>NW_026947511.1:33377500-38377500 GCF_034190915.1 Cavia porcellus | reverse complement strand
AACTAGTAAATAAAGTATATTGCATTGAAAGTATTATTGGAGGTCAGGAAGAAGAAAAACGAGGATGGCCAGGAGGTTGGGGTCATTTGTAAAATAATCATTTTTATTAACAAGAAGTAGAAGTATTTTCTAATTTTCTCCTCACAAGAAAGAATTTATGTAAAGATGTATTTTGTATGCTTGGGGGTGTTGGAGATAATCTGCCAAGCTGACTGAAAAGGGTGATTTGCTTAGCTCTGAATCTCATTTTGATGACATAGCTAATGACAATCTTTATGACACAAGCAGTGTAATGCCAAGAGCATCTTTGTTCTTTGTTTCAGTATCATAGGCATTAAATATTAACACTCAGTTCCTATTTTTAATACTACTGAAACTATTTTACTTCTTTAGCGTTTGGTCCCATTGGTCCCAGAAGGGCAAGCCGGGTAACAGAGATGGCCTGTATTGACCACATACGTGAAGTATCTGTAACTTTGAAAACCCCAGGAGGAAACCCTATCTCCTGGCCTTAGACCTGATTTTCTCCTGAAGGCTTGCTTTCACTTTTAAAGGTCCCATTGCTGGGGGTAGATGTGACAGGCAAACACTTGTTCCAAAGGTAAGGGTTTGTGCAGTGATATTCCACTCACCCACACAAACTCTAAAAAAGTGTCTGACACATGGTTTATTAAAGTCAGTGATTAAAAAATACTTGCAGAGTACTTTTGGATTCTGGTATTTTTGAAAAGTCCTGGCATCACTGATCTAATCCATCCCTGGTCCTCAAAGAGGAATGGAACACTAGTTATGTCGCCTGCATGTGCCATGTGCCACCAGAGGCAGACTTACCTTCACAAACAGGAAGATCTCAGGGCTCCCCAGAGAAGCCTCTTTGCCATCCAAGCTGTCATTCCCAGAATGGCAGATGGGGTACCAGCTGCTGGGGAAGTCTCGGCTGTGCAGGATGGTGAAGCTGGAGGGGGACAGAAGTGCCTCCTTCCCTGTGCTGCTGTCTTCCAGGGGCTGTGCCAGGTGGAGCTCCAGGTCCTGGGCTGGCGACAGTAACTCATGCATTGAGATGTTCCCATCCTGGGGCTCAGCACACACCTCATCAGACATGAGGTAGTCTCCTGCCTCTGGCTGGGAAGAGAGGAAGCCATTCTTCTCACCTCGAATGGTGTAGACCCCAACCGAGGCATAGTCACAATCGTGTAGCTCAGCAGTGGACAGAGTGTGTTCAGGCCCTAAGTTTTTATAAACATCATGATTAAAAAGAACTTCATCATATCCTGATTGGCCTGGAACTTCATCATCCCCAGCCAGGTCTGGATTTTCACCATCTCCTGGAGAGTCTGGAACTTCATCATATTCTACCAGGTCAGGAACTTCGTAGGTCCCCGGTCCCCCGATGGTGTCATAGCCGTTGCTGTACTCCTCATCACTCATGTTGATCGATCCAATCACAACAGGTCAACAGGCTGGGGAACGCAGTGCCTCTGCACACAGACACTGATGTGCTTTTGGAAGGCGTGACTAGCTACAGCTATCATGACAGGTCTCTAGCAATCATTTACCGAGACTTTAACAAGCAAACCACAGCACACTAGGCTGAAGATAAAGCTCTCACGCTCAGTTAACTCCTTCATGCCTAAAGATGTTTTCAGATGGACTCTGGGACTTTCCTGTGGCTAAACTGAAGGTGGGTTCAGATTGTTTTCCCAGTGCACACCGAGCTTCTCAATAGCTAGACATTTGTCACCGGTAGAGCTCCCTCCTGCAATTGTCTCCAAACATGGACAGCTTAAAGAATCCCTGCGAGTCAGTGGACAGCTGTACTTCCTCACAATGCCACCCCATCTGTTATATTGTCAGTTTGTCACAAAGAACAATTCCTTACCTAAGGACCCTATGATAAACGAGCTAGAAGTGCTCCATTTAGGCAACTGATACATTGACTTCTCTTATCTGGAAGCACCACCAGGTGGCTAAATGGCAGAAGAAAAAAGAAGATAACAGGCTTTGGCCTCCGGGCCTATCAGTAGAGACCACGCCAAACAGGACTTGAAGATCCATAGCTTGATATCTATTTTTCCTCCTAAGTCTCCGCAGTCATCTCAGCCAACAAACATTCACTAAATCCTCTTACATACTGAATGTCCACCTGGGCACTACTTAAAGAGGCCAGAAAAAAAAGTTTCTCTCTTCAAGGGATTTTAAATGTGATTGGAGTGCTGCAAAGAGAGATGAAAACTTTAATAGACAGAGAAGACGTGGCTGAAGATTTCCTCAGTGCCTTTGGCCAGGTCTAGTGCGGTCTGTGTCTCCTTTTCACCTGCTCATGTCTGTGTCCAGGACCCACCCCAGGATCTCTTGTCTTTTGGGAGGACAGCTCCGATGGGTTATAAAGGGACTTGAATGCCTAAGAGCACTGAGAACTGGGCGGCCCTGGGACTGTGGGGGACAGGCTGCAAGGAATTTAGTGGGCATCCCGTCACTAAAACTTGATCGTGCCCTCGGGCTCCGGAATTGTAGCTGGAAATCTCCTAGAGGAAATTTGAGCAGCATTTTAAAAAATCTACCTTTGGGGACAGCTTTAAGAATGGCTATAGAGAAAGGGAGCGATTTTAAAAGCTATCTACACTGGCCTTTTGTCTGATCACAAAGGGAAGTTGAATGGGTACAAATATCAGATAAATACCTTGGGTTTCATATCAGGCATTTTATAACTGAATGAACCTAGCACGCATTTCCCTATAATCCTACAGCTGGCAATAACGTAATAGATCTTTCAGTTGAGGATTTTATTTCGCTTTGGGAGTCACCTGTAAAATCACCAGAAGCAGAAGTGCCTGGTTCAAGTTCCTCTGCCGAGTTAAGGACAGAGCTGATGCCCACTCAAATGCCTCTCAAATCCTAGCTTGGTAATGTTTCTGCTACTCACTGCTTGACTTCCTGTCCTCCACCATTTTTTTTTTTCATGATCACACATACCCTGGCAACTGCTAGCCTGAGATAAGTTTTATTTTTAACCTCCTGAGATTCAATTTTGACCTTTCTGGAGGTAAGATTGCTCCTTTGGGTGATACACGTGTGGTCTAGAAACCTTTGTAACCCGTGACTCGGTGTCTGGCCCTGGACTCTGCTACTCTGCATTATTACCAGGGCACTGTCCCCCAGGCATGTGCATGTGTAGAGCACGCGCCAGGACTCTCACGGGGCCCCGGTGAGGTGGCCCAGGCTGGTGCATTTCATAGCCCAAGGTCGCAGGCTGTAAATCAGGACTCACTGTTATCTCAGAGCACCCTGTCAGGACCCAGCACCCAGCTGTAATATGAAACAAGCCATCCTGTTAAAATGTAAGTCAGTGCCACACCCACAATGGCTCCCCATTTCTCAGGGCAAAAACCAAAATCCTCATGGTGGCCAATGGCCCTGCATAGAACCTACCTGTTGCCCCAGGCCTGCGTTGTGACCCCTGCTGACCAACTCCAGCATGCCTGCTGGGCTGGGACGCACAGGGCTCTGTAGTCAGGTCCTCCAGTGCCTGTGAGTGTTGTACATGTCTTCGTCTCTGGGAAGCCACTCTGGCCATGCTGTTAAAATGACAGCAGAGTCACCCTTTCACTTCAGTCTGGGCACAGGGAGGGGACAGCATAGGAGGCACCTGGGGACTGATGGATCAGCAGGGTTCCTGCTGTCCCTGGGCACAGGGACTCCTCCTCCCCTTTCTTGGGTTTTTCCTCTCCCGCCACCACCTAATACCGTTTCTGGCCACTCACTTGTGTCCTTTTTTTTTTTTTTTTTCTCTCTTTGTCCTCTTCATTCTGTTCCAGTCCTCTCAATGACTTCATAATTCTTCCTGATCCAGCATCTACCACTATAACCCACCATAGGATTAGATCTACAATGGTTTAGATCTGCAATGTCCCCTGTAAGTCTCCTGTGTTCTGTGATGGTGGGTTTTGAGGAGCTGAATGGTTCATGAAGGCTTCAAGTTCATCAATTGGATTAATCATAACTCAGTGGGCTTATGGGAAGGCAGAGCCCAACTGAATGATGCAGGTCTCTGGGGCATGGTTTTTAAAGGTGGCTTTTGTCCCAGGCCTCTTATTTTTGGGCTGTTTCCCCTTCTGCTTCCTGGCTGCCATCAGGTGAGCTGTTTCAGTCCACCGTACCCTTCTGCTATGATGTTTCTGAAGTGGAGTCAGCTGACCATGGACTGCAGCTTCGGAAACCATTAGCTAAAACAAACGTCTCATCCTTTAAGTTGTCTGCACCAGGTTTTTGATACCAGCAGTTGGAAGCTGACTAACACTATATTTCTTCACAGTATCTACATGCATCTGATCCCCACATTTTACCTGATTCCTTACTTCCCAAACTACAAATAGTTACCACGTCCAGGTGAATCGATAGACCCTGTGCTATTTTAGATTCTATATTGGTAAGAGTTTGGGAATAGCCCAGTTAAAAGTCATAGATAACATTTGATTACTGTGAAAAGCTGAATCAGCAATTAAGAAAAGGTAGAAATTTTAGCCAAGTATGGGTAACATGGCAAAATCATTTCATATAATTTAATACAGAATTAAACACACACCAGCATCATGTTAGTGACAGCCTGATGTGTGTGCCTCAGGCTGGGCACACCCTGCCTTGTCCTCTCCCTGTCCCATGGCTCAGTTGGGACCACCCGGTCCTACCCCTGCTCTCAGGGGTGGATGGCATTCAGTTCTCCCATCCTCCTTCCTCACTGGTATGGGCCTGGCATCCTCCCTTCACCACCCCCTGACATGGCCCAGGGCCAGGCCCCCTTCCTGATTCCTCAGGATCTCCGGGTGGTCAGTGAAGAGCTGTGCTCCCAACCATGGTCCTCTAAAGGTATGACAGTTGAGTGTTTTTATTGTTGGGGACCTCACAGGATGGCCACTTCCCCACTGGGGGAATCATAGCACAACCCCTAAACTCTTCAAGCCTTGGTGTCCTAATCTGTAAAAATGGAGGAATCTTCCTCAAAGCATTGGTGTGCAGTGAATGAAAAACTATGTGTTGGCTGGGCACGGTGGAGCACATGGCAATCCCAATACTGGCAGGAAGGTTACAAGTTCAAGCCACACCCGGGCAATTTAGTGATTTAATGAAACTGTCTCAAAGGCAAATGTAAAAAGAGATTGGGGTGTTCAGGTGAAGACAATGGGCTCAGTCCCCAGAACCACAAAAGTAAAACTGAAATGAAGCCCTGTGTGTAAGAGCTTGTAGCCTGAAAGATCACACAGGTGACCCCAGTGTTGGTTCTTCCCCTTCAGCTGCATGGGTTGGAGAGTTCAGAATGGAGGAATTCTGGGGGTGTTGGGAGGATGGGGAGTAACATACGTGGCCATAGCATGTAATATCTTAGTGGAACTCTGCTCTAATTCATATCATAGTTATTACCAGGTATATAGGGTCTACTTTCTTCTAATAACCAGATTCCTGCTTTAAATAATGATCCTTACATTTGCACTTTGAAGGAATGTAGATCTTCTAAAACATCTCCATGCTGCACTGTCCACTGAGATGCATAGGTTATGGATTAAAAACTGGTGGTCAACTTAACACCAGCTGAACTAAATTGGCATGGTACTGAGTATGGATGGCCCACCTGAGGAAAGTTGCCAGCATAAAAGGAGATGTGGAGAGGAAGAGTGGCACTGTGGGTTCTCCCAAGGACTGTTGTTTGGAGCTGTTGGTTCTCTTGGAGGCGCTCATGGGAGCTGATGTGAATTGAGCCATTATCATTAGAGGAGCTCAGGACCCTGTCACTGAGGATGGCTATGGTTCACCTTGAGGGAGCTCTGGTCCTTATGTTGAGCATCGCTTCCAGGCTCTGGAGAGGAAGATGCGTGCTGTTCAGTCTCCAGGAGAAGCTTATCACGCTGGCTTCCTGATAAGTACTCAGCTGTTCTCCTTACTGGAGAAGCTCAGGATCTCAGTGTCTCTGAGGGTGGCTGTGGTACTTTTTGGGGGCACCCTGGTCCTTATTTTGAGTGTCACTTCTTGGCCCCAGTGTAGAACCCTCAGTCTACTGGCACAGATCTTTCACCCTGCTGACATAGACTTTCTAGCTTCCACCACTGACCTTTGGGCCTTCTTAGTGCAGATCCATAAAACAGGCTTGCACGAGTCCTTGTTATGGGCTTAATCCCGAGCTAGACTCATGGGAGACACTGTTATGAGCTCTAGGTCTTCAGCTTGACTCATGCAGGACATTATTGTGGGATCCATGCCCTCAGCTGGATTTTCTAGGTCCTTAGAGTTGTGGACAGATTTCCTGCACTTTCTTGTATTTAACTCTGGGTGGCCATCACAAAATAATATTATAAATTCTGTGTCTGATATGTAATTGTTCTTGCAGCCCCTGCCTACGACAACAGGTATGGGGCAGTGTGGCAATAATCTCCAAGTCCCTTCCAGAGCTGCCAAGCTCAGCCAGGTGCTTTCTTAGTGTCAAGGCCCACTGACACTTCACCACGCAGTTTGCTGTCATCATATTAAAAAATGTTTAAAATTCATGCTTTGCAACATAGCATGTATAGAGTCAGAGAAAAGGCCCGATGCCTGTAACTGAACAGAAGGTCATACAATGCAGTAAAAATGCACTGCACCTTCCAGAACGGAAACGCTGAGTGGTTTTGCAACCAGCGTCCACCAGAGGGCACCATCGCTCTCCTCTCCGGAGCTGTTTATTCCGTAAAGCTAAGCAAAAGTCACGCTTTACAGATTCCTGGGTTTGACAACTTTTATTTCATTTTCATTTCTCAGTAATTTTGCTTTAAGTATCGATGTCTTGAATATAAACATGTTAAAAATATTTTATCGGTGTGAGCCAAATTACCTGAGAACTCTACTCCTTTTTCTTAGTCCCTGCTACTGTTCATTGAATGATTGTATTAGGAATACTTTTTTATTTCTTAAGATTGAGAAGTTGTAGATGTTTATCATGTGTGATATAATCCCTTGGTACACATGTATCTTGAGGAATGGCCAAAGCAAGCCACTTAATATATGTATTACTGCATCTTATTTTTGTGAGATTAAAAACTCTAAAACTTTATTTGCTCATCAGTCTGTATTATTTGTTTCGGTGCCAAGGATCCAACATGTGCTAGGCAAGTACTTCACCATGGAGCCCCAAAAGACGGTTCTCAGCTATGCTCCCCACACCACACACTAGATCTCTTGACACCTTTCCTCCTGGCTGAAATCTCAATGCCAGCCCCTCTTAGCCCCTGCTAAATCCATCCCACTCTCTGCTTCTGTGAACTGAGCTTTTACTCATCCACATTAAAGTGAGATCATGTGGTATTTGTGTTTCTACACCCGGCTTCTTTTGCTTAACACAACTTGCGCCATGTCCTGCCATGCTGTAGATGACACGAGTCCTTCCTGCAAGGGCTCAGGATTCCACCTGCTCACACACTGCGTTCCCTTTATGCACTCATCTGTTGCTGGGAGTGGGTGGATTCCACTCCTGTGGCTCTCGGGTGGGGGGTGCTGCAGTGTGCGTGTCTGTGCACTGCCTCTTAAGCTTCCTCTATCGCCTTTGGGGATCATAGCTCAGCAGTGGAGTTGCTGGGGGCACAGATCCTCCCTGCTGCTTTCCTCAGTGGCTGCGCTCACAGGGTGCCTGGGCTCCTGTTTCCACCCACTCATGCCAGAACTTGTCATTTTTTGTCTTTTTGATAATAACCATTTGTGCAGGTAGAGGGGGATGACTCATTTTAAAATAAAGGGGAGCAGGGTACAGTGGGGCACTCTATGACCCTAGCATCTGAGAGGCTGAGACAGGAGGATCACAAGTTTGAGTCCCATCAGGACAATTAGCAAGACCCTTCTTGAAAACAAAAACCATAAAAAGGGCTGGGGAAGAGCTCAGTATGAAAGCCCTGGGTTCAATATCCAGCACCACAGATAAAGGCGAAGGGGTGTTGTACTCTAAGAAAAATAGCTTCGTTATATTTGTATTATAGCAAATTACCTGTAACATGGCCATACTGTATATATGTTTTCCTTCTCCCTCTGGGTGACCTAATTGATATGTTAATCAATGCTCTCCCCTGTAAAGAATTGCAAAATCTTACCTAATTGATATGTTAACCATTGTTGCCCTCTACAAATAACAGATGTGGGGCTAAAATAAGCTAACAGGGGTTGTTAATTACTATTTGACTTCTCTATTCTCTGCTAAGGAAACCAGAGAATTTAAACTTGTTTAAATTTAAACTTGTTTAAAGGGTAACTTGCTTGTATGCAGGGAGACTTGCTTGTTAGCACAACCCTTACCTGACCTTGTTCTCCCCCCCAACAAAAAGTAATCTCGCTGTATTTCTGTTCTGTAATGCGCCTCCTTTTGTTCTGTAAGCACCAAAAGGGTTAAGTTCCAAATCCTTGTAAAAACTTAAGTTTCAGCTTCTTGCAACTTTTGACCCCTTCTCACATGTTAGTGCTAATGAGCTGTCCCCATAATTAACCGCCTCCCCCCTTCCACATGTTTTTGCTAACAAGCTGTCCCAAAATAATTAACTTTCTACCTTCCTCTCCCAATGTTTTTGCAGATGTGCTATTCCGAGATAATGCTTATCTGCAGAATGGGAGTAACTTGAAAGGTGCCAGGCTCCCGATGTTATCAGAACTAAGTGGACAGCTTTACAGTTTCCAAACTTGAGTCAACAGCTTAACAGCTCTGTGGGCTTTGTGTCCCCCACCCCTGCTTTTAAAATCCCTTTCTTCAGTCTCTGGGGTGTGCAGTCTCCAAATTGGCTCCAAAGAGGCTCCAAAGAGGCTGTGTCACCAGGCCTGGTCTAAAATAAAGCCTTTGCTCCCCAAATTTTAATGTCTTGCTTCCTTGGGTTTTATTCCAGGGTTCGAGCTATCACAGGGGCTCATGAGGAACATTTAGTCTTCACAACAGCTGTATATGAAAACCAGTTTTCTATTTTATACCCAAGGAAGTAGAACCTTGGCTGACATAATATGCCCAAAGTGAGGCAGGTGGTAAGCAAGAAGCCAGGGCTGAACAAGAGTGCGTTAGAACCAAGACCCATGTTCTTTTCACAGTCCACTTTTTAATAACTCAGTTCGTTAGGGAAAAGCATGATTAAATTCTGATCTGTCTTGTTAGACGAAAAGGCTAAGCATTTTTTAAGCAATGCAAATTTCAAAACTCCTTTGCAACCCTTCTACGATTTGTCTCATTATCTCCCACCCAGTCAATCTGTAAAGTAGCTTTGAGTGTATTGTTTTCCTCCCCTCGTTCAACTTATTTCCTGATTAATAAAGCACTCATACATCTTATCATCAGCTGGTCTGCCATGCGGCCTAAAACTGCCTTTTTAACCAGTTTGAATGATACAAAGTGATCAGAATATACAATGAATGTTTACATTTTTAAAAATTTATTATAGTAAAAAACACAATGCTATAAATCCTTCTGAAAATATTACTCCTCACTTCACCACACTTAACCCATTTTTATGCTACTTTCTGAAGCAGTTCTGAAGTGCTCTTTCCTGAGTGTCTTCACAAGTGTGATAACCAGTATAGTGAATGCTGCTGCCCATTGCCATCCAGTGGAAAGGCAGCCTGTTGCAAACGTGACGCTGTGTCCCCATCCATCTCATCCACCAGATCCTGGGCTGAGACTTCTGGCTCTTCTCCAAACTCAAAGTGACTGTGAAAGGTCAGTGGTTTGAGAGGCAGCCAGGACAACACACTCATAACTAAATCTTCAACTTCTTTAAGTTGAAAACAAAATCTTCACAGGGAATGAAAAGAAATACAGTTTTACTTTTAAAAAGTACTTAGAGCAAAGTTTCTTTAGAAACATATTTTTTTATTCCAATTTTTAGACATACTTATCAGGTGTGATAGGGCACGAAATTCACATTAAAATAGAACAAACTTCAATTTTGGATTCCCACAAGGAATGAGACCTCTTTAATAATAACTGATTTAACCGTACTGAGTTACTTCAAACCAAAACAAAAGGCTGCAGGTAAAAGGAAATGCTACCAGCATTCTAAACCTTGCGGCTTCCCTTACATGCAGGTAAGCATAAATGTGTGCTTAGGCAGATAGCAAAGTGGTTTCTTGGAGAAGCTTCACATGGGCTGTTTCAAAAGTAACATTGAAAGAGCCACAATGGTGTAAAAAGAAAAAAGGTCCGAATGATGTGGCCATCTCTGCCCCTTGTTCTAGCTTTGGGAAGTGGACAGCCAGGCCTCTCTCAGGATCAGCGTCCTGGGAGGTCTATGCTAGCTGGCCAGGCCTGGATGGTGTGTGGGCACTGCAAACAGTGCCTTTGCTTTCTGCCCCACAGCTGGGTATCAGCCAGAGGACTGGAAAGTCACAGAGCCCGAGTAGGGGCAGAGGGAGCCTGTGCCTGGCCCGAAGGCGATAGCTGGGAGTCTGGTGGAGAACAGCAAGCTGATTGTTCTCTGTTTGCCCAGCAGGTCCTGGCGCCAGTGTGGAGCTGGCCTCCACCCACTGAGTAGCTGCCATGGCTCAGCAGCCAGGTGTGGATACCAGTTCGGCTGCCCTCTTTCTCCC
Organism: Cavia porcellus; assembly: GCF_034190915.1. Lineage (NCBI taxonomy): Eukaryota > Metazoa > Chordata > Mammalia > Rodentia > Caviidae > Cavia > Cavia porcellus. The sequence continues at coordinate 38,366,931 of NW_026947511.1, read as the reverse complement.
TGTACCCCAGATGGTGGTAAGGGTCCAGGAGTGCACAACAGGTGTTTAGAAGCTTCACAAATGTCCAAGGCGGCTTCCACCCAATATTTGTTGCAGAAAACAGAAAACTTAAAGCTAATCTTATTAAAGAAGAGAGCATGAAATGGGTAAATGTCAAGCCTGTAATAAAACACAAAGGTAGAGAGTTCCTCCCATCACCAGTGCAGACTCTCCCCAGAGCAGCAATCCTGTCCAAATGGCAAAACTCTGCTTGAAGCTGGGACAGGTGACCCCAGCAGCAGGGCTGTGGGGACAGGCCTGCCAACCACCGCCTACTGCAGCTTCAGATAACAGAGCAGCAGGAAGGAGAAGTGGAACTTTCTGGAGCAGGAGCGACCTGCTCCATGATGACTGTGCATTGAAAGGTGAGACACTGTGTGGCTATCAGCTTCCTGATGCATTTATCAGAAAAAACTTTAAACATATGCATGAGAAAATGTACTGTTTCAGAAATGTATATGGTTTGTCAGGGGGCAGTATCCCTGGGGAGGGGAATTGTGGGGGAATTTTACTTTTTTTCTGATATGTTTCTAGCCTCTCTTATTTCTTGTCTTGAAAACTATGGAAAAAATGTGAATTATGGATGACTGTGTGGATCGTGGCCTTTGATCTGGGCTTTGTGTCTTCTTTCTGTGGGGAGAGGAAAGGAAATTATTCAAACATATGCTTCCTCATTAATGTGACTGGCAGGACAAGGATCATTTGGATAATATTTTGCCCATGGAGCCTCTGAAAGGAGAGAAGGAGAGATTTATAGCTCACAAAATGCAGAAATCGTAAGACCATAAACACAGGGCTGAGACTCATTGCTCAGACAAATTGCCCGCTGGTTCCTTTCCTGGAAATGCTGCTAATAGGGTCATGGTTTCAGTTGTCCCAAGATGCCAGGCAGAAGCAGGTCATGGAGATGCAGTTCCCTTTGGCAACTGGTCCCATTTTGGCCGCTTCACTTATCGTCTGCCACTGACCCTTTGCCTTGTTTTAGTGTCCAGGTGCTTGGTCAGAGAGGCAAGGCATGTAAATCCCAAGTAACCAGAAAAAGAAAAACAAATGGAGAAGAAAACCAGGTGGGAACTCTCAGAGCTGGGCAGGATGATCTCAACGCCTTTGGTCCCATTTGGAGGATGAGGAAACAGTCATGGAAAGGCCCTGGTGTCGCCTCTGCTTATTCATTGGCCTGACTTTGCCCTGGGGCTACTGGTATCAGCGTGGTGCCAGTGGGGGGTGGGTGTCGCCTTCCTCCTTGGCTGTAGGAACTTCCTCACCATGTTGCCCTGTCTGACTTGCTGCTCCGTAGCCTCACTAAGATCAGGGGGGCACTTTATTGGGGATCCATGAGCTGGTGCCATTCATGAGCAGTCATTTTACTTTGATTTTTTTAAAAAACATTTTATATACTTTTTATTTTAAATTCTATAGCCTGTAGGGGGCGCTGAGTTGGAGCTGCCTGCCTCTTGCCTGAACAAACACTCTCATCTGCCTGGCGGTGATATAGTAAATCCTCTGGTGAGTCGATGGCCGCCATATGCTTGTGGCTCCTCCAGTTCTTTCCAGCATACTATTCTATCAACATGTGGGTCTAGTCTTGGGGCCCTGACTAGATTAATTTGTAAGGACGACAGCTCCAGGTCTAGGTGGCAGCAGAAATAGTCTGTGTTTAGGACAGGTATTATTCACCCAGCACAGGGTATCTCAGGTCACATCCTAGCCCACCTGGTCTTCCATCTGCTACCCCTTCTGTGGCCACAGGTGGCCCCTTTCCCTTCTCTGCATGGAGGAGGCAGATGCTTCTGATGAGCTCTTCCCAGCCCTCGGCACCTCAGTATAGAGGCACCTGGCCTTTGGTCTGAGTCTAAGCACATTTATGGTTTTGGTAGTAGATTTCCAGGGTCTAGCCCTGCATGTACATCATGGAGCTGCCTGGTGATCTGGGACATGTCATGTTCCTGGGGAAATGCCCAGCACATGTGATCCTCTTAAACTGGTGACCTGTCCTGGCTCTCCCACATCCCTGCTTCTGTGGGGACTGAGTGCTGAGTCCTGGCCTGAGTGTGGGAGAGACAGTCTGTGGGGACAGGAAACTCCCTTGTGGCATCTGGAACTCACTTCCCTAGCACCTCCTTCCTGCTAACAAGCTATGTCCCAGCATATGGATGGTCACTAAGCAGCAAAGTAGAGGAGGGCAAAGATTGTCCTGCCAGGAACCTCTGCACATCAGCTGACTTCACTGGCAGGAATGCAGAGAACCCTTATTTGACTGCTGGGGAAGGAGCTTATGGTTCTTTCTGTTGGTTCTTTCTGCACACTTTGCTGCCATGGCACTGGCTGCAGAGGGCATGTCTCTGAGTGCCCCCTGGCTGGTAGGGTTTTCACTTCTATGTGACCCCTGAGAGTGTACTGCATGCACACATCATGGGGCAAGTGGGGACACTGCCCTAGGACCAGGAAGCCACTCTCTGAAGAGCAACTTTGAAGAGTGTCTTTCCTAAGTGTCACTCTGAAATGAAGGACACAACTCTGATGGTGGATAAAACCACAAAGCCTGCCTTGTGCTCTCCTGGGACCCCAACACTAGTGAGGACCCCCTAAAGTCTGCCCTCTGGCCCTTGCCCTAAGATGTTGCATGGAATTGCCACAGAACCCTGAACTATTGCTTGAAAGGCCGAGGATGACACGAGGAAGGAAGGGAGGAGACTCGCGCTCAGGGCTGGGAGGCGTCCCAAGTCTGTCATAGCTGTGGCCCTAAGCAGACCCTTGGCCTTCCTGCCTGCCTTGAGGGCAACGGACGCCACACTCTCTAAGGTACTTTCCAGCTTCCACAGCTGGCGAGTCTGTTTTCCTCTGCTATTGAAACAAGAGAAGTCATTTATTTTAATGTTTAGCCAAGCCCCTCTCTGCAGTGTTCCAAAGAGCAGGAAACAGCCTGTTTGTCCACTTTATCAAAATGCTGCATCTGACCACGCCATCCAGGCATGTGTTTGGTGAGAGCCTCCTTGCCGGTTAATGGACACTTGGATTACATGGTACCCGAGGGCGAAGGCTCTGCCAGGCCTCTGCCCTGCATTAGCAGACTTGCTATGTGTACAGAGGGTCCTCTACAATGTACAGAAGGAAACGTTTGGATGGAGACCATCCACATGTCCCCCTTCACCCACCAGTTCCAAGACAGCACCACCACCCAGAAAGTGTCTCAAAAAGAGGGTACACACAGAACGCCATTCGAGGAGCCCTGCATAATCTGTCAGCTCCACAACACCTTTTCAAATTTGCTATTTAGAGCCAAGCCTGTGAGCAAAGCTTCTTCATCACCACTGAGGCCTTTTTTGGCCTTAACTTTCTTTAGTGTTTCAAGACCTTACACGGCCTCAGATACAATCATTGCATACCTTGTACTTCTTAGGGAAGAACGATTTTTAGGTTCTTTCCAAGCATATTTTGGACATATTAAGAAATCAGAAAAGAAAAAAAAAATATCTGGGGTGGGATGGGTGTGGAGGGTGAGGAGACAGAGGAAAAAAAACCCCACATCCTGGGGGTATCTTAATGTGTTCCGCTTCTTTATTTGCAAACAAACTCCAGTCATTTTCAAACGAGAGGCTGAAAAGAAAAGGCTAATAAGATATATCCCAAGTCATGGGATTTCTAATCAATGCTTAAAACGTGACCCAAGTACACAGAGTGAGCAATGCTTTCTCATACATTTATGTGAAACTTTGCCTTACTCTGGAGAGAATGTAGGCAACATAAACCAAAAATAAGCGAAGAAAGGAAAGCTGGAGTTTGAAAAGCGAAGTTGAAACAGATTCCAGCAAAGCAGGCACAATGATGCTGTGAGGACACCAGATTCCCAGACCAGTTAGAAGTTGCTCCGCTCCTCGGACCCGCTCAGTGTTTTCTCTAAGTGTTCTGTCCTTTGAGTACCTTCCGTGTGTCACACAGCTTGATGAGGACAGGAAACAGAGAGTTTCCCATTTGACAGAGGAAATAATAGAATCTTAAAGGGCTGAACGTGTTTGCCCATTTGCATAGCTACTTTTGGCAGAACTCAGAATTAATATTTTTAAACAAAAGAGTGGACCATCCCCATAAGACACCATAAACGGAGTTCTTCCTGAAAGAACATTAATTAGAATGCCTTTAGTCTCTTCAGTTTCATTTTTGCAGAGTTGCAGTTTTCAAAGCATTTGCTGTTATTAATGTTTGTAAGAGTTTATGCACTACCCCAAAGCCATTTCTGCTTCTCAGAGATTCTGTGAATACAGGGAGTGAGAATGATTCCGGGTACAGCCAGGATAGGTGCAGATTCTAAAGCAGGAATAAGTTTCATGACTGTGAGAAAGAAGCAAAAATACTGAGGAGACCAGTCTGCCAAGCAGGATGTGTGGGGTGGTGGTGACTTGGAGGAACAAAGGAGAAAGACTCAGGGGTCAGATGACGATGAGCAGGCGATGGGAGGCCATGTGTAGTAGAGTTCAGAGCTAAGCACTAGGATGTGATGCCCAAGAGCTTTGCCCAGATAGGGGAACAGAGAAGAGAGGAAAGGGCTGAGGAGGTGGAGACCAAGGTCGGGGGAGGAGAGGAGGCACTGTTGGAGGAGTTAAGAAGCAGTCAAGTTACGGGCAACTTTGCAAGCCGCCAAGTCAAAAGCTAGGCTATGGGGTTAGGAATCCAGGGATGTTCCCAGAACAAAGTTGGTTACAAGACAAGGTGAGTGGGTTCTGCAACAATCAGGTAACCCATGCATGGGACACAGGCCAGTGAGCACTAAGGTCTTCAAAAGCCAATATAAGTTTCTGTGTTTAAAGCCACCCAGGCTACGGGGCTCTGCTGGGTCAGCCCTTGCAGGTGAACACAGGAGAGCTTCCATACAAATCTCTGTGACACCCAGCGGGCTCCTATATGGGTCTGGGTGCTCCCCAGGAGTCACTGAGAGAGGATGCTGGGTGTTAGGAAAACGTGGGAGAGGAATATGAAGTTCAGGGGTCACTGGGGCTTCTGTAAACCATTAGGTGAATCTGGTGAAAATTCAGGAATGACAGTGAATGGGCACAAGAGAGGGGAATGCCCGAGAGTTGTCCTGGAGGAACGGGATGGGACAGTGAGAGGACACTGGTTCTGGTGAGTAACTTGGTGATTCCCGTAGGCTGGACCACAACAAGTGACCCTGAAGAACATCCAAACCTGAGAGGGAGGACGTGTTAGAAACCATGATGCTGGTGTTACTTGGGGAGCTGAGCTCAGAGCCAAGGGTGGAATTGCTAAGGACCACTGTCAGCCCAAACAGCAACGGTGAGGTCAGAATTCACAGGCTCCTGGAAAATGGGCTGGGAATCCATCTCTTCTTCTCCAAAAGCCATTTCTTGAGGCAGAGAAAAGATTCTGACTTTCTCTTCTAACCAAATATTTTACTGAATTTCTTGACATCCCCCACCCACTTGCTCTGTCTGCAGAGTCTTAGGATGTGGCCCCAGGCCGGTACAAGATGCATGGGTTGACTGCTCCAAATGCTCTGCCCCTCTCTGGTCCTGTGATTTTATAACCATCATCTCCTCTAAAGAGTTACACTTATTAAACTGTTCCATTTGTTTACCTCCAGGAACACAACCCAACGAAGGTACTGCTAACCCCTTCTGTAAAGCTTTTTGTATCTCTGGACAATGGTGCCAATGGAGAATGCGTATCTTTTATGTTAATTAGATGTTAGAAAGGATTTTAATATCTAATGCTCTGGTACCTGGAGCAGACATTTACATATGTTTAACAAGGCTGTTTGCGTAATGAAGCTGGGTTCTTAGTTTAGGTATTCCTGAGAGGTCTGTCCAGTCTGGCCCAGCCATTTTAGCTCCTCACATAGAACAAAGGACAGCTATGTTCAGGATGGAAGTTAGCCTGAAATGGCCATCCCACACACCCAAAGACAATATGAAGTTACTGGGAAATCTTGGGTACATGGTAAAAGCCACACTGTGCTCTTCACTTTCCTGTTATTAAAGCTGTATTGGTAGAACGTGGGCCTCAGCATCCAAGAGACCTGAGCCTTAAATTAGGGTAACCAGCTTGCTCCAATGTGCTGGTGACTTTTCTGATTTGCTGTTAAAAGTCATGGTCCAGGGAGACCACTGTGTGAGGCAAACCAGGACAGCTGGCACTTAGGCGTCCAGCTGCGGAGGCGCGGGTTATTAAGGCCAGCCCATTTGCCCCCACAGACCAAGAGGAAGGTAGGTGGTCTCCCTGGGGAACCCCAGAAGGAGGAGGAGAGGATGCTGGGTAGGAAAAAGCACACAGTGATGTTGTCTGCCTTCAGTCCTCTAGATTAAAGGCTCCTTGAGGGCCAGGACAGAATCTTATGTATTTTTATATCTTTTGAAAAAGTCAGCACTTTGCCCTGTCCATATAAAAGACCCTAATTTTTTTGTACTGTTTCTTTATTTTGGACAAAGTTCTCTTCTACTGAAGAATGTGTAATAGGCAGTAATACATGGTGGATTATACAGATCATTTGAACAATATTTAAAGGTAGTATAAACTCAATCTTAATCGTGATTATTCGAAGGTAATCTTGCTGAAAATAACATGAGCAGGGAGTGTTAAACTTTTAAAATCACTGAAGTGCTAGGATTCATGAGGTCCATTGCCTTTGTACATGCAGAGAAAGCCTGCATTATGTTTTCTTACACCTAATATATATTAAAAAGTGAAGCTCAAAATACTTTCCTGGTGATTTGAAATTCATTTATCTAGTTACAGTTTTGGCTTGCTTAATTACAAAGGAGCGGTGGAAAGGAATTGTTTTTCCCTGGGCAGGGTGTGGCTTTTGGTCTGAAACCTTTTTCCTATAACTTCTAACTTCAGACCTAACTCCTGCCAACAATGTGTCACAAGGAGGAGTTTCAGAGAGAAATAGCTGCTTTAAGAAGGAGGTCTTTAGCTTTGAAAACAAGATAAAAATTTTAGGATACTGTTAATGAATAAATACTAAATCTTAAGTCTAGTTCACAGGAGGAAAAGAAACTGCCTCTGCTTCCAAATCTGACATTCCCATGGAGACGAAGACTCTAGGGGGCTAATTTGTGTGAATTTAGCAGGTCTGTTCACTCATTTGTAAGGAACACATTCAGACCATTGCTTCACATTTCAGTCTCTTAGGCAAAATAGGCTTAAAGCCTCTCCATATAAAATTCCCTTTTCAAAAGCTGAGTTGAAGGAACATCATAAGGGAAAGCTATTATTTTTTGTCTACCTAAGCAAGACAATATTTATGTCTAAAAATCACATTAGAAATGTGAATTTTGCTGTTTGATTTTGTCATCAATTTCTAGAAGGACTCTAGAGGACTTTGCATAGGCTTCCCTGCACTACCCACTACCTCATCTCATCTAGAAAAAACTTGGTGTTTAGGGAAAAAACACTTCTCCTCTACTGCATAGCAGAAAGTTTTGATAGCCTTATTAGTAATGTTGTATTCTTTTCCAGATTAGATTCAGACAAGTGACTATTCTAGCCAAAGTGATCAAGGAGGTGGTCACTTGGTTGCTGGAGGTTCAGAGGGAGGGGAAAACCCCCGGCAAGTCACTTCTGTCTACTCTTTAAGCAAATCAGAGAACATTTTTTGGGGGGAGTTGGAATAAGGATGATTGCTAACACTTACATGATGAAATACTGTGTTTACTACTGAACTTGCTTTATCTCATCTTACAGTAACCCTGTAACAGGGCCTGTTGCCAGATGAGAAAACTAATTTTCAAACAGATAGGGAACATTGCCCCATACAGTTCCACTAATGAGGGGCAGAGTATTCAAATTCAGTCCCTGGAAGATTTAGGACTGAACTAATGGCCTCTACCATCCCTTAAGTCTGACAGTCCATGGATCAAGGATGCCATAGTTCACCATGAACATCCAAGTCTTGACACTGGAATTAACTGATCAAGTCACAAACCAATAGAATAATTCTAGTCCCTGTTGTCTCCCTAGATGCCACCAGAATCTTGTTAATGTCTGTACTCTCAAGCTCAGACCAATGAACTCAACCTTAGATTTTGCTATTTAAGGTCTGCCAGTGCAGGGTACATATCCAGGTACTGGATAACAGCTATTAAGGTCTTAACAGTTGTTGTGGTTTATACCTAGATGTTTCTTAAGAGCCTCCTAGGCTCAGAAAAGGACTTTTGGAGGAGGATTTTGCTATAGGAGATGTACTGTTAGGTGGTTGGGTCTGGTTGGGAGAGGGAGGCCACACTGGAGGTGGAACCTGAAAGGTTCTCTCTCTCTCTCCTGTTCCTCCTTTCCTCTCTGCGTTTTGGCTACCATGATGTGAGCAGCTTCTCTCACCCAAGGTCCTTCCACCATGCCATTTGTATTTAAACTGTGGATTGAAACTTTTAAATTATGAGTGTAAAAAAAAAAACCTCTCCTTTTGTTCCAGCAATGGGAAAAGTGGCTAAGACAACACCTGAGGATACTGCATATGCTTAATGTTCTTATTCATTTCATTGAATTTATGAGCATCAGTGGAAGATAGTGAATAAGAATGAAAATATTCTCCCAGAGGGCTCAACAAGCCTGGAACACCTACCAACATTCCATTAGTTAAATAATGATTTACTAGTACTTCTATGCCAAGTTCTGTGTTTGGCGACGCAGTTACAAAAAGATCCTATTTTCTCTTAACCAACTGTGTCCGGTCTTCCCAGGCATAAACAGATCTGCCTGTGTTTGATAAGGCGTCTTTTTGCTAAGTTTATAGAGTTATGTTATCCAAATATTGGAGCGATCTTCCTATGAAAGACAGAAGCACAACCCACATGCCCATCTGCCAAGGGAAGAGTTCGTCTCTCATTTGTGGAAAAAGACACAATTGTAGCAAATCGAACTTGAAGATCTTAGCTGGCCTTTATTGGGATTCTATGAGTGGGCAACCACTGTTCTGCCCAGAAGCAAAGCTGGACTAACCGGTTTATGGAAGGATGGCCCCAACCTGGAGGAGAGCAGACAGAAAGAAAAGCTGCTATACCGGTGAAGGTGAACAAGCAGAAGGGACGTCCTGGCTGCTGTCTACACTTGCTCTTCTGGGGATCCAGTCTTGGCCCGGGACCCTGCAGGGCCCTAACCCCGGGCACATTTTAGGGAATGCGCGGAGAGTGACTTGGCTTGCTGCTTGCCTAAGGCTTTTAGGGATTTATCAGGTTCCAGGCCCCCGAAGGACACCTAACCTAGAGTTAAGAATGAGACGTGATGCGGACAAGATGTAGTACTTCGTCTGAATCAGCTTTGCTACGGCACCTGTCTCCAGGTGGCACATGCGTCCATCCAATCGGAAAGGGAGTTACAGCCGACGCCGTCTCCGACATCCAATAGCAGCAGGCGTCTCAGACTCTACCCTAGTAGTCCTAGCCTGCGGCGCCCTGCGGCTGCGCACAGTTGAGGTGCCCGCGGCGTAGGAACCTGGACGCCTATGACCAAGGCACGCGTATAGCGACTGTGCAGGCGCCGCCGGAGGAGGCGGCCTCGCCCCCTCGTAAGGGTCTCCTGCGCCACTGGTCACCACTGGCGCCGGGTTCCGCCGGGAAGCTGTAGCGGCAAGTGTGCACCTCTGTGGGCGCCGGGGTTTCAGAGAGAAGACCATCCTCCCTGGTCCACGGGATTTTACGGAAACCGAAATGGTGAGACCCGCGCCCTGTCTCCTGACGTAGGTGGGCACGTCCGGTGTGGGGTACCCAAAGGGGAGGCGGGGTGGACACGGACAGGGGTCGGAGGTCACGGGGTCAGAGGTTACGACTGCCTGAGGTGGGGTGGACTGGTGCGGTGTTCCGGACGGTGGGTTTGTGGTGGCCTCCTGGCTCCCGGCCCGGACTGCACCTGTTTGAGTAGCAGAACTTAGGTTAACTGCATATGTGTGTTTTGATAATCATACGTAAAACCGGTTTTCCGGCATATAAGCAGGCCAGACTGTGAGAGCTACCGTTTAAGTGCTTTTTATGGCTGGATACTGCGTTAAGTAAGCCCTGTGCAAACAACGCTTCCTTCCCTCGACCCAACAATCGCGTAAACTAACAGCGTCCTGTTTGGGACAGGGAAGTGCGGGGCACCCGTTGGAAATTGTGTCCAGGATCCTGCGGGGCGATGGCCAGGTGTGTGCAGTACACCACGCCCAGCCCTTAGGCCTTCTGGGAGCCCTAGTTCCTGGAGGAAATCACCTGATGATTTCGGGACTGTGGTTCTCTTGTCTTCCTTTCTTCCGGATTACTTCAAAATGTTTTAAGGAAATTTAAGAGCTTGAGAGTTCTCTTTTGTTTCTTCTCTCTCCTTTTAGTTACAAAATAAAATGTGCAAGAAATTCTGATGAAAACTCGAGGAGTACATGGAGAGGGGTGTCTCACTATGTAGAAAGTCAAGTAAGTGTAACTGTTTTGAAGGTGCTAGAAAATTTCATGTGCATCAGAAAATTGGAGAGTAATTCAGAATCCTAGAAATGAGAAAGTTTTTCGGGATATGGTTGTCTGAGCATAATCTTAGGGAAACAAAAAGTTGTGTTTATATACATGTTATTTTGAAGCTATGTCTATTACAGAACAGGTAGCATGCCACTAATAGTGACAATTGTCTTTCACCATATCCGTCCTGGACATCGCATGGGTTCACATGGGCTGTGAATGCCAGTGAGAATTGACAGACATGGTTTCTGTCCTGGCTGGAAAGTCATTTTAGAGGACGTAGGGGTGTTTTGTCCCCTGAATTGGAGGGTGGCACATTGTACATAGTTACTGTTGGAATGGGTCAGCTCTTTTTTTTCCCTTTGCTATATGTTTTTGGTGTGAAAAATTGCAGAATTTCTCTAGATATTTTATAACAGTTTCATTCCTTAAAGCTTGATTTTCATTATTTAAAAGTACTTGAGAATTTTCCACTGGTTGTTTGTTTATAGCTCAACACTAGCTGTTAGAGTGAAACAGAATGTGGTAATTTTAGACCCAGGCACTAACAAAAACAGCAGCCATTCTGGCAAGTGGAGTTCTGTTACTAGTTTGAAGGTTATTACTCAGTTTACTGAGGGCATGAAATTAGTAAGAGCTGATTGCAGTCATTGGAATTTAGCTGCATCATATGTAAAAGGAGATTAGACTAAATTGTTCATAATTTATTTTTAGTTTCATAGTAACGTTCTTCTGTCTGTCATGGTACAGATTTTTCCCCCCCTAATACAGCAGCTGTAACTAGAGTGAAAAAGGGGGACCAATTTTTAGAACCTATTTTATAACCTTTGAAAGTCTCCATTTTCTCCTCAATACTGAAGCTGGAGAAAATAGTACTGACTAAAATCATCTGTCCAGTAAGTGTGAGTGCACTTCCTGATCCCTTCTGGCTTCCGTCTTTAATCTTTCTGTTTTGTCTCCATGATGCAAGCTTGAAGACATAGGGGGGGTGTGTGTGTGTTTTATGGTGGTGTTTTGTATATTGAAAGTGGTATAAGACATTTTCATGCTAAAATATTTGGTATACAGAATTCATAGGATTTTTGAGGTATAGCAAGATGACAGAGACGTTCCCTGCTTTGTAGTAAGGCATTTAAGATTACAGTTTCACTTCTGCTTTTTAAAAAATAAAAATTTTATTGAGGTCTAAGTCATATATCATTCAGTTCACTCATTAGAAATGTACAGCTTTGTGGAGTTGTATGACCATCATCACAATCAATTTGAAAACATTTTTATCACACTTCCACCATCCCCTCCGCCAAAAGAACCGCATACCTTTCTACATTTATTTTTTGCAACATCTGGCCCTAGGTAACTCACATATTTTCTGTCTATAGATTTGCCCATTCTAGGCATTTCAGCTCAGTGGAATCATATCTAGGTGACCTTTTGTAACTGCACCTTTCACTTAGCATAAGGTTCCAAGGTTTATCCAAGTTGTAGCATATATTAGTTGCTAGGGCCAGGGACACAGCTCAGTGGCACAAGCACCTGCCTGGCAAGTGCAAAGCCTTGAGTTAAATTCCTAGTACAAAAAAAAAAAAAAAAAAAAAAGGATATTCTAGTACTTTATTCTTTCTCTCTCTCTCTCTCTCTCTCTCTCTCTCTCTCTCTCTCGCCAAATACCTTGTTTGGTAGCTTTGTCACATTTTGTTTAATCGTTTATTTGATTTGGTCTAGTTCTTGAGATAACCTTGCTGTGAATATTTGTGTACAAAATTTTGTATGGGTATCTGTTTTCATTTCTCAACAGCATATATCTGGTGGTAGAATTTCTGAGTCTTATAATAATTCTATACTTAACCATTTGAAGAATCTTTTGAATAATTTTTAAAGTAGCTGCACCATTTTACATTCCCACTAGCAATTACAAAGGCTCCAATTTCTCTGTATGCTCTTCAACATTTACTGTTACCTGTTTTTTAAATTTAATTATTCTATTAGGTATACAGTAGTGTCTTGTGGTTTTTGACTTGTATTTCTTTAGTGATGTTGAGCATTCATTTATGTACTTGTCCTCTGTGGTGTCTATGAGAGATGCCTTTTGAGATCTTTGGCTTATTTTTAAATTTGATTATGGGGCCAGGGATATAGCTCAGCAGCACAGTGCCTGCCTGGCAAGCTGGAAGTCTTGAGTTCAATTCCTGGTACCAAAAAAATTGATTATTTGCTATGACTGAATTATAACTGTTCTTTATTTATTATACACACAGTTCCCTCATCAGCTAGATAAATTATAGATAAATTGCAAATACTTTCTTCTAATTCTTGAGTTGTTTTTCCACTTATATGATGGTATCCTTTGAAGCCCAAAACTTTTTTTTAAAGGAAATCTAATTTTTTCTTTAATTACTTGTGGTTTTGATGTGATACCCACAAGATTTCATCTAATCCAAGGTTATGAAGAGTTGATTCTGTCTTTTCCTCTAAAAGCTTTATAGCTGTCACTCTTAATTTAGATCTGGGGTCAATTTTGAGCCAATTCTTATGCATGTTAGGAGGTGGGTGCTCTCTTTCTTCTGCAGGTGGATCACTAGTTGTCTTTGCACCATTGGTTAAATTGTCTTGACACTTTCTACTCCTAGAGCTTACTTGATTGGAAAAGTTGTTGACATCCTGTGATGCCCCATTTGTAGTAATTTCTCTAAGGGCTTAGTTTTGAGAAAATACTACATTGTATGAATCTTAAGGACCATGTTACAAGGAAGCCTTGATGTTGTAGAACAAAGTTGATTTAGCCTGTGTTTTCCTTGCCTGATTCATTATTTTGATTATGTAGCCCTGTCTTGAGTGTTTGCTATTTGAAAAGTATAAAGCAGTTTTTCTCCTACTACATTGCGTGTGCATATATTTTTGCATTATGGACTTAGTTATATTAGATATTTGTTGAATATGACCTATTTCAGAAATGACCTAAAAGTATCTGGGCAACACTTCATGTTTAGAAAGTAATTTTTTGATGTTCTAGAAGCACAAACTATTATGGAAGAGCTGTTATAGGTCACCTGTAGGTTACCATGTCCATTCACCATGACTCAGTGTAACAATTATCATTAATCATGGTAACCTACAGGTGACCTATAACAGATCTGGGAGCGTGATGTCGTACCCATTCTGTCATTCATCCAGTTGGATTTGGCTACAGAGTGGTTTTTACAGTGAGATTGCATGGGAATGTAGAATGGTTACTCAGGCGAAGAGCCAGGCAAGTAAATAATGTTTTTAAAAATAAATTTGCAACTGTCTTTTCCCCTTGAAAAGATACTGCCATCTCCTTGCTGTTTTAAATTTGTTCTGTTAATGGAAACAAATATTTGAGTGAAAAGAAATAGCTGTGTTCAGAGGCACTGAACTAAATTCCCAGCCCTTTTTATTTTTATTTTGAGATAGGGTTTTGCTAAGCTGCCCCGCCTGGCTTCTGACCTGCAATTCTCCTGCATCAGCTTCCCAAGAAGCTGAGGTGACCACACCCAGCTTACTCCAAGTTTTCATGGAGACCTGCCTGCCTTTGACAGAAGTTTTAAAATTGCCAAAACCTAGAACATAAGCCCACATAATATGTTGTTTGACTGAGCCCGGTTCAGACTGACTGAGGCAGGAGTTAGGTTGTGTATAAACACTGTGGCACAGAACTCAAAACAGTGAATTTAAGGGAAGGAGCCCTGTCTAGATTCTCACAGCTGGAATTGTTGAGCTGTGGTCTGGCTGTGTCTGTGTGATCTGTCTTTTGTGCTCTGGGATTCTTCTGGTTTCTTGGAATGCACCAATGACAGATATTCTGTGCCCCACACTCAGAAAGTTGCTATCGCAGATTAAAATGGTAGAGGTTTTGCAGACCCAGAGATGCTCACAAATTCTGGTCTTTGATCTTCAGAACTTTAAGCCATTGTTTTTCAGAGGCGTTACACCTTTGATCCATGAGTAGCTGACTGGCCACTATACCACAGATCAAAAGAGAAAAGTCAGCCATTGGGTAATTGCAGTGTGGTTGGAAAAAGAATCCACAGTAAGTGGCTTGCGATTGTAATTATCCTGTTGGTAGTCAGCTGCTGTCTGAGCCCTGTACCTCACCACCTAACCAGCGTCTTCTCACTCTGAAATAGTGACACCCACTTCTCAGTCTGACCACAGCCTTTGCAGCTTTGCCTGGCTTCACACATCTGTTCTTTGAGTCCATCAGAACCCCCAGGCCATTTCTCCCACATCCACCGGCCAACCCCTGGGCTGCAGCTCTAGTCTCTAGCAGCATCTTCAGCATAGGCGGCCTTCCACTTTTGGCAGTGTCTCAAGCCTGGTAGGGGTAGAGTCAGCTTTCTGCTCTGTTCACGTCTGTGTCTGTGCCAGGGCCTCTGGGTTGGGAGGAAGAACAGTGTCCCTAACGAACCTGCATCCCTATTTTCGCTCTCTTCCTGCACTGACCACTGCAGGCCTTCCCTACTCTGCAGACCTCTGACCCGTCTATCACCCTGCTCCCTTTCAGTAGCTGACCTGGAGAAGGCAGTGCCACCAGTCCCAGCCTCAAACCTGTCAGCGGACCAAGCCTTCCCCTCCTCTTCTGTAACAGTGGAAAGGGCACTTTGCACGTCTACAGTGCAGCATTCCACCTAAATCTTACATACTTTTGTCTGTTTCTATTTTATTTTATTTTATTTTTTGTGATACTGGAATTGAAGCCAGGATCTCATGCATGCCAGGCAACCACTCCACAATTGAACTGTACCCTCAGAACCATTTTATTTTGTTTTGGGACAAGGTCTGCTTATGTTGCGCAGGTTGGTTTTGAGTTTGTGATCCTGCTGCCTCAGCGTCTCAAGCAGCTGGGACTGAAGGTGTGCATGGTTGCACCTGAATATATATTCTGTCTTCCTGGAGACCAAACAGGATGGAGTGCGATGGTTGTTTAATTGATGAATTGTTTTTAAAAAGAATGATTTAGAGATACCTCTGAACCTGGATTTTTAAGAAGAGTTAAGTCTTTGACAGTAAAATGGCAATTTAAGAAGGAGGAGATGATGAAATTTATTTCACTGGCTGTTGCATGTCTTCAGAAGTCTCTGTGGCATCCATGTTCCTGCTGACTTACTTACAGGTCACTGTCATTTGAATACTGGGGTAGATGGAGATTGAGTTGAGACCTTTTTCGCAAACAGCTCCTTTCTTCCTTCCTCCTTCCCTTTTCTTTCATCCTCCTTTCTTTTTTTCTTCCTTCTTTCTTCCTCTCTCTGTTTTTTTTTTTTTTTCCGAGTATAGGGCCTGAACCCAGGGCCTTCTCACTGAGCTACATACCCAGCACTCTGCTTTTTCAGTTTTTACTTTCAGACACATCTTGCTAAATTGCCTAGGCTGGACTTGCGCTTGCAGATCTTCCTGCCTCAGCTTTGCAGGTACCAGCTTTACAGGTGTGTGCCCTTATACCCTGCTGTATTTTATTTCTCATTCCCCCTTTTCTGCCAGTGTTTTCCAGTAAGGACTACAGTTGAGCTGATGTGATCAGATTTCCACCAACTATTTCTGTGGGTGAAAGGGAACTATAGGATTCTATTCAGAGAAAATAATCTGTGTGCGTGGAACCACTGAAAACTTGGTATTATTCGTATTCTGTACAGAAAAATCAGTTTTTCTTCATTTGTTCTAAGCTGAAGGGACAATTTTTGCTTCTGTGGGCAAGCACAGCAGCCATGTAGGAGTATTTATGGGGGCAGGGAAAGGCACTTTCCCCCTTCATCGTAAGGAACATGTCTCAAGGAAGTGGGGCAGTACACAGGCCATTCGTGTCCACACCAACCTTAGCTTATTTAAATGCATCTAAATTTTAAATGAATGTATGTAGTTCTGACATGTAAAGTTTATGAGTATTGGTTCTCTGCAGGCTGTACTTCTGAAACTTAACAAGCATGCAACAGCACAACTACTTACGGCTGTGTGTCCTGTCCAGGAGCCCTGATCACTGTCCCTGCTGCATCTCCACAATGACATTCTTCGCACTGCTCATGTTTTCCGGCCTCATGACTGGCTGTACAGGGAACTCTTCCTATAGTTTGCCACCCAGGCTGCTGCTGGTGTCCTTCGATGGCTTCAGAGCTGACTATCTGCAGAACTATGAATTCCCTCACCTCCAGAATTTTATTAAAGAAGGTGTCTTGGTAGAACATGTTAAAAATGTTTTTATCACGAAAACATTCCCAAACCACTACAGCATAGTGACAGGCTTGTATGAGGAAAGCCACGGCATCATAGCCAATTCCATGTATGACTCAGTCACAAAGAAACATTTTTCTGACTTCAATGACAAAGACCCTTTCTGGTGGAATGAGGCGATCCCTATCTGGGTGACAAACCAGCTTCAGGAGAATAGGTCGAGCGCTGCTGCTATGTGGCCTGGCACTGACGTGGCCATTTACAATGCCACTCCTTCCTATTTTATGAATTACAGCCCCTCGGTGACTTTTAAGGAGAGGCTAAACAACATCACCACGTGGCTCAGCACTTCCAGCCCACCGGTCACCTTTGCCACACTCTATTGGGAGGAACCAGACGCAAGCGGCCACAAATACGGACCTGAAGATAAAGAAAGCATGCGCCGAGTACTGAAGGAAGTTGATGATCATATCGGTGACCTGGTCCAGAAACTCAAAATGTTGGGATTGTGGGAAAGTCTCAACGTTATCATTACAAGTGACCATGGGATGGCTCAGTGTTCTGAGAGCAGATTGATAAACTTGGATCTCTGCATTAGTCGTTCCGACTACAGCCTCATAGATCTGACCCCTGTGGCTGCAATACTTCCCAAAATAAGTAAGTGAACTTTTAGCCGGTATCGCTGTTACCTGAGCGGGGCGTTGACCATGGAGGGAGGGTGTATGGAAAAGTGCCACTCTGGCTCCCTGTGGCCTGGGACCTGTATACCCACTCACTTTGGGTGCTCTCCCGAATGTACACGGTGTGAGCAGTTGGTGTACGGATTAGGTCTGAAGTGCCTTTTCCTCGGGATCTTGTATTTCTCAACTATCTACACTAAGGGAAAAGAAATTTTTGTCCTTAACATGTTTGCAATAAAACTAGTTGCTGTCTTGCTGCCGAGAGGCTGTTTTCAGCATGTCACGTTCCTGCAGGCTTGAATGTCCAGTGGTACCTGTGTGATTCGATTCTGTTCTACCCCTTGTTGTCCACGCCACCTGATGGGATAGTTACGCCAGTGCCACTCGTGGTTCAAGCCAGCAGGAATATGTTAAAAAAATCTTTGATTTTTGTGTAAAACATGTTTTTCTTTCAACGCTAGAATTAGTAATTAGTTGTAATACATAGTTTCTGTTTACTTAGAAGCTCCATGTGAAAGTAGTACCCATTCTGTACAAGTGATGAAATATGTGAGTGTCCTTCCCCAGCACAGTGACAGAACCATTCGCAGCTGTTTTATGAATTAAAAGTGGTTTAATACTGACATTGTCCAACATTTATTTCTAGTTAAGCATACTTTTCCTTATCAGGCAACCATGTTTTTTTTCCTGTTTTTATAGATATAACAGAAGTTTATGACAAATTAAAAAATTGTAGCCCTCACCTGAATGTTTATCTCAAAGAAGATATTCCTAACAGATTTCATTATCAACATAATGATCGAATCCAGCCTATTATTTTAGTTGCTGATGAAGGGTGGACAATTGTACAAAATAAATCATTATCAAAATGTAAGTATTTAAGCTATTTCTGTTGCATCCTAGGGGTCCACCATACATTGTATTGTTAGGATAATTTGATTCAGATATGTTTGCACAGGATTATTGGTTACTATTACTAATATTTGATAGCAGTGTACAGTAACCACAGTTTCATTCTTAGATTATTAGGATGGGGAAGGTTAGAAGTATAGTTTTACTTCCTCACCAAAACTGTGGTTACTGTCACTAACTTTCAAGATTGTTTCTCTTAATTTGTAGAAAATAAAGAGGAAGTAAAGAAGCAAAGCTCAGAGGGAGACTACCTACTTCATATTCTTTTTCTAGTGTGTGTTAAAAATTGTTCAGTAAGCGTGAGTCTTTCCTCAGTAACAAAATCATTTCCTTGATTTCCTGTATTTAGCTCTATATTTTCTATATTTAAACCACTGAGCAAGCACCAGAAAATAAACAAAAAAATCCACCAATAAACAAGATAGAACTAGCAACTTTTCCCCTAAAACTGAATGTATGGATCTTCCTCCATAGAAGCTAATTTTTCTGAATTTATGTTCAGTTTTAATACTTTCTTTCAACCTGATGTTTATGCTTTTCTCCATACACTTTTTTTGAAGGGCCAGATGGTAAATATTTTAGGTGTTGTGGGCCAGCTGGTTTCTGAGCTGCTCTCGTAGCACACATGCGTGTTGACTGCTCCCGTGAACACTGGTTTACACAAACATACACCGGAGTTTGCAGACACCACTGCATCAAGGACAAGACAGGCAGTTAGTGGAGTCTGTATATTATTTATCTTGATATCCTATATACTTAGTGTTGCAAACCTATAAAATACAGGAAGGATAACAAAAGCATTGCATAATCCCTAGATATAGAGATAGACAAGTACCACAGGAGTTTCTTCCTCCTTGCCCTCTATTATTTATATATGCAGATTGTATTATTGAGATCACTATACCTGTTCTTTTTGTCATACTGATCACATGTTACTTTTATTATGAAATGTTTCAAGTACAGTTAAAGAGTAACAAACACCAATACTTAACTATGCAGTTATCTTTACTTAATAGGAAAGTGAAAATGTATTAAATGCAACTGAGGTACACAAAAAGACAACATTTATTGAAATAAAGCTAAAATCAGGACTTTGGTATTGGAGCTTGGTCAAGGACCTGTTTATCCTGTTTTTCTCTGAGTCAGATCTTCATGTGGGTCCCAAGTCGGCGTCATCTGCTTTCATTACACAGTCAGTACAAGAGCCTCTTGTATGGAGTCTGAATCTGACCCCCCAGGGGCGTGGTGTGCCTGTTTTGCATTCTGCCCTCTAGCTCTTATCACAGGAGCACCCGGAGGAGGCTGGGTCTTGTCTCTCCCCAGGCGAGCAGGACCCTTGGTCTCACGTATCACTGGTGTTCCACAGTGAATTGTGCAGATAGTGGTACAAGACTAGAGGTGGAGTCGGGAGGGCGAGGCTGAGAAGTGAGAGCGTCCACTTGAGAGCTAGGGTTAGCAATCCGAGGTCAGACCCCGGGAGGAGGGTGCATGTGAAACGGGGAGCACGGCTGAGCCGAAGGAAAGGCGTATTTTTTTTAAACTCTGGCTTCTGTCTGGTGCAGCTAGTCAGAATCATAGTGGATAGGAGTTATGCTGAATGTATAAAGCTATATACAACTTACGAAATGAGTGTATCCCTGAAGCAAGTTACTTTGTAATAAGGCTGATCTTACAGCATTTTGTTCTTTTCTCAGTAGGTGACCATGGCTATGATAATTCTTTGCCTGCTATGCATCCGTTTCTTGCTGCCCATGGCCCTGCCTTTCACAGAGGCTACAAGCAGAGCACCATGAACATTGTGGATATTTACCCAATGATGTGTCACATCCTGGGGTTAAAACCGCAGCCCAATAATGGAACCCTTGGGCACACCAAGTGCTTACTAGTGGACCAGTGGTGCATTCATCTTCCAGAAGCCATTGGAATTGTCATCGGCGCGCTGTTGGTGTTGACCACGCTCACTTGCCTCATAATCTTCATGCAGAACAGACTGTCTGCACCCCGCCCCTTTTCCCGACTTCAGCTACAAGATGATGATGATGATCCTTTAATTGAATAGCAGGCTGGGGTTCCTACCAGGTGTCAGGTGTCTTTGATCAGTCTCAAAACTAAAGAATAGTGTTAAAACCATTAAAAAGTGTGCTTTGAAAGACAGCTTAGACCAGGCATGCTAAAAGTGTTTTTTGTGTTTCCTTGGGCTTTGTTTTGGGTGCATCACTAATACAAACAACCCTGACTATAGTAAAGTTGCTAGTAAATCAGTTAACACCATCTGTTTCTCTAAGTAGCTTTTCCAGAGAAATATACCACCTTTTTTTTTTTCTGTGAAGATGATACATCTTTAAATGAAAATATACCAAAGTTTAGTAGGTACATTTTTCTAATAAATTTATATATTTGTAAATTGAAACAATTGTGAATTTTGTGTATCAGATAGGAGAAACTTTCTATATTTTTATAGTTACCTTTAACACGTTCATAGTGGGCCATGATTCTGTCTTGCTGCTGGGTGTCTCTGAACCACTGTGGTATGTGCATGACTGTGCCATTAGGCCACATGGATCAGTCCCATCGGATGGTATAAGCTGCCTGGGACAGTTGTGCATATACTACTGGTGGTTCAAGCCAGCTGGAATGTGTTATTCAGTTTTTATGCCAAGTAAACCCTTGAGGTGGGAAATTCTGTGATGGTTAATCAAACTGGTTAGCCAGGCCCCTCCAAAAATCTGGCATATGAAGAAACCACTTTAAGAAAAGCTATGAAAAGATGAATGAAACCATCAGCACCATGTGATACAAACCTCACGTGGCACAAGACCTTGTATCTTTATTAAGATGCTCAGGCCTTTAAAGTCTCAAAGTTGAATCTTTTGAAGATTATTGTAATAAAATCAGAAGGAAGTAGAGGAAATGCCATTCTCTATTTGTGTTGAGTATATGTGTGTGTGTGTGTGTGTGTGTGTGAGTGTGAGTGTGTATGTGTGTGCATGCAGCTCTTCTGTGACTTGCTGTAGGAGGCCCCAGGGGTCTAGAACACAGCTCTCAGGAAAGGTTATTTTTTGCACTGTATATTTATTTACTTCTTCCTAACTCACAAATTAAGATCATAATTTTAAAAACTCATGAATTTTTGTTATCTTTTCTACCTTTCTCCTGTTGTTTATTGTATCCAAGACTGAAGTATCCAAGTGCTGTAGAAAATGTATGACCTGAATACAAATCTGATTTTGATTGTGTCAAAATAATGATGAGAGATTTCTGTAGTTACCTGTGGGGCTTTTTATCTTACGTTTTAGACAATAGAGCAGCAAAGAAATCTGAAGTGAAATTTAGTGTCTTTGGATCTTTGCACCATTCATGTGTGAAGTGGTGGAATAGCCTCATGCCGACTGTGTCGTTGGATACCTGGTTCACAAGCTTAGTAACTGGTTTTCACATACAGAGCTAATCTACAGGAAGGGTACAGCCCAGGCATATGTTAATTACTGTAGTGTTAGTTATCCAGGATGGCACATAACTAGTGGGTCACTGCTAACTTCCTCAGCCAGATATCTGTTACATTTGGAGTTTAGGGGGGCATTTCTGTACCCCACATAAAGAATCCATGCTACTGGTCATAAACTTAGCATATGAAGTGCACTAGGCCACTGATTGCTTTGGAGTAAAGTCTCAGATTTTTGTCTTCATGTGCAGTTACAATAAAGGTAAACAGTTAATCTAAATAAAATAGAAAATTTCCTTTCTACTGTAGTTCCTTTTTAAAAAATGAACTGCCACATTCCAAGTCTTTTTTTTAATGGCAGACATTTTCAGAACATAACAGTGGAATATTTGATATTAGTGGATCTTCTCTTTGGGACAGTTTCAGTAATTGCATCAGCTTGATCAATGGTTGTGAGATTTAGAAATCTATTTGCAAGCTGTCTAGCTGGGAGTGGATTTGGTGTAGAATGGGATGAGCCAGATGTCCAGGCAGGGTCTTAACTCTTCTGCAGGACTTTTACCTCTTTATCTTTTCATTTTGTTCTCAAAAGGTTAAATTAGGTAACCTTAATTTTAATTAAGTTTATTTAGGGAAATATTTTGATGAGATAAAATATTATTTGTTTAAACAGAGATAATTGTATCATTATGTTAAACATGGTATTAATTCACTAGTCTCTTTAAGAACATTATCACAGCCAGTGTTTCCTATAGTGACTGAGAAATCTTTTAGTAAAAGGGGTAGCTTCTGGCTCTGTGCATCTTGTTAAGTGATTGTTAACTCCTGTGCCGTTGTATTTCTGGGAAGTGGGAAGGGTTTGGCGCCAGTCAAGTGTTCACTGTTCATACCACAGTACTCAGAGGTAGTAGGAAAGTTGATTTGTTTTTGTTAATTCAGTGAGTGAATTCAGAGAACAAATGTGTTTAATTGTGCTGCTTTTATTAACGTATAAGTTTTGTGGCAAACAGCAATAGAATAAAAATACTTCAATGCCTTGTGCTCTAGGCTTTGTAGTGTTACTGATTAGGCTTCCTTTAAGAGTTCACAAGTGAGTTACTGGAACATTGAAGAATTAAAATTCCTTTGCACTGTTCTTTGATGTTTACTTCCTTTGCCTGTGTCTTGTATAGTTCAAGCAAGATTATGTTTAATTCCTTTTATTTGTAGGGTTTTGCTGTATTGTTAATATATAAGATTACAAATGAAGGACAGCAATTAGATGTCTAACTATGTATTTATTGTTAATTCGTAAGACAGAGTGTAAATAAAAATAAATGCTTCAAAGAAAATCATAAGTAGTGCCTTAAAGGAAAATAAGTCTTGACTATATTGTTGGAGTTCATAGCTAATGACTGTGCTTGTGATTTAAAAAGTTATGTGAATAAAGTCTACTGAAAAATTTTACTATATTTTGTGTAAAAGTGCACTGTCATCAATGATTTTTAAATTTATCACCTTTTGGCAGAATGTATTGTTGAGACTAATAATTTCGTGAAATTTTTCATAAGCATTTATCACAGATCTTTTTAAAATATAAACAGATTTAAAGATATAACATTTAACCAAAATTTTGACATATGGAGTCCAGCATGAGGTTATCATTGGAAAAAAAGTCAAGATAAATTTGCAGACCCTCTGAACTGTCATTTATTGCCTTACAAGAAGAGAAGTTTTATAAGCTTATTATAAAACAAAGTTATGATATTTAAACTCTGTCATGTAGCCATGGGCATTTAATGACTTAAATAAATACAGTCAGTGAAACTGTCTCCCATGGGCAGGAATTGATTTGCTGCTTTTTCATTCAGTGAACAATGGTAGGAACTGTGGGAATACAGAACAATAAAACGTGCTGTTTTCACTCTGAACGAGAGTTGGCTGAAAGTAGAGAACCTGCAGCTTCCTTGTGTCTGCTTAGGGTTGAGCTCCTGCTTCTGAGACCCTGGCTCCGGAACCCTTTTCCAGACCTGTGCCTCCTGCAGTCAGCGCTGGCCCTGCCTCTCCCACCTGCATCCTGGGACACAGTTGGTCCTGCTCTGCTATCATACGACTGGTATGTGTGTGTGTACAGACCATTGTGAGTGCGGAGACTACCGGTCCTCTGACTCTCATCCTGTAGGAAGAGCTCGCCTGACAGGCAAGCACAGTCTGTATCACAGCAAGCCAAATGCTGTCTGGGCTGCTGCCTTCCCGAGTGTCTTCTAATTCTTTGAGCCCTGAAATCTGATTTCATATTAATAGATTGAATGTGATGCTGACTTCCTGACTGCTGTGTGATGATGACACACAGGCACATAAACATCTCTGTATCTCCCTCTGCAGGAGAAATCTGAGTTGCTACTCACCTGATCACTAGGTTTTCATACCTACTATTCTCAGCCTCACTACCGTAGACTAGAGCAAGGTAAAGCACCCACTGGAACCAGCCACCAAGCAAATAGCAATGTCTGCAAGCTTTACTTGCATACTTACAGAAAGGTTCCAGCAGGGCAGAACCAGTGCTGCCTGGGGCATTGTGGAATTGTGCATGGCAGAAGGTAAGTGGCTTTCTACTCAGAATCTTTGTGAGCCTTCCGCATACCCTGTGTTTCATTCTTTTTTTTTTTTTTGTCTTTTTCCTTTTCATCGGTACCAGGGATCGAACTCATGACTACCTGCTTGCAAGGCAGGCGCTTATGCCGCTGAGCTAAATCCCCAGCCCCCCGTGTTTCATTCTTAAAAGGACATGTAGGAAGTTCCTCGGTGCAGAACTCTGCCTCTACCTATGAACAAAAATCCTTCACAATGTATTATCTAATGAAACTCAGCAACCTTTCAAAAGGATAATGTGCATAAGGGGAGTTTGTTACAATGATGTGACATTAGCTTGATTGCTGAAAAATTAATGTTATTCTCTGTTTCAGAAAGATAACATGGAAAAGCACAGGAGAACTCAAACTCCTGTATCATTTGAAGTACAGACTTTATTTTTTATTTTATTTTTTAAAAATTTTATTTAAGGAGAAAAAAGAAAAAAAACAAAAAGGGTACAAGTTACACAGAATTTCAGAAAAAATAAACAGTAGGAAATCACTAGTTAATTACATATTGTCATCTTAGAAATAATTGTTCAAGTTACAAAATTAAAGCATATAGAGGGGACTTTCAAACAGTGAGACTGCAAACAGTTTTGTTCAATGATCCAACAAAACTCAGTAATATGGTTATCTATCTTATACACTTAAATATATATGCAGTTATATCTTTTAGAGAACTTTCTTTTCCTTTCTTTTGTACAATGACAATTACACATTTTGGGTTTTATTACTCCCACAGTTCTTATTACTTTTTTTTTTGAAGAAAGTAAAACCAAATGTGACATACCAGGACAGAGTCAGTCAAGTCAAAAGGATGGACATAATACATAATGTAAAAACAAAATACAAGGTGATCAACAATGGTTACCATAATGCCTCTTATCTTAAAAAGAATTGCCTATATCATCAATTATAATAAAATTGAACAAAACGGTAAAGAATAAGACCAATAAAACCAAAACATTGGAGACATTAGAGGACTTCAAAAGAAGATAATAGTCAACCAGAATGGGCATCACAATGAATCATATTGTCGTCATAGTTGTTGCCTATACTTTCAAACTTGGTACTATCAAGCATAACAGAATAGAGGAAAATCAGTCACAACAAGATGGTGAGAGCAATACAGAGTTTCAAATCAAGTTAATAGGAAATGAAAGTGGGTTACTATAATATGTCCTGCTATTTTAAATTTATTTTTCCCTTAAAAGGATAAAAATGAAAAAGTAGATAATAAAAAGGAGATTGAGATAAAAAAAGAGGGCATAACAACAGCACAGCACAGGTCAAAACATAGCCATTTAAGCAAAATAGTGTTTCACCACAAGATAATCTTGACATAATAGTAGTTGCCATAGTGTCTCTTCCCTTAAAATCTTTGGGTATAACTTCATATACTGTAGCATCAAACATATCAAGACAATGTAAAACCGTTCAAGAGAATGACAGTATTACAGGGTATTTAGAATCAACTAACAGAAAATGAACAATGGTTTCTGTATAATCTCCTTGTCTACAAAAGTTTTTGTTTATATTATCACATATAATAAAATCCAATAAGATACAACACGTTAAAACCGATGGAGACAGAAGAACAAAAGCTTGGTGGGACTTCAAAACAAGAGGATATTAAATCAGCACTACCTATTATGATGTCTTGTTTTCTCCAAAATGGCTGTTCCTACCATCCAACCTTCTCTGCCTCATTTCTGTTGAACTCTTTTTCTGTCATTAGTTGTCAGTTTGTCCTCTTCATTTCGTTTTCTGATCCATTCATTGTGGCCACTCTGCCACTGTTTCTAGAATCTTGGTATTTTTAATTTTTAGAATATCCTGCAGTAATCTCTGTAGAGTTGAATTGGTGGTTGCAAATTCCCCTAGTTCCTCTTTATCCTGGAAGCACCTTTTTTTCCCATCAATTTCTAGGGGCAGTTGTGCAGGATATATCAATCTTGGCTGGAGGTCATTATCTTGCAAAGCTTGAATTATTTCCCCCCTATGCTCTTCGTGATTTGATGGTTTGTGCCGAGAAGTCTGCTGTAATTCTGATGGGTGTTCCCTTGTAAGTGATCTGTTTCTTGTCTCTGACGGCTTTTAATATTCTGTTCTTAAATTGGATTTCTGGAATTTTGATTATTATATGCCTGGGTGTAGCTCTGTTTGGGTTGTAGGTGGCTGGGGTCCTGTATGCCTCATACATCTGAGTATCTTTACCTTTTGCTAAATTAGGGAAATTCTCCTGGATTATTTCTGTGAATAGCTTTTGTAGTTCATTTGTTTGAGTCCCTACTTCTTCTTTTATGTTAATTCTTAAGTTATAGATCCTCTTGTCATCTTCTAGTCTTTGTATTATTGCTGTTTGTTTTCTTGTTATTTTTAAGAAGTTTTTCATTTCATGCTCCCACCTTACAAATCTGTCCTCCAGTTCTGATAATCTATCCTTAGTTTCTTTCAAGCTGTTATGCCAGCCTTCAATAGAGTTTTTAGTTTCCTGGTAATCTCTTTGAACCTGCTTCATGTATTCTATGTTTTCTCTATTTTCTCCATCAAACAATTCTCCCCTTTTTTTCTGTTCTTCCATTCCACCATCTGTTTTTTCTTGGGTGGTGCTTAGCACTTCTCTAACTATTCTACTTATTTCTTGCTTTATTTCATTAAATACTTCATTTTTGAACTCATCTATGAGGCTCCTGAGATACTGCTTTATGTCTATTGGTGCCATGTCTGATATTGCATGTTTTCTGTCTTCATTCTCTTTTGCATTTACCTTTCTTGGATCAGTGTTCTCAGGATTGGGGACTGAGGACCCTTTCTTGTTGCTCCCTTTACCCATACTTTTTGTTCCTTCCATACAAGCGTATGTAGGAGGCCCAGTTTTTTTTTTTTTTTTCTCTTTGTCTGTTACAGTTTGTTTGAATTGTGCCGGCTAGGTGTTCCCGCCCACTGCGGTGTACTAGGGAGACCTGGGCAGCCTCTGCTGGGCCCGCCCCTGCAGGTCAACCTACTGAATGCTTCACTGCTAGAGTGCACCGCCAGGTGCAGGGACCTGATTTGGGCTAGCCTACTGGATCTTAGTCCATGGTAGTCCACGGCGTCACCAGGCCAAGTGCTCCCCACCACTCCCGCTTGAGAGGAGAAATGCGACTAAAGTCACTGCAGGGCCTGTTCTGGCTAGTCTGCTTGTTCCCAGAATGTCCTCTGTTGGAGCCTCCTAGTCTATGAAAGGGTCCCCATTTCTCTCACTCACCGCAGGTCGATGCAGGGCTCCCTGCCAGTCCCGCTCTCAACGCCGTTTGGTTCGCTGATTCTCCGCTTTGAGCTTCACGCGTCTCTCTCCCTGCCGTGTGGATTGGGATGCAGTAGCAGCAGCAGGAAATTCCAATGGCGCGGGCTCCAGCTTCGCACTGAGATTTTATCTGTTCCTGTTATAGCATCAGGATTGCATTTCCAGTTGGTTTCTCTCAGCCTAGTTTGTTCCTGGGTCGGCAGGGTACATCTCTCCTCGCGTAGGACTCCTAACATGGCAGCACTCCTGGATTCTAAACTGGTAATCTCAGAGAGCCTCCGTGGCTGCTGTTATTTGTCCACCATGTTCTCCCGGAACTAAAGTACAGACTTTAAGAAGGTAACTTCTTCAAGCTGGTGAGTAGTATCTGGCAAAACTAAGAGTATAGCTCATATCACAGGAAATGTAAATGTTTTTCTCCTAAGGTCAGGAGCAGGGCCATGATGTGTATTCCCAGTGCCCTTGTTTACTGTTTTCAATGGAGGTCCCAGTGAGTGCCAGCAGGACACACGGGGTTGCCTGATCCTGAATCCCACCTCAGCCAAGCTGCCCAACCTGAGACATGTTGCTTCACTTTGGATCTATAAAGTGGAGTAAAAGCAGTACTGATTTATGTGGTTGTGGTGGGTCTCACAGGGTGGTTACACATAAAGCACTTGAAATTGCAAGTTCCCAGTGATGTTAGCACTTGTCATTAAGCTCTTTATACTTAACAGTAAATCAGGGAACTTCTGTTCCCAATAGCGGCAGAACAAAGGGTTAAATCAAAGTTTCCACTAAAAATAATGAGTTCTGAGCTAAATATTTTCAGTACTTGGGGTCAATGCAGGAGGATCACAAGTTCAAGGTCAGCCTGGGCAACAACATGAGTTCAAGGCCAGCCTGAGCCCTGGAGTGAAACTGTCTCAAAAAACAAACAAAAAAACCCCCAAAAAACAGTGGGCCAGGGATATAGCTTAGTGGTACAGTGCCTGCCTGATAAGCAAGTACAAGGTCATGAGTTCAGTTCCCCAATACAAAAAAAAAAAAAAAAAAAAAAAAAAAGATTCGGTTTTGCATAGGATTGTAAGAAATAAAGAGAAATCCCTGGGTGTTCTGGTTACTTTCCATTTTGAATATAGTAATTTACTATCACAACCAAATGCTGACATTGATGTAATTTGCCAGTATTACTCATATTTTTCCACCTTTATTTGTATTTGTTTGCATGTATGTATTAAACACAATACAGTTTTATCACCGGAATGTGTGTGTATATCCTCTTCCACAATCAAGATTCTTGTTATGGACTAACATTAATTTTATCATTGAAACTTTAACTTGTGTCCCCATGAAATTTGTACCTTGAGATCCCAAGGCGCAGTGGGATAGTATCTTTGGGGGAATGTTCAATAATTAGAATTAGATGAGGCCCTGAGAGGGGACCCCACCATGGGATTAGTGTCCTCACCAGAAACCTGTCTTGACACTTTGACCTCCCATTCTCTAGAACTATGAGGAATAAATGTTTAAGCCATGAAGTGTTGTTCTTTGTTAAGGCAGCCAGAGTTAATATTTTAAATAGTTCCAATGCCAGAAGAATGCTTGGTGTTGCCTCTTTAAAATGTCCCTTTGTTTCTGAAGTGTGGTCATCAGAAATGTAACATAAGGGAGATTTTACAGTATGGGACTTTTTTGGCATTGGCTTTTCCATCAGCATAATTCCCTGGAATTCACCCATGTTTTCATGCATGTCAGCAAGCTGCTCTTCTTCACTGCTCATTTCCCATGATGTGTTTGTAGCACAGTTTGTGAAACCATCCAACAAAATGAAGGATATCTGATTCCCCAGTGTTTTTTCACATAGAGCCACATTGAACATTTCTGTGCGGATTTCCTTATGAACACAAGTTTTTCCCTTCTTTGGGATAGAAATGCCCACTAGTAGAAATGCTGGGCCACATTTGGCGTTTTGTTTTGTTTTGTATTTATGTGTGTGCGTGTATATGCATGCTGCTGGATGTTGAGTCGAGAGCCTTTGTTCTGAGCTACATCCCCGGCCCTTTTTTTGTTAGTACATGCAGTGATTTTATTGAAAGTTATAGTGATTATCACCATTTCATTCCCAGTGTTTTTACTGTCTTATTTTTGTCACATGCTAAAGTTTTTTTTAGTTTAGTTTATTAATACATGTGTATAATGCATAATGTTTACATTCCTTGAGTGGAGTTGGCACAGGTACGTACGAATTCCTCTTTCATCTCTCTCTCCTTCTCCCTGTCCCTTCCCTCCCTGTCCCTCCATCTGTCAATCCTCTTTCCCTTTGAGAAATGTCTACCTCCCTATTTCCAATCAGCTACCTATTATTTTGCTCTTTATTTTTACCCTGGTTTTCTCATATAAGAGACACCATGTGATATTTAAGCGTATGTGTCTGATTTATTTCACTTAGCATTATGGTCTCACGGAGCATCCATTTCCCTAGAAAGGACTCAAGTTTATCCTTCTTTGTGGCAAAATAATACTCCAGTATGTGTAAATACCACATTTTCTTTATCCATCCATCTGTTGATGGGCATAAAGGCTGCTTCCAAGATTTAGCTGTTATGAATTGTGCTGCTATAAACATGGATAAGCATGGATCATTCTAATATGATCCTTTTAATTCTTTCAAGAAGATATCTAGAAGGGGAATGGCTGGACTGAATGGAATTTGGAGGTTTAGTTTTTTGAGGAGTCTCCATACGATTTCCATGGTGGTTGTCCTTACTAGTGTACTTTCCCACGATCTCTGTTGAAAGTTTCCTTTTTCCTCACAGCCTCTCTAGTGTGTTATTTGATTTCTTGATGATTGTCATTTATTCTTTGTAGTGTAAGATGGTATCTTGATTTCTCTAATAGCCAGTGATGTTGAATATTTCTTCCTGTGTTTATTGGCCATTTGTACTACTTCTGTGAAGTGTCTGTTCATTTGCCCATTTTTTTTAAAAAAATTGAGTCTTTTAGGACCTATTTCTTGAGTTTTCTATATATTTTAGATATGAGTCCTCTGAGGAATTGCTGGCAAATTTTTTTCCCACACTGTACATTATTTTTTCATACTGTTGGTTGTTTATTTTGTTGTTCAGAAGCTTTTTAATTTGCTATGATGCCATTTGTTGATTCTTAGAACAAGTTCCTGTGCAACTGGCATTCTGTTCAGAAACACTTTGCCTATACTTGTGGCTTCAAGAAGTTTACCTATTTTGTCTTTCAAGATGTTAAATATATCTGGTTTAACATTTAGATCCATAGCTCCAGAGTCAGTCTCCTGCATATGGATGCATGCTAAAGTTTTATTGGTTTCATTGTCTTTTTTTCAAAGAAAAAGATATGTATTTCACAGATATTCTCTATTGTTTCCGTTTTCAATTTTATTAATTTGTTTGCATCTTTATTATTTACTTCCTTCTGCCTCTATTGGGTCTATTTTGTTCTTTTTCCAGTCTTGACGTATGATCTAAGGTGGTTGATCTGAAGCTTTTTCCTCATTTGTAATGTAATTTTTACTACAGACTTCTCTTTCCATACTGCTTAAGCTTCATTCCATCATTTGTGTTCATTTTCATTATTCATTAAGCTTTCCTTTTGAGATTATTTAATCCATGATTATTTAGAAATGTGTTAATTTCCAGGTATTCAAAGATTTTTCCTGCTCTCTTTTTGTTACTGATTTTTGATTTCACTACTATCAGAGAACTTGGTATGAATTCTTTTTGTTTTGTTGAAGGTTATTTTTTTTCTAAATGGCCCAGGGTGGTCAGTCTTGTGAACATTCTCAGGATGCTTGAAAGCTGTGTATCCTATTGGGTATTATTGTAGTCATGCCGTTGTCTGGTAAGTGATCTATATATGTAATTAACTAGGTCTTGTTTGTATTTTATAGATTTGTGAATTCTTATTCATTGTATCTTGAAGTTCTGTCAGCTGTTGAGAGGGGAGTTTTGATAACCTCAACTGTAACTGTGCTTTGCATTTTTAAAATTTCAGTCCTGTTATCTTTTTTCTCTGTTTTGAAGTTCTGCTGTTTAGTGTGTAACATTTAGGACTGTGATGTCTTCCACCAGGATGAGAATCCTGATATACTGTTTTGTATTACATTACATAAGTGTGTTATATGTTCTAATGATAAAAGAAATTTTATTCCATTATTCCTTTTACCATTATGTAATGTCTCTTCTGTGTTACATTTCATAGTGATAAAAGGAATTTCTATTCCATTATGCCTTTCAGCATTATGTAATATCTTAGTAATTTTCTTTGAAGCCTACTTTATCAGATACTAAAATCACCATTTTCAAAAATTAATGCTTGGTACAGTATGTTTTCATCCTTTTGCTTTCAAAGTATTGATGCCTACAATTTTAAGAGTGTCTACTAAGCCACATACAGTCAAACATTATTTTTGGTCCATCTGCCCATCTCTGTCTTTTGATTGATGTATTTATATTATTTAAATTTAAGGTAATTATTAATTTGTTAGCTAATTTTGCCACTTTATTGTATGGTTCTTTGATGTTTTCCTGTTTCTTGTTCCTTTTTGTCCTTTTGCCTTCCTGAGAGTATTCTGGATGTTAAAATGCATTTTAAGGTATCTTTTAAAAAGTGTCCAGTTGCCCACCAGGTGGATGAGGAATCACAGGGCTGAGGTACAGAGAGGACAACCATCCTAGGAGTCTAGCACTCAGGATGGTTTCTGTCCTGTGGCACTGGCCCTTCTGGAAGAAACCCATGAGTCGTGCACAGCCAACGGTCAGAAGTGTAGAACTGAGCCGGCTAAAAGCAGAGGCCTTATGTAGCAAACTCCTGCTTGGGGTGGAACCTTACAGGTGACTTCCTGGAGTGAACCAGTGGCAAACCAATCTTGACCCAGTTTGACTTGATACAAACTGAATGAGGAAAGCTGGGTCTTGTTTTCAGCCCTGGCATGAGTGCCATGCTGGTTACCCCACAGCTGTACAAGTGCGTTATTCCCCCAAGTGGTTGAAAGATCACTTCGATCTTACCTGGCTCTGATTATTAAATTTTTCCCCATTAGTTAATGCATAGCTGAAAAAAAAATGGAGAACTAGAAGAACTACGTCTTCCAGTAGATTTTCTAGACAGATGAGTTTTTTATTTGTTTTTTGTAAGAATCCAGGACTAATAATAGGATGCTAGCTTTATAGAGTCAGACAACATTTGAAAAACAATTTAAATTTGAATGGCAGATGGCAGAAGAAGAAATTGAGAAACAATTGAATTTGGAAAATCCTACTAATGAATTGTTCAGGATGACTAAAGGAGGAGGATATTGAGCAAAATTGGGAAGGGGAAAAGAGGGAGAGCTGTTCCTTTGGCTTTTAAATTTCTTATTTACAAGTAGCAAGATCAGCTGGTCTAAATTTTATTGCCACGAGCTAATTTGTGTTCACTGCAAACAAAGCCTGACCATGAACACATGCAAGCCAAACAGTGAGCAAGCTATCAAAGGGTTGTGAATGTAAGATTTTCCCAGAAACCTTTTAACAGTTTATTTTCCTACGGTCCTCTCCCGCTCGCTCGGAAGGTACATAAAACAAGACATTCAAGAGTCAAGTCTCCTTTCAGAATGTTAACGCTATCATTGTTACAGAGTGCACGTTCTTACTAAATTAATAGCAAGTTCTGCAGTGAACTTAATGTGACAATTTAAATGTTCAGACAGCATTTGGATGGTAATGCTTTAAAAGGGGCTAACTTTGTCCTCAAGTCACTACAGTAACGCTTCACTAATGTGAGTTCTCAGCACAAAGCTCACACATTCTCTGAAGTCTAATCAGAGTCCAGACTTTGCTTACCACATAACTTTCCCACCTTTAAAAATCTATAAGCCATTTCCAGTTACTCAATTTTATTAGGTTTTTAATAAAATAGGTGCAAAGCTCCATTGGTATCAGTTAAAAATAACTCACCTAAATGAATTGAATGGTAAAATAAATGAAAAAATAACTCACCTAATTTTAGGCAGCATTTAAATTCAGTTATATTGTTAACTATGTCACTTTTGCTTTTCACATCGAATTCTTCCTTTTTCCTGAAAGAGGCCATTGTGTCTATTAGCGAACAGGTACATGAATATGCAGGAAGACTGAGGTATTGCTTACGGACCATGCATCTGTTTCACCACCACCCCACTCCGCCCCAAGGAAATGTTTTCTTACCACGGCTTCCTCTTCCTCTTAAGAAACCACATGCAGCCCTCTGCTCCTTCCCAGCCACGTGCCTAGAGCTCTAAAACCCAGCTTTATGTTGTTAGGTTTACTGGAGAACCTGCGATGATGAGGCAGGTGGAAACTACCACCCAAGAGACAGAAGTCTTGGTGGAAGTGGCTTCGTCTTTGATTTCAATAAGCACCTGCCTGGTGCAGATTCAAATATTTCTTGAAACAGGGCTCAATGATCTCAGCTGCTGTTACCACTAAGAGTTATGTCATGAATTTTTTTCATTGGGAACCCTCTGCTGCTGTGCGGGGTACAGTGTGACATCTCAGATGAGGTCCTGCCTAATTGTTTTTCCAGATTCTACGAAGCAGTTTGCAAGAGCGGAGTGGCTGTATTTTACCTGAAAGGTTTGGGTTCTTGTACAATTCTGGATCTGCAGAGGTCCCAATCTGAAAGATGTTTGTGTTCTCTTATCACATACTCCCAAAAAAACAAAATGAAACCCAAACACCATTTTACCTCATATGATTTTTAATGTGATTAACAGAGATTTAATTTCCAAAGAAGCAAATAATTACAGACAGTAGAAAACACTGTGGAGATGGTGTCTGACCTCCGCTCCTCAGGCCACTGCTGGGCTACATGGAAAAGAAACCTCTGATCATGGAGTCTTCCCTATTATAAAAATCAGAGTACATGACTAAGCAGGAACAGCAATAACTCATTGGATTCTATCAGAGAAATAATGTTTATGGTGAGGCTGTCAGTATGAAAGTCTCTTTGGAGAAAAAAACGTAAATGAAGTCCTATATCCTTTGGAAAGAACTATGACAGACACCCACAGATGCGGCCTGCTGCTGGGAATGTGTCCCTCCAAACCCAGGGCACAAAGTTGATCTCATTGATTTCAACAGGTTCCTTTCTTCTTGTTCTACCAAATTAAGGAGAGTCCTACATTCTTCAGGAATGATTAGAAATTCCATGAAATACAAGTATTCTGCAACATGGGTGCAAGAAATTGTTCACCCGTTATAAAACAGAACTATTTGTAAAGTGCATTTCAAAGAACTCACCCAAGAGTAAAGTGCAATAAGGTACTTTAGTGCAAAGTCTTTGAATATGTATGTCATGTGCTAAGGTCACATAAAAACAGGACTTGTCTATCCCTAACGGAGAGAGAATATGGGGAAAATACTCTCATGTTTTTAATGCTCTGCAGGGACAAGTGTTTTGGTGTGTGTGCATGTGTGTGCTATGTATTAACCACTTGGTGGCCTCTGCAGATACCTGAAACTGGTTTTTAGAATTTGAAACTGAAACATTGACATAATTGTGCAATCTCCAATATGCAATTCCATTCTCAAGAGAAGCATTAAGCTTGTAGTAATGGTTGAGTAATTTCAGCCTGCATATCTTGTAAGGCAGGTAGTTGACTGTGAATTAAATGTTTAATGAAAATGACAAAAAATACAATCACTATAATGCAACCAAGAGAGACCCCAAGGAAGTAAGGGTAAGACTCCTCTTGCCCAAGCTCTCCTAGGTGGTCACCCCCCAGGAGGGTCGTGCTCTGTGTGTAAGCAATTGCCTTTGGAACTGCAGAACTGAGCAGGTCTTGGACATTGCTGAGGGATCCATTGTGTGGCAGGGCGGTGATATTGAGGAGATGGCACAGCAGGGGGTACAGATCTGTGGAGTTCATGGCTTCTTTTGTGAAATTCTTTCGGAAGGCAGGACCGTGGGCTAAAAATATTGGATGCATTTCTGCTAATGCATTATCATAACCATGGTTGCCTACTGTGAAGAGAAAATGCATAAGTTAGCCACTTAGAGGGCGTTGTAACAGAAATTAATTGTTGTATGGGGAAGTTCTGAATTTCAGTGCAAATTTGATCTTAAATTGATTTTGAAATAAAATAATCTTTTACAGTCTCTGGTCTTGTCACCCCATAGTTCAGGAAACAAAAGGTCAAAGGATCACACATCTTTCCCACAGAGCAGCTCTTCCCCAAAGAAACAGGAAGGGCAGAGAGAGCAAAGCTGAGCCATGTCGGGGGACATGAGAGTGAATTATTTTGTTCTCATTTTTGTTTTGTTCAGCTTGGTGGCTGGCACACTAATATTCAGCCAGTACTTACTGGATAGCTACTGTGTCCAGTGACTTTTCTAAAGATAATGGCGCTCTTAATCATGAAAATAATAAACTCATAATTATTGCTAAGAAAGGTAAAAACACAATAGATAAAGAAAAAAGACATCAGCAAAGTCAGACCTTTAGTGATATCTATAGTCTGCCACTAAAAAGTAAAGGTCAGGACTTGTAGGTAGAATGGAAAAATCACTTTT
Source organism: Cavia porcellus (assembly GCF_034190915.1). NCBI lineage: Eukaryota > Metazoa > Chordata > Mammalia > Rodentia > Caviidae > Cavia > Cavia porcellus. Next base: position 38,330,794 of record NW_026947511.1, on the reverse strand, counting down.
GGGGTGACTCTGATCAGGGTCCAGCTTAGCACTGTGTGCTTGAGGGTGGCTGCTTAAGAAAGCCTTCCAGCATCTTCTGAAGTTGGTTTAAGACAGAAAATCAAGGGATGGAAATTGTCCAATAGATGCTGCCTTTTGCAAGTATGGACAGCAACTAGGAAAACAAACACCTTTATTTCAAAGGTGTTGAGGGAAATACAAGTGCGTCAACTCTAATGCTTATGCCTGATGTGTTGAAGTATGACACGGAACACAAATACAGAAAATGAAAATCCTAAGCCGGTATCTGGAAACTTGAAATCTGCTCAGCAAAACCCATCTAAGGAAGTCACTCTAAATGCCATAATTCTTTTGAGTCTACTCCAGTAAAAATAAGTGACCTTATGACTGGATAGTATTACCTGACAGGGTCTTATGTTAATATAATTGCTAACAACATTGAGAAATATACCAGTATATCATTTGTAATTGATTGAATGGTTGCTGTATTTCTGTCAGATGTGGGATCTAGGCTGTGGGTCATGAAGGTAAAGACTCTTGTACTTGTTAGAAAATCAGATTTAAAATAAAATCACTATGATCTCTATGAGAACTTTCCTCTTCTTAGGGACTCTGTTTTACAGAGGTGGCGCCTGCTAGCATGCCTGAGTCAGTGGACAGCATCTGGTAATGGATGTCCAAGGTCAGCGGTTCTCAGACCTCACTGTATGGAAATGCCTTATAAGTGTGGAAAATTGGATCACGGGGTGCAGCCTTCACAACCTCTTAACTCAGCACTGCTGGGTCAGGCCCAAGACTATGAGTTTCTGACACTCTCAGGTGCTTCAGGTACGCTGGCTGGGGAACACACTTTGCAAACCATTGCTTTTGGTCTTTAGGATTTCATTATCTTGCAGAACTCTGGCTGAGAACTAAAGGAGCCAATATTTATTTATTGAATAAATGAGCATGATAGAAACAGGAATGCTACTGAGGTGTGCTTTCAAAAAAATAAAGGTGACCACTCTACCGTGTAAGTATAGCTCATAAAAAACCCTAAATTTCTAGAGACCTTTAAATTGATAACCATGAATCTTCCCACAGGCATCCCACTAACATAAGAGTGACTAGCACAGTGCGTGGAAAGAACACACTGAGGTGAAAGTTATTCTCATGGTAAGGAAATTATTTTTAAAGGCTTTCTTAAAACAATTCCCCTGACATGGTTAAACATTATTTTGCAGGTCATTGTCTAGTGATACTATAAACTTTCAGAACCAGAAATCACACACCTGTACACATCTGCTATTTTGAGTCACAAATACACTACAAATTAGCACTGCCATGCGATTACTTTCCTTTTAGTTAATAAGCATAGTAGGACAGGAGTCCAGGTCTATCTACAGGGACATTTTGTACATTGCTTTTTCAGTGCTGGGAGCAAAGCCAGGGCCTCACACATGCGAGGTGGGTGTTGTACCACCGAGCTGCATCCCAGCCCCTTACATTTCTTATGTACACATCAAGGACACTGCCTAAAAGCAAACATTTCTAGAGATAAGTAAGTATCAGCACACATGGTTCCTTCACCAATTGAGTGATAGAGTGTAAGATCAGCAGGTGAACTGCTGTATTATCCACAGCCTCCATGTTAGCAAAAACCGATGCAGAATGGGAAGAAATACGATTACATACTCACACAGAAATTCATCTGACTTATTCTGTAAAATATACCACCCTTCGTCAGCCACCGCCACGACCGGCTGGATCCGCTTGTTGTATTTGTAATGCCACCTCTCTGGAATCTCCTCTTTTTTGTAAACAGTAAGGTTAGGATGAGCATCAGCCAGTGCTTCATAGACTTCATCAAGTTTACCTAAAGGAGAGGTAGGGAGGTGTTTGGAACAAGACCCTCATTGCCCCACCCAGCAGACAGCAGCCTTGGGTTCCCTGGGGGGAGGGGAGCCAGACCCAGGAGGACTTTGCACCTGGGAGAGGTATCTTACAGGGAAACTGAAATAATCACTTCCATCCTAAGTAAAGGCATCTGGCAGAATGGAGAGGGCTGTTTGTAGAACCAGAATGCCCTGGTCTCTAAAACCTTCAATATGCACATGCACACATGCACACAAAGCATTGGTGACACTAAGTGACATGTCTAGGGGATTGCAACACTCAGTAGTAAAGGAAAAGCTAGGTTCGGATTGTTGTGTCTGGAGGGCAGGGACAGATGAGAGGTCATGGGCCGAGGAGGTGGCTGAGAACCAGCTGGGGCCCATACCTGTGATACTGAAGCCTCTGGGTCTACATGCACCACCCTGGACACAGGCTTTGGTCCTTGTTTTTCAGCTGCATCCTTGGGGCTCTGTCCTGCTCCCACTTCCCAGGAAGGAAACTCCACTATCATATGTAAGGGCAGCTTATGGGTTAAGGCAACTCTTACATACTTGTGAGCTGTTGAAACCTGAGTCCATGTACACCCTCCTACTCTAACATCCATGGCTTCTTTTTTTTTTTTTTTTTTTTTTTTGTCGTTTTCCTTTTTATCTGTACCGGGGATCGAACTCACGACCACCTGCTTGCATGGCAAGCGCTTATGCCGCTGAGCTAAATCCCCAGCCCCACATCCATGGCTTCTTAAGATTCTCTTCCTGCTTCGCGGTGGCACAGAATTGTCATTTGTGAGATATTCCAGCTTTTCAAAATTTGTTTTCTCTTTTTATGCCTAAGAGTGGCCCTACAAAGGGGCTGGGCCTGAGTCATGTTCTACCCCCAATTTTGTGACCTTGGGGTGTTAAACTTTTACCTGTCTTTAAAACAAAGCTACTACTGGGGTTATTACTATCTCTCCTTATAAAAAAGGAAAATTCAGATTGACAAAAGCTCTTTCTTTACTCTACTGCTTTCCTATGAAACAGGTCCTCATCAAGGGTCTGCAGAAGACTTGTGGGGCTTCATGACGTCACCGGAATTGTACCCACACTTTGTATGTATCCTTTCATCTCATTTTTTCTGAGAAAGGGAGGTGATCCCAAAAGTTAACAGCTACTGCCATAAACTATAGATGGCATAAATGGTAATATTCTAGGAAAAAAATCCCAGATCTTGAGATTTTGCTTTTTGGAGCCTCAGGATGGGTCTGAGAGCACTACCATGACACAGGCAGGTGTACTTCAGTGACACAGATGCAGAGAGTCCCTGTTCACTCACACAGATGGATCTAGATGGGGCCAGATGGATCTAAGATCAGCTCTGGGCCTCGTTGCACTCACCTTCTTTTGGCAAAATGGCAGCTACTGGAGATTGGTCAATCAGGGTGTAATGATCTCTATCCAGATACTGGTCAAGCTCTATCACCCTTTCCTTAGAACACTGGGTCATTCCATGGTCACTTGTGACAATGAGGTTCACCACGTCCCACAGCTTTGCTTCCTTCAGCCTTTGTATGAGATAGCCTAGCTTGCGGTCAATATCTGAAATGACAGGCCCCATGAGCGGATTATCAGGTCCCAACTGGTGGCCCATGTCATCAGGGTCTTCCCAGTAGAGAAGACCAAGATTTATGGGCTCTTCTGATGTGAACCATTCTATGATTTTGGCAACTCTTTCTTCAAAGGAAACGGACTCATTGTAAGGCATGTAGTGAGTTGGAAAACTCTTATGAATCTTTACGTCAGCCCCAGGCCACATGGCTGAGCCAGTGGCATGTCCTGCCTTCTGATTTGTGATCCATATAGGTATGGCCTCTTCCCAAAACTCAGAATCATAAATATTCATGTGGTCCAAGGAGAAAGATTTGTTCAGAACAGGATCAAACATGTCATTTGCAACAATCCCATGATTCTCGGCAAAGAGGCCAGTGACCAGGGTATAGTGGTTGGGGTAGGTCTTTGTGATAAAAATGTTTGTGACTTGCTTCACATGAACACCATGTGTCAGGAGATCATGAAAATGGGGTGTTGGAACTTTATATAAGTAATCCCAGCGGAATCCATCAAATGAAACTAGTAGAACCTTTTGCTGGTCTGATTGGAGAGAGAACGTCGTTGAAAGAGTTAGTATCACAATCGTGAAAGACACGGAGAGAGGCTTGGAAGTCATTTTTCAAAGTGCTGGATCAGCTCAGTGTAAAACAATCTGTAGAATAAACATAAAGAGGTCAATGGCAATGATTTTATTTTGTGTACTTCACCCCAAAACGAAAGTGATAGCGCTGTTCTTCCCAATCACGTCCTCCCTGTCAGTCTGGAAGAACAACATTACATCAGGACTCTGTCAAACAACAGACCCGCGCCTGCGTGAATAAGAAAAGTAAGTTTAGTTGCATTTAAATCATTTTTGACTTTCTAAAAAGTCATCAAGATATTTTCAGTTTTATTTCAGTGAGCTCCCCAAAGCATTTAAAAATGTGATATAGTTTACATACAAGGGTTCAGGGTACATATAGCGTTTCAGGTTTACAAATAATGTTTCAACTTTTGACCAGAATCTTTTATAGTGTCACCTAGCTGTGAACCTACTCCTCAGCAGGGCTAGACTGTAGGAAGGTGACAACAAGAAAGTATCATTAGTGAATCCAATAATAGTCCTCAAAACACACACATGCATACTTTGCTTTTCAAAGTCAATGTGTATGTTTGGTTCTTCATGGTAAGAGATACTACAAAAAAGAGGAAAACAGGAAGCTGGAAAAATAACGTGTGTGACTTACAAGTATGGTTGGGAAACATAATCTGTCTTCATTTTTTAGTAATGAAACCACAGACTTCTGTAACTAAACAGAAACGATTCTGAAATGGATGTCAGAGTTCCTAACGTTACAGTTAGTCAGCAGTTCATGTTATCAGTAGTATGTGCAGAAAAACAAGTTCCCAGGATGAAATTTCTTGGGATGTAAGTTGTTACTTTTAACCTGCAAGTTTAATAGAAAGCTTATATTCTATTCCAGAAGCTGTAGGGATAAACATCACATGCCAGCTCCCACCTGGCTGCATTTCAAGTCTTTTCCTATCGAGGAAGATTTTTTTAAGCACGCTAAAATTCAGATGTTTTGAATTCTGCTTTTGGCACTGTTCTAACTTGACACAATGAAACTTTCAGATTTATTTGTGATGCTGGGTATCTGGATATGAACAAACAGCCTGGTGTTCCGGGCAAGTCCTCTACCACTGAGCTGCACCTCCAGTCTCAGGCATACAGTTTTAACCCTCAGACACCGACCCTGTCTCGCCCTGCTATGTCACAGAAATCGTCAGACCAGCTTGCCACGCTGGTGTACAAAGTGTGTGTGTAAACCAGCTCAGGACAATATTTCTCTTTCCTCTTCAAACCAATTTCCCCATAACTAGATAGCGAGTAAGCTGAAATTGTTTTACATGTCTCAGGACAATGCCTGAAAAATTAAAATTAAAAACTCTTCAGTGGCAATACATTTCTTTCCGATTCAGGAAGCAACATCAGAAATAGCTGCAATCTAGAATTATAATAGGGTACTGCAAATCTACCTGCTTACATGTCTGGCGACCCGTGATGGTTCCTTCTCCCTCTGCCTTCTCCCCTAGTTTCCTCTCCAGCCTCCTAAGGAAAGGGAAGGTGGCAGCACCCACATAACTTGGGGCTAAAACAGTAACTAGGTGAACACCTGATTTCTGCCAATTCATCCCGTAATGATGGTAAACAGGAGGCAACTGGGCAAAATAAAGCCGGCGAGGAACTGGGGCTGCTGGAGGCCTGGGGACAGGAGGTAGGGGCAGGCTCGGAGGCAGCGGATTCCTTGCCTCTTCTCCAACAGGGACGCCTCTGAGGCCAGGCCTGGGCCTGCTGCTGAGCCGGACCCGGCGTGCCCCCCTGCGGGTAAGCGGCTCTTGGAGAGGGCCGGGTGCATACATTGGTTGGGAAAAGGGTTGCTGAACTGCCTCTCCTCGGGCTGGGCTCCTTCCCGTAGGGCCGCGGCGTCAGGTACGATCCTGGCTTCCACTCGCCCAGGCACCGGAGGTGGGTTGAGGGATCACTGATTTCAGGGCGCCTTCTCCCTTACCTGTCTCCGCGGGTAGCAGTCTCAGCGAGGACGACCCGCCGCGTCGCCGTCTGTCTCAGGGACGCTGCACCTGCGCAGCCTCGCGGGCACCTGACCGCGTCCCCCGCGCGCTCTCCCATTGGCTGAGCGCAATGGTCACCCCCGGAGTCGCTGCCGCCTGTCGTCAGCGCAGGGCGGGCCTGGAGGAAGACAAGGTCTTGGAATGGGGCACTCGAGCGCGAGGACTTGGTCCCAGGAGATGGGGGGCCCTGAAGCTGGGTGGGGGTCCCCGCTTCTGCAGGGTTTGCCCTCCAGTTGGATGGGGTGTCCCATACCGCCGTTTTTGAGCACTGATGGCCTCCTTGTCGCACACTGGTGGCAACATACCATCAGCTTCACTCCGGGGACGCACAGGCGCCCCCTTCATTCTTTTCTTACAGGTGTCGCCTGCTTTTCCTTAAACAGGCTTTGCTAATCTGGTCAGCTCTGCAATCCAGGGCTGGCTGACCTGCTGTCTGCAGTTTGGATCCATGAGGCGGACAGTGTCCTCTGCCAGCGGAGCCAGGTTTGCGCAGAGGGAGGCAGAGACAGGCTGCTGTCCGGCAGTGATTGTGGACTCTTCCTCCAGCCTGAATTTACTGTACCGCCCTTGAAATGAAGGACGCGTGCTCAGGCCTGGCTCTGCTTTCAGGAAATCTTCTCTGCTTCTGGTTTTCTAGGGACGCGATTTCTTCTTCTCCTGGCCTGGAGTGAATTTATTGTTCTAATTTCTTTGTGTTCAGTATTATTATTATTTTTTTTAGGCCTGTGGGGATGTGGGTGGGTGCACAATTGCTAGCCTGAGCCCACCTGTATTTACCACAAGCAGGAACAGTGACCTCATCTCTCCAGTTCCCAGTCAGCATTCTAGCCTAGCGGGACAGAACCCATCTATAATGGGGTTGATGATGCTTGCTTGGTGACAGTTTAAGTCTCAATATCTGGTTAACTGGAGGAAGCAGGAACAGGTCTGGCAGTGGCTATCTGGTGTGCTGGGCTGTAAAGCACACAGGTTGTTAATTAAACAGGGCAAACATAATTAAGTGGAGGAGGGTCAGAGCCTTTTCTTTCTCAGCCTCCAGGGGAGGGACAGGCCAAACTCCATCCATCGCTATCTGCTCATTGGGTCGTATTGTCCCAAAGAGCTTTTGGGCTTTCTGCCATGGCCTTTGCTTTGTACAGTTTGGATCTGTGGTTTCCAGCATGTGTGGCGGAGGTTGAGAGAGGCTGGTTTCTGTGTTTGGGCAGACCCAAAGACAGTGAAGTGGTACAAATTGTTCTAAGCTCCCAAAGTCCTGTCCTTTGAAATGGCTCCAACTCAGAACGAGGTGGTCCAGTCTCGTAAGTGCTTATCTCTCCCAATTAGTCCAACGCTGTGTTCTCTCAAAACACTCCCAGAACAACTTAGGCTTAGCAGAATGAGACAAACCTATCTTTCACATGGGTCACTGACTATTACAGAACTACAAGGGGACACAGGGTCTGGCTATGTAAGCTGTTAAGATTGTGTCTACTACCATCCCTGAGACCTGCGTCTCAACGTGCAGATGTTAAAGTGGTCGCAGAGCAAAAATTGCTCTCAAGGGCTGAGCTAGCGTCAGCTGCCTCCTAGATTGCAGCTTTGTAACAATGCCTGAAAAAAAAAAAAAAGAAATACAATGCCTGCCACTTCTAGGGGAAATCTGGTTTAATAGCGGTTTAATCTGGTCAAACCTGGTTCAATCTGGTCAAATGTCTGCTGCAATGGAAGACATCTGTGCCTGGCTGGCTGCACAAGCTACAAAATGTTACTGGCTGTGACTGGGATTTTAGTTTATATATTGTTGAATTAGTATAATAACAGCTGAGCTAGTAATCTGTATCTGAATGATGGGGTATCAGCAGTATCAACTTTTTTCCCTTGGGTTTTGGGGCAGGGTGAGGTAGGGTGGGGCAGTCCTTCTGCCTTTTGAAGACCCCCAAGGAAGTCTAATCTGAAGGCTGAGTTATTGTTGGCCCACTCTATTGGCCCAAGGGGGAATTTTGTGGGTGAGGTTTCAAGGTTAAAGAATACACGTATGCAGAACATCAGCAACAACAACAGGTAGCAAGGAACACAGAGCCAGAGAAGCGTCCGCATCTTTAGTGAAAAAGTTTTATACAGGTCACTATCTCATGTATACATTCTTACATAGTACTACTCTAACTAGTGCATGCATGTTTACCTGTGCTAAGTTACAGTTGTATAACTGCATCCCACTGTGTGCCTGTGTTAGACAAGTGTGGTCACGTCCTCAGGTGCTCTTGGATGCTCCTGAGCTTTGAAGCAGTTTGAGTGGTTCCCTACAGTTATCTTCTTCTTTGGGGTAGATGAAATTTTGGGGGGGGCTAAATGTGGGATAAGATCTGTTCTTTATGAAATAGCCAGTAGTACCAAATTCTTGTTTTTAGTACTAGACCCATGAGAGGGAACGTGCATTACTTCATAATTTTAAAAACCTTTAAGGTTGCATTTAGTATACTCTACCACAAATAACCAAACTAAAAGAAAGTCCATCTCTAAGTGTTTATAAGACATTCTGAAAACTGGGTCCCATGCACTCAGTGGCCCCAGGTGGGACCCATTGGGAGTTGGGTCCTGAGCTGACCTTGCTCATTGTAAACAGCAGATCTTCACTTGTTGGGACTCAGCAGAGACTCAAAACAACGAGTAAAATGTGAGTTACAGATAATTCACAGCCTTGGGCCAAGAATTCTTAGCCATACTAGTAAACTCCTAATGATCTATTTGTACTTGATTTTAAATAAAATCTTATTTAAGGAAAATCAGGCCACATCAATAAAAGAAAAATAAAGGAAAATTCAGGGCCCCATCACATCCTGGGTGCCAGAAGTGCCCAGAGCCGTAAGGAAGGAGCACAATCTCTTCTTAACTCGGGGGTTTCGGGGGGCTTCTTCACTTCTGGCAGCAAAGTTCTTTCCTCCATTGTTACATGGGATCCCACTCTGCCTGTGTGTTTGTTTTTACTTGGCCTTATTGAAAAATGCCAACCTTTAGAACAAGGCTTGCTTTAATTCACTTTAACCAAATTACAGATGTAAGAAGCCTGGTTCCAAGGTTCCAGGTGAGAGTGAATTTTGAAAAGCTTATTCATCCACATGTGCACAACTAGTAGGAGCTTCAATTCTATGGCCCGGAATCAAGAGTTCATAAATGATTAAAATAGTTCAAATCAAGGAAACTGAGTACATCTAGTGCTGATAAAGGTTCAGAGCTATCAGAGCCATTACATACTGCTAGTGGGAATGGTGTAGCCACTATGGAAAACAGTTTAGAAGGGTGTTCTAAAGGTAAATGTATCCTCTTCCTACAACCCAGGAATCCAAATGTCAGCTGAAAAACTTAAGAGCAAATTTTTATAATAGCTTTATTGCTAGTCACCAAAAGGTACAAACAGGCCACATGTCCCTCAATTAGTGAACTGATAAATAAGTTGTGGTATATCTGGAAATGGAGTACTATGGAGCCACAAAAAGGAAGCATTGAAATCTAACAATGTGGATGAAAATGAGAAGGATTTTGCTGAATGAAAGAAGCCAGTTGCATAACTTCCTATATGACATTGCATTTATATGACTTCCTAGAAAATACAAAAGGATAGGAACAGAAGTCAGATTGGTGGCTGTCAGGAGCTGGAGTTTGGGAAAGGGGCTGGCTCTGAAGGTACACAGGGAATTTACCTGGCTTGTAATAGTGGGTAAGTGGCTAACAGTATCAGATATGTTAAACTACAATGCAAGTGTCTCTTGTATGGCAATTAAACCTCAAAAAATAACAGCTGCAAAAAATAAAAACCTACTTTACATTCATTCCAAGCCACCAGAGTTTATGAGTCAGACCTGGCAGTGTTGGGTCTGGGAGGCTGCATTTGGTGTCTCCGTGCAGGACATGGGATCCTACAGTGCAGGGGCTCAGCTATGCTGATTTCTGGGTTCACCCTTGTGAAGTGACTCTGGAAATGACAAGCAAAAGCCCACTCTGATGGCAGGCTGGAACTGCTCGTCATTTTGCTGAGTAATCGCATCAGTCCAAGATGTAGCAGCGCACACAGAAGCGATGTGACCTTAGGGTGTGGCATGAAGCCAGTTCTGTAAGACATCTTCTTAGAAGAAGCCAGACAGGAAACCGGGGTAAAAACACCAAGTCACAACAGAATTCTCTGTTCATGGTATAGCACATCCCACCCCTTAGATGCCCGAGTTTGGTGAATTTCACTTTTATTTTGGAAGTTTTGGTTCCTTGTGGATATTGTTATTCTGCAGATTTACTGTCAGAGTAGTGTGTGGGCAAATATTGTCCTGTTCCCAGATGGAAAATCATTTTTGCTCTGGGCATTTGCATTTGAGGCGTAAATATCCTTTGCAAGCTTAAGCGTGCACTGAGTTCTTAGATTAGTGTTGAACTCAATGAATGTGAAAAGTAGGCTGTGACTGCTTTCTACTGCCCAGGTGGCTTTCTGAATAGGGAGAGGGCAGAGGTGTCATGCAAAAAGGTCCCTGTCCTTCCTTATGGCTGCAGTTTCATAATTTGAAATTAATCTCTCACCTGGAAAGCTTTTTCTCAGAAGTGATGCTAGCCCACTTCTGTTAGTTATTTACACACATGCACATGCTTAAGTCTGTCTGACGCACACTGGTTAGCACAATTCATTGGGGAGAATGCGGGGAGGAATGCAGATGGGCATGATCTTTTTTTGTGTGTATGTGGTACTAGGGATGGAACTCAGAGCCTTCACACTAGGCTGCATTCCCTGGCCACTTTTTATTTTGAAACATACTTGCTAAATGGCTAAGTTGCCCAGGCTGGGCTTGGACTTGGAAATCTTCCTGTCTCAAATTCCCAGAGCACGGGGTTTACAGATGTTGTGTGCCAGGGTGCCCAGCTCCCAGGCATTGTGCTTTGAGCATTTGTAAAGAGAGGGAGCAACTTTAGAGAAAACCGAAAACAGGCAAAGCTAGCACAGAGGTGAACCAGGGTGGTTCCATGTGCTCAAGCTGGTTCTTTTCTTCCCCAGTGGCACATGGCTCATGGGCTGTTCCAGCTCAGCCCTTGCTAACGCTTTGAATACCCTTTGTGTTCTACAAATGCATATGAGGTACAAAATCCTTAAGAATGTTGTTCTTGAAGTCATTTTCTTCCAGGAAAATCCTAAAACTGGGCACCCAACTTGGAGTGAGTCTATCCTGGGGCAGCAGGGACAGCTGGAAGTTTCCTGAGAGGGGGTGGTGACAGGACCAGAGCTGAGTAGATCATTTTTTGCATCGCCAGTGGTGCCAGGTGGCGCAGTATTCCAGCACTTTAAGCCTTCATAATATCCATCTGCAGGCATCCAGCTGAGATACTGTCCTCCCCACAGGTGGCTGTGGACTCGTCCTTGTGTCCCACATCATTCAGGATGTTGGTTTACAGTGGATTGCACTCTCAGTAAGGCAGAGGGACAAACACAGGCTGACAACCTCCTGCTGAGTCCCCAAGAAGTATCCATTATGAAATGTTCAGCTCCTCTACAGAGGGAGGGGCAGGCAGAGGCACAGCCAAATCAAGTTCACACCGCCATCCGCCAGTGGAACGTCACTGCAGATTAGGTCACCTACTGTATGAATCCAGGACCTTGAGAGAAAAATGCCTATGGGAGACATAATCTATTTGACATTCATTATGGGAACCAGCTCACATGACTGTGGGTCTCGGTGGGTGAGGAGACTGTGCCAGTCTGCTGGCTAGAGAACCAGGAAGGCCAGTGAAGAGGTTTAGTCTAAGTCCCAGGGCCTTACTACAAGGGAGCCCATGGTAGAACTCCCTGTACGGGGCTAAAGACCTGACAGCCTGGGGCAGGGCAGGCGACTGGTGTAAGTTCTAGAATGAAAGGCTCCGGGGGCAGGGGACTCAGTGTCCAAAGGCAACAGAGGATGATGTCCCAGCTCCAGGATTCAGAGAAAAGCCTTACTTCCTCAGTGTTTTTGTTTGTGCCCTTGCCAGATTGGATGCTGCCTGCCCACATTAGTAAGGACAGATCCAAAAGCGAATTTGTCTCAGAAACCCCCTCACAGACACCGAGAAAGAATCCTTTACTAGATACCTAAACACGACCTGGAAAGTACTCAGACTCTAACCCTGTGTGATGTGTTCCTCTCCCTCTTTCTATTGCTGTGTCCTTTGAAAAGAACAATTTTGCCAGCTCCTGTGATTATAAAAGCATTTTGTGGCATTTAATTTCTGCTAAGGATCACAGCATTATTGAATAGAACATCTAGTGCTATGTTTGTAGCCCAGAGCTGAGTACAGAGATTTTGTGTGCAATTCTAGCTAAATCCTCTGGCCTTGTAGATTATGTCAAAGAGGCTGTGTCAGAACTCCGATTACCCTCAGATGATGGATTCACCACTCTTTCTCTGCATAAACAGGGCCAGGAAAAGAAAGCAGACAGGACTAATACCATGTCAGGATTCTCATACCTTGGTGGGTGATTTCCTGTGTATTATATCTGAGTATTCATCACAGCAGAATGAGAAGGGAGGGGCTAGGGCCTGGAGGAAGGCAGAGGTAAAATCAACTGCCCATGCATGAAAATAGGTGAACTTTCTGAGGATTCAGCACACTCCCCCAACCCCAGGTATTACCTGTCAGGCAGTAAGTGTAGGAACCTGCAAAGTTACCTCGGATACTTGCATTGTGACATTGACTGTCATGTTGCTGTATTTTAGTTCTAGCTCTAGGACAGGTTTTGAAAACATCCGTTCAGAAGAGACATGCAAGTGCAGTCTACACTCACTGATGGGCCATGTGGAACCTCCAAGATGGTCACCACCTTCAGTGCACTCCGTTCATCCACACCATTGGCACCCTAGGACCTGGGAGACATCATTTGCCATAGGACTTGGCGGGATCTCTCTGTGGGGACACATGCATTGGTTGACAATGACAAAGTCTGTATCAGACACTTAAGTAGTTTTCATTTATTTAATTCGGATGTTGGCCCAGTGAGGTGGGTATATTTATTTTCCATTTTATGCTGAAAAAAATGGCCCAAGGATATTAAATATCTTGCCCATTTCATATAGCTAGGATATTTCAGAGCTAGAATTTGAATTTAGTAAGTTTGGCTCTAAAGCATACATTTCTTAAACTCTTGCTTTCTCCAATATATCCTATGGCCCATTTTAAAGCAATTCATTAGCTTGTATTTTCAAGCTGCCACAATGATGTATCCTTTACATCTATCTACAGCCAAGCATGTTTTTTCCTTGAAAAGATTAGTTCTCAATTGAGCAATACCATGGGGATGAATTTGGAACTCTTACAGTCCCTTTGATACATACTTTACTTGGATTTATCACTTACAGTAAGAGACTAAAATCCCAAAAAGCAAGATTCATGACATATATTCTCTGTTGCCAAGCCATGCAGTCTAGTGAGAAAAAAAATTAAGAAATATCACTGCAGTCCTTTTAATAAAACTTCCTCCTCCCAGGGCATGTGGCAGCTATAGATGAAATAACCCGGGGAAGAAATCTTGAGTGCTTCCTGTTCACTCTGACTGGCTTCCTGAGCCAAACTCAGAAGTCTCTTCCTTCTCGCTCTGCCCCGTCATTGGCTATCCTTTGAACTCCCAGAGTGCCCTGCACACTTCTGCCATTGCTCTTAGCCTGTGATGATTGGTGAATGTGCCAAGTGGCTGAACCTGGGCCTGATGAATCATGTCGGGTAACTGCTTTATAGAATTTTCGAGATGTGTGAGTGACTTTGTGAATGGGAAGACAGGAATGCAAAAGACCCAGAGCTAAGTTAACTTGTTAGATTCCACACTTTGCTGTCTTTTGAACCCAAGGACTTTGCCTCCCCCTTGGCACACTTGACTCATTCAATGTGGCAGACTTTGCCCCTCCTTATTATTTGAGGATAAAACTGTCATCAAGTGAAATCAGGCTTCTGTATAAATGGTTTGCCACATCTGGCAGCCAGCTACTCGCAGCAGCTTTCTGCTGGCTCATTTTATTGTTAGTGGAAATAGTTGGAGTGATTCCAGATTGAGTGACTGACATGTCTAACAATGAATTTAGGAAGGACAAACTTGGTTTGGATTATGACAAGGCCAGGTAAACCCACGTGGACAAGCAGTGGCAGGAGATATTAAAAGGCCCACTGTGGAAAGCTCGGGCAGCCAACCCTTGGCAACGGAGACTCATTGGGAGTTGTTGAGCTATAAAATCACAAGGATGTGTACTTACTGAGTTTTAGGTTTTTTTTTTTTATAAAAAAGATGCTAATTTTCATAAACAGATAACTGGGCCAGGAAGGAAGAAATGCTAAGGAGCAGAAATTCACTAATATTGTTGTTTAGTCAAATAGTAAATATTTTAAACATTGTAATCACTTAAGTCCTTTGCAAATTCTCCTTTCCCCCCTCACAACCGTTTTGTGATGTAAAGGCATTCTTGGTCTAAGGGCTGTTTAAAAGCAGGCTACATCATGGGTGTGGCCCAGAATCCCTGCTTCAGTGTTTTGGGCTCTAAAACCCTTTCTCTGCCTCTCCCTCTTTCCTCCTTACATTTGTTTTTGTATAGTTATCTTTTTCTGAATCATAGATTTCAAATTTTAGTAGTAACTATTTAATTCTTTTACTAAAATGCAAATATAATAAATGACCCCAAGGAACAGAATTCCAACAAGGGAAATGTTGGTCTTTCAAAGTTCTCCATAAAGGAGGATGAAAAGGAGAGAGAATAAGGGGAAAAGCAGCAGCCAGCAGCAGCAGAAACAAAACAGAAAAGCAGATCTGCTTCCCAGAGGCACCTAGCTGCTAACCGAAAACACAAGTCATATGTTCAGTTGAAGTTTGACCTAAAAATAAGTGTATGTGTATATGTGTTCTGATCCTGCCCAAACGGTTCAGTTTTATAAAATCATAGCATATATTTGCCCAGGAATCTTTTGTAATGAGGTATTTTTAACCTATTTCATAAAGTCAACTCTGAGGGGAGATGAGCTATGAATGTACAAAACTCCACCCCAGCTAGGTGTGAAATCCCAGAACTCAGGAGGCTGAACCAGGAGGACTGCTGCAAGTTTAAGGCCAGCCTGACCTCCACAGCGAGACCTTGTCTCAAACAAACAAACAAACAAACAAATAAATAAATAAAGCAAAGAATCAAAAATAAAAACAACAACAACAAAAATCCTCTACATGGCAGAGCAAAGATGGCAGATACATAACAGCTGGCTACAGAAGCTCCCTAACATAATCAACTTAGAATTCAACATAATACAGCATGGGGAACCCTGAACAGAGGGAGATGAATTCTCTCATCCCAAGAAGAAACTAAAGTGAGAAGAACCAATCAAACATACAGTCCTGGTGCTATTATTGGAACAGCTAAAGGTTCAGTGCTCCCATCGCAGCAGGCAACTTGCCAAGACACCCGAGGTCCCGCTGCTTCGACTCACTGGAGGCGCAGTCACACTGAGGTTGGGGGTTGGCCAGTTGAACAGAGAGCTGAACTGGTGGGGAGCCTGCATCGACCTGTGGTGAGTGACGGGAGTGGAGCCATTCCACAGAAAGGGGGTCTCTGGCAGACAACATTCTGGGACCAGGAAGGACTGGCAAGTACAAGGGGCAGCAGTGACTTCAGTCAGTTGTTCCCTTCCTGAACGGGATTGGTGTATTGAGCTAGGCCTGGGTCATGTGACCTGGCTGAGACCCAATAGGTTATGTGAAATCAATTCCCTATGGTGGTGTCGCACATTAACCACACTAACACAGTGAAGCCTCAGAAGTTTGACTGATCCTGAGGGGAGGCGGCACATAGTAATACAGTGCAGGCCTCAGCAGCTTGACTGTTCCAAAGGGGAGGGGCCAGCATATACTGCCCCAGTCTGCAACTCACTAGCACACTACAGTGGGGAAGGATCACCTAGCCAGTGTGCTTCAGAAGAATTGTAACCAACAAAGAAAGAAACTGGGGCCTCCTGGAAGAACCAAAAAAGATGGGAAGAGGAAGCAACAACAAAAAGTCCCCAGGCCCGAACCCTGATAACATTGACCCAGGACAGGTAAATACAAAGGAGAATGAGAACAGCAAACATGCACTGTCAGACACGGCACCAGTAGACACAAAGAGATATAGTCAGGACCTCATAGATGAGTTCAAAAGTGAAATATTTAGCCAAGTAAAGCAAGATATAAGAAGATTAATAAAAGACATGATAAGAACCCCTCAAGCAGACACAGATGGAAGAAGGGGGGAACTCAAAGGAGAGAACCATTTGATGAAGAATATAAAGAAAATATAGAACACATGAAGCAGATTCAAAGAGATTACCAGGAAATCAAAAACTCTATGGAAAGATGCCAAATCTGCTTGAAAGAAACTAAGAATAGATTATCCAAACTGGAGGACAGTTTTTCAATGTGGGATTACAAAAGGAAAAACTTTTTAAAAATAACAAGGAAACAAGCAGTAACAATACAAAGGCTAGAAGATGACAAGAGGATCTACAACTTGAGAATAAAGTATGTGAATGAAGAAGGAGTACAAACAAAGGAACTACAAAGGCTATTCACAGAAATAATTAAGGAAAACTTCCCAAACATAGGAAAAGGAAATGATATTCTGATGTATGAGGCATACAGAACTCCAGCCACTTACAACCAACATAGAGCTACACCCAGGAATATAATAATCCCAGGAATATAATAATCAAGATCCCAGAAATTCAATATAAGAACAGAATATTAAAAGCTGTTAGAGCCAAGAAACAGATAACCTATAAAGGAAGGCCCATTAGAATAATGGCAGACTTCTCGACACAAACCGTCAAGTCAAGAAGAGCCTGGAGCAAAATATTCCAAGCCCTGAAAGAAAATAACCTCCAATCCAGATTGATGTACCCTGATAAACTGTCTCTAGAAATTAATGGAGAAACAAGATGCTTCCAAGACAAAGAGGAACTTGGGAAATTTGCAACCACCAATCCAACTCTACAAAGAACACTGCAGGGCATTCTAGAGAGAGAAAAAAGTACTAGGATTCCAGGAATAGTGGCAGAGAAGCCTCAGTGAATGGAGCCAAAAACAAAATGAAGAAGATAAGCAGACAACTGACGGCAAAAAAAAAGCATAACAGAAATGAGGCAGAGAAGGTTGGTTATAATCTCTAATATAGATGGCCTTGATACACTAAATTTAAAAAAAAGAACCACACGTGGAGTAGATCAGGAGGCAGGATCCACTGAGATGCTATTTATAGGAAATATAATTAACATGAAAAAGAGTCCATGAACTGAAAATCAAATATGAGAAAACAATGCTCTATGTGACAGAGAACCAGAGAGTAATACATGCAACTAGACCAGTATTTGTGGATAGGTTGGAAAGACAGGCTTTAATAGGTAAAGGAATAAATACAGTTAGAGATCAAGTCCAAGAGAGGGAAGGTTCAGAACCACTTAGATAAATAGCAAGTTGCTCCCCACTCCCCCCAATTTAAAACCAAAGGTCTTGGTCAGACCCAAAAATGCACAGCATACCCTGGGGAAGTGAAAGGGGAGGGAGAGTCTCAAAAAAGATGGCAGGAGATACTGTTAATAGTGTATCAGGATTTAAAACCCATATTACTCGCACCACTCTGCTTAGATAGATTTTATTTTATTTTTGATAGATTTTATTCTGTCCCAATTGTCTACTTCCATTACATTTGAGGGCACAGACAGCTATCCCAAAAACATCAGGATATAGCACAGTAATCATCTTTAATTTCCTATTATCTTAATCTGGAGTCCTGTATGACTTACACTGTTTTATCATGACTCATATTAGTTAAATATGGTTTGTTTAATTGATGTTTGGTATCAACAGATTTTATTTGAAACTGATATGATTGATAGTATCATGTATGATTGAGAGTATAGGCAACTACACTGAAGATAAGACTCTACAATACACATTCTAGTTTGATAACTGCCTACTTTTGAAGTTTTATACTATATACAAAGTTCTGTTTTTATTAATACTCTTATGTACTGATATATTCAATTATACTATGTCTGATGATACAGTCAGTTCTATTGGAGATAACAAGAGACAACACAGGAACCATGGTAGAACTCTTTGTACAATGGTCTTATATATTTTTTTCATTTCATGAGTTTATAGGAATATGGTTCATTTTGTCTGGCTTTGTTTTGTTTTTCCCTCTAATATAGAAAGGATAGAAATACATGTTAAGACTCATACATGTGTAGAATCTATAAACAGTTTATAGAACTGATCTTATAACACATGATGAAATGAACAGAAATTTGAAGAAAAAGAGACACTATAGTACCCAGTGCTGATCCTGGAGTGTCATAATATGAAACCCAGCAATAGTATTATTCTTTGTTCAGAGTGATATTAGCCTGCTTGGGTTTGTTCAATCTCAACATTATTGAAGATATGGATAACTACATGTGTGTTTAAGTGTATAGGATTGACAACCATATTACTAAGTTTTTGTTGGATAGTTGAACAGAACTGTTTGCAGTCTCACTGTTTGTCTATTTAGTCTTTCTTTAAATAAAATTTAAAAAAGGAAAAAAATCCTCTACCCAGTAATAATTCCAAATCTGCAAATTATTTCATAAGAGTAAGTAGATAGAAAAATATTCCCTGCTTTTTATAAACCACAGGTTCTCTATCTTCTTCTGTGGGTTCTCTGTCTTCTTCCATGCAAATTTCTGTGGGCAGCAGAGAAGGTATTTCTGAGGAAGGCATTGTCCCTGATTGATTAGCTATTTAAGGAACAGAAACACAAACCAGTTAGTATCATGCTATGTGTCACCAGTGCTGTGGCACTGGTGCCCCTGCGCCCCAGTTTGAACAGACTACAGGGGTCCATGCAGTGACTTTAGGGTAGCACAGGAGCTTTGGGATATATCTGATCTGAGGACTCAGAAAAATGAAAACCAGTGTGATGGGTGATTTGTAAGAAGCCCCCAAATGATCTTGCTTTTCAGGATACCCTTCATTGAATGCAAGCTTCTGGGTCCTCACTGGATTCTTGTTTAAATTCTAGGTTCCTAGAGAGGAGTGGTAGTGAAATTTCTGAATGCAAGGAGCCTGAAGAATGGGCTTGGATTATCAAAAGATACATGGAAAGAGAAAGCCAAGGGGGAAATATTTAAACTAAAACCATTTTGTTCAGAACAGTCTGCATTCTACATTCATAGGAGCTGGAGACTTTATTCTTTCCTTTCGGTGGGTGAATGGCTCTTGTATTGCTGTAAATATACCGATAAGCCTGTGGGCTTGGTTAGGAGATAAATCATGGAGAAATCCAAGCCCTGCCTCAGAAACTTCCCACTGCTCAGTGAGATTTAGTAACACGGAGCATCCTATCGGAGGAGAGGAACCACTACCCAAGAAATATCTGACTTCTGGTCTGGCTTGGTACTATTCATGCACAGACCTTTATTTTAAGATGCCCTTAAGAAGTAAGAAGCTATAAAACTGTGTCCTTAAGAGCTCTTGGGAAAATAGCAGATGATGGTTTTGGGAGGCTGGAGATGTGAGACTTGAATAAGAAGGGAAAATCAAAAGGGACATGAAACAGTAGAAGCAAAGGTTGCAGAAGAGGATGGCGGGTGGGTAACTGGTCCTTCCCAGCTCTGCCTCCTCTCCACTCATCTGCCTGGCTCCTGGCCACATCTCAAAGTAGGCCACACTTCCAGGTTGTGCATCCAGTGTGCAGATTTTAAGTGACATTAGACTAACTGTGCCAATGAGGCAGGTGAGACTTAGCTAAAGTTGTGTAGTTAAGGAACCCTAGGAGCTAAGAGTGGTCTCCCTGGGAGACCATCCTGGGAGAAGAGATTTTAGGTGGGGAAATACCTTATAGGATGCAGATGCTGGAATTTAATGCTTACTATCGTCTAGATATTTACTAATATTAACTTATTTAATACCTTCTCTTAAGTTTTTCATGTACATATGAGCTAAGGGAAGTACAAAAAATCATTACTTTGCCTGAAATCACATAGCTGGTGAGGGTCGGACCAAAAATAAAAACCAGGCATCTGGCTACAACCCATGCTCTCAACCAGGATCTGTCAGCCTTGTCATGTGCACATTCTGGGCCAGGCCACTCTCTCTGGCAGAACTGTCTTAGCTTGTACTTAGCTTGTGTCTTAGCTTGAACTAGCATTGTCCCTGGTTTCTACCCAATAGATGCCAGGAGTATCCACCCTTTAGCTGTGACAATAAAAATGTGAGTAGGCATTGCTTAATGTTCCCTGGAGGCAAAAAGTGCCGTGTGGGCTCCCTGTTCCCTGTGCTGCCTTTCTGTCCAAGACATGAGATGCCCCTCCACTCAGCCTCAGAGATGCTGACCAACACCAGCGATGACTGATGTTTATACAGTTCTTTCTGGGTTATATAACCTATGGTTTGAGCATATGTCAAAGGTTCATGTGCTAGAAGCTGGGTCCCCAGGATGGTAACATTGGGAAGTACGGGCCCGTTCAGAAGTGGGGTCTCCTCAGGGATTTCTAGGCCCTTGGGAAGGATCAACATGATTCTCATAGGACCTCAGTTATGTTCCGGCTTCCTGTCTTACCTTGATGCCAGCTTCTGTGTGATTCAGCCTGGGATCTCTCACCAAAGCTGGTGCTATGCTGTTTGGATGTTCAGCCTGCAAAGCTATGGTGCTGTATGGTGTCCTGGCTTGGGTATGTCATCATAGCAAGGGCAAGCCCCTTAACAAGTTCCAGCTAGCTTCAATCACCAGTGGTGCAAGCATGACTGTCCCATTGGGTGACTTGTACCACCCAATGGCACAGACATGCCTGCACCACTGGTGATTCAGAGCTGCCCATCAGGGAGATGTATGAGTTATGGCCCCATAATGAACATCATAAAACAATGTGATTGCTTACATAATCCTTGCAGGGGGTGACCTTCATTGTAGATCTAACTATTCCTTGCTTCTACAGATGAGAAAACTGACTTCACAGATCAAAGTGTTGTCAGAAGTCATAGAGATAAGCACTCAGAATCCTCTGCTGTCCTGTAGTGTCATTCTGGCATCTGTCTTGTCCATGTGTCTGAGGTATCTGGGAGCAGAGGCAGGTGTCCCTAACACCCACCATGTGGCCGGATAGGCAGCCTACACTCAGCTCATGTTTCTTCTAAAAGTAAATTGATTAAAGCCCAGTAGCCCCAAAGGATGGCCATGCAAACAGCCAGTGTCCCTGCTCCTTCCTTTCACTTGATAGAGCAGCTGGGTCTCCATGGGTGCCAACACAGGCAGAGCCTGCCCGAGGGAAGCTTTGGGGTGATAAGGGAGTTATGTCTGAATGCCCCTGCTTTAAAATGCCTTTTAAAATTAATTCAGATGGCCAGAGAGAGGACCCAAATCGACAGTCTGCACTTCCTTTCTCAACATGAAAGACATAGAGGACTTTAGCATTAAGTCACTCCAGCCCAAAATGTTTCTAAAAATCAGTTCATCCCAAGTGAGGTTTCATAGGCAAATCCCGTTTGGCAGAATGTACATTGGAACAACACACTTTCCTACACGCTCCAGATGAAATGTCACCTGGACTAGAAGCTCTGCCTTGAGAGAGGTGCAGAGATGCTTCCAAGCCCTTGGTACAGGCTGCTACCAAATGCTTATCATATCCTGGTGGTCCTGTCCTAGATCCCAGGCAGGACATTAACCCTGGAGTGGCACAACACAAGCCCTGGTCCCACCATCCTAGACTGAGACCACCTCCTCTGCAGAGCTTGTGTCTGTATCTACAAAGCAGAAAGTTCTTGTTCGCTTATTATTGATTTACTCCCAGGGCTGTCATGATGTGAAATAATGAAGAAATGCATCACTGTGTTTTAAATTTCCCCGTTAGCACAGAGGCAAATCTGTGCCCGCTCAGGTGGATCACCGGCTGTGGCGTTTTACAGCTGGAGCCACCGTAGAGCTCCAGGTGCCCGGTGGGCAGCTCCGTATCTGTGCTTGCCCCCCCCCCCCCGCCCTGACACAGCACCACTGGGGAACTGCACAGAATGCCCTCAGGGAACATTTGTTCAGGGAAAGGTACATCCTGTCCTCTCCTGTCCCTGGCAGCCACCAACTCTGAGACTCAGAAGTAGGTGGTGGCCCTGAGGGAATAAAGGGACCATGAAGCATAGGGGAGGGAGTTTGGGAGAGCAGGTGGGGGCCGGCTCACCAGCTGTGATGGCTGAGGCTCTAAGGTCTGTGAGTCAGTTGTGCACCCCAAGCCTTTGTGATTTTATATCTCTGCTCTCTGGGAGATTCTTTTCTCTGTTAACCTGATTCCCCAGTCACTGCTTTTGGCCAGGTTAGTCCTGGTAAATGTGGGAACAGTTACTGCTGCTTTATCTTGTCCGTGCTCTGACCTATTCAGCAAGCACTTGGGCCTCAGTGGGTTTTTTTTGTTTGTTTGTTTTTTTGAGACAAGATTTGCT
The DNA here is from genome assembly GCF_034190915.1 of Cavia porcellus. Taxonomy (NCBI): domain Eukaryota; kingdom Metazoa; phylum Chordata; class Mammalia; order Rodentia; family Caviidae; genus Cavia; species Cavia porcellus. The sequence goes on along the minus strand of NW_026947511.1, from coordinate 38,308,261 downwards.
CTGTGGTTCAGGCTGAACTTGAACTCACCATGTAACCCAGCTTGGCCTCAAACTCAAGGCAATCCTCCTGCCTCAGCCTCTTGAGTGCTAGGATTACAAGTGTGCCTGGTGTCTGATTATACCTGGTGCCATTTTTTTTTTAAAAGCTTACACCGCACATGTTCATGTCTGTCTGCAGCATTCTGTGGGGGTGAGAACAGGCTGGGATGTGGGCTGCTAAGTCTGTTTCAGAAGATGAGATAAAAAATGGGCTTTGTATGAGCTGGAATGTTGACTGCTGTTTTCCTAATTCCACATAGACTGCTGTTTTCTGTCAACAGAAGTGAGAGGTTGTACTTTTATGATTTGCCTAACGCTACTAACTTTTACGATCTTAAGTTCTCTTTCTTGTGGTTTCTTAGGGGCAGTGGAGAAAGCCTTCCCCAGAGAGAATGCTCAAAGGTGTTTGTGCTCACACACACACACACACATAGAGACCCATGTCAGTCGACCATCTGTGTCCAGCCAGCAGGGCATCCACTCTCCACCCAGAAAGGAGTCACCTAGGTTTGGTAAGTGACTTTCATGGGTCCTGACTCACTCCTGAGTGCTGAGATCAGGTCAGCTTGATCTCTTAGACCCTCTGATCTTTCCAGACTGAGATCCCTCGGCCCCAGCCCATACTGCTGTGCTGGCTGCTGTCTTATTAGCTGTTCTGGGTTCTACCCTATTTCTTGGAGTGTTTTTTTAACCCATAGTTTGTGGTTCATTGGTGTTAAATTCACTTAGAGGCTGGCTGCTGTGTTTTTATTTTTATTTTTTAGAAAATAGAAATGGAACATAGTGAATCAGAAGTGTAAATACTTGTGCTCATCAAATATAGCAAGAACAGGCATTATCCTATGACATCTTTGTTTCTGGTGATGTGCACATGCACCCCAATGCACATGTAGCTAATTTTACTGACTCCCGACATATAAGGTATTTCCAGGTATGGGTCTCAATATGAATGAATTATAAAAGTCAGAGTGGTACCAGGAAGACAATGCAAAAGTCATCCTTACTGGGCGAGTCACTGTCCACCACTGGGGTCCCCATCCGGGATGCAGAACAGGAAGAGACTGGAAAAGAAAAATTGTCTTCCATGAAACCAGTCCCTTGCAAAATGACTGGGGACCACTGCATACCAGGCAGTGTTCCCTGGCCCACTGTTGTATACAGAGCTTCTATCCTGACAGCCTGTGGTGGGTGCAGGGCTAGAGGTTCAGAGGCACAGGCACAGTTCTGATGGGGTACAGCTAAACCCCAGGAGGAAGTGCCTAGTGCTTCCTTCAGGATGTGGGTGTGCCAGGTCTTTTCAGAATTGGAGCCTTAGGTACGGAGGACTACCTGGGCCACTCTCCATGAAAGAAGAGCATTCATCTCCTTGGCTCAACCTGGCCCTATTTCCATGAATCAATATGTACAGAGCTGGCTAGGACTTCCTTATCCCTTCCACCGGCTTGCAGCAATGTAAATCAGTCTAGTCAAGGTACTGATGTGTAGTCTCTGAAACAAGGTGACAGGTAGTGTTGACCTACCCCATAGCTCCCCAAAAATCATGTGTGAGCTGGGTGGGAGGGAGCTGAGTGGTTTGGTCCCAGCCCATACTCTACACTGTCGGCTGGGCCAAACCTGGAGATAAGAGGCTATGACTTCCCAGGGCCTAAAAAGATTACGCATCAGAGCTGAAACACCAACCCCAAAACATTAGATACTACCTCAAATTGTGCTATGCAGATTACTCTTCCTGCATACTCTTCTCTCTGCATATTGCAGAGGTGATTTCAGGCCACCTATCTAGCTCAGCTCACAACATTCTCATCCCTTCTTTATGAATTAATACAACCCAGCCTCAGCCCTGGGTCTAGGCCTTTGTTCCAGATAGGCATCACCCTAACTGGACTTAGGACCCCTTTGGATCCCACAACTACAAATATGCCTCCGTGTCTTTATTCTCATCACAATTGCACCGAAAGTGGTAGATTGCAATGAACTCACTAGAATTCCAATAACTTTTCCATGGGATTACAAATATCAACTTGTCAGAAGGTGATAAGGACAGGGCCGTCAATGCTTTGGTACATTTTTTATACAATAGCGAAAGAGACTTCTGGGGAGCAAGAGGAGAAAATAAATATACATTTAGAAAAGCTGCTTGGTGGACTGTTCTTCCTGGGGGCTGCAGAGGGCAGAAACTCCAGAGAGGCTCCAGGAAGGGAACAGGACATAGGAGGAGAGTGGACAGCTGACTGAACTTGCTCACAGCTGCATCCTTAGAGCAAGGTTAGACTCGGGAGCTCGGTGAATCTTAGCTATTAACAAAACACATTTAACTTACCACCTGGGAGAGGTACTGGTGCCCCAGAAGATCATCAGAAAACCTATTAGACAAGCAAAGCTGCTAGCATCACTATGCTCAAGGAGAACCAACAGCACCTTGGCCATCTTATAGTGTCCCAGAGGGAGGCCAGGGAAGGGGTTTGTAGGGTTTTGTCATTTGGGTCAAGTGGTTTCATGATGGTTGTGGCAGTGCCTTCTTTGGATGGGTGAGTCTTGCCAGGCAGACTGGCTAATAAGCTGTTTCTCAGCGAACAATCTATTGTCTTAGCAGGAGAACTGCTTCTCTGTTAAGCAAGCTCTTTGATCGGACAAAGCCATTTGCAGGAGTTGGTACGAGAGTCAGTTTTAGAGATCACACCCTTGTTTTCCTGGTCTACAATTTTCTGGAGCAATTACCTAAACATGTTGAATTAGGAACCGAAGGGTTTATGTACCTTGGCCATTGACAACTTGCTAAAGTGGGACTTCTAGACATAAAATTCCTCAGATTTGCTTGAAAGTTAATTTTCATTTTGTGCAGTGTTTTTGCTTGCATCACTAAAGATACCACTAGAACAATTGGGCAGAGGAAAATGTGAAAGAAAATACTTGCTGTTGGAATGAGTTGTTGAGTATTTTGCTTTTGAAAGTTTCTGACAATTTCCAAAGTAAAGTCCATATAAAAAATTCGAAAGTTAAAAAGTAAGTAGTAGTATTTATATTGCATGTAGTATTCTGCAGATTATTTTTATTAATGTATCTTGAGAATCATATCTCAATATATTATAAATTACATGATTATAAGTTGTAAAATATATAAACTGTATATAACTATATGCATATTTATATGTAAATATAACAGGCAGGACTTCAGATGACATCAGTACAAAACTTTAGCCTTATCTCCTGCCATTCCTTAATCTAATCACAGAAGATCATCCTTCTCTGGGTTGGGTAAAAATTTGCTGTTCTTAGGCAGTTGACATTTCTATGGTGACTTTTGGTGGTAAATCCAACTTTAACTCTGAAACAGTGATTGGGAGGTGTTCAGTTACAAATAAATTATTCCACATGGAAACTGGTGCTTTCCACCAAAGTGGGTGGTCATGGTTCATACGGCTTTTGTTTTACAGGAACATGTCTCCCTGACCTCCTCTGTGATTCCTACAGTGTTTTCTCTTCATTTTAACCTAGAATTTAAGTGAGGCATAAGGCAATTGGCTCAATTGTTATTTGCTGTTTATTTTCCCTCTGCTAAATTCATTATGTACACATTATCATACACATGTATGGATCTTCCTGAGATCCATCTTGAGTGCTTTATGGAAAGTGCATATCTAGTGGGAAGCTGCAGGGTGAGAATTAGCTCATAGAATTCGGGACTGGAACCAGGTGGGCACGGTGTGAACCTGGGCTCTGGGCCTTAAGTTGTCATCCTGAGTATGTGATCGAACCAATATATACCTCAGTTTCCTCACTTGTGAGCTAGCAATAATACTTTAGAAAGCTGTAAGCATGAGGAAGGGAGGGAAGGAGAGAGAAAGAAAGCAAGAGAGAGAGAGAGAGAGAGAGAGAGAGAGAGAAAATGAAAAGAGACAAAAAATGTTATTTCCCTGGCTAATTCCTGGAGCAGTATGAACACTCAAGGAAATAATGGTAATTATATTTGTATAAGCCAAGGGTCACTATTCTTGTAGGAAATGCATTATTACTTGCATTTGAAACCACAGATGATACAAATAAAATCCATTTTAATTAGGTATTTTAATATTCAAGTTGATCAGGTAGCTGGTAACTTAATGAGTATTTTCTTTGTCGTGGCTGTGTCCTGTAGGTAAGAGTGAAATAATTCAGCATCCCTATTCTCTCAGAATTCCCTATTTGGTTAGAATAAACAGACATATGCAAAAGACAATTATAGACCATTGGGAATATAATATAAATGAAAAGGTAAGTATTATGAGTCAGGAAGTATCTTATGAAAACACTGGCAGGAGTGATCCATTTGCCTTCAGCTATGTATCACTCCCCTTATAATTGTATCAGGTTAAACAATCATCAGTTGGGTCCATTAGAAAGTATATCATGCTCGTGAAATGCTCAAAGTAGTTTAAACTGTGGAGTTTGTTTTCCCAAAGTCAGCTCAGGACAGATGAGTGCAGATTTAATTGTCAAGAAGATGATTCATGTCAAGGACCCAGCTCTGTTCCTTCCCTGTTCAGGCAACTTCAGGCTTGTGCTCTACACTTCTAATCCTGTCACTGGCTTGACGCACTCTTAGCCACATATAAGATGGAATCAGCTGTGGGCTGGTTCCTGAGCCTGCTGATGATTGTCACCTCTTCTTCAGGGGTCTCCAGAGGGAAACATCCTCATACCGGATTCTAAGATGTCAGCAATCAGTGGAGGGTTCTTGCTCAGTTTGTGTAAAAATCATGAATTGGAAAACTATAGCTTTTTAGTGTCAGCAGATTTAGGCTTTGAATGCTGGATGATGTCACTATGGTTTCGCTTCTTGGAACCAGCAGCTACTGACAGGTTTCAGGGCGTCTTTTGGCCACCAGAGATGGGTGGCTGCTGGTTATTCTTTGTTTCTGTGTTGTTCCCTGCTGCTAGGCACCTTCAGTGTCATTACCCCTGGCTGCAAACAGCTCTCAGCACAGTAGCTGTGTTTGGTGTTTCCAACTCTGCTTGCTGTACTTGAGATGAAGATCATGTGTAGGCAGGAACACTCCATCGAGAAGGGGCTTCAGCTCGACTTAGACAGCAGTGTAGGTGTAGGCTCAACCTGCTAAGCGTGTGTGGAGGTTGCTTATAAGGAAAATAGCAGCTCACCCACAGGTCATGTCAGACTGACCGAGTGGTTGTGGGAGCAATGGCCCCTGCGTGGACCTGAATGAGGGGGGCTGCAGGATGGAGCTGTCCTATGTGATAAGTCCGTAACTGTAGCCTGCTGCAGTAGAAGACCTTCTGTAAGTCATGGGGTCCCTGCTGCTGCCAAACTGGCTTCAGGCATTTTGGGGAGCAACAGAATCTTGGGGAGCATCAGGCCTTTGTCTTATATCTCAGTCCTTCCTCTTTGTCTACAGGAAATAAGAATAATGTTCATCTCTAACCTCCAATATCTCTACATCCTAATCCCTAAAATCTATGAATGTTACTTTTTATGGCAAAAAAAGGACTTTGCAGATGTGATTAATTTAGGGATTTTGCGATGGGGAAATTACCTGGGTTAGCCAAGTGAGCCCCCTTTGTAATCACAAGATGACCTTTTGTGAAGTAGGCACAGGAGATGCTCCTGCAGGAAAGGAGAAGGCAGGGACATAGATCAGAAGTGATGTAGACATGAATGAAGGAAGCTGGACAGGCCTAGAGAAGACGAGGAACAAGTTCTCCCAGCAGCCCCTGCAGGGAGAGTGGCCCTGTGGACACCTTGCTTTTGAACCCATGATGGTAACTTTAGACCTCTATGCTCCACAACTGTGAAAGAATAAATTGGAAGCTAAAACAGGGGATAAACAGACATTTCTTCTCCTGTGTTTCCTTTTAGAGAGAAAAACTGCCAGAAGATACACTGTAGCTCAGATCTGATTAGCTGAGTTCTAGTTTCAGAGAACTTAGGAAATAAGGATCTGGCCACTTTAGCTTCTCCAAAGCAGAACGTGAGGTGGAGTGGTTTCAGGAACAGCAACCAAAAGGATCCACGGTCATAGCAGGAAGCCACCAGTTCACAGAGGGTGGAGAGTGACAGGACTGACTCCATCTCCCTGGTCTAGCTGAGCTCACACTCCTGGGACCCAAGGATTCAGAGGCAGCCACTCACCTGGGGTATCTAGCATCCGGGTATCTACTGTCTTTCTTATCATGTGAGTCAAAAGATCTGTGTGCCTCTGTGGGGTAGCAGATGGAGCTGCTGCCTAGGAAATGGGTCCATTGCTGGGTGGGGCTCTTACCCCTTCCCAAATTTACAGCCTTTTGAGCTTCCTCAGCACTGCCAGCCAATATCCTCTTCTGGCCCTCATCCAGCGTGCTGGGTGTGACCCACACACAAGTAAGGTGTATTTCCAGCTTCCAGTCCTAAACTGCTGAAACCAGTGGCCTGTACCTGTGGCCCGAGGTCTTGGGAGGCTGAGGCAGGAAGTTCATTTGAGCCCAGGAGTTTGAAGCAAGTCAGGACAGCATAGCAATATCCTATCTCAAAAGAAACATCCAAATTGTTGATTCATGGATAGTCAATGAAAGAGATGTTTCTGGTGGCGATTTGCCAACTGATTTTGGAGTAGGAGGGGACCCTCTTGCATCCAGGGTTTAGTGGCTATGTGACAATTTGCCTTTCTTACAGACTGACTGTAGCCTGGAAGGCCCAGGAATAGCTCAGGTACGGAGATAAGGAGTCCCTCGTGCCAGAAGATGTTTCTGCCTCGGGCTTTTGTTAGGGTTAAACATCCTCATGTCTGACTTCATAGCTCCATATCCAAGTCAGTCCCTCTCCCTTCGTGCTTCATTAATTTTAAAAATGTGGGAGGTTTGGGGTTTGGCTTGCAGAGCATTCTAAAACACACAGATTTAACATCTGGAAAAATGCATTTTTCCTGCTTTCAAATAAGACTGAATTTCAAAGGAACCCACACAGAGGCCTCCAGGTAAAGTGATGGCTGTTTGCCCAAAAAACATTGGCTTCTGCTGACCCCACAAGGGACCAGTGGTGTTTTAAATCTACTGCTTATGGGATCGTAACTCACATACTGGGCTATTAATTGGGCTGTTTATTAGGGCTCAGCCGACTTTTTCCTTGAGTGGGTTTCTCCCACAGAGCCAGTGTGTTCCCAAGAGGCAAGTGCTGTGGAGTTCCAGGCTGTCGATGCAAGGTGATGATCTATCACAAGGCGGAAGCCTTGAGGCTTGATGCAGAGATGGATAAGCTCTTCTGTCTGCACACAGCTCATTTCCAGGCTTGGTCAGCAGTTCTGTGCTGAGCTGACTGCCCAGATCTCTGCTGTATGGAAACACATCGATCATTCTGGCCCCATTTATTCATCCTGCAGCTGGAATTCCACACCAGGGGTCCCAGGGTCTTAAAGTCCTTTATCATGTTGGGAGTCTTGCAAAGGACTGGAAAAAGAAGCTAAGTAAAATACCAGTTCAGGGAGAGCAAATGTCATCAAAAAGGTTCCTGAGATGTAGACAAACAACACAAGAACAAGGGCAGAAAACAAGCCAAGGAGGCATGCAGCAGTCCTGAGTGGAATTGTACCATAGCCCAAATGCCACTTTGGAACCACACGCCATCTTTAAGGTTCTTCAACCTCTCAGAAGCCTAATAAGCACGCCCTCTCCCCTGATCAGATGGTGTTCACGTTTGCTTAGACCTGTTCTTTCTAGGCTTTCTATCTTTTACATGGAAATGGCCACTTCCATGGGCTCTTTAGACTGTTGGGTGACTGTGCTAACGAGTGCCATGATGATCTGGAGTCCTGGTTTCTGACTAGAAACAGCAAAAGGTCTGTGGGAAGTCAAAACCTTGCTAGAGGTCCTATTTACATTAATATAAGCAAGTAAAACCAGTAATTAAAATATATTCAGCCCACAGATATGGAAATAACATAGGTGTTTGGGTTAAGCCACCAAATTTGCAGTCATTTGTTAAATGGCAATAGATAATACAGGCAAGGATCAGAGTTTGGCTGAGAAAGCCAGGCCTGGCCCTGTGGCAGGAAGCTGGGCTGTGTGCTCACCTAATTCTAAGAGTCAAGGGAGGGCAGACTGTCTGTGGGGACTGGAGATGGCTTGGAAACACATGGCCTGGTTGGCCAATTAAAGCCAGAACAGCGAACAAAGGGCTCACTGGAGAGAGTCCTGAGGGAGGCCGCTGTGTTCAGCACTGCGGCTGGTGTGAGTTCCTGTGGGAAGCATCTGAGTCTCAGGCAGAAATAAAACCACACAGCAGAGGGCCCTGGCATGTGAGAAAGCCACATCCTGAGGAAAGTGAGGACCCAGGAAGCTGCAGAGTATGTGACAAAGATTCATGATCTTGTGAACAAATGATGACTAAAACCACTCAGTATTTCTGTTCTGGAAGCCATTTTCTTTCTGTCTTTCTTTTTCTGTCTCCTCACAGGAGCCATAGGTGTCTTCTGTGTTCATCGTCTCGTCTTCCATAATGGAGTACCACGGCCTAGGCGGCTTAAACATCAGAGGTTAATTTTCCTGTAGCTCCTGAGGCCAGAGACCAAGCTGCCTTTGGGTCAGATTCTGGGGCACCCCGTCCGCCTGGCTGGGGGCTGCTGCCTGACCTTGGTCTCACTTGAATGTTGGGTGGGGTCTCTACTATCTCCTTTTCTTATGAGGACACCACCCCTATAGGGTCAAAATCTGACACTTATAACTACATTTAACCCTAATTACCTGCCTGGAGGCTGGCCTCTAAATAGGTTCACACTGGGGATAGGACTTCAACACAGGGATTATTTTTTGAGGGTAGGGGCAGAAACCACAACACTTTCCAAATGCCAAGAGCCTACAGTTAGTAAACTCAGGACAAGAACTGGACACTTTGTCTTTTCAAAGGCTATTACGGTGCTGGACACATAGTAAGTCTTCAATAAAAGTTCATTGAATAAATGAATGAGAGGGCCTCCCCTTGATAATCTAAGAAGTTGTAAGAATAGGTGGGTAACATATTTTTCAATAAAATAAATATAGTTTTCATGCAGTTCTATATCATCTTTTTCAGTTTTGTTAAGAGATTTCCAAATGCCACTGGTGTTCCAAGAAAACTGAGCTCTGGCCTGGCTTTATCACTTGTCACCTCCGCGCAATGCCACCCTTGTTTTCCACAGGTGCAAATGTTGGATCCTGTTAAGATCCTTCCCAGTGACTAAGAATTTATAAGCATGGGCCCTGCACTGGTCCAGTCCTGACACCTAGCACAGGCCTTTGTCATCTTTCTTTCTGCCTGGGGATCTGTGTGCCACCCTCCACTGTCCAGGTCTGTAAACAGGTGTGACCAGGAGATCCAGCCTAGCTGAGTGCTCTTTGCCTGCAAGTTGCTCCTGGAGAAACAGAATAGAGATGACTGAATCAAGGATTCATGCTCTGCTGGCAGGCACTGTGCTGGTGGCAGATACAGCAGAACACAAAGGGACAGGATGGGTGATGGCACCTGAGTGTCCCTGTCCTCTCCCTGGAAATTTCATACTTTGCTTCATGGTTTACCAGTGGTTTGGTGTTGTCTCTTCCACCTTGGCATGGGCTAGTTTCCCTTGGCATTAAATAAATTCAAGCAGGGCGACAGCCCTGTGACCTCTACACTGTTGCTGTCACCAGCTAACAGGGTAAACTATGGGCTGCTCCAGATTCAGCCTGCCTGAGCTCAAAGCCAAGAACTTGGGATTCTTTAACTTTTCTTACCTGAGCCTTCCTCATGTTCAGGATGGAGGGATCATGATAAAAATCATCTGTATTTGATGGTCATGAGGTTTCCGTGTGACTCAGTGAGGAGTCCTGGGAATCAGGTATTCCTTAAATGTTGCTCATATTCCTCAGTGCACAGAGTTGGATGCTGTTTTTCTCTGATTTCTTCCCCTTTGATAGCTTCTGATACCATTGTTTTTTAACCACCAATTGTTTCCAATGGCCGTGCTCCAGGCCCAAATGAGGCAAGGCTGGTGATTAGATAGAGCAACAAAATATTCTTCGGTAGGTCAGGCAGAACCTCCCCACAAAAGATAGCACATGGAAGGCCTTGAGCACAGTGCAAGCTGTGAGAAAACTTTCTTCCTGCACTGCTGTTTCTGGGAGATAGAGATTTAAAATCTACCCTGCCTTACCTCTGACGGGCAAATTGGTGATATATCCCTTACTGCTGTGTATTAAATTGAGAGAAGAACCTGAGTCCTAGCCGTAGGAATCTTGCAATTCTGCAGAAATATGAATGACTGTGTAGGATGTTTCTTTCAAGAGGATTCTGAGTCATGAAATCTGGGGAATAAAGGAGGCATGAAGGCAGAAAGGAGAGGGAGAAGGGGAAAGGAATCTGGAAAGGGGGAGGAGGAGGGAGAGGGGGAGTTATAGGGGACGATGAAAGTGTATGTGCTGTGTGTATGAATATACCAAACTGAAGCCCATTATTCTGCATAATTACCATGCCCCAATAAAGACTTAAAAAAGGGCTCTGAGTCATCAGGCAGCCTAAGGAGTAACAAGATCTTCAGGAGAATTTCACAGAAGGGCTATGAAAGTCACTCTGGATGCACAGAGTTAATTAAACTCTCATAAATTTACTTTTTTACTGTCTTCCAAATTGTACTCTGGGGGGAGAAAGAAAGCCATAAACAAAAAAAATGACAAAATGGGCAAAGGGAATACCAGGAACATTTTGGAAGCCGGAAGGTGAAGAGAGTGTGGCTTATTTCCTTGACAGATGAGAGAAAGCTGAGATCAAAGTGGTGGTCAAGGCAGCCCAGAGGCCCAGCCAGCGGGAGAAACCTCAGTAACTGGAGGCATCAGCTCCCCAAAAGCGAGGATGCAGGAAGATGGCCTGAAATGTGTAATCAGAGGTCTGTAGGATCGTAGGTCCTCTAATTCTATATCCCAGCTGCGAGGAAGCCAGAGGCCTGTCTCAGCGGAGACTGAACTGGAGCGACCTGGGTAGCAGGAGCCCCACATTCGGCGGTGGCAGGAGGGGAGACCTGACTGTATAAACACTCTGTCCTCGGTGGCTTCTTTTACTTTAAGCTCCTTGAAAACTGATCACCAGGCTTAGAGGTCCCAGGAAAGAGAGTGGAAGACTCTTCCCTGGGTAAACTGATTCACCAAAGAGAAAACTGTCAGACAGTCAGACGGCTCACAGTGAAGCTGCTTATCTACTCCAGCTCCCAGCACAGTTCAGCTAGTGGGCAGTGCTCAGAACTGGAGAGTCCATTCAGTGCCATCACTGCTTCACTTAAAGAAGCAAAGGTCATTTATTTGAGAGACACCCCAATCAGGGGTCTCCCAGCTCAATGCTGGAGATCTTTGTTTTGGAGCCATTCTGTGGATTGGAGGATGTTTAGTGGCATCCCTGGCCTCTGTGCACCAGATACCCTTAGCATAAATCCCCAATTGTGAGTGTCCCATACAGTGCTCCCTGGGGGAAATCTCTTTCTGTTAAGAACCACTCTCAAATACACACACACAGTTTTTTTTTTTTTTTCCAAAAAGGAAATAGAAAAAAAGATTACTTAGAAAATAGAGAAAAAAAATAAGAAAGATATCTATGATAAAATATTATAATTATAAAAGAAAAGCAGAAGGTAATAGGACCAGACATGAAAAATCTTATCAGACATCAAATATACATCAACAGGAAAAAAATTAAATGGAAAGGTTGGAAGATAAAGGCAGAACATTATGGAGAAAAATAAAAGAATGTGATCACAATTTTGGAAGAGCTAAGATCCAGATAATAGGTATCTCCAAGAACAGAGGAGGTAGAGAGAAAGTTTCAAAAACTAGATCAAGAAGAATGTTTTAATTGAAGAATATAAAGTTTTAGGTTTAAATGACCCTTACAGAATCCTATTCATATAGTTTCAGAACAGCTGGCACAATTAGTTCTAAATGCTTCCCGAGAGGAAGCATGTCACATAAAAGAGGGAGGATTTATTTTTGTAAGTTTTTATTAACATATCATACATATTAAAGAGTTCCCCTAGTATTTCCATAGCAGCATATAAGGTGCCCTGATCACTCCCAGCCTCCCCTCTCCAACCTGACTCCCTGCCCATCTCTAGTACCTGCTATTCTACATTTGGATGAACTCTTTTTAGCTTGTGAATGTGCGGTGCTTTATCTGTGTTTAGCTCGTCTCACTGATCATAGCATCCTCCATTTTCATCTAGTTTTCTTCAAAAGACAGCATCTCGGTCTTCATTCTGGATGCATAATACTTCATCGCATACAGTTCTACATTTTATTCATCAGTTGATGGGCATCCAGGCTGATTCTGCACCTTGTTGTTGTAAATAGTGCCACCATAAATATGATGGGCAGGCATCTCTGTGGTATACTGATTTCCTTTCCTTTAGATAGATGCTCAATAGGAGGATCATTGGGAGTTCTGTTTTTAGTCTTTTGAGGAATCTCCATACTATTCTCCGTGATGCCCACATTGATTTACAGTGCCATCAAAAGCAAATATGAGTTCATTTTACTCTACTAAGTCCTTGCTAGCATTTATCTTTTCATAGTAGCCATTATAACTGGGGAGAGTTGCTATACATTGTAGTTTTTATTTACCTCTTTCTATGCCTATGAACTGAGTATTTTTCATATATGTATTGGCCATTCGTGTTTATTTTTGGGAGAAGTATCTATTTAAGTCACTTGTCCATTGTTAATTATTAATTTTACATTTTTGAGTTCCTTATGCTTTCTGGATAGTAATCCTTTGGTAGGGGAATAGCTTGGCAGTATTCTCTCTCATTCTATAGGTTGTTTTTTCATGAATTGTTTTCTTCACTAGGCAGAAGCTTTAGTTTGAGGTAAACCCACTTGTAAATTTTTGCTATTTCTCCTGTGCTCTGGGGTGTCCTATCCAAGAAATCATTGCCTATAACCATGTCTTGAAGTGTTTCTTTGATGTTGTCTTCTAGGAGTTTCAGAATTTCAGGTGTTACATTTAGATTTTTGACCCATCTTGAGTTGATTTTTATACAGGATAAGAGATACAGGGGTTAAATTCCAATTGTCTATATGTAGATATCCAGTTTTCTTGGCACATTTGTTGAAGAGGCTGCCATTTCCCCTTTGGTACCTTTGTCAGGAGTGAGTTGTCAAGAATTAGTTGGGTTTTAGTAGCTTTGTCAAAAATCAGTTGCGTGGGTTTTTGTCTAGGATCTCTATTACGCCCCATTGGTCAGTGTGTGTTTCAATGCCAGTTCGTGCCCTGAGGCTATTGTGGTACTGAAGAATATTTTGAAATCAGTTGTTGTGATGCCCACACCTGTGTTCCTTTTCCTTAAGATTGCTTTGGCTATTCTGGGTCTTTTGTGATTCCATCTGAATTTTGCAATTTTTTGATAGTTCCATGAAGAACGTCATTGATTCTTTGTTTGTTTGTTTTTCTTGCACTGGGGATTAAACCCAGGGCCTTTACACTGAGCCCTAGCATCTTTTAAATTTTTACACTAAGGCAAGGTCTTGTTAAGTTATTAAGTTGTTCAGACTGGTTTCCAACTTCCTGTCTTTCTGCCTCAGTCTTGCAGAGTTCTGGGATTATGGACGTTCACCATCACACTCGGCTAGCTGCTGCTATTTTGTCGAAGATTATACTGAGTCTATGGATCACTTTGGGCAGCATGGTCATTTTAACAGTGTTAATTCTCCTAATCCAGAACATGGGAGGTCTTCCCATCTTTTGAGGTTTTCTTCAATTTCTTTTCATCAGTGATTTGTAAATTTTATGGTAAAGGACTTCCACTTTCCTGGTTAAGTTTATTCACAGATATTTTATTTCTTTGTGAATGGGATGACTCTCTTGATTTCCTTCTCAGCAAATTTGTTATTAGTGTTTAGAAAAGCAACTGTTTTTCATATGTCAATTTTGTACCCTGCTAATTTACCAGATTCATCCATCAGTTCTACTCATCTTTTGGTGCAGACTTTAGATTTTCCTATATAGAATCATCTTATCTATTAACATTGATAACTTGGCTTCCTCCTTTCCTGTATGTGTGTCATTTATTTCTCTAACCTAATCGGTCTGGCTAAAACTTCAAGCACTATATTGAATAAGAGTGGTGAGAGTGGACACCCTTGTCTTGTTTTTGATCTTAGAGGAAACACTTTCAAATTTTCCCATTCAGCATGATTTTGGTTGTGATTTTGTCATATAATCTTTATTATTTTGAGGTATGATCCACATACACCTAATTTCTTCATGACTTTTTATCATGCAGGGATGTTGAATTTTATCAGATGCTTTTTTGCCATCTGTTGAGATAATCACTTGTTTTTAACTGGGAAGTGAGGGGCAGGGTGGGCTGGGTCCTTCCTTCCTTCCTGCCAAGACCACACCCCAGTGACTTCACTTCCTTCCTATAGCCCAGCCTCTTAGGGTTTCCAGCACCTCCCATGGTGTCACAAGCTGGCATCACAGGCTGCCTGTAGCTGTTGGCCTTTGAGGAAACATTTAAGATCTAAACAGCAACACGTGTTGAAATATCCTTGCGTCCCTGGGAGGAAGCCAAGTTGAACCCGGCGAATGACCTTTCTGATGTGCTGTTGATCTGATTTGCTAAATATTTGTTGAGAATTTTTACATCTCTGTCAGGGTCTCTAGTTTGTTTTTTTAAATTGTTGTGTCCTTGTTGGTTTTGGTAACAGAGTAATACTAGCTTTAGAGAATGAGTTTGGAAATCCTCCATCCCTTCGATTTCTTGGAATAGTTTAAGAATTTACATTAGTTCTTCAAAATTTTGGTGAAATTCAGTCGTTGTCATTGGTCCTGGATTTTTCTCTGTTACTCTCTTGTTACTGATTCAATCTGAGCACTTGTGATTGATCTAGTCAGGCTTTTAATGTCTCAGGATTCAATTTTGGTAGAGCACACGGGTCCAGAAATTTGTCATTTTTGGGCTTCCCAGTTTGTTAGCATATAGTTTTTCATCTTAACCCCTACAATTCGTTGTATTTGCATGGTCTCCTCTTTCATCTCTGATTTTATCTGGGTCTTCTCTTTCTTCCTGGTTAGTGTAGCTAAAGTTTGTTGATTTTATCTTTCCAGAAATCCGAGTGAGTTTCATTAGATCATTTTTACTCCCCCTCCTGGTGTCTGCTCTTCACCCTTTCCTCCAATCCTGTTCTTCATATGCAAATTTGGCCTTTTCTTTTGGACTCTCTAATTTATTGCAACATAAAGTTTTGAAACATCTTCTTACAGTCCTAATTATGTCTATTGTGATCCAACCTTTTTCATTTCAAATTGCGTCAGTACGGCTCTTTTCTTTTCTCTTGGTATATTTGGAGGAGGGTTTATTTGTCTTATTTATCCTTTTAAAGAACCAGCTTTTAGAGCCATCTGTTCTTTTTGTAGTGTCAGTTTTATGGATTTCTGCTATGATCATCACCATAATTTGTTTTCTTCTGCAGCCTCCTTCTTCATTCTCTTTTACACCATTGTGGTGGCAGGCCACCCTAGGCTGGGTCTTCACACCCAGAACTATGCTTAGTCAATTTAGTTGGGTGTTTCTTACTAAGCTGACATCATCAGTTAACCTTCACAGTGGGACAAGTGGAGAACCATCCATATTCTTTATTTGACTTATTGAGCTCTTCATTTCCAAGATTTGTTTGGTTCTCTTTCAAGATCTCTCTTTGCTGAATTTCACATTCATATCCTGTATTGTCTCCCTAATTTTTTAATGGTTTGTCTGTGATTTCTTTTATTTCCTTGAGACTTTAAAAGTTCTTTTGTTATTTACTGCCATTTGATCAGTATCAATTTCTTGGGATCTAGTGCTAGTGTTATTATGATCCTCTGCCTGCATCATATCCCTGTTCTTTTCTATTTCTTGTGTTCCTAAATTGAGTTTTTGCATCTGATGTTTCATGTATCTCAAACTCTTAGGGGTGACCTTCTACATAAACAACTTGCTCCTAAAGCTGTTTCTTGGGGTGTCATTTTGTTATGCATTGTTGGTTTTATTTCCGTAATGTGGTTTCCCTGTAGCTTCTTTGCTTATGGCCAATAACTTTGGACACTGTGTGTACCCATGCTGAGTCACAGATATCCATTGTGGGCCACAAACTGGGGACATTCTAGCCATTGTGGGTGTGGTATAGACAGCCAGGGTGTGGGCTCCTCACTGTGCACTGTCCCTCCAATGGGACAGATGGCCTCTATTGTGTGATGTGGTTTCCTCAGGCACTGTTGATGCTAATTGTGTTGCTAGCAAGGGCCTCTGGCACTAGTGGCCCCACAGTGGTCAGGGCCCTGACACACTTGTCCTCCAACCAGGCTCTGAACAGGGGGAGGTGGTTGCAGGAATCAGTTTCCACTTTGTGGTGCTCATTCCCAGTCCTGACAGCAGAGGGCAGCACAGCGGAGGGGCCAGGTGTGGTGTGGACTCAGACATGGTGATGTTCCTCTCTGCTAGGGGCTCTGCAGGCCTGGAGGCTGGACTGCAGCGGGTGCAGTCTGAAGTTCCTCTTGGCCCCTGTGAGTGTGCACAGTGCTGCTCTGGCAGCTACAGTTAGGGATTTTCTCTCCTGCCTCCTTCAATCACAACATATACCCAAGACCAGGGCGCTCACCAGAGACAGAGTTGTGGAAGCCCCCAGCACACCACTGCCTGCTGATAAGAATCAAGATTTACAGTGACATGGGGCTTCTAGACACTGGAGATCAATGAAGAATTGCTTCAGCATCTGGAAGGAATTCCAACAAAACAAAGTGGCTTCTCAAATGGAGTCCAGAGCCACTACCCCAGAGGCAGGGTGGGCTCAGAACCAGCCCTAGTGCTATGGACACATAGTGTGTCCTGGGTCATGTGCTGGGTACCTGATACGTTCCAGTACTGGCCTGAAGACACCCTTGGTCCTGAGTTATGGGAGAGGAAACTGAAATTCAGATGTTTGACCAACTTGAGGGCACTTACAATCGTATTTTGGCAAAGCCAGACTAAAGCCCGCAAAGCCCATTTGAAATGTAGCTAACTGTGATTTGTATGAGTGAACAGGGGTCAGACTGGCACTCAGTAGAAGGAGACAAGGAGACACTGGGACCTTCCTGGCACACAGAGAGCACTGGGGGGGGGCGCTCTGCTTAGAGGTAAACGCGCTTCATCCAAAAGCAAGAGACCACCCAGCGCCGGAAGTTCAGCATCAAGTTCTGATTTTGGAAAATTTCAAGGATGTACCAGGTGTGATCAGAAGATGCTATAAATGACTTTCCAGTAAAAGACACATTGTGATGAGTCTCCCTCAGAATCTTCCCCTGGGCTGCAAACACACTCACACCAGCATCCTTCCCACTTGCTGCAGCAGTTTCGTGAGTATCTTGATTGCATGGCTGCGGCTGCCACAATGTCCTGAATGGATTCCATATGTGTCCCTTTCCAGGTCATTATGACCTTGGTGAAGATCTGGATCAGGGAGATAAGGTGACCTGTATTGCTAGGAATTGTGACAGCGGTTACCTTGAGGAGGGCCCTGACTGAGCTGGGGCACATGGAGTGGGGCGGGGTGCCACAGGCTTAGGGACATTCCTCAGCTCCCTCTGTGGAGTTATTCATTATGTGTTCTATCATGGCTAGTTTGAGACTTATGCCTGCTCTCATCTGTACCAGGAGTTTGTGTTCTGTGGCTCTGCCAGCTTCCTTTGTGCAAGTGACTTGTACACAGTTCCATACGCCACTGCGGGAGGACATTTGGGGTTCCTGCTAGGGACACTGCTGTATGAGTATCTGGATAGATGTGAGCACAAGCCCCAGGAAAGACCAACTCCCAGACAGGCTCCTTCCTCCTTGGGGACACAGAAGAGTGTTCCAGGTGGCAGAGGCAGTGTCCCCTCCTCTCCCGTCTGGACCTCTGCCATTCAATCTTTCCTTGTTCAGGAAGTCCCCCACTTATGAACAACATTCAAACTTTCACAGCTGTACCGTATAAGATTTACTTAGTCAGATACAGACAAATCTGACTCATGAACAATTTTTCCAGAATGAAACTTATTCATAAGTTGGGGACTTAATTGTACTTATGTTTCTGAGAGCTGGATATGTCTTTGAGCTTTAATTTGCTTTTGTCTGACAAGAAATGATGCTATGTGTGTTTGAAATGGCTATGGGTTGAGTGTTTCATCAAGCATCATGTTAGGTATGTTGATTGTTGTTTTAAAAGAGAAAAGTCTCCTTTTGATTGTAGTGCTTTCACAGCTACTTGGATCTCAACTGCCTTCTCCCAGCCCCAGATTTTCCTCTTCATTCTCTTGAAGGTCTCATTTGATGGAGATGCTCTTTAGATAAAGTCTAATGTGTCTTCTTTTAGATTGCAATAGCGCTTTTCCTGTCCTGTCTCATAAATGTTTCTCCTGAAGGTCAACGGGAGTGTTTTTAACTAAGAACAGCATGGGGGAGATGTTCAGGATGTTCGTAGGACCCTTGAAATGCTGAACCAGGGCAATGAACGTGGTTCTCCTATTACAGGCCACTGAGTTAGATAGAAACATTATAGGCAGGCAGGGCCGGGTCCTCAAAGGAGCCAGTGCAGAAGCCCAGGTATCCTGCAACTGGAGGAGACAGACACCTCTTGCTGTGACCTCAAGACAAAAGATCAAACAAATGCACCCTCATCCTAAGGACTGATATTCTAAATAGGTCTCTGTCACCCTGAGGAAGCCAGGAGTCACCATCCCAACCCATAGGGACAAATCTATGAATTTGCTATGTGACTGGCTCCCCCATTCGTTCCCTACTTAATCAATCTTACCTGAGCAATTAAACCTACTTGTTGACCGTAGTTCTGTCCCCCTTATGCCCACTTTGCAAGTTCCCATGGTTTTCCCATCTTGGACCAGTCTCACCTCATGCTTTTGCTCTATAAAAGTTTCTAGAAAAGACAGTCTTTGGCAACCCACTTGGGACCCCTTCTCTCTCTCTTCAGACAGAAGCTTTCTTTCTCTCAATAAATATATACTACTCTTAACCTCCATTGTTCCTAAAATTCATTCTTCAATTTTAGAGAACTTGAACTCGTACCAGACACATAGAGGTTGGGAGTTATATCCCCCGTATCACTCTGATTCCCTCATCAGTGAGCTTCTCATCTTACCCCTCCAGGCTCGGTTCCTCTCCGCCAAGAGACCCTGCAGCCTGAATTCCCTCAATGCTCGTTTCAGGAACAGCCTGGAGGGGCTGATCCTACATGCTGAACCCTCCTTATGAGTGTAGGCTGAGCCATGCTCCTTGGCAACTGCCGCTCAGACATTCAACCCAGACACACAGCACAGAAAGGAGACCAGGACCAAAGTCATTCACCAGATATATTTGAAATCTAAGCTCTTTGAGCTGTACACGTGCACAAATGATCAGTTGGCGGGAATCTTCCCTCTCCCCTCTATATGAAAAGTTTTCAAACTTACAATGGTGCTAAAGAAGTTACATCGTGTGCAGCACAGAAACGCTGAGGCGATCGATTGTGACTTTTACAGTGCGAAGAGGTCCCATTGAGGCACGGCAAGGAGCCTTGCCCTTTCCTGCCGCTCCTCCGCCTCCCTGGAGCCCAGCTCTGCTTGATCTGGGACAGGCAGATGGACGGGGATACGTGGCAGTGCAGGTTACTAAGGTTAACCACCACGGTCACAGACGCCACTGGGTTTGCACAATGACACGGGATGGTCACTTCAGCTTTTTCTAAGTTGCTGGCAATTTATGATATGACTTATTTGTGACATTTAAAAGTCATTTCCAAACACTCTCTTATATGCATCCTGGGAATACGGGATAGCTTAAAAAGCCAAGGTCTCCCATGAGACAGTGGGACCGCTTGCCTGACTTTAAATTTTTATTCCTCTGAAAAGCTTAGTCCCGCATTTCTCCACCAGGGGGCACTCGTTCTCCATTACTAAGTCTACTCTGTCCACCCAAATTCTAACCCTCCACTACAAAAGATTCATTTATCCACTCCTCAGATTTTATTTTTGAAAGGAGTCATTTCCCCCTATGGAAACTCAGGATCTTAGAACTAACGCCCTCTTCAGTTTCACCTGTACTGTGTGCAGTACTATATTGCTATATTCACAGTAGAACGGACTTTATTTTCTGAGTGATCAGAAGCTTGAAGTTTCTGATGAAACTAACATACACCTTAGTCAAAACCACAACAATCCTTCCGCCGTTGGCTTTGTTATTGTTCTTGCCTGTGTGGCCGAGGCTTAGGTACAGAAAGTGCTTCCCCACTCCAGGATGGCCAGCATTTGCATCTAAGGGAATTCCTTAACTGTGTAGATGGAGCGGAAGGTGATGGTCCTATAGGTGTATCTTCTGTAATGCACTTTGGGCTAGAGAATAGAAAAACCACATGTAACGCAAACAAACAACGTTTTCGGGCACGTGGGCCTTGCACGAGTAGGATCGGCAGATGCCTGCCGTCTTTACCCACTTTCATAGCTCGGCTGCTGCTTCGTACTGGAGACTGAGCTCCATCCGAATTATCTACAGCTGATGCATCTTTATTTAAAAACAGTGGTCTTAGTAGCAAAGATGTTGGCTAGCCACTCATCTATCAGCATGAGATGCTTTCGTGTCCTTTTTAAGATTCAGCGTTATCCATAATGGCGTGTAATATTATCAGATTATCTGCATTAGTATATGAATGCATTCATAAGCAATGCACATAGTATGTTTTAAAGCAGCTAATGGTTGGAGAATCTCTAAATAAAAAACATCCAGATAGTAAAAGCACAGCTGAAACATTTGTACAAATATACAAAGAGGAAAAAAACAATCGTTCAGACACTGCAAGACTTGGATAATAAACAGGTTTGTCTGAAATCGGTCTCTATCACCCTGGACAAGCCTCCCCAGAGAGGTGGGCAGTACTGCATGGAAGAGGTGTTGTAGATATGAGGGGGGTATCTTTGGGGCCAAGCTCAGCTTTGCCTCCGAGAATTTTGACAGAGCTATGAAGTACTGACTCAAAATTGTGACTCTGCCCAGACTTGTTGAACTGGGTGCTACCGATAAAATTCTTAGTCTAGTGAGGACATGGCTGGATGCTGACAATTCGTGAGTTACAATATCCTCAAATCATGAAAATAAATGCTGGTGATCATGCATGTCCTGGGAATGTCGGGATGCAGAGGACTGAGTGAGACCAGAGAGGGAAATCTCATGCAGTCAAAGTCAAGTTTACGTATGGTCCTATTTAAGTGGCCAGGAAAACCCAAAAGAAAAAAAAAAAAACACTACAGTGCCCATATCAGGACAGGGACTGAAACAACTCACAAACAACACTGGTGCTATTTGTTACTGATGTCTCTGGCTTGGATCAACACGCAAGAATGAAGATGTTGGCTGTGCTCACTGTTTAATAAGAAAATACTACTCTTTTTCTTCCCCTAGGACTTTCTAGATGGCGGGTTATACGTCATGGGTATGATATGATCAGGAGCCATATCACCTTTGCCTAGCCCTTTTGTCTGAGAGGCTTGATTTCAAGGAAGGAATCTCAACCAAATACCCAGGGATTTAAAGGCAATTAATTTTTCTGACGAACAATGGGGTGGGGGAGCATGATAAAGAGGAGACAGATATTCTCATCAAGGTGGAGCGGTCAATTCAGTTGGACACAGAGGGTGGCAGCCCGGGACGCCGAGTCTGGATGATTTTTGGTTTTGGGGAAGTCTTTGGCTCTTCCTCTTCCTCGATGTCACTGTCACACACGTGTACCACGACGCTTGGGGTGGACTCGGTCCCTGCGTGGAGCTCATACTTCTCTCCTGAAAAGCAAGGAACATGGGGTTGACAAACAGAAGGGGTTTCAAAGCAGACTCTTTGGCAAGGTTTTTTCAGGAAGTGAGAAGTGTCTAACAGGGTCTCAGATGGTGGAGAATGGGGTACAGGACATGGGATGAAAGCAATCTGTCACTTAGGGAACAAGGTCCGGTCCACTGTGTAGCAGTGTTGAGAGGTAGCACTGCTTCGAGATGATTGGATCAGGAAGTCTTTAGCTTCATCACTGGACCAATCCCTTAACAGCATTATAATTGGATAGTGTTCCTGAGAGGTGATGCGGGTGTAGGCAGTACAGACTGATGGAAGGGAAAGGCTCATAGGTGGATGCTCTTTGGGGCTTTTTCTTGTCCTTGCCCCTTCCTCTCTGGTTCTTGCTACCTCTTCTGCTTCCTGGCTGCCATGAGGTTAAGAGCTATTTTCTACCATGCCACGCCCTTCCGCCATGATGTTTCTGCCTCCCCTTTCTGGTGGCAAGGGAACTACCTCAAAAGCATGGAGCCAGCCAGCTAGCCAGCCAGCCACGGACAGAAACTATGAGGCAAAACAAGCCTTTCCTCCTCTCAGGTGCTTTATCACAGTTACAGAAGGCTGTCTAAGGCCATGTCTCTACTTCAGAAGTGGCTGGTCCCTTTCCCACCAGGTTGGGGAGAGACAACTGTCAGGGTGAGAGAGGACTCCTCACTGTGCAAAGCCCTGTCCCCATCACGGGAACACGGTCTGCTTCCTTAGGAGTAGAGGTATTTTATTGCCGTGATCCTATTAATGCTGACATTTCATTGTTCTATTTTTGGAAACTTTCTTACTATCAAGATCCACTAAAGCCTAACAGCTGCTGAGAGCCTACAAAATGAGAAGAAATGACTTTGGTCTTGCTGGATTGAATTTTTCTTTTTTGGCCCCTTTTTCCCTTTGGGCTTCAGTTAATTCCTTCACCTGGGGAGCTGACGTCAATACTGCCACCCCGAAAAGGGCCCAAGTTAGCTTAGTTGGGGATGTGGAGCCAGCCAGGTCTTATTCACAAGGGTGGCACAGGATCTGCCTTGGTGCAGTGACAGTGGGTCAGCATTCCTTTAAAGGACAGTGCCCATCTGTTTGTGCCATTTCCTCCGTCCTTTCCCCTGTGCAAAGGAAGGAGGCTGCAACAAAACTCATCACCATCCAAACGGCATGGATCATGGCTTTCCATCCATCTGCACTGCACAAATTCCAAGTGAGCACAGGAAAATTCCTCTCACACTGGCTGAGAAGGAAACTCCCCTGCAGGCCACTTGATCTATTGGAGGCTTGGCCAACTTTCAAGAGAAGCTGAAGCCCTGTCTCTCTTCTCGGGTGGGTGGGAACTGGTTGGTGACAATGTCCCAATGCGTGCAGGAATGTAGGAGGGTGTGTGGGTGTCTTCTGCTGCTTCCTGTTTCAGGAGAGGAGGACTCTGCTGACCACAGTGCTGTAGTGCTCAGAAGTACGATGGCTGCTGGGCCCAGGAGACTTCCCGCATGTCCCCTTTGGCTTACAGAGGGGTCCTTGAATTGAGGGACTGACCCACAGGATTACAGTCACTAAAAACCAGCATAATGCAGGTGTGGGGGTGCTGGGAGGAGTGTGACTCTGAGCTGTGTGTGTTGAAGCAGAGATATGACTCACTGTTCATATGCTTAGCAAAAAAGTTTTCCATTGGGAGAAGAAATTTTCCTAAACCTCGAATGCCCTCAGGATAAGTTCTATCACTGTTCTGCTAAGGAACCCACAGGATCCCTGCGAGGGGCTTTGCAAGCACAGCACAGCCCAATAGGTGCAAGGTGCTATTGTCCTCAGCACCAGGGCTTTCCAGGAAGGTTCCTGTACCTAGGAGCCAACGTCACCTCCATCCTGACTGACACACGTCTCCATGCCAGACTGCTGCACTTTCCAGACTCACATTCCTCTTCTGAGACAAGGTCTTACTGTGTAGCGCAGGCTGGCCTCAAACTTATAGCGATTCTACTGTCTCAGGCTCAGGAAGGGATTACACATGTGCGCCACCACGCTGGACCAGACTCACATTCTTAAAGCAGAATTGCATGGTGTGTGTTTAAATAACCAAATGCATTTCAGTAAAAGACATATTGCCACAAACCCATTCACCCCTCACCCCACACATACTCTGAATACTGTTATCCTCTGGTGCAGTTCTGAAGTCCTCTTTCCTGAGTGTCTTTATTTGCACTGTCATGGCTGCCTGAGTGACCTGAACTGATTCAAAACATTGACCTTTCACAACCTTTTTGACTTTGGTAAGAACCAGAAGTTTTGCACAGTGCCAGATCTGGTAGACAGGTGGATGAAGACACATTGTCATGTTTTTTTTTTTTTTTGTATCAGGAATTGAACTCAGGACCTTGTACTTGCCAGGCAGGCATTTATGCTGCTGAGCTATATCCCCAGCCCTCCACAATTATGTTCTTAAGAGGCTGCTCTTCTACTGGCTGGCACTCAGCAGCAGCATTAGCTGTGTTTTTTGATCACAGTTATAAAGACTGTCAGGAAAAAGGACCTTCAGAACTGCTTCAGACAGCAGCGAGAAGGATGGGATGAGTAGGTAATGTGAGCAGGGAGGTTTTGAGGGTTTTATGGCAACATAATCTCGGACGGTAATGCATTTTTTGAAATGTGAACATTTGCGTATTCTTTGACCACCCTGGTACACAGTTGCTCTGTTACTCTACCCTCATCAAGACAAGGCTTTCTTCACAAGAGGCAAAGACGTAGGCCACAGGGAGGGCTGTGTGTGTGCAGGTTTAGGTCAGGGTCCCTTTGGGGACAGGATCTGTTGTCTTTTTTTTTTTTTTTTTTCTTTTTTGAGACAGGGTCTTGCTATGCAGTTCAGGCTGGCCTTGAGCTCACTTTGTAGCCCAGGCTGGTCTCAAAACTCTCAAGGATCCTCCCACCACAGCCTCCCAAGTGCTGGGATTATAGCGGTGAGCCACCACACCCGGCTTGGGCCTATTGTCTTTTATTTCCTAATGTTATGGGCCTGGCTCAGGCGACAGCTATGGGGTCACACAGACCACAGTGATCCTATTTAAAGTACTTATTTCAGGTAGAAAAATCTGCTATTCATCTCTTTTTTGTATATCTTTTCAAATATTTGACCATGTGCACATTTTGCCTATGCATTAAGGAAATATTTTGTTTTGCCTTTCCATGGTGATTGAAGATTAACTGTAGAATATATGCTGGGTGAAAAGTACCTTAAAATATTTTCCGGGGGAAAATTCTCAGAAAGGAAATGGGAAACAAGGAATCTCGTTCCAGGAACACAACCTGAATCCCTTGGGTAGGGAGTGGGGTGTAGAGGCTGAGCTTGCTTGAAAGGTAGATTCCTGTGGACTTGGGTGCTTTCCTATGATCACAATAGTACAGCAATTGTTGAACAAAAACTGAGGCTTAGTGGAATATTTATCCCACATGCCCCAAAATATGGGTGCTCATCTATATTTTAAAATCTGATTTTTTTCCACCTACCTCTGAATCAAAGCCCGGAATCGAAAATGTTCCTTCCTTGTAAGTTACATTAATTAATGAAATGTGTTTTCCATTTGAGGGAAGAAATGTGTACCAAGCGTAACACCAGCAAAATTGCTCCACTATGGTGCGTCTGGATGGAGCAGGATTTGGAAAAAAGATCTAAATTTAGCAGACACACACAGACTTGAAACTTGAGCACCATTTTAAACCCTCCTCTGCAGTTAACTAAAATTGATCTCTCTAACAAGAGCTAAAAATAGCAAGAGGGAAAAGAGGAGAGACAATGACTTTTCATATTGCTCCCCGCAGGCATTTGCAGTGACAATGGGCTTGACCTTCTAGGGCGGCAGGCAGCAGAACAAAGCCTGGTGCTTTGCAGCCAGCCTCTGATGTGGTGTGTTTTGGCCTCGCATCGCAGGGCCGGCGTCTCTGTGCTGCAGCCATTTTTGCTGATTGGTGTGGATAATTCTGCTGCCGTATATATAATTTTTTATATATGTAATATATAATTTAAATTTAAATTATATAATAATATATAATTTATTTTTTTCTTTTTTGTTTCATATCAAAAAAGAACATGGTACTGCACGATCCACTGCTTCTGGAATTAGAATAGATGCTATATAATACATATTCAATTCACTGTAGGTCTCAAGCTCAGAGGTCTTGGCCTGGGAAGTCATGGTATCTCCAGGTCACCCTGGGGAAGTGGGGAGACCTGGAGAGATGCGTGAAACCTCTGTTTCTAAGTGATTGTTTCTCAGAACTGAATTTGGCACACTCTGACCTGCAGGTACTGCTGGCCAGCAGTGAGAGCCAGCCATGTGCCCTAAAATAAGGGCCAGGGTGTGCTTAGGGAGCCTGATAGCAAAACAAAGTGCAGAGGAACAAAAGGTCGTGTTTTTAAAATTTCCTTTCACAGTGATCTTGAAGTTCTTTTGAAACAAGTATTTTACTGTTTGAGATCTTCTGGTTTCTTAAACGTCTCAGCATCAACCCTTTGTGCTTCTGGCCAGTGACAGAGGAACATATTTTAAACTCCCAAGGCAGGTGACTAAATCTGTGCCTTACCTTTCCAGCTATGGGAAGAGGACAGTGACAGTACCTGCTGTCTGAGAGCACTGGCAGAGATTACACAGTAAGGGTTAGAGTGGTGCCTGACATATCATCAGCCCTGTATAGAAGAATAGGTCACCGTTTATAGTTTGTTTCTAATTTATGCATTTCCTTTCTGGATCAGAAATGATTAATAATGTTTGGGGGCTCAGTGCAGAGCAGTCATCTGACATGCTCGAGGCTCTATGTCCATCCCTAGCACTGTTTAAAAATGTTTCATGTTGTGCCTCTCGTAATTTCCAGATTATGAACTAGCTCTCACTATAACAACACAGAACAGAAAGAAACTCTCACATGGGATTAGCCTGTGTCACTAGTTACATTTCCTTAAGGGTTTCCATGGAAACCCACAGTTGGGGGCTTTGTAACTGCACTGTTCTCTGCCTGCTTATTCCAAGGACCTTTGTAGAAATTTTTCACTGACCTCTCCTCCTCTTGTGAAGAACAGGCACCCAGTTTTGCCCCTGGAGTGTCTTGGTGAGGCTTGTGTCCCCAGCCTCCTGTCTGTCCTCCCTGCAAGGTCCTGATCCTCCCCAGGCATCGGGACACAGGACACAGGAAAGCTCCCACAGCCAGTGGGTTGACCGACGTGATCCTACCCTGAGCCCCCTTCCTGATGTCCCCTCTCGGCTGCTCTTTCTGTGGACTGACCTGTCCCAGCAGCCTTAGATTTCTCACCCCCCACCCCTCTGTCTTAGTCACATGAGCTGCGTGGTTCTCATTTGTACATGAGCTTCTGGAATTGAAGCAGCCATCCCTTAACATGAAATGAGTTATAATTTGTTATTGAAATGATTCTGCTGAAGGATTAAGAATGAATTTCACTAAATCTTTTTAAAATTGACATGCTAGAAGTCCCTTCATTATTGAAAACATTAATTTACTGCTGTTTGACTCAGTCTGGCTGAAGCCCTGGGAAGCAACAATTTGCTAGTTGAAGACAGGGTCTCTAAGCGAGTTAACAGCTCTTCTATTCACTTATGGATTCATTTACTCACCCGATATTTACTGAGCATCAACTATGTGCCAGGGGCTATCAGGGGCTCAGAATGCAAAAAGGAAAGGCTGTCTCCCCCCCCCCCCCGAGAAAATAGAGAAGATGGCAAGCTGAACAGGAAATTACTCTAAGGAGGAGCAAGAATTTGGGCAAAGACCTACAGGAAACTTTGGAGGAGCTTCTTGCCCTGGTACCTGGTTGGGGAGACTCAGAGACATGGGTGAGAAGATTTGGGGTACAGCTCCTGCTCTCTCCTTGTTGCCGCTGAAACAGTCCCTGCTGTGGTTTGAGTGTGTTCACTGTTGGAATCTCAATTCCCACTATGGCCATGTTGGGAGGCATTGAGTTCCTGGGAATGGGTCAGTGCTGCTCTCCTGGGACTGGACTCATTAGCACAGGAGCAGGTTGTCATAAAGCAAGGCCATACCCCGTCCCCAGGTCCTCTCTGTTGCATGCATGCCAAGAAAAACTGGTGCTCTACCCAGTCTCCAAAACCATGAGCCAAGCAGCCCTCTTCTCTATAAATTACCCTGTCCACAGAAAATGGACCTTGACAACTTCTAATGGAACCTCTGTGACATTTGCAGCTCAATTATTGGCTATGAATCATCCATGTGGCAATGGGAGGCAAAAAAAAAAAAAAAAACCAAAAACCAAACAAACAGCTTCAAACTGCTAGCAAAGAGAGAAGCAAAAGATATCCCCAAATGCCTCCAAGTCGCTTCTGTCCACAGAACCTCAGTCATCCTTGAAAAGCAGGACACCCCTGCTTCATACTCACACACAGTAGTGCACATCTCCATCTGCATGCTCTGGACATCAGGCCAGACTTTCTGGGAGTCTGGGGTGGGGGTAACGAGAACTGCCAACCCTTGGTGAGGACAAATGTGCTACCAGTGTCAGAGCAGAACAAGCCTGAGGCAGTCAGCATCTGGTCCATCACTCCCTGGATTCAGAAAAGCCAGGATCCGGAATTGGCCTGTCACCAGTCAGCTGTGTCACCTTGGGGAAATCCATCCAACTTTTTCCAGCTTAGTCCCTGGATCTGTGGCACAGGGATAATGAGAGCTTCTGTCTTGGTGCACCATGGGGAGCTCTGCACAGCAGCTAGACACTTACTGTGACAAAGGAAAGTAAAGGGCACAGGCAGGACAAAGGCTTGCACCTGCGCACTAGGGACCAGGAACTCACAACTTGTATGTAGAAAGAACTACCCTCTTTCCTGTCCTTGAGACCATTCCCTTCTTTTCCTTCCCTCCTGTGTCAGGCCTGCTCCAGCAGGTAGGACAGGAGGTAGTGGGGTTCTGAGGGTCAGCAAGTTCTGACTCAGCCTGGGCCTCCTTTTGAAAAGTGAGGTCCTGGCTCTGTCATGGGTGAGTTATCTACCAGCTCTTGGAACTCAGTTTCCCTCCCTGTAAAACACAAGTCAGCCCACTGTCTATATAGCCTTAGGGGCTCTGCAAAGCATTCCATTTGCTGACAGTCCAAACAGCTCTGCCAAATGCTCCAGTGTAACCCTGTTACTCTGTATGCAAGGGAATGACCCTGTAGCCCCAAGGAGCTGGGCTCTGACCAGTCCACTGGATGAGACATGTTTGTCTGCTACTGAAGTGGTTTCCCAAGGAGAATCCCAGTGCATTCGCTCTGAGCAGGGAGTGTGCCAGCTCAGGCTTCCAGGAAGTCCTGTTTCCCAAACTCCGCCCTCATATTACATCACTTCCTTCCCTGACCAGGCTCAGACACACACAGCCACACAGCATGACTCTTTGCATGTGAGACTTAGTGCCATCTCCAAGAGCCCAGGAGCCCAGTGACTCCCTGGTGACTACAAGGGAACCCCAGCAGCTTACTCTAGAGGATGCTTGTAATTTAATTGCAGGCCACAAAAGTGACAGCCAACAGTTCTCTTGTGATGAGGGCTTATGAATCAAACCAGCCTCATGTTTTTCTGAGGAACCAGCAGGGTGGAAGCATTTTCTGGTTTGCCCAGAAGTCTACTGGTTTTACCCCTGACCATCCCACATCCCAGACACCCCTCCATCTTCAGTGAACTGGGTTTGAAAATATTGTTTACAAGAATCGGCACATGAGACCATTCGAACTACAGATTTCTGAGGGGGGTCTGGCCCAAACATTTTCCTGATGACACTATGAAATACTAGTGTGAACTTATTGAGAGTTTACTCTTCCAGGAATCTCACTTAGGCTCCGAGTGGTTCTTGAGCCCATGTAGACATTAGAATCAGCTTTTAAAAAATAGTGATGCCTAAGCTTTACCCTTGATCAGTTAAATTAGAATCTCTTAGGGTAAGCTCAGCACATTGGAATTATACCTTAAAGCTCCTTTTCTCTTTGGCAGAAACCCCAGTAGACAGAGCTGACTTCTTGCCGTTCACTGGTACCTAGGTTCATGGATGCTTTTATTTGCGAACAATTTAGTTCCCAAATAAAAGCACTTGGCAAAATTTTGTCTTTGTTTGCAAACTCTACATTGGGTGACAAACAAGACTGTGGTCATCTTTCTCACACAACGCAAATTTGAGCATCTTTTCCAAAATTGCACAACTGGGTTCCTTAAGTTCGTGAATTGGGGTATCATCATATTTATCCTGGGCTCCACTGTACCAAGTACTTTAGCTGTCCCTGGGTTCAGGGACCCCTCTAATCTCCACTCTTTCTCTTCCTGCATTAACACAGGAAATATAATTCTGAGCATCAGGTGGTATCTACTGACATTGAAGGCAATTATGATTTCTAGGTATAAAACCTAGAGAACTATTTGGGCAGATGCATAAGGAGATGTATATGAGAATGTTAATGGTAGCTTTGCTGCCAATAGGAAAAGCCTAGAACTAAAGCATGGTAATGAGTTCACCTACTAGAATACTGTTCTCCAATGAAAATGAGTTATGCAGATGTACAGACACCGACACTGGAACAAAGTAACCACAGGACTTTCCTAGATTTATAGGCAACTGACCAATTTCCTGGGGACTTTGTCAGGCAGATTGTCTTGAGGTAGCAGTCTCCTGGGTGTATCTCTCTCTGGCAGCAATAAGACAAGGCTGCCCAGCAGAGTAGCCTTTTGCCAACCAGTCCAACCCATTCTGCCTGTTCTAAGAAAGCAGCTTTCTTATGGGACACAGAAATTCCAGAAAAATTCAGTAGTACCATCAGGTCTTCAGACATCTGCATTGTGACCTGGAAGCCATACACACCAAAGTCATTTTAGTACTAATCCGTCACTGCTCTTAAGCAAGTGCAAGGTTGGATGCCAAATTCAATCCATCCTCCCTGCATTGCCCACCCAGAGCAACAAACCCAGGCTTTCGGGGCGGTTTATCTGGTCTGGCTTTTGTAGGCTGCTGACAGCTCACCTGGTCCTAGTTTGGCCACGGCATAGAGGAGGTCATAGTTGAGCACGGGTGTGGCGTCGCTGATGGGCTGCCAGCCCACGGGTGGCGAAGACGGGGGCGAGATGAGGAACTGCTTGGCGGGCTGGGGTGGTGCCAGGTGCAGCTTGTCTCCATCTGTCTCTGGGGTCTGAACCTGCAATGGTCAGGATGAGACACTAGGTCCCTGTGGCTTTGACACAGCGCACAGGTACCTGAGAGGAAGCTTTGTTCCCAGGGATGGAGGAACCAATGGACCACTGCAGTGATAATTACTGCTTACTACACATCATTCCCCACTATCTTACTTGGTCCTCAGAGCAGTGGATCCCATCGGCATCCCTGGGACCACCTCACATTACATGAAATTAGTCGATTTAAAGTCAACAATTTAGTGGCATTTTCCAAACCCTTTTTATCACCCCAAGGACAAGGCTGGACCCATGATCAGACAGTGACCACCGCTCTGGCTCCATCAGTCCCTGGCATCCCAAGCTGCTTTCTGTCTCTGTGGATTCATTGGTATATCAGACTCATGGAATCGGAACATGTGACCCTCTGGGCCCGGTTCTTGTCACTTGGTATAAGGCTCATCAAGCTGTCACATGAGACCATACACGTTTTCTTTGTTTTCAGAGCTGAATAGGATTCCATCACATGAGCAACTACAGTGTCCATGTGTTGGTGAACATTCAGGGTTTTTGGCTGTTGTGAGTAGCATGGCTGCGAACATTCATATGTCATGATTATCCTGCCTTTGCTACTCTCTTGCTCGATGCCAAGAATAGTATCCCTGGAGCTGGTGTTTTCAATCTCTAGTTTTCAAGGGTGATTATTCTCTAGCCTTATTTTTGGGGAATAGGATATTAGATATTATATAAGTGTGTAAGGGTACTATATATGGATATATATTAATTTTTATGTATGTATGCATGTGTGTATTTTGAGTAGCTAGAAGTGGAATTACTAAGAAAAAAAAAGAGAGTTGGGCAAAAAGTTTACTTGGGTTACTTTACCTGGGCAAAGTAGAGTTTTAGTTTTTTCCCTCTGAATTGGGTTTCATGAAGCTCTATCCTGGCGCGGGCTGCAGGCTTAGGGCTGCTGAAATTTATCCGGACGCGTCGGAAG
The DNA here is from genome assembly GCF_034190915.1 of Cavia porcellus. Classification (NCBI taxonomy): domain Eukaryota; kingdom Metazoa; phylum Chordata; class Mammalia; order Rodentia; family Caviidae; genus Cavia; species Cavia porcellus. The sequence continues at coordinate 38,276,291 of NW_026947511.1, read as the reverse complement.
CTCTTAAACAGCTGGAACGTCACACAATCATCGTAAGTCCGGAACAGCCCTTCAAACTTTTCCTGATAAACACAAGAGAAATTCACTGGTCACGCTTATTGTCGGATGCTAGATCTTACAAAAACAAGGTAACTAGGTAGGTAGTCTGTCAGATAAAATTAAAATAGATCGGATCGCCCGTCATGGTCATTATCCATCTGCTGGTCTGATGGCCAGGTGCTAAAATGCCGGTGTTTTCAGGTGAAATTTGCAACCTGGAATGAGGGATCTGTGCAGGACTAGGGACTGGGGCTCAGTGTTCATGAAACTTGAAAATTATGCAAAACTGTGTTTCTGTGTATGTGTATGTGTGTGTATTCTGGAGAGAGGGATTGTAGCTGCCAGAAGACTCTCAAAAGAATCCATTATCTCAAAAATATTACAGGACATGGTAAACATCAACCATGCATATCAGTCTTGGGGCATTTTCCTGGCAAGGTATGAGATGCTCACACCACTCCCACGCATCTAGCGCCATGTGGGTAGTGCTGGTCAACGAAATGTATGCAGAAGTCAGGAAGAAGCCCTGGAGTGAAGTTCCATGCCTTCCTCTAAAGAGGTCTCGTACTCCAGGTGAGGAAACTGAGCCTCACCCAAGGCACAGTCATCCCAGTAGGGCTCTCCTTATCTAGGGCTGCTAGGCAGCCCCATGGGAGCAGAAACAGCTTTTCCCCTGTTTCTACACCGTCCAATAGCAAATTTGGTCTTGGCAAGGGAGAGGGCCCTCAATTGCATTAAAACACTGAGATTTGGTGATTATTTTACTCCTCCAACAGAGCCAAGCCTATCAGAATACAAAGCAGTAATTGAAACATTTTGATTCAATGCACAGTTTCAATTCAACTGAAAAAAATACCTATTTATTAAACGCTCACTTGGAACAAGGCCTGATCCCTCTCTAGACTCCAGAGGGCCACAGAGACACAGATCACACATTCTGATCTTCAGCAAGCTAATGATCTGCATGAGAGGCAGACATAAGAGAAGACCCAGAAGACTAGGGAAAGCGTAAGAAGAGAATCTAGAAAGCAAAAAACATAATAATTCCTATTATAAGTAAGAAAACCAGTGCATATTAAGCTACCATGTGTTCTCTATATAGAAACTGACACTATGGGAATTACTTCTATTTAAAACACACACACACACACACACACACACACACACACACACACACAAACACACCCTTTTTTCCTGTATTTTTCCAGCTCTTTTGTCATAAAAGTAAACCTAAATGGGAAGGGGGAAGCATGAAAGATGAATAGTGTAAATCCATAGAGCTGAATTTGAAATTTCCCCAAGAGAGTAAATCCAACCTTTCCCTCCTTATTGCCACCAGTTTACAAATTAGGATCCTGAGATCTAAAGACAGAAGGACAGACGCATCCATGGGCCACAAACCATTGGTCAATGGCAGAGTCATGACCAACAAAGTCCTGTGACCCTGATCATAAAGAACCATACTGCTAGACAGGAAGACTGGGACATGTTAGTAAGGGCAGGAAATGGGTATAACTGCAAACTGACCAAGGCTAAAGAGTGACCACATATCAGTAAGATCAACACAAGGACAGAGTTGGGAAGCCCTGACTTCTGAGGCTGCATAGGAGAGTGTCCTAAGTTTTGGGAGGCTTCCTGCCTCTCAGGCACCCAGGCAAGCTTGCCTTAGACACACACATCTATATGTGGGATCTTCTTCAAGACCACGTGCCTGCACTGTGCCACCTCTTCGGACTTCGGACTTCCATGTCTGGGCATGCTCTTCTCTTTTCTACCAGTATATTAATCTAGTCCAAGAACCCAAAATAACTAAAGCTTTTGTTTCACTATGCTTGAGAGAGATTTGAAGGATTTCTTCTCCCCTGCTCTTCTTTTCTCTATGAAGGACAAAAGAAGGAGCTTGTCTTAGGCAGGGCAGTTCTCGGGTCATCTCTCAAGCCTTGGGATCAGCCACCTGCCAGGCCTGTAGCTTCAGTATCACTCCAAGGGGGCTCATTAAGGAATTAATTGCCACAGTCCTGTGTTTTCCTGAGCAGGAATCCTGATGATTAAATGCTTTGTTTCTCCACAGTGAGAGTGCTCTGGGCTGCTCAAATCCCAGCTACTGGTCTGATTAACTTGGGGAGTTTTCAGGAATGACAAGAATTAAAAGATTAATAGCTCTTATTTCTATACCACATCTGGTATGTTTCAGGAGGAGACCTTTGGGTCTTTGATGTCCGTGTGTCTTTCAGCTCTGTTTGGAGTCTCGGCGTCCTGATCACCAATGCAAGGCCTCGGAGCTGTGCAATTTTCCTCTGAGTCTTCTCTTCTCCTTTTCAGTCTGTATCCTTTTTTATACCTTCCATCTCATTAGAGTAGTTACCTCTGAAAACTCGGGTTAGGAGAAAGTGATCAAAGCACCCAGGCTTAGGCTTTGGCTAAGTGGCCTGTGTGATCCCCTTTGGGACATCAGCAACTGATCATAGCTATTTTCCCTTTGACCCTTAACAGAGAGCTCCAGGCAACTTGTACTGTAAAGCTGCTCATGGGACATAAACTTTGCTCTTAAATTTCTTGGTTTAGGCACAGGCCAATGAACAAAAGGAGATTTCATCTCCAACCTGGGGAGCAGTCCAGGGGCTGGGGCTGTCACTGGACTATATGGGACTTAATGTCTATACTGCTAATGATAAACAATTCACAGCTACCTGGCAGGCACTATCTGCATAAGTCTTGGGGGGAATTTGCTGTCATAGCAGGTGATAGCTGGCCAAGAACAGGGTACTTGCCGGCCATCTCTGTTGTTTTTCCTACTAGTGACATGACAAACATTTAATTTGCTAGGGCAGGAGGACAGCAAATGAAATGGGCTAAAGAAAGATCCAGCTCCCCTGAGGGAGACAGTGCTGGGCTTGTCACTGCTGGCACAGCAGGGCTATGGGTTGATGCCCAGGTCCTGCCAGGCACACAGGCAGATGTCACCCTCTGCCTGCCAGTCTGCTCCAGCTTGGAACCATAAGTCCCCAAAAATCCCCATCCCCCCCTCAACAGCCTATAACATCCTACAGCAGCCACCCCAAACTCTTGGTTTTAGGAGTCTTTTATGCCCTAGAAAATTGGGACCTAAATAACTAAAGAACCTAAGAGCACTAAAAGCCTAAAGAACATTTGTCATGTGGGTTTTACCTGTAATACTTCTCACATAGAAATTAAAGCTGAGAAACTAAAAGATATTTACTTATACCTTTGCTTCAAAGTAACAAGAATGAGCTCATTATATTAACATAACCCTTTTATGAGAAGGCACTGTTTTCTAAAGCATGAAAATAAAGTGTGAGGAGATAGGCAATGCTTTATATTTTTGCAGCTCTCTTTAATTTGTGACCTAATGAAAGACACCAGGAATCATGGATCTGTCTATGTCTTGCCCTGTCTCGTTTTGACTCCAGGGTATGAACCAAAGCCCAACTCACCCAGACCTGTGGTCAAAGACACAGACTATGTCACCACCTTGCAAGTAACTGAATATTCCTCTCCAGAGCTTCAAAACATGACAATTGATAGTTCTTATAGTGAACTGCAATGTGGAATCCGAAGCCATAATCGAGTCACAGTTTTATTATGGTAAGATTCAGCTATCTAGTTTTCTAGTTTTGAATAGAACTTTCTGACAGTCTTCCTTGGTCATTTGGAAAACACTGGTTCTCTGACTTATGTGGCTTTCCTAAATTGATCAGTTTCATTACACAGATGTAAAAATCATATTCATTAATGCCCCATCTATCTCATCAACAAATCTTTACACATTAGGAAAGCTGTCCACCACGGTGGACATGAGTTTCCCAGAATTTTAAGTTTTGCCAAGAATATCATTGTTTATCACTGGCAAATGGCACCATCATTATTTTCTGTAAAGTAACAGATCCACCGCACCCCTGTACCTGTCTGTACACCTGCTGCCTGCTGGTTGTTTCTCCAGCTGAGTGTGCTGTTTCCTGGGGAAAGGAGGCAAGCAGGAGCTCGTTCCAGCTGGAGGTGTTGCTTTCCTGGGTAAAACATCGGATTGGGTTTGCCATGGGGAAGCTTTGTGGATGCTTCACATTTGATACCCAGAACAAAGGTGTGTGCTCAGATTAAAGAGATGACAAAGCTCATAACTTTTCTGCTTGTTAAAATCTTAAAACTGGACTTTCCTGTCTTTTTCTCTATTTTGTTTAAACTGTGAGTGGTGTTGAGGGTCATGAACATTCTGGGTACAGTTCAGCGCTGCTGCCTGATTCATGCTTTATTACCAATGTCAACAAAACTAAGAAGCAAATGATGTTTCAGGATTATTAGGAGAACAGTCTGGACTTAAGGGGAAAGGTCTTGAGAACCCCTGACAAGCAGTAGACTTTGAGAGCTTCCGTACCATAGGATCTCAGAAAAAGATGGGATCCACTCATCCTGGGGTAAAGACAGGAGGTCTAGTGGAAACTTTCCAGATAAAACAAGATGGCCAAGAAGAGCTGCATGCCAGAAAGCGTGAGGAATGCTGCTAGGAAGTCTGAGAGTGTGGAGTGGAGATGACACCATCAGCTTTGGCTGTGAGGGGCAGCTCTGTCCCTGCAGAGGGACAGTGACCATGCATTTTTAATTCTAAGGATGTCTCCATTTCCCTGATATACTGAGGCATCACTTATGCATTTAGCTGTCAAAACACTAAACGACCACGAAACCAAACCTCCTCCCAAATAGAAAATCTGTCTTTGAACAGAAGTGAACCTAAGCATTGTGGAACCAGGGAGCCGAGGCACTTGAATCTGTGGTGTGATACCATGCGTCACGCTGATGGTGGAGTGTCCTCTCTCCTTAACTCCCTTGTAAGCACTGCAGTTGTTGCCATGGGGAAGAAAAGCAGAAAAAAGGCTGCCTGAGACCGTGGGGAGACTTCAGAGTGTTTGTCGCTGTAGGCAGGAGGCCCAGATGTGTGTACTTATGTTACTCCAATGTCACCTCCCAAACAGGTATTTTAGGAATTAAGAAAGAAGGAATGACCTTGTTGCACATGACCAGTACTGTTAAATACAGAATTATAGAAAATATAAAGCAAAGGGGACATGCAGGTACATGTTCCTGGAGACACTGGTTTTGTAGCAAGATTCGTGGCTGAATACATCTCGTTTGAATCCTAAGCTATGTGTCAGGGGCACAGATGTAGAGGAGACACAGTGATAATCACCTCCGAGATTTGCTGAGGAAAGGACTTCTTTCCAGAAGGCCACGTCTTGTCTTCCCTAACTGGAAATGGTGGGGATGAACTTTAAAACCGAGTGTGTTCTCGCTCCTCCCAGTGGAGGTGAAGCCTCTGTTTAACACTAGGCAGCCAATAATTGACAAGGACACTTTAGGAAGTTCGCTGTTAAATTAATGGGCTAAATCCATAGTATGTTCCACGTCAGGTCCTTCTGAAGACAGTTTAAATTTGAATCCATTCTTTCTCCACTTGGCATCTGATCAAACTCGGCTTTTTAAAGGCAGCATGGTGTCCTTTTGCTTATTTTCCCCATGGAATTGAAATGGCATTTTCATTCTTTTAAGAGGCAGACAGAGACAATTTCTATGACTCAGTCATTAACTCCAAAAAGAAAGTGCACAGGTCTTATGCTCTTGATGAAGTGTGTATATGCATGTGTGTGCGTGTGCATGCATAAGTATGCACACAAGATGGAACTCGGGGTCTCACACATGCCAGGCAAGGGCTCTAGCTCTGACTCACATCCCCAAGCCCTCCTGAGGGTATTTCAGCTACCCTTCCTCCTTCTCTTCCTCTTCTATTTTTATCTAGGTCTTTCCCCTGTTTTTCCTATAATGACATAGAAAGAATACACATTAATGATATAGAAAATTAAATTTCTTAAGTTCAAATTTCTCGAGACTGGAAACTCAAGGAAACAATTGTCTCAAACTCCCAACCCCACCCAAGCCAGGATATGAGATACCCCCAGAAAGCCTTTCCCACCTGAAACGTGAAGTCAACATCTATCAACATCTATCGAAGTGAGTGGATGACCTGAAACCGTAACCGACTCTGCAACCGTAGCTGACATTGGCCATAACCTTGTACAGTGGCTGCGTCTCCACTTGGGCATTTACAAGATGGCAAACAATGCCTGGGCAGGTAGGATGAACAATAGCTAAGGTTCAAGTGTGTTCTACGTGCCAGGTCCTAAGTCCCTGATATGTCCTGTTTGTTCTCACAGGAAATGGAAGAAGCAGAGGGGGGAATGGTTGAAAAAGATCTGACATTGTGCCCGAGGTGGGCATTCAGTCTGAGATGCTTGCAGAGGGCACCTCAGAAAGTCTATCATCTGGAGTGATAGTCTTAATGCTCAGCCACATCACAAATGACAGAAATTAAAAAAAAAAAAGCTGCTACATCCACCAATGGAATGAGATCTTTCTAGGCAGTGTGGACTGAAAGCAGCTATTGGTTTGTTCATAGGATGGAGCTATAACTCTGCTGTAACCTGTAACTTTGTGCGTGTGGATATTACACAAATTCAACATTTTTGAATATAAGTCTGATTTAGGGCCTGAATCAGTGCCAGCCTGGCAAGATGATTTGACCCCATATTCCATGTAGAATTATTTCTCTACCCATGGTACAGATTCAAGTAAGATTAGGGAAGCGAGGAGAAGCCAGCAACATATTGGTGGTTACTTAATGTATGAGGGTGCTTTAAGTATGCTGTGACCTCAGGACTGTCTTGGCACACTGGGTATGTGGCAGTAGCTGGTCCCCTGAAACAGTGATACCTCAGCGGTGGCTCTCAGCCCACAGGGATCCATTGGCAGCTCTGAGGGAGGCAGACTGTGTGCAAACCCACAGGCTTACACACACACACCCACCATTGCCGTTGGTGTTCCCTCTGTCAAGGGCTATTAGTTTGTGACTTAATGGGAGTGATGGAATACATTTCTCAGGGTGACTAAATTTTCTAGATGAGTTTATAAAGAGGGGTCTAATCATGTATCCAGCTAACAAGCCTGCATGCTACCACATATCTCTCCATACTGTGACCCTTTGAGGAGCACACAGCATCTTTCAGAGATTATAACCACCACCAAATGCATAACACTTTCCTACATACAGATGGTGTCCCAGAGCCTTTCATCCTGCCAGCCCCACCTGTGGCCCACATACCAAAGTCAGCAGTCCCTGGAAGCCAGGTGGATAAGTATTAACATGGGTCCCAAGACCAACTAATTCAGAATCTGCACTTTAACATCCTCTGAGAACTACATCTGGCTTAAGTTTGAGACTAGCAGATTAGAAGATGTCTGTTGGAGACTTCGTTGTCTCTTGAATCACTGAATAAATTAATTTATATATTATTTATATATTTCTGGTACTGGTGACTACTGGTCTTTTGGTGTTAGTGGTTTTCAATTCTTTGTATTCATTAATAGATTTTGCATTTTGGTAATTATTCCTGTTGATTGCTTTTTGCTTAGTTCTTGCAATTGCATTTGTTTTTACTCGATTATCTTGTTCTTTGCAAATTCTTTGTTCTTGCTGGGTTTGGTATGGTCCATGAAGTCTGTACCTCTCCTGCCCTGCGTTGAATTCTGAGCCTCCCCTGAGCGTGAAGTAGGAGCAGCAGGAAGTGCCTGGCATCCAGAACCTTACAAACAAGTAGAATCCATGGTAAATACCACACGCATCCCTTCTTTCTACTGGCAAATAAGGATACAAAATTCCCCTACAAATGCAATGTCTTTTCACAGTGACACATTTCTAGGAACAGGTACAGACAAATATGACAGAAGGTTAAATGTTGCATGGTCTCTCTTCTATGACAAACACAATATAAATAAAGAGCAGAATAAAAGGGAGATGATAGAAAATGAAGAGGCAGATTTTTGGGGAAGGGGATGTGGAGGAGGAGAGGCTGAGGGAGGAGTAAAATTGATCAAGATGCAATGCACATGTGTCCCAATTCCCCAAAGTGAAAGTGATAATTCTATACAGCAAACAGGTACTAATTACAATAAATAAAAAGTAAATATGCATGAATGTAGAATTTGGTATAACTATCTTATTCTTAAAGCTCTCATAAATTGATACAATTATAAAACAAAAACAAAGTTTGAATTAGAGACTCCTTACAAAATCAGTGCAGCAAAGGCTCCTGTCACAGGACTGAGTGTGGCCACCACTGCCACCCAGGATTTTTCTCCTTTCCTTGCGTGAAAACAGGAGCTACTGAGGATCTTTATTCCCCAACCCCCACCTACTTTTCTAGATTAACTTATCCACGGTTAGTTTCTCCTCAAATAAAAACAAATCTGCCCCTTCCTGCCCTGTGTGGTGGGTTACCTGACTTTAACCCGCCCCATTGTTCTCTGCACAACAGAGATTAATATTTGGGGAGCTCGCGTCTGTAAAGTTAAAACTCTACAATAATGTCTGGCCCGTGGTAACTGCTCAGTTATTGTTATTATAATTACACACACAAATTACACACACAAAGAAAAACAGTAGCAGAAAGACAACTTCAGGGTTCAAGTGGCTCTGAGGTGACTGAATGGAGCTCTCTAAAATCTAATCTTATGCCATGTACAGAAAATAGATTTTTATATTATACGTATGTTGTAAACTCTATGCAAGTTGATAAAAATTTTTATCAAGAGCTCTTAAAAGACATGATAAAATAATTTAAAATGCTCAGTTCAAAAGTGGGCCAGAAACAAGCATACAAACAAACAAAAACACATGCAACAGAAATGATGAAAAATGTAGAGGACTTCAATCGAACTTTACAAATAATCATAATAAAATAACTGATTTACACAAGTTGTCAAATTGTTAAAAAGCAGCACTCAACCCTGTACTCTCTACATGAAATCTATTTTAAATACAAAGCACATTTTAGTTCAAAATCAAAGAACTGGGATAAAAAAAAATCAAAAAACAGATTGAGAAACTACATTAAAGTTTTATTATGGAAATGCTACCTACCATTTTAAAATGTGCAGTAACTTCATCTATATCTAAATATCTTAACTCTATCTCCCTGTTAAAGATCTCCCAGTTGCCTGTGAAAAAAGATTAGGCAATAAAATGAAATTAAAATTACTTTATACCTTGCCTATTATATGCTATAGTTACCAAATCAAACTTATGTCATTTTAATTTTATTTGAAGGTATATGTTATGACTTTTTATTTCTTAAATGATGTTGAGAAGAAAATAAAAGAAGTATAATTAATTTGTATAACCAAATTTTTAAAAGAGTAAGGCTAAAAAAAGTGATCAGGAACATGACACTGAAAAATTGTGTGAGCCCTAGCTAGTCAAAAGGAAGTTTGGATTCTTGTCTCTAATCAGACACATATTTTACTCTGAAATGGCCACAGACTAAAGATATTCATTTAATCAGAAGAAACTAAAATGGGATCCTGTTTTACAGAATTTACCAGCAAATGCCAAATTAATTAAGAAGCAAACACAGGGAAAAAAAAAAAGAAAAGCTAAGAAAGCCTATTTAACTAAGATGTCAGAAACTGAAGGGATGCCAAGAATCTATTGGTATTTTTAAAAAAATCAGAAAGGCAAAAAGCCAAAATCAACAAAAATATCTGTGTGGGAAAGCTGAAACATCTTGTCCCACCATGAAAATCTGGGCCACGTTTCTTTCCTGTAGGAGGAAATGCAAATTCCAACACTCGCATTAAACAAAGTCGGTGTAGATGAAGGGAAATGTTTATCAACATGGATTCACACCATTGGTTTTAACACAGAGAAAGAAGTCATTTCAACAAGGACAGATGAAGCATGCTTGGCAACATAGAAAATAATGAATCCCATCATTGAAGCTGTCTCTTATTGCTCTGGGCCTTGGTGTGTGCATCTATGAAATGGGGACAGACCCTAGGATGTTCCTAGCACTGCAGAGATACACAGAAGTGGCCCTGCAGAGAGCGGTGCCTGTGTTTGGGAACCCTGTGACTTTGGCTTGAGGCCAGTGATCCAGGGTCCACAATTCTACTTCCCAGACTCTTTCTGGCTTTTGACATTTTATAACCAATTTGACATTCATTTAACCATTCACCCACATACTGACCACCACGTACCCCGTAAAATCACTATTCCAATCTGTGGGACAAGACTGGGATGTGATATGTCTTAGTTACTTTTCTTTCATTGCTGAAGCAAAATGCCCAACACCCAAAGTTAGGGGAAAGGTTTTTTTTAGCTTACAATTTGCAGCGGTTTTGGTACATAATGGGCTGGCTCCAAGGCAGGGTGGCACATGGCAGAGGAGCCACATTTCATGGTTTCAGAAGACAGCAAAAGCAGCAAGAGCAAAAACAGGAGAGAAGCCTCTTTCTGCCCTGTTATCTTATACAGACTGCTGGGATTAGGGTGGTATCAATCCAATCAGTGAGCTGATGGGCAATCACCCATGATTAATCCCAGCATTGCGCACTCTAGATTCAGCCACCTCTGAAAAGGTCTTATGACTCCACGAGACTTTGGGGGACTGTCTAGACACAAGCCATAATAGTATCCTCCTAGATCTTCTGCAGTGTAAAAGCATTAACTAGGAAGTGATTGTTGGGAAAGATGTCTTAAATTAACCTTATCTCTTGTAACTCCAGAGACTCTGAGCTCCTCTAGGCCACATGATTGTTTGTTCTGGAGAAAGTCTGGTTAAGGCACAGTACGAAAGGAAATGAAAGCAGGACCTTATTCCAGTGGAATGCTGCTGGGATAGCATGAGATGCTTTGCTAAGATATATCTAAAGGGACAGTAAACATCAAGGCCAACATGGCCAAAGATGGTCCCTGAGATAGTTAAACAATGAAGTTCTCACTTATCTGTACTTTACCCTTCCCATGTCCCACTTCTGCATTTTTATAAAGAGAAGACTAATAAATAGCCAGAGAAAATTGTAATGGAAGCTTCAGTCCTAGCAACTGACACCCCCTGATTCCATCACTTGGTCTCTTGATTGTTTTCTTTTCTTCTGCTGTACTTCATTTTCAGGACCTGTCTTCTCATACAAATCAACATTTTGGTGCCTGCAAAGGGAGCTGAAAACCACAGTAGCCCTCAGAAAAGGATTCCAATGCCTAGTGGACCCAGGAAGAGTTGGGCAGGTAAGTAAGCCCGTTCTCCAGGGTTTTTGCATCAGGGTTACAATGAGAAATGCTCCATCTCAACAAAAATATGTTCACATTCTAAAAATTTTGTTGCATTCGGGGGTTAAAGTGAAACCACAGACTTTCACCAAATTGTTTGCCTTCATAAGAAAACATTGCTATTGGTTTGAATCCAAGGAACATAATGCTTTAAATTTAAAACAATGAATATTGTTTATGAAAGCTTCGAAACATGCTTATTAACAAAGCAGTTCTATTCCTTTACATGTTTGGTCTTTGTGTAACTTGATAACTTTGGCTTTAGAACTCATGCAATCTGAATCAGAGCAGGAGATTTTGCCAGACAGGAGAAATGCTAAGGGCAAAGGCAGCTGTGATTTTCAACCAGCCGATAGTTTACCTGAGGAGACTTTAACTTCCGGGTCAGGGACTGATGACAGATGAAGGGAGTTATGGACCTTTTGGAAATCTTTCTAGTGACGAGGACCTGGGGAGAGAGCATTCCTTCACTTGGGGACACAAAGGCCCAGCCACTTGGGAAATGAAGGCACACACATTCCAAGCCGAAACAGAAAGGAGGCCAGTTTGTGCTGAGGCCTGGCAGAAAGGCCAATGTGCTCAAAGAGATCAAATGGATCAAACCACACAGGGCCTTCGGGGGCCACAGAAACTGTTTGGGGTTAACATGCAGCAGAGAGCCAGGGGGAGGTTTGAGGCAGAGAGGACCACGAGTGACCTGATTTGTGTTTTCAGGAAAGCACTTAGGCCAGTGGTGGTGAACCGATGGCGTGCACGTTAAGGTGGCCTATTTGCATCATTGAAAGCTCTGAAAAGTTCCTCATCCCTCATCGGACTATGCAAACTAGGGGTGCTGGTAGCAAGTCCTGGAGAGGGTGATGGGACCAAGTCTGTGGCGCAGTGGTGAGAAGGACCCAGCAGGAGAATGAACAGAGATGCTGGGGTAACAAGTGCAGAGAAGAAAACAGGCAGAAGACCATGTTCATGGTTGGGGTGACTGTTTGGTGGTGTGATTTTTCAAACAGAGGAGACAGTAAGAAAAACAGATTTTGTAGGGAAAGCCCAGAGTTCTGTTTGGGCCAAATTAAATATTAATGTTGTTATCAGGCATCAAGTGATGTGCTGGGTCCTAGCACAAGGGACAGCAGAGCTGAGCCACATTCAGTAACGCCTGAGGACTTGCAAACCCTGCTACCTGGGGAATAGCAGGGCCCTCCTCATTTATTCCCCTTTGTGGGCTCACTGTTTAGATTTTGCTATGATTGCATAAAATACTGTACTCCAAAATTCTTTCAATAAGTCGTCCTTTTAGTGTGATCTAGCTTTTCCACCTGTATTGTTTGTCACTCAAAAGACTTTAAAGAAATTCTTCTGTTGAACAATATCATTTCTAAGGTTCTTTCCTGATTTACTATTTTATGGAACTAAGAAGCTATTTTTATCCTGGCACGTGGTATGAACGGCAGCCTGGGGCCCTGGTGACAAGTATGGCAGACGCTAGCTATGCAGGGTACAATAGTTGCACTTTGGGGAACTTGGCTGGGCACAGGCGCCGGGGGCTTCTGCACATGTCACCTTGTCTGCTCCTGACACCAGTTCTGGGTGGAAACAGATGAGAAAATTGAGCCTCGGGGCCTGTGTGACAGTTGAGGTCATGGAGAGAGTAGTACTAAAATTGAGCTTCAAACACCAGTGGCTCGGTAGGCTACTGCATGGCACTGTTGCAAGCTGGCGTGCTCTGACATGACAGGGGTCCCCGGGGAATCTTGTGGCAGGTGGGGGTGGAACAGGAACTGCAGCTACCCGCTCTCAGAGTCACCACATGCTGGCTGGGACATGACTGTCAAGCAGAGCTGTGTGTGAAATGCACAGCATTTGAAACTCTCTACCTGTTCCAACTTGGACCTGTGCTCCTGAGGAGCTCCTAGGAGAGCAAAGACATCTAAGGTGCATGCTCAGCCTGGCCTTGGGTGGGAAGCAGTTGCTGTGGACCTGTGATTAGGAGGACCTGATAGACCCTCAGCCAGGTGTAATTTTATGGATGAGAATCTAGGATGAGTAGAATTAACATCTGAAGGCCTGGGTTCCTGCATCCACATCAAAACCAACGACTTCTGATCTCAATATGGTGCTACTTCCAGTCTGATTTATAGTAAAGTCTTGGACCCTTGCTAGTGGAATGTGTCATTAACTCTCTGTTCTTAATTTTTGTCCTCCTTAATTTTTTTTTATTGAGGTAGAACTGACATACATAAAATGCACAGCCTCACTGATTTTTTTATACCACAATGTGACCAGCAGCAGTGTGACCATTGCCCACTCCACACAGGAAAATCCTCCACACCTCTAAGGTCTCACCTACCTCCCCCAAAGCCTGTGTGACCACTATTCTGACTTTTGTTACCAAACACCTGTTTTGTCTATTTCCAAACTGTGTAAGTAGAAAATAAATGTTGTAAAAACCTGTCTTCTCTTCCTTTATCTTCTAAGCATGAGCATGTTACATGATGTGAAGGACCCAAACTCACTTGCCTATTTTCTCGGTACACAATGAAATATTTTCCACTCCAGTGTCATTATGAGTAGGTCATTTCTGGTGGGAGCATGGGTTCATTTATCTTGAGAATAGACATGAACTGAATTCTAGAAGGCACCAGGAATGTCTCTGAATTCACAGTGGTTGTAATAACTTTATCAGAATCCCAGTTGTTCCACATTCTTGCCAGCCCTGGTACCAGGGGCTCCTTTGTCTGTAGCCGCCTGTTGGCTGTGTAATGGTATCTCAGTGTGGTTGTTTGCATTTCACTGATGGCTGCTTTCGCCAGTTTGATGTTGTCTTTTGTGAAATGTCTGTTCAAGTGTTTGGCTCATTTTAATGGGCTGTTTGCTTTTACTTATATTTATGATTTCTTCATACATCCTGGAAATGAGTACTTTGTTAGACTTGTACAGAGTGAAGATCCCCTTCCAGCCCAAGGCCTTCCTTTCTGTTTCAAGTGGCACCTTTTGATGAACAGAGTTCTTAATATTTAATAAGATCCAATTTATCCATCTTTCTATCATCGTTATTTCTGTGCCTTGCTTAGGAAAATGCTCCCTCATTCAAACTTTGCCTCTTTAAACTCAGGAAGCTCAGAGCCACTAAGAAGTTGTCTGCTTGTGGAGCAGGAGGGACAGAGCTGATCATGAAGAGTTTTCAGGTATGGGACCGAAAAGAGATTGTGAAGTCAGACAAGCAACCACTAAACATATCAGACTTTATCCAAGTCCAGTGTTGATACTGTCCCCACACCCTTGGGGACAGCTGCAGCAGATCCTGTCCAGGTTTGGCATAGGCGACCCTGCACAGCGATACACAGCTGTAAAGTGTGCAAGTAATCTGTGTCTTCCTCAGAATGGAGTGGACTGTCAATGAAGTCAGCAGAGCCAGAGCTTGTGCTGGTTGTGTACATCTGGGTGCCACTACACAGTTGCCAGTCCCCTCCGGTCTCTCAGTCCTGTCACTGTATAGGGTTCTTGTTTGGCTTCTCTGCAGACAAGAGGCATCCCAAGAAGTCCCTCAGTATTCAAGAATGCGTGACCTCAGAGGGCGAATAAATAGTCAGCAGCCTTAATCACTGGTGGCCAGGAGGCCAATGGACAGCTTGTCCCCCTTTCTCCCAGAGGTTCTATGCTGCACCCCTATAGCTCCCCAGGGCATCTGTGGCGTCCACAGCTAGCTCTGCAATGAGATCTGCTCCGTTTTCTGTCCTCTGAGATATCTCCTGCTTCCCAGTGTCCCTGAACATCATCCCATTCCTCCTTCTTGGTTTCCAACACCAGGTGCCCCCCGCACTTCCGCTTTTGTCTCAGGCAAAGACACACTGAATGAGATTCTGCTTGCTTGGTTTGGCTTCATCAGATTTCAACTGTCAGTCAATTTTACTCTTTTACAACTTCAGAGGAAAACTCTGACCTTTTACTGGGAAAGTATTAGTATGAATTAAATACAACCAATCAGCTACACTTATCGCCTGCAGGGGTAATTTATTCCAGAATCAATGCGGGTCTGTTATCCACAGTGCTCAAACAGATTTCTTCTTAGACAGCTGCTGGAGAGGGGCCAAGACCTGGATCAACATCTGTGTGGGTTCAGGAGATAATCGAAGCACTAAAGTGACTTAAACCAATTTAATACCCGAGGCACTTCAGAGAAGCTGACCCTCCTGAAGTGTGGACACTACCACATGGCCACGCATCGCCTGCTTTCACTTGGAGGCTTGGGACATGATCCCCGCTCTGGATCCCTGCACAGGCCAGGTAACTGAGGCCTGGAGGGAACTCAGAGAGAACTTCCAGAAGCAGTGAGAAGTCTGTCCTAGGAGGTGGTAGGGTCCCAAGATGACCCTGTTTGCATGTCCAAAGAGCAAAACCATGGGGTTTGTCAACAGGGTGTTCCATTGAGATTACCTTCTCTCAGTCTGCATGGAGCGCTGTTCCCAGGAACCCCAGCCCCATGTCGGTGTTGGAAAAGTAGAGGGCATATGCATACTTTTTAAACGCTGGCCTTCCCACAATGTCCCCAAGTCCCTGCAGGCCCAGGGAGCTACACTGCTCTGCTCCAGCATTATCATCTCAAGCATCTACGAGGCATCAAGGCAGCATAGAAAAGGGCAGGGAGAAGTGGCCGCCAGCGCAGGAGGACGGTGACGTTTATTCAGAGTTTGGAGAGCTGGCTCTCCATGCACAGGGCCTCTTGATCCTGCTATATTTTAGAGGCTCTCACATTTTCCAACTCTGGTGGACACGAGTCTTCTCACTAGAGTGCAAATGCTGTTCCTGAATTCTGAGGCCTCCGGCCTGGGGCTCACTTGCTATGGGAATTCAGGCAGTGTTTCTGGAAGGCTCCCGTCTTTGCCCAAATGTCATGATCTCTGTAAACTGTACCCCGGCCACTGCACTGAAAATTCTGCCTTCCATCCCCCCTCCTAATCTCTGGTCCTGCCCTACTTTCTCTCTCTCTTTTTTTTTCTTTTTAGCATGTATCATTTGGAGCATTTAATTTCATCATTTTGCTTATGCTTTTCTCCTCCCACTGGATGTTCCATGGAAAGCATTTCTGGTTGTTTTCTGTGCTGATGTCCCTGGTATCTAGGGCAGGACTTGGAACACAGAGGACACTCAGTGCTGACTGTATAAAGGCTTCCGCCTCCGCATCTACTCAGAAGTGGCCTATGCCCACCTTGGGGTTCCAAATCTATATTTATAGAATAGTTAATACTTATTAACTATTTATTTTGCACTCTGCTGAGTGCCTAGGAACAATCACAGAGAAGACATTGTCCCCACCTTGGAAGAACAGCGTTAGCTAAGGAGCTGTCTATGAACACAGTCAACTGTGACACTGGAAGGGGAATAAAACATGGGTGACAAATACAGATGACACAGAAAAGGCTACGTGCACCCCAAGTCTCAGCCATGACGTGGGTGGAGATCAGAGCTGGAAGAGCCAAGGCGTCAAGGCTGGATGGACCCTAGCAGAGGCATGCGTGTGTGCATGTGTGTGTAATCACAGTGGTGTGGAGATAGCAGTGTTCCTAGGGGTGTTCCCTGATGCCCTTCACCCACAGAGTTGAGCGTATTCCCTGTGCTCTTCCTCTGCACCCACTGGAGGCTTAAAAAGAAACAGAACAGGCAGGCTTTTGCTTTCCTGGAACTTGCCTTCCGGCAAAGGGAAACATAATAAAATCAGGAGGGAACAGGACACTAGAAATAAGGGCTGCAGGTGCAAACAGAAAGGGAGGAGGGGGCCACAGGCACCACGGGGCCAGGCTCCGGCCATGTCCTAACACCCTCTGAAGGAGGCCTTCTGACATGTAATTATTAAGACCTTCATCAGTGACTTTAAAGATCTCTTAACTTAGACAAATTGGCACATTTGTAGAAAAAAAAGAAAAAGAGGTTTGAATTACAGGAAGGGAGAGGCAAATGTGGTTGGGGGGGCCAAAGGCCCTTTCTAGGCCTAGTTGAGGGTGGCAGGACCCAGACGTATGTATGCATGACATACAGGGAAAGGAGGAGAAGGAAGAGGAGGGCACAGAGGACCACGACAAACACCTGGCAGGTTGGGAAGAGGGAACTGGCAGTGTCGTCACATGAACCCACAAGCTGGACATATGTCACATTTCATCTGGACTAGATCTGGGAGTAGGGTAAAGGCCAAATTTCTGTCTTTAAAGAGCAAAAGCATTTTAAGGCAAAGAAACATCAGAATTGATCTACCTTCTTACAGAACATAGTATTATCAGGGTAAGTGGTGTTAAAGTTATGGGTTTTAGTGGGGAAAAATGGAATTGATCATGAAAATAATGTCAGCAGGAGAAAAGGCCCTGTCTCCAGAGCAATCAATCCCAGAGTACACTGGAAGGCTGCAGGGAAGATGGCTAGAGAAAGTCTGAGGTCCCTCTTAATCTCCAAAGCCCTTTTCAACTCTGAAAGCCTCAAGGTGGGAAGGCACAAGGTCACAGGAAGCTGGGAGGCTCCGAAACCAGGAACAACTTAACATTGAGCAGAGGAAGCCTGCTGGGCAGGGGAAGTCTTCAGAACTGAGCTCAGGAGGTGCAGGCTGCTTCCTCCCAGGCTGTCAGCAGTTGGTGTTGCCCCCACAGCCAGGCAGAGGGAGGCTGGGCAGTTGGCCTTGCCATCATCCTGCTACCAAGCACAGAGCTGGAATCAGAGCCTTTCGATCTTTTGCCCAGCATGCTTTCCTGTTTGCCCTGCACAATTTCCGTGTAGGGCTAAGACAAAGGGATAAAAGTCGAGATGTGGTTGTTTGAAGAATTGTAGCAGTCTCTAGACTCATTTCCTTGCTCTTGTCAGTGCTCCTGGGGCACCATCATCTTCCTAAGTGATAAATGACGGCTCTTAGCACCCAAGGATCGCCCTGGTTCACAGAAAATTCATTGCAAAGGATTGGGCTAGACTCAAGATCATCTGCAGCCTGGTCTCCGTCCTCTGCAGCCTCGCCACCCCCTGATTTGTGTGGGGTAGGCCAGGCATGGACAGCAGGGATTGCAGGACTGGAGTGTGCTTTGTTGGAAAGGGCAGGTCCAGCTTCTCTTCTCAGAGTCCAGGACTCTGAGAAGAGAGACTCAGTAATGTCAGCTCTGTCTATCTTTCAAGAGAAGCTGGATGTAGATTTTAAAGTAAAAATCTGCCTTACGTTTACAGGCTAGCAAGGAATTCAATTGAATACAGTAATACTTTACAGCCAAGTAAAACCCACCTATGGGTCAGCTTGAAGGCAGCCATTTTGAAATTTTTGGTCCAAAATGTTCCTTTCAGAGGAGACCATGACCAGGCGCAACACATGCCTGTCATTCTAGCACTTGAGGCAGGAAAATCCTAATGTTGGGCCCAATTACAAGTTTGGGCAGCTTAGTAGCTTAATAAAATCTTGT
Source organism: Cavia porcellus (assembly GCF_034190915.1). Classification (NCBI taxonomy): domain Eukaryota; kingdom Metazoa; phylum Chordata; class Mammalia; order Rodentia; family Caviidae; genus Cavia; species Cavia porcellus. Next base: position 38,257,661 of record NW_026947511.1, on the reverse strand, counting down.
CTCAGAATGAAAAACAAAAAGACGCTAAGGATGTATCTCAGTGTGGAGTTCCTGGGTTCAATCCCCAGTAAGGGGAAAAAAAGAAAAGAAAAGAAAGGAAATGCAGGGCCCCGTGTTACTGAATGTGCACCTTCTTCATGGTGCATACTGTGTACCCCTCAACCCTATTAGACCATGAAACATTGAGGTAGAGTTTCCCACTCTTGGGGGGGGCCCACAGTGCATCACTCATTAGATTCTCAAAACATTTCTTATGAATTTTGACTTAGAACACAAAACCAGAAGAGGTTTGGTTGTGCTTCAGTGAGAGAGAATAAAGATGGCAGTGACAGTAATAACCTGAAATAATCACGCAGGTGGATCGAGCCAAAGGTCCAGGCAGAGCCCAGAAAGTCATTGTGCATCCTACAGATGTCTCAAACCAACAGCTCCAAGTACCCTATGTGTGTGACTCCCACGCCCAAGAGAGAATCCTGCGCCTGCACACAGCAGGAAGTCATGGTTCTCTACTTGGATTTTCCCAACATAAACTGGAAAGTGGGCTGGAGAAGATGCATGTCCCATCCTCACCCCACACCCCATGGAGAATCGTGCTTCCTAATATTTGTAAAAGAAGAATAAAGACTCCCTTATTTTCTCCACAGAATTCTCGGAGTTAACCTAACCCCAGATTACTACTGGCTTCTCCCTCCTTCAACCTGGCGAGTAAAGACTGCTCAGAATGGTTTGTGATTTTTGCCAGTGTTGCCCCAAGACCAGCAGCAGATAACATCAGCATTAGTGACAGTGCGAAAGAACTTATCCAAGAATTATCATTTTCTGAAGCCTGGAATGACTTGGTGGATTTGATATTATTTCTTCACCAGCTGCATGATGCCTGATGTGGAAATGTTGCTCAGAAGGAGATTTCAGAAAATCGCCATCGTGCTATGGATGACACTAATGTTGAATCCTTAATATATGAGAACTACTCTGTTTTCAGCAGAACTAAATGCCATTAACAGATCAGTAAAATTTAAGAGCTGAATGTTTAGGACTGAAAGAAGCCATTGTGCTCTGTGCTTTGAGTACATTTTTATTTCAGTTATGACACCCTAAAGAGTAGAATTCACATATTCACTTTACAGAGAAAATCGTGCCTTGGGTAAATAACAGTTCCCAGGACTGTAAAGTGGGTACCTCCTGGGGCTAGGGTTTTACCTGGCTGGCCCAGCTCTCCCTTGTCCCCTGATAGGACTGCCCACTGGTCATCTAGACAACTTTCAAAGCAGTGGGCCACCAGCAACTCAACTGCTTGCCCCAAGTGAGCAGCTTGAAGACCACTCCCCGTGCTCCGTCTCCTGGTTCAGTTCTCCCGTCTTCCCAGAGCCCCCAGCGGGGTCACAGCTCTAGTTTATTGTGAAGATTGGTTAAGGCCGATGGTGATTTAATCCTCACAGGACCAAAAAGCTGGTTTCTACATAATCCAAGCCCTGTGTCATGGTTCAAAGGGTCTGAATGATGCTTGGGATGGGCTAGAAAAGGTCTCGCTGTCCATTAATAAACATCCATCTTCAAACAGCAGAACTCCCCAAGAAGGCAGTGGATACAAAAAGTGAGATGCCCAATGGGCACAGAGGGACAGTGGGTGCTGAGGCTTAGAGGTGGGATTGGAGGCAGCCTTCGGGGCTCTAATCTCAGCAGCCAGCCTAGAGGGAAATAGACGGCAGGGCACCTCCTCCCTACCATGCCTTCTGAACTCCTGACCAAAGGGCACCAGTTTCATGAAATCCTGCCCAATGTGTCCTACAGTTGTATGTTCAAGGACTCTGAATTCCTTCCAGACTGCCATTAGCATGGTGAATCCTGGGACTCAACTTGTCATCCATTCAAAGGGTATATTTGTCAACTGCCATAGAGTTGTCCCTCATCATCTCTGAGTGTTCATCTTTCTCCTCTGATTTTCAGCAAGGTCCCCAGGAACAAGGTGATATTCTTTGCCTCCACTGATGGGTCCATTGCCTGCATCTTGTCTGGCAGAATCTGAAGGGAAGTGACAGGTGGGCCATGTGGGGCTGGCCCTTCCAGAGGGACTTATCAGTCCTCTACCTGCTGTCTCAGGTGACCCCTGCTCTGCACCTGCTCCATGCTGGAGCTTCTCAGAGAGCCCAGTGTCAGGAATGACACTACCACTTCCTCTGAGGGTGCAGATTTTCTCTCAGGAGAGCTGGGAATGCTCTAGATCAAGCATCTGTCATGGCTGAATTTCTCCATGTCATTAGCAATGTGAGGGGCCTCAGGGGGACACTGGGGCAGGGGATGTCTATCTGTGGTCACACGTTTGTCTGCCTGCTATGTGGAGGGTAGAGTTCAGAGTCCTGGTCCTAGAAGAGGATCAGCATGTGTGTGCAGTGGAGCACACTGCCTGTGTGTCTTGGGGCACCCTGAACACTGCTGCCCCTCCCTGAAACTCTGATGGCTGGGACCTGATCACATTCCATGACTAACTGCTTTCCTATTTCAGCTCTTCTCAAACGAATAAGGAGAAGGCAGGTGCCATAATTCATGGATATCAGACCTGACCCTGTCAGGATGGGACACTGCTGCCACTTGCTCTCTGTGGTCGTGGCAGCCACAGTTCACAAAGCCACCACAGAGGACCTCAGTCAGATGTAGCAGGGAGATTACTCTGCTGGAAGTGCCTCCCAGTCCCACTGGGCTGGAGCAGAGGGCCTGCATCCTTCTTACTATGATCCAACTCTTTGTAGCCATGCCCACCTGGCCTCTATTTCCCCAATGCCCCTTCTCTCTGGCTTTTCTGCACAGGTGAGGATTCCTCCTTCCTGAACACTCTCCCTCATCCCGTGTCTCCTTTGCCCACTGAATTCATACAGAAACCACAGAGCCAAAGCTCTGGAATCACCCCATTAGGGAGCCCTGCCTTCTTGCCTTACCCAAGACTTCTCCTTGCAAGGTCCATGAGCCCTGGGCTTTCTCACACCACACGACACTTTCTAACCATTCCTCCACCAGCCTAGGGACCCCTTACCCAGGGTAGGAGCTGCACTGCTCACCCCACTGTATCTCTGGGGTCACTGTCTATTGTACACCACATGGTCTGGGGTGCCTGTGAATCCTAATGCCTCACATAAAGGCACTGTTAACACCAGCTCCACTTACTAATCACCAGCAGCCCAAGAATCCTTCACTGAAACTGCATTTTCTTTTAACACACAGACAAGTCATAAGTAAGAGGAATTTTGTCTTTTGGTCTCCAGAGACACCCTACCATAATGACGAATTGCAATTAAGAAGTTAAAACAAAAAAAAGTGACTCTATTGATCTGGGACATGACTTGGGAACCCTTCTATCACAGGAAGAACAGAACTTTCTAACAGCAGTGCAGAGAAGTCACCAGGAAGAGTGTTAAAGAGCTGTAAACCTTCTGAGTTTACGCAGATAGTCACTGTTGATATTGACATGTGGAGTTGTTTAAAAATAGTGTTATTTTGCTGAGCACAGTAAATTCAATGCCCCCTACAAAGTGAGATATAAAATAGACATCTACTTCCCTTCATTGATAATTCATATGCATGCATCTCATTCATTCAGACAATGAGTAGCAGAGCTTTAGGGTTAATTTTTCTTTTGAAGCATCACAGCGTTATTTACTAGTTTTATGATACAAGTTGATGAACATTCAAAGTGAGGCATGCATGGAAGAATACAGAATTTTTAGGGCAAGGTGGCAGTTAAGGGAAAGAGAAATTGTACTCAGTTTGGGTAATTAATCTATTTTTTAGCTGTCTTCACTGTTTTAGAGTAGAAGTGGGAACTGAAGGCCAATAGTGAAAGTATTTGAATTATGCCTTAGTCTAGATGGATTCCATCTAAGATTCGTGCTCAGGGAAAGGTGCTCACATCTTCTTGGAAGGCCCCAACCTCGGCCTCTCTTTCCCATATGGGCATTTTGCCTTGAAACCACAGCTCTCCCTGGCTTGGTAGTAAAGCTGACCTTGATCTGAGGTTTTCAGCCAGCTTTGTCTTTCTAGGACAGTGATGGTGAACCTTTTAGAGACCCACCTATTTATCACAAAGTGCCAACAGTCCAATTAAGCATGAATCTCAACAGATTTTTAGTTTAGATAAAAACAACTCACACTTCTTGTGATGTCATGGCAGATGGGACTCTGTGCGTGCAGTGGCACGTATTGCATAGGTTTGCTATCAGGGCTTTAGGGGCTCACCTGGAGCTTAAGGCTCATAGGTTAACAACACTTTCTCCATGTTACTGCCTAATGGCCAACTGGGGCACAGTGTGGACAGAGAAAAGCCCCTGCCTTCATGAAGCTGATGTTCTACTGGACAGATGGATGACAGACCACAAATGTATTACCCTCTAGCTGCTCAGGGATAGGGCTGGATCAGCACAGAGGATGCTTGGGTGGGCAGGGAGAGAGAGGTCAGAGGCCGAGAGAAAGACAGCAACGTGAGCAGAGGAGATCACCAAGCGTTGGGTGAAGTCTGATGAACCCTGCAGACCATGGCAAGGGCTCGGTTTTGTTCATGGGGTGGGAGCCACCACGTGTCTGGTTCCAATTCTGAGCCTGATTCTCCACCTCATCTGTCCCTGGGTACTGTGTCTGGGCTTCTTCTCATGCCGTGCTGAGCCCGCAGAACATCTATACTCCCCACCCACCAAGATCCTCCCATTCTGCTGCCTTATGCCCCTGGGGAGAACACACAGCAGGATGGGGCTGTCAGCAGCCCTGCAGTTCCTTTCTGTTGAGTATGGGGCTTCCCTCTCAACCCTCTATGACTGAGAGCATCCTGAGGTCAGGGTACTGCTGCCCCTGGTAGAAGATCAGGTGACCACTGTAACAGGAACTCTGCTCCAATGAGGGACATGAAGGAAAAAGCCAAACTGCATGTAAGACGTTCACATTCCTTAATGCTGACCCAATGACAATGATGGATGACAGTACTGTGCTCCATATTCTTGGTGCTATAGGGTTTAAGTAGTACTCATGTGTACCTAACCTTCTGCCAACCTTGGAGGCTGGCACGGTTCCACTCATCATGTTTCAGCTGGGGAAATTGAGGGACAGGGCGGTCAGGCTCTTTGCTCAATGTCACACCATCTGCTAAGTGGCCTGGTAGTGACCTTGTGCAAGGATGTCTGACCCCAGAGCCTGGGCTCACTTCCATCTCACATGCCCCATGTCAGCAGAAGAGCCCTGCAGATGTCAAATAGTGCTGTCCTCTGTGGTAAATGGAACCCACTGGAATAAAGGCCAGCCCTGCACCAGCTTTTCACCAGCACACCCTTCATCTGTCCAGGACCTCAGGCCTTGACCATGGAAGGCACAAATACATATTTGATGAATGAATGAACAAATGAATGGATGGATGAATAAAAGTGCTTTGTGTAGGGTCCAGCAAATAGCAATTGATTGCTACTATTATTACATTCTCTCATTGCTTATGCATCCTGTTCTAGGAAAGGTGGCCTGAGATGCCTTTCTTGGTCAATACTGAAAGATACAGGGAAGTCACTGAAGAGGAAATCGATTCTCTTAGCCGCACTATGGGTACCAGCAAGGATAATATGCTAGGAGACCTTGCTTTGGGTCCAAGTTTCCCCCTTCTTAGTTTTTTGATCTTGTTATGCAGATTTCCTGGGGAAAAGCAGGAGTTTTGTATATTTGGACAGCAATGTCCAAAAGTAAAATATCATCAGCACTGTTTTCCTATGGCTGTATTGCAGTCTTCCCAGTCGCCCTCTCCCCCCATGGAGCCACTAGGAGCTGCTGGTGACACAAACAGTAACAGGGACAGAAGCTGTCCAGCCAAGTGTGGTGGGCTTCTTCTGAGCCCTAGAAGGCCTTCCTGCACCACAACTTGATTTGGAAACAGAGTCTAAGACAGAACCCAAAACAGGGCCTCTGCCCACCATCATCACAATAAACTTTTGGAGAAACATGAAAGTGATCTCAACTACTGACTTGCAGAAAAGTACCAGCACATAAGAAACATAAGACACCACAGAGCTTGGATTATAAACTTAGTATTATAGATCAATGCAATGCCTTTTCTCTAAGGTTCATCTTCCAAAATTTAATTAATGACTTATTGATTAAGCCTTAGGAGTATTTCAGAAGTAAAAAGAACAGTTTAAGTTCCATTTTGCCAATGAATAGATATGTGATCTTGTATAAAAAAAAAAAACCTAACTTCTCTGAATATCAGGAATTTGTTTTCAATGGACGGGTAAAGAAATGTCTCAGGCTAGGGTATTGCACGGACTACCTTGTGTGTGTCACACGCCTGGTACCTAAGTATTTAGCACATAGAAGGTCTGGCTAGAAACCTTCTTGTATCCTCTGGCATGGTTAACAATATGCAGAGGTTAGCAGAAAGTGCTGGTACATGCCTATAGTCCTAGCACTCAGGAGGCTGAGGCAGGAGGATCAGAAGTTCAAGACCAGCTTAGACTAGGTCTCAAAAAGTCAGTCAAACAACCAAACAAAAACCATACAGTCCCCAGAAACTGCTTAGAGCGGTTAATGCAGAACAGTGAGAACATTTACGAAAAACCTTCCATGGTTAAAAAGAAAAAAAAAATACTGTGTGATCTATGTATTTAAGCCCACATTTGCATATGTCATGAAAACACACATGCATACATATTGTTATGACAGTCCATATACTGAATATCTCTAGGGAAAGCCTAACTTGGTAGATACTTTAATTCTCTAATAATTTTAATCTCTTTATTCTAGATGGGACATGGACAAGGTATAACTTTGGACCTGCCTGAAATCCCCATTTGAAATTATCACTCAGGGCAGATTATGGAATCAGCTTTTGTTTAGAGCTGAGAAGGGACACAGCCCCTTCACACAAAGACGTGTGTCCCTTTTTATAAAGAAATGTCAGGCCGGGAGTGGCTTAGAAAGTTTATGACCCCCTTGGAAAACTGGGCTACTCACTGAAATGCCTATTTCACACACAAAGCCCACACACAAAGGATAATAAATGTTTCAGGTGTCATTTTTCTTTTCTATGTGTCAATTTGCAGTCTCATCAGTAAATACAAAGACAGGCCATTATCCATTCCTGATAGTTGTACTCAAACAGAATCGCTAGGAAACCAGTGGCACTTTCTGAATTTCATATGAAAAATCTATTTCTTTTGGAGACAAATTTTAATGAAGATGCCATGTTTTGTTTTTTAATAAATCTGGCGTTTAGGAGACGTAGGAACTATCAGTGGCTCACTCCTCGGCAGCTAAATGACTCTTTTCCACTGAACACTGTCATTAGTTGAATCTGGTCTCTCTCGTCTTTCCCTGCCTGACAGGTGGCGGGGAAATCCACCTGATTATGCCTTCAGGGAGCACCTGTCAGTAGCATAAAATCATTTCTTCCCCCTCTGTGAAAGACATTTGCAACTTTCTTCAGAGATGATAAAATGCTTAGCATCTGCAGGCTTGAGAATGTTATGTTTCTTGATGTATTTTTAGGTTAATTATTAGTAACTATGTTGCATGTTAGTTCATTTATTTTCAAAATGGCCTCAATTCTGACTCATGATATTGTGGAAGAAAGAGTAAGTTTTTGTTTGGCAGCGATTTAGAATCTGATGCACATGACCCTGCCCACTCCCTTCTGGTTTCCAGAAAATAACCAGATAGGTAAGAAGTTATTATTTAACAGTAAATTGAATAGGGAGTGGGAGTTTTGGTCAATTTACCATTATGGTTACTGGAAGTTGCCTTGCATAAATCCAGAATTTTTCATTTCTGCATATCAAGTCCTCTGCAGTGCAAATGCAGGTAAGTTACTTTGTGGATGCATGAGTTTGAAGATCCAGTCAACAGGCCAGAGGTCTCAGTGCCATGAGGCTCCCAGACCATCACCCACTTCTGGCAGAACCTCCAAACCAGGGCACAAAGCTCAGCCACTGCATACCCACTGGCTTCTCTCCCAAACAGCATCCCAGACCCAGTGCCCACACACTCTCTGGTCATCTGCTCTCATCCTTTTTCCTTGCCACTCCTGCACAAACCTGCACAAACAGTCTGAAGTTTCCAGTGGTTCAAGTGACACAGAGGTGGCATTGTACTAAGGGCATACAAAGTGTGGGTCTTTTTTTATAAGTCACACAACAGCATGACACAGATATTCTGTGAGTCAGTTCCTGTGTGGTTGTGTACAAAGGCTCACACAATACACAGAACGTTATTTTTCTCAGCATAATTCAGGGATGTCCATAAAGGTTAAGAGACTTGCCCAAGGTTACCTGGACTGGGAGGACGTTAGAAAATGCTCAAAGGAAGAGGACAGAATGTAGGAATCATGAGAGGCCTTAAAGCCTTGCCATTTGTGACAGCATGGGTGAGCTTCAAGGACATTCTATTAAGTGAAATAAACCAGGCACAGAAGGGCAAATACCACATGATCTCACTCACATGTGAAATCTAAGAAAGTTGATCCCATGAAGTTAAGAATGGATTAACAGTTCCCAGAAGCTGAGGAGGGAGGACACAGAAAGAAGGGCCAACAGGTCTCCTCCTCCGGTCACCTACAGGAGTAGGATCTGACATCCTCTGCACAGATGGGCGATTATCTTGCACTGAGTATTTCCGAACAGCTGGAGATTTCAAATGCTTATCACAAAGAAATGGTGTTAAGTTATTAGCTATGCCAGTCACCCTATTTGAGCATTACACAAGGCAAATATGAATCAGAACCTCACATGGTACCCCATCTAGTATATAATCACATGCCAATCAAAATAAAAACACAGGGGTACCTCAGTTCACAAGCTTAGTTCCACAATTCTGTGAGGTACACTATAGATCAAGAAGAAAACCTTTCAGAAAAAGAAATGCATGACCTACAGCAACCCCAAAATTCCAAGCATATAAAAAATTAGTATGTTGAAAACAAACTTCTGCTCATATTTTTCCCTCTGTCATATCATCAAACAGGCTAAAATGTAGCATGTGAATATTAGGTTAAGTATGATTTTCTGAAAACAAATTATAGCCTTTGTCAATAATGGCCTCTGCCGGTCCCTGAGTGTAGGTGTGACGGGAACAGGCTAGCAGGGGGGCTGGCTGGGAACAGGTTGGTTATGATGCATCTCTCCAACTGCTACTTCCTCTCTGATCCATCCATGGTGCTGCCACTCATTCAGATCTCTCAGTGACGTTTGAACAATGACTTTTAGAAAACTGTCCCCTACCCTGGGATGGCCACTCAGTCCACACCATGCTCTAGCTTTCTGTACAGCTATGGTCACCCCCTGACATCCTTGGGGACATTCCTTGATGGCTACTGTCTGCTCCTGAGAGCAGGGGCCCTCCTTGGAGTAGCACTTGGCCTGGGAGGCAGGCAGTGCTCCACACGATGACTGGCTAGATGTACCAGTGGGGTCTGTTCTTCCAGTGGGATGTGCCATGCTTCCTGTCTGTTCTCATGAGCAAATGGCACTCTATGGGCCCCAAACATGGCAGCCCATAAAGCTGAGGCTGGGTGCCAGGACACACACCAGGAGACTTCTAGTCCCAGATAAGGTACCCATCCTTTCTCAGAAAGGTTAGTCACGCCTCAGGTTCAGATGGCCCCTGAACAAGAAGAGGGAGGAGACACTGCCTCACCATTTGAGTTCAGAACAGGTAGAGGGGCTGCGGCCAGGGTGAGTTGCTCAGAAAGCATGGGCGAGTCTCAGCACAGCTCAGGGACCAAAACTGCACACATCAGGCTAGGTTTGGCAGATATGGATCAAAAGACTTCAGCAGCATAGGTTACTCCAGCCATTCCTGGCTGACCACACCTGTACCCACCTGTGATGAGGAGAGACAGCTGGCTTTGTACAATGAGCTCTGCCTGAGCCCCATTCGGACCAGCTGTGTTGCAAGTGTTGGACATGGGACCTGGGCACAATCAATATATTTAAGAGCTCTCCAGGGCATAGCAATGTGCAAGCCAGTTTATGAACCACTGGAATCAAGTGCCGTGTACATTTCATTGCCCATCTTTGGATCCCTTTCATGTTTCCAAGGCATGAAGACTGTTTTCAGAAATCTGAGAAGGAAGTGGAAGGAGACCAACCCTGTGTGTGCCACACACAGACACAAAGCCCTGCCCTCATCAGATACCATTTCATTTCATTTCTGTTAAGGGCTTCAGACTTCTAGATTTTTCTGAGAACACGTGTACAAAATAGTCAGCAAGTTTACAATGCCACCAATGGAATTTCCAGAGGAAGACAAACATGAAAGAACTCATCCGCCTGCTTTCCTCTTTAGTCCAATGGCTCTGGCACCTTCCATAAAATTTAGCAAATAGGAGTCTGAAGCCCCCTGCCTCAGCAAGCTAAAACAACTGTCAGGACACTGCTAGGTCACCAGGAAGATGAAGACTGGTATCCACCTCCACCTGCTTTCAATATATGGCCATTCTTGTGACTAGTGGCAACTGATGGCCACTCCCTGGGGTGGCTCCTTTTCTGGGAGGCTCCAAGTAGGAAGTGGGGGCTGAGATTAATCCAGAAGCAGACATGCCTCCCATTTCACTGACTTCAAATATCAAAGACTTTGAAGAAAGAATCTCTATCTGTGAGCTGGAAATTTAGCTGGAGTTAGGATGTTCCAATAAACTAGCGAAAACCAAGTGCTACCTTGAGAGCACATCTAAAAAGACACCAGTGGTGGGCTGGACTTCACTGACATTTACCAAGAACTGAATATGAGTTGGCTCGGCATTCATTGTTTTAAATGCATGCATTTCTTTAATCCTCTTGCTAAACTAGTAAAGTAGGTATTATTATTATTCCTACTTTACAGATGAGAAAACTGAGGCACAGAGGTGCGATAACTTGTCCACAAAGGTTCACAGCTATCAGCAAAAAAATATATATATATACATGTAGCTCATTTGAGTCTGTCCAGAAAACTCCTATATTTCTAAAGAACATTAGCTGCTATCTTGTCAGGCCCCAAGCATCTCCTTCCTCACTGACCTATTTCTCCTGGGGAACAAATGAAGTGACTCAGTCCCTTGCAGACAGTGTACCTTCTGTCTTGCTGTATAAAATCTACCCTCTTCAAGTTCAAATACCAGTTTTCCACGAAGTCATCCCAAGTCCTCAAATACAACAAGCTTTAACAACTCCATGTCCCTTTAATTCCACAAAATGTTCTGCCATTAAGAAGTACCAGCCAAGTGGTCTTTTTAGGTACATGGCATACAAAAGTATTTTAAATTCCTTCCTGCAGAAACACAATACCCGGGCCATTGAGGTCTCTAATAAACAGCTCTTTACTATTGTGTCTTGAGATACAAAGAGTTGTGAACATCTCGCGATGTTCTGGGGAGGAGGCCAGGGAAGAGCTGTGAAGTTTTATTCTCTGTATTGAAGTTTCTGGAAATGTCTCTTCCCCAGTCACCACACAGGACTCGGGCGATTTGGTGACTGTCATCCCTGATGGAGCACAGTCTCTGAATACACATATCCACTCTGGACACCAACATAGGCAGTTCCAGGTCTCTCTAATCTGATTTTTTGAACCTTAGCATGCTATGACAGGTGGTAGACTCTACAGAACACAGAGACACGTTTGAAATATGTAGCGACCACAAACCAGAAGGTCAAATCCTTTTCAAAAGATGGCTCAGAACTGCAATTGTGGACAACACAGCCATGGATTGGGCTTATAATACATAACCCCACCTGGGGGGCTGCAGTGTGTCGTCTGTGCCCTAGACAATGAAGAAGTCAGGGGTTTCCTTAAGCAAGACTAAGGTATGTATGGATGATAAATGGTTATGCAACGTAATTTGCGTTTCCTTCCTCCCACATGACAAACAACTGTCCTTTCGTGTGTGTGCGCGTGTGTGTGTGTGCATAAGGGAGTGTGCACACGTGGGCTATTTAGATAAGCTTCAGCTCATTCTTTGACTCATTGTGAGAAAATAAAAATTCTTATTATATGGGCATGGAATTTTTTTGCCATAATAGACCACCAAGTGAAAAACAAACAAACAAAAAACAAGATTGCACATCATCAGGCAACAGGAATAATGACAATTAAAAAACCACTGCAGATCCTCAAGGAAGACAAGCCAGTGGGGTGCTAAGCCTCAGGACGCAAAATTCATTCTCGCCTGAACTTTCCTGATAAAGCACAGTGCAAGGAAAATGAACTGCGTTTTCACCTGACAAAGAAAACGCAGGCAGCTGCTCTCCAACTTCAGTTCCCAGAGGGCTGAAGACGGAATCTGCCATCTGCAGACCAGCTTTTGTTCCCCAGGAAGCGGGTAACCCAGGACGTTTAAGTGACACACCACAAAGGGAGACTGTCCCCCGGGGGGCACCCTGATCACAGTGGTTAATATGTACATGTTTCTTGGTTAATCATTGACCCTAAACCCCCTAGACACGAAGCACTAGCAAATCCGCCTTGCTGACAAAGGTACATTCAATAGATCATGAAAACTCAGGGAAAGAGATGATCAAGAGGGTCACATAACAGAAAAGACCGGGGAAAACAGGCAATGCTGATCTCAAATTCAAAAGCAGCAGCTGGCCCCTGTCTAACTTACTCTAATCCAGCTTTCACCACATGCATTTCTGGCGCTGACTCTGAGTGGGAACTATTAACCAAAGTCATATCCTTATCCATGAAGCCAGGAAGGTCCAGCCACAGTGACCATGAACAGTAAGACTGCATGCAGGTGCGTACCTTCACCTCCTGGTTGGTAAAGACCTCCACGTCCACCACACAGGCAACCAGCGTGGAGACATCACAGTCCATGCTAGGGGCTGGCATCCCCTCCCGAGTTCGCAGTGAAGATCCAGGCAGCCTGCGCTGGGCGTGGAGGGCAGAGACTCTGGTGGGCAGGTGGGTGGTGCGGGACTGGCCCAGAGGCTGCCCTGCTCTGGAGCGTGGGCACCTGGTGCCCACTCCCACTGCACACAGCCCTCGGTGACTGAGGCGCACAGGGGAGGACCGAGCGGTCCGGCTCGCTCATGGCAATGACATCACCGCCGAGACTGACACAAGCTGAAGCTGGCTTTTTTTTTTTTTCCTCCCTGCAAGCCTTTTATCTCCAGGCAGCGCAGTGGAGCAAATTGAACATGATTATGTGCTAAATCTGAACTCCAACTAAATCAATTCAGGCGGCGTTAGCGAGGAACTGACTCATAGCTGTTGTTTCAGCCGGGTGCTTATGTTTGCAAAAAATTAGGGGTTGGTTGGGGGGCATCTGACACCAGAGGGTCTGCTCTGGCAGGACAGGTGAGCATAGTTCTGAAGAGAGCCTCCGGGGGCTCAGGTTTGACAATTTTCTGCCTGGGAGATAAGCAGGAAGTTGGAGCATTTCGCAAATGACTTGCCTCCTGTTAATTGCTCCTTGCAGCCCTGCATGTTCTGGGCATCCTAATGCATCCCAGGCATGGGCTGAATAGAAATCCGTTCTTGGGGTGACTAAAGAGCTGGTCGACTGTTATTTCAGCAGGCTGGTAAGAGGAGATAATTAGTGCTCGGTGGAAATTCTACTTGAAGCACACAAGAGCAGCCCTGTAACTTATAAAAGCATCCTTATAAGCTGAGGATTTCAGACTGTCTCCAAGGTCATTCAAAGCAATGACAGGCAATGGAAAGGAGTTAAAGCAAATGCCTTGCCTGGGACAGATGGCAGAGTCCCTGATGTGGGTCACTGTCAGAGCCTTGGGCGCTTCTTTACCTGGGATACACCTGGACACAGTTCTTTGCTTTCCCAGCCTCTTTCTCTTGATTACAAAGTCTTGAAGGGCAGAGCTGTGGCTAATTCACCTTATATTTTGAGCTCCTAGCTGGGAGAGACAGGCATGAGAAGCTGAGATATGTGTAATGACTCAGTCAAACAGGAGTAACCTTTTTTTCCACTGAGAGTGAGCAAACAGGGAGTATCAGATTGATTTTAATTTTACCCTTGCTTATGCAAGTCCCAGTAGGTCTTAATGACATCCTAGCAGAAGCTCTCCCCAGTGAGAACACAGCTGCCTCTCGAGTAGTCACAGGAACATTATGAGGTTTTTTTTTTTTTTTTTTTTTTTTTGAGCCAGGGTCTTGCTATGCAGCCCAGGCTAGTCTCGAACTCATGGCAATCCTCCTGCCTCAGCTTCCTGAGTGCTGGAATTACAGGCATGCACCACCATGCCCAGAAGGAATGTTATGATTTATCAACAGATTGGAACCTCTCTAGCACATCATTGCACAAAGCACCCTAATGTCACATGCAAATGTAAAAGGTAATATTTCAGCTGGAGTGTCGAAGTTTGGTCATTGGATCACACTTAAGCACAGCATTCCATTCAACCAGGCATTTTCCACACTAAAAAGGATTTGTCCCCAGACAGACCCTTAGACTAATGTCATAGTTCTTCCATGTTCTCAAGTACTGTGGGAAATATAAAGTCCTGTGTGCATATAACTCAACAGCATTTTCTGAGGGGGCGACTGTGTGCCAAAGATAAAGTGACAAAAAAAGCAAACTTCATCATCTTCATCTTGTGCATAAAATGCAGGCAAAAGGGAAGATGAGAAGACAGCACTTATCCAGTGACAAATCAGTGATGACGGAGGAGGAGGAGGAGGTGGGCAGTGTTCGGAGGAGGCGCTGATGGGTGTTGTGGCCGGGAGCATTCGATGCCACATTAAAAGGCAGGGGGGCAACAAGGAGGGCCTGACCTTTGCTCTCACCTTGAAACATGGCTACAACTTTGGCAGGCAGAGGAGGAAGCAAAGCCCTCTAGCCAGGGAAGAACGGAATGGAAATGAATGAAAATGTGAAGAAGGGAGAATAGGATGTCTGGGGCAAGGCACATTTAGGGTTAAGACTAAAGCCTGAAATATACAAAGGAAGCAGAAGCCAGGTGATGTCAACCTTACGGGGCCTGCCGTGCCCACCTGGCTGACCATGAAGGTCCAGGCAGAGTTGCTGAGTAGGTATGTGGGGTTTGCATAATTACAGCCAAAATAGAAAGTACACACGAATCTAATGTTTCTCAGTACCATAGGCCTCTGTTCAGGAGGTCAAGCTGAAACTGACATTTTTCCACATCCTGAAATTTATTTAAGGTTTCCCAGTACAGGCATAGTGAAAAATTTCCAGCGATCTACTGTCTGCAATGAAATATTCTGATTTGTAGTGTTTGAGATCTCTGTTGTATATTTCCAGGGGCCAGAAAAATGTCTGACACTTGGGAGGTCCTCTAATAAACACAGGAAATACAAACGGATAAATCCTGTAAATGCCTGAATCTGAAAGAGCAGATACAGAGACAGAAATCAATAGAGATGTCTCCTGACCTCTAGGGACAGGGTGGCCCTTGCAGCGGGGATGTGTGTGTGTGTCTGGAGATCATGCCATTAATCATGCAGGGGAGCCCTGCTGCAGACAGCCTCACTCAACTCGTCGGATCTGAGTGTCCCAGCAGTGGTCCAAACCACTGCCCTTCCATTTGCTGACTTCAGAAAGGGAAGGGACAAGATGTGACACAGATGCCTTCCCAGGATTGCCTCTCCTCACCCTGGGCTGGCCATTCTCAGAGACTTGACAGCTGAACTGGTGTGTCTCCTCCGTTTGGGCAGGAGGACCTGTCACCTTCCATCCTCTCCAAGGCGGGGATGGCAGCCATGGCCACATGGGCTTCATTAATGAACACAAAAGTCCCTGTTATGCTCTTGGTTGTCTGGGGCTTGGCTCGTTCTATACCCTACCGCGGATCACTTAGGACTGTTTTTGTACCAGAGACTTTCAACGTACTCAGAAGTAGCACACAATGATCATTCTGGAACCCACGCCTAGGTGCAGAAATAACAAATGTGGGGAACTTGTTGGCCTCCTGTGCCTGTGTCCTGAGCGTGGGCGCCTGAACTATGCCCCTGCATCACCCAGGAACCTGGAAGGACAGGTTTTAGCCCTGCCCACTTCCATGCTCAGATTATTTTGAAGCAGATGTCTGATGTTATTTCATGTGCAAATATTTAAGAAGATATCAGTAAAAGACAGGACTCTTTGCAATCAAAACACTTACCATCGCAAGCTCCAAAAAGCAAAAATAACTCAGCACCCCCAACACCCTGCTGGCATGCACCTATTGCTTTAGCCGCATTGGTACACCATACCTGCTCAGCCCAGGCCCTCTCTCCTCCTCCCCACCTGTCCTTTCTCTCCTGTCTAACAGTGAGTTTGCTTATGGAAAGTGAGGCCTGGACTCCTGTATCTCTTTTGTCCATTTGAGGCCACCGTGCTACCCTCCATCTCCTAATTTTTTCATCCCATGCTTTGTTGTTGATGGCAAGGAACACACACTTGTTGTCAATTACAATTTCTAGGTTTTCTCGGTGAACTGCACACAACGTCATTCAACTGGCTTCTCTATCGCCCCCAGCTAGACCCAGCGGCTGAGATTCAGGTGTGGCGCAGCCCCTGCAAGGACAGACCCTCTGTGGGCTTTCTTGTTCACTGCCTGCATCTGCTTATTTGCAGTGTTGTCTTTCAACATTTATTCCTGCTTCCCTGCTATCCTCCAAAGATAATGGAAGTTTTTCTTCTCTTTTGAAAGTATCATTATATACTCTTGAATCAGACATATTTGATGGGTTTCAGTCCATTATAGTTTTATCTCTCTGAGGTTCACATTGCCTGTCTTGGCTGGAGGGTGTGTAATAAGGTTGGTTCCCAAATCCTTCCACCAGATCCCAGCAGTCTTCGCCTTCTGGTATGACAAGACGTTCCAATCTCATCTTGTTCATTTCCTGCCCCAGATAAGGAAGGAGTCAGGCATTTCTCCAAGGAGCCTCAGTTCCATTTAGTAAGTATTCCAGCCTATTTTAAGATCACAATCTATATATTTAGAGACGTTCTTTGTGCTGGGCTGGGTATTGTTTACAAGCCTGTTCCATGGGCAGAGCTAGAGGAGAAATAAACACATTTTAAAGATAACGTGTATTGTGAGTTCGGACTGATAATTCCAGTTCAAATTAGGGCCACAAGCCTTCAGCTTGACCTTATCTGTCTGACTTCTGTGCCCCTGCCTTCCACAACATCCATGCTGGTTCTTACCAGCAACATTTACCTCGCCCAGTACTGGATCAACGGCAGCCGCACAACCACAGGGTAAACACAACAGGAAGAGCTTCAGGAATTTTTCTAGTTCTTTTGGGCCTTGGTATATACTTCATTTAAAAAGTACATATTATTTTGTTTTATAGTTGCTGGGAATAATTCCTTTGTTTTACTAAGTAGATATCAAGTTAGGCTCATCTGTCTCATTTCGCTATTTCTAATCCCTAAGGATTGCTTTTGCTTTGAGATGTAGTTTTGCTTTATAATTATATCAAGTCTTTACTTGGTTCAGAAGTCAAAACTGAAAATCTACAAAGAAATCTAGGTTCTACTTCAGGTTTCTTTCACTACATCTCCCTCCTGTGTACTGTAAAATACACTAAGACACAGGTGCGTGCACACACACACACACACACACACACACACACACACATACACACACACGGTGGGCTCTAGGACACTAGCATGCAGCTGTCTTACCGACAATAAGTGGAATATAAATGAAAACAAAGTGCCTCAGGGAACGGAAGAAAGAAATGTGAATGAGTTAAATCCCATAAACCCACAGAGAACCTCCCACAGGAGAATCTCCCACAGGAGAAGAGGTGCAGCTTCTGCCCTTGTGCAGCTGTGGGAGAAGGAAGCTGCCTCCACGGATGAATGCAGAGAGCCTGGGTGAGCTCGCAGCCACATTTTACAGTGGAAGCGCATGCTGCAAGGGCAGGTTAGAATCCCAAAGAGCTCTGTCCAAAGAGCAAGCTTACTTTATCCGGGCCGGAGCTAAAGTGAAGAAAAAGGGTATATGGGAAACTGTGAAGGCTTCTAGCAATGTATACTTAGCAGCCTCAAGTAAGACAATGGTTTGTGAATGGCACAAGCCTCCTGCAAATTGATACATAAATCTAAGAGGACTGTTAGACTCTAAGGTAGCCATGCTTAGATGTCCTATCAGCTCTTACTGCTTAAAGAGCAAGCATTAAAAGACAAGGAAAAAGACATTAGGTACAGGGGAACAAGAATAAGAATTATGTCTGACTTTTTTTCAGAAACAATAGTGGCCAGGATACACCACTAGATAGAGAATAATACATTTGAAGTCAATAAAGAAAAATATGCATTATCAAATCTAGCTTTCTCCATGCAGAAATAAAAAAGACTTGTGTATAAACCAAACCCTTACACGCTACATGAAAAGAAGTCGAGGGCCACAAATTGCATAATTCATTTACTTGAAATGTCTCTCCAAGTGGACTCACAGGTGTTTGAATGGTGAACATAAAAAATATTCTGCTAAAAGGCATGAGGGGGCATGTGGGACATGGAATTATTCTAGAACAGGACAGTGACAACAGTTGTGTAACCTCATATGTTTATTGATCACTGCATGATATACTTGAATTTATGTCTTGATACAATTATTAAATAATGTAAAGACTAAAATATTTTAATGGGAAAAAAAAGCAAAAGTGACTCATCTATTTTTTCCTCTAAACTACTAGAAATGATTAAAAATTTCCTCAGACTGAAGGTAATGATTAAAAGACTGGGAATGAAAGCAGCAGAATGAGTGAATTTGTGGGTGAACGGAAAAGCTTTTAAGGGAAAATATCAATAATGAATTGTGGCATTTCAGCATATGGATGCAGAAATGAAATATTTAACAAGAGCACAGACATCAGGGCTGTGTGACTAGAATGCTACTATTGCAGTAGCCTTAGTTTGTGAAGCTATATGGTATTAGATAGAGGTAAAGTGTGATAGGTTAAAGATGACTCATGTTTTCTCTAGAGCAGAGCAGCAATTGAAAAACAGTAATAGAATTAGCTAAAATGTCCATGGGAAGATCAAACAGGATAATAAAACAAGAAATAATTTAAAGAGAAGGCAGAAGCGGAGGAACAAGGATATAGATCAGGTGGAACAAACAGAAAACAAATGCCAAGATGATAGATTGGACCCAACCATACTGATAATTACTTGAAATGCAAATGGGCTGTCAACGTTTAATTAAAAGAAATTATCAGGCTGGATACTATAACTCAGGGCTACAGTGCTTGCTTTGCATATGTGAGGCCCTGGGTTCCATGCCCAGCACCACAAACAAACAAAAGAATCGCACTAAGATAAAAGAAGAAAGTCTCTCTTTTCCCTTCTCTTCTCCTTGACCCACAAAGGTATTATTCTAAAGCTGAAGGTTGAGATTGGTTGAAAGTAAACATATAAACCATGCAAACAATAAACATAAGAAACTGAGACTGCCTGCCCCAGAAAAAGTAGACTTTTAGAATGGAGAGAATTACCACTAAGACAGGCACTTTATAAAGTCAAGAAAATATAACAATCCTAGAAGTGAGTGCATATATAACAAAAATTCAAAATCACAAAGAGGAATTTGACAGAAAGGCAGGGAGAAATACAGATCTACAATCACAGCTGGTTATTTTAACACCTCTCCCTCAGAAACTGGTTTGGGGAAAAAACCCAGTCGAGATAAAGGGCTTGAATACCTCTACAAACCAACTTGACCTAATTGGTATTTATAGAACACTGTGCCCAACGAGACAGAACACACATTCTTTTCAAGTGCACACACAGCTCTCACCGTGAGAGACCACTGCTGGGGAACAAAACAAAGCTGGAGAAAGCCACAAGAACCAAAATCACTGTCATTCACTGACTCCCAAAGCGTGGCCTCGGAAACCCAGAGAAGCCTTAAGGAGGATCTCAAGGTCAAAACTATTTTCAAAATTTTGAGGTATTTCCTGGCCTTTTAAAAAATCCTAACTCTTGCATTAGTGTAGAGTGGAGTCTTACAGAGGCCGAGTGGCATGTGTTATCATCAAGACTGAATGAAAGAAAAAAATGGGAAAATTTGTCTTCAGATTTAGCCAGGCATTAAAGAGGGTTGCAATATATATATATATATATATATATATATATATATATATATATATATATATATATATATAAAAACTCAGTGTCATTCCTTTCATTGTTGTTTGGAAAATACAGTTTTTTTCCATAAAAATGCTATTGTTAACAAATAGTTTGTTAAGTTAATATTTTTAAAACCTCAGCTTTAATTTAAGTCTGATAAATATAAATATGTACAATCCACATAAACTGAAGCTATTTGGGGGTGTTTAATAATTATTAATAAACATAGTGGGAACATTTTGGTAATCACTGATATAAAGGATATTCTTGATAATGTTAAATTAAACTAGAAGTCAAAAATAACATCTAGAAATATCAGGTATCTGAAATAAAGCTATACTTAGAATTCTGAGTAACTCTTCAATCAGAGAAGGAATCTTACAGAGAAATTTTTAAAAATATTTTAAACTAAATGATAATGAAAATATCAAAATTGATGGAGAGCTAGAGCTACAGCACTGAGAGGAGGGGGGCAGTTTTGGATGTTACTATGGATCAATGTGAAGCATCTCCCCAAAATGTATTTGCTGAGGGCTTCATTCCTAATCCAACAGTGTCTTACAGTGGAGGCTGGAGGGGTCATTGGATCAGGAAGGCACTGTCCTCATCAATGCATTGATGAGTTCATTGGCTGAATAGGCTATGAGGAGGTGGGACCTTATAGGAATAAGTAGGTCACAGGTTTAAAGGGTTAACCTGTCCCCAGCCTCTTCTCTGCTTTCTGTCTGCCATGACGTGAGCAACTTTCCTCTGTCAGGCCCTTCTGCCCTGAGCTTTCTTCCTTGGAGCCAGAGGATCATGGAGACTGAATCTTCTGAAACCGTAAGCCAAAATAAGCTCTTCCTCCTTTGAGTTGTTGGTGTCAAATATTTTACCAGACCAATGAAGAGTCAACCCAGAAGTCTGTGTCAATAAGGCGGGTGTAAAGTAATCGTGCATTGACCTGATACAAACTCATTGAGAAAACAGAGAAGAAGCATAATGCTGGTACCCGAATTTGATAAAGGCATCAAGATAAATATACATAGCTTTCACTGGTATTATATTGAGATATTTCTAAATAAATCAATGGCAACATAGATAAATACTTATATGCAGCAATTATAATAGTAAACCATGATAATGCATATATGTCTAAGCATTAGGAACTAGTAAAATGTTGTGATAAGTCCTTGGGATGAAACAGTATACATACACTGTATACAGTATACATATACTATATACATATACTGTATACATACACTGTATACAGTATGCATATACTGTATACATACACTGTATACAGTATGCATATACTGTATACATATACTGTATACAGTATGCATATACTGTATACATACATAATATACAGTATATACATATACTGTATACAGTATACATATACTGAAAATATGTTCTCAAAGAATCAGATTCTATTATTATATGTAATACATAAACATATAAAAATCCTAAAAAAGATATATACTAAAATATTAGTAGTGCTGAATTATAGATTGGAGGAATTGGTGCTAACTTTAAAAAATGTTTTTCTGTATTTCCCAAGTTACCTGCAACGTGGTCATTTTACCTTAATAATGGTTGGGGGAAACACAACTAGATCTTTAAAGGAACATTTGGAAATTACAACCCTGTAGCTTGCATAAGGGTAATGGTCTGCAGACCCTTTGGAAAGAGTCAGTCCTATACTTGTACTTTAGATTTGGAAGATTGAGTTTCTGTGCTGGACAGACACAGTGATGTGTACCAGGCCATTCATCTGGCTCTTGATGGAACCAAGTCTACCCTGGCATCAGGTTGCCCTCTCATCACATGCTATTTGCATTATGTCATTAAGTTACAGAGTGTGGCAAATGGCATTGGCAATCACACGTGAAAATTCTTCACATTTAATCACTGCTATTAGTCCAAAGAGACCAGATGATTTATTCATTTAGGCCACAAGTTCAAATGTCTTTACCATTATACTTACTATTTAAAATCCCACTAAAAAACATGAAGACTAAGTATCTTCTACATTGTTTTCTGTTATGTAGAATATTCCAATTCACTAAAATCTCAAAATGAAGACAACCTACTAAATTGGAGTTACCAATTATACTATAAAGCTTAGTGATCTGTCAAATAATTCTGGCAAAACAAAATAATAAAGAAAGGAGAAGGAGGAGAAAGAAGAGGAAAAGGGAGAGGAGGAGGACGGAGAGGAGGAGAAGGAGGAGAAGAGGAATCCTTGTGCAAAACATCCAGAGAAAAGTCCCACACGCGGGGGTGGCTGTCACACCCAGCATCTGAGCTGGCTCGTGAAGGGACATCTGTTTGAAGGAAGCTTTTTCGGAGAACAAAAGCCGTATTTCTTTCTTGGCATCATAATGAGTCAATCAAACTTAAGTGAGAAGAAATTGGCGGAAGCTCCAAGTCTGGAGGAGACGCTGGGCAGATGCAGGCCCCAGCAGAGGATTCTATGTGGACTCCACGGCGGGCCCTTGCTGTGACCCTGAAGTTCAGCTCCAGTGATGGCGCATCTAAGGAAATAGCAGCAGTGATACTCATGCTGCTTTTTGTGTGGATAAAAACAAGTGACCATTCTGTGGGGTGCGGAATGTGACTAAACTCAGGTTCTGCAGACAATGACAGAAGACGTCCTAATTCTTCAAGGATCTAATAAATAAAAGGGGAAAACATCCGTATTCAGTGTCAGGATTGGTATATGAGCTAAAGAAACCCCCTCTGAATGCGAATCCCAGGCGGCAGCCAACCTTGCCTCTACAGTTGGGGAAGCACCCACACCCACAGTGAGGGAACCCCGGGCCTCTGCACCCCCTGTGCGAGCCCTGCCATGCCACCCTTCACACACCCCTAGTGCTGCTTTCGGTCACATCTACCAGATCCTTTCTCATTCAGTCATGGGGACCAGGGCTCAGCGCCAATCCTGGTTTTGCCCCCAACTACCCGGCAAAGTTGGTAACTGATTAAAGTCAGTCACTACCTCTGGGCTCCTGTTTCCCCCACAGTTAGATGAGGGCATTGGGCCACCCTGGGAGTCAGAAAGACCTGAGGCTACCTCCAGAGTCCCCCAGAAGGAGCAGCCCACAGAATCTGCTGCCGCCATGGAGCAGGTTGTTGACAACACGCCTGGAGTCTGCAATGCTTGATGTAAATGACACTGGTAAGAGATTTCCCCCAAGTCACTACCCCTTTCCATTCTCCATCACTGCGGGTTACTGAGGCCCCGTGTGTCCCATCACTGCTGCTGGCCACCCACTCTGATTATAGACAGGACTCTTACAGTGCCAAAGCCACAAGAAAAGGAAGTCAGAGATCCATTTCTTCCAAGAATACAACAAATAGGGAACAGATCTTAACATATAGGGTCACTTACTCACTAGTAGTCACACTCGATGGCTTTTGTTGTGCACAGACTATGTGCAAGTGCGGAGTTCTGTAACAATCACCAATACAGGGAGGGGACAGCAAGAATTCCTGATGTAAAAGAAGTTGAAGGAAAGAAGGATTTTCCCAGGAGCCCATCCACTTAACCATGCACCATGCTACTCTCAGAACAACACCGTGAACTTGACCTTCCAGAAGCCATCCGGTCTCTGCTCCTTTTCCAGTGAATACTGATGGTATCACCTTCCTAAGTTGTTACAGGAGGTGTAGGATGGGGGTCAACACACATAAAATGACCACACAGTCAACATCCCGGCTACTGTCATTTTTATCTCAGGATCATTACTTGTCAGTGAAATTTCTAGATACAACTCAGAAGTCACATCACTGTCCCAGAGTCATCTAGCTGGCAATGGGACCAGCCTTTCAGTTCAGCTATGTGCCCCCCACCAGTCTTGTTATGCTTCTGTCTACTCTTTCCAAGGGAGAATCTGCCAATGCTTTCTGTTCCTGTCTGTTCCATTCTATTTCTTTGTGACATCAAGTTTTATTTCTGCATGTGAACCTTTTAATGACCCAGCATTCTGGCAGAAATGATGCAAGCCTGGGATTCGCCTCAGAATGGTGGCTGCTGAGTTCTCTAAGGGTAATGCTGTGGTTCATTTTGATTCTAATCCAGGTTCCTCAGCGAGGTTTGAAGGAAGCCATGTCCTTGAGAATCTCTTGCATATCAATGCTGCATGCTCTGGAGGCTTTATCTTCTAGCTGCAGCTCTCCCTAGATTCGCAGGTGAAAATATTTAATAGCTCCTTGAGTAAATAACACATGTTGTCACACTGGCAAAAGAGGCCAGCTCACGTACAGGCAAGCAAGCACGTCTCTCAGACCCAGATGATAAAGACCACTGGTGGTGGTGGATGAACAGAACAGCCTGTCCCTGTGTGCAGTCCTAGATGGTCTGGGGAGCTGGTGGGGAGTGGGTTGTTTTTATTTTTATATTCATAGTGAGTTTTTGGAGAATCAGGAAGCTGTAGGGAGGGTGACATTTTTCTGTGGTCCCCTTCCCATATTCTCAGGAATTTTTTTATACTTAAGAGTGCCCACTATACTCATCTCTTCTACATCAAGATTTGCTTCTAGGAAGATTTGGCCCTCTTGTGAGGCAGTAAATAAATAATTCTTAGCTTTGAAATAATATTACCTTTCTCAGAATACAGTTGGGCCCCAGCAGACCCCTACCAAGCATACACTTGGAACATAAAATATTCAGGGGGACCAGTAAGGCAACCCTGGTAGGCAGGGAAATTCCAGGGCAGCCCTTCCTGGGGTGCAGGAAGTCACATGAACTAGCCAATCACCTTCTTTATTTGGAGGAACGACCTGAGGAGGGGGACATTGAGGACACAGATGTCCTAATCCAGCTGATCTATAATAATCAATGTATTCAAATGACTTGGCTCAGGGTACTACAGGTCCACAGTTAATTAAGTAAAAAGTGCTGGATCAATTGATGAAGGACAGAGGAAGACAGGATTATTAGCACGGAAATCTCTGAGGATGCTCTACCCTCCACCCCAGCCCCTTTCCCCTCCTGACCTGATTTCAGGGTCTGAGACCAGCATGGGAAAGTGATATAACCAAGATCAAGCGGCTTCACCACCCCCTCTCCCTTGGCTGAAGGTCACTCCTGCTGCTTCGTTGATTAATACCTGGAGGTGGCATGTCACATCTGAACCTCTCACCAAATACTAAGTAGAAAGACCCTCATCAGAACTCTGACTCAAAACACTCCTTTTTCTCTGTGACACTACAGAACCCATCCAAATAAGTCTCCTGAGAGAATCAGGCATGGGACCAGGAGAACAGAAAGTTGTCAGGGTAACACGGGGACATGGAGTACCTGGGGCATCAGAGAAAAAGAAGGCTCCATTACAGCAAGGAGTCCAGGGGGAGTGCTGGCGACAAGTCTCCCTTTCCACAGCTGGAGCCTTCTGCAAGGCCCCAAGCTGCCTGCTCTGTGAGTGCAAGCAGCATCTAACAGGCCCTGCACGGACAGCACTTAATAAATATAATAAACCCAAAAGGACTAAGGCAAGCTTTCACCAGCGTCTTGAAAGCTGCCTCCGGAATAAGGGGAAATCTCCTCTTGTGGAGGGTGCAGGCAGGCACATTTCAGCATGCTGGCCCTCGGTGGTCTTGGACCTGCCTCTGGATGTCCCTATTTAACCTCACTGTGAGTTAGTGGAGAGCAGATGCCAGGACGAGATGAGAGCTTCATCCATCACTCCCACCGCTTCACTGATTAATACCTATCTCAGCTCTCTTTTAAAGAAAGAAAGAAAGCAGGAAGCTTGCCCAGGACAGTCTTCAATTCCCCAGGCAGTGTAGAAGGAAATACTGATTTATTTATAGAGAAACACAGTCACTGACATGCATTTGCAACATGATAAATAGGAATTTGATAGATATATAATTATGCACACAAGAAATATCTTACCATGTTATTAGGCATTAAAACTTAAATTGTGTATATAAATGACATTTTCAAAACCCATGGAATTTTCTTCTCATTACCCATGTAAGCCCTAACTCACAGTCATAAGCCTTGATTTACTTTCTCAGGTGTGACAGGCATCTCTTATTTGACATAGGATCTAAACCAGGATGCATTTTGTGCTATTGAGAAGTGCAGTTTTCTAGCATTTAAATTGGCTTTGAAATGTCACTCACTTTAACTTTGCCATCTGCTATTAAGCATTTCAAGTTTTTCTGCCATGCATATGTATGTCCACTTGCAGAAGGCATGTATGTGTATTGTGTATCGTCTTCTGTGTGTGTGTGTGTGTGTGTGTGTGTATGTGTGTGTTTACAGAAATCACTGACTCACAGGTAAAGGGATTGCTAGATATTAGCTCTGTCAGCAGAGGGCTTCAGTCCTGGCTATTTAGTAGAATTCCCTGGGAAGCTTTAAAAACTCCTTAAGCTCAAACTGGTAAAATCTAAATACATCCTGTGCTCTTCTAGCTCATAGCATTATTCTATTGTCACCTACCTCGTTCTGATGCTCAGCTGGTTATGTGAGCTGTTATGGCGGGGGAAGCTGGCAGACAACCCAAGGCACCTCTCTGTTTTGTCTTTGCAACTTCCTGCAAATCTATATCATACCCAAATAAAAAGAAATTTTTAAAAATGCTGATGCACAGGCCAAACTCTGCGCTAATTAAACCAGAGTAGATATGGATGAGCATCCAGACTCAGTCTTGTTAATGCACTCAGACAACACCAAAGGTAGCCTGAGAGTCCCTGATCTTTCTAACGGGCTCCCAATGTTGAAATATTTTACAGTCTTCTCATAAGCAGTTTACTACATCAATAGCAATAAAGCATATTTCAGTTACTGAAAAACATATTTATTATGAGCTTTTTAATATTCTGGAAAACTCACAGACGTGCCAGGGGAAAATTTATATATGCACCAGCCAAAATGCTAACTTGGTAAATAATTCTGAGATTGTATTTGAAAAGGAATTACCTAACCCTAAGAACTTCCTATCAATTTTTTGTGGCAGAAATATGACACATATAGCAGGAAGGCTTGGATAATTACCTTTGTAAATAAAAATGTAAAAACTTTAAAAACAGGTTAGTCATTAAATAAAAGCAAGTTCTGTTTAATAGATATGTTTGAATTTCAAAATTTTTGCAATACGCAACCAGAGTTTATCTTCCTGAACACCTATAACAAAGGCCAGAAACCTTCTTTCTTTCCTTCCTTTCTTCCTGTCTACCTACATTCCTTTGTTTCTTGATGCTTCATTTCTTGGTTTCCAGGCCTTTGTGTGTGCTAGGCAAGTACCCTACCACTGAATTACACCCATAGCCCTTCTTGATTTATTTTAATGGAGAAGTCATTGGTTGTTATTTTCCTTATGTTTAGAGAAGATGACAAGAGGATTCGTGCCTCATAATAATAACACCAAGCATCCATGTAGTGCTCATTGCCTGCCAGGCACCAGGCACTACAAAGGCAGTATTTACTCATCTAATCTTCTCAGAGAGCCCTGTGTTGGAGGACACATTGTCCTTCCTGCCTAGAGACATGGACACAGGTGCCCAGGGAGGTGGACATGTTCAAGTCACACAGCTAGTAAGTGCAGATGCTGATAGGAGGCTAATTGTCCATTGGAGTATCCTAACGAGGGTACTAAAAGCCTGACAGGAACAACAGGAGATGCCAATGGTCCTGAAAAGGCAGACAACAGAAGAGGGCAGGTCAGGGCGATGTGTATTTATAGTGTCTCAGCTCTTATAGGGGCAGGAAGAGCTCAAGGATGTCTTGGTGTCTCTTCCAGTTCCTAGGTGTATGGATTATCTTTCCCTCAACTCTGGCCATTTTGGCTTCATGTGAACTGGAAAAACCTATCTGATCACCTTTAATTTTTACATAAGCTTTTTAATTTATTTTTACAACATGCAAATTAGAAGTACTGATGGAAAAAGTCAATAATGTTATAATCCCGGTGATGCCCAAGGTCTAGGATGACATTTATCTAGGCAAAAGCACTTTTGTGGTGCTCGGTATGATGACTGTGGCATTTTAAAGCTGCTTTCAGCTTGGCTTCAGAATCGCTTTGTAAATTCTATAAGGTGAAGCAGAATTTATCAAATCAATAAAAAAATCCTCTCATCCTGGTTATACTGTGTTTGGAGCCTGCCTCCTGCTGTCCAGAGCACAGCCCAGAACGGATGGCAGACTTTGGTGGCAGCTTGTTCCGGTAGGCATGTCACCAAGGAGAGAGAGACATCCCGAGGTAATGAGAGGCTCCAAAGGCTGGGAGAAAGGCATGGAGTTCTCCTACCCTAAATGTTCATCTCTAAGTGTCATGGAGACATCCCCAAGTCCTGCAGGAATGTCAGTAGGGCTGATGACTTCTTGTGGACTGGAGAGGAATCTTTCATTTTTTTCACCTGGAAAGCGAGGATGTTAAACTCAACAAGCACCTCTCAACCTTTCTGTGCATCAGGAAACAGCCCCCTGTCTATGTGCCTAGGACCAGGAGATCTGGTTTGATTTCAGGGTGCTCCAAGTTGGTCTAAGTACAGGTGCTGTTAGAGGTCCTAAGTCACTGGAGGTGCTGCCCTTTGAAACCAAGAAAGAAATGGGAAGATCTCAACCCCACAGCTGTACCCCAAGTTTGAAGAGCATTTGGTTAATCCTAATCTGCAGGGATGAAACCTAAGCATCAGTATTTTCAAAAGCTGCCAGGAGATTAAATCTGCACCCATGTTGAAGGACCACCAAACCAGGTGATGTCCAAGGAACAATGATGGCCAAAAACTCTGCTGTGTTTGGCATCCTGCAACCTCTTCCACTCTGCATCATCTGGAGTACTTGCTAAAACCTAAACTTGTGGTCCCAGCCCAGGAGTCCCAGTGCAGCAAGGCTGGGGTAAGCATGGGAATGTGTACTGGTAACAGGTTCCCGGGTGTTACTGCCTTGGCCTAGAAATCACATCTGGAAATCACTGCTGGAGGGCAGAATGGATATTGGACCATGGGAAAGAGAGAAAAGAATCCAGAACAAGTCACTGTCTCTGGAAAGGAACAGTCAGATGGGGAACAAGTAACAGCATAATGCCAGCAGGATCTGCTCATAGGCAGCTTTGGGACCAGGAAGGGGCAGCCTGGAGACAGAGGGTAGAGTCTGAAATACAAGGATGACAAGGACCTGAGAAGTGAGAAGGGAATGAAGAGGACCTTCGTCTATGTCAGCACTTGACTCGGAGCACAGAGCTGGTGGCAGTGGGGTGGAAAGACAGAAAGACAGGAACATGTTTCTATCACTATTCTCTTGTGTATTTTGTCAAAACTTTTTAACTGCAGAGGTGCCATAGTTCACAAACTTAACTTGTCCCACAGTTTAGGAAAAGCTGGCCACCTCTGTGATTATGTGGGAAAGACAGCTGTAGCTATGTTTTATCATGCAATGCAGAGTTTACAAACAAAAGCAAAATGTTGCCAAATGCTCCTGTTTGTGAACCAAATTGTTTGCAAACAAAAGCATTCATGAACCAAGGTACCACTTGGGGAGTTTTTGTTACCCTCTCTTATTCACATCAGCCTTTTTAAAGCCAGGTCTCTGAGGGAGGAGGAGCTAGAGAGGGACAGAAGCAGGAGGTGGGTAGAGGTAGGGGAGTGCTCTGAGCAGGGCTTGTCTCTACTCCCCAGTGACCCACATGTGTAAACACTGAATTGTCTCCTAGTGTAAGAAACTGAAAAGGTAAGACTCAAAATCTGCAAAGATAATGTGAAAGGGAAAAAAATGCTCAAAGGAAAAGAACAACTGAATGGATGAAAGGATAAAAGAAAGAAGGGAAAAGGAAAAAATATATGTGTATATAAAAGATACCTTAGATAATTGTGCTAATGATTTCTTTTAATTCATTAAACAGAGCAGTTTGTGCTTATATTGTTTATGCATGCCTATATCTTGTAATATGAGTAACTACTTTGAAGATAACAACATGACATATTAACCACTGTCAATTTCCTATTATCCTGTTTTTGAGATTCTGTACCTTTGTTTTTATTGTTTTTTTTTTCTCTTTAAAATTAAAAACAAAAAGAAAGAAAAAAAGAAATAGCAGAGCCAGACGTGGTGGCCCTTGCCTGGAATTCTAGCACTCAGGAGGCTGAGGCAGGAAGATTACTGCAAGTTCAAAACCAGCCTGAACTGCACAGTGAAAGCCTGTCTTGAAAAGACAAAAAAAAAAAAAAAAATTCCCTTAATTCTACAGCACCAGGTAAAGGTCCAGTCCACCAACAGTTTCCATGTTTTGATTTGTTTTCAGAAAAAGAAATCAGTTTACCATTGCTGCTATCAGACACACAAGTTGGACAAGTTCTTGACAAGTTATGTGGCACCGCCTGGGACTCCTGACTTTACCACAGGAGCCTGAACTATGCCTAGATGGGAGTTAAATAAAGCTGCATGTCTACTCAGTAAAAGGAAATGCTCTTTTTTTAAGTTTGCCAGATAAACACTTTTCCTAAGATGCTTCAGTTAAGAACTAGGTACCTCTCTAAGCTATCTATCCCTATCTGTCTGTCTGTCTATGTTTTTATTTGAGTATAATGACTCCAGGATTTGTTGACATTTGGATTAGTGTGAACTTCTTTGATAGGACGGTACTGAGAGAGATTTTATTCCTGAGATGAGGAAGATTTGAGGTACTGTTGTTGCTTAAGAGGAGTTTATACCTAATTCTGTGGTCATATATGTTTTTTAGCTAGATGAGATACTGAGAATTTATATATTTTATCTAAACTTTTTAAACACCTATCGTCATGGTTTGAAAGATTTCAGCACAGATCAAATTTTAAGAGACAGAAAAACTTGCAGGATTTGGAACAGAATTCTTCATTCTTCTGCCTCTGATAACCTCACACAGATGGTGTGCTCAGGATTCTGAGGTCTAGCACCAAGCAGCATCATGGCTGAGAAGTTGTTTGCTATGGACCCAATGTAGGTAGGGACAATGTGTGTGATACAGGCGTGTCCCCTTTTCAGGAACCTAAGTGACTAATGTCTTCATACTTTGTTAGCAAAAAATTATCATCTTTCTGTCCTCATGCTCAAAAGGAGTGAATCCAAACAACACAGATTTATTTTGGGCACACAAGTGGGCCAATCAGGACTTTCGGGGTGTTGTAAATACTATGGGAGCTCCCCTGCATTACAAGGTGAACTATGCAGGTGCCATAGGGAAATGTTGCCCAGCAACTCAAATCCAAGAACATAATCAAAGAGCCAGCACCTTACACCCTCATCAGCTCCTGCTATAGGAGCCTGGCCCTTCCTGTGTCACAGCCTGGACAGCGCTAGCTACCACACCCATCACGGGCTTGTATTTTCAGTGTGCATCTGTTCCTCTCTAACTGTGACCTGGCTTCCAGGAAGTCCAAATAACCAAGGGAAGGCTGGATGAGCATATGTGGGACCAGTGGGTGTTTCCTTAAAGATGTGGGAGAGAGAGAGAGGGAGAGGGAGAGGTAGAGGGAGAGGGAGAGACAGAAAGACAGAGAGAGAGAATGAGAGCGCACAGTTACACTGCAGTGCTCTCTTTTGTATGCATTTTTATTACTAATGGAAGAAATATACTTTTCACTCCAAAACATGCATCCATGACACCCAGAGCTCACGTGTGCCCTTGGGAAAGCCTGCATGAGCCCCTTCCTCCTCTCTTGTGTGGACACTAAAGATACACACAGACATTGAACCATCAGGTATTATACTCTGCATCAACACTTCATGATGCAGAAATTATTCAGACTTTCAAAATGGACACTCCTTGAAAAATTTGATGACCTGTGGTGAGAATGAAGCCTTTTAATATAATAGACCAATTTGCTAAGACAAATCCAACAGCACAAAGAGAAGGGGTCATAAGCTCAAACTGCTGAGCCCCGTCTCTCCCAGTGGAGGAATGAAGGATCCACTGACTATTTTCAAAGAGTGTCGAAGAACCCTGCAGCACCCAGCTGTTCTGTGGCACCTTCAATCCTGGTGAATCTCAGGTACCAGCCTAGGTTCTATTGCATGTGCATCCTATAACTGAGCTGGGCTAAGACTGTGGTGCAAGAGATGCTGGGGCCACCTGGAATATTTAGGGTTTTGGGAGAGAAGCAAATCATCTCTAACCTTCAAATTTTCAAATGAAATGAATTTCCATATAGGACCATATTTTTCTTACCTAAAACAGGGCAGGAGGTAGACCATGCTCATCCCAAGAAACTAGGGTAGTAAATAAAAAACAGCGAGAAGCAGTAAGAAAATTCTAAAGACATACACATAGGAATTTAGCTGAAAGATATTGCTTACAATTTATTATTTATGTCCTCTTTCTAGTTATGAAAGCCTCTGGAGAGCCACTTCCTGAACACACAGAAGTGATCAGTTTAGTGCAAAAAGAAAATGACTATTTAATCTATACTTGTTAGTGTCTTTGGCAATTATGAAGTTCAGTAGAAGGATTACTTTTTTTAAAAAAAGTAAAATGTTTTCTTGCGTACAACTATAAATTGTATAAAATAAAAAGTTTTACCTAGTGTATTAATGAACAAGGGAGCCAGTGAGATGTTAAAAGCAGGTTAAGGGAGACTCCAAGAGCAGACGCATCTGTATGGCTTGCGTAGGTTAGCAAAGCAGAAGTGGGTTTGCTTAACACAGAAGCAACTGGCTTCTTCTGCAATAGGACAGAAAACAAGGGCAAAAGCAATTCTGCATTAGAAAAAAATTATTGAGTCTGATGAAGCTCAAGGAGAGTGAAAGCCCCAGAGACCCATGGAATCAGCTAATCTCTAGTCAGAAGACCCCAGGCTCCGCTGCAGATTGGTCTCAGCCATCCTTCCCGCTCTTTTCCAAGGCTCCCAACATCTCTCCACCACTATGGACACATGGTGGGAATCTCTCCCCAAAGTTGGTTGATTTTTCCAGATTACTGAGTACAGTCTGGAGATCATATGACATCAAAGCAGGTCACACTGACATTGTGAATTTTCTCCTGGCTGTCAAATTGGAACTCACACCTGACAGGGCACTGTAATGTCATCCCCAAAAGTATACAGATAAGATATGGAGATTGGCAATTTGGTCTTTTAAATTTGAGGCACACACAGACCCTGATCACTATAGTTCATCTTTATGCTGCTGCAAAAGCAATGCATGCTTAGTAGAAACCGTACCTTGAATCTTGAATTTTAATCTTTTCCCTGACTGGCCATATGCAGCATGATAGTCTGTGACACCAAATGGCGATAGTCAACTACAGCTGCTGATGCCCCATGGTCAGAGGAGACACCCCAGAGTCTATGTGTGTTAACTATGTAGTTGGTGGTGGGGCCACATCAAGTGTACTTCTGACTTAAGATACCAGTTTACAATGGGCTGATGGGAATGGAACTCAGGGTGCATCAGTACAGGGTCGATAATAAACTGTACAATCTGTTACCTCTCCATGGATGCCTCCGTGGACTCCCACTTTTAGGAGTTTGTGCCATGTGTGAGCCTCCTGCTCTGTGCACCTCTGTCTCACCCGAGACACTATGATTGGCCTAGCCTCCTCCCTGATCTCCAAGGATCTGTGTGTGCTGTGTGCTTTTCCAAGTCCTTGGCCCACCAGGAGGGAGAAGCCCCAATGCTGGTGGCTGCCCTGAAAGTTCCAGTGCCCCTGCCAAGAATTTAGCAAGCCAGGACCTCAGTTCAGCCCATCTCCCTCTCCTCTGCCACCCAGATACTTCCTCACCCTCTGCTAGGCTGATTTTTCTCCCTGGCATTTATCACAGTCTAAGAGAATATGTATTTATCTCTTTTCTTGCTCAGTGTCCCTGGTTACCTTTGAATTACACAAAGGCTGCATCCGTGTCTGGTTCACTGCTGTGCGTCTGGTACTTAGCTTAGCTTAGCCTAAAGGTCCTTCTCTCCGCACCGTGTGTGCATGCATGTGCTTGCTAGAGCATTTTCCCATATAAAGAGCTTCCTCAGGGTCTGTCCACAGATTCCTCCAGGAGTTAGGAACTGAGTCACGGGTCCTGGGCTGGCAGGCTATCACTATTCAGCAAGCCAGTGGGCGGGACACCCTCTCCCTCTCCTCCCACCAGGGCCTTTCCCCCAGCTCCCCAGAGCAGTCTTGATAGTTTGTCTAATGAATCCTGAGCATTCCTGTCATTTTTACTTTCTGTACCCAACAAAGTATTGGTGACTCTGAGTGAGAAGATGTCAGTTTCTTCCAATGGCCTCTCCACTTTTTTCTTTAAGGGTAGAAGACCTCGACTGGCTCAAACTCTCTGCACACCACACATTCGACCATTCTCCATTTCTTTTCCATAACCGTGACTCATGAGGTAGATCTTGTTTGCTTAGCTGTCTGATGAGCAATAGTGAGCTGACTCCCAGAGGGCTGGCTGCACGTAAGCATGTGTTAGGTGATAACATCCAGCATCAGCCAGACTCTCTGCATCTGGCAGTGTGCACCTGGACACTCTGCATTATTTGACCTTACTTTCAGGAAGACCCCTAGGTAGGGACTATTGTTGTCTCCAGCTTATGGATGAAGAAATGAGGTTCAGAGAGGCCTAGGGAAATTTCTCAGGAATATGCATTAGCATTGTGTCAGACCAGAATATGAACTAGGGTCATTTGATTTGAGGATCTGGAATTCTAGCTAATATTCTCCAGGTCCAAAGCAATTATTCAGTGTCGATGCAGCATAGTTGTGTTTTGATTGCTGGCTCAAGAAAAGCAGCTTCTCTTCAAATATATCCCACTGTTACACATTTTGAATTTTGAGAAATTCAAGACCTTCCTAAGAAGCAGCCAGGGCAAAAACCTTCAAGCTCAGGCCTCAGGCACCTTCCTGAAATCTTTAGAAAAAGTCCTCTTTGCTCCCCTCTCTGAAAAAAATCTGAGCCACCCCTAATTCTTTCTAACTCTCACTTTTCCGCCCAATTTCTTATTTCCAGGGACAAAGATTTTATTTCTTGGCCAAACTCTGCTCACACTTCCCTAAACTTGTCAATGAAACCATGATTGTTGGACATCCATGTTCATTTCTGCACTGTCTGGTTTTAGAGCTAAGCTGGTTTAGCTAGAATCCCATTCTGCTACTGACCATTCTGGGTGCTGATCAGGCTTCTCTTCCTCCTTGCCTGGTGACCTCTCACCATCCTGCCCTGCCTTCAGAAAGAAGCCCATCCGATCTCTTCAGCTTGGATTCCCCTTGATCTCTGATATTCCATCCACTGACCCCCACCCTCCTTCTTTGCTACAGACTCCTATTTGCTATATGGAGAGTTTAGGGAGTACCGGAATATCTCCCTGATTGCCTTGCTTCCTGCAACTATGCAATCCCCTGCTTGAACAAAATCATTCTATATTTAACAAGTATCACCCATTTATCCATCTATCTACTCATCCAGCTATCCATCCATCCATCCATCTATTCATCCACCCATCCAATCTTCCATCCATCTTGATGGTCTAACCATTACAGAAGTACATACAAACTGAAATGTATCACATGGAGGGACTTCTGTAGGGGAATCCAGATAGGAGGGAAGCCACTGTACCAACAGATTGTCATGGTTTTTTTAAAAAAAATTTTGTGTGGGGCCATGGATCAAACCCAGGAACTCAGAGCCTCACCCTCATGTTAGGCAAATGTTTCATTAATAAACTACAGCCCTAGTACACTATCATGATGTTTTAAGTATGGTTTAAGAAAGGGCAAATTTTTGACTGAATGTAACACCAAGAGCACATTTTATTGGGTTATTTTTCTTAGCAAGCCATTGATAATTCTAGGCTTGAGAATATCACCACACCATTGAGTGGGATTACTGTTTGTTTTTTGTTTTTATTTTTCAAAGGAGAAGGTTTAAAAGAACACCTGCTCTTCCCAATAAACAGCCTAAGCATCCAAGGACAACCTGAAGATCACACAAGATCCTGGCCTTGTTTGAAAGCTCCGGAAAACCCCCGCATTAACATTATGCCTCTGTGCAACTTCAAAGGCCTGGCTGGGTAAGATGGATTTGAAATGTCAGTGCAGGATCAAGCTGGATCGTTAATGATGCTGATCTATTATTTTGGTAAAGGTGGAGAGTCATTCTTTCATTTTCTTTTTCATATTGTTGGATTTCTCATCAACAGCACTGTTATCTATTCTATGTATCATCTTTTAAATTAAATATAGGATTTTCCTTGCTGGTTTAACTTTCCTTATTCTTTGAATACATACAATCTCAGAGCATAAAATCATAAAAATAAATTACATCTGTTAATATGTTTTTCTTTCTCAATATCCTGTGTACACTATAGTTAATTTCCAATTTTTATTTGCATAGATGCCAAGTAATTGTGGTGAGGCTGTATAATTTCCTTCCTAGGAAATTATAGTTCAAAACTATTGTAGTATTTGGCTTGTGTTCTCCCAGATTCACGTAGTTCCAGTCAATTTTTCTGTACTCTGGGCTGTAAATTGCATATAATAGACATTAGCTGTTTCTGTCTAGACCAGAGTTAGCCAACTTTTTTTCCATAAAGAGCCATGGAAATATTTAGAGCATGTGGAATATTTTATCTTTGTAGCAACTACTTATATTTGCCATTTAGGGCGAAGACAGACATACAAACTATCCAATGAATGGGTGAGACTGTGTTCCAATAAAACTTTATGAACAAAAACAGGGTGTGGCCAGGGAATTACTTCTCAGACATATTTTTGGCAAAGTAGTTTAGAGTAATAATAGTTCAGGGAACTTCAGTGATCCATCTACACTTAACTCCCTTTCTAGTATCTTATATTCAAGAAACTCAACTCTGGGTTCTCAGCCTTTTACCCCCTTACTAAACTCTGCTGAGATGAGCTGCAAAACATCTCCACTTCTAGCATTAATCATGAGACTTGTGCATTTGCTAGTGTAGGACATCTGAAATTTGTGTATTTATGTATGCGATTAAATTAAGTCACTGAAATGAAACCCATCTCTTGAGCTTTAAATCATTCATGCTACAGAGACTGGCAAGAACAATTGTGTTTCCAAAGGTCTTTCCTTTCACCTCCTCTGGCTGCTGTCTTTGCAAACCAACAAAAAGGAGCAGCAAGGCCTGGAACACTACATACCTTGACTATTCTCTATTAATGGAGACCACTAAGAAGAGGCTCTGAGCAGGATTTAAAATTAACTAATTTGTTTTCTATGTCTATCTGTGAGTCTGTCATAGGCCTAGGCCCCTTGTCTGAGGATGTGCAGAAGATTCATAACAAGTGAATCTATATGAATCACTGGTCCTGGCTGAGACTTGTAGTAGCCTGTGATGCTAGAGATGCCTCAAAGAGCAAGCTAAGGCCACAGCTGAGGACACTCGGCCCCAACCCCAATTGACTAGATAGAGACTGTGGCTGAAGGCATCTCACTCCTGCTGTCTCATTCCCACCACAAATGTCATCATGGAGATAAGACAGTTCTCCTAAATTCGCAAAATTTACTACTTAGATAAGTCTTTGAAGTAACTCCAAAGGTCATGTTCCGTTCCCAAGCTTTCCTCAGTATCCCTTCTGTTTGTTTGAAAACCTAATAAATATGGGCTCCCCAGAGAAGCCCTGTCTCGGTTCCCAGAATCGTGAACTCTGCTAGAGGGTTTTGATCTTCCTAGAGCTTTAAAATCATACTCCTTATCTCATTTATTTAAGCCTTCGCTGTACACTCATTTGGGAGATTGGGGATCTTGGCCAGGTCCCTGGTATCCTGTATCCCCCAGACTCAGACATCAACCCTTGCTCATTTCTGTAGCTCTGCCTGACACCCCAGGCTTGTTATTCTCCTGTTATTCAGGTTTTTGGCCTAGCTCTGTGTCCCAGGAAGGGGCCTCTGTGACATGTACCCTGTCTTTCTAGCCAGTTCTCTGGTCTTCTGCCTTGCAGTTAAATTTCATGGATGGGAGGAACCAGCAGGAGGCCAATGGGCAGGGACAGGAGGAGGCAGGGTCGTTGAATGTACCTGGGTGACTGCAGCTTCCTCTTCTCCCTCCTTGGCCCTAAGTGCAACACTGCCATCATGTCTTCTGCTGGGTGCCACACACCTGGTTTGTCATCTAAGCCCTGCCTGCATCTCCATGAGTTCATGAAAATCTTTCTGAACCTTCTTCACTGTTGTGTTTCCTGCTAGAATTTTGACCTTTTTACCTTGTGACATCCCCAGATCTGACATATAGTTCACCCTCCTCACTGCCTGTGGCTCCACTGGACAGCTTCCTCAGCAACACGCTCCTTCCCTTTGTGCTCTGCAGGCTATTGTGGGGAGTCTTAACCCAAGGGACATGGGTTATAGGTAATAGGAGGAGAAGAGTGAGTGCCCCAACACCAAACAGCTTATCTGTTCATATTTCTGGGAACAAGGCCATAGAAGTCATCACCCTCTCAAGTCTGATGATTTACATGGTAAGAATTAATTTTATTTTATTTATTTATTTTTTTGTCTTTTTCGTTTTTATTGGTACCAGGGATTGAACTCACAACTGCCTGCTTGCAAGGCAGGCGCTTATGCCGCTGAGCTAAATCCCCAGCCCCAAGAATTAATTTTAACTAAGATGGAAAGTAAGACATGCAAGATGGTAGCAATTTTACCATGTTGATTAGTGATGCATGATTCCTACAGTGCTTGTACCCTAGGCCATGAATCCTGACGATTCCCCGGCTGTAATGAGAACAGATTCTGTTGGTTGTCCAAAAAATAGTGTTAGTCTTACACAGTTTTTGGAACAAGCAAGTAGAGACGGGGACTAAAATGTCACTATTTTTAATCACAGAGGTGAACTTGGAGTGGCACCAAATGAAGGGAGGGGCTGTGGATCATGAGAGTCATCATCCTCTTACAGTGAGGCAAGGGTGGACCTTACCATGTGGCTTTGTCTGGATGAGACACACCCTGTGGGGTCACGGAGAATTCCTGTTTCCCGCAGGCACAAGCTCAGTCCCCAGAGAGAGAAGAAAGTGATGAGCTAAACTTCACTTACCAATTTCTTTCTCCATATGTTGTGTCACTCCCAATCCCCAGAGGAAGTAGGGAGAGGTCACTACTGGTCAATGACCAGTGCCCATTCTCTCTGTTCCTTGTCCTGAGGATGCAAAAGTTCAAGTTGCTGTCATCTAAGGACACTTTGGAAGTGGAAGCATAGGTCTGCTGCCCAGGCCCACAGTGCCCCAGGAGGCAACACTGGCCACTCCCTCTCAGGTATCCTGAGCAGGCTCCATGTCACAGCTGTATCCCACCTGATGCTGAGGGCTAGGAGTGACAGCAACAGAGATTCGAAGTGAAAAGCTCCAAAACATTTATAAATAGAAGCAATGCAGGCCAAGGAGGGGTATTGGGGTGTGTTTGCCTGCAAATAACAGAAAACCCAATTGAAACTACAGACAACATGCAGACCATCAAGTGACCTAACTGGAAGCCTGGATGCCCACAGTCAGATGATGTCTGACAAGCTGGGGAGGTTGTCTTGGACCAAGTAGGTCAAGCTGGAGATAGAAATGGGGCCAGCTTCCCTGAGGCACGTGGAATGAATGCAGGAGTGGTGATGCCCTGAAAAATAAATGGGGTTCTCCCAGGAAGAAGAGGCGAGTAGGGGCTGAGGCAACCAACAATATCCAGTAGAGTTAATATGGCTCCTCTATCTTGTGTAAACCACTGTTTGGTCTATCACTGGATCTGGTCTTGACTGCTTAATCTCACAGACAGGGAACAGATCACAGATGTCCATAAACATGCACTAAATAAAAACCAAATATACTGAACCATTATGTGCATGGCCCAGAGCCCCCCTTCCTATTTCAAGTCAACTTGCAGGAGCTGGGTGGGAATCATGTACAACCAAGGGAAGGTCTTACAGGAATACCGCCCGATGCTCTTTTTATTACCCTGAAGAAAGGTCACACTGGAGGCTAGCACTACTGCAGTAATCTTATTTTCTAGCCATCAAGTGAGGCACAGGACAGATGGGATAGCATCAGGTGGTCACTGCCACAACAGTAGACACACTGTTATTTGTTGACTACTTTCTCTACACCAGACTCTGGGCTACACTGAAACACACTCTATTATTTAGTTTAAGCACTGCAACAACTCCGTAAGGTTGATATTCTCTAGTTTACGGTAAGATATTGAAGCTTAGAAGGGAGCCATCTGGCCCAAGATTAGCTGTAAACCCAAGCGCACCGCTTGGCATAGCCTTGCTCCTAACTATAATCCTATCACGGCCCTGGCCTAGAACTGTAGCCATAAACCAAGATCAGCCCGGGACTCCTCTTCCATGCCCCTCCAGTCATTCTGCTACTCAAAGACAGAAATTCCAAAGGACTCTTCATCTGCAGAAGAAACTCCAGGCTCCGTGTGTTATATAACTTGCCAAGTACCTGGAATTCTTTGCAGCAGGACAGTCCAGAAGGTGCCCCTGTCGGTTCACCTTGCACATTGGCATGTGCACAAACAGACACAGGCTTTGGTCGTGTCACACTTACAAGTGCAATGCTAATTTTGGAGCAAATCTGCCTTTTCCAGGTATTTGCCAGCGAGGGAAACTCTCCCAAAGTCCTACCAATCACCAGCCATCAAAACAAGACTTCAAGTCTTAGCAGATCTGGAACTATCACAAGTCCTGGTTGTTCCATATGTGAAATAAG
Organism: Cavia porcellus; assembly: GCF_034190915.1. Taxonomy (NCBI): domain Eukaryota; kingdom Metazoa; phylum Chordata; class Mammalia; order Rodentia; family Caviidae; genus Cavia; species Cavia porcellus. The sequence goes on along the minus strand of NW_026947511.1, from coordinate 38,216,993 downwards.
CAAAATAACACTTGGCCCAGGTTACGTGTTGTAAAGTAACAGGAAAATAAAATTGAAGCTGTATGTCACCCCGAGAGTGGGTATCAGAAGAGACCATGGAGTCGAGGGAAGATGATGTCAGAGACAGGCGCCCCTGACCGGCTCATGTTCCCGTGTGCAGAGGACCAGCGTCTGCTCTGCCTGTCCTCGGGGTCAGGAGCACAGCTCAGCCTTGCCCACTGGGTAGTGGTTCTACTTGCCTAAAACCTCACCAGGCTTTTCCATCACAAGCCACAAGGACAGAGGCTCAGCCTGGACCAGTCTGTAGGGTCGGGAGGAAAGAGAAGTAGGATACTAGTTCACAGCACAGAACTTTTCCAGTCGTAACGACCCAGGTTTAACCCCATATGCTATCAGTCATTAAATGATGTCACTCGAGGCTGCACAAGCTACTCAAATACGGATTGTGACATCAACCTCACAACCTGCTGTTGGATGAGATCACCCTGCATCAATGCAGGAGCCCCAGAAGTGCCAGCTGCCCTTTTAATGTCCCATTGTCCCAGCAGTGGCACACACAGGCACCGACTAGATGTTCACTGACTGAATAGCTGATTTCCTGCAGTTAGGCTGAAGGCTGTTTACTTGTTAATCATGGTGTCAGTCCAGAGAGGCTGTGATGTGCCTCCAACAGGTGGTGGGTTCCAGGATTTGTTGACAAATAGTCAGAGCTTGTCACTTGTAAGTGGCTTCTCCAGGGAGAGTAAACAGGAGAGGGGCCTGGTGCATGACTAGAGAGAGAACAGCACATTTAACTTGGTACCCACACTTTAGGCTGGAGGCAGCTTACACAGCTAATGAGCACGTGGACTGGTGCTCGGGCCACTCCTAAGACACCGGGCTGTCATTAGTATCACCACGGCATCCTGTCAGCTTGATACAGGTCTGGTACAGGGGCCTGTTGAGACAGATGTGCAGGTTTACCAGAGTAGGAAGGTAAACCACATGCACCATGGGACAAGCTGATGGTGGCTCAGTAGTCCTGGGATTTTGAAAGATTTGTTTAGGATGTGTGTGACACCAGAACTGCCACATTCAGTTGTGCACCATGCACAACTCAGGGGAGCTGGCTTTGTGCACAGAATTCTCCCAGAGATGGCATGTGACATTGCAGTGGCTTTGCTCGGCTTGGGGAATATGTATCCTTCTTCACCAAGGACCCCTGCCCCAGATAGAAGTTTCCTAGGAACAGTGTGGATGTAAATTTGGGGGAATATTCAGAAAAACTAGTAAGTGAGCTATTATTTTGGGAAAATCACACAGATCACATGCACACTGAAACAAACTTTGAATAGAATAATGGCCCATTCTGCAAAACAGACCTCCACAGTGTTCTAGTCAAATGGGCCACAGGAAGCTTTTGTACATTTTTAATTAATTAATTGCACTGGATTGAACCAGGGTCCTTGTGCTCAGCTACACTTCCAGTGTAGCTCTCCTCCTCTTTTTTTAAAGACAGGTTCTCAATAAATTTCTAAGTTGCCCAGCCTGAACATACACTTATGATCCTCCCGCCTCAGCCTCCCAGAGTGCTGAGATTACAGGTATGCACCACCACATATGGCTGAGAAGCTTTTTCAGTACAATGTGTCCCTACTGGAGGAGGACCCAGTGATCCAGGAGACAGGAGGAGGGAGGGTTACAGAGCCAGGGAAACAGGTCGTAAGAGAGGGTGGATGTTGATCCTGAGGTACAGGTGATTGGGGGCCACAAACATGGGCACAAAGAAGCTCCCTGCTGCTGGGAACCGAGGCTACTTCTTATAGCAAACCATACTCTGCAGAGACACCAATCTGCAAGCAGTCACCTGCCCCAGGGGACCACACAGGAGGGGGATAGGGTGACTGCAAGGTGCTATGCACTCAGCAACTCTAGGAACAGAACACAAACTACTAAGCTCCAGGTAATGAATTGGGAGATTTTTAAAAAATGTTTTCTCTGTGCACCTCATTTTAGCTCATTTGAATGTAATCTGGTTACAATATGTGTTTCCTGATGAATATGCGTTTGATGGTTTTGTAATGGCTCCGAGAGTCATTCTCATTTAAATGAAATGATGTTTGGGAGATTTGAACAACTGTCTCCTGACTGAAGTCAGACTCTTTGTAAGACTTACTCGCTCCTTATGCCACACTGTCAATTTAATGGCATCTCTTTGCCAAGTAGACAATCAAAACTTTCTGGGTGGTGGTCAGGAGTGTGAAGGACATTTTGGAGGCGTCCCTCCTAACCGTGACTAAGCTTCGGGAAACAACCACTTCAGAGCCATCCCGGGCTGTGCCTATGGTGCTGGGCAGAGCTCACAAGGTGCATTTTCCTGCCATTCATGATGCAGCAGAGTCGCTGCAGCCCAAGACTGATGTTTCTGAAGATTCTTCCAAAAAAGATTGCTCAGGGGCGCATATGGAATTTAAGCATGAGAGAGTCGTGGCTATCAAAAACTGGCATGTTTTGCAGAATCAAAAGCAAAAAACATAGTCCCTGCATCAGGGACAACTGGCTGTGCTACTTGACAGTCCCTTCTCTGAAATCTGCGGCAAGAGATGTGTTTCAGAGTCAGAGTTGCTCGGAATCTAAAGGAGTACGTGATGCATCTGGATGAAACCCTCTCCCTCTCCGAGGAAGACCAGCACCCTGCAGCTCAATGCTACAGACTGCAGTAGCAGTCACGCTGCTGGCTAGAAGCAAGACTATAAGCAGCCTCACCTTGGCTCAGGTCAGGCTTTGCTGCTAAGCGAGGTTGTACCAGCCTGCATGGAAGAAAGTTGTTTTCAAGGCACTGTGGATTGCAGCATTGCAGCTGAAGGTTGATTAGCTGGCAAATGTTCCTCGATGCTATGGTGAGCTGTAGGCCAGCAGTTCTTACAGCATGGGCCCCAGGCCCGCTGTCTCAACACCACCCAGACCTGCTTAGAAATGCAAGCTCTGGAGCCCTCTCCAGGCTTCCCCGGTCAGGGCTGGGGCACCAAAACCTGCACTTAACAAGCCCTCTTTGAGGTTCAGAGACTCCTGAGGACCAGCATGGAGGTGGTTACACAGAAATGCCGACTGGGCTAGAGACTGAGCTTTGGTTAACCAGGTCTAATTTCCAAGGACTTGATTTGTAGGCTGCAAAATGGAATTGGTTATTCCTCCCCTTTCTGCTTAGTTGGTCTGTTACGCAGCTGTAAAGAGATAATGCATGCAAAAAGCTTTATCAGCAAGGTAATTATGTGTCCATATGCTGCATAAAAATGCACGTTAATTTTGTATATATTATCTATATTATAGTCATGTATATATTTAGTGTATATATTTTATACAAGGATAAAATAATGACATTCTTAAATGGAACAAAAAGTAATTAGCTAATCAGTGCTATATACCTAGAGAGAGTAAATACATTGAAAATTCAAAATGTGTGCCTGGAAAAGGGACACAAGCAAAATAAGCTCAGGTGTTAAACAGTTTGGGTTTCCCGTCTCAGGCAGACCGAGCGATGAGCTCTCCATCAGCTCTCATTAAAACACAACTAGGACGGCCACAGGCAGGGCAGTGCATGGGAGACCATGCCTTTGTCCACCCTGCTCATCTTGTCCCAGAGAAGACTTAAGATGACCGGAAGGTAGGTGACATGTTCTGCGGTGTGAATTTCTGTGCCCCTGACAGATGAGAGGCCACTCCTGAGAGGCCAGGGGGGTCGGGGGGAGGGGGAACCCTGGGACACAGAGTGAAGACCCCTGAATCCTCAGCCCAGTGCCACGCGGGTTCATCCAGCACTTCCAGCCAGCAGTGTGGCCTGTGGGCTTCAGTCTACAGCTGCAAGTGCCATCATCTGCCCAGTTCCTGTCGTTAGATTTTGTAACTCAGGGCCTCCGTGTGACAACGCTGGGCCAGGGGGAAGGAATGTGACATGAGCTGTCTCCTTTTATGCCCTCAAGCAGGGATAATAAAAATACTACTCAAGGGGCTGAGGATTTAGCTCAGCGGCATAAACACCTGCCTTGCAAGCAGGCGGTCGTGAGTTTGATCCCGGGTACTGATAAAAAGTTTAAAAAAAAAAGTTAAAAAAAATACTACTCAAGTTGTGTCTGGGGTGTGCAATCTCACGGTCACCCTGTGAGACATTCTGGATAACCAGGCAAACAAGACCTCAGTGTCCTACCATTACTATTAATGTTATTATTTTAAAAGTTTCCCAGTGATGGTCACAGATTCTCATTGTATAAGGCTCCTCCTGTAGCCCTTGCCACTGTCAGTCCCAGCTGAGGCCACTATTTCTTGTTCCTGCCTGGTCATCTTGGGTCACGGGTGACAGGACCCAGCTGCCTTCCCCAGGCCCGCTGGGTGCTTTATGTCCTATCTAACAATGCTAAGCCTTCCAGGGCTTCCTGGCCGGAGCCACTGCCCACAGGGTCACCACCAGCTGGTTCTTACACAGGTCCCATTATATCCATGGACCAAAGCTCCTGAGAATCTCAAACCTTTCCCTTCATGACTCCTAATTTCCACATGGAATGCAATAAAGGCCAGGGAGGCAGCTAAGGGCAGGGACGGCTGGGCATCAGATCGCCAGGTGAGGTGCTTAGAGTTGCATTTTGGGTAATTCATCTAACTTCTGTAGACTAGCAGGTGCACATCTGCATAGTACAATCAACAGCTGCTTTCCCACAGGGTTACATGAACATCAAGTGATTTTTGCAAGCACCTAGAAACTACTTAAATCAGTACCTTGCTCATAGAGCTCCTAGGATAAAGGTGCTCGTCACTTTCCAGCTACTCTCTAGTGTAAGTAATGGAAGCCACATTTTCCTATGTCCTAGAGTCCTCAGGAGGTCATGTTAGGACAGAAATATTCCTCTTAACAGTACAAAAATCACAATTCCAGGAAGATGGAAGGCAATTTGATCTGTATTCCATTAAGTTCAGGCATGAATAATGGTCCACATGAAACTGAATACATAGAGTAAACAGACTCTACCATTCCCGCTGCCCCCGAGGCCAGCTTTGGCAGCCCTGCTCCATGCTGTGTGGCCCAGTACCTATCTATACCTGTTCACATGTGTACAGCATCAGCCGAGGGGACCACAGCTGGAGGCTGCAGGCTCCTGGTCCTGACGGCACCTGCTGCAGACGGTGCCAGCTGGTGGTGGCTCAGACAGGCTGTCCCAGTCCTGCCCTGGATGACAGTGACTAATTAGCTGAACACTCTCTTGTTACCTTGCTCTGTGGCACAGGAAGAGATAGCTGGTGGCGCTGCCCCTTCCAGAGAGACAGTTCCACACATTCCTGCTAGGAGCACAGTGTGTGCCATTAGGACACTGCCTGTGCCATTCTTGATTTCCAGTAATGGAGAGAGACTTGGCTGGACACTGCCGCAGGGGCTCTTGGTGCGGTGATTGAAGTCAGAGTGCAATTCCTCCCTCAAAACAGAGCAAGGCTCCCAGCCCCTGTGGAGACGGAACCCACCTCCTTAGCCCTCTACCGGAGTCACTAACCATGCAGATATTTCAGACACCAAGGAAAACATGCAGGATCAATTAGAGGCTTGGCCAGAAAGTTAAAATCTCTACCTGTTATGCTGTTAGTTTTTTTCCTCCCTTTGCAGAGAGTTTGGCCCAGCAAAATGTCCACCTCCCACAGAGCCTGGGGCTGTGTTCTCTGCCCATGACTCTTGTCTGTCAGAGGGGTGAAGAGTAGCCAAGCGAGGCCAAGCCTTTAATAAAATCATGGGTCCTGGGAGAGACTCCAGGGTCTATAAACTTCACAGGGTAACATCAAGCTGCGAAAACCCAAACCAAGATCATTCGTTACCATCTGAGGGATCTGCTTAAACGATACTCATAAAATAGATTCCCTCCATGCTGATTTATAGGAAAAGGAAATCTGTCTTCCCCCGGGGGTCTCTTTAGGAGCAGAGTATATAAATTTTAATAATTCCGTGCAGGAAAAGATAATGGTAAAGTGATTTCTCAAAGTCTCCCTCCAGCCCCAGAGTCTCACTGATTAACTTTCTTTTGCACACAATGGCACAAGTGTTTATGAATTCCATAACTAAAAACAAATGCCATTTAGTAAGCACAGGAGGGTTATAAAGCAAGCAGAAATATTGCAACACCGAGTTTGTCCTGTGATTGCCCTTTCTGAGATTTATTCATTTCTTCATGAGCTTTGGACACCATTCACCCAATGGTAGCAGCAGTTACAGTCAGGTACTGTGTCTTGGATTCTGTGGCTTTAGAGCTCTCATGCACACACAGACGGGGACACTCAGGTCCCCACGGTCAAGACAGCGGAGGCTGAGAAAGGGGGACCCCGGGCTGCAGCCGCAGGGGTGCTGCAGCCCCTTCCCAAGATCACTGCCTTTATCACAGGCTCCTGAAGAAACCCTTCCTTCGCCCTCCACTACACATAGGAAGCCTATTTCCTGCTAGGAACCAGGCCTGTATTTTAGTATTTTTCTCTCTGATACAACTGTTTTTAGATTTTACTGAAATTCATAGAATATTTTTGACCAAACTTCTGAGGCATGAGTTCACATGCACGGGAGGCTAGGGGTGCTGTTTGGGTATGTCCTAACCAGATTCAGGTGGAAACAGAGGCTGGGAAGGCACCATCGTCCTGCAGGTCAGTGACATGATTCGGGAAGAGTGGCCTGTAAATCCCCAGGCCGAGTCAGGAAGATCGCCCTTTCCGCCTTGGTGTGGGTGGCGTCATCTGATCAACTGGTGTCCAGGCAGCAGAGGAGAGGCGGGGAGATCTCTTCCTCTCTAGGGCTAACAGCTCCCCTCTAGGGACCCTCCTACCTCCCGCTGCTCCCCTCGCAGGAGAACCGGGACCAGCACACATCAGCTTTAGGCCCCATGCACACCCTACCCACTCCCTTAGGCTCTGCTTTAGCCTCTGAACAGGGACTGAGGACAGCTCAGAGTAAAGCCACCTCTGTGGTATTCGCGGTGCTACACCTCCACCTGGTGGCCAGAAGGCGCAAGACAGGGCTGAGACAAGGTTAAGGCTTACACCTCTGCTCCTCACCTGGCCCTTGGCAGCCGCTGGGACTCAGATATTTACAGAAAGCTGCATGGAGGCTGAAGCTCCAGGCAAGACACCGACCCGCAGGAAAAGTCTGGAGGAAATGTGTTTCTTACTTTGTGAAAAACTATCTTAGAGCAGCAAACATTCTTCAAACAATCAAAAGCACATAAATGTAATCAAGGATAAGATCTTAAGCTGGTTAGCAACCTACTTTTTACAACCACCATGCAAAAGTTCTTTGCTCCCCCGGGTTTTTTTTTTTTTTTTTTTTTTTTCCGGGTTTTGGTTGTGCTCACAACAAGCTGAAAGTAACTAAGGTCTGGCGGGCAGCAGCCTGCAGCTGGGAACAGCTGGCTTTGGGGGAGGCATCGCTAAAGGAGCCAACGGCTACTCTTTCTCTTGTTCTTGTGACCTTCGCATGCTGCCCAGCGGTGCCTGTGGAAAGGTTTAAGCGGTAAATGTTGTGTGTGTTTTACTACAAGGTGAACAGGAGCCTGGAAGCTACGGCAGCGCTCACCTCTCCCACAAGGTCCCACCCGTTCACCCTACAAGGAGGCAAGGGCGGGCTTCTTCGGGACAGGTCTCAGGCGACCACCCTGGCAAAGTGTCACCAGGGTCTTCCCCAGGGACCACCTGTGATTTTCTGCTGGAGATTTTAATGTTTAGAAAAAGCTCAGCAGCCTGTGCCCCAATGTGCGATAGGATGTCTACATTCTGAGTTGTGCAGAGTCAGAAGACGTGGGGTGCCCCCTGTGCTGTGGCTGGAATCAGCTGAGCCCCAGATCCTCCCTGGGCCAAGTGCTGGGCCTTGCACTGAAGCTCCGGGTCCCACTCTGAGCCAGGACGCCATCCTCTTGTATGGCAGGCTCCCCTCAGCCACACAGAAACCCAAGACTTCAAGGGGCAGATGTACCGCCGGTTCTGGGACACAGCCTAAGCCCCAGCAGAGAGCTGGACGACCCTTAGCTGTGGGGTGGGACTATGAGATTTTAATCATCTTCCACTGGAAGTCTCAAGGCCTGGTTTTGGGGGAGACCCTGGAGCAGGTTGTGAGTGCTGTACTTGGTGTGTGAGGAAACACAGCTGCTGTGACTTGGAAAGGGTTTGAGTGACCCAGAGGTTCCTGGGTCAGGAGTTGAGGTCCAGTGTGGTGATCTGAGCTGGTAGAGCCCTTCTGAGGTCAGGCCTCGAATGGCTGATGAGATTATGGAGCGAACTAATGCAGTTCCCCTGTGGCTCATTCTGAGAGGTTATTACAAGCACAAGGCTGCCTCTTGCCTTCTCCGTGGCTCCCTGCTACCCTGCACGTGATCTCCCCTGTCCCATGCATTCCTGCCATGTTGCCATCTGCCATCTAGTGACACAGCTGGGCCCTCACCAGGGGTAGAGCCGTGCTGTATTTTGGCCTTCAGGTCTATGAGCTAAGTAAACCCTCACTGTGTAAGTGAAATACCTGCCTCAGGTTTTTCATTATAGTCATAGAAGCGGCCTAAATCATCAACTACGTGGGAGCCGTGAAGATGACCAGTGGGGTGGCAAGGGGGCGGCCAACAGCTTCGAGGAGGGGAAGGAGGCGGGAGTCTGCAGTGCCTGCCCAAGGTGGCTTCAGCCTCCCCTGTAAACCCTGGACTTCAGGGTCCCTCTCTCACCTGAGGCCTCCCAATGACGTCACAGCAGAAGCCTAAGGCTCATGTATGGTGAATAAAACTATCAGAAGGCAAAGACATAACACCCCACACACGTACTCACAACAACCGCCACCCAACAAACAGAGGGGTTTGCTATAATTTTGTTCCTCCATTTATCACATTTTTTGTTTAAGGTTTCCTGGTATTCAAATAAGTATGTCAAAGAAGAGCTATGTGTTATTTGAGTTAGACCTTTATTTGTGAAGGACCCATTCTGTGTGCTTTTCCTAAATCCTAACTCTCTTGACATTGGACATGGGCAGGACCAAGGGTCAGAGATGTTACGAGACTGCGGCAAGTCATCCTCTCCTGAATCCATGTCTTCTGCTCAAAGCCCCGCTGCTATATGGGTCACTGCCCCTCAGTCCTTCCACACATCCCCCAGGGACCTTTCAGAACCTGTGTGGAGGTGTGATCTCCCTTGCTAGAGGCTAATTTCCAAGGAAGAGCTGCATCCTGCAGCTCTCTCCTTGTCTTGTGTGCCTGGTACTTACTTAGCAGTGTGGGCGGTGAGTTATCCATTCCCTGGCCTTATGGAGTGAAGCATCAAGGTTGTCATAAGAAAGCTGTGCTTCCTGTGGGTCACAAACAGCCACTTCTATAAACAATCAGTGAACGAAATGATCCCCTCTGCCTTGGGCATGCTTTTATGCTGGAAAACTCTACTTACTGGATCATTTGCTTAGGGACAGAGTGGGCAGGAAGGTGACTGTGGGTGGGGACCCGAGGGCATGAGACTCCTGGGAAGGCAGCCCCCTCATGGCTCGTACTGAGCCTATGGAGGGCTTGTTGCAATTGTCCTGTGGGCCAGGGGTGTCACTCACACAGCCTGGAAGTGACTGTCCAGGTAAAAACTCGGCTCAGGTGCCTGACCTTCAGCCAGCTGTGCGGTTACACTGGGGAGCAAAGTCACAGGGAAAATGCTAGAAATTATGATGACCCCTCAATAATACAAAGGCTGATGATTTCACCTGCAGATTACTCAAGTTCATGTCGCCTCGGTGTGCAGGCTGGAGAAGAGGGCCACAGCCAATTCTGTCCAGTGACACAGGTCAAGGATAAGAACAGAAACAAATGGCACTTGGTTTTGCTGACCTGAAGGTCACGATCACCTTGCTGAAAGCTATCTTAGGGGAAGGGGAGGGGCGGTGACCCTGAGTGACAGGGGTGCAGGGGGCCTGGGATAATGGGAAACGCCTTCGGGAGGATTTCTGGGAGGTGACCAGAGGAACAGTTTGGGAGATGCAGTCAGGAGACATCTTTACATGCTGAAGGGAGGACTTAGAGGTGGGAAGCGATTGTCTTACAGAAGAAAGGGCTCAGGGTAGGCAGAGTTTGGGAGCCTAGAGGTGTGGGGCTCTGAGCAGGCGGGGCAGGTGCCACGGTGGCTCAGAGGACCGTGGGCTGGAGCCAGGGCCATGCTGCACAGTGGGAAGATGCAGGGAGACAGCGCCAGCTCCTTTCTGTGTCTTCCATGCAGGAGACATCAGCTGAGTGAGAGTGGGCTTGGAAGGAAGCTGACAAAGTGTAACACCGCCACTTTGGGCACTGCAGCGTGGACATCTGCGGTAGCCATGCCGGACAGCGTTATGCCCAGCTGCAGCCTGCCGCGGAGAGTTCATACTGTGTGCCCGTCTAGGTCACGTGCAGAGGTGACTGAGTTAAGCCCAGCGCACACCTCTTCCCAGGAGTGGAGAGGGAACCCCAAGCCTATCGAGGGCCGTGGGAAGGGAGTGATCCTAACAGTGGGACACAGTGCTGCAGAGGTCATGAAAGGAAAAAAGAACAGGGCTGACCTGCATGACCCAATCAGGAACTCAGGAACTGCTGAGACCTGCTTACCAAGGGGCCACTTGTGAGCTCAAGGCCCGAGGAAGAAACTTAGGTGGCTCCCGGTTTATCGCCAACACCTGTCACCCCCAGCGGCTACTGCAACCCATTGCATACAAGTTTAACCACGCAGCTGTCAGGAGAAGCTGACGGTACACTTAATTTTATACACGTTTAAAAACAAAGTTCTAGTGAACTTAGAGCCAGGTGAGGCAAGGAGAAATTACACAACCACCTGACCCTTTTCCTTATATTAGCAATGATTCTCTTTATCACCAAATTTTTGCTCCAAGAAGACATGATGATATTCTAGAAAGCACTGAACACTTAACTTACGTCAAAGGAAAAACACTTTTGCCAATATTTGCAGGGATTTATAAGTAGAAAAAGAAAAGAAAACCTTCATTGTGTTTTAAAAAATCTTTAAAAATCTTTGAACTCAAAGTCTTGGATTCTCAGAGACAAACTAAAGAAAGGGAAAGGAGGGTGGTGCTTTTAAAGAGCAGATTACACCCCGGAAATGCGATGATAATTAGTCGGTACTTAAATCTATTAATTAGGCTAATTAGGCTGCAACGTGTAGGCAGCTCTGTTGAAAGATTTCCTGCTAAGCTGCTCTAATGTAAAACTCTCCCTGGTTCTGTTACCACGTTCAGTGTTCTTGATGCTTGCAGATTAACTTATTTGTGAGACAGTGAAGGAAATCACCAGTATGGAACAACAGTATGTGTACAGACTCCTTCATATGAGGTTTGGGTTTTTGGTTTGCTTTTTAGTTTAAAACAGCCACTGGGAATACAAGATCCTCTATAAATATGAGATGTCCTATGGGCAGACAGGTCCCTAGTGGAGCGTTAACCGGGGTGATCACCAATGCACTGTTTGTTGGTCTTTCTGCTCCCTGTGAAGCATGTTGATGCTGATCCTGGAAGACAAAATGTCTGTTCACAGAGCAGAACGCACGAGCACAGACTCTCTCCTGTTCACCAAGCTGGACTGACCAAGCCCTGGCCAACTGAAAGATGAGGCTCCCATGACAGCCACCTGATATCACTGGTGGGACAGAGTAGGATGGGGCCACTATCAAGCTGACATAGTGACTTAGTGTCCCTACCTATTAGTTGGCTGTGAGGGTGAGACCAGGGCCCTGCACCTGGTCCTCGGGCTGAGCAGGTAAGTGCTTGTCTAGAGGTGTCAGCATCTAGAGACATTAAAGAGGGACACGGATGTGGAAATAATGAGGGGCCCAGAACATTGTAGATTAGACATTAAAACATGGTGTTGGGCAATCAGACTTAAGCCCTCTAAACTGACCTTGCAAAATTAATTTTCTATTCTAAATCTAGTTGTTCAACCTCTGTTCTGCACAGAATCCTCCGCAGGTATCAAGGATTATAGAATCATACATGGGTCAACAATCACCACCATGAGAGAAATGAGAAACAGACAAAGAGAAACCCAAGAGCCTTAAGAAGGTGTGAAGGGATTAGTTTCCAGGCCAGTAGTGATAGTGCCAAGTGGGAAAGGCTACTGATGATTTGAGGCATGACAACGGGTTTCTTAGACGATGTATGACACGGAGCCTTATAACAATGGATTTCTCAGAAGCTAGATCACTTGAACTAGTCTTGAAAGACAGCTCTGATGCTCGTGTTTATGTGTCAACCTGGCTAGGTCACAGTACCCAGATACTTGGTCAAACATTACTCTAGGTCACTGGTGGCAAACTGTTGGGAGCCGCAGCCCCGAGCCCGGTCGCCTCACTTGGCGGACGTGAGGCCTGTAGTAAAGAGTAAAGCCTGAGGTAGATTACCCCTCCCATCGAGCACGTTAGTTTCCTGCTTACCGCGTAAGCAACCCGCTCAACAATATAGTCTGCCTGGCAACTGATGATGTTAGCCAATCAGCTTGCCTTGCTTACTTTAACATGATTGGACACTATATCCGTATATATACTGGTGCCACCCCTGGGGGGGAGGAAGAAGCCCGGAAGTAGAAGCCCAGAAGGAGCCGCGGGGAGCGGACCAAAGGAGGCTTCGGCTGGGAGCGATCCCAGGGCAGGCTGTACGGAGAAGGAAAATAAAAGAAAAGGTTGTCCACTGCCAGACTTTGTCGTGTGTCCTTCCTGCCGGCCAGGAGCGACATCGACATTTGGTGGCCCGCACGGGGACTGATCACCCCCGAGACGTGACAGCGGACAACGCTCCAGTACAGAGCTGCGAGACAGGTGAGTTGGGGATAAGCCTGGGCTCTGGGTGGCGCGCACCTACAGGGCTTTTAGACTCCCCTCAGGCTCACGCGTAAGTGGCGGATTCCTTGGGCCTCACGCGGTGAGTAACATATTAAAAGATGGGAAACATGCTAGGTAGCAACACTAAGAGCGAGGGTGGTTGTGGAGAAAGCTCTCAAGAGCTTACAAAAGTACGCAGGGTATTTGAGCAGGCCCAGTCGGGGAGCTCCCGAGAGGGGCCCGTCAAGGGGAACAAAGATGCTAAGGAGAAGGACGGGGCTCTAGCCTCGGAGTCGTCTGACTCCGAGGACGAGGGAAAGTTGAATGGCAAGGAGGCCAAAGAGACCAGCTGTCAGGAGCCTAAGTCGCTCGATAAGGAGTCGCAGGGTTCTTTCCCAGCGTTGCGCCGTGAATTGCGCTCCGCTCAACTTGGTCTGCGGAGGAGTGGAGAGCTCCTGAGCGCTCCCCGGCGCGAGAGGGAGGCGAAGCCTTCCGCCCCACCTTGGGGGCTGTTCCCGGAGGCGATCCCTCGCCGCGAGGCGGCCGCCCGGGAGCTCCCTTCCCCTTCGCCAGAACAGGAAGTGATGCACGGGCCCCCATTTTCCGCCCAATCATGGCCGCCGTCTTATGCTCCGCCGCCGGCGGGTCGGTATTTTTACAGGCGGCTTTGGCAGGGGGGACGTTTGTCTCATGAGGTACATCCACCACCTGGGATAGATAGTGGCCCCTACGGGATATTTCCTGTACAAGTAGCTATGGGCCAGGGACGTAATGCATGGGAGCCTTTTGAGATAAAGCAGATTAGAGAACTTAAAAATGCAGTTACAACCTTTGGGCCGACTGCGCCTTACACCATTGCCATGCTGGAGAACCTGTCTTCTGGGCCCCTCACCCCCGCGGACTGGATTCAGCTGGCAAAGGCGTGTCTGCCCTCGGGTAGTTACCTGGATTGGCGAGCCTGGTACGCAGAGTTCTCTGCAGAGCAGGCTGAGAGAAACGCCAGTCGGGGAAACCGGGGGTGGAACAAGGAAATGCTTATGGGAGAAGGTCGGCACGCTGATGATCAGACTCAGTTCCCCGGCGCTGTCTATGAACAAATCAACGCCATAGGGCTCCGCGCCTGGAAGCAGGTAAGTGGTGCCGGAACAGCCTCCTTGTGTCTTTCAAAAATAATTCAGGGTACCACAGAGCCATTTGTTGACTTTGTGGCCCGAATGCAAGATGCTGCCGATAAGATATTTTCTGATCCGGGAGTGGCTCGACCGCTGGTAAGGCAGCTGATTTTTGAGCAATGTACAAAGGAGTGCAAGGCAGCGATAGCTCCTCATAAGAACAAGGACCTCAACGCCTGGATTAGGATATGCAGAGAGATAGGGGGGCCGCTCTCCAACTCGGGAGTGGCTGCTCTCCTGGCCGCGGCTGTACAGCAGAGGGGACCTCGCGGGTTAGAAGGGGAATGTAAGGCTAAAGGGTGTTTTGCCTGCGGGGAGCCAGGACACATTAAACGTCATTGCCCAAACAATACAGATGCTAGGCCTCGCCCTAGGAATGAAGAACCATATGTTTGTGGGCGATGCAAGAGGGGATCACACAAAGCTGAGGAGTGTAGGTCGGTCTTTGATGCTCAGGGCAACCGTATTTGTGGACGAGATGCTAGAGGGCCAAAAAATGGCCAGAGGGGGCCCCCTTCACAGGCGGGCCCCCGCCCCAGAGACAGGACAGCTCAGGATGGCAGCCTTCAACAAGGGCCACCCCTGGGTCAGCAGGTGTGGACCTCAGTGTCGCCTCCAGACTTATATTAGTGCCTGATATGGGTGTTCGAGTGGTTGAAACCACCTTTAAGGGACCGTTACCCGAAAATTCCGTGGGTCTGGTGATCGGGAGATCCTCCACGGCCCTTCGGGGTCTCATAGTAGTCCTGGGGGTCATAGACTCAGACTACACAGGACACATTAAAATTATGGTTCAATCTCTTGTGGGTACTATGGTAATCAATAAAGGAGACAAGATAGCGCAGCTCTTGCTGCTCCCCAGTCTCCACAAGAGATTCCCCTCAAAGCAGAAAATTAGAGAAAGTCAAGGTTTCGGTTCCTCAGGGGAAGTCTTCGAGGGACTCCATATGACACTTGATAAAAGGCCCATGCTCTCACTTAAGGTCAATGGCAAGAATATAACAGGGCTCCTAGACACAGGAGCTGACCGTTCCATTATCTCTAGAAAGGATTGGCCCTCCAACTGGCCCACCAACACTGCAGATAACACGCTGCAGGGCCTGGGGATGGTGTCAGCTCCTCAGGTTAGTGCTTCAACCCTGCTCTGGTGCGATGAGGAGGGTCATCAGGGCCATTTCCAACCATTTGTGTTGCAGTTGCCAGTGTCTCTATGGGGAAGGGACATCCTCACTCAGATGGATGTCACGCTTACGTCAAACTGCTCCCCCCAGGCTAAGGATATACTCAGGAACCAGGGATATACCCCCGGCAAAGGCTTGGGCAATGCCCTACAGGGTCGGACATCCCCAATACCAGTAGAGAACAAAAAAGGTAGGCAAGGGCTGGGTTTTTCTTAGGGGCCGCTGAAGAAGCTCTCCTACCCACTTCGATCAAAATCACCTGGAGGTCAAATGATCCGGTTTGGGTACCTCAGTGGCCCCTGCCTAAGGAGAAGCTATTAGCCTTGTCAGAAATAGTCAGTACACAACTTAGATTAGGACACATTAAGCCGTCAACCTCCCCATGGAACACCCCCATTTTTATAATTAAGAAAAAGTCTGGCAAATGGAGGCTGCTCCATGATCTAAGGGCGGTCAACGCGCAGATGCAGTCCCTGGGGGCGGTCCAGAGGGGGCTGCCAGCTCTCTCAGCCATCCCTCAGTCCTGGCCAGTTTATGTTATAGATCTTAGAGACTGTTTCTTCTCAATCCCCCTGCATCCAGAGGACACTCATAGGTTCGCCTTTACTTTACCCACCATTAACCAAGAAAGCCCTGATCTCAGATACGAGTGGATAACGCTGCCCCAAGGTATGGCCAACAGTCCCACTATGTGTCAGATTTACCTTGATTCCCTACTGGCCCCCTTACGGAAATCCTTTCCCAAGATAAGATGTGTGCATTACATGGACGACCTTTTGCTCAGCGGCAGGGACCCAGACATGCTAAATAATATGCTCGGCCAGTTGGTCGAGGCCCTGAGACAAGCTAATCTGCATGTTGCCCCCGACAAGATTCAGGGAGGAGAAATGGTGACCTACTTAGGCGCAAAAATCTCCCCTATGCTAGTCTCTCCACAAAAGGTCACCATTAGGACGGATGGCGTTAGGACCCTAAATGACATACAAAAGCTATTGGGAGACATTAATTGGATTAGGCCATATTTACATATACCAAATTCAGATCTCAAACCCCTGTTCGACCTTCTAAAGGGAGACCCAGATATAGCCTCCCACAGGAGGCTCACTCCTGAGGCAAGAGCTGCCTTACAGAGAGTGGAAAAAGCCTTAGGTGGGGCTACCTTACACAGAATTGAACCAGGGCGACCCTTTGATGTCTGTTTGCTACAGACTAGTCTACAGCCCACAGCGGTGATTTGGCAGAAAGGACCATTACTGTGGATACACCCTAAGGTCTCACCTGCAAAAGTCATAGAGCATTACCCGGAGGCAGTCGCTTCATTGGCCCTTGAAGCGCATGATAGAGCTGTCCAACATTTTGGCTCAGGACCACAAGCCATCCGAGTACCCTATACCGCCAGCCAGATCAAGACCCTGGCTGCCTGCATAGATACATGGGCCATTCTGAGATGTGTTTTCCATGGGGATATAAACAATCAATACCCTAAAGACCCTATCTTGTCATTTGTCACTCAGCACCCTATAATTTTTCCAAAGGTTACTGCCTCTGAGCCATTAGTCCCAGCAACTACAATATACACAGATGGCTCCAAGACGGGGATAGGCGCCTATGTGATCCTAGGCAAGCCCCCGGTTACCATACAATTTGAACCTGATCAGCCTCAGGTGGTGGAACTGCAGATCGTTAAAATGATTCTTGAACGGTTCTCAGAAGCCATTAATATTGTCTCCGATTCTAGGTATGTGGTCAATGCTATGCAAGTGCTTGAGACTGCCGGTTTAATTAGATCCACTTCCACAGTGGCTGGGCTGTTCCTGTCTATCCAGACATTGCTTCAGAACAGACACCATAAGGTCTTCACCACCCACATAAGAGCACATACATCCCTGCCGGGGCCCATGGCACAGGGGAATGCGGCTGCTGATACTGCCACTCGCCCGTTATGGATTTTTACCTTACTAACACCAATCGAGCGAGCCCGTGCCTTCCATGATAAGTTTCATGTCAATGCCAGGACACTAGCAAACCATTTCCATGCTTCCAGAGCAGATGCACGAGATATCGTGCGACTATGTGACTCCTGTGCCACATACAAACCTGCCATACCGATGGGAGTAAACCCTCGAGGTTTGATCCCTGGTGATGTTTGGCAGATGGACATCACACATATACAGGAGTTTGGGACTCCTAAATATGTTCATGTTTCCACAGACACCTGTTCTCACGTCATATTCGCAACAGCAGAAACAGGTGAAAAAGTGTCTAATGTGATCAATCATTGCCTGGCGGCTTGGGCCGCATGGGGCAAACCAAAAATATTAAAAACTGATAATGGACCAGCCTATATAGGCAAAGCCTTCAATGAGTTCTGCAAAATGATGGAGGTTCAATTAAAACATGGTATCCCATACAATCCCCAAGGTCAAGGAATCATTGAGAGGGCTCATAAAAGCCTCAAAAAAATTTTACAAAAACAAAAAGGGGGAGTAGGCCAAGGCCTGGCCCCAAAGGCACGATTATCCATGGCACTATTCACACACAATTTTTTAAATTTAAATAATGATAATTGCTCCCCAGCCGTGGAGCACTGCAACCCTTCCCCCAACCATAAAGGGTGGGTGAAGTGGAAAGATGTCCTGACAGGACAATGGATGGGCGCGGATCCAGTGGTCAGCTGGAACCGAGGCGCGGTTTGTGTTTTCCCACAGGAATCGGGACGAGAACCACTGTGGGTACCGGAGAGACTGACACGGGCGACAAAGCCCTCGACTGAAGATCAGACCTGCCCTACCGGAGATCCATCACAGACCAACCAACAAGATGAATAAAAATAGCGGTAGCCCGAAATGGACAAGAAGATCCTCAGGCATATGCATGGCTCGCTCGCCTAGCCTACGACCGAGTCTAGGGGTGGTGAGCTTCCCACACTCCTCCTCTAAAAAATTATGACATAGCTGGGTAGGAGAGTCAATGACGGGTAAGAGCGTACTCCCCCGGTGCGACTCAACCTAAGCCAGGCCCTACCCCATCCTGCACGTAAGCCGCTGGACTGTTAGATGCTGCCCAGGTCTAAATTTCTCTCCGAGGGGATTTCTTTACGGAGAGGAAATGAGTGCAAGCTTGTGTGCATCCAGGTTCCGTCCAGTTTGTGCCTGGCCCTAGAAAAAGGACGAGGGCCTCAGGGCCTTGGCAGACCATGGGACGGCCGACCAGGGTCTAAGCCAAGGACCTACGGTGGGCCTACGCATAGGGCATAAGCCTCTGCACCCAGTCCAGGAAGGGCTACGATGCGCACATTTATAAAAAAAAAAATAAAAAAGGGGGAGATGTTGGGAGCCGCAGCCCCGAGCCCGGTCGTCTCACTTGGCGGACGTGAGGCCTGTAGTAAAGAGTAAAGCCTGAGGTAGATTACCCCTCCCATCGAGCACGTTAGTTTCCTGCTTACCGCGTAAGCAACCCGCTCAACAATATAGTCTGCCTGGCAACTGATGATGTTAGCCAATCAGCTTGCCTTGCTTACTTTAACATGATTGGACACTGTATCCGTATATATACTGGTGCCACCCCTGGGGGGGAGGAAGAAGCCCGGAAGTAGAAGCCCAGAAGGAGCCGCGGGGAGCGGACCAAAGGAGGCTTCGGCTGGGAGCGATCCCAGGGCAGGCTGTACGGAGAAGGAAAATAAAAGAAAAGGTTGTCCACTGCCAGACTTTGTCGTGTGTCCTTCCTGCCGGCCAGGAGCGACATCGACAGCAAACCTGTGACACACATGTTGTTTTTCTTTTTAAGACAAAAGATATTAGTGTATGAGGTTTTTTCCCCCTAAATTAAAACCCCAGCATTCAGGTTTGATTGGTGTGTTGGCACTTTGCAATAAATAAGTGGGTTTTGGGTTGTAGTTTGGGAACTTGCCTCTAAAAGGTCCTCCATCACTGTTCTAGGTGTCTTTCTGAAGGTGTTTTGTAGCAGAGATGAAATTTAAATCAGTAGGCTTGAGTAAAGCATGCCACTCTCCCTAATGAGAGTGGGTTTCTTCTGGTCAGTTGAACGCCTTAGAAAAAGCCAGCCAGACTAGGCAAAGAGGAGCTTCTGCCAGCAGGTGGCGCTAGGGCTCACAGTGCAACCTGCCAGGGTGTCCAGCCCGTTGGTATACTCCGCAGACTTTGGACTTGCCAGCCTTTGCCATCCAGCGACGCCAGTACATCAACCTGGAAAGGCAGGCAGTGCAGCTCATGCATGTCTGTGATCGGAGGAGACACGAGACCTGAGCTTTATGCAAAAAGTACTTCGCTATTCAGACCATCATCGGGAAGATGATTTTCAGCTCATAGATCCCTGAGACATTCCCGGCCAAGGTACATGGAGGACCATGCACAGAGACGAGCTAGCCGGGAACCCAGGCAAGGGAGCTGGAGGACGTTGATATTTGAAAGCTGAACAAAGGAAGAGGACTTAGCAAAAAAAGACTGCAAAAGGACAATGCAGTAACTAGCTCCTAGCACAAGAGGTGACACCCAGGGAGTTCTCCAATAATGGACCAATAAGGCAGGGTAGGGCCCCGTCACTGAGGTTCCAGTAGATGGGCATGTCCAGAGTGGAGTAGTGGTCTCATGCTCCCAAAGAGTGAATGTTATTGCCTATGACTGCCTCAGGAAAATCATTTTATAAAAAGAACAAAGAGACAATGAGTTGTGAAGGATGACATGGGGACATTAAGAAAAGGATGACAAGAGGCCTTCACAGTGGACCACGTAAGGCCTCAGTAACCCCAGGGAGCGACTCCTGAGGTCAAAGGAGTGGCGTCCAACTGTCAGCGGAAGAGGGGGTCAGAGACTGGAAGGTTCTAATGCTATACTTTTTCCTAATAAATTTAACATACTTTAAAGTTTTGTTTTTAATTTTAAAATAATGTATTATTATTATACAGTATTTGGAAAATAGATTTTTTAAGGACAAAATTTAAATTCTCTCAATGTCTACCACATTACTGTATAAAATAACAATGGTCAATGCTTTGTGAGATTGTGCAATAAATTTTTCTGTGGTTTTTATTTTTAGAACTGAGAATATGTAAAACATTGTTTTCTTCTTGCAACAAAGTCGGTGATTTACCCTTGGATGAGCATGATGCTGTTTTACAACATCCTCCTTTCTAGGCTTTATTTCATCTTTATCTTGCTATTTTCATTGTGATGAGTAATATTTGCTCCTAAACCTTTACTATTCTCTTAGATTATATGCATAAGACACGGAATGCTGTGTCAGAATCCAGGAGCATTTCATGGCTCTCACTGTATTATCCAGTGGGTTTTCAGAAAGATTAAAATCGCAGTGCTGCCTGCAAGGGCTCGTGAGCTCCGCTGTTGGGTATCAATTTTTGTTTATATCACTTACTCGAGAGATAAAATGATATCTTGCTGATGTTTTAATTTGCATATCTTATGCACAAGAGCTCCCACATACATTTTTTCTTTAAGAGGCTGAGACTTGTTTTTAAGCCTCCTGATTTAAAAAAACGCACTATCGAGGAAACCACGGATGAAAAAAGATTAGGAAACCGGTCTCAGGTTAAGTTCTATAAATCCAACGGAGGGGCTTAGTCTAGACAAAAAAAAAGAGGCTGCTCATTTAGGAAAATCAGAACCACAGGGGAGGATTCCCTCTCCTATCCCAGTCAATCCTTCGGGTCACTTTCTGAAGCATCAGTGCCCCACGCAGTCATAGGAACTCGGGTAAAATACCCTGCACTAATTCCTCTGATTTCTCCCATCCAACTCATTGACCTAATTTAACATGTTTGATTTCACCTGGGTGGGGAGAGTATAGGTGAAGCTGAACCTCTTTCCTAAGCATTTCTACTAAAGGTTTGGCGATTCACGAATAAACACACTGCTTCCACATCCAGTGGTGCCTGGGGACTGACATATACAATGCATTTCTATGGCAACTCATCTCTAAAGAAACTCTTGCAGCCATTTTGCTGATGAGAAAACTGAGGTTCATATTTCTGCTGGGCCCAGAGCCACACTGTGATTAAATAAAGGACTGAATCTTGAATCCAGCTATCTGGTGCTAATGCTACTGTCCCCTCACACAGTGGCCTCCCTTATTCTGTGTCATTTCACTTTAATCATCTGTGAGACAATCTGTTATCATCCTTATTGAACTTCAGGAGAGCAAAGTTACGACAGACAACACGGTAATTTCCCATTGTCTCAACAAAAAGCCTTCACACCTTCACAGACTGATGTCTGATGAGATCAGAGAGAAAGGAGCTGAATTTTTAAAGCAAGGCCTGCAAGCATCACTCTTTCCTGTCCTTTCGATTGCTTTGCTTCACCAGCCCTCTAATCAGGAAGAGCCCCACTACACCATCTAGAACCAAGGCCACCCCACCTCTCCAATTCCCTAGCAGACTCGGAAGCCACATCCTGCCCTTGCAGCCAGCGCGCTGGAACCCCCTGGATCGTTCTCTACCACCCTAACCTGACCACACTGGTGTCCTCTGACCCCCGAATCACCCGGACTCGGAATGATGGGGTCACGTCCTGCTGGCAGCCAGCTGCCCTGCTGCAGAAGCGACTCAATTTCCAAGAATTTTATAAGCTAGAGTTAGCATGACCTTACCTAAAAATTAAATCGTATCAGCTTTTGAGTAAATAAAACAGGAGTAATACATATTTATAATGCAACTCTTACCCTATTTAAACCATCTGACTCCCCACTCTTGAGGAGTTTGCGCCCTCTGGTGACACATACTGGAAATGCACCCTCAAGGTGCCCCGCCTCTGTTCTATTGAGCTTACAGTGGAGCCACGTTGATGGCTTGGAAATGGCCCTGATGGGGCCTTTGAGCAGAGGAAATCCGCAAATGTACAAATCAAAGTGATTCCCAGCTGCTCAGTGGTGCACACCACATCGCCAGCAACGAGACTCAGGCAGGTGGATGTGAGAGACGCAGGTTTAGGAGGCCTAATTGTCCGTCTCCAGGGACGGAGTGCCCTCCTCCCAGTCCCACGCCGGGGGAAACACAGGGAGCTTGAGTTCAAATCCTTCTCAGCCTCAACCCACTGTCCCCGGAGGAATCTGCTCTAATGAGGAGGATCTGTTTATTACCGAGGCCGGGGACAATCTCTAGGTTGATGTTTAAGATTCCATAGAAAGAAATTACCCCAAATAGTTTAAACTCTTTTTCATACATTCCTCTATTTTAAAGGCATAATGAAATTACGAAAGATTTTCTTTTCTTTCCTCTGGAGATAACATCTTCCCGACCCAGGCCACCCATTCTGCAGTTAGCAGTGGCTGCGGAGCCACAGCAGCCGGCAGGGGGCAGCACGGACCTGGGAAGAACCCGGCTCAGGCCATGAGGTTGAGACAGCGCCGCCTGGTGGCCACAGGGCCCCGCGCCTTTCTAAACACTGCACTGCTTCCTCACATTCACCGCGCAGCCTGCGTTTTCAAATGCAGGCTTGACTACGTTCTGTGCTTTCATAAAAAACAATCACGACCCCCCCCCCAATAATTTTGTGCAAATGGCCCCATGCAGCAAGTACTAAGGTATCACCAGGTTCCAAAATCCCACAGGCCAGATTTAAATTATTTCTCTTCATTGATACTTTTTAAAGAGTTTATTATTCCACCAGCTTATCCTATAAATGCCCACGTTAAGACAGGCAGAGAAAAAGTACAGCTTATGTTACAGAAGCCTTAAATTAAAAAAAAAAATAGAGACAGGGCATACTATAATAATGCAATCACCCCATAGCATCACTGAAAGCCAAACACTGTTTTCTCTGAAGACAGCTGAGAGGGCAGGGTGCCTCAGACGTAGGTATCTGGGTGCCTAATGGACAGCGGTTTGTAGGGTGGTTCTGGGTGGGCAGCACTGAGTGTTAGGACTCACAGGAAACCCCGAGGGCCCAGCCACAGTGACGGGGCACTGACAGCAATTTTGCAGCCATGAGGCAGGTGGGAAGAGCCGGCCCAGCAGGTGAAATTCTGAGAAACTGCTCTGTCTCTTCCTGTGACTCAGTTCCAGTGCCTGCTTCTGACCTGCACATTTTCACGGGGCACGCGAGGATAGGCAGCTACAAACAGGGAACAAATACATCATACAGCCCAGGATTGTGCTAGGCATGGGGCTGAGGTTAACAGGATGCTACTCTGGGTTCCAGGGGTCCCCAGACCACACCACTGTAAACCAAATACAGCTACTCAGGTATTTACTTCCTAAGGTTGGTTTTATAATGAAATGAAAAAAAAATTGAGGAAAACCCTTCACAAAATACCTAAGCACAGAACACATTTGCCGTTATTTCTGGAGAGGTGAGTGTCAGAGTTAAACGGGCATTCAACAAAGACTGTATCACTAGGTGCACAAAACTGATTTAATAGAGGGAAGGGCCCTCTGCAGCTAGGGCAAGGAGGAACCTGCTGTGGCTCCCAGAGGAAAGCGATGGGGCCCCAGAGTGCCAGAGCACAAGGGTAAGGGCAGGAGGGCGACAGACAAGAGAGAGGCAAAGTACCTCAAGTGCGTTTCTTGGTGACCGCAGGGATAGTGAAACAGGAGGGCCAGGTGGGTAAAGCAGAGGAAAAGATGAAGAAAGGGGCTCTGACATGTTGGATCAGAGGGAAGCAAGATAGCAGAGTGTACAGAGCAGAGAAAAGCCAGGCACCACAACTCACAAACTCCTACTCAGCCCAAAGACCCACCTCGAGTGCCCATTCTTGCAGGAAGCCTTTCCTAGTTAGCTCCTGAGAGTTACTTTTGTATATTCAAATGCAGTTTAATACTCTGCAAAGTGCTGGTATTATCTCACTCTGTGCTGATCACTTCAGTCCGACTCCAGCAGAAGTCTGAAGGCTGAAAAGTCACTCCTGCCTGCTTCTCCTTCAACAACAGGGGCTCCAAAATGGCAATGAGCTGACAGAGCAGAGCAGCCGATCAAAGTCAACCTTGGTACCAAAATGCAAGCTTCAGAGTCCCCTGCTCTAAGGGAACAGGAAGCCATTAGTTAACACCGTGCACAGCAGGGCATGAGCTACAGAAGAGGGAATAGGAGAGTGGGAACTGGGGGGCACAGTCCCTGGGGCATGGAAGAAAGAAAATTAGAAGAATGAATCACTTTCAAAGCCAGCGTCATTGGAAAACATTCAGGTTTAATCCACTAAGAATTAAAATAAGAGCAGTGAATGAAAGCACTTAATTTAGCAGAGGGGCCGAGGCTGTGGGGACAGGCACTTCTTGTCACTTACAGGCCACACGAGGGCTGCAGGAGCCAAGTTTGGGCTGCGAGTGCATCTCAGGGGCAGAGCGGCTGAAGATGCTGAGAGGCTTAGGGCGCTAATTTTAGAACGTGATGCACACGGGGAATGTCAGCGTACCCGCTGGCTGGTGAGGGGTGACGACAGGGATGCAGGAAGCCGTCAAGGGCGTTTTCTTCAGGGACAGTGACTGTGTCAGGATGAACAACTATTGTGAGACCCCGCTACTCTAGAGTTGCCCTTCAGAGCTGCGGGGCCAGGGGACCCAGATGACCTTTGTTCCCGGGGTGTCCAGGTGCGCTGCTTGGCACAGCCATGGTGTGGAAAGGGTGAGTCTAGACCTTCATGCTAACTTGTCTGTGCTCCAGGAAGTCCTCGTACTGCTCAGAGAGTTTCAGTGAATTCCCAGAAACCTAACGAGAGGCTTTTGAAGATCATTTAATTTGGCCTTTTGCTTCCAAATGAGGAGCCTGGAGTCCAAAGAGGTCAAGTGGCCTTCAAGAAGAAGTGAGGAGACCAGACGTCCTCTAACTACCCCTTTCTTCTTCCTGGGCCATCACACGCCCACAGCTATAGAAGTGGCCCAGCTCCTGCTCTATGGAATCAGCAGCTGGGGTTTATCTCCCTTATCCATTGTTTAACACGTTCCCTTTGGCTTGAGCCACCAGTGATACATGCACGACAGTCCCATTGGGTGATAATAAGCCACCTAATGGGACAGTCTTACATGTCCAGCCGTGTCATGGATGTCTTAATCCACTTGTGTATTATTGTGACAAACTGTGGGTGTCACATTACTTTATTGTTTTTACTGGGTTTGAATCACTATTTAAAATCCTGTTGTCTTGGTGTACTTTCTGATTGATTTTGGAGGCTGGACCCTCCTCCTCCAGTTACTAACCCTCCTCCTCCAGTTACTAACAGTAACTTTGATCACACAGCATGCCCCAGGTTGAGGGGTTCCTAGGTTTCAGCCCCTGTCTGAACAGTAATAATGGCTATAACTTGTGATATCACACAGTCTAACAAGGCGAGCCCTCTATGTGTTACAGAGGAGAAAGCCAAAGTTGGTTACTTGCCCCCAAGTGAGGGGCCAATTGAGCTGTGTGAGCCGGGGACTCACTTCTCTACTCAGTGACCTGCACCCTGACCTTGCTGCTGTGAACGTGGATCACTTCTGTTACCCACACTCTGTTTTCCCCAGCACCTAGTAGTCACCATTTAAAAGAAAACCTGCTCCCGTTTCTGTGGACTTAGTAAGAACTTAATAAGCACAAGGCACTTCTTGAAAGGCTGCGCATATTTTGTGAGGTACAAGCAGTTACATGGACGCTGTTGAGGGGTGTCATCCAGCAGGAAGTCAGCCAGGATCCTTACTGCAAGGAGCTCAGCCTCAGCCACTGTGTGTGACCAGTTTCAGCTTGTTCTGTGAGGTCAGTCAGTGGGAGGGACAGTGGGCAGGAGTTGGGTCATCCTTCTTAAGAAATGTCATCCTAGGAGATGCCACTTGGGTACATGTCTATGATCCTGGAACCAAGGTTCAGAGTTCTCAATGGAAATCAGTATGTCAGTCAAGACCTGACCTCAAGGTTATGTTGATTGAGCTTTTTGGCCTCGGTGGAATTGTGGGAGCTGAATTTGTACCCAGGAATGCCATGATACCATTTTATTAGGCTTAATAAAGTGCTCAAGAAGCAATGTGTGCAGAAAATGGCCTGAAAGTTGAGCATTTGTCCTCCATCGTGACCCTGTCCTGGGCCACACCTCTCTTCTGCGATGGCAGTTTCTGTAAAAACCATCACCATGCGTCCTCATCTGCCTTATTCACCAGCCCTGGCACTGTGCAGCTTCCTCAAAGTCAAAATGGCCAAGAAATTATAGTAAAGGCTTTGGATCAGCTCAGGACCTTGAGAGAACCATAGCAGAGAAGCTAAAGATACACAGGAAAGGGCACAAATGATGGGATATGTGTGTTTAAAATGGGGTGGAGGCTACGGAAGGGGTTAATGGCAATGTGTCTTTTACTGTAATAAGTTTTAATGTAAAGATTGACTGTATGTTTTGATCACCCTCACGTTAGCTCTCTTTATCCTAAACCATCACCATCACCATCACCATCACCATCACCGTCACCATCACCGTCACCATCATCGTCACCTTCATGTGACGCGAAAGCACAGATGCTCCAGAACTCCCTGAAGGTCACAGATGAAACAAGCCAAGAGCCAGTGGAGGCCTGCTTCAAGCCGAGGGGAATGACACAAGTCAGGGAGGATCTGCCTTTGCCGTTGACTCAGTTTATCAAGCCACACCACACCCATGCCTCCTCTGACTCTGGCTTCTGAACCAGAGACCCTACCATGACCCGTGCCTGGGTGAAGGAGCCCACTTCTGATGTGGGTTACCTGCTGCACATCCTGCTCGAGTCCAGAGAGCAGAAGCTTAGGTAGACAGCAGGTCCAGGCAGGGAAGCCCGCAGCCCCGTGGGAGTCCAGCTGTGTGATTTGGAGCAAGTTACTTATGTCTCTGAAAAGAAGCAAGATAACAATAGCACCTCCCTCCCATGCAGTGTCTTAGTTACTTTTCTGTTGTTACTGAGACAAAATACCAACCATCTGAAGTTAAAGGAGGGAATAGTTATTTAGCTCATAGTTTGTAGAAGTTCCAGTCCACAGTTGGCTGGCTCCAAGGCACAGTGGCACATGGCAGAGGGGCAACCGTTCATGATAGTGGAAGACAGAAAAAGCAACAACAGAGAGAAGGAAGACAAGCCTCCTTCCACCCATTATATTGTATCCAGTCTACTGGGATTAGGGTGGTGCAAATCACTGAAGTCATCTGGCATTACCCTCGTAATCCCAGCACCCTTTATCCTAGCACTGCACCAGAAATCAATCGCATGACCTATATTCAGTGCATCTAAAAACTCTATCGAATGCTGCATGAGGCTTTGGGGGGACATCCAGATGCAAACCATAACACAGGGTGCTGGAAATATTATATATGACACACACAACAAGGCTGATGCACAATAAGCTACTAAAATAATCCAGCTGGGTCTGGTGGTATGTGATTATAATAGAAGCCACTTAAGAGGCAGAGGCAGAAGGATCTCAAATTCAAAGCCCATAAAACAATGGGATAATTTCTCAATATCAGTGAATGACTTGGATTTAAATCATTGCATTCAGTAAGTATCTATGAAGGCCTCCTATTCATAGCAATAGGGCTGAATGAAGCCTTGAAAAGCCATTGCCCTGGTGGAGGTTTTACTTCCACTAGGGAAATCCATGAACAGATTCTCATGTGATATGCACCAAACAATGACCCTGAGGAGTCCAAGGAGGTGACCTTTCCTGTGGGAGGCTGGATGTCCCTCATCTCTAGGGTGCTTTTTCTGGAACAGCAATTTTCAGGCACTTTGGCTCATAGCTTTAAAAATTGTTGAGAATATCAAGGAGCTACAAGCAAACACCTAGGATTTGGAGGCAGATTTATTTACACTGTTCAGGATCACTCCCAAAATACCAGGCCCTGATTCCTGGTGGTCTAGAGCTTATACGAGGTAAGCAAGCAGGAAGTACAGAGGCGGAATGGCTTGTCAGTTGGGGATTGGGTCTTACAGTATGCATCACAGTGATCAGCTCTTTCTACGAAACAAAAGCAACAGGGACTGTAACCGGCACCATGACCTGGGTAACTAACAAACTGACGCGTACTGGCTGAGGTGGGGGGAAGGCGTCTTCTGCTATGAAAGGGCTTTTAAAATGGGACGGTATCAGCACCTATCCACCGCATCAAGAATTAAAATGTGAAAACACAAATTGCAGAAAAGCACAGGCAACACGGTTGATCGCCTTGCACCAGGCAGTGTCTGGAATGCTCACAGGCACCTAGCAATGATGGGGTGCAGTGATAAGAACACCCCATCCTGCGACTGCCTACCTGAGTCCAGCTGTGTTTCAGTGAAAATGTACTTAGGCTGCTGCCAGCTATAAAAAAAATAATCCTCACTTATTTCTCCGTCTTTGCTGGTGTCTTGCGTATTTTTCTTTGATCAAAAGCTGATAAAAGTGAAACTGCAGTTTGAACCCCTCAAGGCATGGATGCCTGTGATGGGTTTCCTGAGCCACATCTGACACCCCTCCCCCAGTTACCTTAAAAAACAAGCCCACATCCAAGCGTTCATTTGTGACCTTTGTGAGAACGGTGTCTTTGTGAAAAAAACTTACTTCTCTTAAGACATCCTGTCCTTGTTCGATTGTGACTTTATGTGAATACAGTGGTACAGAGCGTTTCTAAACATAGAGGAGGAGATTTCACAACTGCATTCCATTGTGCTGGGAGGAACTGCTCCGACTTTTGTGTGCCGTGATACAATTGCTTCTCAAGACAAAAAAATTTTTGTTTTTGTAACTGACTTATTCTACTCTCAGACAGTTTCTTAAAAGACAAGCTGGCTTTTATTTTTGGTACTGATCCCTTGAATTAGTCTGTGCAGGAAAGCAGTGTGGGTCACCGCGGGACTGGACAGGAAGAGTGGTTGATACATACACAAAAAGGGGACGTGAAGAAAGAGGATTTCCCTTCAATGCGAAACCTATCAGGAAGGGGAAAGGAAAACAAGCCCATGGATAGCAGGAAGAGGTATTTTTTATTGATCACCGGCTCTATAAATAGGTCCTGTGCTTTATGCAAATCACTTGTTTCAATCCTCATTCTTATTCTTACAACTTTTTACAGACGGGAAGATTAAAGCACAGAAAGGTTAAGTAACTTGCTCAAGGTCACACAGTAAGTGTAGATGGGATCTGAACTCTGGCAAGTAGAACACAGGACTGGAATCAGCCTTTCTGTCCCTGGTTATGTGGAGTCACTTTTCTTCCCTTAGTAGAAGGACCTCCCCACAGTGTCCCCTCTGGAGACCACTATGGCAGAATCCTCGAGCTGGGAAAACAGGGAAGGTGCTGCCCCTGGGATAGTTTCCTGAGACCTGAAACATAGGTCATGGTGGGCTGAGTACCCTGAATTTAGAAATCCTAAGAACAGGAGATGTCGATGAATTCTTGAAAGTTACTTAAGGACTAAATAAACCATGTAATGCAAACCTCCAGGGATAGTAAATGAAATATTGCAGATATTAAATTGAATGCCTTTTGGGGACGCATGATCATAGGTGTCACTCTGACACTTATGACATCCAGAAAGACCTGCACTTCCTTCTCCTGGAACACAGGGAGGACTCTAACTCTCCCCTGGCCCCCGCTGACCTTAACCTGGTACCTGCCCTCTAT
This sequence comes from Cavia porcellus, assembly GCF_034190915.1. Taxonomy (NCBI): domain Eukaryota; kingdom Metazoa; phylum Chordata; class Mammalia; order Rodentia; family Caviidae; genus Cavia; species Cavia porcellus. The sequence continues at coordinate 38,187,281 of NW_026947511.1, read as the reverse complement.
CTCCTCAACCCCAAATGAGCTCAAACAGGGGCACCTTATCCTCTGCCTGGTCATGAGGTTAGATGAATTTACATCATACAATAATTAACATATACCAGGCACCTAGCAGGAATGTTTCCATTAATTCTGCATTCTTTTTCATTAATTTCCTATTATTACCTTTTTCCACTGATTTGTTTCCAGCCTTCTTTTCTTTCTATCCCCGCTCCCCAGGGCTTGGTGCACAGCAGGACTGGATAAAACTGTGCCTTGCAGGGCGAGATGCTGAGCCACCCGTCAGATGAATGCAGTGGGCCCAGCCCCAGCACAGCACCTGCTTCCTGTCCCTGACCCCAGGTCCCCCGCCGCAGCCCTGATATCTCTCCGTGGGTGCAGAATCAACAGTGGGTGCTGGAGTTGCTGAGATAGATGGGGGAAAGCAGCCCAGAATGATTCACACAGGAAACAACCGGAGCCTAAGTCACTGCTTTGGGGATTCACATGGCTAACGGGTCCTTTCTTCTCCACGACAAAAGAGCCTATTGGCTCAGGACCCAGCAGCACCTGCCAGGTCTCCACACTCGGCCTCTTCCAGCCTCCTTTGTAGCCAGAGTTTTGGTCGTGGGGTGGAGTGTGGGGCTGGAGAAGAGGAGCAGCTCTGTACCCTATGACAGAGGAAGAGAGCCATGGGGGGTCTCCTGCTACAATGGTGCCACTGTGTCACCTCCACCCTGATCGGAGGTCATATTAAGTATTGCTTCCCCTGTTCTTGTCTCTGTCTCCGCAATGACTGGGACACAGTTAGAACTCAGTCCATGTTTGGTGATGAGCCCAATAAACAAACGGTCTCCCTGAGATTTCCCCTGATGTAACACCTTGGAATCTGCAGAGAAGAATCTTCAGTCTCTGTCCTGGACAGCGACAGTGAATCCCGAGGACCAGGGACAGGGACAGATGGCCAATCCTTCTCTGTCCCTCTCTGCATACACGCAGCTCACTTCTCCCCTGGGCTGAAGGGCCCGAGCCTGCAGAACCCAGGAGTCCCATAGCCACCCCTCTTCCCGGGGTCCCACTGTCTGCCCAGCTGGCCCCCCTTCCGCCTGCTCTCCTCTGGAAGCACGTAGAGACGCCCTGACAGGCAGCCCCTTCTCTCCCTCTGTGCAGACTTTATGTCTCCACCATTAAGGATGAGAGAAGATAAATTCATCGGCCAGAAACCTTTAGAAGGCAACAGCAGAGGACCTCAGCCTCAGAGATAATGGGAGACGCAGCCTCAGTTATAATTACTGAAAGGTTGGCCCTGGTTGAGCGACAGGAGCAGGCAGGATTACAGGATTACAGACACTGAGGTTTCTGTAGAAATGCACTCAGAGCGTCCCATTTACCACCAGTGGCACAGTACGCTAAAGGTAAATGGATGTGTGCAAAATCGGGTCTGCAGGGTGCACCCGAAACTTAGTCTGCAGAGTCAGCTCAGCAAACAGAGCCCAAAGACGAGGGTTCAAGTTCTTATCACAGCAGATTGGCATCCACGCCAACAGACGGCTGCAGGGCTCCCCCATCCTCCCTCCCACTAAAATAACTCGCTGAAATCTCTTGAGAGTCTCAGCAGAGTTTTCGGTTATTCCACAGAAGAAGGAAGATATTATCTTGAGGATAAAGTTCTAATTTCTGAAAGAAATCTCTGGTGCCATGGGACACGTCTCCATTGTGACCCCAAGGTCCACGGGCACCCGTGGAAGGCACCAGTCATGCATTGATTTCCCTGCAGATGCAGTGCTGGGCTCTGTGCTAGGTGGATGAGTTGTCATCCATTGGGGCAGAAGTGGTCCTTCTCTCAGGCGCTGTGAGGGTGTCAGCTAACAGTCCCTTGGGAAATGGACCACTGGTGCTGAGGGGAGCGTACTGCAGGAAAAAACCCAGCCCTGTGCTAGCATGGAACATGGGATTTAGCAAAGGTGAGGGCTGGCATAGGCGGGTTGCAGATGGGGTCTAAGTGATGAGCACCTGCAGAGGTCACAGCATGTGCAAAGGCCCTGGGAACACGCCAACGCAGGCACACTGAAAGGAAGAGGCTATAATGTGGTTGAGGCACAGAGCCAGGGGCTATGACATAAGAAAAAATCTTTGGGATGGGTGGGTGTCAAGAACCAGGCGGACAATATGGCTTTTATCCAGAAAGGAAAGGGAAGCCTTTGATGGGTATTATACTTAACAGATTGGAGCTTTGAAATAAGCCAACCTCTCCCACCTCTGCCCTCAAGTACTCAAAGTACAAAAGAAATGTGTCAAAACGTGGCCAGAATGAACCAGGCAGAGCCCACTACAGAGGAAACCGCAGTTTCCAGACGAGAGGCACCCAGAGCCAGGGATGACGGTGCCTGGGCTAGGAAATCACTCCGTTATAGGAGAAATATCACTCCTGACCTGCTAACTGCCAGCTACGTCAAGTTCACGTCCCCTGAAATTAAAGAACAAATTCCAAAGGACAACAGAGGTTAAAAGCAAGAAAGGTTCATTGAGAGACAGCTCCTGAGAGACAGGAAGGGTCCTGATTTATACAGCAGTCACCATGTGGGTACAACGTGGGTCAAAGCATAATCAAGCGAGAAGATTACAGGCAGAGCTGCTTGGCTAATACTGACCCAGGAGGGAGGAGGGGCACAGCAAGGGTATGGGCTGATACCCTTGACTGATCCATAATTGGCAAAACAGGAACATTTTGGGAAGAGATGGGGCCAGGTGTTCTGGTCACTGACTGGGCACCTGATACATATCTGGATTAGCAGTTCTAATTACAGTTCTGCTTATTATCCCTTAACTCAAGCAACTGTGACTTTGTCTCGAGGCTTTAGGGTTTGCCTTCTTCAGGTGCGCCACTATCCTGACAGCCACCATCTTGCTATCTGCATTTTTTCTGACTTCCTTGAGAGCCCAGCCCTTCTCTGACTGTGTATTACTTCCTATCTAACTTAGCTGCCTGTAAGAAGGGCATGGAGGTTAGATCATGAGAGGTGTGGGTGTGGGAGGAGGAGGAGGAACTGGGTGTGCGTGGTTTGGGGCAGGGCGCAATGGAAGGAGACGTGGTCAGAGGGAAAGAGCAGGGCTCCAGGCTTGGACTCTAGTTTCTGTGTCATGAGCAAGCAAGACAGGTGCCTCATACCTCGCTCAGAATTGCTGCTGATTTAGGTGTGGGATGCTGGGACTGATTAGTGTACACAAAGCAATTAAAGGCCTGAATAAAATTGCTTAGGGGGAGAAGCAAGATGGAGAGAAAAAGACACTCACAGCTGAATTTAGTGCCCCAGCGCCCCTAATTTGTTTTTTGAAATTGCCTTCTCCTGGACTGGATTTGCAGCCTACCAGGTGTGAGTTTGCTTTTATTTCTTCTCATCGAGAAATACAAGATGGCTCTCTTCAAAGGGACAGACACCAGGACAACCCCAGCTCATGGTGCCCAGGATATGAAACAGGAAATGACAAAGGAACTGAGGAGACCATTAGCTGGGGACACTACGGGTTATTAACAATTGAGGAAAGAAGAGGAGAAGAGAGTGTTATTTTTTCTGATATAGTCTTTAAAATACTTTTGAGTAGAGGGCCCCACACGCCATCAGTCAGGAAAACAAACACTGGCAGAAGAGAGTGTGGCTGGGGCAGGAGCCGGGGAGCCGGCAGTGGGGCAGGAAGACCAGGAAGAACTTTCTGCCTCAAAGCTCAAGCAACAGCTCCTGGATTTCTTTTTAACTTCCCTGCCCTGTGTGTGCACCAACAGACATTTATTTCCCTTCTTAGTTTTATAGATTGGAAAATTTCTATTCCAAATAAATGACTTGCTTTTAAATGTTAATGAAAACTTTCCAAGATTAAAAATAAAATTGCAGCAAAGTAATCATTTACTATATCACTGTGTGTATATGTATATATTTATATATAATTAATCTTCAGGGAAATCATGCAAAGAAACCAGTGGAGGAAGTCAACCCTAATCCTGGTCAGCAGACAGGGAGGAGGCTAGAGGTGCCCCCTGGTTCAGGTGTGGGACAGCTCAGAACATGCATTCCTGGGACTGAGGAAGGTGATCATGGGGTATCATTAAAACAGTGAAGCTCACATGTAGTGTGAGTATTACAGTCCTCACACAAATACAACAATGGTAGGCCAGACACAGTGCACACCTGTGATCCCTGCTCCTTGGAAGTCTGAGGCAGGAGGATTGCAAATCTGAGCTCACCCTGGCGAGCTTAATGATTTAGCAAGATCTTGTCTCAAACTAAGAGGCAACGAAAAGTCCAGGGTTGCTGCTCAGTGCAAAGGCCCTGGGTTCAATTGCCAGTACTGTAAAATAAACAAAAAAACAAAACCACTTATCACATGGCCTCCTTTAATTTTAACCCAACAGTTATTTAAAAGTCAGAATTAGGGAAAAGCGATGATCTGGCCTATGCTTTGACTGCTAAGCCAACTTTCTTCTGGATAGTCACAAGTGGGGTTTGTGCCCCAAGGAATTCCTGCTCCAGGGGAAGCATTTGTTTCATTTCCCAAAAAATGGGAGAGATGCTGAGTTTCTATTATGAACAACATCTATCTATACATTTGTACAGCAAAGTCATGGTGATTCTGTTCAAAATTAAATATACGGTGTACCAAAACCTACTAGAAGGTGTAAGTGGAAAAAACAAAAACGCTGTAATCAAGACAGAAGGCTTAGAGTAAATGATCTCAATCATCCTGCTAACCTGTTTTCCTAACAGTGAATTACACATTGTTCTTTATGATAAGCCTTTAAAAGTTCTGTTAGCACATTTGCCATGCATAATGATTACATTTACCTGTGAGGACTTGGTACGTGTATCTCATACATCTCAAGTCTTTTTATATCCCCCCTTCTCTTCCCTCCCTCATCTGTCTCTATAAGCCATTCTTACAGACACCAAAGATAATTTGTATCAGTTTTATAAATGTTTATAACTTACCACGATGACTATTTTGTGTCTGCCTGAGATTTATTGCCTGTTGCTGGGTATATGTTTTTCAGGCTTCATCAGAAGCCATTGCTATCCTTAGAAACAAATTTGAATCATTAAATCATTAAATGACAAACAAATCTGGCCATTCTTGATCAGCTTAGCATCACAATTTGGCAGTTGGTGCATACTAAGGAATTAGCACTCCAATATCCTTATCTGTGATGATAGACATCTTAGCTTGGGGCTCTTTGACTTTGAGGTTTTCCCAGTAATCATGAGGAAGGTGGAAATGTATATACTTCTGCTCCATCAGTTTATCAACAGTGCAAGCCTTGAACCACAAGGTGCACTGGTTATTTTGCTTCTGAGGAGAGAAAACTCCACCCACCCTAACTTACCAATTAAAACTCTAATGTATGTGATGCTCTGTATAGCTTTTGGTAATTTACCTCTGTGTGTTATTTTAAAAATGGGGTTAACAATAATAAACAGCAACAGAAGATTGAATGAGTGTGTTTTCACAGTCCTGAAAATTGTGGGTGGAGGTAAACTAGAGAGAGGAGAAAGGGTTTGACTTGCTCCCAAATTCAAAGGCTCTACATAGTAGAGTCAGGAGAACGGGGCTGTGCTGGTACAGTGGAGCGAGGACTTCTGACCCCAAAGCGCTAAGGTTGTATATTTGTGTTGTTTCGAGCCACTAAACCTGTGGTGGTTTGCTGCAGAATCATAGGGAAGTTGATGAGACAGGAAGGAGTGTACCCCGACTGCTGGAACCCCCTCCTTGCCAGGTGTGGATGCTACCCTGGAGATTTTAAGATGTGATGTCCATGCTGCTCACAGCTGGCTCAGCTGGGATTCCCCCAACACATAGCACTAGGTTTAGTATGAAATGGCACTGATAGCACAGGTTCTCTGTAAACACTGGACCCAAGTTTTTCATATGAGCCACAAGTGGTCATTAATTTATCTTCAGTACTTTAAAAAAGTCCTCCATCCTGCCTGAGTTCTGGTCAGCCTTGCTTCCTGCCTTGTGGGTTCAGACCTGACAAAGACACTTGCTCTTCCTGAGACAACCAATATTACCCAAATGAGGAAAGGGTTGGGTGTGGCCACGTAGGTGCTTGGTCCAATGATAACCCAGTGAACAAACGGTCTCAGAATAAAAAACTTCACATTAGCCTGAATTCCACAATGTCTGGAGTCCTGGGTGTGGGGAAGATTACTTCCACCCACAGGGGGACCTACTTGGGGCTCTGGAAGCCTCCTGGAGGTCTCCTGTCACTAGTCAGAAATGGCTAGAGAGGACCTGAAGAATTTCATTTTCCTAACTTGGGTTGAAAGGAAGAGGAAAATTCCAAAAAAGATGTTAAAAGTAGATGAAAGCTTTACTAATTTTGTTTAGTGCTGCTTCAGACTCACCCTGAAAGTCTTATCCTGGGAGATGAGGTTCTAGGATAGCTACTAAGGATGCCCAGGAATCTCCTCTATGGCCCCTCAGAACAATCAACAAGGCCAGCTGTTCTCAACGGATGCCCGAGAGGACTTGTGTCAGTATCTGGGGAACATTTTAGTATCATAACTAGAAAGAGGCCCACCCTCCTGGCATCTGGTGGGTAGAAAACAAGAGACACTACTATGTACCCTGCAATGCCCAGGGCAGCCCCTATGCCAAGGATTATCTGTCCCAAATGTCAACAGCTCCTAGGGCAGAGCTCTGGAGTGGATCTCACCGTGACAAGGTCTACAATGCTCCTAGTATTTCTATTCCTGGCAACAGAGCCTCTGACAATTAAATATGTTGTCGCACTGCATTATTTATTAATGATGACATTTCTATATGGATCAGAATATAAATCCTCACTTGTTCCAAGCAATAATTAATATTACAGAAATGACAGCCTGTGCCAAGGGAGAGTTTAAAAGGTTATAATAGATGGCATTAGCTGTAATTCTTTCTACACTGATTATATAGGATTTATAGAGGATTATTATTTAAATCACTTCTTCAATCATATGAAGCATCCAGTGTATTAAAGTCAGTCATACGAACTCAAATCCCCTTTTTGTAATCATTTTTCTTTCCCAGAGAAACGTCACTTTTCATTTGGCTATGGTGCTATAATTCTTGCCATACTGTTTTCTTCACAAAAATGTGCTGGCTTAAGTGAAGAATCTTATAAGAAAAACTCTTGAGGTACTTAATGAATATGAAAAAAAATGTATCATATTCAGATTCCGAAAGGGCTCTTTTCTCATTTACCTTCTCTTTCTAATGTAAATGTTAAGCTCTTCTAAAATGATGGGACCTACTTAAATTGCCAGTCACAGTTTAATCTCAGTTAAAACTTGCCTGGCAGGGAGGACACAGTGGCAGAACAGCGTCCTGCATTCAGGAGACTTCTGCTTCCTGAAATTAAAATTTGAAATGGCTTTAATTGTTCACAAAGAAAGCAGAGCCAACCAATCCAGTTTTCTCCCAGAAGCTGATGAAAAGATAAACAGAATGGAAAGCAAAGCACGAAGGCAGGATTGCATTGTCTATCCAGCAAACTTCTAAGGAAGTCATCCGATGGGGATAGAAAGCCAGCGCACATTGGGCTTCTCATGGGAGAAGAGAAACAGAAGTGCCAGCAGCCTACAGCTGGTCTTTACCTGTGCATTCAGTGTACAGGGGAAGGAAGCTTTCTGGACAGTGCCAGAGAAGGAAGCTATGGGGCTGCCTTTTATTTTATTTTCTTTTTTCAGTAAGGAACTGTGTGTCTGCTCCAGTTGCTCTGTGCAAAAATGGAAAGCAGTCAGACAGTAGTCTGTGCTGGTCAGCACGAGCGGACCTACTTGCTAGGGTTCCAAGGCAGTCAGTGGGTTCACAGCCCTCCACACCACCTTGATGTAGACATCCTTTGGAGAGTGACAAGAGACCATGGAGTGGAGCAGGACACTGTGTTGGGGTGAGGCTGGACCTGACCAGAGCCAACTCTCTGGAGTGCTGAGGCTCCAAACAAAACCCACCTTCAAAGCACACTCTGGTCCTTCCTGCCCAGTGGGGTACCAGACATAGGACAGTGCGCCTGTCACCCAGGCACACCATCAAGTCATAAGAAATGGCCCACACAATGGTCTCATTCTGTTCCCAGCAGCTGCTCTCACTTATGCTTCGTTGCAAAAGCATTTTTCTACATTCACAAGGCATGAGCCCTCCGATGAGCTCAGGAGAGCCCCACAAAATAAATAGAGCATACTGGAGCGTATTCTGAGTGGCACTGGGGTGGCTGATCCCATGTCAGCCATGGAGCCCCACTTAGGGGTTTTTTCAACCCTTCTCACTGCCTGGTCACCAAGTCCAACCATTCATTTGCTTGCTAAGGGTGATGAGCTATAGTGTTGTTTGCATTGGCTGTTTTTAGTTGATCTGGCCTGGATTTCAATAGCAATACCCCCTACCCCACATCCTAACTTGGTGTCTAGTATCAATCCATAACACGCACATGTGGAAATATGTCTTAACAAGTGTACACATTGGATAGTCATGTGATTAAGGTTTTCATGACCCAAGTGGGCATTTCTGGATAGAGACACTAAAGAACCTACCAGGAGGAAGGTTTTTACTTTCCAGCTTGTAGCAATGAAAGCATACACTGACACAAGGGTGAACAACTTTAAGTAACACCCCTGACAAAAGTTATCGCATAGTCTACAGAACACCTAAAATTTAAGGCAGGACATTTGGAGGTGGAGAAGTGTGGTTTGGACCTGGAATTTGAGAAGGCATCCCATCCCAACTGCATCTTGGTGACAGGATCATCACCGAGGTGACTTTCTGCAGAGTCCAGACACGGGGCTATTCTTAGAATGGCCAGAAAAAGCACAGAGCTGCCTAAAAATAATGATGATTCAACACCTAAAGGCTTCAATGATGTCACATCGTCAAGGAACACCTCCCTCCTCACAGGTCGCAGTTTTAAAATAAGCAAGCTCACAGCTCACCTTCTGAAGAGGTCAGAGATTTCACACGCTGGAGAAGGAAATGGGGGTGTGTGTGTGCACAGAAACCGGCCACCCCAGCACAGCCTCCACCATAGCCTGGGTGGCTTAGAAAAGGAGCTAAAGATGGTTCTTTCCCCTCACTCACACAGTCCTTTCAAAAGAGGTCTCAGGAGTCTGGGCAGCACTGATGACACAAAAGGAAGCCCCCAACCCCTCTCCTCGAGTCCCCACAGGCAGAACTTTTCAAGACAGGAGATGGCTCTTCTGGGACTCTTCTGCAGAAGCAAGGTGCAGCTTAAAGCCCAGAAGAAAGCACTGCTGAAGGGTCCCCCAACAGCAGCCGGGGACAGTAGCCCTGCTCTGTGTCACCCCAAGCCCATGGACCAGTGGACCAAGAGCCTCCAGGTGACCAGGAACACAAGCCAGGAGTCACTGCCGAGGGCAGCTCTCCCAGCCCAGTCACGTGGGACACCATGCAGCTGCTCAAGGTCACCTAGGACAGGAAGGCTCAAAGGGTGCACAAACTCCGTGCTGCGAGGAAACAAGAGGCTAGGGCAGTCTTCTGACTCCCTAGAGGTCCCCTCTGCCTTGTACCCTACTTCCCAAGCTTTTATATCTGCCTTCTATGTGAATCTCCCTCTCTACCTGACTTGCTCTGTAATCACAAGACAGTGGACACTAAGCCTCTTAAGGGTTGCATCCATTCATCTTCGTCCTCTCAGTAATAAGAGTGACACTTGGGACATGGTACATTTCAATAATCATTAAATAATTGACAGCTGGACCAACTGATGCAGTATCCTTTCCTTTTCATTAGACTATTGATGAGATATGGCCTTTAGGGTATGTCTGCACTGTCAAGATGCACTGTCTCCTAAGGATGTGTGCATTCAAAGGGGACCCCATAAGTACCACAGTCTTCAAGATTCAAAAGGTTCTAGACCACCATAGGTGCCATTTGGAGACAGAAAGTTTCTCATACCCCTCTAGCTGTTCTTTGGGGTCACCTTGTTTAGCAGGAAACCGGCATTGGTGAGACCATGCTGGGTGGCTTAGAGTGCAAACAAAACCAAAACTGCATCCAGGTAGGTTTTCCACCTATGGCTATTCCTTTATCAGAAGCGTGACCTGGCAGCAGGGCCTCACGTTTCTGGAGTTCGAGGAAGTCCTCTCCTCCCAAGCTTCCTAAGGAAGCCATTCTTATTATTCCGCAGCTATTGTTCAGCCTAGTGTTCACGTGCTTGTTTTTCCTAAATGACAATTGTTTTACTCGGGCTGGTTACCCACTCAGCTGAACTCTAAATAATTTGATCACTTCCTAAAATTCAGATCCACACTAAATATAAGAGCTTTGTGTCATTCAAAATACTGTGAAGGATGCCTCAAGGCCCTGGCAGGGGAGAGTTCCTTCAGAAGAGATCACACTCACTGGACATGTGATCACAGGGATGCTGGGGGGACCATGGACACTAAACTCAGTGCCAGCAAGAAGCCAGGCACAGGAAGGGAAGGAGACTGCGTGGACACTCTCTTCTGTTTCTCTTCCTCACTCTCCTGCCCCCTACAGGACTGGAGGTTGCAAAACTGGAGTCGTTGCACCAAGCTCCATCTCGATCTCTAGCCTTATTCAAAAAAATATTTTGAGACAGAGTCCCATGACGTTTAGAAGTTGCCTAGGCGGGACTTGACCTTGCGGTCCTCAGCCCTCCGCCTTCCAGAGTGCTGGGATTACAGGTGCTCACCTCCATGCTGCCCTTAGCTCCTTCTCTCTGAATCACAATGTCCTACTCACATAGTGAGAGCAAACAGATTGATGGAGACTCTCAGTGCCTACATTCAGACCCCAAAGATTCATTTTAGAAATGTCTGCAGAGACCGTGGAGCTGTTGCTCTCTGCCCACCATTGCCAAGCCCAGACTTCAACCACGCTGGGGTAACTTTCCATGGACTTCTCATCCACACTCTGAAAAGTGACAGAACTTAATGCCAATAAGGACTCAGTATATTTGAGGGAAAGAAGCAAATGTTCAGGGATCGGACACAGGCAGTGTTGAAACTACAGTGCCTTTCTAGGGAGCAGTCTGGCTCTCGGGCTTCTGGATTGGAAATCAGGCCGAGTTGCTGTAGCGGTAGATTTAAAAACATAAGTCTCAGATGGCTGCCAGGTACGCACTTGCTCACAAACCAGTATTAGAACAACAACTAGACTCAGCCTCACACTAAAAGAACAGTTATCAGCCAACCAGCGCTCCTCTAGAAACACGGAGCCCCGGGCGGTGCTGCGACACCAGGAGGTGCTGTGTGATTGTAGGGCCGATGGTGATTACCAAGCTCAGCTTTCCTGGTGGGTGCTCAAAACTTCGTCTTTTAAATAATGAGTTAAAGCAAAAAGAATGACTTTGAGTATTTTATTCTGAAAATACCATTATCATCTCCTTGAAGTGACTTTTTCTTTCTCTTGGCAGTGAAATTCGAAAAGCTGGCAAAATATACAGCATACCCTGAGTGAAGCCGTGTGTGGTGGTGCACACCTATAATCTCAGCACTTGGGAAGCTGAGGCAAGAGGATCACTATGAGTTCAAGACCATCCTGGACTACAGAGCAAAATGCTGTCTCAAAAAAACATGTATATATCTTAAGCTCTAGCCAGTTTCTCTACATATTGAAAAGATGACTGTTAAAGGACTCTTAAACCAATATAAAACACGAACAAGGTCTGATGAGTTAATCCAGAAAATGTCATATTATAGGGACATGTGACTGGGTTATGACAAGAGAACTCTAATAGCAGAATCAGTAAGATTCAATAGAGTTGTTATGACAGAAATTAGTTTTTAATTTGAGCTTCCTGAAACCCAGGGGGGAAAGAGTAATACATAAGTTACAGAATCATCCCAGTGAGAAAAAAAATCAGTTCACCAAAGAGACCAAGTTTTCCTGGCATTCGTTCTAAAAGAAAAGTTGGACTCCAATTTCATATGGGGAGAGGAGGTGCCCACCGCAAAAACAGAAACTTCCCATTTGTGTAAGACTGGATTGAGCTTCTTGAAAGCCCACAGCTCTGAGACAAAAGTGAGACAAAGTGAGACTTTGCTATGATTCAGCAAGGGACTTGCTTAGTCTTCCCCCAGCCTCCAGAGCAGTTGCTAGTTCTGCATGGTTCCAAAAAAGCATATGACCCTCAGAAAAGCTCCATCCTGTTCCAAACCAGACAGAGAAGGTGGCAGATTGGGCAGAAGCAAGGAAAATAAAAGGAGGAAGAGGAGGAGGAGGAGGAAGGAGCCAGCAGAGATCAGGGAGATGTGATACCACCCCGGGCATCCTGTTTAATCACATGCCACTCCTACACAGTTATCTGTATCTGATCCTATTTCATGGAAGAACGACTCAGACATAGTAAGTTGGCCAGGACCATATAACTCGTAGGCAGCAGTGGCAGGATTTGGACCCACTGTTTCTTTGGGCACTGCTGCCTCCTGCAAGGCTCACACTGCATCTAAAGAATGCACAGAAGTCTGAGGGATGCAGGGCAGTAATGAGCTTGTAGACCACCCCTGAGACTCTTAGCATCTTTCCACTGGAACAGGACGCCAGACCATCTTATTAGAGTGCACTGCCTGTGGATAAGTAGAATATCCTACCGAATAATCTGGAGTTCACAACAATTAACAAAACTGGGTGGAAAGTGTAGGTTTTGAACAAAGTATGATGCTTTGCCATGTTTGATGAAAAATCTTTGCCATTATCCATGAGCTCTCTTTAAAAAAAAATGACAGATCCTAGTGTTAGGTATAAGGGCATGGTCACACTGAAGTACATAACATACCCAGTAAGAAAGAACATTACTGAAATGCTACTAGACAGGGATCTAACTTAAAACAAACTACCACATATTCTGTTTCTATCTATCCCTCGTGCTGAAGAGCTAGTGGAGAATGTTTAGGCACCATGGTTGTGGTTTGGATCTAAAATGTTCCTCAAAAGTCCCATATGTGTGGAAGGTGATGGGGTCTTGGGAAGTGTCACTCTCATAAGTGGGCTCACCCATGGATGAGCTCTTGGCTGAATGTGCTGACAGGAAGTGTGGCCTGGTTGGAGGTGGTCACTGGGGCAGAACCTGGCTGGGCATACTCCTGTCCCCAGCTCCTCCTTGCTCTCAGCCTCCTGGCTGCCATGGGGTGAGCACTGTTCCTCTACTAGGCCCTTCAGTTGACCATGAATGAATCTTCTAAAAACTTATGCAAAAATAAATCTCCCCCCTTTTAAGTTGTGGGTGTCAGATATTTTGTCCCAACAATGGGAAAGTGCCTAAGACAACCTTGTACAGAAAACCATGAATGAGCAGCTAGGAAGAAAATGTTTGCAGCACATGACTAAGCCCCATCTGGCAGAACAAGCATCACCTGAGATGTTTACAGACAACACCTGGTATCTTCCATGGAGCTAAACATCATGCAGCCTTGATGGATGCTGGGGTGGAGCTACAAGCCCACACCAAGCTTCCCTGGCCTTCTCTGGCTATTTCTGACTCAGTCAAGAGATTCCTGACTGCCAAACCAAGCCTAGAATCAAGGAAGTTCATGAAAGGCAGGGCAAAGCCCATGCCACCTTCAGCTGTTGAGGCTGAAGAATGATAAAACTAATCTCTCCCCTAGGGCCTGTCTGAAGCTGCCTTATAAGAAACGCTGGTGGACATTTCTCTCTGCATGCAACTCCTCACATTTGAAGAATTCGACATGGCCCCATCTGGAGCAGGGCACCATGGTTGTGTCCTGGCCACAAAAGAGCACAGAATGAAACTATCCCTGCCTTCCACCTGCCAAGCAGCCCATGATCAGCCCAGAGGACACAGCGCCTTGGTGGCAAGTCACCTTTCCTTACCTGGACAGTGTACTGAGACTACTTCTGTCCCTTTAGAGCTATCATGGGGGCTAGAAGTATCTATGATGGAAACCATACAAAGTGGATTCCAAGCACTGTACCCTCATCTTTCCAAAACTGGATCGGGAGGACATCCCTCTTTAACATCAACCTCATCATGGACTAAATGGAACAGGACCTCCGTGTTCCCTGGGTGTCATCAAAAATACATGCTCACCCGCTCCATGGCGCAGAATCCAAACACACTCAACTCTGTATGTGCCAGAGCCACAATTCTTTCCACAGCCTCAATTATCTCCAGGTCATTAAATGGGACCTTTGCAGGAACTTGCCAAGCTCTTGGGCCCCAGGGGTTCACCCAGGACCACGAAGAAGCAAGGTTCTCACTGTGCCTCCAGAGTATCTCAGTCATTTCCACAAAGGTTAAGGTTCCAGGGAACGCCCTGCAGCAGCTTTCAGATGTGCCCCTCGCTGGGCCCCTGTCTGCCAGGTGCCTGGAGTGATTAGTGGTGGCTAATTATGCTTCCCTGTTCCCCCCAGAGGCAGAAGGAGACAGGAGCAGCTACCAAGTACAAAGATCCATCCTGTCCTTTCACAAATGAAACATTCTCAGACATCTGTAAATAATGTCCTTTTCACCTAAAAATAAAAACCAACACAAGAGAAACCAGGAAACTGCTAAGTATTCCTTGAACAGCTAATGTCTAAGCATTGCTTGGTTTAATACTTAAAATTAGTATGTGGTTATCGTTTCTCATCCTCAGGTTGGCATCATTCATTTTATTTCTATTTTTCCAACCTACATACATTGACACCTAAGCCGGAATAAATGATCTCTTTGCATTGCCCTTTGTTAGGTATCATTAGCAGGAATTTTTCAATTAGCCTTAAACCATCTCCATTACTTATTTCCTAGGGTCTCCAAAGCACTGAATTTTGGGTTCAAATGCTACTTCTTATTTTTCTTGCTCATTTTTCTTTTCTTGGGTTAGTTGCACAAACAGATCTGCCTAGTGTACTTCTAATTTTTACTCAGCTTACTAAAAAAGGTGGTCACCTCTGAGAGTATAAACATCACATAAATACAAGTTGACATACAAATATCTCTGTTTTCATGAATCTTAACAACAGGTATGGTTTGAAGTTCAGTATACTTAACATTTGCCTCGTGTCTGGTTGTTCAGTCACCTGAGATCTTTCTGCCCAATTTATTGCTAGAACCTCTCTCCCACAGTAGAATTTAGAAACAAGGCATGGATGGTGGATCATGAACAGGACTTAGAAATCAGGAGCTCTCTCTCTCTCTCTCTCTCTCTCTCTCTCTCTCTCTCTCTCTCTCTCTTTTCTCTTCTCTTCTCTTCTCTTCTCTTCTCTTCTCTTCTCTTCTCTCTCTTTCTCTCCTTCTCTTTTACCCTTTCCTATATTTCTAAATAATCAGGCAATCTTGGGAAATGCATCTCTCTGTGTCTTTGGTCACCACAGAAGTGGAGGTTCAGTTCCATACTGACTGTCCATCAAACATGTGCCAGGTCTCATTGGAAGTGCTGAAAATATACAGAACAGTACAAATTCTGTCGTTTTCAAGGACTTCAAAGACTGCAGGGGACATTATGTTTGGGTGAGTGATACAAATACTTCCCACTTAGTTCCCTGAGTATGCTGCTTGTAGCAGTGACCATCTGTCCAGCAAGGAAGCTCCTCCATGGGACCAGGCCAGACCATTGCCCAGGAATTGGTGTAAAGAGCTAAGCAGTGGGAGTACCAGGCCTTCCAGCACCAAGCTCACCATTGACCATGCCAGATGGGAATCTCTGGAGGAGTTGATTAATAAATGACTTCCCCAGACATGGACTGGAGTGGGTGCAGCCCTGTGTCACCAATACCTGGCCAGAGGATGGGGAAAAACTACGGAATAATGATACTAACAAAAGAGCAAAGTAAAGCATTAGTACCCCAGCCTAAAGAAATGGAGACTGACAAAGTGCCTGACAAAGAATTCAAAATAATTGTTTCAAGGAAGCTCAATAGAATTCAAGAAAACACAACGAAATAGTTCAAAAAGAAATAGAAAGCTGTGAAAAACAAGTCATTCTATTACAACAATGGAGTCAATTTTCCTAGAGAATACACCCAACATCAGAGCATTTACATACAAAAATTAACATACCAGAAGTGGAAGATGTACTATATCATTTTAGGGAAATGCAACGTAAAACCACAAGGAGATATGATTTCACATGGAAGCAAAAGATTAGGGTGTGGCCAGTCAGCTGTCAGTCACAGAGATCTGGGAAACAGGAACCCAAGCCCTCCACCTGGGGCCAATCAGAAAATGCTATCTTCAATTCTTTTAACATGAGATCAAGCAGCCTCTTGATAAGAAGAAAAGATCTGATGCCAGTCAGGAATGGAGCAGAGTACAAAAGATGACTGCCATTAACCTGATGGTCACTGTCTTTGTCACAGTGGCTGGCTCTCTCACTCTGCAGAGCATGCCTCTTTTCCTAACTTTAATAAATGTAAAACTTATCTTTTCTGTTTGTCTCATCCGATCTTTGTTCAGGACAAGAACCTGGAAACCCACTCCCCTGGCCTCTGTAATAGTACCTGCTAGGAAGGTTTTTATCAAAAAACCAGGGCAGAACAAGTGTTGGAGAGGATATGAGGAATGTCTTGCGCTCTACTGGTAGAAAGGGGAATTTGTGTAACCTTTATGGTGGTTCCCTTGTGGACATGTGGCCACTGTAAGATCCAAAAATCCCACTCAGGTATACAGCCAAAGGATATGAGATCAACATATCAAGTAGATACCTGTACTCCCATCTTACTGGAGCATTATTCCCAAGAGTCACCCTATGGGACCAGTCTGTGTGTCCATGAGTGGATGAATGGGTTAAGAAGATATCTATCTACATAAGAGAATACTGATCAGCCTTTAAAGCAAAGGACATCCTGTTATTTGGGACAATATGGATGAACCTGAAGAACATGGCATTAAGTAAAATAAGCCAGGCACAGAAAGGAAACCATAAGATATGACTGGCACACACAGCCAGGAACTCAACTTCATGGAAGCAGAGAGCAGAACAGGGGGGGCAAGGGGCTGGTTTGAGGAGATGCTGACCATAGCATATACAAGTCCAGTTAGGAGAAGGAGTCTGAAAGATCTGCAGTGTGGGCACTAGAATGAAAAATGATGGATCACATTTTTGAAAATCATTAAGAAGTTAAATTTTAAGAGTTCTTATTGTGCAAAATAATTTTATGAAGCAATACATGTATCAGTCTGACTTAGCCTTCCACACTGAAGACCTCTCTCAAAACTTGATGTTATACACAACCAAGACAATTCTTGTCCATGAAAATTAAATTGTTTTAAAATCTGAAAAAAATAGAGCTGAGCACCTTCTTATGGGAAAAAAACATTCAATTGCTCTTGTTGATGATGTTTCAGACTTCTGCAATGAACTCATTCTTCTTTTTGAACATTGCCTGCAAATTCATTGCCTGCAATTTCCAGCTCCACAGCCACTGTTGGAAGCCCCCAGGGCCTGACACATTTGGGGTTTGAATTTTAAGATTTGGAAGCGTGCTGCGGCGAATCTGCCTCCTGTTGTGTAATGCCCCTCGAGGTCCAGGGCAATCCTGGCAATTAAAAACAGGATTACTGCCACAAAAGATCACATGAGAATTCACACGACTGGAACTTCTCATCCTTCTGGGTCAGACTTTAAATGAAATGCACCAAGTGAGGCTTTGTC
The DNA here is from genome assembly GCF_034190915.1 of Cavia porcellus. Taxonomy (NCBI): domain Eukaryota; kingdom Metazoa; phylum Chordata; class Mammalia; order Rodentia; family Caviidae; genus Cavia; species Cavia porcellus. The sequence continues at coordinate 38,169,705 of NW_026947511.1, read as the reverse complement.
TCAAGACATATTATGGGGCTGGGGATGTGTCTCATTGGCACAAATGCCTGTCTGGCAAGCATGAGGTCATGAGTTCAATCCCCGGTACTAAGAAAAAAAATTCTCAAAATGGATTATGAAAACATTCGCAGCTTCTAGAGATATTCAGAAAGCTGGCACAATGCCAGTTTCCCCAGCCTAATATTGGCATTCAGCAGGGCACAATATTAGTAATTACACGCCTGGCCTGACACAAACTACTTCTGCACACGGGGCGGAGCTGGCCCAGGCACAAGATCCTGCTCTGCACCCAGAAGCAAGAGGCAGTGAGGTGCCACCTCATGGGGCTGTCATGGTGACGGGAAAGGGTGTTCATAAAGCACTTAGAGAAGCACCCAGCTCCGCCCCATGTGCTCTACGCGTATCTGTTCCTGCTCCTCTGTTATTTCACTGAATGGATTCACATGTTGTCAAGGCCATTAGAATCATCTTTCCTGCTTCTCTTACTTGGCTGAATTCACTTCAGGTTGACTTTCTCCCCGCTTTCCCTCAGATCCTGGCTGCACAGATGCTTCTCCATGCTTGGTGCAGCATCATACCCACAGCTTAGAGGATGCTGCTGTCCTCCAGCCTCACCTATTTCACAACTTCTGCAGCCCAGAGGGATCCAGAGAGCCAAACTGAAGAAGGGAAATGAACCTAGTAATGCCGAGATGTGGAATTCAAGCTCTAAATGTGTTTCTTACAAAAATATTTACACTGCACACTGCGGCATGCAAACAGCAATCTGTACTCATTGGTTTCAGATGCCAATTTCTGCCTGCTCTGGTTCTCCTCTGTGTTACATAAACACACCCCAACCATCTGGACCACAAGAAGCCACGCTGTACCAGGTGCCCACTCATCGCAAAAGCATCCCATCTAAACGGGACTGCACAGAACTCTGCCTCACTGGAAGCAGGAGTGAGCATCACTGTCCCCACAAAGCTGTTTGAAAAATGTGTTTCAGGTGTCAGAGCTCTGAATTTCAGGCACATAGCAGAAGCAAGCATGTAAAATACTTATCACATGGAATAAGCAGGAGCACACCATGAAGAGACCAGTTCCATGCTCTCCAAATCACCTTGGAAAGGAAAAGGCTGTGGGAAAGGAACTTAGCTGTGAGAAAACAGGGAAGAGATTGCTACCCAAATCATTCAGCATAGTCGGAAAGCCAAAGCTTCATATTTACCTAAGGAATTTAAATGCTTTTTTGTAATTGCAAGGAATGTGCTAAATTCAAATTCACCAATATCAATACACATGATTCAGAAGTAGATTGTACCAAAGCAAAGGATTCTGCCAAAGCAAAGTTACATTTCACCCACCGGCCACCTCAGCTGCTGAGCTAAATGGCCAGGCATCATCTCTCTGGTGTCATCCCAGATGCTGAAGGCATCTTCCCAGAACCAAATATAAAGACAATGACCATTGCTAGCCTTTGCCCACAGGCAAACACAGGAATTTTTGCTTCTTTTTCCTCTGTCTATAAATATCTCCCCACCAACTTAGCACCGTGCCCAACACGTCCACTGTTTGGGAAAGATAACCATTGTCAGACGTCATGGCTCAGATTCACCAAATATGAATGCTGTGGAAAGAATGTCTTGGGAGAATGAGGAACACACTGACTTATTGAGATAGTGCAAATAACGGAGACCTGTGTGACACAGGTTTCCCAGAACAGAAGAACAAATCCCTGACATAGTGCTGTTCTATGTAGAGCAGGTTCATTTCTGCTCATAGCTCATGAGCGCCCACAGCAATGGCCTTGTAGCCCATCCCTGTAGAAGCACCTGCTGGAACAAAACTGCTGACCTCATAGCTGGGAAAGGAAAGAGGAGGAATAAGGAACAGAAGCCCCAAAGCTTCCTTTGGGAGAGCACCCCAGGACCTGAAGACTTCTGCATGCCACAGACCCTGCAGACCCTGCAGAGTGGACCCTGATAGCTCCACTGTAGTGAGTGAGCTTTCAGCAAAAGGGCTTCCAAGGAGGATGGGCTGTAATTCCAGCTCTAAATTATAGGGAAGACTGGGGGGTTTTGGATCAAGGAAAGCAGCAACTGACTGTGGAAATGTGGTACCAGGAGGTTCTCTCATCTCTTCTCCTTGGTGTCCAGTGGTCACAGCTCTTGACAATCATCAGTTTACCTGGTGTCTGATTATCCTGAATATCTACCCTTTACCCGAGTAGATACAATTTAATCAAATGTAAACTTCTATCCACTTATTTGGTGTTCTAGAAACACTAGAAGTCAATTACCACACTTTCTGTCTGATTTAATGTCTCATGATGGGGTCATTGCTCAATTATAAAATTTACCTCTGACTATAAATACAATAATTTGAAACTGGTCTCAATAAACTATGCCTTATTTCAGCTCAATATTTTGTTAAGGTTGTTTTAAAACCACATGCTACTTCTCAAACTGATAGGTGCCAACTTTGTATACCAACTAACTGAAAATATCTTGTAACCTATTACCCAGGGCATCAAAGGATGGAAACATATGTGGGAAGAGTCTCTGGAACAGTCCCCTAGACTCTATCCTCTTATGTCCCTAGAGGAGTCAGTTGGATGAGCTATTCTTCAGTAGAACCCCCCAAAAAGACCCATATGACCTCACAGAACCCTAAATCCTACTGTGCCAATATTCTAGTATTTAATTAAGAAAGAATTGAAATCACCATTAAATCTCCCAGGAAAATCCTTCTAATTGTGATACTCAGATAACAGATACAAGAAAATATGAACCTTTGTTTCATAATTTGTGCTTGGCAGGAATACTTCAGAGCATATTACTGACCCTGAATAAATTATAATTTGTTATAATCCAAGAACGGAACTCCCATCTCTTCTTGCTGTGTGCCACTTCCTTATCGTAAGCAGCCTGGGGATCACAGCCGCCGAGGCTCTAATCACATGTGGTCAGTTCCGCTTCAAGCTGCTGCCAGCCCATCATCTTAATTGCTCAACTCCAACATAATATTGTTATGTCATCAAATGACTTGAAATAGCGTCCTAATCCTCTAGAATGGTTTTCCCTGGGTACAAATCACTAAAACCCAGAAATCAGACTTCTAGTTAGTTGTGCTCAGTCAACAAAGCCTGGCCTTTGGAAAGCTGGCGGAGAGAGCTCAAGTTTATAACACAGCAATGCTGCTCTGTGCTTCACTGAGCCATGCACTGTAGTTCAGAAAAAGTCCTCTCTTCCCAAAGGCCGCCTGTATTTTACAATAAGGTAGAGTGGTGGAATGTTTACCATAGGAACAACCACAAAGGAGGGGAGGTTGGATCCAGTCAGGAATCCTGCTTGAAGAGATTGGAGAAATCTCAAGGAAATTTCAGAAAGATCTCCAAATGGAATATTTACTGTGATTTCCAAGAATATTATCTCTAAGTCACACAGAAAACCTCACTCCTCACCCATTTCATATTAAGGCATCAACCTGCTCTTCAAATCCTTATAAGGCACACACAGGGATGCCAGCCCTATGGCATCAAAGAGCAAAGACCTCACATGGTGAACACTGTCTCCATGCCTCAGTGGGACTGTGGAGGACTACCTGGATGACTCTCCTTGCAAGAAGAGCCATTATTTCCACTTAGAATAAATCTGGCCCTATTGCTATATATTGATATGTAGAGAACTGGCTAGGACTTTGTTTTTAAGCAATGCAAATTAGTCCAGTCAGGTGCTGGGGTATAGTTTTTGAAGCAAGGTGACAGGTCAGTGTTACCCTGCTCCCCACCAACTCCCGCAAAACATTTGTGAGCCAGGTGGAAAGGAGAACCATGCTGGATAGAGCCTCAAGATAAGAGGCTATGACTTCCCAGAGCTGAAGCACCTGCCCCAAACATTAGATACTACCTTGAACACGTTATGCAGATTACTCTTTTTGCATACCCTGATCTCTGCATATTGCAAAGTTAGTTTCAGGCCTCCTAAATAGCCCAGCTCATGGCACTTAAGTACTTTGTGCCACTCTCACAATCACTCATTTTTGAGCCACTACCCTTGTAGAGAATTAATAAAGCTTGGGTTTGGCCTTGGGTTGAAGCCTTTGTTTCCGTTAACTATCACCTTCGCTAGACTTAGGACCACTTTGGCTCCCCACAACTATAGATATGCCTTAGTGTCTTTATTCTCACTAAGGGTTGCACTGGAAGTGGTAGATTGGAATGAATCTGGTAGAATTCTAATAACTTTCTCATGGGGTTACAAATATAAACTTCTCGGACTGTGATGAGGACCAGGAAGGGATCTCTATATGGGACCTGCATCACAAGCCAAGAAGATATTTTTACAACATGCAGCAAGCTGCAGGAGGGGGAGGAGTTAAAAGAGAGTTGGTGCTGTTTCAAAGAAGCCAAATTATGTGTCTGGCAGAAGATAAACAAAGAAAACTGTTTTTTAAAATATCTGCTTCCGGGGCTGGAGATTTAGCTCAGCAGCATAAGCACCTGCTTTGCAAGCAGGCAGTTGTGAGTTCGATCCCCGGTACCGATAAAAAGGAAAAAGATCAAAAAAAAAAAAAAAAAAATCTGCTTCCTAGCCCGAGGGGGTGTCTCTTCCAATCCTTGGTCTTAACAGCAATTTTTTTTTTGTCAGTTTGACCCAGGGGTCGAAGAGAACCAGACATGATTCAACACAGCCTCAGCATCCCTTGTCAGAGTATCTCTGATGCTAGCTGATCACCAAACAGGCTCTGTTCACCCTGCATCACACACAACAGAGCCAACCACACATTTGCAAAAGCTCCCAGACAGCCCCAGGAAACGAAACAACTGTGTGGAGATGACACCACATCTCTCCATGTCTCCAGCACAGAGGAGCCCTCTTACCTTGCTCTCCTCTCCTTCAAACACAGACTGGTGGACGTTGCATGCAAACAGGGAATTGGGGAGGTCGTTGAAGTCAGTAATCGCTTGAAAGGCTTCTTCGGCAAAGCACCGTGTGACGGCCCAGTCTCTCTCTACACAGCAGAGTAAGAAAAGTCCTCCGTCCTCAGGGATGTGCCCTGGTGGCCCCAGGCTCCTCATGCCGATGAAGTAGGACTCTCCCCGCATGCCAAGACAGGTGTCAGTGAGACTCTGACAAACTTCTTAGGATTCAGTGTTCAGGGCCCGCCTCCAGATGTCTGCGGTGGGCAGGGCAGGATGATCAGAAGAGGGAGCCACCACTGGAAGGGAGAAGACAGCAAATGCATGTTATTTCCTTGCTTTCTGAAGCTGGTTTCCTGTGCAGCTCTGCCATTTCTCAGCAACAACCTAGTTAGTGCTATGGTTGAGTGAACATGTAAATAAATGAATGGATGGATGAATGAACGAAAATATTTGGAAACCACCGCTACTAGTACTGATCCCTATCATCTATCAGGCATTAAACTGCAGCACTGTTCTAGAGAATGTATGTTCACAAAGCTACTTAATCCCCGCAATAGTCTATGAGGTTAGTACCTGAGCAATTCAGTAGTTTTTCAAGGTCAAGGACAAAATAGCAGGGCAACCATTGAAACTCAGAGGGTTCAACACCAGCGCTCACCGTCCTACACCACAGGAACAAAGGAGCTCAGCATGAGTGGACATCTGCACCCAAGGAAATCTGATCTACTTCTTTACTCTCTGGCTCCTGATCATGCTAACTCCCATAGGCAAGCTTGTCGGCTACGAGAACCGTAACACACACAGTACACATCCTGCGTATGTCTCCCTCTGCCTGGGTAATTGCTGCTAGTAATGGTGACCCAGGTCTGGAGTTTGAAAACTCACACTGTCTTCTCAGACCCTTCTGCCCACGTGGGCCTTCCCCCACCAACTCATGAAGCTTCCCTGGCTTGATTTCATCTAGCTGTGTTCAATCTCTCATCCTTTCCTGCCCATCTTCCTAATTCATCCATCTGTAGTTTTCCTGTTTGGTTTTTTTAACATTGATACACAATTCAGTGGATTTGGTCAGCAACCCTAAACTTTTCAAGAATGGCATTTTTATTTTTCACTTGTGTCAATTTTCATGCTCAAAGTTCAGGACCAAGAGGCCCCACGGGTGACGTTGACACAGGTGAGACTGATAGTTCCTGCCTGGCTGCAGGGTCTCTGTTTCCTTCAAGCTCATTCCGTCAGACCTCGGGGTGAGGACAGCAGGGTGGGTACCATGCACTGCCCTCTGCTGTCACCAGGTCTGGGTCCACATACTTGCTGGAGCCTTAAGGAAAAACGTAGGCTTCACTTAAGCCTCTATGAAATTCGTAAAATATCATGGTTTTTGGTGTTTATCTTTTTCCTGCAAAAGCCTCCGTGAGAGTTTGATGGGCGGTGTTTGATGGTCACACTGTATCACATATTAACTATTAGATCAGGCTGTGATAGGAACCAACAACTAAGTAATTTCAAGTAATACCACAAAAATCAAATCACTGCATTTGTGGTAAATAAAAATGATATTCTATGTACAACAGAATGAGATCATTTCTATACTCTTAAATTTTTAAGGTTCCAATTAATGCAAATTTTCCCTTATTTAAGTCAATACTTATTTTAAATAAAAATATGATATATGCTTTATTCTATAAATAACCTTAAATGTATGAATATTTTAAATAGAAGGAAAACACCTAATAAAATTAGTATGATGGGGTTCAACTATGAATCGGTCTCGATGGAATAAATACGCATTTAGCTTTTCATATTTACACTATTACTCAATACATTTCAGTGTAAGATACATAATGGTCACCATTTATTATTATTATTATTTGTTAAAATAATTACTAAGCACATCAAAACAATATTATTTTCATCAATGGATTACAGAACTTTTTGATTGTGATGTCATCAGTCAGTAGCATGAATCTTACATGTTGTCAATTCTGTTTTTCTCTTTAATCCTGTCCACTTATTTAAAATTTTTTAAAATGAGTCAAAACTGATCTCAGATATTCTCAGCTGTGTCCTGGGAATGTTAGAGAAACTAAAACTCAGCGCTGAGCAAATTAATTAGACCAAATATTAAGCTTCATTTAGGACTCATTTTAATCTACTCAGATAGCTTAAGCATCTGTCCTAAGCTGAAACGCTACAATTATCTTCGTGAGACCATAAGCTTATTACTTTCAGTAAAGGTTTTCAGCAGACAACCTATCCCACGGATCCGGAGAAAGCTTTCAGGATCCGGACCTTAAAACAGAGGAAGCTTTACTGTCTCTTTCCAGGTGCCTCAGGGACTCATCAGGAGCAGTCAGGTGATTGTCCAGTGACTCAGTTTACGCTTGTAGCGCCAGAACAAAAACACGTCTCAGTTGGCCAAGTGAGGGGAGGCAGGGGACTCCAACAGGAAGGGGAAAAGTGACCAAAATGAGTGTTCAGTGCCACATAAAAGAGGACGCAGTGCAGAGTGACACAAGCACACTTCCTTAGGGTTCCTTCAGAACCAAGCATCACACTTTTGGGTTTTTGGCAGCCTTTAGGAAGCCCACCTACTCAGAAAGGAAGAGAAACACTGAAGACGAACTTCCTGAGAAAGAAATGCAGAGTCCTCACTGCCCATGTTGACTGGTTTGCCTTTTTAATTTCAAGATTCTTATCTGTAATAAGCATTATCTGCCTCACGTACCAAGTGCATGTGCCATCTGAGGACCGCCAAAGCCCTGAGGCACAGCACTCACTTGGCTGTGGCTGTGACCCTGACACTGGCTGCATCCCTCTTCCTCTGAGCTCCTAAGCACTCCTTGAGGTCTCTCCAGTGAAACCCCACTCCTCACTGATTCCTATTTTAATGGTCTGTGTCTCAACTCTGCTGTGTTTTGTTTTTGCTGTACTGGGAACTGAACGTATGACCTTTGCACTGAGCTACATCCCCAGACTGTTTTATTTTTGAGACATGGTCTTGCTAAGTTTCTAAACTGGCCAGGCTGGTCTGGAGTTTGTGATTCTGCACCTCCCAGAGGCTGGGATTAGGAAGGTGTGTCACACCTGGGTCTCCTGTCTTTCTTGGAAGCAGACGCGGGCAGTTTTCATCTGCACAAATTCAGCTAGAAAGTCTCAAAATCATGTCTGGATTCATGCATGACATCAAAAGGAGTCATTTTCAGGAACTCACAGAGACCAACAAATGGGTTATAGCCAAGTCCAAATATAGTAACCATGCACTATTTAAAATATATACACTAACAAAAATATCCCCCCCACTTACATTTAAGGCCTAATTTATAAAATGCAATTTTATAAATAAAAAGAGCAAGAATCACCCAATGAATTCATCTGACTTAAAATTTGTAGCATAAAGCAAAATAACCCATGTGCTTTTATTATATGGGAAAAAAAAGAACTGGAAAACTCAGAAAGAAGAAAAGAAAAATGAGTCCTTTTTCTACTAGCAAGAGAAAAATCCTGCTGACAGTTTAGTGTATTCAATTTCCATGCATGCGTATTTTTTTTTTTTTTTTTTGGAGGGGTACTGGGAATCAAACTCAGGACTTCATGCTTATCAGGCAGATACTGTGCCACTGAGCTAAATCCTGGGTCCTGCATGCTCAATTTTTAAATAAAATGAGGACCAACTGCTTAGCATTCCACTCCTCTCTGTCTGCCTAGTCTTTGAAAATATGCATTTGAACAGCCCGTCAGGCATCTGCCCACATAGTATATATCTAGCCATTGTTCTATTGTTGGATATCTGTAAAGTACACATTTCTGTTACCATGTAGATCTAGAAAGGGAAAAAACCACTGTCCACTATTAAAATACAAATTCTCCCTTAGGAGATGCAGAGAAGATGCACTGGAAGGATTGGCCATGCCCTGGAGCTGAGCCTCCCCTGTAAGGAAGAGATTTTGATGCAGAGATGCAAGGCCTTGTCTGTCTTCTGCATCACTGTGAAGGTCTGTGGAAGCTCCTAGAATAATACGTGAACAATAGCTATTTATGATTGTTTTGGGGTACATCAGGAGTAGGCCAATATGGGTTACACCTGTGCCATTACCACCAACAAGGCCTGCACTGAGTACTTGGTCAGAAGCAAAGGAGTCATTCAAATATAAAGCAAGCCAGTCTGCCTCCCACAACACCACGCCAACACAGTGAAGTGCACTGAAATGATACCACCAAGTTAGGGAGGATGAGAAGATAAGTGATTGAATTGGACTTAATGGAAGAGGAAGCCCATAGAGAAAGATTCCAACCTTTCTTTTACATTACTAATGCAAGAAAATAATTTCCAGTCAAGATCTTCAAATGCCCTGGTAGCATTTATTCATTAAACATTAAAAGATGTAAAATGCAGAAAGCACTTCCCACCCTAAAGGCGGCTTCCTGAAGCTTATAGAACCCACTCAACATTAACATAGCAACTACCGAACACACAACTGTTGAATGCATAAGTGAAGTAATCACCTCTTCCCCAGTAAATGTGGCTGATGAAAACATTACTGAGTTTCTTTATGAGGACTTAATCTCTCGAAAACGCTTAGATCTCATTCCTAACAAACGTTAATATAGTGCAATTAAACCCACCAGCAAAAACAAGGCATCTGGTTCTGTTGGATGTCATGATCACAGAGCCATTAATGAGCATCAGATTCAGATTTCCAAATGGCAGAATCCTAAAACCTTCCTCCTTTCTAGGAATGGGGGATATTTCCAGAGAACAGTATACAAGGAGGATAGCTCAGGAGCCAAGAAAAGCAAAATGCAATTGTAAACATTCATGGAGATGATTAGTCTAGCTTTAAAGACAAGTGAAATTATGGGACCGTAATGTAATGGGTGGCTTTAGATGAACATTTTTATGGACTAGTAATAATTTTACCATTAAACCAGACTTCTGGCATTCATTTTTGGGCTGGTCTCAAAAATGAGGTCCTCTGCCCTTTTGATATTTTAATATCTAGATCCTCTTGGGAATAAGGTAGGACTTTTGCTCATTTCTGCCCATCTTTCAGAGACTGAAGCATAACATTAGCAGCAAGGACCCATGGTGCCCTCGAGACTCAAAGGAGCGACCTGGTATTCTCTGGCCATGCTCCATAGAAACCCATTCAAATCTCAGAGACACAGTAGAACCTATTTAATTCAACTGCAGAGTTTTCACATCTGCCAAGCTGTGTGACCCTTGTGCTATTCTTGATACCATTTGGGACTAGTCTGGAAAGAATCCGGAACATGCAGTTTTCAACTCATGGTTTTCAAAGGAAATCACCTATAGGCTTTGTACAGGGCTGTCTTCAGATCAGCTGTAGAGCAGCTGTTGCGCTCCAAGCTCCCACCAGACTATAATTTAATTAATTCCCTTCCCCAAGGAAGTGGCATCTTAGGAATTTTTATGAAGCACATATTAAACAAAGTGAGTTGTTTGCATCCTCTCCCTGTGGTGCATGAGTCTCTAGCCGCAAGGGGATATATAAACTTGACATAACAATGTCTACACTGGAGGGTTTAATGCAGTAATGAGGATCTCAAGACTACAGGATCTCCTTCCGCTGGGCATGATAAAAAGGGAGGAGCACAAAATTACCCAAGATCGGATGGGATATAGAGGGTGTTTGTACTCCATCCCCAAAGCCTAACTTTCAACCTTCAAGAAACTGTGTTTCAAACAGCTTTGCTGCCAAAGAGAGTCAGAAGGAGGAAAGATCTTTAATGAGGGCTGGCGGAGGGAAAGTGTTCCCTAAAGACAGACGGATCCATTTCCACAAAGAAAGACCTGGAAAGGACATACTGCAAAACAAAACAGTATCAAAGCTCAATACTGTAGGATTAAAATAAGCCATGATGAAGCACTCACCAAAACAGAAGCGGCACGGTCATCATGTTAGTCAGAGGCCACGCAGGAAATGGAGGGCGTGCTCATTTTGAATCATTTGAAGCATTAGTGAGTTTAGCAAAGAGGCTGTTCCCAAATGAGTGAGCAGGGCAGAGGGGACCTACAGATGGTGCAAAACTCCAGGCTGTCACTGTCCCTGGACCTGAAGAGCCCTGGGGTGTCTGGAGAAAACAGGCTGCCCTTGTGGAAGGACTAGGGATGCAGTGACCCCCTACCAGCAGCTTGGGAGGCTGCCAGAGGACTCCCAGTCCCCACCCTAGTCTCTGCTCCGCCCCTCAGGAGATCAGTCCCACCTGGGAACCAGAGTAAGAAAGGGCTGATAGGGAACATGTGGTGAGCAAGCAGGGTGGGAGGGGGACTCACTGAGCCTCAAGGAAGGAGCCTGGACATTTCAAGTTTACGTTCAGTAGAACCATACATTTTGAAAATATAAAGCTATTACTTGTAAATGTATATCTCCAACCAGAGGTTGGCATTAGAGCTGGAAGCTAACCACTCAGGGCTCAGCTGTTCTGCGGAAGGAGACACACAGAGGTGGAGGAGAAGGGTGCTGGCCTCTGGGAAGCTCCCTAGCTTGCAGGAGCTTAAAGCAAGTCCCAAGCCTCCTGATACAGCCAATCATTATATGCAAAGTCGCCTCTCAGAGGAAGACACTTCAAAAATGAACAGCCAGTGGGTGGAGGTTGCCATGGCAGCCACAGTGCCACGCACCTGTCATTGTCCATCCTCTGCTTTCAGAGGGACAAAGTGGTCTTGGGTCATGGTGTGGAAGGAGAGAGACAGGAAACTGAAGCCAAGAAGGGCGCTCATGTCAGAGAGGAGCCGCAGGCGTTAGGCTTCCAGGGGCGGAGAGCTGGAGAAAGCAGGCTGCCCTTGTGGAAGGACTAGGGGTGCACTGACCCCCTAGCAGCACCCTGATAGGAGGCTGACCGAGGTAAGACCAATTCCCGTTATCCCCAGTGATATGCCGAGAACAAGAGCTGGAAGGCGAGGAGGAAGCCAGAGAGGAGTTTTCCCAGGCAGCACCCCATCTCCTCTCCAGCTCAGCCAAATGCCCATGTCATTTCTCCTGTTAAAGTCTTGCATAACTCCCTGATGAAAACCCCGCACACTGGACACAGGCAGATGACAGTCACACTGTGTAGATGCTTCTGTGGGTTCATCAGGGCTGAGGAACCTCAGGCTCAGGGTCTGTTTCACCTGTGACAATGTGAGGAGACTCAATGTTAGACTCTGGCAGGCACAGGGCCCTATTGTCAGTATGTCCTCAGGAGACGGCCTGCTGGTCCCTGACTCCCTGACAGCCCTGCCCCAGGCTCTCAGGATGCTCCTGGGATTTCCTGACTTGCACACGTGCCCCTCTGTGCCCCTCCATGTTCAGGGCAGCACCTGGGTACCACCCACAGGTGGGTGCAGATACCACCCACCTGCACAAGTGATCACACAAGGTTTTTCTGACCAGGTGTGTGGACTTTGAGGGGCCCTGCATGGACTCTCAGCTTTACACTTATCAGCCATGTGGCCCAGGCAGGTCACCTAATCTGTGTGTGGGTCCGTCACCTGGGAAGCCCAGTCCAAAGGCCTGCACCCTCACAGCATTGCTTGAGGATTTAACGGCAGGCACATGGAGGGGAGGAGGACAGTGGTCAGGGCACAGCATGACTGCCCAGGGAATGTGAGCTGTTATTAATACTGACCACGGAGTTCTCAGCACAGCTATTCCATACCCGCCTCTCATAGCACCCAAGACTCTCCCTCCCTTTTGTATGGTCAGGACAGAGGAAGTAAAATCCAGTGGTAAAGGGTTGCTCCTAGGGTCGGTCTGTATCCTGGTACTGCTGTGTGATATCAGGTGTGTTACTGAACCCTTCTAGGCCATGGTCATGATATAAGATAATCAAGGCACTGTCTTCAGGGGGATGTCACATGGATTCAACTCAACATATCTTAGTGTTGTTCTCTCTCCCTCCCCAAAACTTCAAAAAATTTTATGGCTATTCTTGGTTTTCAGTTCCCATAGAAGAGAGTGCGTCTACTGAGAATCATAAGAACTTTGAAGTCAGACAGACTGGGTTCACACCCCAGCTCCCTGCTGCTATTGAAGTCCACTGGGAGAAGATGAATTGAGAATTACAGAGATCCCTGAAATCCTGGTAAAATCCTCCCTTCATGACTGTGTTTTTTAGCAAGTTGGCCTCATGTACCAATTCTTACCTCCCATAGTCGGATATGGGGCCAGTGAAACAATTCTGGGACACAGAATCAAGCCAGGCAGCTGTAACCATTCAGAAACTTTGAGTGTCTAGTCCTTTTTTTTTTTCTGTGTTGGTGACAAAGGCCTGAGATGAACAACTTAGAGGGGAAAGGATGGGTTATGGTTCATGATGTCAGGGGGTCCAGTCCATGATTACTTGGCCCCAGACCAAGCATCATGGTGAACAGCAATGATGTCACCTCACGATAGCAGGAAGCAGGAGAGGGAGGGGCAGCTATCCTGATGTCCCCATCAAGGGCAACCCCAGTGACAGTCCACTAGACCTCACATCTCTACCCTTTGCAGCATCACGAGCTGGTAGCCAGGCCTTCCACAGGTGGCTGAGGGGTGATCATGGAGATCCAGACCCTGACAACTTGCCTTCAAGGACCTGGACCTTCAATCCATGTCCATTCTCTGGGAAATGCCTTATATTCTAAGAAAGCTGTGCTTTGTTGGGCCCAAGATTTAATGGACTGTGGGCCAAGAATAAGAACCACCGTTCTAAACCCTGTGCTTTGACCAACCCATCTTTGACCAAACAGGCCCTGAAATGCTTTGCTTGCTAATACAAGTTATGGCCATGGGCCTGTGGATGTACTTTCTTTCCAGCTCCATCTCACAGTGTAGTTAAAAACACAGTCATGGCTGGGTCCATGGCTCCCAGGAAATGCAGAGCACAGTGCCCACCCTGCCTTTGCCCATGGTCATCAGCAAAGCAGCCTCATCCTAGGCTGCATGGCCCCTCCCTCTGCACTCCTGCGGCATGGTGTTGCTTATCAGCATTTGGAGAGCAAACCTGTGCAAGGGTGCTTTTCATCCCCTCACGTGCTATGGGTTCTTACTCTTCCTGTGATAACAGGCACCCAGCATGCTTCCCATCCGTGGTGTAAGTGATATCTGTGGTCCCTAACAGCACCAGCCTCTGCCCCTAGTGCCTCTCTCTCCCCAGCTCTAGCACTGCCTCCCTTTGTAGTCCCCACCCTCAATGGAGTGGTTCCTGGGTCACAAATTATCCTTGTCACCTGTTGTGTTAAATTCACAAGCTGCAGCATCCTCCTCCCCTCTTCTTTAACTTTTCTACCAGCACAGTTCACGTTTGATTTTATATCCCTTCCTGGAAGATGCTTTCCCTTCCTTGAAGATCATCCCCCACCCTCCCATCTACGATCACAATATTCTTCAAGTTCCAACAGAATAAAATTCGGATTGGTCTTCAGTATTGCAAAGGAGAGCACATCTCCTGTCTCAGTGGATCTGCCTGCTCTTCCTGGTCAATCACAGGCCAGACTGAGGGGCTGATGTAGGGCCAGGCAGATGGAGAAATGATTTCTGGTTTTCCCTTTCCATTGTCAGAATCACAGTTCAGGTTGACCCATAATGAGCCCCCATTTCTCATACCAGGTGCTGTTTACAGGAAAGAGCTGACCCAGATTCCAGCCCTGAAAAACCCAAACACGGCGTTTGATAGAGTCCTCAGTGGCCTGCTGCAGTTCAGTTGTTGTACCAGCTCACCTGCTGCAGCAAGGAAGAGCTGCAGGGTTCAGGAAGGTGCGATCTGTCTTGCTGGTAGTTCCCTGGGGTACTCACAGAGGCTTTACGAGGCCTGGAGGCAACTTCAGGAACAGCCTTGTTTAGTCACTCGCCCACATTCTGAGAGCTGATAATTTAAATGCCTGGCCTCCACAGCAACCCCCCCCAACATACAACCTAGCATTGAGGAAGAGGATGGACATGTTTCTTCTACTTTGTCCAAAGGACAAATGAGATGCTATGCTATGCTGTGACTATGTCGCCTCCCCAAGTGCAGGTGTTGGAACTCAGTGGCCCATAACAGTGTGAGTAGCAGGCCTGTCTAAACTGATTGGCTATGAAAGTGACAGAGGCTTCAGGTAGCACTGGGCTTCTTGGCCTTTCCTCCTTTTGTGGTGCAAGGATGTAGTGTCAGCCCCTTTGGAGGATACAGAACAAGGTGCCACCTTGGAAACAGAAAGCAGCCCTCCCTAGGCAACCAAAGCTGCATGCACCTTGACCTTGGACTTCCAGTTTCCAAAACCCTAAGAAAATAAATTTATGTACTTTATAAATTACCTGGTCTCATGTCATTTGTCTTTGCACCAAGCTGAGCCAAAATATCTTGTAACTAGTGAACTGAAATCACATGGTAGACACTGTTAACCAAAGGCCACCGCTTCATTCCTGTGGCCTTCAGGCTCCTGATGAAGGTAACTAGAACTGGGTCAGTCTCCCACCATGATGCTGGAGTGGAGAACTGGGACCATTTTACCTTCCTGTTCTTTCCACCATTGCTAAAACCATCTCGTATGCTGAGCAGGAAAAAATAGCTAAGAAAACCAAAGCTCTCAGAGATCAGTGTCCACTGTGGGCTCCTAAGTGTAGTCCAGGCTCAGAATGGGCAGCGCAGGATGAGGAGCATTGTTTCAGGCTTGTGCATCTTGCTAAGGGACTCTTGCTCTTATTCTTTATATGGTTACCTGACTGTTCTGTGTTTGACATTGAACAAATGCTCAAAAGTGTCGATTATATAAATTGAGCAAATTTTCTATTTCTCTCTTCCACCAGAGGAAAGAAGCCTTACCACTCACCAGGCTCAGTGGCCATCAGCTTGGCTGTGTCCAGAGTGAGGTCTTCCTGGGCTGCCGGCCTGCTGGGCTCCCAGGTTCCACCCCTCCTGGCAATTCCATCCCTCTTCACTCACTCTGTCCTTCTCTCCACCAGCAGGCACGGACACCTGCAGATGTGAGCTGCCCGGGAGGGCACTTGCTATTTGGTGCATCTTGTGTAGGAATGCTTAAGGTTGGACCTGATGAACAAGGAAAGGGCTGAAGAACCAAGAGTGGTCGGAAATGAGTTCAGAGAGCACCATGGAATCTTGCAGGCTGAAGAGAGGAGAAGGAAAATCAAGCAAGTTGTTCTTGGCAGAGCCATAGAAAGTGAATTTCATGGGAGCAGAAAGGGTGAGAGGCATCCCTGCTCTGGGAAGATTGGGGGAGCCGAGGGTGGGAAGCAGCAGTAGGCTCCAGGTTGGAGCCTGAGACCTGATCCAACAGAACCCTCCCCAAAGACAGAGTAGAAGACACAGTGAGCAGAGCTCAAGCATGAGTATCTGCAGAGGAACACAGGCAGAAGAACACATAGAACTTTCCTGCATCCCTTCAAGCAGCTACATATCAATGCCGGTCATGTTCTTACAAATAAATCAAGGCTTATTTTTCCCTGGGTGAAAACATTATCTGTCTTACTGTATATATTCTTTTGTTTTTCTTTTTTTAATCAACAAGTTCTTATAAGCATTCTTGGGCATTTCACTGGGGCATTTTGTGACATTGTTCACTTTTTGACAAATGTTGGATTAAATATTAAATGCATTCGCTGGATTTTCGCTCAAGAACATACAAGAAGTCCTGGAAATATTTCTTCTTAATCCAGGTAAATACCTGAAAACCCTCTCTTTCACTGAAATTAATTATAAGGCAGTACAGATGCTGTTTGAGTTATAATGGAATTATGTTCAGATAAGCCCATCAAAAATTAAAAATAACTTTAAAAAAAATACTTTCAATATTCCCAGACACCCATAATCCGAATGCAGACACACAGAACACTATGGAATCTCAGATTTTGTCCCTTGAGATTGTGTGGCCCAGGATCACAAACTGGATCCTACTGAATATTGTCGATCTGAGAAAAGATGAAAATTCAGAGTATGAAATCTACTGAATGCATGTTGCTTCTGCATCACCATAAGCTTGAAAAAGTCTAAGTCTAACCCTCCTAAATTGGAGATGGTCTATTCTATTCAGAAACCCCTAGAAAGCCCTGACAGGCACAGTGTCCTTCATGTGTAGAAATCATAGACTCTGTGGCACAGCACAGAGCTGGTCCTAGTGTGAGCATCTAACATCATCATCCTCTGAACAATTTAGTGCTATTTCTTTTACTTCTGCCTCTTTCCATAATCTCAGAGGAAGGGGTCCCCTTTGACCTGGAGCAGACATGGATCCAACCTACATTTCAGAGAGAGGCTAGTGGCCACTGTTGTTTCTTGGCCACTTGGAAACTGGGGCAGACTGAAGTCCTTCTGTGCATGGCCAGCCCTGTCCCAGGGCTCTGTGGTTATTGACTGAGGAGAGAAAGCTCTAACAGCTGCACCTGCCACTACCTCTACAGCAAAGCAAAGCATAAACATGGCCAGAACAGCAGGGATAATCTCTCTGCTGATTAAGCCACCGAGCAAGCTTCTGGTTCTTGCTGGTCATTTTCTGCTGGGGCCGAACAATTTCTTGATAATGCAGAGCAGTGGCTATATTTTTAACCTGAAGTAGGCAGTGAATCATTACAGCCACTACAGATGGGAGGTGGGGAGGGAAATGCTGCCTGCAGATAGGGAAGAGAGAAGGTGAAGGGACCAAGGAGTGCCCCTCCCCTCTCTCCAGGCAGTGTGGCTTCTGTAATGACCTTAGAACAGCTGGAATGCTGTCATCTCCAGAATCCGTAACAATGGACCCTTCTACTTCCCTGGGGAGCAGATACGCAATTCCAGGATGGGTATCCAGGAAGCTAGGAGTTATGTTTATTCATTCAGCCTACAGTTATGAAGGATCTACCAGGAATGTGGTACACAAAATAAAGCACAGTGAGCCACTGTGATCCCTGCATGCTCGTCACATCCAGAGTGTCAAGGAAGGATGTCAGGAAACACCCACTGGGACTTCTTTCTCTTTTCTAGGGCTCATCTAGTTCTCATGAACTCCTCTGTACATTTTGAAGCCAAAGAGGATGGACCAGGCAAAGAGGATGGCCCACAGTTAACAGGAAGGCAGTGAGCTGCCTTTCATCTGTTGTCTCCAAAGTCTGACACTGTCCGACCCTCCACACAGACTTATGAAGTCATAGTGTTACAGGCAGCTGAGCTAGTTAGAAATATTATAGGCAGTCGGACAGGGCTAGGTCCTCAAAGAAGCTGGCACCGAGGACCAGGTGTCTGAGGACCTTGGAGGAGACACACACCTCTTGCTGTGGGCCAGATCTTGGGACAGAAAGCAAAACAAGTGTGGCCACATCCTTAAGTATAATCCTTAGAGATTAATTCTGGATGACTTTGGGAAGCCAAGAGTCACCATCCCAACCCTCCATAGGAACAGTCACTGATGTGACCCACTTCCCCATTTGTCCCTGATTTGGTCAACTTTACCTGAACAATTAATCCTATTGGTTGATCATAGATCTGTCCCACCTCATGCTCATCTGCCTTGTGAGTTCCCAGTTTTCCCCAACTTTAGACCCACCTCACCTCATGATTTTACTCTATAAAAATCTTGAGAAAATACAGAATCTTTGGCAACCCACTTGGGACCCCTCTGTCTCTCTCTGCTTTCTTTCTCTCAATAAATATTTCTGCTCTTAACCGCCATTGTTCCTAAAATTCATTCTTCAATTTTAGAGAACATGAACTCATTCCGGACATATATTAGGTTGGGAGTTTCATTCCCCTATATCAATAGGGCAACTACAATTCATGGAAACTGAGGCTGAGCTCACAGGTAGAATGACAGGATCAGGACTGTAGTTAAGACTCTGAGCCTCCATCTTGCTGCCTCCCCAGTTAGAAATAATGAGAAAAAAGAAATCTGCCAATGTGTTTGATACCTGGGTCTATGGAAAGTGAAACAATCCATAAAGCTATGAAGCACTTTTCTGATGATTAGGTAGGAAACAGCCCGGTGAATGTTAAGGGCATCATAATTAAAACCTATCCATAGTCATCTGATCCACCCCGTCTGATACACAGAATGCTTTATGGCAGATGCGGATACTGTGGTGAGCCAGAGACACAGAGCCAGCCTCGTAGGCTGGACCCTGATGGTGTCAGCTCTGTGTCTCATGTTGCTGTGAAATAACACAAAATATGAACTTTGGCTTTGAGCCAGCTTCTTGGTGCACAACTCTCAAAACCCAAGTAATATCCCAACCAGAGCAATAGTAGTGCTGTCTGGTCAAATTTTTGCTGTTTTGTCCCAGATTCTGAAAACAGTGCAGGGCACCTTTCAGAACCATGAGGGTGAAAGCACCTCGTGTCTCATAGCATGACCATTCTGCCACCCTAATCATGGTAGTTTAAATGTTTATAAAGCTCCTCGATCATCGCAAGGTGGGGCTGGCTGCCAGGGGAACCAACCTGTGATTGGACAGTTGGGAGTTCCAGTCCCACCAGTTGACCTCTAGGGAGGACAGAGAGGTGGGAGTTGATGAGCAATGGACAGTTGTACAACCCAATACACATCTGAATAATAACCCACCCATTAACAACCCCCAACAGGGATTTAGGCCCATTTGCTGAACACATTCATATCCAGAGATTGAGAGGGTGCCGTACCCTGAACCCATCAGGGCAAAGCTCCTTTTTATAAGTTCCCTCTAGCCCTAGCCTGTATCTCTCTTTATCTGGTGAGGCATCTGCACCCTGTTAATCTTTTGTCCTAAATGGATCTTAGTAAGTAAACTGCTTCCTCTGGTTCAGTGAGCTATAGTAGCAAATGGTCAAACCCCATAGGAAGATCAAACAGGTCACACGATCCCTGATTTCTAGTGAGTCAGTCAGAAGTTCTGGCATCTGAAGTGAGGGACATCTTAGGAGACAAGGACCTGTGCACTCTAAATCTAGTAGATAGTGTCACAATTGAAATAAATTACAGGATTTGCAGCAGGTGTGAGAGAATTGGTTGATGTGGGGCTGTGGGGTGGGTGGATCAAAGGCATCTTGAACAGTAGTGCCCTGTGCTGTGTTGAGATAAAAGAATAAAATTTTGGATGAGTTCTTTAATATTAAATTTATAAAATGATGCAATTGAGTCTGTAACATTTCTGTGCAATGCACATTAAAAAATAGCCTCAGTGTTAAACTCACAGCTGCTGAGCATTGCTATCTGGATGTGAATCCCAGCTGTGCCTCTTATGAGCTGAGTGATGATGGGAAAGTTATTTAACCTCTGTAGGGCTCAGTTTCTTTATCTGTCAAATGTGGAGGGAGACAGGTGATACCAAATGTCACATGATGGGTAAAGGCTTAAAATAACACCTTGCACATAATCAGGCTAGCAAAGTGTTACCTATTAATACAAATATTATCTCCTGAACAGAAATTTGTCATGTAACACCTAAAACTGTAATGAAGTGTAAAAATAGTAAGCAATCCTTACAGAGTCAGTGCTATCTTACCTCCCCTGGGGGATCCATCCATCTCATTGTGCTATCTTTAGGGGAAGTGTCTTGGGAGAGATGACACAGTTAAAAGTAAGTTTAGGGAAAGGGATGGCCCAGCTGCTACCATAAAGTAGAGAGCACTAAGCATTTGGAAATACTGAACTTATGGTTCCAACTCTTCCCAAACATGTCCTGAAAACCATCAAACACTTTTCGATCGTCAGAGACAGCAAAAGAAAGAACCTCCGTGGCCCTTATCTAGACATAAAGATGAGCCCCAAACTGAAAGACAACACTAGAATCTCCACCACTGATCATTTTCATGAACCCTAAACTCTGTAATTGCTATAATGATCTGCAAAGACTAGAATTTGCAAAGGATG
This sequence comes from Cavia porcellus, assembly GCF_034190915.1. Classification (NCBI taxonomy): domain Eukaryota; kingdom Metazoa; phylum Chordata; class Mammalia; order Rodentia; family Caviidae; genus Cavia; species Cavia porcellus. The sequence continues at coordinate 38,149,006 of NW_026947511.1, read as the reverse complement.
AGCGAGTTGACCGACCCTTTTGTGATATAAACTGGGAAATGGAGGAAGGAGCTGCTAATAAAAGAACCAGGCTCTCCTGGGGAAGTCACTGCCAGCCTGACACCAATGCCCAGCCAGCCCCTCAGCACAACCTGCAGTCTTCCCTCTTCCTGTGCAGGCTATCAGGGATTAATACCAAGGACGGTGAAAATAAGAAACTCTCCTCAGGCATCTGCAGTGCTGGACACTTCTCCACACATTTTATTAAAATTATAATTAAGAGGAAGACAGTAAGTTATATAGAGAAAAAAAGCCGTTCCCTCTTTCCCAAGATGTCCCCAAGCTACCCAAGATTGGCACTGGTCTCCAGTCAGCCTTTTCTTGCTAGCTGCCAGCCGTCTGCCCCTCTGTCTCATGCCACCTGCTGTGGAGTTGGCATTTCCCTTCTTTCCATTGCACTCACTGTCCTGTGTCCTGGTGCTTCACAATCTCGTGACAACTGTCAGAGATCACCTGTTCTCCGGGTCTGACTAACTCAGGGACCTTTTAAACCAGAAGCCCTGGAAATCCCAATGTGTGCCATTGTCTTTCCTGCTTAGGCAGGGCTGGTACAGCTTGCTGGCTGCATCACAATCTTCCTAGAAGATGATTGTAGGCCATGCTGTGCACAAACCCAGCTGTCAGCCACTGGAATCAGGACAAAGGCTCCAACAGCACCTTGGCTGATTGGGGCAGTAAGAGATGCATCAGATACCCTCAGCGAGAGAGGTCTCCTCAAGAGCAGGCTCTCCCCTTCCCGGGTAGCATTCACAGCTTGCTAGCAGACTTCAGCTCTTTAGTCCTCAAGAAAGACCTAGAGTGTGCTGGCCAGGCCTCTAGGGGCTGGCAGAACTTTTATTTCAAGTGGAAAATTTTTCACTAGATAATACAGAGGAATTCAACATACAGAACTCAAGTTTGAATGATGTACAGACTACTTAAGGAAAAAAGCATTATCTTGCTTTCTCTTCCAACTTTGACCTAAGTTTTTATTGCAATGATGTTTAAATATATACAAACATTAAACTAAGTTTTTACAGTCCCTCTAATATCATCAAACTTCAACTGAATGTTCTAACCAAGTACAAGTGAAATTATAGAACCAATACAATACAGATGAACAACCCTGATTGAATATTCACCTGCTGACATTTTGCTGAAAGTTACCCTCTCTTCTGACTATGATGTGGATTCAGAAAGCTACCACATGAGTGTTCTGGATTTCAGCATACCCTGCTGTCCATTCTACAGTGGACCCTTCTCCCATGCTTCCTCATTCCTAGCAAACAAAGCAAGCCTTTCTTGGACACAGTGTATAGTCAAAGCCTTTTCCATGTCACTACCAAGAATCCACAGCAGCTAAGAGACATCAGCACTAACTTGATTATAAGAAAACATAGCAACAACAATCCCCACAAATATAGGTATCAAGATCGTGCAGTATTCTTCATTATGAAGTGATCCCCCTGAATATGCTGATATTATTTTTAGATTACAACTGAAGTTTTAAAAATGCACAATTTCAAAGGTACCCTATAGATATCCTTCCTTGCTCCTTATAAATGCCCCTATATTCCACGTGGGCAATAAGCAATTGTTTGGAGACCAAGAGACAAACTGTGAGTCCTGGACCCGCCCATCCCTTACCTGCAAAACCTTAAGCAAGTTACTGGGCCTCCCTGAGCCCAGCCTCCTCATCTAAATAGCATAAAGATAAAAATAGAATGGACTCCTAGGGTTGCCAGAGGCCCCGGGCGCAACCATGTGGAGAAGTCTTTAGTCTGGCGCCTGGGCTTCGCGGGTGTCCAATCACTGCCCACCATTATGCCTGTTAATTTGCTTTCCATCCAGCTTCCACATCCAGGTCCTTATTAAAGCCGAAGCACTTCAAAATGCTGTGAGTCTGAGATAGAAGAAGCCTTTAACACATCTGCCTGCGGGGAGTTCTATCCATCGCATTTGGCGCCCTGTTGTGTGAGAGGGAGGTGGTACAGGTCACATTCCAGAAAGAAGAGACCTTTTCACACTCACGAGGTGAAAGGAGACAAACTTCTGGTGTGCAAGTACTTATTTTTATGGTTAATTGCTCAAGGATAACAAAGGCTCTCCAGACATTTGCAGGTGTTTATATCTTCAATTATGCTTCTGATTTCGAATGGATATAATGGATCATGTGTTTGTCTTACCACTGAGTGTGCGCCCCCTACAGGCAAACTATTGTAATCATTACAGTGCAGGTTGGGGGCATGGGGGAAGGGTTGGCCAGGCAGTCAACCCCAGGGCACTTAATATCCAGGACAGGTCTCAGGGAAACAAGGAAGCAGGTTGTCTCCTGCTGGCCTCTGATTTCATTGATAGTACACACATTTGTGACCAGCACAATGCCTGTGGGCAGCGGAGGTCAGCAACTGTCTGGATGCACAATATAGAGATATGAGGCTATGTATGCGCCCCAAACACAGGTTCAATAAGGGCAAAGGCCGGAGGAAATCTGGAAGGGTTGGAATGGAAAGAAGACAGGAATTTCAAGAGAGATGAACAACGTCCAACTAACATTTCATACAGTCGCAGTGTGTTCTAAATGGTTCTTGTTGGTAAAACAGTTTGTATTCTGATTATTATCATATCTTGTGTTTTACTAACACTCTATATCTGCAAATTGTATACAGATGCTTAGTTTATTTCTTACAAGGACAAATTATTTATTAGAGTGGGAAGCTGAAGAAATAATATCTGGTCTTTAACTGTGTCTCAGTTATTACTATTGGCCTCCTGGGGTTCTCTAATAAGTAGCCATTAAGAAGTCAATTTGCAATTAGGAAAAGAAATATGGATATTTGGTAGCATTTACCTTGCTATGAATGACAAAAGTCCTGACTGACAGCAACCCTGCTGATGCAGGAAAAAGGTCATCGTGATTAGGATATTGTCTTTAAAAATTAACAATCTGAGAAGGAGGAAAGAGGCAGTAAGAACAGTTTTCTTAAGCAATGATTAGAATACTGCAGAGGCTACATTAAAACTTCACAATAGGGCCTGGGGATTTAGCTCAGCGGCATAAGCGCCTGCCTTGCAAGCAGCAGTCATGAGTTTGAGCCCTGGTACTGATTTTAAAAAAAAGTTCACAATAGTAAAAAGCCAAAAGCAAAAAAAATCATAAATTTAGAGATATGCTAGAAAATCCTAAAAAAAGGAGACTGACTTGACAAAAAGAATAATTAAAACAATAAAAATGGCCCAAAACAACAACAAAACAATTATCTTAGAGATGACCTCTCACCAAACTAGATAGCCAGAGTTAAGTATTAGCTGGTACCATGTAATAGATTTTATTATTATTATTGCTATCATCATTTCTAAAATTTCCCTGTGGGAAGTGTGTATATTCTATCATCTGAACAGTAATTTTCCTTTTGGGAAGAGGAAGCATGTTTGTATCTCTTTTATCCCATTTTGGAGGGGGGAAGGAGGCAGCATTCTTTTTAGCTTTCTGAAGCATTGGGGTCACTGAAATAAGGATGTGACAAGATGAATGAGATGGGCATTAAAGGCAAAGTCCTTGAACAGAGTCAGAGGGGCAGCTCAGCCGTGATACTGGGTGCCTACTTGGAACCATTTAGAGAGAGAGAGAGAGAGGGCAAGAGAGGGAGAGTGTGAGACAGAGCTCCAAGTGGGTGGGGATAGAGGAGGGATGTCCTTGTGATTGGTTGGAAACTCCTCCCCATCAGCCTCCCAAATATATGAAATTAGGTTCTGATGACCAGTTACGTAAAGTCTCTAACCTATATCACTGTTTGGGTTTTCTTGTCTATAAGACATGCCCTTGAAATTTACTCTGTCCTCAAATTACCTAGGATTGGTTTTCATGAAAATCCATTAAGAGGTCTCTCATTCCATTCAGATAAAAGGGACCTCATATTATAACAACTTGGCTTGAGTTGCAAGTCAGTAACAGGGAGAGGTTGTGAGGACATCATGGTGATAGATTCAGGTAAGGGCCAGAAACAACATGGCGGGCATGCCTGGTCCCTGTCATCCAAGACAGAGACCTTTGGGTTAAGCAGAGTCACACTTAGGAGGAATAAGATTTTTTTAAAGAGTAAAACTGGAAGTGTCATGAGGAGCCACCATGTTTGGCAATTTCTAAATTTGGAGACCCTTACGGCCTTCATCTGAATCGTCATATTCCTGTTCAGGGCTCTCCATGGTGGCTTCTTGGGAGCTGTCAGGGTGAATAAGAAAAACAGTGAAGGAGCAAAAAGCCAGGTCGGCAGAGCCCCTCGCTACTATACCACCGGGAACTGCACATTGTCCCTGTCCTATCCAAGTTACTGACTCCTTGGAAGGTACTGAGCCCATCAGGGCCACTCTGCATTCTTAGAGTCCCAAGTCTCCACTGTCACCCTCTGAGCAGTTTTCACACAGGATGACGCAAGCAGCTGTGGGAGGCACAGGGAGCAATGAAGGGTTCCTCTCTGTCTCACCTGCCCTTGAGCCTGACCTTTCTCAATCCAGTTGCCTACACATATGAAGAGCTGGAAAAGCTTCCTAAACCTCCAGAGTAAAAGACTAGGGGCCTCCCACTGTGCACCGAGACAGAGGGGGAAAGAATCCCTTTTCCAGCCCATGAGAAGTCTAAGGCCAAAACCAAACCACCCCTCAGGATGTGGGGGAGAATGCTCAGGGTCTGTGTGCCGGGCTGTAGGCACAGGTCAGAAGGAAGCCCTGGAAAATCTGACCAGGCAAAATATTACAGTCCAGAACTTCGCCTAAATGACACCTTGTCAAACTGTGAAGTTTAATGGTAAACAACAGCAGGCCGTGGAACAGAGGAGACAAAGAAATAAGAAATAAGAAAACAGAGGATACAAAATGAAACACTTTTATGTAATTCCAGGTGCTGGCTATCTTCCTTGAGAAACACGTAACCTTTATTTTTATAAATGTTGCTCGTATATCAAAAAAGATCAAATGGATAGCATTAATGCCCACAAAAGGAAAAAGTTAACATATTCATGAATGTACTTTGCTTTTACTTATCAAGGTTGAGAGATTTTTCTTGAGCAAATAAAATATTGTTTGAACCGTGCATTAATTTATCTGAATTTACCAGTTTCTATTACAAAATTTATATGCTAATACCTGTAATCAAGTAACTTCTTTCTTGACAAATTCTTAAGCATCCAAAGAGAAAGAAAATTTGGATACTGATTTCTTTCTATCATACAGTATTTCCTGGGCTAGCTTTATCAGTTATAGAAGACAAAATAAAAAATAAATTATATTAATTTAGCCTTTCTGGTAACTTTATGGGGGAAAATAATTTAAGTTTGCTGTTTATTTCAATAAACTGGTCAGTGTAATCAAAACAATTGACGTGGTGGCCTTTTAGTGAGTAAGACCTTTTCATAAAAGCAACCTGATTAGACACCAAATTAAAATTCTAGGATGAGGTGGTTTTCAGAAGATTCCAATTAGTTATTCTACTTATTTTTCCTGCGTGTGTACTCTGCATGATGTCATCTTTAGGAAAGGTGGAACAAGGTATGTGTTGCTGATGTTCACTCAAAAGACCCCAAAAGGATGAGGATTCATCCAGCTGCCCAACAACATAACCTGTGAACGCTTGTCCGCACCCATGGACACAGTCCAGGCTCTGAACACCCTTTTGCTGAACCGAGAGTCAGAAGAAGCAGAGTGTACACTTAAGCAGAGCTGGCTTCACCTTGTCAACATTAGAGACCATTGTCTGCCATTAGGAGAAGGTTGTCCACTGAAATCCACTTCCCGAAGACACTCAGTTAAATCTAAGAGACCCCACCCACGGTCCTCTGGTCCCTGAAGTCCAACCTCCCTGAACGAGTGAGGCACAAGTATTTCCAGGCTGCAGGTGCTTCTGGGAAGCAGAACACCCTCCAGCACTGACCGCTGCCAGAAAGAACACATCACACCCAGCAGGCAAGAGCCAAGTTCTTGGCACTGTGCACCGTGTGTGTGGGGAATGATTATTACCACAACCTCACAGAAAAGCAATTCAAAGCAAAGCCAGTATTTGGGAAAAGCTTGCAGGAAAGTCCATCTATTTGAGCCGTATTTCCATTTCTAAGAATCTCTCCGAAGACAATGACTTAAAGTATGGGAAAACATTGTGCTCAGAGATGTTCATTGAAGTATTGCTTACATTGTTTTAGACAACTAGGAACCATCTGAAGCTCAACAAGAGAGCAGAAGGTACATGAATTACAGTGAATTATATGTAAGAAAGCAACACTGCTACTGAAACAATGTTTGGAATCACAACATGACGTGAAAGATATTGAAAATGTTTGGTAAAATATACAAGATGCAAAATTCTATTTGTCTTGGTCCCAACTGTGTAAAAATATATGTGCAAAAAAGACTGAAGAGAAATACATGACATGTTCATATTAATTAGCATTTACTTGGTAACGTGTGATTTTAATTTTTTTTGTAATCTTCTTGTGTTTTCTAACATTTTTATGGGAAACACATTTGTCAAGCAAAAGAGATCTCTAAAGAAAAAAAAAACAAAGATTAGGATGCTCATTGTCCTGCTGAGTGGACAGAGCTCAGCAGTCCATAGGGACTGGGGACTGTGACCCTCTCCCGAGCAGATTCTGCATCCTCCTTGTCACTCAACTGACTTGAATCCTGGTGACTACTTCCCTTGTGTCAGGGCCTTTCTTCCTTGACCTTGGTGTTGACCCTCAGCCTTCTCTGTTGGCACTGAAACCCTGCCAGCCCTGACTTCTTCACACGCCTCTCTTTCCCCCTCAACAGCTGGATCCAGGTTATGGTCATGTCAGCCTCCTGCTGGCCGAGCTCAGCCTTCTGTTGGTACTGACTACAAAATAAGTGACTCTCAAAGGAAATGAGTTTTTCATGCTGAAGGACAGGATGAGGAGACCACCTTTCTCAGTGTATTTCCCATCGAGGGGCACAGACTCAGCCTGATGTGGGGAGGGCACAGATTAGTTTCCAAATCAGATAGGTAACTGTCACTCAGAGACCCTCCCCCTTCAGAGTGTGCTCCTCTGTAAAGAGTGACAATGATACCCCACCCAGGAGTTGTCATAAGGATTAAATGGGACAATGTATGTAGTGTGCTGAGCAAAGCATCTGGCACAGAGGCCGCGTGTGACAAATGCCAGCTCCTGTGACTATTAGGCTGATGGGAAGCTCAAGGTCACATAGCTGGGAAGTGACAGCCCTGAGATTGGAATTCCAGCCTCTTCGTGCCAACGTCATGCTTTTCACAGGGTATGAGAAGTTCAAGGCACAGCCCTTGGCCCCAGAATATTTATAAAGCTTTTCGGCAGACACAACTGTCACATGAACGCACAAAGCAGTTATTTCCACACAAAGAACTAAGGCGAGAGTAATAAATGCTACATGGAGCTTAAAAACTACATTATTCTTTTGTCCAAAAAGAATCATGAAAGTGTGTTTTTAATGCATGATTTTTTTTTTTTTTTTTTGGCAAAGCTTGAGAACCCTGTCTCCTTCCTTGTTTCAATGTGTGCTAAACACAGGGAGATCAGATAGGAAAATGTAGCCCTTTCCCTTTCCATTACAGAAACTATTTCTCTGACTATTCTGAATTGCAGGAATTAGAGCTATTTCGGGAAGCATTTCTTAACTTCTAGAATGTGCCATTCGTAGTCACATAACTTATTATATTTAAAAAGCAGTTTCAGTGAAGTTTGACAGTCTTTCCTCAACTAGATTAATTAATTTAATCTACAAGATAGGGCACCTAGCATTTGATAACACAGGGATAGTTAGCATTGTATAGTCAGAGGCAGAAAGGGCCTCAGGATGATAGGACACAGAACAGTGAGTTATTCAGCCCCTCCGGGGTCCACACCACAATAATGGAATCCAGGATTCTCAAGAAGAGGCAGTAACATTGCTTTTACAGCAACCCGGCCTCCTCAGAGACTAGAAAAAGAAGAATCCAAAATTCAGGCAGGTAAAACGTTGCTTACATAGAAGAGGGTGATACTTTAATAAGTACTTAAAAGATTCTCATTTTGAAAGGTATTTAATGTGTTGTCTGTGTTTTATATTCCCAATGTGTGTTATTTTTCTAAGATGGGCAGATGATACTTAACAAAGGACCGGTACCTATGGAAACTTCCCAGGAAGGACATCTTCAGAAACACTGCACCTTCCTTTTCTACACGTCTGCTACCCTGGGAATAGAGGGTAGGGACCCCATTTTCTGGGTATGGTCAATGAGGCCTATTTGTAAACAGTGTCTCCGTTACATTTTCTGTTCCCATCCTCACATTAACTTTAAGACATGTACATCAATTATCCAGTTTTTCAGAGAACAGAAAATGCACCAAGTTTAAGGAGCACATCTCAAGTGGTCAGTGACTTCAAAGACACCCCTCTTTAGGATCCATGCAGGGTTTTCCCCAGCATCAGGCACCCCAATTCACATAAGCTGTTAAGAACAAACTGCTATTTGAGTGACCAGGTAGGCATCATCTTAAGCCAGACTGATGGGTCTGTTAGGGGAATCTTAAATTGGGTGGCAAGATTTGAGGATACAGAGACTCCTTACAGAGCACTGAGCTGGTATCTTCTCCTGGGGTTACACGGATTTAAAATAACTAGAGCCTGAGCCAGAATGTGAGCTTACAAAAGCTATACTCTATCAGGCCTCTTGACTGAGTCCCAGTTCTCCTCTATGGCACCAGCCACAAATACCCAAACATAGGGACAAAACACATTCCAGGCTAAGTAGGAATCATTTCAGTGTTACTGTGTGAGTCACTTCGGCCATTCAGAGCCTTGGTCAGATACGGGTTTCAACACTGAGTTGAAGCACTTTTCACTAATCGAGTGACCTGCAAGGCACCTCCACCTTTCCCTGATTTCCTTTTCAGTTATGTGACAATGATAGCAGCGCCTGCCATAGGTTAAAAGCAAGACCAAGGTGATAATCCATAGACAAGTGTAACTTCCATGTGTTCAGTGCATAGGACGCATTGAGTGAATGTTAGACATTATTATCACTATTCACACACAGCCCCGGATGGGAAGTTGTAATGAATGAGTTACACATTCATTCTTTGGGTAAAAGTGAAAGCAACTTCCCATTCCCTGGTTCACCTTCTGCTTCTCCAAAGGTCGCAGGTAAGGAAGCTCAGTCAAAGATTAGTGCCAGGTTGGAAGAAATACAAGTGTCTACTGAGCAATTTCATTCAGATGTTCAACATGAAAATTCCCTATCTTAATTTGCTCTTTCTCTTTTGTGCCCTGATTCAGCTAAAAGCCTGAGCATCTATCCCAATGTCTAAGCTCCTCCCCTCAGCTCTCTGCCCACCTGGTGACCAAGGAGCACAGACTCTCCCTCTACACAGCTCTCTGTAGATCTGTCTTTCAATCTGTGGCACTTTTTTTTTTTTTTTTTTGCCTGTCCTCTTTCAATCTGAGCTCACCACCTACAAAGTCATTTTTCAAACTATATATTAAATTAAATCATTCTCGCATGAAGTCTGCAAGATTCCTCCTCGAGGGCAGAGCCTGGCCCAGGCTGACTGCGACCTCCTCCATCTTCCCAGCACCCGCACCTCAGACCCCTAGGTGATCCCTGCTCTAGAGAACTCGGACTACCCCCTCAGATCCAGTCCCACCCCGTGCCTCCTACAGACTGTTCCTGATCCCTGCCACCCCATTTTCCCTGGGCTCCCACTACTTTGTACTATACGTGCACCAGGTGGAATCACTATCATCTATTCCCCCATCCTTCCACTCTGCTAGTTTGATTTCTGGGGAATACAGGCCTTGTTCTTTTGAGCCCTGGTACAGGGTCTGCACAGCACATAGTGGGTGCATGAGTCGAGTGGTTGGCACAGAAAGGAAAAAGGAACAGGTCAATAAGACCTCTCTCAGGTCAGAGCTGGTCTTGTAAAGAGAACGCTAGTTCCTGCACTATCATGACTACGTCTAAATGATTCTGCAAGTGGTTCTTGAAAGTGTGTGATGAAAACTTGCAGGTGAGAAGCCCGCAGTCCCCATTCATTGTTAAAACCTCGTCCCTAGGAAAGGGCCGCTTGCCTCTAGGGTCTGTGGGACCTATGCACGCATGCATTTTGGGCATTTTCAGCACTTTTGAAATCCTGTCCCTTAATTCAGGACAGTTCTAGGCCTGGACTCAGGCAATAGTTGTTCAATAACTGCTGATTCGATTTTCAGTCCATTGGAAAGCAAAGTGCTGCTCACATTTGAGATAAATAGAACTCAAAGACTGATCGCACTTAATATAATAGCTCTGAGGGTAAGGAAATCAATGACTGCGCTGAAATCAGCCAAATGTCCACTCCCTGCCTGCTTCCCGGCCTTCGGCTTCTGAGAGCCATCTATCTTCCCTGTGCCACCAGATGTAGGCAGCCGGATAGCTGGGGAGTGTCACCCTGTCTCTGTGCCACATCTGCCCTGCATTTTGAAGTCAGTGTCACTGAGAGCAGTGCAGGTGTGAAAGTTGAGCTGCACAGTACTAATGTCCTACATTCCTGAAGCCTCAGCCTACCCGAGTGCGTCCTGGCTGGACGGAGAAGTGGGAGTCAAAGGTTGTGGCATCCTTTCATCTCTGCCCCTGGGAAATAAGGGGGCGGTTTAACGCAAAGGCGCCCAGGAAATGTTTTTTCTCACTAAAGCAAAACAAAACAAACAAAACCCCCAGGCTGACAGTGCACTCTTTAAACGCCCTTGGACCCTTGTCCTCTCCCTGCAAGCTGCGTGGAGATGTCCGGCCACACTCCACTGCATCAGAGGGGACTGAAAGAGAGCATAGCCGGCTGGAAAAACCCTAAACTGGAATAAAAACCAGGCCCCTGAGGGCGGAGTACCAGGCGCCCAAGACCCGCACCCTTGCTGCGCCCACCGCCCGCTTCCAGCCCTGGTAATTCTTAGGAACTCGAATCTAAATCGATCAGGGCTGGAGCTGAGGGCGGAGTCCCCAGGTGCGGGCCGCACCCCGCGATCCGAGCCCACCCGGGTCCCCTGCACCTGCCGCCGCCAGGGGGACGCTAGATGGGCTCAGAAAGAGGCGAGGCGAGGTGAGGGCTTCCGAAAGCGGCGCCCCCTGTAGGGCGGCCAGGGACTTCCCACGGGACCTCGGCGCTGGACCCCACCCGCAGCCTCGGGACCCCAGACCTAGCGCACGACTGCGTCACTGTCACCGTCACCGCCACCGACCCGCGCGCGGTTCAGCTGTGCGCTCATCTGGGGGTACCTGGGGTCCGGGGGTCCCGCAGGGCCTAGGAGGGGTCCGAGGGTCCTGGCCGCGTCCCCTTTGAGCTCTCCCGGGGTCCGCGTTGGTCGTCCCACCCTCGCGCCCTGGAGCGCCGGATCGCAGCTCCTCGGAGGCCGGGCGCGGTGGAGACGATGGTGGAGACGGCGCCCCCGCGCTCTCCCGTCGCCTCTGGGACCGCTCCAACCGGCCCCGGCCCCATCAGGCTTCCCGGGGTCGGGGGCGGGGGCGGGAGCGGGTGGGGGCGGCAGGGACCCGGGCACCTACCCGAGGGACGCACTGTGCGCCCGAAATGTGGAGCCCTAGACCCGCCGAGCACTCGCTGGGCGACGAGGACTCTGTGACAGCCGGCGACACGGGGCGGCTGGGACCCAGGCAAAGCAATCCGTGAAGATCTGTGCTGGAGAGAGTGAACCGGCAGAGGCTCAGTTCTGAAGAGAGAGGACCCGAGGATCAGGATACCCAGCTCCCAGGGAACAGCAGAGCCTCCGGCAGGAAAGGAATTATGCAAGCGACCCTAATAGGGAGCCGCCAGGGAGGGTGCGGTGCGACTCACCTGAGCCGGGACAGCAGCCCTGACCATCCGGCGCCTGTCATCTCCCCAGCTGCTGCATAAACAGGCCTCTCGCTGCAAGCCGCACTGTTACTTAAGAACACGCTTTAGCTTTGCACCGAAGCAACCCAGAAGCATGTCACTCCTCGATTACCCAGACAACACATACACACACACACACACACACACACACACACACACACACACACACACGCACCAACCCTCTTGATTCTACTGATCGGCCTGCATTACTGTAACACACAGTGTCAAATATTTTCGAAGTTAAAAATGATCTTAGATTTTTTTTTTCCTCCAGTCTTCTTCTGGATGCACAAATCCATAGTACTTGTTGATTTAGACAAATTGCCATTTGGAAAAGAATTGTTAAACGAACATTATAAATAGAGCAAACAAATTCCTTCCCTAGAATTTTCTCACTGATTCGAACTCACCAGAACCAAGGTCAAGTCCTCTTCCCACTGTCTTTCAGAAAGCTGAAGTTAGCTACAGTGTCTGACTATGCCAAGCCTCACCTTTCCAGATAAAGCATTTTCTACACTTTAAACAACATAAGGCCTCATGTGGTGGCATATGCTGGTAATCTCGCATCCAGGAGGTTGAGGCAGGAAAATCACCATGAGTTGGAGGCCAGTCTGCACCACAAATTGAGTTCAAAATCAGCCTTAACTATCTAGTAAAACTGTGCCTCAAAGACAAAACAAAACAAAAACTACTATAGTGGTTCCTACAATCTTCAACAAGTTGACTTTCATCTTAATAGTGCCCCTATTTTGTGAATACATGTTTATGGAAGGTAAATATTCTGGTTATAGAAGTAACATATCTACTGTGAACATTTTAGAAAATCGGGGAAAACACAACATTTGAATGAGTGTGAAAACTTTAGTGCAATGCTGGGCACACAGTGATACTTGGTACACCTTAGTGGCCGCAGAAGGAACATGGCTGCCTCTCACCTCCTGTGGGAGGTGTTCCCCCTGCTAAGGGTTCCCTTTAGCACACACAGCCACTGACTGATTCCTCCTTTTCCTGCTAAGGGGAATGCTGAGCACTGAGCTCCTGTAGAGGATGGAAGGAGGAGGGGAACAGAAAGGGGGGATCATGGTGGCCTTACTAGGTTGTCTTGTGAAAAGCAAAAGTTACTAGCCACCTACAAGATAACAGAAGCAGAAAGGGGAATCCATGGGGCTGATGGGTAGAGTTTAAGGGGAAGAAAAGGAAGGAAGATGCTGAGTGTTAAGGGTGATGGGGAACAAGAGGACGGTTTTGTTTGCTAACGTTTATTGAGGGTTCAGGTTATGCCAAGTTCCATTAACATATGTAACCCTCAGCAGCCCCGGTATATAGCATCGGTACTGTAATTAGCCTATAGAAAATGGAGCATGGAAAAGTTAAATAAATGACTTGCCCAGGGGAACATGGAGAAAAGCTAAATTCAACCAAGACAGATTGGATTTGGACTCTGCAGTAGCTTAGGTCATGCTCAGTGATTGCACGTGACAGGGTGGAGATCACTTTTTTCAGGGATTACTAGATATTTGTAAGATACTCAGAGATTAAAGATACTTTCATATTATGTTGAGACTAGATTACTGTTTTTTGCTCCTTTTGTTGGTAACACTTCTCTGAGACCAGTTCCCAAGGTGACTTGACTTTATATGGACCATATGTCTTGGTGATTATCTATAGACAGCTAGCTGATTTTTAATGGACTTGGATTATTAGACACAAAGTGATTACAACTTTATTTTTATGAGTATTTTCTTGCATCCTTACCTGCTGTGAATATGCAAAACAATTTTAAGTCAGTAGAATTCACATAAGGTAAAACTTGCCACTTTAATGATTTAATCATTCAGTGGTTTTTGGTACACACATGATACTGTACAAATAATCACTGTTGTATAATTCTAGAAAATTCTCATCACCTCCAAAGGAAACCCCATCTCCATGACACAATTATTTCTACTTCCTACTCCAACCCAGTTCTGTGGCAACCACTATTTTTATTTGTCTCTGGCTTTACTTATCCTGGATATTCCTGATAAATGCACTTATACAGTATGTGACCTCTTGTGTCTGGCATGATGTTTTTAAGTTTTATCTATGTTGTAGCACTTAATCAGCATATGTTCTTTTTATGGCTGAATGATGTCTCCTTGTGCAGTGACCACACTTTCTTTATATATTCACCATTTGATGGAATTTCTCTATTACAACTGACGCTGCTATGGACTTGCATGTACAGGTTGATTTTTGGGTTGTGCTTTAATTCTCCTAACCGTAGACCTTGATCAGAAGTTCTGGGTAGTATGGTAATTCCATATGTAATCTTTTGATGAATGGCCAAACTTTTTTCTCTAACATTTTACATTTTTACCAGCAATGTTAGGTTCTAATTTCTGCCTATCATCACCAATGCTTGTGGGTTTTTTCCCTTTTAAAAAATACCCATCTTAATGGTATAACGATTTCTCACTGTGGTTTTTATTTGGATTTACCTAATGACTAATGAAATGGATCAGCTTTTTGTTTCCTCAGTGGACATTGAGATATCTTCTTTTGGAGACAGGTCTCTTTACGTCCTATGCCTATCTTGAAAATAAATTATATATTTTTTAGAGATGCTTGAGGCTCACAGAAAGTGTGGAGAGTCTTATGTGCCAATTGCATACAGCTTCTTTTACAATTAAAGTCCTACATGATGAGATATGACCCTACATGGATGCTTACCATTACCCCAAAGCCCATTGTGTAAATAGAGTTCACTCTGGTGTACCATCAGTGAGTTTTGACAAATGTGTCATGATACATGTCCATCATTATAGCATCCTACAGGACAGTTTCATCACCCTGAAACTCTCCACGCTCTACGCATCGATCTTAGTCTTCACACCAGCCTCTGGCAACCGCTACTCTTTCATTATCTTTATGGTTTTCCTGTGATTATCCAACAACACTGAGTCGCTGTAGGAGCGGGGAGTACAGTAAGAAGTAAAAGGCGGCCAGTGATTTTACAGAGTGTATCATTTTGAGAGGAATAGTTCCTCAGAGATTTGCCTTCTCCAAGTGTCTCCCCACGTTGTGGCACTGTTTTTTGTGCTCCTGCATAATGCTTGCTACACTGGATCGTTTTTAAAAAAACTACCTGAGAGGCAATGCTAGCAATTTCTCTGAGTGCCTTGATTTTTAATGTTATTTAATTATTGATAGAAATTTTAGGTTTAAAGAAAACAGTTTTTGCAAGGTCCTGGTACAAGCCTGTGGATGATGCAGAGGGAAAGTTCAGTCTTTCCAGGTCCATCCCATAACCGTTCCCCTCCCTGCTGGGAGCCAGCCCACCTGGTGCCATGTGTACTACGGGAGAGAACCTAGGGGAGAGCCCACAGACATTCAGACTAAAAGGAAAAAGACGTATTTTTTTTTTATCTTCATGCTGCAGTCTGTACCTTACGTATAAATAAGTAAATAAAAGCTGAATTTAAAGTTAAAACAAGCTGGAGCAGGCTGGCTCTCTGGACTGAGCATGGAGGGAATCACGTGTATTAATCCTGGCTTTCCTGATTTCCTGAGAAACTAAAACATTGAGCTGAGGCAGGGCCACTGAAGCTGGGCCCAGGGTGAGCGATTTTTAGAATTTTTATTTGCTTTCTGGAGATTTTCCGGGGAAGAAGGACGGGTTAAAAAAAAAAAAAAAAAAAAAAAAAAAAACAAAGAAAAGGCTGCTTATATAAATCTCAAGGGCTCTACAGTGTCACCAGCCAGAGGATGGAGCCCACTGAACTAGGTTTGTCACTCCTGCCCGGAAGAGAAGGCACAGTGTGGAAAGGAGGGACATCATCACAAGGGGATAGAAGAAGCCACTCTTGGAGGAGTTGGACTTGCCTTCAGGGACCTGGGGAGGGTTCCAGGGTGCAGAGCTTGGCGGCAGCGTGCTGCTCCACAAGGTACGAGCTTATTAGCTTGAGCAAATTAATAAATCTTAGTACCTGTGAGACAAGGGAAAAGAACAAGGACTAAAGCTATGTGCATTTCACTCTTTTTGGTAAACAAGCAAAAAGTCTTTCCTTGGGTGTTCTGTCTGTAATCCCACCTATAGGAGCATTTTCTCTACAGCCATCTCTCCCCTTCCTCCTTCTATTTTGATCAGCATAGGAGCAGTTTCTCAGCACGGAATGCTCCCTGTTCCTTTCGGCTTGCTGCATCATATTATTGTTCAGATGGCAGAGGAAAACTGCCTGTCTCTGGTTTCCCTGTTTCCATTTGCCACCGCGTGCCATGCCCAGAATAGTCTCCCCTGCCTTCCCAGCAGCCCCCACTCCCCATGCCAAGATGAAAGCCACAGTGCTCTGCCGGGTCTGACCTGGCACTGCAGTGTCCGCAACACGCAGAGTTACAGTGAAAGTCTTGGCAGCACTGATACGCATGGGGACAGCCACAGCTAAGCCGGTCTGACTCTTTCCCAGAACAAGATTCTGTGTGGGGCTAGAGTACAGGAATTGCCTGCGAAACTGAAACTCATGCATTGTTCAGTCTCCCTAAAAGGAGAAAAAAGAAGCCACAAAACAAACAAACAAAGATATGGACGGCTTGTGTTTGTTTTCAATGTTCTTTTGACTGTCAGTGGAATGAAAATATGTGTAATTGTATATTTTGACATTTATAGTGTGGAAAATTAGATCAAGAGATAGACAGACAGATGGATGGGATGGATGGATTATGAGCCTTCCAGTTTTATTATATTTCAAGTCTGAGGGAAGTGTGTGGGGATTGACAGTACAAGCACACAAGTACTGACAGGTGATTCCAGATGTGGCCAAGAGTCACAGGTCCTTGGTGAGGTGGCTCACCCACAGGATGGCATGACCAAATGCTCATGGATGCCCATGGCTCATTGGTATGGGTTGATTTCCAAAGAAGAAGCAGCAGTTATGGGGCCATCAAAATTTGCCTGGTGAGAGTCAGACAAATCAGATTTCCTGAGGTTTGGGGAGGGCTCTGTTTAACTAATTTGAGCAAAGGTATTAATGATGAATACTAAGTTCTCTGGGACACTTGAATGGGATACCTAGGCCATCCTGTCCCTTCTTGAGTGTCCTCTACCCTGGAGCTTCCTCCTGCCCTTAGGCCTTCCTGACTTGGCTGAAGATCCCTGTGAAATTTTTGGAAATTCAGATTCTTGGGCCTATTCCAGATGTCTTAACTCAGAAACATAGAGGTGGGATCAATAAAGCCATAATTGAAAAGGACCTTGAGGAGATCCTCACACATACTGGACTCAGACCACCATTCTAAACGTATTTTTTTTTACACCACCACATTTAACCTACACAGCAGTCCTCAGATTTCACCACTCTACTGACGAGAAAATTGAGACACAGAGAGGTCAGGCGCCTTGGCAGAGGTCCCCACCAGTAAGGGGTACAGCTGGCTTTGACCTCAGCATCTTTGGATATGCTAGGGCTCAGCTGCTCTCCTTGAGAACATGCTTCTGGAAAGCCTTTCCTGAGTCCCAACTCCCACCAGACAGAATCAGCACCTGCCACACCTCTTTCTTCTCTCGGGATGTGTGGATTCTTGTCTTTCTTCCCTAGGATTCAATGAGCAAACTTTAGAATATGAGGCGATAGTGAATAATAGACTGAGTTGATTGGTAACTTAATAAATACCATGATTCAGAGATAATTTGATGAGAATTAAAGAGCTTTAGAAAATGCAGATTACAAAATCCTATCCATCACCATCTGAATGAGAATCTCCAGGAGTAGGGTCTGGGAATTCATATTATAAAAAGCAAGAGCAAAAATAAGAACTTTAAGAAAAGTTCTTATTTTAAGTTTAAGAAAAGTTTGTCCCCAACCTACAGGTCCTGCACACTTGTACCCTCTGCTTTCGCTGACCCTGATGATTTCAGATGACCCCATAAAGCATAGGTGGAAGTCGTCCAGGGGCTCAGGGTTTTTATTTGATTCTTAAATCTCACCTCATAGGAAGCTGCTTAGCCAACATTTCTGGATGAAAGCCAGAGTGTGCTTTAGAATTTGTACATATTATATGACTTTCAGAAACATGAAATCAGGGTAAGAACCGCCTGTTGTTGGCTCCACCAAGCTGCATGTGCAAAGCATCTCCTCCTCTCATTGACAGACTACCCTCGGCGTAGATGTGGGTCATTTTCCAGAACTTGTAAGTTGAGTGGCTTAGAGCCTGGAAACACTTTCCCACAGAGGTAATATTAGGAAAGAGGGTTCCGGTCCTCCGCCAAGACACAAAACTGATTTAGAACACTCTGAAATAGCATTTCAGATGGCCTATGGGGATGTTCATGGGAAAGGTGACTACCACCCAACACAGAACTAGGATTATAGGAGCGTGGTGATGCCTTGATGGGCCAGGGCTACACACACACACACACACACACACACACACACACACACAGAGTATATGAGGTGAGTGCCACTTGATACAAGGTCAAAGTTGCCACTCAGCAAACAGCCAGACCAAATTTGAAAATTTTCTCCCTTTGCTGTGCAGTTAGTTTAGAGCTTTTGAGACCTTTCAAAATCCAAACAAGACTATTATGGTGACAAGATTGCTGAAATAGAGAACCAAAGTGCTTCTACCCCAGCCTCTGGTTGCCTCTTCCTCAGATTTGGAAACATTACGTGGTGTGTGGCTTCAATTCAGAACAACTGCAACCTCCCCTACCATACCTAGCTTAGCAGTGTGGGGAAGAATGCAGAATAAATAAAATTGCAGCTGATAAAGTAGAAAAGAGAATCAAACATCTGATTCCCTTGGTCAGTAAGTAGTTCGTTCGGTTCCATTTTCTAATTTGTAAACTGCTGGGAAGAGGAGTGTATTAGATAAGTTATAACAATCCTTTCGAGACCTTACATTCCAAAATTCAATAAAAGTGCTCCTCTCTGCTCCCTGGTGAAAAGCTTTGCCAGTTGGCTAAGAGATATTCAGCCTTTTCCATATTTGACAGTGAAAAATTGAAACTTCATTGCATTTCTGACACCCATAAGATACACCAAGAAGAATCAAGGTTGATTAGTTACAGTTTTAATTCTTTTAAATTAAATTAAATTAAATTCTTACTTCCTAAAAGCCAAACTTCAGTTAGTTGGTAACTGACTAAACTCACTGAACACATACTCAATGAAACCTAAGTTTTAAGAATGCAGACCTGTTTATGCAATACTTCCCCGCTCTAGCTTAACTGTAAGTCAATGAGCCTGTCTGTGTTCAACAGGAGTTTTCGAATGGAGCATGGTTTTGTAGACTACTGTGTTCGATAAGAAGAAGAGGAAATAGAAAAATTGTGAGTTCAAAGGAGAACAGTTGAGCCTGTGGCATTTTATAATTTCTTTTGTTGCTGTTTAATGTTTGAATTCACTGAGCCCAGCGGCTGTGACTGGGACGCATTTAGAATGCCTGATGTCAGAGCCACCAGCCTGCCATTCAAGCCAGGGGTGCCCTTGCCAGTCTGGCTTCATTCACTCTTTCAATGTCTCTGCTCTTCCAGCATGAGAGCCTCCGGCAGGCACAACAACAGGGAAATACAGTGACCGGGAATATTCATTTATCATTTATGTCCCTGGCTGGAACAGAAGAGGAGATGGCAAAGGAGCTTGAGAAAAGACATGGAGACCTTCAGTTCTGTCTCAGCCAAGGTCATGCTCCCCTTTTGCATTTACAGTACATGGATGGGAAATGCACTCCCCCTAGAAAAAAAGAAAAAGAAAAAAAAAAGGCTGGAAGGAATATCCCCAGCTCCACTCTCATCTCCCACTGTAACATACCAGTAAAACCAGCCACCCTCATAATGCCTTCACATCTTGGCAGCCTATCCTCAAACATCCCATTTACATAAAAAATGACTGTCTGCCCGCCCACGCTTTTAATCCTGCCTCCTACTAGCTCAGCGTAAAAGATGGGACTAATAACAGTACTTACCTTATAGATTTCTTGTGAGGATAAAGTGGGTAATAAATGTAAACCACTTGGAATGGGATATGGCACACAGAGCTTGGCAAATGCTATGCTAAGACTATGAGTATTATTATTATGCACAAAAACGGTCTATACATAAGTGATTCAGTTTTATGGCCCTGAAGTAATGAAGGAGCTTCAAAATGAAATGCTGTGTGTGCTAAGTGCAATGTAGTATTCTAAAATGGATACTGGAAGAGAGAAGGACAGGAGTGGAAAGCTTGGTGATATCTGAGTATAGTCTAAAGTTCAGCTCAGTTAGAACTGTTAAGTCCTTAGTTTTGATAAATGTGCAAAAGTGATCAGATGTGTCCATATGTGGAAAACCTTATTATAGTAAAAGACACATTGCCTTGAACCCCACATACAATCCTTCCCCTCCTCAACCACACCTATCTCACCATTCTCGCCCCTTTCTGGAGTCCTCTTTCCTGAGTGTCTGTAGTTTTGCTATCCTGGCTGCCTTGATGTCCAGGATGGATCCAAAATGTTTCTCTTTCACAGTCACTCTGACTTTGGGGAAGAGCTGAAAGTCGCATGCTGCCAGATCCACTGAATAAAGTGGAGGAGGGCACGCTGTCATGGTGTTTTGGAGCCTGGTTTTCCATGCAGGCACTCAGCACCTGCATTCACTGTATTTTTGATTGCAACTCATAACGAGCCTCACAAAAGAGGACTTCCAGAACTGCTTCAGAAAGTGCTAAGATTGATGAGATGAGTGTGTGTGAAGTAGAAGAGTATTATGAGAAGGTTTAATGGCAATGTGTCTTTTACTGTAATACATCCTTAAAATGTGAATATTTGCTGCGTATCGGATCCCACAGCATCCTGCACTGGGCCAGCAGCTTGCCATAGCTCACGAGGCTGCAGGCCCAGACTCCAGGCCCCTCCGAAGCTGCAGCGCTCTCGGATGTGGATGACACCTGGCAGACCTGGAGCCCTCCTGTCCTCGGGGCAGTGTGGTGCCTGCCCTGCGCCTGGTACTGCGACATGCATTCGGGAAATGGGCAGCTGCTGGGGCAAATCGCTAGCAAGCAAAAACATTTCCCAGAAGGCTGAGCTGCGAATTCTGCTTCCCACATATTTGAAAAATCACAGAATACACAGGCTCTTAAATAATTAATCACTAAAACCAACACCACTCTGAGGAGAAGCTTGTTCTGATGCCAACATTTCTTTGGAACGAGACAGGGTCAGCTACGAACGAAGCAGTTCCCAGGGTAAGAGCTCTGTTGCACCTCACTTTTAACCATAGCTTGGAGAGGTTTGTAAGGAATCAGAACTGTGTGTCAATGGTACCTGTGGAGAAAAGACATAAAATTAAAGATGAAGAATGTGAGTGAAGGATCATTCAGTCTTTTTAAAATTGGGCAGTACTATATCTAAAACTTCTTTGGCTTGTATGTTTTAACTTTCACTTTAAACTGCATATAGTACATTAAAGTAGAAAAAAAGAACCACTTGGATCCTCTAGTCTGCTCATCACTTTCATTTATTCATTTTTTTCCTTATTCACTAATCCAGTGGGTACTTTTTAACAGCCTCTATTCCCTAATCAAGCTGGGGAGAACGGCTGTAAGCAGCCAGTGCTGATTAAAACCAACAGTATTTCCACACGGCTGCAGTTTCCTAAGGTATTTCACGGACCTGATTATTAATCACCTAAACTGTTTTTTCATGGAAGCATTTTTCCCGATTGTCTGACTGTGAAAAGTAAGTATCCCAGAGGTCAAAGCAGTTTCCCACAGAGCTACACAGCTGGCGACGTGCAAAGCTGGGTGTGAACTCGAGTCCTTCACACTCCAGAGGCTAAGCTTTTCCACAGCATGAGTGCGGGGATCACAGCCAAGAGAGGGGTGCTGGGCCAAGCCTTTTTAGAAACTCTGGGCTTGGGGTGATCAGTGTGAGGAGAGAGTGGAGCTTAGAGTTTTCCCCTAGTAAGGCTCTGCGGGAAGAAAAGGCTCCGTGGAGGACACAGGCAAAGTGAGGAATGGGAGAGAGGGACAGAGAGAGAGAGAGAGACAGAGACAGAGACAGAGACAGAGACAGACAGAGACAGACAGAGACAGAGAGACAGAGATCTCACAGGAGCAGCTCCCTGCAGAGATGTCTCAGGTTAACTTAAGTGGATACAAGTCCCTGCCAGGAGTCATACAATACAGAGGGGACCAGATCATCTCTTTCCTGAGAGATGGAGAGAAGGAGAAAGGGGAAGAGGATAGATTTATACTGCAGAAACCCCACAAAGCAGCAGGTCAAGGACCCAAGAGGTCCAAAGACATAAATTCTTTAGCCAACATAAATTAGAAACCAATGCTTAATAAGGAAATCCATGAAATTCTGCATGTGCGACGTTTCCTTTAAAATTTACATTGGTTTCTAGTTTTTTGGGAACCTCACTTCTACAGAGTAAGAGGGAACCAGGAATTGATTAATGATGTTCATACTGGGGACACTCTGGCACACTGGGACCCTGCTCTTCACGCCTTGTCACACATAAGTAGGCCCTGCTGGGGCCTGAGTTTGTGCTCCCTGATAAGCCCTGATCAGCTGAGTCATGCTGGATAGTTGGACTACTGCTGATTTTTAAACAACTGTGTACCTAGTTGCATCTTTAAGACTTCCTATAATTACTATGCACTATTTGGGTAATAAGAGAAAATGTGAATGTTATTTTTAAAACTATCAACTCCACAAGCACCGAAGGAGGAGCTGTGGCTTGGCAGGGGTCTTGCGAAAAGATGCAGGGTTTTATTGAAGTCAGGCTCAGTGTGAGCCAAGATCATGACACAGTGGCTAGAAAACAAAACAAAACAAACCCCGAAGCAATCATTGGAAGCCGTGCCCCGCAGGACTCTGCATGGGTCAGGCCTCATCTGGAACACAAGCCACATTTTATGAGAGGCAGTAATAAACTAGAATGTGTTTGCTGCTGGAAAACCAAATAGAGAAGTCTAGAAGTTAAGTTACGTGAGGAGTAATTAGGAGAAAATGGACATTTTTAGTTTGGGCTTCTTTAGAGAAACCAGAGTCATGTAGTAGCTCTCTTCTGGGCTTAGAGAGATGGAATATGGTGGAGACACCATCAGACTATCCCGCGACAATGCAGGAGACAGGGAAAGCACCATGAGCGTGAGAAGACAGGAGAATACACTTAGACATGAAAGGGTACTTAAAATGCTAATCATGCAACAGTGGGTTGCGTTGTGTATTGGAAGTTTCCAGTTTATCAGAAACCTTCAGAAAGAGACTGTATGGCCTATCTCAGGCGAGAGTTTGTGCCAGATCTCAAAGTACCCTCCCTATGTGCAGCCTTTCTCTTCCCAGACTAGGTTCACGATGGTTACAACTATCCAGATCTCTGGGACAAAGACAGGAAAAGTGGATACTGGTCAGTTCTCTGCAAGTGAGATTGCAGTGGGTACCTTCAAGATGGCAGAACAAAAGTACCCAGAATTCACCTCTTCCACAAAGAAGAACCAAAGCAACAAATATATAGCTGCATTTGGAGATAGTGAGAAAGGGGGAATCCTGCAAATCAGGAACAGAGGCTAGTACCTTGTAAGATTCAAGACCTGAGACAACTGTATAGCAAAAGAAACCAAACACCCCAACATCTGCCATCTGGCTGCACAGCTGGAGCAGCGAGAGTCTCTTGAATAAAAACATAGCTGAAAGGCTTAGCAGATTAGATTAGGAGAAAGCAAAAATAACTGACTGCAACCACAGGTTTTTAAAAACACACCACAAACAACACACACACACACACAATGAAGACAGCAGCCAAGACTCTTTGTGATACCATTAAATGAAAAATACCAACATTTTAGGAATACCCACAGGTGAGAAGACAGTACCAAGCTACAGAATGACAGAAAACTGCAACTTTTCGGACAAAAGGTGAAAGCCATGGGTCCTAACAAAATTCACAGGACTTTAAGAGACATCCAAAGGTTAGTTTGTCCCAAGTTACAGAGTTGGTGAATCATCAGATTGGATGCCAGAAGTTAGATGAACTTACATTTTGGCCGTGTAAAAACTGCACATTTTGGGTGGAGACAGTATCTAAGTATATGTGTTCTTCTCGTCTATTTTAATGATGTTACTGCCAGAACATTTGTTGTTCAGGAAAATGGCTTACACTAGAGGGGCTTTGGGGGAAGCCCCTCATGTTTGATTTTCTTCCTTCTGTCTGAGGGGAGTGCATTGATGATCCATTGGGACGTTTGAGATCTACGGTCTAAGTAGCTCTCTAAGTAGCTAAGACCTACAGGACTCAGCATCTTACAAATAGAAGTCTGTTCATTGTGGTTCACACGATGGGCTTGCACCCATTTTCCTGTAAATGACTCATTTATCTTTCTTTATGGCAGAGTAGTATTCCATGGTGTGTAAATACCATATTTTAAAAATATCATAGTTTCTTTATCCACAATAGGAACTAGGGAGATCTATTGTTCTTAAAGGAGAAGGAATCAAGAGAGGGAGGGGGAGAGGGATAAGGGATAAAAACTGGATGAAGATGTGTTATGTACATGCAATGGCTCCACATGAAGAATGTATACATTATGCACTGCTTATGTGTACAAAAAATAAAGAAGAAGGGGATTCAAAAAGAAGAGTGGAAGAGAGAGAGACAGAAGGGAAAGTGGATGAAAAAAGAAATTAGATGTGTTATGCACACGTGCCAACTTCCCACAAGGAATGGAAACACATGTACTAGTAAACCAACAAAGATAAAACAAATTTTAAAAATAAAGGTCGGCTAAAGATTTAACTCAGTGGTAGAGAGCGCTTGCTTTGTATGCACAAGGCCCAGGGCTCACACCCTGCTACCAAACATATATTTCACCTAACCTATGGCTTAGGTCTAAATAAAGAAATGATAGCCTGTGTGGTGGCACACATCTATAATCCCAGCACTCTGGGAAGCTGAGGCAGGAGGACTGCAAGTTTGAACCCAACCTGGGCAATTTATTTATGTATTTGTTTGTTTGTTTTTTAAAGAGAAAAAAAACAATAAAAAAGATACCAAATTTCAAAATGAAATAGGAGATTAACACTGGTTAATATGCTGCATATTGTTATATTCAAATTAGTTGCTCATATTACAAGATATAGGCGTGAAAATTGATTAAACAGTATAAGCACAAACCATTCTTTTCAATGAATTAATAGAAACTGGTAGTGTAGTTATCTTAGCTAGCGTAGTTTTTTTTCTCTTCCCTTCCCCCAGTTGTTCTTTTGAAGTTTCTTCCCATTTCACAATATCTATTATATATTTTGGATCTTATTTACTCTTTCAGATTCTTACACTAGGGAAAAAGTATAATGTTTATACATGTGTGTCTGATTTATTTCACTTATGAGTATGGTCTCTAGTTGCATCCACTTACCTATAAAATTTTAGTGTATCCTTCTTTATAGCT
The DNA here is from genome assembly GCF_034190915.1 of Cavia porcellus. Lineage (NCBI taxonomy): Eukaryota > Metazoa > Chordata > Mammalia > Rodentia > Caviidae > Cavia > Cavia porcellus. The sequence continues at coordinate 38,123,700 of NW_026947511.1, read as the reverse complement.
GAGTAGTACTCCATTGTAAAAAACACCACATCGTTTTTATCCATTCCTTACTTGATGGGCATTTGGGTTGCTTCCAAGATTTAGCTATTACAGATTGTGCTGCTAAGAGTATTTCACATTCAAATGCTCCCTATTTGTCCAGAGTAGCTATCATCTCTCTTCTCCCTTTTTCTTCACCTTCAAATAAATCATCTTCTCTTAGTTAAAAAAGAATTGCTGTGATATGGTGTTTCTAATTTTTCTGGGGAGATACCTAGAAAGGGAATAACTCAAATGGGACCTCTAATCCTAGTTTTCTGAAGAACCTCCACACTCATTTCCACAGTGGTTGCACCAGTCTACACTCCCACCAACAGTGGAGAAGTGTTCCTCTTTCCCCACAGCCCCTCCAGCACTTGTTATTGCCACCCCGGGCAATTTAGTAGTGACCCTTGTCCCTAAATAAAAATTAAATGAAATTAAATTAGAAAGGGCTTAGGACACACAGGTACAAGGTCCAAGCCCTCACTGCCCCTAGCTGCTGGACCACGCACATGGCCAAATCACACCCTCTCCCCTGGTGGCCAACTGGAGGCGCCTTCCCTGGAGGGGTGGTATCACTGCCTCTCAGAGCTGGAGGGATACTTCGTGTTTGTTAGATTGTGGCTAAATTTGTAAACCTATTCAATTAGCAGTTCAAAATCTCCTTGTTCTTTGAACAAGGTACAACTATTTCTCTTTCTATAAATATACACAAAACAAAAACATGAGGGAAAATTATTTAATGCTTTATTTTACAAAATTAAGTAATCAAATTCCTCCTCAAAGAAGAACATGGACTTCTAAATGTTCTTAACCCTATTTTTAGCACTTTAAAAGCTTTACTCTCAATCTCCTGACATTTCCTAATTTTACCATTTGAATGTTTGGAGTAAAAATTACATTTTTAAAATATTTTCATTCTCTTTGACTCAAAGACATTTGATACTTCATATTGCCAAAACTCTTATTTATAGTAGTTTTACAGATAAAGCTAGAACATTTATAAGTGTTCATAGAAATTCTTAACTATATTTAAAACGCTAATCATGAGTACAACACAAGCTATAAATATCTCAATGCTATGATATTACCTTTAGGGAATGATTTAGTGTATATATAAATAATATGAATACCTACAGAAAGGAGAGGAAGACAGAGACACAGAGTGGACAGTCGGAAGAAAGTCAGAATATTGACAGTGATTATAGCTGAGAACTTTATATCCAAGCACTGTCAAAATGGGCGATTGTCAAATTTCGTATTTTTGTCATTTTTCTAAATTTCCTGAACTACTTGTACCATGAGAAAAAGCCTGGTCTTCTTCTGAACTTACATCCATTGAGTGCTGGCAGTGTTCTAGGTGCTCGAGATAGATCAGTCATTCTGTCCTCTCACCATGGGGAAACTGAGGCAGAGGCAGTTCCCACAGAGCCAGGAAGCTGGCTTCACCGATTATCTGCACCAGTTCAAGGTCTGGCCCGAATGGGACCATAGGGGTCCCCCCTCAAGCCATACCTGTTTTCCTGTCCTGCTGTAGGAAGGCCTCATTTTTGTGCTCCCCGCTTTGATTTCATTTCAAGTCTACTAGAACTTGAATGCTAAATGTTTCCTAAAGTCCTTATGTTACCAGCTTGGGGACCAGAGTCGGGGGGGGGGGACACTCTAAGAAATGTAGCCTAGATGGTGACCTTAGATGCTGGGGTGTGCCTTGAAGGGGAAGGTGGGACCCCAGTCCACTCCTTATTCTCCCTGGCACCTCTGCTCCTGTGATCTCCAACCGCAATGGCTGCCCCACACAGGCTCATAGCAATGAGCCAATCAGGACTGCACCCTCAAACTTGGGAGATAAACAAACCTTTCTTCTTTATAAGCTGATTATCACAGGGGTGTTTGTTACAGTACCAGACAAGGACATATAGGCACTCCTTCAACTTGGAACTGTGTTTAATTTAACATTAGTCAGCCAGTCCACTCATTTATCCTGGGTACTTAGTTTGTAAATTCTCTGAGAAACTGAACACTCAGCTGTAAAACAGGAGTGGCAGATGCCAACTCTAAATGCAATACCCCAGGGGCCAGGGTGGCAGGGGTAGGGGTGAGGGGTGGGGGAATCAAGATGCTGAATTTGTGGGGAGGCGGCTGAGGCTGAGCCTGCCGAGCCGGAGAGGCAGATGCAGAGAAAGACAGTCAGGTGCAAACTCATAGTTGTAGGTGGTGACTTGGTCTCCAAAACTGTATTATGTCAGTGCTCAGAGTTTCAGAGTCTCAAGTTCAAACTGTTCAATTTGTATTTGTTATTTTCAGCAATTCAAAAAACTCTTTAAAAAACCCAACTTTATTTTAAAATATACAAGGCATATTTAAAACTGATAAAGAAATTCTCTCTGCATACAGCTGCCAGCTGCTAGTGGTGGGCACCACTGCTGTGAGCCACTTTTCAGCAACGCAGAGGGAACTTGCAGGCTGAGACTTCACCCATCAAAGCCTGTTACCTTCAGCTCTTGCTGCTGCAGATAAATACAGTTGCCTGAGCCGGAGAAGTGATGAGCGTGATCTGGTTCTGAGCACCTATTTTCAGGTATATAACAAAGTCCTACTGATTGCCAAAGAAATCAGACAGACGAAAACATATGGGAAAACTCAAAGAAAATATAGACAACCTCAACTCTACCATGCAAAGGAATACATTGTTAGGGTTTTGGTGCATTTAATTAACTGTCTGTGTGTCTGTCTGTCTGTCTGTCTGTCCCTCTCTCTCTCTCTGTCTCCACCCCTCCCTTTTTTCTTCCTCTAATTCTTCTCCTTCTTCCTCTCCTTCTTATTCTTTCTCTCATTCTCCCTCTCTGCCTTAACACCATATTGACCAAGCAGTCCACTCATACTTTGAATACTCTGCTTACAATTTCTCTAAGAAGTCAGAGCATTCATTTATAAATCAATTCCTTTCTTCCCTATTATGTATCCGTCAATATATCTATCTGTTTGCAACTATCTGATTGCCATATCTCTTTTGCTAGATAGCTAACACATTCTTTTCCCCTGCCCAGATTTTGGAGGTGCAATTTACAAATAAAAATTGTGTATGTACAAAATGTATAATGCGATGATTTGATATATGTAAACATTCTGCAATGATTCCCACCACCAGTTAATCAACATACTCACCACCTCCTCTAGATGCCGGTGTGTGCAAGTGTGTGTGTTGAGAACACTTAAATTCTAATCTCTCAGCACAGTATGATATTGCTAACTACAGCGATTAACCTGGGCACTAAACCCCCAACAGTTAGTCAATTTATGATGAAAGTTTGTATCTTTAGCCATCATTTTTCCATTTCTTCTTTAGCTCAGCTTAGGGCAACCACTATTTTATTATGTGTGGCTATAGGTTCAAGTGTTTTAGATTTCACATATAAGCGATCTCATACAGTATTTGTCTTTCTATACCTGGCTGATTTCATTTAACATGTCTTTCAAGGTCTTCCGTATTGCTACAAATGACAGAATTTTATGTCAGTGCTCATTCGTATTCTGTTGTGTATAACATATTCTTATTCTATCATCTGTTAGTGGGTCCCCGGGTACATGTCTTGGCAATTGCGAGCAGGGTTACAGTGTACATGGGATGACGGTGTCCCCTCAAGACTCCCATTTTATTTCCCTTGAAAGTGTACCCCAAAGTGAGGTAGCTGGACCACTTTCAATGTGTTGAGAAAGCTCTCCGCTGTCTTCTGTAATGACTGCAGCTCCGACCCCGGCTGTGAGCCAGGCTCCTGCACCAAGCTCTCACCAGTCCTTCCTCTGGTCTATGGTGACAGCTGTCTTCTCAGGAGTGAGTAATCCCTTCTTGGGGCTTGGATGCATGTCATTCTTTTTAACTCTGGTTAGAAGTAACTTCAAACTTAGGGAAAAGCGGTTAGAACATGACCCCGTCATTCAAGCGAAATGGAATCATACACTTTGCAATATTCTTACTTGATCTAAACAATGTATGAGCTTTTCTACCTGTGTGATTCTTGCTCCTTTAACTACTCAATCAAATGCTACTGACTTCAGGGTAATTCATGATTAGGATCCAGAACTAATTTATTTTTCCAACACAAATTTGTCATATATTTAATTGATTCTGGGTTGGTTTTATTTGATTTTGCTCTCATGAACAGTACTACAATTAACTGCTTTGGGATAAACCTTTTCAAACACCTAGGTTTATGTTTTAAAAATTCCCTAGAAGTAGAATTCATGAACAAAACTTTTGTAGATTTTAATATTTGCAAATTGTCCCCTCAAAATATTTCAACAATCAATACAACCTGAAGCACATTGTGCGTTTTAATTTTTAATGATATTTTGGCAATTATAGAGTCAAGAAGTAGTATCTCATTTTCCTCATTGGTATTTCTTTAATTATCACTGAGGTTGAGTCACCACTGTCATTTATTAGCTATTTGTATATTTTTCCATGCATATTTGTTAGCAGATTTTATGAAGCAGCAATCATTTGATTGTTGATTTGTGCAAGATATTTGTATAGTAATTCATTTAATTATTTGCTGCCCATATGGCAAATATTTTCCATCAGCATTGTCTGAGACACTTTGTCTTCCTATATTTTGTGTATGACATGTGCCTTTTTGTAGTAATAAAATGCCCACATTAAGGTTTTGTTATTAAACTAAGAGCTCCTAAGAATATTTTACAAAACAATAGTTGCTTCAGAAAATTTCAGTGTTTCACAAAGCCACCCACGGCCACAGCATCCCCAAAGCCTGACACCCACCCTGGCCAGTTTCGTCCTCCCTTTGTACTCCAAAGCTGAGTGCCTTTCTGGTTCTCTGCCCAGTGCTGGCACTGTCCTCTCCTTTATATTGGCTTTGGAAGGGGCCTCAGCAAATACAGGCACTTAGTGATCTGCAGGGATGCCATGTCTGAGCACTGACCTCAAGTCCAGTGTTCTCCAGCACTTGGTTTTCTCCAGCTCTAGACACGTTTGTTTAACACCACTAGTGAGCGAGCAGGTTGTACGGAAGCAAGGAAAATATTTCCCAGTGTTCTCGGGCTCCACTTCCGCACGTGCATCCAGGACGACGTAGGATCGACACAGGAGAATCTCAAAGTGACCAACGCTTTCCCAACTTTGTCCCTTTTCCTCTTGCTCCTTTCCCTTTCCTTTATTCCATTCTTATTTATTCAACTCAGAGCTACGGAAAACCATTTTTACAATGCCACATTTTAAATTTGGAAACAAGAACCACCAAACTCAACTGAATTTCTTACTCTGAAACTATATTCTGAACAGAAAATGTTCTGGACCCTTGAGAAGCTGTAGGGTTTGGAAGTATTCTTCATCATTTTATTGGGTTTTTTTTCCTTTTGTCCCCAGCTGATCCTTGAAATACCTGTCGCATTTAAAACTTCAGTTTCAAAGTTTTCTACTAAGACTATTAATTTACCCAGCCTGGATTCTATTCTAAGAGTTCCAACACTTACATTTTTCTTGATCTTTCATATATACTTGAACAAAGCAGAAAAGCCATAGGAACTTATTTTGCTTAAAGAGTAATTGAATTACAGACACTGTAACAGCTCCTCCAATATCCTCTCCTATCCTCTCCATCTCCAATATCCTGTCCATGTTCCTCTTCCTATTTAATAAAATATTCTTACTTTTTCCTGTGCAAATTTCTGTTCTGTCCTGAGGTGTTATGACTATGCATAGCAGTGCCAGTGAATTGTGACCAGCGAGAGGGAAGTGCTGTGTGCTGTCTCTGCCCCTCAAGGGAAATGGGTCAGCCTTTCCTTCACCTGCTGTGTGACTTTGGCAGCTGGAGCTCAGGGACATCTTGGACCATAAAACTAAAGCCTTGTGCTGAAAAGATACGTTGGTCTCCAATGACCTAGGCACACTGGGACTTCCCTGATGTGAGATATAAATGTATTTGTATCTCACCTAAGAAATTAGTTTCACAAAATTTAGGAAATGTAGTGACCAAATCTTACTCTGCTAATAGGTGCCTACTTGATTCCAACATTTTGTTTTTAAAGTTAGTCTGTGTTAAAATGTCATCTGCAACCAAAGGGTCAGCCCTGGGTTACATGTGTCCTGTCTAATGCAGCATGTAGTTTGCACATGTACCTGCCATGTACACACTCATCCAAACTGTGTAGAACACAAGTGCAGTTCCATATTAGTGTGTTACACAAGCATAGAAAGTTCAGGGGTGAGAGGGAAACAGAATATTCAAAGTGCTATTTATTTCCAGGTACAGGAGCAATTTAATGTGACATTAAATGAAAAGATGTCCTTATTTTGTGCTGGGTGTGGTGGCACACGCCTGTAATTCTAGCACTTAGGAGGCTGAGGCAGGATTGCTGTAAGTTCAAGGCCAACCTCAGCTACATAGTGGATTGAAGGGTAGCCTGTTATAGTGAGACCCTGTCTCAAATAAATAAATAAATAAAAGATGGGCTTATTCTGTATGTGTGTGTATTTTTGAGAGTGCAAGAAAGTATTTCTATGAGTTACAATTGAAAGAACATCAGAGTCGGGATCACATTTTTATCTAGTTGGCCTTTCATGACATCAAAAGGAGCAGGCTCAGGTATCCATCACAGTGGTGGCTGTCATTTGTCAAGCCTCTTTGTTCCCCGTGTCCTTTGTGTTAAATCCCTTTCTCTTTATGACAGCTTTGAAGGGTCAGTACTTTCACTTCAGTCTCAGGGGTGGAAACAAGCTCTAAGAAGGTGAGGAGCTTTTCTAACAATTAAGAAGAAAAACAAGACAGAAATAGGATCATGTGACCTCTTGCATTCATCAGCTTTCCACCCTGAAGTGATCAGCTGCTAAGAGAAAAGGCCACGGTTTCAGAGGTTTTAGTCCATGTTCAGGTGGCCTCACTGCTTTGCACTATGGTGAGACAGCGCATCATGAAGGGAGTGTGTGACTGAGCTAAACCACCCAGCTTGTGGCCAGAAAGATAGAAGAGATTGAGTTTCCACTGTCATTTTTGAGTACACCCTCACTCCCCATGACTGGAGATGTCTCACCAGTTCCTGCGTCTTCAGGGCCCACCCACTCCCAACAGTGCCAGAAGCTAGAGACTGAGCCTTGAACACACAGGCCTTGAGGACCTTCATCCAGACCACTGTGCCTTCCCAATCATTCGTGAAGTGACAGTCCCCAGGTATGACATGTAGCGCATGCACATGGTCATGTAAAATATGACAAGTGTAAAAACAGCCTCTGCCAAAGGGGTCAACAAGATTAGTCAGGCATAGCTGCAGAACAAGGAAGGTGTGACATGGCCACTGGGCTCACACTCAGAGCCAGAGAGTGCTGGATAAAGGTGTCATCTGTGGGGCTGCACTGAGGAAGTGGGACCGCTGGGGCCTGGCAGTGGAGAGTGGGACAGTCTGTGGGAAACCTTAGTGGCATAAAACCATGGCAGTGGGAATGAGGTTGTCACAGAGACAGTGAAGAATATCCTGAGCAGGAGCGATGGAGCGGGATACCAAGGCAGAAAGTCAGGGAGGGCATGGGGCAACCCCGGGTGCACAGTCCTGGGGTCACACAGGCTCCAGGTGAGGGCCTGAGTGTCAGAGCTGCACCCTTCATAAGGTAAGGAGGCTGAGGGGTTTTGATTTCCTGCTTCTTAAATAAAATAGACATTTCTTATTGACTCAAGGTTATGACAAATAGAAAAGAAATCCAGTGGCCTAGAAGGCTTACAGCATTCCAGACTTTGTTTATACAGGGAAGGATTTTTCAAAGGTCAGACTTCCAATGCTGTATTGCCTTTATATATCTAAGTTCATATTATTCTAGGTCCATCAACAAGCCTAAAATAGGAGCTGATAATACCATCAGATTTTCAAAAGGGAAGAGCTTCACATTTCTGTGTATCTATGGTCACATGAACTGTTTTCAAGCAAGGTCAGTAGTTTTTGGAAAACACTGCATTGTTTGCAAAAGGTTTAAGCTCTGATTTCTTTCCACACAGAATCAAAGGTAAAGTTGTAGAAGTGTACACTCACCCAAAAACTTGCTTACAAATATTAAGTGAGAAATGACATACCACAAAAGATTAAAATCCAATTGCTAGATTAAAAATACTTTCAGATTGCATTGAAAGGGTATAGGAAAGACATAGCTATAACTTTCTCTAGAGATAGAATTACAGATGGATTTAATTTTCCTTTTCATGCTTATCCATGTTTTTAAGTGTTTCTATAAGAAATATATGTTCCTTGCACGAATTGCTAAAACATAGTTATATTTACCATAGGTTCAGAAAGGCATTTTGTTATTAAGACAGAGGGATGGGGAAATAATATCTTTCATTAAAAGAGGGTATAGTAGTAAATTACAATGTAACTCTTCTCATTATGTACATATTTGGGATAACCCTAGATATGTCATCTAAGACTTCTGATCCTGAGTCTCCTGTGAGTAAGTTGAAGGCCCAGATGGTTTAGGCAACCTTTCCAGCCTGAAAACAATGACAATGACTCCAGCCTTTCTTGACTGTCATGAGACTGACCTTCCTTGACATGCCACCTTTCTGTTACCGTGCCAAAAGAAGGTTCTGATCTTCACTTATGTGTCCAGAAAAAGACACATTATCTAACAGACTCAACTTCAGCCAGGAAAAAGCCAACAGTGGGAATTGTTTCATAACGTGTAAGTTCCTTAAGCTCTAGGATCAACTTGATTATTGTAGTTTCTAAGGAAAAGACAAATTAATTACAGGATTTTCTAATACAGGATCAGGCAGAATTGCACATTCCTGTGCAAATTCCCTTTTTCTTTGGTTTCAGAGAAATCGCTCCACCTTGGTTATAGACCCAGTGGACCGCATTTTGTTCTTGAAGCCACAGTTTGTGAGGGTTTTGTTCACAGGTGAGAGGATAATGAGAAACACCATCCCTGTCCAGAGCAGCTTCACACTTTTCCCCTCCTCTATTGTTATTTTATCTGCCGTTACATTCTAATTCTTCTTATTCAAATTTTAGCATTTAGTCTCTCCGCAAATTTATCCAAATTATTTTGTCAACAGTGACTGCTCCCTCTGGGGACATCCCAGTCCCACACCACTGAACACTCACACCACCTTGTTGTCTATGTTATTACAGTATCTATCTCTTTACAGAAGATCTTTTCACTTTGGGTGGAATAAAACAGTAATAAAAACAAAGCCTTCAGCTTTTCCTGCTGTTCCAGTAACATCTGGCATGTGGTTCAGGCCACAGGAGACCCTTTCGTTTGATGAAAATTGAGACACTTTTTGATGAGTGAAAGAGTCCCAATTAATGATCAAGTCAAGTAGAATCCAATACAATGCTTGCAAGCAGGTGTGGGAAATGGCCACTTATAACTCGAGGTTCAACCTTGTGGTTTTTGTGACTCATAAAGAGGGAGTTTTGCCTGCAGACACCACACACACTAACAAGCCTTTCTCCTGACCCGCAGTAGGAAGCCTGGGGAGACTGGATCACTGGGCTTCTTTCAAAAGACTCAACAGAAAGCAAAGTAGGAAAGAAGTAGAAGGAAAGTTAGATCACTGCATGCCTTGAAATATCAGAAAAGAGAAAAGGTCATGGATTTTCACAGGAAGCTACACAATGTCTTAGAAATAATGTATGAAATTGCATCAGAGAAACAAACAGATTCAGAAAGTGACTTGTACCAGGTAGGTAAATGGAACCAACCCTGGAGCCCCAGGCCTGGGCCTGTGAGGTTTAGGACATCCTACTTGGATGCTTGTTTATTTTTTATCTGGGATTCTAGTGAAGCAAGGTGTCTTAAGAATTTACATCCATTTTCTGCCAAGAGGCCAAGCAATGAGAAGGATACACAGCACCATGCCCTGAAATCCTCATTCCCATGACTTATCACTAGCTTTCTTCTCTTCACGCCGGGAGACGTTCCATTTATATATTCCACTGCCGAAAAATCAACACTGACATGAAAACTAAACAATCAGACCAAAAGAACCTACCACTGGTTCCATTTCGGGTTAACAGTAGGCCTGACTTGCTAGGTGGTGCTTGAGAACTCATGCCCTGTGTGATGCTTGCTGCAGGGCTCGGTTTCAGCAGGCCTGGAGTCCTTTGTGGGCATTCTCCGAGGCCTGAGAACATGTTTTGGGAAACAGTCTGCTAAAGGGACATTTTTAACTTAATCCGTCATTAGCACAGCTAACTGTTGTTGTGTGTGGTTGTGGGTGGTCCGCTGGAAACCATGAAATCACTGGAATAGAGGCGGGCCAGCTCCTCCCCGTGCTGCAGTGCTAGAACTGGTGGTTGGAGATGGTCCATTGTTTTTATTTTTTATTACACAGCTGATATGTGATGAACTCAGTCATCACGTGTTGAGGTTTTCAGGACACTTTGGGGAGCTAAGCAGAGGCTCTTTCATTGGGTAGGGACTCCTATTAGCTTGATTAGGTGGGATAGCAAAAAAGTGTATCTAGGCAAGCTCTGGCTGAGGGTGTTGTATGTTGTACACAGCATGGATTAAATAGTGAATTTCATACTTACTGCATAGGACACTTATTCTAGAGCTTCACGGATAGATTCAGTAAAACAGCACCCGTAAGTCATTGATGGTAGGAAAAAACAGAAAATATTCTGTTTTAGCCAGTGCATGTCCAGGGGCAATTGGAAAGACTTTTAGAGGGAGGCACATAGAGTCCCTAGCAGAAACTTGGGAAACGGCTAGAATGATGCACCCACCTGAGCCTTTACCAGCCCGACTTCTCCAATGCCCAGAATATGGCTGTGACTATCCTTCCTAATTCATGGGGAAAGGGAGGTTTGGCACTTAATCTCTACTGATGAGGGATATAAGAATGGAATTGAGGGTTCAAACCTAGGAGTCTCTGCTATATTCTCCTGCTTGCCCTGAACTGATACAACACAAGCAAAACACAAAGCAGACCTGCTTGGATGTTGCTCATATTCATGAATTTAAAAAAAAAAAAAAAAAGATAGAAGAAACTCCAACATATCCCTCTGACGTCCCAGAACAGCAGCCCAAAATCTGAGTAGGAGCAACTCTCTTGCTGGCTTAGTAGGTTTAGTAAAGGCAAGTAATATTTACAAATATGATCTCAAAAGCTTATTGAAGTTTCTAGTAAGTTCATATAAACAGCTTATGTGGAATTTACAAGGTTTATAACCAAATGATTGTCTTTTTTCTTTTTGTACCAAAGCTCTGTCTTTGACATTATAACAGTATTTTTCCGAACTGTATTTTGATGATATTAAGGATACAGAGGAAAAACTAAATATAAAATAACATTTAAAAATAATTCAAGAAAACATCAGGATAAATATAGAATTATTCTGCTTTAGGACTTCTCTAAGATTTTAATACACCAATGTTTGTGCACTGGGTCCCAAGTGTATTTGACCTCAAGTCCACTTTTCCCCATTTTTGAATAGTACATTTATGACTGTTTTTCATCCACTGGGGCATGTCTTAGAAAACATTGGCCAACACAACAATTTCAAAGTTAGTTCTCTGGAGATTCTAAAGTCTCAGGATTTTCAAGTTTTGTAACACTTGGGAGATATATTTCATCTATGAATGTAAATCTTGTTTCCAAAATGAGCTAACATTTGGTAAACATAAGTCACATGGCTATGTAGACAGCTTGTTGAAGAAAGCTTCAACAAATCTAGATCTCTTCCCTGTTGCTCAATACAATCTAGTTTCTTTCCATTCCTTTGCATTCCTGAAGTTCATTTCTGCCACATCATCCTGTTCAAATTTTCTCAGATTCATTATCCAAAGTCATTTTATTAGTGTTTCTGAATTTAGAATATGAGATTCATGAAAGTTTGGCCTTGTCCATATTTCTAGCAGCTATTACAGTGCCAACTATATATGAAATCTAAAGTTGTTTCATACATTAATATATTCATTCACTCACCATGTGCTCAGAGCCATTTTTCTTCTGGTTGCCATAACAAATAAAGTAGCTATCTATTCTCGCCTTGAATGTTTGAACATCAGATTTTATTTTTGAAAAGTAAAAACAGACTTTGCATTCTCTGAGCACAAATTATTCTAAGCTATTGTATTACCTAAAAATTTTCAAATATCAATACTTAACTCACATAATTTGAGAAACATGAATTTTCCTATGACTCAGTTTTGTTGGGACTTGTAATTATCCATTTCACATAGAAGAATTTAGTATGTTAGCCCTGGTAAGCCTAGCAAGCACTCAGTGGAGTGGGGTGTGTTCTTTCCATCTGGCATATGAGGAAACTGAGGCTCTGGGAGCAGGTTACCCCAGACTCTTACCTAGCAGAGAGGTCATTCCAAATATAAGCCCAGAGCTCCCAAATGAATGCCTTCATCTTTTTCTCCCACATCCACTCTTTGCTTGTGATATTGGTACAACCAACAGTTATTCATAGAGGAAAAAGCTGAAGCACTCAAAAATGATTTAAGGGCTGGGGATTTAGCTCAGCAGCATAAGCACCTGCCTTGCAAGCAGGCAGTTGTGAGTTCAATCCCTGGTACCGATAAAAAGTTAAAAAAAAAAAATCAAAAATGATTTAAATCCATGGGACCCTTGGGCTGGGTTTTGTAATTGTGATGGATTGATAACCGGTGGTCAACTTGTAACACCAGCTGAACTGAATCAGCAGGGTGCCTCGTGTGGAATCTTTAGGATCCACCTAGAGACTATTGTCAACAACATAAAAAAGAGAACTAGAGAGGAAGAGGTATTATTTCTCTTGTTGCCATTGGTTCTCCTGGAAGAACTTGAACTTCTTTCCTGATATGAACTTTGTTCTCATCACCAGAGGAACTTGTGACCTTGTGTTTGCTGAAAATGGCTGTAGTTTACTTTAGGGAAGCTGTGGTCCTTACGCTGAGCATTGCTTCCTGGCTCCAGAGGAAACATGTGTTCTAATCCTAGGGAAGCTTGTCATGCTGGCTTCTTGACACAAACTCGGCTGTTCTCATCCTCAAAGGAGCTCGGGACCTCACCGTTGCTGAGGGTGGCCATGGTACTTTTTAGCGGAGCTCTGATTCTTTAAGCATTGCTTCCTGGCTCTAGAGTAGATCCTTCACCCCACTGGCATGGACTTTCTAGCTTCCTTCACTAACCTTTGGGCCTTCTCAGCACAGACCCATGAAACAGACTTACATTAGTCATTGTTGTGTATTCTAGGCCTCCAGTTGGACTTGTCAGGGGTCATGTGCTCTAGGTCTTCAGCTGGACTCATGCAGGACATTTCCATGAGATCCAGGCCCTCAGTTGAATTCTTTGGGGTCTTAAGTGTATGGACAGATTTCCTACACACATCTACTCTTTGGGTGACTATTACAAAATAATTCTATGAATATATGTCTTATATTAAAATGTTTCCCTTGCAGACCTTGACTACAACAGTAATTGTGTAAATTCTCTCAAAATTTTTGTATCCAGGCTCCTTCTCTGAGCCCTGAGCAATGAATCTCTTTGCCTCTCAAAGGCCCTGTCTCTCTCCTGGCTGTGAGGTGGCCTGCACCACCTCAGGCAGTGACCTCTGCATTCCTGACACCTCCTGTCTTCCTGTGAATAAGACCAAAAGGTGTATTTCATTGCGTGGATGCTGCTGCAGAGAGAAGATAAAAGCAAAAAAGGAGCCAAAGGACATCAGAAAAGAGGAGAAGATAAGGTGAATAAAAGCAAATTCAAAATGAACTAAATTTGGAAGTCATCTGGAGTGCCACTGTTCATAATACAGAATGTGTCCTGGCAGCACAAGTTCTCTCCACTCAATGTGGGACTGCATCAGGGCCCTCTGCCCTTCTGTGTGTCAGGACAGTGACACTGTAGAGTGATTTCCTGGACTCTAAACCCTGACTTCTTGTGTGCAGAATAATGAGCTCTTGTGTTTACATTATTGTTAGTGTGGATTTTTCCATTGTATACAGCCAAATGTAATCCTAATTGATACATGGCTGCTATTTTTAGTGTTTAAAAAGTGCCTTTGAAAGAGCTCCTTGAGAATTGGCCACACATTCAAATAATTGAGAAAGTAGCCCTATAAACAGTGATGAGGAAAAGAATGATCAGAAGGAAGGAAAGGAGAGGAGGAAGGAACTGATGGGAAAGGGGGAAGAAGGATGAGCAGAATGAGTGTGAGGAAGGGGGCGTTATGATTTAGTTTAGAATGTCCTCCAGAGGACATTAGAGGTTGAGATTTGGAAGGGGACAGGATCATGGGGGATTAATCCTCAGATGAATTCAGAGCTAACTATGCTCTTAGGAGGTAGAGCACAGTTGGGGAAGGGGTCACTGTGGGGTGTGACATGGAAGGGTCTATCACCCCCCACCCCAGGTCCTCCCTTCTTTCTGCTTCCTGGCCACCATGATATGAACAACTCTCCTCTACCCAGACCCTTCTACCATGCCATTTCTGGCTTGAAGCTGACCAACCACAGACTGAAACTTCTGAAACCATGAGCCAAAAATAAAGCTCTCCTCCCTCACATCCCAAACGGCAGGTATTCTGTCTTGGAAGTGAGAAAGTGACTTGGACAGGGGATGAGGAGAAGGAGAGGGGAGCAGCAACAACAACAGTTAACAGGAGCACAGAGAAGGCTCTTTTCAAATATAGACTGAAATCCCTTAACTGACCCTCGAATCACACTGTGCCAATGTCTGGGTGACCTTGGAGGCCTCCTTGTTCATTGACTATAATTCTTCCTAAACATTTTATTATTATAATACACTGTCATTCTCACCAAAACCCAAAACTCTAAGGTTACAAGTTTCTCTTGTAATGATCTAGTGAGACTTTCCTTTTTAGTTACTACTAAGTGTTCGGTCGAAGTTTGCATTTAAGCCTTTGGTTTGCTTTCTGTATCAAGCACAGTATTCCTGGGATTGGTATCTAACTTCAGTGTCAAAATCTTTTCTCTCTGCTCCCTAGATGCCTCCCCATTGGATCCATCATTGGTCTCCTGGTCTGCCCATTGCAGGTGAGCTAAAGGAGTTCATGGTACAATGATACTGTCCCTTAGAGAGGACAATCATCTCACCATGTTGATATTGGGCTATGATGTATGATGTTTTGGGCAATGAAATGAGAAACAATAAAGCTTCTATTTATTCCAATTCCTAGTTTAGGAAAGATTCTTTGGTAGAAAGAAAGCAAAGATGGAGGGAAATGACCAAGAGAAAAGAGGAGGAGGCGCTTCTCAGGCTTTGTATCTGAGGATGGTCCAGTTTCGCTCTGGGAAGACTTCCCATCAGCCACAACCAGAGAACAAAGGACCCAACTCTCTGATCCCTACCCATCCCTGTGAGTGCATTGAGCAATCTTGTACTTGGTGACCACAATAGTTTCCTACTCACCTGCACAGAGAAAAGATCTCCTTTTTGTAGCCACCAACACTGGCCTTTCCATCAATTGCTGGATATGGACTCCTCTTGAGCCCACCCTGACTTGCCCTTTGTGAGTGACACCACCTAGGCTCTGCCACCCACGTGTCTGACACTCACAACCTTCCAAGGCCCCTTCAGTTGTGCAAGGTTGGGCTAACCAGTACAGGAAGCCTTAAAACTTGGGATTTACATGGTTTAAATGAACTCAGTGTGACAGTCTTCCCATACTGGCCCCCAGCCCCCACATCTCTTGGTTAAGCCTGAGATTGCTCCATTGTGCAATCCTATGGTCTGGCAGCTGTGCTTAGGTTCTTGTTTCTGCATTGTGTCCCCTTCAATAACCTGTCCTCCCCTTTGCTTATAGTTCTAGTGCCTCATGTGACCACATTAGGTCACCAATCCTTTCCACGATGCAGTAACCTTGCCCTGGACCTGCCTTCCCCACTGACCTGTCAGAACCCATCCTCACTCCCTCAAGGGGCTTCTTTTCTAGTTCCAGCATCTAGAACTCATGATCGAATAGAACTTCTCTAGAGATTCTCCAGAAAGAAGATCAGCAACTGCCATGCACTGAACCACAGTTTTGCATCCTTACTTTTGTCCTTATCTTCACCAGAGAGAAGCCCAGACAGAAAGAGAAGCAAAAGAAAAGCTACTGTAGACTTTCGAATATGAAGTCACCTCACTTTTTCAAACCAGAGAGCAGTAATTCTGATTCACCCCTCCACAAAACCCCATCCATCCTGACTTTGGCTTTAGAAATGAGTGCTTGTGATAGTATTAATTTGCACCAAATGGGTGCTGTGCTTGGCAATGCTCAAATGGACCGTATCAAACATAAAACTACTTTCTGAAAGGGCTCAGACTCACAAAACAAGCTTATCCAGACCAAACCGCAGACCCGTAGAAATGGAATACACACACGTGAATGATGGATGAAGATATTTCACCATGTTCCACTTGTGGATGGGTGAAGTACAGTAAATCGAATCAGATCAATTTCTAATCTGGCTTAAATTAATTTTGTTTCACTTCATTTTATGGTGCTTGCACTCTGCACTAAGAAAATTCAGTTTTTTCCTTCATGGAATGGTCACAGAAATAATTTTCAAGTAATTTAGAGGCCTATTTCAATCAGATCCAAAGGACACCACTGCATTTAAATTATGTTACACAACTCTTATGCAAACACACGGGGTAAGTTGTCTGCACCCTCCAGACATTCAGGGCTTAACATTTTACCAGGCTTCTGTTTATATTCTTTACATTATACTGTGGCCTGTGGAGGTAGGAGTGACCTTTCTCCTCAAGGTAAACCCAGGTGCCAGGCCTCTTCCCTCAGGGCTCTCACACCCCTTGGATGAGCCAGGCAAAGAAGCCCAGAGTCCTGCTGGGAGGTGGAGGAAGAGGTAGAATTGTGCACAGGTTTTCTAGAGTCCAGGCCTAGAAGTCACACTTGTCATTTATGTTCAAATCTCGCTGGTCACTGTGATAACTTGGCCCCCCCGGAATAAAATCCAAGGAAGCAAGAAATTAAAATTTGGGGAGCAAAGGCTTTATTTTAGGCCAGGCCTGGTGACATAGCCTCCAGGAGCCAATTTGGAGACTGCCTGACAGCTAAAAGTCAAGGCTTTTATCTTGTAAAACCGCAAACAGCTGCTGGTCTCACAATATAAGGAGGGGGATGGGGTGTGGCGCACTACAGAACAGGAACACTGCGATTACTTTGGGAAGAGCAAGGTTCAGGTAACAAGCAAGTTTTCCTGCAAATAAGCAAGTTTACATTTTCCTTAGCAGAGAATAGAAGTCTAGCAGTAATTAACAACTCCTGTTAGCTTATCTTAGCACCACATCTGTTATTTGTAGAGGGCAACAATGGTTAACATATCAATTAGGTAAGATTTTACAATTCTTTACAGAAGAGAGCATTGATTAACAAATCAATTAGGTCCCCCAGAGGGAGAAGGAAAAAATATATATGATATGGCCATGTTACAGGTTTTGCTATAATACAAATATGACGAAGTTATTTTTCCTAGAGTACAACAGTCACAGCCCAGGCCCATGGAACCATGGAGGGGTGTGTGAAGAGTGAGCTGCCAGGGTGGCAGGAAACAGGAATGAGTTTGGCGGACCATCCTGAGACCTCAAAGTACAGGAGAAGATGCTTTGCTGACCAAAACAAAAGTAGAGGCAAATAAAGTGGCACTGAACAAAGGAGAAAGGAACAGATCATGGTGTCCTTAGTCTGTCCCTTTGTCTTCTAGCTTTAAAGAAGGCACTGGGCAACCTCTGCAGGCTTTTGGTGTGACCCAGATGACCGCACATCTATTGGGTTCCAAAAGGAGAAGCCTTCTATGAAGACAATAAGATTCATTGTGATGCCCATTCTGGTTGACTATTATCTTCTTTTGAAGTCCTCTAATGTCTTCAATGTTTTGGTTTTATTGGTCTTATTCTTTACTGTTTTGTTCAATTTTATTATAACTGATAATATAGGCAATTCTTTTTAAGATAACAAGAGGCATTATGGTAACCATTGTTGATTGCCTTGTATTTTGTTTTTACATTATGTATTATGTCCATCCTTTTGATTTGACTGACTCTGTCCTGGTATGTCACATTTGGTTTTACTTTCTTCAAAAAAAAAAAGTAATAAGAACTGTAGGAGTAATAAAACCCAAAATGTATAATTGTCATTGTACAAAAGAAAGGAAAAGAAAGTTCTCTAAAAGATATAACTGCATATATATTTAAGGTAGATTTAAGGTATAAGGTAGATAACCATATTACTGAGTTTTGTTGGATCACTGAACAAAACTGTTTGCAGTCTCACTGTTTGAAAGTCCCCTCTATATGCTTTAATTTTGTAATTTCAACAACTATTTCTAAGATGACAATATGTAATTAACTAGTGATTTCCTGTTTATTTTTTCTGAAATTCTGTATAACTTGTATCCTTTTTCTGTTTTTTTTTCTTTTTTCTCCTTAAATAAAATTTTTAAAAAAAGGAGAAGCCTTGAGGGGTACACAGCCACTCTTGGAATTATTTTAGCATCTAGTGGGTTTAGCTGCCATGACCCATGTGGCTCTTAATGTTCTTGGAGTAAAGGACCACAAGAAGATGAGAAAATAAAGTAGAGACAAAGCTGGGGTCAAGTGGAGCCCTTAATTCTTCTGTTGGGAGGGGACAGCCCCCTCCCTGTTGGGACACTTATTTATATCTTTTAGCACCTAAATGTCACATGACACCCCTTTGTTCTGTAACCCACTGTTTAGATTGTCTTGGGGCTGTCTGTTTTCTGGGCTGAAGCAACTTCACCTAGCTTGCCCTGGCAGCTCTTTGTTCTTGGGATGGTCATATTCCAGCCTTGCACATGTAGTCAATTTTCAGCTTTAGTAACGCCCCACATTTAGACATATTTGGACTCTTGTTATTTCCTAAAACTGTATATTTTTAAATTTATTCATATAATCTTACAATAAGGATGTGTGCTCATATCTCTAAAAGTCTCAGGAACGTGGCTTGCGTGTGTGTGTGTTTTGGTAGGAATAATGTCTGGTTGTTGAAACTAAAGGGAGCCAATGGGTTGGAACATTTGGGTGAGAGGAATATCTCATAAAATTAATTTAAAGAACAAACTGAAAGATGCATAGTAAGAGGTATGGAGGTTGACGTTTCTCCTGTGGGAAGGAGATCCTGAGGTGGGTGGAGCACATAGGCAGGGAAGAAAAGGAGATGAAAAAGGGGATTAAGATGTGTGTGTGCAAACACCAACACAAGGAATGTGGATCTTATGTGCCACAAATATGAATAAAAAAAGAGAGTTGCCTGGAGACTTTGTAGATGGTTTCTGGGACTTTTTTCCACTATTACACCTTCTAGCTCTATATACACTAGCTAATTGCAGATGTTGGTTGATTTGTTGGAAATATAGCTAAATTCTGGATCAGCTACCCCATGCTTGCCACCTCTGGCATACCAACTCTGAGGATCGTTACTGAGGGCTAAAGCAACGCTGATGGAATGCACTGGGTGTTTTCAGAGTGAAATGACTGAAAAAATCTGTGTAATGTGACTAACACGCTAGAAAATGTGAATGCTTTTCATCGCTGAGTCTCCTTTCTCTGATACATTATTTTTGCCAGCAAAATATGTGACAGAAATATGAAAACATTTAGAGAAAAACAGATTCATAAAGTGAAAACAAAAAAGAAACTGAATCACCTTCCTGGTGGCAAGCACTGCTCCATGATACTTAGAAAACCTTGGAAACGTTGGGGTTTATGGGTCCCTGGAAGAAATCATGGCCTGCTCGATGTCTAGAGATGTGGGGATTTGAAAGTTTTGACAAAGTATCTGAAATATTCGTGTGGCTCATTCTTGAGGGAAAAGGCTGTTGGTGACTGTGGAGGAGGAAGCAAAGACAAAGCACAAATTCCAGGCCAGAAAGTCTGGGTAGAGACCTGGCTCAGCCACAGCCCGCCTTAGGAAAGGCATTCGAACTCTCTGTGCCTGAGTTTCCACTTTTGAAGAATGGAGATGATGTTAGAACCTGGGTTGTCACAAGCACATGCCACCTGATGGCATCATCAGGTGCAGACATTTGGGTGTCTGCGGGGGCTTCCCTCCACCATCCCAGCCTTCTGACGCCCAGAGAAGAAAGCAAGACCACAGTGGTGCCCAGCTGTGTCTAGGGAAGGTGTGGAGCCTTTCCTGTGAGCCCCTCTGTTCAGTCCTCGAAGAAGTGCCCTTATTTATTTTAGGGTCACTCAATGCAGAGAGTACCAGCTTCCTGCTGTGCTGCAAAGGAAATCTTTACCCTCCAGCCGTTTGTCTTTAGTAAAACTACACTTCCATTTCATCTGGTAAGGAAATAAATTGAAAAATAGAACACTATTGCTTATTCCCATGGATGTAGGCAATTGTATATTAAGATTCCTTGGTTTCCTACCTAACATCATTCAATAAAGTACTGTAAATAATTTCAGGATGCTTATTTTATGACTCAGTGTGTTACATTTCTTGGACCTGAGGGAAGGCCAAAATCTGCCTTTCCGTACTGAGCATGGTTCTTATTTGTTCTTGAGGAAGAAAGAAGTGTGGAGATCATTCACAGGAGGCCAGTCACTCAGTAATGTCAAGTGTTAACGGATTACCTGCATTATCTGGCACTCAGGGCTTCACTGTAAACCTTCAGAGGGCTCTGTGTTACAGCAGCTAGCGGATCTGTTTGCTCTCTCCTTTGCTGCCCTAGAGGAATGGGGTGTAACTATTTCTATCACTTCCTTGAAATATTTGAACTCTAAGCCATTTCTGTCCTAATTGAGATCTGCTGTGGGTTTTAACAGCCATGGAGACCACCCCTTTCAGAACAAGGAGAACTGAGTTTGAGGGACAACACAGGGAATCCTGGCAGGAAATGAAGCTTCTCCTGAAATCAGGACAGGCCGCCAGGAGCTGTCCAGGCTTGGGTCTGTGATGAGGAGGCCCTGGTGCCTCCGACTAGGTGGAACAGGGCAACTGGACCCCACAGCATGCAATTTCTCCCCCTAAAATATGAAGACAGCCCTAGTACACAGACACCCAGTCAATATGGCCTGGGGAACATCTACCAGTGAGGTAGTAACTTGTATGACTCAGAAATTGCTTTGCAGGGGGACTTTTTTCTATTTTAAAATTTCAATTAAAATAGTTTTTAGCTGTTCTTTTAATGTAAACACAAGAAAGGAAAATACATTAGGTTATGACATTCCTTTTAAAACCAAACCCCAATTGACTTGAATCTCCAACTTGAAATCTCATTTTGAAAAAGTCTTTTCTTTGGAGGAGGTAGATTATAATAGTTCATACGTTATCACTTAGCATGTCTCTCTTTCAAAACACAGGGCGGCCTGCAGCCAGCACCATACATAGCATGAGGTGTTTACACTGAGACTATCCCTGGCCTGGAAAGACTCTGTTTAAGGCAAGATTTCTGGGGGTTACATTTGAGAAATTAAGAGATAGACTTCACAGGATGAGAATACACATCTTTTTGTAATGTTTCACATTTAGGTGACATAGTTGTAAATCTGAAATTATTTCCTCTCTGTATTTTAAACCCTTTTGTCATGTTCCTAAGATTTTTGTAAGTTCTCTGTTAAACAACAGGACTCAAAGTGGGGCACTTACAGCTGAGTTTACATACAGACCCTGTCACACACACACACACGTTCATATCACCTGTTGTTATTAGGATCTAATGTCTTTTTGTTTATTACATGTGAACTAATACTGCTCTTCATAATTGTCCTTTACCAAACCTAGAGAAAATTGGATGATCAAAGCAGCTAGAGCCCAACCGTCAAAGAACTACTTTAGGAACAGGAGGGAAATTCTGTCCCCAAAATTTTACCTTTGACAGTTGGGTAAAAGTAGAGGACCTACAAAATTGCAAAACATCACCCAAACATTTCAATTCTATTTGACACCTTAAACTTTCAAGCCCAGTTTTTGTTTCAGTCCCTCTTTTGTCTAGTCACTTCAAGATGTAGGAAAAAGTATTAAGAATAAAAGTTTAATATTCCAGGTTTGCAAACCTAAAACCTTCAAATGCTGCTGTGTGAAAGTCCATAGCTTTTATATCTGCTTCAGTGCCCCAGAAGGCCCAAACACAGAATAATAAAGTTTAAAACTGCCCTAAAACTCTCGGGACACTCCAGATTTTTCCTATCTGCTTCTTGTCACCAGATTACATGTTGGCTGCAAAGTGAAAATATCTTCTGCTATGTTTGTTTAACAGATAAGAGGAAAATGATCAGGGATTGAGAAGCATGATTACTAGGTCATGAGATGCCATGTGGGCCCAACAGAAGGTGGTCAATAACTGCTACTTTCTCTTACGATCACAAACAAGCCAAAATGCTAGTAAGTAGTACTTGCAAAGAATATGTATGGCCAGTGATAGCCAACAGTATTTTGTTTTAAACTGATTGCCAAGAAAGACCAGCAACTTCAGTGATGCCATGGGACTGACGACCATCAATACCTAACAAGTCTACGTATGTCTAAGTAACTTTGAGAGAATGAGGAGGAATGGCTGGGTTGGGAGCATGGCTTCATGTTATAAAGTGTGCCCAGCACAGGGTGAGGAGCTGGGTTTCATTTCCATCACCAGGCAATAAAAAAGAGCCTTGTGTGTTCATGGTCATGCTACACCAAGCCTAAAGGCACATGCAGCCATGGGGAGGGGAGCTTTGCTTTGAAAAGCAAAGGGGACTCATTTCTCAAGGACATGATCATCTGGGAGCCTCCTACCCCTAGAGGGCAGCAGCTTCCCTCCTGAGCTGATGCTTCCTGTTTGCTCTCAGTGGCAGGTTTCAGTCAACAGTCATCTTCATTGTTACTTTTTTTTTTTGTCTTTTTCGTTTTTATCGGTACCAGGGATCGAACTCACGACCACCTGCTTACAAGGCAGGCTCTTATGCCGCTGAGCTAAATCCCCAGCCCCTTCATTGTTACTCTTAGCTGGTCAATAGGGGATAGCTTCCTACTCCAGAGCCAGGGGCAACTGAGCTTATGACACCTGGCCCCTGATGCACAAGCCAGGTGGTGGATCCTTGCTCACTTACACAGAATTGCAAGAGTCTCACCGAGAAACAGGTAAATCACCAGGGCTGGGGAAGACTTTGAGGTATTGTGAGGACAGGACACACCTGCTTCCCACTAGAGACCAGGATTAGCTGGTGTGAAGAATCCTATAGGCTGGCAGAGAACTGAATCCTGTGGATGAGGACAAGCACAATCTGGTTCTGTCTGGTGAGGGGTATGTGGGGTTGGGACTCTTGTTGAGGTGTAGAACGTCCCATCTAATCCAGTGGCCACCCTGTGCACACTGGCCAGGGTGACCCTGAGAGCCATGGAATCTCAGGGGTGAAACAATGTCACCCCTCCAACAGTGACTGCCAAGACCCACTTGAGGAATGCCCAGGTCCTGTCCTGAAACCCTGGTTCTGATGAGAAGGGGACACTTACTTACTGCGGTTGGTTCCCGAGGAGCTGAAATTGCTTAGTCTTTTGGGGCTGCTTATGCTTCTGAACCAGCCATCAGAGAAGGGAATTTAAACTGAGGTGGAGAAAGTGGATCCACTCACTAGCAAAGTGGAAGTGGCTGCCCCATGACAGAAGGGGTAGTTTCTGAAAACAGAAGATCCCACTCTCCAGGGCACCTCTGTGGGCTCTGTGGCTGGTAATCATGGAGTCGGAAATTGCAGTCATTCAAGCTTGACAAAAGCCAAGCAACTGAGTGCTCAGGTCCTCAGAAGTGGGGTTTGTTGGCTGTTTTGTTATGTTTTGGAGACAGGGTCTCACTATGTAGTTCAGCCTGGCCTTGAACTCACTTGTTTATCCCCAGTTACCTCGAACTCTTGGAATTCCTCCTGCCTCGGCCTCCTGAGTGCTGGGATTACCGGCATGCACCACCACACCTGGCCTTGTAGGTGAGGTTTTGGTCCTTCCACTACACCAGTAATCCAGGGACAATGGATAGAATGGCCTTGGAAGATCAGTCTCCACTCTGGCCCCAGATTCCACCTGTCTACTGGTGACTTCAATTTTAGAAATTAATTTTTGTTTTGTCTGATAAAGGAGAAAATGACAATAAATTTGCAGATATTCACTGGCTTTCTTTGTAATTCTGGAATTGACAGCAATCTGCAATGGTTCAAAAAGAACCAGAAGGGCTCAGAATGTCCCTCCCTATCCCACAGTGGGTTATCTTTATATCCAAAGTAAAGAAAGTGACGAACAGGAAACAAAAGTGTGGTACAGACACAGCCCTATGGGACAGTTTGCACCTGTCTTGTTTGAACATGGTTAGAACAGGGGCCATCTGCAAAGGCAGCCTGAGGCCAAATTTAATTCCTCCAGCTTGAGAGATTGAGCAGAATGCTGGCATTGATGTCACCTTGTCACTACTGTAAATGCATTTATTTAGCCTCCAGTGCCACTGGGAAATAGCAGAGCAGTGGGTTGTGTAAGTTGAGGACAAGGAAAGAGAATAATAGGCAAAAATACTGGTTGGCTAACACTAACAACTTGTTATTTTTAGGGGAAAGTTCTCCTGTTCAGAATTTGTCTGCTTCTTAATAGTTTCAGTTTGGTTTTGTGACACTTAGCATGAGTGACTCCATTTTTATTTGGTCTAATTGATTGGATCCAAATTTAGGAACTTAAAACAATGGCATGACCAAAACAGTGGTACTGGCTAATTTTAACAATTCCCTATTTTGGGAGAAGAGCCAAAATTTTGAGCATTGACATTTTCTCAGTGACTGTCATTTTGGTTTCCTGCCTTGTCACGTTGTTTATAAATGATAGTGTCTTCATGATTATGCATTTCTTGAGTTTTGTCATTCCAGTCAAGGAGAAATCATTTGGTGGATTACAGATGGATGCATGTAAACTTTTAAAAGGTTTTAGAGAATCTATCCATGAGGGAGACTGTTTTAACTACAGGAGGATAATTCCAAGGGTTCAGAGTGTGTTCCTGAGAAAGGGACCATACAAACCACACCAACTAAAATCTGTTGGTCAAAGAATGAGCCAGACAGAGAGCAGCCCATTTGAATCTTAAACTGAGTCTGTATAACATCTGGTACATTTATGCATGTGTGGCCAGAACTATTGACAACTGCATAGATTCTTCCATGTCTGGTCAGTATGGAATCTAGAGCAGTTGTTATCCAGGACAACCTGGGTGTGAGGATTTTAAAGTCTATTGTGTACCCTTAGGCTTTGCAGAATTGGCTACAGAGCCTATTGTGAGGAATAAATTGCATCATTTTATTTACGTAAAGGCATAAGAAAGGGCCTCACAAGTGAAGGCCAGCAAGAAGAGCTGGTGCTTCCTGACAATGTTCTCTTTAATCTGTAATGTAGATCAAAAGGAGTGGACCAATGTCCTTCTGTTTCTGGAACAGAAAAGACACTACTAACTTTCCCAGCTCCTATCAGTCTTTCTTCCATCTGACAAGGCAGGAGAATGCCTGTGTATAAAATTGTCTAGCTAGGGATGGGAGGCAGAATTACAACAGGTTTGTGAAGCATTATGATGCTTAGGGATATAAGTCAATTTGAGTTTTTGGTGCAAACTTAGCTTGTGAAATATTCATTGTTTGTGATTCTAAGCTGGGTTAAATTAAAACAAGAAATGAGAACATGTGGGTCTAGAAATTGCATGATGAAGGTAATTTGGACAATAGTTACATCAGGGATGTTGCTAAGGTTAACCTCTGGGTGAACTAAATGACTGCTTAGATCATACTAAGATCTGGGTTGGGCACATCAGGCCTAATACTTTGCCAAGTTAGTCACAGAAGATACTGATCATGAAATTCTAACTTCAGAATTACCCCAATCCAGTGGAAAGGAACCATATGCAGAGTAAGGGATTTACTACGGGGGAGTCTTGTCCTGAAGTTTTGGGAAAAACTGTCTACTCTTGGATACCATCTGATTTTGATGAGAAACTTCTCTGGCCTCATCTCCAGGTCCCCGGGGAATGTAAGTGTCAAGAGTTCATTAGCAGGTCCAATGCTGCCCTGGGCCTGGTGCTGCTTCTGTCATCACAAATAAAGGCCGAGGACAATGTCAAAAAGGTGCGCACTTTATGGAAAAAGAGCAAAGCCCTATCCCCACCAGGAACTCATCCAGGACCCTGGATCTCCAGGAATGCAGGGAAACTCCAAAGGGTCTGAAGTGCTTCTCTTGGGTTCCTCAAGGAGCCCTTTGCATGGTTACTAGAGCTGCTCCAAGAAAAAAATGGTAATTTGAGTTCTGCAGATTGTAATTGGCTTGACTTGCAATTCTGGAACTGGGGAAGCTGTCGGGACCCAGAGGTACAAAGTGGTAGGCCTTCCCACAGAAGCACTTATTTATAGTCACAGAAAAGGTAGTAATGTGCAGGACAAGGAAGTGGGTACAGAGCTCAGCTGCTCACAGCGGGCACCTGTCTTGCAGGATGGGTAGAATGGGGCCCACTTGTTACAAGGTCCCAGTCACAGCATAAAAAAAGGCTGCATTTGCTGTGCATGGTGAAACCTTCACGCCACAGCTAAAACATGTATTGGGCCACGTGGGCCATCACTTGAGATGGAGATTGGGTCTGATGCCAAGCAGGTCTAGGGAAGACCTGAGAGCCAGTAAGAGTTCCCAGATGTCCTTAGGGTCCCATCCAACCTCTCTGCACTGAGCCCAGCAATTCTGAGCAGGCTCAGACTCTGTAGCCACTTTGGAGCTTTTGACACTGTAATCCAGTTCGGTTCCTGCACATAGTGGCTGGGAACCACAGTGTCCCGAGACTGTGCCTGGAAGATTGCTGCTCACCAGAGGCCTCTGATGCCAATTTGCAATCCTGTCTCTGCCCTTCAGACAAGTGACAGGGAAGGTGTCAAATATGCATCTCATGTGGCCCCAGGAACCACGAATCCTATGCCCAAGCTGCAATATGCATGCCAACTCTCATCCTGACCTCTCACTCTGCCTGAGTGTGCCTCCAGGTAAACCACACACATCTCTGTCTTCTGCTTCCAGTAAACAGAAGGTGGTATTATGACTTTACAAAACTTGTAAATACTATATATAATATAAAGCCCCAAAACTGGGAAATAGAAGGAAGTATGGGATATCCAAGCCTCATTCTTCTAAAGACCACCAGATCTTGTGTGTGCATTTTATAAAATTTCATAGACCTGAAACTAACGCTCATCCTTACCAAGCAAAAGGAGCAGGTACACAGTGGCCTTGCATGACTGCAGTTTAGTGGGTGCTTCTTTACATACACTGTAAACAGCTTTCCTCAGCCCCTTTGACTCTAGTCCCGAGTCTGCTACCAAGTGAAGCTACGAGCTGCCAGCCGAGCTTCGACTCCCCGCATCAGCCTGAATACCACTTTCTGCCCTGATTCTTCCAGACAGCTGTGAGCTTGCAGGAGGAAACAGATGACTAAGTGGTCATTATCGACCCTGTGAGACAATTCAGCAGAGGCAGGAATGGGCCTGGGGGCCACACACAGAACACTTGCTGCGAAATTCGGGAGGTGGTGGGCAGCGCTTGGTGAACAGTGGGGGGTAAGTCATGACATCACTATGTGCTCTGCCATTACTGTCATGAGTTTCCCCTGGACAGGGCCGAGTTTCTTTTCTGGGTTTCATGGCAAATATTTTACAGTTGTGCATCTTGAGTACAGCTACTTGCCTTGGGACAGTATTGCACTTGTGCTTCTACACATCAGCAAACACATTATCATCTGTCAAACTAACTTTAAACACCTGGAGTCATGCGTGCTTCTGCCTTCATTAAAATATGGACCAACACGTCAATCAACATGCATTTATTAAATCCTTGTTATAGAAGAGATGCTGTCCTACGTGTAAAAAGATGGAGAATTGTAGGCATGATGCTGTCCTCAGAGATTTTAGAAAACTTCTACTTTACTCACACTTTAACCGTATGCATGTTACAATAAAGCACTGTATTAACAAAGCTTGAGAGTTCCAACTGCTGGTTAAGAGATGTAAAAAAGTAGTTTCTAGAAATCATAATCATTGTTGTTTATCCTGAATGGCCATTATGGGCCAGGTGACGTCACCCATTGTGCAGGCCGGCTATCAGGTGTGTGGTTGGTGGTGTGGCTCCTCCAGATAGCGCTGGCCCTTGCGGGTCCTGACAAACGTCATGTCTCTGTTTATATTCAATGCGGCACTGTCCTTCTGGCTGGGGGACACCCACCACATGGAGAGGACTCTAAAAGCAGAAATGCAGGAGATACAGACATGAAGAGACAGAAGCCAATTACTCTGGCCCTAGGTTCACTCCCCCAGGATTTTCTCTAGAAAGTACAGGGTGTAGGTTCGGGAAGCATCCTCATGGATGAAAACCGAGTTGTACTCTCTGAGATAAGAACAAAACATGTACTCAGATTCCTTTCAAGACAGGGAGAAGGAGAGTACTGCCTCTGATTCTAACAGCCTCTTCTTGGACCCACCCGCGCCCCGGCGCCTGTGGACTGGCCTGCTGTCTTCTCTTTATCTGATTAAAGAGGTCGTGGTAAATCAGACTCCAAGGCTGTGACACCTCACTTGTGAACAGGGGCTGAGGTCACAATGTCACATGTCTTAGGTGTTTAAGAGCCACCTGGAGTCAGGGGTGTGAAACACTGGCACGGTGTACTTGTGATCATCATTTTCCAAAAACACATTTTTTAGGGGGGTTCAAATGTGATTTTTCTCCCTAGCTATGAACAAGGTGTGAATCTGTGGGGGTGAAGGGAAGAAGTATTGCAAAGAATGAAAATTTTTTTTTAAGGATTAGGGGTTTGAAAAAGGAAAGCAACCCAAGCTCAGTGGTAAAAGTGCCTGCCTGGCAAGTGTGAGGTTGTGAATTTGACCCCCAGTACAAAAAAATCTCAACCTATTCTGTGGATGAAAGTTGGGGCTGATCCAAGGTAGATGATCAGTCTGTTTCTAGGTCTGAAGGTGGTAGGGCCCCATTGGACTCCTTAGCAGGAGAATTGGGGGAGCTGATACAACGAGCTGCAGGGTGCCCAGGGGGCCACTCAGACTGGATCCAAAATCATGTGAAAAAATAGGCTCTTTTCTAGAAAGAAATCTGTAAGTACTGAGATCTCCTAAGGATCCATAGCCCAAAAGAAAGAGAAAATGGAACACAACTGAACAAGTGCAAGGCCCCTGTGTGAGCTGGAAGCTGTTTCAGGAGCATTCAGGATATGCGCCACCCCCACCCCAGGAACAGGACTGCTGTCAGTCAGGAGTCTCCATGCTTTGTAGCGTCTCCTGATTGCTTCCTAATGGGAGGGAATAGAAGTGAAATCAATTTATTAAGACTTGTTTGCAGTATCATTGGTGGAATGTCCACTCTACAAGCTTTAATTTTGTGACTTGAACAATTATTTCTAAGATGGCAATATGTAATCCATTAACTAGTGATTTCCTACTGCGCATTTTTTTATTCTGTAAATCTGTATAACTTGTACCCCTTCACTGTTTTTTTTTTTTCTTTCTTTTCTTTTCTCCTTAAATAAAAATTAAAAAAAAAAAAAAAAAAAAAAAGACTTTCTGAGTAAAATAAAACACAGGGGCTGGGGACAGCTCAGCAGTAGAGAGCTTATCCAGCAAGTATATGGCCCTGTGTTTGATCTTAGCACCTAAAATTAAACCCTGGGCTATCTGAAAATTAAAATTGGGGGTTTCAATGTTTGATATTTGCTCCTTTGACAAGTAAATTCCTGAGACAAGCAGGTTCCAGATCCTGATTCCACAGCCTTGGGCAATGTAGCCTTCCAGGAGGAGCTGCAGTCTGAAGGTCATCTTCTCTATGTATGACTACCTCATTTTACAGCTAATCAAAACAATTCCAATAGTTACATAATTTCAATTGATCTTTCTCTTTCTAAAATAAGGATTATGAGATAAAATATTCTTTGAGATTGTGGAAATTTACTTAGATATGTACATTTTCCAACACGAGACAACATTTCCTTAAACAATGTTCTGGTTGGTGTCAAAGCAAAATAAGATGTACTCAAAACAGTATAAGAAATTACATGTAGTGAATAAAACCTTTAGCTAGGTAGAAAGTGCTAGGAATATTCTTGCCTAGGAGCTGATAACAATTATTGATCTCCATCATTTTCACTGACGTCATCTTGTAGGAACAGACAAACCTGCCTGGGTCTTCTCGCTGGTGGGAGAATAGATGGATTCTGAGTCAATTCTGGGAAAATTATGACATCTAACGAGCTAGACCAGAGAGCTAATCCTGACTCTGACCTTCGTATTGCCCCATCTGACAACACAGCAGGCAGCTGAGAGCTCTGGGGAAGGGAGCCCCTTCATGCTAAGATTTGGAGAGCTCCTGGTACTAAAGGTTAAACTCAAAACAGAAGTGCAAATGACATCAATGGGAATGACTGACACATGCATATTTGTCATACATTTTCTTTGTCACATACTTATAATTCTCTCAACACATCTGTCTTATGATATAAACATTAAATCAAAGCACAAGGTGTTATGTGAACAGTCCTAAGACTGTAGTGCTTATTTTTGAGCTTCAACCTGTGCTCTCCTGTCACCAGCCCCCATGTGGCTCTGGCACTCAGGTCAGCTTGAGGGCCACTGAGGGCCTAGAACAGACACGGTGAGGAGACAAAGGCTTACAATACTCTGCACTAGGATTATAAAGTGTGATGGCCTTTCCCATCGTGCTTTCTGCTCTCTGTCCCTGTTTCCACTGTGACATGCATCCAAAACCCAGGGCTACTTTCAGACCTGAGAGGACTTCCTTTTCTAGGGATACAAGGTCAAAGCTAAGGCCATGTTGATTTAACCCAGAGAAAAGCGGAAAATCTGGGAAGGCCGGCGAGGAGGCCTCATACAGGCAGCGGCAGAAACACGGCTGGCTGTCTGTCCTGGCCATGTAGCAAAGCAGCACAAGGAGGCTCTGAATGAAGGAGAGCAGGAATGCTCTCGGCCGGCTCCACCACGCCCAGGCCTCAGCAAAGGAATCTGTCCCTGCATCTCTGGCAACTGAAGTGACGCAGTCAGGGTTCATATCAAATCTGAGCGTTAGGATGATATTCAAAATTCTGGAATACTTACCTGCTTTGGTAATGGGTCCAGAAGACAGCAATCGTATTTATAAAGTATTAAGATAATACATATTTGAATCTCTAATAGAGCAAACCACCTAAGAAAAAACAGAAAAGTGTTATTTAGCTGTGAAAGTTGCATAAGTACCGACCATTGGAGAATATCTAAAAGTATATATATGTTAAAGCAAATATGCTTGTAAAATCATTAATCTACTATTAAAGCTGTAGAGTAAGAATTTACTCATTAATTTAAGTTTGTCTTCATTTGTAATTAGTGCACATTCACAGTGCACAATGCTCACACTCCTTGCGTGCATGGAACACATCTTCAGCCCCTTCCCTGCCTCTCCTTCCCCACCTGTCCATCTCTCAGTGCCTTCCTCACAGGCACCACAACAAGAACACAGCGGAGATGGTTCTGAGGAGTGCTGCGGCGCTGGCCAAGGCAGAGGCATGGCCTGTTCCGCGGTTGGACTGGAAGCAATCCTGGTTACGGGGCCTGCAAGCTGGTTGTCCATGCTGGGGGCAAGGCGAGGATCCGAAGCCAGCCAGACAGGGGAGCCTGTTCAGGTGAGTGAACTGCATGGGACTCCTTGGAACTGTGGATAGTCAATTAGAAATGATGGGTCTCAGTGGCTGGGTTTGGGAGGTGGGGCGAGATCTTGGCTAAAGGGCAACAATCTCAGTTCATCAGGAGGAGTTAATTCAAGAGATCTGTTCTGTATCAAGGCCTTTAACAACACGGTAGTGCATTGTGGGAGCCACTCAGACACTAGCTTCTAGGTATCCTTAGCACACGCGTGGTAAGTATGTAAGGTGATACACATGTGAACCAGCTTTAAGGAGCCCTTTCACAACACATGTGTATGTCCAGGCACCATAAATAGATACTGTTCTCAGGCCAATCAAAATGAACACCACTCTTAGAGCTTTCAAACAGAAAAATATGTATTAGGGAAAAAATCTATGGAAGTAGAATGAGAAAAAAATGAAATGATAGAAATTTTCCAAGAAAGGGAAACAATCAGAAATAATACTTACCATTTTATTGAAATAGACTCCCACTACAAATTATAAGGCATTTTCCTAGTGATAAAACTATATTTCCTTTAAAAATGAACTATAATACAAGCTTCTGGCCAAGTAATATGTGTAGTTCAAATTAGAGGTTTTAGTATTTTTCT
This sequence comes from Cavia porcellus, assembly GCF_034190915.1. Taxonomy (NCBI): domain Eukaryota; kingdom Metazoa; phylum Chordata; class Mammalia; order Rodentia; family Caviidae; genus Cavia; species Cavia porcellus. The sequence continues at coordinate 38,091,441 of NW_026947511.1, read as the reverse complement.
TCTTTTATTTTTTTAGTGTTGTTAGTTTGGTTACTAAATTAATATTAGCTACTAAAATAGTATCTGCAACTATTTTGAAGACAACAAACGGCATTATGGTAACTATTGTTGGTTTTGTAAGGTTCTGAAGTCCTGTATCATGTAAACTGGTTTATTTTTTATTGTTTTTATTGTTTTATTTTCCTTGGTTTTATCCTCTTTAAAATAAAAAAATAGAGATAATATTAACATGACTTTTAGTAGTAATTATGAACATTTTGATAGCTTAAAGGAAAAGGGAGGTTCATTAATAATGTGCCATGACAAAATTATGTGCTCAAAAGTCTTACTTTCTCCAAATCTAAATATTTGAGTACTCTAGGAGAATTATTTCAATTGTTCACTGGTATTTTTGCCATAAATAAAAATAAAAATATAGTGTTTTAGGCTTTTACTCTCTTGTTGAGTTTTGTTTGATGTCTAAAACATAAGAAAATCTGTGACATTAAAAGTTTTTTATATTACAGAGAAAGGCTTGATAAATTTGAATTTTACAGATGCTCTCAGAAACAAGCTGAGCTGCATTCACATTAAAAATATTTTCTTAATACTTCTAATGTCACAACAGTAAAAGTAATGAGGCATATTACTTATGCCAGATTTTTTTTTACACTTAAGAGAATATCATACATCTACAAATAAAACACATTAAACTACAGACATGTTGAAAAATTTCTCAACTATTTAATGCATGGATTATTTTCCCCTGGCTCAAGGAACATTACACAGGCATCAAGAATATGAAGCCCTGAAGAACACCCTGCTAGGGATGACGGGGAGAAGGAAGGTGACAGTGTATGCTAACCATCGAAGGAAGGATGCAGCGAAGGTGGTGGCCAGGGGACTGTAGATTTGCAGTCTGGCAGGACCATGCTGACCTGGTATGTGCAGGTGAAACCTCAGTGGGACCTGGAGGAAGGACAGGCTTTAAATAAGTGGACTTGTGGAGTGACAGTATGTCAGAGCCTGCTGGCAGCAGAGGCAGAGGGGTCAGGTGTGGGAGAAGGGACCATTGAGCCGAGGAAGGCTCGGCTGGTGTCGGATGCTGGGGACTCCGGAGCCCTACGCTGTGGAGTCTGGCTGGCAGGCTGCAGTGCCAGGCTTCACCAGAGTGACAATCAGACATTAGTATTTCAGGAACATTAATCTGCCTGTCATAAGGGGATTGAAAGAGAGACAGCGCCAAGGAGAGGCTGGAAAACAGTAAAAATCACCTAGGGTGATGAAGATCTGGTTTCAGGGGCAGGAACAAACAGGAAAGTCAGGAATGGAGAGAGCAAAGGAAGCTTCCCAAGGCAGAAGAGGCAGAACAGGAAAGCAGCTGTGAGCCTGATGGAGGAAGGCGGGGGTGGCAGTCGGGGAATATCTGTGTAGATGCTTGATTTTGAGACTGAGTCTCTCTCTTTCTGAGAAAAAAAATCTCCTTCTCCTAGAAGTCATGGCAGGCAATGGCAGCATGGGCTGGAAAACCACTGCTGTTGCCAGGAGCTGGAGCTGTGAAGTGTCCCGAGCTGCTCCAGCTGCAGTTTATGAAAATAGTATGCTCTTGCCTGGAACTGGGTGAGGCCAGCATGCAGGCATAGTTTCGCAGGCATCACACATGGGAGCACAGCTATTTGAGTTCAAGGGGAAGCGCTTTTCCCATAACCTCATTCCCCTTAGAAATCTTTTAGGAAGATAAAATCAATATGGGGGAGGTAAATAATCCAGATCCACAATTCCCCAACTTTATTGTGTCCTGGAATCTCCTGGAGGATTTGTGAGGACACAGAGAGCTGGACCTCACCCCAGGTTCTGATTCAGGAGGTCTGAGTACCGGGTACAGGAAGCTCATTTCCTACAAGTCTCCAGATAATGCTACTGTCCATGGTCAGAAGATTTTGAGACTTGCTGGATGTTGAAACTTGCTAATCTAGAGAAACTTGACAAGCAGAAAGGAAAAATATTTCAGAAGATGTAATTTACCAAACTTTCTACTTGTATTATACACTGTTCCTATTACAAAGAATATCTCAGTGATACACAAAATGTCACAGGTGGGGCACCTTGGCTGGGAATAACAGTAGTAAAGGCATAATCAGATAAACAGGTCGATGCTTTGTGATGGCTGAAGAGAGAACGATGGAATAGAATGGAAAGAGAAGAATGGCATAAATTAGACGAAAGGCAGAAGAAAACATGAAAATAGAAGCAAGCAGGGGGTATTTCTAGGCAGAAACAGTGAGAAAGCAGACAGGACAGGCAGGGAACCTCAGCCCCTCTTGGTTTGGGATACCCTCTTCTGTGTTGCTGGGGGTCTTGTCTTCTAGACTGCAGCCAGTATTGTTCTAAGAGTGCTCCTGAAGCTCCCCTCCTAGATGGGAAGGTCCCAGATACAAGAGCAACCTGTACACTTTTAGGTACCTCCTTTCAAACCTCCTTATTCAGGAAAAAGGACCAAGGTAAGTTGTGGACCTGATGTTAGGCCAGGGCCTAGCTTTGATCCTTCATTCATGCACATCGTGATGCAGGCTGATGATACTTTCTCTTTACACTGCAAGGCCTCAGGCCTTGTCAGAATCACTTGCCCAGGGTACAACAGGGTCTCTATTCCCTTGGTCTGCATGTTGGTCTTTGGGCTACCATCACACCACGGTGGAACTTTCCTGTTCCTAGACTGATGAACACTTTCACCAGAAAGACTACTGACTTTTGTGGGATGCTTTTTCTGCATTTATTGTGTGATGATCACTTGAGTTTTTCAGCTCCTTTCTGAAAATTTGGGTCAGAAAAGAACATGTTTTGCCTAAGAATTAAAAACCACTGCTTCTTTGGTTCTTGACAGACTTAAAAATCATGGCTGCATGTGAAGTGTTAAGATGAAATGGCAGGGGGGATAACGCTGCAATTTCTGCAGAAGCTTCTGTGCTTCTCTAAGTGAGTCACGGCTCCTTACCCGAGCTACAGCAGAGCAGAGTGGCTGAAAATGAACAGGAAACCAGCACCTGGCTCTGAGGTTCAGGATTCACCACTTTCCCTTCCTCCCACTGGCAACTCTGACCTCTTCCTTCTCAGACATTTTCAAAGACAGATGCACTCTTAGTGACAATGATAAAAGACAATTACACAAGTACATACGCTCATTCAATCACACCTACCAGCTGGAGTCGCATAGATACATCTGCTTATGTAACATACGCCTTGGAATAAACTGGATTTTCAATTAGTTGCTCACTCCTAAGTAGAATCAATTATTTCTAAGTCTAAAAGGGAGAAAGCTCGGATAACACTCCTCAAACACAAGACTGTGCAAAGGTTGTTTACTAGATAAGGCATCTGTTAAAATGATACTAGTACAAATGCATAGGAATAAATGAGCCACACAAACCCAAACACGTAGCGATCTTGGCATCAATGGTTAGGTGCACTGCTGCATTCCTATGGGCTCTGAATTCCACGCTGCCACACAGCAAAATTCTATAGCCAAAGCCTAGTGTTGACGATCTCTAACCTGTTAAAAACCTCACTTAGTCTAGTTTTCTGTTCAATGTCTGGGCTTGCATTTTAAACAGCCAACTCAGAAAGTACTTTGTTTTTAAAGAGATAAAATAAAAATTTTTCAGAAGAGCAAATGATTTCATGTAGACAGTGTATAACAAGATAGATCTTTCCACTAGAAAGTTAATCCCACAAATCCTTAGGATAAACATCAGACAATTGCACCCGTTCCTAATGGAAGTACCAGGAGCCAGCTTGCTTTCTCATGTACCAAAAAGTCAGTGAGTCAGAGAAGGCTGCCTGTGATACAGCCGACGACGACTGTGCTTGAGATGAACACACACAGCTGTCACCTCTGGTTTGGGCCACAGGGTGGTGTGCAGGTCACTCCCTCTCATGGGTGCACAGGGAAAGCCCTTTATAGGCCAAGTCCACCTAGAGGCCTTTCCTTTGCTTGATCCCTAGAGCTCATTACCTTCCAATCTGCACACTTAACCACCACGCCATATCTCCAGCATGGAATAGTAATGTAACCATACAACTGAAGTCACGCCCCACACGGATCCACTGTACCCAAAACCGTTCTGTGCTTCAGTGGTGCTTTGTGAGCAGTGTGCAAACTCCTAATCAGATGCTAAGGTTCTAAATGGGCCAACATCTGCTTCTAGTCTTTCTCCTCATCACCCTGCCACTGGGCCCCAATAACAGTCGAACCACAGATGCCTCAGTCACATGCCTCAGTGCTTAATGACCCTGTCTATTCTGCTTTCTCAGCTTACTAGGCTCCCAGCTCTTCAGAGGCCATGCAGTCTGAGGTGCCTCTGACCTGATATTCCTGTCTGGACTCTGCAGTGAGAAGCCGGGGCATCTTCCATCCTGCACTTCTAATGGGTCCCAATGGACTACATGGTCATGCCATGTCTCATGTCCAGGGCCTCTATACTGTATAGGACACTGTCTTGGAGATGAGCTCGGGACATTCTGAAGATACATAGTTTATGCACACATAGGATACTACTTCAGGAGTCGTGATGCCATCGCCCCTTACTGTACCCACTATTTTCAAGTTCAAGCAAATACCTTTCAGCCTCTAAACTGTGGCAGAAGGTGGCAACAGCCCCACCTGCAAACAGCACAATGACTGCTGTTTGGCAAACTGACTGCTTGTCTGAACTTGTTGTGCCACTGCAAAACTGCTCAGGCTGTGGTTTAAAGCACTTCAAACCCAGTGCCAAAGGCAGCTATAATAAATTCTTCAGTTGCTATTAGATATTTATGTCAAGGACTCTAAAAAACTATTTTCAGTTTTTAGAGGAGCTAATCTTAAGATATGGATATAAAGTAGGTGACAAAAACAATAAATAAATTCATAATTGGTTTAAGAACTGTTTTCTATAATAAAAGTAACAGAGGCAGGGTAAACACAATGGTTATGGTTTTGTCGGTTAAACTTGAGCCCCTAAAGCATCTGACACACCACCATGCTGTTAACCCTTGGAACTTTCTGGTGGGTATGTTAGCATGTTTACCCTCTTGACTGCCTTAAAAGATAAGAACATTCATGATCTAAAGCAAAAGAAAGTAAAAGAGCTCTTCACAATCGATGCTTTCAGTGACATGACAGTATCATGGGGACCGGGGGTAACTGCTAAACTGTCTGCAGAGTCTGTCCAGCACAAGGTCTGATTCTTTGTCTCCCATGCCATGTACCAACCACGCCTAACTTTGCTTAGCTTCTGAGATCAGGATGGTATAGCCACAGACAAGGCCTGATCCTTTGTAAATGACACGGGCTGCCTGCTTTCTCCCTCACATCTCTGGCATGAGTAAAGGAGCCCCCCTTCTAATTATGGAAGAAAAAGCTCTCCTTAAAGTATGATTGGCCAGTTTAGGTCAATGACAAATAAATGATCTCCAGGGAAACACCAGGCACCAATTTGCTTGGGCTCAGGTTTCTAAAAAGGAGGTTAAAATTTTCATGGTTGATTCAAGATTAATGAAAACATTTGGGGAGAGAGGGAGAGTACTAAAAGCATATAAAGGAAGAACGGAATGAATATTTGTAGAGGAAAAGTCATATATATGAATGGGGATTACTGCACTATTCAAAATATAAACATGATTGACTTTTTAAATCAAGAAACTAACTTTTGAGATACAACATTGAATGGACTTGTACATTTACAGAGTGAGATATTTCAAAGAAGTAAATCTTGCAAAGCTGAGGGCCACAATGGTCTTCCTTAGTGCATGATCCGGATGCTTAGCAGGGAGGTGTTCAGAATTGCTTTTCTGCTTGGATAAGTAACATAGGCACATCTGTCCTGAAATGAGGAACCTTTACACCAGAACGGCCAATCACATTGAAGGAGCATCTTCAGGGCCAGGTGAACCATAAAAGGTCTCAAGGGAGAGGTTTTACACGAGCAAATGAACCCTGGAAAGAAAAGCTCAAGTGGTGATGTTCTCCATGCAAATGATGTCTGATGACTCCAGCGAGTAGCATGACAGGTGTTCTGAGTAGTTTGTTGAAGAAATATTCATCTATCTATGTGTTCAGAAAGTAGCACTCACAGCATTGCACGCTACCCTGGAAGCTAAGTGTCTAACCCATGAGCCCTGCTGCCTGGCATGTACCAGTGCCATCTTTACTGGGTCAGCAGCTACCTCAGATACACCCACAAAGACGCCACCTAGCACTCCTGACAGCCAACCGAGCCAACCATGCCCTCCTGCTTCCCTTGGAGTATGATGACAAGGCTGAGTGGGGCGAAGCCGGACTCCCCGTTCCAGCCCTCAGCTCCATAGACTCTGGGCCACTTGGCCCCTGTGCCTCACTGACCTTCCAGGACACTGGAACTTCCCGCCTCCAAATGCCATGTAACAGTCTAAGAACGTGTGCTTCTCTAAATTTGCCTCTTTCCAACGTTCCTGTGGGAAGAAAACATTTTTCCCCAAATCAGTCTTATATAAATAAGCTTCACTTTATTTCTCTAAGCTAAAAATGACCTTATGCAGCTAATCTTTGCACAAAGAGTCTCAGGGTTGTTGGTAATTTTTCCCAACCTGTTATTAATATCAGACACAACTGTTTTGGGGGAACATGAAACTATACATCAAAAGATTTAAAAGGAATTCTAATAAGCGGTAAATGTAAATGATAATGTAAATTGACCACAGAATGGGCCCAAGTCGAGGAATGATATTTATAATACGGTCTCAGGCTCCACTATGAAATTACTCTTGGTAATAAATTTAATAAGTCACCAGTCGCCACCCTGTGTCCCAGGATAGACACATCCACAGCTTTGTATTTACCCAGAAGCAGAGCATGAACTAAACGTGTGTCTAAAGACTGTTCAGCCTTATAACTCTCAGATCCTAAGAAATACCAAGTCAGTGTTTTAATCTGCTTTATTTTTACTTTATGTATTCCTTGGAAACCAGTAACAGAAACAACTGCCTAAAGAATATGAAACAAGTCTTCCTCCAGAGTCAGGTGTATTTACTGAACATGCTTTACTGGTTCCAGATAAAAATTTATTTAAAGGCAGGGGATATTAATTCTAATTTTTTTCAATCTGATCTGAAAATGTTGTGCCTTCTACACTGCCAATCTCATGTTACAGTTAACGTTTTTCATAGTTACCAGATAATTATCATGTAATGTTAATTTATGAATTCATAACCTTGACCAAAAAAAAGAAATTAAAATCAAAGGACAATGTATACTGAATCACATAACTTACAGGTTTGAATGATTCAGGCTCAGGAAAATACTTTGGGTTCCTATGCAGCCAAAATGGAGACAACATCAACAAGTCACCAGATGGAACGATGTAATTCTACAGGAGAGAAATCAGTGTTTAAAATCTGCTTTGAAAAGCATTTGGGTCATCCAAAATAATGCTACAACTGTATTATGGCAAAGACATAAACATTTTTAAGTTGATTGTGAGAAAAATCTAATCTTCCTAGACTGATCATCTCTATTACTCAACTCAAGTCACGACTGACTTCAAATTCTGATTATTCATCACACGCTCATATATATTTGGTAACACTAGATAAACACTAGATAAATGCCAAAGTTTTATAAACTAGTTTAGATAGTCTAGTGCAACGTCTGATGGTTGGTATTTGCAGCAAGTGTTCTTGATGGAAACTGTGATGGATCTCTATGTTGTGGGACAGGAACATAAAGACTTAGGGACAAGGACAACAGCCAGAGTAGCACTAAAGACAGTGAGAGTGGTGTCCTGTCTCTGGAGACACCAGAGGATCAGGGAAGGGCAGTAGATTCCTTGTTTATTTTCTTTTGGATGACTTTTCTTTTTGGTGGGGGAACCAGGCAGTAGCAATTACAGGAGAAAGAATTTAAAGGCAACTGGCTGATTAGACAGAGGAGAAAGCAAACATGGGCATTTATTTCGCTGGGTTTGTGTTTGGAGTTGCAGAGTGTGTGGGTTGAGGATAAGTGGTACTTCCTCCAACAGCAGAGTCAACACCATCTTTCCCAACTGGATGACAAGAGGTTTCATGATCTGTACAATCTATACCAAGAACTAAAAGTGGATTCACTGAGCCTTTCTTTCATCATCATACTCGGGAACCAAAGGACAAGATCCCCCAAGCTTCGCAATCATCAGGGAGCCACCAACCTCCCTGAAGTTCAATAGTTTGAGGTCCCTCTCTTGCTATTTATCATAAGCCATGTCTACTTAACTCTATACAATTTTGGGATGTCCTCATTATGGTTGAAAAATGCTTCAAATTTATATATCCAAAAGAGGTACACCTCACAACTAAAAATAGGCCTTTGGTTGATAGGGAGAGTGTGGAGTATGGGTAGGGTCAACAGTTTTTAGCCCAGGTCACCCTCTGCTGTTTCTGGAGAGAGTGAATCATTGCTTGAGGCTGGGCAGTTTTAGTACCAGCAATGTTGGAGAGCAAGATCCCAAGCTGGGAAGAGTGAGGCTCTTGCTGGTGCCCTCTGGTCATTTTCAAAAGGGAAGACTTACGAGATCTCAACCCTGTTTATTTCATACACTGCTGGAAGTGAAGCTGGAGGAGAAACGGCTGACTCTAAAGTAGCAACAGAAGTCCCTAACGTGTGTGGAGTTGGCTGGGGTGGCCCTGGAACAGACCTTCAGTAGAGACAACACCCTCTTTAGCTACTGCTAACCTGTGATCATGACTTGGAGATTGCTAGAAGAGGACAGGTGGCTTCGAACAGGTCCTTGGGTACAGAATTCACATTAGCAAGGGGAGAAGGTAAGGAAGAAGCTCCTGCTGCAGCACCAAGTGCCAGGCTGATGAAGGGCAGAGACGTCCAGTCTGAATGTATCACAGAAACACTGGGGGCAGGGAGACACTGCTGTGCCAGGCTATGAAGTCACCATCTTGATTTATACAGCAAATGAAGAGAAAGATCATGAAGGTGAGAACATGTGGAGATGGGCCCCTCCACAAGAGGAAAGCAAAGGCAGGACTACCTGCTGTCCCTCAAGAAAGGGTAGCAAGAGCCAAGTGGGTACCAGTAATATGGAGTCTTGAAGAGAACAGGAAGTCTACAAAGGCAAAGGTGGAAGACAGGGGAAGGAAGGAGAGAAAAGAATCCCAATATTTCTGAGACGGGAACGGTAAAAGTATAAAACATTTTTATGAGGCTGTCATGATATACAAATCAGACAAAAGCAGTATTAAAAAAATAACTATAGATCACTCATGCACTTAGAAGACAGTTCCTCAACAAAGTATCAAAACAAATCTAACAATTTAGAAAAAAATTATATGCCAGGATCAAGTACGACTGATTGGAGATGTAAAGAGCTGACTCAACACTGAAATATCAGTAAATGTAATCTACCACATCAGCAAGCGAAAGCAGAAAAAGCACATAACTACAACCAATGCACACCCCCCCACACACACACACTGGAGACAACTCAATGCCTATTCGTGATAAAATTCTAAGCAAATTGGAAATAAAGCAAAAATTTTTAACTTGATAAATAATAACAAAAAAAAATCCACACACTCAGAATCATACTTAATGGTAAAAACTGAAATGATTTTTTCCTTAAGATCAGAAACAAAGTATTATCAATGTGGAGCAGTCAACGTGTAGCTGGAAGTCAAGGCCACCAATGCAATGAGGAAAAGGAAATAAAAGGCACACAGAGCACCAGTAAAACATGAAAATACTGTCTGCATGTTGTAGACAGGGTTTGCATGGAAAACAATTTAATACAGGGCACATAATTTATAGAATTATTTTATAACAGTCACCCAAATAGTATGAAAACAAGTGCAGGAAATCTATCCATACACTAAAGACACAAAAAATCCAGCAGAGGGCTTGGATCCCATGGCAATGTCCTGCATGAGTCCAGCTGAAGACCTACAGCCCATGACAATGTCACATGCAAATCTGTTTCATGGATCTGCTCTGGGAAGGCCCAGAGGTCAGCAGTGGAAGCCAGAAAGTCTGTGTCAGTGGGATGGAGGATCTGTGCCAGTAGGTTAAGGGTTCTACACTGGAGCTAGGAGGCGGTGTTTAAAGTCAGGACCAGAGGTCCCCCAAAAGATACCACAGTCTTCCTCATGACAACAAGGTCCTGAGTTCCTCTGACAATGAGAACAGCCAAGTTCACATCAGGAAGCCAGCATGACAAGATTCTCCTGGAGACTGATCAGCACACCATCTTCCCCTCTGGAGCCAAAAAGCGGCCCTCAAAGAAGACTGCAGGCATTCTCAGTGGCAGCAAGGTTCAGAGCTCCTCTGATAATGGGAACCACCAAGTTCGTATCAGGAAAGAAGCTCAACAGGCTCTTCCAGGAGAATCAACAGCACCACACCTTCCTCTCCAGGTCTCCCTCTTATATTATTGGTGACAATCCTCAAGTGGGCCATCCACACCCAGCACCATGTTGACTCAGTTCCATTAGGCGTCACAAGTTGTCAATCAACCACACTGCATTAAAAATCCCAAGTAATCTACATAGTGCCAAAGACTAGTAATTTCAGCAATGTTGCAGATACATCAACACACAAAATCACTTCTCTTTCTATAAACAACTAATGCACAATTGAAAATCAAAATTTTAAAAACACCATGTACAGAAATTCTAAAATGAATTAAATATTTATATATAAAGCTAAAAAACACCTGTAGGATCTATATGCTTAAAACAACAATGCCTGCTGTCTGATAAACTATCTGATCAACTAATGATCTACTAACCAGAATATAAATGGAGCTTAATAAAAGTTCAATTAAAAGTTATAGTAACAATCAGGTAATAAAAATACTGCTCTACTTAACCACCAAGTGGGCTATTATCTGCTTTAACACCCCTATGAAGCATAATTATATGCTTTAATACTTATAATTTGAAATAATTGGACTAATTGGAAGGAAAGCTTGTCAATATATCACTAAAACTAAAAGCTGTAATTTATGTAATTTTTGTTAAATAAGCATTACCCTCATTGGAAGCAGAAGTGACTTCTGGAAAAGTTTTGAATTTTTATCTTGTGTGTTGTATTGCAAAATTTCTTGGTTTCAATCCAAGCACTCAAACTGTGTATAAAAAGGTAAACAGAAGTGTAAGACTAGCTAAATGTGATCTTACTAGATAATGCAGGTCCTAAATCAACTCATTCTAGAATAAAAAGATTTCCTGATGCACTCACAAATACTTAACTGAAACTGCGAGGCGCACAGAGCCTTTCCTGCTGCACCTGAGAACATACTCCAACTTGTTCACAGAAAAGCCCTCTCTTTTGCACTCAGCTACTGACACCAATGCCAAGTGAGATCATCCATATCATTTTTTCTACCTGTTGCCACATCTGTAGCTTCTGGCCTCACACTGTCTTCCAGTTTCCCAAAAGAACTGTCTTCGTACCCTGAACTCCGTAGTTCATTGCTGCTCAGGAATTCTTGTGGGTTAAATCAGTAGAGGAGAAACTGTCCAGACCATCTGCTTGATTTAAATAGGATTTCACTAATTCTGATGCAGACAAAATGATTAAAGAAGGGTTACAGTTCAACTAACATATATGCCAACAGATAACTTTCTCTATTAATGAAATGATGCTATACAATTTACAGTTAGCTGTCCAAAATCACTTGGTATAATGGAATTATATGATCATGAGTGCTTTCCAAATTCCAATGACATTTTTCACAGAAATAGAAAAAAAATCCCAACATTCATAAGGACCCACAAAAGACCTGTAATAGACAAAGCAAACTTGACCAAAATGAACAAAGTGGGAGGCATCATGCTATCTAACTTCAAAATATACTATAAAACTACAGTAACCAAAACATTATGGTACTGGCATAAAAAGACATGTAGACCAGTGGAACTGAACAGAAACCCGGAAATAAATCTATATATTATATTAGTTTTGACAAAGGTGCCAAAACATCTAGTGGGAAAAAAACAGTCTCTTTAATAAATGGTGTTGGGAAAATTGTATACCTATATGCAGGAGAATTAAATTAGATACATATCTCAAACCATGTGAACTAACTAAACATGGGTTAAACGTAAGTCCTGAAACTGTAATATCACCACAATAAAACAGACAGAAAGCTCCCTAATGCTGCTCTGGACAAAATGAGATTTTAAATAGGAGCAAAAAAAATTCAGGGCAACAAAAACAAAAATGGAATTATATTAAACTAAAAAGCTTCCACACAGCCAAGGAAACATTCAACAGAATGAAGACAAACTATGGGATGGTAGAATACATTTGCGAACACACATGAAATAAGGGGTTGATATAACAAATAAGTAATCTTAAGTAAGTCTAAGAACTCAATAATAGGAAAACAATGATTAAAAATAGACAAAGGACGAAACAGACGTTTCTTAATAGAAGTCAGATAAATGGTCACCAGGTAGATGAAAAATGCTCAGCATCACTAATCATCAAGGAAATGCAAATCAAAACTTCAATAAGATAATGCTTCACATGTGCTGGGATTCTGTTATCAAAAAGACAAAAAAATAAGGGTTGAGAACATGTGAAGAAAGGGGATTCTGCCTGGCATGGTATTGACTTGGAAGGCAAATTAGTATAGTCAAAATGGAACATTCTATGGAAACCCTAACCCTCAAAGAGTTAAGATCAAACTACCACATAGTCCAGCTATCCCACTGAGCACATATGCAAAGGATATGAAATCTATGTCAAAGGGATATATGGCTCCTATGTTTACTGCAGCATTCTTTATAATAACCACGATATAGAATCAACCTAAGTCCATAAATAAATGAATAAAGAAAAGTCAAACATATGCACACAAATACTGTTTAGCCTTTAAAAATAGGCAAATCCTATCATTTACGACAATGTGATTGAATATAGAAGATACTACATTAACTGAAATAAAACAAGTACAGAACAACAAACAGCGTATTATTATGGCTTAGATCTAAAATGTCCCTGAAAAAGTCTCACATTTGGAGGTTGGTCCTAGTTGGAAGGGGTGGGTCACTGTGAACACGACTTGGACGGGTGTATCTGATGGACCTCCTGTCTGAGAGACAGCACAATCATCATGGTGATGGTTCAAAACTGTACCATGATAATGCATAACTCTTTCTTCCCAGAAACCCCTTTGGCTTCTTCCTCCCAAGTCTTTGCCAAAGCTCATGCATGTAAAGATTTACCCAGGCCCCTGCACCCTTACAAAATAAACCTGCTCCCATCTGTACCCAGAGCCCTTCTCCCATCAGAGTCTGTATCAGGCGAAACCTGCCCTTTGTCTGCCAAGAGCTACACAGCCTTCTTTGTGGTGACTCCTTCGTGCCCTCATTAAACTCTTCCTTAGCTAGTTGCCTCCTCTCTTTAATATTCTGTGCTGCTCTAGATTGAGTGCAGAGTTTCAACTCCATCAGTATTCTCATCCCTGGCTCCTTCCTTCACTCTGCTTCCTGGCCACCATGTGGTAAACAGCTTTCCCCTCCTATCCTTCCACCATGCCATTTCTGATTCAGTCCAACCAACCAAGGCCTGAACCTACTTAACCTCCTGTGAGCCAAAATAAATCTCTTTTCTTTTAAATTGCGGGGATTCAGTAGTTTGTCTCAGAGATGGGAGGACGACTAATATAGAAAATTGGTACCAGAAATGGGGTCCTGACCCTGTAGTTCAGAAGCCTTTGGAAATTGTTTGTAGCAGGCATTTAAAAATGTTTGGAGATGCTGATTAGAGAAATCCTTGAATGCTGTGAGGACTGCTCAATGTATACACTAGTAAGGACTCAGAAGACCAGGATGGTGATAGGAATATGAATAGTAAAAACTGGGCTCAGGAGGTTTTATTTGGAAATAAGGATTCCATTGGCAACTGGATTAGAGGGCATATGCATTATGTCTTAACAGAAAATTTGTCTATAAACTGTCTACATCCTTTGATTTTGAAGGAGATTGAGATTAAGAGCAACTGACTATGAAATTTTAAAGGAGTTCTCAGTTCTCAAATTACAAACATTTGAGTTGTGAATTTTCCCAAATACCAATGGATCTCACATTACAAACATTCTTAGATGCAAACAAATCACAGAAGTACCTCACATGTCTGCTGGACATTGTTTCAGCTGTGTTGCTGTGGGCTTACTATATAGTGCAATAGTGTCCTGTAGTACAGTGCTAAATCAGAGCCCAGGACGTCTGGAAGCAAGAAGAAAAGCAACGCTGATATGAAGGGGATGCTAGAAAGTACAAAGCAGCATACATTGTGTATTTGTGTCAAAGGTGTACAAGATTTGTTTCAACATGCTTATGAATGAATCCAACATACGAATTCTCCCAGAATGGAATGTGTCCATAAATTGGGGACTTAGTGCATTTGAAGATAGTCCTGGGATGCTTGGTCATTCAAGGGCACCTAGAGAAGTTTATCCCTGAGTTCAGCCACGAAGACCATGGCAGGCAACTGCAGCTGTGGTCCAAGGAGGCCCATCTACTGCTTGGGCTGACAACACATCTCAGCATCACTCCAACGTGCTGGTATTTCAGGCACACAGAGTGTAAGAATCATATGTTCATGGAGGCTTCCTCCAACAAAAGAACATCTGGGAAGCCAGAGAAAAGAGCACAGAACAGAGACCAGAGATTTGAAAAGAATATCGGGAGGCCAGAGAAGGAGCCCCTGCTAGTACCCCAAGAGGGTTCTGTTTGAAGCTATGAGAGTGAAGTGAAAAGGAAAATGGAGACCTGGGGAAGGTGGGAATGCCTGGAGTACGGACCATCTCTCGGGAGAGCCACCCCGAGAGAGAAGCTACACAGGCTACAACTGGCAATGCTGTGGGGGTGGGCCATCCAAGCCCTTGAAACTCATGCCTTGACACAACCTGTCCCAGGTGCTGGACAGAGCTACAGGACTTAAATGTTTGCCCTGCTGGATTTTGGTCTTGCTTTAGTCTTGTCTATTCTCCTATTCCTCCCTTTTGGAATGGGAATGTTTATCCCATTATGCATTAGAAGCATTTCACTTCCTTCCTTTTTTATTTTGTTAGGGACTCATAACTGAGTTTGCCTTGCATCTCAGAGGAGACTTTGGTCTTGGACTTCTCAGCAGTGCTGGAACTGTTAAGACACTGGCAACTCTTAGAGAGAGTATAAATGCATTTTGAGTTGAGCATGAGCCTCTGGGAACCAGGGGTGGGATGCTATGATTTTGATAAAAAAAATGTCCCCCCAAAGCCCTACATTTGGAGGTGAGGCCCCGTCAGAAGGAACAGGTCTTAAATTACAGGGTACATTCTTGTCCCTCATGCCTCCTCTCGCTCATCTTCCCAGACCCCAAGCAGTGAACAGCTTTCTTTCACCAGGTGGCGTTCTGCCCTGGAGCCAGCCAATCATGGCTGAAACTGAAATTTCCACTAGAATTGTGAGAAAAAGAAATCTCTTCTTTAAATTGTGGCTCTCAGGTATTATGTCTCAATAATGAGAAAATGTCTAACACACAACTGATCTCACTCACGTCTGGAATGTAAAAAGAGTGATCTCATTGAAGTAGAAAGGAAAAATGGTACCTACCAGGGCCTGGGGAGAGGGCTAGTTTCGGGAGATGTGTGTCAAAGACACAAAACTTCAGTTGTTTACTAGAATTTAAACTTAAGAGATCTATATGACACCGTGACTACGGTGAATAACGATGTGCAGTTACACCTCAGTTCACACACACTTCTGTTTTCAAACAATTCAGCTCTCAAGCAGAATATTTGGCAAAATTACGCTTTGGTTTGTGAACTCTGCCTCTGGTGATGAACATGACCATGGCCTCTGCCTGAACACAAATGTACTTATCTTCCCCAGAGTCATGGAATGAGTTATGTTTATGAACTGAGGTACCACTGTACTGTATTCTTGAAAATTGCTCATACAGAGTAAATAAATGTTCTAACCCTAAATGTATGTGAAGAATACATGCGATAATTAACTTGATTTAGCCATTCCACAATTAGGCATATCTCAAGATGCATCCTACACGATAAACACAGTGGTACCTTGGTTCATGAACTTAATTTGTTCCACGATTCTGGAAAAGATGGTCATGCTTGGGTTCATGTGGGAAAGATGGCTGGGTCTGTGTCCATCACTGGATGGAGAGTTTGAGAACAAAAATGAAATCTTGCCACAGAAATCTTGCTTCTGTTCATGAACTAAACTGTTGACAAACAAAAGTGTTCGTAAATCAAGATTCCACTGTATATGCAAATTTCATTCAGTTAAATATAGCGAAAAAAACATATAGATATGTGGAAAATTCATAAGTCATATGTCAATCTAAAAAATAAAAAAATGAGCAAATATATACATTTTTTCTAGAAAGGTGATTATTTTAAAACAAAACCAATGCTTACCAAAATTCTCACTGGCTTTACTACTTTCCTAGTTATGACACCGGGGGCTCTTAAACGAATGGCTTCCAAAATACACCATTTAATCAGCAAGAGCTTCTTCAGTATATCCTCCGACACTCTGATCTTCTCTTTACCTGTCAAGAGAAAGAGAACGAGGGACTAAGAGACCAGACTGTGACATCCCGTGGTCCCGTGCGCTCACTGCTGAGGCTCAGCACTGCCTCTAGCTGCCAAAAATAGTTGTGGTTTTCCTTTTTGGCCTTTTCCTGTAACACCATAAATGCACATCTGATTACGGCTCCACAGACCTATAGCTAACAAATGAAGAAAATCCCTGTCAGGAAGGTGCTCAATTTCCTCCTCTCATCTTGTCCAGGCTCTCCTTCCACGAAAGAAGAAAGCAGTGGAAGAGGCAAGACCAGCACTAAAGCACGAAATGGAAGCCATCAGAAGCTCCAGCTTTCTTCCTCCACGTTCTCTCTACCAGCTCATTGAATTATTCATCTCAGAGGCCTGAGAAGAGGATTAGGATAGGGCCAGCAAGGCACAGGGGCCTCCGCTGAACGATGGGCATCCCTTCTCGAGTGGTGTGCGAAATTCCTTCCCTAAAGTGACATGCATACCTCAGTACTTACCCTGAAGGCACCCGAAAGGGAACACAGGTTAGCCTTGTGCTGCCTTTCAGAATGATTAGACAGCTGAGGTAACGGTGTGTCACAACACGGACCATATGCCTTTACACCTGCCTAACCTACAAATAGCTGCCAAGAACCAAAAACATTTCTATCAACTGAAAACCATCTTGATATACCAAAAAAAGATGGTGGCACTAAAATTTCACTTCATACTTTCCCAGAACTATCCCTGTATTTTCTAAGCTAATTCAGAAAAATAATTTAGAAAAGCCATGGCTGGAGTTAGAAAATGTGTATTTAAAGTGACTGAGACTTTTGCATGTGGAACAGAGATCATTACTCAACCCTGCTGCTTGGCATTTAGAGGACAGCTAAGTGCTAAGCTCTGCAGGAGGCAAGAAATTTAACTGTCAGGAGCCCTTACCTTCACACATTATAGACTTGAACTACAGCAAGGGTACATGTGTTCTTAAAATGATGTTTAAATGAGAAACCTGGAGGCTGTAATTTGTAGATTTAGGGATGACATGAAACTTAGACTAGTGCCAGCATGTGGTAAAGGCTTAATACAAGGAGGTGTTTATCATTACCACACCATCTCCAAGTGAACGCAGTGATTCTACAGAAACCACATCTTCCTGCTACCCTCTTAGTCCACAGATGATAGCTTCTTTTTCCCTCAAAACAACACAGCTTCCCTCCTTCGTTCCTTCCTCTCTCCATCCCTCTCCCTCCCTCCTCCTCCTCCTCGTCGTGTAGTACCAGAGACTGAATCCAGGACCTCCCCAGCCTTTCCTGAAACCTACACAGTGAAGGGCTTAGTCACACACTAACCGAGACTCTTGTGGAAGGGACCGTTTCACTCACTCTGCTGGGGTGCAGGGGTGGTTTGTCCCTCAAGGTCCACGTTCTTGAAGCTGGGTCAGCAATGTACTGTACTGAAAGGTAAGGTGACTTTTGGTGACAGGTGACTGGGTCATGCTCTCATTCCCAAAGGGATTAGTGTCCACCTTGCAGCGCTGGGTTAGAGAAGAGCTCTTGCACAGCATGGCTACCCCACGTGATTGATGTCTTTTGTACGCAGCTTTTCACTTCTCTGCCATATTGTGATGTAGCCAGGGGACTCTGGCCATATGTTCTCCACTATCTGACCTCCTCACCATCATGGCTGAGAGTAAAGAAACCTCTTCTCTTTCGGACTTCCTCAGCTTTGGGCATTCTGTTACAACATGGGGCCAGCAGGAGGGGTGCAGATGCTTGAGGGAGGGGTATGGGTGGCCCTGACAGCACTGTGGGACAGAGCTCTCAGCCTGGGGATCTAATTCCAGGCATTTGTTGTTGCCACTGGGTTTTATTCTTGGATATCCTGGTGGTTCTGATGAGGCCTGCAGGACTGTGTGGTACAGAAAATCAATGTCATCCAGCATCAATCCAACATTTTTACTTCAGTGAGTAATGTCTACTTCTCCCTCAGTCATGGAGATAAAGTAACCTGTAATTTACTCAATCTCTCCACCTCGTGCACTTATCTCACCTAAAAAAATGGGAATATTAAGTATCTACCCCACAAGGCTGCTGTCAGGATTAAAAAAGCAAAGATACATACATGCTTATAATAATTGGCAAGTGCTAAAAACTCAGTAGATGCAACCCATCAGGATACTCATTCCTCCTCCTTTCCCAGGTCTCTGAAAGGCTGGCTCCCTCCCACCCTTCAGGCCTGAGCTACAATGTCTCCTCCCTGACCATCCTGGCCAACATCTCTCTGATTACTACCATGACATTTATCTCCTTATTAATTTGACTAACTATTTATATTTTGACCCCTTAAATAATGCATGATTGCATTAGTTTCAGAATCTTATCATGTGATGCACACCCAGTACCAAACATTGAGTTTGGTACATGGGGCGAGGGTGTATGTTTTTATTAAATGGATAAATGGATGAATAAAGGAAGAATGTCTAAAGTGACCAATGAAAACATCTGTGGTTTGTACAAAGGCATCAGAGGATATGTAAGAAAATGAAACTGGCAAGAGATTTTTGAAAGAAAATGGGAGTTGTTTATTTTTTGTAGTACTAGGGATTAAACACAGGGCTTCTGCACTGAGATATCCCTAGCCATTGAAGCTTGTGATTCTCCTGCATCAGCCTTCCAGAGTGCCGAGATTACAACTTGGCTGAACATTTTTAAATAAAAAAGCATTTAGTGAAAGATGTGGCATATGCCAGTGAAGTGCTTCTCCAGCACCATGCACACATGGTCCAAGTTCCCTATGACATGGATACTGCAGGGCCAAAAACCACTCCACAAGAGACACAGTGCTAGAGTAACAGAAATAGAAGATCACTCCTGATGGTATTTATCAAATGTTCTGGGCACAAGGCAGTTCTTATCAGCAGCTTCAAAATTATTTTTTTAAAAGCAGAAGTGAGCTGGGTGTGGTGGCTAGCCCGGTGTGGTGGCTCATGCCTGTAATCCCAGCACTTGGGAGGCTGAGGCAGAAGGATCACTGCAAGTTCGAGACTAGCCTGGGCTACAAAGTGAGCTCAAGGCCAGCCTGAACTGCATAGCGAGACTGTCTCAAAAAAGACAAAAAAAAAAAAAAAAAAAGTAGAAGTGAAAAACATTTTTTCAATGAGGAAAACATTTAATGGTTAAAAATTATGATTTAAATCAGAAATCCTGAATGCATGTATTGAACCTGAAAGTCATTAGCTTTTAGTGGCACAAACATACAATAGTGTTTATTTCTTATTAAGTACCATAGAACTAGAAAATGTGATCAACTCTGATAGAATGCTAAATTATCCAGGACTTCAGCAATGGAGCAAAATGCCATCAATTATACAGCTGCGAAGGAGCCATTTTCATGTCCCAGGAGGGTACATAGGAAAAAATAATGTTAAGAAAATCTATTTCCAGATATTCAACTTCTGTATTCACTCTTTTCTAAAACAGACCTGTTTTGGAGATGTGGGAGTTCAGGCTGGCCTTGAACTCACGGCAATCCTCCTGCCTCCGCCTCCTGAGTGCTGGAATTACAGACACATGCCACTGTGCCTGGTTTAAAATGGACCTACCTAACAAAACACCAGTCTTATTCTCCTTCTTCCCCATATCTGACTTCCTCTTTCCTACTTCACAGTACACTGTGTTGCCTCTCAGCCTTCCCGATTTATAATCAGCTGCATTTCCCTGGAGGCACAAACATCTCTTGGGTACCTGATAAAAAGGCCAGTTAGATAACACAGGGCGCTGAGTAAGTGCTTCTGAAAGCAAAGGGGAATGGACACAGGAGGGGAGTCTTGAGAGCAGACGGGTCTCCTCTCACCTGACTGCCCAGTCCTGTGCACAGACTGTCCATCTGCTGCTATGGATCCACTATCACAGAAGCAGAACTTGAAAGCAGGCAACACACAGCAGTGTGGTGATGCCCACGGAAAAGGGCCAAAGGAATTGTCTCTGGTGAAAAACAGGTTGGCCTTGGGGGGGGAGTCAGTCTGATAACAAGGACTTTTTGGGAATTTAGTTGGAGGGCAGCCGTTTTTCATAACTGAATGAACTAAATCTGTGACTTAAGAGCATGTTAGCAATATGTGAGGAGGGACACTCTTTGCAAGTATTTAAACAAATCCTAGACATCAACTTAAAATTGAGTGGGGAGATAAATTCACTCAGAATGTACTTGAGAAAGGAAGGAGGAAGGAGGCGGGCAGGCAGTACCCAATGGCATATGTCGTGACACAGCCCTGTGGTAGAAACCCTGAGTGACCAGAGTGAGATGGAGCTGAGCGCCTGGGGCTGGGTGTGTGCGAGGTGAGGAAGAAGAGTGTGGAGATTCCTGACAGAGGGGCCAAGCTCCACAGCAGGTGACTGGAAACCTGGCAGGTCAGTGAAGATGCTCTGGGAGTGAGTGGTGATGGGACTTTTAAGTCATTCCTGAAGCCAATGTGATTTTCCCTTTCCTTGCTTCAAAAGTTTAATATTTTAATAAAGTTAGGTATTAGTGAGCTTTAACAGTTGGGAAAGTGAAGATGCGGGAGATGGCCAGAGAGGAAACGCCATGCAGAAAGAGTCAGGGCATGCCAAGGGGAAAGACAGCAGATACAGAGAGCAGGGGTCCCCAGGAGGCCGGGGCCTCCCTGTCCACAGCTTCTCTCATTTCTCCCTCCAGAGAGTCCTAGAAATCTGAGGTGGGGCTCAGCCCAATTTCATTTTCCTCTGGAAAGCCAAAGTGATCCCAAGCAATCGAGGACACTTGACAAATGGACATTATAAATAAGTTAGTAGTAACCTAAAATTCAGATTCTAGATCTCATTTTTTTTCCTCTCAAAATCTATTTTAGAGCATCTACATTGGACAGATTCACTAAACGTTCCTTTTGCATTTTAAAAATTTTAATTTACTGCCATCATACGATACAGAAAAGAATATTTTTCCACTTGGCCAGGGATAGGTGGTAACCGAAGATGGGGTTTACACTGTAAATCAGATCTGAGCTCCAAGGGACTCACTTGTCTAAGGCCTCATGCAGGCCCTGAAAAACTTTAAACTGCAGTCATGGTGCAGTTTTTTTAGAAAAAGAGATTTTAAATTTGTATTATGTTTTATTATTAGACTAGTTGAATGATGTATATATTACTTTATACTATAATATGTAGTACAGAAACAAAAACTTCTTTTGAGTTGCAAATATCTGAACTTCTAACTCATAAATATATGGATGATAGTACACTTAAATGTTTTGATCAAATATTTTCGGTTTCTTAAACCCCAGTTTGATATGGGACAAATATTCTGGAACCAGGCAAACAAGGAAATAAGAGTAAGTTGTCAAGCATCTTTAAGGACAAAAGACCTCTGCTGTTAGGACATTTAAAAGTGGCCTCTTCCCAGGCACTGCATATGCTAGTGCACATCTGTGGTCTGTTTCTCCAGCTCTGTGACTCTAAAATTAGAAGGCGCCACTTGGAAGACCGCCAAGGTAATCATCAGAAGGACCACAGTAGGAGACGACCAGGAAAGCTACTATGGGCGATGGGGGGTTAAATTTAGAAACCATCTGTTTAACTCTTGGCATAAATGCATTAAAATCGAACCTTAGGATATTTGAAACCAAATAAAAGAAAGGATGATTCATGCATTCAAAAACAGCAAAGGAGGTCTCTAAAATATTGTGTAGTTTTGAGACTAAATAGTCGTAATGGCATAATGCAGCAACATGTGAAAGTTACAGAATAGAGACTCTATTATTCAGTCACCGATTCGCCTAACACCAATTTGCCACACACCTGTTATATGCTAGGCCAACCGGGTGCCGAGGGAGCGTGGAAGAGAACAAGCTCACATTCAGGCCATCAAACCTCATAAACATTTGGGAGCCTCCCACGCATTCCTCCTGACTACCTGCCAGCTAATTCAGCCTTGGAAAGGTCAGTGCAGGAAAAGAGATAGGCTCAAGGTGTCAGGCAGCCCTCAAGTGTAGGTCCGCCTCCACGGAGGGTCTGGACTTGCTAAGATGCTGCTGCTCGCCCAAGAGGGGAGAGGAAAGAGACAGACAGGCACTGCTGGGAAGCAAGGGCACAAACCAGCTCTGCACAGCCATGGCTCTGCTCTAAGTTCCGCAGGCGAGGACCAAGTGTCAGTGGAGTCCGTATCACTATCTCTCTAGCTTAGGCTCGAATGTCAACTACGGCCAGAAGGACGGGTGGGCGAAGGAAAATGAATTCCAAAATTAATCATGAAAACATGATTTCTTGGGCTTAAAAAAAGTCAAACACAATTACTAAAGGAAGCCCTTTAACAGATATCCCCTTTGCTTTCTTAGTAACTCAAGCTGTTCTCCTTATACACACAGACATACACATACATGATAAATAAATAACGTGTAAAATTTGTTTCTATAGTCCTGGAATAACACAATACAAAGACCTAGCTAATAACTCTGGGGGGAATAATCTACATTTTGACAGAAAGAAAGGGACGGGAGACCTCTGTTGAGTCATTTCTACCTCTGGTCCTTTGGCCTTTCCAGACCTTTCCAGCAGAGCCAGGAGCAGACCATGTCTGCCCAAAGGAAAAGCAGGAGTCTATGCCAGCATGAAAGACATGGAGAGACACTGAAAGGCAAGTGGAGAAATCCCGCTAACATCTCACCAGCGCTTTCCCCAACAGAGCTCCGCTTTTCTCTTTACTTGTGGAAGCTCGCACCCTCAGTTCTGCTCGCCATCAGTGTGGCGAGGCCCTCTTTTCACATTCACAGCACAGCAGGCTGAAAATCCGTAAAGCACAGATGCGTGCATAGGGCCATAGTAGCCCCGAGGGCAAGTGAAGTCCAGGGATACCTTCTGAAAACCAAGAGCACCAGTAACCTTCTGCAACGATCCCTACCAAAATGTGGTTGGGCAGTCAACTTTCTAAATTTTACAATAACATTGCTTTAAAAAAAATAAATCAAATAAAAGAAGTCAGTGGTTACTTTAGACTGTCATTTCAAAACCTATGTGATAGCTTCGAAAAAAAACCACTGTATTTCTATGACTGCCGCATAAAAATAAAGAAGTAAGGACTCACCTGCTATTGGAGGACAAAGACAGAAAGCTATTCAGTTTTCTGGCTTATTTTGTAAACCAAGGACCTCAGGAGAACTGCTAAAAAAATTCAGCTTTTAGAGAAGAGAAACAAAGCTAAAAAGAAGCAGTAAATAAGAATTTGTAGTATTGCAGAAGCAGCTTAAAATCTTGCTTTCCTCCTTTCATCTCAGGAATTTAAAGAATAAGTGATGCTCAAGAATTGCATTTTAAAGTGCATCTACTTGGTTGCAGAAATACTTGTCTACATTTATAAAACAGCTGTTTTCTCGTCAGAAGAAACCCATTTTCACGGGAAAAGATTAGCACATCTCACATAAGGATACAGATGTCCTGAAGTAGATTAGATTCCTCAAAGGTTTCCTACGTAAAATGATCCCACTGTAGTCATTTATAAGGAGTAAAAAAGGGCTGGTTAGCGATTGGTGGGACTTTTTAGTGAGATAAAGATTTACTTGGTGTCTCTCTGATGGGTAATGCAATAAAATTTTTTACCACTGTTTTAATTTTGAAAAAGAACATTGTGAAACTGATCTTTGAAAACTAGAAAACTCAACAACCCTGATAATCTTTTCCTTCTTCAAACTTTTATTTCCCTCTCTTCTAAAAGGCAGTGAGAAGATACCAGCATTGAGAAGCAGAGACAGGCAAGGATGGAAGAACAGACAATAAAATAAGGAGCCAGTGAGCCAGGTCACATGGCTCAGCAAGGGACATGTTTTGAGGAACTAGGCTTTTCCCAGTGTGGCTGATTCTGCTCTGGGTGGGGTCCTCCAGGGAGTAGGAGCCATAGGACCAGAGGTGGGAAGATCAGTGAGCTCTGAAATCCTCCTGCATATTGTAAGGGCAACTCTGGATTTATGTCACCTGAAGATGCACAATAGGAATTTAATTACAGAGTAAAATGATTTTCCTAACAGTGAAAAAGGATAATTAAGAAGATTCCTGAGCACTAACCCTTAGGAATTCGGACGGGGGAGAGCAGAGGAAGAGCCTGAGTCCAAGATGTTACTGGGCTCAGGACCCATAGCAAGGTCCTGGCAGGCCCCTACCCCAGCTTCTTCCAGCACTGCAATCATTTTGGAGCTCCTAGCTCCCATTCTTGTAACTTTTCCAGAGGTAGGTATGGTTTCCTGGCACCTGAGGGAGGCAGGAAGGAACTGTAACATCAGAGACACACATTCCTACTGAACGTCCTAGGCAATAACCTCCGGAAAGCAGGCTCTGCTGGCTGCTTCAGCGCAACATTCATGGTAGACTGAGTCTGAAAGAGGCAGTGATGAGGGAGGCCGGGAGCGTGATGCTGCGGCCCGGCTCAGCACAGACTATTACAGCATCAGAGATAAGGACAGCAAGAGGCTGGCATCCCCACCCTCCTGCCGCCCGCATGTACTCGAGAGTAATATCCCAGCCCCATTCTTCTCTTGAAAAGAAGTGCCACTGCACCAAGGGACCATCCAAGACCCTCCTCTCAGAATAGGGTGGCTCACTCTACACCAGTATTACTCCCTCTAATAAAAGAGACTTCCAAGTTTTCTACTGATCAGAAGATAAAATGGCTAAAATTCACAATTCCTTATTCAAGGAATCAAGGACAAGGCTCATTTATAATAAATATAGAGGAAACACTGCCTAAATGGAACAACAGCAGATAGATAAAAGCTGGACTAAATCTCAGTCGAAAAACATCACTTCTACCTAGTCTGTGTACTAGTTCTAAAATTGTAGCTTGTGATGTTTAGAGGGATATCTACTCAACTTTCAGACCTTTCACTTCAGCAATTTCTGAAGAGGAAAAGAGAGAATGCCAAGGCCTGAATCACTGTCTAACGGAATGCTACGAAAAAGGAACCAGAGGAAAATGTTGAACATCAACACAGCAGATCGGCAGCACTGCACAGGAGTGAGACAGTGAATCAACAGGACGGGCGGCCTCCACTCCAAGCCTGGAAACTGGAATAGGGTGTGAACGACGTGTAGCTCTTGTAGGATAGATGGCTGTCAATGGCCTCACACATTTGGCACTAACATTATATATTGTTTGTTCCAAGAAAACCAAATCACTTACTATTTGTATAGCCACACACATGATTTGATAGATTTCTAAAACACTTTCCTCTGCACAGAGGTCAGGAAGCTGAGCTTTCTTTATTGGACAGATGATGAGTCTGAACTGAAAAATTCAATGTAATAATCACCACCTGCAGTTCCTAAATCCCCCAGTATCCAACAATGGCAAGAATTTGCTTTTTTGTAACAATTTGGTGGCGAACTTGACCTGAGCTCCACACCCAGTGCTGCTACATAATAGATACACATGTTATTTTAAATCAGGAAAATCCTGAACTCCACAACTGTGGCCTTGCAGACCAACTGAGGCAAGAGGCCAGGCTACTGGAAGGAACAGAGTCAAATCACAATCTCTTCTGCTCCCACGTCAACATTTAGAAAATAAGAATATTAGACCAGAGGGCTCCTCAAGAACTTGACCATAATTAAATTCTGAGATTCTGCCTGGTTTCTAGGATTCTAATATACTAAAATACATAACAAATTATGTTGAACTCTGAAGTATGCTGAATTTCTATTAAAGTATACACATTTAGCTTTGGGATTATGTTAGCCAACTTTCTATTTCTACAAATATCAGAGACAATTAACTTATAATATATAAATGTATTTGTTTTGGCTCACAATAGTGGGCCCCAGATCAAGACTGGGCAGAGCCACTGCCTTCGTGCCCTGCGGGTGCAGAGGGCAACAGTGGAACGTGTGGCAGCGTGAATGGCACCTCCAGAGGGTGGGAAGCAGAAGGGGAAGAGCAGGACACCAGTCCTTTGGAACACTAGCCCTCAGTGACTAAGGATCTCCCATAGGTCACCAGTAAAGGCCTTGGGGATACTCAAGATCCAAACAGCACACAAATCCATGTGATGAGTATGGATTCTTGGCTGCATCCTTGATGCTGTAAAGCCACACAGGTTCAGTACCTGCTCCACCCAGCACAGAAGTGATGCCTTCCATAATGGTCCTGTGGATGTCGGCGTGGGACAGGATGAATGCGAGGGTCCAAAAGGTAATCTTAAAAAGAAAAGTGACATCAAAATTACAAATGTCTTTAAAGGGAGTCCAAAGCAAAATGGGTACTAGCCATAAATAGTCAGAGAATCAAGGGCAGTGTTTAACCTTAAAAGTACACTATTCAAGAGCATCTCTGAAGACAATTAGAATTTATCAGTAAGAGATGTTCTGTATCTCTAAGAGGCCAACTTTATAATTTCATTCTTTTACTATCATTAAATTGTATATAGAAACACACATTGAATATTCAGAAATAACAAATTCTGACATTTAAGAATGTAAATGTCAGGCATGGTGGTACATGCCTGTAATTCCCATACTCTATAAGGCTGAGGCAGGAGGATGGCAAGTTCAAGCCCTGCCTGGGCAATTTAGCTAGATTTTATCTGAAAAATTAAAAAAACAGGGGTTGGGGGTAGTCTGAAGCTAGGGATGTAGCTTAGTGCAGAGGCCTTGGTCTCAATCCCCAGTACTGCTCCCTCAAAAAAAAAAAGTTCCTCTAAAACAAAAACATTTTTTAAAGAATTTCCTTAAAATACAAATGAATCAGTAAATATTACTTCCTGCAAATAAGACATGGGTATTTTAAACAAGCCCAATAAACTATACTTAAAACCCCACAGGCTGAATTATGAGAGCGCCCTTATTAAATGGGGGGAGGGGTCACTCACACCTGGCCTACTGAATGTTACAGCACTGGGTACCTTTGCAAGTTCTTATCCCCAACCTATCTAGATGACCTCATCTCTCTCCCCAAAACAGTATTCAAGACAACATTTTACTTCTGTATATCTTAAAGTTTAACTTCCTATTGAGGTAGATGTTTTTCCATCTAAGGCTCACAGTACAGGCAACCTGTGTAACATCATTAAAACAAGCTGGGGGAAAGTTTCCTTTTCATTTTTTCCTATAAACATTTATTATGAAATCAATTCTTGTTATAGTTTGGGTCTGGATGGCCTCTAAAAGCCTCATGCAGTCACGGAGGTGCCTTTCTGGAGGCGGGCTTCTAGAGTTTGTGTTTGATTCATGGTCCGAGGCTGGGATTGTACGTGTGCGTGCTAAACTCACCCTGGGAAGGGTAATCTACATGCATTATAAGGGACAAAAAGAGTCTGCACACTCCTTCCTTTTTGCTCTTGTTGCATTTGCTATTTTTTATCACCATGAACTGCTGCCCAGCTGCCATACCACCCTGCCTTGGAACCAGCTAAGTATAGACTGAAACCGCTACACACTGTGAGCTAAATAAACCTTTCCCTCTTTAATTTTGGATGCTGGGTATTTTGTCTCAGCAATGAGAGAAAAGTAACCAAGACAATTCTGAAACGACTCGGGTGATATTTTGTGTAAAAGAAGTTGTTTGCTTCTTTTTGTCCCTTTTGACTGTCTTCTATGCCTGGACAGAATCCCAACACTCCCCTCTGTGGTGAAAAGAGGAAGAGCAGCTATCCAAAGGAAAGCATCCCAGGGACATTAAATTGATAGGGTGAGTCCTTACACAGTACTGTTTATATAAACAGGATACACAGGAGAGCCACATCCTCCCTTGCTGAGGCTCCCTCTCTTAGGAAGGAGCTGTTTTATGTTATCTCACCTATCTGAAAAGATGAAGACGCAGCTTTCTTCCCTGTCTCCTAACTCTGACCTTTCTGCTCAGTGCTAAATTACTGAATCTAATTAACTACCCCCCCCCACACACTCAATTGATTCATATTGGGAGGAAACTACTAGTGATAACACGAAGGCTTTTAATTACAAAGAAAAGTATACAGAGTTGTACATGTTTACTTGTAGATTTGAAGATTTACTGAAATTGGGCTTTGTTTTTGATAAACACAGGGATCTGAACTACATATGGTTGTGTAGTGGTGTTAAATTCCCACTTTAAGACCTCTCTTTTCTGAACAGATTTCTCTTTTTTTAAAAAAAAAAATTATGATCTTTTCTACTTTAGAAAACCATAGTACTTTTTAAAAATGAGAAAAAGCATGTGAAGAGAGTGGGAGTTGGTAAAATGTTTGTATGTGATACAAAATTAGGAGGCAGGAAAGCAGCCCTGGGGTCAATGTGTTCCCGTCTGGGAAGCGGGCAGATCTGCTGCTCCCAACACAACCAACTGGGGTTTGGCCAGAAGGGTGGATTCTATGCCACAGCTGGGCACAAATGTGGAGGGGCATGGTTCCCTGGCTGCAGAAACAACTGCCCATCATTCAGGACAGGAGGGGAAGGACAAGGAGAAAAGCTCAGCTCCCTGCTGGGTCAGGAGAAAACAGATTGAGTGTGACCTTGGGGTCTTTCCCTGATGCACCCAGAAATAGATTTAAATGATCACTGAGAGAGCTTCTGAGGTAGGGCAGGTCTGCACCCATCGTGGTCAACTTAAATACTGTAGGACAACTTCTACCCCAAGAACTTGCCTCTCTGTTTGGGGATGTGAGGCACACAGTGACAGGCCACTGTACAAAACTGCTGTGGGAGCTGAGGTGGCGTAAACTGGGGATTGCTCCTGAAGTCCTGAGAGAAAATCTGGGAGAGGAAGCAGGTACGAAGGGTGAAACATCAGCTTTCAGAATAGCTGGAGCAATGCTCTTAAGAAGTTCAGTCCAGGAGTGGTCTTCTCATAGAAATCACTTCCTGTATGACAATTACTGTCTCAAAGCATAATGAGGTCATGGTAACCTCCAAGGACAATACTCAGCCCACAGGAAACCTTGGGGCTGAGCCCTGCAGTCTCAAGGCAGAGGACAAAGGAGAAGGAAATAGGGATGTCACCTAGGCCCGACCAAGACCACAGCGTGCCTCTGGCAGGGCTTCAGCAGCTCCCTCGGCTGTGATGCAAGAAATAAAAGCCTGGACAGAGGAGCTACTCGAGCAGTTGAGCGTGGGAAGGCCAGGACTAGCTCCATTCATTGTCCTCGGGGTGCTGGAAGCCCCATCCTTGACTGAAACCAGGGCAGTGAGCGTGGTGAGGGAAGAAAATGAACATGTGCTAAGCACTGGTGCTGTGCCCGGCCCTGCGAGCCTCCTGCCACCCTTCCAGTGCAATCCTCAGAGGCAGCCTCATCACCAGGCTGCCCTCAGCAGGGCTGGGAAGCGGCGGTGGGACAGACTTCCACTTATCACCAGACACTTGCTTTCCGGGATGAAGGATCTCGGTCTCTTCACCCAGTGCCAGGGACACAGTGAAAGCACTGACTTCCTCCGAGTCAGATCAGTGGGGCTTTGGCAGTTTGTCCCCATTCAGGGAACCTTCTTGATGAAATCTTGGAAATTAATCCCTGAAAGAAGTGGCTGTTCCACTGCTACTCTGGGAGTTGTTCTAAGGTTTGCTTTTCAGTGCTGCCATAGCTTAATCAGTTTCCAAGCAAATTACTTAAGAAAGATCAGAGAATTATATTGGAAGAACATAAAACAGGGAAAGGGATTAGACTATTCGTTCTTGTCCACCCCAAGTGACATTTATAGTCTTATGGGTGACACATGTTGGGAGAAAAGAGGCCAAAATTTCTCCTCTGCTCTTTACCTAATAAATTTTACAGTAGGTTATAGGAAACTAAGGTATTAGGTCTTCAGAAAGGGGAATGGCAAATATATAATCCTTAAAACATTTTCCTTATTTTTATTAGATGAAAAAGGAAAAAAAGGTCACCGTTATCACTAGAGATAAATGAATGTTCTTATTTAGTAGATAACAAATATATAAAAAAGATTACACTTTAATTTCACAGGACATAGGGAGCAGGTGAGGCTAATGTGAGAGGCTTCTGACCCCGGAAACTGGTATGGATGGAACAAAAGAGGCAATAAATTTTGTGGCTCTATTAAAGCTCAGAGTAGCGTTAAAACCAGTTCTATCCAGGCTTAGTGCTACATGTCTCTGATCCCAGCACTTGGGGAGGTTGAGGCAGAAGGGTAGCAGATTTGAACCCAGGCTGGGCAACTTAGCAAGATCTTGTCTCAAAAAAAAGAAAAGACTGATGATGTGGTTCAGTTAGGCTGTTTTGGAAAAGGAAAGGGGATTAAGAAGAGGGGAGAAGGATGGAGGAGCGGAAGGGAGAAGAAAAGAGGAAAAGGAAAGGACATGACACTGTTAAAAGCCTTTGCTGTCTTTAGAGAGATGGCAAATTCATGTCATCAGCCTCTCCCTGGGGAAGACAGGACTGAGAGGCCTGGTGACACGAATGATGTGCGTGCAGACTGAGAATGGCTCAAAGTCACTGAGCACCTGTGGGATTGGTCCATGGAGCCTTCTTGACTTTTCAGAGCAATGGAACCATGCAGGTCAGTGGGTCCCAGGGTCCAGGCCTACAGTGGCAGTTTTGCATCTGTTCTCTCTGTTACCAATCAGGGAATAAATAACTCCAGTTAGCACCCTAACACTCCAGAGCTCCAGCTGGGTGTCTGGCTTTAAGCCTGACTCTGGCTGACACTGTTCACTCCCCTACTTTTTCACTAATCTCTGGTGGGAGCTGAGCCTCATTGATCTTGCTGCACTAACACCTAGCACACTGCCCACACAGGAAAGGCTCGTTTAGCAGGTCAGTGCCAGCCAGTGCCCAGGCCAGCTTCTCCTTGCCAGGCGCTGCTCTGAAGAGTTGGGACAGCCTCTGCCTCCTACGTGACTCAGGCAGGTTCCAGTGGGCATTTTGCTTTGCTTTGTATCTCACAACTGAATCAGCTACAGTGTTTTTCTTTCTCTATAGTAAATGAAGGGGTAGGGGAAAAACGAAGAAAACACCAGCAGACACAAACACACACTCTACTTCCATACATGACTGTACACTTACAGGAACAGCATTCGACAGAGAGGCCCACAGCATCAGGAGCCCGTAGTTCGCACCGTGCCCATCTGCTTCCCCCTCTACCACCTCCAGCACAGCCTGCATTAACGTCTGTTTAAAAGAAATAAGTATGGTCAAACCGTGGCTATAGGTCAAAGTGCTATAAACAAGAGATCGTGCAGCTTCCTTTTATCCCAGAGCAGAGCCAGGGTTGATCCAGACCTCAGTGGAAGACACACAGACTTGGAATAACACTGCCAATGACAAACGACTGTACGCAAGCATGTCCAGGGTAGCCCCAAATTGGGGCACACAAATTTTGAACCAGGAATTGAACTTATGATGTTGAACTTGCACTATCAAACTCCTTTCTCAGCAAACACTCTCAGCTGTCATATTTCATTTCTGTCTCCACATATACTTTAAGAAAAGCAGCTAAGGAATACTCACCACAGAATCAGCCTTTTTAGGTTTGTATGCTTTTATATCTGGAATGCTTTCCTCAAATAGTGCTAGGAGCCACCTTTTGGATTTTGACCAGTTTCTGTGTGAGAAAAAAAAAAGATGTGCAAAAATTAATCCGAAAGTGTATAGGGAAAAATAAGGAATCAAAGGGGGAGTCTGTGGAGTTACAATTCTTTCCCTACATCCAGTCTTCATTTTCAAGCACAATGCTCTACAGGTTTCCCTTTAGAACTTGGTCCAGAAGGACAGTTGATGGGTGAAGGTCACCACATCTGAATGTCTTCTGCAAGGAAACACTTAGATTCCTAATGGACTGGTACTGAGTAAGAATACAGGTGACCACTGGCTCAACTGCCTTTTTTTCAACCAGGAACTGAACTCAGGACCTTGAACTTTCCAGGCAGTGCTGTGCCACTGAGCTATTTCCCTGACCTCAATTTCCTCTTGTGGCTGCTGTCAGTTGGGACAGATGAAAGCCCGGTGCAGACATGAGCTGCTGGATGAAGCCAGGCAAAGTGGCTCTCAGCTTCCAGTCCTCTCTGAACAGTGACCAGTATCAACTATAAGCTGAAACTTTAGTTCTCAAGGTGTACTAGCAGGGGGTCTTTACACAGTGATTCCAGGTAAGCACGAAACCCTCATGGAGATTGGACACTTGGAAAAAACCCTGGCAGGGGTGTTGTGTGCAGGGACACACAGTGAAACTAGCAGTGGGATGCTAGGAAGTCACCCCTCCCCAGCACAACCCTGCTTCTCCCCAGGCCTCAGGCTGCCCCACCTGAAGCCACAAGGCTTGGAGTTCTAACATACAATCTGAACAGACTGACACATACAACAATCTCCAAGAGATTAGAAAGTAAAAATCATTTCACAAGTGTCCATCTGAGCCAGCTGTGGAAACACACCTGGGTACCCCAGCCTCTGCTCAGAGAGAACATGCTGGGTGGTCACTCTGATGGCTGAGCAGGACCCAAGTGGACCAGCTCTCGTCAGGGTGGAAAAGCCTGGGAATAAGTCCTCTCATTTCGTTCAGGAGAAACAGGAAGAGGACGCAGCACGTCTCTCGTCTGTTCCTTCTCAGTTTACACCAGCACACTGAGCAAACACAAAGGAGGCAGAAGTCGCTTCTCTGTCCCATGAGCTGGTGTCACATCTACCTGCGAGGGAGCCGAGTAGTGCACAGGTTGCTGAGGTGAATGGGGCCAGTGGGTTAATCACAGAACAGGACCCTACCTCAGTAGCCACTCTGGCATCTGGGATCCGTACTCAAAACCCTCATCGTAAGTTTGAAAATGCTGGCAGAAGACCTCAGTTTCCCTCTTGTGTGAGGGAAACATGCCTTTCTTAAAAAGCACGTTCACTGTGACGGGATAGAGGAGACGCCTGTGGAGACAGAAACACACGTAGTTCAGACCCCCGGCCGAAGAAGCAGCTGCCAGACACAGGGAGGGCACTGGGCCACAGTGACCAACTACGCGTAGGTAACGCGTGGCCGACCCTTCGGGGGGAAGTCTGTCTGGAGGGGTCTTAATATTTGTTAACTGTGGTCAAAACCATTCAGGGAGAACTGAAATCGTGGTCTTAATTACCTAAGATTTAAAAATCCCTCTAAGCAAACGTATGCTGACAAATAGAAATAAACTGATACAATAAGTTTGAAAAGCATTCATTTAGAAAATACTAACAACAGCTAAAGCACCGTCCATGCCTGGGGTAGCAGTGAGCAATAACTGAATGGAGAAGCAAAGGCAGCACTGGTCATGGAATTTCCTAATCCTTCACAGAGTCCCGACGTGCACTGAAATATAGCACTTTTCAGTGATTTTTACTGTACACGAATGAAGTGATCATTGTGGCACAATTAAAGAATATCAAAGATATTCAGGGATAGTCACTATTCAAAAATAAGTATTTTTATATCAAAGATAGCATAGAAGATACGTATCATTCCTTCAGGTTCTCTTTCCCCCAAGGTTTCAAAAATACTCAGGGATTACTTTGCTCCCTTACAGATACTGGACATGCTTTGGCAAATTTTAAGGTGGCTTGGTTATTTCTGCTTCCTCCTCCAACTACCACCTCTAAAATCACACTAATCAGCATTCTGTTTTGGATCTTAATGGCTGAAACTATGCCTTCTGTGTTACGGCTTTTCTAGAAAGCTTCAGGATGTGACTGCTCCCTCCTGCTCCCCTGCAGCTCTCCTATCTCTTGGGACCTCCCTGCCAGGACAGTTGGAGGACTCAGTCTAGAGGCCCACAGTGACTTGGCCTGAGCTGCACAGAGCTTTTCAGAGCTCTGTCTTCACATAAGGATTCCATTCTCTCCCGGGCCCCACCATGTCTCCCCATCCCACTGATCATGAACTGCACTGAGTGTATGGTGATTAGGTGAGGCAAATACAGGTGGAACACGCAAAGCCATTGGAAGGACTAAGGGAAATGACTGCATTAAAATGATTGTCCCGGCTTATTTGTGTACCAGGAGCGGAACTGCCTATTAATTAGAATTTAAAAGACTTAGAGAAATCACTTAACCTCATTAAGCAAACTTCTAATCTGCCAGGTAATTTGTGAAACCCAGTGTGATAGTTTTGGTTGTATTTGAAGATTAAAGGTTAAAAGATACTAAAGCATCTAATTACCTTACTAAACCGATCAGGTCCATTGTCCCATGAGGGCCTAAATCTTCTAATTGTTCATGGAATTCTTCATTCAGTTGCTCTGTAAACTGACACATGTTGAAAGTCCCCATTTTCCCTTTCATTGTAATATAGAGTTTTTCATGCAGTGTTAGAAAGATATTCTTTGGAACTGATGCTATAAATAGAGAAAACTATTTTCAAAATAAGTCACAACCCCTAGAAGTGTTCACTATACCTCTACCCTTATTGGGTCAGTAAGGACCTTCCAACATCCTTCCAGTACACACAATCACCTTCTGCACATAAAGTGGACAAAGATTCCACCTAGATTTGGATACTGATATCTACAGGGTGACTTGCTCTATGGGAAGATGTACAAATGGGTATAGAGAATGCGGCCCCCTCTTCCAAATCTGTGTCCCAGGTATATCACAGCTACGTAGTGTTTCACATTTCCCAGCAAATTCAGAAGCTCCTCGGGATGCTTTTACCACCCTCCCTTTTACCAGCCCAAGCCCTACCCCAGATCCCCACACTCATCAGCCAAATACTTCCTGCCAATTTCTATTTATTCCTCCATTGCATATTATTTTCATAAGAAGTGTTTCTTAACCATGAGTAACTCTGACCCGCCTCTTTCCTTTGTTTTAGTGTTTGTGTTCCTTCTATGATACACACTTCTGGTTAGACAGAGGTGGTGGGAATGTAAGCTTATTTTTTTTAAACTAATTTCTTTCATCTCGTTTTATTATCTTTCAAGAAACTTTTTCAAAACACATTTTTAAATTTCCTATTTCTTCATTCTGTTATGTACAGATTCTGTGTATTAATTTTATATAAATTAATGAGGAATACATCTTCAAATCTTCTCTGTGGGGCAGGACTTAGGGGAGGGATGAGAAATTAGCTCAAGAGACAATGTTCACACATTTCATCTATTAAATAAATATTCAATATTTAGAAATATTTAAATGTGGAAGGCCCCAGAGAGGGCACAGGTGAAAAGCCTGCTGGTTTCCACACACCAGTAATAGGTAAGGGATGTGTTATAAGTGGATCAAAAGTCCTCAGAGTAGCTGTGCTCCTTGGTCAAGATTTCTATAGCCCATATGTCAACAGTGTTAAACAAAGAATTTAACCTATGTGTTAAGATCTGCATGCAAGCAAGAAGAAAAAATAATCATGGTATCAATCACTGATAGACTTGAAACTTTTTTCTCTCAATGGCAAGAAACACAGGAGAGACTATGTGAAAAGAAACCAAGAGACCTAAGAACACGAGATGGAGAAAGAGAAGGCACAGTGTGTGGGAGCCTAGTGAGAAGGCAGAGCCAGGGCCAGCTTTGCATCTGTGGAGGGCATGAGGCTTTAGCTCACACATGTGCAGCCCGGGAAAGGCTGAAGTCCGATGGCCACATGGCAGCATGCTCACCAGTTATTACCAGCAGTGCCGAAATTAAGAGGCAGAACTCGTGGATGGGGAAGTCAAGGCTCGGCTTACTGTGCAGCCCTATGCGGAATGTCAGAAAAAGCCACAAGAGGACTGGGATCATAGCTCAGTGGCAAAGACACACTAACGGGCTTTCCAAGCAGGAGAACTGTACCTGCAGGAAGCAGAGTCACAACAGAGAACCAAGCAAGAGCCGCAGCCTATGCACAACTGTACACACAGCAGAAGAACAGAGACTGAAGAATCCTGCAGGTTGCAATGTGGTGCAGATTCCAAATACTCTCTCAAAAAATACTGATTGGTGTGTAAACCCATCTCGTTCTCAAGTCCACTTGAAATCTAACTGTATTCAGCTACCGATAATTGGCTTTTCAGTCCCCTCACATTCATTCCTTCTTTTAGCCTAACCTCAAGAATAACAAAACGTATGACTATAATCCCAGGACTGTGGGAGGCTGAGGCAGGAGAATCTTGAGTTTAAACCTGCCTCAGCAACATAGAAAGACCTTGTCTCAAAATAAAAAGAAAATTTAAAAAGGATGGAAAAGTAGCTCAGAGCAAAACCCCGGGCTCAATCTCTGGTATTGAAAAAATACATATCAAAGAATAAATTTAGAGAATATAATTTTTACCTAAAACTACTCTTGAATTCCATAGTTTTACTTCAAATGCCCTATTTGAAAATACTCTTTACCTGTATGGTAGACAGGATTTTGTACTGCTAATTCAAAGTTTACTTCTTTGGATTTGAGAAATACATTGATTCCTTCTTCTTCAGTAACAAAGGTCATTCGGTTCCCCATGGCAAAGATTGTAAATACTGGCCCATACTGCAAGAAAACACATAAACAAACACTGAGAATGCTAGCATTTCTAAGCCAGGGGTTAGATCTAAGGCAGTTTTTATAAAGAACCCCAAAAGTGAAGTTCTAGTCAAACAAACAGGGTTGTATCTAGCAATTAATTATAAATGCAGACATTAAACTGATGTAAATCTTAACTTTTACTGTCCTAAGAATGTTTATGAGATAGTATTACTATCTATGTATATTTTCCTTTCTTGTAGGTGAAATAATTATTAGAAAATAATTACAAGTAACAATTGGAAATCCATCAACAT
The DNA here is from genome assembly GCF_034190915.1 of Cavia porcellus. Lineage (NCBI taxonomy): Eukaryota > Metazoa > Chordata > Mammalia > Rodentia > Caviidae > Cavia > Cavia porcellus. The sequence continues at coordinate 38,054,256 of NW_026947511.1, read as the reverse complement.
TGTGATCCTTGAATTGTTTTCAATTTATCAGTAGGCTGATACATAACCTATAGCACAACGCTGCTCAAGAAAAGAAGCAAAATTGCCAGCTGTTTTCCAGGAAGTCATTTTCCTTAACTTCTAACTATTTTTAGCATTTTCTCCAATTATGAAAGTAGGTAATAAACCACATATCATCAAGAGAAACTATCACGCATTCACACACTACGACAGTCACTATAAAGGTCTCCAAACATCATTTATGCTCATCACTACCTCAGTCTTAGTCACTTCTATCATACCCATAGGATGGCAGATGATTTCTCCTGTCATCCACTGTTGGGTGACACTGGCCACTGAAGGCCTCGATAAAGTCTCATTTTCTTACACTCATGAGCCAGACACCTACACTGACCCCCAATTTGACCTTCTCTACAGTTGCTACTAATCAATACTCACACTCATATGTATTGTTCAAGTTTTGTTTGCAAGAGAATTAACTTCCCGTTAGGAGACTGGGCTTCTGCAACATGGATAGGTAGAGGGCCCAAGTGCAGATTAAGCTCAAACACACTCACCAGCTCAGATGGCTGCTGGTATGTGGCTTTCAAGTCACTCTTACTGCAATACAAATGCACAACGAAAAATGGTCATGGGTCAAGTGATAAATTCTATAGCAGCAGGTCTTGGGAATTTTGTTTTTCTTGGTTCTCCTTTCCTTGGGCACTCTGAGTATTATGAAACAAGGGTAAACAAACACAGTAGATTTTTAAAGGGCCACTTGTTTTTTGGTTTTGAGATAGGGTCTAAGTCACTGAAGTGCTCAGGCTGGTTTCAAATTTGAGATTCAAAACCTCAGCCTCCGGGAGTGCTATGCTTACAGGCATGTGCCACAATCCCTAGATTCATGTAGTTTTCAATTCAACTATTTGAGATAATTACAGATTAATTGTAGCAATCACAGGAAGTATTATCGAGATGTCACATACTCACAACTGTTTGCCCCATGTTACCATCGTGTCTTTTCTTTCCCTCGTTTGACTGCACTAGTTGAAAGTTCCAGCACTGTGCTGGTAAGAGTAGTGATTAAATGAAATTTTTGTTTTCTTCCCAATCATACAGGAAAAATTTAGTCTCCTATTAGCCATCAAATTTTTGTAGATGTTTATGATCAAGCTGAGAAAACTCCCCTCTAGTACCAGTTTTGAAAAAATTTGGTCGTTTTATCATAAATAAGAAGTTTTGTTAAAGGCTTTTATGCACCAATTGATACAATTGTGTATTTTCTCTTTCTTCTATAGAGTCGGCTTATGCTGATTTTCCAGTCCTGAAAGGTCTTGCATCTCTGCAATGGACTCCTCCTGGTAAATCCTTTGAAATATTGCTGAATTTTATTTGCTGGTATACATGTATGCATATATATGTTTACATCTCTTTATCTGTAATTTTCTTTGTACTGTCTTTGGATTGATACCAAGGTAATGCTATCTATATAAAATACACTCGGAATAACTCTTCTATTTTCTGGAAGATACTGTAGAACTGCCATCACTTCTTTAAATATCTGATGTAATTCCAAAGTAACACAATGTAGGCCTACAGAATTTTGGGGGAGGGGGTTAAATTACAAATCCAATTTCCTTAGTGGTGTAGTCTACTAAAATTATCTATTTCATATCAAATAGTTGTGGCAGTTATGTTTCTCCATAAGCTGTTCCACATTCTCTAAGCTGTTGAATTGATACACGTGAGCTATTCACAGTATTCCCTTACTGCTCTGCTGTTGTCTGGGAATCTAAAATGATGTCCCCACATTTCATTTCTATTACCGACGATCTGTAGTTTCTCTCTCTTTTTCTCTAAGGATTTTGCACAAAGTCTGGCAACACTGCTGATCTTTTCCAATAGCCCATTCTTTCTTTCATTAATTCTCTTTATTTTTTTTTTTTTTTACTTCTAAGTCATTGATTTCTGTTTTGCAAATTTCTTTCCTGTCACTGCTCCAGGTTTATATTGCTCTTCAGGGGTGATTCTTGAGAAAGAAGGTCCGATTATTGAATTTAGACTTTTCCACTTTCCTAATACAAATACTTCAGTGATAACATTTCTGATGTGTTGTATTTTTATTCTTACTTTATTTTTGTGGTACTGGGAACAGAACCTTGGGGTACTCTACCATTCAGGTGCATCCCCCCAGGCCTTTTTATTTTCTGAGATAGAATCTCACTAGATTGCCCAACCTGGCCTTGAACTTGCAATTCTGTGGCCCCAGCCTCCTGAGTAGCTGGGATTACAGGTGTGTGTCAACATGCCTTGCTCAGTTCAATGTATTTTTTATTTTTAAGAGACCAAGTTAAAATACAAACACTCAAAAACAGTTGAAAGTAAGAGATAAAGATGCAATCTGCAAATATGAACTAAAAGAAAGTTGTAGGAACTGAAATATTTTAACTCAAGATAGATTAATTATTACAGATGAGGCCATCAACTCCCTCTTGGATTGGCAAGCAGGTATCCTTGACAATGGCTGCTGCAGTGGGGAGACAGGAGAAGTTGTTTAATTAAGCCATTTGCTGTAGGGAACTCTGCCTTATGGAGAGCTGCTTGCCAGCTGATTTTTAAATAAAATGTTGAAAAATCATGATGCATAACTGTGCCAAGATTATCCCAAGAGTTTATATAAGCTGTTCATTTAATATAATTTTTTCAAAACACCCAATCTTGGTCTATGCACTTTGGAACACTGTGTTTCCAAATAGTGTTTCCAATGTGTCAACAAATAAATAATTTCAACTGCAGATATGCAACCTGTGACAAGTATAAGCAATATACCTTCACCTTCCCAGGAAAAGTCCCAGAGATTTTATCAAAGTTTCATGCTTAAGAAATTATAAACCACGCTTGTGACATATTGGTGCCTGCTTGCAATTGTAACACACTGTTGGGGTGGAGACAGGAGGATATAAATTTTGATCCTAGATTGGGCAACTTCACAACTCTGTGAAACCCTGCCTCAAAAGAGAAAGAGAGAAAGGGGTAGGGAAGAGATGATGGATGGACTGGGGCTTTAGTTCAGTGCCTTTGCCTCAATCGTTAATACTGGGGGAAGAAAAGCTATAAACTGTATCATAAGATTGACATAACCAAACACAGTCTGAGATTTAAACAAAATCTTCTGTATTCAAGGTATCAGGTTTTCAAGGCATGGCTTTTCTGTTGATAGAACTTACTAAAGACTGGACCCCAGGCATCTTAAAGGTCAACGAGTAGGAGCCATGCCAGGTTGATGTGGTGGGTGCAGGATTTGGTTTTTCACAGGCCACTAAAGGTCTTAGCTCTCTGCTGTTGAAGACTGAGGTCTCTCTGTTCAGGCCCCCCAACATGGCAGTCTGTGATTAGAGTCTGCAAGTGGGGCAGGTGACAGGGTCTTCCATCCAAATGGCACCTACGCCATTAGATTCATCAGTGAGTGAGTTTTCAGGTGAGTTCTTGGGATCTGCCAACATCCAGGGGGAGGTAACTGCAAAAGGAATAGGCAGCAGCAGGTGGGAGCTGCTATGGGTTATTTGAGAAATCTGACTACCAAACATTTATTAATCTAGAAACCTGTTAAGTAATAATCCATGCATTTAAAAAGAAAAGAGAATTAGGAGTTCTAATAGTATGAAGGTATGAAGGGTTCAGCATTTTTGACACAAGAACAATGTGAATGGTATGATACAGTCTGCTTATAAAAGATGAAAAATAAAAATCTATAAATGAATTTGCTTGTATAGGGTTCAAGAAAAGATAAAAGGATATGTAATGAATCACTGTGCTATCAAGGTTAGAGATGAAGAATAAGAACTGAGTGGAAGAAGAAAGGTCAGAGAGATTTTTCACTCAGTTTGTTATATTTAACATTTTTTTAAACTCTGTGAACTCATAATACATTTAAGAGGCCAAGGACACAGCTCAGCAGCACAGTGCCTGCCTGGCAAGCTTGAGGTCCTGAATTTCATTCTCTGTACACATACAAAAACAGAGATTAATAAAAACAAAAGGGGAAACTTCTGTGGTCATCAAAATTTTCTTTTCTCTCCCTTCTCCATGGCCAGAAAAAGCTGAAGATGACAGCTTATGACAGAATTTTAGGAGTCATTTCTTGAAAGTTCAAAGTGCGTCAACTGTGTCTTTCATAACTGCCATTTAGATGCAATTTTCCATCAAGGCTGCTAGGTAAAACCCACTGCAACAACTGTAAAAAAAAAAAAAGCAGAATGAACTCTACCCATCCATTCACCCCGAACCTGGTTCACATGTTGAGACTGATGATGTCACATATACACATTTATTATTTACATAGCAGAGCCCTGCTGGGACTAGGGTGGCTGGCCTCTGACCCTGATCTGAAAACAGCCTGAGGAAGCGACTGGGCTGGGTGTTTCACGATGGTAGGGAGTAGGTCCATGGACCACCTCTTCTAGCTTGAGAGCTGGGGCTTCTGTCGTTTAAGTCTCCCCTGGCACCCATGGCAAGAGTGCCCACCTTTTCTTATCATCCTGCCAAGGTGAGGGATACAAGGGGAAGGTTGCTAAAAACTTCCAGCAGCCAAACACACGTAGTGTTGCCATATTCTTTAGTTCAGTACTAGAGAAAGATCATTTATACTGTTCCATATGACAGCAGACACATGTAACTTGTTTCATTTAAACAGGAAAGTGACAAAAAACTCACAAATATTTGATCTGAGACAAGCTGGCAAAAAAAAAATTCTTTAAGAGTTATTAAAGTCATGTGCCTATTGGGAACAAAAGAACATTTCTTTAGAAAAGAGCTTTTTTTCATTTATCAGACTAGCAAGTTATAGAAAGTTAGTATCCAGGGCAGACCGCAATATGAGAAGTCAGACAGTTCTTACACCCAAGGGATAGTAAAAAGCATATATCACATATCTTTTACAAGGGTAACACAATAATATAAATAAAGTGTGCAATTCCACTTTTAGGAATTTATTTTGAGGAAATAATCAGGTAAAGTGCATAATGCACAATCACATACATGTGCAAGAATAGACATCAAGTCAGGGATATAGATCAGTGGGACAGAGCCTGAGCCTGCCTGGCAAGCAGGACGTTGTGAGTTTGATTCCTGACAACAATGAAAAGAATGGCTATTAACCAGAAAAAGTTGATGAAAACCTATATATCCCAATTAAGGATTTAACTATCATATCCTCAAGTGATAAAATACAGCCACTAAAAGGATTCACATAAATAATAACATGGCAAAATTATTCACATTAAATGTTAAATATGAAAGTATATAAAATAGTATTATAATACTATTCCATTGTTTACTAACTAGCTTTATAGAAAAAAAGCCAAGATATTACCCACTAAATTTTTAATTTGTTTTATTTTTAATGTGACATTTGGGTTACTTTTATTGTCATCTTAGTTCTCTTTGGAATTCTCTAACTTTTTAAAAATCTACTGTACACTGAAAACTTAGATTTTCAGTACAAATGATCAACAATATATATGATTCTGTGTATAAAATTATTATGTAAATTGAGTTAACTAGGAACATACGTGAAGAATGTGTCAACTTATAAAGTATTATAACACAACTTATACTAATGATGATAGTATCTTATAAATTTATTACATAACCAAATACCACAAAATCTTGGTGTCTCGAAGTCGGATTAAAATTGAAAGGCTAATATGTCTTTTTCCTAAAGTGCTCAGGCACTGGAAAGATTCTTAAAGGACAAAAACATCTATTCCAACGACCATTCCTAATGTCTTTGGGGAGCAGTGAAATTATAGGCTCACTGTCATCGAAAACAACACTAGCTGAAAGAACACTGCCCCTGAAATTTGTAAAGATCAACTTTGGAAGTAATTTTGACAATACTCTCATGTTAACTCAGTTTTGGGTATGGATTTATTATTCATTGTCACAATTCCAATTGTACACTTCTGTTCTTCCAAATTATTGCAAACATTTAGTTAACCTTCGTGCACCCAGAATTTAACTATGCCGAAGTAACTAGCATTTTAAAAGATATTTTCTATTTCTAATAAAGCAGACCCAAACTGAAGTTGATTTCTTTAAATTTTTTTTGGTATCTGTTTTTACTGCATAATGACCACATTTCTCACGGGGAGTTGGTATATGTATGTAATTTTTAAAAAAATCTGCTCCCCTCATCCTCTCCACTGGACTTCATATCTTTCCCCAAACCTGGCGTGGAAGAGGCTGCTAATTTCCAGCAGAGGAGTAAATAAACTAGAGTGCAAGTGTGTTCCCGGTGTCCTGCCCTGCACCTGAGACAATGAAAGAAAGCCACCTACCCGGGCCCGAGCCTGCTCGATGAACTCCAGTGGGGCCTTCCCGAACCGCAGCCCCGCGCCGACCCAGGGGATCCAGCCCGTGGCGCATGGGGGTCGGCGCGAGCCTCTGCGCCTCAGGACTACGAGCAGCGCGACTCCCGCCAGGAGCGCGGCTACCGCGGCGACGCCCAGGTCCAGGTCCTCGCTCATCCTCTTAAAAGTGCGGGCGACTGGGCCTGTCCAGGGCTCCACAGTCGTGCAGCCTGTGGCCAAAGCACTACCCACAGAAATCCTTCGCCGGCTACCTCTTCGACCCTCCCTAGACACAGCTGGGCCTCCAGCAGCCTCACTCCCGCCCACTTCCGCTTCTTTTACAAATCCAGTAAAAGGACTGTCAGCCAGGCAAGGTGCGCATGCGCGGTTACCGTGGCGACACCGTCTGGGGAATCGGAATGCGCAGTCTAAAGACTACAACTCCCAGAAGCCCCCAGCGTCCGGGCACCGAGCTGGACCGTTACTCTGCCGGCAGCAGCAAGGGGCGATGTCCCTAGGCACCTGCCGACCCGCTGTCTCGCGCCGCTGTCCCATCTCGCTGCATGTCCGTCCCAGAAGACGAGGACTCGTCATCGCCGCTCGCGCAGCGATGGCCCCGGGCGAGCAAGTTCTTGCTGTCAGGCTGCGCGGCTACCGTGGCCGAGCTAGGTATGGGCTTCCAGCGGGCAGCTACAACATCGTCGAGGGAGAAATGGAGGGAGGATGGAGAAGGACGGAGGGATAGACGGAGGGAGGGATGGAAGGAGGAGTGGGTAGAGGGATGCAGAAGTGGAAGAATGGATGGAAGGGAGAATGGAGGAGTGGATGGAGTTAAGGCGGAATGGATGAAAGGAGGGAGGGTCGGAAGGAAGGAAAGGTGAAGGGAAAGATGGAAGGATGGAACGTGGATGGCGGGATGGAGAGGTGAGGAATGGGTGGTGGGATGAAGGAATGTAGAGAGAAGAAGGGGTGGGGAGATGGCGGAGGGTGGATGGATTGATGGAGGGAGGGAGGAACAGAGGGAGGAAAGGATGGAGGCGCCCGAGCTTTGCCCCCTGGATTGAAAAGGCCGAGGCAGGTACAGGCCTAAGTCCTTGCAGGTCTGCCTTCTTTCTTTCGAGTCCGCAGGAGCCTCAGGAGTGCTCCTGTGCCTGGTGGGAACTTCTACACGCTCCCCTGCAATCATCTTGCCTTGAGCCTTTTAAAAACCATCTACTCTTCATACTTGTTGGTAACATCTCTGTCGTGGGATCTCTGTGCCTTTTGGGTCCAAGTTGTGGACCTGCCTTGTGGGATTTCAGTTATTAACCATTCACTACTGAGCAGCTCCTGACCTCTTTGAGTTGAACTCATCCATTACCTGTTTATTTTAAGGGAGATTACTGAGCAGTCAAGAATATATAAATGCTAAATCCAAGGCAAGGCACCAATGGATTGTGACATGATAATAATACTACAGGACTAGGGTATGGGTAATGAATGAAAAGACCCTGATTTGGCCTTCTTACAGGCAGTTGGAGAGACATGCAAAGAGAGACAATTGCAGTGTACCACTTATGATGAAGCTATTTTCAGGTCTCATAAGAACTCAAAACAGTCGTATCTCCCTGAGTCATAGAAAACTTGGGACCACTTAGAGTGGGATTATGGTGCCCTTACATAAGCCAGTGGTGTTTCTTCCTAGGGATTTGTGAGTAGAGTGTTTTATCTGTGTATTTCAAAATTATTTGTACATTTCCTTGCTCATCAAAAAGAAAAGAAATAAGGTGCATATCTGATGCATTTGTCACTTGTAAATACATGTCAGTCTATCTAATACGATTTTATTTTCTTCTTCTACCATAGCCAGCTCATGTTCTGTTGTTTCATCCTTTGCATTCTTCCATTCTTGCCTTTAGGCTTCTGGTTTTTCCATTTCCTCTCCAAGCTAATGGAAAATTTTTACTTTTCATTGTTCTTACTGAAACAAAGTTCATCAGATGTTAAAGAAATCTAAAATCAGATGGCTGAGTAATAGATGTATTTTCAGGTTTTTAAAAAACTGCTGTTTCTCTCCTGTGACTAAGTGGCTTTTATACAAGAACATTCCTCCTGTTAAAAATTCACAGAGAGAATTGTGTGCAGTATGTGGACGGGGGGGGGGCAGAAAAGCAAAATATGGGATGGTTCTGAGTGCAAACTAATTTAGGATAAGAACTTGAAACATGAATTAACCCAAAAGAAGGAAAAAATTAGCTTGAGAGGTTTCATTGATGCTTAAACAGAGGTTTCTACTTCTTTTATTTTTTTTTACATTCATATGCAATACAAAATTATTTTAAGTTTCTACATACAAGCTACTTTTCTTTTAGGGAAACTTTTGGCAAGATATTAACTTTCCAAAGCAAGCAGTAAGATTTAATATACTTTGCCCCTCTGCTTGTTCTATTTTCTCTTAGAGAAAGCATGCCTATTGAAAAGTCTTATATAATGTCAGTAATGTTCACAAAGTTACCTGAATGTCGTTATTTTAGTTATCAGGACATTGTATACAGTTAAGAACTTGGCATTCCTTATGTGGGTCAGGCAGTTTAACTGTTCTACAATAAAAGATCTATCTTTAATTCAAAATATGAACAGTTTTTACAAACACCTTTAGAAGGTCATACACAAAACTTATCAATACTGGAAAAACAATTCAATATATCACTTAACTGAAAGAATACTGAGCATGCTATCCTTGTATATGAAAGAAAATGTTATAATATCTTAACATATCTTCCATACCACACACATCAGGTCCGTGATTCATTGGCATGTGAAAGTCACTCATGAGGACCAGGGATATAGTTCAGTGGCACAGCTCCTGCCTGGCAAGTGGGAAGTCCTGAGTTTGATTCTTGGTACCAAAAAAGGAAGTCATCCATGAAATTATGGATGACTTTGTGTTCATTGTAGTAAATAAGAATATATAGCATGGTTTCTAAACTTCTAAAATCTTAAATGTCATGGCTATTGTCAGGGGTGCATCACAGAAAATAGGTCCTTTAAATTATTTCTCGTTGCAAAGCAAATGAAGTTTTAAAGTGGATTTTATTCTGAACTTTCTGAATGCAAAACTCAAGTGTTGTCACTTTTTTGGTTTTTACTGGTAATCTGGAATGATCTGGTGCAGTAATTGTGTTACATTTCTGAGTGTGCGAGAATCAAATGATTCTAAGCTCTCATCAGTCTTAGGAAAACATTAGTCCTCTGCTTTTAGAATTTTTGTTTGTTGATTTCTCTGAATGTTGTGGGTTTTCCCCCTCATTTGTTCTTTTTCGTTAGCAACCTTTCCCCTCGATCTCACAAAAACTCGACTCCAAATGCAAGGAGAAGCCGCTCTGGCACGGTTGGGAGACAGTTCGAGAGAACCTGCCCCCTATAGGGGCATGATGCGCACAGCCCTAGGAATCATCCAGGAGGAAGGCTTTCTAAAGCTTTGGCAAGGAGTGACACCCGCCATTTACAGACACGTAGGTATTTATCTTGATTCTAGCTGGTAAGTTTGTTATGAGTTCTGTGTTCATCTCCTTTGCTTTTTAAAACTGTATCCAGAAACTAGCCAGCACCTTTTTCCCCTACCCATATAACCAAGGAGCATATGATCTTTTTGGCAGAAAAGGAACTACCAATTTGTTGTTAAGGAATTAATCCCCTCGGATTTTATAAATGCATACTAAAATATGGAGGGACGAGCTATTATGCTGTCTGGAAGGTACTTTAAAATAATTAAGGAGAAAAAGAAGCCCATTGTGCAACTGTGTTAACAATTGATAAATTTTAATAGTAGATACAAAGTGAGTTGTCATATTATTTTCTCTACTTCCCTACATGTTGCAATTTTTCATAGTAAAATTTTTTAAAGATTCAACAATGGATACCATCTTCTACTTTGTAAACTTTAAACACAGAATATGTTTTATGTCTTTTGAGAATCACTTGTTTACTACAATGCCAAGTCTCATGAGTCTTTGTGCCATATATTAGTAGCTAGGCGGTGTGAAAGAGAACAGGGATCCTTGTCCAAGCCAACACTAGCCATACGCTAAATGTGACACAGGTGACTTCCGCCTAACTAGGTCTGGAGGCCGTTACTGGGAACCATGGCAGGGCAGCAGCAGCTGTGCCAGTGTAAGCACATCGTCCTCTGCTCCCAAGGTCACTGAAAATTACTGACTTCTTAGCTTGTGGGCAGGAACAATAAACTTGGCTTCTAAAGGGGCTGGACAAGGGTGGCATTTTCTCCTCCACCTCACGTTTCTTTGGGTGTGCAAGCACCATTGGTCAGAAAAGTGCTGAGTTCTAATATTTTGGGTTGGTATTTTTAAAGATTAGTAAATCAGAAAGCTGGTGTGTATTCATCGAAAGCTAGCCAGAATTGTACAGAGACAGTTTACTGTTTGGTGTGTCATATATTTTGATTATCTTAAAATACAAAGTTAAACTTCCTGAAATGTTATGAAAACCTCACTGAGTGAATACTATGTATTGATTTTAGTAAGTTGATGTTCCATCTTTTAGAATATTTGTTTCCCATCATCGTTCAGAGTTTTGCTTCTTTTCATTTGTAGTTTTGCTGGCACATCATCTTATAGTTTTCATTTCACACGTTTGAAACTTGACTGAAAAATTATGTTAATGAAATAAATTTTTCAAAGAGATTAGATATACTTATTCAGTGAAAATCCCTTTGTGTACCAAGCTATGAACCAGGGCCTTTGATATACTGCAAAGAAGCAGAAATTGCCTGTAGGATCTCATGTCTGATAGAGCAAGAAAAACCAGTTGATTGCCAATTAGTTTGATTATTGCTATATCAAAATACATTGTGCAGGAAAACATATTCTTTGAGTTGAGTCTTGAAAGATATGGTAGAGTTCACAAATGGAGAGGAGAGAAGCTACTTTAGAGTGATGAGACAATGAGCTGAAAGGCCTGAGACCTACAGGGCCCTGCCTCAGCTGGAGAAATACCAAGAAACCCCTGTGTGGTGGGTGTGTGTCACAGCAATAGAGGGACATGCTAGCTCAGAATGTCCTCTTGCTTTATTAAGCAAAAGAACTGAATTTGCCTTTTGTTAATGACCTGTTTTACAGTGTACTCTGGAGGTCGGATGGTCACTTACGAACATCTCCGAGAAGTTGTGTTTGGCAAAAACGAAGATGAGCATTATCCCCTTTGGTAAGTTTCGTTTGGAAAATAGTACTGTACACTATAAAGGCATGTATGTTTACCTGTGATGTATGTATGTAGGATTGCACATTTGTGTTAAAATTGCCTTAAGTTATCATTTCTGGCATGTCCAGCCTACGGACCATCTTTCCTCATTGTCCACTGCCCATTGCCCTAATGGTTTTAAATGAAGAGGAATTTTCAAAATACATAGTATAGTATGGGTATATACAAAACTTCCTTTTTTATATTTTTTACTTTAACATTAAAATAGAGGGCAAAAAGAAGGTAGGTTGAATAACCCTGCTTGGATTGTGTATTTTGATGTTCCTCTGAGTCACCTCCATCTTTGACATTTTGGAGGCCCAGCTCTAGGGTCTCCCAGTATCCCTTCTTCATCTCTTTGTCACCTTTTCTGCTCAATAAGCCCCCTCCTGTGTGGCTTCACAGTGAGCACCCAGTGTTAGGCATCTGTGTCTCCCAAGGGAAGAGCACAGTGCTGAGACAGAGCCCTTGGGTGTTAACTGAGGTGTCCCTCTCCTAACTTTCACCTCACCCATGGCTGAGCGTCCTAGCTGTGGGTGTGGCTTGATGTCTAGACTCCCTGTCTGATTCAAGCTGGTCCCTATAATAATATATTTCTCCATTTTGTGACTCTTTGTGAGATTTCATACTGCCATCATGTCATTGCCAGTTCTGAACCCTAATGACTTGGAGTAAGTGCCTTGTTTCTCCCTGTTGTGGAACTCTGGACTTTAGGGTCAGGCAAAGAGGGGCTCAGATACCCACTCTGCAGTTGTGGAACTTGAGGAAGGTCTGCCTGTGCTTTTCTTTTAGTGTTATAGTTACAGAAGTCAGACCTGTTAGGCTTTTGTTTTGTTGTAGAAAGTATAACATTTGCAAGTACCTAACACTTATAACAGAGACATAAAGAAATAGGTTAGTGTAAATCATGCATGTGAGACTCCCAACTAGTAAGTCAATAAAAGCATGAATACAATCGAAAAATAAGGAAAAGGTATTGATAGTCCCCCCAAAGAAATATAAATGTTCATTATTAAAGATGTAAAAATGTTCAGCATTATTAATAATCAGGGAAATTAATAGAAGTATCTTTTTCAAACTATAAGGGGAAATGTAAGCTACTATAGCCTTTTTGTAGCACAAAGTATTGTTTAGAAGTTTAAATGTATGATCCTTTGGCCCAGCTCCTTCTGTGTGATTATAATCATTCAGTGTGGCCTTGCACACTGATGGCTGAGCTGGGAAAAGGACCTGTTTAGCAATGGAAGGTTTCTGTAGAAAGAGAAATATTTTCAATCCCCCTTCATTTGGGATACTACTTAAACTGGTAGTTTTCACCATTTGGTTCACCAGCCTTTATCTGTTAGGTGGCTTGCATCTATGCTGTTTTTATTCTCCTACAGTCAGAATTAAACTGGAGTCAAATTATCTATTCAGGCACTTAGGTCTTTAATGCAGTTGTGCCTTCCCTGTGGATTTCAGGGCATGTGAGGCTTGAATCTTCAGATTTTTGTTTTTGTTCCTTGTGGTCCACTAGCCCTGCCATAAACAATCAAACCATGTACTTTCTTTTCCTGTGTGTATTTGTGTCTGCCCTTTGTCTTAAATTCTTACCCAGAGCTTATACTAGTTTGGTGCTAGTTCACCATAAAATATGTTGAAGTCACTGGCAACTTTTTAACAGAAAACATGTCTCCTTCTGCAATTAGGAAATCAGTCATTGGAGGGATGATGGCTGGTGTTATTGGCCAATTTTTAGCCAACCCAACTGACCTAGTGAAGGTTCAGATGCAAATGGAAGGAAAAAGGAAACTTGAAGGGAAACCCCTGAGGTAGGTTTTCCCATTAACTGATATTTTCCTTTTTCCCTTTCCCCCATCACAGTTTGAACAGTTACCTGGTGAACATACTTTCGGAATTCACAAATAGTATTAATGCTACCAGCTAATCTGGATTGTTTCTCTCCACAGTGAAACGTACATGTTGTTTATCAGGTAATTCACACCTGTTCATGACTCTCCCCTGCTGCTCCCAGCCTGGGCATTTAGACTTATCCCCTGTGCAGAATGAGCTGCAGAAACTGATCATTAAAATTTGTCCTTGTATGAACTCCAGCTTTGCCACGGTGGCTTGGTGTTGTGGAAGTCATTAAACGTTTCCAGTGTCTGTAGTTTCATCTTTAACAGAGCCTCTCTCAAAATTTTTTCATGACACCTAGTGAAGATGCTTGGCTCCAAAAGCCTTGCTTTTCCCTTTTCCTCCAGAAAAAAAGGAAAGTTAACCAGGTCAGTCTTACAAATTGTTCCTAATTTCTTGTCTGATCCGATTCAGCCTATATCCCAAAGCCCTCAAGAACATTTAAATGGTTTTGTGATATAAAACCCCTTTACTTTCTCCAAGAGGAGAAAAGACACAACTCTGACTAAGGAAGGAGTGTACAGAATGCCAGGGCTCATTTTCTCATTGTGGAACAACGTGCAATTACTAAGTAGCAGGAAGAAATGGTGCAACCTTGGCGGGGTTGAGGGGGAAATTGGCGTTAGAATTCCAAAATACTTACATGTTTAGTTGATTCCCCAGTTGTTTTCTTCTTTATCTCTAACGTTAGAAAGTCCTGGCTTGTCTGTACTTGTAATAAAGAGCGTGAACCTTGCAACGAACCTAAAAATCCAAAGCCAACCTTTACCTCATTTTAGCTTTGTAATAGCAATCAAATTCTTTAAACATTCTAGCCAGTTTTCTCAAATATAAATTGGAATATAATTCATAGTGTTTCAGGATTAAAATGCATTTTTGAGTATAAATTCCAGGAACTTACTAGGGGGTCAGTACATTTGAGCTCAAATCATTGTTTGTGATTATAACTTCCTCTGTAGCTTAATAATAGCTATCCATGTCAAAACTGACATGGGGTGATTCAGAACATGTAATAACTGTGTGGAAACCACAAAGCTACAGTGGGAATGGTGGATTTGACTTCAGGTTTTTCTGAGTATAAAGGCTCAGAATTTTCTTTTATATAGCAGAGGCTTCCAGGTTTGGTTCATGGTTCAGCATCAGTTTTCATCTGTCTCCTGAAAAATAAGCAAAATAAAAATGGGTAGTAAATTTTCACAAAACTAAAATTACTCTAAGAATGCTTAAATTCTCCTTTCTACTTTTTGATCTAAAAATATGGTTTATTTTGTGAGAGTACAAGAGAGCCAATAATTGTGTGTGTGTGTGTGTGTGTGTGTGTGTGTGTGTGTGTGTGTGTTTAGTGCTGAGGATTGAACCCAGGGTCCTGTGTGTGCCAGGCAAGAACTGTACACTGAGCTGCCACCCAGACCCAAGAGTCAGGGATTTTTTTAATGCCAAATGGCAGAAGTTTAAAACTTGCAGGTCCTCTTCATCACCAGTAAAATGAACCCAGAAATCTAACAACTACTCTTTCCTTCTCTAGTTAGTATGTCTACTGATGACCTGTCAAGAATAGTATTTTTAGTCCTTGAAATAATCAGAAAAAGAAAGTAACACAACTTATAGTGATTCCTGTTAAAAAATGTTTAAATCTAAGTGACGGCCTGTATGCTAAAGAAATAAGTTTATTGGGAATTAGACTCATGGACATTCTCTTAATTTCTTAATGGTTTTGATTACTTTACTGCAAATTATGACAGCTATGGATGAAACTTATCCAATATGTTCTGTGTGCAAGGATACATCATTTTCACACTGCACTTTTATATTCCTTAGATTTCGTGGTGTGCACCATGCATTTGCAAAAATCTTAGCGGAAGGAGGAATACGTGGGCTGTGGGCCGGCTGGATACCCAACATACAGAGAGCGGCGCTGGTAAACATGGGAGGTAATGGCAATATTACTGGATTCCAACAAGTTCCAGTTGCATTGAGAGCTATAAGTCCTCTTATCAGGAATGTGAATATCTGTCTCTTCCCTTAACAGGGAACAGGGGTTTGAGTTTCTCTTGTCCATGGCTCTTTCTCCAGTGACTAGAACAGCACCAGGCACATGGTGGGCACTGAGATACTTGGTGAACAAACGAATGTTCCTGTCCATCCTTGCCTCCATTAGTTTATTAATGCGTGGTGTGGATAATCTTTATAAGTCTCCAATGTTAGATATCACCCTTCTGTTTCATAGCTCTGTTTTCAGTAGAAGAAAAATGTAAGAAGTTTGATGTGGAAGAGTGGTTGGGACATTTGTTTTTAATGCAAGGCCTCAGCTCAGCCTTTGGCTCACAAAGGAATTTATCTGTTTGCATACAGAGAAGGCAGGGCTGAGTTGACTTTGCGCCTAGTCAGACTCAAGAGGTTCAGTGATACAATAGGGCGCCTGTCTCTTCCTCTTTTCTTCCGCCCTGCAGCTTTCTAGTTCTCCCTCCCTCCACCTTTCATTCCAGGGCACATTCCTGTGCCAAGTCTAGCATATTCTCAACACAAAAGACCTTCAGTCATGAATACAAGTAAACATTTAACTTTCTCTTTCCATTGTTAGATTTAACCACTTATGACACAGTGAAGCACTACTTGGTTTTGAATATGTCACTTGAGGACAATATCATGACTCATGGTTTGTCCAGGTGAGTGATTGTTATAGTTTGACTCCATTTTCTTTCCTTTATCTTTCCTTCTGTTTTAGGGGTAAATTCTAACTTCTGGTCTCTTTCGATCGGGAATCTAGTGGTGGTATCCTTAGAGAAAGATCGTAATGCATTTACAAAGAGTCATTTTCTTAAAGGAGAAAAGACAGACAAAATGAGATGAAATTGCAGATTAAGCCTCTCAAAGAATTTCCAGCTTGGTGGTAGCATCCCTAGGCAGGCTCTGGCTATTACCGACAGCCCGGGTCAGCAGATGAACCGGACACACCTCTTCTGTTAAGGGCCTGTGCTGCAGGCAGGTGGAGCCAGTAGAGGAGCACAAGTTCTGCCTGGAGCTTCCAGCAGGGGGCGCAAGATGAGATTAAAGGCTGAAAAAGGGACTGGCCACTGCAGGAATCAGAGGAAGGAAGAGTAGCCCCTGGAAGGGCCCAGGAATTAGATTACAGAAGATTATCTGAAGGGATAGGCTTTTCCTAGAGAGGGAAAGGAAGGTATTTTGGGACGGGACACAATCTTATTCTCTTTACAATATAATTTCCTATTTGCCATTAGAATGCATTGCTTTTCAGTATCTACCTTCTTTTAACTTACAGTCCTTTCATTAGCTTCTGAGGTGGGTTCCAAATCCTAGCTCCCTCTGCGCTGCTGAGATAGTCCAGAAGTGTGTTAACAGTGTCCAACCAATGACCCTTAAGATCCCTGACTTGGGCTCTGGCTGCTGCTCTTCCGTCTGTTTGTATGGCTGCTCCTCCAGGTTCTTCTAGGTGACTGCCTTCTGCTGCCACCCTGGAGCCCTTCCCCGTCTGCCTGTCATCACCCAGTCACGCGTTCCTGTTTTATTTTCCATTGCATTTGGCAGCATGTCAGATCACTAATTTCTCCTCGTCCTCTTCACACACAGAGCACAAGTTCAGAGTGTCTTTCAGGGGCCTGCCCGGCAGGTGTGCACTGCGTATCGGTTGCCTACCATTCTTTTTGTGATTTTTTTTCTGCCTCACATTAATGTATTCAATATTAATTTTAAGCCAAAAAAGAATAATTATGAAGAATACCATAGTAACATGTTTAGTATTCCATTCTTTTTTAACATCTTTTCCAATATCAATTCCTCACTCTTAAGTGACACTGAAGCCACTGTGTATTGTCTTTCCATTTCATTTGTTTGTGCTACAGTTTATGTTCTGGACTGGTAGCTTCTATTTTGGGAACACCGGCTGATGTCATCAAAAGCCGAATAATGAACCAACCACGAGATAAACAAGGAAGGTAATCAAAAACTCCTCAGTATTCTTGGGGTTGAATGTCGGTAATACTGTACTTTAAAGATGCAGTTATTCTTGACAGGAAGCTATTTATGTGTTTCTGTAATTAGTTTGGAAATTTTTTTATGAAATTATCTCCTCTTTGACAAAAAGTACTTGTATTTGAGGAAATAAGCTAATCAGCAATCATGTTATTTAGATACAAGATATTCATTGTGACTGTATTGTTTTCAAAGAGTGTTTGAAAGCATATTCTGCTGAGAATTCACAGAGCACTTTCTTCAGAAGCTTAGGACTTTCAGGTAACATAGAGAATTCAGTTTGATACAAAATAGTGTGCTCTCCTTGGAAGAGTCAGGCAGCATAAATATGAGACCAGGGGTGGGATGAGACAGAAGATCAGCCATAGAATTATCTTTAATCTGAAACAAAGCTATCTGCATCTGTATCCACACCTACTATAAGATGTTTCCTTAAACCATTTTATTTGATCTGTGCATGTGCTTATATGGAATCAACTTAACCTTGCTCTCTCGTTTCCTCCATAGGGGACTTTTGTACAAATCGTCGACCGACTGCTTGGTTCAGGCTGTTCAGGGCGAAGGGTTCATGAGTCTGTACAAAGGCTTTTTACCATCTTGGCTGCGAATGGTAAAGTTAGGATTCAATTCTTCCTTTTTTCTTCTTTTTGTTATATTTAAATTAGTGTCAACCCATAAATATTTTTCCTTTTCTCTTCCGGTTTATGACAAGGCCCTGCCCTCAAATCCAAGGTCCAACTTTTCTTTGTAAAATTGTGTTTAGTTTTCTTTCACCTTTCCTCAGAGTCATATCACTTTTGTTGGCAGATTAAGGTGAAATAAGTCACTTACAGTGGTGTTTTGATTCACAAATTCAATTCTCTTCATGATTCTGGTCACAAACCAGACTGGATGAGGACTGAATCAGATTTTCCCATACGGTCAACACTGAATCTAACCATTGAGTTTGATTTGGTTCTCATCCAACTTGGTTTGTGAACAGAGGAGTGGAAAGATTCGAGTTCCTGAACTGAGGTACCACTGCATCTCCATTAACAGATAGGGGAAAAGTAGCTAATAGTTAGATCTCTGGTAATATAAATCCTTCATAAGTCTGTGGAGCTAAAAGATAATTGATTGCATAGGTGCAAAGATTTCATAAAAAAGAACTTTCTTAGGAAAATTTTACTATTGCAAACAAAATTGTTACTTTGATGGTAAGTATTACATGACCTATTAATACTTATTGTCACACACACACCAAAAAACTCCACTTTGTAAGAAAGCATTATATCATCCTTATTTGGTATAGATGTTATTTTTTTACTAATATGAACTAAGATGTAGAATTGGTATGCTTAAGTAATGTAACATATATAATATAAAGGTGAGCTATGCAAATATTTTGCATCAGTTATGATGTAGAAACTTAAACAAAGATTAATATAACATAATATGTAATATTTTATGTATATTTAATAGAGCACTTCCTCCATGCAAAGCCCTGCACTGAGGACTTTGCCGGGGATACAAAGCTAGAAGTGGCCCATGTTTTGACATGGCAGCTACATGCTGTCCATGCTGTATGCACCGGACAATTAAAGAGGTCTCCCTGGATATGTCTGCACTGAGGTTTGAAAGACGAGTAAGACTCAGCCAAGTCAGAGGGACACAGAGAGCTACAGTGAGAGAGAGCTTGATGAGGACAGGAGCTGCAGGACTCTCAGCTGGGCACCTGGGTGGCAGAAGAGCAGCAGCGGGAGGGGCCAGCCAGAGTGGGGCAGAAGCAGGAAGATGAGGGGCCTGAGAGCTACAGCCATGATGATGGCCAGAGGAATCTGCATTCTCGGGAGGATTTCTTGGGTTTCCCTAGGTTTTGGAAAGGCTAGGAATACTGCCAAATGAAAGATAAATTGAGACTTTGCTGGTGGGGCAGAAGAAGGTGATTGGAAAGAGTTTTAGGATTTAGGGAGGATGTAGAGACATGATTGAGGACAAGAGAATAGATGGAGAGAGGATAGGGAGGCATCAAGGACCAGAGCAGTGTTTCCACGGAGGCTCTTTGGCAAGGAAGAAGGTTTGTAGCTGTGCGTTTGGATAGCCACAGCATGTCCAGGTGGAAATGTCTGTCTGGGTGACCAGCTTAATATACAGGTAGAGAAATGGAGGTGGAGATTCACATTTGAGCACTGTCCACAGATAGTGGTCATGAAACTTTGGGCATAAGCTGACCCTGAAAGTACCTAGGTGTTTATTAACACAAAAATGAGTAGCCAGATCAGAGAGTTTGTGTATGGCAGACCTGGAAACTGACTACAGATCTGAGCTCCAACACGTCCTTTTGTGCTGCAGTGGATGCTGATGCTCAAGGTGTGTAGCTGGTTTACAGAAATGTTGAAAGAAGATGAAGGGTGCAGTGAGGAGAGGAGTTAGGGAAGAAAGGCAGCTATCTGGCCCAGATCACCAGTACCACCACCTTATGGGTTTGCCCCAGCGGTGACCTGGTGACTCAGAGCTCAGAAGCCTGACTCATAAGCCCCACCAACAAAATGGGCCTTCAGAGTGCAACTTCACCAGCAAATTGTTTGTGAACCTATACATAAGAATATCAAAGAGAGCCCTGCCCCACAGTAACAGGCATAGGAAAGGATTCTGCATGTTCCTAGCAGTTACAACAAAAGCCAGACCAGAGGAAGCAACATGGGATCCCCTGCACTTACATCACAGATAGAGTCTAAGCTGTGCCAGGGAGAAAACTACTGAGTAAATGCAGTGTACACCCCCACCGTGTGAGGGGCTGGCAGACCCCGGTCACTTCATACCGTCTTCTTCAGCCACTTGATCCTTCCTTAAGCCTACTGAACCCAACCAGACTCCATCACCATCCCTACTACGAGCTGGAGGTAGCCGGCCCTTGTGCTGCTCAGCACTACTGAAGGCTTATTTCATTTGCCCCTTGACTTTGTTGCTACCGTGTTGCTACTGGCATGAAGAGCTCTGACTACCGCAGCAGTGAGGGGCGGTGGCATCTGACTGCCATGACGTTGGCTCACTTCATTTTTATTTTCATAACAATATAGTATCTTTACCCCTTTATGTTCCTTATTTTATCTATATCTGATAAAGATATGTTTCCTAAATCTGCTATTTAATAAATTCTCAGGTTACTAATAAAACATAAAGTACTCAGTATTTCCACACATGACATCTCTTGTTATAAACTCTCTACCCAAATGGTTTCTGTGCTCTAATTGCTTAAGCTTATGTCTTGAGTAGGAAGATTTCTTCTCCAATACGTCTGGATCAGAAATTAAATCCAGTTAGATCCCTTTCTTTGTTCTGATGGTTACCCCTTAGCATTTATATCTTCTGCCAGTACCCTTTTATAATTTCCTCAAGAGATTGCTGTGTCTCTGTTCAACTCCAAGTCAAGCCTTGCAGATACTGTGAGACAACAGCTGTAGGTGTTATGATCTAACTCACCAGAGACATGTCAGGTTGCCACACTGAATGTACAAAACCAATGAGGACCAGCTTCCTTAGAAGTGTCCCAGGTTCTGGCCCTTATCCAGGATGCTCCAGTGGAAACCACTCAGGTGGACCACAGGAAGCTCTGGTTCAGCTCTACCCCACACCAGCAGGCAGGTGACGGCTAAGCCTCAGTGCTCATCTGTAAAGCAGAGATGTTATTACTTTTCCTTTGTTTTGTAAACTACCTCTTAGAGAAATCTGTGATGAATGAGCCATTAAGACACTTTGTAAACTATAAAGTACTTTCCAAAGGTAAAAGACAAAATACTTGTTTTCAGCTTCAGTAGATTCAAAATGACTTTGTCACTCGACGATGTAAATGCATATTTGTAGATGATTGATCGTGGCTTTGAAATACGCACTAACTTCTTTGGTTAATCTTTCAGACCCCTTGGTCATTGGTGTTCTGGCTTACTTATGAAAAAATCAGAGAGCTGAGTGGAGTCAGTCCATTTTAAGCCCTTACAGATACAGTGCTCAGTATTATTGAATGTGGGCATCTGCAACACACACCCCCTATTATTTCTACCTCTTTAGGAAGACACTTTACTCCACTGAGACTGTGATTTATAGGGGGCAGCACTTTTTTCTTCCTCTGGAAACCCAAGTTCTTTTTGACTCCTCTTTTTGTCTAAAAGTGATCTAGTCCGATCTCACAAGACCACCCAGTGAAACCCGGCACAGTATTTATAAAGAAGAAGAGAACGCTGGCCACTTTCACCTTGGCAGGAAGGCCTGGCCTCTGACACTACCCTGTGCGAAGAGCTTGCTGGGAAGAGAAGTAGCGGGCGGCACCGGCCTCTCAGATCTGAGCGGACTGTGGAATGTACAAGAATGTATACATATATGCACACCTGTGCTTCAGAAGTCCACTCAGACTACTATGTTGGCATTTATAGCTGAAGGTCAAGGACTTATTGTTCTATTGTTGAAGTATACATGGTATAAACAACTGGGAGGCAAATGAAAGTTCATGAATAAACATTTTGAGTTTCCCTAGTGGAGGACAAATGAAGTCAAGTTGAGATGATGTTTGTATTTCAAGGAGAGACAAGGTTGTGGTCACTAGTGTTGTATTAAGTGGTCTGCACACTTGCCAGTAGTGACTCCCTGATAGCCACTGACTTGGGGCTAGTCAGTGGCAGTTCCCTTTACAACTCAGAATTGTCACCAGCTCACAGGTCTCCCGATCCATAAGAACTGCAACTGGTGATCAGAGCTCAGCCTCGCAGGTCCTCTTGCAAAGGACCTTTTATGGCCAGTGGACTTTTATTGGTCTTTCAAAAACAAGACAGAAGCCCACTAGCTCTGTGGGTCCTTTCTTAGACCCTCCCTAACACTAATGACTCTAGGAGAGAGCAAGAACTCAAAACATCACCCCACCCCTGAATCGCAGTCTGATAGTGTCCTACTGAGATATGATCAGCTGTCCGTACACAGTCATGCTCCAACCTTCAAATTCAATCTCTTATTTTAGAAAGGTAATAGATTTTTTCCAGATTCACCAGCTCACCCAAATCTTTAACAGCGGTATTCTGGATGGGTGATGTCAGATAAGGGTAGAGGCTGAAACTGTTAAAATAGGAAAACTCCGAAGAGCAGGCCCAAGAAAGACTGTGGCACTAATGAAATGGAATTCCCAATGTACAGGGTCAATGATGGACAGAAAGGGATCTACAAGTGCAATGTGGTGGCACCAATGTACAATCACTGCCATTTTCCAGGGGGGAGTACACTTTAAAAATGTATTCTAATGTGCTGTGCTAATATGCAGTAGGTTAACCTTTTTCTAGTTGCAGAATGTAGAGTTTAATCTCTTCAAAGCTTTGAATTGTCCTACTTTCCCATTGTGTTTGTCAATCTGTAATTAAGTTGTCAAGTATATTTAATATGTCTATTGTGTGCTTAAATTCCCAAGTGTTCTGCACTGAGCTGCCTTGGGGAAACTTTGTTTTTTTTATGTTTTGTAATTTTTAAATGTATGTAAAAACGTCATCAAAATAATTATATGCAAACTGAACCATGAAAAGTTGATCTATCTCCATTTTTGGGGGGAGGGGAATGCAGGATTAAAACATTGCTTAAATACTGATACTGTTCCTTGATAGGCAAAGCAGTGTGAATAACTGGGATTTTTTACCCTAAATAAATGATTCCCTGAGAATACTAGTTTAACCTTATCTTACATGGTAGGAGACTGAGGCCCCAGAAGTACTGCCAACTCCCCACACTCAGAAGCAACTTAAAAGAAGCAGGGTAAAAATGCAGACCTCTTACATATTATGATTAAAGCAAGGGACAGTTACCATGCACTATTTAACTACCAAGTAAATATCTTACGCCATCTTCACAACAAGCCAGGCTAATGCTCTTGATCTTCCAAAAATTTTTCCAAGATTTTTGTAGCTACTTTTTCTTGGTCTCAGGCATTTAAATTGCCCCCAGCATGAATTTTAGGGTGGAGTCACTGGTCCTTCAGTTTGACCCTTGACCCTCCAAAATCTGACCAAATACTATATATTTAGCATATATCTCATCATGTCCCTCAGTGATCTGGGAAATTTGCTTTATTTTTGTGATGTTGGAACCTTCTTGTTTCTTGGCACCGTCCACAGTAAATACACGGAGGACTGCTTCCTGAGCTAGCGTCCACGTTGATGGACAGAACAGTGTCTGGCTTTCTTCCTTCAGTTCTGCTCTTTCTCTTCAGCCCAATAGTAATACCTCTTCCCATTCAAATCCCTTTTGTTTGCCTCTCCATTTTTTTTCTCCTAAAAAATTGGAGACTTTCTCCTATTGAAAGTATATGCATTTCTTAGTTACCTATAGTTCTCTGTTCTTTAGTGGGTATATCTAAATAAAGAGATAGCATTTCTTAAGTTTTGTTTTAGGAGTAGTGTGTGTTTTCCAGGGGCCCTGTGTCCTGGTTGGTTATAACCCACTAGTGAGCAGAACATATTTTGTGTTTTCATTTAGATTTCTGTTTAGATTTATAGCACCTTTTGCTGGTAAGTCATCAGGAAACATTGATTACAACTACGGAATATATAACATAAATCATCTAATTTTGTCTTTATTATTTAAAAATTTTGTGACTCAGGAACCTGAAATTCCTCTTTGTTAAGAAAGAGAAACTAATTCAGGGACTTTTAAATGGAAAATAATTTGCTGTTCATTATCTCCAAATCTCCACACACATGTATTTACAATTAATATATGTGTTTCTTTCTGTTGATGAAAACAGAGAAAACATTCCTTCAGGACTTCCTTAGTAAAATGCTTAATTTTAATACTTCGCTAAAAATGAGAGGAGTTATTAAAGGGTTTTTCCCACAGTGAAACCAAGACTCTAAAGACAAATACCAAATATAAATATACTTTACTGAATGCCACGAAATGTGGAACGAAAACAACCTGAATCTTAAGGACTTTTATCTTAACAGAGAGGTAAAGCTAGGATCCAGTACCTTCAGGTCTGTGAATTTCCATTTCTTTGTAAGATAAAGTGACCACTGGATCCTTACCTTGTCTTAAAGGGGAACATTAATGTCACGTTTTAAAAATAGGGCTTACACTTTTGGGGGGAGTATTTATTTTCTCATGTTTAAAGATTGGGAGGATATTAAAGTATAACTCAAACTTAGGTAACTGGACTGTCTCATCTTAAAACCTGTCTTAGGGACAGAGACACCTCTGGGCAGGTCATTCTCCCTCTAGTTCTCCCTCCCATACAAAATTAAAAACTCTCACCCCGTATGCAGGGACTCAATCCAACTCCATCAGTTTTTCAGTCTGTGCCACTGCCTGCATGCCAGCTTCTGCAGAGGCGATGCTGTGCCCCTGCACTGGGTGCTTCTGTGCTGCGTGCCCTGCCATCTACTGCTCCTCTCCACCACTGCCCATCATTTTCATCTTCAGCTGAGTCCAACCCCACTTCCATATCTAAGACAATCCCCCATGCTGCTACGAAGTCTTGAATGCTTCTGCACTGTGGCTTCCTGCTGCTAGACATACAGTGCCACTTCCACAGTAGAGAACCAGTTTTTTGACAGCAAGCATCTGGAATCCTTGTCTGATCCTAAACTCTAGAGAGAGGCCACGGGGATGGGATTGGCAGAAACAAGAGGGTTTTCTGGGAAGAAGTGGGTGGCGAGAGGAAGAGTTACATGCAGAGGAGTAGGTCACTATTTTTTCTCCTGCCTTCAGAAAAATTGCTGGGTAACACGTCTGATTTTGTCAACTAGTTTTTCACGTGAAATGCTTTACTTCCTTTTGTTTAAATCTGTCATAATTTTAGGAAATGTTACCTTCATCAATTTAATATCTATTCTACAAGATCTAGAATTTGGTGGTTTTAAATAATGTTGGGTTAGTAGTTGATTAATAATAAGTAATTTGTTTACATTATTCTTCCTTGTAGAGGATGCACAGAAATGATACTGCCATTTGGCCTTCGTAGGTGCCATACAAATGCACAAACACCCACTCAAGTGTTTTATGATTTCTGAATTTTGAGGAATACGTGGTTATATTTCTCTCTGCATACTTTACCCCCATTGGGCTGCTGTGATTGTCAGCAGCAGTGAGAGCCATTTGGAAGGTTTGTTAAGTGCAGATGAAGATGCTTAAAGAGGTCTGTTTGCTGAAAATATCTGGTAACAAACAGGAACACGTGAGTAAACATATTGTATTATTCTGATTTAAAAAGTAAATGTTTTAAAATACCTACTCAGTTGTTATCGAGGGTTTTTTTCTTTTTTTTCTCCTGTGTGGTTTGGGGTTAGTATGCCAATTAAAAAGCTGACACATGACTTATTCTTAAAATCTGAAACTTTATTATTTCACAAGTTAACAAAAATGCAGAAAATGGAACCAAATATTCAAGAATGAGTTCATCAGGAAAAATCAAAAGCTTTTTTACAGCGGGTTTGCTGCTACAGGACAAGGATAGTGAAAACCACCACTAAATCAAAGGCAACATGGGAGAGGGAGGAAAAGACTGACATTAATATCGTCATCATTGGACACATGGATTCCAGCAAGTCCACCACGACTGGCCATCTGACTACAAATGTGGTGGCCTCGACAAAAGAACCATTGAAAAGCTTGAGAAGGAGGCTGCTGAGATGGGGAAGGGTTCCTCCAAATATGCCTGGGTCTTGGATAAACTGAAAGCCGAGCATGAGCATGGGATCACCATCAAATTTGAGACCAGCAAGTGCTGTGTGACTCTCATGGATGTCCTTGGACACAGAGACTTTATCAAAAACATGATTACAGGCGCATCTCAGGCTGACTGTGCTGTCCTGATTGTTGTTGTTAATGTTGGTGAACTCAAAGCTGGTATATCTAAGAATGGGCAGACCTGTGAGCATTCCCTTCTGGCTGTTGGTGTTAACAAAATGCATTCCACTGAGCCACCCTACAGCCAGAAGAGATATGAGGAAATGGTTAAGGAAGTCAGTACCTACATTAAGAATATCAGCTACCACCCTGACAAGGTAGCTTGTGTGTCTATCTCTGCTGGTTATGGTGACAACATGCTGGGGCCAAATGCTAAAATGCCTTGGTTCAGTAGATGGTAGGTCACTAATAAAGACGGCAATGCCAGTGGAACCACACTGCTTGAAGCTTTGGGTTCCATCCTTCCACCCACTCACCCAACTGACAAGCCCTTGCAGCTGCCCCTCCAGGATGTCCACAGCATGGGTGGTACTGGTACCATCCCCATGGGCCAAGTGGAGACGTGTTCTCAAACCTGGCAAGGTGGTCACCAGTGCCCTAGCCAATGTCATGACTGAAGTAAAGTCTGTTGAAATATACCATGAAGCTTTGAGTGAAACTCTTTCTGGGGACAATTCTGGCTTCAGTGTCAAAAATATTTCTGTCAAAGATACTCATCGTGGCAGTGTTGCCAGAGATAGCAAAAATGATCTACTGATGGAAGCAGCTGGTCTCCCTGCTCAGATGATTATCCTGAACCATCCCAGCGGGTCAGTGCTGGCTATGCCCCTGTACTGGATTGTTACACAGCTCACATTGCTTGCAAGTTTGCTGAGCTGAAAGAAAAGCTCCTGCATGTGGCGTGCCATTCTGGTAAGAAGCTGGAAGCTGGGCCCCAAGTTTTGAAATCTGGTGATGCTGCCATTATTGAGCCCACCTGTGTTGAGAGCTTTTCTGACTATCCACCTCTGGGTCATTTTACTATTGGCCATATGAGACAGTCAGCTGATGTGGATATCATCAAAACAGTGGATAAGAAGGCTGCTGGAGCAGGCAAGGTCACCAAGTCTGCCCAGAAAGCTCAGAAGGCTAACACTTGCCACCCCAGTCTTAATCAGTAGTGGAAGACAAATCCCAGAACTCTTTCTCCCAGTTGACCATTTAAGTTTAATAGTGAAAGATTGGTTATTGATAACAATGCACCATAAAAACCTTCAGAAGGATAATGTTTTGTGGACCATTTGTGTGTGTGTGTGTGTGTGTGTGTGTTTGTATGTGTATGTGGCAGTTTTTAAGTTATTAGTTTTGAAAATCAGCACTTTTTAATGGAAAAAACTTGACCAAAAATCTGTCACAGAATTTTGAGACCCATTAAAGCAAAGGTTAATGAGAAACTTGTGTCTCTTTTGGTCAACACAACTACAGTTCTTTATAATCCATTTCTGGTGTTAACCCTGAAACTTACATATAATTCTGGCTGCTTTATATCCTGGAGGGGAGGAAGCTGTTTGAGTAGTAAAAAGTTTATGGGGAGAGGCTGTGCTGATGCGCCAATTAATAGCAATACTTCTGTAGTGTGTAATTACAAAATCTCAAATAAAAAAATCAAAAACATTTAGGGAAATCAACATTTATTCATTTAGCTAATATGTGTCATTTCCACCCCAGGCTAGCTTCAATAACACAAGCATTGGGTATGGGTGGTCACCCAACACACGCTGTCACCAAAGGGTAACACCAAAGGGTGACCTGGAAACACAAGGTGGCCTGTCTTTTGGACAGACAAAAGACAATAGGATTTGCAGTCAGGCCAGGTTCTTACGAAGCACTGTGTGTGTAAGTGAGGCTCCTAGGGATGTGTACAATTTTGCACACATATATTCCTGGAATACAAGCAAATCCTGGAAGCCTCATATAGTTCGCTGCAGTTCCCAGCTTCCTCTGCCTTCAGGTTCCAAAGGGTGTCCAGGGGAGAGGCAGGTGTAGGGAGGCCACACACTGCCAACCTGAAGGCCTCCTGCAGCCAGGGCACGTAGTGCTAGCTCAGAACACATCAGGAACACCTTCCAAAGTGAGTTGCAGCACGCCTACGACCTCTAAGGAGGAAATTTGCCATACCTTCTCCTTTCATCTCCTCAGGAGATGAAACAGGGAGACCACAGAACTGTGAGCCACCTGCAGGGGGCTACCCGCGCCCCATTCCTCTGGGTGCGCACGCGCACTGATGCCTGGCCGTTCACTTCCCAACGCCCAGCACGCGCCCTCTAGGCGCAAGCACTCTGGGGCCCCTCTGCGGTTGTGGGTGGAGGGACGCGGCCGCAGCGATTTTGGGCCCGGTCTTCATCGTGGAACCCAGGCAGGTTGTGGCCCCCTGCGGGCTCCTAGGCGTCCCTCGAAGCCCAGTCTCCCTGGATTAGTGGGTCCTACCCGTCCACCCCGCTCGGCCTGCCTGCCGCGCCGGTCACCATGAACTGGGTACCGCCACCCGGGGCCTGGTTGGCGCTGCGGGTATGCTCGGTGGACTCACGCCCCGACGCGGTGCCGGCGGTGCTGCAGGCGCTGCCGGCGCTGCCGGGAGGCCCCGAGGCGGGCGGCGGCAAGGCGTTGGGCTGCGTGCTGGCCGGCCTGGTGCCTGCGAGCCGCGGCGCGGGGGAGCCGCCGCGCTGGGCGCCAGATGCGGTGCGCTTCCTGAGCGCTCTGCGGGGCCGCGAGCTGAGCGGGCGGGTGGTGGAGGTGCTGCCCTCATCGCGGCCGGTGGTGCTGCTGGACGTGCCCGCCGTGGCGCGCCACATGCTGGAGCTGGGCCTAGCGCGCCGCGTGTCCGACGGCCTCTTCCGCCCCCTGCTGGAGCGCCACCTGCTGCGCCATGCTCCGGAACCACCGGGCCCTGACTACTTCTACCCACAGTTGCAGCATGGCGTCACGGAGCCCGTGGTGGTCACGCACGTGTGCCACCCGCTGCGCGTGCACTGCCAACTCCGCGGGTTGGCGCAGGAGATCTGCCTGCTGTCAGAGAGCATGGCACAGACCTATGGTGGCGCCCTGGGAACGCCTGATGACGCCTGGTCGGGAAGCCCCGATGACAGCCACGACGAAAGCCCAGACAAGCCGGGTGCACCCTGCGCCGCCTGCGGGCCAGACGGGCGCTGGCACCGCGCGCTGCTGCTGGCCACGCTGCGGGCGCGGCGCTGTGCTCAAGTGCTGCTTGTGGACCTGGGGCGCCAGGAGCTGGTGAGCCGCGCCCGCCTGCGCCCCCTGCTGCCTGAGCATTTCCGCATGCCCGTGGTCACCTACCCGTGTGCCCTGCTCGGGCTCTGGGATGGCGGGAGGGGCTGGTCCCGTGCGCAGGTCCGCGAACTGCGGACGCTACTGCTGGGCCGCGAGCTGAGTGCCAAGATCGAGTTCTACTGTGCCTTCGAGCACGTATACTATGTCACCCTGTACGGCGATGACAGCGTCAACCTCAACCGCGTATTTGGGGAGCAGACGTGCTCCTTGGCCGACCAGTTCCTGCAGAGCTCAGAAGAGGAAGATGGGGATGAGGAAGAAGACGAGGAGGTGGATGGAGAAGTGGAAGACCCGGGGACGCAGATGGGGGACGCAGACTCTGCCCTCCCAGGCTTAAGGTCTATCAGGCTGAAGCCCAGCACTTTCTACGATGCCCAGGTGGTGTTTGTCACCAGCCCCTCCGAGTTCTGGATCCGCTTGAAGAAACACAGCGACCCCTTCAGCAGGCTGGAGAGGAGGATGTGCAGTTTCTACTCGTTGGCCAGCAAACTGGAGGGCGTTGTCCTGAAACCTGAGCCGGAAGATCTCTGCTGTGTCAAATGGAAAGACAATGGCTATTACCGGGCCATTGTCACCAAACTAGGTGATAAGAATGTGGAGGTCTTCCTGACCGACAGGGGCAATACAGAACAAGTGGACTGGGGTGACCTAAGAATGCTGCTGTCGCAGTTCAGGCGGCTGCCTGCGCTGGCCCTGAGGTGCACCCTTGCCGATGTGTGGCCTTTGGGGACAGCCTGGAGCCAGGAGGCAATCTCCTTCTTCAAAAAGACCGTATTGCATAAAGAATTGGTCATCCACACCCTCGATAAGCGGGCACAGCAGTATGTCATAGAGATTCTGGATGAGTCAAGAACAGGGGAAGAGAACATCGGGAAAGTGATTGCTCAAGCTGGCTATGCCAGGTATCAGGAGTTTGAAACCACAGAAGGCATGGCAGTCCATGCCCACTCCCCCGGGTGCAACCCAGACCATTTCATTGCTGAGAATGACAAAATACCTTCTGCCCCAAAGGTAGAAGAACAGATATCGGAGGGAGTTGCAGAAGCTTTGATCGACCCAACCATGGTTAAAAACATTTCAACTGGAGGAGTTGTGCAGGATAAAGAGAATGTCACATCTGTTCATTTTCCTCTTACATCACCAGACTTGTTGACGATGACACTGAAGTCCTCTTCTAAAGAGTTAGAGGTTGGAAGTACAATAAAAGTCCAAGTGTCTCATGTTGAGAACCCTGGCGATTTCTGGTGTCAGCTGGCCAGGAAACCTGAAGAATTTAGAGCCCTAATGTATGACATTAAGGACTATTGTGAAACTGCACCAGCCCCGTACCGAAGGAACTCCCCTGCTTGTTTGGCAAAGCGGGCAGCAAGTAGAGAGTGGTCCAGAGCCCTGGTGATGGGCGCACTGTCCGAGGAGTTTGTCAGAGTACACTTCATAGATTATGGAGACACAGACGTGGTCTCTGTGAAGAACATTTATTCAGCTAGTGATGCGTTTCTCAAGGTTACAGCTTTGGCTTTCAGGTGCAGTCTTTATAACTTAATTCAACCAACTGGTGAAAATCCTTTTGTTTGGGATGAAAAGGCAACACAAACTTTCAGGGAATTTGTGTATAACACACCGCAAAACTATCTGGAATTAAATTGCACAATATTTGCCGTGGTCTCGGTACACAATGAACAGTTTAAGGTTGTGGATTTACTGACACCTTTTCAGAGCGCATGCCATACTTTGGTAGAAAAGAGACTCGCAAGACCAGTAAACCTCCAGAAGCCTCTGGAGTCTTCTGTTCAGCTGCATTCTTACTACTATTCTGCACATGATGTAAAAATTGGAAGTGAAGAATCAGTGTATATAACGCATGTTGATGACCCTTGGACATTTTATTGTCAGCTGGCAAAAAATATGAATATTTTAAAACATTTGTCATGTCATATAACACAATTAATTCAAGTTTTGCCCAGTATACAAACATCACCTTTGACCCCTGGAAGCTTGTGCCTTGCCAAGTATACTGATGGCAACTGGTACCGTGGGCTAGTCATTGAACAAGAGCCCACTAAAGTCTTTTTTGTTGATTTTGGGAATGTTTATGTGACAAGTGATAATCTGCTTCTGATACCTCATGATGCATATGAGGTTTTACTTTTACCTATGCAGGCTGTGAAATGTTCTTTATCTGATATTCCTGGTAAAATGCCGGATGAGGTTACGACATGGTTTCAGGAAACTGTTTTAGATAAGTCAATGAAGGCCTTAGTTGTAGCAAAAGAGCCAGATGGGAGACTGATTGTAGAGCTGTATGATGACTGCATTCAAATCAATGCTAATATTCATGAGAAGTTAGGGCTACTTGGTTACAAAACTGCAAGAGGCAAAGGGAAAGAAAGTAAAACATTCTGCTCCACAACTGAAACTCTTAGAGAAAATAAAGAAAATGTGAAGTTTTCACCTATGGAGTATTTAAGTAAATCAGCAGAGAAGCAACTGCACACTTTAGAGATTTTGGGAGAATCATTCAAGCCTAAGACTGGCTCATCATGGAATAAGCTCACACACTTAAAAAATTCAACAAAGACCAACTGTGTCACTCACCATCAGGGCTCTGTGGGAAACACAAATAATCAAGTGTCACTATCGACAGAAGAAAAGAAAGAAGACATTTTTGATGACCCACCTTTGAAAGCCACAAAACCAGAAGACACCCTTCCGGCAAAAACAGGAGAGTCATGTAACAAAGATCTGCCTCTAAAATTCCCACAGAAGACGATAATGCCAGGCTTGAAAACGACTGTGTATGTTTCACATATTAATGACCTTTCTGACTTTTATGTTCAGCTAACAGAAGATGAAGCTGAAATTAATTGCCTTTCAGAGAGACTAAATGATGTGAAAACAAGACCCCAGAATTATGCAGGCCCTTTCCAAAAAGGAGACATAATATGTGCCATCTTCTCGGAAGACAGTTTATGGTATCGTGCTGTGGTTGAGGAACAACAACCCAACAACCTTCTCTCTGTGCAGTTTATTGATTATGGCAATGTTTCTGTGGTTCACACTGGCAGCGTCGGAAGGCTTGACCCGGTGAATGCTCTGCTACCACAACTGTGCGTTCATTGCTGTCTAAGGGGACTCTGGATTCCTGGCATTGTCAAGTGCGAGCAATTGATGTGTTACTTCTCCCAAAGGACTGGTGAGGCTCAAATAAGATGTGAATTTGTTAAACTTCAAGAGAAATGGGAAGTTATTCTTGCTGACGAACATGGGGTCATAGCAGAAGATATAATAAGCAGATATACTTTCAGCAGAGAGCCTCAGATGTCTCTTTTGACCCAAGCAATTAAAGATGACTATGCCAAGTCTGCTAATAAATCACATATTGACACTACAGTGTTACTCAGCTGGCATAAACCCCAAATGAAGACAGTGAGTGCTTATGCGGTAGTGGTAGATGGACCCGAGTATTTCTGGTGTCAGTTTGCTGATAATGAGAAACTTCGGTATTTAGAAGTTGGAGTACAAACTGCTGCAAAGCAGACAGTAGATTGGAGAGATCAGATCCGATGTCCTCACATTGGAGATCCTTGTATGGTAAAATATAGAGAAGATGGACGTTATTATAGAGCACTCATCACTGATATGCGTGAAGATCACCTTTTATGTGTCAGGCTTGTAGACTTTGGCAACATGGAAGACTGTGTGGACCCAAAAACAGCCTTGAATATCCCTCCTGAGCTCTTATCCATTCCCATGCAAGCCTTTCCATGTTGCCTTTCAGGATTTAATGTTTCAGAAGGTTCCTGTCCTCAACAGGGAAATGATTATTTTTATGAATTGGTAACAGAAGATGTGTTAGAAATTACAATCTTAGAAATCAA
Organism: Cavia porcellus; assembly: GCF_034190915.1. Classification (NCBI taxonomy): domain Eukaryota; kingdom Metazoa; phylum Chordata; class Mammalia; order Rodentia; family Caviidae; genus Cavia; species Cavia porcellus. Next base: position 38,020,901 of record NW_026947511.1, on the reverse strand, counting down.
GAGGGATGTTTGTGATGTTCCTTTAGCAATTGTTGACTTGAGAAGCAAAGGTATAAGTATTACTGAGAAAATGAAGAAGTATTCGAAAATTAACACTGCTAACAGCTTTCTGCCTTATGAGAAAGATGGGCAAGAGATCAAGGAAGGTCTTGGGCACCCCAGTCCTGAGGTTGGATTTAAGAAACCAAGTATTAAAGCTGTGGAACCACAAGCCGATGTTTCTGAAAAGGTTGCAAAAGATTTAAACATTGAAACCAAGCCAAGTAGATTCTGTGACCTTGGAACTGAAAACATTTTTAAGGCGTTTGAAAACCCTTGTGAAGGTGGAACTGGCTCTATCCTAGAAGGCACAAAAGAGTGCTACCTGGGTGACCGGGAAACGTTTGATGATGAATTCCTGATTACAGAATTTAATACATTATTGCCACGTGCCAGTGAAACCACGGAGAGCTTAGAACTGAATTCCTTTGAGGTTCCACTCTCCCCTGATGAAGATCTGAAAGAATTCTTAGAACTAGAGTCCCTTCAGTTACAGCATTCTCCAGTCAAGGATGAAGACAAAGAGGACCTAGGCCTGGAGCCACTGATCATGCCGCTCTCTGGAGACCATGATAGCAAAGCTACCCTGGAACCATTTCCGGTTCAGTTTCCCCACAGTAGTGAGTCTGAGACACAGCCAGAAGTGGAACTTCCTGAAGCCCCAGTGTCACCTGAGGGTGTCCTGGGTCCTCTGTCTGTACCAGTTGGTGAGAAAGCCCAAAGGGTTGGGTGTATGGAGGGCTCGAGAGAGACAGGTTGTGGGGACCCTGTAGATGACCAGCTCAAGGTGCCACTGAATCTCCTTGGGGAGTGCTGTGACTCCACGATCCATGCAGAAATGAGTCTGTTTGAAGAGAAACTCCCCGAATATAAAAATACAGATGCCATTTCATCCTTGATACCTTCATTCCCTGAAGAAGAACTCAGAGATAGAAAGAAACTAAATCATGCTTCAGAGAGTGTCTTAGGTATGTGAGTTTGTTTCCTTGCACTTTTTAGTTTAACTTAGTGTCTTCCAGAGGTTCTTTTTTATTTTAAAAGAAATGGAGTAATTATTATACAAAGTTCTTAAGTTTTTTAAAGAAAGATTAATTGCAGAGAGGCGAATCATTTAGATTTTTATTCAGGGGATTTAAAGGTTTTATTCAGTTACTTTGTTAGTTATTAATTATGAGGTCTTGCTAAGTTGCCTAAGTTGCCTTCAAAGTTTTGATCCTCCTGCCTCAGCTGCTTGTGTAGGTAGCTCAGATTACAGGAGCGTTCCACCGTGCCTGGCTTTAATAAGGGCATTTTAAACGTAGCAAAAATTAGTTGCGAAGTTAATGTAAATTAAGATAACACTAAATGAAGTGCTGAAATACTAACTTTGTGTTCAAAAGTAAAATGCTTAAACTTAATGTGTTCAGAAGGCAAACATATTTTAAGTGTAAGGACATAAGCCTTAAAAGCAGATTAATGTATGGGTTGGTGAATTATTCTTTGGGCCAAGCAAGACTTCTTGTGCCATATATTTACAATAGGGATCCTTTTAGTTTTTCAGATTTAGCTCATCATGTTTTTGTGTTGCAGCTCATTTCTAAGCCCTTTCATTGGGAAAAAAAGATTCAGGGAGCCAGTATGAACCAGCGCAAGTTAACAGGAGTAAAGCTGGAAAACATTTATCATATTAACTTTCTGATAAATTGTTATTTTCTTTGCTACTTACAAAGATTTAAAAGTTAACTAAGTAGCTAACTTTTAGGTTTTGAAATGTTATACTTTTTAAATGCCAATTTTTGTATTCTTAAATTTTAATAATTATATAAAACAGGAGATAATTGTGTGGTGAAAATCTTGGAGAAATAACTGCTGTTAGCATACAGTGTGGTCTTCTTGTGGTAGTTTCCTTTCTTTGTGTACATCTGTCTGCATACAGTTTAAAAACTAAATGTAGACCACATAGACTACAGTGTGTTCTGTGTTTTGATCCCTTAAAATGATTTTAGAACATTTAACCGCATAGTAAACCATGCTGTGGGTACATGGTCATTTCTGTAACTACCACCTTGCAATAGCTCTTTATTGCTCACTGTCACAGTTTAATCCTAGTGAGTACTGGCTTTGTGACACTGATGACCACTCAACCACAAAGTGCTGCCTGCTATGGGAATGGCTGTCGTGACCACAGACAGCATCATTGGTAACAAAAGTACAGATTTTAGCAGTGTATGCCGCATCTATGTGGTTAAAAGAAAGAAAAGGAGGTTAAAGGGAGGGAATTTGCTGGAAAGATTTTTTTTTTTTGTCTTTTTCCTTTTTATTGGTACCAGGGATTGAACCCACGACTGCCTGCTTGCAAGGCCGGCGCTTATGCCGCTGAGCTAAATCCCCAGCCCTGCTGGAAAGATTTAAAGTAAAATTGAGGAAAAGAAAGGCTGGGAATATTACTACCCATATAGTAAAAACATCATAGTGATTATATAGGAATATTAAGTCTGGATTAGGAAAATACTTTGCGTGTGTATCCACACAAAGGAATTGAGAGGTATGCATCCAGTCTACCTCTGTTCCATTTGGCAGCTCACCTGCAGAACACTTACACTCTGAAAGGATTTACCGTTGGATCCAAATGCGTTGTGTGGTCAAGTCTCAGAAACATGTGGTCTAAATGTGAAATTTTGGAAATAGCTGAAGAAGGCACAAAGGTAAGTGAAATTCTTATGTCTTATCTGAAAATGTACTTGCAGCTTTAAGGAATTTTAGTAACTTTTACCAGGCTGCAGAATGCAATTGGTGGGTGCTTATCTGCTTGATCCTCCTGGTAATGTGATATAGTACAAAATTCTTATTAAACATTCAGATAGCAGAATCCAAGCAAGAAATAACCCTAGGTTCTTAGCACGCCCAATCCTGTAGTCACCCCAGTGCATACTTTGCACTTCTTACCTCTGATCTGGACCAGTTTACACCTAACACCTCTATTTGGTGGAGCCTCTACTTTCACAGCTGTGCTTCTCTAGCAGCCTCTACTTGACTGAATTATTCTAGCCTTCCTTCAACTGACTGTCCATTCCACTAGTATCAAACTGGTCAGATGCAACTCCGATGACATCATTTCTGGGTAAAACTTTTTAGGGACTTCCAGTTCCTTTGTATTTCCTATAATCTGAAAAACACTGATATCAGAACCACTTGGTATGTTTTTAAGCTGTAGATTACTAAGCCTTGGCCTGGCCTGCTGATTCAGGATTTCTGGGGACAGGGTTCTAGAATATACATTTGTATTCCATTAAAATTGGTCTAGGATAAAGATGGGATGATTAACATGGCATAAGGGATCCTGGAGGGCTGAGTGTCTCTACCTCTGGTCCTAACTCTTACGTCACTATAATTGGTACTTTGCATTAGACACCCAACGGTTTGATGTTTATATATACCCATTCTGCTCGCTACTTTGTGTATTTAGTAGTTCAGTTCTATTTGTCTGAATTGCATCACATTTCCCCAAATTCCCAAAATAGTTAATTCCCACTTACCTTTAAAAATTCATGTTACCCATTATCCCATTATCTCTTTTTTTTTTTTTTTTTTTTAGCAGGAATGAAATGCAGGACCTTGTCCTTGCCAGGCAGGCGCGGTGCCTCTGATCTGTATCCCTGACCCTAGCCATGATCTCTTTTCAGAAAGAATTCACTGACATCATCTTCTGAATTTCACTGTATCTCCCAACACCCCCCACCTTACTTGTACTTGTATCATATTCCTGTGCATCCTATACTGGACTGTGTTTATCTGTTCATAGATCTTTGCTCCACAACACTTTGATCACTTGAGACTAAATTTTATTCCTCTTTGATCTTCAAGCACAAGTGATATGTGTTTGTTGAACTGAACTAGCATTGAGTTTGGAATATAACATGGAAATTTAATGTAGTACAATCATCCTCTTTGTCGTGTAAAGTGTTTCCTTTTAAGAACTGCTGTGGTACATAAAACAGCTTCAGAACATGCCAGGTTTACTTATATTTTTTATTGTAGGTTTTGAACCTTTCAAATGGCATGGAGGAGCTGGCAAACCCAGAGGATGTCTGGAATGGCATTCCCAAATCGGAAAAGAGTCCATCAGAGGTGTGGAACTCTGTGAGCATTCATTAGTGAGGACATCACAACAAACGTCTTTCCAGGGCCCTTGTGTTGGGAACAATGATGAAAAACACGCTACAGCAGTAATAGTTAAAAACAACCACAACAAAGATCAGTATTTCTGGCCAAGAATCTGACAAACTAGTTTGAACAAACTAATTATTAATGTTTTAGTCCTTGCTTTTCACTTTGAAGTTAAAACATGAAAGTGATTTAGTGTTCATAAAATATGACTCTCATAAAATATGTTTGGTGCACACAATCTGCAAATCTCATTAAAAATGAGAAAGTGGCAGTCACCTCTGATATGCCTGTCCAAAGAAAGACAGGTCAATCAGCTTGCTTTTCTTCCATAATTTTCCCTCCTATTGAAGTATTTCGTCTAACCATTATGGTCACAATTGATGTGACAGTCCAGGTAGTTTTGTATTCTGTTCTTCACCCAAGGCCACGCAGTAGGCATTTCCCTTTGCCACTGTGATTTTTTCCGCATGTTTAAATTTATCCTGTTTGGGGTTTGTTGAAGTTCTTACTTCAACAGTCTTTGTCTGGTAGTTCCTGTCTTGTTCACTCTCCTCATTGCTGGGACAAAATACACAATGCCTACCATTTAAAGAGCAGTTGATTTTGGCTCACGTCTGTAGTCCATAGCTGGCCAGCTCCAAAGGAAGGCCTGGTAGAAAGGCCTGGGTGGAGGAAAGGCCGTTCACAGCACTGCAGCCAGGAAGCAGAGAGAAGGGACCCCCAGAGGGAGACAAACCCTGCCGGGTTGCACCCCAGAGACCCACTTCTTCCAGCCAAACTCTACCTCCTAAGAGCACAGTGGGCTGCAGCACCCCCATCATCTGGTCACCCTTCAAAAGCCTCTCCTGTGAGGGCACACAGCTGTGGGAGGACATGTCCAGATGGACACCACCACAGCTCCAAAATCTCAGCACTCACAACTACTGCTTGTCTTTTGCTAGGGAGATACTCGGCTTTTTCTGGTTCTTTGCGTGCAAAGGAATTTTGGGTTACATCCTGAACACGCTGACATGTTCAGGTGTAAGGCTTGGGTCCTGTTCATGCCTTGTGGAGAAGGTTGAAACTCATTTTTCCATGGGCCATGAGCCCCATTCTGTTCATCACAAACTCTGTCCCCTTCTGGTTGATGGTTCCCACATCAGTTTCATGTTCAGGCCACATGAGGACTGGCCTGAGACTCAGACCATGCTTTATGGAGTTACCAGAAGTCAAAAGCTGGAGGCTTTTTGATTCTGTTCTATGTAGCACAGCTACAGTGATCCTGGACATATATGGCTTCCTAGAGGGGAAGAAATTTACAGTTGTGGAGCTCTTTTCTTTCCCAAGCTTTCCTTCACACTTTTTGGCTCCTAGGCTTCTCTTTTATCTAGTTCCCAAAGGCCTCTTCTTCTATCCCCCGCCCCCTGGCCAGAGAGTACAGAGTTGTGTTCTTGCTGGTTTCCCTCTATGGGCACACACTTCTGTGAGACTGAGCCTGTGTCTAGAGCAAAGCAGGTGAAGTAAACATGAAGAAAATAAGAATTTCTTCCTCTTCCCATGCAAACAACAGAAGCCCCATCCATCCTTGTTCCGCTGGCCAGAGAGATGGATTCTCCTACGGCTTCAGGTCCTGTGCTGCCACTGCTGCAAGCAGGCAGAACCCAGGCTGCTGTCCAAGAAGACAGGAACGAGGAGAAACAAACTAACCACATAAGAAAGGCCTCACCTGCCTTCTGTTTTCTAATATGCAGGAACCCTTTTTCCAACTTCTGGCCAGTGACAGGGATCCTGTCAGAGCGTTACTGTCTACCCTGCTGGGCAGTTTTGACTTAGTCCACCCTGAGATCAAAGCCAGAGGACATAGTCATGGAGAAGAAAGAGGAGGAGGAAGGAAGAATGGAGGGAGGGGCAAAGGGAAGGAGGGGTTAAAAGAGATGGAGAAGGAAATAGGAGAAAGGAGAAGAAAGCAAGAAGAGGAAGGGGAAGGAGGAGAGAGAGAGAGAGGAGGGAAGAATGGGAAAAGAGGAAGGAGGAGGAGAAAAAACACCCCTAATGGGAGCCACTATGCAACTGTTCTCCTAGCTGTCAGACTTGCTGCTCCTGTTTGCTTCTGAGAAATCTCAGCCATCATTTTCTGTGTTCTGTCCAGAACTTCCAGATATAAGCAGTGAGAGTGAGTCTAATAAGCTGGCTCCATCTTGGCTGCAACCAGAGGCCATATGCAGTATTTGCGGGCATTCATGGGCCACCATGCCACGCACTGAACCATTTCCTATTAAGAGTTGGATATTTAGATCCCTAGACAGTGTCCACATTAAAAACCACTGAACTGGCCTGGGGATAGTTGCCTGCCTGGCAACTGTGAGTTTGGCAAACTCCTGAGTTTGATTCCCTGTACAAAAACCAAACAAAAACATTGAATGTTGCTTCATCTCCTTGTGTTAATTCTGCTTTTGTTTACTTGTCAAAAATAACAGCTTGCTACTCATTTGTTGAATCTCATTTACTACTACTTTCTTTTACATATTGATTACCTCTGGTAACTTTGAAAGTTTCACAACCACACAGATACATACACACACACACACACACACACACACACACACACACACAAAGTACTTTCATTAAATAAAATACCTTAGATCTACCAAAAGTAAAGGATAATTTGGGACTACTTAAGGTATGTATAGATGCAATTGCCCCTGATTTTAGAGGCAATTTTCAGGTATACAGAAACTATTTATGAGTAAGGCCTTTAAATATTTGATTTGGTTACTCATGGGCTTTAAATGATTCTTTCCTCCAAATTGAAGAAGCTCTTCAATGAGCATAGTCATCTATAAATAAGTTAGTTTTCCTTAAAAAGTGAATACTATGAAGTATTAAATTACATACAACTTTTTTCTAATATGTCAAATCCTTACAGTCTGGGTGTCTTTCTGATTATTTTTTAGGATTTTAATATCTGAGCCATCTCATTTTACCATAAGAAAATGTTTCCATCCCCTGACCGTGTCCAAATGCCTGTCACACTAAGCATGCACACCACGCTATGAGTTATGGGCAGGGGGGAGAGGAATCTATTGTTCCATGTTAAGCCTTCAATGAATGACCAGGCTCCTAGGACAGTGTGTTTGAGTGGCTGCTCTGTGGACAGTGATGTCCCTCCTTCCTCCACCCAACACCCAGCTTATTCAGGGGATGGGAGCCCTGTGTGCACTCCAGCAGGGAAGTGCAGGCGTAAAGAATAAGAAATGTACTCAGTGAGTCTTCACTATGAAACTACACTGTCCAATTTTAATAGGTCTATTTCTGTAGTTTTATTTTTTCTGGCTTCACTATGGTCCTGTTTCTGATTTAAACTACTCTCTACTTAGAATTTTTAAAATCTAAAGATTCTTTTTATTAAGTAATCTAAAGATTCTTTTTATTAGGCTTCATCCCAAACATTGGAAAAAGATCTTTATGATTCGTCGTTGGATGACCCTGCATTTAAGGGTAACGTGTATTTTTAAATTCCAACTTTCATCAACTAGGACTGCTAAGCCTTCATGATACCGTTACTCTGAATCTCTGAAAAAATGATTTGTCAGTTTATTTGGATGTGAGTTATATGAAAAAAGGAAGGAAGGGAAGAAGGAAGAAAGAGAGGAAGGAAATTGAAAATTTTAGAAAATTTTTAAAGAATTGATTAACAGGTTTAATTCTCAAATGTCAGAGGAAATTTGTTGGGTGATTGAATTAACCTTGAAAAGTGAACTGTGAGTCTGATAAGTTTGTGTTTTAAAGGACTGTTGTAGTCAGGGGTTTGCAAGGAAAATAATTAACATATAGGACACAGCATTTATATTATTATTTTATAATAGTCATCCAGAGAGTTAAATACAAAGGAAAGAATGTAAGAAATCTGTCCACACACTAAAAACCCCAAATCCACACTAAAAACTGCCCAAAATCCAGCTGAATCCCATGGCAACAGCCTGCATGATTCCATCTTAAGACCTAGAGCCCGCAATAGTGTTTCATGAAAGTCTAGTTCATGGATCTGTACTAGGGAGGCCCAAAGGTCAGCAGTGGAAGTCAGAAATGTCTATGCCAGTGGTATAAAGGATCTATACCAGCAGACTGAGGATTTTGAACTGAGCCAAGAAGCAATGCTCAAAATAAGGTACAGGGCTCCCCAAAAAAGTACTACAGTCATTTTTGGCAACAGTAAGGGCCTGAGCTCCTCCAATGATGAGAACAGCCAAATTCATAGCAGGAAGCCAGCTTGACAAGCTTCTCCTAGAGACTGAAGAGCAGGCTATCTTTCCTTCTGGAGCCAGAAAGCAATGCTCAAAATAAGGCTAAGAGCTCCCCCAAAGGGAACCAGAGCCATTCTCAGTAACAACAAGGTCCCGAGCTGCTCTGATGATGAGAGCAGCCAAATTCATATATCGGGAAAAAAGCTAGACAGGAGAACCCACACCCCCGTGGAGAACTAACAACACTACTACTTCCTGTCTAGTTCTGTTTATCTTGGCAACAGTCTTTAGGTGGGCCAGCTATATAGTTCCACACTGGTTCAGTTCAGCTGGTATTACAAGTGGACAATCAGTTATCAATCTACCACAAGGACTTTACATGATTTTCTCAATATTAAGTAGTTTGTGACACTTATGTTAATCTTCTAAAATTTCTTTGTGAATGTTTGGTTGAGCTGTTTGGTGAGATTCAAGTTGCTGGGTGTTCTGAGTTACGCTGTTGGCATTCAGAAGCAACACTTTGGCTCGTAGAGTTGAGGCACATTGAGTGCCTCAGGGTCAGCTGTTGGTGGCTTCTGTATTATGTGAAAAAGAAAGAGAACCACTGATGAAAACCCTTATTAACCTTACTCTAGGAAGAGGCAGGGAGTTCCACAATCTTCTGAAGAAATATCGCTAATAGGCACAGTGTAAGAGTAAACTACTAAAAACATCAGTATTTCTATTTCTTTGCAGTAATTAGAACGCTCACAGCTCCCTCTATGTTTTGAGAGGTCATTAGATTCATCCTGGTTGAGTCCCCCTGAATAATTTTTCTGTCTTAATACTTCTTTCTCAGATGAAGGTGTTTCTCTTCTTGTCTCAGAAGAGGGGTCTGGAGGTGACCTCGGTTTTGCTGAGGCCGCTTGCAGCAGCCCAAGTGATGTCTCACCTGGACCAGGAATACCGGAGAAGGCTGGCAGCACATCACCACAGCTTAGTGTCACTGCTGAAAACTGATGGGTCTCAAAAACCAAACAGGGCAGTGATTGGCGATGGAGTGTGTTTATATTGTGACTGCTGTGTTGATGGGTTTGGGATCTCTCTTCTACCTTTAATTATTTTTATGTTTCTAGTGATCTGGGAGGATTTTCATTGCTAAGCAATTTTGTTACCACTTGACTCACATTTCAAAGGAAAAACTGTTGACATCTTTTCAATATAATGTTTACATTCAAATAGAAAAATATAGGTTTGTGACAAGATTGTTAGATGACACTGCTTAGTAGGGATTTTGTAGCAGTAACTTCTTCAGAGTTTTTATTTGGACCTTGAAGTTTTGCTTTATCTTTCTAGTTAAATGTTCTTATTATTATTTTGCTTGCTAGTGTGACATGACATGACAATAAAGTTTATCCTTAAAGGCATGATGGTCTCACCTCCTTGTGCCTGTGGTTCCATCTGTCTTCCTTTAAAATTGGGACTTAGGAAAGTTTAGCAATAGGAAATCTTGGCCCTCAGCTATTAAGTGATATTTTGAAGGCATTGTTCCATTTTAACCATTGACTTTTAGGTGCAGAGTGACATTATCCATATTTTAGAGGTGAGAAAATTGAAGACTTTTAGAAAAGTTAAACAAGCTGCCTAAGGTCAGCTAGGGACCCTCAGAGCTTGATCAATCTTGATCCATCTCACATCCTCCAACATCTAATGCCTTTAAAATATGGTCTTGTGGGTTGTATAGTGCAAAGCACGCAGCTTTTGGCTCCATGCTACTTACTAGATAGGTGACCCTGGCTGATTATATAATACCTTTCAGCCTTGATCTTCCTCATCTGTAAAGTGGTTATATGTTTCTTTTTGCTTTATGAGACAGAGTCTTACTGTGTTTCTAAGAGAAATACTTATAATTTATGAAAAGGAGTAAACATTTGGCAAATATTTTTGTCTTTTCCCTGAAAAAGATGAAATTTTTTTCTTTTTGAACTTTAACTCAGTGAGTGTGTTCATCATTTATTTTCTCTTTTGGCATCTGTCTGTGCCACCAACAAATGATTGTAAAACTGTGCTCTTTAGAGTCAGGTGTGACAGTGCATGCCTGTAATCCTAACACTCTGGTAGGCTAAGGCAGGAAAATTTCAAGTTTGAGCTCAACCTGTGCAACATCCCAATCTGATGAGACCCTGCCTCAAAAAAATTAAACTAATACAAATGAATGGGGAGGTAGCTCAACGTGAAGGCCCTGGGCTCTACCCCCACTATTACACATGACCTACCAGGCAACTGGGCATCATTTCCATCAGTGGAAAGGAGTATTAATATTGTATTAATAACAGTTGAGGTGATAAATACATTGCTTCGTCCTAGGGGAAAGAATCAGTAGGCAACTTGGGCAGGCTCATTGGGAGATCCAGTAATGAATTACCAAGAGACAACATGGAAGGATGTACTTCGGCCAGATTTTAGAAAACCATCAGTTTCAAACTAAGGGTTTGATTCACCATTTAAATAATTTTATTCTAAATGGCTACAGGGGAGGAGAAGTCAAATTTCTCAGATTGAGTGATGTTTTACCTTTAAACACTAAATTAGTCCGGTGGTGTCAAATCAGGATATACTGTGGCTTAGCAACCAGAGAAGGGTGCTCAAGCTTGGTCTCTGAGCCAGGCTTGCTTGGTTAGCATGGGTGGCCCTGCTCATGCGGAGCAGGCTCAAGCTAAGTACACTTAGTTCTGGGAATCTGTAGGGGCCACACCAAACTTCTGTATTAATTAATCAGCAGCAAAAACATTTCTCAGGATTGCCAGATTTATAACTATCTTCATTTAAAGGTGCTTTTAAACATCCACTTGTGATACCATTGCTGCATATAAACTTTTCAAAATTGAAAATATCCCTTAAAAATTCGTGAGGAAAATTGAAAAAAAAGCCTACTTGTCAGTGTTTCTTTTGTTGTTCTTCACAGGCTGGAGTCCCCAGGCGTTGTACCCAACTCTAACCCAGAGGCACCTTTGCTCACTAAATGGCATCAGAGATAAGGCATTAAAAATGCCAACAATTTAATCTCTATTCTGTGCCTCTGCCCTGTGCCCAACTGTCCTAACCCTCGTCCACTCCTCTTATCAGCAAGTCTGCATTAAAACCATGGCTTTATTTTCTACTTCATCTAATTTTTCTTACCATGACCAAAAGTTAAAGAGAAACACTGACACTTTTACCTAGAATGCTGTGTTGCTAAGACTCTGCTGTCATAACTTAGGATAAAAGACAAAAAAGCCTGTACGCAAGTTAGGGGATCCTAGGCCATCGAGACATTTCCATCACCATTTTATTTTAATACACACTGCCATTAAAATATTGTAAAAAGTCTTTAATTTTGACATTCAAAAAGGATCACTTTAGTAAAATTATAACCTAGGTTGATATGATTTTTTAAAAATACTCTATTCTTTCTTTACATTTAAGGGAAAATTTTCTTAACCCAAGGCTTTGTCAGTGTTACAGCATAGCCCACGTTTTAAAATATGAGTGACCTCAGAAAACACATTGAAGTCTCTTCACACACACAACCTTTCTTTTAGATAGTTTTCATCGCCCTTTTAACTGCCTTTAGTCTAGATTTCTTTGCTCTGCTCCTGGATCGCTCTGCAGAGTGGTGGGTACTATGACCTCTGGAATAAGATTCTCGTCATCTCCTTCCATCAGAGAGTTCCACTGGTCAAAATTTTTATCAAGTCCTGGAAAACAAAATGGGAATAAATATGAAACATTTGAGCACACTAAACAGTCCATGGCCTCTAGGTGGCACCAGAGATTTAAACATTACACAGCCCATGCTGCACCTCAAAGGGATGCTTTAGAAGAGGCAAAAAACTAAGGAGCCAGGCACCCCCCCAGCATGCTCCTCACCCCGACTGCACTGAGAGACTCAACTTTCACAGGCAGATGTGCTTTCTATGATCTGTAATATCCCTAGTGGTAAAATTAGCTCTCCAAGTTTTGTTTTTCAAATTGAGTTACTGCTTTGGCTAGTCTCAAATCTACTGAAAAAAAGTTAGAATGGGACTAGCATGGGTTTTAAGGCAGCACAGTTCTGTCCTGAGAATCATCCAGTTCACAGAGAAAAATACCAGTTTCTTACCTAAGTATTTCTGTAAGAATGCTAACGAAGCTTTGGTGATGAGGTTTATAGCCACCTCTGAATCTATGTTTCCTTTCACTGATAACAATTGTTCAATTATTTTCCCAGTGGCAAAAGTGATGTCAACAAAATTGTGATGGACCAAACCTCTGCAAGAGAAATGAGACATTTACATGCACATTATTTAATACAATTCTATTTGCAGTTAGGGTGTAGGAAAGATACTAGCCAGACTGGCCTACTTCTTGAAAATCAGGGAAACAAAACTTGTAATCTGATCTTCTTAGATGTACTGGGGGGAGGGGGGGAGTCAAAGTTGTTATGCAGGAATCTTAAGGTCCTTTACTGGTCCGTTTAGGAAACAGTTCAAAGAATCCTGGCATTTTGAATTTAGAAGAAATATTTTTTGCTTTTTAAGGGGCTGAGAGTAAGTGCAGTGTCTGCTTCAAAGTGTTCATGTTTGGCATCAAGTGAATTCGGTGCTCTTCCAGACTTCCTAGTTCTCAAGATTAAAACATTTGGCTTTCCCTCCCTGCAGTGCTTCCTCTTCACATTCCTTTACTCAGCTGAGCCCCAGACCTTGGCCACCTGGCACCTGTCCCTCTTTCCTATATTCCAGGGACAACTCGGGCATCAGAAACATCAAGAAAGGATACAGTGGGGAGCAGCAGCTTGAGGGAAGCCTATGAAGAGAACAGGACCGAGTGCAGGGAAGGGTGGGGCGCACAGGTGGGGTGCACAGCATCAGCTCAGGAGGCTGAGGCCCTGGGGGACAAGTGCAACAGGGAAGACCAGCCATAGAGGGGCAGTGACCAGCTCAGGAAGCTGGACCCAAGCCCAGAGCTGAGCATGAGTGTGGGAAGGGGGATCACGGGCTGTGCTTTCAAAATTTCCAGCAAGAAAAAAAGGAAACCATGAGGGGAGAGCCTAGCAGTGTGTTGGGTATGAAGGAAGGCTGTGTTGACTCTGCTTTAGAATTAGCGTGCACAGAAGGAGAAGCTGACTCCAAGTCCTCACCTGGACCACTTAGCTCTTTCTCTGGCCTCTACACTCTCAGTCCTGCAGGACCCTCTATTCTGGTGTATGCTCTTGTGCCATGTACCTCCTGGATAAGGGTGTTAGAAAAGATGACACTGCATGAGAGCTTGGGACCTCTACAAACTTGTGTTATTTCGCAGAGTTGTTAGTTTGGACTGATGACGGACTACTTTGTCCTCACATCTCACTTCCCAAAATGTATGGACAAGTCCCGATATTTAATAAGAGTAGTGCACATCTTAATGCAAATTTAAGTTAGCAATGCCTGCACTACACACATTCACATGATTAAACGCAGTTTCATTTTAAAAGGAGTAAGTGTAGGGCCGGAGGTTTAGCTCAGTGGCACAAGCGCCTGCCTGGCAAGTGTGAGATCATGAGTTCAATCCCCGTTATCCCCCCCCCCCAAAGAAGAGTAAGTGTAAACATAAATAGACACTGGTTATCTAATGTTCTTCCCACTGAAAGTCTCAACAACCAATTTAGCAATTATACAGTGGCTACCAGATGATATCTGTTAATATTTATCCCAAATTTGAAGTTTCTGCTTCAGGTCAAGAAATAAATCACTGATACTTACCTGACTGCAATCATTTTTCTTTCTTTTTGAGGTTGGTAGAACTTTTCTATTTTTTTGGTATCCTTATCACTTTGAAAGTATTCGGAGTTAATAAAAAAGAGGGGCTGTGGGATTTTGGAGTGGACGTCCTCCCCCACTGGGAACATCCATGGATCCAGGGCAATGCCACACCTGTAACATGAGTTGGTAGGTTATCCCCGGGCCCCGTACAGGTCTTCCCACTCTGCCGGCTTGTTGTGGGGTAGCTGGCTGTTCAGCAGGTATCAGACTGCAGTACAAGTGGGGTATTTATAAGGTGATAAACCTAGAATTACACAATTGTTTTCATGAGGGCTTGTTTGGAATTGCACCCTATAAACAAATACTTCAATAGTTTTTATTATTCATTTTTGTTCTATTGTTTTCAAAATAAGCAGTTATTTCTTTAAAACTGAGGTGTCATGAAAAAATATGGTAGATGCATAATCCCTCAAACCATCTTCCACCAACACCCCCTCCATGCATGAGAGCTTTGGGAGCGCCATAGTGAATGTTTTCTGCCTGTTCAAGAGTAACGGCTTTACGTGTTAAAGGTGATTTACTTGAAAAACTATTAGGGTTGAAGAAAAATACCATTTGGAATTGGAACTAACTTTCTTTTTCTCAAGTTGTGCTATTTCCCAACTGTTTGGACAGTCTGCCTGTTGCATTGAAAGAACAGAGAAGAGAACTGCCTTAGGCTGAAACTGATTTCTAAGAACATCAAGCTGAACTTGCATAAATCACCCTGCTCACTCTCTATATGGTGGGTCTACGTGATCTCATCAGCCTGAGATTAAGTAGTTCAAGGATGAAATATTCCTGCCCAAATAACTGTAATTTTTGATCCAGCCCAATTTTAGAGGTGCAGTATGGAGGAGGGTAAATAAAAAACGTCCTGCCCACTGGAGAAGTTTGGGGGTGTGAGAATGTGGTTACCACAATCCTTATGCCACATAAAAGAGCCGAACAGATTTCTAAATGAAAATGTTAAGTCTTGAAGGAGATTCAGGGGCTCAGGGGGTTTTTAAGAGCAGAAGTGAGTACTTTCTTCGTAAGACAAAGAATAAACTTATGCACCTTGAAATTCACCAAGAATTTGAAAAAAATTTAAATCTCACACCCATTACCCTTTCCCTGCTTCCATAAATTTACTGTTCTCCTGCGTCCCCATCTGCTTCTTTTACCTGAATCTCTGGTCTTCACTGAGGGCCTGGATAACTGTTGCTCCACCAAATGAATGTCCAATGATTGCTACTTTACTCCTATCAAGAGAGCCCTGTGTGAAAAAGCATAATAAAAATTGGTAAATCTCTCTCATGTGTTAGAAATGTAAAGACCTTCTGAAGCGTACAATTACTATGCATTAAACAAGCATGGATAAGTACCTTGCTTTCTTGTAAAATAGTGTACATATACGCTTTTATATTTCACACATATTCACACACTATCTTTATACATACGTGCACACACATACACTATAATATATATTTTTTGGTCTTTTTTTTTTCTCAGTTTTCTGAAATGCCAGCTCCAGGACTGTTTCACCTTTCCTACTTTGACTATGACTCTTTTGGGCCTTGATTGTTCTTGTAGCACTTCAGGGGAGGGAGTGATGCTGAAGCACTTTGCAGGACAGCAGAGAGCAGCTGGGGCTGGGAGAGGGGCACCTGAGCAGGCCAGGATGGGCACTGGCCCGGGCCAGGTTCTCCGGGGGAGGCAGAGCCTGTCTCAGGGCTTGAAGTTTGGTTAGGAGATAGTCAGGGGAGGGTGCATCGGGTCTAGGGTCCACAGTACCAGGCATGGAAAAGGGAGAGAACCAGCTGGGGACAGCTCACTCTTGTCCCCTGAGGACAGCTCCCATCATCACACCTGACACCCAAGTGACACCTCCTTCCCTCCACTCCCTGTTCCCCACCAGCCTGATATTTCTCCACCATCTTTGGCAATTTTATCTAAAATATTGGCCAACTTTTGAAGATGAAGCTTAAAATCATGTTGGATCTGTCCACAAAGGAACAATATTTTCCCTGCTAGGATGAAGACAAACCATAAGGAAACTGCCAGTTTTTAGTCTCAAACTATTACCAATTTCATTTCCAGTTCAAATCCATGCATTCATCATTGCTGTCACTTTAACCTGTGTGGGGTGTGTGTGTGTTGCACATGTGGACATCAGTGCTGTGTGTATTGCAACACTTTATTGTGCCAACCTTGCAATATAACAGGAAGTCACACATCAAAGAATAAGAATGAACAATGGGGCAAAGTAAAAGTGACTTTCAAAGCTCACCTTCAGTTGCTGGATGTCAAACTTCAAATCCAACACGTTCTTCACTGGCTCTCCTTCGTCAATGCTGAGAAGCCAACTGAGAGCTTGGGAACACTCCTCTCCTCGCTGCCGTAACTGATAGGATTATTACAAAAAAAAGGGACAGAGCCCATCATTGTGTCAGTTATTCTAGAGTTCAGCAAGGGGTAACAGTCAGTCTGTTATATACTAGCAATGTCTTCATGAAAAGTGGTCGGAATCCACTTTGCAGGGAGGTGAAGCTCAGCTCAAACCTTGCCTCTCTTGGTTACCAATTTGTGACCATAAATGACTCACACAGCCTCTCTGGGCATCATTTCATTGTCCACTAGCACCTACCCAAATGACATGTGAGTGAGCTTAAACACCACACCACTTGCAAAGAGCCAGGAGATAGAGAAGCAGTCAGTGTGCTCTGTTTCCCACGATTCCCCCTCAGCCCTGCAAGACTGATGCTGTTACCACTCACTGTGCGCTAACAGGTAAAACACCGGAGCACAGGGAGGTCAGGTTCTCTAAGGTCACTGCACTGCCATGGGTGGGGCCTCCTCATGCCAGACAGACAGTTGGATTCTGGGTACACCTATATGCTGCTTATCTGAAAAGAAGTCTATTTATACTCGCCATGGGGTTGGAGAAATCTGTGCTCTATCACTCTGAGATTCTCAAATTATCAGTTTTGATACAAGAGCATTCTGAATACTCTCATTCACGTCACAGGACTCGTGTTTGGCTTTGCTTTTATAGTGAACCAATATTTCATGAAGGGGTTTTATCCTTGGATGCTCTTTTGCCAGATCTTTTGGGCACGGGAGTAGGAGGCTGGGAGCATCGCTTTCTGTGTGTCAGCATAGATGCACAGAGGTCACCCTTTGTCCCTGTACCCAGTCCTCTCGTGCCTCACTTCCATAACGATGCAGTTGGCCTCTTACCTGCGTTTTTCGCTCTTCCGTCTCTGGTTCTTGATGTTTGTAGTAGATCCAAGACCTGTTCCCTGACTGTGCTGCGGACGGGTCCTGGAAGTAGTAAGTGGCAGCGGCAGATTCATCTCTGTAACAGAAGCAGCCTCAGTTGCTCTCAAAGGACCTTAGGTCCTTGTGTGACCTCCGTTCCTCTGCTCCAGGCTTGGTTCCAGTTCCCCAATCTTTCCACTTTTCTTATTTCTTTTCTTTCCTCTCCGACCCTACATCTCATTTTAAATTAGAGGCTTCCAGAGGAACAGTAGGAAAACAATTTGTTGTCTCTTGCGGAGAAAAACTCATCCTGTCTTCAAAATTCTAGGAGGCACTGTCAACCACACTGAAAACTCATTTCTGGAATCACTTCCCTTGTAGTATTTCCTAATCTTTCTAAAGTGACAAGTTACCTTTCTCACCTTCATTTTCCTCCCCCGTAAACAACAGTAATAACAGCAGTCTTTTGGCACTGTAGTCGAGACTAAATAAATGAGATGGTGTATGAAATATACCAACCTGGGTCCACAGCATACAATAAACACTGTTCAAAGACTGTTTCTTAAATTTTCACACTCTTATCTAGTCTCCTTTGATTCTCAGCATAGCTGGAAATTCCATAAACAGTTTTTATAAACTTGTACAGCAGCTACAAGCATAATTATGGGTATCCACATTCTGTGTATTGGACAAAAGAATCCAGCCCCATTACACAACATACCTGTGTTCTACAGCAGCAACTATGAACCCATGAGAAGCCAGCTCAATGCCAATAGCAGAATACATTGTCCTTCAAAATAAAAAGAAGTCTCCGTATTACTCGGCATGATTATAAGTCTGAGTGTGCTAAGAAAATTGTGAACATGGATGGCATTATGCCTCTGTGGTCAGTGCTTGAGGTAGTGGAGAGTTCTGGTCTGCAAAGGGGCCTAACTTTGCCCCAGGGGTACATTTGATGATGCTGGGAGGGGATTCCATGATCACATCAGGGGGATGGTACCATGGGCCTCTAATGAGTAAAGGACTCTGCTAAACCTCCCCAATGCGTGGGACAGCGAGCTGACCCCAATACAATCTTTCTCTGAAAATATGACGTAACTGGAAAATAATCAACATTGAAAACCAGATATCAAAATTGGCATCCTCTTTCATGATTGAGCTCAATTTATGGATAAGGAAAATATATCTTGTGATATCTGGTATTCAAAACTGAATTATTTTACTATCACAAAAAAGTAATATCCCATAAGGTTATTATTTATCATTAGATATTGAATTTTACAATTACCATCTTAGTATCTGTAAATTTCTGCATTCTTGCAAAAGAGTACCTTGAAAATGTGAACAGAGAACAGAGTATATGAAACCCTAGTTTAGTGAACTAAGGTCAACAATAATAAATTGATCAATAATGACATAATCAGTGCTCTTAAATAAGAAATAGAGCTGTTGTAATATCAAACTATTAGAAACATTTAAAAATATTCTACAACTTCATGATATTTCACTTAGAATATTAAATAGGAAAAAATAACTCTGATTTACTCATTCCATATTTAAAGTAATATGGCTCACATGTATTGGTCTTTTAGAAACTTAGGTTTCCGGACATGGCACCAATGAAACTGTATAATTTTCCCAAACTTCCTTACCAGAAATTTGCAGTACGAAGGAGCTGTATTTAGATTAAATAATTCTTTTAAAAGTAGAGTCTGGCTGAGTAAAATGAATTTCAAATCATTTCTATGCAATAAAGAAATCAGACTGTTACAGAGTTCTACTCCTATCATTTCTTTTTAAATTTTTTTTATTTAAAGAGTAAAAAAGAAAAAAAACAGTTAATACGTAATTTCAACAAAACAAACAATAAGAAATCCTATCATTTCTTAACTTTTCTTATTAGTATGTTAGGATACCTTCTACAGTCATTTTTATATACCCTTTCCTTCTCTACCTCATTTCTCTTCAGCCACAGGTCCCCCTTTCGTTTCCACATAGTAGTACTCTCTGTTTCCTGTTATCCATTTGTATTTGCTCTTTAAACTTTTATATTTTTGAATTCTCATGGGAGACAAGGTATATAATATTTAACCTTCTGTGCCTGAATTATTACTATGGTCTCAATGCACATCAACTTTCCTATCTTTGATTTCTATGTGGTGATAATGTGTGGTTTTGTTATCTATAAAATGCTGTCAATGTTTAGGGCTCAAAATATTTCTAAAAGTCCTACCTTTTCTTCATGTTTAAGTAAGGGTCTAGCATACTACTTTATAGGTAATAGCTGGGTAATATATAATTATTTAATAATATTTAAAAACTTTTACTAGATATTAATTTTCTATATTGCAATTCTGACATGAACCCCATATTTCATATCATACTAAAAGAGTACAACAGGATATACATTAATATGTGCACACATGTATATGAATTATATACACATACATATATATAATCACTATGCTACAGATGCACTTTTTCTGATGGTGTAAAGGGTTGGTACAGTTCTAGAATGAGGAGTTACAGCTACAGCAAAACAATCAATGAATGTCCCATAATGATATCACATTATATGGAAAATGATAAGTGCTAGGAAAAAAGTGTCAATAGGGAAAAAGGATAGAGGTCAATGGAAGGTAGTAAGAACAAACTTTGGATTTGAATTTTGTCAAGGAAGTCTTCATTGATGCAGTGGAGGACTGTAGCATCATGGAACTACAGATAGACTTCATGTACAAAAGAGCATGGAGCCACCTGAGATGAAACTAGGTTCCTAGGTCCTGAAGTTTTTGTTTAAAAAGTGAATAATATCAACTGAAATATAATTACACATAAAAGTAATTCTGGAACTGAGCTGTACCTTAATGGTAGTGTTTGACTAGCATATGCAAGACACTGAGTTCAACTTCCACCATTGTAATAATAACAACAATAATAACTATAATTATATATTCCTTTTAAATTAGAAAATCACAAAAATTTTAAAATTGCTGTTAAAACACAAGTATTATAGAATCTAAGAAAATCATACTGTCTTTTATTGTGTCACCCCTTATATTGTTCCTTTATTTCTTCCTTTTTTGTTGTATATTCATGAATATCTATATAGCAATGATTCTCTAAACAGAAAAGAGAAATCATTTATTATTGCAGCATACGTTCTTAAGGAATTTGGTGTTTGCTTATTGTATTGATGGATTAGAAAAGTTTCTTGCACTTCAGTGTAAATGTGGATCTTTTGGAATACAAAAAAACTTTTGTGAGCATCTACAAACTTCTTAACACATAGAAGTTATAAATTTTCAGGAAATTCAATTTTAGAGTAATTTCAATACTTCTTCAATTGATAATAATCACTTTGTCATAAAGATGACTCACTGTACTGCTATAGAATCAGTTTGGTGTTATCTTTGTTTCTGTCACTATTTCATGTCAAATGTACAGTAAATTATTTTTCTGAACACTTTAAACTATACTACCTTCTTAATTGTTTTAGCACAGAAATTTTGATTCTATTCATTGCTGCTTTTCAAAATATGGCTATTTCTTTCAATAAATACTTCTTTAATGATAAAAAAAATTTGCACCCTTGATTGATGTATCCCCTCCATGTCTCTTGTTTACTATTCTCCTGCTGACTGGGAGATGAGCACCAATAATATGGAAGTTGCTGGCAGAGTGATTATACTTATTGCCTTTGAGAGTTTTGGGTTTTCAATTCTTCTAATCTCAGCCATAATTTCAGATAATGACTGAACCTCTAGAATGGCATTAAGAGTTTAACAAGATAGTGTCTGTAGGAAGGTAGGGAGTCAGAGACTGGGGCTTCAGGCTGACCACTGAATTTGAATTTTTTAGCTATGCAGCTCAGGCAGGCAGTGATGCTTTCTCTGCCATGCTCCTTCTCTGTACACAGGTGATGCTATAGAGTGCGGTACCCCATTGGCAAGGATCGCATGAGCGGATGCATCCTCAGTACGCCCTGCTGGTCAGCTTTCTTGGGTCTGACAAAATACCTGGGAATGACGACTCTGAAGAAAGGTCATTTTGACTCATAATTTTGGAGGTTTCAGAGGAAATGAAGATTCCATTAGGAGTTGGACTAGTGGCCTTTTGAGGTGCATTTTGGCAAAGAACCGGTCTAGCTTTTGTCCACACCTGAAGACTTTGAGTAAGCTTGGGGGTGATGGACTAGCTTATCTGGTGCAGGAGATTTCACCACAGAACAGCATTCTGGTGGTGGTGTGGGTTTAAGCAAGATTTCCAGTGCAAATCATAAGCACAACATAGAGTGGAAAGATTTTAAAATAATCTCCCCTTTCTGTGCCACCATTCCTCCTTAGGCGCAGAAGGTTAGGGTTGGGATCTAAACTGCTCCCCATGAGGTTCGTGTGTCAGAAGATGGTTCCCAGGGCAGCAGTGTTAGAGGTGGATTTGGAAGGTCATAGGGTCATGAGGGCATTCATTCATCAGTGGGTTCATCCACTGATGGAGTCAGCATTTGATGGCATCATTGGAAGTGATGGCATTGAGGCCTGGTTGAAGGAAATAGTCATAGGACCAGAACTTGGGGGCTAAATCTTATTTGCACGCCTTCCTGTTTGGCTCTTCCCCACCCCGTGCTCCCTGCTTCCTGGTTACCATGAAGTGAGCACCTTCCTCTGCCACACCCATCTCAGGTCTAAAAGCAAAGAAGCCTACAAGGAAGCCCTCTGAAACCATCAGGCAAAATAAACCTTTCCTTTTTCAAACTGTTTAACTCAGGGAATGTTAAAGTGATGCTACCACACACCCTGTGCCTGCATGAAGCTGCACAGAATCAGGCAAGCTTAACCCTCCTCCACGCCTTCCCCTTTGCACAGCCCCCTTCTCCCATCATGCGTGCAGCAGAAAATGTCTGAAGAGAATAAAAGGAGGCATCTGAGAACTACTCATCCACTCCCAGAGACACAGGGCCGTGCTGTGGGAAGCAGTCAACGGAGCAATCACAAAGCTCTCTCTGAGGTCAGAGACTCAATGCTTACAGCATTGTGGGCCGGGCAGCCTATGTTTCAGCTACACACCTCTGCTGTTGTAGTACAAAGGTAGTGACAGAGAGTGTGAAATCCAGTGTGTGGGGTGTGATCAGATAAAGCATTATTTGTGGAAACAGTGCTAGGCACATGTAGCAACTTGCCAATAGCAGAATAAATTGTCCTTCAAAACAAAAAGTGAGAAGCATCAAAATTACTAGGCGTGATTAGAAGTCTGATTCTAATAGCTATAATTCCCTTCTGGGTGAAAACAATGTATTCAGAGACTGCTAGAAGCTAAAACTGCTTGACCTCCCCAATATTACCTGAATATTCCAAGACCATGAGAAAAGATAATTAGTGGGTATTTTTCACCGGTCTTCAGAGGAGAATTCCACTTTGCAGGAACCTTCACTGAGCCTACACGCAGCAGAGGAAATCGATCAGCATTTTCCAAGCCTTGAATGTTGTCATTTAAAACATAAAACCTTGAACCATCTACACATATGTTTTCATAGATTAATAGCAAATGCATTCAAGTGTCAGCTACTGGATCATCACCAATCAAAGAGTGAATCATGTGCCCACCTCACACCACACAGTCATTAATTACAGTTCTCAAAGCAGGCTCTCAACTCAGAGTGGAGGAGTTAATTGCTTACTGCTTTGCTACTTAGGACCATTTTGAGACTTGGGAAGCATGTGAGAGACAGTGTTCTAAAACCAACCTATCCAATAAATTGCAGGAACATTCCACTGAGAAGAAAAAGCTGGGAATCAGAGCCTGCTCTTGCTATGAGTCACCATGCTCTGACACAGGCCAGAAAGTCCACTGCCCTCATGCAGAGGGTGGTGTTGGTCACAGCTCTGCCACTTCCTAGCTGTTGACCCTGAGCATGTCACTCAAATTCTCTGGGCTCCACATTCCTTTTCTACAAAAAGGACAAAATGAGAACTATCTCATAGAGTTTTTGTTAAAATTCTATTTAATTAGGTTAAATATATATAAAGCATCTAGTCACATAGTCAGGGGCTCAATAAATAGAGAATCTCATCCCCATTACTGCTCATTTGTAATCACAATTTTTATTATTAAGGGTTTGTGTTTTGTTTCCTCTCCTACAAAATGAGATGTGGCCATGAGGATTGCTACAGTGGCGATTTGGAAACTATCTGGCAATGTAAATATGTGTAGTTAGGGTACTGTCACCATTTCTACACTAAAGCAGTTCTTATGAGAACTCTAAAGGAAAGTTAAAATAAATTCCAAAAGTTTCAGGTCATTCTGAGGGAGAATTTTGAAGATAGAGTTACCATCCTCCCAGTGTACTATTGGTCACACAGATGAGGAAAGGGAGGTCTATGAAAGAGGCAGGCGGACAAACTCATGATGCATGTACTGAAATGGTGCAAGAGTGGCTGCTGGTCCCTTGGGGTTGGAGACAGGAAGGTTCGAGTCTCCACATTTGTGTCAAGTGGGAAATGAGCTTTGACTGTTTTGTTTTGATCTGCAGGGTGACAGTAGCTTCTAATTTCTTTCCTTTTTTTTTTTTTTTTTTTTTGCCTGATCCATATGGCTTAATAGTTACCTCAGCAAACCTGCTTCTCTGACTAGTTTGTTGCTCCTCCCATTGTTTCTCAGAAGAAAATCTAAGCAGCCACCACGGAAAGGCACGAGTGCCAGACTGATGTCTCATCCACTCCCAGTGAATTCCTGATGGATGCACTGAGAACCCTGGATTTTCTCAGAGATGCCTGGGCTCCTGAGAAATGCTGACCATGTCATTTTAGGAGAAATTTAAATTGGAGAAAATCTGCTTTGCTCTTTACTCTCAGAGATTCTTGTCCTTGGTTTCTCTATTTTAGAGCCTACAGAACTCACCAACAGACCAACAGAAATCTTACCATATAACAACTTCAAAACTTTGCCCAGGAAACTAGATGATTCAAAGACTTCACTAATACCCCGGAAATACTCTTCATTTGGGATCCACAGGGCATCAGGGAAATCGTTATCTTGTGATGGATAATACAATCGCAGAAAGCTGCTCTGTTGATGAAATAAATGAGTCTGTTTTCAGTCTTGTTCCTTCTGAAATGCACCCCAACAATTGTGTTGCATATTTTATTAGTGGGGCTCAAATATGTCTACCATTCCTAAAGATGTTCAGAGACATTTTAAAATGCTGTGATGATCAAATATAATCAAGAAGTACAAAAGAACTAGTCTTTGAGCGTGAAGAAAGCATGCCTCAGCCATGAAAGAGGAAAAGTAAAAGAGGTTATAGACCAAGCAATCACATGACAGCAAGGAAACGGAAAGAAGCATCAGACATGGCAGACGGAGTCATTCCTAGGTGAGAGTAAGGGGAATTTTATCACAAGAGAAGGTCAGTATTAGGGTTGAAAGATAAATTGAAGCAATGAAAGCATTACCTGGTTAGTGTAACCAGACATCAGGTCTGTACAACCCACGGAGTAAGGTCCACTTCCCTTGGGGATTTTTGTGTGGCCAAAGCTGGTAGTGAGCAGCTCTGATTGTGTTCTTTGGGTCCATGCTGAAAAACAGGTCAGTGATGCCACATTTGTCACTCTATGCACTCCAGAGTCATTCTTTAAGGACTTCCAAGGGAATCAAGCCATGGCGCCCAGTTTCTGGCCTCTTGCAGTTTTGACCTAATTGAGGACCTGCTGTGTGCAGTGCATGGAATAGCAATTTGGGGAATAAACACCATGAGGTAGACAGGTTCTGTCTCTGAGAATTCCTTGTGTCACCACCTCCTAATGCTGACTCTTCTTACCCTCCACTCTGTCCAGAGTACACTAAAGGTGACTCTCCTAGGCTGTTTTTCCTAAACATGAGCTTTACCTCACATTTCAGATTTGTGCGCACAGCTTCTCACTGGGCATTTCTAACTGATGCCTTTCCTCTAGCAGCCGCAAAGCCAATGCTACAAAGTGAGACTGATGATCATCACACCTCCCCCTCACTCTCCCACCACACAGCCCACAACTCCAGAATTCTGTCTCTTGCATCTCGAGCTGGATGCTTGGGAATCATCCTTCTCTCCTATCTCTTTTTCATCAACCCTCTATGTTAACTGAATTTCAGTTTCTAACAAGTGTTTGTAACTTTGAATTACCTTCCCATTGTGTCTCTAAGTCAGCTCAGCAGACTGATTTGTGCCGTCTGTGTCTCTGGACCAGGTGGCTGCTGCTCTTCTAGTCACCTGTGCACTCAGACCTGGCCCCTTCAAATGCCTCCTATACCCAGCTCCTGGAAGAACTTAGTGCACAAATCTCACGGATCCTTAAAATTCTGCAAAGGCTCTCAATCACCACATCTGCTTCTTTTTTTTTTTTTTAAACTTTTTATTGGTACCAGCGATCGAACGCAGGACCGCCTGCTTACAAGGCAGGTGCTTATGCCGCTGGGCTAAATCCCCAGCCCCACCACATCTGCTTCTAAGCAGAGAATAACAGGGCCAGCTTAGAAGGGAGTTTGCAGGAGGCATTAAGTCTACACATGCCCTCTCAGCAAGTGTGCTGAGCCCAGGCACAAACATGGCTCCTCATTGTGGTGCTCAGGGTAGAAATCCGGGGCTGCTCATAGGTGCCCAAGTAAGTTCCAAGTCCCTGTGCCAGAAGACAGTTACTCAGTGTGCTGATGCCTGAGGCCCAGAGGTCTTCTGTCACCTCTCTGCCTGCATGAGCTCCCTCCTTCATGCTGGGCTGCTGAGGTCTCTGCACTGCTCTAGTAGCTATCATGGGCAGTGCTTAATGTGTCAGTGGAAAACTCTTATTAGAGGTAAATAATAGATATACAAAATAGAGAGATGATAGACAAATGAGATCCACAGATGAATGATAAATTCCTGAGATAAATATGTAAAGATAAATAGGTGGGTAAATGTAGATAGAGAGATATGCGATTAGTTAGATACATATAACACTTCTTCTTGTCACACAATATTAAAATTGTGATTTTCAACTCTCTCTCACACGCAGAGCTCTCTTGCTACTGCAGTTGCATCCTCAGACACAGCTCAGAAAATCGTGGCATCGCAGGGATATGTCTGTCCATTCTCTGCCCTGGTGACTCAGACTTGAATCATCTGTCTAAGGTAGAGCTGTCCAGCAAAGAAGGCCTGTTTGACAATAAGTGTGGCCTACAGCCACCTTCACTGGACCAGCCAAAATTGGAAATGCAGCTTCCAGGTACCTTCCCTGCTACAGAACCAGAAAAGGGCCAGGAAAGTCTCATTAAATTTTAAGCATCATCATTCTCCAGCACCAGCCATCTGGGTGCTATAGAGCACAGTAGCCCAAAGTGGATGATGGGTTGGATCTGAGGAGGCAGTGAGGAAAGCACTGAGCCAGCTTGCACGATAGCTGAAAGCAGGAAGTGACATGAAGGTCTAGCACCAGCACAGGACATGACATGCAAGAGGTAGCCAGATGGCATCCTTGTCTCCTTCCCCAGAGGAAGTTCCTTCGAGAGCCAAACTAAGGTGCAGTGTTTGGGAGAATCCAGAGATCAATATAGATCTAAACAACAACATCCGTTTCCCTGCAGAACAAGTTTAAAATTCATGGCATTGTGTCACTGATTCATATTCCTACCTCTTCTGGCAGGAGAACAGTTTGGGACTATTTAGGATTATAAGACTATGGAACCATTCATGGTGCAGCAGGGACAGGTCCTCTGCTATCCAGAGGATAGCAGAGAGGTGACAGCTGCCTTACCATCTGTCATGAGTCCCTCTGAGGTGCTGAGCCACCCACAGACAGCTGAGCCATAGATGGACCAAATTGGCAGCCTGCAGGCTCTTAGGATTCAGGGTATACATTCCTTCTAGAACCAGCTCAAGAGACACAGATAGGTACCATGCTACAGAGGCAGACTTCTCCTCTGATCAGACCTGGGTTCCCCCAAGGCCCGAGGGCCTTTTCCAATTTACCTGAGAATGCTCTTTGCTTTCCCCAAGCCTGCTATCCCTGAGTGGTGCCATCCCGCAACAAACACTCAGGTCAAGGTGACATCAGGACAACTGGACCGTGACATAGTCTAAGGAAGTAAGGGGATGACACAAGCATCAAGAGGAGTCTACAGGCTCCTGTGGCTCCCCAGGGCTGGGGGTGCTACAGAGGAGGCTCAGCAGCCTGCAATCACCAGTTCTGGGCCCCAGTGCTTGCTTGCACCTGTCATCCATCAGGAACCATCTTGAAGAGGATTTTTGGAACCTACATTGTGCTGTTGATCTCATTATTTATTTTTGGTGATGTTCATTTGTCCAATATTCCTGAAACTCAGTCTGCCAATCCATTATGCACATGTTAGGAAAATTATGTTCTTTTACATGGCTTCATGCTCTCCATTAGCAACCAACATCTCTCATTTCATAAACCCCATGTTAAAAACAAATTTATCCTGCACAGGTCTGGAGAAATCCATGGCCTGCTACCTCCATGTAAATTGGGTGCATGAGGAACTCAGGTGCATGTCCCATCACCCTATGCCATGGAAGGGCAGCCAATGTGGGAAGTGCCTGGGACCCTACAACCAGCTGGTTGTGAGGAACCCAGGAGAATATCAAAATGAAGGAGAAAAAGCCAATTTCAAACCTCCAGACTACACAGAACAAGTGTGGGAAATCTCTGAGAGATAGCAACTGAAATAAAGAAACAACTTCATGAGATTGTAAAAGCAGTCAAATCAGAAATAATGTCTCAGGTAAAAGAAGAAATCACAAACATACTGAAAGAATTTCTCAGTATGTCTAGACATAGACAAAAAGAGAAGCACAGGAAAATGATTAAAACCTTGACTGACTATGGAAAGAAATTACAATGCATGAAACAGATTCAAAGAGAGATGCAGGAAATTAAAAATTCAATCAAAAGCTGGCAAAACTGCTAAAAAGAGACTGAAGAATGATTTTTAAACCTTGAAAATCAGCTTCTAGTTAGTGATCATGAAAGGAAAGTTCTCTTAAATAACTCAGAATCAGGAAATAATGGTTGCCAGACAACACAAAGAAGCGTAATTTAAGAATGATAGGTGTCCGTGAAGAAGCAAGGGTCAACACAAATGAAATTAACAGGCTATTTACAAAAGTAATAGAAGAAAACTTCCCAGACATGGTAAATGGACCTGGCATGCAGATTAAGTGAGGCATATAGAACTCCAACTATCCATAACCAAAGTAAATTTACATCTAGGCATATAATAATCAGGACCCCAGAAATTCAGCACAAGAACAGAATATTAAAAGCTGTTACAGAAAAGAAACAGATCATCTGTAAAGGAAAATCAGTCAGAATCACAGCAGACTTATCAACACAAACTATCAAGTCAAGAAGAGTTTGGAGTGAAGTGTTTCAAACTCTGGAAGAAAACATCTTTTAACTTAGATTGATGTACCCTGCAAAACTATCTTTCAAAATTGATAGAAAAGTAAGGTACTTCCATGATGAAGAACAATTGAAAGAATTCAAGACTACCAAACCAAACCTACAGAGATTTCTAAAGGATATTCTAGAGAGAGATAAAGATGACCATGGCTCCAAGAACAACAGCAGAGGGGGATCACCAATCAAGACAGGCAATTGAATGAAGGGGAAATGTGGAGGGCCAACAGCAGGACAGCATGATAGAGGCAAACCAAAGTATGCTGGTTGTAACCAATAACATAGATGGTATTTAGTCAGCAATGAAAAGAAATGCAGGGAGAGTGGATCAAGAAACAAGATCCATCGATATACTGTATACAAGAAACACATTTAACTGGAAAGGAAATTTATAGACTGAAAATCAAAGGAGAGAAAACAATTGTTCCATGTGACAGGAAACCAGAAAAATAGCAAGAATAACTTGGCCACCAACTATAGAATGCATAAAAAAAGATATGGTATTTTCATGCAGTGGAAAACTACCCAGCTATAGAGTAGAATAATCTCAAGGCTCCTGTAGGTAAATGGACGCAACTGGAGGTCATGTTCATGGGCACAAGAGTTTGAACTCATATACGTGAACCCTAGCAGAAGACACAGAAGGAATTGATGGGATCTAAAAGCAAAATAGTTGTTGTAAGAGTGATGGGGAGAAAACACCTGGGAGGGAAATGTCGTAACTACTGTTAGTTACTTATTGTCTGGTCTTGAACTTTTGTATTGTTTTCACCATTTTGTGAGGTTTGGCTTTGTTTGTCTTGTTTTGTTAGATTTTACTCTGTCTGATGGTAGGGGCAGCTATTTTAAATATAATGGATTATATTATGGTAATCACAGTTTCCTATTATATTGTTTTGAAGTCTTTTAATGTTTTCATTTGTTTAGTTGGTTTTATTCGGTTTCATTTGATTTTATTATTTGTGATGGCATGAAGTGCTATTTTAAAGAAAACGAGACTATACTAGCCATTGCTGTTTTCCTATTACCTCGTTTGAAGTCCTATCATGCTTTTGTTCTTCTGCTTTGATTGGCTCTATCCTGTTGTGTTTTATTTGATTTTATTATGTGTGATGGGATGGAGAACTTTTTTGAGGAAAATGAGATATTAAACTAGCCATTGTCCATTTCCTGTTATCTGGTTTTCAAGACCATAATGATTTAATTCTTTGGAATGATTTTATACTATTTTGTTATGTTTGATATTATTACATGCAAAGTTATGGTCAACTATTTTGAAGAAAACAAGAGACATGGTAACCACTGTTGATGTTCTATTGTCTTGTGTAGTTTTGTATTGTTTGCATTGTTCTGTTCTGATTTGCCTTGTTCTGTTTTGTTTTGTTTTATTCACTTTAAAATAAAAATATTTTGAGAAAAAATTTTACCTTCACTGCTATATTTTCTAGGTATTCAGTTAAAAAGAATTTATAAAAAATCATCTATTATTTGAATCTTTTATTTAATAAATTATTAAAATAATTTTTAAAATGTGTGTGTATCCCTTCAGAGCTCTTAAAAAGGGGAGGCTTTGGGCTGCAGGAGGAATAAATCAATGTCCCTGTCCTCAAGTATCTGCCAGCTTGGTAATCTTTAAATATGAAGGGATAGGATGCATGTCTTGACATTCACACCCTGAACTAAAAACAACTGAATGGTACAAATGTCCCTGGCCGAGATTTTTCTTATCATTGAGTAAAATGCTATGTCTTCAACCCGTGATTCACACGGACTTAAATTTACAAGGCCCCAGATTCCTTGACTATATTACTTGGTCATAGTTACTTGCATATCCTAAATGTCTAAACTTGTTGGTAAAGGCTGAGTGGAGAATGGACCCTGGAGACACTGATGTACACAGAAACTATAGGCCCATTCGTCCTTGGTATTCATTTCCCTTATGACGAAGTAGGGCACCATGTTATATAAGAATGCTGTGAATAGCCATCAGCTGTGGAGCCTGTACAAACAGATCTGGTGACTCGGCCTAGGCACATGCACAGACCTGGGTCTGTGACAGGCAACAGCTTCGCAACCCAGCTTCCTGCTCTCCCGAGGAGCCAGGCAGAGGACCACACTCACAATGCCTGGGATGAGCAGGGCGTCACGAAGCTACAGTGCAAGCTCTTTGCAGTAGAATCTTTTGGTGACAGAGAGATGATGAGAGGTATCCTGCTCTGGCTACTCCTCCTGGCTGGTGGAATTTCCTTCTTTTTTTCCCCTTCTTACCCGAAGGTAGGAGACAAGTGACTTTGTCTCTTCTGCTGAGAGCTCCCAAGGTTCAAGCCTCCCTTTTCTTAGGCAGAAAAGGTCATATCTTTTTAGATCCCAATCATCAAATCTTCACTTTGGGCTCCACTAAGAACCAGTACTAGACCTGTGTTTCAAGACCCTTACCTCTTGCCTCACCCCAGTTCTGTCCTGTGGTAGTGACCCTGAAGAACACAGCTATACAGAGGACTAAGAGGGTCTCCCTCCCAACTTCAGGAGAACCAAAGAGCCTACCACTCTTTCTTAATAGGACTTGCTTAGAGATGCCCAAACATTGCTGAGGTTGCTTTGAGCTGATGACAGTTTGAGCCCTGGAGATAAGGTTCTCTTACCTGATGATGGGACATAAGTAACAGGATCTATGTCTCGCTGGTCAAAAGGGTGGACCAGTGCCAGGAATCCAGAGAGGCAGAAAAGCATGTGCAGTTTTGGTGGGGCCATCCTGGGGTCAGTTGAACCTTCTGCATAGCAGGTGATAAAGAGGACAGAGAACATGGAGAGAGGACTTAAATATGCTGAGAAAGCAGGAGACAGACAGTGGCTTTAAGGAAAAGCAAAATGTACATTTTTCGAGGTGGGCTTAGGTAGGAACTAGAGGGGCAAAGCCTTTGATGCTACTGGATTACAGGACACAGTGGTTATATTAGGTATTTCAATACTAGTTGTCTAATGAGGTGGCAGTGTATCTTAGTTATAAAGTAGAACATCAAAACACAATAACTGTAATCACCGCCTATGACTCTATATTGTATCTCCTAGTGCTTCTCTATGGTGCACATAGTAAACATGGCTTTTTGGCAATGCTTCTGCATTTATACAGTGATTATAATGCTGCTGCTGTGGCTACATTTTGGTTGACTATTTATTTCTCGATCATCCTACCACACCGTTAGCTTTGGAAAGGCAGAATTCAGGTTGTTCTTGCCCCTAGCATTAAGAGAAGTCTCAGCAGGTGGCTGGTATGGAATATTTCCCATGGCAATTAGGCTGCACACCAATATCTTATTAGCAAGAGCTCACTTGCATTTGTACCCAACTATTCTGCTTTAGAATGTGCCCTTTTGATTTGGGGGAGTGATGTACACAACCCAAGCCACCCCCATCACTCATCTGAATTTTGGCAATAACTCAAAGTGGTCTCTTCCACCTATCCCAGGCATCATGGCCACCATGGTCATGTCACTCCTCAGTCAGACCTCCTGTGGCTCCAGATGTAGTGGACAAAACTGTCATCAGTGAGTGCACCCCAGACACTGAGGGACATCTATGCACCATGCATCCTCGCCTCGACTGTCCCAGCCGCCTTGCTTTTCACAAGCATACCAGGCATCCGGTGGTCACTTGCACAGGGCCATGTGACCTCTCACAGAAGGCTTTTGGCCTGAACAAAGACATCTTTTCTTTGCTCTTGCTATCAGTCCGTGGTCCCCCCTCACTTTGTCAGGGTGGAACAGTTGGGTAGATTTAGAGGGTTTCATGAAGGGTGCCACGTCCTCCTAGGCAACAGAGTAAGGAATTCCACAGCGCTCTCAGAGTACTTCCTGTTCAAAGCCTTTCTGTCCTCCACAGGCTGTCCTTATCCTGGTACTACCAGGGCACACCACAACCCCATCACCTCCATGACTTGTCAACCTTGTCAATGTTCCCCAGACTCAGCTTCTTACCTGGATCTTCAAGGTGACCGATCCCTAATTCAAACAAGCTGCCAAGAGACACTAGGGCATTACTGAGCCCATGATGGTCTGTTTGCAGCTCTGTAAGCTCATGTGTTAAAAGCATAGGCCGTGTGCTGGTGACTTTTGGAAGTGAAGCCTGTGGAAAGTGATTAGGTCAGAAAGGCAGAGTCCCCAGGAATAGGATTAGTGCCATCTGCGACCCCGGGCCAAGACAAAAGGGCAAAATTCCTCCGGAGAAAGATGTAAGTGCACACAGAGAGCAATGTCCAGTAAACCAAACCCCAAAGTACCAAACTTACAAACCAAAGTCAGCAATGCGAGCAGGCTCGATTGTGTTCTGAAGGGCAGCATGACAAGCCTGAATCTGTCTGTGCTCTTACATCATCTTTCAGTTAAATGTCTAGTGTTAGCATAAAAATGTCTTAAACACAGGGAAATAACACTTAGTATATACGGCAGAGCATTTATTTAACTCCATAAGAGCCAACATACACAGGTACATGTGCCACAACCAAAACCCCACAAATGTCAATCAGGACACTCCCGAACACCACCACCTGGGGCTGTAAAATAATCTTTTATGATTCAGGAAACTGTTTATGATGCAATTTTAATTAAAAAGTACGAAATGGTCTTGTAAAAATTCATACTTAAAAGCCAGTTATTTAAAATCAATGTTTTTCCCATTATGTCTCAAGTGTTACGACAAAAGTTATTGCATCACTAATAAGAAATGTTTTTTTTTTCTGTGCTGAGGATCAAACTCACAGCCTAGCACTTGACAGGGAGGCACTTATGATGCTGAGCTAACCGTTGGCCCATAAGGCATAATTTAAAAGTGATGTTGCAAAAGAGTTTGTTGATCATGAGGAATATTATGTTTAAAATAAAGGAAAATATCACATGGAGGATTAAGAGAATTGTCATCGTTTTAGATAGAGTTATATGAAATAGAAATGCAAGACAGGGATAGCAGGAGGGACAAAATAAATATTTCAACATTTATAAGGTTTATCTTTGAAGATTTTTACATAGTTGGTAACTACAGGTAGTGTGTGTGTGTGTGTGTGCGCGCGTGCAGGCATGTTTATGTGGTTTTTTGAGATAGGGTCTCAGTATGTCGTTTGGGCTTGCCTTGAGCTCACTTTGCAGCCCAGGCTGATCTTGAACTTGTCCTGAATCTTGGGATTACAGGCATAAACCACCAAACCCAGCTAGCTAAAGGTAATTTTAAATTTTTGTTTCTACTTTTCTCTTTTTCAGTGCTTCTCATTAATAGGTAAAGACTGATACGTTTGTCATGTGGCAAAGCGGAGTTAAGATTGTAGATGGAATTAGAGCTGCCAATCAACTGCCTTAAAATAGGGAGATGATTATGGATCATCTGGAGGCCCAACGTAGCCCAAGGTGGCGGAAGGGATGCCAGCAGCAGAGATCTGACTGATGTCATGTGACAGCCAATCAGCCTTGGTTGGCCTTGAAGATGAAGGAAGGTATATGAGTTAGAAACTGTGGAACTTCTAGAATCTGGAGAAGGACAGGAGTCTGAGGTTCCCTGCAGGACCCAAGAAGAGCTTAGCCTTGCCAACTCCTTTTTAACCCAGTGAGTTCATATCAGACACCTGACCCAGAGATTACAGCATAATCAACTGTGTTGCTCCAATCCATCAAGCTTATGATAGCAACAATAATAGAACTAATATGGAACATACGGAGTTAGAGAAAGACCTAAGAGCAAATCATCAGGCAACTTCCTTTCAAATAAATTGTAAGAAAGTGGTTGATGGATCAGTGTCTCAAAACTGACCCTTCCCAGACTGAATGATAGAGGAAGGAGATAACATCTCCTGCTTTGGATGTTTTATAGTAACAAGGATACAGGAAAAAAGCCAGCATATCACCTTATCTCTAAGTTCTCCACTATGGCACTGTTGGCCCTCAAAATATTTGGTCATGTCTGTGGCTTGCTAAGACAAGCTCATCCCTTGTGGCACTTGCATTGTGCAGCTCTCTACTGATCTCCATGAAGAATTGTTTTCCAAAGTATGACTGTAGATTCTTCTTCAAGGACCAGGGATTCCCACATTATGAAAAACTAGAGCCACAACCAACTACTACCTTGAATAAAAGAGACACAGAACAGGCAAGAAACAAATGTGCAGTATTACAAACACACAAACCTCATATAGGCACCATTCTGAGTGTGAGCATCACAACACATTTGAAAGTTGTCTACATGCATGGCTATGCTGGGGTGTTCCCCTTGAGGACACTTACCCTGTAGCAGAGGAAGCCAGTGGTTTAGAAATGTAGCCGCTGCCTCCAGCTGCCAACTTTTGAGTCCTGGATCTGCTGTTTCCTGGTTCGATGACCCACTCTCGATCGCTCCCTTTGTCTGTCAAAAATGAGTCATTGTGGGCTTGTTAGAGGGATATAAAGCCCTGGAGGAATGTTGTTATTGGTCCTCAGAGTCTATTGGTTGCATATGTGTTCTGCAGCCTGTCACGTAGATGAAGGCTTGGGGATAGGATATCGAGAGGCTGAGGTGAAGGAAACAGGGAAGAATAAACAAGAGTTTTTTTCACTGGGGGAACTCAGCATCCATGTCATCCCCTGGGGACTGGAATTAAGCCTGGCTTAAACCCAGGAGAGTATTCACTGAATCTGAAAACTTATGTACAATCCCTTCCTATCCACAGGGGATACTTTCCAAAGTCTCAGTGAAACTGAGTGCATAGAACGCTCTGGGAACTTTCCTCTCTGCCCTATGCTTCCCATAGAGTGCCAGGTCCGACTGACTTACACATTTTATGCACAGCACCTCCTATACATCACTGTTCTTCGGGCCATCACTGAGTGAAATCAGGGTCACCGGAACAGAGGTGCTGAAATAACTACTCACCCAATCACCAAAGCAGCTGCCCAGTGACCAGTGGGTGAGTAGCATGCATAGTGGTTCTCAGAATGCTGGATGGAGACAGGATAGAGCAGGACTGCTTGTGAGTCCATTATGCTACTAGGAACAGTGTGCAATTTAAAATGCATGAGTTGTTTATGTTTGGAATTTTCATTTAATATTTCCTGACTACAGTTGAACAGGGGTGATTTAAGCCACAGATGAAGAGGAGCTACTCTAATAGGGCTGTGGAGGGAAAGCAGCTCAAAGGGTCTGTAACAGCCTGCCAGCACCTCCAGATGCAGCTGTGAGCATCGTGCAAGAGAGGCTGGATGTGAGGTGCTCACCCTTGGCCCCGCCCCCGTGTGTAACTCCAGATGAATGAGACAAGGAAGGAGAGTAAGTGGATGTTTGCACAGTGATCAATGATAATGTCATTTTACTCTGCAAGCAGCATGCTAAGCATCTTACACACATGAAAGCATTTTGCCCTCAGAGCTCAGAGTTCATATGAGAAAGCAGGGAGAGGCAGGTTAAATATGCCCATGGCCACAGGGACAGTTAGAAGCCAGTCTGGGATCTGAACGTGAACTCTGTCTCTAAAGTAAGGACCATGAGCTCCGGGCTACTGATTTTCTGGGTGGAGGGTTCATGGCCATGTGGGTCATGTGGGCCTGTGGGGCTTCCAGGATGTTCACAGATAAAGGCTCCCTTGTGGGGACATTTGGTTTACAGCAGCCCGGATGGTGGGTAATGGAGACAGTGGGTCACAAGACATGCTGGTGGGCCAGAATGGCATGTGACAGATAGCATTCTGCCCAGAAGGTCTTGGATGTGCCCTGTGTGGACCCAGATTATAAAAACACTGCTGACCGGGCTTTTCTAGCATTGACTTGGTCAGAAGAGCAAAGCAGGTCTTGAAGCTGACCGTGGGATCCTGGGCAGTCAGAGATTCCTGCATTGCAGGATCATGGACATGGAAAGAGCAGGCTGGGCTGGACAGCTCTAATCTGAGGTACTAAAGCCAAGGGCTTTGCAACCAGGTACCTCAAGAAGGTCCCATGTGAGGGTTGGTGGGGACTCTGGGACCACCCAGGAGGGGCAGTTGCCACTCTCCTCCAGCAAGTGCTCCCTGCTGGAATCTTGCTACTAGATCTTCTGAGGGTTTTCAAAGGTTGGAAGACCACATTTGTATGTCACACTTGCTGATATTTAAAGGACAGCAACTGAGTCAGCCTTCGAAGACATCAGAAGAGTCAAAAGAAATAGAAATAAGGACTTTAGGAAAAACTATACCTCCCCCTTACAGAAGTCCCAGGCAGCCCAACCCCAAGGAACTACTATGGCACAGAGAGCAAAAGAGACCTTACAGGTCCCAAAGTCATTGTTACATTTGTCAGCATTGACCCCCAAAGTTGTCACTGCTCCCATAAATAATTAAGGACATCTGGCATGTAAGTGTAACCCAGAACCTATCTAGTCGTGAGGAGCTGAAACTTCTGCCACACACACATGGGATTCCCAGAGGCATCGGGCTCTTGAGAGCACAAGTCAAAGTATGTCAGGAAGGAGATCAGGGTCACCTTGCGTGACAGTGAGAAGGTTGCCCCTGCCAAAGCTGTTAAAGGCTTTACAGCTCTTCCTTGACTCCAACACTTGGTCAGTGACTGAAGGGAGATAGGACAAGAGTTTCTCAGAGCAAGAAAATGCTTCTCTAAGAGAAATGATCCTGTTCAACTCGGGGCTCAGGCCAGCACTGGAAACTCTCCTTAACTCCCCATCTCTGCACTGAGCTTACCTGTATCTAAGACCAAGTGAAATCTGTCCAAGATACAAAAGGTTTTGATTGT
Source organism: Cavia porcellus (assembly GCF_034190915.1). Lineage (NCBI taxonomy): Eukaryota > Metazoa > Chordata > Mammalia > Rodentia > Caviidae > Cavia > Cavia porcellus. The sequence goes on along the minus strand of NW_026947511.1, from coordinate 37,983,315 downwards.
TTTCCTTACTGCAAATATTCTAGTTTTCCCTAAGCACATTCCCCTTTCCAAATTAAGACATGCATTATTTTAGCATCTATGTAAAGGCATTCCATGATGGGTTTTAAGGGTACATTTACAGTTTCCAATGCACAGGACAGAGCAGACTTTATATGTATGTTTAGCTGAGCTGTGTGGTGAGACTCAAGTTGCTGGGTGTGCTGAGTTATGCTACTGGCATTCAGAAGTAGCACTTTGGCTCTCAGAGTTGAGGCACATTGACTATGAGGTCAGCTGTCGATGTCTTCAGTGTAATGTGGAAAATCACACACCCATCAAAAAAAAGAGAACCACTGGTGATAAGCCTTGTTAACCTCAGTGTCGCAAGAGGCAGCCAGTTCCAAGATCTTTCAAAGAAATATTGTTAATAGGCAGAGTGTAAGAGCAAACTACTAAAAACATCTGTATTTCTATTTCTTTGCAGTAATTAGAACACTCACAGCTCCCTCTCTCTTTTGAGAGGTCATTAGATTCATCCTGGTTGAGTGCCCCTGAATAATTTTTCTGTCTTAATACTTCTTTCTCAGATGAAGGTGTTTCTCTTCTTGTCTCAGAAGAGGGGTCTGGAGGTGACCTCGGTTTTGCTGAGGCCTCTTGCAGCAGCCCAAATGATGTCTCAACTGGACCAGGAATACCAGAGAAGGCTGGCAGCACATCACAGCTTAGTGTCACTGCTGAAAACTGATGGGTCTCAAAAACAAAACAGGGCAGTGATTGGCGATGGAGTGTGTTTATACTGTGACTGCTGTGTTGATGGGTTTGGGATCTCTCTTCTACCTTTAATTATTTTTATGTTTCTAGTGATCTGGGAGGATTTTCATTGCTCAGCAATTTTGTTACCACTTTACTCACATTTCAAAGGAAAAACTGTTGACATCTTTTCAATATAATGTTTACATTCTAATAGAAAAATATAGGTTTGTGACAAGTCTGTTAGATGACACTGCTTAGTAGGGATTTGGTAGCAGTAACTTCTTCAGAGTTTTTATTTGGACCTTGAAGTTTTGCTTTATCTTTCTAGTTAAATATTCTTCTTCTTCTTATTTTGCTTGCTAGTATGGCATGAGATGACAATAAAGTTTATACTTAAAGTCACGGTGCTCTCCCTTCCTTGTGCCTGTGGTACCATCTGTCTTCCTCTAAAATTGGGACTTGGGAAACTTAGCAATATGAAATCTTGGCCCTCAGCTATTAAGTGATATTTTGAAGCATTGTTCCATTTTAACCATTGGCTTTTAGGTGCAGAGTGACATCCATATTTTAGAGGTGAGAAAATTGAAGACTTTAAGAAAAGTTAAACAAGTTGCCTAAGGTCAGCTAGGGACCCTCAGAGCTTGATCAATCTTGATCCATCTCACATCCTCCAACATCGAATGCCTTTAAAATATGGGGTGTTTAGTGCGAAGCACGCAGCTCTTGGCTCCATGTTAATTACTAGATAGGTGACCCTGGTGGGTTATATAATAGCTTTTAGCCTTGATCTTCCTCATCTATAAAATGGCTATGATAAAGCCTTACACTGTTTTTCTTTTTGCTTTATGAGACACGGTCTTGCTGAGCTGACCGAGCTGAGCATGAAGTCACTGTGTAGCCAGGGTTGGCCTTGAACTCATAGCAATCTTCCTGCCTGGCCTCCGGAGTTCTGGGATTACAGGTGTGCACCACCACACCTCGATCTTGTATTGTTACACAGAAATACTTGTTTTTGCTGAAAAGGAGTGAACACTTGGCAAATGTTGCTCTCTTTTCCCTAAAAAAGACTAGATTGTTTTCTTTTTAAACTTTAATTCATTGAGTATGTTCACCAGCTTTTTTCTCGTTTTGGCATCTGTCTGTGCCACCAACAAATTATTGTAAAACGTGCTCTAACAGTTGAGTTGATAAATACATTGCTTCTTCCTAGGGTAAAGAATCAGTAGGCAACTTGGGCAGGCTCACTGGGAGATCCAGCGATGTATTATCAATAGACAACATGGAAGGATGTACACTTTGGTCAGATTGTAGAAAACTGTCCGATTCAAACTAAGGGTCAGAATCACCATTTAAACAATTGTATTCTAAATGACGTCAGGGATGAGAAGTCAGTTTTCTCAGATTGAGTGATTTTTTACCTTTAAGCACTAAATCAGTCTGGTGGGGCCAAATCAGGATATACCATTGCTTAGTGACCAGGGAAAAGCACTTAAGACTGGTCCTTGAGCCAGGTTTGCTTGGTTAGCATGGATGGCCCTGATCAAACAGAGCAGGCTTGAGCTAAGTGCACTTAGTTCTGGGGATTCTGTAGGGGTCACATCAAACTTAAGACCAGCAAAAAACATTTCTGAATGAACAGCAAATGAACAGTAATGAACAGCAAAAAACATTTCCGAAGATTTCCAGATTTATAAGTATCAGCATTTTAAGGTATTTTTTAACACCCACTTGTGATACCATTGTTACATATAAAATTTGCAAAATTGAAAAAACCCCTTTTAAAGAAGAAAAGCATACTTCTGAATGTTTTCTTTGTTATTCTTCACAGGTCGGAGTCCCCAGGCATTGTACCCAACTCTAACCCAGAGGCACCTTTGCTCATTAAATGGCATCAGAGATAAAGCATTAAAAATGCAAATAAGTTACCCACTCTCTTTATTCTGCTGTCTCTTCCCTGTCCCCAACTGTCCTAACCTTCATCCACTCCTCTTATCAGCAAGTCTGCATTAAAACTTTGTCTTTACTTTCAACTTTATCTAATTTTATTTATCAGGACCAAAAGTCAAAGAGAAACACTGCCACTTTTGCCTAGAATGCTGTGTTGCTAAAACTGTGCTGATCATAATTTAGTATCACAGACAAAAAGCCCTGTAGGCTTACAGGATCTTAGATCTTTGAGACATTTTCATTGTCATTTTATCTATTTTAATATGCACTGCCATTAAAATATTATAAAAACAGTTTTTAATTTTGACAGTAAAAAAGGATCAGTTCAATGAAATTCCAACTAGGTTGATGTGATATTTTTGTTTTAATATTTCACTCTTTGCTTACGTTTAAGGGAAAATTTTCTTAACTCAAGCCTTTGCCAGTGTTACTGAATAGCCCACATTTTAAAATATGAGTCACCTCAGAAAATACATTGAAGTCTCTTCACACATGCACTCGCTCTGTTTTAGATAGTTTTTCAATGAACTTTTCTTTAAAAAAAAAAAACTGCCTTTAATCTGGATTCCTTTGTTCTGTTCCTGTAGAGCTCTGCATAGTGGTGGGTATTGTGAACTCTGGAATAAGATTCTCATCATCTCCTTCCATCAGAGAGTTCCACTGGTCAAAATTTTTATCAAGTCCTGGAAAACACGAAATGGGAAAAGTTATGAAACATCTGAGCACACTAAACAGCCTAGGGCCTCTAGATGACATTAGAGATTAAACATTACACAGCCCAAACTGTGCCCCAAAGGGATGCTTCAGCAGAGGCAGGAAACTGAGAAAGGAGCCAGGACCCCAGGGTGCTCCTCACCCCGACTTTCACAGGCAGACATGCTTTCTATGATCTGTGATATCCCCAGTGGTAAAATTAGCTCTTAAAGTTTTGCTTTTGAAATTGAGTTACTGGGGCTCGGGATTTAGCTCAGCGGCATAAGCGCCTGCTTTCCAAGCAGGCAGTCGTGAGTTCCATCCCTGGTACCGATAAAAAGGAAAAAGACCAAAAAAAAAAAAAAAAAAAAAAAAAAAAAAAAAAAGAAAGAAAAAATTGAGTTACTGCTTTGGCTAATCTGGAGTCTACTGAAAAAAGGTTAAAATGACAGTAGCATAGTTTTAAGGCAGCACAGTTCTGTCCTGAGAATCATCCATTTCACAGAGAAAATACCAGTTTCTTACCTAAGTATTTCTGTAAGAATGCTAACGAAGCTTTGTTGATGAGGTCCATAGCTACCTCTGAGTCTATCTTTCCTTTCAATGATAACATCTGTCCAATAATTTTCCCAGTGGCAAAAGTGAAGTCAACAAAATTGTGATGGACTGAACCCCTGTAAGAGAAATGAGACATTTACATGCACATCATTTAATACAATTCTATTTGCAGTTAGCGTGTAGGAAAGATACTAGCCAGACTGGCCTACTTCTTGAAAATCAAGGAAGCAAAACTTGTAATCTGATCTCCAAAGATGTACTTGGGGGTTCAAAGTTGTTATGCAGGAATCTTAGGGTCCCTTCTTTTCTCTTATACGAAAAAGTTTAAAGCATCTTGATTTTAGAAGAAATGTTATTTATTTATTTATTTATTCATTTATTTATTTATTCAAAACACGGTAAAATAAAAAAATGACACAACAGAACAAAGCAGATTAGAAGAAAACAAATTAAGTAACACAGATTACATAGCAAGGACATCTACAGTGGCTACCATGTTTTTTGTTTTCATCTAAATAATTGTCTATATCTTCTTCACACAAAATGAATACATACCAAACAAAATAGTATAAAATTGATCAAAGCAGAGTAATTTAGACATTATAAGGCTTCAAAACCAGACGATAAGAAATCAATAATGGCCACAGTAATGTGTCTTGTTCTCTTCAAGATAGCTGTCCATACCTCCATGTATGTTGAAATTAAATCATACAAAGTAGACTAACACCACTCTGGACAAAGAATAAAGACATCACTGGGTTTCACAGCATGACAATAAGAAATCAGCAGTGGATACCATAATGTCTCTTTTTCTTCAAAGTAGCTGTTCATTTCTGTTGTAGCTTGGCATAACTATTGCCATCTGTGCCCTGCATTTGACTCAGAAGTGTGAGCAATTACTTAGACTACAAGTTCCAGAAAAGCAGAATGACTTGTAACCACAAGCGAAAAATTAACCTGCTCAACGAACAAGCAAGATACGTGAGTCAAACAAAATTTAATGTAAGATTTTAGATAAATTGTTTCTAACAGGGTGTCTTTTTGTGGTTTTCTGTTTTAAAAAGCTCTAAAACTTTCCAGTTTAGTGCCACTCAGTGGGACTCTCAAATGGGTGTATGCATGTGGTCACTGATCTCAGCTAATAAAACCCCAAATTTATCAATTAGGCTGCTTGGATTCCTATATTGCTCTTGAACCCACTTCATTTTGGGGCTCACCCAGGATGCCTGCCCCCCTTTTAGGGATTTGAAGCATCCAAGCTTTTAATCGAGGTGAATTATTCTTTTTTTTTTTTATTTAAAGAGAAAAAAAGAAAGGACATGAAAAAAAAAGCAGTAAAGGGGTACAAGTAATAGAGAATTTCAAGAAAAAAATATACAGTAAGAAATCTCCAGTTAATAGGTTATATATCATCTTCCCAGAAAAAGTTGTCCAAATTACAAAATTAAAGCATATAAAGTGGACATTCATACAGTGACATTGTAGACAGTTCGGTTCAATGATCCAACAAAAGCTCAGTAATATGGTTTTCCATCCTACACACTCAAACATATTGCGGTTATATCCCTTAGTCCACCTTCCTTTTCTCTCTTTTTAACAATAACAATTAGACTTTTTGGGTTTTATTACTCCCACGGTTCTTATTACATTTATTTCAAAGAGAATAAAACCAAACGTGACTAAGCAAAACAGAGTCAGAATAGAAGGATGGACATGGTACATGTTGCAAAAATAGAATACCAGGTGATCGAAAGTGGTTACCATTGTGCCTCTTGCTATTTTTAAATTGAGTTGCCTATATCGTCAGGTATAATAGAATTGATCAAAACAGTACAGAACAAGACCATTAAAACCTACACTGGAGACCTTACAGGACTTCAAAAAAAGGATAATAGTCAAACCATAATGGGCATCATAGTATATCTTATGCCTTCAAAGTGGTTGCCTATACCCTCAAATTTGATACTACCAAACAAAATAGAATATAGAATAATCAGACAGAACAAGATGAGGAGAGCAATCCTGGGGTTCAAATCAGGTTAATAGGAAAACCAAGAAAGTTACTATAATATATCCCACTATTTTTTAATTTAGTTTTCCCTTAATTAAAAAAATGAGAGAAAATAGATTAATTTTAAAAAATGGGGCGAGATTCAGATAAGAGAGGACATTGTAAGAGAACAACGCAGGTCAGAACCAAACAATTCAAGCGTCATTGTGTTGGGGTGAATTATTCTTTAGGGGGACTACTGAGAGATGTTTTTTTCATCCCTGAGGAATCTTTTCATTTCAAAGAGAAACCAAAACAGAAATCCTGGACATTAATTCAGTGTGAGAAGTCCAGGTCCTTACCAATGAGATTGTTTTAGTTTGTAGACGTGCCCCTCATGGTCCTGGAGATGTTGGATGCAACATTTCACTCTGGGGGACTTAATCCCAGACCAAGACCAACTTGGCCTGGGACTTGCCATCCTTAGTGTCTAATTAGTTCCTGGTGTCAGTTTATACACTGACTTAATCTCTATCTTTGTCTTATTGATCTTTTTTCTAACCAGTTCAGTGTCTGTTATTCATGTGATTGGGTCAGTCTGCTTCTGCTTTTTTGTTGCCTCTGCATTGTTTTCTTAAACATTTTCAGATATTTTTCTGGAGAACATCTTCCTATGGCAAACCACCACTTTTAGGTCTCTAATTTGTCTTTGTGTTAGCAGGTCTAACTCTACTCTTCAAAAAACAACGGCACTACTACTGCAGCTGCTGCCACTGCCATCACTATGGGCACCCCATCTGGTGGGGTTCCCTGGTGAGAAGGTGTACTCACCCCTGCCTGCAGTTCCCTCATTCACCATGTGCCCCCACACCCTGAAAACTGAACACTGAATACTGAATATTTCCAGTCTTCTAGAACAAAAAATAGCTCAGCATCCCATTCCTCCTTCCTGTACACGGAGTAATCAGCCCAAGCATGGCACCTTAACCATTTTATGCTGTGACTCCCAGCACAGCTGCAGGAGCACAGGCAACGAGACAGTGGCAACCCCCACAGCCAGAGCCAGAGCCAGAGCCAGAGCCAAAGCCAAAGCCTGTGCAGTGTGGTGGGGGCAATGGTGGTGTGCAGCTCTCCCTGGCCAAGTGCACAAGCAGCAGCATGGCTTCTCTAGTAGACACAAGCATGGCCACCTGCAGCACACCTTTTTTGGGCTTCTGCCCCAGGATCCTCCTCTCCCAACTCATTCCCCCTGAAGAACCTGCCAAGCGCTCCTCCAGAATCTCTTTACTTATGAGAAACAAGAGCGCATCCACATCCTGAGATAAACACTGGACCTGGGACTTGATGGCACTCCAGATGGGACAAGGCCCATTTGGACCTCAGATTTCCCCTCACTTACTCTATCCAAGATAGGAGGCTCTCTGTATGATTTTTCCAGACTTTTTTTGAATGTTTTAAAAGCAGCTGTTTGGAAGCCAGCTGCTTGGAAGCCAACTAGCAAATATATATGTGTGTATATATATATATGTATATGTATATATATGTGTGTATGTGTGTGTGTGTAATTTGTATGTTTTTGCTACCATCCATATTCATGGAGCTATAAATTTCAAAAGAAACAAAGATCCAGAATGTCCCCGAGACATGAGACCTCCTGCCTGCCATTTGGTTTCCTCAAAAGTTTTTCCATTATACGTTGTGGCACCAACGAGAATGCATCCCAATAGCTCATGGAAATGCCCTTGGTGAAAAGACAGCCGAAGAGGTGGTACTGAAATCAATGGGGCCATAACACTCCTCCCAGCTCTCCACCACCCATGCTACTCAAGTCATCCTATTCAGATTCAGACTTGAGACCAGCAAAGAGCCTAGAAGCCCAACTCTCTCTGGAAGGCTGGCAGACCTTACTGGATAGGCAAGTTCTCATCTCACTATGTGCCTCATCTCATCTCGCCCAGGAGACCCATCAGGCCACTCACTTGGGGGAACCAGATTGGCTAAATAATCTTGTCTGACTAAACAGGTCAATCAAAAATGTCCATAATGTCTTCGGGTGAATCCTAAGCTGGCCACCACTGATGTTTGAAAGAGACCATGAGGATTTACCCCTGGACACCACTGGGAGATAGACTTTACTGAAATGGGCCCAGGAAAAAGGGGACATGAATTTCTCTGAATTCTCATAGACACATTCAACGGGTAGACCGAAGGATTCACCACTACATCTAAATCAGCTCTCACAGTAGCTAAGAAACTCCTCTATGAGATAGCACCTCGATTTGGTGTGCCCACCAACCTGGGGTCCAACAATGGCCCAGCTTTTATAGCTCAGATTACTCAAAATTTAGCTGCAGCTTTGGAAATCCATTGGAAATTACATTGTGCCTACCGGCCTCAAAATTCAAGCCAAGTAGAGAAAATAAACAAGACCATAAAGGAAATTTTTAAAAAACTGGTTCTTGAAACTGGCAAAATGGCAAATCTCCTTCCTTTTGCTCTTCTGTTTGTGCTATTTACCCCTTACCTCCAGGATATTACTGCATTTGAGGCCATGTATGGCCAATTGCCCCATATTCAAGGGGATAAGTTGGCTGCTGTCAGTAATGGGCAACTTATTAAGACCTTATAGGATCTACAGCCCCTCTTGCACTCGATCCACCATTTGTCCAGAATCCAGACGACTGTTCTCAAAAAGCCTGATGACCCTCTAGCAGCCCACTTGGCGATCAAATCTACATCAATAGAAAGGACCCTATCTCACATCCATCAAGGTCACCAGAAAGAGCCATTGGATTCATCACTCCTACTGCAAGCCCCCAAGACCAGAGATTCCATCTAAGCAGACTATCAAAAAGTCTTTTGACCTTTTAAATGTAAAACTCCAAAGATGCAGACCCTAAATCTGTTTATATGTTACAGCCAATAAATGGGTTACTGTTAGTACCAGTAATCAAACCCAGATGGTAAACACCTCAAAACTTGATTCTGGTTCTCCATGCTGGTGGGGACAGTGTTCTAAGTCCTCACTTTGGAAAACATTCAGGGATCTGGACTTTATATTCAGTCCGTAAGTTTCCGCTTGAAGTATTCCCAATTTCAAATCAGTTGTAATTCAAATGTGTATGTACAAATGTCTCTTACCCACTTAACCAACATTTAGCCTCCCTACTGGGAACTTGGTTTGCTGTACAGAGGGCCTCACCCCTTCTGCTCATCTGGCAGTCTTCACTGGACCTAACCCTGCACTCGGTATCTTAACTCAGAAGGTTCTCCAGGACCGATGAGGTCTAGGCCTCCTATTCTTAAAACAGGAGGGATTTGCCTAAACCTTGATGACACCAACCATGCAGGAGTTATTAAAGACAGTTTTAGTCAGCTCAGAAAGCACTTAGCTGATAGGAGACATGAGAGATGTCATCAACAGAGATGATATGGAAATTTGTTCTGTGCCACCCCATGGCTAACCACCTTACTCCTGGCTCTGGCAGGACCCTTGGTTTTCCTCCTACTAACTATCACTATTGGCCAGTGCGTGATAAATTGTGTAATGCATTATATCCAAGGCAGAGTCCAATCTATTAAATTAATGGTTATGTGTACCCAATACAAAGATTTGCAAAATTTAGATGAAGAAGATGACTTTTAGGTATAAAGATGACCAGGAATCAGGGCTTTGATTCATGTACTAAAACCACTGGGGAATATTGTAGCTTGGCATAACTAATGCCATCTTGTGCCCTGTATGTGACCCAGAAGTGTGAAAAATTACTAAGTGTACAAGCCCAAAAGAAAAGCTGAATGAGCTGTACCCACAAGAGAAAAATTTAACTGCTCAACAAAGAAGCAGGATATGGGTGTCAAACAAAAATTAATATAAGCTTCTAGCTAAATTGTTTCTAACAGAATGTCTTTTTGTGGTTTTCTGTTTTAAAAAGCTCTGTAACTTTCCAGTTCAGTGCCACTTGGTGGAACTCTGAAATGGGTCTATGAAAGTGATCGCTGATCTCAGCCAGTAAAATCCCAGATTTATCAATTAGGCTGCTTGGATTCCTATATTGTTCACAAACTCAGTACAATTTCATCACACATAATACAATCGATACTTGTAAATGGTTTAGGAGAAGTTCTTGGCATGTATAACCCAGGTACACCTATCATTTCTGCATTAGAGGGAAAAACAGAACAAAACAAATTACTAAAAAAGTAAGAAACAAAAGAGACCAATAAATAGTAACAGCAAAGAGCCCAAAATAACATAGGCCTTCAAAACAAGGTGGTAGGAACATAACCAAGGTTGGTATTTTGCATAGCGATCTCCCAAACAGTTCCTCCAATGACCAGACCCAAACATACAAAATTGTTTTAATCCTATGACTGTTAACTGTTTTTTTCCAAGAAATGATAGAGTTTGCAGCACAATCATCTTAACTAACCTAAGTGTGTTTATAGAAATTTAGATATTTTTTCTTTTCCCTTCCTTTTCCGTGAGATGCTATTTTTTTCTGGTTTAAGCAGATTCTCAATCTTTTATCATATTTATTGAGGCTTTTATACCTTATGTACTCTTATCATTTCTTATACTAGGGAGACAGTATTTAAACATGTGAGTTTGATTTATTTCACTTATAAGTATGGTCTCAAGTTGTATCTACCCACTTATAAATATCTCAATGTGATCATTCTTCATAGCTCAGTGGTACTCCATTGTATAAAATATCATCTCTTTTTTATCCATTCCTCAGTTGATGGGCATTTAGGTTGTTTCCAAGATCTGGCTATTTACAAATTGTGCTGCTATAAACATGGGTGCACATATATCACTGTGGTATGATGTTTTCAGTTCTTTTGGGAATATGCCTAAAAGCAGAATAACTGGGTCAAATGAGACTTCCAATCCCAGCAGTTTGAAGAATGTGCAGAGTGACCTCCACAGTGGTTGCATCAGTCTGCACTCCCACCAACAGTGCAGAAAAGTTCTTTTTTCCCTGCAGCCTCTCCAGCATTTGCAATTTTTCTTTATCCTGGCCTTTCTTTCTGGAGTGAATTGGAATCTCAATGTGGTTTTAGTTTGCATTTCTTTAATAACCAATGATGCTGAACATTGTTTCATGTATTTATTTGCCATTTGTGTTTATTTATCTGAGAACTGTGTATTCATCTCAGATGCTCATTTTTGGATTAGAACTTTGAATTTTAGGGGTCTGATTGTACAAAAAAAGTTTTTTTTATGTTCTAGACAGGAGTCCTTTGTCTAAGAGACAGTTGACTAAGATTTTTTCAAAATTCATGGGTATCCTTTTTGCTCTATTCGAGACTTCTATTGACATGCAAAACCTTTTTAATAAGACTAGATTCCAGTTATTAATCCTTGGAAGGATTGTCAATATGGTTTGACTTTTGCTCATGAATTTTCTGCCTACCCCTATATCATCAAGTTTTCTACCTATTTTGGCTTTCAGCATATTTAGTGTTTCTGTTTAAATATTTAGATCTTTGATCCATTTTGACTTTAGTTTAGTACATGGTGGTAGGTATGGATATAGTTTTAGTTTTCTGTATATGGAGCGCTAGTTTTTGCAGCACCATATATCAAAGAGACTATCTTCCAGTGAACGAGTTTGGCTCCCTTTATCAAAGATCAGTTGGCTGAATGTGTTTGTGGTTGTAGTTGTATCTTCTAATCTATTCCATTGATCTTCAGGTCTACTTTTATTCCGGTACCATGCTGATTTTATTACAGTAGCTCTGTAGTATAACTTTAAGTCAAGGACTGTGATGCCTCCTGCCTTGCCTTTGTTGCTCAGAATTGCTTTTGCTCTTTTAGGTCTCTTCTTGTTTCAGATGAATTTTAGCAATGATTTCTCTGGATCTGTGAGGTATGCTCATGGTATTTAGATTGGAATTGCATTAAATCTGTATAACGATTTTGGGAGAATGGTCATTTTCACAATATTTATTCTTCTTTTCCATGAACAAGGGATGTCTTTCCATTTTCTAAGATCCTCTTCAACTTCTTTTTCAGGGTATTATAATTTTCCATGAGTAGATCTTTTACTTCTTTTGTTAGATTAATCCTTAAGTATTTCATTTTTGGGGATGCCATTGTGAAGGGTGTGGCTTCTCTAATTTCTCTCTCAGTGAGTTTGTTGTTTATGTATAGGAATGCTATTGATTTTTGACTGTTGACTTTGTATCCAGCTACATTACTGAATTTACTTATTATACCTAGGAGTCTTTCAAAGGAGTTTTGGGGGTCTTCTATGTAGAGTATCATCCCACCTGTAAATAATGATAATTTTAATTTCTTTTCCTATTCTTACTCCTTTTATTTCACTCTTGTCTAATTGCTCTGGCTAGTATTTCCAACACTATATTCAGTAGGATTGGTGATAATGGACATCCTTGTCTTGTCCCTGATTTTATGGTAAAAGTTTTCAGTTTTTGGATATTTAATATGTTGATGGCTGTTGGTTTGTCATAAATGGATTTTATCATATTGAGGTAAAGACCATCTATTCTGATTTTCTGTGGGGTTCTTATCATGAATGTTGAGTGTTGGACCTCATCAAAAGCACTTTATGCATCTATAGAAATAATCCTGTGATTCTTATTTTTGGCTCTATTGGTATGGTGGATTCCATGTACTGATTTTGGTATGTTGAACCATCCCTGCATTCATCGGATGAATCCATCTCTGCATTCATGGGATGAATCCCACTTGGTCACGGTAAACAATCTGCTTGATTTGCTGCAGTATGTTTGCCAGTATTTTATTGAGAATTTTTGCACCTACATTCATTAGTGGATTGGCTTGTAGTTCTCTTTTTCGGTTGGGTCTTTTCTGGTTTTGGTATTAGAGTAATACCTGCTTCGAGGAATGAGTTAGGTAGAATTGCTTCCCTTTCAATTTCCTTGAAGAGTTTGAGGAGTGTTGGCATTAAATCTTCTTTGAATTTCTTGTAGAATTCCACAGTGAATCCATCAGGACCTGGGCTTTTCTTTGTTGGTAAGGTTTTAATTACATTTTCAATTTCATTAATTGAAATTGAATTATTCAGCAGTTTTACATCTGCTTGACCCAGCTTTGGCAATTCATATCTTTCTAGGAATCTGTCCATTTCTTTTGTGTTATCAAACCTGTGAGAGTAGAGGTTTGTGAAGTAGGTATTGATGATCGTTCTGTAGTTTCATAAGGTCTGTCATGATTTCACCCTTTCCATTTCTTATTGCATGAATTTGAGGGTTTTTTTCCTTTTTAAAATAAGGTTGACTAAGGGCTTATCAATTTTATTTATTCTTTCAAAGAACCAACTCTTTGATTCATCGATTCTTTGTATTGTTTGGTTAGTCTTTATTGTATTGATTTTTGCTCTGATCTTTATAGTTTCTTCCCTTCTTTTGGCTTTCATCTTGACTTGCTCTTCTTTTGTTAGATGTTTAAGGTGTAGCATCAAGTTATTTATTTGTGTTCATTCTGTTTTCCTGATATGGGAATTGGTTGCAATAAAATTTCCTCTGAGAACTGCTTTCATGGAATCCCACATGTTCTGGTAAGTTGTATTTGTATATTTATTTGCTTGTAGATACTGTTTAATTTCTTCTTTAATTTCCTCTGTGACCCACTGATTGTGCAGGGGTGGCCATGTGTTTGTGGGAGGGTTGCAGTCATTAATTTGTCATTAATTTCTAGTTTTATGGCACTATGATCTTTTAGAGAATGTCCCATGTGCTGCTGAGAATGTATCTTCAGATATTTTTGGGTGGAATACTCTGTACATGTTCACTAAGTCCATTTGTTCACAGGTGTGATTCAATTCTGTTATTTCTTTGCTGATTTTCTGTCTAGTTGACCTGTCTCTTTGTGTCAATTCGGGTGTTAAGGTCTCCTATTATAATTGTGTTATTGCTTATTTGATTTTTCATTTCTATTAATATTTGTTTTGTATAGCTGGGTTTTCCTAAATTTGGTGAATATATATATTTAAGATTGTTGTCTCTTCCACCGTAAGTTTTCCCCCAGCTAGTATATAGTGACCTTCTTTATCTCTTTTGCTCATTCTTGGTTTGAAGTTCACATTGTCTGCAAACTGAATGGCTACCCTTGCTTTTTTGGGGGGGCATGTTTCTTATTGCATGGAGTATTGTTTTCCATCCTTCAAGCTTAATCTAAGAGTTTCCTTTTGAGTCAGATGGGGTTTTGTATACAACATATGGTTGGATGTTGTTTCTTGATACATTCTGCCAGTCTGTTTCTTTTAACTGGTAAATGAAGTCATTTATATGAATGGTTATTATAACTGATATATATTGGCTTATTTTTGACATATTATCTTTCTGCCGTGGATTCTTTGCCTTTCGCTTCTGTTTGTTTGACTTGTTTAGTGGTGTTTTCCTTTGTCTGTCTAGAATGTCTTTCAGTATTCTTTGCAGGACTGGTTTGGTGGATATGAAGTTCGTAAACTGTTCTTTGTCATGCAATTATCTTATTTTTCCATCCATTTTGAAGGACAGTTTTTCAGGGTACAACAGTCTGGGTCGGAAATCATTTTCCATTAACATCAGAAATACTCCATCATGCCATGCTCTTCTTGACTTCATTGCTTGTACTGAGAAGTCTGCTGTGATTCGGACAGGCTTTCTTTTATAGCCATCCTGTCTTTGCTTTCTAACAGCTTTTAGTATTCTGTTCTTGTGTTGAATTTCTGGAATGTTGATTATTATATGTCTGGGTGTAGTTTTATTTTGCTTATGGCTATTCAGAGTTGCATATGCTTCACTTATCCGTATCTCAGTTTCCATTCTCATGTTTGGGAAATTTCCAGCTATTACTTCTGTAAATAGCCTCTTGATATCATTTGTGTTGCCATCTTTTTCTTGTATACCTATCAGTCTTATGTTATTTTTCGTTGCATCATCTTGCAGCTGTTGAATTTTTGTTTACTGATTCCTTGTTATTTTTTTAAAAGATCTTTCCTTTCCTATTCACTAGCTGCAATCTTGTCTTCGAAGTCAGAAATTCTATCTTCACTTTCGTTGAGGCAGTTCTGCCAACTTTTGATGGAATTTTTAACTTTCTGTATATCTGTTTGAACCTGCTTCATGCATTCTGTTTGTTTCTTATTTTGTTCATTCAAGGTTTAGATCTTTCTGCATTGTTCCTGTGATTTTTTAACTATGTCTTCTTTAGATTTGTTCAGCATTTTTTCATGATAGTCATCATTTTTTCTTTTACCTGGGAGATTATTTCTGTCTGAGTTCTTTTATACCTTCCCGGAGTTGTTTCTTTACTTCAGTCACTATCATCTCTGGAGTTTCAGGTATATGGCTTACATTTTCTTGTATGTCCATGTCTCCTGGTTTTACTTGGGATGGGCTAGAAGTTTGAGATTGCAATTTGCTCTTTCATTTTGTATTTTCCTATATTCCCTTAGGGAAGCTTAAAGCAAGGTCTCAGTTGTTTCTTGGGTTGAGAATATCTATCCCTACTTCAGGGAGTTTCACCAGGTGAGTAGAGGTTGTTAGAAGCCTTACCAGGTGGCTTCTAGTGACTTGGGATCACAGGTCAGGGTCCAAATAGGCCTGGAGGGAACTTCCTGTAACCTACCAGTGATGAGGGACAGTGCGTGGGGCCCTACCAGTTTCCGAGTACTAGGGCTCCCCTGGGGATGGATATTGCTGCATGAACTTTGGGTTCATGAGGTGGAGAGCCTGCAGCTCTGGGACACTCTGGGGTTGCAAATAGACTCAGAATAGACCTTCCTGTGTGCCCTCCAGTGATGAGGAACACTGACTGGGTCCCTACCAGTCTCCAAATGATACACCAAGGCTTCCCTGTGGGATGGAAATTGCTGCATGCACTGTCAGCTCCCAAGGTGGAGCACAAGTGGCTCTGGGCCATGCCCATGTCATAGAATGAGGCCCAACCAGGCCAAGAAGGATCCTTGGCGGGTCCTGCAGTGATAGGAGATGCTGGGTGGGGGTTTACCAGTCTCTAAGGATGGGATGGGAATCTTTATCCACACTTTCTGCACCAAAGGAGGAGTACAGGGGGCTCCAGGCCACTCTATCCCATGGAGGCAGATGGATATGGTAAGTGCAGTGTCTGCTCCAAAGTGCTCACATCTGCCATCAAGTGAATTATGTGCTCTTCCAGATTTCCTAGTTCTCAAGGTTAAAACATCTGGCTTTCCCTCCCTGCAGCTCTTCCTCTTTGCCTTCCTTTACTCAGTTGAGCCTCAGTCCTTGGCCACCTGGCATCTGTCCCTCTCTCCTATATTCTAGGCACATAATATAGCATCAGAAGCATCAAGAAAATAGAGAGTAGAGAACAGCTGCTTGAGGGAAATTTATGAGGACATTAGTAGCCAGTGTAATGAAGGATGGGGTACACTGGAAGCAGGCAGCATCAGCTCAGGGTGTAGGAATTTGGACCCAGAGTCAGGGGTGAGCAGAGGTGCGGGAGCAGGGAGCAGAGGCAGTGCTTTCAAGGATCCAGCAAGGAAATAAGTAAACCATAGGGGAGAGTCTAGCAGTGTGTTGGATATGAAGGAAGGCAATGTTGCTTCTGCTTTAGAATTAGCATGCACAAAAGGAGAAGCTGACTCCAAGTCCTCACCTGGACCACTTACATCTTTCTCTGTCCTCTATACTCGCAGTCCCACAGGACCCTCTATTCTGGTGTATGCTCTAGTGCCATGCACCCCTGGATAAGGGTGTTAGAAAAGATGACACTGCATGAGAATATGGGACCTCTACAAACTTGTGTTATCTCCCAGAATGTAAACAAAATAGATAATTTGACCTCACAGTTGTTAGTTTGGCCTGATGATGGACTGCTTTGTCCTCCTATATCAGTTCTCAAAATGTATAAACATGTTCAGGAGTTTAATAAGACTAGTCTATATCCTAATGCAAATTTAAGTCAGCAGTGCGTGCATTGCACACATTCACATGACTAAAAGCAGTTTCCTGTTAAAAGAAGTAAGTGTAAACACAAATAGACACTGATTATCTAATATTATTTCCACTAAACGTCTCAACAACCAATGAATAATTCTACAATGGCTACCAAATGATATCTGTGGATGTTTATCCAAAATTTGAAGTTTATGTTTCAGAAGAAGAAATAAGTCACTGATACTTACTTGACTGCAATCATTTTTCTCTCTTTTTGAGGTTGGTAGAACTTTTCTATTTTTTTGGTATCATTAGCACTTTGGAAGTATTCAGAGTTGATAAAAAAGAGGGGTTGTGGGATTTTGGAATGGACGTCCTCCCCCACCGGAAACATCCATGGATCCAGGGCAATGCCACACCTGCAAATGTGAGTTGGTAAGTTATCCTGGGGCCCTGTACAGGACTTGCCACCCTGCCAGCTTTTTGCGGGATATGGCTGATCAGAGGGTATCAGACTGCAATGTGAGAGGAGTATTATAATCTGAAATTACACGATGGTTTTCTTGAGGACTTGTTTAGAATTACACCCTAGGAAGAAATATTTCCTCAATAGTTTGTATTCTTCATTATTGTTGAATTTTTTTTCAGAATAAGCATTTTTTTTTTTTTTTTTTTTTTTTTTTTGCTACAAGGGATCAAACTCACAATCTCAAGCTTGCTGAGCCCACCAACCCAGACTCCATGTATCAGAGTTTTGGGAGCACCATAGTGAATTGTTTATGCCTGTTTACAAGTAACACTGGGACCCACTGATTCATATGTTAAAGGTGATTCATCTAAAAAACTATCTAGGGTTGAAGAAAAATATCATTTGTAATTATCACTAACTTTCTTTTCACAAGTTGTGCTATTTCCTGACCATTTGAAAGTCTGCCTGATGCATTAAAGGATCAAAGAAAAGAATTGCCTTACATGAAAACATATTTCTAAGACAATCAAGGAGAAGTTTCATAAATCACCTTGTTAACTCTCTATTTGATGGGTTCTATGTGATCTTATAAACCTGAGATTAAGTAGGTCAAGAATGAAACATTCCTGCCAGTTTAAAGGACTTCAGCTCAAAAAGGTTTTGTAATTTTTGAACCAGTCCCATTTTACAGGTGCAGTATGGAGTGTAGTAATAATAAATGTCATGCCCACTGGAGAAATTTCAGGACACTATATGATGGAAATACAGTTAGCGTAATCATTATGCCACAGAAAGGGAGTGTACAAATTTCTAAATGAAAATGTTAAGTCTTGAAGGAGATAAATAAAAATGATGTGGAAAAACACACAGGGGCCCAGGGAGGTTTTAAGAGGAGAAGTGAATAATTTCTTCCTAAGGCAAAGAATCAACATATGTATTCTGAAGAATTCCCTTTTCACTAAGAATCTGAAAAAAACTGAAATCCCACACCCGTTACCCTTCTCCTGCTTCCAATAATTTACTGTTCTCTTGCGTCCCTGTCTGCTTCTTTTACCTGAATCTCTGGTCTTCACTGAGGGTCTGGATAACTGTTGCTCCACCAAATGAATGTCCAATGATCGCTACTTTACTCCTATCAAGAGAGCCCTGTGTGAAAAAGCATAATAAAAATTGGTAACTCTCTCTCATGTGTTAGAAATGTAAAGACCTTCTGAAGCGTACAATTACTATGCATTTCACAAGCATGGATAAGTACCTTGCTTTCATATAAAATAGTGTACATACACACATATACGCTTTTATATATCACACATATTCACACACTATCTTTATACATACGTGCACACACATACACTATATATATATTTTTTGGTCTTTTTTTTTTTTTTTCAGTTTTCTGAAATGCCAGCACCAGGACTGTTTCACCTTTCCTACTTTGACTATGACTCTTTTGGGCCTTGATTGTTCCTGTAGCACTTCAGGGGAGGGAGTGATACTGAAGCACTTTGCAGGACAATAGAGAGCAGCTGGAGCCAGGAGAGGGGCAGCTGAGCAGGCCAGGATGGGCACTGGCCCAGGCCAGATTCTCCTGGGAAGGCAGAGCCTGTCTCAGGGCTTGAAGGTTGGTTAGGAGTTAGTCAGGGGAGGGTGCATCGGGTCTAGGGTCCAGAGTACCAGGCATGGAAAAGGGAGAGAACCAGCTGGGGACAGCTCACTCTTGTCCTCTGAGAACAGCTCCCATCACTCCTGACACCCAAGTGACACCTCCATCCCTCCACTCGCTGTTCTCAACCAGCCTGATATTTCTCCACCGTCTTTGGAAATGTTATCTAAAATATTGGCCAACTTTTGAAGATGAAGCTTAAAATCATGTCGGATCTGTCCACAAAGGAATAATATTTTCCCTGGTGGGATGAAGATAAACCATAAGGAAATGGGCAGTTTTTAGTCTCAAACTATTACCAATTTCATTTCCAGTTCAAACCCATGCATTCGTCATTGCTGTCAATTTAAACTGTGTGTGGTGTGTGTGTGTGTGGGCATGTGTACATCAGTGCTGTGTGTATTGCAACACTTTATTGTGCCAACCTTGCAATATAACAGGGAGTCACACATCAAAGAATAAGAATGAACAATGGGGCAAAGTAAAAGTGACTTTTCAAAGCTCACCTTCAGTTGCTGAATGTCAAAGTTCAAATCCAACACGTTCTTCACTGGCTCTCCTTCGTCAATGCTGAGAAGCCAACTGAGAGCCTGGGAACACTCCTCCCCTCGCTGCCGTAACTGATAGGATTATTACAAGAAAAAAGGGACAAAGTCCCTTATTGTAATGGGACTTATTCTAAAGTTACTTTTTCTAAAGTTCAGAGTTAGCATGGGGAAACAGTCAATCTGTTATATACTAGAAATATCTTCATGAAAAGTGGTCGGAATCCACTTGCAGGAGGTGAAGCTCAGCTCCAACATTGCCTCTGTTGGTTTCCTACTGTGTGAACATAAATGACTCACACAGCTTCTCTAGGCATCATTTCATTGTACACTAGCACCCCAAATGACATGGGAGTGAGCTTAAACACCACACCACTTGCAAAGTGCCGAGAGATCGAGAAGCAGTCCGTTTGCTCTGTTTCCTGCAGTTACCTCTCTGCCCTGCAAGACTGATGGCTGTTACCACTAACAGTGTGCTAACAGGTAAAACATAGGAGCACAGCGTGGTCAGCTTCTCTAAGGTCACTGCACTGCCACGGGGTGGAGCCTCCTCATGCCAGACAGACAGTTGGATTCTGGGTACACCTATATGCTGCTTATCTGAAAAGAAGTCTTTTTTATAGTGCCTGTGGGGATGGAAGAATCTGTGTTCTATCATTCTAAGATTAACAAATGATCAATTTTGATGCAAAAGCTTTCTGAATATTCATTTTCATGTCACAGGATTCTTGTTGGCATTTGCTTTTACACTGTACCATCATTTCACGGAGCGGTTTTATCCTTGGATGCTCCCTGCCAGGCCTTCGGGAATGGGAGTAGGAGCCTGGGAGATTCACTTTCTGTGCGTCAGTGTAAATGCACAGAGGTCACCTTTCATCCCTGCACCCCAGCACCTGGCCACACCGCCTCAGGCTGCAGTTGGCCTCATACCTGCCTTTTTCGCTCTTCTGTCTCTAGGTTTCCAACTTTGTAGTAAATCCAAGACCTGTTGCCTGATTCAGCTGCAGGAGCGTCCTGGAAGTAGTAAGTAGCAGCGGCAGATTCATCTCTGTAACAGAAGCAGACCGCGTTGCTCACAGAGGACCTTCCCTCCTTGTGTGACCTCCGTTCCTCTGCTCCAGGCGCGGTTCCAGTTCCTGAAACTTTCCATTTCTCTTATTTCTTTTCTTTCCTCCCCCACCCTACATCTCATTTTAAATTAGAGGATTCCAGAGGAACAGTAGGAAAATAGTTTATTGTCTCTTTCGCATGAAAACTCATCCAGTCTTCAAAATTCTAGGAGGCACTGTCAACCACACTGAAAACCCATTTCTGGAATCACTTCGCCTTGTAGTATTTCCTAATCTTTCTAAAGTGACAAGTTACCTTTCTCACCTTCATTTTCCTCCCCCGTAAACAACAGTAATAACAGCAGTCTTTTGGCACTGTAGTCGAGACGAAATAAATAACGTGGTGTACGAAATATACCAACCTGGGTCCACAACATACAATAAACACTGTTTCTTGAATTTTAACATCCTGATCTAGTTTCCTTTGATTCTCAGCATGGCTGGAAATTCCATCAACAGGTTTTATAAACTTGTACAACAGCTAGAAGCATAATTATGGGCATCCACAGTCTGTGTATTGGACAAGAGAATCCAGCCCCATTACACAACATACCTGTGTTCTACAGCAGCAACTATGAACCCATGAGACGCCAGCTCAATGCCTATAGCAGAATAAATTGACCTTCAAAACAAAAAGAGAGAAGCTTCCATATTACTCGGTATGATGAGAAGTCTGACATTCTAATAATAGCTGTTATTCCCTTCTGGGTGAAAACAATGTATTCAGAGACTGCTAGAAGCTAAAACTGCTTGACCTCCCCAGTGTTACCTGAATGCTCCAAGACCATGAGAAAAGATAATTAGTGGGTATTTTTCACCGGTCTTCAGAGGAGAATTCCACTTTGCAGGAACCTTCACTGAGCCTACACACACCAGAGGAAATCGATCAGCCTTTTCCATGTCTTGAATGTTGCCAGTGAATTTAAAACATAAAACCTTGAACCATCTACACATTTGTTTTCATAGATTAATAGCAAATGCATTCAAGTGTCAGCTACTGGATCATCACCAATCAAAGAGTGAATCATGTGCCCTTCCTCACACCACACAGTCATTAATAACAGTTCTCAATGCAGGCTCTCAACTCAGAGTGGAAGAGTTTCCTGCTTACTGGTATAATCAGCAAGGCGGCTACTTAGGACCATTTTGAGACTTTGTAAGCATGTGAGAGACAGTGTTCTAAAACCAACCTATCCAATAAATTGCAGGAACATTATACTGATAAGAAAAAACTGGGAATCAGAGCCTGCTCTTGCTATGAGTCACCACAATCTGACACAGTGGAGAAAACCCACTGCCCTCACGCTGAGGGTGGTGTTGGTCGCAGCTCTGCCACTTCCTAGCTGTTGACCCTGAGCATGTCACACAAACTCTCTGGGCTCCAGACTCCTTTTCTACAAAAAGGACAAAATGAAAACTATCTCATAGAGTTTTTTAAAAATTCTATTTAACTAGGTTAAATATATATAAATCATCCAGTTGCATCCAGTCAATAGAGAATGCCATCCCCTCTCCCGTTACTTTTCAATTATAATCACAATTTTTATAATTAGGGGTTTGTGTTTTATTACAGTGGTGACTTGGAAATTATTTGGCACTGTAAAGATATGTAGCTAGGGTACTATCACCATTTCTACTTTAAAGCAGTTCCTAAGAGAACACTAAAGAGAAATTAAAAAGAATTCCTAAAACTGCAGGTCATTTTGAGGGAGAATATTGAAGACAGAGTTCACATCCTTCCAGTGGTACTGTTGGTCTCCTGGGTGAGGAAAAGTCAGGAGAGGGAAGAAGACAAATTCATGATGCATGTACTGAAATGGTGCAAGAGATGCTGCTGGCCCGTTGGGGCTGGAGACAGGAAGGTTTGTGTCTCCAAATTTGTGTTAGTGAAAAATGAGCTTTGACTCTTTTGGTTTGTTCTGCAGGGTGAGAATGGCTTCTACTTTTTTTCCTTGTAGTTTCCTGATCCAGAGCATAAGGGTTACTAGTGACATCAGCAAACCCGCTTCTCTCACCAGCACAGTGTTTCTTCCATGGATCCTAAGAAGGAAATCTAAGCAGCCACCACGGAAAGGCACAAGTGTCAGCCTCGTGTCTCGTCCACTCTCAATGAATTCCTGATGGATAGACCGAGAACCCTGGATTTTCTCAGAGATCCCTGGGCTCCTGAGACATGCTGACCATGTCATTTTAGGAGAAATATAAATTGGAGAAAAATCTATTTTGCTCTTAACTCTGAGAGACACTTGCTTCTGGTTTCGCTATTGTAAAACCTACAGAATCTCACCAATAGACCAACAGATATTTTACCGTATAACAGCTTCAAAAGTTTGCCCAGGAAACTAGATGCTCCAAGGGTTTCAGTAAGACCCTGGAAATACTCTTCATTTGGGATCCACAGGGCATCAGGGAAATCATTATCTTGCGATGGATAATACAAGCGCAAAAAGCTGCTCTGTTGACAAAAGAAATGAGTGTTTTCAGTCCTGTTCCCTCTGAAATGCACCCCAACAGTTGTATTGCATATTTTATTAGTTGGGCCCAAATACCTCTACTATTTTAAAAGTGTTCAGAGACTTTTTAAAATGCTGTGATGATCGAATGTAATCAAGAAGCAGAAAAGAACTAGTCTTTGGGTGTGAAGAAAGTATGCCTCAGCCACGAAAGAGAAAAAATAAAAGAGGTTATAGACCAAGCAATCACATGACAGTAAGGAAACGGAAGAAGCAGCAGAAATGGCAGATGGAGTCCTTCCTAGGTGAGAGTAAGGGGAATTTTACCACCAGAGTAAATCAATATTACAGTAGAAAGATAAATTGAAGCAATGAAAGCATTACCTGGTTAGTGTAACCAGACATCAGGTCTGTACAACCCACGGAGTAAGGTCCATTTCCCTTGGGGATTGTTGTGTGTCCAAAGCTGGTAATGAGCAGCTCCGATTGTATTCTTTGGATCCATACTGAAAAACAGGTCAGTGTTGCCGCATTTTTCCCTCTGTGCACCCCAAAGTCATCTTGTTTAGACTTCCAAGGGAGTCAAACCATGGCACCCAGTTTCTGGCTTCTTGCGTTTTTGACCTAATTGAGGACCTACTGTGTGCGGCACACTGAATAGGAGTTTGGGGGAAAAAAGATTGAGGCAGACACAGCCCATTTCCCAGAATGCCTTGCAGAACCACTTTGTAATCCTGAGAGCCTCTTCTTACCTTCTACTGTGGAGTACACTAAAGGTGACTCTCCGAGGCTGTTTTTCCTAAACATGAGCTTTACCTCACATTTCAGATTTCTGCGTACAGCATCTCACTGGGCATTTCTACCCGATGCCTTTCCTCTAGCAGCCACAAAGCCAATGCTACAAAGTGAGACTGATAATCATCGCACCTCCCCCTCACCCTCCCACCACACAGCCTACAACTCCAGAACTCTGTCTCATGCATCTCGAGCTGGATGCTTGGGAATCATCTTTCTCTCTTATCTCTTTTTCATCAATCCTCTATGTTAACTGAATTTTAGTTTCTAACAAGTGTTTGTAACTTTGAATTATCTTGCCACTGTGTCTCTGATTCAGCTCAGCAGACTCATTTGTGCCATCTGTGTCTCTGGACCAGGTGGCTGCTGTCTCTTCTACTCACCTGTGCGCTCAGACCTGGCCCCTTCATATGCCTCCTATACCCTGCTCTTGAAAGGACTTAGAGCACAAATCTCACGGAACCTGAAAATTCTGCAAAGGCTCCCAATTACCACATCTGCTTCAAAGCAGAGAATAACAGGGCCAGCTTGGAAGGGAGCTTGTAGGAGACATTAAGTCTACACACGCCCTCTCAGCAAGTGTGCTGAGTCTAGGTACAAACATGGCTCCTCATCATGGTGTCCACAGAAACATAGAGCTTCTCATAGGTGCCCAAGTAAGTCCCAAGTCCCCATGCCAGAAGACAGACACTGAGTGTCCTGATGCCTGAGGCCCAGATGTCTTCTGTCACCTTTCCGCCTGCATGAGCTCCATCCTTCATGCGGGGCTATTGAGGTCTCTGCACTGCTCTAGTAGCTATCATGGGCAGTGCTTAATGTGTCAGTGGAAAACTCTTATTAGAGATAAATAATAGCTACAAAAAATAGAGAGATGATAGACAAATGAGATGCATAGATGACTGATAGATTCCTGAGATAGATACATAGATAAAGACAAACAGGTAGATAAATATAGATAGACAAATAATGTGATTTGGTATATGCATGATATTCTTCTTGTCCCATGATATTAAAATTGTGCTTTGCAACTGTGTCCCATACCGGGCACTTTCCCCTGGTCAGATACAGATAGAACTGTCCCTGTGTTTCTGATCTAAATGTAGCATCTGTACCTAAATCAGGGTTCAGTATTTCCTGAGACTGCGTTCCCCAGTAGCCAAATCGCTGAGACCCACGCACAGCTTTGTCTAGTCTCTTGTCCAAATTCCATACAAACCTCAGTTTTATTTTATGGTGGTGAGCCCAAATGTCAGTACATCCATACTCTCCTTGACATGCAAGGCATCCCACTGTCCTATTGCACTTGGGGGCAGGACACTGCTGGACACTGTTGTGCATTTTCTACCAATTCGGCCTGTGCAGTCAGACACCAAGAGCTCTCCTGGTACTGCAGTTGCATCCTCAGGGACACAGCTCTCAAAACTGTGGCATCGGAGGAA
Organism: Cavia porcellus; assembly: GCF_034190915.1. Taxonomy (NCBI): domain Eukaryota; kingdom Metazoa; phylum Chordata; class Mammalia; order Rodentia; family Caviidae; genus Cavia; species Cavia porcellus. Next base: position 37,958,026 of record NW_026947511.1, on the reverse strand, counting down.
TAAATCTGTCCATCTTCTGCACTGCTTACTCATACATGAATGACTGGCCTGAGGCAGAGGTGTGCACCCAAGAAGCCCTGTGTGATACTCAGTGGGGACTGCAGCCACCCTCACTAGCCCAGCTAAAATCGGGAATGCAACTTCCAGGCACCTCCCCAGCTACAGAACCAGAGAAGGGCCAAGAAATTCTTGTTAATATTTAAGCATGACTGTGCTCAGGCAGCAACCATCTTGCTGCTATGGAACACAGCAGCCCAAAGTTGGTGATGGGTTGGATCTGAGGAGGCAGCGAGGAAAGCAGTGAGCCAGCCTGCGTGATAGCTGAAAGCATGAAGTGACATGAGGGTCAAGCACCAGCACAGGATGTAACATGCAAGAGGTAGCCAGATGGCATCCTTGTCTCCTTCCCCAGAGGAAGTTCCTTCCAGAGCCAAACTAGATCAAAATAGATCTAAACAACAACATCTGTTTCCCTGGAGAACAAGTTCAAAATTCATGGCATTATGTCAGGGATTCGGAATCCTACCTCTTCTGGCAGGTGAACAGTTTGGGACTGTTTAGGATTATGAGACTATGGACCGTGTTCATGGGCAGGTCCTGTCCAAAGTAGAGCAGAGGGGTGACAGCTGCCTTACCATCTGCCATGAGACCCGCTGAGGTGCTGAGCCATAGCTGGACCAAGACACCCACAGACAGCTGAGCCATGGCTGTATCAAAGAGGGGGCCTGCAGGATCATAGGATTCAGGGGATACATTCCCTTCTAGAACCTGCTCAAGTGCCATAGAAAGATATCATGCTTCAGCAGTGGACCTCTCCCCTGATCAGACCTCAATTCCACCAACGTGCTGGGGCCCTTTCCAATAACTTGATAATGCCTTCTGCTTTTCCCAAGCCTGCCATCCCTGATGTGCCTCTGCATCCAGCACTCAGGCCAAGGTGACATCAGGACAGCTGGCCCCTGAGACAGCCTTAGGAAGTGAGGAGCTAACCCAGGCTTCAGGAGGAGTCTACAGGGTCTTGTGGCTTCCCAGGGATAGGAAGACTGCAGAGGAGGGTCAGCGGCCTGCAACCATCAGTCTGGGCCCCAGCTCCTGCTTGCATCACCATCCATCAGAAACCATCTTGAAGAGGAGCTTTGGAACTAACATTGTGCTGTTGATCCTATTATGTATTTTTGGTGATGTTCATTTGTCTAATCCTCCTGAAACTCAGTTTTCAAATGAGGTATGCACACATTAGGAAAATTATGTCGTCTTATATGGTTTCATGCCTTCCCAGCAACTAGCATCTCTCTATTCATAAACTCCACATTCAAAATCTTTTTACTCTGCACAGCTCTGGAGAAGACTACACCATGCCCTGTTACCTCCCTTTAAACCTGGGGTTAGAGGAACCCAAGTACCTTCCATCCTCCTACAACATGGAGGGGCTGCCAATGTGGGAAGTATCTGGGACCCCACAACCAGCTTGTTGGGAGGAACCAAATAGAATGTCAAGACGAAGGACCAAAAGGCAATCTCAGACCTCCAGCCCACATGAACAAGTATGGGAATACAGTCATGGGGGAAAATGCGAGTCACACACCTGAAATCTCTGAGAGATAGCAACTGAAGTAAAGAAACAACTTTACGAGATTGTAAAAGCAGTCAAATCAGAAATGATGTCTCAAGTAAAAGAAGAAATCACAAACACACTGAAAGAATTGCTCAGTATATCTAAAGAAAACATAGACAAAAAAGAGGAGCATAGGAAGGTGATGGAAACCTTGAATAAATATTGAAAGCAATTAAAATGCATGAAAAAGATTCAAGGAGAGATCCAAGAAATTAAAGATTCAATCAAAAGCTGACAAAACCACTTGAAAGAGGATGATGATAGACTTTCAAACCTTGAAGATAATATTGCAGCTAATGATCCTTAAAGGAAAGATCTCTTTAAAAAAATACAGAATCAGGAAATACCAGCTGCAAGATGAGGCAAAGAAGCATAATTTAAGTGTGCTAGCTGTTGGGTAAGAAGTAGAGATTAACACAAATGAAATTAATAGGCTATTTACAGAAGTAATAGAGGAAAAGTTTGGAAACATGGGAAATGGATCTGGCATGCAGTTTGTGAGGCATGTAGAACTCCAACTAGCCATGACAAAAGTAACTCTACACTTAGACATATAATAATCAAGATTCCAGAAATTCAGCACAAGGACAGAACATTAAAAGCTGTTAGGGAAAAGAAACAGATCATCTTAAAGGAAATTCAGTCAGAATCACAGCAGACTTATCAACACAAACCATCAAGTGAAGGAAACTTTGCAGTGAAAGGTTTCAAATGCTGAAAGAAAACATCTTCCAAACCAGATTGATGTATCCTGCAAAATTATCTTTCAGAATTGATGGAAAAATAAGATATTTCCATGATAAAGAGCAAATGTAGGAATTCATGACTACCAAACCAACCCTACAAAGAGTGCTATAGGATATTCTAGAGAGATACCATGGTTCCAGGAACAGCAGCAGAGGGGATCGCCAAATAAGACAGGCAATAACTGAATGAAGTGGGAAAGTGGAGGGCCAACAATAGGAGGATAGCATGGCAGAGACAAACCAATGTATGCTGGTTGTAAACATTAATGTAGATTGCCTCAAGTCAGCAATAAAAAGAATTACAGGGAGAGTAGATCAGAGAGTAGATCAAGAAACAAGATCCATCAGTATACTGTACATAAGAAAGGAAAGGAAATTCATAGACTGAAAATCAAAGGAGAGAAAACAATTGTTCCATGTGACAGGATTCCCGAAAAATAGCAAGAGTAACTTTCCCATCCAGCACAGAATGGATAAAAGATATGCTATCACGTTGTGGAAATCTACCAGCTATAAAGTAGCCTAATCTCAAGGCTCCTGTAGGTAAATGGACACAACTGGAGATTATGTTCATGGATGAAACAGTATGAACTCATATGCATAAATCCTAGCAGAAGACACAGAAGGAGTTAAGGGGATCCAAAAGCAAAATAGTTATTGCAAGCATGATGGGGAGAAAACACCCGGGAGGGGAAGGTGGTAACTACTGATAATTTCTCATTGTCTTGTCTTGATCTCTTGTAATGTTTTCACCATTTTGTGAGGTTAGGCTTTGTTCTGTTAGATTTTACTTTATCTGAGGGTATGGGCAGCCATCTTGAATATAATGGGATAAATTATGGTAATCATGGTTTCCTATTATATTGCTTTGAAGTCTTATAATGCCTTCATTTTTAAATTCATTTTATTGTGTTTCATTTCATTTTATTATGTGTGATGTCTTGAAGAGCTATTTTGAAGAAAACGATTGCTGTTTTCCTATTTCCTCTTTTTGAAGCCCTATCATGCTTTTGTTCTTCTGTTTTAATTTATTCTATCCTATTGTGTTTTATTTGATCTCATTCTGTATAATGGTATGGACAACTTTTTTGAGGAAAATGAGATATTATAGCAGCCATTGTTCATTTCGTGTTATCTGGGTTTGAAACTCTTAATGTTTTCATTCTTTGGAAAAAATTTATACAATTTTGTTATGTTTGATATTATATCCTGTGAAGGTATGTTCAACTATTTTGAAGAAGACAAGAGACATTATGATAGACACTTCTGATAACCTAATATCTTCTTGTGAATTGATGTGTTGTTTGCATTGTTCTGTTCTGATTTGCCTTATTCTCTTTTGTTTTAATTCTCTTAAATTTTTTCCATTTTAAATTTTGTTTTAAAGAGTGTAAAATTAAACATAACAAAACAGAATAAAGAAGATCAGAAGAAAACAATGTATGTGACACAGATTTTTAAAGCAAGACAACAGGAGATCATCATTGGCTATCATATTGTCTCTTGTTTTCTTCTAAATAGTTGTCCATATCTTCACGCACAATGAATTCATACAAAACAAAATAGTATTAAATTGATCAGAACAGGATGATGAAAGTATTATAGGCCATCAAAACCATACAATAGGAAAATCAACAATGGGTGCCACAATGTCTAGTTCTCTTCAATATAACTGTCCATACCTTCATGTATGTTGAAATTAAATAATACAAAACAGACTAAAATCACTCTGAACAAAGAATAATAGCATTGCTGCATTTCATAGCATGATGCTATGGAAATCAGCACTGGATACCATAGTGTCTCTTTTGCTTCAAAGTAGCTGTACATTTCATCATGTATTATACAATTGATTCTCATAAACTATTTAGAAGTTCTACACATATATGAGACTCTACATGTATACTTATCCTTTCTGTATTAGAGGTAAAAAAATAAAGCAAAATCCTAGAAAAACACGAAACAAAAAAGACAAATAAATAACAATAGCAAAGAGCCCAAAACACTGACAATATAGGCTTTCCAAACAAGGTGGTATAGGGTTATTATTTGACATAATGATCTTCAAGAGTTCCTCAGATCACCATACAATAATATGCACAATTGTTCCAATCCTATGAATGTTAACTTTTTGTTCCAAGAATTTATAGAATTTGGAAGACAAAGTAGGTACAAATCTTAAAGACATAGGGGTAGGTAGAGAATTTATGAACAAGAATCAAATCGCACACAGAATACTCCTAGAATCAATAACTGAGATCATGCCCTATTAAAGAGTTTTTGCATATCGAAAGAAATCTCCAGCATAGTGAAAAAAAAAACCCACTAATTGGTAAAAAAATCTTAGTGAACTGTCCCTCAGACAAAGGACTTCTGTCTAGAACATATAAAGAATTTAAAAAAATTTGACTCCCAAAATTCAAAAATCCAATAAAAAAATGCACATCCAAAATGAATTCACAGTTCTCAGATGAAAAAATACAAATGGCAAATAAATTCATGAAAAAATGTTCAGCATCATTGGTCATTAGAGAAATGCAAATTAAAACCAGTGAGATTCCATCTCACTCCAGAAAGAATGGCCAGGATCAAGAAAACTACCAACAACAAATGCTGGAGAGACTATGGGATAAAAGGAACTCTTCCTAATATATTTTTTAAAAAAACTGTTTTACTTCTACTGCTGTATTTTTTAGGTATTCAATAAGAATTTATATAGAATCATCTATTGTTTGAATCTTTCATTTAATAAACTCTCATAACAATAAAAAAACATGTGCGCATCCCTTTGGAGCATTTAGAAAGAGAAGGGTGTTGAGCTGCAACTACATAGAAGAATAAATAAATGTCCCTGTCCTCAAGTGTCTGCCAGTTTGGTAATTTTTAAACACAAAGGGATAGGACACATGTCTTGACATTCACACCCTGCACCAATAACAAGTGCATGGTAAAAATGTCACCTATTTGACAACTTCTCTATCATTGAGTATAATGTATGTCTTCAACCCATGGTTCTCATAAACCTAACTAACCCCCAAATTCACAAACCACCAGATTCCTTGACTACAGGACCTGGTCACAGTCACTTGAACATCCTGGACATCTAAACCTGTTGTTAAAGGCTGAGGATGAATGGACCTTGGAGACATGGATGTACACAGAAATTATGGGCACGTTCAAACTTGGCATTCATTTCCCCGATGATGAAGTAGGGCAAAGTTTATCTCAGTGGCACTATGTTATGCAAAAAATGCTTTGGAAAGCCTTCAGCAGTCCAGCCAGAACAAACAGATCTGGTGACTCAGCCTAGGCACATGCAGAGACCTGTGGCTGTGACAGTGCAACAGCCTCGCAACCCAGCTTCCTGCTCTCCAGAGGAGCCAGGCAGAGGACCACACTCACAAAGCCTGGGATGAGCAGGGCGTCACGAAGCTACAGTGCAAGCTCTTTGCAATAGGATCTTTTGGTGACAGAGAGGTGACTAGAGACATCCTTCTCTGGCTACTCCTCCTGCCTTGTTGAAGTCCTCTCTTTTTTTGTCTCCTCCTTATGCCAAAGTAAGAGAGCCAGTGACCTTGTCTCTTTTACACAGAACTCCTAGGGTTCAGTCGTTCCTACTGTTTAGGCAGAAAAGGTCATATCTTTTTAGATCCCAATCATGGACTCCTCACTCCGTGCTCCACAAAAACCAGTACTAAGCCTGTGTTTCAAGACCCTTACCTCTTGCCTCACCTCAGCTCTGTGCTGTGCTAGTGACACTGAAGAACACAGCTATACAGAGGACAAAATGGATCCATCTCCCCACTTCAAGACAACCAAAGGTGCCATCACCATTTATTAATAGGACTTGCTTAGAGATGACCAAACATGCAGCATTGCTGAGGTTTCCCAGAGTTGGTGACAGGTCCAGCCCTGGAGTTAGGGGTCTCTTACCTGATGATTGGATATAAGTGACAGGATCTAGGTCTCGCCAGTCAAAAGGGTGGACCAGTGCCAGGAATCCAGAGAGGCAGAAGAGCGTGTGCAGTTTTGGTGGGGCCATCCTGGGTTCAGTTGAGCCGTCTGCACAGCAGGCAATTAGAAGAAAAAAGAGCATGGAGAGAAGACTTACATATGCTGAGAAAGCAGGATACAGAGAGTGGCATTAGAGGGGAAAACAAAATGTGCATTTTCTGAGTGGGGTTTAGGTAGAGACTAGAGGGGCAAAGCCTTTGATGCTATTGGATTACAGGACAGAGTGATTATACCAGCTTTTTCATCACTAATTGTCTAACGGGGTGGCAGTGTATCTTATTTATAAAGCATAGCATCAAAACACAATAACTGTAATCACCGCTTCTGACTCTTTACATCATATCTCCTGGTGCCTCTCTATGGTGCACATGGTAACCATGGCTTTTGGGCAATGCTTCTGTTCTCATTACACAGTAATTAAAGTGCTGCTGCTGTGGCTATATTTGGGGTGACTGTTTATTTATTTAGACAATCTCCATCATCCTACCCCACTGTTAGCATCCTAAAGGCAGAAGTCAGGTTGCTCTTGACTCTAGTGTGGAAGAGAAGTCTCAGCAGGTGGCTGGTGCTGAATAAGTGTTTCCCATGACAATCAGACTGCACACCTACATCTTATTAGCAAAAGCTCAATTGAATTTGTACATGTCTTTTCTGCTTTAGAATGTGCCCTTTTGATTTTAGGGAGTGATGGAAATAATCTAAGCCACCCCCTTTTGATTTTGGGGAGTGATGTATACAACCCAAGCCACCCCCATCGCTCATCTGAATTTTGGCAATACCTCTAAGTGGCCTCCCCCATCCATCCCAGGCATCATAGCCACCACAGGCATGTCACTCCTCTGTCAGATCTCATGTGACTTCAGATGTGATAGACAAAGCTGTCATCAGTGAGTGCACCACAGACACTGAAGGACTGCATCATGGCCTGGACCATCCCTGCTGCCTTGCCTCTCACAAGCACACCAAGAATCCTGTGGCCCCTTGCACAGGGCCATGTTCCCTCTCACAGAAGGCTCTTGGCCTGAACAAAGACATGTTTTCTTTGCTGCTGCCTATCAGTCCTTGAGCCCCCTTCACATTGTCCAGGGTGGTACAGCTGGGTAGATTTAGAGGGTTTCATGAAGGGTTCCACGTCCTCCTAGGCAACAGAGTAAGCAGTTCCACAGCGCTCTCAGAGCACTTCCTGTTCAAAGCCCTTCTGTCCTCCACAGGCTGTCCTTATCCTGGTACTACCAGGGCACACCACAACCCCGCCAACTCCATGACTTGTCAACCTTGTAAATGTTCCCCAGACTCAGCTTCTTACCTGGATATTCAAGGTGACAGATCCGTAATTTAAACAAGCTGCCAAGAGACACTTAGGTGTTACTGACCCAGTGATGGTCTGTTTGTGGCTCTGTAAGCTCATGTGTTGAAAGCATAGGCCCTGTGCTGGTGACTTTTGGAGGTGGAGCCCGTGGAAGGTGATTAGGTCAGAAGGGCAGAGTCCCCCGGAATGGGATTAGTGCCACCTGCCACCCTGGGCCAAGACAAAATGGCAAAATTCCTCCGGAGAAAGATGTAAGTAAACAGAGAGAGCAATGTCCAGTAAACCGAACCCCAGAGCACCAAACTTTCACACCAAAGTCAGTAAGGCAAGCAGGCTCGAATGTGTTCTGAAGGGCAGCATGGCAAGCCTGAATCTGTCTGTACCCTTACCTCATCTTTCAGTTAAATGTCTAGTGTTATCGTAAAAATGTCTTATGTACAGGGAAATAAAACTTAGTGTATATGGCAGAGGGTTTATTTAACTCCATAAGAGCCAACATACACATGTACATATGCCACAACTAAAACCCCTCAAATGTCAAACAATCAGGACACTTCATCAAAGGGACACCTCCAAACACCACCACCATGGGGCTTTTGTGTCTGTAAAATAAATTTTTATGGTTCAGGAAACTGCTTATGATGCAATTTTAATTAAAAAGTACAAAATTGTCCAGCAAAAATTCACACTTAAAAGCTAGTTAATATAAAATAGCCTTATGGGTGTTATTTTCCAGTATGTCTAAAATGTTTTATGACAAAAGATCCTACTTCACTAGTAAGAAATAATTTAAAAGTGATATTTCAAAAGAGTGTGTTGATCATGAGGAATATTATGTTTAAAATAAAGTAAAATGTCATATGGAGGATTAAGAGAATTGTCATCATTTTAGATAAGATATATATGAAATAGAAATGAAAGACAGGGATAGCAGGAGAGACAAAATTAATATTTAATATTTAAATAAATATTAAATATTTAAATAAATATTATTAAAAATTTACAAGATTTATCTTTGGAGATTTTACATAGGAACTAAAGTAACGTTTTTCTGTATGTAGTTTTTTGAGACAGGGTCTCACTATTTAGTTCAGCCTGGGCTTGAGCTCACTTTGTAGCTTAGGCTGGTCTCAAACTCGTAACAATCCTCCTGCCTCAGCCTGAGTACTGGGATTACCGGTGTGAGCCACCATGCCAGGCTAGCTAAAGGTAAATTTTAATTCTTCTTTCTACTTTCCAGTGCTTCACAACAATATTTTTGGTTATGTGGCAAAAAGGAGTTAAGATTATATATGGAATTAGAGCTGCCAATCAAGTACCTTAGAATAGGGAGATGATCATGGATCATCTGGTGACCCAGTATAGCCCAAGGTGGCGGAAGAAGGGTCAGCTGCAGAGATCTGACTGATGTCATGTGACAGCCAATCAGCCGTGGTTGGCCTTGAAGATGAAGGAAGGTATATGAGTTAGAAACTGTGGAACTTCTAGAATCTGGAGAAGGACAGGAGTCTGAGGTTCCCTGCAGGACCCAAGAAGAGCTTTGCCTTGCCAATGCCTTCTTTTTAACCCAGTGAGTTCATATCAGACACCTGACCCAGAGATTACAGCATAATCAACTGTGTTGCTCCAATCCATCAAGCTTATGATAGCAATAATAATAGAACTAATATGGAACATATGGAGTTAGAGAAAGACCTAAGAGCAAATCATCGGGCACCTTGCTTTCAACTAAATTCTAAGAAAGTGGTTGATGGATCAGTATCTCAAATTGATCGTTTATCAGACTGAATGATAGAGGAAGGAGATAACATCTCCTGCTTTGAATGTTTCATAGTAACAAGCATGCAGGAAAAAAAGCCAGCATATCATCTGATCTCTGAGCTCTCCACTGTGGCATTGTTGGCCCTCAAAATATTTGGTCATGTCTGGAGATGCTTCTGGCTGCCACAACTAGGAGGAGACCGCTATTGGCTGGGGACAGGCAGAGGCCAGGGATGCTGCTAACTATGTACAGGGCCCCCCTAATACAAAAAATCACCCCCGCAACATAAAATCACCCCAATTTGTCCATCTGAGGTTACGCAGCCCTGGATTACGAGAAGGCAAGAATAAGAACCACATCCTTGTTTAATAAAAAAGAAATATTCATTCCATTCTGAACCATGTAACAAGGAGGCGATATCTGGGCAACAAAGCAGGAGCATTTTGATAATTAGATCAGTTATAATGTCCACCCTGCTCATGGGTTCCCTTGAAGAATTATTGCAAAAACTGTGGGATTTATAGGTGGGGCTGGACTCTGAGGTCCCCATCATTATCAAAATTATATGACTATTTTTAAAAGCACCAACAAAAAATTTCCTACTTCATGCTTGCTAATATTGAATCTAGGAAAGGGAAGCTAATACTGTACGAACATTGTTTTTATGTGTACCATGTTAGCCGACAGCGTCAAGATCATCTCAAATGTGCAAACTCAGCTGACTTCTGTACAAGTGTCTCAGCAGCTCCTATTGTGGGTGCAGTTGACAGGACTCTTGTGAAATCAAATCTCACAACCTCAGAAAAGGCAGGATAGAAAAAGCAAAACAAGAAGCAAGTTCCCTATTGTGGAGGTACTTTAACTATATGTTCAGTTATAAGCATTAACTGCAAGTAAAATAAAAATTAGCTGATTCTACCTGTATTTTGAAAAAGAAACTCACCTGCACCCCATGTGCAAATGTCTGGATCTTTGTGCCCTCCCAGCTAATGGTCATGACACACACTAAGATTTCTGGGCAGTGTCTTCTAGCCTGGCGGTTCATTTGGACTCTGTGGCTTGCCAGGACAGGCCTATCCGTTGTGGCAACTGTGTTCACCGAATCTGAAAATTGATGCACAATCCCTTTCTATTCACAAGGGATACTTTCCAAAGCTCCAGCTGAAACTGAGTGCATAGAACGCTCTGGGTCCTTTGCTCTCTGTCCCGTGCTTCCCATACAGGGCCGGGTCCACCTGACTTACACATTTTATGCTTAGCACATCCCACATGTCACAGTTCTTGGGGCCATCACTGGGTGAAATCAGGGTCACCTGAACAGAGGTGCTGAAATAACTACTCACCCTATCACCAAAGCAGCCGCCCAGTGACAGTGGGTGAGTAGCATGCATAGTGCTTCTCATAGTGCTGGATGGAGACAGGATAGAGCAGGACGGCTTGTGAGTCCATCATGCTACTGGGAACAGTGTGCAATTTAAAATGCATGAGTTATTTATGTTTGGAATTTTCATTTACTATTTCCTGACTACAGTTGGACAGGGGTGATTTAAGCCACAGATGAAGAGGGGCTACTCTAACAGGGGCTGGAGAGGGAAAGCAGCTCGAGGGGTCTGTAACAGCCAGCTAGCACCTCCAGATGCAGCTGTGAGCATTGTGCAAGAGAGGCTGGATGTGAGGTGCTCACCCTTGGACCCGCCCCCGTGTGTAACTCCAGATGAATGGGACAAGGAAGAAGAGTAAGTGGATGTTTGCACAGTGATCAATGATAATGACATCTTACACTGTGCCACCAGCACATTAAGCATCTTACACACATGAAAGCATTTTGCCCTCAGAACTCAGAGTTCAGATGAGAAAGCCGGAAGAAGCAGGTTAAATATGCCAACGGCCACAGGGACAGTTAGAAGCCAGACTGGGAGCTGAATGTGAGTGCTGTCTCTAAAGTAAGGACAGTGACCTCCGGGCTATGGATGTTATGGGTTGAGGGCTCATGGCCATGTGGGTCATGGGCCTGTGGGGCTTCCAGAATGTTAACAGATGAAGGCTCCCATATGGGGACATCCGGCCAACAACAGCCAGGATGGTAGGCAATGGAGACAGTGGGTCACAGGACATGCTGGTGGACCAGAAGGGCATGTGACAGTCAGCATTCTGCACAGAAGGTCTTGGATGTGCCCTGTATGCACCCAGATTATGAAGCTCTGCTGATGGGAGCTTTTCTAGCATTGACTTGGTCAGAAGAGCAAAGCAGGTTGTGAGGCTGACCGTGGGGTCCTGGGCAGTCAGAGATTCCTGCACCGCAGGATCATGGACATGGAAAGAGCAGGCTGGGCTGGACAGCTCTAACCTGAGGTCCTAAAGCGAAGGCCTTTGCACCCAGGTACCTCAAGAGGGTCCCATGTGAGGATTGGTGGGGACTCTGGCCCAGAGACCACCCAGGAGGGGCAGCTGCCACTCTCCTCCAGCAACTGCTCCATGCTGGAATGAGGGCTCCATGCTACTGGATATTCTGAGGGTTTTCAAAGGCTGGAAGACCACATTTGTATGGGACACTCGCTGATCTTTAAAGGATAACAACTGAGTCAGCCTTTGAAGGTATCAGATGAGTCAAAAGAAATAAAAATAGGGACTTTAGGAAAAACTATACCTCTCCCTTACAGAGGTCCCAGCCAGCCCAAACCCAAGGAACTACTATGGCACAGAGAGCAAGAGACCTTACAGGTCCCAGAGTCGCTGTCACATTTGTCAGCATTGACCTCCAAACTTGTCGCTGCTCCCATAAATAATTAAGGAAATCTGGTACACAAGTGTATGTCAGAGCCTATCCAGTCATCAGGAGCTGAAACTTCACCACACCCACGGCTGAGGAAGGGCTTGCTGCTTCTACCAGAGTTATCGCGCTCTTGTGAGCACAAGTCAAAGTGAGTCAGGAAGGAGATAGGTTCGCCTCACGTGACAGTGAAAATGTGACCTCTGCCTTAGCTGGTAAATGGCCTCACAGCTCTTCCTTGACTCCAACACTTGGTCGGTGACTGAGGGAGATAGGGCACGAATTTCTCAGAGCAAGAAAATGCTTCTCTAAGGGAAATGATCCTGTTCAACTCCGGCCTCAGGCCAGCACTGGAAACTTTCTTTAACTCCCCATCTCTGCACTGAGCTTACCTGTATCTAAGACCAAGTCAAATCTGTCCAAGATACAAGAAGTTTTGATTGTTTTCCTTACTGCAAATATTCTAGTTTTCCCTAAGCACATTCCCCTTTCCAAATTAAGACATGCACTATTTTAGCATCTATGTAAGGTCATTCCATGATGGGTTTTAAGGGTACATTTTAGTTAACAGTTTCCAGTGTACAGGACAGAGCAGAATTTATATATATGATGAACAGAGAACAACCAAATAAATGATGTTTATTTGAATGAAGTTTAAAAGGAAGAATAAAAATTCAAAGAAACATGGAAGCAGTAACTGAGAACAGTAATGAAGCCTTCTGTTATATAAAGAGCATATCAATTAGCTTCTTTGCTTTTATGGGATAAGAGTGCCCCATGCAGTAATGTCCACCCCAGCTTGCAGCTCGGAAATCTGACAGAGAAAATCTCACTGTGTCCTCCTGACACCCCCATCTATTGCTGCCACCTGCACAAGGTTGACTTCAATAAACCTGGAACTGGCCCGCTTCATCCCCTTCCTCCAAATCTGTTCTCCACACTGTGCCCATGGTAACATTTAAACAAAAACCTGCATATGTGACGTCATCCCTCTGCACAGACTCTCTTTTGGCTTCTCACTGGTCTGATTGTGAAATAGCATGCAATCTTTGCAAGCCTTCACCTTGGCCCAGAGACTGTGCTGCCCAGTTCTGTAGCTCCTTGTGCCTCTGCTGGCTTCTAACTGTGCCTTGTGCCCCTCCTGTTCCCAGTGCTGTGGGGCCATCTCTCAGAGAAGTCTCTCTTTTAAAGCAAATCCCAGATGTCAGATCACTCTCATCTACACACACAAACACACACACACACACACACACACACACACACACACACCAACAGCATTGTGTCTCTGCACTTGGCTTTCCCTCAAAGCACTCCTCATGTCCTGAACTTAGCTTGTTCACCCCTCGATGATGGAGCATGGACTTCATGACAGTAGGGAACAAGTCTGTCTCACAGCTCTGGGCTCAGTGCCTGGCACAGAATAGCTTGCTCAGCAAACAATTTTGATGCTGAGGATTTTTTTGCACCCAGCTTCCAGCAGGAACCAAGCAGGTCGCCTGACTCAGAGAGTGAGCTTGTAGGGAATGCTTTCTTGTCCTCAACTCCTATGTGTGCTTTGAGACAATGATGAGCATGCATTTATCAGGCCTTATCTTTATGAGCTATGGGTCTCTCCTATAACAGGGATCCAGGTACCTGTGACAGTAGATCTCAGATGGTGGATTCACAGAGAAAGGAGGGGACATGCTGTCCATGACCATGAGCCACACAGCCTCACTGGATTCTGGAACACGGCCACTTGAGGGCTTCTATTCTGGGTCAGTGTCTGTCCCCTGGATACCTTGCCCTTTGGCTTTGCTTGTGTGGAAATGTCTCCTCTAGGGTCAGTCAAGGTCACAATCATGAACCACAAAAACAACCAGGCTTCTAATAAAACAGAGTACAAGTGACTGCATGATCACCTTCCTTCCCAAGAAATCTCTCCTTTTGAGGTGTCAAGGAGGAACCCAGATCCTCAAAGAGAGCTTCTCTGGCCTTCTTAGGGATTAGAGACCTAGATGGCCTTTCTGCTCTAGGCCGAGGGATTTCCTAAGAGATTAGAAAATCATAATTGTCTGCAAAAACGACTGTCACCTCAGATGTCCTCATGACAAAGCACAGGGATGCAGAGTTACACAGAGAGGAAGCAAGGAGTGGCCGCCAATCCTGGGGGCCCTGTTGGAAAGACCCAGGCACCAGGCAAGACCTGCAAGGGCACTCCTGGTGTAGGGGGCACTTACCCCTGGGGGATCAGGCTGATACTGGCTCCTGAGATGGGGGTGAGCCCAAGATTTGGCTCCAGTTTCCCAGACTGCAGCTCATGAAGAGTGCCCCAGCTTGGCATTCCCATTTGGGTCAGAAGGAATCGGGGCCATGCTGATTTGCTCAAATCTAAGCTCTCTTCCTTTCTGGCACCTCTGTGGCCTCCCGAGAATCTCAGGGCAGAAGGACACTCAAAGGAGAAGCTCCAGGAGGTCAGGAGCAGGACAACTGTCCTGCTTCCTGCCTTGCTGAGTGTTTGAAAACAGGAACTCCCTTGAGTCTGGGTAGAGCGAGCCTACTCCTGCGCTCTTATCTCCCTTCCAAAACACTAGAGGCGAGAAGGATGGCTGTGATTTTGTAATTCTGTTTCTACAGATGCTTGCGAGGAGTGGATTCCAGAAGAAGCAACCTTCCCCAAAAGTGTGGGCACATGCATGTGTATGCATGCACGTGCATGTGTGTAACAGACCTGTAGATAAGGCAGTTCCCGTGTCCTAGCTCGCCTGCCTGACTCAGAATCTTAGTCCTGAATTCTTGAGATCCTACCTTGGAGAGAGGTCCAGGAGTCCTTGCCCTTTCTGGTTCTAGTCTAATTTCTCAGGGCACTATGGGCAGCAGCCAACCACATCCACACCTCAGCTGTCACCCCTCAGTACCTCAAAGCCCCAGGCTCCCTTCTCACCAAACCCTTCCTCACCTGGGCACACGCCTAGCTCCTGGATGGCTCCCTGTGGTCCAAGCACGCAGCAGCCTCAGCCGAGCTGGTGCAGAGGGGGCGGAGGCAGGAGGAGCCAGTGGGTGTGCCTGTGCTCTCTGCCTGTCCCCTGTGTCATCCCCTGTGCCTGTGCCACTGTCATATGATGATGTTAACTCTTTCAGGAAGATGCTTAGAAGGGAAATAGCTGGGTAGAATGCAATTTCTCCTTTCAGTTCTTTGAGGATGCTCCATTCTGATTTCTATAATGATTGTGCTATACTTCCAATGACAGTGAAGAAGGATTCCTTCTCCCTACAGCCTCACCAGCACTTGGTATTATCTGATTTTTCAAAGTTAGCCATTTTTTCTGGGGTAAGATGTAATCTCAGGACTTTAATTTAGAGTTCTCTAATTGCCAGCTGAGGATGTAGAATTGGATAACAATGAGGAAATGAAAACTACCTGAAAATAGGGGTCTAGGTCAAAGCAATGGGCAAGTTGCCTGTGCACTTTTCAGAGAAACAAGGACGGGGGAATTTCTCAAGAGTCCAGTGTGTGGTGCAGATTTCAACTGCATTAAAAAAGAGATGAGCACAGGGAAGTAGTCTGTGCAGTCCACTGGAGCTTCTTCACATAGAGAAGATATAGGTTGAAGGACAAAATAAAAGATCATGGGAAACAGAGAGACAGACCTTTTGCAAAAGGGAAGGAGATCAAGAGATGGAGGAAGAGGGAATGGAGGGAAGGAGAAGAGAAGGAAAAACAGAATGAAGATGTCTTATGCACATGGACAAACTCCCCATGAGGACTGTAATCCTTAGGTACTACAAACATGGACTTATAACAATCAAAATATAAAGCCAACGTGTGTTCTCTTCAAGGCACACAGGCCCCTTCCTTTGGGTTCAGGCTGCCCTACAGGGAACTCTAAGCACAGCAAAGCCTGACTTTCACATTGAAAAGCTTCAAACCCTCTGTATCACAGCAGATCAGTACATCAGTCACCTAGGGGGGGTCTTGCTAAAAGTTGGCAAAGCAAGGTTTATTAGCCCTAAATCTCCCCAGACTATCCGAAGAATAAGGATGCCAGGAGAACAGGCTCACCAGGAGATTCAGCTGTACCCAGGCTCTCTGTTCCCTAAACTCAAGACTGCCTGGATCCCAGCAGAGCCTTGAAAGGCAATCATGACAGGGCCCTGGTTCTGTTCAAGCCATCAGGGTTCTTCCAGAGCTCTGAAACCAGGATTGAGATATGATCCATCTGACCCTAGCATCCACAGAACCCCACAAAACTCATTGTCCTCCTCCTGCTCCTCCAGCTGCCCCTCTTCTTCTCAGACTGAAGTGTTTGCTGTGTTTCTCCTGCTTCCTTTTATCAGGGTGCAGCTTGGCTTTTCAGACCTGTGCCCTCCTTTGTTTTCTTTCTTTCTTTCCAGGTGAAACTTTTCCCCATAAATTCCTGATGATGGCCTGCGATCTAATCTTCATTATCACTGATGCAAGGAGACCATGCTAGACAGTGACACCTCCATGCTGGCCCGAGTTCGTTGTGGCAAACAAGAGCATTTCTGAGTTTGGGAAGATGACACTGGAGGGGACATTTCTCCATTCAGTGGACTTGGCCTTACTTGGGGGTTAACTGAAACTCTCCTTCATGTTCCAATGTTTCCTCCTCAATCTGCTTCCTAATCACTTTTAACCATACACATGTAAAGCTTTAGTTAGAAACTCAGGGAAAACAGTTTGAAATTTATAGGTGGTACTATTAAAATTATGTATTTTTAAAGCGGTGGATTATCTTTTTGAAAGACACTGTAACTAGAAAGAAAACTTTCTGTATTTTCTTTTTACTCTAAGGATTCCAGCATAGGAAGGCATGGGTTCTAGCTCATTTGTATCTCTAATTAGTGATGTGATCTTAGGAGGTTCACTGTCATCTTGATTTTCAACTTCCTCATCTAAGAGATAATTAAAACAACCCAGAACTACTTTGTCAGAGGATATGCAAATAATTCTTGTGCAGTGCTGAAGGCAAGACCTAGTGCATGAGAAATATTTGTCCAATATGCAGTATCTCTAGTCAATAGTGTTTAAATAAATCTACATTGGTCTGGTGGCAATTTCCCCAAATTTCCTGTCTAATTCCCTGGGTCAAAAATATTCATAAGTACCCTAGGTCCTACCAAAGAGAAAGTGGAGCATTCCTACTCAGGCTGATCTCAAATTTTGGTGAAAATTTGGAGATTTTGCACTTGATACCAGTCCTGAAAATAAGTGTGAACTATTGTATTCACTTCTTTCACTGCTAGCCACATATTATCTCCTTTTTTCCTCTGATTTTTTGGGGGGTCCCAGAGAGGTGGGCATTCATTAGGCTGCTGCTCTAGCATGATGCCCAGAGTAGGCTGTCCAGGCTGGGCAAAATATAGGACGCTCAGTTAGTTTTGGATTTTTCATGAGCAAAGACCAGCTTAGCAGGTGTGATGTAAAATTTGGGACATACGTTTGAAAATTTGTTTGTTGTTTATCTGAAATTTATATTTAACTGGCTAGTTTGTTTCTTAACTGGAAATTCTAAGAAGTAGACTTAACAAAGAGTATTCTTCCCACTCCAAAAGGAGCAACTAACACAGAGAGACATGACAAAGTGAGTCTCAAGTGGGTTATGTCTCTGTTTTATGTAGTAAGAGGAAAAGAAAATAATGGATTTGTGTTCATAAGTTGATTCATTGTTGAGCTAAATCTTCCCTCTTCTTTCCTTTTCCCACTAACATATCAATGCTTCTTTACACTTCTATGGAAGTGAAGATGATTATTTAGCTTCAACCAATATCTTGAATGTAGTTATAATAATGTGTTTAATGAGTTTTAATTCAGCAAGTGTTGAATGGGGGCTGCATGTCAGGAACCATTGCACAGAGGAGAAAAACACAGCCCATCGCCTGGCATATAAAAAAATAGCAACATACAGTGCCTCCTTGTGCAAGGAAATGTAGAAGACTCTGTGAGTGTGGTGATTCCAGGAGATCATGTTCCTGGGAATGGTGTGGGAGACTAAGATGCCCTCACCCATGAGATCTAAGAAAATCTGCTCCAAGGAGAGGAGCAGATGGCAGCACTAGAAGCAAGTGTGCATAGGCCTAAGAAGTAGCCTGTGTTGACATCCATTGCTGTGACCAAATCTAAAGGAAATCAGCTAAGAAGAGGAAAGTTTATTTCCTCCTGGTTTCATTGCTTTCAGCCCATGGTGAGCTGGCTCCATTGCCCAGGCCCACGGGGAGGCGGACATCATGACAGAGGATGTGGTGTAAGAAGCTGCTCACCTCATGGCAGCCAGGAAGTAGTAACAATCAGGAAGCAGATAAAAAGGGAGGAGATGGAGAAGTCAGGGTGGGCACTGTAATGCTACTTGGAAGGGTAAAAATAAACAATTTAAATTCATTTGACTCATAGTTCTGGAGGCTAGAAGTCCAAAGGCATGACACTGACTTCTGGCAGGAGTGAGTGATGGAAGAAGGGCAGAAAGTGTTGGTGGAGCAGACATAGAAAGTGAGGATGAGCTCTTCTCTTTTATCAGTGATAACAGCATCAATCCATTCATGCAAGTGGATCTGTCCTGGTCAAGTAAGGTTTAAAAGCTTCACCTTTAATGTTCAAGTGCAATTGCATTCCAACATGAATCCGGGAGGAGGCTTCAAGACACAGCATGTTGGGAGCTTGACATCCGGTGTGGTAGGAGGCTTTCCACTGCACCATTGATTGAATACTGAAAAACAGGACAGCCTGCTGTCTCAGCTAGTTAGTACACCTCAGGGTGGAGCCAGCCCATGGGAAGTGAATTGCGCAAGCCTGAAGGTCAATATGGAGACCTGGAAAGGAGCTGCTTATATTGGAGGTGAAAAAATAAATTAGTACATGAGATAAGCTACAAGAGCTTGTGGAAAGCAAGCATGGATCCAGAAGAGAGAGCCCAAAATAAGTACCAGGTTCAGGGAAAGTAGGAGAAGGAAGAGATAGTGAGGGAAATGGTCCAAGATGAGTCAAAGCAAGGATGGAAAGTGGAAGGGAGAAGCTTGCAGAGACAAGAGGAAAGAACTTTCAGGGCAACTGTGATCGTCCTACTTAGTAAACAGTGGGCTGGAACAGAAGACAGTGCTTTGTAGGGCTTAGTGAGCAGGAGAGTCCTGGTGGCTTTTAGGACTGGTGGGCTAAGCCACAGGCTGATAGGAAGGCAGGAAAGCGGAAGAGCTCAGGATGCAAATGCAGTAATGCTTCCAAGGTATTTTCTGGAGAAAAGAAGAAATGAGGTGTGGTTATATATCTTGTATGAGAAAAAGGAGAGTAAAAACTGGGAATATTCCTGAGGATGTGGGAAGCTTTCTGATAGTTGGGATGCAGTCACTAGTCGTCAAATCCCACAAGTGCTGATGTACTGTCTTGGGGACATCTTCCAGTCCAGGAACAAGACCAAGGAAGAGAGTTACCTGGGCTTAGAAACCGGGAGAGCATACTGACTAAAGGTGAAGCAAAGGAAGGAACTGATGTTGATTTAAAAAAACAATTTTTTCTGCTTAATGTATAATATATTTTTTCTAGAGATCTGAACAGAAGAGAATAATGAAAATCTGAAACGAAACAAGTTTCCCTTGTGACAATCACCTCCTGCACTAATCCTTTAGCAACGTGGTATAAGCCTTTCCCACGATTTCTTGGGCAGAGTGGAGTGGGGACGAGGTAGGATCAGACAGACCTGGATGATCCCAGCTCCACCTGCTCTATGCCAAGGCCTTGGGCAAGTCCTGATGCCTTTAGCTACTCAGTTTCCTGGTCTGAAGGATGGAAATACCGTGATCTCCTCTTCCACTGGGCAGCAGTGCAGTTTGCACAGGATGATGCTTGCACAGGACCTAGAGCAATGGCTATGTACTCATGTGTGCTTTATGTCAATTATGCAAACATATTTGGGAAGAACTTAAAGGTATTGGGTTGGTGTGGAGAAACTTTACAGAAGGCGAGGGCAGAAGTGCAGAGGCACAATGTCCTGAAAAGTCCCATGAATTCAGGAGTGGAGCAATTCCAGGGGACAGCAAGCCCACCTTGGTCCCCTATTCAAAATGTTCCTGAAGTAAGGAGAAGCTATGGAATCTTTCATTCAATATTTAGGCATTTTTCTTCATATATTTCTTTGCCATTTGTATTTCTCCATTTAAGAAGTATCCATCTATCTCAGATGCCTGATTTGGGGTTGGATCTTTAAATTTGAAGGATTTGACCTTTTTTAGTTCTTTGTACACTCTGGGTGTTAGTACTTTGTCTGAGAACCAACTGGTTAAATTTCTTCCCAGTCTATGTGTTGTGTCTTCACTTTGTTGGTGATTTCTTTTGCTGTGCAAAAGTTTTTTAATAAAGTGAGATCTCAGCTGACTCTTTTTATATTTCCTGTATAACTGGGGTTTTGTTTATGAAGCCTTTGCCTACCTATATGTCTTCAAAAGTTCTACCTATTCTCTCTTCCAGTAGATTTAGTGTTTCTGTTTTAATATTTACATTTTTTATTCATTTTTATTTTAGTTTGGTGCATGGTAATCAACGTGGGTCTAGTTTTAGTTTTCAGCACGTGGGAAGCCGGTTTTTCGAGCCCCATTTGTTAAAAAAGCTATCTTTCTTCCAGTGAAGGTGTTTGGCCTGTTTGTCAAAGATAAGGTGGCTGAGTGTGTTTGGAGTTGTTTCTGCATCTTCTAATCTGATATGGAAAATGTTCAGCATCACTGGTCATCCTAAAGATGCAAGTTAAAAGAACACTGAGATTCCATCTCCCTCTAAGAAGAATAGCCATTATCAGGACATCAACCAATAATAAATGCTGGTGGGGTAGTGAGGAAAAGGAGCCTTTCTTCACTGTTGGTGGGACTGTAAACTGTTGCAACCACAGTGCAAATCAGTGTGGAGATCCCTCAAAATACAATAATTAGAGGTCCCATTTGACCCAGCTATTTTCTTCCTTGGTATCTCCCTAAAAGAATTAAAAACATCACACCACAGCCATGTATGAACACCCAAGTTTATAGCAGCATAATTTGTGATAGCTAAATCTTGGAAACAGTCCAAATGCCAATCAACTGATGAATGGATAAAGAAGATTTTTTTTACACAATGGAGTACTACCCAACCATTAAAGAAGGATAAACTTGAAATATTTCTAGGTAAAGGGATGGACCCTGAGACCATGCCTCTTAAGTGAAATAAATCAGATGCACATGTGTAAATATCCCATTGCCTCTCTGGTGTAAGAAACTAAGAGTATAAATAAGGGCCAAATATATCATAGATATTGTGAAATTGGAAGGAACTGTTCAAAAAGGAAAGGGAACTAGGGAAGGGGAAGGGAGGAAGGAAGGGAAAAAGTGAGAAACAAAGGATAAAATAGAAACAAAGCTTTGTAACTAAAGAGGGGAAGAGGTATTGAAGGGAGGGGAAGGGAATCAGGGAAAAAAAGATGAATCAAGACATATGTACAGATACAAATTCCCTGTGATGAATGTATATGTCTAAAGTTCCACAATAATAAGGAAAAAAAATTTTTAGGCAATTTCGCCTTGTATTTCCTATTGTCAGGTCAAGCTGTTGTCCTTCTTGACAGAGCCTGGTGCCCTTTGCACTCTTGGGTTGTGGGAATTTTCATCTGTGAGTGTTGCAAGAGCCTTGTTTGCATGGGTTCAGCACCCTTTGGTCCTTTGCCAAACAAGGATGTTTTTCTTTAGTTTTGTCCTTGGTAGTATCTCTGCTGACCTCAGCTCAGGTGTAGGCGGCCTTGTGCTAGGACCAAGGCATCCAAGTTCCCTTCATGGTACTCAGTCAGTCACCGGCCTGTTGAGTTGTTTATTTTTACACCCACAATGACCTTCCTTCCTCCTCCCAGTCTCCTGTTAATTAGGGCCCTCAAAACCTGTATCTTAGGTAGTCACAAAATGTGTTTACACAATCAGATAGGAAAATATTGCTGATTGCTAAATCCATGCATAATCTTTCAAGCTTTTCTCCACAAGAAGTTCTATCATCATTTCATAAGATAGTGCTAATATTTTGCCACACCAGTATACCACATCGATGACCTTAGCTTGCAACTTATTCCTTGTTAACAGTGGAAATTTGGGTTGTTTACAATTTATGGTTTTTGAGACACCATGTCAGTGAATATCCTGACAATTTAATCTTCATGCATGTTTCAAATTATTGTGTTATTACACAAGCCCAGAAATGGATTTCCCGGGTTAGAGCACATGCATTTCCCTTGGCTTCTAACTATTTCTCATGCATAGTACTCTTCTCTCCAGGATATATTCTGGGTTCTTGGGGTGAAAGTACTTCTTCAAAAGTGATGAACTGTAATCATTTTTCTCCCTGGAACTGCCAGCGCTCCCATGGCACAATTGCAGGAATAAAGCCCCGTGATCCCAATGTGGCATGAGTGTCCCCACAGCACTGGCATCAGCTGTCTTTTCCTTTAGGTCTCCACACTCAGTTCTGCTATCCTGGACCTCGTGTGGTGGATCTCTTTGCATATGGGATGCTTACTTGTTTGGGTCCGGACTCCGGCAGGAAACCTGAAGTGTGTTCGGACTCGATTATTTTATGAGTGTTTACCAAAGTGACTGTGGGCAGCCGTGGGCGCGGAATTTCAGGAGAGGTCAGTTTCTCTGGAATGGACCTGAGAGCCCTGAGCACCTAGGACCTGCAGGCATGACACAGAAAGCCATGACCAGAATCTTCTCAGCAGCCCATGGCAGCCAAGCCAGAAGGAAAATGTAGATTAAGTACTTCAATCCCATTTTCCATCCACCTATGAGCTCCTGCTGGAAACTGCGCTGTCCTGACAGGAAGCCAGTGGCCCGAGAATCCCCGGGCACTGTCCTCACAGCTCAGATAAGAATGATGAGAGTGGATCTGGTGAGTGAATCTTGGAGGGGCACATACCATGGCTCCTCTTCCAGGTCTGGAGTGCTTTAAGGCTGATCAGAGCATTTCGCATCGTCTCAGGTTTCATTTATTCACTGTCTTTCTCGTCAAACAGAATAATACCAGAAAGACAGCCATGATGGTTTGGCTTGTGTGAGCAAATGTGCAGTCAGCTGAGCCAGGATATCCCCTGGCCCATGGGAGGGGCAAAGAAGGATGTCTGGAAACAGAAGGCAGAAGGGGCAGAAGGGGCACAAGATACCAAGTCCCCAAGAGTCAGGAGCGAGAGTTACAGAGACCCACATTTCCCTTCGAGGAGAGAGGAAAGCCCCAGCTGTCTCTCTGCACAAGGTCTCTGGTGCTATAACCCTGTAAGCCTCCATTCTAACAGGTCCGCAGCTGCAATGTGTGTCCACAGCACATGCTGGGTCCCAGGTCAGCACAGTCCTTTTCTACTCTGACCCTGGGATGGTCCAGAATGCCAACCACGGGTTTCTTCCTGGCTGGAGTCCTTGAGTGCTCCTGCAGATGCTCTGTGGACACTGCTGGTGGTTCCATTTGCTTCCTGGTCTGAGGCAGGGGCCTGGAGCTTCCCTAGGGTCAGGCCTCTGATCTCAAGGCCACGGAGCCCTGAGTTTCCGCAGAGTCCTTATGATTCTTAACAGGAAGTAAAGAGGGCTGGTCTCAGGATGTGTAAGCTCTTGCGTCTCAGATTTGTTTGCAAACTACCTACACTTCAGGCTTAACTGATGGAGTAACATCCTGGGAATACCCGGGACAGAGCCCAGGGCTTGCCATGGGCATTACCAGGTCACCCATTTCCTGCTCATCCTCCAGGACTCAGCATCCTCTGCCCATCTCATTGTGAGCTTTTCATAGACACTAGAGTTGGCACTGTGGCACATCTGGGTGATGTCTCAACTTCATTCACACTTGCCGGTGGTCTTGCTTGACCCACAGGAGGCAGCGGGGCACAGCAGAAAGGAACAGGACCTGCACCCACGCAAGTGACCTGCCTACCCCTACCTCAACTTTCTGATCTGTCTGCTGCATAGAGTAAATAACTGCACCTCCACAATCAGTGTGCTACAGTGCTTAGAACAAAGCCTCTGTGGCTTACTTTATCACTGTCTTTAGAATCAGAGCAACAATAGAATAAAATTATTGTGCCCCAAGTCTAAATCAGCAGCAACCAGGGAGTACGAGAGGAGGTGGCAAAGCCACCGTGTGTACATATCCTTGTCCCAGGCCTGCAGTCTCCGGGCATCCATCGGGTCTTGGGAGCCGGTGGGATGGGAAACACAACAGGGACCATCAGAACAGTCTCAGTGCCACTTAAATCCATAGTTTAACCAGTGGCCCCCAGGGTTTTCATGTACAAAATGAGTTTATATCCCACAAGGCTCCAAATCTCTTTCTGATCTAAAAAGGACCTTGATTCTAGGAGAAAAGAAGTCACTCCAACAAGGAAGTTTAGACCCAATGCTGAGCCAGTGTGACTCAGATCAAAGACTGGGCACAGCCACGGCTCCCAGTGGCCCCCATGGCCTGTCACGGGGCAGGCAAGAGACTTTTCCATTGAGCTGTCACAAGGTCATCCCGACTGCACTGAATACCTCCATCCACAATGGCATGTCCTGTTGGCAACCCTTAACGCTTTCAGTGACTAAAGTAATAGCATTTTTATAAGATTAGGATCATTTTGACCTGTTTTTGTGTGACTTTGTGTGTATTATTGATGTCAAAATTTTAATGTTTTAGCATTCAGAATATACAATAATATTTTGACCATTGAGGAGAGACAGTTTTTTTTTAAGACCCTGGGGGGCAGCTTTCTTTGGACTTACAGGAGAACCTGGGCTCCCCTCTACCTGGCAGTTCTGGACTTGGGGAGAAGTGAGTTGGCAGAGATCTTTTATGAGGGGAAAGAGCCACAGATGCAGGTGTGAAAGGAGAAAGTACCCTTGACATGCGTGGCCTGCGGATGGGAATGGCGCCCCCTCTTCCCTGCTGTCACAGCTGATCCCTCTGCTCCTTATCCCAGAGACCTCTGTCTTCTCCTTTTAGTATTAATAACTCAGCAAAAACTCGTGCAGGGAAACCAAGTTGAACTGTACCTGGTATGGAGCTTACAAAGTGAAGACACAGCTCTCAGTGGAGCCAGGCTTCTCTGTGCCTCCTCTGGCTCGTACCGGACAAACTAACTCCGGCTTGTCACCATGGTTTCTCTAACCATCTCTCCTCCAGAGCTTCCCGCCCTGCTGCCCGGCAGGAACCTCCTTCACCAGTTCTTTGCTACCAGACCTCAGAGGAGGAGGCTGGTGGCTCCTCTAGCACGTGCTGCCCTCGGGTTATCTTACACATTCTTACAACCTTAAGCAGGGGCCGGGGATGCACCTGCCTTGTAAGCCTGCAGTCATGAGTTTGAGCCCCGGTACCAAAACAAAACAAAACAAAATACCTTAAGCATTACCCATGATCTGGTGATTTCTGAATGTCCATTTTTAACTCCAAAACCACAAAGCTCTGGACTCTTACTACACAGGAGCTGAATGACTCCTGTGTATTTCACACTTGTTTCAAAATAGAGCACACGATGTGTGTGCTCTCCCACTACCCAGCCTGCTTCCCATCGTTTCCTCAGTCCCTGTCCTTAGCTTCCAGGCTCACCCTTGACTGTGCTCTTTCCCTCACTACTCGTGTCCAATCCACAAATGACTCCCGCCAATAATACTAATCACTAACTTGGGTTTCACACACTTCCCTCCATCCCACAGTCCACCAGGCACCACCCCCAGCTGGCTACAGACTTTTGCAATAGCCCCCCTCAGTGTTCTGCTTTCTGTTCCATTTCCCTCACTCTATAAATAGTAGCAGCCAGAGGAACTTGTGAAGCAAGTTCAAGCTGCACTGCCTTCTTCTTTGTTTAAATCTCTCAGTGCTGCTCTCTGTGCATGGGACAAAAGTAACTCCTCATCCCACAGGTGCCCTGGATGATGGAGCCCATGTCTGCACCAGACTCATCTTCTCCTCCACACCCCACACTCATAAACCAGCCAATTCCCCAGAACCCTTCCCAGCAGCTCAGACACCTGCATTTCCTTCTGTGCCAGGTCTCAGCTTAAACATGACCTCTGCTGTTAGCGTCCTCCAGGACCAGCACCGACAGGCACTTAAGGAAGTGTTCAGGAAACTGCTCACCTGTAAGAGGCTGGAGCGTCCCACACTGGTGTCTGCAGGCTGACAGCTGGAGAAATCAGTAGCTGCTCTGTCCAGGAAGCTGAAAACCACAGGACACAGGGGCGGGGAATGCAGCCCCAGCCTGAGACTGAGACCTGGGAGACCCTGGCGAGAGTCTGGTGCCTGGCAAGAGTCTGCGTTCAAAGGCTGAGGAATTTGGAGGCTTCTGTCCAAGAGTGAAAGCAGTAGGGACAAACGTGCCCGCTCCAGAAGGGTCCGGTTGGTGTGCGCAGGGTCGAGCTTCCCTCCCCTCCACCACTTTACCCTGTCAGGGCCCCTGGTCCTGCAGATGGTGCTGCCCACATTCAGGGTGGATTTTATCACTCAGTGCGCTGAGCCACATGCCACGCATTCCCGGGAGCAGCCTCACAGACACACCCAGGAGTGACTTCACCAATTATCCAGGTGTCTCTTAATCAGCTAAAGTGACAGCCAGGATTAGCAGCTCCCCAGGCTGTCATAATCCTCCCCACTGTTCATGGCACTTGCAAAGGTCTACATGCACACATGGTTTTCTTGCATGTGATCTTACAGGTGTTCTCTGCACTGCCAGCTCAGAGATAGGAATGACTGTCTTATTCCTTACAGGGCCCATACTGCGATTGGCATGTGCTTGGAGAAAGGTAGGGAGAAGAATGGAGGGAAGGAAGGAGAGGGCAAAGGGGAAGAAAAAGGAAAAATGGGGAAGGGAGGAGGAGGGGGAGCAATGAGTGGGGAGAAGGCACTGTTTTAAATCAGTAGCATCATAAGTAGAGATGTCCACTTAGAGCTCCATAGCCAATGGAAGCGTAGCCAATGAGAAGCATCTAGATATACTATGGCTCTTCTGTTGTTTAAGTATCTGCCTCATGGCAGGTGCTTTATGAATTATTTCACCTAACTCTTTTTGTAGCCCTAAGCAAAACCATTAAAATTTCCTTTTAATCTTTCAGAAAGAAAAGCAGCTCTGCAAACTTAAGGAGCTTGCCCCAAATCACACGCTGGTTCTCAATGTGAGAGGTCCAGGCTGTCCCCACTGCTCCCTAAAGTCAGTCTCCAGGGTTTAAGTGACAAATGAAAATAGCTGAGCGTCCTCCTAGGACTGTGGCTGATGACCCCCGGCTACTCATTAATTTTTGTCAGTTGCTATTTGAAAGAAGCCATGAGGAACCTCCACATCTGGACTAAAATAGGACATGGAGTTCCTGCAGGGGATCCATGGGAAGCAGAGCGATGACCTCACCCCACCTGGCTCCTGGGCAGCTGATGGTGATTGGCGAGTTCGCCTGAGAAGGCGGGATCTGTTTCCATGGTGTCAGCACAGCAACAGTCCAGGCTAAGGCTGCCTGCAGCACAGAGCTCTTGGAGGTCCCACACACAGTAAGTGACTCTCTATCACCCCTTCCTCATTACTGCAGCATTTACAGAACACTCACACTCTGTGCTCCGTAAGTTCAGGTGCGCGTGCCAGAAAGATGGAAATGCAAGCCTGTGTGACCAAATTTATAAGGATTGTAAAGGAGCGTGTTTGCTAAATTTCAGAAGTCAGTGCTAGGTTAGTGAACACAAGTGAAAATAAAAATGCAAACAAATATATGCAAATATGCCTTTTAGAAAGCCTTTCTACTTTTAAAAAATAGCTTTCTTTGTATATAATTCACATGCCATAAAGTCAAATCTATTTAAAATATACCCCTCAGTGGCTTTAGCATTTTAGTGTTGTGAAACTATTACCCAGAAAAATCTAATTTTAAAACATTTCATTGTCCCAAAAATAAATCCTTTATTTACCAGCAGTCATGCTCCATGCTGACTCTCAATCCAGCTCTAGGCAACTAAAAAATCTATATTTTGTCTCCATAAATTTGCATTTTCTGGGCATTTCACAAAATGAAAGCATACAGTATGCAGCCCTCTATGACTGACTTGATTCACTTAATGTGTTTCAAGATTCATCTATGAAGTATATACCAGTACTTCATTCCTTTCGATCACCAAGAAATATTTCATCATTCATATGGATCTTCCACATTGCATTTATCTTTTTGTCTGTGGACGGATGATTGAGATGTTTCTACTTTTTGCCTGTAATGAATACTGATTCTATGAACATTCATGCACAGATACTTATGTGGTTATGTTTTTGTTCTATTGGACATAAATCCCACTGGAAGGTTCACACTTCTAAATTTCAAAACTTACTGTAGTAACCAAGATTATAGTGTTACTATAGCTCAGCACAGTTGCACATGCTTGTAAACCCAGCTACTTGGAAAGCCGAGGCAGGAGGAGTCCAAGTTTGAAATTAGCCTGGGCAACTTAGCAATATTTTGTCTCAAAATAAAATTGAGATAGAGCTGGGGATAAAGCTCGGTGATCAAGCACTTGCCTAGGTTGTGGGAGAGCCTAGATTCTCTCTAGAATTGCAGGGAAACAAGAAGGTTGTGGTAGTCCTAGTCCAAGAATTCATATAGAGAGCAATAGAATAGAATTGAAAGATAAGAGTGAATCCTTACTTTAATGCTCAATTGCTTTTAACCAGTGCGCCATATATAAAACTTAACTCATCACAAAGTCATGAGGTCGATCCCCAGAGCCAAAAAATAAAAATAAAAATTAACTCAAATGGGTCACAGAACTAAATGGAAGGCTCAGTTCAGTCTCAGAGGACATAGTAACAAATCAGTGTGAGGTGGAAAACTATCGTCTTCTTTTATGTGGAAATATCTAGTTGTCCTTACGTCACCTGTGGAAGGCATCAGTTCTCCCTCAAACTGTCCTGTCACATGAGTTAAAATCAGAAAGCAGAGTCCTCCACTTTTGTTCTTTTCAAAGTATTTTTGGCTATTCTGGCTCCTTCAAATTTCCATATAATATTTTTTAGGATCAGCTTTCCAGATTCCTGGAGATACATTTTGCTGGCCGGTGGAAACTTCTAGTTGAATCGTAAGTCGTTCATAGGAAGTTGAATGATCTTGTTGGTATGGACTCAAATGTGGGTGTACACAGCAGG
This sequence comes from Cavia porcellus, assembly GCF_034190915.1. Lineage (NCBI taxonomy): Eukaryota > Metazoa > Chordata > Mammalia > Rodentia > Caviidae > Cavia > Cavia porcellus. Next base: position 37,928,684 of record NW_026947511.1, on the reverse strand, counting down.
GGGAAGCATCTGCCTGGATGCAGGTGTCCTGTGAGACAAATGGGGAGGCTCAGAGGCTGATCAGAGCAGCGCTGTGGCTTTCCATGGCTCCTGCAGATTAGAAACACTGGTATATTTCTTTACTTTATGCCTAATCAGAGTCTACAGAATAAGGGTTTTTTCCTAAAGCAAATATGAAAATTGAAGCAGATTGGTGCCATTTTATGGTTATCTCATGCCGTGTGTTCAATAACCCTTTGGACTGAAGACGGGATGTTAGGGTTAGGGTAAGGGTCAAGGTTGCGGTAATCTCTAACTGGTTAGATGTGTTAAGTTCATGTCTCACAAAGCCAAAGAATGAACCTGAGGTTAAAGAAGATGAAGAGAAGAAAATCTTTTAGAGAAATCTCCTGAGAAGTAGGAAGGGTCCTGAAAGTGGGTTTCCACCCAGGGTCTTTGTCTAGGGGGTTTTTAAAAGTAAGATCACCCAAGTTAACTTGGGTCAAACTGTAATCAACATAGGGTTGCAAATGCAGTCAAGTAGCTAATACTGATCTAACAGAAAAGCCAAGGTACGTAGCAAGGCGGAGGAGACAGAGAAGAACCATGGCATTTCTGGAAGGGGTAGGAGTGAGGGTCAGAGTGTTCCCATCCTTTAGCTATGGGCTTGTTACACTACTTCTGAGAGCAGATGGAGTTAGTTACAGCACAGCTCCGAGCTGTTATTTATCTGTGGCCATGGGGTTTCCGTCAGCTTCGCCCTTGACCACAGGCCTGGCTGGCCTCATCTCTGTCCTGATTCTTATCCCTTTCTAACTGTCACTATGTAACTAAGCTGTCTGCTGTATTAAGGTTAGGGTTAAGATTAGGGCACAGGGTAGAGAGACAATGCTATGAAAGCGTGGAAAGGGAACCAGAGCTTCTCGGGGGTCTGTTACGTATGCAGGATCTTAGACCCCATCCCAGAACTACAGAGCCAGTTCCCAGGGACACAGCATCCCCACAGGAGCTTAGTAGACTAGCAGGTGGCATCTATGTCCACAACCAGATCTGGCTCATTTTGAGGAGGCTGGGCCGTGAGACCCCGGGAGTTTCTGTCCCCCAGCCAGCTGGGAAGCACTAGGGCAGAGAATACAGTGGCCTGCCTGCTGGCTAAGTCTCTTACCCAAGCTGTTTGGTTCTCTGCACCTCAGAACACCCCAGCTGAGCCCAGGGACAGAAGCACCCAGGCCATCAAGGAGGGCAGGCAGGGCTTCTCCCTCCTGTGTAGACATTGTTTTAAGGTTCTAGGGAATAGCTATGATTTTGTCTCTTGGCATAAAGATGTTAAACAGCGGTGATCTTTGGTCCACACTGGGGACTCTTTATCCTTGTCTACATTTGGGATCCTCCTATGTCAGTCGCCTACCTGACTCCTATTCATCCCTCTGGGAGCTGGTTGAGGTCTCTTAATTCCCAGTCTTGGTGAATTCTTTCTTTCCGTCCGCTGGGCTCCTAATGGCCATGTCTTTTGATTTCTCTGGGTGTCCTTGAACTGCAACAGGACAGATCCAAGGGTGGGTCATAGAAAGAGGATTGCTGGCCCCACCAAGTGTTTCAGATTCAGGGGTCCAAGGTTTTGGGCATGAGCATTTACTCTTCTGGGCTGGGGTGTGATGGCACAGATCTATAATTCCAGCATTCAGGAGGCTGAGGCAGGAGGATCCACATGAATTCAAGGCCAGCCTCAGCTACATAGTGAATCATAAATCCCTGGTGATACAGCTTTGTCAGGTTGGCTGGCCTTGGGCTCACTTTGTAGTCCAGGGTGATCTCGAACTTTTAGCAATCCTCCTGCCTCAGCCTCCCAAGTGCCAGGATTACATGAGTATGCCACCATCCTCGGCATCTGGCCTCTTCTTGAGACTTTGAGATCAGAGGCTTGAGATCAGAGATGTCTGCAGGGGCTGAAGCTCAGGTGGCCTCTGTCCCTATTCCTATTTTCTTTCTTTCTTTCTTTATGGGGGGCAGTACTGGGGATGGAACCCAGGACCTTCACACTGAGCTACCACACTGGCTTTTTTGTTGTTGTTTTAATTTTGAGACCGTGTCTCTCTGAGTCACTATGCTGCCCAGGCTGGGTTCTAATTTATAGTCTTCCTGCCTCAGCCTCCCAAGTAGCTGGGACTACAGATGTGTGCCACCGTGCCCAGCTGATACAGAAATCTGAGGAAGAAATCTGGCAAAGAATAAAGAGTGGCCATAGAATTTCCGAACAGAGTGTCTCTCCTGCAGTTGGTCATGGAACTGACCAAAATGTCAGACATGACAAGGCTCCACCAAGCCGTGGCCGTGGGGGACTATGGCGCGGTGAAATGGATTCTGAAGAAAGGCCTCTGTGACCCCAATCACAAGGACCCCGACTGGAACGACCGGACCCCACTTCACTGGGCTGCAATCCGAGGTGGGCAGTTGTCCTCCCGTCCCCATCCATGCGGTGCCAGTCTGCTGGCTGCGCGATGGGAAATTTCCCTGGAGCCAAGTGGGGCAGGTCATCCCCAACATGGCGACATGCTGGCATAGCCCACGGGGCATGTCGTTGACTGTCTCAGCCTCAGTTTATTCTCCAATATGACAAGAGCCCTGCTACTCCGATCCCATGATGGGTGCACAGGAAGAGTGTGGATATATGCAGCGTGATATAACAATACATCGAATGCTTACATTTTAAGATTGACCACAGTAAAACACTCATCAGCTTTAACCCCCTCAGGATCCTTGCCTTGCTCTGCACACATCCATCCCCGGCTCTTTCCGCTCTGCACGACAGCTCCGGAGTCCTCTTTCCTGAGCGCATTTAGTTATGCTGTCCTGCCTGTCTTGATGTCCCGAACTGATTCAAAATGTTTCCCTTTTGTGCTTATTCTGACCTTGGGGAAGAGCCAGAAGTCACACGGTGCCAGTTCTGGTGACTAAGGAGCTTGAGGACACACTGTCGTGTTTATGCAAACCTACTTTTCCTCTGGATGGTGCATGGCAGCCACATTCACTGTGTTATTGATTACAGCTTGTAAAGGCACTCAGGAAATAGGACTATCAGAAATGCTACCAGGTGTGACAGGAACCACAGGGTAGGTTTGCTCAAAGCGAAGGAGTGTTTTGTGAAGGATTCCTAGTAATGTGTCTTTTCCTATGACACATTTTTTACATTTTCATTTCAACATTGTTGCTTTTTTACTATCCTATCACTTACCATGCCCAGCATAGTCTGCTCTGTGTCAAAACTGGTCTTCCACCCGCTTGTCCCCAGTGGAAGTGGAGAAGGGGAAAACTTTTTGTCTCATCGTGGGTTCCCCCTGCCTCACACAGCTTGCTGCAGGATCGAGGGCCACTGGAGGATGGGAGGGGGTGGGCATGAACTCAGGCTGGACTTGGTAAGGGCTTGGTACTACCATAGAATCATAAGCGGCAGAGTTCTGTGATTGGCTTTGCTTCATAAATATATGCTTTGACTACCACTGTGGAGAATGCATCCATGCATCTGCAGAAAGCAAGATTATTCACAGAAAGCTTTCTTGGGAAATCTGTAAAATCCAAGCACAAAGGATTGAAGACTGTGCCCTGTTAGGGCACCTTCGCTCTGTGCTGGGCTCTCTGCTGAGTGCTTTGTGCCTGGATTTCACCGGCCCCCTGAAAGTATTCTGTCAACAAGCAGTAGCAGCTCTCTATCTACTGAGAAGGACACTGAGCCACAGATGCTGTCCTTGACCATGGTGACCCTTGCTAGGCCATGGTGCTGTGAGGATCTGGACACACAATCAGGTTAGAAAGCCTGTGGCCTCCAGCTGTGCAGCAACAAGGGTGCTGGGTTCTAAAATAATCATTTTGGAAAAGAGTCCTGAGACAGCTGAAGGAGCATCTTACTGGTGCCACTATGGGCGGATGTAAGGGAGTCCAGATGGGCACAGGGACAGGGGCAGGGACAGAGACAACTGAGAGGAATTCAGGAGAAGCTGAGGGACTCAGGTCAGGTGGGGATGGGGTTCATGGGCGAAGGAGGCCCTGAGGGGGACACTGAGAAGGAGAAGAAGCATGTAGACACCTCAGCAACTGATGTCTCCCTTTTTTGTGCTGTCAGGATGACCCTGACTTTGGGCCACCGGGTCGCTTTCCTATATCTCATCCTGTCCTTCCTGGTTCTCCCAAGGGCACATGGAGGTGCTGCATCTCCTGCTGGAGCACGGAGCCAGGCCCTGCCTGGTCACGGATGTGGGCTGGACCCCAGCTCACTTTGCAGCCGAGTCAGGTCACCTGGGGGTCCTCAAGGTCCTTCATGCCCTGCATGCCGCCATCGATGCCCCTGACTTCTTTGGGGACACACCCAAGAGGATCGCACAGATCTATGGGCAGAGTGCCTGCGTGGCCTTCCTGGAGATGTAAGTCTGTCTCTCCCCAGCTCCAGCAAGACCAAGAAGCAGAGCCCATGGCCAAGGTCTTCCCAGTCCATGGTCTCTGGTCATGATGATGCAGTGAAGTCCAGCCAGCTGACTCCTGTGTGTTACTAACTTTTAAACTGAATTATTTTTATTAGTTTTTCACTTGAAATGACCAGTTTGAGGTGAAAACTATAATCACCTATCACTTTTGATTATACAACATGTGTATCTGATAAAAGAATTAGAACAGGAAGTTGAAGATAAGTCATGGCCCAGGATTAATGATCCCTTCTTTAATGGTTTCATCAGAGACCCTGAAAGATATTCAAGCTAGTTAATCAAGTGAAGTCACTTTTCTGGCCCTCACTTTCCTTGTATTTTAAATGAGTTGGATGAAGTAGATTTCTCCTTTTAAGACTCTTCTAGCTTTTAAAGCTTACCTATTCATCTCTGAATTCCCTACCCAACAAGAACTTGTCTAGCTGGCCCTCCTAACTGTTTTCTCAGTCCATCAGTTAAACTTAATGAAGTACTAGGTATTCACCAGCAGTCCCATCACTGGGACAAAATCCATGACATGCACAGTTTAAGAAGGAACTTGAAATGTGGGCTCACGGTTTCAGTGGGTTCAGTACATTAGTGATTGGCTTGACAGTGGAATCAACGTGGCAAAAGGGCCAGTGGGGGAAAGAAGCAGTCACAGCAGCTAAGAAGCAGAGAGAGGGAGAGAGAGACAGACAGGCAGACAGAGACACAGTCTCCTAAATCATACTCCAGTGATCCTCCTCTTCCAACTAGGTCTTACCTCCTAACACACACCCAACTATGAACTCATCACTGGTCTCATTCACCGATGAGTTTAACACCCCATGGTCCAATGACCCCCTAACAGCCCAGTATGTGACTTTTTGGGGAGCTTTTGTATCTAAACAGTAAGAGTCTCAGTTAAGAACTTGATAGTCCTAGCTCTAAAAAGGAAATACAATTTATCAATTTATAATTCCATGGAGTCAGCAAGTAATTCATCCAAGCAGAAGTTGCATATGAGAGTGTACGGTTCATTGCTTGCAAGTAAGTTTGGTGAGACACTAAATCCATGGTCAGGAGTAGTTTGTTGTGAAGGAAGCATGACAACAACTTCCTCCTAAAGTGAGATTTAAAATGCAGTTATTGTCAGAAAGTGAGAGCCAGGTATGGTGGCACACTTCTGTGATCCCAGCACTTGGGAGGCTGAGGCAGGAGGATCTCTGTGAGTCTGAGGCCAGCCTTAGCTGCAAAGTAAATTCATGGCCAGCCTGGACTACATAGTGAGATCCTGTGTAAAAACAAAAACAACAACAAAAAAGGAAAACCAGTAAAGTCTTGCCTATAACGAGATCACTTGTCTATAGAAGTAACCCAAGAAACTCTCTTAAAGGTGGTGTCACCCATTAAAAACATCCAAATCACAGACCTAGGCATTAGGAGGCAGAACCTGAGGGTTGATCACATTTCCTTTCCCTGGTCTCTGTCCCTTCCCTATGCTTGGTGACCTCTGTGCACTGTGGACAGTGGATGTTGTTCCCTGCACTTCCAAATCTCTAACACACCCTGGTGTGACCGTCATTCCCTTATCCCGGCAGGTCCTAGAGCCTTGCACTGTTCTTTGATTGTCAATACCTGCTGCCATTCACCTATTTTCTTTCCTGATCTATCGCCTCCTGAAGGCTTTCGCTGCCCCTGGACACCATAGAGAGTGACTGCCACTTTCTTCCAAGGCTCACTACTTTCAGCCTTTACCTTTCTGCTGAATCCCGAACTGGGGTGCATCTCTGTATCCTCCTCTCCTATGCTTGGACACCCAGAGAAATCTCACAAAAATAGCAGAAGAGCAGCACCAGAAGGCTTAAGATGTCTTCTCTCTGCCTCAGAGCAGGCCAGCCGTCTGGTCCTATCCTGCTTGCTCAGGGGCCATCGCAAGCTCCTGTCACACCTCAGCCTGCATCTCCTCCCGGAGGCCAGGGGTGCACGGTTCCCCACACCTCAGCCTGCAGACCCCACACACCCCACTCAGTTCCTGCTCCTCCTTCGGTTAGAGTAGCATCCCTCCATGTGGACCTTTATAGCTTCATCAAGCCCATTCTGGCTGTATTCTTTGTTAGACTTTTACTCTTTCTCTGTATTTTTGAATTTTTTTTATTCCCTGCCTGCACTTTTTTTTGGCCCATGAACATGTTCAAATGGAATTCATTAAACAAACAGAAGGTTATGGGCTCCTCTCAACCTGCTGTCTTCTCGTCCCTATGTTTCTGAGCTCCTTGGAAGTATGGTGTCTGCTTCCCTCTCTCTAGATGCGCTTTGAGTCTTTGTACTGACACAGCTCTCACCCACCCTGCTAGGAAGCTCTTGTTGCTAAACCAGCAGCCTCTTCTCAATCACATCTTCTTGCCATTAATTCCACATGAATATTTCTGAAACTCCTACTCTACCGCTATAGTCTTAGTTTTTTTGCCCCGGACCACCTCCCATGATTTCAGTATGGCTTTTCTCAAGCTCAGACTTGTGACTTCCTTGCATGTAAAACATGGGAGTAACTGCACTTTAAGAAAGAGCAGCTGCTTGGGGCTGGGGATTTAGCTCAGCAGCATAAGCGCCTGCCTTGTAAGCAGGCAGTCGTGAGTTCAATCTCCGGTACCGATAAAAAGGAAAAAGACAAAAAAAAAAAAAAAAAAAAAAAAGAGCAACCCCTACTCTAAGCTGTTTTTGAGTCAGTCTACTAACACCTCCCTGGGGTCCAGCTGGCCTGAGTTTGTGTAGTGACACCTTTCTGGGGTCAAATCTTCCTTACTACAAGTCATGCAAGCAGTGTCCTTGATGTCCCAAGGCCCTTGGGTGACTGTGGACGTGTACTGACTTAGTCTCCCCTTCCCTCCCGGCCCTGTGTAAAGTCCCCACCTTGTGTCCTTCTGTCCTCAGGGCTGAGCCGCAGTGTCGTGCCCACCGCCTGGCCGGGCTCCCCCAGGATGAGCGTGACCCCGACTGGGATGCCGGGAAGAGCCGGCTGCAGCGCTCACTTCGGTCCGCAGCACCAAGCACCAGTAGGGAGGAGAGGAGGCCACTGTGGGGCGCGGCTTGGCGACACCCGGGGGCGGGGCTGCTGCCTTCCAGGGACCCTGTAGCCCACACCAGGGGTCATAGAGCACCCTCTGTCACCCAGGGGCCTGGCAGCAGTGTCCTTCTGCAGCCCAGCAGTCAGAGCTGAAGCCGTGGGGGACCGGAGGACAGGAACAGGTGCCAGCTGTCAGCTGCCTGTGTGTATCTCCAGTAATGGGCACCTCCGGCCTCCCTGCCCCACTCTAATAATGGGAATTTGGGGACCAAAAGGTTCTCCAGGATGCGGGGAACAGTGGTAAAAGCAAAATTCTAACTCTCCCACACCCTCTGCTCAATCAGTCCATCAAACCTTCCCTGCTCTCACAGCGAGGAGATCAGGACATGGACACCTGCATCTCTGATTCCTTCATGGGGCAGGAGCCACACAACCAGAACAGGCTCTGTGACCCTGATCCCCGGGAGGAGGAGCAGGGCAGCGACCAGCTCAGTGCAGGAGAGCTGAGCCCCAGACTGCCGAGTTCTGTCTCCTAACTGATGAGAGAGCATGCAAAGGACTGCAACCTGTGGTTTCAGCTGCACATTTGAGAAAATTGGAACCCAGATCCAATATTTCCGATAAAAATACATCAGCTGAGTTAAGGTGTAAAGTACACATTGGGTGATGACCTTTGTACAAAAACATGCAAAATGTTCCTAACAATGTTTATCATTGATTTTTGGACATGGTAATACTTTAGATATTTTAGGACTGAACTAAATTTATTATCAAAATTAATTTTTGCTCTTGCTTTGCACTTTTATAAACATGGTTTCTCTTCTGTGAGACCCAAGACATAAACAAATAGCAAAACAAAAGATAGAGAATAGGGAGCGGGGAGATAGATCTGTCTCAAATGGGAAGGGCACCAAGACAAGGGAGGGGGCAGCGGGGAGGCAGAGTGGGTGAAAAAGCGTAAGATGCGTCATGTGTGTGTACAGGGCTGCACAAGGCCTGGGGACACTGCATACTGCAGGCATGTACAAGAGGAAAGGAAAGGAAAGAATCAAGAGGTGGGTGGAGCAAGGGGAAAGGGATGAAAAGGAATCAGAAGAAGCCGCCATGTTGGAACTTAGGCGGCTGCGCAAGAAAGCAATTTGCCTGCCCTTTTGGTAAGCGCCCTTGGCACCAGCCAGGAGGAGAACTAGTCAGCTGTTCCCGTGAGCATACTGGCACGTGGGCTGAGAATCAAACATCCCCTGCACCCACCCTCAGCAACTGGGGACAGAGGTCTGAGCATCTCTTGGATGACCATATGCAATATAGCAAATTACAGGAAGCTCCTTCTATGTTCTGTTTGAAGGTAAAGATTGCTTTCACTGTTTTGTTTTGTTATGATTGTTTTGCTCTATTCAATATTCTCTTTCAGTTGGTTTTATAGTCTGCTTTTGGTTTGATTTCGCTATACCTGATTGAAAGGACAACTATTCTGAAGATAACGAGATATACTATGGTACCTGTTACTGTTATCCCAGTATCCTGCTGTGAAGTTCTGTTCCAATGTCACTACATTGTCTCTGTTGGCTTTATTTTATCTTGTTCTGTTGTATTTTTACTACTTTCTAAGTGAAATTTTTTAAAAAAGGAATTAGATTATTTGCATACTCACCACTTCCCACAACATTATGTACTGCAAACACGTGCTAATAAAAGAATCTTACAAATTAGAGAAAGAGAGAGACAGCTCCAGTGTTTGAAATTACCTCTGTGGCTTGCATTGCATTTTCACTCACCAATAGCACTGCTTTTGAATTCAGACTATACTTACAGCCTCTGCTGGGAGATGGGTCTGCTATTACTAATTTCTCTAAGCCAATGTCTTCAGCTACCAAAGATCTTATACATTCAGCGGCTGCTTCTGCTAATTCAAGGTGTAATTGATTTGAATTTTCTAAAGTAAACAGTGCTTTAGTGTAGGGAAGCAGAATGGAGATAGAGGATGCCCTCTCTAACACCCCTGTCCCCCAACACTGGGCCTCCTTCTTCACATCCTGGGACTCAGAGGGTGGTTCCTGGTCCCACAGAACAAACTCTGGAAGACACTGACTCCAGCTGGTGAGCAAGATTCTTCCCCTGAGAACCGGAAAAGAATATTTTGTGAGAGACAGCAACAGATAATGTCAGAACAAAGGAGAGGCTGATTCTGCCACAGGACAGAGGGAGTGAGAGGGGCGTTCTGCAGAGAGGAGAGGAGACTGAGGCAAGAGATGGACAAGGAGAGAGAGAGAGAGAGAGAGAGAGAGAGAGAGAGAGAGAGAGAGGAGACAGAGAGACACAACTCACAACTTTCTAGGTCTCATTTTTGGCTCTTTAATCAGGAATCTGTGAAATTCTGTTTTCATGGTACTATTTCACCTTCTAGTATATTAAATTAACACTTTTCTTTGCAACCAGACCTTTTGCTAAATGCACTAGTTTAACAGATGGGCTCAGGAGTCACGCCAACCTAGGTTTTATTTTCCTCTGTGAATCGGGCCAGACTTCCCTCCCCTCCTGGGTTGCTGTGATCCAGAACTCTCCAGCTGGTCCACACGTGGCCATGATTCCATGGCACAGGGGAGCTCAGCTTCCCTCTAGGAATTTCAAGCGGTCCAGGGATGATGCTCTTTATAGGTCAGGTGAGAATGAGTGACCCTTGTCTGGTTTATGTGGATCATCGCCTGTCCTCCATTGGCCAGGAAGACTGTGTGAGAGACAGTCTCACTGATGGGCTTCACCATTTGAAGAGGACACCGTGGTGGCTTCCCTGCGTGGAGAAGTTGGTGGAGTGTCTGAGCACCTTTCCTGTGATTAGATCCAACCTACACAATGAAGCTAGAGGACAGGTGCCACCATCTCTGGTAGATACCACACTCTGCAATTCTGGGAGGCTGAGTGCTTTCCCTGCACCGCCACCTGGACACAGACAGGGCACAAAACCTGCAGGTACTTGGGTGAGCAGCTTGTCTGAGGTCTCAGCTTTCCCATCTGTAGGGGTGACCTGAGGCCTGCATCATGGGGCTGTGGGGAGAATGAAATGAGACCATGTCTGTCAAATACTCGGCACAATGGCTCCATCCAGGAGGCAGCAGGCGGTTTCGCCTGTGGTTATTCTTTCGTCGGCCTGAAGCATCAGCAGCTCCTCCCAGACGGGTGCTTGGCAACAGTAGTCACTTGGTGGTCGGAGATCCCAGAGGAGCTGCTCACCACATGCTGGCCCTGAAGCTGGCTCTCTTCTGAGTGACCTCAAACCTGAGATTAACTCCCTGGGACATGGGCTCATACCTTGCAAGGTGCGTGGACTACACATCGCCTCTCCCAGATCAGAAGAGGAAGGAACACATCTTCTCTACACATCTTATTACTCAGATAACAAAATCAGACAAAGATGTCACAACAGAACTACCAATGTTTGTCATCAACACAGATGCAAAGATGCTCAGCAAAGTGCAGTGTATAAGAGAGAAGATATTTCCTTACAGATGTGAAAGTTTGTTACCTGGATATAGAAACCAAGCCATGTTATGCTAAGTGCAAGAAGGCCACTCTAAGAAGGTTACATACTGCGGAAGCCATTGATGTGACACTCTGAAAATTGCCAACTAGGACAGAAAACAGATTTGTCATTGCCAGGGACTGGGGTGGAAGAACGGTGGACCCCAAAGAGGCACAAGTGAAGTGGTTTTGTGCCATGGGGGTGTTCTTTAGATAATGGTCTGGTTACATGACTAAAATACATGAAAATGTGCATTTTACATGAGTAAAGTAAACATAAACATTAATGGGGGAAGGAATTAGTGGTTACTTAACTCATATAAAAGGTCTTTAAAAATACTAGTTCCGCTGGGGATTTAGCTCAGTGGCATAAGCACCTGCCTTGCAAGCAGGAGTGGAGAGTTCAATCTCCGGTACCGATAAAAAGGAAAAAGAAAAAAAAAAAAGTTTGAGTGTCTAGCCACTTTTTATGCTTTGATTTTGTAACTTTGACAACTATTTTTAAGGTGACAATATGTAATGTATCAACTAGTGATTTTTTTTCTCTAGTTGGTTCATTTTCTTAGGGAATTGAATTTTTTTATTATTTAACGAGAAAGAAACCAAAGAATGGAGAAAAAAAGAAAAAGGTAGAAATAATACAGAATTACAGAAAAATAAGCAGTAAGAAATCACTAGTTGATAAGTTACATATTGTCATCTTAGAAATAGTTGTTCAGGTTACAAAATTAAAGCATAAAAAGTGACATTCATACAGTGACACTGCCAACAGTTCTCCTCAATGATCCAACAAAAACTTAGTAACATGGTTATCAGTCCTACACACTTTTTTTTTAATCTTAAAGAGGGTAAGATTAAACATAGCAAAATAAAACAAAACAGTTCATAAAAAAACAATTTAAAAAAATACAGATTTCAAAGCAAGTCCACTGGAGATCTTCACTGTCTACCTTACTGTCTCTAGTTTTCTTTAAATAGTTGTCCCCATCTTCACACACTCAACTAGTGATTTTATGCTGTTTATTTTTTAAAATTCTGTTCTGTTCTACCCTTTTCTCTTTTGTTTTTTAAATTTTCTTTTATTTGTTTCTTTAAATAATAAAAAAATAAAATAAAATAAAATACTGGTTCCATGAGAACTAGTAAAGATAACACGTATTCTAAAGTCTTGGTGGAGAAATTATGGGAAGATGCTCTGATGGTCAGCAGATTCCCTGACTGAATGTATACCAGAATTACTTCTGAAATGTTTAAAAAGGCTGAGGAATAGAGTTTTCTTTTTTACCTCAGACATTCTGATTCACTAAGTCAACACTAGGTTCCCGGAATTTCCTTTTTCCCAATGTTTACTAAATTGTGATGCCTACCCAGGTTTAGCCTGCTGAAGTTCTTGCCAAAAGAAACTGACTGCATAGAATTCAGGATAGATCTTCACTTAATAGAGGGCAAAATATTTTTACCTACCCTGAGTGAAATTTAGGAATGTGGGTAATGAAACCCAGAAGTGTTAGCTATAACCAGAGCTTTGGTGTATACAGACATGTCACTGTGTTTTTCTGTTATGTTAGCAAAACAGTCAAGATAAATCACTTATATTATTATCCAGAAATTATGGAACCTTTTGGAATTATCTGTAAGTCTAGTTGTTTAATATATGACCAAAGAAAAACTGTTGTTTTAATATTTGAGTAACTACATTTTAATAACCTGAATGTCCTTTGCAGTCTTTTACATTTTGTTTTATTTGAAAATTCTTTTCCTAGAAAGAAATCTATAGCTTCAACAGGTAAACAGAGGACCCTGGTGCCCAGCAAGGGAGTGCTTTTGTGGGGAGTCTTCCCGATGACAAGGGTCTGGGTTCCCATAACTGAAACACACCTTTATTTAAATGAAAGCAGAGAGGAATCACTATCTAAAACGCAATGTGTCTGGGTTTCAGATCAACTAAGGCATTTCTAACTGCTAACACCCTCCACGCAGGTTGGCAGGGCACGTGTGCCATCGTGTGAGCCCGCTGACAGGTGAGAGACACGCCGAACAGTACGAGTGCCCCCATCACTCATGTGCCCGGACCTACACCCACTCACCCTGATGCAGCTTCCCTTTCTACTGCCGGTGGCATGTGCAATAAAGCAGAACAAGGCAAAAGAAAGTTCCAGCTGTGGACTGAATTCAAAGGCACTGATTTGTAAGAGCAAACCAATATTGCTGAGTATACAGCAGTCCATGCACCCTGGGACACACGCACAGAATGGGACTAAATATTAAGTTCCAGGAGACAGGAACCTTGTACCTTTTTTTAAATCTCTCGAGACACTGTGCTTGAAGCGTGGGTCCCATTAAAATAAATACACCCTGAGTTTGTTTTGTGCCATTTTGCTGTGAACAATGGTGATGCGTTAAGAAAAACAGTCCTCTGTGGAATTAGAGGAAGGCATGTCCCAGGGAAGACATGGTGGCCTTATTTCTGAACAATGTGGACAGCCAGGCTTCCTCCTGGGCACAGGAGAGCTCCCTTTTCAGTTTAGTGACACTGGGGGAGCTATGACCCTCAGGAGCCTCTGTTTCTTCTGCAAGCTTTGGGAGCACTCATGAAGATGAGATGGTATGTAGCTGGGGGAACAGGATACAGCTCAGAGGTGCAGTGCCTGCCTGGAAAATGAGAAGCCCTGAGTTCAATTCCTCGTTCCCACTAAAACAAAAACTAACAAACAAGCAAACAAATGATCAAAATAGATGTGTAGCTGAGGAGAAAGGATTCAGAAAGTTGGGTGGAAGAAAGCTTTCTCAAAATAACCAAGACCAAGTCTCCTCAGAGAACAAGGGAAATTGATGGCAGGATGAGAGGAATCACAGATGGCTCAATCTGTATAAGCCAAGAAAGTGGGGGTGAGGGTGTCATTGAAAAACTCTTCCATTCTTGTATTTAAAACATGTCTCAATACAATGTCGAAGGCAAAATCTATAGACTTTTCTTTAGCTACAAGTGGCCTCTGGAAATGTCTCCAGAGCTCACAAGCCCAGGAAATGAAGATTTCTTTATACTCTGCAAAGTCATTGGCCTTCAGGATCCAGTCTAGAGGAGGCAGATTTGGGGAAATCCAAGCAATTCTGTTCCCCATCAGTCTCAAATTGAGCAGTTTGGTTAACCTCTCTTTCTCCTGTTGATCAATGAGCCTACCAGTTAGGACAAAGCAGGATATACCTGGCACCCACAATTAGTGAATTATTGTTACTATATTTTTAATATCAAAGTTAGATACCTTAGAGCTCATGTAACCAAAGACTCGAGGATGATAAGTGATTTTTCCAGGGACACATAGCTCACTGTTCACAGAACTAAGATTTGCATTGGGTCTTCTGGTTCCTGGTCCCTATATGATTCTTCTTCCTGAGGGTTGGTCATTCCCTCATATAAAATTACATCAGCCACCTACAAGGCAATTAGTTGCCACCCATAACTGCTATGCAAAGGAGCAAATGCCTGCAGAAACCAGCCCAGCAGTGGGACTGGGATTTCACCCCTGCTGGTTCTGCTACTCAGCATGTGGGCGTCAAGGCTTTGGAGCAAGCAGAAGGCTGTCCACGTACTGGGCCTGAAGAGTGCTGAGGCTGTTTTGTCCGGCACTGGGGCATGGCCTGCAGGGACTTCACTTTTCTTGTCTATCTCATTTGACGAAGCAGGACCTAGCAGTTCCCCACCAGAATGTGACTGAGGTCCCAGAAGTGCCTGTTCCTGCAGAGGTTCCCCTTTCTTGGGCTGAAAAACCACAGATTCTTGCCTAATTTTCAGAGGAGAATGCAGAGAACTTCCACTTGTAGGAATCACGTGATATTTAGCAACTTTGCACATTGGGTTCATGTTTAGAGAAAACAGCTGTGTCCTCAGGGTGGCTTCCTGCCCCTGGGCTGGTCACGTGGGGATGCTTCTCTTTGTCTAATGTACATACACAAGGTGCTAGTCTCCAAGCACACTGAGCCACAAAAACCCTCTCTTCAGTGCTCACTACAAGAATAGTGACAGCCTGTAACTCAGGCCTGCTTATGAGCTGCCTAGAGAGTTGACTTCAGATCCTGAAAATCTAAGCAAAATTTCTTCCTCTGATCAGCCAAGCTTGCACGGGCAACAGTGGAATTTGGGATCTGGATATCAGTGACTTTATAAAAATATTAAACCACGTAAGATTTTGAGATCTTTCCTGCCATCTGAGAAGTCTCTGTAAGTGGGCGGCAAGGAGTCAGCAGACTGGATGGGCTCTTTTTTGTTAGTTTGTGATGATGTTTGCATAACTCCACATGTTTACTAAAATCATTGAGCTGCACGTTCAAACTGAGGGCATTTACGACCTGTAGTATATATTAACTGTGCTGGATGGCAGACAGTCGAAGACAGCTGTGTGTTTTCAGACGGAGCCCTTGTCTAGGGTGGTCCAGAGAATGGACAGGGTTTCTGAATGGCATTGGAGGTGCCTGCTCTTCTAGAAGCTGGCCCTGCCCTGCTCACTATTGTCTGCTCTCCATTTGCTGGGGAAGCGATCTCTGTGTGCACTGAATGTGTCCCAGTAACTGAGCGATCTCTGTGTGCACTGAATGTGTCCCAGTAACTGAGCTTTGCTTGGTGAGCACTTTTTGCCTGTTAAATGTCATGGGTATTTGGGATTTGTTTTATTTTTCTAAAGAACTGGCATATTATTGGGAAATACTTTACATATGAAAAGTGCACAGAGCTGAAGCGAATTATTTAATGGGTACATGTGGGAAATTCACACCCTACATGGTATTAGAACATCGTGTAGCCTAACAGAGTCCTCCCTCACCCTTCTGAGCAACTCTGCCATCCCAGTCCTCTCCTCATCACAGGGTATTGGATCTGTTTTTGATCTTCATGGCAAATTTCAGTGTGCATTCTTTAGCGCTGAATTTTCTCCACTTGATACTTTTTTGAGATTTATGAGGTTTTGACTGCATCCATAACTTATTCTCTGGATGAGTATACCACAACTTGTTAATCAACGCACTGTTTGATGGACATTTATATGACTTCCAATTTGAAGCTGTTGTAGCTAAAGCTGCGGTGAACTTTCAGTATGGGGCTTTTTATTTACACATACTTCATTTCTGGCTGGCAAACACCCAGGAATGGGATGGTTTGCTCACAGAGTAGACACACGCTGTGCTTTGGAAGAGTTGCATTTTTTTTTATTTAGTTGTCTGCATGGAGGCATTCCCCAAGGGATGGTGTCATCAAGCCTCAGAAGGAAGTTGACATGAAACACAGAAATAACAATGACGAGGAAGCAGAGGAGAGGAGGAGTGTCTCGGCTACTTTTCTTTTGTTGCTTGGACAAAATACCTGACATCCCATATGAAGAAAGGTTTATTTTGCTTGCAGTTTGTGGAGGTTTCAGTCCATAATCAGCTGGCTGCAATGCAGGATTGCATGGCACTGGAGCAATACTTCAAGGAAGCATCAAGCAACAGCAGCCAGAACAAAACAGGGCAAGAGCAAGCCTGTTTTTCTCTTTTTCATGTTACACACAGGGTGGGTGGAGCACTCACAAGATCTCTGTGCCCTCCTCTTGCGGGCATGAGGATGAGGATATTTACAAAGTAAGGATCCTGGCTTCCTGCTGAGTCTCTTAAACTTCCAAACTTATCAAGCTGACACCATGTATCAACCCTAACAACGAGGAAGGTGCTAATCTAGAGTCTGTGTTTGCATAACTCTTGGGAAGCTTTGTATATATTGCTTTGTTAAATCTTTGCAACACCCCTGAGATGTATTTGACTGTACTTATTCTAAAGTTGAAGAAACAGAAGCTCAGACACATGAATTAGCTGTCTTGAGGTCACTCAAACCCATATAGAAAGCTACAACCCCAGATAAGTTCATCTTCTGGACACAGCATCAGGGATGACTGCCTTGCCTTTTAGGTAGCTTTTTGGGTTCTCCTGGGTCCAGCCTCCTTATAGCTGTTGTCTGGTCTGAAGAGCTGACGAGATGCTGGGGACCACCTACCCTGACCCCAGCCACCAGTTGTTCTGTCCTCCCGTGTCCTGTGTCTCCAGCTTTCCTTGTCCCTTTCCTCATCCCTGATGGCGTGGTTCCAGCCCTCATCCTCCCCACCATCTATGTCACCAGGCTCCATTCTAACTCACTTATCCCTGTAAATGTGGATACGTGAGTCAACTTTTCTCAAAATTTAGGAGAATCTTTCCTCAAGACTGCTTATTTGCTCTCCAAAATGTTTTGCTTTTGTGATTGTGTCACAAGTAGTTTTATGCTGAGAAAATTTGATTCAAAAGCAGCATTTTAATGAAGTCATCATATAGTATAAAAAGTGTAGTGTTGTCTCATGCAGCCATGGTTGTTATGTGGCAAACTTTGATGGGAATTTCAAGATGAGTGGGTTGATTTTTTATGGTTTTGTTTTACCTGCTTCCCCTACACATACCTAAGTATAATTAGCACAGTTAATACACATCTTGAGCCTTGACTGTTTAGCATTGAACTCCATCCCAATAACAATAACCTACATTAATTTTTCTCTCCATTTTCACATGTTTTAATTATTTGCCACAAAACCCTCTGAGGTCAACCAATCTGATAAAATTCAGAAGCCTGAATATAAAATGGGAAGGCAGGAAGTCCAGGACCTGGCATCTCTCTATGGTGTCAAATCCATCTGTATTGCAAATCCTACATATTTCATCCTTCAAATACCATAGTGAAAATCACAAGTGTGCCCCATTTGTGGAGATACTCTTTAAAAAAACTTGAAATCTATTTTTGCTAATGATTATCTGTTGAAGTATCTAATTAAGTTAGAAGGAAGACCTGCATCACCTGTTAGCTGGTGCTCACAGTGGCTTCCTTGAAGCCTGAGACAGACTGGTTACTGCAGAACCCACAGATGCGACACCCGGTTTGGTGGAAAGTGGGTGCCCTCTTGTGGAATCCACAACCAAGGCAAGGCTGATCTAATCAAGAACCATTAAAACTTGAAATTGGTTGTAGACTGTACATTGAGTGGACATGGCTGTGTTCCAATAAAATTTTATTGGAGAAAAAAAAAACCATTAAAACAGTCTTGCAGTGTAGAAATACAAACGTGCTCACTAATCCCTAGGAATGGATTATAAAAGCAAATAAGATCTTAGCAGGTTGTTCAACATAGCAATTTAGAACTTAAAAATGACATCATCAAGGTGTAACATTGGTTTACACAAAAGAAAACCAAAGATCAAAGAAGTGAAGAGGCAGAATGTTTTCTGGCGTTTCTTCATATGATCAGAGGTGACCAAAAAACTACAGTGAATATTTACACTTCAAAATGACTATTACCTAGTAAAAGACATATTGCCATCCATCCCCTCAGAATCGTCTCCCTCTCTGTGAATACACTTATCCCATTATGCTGGTCTCTCTCTGAAGCAGTTCTGAAGTACTCTTTCAAAAGTAACTTTAATCATGCTGTTATGACTATCTCAGAGTCCTGAGTTAATGCAAAAAATTGACCTTTCATGGTCATTTTGACTTTGAGGAAGAGTTGGAAGTTGTACAATGTAACAGGTTAATACAGTAGATAAGGACACGCTGTGATGTTCTCACAAGCCTGCCTCTCCATAGGGTGGCATTTGCTATATTTTTTATCACACCTCATGAATATACTAATCCTATTGGCTTAAAGTTCCAACTCTGTGACCTCATTTAACTTTGTACTTCTGTAGGGGTTCCCTCTCCAAATATAGCCACCCTGAGGATTGTGAGTGCAGTGCATGAATTTAGGGAGGATGCAGTGTCTAAAACCAGGAGTACAGGGCTTAAAGGAGATCAAGGGACAGAATGGGACCAAACACTTGGCTCCTTTCTGGCTGTAGAACACAGCCAGAAGTTGGCTTCTTCTGTCCCCTAAGATGTCTGTCACTTCTTCTCACCAGACCATAGTATGATTACATTATACCTGGATAATTCCTGCATCCTTAACGTCTTTAACTGAAGGAATTTTTTGTGAGATGCCTTGAGAGAGTAGAAGAATTGGGAGCCTTCTCTAACATAGTCCTTAAAAGAAAAAAGCTCTGTATATTGTGATTCAGTGATTTCACTTTTTTGAATTTGTTATAAGGCAATATTAAGGTCCTAACATTGCAAATTCAAGGATTTGCTCTTTCTGGAGCAAAAGCCTGCATTCAGCAGTCAGTGGGCTTGGCTAGACACCGTCAGCATAGCCGTCTCACAAAATTACAGACAGAACTGAAGCCTCTGTTGCTGAAAACTATCCACACCAGGTAGCATTTACTTGAAAGTCTATAAGTCTAATGTGACTTTTTTTTGTAACAATAAGCATAGAGGAAAAATTCTAGAACACACCCCAAGATGCAGCAGTGAACATTTTGGGGGGTAGGATTATAGTAGGCATTTTCCTATTCTGTCTTCCAATTTTCTGTATTCAACAACTATAAGTGGTAGATATTTTTTTAAAACCCTACACATCATTGCTTAAAAAGCTGAGACATCCAAGGACAGTAAGAAAGACTTTTATAGGGCTCTGCACTGATCAAATCCTGTTGGAGAGGACTCAGCCCTCAGGGACACTTTTCAGAAGGGTAATTTAGGACACTTTTCAGAAGGGTAAAATTCCAACTCAGTGGGTTTGAAAGACTTCATGGTCCAGTTTGACTGCAAAATTACTATATTATCAGAAAATATGCATAGTAAAATAATAAAACCGTATATGTCAACAGTGGCACTTGTGGCATTTTTTATTTTCTTCATATATTTTTAAAGTATAAAGATGCTTTTTTTTTTTTTTTTTGGTACTGGGGATCGAACTCTCTACCTTGTACTTGCCAGGTGCAGGCACTTGTGCCACTGAGCTAAATCCCCAACTCTGCTTTCACTTTTTTTATAATTTACAGTTTTAAATTTTAAAAATATCCTTCAACAGACATGTTTTAACAATGTCACCCAGCAAATGAAGAGATGACTCTCAGAAGAAGTTAAAGGGCTTGAGCGCAGGAAGGTGCATAGACGTCCTCCAGCAGTAGGGGTCCTGTGTATACTGGTGACCAGGTCCAATGCTGGCTGCATGGAATGTGGCGAGATCGATCATCTGTCCCACTCCTGTTCCTGGAGTGGATGGCTTTGGTATATAGAGTCTAGAATAAATACAACCAAATGAAACTGGTGGTGAAGAATTGTTTTCAGAATTGAGAAAAACACGTTTCTTCTTCAGGGAACCAGCACCAAGGAAGACAGTTGGTAGATGAACCTGGGAAGCTCCTCTGACCCCAAAACTGATCATCTGGTTCTGACTCTAAAGCTGATCAATCCACCTCTGACCCAAAGCTGACCATCCACAGATCGCTGTGTCCTGGGCCTGTCTGTGACCACCGTCAGCAACCAGCCACCGATATCATGAGCTCACTATTTGCTAAGGGATGAGCGATCACTGGCAGAAATCTTCAAAAGTTGTTATTTTCTTCTGCTTGACCACTTGATGGTCCACATGCACAGTAGACAATGGGGCTTCTCTGAAGCAGCTGACCCAAACCCAGGAGCTCTGGCCCATGCACTGAGGCTGCCCTTTTCACCAGGACATCAAAAACCGAGCTACTATGAAACCTCCCAAATGATGAAACCTCTCAAATGTTTTCTCTCCGTGGGGAAACAGTAACATGCACACTGTCACATAGCACTTAAGACATCACAAAGCATCTCACCTGCACACTCTGATTTCTCCCAAACTCTCAATAAAAGATACAGAATAGGAGACATTAGTCTATGTCATAGAAAAAGAAAGCAAAATATAGATTCAGTATTTTTCCTGATGTCATTGACTATGGTTCTTAATTTTTTTAAACTCAACTTTGTGGGAATGTGATTTGCAATAAAATTAGCCATTTCATAAGTGTATAAGGACATGGGGTTTGGCAAACTTATACAGTTGTGTAACCACCAATATCCCAATGAAGATGTGACATTTCCATCAGCCCTCAAAGTTTCCCTGTGTCACAGTCCTTTGTTTTCTTCCACCTTAAGGCCTGGCATCTACCAACCTGGATTCTATTTCTATGCTTTCACCTTTCCTTGTATTTAATAAGTGAAATCACAGGCTATAGATTTAATGTCTGGCTTCTTCATAGCACAATTGAGTTTGGCCCATGTACTTGCAAAAGATAATAGTTCAGTGGCTTTACTTGCTGAGAAGTATCCCAAGGCAGCATATGCGACCATGTATTCTATTCCAGCAGGTTTCTGTTATGACCTATGAAGACAGTACAATATGTCTATCTGTTTGCCAAGTGTTTTATTTTTACTTTGGGATCTACTGAGATACTGACAGACAGCTGCCTCTCTAGGATGTCTGCCTCCCTCCAAGCTCCAGAAGAGCAGAAATGCTAACCCCATGGCTGTTTGCCTTGCAAATCTGGGCTGGGAAGAGAATCCATCTGTAACTGATTTCTCTGTTCGATATTTTCCCACTTCTGTGCATTATCCTTAACTTTGTGGGGTCAGCCACAATTCTCACCTTACCTGAGATCACCTATGTAAAGGGATTTACATCCCTGCCATAAGTGTCAAAGAAGTCATCTGGTTGTATAATAATTGCTATTATTCAATGGCAATAAATGTCATTCAAAGTAAAGAACTTCACAGGAATTTGTCAAACTGCTCTTCCCAGAAATCCCAGTGACATCCAAAGTGTGGCTGGCTTTCTTTGTTGAGCGATCTACCCTATTGCCCATCTGTATGTCCACTAGTGACTGATGGTCCTGCTGTGTGTTTGTGCCCTGTCATCGTGGGTAGGGACCTGTTTCATCACTCTAGAGAGTGGCTGCCACTGCGGTCTTCTCCTTCCAGCTCTTGCTAATTAGAAGTGAACTCGTTTGAAAAAATTTGATGCTGCAGGTGAAGCTCAACCAACCTGCCGCTACTCTACTGGTCCCTCAACTTTGAGCAGTTACCCCAAGAATGTCCAACATCCCAGGGGCTCTGTTACCTTCTCCTTTGTCATCTTGTTCAGATCCTGGTTGATGTGGCAGATTGCAGCTGGCCCAGAGTGCAGCTGTTGGCCACTTGCACCAAAGTATCAGCTGTGTCCAAAACAGTTTCACTGTTTTTGAAGGGATGTGACATTACAAGTCCTGTTCATGTTCTAAAGGCTGAGCCCTTTGTATTCTGGATCCAGTTATGTGTCTGTCATCTTGTTTTTGTTTTCACTGAATGCACAGAATTCAGGGAACAGAATGCACTGTCATCTTGTTTCTGTTTGAAAGATTTCAAAACTAAATGACTTTGCTACAAGAAAAAAAATCTCAAACAACCCCACCCTCTCTTTGCCTAGCGCCATCTCTGAGAGACATCTCATCTGCATATGGCCAGCTTGTGTCACTTGGTGACTAACAATATCTCCTTCAAAATGGTTAGGATCCCAGATCCTCACAGGACCAGGAGGACAATGAAGTGACCCTTGTGCAAGGTCAGCCTGCTTCTTCGTGTCTGACTTCCATAACATAAACCACAATTCTCTTCCTAACAATTATGATTCCACAAAAAGTCCAACCCAGATATATTTTCCCTTCACTCCATGATGCCCGAGTGTTGGATCTTTTCTCCAGATTCCATATGCAGCTGGGTTTCCTGGAAGGGACATTCTTGGGTAACTGATCAGAGTTGACATCCTGGCAAATTAATAGCAGCAGATTGGAGCACTGGCTAGAGCCTGTGTCTGTGGGAAAGTTTCCATTCTCATTTTCTTAGTCTGTAAAATGGGGATAATAGCAGTGCCCACCTTGTGGACTTACTGGGAAAATTAAATGAGGACCTAGGCATCAGGTTGTCAGAATGGTGCCGGGCCCATGGTGAGTACTGTGTATATTTTGGGTGCTGTTGCAGTTTCCTTTACAACTCACCGCTGTCTCAGTCTCTACCATATAAAAGGTCAGTTCTCTAAAACCCAGTGGTCAGAAATCTGTGACACTTTGCCATTTGTAAGTAAGTTTTCTTGGACACAGCCATGCTTGTGTCTTTCTGTCACTGCCAACGCCACCCAGCAGAGTTACGTAAATAGCCATCCTGGGGATCCCACGGATTCTCAGCCTGACATCCCTGTGCTGGGGCCCTGGTTTTTGCTCTGCTTGCTTCTGAGAACTCTGGGTATGAGAATCACACAGGATGAACCGTAAAGCCTCTCCTGTGAGAAGTTAGGGGACAGCAGTAGGGGGCAGGGCATTGCATGAAAGAGCCGAGTCTCCCAAAAGCTGGGGAGACGAGGAAGGGACGCACAAAGACATCTTCAGAAGGATGGGGTGAGAGGACTTGCAAGGCCCTGAGGTCAGCCTGAGGGAGACCTTGACTTTTATAGGGTGGAGGCACTGGCCACTTTCCAGGGCCAAGGCTTCCTCCTCTAGCTTCCCCCCACTTTCCCAGCAGATGAGCTTGTGGCACATCCTCCCTGAGCCCCAACATGTCACTCCTTCCACCCCTGCAGAGAAAACTATATTTCTCCGACTTTTTACCCAATGTGAGAACTACCTGCCTACTGTGTGCCAGGCATGGAGGCCTATGGTGGAAAGCAATGTGGACCTTGTGCTGTAGGACATGGTTTAGTTTTTAACTGCAAAGCCATAAACTCTCTAGCCAAGGGCTTTTGGCTCTGGCCTCTCTCCAAGACATCCTGGGTAATGAGGGCCTGGGATTGCGAGCAAT
The DNA here is from genome assembly GCF_034190915.1 of Cavia porcellus. Classification (NCBI taxonomy): domain Eukaryota; kingdom Metazoa; phylum Chordata; class Mammalia; order Rodentia; family Caviidae; genus Cavia; species Cavia porcellus. Next base: position 37,904,974 of record NW_026947511.1, on the reverse strand, counting down.
GGGTAACTCATTAACACCGGTCAGGACTATACAGGAAATCCGTGGGCCAGAGTGGCTGCTGGAGACCTGTGCTGGCATCACTGGGCCCACTGAGCAAGCAGGGCGCTGGGCCGAGGTCCTGTCTTCCCAGGAGGCAGGACCTGCAGTGCTTCCCTATGTTTCTGGAAACTGCAGCTTGCATAGATTGTGCTGAATCCTTTCACAGCTCTGTGAAGTAGGAACTCCCACTCGATTTACCCGTGAGCCCATGGGTGAGAGGTGAGATTTCAGTCTGTCCACATGAAAGATGAATTAGATGTGTCCAGGAAGGAAGAGAAAAATAAAAATCAGATCTGGTGGGAAGTGGGTGAAGCTGGGAGGAGGGAGACAGCACCACTGTTACCTGCTGGGAGCCCAAACACCTGGCATTTAATAAAGTACAGTACCAAAGCAAGAGCATCACTGTTTTTCTTTAGAAAAACAAACTAAGCCTTATTTTCTGGCCTCCAAAATCAGCAGATAGTCATTCTCATCCTTACCACTTCAGAATTTGAGAAAAATAAAGTAACATATTTAAAAAATAAAGGTCAATTAACTAGTTTTCTTCTCACTTCTTTGAGCCATTTTTTAAAAGCTAGTGTTTATCAAGTCCTTTAAGATATACAGATTGTATTTGCAGATTTAAGCTATCTTAGTTGCTGAACCAGTTTGGGACTTGCTGGAAAACATTGGTGGCTCTTATCAGTGAGAGGTGGTGGATGGTGCTCTGTCACTGTTGACATCCTCATCATGCAGGGCTTTGGGACAGCCAGCCTTAGACCTCTTCTGTCCTGTGGCCTCCTGGCATTCAGTGCTGCTCCCTGAAGTGCTCTCCAACACTGGGCCCCTGCTTGGCAGTGGGAGTGAGGGGGAAATGCAGGCTCTGACATCACAGACTGAAGAGCAAACAGGCCACACACACATGTAGCTCGCACTGGGAACACACAGGCCATGACATCATTCTCTTCCCAACACAACCAATGACATAGTGCCAACATCTTGATGTTGAGCAGGGCCCATCTGCATGCCATAGAAAATGATTATTCCGGGCCTGGGATTTAGCTCAGCATCATGAGTGCCTGCCTGGCAAATGCAAAGTCTTGAGTTCAATCCCGGGTCGCCCCACTGAAAATGATTATTTCCAAGCTCATCAAATACTGCAAAGGAATCCTTACTGTTGTCTGAGCTGGCTGTTAAAGCATTTTTCTTTGCTTATACCCCATACTTATTATTCTTCCAGTATTAACACAGTTTCTACTTGGTACTATTCCCAAAATATCCTGCACATGTGAGGGTCTTTAGTGACTATAGTCACTGGGAGTTTCTAACCTATAAATGACGACGTATATTACAACTTTATTACAGAACACCAAATGGCCACAACTCCTGCGAGCAGGGTAGGATGCTATTTCCTTTTTCTTCTTGACATTTCGCACTGCCTGCTTTCTTCCTTTAAGGAGGTCTGAACATTAGTTGACATTTCATTGTCATTTGAATTTACACTCTTTTTCTGAATTGTAGGTTGAAAATCTTGTCATGCTTATTTGCTAATTGAGTTTTCTTCTATGTGCATTTCCTATTCATAATTTTTGCTCACCTTTGTTCTAACTCATATATTTATCTCGTTTCTTCCTGACTTGCAAGAATTTCTTGTATTTCCTGGACACTTATTTTTAAAGTTTTAGGTGGTATGAATATCTGTGATTCATGTTTTAATTCTGTTGTATATTTATCATAAAGAGGATTAAATTTTGGTGTAATCAGGTTAATTTTTTTCTTACTAATTTCTAAGCATATTTTTTTTCTTATTTAATAAATCTTTCCTAGCCAGGGATAGTGGTGTTCGTCTGTAATCCCAGCACTCGGGGGCATGAGACAGGAGGGTTGTTGCAAGTTCAAGACCAGCCTGGACTCCAAAGTGAGTTCAAGGCCAACCTGAACTGCATAGTGAGACCTGTCTCAAAAAGACAAAAACAAAACAAAATAAAACAAAAAAACTTTCTTGATTTCAAGGTTAAAAGCATTTCCCCATATTTTCTTTTCCAAAATTCAGACTTTTGTATCTGAATATTAATCCCATTTAGAGTTTATTTTTGTGAATAGCATGCAGTAAGAATTTAATTTAGTCCTCCTATGAAAATGCTAATTATATTACTACTAAGGAGACCAGGATTTCCCTGGTAGTATTTGGTTTCTTCCCACAAATGGGAGTCTTTGTACTCACGTTCTTTCTTTTAGGTAATGAATTTTATAACAATTCTGGTTATTCTGTGAGCGCAAGTCTTTTACATTTATTCTTCTATCTCAAAATTTTCTCATTTAACTTGGGAAGTTAACCCTTTTCACATAACTCTCAAAAATTGTCATCTTGCCAAGTTCCACAAAATCCCTGATGGAATATTTAGTGAATTTTCTTTAAAACTACAGGCTCACATCAGAATATTTCATACAAACATACATACACACAAATGGAAAAATATGGGAAGCGAGATGTGTCTCTTTTTTATGTTCTTTGATAACTACTTTAAAACATTTCTACAAAACTTATCTTTGTGAGATTTAAGTGCATTTTTGTCATTTTATCAGTTAATTTTATTTCTTTTGTGAGGGTATGTTTTATCTGTTAGCTGAACAGTTATCACTAATGTATACAACTGTTAATATATGCTCAATATATAAAAACCTCAATACTGTTTCAAATGCTGGAGTATTTAAGGTAGACCTGTAACAGCCCAAGAAACAATGATATCACCTCTAACTAACTATCTTTTTAAATGCTACACGCATATAAGAGGGTCAAAGTTTCTAATGTGCGAGGCAGGGCAAGGTCCGATAGATGTTTATGACAAGGTGCCTATGCTAAACTCAGTTCACTAGCAAGAATGGTTTGCATTCGGTCCTCTTGCATTCTCTCTTTAACCTTGCTTTTTGCACATACAGCAGCTGTGTCGGTAAGTACAATTCTGCTCCTCATATTTAGCAATACCAAATCTTATATAACTTACCCATTTTCTCTATGTTTATCTCCTTGCAGGTTAAGCATCTTTCTAGTGGAAATGGTAAGGATCAGTGTGAATGGGCAGTTTCTGAACTCTGTCCCTCTCGTTCAGCACAGGTAGTAACCATTTTTCTCCTACTTTTCACAGTGCAGGATGTGGATTTTGGTGAACCAAAGGATATTCCAGAAATCAATTTAGGTGGGTTCAGTTCTGCATTGTTAATGTTTTTGGATAATTTAAACCCCAAGGATGGGATTGGTAAATGTGTAAATCTTCAGTGCACTGCACTGTGTATCTTTTGGGAAACTATATTTATTGGTGCCTTATGAGGACTAAAAACTTCTGACCAACTGCAGTGTAGTGGAGGAGGACAGATCAGATTTTCTAGAGGAGTTGATGCATCCTGCTGGGATTTAAAAACACAGACATGTAACAAGTTCTCCAATATGAAAATTTCATTTTCTCAGTTTCTATTTTGAAAAAAGAGGGGAAAAATGTGTGTTTATTCTGCTTGCCAAGAGATGATGTTCAAAGAATAAGCTCATTCCTCTATTTAGTGAGGAAAAGACCTGATGCCCCTCTTCTGTCCATCAAATGTACTTAACAGCTGTTTGGCTATGGGAATTCAAGAAGAGTGTGACTGTATTTCTGTTTGATCAGCTCGTACATGAATACAGGGACTCATCCATTCCTGAGATGGTCGCTTGTCTGGTCTCTCTCCTCTGAATCTTTCTTTGAAATGAGAGAAGCCTGTATATTTTAGTGTCTTTGGTTGGGGTGGGTGGAAGCAGAGGTGTTCGTATCATAAACACCTCAGTGGGGAAAGCTTTCCTCCCCAGGTGCATCTTGTCAAACCTTGTGCCAGGGTAAAGGCTGCCTTCCTTTAATGGGAAGCGATGGAATTCACGTTTAAATGGCTAGTGTGACTTTCTTCAGGTCACTGGCTTTTGTCTTGAGGCCACCTCCAGTCTCCTGACTCATATCTCAATAGCTCAGTGTAATTTGTATATGACATGAGGATTGTGTTTCTATCCTGTGTCCCATTCACAGACAGGGAAGCTGGTTGATGTTTAATTGGAATCACTGGGAACTGGTGACATGGAGAGAGTCGAATGAGTTAGCAAAGCAAAGGGTTGGGTGGGTGGATATTCCGTGGCTTCAAAGCCAGTCACCAAAATCTCTCTCCTGAGAGTCAGGTAGTCCAGATGTCTGTCATTCAGAGATCCACTGTACTGTAAAACAGGGCTGAAATGAGGATCAGCACTTTCTTTCTCTGATCCTTAGCTCCAGAGTAGAAATAAGTTCTACCTCAGTCATCTCTTGCTCGTCAGCCCCATCATGACCTCTGACCTGAGAGGCAGGGACATAGCCTACCATCACAGACAGGGGACAGAATCATGCAAAGAAAGTTGTCACCTTCCCCACCTTCTCTCTGCGCCTCAGAACACTGATGTACCTGTCCTTATCCTCCGTCCTCAGACCTGCTCTTCTCTGTCCTCTTCATTTCAGTAAACGTGTCTCCTTCCTCCTAGATTTCAGACTCAGAATCTCAGAGTAGCCCTGAGCTCCCTTCTCTCCCCTGGGGGCAGAGCTGTCCTTTCAAAGGCATTTGAATCCTATCACTTCCAGCCTCTGGTGTTTTCTTCCAATTCACAGCACAGAGTGACAGCCTGGACTCTCAAAGTGCAGTCCTCAGTTTCCGTCCCCTGTGCCCTTAGTACTATGAGTCCCACGTGGGCTATGGAATTGGCACTTCCATTTGGGCAGACCAAGGGGATGCCAGTTCCGGATAAGCTGACCTGGATGCTTCTTTGACCTCCATTGTCCCATGCTGTCCTTTCTTCTCACAGCTTCCCAGCCATGCTGACCACACATTGGCAAGTGGCTGTTCCTGTGTAGTTATCACTTGTGCACTGACACCATCCTGACACTTACTAGAAAGGAGTGCTTTGTGGGGTCCGAAGCCCCAAGCACAAGCTCTGAGGGTGGACCTGGTCCAAACCACGGGACCTTCCTGTCTGCTCCGGTCTCTGCCTCCCACTATCCTTTACCAGATTTCTGCTGAGGGCCATCTTCTCTAGTAGGTCTGCCCTGACTCTCCAGGGTATAACAGCAACCTTTCCTGCCTCAACACTCTTTTCCCTTAGTCCTGTTTCATGGTTGTTTCATCATGCTTTTTCCTCCCACCATCTGCCTTACTCCATTGGTCTGCTCATGTGTCTCTCCCAATGAAGAATGCAGTTTCCTTAGGGTTTTTGTTCTGGTCCCTGCTGTATCCTCCCATTGTCATGGCTGAGGACACATTAGGTGTCAATTGAGATGGAGCCCCTGAAGCTCTGGATAGAGTAGAGACATCTGGCTTTCATTGGACACACATCTCTATGTGACATGTGTCCCCAGGACCCTTTCTGTAGTTGGACAACCCTAGGATTAAGGACTGACTGAGCTAGTCATCTTCTTTGGGAAAACCCCCTCTCATCCTAAAAACAAACAAACAAAAAAAAAACCCCACAGGCTTCTGCTCCCCTACAAGCCTGGGTAGGAGATGGATGGACCAGCACCCAGTGCCCATTGAAGGGACCCCTCCAGTGCAAGTCTTTCTGACTGAGCCAGCTCTGTTATTATTGCCTGTGGTGTTTATGGTCCCCATGTTGCATGAACAGGTCAAGTGAGCTGTATCAGGAAAGGAGAGGTAGAAACATCTTAGTCAATACCTAGCAACTCCTCATGTCCCTTGGGAACCTGGACCCTGCTTTTCAAGGGCCATTGCTTTGCCCCTGGGTCACACTATGCCCTGAGAGGCAGACTATTCCCTGGGTGGTTCCTAGCTGTAAGTTGAGACATCACAGAAAAGGTGAAGGAAGCTTGCATTTGGAATTTTCTCTGCTGAGCATCAGAAGCTGGAGTCTGGAGAAACAGATTTGAAGGATCTACCATGTTTTCCTGGTTTCCTTGTCACAGGGTACAGGCTTGGTTCTGGGGTCCTTTACGTCTCCACGGGAAAGACCAAGGCCAGCCACTTGTCCAGAGTTAGAGGCATGACAGTGTTAAAGCAGAAATCCTGACCTACCTGCAGCCATTTTATTCAATAAAGCTGCAGCCACTGAACTCAGCTAAATCATAAGATTCATTATCAAACTGAAACTTCTGTGAATGTGCTAAAAGCAACTTTGCTATGTACAGCTGCTCTTACCACAACATACCCACTGTATCATGGCCTTTAGCTATGCATGCTTATCTTAGTTTTTTGTAACTCTCACTACCCTATAAAAAAGACAAAGTCTCTGTAATCAGTACCTCAGACTTTGGAGAATACTCCTCGGTGGACCATCAGAGTTAAATACAATATTTCTTTTCCTGAGCCCCAGGCTACTGTTGACTCAATTTTCCCCCAACAGTATGATAGCAAGAGGCAAGAGTACTGACTTTCCTGGTAGCCACAGACTCCCTCCTAGTTCATCACTTCCTGTATCTCTAGTTCATCATTTCCTGTCTCTCTGGTTTATCACTTCCTGTCTCCCCAGCTCAGCACTTCCTGTCTCTGAAAATCCATGGTCATTCAGGTCCCTGGTAGCCTACCTCTCAGAGTCTTGGACAGCATTCTTGTTTCAGAATTGAAAAAATGACATGATAATCTTTGATGCTTACTAACCATTCATGTGTGGTTAAATAGAGGGATTTATCACATCACGATTACAGTAAGAGATTTATTACAGCAGAAATGAATTTTATTGTGAAAGATGGCTCTGAGTAATGTTCTTTCAACTATTCTTTCTTTAATCCACATGTCGCTGCAGGATTGGACCTCTTTCAAGGGGACATCCTTCTGCCAGTGAGTATCTGCCCAAAATAATGTCCCTCAGAATTGGTTGCACCAATGGAGGGTGAGCTGGGTTGGGCAGCATGCAGAAGAAAAAGTTCTAATCTATAACCTGTTCCTATAAGGGCTTCCCTTTAGCTGACAATGACAAACACAGAGGAAAAATAAGTAAACAGCACAAAGTCTATAATTATTAAATGACGTATCTGCTCAATTTTCCTAACAAAGAGTAAGACAGAAGGGAATGAGACAATGTGTTTGTGGTGGCTCACATCTCCCCCACTTTTGTTTCCTTATTTTGTTCTTCATAGTTTCTAGAGGTTTCCAAATTATCTGTGTAGAATTTGTATCACTTTTATAAAGTGAAGACAAGTGCCACAGAATTGTGTACATTTCTTGACATGCTGTGTGAGAATTTAGTGAAGGGGGAGGTCAAGGTGATCTTGAGGATGAGGCTTCCAGTCCTCTTTGCTTTTGTTTTTACAGAAATCAAGAAATGCCCTGAGGAACCCCACTGCCAGGTGGACGTTTCCCATCCCGTACATCCTGGCGGACAATCTGGGTAACAGCATCATCCTGGGGGGACCCTCTGGTTTGACTTCTCTCTCCCTCTTCTTGATCTTCAGTCTCAGACTGAAGCAACCTCTGTTGTATGAAAGGGTTTCTCAGACTGGTGATTCTTTATCTCACAGGAAAAGAGGCATGATATTCTGAGGTGTGATTTTAAAAAATACAGTGAATGTTTAAGTTTTAAAAATTATTACAATAAAAGTACATTGCCACAAACCCCCACTCCAAAAATTCCACCCATGACTGGAACACATTTATTCCTCTGTTCCTGCCACTTTCTGAAGCAGTTCTGGAGGTTCCCTTTCATGAGTGTCTTCATGAAGTGTGATAAAACAAAACGGGGTGAGTGCTGCTGCTGAATGCCATCTGATGGAAAGGCAGGCTTGTGAAATCCTACTGCCATGTCCTCATGCATCTTATCACCAGATCCGGCACCACACAGCTTCGGGGTCTTCCTCAAAGTCAGAATAACCATGAAAGATCAACTTTCAGGCTCAGTTTAGGATGCCAAGGCAACCATGACAGCACAACTAAAGACATGACAGGGGACTTTCAGAGCTGCTTCAGAAAGTGCAAGAAGGATGTGTTCAAAGTGAGTGGTGGTGTATTTTTGAGGGGGGTTGAAGGGAGTGTGTCTGTTACTGTAATAAATTTTAAACTTTTAAATATGCACCATGATTTTAGATCATACCCCATACATCAAAACTAGGGCTGCTTAACCTGTCTGAGATAAAGTGTGAAAGGGTCATTAAAGGCTGTAGCATGAACTAACACTTTAATAAAATCAGGATAAACGTGAAGAACAAGGGTGCAAGATACAAGCTGGCATCAGAAAGTGAAAAAATGTACTTAAGGATTTGTTTAGGTAAATGGGATGTAGGTCCAGGATGCTGTTTCCATACTGATTTCTCCCTTTTGTTGCAAGGGAAACATATCAGACTTTTCTAAAATAGAAAAGGATTTATTTCACACATCTATGCCTCCCCCTTTCATTCAGCTAACTTTTAATTAAAGTGCTCATTTGTACTTACTTCAATTGTTGATCCATTGTTTCTTAAATTATCTAATTTGTCTTGTACGTGTTTCACACTCTCCCCCAAATTCCTACTGCCCATATTTTTCTCACTTTGATTAATTGGTTTTAACATTTTAATTCTTCTGTTAGATTTGGGCCCAATCCCTTTGTATTATTCTTTGAGATTTTTACCTTGAAGTTACAATATGTATCTTCAATATGCAATGGCCTCCTTAAAGTTAATATGATTTCATTTGCATAAAATACAAACATTTCACAATAGCATAATTACATTTATATCCTGCCTTTGAAATATTATCAAATTATACTTCAATTGACATGCTATATAAATCTCACAACATGATGCTATTACTTTTTGCCTTAGTTGTCTTTTAGAATATTAATAAAAATGATTATCTTCATGTTTACTTTTGTACTTGCAAGTCTTAGTGTTCTTCCTTTCCCCCGCTGACTGCATTCCTAGCTCATGTCCGTTTTCTTCTGTCGGGAGCACTTCCTGAAGAATTTCTTGCAGAGCAGATCTGTTGAGATCCCATTGTACCCCTCAGTGCTCTTGCTGTTGTTATTTGTGCTCTGTCCACAATTAAATTGTTGGCTATTCTATTTCCTTTTTTTATTTGAGAAATTAATTATTATTTTAATTGTACAAAATTATAGGGTACAGCGTGACAATAATCAAACCAGGGTAGTTAGCGTTTTCAACTCCTTAAACTTTAAAATTTTTTGACTCATACAAAACAATTGTACCCAGTTGGGGTCATTAACCTTTCCGTCTCCCTGTCATTATGCTGCACCTCTCCAGCTCAATGCAGAATGCACCACTGTGCTGCACAATACTAGAACCTGTCACTTCCACCTAGCTGGGTTTGTCATCCAGCTGGTCTCTGTTCTACCATGCTTCCAGCCTCTAGTAATTCTCAGTCTGTACTCAGGTAAACATTTTTCAACACCTTCTTGGGATAGAGACTATGTGGCATTTGCCTTTTGTACATGTTGGATTTCTCTTGATGCAATCACACAGGTCCACCTATTTTCTTATATATGATACACTATCATTTCTTCTTATGGTTCAATCATATTCTACTCTAGATAGACATAGGAGACATACACTACATTTTGTTCATTCATTTATCTCCTGATGGGCATTTAAACTGATGCAATAGCTTAGTTATTGCGAATAATCAGCAATAAACATGAGTATACAGAAAACTCTTTGATATGCTGATACCTTCCCTTTGGATATGTAGCCAGAAGTGGCATAGCTGGTTTTTAGGGTAGAACTATTTTTAGTGTTTTTGAGAAACTTCTATACTGTTCTCTGTGATAGCTACACTAATTACATCTTCGATGGTATAAGAGAGTTCCCTTTTTGCTACATCCTTGCCAGCATTTATGGTTTGTCTTTTCTATAATAGCCATTTGAACTGGAGTTAAGTGATATCTGATTGCTGTGATTTGTGTTTTCCGATGGCTAATGACATTAAATCATTTTTCAAAAGCTTTTTGGCCCTTTATTGTCGGTGTCGCTCCCGGCCGGCAGGAAGAACACGCAACAATATCTGGCGGTGGTCAGGCTTTTCTTTATTCTCTCTCCGTACAGTTTGCCCCGGGATTCTTCCCGGCCGAAGCCTCAACCGGTCCGCTCTCCGCGGCTCCTTCCGTGCTTCTTCTCTACAGTCTGTCCCGAAGCCTCTACCGGTCCGCTCTCCGCGGCTCCTTCCGTGCTTCTTCTCTACAGTCTGTCCCGAAGCCTCTACTGGTCTGCTCTCCGCGGCTCCTTCCGTGCTTCTTCTCTCATGGCGGGAGAGGCACTCACTTTTATAGGGTTACAGTGGCCAATCAGTTCAAAGCGCGCGATGCGGGCTGATTGGCTAACATCAGTTGTTGCTAGGCAGACTATCTTACAGAGCGGGTTGTTTACCAAGCAGGAAGCAGGAGATAAGTGCCATCTTAGCACACTCGATGGGAGGGGTAATCTAGCTCAGGCTTTGCTCTTTCTTATAGGCCTCACGTCCGCCAAGTAAGGCGACCGGGCTCGGCCGCGGCTCCCAACACTTTATATGTCTTCTGCTGGGAAGTGTCTATTCACTTCATTTGCTAATTTTTAAATTGGATATTTTTTGTAACTGAATTTTACGAGTTCCTCATGTATTCTGGATATTAATGCTTTGTTAAATGAGTAATTTCAAACAAAATTTCCAGTTCCGCATGTTGATTGTTGATTGTTTCTTTTGCTGTGCAGAAGAAGCTATTTAGTTCGATATAATTCAACTTTTCTACTTTTGTTATTGTTGTCCTTGTTTCTGGGGTCTTATAACAAAAACATAATAATCCATACTGATGTGTTGATGAGTTTCCCCTGCATTTTCCTCTGAAAGTTTCAGTGCTAAGTCTCATATTGGGCCTTCCATCTACTTTGGTGTGACTTTGGTGTAGGGAGAGAGGCAGGAGCTGGGTTTCAATCTTCTGTTTGTGAATATCCAGTTTCCCCAACACCATGTATTGAAGATCCTGCCCACCCACTAACATGTGACTTTGGTGCAATGGGCTGGGGCAGAGTAGCCACAAATAACTCCATACACTTCCAATCAATTGATGATCACCAAAGGCATCCACAGCCATTTCTGTAACGACTTTGATATGTAGTTATTGCTGTGAAATCTTCACTATGACAAGTTATTGAGGAAAGTAAGTACCAGGCACAAATTCCTGATAAACTGCCAAGAATTATAAATTCCCAGAGGCATGAATACAACCGAATGTACAAGGAAGATGGGTCAATTTCATATCTCGCCATTTAATTTTTAACAGAGATCTCAATCTTTAGGGAAGGGATGGGAAAGAAAACTGCACACGAAGTAGAAAATAATCTTGTTTCTTCTGTGGCACCCTCTACTCACCTGACCTTGTCATCCATGCGGGCCAAGGTGTGTGCATGTCAGTTGGAAGGAGAAGCATTTGATCTTTGGCCGTGGTCACCACAGGCTACCCGTCAGCACCTCTTGTCCTGGCTCTTGGGTCCTCAGCTCTGTGGTGTTGGTAGAGGAGCTGTTCCCATTGTCTTTGATGTGTGACAATAGCTGTCTAGACAAGCCACCTCCCCTGTCATCTCTCATATGCCACATGGGCTTCTTCCACCTTAGGGACTCCCAAACCCCTCTCAGCCATGCTCTCTCCCTTCAGCTGGGGGAATTTCTTGTAGCGTGGGGTAAGGGATGCTACGTTCACTACTTCTCCCCAAGGTATCTGTGTATACAAAAGCTGCGTGACTCACAAACCACTTGGGTTTATGTGGTGCCAGGGGATTCTGCTGGGGCAGCGCGCTCACAATGTCTGCTTGAATGGGGCAAAGAAAAAGACAGTTTTAGTCTGCCCCACGCACTCGAGTGGGTTCTTACTCTATTTCATAATTGCATGGCACATTTAAAATATGCATGCTTTGTTTATAAATCATGGGTATAAACAAAGCATGTTTTAGTTTCCAAAGGGTCTATGTACTACCAAAACCTCTCATACGTTTCACACAGTGGCATGGTTTTCTCCGTGTCCAAATAATTCTAATGCATGTGCTGTTTGATTTCTGTAGAGCTCAATGCGAAAGGAGCCATCCTCAAAGCCTTTGAAATGTTCCGTCTCAAGTCCTGTGTGGATTTCAAGCCCTATGAAGGAGAGAGCTCGTACATCATATTTCAGCAATTTTCTGGGTTAGTACAAAATATTAGAGTGTGAAACTCATGTATCCTTTAGTTTATAAAAAAAAAAGTGGCACATCTATTTTACAGTCTAAAAGAAGAATTTGGAAAAAAGTATAAGCAAAATTCAAATCTTTCATTATGGCTCTCATAATAAAATATTTTTTAATGCGCTAAGCAGAGAATACTGTATACGGTTGGGATAAGTCTGAGACCCAGAGACATGCATCTCTATTCTTTTCCTAGGGTTAGGCTGTGTTTTAATTTCTTTAAAATCAAGTTTACTGAACCATAAATGACACCCTTTTAATGATGCTATTCTAAATTAATTACTCTTTCAGCTGCACCTCTATGAAAAATTCTAGATATAAAGTTGCTCTCCGTAGCTGTTTATTTCTAAGAATAAATGGATGGTATATTCAGAAAGAGATACTGTTTCTTTAATGCTCTGTGTGTCAACCAGTTTAAGCTATGTGAGGTTGGGAATCAAGGCCATCACCTGCCAGTGACAGATGTCACCCCCGAAAGTCATCCTCCTGCTGCAATCCTAGCTTGGTCTTCAGGTTTTGTTTGCACAGATCATCTAGTTCTGACTCTGGGGTTTTGTTGATCATGGATGGACAATGGAGATGAAAAGGGAAATCTGCGTATAATTCAGCCCCTTATGCAAATGAAGTGCACAAAGAAGTAACAAATGTAAAAGCAAAATACTGATGATATAAGATAAATACTTAGCTTCTCTCAGGAGATCTTTTCTTAGCTTGTTGTTTTGTTTAAAAACTTTTAAAAATGTGCACACCTCCTGTATACCAAGGGGCAGGCTATGCTAGAGGTTGGAGGAGATACAGGCTGGTCCCAGAGCCCGCAGTGTTTGCAGCTGGCTGCTGGCGTAGTGGAGGAACAAGCAGAGAGTTTAATGGTGAGGGCACAGGTTGCAGTTAAGAGGAGTGAGTGCTGGTGTTCTATTGCACAGAGCTGTGACATCAGCATTGCATTGAATATTTCCAGATAGCCAAAAAAGAATGTTTTAAGTGATTTCACTACAAAGCAATGTGTTTTTCAAAAAATTCAAACCTAACATTATTCTGATCTGTGTGACGCAAATTTCAGCTAAGAATTCTCTAGGAAAATGTTTCCCTTTCCTGGTCTTTAAGGTGCTGGTCTATGGTTGGGAATCAACACGTGGGACAGAACCTCTCCATTGGGTTAGGGTGTGACTACAAAGCCATCGTCGAGCACGAGATCCTGCATGCTCTGGGGTTTTACCACGAGCAATCGAGGACCGACCGGGATGACTATGTGACCATCTGGTGGGATGAAATTATCTCAGGTTTGCTGGGGCCCAGCATGGCACGGAGGGCTTGGTTGTCATCTGCATGGTTTGCTGAGAACGCTCTGAGAGCTACACTGCTGGAATCAAAAGTGACCCCATAAAGGGTCCCAGAAAAGGGGAAGAGTGAGTTGGAAAAATGGGGGAAGGTCACCTGAAAGTCAACCAATGATTTTGTTAAAATTCCTTCCTAATGAACCTTTTAAGGGTATTAGGGCAACTTTCTGGTGTGAAAACTTCCATGGCTCCCGAAGGCTGGAGGAGGGCAGGCTGGTGAAATTGCTCCCCAGCATACACTCCAAAATTGTTTTTGTGTCTTGCTAAATCACCCTATGCTATCCACTGTGCTAGAGGCCAAGGAATAATCTTTGACTGTCAGTCCAATCGACAGACCTGTTCGTGCCTGCTCTCCCAGGGATGAGATTACAGATAAGACCCAGCTGTCTCCTAGTGGAGATTGTTCCATAACCAGAGGGCCAGCGCACAAAGGAAAAGGGGCCTGGAATCATGGGTCAAAGGACTGAGCCTCTGGTGCTGAGATGTGGGGTATCTTTGACTTGATCTTATCTGCTTGCCCTGAGTTTCTTCTTCCTGAACATCTACTTGACTTTGCTGAAAATCTCATGAGAAATCAGAAAACATTTCCACATTTAAGTTTTAAAGAAGACAATAGTTAATCCTTTCATGATACCTTCAGGCCATCTTAGGTCCCTTTTCCAGAGAGCCAGCCCATTTGTTATGGTAATTTGCTATTGTTGAGGTCTGCCTGGGCCTGGGTTGCTCAATACCTATTTGCTTATCTATTGAGTTTTCATCAGGTGCAATTCCATATATCTAAATTGCGTGCAATCACTGGAGACCTGTTCTGCATGAAACTCAACAAGAGCATAAACAAGGGCAGGATTATTTCGAAGGGTCATTTGTAATTTATTGCTCCTTGCTGTGAATGATCCAGACCTGTTGTTTGGAGTGACCAAGAAGGTCACTCCAGCTACAGTTTCTCTTCCAAGGCCCATTTCCTTGTCCTGAGTCTAACTGTGGTTTTCCTTTTCACTAACGAAAAACTCAATTTCTGAGGCCTCACAAGGGTTGGTAAACTCCAGCCTGTAACCAACCCTTTATCTACCTACAGCAATGTCCATTGGTTTATGTGTCACCTATGGCTACTTTTTGCAACAATAACAGCACTCAGTAGCAGTGACAGAGAAAATATGGGTTGCAAAGCCCAGGATATCTCTTATCTGACCCGTTATAGGAAGTTTGCAGATGACCTGGGTGTGCAGGATCGTTCCTGTCAGGTGTTCTGGTGATGAGTCCTGTAGGGTCAGGATGATCTCTGCTCTCTTCTGGACCTTTGTCTTCTGGACATGGATCCCAGGATGTCACAAGCAGAGCAAAATACACTGAATAAGTTTTTAAAATCATTCAAGTCATTTATTTGTAAACTAATCTGATAAGAATCCTTGAATAAAGTAACCTACTCCATCCTGATGATAATATGAGAAGTTAAGACACACAGGGACTGGAAAATGCCTGCTTCAGGTGCCCCTCAGGGTCACCAGGTTGGGAGACCCTGGCTACCGGTGGATCCTTATCACTGGACCCTCGTCACGGTTCTGTCACTTCGTGTGACATCCTAGCACCATGTGCTCTGGGAAGGGTCACTTTCTCCCGTCCTGCATGACTCATTTATGTCTTCCAGGAGTGTTCTGCTTTGAACATCGCTTGAGTTCTCTGAGTCCCTGTGAGCAGAGTACCAGGGTTCATCTCTTCCTGATAGTAAACACACACACATATGCACACACGCACGCACACAAACTTGCAATGCATCCTTAAATGTATGCACATATTTAATAATTTATAATGTGTAAATATATACTTTATATACTACAACAAATATTTTATGGACATTTCAATAATTTTATACATATTATAATATGCTGTCGATTAAAAATTGGAATCTATTAATTTATACATTTAATAATTATAAATTGTGTATATAAGTTTAAATCAAAGATATACTATTTCCCTTTTGTGGCTCTCTGAGCATCTGGCTGGAGAGGAAAGTTTGGGGGCAATCGCTGATGGCCATGACTGTGGACCCTGCCCCAACAGGTTATGAGCACAACTTCAATACCTATGATGACAACCGGATCACAGACCTCAACACGCCCTATGATTACGAGTCAGTGATGCACTACGCACCATTCTCATTTAACCAGAACGAGAATGTCCCCACCATTACAACCAAGATCCCCGAGTTCAACACCATCATCGGGCAGCGCCTGGACCTCAGCGCCACCGACTTAGAGAGGCTGAACCGGATGTACAACTGCAGTAAGAATCCAGGCTGGGGCAGGGCACCGCGGGCTCAGCCTTGGCTTCCTTTTTTATTTCCTTTCACTCTTCTTGAATGTTCTGCTAAAGGGAACACAGGATGAACCACATAGCTAAGGTACTCAACTTCCAGACCTGAAACAAATTATAGCACCTACCTCACAGGATGGCCAAGAAATCAGTTACAGACTCATAGTTCAGGAAGTAAAAATGTTAGAACAATGCAAAGAGTTGTTATTGTCTAAGTTCCTTGGCTTCTTCTTGAAGGATGTATAATGATGTAAAGGTCAAAACAGGGAAAGAGCTTGAAAGTTTTTGTACCCTCAAAGATTCTTTACCCCATTTATTCTTAGAACATCCAAAATCTTAAGTGGGGTATTTCCTAAGACAACCCCACTGATCTTTCAGAGATAAAATCTTTATTTCTGTTCAATAAAGCATGCATGAAGGCCATTAAGTACAGTGCCATGAGTACCTTGTTCCTGATCTAGAGGAATCCTTCAGCTTTTGCATAGTAAAGAATGTGCAGAGGTAGGTAGATTTTATCCTGGAGATAGGTAGATCTGTGTCTACGCTGAAGAGTTCTGAGGTCTACCTGATTGCTGCCATACTTGTATACAACAAAAAAATGCAGAAAAATGAGAAGCTCATGCACCTGTTGTATGTGGCCAGTGAGGTTTTAGTGGCTGAAAACATTTAACTATTTGGCTGATCTGCATTAAGTCTTTTTAACTACTTGATAAACATGTTATTGGCAGCCACGACGCACACCCTTTTGGATCACTGTGATTTTGAGAAGACAAATATCTGCGGGATGATCCAGGGCACCAGCGATGATGCAGATTGGGTCCACAAGGGCAGCACAAATGCCACACAAGGGGACCACACCCTGGGTGGCCGGTGCACAGGTAAGTGGTGGTGAAGTGACCAGGTGAAGGGGTTTGCTTGGCTCATAGAGGTCAGTTTGGTTTGCCCCAGTCAGCACATGAGTTATCAACCCTGAAAATCTGAATGAGAACAAAGAACACTTGCTTTATCTTAGTTATTGACTCAATAAAGACCATCAGAGCTTTGCACGTGCAAAAATAAGGTGTGTCTTGGTCTCACTGAAAGTCACATGGACACGCAGTTGGTAAGACATGGCCTTGTCAGTAAAACTAATGTCCCCAGAGCAGTACCGTCCCCTGGAAATACAATGCTAGCCCCCAACAGGCCATGTAAAATTGTCTAATAGCTCCAAAAAAGATAAAATTTTATATGAGTAAAAATAGTTTTAACCATATATTTTATTTAACCCAATGTATACAAAATGTCAGCATTTCAACATCATGAGACACTCTCCTTTCTGTGTCACTTATCTGGAATCTGCTTGCTTCCCAAGTGTCGAGTTGGGAAGTGCCACACCTGGACCTTGGTGGCCGCAGGTGCATGGTGGCTATTGTCTCCAGCAGCACAAATTCGGCAGTTCCAGGATGTCATTTGTGTAGCACAGAGGCCAAGAATTCAGAAGGATTTGGGGTTCAAATCTGGTTCCCCCACTTAGTAGCCGGACTACAAGAAGTTGCTGCTGGGTGTGTGCTTTTTAAAATGTCTGTGCGGAAAAGTCTCCCTGAACCGCAGGATACTGATACGTATGTCACGGAGTAGACAGAGACCAAACACCAAGTCCCCACCAGCTCAGCCCTGATATTTTATCTTCCCCGTCTCTCCATCTTCCTATTACTTTCTCTTTGCTCCTCTCTTTATTTTTTTCTCTTTTCCTTTTTTGTGATGCTGGGCTCTCACATGCTGGCCAAACATTCTACCCCAGAGCTACACTCCCAGTGCCTCCATTTATTTTTAGTTCATTTTAGCATCCGTTGATTATGTGTCTGCTGTGAAAACCATCCCTTGTCTCTTTGGAAGTGGGTGGAGCTACATGTGGTAGCTTTTGAAGGACCGAGTTACAGTGGACTTGATTAGACCATGTTTGTCTGAGAGTTGGTTCCATTTCCTTCCCAGAGGAAACCTGAGTTTGTCATGGATCCCATGCCCCCCAGCAAGCATTCTAGAGTCATAAGTCATGAGCATTCTTCCCATGGCTTTGGCAAGGGCAATCATTTCTGTCATACAATGGATTGGCGCATGTATCATCCCAAGTGTTCAAAGGGTAACGAGCTAGAAGTTCCACCTAGGTTGCCATGGTTACTTCTGATGCACTCTCCCTGTGAGGCTGATAGACAGGAGTATGACCTTGGTCAACTGGAAGAAGGTTCTAAAACCATAGTAGGAAAGGACAGGACCACATCCCAGAAGAGCTATGCATGCCTTACCAGCTAAGCTTTGCCCCTTCCACATGCTTCCTTCATGGGGACTAAGAGAATCATGTACCACTGCCAGAGAAAGTGCCCTCTGCTCAGGCAAGCACTCAGACTCAAAGAGCCTGAGGGATCCTGTGGGATTCACTGCCATCTGAAACTCAGAGGAAAGAGGAAGCTAGTCCGTGGCAGAGCTGGGAGGGAGGTCAGCCTCCTGAGTGCCAGGTCTCAGTGATGCGACCCTGGGAACTCTCTGGCCCAGGAGATGGAGTACTCTTCAGCACAAGTATTTAGTAAGCTGTGAGATGGGTCCAGGGCTCAAGCTTCTGAGCTCAAGCATGGGAAGGACACACAGGGGCACAGAACTTCTGAAGGAGAGTAAAAACATTCATTTAAAAAGAAGAAAACATTCCAGAGAATTGAACTCACAGGCTGATACTGCACATCCTTGGGAACTCGGGCAAAGCCAGCACCAGCTTACAATTTTGGCCAGCGGCTGTGTCCACTGAGGTAGAATACTTACTGCCAGTGACTTTCTGATTTTGCTCGGAAGAGCTGTAGCTGGTGCTGCCTGAATAGGGTGCTTCTCCCACGCCACCTTGCCCAGGGGAAGGGGTGATGGCCGATATGGACGCCATGCTGCTACCCCCACAGGTGCCGGCTACTCCATGCACTTTGACACAGACGAAGGAGCCTTGGAAGAGGCAGCCCTGCTGGAGTCCCGGATTCTCTACCCAAAGAGGAAGCAGCAGTGCCTGCAGTTCTTCTACAGAATGACAGGGAGCCCCTCCGATCGACTGGTCATTTGGGTCAGGAGGGATGATGGCACTGGCAACGTCCGCAAGCTGGCCAAGGTGCAGACCTTCCAAGGTACTCAGAGGTGTACCTCAACACGGGGCTGCTCTGACCTAGAACCTGGGCCTGGCTCCTCTGCCTCCCTTTCCCTCCTTTACCCTTTTCTTCTTTCTTCCCCTCTCCTTCTCCACTCTGCCTTCACATTCCATCCTCTACCAGGATGCCTGGCAAATTTTAACCCCTCTAGGCATGTTAGAACCCCTCAACCTCTGTATCTAAATCCAGGATTCACTAGTGCTTTGCACAAAGCCAGGCCCGGGAGAGACAGCATGGAAGCTCCCACAAGGGAGATGGGAAAGGAAGGAGGATGCATCATTGATGCTCCTGGAGACATGGAAGTTAAAAACTGACTACAAAGTATCTTCCCAACCATCTGAAAACACCAAGGTGTCACTGTTTAATCTGCTGCAGTAGCTCAGTCTGCTCGTCCTGGTGAAGAGAATCTGACCATTTATTTCTTTCCACTCCAATACCATTGCTCTCACATTTCTGGGTGTTGCTTTGCATGCTTCTATAAGGAGCTTAGCATGAAAGCTTTGATCTGCTCAGGCAGCAGGAGGGTGTGAGGAGCAGCTAGCTGTAAATGGTGACTAGAGGTAGAACACTTCCTCATTCCTCAGTGTTGGGAATTGAACCCCAGGCCTTGCACAAGCCAGGCAAACCCTCTGTCACTGAGCTACACCCTTTGTGTTAAGAAGGCCCTGTGGAATTGTTAGTATTTGACTTCTGACTCATAAAACGTATCCTTCACATGATTCAGCCAGATACATGGGCTTTGGAGTGTTAGCGGAGCCGGTAACTGCAGTTTCAGAAGCAAACCCAGAACCTGGGAAGTGCCGTGGCTGTGGAAAACACATTCATGATTGGGATTTGGATAGAGACAGAGTGTCCCTTTTCTTTTTTTTTTTTTTTTTTTTTAAAGCTATTTCCCTTTCTAGACAGGTGTCTTGGCAGAAGTTACCTTAGGGCTGTCCCTAAGGTGCCTATCTGATGGGGTCGTGTGAGGTTTGTACTCAGAGCAAGTGCTCATTAAATGTCAGCCACTGCTGTCATTGGCCTTTCTCTGTCCTCAGGGGATTCTAACCATAATTGGAAAATAGCCCACGTGACGCTCAGAGAGGAAAAGAAGTTTCGCTACCTTTTCCAGGGCACAAAAGGCAACCCCCAACTCTCGGCTGGGGGCATTTCCCTGGATGACATCACCCTGACGGAGACGCCCTGCCCGACAGGGGTGTGGACAGTGCGTAACTTCTCCCAGGTCCTTCAGAACACAGTGAAAGGGGACAAGCTCTTGAGCCCTCGGTTCTACAACTCTGAGGGATATGGTTTTGGGGTGATCTTGTACCCCCACGACAGAGCAACCTCCAGTGCCTCTGGCTACTTGGGTCTGACTTTTCACCTGTGCAGCGGGGAGAACGATGCTATCCTGGAGTGGCCGGTGCAGAACAGGCAGGCAATCATCACGATCCTTGACCAGGAGCCCGATGTCAAGAACAGGATGTCCCTGAGCCGGATGCTCACCACCTCCCTGGCCCACACGTCTGAAGGTCAGTGGTTTGGGCAAGGATAGGAACCACCACCCAGCCTGGGGAGGGGCTGACAGATGTGATTCGCACCCGTGCAAGAGACACAGTATTCCTCTCACACTCTCCCATGCTGTGTACACAGTATGATAACAATAAAAGTACTACGAATACCTACATTTCAAAAAGTATCACAGCAAAGGACACAGTGCCACAGAGGCCCCTCAGGATGCTCCCTCTGGCTTTGAACGTACTTATCTCATTCCTCTCATCACTTTCTGAAGCAGTTCTGAAGTCCTCTTTCCTGTGTGTCTTTAGTTGTGTTGTCATGGCTGTCTCCATGTCCCAAATTGATACAAAACAGTTACCTCTCATGGTCATTTTGACTTTGGGGCAAGAGCCAAGCGTCATGTAGTGCCAGATCCAGTGAATAAGATGGGTGACATGTATGTTTTTGAGCTGGCCTTTCTGTTGGATGGCGTTCAATGTTTACTATATTTGTAACCTGGCCTCATAGACACTGAAGAAAAAGGACCCAGAACTGCTTCATAAAGTGTCCAGAAAGATGGCATAAGTATATTTGAAGGGGGGGGGACTTTGGGGGAAGGGGGGCTCATGGCAATGTTGCTTTTACTATAACAAATATTTTAAACTTTAAACATTCACTGTATATTGTGATTGTCCCATGTACCACTATCATACTCACACTGGAGTATTAGGTTAAAATGTCATGTTTTCCTACTTATCTTTCTTCAGCTTATTAGGTGTGGGTATCTATGGAGTGCCAGGCTGGGTGCCAGGTCCACAGAGTACAAAGGGCCAGGTGGCCTTGCCCCCTCAAGCTCAGGCTGAGTGGACAGGTGCTGTGCTCACTGTCAGATCCTCCGAGCTCTCTGGGCTTTGTGAACTGATCTCATTTCTCTCCATGAAGTAAACTCACCTCAGTTTTAAATGGGCACATCACTTTGTTAGAGGAAGAGACTTGAGCCATAAAGAAACCAGGCTGCGGCTCCTCCCCTTGAAGGACCTCATCATTCTCACACACACACACACACACACACACGTGTTCACACGGAGTTGTTCTCTGCCTGCTGCCTCTCAACTCTGAAAATCCTCCTGAAGAGAGAAGCTAACATGGCTTTTTCCATCATATATGTGGTTTCCAGTTAACAAAGTCACGTGTTGTCATTCAAAGCACGCTGGAGAGTGACTTGGACAAGGCAATGTGACATTATGTTGTCTGTCCCTCTACAGAAATCAATGGCTCTGTCATCTGGGACAGGCCGTCCGTGGTGGGCTCTTACGACAAGGACTGTGATTGCTTTAGGAGCCGTGAGAGAGGCTGGACCAGAGTCCTCTCCCACCAGATGCTGCAACGGAGGAGCTTCCTTAAAAATGATGACCTCATCATTTTTGTAGACTTTGAAGGTAATTCTGCTGATCTCCCTGAATCAATACAGAATTCTAGGCAATGCCTCCCCTTATGGAAGGTAGCGATCTTTCTTGAATATGAGGTTTAAAAAGAAGTAAGAACGGTGGGGGAAGAGCCACATTTTACTTAATTGGTCGAGAATTCTCTTTTTCATTTTACCTTATTTCTTAAATATTGTTAATTGACACAAAAATTGTACATGTGTATGGACACCACAGAACATTTGGTACATGTTATTCTTCATATTCCAATCAAGCTCCTCCAAAAGCACCTATTGTTTCTTAAGACCGAAAACCATATTTTTACTTATCCTTCAGAGAAAGCATGATTTCAATTTTTTTAAAGTGTCTTTTTTTATAATTTCTCAAGTGTAACAGTTTGCTGATTTCAGATTAGTGTCAGTCTAATGCTATGCTTCATTTTGCAAATTCAATACATAAACGAGTGACGGGGCTACTTTAAAGAAACTGGCGTCACGAGGATCATTCAGAGCCACTTTGCCAAGTCACTGAGGGCAGTGTCCGTGAGGGGAAGAGGTGACCCGGGAACCTTCCTCGGAAGTAACCACGGTTATTTGTACTGACGGTCCTCACCACCACCTCCCCTTTTCTGCAGACCTCACCCACCTGAACCGAACAGAAGTTCCAGTGAAAGCTGTAGATGCAAGGCTGGTCCCTGCAGGCCTTGTGCTCCAGGGACAGGAGCAACAGGTCCTGGGAGAAGGTTCTAGAAAGGCTGTGTTGGATGAAGCCCCATCAGACAGCCTGGGCCGACAGAAGCGGTCCATGGAGAACACAGGCCCCCTGGAGGATCACAACTGGCCACAGTATTTCAGAGACCCGTGTGACCCGAACCCGTGCCAGAACGAGGGCGTGTGTGTGAATGTGAAGGGCATGGCCAGCTGCAGGTGGGTGCATGGCTGGAGCAGGGTGGTCAGGGCACTGATCAAGTTAGGTGAAGGCCTCCATCACATGACCTGAGGGTGTGGCTTCAACTGGAAACAGCTGCACCCAGTGGTGGACTGACACTGCCAGAGCAGTCCAGTCTCATGTCCCCTGTCCCCTGATGTTTACGTAACCCTTCCTCCCCTCTGGGACACGGCACAGCATCCTGGATTTTGCTGGCTTTCTAATCCCATTTGTAGCCTGCAGTGTGTCAGCCACTTTGACACAGGCCTGAACAGCCAGGCAAGTCTGGGGAGCATCAAGCAGCACAATTAAGTTGCAGTGACATCTGGCTTGATATTGCCAGCAGGTTGTAAAGTTTCAACCCATGTACTAAATCAAGCTCTACCTGGAAAGTCTCCCCTATCTTTTTGAAGGACTGTCAGGAGATGATATCTGCTCTGACCCCCTAACTTTCCCGCCTGCACCCTTGGTGGCCAAGAGGACTGGTCTGGAGATGCACCTCTCAGGGCTTTAGTTTTATGTGTGACGCACTAGCCACCTGACCTGTCACATCTGGGGGTTTATGGGAAGGAGGCTGTTGACTGAGCTCTACTGCAAATGTTGTAACAGGATTAAATTAGTTGGGTCTAGCAACTGCCTGGAAGGAGCCGGGCCCCAGGATGCTCGGCGCCTGCTCTCTGCCATTCATGTGACATGGTGCTTGTTGGTAGGCAGAACCAGAGGCCAAATAGTGCTGCACACCTTGTGTCCTCTTTCCAGGTGCGTCTCTGGACATGCCTTCTTCTACACGGGTGAGCGCTGCCAAGCCATGCAGGTGCACAGCAGCACCCTGAGCCTCGTGATCGGAGGCACAGCCACTGTGATCTTCCTGACCTTCGCCATCATCTCCATCATTCTCCAAAGGCCAAGGCCGTGACCCACCTTGACCAGTGCCACACTGCAGAGAGGCCTCCTCCACTCCGACCTTCCCTCCCTGCAGTCTGGGAGCCTCTGAGTAGTTTCCAGCAGGCTTACTTCAGATGGACTCCAGAGACCACGCCTCCTTTTGTTTTCCTGCCTCCGCGTGGTCCTGTTGCCATGTCATGTGTTTCTAATGCACCTGGGATGTCTTGTGACAGTGTGCATGCCCCATGATCACCTTTGTTGTAGCTATGAGCTCCAGAAAGCAGGGACTTGTAACCTTCACCGTGCTGCCCTGTGCCCAGAGTGTGCCCAGTGGTACATGGTGGGCATCTACTCAGTGGATGGTGAATGAATGAACCAATAAATGAATGAATAACCCAGATAAAGAGCCTCTCCTATTTCTGTTTGGGATCAGGAATGTAGAAGGAAAATCCATTTGTGGGTGTATTAAGCAGAGGTTCAATTTTCATTAGACAAAACGGTGCTATGACCCTTTCAATATCTTTTTAAAAGATTTCAAGTGAACATTCCTGTGGGAAACTGAGATTTGCAGTCTTTTTCTCTTTCTCTGATTCTAAGGAAAGGATTTTAAAAATATATAATAGCTAAATGTAGTGGCACACCCATAAACCTAGCACTTTGAGGCAAGAGGATCACAAGTTCCAGACCAGCCTGGGCAATTTAGTTTGGTGAGATCTTCTCTCAAAGTAAAAAATTTTAATAAAAGAACTGAAGACCTGCCTTAGCATTGGATCATCTTACCTACATGAGATCTTTCCTGTCATCCACACACTCCCAGAATCTTTAATAAGTAGTCAAAAGATTGTAGCCAAAAGTCTGAGAAATATCTGTGGCAAACCTTAAATATTACCACTGCCAATCACACCAGAAGGCTTGATATTAGCATAAAGAATCCTAGAAATAACCTTTGCATTGATGGATTAGACTTTTCAAAATAGCCATGAGGAGACTATCGTAGCCAGCCCGGAGCTGACTTTGGGGTGGAACCTTAGGCTAGGACTCTGTTTGGGCCTGGGTCTCCCGCTTGAAAGCGGATCCCATCAGACCAGAACCTACAATTTTATGACTCTGCAGGTAGGAAAGCTGGTGGCCAGGGTCCACCAGGTGGCGACCAAGCCTCAGGAGAGGCAGGTGTGCAGCTGGGGACAGAGCTGACTGTCTCCTGGGTCCAGCTGGAGGCTCCTGTGGGGTGCTTTACCAAGGACAGCTGTGAGACAGTAACTAGGGCCTCAGAAAATGCCCATAGTTCAGGAAAAAAACCCAGCAAATAAATGTAGGATTGTAATCCAAATGAAACACCTCTTCCCACAGCTCCTGGCGTGAGGCTGGCTGGCAGGATGGAGGAGGGAGGGGAGCACTAACCAGCTGTGGGGCCAGAGAAACACTGTCAAGGTCACTCTTGGATTCTGCTGCAGGCTACTGTCAGAAGTGGGTTGAGGGTTCTGAGTTCTGACACTTGTTTCGGGATATTCTAGGGAGAGCTTTCAGGTGAGCTATGCGTGGTGCAGTGAACAAAACTGGCTGGCCCTTCTTCCGTGTTTTGTCTTCATAATTTTCCTGCAATAGGAATCCAGTGTGGCAGTTTGAAAGGTAGACATGTATGCTTGCCCCTGTGTGTGTGCATCCATGTGAGCAGGTGTGCATATGTGCTTCTGTGGATTTGCATATGTGTGTGTTCCTGAGTTTGTGTGTGCATGTATATGGGTGCTTGCATGTGTGTGCACATGTATGTGCAAGTGAGCCTCTGTGAGTTTATGTGTGAATGTTGTACACACACATCTGTGCACACATGTGTGCATATGTGCTGAGGGACAGGGAACATGTCTGTGCTAATGAATGGGCAGAGGACCTGGCCTGTTTCCTGTAAAAGTACACCGAAGCTCCTACTGTGAACGTGTTCCTGCCACAAGATCAAACACAGCTCCTAAGGGATCTCTGCACGTGTGGGCCACCATGCTATGCTTCTTGTCCTCTTGCACTTTTTTCAGGACAGCCACATCCACCTGCAGGTGCTGTGTATCCTTGGATGTTGAGATGGCCCAGTGAGCACTGTACACTAGCCCTGGCTCAGTGACCTTCTCTGGGACATGGGAACCAAGTCAGTCCATGTGGATCTTTCCCTGGAAACCAATTCTAATGCAAGTGGCCCCGGTTTCACCTCATTCCTGCCTCTCCTGCACTGAGCTCTGCATGGGGCTGGCTCTTCCCCAGAGAAGTCACCTGCATTTACAACCCATAGATCGATCCTCTAGGGACTTCATGTGTGAGCCATTCAGTTGGGTCAACTCTCAGGAAATAAGGGAGTAGACGTCAACAGCATTTGTGAGTCTGTGGAAACAGAGGCCACTGCCTTTAAGCACCACTGGGATGTGTGTCTGTCCCACCTCTGCCCCTTCCTCTCCTCCACAGAGAAGAACACAGAAGCAGAGTTTAAAATTTAGAAAGTGAAGGGATTTGAATGGGTTTAGATGTTAAGGCATCCTGAAACTAAGTTCAGAGGTGATGGTTGGATCTCAGCCTCTTTCATCCCAAGTCCTGTCTCAGGGGCCCATGCATGTTCTCCCCGCTCCAGGAGCCCACATGGCCCATGTCTCCTGGGTGCCTGTGTTTTTATTGTTACCAACCCTTGGGAGCAGAGTCAGGATTGGAATCCATGACGGCAGCACCTACAGCCTGCACTTCATTCTGTAGATCCAGTCTCGGTGCATGTTTGTGTTTGTTTTTATGAAACGCAGCTGTACAAACAACCTCACACAAACACAAATTGCAATCAAATACCTGGGAAAAGTTCTGCCGTTTGCTCATCAGAGCAAAGTGCCATTAGGAGCAGGCTCAGCCACTGTGACTTTCCCCCGGTAGCTTTCCTGGTGGTTGTAATAGACACGAGTTAGACGTCATAGAATTCTTAAAGTGTAATGGCCTGGGGACGTGAAGTCAGAGAGAAATGTTCACAACAGGCTACACAGCACACCCAGGACCATCATATGCACAGTGACGTAACAGCCACAGCAGTGGACACGGTATGAGGTTCTCCGAGAGCTGTGCTGTGCCAGCCAGGCGGAGACTGTCTTCAGGATGCTGTGTCAAATTTGTCAATTTCTGGGCATAAAAATACATAACATTTTGTTTTCAAAACATAGACCAGAATAAAACATGAGGCTTATTTGGATGCACTGTAAAGATGTCAATCATGGCGGGGTCACTGGGGACTCAGCACAGAAGCACCATCTCTGCTCAGTCCCCTGGATCAGGTCTCTGTGAGCAGGGCCCCAAAGTTTGACTGGTGCTAAGGAATCACATGTCCTTGGGGTGTCACTGTTAAATATTATCCATTCAAGGGTGTGCTTTCCTCTATTTTTCCAGTCTTTTTTCCTTCTTCTCCTTCTTCTTCTTCCTCTTCTTCTTCTCCTCCTCCTCCTTGTCCTCCTCCTCCTCATCCTCCTCTTCCTCCTCATCCTCATCCTCCTCCTCCTCGTCTTCCTCTTTCTCCTCATCCTCCTCCTGGTCCTCATCCTCCTCCTCCTCTTCCTTCTTCTTAGTTAGGAACTATTAGGAACTCATTCCCTCATGGCTTACTTTCAGTGAGAGTCATTTGGGAGGCATTTTTTCTACTCTCAGTGTTGTAGTTTCTGAGCAATTATATTAGATAATTAGCATGAAAATCTTAAAACACAGTCCTCAGTGTGGCTTTTCTTTATTCTTTTTCCTTTCCATTTTTTCCTTTCTTCTCCTTCCTTCCCTCCTTCCTCCCCTTCCTCTTGTCCTTCCTCCCTTTTTCTTCTTTCTTTCCCTTCTTTCCTTTCCTTCTTTCTGCCCTTCCTTCTCTACTCCCGACCCTTCCTCCCTCCCCTCCTTCACTGAAGTATTTCCTAGGCGCTAGATTTTTACTTATTATTTTAATCAAAGCTTATCTTTGTTGCCAATGGGAAGTACTGAAAATGTCTCTTTAGAACTCTATATTACAGTATAGACAGAAGCTGGGCCTGACGGTTCCCTTAAATACTATACACACTGTGCGTCCCAGGAGGGGTGGGTAGGGAGCAGAAGCAGACATGACAATGCCTTTCCCTCTGTCTTTACAGAAGAAATTGTCTTGGTGAAAAAGTCTCTTCAGCGTCTGCCCCAGGCACCTGCAGAGAGCATCCCGGGGCTCTGCCCGGGGCTCTTCTCAGAGGTGTCCCCTGTCTCCAAGAGGCCACGTGGCTGCAGTTCTCAGTGCTTAGCGGAGCAGTGAATAAGCACTGGACGAGTTTTCCACTGATGAGCTGGTTGTTTCTGGAGTGGACACATTGTATGTTCCTGAAAAAACAGGGCAGCCCCTAAGGCTCACAGAAGAGCGAGTGTGGATTGCTGTGTGAATGCCCCTGGGGCCAAGGGAGCTGGGTCCAGGGCCCTGTGAGCTCGCCATGCCTGGGACTCAAGCTGCACCTCCCTCCTCCCCCCTACCCAGAAGCCAGAGAACACCTGGCACAGGTGTGTTGCTCTGAGCAAGCTGGCAGCTGGCAAGCGCTTGTCCTCTCCTGGCCCCGCAGCCAGGAGACCTCCAGATGGGCAGCACCTCTCCCCATGCCACCACATGCACTGCCTGGATCCTGGTCAGGAAACACCAGGATGCTCTCAGGACAGAACTGGAGGCAGAGATTTAGAAAGGCAGGAAAAGAACAAAAAGAAAATCACGGGGCAAGGAAAGAAGACCAGAGAGAAGCAGAAGACGTGGACAGCAACAGACAGGGCAGAGCCAGGCCTCGGGGAGGGCAGGTTGAGAGCTGCAAGGCCAGTGGGCAGTGGCGTGATGGTGCAGGGGAGGGGAGTGTGTGGGAGCATGGGGAGAGTGAGAGCCCACCCTACCATCACACTGCTGAGCTGCCACTGCTAACAAGGTCTCTGTCACTGTCTGGGGGGACCTTTGGGGCTGCTGCCAACATAAACCAAAATCACAGTGATTATGGACCTCCCCAGGCCAATGTGGGGTGCAGTGATGACTCCCAAGAGACCATCCAGAGGCAGTGACTGGGCACCTCAGACCCTGGCACCCTAGGATAAAGCTTGCACCCCAAATTTTATCTAATTCAGAAACAAGGAGAGCATGCCACTGGCCCTATGTATTATAACATATTTCTGATTCCATGGAATTATCTTATGGAGTTTTCACTCTGCCAACTTCCTCACAAATGCAGAGGCATTCAGTGGACAGGGCTGGCAGCAGGCAGTGCTTCTAATATGCCCTGATCATTTCCCAACAGGCTGAATCATTGACTATCACAAGGAGAAAGAAAGTTCACCAATTGGATGAGTAACTCAAGAAACACAAAGATCTCTGGAGGTTTAGACATGCCAGGTTTAGTAATCTCAAAATTTGCCTTCCTGTGAAAAGCCTTGGTCTGGAGTATTAAAATTTGTTCTGTCTCAAAAAGCTGGAAAGAGTTTCAGGAATTACTTTCTCATGGGGGACAGTAGCATGGAACAGGGACTCCGACTAGCCGAGTGGCTGAGACCCACTCACTGCCTGAGGTCATTAATTCTATCTACTTCCTGTCTTCAATAGCAACTATATTTCTAATAGAATAGCTCATTGGGGGATTCTTGGCATGGAAGTTTTTAAAATACATGCCAATGTGTAAAAAAAAAAAATAGATTCCACCAAAAAAAAAAAAAAAGAGAGAGAGAGAGAAAGGAAGGAAACCCTCAGTAGAGCCCTGTAGTAGGATTTTCTAAGCGTGGTCACAGAGGCATGGCCTGTCCCTTTGCCCAGGAGGGAGGAAGACGTCCCTGATCCTGCTCTTCATGACTGATTATTAATTATCCATCAAAGGCGGCTGCCCTCTGAATCATCCTTCCGGTGACTTGCAAAAATGTGAGTTTTCTTATTTCACTTCCGCCCTAAACAAGGTCCTTTCAGGTAAAGCCCATGATGTGTTGGGATGTGGATGAAGAGGGTGTCCCAGCTCCTGTCTGGACCAATCGGAGAGCATCTAGAAGTCACTACGTACCTGTTTTACCGAAAAGGTTGTTAAATCTTCTCGATATCGGGGAGCTCATGGAGAACACGGGAGTGGTGGAACCCAAGGACGTAGACTAGAAGAGAGGCAGAAGATAGGGCTGCAGGAGGCGCGCTCTGCTGCCCTCTAGCGGTTACCTACCTGCATTTCTAACCCTACCCCTCAAAATAGCTTTCAAAATACGAGTTTCCTTTCTCTCCATCCTCCTCTTTTCTCTCCTCTTCTCCCTTTTTCTTTTATTATCACAAGGCATTGAACCAGTGCCTTGTGCATCCGGAGCACAAGTTCTGCCAACTCAAATATATATTTTATTGTTCGGTAGGTTTTCCTAGGATTTCCTGACATGCAAAAGGTAGGTCAATATATTCAAGGGCAATAGTTGTTACGGTTTATATCTAGATGTTCCCCCACAGCCTCGTGTGCCCAGTAGGCTGGGTTTTTCAAAGATTATTGGATTATAGGGGTGTCACAGCTGATGTGCTATTAGGATAGGAGATGGAGGTTTGGTCACTGTTTAGCTTCTCTGTCATTTAAATGCTTACGTAAAATGTGGGGCGGCATCTTAATGATAGCTCAGTGGTTGTGTTTAAGAGAAGCAAAAACCACTCAAGCATCTATGCCACAGCAAGGTACATAAGCAGAGGGGTTTGTGTTTAACCCCACTGATAAGTGTCCCAAGGTAAAAAGTACTGTACTTCCTCCCACTAGCCCGAAACACAAGGCTGTGAGAAAGCCCTCAGGGAGAGTGGTTACCTTGGAGTGCTGGGAAGATCGTCTGGACAGCAGGAACTTGTTCAGCAAGGCTTCCTGCACCTGTACGGTTTAAAAGAAGCCAGGTAAATTCAAAGCACCATGGGTACTTCCAAGCTGCATTTTCCAGACTCACAGAACCATCCATTGGTGTTCTTACCTTCTGATCCCAGAGGCAGCCAAAAAGTAGAATGAATAGTCCCTGGGGAAAGAGTTAAGAAGAAACGAGGTTTAATCATATTCCACTGTCCAGTGAAAAAAGATGTATTATTACCTGATGGTGAATTCATCCTGCTTTTTGCCCATCTGAGTTTATAGGATAAGTCACAGGTCCATACTAAGGGCCCAGCAGTATATCAGGAGATTTATAGTTTCTTTTAGGTAGCACTGGTTTACCCTGCTGGTTATGCTATTAAATATCACTCATGTCCACATTATTCCCGGCTCATTCTGCAGGGAACCTGGGGCTTGGAGTAAGGTAATTGGTTCTTTCTAATGAAGGCACAGCTCGAAGATCATTAAATAAGAACCATAGAGCTTGGAGCTACTGGTTCAGAAGCAGGATTTAGGGTTTGCAGGGTTGTGTCACAATCATCTAGGAAGCAATCCCTCAATTCCCCACTCCCCGACCTGCTGCCTCCTCATGGTTCCCAAAAGTTTGCAAACTTGGGCAAAGTTTTCCTACCTTGAGACCCCTCTTGCTGTGCACACCTGTGTTACAGCCCTTCTAGTACAGTGGCCTGCACTGTCACAAGCTACCTCCTACAGTGGAGCAGAGACAAGTCTGTGTTTTATGTAATTATCAAGCAGACTGCCCGGCACTCCTAGACATCCACTGTTTCACCCTTAACAACTGTTTCCATAGAAACCATGTGGTACCCAGCATCTTTTACTGCAGAGGACCCGGCTGTGGGCAGATGTCTTCACCACTCACTAAGGACACTGCTGAACAGTAAGAGTGTCTTCACAAAGACAGAAGTCACTGAGCCATCTTGGAGGTCCTGGAGATAGCATTTGGCTTAGTAATGCTGTTTTCTTTTCCCTTTGGAGATAACAGGCTACACCAAGATGGTGCTGGATGAGTAGCATGTACCTGAGGGAAGTAACTCCCCTCCTGCCTGTATTATCAGGGCATCTGGAAGAGTCTGGCACATTGCTGCTAAGTTATGATGCAGGTGACAAGAGGTTGCAGATCCCTGGGAGCAGAGGAATGTGCCTGCCTTCCGCTCTCAGCTCTGCAGCATTGCTCAGTGGAGCTGAGGCCTCCTCCCTGTGGGATGCTTTCCATTCCTAAGCCTGCTTATGTCTCCATCATTCATCTGCCCCATGGAACTGGAACATCCCCAGGGCCCCTGGCAATAGAACTCACCTGGAAGGCATTGAGCAAGGTAAAGATGATATGGAACACCGCACTGCTCCCCTGGAACACGGTGGCTAGACCGAAACCCCAAGTGAGCCCCAGGAGTGGGGTGAGGACCCCGATGCTCTTGCTGATCTGAAACAAGCTGTTCTTCTCCTGCTTGTTGGGCTTGTCCCCGATGGACGGTCTCAGGATCTTGGTGATGACCACGACGGTGATAGTCATGTTCACCACGACAATAATCAGCGCGGGGATGACAAAAGCCAGCAGGGCCTTGGTGTCATCCCAGTTGAGCCAGCAGGCGTTCTTCCTCGTGTAGACCTCCCGTGGCTGGGTGGCCGCCACCGTGATGACCGAGATGACCAAGGGGCAGCCGTACCCAAGAGAGAAGGCGACGGCTTTTTGCATGGACTTGCTTGCATCGTGCAGGATGAAAACCAAACGATAGAAGAGCATGAGACCCAGCGTCAGCATCCAGAAGAACACGCTGAGGTAGAAGAAGTGGATGAAGAAGGTGGCAGACACGCAGGCTGTGTCGTTGAGCAGGTAGTGGTGCTCCTGGATGGCGGCCGCCACGATGAACCAGGCGTCTGCAAACAGCAGCGAGGCGGCGATGTTCACGATGCAGACGTGGCGCGTGTAGGATGTCCGGTTCTTGGTCACTGATTTCCACACCAGGGCTTCCACAACGAGGCAGGCCGCTAAACTCAGGATGGAGAAGCCTAGCCCGATATAGGAAATGATATCCAGCAGGATTTCCAGAAGGGAACCCCGGTCCGGGGAATCCGGGGACATGAGGATAGAGAAGGATGTCAGGTGGTCACAGGTGCAGGAGACACTGTCCCTGTCGACGCTGTTTACACGGCACCCGCGGCTGTCCCAGCCTCCGGTGTGGTTGGAGAGGCTGAAGTTCCAGAAGACGCACATTATCTGCCCTCCTGCCCCGTGGTTGTTTTTGAAAGTCATGGAGATATCGAAGGGCGGGGTGATGTCGTGGCTGACCGTGGTGGTCATCACTAAACTGTTTGCAAAAGGCTTTTTCTGAGCATCCAGTGCAAGGATAGCTTTCAGAGTTGGGAAAGCCATGGTGACAACCAATGCCTCTGGGTTCAGGTTTCCCAGCTGATGCTTTCCGATGGTCACATTGCCCCAGAGGTCGGCATTTGGGAAGTGGAAGTTCTGCTGGTAGATGTGGGCATTTCCGGGTCTGACGGCCATGCTCCCCATCTGCACATTGGGGTGGCGGAGGAAGGCAAAGGTGCTGTCTCCTGGCTGCAGGGCTTTGGAAAACCGCTCCACCGAATGCAGCAGCTGTGAGCTCTGGCTGGTCTGGTTCTGCTGCAGGGCCTCCCAGGTCTTCAGGACGGACTTGCCCAGGATGATGTTCACAGTGGCCAGCACGTCCTATAAGTGAGACACCCACAAAATCCTTTCAACCCCCAAAACCCACAAAAATAACCTCTTCCTGGAAGCTGGGTGGCCAGGTGCAAGCAAGCGGAGAGACCAGGAAAAATTGGCAGAGGAGCAGCTCTGGACCGTGACAGTGACGCTTCACAGAGCACTTGGTGACCAAGAGATCCCCCTCCCACCCTGGCTCAGGCCAGTTCAGCAGGCTGACAGACAGAGTCATCATTTTGTTTGGTTTTATCTGAGCTCTCCATTCTGCAGAGGCTTTTGGTGCCTGGAAAGTCACAGCAAGAAAGTTTCAAAAGACCCTGTCATGCCTTGAATCCTACTTTGTAAATCTTCTGAAAACCTTTCATTCTGAGCTTTCCTGGAAAACTTATAGAAATTCATTCTATTTGAATAGTAATACTTTAAACAAAAGCAGAGATTTACTAAAGAAATCCTCCGAAGGCCCCAAAATGAATTCTGGAAACACCTTAAGGTACTCTCAAAGGTGTAGCTGGCAGGCTCTAAGACCCAGATTCTCACTCAGTCCTGAGGGCTGAAGGGGTGAGCCCCAAAGTCCAGCCTCACCTTCATCATCTCTGGATTCACGTGGGATGAAACTGTTGAGAGCAAGTCAAGGATGTTGATGATGGCACCCAGGCTCCCAGGGGACGATCGAATCTCTTGCTCCTCGCTGCCTGTGCTGACGGAAAGATTCTTCAGGTACGTGGGGAGATTCTGGTCCGGAGAGGGGCTCTTGATCAAAGCCTAGCAAAACCAAAACCAAAACCAAGGAAAAACATGTGAATCTTCCAACGCACAAGTCCTCCGGAACTCTTCCTACAACATCTCTCATAGCTCAAGCTCCAAATAACGATTTCTCTCTTCCTCACTTAGGATAATTTGAATCTCTTATGTTTAAAGCCAATCAATCAGACAAACAGGTGCTCTGTTGAGGATGTCAGGTGGTCACAGGTGCAGGAGGTCTAACACATGAAGGTCTAACACAAATGCTAAGGTTTCCAGTAGTGAATAAGCAAGTCGTTTCTATTATTTATCAATCAGGGGCTGATATGACTTGATCTCTTTCCTTTTCCAGCATCTATAATTACGCTTTACACTCAGTGGATATTTTAATGCATTTGGCTCATTTAATGCAAGTAGAGACAAAGAAGACAATTTGCTAACACACAAGTCAACATTTACCCATATTTCTTAGCTTTTCCTTTTTCTAGTGGTAAGATAATCAAAACTGGCTATCTAAAGATACCACCATTCTATACAACTCCACTAGTTGTAAGCACAGCTACTTATTGTTCGAAGTTCATGCAGTTGTGGGAGTCTCTAATGCACAATACATCAAAGGCAGAAGAACTGGTTATTTATTTTGATCAGAAGAAAGGAATTTCTTCTGATACACAGCAGCTACCTGGCTCCTAGCTAAGGCAGAGTAGCCCTTTAGAAATAGAGGTTGTCAACTAGGATTGAAGAAACCCCAGACCTGTAAAAACGTGAAGCTCAGCTGCTTCTTAATTGAACTGTATTTTTATATCACTTGTCTTTCTCAAAACATTACAGCTGTTTGACAATAAAAATCATTCAATGGAGATTGCTTAGAGGGAGGGTAACACACTGGCCCTGGCAGCACTGGGCCGGGGGGCTGAGAACTCCAGGTTAAGATCCCAGCTGGCCTTGCAACAGAGCACCTGTTTGTGTGATTGATTGGCTTTAAACATTATTAGGCTCACATCTCCTTTGGAAATAGGCACACAAAAGCAGCTTCTGGATAACACCAAGCAGCCCTGACCCATGTTCCCAGGGGCGAGAAATCTACCCAGCCGGAGAGCGTGGCTAGCAAGGCTCACCTCTGCCAGCCGGAGCAGACCATTGATGGGAGCAGAGATGCAGCCTTTCCTCTCCTCCTTCCACCGGGAGCCCACACATTTGTAAGTGACAGTCCCACCAGTGTCGCTGTTAGGGCTCCCGGGAATGTCCGAGAACCGGCACAACTTCTGGATGACTTTCCCAGGCTCCCCCACTCCGATGGCAGGGTCTCTGCACGTGATGTTCTCCCCTGCAATGGAAAATGGAAATACAAGGTACCATTGATGGGGGAGACAGAGCCAGGCTGGGGTGGACTGAGATTGGGCTCCTTTTTCTCTTTACTGTCAGTGAGCTTGTGAGGTCACTCATTTCCTGGTCACTGCTCATGGCTTCCCAATGGCCCTCTTTGCTATCACCTCACAGTTGCTCCCACAATCTCTGCCTCCTGTCCCAATGGGACTTAGTCCTTCAGTGCCTCGCTCTGGTCTCCAGAGAATGAATATGTGAGTGAGTCACAGTTTTAAAACACGCTTACCGGGAACCAGTGTGAGCTTCATCGGAGAGCTGCGGACTGAAGTGTTGGCAGCGTTTGTAAAGTGGCAGAACACGTCGAGGTTTTTGGGACACTGGGAAACGGACTTCGCCGTGGAGCTGTACTTGTAGCACACTTGCTTTCCCTTCACTTCTTTGGCTGAAGATAGAGAAAGTCAAGACATGAGAGTTGTGAGTTCGATCCCCAGTACCGATAAAAAGGAAAAAGACACACACAAAAAAGACATGAGTGTCCAAAGCACAGGTTTTTGTCAGCAGGATCCAACCTGAATAAGCCTATCTAAGCGTTTCCATGAATGTGTCTCACATATTGCTGTGAAAACATCTTCTGGCGGGGTGCAGAACCCTGCATCCACATAAAGCCCATCATGCCCTGCACACTTCCTTCATCCCATCCCACCTTCGCCGTGCTGGTTTATAATCACCTCTTTGTGGGGCTTTCCTCACTGCTGGCCCACGCCTCCTACAGAGAACAACCTGCTCCTCTCTATCTTTGCATCCCCCAGGGCTCAGCCACCTGAGAAGCTCTGCTTATCTGCACCTTGACCACAGCTACCCAGACACTTGCATGTCTCAGTCCCTAGGTTCACTCCATTGTCTCCCTCTGTGCAGTCATCTCTAACCGCTCCAGGCTTTCCTGGAGTCCTGCTTTTCTGCACGGGCACTGTTCTTCCAACCCCTAGGGCTCATCTCCAATATTCACTGCTGTGTGTGTGGCCATCCATGATGTAGGCCTCTCTACATATTGAAATATGGGCCTGCGTTCTTTTCTCTTCTGTTCATTGCCTATTATGATGTCTTGCCTTGAGCAAATCCTCAAGTTACTGAAAAAGTTGGATGTGTGAGCTCAACTTTAGCTCATTTTCATCCTGAGGGACCTGCATTGAGAATTTATTCTACCACAGAGGATGTGCATTTGGAGAGGGGACCCTAAGGGAGATGACACAGGGCACTAACAAAGGGACAGCTTTATGCTGTGTGTTCTTCAGCCTGGAGGAATAAACCGCCTATATAGTCAATGTTCAGGGCCTGAGACAGAATTCTCATCACCAACAAGAGGCCAAGCCCTTCACCCTGGCAGATGGATTCTGTCTGCTGGCCTCCTCTTTTGCTGAGTGCATTGCCCCCAAAAGGACCTGACATTATGCCTTGGGGTGCCTCACCTGCTGCTGAGAGAGCTAGAGGTTTTCTTTTATACCCCTCCCCGAAAGGCTCTGGGAATCTGATATTGGCAAGTGCCTATGGGGCCCTCCAGCTTTATTCTATTCTTTTTTTGGTGTGTGGTGCTGGGGATTGAACCCAGAGCCTTGTGCGGGCAAAGCAAGAACTCCACCACTGGGCCTCAACCCCTTCTCCCCGAGCCAACTGATTCTAAAGCATAATTTCCATTTTCTTTTCCTCTATGACTCTGGTGCTTGGTTATTTCTCTTACTTTCTTCCACGTTCAATGATGCATTGAACAGTTGTTTGCTTTCCCTGGTTCTGGAGATAGAACACAGAGTGCCCTGGGTCCTAGGCAGTGTTCGTCATGAGCTCCATCTCCAGTCCTGATGTCTCTCCCGAAGCTTAGAAAGAGGCTATCAGACTGCCCAGAGGGAGATTCCCATGACAGTGTCTCAATACTGCCTTCAACAGCCCTCACTACAAAGGACAGACCCAACCTATCAGGCTTGGTCGATGTTGCCTCAAATTACAGAGAAAAATAATGAAATCTCATGGGATCTTTTCTGTCAAATCCTGCCTCTGACAGTCTCTCTACCCACAAGGTTGGTGGTCCATGTCTCACCAGCAGGAAAGAAGAAAGATTCCATTTGGAACATTACTTTGTAGTCCTCGTCCTCCTCTACACAGCACCTGAAGTGATGAGAATCCGTGCACAAACCGCTGGCTTCCAAAGGATCAACCATGATGTTTGGCTCCAGAGGCAGCGGGTGAACAGTGACATCTTTGGTGGCCTCGTGGTATGTGTTCTTGTATCTGAATACGCAGCGGTATGTTCCTGAGCAGGAGGAAGACACAGGAGATAAAGAGAAGTAATTTCTGGAAAGGCCAAAAGGAGCTCAGCTTTCCCTGTCCACCCTGGGAAAGGACTCCACATCCTTTCTAGACACAGGCATCCTTTCTAGACACATGCCTGATCAGTCTCCCTCCTGGTTCTCCACCTCCCTGACATACTAAGTGTTGACCCCTATGCATGCACTTAGGCGCAAGTAAAAACAAGCAGCTGACACCAATTCAGGACTAGAAGAGAATTTCAAATTGTTCTCTCAGTTTCGACTCCAGGGCTCTTCCACGAACCCAGGGAATGAGTGAAAATTTCTATGCATGCAGGAATGGTGAGTTTTGAAGAGAGCTGTCACCCTGATGAGCACTGTGGTGTTGTGAACCCCTCTTTTCCACCTCTAAGCAATGTTCTCCAGTGTCCAGTGTCAAGAGGAGCAGACCTCTTTATGCAATGGCAAGAGCTTGGGCTCTGGTGGTGGAGATATCTGCTCTAATCCTGGCAGTGTGGCTTGAGGTGGGTGAGTGATATTCCTACAGAGCCTCTGCTTCCCTATCTGCAGGATGGGACAGCATCATTGTCCCCAAAGCCTGCTACATCCACTGTGAGAGACCAGGATGAGCACCCACGGCAGACCCAGGCTGGCATCTGTCCCTTCCAGCTTCCCATGATCTGGTGCGGCCAAGCACTCACCATTCCACTCCCTGGTCACCGTCTCCACTGTCAGCACCGACTCAGTTCCGTAAGGATGCTGCCTTGTGGCGTAGAACCTTTTATGTATCTTAATTCCAGCAGAAGTGCTCCAATACACTTCATCATAGCTGTGAACATTGCTGGTGCATTTTATAGAAAAGTTTTGTCCCTCAGAAACAGAAACTCGGTCTGGAATTATTGTCAGTTTGGCTGAAAGAACGAGACAAACAAAACAAAGCTGACCACAAGTCCACTGTTTCGTCTTTCTAGTGACATCGACCCGAGCAGAACTTAGGAGAGAGACAGCACACAGGGCGTGGTAACTGCACTATGTCAGCGCGGGGTTGGTACCTGGCTGCTCCCGGGATTTCTGGGTTGCTAGGCTGCTGCTGGTGGCACTTTGAACTGTACTCCCTTCCGGCGTGTGTCTCAAGAGGGTACCTGGCTGCTCCCGGGATTCCTGGGTTGCTAGGCTGCTGCTGGTGGCACTTTGAACTGTATTGCCTTCCGTCGTGTGCCTCGAGAGCTCGTGCATTTCCCCTTTGTGGGTGGAATTATCTCCTGATGGTCAGCAGGGTGAAAGGCGCACATTAGGGGTGTCGGCTTCACCCCCAGATCCCCTCCAACCTCCGGCGGTGCCTCTGGGAGGATCAGGCTAGGTTCTTGGAACCATTTCTTTTGTCCTCCCTTGGACCGCTTTCCCACCATCCCACTCAACTTCAGCATCTCTCTGTAAAGCTGGGAGCCCTCTGAGGTGAGACTTTTGCTCCGTGTCTCTATGTCCCCTGCCAATTCTGTCAGGGCTTAATAAGCCAGAGTGAATCCTGGAACCACAGTTTCAGTTAGGAGACCATAAAGTTTAGTGCTTGGATCACTAAATTTGTGTTATCTTGAGCAAACTAGGACGTACAGACATATAGACCTTAATATTAACTCTGTATAATTACCTAATGCAAATTATACATTTATCATTAGCTGTGTTTCCTGTTCCTTCTGAAAAGTTCCTCAGATTCATGAGAAATTTTCATCTAAAATATTCAGAGACCATTACAAACACAAAAAGTATTTTGGCCTGTGCGCTACCTTGTTTTGACTCTTTAAATTTGTGACACAGATTGATGGCTTTCATTTGGGCAGATTTGTTCCTGCCCACTACATACTTTGATCATTTTCACTTCCTCCTCCTCCTGGGAGCCCCTCCCTCACCCCCTAGTCCCACATTTTGGGGATTCACTGTATATAATACAGCTTGCTATCTTTCCCCCTCTGTTGGAGCTCATCTCCACATGGGCGACTTACGGGAATGCCACCCGCTTTCCTCTTCTACAGGAGGAGAGCTCCATGCCTGGAGCCCCCCTGCACTGGGCTGCCTTTCCAGGGTAAAATCTTATTTTCAATCATAATCAAGCGAATCGGGTTTTCATCACAGCCTTTAGCGGCTGGGGTTCAAGTGTTCGGATCCAGCTCAAAGCCAACCATGCCTGGTGTAATGTGGCTCTCACAGTCCGTGGGATCCACAGACTGCTCCTTAGGGCTGTGCTGTTTCTGAGGGAAGAATGAAAAGGCTCGTGGACTCCCAGTCTGGCTTTCTGGTATCTAACACTTCCAGGTAGGCTGTTTTTCAGCAAGGCATAAACGTATCCCTAAGCATGTGGGTTTGCAGATAGGAATAGGTGACAAAGAGGAACCTGGGTAAAGATCAGATGGATCTGAGCTCAGCACTACCCTAAACAAACACATGAGTGTTTGGAGCATCTCAGAGCTGTGTGGATCACAGGTACCTGCGGGAACCAGGCTGTGACTGTTGTATAAATGCTAATTTACAGCTGCAGAAAACACAAATCAGAGTAATGGGTGCTTCCTTTCTGTAAGCTTTGAAAACAGGGCTGATCGTGTATCCACAAAGCACATCTTTGCAAGACAGGCAGGCAGACATCTGCAGCTACAGGTGCAATTACAATGCTTTGTGGGAGAAATGATCTGTTTAGGATGGAACTGATCCCGACTAGACTGAAGTGAGACAGTCAGAAACACTCTTTGTCCTTTAAAATAGTAACACAATTTCAAGTTATTAAAGCTTTCTGCAGCATTATTCATGGAACTGGTGAAACAGGAGAGGAGGGAACAGGAAATTGAGTATGGGGGAGGGAAGCAGGCTGATGGACCTCAGGAGGGAAGGGGGGGATGGGACCCCCTGGGGCTTTCTTATGCACTCAGATGACAGGACAAATCTGAGTCCACAAACACTCCTCCTCCTCCTGCTCCTCCTCCTGCTCCTCC
The DNA here is from genome assembly GCF_034190915.1 of Cavia porcellus. Classification (NCBI taxonomy): domain Eukaryota; kingdom Metazoa; phylum Chordata; class Mammalia; order Rodentia; family Caviidae; genus Cavia; species Cavia porcellus. The sequence continues at coordinate 37,864,381 of NW_026947511.1, read as the reverse complement.
TTCTCCTCCTCCTCCTCCTCTTCCTCCTCCTCCTCCTCCTCCTCGTCTCCCCCTTCTGCCTTACAAGAGGGTACAGCCCATCCTCCCTACAGCTGGGGTTCCGCAGTCCCACCTTTCCCCATTTAAAAGCTTTCATCTCAATTTAAACGGCAGAGAGGGAAACCTCTCCTGTCTCCCAGGGTGTGTTTGGCTCTAACCACAGGCCTCTCTCAGGGAGAGCCAGCTTTACCCGCCCAGGGTATTCCCATTGCCTCACGAGCGTGGCATCGCCATAGCCAACACTTCAGGGACTGAGCTCTTACCCACGGGGATGAATGTCACTTCTATGGCCTTGCTGCCCCTGGCTCCGTGGCTGCTGACAAACTCGCACGTGTAGGTGACCGTCGCTGGGCACTGGGTCCTGTTGGCCTGCAGGATGTACCTGCTGCAGCCGGAGTCCAGGTCCTGGTCCTCGTGTCCTGCGAGCACAGAAGCGACTCCTTTACTGCTGCTGCTGGCTGACTCTGATTTACACCAAGTCTGACCTGGTATAAGCGTTCATGTTTTTTCAGTCACGCAGCAGTTTTGCCCCCCAAAACCGCTTCCTTTCCTTTCCTTCCTTGCCACTACCAGAGACTTCAAAACCTCTGCACATCCTGCCCCTTGCCTAGGGCTCTAGGTTGCCCTGTGTCTGATTTTTCCTGTTCCTACCCCTCAAGTCTCTCTCCTTGCACTCTGCCTGCCAGTGTCCTTTCCTAAGACACTCTTCTAACACCATCTTGCAAAACTGAAAGAAAAAAAGAAAGAAAGAATAAGCCTCTTGATTCATGCCAAAATAAGTCAGCCTTTTCAGCTCTGTGAAATATTTTGATTGATGAGGAGCCAGCTTTCCTTCCTAGCTCCCGAATCTCTGCTCAGATCACCCAGTTTCTGTCTGCTGGCTCACAGATGCAGGCAACCCACACCCCTGGGAGGTGAGAAGCACTACCTCAACCCCCTGGGACCTCTCATCACCCTTCACCTTCCTGTGCCCCCACTTTCCTCTTCCTCTTCCATTTGGCCACAGGTACCCTCAAGCCTTCCCTTCCTAAAACGACCTGGCCCCAGTGCCTACGACCTCTAATTCCTCACTCCCACTGCTCCTCCTCACATCTTTGCCCTTGGCCTTCTTTTGTTATGGTCAGTGAGCGTGTGAAAGACAGCCTGGCGGTGTTCATCCTGGGGAAGTGGTCCACGCATACAGCACCTCCATCCTGTCCAGTTCCTCCGCCTCCCTCTCCTCCCTCCCGATCCCTTCTCTGTCTCCAAGTCTACCCACCAGCCTCATACCATTGCGTCTTTATGTCTTCATTTATTCATATTTTAGGCTTTTATGTCAGAGAAAACACAGTATATGTAACTTTTCAAGTCTGGCTTTAGCCTTCTTCACCCCCTACCAAAAGCACCCTTCAAGACTCACAGCGGCCTGCTCTCCCCACTTCCAGGGCCTCTCCCCGGCTCCCACGGAGGGACCCTCTTATCTGGCTGCCGGAGCCCTAGGCCTCTCCTGCCTCTCTCTGTCCTCATCCTCCCTCCATGCCTCCCTTCAGCTCCCTTCCTGCTGCTCCCTCCACAAGCAGGGTGCTCCTGGGCTATCTAGCTCCTGACATTGGCCCTCTTCTTCACGTTCCTCCGCTCCTTCCCCAGCAATCTCCGCCACAGCCGCTCTGTGTCTGTATGACTTCCCACAACTACGTAATGACTACGTAAAAACCACTGCAACTACGGGTGAATCATACTTTACAGGAAAAATGATACTTTAAAAAAAGAATAACAGCCATAGTACAGAATTTCAAAACAAAATAACAGATTAGCACTGATTAATATATCGTATACTGTTATCTTCAAGGAAGTTCGGATTACAAGATATAGGCATAAAAATGATCAGACAATCGTACAATGAAGCACAAACTTTTTTTTGATGAACTAATAGAGATCAGTAGTATAGCTATCTAAAAATGATACTTTTAAGACTGAATGAGCGTTATACCACGGTAACTTTAAATACTAACAAAGTATCAAGTTATTAAAGCTTCCTGTGACATTATTTTCTGGACAAGGTGAAATGGGAGAGAAGAAATAATGCTTTAAGAATGAATCTGAGCAACTGTTTTTGAAGATAACAATATGAGACATAATAACCATTGTTAATTTCCTATCATCTTGTTTTGACATTCTGTATCATTTTGTTATTTTTAAAATTCTCTTTAAAATAAAACAAAAAAAGAATGGATTGATACTAACTAGACTGAATGGAAGTATTATAAAACACAATTTCCAAGAGAAATGTCCTTGCTGGAAACTTCAGAAACAAATGTCCAAGTACTGATTTGATGTCTTGGGCACCTCCAATCCAACATGCGATTTATCTTTCGCTGAACAAAACCTGCATATCCTCCTATGTTTCCTCTCCTTGTGGTTGGCAGCATCCCAGACTAGAAACCTTACAGTCACCTTTGGTGACGTGCATTTCCTCACATTGTCCTTCTACCCAGAGGTAACGATGGCTTAAACATTGCTGTCTTAGCACGAGGTCTCGAACTAAACCCCACTGTCAGTGCTCTGAGCTCTGGAATCTATTCCACCTGGGCCTGAACCTTCAGTCATTTGCCCTTCCATCTATTGTTTATTCTGCCTGAGTATGATTCTTCTAAAAATGCAACACGAGAGTCTATTTTCCTTTTACCTTTAAAATCTTACCATTGGATACAGAGTAAAGGAGAAATCTCCTAAGTATAGCGTATAACATTTATTCACAATATGGTTATAATACACCTTCTCCTCTCAGTCTCATTCTACATCTTTGTCTCAAAAACTGAGTCCCCTCTTGAGTCTTCATGACATCTGCAGCGTCCCTCCTCCTCCAAGCCTGGCCAGCCCTGCTGGGGCCCCTTCCACCCTCCTGCCTACGCACGCTGATCCTTAAAGAGCCAGCTTTTCTACCAGCTCACATGTGGACAGCAGGCCTTGCAGGAGAGCATGCATACAGAAAGGCACAGAGGTAATGAGGGTGTGTAGTGGGAGGTTCCACAAGAGCATGCTTAATACCAATACGTTGTTACATAGATTAGAGGGAAGGATGTTTCAGCTGGGAGACAGAGGGATTTCAGATGAGAGGAAGTTTGCTTATGGGCCTGAAAGGCACGTAGGGTTTTAGTGGAAAGTTCTGGCGTGTGGCTGTGGGTGCCGTGTGTCTATAACCTGGTACTCCTTATAGAAATTTCCATCACATTAGGTCAGGGTTGGGGTCTCAATCTTTCACCTGTTTTAAACTAGAGTCACTGTATTCTGGTCTCCTTCACACACCAAAATCTGAGCATTCTGCCTCCTGACAGCACATTTGGTGTTGGTAAGCAACACATTTGGCTCTCCCATCTCTGGGTTCTAGTGATATTGATGGGAAGAGTCCAGTGTGGCCACCAAGCTTCCCACAGTGGACAGGACAACTCACAGATAAGGAGACTCTGGCCCCAAACATCATCTGTGCCCAGGATGAGAAAATCTCTGTTAGAGGACATCAGATGATTGTGTTGAAGAATGGATTTTGTAGTTAAGTCTGAAAACTGCTGTCCAACGAAGGCACCAAGCCGCAGCCTGTGAGCCCTCAGGGATCACATGCATGCCAGGAGGCTGGATCCGGTTACCAGAGAGGAGACCAGGTTCCACGGGGACCACAAATATGTCACCAAGCAGAGTTGTGCTGGTGGGGGCACCCTGAGCTGGCACAGGGCTGCGGGATGAGCAGCACCAGACACTGGCAGAAGGGGCTAAAGAGTGGTGCTGTGCTCGCTGGGGAGGGGATGTGACACAGTCTCAAGCCTGCGCTCACATGCACCCAGTGTGCCAGACCTCTGCTAAGGAAGGGCGGCTTTGGCAGCCACCTCCTAAGGCTTTCTCTTAGGGACGAGAAAAACCAAGATGCTAAATGGACACACTGAAAACACAGAAGGGATCAAGATACATGGCAAATGTCTCAACTTCAAAACTTTATAACAGTAACAGACACATTGCCAAGAATCCCCTTCAAAATATTTTTTTTAAAGTCCCCTTTGAAAATTTATCTTGTTCTTGGCAAGGTGTCTGTCACAGCAAGACATTTTTAAAAATGTAAATATTCTCTGTAAATTTTGACTACTCTTTGTAACTGAATCAGCCACAATAACTTTCTTTTTTGTCTTTTTTGTTTTTATCGGTACCAGGGGTTGAACTCAGAACTGCCTGCTTGTAAGGCAGGCGCTTATGCCACTGAGCTAAATCCCCAGCCCCTACAATAACTTTTATGGTAATTATGAGGCTCTTAAGAAAGGTCTCTTGAAGGCTGGGGATTTAGCTCAGTGGCACTAAGTGCCTGCCTTGCAAGCGCACAGTCGTGAGTTCAATCCCCAGTACCGATTAAAAAAAACAAGAGGTCTCTCTATGTTCCTCAGTGCAGTGGGAGATTTTTCACTCATCATCCCGGATTAACAAAGACAGAAATTCTCAGCTGGACAAGGTGGTGAACAGCTGTAATCCAAGCATTCAGGAACCTAACACAAAAGGATCTCGAGTTTAAGCCTAGCCTTCACTACACAGAGACTGTGTCTCCAAAAACTAGAAAACAAACAAAACAGAGCTGTCAAAAACAAATTTGGAAAGTCTCCTTTTGCTGATTCCTATGAGTCTTCTCCCATTCCAGAATACCTTGCAAATGAGAAGACACAGATTCAGCTTCAAATACCTGGGGGGACAAATTGTTAGAGTACTTCCTCTAATTGGGTGCTAAAAGCAACTGCAACATTAGGAGAAAGAGCTGAGGAGAGAGAGGTTGCCAAGGGGTGGAGGAAGAAGGGCCTGGTGCCAGAGCAGAGGCTAAATTCATCGTAGACAACTGACAGCCAGCTCCCCAGGCAGGGGCCCTGTGGCAGGAAACCCATTGTTCTGCAGTGGACTCAGCCTGCCCTGGACCTGGGCATTAGGAATGTCACAGAGGGGTCCCAGAGCAGGTCCGGAGCACTGCAGCACAGGCTTCCTGGTTCCTCTCCTGGGGGCCTCTTCCAGGCCTGGAAAGCTTCCCTGGCAAGACCACAGGAACCATGCAAGATCTCTCTGCCATCTGGCAGTGGCTGCAGGATGCCCACACCTCCTCTTCCTTAAAATCAGGGAAGTGGCTGAATGTCCCAGGTATGATATTTTCAAGTTACCTTATGTCTTTCCCATCTTTCTCAAGTCTTTAAGATGCCCTGCAGCTGAACCTGCTTTGCAGAATAGATGTGCTCAGAAAAATTTGCGCGCAAATTTGATCTTTTGGTATATTTAAAGCCATATAGTCCAAGGGTGCAGACTTTGTAAAATTAAGGTTCACACATGAGTGAATTGCATGGGCAAAACTAGTGATTTCCTACTGTTTATTTTTTTCTGTAAATCTGTATAACTTGTACCTTTTCTCTGCTTTTAAAAAAAAAAGAATTGCATGGGCAAAGCCACATTTTTTTCTTCAAAGATGAGCACATGACACTGTTGTTTCTTGAGAAAAGATCTGATTGATCCTACATGGTTTCCAGGCAGAAAACAAACTTCTTTTATCCAATGGGCCAGGCCAGCCCGCAGCAGTGCTGGCCACTTGTGAGACAAGAGTTATGGTGAGTCCTAATTATTTTCTTTTTATACGAAGACAACTTGGTTAAGTCATTTAATGTGAACTCAAATTGTTTACTTTCATATTGAAGATAAAAATGCCAGCTTTAAACGGGTGATGGATTTTCAATGTAATTCAAAAGTGATCACTTTTTATTAATGGGCTAATCATAAACTGCCACAGAAAATAGTAAGCATTGCTGCTTCGTCTTATTATCATCGTACATTAGTGTACACTGGCAGGTGGGAACTTCAGGTCAGCCCTCCTGTTAAGGAAAGGAAACAGAGAAAGAGAGAGAGACAGAGACAGAGAGAGACAGAGACAAAGAACAAGACTGCAGTGTGTGTGTGAGGGTGGATACCATACAGACAGACATGACAAAGAAACTCAAGTCAGAGGTGATGCAAAAGCCAATGCTTGCATCCTTAGCTCTTGGCCAAGGACAGAGAGGACAGGAAAGTGAAACACGCCTTTTTTTTCTGGAAGGGGGAGATGCACGGCCCACGTCATCTGGCAGACCCCTGCTGGCGGCTTCTCTTCTGGGGTCTATATAACCAAACATGACCCTTACAAACTTGCCCATTTGCAGCTTTGTTCTGCAACGGCTAATCTGAAGTGGACCTTTCAAGGTTTGAAGATCGGAAGAAAGCGGCCATCTGAACCCCCACCACCTCGCGTTTCCGCTGGGCCTTTGTGCTCACGCGCGTGCGGGGCACACGCACCTGGGATGCTCACGCTGCCTTCTGGGCTCCACTCTATTGTGCTCCAGTTCACTTTGTTCTCACTGCAGCAGCTCAGCGACACAGGACTGTCGTCACACTTCACTTCCACCGTGTCATTTGCCAAAATCTGCATGGGTGTCATATTTATGTATTTTTCATTCTCAAATTCAAAAATATCCATGACCAGTTTGCAAGTGTAGACACCTGTGAGGATACAAGGAATGGTTCATTGTGAGGACGCCTGTATCCATTGCTGTGGAGGCTGGCCGCCCACACCCTGTAACTTGGCTGTACCCCAAACAGCTCCTGCTCTCAGCCCGCGAGACCCCGCTTCTCCAAGGGTCACTCAGGAGGTGCTTGATCAATGCACGGGTTCCTGGAGCCCCGAAGGGAAGTGCAAATGCTCTCATGGCCTCACACTCAGGGATTTTGCTAGTGAGAAACAGGTGTAGGATTGGACAAAGGTAACTTGGAGAACAAAAGAGTAGGGATAGTTTTGGGATCTTATTTAGCCTTGTGATAAAGTTGAAATCAACCAAGATGTGGTGAGAGCCATAGGTTCACAGTCCTTTGTACGTGAAAGAGAAGACACTTTGGGTTAAAAACAGGGTCCTTAAATTGTAGAAGGCATTGGGTCTATCACAGGTCTCTAACTTAAGATTTAGGCTTCTGGAGCTGCCTGGGGTGGGCACAATGGCAGAGGAGAGGCACAAGGAGGCACTGCAGAGGGGAGGGGCGAAGGGAGCCCTGGTGACAGGGTGGGCGTGTTCAGTCTTGGCCTTGGGGAAGGCTTCAGGAGCGCACCCAGGTCCAAACCTAGTGACCTCCACACTGGAGATAGGTGTGACTTGTCGCGTCACTTCCAGCTTAACAAATCTACTTCAAATGTTTCAAATTTAATTGAAAACATGAATAATAACATAATGCTATGTGCAAAATAAAAATCAATCTTAAAAGCATTTAAAGGCAAAAACCACACAATGAGTTTTCCATGGTGAAGCTCTGAGCTAAGACATCCCTTTCTGAATGGCCTGACACCATCTGCTCCTGCCCCAGTGCCGCTGGAGTCCTCCTCACCCTCGTCGTCCCGGGTGAAGTTGGTGATGGTGAGCCGGGACACGGAGGTCAGCTGCACAGTGGTGTAGATGGAGTATCTGCTGCTGTTCTGGAGCGTGGAGAGGTTGAAGATCCAGGACACGTTGGAGGACAGCACCTCATTTTCACACTCTAGTATCACTGTGTCCCCTTCAAAGAAGACTGCGGGGATGGTGGATATCTTGGTTTCATCTGGAAATTCAATGACAGGGTGTCAGGACCTTGAGGCGAATAAACACAGTGGACATTGCTCAGGGAGCACCGCCAGGGCCAAGATTCACGGGTGCCCTGGGCATCCACAGTGTCTCCCCACTCAGGCCCTTGTGGCTGCCACCAGAGACCCCAGCAGATGCAACCTGCCAGCTAAGAGAACATGGCTTCTGTCTCAGGTCTCTGTGCTGTGTGTTCTGAGGTCACCAGAGTGTTCCTCATGGAAGGAAAGGGAATCCCGGAGCTGATTTCAATATTTCAAGCAGTCTGGGAGAAAACCGTCCCAGTGTTTACGAGAAAAGGGCCACAGGCTAACATCAGAGATTCCCAGCTGCTGGCTGGAATAAGGTCAGTGGCTTCTTACCAACAGCTCTTAGCCTGTGTTCACTCAGGTCTTTGATCTAAGCCTGCAGTGAGTTACAAATGGAAACGCAAATTAATTATCATGAACAAATAAAGCTTGCCTGGGAAGTAAGAAGTTCTAAAGACCCAGTCTCCTCAGATCCTTCAGAGCTAGAGCATTGTAGGTGACAGGTATAGGTGGCATCCTGATTCTGTCCCATGAGTGAATGTGGCCCCGGGAGGCCTGCTTAGCCTCGAGGGGCCTCTGCTCCCCCCATCTGGACAATAGTCCACCTAGTGCGATCTTGGGAGAGGATATAAGAAACTGTGGCTATTATTTCTGCTTGGATAGTAAAATTTCTCCAGAATCACTGCCTTGAATCGTTTCCCAGATACAAATATAACAATGCTCTTTGCATGTGTGTTTTAGGTAGGTGTCCTCTCCTTATGCAGCATGTGGTCCCTCCCATGGAAACTGGGGCACCATGTCCTTCATGAGCCATTTGGGCTGAGGAAGTCAGAGTGGGGGCCCTCAGCAAGGGTTCTCCAGGGGGCTGGATGCCCGGCCAGACCTTGACACCTTATAGATATGGCAATAAATAATATCCTATGACTATGGAGGGAGTGGGTTGGTGTCCCAGTCAAAATACCAGTATTTACAAATATTTTTTAATACCTCTTCAAGCCCCCTGGTTAAAATATAATTTAAAAAAAAATTCAACTGTTAGGAGACCGGCCATCTGTGCCTAAGTGAGGCAGTGGTCTGGCTTTGGCCTTGGGTTGCTCACTGCCAGTCCCTGAGAGAGCACCTTGCCCTCTGGAAGCTTCCATTTCATCACTTGTGTTTTGGGAGAAAATAACATCGCTGGACGCATGAATGTGAGATCGACGTGCGCACCCTGGGTCCACACAGAGGACTCTTTTCCAGTGAGAAAGCTTGGCCACCTGGCCAGCAGGCCTCAGAGCCAGGAAGAGCCAGGTCTCGAAGCTGTGCAGTGTGGGCCCGTATTTTAGGCCTTTTATTCCCTGCTCTTTGGCCTTCTGGTTTGATTGATTTTGCTGCTTCTGTCCTTTGAATGAATACACTGCCACCTCATCTCATTATGGTTCTTGGTGTCACTCTAGCGATGTCTGATGCTTCCTGGGTCAGTTTACACTCATCTCTCATCCTCCTGGCTCCCAAGTAGCCACAGGTCCTCCCCCTCATGGGCACACCCACGCTGCACCCATGTGCAGACTGGAGGGAAGCATTTAAAATGAGCTGGCTCTGAAGTGATGGCTCTGGAACATTTCCACACATAGGAGTCACCTGGTGACCCTTGCAGGTCGGGGAGGAAGGGAGGCTGAGCCCTCTGCTCTGGAACAAGGTTGCCCCTGTTTGGTGTTAGTGCCTGCTGTGAGCACCTCCCATCCCAGTGCTGGTTTTACATCCTTGAGTGTTTTTGACCCCGTCAGCCCTGCATCCCAGGGCAGGGATGTGAGCCAGGCAGGCAGGCAGTGGCTCAAGAGGAAGGGTTGGAACCCAACTCTCCCATTGCTGTGTGACTTCCTGGGTTTAACTGCAGCATGAATGCCACCATCGAGCTGCATAGAATCTATGTGGGAAAGACGCAGATGGAACCACTTACTGTTCATCCCTTGAAAGGAGCTTTCATCTACTTTGTAGGTCTGGTTGAGGCTCTGCAGCACCTGCTCGTTGGCCTTTTGGATTCGCCCAGGGGGGAGCGTGGTAGTCTTGACTTCAAAGTTCACAATCACACTGCCATTGCTGGGAAGAAACCATGCCATTCAGCAGAGCAGACACTGACCCAGGAGAGTCTAGCTCTTTGGAATTTATTTGCTTGGGAAAACAAAATAATAGCAACCACCCAGGAAACTTATTCTCAGGAATTACTGACATAAACCCGTCTTCACAGTCAGCTCAAGACAAGGCTTGCACACACAGGCAGGGAATGCAAGGGAAAAATACTGCCAGTTGGTCACCAGTGGACAAAGTCCTACAATCTGACCATAGGGAGGCAGACAGAGTCCAGAAGCCGCTGACTGTGGTTACAGCCTCGTGGGCTCTGGAGCAGCAGCCAGACTGATGTTAAGTGAAGGCAAAATCCTAGCTGCTGCTGGACAGATCCCTGACTTCCCAGATTGGCAGACACGTCTTTGAAATAGAACACAGAACCCTCAGGGGCAGGGACTGGCTCAGGGAAGGTAAGTGCTGGAGCTTGGCACCTCGCTATCCTGACTGCTGGCTGCATCTTCTAGAATAATGGCATTGTTCCAAGGGATCATTTCATTTTTATGTTTCTAAACTTGCTGGACTGCAAAATTACATGTTTGTTTGCAAAATCCTTGCATGCATCAAAAGAACCCATCTTTTTCTTTTCCTTATTTCTGAGCAGGAGCAACTAGGCGTAAGGGGTGAGAGATTCCTCTCAGCACTTCCTTTGCCTTTTATTAACCCCTGCATCTGATACTGGTCTTCACCTCAGTCAGACTCTGCCCATTGAGTGCCCTACATGGTGCCCGCTAATGGGGTTTTTCCCCTTCACAGACATGTTGGTTTCTCATCAAATAGAAAGAAGTGGATTATAGCATTCTTACGTGAACTCTGTCACAGCTGCTGATCTGAAGCCTGGTAAAATCCTGTAGCCTTCCCAGAACTGGAGGAAAAAAAAAGACACACAAACGTTATGTATCAGAAACTGGCCAGAGATGCACAGATTTGAAACACAGCTAGAAGCACACGGTCCTCACCACCCTGTTAAGATTTTCTCATATATATCACGCGGCTCTGACATCTGAAGATCTTTGAAGCAATCAAACTACCTATATCCATCTGGGCTCTTGGGGAAGCAGATGCTTGAGGAAGTGTGCAAAAGTGTCACCCAGGGAAGCGGCCAGGAGGGGAGATGGGGTGCAAGTGGGGAGGGCAGGGACAGCCATCAGACCCTAATGAAACAGGGAAGAGGGGCTGAGTAAAGGCAGTGAGGCTGAGCCTGAGAAGGTTCCGTAGTCTTCACGCAGTCACCGTATCTGCAGGACACAGGTCACAGTCAGCTCACTTACGCCTCAGGAGGGGGCAGCACAGTGCTATTGGATTTGGGTGCAACTCCAAGCGCCCTACTCAAAGACACCTTGATCCAGGGGTCTGGGCACAGCCCGTGGCGCTGCATTGCCTAATCCTCCCTGGACAGCACAATAGCGTCGGCTGAGCTCATGTGGGTTTGACAAACTTTGCTTCTTTCAATGCTAAACCCAAAGGAGATGCTGCTTGACTAAGTCACCTCTGCAGAGCAGTGACAGTGTACAGTGTACCCGGGTCAGATACCCAAAGATCAATGTGCAACGTTTTTTTCCCTTTAAGCTAGGTAACCTAGTGGGGTGTATGTGTGCATGTGCACGCACACACACACACACACACACACTCACATGTACACATACAGGCATGCATGTGTGTATGCATGGCTTCACTGCTGGGCAGAGTGACCATATTGTCAGGCATCCAAAGCAGAAGTTACAAGGTCTCCCAAGGAAGTCGGTACTGCATCACAGCCTCCCTGGCAAATAGCATCTCTGCATGCTTCCTGGGGTAGGCAGGAAGCTGCTCCCACTCTGAGGAGTTAGGTGGGTCACAGTCTCAAAACTGCCCACCTGGGACACTTTGTTCCATGCCAGCTGGGAAACTCTGCCAGGGATGAGCTAACCAAAGCCTCCTTAGGATTAGAGTAACTACTGGAGGCAGCACCCTGCCCCTGCCCGCAGCTAATGCGGGTGGTTTACATATGAAAGCTTCAGGGTAGGGACATCCCACCCTCTGAGGGCAGCCGTGGGCTGCTGCCCAAAAGCTGTTCAGCCCAGCATTTGTAGGAAAAGAGGCTGCTGGGGCCAAAACCTACCGCTCTTTCCAGGTCAGTCTTATAGGATCGGTAGAGGGCAGAGGATGTGTTCCGGAGGTCTTCCTGAAAACCCACGTTCAGTCTGACTTTCATTTTCAGGGTAAGAACTGAAATAAAAGTCTTACATTAGTGTGTGAATACAGAAAGAACAGAGAAACATGAGCTTGGACTAAAACTGAGTAGTCAGTCAACAAACATGTAAGGAGCAGTTACCTTTTGGGGGCTGGCAGAAAGGTCCCTCGGGAGGGAGTCCTTTCAGACAGTTGCAGGGGTTCCCTGAGGGGGCACTGCTGTGTTCCTGACAGACAGCACTGTGGAGGCACCTTTCCTGAGGCCACTCGTAGCCTGACTCACAGGAGCACCAGATTTCATTTCTGATGGGTGTGCAGACTGTCGCCAACCAAGCAGAAGAGAGAGAAGACAGTCACCACCTTTGCGTTACAGAGGGGAAGCATTTACACAGGTAGAGAATCCTGCTGCATCTCCATGTTGCCCTCCAGAGGAGGCCTCCAGGATGTACATAAGTGCATCACTGTGCCACCAGGCATGGCAGCTGGGAGGTGGCAGCTCTGGTTATGAGGTGATCATTGAGTGACCATGGTGGTTGGCGCACCCTTAGAATGGTCACGTCTAACAGCAAATGGCCAGCCGTGGCTGTGATGGTAACCAGAGACCCTGAAGTGAAGTGCGTTACCACCAGCTTCTACATCCTGGACACTCACATTCTTAGCGTCCTGCCATCCTGTGCCAGGGTGGGCCCAGACCTGGTGACCAGGTCTGAAGTTAGGTTATAATGGATACTGTAGCTCCTCCTCCTCCTCCTCCTCCTCCTCCTCCTCCTCCTCCTCCTCCTCCTCCTTCTTCTTCTCTCTCTCTCTCTCTCTCTCTCTCTCTCTCTCTCTCTCTCTCTCTCCCTCTTTCCTGGAGGTGCTGGCCTGAGGAACTGCAGTCTCCCATAACAGGCTTGGACTTAGCAGTATATTCTCCAGCTCCATGGATATTTGAACTGACTGGATCACAACCTTAGGAAAGACCCTGAATGGGATCTACCCCAACGTCCTCAGATTCCCAACCTTCAGATGCTGCCAGGCATTTATCGTATAGCACCCCAAAAGTCTAGTCCATGATCTGGGAGGTTCTGCCTAATGTCTCACTTCTGATCCATTTCCTAATTCCTATTTCCTGATCTATGAGTTCACAAAAAAGAGGGCGTGATGCTGTTTAATATCCTGACAAGCCCTTGCTGTGATTAATGACACCTAGGATCCAGTATTTTGTCATGAGGGACCTGGTCATATCTCAGAGCCAGTTTATGGCAAAAATCATGGAAACCACCAAGCAAACCTCGGGTCACCATTTATAGTAAGGAGACCCTGGCTGCAGAGTTTACCCCGGAAGGCCATGAAGCCGTGCGCTCCAAATCCTTGCTGTTACCTCCAGAAGGATGCACTCCAATGGGAAGGCATTCAGTCGCCTTTTTCCCCAAGAAACCCTGTCACCTGTCCTAAAGCTCAGGACTCTCACTCACCTGTTGTCACATCTATGCTCAGAATCTCAGTCGCTAGGCTGTTGTCATTTACTTGAATTGGAAAGCTGAGGCCGTGAAGCTGAGTTTTGAAAGACTCCATGAAGGACACGTTCTCAAAGCTGATCTCGACGTCCACCGTGTGCTCACCCACCCCAGGGCCACTCAGGGCAGCTGAAACAGAAGCATGGAGACCATGCAAACTGATGAGAGATGTGGACAGAGACCAGTGGACTTTCCAACTGGTAAAGGAAATGGTAGGTGGGGATGGAGGCTGGGCACAGCTTCCCATAGAACTCCTAGGGAACGCTTTCAGAAAAGAGTCTGTCTCCTCCATACCAGCCCTACCCCCAGCCTCGTGACCCAGGTGAAGGCCACTGTGTGAAACACAAACTGTGGAGGTCAGGGTAGAAGGAGGGGACTCAAAAGAGGCACAGTTCAGAGGCTACGAGCCAGGGTCCAGACCAGAGGAGTGGGCTGCAGTGTTTCCAGCCTCACTGACAGATGCACTTTCCAAGAGCTGGGTCATGCACGGCGGGAAGAGCTCCGAGGAAAACCTTACAGTGCCTTGCTCTTAGTCTATACACACACCACATGCTCTGTCTTCTGCTGAGATTTAGCGCACCATAGCTGTGCAATGCAAGTTTGGCAAATTGGAAAGTAAAATGCAAAGACCTTCTAGCTCTTGGTTGTTTTTCCAGATGATCTCTGGGCTGTCGACTGCTGGTTTCTTAATGGCTCTGTTCCTCTACACAGGTTAGCTCCAGCCAGGCCACACGAACCTCAAATATAAATCTTACGACTGTCCTTTCCCTGCTCATTATGTCCTGTCGCGGCCACTGATCCTGAGTGTCCCAAGGACAGGGTCTGTTCCTCTCCCTTCCTGTGGCCCTGCCATCCCACTGGCTCACAGTGGTCTGTGACAGTGTATCCCTACTGAACTCACCACTCTGAGCCACCTCACAGGTTTGTCTCTCGGTCACCATGGGGATCTCTGACCCCACTGTGGTTAGAATATACAATCAGACCAGAGCTCCAGGCTTGAGCAGTAGTTCATTAAGAAATTAAAGAATACAAACTTTCCACCTAGGTACACTGAGGATATTTTTAGATAGGGAAATGATTAAGGAGATATTTGGGAAACTATTGCTTCAAAAGGTAAGCCAAGCATGAAACCATGATTATGTAAATTTTATCATGAAATCAGAAATCTCTATGACTGCTTTTTAAAAGAAAAGAATTTTCCCAAAACTTTGTAAGATTTGTTCTGCATACTCTAAGCATTCCTGAAGGGAAACTCTAGCAGAAGGTTTATCATGGGACACTCCCCTTGTTGAGATTTTATTGTAGAAAACTGGAATATTTGTTTCCTTGCAGACTATGTTTGTCTTAAGAGGTTGGTTTCAACCATCAACCCGCTCAGAAGTATTTCACGTTGGTATCCTTCAACCAGCAGTAATGAACTCAGGGTTAAAAATGCTCTGTGCAGGTTGCTTGGGATGCATTGTATGATATAGGATGTAGGGACGAGAAAAGCAAAGTGACTTTCAAAGTCTCACACAGAATCACAGTTTGTCATGCTACTATGACACTGCCTCAGTTTCCTGTTTTCCTTTTGATTCTAAATGGCTGAGTGGTGGAAACCAGCTTCTTGGACATCCTGGTAGTTTTTGTTTGTGTGCTGCTAAGGCTGGACACATCATGTTGCCCACTGGGACCATTTGAAAGAGGGCGTTGCTGATATGTACAAGGCTGGCCTGGAGCACACATTTTCCTGAAAAATAAAGTGGCAATGTTTGTCCCTGAAGGGGCCCCCAAGCTCCAGGGCCCTCTGTAACCAGGCCAGTGAACCCTCCTCTGAGTGTAAACAGGATTTCCTGGACAGTGGCTGTATTCAAGACAGCAGAGGCCAGCAACAACCCTGCTTCACCCACTGCCCACCCAGCTGGCTGCATCCCAGGGTCGGAGCCCAGCAGGATACCGCTGTCTGCCTGGGGTCCCCTCTGTCCCTGAGCCCTTCCTCTCTGATATGTCTATAGAGTATCTGCAGGCTTCAAGAACATGCTGAATCCCCACGCCGCTGCTCCACGATTTCCACAGAGCTACGGCAAAGGCAAAGCCCGGGGAGGAAAGGACCTGGGACGCTAGCGGGTTCTGGCCTAGGGGACATGAGCAGCTGTTCACCTGGCCTGGGCGGTGGCTCCCTGCCTCCTCAATGCCTTTGAAGAGAGTTTCAGACACAGTCACCCTGTGTGTTGGGGGAACCTCTAAGCAGAGGAAGCAGCTTCTCTGAAGGCACCCCAAAAACACTATTGCAATTTAACAAGCCAGGCTCATTTCAAGACAAAATCAACTCTAGTACTCTCCACATTTGAGTGGGGACTGTGCACATCTTGGGAACCAAACACCATGTGTGGGTTGCACAAACACACACACACTCACACATACACACTCACTTTAGGGCCTCAACCCAGGCCAACCAAATGATAATCCCCCATCTGAGTACTAACCAAGCCCCACACTGCTTAGCTTTCAAGAGCAGACAAGACCTGCTGTAGACCCAAATGATAATTTTTAGGGGATAAGCCCAGAAAAATATATTTTAAAGAGTTCCTACTCATGACTTTAATAAGCAGGTGGGTTTGGAATCTACCATTGCAATCTGAATGAAAAATCCCAGGAAGTAATCATGGAGAGCCAATTGAGCACCTAAACTTGTTCCCTCTTTGTTTTCTTTGTTTAAGTTTTAGTTGCCCCCCACAGCTGCTCTTGTGGGGAGGCCTGCTTCCTGTACACTCTCTGTCCCCTCAAGGAGCTGACACCTGCTCCCTGAAGTACTGTAATTCCATGAGACATAACTGTTGGATATGTGTTCACAGGAGATCAAATACTTCTAAAGTCAATTTTAAAATAAAGTCAAGCAGAAAAACAAAATTATTAACAATTAATGGAAAAACCACAAAAAAAAACTTCGCTCAATTCTTAGGAAAGACCTTTCTAAAGCAGCAATCTGTAAGCAGAATCCTCATGAAGAATGGGGAACCTGGAAGCCATACAAGAACATTGCTCAAGACAGACAGAGCATGGGACCCCCCAAGCAGCACCCCATGGCTCTCTGAGGGACACAGGAGTCATCTCCCATGCTGGGTCCTCCCCTAGATGACTGGACAGCACAGGGACCCAAGGGTGGCAGCTGCCCCTGGGAGACATTAGGATGTGCAGTTGTCAGCATGACCCTGACCTCGTGGGTAGGGGTGAGAGGTTCAGCCAAGGTTAGGGGGTTAGAAATGCAAACCCCAGAACCTCAGGGCCTGGAAAAGGCCACTCCTGTGCCCAGTTTTGGGGCACTGGGAGGGATGGGGCCAGCTCCCTCTGCTTTGATGTCCCTGTACCCTCTATCTGCCTAATGGAGGTTTGCCATGTTTTCTTTGCTCGGTCACCTTCTCCTCTGTGTTGTTTATCTGGCTTTTCCTCGCTCATTATTGCCTGACTCTAAGTGTCTGGAGTGTCCCCAAGTGAAGAAAGGACCTATTAGTGGTTCCCTCAAGCAAAATCAGCCAGGATTTCTCCTCTTCTCAGGTCACTGCCAGGCCCATAGCTCTTGTGTTAAAGATACATTTCTTGAAAGTTGGCCTCAAACTGTGATGTGGTGTCTGGATCTTAATCATAACTATTTGAACAAACAGTACTACTTTTTCCTGGAAATGCTAATGGGTTCTAGAACCAGAGCCTGAGCTGATGGGTTCCAGTGGCTTTTGAAACCAGAGCCTGAGCAGGTGCGGAAATTCACCTCCCACCTGCCAAGAGGTGGGAGTTACCTTCGGCCCAGAGAAGGGGCCTAGCACGCTCTCTCCTGGCCAAAGAACCAACTTCTCAAAGAACCTGTGTCCTCAAAGGACAGGACTCTGTTTCTCCCATGTGACCACATAACAAGTAAATGACAAAAGACACCTATCTTGTGCTCATTTCTCAGTATTTTCTAGAAGTAGCAGTCAGGTAACATCCTCTGTAGGATGCTAGCCCCCCAATCAGCTGGTACAGCTGAGTTCTAGGAAGGGCAATCCACAGAGGGGAAACCACGGAATCCCAGTCGTGGCCCATCAGACAGAAATGCATGAGTTATGAGAACATGAGTTATGAGATGACAGATTGTGAAGTACTGAGCAAATGATCCATCCTAACCTCTAATCACCAACCCACATTGTCAGGGCAATTCCACACCAAGTCCTTTACCTGATAGGATGAGATGTCACCACTAGTCCTCCTCTACAAAATACCCAAGAGATATACAGGGAAGCACATGTGGGACCCTGGCACATAAGTGAGAATGGTGATCGTGGACCTCAAAGTCCAAGAGAGGATGAGGTGGCCCATTAGACTGTGAACAATAGCTGTCCATCCCTGAATAAGGGCCATGGGCTTCCTACAAGACTGTTGTTAAGAAGTTGAGATCTTATGTGAGGACCTCTAGAGCGATGGTTCTTAGGCAGAGGTCCCCTCAAAGCCTCTTGCAATTATAATGTGGCTTTGGGGAGATGATTGGATCACGGGGGTCCTAGGTGGCTCGCTGTTGTGAGGCAAGCCTGATGAAGAGACCAGTTGCTGGGTGTGGCCTGCAGGGTGTATTACCACCCCTGGCTCCTTCTTTTGCTGTCTACTTCCTGAATACCATGAGGTGAGCTGTTTTCTTTCACTCAGGCCCTTCTACCATGCTGTACAACCTTGGAAACGACCAACTATGGACTGGAAACCTCTACGAACAATGAACCAAGAAAAGAAAAAAAGAGAAAAACAAAAACAAACAAACAAAAACCCTCTCCTCTTTTAGGTTGCAGAGGACCAAAACACCTAACAAAGAATCTGACCTATCACGGCCAGTAAGAATAGCCATGAGGATCCAAATTACGATGAATGTATTCTCCATAGACATGCACTTAAAGGCCAAGGAATATGGACATCATTCCAATTAGGAGTCACCATTGACACAGTCAAACAAACAAGAAACTTAGAATCTTTTCTTCAAAAAAAGCTAAACACACTCAATATTCCCTGGAGAGCTCTAACCAAACTTACATTCCTCCTAAACAGGGATCCCCTGAGCCCAGCCAGGACCTCTCCTTTCTACGGCCGCTTCCTACTTTGATGTCCAATCCATCTTCCACAAGTGCTAGGCTGATTTCCAGCATGTCTTGAATGACTCTAGAGGCCCAGGAGGACCATGTGCATTGGACTGAAAACGTGTTTTCTTGGTGATTTATCACTGCCACAATTGCTTCTAACAAAAACACGCTTGGAAGATCTTTGGAATGTCGTGTTTAGATGTGGAAGTGGTTTCTTCAAGGCATTGTGGCCCCATTCAGTGGGGCCCAGAAGTGCAGGAAAGACCCCTACTCTTACAGCTATGGGGTCACCAGCTGCTCCCAGTGAAGCTGGCAGCCCAAATCTTGGAGAAACTCAGCCAGAACGAGAGTTTGAACTCTCCTGCAAGAAGTTTGAGTTACGCACTGATAAATGTCTTCCAGAATACCAAATGAGCACACTGCAGTCCCTTTGCCTGCCACAGGGAGTGGTGAGGGTTGTTGGGGTGAGACCAGAAGCCTGCATCAGGGCCCAGAGCCATGAGGGCCTGGTGGCCACTCCTGCAGGGAACCAGCAGAGGCCTCTGTCCCAACCCTAGGGCAAGCCTGCTCTCTGTCGCCCTCAATGCGCCTTCCCACCATGGGACGGATGTGCTGGGAGGCTGAATGATGGGGTCACAGTGTTTGAAGAGGTGCACAAGAGCCACTGGTCAGGCTTACAAGGCAGATCACCAGCAGGGATTTCACGTACCAGCGCGCCTTGGCCTCCGCAGCTCCACACTTAGAAAATCCCGTTCACGTAGCACCTGGAAGGACATTTGGGAGGGTCCAGTTAGAGAAGTCCTCACCTAGGCTTCATGCACCTGAGTGTCCCAGGTGAGCTCAGGTTGCAGGTGTTGGGGAGGGGGGTACCACAGCCCAGAGGACACACACTGGAACTCTGTGGAGTGACCCAGGAAGAATTTCACAACCTGCCTTGAGAGCCAGAAGTAGAGGAGATCACCTGGCCTGGTTCTCAGACTACTGACTAGAGCCCTGTCAGGAAAGGTCAATCATGATGCTAAACCGGTGCTTTCTGTCTCTTCCCTGAACCCTATGCCCCCATAGTGACCAATGTGATCATTCTCATGACCTCTGCTCACCAAGCCCACCCACATTTCTGCTGTCCTAGGGCCCAGCAGCCACCACACATGCTCATAAATTTTTCTTTCCTCCTCAAGTCCTCCTTATATTGTTCTCTGGCTGGTTTCTGTAGGGAGATCAAGGAGCTCTGTCATTTAGCCTGCCCCAGGCTATAGTGCTCACCAGCCAGGCAACACTGGGAAACTGACTCATCCTGAATGAACCTCAGTATACCCTTTTGTAAGATGGGAATCAAATAACACCAACTTCCAATGGTTGTCACAGGAAATAAGAGAGCTACAGAGCAGCACACAGTAAGTTCTTAGGACATGTGAGATAGAGAATGCAGTGGTTCTAAGCAAAGGCCACAGGAGTTGAGTTCAAATCTCAGCTCTACCATAACATGATTTTGGCACGTACAGAAAATTGACCTCTCTGTGCCTCCGTCCAAACCATAAGATGGGATTAAATAGAGTCCACTTGAGAGAAAGTTACTGAAGATCAAATGATTCCCAAGGAAAGCTTCAGTGACATAGTAAGTGCCATTTGGGAATAGAACCCACAGTTCCAGGAAACAGTCCATCTGCCCTCTGCACTGGCTCCCCTCTGTGGTTACCCTTTCATCTGTGGTTTCTGGGTTGAAGAGAGGATGTGGTCCAAAAGGGACAAGTAAACTTCCGGGTTTCCCAAGCTGTCCTGGCAGTAAATGCCCCGACTCTGGTACACAGAGAGGCTCGATCAGGAATAACCGAGCAATCCCTTAAGGGGAGCAGTACACTCATCACCCCTGAGCTAAACTCTCATTGGCTTTCTAAAGACTAAGCCACCTGGACAGTGTGTCAGCAAAGGTCCTAGACTTGGCCTGTGGTCCCTGTGCTAGGCCCACTGTCACCACGGCATACGCGGACCAAGTTCCTGTGAACTGTGTGCCTGTCTGAGTTTCAAATTGAAAGCAGCGCTGTGCGAACATCTCATTCTCCACTCATCCTCCGGCACTGCGGCCTTGTCATGGTATTTCACAGCCTCCCTGGAAGCCATGCCGATGTGCCCTTGGATGCCCCCACTTTGACCTCCCCGCCCCCACTGAAAGTGACAAGCTATCTATCACTAGCACGGCACCATCACGGTCCACAGTCACCCTCCTGTCTCACTTTGTGCAAAGGCCCTTGTGTCCCGGTTTTGTAAAGAAATATTTTCTGCCTGTGACATTCCCAGGAAATCGGAGATTGTGACAAAGGATTTACTCACCAAAGGACGCGTCATGAACTCCAGGTCCAAGCTCAGCGCCCTGGAGAAACACATGACCAGGAGCACCAGCCACAGCGGGGACTTCCCTGGGGACTGCATTCTTCCCGACAGAGTTGTTGGTCTGAAATGGGAACCAGATGACTCACAATAATTTATTTATTTAGCAAAGAAAGGGACAGTGAGCCCTGTCTCAGAGGTCACAGCCCACAAGGACCCTTGCCATTGGGAGGGGAGAGGAAAAGGAAGGGATTGGGGAGCCATTTCTGTCCCTGCCCTGGACACTTGGGTCCTGGGGCACAGCAAGATGGGTAGGGGGCTGCAAAAGAACCAAGATGACAAGTGGCAGGGAATGTTTCTTGCATCCACCGAGAAGGACAAGAAGGAATGAGAGGGGCAGTGAGGAAGGGAATGACTGCCCAGGAGGGAACAACCGTCATGGGTGATCCAGATCCAGAACACACGTATCAAAGGACTCAGGACACACCGCTCGCTACCCACTGTGAGATTTCCAATTCTATCACATTGTATGTGATCCTATTTTCCCTTTTAATTCTGATAGCAGCCGTGAAGTTGGCCTCATGATCTATAGGCATATCAGCCATGAGCATTAAATCTGGACTTGGTTACAAACATGTAAGTTGTATTTTGCAGCATTAATTCATAGTATAGTAACATACTACCTTCACAACATTGCTCATCTGACATATTAATCTTTAAAATGATCTCTTCAAGCTGGATGTGGTGACACATGCCTACAATCCCAGCACTTGGGAGGCTAAAGCAGGAGGATCCTTGTGAGTTTGAGACCAGCCTGAGTTACGAAGTGAACTCAAGGCCAGCCTGAAATGTATAGTGTCTCAAAATGACAAAATAAATAAATAAACAAACAAACAAAGCTATCTCTTTATGACGTTGGCAATGAAAAACAGGCTTTTGGGTTGTCAGATCAATCCTTGTTGGGTTTAAAGAACAGAGCGTCACCTGAGTGATCCCAGCTTTCTGTACCCGGGGACCAGGACAATCTGCTATCTGAAGGGTGACTTCCTTCCTGTCTTCCTGTGCCTGTGAGTACTTGACAGACAACAGTTGATGAGGACACAGGAGATGCAGCTCAGGGAGGCCAGTAGGGAGCGCCAGGGACCGGGCCTGAGTGACAGCCAGCACCTATGTATGGGAGAGCCGAATTTCAGTCACTGGATGCCTGTGGCCACCTTTTCCTCTTCCCTGTGGAGCCTTGGGTGACAGACCTAATTTGCAAGCCTGGGATCAAATGCATTTAAAAATTCTGCAACTCAGAGGTGGGGGAAATGCTTTGCAATGTTGATTCTGGGAATCAACATTGAGGAACAAATGCACCTGCCACGGGGAAGTCAGCAATCATGACTTGATTTGCTACCTGGGAATTTCTCCACTTGATGAAAGAGAGCAGCCTAGGTGGCAGGGCACAGGCTGAGCTCACCAGGAGGCAGAGTGTCCCTGGGGTGAATCCAGTGTTAGGGGATAAGGTAACCTTCTCAGTGTAACCAACTCAGATAGAGTCACATAGAAACCATAAATCAGGGGTGAGATCTGGTAACCACGTAGCCAGTGATGTCCCTTAGTGCTATACTCAGGGAAAGGCACAGGTCCCAGACGGACCAGGGCAGCTCTGTCTTCTTCTGATTTCCCCAGGTTGGCAATGAAGCCCTTTATGGAGGTGCAGAATTAGTAAAAACTGCAAAGCCTCCAAATGGTCGTGCTTGATCCTTCTGCATAGGCCATCAGCCAATAATGTCCTGTTCCCTCTGGCCTTTGCCTCTCTGGAGACAGTTCTTGATATTCTTTCTGCTGATCCATTTGCTCAAAAAAAAAAAAAAAAGAAAGAAAAAGAAAAAGAAAAAACAAACCAAAAAAAAACCCCCACAAGTCTAAATACATGGAGCCCTCAAAAAACAGACCCTGGGGACAGTAGTGTCCCCATGCACAAGAGAGACTGGTGGTGCCCAGCACATAGGGAAGGACAGATTCTCTCCCTGGACAAGAACAACAAAGCCACCACTCTGAGCAGTAGTGACAGCCACATTAACTGAGAACTAGGGTGGCATGAGTTAGCCAGTGGGCTGATGATGTCGCTGGAGGTCACTTTGGCTTGGAGGTTGCTGTGACATCGGTGATCTCTGTGAAACTGGAGCTCTGGGTTTTCACCTGGAGGCAGCCAGTGGCCTCACCCTGCCTATGAGAAAAGCCACCCTTGTGCCCTGGTTCTACGTGGAGGAGCCACACTTAATGGTAACCCCTTAAAGCTCCTGTTCATCCCCAAGACTGAGACCCTGAGTTGGGCAGAGTCATGGGAACAGGGATGTGAGCTGCCATCATTCCAGGTCTCTTCCTCCTTTTTGATCAAAACTTCGAACGCTGCTGCACTCCTCAGCCCATAGGCGCTGGCTGTGCCTCACAAGGGGCTGGGAAGTGTGACCCAACCTGAGCCCGGCCTGCAGTGCTGAGTGGCTTCCTGGCCTGCACTGACATGACTTTCCTGTCTGAAGCTGAACAGCGGGCAAAGAGGAGAAAGAGCTGTTGACCTCACAGGCCAGGAATGCGTCACTGGGGTTCTTGGTGGCCCTGTACCAGGGGACCAGGGATGTGGGTACTTCATAGGTGGCCATGTTCTAGAACTGGTCACTGTGGACCTGATCTGTTTAACTAGGTCACCAGTGATGAAGATGACCACAGGACGCACTCCTTGAACCCCTCAGCACCTGGCTTTTCCCTAACCCTATCTTATTGGGCTCCCTTCTGCAGAAGACCGACCCACCCACCCCACATGGCACTTCCTCCTTGCCTTTGTTCTTCAACATTTGCATCCATCCTCACTCTGCTGTTCAGATGGGAACATGTACACTGCGTGTCTCAAGGGCGGGAGTGCTGCGCTAGTCAAACTCAAGCATCCAAGAATGATTCCTGAGACCCCCATCCAATTGTACCACCCTTCGGTCAGGCAAGCTACACACTACAGGCTGGGGTTTGCCAGTAGTGGTGATGATCAGAGGCTGCTGTGGCACTGTCTGGGGGAACCATGTCATTTATCCTGTAGATGACCCTTAGTTACCACCAACGGAAAATTATAAACCACACTATCTGCTCCTTCCCAGAAAAGCTACCTATGAACAAGGCCATCTTCTTAGCTGGACATCTATAAGAAGTGGAAATTTCCCTGCCTGTGGACATCAGCCTGGACCATGGGAAGCTTGAGTTCTGACCTCTTTGTCACTAACTGGCCGTGTGGTGTGGAGAAAGTCACGTCACCTCTCTGGGCCTTAGTTTTCTTATCTGCCAGGCTGGAGATGAGACAGATTCCAAGGACTTCAAAATTGGGTACAACAATGGGCCTCTGGGATCCCATTACCTCGTGAAGTGACTGTCTTCAGTCACATTGGCCCAGAGGTGACCTCATGCAGGCTCCTTAGGCTCACTTCTGAGCTGACTGCGCCCAACAGGGGCACATTGCATGGCCGAGGCCCACCTGCTCCACCCCAGGCACCCTTGTCCTGTCTGTCTCAGCCCCCCTGCAGGACCAGCCTTCCTGAGGCTTCTTCCTGCAGTCACGCCTTCCTCAGCCCCTTGCTGTTCCCGGGATAACTGCAGTCACTGTCGCTGGTGCCCACAGCCTGAGTGACCTGGGTTTCACTTCAGAAGTACGTGTCTTTAACAAGCACCCCTCATATTCTCACTATGGAAGTTGGCAGCTTTTTCAGAACCTAAAATAGTGCCAGAGATTTCCCAGTTTCCCCCCAAAAGTTAAAAAACAAAACAAAACAAAACAAAGAAGCTTGACTTTTATTTGGCTCCTTAATCTCCTCCCTCTGTCCCAACAGCTCAACATGATTGCTACGTGGTCAAACACTCCTATCCTTGAAGGTTTCAAAAACACACACTCCTGATCTTTCCAGCCATAAATGGTCCCCGTTTCCCCTAAACCCCAATACCCCTCACCCCAGGCCTCCCGCAGTATTGGATTTTGTGCTGTGAACAGGCTGCCAAGTGAGTATCTTCACCCCCCCACCACTGTCCTTATCCGGTTTTACATCCATTCACTGTGCAAACATTCCCGGATCTTGGCTAGTACCAGGTGCTTCCTGATGTGCTGAGCGGGTTGAGATGACAGCAACCAGGACCTGGCTCTTCTTCCACGGAGCTCAGGGTCCCCTGGAGAGGTCTATATCATTAAAGAATCTGTCACCCACTGTTTAATTCTGGCTGGAAATTGCTACCAAGGAGGAAAAACCATTATAGGAGTATTTCTTGAGTATCAAATGTGTTTGCATCAGCTGCTGAAGTAGTGAGCATGATGTGAGACCATTTAACCCCATCAGTCACAGTCAAGGGGCTCTAGCACAAGACCTTATTAGCAGTATGACAGAGAAGAAACCAAGCTGCTTGCTTGAGCCAGCATTTGAACCTGGGAGTTTAATTCCAGAGCCCAATCTTTCAATCACTGCACTGAACTAAGCTTCCCAGGGGTGGGGTGCAGCTCAGAGGTGGAGCACTTGCCTGGTGTGTGCATAACCCTGGGTCTGAGCCCCAGCATTACAATCAAAATAAAAATTAAATGAAAAGCCCACATTAGAGGGACCTTGCTGGCCTTAGGGGCTTGCAGAATCATGCTGGGGAGGTATCTAATTGAGCAGAGCCTGGAATGTGAGGTGTAAACTAAAACTGAAAAACGAGGCTGGAAGCAAGGCAAAGAGGGTTCTGAGTGCAACGGCCCAGAGGTGGAGAGAAAGCCTGGCAGACATGGGCAGCTGCAGCAGGCAGAGGAGGAAGAGGCTGGATGGCAACAGAGAGGGGAGTGGGGTGAGGTGGGCAAAGCTGGGGTACACGGGCCTGGGAATTGCAGCCCCACCTTGAGTACAATGAAGAGAGACCACAACAACCAAGTCCCATAGGATTCTGACAGTAACAGATCCAGACAAGGAAGACGATGAGACAAGAGGTCTGGGCTGGGACCAGAGAGGTCAAGATGGCCAGAGAAGTCAGGCAGCTGGGAGGCTGCAGTATCCGGAAGGAGGGTGGGGTTGGCTGTGTCCCACGGTGCAGAGAGAACTCATTGATGTGGGCATCTGGTTGGGGGGAGGGGTGGACATCACCAGGGAGGGGCCACAGAGCATGCGGGAGATGAGGGCTTGGACAAGAGAGCACACAAAACTGAAGAAAGACATCAGCCAGGCATGGTGGTACATGCCTGGAATTCCAGCGCTCTGGGAGCCTGTGGTAGAAGGATCACAAGTTCCAACACAGCCTGGCCAACTTAGTGACTTAATGGGACCCTGTCTCAAAATGAAAAATAGGGAAGGGCTGCGAGTATAGTTCACTGCAACGGTTCTGAGTTCAATCCCCAGTACTGGAAAAGGAAAGAAGGAAGGAAGGAAGGAAGGCTGCATAATGTCAGAGTGATGGTCCTTCCACAAGTGAGTGGCTTGGCACACTCATCACACACACAGATGATGCAATATCCACAGTGGTCTCTGATGAACTAGAACACTACCAAGGGAAACCACGCCTCCCACTGAGCCTTGGTCTGTGTCTGGCCAACAGGACACATTTTGTACCAGCTTTGGGCCTGGTTCCTCACACCCCAACCCCCGACAAAAGGTACACTATCAAAATGACAGCAAGTGGCAGATCACACAGAGTTGTGCTCATAGACCCGAGTCGGGCTCCTCAGAATGGCAGACCTGCATCATGGTGCCACATTTCAGGACACGATTACCCTGCCATGTCTGCAACCCTAGGGCTTCGGGGAAACTAGGACTCCACTCATAACCTTCCACTGAGTCACAGAAGTGCATACAGTGACTGCCTTAGCTACTGTCTTGTTTTTGGAACAAAATATCTGACAGCCAGAAATTAGAGAAGGAAAACATTATTTTAGCTCACAGTTTGTAGAGGTTTCAGTCCACAGTCAGTTGGTCCAGGGCAAGGTGGCACAGCAGAGGGGCATGGTGGAAGAGAAGATGCTCATGGAAGAGCAGTAGGAAGTAAATTAAGGCCACGGGAGGAGGAAGGATATATATATACACACACACACTCCCAGGCCACACCCACAGTGACCGCCTCTTCTCACCAGGCTTTACCTCCTGCCATTACATCCAGCTCTAGAAACATCAATGGACTGACCCAGTGTCATGCACCCAAGGTTCAGTACCCCGCATCCATGATCCAGTACCACACACTCATGATCAAGTCACCCCCCAAAGTGCCAGCCAATAGCACAGGAGGCTTTGGGAGACATCTAGCTATAAGCTATGGCAGTGAATTCATGTGCGAATTGCAGAGCCTGCCTGCAACAGGTCTTCACTATATGTAAGTGCTAAGATTGATCTCTGCTGACCTTATTTAATACATGAGTCACCCCAGTACATGATGAAACGTGAACTAAATATTTATTTAACACAAACACAATACCAACTAAAGAACTGTACCAAAGGTTTCTGTTTTCTATTTAATTTTCCTTTGCCTTGAACAAGGATCCGTGGCCACATTGTGTCCAGGGCCGAGTCCTATCAGATTACCGCACAGCATTTGTTTGTACACAATGGAACTGAGTTTTCCAAAACACACTGCCATGTGAGCTGTGCTGATAACCTTTCCTCCTTCTGTCGCTGGTGTAAATCACTGGGGATTTGAACTTTTAAGCCAGAGATCAGCATCTTCACGGAAACACCGAGTTCCTGGCTCCGCCCTTATCTCCATCTATCCCAGGGTCTGATTTATCATGCAGAGGGTTTCCCTGCAGCCAGGGCAAAGAATCTGGCCTGCATTCCAGTGGTGGAGGGACAGATAGAGGAGGGCATTCCTGGGCTTGGCTGCAGGCCTGGACAGAAAGTTGGGGCCTGAGAGTGGGAGGAGCTTTGTAATACTATGGAACAGTCACTACCCCATCAGAAGAGTGTCCTGTGTAAAATATTCCAGCATCTGTACCCTGGGAAGTGACATCTTCGACTCACATCCCCTCCTTTTATATCCCTCACCATTCTTTGTCCTCAAAGTCTGGCATAGCTATTCGTGGCTGTGCCCCATCACCCCTCTCCCAGGTCACCCCTTTTCTCTCTGGGTTCAGCCTTCTCCTCTCCTGCCCCTCTCTTCCCTCAGTTCCTGTTTCTCTGCACCTCCATCTGCTTCTCTTATACACCATGACCCCTGCCAAATATGTCTCCCTGGTCCTTGGGTCCTTGGCTTCTCTCTCTGACCCCTCTCTTTTAGGGAGCATGTTCCCATCTATAGTTTTTGCTATCAACTTGTATGATATTCATAAAACTTTATTTCTACCCAATCCTTGCTAAATATCAGGTGCACATTTCCAACTGTGCTATTTCCCCAGGGTCTAGGACCAAGTATGTCTTCTTCCCAGTGCTGTCTCCAGCCCTTCTCTGCCCTCTGACCCCTAGACTCCCACGCTGTCCTGTTCCTGGACACGATCTCCAACTGACACCCCTGAGCCTTTGTCTCCTTCCTGGTCACCACACGGTGCAGCCATGAACCCCATACCTGGCCAGGCACCATCATCCTGAACTTGGCCCCCTGTTTTCCTTCCTCACCAATGCCCACACAAAGCTGCTCTTGGGCCTGCCTGGGACACTGTTCTCCTATGTGACCACCATGTCTGATTGACACACTTTAAACTCTGCCATCCCTGAGATGCCCAGGCCAATTCCCTAGCTACCTCAATGCCACCATCCAAGGAAGAGCCAGCTCTGCCACCTATTTCTCTGGTGGCACTGAATATGAACAGCTGACCCATTCATAGACTTTTGATTGTGTCTTCTTTTGCAAAATCTGTCACAAATATTAACTGTAAGTATTCGTTACACTGATGGTCACCTCTCAGCTTCCTCTCAGACTCCTGGGGACTGGAATGCTCTATGCCTCCCTTCCGGGCCCCTTCAGCATTTCTGGCCTGTTCATTCATTTAATAACAATGGCTGCTGTGATTCACCAAGCGCTTTCCACTAAGCTAAGCACTCGCTGAGACTCATAATCCTACGTTAAGAAAACCCATCATTTTCTCCATTTTACAGGTGAGGACTCCAAGGCTGGGCACTTCACCACCCCCGAGGTCACACACCAAGTGGCTACCAGAATCTACACGCCTGACCCTCACAGCACCCTGACTACTCCTGCACCCCACCTTTCTCTGAAATACACTGTACTTCTCAGCCTCTCATCTCAGGCCCTGCTGCCTGGCTGTGGGATTTGTAGCCCAGTTCAGTAACTACACATGCGGATCCTTCTGATGCCAGGACTCGCTAGCCTCTTGCCTTGGTCACTAACTTCATCTTTGTGAATTAGCTGTTGCCATAGTTGCGCCTAAGGTATAGGATGATTGGAATAACAAGCGCATTAACCACCTTATAAAGCACCAAGCATGGTGTCGGGCACAGAGCGGGTCCTCGATATGTAGCATCTATTCTCACTGCTTGCACTTTGCCTCCTATTAAAGTCTTAGGTAACTCAGGGATTACCCCTGAGGTTTAATATGAGCAAGCCTCTCAGACACCGGGAACCCCATCCATAGGCTGTGGTTTCAAAGGTTTCACATTTACCATCATCTTTTAGCAAGTAGGTAAATTCCAGTTCTCTTAACCATCATGACCAGAGTCAGACGATGAGAATGGACATGCCAGCTCACAATTCAAGGTGCCCCTCACCTAATGCTTGTGTTTGACTTAGGAGCCACCTTAGGGCACCTGCTCTGTGTCGAAACTTGTACGTTGTGGGGAAACTGAGGCTAACACAGAGAAGTTCGTGTTGTATTCTCCTAGCTTCATGTTGTATTCTCCTAGCGAGACAAACTTTTAGAAAATTTTTCTGCTGCTTTTGGAAATGGCATTAGGGGCATATTTTGTGAGGAGAAAGAAGCTTGATTTATTGTCCATTCAGAAAGTGGCAGATCCTGTAAAGGGCAGTGAGCTGTCCTTCCTGGCCTTAGCCTTGGGATTGGATGTCAACACAGGCCGAGTAAGATATATGAGCCCCATGGCATCCTATCCTGTTTACGTAAGATATTTTATCAGATTCTGTAAGGTCTACAGTGGAGGAAGCTAACATAGCCCCAGTGAAGAGTGTGCTGTCCAGTCCACCCGGGAAAGACAGTTCCTTCGTGCAGAAGCTGAGAATGCCCTCTCCATCCCCACAGGGCCAACGTCCGTTCCTCAGACAACCAGAGCAGCTGGGATTGTAGCAGAGATGCTGCAGCCCTGGCACCTCCAGCCCCAACTCCCAATCATGAGCAAGCATCCCTTCTCAATCTGGCCTCTGCGTCTCCTGAAGCAAGACTCCCTGGTTATGGGATCACTACCCTGCCTTTTCCTCAGAGATGATTCAGCTTTATTCTGGCAAAGCTGCCAGAAGTTGCTTTGGGTTCTCTGGGGTCAGTAGGCACGCCCAGCTGTCTGAGTCTGCAAACACCCGCACCAGGCAAGAGTTTGATGCACCTGCAAGACCCCTGAGGGATCCACTACCCTGCAGAGCTGGCAATCCACCAGTCATATCAGTTCTCTAGTCTGCATTGCTTCCCTCCTCACTTTTCAGACCAAGAATATGACTGAAAAAGCAGTGATCTGAATTTCACATCTCAGTGCCCAAAAAGATTTAATGTGAAAGTGGGCAAAGAAAGCCACGGCTGTCTCTCTCGCTTGTGTGTCCCATACCTTGGGAAGGGGATGCTGCACAGCGGCCTTTCCAGAACTAGAAAGTTATCAACACATGGGACTGAAGTTGCTTTGCAGGAAGCAGAGCAACCTTAGCCACCGGAGCATATGGTATCCTGGGTGTTGCTTCTGACTGCTCTGAAATTCCCCAGGACCACATAGAACAGCGAGTGACATTGCTCAGTCACACGTGTCATCACTGCTGAGCGTGTCATCACTGCTCAGGAAGGGAAGCAAGCACCAGGCCCAGGGTCTTGGTGGTGGTATCTATCATGGGCTGCCCACAGGGGTGTAGGGAAAATGATTAATCCACTCGGCCACTTAGCCGTGGACCTGGAGGAAAGAGAAAGGCAGGCAAAGAGTAGCAAGATGCTTGCCCCAAATCTCACGCACCAGAAGGACCAAGGAGCTGGGTAGTGTGGAGAGGAGGAAGCTTGGAGAAGGGAGAAGACATGTGGCAGCAGTAGTAGGTGTCTCTAGTCACTGCTTTGTACCTTCTTCCCAAAGCCTGCCTCCGTGCCCCCTATCAACATGTTTATAGGAGTTTCTCCACGCACTTGCCTCTCACCAGTAAGTGGTGCTGGAGATGGGCCCCTTTCTACAGGAGTCTCAAAGAGATGGAAAACAAACAAAAAAGGGGCCCTCTCTCACCTTCATCCTGTCTTCCCGGGGCAACCACTTCACCAGCTGATAGATCAATTGCTCAGTTTTTTTTTCTGTATTTTTATTGTCTTCTCCTTTCAGAACGGAAAGCTACCTTCAGTGACCTTCCAATGAAAAGCCCAGTTTCACCCTTGAGATATTGTTAGTATCATTATTATTAGCCAAGACCAAAACCAACATGGAAATAATAACAGTAGGTAAACTTCTTTCAGACCTCCCTAGGGTTATCATTCTATCCTTCCTCCTGAGGTCGGCGTCCTTAGGGTGACGTCACAGGAGTTATGCTTTGGCCTGAGCTCAGCTTGTTTTGACAATGAGGGCAGAAACTTAGCCCGTGAAAGTCGGGCGTGGTGGCACATGCCTGCCTGTAATCCCAGCACTACGGAGGCTGTGTCAGGGAGAATGTTGTGAGTTCGAGATCGGCCTGACCTACAGAGTGAGTTCAAGGCCAGAACTGCATAGCGATAATCTGTCTCAAAAAGACCAACCCCTCCCCCCAAAAAAAACAACTTGGCCCTTGAACTAGAACTGCAAGAAACTGACAGGATCATCTTTGGGAAAGGAATGAGTATATTTGGGACTGTAGAGCACGAAAATGGTTAGGATATAGCCTGATATAGTAACAATATATTCATGTATTACTGCTATAGTTCAAAACTAAAAATCCCACTGCATTGTGCTTAGAAAGAGAGAAAGAGGTACAGTGATAGGACTTGGCTGGTTTTCCACAAAGCCTGGGAAGACATGGTTTCCCCACACTATCTGCCCACAGTATCTTCTCCTTTCTAGAACATTCAAACGGAGCCTACCTGGCTCCTAAGCCCTGACACTCCACTGCCAGGCTTCCCTGCAGGCCACATGCCACCCACGGCCCCCTGGCTCTTTTCATGGGACCAGCTACAGCCACTTCCCTGAAGAGTTCACAGGGCTCTCATCCCCAAAGTGTTTTCCGCTCAGAGGTGGGAGAATTAATCTATAAAAAGTCAACAAATCTCTCCTGCAAAGGAAATCCTGAAGGATCACTCGGGTTGTCTGATCTCTGTCTACATCTTGTCTTCCCCCCGGCCCAGCTGAGCTCACTCGTGGCAAGGCATGGCACACAGAGTTCCCAGCACACACAGCACGGCCAGACACAGGAAGAGCAGGCGGAGAGGAAGGGGCCCTAAGAGGGTCACCCAAGGACACAGGTGCCCAGAGGTGTGGCCTCAATGAGGGCAGACCACAGGAGCAGAGACGCTCCTTACCTGTCCAGCTCCGCCGCTGTCCCAGGCCGGATTCTGCTCTGACACCTGGTGGCTTCGTTCTCCTACCGGGCCATTTGCCCAGCAGCTCCTGGGGATCTCACACCCGGAGCAGGGAGAACCGAGCAGGGCACAGGGCCAGCTCTTAGGCAGAAGCAACCCGGCTGCGTGGCCTCACCGGGCCCAGTTCCACTCCTCGGAGTCTCCCAGCGCCGTCCCCAGAGCCTCGCTGCTGTTCTAAAAGCAAGAAGTGATTTCCCGGTGCGATTCCCGGTGGAGTGTGCAACTTCCCTCCCGCCCACGGGAAGTCCTTCAGGTCCTCTTATCTGGAAAATTCTCCGCCAAGTGCACAGACCCGTTTGGCCGATGCCGCTTGTCTCGACTTTCTGTTCTCCAAAGAAAAACAGCAGAAAAGCGAAACCAGCACAAACTAAAAATGGGTTGGAGCCAAGAAGTGTAGGAAGCAGAGTTCAAACCTTGGAGAGACGATTACCAGCTTGGATTGCAAAAGAAAAGTGAGTTACCAAGGCATGAGCGCCTTGTCTTTGCAGTGCCAGGAAGTTGGTGAATAAAAGCTGCAGAGGATGAGACTGATCCTCGACTTCCCTGTACATCGCCACCTCTCTGTTCTAATTCCTCTAGGTTTCCAGGAAAACTGAATTTTTGTGAATTGAGCTATCCATCCAGTCATCTCCACAACACCGATATTTAAAGATAAGCAGACATACGGAGAGGAGGCGTTGGCAAGCCACAGTGAGTTTCTGGGTTTAAAGATGAATTACACTCAAAATATTTGAACTAGAAGTGGCCCCACCCTGTTCATTTTATAAGACAGGAAACTGAAGGCCAAGGAGAAATAGCAATCTGGCCAAGGACAGAGCCAGGTAGAAGGTATAGATCACCCTCTCAATGCTCCTGCTCACTGCTGTGAGTTCCCAGAACTCTGCCCACACCAGACTGATCAATGAGCCTGGTCCAGAGTCCTGGAAACTGCATGGGAAATGAGGGTCCCAGAGAGTCTGATGCAGGCAGCCCCAAGACGGCACTTAGAGAAACTCTCATAGTGTCAGAGCAAGGAACCTAAGTCAGACTGCAAGGGTTCTGTGGCAGTGCCACCTTGCACGTCACTGAGACTCAGCTTTCCTAGAGGAAACATGAGACGACAGCCAGGCAAGGTTCATGCTCTTTCCTGCAGCTGAGGAGGAAGAGAACATGATTGGAGAGCTGCTGTGTGAAGCCATGGGACCTACCACCCCTGGCTTCCCCTCCTCCCCGCACCTCCCTGCCCCCTGCTGTCTCACTTTCTCCTCTATCTTCCCTTCTTGCTCTTCATGGCCCTGGGGCTTAGCACCTACTGCACAAAGGGACACAGCAAAGAGCAGTCACCCCTCAGGGATTGGCATCAGGAGACCCAGCACATCGCCGAACAATCAAATCCCTTACATAAAGTGGCGTTGCCACTTTATGTAATTCACCCACATCCAGGCCATGCTTCACCTAGATTATTTATGATAATTATGAGGCAAATGTTATGCAAATCACTGTGGTACTGTACTGTCTAGGGAAAGAAGAAAGACTGGATAGGTTTAGTACAGATATAAATATTTCCCCCAAAATATTTGCAATCCAGGATTGGTTGAACTCATGGAGAGAAAATCCTAAGATACTCAAAAGCTAATAGTAGACTATTTGAGTGGAAAGAACATAAATTTCCAAAATCTACGCTTCTGCTGTTAAGTTAGGACCCTCAGGCATGTTCCTAGCTTACACTGATTTACTTTTCCTGCGGGAAGGGCCTCTGTCACTTCAAGTACCTGGACCAGTGCTTCTTTCTCTGCACCCCGCTAGGTGGAGTGCAGTTGGTCTGCAACACGGAATGGGTGTTGCCGCAGTGGCAGTCCCTCTGCATCCCCAAGGAGCATTCCTTTTGCCCACAGCCCCGGTTTGTTACTAGGAACACCGTGTGCTTGGGGTGCACACTTTACAATGAAAACAAAGGCAAGCAACCACCATATGGTCTGGGCCGCAGCCCAGAAGCAATCACTGGTGGGGAGACTATGACCAGCCACAGCCACTGCTGGGACCGACTGTCCCTAATGTCCTTCTCTCCAGTCCTCAAAGGCTGGAGTTACTGCCTATGTAGCCAGAGTAGCTCCTTCTCCAGGGACTCGACAACACAGGGTCTCAGTGTCTTCCTGTCTTCAGGCACAAAGGCCCCCCATTCCCTGCTCCACTGTATGTAGGAACCAAGCTCTGCACATAATAAAATGTACTGCTCACAGGTCTGCCTGTCCTTCCCTTCTTCTCCAGAGAATCTCTAGTTTTACTTCCCTTGCAGTTGTTATGTTCAAATCCCTTCTACACAGCGGCATGGGAGTTACATATAATACACCCAAGTCCAGCCATTCTTCAAACACCTAGATTACATGTGATAACTAACATGGTGAGTAACTCTGTCCCCCTGGGCTGTGTGCCTCCTGGGTCCCCTCCTGCTAAAGGTGAGTCCTTCTGCAGTCATCTGCACCTAAATGACCAGTGTAATTCTTTGTTGGAAATGTCTGGAGAGCAGGCGCTGGTATGACTGATTTCATGCATGCTCCTAGCACAGAGTGGCAAGGAATAGGAGATCAATGAACAAAAACAAAATTAAGCTGCCCTATTTGGTGGTCCCTCCTCTTAATTATTTAGTTATTTTATTAGTGCACATTACCAGAGCATAATAATTACATTCCTTGGGTGGAGATAACACATGCACATAATGGAGTTCATGTAACATGTGTATAGTAAAGTTTTGCATTTGAAAGTTCCTGGCACAAGAATTTAGACCAAAATTAGAGGAGATCACCTGGGGAGTAAGTGTCTACTGGGAAGAATTCCAAGATGAAGCCAAGGACGTTGTAATATTCAGAGGAATTCCTCCTACCCCGGTGTCCCAGGTCATGCATCACTTCTCCAGCCAAGGCTGTTCTGCCCTCCGCCCCCAGGGGAGCGGAGGCTCTGTGTGATTCATGGAGAGAGCGTTCTAAGAGAAACACATGGGCATGGTCACAGGAGTCCTGTCACAGCCCTGGAGCATTATACACAGAAAAGTATGCCATGAGTCAACGCAGACAACCCTCCACACCCGCATGCTGGCAGGGCGAGCCTGGCTTTGCTTTCTAATGCACCACTAGATGCTGGTAACCCTTTGACCCAACATGGCCCAGGGTCAGATTCTTTGTAGAATTTCTATAACAAGGCCAGGAAAATTTTTTCTCCAGTATGGGCCTTTCCTTATGCAAGGAAGGAACCAACAAATAATCGGGCAGCTTTAGAGTACACAATGGTCTTATTCTCATCTGCCCTGTGTGTGTTTTGGCAGGGCCTCTCTCTGCAGAGGGGATTGGCCAACCAGTCCCAGCTACAGCCTATTGCGGGTTGTGTTTCCCACAGAGTCACCATGCTGGGCACCCGTAAATGGTGTGGGGATGCCCCCTCTGTGCTCCCGTCTCTCAGATGCTCACGGTGTTTAATGTGGAAGAGTCTGAAACTGCCGTCCTTCATACCAGCTCTTCACTACTGCTAACTTCTTTCTGCCGCTTTTTATGTCACCCTGTAGCCTAAGACTGTGCCAGAAATCTCAAGTACTCTCCAAGTGGAGCCTGGTTTTGCACTTTCCTGTCCTTCCTGTCTTCCTGAAAGAGGGAGACTCAGGCATCAGCAGCAACCTCCTCTTGACCCTTCCAGATCTCTTCCCGGGGAAGGTTGATGCTACCTTTCAAAGCAGGAGGAAGATCTCGCTGATGCCCATGACATGACTCCTGCCACCCCATGCCTCATAGCATTACATGTGGTGTCAGAGTTGGTGACTGACCCACTCTGTCATGGACTCTTTTCTCCCAGCCACCTTGTCATAGAGCAGAACTTGATGTGTGAGGACCCAGGCCTGGGAGGGAATCTCCATGGAAGGAAGCCACACTTCTCCGCCATCCATGCCTCAGGTGACCAGCTCCTGGGCCCTCTGAATCTCAGCCTACATCCTGGAGCAGGTGCTTTCTGGGGTAGGTACCGTTCCTGCAGGAAATAGCAAGGCTGATTTGCAAGCATCTGAACTAGGTCTACACCCCCTGATCTCATAGGAGGAACTCCCCAGACTCTACCCTCTATGCTGCTTGAGATGCCTCTATATTTCCATGACCCCAAAACACAGTCTTTCACAGCAGAGATAATTTCTTCTGCAAGATGACAATGTGACAAGGTGACTAAAGAACTGTGTCACCAAAACTACCAGAGGAATATAACCTAAGAGTCCCTCATGCCAGGAAGGATGTTGGAGTCAAAGGACATAAAGGGGCATGGTCACTTATGCATCACCTTGTGCTGGGGGATACTGAAGGGCCTTCGTCAAGGTCCCGCACCCATCAGCATCAGCACTGGAATCCAAGTTTAGATCCTCTGTTGTCCTGCCAATCCTGGTAACCTCACATCTCAGGAGCCCTTACCCTCACCCACATTTGCTCCTCCCCAGTTTCCTGGAGGGAGAAATGGTTCTACAGCGTTTCCCCCAAAAATAAGAGCTAGCTGGAAAATAACCACCCTGGAAAACTAGAGATCAAGAATGCCAGACCCAATCAGCCTATTCTGACCTCACCTGCTTTACAGAGTGGCCACTGAGCAGGAAAATAGTGATGTGTGCTGCCCACTTCTGCTGAGCATCATCTCCGCCAACCCTAGCAGATGACCTGATCTCCTTACTGGCCTGGACATCTGGTTGACAAATATGAAAGTGAATTGCCCTGGATCCTGCCCTCTGCTCATTGAGGTTTTCAAAGGGGGTGAAACACACAAAGGAAAGCATTTGTGGTGTTGCTACTGCTCTTTGAGACGTTCCTTGTTGTATAAGTGGCTCCCTTGCTCCATGGGCATCGCCCAGCCCTGCATAGCTCCAGTAGCTTTCCTTGGCCTCTAGGTTCCAAGTAAAGGCCATCCCTAATTATATTACCCCTGCCTTCCACGATCAGTCTGCCTCTCAGGACCTCTAAACCATTCTTGGACCACAAGCACAGCTACAAATCAACAGTTACATGATTATTCCGGGCCAGATACCTCTGTCTTCCTTCATCTGACTTGGAACATTAAGAGAGGGAAAGCCACATATATTTTTAGTCTCTTCCTAAATTCTTCAAATTGTTCTATCTTCCATTTATGCGAAGACAATTTAGATCTAGAGCTTGTATTTACACAGTAGTATGTGCTGTGTGTCCTAGTCTGGGATGATTCATTTGAACCACTGGGCTCTAGCTAAAAATAAGCAGAGTTATGAATAAGCTCGGCTCTCGAATCACATCCTATTCTAAATTAGAAAAGTTCTCAAATGGTCCCAAGTGTCCCAGTCACCTTACACATCAGGCTTCTGCCCTGGGATTATTTATGTGTGCTCACAGGAGCAAGATAAAAGTCATTAACTTCTCTGAGAATCATGCAGTGACTTAGATAAAACCCATTCCCTGAATTTACTCTCTCTCTCTCTCTCTCTCTCTCTCTCTCTCTCTCTCTCTCACACACACACACACACACACACACACACACACACATCATGTGCACCCTCATACTTCTCTACAAGTGCCTTGGAGGAAGACAGTAGCTTGCACACATAACTCTGGACCATGGAAATACTATGCATATGTGACACTGAGACTAGATCCTTTAATAACCCTATCACTGTACACAATACCCACCACCCACAGCACAAAGGAGGGGAGTTTTGACTTGCTCATGATTTGGCTGGCTCC
Source organism: Cavia porcellus (assembly GCF_034190915.1). Lineage (NCBI taxonomy): Eukaryota > Metazoa > Chordata > Mammalia > Rodentia > Caviidae > Cavia > Cavia porcellus. The sequence continues at coordinate 37,826,150 of NW_026947511.1, read as the reverse complement.
AAAGCAATGACATAATGGTGGAAGGGTGTGGCAGAGCAAAGCTGCATCATGTTGGCCAAGTGGCAGAGCACAAGAAAAGAGCCACAGCAGAAGGGCCAGGGACCAGATGGAGTACCCAAGGACACATCTCCCTAGCTCACTCAGACACACCTAGAGGTGTGCTGCACCAGTCCCCAGGGAAGATATCAAAACTAACCAAATGGAAGCTCCACTGTGCCACTTTCCACCCCTTTTTAACGTGCTATCCAAATACATCTCCTTAAATTATACTTAATCTCCAAATAAAGACAGTAGCAAGTTCGAATTCCACTTAACATAATGCACTTAACCTGCATACAACTGGAAATACACACACCCTTTTCTCAAAGTCTCAATAGCTCCAGATTTAAGGTGCCTAAGTATAAATCTTTCAATTCAGGACAGGCCTCAGGACTCCTGATCAAGAAGCTATATTTAGGAAATTTGTTCCCCAGATTCATTTCAGTGTACTTGGCTATCAGAGGCTGCATTAACCATTGTCCAAAGGGGCCCTGCAACTGCTTCGGTTGAAAACAGACATTAGTATCATCCATGTGGTACTGGTTTATGGGAAGAGTTTATAGATGGCATGTATATTGCCCCCTGGCAGATAATTGGCAGCAAAGGCCTCTCTCCTGGTATTAATTTTCTGCATCAGTTCCTTTTCCGTTACTGGGATGCAATACCTGATACCTACAACTTAAAAGAAGGTTTCACTTTGCTTATGGTTCCAGTCCACAGTTGCCTGGCTTCAAGGCAAAAATATTACGGCAGAAAGACATGACAGAGTAAAACTACTTAGTTCACAGCAGCCAGAAAGCGAGCAGGGAAGGTGCTAGATTAGAAAGGTCAAGGGACAAGATATAGACCCAAGGCCAGCCTCTGTGACCACCCAGACACACCTAGAAGTGTGCTCCACCAATCCGCAAGCTAATCAAGTTGAAACTCCACTCTAACCACCATGCCATTGCTCTTTTACTGGAAAACATTACTAGTAATAATAATCTTTGTTTTGCTTAACTAATTCTTTAGGTTTAGAACCATTAAGCAAAATGGAAAACATTTGACTTTAAAAGTTATTAAAATCCAATAAAATATTTAAGTATGAACTAATACTCGAGGTTGCCAAATAAAAGCACTATACCTTGAAGTTTCTATGTGCTGAGTTTTACATTTTAAACTCTAATATTCTATGAGATGGCATAAAATTGCAGAATTAAAGCCATACTCCCATTTTGTAGTCTTTACAGTCCCTGTGCTGGCATTGCTTATTTTTAATCTACGTTTGAAAATGTAGGAATAGGACATCCCACAAACTCACAAGGCTCCATCTGTGGGGACTCGCACTTCAACATGCGTGGCTGAGTCCCTCTGTATCAGGAGCTCTTATGTAACTACTTCTGAATTAATGTTTTGCTACAACATATGACAAAAAGGAGTGAATCAGGACTTATATTATGGAAATTCACCATGTGCTAGCAGTGACTGCTCAGAATTTGGCCCAACAAAGACATTTTATTATTGACATTGTCTAGAATTGCCACCACATGGTGACAGTTTTTTAAAGTAGACTCTTAGTCGGCTTCATTGTTGATTTTAAACCCTCTACAGATAGTGTACCACCTCATGCCTGCACCAGAGTCCCTCTCTTTCCTCACCCTTGGGTGTCATGAGCTCTTCATGGTCTTAGAGATGGCCCATCCCTCTCTAGGAGTTCATCCATGTTAAGGGATACACTCCACCTGGAGCAGTCCTATGAGGGACAAATGATGGTGGAGAAAGGACTCACAGATACCAAATAGAAGTGGAGAGAGAAAAGCAAGACTGTGAGAGTCCCTCCTTCACTGGAAAGCTATGTTTCTGTTCTTCCTTGAGTCCCCCACTTGCCTCATCTGGAAACACCTCCTGACCCAGGGAAAGGAAGACACACACAGATCTCTGCCAGTACAGTTCCACCCCTCCCAGAAAAATGTAAGGGTGGTGTGCGGTGCTGACCGGGGGTCAGAAGGAAGCCAGCTCTGGCTCTGTCTGCCCTTGAAGGAAGGAAGCAGGAAGCCTTGGTAGGGTACAGGGGTGAAGCAGGCCCCCTGGGACGGGCTGTCCTTTTACCTCCTGACCCTCTCCCTAATCAGAAATATGATGAGCATGCCAGCCAGCTGGAAAGCAGACCCCCAGGGAGCACTTTCCTCCTTCCCTCAACTGAGCCCTCATCCTGTACAAAGGACAGCCCTGAGGGCCATGCTTGCTGCGGGCTCCTGTAAGTCCAGTGAGGGAGGAACCACTGCTGTCCACATCTACAGACTGGAGACCGGGACAGAGTCCTGAGCTGCTCTTGGGCATGGACCTCCTGCTGGCTATGGGTCGAAACTCCCTTGGATAACAGTGTGTTGACCTGTAGATGCTCGTGGCCTGAGGTCCTGGCTCCTGGTCCATCTGCTGTTAACACAACCCACTGGCTCCTACATCATGCCTTAGAAATCTGTAAAACAAGTGCTGTGATATACATATGCGATCTTGGTGCTAGTTATCATCTCGTGCTTTTCTTCCAGATCTGCTTACACATGCACAGGGCTGAATCTGACTCAATATGATAATAGGGAAGATAGGTGCGCTTACATCACATATCCCAGGGAACCTCTCTGCCAAGTCACACGTACTGCCTCCCATGACCCAGTCCTCACTGCGGATCTACACGACAGACCCTGCTCCAGACCTGGAGCCAAGTGGTAAGTAACTCTAGGAGGTGCATTCCAACCGGGAGAGCATCTGGGTATTCTCAGTCTATCTCTGACAGCTCCATAGCCTGCAGCCCCTGGGCCTCGGAAGGCAGTAGGGAGGAGGTAGAGTGGGGGATCCCAGCAGAAGACCATAGAATGGAAAGAAATGGGTGGGTGAGGGGGTGTTGATTCCCTCTCCTGTGACCAGGTTGCAATTTGTGTGGGGCTGTGTCCCTTCACCCTCAGTCTCAGGTCCTGGAGGATTGCCCTCGCCAACAGCCACAGAAATTGCTAGATTCCTCTGACACCTTCCCCCTTATCTCTACTTTTCACCTCTTTGGGGTCTGCCTGTCACCTTCTCCCCAGTGTCCCATCAATCTTCCACAGCAGTACACTGTCCCCACGACTCCTTGTGCAAAGCAGGCTCTGAATAACACCATTCTACAGATCTAGCCTTCTGTAACATGTTCCTGGGGCACACACTCTGCTCCCCAGAACTTGCCCATTGCTCTGTTCTTTCCATTCTTCTGTCTCACAGCCAAAGCTCCCAAGATGCATTGCTTCCTTCTTTAGTCCGTAACCACCATCATCTACCTGACATCATCTACCTGAGGGGTGAAAATCTTGCTCTATTGAGATCCACAGGGAGGTGTCTGGGGGCTTCTGGGAGTGGGAAAAGGCAGGGGCAAGACTGGATTGAAAGCCAACAGTGTGGGGCTCTGGCTGGAGTATTGGGGATCTTGCTGAGAAACATAGTAAACAAAAACACAACCAAGTCTTGGAAACAGCCCAAAGGCCAAAAAAACAAAAAAGCAAAACAAAACAAACAAACAAAAAAAACCACAACCAAGTCCGTGTATCTGGAAGACTTCAACTACAGTAAAAACCCTTTGCAAATACTAAATAAGGAGAAAGAACAATTTAGGAAAAGTTTATTTTTTCTTGGGCTCAATGAAAGTAGTTTTTCGTTTATTTCCTTTTTATTTAATCACTGTTAACTTCAGCTATTTTTAACAACTTCCCTTTAAACTCATTGTTTCAAAACTCAAAAGTGACTTTCAGTAAAGGTTGTGAGGATACGGAATGGGAGGCTCAAACTAATTAATTTTACCAGTGCACTAATGGTAAAAGATCGCGTGGTCGCACAAAATCTCTCAAGCACACACCTAGCTCCTTTCTCCCTATGAAAGGGGATGGAAATGGAATCTGCTTTGGACAGACCTTCTTGGCTGGATTTTAGCTGCTGGGTTGGCAAGCAGCAAAGGAATCTGTTTTTCTTGGGATTTGCCCCCCCTTTTCAGCCCTTTATGAGCCTCATTTTGATTCACCACTTGCTTGTGTGAATATATATTCTGCCCCTTGTTATTTTTCACATGAGGCTTTATCTGCTAAGCCTTGGTGTGAGAAATTTAGTTTGTGACCATGCCACTAGAGAAGATAATTGCTTTGGGGAGGAATTTTTTGTTTTGTATTGTTTTGTTTTGTTATGCAAAGATGGAAAGTAATATTTGAGACCTCTTTTTCCTGACCACCCTTGGAGTCTTCTCTGATTGGAGGTGCTTTGGATTTCCCAGGCTCTTCCTGCCTTGTCTATCAAGGAGGAAATAACAACCCCCAGGACATATTTTGGTTTTTGCTGGCTGAGCCCCCACAGAGCCACAGAGCTCCCCTTTCCTACAGACTCACATTTGCCCTGCTCTAGAATGTGGACAAATCAGGTACAAGCAGCAGCCCTAGGTCCTCAAGGGCCCTCCAGGCCCTTTACTTGAGTGTTTGTTCTGGGTAAAAAGTGACTTCCTGCTTTGCAAATAGAAATTTCAGAGGACTAGCTTTTAAAATTCCAGACATCCCTGCAGCTCACCCTGTTTTGAACCTCACAGACTCAAATGAATCAGGGCTCAAGGATGCTTGAGTTGGATTTTCATAAATTATAGATGTATTTGAAAGTAAGACAGGCACAGAGAGGAAGAAAGAGAAGAGATTTAGTGACTTCCTTCGCGCGACACTTCCTGGGTTAGTGTGGCCTTGGAACACCCTAAGTTCTGGCTTCACAGAACACAGTGTGGCCCCACGAGTGTCGTTAGCACTCTAGAGAACTTGGGAACTCACTCCAACCTCCAGAATCTGGACCTGCAGGGCGGAGAGCCAGGAACCAGGATTTGAACACAGACTCTCCAGGTGCCTTTCCTCCACAGGAAATTCAGGAACCAAGGAGATAAATCTTGATTGTCATTTACCCTGGTGATTCTCTGAAAAACACCAGTGCCCAGTCTGCAGGCTGCAGACAGCTGAGTCAGACACTCCGGAGACATCTGGAGCGAGCAGTACAGGCAGGGAGAGGAGTGCTCGGTTGGTCTAGAGCTAGCTACTCCTCTTCACAAAAGAAGACACAATTCTTTAGAGACAACAACTCTGTCATTAAGGCTTTTTCCTCCACATCTAGCCCTGCATCTCCTGCTCCTTTCTTTCTTCTCCCAGCTCTGTTGAGACACAACTAACAGGTGCACAAGTGACAATCTGCCGTGTGTGCTGATCTGGTGTGAGTGTGCTGCTTGTGAAGTCAACACTGCAGTCCAACTCGGTCCTTCTCACTCCTTCCTCCACCCTCTTCCTGCAGCTGCCTGCTTCTGCTTGCTTCCTCTGATTCGCTATCTTTCATAGCCCCGTTCAAGGTCATCCCTGCAAGGAGCCTCTTGAGCACTGTCTGGCCTGTGCACAGCTCCTCGACCCCCGTCAAGCTTGCTGAAGTGACTTAGAGGACACTTGCAGCTGCTCTGTCACTCTGGCTCTAACCCCACCCCCAGGCTCTCTTTTGGCACCTGCTGTGGGCTCAGCTCTTACTCCTTGCTGCTGTGTGGAGTGGTGGTGCTTGATCAGTGACTTTATGAATGAATCCAGGAGGTGGCACATTGTTAGAGGGGCTAGGACAGGTGAGAGCCTGTGCCATGGCCTGCACTGCTGGAGCTGGATTCTGAATCTCCTCAGTATTAGCTGTGGGAATCCGGGCAAGTTGACTAATCTTTCGCATCTGTAAAATGAAGCTAATGATGCAATGATCTCATGAAATGAGGTCATCTATATCAGGGGCCCTCCCTAGGTCTTTCCCCCACACTGCCTCTGCTCTGCAGTGTGAAGCTGCAGAGACCTCCATAAGGAGCACACCGTGGTGCCAAGGATGGTGCAGGAGTGCAGGGTTCTCCTCCAGATGCATGATCCAGATGTGGGCCATCAACTCAGTGGGAAGAACACACTCATGAAAACTGCCCTGGCCTTAGCCCTCCTGGAGGAGCATGAGTGGTGTCCTCCGTTTCTCAACAGGTCCCCAAGCATTTTCTAAATACTGTTTCTTAGGTGCAACTCCCCATGTGTCAGAAGTGCCATCTGGGACGCACTGTTGGAAACCTGGGCTCTGCAGCACCCTCCGCTTCCTGCCTGCCACACCTTCGTGTGCACAGTCAGGGCCTGAAAGTCTGCATCCATTCATCTCTTCCAGTCCCAGATCACACCTGGACAACCCTGCTTTGTATCTCTAGTCCATTACACATCCCGGTTCTCCTGGACTAAGATACCTGTAGGCATTAATACAAAACCCAAAGCACCGATCTGGAAAAGGTTAGATTCTCCAAAACAAATAGTGGCATATGTTCTTTCCTTGGTAGCCCTGCAGTGAGTATAGATTCCGTCTGCCACCCAGAGTCAGGGGCACCTCTGTCCTTGAAGACCTGGCCTTGCCTATAGTATTACTGGGGACAAGAAGTTAGGTGGGCTCTATTGTCTCCATGTTGAGGGTCATTCTTCATGGTCACCAAGTTCTCTCTGACATCTCAGCAAATCAACCCTCCGCTTTGACAGCAAAATGGGCAAATGTGGAAAAAATCTACTCCTTGAACCCCCATCCACCATGAAGCAATGGACTCAGCCTCATCTTGGTCCGGGACTCAGTGGCAGCCCATATCAGGCAGGTTAATGTACCGTCACCCATGTCCCCTTCAAAAATTCTGCCAGAGTGCGAATTAAATGCGGCACAAAGTGCAAACTCTTTCATTTCTGTTTTACGCAAGGGTTGAAATTTCAGATGGAAATTGCTCAGAGTTGTGATTTTTGAACTGAAGAAAAGGTGAAAATTTGTTAGCAGTCTTAGCAGAGTAGTGTGAAATCTTTTTAAATGATATTAGAATTAATATTTTTCTCACCCCACCCATCCATCAGGAAACAGGACAAGATAAATCATTGGCAAGTAGTGGTTTCACATCCCTTACACTTTATCAGACACTTATTGAAACCCACAGTGCCAAGTTCTGTGCCCAGGGCTAGGAACAGAAAGGTGACTTGAGGTGTCCCTGTGACTGAGGACAGCAGCTCACTACAGAGCTGCTCTGCATGATGTGGAGAGGGCAAAGGAGGAGGAAGCTGTGTGGTGACAGGTAGGATGGGCTCTAGATGGCAGCTAGTTTGACAAAAGAGCAAGAAAGAAGGCTCCAGACTGGGACGCGTGTCAGCCGCAGGCGATGGAGAAGAGGTGATTCACCTCATGGCCATCAGGGATTGAGGTGGCAGCAGAGGGACAGGAACCCACAAGGCAAACTGAGCCATCATGGCCAGGGGAGGTGGAGGAAAGCCACACATCTGCTGTATCCCAGAGACAGGGATGAGACCATAGGTCACAGTCAGCAGTGTCAAAGCCTGTGACAGTGCAATGAGAGCCACAGGGAAGCTCAGCAAGGTGTCACGAGGCATCCAGAGGGAGGGGACATGGGGCAGGGTAGAAGGCTTGATGGCAAGAAGACAAGGATCTCTATGAGTTTCTCAAGGACTCTGTGGCCAGGAAAGGGGACAGAAGAACAGGGTGAGGGTGAAGCGAGGTGCAGCGCTGTGGAGCTGTTGTCTTCAGATGCAAAACACTGAAGCACTCTTAAATGACAGCCGCCAGCCCTGGTGTCTCCTTGGGGACGGCAAGGTGAGACAGGGTCAGGCTGAGACTTGCAGGGGCCTGGTGGGGAGCAGGCAAAGGGAGCTCTTGCCACTAGACAAAAATCTGCCTCTGAGAACAGGCTGTGTGCATGTGTGTGTAGCATATGTGCATGCATGTGTTTGTTATGTGTGCATATGTTTGTTATGTGTACACATGTATGTGCATGGGAGCACTCACTGCACAGGTGCCTGGAATCTGCAGATAGTGAAGCCACCATGAAAACGTCTCTGAAGAGAAATGTCTCACTCAAGAGTCTCAGGCTGGACGAGGGCTCGTGACCGTCTTCCCATCTTCCCTACCCTTAGCTTATTCAATTACTTGCTCCTTGCTCCATCACAAAGAACTTAAGAATGTGTGTGTGTGTGCATGCACATTCGTGTGCGCATGTGAATGCATCGCATGCTTTGGAATTTCCTGCAGACGGAACTCTGCCTTCCCTTGCTGCTCAGTAGTCCTGCCACATCGATTCACACAATAATTAACTCTTCGTTAATTGAAAGACCTTTCAATTCTTTCCAGTTCTGTTTGAGCCAGTAAGCAAATGCTACAGGGGAAAAGCAGCTAGGATTCTAGGAGTCCCTGCGGTGCTCAGAATTTTCCACAGGAATACACATGATGGTGGAGAAAGCAGAAGTCTTATCTGGTCTGACCAACAGCGAGTGTGTAATAGAACGCTGAGTGAAAAGCTTTCCAAGTGAAATGGTTTATACTTTATTACCTATGTCCCCTACCCCAGCACACACACACCTCCACTCCTAAGATCTTTGCCTCCTAGGTGACTGGCAGCGATTTCCATGTGGCACGGAGACACTGCAGGCAGGAAGAAGTGTTAGGTAAGGATCTCAAGCAATGCTTCAGCTCGTTCTTTGAGGAATAACAAAGAAAGGAAGCACAGCCTCTGTGGAAGGAAATTCCCAGGGCTGCTGGTGGACATTCGCAACCTGGCCTATGAACCCCTGAGGGGTGTCTGATAATAAACACTTGCAAACAAAACAATCCATAAAAGCATTTTTGTGGACATTCTCACATTCTCACCAAAGGGCTAGAAAATGATTTCCTGCGTCTGGGGCCCAGAGGGGGCTGGGCATCCACCTGCTGGCAGAGCTGGAGGATCCTGGGCCTGCCCTGGGCTGGTGTTTGTACATGCAGGTCCCCTTTCTCCCGGACGGGGCAGTGTGCACCACCATTCATATCTGAGACTCTTGATGTAACCCTGAGTATGGTGACTCTAAGAAATGACGCAGTGACCTTGCGCAGGCAGGAAGGACTTGACATAAGCAGAGTCCCTGCCAACCGTGGGACAAAGTGGGCACCTTTTCTACAGTGGCTATATACTGGAAATATAACAATAAATCTCTTAACAGTAATCTCTCTGTAAGCATTTAAAGCATATTAGAACCAAATTGCAGCACCTTAACCAAAATTTGAATTAGGCCTGATTATTTGTAATACTGTATCTTATTTATTGCTGAACTAGTAAGATGTGAGATCTATTGAATCCATTTTATAGACAAATAAATCAAAGGCCAGTAGCTGTTCTGTGATAATAGCAAAACTGTGGGTACTTCAGAGATCAGATGCTAGCTCTCACACTAGGTGTGCATGCCTACATGCTTCTGTGCTTTCTTTTAAAAGCTAAACTGTTAACACCTTCACCCTTCATTCACTGCAATCCAACTCAGACTCCTCAAATGGCTTGCTGTGTCCAGGCTGTAGCAGAATCTGTGTCACAGCACAAGCAAGAGTCTGAGTTCCTGCTACCAACAGAAAGCAGGGCCTTTATTTCTGAAATGTACTGCAGGCTCTGAGATACTGGGGGTGAAGCAAGCTCTCATGTCTTTTAAGCAGCAGCACCTGCCCAGTGAGGCAGGAACTCCCCTTCTTGACCCCCTGCCCTCAGGACCACTGCAGGAGGGCAGACAGATTCCAGATTTCATCTGGGCGGGGCCCACAGCAGCCTCCCGGGGCCCTCCCTCTGCCTTTGTGCCTCAACAATGGGCGGAAGCTTGGCCTTGTTAGAGGAAATTCCCAGGGCCGCTTAGGACGTTAGACAGCTGTTCTGCTATGCGGCTGGTTGAAGCTCATCTAAAAATAAACACGCTGGGCTTCCAGGGCTTCTCTGATTTTGCCCTGTGCAGTTGAGTATATTTCAAGAGAATCTTCCCCCCACCCTGCATTGTTGTTTTGGAGAAAGCAAGATTACATAAACCCGGAATATAAAACATTTCGCAGTCTGTTAGGCTTTCACCATCGGTGGCATTGCTGATTTCTGCATTGTTGAAAGGGTATTGCTTCTCGCCCAGCATCTCAAAGCAAGGTGAGAGGAAGCAAAGCTATGCTGAAAAAGTGTCCATTGTCTGCAGAAGAGGAGAGAATCCTGAACCACAAGAGCAGCCGGCCCTCCTGGATCACACAGGACAGCTGGGCCCCCAAGCTAATCCTTGACTTCTAGGAGACTATGTCCAGGTCCTCAGTGGCATAGAGGATAGGGTGTGACTGAGGCTCCTGCAGTTGAGAAGGGAAGATTGTATGAAAGACAGGGATTAAGGACCTGACTCAGTCCAATTCCCCATTCCAGGGCTTGATGTTAGAGGACGGCAGAGCCATGAAATTTACTTTTCAATTTAGATTTCTCAGTGGTTAAGAGCACATACCCACAGTCTCTCCACAGACCAAAACAGCAAGCACAAAGCTCTGAGACAGCCTGATATCCCCATTTCCCCTGGTTTAGCTGAAAATGTACCCAACTATGGCAGTTTTCCATCAATAGAAATGTGTTTGCAACACAAGGACTAAGTCACAGTCCAGTTCAGGGTGACCCAGAAGAGCGGTTTGGAATGAACTTTTCCCTCTTCATTGTTCCCATTTCTGGCTTTTTCCTGGAAGTCCAACCTACTCCATTGTTGCAGAGATCCTATTTTAAAATCAGTGCAGCAGATAACAGACTGGCTACTAGGAATCAACTCTTGTCACTATAGCCTGGTGACTATTTTGTGGTGGGGGGGGGCTGGATTGGGGCACTGACATCATGAGCTTCAGAAGCAGGAAAGACTTCTCAGGTCATCACCCAGACTCCACCCAGGGTTGGCATCCCCTGGGAACACTCAGGCCACTCCTCTTCCAGGGTGCTGGAGCCTTGCCAGGGACAAGGTGTCCCCTGTGCCACAAGCTCTCCACTAGTAGCCAATTCTGGTGGTGGGTAAATCTTTTTGCACACTGATCTGGAATCTGTTGCCCTATAATTTCCACTCATTGGTCTGGGGCTCTCTCTTTTCCCACATGGAGCAATCTTCAAATGTTTAGAAGCACCCTTCATGTGCTGCCAGGCTCCCTTCTTCCTTCAAATGTCCCTCTAATGCCCCTTGAGATAGTCGGTGAGTGATAAGTTTCTCATTTTCATCATCTTGGCCAGTCTCTGTTTTTAAAGATCTAGTAGATTTATTTTCATTTTCTTCTTTTCTTTTCTTTTCTTTTTTTATGTTAAAGTGGATAAAACGAAGGAAAATGAAACAGAATAAAACCAATAAAAACAAACCAGTACAAGTGACAATAATATGAAATCAAGAATGGTTACCATAATGCCTCTTGTTTTCAAAACAGCTGCAGACACCTTCAGACACAGTGAAAATCAAACAGAACAGAACAGAGAAGAACCAGTAAAAACAAAACAATGAATGCAATAAACAACTTCAAAACAACAGTAAATGCAAATTGGCTACCATAATGTATTTTGCTATGTTTGAAATAGCTGCTCCATGCCATCTGATATAACAAAGTCAAACAGAACAAAACAGAACAAAACCCAACCCAACAAAACAATGAAAATGATACAGGACTTTAAAATAAGACAAGAGAATTAACAATGGCCACCACCTTCAGAAGGAGATCCCCCATAGATGCCATACTGCTATCCTCTGAATAGATGATCAGACCACGGGCCCTAGGCCTGCAAAGTCAGTGAAACACCAAACACTACAAGCATCAAACTGCATTTCACCTCAATAGCTGTCACCACAGCCTGTGGGGATATTGGCTCTTCTCATTTGCCAGCCTGTGCACTGGAAAGGGCGTGGGTCGTGGCTGTTCACCCATTGTCAGTCCATGCATGGCACTGATTCACAGAGAGGGCTTGCTTCTTGGTGAGGCCTTGTCCCCTCCACTCGCAGTCCCCAAATGGCACTAACTCACAGGGAAAAACTTGCGTCTGGCTGTCCCCCTCCACTGGCAACCATCTTTTCTTGTTTTAGTACTGACTATTGAGCCCAGGCCTTTCACATTGAGCTACATCCCCAGCCATGTTTAAACTTCAGAGACAGAAGCTTAGGCTTGAACTTGAGATCTCTCTGCCTCAGCCTCTTAGACTGCTGAGATTATAGGTGTGCAGCACCAGGTCTGGAAAGATCTGGGTATTTCTTGAAGCGGCCTATTAGGCACTTTGGCTTAATGAACCTTCCTGACACTTTGTGTGTTAAGTATTAACACACATTTCCAGAAAGAAAACTAAGGCTCAGCAAGATACAATTAGTATTTAAAGAAGTAGCAAATAGGGGGATTTAAAAGTAGGTCTGTCGGGGCTGGGGATTTAGCTCAACGGCATAAGCACCTGCCTTGCAAGCCTGTGGTCATGAGTTCGACCCCTAGTACCGGTAAAAATAAGCCCACCCTGTGCCTAAAGGAGATCAAAGTGGATTTGAGCAACTAGGAAATGACCAGCGACACTGCTTCTGCAGGGCAATGGTGGACCAGGTGGACATCCAGGAAGCATGGTGGAACTACAGGAAGAACGAAACAATTCTGGGTGCCTGGGAGGTGTGTCATCAGAAGTTCCAGGTGAGGGGACAGCAGGAGGAGAGGGTGGAAGGGAGCCAGCATGGTCTTTTGAGTTGCCGAGAAGTCAGTGTCATTTTAGCCTGCGGAACAGGTGGGACGCAGAAGTTTCCTCCTAGCTGCCTCACAGGCACAGCAAGAGAGATCCCCCTGGATTGAGAAAAGATTTGAGATAAAATCTGGATGACATAGCAGTGCATAGGGGGAGAAAGGAAAGCTACATGTAGCAGAAAGGGAGTCTTCATCACTGCAAGAGCCAGGTAGGGACTGGTTACATCTGCAGGCTCCTGGATTTTCTTGCACACTGGGAAATGCTTCTCTACCATCTCCCCACTGCTCTAAAGAATCAGAGGTTGCTGCAGGCTGGTGCAGCCCCACTGAAAACCAGCCACACCTATACCGAGTACCCAGCAGATTCCTCTAGGATGTGAGGCACCGAGCCTGGGAACCATCACCATACATCCTCTGGGGAACAAGGCACCAGAGAACCATGCTGATGCCCACAGCTGAGTCCGTGGCGTGGTGAGGAAACTGAGCTGCTCTCTGCCTGGGCTCTGCACACAGGCCTGCTGCAGCTGCACTGCCCTGCTGAGCACCGTGGAGCTCCTGGGGCTGGGTTCCTCTGTGCCCTCAGGGAAATCAAGGGTTTCCCTTCCCTGCAGTTCCCTGTCTTGTCCATCACTTGAGAAACTGAGGCTGAGAAGGTTGGGAACACATCAGAGGCTCCTGGTAGGAGCTACAGGTAAGGAGTGAACTCAGAGCCACAGGGCTCAGAGCAGCCTCATTGTAGTTCACCTTGCTGCCTCGAGCTCTGGATGCCTGCATTTGTCAGCAATCAGCCTGCTGTAATTTTCCTTCATGGTTTTGCAGGGACCAGCAAGACTGAGGTGTCAAAAGCCCTCTACCAGGGACATCACGGAAGCAGGACTCACACCTGTGTACTTAGCATCCCAGGTCTGGCGCACAGCAAACCGGTTGGTGTGGGAGGGGCTGAAGAACTCAGCCCAACCTGGGTGGAGAAAAAGGAGGTGGATGCCCCCCTCTGTCACAGAGGCATGGCCATGAGGGGATTCAAAATATTCAGTCAATAACTAAGTCCAGCAAGGTCTCAGGAAAAAAAGGCAATGTGGGAAAATGCTATGGAAAGTTTCAAGCTCTAGATCTCAGTCTGACCGCAACTCCAAATTCTTCACACAGCATGCACACTAATTCGTTCACTCATTCATTTGGGAATTCAACACAGACAGAGCACAGGCTAAATGCCAGGCACTGAGAAGGGCTACAGGCTTGTCAACCCAAAGATCAGGGACAGCTCCAGGATGGGAATTAAGGTAGCCACCATCACCCAGTGTGCAAGGGCCTCCCACAGCAACCCTGCGCCCAGTGCCATAAAGTCATAGACCTCAGGGTGCTTAGTAGAGGGGGGTTGGATAAGGGACTCAGGAGACAGGTCAGGTTGTAGTGGGTAATGGGGTGGAGAATGAAATGAGATGTCCAGGTGACAGAGCAGCACAGGTGCTAAGCACTGAGGCAGGCAGGTGACACGGGTGGCCTCGTCTACCCTCTTCCATCAGAGCTTCTCAAACTATATCAGGCACCAGGGGTCCCAGGAACCAGGATGCAGGGCAGGTGCACAAGCCCAGGGGAGGGTTGAGGTTTTCATTCATCTGTAACCAGCTCCCAAGGGATACCTAATGTGACTGTCGCCTGACCACACTGACAGGTAACACAGCTGTGAACACTGGGTGCCAAAGATGCAGAGTGACACGATGGCGGCTGCGTTTCCCAGGAACGCTACAGGGGAGTGGGAGTGGGCGTGAGGGATCACCCTGAAGTGAAATTATATGGGTGACAAGAAATTACGCACAGCTCAACTAAACATGACAGAAGAGAGCAGAGCATGTTCAATCAGTAGACATAACTGGGTTGATGCTTATGAGGTTAGCATGAAGTACTTTTCCCAGAGCAAAGCTTGACTGAGGCTAAAGTGAAAATAAAAATAAAAGAGGAAAAAAAATCCAGAGCCATCTGCAGTGCTGTTGAACAAGCCTTGACCTTTCCCTGGGTTCCAGCTCACCCCTTATTTTGAATGAAATGGTGATCGAAAACAGCAACCGGACAAAATCACCCCATCCTGAGTCCCTGGGATCAGCCTTCATGGTCATCCACAGTGTCCATTGTCACTACTTGCATTTAATCTCAGGAAGTGCAACTGCACCATAGAACATTCTGGAAAATCACATGAATTCTCCAGAACCCTGCACAAATTGCTCACTCTCCTCCACTTGTCACCCTCAGGTACTCTACTAATGTACCCTTCTAATGAAGCACTTGCTTCTATCTCTGTTAGCAAGTCATCTGTCAACTTTTAACACATCTTTCACTAAGGAAGTCAGAAAAACTTAAAAAAGAATCATGGTAGAGATCTACATGGTAGAGATCGTCTGTCTCTTGCTCCTTTTCCTCACCGTGGTACGGGTCTGTGAATCTCCACAAGCTGAGAAGACACCAACAACTGAAGTGCAGTGTGGACCCATGCACGGACATCAGAGCTCATGCAATAAGACAAAGCAAAACCTACCTCACTCTCCTGCGGCTTTCCAGCTCCAGGATTACCCACACAGTACTGCAGATCTCCCCAGCTTCCTAGGGGAGGTGAGCCTCAGCAGCCAGCTCTCATTCAACTGCAGGGCCAGGAGGTGAGGCCAGGAGAGGAGGACTGTGGGCCCTGGATGGGGTTCCGCAGCCCCAGAGCAGAGATTAGCCACCGCCTGCCTGTGCCGGTGGCTGCAGGAAGAAGCCAGAGGGCAATGTGGCTGCAGGAGGGGGTGGAGGCTGGGGAGGGAGCCACAGGGGACAGCAATAAATACGAGTTCCTCTCTGTGGCCCATGCCTCTCCCCAGCCTCCCTAGAGGAAATGAGAAATCTAGCCTGGTCCACTGGTCAATGGGAAGCAGAGAATAAACATGCTGTGAGTGCACTGTGAGACTAAGCAGGACAGCGGGTGGGAGCTGGGGGATGGCCTCCTCTTTCCCCAAGTACTTCTTCCTACAGTCTCTGCACAGTCAAGAATGCCCTGTCCCGTGTCCCCCCTCCACCCCCCGCTGAAGTGTATGGGGCCACCGTTCAGACGTTCTGCAGCAGAGCAGCTGGGGAGGCCACCAAAGAATCTTCCCCCGGCCCCAGGACAGGCCCTCTCTCTGCCATCTATGGGGACAGCATAGTGACCTACGGTTGCTAATCTTGGAAAGGCTTAAGGTTCTCAGGCTGTTTGGCCTCAGGTTTCAAGAACTGTCTCAGGGCTCCACTGTAGACTGCTGGGAACGAGACCCTCCCCATCATTTGTGGGCTGCAATGAAAGATGATCATGAAAAGCCCCTCATTCAAAAATTAAAACTTTCAAGATGGCAACAGCAGAGCATGAACTCTCAGGCAGGGTCCTGGGAGTCCAGATCTCTGCAGCTGAGCAGGGTGCACCAGCACGGCTGTAGGAGGAAGGGAGACTGAGGGCTGAGGAGAGTAGCCTCCCCCTGCTTTGCTCTGAGAGGTGGGGGTCACCCGCTGAACAACTACACCCACAGAAGCAGTGCAAGGGGAATGCTGGGCTGTGGTGATGACACTTAAAAGCCTCACCATGGTCTCCTCGCTAGATTCCCAGCTCACCCGGGACATTCTCTCCCAGCACCTGGGCGGTCCTCACCAAATGCAGTCTTCCTGACCCAATTCCCATGCTTAACATCTAGTTAAGGACAGAGGCTAAATGCAACACAGGCTGGTCTCTCCCACACTCTCTGCAGCCCATCCCCTGTCCTCTCCTCCTTTTCCCCTTGGGCCTCTCCTTCCCATTTCTCTTGTTAATGGCTTTGCTCTGGGAATCACGTCCTGCTCTTGATACTCAGCACTGGAGTCTCACAGCCAGATGCTGTTCTCTGAGTCCGTGCCCTATAGGACTCTTCCTGGGTGGAGCTTGCCTCTCCTAACACTCCAAGCAGGAAGTCTGTCTGAGGCCCCTCTGCCTTGAGCTGGGGCTTACACTGTGACTTCCTGCACTGAGTCTGCTGCAGCTTTAAGACCGAGGCCCCAGCAGTGTTGGATTCCTATAAATTCAAGGTTAATAGGAAGAGCATTATTAGTTATAGATACCTTCAGGGGAAAAATAAAATATATAGCTCAAAGGATCAAGATTCTTGTTAGGGTTTTAGAGTTTAAACTCTGGTAGACACAGAGGAGCCAGGTCACAGGTGACACTGCTGTGGCTCACTGTTTATTTAAATGCCACCGTTTCCACATGCTGTACCTCTCTGCTGACATGCAGGCACATCAGGAGAAGGAACAGTGTCCTCCATGCTGAAAATGAAGCCTGAGCCATGCCTAAGAGAGGTAGGACTCCGGTTAGTAAAGCTGGAAGATAAAACTACTGCTAGGTGAGCGGGAGAGATAGAAAGGAGTGAACATAAAAAGGGAAAGAGGAGGAGGAACCGGGGAGGAGGAAAGAGAGAAAGGAGGAAGACAGGACACGTGGGAGGCAAAGAGGATGGAGACAGGAGGGAGAAAGAAGGCTCTCCCAGGTCGGCGTTTACTCCGGGAGATCCCGGCAGGGCAGGTCTGCTGTCTGTGAGTCTTGCTTGGTCCTGCACCTTCCCAGCTCCCCGGTGATCAAGAGCAGAGGGAATGAGGGCCTCACTCAGAGCTGCTGTCCCAACACGTGGGTTAGCTTCTGCCTTTGCTTGGACTTTGACACATTATCAAAGCCACATACTCCTCTGTTGTTTGATGCCATCGAACATTTTTAGGGCAACATCAGCACTGGAATTTCTGGAAGGTGTTCTGTTCCTTCTCAGGGTTCCCTGGGGTCTAGTGGGCATTTGGTGAATTTATAGAAGCTGTGGGTGGCTGAGAGACTCCTGATGTGGCTACCTGGCTAAGTACAAATTACTGTCATGGAAAGCCATTGGCTAACACCCATGAAGACAATCAAAATGCGTGTGATTCTGAGTATCTAGCTGTATGCACTGAATTGAAATTTAATATATGCATGACCCCTAATGCAGCAAAGATATTTAATAAATTGATTGTTTGAGTTTTCTTCTTGAAGTTTCAATTTGTTTCCTAATGAATGGATATTGCTTACAGTGGAACTAGAGTCTCCCTGTGATAGCAAAAGATTTCCAAAAGGAAGCATGTATCTGATTATCCTATCAAAAAAGCACGGCATGTGGTATAACAAACACTCTAAAGAAGGCTGTATCTCTAGGAGATAGAGCTGAATCTACAGGGAATCTCTAGGCCACTAAGTTTGTCTATTTTACAAGTCTGAAAGATGTGGGAACTAATAGTAACACAAATGGCTCCTATAGTCAGGCATGCAAATTAACTTTGCTTGGAAGAGACAGAATTGATTTCAACCCTGTAGAAATTATTATTCCAAACATTACCCTTCAGTGCATTGTATTACCTCATTTTAGATCTCTAAGCAAATCCTGTTCATGTTCTTGTCTATGTATAAATATATCTGCTCTCGAGATTTGCCTTGAAACTAGTATAATATTTTCCCTGCCCACTCATTAACGCATGAGTTAAAATTCCTTCCACATGTATAGTTTATATTTATACCAGAGTTATGATTTCACCTTTCTGAGAACTAGTTTTTGACAAAGGCAGGTGATAAACAGGAATTCGCCACGGCAGAATTGTTTTTCTTAAATATTTTGACTACTCTTATATGTTCCCTGAGTATGTAAAATGAAAACAGGGACAAACTGAGTGTGTAGATAATGAGACTAAAGGTTGGAAGGATGAAATAGCTGAATTCAGGCGCTTGGCTGGGCTTCCTTCTTATAGAGAACAGAAGCCACATGGTGAGGAGACTGAGGGAACGCTGGAAATCAGCAAGCGAGAGACCAGAAGCTTGAATGATCAAGAGACTGAGACAGCAGCACAGAAAGAAAAATAAAATACCCAGCATCTGTACCCAGACTCCACAGCATGGAGAGGGAAAGAGAGTGGAGAGTCCAGATACTCTTCCATGTCACATGCTGGTGGTCCTCCCTGCTGTGTGGGGCTTCACTGTCCCCCCATAGGCTTGCAGCCCACTCAGTTAAGCAGCCAAAATCCACCCATGGGACCTGCTTTGGAGAGATTCAAGACCAGTCTAGGCTACATTATGAGTTCAAGGTCAGCCTGAATTACATAGTGAGACACTGTCTAAAAGCAAGAAACAAAGATCCCACTAATTACAGGCTCCGGAGTAAATGTTTCACTTGAGAAGAGAATCCCTGGACCTCCAGCCCAATCAGAATCTTCTGGAGATTGTTTCACTGGATTCTTTAACCAGGCACAGCCATCCAGACATTGGGAAGATGCTGTAGCTATAACTTGAGAGGTCCTGGCCACTGCTTCTATTGACAGAGGACATTGCCCCAATCATGCTGGTTTTACAGACTTGTGGAATGCAAGAACTGGAGATTCAGGGAGGCTTCTATACATATTTCAGAGGAAGGTCTAAGAGGCCAGGTAGTGTATGCCTGAGAGGGAAGTACGTGAAATTGTGAAAATAAAGCCAAAGTTCCAGCAGAGATCACAGGAATTTGAATATGCCAGGAATGCGGAATATTAGCCAAGAAAAGCTGCAGGCCATGAGTGAAGTCAGCCCCAAAGAGAGGTGATGTGGGCCATAGCTGCCAAGGCAAAGGGGGTGGGGACATCCCAGCCCGTTGGAACTCGTATTTTATCTCTGTGTACCACAGATACTAGACATGGACCTACAGAATTTAATGTTTGATCTGCTTTGATCCTACTCTTTTCTAGCCCCCTATTTTTCCCTTTTAAAATAGAAATATACAATCTGTACCTTTGTTCCTTGGGATTATGTAACTTGGGCTTTTTTTTTTTTTTGCTTGCTTGTTTGTTTGGTTGTTTTCTTTTAACAGGTTTGTTGTTAAGAGTTTGCCTTGAGTCTCAAAAAAGACTTGGGCTTGGGATTTTGAAGAATGCTGGAACAGCTGGGACTTTGCAGGTGGGATCATTGTGTTTTCAGACATATACTGGATAGCTGTATTATGTTAGGCAAAAGTTCATAATTTTGTCTTTATTTAGAGATTAAGTGTGATTGAAGAAGACGTGTTTTGGTTGTGACCATTAATTCTGGTTTATCTAGTTCACTAAATAAGCAAAGCCTAGCAGAATAGTAAAACATGCCTATTGGTGTGTCTAGCTGGATCATGTAAACCTTGTGATCTTGGCTACCACAAGTGATACCTCGGTTCACAAACTTAATTCATTTCACAGTTGATTGCAAACTGAATTAGACAAGAACCAAATCAAATATCTCCATGAAGTTGACATTGAAACTAACCATTGATTTTGATTTGGGTCTCATCCAATTTGGTCTGCAACCAAAACTGTAGGAAGAATTAAATTCACTAACCGAGCTATGACTGTATACATATGCTCCTTGGCACAGTCCTCTCCAGCATCCATCCCCTCGTCTGGTTCCTAGTTGTCATGAACTCACCATCTTTGATCCACCATGATTTTCCACCAAAATGTTTGTGCCTTGTAGTCAGCCAACGGCAGACTCAATTCCCCTGTGAGCCAAATTAAACCTTTTCTTCTTTATATTGTGTGTGCCCAGTGACAAAAAGCTAAATAACACAGTTACAAAGTACTGATAAAAGAAATTGAAGAAGGTAAAAAATGATGGTGGGGCTGGGGATTTAGCTCAGTGGCATAAGCACCTGCCTTGCAAACAGGGTATCATGAGTTTGATCCCTGGTACTGATTTTAAAAAAAAATCTGTTAAAAAAAAATGATAGTAAGATGCCCAATGTTCATGGATTAGAAGAATTAATACCGTGAAAATTTCCATGCTATTAAAAGTGATTTTCAGGTTTAATTCAATTTCCATTAAAATACCAATGATAGTTTCACAGAGCTAGAACTAAAATGTACACAGAAACACAAAAGACTCCAAATAACCAAAACAATCTTGAGCAAAAAGAACAAAGCTGAGGCATCACAAAGTGTGATTTCAAGACATACTATAGAGCTATTCTCACTAAAGCAATATGGTATTTTCATAAAAACAGACACAGATAAATAGAACAGAGTTCCCAGAAATACGTCCACGAATCTATAGCAAATTGATTCTCAACAAAGGTATCAAAATATATACATTAGAGAAAGGTCAGCCTCTTCAAACTTTAGTATGCATGTTCTGTAAACACTTCACATCTTAGGAACAATGGTTCTTTTCCTCTAAGCCCTTTTTCACTGGAATGCATAGTGTAGGCCAAATAAGCTCCCTTTGTGGTCTCTGTGGCCTGAACCTCATGCCAGGGTGTAGGCTATCCCTGTTTAAAGCCATTTCCTGTGGGTTATCATTGTGGAAATGGTCCTAAAGCTGATGTTTCAGTTCATTCCCATGGGATAACTTATCTCTGGGCCTCCATGAACTGCTATTTCTTCTCACAGAAACAGTACTTTTTCCAGCTATTAATTCTTTGGAGCAACAGAAATTTATAACAATATATTCTTTAGTTCTCCTTGAGAATCACAAATAATCTTCTTCCTTTATAATGGCTTATTCCAAAACATCCTCAACCACCTTGGAGAGAAATCTTCCAACCCCAACACAGTTTTAATGACCCTATTCTTCATTCTGTGCCCAGTTTTGTGCCAGTATTAGAAACGAATAGGATACATGCTGGACCTGGGCGGCTCACATTTTAAGCTTTTAAATAATCTGTAAATTTAGAAACATTGTGACCCTAGGGAATTGACTCCATGGAGATTTTGCAGACAATTTTAATGTCATTTGGAAAGAATTACTATCTACTATTAATAGCTCAATTGTTCTATATTTCCATATTTGATAAAAATTAGATTAAGGCAGTCTAGCGTCCATAACAAATTTCTATTGGAAAACAGTTATTTATTTGGGAGTGCTGAACACATTTTTAACAAAATCAAAAATTTTAAACTAATAACGACATCAATAATAACTACTGTTATTTATGGAGTATACATCAAGAACCCTACACCACGTTACATTAAATGATGTTATTTCACTCAATTTTGATGATAACTCTGAAAGATGGGTAAAAAGATTTCCACTTTTTTTTTTTTATTTAAGAGGAAAAAGAGAAAAACACAAAACAAACCAAAGTGGCGTAAGGGTACACGCAATACAGAACTACAAAACAAAACAAAACAAAAAACCATAACAGTAAGAAATTACCTGCTAGTAGATTACACACTATTTTCTTGAAAACAGTTCCTCAAATCACAGTATCAAAGAAGATTTCCACTTTTGAAGGAAATTAAAATAGTTGCACTTTATGACTATGTGGACTGACTTTTTGGTTCCTTTGTGGCATAGATCTACAATGCTTTCCAAAAGTGTCACATTTGGAAGTGGAGCCTGATCAGAAGGGATGGTCACCAGGGCTATGACTCAGGTGTATTTTTAGGCCCGGTTCCTCCCTTCTCGCTCTTCTTCCTGGCCACCGTGATGTAAGAAACTTTCCTCTATCATGCTGTTTGCCACGCTGCTCTACCTTTGAGCCAGCTGGTCATGGACTGGCTCCACTAAAACATGAGCCTAAATAAATCTCTCTTTCATGTTGCAGGTGCTGGATATTTTGCCCCAACAACAGGAAAGTGACAGAAACAGTCTGACATAATGAATGTTTAGTAAACTGGTGGAGGAACAACTAATTATATAACCCAGTGAGTTCCCGGGACAGTTGCTTAGTTAACTTTCCATATAAAAAAAGACACAGAAAAATATGTATATTGTTTGTTATAAAACTGCAAAAATCAATGACTTTGGGTAAGCAGACATTTACATCATGCTCTGAAGTTTGAAAAGCTCCCCAGTGTGTGAAGTAAAATCAACAATTCAGGGAGATTAGTTTGGTCACTTTAAATTTTGCCTTAATTTCACTTAAAATTCTTCAGCTTTTTTTCCTTGAAATTGTGTGTCTCCTTACTACTTATAATTGTACCCCAAGACATGTTTCCTTTTTGTTCTCCTTTGAAATAAACTAAAACTTCTCTAATTATAGGTGGTAGATATTCAAAACAAGGATTCTCTACATTTTCTTTCTTTTGGTCCTATAGATTTGAGACTATGGATCAAATTCTGATAGAAGCAAAAGCTCAAACCCCTCTCCCTCCAACCCATTATGCCCACTAAAACTACTGATGTGTTCATAGACACTTTGAAATATTGATCTTCATTGTTCTTACAGTTTAAGTATATTAAAAAGTTAAAATTATTAATCAGTAAGCCCCATTGCCACAGCTCAAAAATATCTATATACAAACTCAGAAAAATAAATCCCTTAGTAGTTGAAATAATGATTACATTACTTTTAAAAGTCTAATATGCTATGTGTAAAGAAATGTATTGTTTTGAGACTCTTTGCCCCAGGGGTCGGTTCCACCTCAACCCCACATCAGGGTATAGAAGTTGAGAGGCCACCATCTTGGAAGTAGAGAGTGTGCCCTCACCAGACACCCAAACTACCAGTGCCTTGAACTTGGACTTATCAGCCTTCAGAACTGAGGAAATGAATTTCTAATGCTAACACAAGTCAGCCTCAAGCATTTTGTTATAGCAGCTAGGAGGAACTTGAGACAGGAGACTAATCCAATGTCCCCAGTTCCTCAACACATCTAGGTCCTGCTCTAGGGTCTTTGCCACCAGAGGAGAATCAGCCCATCAGGTTCTCTAGGATAATCTCTTTTACTCACAATCACTTGGCCACAAAGGGACAGGATACCTTCAGGAAATTTAAAATAGTATTCAATTGAATAATTGCAGACTGGCCAACTTGATGTATAAAGCTGACCACCACACTCACAAACTGTTAAAATAAGTTACAATTATGAGTTTTGATAGACTCTTATGAGAACAAGATCAAAATATGCTAGTATCAAATGGGTATTAGGGAGAGGAGGAGCTGGGCAGATCTGGGGTGCCCTCACTGGCCTCTCTGCGTGTCTGGAGGACTCTGGATTTCTGCGCCCAGACTGCTGGAGTTCCCTCAGGCTTCCAGGTGCAGTGAAGGAGAGAGGTCTGCAGAGGAGGAGCTGGGCAGATCTGGGGTGCCCTCACTGGCCTCTCTGCGTGTCTGGAGGACTCTGGATTTCTGCGCCCAGACTGCTGGAGTTCCCTCAGGCTTCCAGATGCAGTGAAGGAGAGAGGTGGGTTTAAGGCTTCCACATCAGCCTCCCCATTCCCGGCTTCATTTGGAGACCTGCTGAGCTCCCGATAGGTGGGCTGGCCCACACTACCAGCCTAGCCCAGCCTGTTTAGCTGCCGCGCCTGGCCACAGGTCTGCAGAGGAGGAGCTGGGCAGATCTGGGGTGCCCTCACTGGCCTCTCTGCGTGTCTGGAGGACTCTGGATTTCTGTGCCCAGACTGCTGGAGTTCCCTCAGGCTTCCAGGTGCAGTGAAGGCGAGAGGTGGGTTTGAGGCTTCCACATTAGCCTCCCCATTCCAGGCTTCATTTGGAGACCTGCTGAGCTCCCGATAGGTGGGCTGGCCCACACTACCAGCCTAGCCCAGCCTGTTTAGCTGCCGCGCCTGGCCACAGGTCTGCAGAGGAGGAGCTGGGCAGATCTGGGGTGCCCTCACTGGCCTCTCTGCGTGTCTGGAGGACTCTGGATTTCTGCGCCCAGACTGCTGGAGTTCCCTCAGGCTTCCAGGTGCAGTGAAGGCGAGAGGTGGGTTTGAGGCTTCCACATTAGCCTCCCCATTCCAGGCTTCATTTGGAGACCTGCTGAGCTCCCGATAGGTGGGCTGGCCCACACAACCGGGCTAGCCCAGCCTGTTTAGCAGCCGCGCCTGGCCATAGGTCTGCAGAGGAGGAGCTGGGCAGATCTGGGGTGCCCTCACTGGCCTCTCTGCGTGTCTGGAGGACTCTGGATTTCTGCGCCCAGACTGCTGGAGTTCCCTCAGGCTTCCAGGTGCAGTGAAGGAGAGAGGTGGGTTTAAGGCTTCATTTGGAGACCTGCTGAGCTCCCAATAGGTGGGCTGGCCCACACTACCAGCCTAGCCCAGCCTGTTTAGCTGCCGCGCCTGGCCACAGGTCTGCAGAGGAGGAGCTGGGCAGATCTGGGGTGCCCTCACTGGCCTCTCTGCGTGTCTGGAGGACTGTGGATATCTCTGCAACCAGGGAGGGTCCACAGGTTCCTGAAGCACTGCGGCCTGTGGTGAGTACCCTAACCCGGCTGCGATTGAAGAACTGTGGAGCTTCCAAGGGGCAGGTGGGCGCACAGTGTCCCTGAGGCCCAGCTTGTCTGGAACTGCGGAGTTCTGAGCAGGCAAAGGAGGGCCACTGGTTCTGTAGGCCTAATGGCTTGGAGTAGCGCGGCGCCAGAGTCCCAGTAGCTCCAAACATAGAAGGGGATTTTCAACAGATCCTGAGGAAGCTTTCAAGTAACACTTGAAACACAGAAATATAGGAAAATGACAAAACGAAAGACCAAATTACAACCTCAAACCTCCAGCCCATCTCAAGAAACCCTAGGAGCGATGTATATAGAAGAAAATATATCCCATCCACCTCATATATTGGATACAATAGCCACTGAAATTGACAAGCAACTCCAGGAAGCTTTAAAGAAATTCAAACTCGAAATAATCTCCCAGATAAAAGAAGAAATGATAAAAGAAATGAAAGAGATTCTAAATATATCTAAAGAAAACACAGATAAAAAATTGGAGGAACTAAACAAAAAGATAGAATCCCTAGACAAGCAATATAAGAAACAAACAGAATACATAATGCAGATGCACAGAGATATACAGGAAATAAAAAACTCCACTGAAAGTTGTAAAAACCGCCTTAATGAAAGTGAAGATAGAATTTCAGACCTTGAAGACAGGATTGCAGCTAGTGAACAGGAAAGGAAAGATCTTTTGAAAATAACAAGGAACCAGGAAACAACAATTCAACAACTGCAAGACGATGCAAAGAAGAATAACATAAGAATGATAGGGATTAATGAAAGAGAGGGAGACAACATGAAGGATGTCAGGAGGATATTTAGAGAAGTAATAGCTGAAAATTTCCCAAGCATGAGATCAGAAACTGACATCAGGATCAGTGAAGCATATAGAACTCCAAACAGTCATAACCAAAATAAAACTACACCCAGACATATAATAGTCACCATCCCAGAAATCCAACACAAGAATAGATTATTAAAAGCTGTCAGAGAGAAAAGACAAATCACTTATAAAGGAAAACCTATCAGAATCACAGCAGACTTCTCAGCACAAACGATAAAGTCAAGAAGAGCATGGAGTGAAGTATTCCAGATCCTAAAGCAAAATGATTTCCAACCAAGACTGATATATCCTGAAAAACTATCATTCAAAATAGATGGTGCAATACGATACTTCCATGACAAAGAACAGCTGAAGAACTTCATGAACACCAAACCAACCCTGCAAAAAATATTGAAAGACAGTTTAGATACACAAAGGAAAAAACCACTAAGCAAAGCAAATAATTAAACAGAACCGAAAGATAAAGATGCAACAGCAGAGAGATAACATTCCTACAATTAACCAGCATTTAACAGTAATAACCATTAATGTAAATGGTCTCAATGCACCAATCAAAAGAAACAGACTAGCAGAATGGATCAAGAAACAAAATCCAACCATATGCTGTTTACAGGAAACCCATCTAACCCAGAAAGATACTCACAGACTGAAAGTCAAAGGATGGAAAACAATTCTCCATGCAGCAGGAATCCAAAAAAAGGCAGGAGTAGCCATTCTGTTTGCAGACAACGTGAACTTTAAACCAACAATGACCATAAAGGACAAAGAAGGTCACTACATACTCGTAAGGGGAAAACTCCAAGAGGAAGAGATAACTATCTTAAATATATACGCACCAAACTCCAGAGCACCCAGTTATATAAAACAATTATTAACAGAAATGAAAACTCAAATTATCAGTAACACAATTGTAACAGGAGACCTTAATACACCACTGACACCAAGGGACAGATCAACCAGACAGAAAATGAGCAAAGAAATAACAGAACTGAATCATACCTGTGAACAAATGGGTTTGATAGACATATACAGAATGTTCCACCCAACAACATCAGAATACACATTCTTCTCAGCAGTACATGGATCATTTTCTAAAATAGACCATATATTAGCTCACAGAACATATTTAAGCAAATGCAAAAGAGTTGAAATCATCCCTTGCATATTATCGGATCATAGCGCTCTGAAATTAGAAATTAATGACAAAGGATACTGCAAAAATTCCGCAAACACATGGAAACTAAATAACACACTCTTGAGTAATCAGTGGGTCACAGAAGAAATTAAAGAAGAAATTAAACAATACCTAAAAGAAAATGAAAATGCAGATACAACTTACCGGAATCTGTGGGATGCAATGAAAGCCATTCTGAGAGGAAAATTTATTGCACTGAGTTCCCACATCAGGAAAACAGAACGAATACAAGTAAATAACTTGATGCTACACCTCAAACAGCTAGAAAAAGAAGAGCAAGTCAAGCCCAAAGCCAAAAGAAGAGAGGAAATTATAAGAATCAGAGCAGAAATCAATGCAATAGAGACTAAGAAAACAATCCAAAGAATCAACGAATCAAAGAGTTGGTTCTTTGAAAGAATAAATAAAATCGATAAGCCCCTAGCCAACCTTATTAAAAAAAGGAAAGAAAAAGCTCAAATTCATGCAATAAGAAATGAAAAAGGAGAAATCACTACAGACCCAATAGAAATACAGAGGATCATCAACACCTATTTCGAAAACCTCTACTCTCAAAAGTTTGATAACACAGAAGAAATAGACAGATTCTTAGAAGCATATGAAGTACCAAAGCTAGATCAAGAGGATATAAAACTGTTGAATAACCCAATCTCTGCTAATGAAATTGAGAATGTAATTGGGTCCTTGCCCACCAAGAAGAGCCCAGGCCCAGATGGATTCACTGCAGAATTCTACAAGAAATATAAAGAAGACCTAATGCCGACACTCCTCAAACTATTCAATGAAATTGAAAGGGAAGCAATCCTTCCTAAGTCATTCCTGGAAGCAAATATTACTCTAGTACCAAAACCTGAGAAAGACCCAACTATAAAAGAGAACTATAGACCGATCTCCCTAATGAACACAGATGCAAAAATCCTCAATAAAATATTGGCAAATAGGATCCAGCAAATCATCAAGAAGATTATACACCATGACCAGGTGGGATTCATCCCAGGAATGCAAGGATGGTTCAACATACGCAAATCAATAAATGTAATCCACCATATCAATAAAGCCAAAAATAAGAATCACATGATCATCTCTATAGATGCAGAAAAAGCCTTCGATAAGGTCCAACACTTATTCATGATAAGAACTTTACAGAAAATTGGAATAAATGGTCTTTACCTCAATATAATAAAGGCCATTTATGACAAACCAACAGCCAGCATCATACTAAATGGCCAAAAATTGAAAGCCTTTACTTTAAAATCGGGTACAAGACAAGGATGTCCTTTATCACCACTCCTATTTAATATAGTACTGGAAGTACTAGCCAGAGCAATTAGGCAAGAAAGAGAAATAAAAGGGGTAAAGATAGGAAAAGAAGAAGTTAAATTATCATTGTTTGCAGATGACATGATACTCTACATAGAAGACCCCCTAAACTCCATTGAAATACTCTTAGATACAATAAATAAATTCAGTAATGTGGCTGGATACAAAATCAATACTCAGAAATCAATAGCATTCCTATACACGAACAACAAAATTACAGAGAGGGAAATAAGAGAAACTGGACTATTCACATTAGCAAGCAAAAAAATGAAATATTTAGGAATTACTCTTACGAAAGAAGTGAAAGACTTATACAGTGAAAATTATAATACACTGAAAAAGGAAATTGAAGATGATCTCAGAAAATGGAAAGACATCCCTTGCTCATGGATAGGAAGAACAAACATTGTGAAAATGGCCATTCTCCCAAAACTGTTATACAGATTCAATGCAATCCCAATAGAAATACCATCAACATACCTTATAGATCTAGAGAAATCACTCCTAAATTTCATCTGGAACCAGAAGAGACCTAGAATCGCAAAGGCAATTCTAAGCAGCAAAGACAAAGCAGGAGGCATCACAATCCCTGACTTGAAGTTATACTACAAAGCAACAGTGTCGATGTCCGCTCCCGGCCGGCAGGAAGGACACACGACAAAGTCTGGTAGTGGACAACCTTTTCTTTTTATTTTCCTTCTCCGTACAGCCTGCCCTGGGTTCTCCCAGCTGAAGCCTCCTCTGGTCCGCTCCCCGCGGCTCCTTTTGTGCTTCAGTCTGCCCCAAAGCCTCTACCGGTCCGCTCTCCGCGGCTCCTTTTGGGCTTTTACTTCTGGGCTTCTACCTGGCTTCTCCTTCCGCCCAGGGGTGGCACCGGTATATATACGGGTACAGTGTCCAATCATGTTAAAGTAAGCAAGGCAAGCTGATTGGCTAACATCATCAGTTGCCAGGCAGACTATATTGTTGAGCGGGTTGTTTACGCGGTAAGCAGGAAACTAACATATTCGATGGGAGGGGTAATCTACCTCAGGCTTTGCTCTTTACCACAGGCCGCACGTCCGCCGCGCAAGGCGAGCTATCACAGACGCGGCTCCCAACATCTCCCCCTATTTTATTTTTTATGAATGTGCGCATCGTAGCCCTTCCTGGACTGGGTGCAGAGGCTTATGCCCTATGTGTAGGTCCACCGTAGGTCCTTGGCTTAGACCCTGGTTGGCCATGGCATGGTCTGCCAAGGCCCTGAGGCCCTCGTCCTTTTTCTAGGGCCAGGCACAAACTGGACGGAACCTGGATGCACACAAGCTTGCACTCATTTCCTCTCCGTAAAGAAATCCCCTCGGAGAGAAATTTAGACCTGGGCAGCATCTAACAGTCCAGCGGCTTACGTGCAGGATGGGGTAGGGCCTGGCTTAGGTCGAGTCGTGCTGGGGAGGCACGCTCTTACCCGTCATTGACTCACCTACCCTGCTGTGTATTGTCACCTTATGGAGGAGAATGAGGGATGCCCGCCATATCTAGACTCGGTCGTGGGCCAATTGAGCAAGCCATGCATATGCCTGAGGATCTTCTTGTCCATTTCGGGCTACCGCTATTTCTATTCATCTTATTGGTTGGTCTGTGATGGATCTCCAGTAGGGCAGGTCTGATCTTCAGTCGAGGGCTTTGTTGCCCGTGTCAGTCTCTCCGGTATCCACAGTGGTTCTCGTCCCGGTTCCTGTGGGAAAACACAAACCGCGCCTCGGTTCCAGCTGACCACTGGATCCGGGCCCATCCATTGTCCTGTCATAGATAACCGCGCCTTTGGAGGCAGGCCTTGGCTTACTCCCCCTTTTTGTTTTTTATTTTTTATTTTTTTTTTTTATTTTTTATTTATTTTTTTTTTTGTCTTTTTCATTTTTATAGGTACCAGGGATCGAACTCACGACTGCCTGCTTGCAAGGCAGGCACTTATGCTGCTGAGCTAAATCCCCAGCCCCCATTTCCTCGACCGGCGTTTTTCTCAGCCTGCTCGGCAGAGAACTCTGTGTACCAGGCTCGCCAATCCAGGTAACTGCCCGAGGGCAGACACGCCTTTGCCAGCTGAATCCAGTCCACGGGGGTGAGGGGCCCAGAAGACAGATTCTCCAGCATGGCAATGGTGTAAGGCGCAGTCGGCCCAAAGGTTGTAACTGCATTTTTAAGTTCTCTAATCTGCTTTATCTCAAAAGGCTCCCATACATTGCGTCCCTGGCCCATAGCTACTTGTACAGGAAATATCCCGTAGGGGCCACTATCTATCCCAGGTGGATGTACCTCATGAGACAAGCGTCCCCCCTGCCAAAGCCGCCTGTAAAAATACCGACCCGCCGGCGGCGGAGCATAAGACAGCGGCCGTGATTGGGCGGAAAATGGGGGCCCGTGCATCACTTCCTGTTCTGGCGAAAGGGGAGAGAGCTCCCAGGCGGCCGCCTCGTGGCGAGGAATCGCCTCCGGAAACGGCCCCCAAGGTGGGGCGGAAGGCTTCGCCTCCCTCTCGCGCCGGGGAGCGCTCAGGAGCTCTCTACTCCTCCGCAGACCAGGTTGAGCAGAGCGCAATTCGCGGGGCAACGCTGGAAAAGAACCCTGCGACTCCTTATTGAGCGATTTAGGCTCCTGACAGCTGGTCTCTTTGGCCTCCTTGCCATTCAACTTTCCCTCGTCCTCGGAGTCAGACAACTCCGAGGCTAGAGCCCCGTCCTCCTCCTTAGCATCCTTGTTCCCCTTGACGGACCCCTCTCGGGAGCTCCCTGACTGGGCCTGCTCAGATACCCTGCGTACTTTTGTAAGCTCTTGAGAGCTTTCTCCACAACCACCCTCGCTCTTAATGTTGCTACCTAACGTGTTTCCCATCTTTTAATATGTTACTCACCGCGTGAGGCCCAAGGAATCCGCCACTTACGCGTGAGCCTGAGGGGAGTCTAAAAGCCCTGTAGGTGCGCGCCACCCAGAGCCCAGGCTTATCCCCAACTCACCTGTCTCGCAGCTCTGTACTGGAGCGTTGTCCACTTCCACGTCTCGGGGGTGATCAGTCCCCGGGCGGGCCTCCAAATGTCGATGTCCGCTCCCGGCCGGCAGGAAGGACACACGACAAAGTCTGGTAGTGGACAACCTTTTCTTTTTATTTTCCTTCTCTGTACAGCCTGCCCTGGGTTCTCCCAGCTGAAGCCTCCTCTGGTCCGCTCCCCGCGGCTCCTTTTGTGCTTCAGTCTGCCCCAAAGCCTCTACCGGTCCGCTCTCCGCGGCTCCTTTTGGGCTTTTACTTCTGGGCTTCTACCTGGCTTCTCCTTCCGCCCAGGGGTGGCACCGGTATATATACGGGTACAGTGTCCAATCATGTTAAAGTAAGCAAGGCAAGCTGATTGGCTAACATCATCAGTTGCCAGGCAGACTATATTGTTGAGCGGGTTGTTTACGCGGTAAGCAGGAAACTAACATATTCGATGGGAGGGGTAATCTACCTCAGGCTTTGCTCTTTACCACAGGCCGCACGTCCGCCGCGCAAGGCGAGCTATCACAGACGCGGCTCCCAACACAACAGTAGTAAAATCAACATGGTATTGGAATCAAAACAGAGCTGAAGATCAGTGGAATAGATTAGAAGATACAACCACAACTACGAACACACTCAACCACCTTATTTTTGATAAAGGAGCCAAGCAGGTTCACTGGAAGAATGACAGTCTCTTTAATAAATGGTGCTGGAAAAACTGGCTCTCCATTTGCCGAAAACTAAAGCTAGACCCATGTCTATCACCATGTACTAAATTAAAATGTAAACGGGTCAAAGATCTGAATATTAAAACAGAAACACTAAATCTATTGGAAGACAAAATAGGTAGAAACCTTGGAGACATAGGAGTAGGTAAAGAATTCATGAACAGGACTCAAACCGCACGGGAAATACTTCCCAGAATCAATAACTGGGACCACTTCTTATTAAAAAGTTTCTGCATGTCAAAAGAAATCTCCAGCATAGTGAAAAGAAAACCCACAAACTGGGAAAAGATTTTAGTGAACTCTCTCTCAGACAAGGGCCTCTTGTCTAAAACATATAAAGAATTAAAGAAACTCAGACCTCCGAAATTCAAAGATCCAATCCAAAAATGGGCATCTGAGATGAATATGCAATTCTCAGATGAAGAAATGCAAATGGCAAATAAATACATGAAAAAATGCTCATCATCATTGGTCATTAGAGAAATGCAAATTAAAACCACACTGAGATACCATCTCACTCCTGAAAGAATGGCCAGGATCAAGAAAACCGACAACAAATGCTGGAGAGGCTGTGGGGAAAAAGGAACTCTCCTGCACTGCTGGTGGGAGTGTAGACTTGTACAGCCTTTGTGGAGATCTGTCTGGAGATTTCTCAAAAAGTTGGGACTGGAAATCCCATTTATTCCAGCTATTCCACTTCTAGGCATATTCCCAGAAGAACTGAAAGCATCATACCACAGTGATATATGTGCACCTATGTTTATAGCAGCACAATTTGTAATTGCCAGATCTTGGAAACAACCCAAGTGCCCATCAACTGAGGAATGGATAAAAAAGTTGTGGTATTTCTATACAATGGAGTATTATTCAGCTATAAAGAAGGATCACATTGAGATATTTATCAATAAATGGGCACAGCTTGAGACCATACTCATAAGTGAAATAAATCAATCTCGCATGTGTGAATACCGAATAGTTTCCCTAACGTAAGTAATGATTCAAATATATAAAAATATGTGGTAATCATGATTCCCCATTAGGTGGCCTTGAAGCCTTATAAAGTTTTCACTCATTAATTAGAAAGGCTTTATTCTGGGCTTCTTGATATGAAAATATTTGAAGCTAGAGTATATGAAGTTTTACCCAAATATTTCAAGGAAAAAGACACTATGGTAACTACTATTAAGTCAGGTTATAAGGTGGTGAAGTACTAGGTTATTGAAACAGTCATGCTGTGACCTCTATTGTTATATTGTTATGTCCTGTTTTATCTCAATCTCCCCCTTATTGTTTCAAAAAAAAAATTATTTAGTCATTTCTTATGTTTGTCTTAATTAAAGAAAAAATTCAAAAAAATTAGGATATATAAATAGTAACTCTTTTCGATTTCCTATTAACTTGTTTTGAAGTCCTGTAGTACTCCCACGATCTTGTTTTGACTGATTAGACTCTGTTCCATTCTATATGATAGTATCAAGTTTGAAGACATAGGCAACTACTTTGAAGACAATAAGATTCACTAAGATACCCATTCTGGTTTGACTATTGTCTTCTTTGGAAGTCCTGTAATGTTTACAACGCCTAAGTTTTATTGGTCTTGTTCTCTACTGTTTTGTCCAACTTTATAATATCTAATAAGATAGACAATTCTTTTTAAGGAAACAAGGGACAACGTTGATAACCATTGTTGATAAACTTGTACTCTGTTCTACACCATGTGCTACGTCTATCCTTGGTATTGACTGACAGCTTTGTTTTGCCATATTTGACTGTATTCTTCTCCCCCCCCAAAGAAAGTAATAAGCACTAAGGAGTAATAAAATCCAAGATGTGTAAATTTTGTTGTAAAAAAGAGAGGGAAAAAAAAAAAAAGAAAAGGAGCTCTAACGGATATAACAGCAAGTGTGTTTGGGGGTGTTAAATAGCTGACTTTATCAATGTTTTTGGAACATTGAACACAGCTGTTTGCAGTCTCCCTGTTTGAATGTCCACCTTGTGTTCTTTGATACTGTGATTTGAGGAACTATTTTCAAGAAAATAGTGTGTAATCTACTAGCAGGTAATTTCTTACTGTTATGGTTTTTTGTTTTGTTTTGTTTTGTTTTGTTTTGTAGTTCTGTATTGCGTGTACCCTTACGCGGCTTTGGTTTGTTTTGTGTTTTTCTCTTTTTCCTCTTAAATAAAAAAAAAAAAAAAAAAACAAATAGGTATTAGGTAGTGGTTAACAAAACAGCTAATTAAATGACAAAATATTGAAGATAGCTTTTAGTGATTATTCATTGATCATTTCTAGAGAATTCTGTTGATAGTTAAATTTGTGTGGCCATAAGCTAACAACACAAATAATGTATAAAGTATACATTTAACTCATGAAATGTTTTTCTTGCCTGAGTTTAACAAACTCATTAATAATGTTGTTATAATTAACATTTTTGCCTTATTAACATAATGCCAAGGTAGGCAACCCTTCTAGAGTAAATACAGTTTTTATATCATTCTATAAAATTCATTTAAATTTTGGAAAAATTGCCTTATAGAGAACAGGAACTACCACTTTAAATGTTTTTAGACAATATTTAAACTCAGAAACAACCATGAATTTCATATATCTGGTCTGAATATTCTTATAGAATCATAAGAAATAAATGAGCATTATCTTAGAAAAATATTGTAAGATATTTTAATATTATCATAATTATTACATTGTGATT
This sequence comes from Cavia porcellus, assembly GCF_034190915.1. NCBI lineage: Eukaryota > Metazoa > Chordata > Mammalia > Rodentia > Caviidae > Cavia > Cavia porcellus. Next base: position 37,791,568 of record NW_026947511.1, on the reverse strand, counting down.
TTAACCATCTCTCAGCACAAAATTTAGCTCTGTGACATATTTTAAAAATTGCTTTCACATTTTTCAAAGTGGAGATCAAAGCGCCCGGACAACAGTGCCATGTTGTGGCAGCTGCTCACACCTGTCATCAGTAGACAGCACACCTTGATCTATGATGGCCAGAAAATAATCCTGAAAGGCATTTCTTCCAGGATGATTTGCACACACCTCTTGATGTCTATGCACACATTTTTGTGTCTCTGTTCTCATTAATTTATATTGCATCGGGATGTCACTATGTCAAACACAGTTTCTTTAGACTTAGAAAAATATTTATTTTAAAATTTTAAAAATAGGCTGTAACCCAAGTACAAATGAAATGGCAAAAGCATGGGTTTTTCTTTTTATAAGATTTCGTCTGAGTTCATATCAAATAAACAACGATGATCCATTCCAAGTAAAATACTGTGGGCTGCTCATGTTCAAGATTAATCTGATTTTCTGCTACAGACTACAATTTATTTTTTTACTGGAAACTGCCCTGTTGTTTCAGGGAAGTTTCCTGCACATTGCATCTGTTATCTCCTCCACGGTAAATCTCTTCTAGCAGCTCTTAGTCAGCGCTGGGATGAGGTGGTTAAGGACGGTCGTATGACCATCTTGATCTCAGTTTTTTTCAATTTTCCATCTTTCAGCAGACACTGAAGTCAAACGCAAACTTTGAACCATCCTGCAGCCAGCAGTGAGTAGGCAGGAGAAGGGTTTGCTCCCTGCTAGGAAACTTGGGCTGAGTCCTCTCGCTTCTTTGTTTTTAATTCAGCAACTATCTGCGCACAATTCTCCATGCACTTTTAAATCCAGGCCTAAAATGAAAAGTTATGTTTTTCAGCTTTTCATAACTCAAAACTCTTTGTCATAGCAGATGTGAAACTCAGGAAACTTGTAAATTTTTTTACTTCCTTACTGTTTCATCTGATCGGTTTTAAAATATTTTGTAAGTGTACAACATGACTTTTAGTACTAGTGTAATTTGTTGACCTTTAGAACTTTTATGTATTAAATAGTCTTACTTTATTATTCACCCTTGATTAACAATACTTTTAAAAATCCTTTTAAAAATACTTTTAAAAATCCTTTTTAAAATCCTTTTAAAAATCTATTCAAGGCTGGGCGTGGTGGAGGATGTCTGTAATCCCAATACATGAGAGGCTTCGGCAGGAGGGTCTCTGCAAGTTGGAGGCCACCTTGAGCTACATACTAAGACACTGTCTCAAAAAAAGAAGGAAAGAAACAAAAAACTCACTCCATTCTAGGTAATGATCATTTGTTTTTTGTGTTTTTTAAAAATTTGTCTTAATGTGTTTGACCATTTTAACATTAAACTTCAATAGCATTCAGCTTAACCTACAAATTTTCCATTATTTTCTGTAAATATTGTCCTGTTATTGCCACAAAAACACCATTATGTTTGGGTAAATATTTGACACAGTATTATTCTTTTATAAATATTTTAACCAAATGTCCAGTGGTCTACTTTAGTACTGAACTACCAATGATTATTTCCCACTTATTCAGCCTTTGTTTTTCAATTCTTATAATTACCATTTGCTTTTTAAAGTTCACCTTTCACTTTTTTTTTTTTTTGAGTTTTTAAGAAATTCCACTTGTGGGAAGTCTTCACTGGCCAATGCTGACCCTGACAGCCTGGACCAGTACCAACACATCTCTGTCTTTGAACTAGAAAATAAAAACCCATTAGTCATGGAGTAAGGGTTTTATTTATTTTATTCAATCACTCAGAAACTTTCATGCAGAAATGCCAGCAAATTAAATTTTTAGTGGATATCTTTAATAGAGCACCATAGGATCCAGCTCGATATTTATATTTGTAAAAAGAAATAGGTCTTGGGGGAAAAAAGCCATGTTACCAAAAACACTCAAATGAAAAAGAAGGCAAAAGCTTTTTGGTGGGTGGCTCCATTTATGCACAAAGCCCCAAAGTTCTCTTTCTGAAATATGTTCCCAGAGTCACCAACTCTGGATGTATGAGGGAACCTGCTTTCTCTGGATTCATCTGCTCTGGTGGCCGCTCTGATAGATGTCCCAGTGCCTTGGGCTAGTGTCCTTGCACAGGATTGGACACTTCTCTCTCACCCTTGGGACAGAAGATGGTCCGAATGTCTTACCTTAGCACTGTCTTTCCAGTACCCACCCTGCTTTTCAGTTTCCATTAACACCTTCCGGGTTTGGACCACCAGTTTTCCACTTTGACTCTCAAATGGTCCTCCTAATTGGGCTCCATCATCTCCTCTTTAAAGTCAACCAACTATGTCACCAGTGCCACAGTCATTCTCCAAACTCTAGGCTTCGTTTTTGGTCCTGGAGAGCTTATGCATTTTTCAAGATCAAGCTCAATTTTTTTCCTTTTCCTTGAAACTACCTGACCCTCCCACCTCGAGAAATCTTCCCTCTTTGGGTCTCCTGGTAAACTTCCACCAAAAAACACATTCTTCTTGCTGTGTTGTAGTCTGATTACTTCTCCCTCCAACCTTAGAAGCCTGTGAGCTTCCTGAGGTCTTGATCTCTCAATTTTTTATCTCTCTGTGTCTTTAACATGATACCATGGGCACAGAAAGTAGCACACCCTCTTGCTAAATTAAAGAGATTATAGGAAGCATCTTCTACTAAAAGAGCCAATTTAATGTCTGTCTAGACTGAAGTTTTCATTAAAATGTCTTTCTTTTGTCTCAATTATCCTGAAACTTACAGCTCCAAGAGAACTTGCTGTAAGGAATTAACAGGCGACTGTTAACAGGCTGTAAGGAATTAACAGTAATGACTTTACTGCCATTTCTGACATTACTCATTGTACGAGCAATGATTTAAATTTTGTACCCATGGCTCTCTTGTTCTAGCCTGATATACTGGGATAATTGTAATTAGAAAGCTTCAGACAGAAAAATGACTTGAAAGTGGTCTTTCCTTCCACATTAGGAAGAGAGAAAAGAAACTAAAAATAAAGCACACTAAACTAAAAATTCCACTAAAACTAAAATACAGTGTTCTTCAGTCCTCAAGATAGAGGGTATTGGCAATTAAACAGTGACACCCTGTAATTAGATTTCATTTAAGAAATCTCAGAGAATTTGTACAGAAGATTGTGAAACTATCTGTAGGTTACCAGGATGAGATATTTTTAAGCTAACTTTCAGAGGGTAAAATAGATTTGTAAATGAGAAACAGAGTTTGATCCACGCATCTATTGAACTAGTGTTTTTTGGTTACCCACACTTTGGCACTGTTCTTTGACTTGACCCATAGGATACACCCACAATTTTCCAGATTTTAAAGACATACTCTATTAGTGCGTGCACACACATGCACACACAGATGCACACACACATAAAGGGAAGGTGGACTTAAAGGCTCTTTGATAACATTTAGCCTTGTAGTAATACATGGATTACTCTGAAACAAACTGGGTCTACTTGCCAAGCAACTAGTTGAGAAAGCTCACAATTAAAAGTCCAGGTTAAGTGGACCCCAGCCATGTCTGCTGTGTGTGGGGGTCCAGAGGGACAGTGCATGTCCTGGTACATTTGATGAGCCAGTCTAGCTCACTCCCTTGCTTTACAGGTGGGGAAATGGACCTCAGGAAGAGGTCTTGTGGTGACTGCTTTGCAGAAACATCATCACTGAGGACTAAGGCCGAGCTGGAATCCACAACTTTGGATTTAATGTTAAGTGTCATTTCTACTTAGTGTCACTCGTATTCAGTGCACAATTATGCCTGAGGCCATTGAAGATTCAAATGCCCCACTTGTGAAGACAGTGACTCCTAAAAATCATACACACAAGCACAGGGTGACAATTGAATTGCTCATAGAGGGAAAACCTTTTCCATTTTCATGGATGTGAAAGCATCTATAGGAAAAGGAGCAACTACTGCTCTGTAGGGAGGAGGCTGTGGGACACATTTGTTTTCAAAACTTCAGTTTGAAAAATCTACAGTGTCAGACAAGAGAGATTCTCGGTAAGCATGTTTGTTCCTGTTTGGTTGAATGAAACACTCTGAGATCATCTGGTACCCAGTTTGTTTCTCACTTCACAGATGGATGCTTTATCTTCCAGAAGGCAAAAAGAAAGAGCAAAGCTTAAGCCTGGGAAAAGTGGAAGTAATCTCTTTCCCAAAGCTAATCTCCATGCAAAACTATAAATGTGACATATCATTAATAAATGTGCCTCTCTGTTCACCATGATGGAGCTGTTCTTCAAAGCACTTCTTTTTCTCTCAATGGAATAGAAACCTCCAGACCTGCTGGAGCTCTGCTAAAGAATCTTCAACTTTCCTGCTTCAAGAAAACACATTTTGAAACTTAGTTGAAAAATTCATATTGAAGGCAAATGACATACTTATGTCAGCCCTTTGCTCCTATCCCTTTGAATCAATAAGGCAAATATTAACCCAAGTCATCAAGAAATATAACTGGGACCAACACAAAATTGATTTCTTGCCTACCTGTCCGTCAGAGAGGTAAATTATAGAAGAGTAAATTGACAGGCATGTTGGGAACTTGTTAAATATTTGAAATAAAAACCTTCTTAGTTTGAGGACAAGGAGATTTCAAACAGTGTGGTATATAATTTTAAACATCCAGTGAAAAACCATGAAAATGTCTACCATAAATTATTATCTTGAGTGATTTACATGTGACTCCACCATGCAAAATATTGACCTAACACAAAATATTTGCAGCGAAAACAGTGTAACACACTTCAAAGGGCAGAGAAGTAAAGGACATTGTGCCTTTGAGTTGTTCTTCATCCTTGTCAGTTCCATGGCTTACAGGAATCACCAGGTCTTTCTGTGAGAATATCCAGTCTAAACTAAGCAGGCCGAGCACATTCACCTCCAGATCCCATCTCTGAATTGGATCCCCAGCATGATGAGAGGGCCTGAGGGGTAGAGAGAAGAAAGCCCCCCTGAGAAAGGATCCTACCTGGGACCTGTAAAGACTCCAGGTGCCTGCAGCCATTCCTCATCTTGTACAGAGATAAGTGTATCTATGTACAGAGATAAGTATTAGAACGACATCTGGAAATGTGAGATTTTCCACCCTACTGTTGATAATGGAAGGGTCCCTGCCCTCATGTTTTCTCATGGTCTTCATCACTTTCTTTGTTCCTGGGACAAAATATACAACTTCCTCAAATGAAAGCAGGAGAGATTGATTGGGGCTCATGTTTTCAGTTCATAGTTGGCTGCATCCAAGTCAGGAAGCCCTGGTGGAAGAACCAGGGTGATGTAAAGCTGTCTTGTCATGGCAGCCAGGAAGCAGAGGGAGAAGAGAGACACACTCTTTCTGATCATGCCCTAGTGACTCAACTCTTTTGACCAGACCCCACCTCCTAATGGCAAGTCAGTTGTAGCCTGCATATTCCATTCACCTTCCAAACACACAGGTCTTTGGGAACATTTTTTTATCTAAACCATAATTCTCAATACCATTGCTGGGTCCACAAGACCAGCCAAATGGGTACCTATAGACATTTCACATTGAAATCACACTGATGCAGTTCTATACCATTAGTAGAGGACTAACGAGGGAGGGGATTCTGTCTACCACCAATTAACCAACATGGACTTTCTAGCAAGAAAAGATGGCAGACCACTGCTGGACCAAGCAGGGGCTGTCTAGGCATCTCACACTACAGGGGGTCTTGTGCCTAAAGAAACGGGCATCCAGGTCTTTGGGACACTGTTTTGGGTTGCTCCAAACCCTGTCTCCTAGGGACCAGCTTTAGAAGACAGTGTCACCAAATATGCAGTGGCTGGTTTTTAAAGACTAGAAAAATAAAATTGTTTCAAGAAAGACACTGTGACTGAGTTCCCCTAGAGAGGTTTGAAATGGTAGTGGTATTCATTCAAAGATAGCTGAGTCTTCATTTTCAGACAGATTACCAGAATTTGAAAACATGAAGTTTGTCTTCCTGACTAGAGGATGGATGAAGACACTTGTATTTCAGAAGAAATGGTAGCTATTGTTTGGGGGTTCTTAATGATGTGTTTCAGCAGATGTGGAAAATGCAAAGTTCACAGAAAAAGAAGCCCTGGAATAGCATGTGAAAGGAGAGATGAGTGTATCATAATGGAGACCAAGCTTCAGGGGTCCCTAAATCAAAATCTTAACTGCATTGGCTTCCCCTGGTATGACTAAATTCACTTAAAGGAGAATGGGTTCTTTCTGCCTCTTGGTTTCAGAGGCTTCCGTCCAGGTTCAGGTGGACTTGTGTGAGCAGAACATCATGGCCAGCATGTGGTGGAGCCAAACTGATTACCTCATGGTGATTGGGAAGCAGGGTACAGGAAGGGGCGGGGTCTCCTGACCTCACTAAGCCACACCCTCAATGACCTCACTTCCTATTCTAAGGCCTTCCTCTTACATCATGGCAAGGATGTGGTGGAGCCAAACTGATTACCTCATGGTGATTGGGAAGCAGGGTACAGGAAGGGGCAGGGCCTCCTGACCTCACTAAGCCACACCCCCAATGACCTCACTTCCTATTCTAAGGCCTTCCTCTTACATCATGGCAAGGATGTGGTGGAGCCAAACTGATTACCTCATGGTGATTGGGAAGCAGGGTACAGGAAGGGGCAGGGCCTCCTGACCTCACTAAGCCACACCCTCAATGACCTCAATTCCTATTCTAAGGCCTTCCTCTTAAAGGTTCCACCATTTCCCACACACTATAGGCTGGCCACTGAGTCTTTAGTGCACAAGTCTTCAGGAGACATTTAAAATCTGAACCATAATATTAGCAGATTTGGGTTGTGGGGAAAAAGTGACAAAGTATGGAAGTATGAACATTTTCCAACAGGCTTGATAGCCAACTACATATATTTCTTTAAAAGTCTTATTCTCCCCTAAACTAAAATCTGAATGTAACATCGAGACAGTCAATGATTCAGAAGCAAATATTCTTGATGCCACTTTCAGTTATGCACAGAATAAGAGACATGAAAAACCCATGTTCTGATATCAGAAAGTCTTTGCTACCTGGGAAAAAAGCAAAACCAAACCTGGCCTGAACAGTGTGTGCAGAAAAAGAGAGGGCAGTCCATCGTGGGAACACTGGCCCCACCCCTGGCTGCGCTGATGACACCACGTGAGTTTTCAGCTGCTCTGTGTTCCTAAACCAAACTTATAATAGGAATAAATGTTGCTTACCTGTCTCATGAAGCTGTGGAAATTTTACATGAGTGAGTACATCTGATGGGCTTATACCAGCGTCTGGCACATAGCAGGTGCTCAGTAATTTTCAATATTATTGTATTAGTATTACTAAAAATAGACTTAGAGACATAATCATTTTGTTGGACATACTAAGAACAGATTTCTGCATTCTGTACATTAAGCCTCTTTGCATAAATTATTTGGTTTTTTGGGGTTTTTTGGGTTTTTTTTGTACTGGGGATTGAACTCATGACACCATGTTTACCGGGCAAGCCATTGAGCCACTGAGCTAAATGCCCAGCTCCAATTTCTATATGCTGGAGTAGCACCTTTTGGGACATCAAGAGAGGGACCATGCCGTATGTGTACTCTTCATAACAATTACAGTTATGGTATTGATATTGTACATCAGGCACCGTGAGAAGAATTGCACTTACACTGTCTTATTTTATTGAATGCTCATAACCAGTTTCCAATGAACACACTTGTTTTAATGGAAGCTTGGACAAGTTAAACCTTAGCTGAAGGCCACAGAGTGAGTGAGTGGGGATCCTGCAGTTTGAGCCATGCGGTGGCCTCATTTCAGTTTGGCAGCCTTGGACTCTTGAGATGAGGCAGTGCTCATACCACCATCATTTCTCAGATTTTTAAAATTATAGTCACAAAGAAAGAAAAGCCAAGTATGAGGGCCAGACAAGGAACATGCAATCTACAGATGACACTGAGACTTGGTAAAGGGACCCCCATGCCTGAGACAGGAATATTCTCCACTGGTTACCAGAGCCTTGGAGCAGAAGCACTTGCAGACCCTAACTCAGCTCAAGCTGCCTCCTGGGGATCAGGGCTGCAGTTTCCAGGAAAAGGGGAGCCTACTCTTGACATTTTACTCTCTGCTCCAAGTCAGGAAGTCTTTACTAGGTTACTCATCTGGAAAATTCAGTTAATGGACTTTTTTTTCTTTCTATAAAATACCAACAGTGAAAAAAAAAGACAAGGGCCTAGATATTGAAGTTAAATGACATAATAACATACATTTTTGTCCTAGTAGGTTTTATTCAAAACATTTCTTTTGCTTGAAATTAGCAGTGCTCATACTTGCTAGTCTCGGGACCCCTTAATGTATTAAAACAGAGAGCTTATGTATATTTAAATTATTGCTTTAACATGTCCATGTCTATCAGTATTAACTGTATAAGAAATTAAGTGACAAATAGATTTATTCATTACTTGTTAACAAAAATGATATTTTTATGAAAACCAACCATACTTTTTAAAACAAGAAACAAAGTAATGAGCATGTTGTTTTTATATTTTTACAAATGCCTTTAATGTCTTCAGAAAAAAATAGTTGGATTTTTTGCACGTGCTCATATACATATATTTTATTCCTTTGTATCCCCAGGGGACTGATTCAAGGGCCCCCATAGATACTACATGACTGGTGGCTACACTGCTTCTGGGGAATAAGACTAGAAACAAAGGTCTTATGGTCTTCATCAAGATACAAGTTTCTCTTCCCAAGCACTTTGGCCCCTGGGTTGGTTCAATCTACCACACAAGCAGAGTGGTGGACATGGTGAAAATTGATCTGTGCTGACATCATACGTCCTGAAGCCACTGGAAAACTTCGTGGTAGCACATAAGAAACTGACAGTAGAAAAAGTGAGTTACATTTTATTTTCATTGTGAAAACATTTTTGACCTCTCAGACTCTCTCAGGGACTTCTAGAGGTTTCTAAATCTCACTCTGAATCCTCTAGTGAGACTCAGCCAGACTGGGTCTCTAGAGCATCTTGGGGTCCTTCCACACACAAGGTCTATGCCTGCTCGGGGGTAGGCAGCTCCTAAGTGGCTCCCTTGATCTCCACTCCTGGGGATGCTCTGGGATGAGGTCATTCCACATGGAACAAAGCACTTTATCCATTGAATGGAGGTCACTAATCAGTTGACCGAGAGATAGGATCTAACCATGTGGGTCTCTTAGAAGTAGAGAATTTCCCTTAACTGAAAACAGAAGTCAGAGAGATCTGAATGTTAGGAGGAGGCTTTCAACTTTGCTCAGAAAGTCTGCTGTTGTTTTTGTTCGCTGCTTTGTTTTAATGTAGCTGCTAAATTTAAAGGGCAAAAATGTGGCTACATGTATTATATGATAAATAATCATAATGGATACTCTTGTGAAATGATAGACATGCAAAGTACCAATTTAACTCATTTAAAATACAGAACAAAAACATACTGTTTTGGAAATTAAAAGTTAGTTTGAAATAGTTTTTTATTAGAGTAAAGGCAAAGATAGATCTTAAGAGAAAAAAATTCAGAAAAGAAAACTAAAAGACTCAAATAAGGAAGGAGGAGATGGAAGCCCTACTTAAGCACCCAGCAAATTCACCCAGACATTAAGATACAGAGCAGAGTATAGAAAAAAATTCCTAGCAAGTTTTGAAATAAATGTTATCATACTAAGGCAAATTGTGCTAGTAAAACTTTTCAGTTCCTTGGTTTATATTCTGAGAGCTCTGAACATTTGAAATACTTCCTAGCAATTTAGCCATGTGACAGCTTTTCAAAGTTGCTCCTATTTTTCAGCTTTTTAAAGATCCTTGTCCCAGTTGGAGGCTAACCAGGAACACCACTCAGTTCCTGTGGGTCTGGAACTTTTATTGGGGTTCAATCACTTTGCCATGACTGATTCCCCAAGTGGCTGAGCATTGATCTTCAGCCTCCGTGGAAACCAAGCTGATACCCTTGGGGTCCAGCTCACCTGGAGGTACAGCGGATACCACTGGTCCAAAGCCCATCAGACATCATAGTGTCAGGCTGCTGGGTGTAACCCAAAGCTCCCAGGTAAACAGACACCTATATCTAGGACATCCCAAGCTCTAGAGGTCATCTCCAAATAGCTAAGGGCAATGGCCAGGTCACTCTTTGGGTAAAATTAATTCTTTATTGTAAAGCCCTGAATGAAGGATTAGTTAAGTCAATTTAGGTTAACAATGTGATGGCACAGTAGACCCATTAAAATTATGTTTCTTCTGTTTTACCATACTTTGCTTCTATTTCTCATTTTCCCACAGTGTGTTTCCCCTGCTCCCAAGCTCTTCCTTCTTTCCTGTTACCTTTGCTAAACCCAGGCTCCCAATGCGATACTTATTTAAAGTCAAAGAATGGAAAGCCTCCCTGGAGAGCACTCCAAGGAAAATAATGCAGAGAGAAGAGTTTCTCAGCAAGGCCTGTCCCTGCTCCTCTGCACACCAGACCTCGTATCCCACGCCTTCCTTCCTCACCGAGCAGACCTTGTGTAGCCAGGGCTAAACGTGGGCCGTGTTGGTGAGCCAGCGGTGTGGCCTCTCAGGGGAGGATCCCATGGCACCTGTTGGGGTCCAGCCTGGTGCGTGCTCACTAGGACCACAGGGCAGGGAGGCATCTGCAGCAGAACCCGCCCGCCTTTGCGGTCCCTTTCTTTCCAGGCTGCAAGCAGGCTCTGGGACATGGAATTAGGAGGGGACTCAGGCACCTGCCACCTCACTGACCCACAACCCCAATTCTTTTTCTTTTTCTTCCACTCACCTTGGTCACTCACTCTCCATTCAGCCCTTAGACTTAAAGGCACAGGTCACTGCCGTTTGAGACATTAGCATGGTAGTGCAGCCACATCCACGATCCCCAGCTCGTCACTGGCTCTGTTTCTAATGACCATCATGCACCACACACAACACATCTACTGTTTTGACATCGCGTTAGGCATTTTCTCATGCACTTTTCAAGTCAGCATTGCTATTACTGTACTAAAGAGCGAGCTCACCTTCTCAGCTCCATTCATAGCCCGGGGTGCACAGAAAGCTTACTACAAGCAAGGAGAGGATGCATGAGAACAAACACACACACACAAGTTCACACCCTACCCAGGCTCCAAAAACACACATTCACACACACACAGAAGTTCATGCACCAAACAACCGGCAAGAAGGAAGCCTGTCTCCTTTCGGTCTCTCCAGAAGGGATTGGCAAACAGATGGGAACACAGAGGTAAAAGCAGATCAAAACGCCACCCAAGAGCCTGCAAGTGTATTTCAAGAAACTTGGGGAGTTGTGCGGGGCTCCTGGTGGGTTTCTGTGGGAACACACAGCAGCACTACATGAGTGGAGCTCACTTTCCTCTCTCTTCTGGTCACGTTTTCCTTCTGTCTTCCAGAGCTACTTTTCCTTATCCCAAATTCCAAAATGAATGATACTGAAAGCAGAAATGTTTTTGCCAGCTTGATTCCTATTTTGGAGTTTCATGAACAGGGAGACCTACGACAACTTACTACTCAGGATGATAGTTCCAGAATCAGTCAGTGAGCAGGGCAACATCTGGCAGCTTTTTCTCTAACTTTAACACCTGGATGGGACCAGCTGTTATCCAACCACCCCACCTTTCTGTGTGTAGATGTCTCAAATATAATGCAGAAATCCGACCTTCCCTCTTCAGAGGCCAAACACAGTTCATTCCACACTCCACACATTGTCACTCACGCTCATTCATGAGGACACAGAGACACACGTAAGCAGCTTCAGGCAACCAGGACCAAGAATTATGATGGAGATTTTTAAAAGTCATTTTTAAATTATTCAATTGTTTCTTTGCCTTTCTTGGCTCAATTTTGGAAGACATGAGTTCCTCAAGGGCAAATACTGTGTTTTCAATTCCCTTTCTCTCTTCCCCAATATCACATCATTTAGGATAGAATGGGAACTCAGAATATGTTAAATGACTATAGGCAGAGATAGAGATAGAAATAAAGATAGAGATATATGAATCTGTACATAACTCAATTATTAAAAGTTTACTAATCAGCAAGTGCACAGGCGCACTTCAAACATATTCGTGCTGCAGTCTGGTACCAATGAACTGGCAAGGAGTGACCATCCAGCTGGTAAAACGAGACCAGGGAAGGGGAAAAGTAGTAAGCCAAGTGACACCAAAATTCTACAGCAGGTGCCCTCCTGTGGCATCTTGGCATCAGAGCAGAGGACCTGATGGGCAGGGGCGGACAGGAAAGGCTTCCTGCGGGACACGTGGTGCCATCTGCCCTTAAGGGGCAGCGAGACCTGTGAAAGCGGAAGAGGAGGAAAGCAGCATGGTGGCACTAAGCTCTCCTGTCGACCTGGAGCATAACAGCGGATGAGTTCTGAGCTGTTTAAGGCGAGACCTACGGACTCTAAATCAATAAAATCAGCACTTCACAAGACAGCAGAAGTTAAGAGAAAGCAAGAAGATGCAGAGCAGACAAACAGAAGGGGTAGCGTGTGGTGGGTTTGTAAGCACATGGGTCCAGAATGGGCGACTGATACCTGGTCCCATGAAGACAGGCCCCATTGCCCCCTCATCCTGGTCACTACCAAACCCCCAGTACCATCCAGCCATTTTCTCTCACATGGATGAACCTTGGAATATTGTTTGCAAAGCTCAGCGTGAAAACCAGCCTGTTCATACCCAAGCAGAACCAAATCTTCATGACGCAGTTAGTGTTGTGTTTATTTTACTGAGTGAACGGGACTCTGGTGCTGTTTGCTGTTTCATCATTAGAGGAAAGCTGAGTGAACTCAAGGAATGTTCTCTTGCCTCCAGAAGCACAAGAACACAAATGTCCTTTCTCGCCAGATCTGCAACTGCCCGGGCCCAGGAGCATGGACTCGGAGGGCTCATCTCAAAGCTTGTGTGAGTCCAGCTTCATTAAAGGTCACAGAGACACCTGGCCCTTTCCCAACAAGCTGGTCACCGTGCTGTGTCATCTATGTGGCTTGAAAATCTGGTTCGCACAGTGGAGCAAACCATGCAGAACAGTCTAGTCCTTACTCAGTCTCAGAGGAAAACTCTACCAAGGTTATCAGGGAAAGGAGGTGCTGCAGTAAGGAGCGAGTTGAGCCATCACTAGGTCAGATGAAGCTACAGAGGGCACCTTGTGTCTCATCTTATGACAATGCACCGCTTTGTGATCACCACCATCCCCAGGGCTGCAGTCTTATCCACACAGGTTCTGGCAAGCATAACTGTCACTGTGGTATTTCAGGGCTTTCAGAAAATATTGCTTTCTTCTCATGCTCTCTCCGTCCACCTTGACCTTTTGCTTCTGACACACAGAATCACATAAAGGACTTCTCTTCAGTATGCACCTCCTCTTCCTTGTAGGATGTCTCCGGTCCTTTGGGAAGCAAGGGTCACGTCCTCCAGGCCATGAGGCCTCGCCTAACCCAGGTAGAGGGCAGCGGATCCTGGAAATCCTTTCTTTTCTCACCAGCACTTCTTGATTTTGAGGTGACGTGGACCTTGGAGTGATGGGTCTTCGACTTGAGTCCCATTTTTGTCACTATCTAGTAAAGCTGGTCTCTACAGGCTCATCTGCAGGACTGAGAGGGGGATGAAGGAATAATTGGCCCCAGCATGCAGAGACTCCACCACTGAGACCATCACCGGAACACAGAGGTTCACATTAGGTTCGTGTGCTGCTGTCTTCTGAGAAGGATCTCAAGCCCACTCTATCCCTAGAAACTCTGCCATTCCTGACTGCAGAGGAGGCTCAGAGAGGCACTGGAGGTGGAAAATGAAGTCCTCCCCAACCTTGGCTTCCCACAAAAGGAAAGCCCTATGAGCCCCTATCCATAGCAATCAGGCTCCAGCATGCCTCTCTCCATCCTCTGGGTCAACGGTTGTGAAATAGTAGCATGCATCAGAGGTATGTGGAGGCTTCATGAAAAGATAGGTTCTTGGACCCCTCTTGAGTCCTGGGGGTCTGAGAATGGACTTCTGCTCAGGTGGGGTTGGGGTGATGTTACTGATGGGATAACATACTTCTCCAGCCTAAGAGAAAGCAGATCATGAGAATTTCATGTGGGTTGCAGACTTGCCAGCATAAATCCTGGAAGGGATGCCATTCATGTAGTTTCTTATTTGTTCCATTTCAAATGAGTTGGTAGGGATGGAGGTATTGCGTACATTTCCCACAGTCATGTGATAAGGATGCCAGATGGGGCAGATGCTCCTGCCCCTCCAACACTTCAGGAAATCAAGTCAGGTTATCACCAGCGCCAGGCGAGGCTCTCACCCTGCAGAGTTATCCTTGGCAGTGCCCGCTGTGTGTTGTCATGGAATTCGCAGCCGCCTTGCCCATGCAAGGGACGAGGCCAGGATCTAAGGAGCAGGAAGCCTTATCCACAAAGCCTATGTGTGCCTTGGCAACACATCACACCCAGGAGCCCCTCTGCTCCGGCTCCAAGCACTGGATCAGAGCTCTACAGGGTGTTCCTTCCCATTAGGCTGGCATGGCACGGCTGTTGGCGGTGCTTTATCTGCAATTCCTACCCAGTGAGATAAGGTCTTGCCAAGCCACATGAACTGGATTCTCCTCTGCCGGGTGTTGCCCGTGAGAGACTCCGAGTTACAGAGCCTGCTTGGAGCGTATCCCATGAACAGCTTGTGGGTGCCCAGATGGGAAAGTTCAAAGCAGGGACGGCAGGGGTGAGCAGGGCTCAGGCCAGCTGGGCCCAGAGAGGAGCCTTCACAGCACTCCAGGTAACCAGGCAGGAAAGGAGGCTGGCACATGGGTCAGAGTGAAGCCGAGAGATGCGGTGCACTATGGGAGAATTAGTGGTAATCAGGGACTGTGAGTCCCTTTCCCTTTGGTTTCTTTTATCTCCAGGTTCAGCCCCTCCTACCTGGCCTGGTTATGAGGAGAATCTGCATCACAGACTCTGCAAAAGTAACCTTGTGTTTAGGAAGTGTCCTTTTCAAGATAATCTGAGTCCATTTTCTCTCCCAAGAAAGAATTTCTGTTGACACACCCCGGTGTGTTGCTGCCTCCAGCAGAGGAGGCCATGGAGAGGTTTGTAGAACCAGGAAAGGAGTTGGTTTGGGTGGCAGCCCTGGGCAATGGTGCCAGGCTGAGAAGGTAATTGCAAAGCTGCTGGTCTCTCAGGACCAACCCCTAGAGGGCCTAGGAAAGTCCAGGGCTGCATGCAAGTCACCACTTTATGCTAAGACCTTGGTGAAAAATGAGCTGGGCGCAGGGATGCAAGCCTGTTATCTCACTGTGTGAGAGGCTGAGGCAGGAAGGAGGCAAGGACAAAGCTAGGCTGGGCAACTTGGCAAAAGCCTGTGTCAAAATATGCAATAAATGAAAAGAGCTAGGAATGTAGCTCAGCGATAGACGTCCTTGAGTTCACTCCCCCGTACCACCAGAGCAAGCAAACTGATAAACATAGAAAGAAAGAGAGAGGAAAAAAAGAAGAATAGGAAAAAGAAAGGGAGAAAAAAAGAGAGAGAGAGACAGAGAAAGCAAGAAAGACTGGACCACTCATTCACAGAAGTGTGTTCAAGCCTGACAACTGTATAAATTTTCCAAAGGAAAATAAAAGAAAAGATGAATTCAAGGAGCACAAAGATGTTCTAAACCTGTTTTACGTGAGTTACCCCTGTGTTTGCCCAAGGTGCCAAGGCATATGCCATTGATGCCACTGAAACACAAGTCAGTGCTAGTTCTCCAGCAGGTGGAAATCGCTGCTGACCATGGCTAATTCCTGCTTTGCCTGGAAGCCATGTAGGCTGTTTACCAGCACCCTGAGCTGAAACCCAGGAAACAGGCCTTTGCACCCAGAAACTAGGCTATTATGTTCTTAGCTCCCTAATCTCTTTTACTATACACAGCACAGCAGTAACCATCAAAAGGCTCCTAATTAGGGAGGTGGGATGAAAGTGTTTTTCTCCAGGGTCTGAGCGCAGCAGGGATCCAGCCTCCTGGTCAGAGGCTGCCACCTGTAGCTGGACACGGGTAAGTGCAGCTCAGCCCCACCGCAGCCCCATCTTCTGCGCAAGAACTCCTTGTGGGTTCGATCCCTGGTACCGGTAAAAAGGAAAAAGACCAAAAAAAAAAAAAAAAAAAAAAAGAAGTAGCCTGGGGCTTGTACAGGCTGAGAGCCACTCTGGGTGCTACAGGGTGACTGCTTCTCAGTTTTTTTGTTTGTTCTGAAAGCAGCTGGGAGACAGAGAAAATGGATCTTCCTAAAATAGCGACTTACAGAGCTCGGAAGGCTCACAGTGGGCCATGCAAAGTCAAGCACAGGTCCCCCTTAAGTGTTCATTGAGTCACTTTCCAACAGTGGGGTTTCTATTGTGAGGCCCACTAGCATGCTGGGCCCCAAGTTTCAGACCCCATGGTCACACGGAACCTGACCCTGGTTGGCTGTGCTGACCATAGCTTCCTTGAGTCTGCATGGAGCCTTGCACTCCCCCAGATGAGCTCGCGTCTGCCCTGGGAGAGGACAGCCCTAGTTCTCCTTCTGCCCATCGACAGCTCCTTCTCTTCCCTTTTCCGGATTGTGTCCTCCCCTCTCCTTTTGCATCCATAGCTCCTGGCTTTGCCTTGGCCAGCATGCTCGGTTCCTTCCTGGCCTGGCTCTCGGAGGTAGAATGCAGGCTCCTTGCTGGGTGCGGGCTCCTGGAGAAGCCCGGGCCCCAGACACCCTCACCATCTATGCATTTTGACTCCCTCACCCCACCTCCATGCACCCTCAGACTGTGCTCATAAGAAAACCTCAAAGGTTCTGCCTGGCCCTGACTGTGGTGCTGATGGGCACCCCAGAGACCTCTTCATAATCCCCAGTGCCCACCAGGCATCTTATCCAGCTGGGGCTGGGCTATTGACCCTCAAGTGGGCTCCAGAACACACCTTCCCTAAGCAGTCAGTTAGCAGACCTATCAGCCCGCTTGACATCAGGCTATAAGTGTCTTAGGACCTCCAAGACCCGGAGGAGCTGCCTGATGCCACCAGAGCTCGGAGAACACTGTAGCTTCCAAGTTCAACTCGGCAACTCCTTCCTTCTCTCCTTCCCACAGGCAAATCCTTTTCGTCTTGTTACTTAGCTGGTTCTTTTGTTATTCTTTTACCCATATTTTTAAATAACAGGAGCATAATGTTTCTTATCATCTCCATTCTGTTGATTTCCAAACCCTGAACCTCGCCGACAGATGAAGATGTTCCTCTTGTGCTTTCCTTTGTCACTGTCTTCCCATGCACAGCATCCGTGCAATCATTTGTTCCTTTTGCTGTCATCACTCAGCTTTAAAGTTTCCGTCAAGTCCTGTCTCTGGTGGAGTGTAACTTCCCTACTTACACGTTTATGACCTAAGACTCTGTTTATGTCTAGACTGGATTCTACCTAGTCTCTCCTTCAGTGAATTTAGCGTTTCTGTATTAACATTTAGATCTTTGATCCATTTCAATTTTAGTTTAATGTATGGTGATAGATAATGGATCTGTTTTAGTCTTCAGCATTTGGAAAGCCATTTTCCCCAGCACCATTTATTTAAGAGGCTATCTTTCTTCCAGTGAACATGTTTGGCCCATTTGTCAAAGATAAGGTGGCTGAGTGTGTTTGTAGTTGTGTTTGCAACTTTCAATCTGTTCCATCGATCCTCAGGTCTTTTTGTTTTGTTTTGTTTTTCCAATACCACTCTGGTTTTTTTTAATCACAATAGCTTCATATAATTTCAAGTCAGGGATATAATGCCCCCTAATTAACTTTTGTTGCTCAGAATTGTTTTTGCTATTCTAGGTCTCTTCTGGTTTCAAATGAATTTTAGGAATTTTTTTTTAGTTCTGTGAGGTATGAAGACACAAGTGTAGACAGAGACTTCATGAACAAACCCTGATGGCATGGGAAATATTACAAAGAATCAACAACTGGGATCTCATCTTATTAAAGACCTTTTGCACTGCAAAAAAAATCACCAACAGAATGAAGAGACAGCCTGCAGAGTGAGAAAAGAATCTTAGCCAGTTGTTCTTCAGACATAGGACTAATATCTAGAATCTATAAAAATTGAAAAAAATCAGATCCCCTAAATTTAAAGACCCAGTCCAAAAAATAGGCATCTAAAATGAATAGACACTTCTCAGAAGTACAAATGGCAAATAAATACGTGACAAAACGTATGATGAAGGTGATTGTTATGTACCTCTAAACTGCACCAATAAACTTAATTTAAAAAAAAAAAAAGACAATACCGGAGTGAGAGACTCTTCCTGGGGGCTTAATGAGATAAAGTTTCCAGGCTGGAAAGACCAGGGACAGAAACACACATAGTCTAGGGGCCGAGGGTCACCTCTGGCAGGTGGGAAACCAAAAGGCACAGCTTTCTTTCCTACAACCGCAGGGAGGTGAATTTTGCCCACAGCCTGGATAAGTTGAAACTGGATTTTTCTGCTGTTGTGCCCCTGATTAAGACACAGCCTAAGGAGCACTCTAATTCCAGCCCCATGAGCCCTATCAGCTGGGCTCTCTGTCCTCTGATCAGTGTGATTTTCAAGCTGCTAACTTTGTGACAACAATAAATATCTGTACTACAATAGGAATGGAATAAGCTAATAAAATGGGAAGAAGCAATTAAAAAACTATTAAGATACTTTTCTGCTTTTTTGCTTTTATTGTTTTAGGAGAATTTTTAGGTGAATGTGTGTAACCAATGGCTTAGACAAGCATGACACCCGGTATGAGATCAAACACTTATATTTTCTGCCTGATAAAAACTATTCTGTGGGAGATTTCCTCCTCACCAGATATCCTCCAGGACCCCTATGTGCCTGGAAAACAGGGACATTTGGATAAATTTAAGTGTGTGATAAAAGTATGTTAAGAAGTGACAAGCAATTTAGTATCAAATGTTTCTCCTCCAGCCAAGTCCTGCCTTGGGCTGACTGCGGCCACACTGATCCTATTTGCTATTGGCCTTAGTTTTCCTGTTTGGCTTCCCCACCCTGCCCACTGAGGTTCTCTACCTCCCCTCTCCCACCCCAGGAAGAGATGAGGCTCCCCTCACCTGATGTCAGACAGCGTGACACTGCATGGTAACTGCTCTGACTCTCGAGACTTCCCCAGTCCTGGTCTCTCACCTGCAAGTCCTTCAACAGTGAAGATTCTCCTGCACCCACACTGGTCACTTGTGACTCTGTCCTCACTCCATGCCGGTATTGCATGCAAATTCTGATGCTGGCTTCCTTTCCCTCTCTGCACAGCCTGTCACACAGGACCTTGCAGCCCCATCTAGGCTCTGTCCTGCACATCTCACCATGGTTCCTGGGAAGCACAAGCACCCCTGGGCCCTGGAAAACACTTCTGTGCAGCCAGTCTAAGCACAGAGCCCTGGTCCAAGTCCAGGCAAGAATCAGACAGCAGCAGCCACGCACACACCCCATGTGCCATATTCCATAGAGGGTGATCACGAAGTCCTTTTCCCATGCTGTGTGTGGGGCAGGCATCCAAACGAGAGAATTGAGGAGGCTTGCCAAGCAGCTCTCTCCAAGGCTCTGTTTCTCACCAAATTCTCTTCTGGTTTTTGGATATGTTCATGGGGTGTGGAGTCTTCTAAGTGGTCCTCAGTCGTTTTCTTTGAACATCTCACTTGACATTTCATCGGTGTTGCTGCTTGGTGCCTTGTGGAACTTTGAACCCAAATTTTCTCTACATATGTCTGTCTAACTCACTCCCATTAGTAGAAATTCCCCACAGTACCTTTATTTGTTTATCATGATGGCTTTTCATGTCAGGAGCTAACGGACATGCTTTAACACTTTGTAGCTTTCAAAACAGGAATGGTGACTCTGAAGTTTGGATCTTTTAAAACTGCAGTGAGGGCTGACCCTGAGGTGACCTCAGAGTGACAGGATTATGGGAAAGTCGTGCTGCTTGTTAGCATCCCCGCACCTGCAGCTCTGCCCCCATCCTAAAGCTGTTCCAATTATCCTCATAAATAACTTCCAAAAAGCACTTCCGCTGCATGATGGAGACAATCCAGAAGTAGGAGGCACAACCTGGAAGCTGGTTACCAAACTCCCCCTTAACTCCTCTCTCCCATAGCTAGAATTCTGGGAATGAACAGTGAACCATGCATCTCATCTCGTAAAGATTTCTTAAGGTTGTAAACAGGATTTAAGGCTATTATGGCATTGCAAACATGGGTTAGGACCAAATCTTAAAATAATCCTGATTGTCCTGTAGTGATTTTACAGTCTTTGGTGAATGATTTCACTTTCCTTACCTCTGGCCTGGATGCTTCAGTTACTGGGTAAGAGAACACATGAAAAGGCACTGCAAACTGTAAAATGCTCCGTTCCACATCAAGTCACATTGCTGCCCTTCCTCATAAATGGCTACACAGCTATCAAAGTGGAAGTTTTTATTTTGTTTCAGATTAGCCTTCAAAGCTAAGAGATTGAACCCATGAAGGAAAAAAAAAAAAAAGAAGAAGCATAAAATTCAACTGGAAAATCTGGAAGAGGAATGCCTTTTCTCTAGGAAACATACACCAAGAACTTTTTGAAAAGAAAATCAGCACTGTCATCTAAGGTTAGCTTGTGGAGTTTTCTTATTCTGATCCGTGACTGGAAAGGTCCTATTGTCAAGGTCATTTTAGGAAAAGGGAAGCCATATCTTGCGATCATGAGAAGGGACAAATGACAAAATTTCCAACAAAGCAAACTCTTCTGCACTTAGCAGGCAACTTCTTTGACTCAAGCCATGTGGAAATAAATCTTCCTTCCATTGAATTCGAGATAAAGGAGGCAGTAAAAAAGCAGCCAGAACCCTCTAGTCCTGGTCCTGGGTCAGAATATGTCATCTGGTATGAAGCAGTCTTTCCTCTCTGACATCTAGCTCTAAATGCCAAGGGGCTCCGAACAGTGTGTCTTGATTTTATGATTCCTGACCTTAATCATTTGATAGAAACTGAGTCAGCATGATGCCACTGGAGGACTCTCCAGGATGAGAAAGTGTATACTTGCCTGAAGGGAAGAAGGGGATAAGAATTATTGTCACTGTGTTGAACTCAAGCATGAGACCAAAATGAAAATCATCCTATGGGCTTTCTTACAACTGGGGGTAAGTTGAGGAGATGTGAGGCCAAGAGACAGGGTGTAGTCGATCAAGAGGGACAGCATTTCATTGATACCATTGAAATTGGCATATACCAAGCATCACTTGTTTGAGACACAGTATTATGGCTTTTTTTTGCAGGGAAGTACAATAAAACAGATGATTTGGGTTCACAGCTTGTTATCACTGGAAGGAACCTTAGGGATATCTTAGATTTTCATTTTACTAACAAGAAACAAATGACTAGAAAGGTCAAGGAGAATTTTAAAAAGCACTCAGGTCAGTTGGGGGTAGTGATAACAGGACCCAAGGGTTCTAGATGAGCACATTCCCCATATATATGAACTTCATGTGAAATTTAAACCATTTTGATGGGATTGCCCATTTCTCAGTCTTCATGATGATGTTAGCATAATTCAGCGTGAAACTGAATGGGACTAGGGCTCTTACTTGTGACTTCATTTTAACTGATAATGCAATGTGTCTTCCTCCCTTCCCACATTACCCTTCCCTCCAAAGAGACAGTGACTGTTTGCAGTGTTTAAATATTGGCCTTCTGGTAGCTGGATATCATGGGCTTCAGTAACCTCTGATACAGGAACATGAGACCTATGGGAGCCAGAGGTGAGGACAGTGATATTTACCTTTAGCAGATGTGGCTCCTGCCT
Source organism: Cavia porcellus (assembly GCF_034190915.1). NCBI lineage: Eukaryota > Metazoa > Chordata > Mammalia > Rodentia > Caviidae > Cavia > Cavia porcellus. The sequence goes on along the minus strand of NW_026947511.1, from coordinate 37,769,781 downwards.
CCTCCAGACATGACGTGGTCTTAACGCATCAGTAAGGACTTGGCTGGTATTGATCTAAATATACCCCTCCACCCATACCTTGGTGACCACGTCTTCTAACAGAGCTGTGGTGCAGTCTCACAGTGACACTCACTGCTCCCAAGAGCACAAGGTCTTGACACTGTCAGCCCTGAGCACAGTCTAGGTGAACTCTGAACCCACCCTGGGCTAACATGGTCACACTCCTCACCTGGAATTTCTTAAGAGTTGTCACTGACTTTGATTTCTGTCATGTAATCATTTACCCTCTTCCCACCTCATACAATACTTGTTTTACTGTAACTCACCTTTTTCTGTCAGTGAATGGAAATACTTTACTTGTTTGAGTTTGGCAGGTACATCTGGTGAATTTCGCTGAATAAAAGAAAATCAAGTTGTTTAACACGAATAGTATACTTTTGGTGGTTGTCCCGCTTCCCTGGCTTCTTGATGGCATGAATGAATTTTTATTCTATCTATACACTGTGTTACTCTCTTTTCAAGAACTTAAGATAGTCACTCCTTTTTTCCTACTTCTGCTTCAATCAGCTTGAAAGGCCTAAGAATTTATTTCCAAATTAATTTGTGCCTCTATGTATTTTTTCAGTCTTTAACCAGAAATCAGAAAACAGTTTTATGGGAGATATTACCCCTTTTTATATTTGTGCTGACATTTCTTTGGTTCATACAACAGTCACTAAAAAAAAAAAACATATAAATGCATATCCCAATAAAAATGGTCCCTGGTAGGTTGTCTCTTACTGTCTATTAACATTCAGCTCTTTGTGAATCATCCTTTAGTCATTAGGGTAACAAAAAAATTAATTTTCCAATTCATTTAAAACTGAGTTGCTGGGGATTTAGCTCAGTGGTACAAGTGTCTGCCTGGCATGGGCAGGTCATGAGTTCAATCCCTGGTACCAAAAAAAATAAGCTGAATTATCAAACTGATATGTTTAAAACAAAGATTATACACTGATTGGGAAAGATAAAAAATGTATTTAGATATATCTTATTCCACTCATGAAGTTTTCCATTTGTCATTAATTTAATCTCATATTGTGTGACTTTGTATGCCAGGCACTGTTTCAGGCACTGGGAATACTGGAAGGCACAATTTCCATTTCTTGCTATGATCCATGTCATGAGGAAGCTATGTTAAGATGGGAGAGAAAAAGTTCTTATCACAAGCAATAGATAGAGCAGTGAGAGTGTCCCAATTTTCACTAAGATATATATGTACACACCTCATTTAAATCCTGAAAAAAATTACAAGGTAAGTAAAAATGAAAAAAGGTTCGAAAGTCTCAAGGCAAATTGATTTTCCCAAATTCAATGCTTATGTAATGGTATAATCCTAAAGAGACTCTTAAGGGAACACTGCTTTTCAAACAGCATCCTTCCCCTGTAGAGAAAGTATTCTTAGGTTGCAGAAGACCTAGGAGTTCTGTTTGCTCTGGGAAGAAGCAGTCTCCCTTGACATGTAAAGTCATCTGGATTTAAACTGTAAAATCACAGGACCTGAGTTCCCTGTGGGAACTAAAAAGTAGCTAGGTAAATTCAGCCTTTGTTCAGGAATGGGCAAAGGAGCCCTTTATGAGAGAGAAAATTTTGTTAGAAACCATCTTTTGGGTCCACACAGTTACCCCAAATTGTGGCCTAAAGGATGATCTTTGTTGAGAACATTGCTGACTCCCTTTGGCCAAATACCATCTGTTCATGAATCTTTCCAAGATCCCTACCTCATCGCCCCTTTGCCATTCCTTAATGAACTCCGAACCCATGACCTTGAGCTCTACAAGTTTTTCTATCTGCATCAGTCTGACACTTTCTGTGTTAAAAGAAGAGGCTAATCCTCATCTTCAGAATAGCCAGTGAGTCTCTGGCTTCTCTGGAGTCTTCCTGTCTATTTTGCCCTCATTATCCCATGTTTCTAACCTTTGCTTTTGACTCAGCCTTCCCAACACAGAGCCCTGCTCAAATCCTGGCAATCTAAGTCTCATGTCACTCCTTCCTTATCCCCTTCACTGTCAAGTGATTTCTTGGTGCCCATCTTTTCTCATCATCCATAAACTGAGTTCTTGTTTCTTCATTCAAATTTCCTTGGACAATTACAAATGCTTCCCTTCTATACAAAATGAACATTTGTTTTAAAGCAAATGAGTCAGTTAGCCAGATAAGTCACTCAATTTAAAAACAAAACAGGGAAGGCAGCATAGGAATGCAAACTAGCAAAGGCCTTGCTGACTATTCTGTTTTCTGAAAAAAGCTCACACCACCTCAGAAGCAGGCAGAAACATGGCCAAGGATTTTTGCTTCTGCTGTTATTTCATGTGGGGGCGTTTCTCGCTTTTTGATTTTTCAAATAAGAAAAATTGTGACTTCCTGTTCTACAGGATGGAGAGTATCCTGACTTATTTTTATTTACCAAAGGCTTTTCTTTTCTGTGACTTCCTCCTTTTCATAAGAGTAGATAATGACATTAGTTCCGCATTTTCTGGTTCAAAGGATTTTAGTTCTTGAAGACATAAAACCTCAGAGTGTTAGAACTTCTTTGAGTTGTTAGTTCAGCACTTAATTTATATGACTAAGAAAATTGACACTCAAAGAGATGAAGGAACTTTCCTAAGATCACTCAGCCAACTGGGCCTGAAGTCAGAATGCAGGGCAGGTCTGCTGGCCCCCGGCCACCACTCCTCCCTTGCAGCTTTACAGTCTGCTACGCATGCAGACCAGGAAGATTCCAGAACGCAGAGGATGATTTCCTCATCGACTTCTACTTCAAAAGCTTATGCTCTTGTTGTAAAAAATCTCTAAACACCCAGGTTTGGATGCAGTTAAGTCAGTTGGCTAGTTATCAAATACAGAAATCTCTGCCTTGCTAAAAGACAAAAGTCTACCTCAACCTTAAAAACAGCAAACACATATGTAAGTACTTTTGTCTTGAATTCTACTGTAGATGGCACTTCTGTGGCAAAGAATGAAACAGACATCTACCCTCATACGAACTTGTCAGATGGTAGATTGCAGAGTTAAGGGCTCAAGTAGCTAGGGACTAAAACAAATGACAGTTTAAAGGCCTGGCACCACTGTGCACCCACAGACCTAACACCCAGACCTGTGGTCAGCTCCACGCCTCCACATTCACCCACTCAGACCACTGACTGTGTGTCCGGCACCTTAACCCAACAGCAGGAAAGGATAGTGACAGAAACTCAAGGACCATGCACAGAAGCAGACCAGTAGCGAGACTGCACACAGCACGGGGTGAAGCTGACTCTGTGCTGGAGGAGACAATAATTACCTTCGATGTCTGCTTCCAAGAGCGTATCGGAGACAACTTGCTGATCAGAAGTTGCCGCAGCTAGGACGACACAGAAATGTTGAAGAGATACACAAGTATAGTCACACATAACCATGCGCAGAAAAACTGCAGGATGAAACTGGTGCTTAATGGTATTATTTCTTAGAAGCATGTGATAGACTATGGGCATAAATACTTGATAAAAGATTGTTTTCTTATGCTCTTTCGCTATAAACAAAACTGGGATTAAACAATAATAACTCAGTCTATAGACATTAGTAATTGGCAGTAATTACTAAATTGGAGTTTATCTGAAATGAAGGATTCCCCAAGCATGTAAGTGATATAATTTGGGCAATTATTTAGTGCAATTAGAGCAGGAAATTGTTTTTGTTTAAATAGGATCTGTGGCAGTTGTGCTAACTACAAAATATTCTCATCTTCTCATTAAAACAGTGACTCCACGTCTATGAACTTCCTGCTATTACTTGTCTCAGTGGAGTCACTCAAAGCCTGGGGGAAAATAATAAAATAAAATATCCTTAAATTTTTGTCTATTATATTTCAGTTAAATTGATAGTCCTTCATTAGAACTTCATTTTACTTAATATGAAATGCTCCTTAATATTTAGTATATAAAGTTCTAGAGATAAAGAACTGATATGATTTCATCATGTTCTAAATAAGTAGATAAATCAGACATGGGGGTGCATGCCTTTAATCCCAGCACTCTGGGAAGCTGAGGCAGGAGGATTGCAAGTTTAAGATCAGCTGAGGCAGTCTAGCAAATTAGTGAGACACTGTCTCAAAATAAAAAATGAAAAAGGAGTTGGAGATGTAGCTCAGGCCCTAGGTTCAATCCCCCGTATGAAACACACACACTCACACACACACACACACACACACACACACACACACACACAGACATCAAAAAAGAAAACTAATTGTAAGATCAAAAAGGAATTCACCCCTTTGAAAAGTGATTTTCCTCTTCAGTCACTGTCAAACCATCATTTAAATTAGGAAACTTAAATGTAAAAAAGATTCCCTATTTTTCTAAAATATTCACACTGCATGTCGAGATTGAATCTTTATGGCTTCATCAGCGGTGACCTTGCCTTCCGGCTAAGTCTGCCTTTGGTAAAATGATAGAATTTTACTGCAAAAGTGCCTTCCATCAATCCCTTACTATATGGTAATGTTTTCAGAATGGAAAGACAGGGTTTTAGACAGAGGGTAATGTAACACACCTTGTTATCCAGGAGTATTCCAAAGCAGAAGATGAAAAGTCCCTTTAACAAGGAAAAATAAGTTAATTATATTTATAGTCTTTTTTCTGTTCCATAAAAAAATTATCCATTCGTGGCATTATCCTGCTGTACCACCCGGCTCTGGCCTTCTTTCCTGCTTGGTCTCCCTGCAGACAGGGCACATTGGTGACCTCCACAACACAAGCACACAAAGCGTGTTAGCCTCAAAATGCATAAAGAAGCAGTCTGTGAGAGGGAGACATTTCTAATGCACGTGGAGCTCACAGCAGGATGGAAGGCTTCTCCCATGCAGCACCAACCATTCAGAATGTGATCCGACAGCAAGGGTTAGAGAACTGCTTTCAATGAAGGCCGGACAGTGAATGTGCCAGGCTTTGCAGACATCTGCAGGTCTCCACTGCCATTGCAGGGAAGACAGTCATCGGCCACATGTAACCACTGGGTGCAGATATGTGCCAATAACATCTTTTTTTTTTACAAAATCAGGCCATCTGAGGTAGGTTGCCAGTCAATACTCATCATACTGGAAGAATTTCCTTGGTACCTTTCAGTGTCAACAGTACTTTTGCTAGATTGCCCTTTCTCTATGCTTTTTCAGAGGTCTGCACAGGAGAAAGCGGCAGAGCCAGTAGCAGGAAGGATTAGCATGAGCTCTGTGCACAGGAATAGATTTAAAGCCCTCCAGCAGACTCCTGGAGAAGCCCAATTATCTGCTTTATTATGACACTAAATGTTGGGGAAGATGGATTTGTTTGCCCTTCTCATTGTTTCCATGTAGTTTTCCTGACAGCCCTCTGGGAGCCAGGGAGAAGAGACAACTCCAGAGTAATTTACCACCCCAAGCCCTCTGTTATTACTCTAGCGACATAAGAATGCAATAAAGCATGCTCGTAAGTCTCACCTGGAACGCATTGAACAAAGCGAAGAGAATGTGCCAGGCGGGGTTCTGGCTGTCCGCCATGGTTCCGATGCCAAAACCCCAGGTGAGCCCCAGCAGAGGGGCCAGGATGAGGACGCTCTTCCCCATGCGGATGACGGTGGCTTTCTCATCCTGGGTCACTCTCTCCCCGACGGTTGGCCTCCAGAGTTTCGAGAGCACTAACAGCACCACCACCAGGTTCACAACCACGATAGTCAGCGCAGGGACAGCAAAAGCCAAGAGAGGTTTGCTCCCATCTGACCAGTTGAGCCAACACACGTCCTTCCTGCTGTAGCTGTTGCTAGGTTGAGTGACCGCAATGGTGATGGCAGATATAATGAGCGGGCATCCATAGCCCACGCAGAACCCTATGGCCATCATGAAAGGCATGGCCATGTGGTGGAACACGAAGATGAGGCGGTAAGACAGCAGGACGCCAAGCACAAGCATCCAGAAGAACAAGGAGAGGTAGAAAAAGTGAGTGAAGAAGATGGCAGCTGTGCAGACGCCAGAGGGGCCGGCAGTGGTGTCGATGGTGGTGGCAACAATAAACCAGATGTCGGCGATCAAGAGGGACAGGGCTATGTTCATCATGCAGATGTGGCGTGTGTGCGAGGTCTGGGTGTTTCTGAGCTGCTTCCAAAACAGAGCCTCAATGAGCAGGCACAAGACGAGACTTCCAATGGAGATGGCCAGGCCCACATAGGTGATCCATCTCACCGCAGGGACAATCGGAGCAGGGACAGAGGGTGACATCAGCATGGAGAAAGAGGTCAGGTGAGTGCACCGACACAGCACTGCATCTGGAGTCTCATTCACCAGGTGACAACCAGTACTGCTCCAGTGCAAATGGCTGAAATCCCAAAACACACAGCGGGGCTGGCTCAGGTTAGCATCTATCTTGGAGAAGCCCAGGAAGATTTCATTGATGGAATAGTTTTGGGTAACTGTAGATATCAACGGCCCATTGACTTGAGCAAGGTCACCTTGGGTGTTGGGCAGGATGTTCCCCAAAGTCACGGAGGCCATGCTGACGATAGTTTCTGGAGCAGAGAACTGGAATTGCTCTGGGCTAATAAAAACATGGCCTCCGATGGAGCGATCTTCTTGGAACATCTCAACCTGGTAGCTGTAACTGTGATTACCCTGGATTTGGGTCCATGGAATCCCTTGCCAGTTAATAAATTCCTTAGACAGGTTCAGAGGTAGAGCAGAGGAAGGTACCAGAATGGTGATGTTTTCCAGTGCCTCTAGAAAGTGGGAGCTGGCCTGCTGGTCCTCTTGCAATAAAATCGTCCAGTTCCTTATCGATGATGAATTGAGGATGTGGTCGGCTATGCTGATGACATCCTGAAACACAAGGGTGAAAGTTAGTTTGTTTTCAGTAAAAGCTTCACCCTGGGTAGTGAAGTATAAATGTACAATTATGGAATTTGTATTGCATAAGCCAATGTTGTGAAATACTTAGACTTCAAAGTATAAAATGCACCCTTCCAAACTATGGGGAAGGCCCTCAGGGGAGCAGGCACTGTACCTATCCCAAGGAGACACCTGAATGTGAGTGGCAGCTGTCCTAGGATGCCAAGATTACAGGTCATTTATTTCTCTTTTTGTCTATTTGCATTACTAATAGTGACTGTGTATCACTAGCATAATGTTTAAGTTAATTTTTAAACATTCAGACTAGACCATGAACTCCTAGTTGAGAGAAGAAAGGTTTTGGCCCAGCATTTGGAAAACTGAGGCAAGAGGATACCACAAGTTCAAAGCCATCCTGGGCTACAGAGTGAGTTCAAGGCCAGCTTGAACTACATAGTGAGACTTTTGTCTCCAAGAAAAACAAAGTGAAGAAGGTGGAGGAGGAGGAGGAAAAGAAGGTTTGGGGGGTATACACTACTGAGATAGAGCTCATGGCTACAGAAGGGAACAGTTGCAGGCAGCAAGCAGGAGTCAAAAGTTGGGGTGCAGAAGCTCATCTCTCCTTTCAGCTGCCCAGGGCAGCTTTCTCTCCCTGCACAGCCACACTGCTGAACCCGTGGCCCCTTGCATTCTGAATATATAGCAACATCACCAACAGGAGGACTGTCACAGGGCTTCTCTGTCCCCAAGGAACAAACCTCCAAGGTTGAGTTTGACACTGTGAAATGCTTCTCCTGGGATAGGGTTGAGACTGTGCCCAGAATTGACACCACTGAAGCCAGGTTTCCAGATGTGGTGGATGGGTTCCGCTGTACGATGACTGAGAGGTTTCGTACCAAGGACGACACATCTGCCTGTGTGGCACTGTCCGCAATGGCGGTGAAGTTCTAGAAATAGAGACTGTTACATTCTAGGAAACAGAAAGCTGGGTTTGCTCAGCCTGTGATTGGATGTCTTGGCCAGTATTTGCACAGTGCCATAGATCACGGGACAGTTGAGTAGCCATGATGACAGCAGTGGCCATGATTCAACGTTCGCCTATCCAATACAGTGCTAAGCGCTTTCCCTAGAGTCCTTGATTCAGTCCCTTAAGGACATTGGAGGGAGGTGCTATGATTATTGCCATTCATAGCTAAGGAAACTGAAACTGGGAAAGATTTGTTTAATAACACTTTCATATACACCATCATCCTAATGATATAGAAACTGCATCAACTGGTGGGGTTTGGGGACCTTCCCAAGAGTACCAAGTGAAGTGACCTAGTGCTGGTCCTGGGTTAAATCCCTGTGGAGTGGCTACTGTGATGACTGGCTACTGACTTGCATCCACGCCTCTAGGGTGCCCTCACTTTTGCTGTGCTGTGCTGAACCGGAAGCTGTAGGAAGGGCCTTTCCCTCTGCTTCGCCCAGGACCCAGGCGCTGCCTTCTGGGTGGCTGTTCTCTCTGCCACCATTGCACCTGGGTGAACAAGCTCTAGTCTTGGCCCATGCTCAGAACAGGGTTGAAAAGAGCAAGAACAGAACAAGTGGTCTCCTGGTACTGTTCCCCTCCCCAATCTACAGAGGAGGAAACTGAGGCCCAGAAAGGGAGAAATGAACACTCTGTGGGGTCTGATCAGCACCTCATAAGATCTTTATTGCAATAGCAAGGTCTCTGGGGATGGAAGTTCTGCTCCAGATGGAAGCTGGCTCAGGCTGTGTCTGGCACTGACCCCGGGCTCCTTCTTTTCTGTGACTCGAGTCCTAACGTTCATTTCTTTCTCCACAACTCCCTTGTCTAATACTCAGACTTTGCAAAGAAAAGAAGAGTAGGGCCCACCGCATGGTACAGGGACCGTCATGACTGTGTTTCCAGATTGCTACCTTTGCTCACGGAGGAGCCCCTGGCTCTTGGTCCTCTGCAGAGGGAGGCTGGTAAACGGGGACCCTGACCAGCTCTGTTCCTGTTCCTGATATGTGCAGATCTTCCTTTGCCCCCACACACACCCTAGCTTAAATCTTTAACGCCCAGACCTCTAGGCTTCCAAGGCGGCTTAGCTGACGGCCCACTGCATGTCAGAGGCCTCAGCATTGACTCAATCCTCAACAGCCGTTACCCTGGACACCGTCCACCTTCACAGCTGCTCCTCCTACTCATGCCCACCCTCCTTGGTCCTCTGGAGATGCACACAGGGCCGGGCAGAGCCACATGATAGAGATGCATCACCTGCATCAGTTCCTGCAGCTGGGAGAGCACACAGGACTCCTGCACCATCTGCCACCGCGAGGACCGGCACCGGGCTGTGATGTTGCCAGTGTAGCCACTGCTGCAGGGCAGGGTATACTCGTCATCCTCAGTCCCGAACCCAAAGGTTGCACTGTGACACATGGCTGGAAAAGAATGGAAACACAGGGAAGGACCCAGATCCTAACTAACCCCTGTCATAGGGGTTGGATGCTTTGGAAGTCACATGTGGCGAACCATTCCTGAGTTTACACTCAGAGATCGAATCTGCTTACTTCTCAAGTCAGAGAAGACTTGAAAACATTGGCTGACACTGACTTTTACCATAGTCGGGGAAATAGTACCTGTTTCAGCTGGAAGTCAGTTTGAGAACAGTTCTCTCCTGGAAGCACCTCCCCTCTATTCCTGAAGACAGGAGCAGGGGTGAGCTACTCGCTAAACAGCTCCCCAGCCGAAGCTGAGGGTGGGGGCTGGGTTACCTTTCTTGAACACGGTGAAGGAGCCAGGTTCCAGGGGAAACACTCTGCTGAGAGCCTCCTGGATAGAGGCGGCCTCCTGCTGGACAGCGGCCAGCAGCTGGGAAGTGCTGCTGGAGCCGATGACTTCGAAGCCCACAATGATACTGCCGGCTCTGCAAGGAGGATGTGCTGTAGTCAGAGACTGCAAAGAAAATAATTCCATACGGGACACAAAATTCATGGTATCATTTTATAATAATCACCCAAAGGAGTCAAACACAAAAAGTGCAGGAAATCTGTCCACACACTAAAGACCCCAAAAAAATCCATCTGAGGGCCTGGATCCCAAGGCAGTGTTCTGCATGAATCCAGCTGGAGACCTAGAGCCCATGACAATGACTCATGCAAGTCTGTTTCATGAATCTGTGCTGGGAAGGCCCAAAGGTTATTGATGGAAGCCAGAAAATCTGTGCCAGTGGGATGAAGGATCAGGTTAGAGCCAGGAAGCAACATTCAAAGTAAGAACCAGAGTTCCCCTGAAAAGTACCACAACCATCCACAGCAACAGTGAGGTCCTGAGCACCTCTAAAGATGAGAACAGCCAAATTTACATCAGGAAGCCGACGTGACAAGCTTCCTCTGGAGACTGAACAGCACACATCTTCCCCTCCGGAGCCAGGAAGCGATGCTCAAAGTAAGAACCAGAGCTTCCCCAAAGTGAACCTCATTCTCAGGAACAGCTAGGTCCTGAGCTCCTCTGATGAGAACAGCCAAGTTCATATCAGGAAGGAAGCTCTGCAAATTCCTCCAGGAGAACGAATGGCATCAAGAGAATCAACAACAACTAGGAGGACCCACAACACTACCTCTTCTCCAGGTCTTCTTTTTATCTTGGCAACAGTACTCAGGTGGGCCGTCCACACTCAGCACCCCGCTGATGCAGTTCAGCTGGTGTTACAAGCCGACCACCAGATACCAATCCACCAAAACATGAGGAAGGTGAACCCACTTTCTGCCCATGCAAGCACCCAGGATCCAGTCTGCAAGGTGCATGGCATTTGTCCAAAAGAACAAATCAGATTCAGGACCCATCTTCACAAGACTCACTTTCTAGTGGAGGAGGCAGGGAAAATAGAAAAGAGTTGCCAAGCAGTACATGTTTGCAAATTGTATTAAACACTGCATAGGTGGGTACAGTGATTGGGACAACAGGTGGAGGCGAGGGAGTGGTCAAGGAAACTTCTCTGAATAAGGGGTCTTTGAAGCCAAGGCCTCAATGGTGTGAAGAACAGGCCCAGTGGTGAAAAGAATATTGGGCTAACATTCTAACACATGCAAAAGTCCTGGGGTGGAGTGGGGGATGTGAACCTGACTCATTTAAAGTCTGGCTTGATTAACATTCAATGAGCAAGAAAGAAAGAGGTAGGAGGTAACATTGGAGAAGCAGCTAGGAGCCAGATCACAGAGGACCTTTGAGATTGAATTCCCTTCTTTACTAATGATTTTATTCTTTACTGAAAGGCAGCAGCAGACTCATGTTTATCCTCTCAGGTCACCACTCTGGAAATAGATTGAAAGGAGGCAGACTCAGAACCAGGAAGATGAGTCAGGAAGGAAGCAGCTGGGTAGCAAGGAGTGCAAGCAGCAGTCAGACGAGATGCACATGAGGAAAGAGATGTCAGAATCACTCCTGAAGCGGATCAGTTGTGAAAGAATGAACTCAGTCAAGAATGGCTTTGAAGCCCGGAAGCACACATTTGAGTGTGTTGCACAATGGAATATTACTGGGAATAAAAGGAACAGAGCCACAGTGCTGTAAAAATCAATGACCCATCTCAAAGATACTGTGTGGGAGTGGAGAGAAGCCAGACTGCAAGGCACACAGGCTGGGTGACTGCATTTGCAGGAATTCTAACCCACAGGGGTGCAGGCAGGCCAGTAGGGGGAGCACAGCAGGTGGGCATGGAGGTTGGCTAAGAAAGAGCCAGGGGCCATGGGGCCATAGGAATATTCTGGTGTGGCAGGGAGCCCTGATCCAGGCACTGGCCAAAACAGAATGAGCTGAGCTGTGCCCTTAATATCTGAGCACAGTGCTGGCTGTGAGATTGGAGATGGTACACAGGAACAGCAGTAGGAGAGAGAAGAAGACTGACACCAGGATGGATTAGGAGTGGGAGGACCCGGATGGCCATACTGGAAGCCAAGCGAGGGCCTCAGGCTAGCAGCCAGGTAGCTAGATCCGTAGTTCAGGGAACAGCCACATTCAGGTAAAAAGTGAAAGACCCGCAGCATGCAGATGGCGCTGGAGCACCGGGAACAAGTGAGATTCTGTGATGCCGATCAAATTAATGCCATGACATCATCACTGCATTATCCTCACCATAGAGAGGAGGGAGATGGGACCCATGGGGAAGCTAGGCCAGGAAATTACCCTCTACTAATTTGTAAGTTAGAGCCGAGGCTCTGAAGCTCAAGTTCTTGGCCCCTGCTTGAACTTCTGCTCACATCGCCTACATGAATCCAGACAGTTTCTGTGTAGGGCTGATCACTGTGTACCCTGAGGCCCTTCTGTCTGTCCACAAGGTCCTTTCCTATCTGCTATTGCATTTGATTTCATGAGGATCAGTCAGGTCCCGCAGGTATGAGCTGTCCCATTGGATAGATAAATAAATTGGGCCAATGAGAAACCAAGGTTTGTTTTAAATCATGTATGTAAGGAGGAATAAAATTGTCTTTCTAGCTTTATGCCTACTTTGTGATTAGGTTCACAAATTATTGGAGACAGCTTTATAAGACATTTTATAAGACATACATGATAGAATGTCAATTAGAAACAGAAAACCAAGGAAAAGAAAAATGTGAATATTAAATATAAAAAGCAGTGCAGTTGCAAATTTTGTCTTGGAAATCTTATTTTAAAAAAAGTCATTCAGGAAAATAGGATCAATTATGTAGACTCAATGTAAGAAAACAACATTTTCCTAGCACTGAATTTTGAAGAAAAGTATTCATGTGGGACTTTATAGATAAAAAGTGTGGGGTGATATAAAGGACAAGGCCTAGGACAACATATTTATAGCAAATGCTACAGAAAATTCCTTGTGGCTGGAGAAAGATAATAATGATGATGATAATAATAATGAGTCAAGTTCTCCAACCTTTAAGCTATTTCCTCTATCAAGCCAACTGTGAATACTGCAGTGTACACATGCTTAACTAACAAAAGTAGTTTTTGAAATTGAAACATAAGCTGAGGGTTAATTTACTAAGTATCTCTTTATTTTCTGTAGATGACTACTGTGTTTTGATGTACCATATCTACTTGAAAAGGCAATAGTTCACCCAAGGCTCCCCTCTGGCTTCGAGTCATACAGTATCACATACCCTGTAGCTGTGATGGAAAAATTTCACCCCTCCACACCCCAGCCTGCACCCATGACTCACCCGTTCCCACACATCCACACCATGATCACCTGTTTTCCACCTTTGCAGGTTCTACTCTCTATCCACGGCTTTGAGAATATTTTTCAATATCTAAGCTCCTAAACTCATCTCAGTGAGAATCTAGGCTTCCATCTTGATTCATTTAAAGCATCACTGTCATGGTTTATGTCAGTGGCCCCCAAGCCTCATGAATTATGAACTTAACCAAATCTAGCATTTGTGATTGGTTCGTTGTCTAACGCTTGGATTGGTGGTGCTACTCCCACCTAAGGGTGGAGCCAGGATATGATAAAAGGGCAGGAAGAAGATGTTTCTCTTCTTCTCTTGCTGGTTCCTGCCTTGCAATTTGCAACTGCCATGAACTGAGGCTCCACCATGCCACCCTGCCTTGCAGCCAGAACTGAGTATGGACTGAAACCTCCAAGAACTGTAAGAAATAAACATTTCCTTCCCTAACTTTGGGCATCCGGTATTTTGTCTCAGCAACTAAGATGGTCACAGTTAGCAATAATCCTACTATAAAGACTAAATGGCCCTATTTTCTGCCACAGTCCCCTGTAAACATGCTCAGAATTCTGCAGGGCGCGGTCCTGGAGGTGCTCTTCTAAGGCCATTGTGTTGCTTACCGAAATTGAGTGACGTGAACTGACTCAAAACCTTGAATTTTTTCGAATACTTCTTTGAGCTTAGAAAGAAAACAAAAGACCATGTGTTAATCTTTGTTCTCACACTTCAGAAAGACATTTGAGGAAAAAAACGGATGCAGACAATAAATAAACCAACTGTTGCAAAAGGGCAAAGGAAAATGATACTGCTGGAAGGGGTTGCATGTCACATAAATGAGCTAAAATAACAATTGAGAATGTACACTATGTGTGCACAAGCACACACACACACGCAGAAAGTTTAGTTTTGAGAGTGCCAATAAAGATTGAATAATAACAGCTTAGAACAGAGGATATATTTGGCACCGTGAAATACAATAAATTTACTCTGATCTACTTTCTTCTTGTCCAAACCAAGCCATTAATTCTGACAGGTGCTGAATCATACCCACGCCACCATCTTGGCAGAGGTGATCTAGTGCTCCCAGCACTTCATGATGAAGGCCAGGGTTTTGCTAGTACCTGTCTCCAGCCTCTAACCAGAAATCTTCTTAACGGAACTGATCCAAAATACTGACAATGGAGTATAGGCCCCAAAATCTTTCTTTTGGCAAACAAAATTCAGAGAATAACCAAGAATCCTTAGTATAACAGTCAAAGTCAGCTGGTAATCTTTCCTAGAAAATTGCCCAAGGAGTGCTAGTTGTGGGCAGAGCAAGTAGCTTCTCTGCAGAATTTATTAAGAATAAAAATAGTTAAGAATCCAAGCCAAATTGAAAACATCAGAACTCATATTTAGCCAATGATTCCCAATGCAAAAAATAGAAATTCTTACTTGATTTTCAGTTGTAGATGCATATTTAGAGTATTTGGCAGAAGAAGAATTCAAAAGGTCCTTCGTAAATGTTTCCTGAATCTTGAAAGTGCCCCAAACCTCTATGGGAAACAGGAAGAAGTTTTTAGATGTGATACTTTTCTAATATGACTTGATTAGCAACGTAAAATTTTAGAAGTATGATTCAGTGCTCATCTATTCAACAGTGGTCATCCAGCGCCCCTCTATTCAACCTCTATTTCAATTTTTTGATAATAAATGTGAATCTAAAATATATAGGAAGCATAGACCCCACTAGAGTTTTCAGCTGTAGACTTACAACAGGAATGAATGGCACTGGTATCCAACACTACTTTCCAAGTACAAAAACACACAGCCACTCCGTATAGACCCAAGGCAGTAACTACAAACATGTGGCTTGTCTAGGCATGAAGCTTGAGCGTTGCCTCTGCTCAAAATCTGTCTTACAAAGCACTGTTTGCTGACCTGCCTACTGCTGGTGCCCCACCCCACAGGGAAGAATCCCTGCTCATCCTTCTTCAGGACCCAGTCCACTGTCATCCTTTCTGTAAGCCCCTTCGTGGTCCCCAGACACAGCTTTTCTGCTTTTGCATGTCTACCATTTGCTAACCTCTAGTTCCCTGCAGCCTCTTCTGCCTAAACATGTGTCTGTGAAGGTGCAATCAAGACAGACCTGTGGGCAGCACCTGGTGAGTGTCTCCCTTGTCTGATCTCTCTCTGCATCTCCTCAGGATGAACCAGGCATGAGCAATCTTTCTGAGGAAAGCCTTTCCTTTATATTTGCTGGAGATATTACAGTGTTCTCTTTCTTGTGTCACAGCCTGGCCTCCTCAGTGTTCTGGTGCAATGGTTGATATATTGTGTCTACTTGAGAAATGTAGAAGTTGTAACTAAGCAACGCAGCAGCCAGCCAAGGTCCTTACTTTATAAACATCGTCATTCTGTGCAAGAGGAACCCAGAGAGATGATATGGGTGCTACACCTGCCATACGGAGCGGTAACCTGCTTACAATGTGAGGGGGGAAAATAAGCTTGCTCTGCACCTCCGACCCTTTTGCTCCTGCTTTTGCTGTCTTCTGCTGCTTTGAAGTGTTGCCTCTGTGCCACACACCCCTGCTTTGGAGCCAGCTGAGTAAGGCCTGAGACTTCCACAAACTGTGAGCTAAATAAACCTTTCCTGCCTTAATTTTGAGTGTCAGGTATTTTGGCTCAGCAATGAGTAAAACGTAATCAAGACACCTGGGAACTCATAGATGAGAACAATAAAAATAGTTCCTCATGTCCCCCTAGAATTTAGCCCAGCACTGGGCGTAGAGATGGTGCTTGGAGAATCTATGTTGCCATACCCTGAACTGCTGTGGTCGTGAACTGGGAGCCACAGATGCCAGCCGGTTGAGCTATGCCAAGCTCCCCTCACATCTTCCTCAACTCCACTAACACCCAGCTCAAGCAGTCACCTGCTTGGGATTTGAGCTAATCTCTGCAAATCTCAACTTGACACCATATAATTGCAGAACTGGACTGAGTGTCTGAAGAATTTGCGATAACACTTGAACCTTCATTGCCTTTGTGGGTCTTCAACTCATGCAAAATCTGTGCTGGGTCTAGACCAGCCTGAGGGGTGGGTGGTCATCCCATTCCACCTTCGTTGCAGGCCCCAGCTTCTCTTGGAGGGCCATGGGCCAGGGTGACCTCTCTATGGTGGAGTGAGGATGCCCCACCAAGAGGTCCCTACTAGAATCCTCCATGCTTACTTGCTCTCTCGCAGAAGTTGACACTCTGGCTGAGGTTGTTGAGATGACAGTCACAGCTTGGGGAGGATCCAGTCGTGTTCAGGAGGCAATGCTGCGGATCGAGGCAGGAGAAGGGGAACCAGGTGTAGGTGTCCTCACAGGCACAGCGCAGGCCCCCATCATGGCCGTGGCAGTCTGCACAAAGACAGAACCCGTCTCACAGAGCCCCGTTCTCAGCCAGACCCGCAGAGCCCTGTCCTTGCAATGACTGGAAACCTGAACCATGTAATTCTCACCAAGACCTAGCAAAATGAGTCAGGACACTAAACTAAACTGCCAGGCCTAACACCGAGGAGGACTCCTGTCCCCATGACAACACCAAAACCAGAGAGGGGAGCAGAGGTTCTTCTCAAAACTGGAGCTGTTTAAAGGACCCCAAAGGACCCTGGAGTCTCCTACATTCACCTTCTAAGGAAGGCCCTAAAAGCAAGATGGCAAAGACACAGAAACTTTTCGGGTTTTTTGTGTGATAAGAAGTTCTGTGAAGCAGTCCTGCATGGTCCTTACTTTGTATTGGACCTGAAATTCCCATCAAAGCCATTGCTTTTTAAGGCACAAAGCAACAGAGCCAAATTGATAGATGTCTTTGTGAAAATATGCGTGACCATGAGCTGTGAGCAGTTCCCCAATGTTACCACGCATCAGACATCCCTGAATTTGGAGTTCAGTGAGTGTGAGAGGGCACACACATTTGCATTTCTGTGAAACTGCCACTGCCCCTTCTGCGGCCCAAGCATCGCTTAGAGTAGAGGCAGTGCCCTTGGTCAGTCACTTCCTGTTGCTGTCCTGACCCATGGTAAGAGCGCATGTCAGGTTCCCCAGACCTGAGGCAGTTTCTGGCTGCTACAATGTGAGCAGAACTGTGCCTGTCAGAGCACAGCTTCCCAAGTGAACCCTGATAGGGTTCTACTTTCTACGGCCCAAGACCATACATTTGGCATGGTGTCTGGTCATCAGTCTGGGACACAGTAACAATCACAGGTGGCCTTTGGAGATGGACAAACAGCAAAGAAAGGAAACACCTCTGTTTGTTTGTTTTGCAGTGCTGGGATGGGACCTACGGCCTCTTGCACCATGGCCATGTGCCCACCTCAGAGTTGTACCCTAAATTTTCCTCTCAGAGGCCACAGCAATATGATGTGGTGTGATGGGTCCCACTTCACCCCCTAAGCACGCTAACACGCACCCTCCCCCCCCCACACCTGCCCAGTGCTGACTCACATGTGGTGGCCTTCGCCCCCAGGACCTTTGAGGGCCCCGGGAAGCAGTGGGATGTGGGCCCCCATGGAGGCTCCAGCGCTCTCCGCAGGAGTTCCTTCTCCCCGGCATTTCTGTAGGGCACCTGCAGTAGCACCTCGAATTCCTGGGGTGGGTCTGGAGTGAGAAAGATGGTCAGCTGCCCGCCTTGTTATAGGAAAAACACTGAGAGGGCTCAGGAGCAGCCACTGGTTGTGCTGGGGGTCGTGACTGTGCTGCTTGTCACCGTCATGTGGATGCTGACCGAGCCACTCATGCAGTGACAAGGTAGGCAGCGTCACCTGCCCTAGCACACGCTGCTCCTCCCACTTCCCTGACCAGGGCTGGTGCTCCGTCCCACCCCTGCTGGAGGGAGGAGACCAAGGAGAAACCCTGCCTCTCTCCCCTCCTGCGGCAGCTCTAATGCAAACCCCACACTCACATTCTGCAAAAAGCCTTTCTTCTCCTGTAAACGAATCTTCCAACAATTAGCTGAGATTTGAGAATTTCTATGAAATACAAAAGCAAAGCTACACTGTCCTCAAGCCTCCATACACACTAAACTCCAGCTAATTATTTCCAAAGATAACTTTTCCGTTTCCTACACTCCTGGGTTCTGGTGTTCCCACTCGGCCTTCATAGACAGGCAGAATCCTTCTGCTGGGCCTTTACAAGCGCTGGTTCTGGAGCCAGACTGACTGTGCTTGCACCCTGCCTCCAGCTCCTAGCTGGGTGTCTCAGTTTCACTAACTGGAAGGTTTCATAATGTACTTTAAATGGTGCCTGGCACACATTGATAGTGACAGCCCAGTATTTTTATTGTCAGGGAAAAGGTATGCACAACCTTCCAAGCAGCAATGTTGATTTCATTTTCCCGGAGCACAGGAACCTGCCACAGGCAATGTTCCGCAGCACCATTAACATGTTTTTGATGGCAAAGTCACTGCGTGGGAGAAAAATATTTGCACACTGACCTAGCAGCCATCGGTGTGCACCATAGTTTTTAGGAGGAAATACATTCAGCTCTTAAAACGTCCACAACACAAGGTGTTCCCAGAGCCATTGGTGGCCTCTTTGTTAATGAATGCTGGGAAGGAGAGGAAGTCTGTGGACACCACATGGAAGGTTTGTTGTAAGACGGGATTGTATCATTTACAACTTGCAAATGTCACACTCTCAGGAATTGCTGCTCTTCTCCTGTTACAGATTTGGGGTGTTTCAAAACACACACAGCTGTACAGCCAGTCAGAGGCACTCAGTGCTGTACAGCCAGCACCGAGGTCCACAGAGCAGAATCTCACCTGGAAGCTCTTGCGTATCCTCTCTGAGCTCTCTTTTTGTTTTGAGGGCATTGTTTCTCTGTAAGAAAGAAAAGATGCTGCTGTGAGGCTTGAGAAAGTTGTACGCCATCGGCCTCCAGGTTTCCCAGGTGAACTGAAGGCGTGGATCTGAAATCCAAGCCTAGGGGCAGCAGGAGTCAGGAAAGACCATGCAGAAGTGCTCAGGAGCAGAGACCTAGAGGAGGTGAGGAAGTGACTGTCCCTGGAGGGACAGCTTCCCAGAGGAGGTGATCACATGTTCCAAGGCTGAGGGGTGGGGGTTCACTGGGCACATGTCAACAGCCTGAAGATTCCAGAGCATCTGAGAGGCAGGAAGAAGGTGGGGCAGGGGTCAGAACCTCGAGGAACAGGTGGTGTGGCTTCTCTTTGTATTTGCGTGAGAGAGGAAACACTCTCTGATGTGCCTTGTAGTCCTCTCAATCCTGAAGCCACACTGAGATAAACAAGCACAGAATCAAGGACAGCTTGTCCAGGATGGCTGAGATGCTGCAGGTGCCTACAGTGCAGATGTGTGGGGACAGGGTTAGGATTAGGGCTGAGGTTAAGGTCAGAGTCAGGGTCAGGGTTAGGGTTAGAAGAGAGGGTCTGAAACCTGGACATCTTTAAAGATAAAGCAACAGAAGATATGGTTTAGACATGGAACATGAGAAGAATCAAGATCAACTCTTTCTTTTTATTTCTTTTCTCCTAAGCAGCTGGAGGGATGGAGGTACCACTAGGTGAGACAAGACAGAGGGAGGAGAATCAAATGTGAAAACACCTGCTTGGTCCTGGGCACACAAGTTTGAGGACCCCCTGGGCTCCCACTGTGAAAGCAAGCAGGGGAGAAGTTGAGGGCTGAGACAAAGAAGCTGGGTGCTCTAGAAAGGACCCAGACTGTGATCCTGGATGAAAGTGAGCAGAGATGGGGAGGATTTCTCAGGGCTGCTAATGCTGGCTCCAACATTTTTCTGCACTACACAGAGAACATGTTGCACTATATACCAGGGCTCCAGTGCCTTACTGGCTCAGCCTTCTGAGCTCAAAGAGAGGGGGTGATTTTTCTAGGTCCCCAGTGAGGTTGCTGACCACGAGACAAGAACTCAGGAATGAATACTGCAAGTCTATCCAGCTATGTATTTCCTGTCTCCATGAGAGGGGTGGATTCTCAACATGCAGGCAGGCAGGAGGAGAAGGCGGACCTTGGCCAACTCACCCCCAGGAAGCCAGTGTAGCCTTCAGCAGCGATGACAGAGAAGCAGATGAGACACAGCATGGTGACCCTCATTCTCAGCAGCCCCTTCCCTGCTCTCCAGGTACACAATGGGCGACTGGGCACATGGCTGGGCTGGGGCGAGCAGGATCCCATGGGAAGCTGAGGCTCTAGCACAGAAAGGTAGAAAGAACAGGGGTGGTAATGTCTCCACCATGCAGCTGTGGCATCATGTCATCAGCTACCCTTTAGGAAATGGTGGTACATTCCCACCATTACAAAATTGCTATAGACCTCTCTGCCAGGCCATCCAATTTGACTACACAGAGCCCCTTTTAAAATCACTTCTGGGCCTGATGATGGATGCCTGTTATCCCAGCACTCGGGAGGCTGAGACAGGAGGATTGCTATGATGTTCAAAGCCAGCCTGGGCTACATAGCCAGCTTAACAGTGAGATCCTGTGTCCCCCTCCAAAAAAATCAAAAATAAAAGAGTTTTTTAAAATAACGATAAAAATAAAATCACAATATGCTTGGCATTGCATTTGGGTGTGCTTAACATCAGCCCTTTAGGTTTCACTGAAGTTTCCTTCCGTCTTAGGAAATATAAACATTAAAATAACCAGATGCTCTAAGGGGATCAATTTTAAGTGTTTGGATATAAAGCAATAATAAGTCAAACTTGCAAATTTCCTTCTTTATAGTTGATGCAACTAGCAATAGATCATCCTCAAGCTTACAGTTACCTCACATGATGTGGATAAAACTCAGAACCCAGACCCAGTCACAAAATCCACCTTTATGTACAGATGGCTTGGCGTCCCAAGAGAAATCACATTCAGAACAGTCCTGTCCAATGTGTAGCCACTAGACTCTGGTAGTTCCCTAAGTGTAATTAAAATTAAATTAAATTTCACAGTCAGTTTCCCTACTGTACTAACCATGTTTCTACTTCTTGGAAGTCACAGGGGCCATGGTGACTGCCACATTGTGTGTCAGGTTACAGCATGTTTATATCATCGCTTAAGCCACACTGGACAGCTCTAATAGAATGTGAAAGAATATTTCCCTATCCCAGCACTCTGGAGGCTGAGGCAGGAGGAGTCACTGGGAGTTCGAGACCAGCCTGGGTTACAAAATGAGCTCAAGGCCAGCCTGAACTGCACAGTGAGACAAAAAACAAACCAACAAAAAATTCCTTGAAGTCTTTTGACATTTTATCTACATGTCCACAGGAAAAAGTCTCCATCTTTGTCAGCAGCAGCAAGAAGAGTGACCCTGTTCCTGCAGCCCTCACCTGGCCGCTCCAAGCTTCAGGTACACTCTGTCATCCCAGCCACTGTCCACGCTCGGCTCTCAGATCCAAGGACACGAGAAGGTAAAGGCTACGGTTTGTCAGCAGAGATCTTCTAGAGAAGCGTGAAAAAGGGGCAAGGTGACTCATTTTTTTCTTGGTACGTTTGCTATACATAATAATTTATTTGGGAAAAATTATATATATACAATATCTGGATCATTTTTTTATCTTTTCCCATGCCTCCGTCCCCCTGTTCAGGAAAAGGAAGGATATGTGTTTCAAATTAATCAGTGACCTAAGTGTTGAGACACAGCCAGGCCTGCTAGACAGACCCACAGGACAGGTTCTGGGGCTTTACCTCAGTCAGTGGAGATGTGACCATGTCCCTAGTGGGGTGAGTGGACACAGCTTCTTGTTTGACGCTATGCTGATAAATCTTAATCACTGCAAATCTACCCCAAACTCCTAATTCTTTTTAAGTAGCCTTAGACATATGAGAAGTATTTTCACCACAATTTCCTAAAGAGGAAAAACAAACTTTTCAATCAAATCCCCCAAATGTTTCTCCTAGAAGCAAACCCAGCTGCCTGGTGGCCACCTACACTGAGAATGTCACATCCACCCAGCGTGGACAACTTCAGAGCTCCGGGCTGGGTGCACAACCTCGCTGCGTGGGCACCGTGAATGCTGAGCCCTGCTCCAGCTCTCCTGACTCCTAATCCCAAGCAGGCGGGTTGGGAAAGCAGTGGCCCTCACAAGTTCCCATATTTTGAGTTCCAATGGACGTGGCTGTGGTCCTCTGGTTGTATCACTTCAGCACGCTGACAAGGTACAGAAATACTTGCTTCTCCACTTAGGCACCAACCTCATCTCACTATTGACTGACTGAGAAGCAAAAATACTGTCTTACTGCTTTAATTCCTTGTATTTGGTTGTTAGTAAAATGAAGCATATTCTTCTGATGCCCCTTGGTCATCTGACTCTGTTTTCGTCTCTTGTGGTTTGACGACTTAAGTCACTGTTCTAAGTTTTTTACGGACATATTCATCATTTTCTGAAGAACGGCTTCCTAGGAGCTATCCACAGCCTTGGCGTTTAGGTCTGGGCCATGGGCCCTTCATTTCAGTGATGGCTGAGATGGTTTTTCTTTGAGTGGGGAAGAAGAATATTCAGGCTGTGCTCTCATCTATCTGTGTG
Source organism: Cavia porcellus (assembly GCF_034190915.1). Classification (NCBI taxonomy): domain Eukaryota; kingdom Metazoa; phylum Chordata; class Mammalia; order Rodentia; family Caviidae; genus Cavia; species Cavia porcellus. The sequence goes on along the minus strand of NW_026947511.1, from coordinate 37,747,208 downwards.
GTTTCTGTCTCTGCCATGCCCAGTCTTTGGCTTGGTGGACTCATCAGGACACTGGGGGACCAGACACCATGAGGACCAGGACGCTGGGGGATCAGGACACCGTGGGGACCAGGACATGGCAGGGACATGTGTACCTCTCCTCTCTTTATGTAGTTCATCTAGCAGCCCCCCCTCCCCGACCTAGTCTCTGAGCAGGTGGTTACATCGTACATCAAGCTTACATACGTGGGTTGTTTTAGGAAGAAGGAAAAAGGGAAAAGAAAACCATGATGTTTTGAGGCTGTCACCCAGCAAAGGAAGTAAGGAGCTGGGGACCTGGTCATGAGGGTCAGCATGTAGATTTTCTGGAGGCGGGGGAGGGGATAAACCAGCTGGGAACCTTTGGGTTACAGCAGTGCAGGCAGAGCTTAAAACAACTCACCCTGAGGAGGAAAAAAGCAAGGCTCTCACAAGACTCTGTTTGCAGATTACTGCAGGTGACAAGTTACAATTAGCATCACCACAGGGCCCGGTCCTTTTGCAGATGTGCATAAGGCGTTCTCATCATTACCCGCTTCCCCAGTAACAGGAGACCCACAGTCTGGGTCCTCTCTGAGAGGAGCATGTGGCTTTTGAGGTCAGAAAGCCAGGTTTGAGACCCAGCAGAGTCCCCACACTGTCGCTTCTGCTCTCCACTTTTCCTCTGGGTAACCTTCTTTAGGAAATGAGATCCTGAATCAGAATTCAGCACCTGGGGAATTAACAAGCAGCCCAGGGACAGCACCCTGCACTCTCAGTTGTCACGGCTTACCTTTAGGCTCTTCGCAGTGTGCTGCAGCCCTCTGCATCGTGTCCCTCGAAGGTGTGCTGGTGGCTGGAACACAGCTTACTCTGTTTGCACACAGATGTATGCAGCACTGGGGCAGCACTGAGTCACCGCGCCTGGGCACGGGTTGCGGCCTTGACACACAGACCAGGCCAGAACACACCTCTCTGAGAAGGAAGGGAGTCTTTTTCTCCAACTCTTCTCTCTTGAGGGTTAGGGAGAGGAAGGAGCCATGACCAAGATCTCAGGAGAGGAACTGCTCCAGGGAACGCGGAAGACCCTGTCGCAGGCAGCTGACTGCGCAGACATTGGGTGAAGCTTTGCAGTCCTGCCCTAGACACGGTCACGCCTGGCAGAGCCCAGGAATGCAGCCTTTAGGTGGGTGTGCAGCCAGGAGGGGAGGAGAGTCGGTCAGGAGGAAGAGGTGTGATCCTTTCTCAGTTTGCTCCACCTCCCCCAGGTTAAAGAATCCTCCATTGCTCCCCCAGAAAAGGTGCCCCTGGGTGGGGCAGAAAGAAGGGGCACCAGCCAGGGGCCCCAGGCAGGTGCTGGAAATGAATGTTTCCCATGTTCTGTTGTCCTAGAGCAGAACCTGATTCACTTCCTTAATGAAGGCTGGTTTCCTCTCTGAGGAGTCACTCAATCTGGAAGCCCTGAAAGGTTAAGTTACATCACGGTTATGCTGAAGTGCGCTGCTTTATAAGTCGCTTTTGGACAGGGCAGCTGCAGAGGCTAAGGACCAGATCTAAATCAGCCACACGGCGGCTGTCTATCGTGGACTGATGGGGGCAAGGATGCAGTCACCAATTCTCATAAATGTCACCAGAAGCAAAGGACCTCTCTGAATTCAATCAACTAATTATTAGTCAATCAACTCATTGACTTCCTGCAAGCATTTACATTCTACCAACAATGTGAGGAACTTACCACACAAGGGCATAAGACGGAATAGTAATAAAACAAAGATATGCGGGCTGGGGAAGGTCTGCGTAACTGCATGAACTGTGCAAAGAGGAACTGGGAAACCAGCAGAGTCAAGAAAACCCATGCAAAGACTACACTAGGAATATTCTGTCTCATAGGTTTAAAACTTGAAAACAATGAGAAAGAAAGGATAAAATGAAAACACAGCCTCTAAATAAGGAGGGAAGGGGGGTTAGAGAGGGGAGGAGAATGGGCGGAGAGTCCAAGATATATGGTGTACAGGTACAAATTCCCTATGATGAATGTGATCACTATATACATCTAATTTGTACCAATAAGCTTAATAATAATAAAAAGAAGTCTGACTTTAGGGACAGAGCCTCCTAGCAACCAGAGAAAAGAAGTTAATCAGATCCATTTGTCTCAGTTTCAGAAGAGGGAAAAAAAGTCATCTTAAGAAGGAGAAAATGATGCTTGGAGCAGTGAATTCTAAACACAGTGTCTTTCGCAAGTGGACAGCATGTCCAACAACACTGGGGCCTGTGGTTTTAAGTGAGGACTATTTGGGTCCTGTAGGCACAAACTCCGGAGAACCCTGTGGTTCCACACCCACCAGGCCACTGTCCCTGCCAGGACTCTGCCAGGACTCTTCCGCAGCTGTTTAAAGCACCAACCATTGCTTTTTTGTCCCCTGACACCTTTGGAGGAGTAAGGCTGATCCATCTCACAATTTAGTCGATTCCTTCTGTAGCATCTCATGTGCATTTTTGGTAGTTTAGCCCATTTTTGAGGTCCACCATTCACAAAGGCAAACCAAACTTCTCTTCACCATAAATAGTCAAGAATGTCTAGACATATAGATGCTCACTTAGTAATCCCATGTCTACAAGGTCCCTGTACTGGAGACGCCATCCTTTGAGTCCTTCATTTGACCATCTACCTTCCTTATTGGTCCATCTGTGTTGAAATGCATCGTAGTAGAGATGTGATTATAAAATAAAGCTAAGTCTGTCAGGTGTGGTGGTATACGCTTGTAAATCCCAGAACTTGGGAGGCTGAGGCAGGAGGATCACCATGAGTTCAAGCAATCAACATAAGGAATTTGAGGCTAATCTGAACTACATAGAGATCTTGTCTCAAAAACAAACAAATGTATAAGGAAATAAAACCAAGTGTTCACTATTCACCTGGACACAGACCAGGAGGGATGAGGAAACAGTAGGATGGCACACGAGTTGGTGTGGAGGAGGCATGAGGAGGGTCAGGAGCTTGGATGGAAACCGTGTTTCTCAGCTCCTGTTCTTCATGTCATTGAAACCCAGCAGTTCCCTAAGGGGCTGGGATTTGTCCCTCAGAACCCTGGAAGGGAGCCCTGCATTTGTTACCAGTCCAAAACATCTCAGCAGTGACTAAAATACAAAACACACAGTAGGCATCAATACTGCCAGGAGTGCATTGGCTTGAACAGAATCTGAATCTAAACACAGGAAGGTGTGCCCGCCTGTATTTCATACGAGAAGGTTACAGTATGTGCAATATTTAGGTTGTTTCCTAAATTGGGTGTCTTTTTGATGCTGATGACTCACCAATAAACCTCCATAATCCTTCTAGTTCCCTGTTAGAATCTATTAACAAGCACAGTGCTGAATTCCTTAGTACTTCCTGGTGAGGCTGTAGGGCCATCTGACCCATGCACCTGCAAAGGACCAAGTCAAAGGAAGGCACCATGGCTTCGGGACCTATCCTTATAGAATGACCCAAGGCCACGCTGACCTCCTGCAGGGAAGAAGCTGAGGAACGGCCGCCCCTCTAATCTGATTGTAGCGCTCCATCTGCTGTTAAACGTCACACGCAAGCCTACGAGGCAGAAACAAGGTGTTCACTGGCCACGCAGAGCCAGCTAAACAAAGGCGTCCTGGTGCACCTGGTCCACTGGACACTTCTTTCTCCAGAGACCTGGGTCTTGCAGACTCCACCTTGTACAAATGCAGAAGAAAGAAAGGAAAGAGCTTCCAGCCTTCTTCCTTCATCCGCTCGTTCCACTGGTTCTGGGAAGAGTCTGATGGCCCGGTTTCTCAGCAAAAGGACAACGTCATAGGAACAGACAACCACAAACCTTAGCCCTGGGGAAAAGGAAACGGCAAACACAGTCTGTTCCTGGCACGAGTTCTCTAAAGTGCAATATCAACATAATTTCCCAGAGTGCTTAGGGGTGGGAGGCACTATCCAAATTAGCAGTCTGCAGGTGGACCAGCGAAAGCCAGGAACCCCAAAGGACACCCCAGGGGTGCGTCCACTTGTCAGAGGGCTGGGCATCCGTGAGCTGGCTCTCAGGGATGCCCTCCCCAGGGCTGGGCACAGAAGTGGCAGGCTTAAATGGTGCAAGGGTATAAAAGACCCGGCATTCTTTCTGGTGGCTTTATTCCACAATTTCAAAAGGTTTAAAAACAATGAAAAAAAAATCAGTATAACTTTTTTTAAAAAACTGAAGAGCGGAGAGGGGAAGAGCTGGGTGCACAACATAAATCACAGTGAGGTCTTCCTGATTAATATGCTAAGACTTGCTGAGAGCTGGTGAGGGCTTTGAACTCACAAACAGTACTTGCAGGAGGGCAGGGGGGACGGTTAGAGGCAACGCCTCGGTCGGTGTGGTTTGTTTTTGAGGGAAAGGCACTGTGTAATGATTGTGCTCTTCCTGAACACTAAAACAAGGGAAGCATTCATAGAACTAGAAAACTTGTGCCATATCGTCCGGGTGACAAGGACAGCTACAGAGAAGACGTGGTGACTGCACAGCAAATCAAAGGAGGAAATGAGACTGGCACCTGGACTGGCCAGCATCCTGAGTGCCTACTGGTGCTGGGCACAGTCCTGTCCTGTGCCCTCTCCACCAGTGTGTATGCCCTTCCCAGCCCCACGAGGCACCACCAACCCCGCCCCCACCCCGTCACCCTACTTCACAGATGAGGAAGTCAAGGCACAGAGCAGGTAAGTAAACAGTAAGTCAGAAATCAACCCAGCCTGGCTGCAAACTCTGCTCTGTTAACCTCTTGTCAGCTACTTTTAAAAGGTGATGAGAAAAACCCACACTAAATAATCCCCAAAAAGGTGAAAACGCTCAGCTGTCATGAGACAGAGCACTCTTACCATTTGGACCTTTCATCGTTCACTGGAAATTACCAAAGTCTGGTAGAAACCTCAGTTCCATTTTATCCGACAAAGAAGCTTCCGAGGTCACAAGACCCTAGTCCTGGGTTTACCTGGCAGAACCAGGTGGCAGGCACCCCTAGCTGCCTTGATGGAGTTAGGATGTGCAGGGTTCAAGTGCAGTTGATAATAAAGGACAGAAAATATGCACAATAAAATACATGAAGTGCTTTCCCTCATCTTACCTGACCCTCCCGAGGCCGTGGGCCAGGCATAGCTCATACTACACAGGGTTTCCGTGGGCTGTGGCCCTTGGTGGAGAATCTCCCTCTGCTGCACTGGCAAGAACTCTGCCTCTCACCGTGCAACCCCAGGTCCCGGGGCCCTCGGCAGGAAGCATGTTTCTTCCAGCCTCAAGTGCAGGGAAAGGGAGACAGCAGGACTTTGAGTGCCCGCTGGGTTAGAGGCTAAAACCCCAAGGCTGTCACTCAGCGCAGGCAGAGGGCATTCCCGTGGGTCACAGCTACTGTAAAGCAAAGTAAGTCAAGGTCTGGCCCCAGCACCTTTCTGTGACTCCATGGCTGTGCTGTCTCCTCATGAGGACAGTCACCTGAAGGCCATGTGGCCTGAGGTGAGGTCCTTCATAGCATCACTTAGGTATGCTTCTGGGCAGCAAAACTCATGCTGACCGCCCTATCACAGCTCTTGTTACCTTGAGCAAAGGGCGACATCTAGTGGGCATAATTCATAACGTGGGCGAGGCCACCTGGTCTACAAATCACAACTCAGTGGGCCACTGGGAGGCTTGAGCTGGGGCTAGAAAGGGGGCCTTCCACCCAGGTAACTAGCTCGCCTCTCACCTGAGCCACCTGTCCAGGTCTTTAGAGCAGGGGTCTGTCGGGAGCACAGTTTGTTCACTCACCTGCTTATTCACTCAATGCACACTGACATCTACCTGGTACAAGGCCATGAAATCTGCGTGTATTCCTTCAGGGCTCCTGTGGTTCAGCGGAGACCTAGGCCAGCTCAGTCAGTTAGAAGACCTGTGATAAGAGCAGCCCACTCAGCTGCAGAAGGCCCGGAAGAGGCGCATAATGAATCCTTAAGTAAGAGGAAATGTTTCTAACCCACAGGTCTCGCACGGGCACCCACATCTGGCCTACAGATGTGTTTTGTTTGGACTGTGCAATGTTTTCAGAACCCTGCCTTAGTTGCCAATTTAAACGTCTGGGGACTTGGCATGAAAACTCAGATTTCAGCTTCTTTTGGAAAATGGGAAGACCTGACCATACTAGTTCCCTGTTCCTGCCAGGTGACATTCAGCCTGGCCTGGGGAGGAGGAAACATCTTTCCTAATACTTCTCCACAACAGCCAATAATCTAATTATTTCAATGAGGTTGTGGTAATTTCACATGAATAGGGTACAGAACTCAAAATCACAACAGCGTAGTCACTGAAAAATAAATCTCATCCCACAACAACCAATCCTTACGTAGAAAGGAAGCCACTTTCCAGCTAGATATTGTACAATTATGGTCCTGAACATACACAGTTTACACCAACATTAATTTTGTCTATATTAAAATTATATACATGAAATACAAAACTATAAACACATTAGAAGAAAAGAGTTGTTGACGAAAGCACTTCTAAAGTACAATCAAAACCCAGACATTCTAAAAATAAAACTTGACAGTTTTTTAGGGCTTTTTTTTCCTTTCCTTTTCTTTTCTTTTTTGGTACCAAAATGGATCCAAGTTGCCCTTCAAGGCACTTGCTACTGGTCCGGAAAATGAGAAACAGAATGGAGGTGACCTTTACAAGAACGTGAAATATTTGTGACTGAATGGTACCACAGTTAGTTGGTTTTGTGCTGTAATAGCAGATTTTAAAAGACTGGATAATTAATAAAGAAAAATGTATTTCTTGCAGTTCTAGGAGATGGAAGGGCTGGCGTGTCGAGGGTCCTCTTGCAATGTTGTTGTAGGTAAAAAGCATCACGTGAATGAGAGAGGGAGAGGAAGGGAGAGACCAAACCAGCAGCCTCAAGCTCTTTTCTAATTAGCGCTGTCCTACCTGTGAGGTCAAAATAGCACAGAAGCTCATTCAGCCAGCCTCCTCTCCCTCTCAGTACCGAACATAGGAGATCACATGAGAGGCCCAACACTTTATTATGAAACAGGCTTCATGTTATTAGAGAGTTTTGTCCAACTGGAGCTCATGTGTGCTGGGCCCACCTACATTAGGGTGTACCAAGCTCTGGCTTTAGTAGGTTAGAAGTATCAATTGCGTTTTGGACTTCTATTTGCAATCATGAGGGATTTACTGAGGCATAAGCTTATGGTGAGTAGGCAGTGGCACCTGTATCCACATGAATACTTCATGTACTTGAGGCTTAATCATGGGGAAGAATCTAATTATGAGGTCCAGAACTTGTAGATGAGCATTGTAAAACACTGGCAAGGAATCTGGGCACTATAGCACTGATGGGCACTCATGGCATTGTTGACAGAGATGTAAATTCTACAGCTGCTTTAGAAAACTATGGTCGGTTTCTTGTAAAATGTAATATAGGCTTCCCATGGGACTCAGCAATCCCATTTACAGGTATTTACCCAAGAGAAAAGAAAGTACAACACAAAGATGGTACACAATATTCCGTGTTTTATTCATAACAACCAGAACCTGTTGACAATTACGGTTGTGTATCAACAGGTAGAGGAAGAAATCTAGACACTGTCATACTGAGGATGCTGCCCAGGAAGCTGTGTGACATTCTCAGCAAATCTCTCTGGGGCTGTCAGAGCTACCCAGGGCTCCATGCTGCCGGAGAACACTGCTGGGCAGGTGCAATGTATTAGTTCCTTGGTCCTAATCTGTATTGGTCCTCCTAGACCTGACCACCCATGTATGGCCTACTTTGAAAATGCAAGCGAGTGTGTATAGGGCCTCGGAACTTCTTTTCATTGTGGTGACCTCAGTTTAATCCAACAGGATTCCCGGAGTGCCAGAACCACGGTAAGTAGTGTCACAGAGACAATAAGAAGTACATCCAATCCCAGGAGACAGAGGCAAATGATTTTGTGGAAGAAACAGTAAAAACACTATTACATGTTATGATAAACATTTCCAGTACTGTTGGCTGCTCACATTCAATAAAAGCAACAAGAAGCAGAGCCATTAAAGCACAAGAACTTAATTAAAATCTGCAGATTAAAATCGTCTGCTGGTCCTCTGTAGCTTTCATTACCGGCACAAAGGACATGTGCTGAGAGCCAGTTTCCCCCATGATGTCACCATCCATCTGCTTTTGATTTCCCTGCTGCTTATCATAAACCATCATGAGGCCAACATACATTAAATTTTTAACCTTTGGTTAAGCAATTTTCTGTCTTCAACATATAGCAGCATATCAGATAAGTGATTCTACCTTCTCTTAAAGTATTCCCTTCACTTTGATGTATCATTGATCCTTAGGCCTTAGGTAGCAACCTGCTTGGTGTCCCAAGTACATGAGACGGGTTCTGCAGAAACAGTGAACCAGTCAGAGAGACAAGCAGGAAAATATAAAAAGATCATCGGGAGAAGTCAGCTCACGGAGGGGAGAAGTCTCAGGGTCCACAGCCAGTGAACTGAAGACCCAACTGCCCATCTGAAGGCCACGGGACCAATGGTGCAAGCTCCACTCTAAGCTGATAAGCACAAGATCCAAGAAAAGCCAGTGTCTCCAACTGGCAAAAACTAACATTTCAGCTCAACCAGTTACTTGGGCAGAAGTGTCTTTTATTTGAGGGACAGTCAGACTTTTTATCCCACCCCCATCAAGAGGATGATCAAATGTTAACCAAGTCCGAAAACACCCTCACAGACACACAGAAAAGTGCTTGACCAAATATCTGGGAATTCCATGACCCTATGAGGGTCAAGCTTACAATTAACCATCACACCAAGCTGGCTAGCCACACACCGTCCAGCCCAGAGTCCTCCAATCTATGGTTCTAGATTGTCTTTGCTACTCTCGTGAGGTTCCATGTAGCTGAATTTCATCACATACTGTGAGAACTGCGTAACTGTACGGTTCAGGGAGACGCATCTGTTTAACCAATCAGCGATGGGCAAAGTCACGAGGGGTGAAGCCTTACCCAGCATCACTGGCAGGAAGTGAGGTATCAGCCCTCACAGTGAGCCCACCAGTAGGCTTTACACAGGAGCCGCCAGGAGTTTGAGCCTGCCATCCTTCGTCCCTGCTATGAACTTTCCCAAGGTCACCTTGGCCACCCATGAGCCACAGACGTCTCCCACGCCCCTGGCGGATGTCCTGATTTGACACCCACCCCAGGAAGACCCAGTTCTGATTCCAACTGGTCTCATCCCCTCTTCATCTTAAAAGCTCAATCCTTTACCTATCAGTGCTGTGCTACCAAGACCCCACTGGGCCATGTCCTCTTGGAGTGTCCCCTTGAGATCTTCTAGGCCTCCACACATTGGAAGGATTTGGTTTGCATGAGAAGAACAACAACAACAAAAATGCAAGGAAAACAAAACAAAAAAAAGCCTTTGCAAGGGGTAGAGTGTTTGGGGGTGGTTTGGAGGTGGTTCACAGGATAGATTTCTATTCTAAGAAGCAAGGAGACCAGCCATCCTCAGAGAAGGCGTGAAGATAGGGCGAGGGACAGAAATGTCCCTGGGCACAGCAGTGCTGTGTGATGTCCCCACGGGTCACATAAATGCAGCTTTTGCACACTGCTGACTACCATGAGCACCACAGCATGTCCTCCACCTGTCCCCTTGGCCACCTGCCCCCTCCCTGGAGATACAAATAACCTTTAGCTGGACACAATCCACTATTTCACCTCCAAACTTGGCATTGATGGAACATTGACTAGTGCTGGGCACTTAGCATGTGTATTCTTAAAGAAATTTCACAGAAATACTCTTGTAGCTTGTAGTCTTCGCTCCATTGTGTGGAGGATGAAACCTGGGCTCTGGGGGATTACCTGGGGGCCCCAGTCACACAGCAAGTAGTTACGCTGACTCTAGAAACCTAGCGGAAAATCCATCCACTGTGCTTTCCTGAACATTTCATTATTAATCCTTGAATTGTGGCTCAGTGAATCTCTATTTGGATTTAGACATCACAAGACCTTAACTGTGTGATTTAAAGAAATTTTTAGTAGTAGCCTTAGGACATTTGAATGGATGAAGTTCTCCCTTACAGTGTTTCTGAGCCTCTTGGTTGGAAGAAATGTCCCTGTGTGGTTTTTATTTGGGTCCCAGAATATAAGCTTTAATTATTGCTCTAGATTCTAAGAAGGTAATGCAGGTCTTGACATTGGCTATCTTTTAACTCAGTTCCAAGTCACGTGACTGGACAAAAATGTGATTTAATCAACTTGAGCACAGGCAGGGAAGATGGCGGGGTTGCGGAGAATTCAGCTCAGCTGAGCTGCACAAAGCGATTTCACTCATGAGCAGACATCTAAGCACCCCTCTTACGGCAGGAATGAGCTTTCACAGCACCAGGGATGGCACTGCAGCTTACCGGGGGCAAGTAGATTCTACGTATGGTGTCTCCTTGGGTTCTCTATGTCACCCTAAGGCTTAAGTGTCCTCAGATTGCCACAGACAACCTCAGAATATTTCTGTCACCCGCACCCATGCTGCCCTAACTGTACCCCTATTTTTTCTCCTGCCTACCAGGGGACACAGCACACAGCAGACATTAAAAACAGGGCAATTCCAGGCTGCATCCAGATCGGTTTTCCCAGCTACTGGCTCTGGAGAGAGATCTTCATCGTAAACCAGAGTGACCATCACTCTCCAACATGGGCGCAGCATGGAGCAAAGTGATGATCCTCCTGCCTCACTCTCCTGAGTACTGGGATTGCAAGCATGTGCCACCATGCCCAGGCTTTTTTAAAACTAGTTTCTTAAAATCTCTCTTTCCCCTCTCTGTGTCTTCGAACCCCTGATTTTAAACAGCTAAGTCTTAAAGACTGAATGAGATTCCCTCCTCCCCAATCTCCCTGACTTCTCCACAGCAACATTGACATTTATATCCTGCGATCATGGTCTCAAGAGCAGGGTCAAATGTCCAGGGGTGCAGGAGGGACACAGCTGTCCTAGGTCATTGAGGTAACCCACAGACACCTGGGAAAACAGGCTTCTTAGCCTTGGGGAGCACCTGAAAAAGCAGTGGGGTGGGGGGTCAAGGCATAGAGGTTACTGGCTACCTGGGGACAGCCAGGCAAGTATCCCCAGAGAGTCAGAGGCTGTTTCTGTCTCATCCTCTTTCCTCTCAGATGTGCTCCTAGTGACATAACCTGAAGTCACTCCAGGCCTTGGTTTTATTGATATAAGAAGTCGATCCAGTAAGAAAGCTCCATAGACTGACGCCCTTCCTGCCCCCAAGTCTGGGACCCTCCTGTCACCTGCTCCGGGTGTGTGACGTTACCTCACCTGGAAGCCAGATGGCCCACATTGAAGCCTTATTCCCTTAGTGTGAACGGAACACACTGTTCTCCCTCCATCCGCCCCACCCGAATCTGGACCCTCTCCCCAGTCATGCCCGGAGCCAAGGACTCCCATCACCCAGCTGCCAGCGGAGCCATGCCCAGGGCCATCTGATGAAACACTGATGGGACCGACTCAAGTTTGGCTCCACCCGGCCCTTCCTGTGCTATCTTCAGCCAAAGGCCTGGAGGCCTTAATCGCTGGGCCAGGCAGTGCTAAACAACAACACGACTCCCCTTCCTGTTTGGGGTCCCACCCCTGCTTCTGGCCGCTGAGTCAAGGGATGGAGCCAGTTAGGATGGGGCAGCCCCTGCCATCAGGTTTCCGGGAATGGGAGGGTGCTGGGACACATAGCCAGATCTCTGCTTCCTGCAACCCAGGTTGGAACAGAAGCGTCCTAGGGAGGGGTGGGAAAAGGCTGAGCGAGTATGAGAGACCTGTTTTGGCTGGAGAAAAACACAGTGTAAACATGTTCATATTGCTTAGACTAAATAAAGCACATTATAAAATTAAATTCACCTGCTTCATTTTACTTTTGCATTCGTTGAACCATGACAGCAATATTTTATGTGATTGAAGGCTTTCCCTTCCCTTCTTAAGGGCTTACACTTTCCTTAAAAATAGTAAGCCTTATGGCCATCTGTGCATGACCCTGTCCAGCTGCAGACCTCAGAAACCCACCCTGAGACTCATCCTACAGGTAAACAATGCTGGCACTGCACAAGATCGCTTCCAGGAAGCAACTAATAGAAGATTTTGTTATAAATGGTGAAGACAGAGATTCCCTAATCCTTTCTCAGTGTCCCTGACTATAGACCGATTTGGAAGATTGGTTTATTTGATTCTGAAAAGAAAAATCTGGCCCCAGTTGACTTTCAGAGGTGTTAAATTTCAAATGACAAAATAAACAGTCTTGTAGTCAAGGGAGAATTGAAAGTAGCAATGTCAGGAATCGGGGCAGAATGACGTAACCTAGCCTTGACGTGGGATAGTTCTAGGGGATCCCAGGGCAGGGTGACCAGAGTGACCCGCAGAGACCAAAGCAAGGAATGGATACAACAAACACCTTTACTTGCTTTGCATATGGGCTTCCCCAGGGCCACAGAAGAACCTTGCATAGCCACTGCTGGGCAGAAACTCTTTCCCAGAATCCCAGGGCTGCGATGAAGACCGATAGGATGACATGGAGGAAGAGCCTTGTGCAAAGTAAATCAGCAGTGAATAGTGTCAGCTACAGTATGTCTTTCCTCCACTGCCCTTAGGCAAGTACTCTACATGGCTGACCCTGCCCATGCTCCTCTGACTCTCAGAAGGATGAGGCCCATACTTACAAAAAAATTAAAGAGGGAATGACAAATTTAACTAGGTTGCCAGCATGCAAAATTCTAATGCAAACCTATTTACAAAATGTATGCATTTGAACTGCTAATGTTTTCTAACCAAAAACTATAATTTTTCTCTTTACGATATGAAGGAACATTAAAAGCATGTATCTCAGCAAGAGCCATGGACAGCAGGGGATGCTCCTACCCCAGCCACTGACCAGGGCCATTCCAGAAAGGCTGACCAAGAGGAAGCCCATACACCTGATCGTTAAAAGTCTAAGGCAAGTCAAGTGGCGTTGTCTCCTCACTCGCAGAAGGCTCAAATCCTCCAGGTGAAGGTGTATGTAAGTGGCACACAGAAGCCTGGCAGGAGCACGAGTGCCTTCATTCAGAGAAGCGTGTTCTGCCCTGCCTCTAGGATGGGTGCTAACACAAAGAGCGATGTGGGTGGCAACGAGTTCCAGGTCCCTTTGGAAGAGGACCACCAGGCTAAAAGGAGAGTGGCTGTGCTTGAGTGTCAGGTCCCATCAGGGAAATCTAGCATGCAGTTGAAGGTGAAATCCATTTGGAATAGGGTGTTAAATCTGTGGCATGGGAGAAGTGAGAATCGGGGAAGGGAGTAAAAGGGGAGGAAGGGCAGGTGGGTGCGGAGCTCCTGTGCCTGCACTGAGAGTAGAAGGTCGGCTGTGTGGGAGACAGGACTGGGGAGCCAAGGGGGAGGCCAGCAGGTGCCCAGCTTTATTGGTCCTGCTGTGGAAAATGGACCTCAGCTTTAAGGCAGTAGTTACACCAGTTCGGCCAGCTGATGGAGGATGGATCATTGCAGACCAAAACGCTGGAGGCAAAGACTATTTTAATAATCCAGCAAAAAGACAGGAATTGGGGGAAAGGAAAGCAGCAAATACTTGTGAGAGATGTCGGGAAGGTCAAGCCTGCAGCACAGGGTCCTGGGGTGGCTGCACAAGTGCAGAAAAAAAGAGAAATCAGGACAAGGAGATGGCATCACTCTGTACCCTGAGGAAAAGGTTTTATAGGAGATGTAAGTGCAATTTGGAGTATGGCAAGGTTGCTGGTAGCCTCAGGGGAGAGAGATTGGGGAGCAGGTAATGCATGGGGAAGCCAGGGTGGGGATGTAAACTTCACTGGGTCATCAGTATGCAGGGAGAAGATGGAGCCTCAGCTCCTGCAGAAACCACCAGAGGGTGAGAAGGACTAGGCCCTAAGAGCCCAAGAATTGGTGCATTGGTGGAGGGAGGAATCGCTGGAGAGCATGATACGGTGAACCTGGCTTAGACAGGACACAATTTATGAAAGAAAAAATAATTCTTTAGTGCCCTGTTTCAGAGACAGTGCATCAAAACAGTAGACTCCAAGTGGGAGAGTTGAGTGTTTAAATCACAGCTATGAAAAGTGTTAGGGGGCTAAGTGTCCAGAGATGAAGAGGTGTCCAAAGTAATGTACTTTTTGGAGAATCTTATCTGGGACGGAAGAAAGGAAGGGAAGGGAAAGGGAGGGGAGAGAGAAGGAGGGGAGGGAAGCAAGGGAATAGGGAGAGGAGGTTAGGAGGGAAGGTGTGACAGGGCACATGGGAGAAATGACACGGCCCCTTCCCTGGTGTCAGAGACGCTGTAAACACATAAGAACATTCTGTTAGGAAGGAAGCAGGAATGTGTTTTGGCCACAGCCCCCTGGGGAGGGCGTTACTCAGAAGAGACAACCAACTTCCTTGGAACCTTTTTGCCTCCTTATTTCTTCACACTTCTGTGTTCATTTTAATTAAATCGGCTTTTGTTCTCAGGGAACTCAGGAACAAAATTGTCACAACTCAGAGCAGCTCCATGCCGCTCCGTGGGCCGCATCAGCCACTGCCCAGGGCTCATGGCGCTTTGCCTGCTCAGCGACAGGGCCGCCCCAGGATGGGGGTGACAGGAAGTTGGGGTTGACAATCACAGAGGTTCAAGGACCTTGTGAAAGGGCAGGGTTCTTGCTCCGTGCAACAGAACATGGTGGGAGAAATCCCTGACCAGCAAGGGTCCCTCGAGCCTTGGAGACTATGTCTCGGGGCCAAGCAAGATGCTATCTGGGCATGTGGGACTCTGGAAAAAAAAAGACAGTCTTGGAACAATTTGGGCAGGGAGACAAAAGGATTATTTATTTCCTGGCATGGGAATGAATGAATCTTTCTTCCAAATGCAAAGCAGGCAATAAATCCAAGGACAATACGTGGCCCTGGTGAGGCCAGCCTTCCAGTAACAAGCAGAGGCTTTCTGGGTGCACAGTGAAAACAGCCCCTTGGGGCTTCAAAGAGACATGTGGATTGCTTTTTTCTCTTCTTAAGTAAACAAAATTAAGAAAGAACAAGCACTTCCTACAGCCCTGATCTCCAGGATTTCTCTGTATCCTGTTCCAACCCCGGCCTGACCTGGGGACCTTGCTTGCATCCCTCTGGCTGAAAACAGCATATATACAAGGGTCCGAGGGCTGACCTTGAACCCATCCAAGCATCTCTATTAAAAAGCCAGACAGGAATATTCTCCAAAGACTTGTGGACTTTCCCAACCCCTTGCATCTCACAGCTTTGTGTCTTTGCAGATAAACTAACATTTCTTCACATAAGCCCCCATATTTCACATGGGTTTATAAGAAGAGATGAAGTTGGGGGAGGAGGGGTCGTCAAAGAGTTAATGTTGCTGAAGTGATCCCTGGGGTGCTCTGGACAACAATTTTTTAAAGTCAGTTTGTTTCTTTGAACCTGACCTTTAGGTGCAAAGCCTGACTTTCAGATACCCAGGGCTTCCCTAGCTCAGCCTTCAGCTCCTCACGAGGCTTCCTATTGATCACAAGTGTGGAGAAGCTGGTTCTGGTCAGTGGAACCAGAGCCAGCCCCCAGGGCTCCGAACTTCCTATTCTGCAGGCTCTGCCAGCTCCATAGAAAGTCTGTCTCTGGAGGGGTAGCAATGTTCTTCCTTAGAGTCACCTCCTAGTACTTCCCAGAAATCCTCATGAGTCCGGGAATTGCAAATGGAGCTCCCCCACCCAACATCACATGATTCTCTCCGCCCACAAAACCCCCCTGGAACCCTTGGTTTACATATTCCCACAAGGTCAAGTCAAGGACATTTAGTCACACCCAGTTATGAAAACCATACACATATGACCAGTCATGCAACAGGGATTAAAAATTCTGCTAATTCCATGTAAGCTTTCACATGAAATGACTATTTTGACAGAGCGCTGTCCTTTACCCCAGCAAGACCAAAGCACAACCAATCCTGCAGGCCAGACAACTGCAGTTCAGGTCTGTGGAGTTTTCTGCCTCAGATCCAACATTTGCTAAACATTAGGAAAGTCAAAGAAATCAAAAACTAGGTCTGGATCTTTACAATCCAGACAAAGATAGGATACATGGTCCTGCAAAATAATTCCCTGACCCATCCATGCAGTCAACATATTTTAATCAACAATCTGCCCCATGCCAGGCACTGGAGAAGATGCTAGAGAGTAATGAATAAGCAAGTCCTGGTGTTGTCCTCAGACATTGGCTGCTGGGTGGGTGACACAAATGCATCCATAAATACATGCTGTCTTACTAGAGTGAGCTGGGCTCACGGAGGCAGGGATTGCTAGAAGGAAAAACTAACTTGTGTATCAGAAAAAGTACCAGAGGAATTCATTACAGGATTAATAACTGGGTGCATCTGCCCCAGCCCCTGGATGCCATCTAGGTTCCATGAAACTGAGCAGTCTGGAGGCTTCCTGTAAAGAAAACCTTGCAGTATTTGCTCTTTGGCAACTGACTCATTTCACACAGCATAATGTCTCCCAGGACATTTTCATGTTATTGCATGCTTCAAGGTTTCCATTTTCTTAAAGATGAAGATTTCACTATGTGTGTAGAGTACGTTAAATTCCACTGTCCACAGGTAGATATTTCATGGCTACTGCATTTCAGCTGCAGAACGGTGCAGTAATTAACACGAGAGTGCCGACCTCTCTTTGGAGAGATAAGATTCAGTGTGAATCATAAAGTACAGGTAGGATTTGGACAAGAGAAAAGAGGTGAAGCCATTCCAAGAAGCACCACCTAAGAGGGGTTCCCACCGATTGATGACCGGGGGGCTTCCCAGGATGAAGAGAGGCTCATTATTCCCAGCTCATTATTCCCAGTCCGTGTGAATCATCACACGGACTTGTAGCTCTTCAGCAATGTGTCCTGCCCAAAACTTGGGCATTTGGCTTCAAAATCAGTGAAGTGATGGTATAGATGGCTAATGTTCCCAGTTCTGCTGCTTATTTTCTGATTACCCTTGGGTTGTTATTAGCTCTCTGAGACTCAGTTGCCTTGTTCACAACAGTACCCATTTGATAGGGTTGCTCTGAGGACTGAGTTATGCATGAAAAAGTACTTAAGAACAATGCCAGACATATGGTATGTGCCTAATCAATAATCCTTAAATAGGGAAAAACCACTGGCGATATGATGACAATGGAGGGCTTATGGTAGGGCAGGGGATACGCTAAAAGGCTATGTAATAATAGATAATTTCATGAATTCTCTGATATGAACAAGGTGTCTCTGGTCTGTGAGGCATCACAGATGGCTGGGAAATTTCTCCCTAACTTGGCTTGATAATTTTCGTTAGCGCCATTTTGGTCAGATGTCAAGGCAGAGCCTGAAGCAAGGATTCTAGTACATGGATCCATCAGGGGAGCTCTCTTCAGGCAAAGGGGGAGAAAAGGCAGGGAAGGGGGTAAGCAAGGAGGGATGTTCACCGAGCTCTGCTTTAATCCAGATTCTCAGGGAGTTCGGGCTTGTGAATCATATGAAAGAATCATTTCTGTTTGAAACAGAGACCACTTTTACACTCATCCGCCATGCACCTTAGGCAGCCCCTGGGCAGAGGTATGGGATGATCCCCATGACTCCAGTTAACCCGGGCATGTATCTGAGGGAGAAGGGAGCAGGTGCCATGGTTTGCAGTCCACACCTGCCCAGATGACCATGGATACGCAGGCTCAGCAAGGAGACCTGGGGCTGCTTGGGAAAAGCACCTCGAGCCTAGCAGCCAAGTCTAGAGACATTTATCTTTCTTACAAATCACCGTTTGAACAAAGTTTGACTTAGACTGAGACCGAGTTTCCATGTCACATGGTATTAGCAGGAGCCCGAGACTGGAGAGACCAGATACCAAAACTAAATTTCAGGAATAAAGTTCCCAAAGTTGGGAAATGGACATCTTTTTTTTTATAAGTCTTTTATTTTCTCTACTTAGAAATTAGCATATGCGATGGTACTCAATGTCCAACCTCTATACCACCATCCTTATCTTTTCTTAATATAATTTTTAAACTAAAATTATTTTAAACTTAAAACATTTAAAAATTAAAAATAACACAGCATTAAAGTAGAGGTAGTGACAAGTATGCTTTCTACAGCTGCCATCTGCCAAATTCTTACCACTTTCCTTGATGAATTGTGTGGCCTGTCGGGCAAATGGAAATCTATGTTTTCCTTTTTGTACCCTTTTCATGCAAAAGGCAGCTTATTTTCCACACTGGCTATTCCTTGCCTTGTTACTTTGTTACTGGGAGATGTTCAGAGCTTTCAGATACATCTGCTATGTAGGGAAACCTTAACTTGCTCTCCCTGGAACCATAGGCAAGTGCGACACAATTTATGGTCACACTGTGGTAGTCTGATGAATTGGATTGCTGGAAAATTGTACTGTTGTGCCATTTGCATTTATATTTATCTTACTCTGAATGATCTTGAATATTATTTTGTATGTCTTAAGATCCTTTGGATTTCCTTTTTTACGACTTGTCCAGCCATTTTCTTTAGCTACTTATTTCTGTTGGATTTTTGTTTTTCAAAAAAATGCATTTTTAGGAACCTTTTTATGTTCTAGAAAACTTATTCTTTCGAAGGGACTTGAGGACTACTGTTTTCCTGAACCTCAATTTTGCTCAACTATTAGACTCCTTAGAACACCCGGAGCATGTAGAGAATTTGAAAAATAGAAAAAGGCAAAGATTAATCAGCATCATCCCACACAACAGATCTTCAAGTTGACTTGAGCAGAAAATGTTTCTTGCTGTATTTCTCCAAGGATATGGGAATTACAGAAGAAAAGGGGAGCTTGTTTTCCAAGCACCTGCTGTATGCACTTTAATACCATCATCTCCCGGATGATCCACTGCTCTGGCAAGCTGCTGCATTTCCGTGGTTTAACAAAAAACTTGAAGCTCGGGGTGTCTGGAATGCTGGCTCAGGTCACACAGCTCTGCCAGGAGGATGTGGGGTCCCTGAAGATCTCTCTGGCCTCCTCCTTCCCTGTCCCTGCCAACATATACCACTGAAGGCCTGAGGACCACAGCCTGTGCTTAGGATGATATCCCTGTTGCAGGTGACGAGGACCTAGTTGTGGTTTGAAGACAACCAGGAGCTTCTCACTCTCGGTTCCAGAACATTTCTCAGGTCTGGAGCCCTCACATCAGGAGGTTGAGACCAGCTGGCTGCCGCTGGCTGCTGGCCCTGTGCAGACAGCACCAACCATTTGCCAGTGTCCCCAGGCGCCTGCTTCTTGTTAAAACCTGGCAGTGCGCCCCGTCCTCTGTGAACTGCACCAGCCAGGCAAGGTTGATGAAATCCTACTGCTGCTTCTGCTAATGCCATGGTCCTGGGGGCAGGAGGGGCCCCAGACCGAGCAGGGAGCACCCCAAAGCTCAGACGACAGGAGACTCCACAGGGGTGCTTGACAAGGGTAAACTTTTCAGTCAGATTTCAACATGCAGCATGGGCAGGGCTTTCTCCTGGGCCTGAAGAGAGCATTAGATCCAGACTAGACATCCAACTTCCTCTGATTCTGCATTTCCAGCTGTTCTCCAAGGAGGCTGGACAGCGGATGAGAGCTCCACAGGGCCCTGTGTCAGGGTCAGCAAAGCTGAGCAGCAGGTCCCTGGGCAGCTGTCACGATGTCCCATCAATAAACAGGGAAGCAGATAAAACTCCAGTATCTCTCCTGACACTGGAGGCTGAGTGACCCAGGGTCTAGGGCTACTGAGAGCTGCTTTCTGGCCCATGCCAACTCCCTGCCATGTCCTCACAGGGTGGAAGGAGCAGGGGCCTCTCCTGGACCACTTTATAGGTACACTATCCGTACTATAGGCCTCCAGCCTGGAAGCAAACAGCTCCTATAGACGCTACCTTCTAATACTATCATCTTGAGGGTAGGATTTCAACACATGAATTTGGGAGGAGTGGAAACATTCATACTAGAGCACCTCCAAGTTCCAACAGATCAGTCCTGCTTCTTTCTATGGCTTCCATATAAGATTTACTGGGATAGGGGACTTTCAGCAAAACTCTGAGAAACACTTAACTTTCCTAGTGTAGCAGCCAAGGCCAGGATCCCATGGGAAGTCAGGGGCTGCTGGATGATAGCCTTCCTGTCACTCAGTAACACAGGGTCATTCAATAAAAGAGCCACAGCCCACCTCAGTGGAGAAGTGAAATATTTTATTTATTGTGGATTTTTACATGAATTTTGATTTGATGAATATTTGTGTTGATTACGGAGAAAGGTTTCCTGTTTTCTCTTAAATGGTCTCTGTACTCTTTGGGTTTAATAGAACCCCATGATACAACAGCCCCCACAGTCAGCTTGTATTGTACCCTTAGGTCTGTCCTTGGCTGGAGGTTAGTTGATCACCAGTGTCCAAGGATGTGATCAGTCATGACAGATCATGGAATCTCCTCCAACACCCAGAAGGAAGTCTCTGCAGACCTGACAGTGTAAAGGTCCCTGAGTTTGGTACAGCCAGAGAGGCCAGGGAAGCTCTGCACCCCTCCCGTACCCCCCCCCTCACCCACTTCTTCACCTGCACCCTGCAGAATAGACCACTAAATATCTGGAAATCCTGGATCCCTAGTGTTACCTTATCATTTCTGCCTTCTGCTTTCCCAGTCCAGCACTGAATAAGAAACTCTTTCTCAAGCCGTAATCCCTCCGGGAAGGGCACCCGTGCTGTGAGTGCTGAGTCAGAACCAGGCCAGACGTGCTTATCTTTAGGACTGATCCGAGCACGCTGATTCCAGAAAGCCACTGGAAGGAGTTTCTAATACGCTTTCAGATGGTTTAGAGTTTGGGATAATTTGTACCCAGTCTTTGCAATTCCTTGTCTAAACAAAATGAATGTGGAATTCTGTGGCCAGCATACTATGGCTTTTTGGGTACCTTCGTGCCCTCCTGATCGATTGTGAAATAGCTGAGGCTGGCTTGGATACTTGTGTCCCTAGGGAGTGTGTGACTAACCTAGAGAGGGAGTGGAGCCAGGTTACAACACTCCCTCTGCTCCTCCGTGATGCGCCAGAACAGGTGCAGAACACCAGGCTGAACAAGAGACCAGTGAGCAAGCGTGGTTAGCAACACTCTGAGTCACCTGTTTACACACAGTAGTTTAGAGTGCCCGTAGCAGCGGGCCTCGCTGGCACCTCGGCCTTCCTGGGCATCAGCCGCACTGAAGCAGTCTCACACCTGGTATTCTTTGTGGATTTCCAGGCTTTCCACCCAGGAGCAGCTCTTCCCTTGTCTGTTTACATGCCGCAAGCTTTCCTTGTGTCCCTGAACTGGGCTGTCTGTCCTGAATTCCATTTCTTTTCATCTTGTTCTCATTAAGGTTGGAAAAGTCATGTCTCTGGGGAGACATTGGAGCTTTCACATCTGGATTGAGACACCCTTTTATTGTGTGGTTTTAAGCTAAGCCTGCTAGTGAGTAGACCTAGAAATCCGTAGTAGCAATGTATCTGAAAGGCACACATCAAATGAAGCTGATATTCCATTTTTCCTTATTTCTTTTATTTTTTAGCCATTTATTTACAAGCTTAAAATATGCATTTTAAACTTTTCACAATCAATCTAGAGTTAACATTGTATAATTCAGTCTTAAATTTAGAAGCCCATGACATTTATACTATGGTTCTAATATATATTAGATCTACACACATTACAAACACCATATTATGCTATCATATTTTTTTCCTTATGGATGTATTATGTCTTCCTGTTTATTCATACATCAATTAAGCTTGGATTATGTTCCATACATTGTGAAAAATGTGTTATAGAAACTTTGGATTCTGCTATGTTTCTGTGAAGAGTGTTGACTTTTGTTTTGTTTTTAAAATAGTTCCCTGGGCATAAAGGAGTCCATCAGAGAGTCAGGCAATTTATACACAGATTTCCTCTAACTCTTTTATGTTCAGGATTTTTCTCCTGGCTATCCAGGAGCTTTGGTCACCCTGAATTCTGTTCTTTGGTTCTTGTGGCCAGTAAAACATCATTTTCCACTGGTTTAATTCACTCCATGGGGTACAGACTGGAACTTGCCCTCTTGTGGAATGCTGAAAACTAACTTGGAAAAAATAAATATAAAAAGACAAATGCATCCAGTGTAATTCATGTTGAATCAACTCTCCTTCAATCTCTGTTTTGCTGTACTCTCTTGTGCCTTCAACTAATTTATTTTTAAAAGTAATTGTTATGGCTTATATGTAGGTGTAACCCCAAAGCCTCACGCAGTCATGGGGGACACTCTCAGAGTGGGTTGGATCTAGAGTGTGTGACACTGAGATCAAGGGTGTATGATTAGTAGATTATTCCTCTGATTGGTTTGATCTAGTCCTGGGTAGGATTAAGGGTACCCTACCCTGGGTATGAAGCAGATAAAATATAAGGGACAAAAACAGGGCCAGGTTTGTTGCTTGTAGCTTGATGCTTTGTTCCCTAAGTCTTTGTTCCCTAACCCTTTGCTATGCTGCTCTGCCTTGGAGCCAGCCAATCACGAACTAAAATCTCTACAAATTGTGAGCTTCAATAAATCTTTCCTCCTTTGACTTTGGGAATTGAGCATTTTGTCTCAGCAATGAGAAAATTAAGTAAGATAGCAATGTTATTCACCATTTCTGCTCTTACCTTTATGAGAGTCAGCTCTATAGAAACTCCTTGACCAGGCAGAAGTGTGAACCTCTCTCAGAGGATGTTGGTGAGATATTTCTTCCAGTGTAGAGTGCCTAGGAAAAAAAGCTAAAGTTTTATTGACAACTTGGTTGTATTTTCAGTTTAATAAATATTTTTGGCCTGTCTTCTAAGTTCCAGGCACTATGATAATCTACCAGCCCAACTAGTTCTGCTTTGAAGCAGGTGACAATTTCCTTCCAAGACAAGAAGGCTATAAAATTTTCCCTTCCCTCTATCCTGCTAAATGTAAGCTGCCTATTGGCATTAGCCTGGGAAAGAAGGGGTTAAAATCATTACCACAACTGAGAGAAACAGGGAGAAAAATGCCAAGGACTGGACTCAGTAGCATCCTTTCTCTACGCCATGCCAACCTTGATGATACCCCGGGTGTTCGTTCTCAGCCTCCAGTCAGGAAAGGTTCAAAGTAATTTTCCTGAAGTGACAGTGTTAGTTAAGCCAGGAAATAAATGTCAAAGTGGGTCTATGTGGCTCTAATCTTATTTCCTTTCCACTTTCACTGGCCAAAATTGGAAATCTCTGCTCTTTACCTCTCCCTTTGTTTCTAACTTTAAACTTCAGTAGACTATAATTTGCTTGTCTGTGGAGATAAACTTGTATGTGCTTTTGCTTCCCAGCCCCTTCTCCCAGGACAGAGCAGGGGACTGAAGGCCCTGGTCTTCCTATGGGAACATCATGAGAAGATGTGTCACATCCAAGATCCTTCGTTTTAATATAAAAATCTCTTCTCTCCAGGCAACCTGGGACATTACCATGGAGCTCCCTTCTCTGTATTCCCAACAGTCTTGTTCTCAGAATACTTTCCGTATCTACCTTCCGGTGTGAGTGATATATCATCTCTCTGAACAGACTATAGTATGTTAGATGCTGCTGTAATAACAATAAAAGCAACCAGAACAGCAAACAAAGCCATGCCAATACAGTCTTAGGTCTAAAGTACTATTTTTATTTTTCAAGCACCTTTTATATTCATTTTATCTTCTCAATGCCTCACATTCTTCTATTTTCCTTCCTCCTTCTCTAGATGAAATACTCATTCAATTTTAATGCCATTTTATTGTAACAAGAACATTACTTCTATTTTAGGAAGGCAATTTTGATGTGCAAAAGAACACAGGATCCTTAATAGATACTCAGTCCCTCAAGGCCAGAAATTATTTCCTATTTTCATTGTATTCCAATCACTTAGCCCTATACTTAAAATAAAATCAGCACTTCCATGCATTGACTAAAATAACAATAATAAAGCCAGTACTTATTAAGTTCTAATTCAACATTTTATTTAGTAAACGCTGAATGTACAAATACTAGCAGATCCAACACCACTAGTCTTATGATATGGACCAAATTCCGTAACTCTCCTGGGGTTCTGATTCTTTGTAAAAGAATGATGAGAACATCAAGTTGTGAAAAGCATCTAAAGTAATAAGGTGTGTGTTTTCCAAGATATTGATTCATTGGTCTTTAAGTGAAAATGATAATTTTTGGTAAGATATAAAAACTAAATCACCACCTCTCTTAGCAGGTTGACTGGTTCAAAGTTGCAAAAATCAGTAGTGACAAAGATTCTGACTGGCTCTTCTCCACTGGCATTCAGTGAGTCCCTGGCTGCCTTAATCCTGACCCCACCACGGCACTTAACAAAAAATGTCAGTGTAAAAAACTTGAGCCGTCCTGTGTGAAGACCCTGCCATTACAGCCACTTATTCAATGTAACAATGACCCTGAAACCAGTCGTTACTATACTTGATTTACAGATGAAATCCAGAAAAGGGATTTTGAAAAATTAGCTGACTCTCTAGGGTTTTACAGTCACTAAACAGCAGGGCAGACCTGTGATTTGAACTCCCATTTCAATGCCGTGTTCTTCCCATTGGTTCTGTCTCCCCCAAGGACAAAATCATTCAGGAATACGGCAAATTTGAGGGAACAATTTACACTGTGCAGGCACTTGACTTAGCATGTGGGGAGCAAACAACCAAACAAACCCTTCTTTTATCTTCAGCCTGGTTGCTGCATTTCACAGCAGCTCTGCATCGGCGGTGCTGTTTCTGTCCATACTGTGGTGCAGGGCAGGGAGGCCATTCACAAGGCAGTGACGGGTGCGGCATGCCCCTGTAACAGATCCACCATGTGTGGAGTCAGCTGGGTGAAAGAACATGTTTCCTCCAGACCTCTGCAACAAGCAGTGTCCAGGACACATCTGCTCCAACCATTTCCCCGTAAGGGCTGATTTTCAGCCCCACAAAAGGCCATAAGGAGCATCCCCAGCTTGACAATCAAAGCTCCTGAGCATTTGCCAGTGAGCTGACTCCTGCTGGCTGCATTAGAACCTAAGGAGAAATGGAGGCAGAGAGGCAAAGGAGAAACCAGACAGGGGGTGGTCGGCTTCACTTAGTGACTGAAGATGGATTCAGAATTGTCAAAAGACCCTGCAATGCATAAGAAGAAATGGGATCCTTTCCGTCCTCCACAGGACTTTGCTTCTGTGCTGCTTCAGGTGTTGGGCTCTGAGCGTTAGCGCGAATGCTTCCCAGGTTGCACCTTGGATAACTGGATCTGAGTGGTCCTCCACACTTTTGCCTTTGAGGCTGTGCTGATAGCGGAGGTGGAGTGGACAGAACGTAGGGCTGATTACACAACTCTGAGATCCACATGCCATGCATCTACAGATTCATAAACTAAGAGGCCACCATGCCACGTTGGAAAAGCAAGAGCAGTGTCTAACCTCAGGGTTAACTTTGCACTCTGGAGCACAACCCTTAGCTTGCCTGTGACAGCAAAAACAGGCTGAGTCACCTAACATCAGGAGACCTCATTATCCTGCTCTGTACCTTGGTGGCCTTGTTTTCCTGAAATTTGGAGTTTGGGCTCCTGACACAGAAAATAGGCTGTGCAGCAAAAGGAAAAGTACATAGGTTTGAATTCAAAAGACTGAGGGTGGGGGGATTTCACTGTTCACAGCCAAAAAGCTTTTCTTTTATTTTCTTTTTTAAATAATGTTGCTGAAGCATTTACCAGGCTCAAGAATGTGGCAAACAGCAAAAGAGGCAAACTGTGTGAGCTCATGGAACTTGTCTTTTAGACTGGCAAACAGGCAGAAGAAAACAAGTATTATAAAAGGGACATAATGACTAATAGTAATTAGCTGTACAAAAAATAAATAAAATCAGAGAAGGAGAAAAAGAATAGTGTGGCCAAAGGAAAAATAATACTGACCTCAGAAAGTTATTCTGAGACAACTAAAAGATGATGTATTTTAATCTATTGCAAACGAAGCAAATGTTTCAGAGCACTGCTATCTATTCGTCTTCAGTTTAAAAGACTTCTCACAAGATAAGAATGGCCACGTCAGGTTACATCCATGTCCACCCTGTAAGCCTTGCCATGCTAACTCACTGCTATTTTATTTTCTTTGGTTCCTTTTAACGCTGCCTCTTAAGGTTTTTGTTTGTCTGCTGTTTCATTTCTGCAGGAAGAACTTGACCTTTGGCAGCAGAACTAAATGCATGCAAAGGTTCCTTAGGAGCAGTCGTACCACTGGCACTGACACAAACCCTGGGTCTCCTCTGTGTCGCTTCACTTGGGTCACTGTTCCCAGCACCTGGGACTTAGCAGGCCTGGGGGTCCTGAGAAGAAGATTATTTATTTTGGAGACATTGGTTACCAGGTGGTAGGACCTTCCCATCCAGGAAGTGAGCCCTGAAGCAATCTTTGTGCCCAGAACAGAACAAAGCACTCCACTGTTCAGCCACATCCTGGC
This sequence comes from Cavia porcellus, assembly GCF_034190915.1. Classification (NCBI taxonomy): domain Eukaryota; kingdom Metazoa; phylum Chordata; class Mammalia; order Rodentia; family Caviidae; genus Cavia; species Cavia porcellus. The sequence goes on along the minus strand of NW_026947511.1, from coordinate 37,720,693 downwards.
CCAGAAAATGCCCACAGGTAGCAGTCCTCAGACCATGCCCTGGCCTGACTCTTGGGCTCAAGGTTCGGACTTCCATGCCTGAGAATTAGTGGAGTGGATTTTAGCATTTTAGTAAAAGGGCAAAAAATAAATAAATAAATAAAAATAAAAGGCTGGCCATCTGAGAGTGGCCTGCCCCTCAGTAGAAGCAAATCTGTTTTTGTTGAAGTACAAAATGACATACACATTTCTAAGACATTTCCAGGTCTACATCAAGGCCAAACCTCACTGTGGTTGTAGACTGTCTGACAAAAAGATCATTTTCTGATGTGGTAAGCAGCTTTATGGGAAATCACGGAAAGAGAAAAACTTTTTACATGTTTCTGGTAATCCAGTCAACAGTCTCTTCTTAGTATAATTTGAACCTGTTGTTGTTCCATATATTTCTCACCTAAACCTCTTATAGATTATACTTTTTTGTAGACCCGTGGAAGCCAGCTTCCAAGATGGCAATTCCTGATCCTTACCTCCTAGTATTCATGCCTTTGTACAGCCTCCCCCAAGGTGGCACCTCCTGGTCATCACTTCCTGGTGCTCAGGCCCTTGTGTAGTCTCCCCCAAGATGGCGCCTCCTGGTCGTCACTTCCTGGTGCTCTCAGTAGTCTCCTTTTACACTGAATCAAGACTGATGCATTAACACTAGTAGGACACAATATAAATGGGGCTCAGTTGAAAAGGCATTGTAGCTTCCACCTTGGCCTCTGGGGTTGTTCACTCAGGGAGGAAGCCACCATGTGACAGGACATTCAAGGCACTGCAGAGAAGTTCACTAGGCAGCTCACCTCCTGCCAGGCACATAAAGAAGCAGCCCTGAAGTGGCATGCCTGTTTCAGTGAAGCTCCTCAGTGACTGGAACACTGCCTAGTCACAGGCTGCGATCTGATGAGAGACCCTGAGCTCCACCCAGAAAGGCACCCCGAATTCCTGACCCAAAGTAAGCATGAAAGATGATAAATGAGTATTACTTTAATCTCCTAATAATTTGATACCCTCTGGCTAGCACTCGCATGGGTGGATGGAAACGTGGGTGGTTCTTCTATGCCCATTACCAAGTTAAGAACTCAGACACCACCAGGAAGAGGGAAAGATCCAGCCAAGAAATTGTGGCTATTTCGGTTTTTCTGCTTTCAACCTCCAGGGGGCGCTGATCCTCAAAAAACCAAAACTACCCTTAAACCTGGAAGCGCCAGCTGTCTGGCGGCAGAACGGGAATCTTGAGCTGTTGTTAGTGAATAATTCATTCTGTGAAATCTAGCCAGAGACGATGTTAACACTTATAAATGGGGTATCTTCTTCATATTAAAGAAGAAACTCCAAAGCATGGCACCCGCTGCTCTTCACATCACCTTCTCCTCCAAGCTGCTAGTAGAGGGTACCGAAAACTAACCCAGTATTTAACTGATGTGTTCAGTATGTAACACCAGGAAACTGAGACAAAGCTGTTATCCTAGGAGGGAGGCCCAAGATTTTCAGGCCACATAGCTCAGGACAACATAACACAGAAAGCACACCAAGATATGTGCTTCTGAGTTTAAAAGACCTAGTTTTGAGGCCTCTTCCTAGCTGCGGGACTCTGGGCACAGTATACAAATGCACTTCAGCCTTGTCTGAAATTTTCCTATAAATGGAAATAATTATTAGTCTGTGGAATGGTTGATACAGTGTATCAACGTGAAAAGTTTAGAAGCTCAGCTAAGTGATTCAGCAAGAGGCGAGGGTCCTGACTTTGTAAACATCTTTAGCTTGTGCAAGAAGAGTGCACAGAGGAGGTGTGAGTGTAAAGGACATCTCCCAAGGGCAGGTAGCCTGCATACAATAAAAAGGAGTACTTGTTGGTTTTTCTAGAAAGCTCCAGTCTTCGCCTTCAGCTTAGACTTGGTCTCCTGGCTTCTGGTCCAGGCCATTCAGCTTGTACCTGGACTCTTAGCTTTCGTCATAGACTCTTCGGCCTTCTGGCGTACTCTTCAGGTTCCAGCGCAGACCCATGGGCCTCCTGATATGGACTTGCAAAGCACACTGCGGTGAGCTCCGGACCTTGTGCTGGACCCTTCAGCCTCAGGCATGCAGACACCTTCTGCATGCTTCTTTGTCCAACTCTGTGGCTGACCATGGTGAGTGAATCTTGTGATGTCTTATACATGTATATATCTTGTGTTATATCTGTCTCTCTAGTAAAACCTGAATGATACAGTCTCTTAATATTTTGGCATAGAATCCATTTCATTTGGACTTATACAAAACTAGCACTATTGGCTGGGCATAGTGGCTCGTGCCTATAAATCCCAGTGCCCCCAAGGCCCATGCAGGAGGGTCACAAATTCAAAGCCAGCCAAACTGAGAGAAATAATGAGACCCTGTCTCAAAAATAAAAATAACTAGCACTGTAAGCCTGGTGTAGTGGGTCATGCCTATAATCCCAAGACTGGGTTGAGGCAGGAGGATTGTCAGTTTAAGGCCCACCTGGACCACATAGCGCTATGTCCAAAAACAACAAAAACTAACACTGTACTTATGTGCCTCGAGCAAAGTAAGTATTTTGTAAAGGTAGTTACTTCTCCACCATCCTCTCTACTAATACTATACAGGTTGGCACCTGTACAGCACTTTTTTGCTGTAAAAACCTCATCACTCACTTGAATTCAGTTTTCTCTTTCTAAAAAAATAAATTTTCTTTCCATGGTCTTGCTTCCCCCTTGTAGGAGACCATTTGAGCGATTCTCCTTGAATGCAGAACAATCACTGCAACATTAGTTAAATGGAGTCTTATTTCCACATACCAATTTGTACAGAGCGGGCTATGGTATTCCCTTCACCTTTTACTTGGCTCTGAGTGATGCAGATAAGGCTTGCTAAGGTACCTGTATGTAATCCTGAAGGCCAGCCTGACAGTTTCCTGTTTCCTCACATAGTGCTCTCTGTAAAAGATTGAAGCACAGTGGGACAGCAGAGCCACTCAGCTCCAGGAATGTCAGCTGGGTACCAGCCTCAAAGTAAGAGGCTGTGACTACCCAGGACACGAAAGTTTACAATATCAGAAACTGAAACAATGGCATCCTAAATTCATTCATATGCTATCACAGTCAAATGATGCAGACAGGTCTTTCTGCATATCTCCTTGCATATTACAAAGATGTTTTTCTCGTCACCTGGCTAGCCAGCTCAGGCTACTCACATAGTTCTTGCCATCTTCCCTGTCACTCACCCTTGAGCCACACCCTTCTTCATAAAATAATAAATTCTATTCTCGGAGAGGCCTTGAGTCAAGGTCTTTGTTCACATATACTCACTTGCACCAAGCTTGGCCACCCTTGACCTTGAATATGTCTTGGTATCTTTACTCCAGCCATGGTTTGCATCGGAGATGACAGATTGGAATTCACTTGCCAGGATTCCAATAACATTTCAGTGGTGTTAAATTAGAACTTTTTGAATTGTGGGGAAGATTAGGAAAGTGATTAAAATTCTTGGATTATATATTCAATATTTGGATTATAATACCCCCTAAAATGAAGGAAGATTTTAGGCCACATGATAGTCAAAAAGGCCCCAGGAGCTTCTTCACTCTTGTATCCTGATGTCCAGGATTTGGGAAAGTTTCTAGGGCAGACCAACATTTCAAGAGTGAGACTAGAAACTCAGTTGGTTGGAGACTCTCCTACAGTGTGAGGTCCTTCCCCCTGCCCACCTCAAATGCCTTCAAGGGTGACCCCAAAGCCCCATTTCACACTGAATGGAGGCAGATCAGACACAAGTCTCATGTCCATGCATACCCCTGGATGCCAAGATGAACCAATCAGTATCATGGGGCAGACCCAGTTATAAGTCCCAGACCTTGGGATCCTTGTCCTCAATTTTCTCTCTGTCTAGCCAGGGAGACATGCAATCAACAAGTGGTTACAACACAGTGAAATCTTGAGCCAAGTACCACATGCCCAGGACTGAAATTGAAAGGCATGGGAATCTGGCTGTGGTGAAGATGACCCACATCCTGCCTCACTCACAGTGTGTGCATGCCAAGACGACCCATCTGGACTGAACCTTCTTCTAGTTCCCTGTCCCTGCCTTTACCATGCAGCCTCTGTGCCTCAGCTTGTCACGAGGAAGGGCAGAAACTAGGCTTCGAGATGCCAGGGCAATAGATCTAACCATAGCTCCAACAATCAGAAAATTGCAATTTTTAAGTTTTTAAAAATGTGGTCCTAGAACTTCTGGGGCAATCATTATAAAATTGGGAGGACTTTAAAAATCTGGCATTTACCAATCAGCCCCATTTGCTGGAACAGTCTCAGGTCCAGCACTGAAATTCTCATGCCCCAGGAAAGCCGTCATTCATGGACCAATGGAACATGGTCTTTTTAGTCCTGTTCTGTGATAGCAGGACACAGAGAAAATGGGTCAGACCTTGTTCATAAGCCCTGGAGCAGAAGTGCAGAAAATCTGACAAGGCTCACATTGTTTCCTGAAGCTAAATGCAAATACATGCAATTTCTACCACATGCGGATCATGCATGGACATTTAACTGTATGTAAGGACACGAAGAATAATAGTTTTGATTCACAGCAAAATGCCTAGGACATAGCTGGCATTTTAGTTAACAAGACTGATTGGAGAATACATTTTCCTGGAAGCCTTAACAAAGCAGCACACAGGTTCACAGCATGGACATTTATATAGGACAGGTTTAGCTTCAGAGAATGACTTCACTGTTCTATTCTATTACTGTGTGCTCAAGAGAAATTTCACAATTTTTGTGCTTTAATTTTCTGTAAAATAATACCTACTCTGAGGTGCTATCCTACAACAATAAAGATGTAAAATCAGCACTTCACACTCAGTAGCGTAATACCAATAATGAATCGATCAAGAAAGGGATTCAGAAAACAATTCCCTTAATAATAGCTTAAGAAGTCAAATGCCTAGGAATCAACTTAATCAAGGAAGTGAGAGACCTCTACAAGGCAAACTACAGAACTCTGAAGAAAGAAATTGAAAAGGACATTGGAAAATGGAAAGACATGCCCTATTCCTGGATAGGCAGAATTAATGTTGTTAAAATGTCCTTGTTACCAAAAGTGATCTAGAAATTTATTGTAAGCCTATTAAATACCAATGTTCTTTACAGAACTAAAAGAAAATCCTAAAATTTATATGGAACTAGAAGAGATCCAGAGTAGCTAAAACAATCCAAAACAGAAAGAGTAATTATAATACCATACTTCAAATTATATTACAAAGCTATAGTAACAAAAACAGCATGATATTGGCACAATAATAATAGACATGTAGACCAATGGAATCGAACAGAACACATAAAATCAAGTCCATTCACCTTCAGCCATCTGACTTTTCACAAAGGGGCCAGAGTCATCACTGGAGAAAATACAACCTCTTAAAAAATGATGCTGGGAAAATTGATAATCCACATGCAGAAGATTGAAATTAGATCCATATCACTCACCCTGGACTAAAATTAAATCAAAATGAATCAGACCTAAATATAATATATAAATTTCCAAATGTTGTAAAATAACATAGGGGAAACTCTTGAAGCCACAGGCACAGGCAAGAACTTCCTGAACAGAAATCCAACAGCACAAAAAATTATCTTGAGTCAGAAATTGAGTCAGGAATAATATCAAATTAAAAAGAGAATGGAAACTATCAACAGAGTGAAAGGACAGCCTCCAGGATGGAAAAAATTGTCAGCTACTTTTCTGATTGGGAAATAATACTTAGACTATATCAAGAAATAGAAAACATTAACCTTCACAACACAAATGACCCAATCAAAACACTGACAAATGAACTGAGTAAAGAGCAAGTACAAATGGCCAATAAGTAAATTTAAACAATATTCATCACCATTGGCCACTAGGGAATGCAAATCACAATGCTAGAATTCTGTTTTACCATGGTCAGAATGGGTATCATCAAGAATTTAAACAGAGCAAATGATGATGAGGCTGTAGGGGAAATGCTCCTCCAATGTTGGTGGGAATGTAAACAGTAGAAATCGAAATGGAGATTTCTCAGAGCTAAATATAGAAATTCCATTTGGCCAACTATGCCTCTAGTCTGAGTATCTGAAGTCATTGTACTATAGTGATACATTCACATCGTGTTTTTAGCAGCCCAATTCACAATCCCTGAGCTCTGAAAACAGCCTAGATGCCCATCAGCAGACCAATGGATAAAGAAATTGTAGTGTATATACATACAAGGGAATGTTCTTCAGCCATAAGGGAGAATGGAATCATGTAATCTGTAGGAAAATGGGTAGAGCTTGAAACATAATGTCAAGGGAAATAAGTCAGAAATGTAGTTATCTAAGGACAACACAATAAGTGATTATTGTTTGCCCTCCATCTTTCCTCTTTTCCTTGGGCCCCAGAAGAGTGGTCAATGTGGTCTTCAGTCACGGGCACACAGCCCTTTAGATTCTAGGTGGCTGGGCTCACACCAGCTGGTTGTATTTTTCAGCTGAAGATCATGGATGCTGTCCAGAGCCCTGCTGTCTTGAGGTGCCCCAGAGGAACCCCATTCCTCTGGCTTCCTCAGACTCAGCTCAGCTCTCTGCACCATCCTTTGGGGTTTCCTGATAGCCTGTCCGTGCATTTGCAATTATCCCTTTGTAAATGCACCTCACATGACTCAACTGAAACTGCCTTTCAAGTCTGTTGGAGCCTCAACAGACACAGTCACGATGAGGACCTCCAGTTTAGCAGTTTCTGAACAGCTTCAGGAAGCCACCCTGGACTGGCATCCTCAGAGTCACCTGTGAAGATTGCAGGAAATGGAGACTCCTGACATCATTCCTGGAGAGGAAGGGTCCTAGCCGGGCTTAGAGCCTGGCTTTCAAACAGCTCTCTCCTAACTCTGATCCACGGCCAGCTCTGGTAAGCACTCCTGGTGGAGCCCCTTGTCCCAGTCTGGCCCTCCGTCCTCGGTGGGGTTATCTGTTATGGCTTCACATTTCACTGATCTTTGATTTCCTTTCAGTTATAAACAAAAAGTACATTCCGTACAAACTTCATATGTCCTCAGGATAAGAGATCAGAAGAGAAGGAAGTCTGGGTTGTTTCTGCAGGTCTAGAACATCGCCTGATACATAGTTGGCTCTCAGTAGGTATTTGTTAAGTAAACAGTGAAAGAATAATTAAGAACATTTACAGAAGTCCATGGAGCTTGGGTTTGTTCTAGTGGGTGACCTCAATGAGGGAAGAGTCAAAGCTCAATGTTTCATTAAGATCCAAACAAACAAAAGAGTAAATCTGATAAAGGATGAATTTATCAACAACCTTGAGCAAGTAGCTGGACACAGGCATCATCTCAGATCAATGGCTTTGCTGAGTTGTCGCCTTGATCTGCAAAAGCCTGCTGTTCTGGCGGTACAGAGACAGCCCATGCTGGAAGGCAGGACAGTGTCAGTCCAGGCAATGGAAATGCACTTTGGGGTGGAAACTCTTATTTTGATTTCTCACATTTGTCCTAGGATGCACATTCTAGTACTCACAGTACCATTTTTAATCAGAGGTGGCTGCAGATCTTCAAATAGAGTGTTCAAAATAAATTTCTACAGAAAATAGAAGTCCATACTCAGGCAAATCCGTCCTGCTTCTCCCCAGTCCTCAGCGATCCCTAGTTACCATGGGGACTCCCCTTTCTCTTTGTTCTTACTTTTCTGGTCTTTTTTCAAATGAGTTAACGAAAACAACTCTGGACTTACATTTTCCTGACCATGTACATCAATAAATAGCCTAGCTAGCTGGCCTCTTTTCGTGCCAAGACTAAATTTACTTGCACAAGTTTGGTTGAAAGGCATTTGGGAGTGAGATACACACTCCTCCGGTCCCCACACAGATGAGCCTGAGCAGACCTCTTGTCCAGAGCATATTTTCCAGTTAACTTATGGTCACCATTATGAAAATTGATGATTGATTTTGTGGTATTTTAAACCCATGGGTTGTCTTGAGGCTGCAGCGGTGTACAGCATGACTTATTCCTCTTAGAATTGGCCCTGGCTGACTCTCCTGTCTGCTGTTTGTAGCTTTTCTGTGGTCCCCATGGCTGATTATGGTTCATGGTGGTCAGGATGATAGGTCCTTAGGATGCCACATAAGGGGTCTTCGGGTAGGAAGAAGACTGAGTGACTTGGGGCTCTTATACAAACAAGTATCTCTTGCTGAATCCTGAGAGAAATCTTCACAATTTGAGAAACATCATGGAAGGAGAGAGTCCTGGCAATCAGCAGAAACTGACAATTCCCCGGATGTATAAAAAATACCTTTAAAAATTGGAAGACAAGCTTAAGAAATGTGTGCTATTCAACTTAGCCTGAGGAATAGGATCTTGCTTTTCAAATATTTGATACTTATTAGAGAAAACGCAGCTGCCAGTAGAAAAAGGGGACTTAATATATAAAGAAAAAGGCGCAACTATGGGAAGTATTTGTCCTGAGGGAATCACAAAATTGCCAAGCCTTTACCTGCTCTCCTGCCTAGTTCATGGTGTATGTGCGTGTGTGTGTGCGTGTGTGTGTGCGTGTGTGTGTGCGTGTGCGTGTGCGTGTGTGTGTGTGTGTGTGTGTGTGTGTGTGTGTGTGTGTTGGGGGGGCGGTTCTCAATATTCTTCCTAACCTCGGGATTTGAACATCCTCTTGCTGCAGCTCCTTTTCCTATTTCCTGCGTGTCTATTTCCTGCATGTCTAAGGAATGATGTCTAGAGACGCACAACTAGATCTAATCTCTTCCAAAGCTACTTTTGTTCTGGAGTGTGGCAGAGAAGTGAAAGTGGCTGCATCCGGAAGAAATGGAGAAATGGGATTTAGCATGTTTGAAATAAAGAATGAGTTCCAGTATTTGGAAGCACTCAGACCCTAAGTCACCCTGACTCGTGTCTCAAGTGGTATCTGAGACATTCCTCCATCATATGTGACACAGAAGTAGAAAACAGTTGGATGAAAACCAGGGTTTAGGAGGTGCCCAGCGCCTGCCTCGAGACCCTGGATGCATACCGTACAAGTGAAGATGCCTCTTTGTGAAATTGGCCCCTGCACTTCTAACCTTGTCTCCTTTCCTGAGCACCCTGAGGAGCTCTTGGGTATGTTATTTTACCTCCCAGAATTTTACAAAACACTGGACTGCTTTGGTCTGATTTTATGTGTATATGTCAGGAACAAAACTCAAGCATGGAACATGGAATAACTGTTCCCGGGTCACTCTAGAGCTGACCATGCAAGGTAATTGCTATTGAAGAACTGCCCTCCCCTAATGACCAGGAGGCTCTGCATGCTTCACAAAGCACTCTTATTCCTCAGTCCACTAACCCTGGAGAAATCATCAAATAAATGATTCAAAATGTTTTCATTAAAAAATAATAATAGAACCTGTGTGACCTTCCTTTCATGGGAAGATCTCCCTTGCCAGGGAAAAAGGCAGCTCACTACCTGTACAGATTGGCAGCGAGGCCCATTGCTATGGGAGAAATTTGTCTTTGATGCCACAGTGGCTAAGAAAAGACAAATATAGACTGAGGGAAGCTATTTGGTTTAGTTGCCAAGAAGCCAATCTAGCCACAACTGCTTGCATTCAGCAGTATTTGTAGATTATAGTTCTCTAGATAAACAGGTGACAGGGAATAGCAGGGACAAAAGCCAGCTTTAGGGTCAAGGAGTAATTAAAAATGAAAATAAAAAGAACCGACCAACTGATCCATTTTAATAAATATACTGGTTAAGACCGCTCTGCCAATTTCAGGTGTAACTGACATTGAACATCTTGGTCTGAGTTCTAATTAGGACATAAAATCATAGGATTTTTTTTGGAGCTTTGGCGCTATGGCGTCATGATCTATCACTCTCATTCTGTAGATGAGGGAACAGACTGAAGGATTATTTCTTCTCATTGTCTACAAAGTGACTGGTGGAACATTCAGAAAACTGGGTCAGGATTACAACTCAAGTCTCTTAACACCTGATCCAGTACTTTCCCCACATGTCATTTAAGGGGATTTCCAGGCCCAATGACCTAGGTTACTGGTGATGAACCTTTTAGAGCTTTTGATAACACAAAGTCTGCTGTCACATGTGTACTATAGGTCTGCCACCACTGACCTAGTTTTGGGCCACCAGCTTTAGGCTACATCCATAGCTCAGTAAGTCACTAACTTTATAGCAACCCTCCAAAGAATCCTCAAAGTCAGTCTCCACCGCAGGGAGTGCCCATACACTCCTGACCCCTGGTGGCCTTCGGCCTAGCAGAATATTGAAAATATATTTTGGGAACCTAGATGGCCATGCTTTTGAGGACAGCCCAGACTTACACTGTCTCCAGGATAATCCACCTATGTTTCTGGCTCAGAAGGAGAAAGCCACATAACATGGATCCTTGACTCCAAAATTAACCTCCTGTCCTAGACTGGACAGGAGAGGATTAGCCAAGAGTAGTAGGCTTTTAAGCAGAAACAAAGAAGCCCAGATTTCAGGGAAGAGCATGAGCTCGGTCTTAGGCATGGTGAGATAATAAAGGGAAACCACACAGGAACGTGGACAGACTGCTGGAGATGCAGGACTGTAGTTCCAAAGAGATGCTCCAGCAGGCTAGAGATGTAAGAAGGCGTCACCACAGAAGGGGAACAGAGGAAATGCCGAGCTCCAGATGAGCATAAATTGGGAACTGGTCTTGGAAAACCATTCTACCTGGATTCAAATTCTAGTCCCACCATTTACAGGACACGTGACCAGGGCAAAGCATTTAATTTCTCCCAAATCCCAGCTTTCCTGTCTGCAACACAGGTAATAGCATTTTTCTTATGAGGATTAAAGGAGTTGATGCACATAAAATTAAACTAGAAGAGCTCTTAGCACATGTGCATATGAACTATTATATTTCTCTAGTTAGTCTCAATATTAAATGTTCTCAGTAGTCCTCATGGGCTTCAGGACAAAATTCAAATTAATTTTCAGGGTCTCTGTGGCCGGGACCAGGTCTCATTCCCAAGCCTCTTTCACTCATCATCTCTCCCCCATTTAAAATCCCCTATTTGAAATTCACATAAGCTGGAGAAATAGAAGTATGCTGATAGCATTCTAAAACACAGAAAAACAGAAATGAGGGTGGAGCTCATTTTGAAGACTCATTTTTCTGCCTTCAAATATCAAAAGCAATTTCATTCTTCCTCCTCCTCCAAACATGGGGTGTGGGAAAGTCACCCACCAGCCCCCACTTTTCTCCTCCACTCCTTGATTTTTCCCTTGAGGAGCCCTAGACAGGAAACCCGATGATATCTGTGTGTTTTCCCAGTGTTTCCAGCACCCCCGCTTAGTAAGAACTGAGTATGGGAAGGCACCGGATGCCGGATCCTTTCTAACAGTCCCTTTGGGTCTCTCCAGACACAGCGTTCTCTGCATTCTTCTCTCGCTTTCTTCTTCCTCTCTGGAAACACAAAGATGAAAATAACCGAAAGGAGGCTATTTGCTTTGTTTTTTCCCCTGAAAATGTAATTAATACTCCATAAGAAATTTAGAAAATGTTTTAAATGGGCATTTTTAAAAGCAGTTCATCGTTTTAACATGAAAACTTAACTGTTAAGATTTTTTTTTTGTCTTTTTTGAGACAGGGTCTCACTGTGCAGTTCAGGCTGGACTTGAGCTCACTTTGTAGCCCAGGCTGGTCTCCAACTTGCAGTGACTCTCTTGCCTCAGCCTCCCAGATGCTGAGAGTACAGGCGTGAGCCACCACACCCGGCTCAAGATGTTTGTTATGTTTTGTTATAAATTATGTATGTATATATAGGGGGAAATCCTCCCATAAATATATATAATACAAATACTAGAGAAAGGAGACAGGCATGGAGATGAGAACAAGAGCAAGCATGACAGAGAGAGAGAGAGAGAGAGAGAGAGAGAGAGAGATAGAGAGAGAGAGAGAGAGAGAGAGAGAGAAGTTATCTCTTGATATCGTGAGATATTTGTCCTGTCACTGTGTAACCAAAGAATTAAAAGCTCAAATCTGGAATGCACTGGAATGAAAGTGTTCCTGATGATTTCAAAGATGTAATTGACATGAATTTTTACTTTTTAAAGGATCAGGGTATATAGTAAAAAAATCTATTCAAAGTAGGAGGCTGGGGATTTAGCTCAGCAGCATAAGCGCCTGCTTTGCAAGCAGGCAGATCCCCGGTACCGATAAAAAAAAAAGAAAAAAAAATCTATTCAAAGTGACTGTAAAATTTTAACAAGGCAAAGTTGTGCTCAATGCCCCGACCCGGTGAGGAAAGAGGAGGCAGGAGTTGGTAAACCACAGCCTGGCCATGTCCAGCCATGCTCGCCTGTGTAAGAAGATTCTGCACCTGTTCCCAAAGCACAGTAGCCAAGCTGAGTAGTTCTGAAGAGACCTGGGTGCCTGAAGGCAAAAGCTTTTACTACCTGGTCTGCTACAGGGGGAAAAAAAGCCTGCTGATGCAGACAAATTCGCTCTAGTTCCAGGGACTCCATCGTGCAGGGCTCCTGCTCGTGCTTTCTGGTTGATGTCTGGTTTTTGCAGTGGGAAGGAAACTTCATTCTTGAGAGGAGAGAGGAATGTGAAGAGATCTCTCTGTAACATGGGTTTGGAGAGTTTACCTGAGTATCTAAGTAAGAACCAGGCTTGCTAGGACACAGTGTGGAAGAGGAGGAGATAAAAGGCTCCTAGGAATCTGCTACCTTCTACATGACCCATAGAAACAGCAGAGTCAACATACTATAGGAGCCGAAGGGATTGGCTTAGCCTGCTGCTATGAGGCTCGTTTCAAAAGTGCTAGCTAGCAAAAGCAAGCACTAGATAGCAAATCACAAGGCTTTCCGTGAACAACTGAGTCATGAAAAATAATGTGACGTGGTGCTGAGATGCTTTGGCTCGGGCCAGACAGGCATGGACTGAGTCCTAATGGGTTTGTAACTCTGGAGATCTCAATGTTTTCTTCTGAAAAACAGGAACATTGGTGGCTTCTGCTGAGACATATGAGAAGTAAATAAGATGTGGAAATGACATAGTTAGACTGATGCTCCTCACGTGAGCAGAATCCTGCAGATGGTGGCTGTCATTCAAAGACTGTGCTGGCTGCTTCCCATACTGGAACATGCGTGATTGCAATTTCCTAAAATGTTTTCTCTAAAGCATTATTATTAATGTGCCTGGCAGTTTTTAAGCCCTTCATAAACAGCAGTGTTGAATACCTCGCCTATAGATGATTACATTATTACTGGAGCATCTCTGAAACTTCTTCAATGAAATCTATGAGAGAAAACTTTATTTCATAAAGAAGCCTATCTCATACATGTGTGTTTAGTGTGTAGGTATGTGTCTATAGCTCAAAAATTTTTATGAAAGAAACATACAGTTCCTACACACAATACATTTGCTGTTTTCAAACTGTGATCATAATCTATCAGTATTACAACCCATGAACACTCAAAGCCCACAGTTTAAAGAGCATGTATCCGAGGAGCATCAAATGGGAGGTTCTGTCCCCAATGTGGTCTCTTATCTCTGAGAGAGCCACTGTGTCATTTTGAGACCTATTATTTTTGTGCCTTGAGTCCTTCATTACATCTTTTAAAGTCAAAATATAGTTTCGTACTTACTTAGAAACTTTCGTAATTTTCTAGTGCAGAGAAGGAAACAAAAGAGCTCTCAGAAATTGTTTTGAAGTGGAATTGAATTTGCATCTGCATCAAGCTGAAGAGAGTGGATTGTTCTGTCTTCCACAGGAAATTTCATAACACGAATTTCCAGAGACGATCTGACACCAGAATTCTTTGCCTTGCTGAGGCCCAAATTCTGCTGAGAGCAGCTCTGAGATGAGACATGGGGCAAAATGTGTAAGAAAAGAAGCCAGCTCTGATCATTCCTGTCTCTGCTGTCCCCACATCAGGACAGCTGATGACAATTGCTAATGGCCATGCATTAGCACAGTTTACAAGTTCCTCTTATGTCTGACTCAAAAACAGTGGTCGATCTGCTTGACTTATTTCTCTATCTGCACAGTTTCAAACTTTAAGAATTCCTGCCCTTACTGGCAGAAACACAAGCAGTGCCCACCGTTATATTTTGGGTTGTTTTGTTTCGTGTGTGTGTGTGTGTGTGTGTGTGTGTGTGTGTGTGTGTGTGTGTGTGTGACTGGTTTAAACATGCAAAGCTGTGGAACAGGAGCGACTCCAAGGCACCTGTGTGTGGAGGTCACACTACTGCGTCCCACACCAGCGTGCAGAATCCCTGCAGCCACCGCTCCGTCCCGTCCACGCTGTCCTTTTCCTTTTAGCACGTGCAGCCTGTTGGTCTCTGCCCCCAGCTGGATTTCTAAACAGTTTCTACATGCTCAGAAGGGTGAGAGAAGCTGTTTGAGGTTTAAGCAAAGTATTTTGTCACTTTTTATTTGAATATCTTTCAATCATTGTGCTTTAGATAAATGCCACTCGGGAAAATACTCTCAAAATATCAGTGATAGAATGGCGAGCCCTCACCGTTTTTTTTCCTCTTTCCTCTGATTTGCTGAATTTCTAAGCTCTTCTCCTACAAATCATCAAGTAGGGGAGATGTTTTTAAGTTGCTGGAGAAAGGCTTCAGGATCAGGAGCTTGTGCCAAACTCACTGAAGCTGGTGTGTCCACAGCCGAGACTCAAGTCAAGGTCAGGGGAACACACCACCTCCATATGTGCCCTTGGCCATTGTAAAGAGTTACGTAAAATAAGTGCACCAAACAGTTCTCATGCTGACTGGCAAGCACACAATAAACACTGTCATCATCTATTGTTGTTATTGTGCCATTGTCGTCATCGTCATGGAAGTCTTCCTGCACAACCCTTCATCCCGAAGGGAACAAGGAATCCAGCAGCACAGGGGAGAGCTTTACATCCTGAATTAACCCTGAATGAGCAGCCACCCTGAAGACTGGGAACCACAGAAGGGACCATGAGATGAACAGTGACATTATTCACCCTATGAGCATCATCAGAATCTCCAAAAGAACTGCCCTCTGGATCCAGAGTCCAAAGGACCATCATGTTCTAGGAGTTGATATTCCCTTCCCAGCAGTCCCCAAAGATCAACTGTCAGGAAGGGCAAGAAGGCTGGGGATCTCCACTGAAGACTCCCTCTGTGGGAGAACAGGTCCCACCACAAAGCCAGCGACAGATAGTCTAAGGCCAGGGGACAGGATGGGGCTGCGGCTCAAGCTTCACATTACCCAGCCTCCCTGATTCCTCCTGTCCCAGCACCACAATGTGGAAGTGGAGCATTGGTCATGCATGTCCCAGCTCCCAGGGGAAGCCTGTTAGGGGACTTGGGTACCAGGACAGCTCCCAAGGTCAACAGGTCTAGTGAAAGGATGATCTCCCGGCTGCGATGTCCATGGTAGACCATGTGACGAGACCAGTAGAGACCTCAGCTGTTCCAGGCTGGCTCCCTGCTCCTGGGAACAATGTTTGGAGGGAACAAGGGAGCAAAGAGGGAATTCTGCTCTTCTCACAGCCCCCAGGACGATCCTAGGGAGCATTTGCACACTGTAGACCCTAGAAACTGGCTAATCTCAGTCTGGAGAAAACGAGCCACAGACACATGTCCTAACATTCCCTGGCTTTCCCAGACTCCAAACTTTGGCCCAGGGCCCTAGAAACCCAGGAGGCTGAGAGCAGCAAAACAAGCCATTTCGCCTCATTCCCATCTCCTGCAGTTTCCTGTCAACTCTACAGCTGTTCCCCAGACAAGGGATCACAAGCCACATGGTCACTTCTTGGACTGAGAAAGAACCCAAGGGTCACCCAGGCCCTCCTTCTGCCTATTGCTTGGGAACAACATCACATTCCCAAGACACTCTGATGGACAGATGCATCTGACGTGCTCTAAACATCTGCCAGGCCTTTCCTGGGGTGAAATTGCCACAGAGCCCCGGGCTGGGCAATCCCCGCAGAATGAGGAGCTGCCCCTCAGATTCCTTCTGCCTCGCTGCCATTGTGTAGAGCCCCCAATTTGCACTTAATAGCCAATGTAGCTGACTCATACCATTGCCATGTGTCACACAGACCACAGGTCCTGTCCCCATGAGAGGCCAGACTTCTATGCTGTGCAGTACCTGGATCAACATGGGATATAAAGCATGAAGGGGAAAATGAGTCAAAGCAGACTCCATGGCTCTAAGCCTCAATGCCTGAGGCGTGGCCTCAGGGAGAATAAACTAGAAGACCCTGGAGATGCGAGGATAAGGAGAAAGAAGATGCATGGGTTCCTGAGCATGGAGTCATAATCCAGGACATCAGACCTTCCTTTGTGATCCAGACAGGATGAATCCTACAGAATCATGAAAACCACTTCCCAAGGCTTGCTCCATTCAGAAAGCTACTATTTTCATAGCCAAACAGAAAGGACATTATCCAAACTAGCCCTGAAATTGCTTGACCCTTGCATGTATCTAATAAAATAACATCCCTTTTCAATTTCCAAATCTCAAAGGCAAGGGAAAATTGTAGACGTGATGGACAATGGGAGAAGAGCTGATGCGCTCTCTCCCTAGGTCAGTCTGGAGTTCTTGATTGGTCTCAGTATTTAAGAACAGTTTTAAAGCATCCAAACATCTTTTTTTAAGCAGACTATCCCTAGTCTTTTAAGGGTTGCTTACCTGATACTTTCCAAGCCCTCAATACTCACTCTCCTCTGAATATATTTTAGTTCACTTCTGTCCATCCATGACTGCAGGATCCAGAATATAAGAGAAGTTTCTAACGCAGTCTAATCTGGTAAAACTCCCACAGATCTCTCACCGCCTTATGCTGGCCACATTTTTTTCTTTAATGCAACCTAAGTGCCACATTGGAATTTTATCAGTAGTGGGAAAGGCTCATATTGCCTTTGTTGTCAATTTAATTTCAGTTTGTCTTCTTCAAAAGATGTTTTTGATATGAACATAATTGTTTGGGTTGTTTTGGCTTGGGTTTTTTATTCTGGCTAATCATAGAATTGTACCACAGTTAACTTACAGGGTAGCTATTAGTTACTGGCCAATCTAGCTCATTAAGATCACTTTGAGTCTAGATTCTGTGGGAAGCCACCTGAGATGGCGCCCATTTCCTGCTTCCGGGTTCTTCCCGGCCTGAACAAGCCCGCCAAATTGTCATATCTGCCCAGTTACCCGTGACGCTAGCCTATCAGCTTGTTAGGCGCGCTTCTCTGTGATTGGATACTGCTTCCCCTTATAAGAGGTTGTTCCTGCCCCCAACGGGCGGAAGAGGAACCAACGTTGAGGGTGGCGGACCTTGTTAGGTCCGGTTCGCTGTACGTAATAAAGTTTGAGAGCTGATCCTGCTCGAGTTTGGTCTCCTGTCTCCTGCGGCTCCGGTCATCTGGTGGCCCGTTCGGGGAAAAAGGTAAAAGACTCAGCGACGTGCCTCTTCGGCCGGGAGGTGCGATTGCTGTCGCCTGCGGTACGACGGAGGACCTGGCCCAATAACAACGGAAGGCCGCGAGCACCTCTTCTCTTCACCCTGATCAGCTACGTGAGATACAGCGGTTCCCGGGACAGGTGAGTACTGGGTCACCTGGGTTGGGTGGACGCACCTAACAGATTTTGAGCGCCACACGGGTGGACGCCGGTTTTTTTTTTTTTTCTCTTTTCTTTTCCCTTTGCATCTGTTTTGCTTTTGCTTCGCTAATACAGCCCGACAGGCTTTTGAGCTCGATCGGAATGCTCAGTGGAGCCCGGAGCCACTGCCGATTGTGGGTCTCCGGAGGACCCTCAGGGCTCTAATTCTGATTCGGATTCGGAAGGCTCAGAAGAGGAGGTCGTCTTTGCTAAGCATGACCCTCCTACACCGTTAAAAGAGGAACTTAGGGCTCGGGAAGATAAAAAGGGGAACCAAACACCACCCTGCCCGAGCTACTCCGCCTTACGGGAAGAGCTTAAGCCCTTCCACCCTTTGGCAAGTTCGCGACCCATGGTCGCTCCCTTCAGGGCGCCAGGCCCCACTGCACCGCCGTGGCCGGAAGAGGAGTTGCTCCCTGGGCTGCCACCACAACCTATGGCACCGCCCTGGTTAGAGGGAGAGCTACTTCCTGGGTTGCCTTCTGCGCCCCCATCTGGGGAGGGAGGAGGACGTTCCTTCCACCAGAGGGTATGGTCGCGGCTTCCCTTTGAGTGTCCCGGTCTCCATGCATTCCCGGTACAAGTAGGAGGCAGGGGAGGAGGAGGATATTATGAGCCCTTAGAAATTAAACAACTTAAAGCTATCAAGGACGCAGTTTCAGCTTATGGGCCCAATGCGCCATTTACCATGGCGCTTTTAGAGGCATTGGCAGGTCTGCTTTTAACTCCTGGAGATTGGACCCAGCTGGCACGCGCCTGCCTCTCCCCCGGACAACCCCCAAGGACAAGGCATCATTGAGCGATCCCATCGGACACTCAAGGATGTCTTACAAAAACAAAAGGAGGGAATAGGCCATGGCCTAACGCCCAAAGGAAGAATATCATTGGCACTCTTTACCATAAATTTTTTAAATCTTAATCACAATAATCATTCCCCTGCCATGGAGCACAATAACCTGTCCCCGGCCGACAAAGGGCTGGTGAGATGGAAAGATGTCCTTACAGGACAATGGATGGGCCCGGATCCAGTGGTTAGTTGGACCCGAGGTGCGGTTTGTGTCTTCCCACAGGAACCAGGCTGCGAACCGCTGTGGGTCCCGGAAAGATTGACGCAAGCAGTAAACTCCCCACCAGTTCCTGATAAAGCACAGGAGGATAAGCCCGCGGACACAAGTCAACTCGACCCTTCTGGGACCGACGCTCAGCGCGCGAGACCATCTACAAACTAAAATGTCTGGTTTGGAGTTTTTTCTATTCTGTGGGTTCCTATTAATCACCCCTGTGATATGCTCAGATTCCACAGAACCACCACAATATCTTTGGGGTCCTTGGCACCACCTGCCTACATTGGCACCTTTTTCGGCAGCCTCGCCCGCCTCACCCAGGGTTTACACCATCAATCAAACAGTCCTTGATTATGACCCACCCGCTTAACTCCGGTCGACCCTCCATTTCTCTTCCTTCTGTCCCACGATTACCTCTTTTTGGATCCTAATTGCCATGGCTATCCTAGTAGGGCTTGTGGTTATTAAATGCTTGTTAGATCGCCTCATACAAACTCAGCAGCAGGTTAAGATCACAGCTATGGCAGCCATGCAAATGGCAGCAGGTGGCCCATCAGGCCAGCAGGCCGCCGCATATCTCCTTCACATTGCAGAACATCAGCTATAAGAGCTGAGTGGGCAAGCCAATGACGGGTAAGACGGGAAAAGCCCTCCCGGTCAACCTAAGACAGGCTCCACTCAGATATACATGGCCTATAAGGCCAGGGGTCCCTTCTGGAGTCAAATTATTGGCATTGAGATGTGAGACCAAGGGTACTGCAGTGCCATCCGCCCCAAAGGTTGGGGGGAAGGCAGGAATGAATGTCTATATGCATCCAGGTTCGGTTCACAAAAGCCTGGCCCTGCGAAAAAATGAACCACTCACCTTGAGCATGGTCCTGGCGCAAGGATATGCACAAAACAGGGTGATGCACAGCAGGGTATAGACCTCTACATTCTCTCATGCCTCGGCCTACAAGGTAGGCCCACTCCTAGGTGTCTAACAGCAACAAGGTCATAGACACCTTGGAGGGACCCACAGACCATCCTATTTTAATAAATAAAAAAGGGGGAGATGTGGGAAGCCGCCTGAGATGGCGCCCATTTCCTGCTTCCGGGTTCTTCCCGGCCTGAACAAGCCCGCCAAATTGTCATATCTGCCCAGTTACCCGTGACGCTAGCCTATCAGCTTGTTAGGCGCGCTTCTCTGTGATTGGATACTGCTTCCCCTTATAAGAGGTTGTTCCTGCCCCCAACGGGCGGAAGAGGAACCAACGTTGAGGGTGGCGGACCTTGTTAGGTCCGGTTCGCTGTACGTAATAAAGTTTGAGAGCTGATCCTGCTCGAGTTTGGTCTCCTGTCTCCCGCGGCTCCGGTCAAGATTCTGGTTCTTGTTAATCATGCTTCATAACTGCTCATTCCAAATTTGATAATCAGACTTTTTCTTTCAAATGTTCACTAAAAGTGGTTGTATGAGATGGAGATAAATGGAAGCCAGTGGGTCAACACAGTGTCATCCTCCTCCTTCTCAGTGAGGCTCTCTTTAGGGTCACATGGAGAATGATGCTGTATTTTCTGGTCCCTTTCCTACTGCTGAGACAACACGCCTGACATCTGAAATTTGAAGGAAAGGAGAGTTGTTATGGATCACATTTCAGTTTCGGTAGGGTCAGTCAATGGTGTGCTGGTTCCATGAACTCATCTGTGGATGAACCCACTGATGGCTACGGCACCGAATGACCCAATCACCTTCCACTTGGGGGCACAAGAGACTCCTGGGGACAATTAAGATCCAAACCGTAACACTTCATTAACTTAGAAAGGAAACCATTGTACTATATTAGCCATGGGAAAACTTGCAAGCTGTATTCATTAAACAATGCCTGTTTAATGAAATCCCGTGACGAAATATATAGGTATGCATTTCACTATTAAGAAAAAAATGTGTTTGTGCTATCAAATTGGAAAACAAAAATAATGGAGTACTTGACTTAAGTTCCCATTTCTATTCATGATGTAATTTTCTAGCTGAGACCAGAGATGAAAGCTAAGGGAAGTGGGAAGAACCCGTGAAACTGATGTTGGTCAGAGGTCGGGGGGGGGGAGAGTTACCCCTCAAACCACAGCAGCCCAGTGATGTCACAGCAACTTAGTGACATCCTGAATGTTTTATAGCTGCATAGGCACTTGGGGCTTGGCATACATACAGCACTAAAAAGAGGCCATTTAAAATAGCTTTTCCCTCTTACAGTGATGATTCCCACTGAGCATAAGCTCAGGAACTAGTGTAATCATGTGACTCATTCAGGCTTGATGTTAAGGGGGTAAAGGGAAAACCTTTGCAAATGTGTTAATATTCACCTAATACACTCTTAAACAGTGAGCCAATTGAGTCTACTACTGGCTGCAGATTCCTAAGGGATAATCACAGTTCTTTGGCTAAACCATCTCCAGCCTCACCTGTCTCTCACCTCCCCAGTCTCCATGGAAGCAAGGGTAAAAGCAAGGAAGAAGTTCTCTCTCAGTCCAGGACTGGACCCACTGGGCGAGATGAGTGTCTCAGTCCTGATCTCACCTGCCTCCTTGGTCAGTGGACTTACGGGAAGGTCCTGTGCCTTTCAGGACAGGAGAGGCCACGTGCTGGGAGAGGAACAGAAAAACACGGGAAGTGTCTCAGGAAGGGCATGAGGCTTAGTGCACACCCACTCTGGGCCATGATGCCACTCTTGATGTCTTGGGTCCACCAGCCTGAGTGTGGCAGGAATGTTTCAAGCTCATGATAGGAACCTCACCCTCCGGAGCCTGGACAGTAAGTGCCTGGACAGTAAGGTGCCTGAACATAGGACATTTGATGCTAATTCTGAGGAAGCCCAAACAAGATGGGAGAAGTTGGTTATCCTACGTCAGCATGCAGCTGGAGAGTGGGATGGTAGGTCCCCAAGTTACCCTTCCCTAATTCTTCCTCAAATCCAAACTACTGTGGGAATACAAAATAAAACCATTAGATACTCGTTCCTAATTTACATAGATCAAAGTGCAGGATGGGGGCTGGGGATTTAGCTCAGCAGCATAAGCGCCTGCCTTACAAGCAGGCAGTCGTGAGTTCCATCCCTGGTACCAATAAAAAGACAAAAAAAAAAAAAACAGCCAAAGTGCAGGATGCTGACTCCTACTGGGGTCTGTGCCTACACCCCCCAACTCCTCAAACAGGTGCATAGTGAAGGCTCAAAAGAATGAGACAATCAGCGTGGTCTTTAGGGCTGCAGGAGGAGTGAAATCCTAGGCAGAGCAACAGATGATCCTAATTAAGGAAAACTACCTAGAAAGTCTCCAGGTGGCCTTAGCTGTGGCCTATCTTGCACCCCACCCCCCCTCCCAGATAGGCCACAGCTAAGGCCACCTGAAGACTTTCTGGATAGTTTGCTCTGAGGGGTCCTTGAACTCCTTCCAAGATCCTGTTCAGGTTTCCTCCATTGTCCACTCAACTCCTTGTTTGTTCTGATTAAATACGGGCTGCCTAGGGTCAGTTAGCCAGCCGACTAGCAGAGTCATGAGCTCTGCCTGAGAATTCCACAGGAAGGAGTCTGTTGGACAGCATTGAAGCTGAATACATGTGCAGGGCTGTGGCCCCGGGCATAAATTCTCAGGGTGTGCAGGACTCATGGCTTATTACCAGCTGTGACCAAGGAGCTATGTAACAGGTCAGGCAGGAATGCAGACTCTGGTTCCCAGCTGTGTGACATAGGGCCACCTCCTAGTTTAAGAATTAAGATTTATTTTAAATTACTGAGTGCAGCCCCCGGGGGCTCTCTGTTCTGTCTGTCTCTCCAGTCACCCTGGGACCTCATCCTTCTTGGGGAGCCAAGGAGAGCCACTAATTTCTTGAACTTGTTGCTTGTTATTGGACAGAGCAGTGATGTCCAAGCTCTCCACACACTGGACCAGAAACTGAAGTCAGCTCGAGCATTGCTGGTGACCTCCATCATCTGGACTTGTGTCTGGCCTGTTGGACACACTGGTCGCAAACTCAAGAACGGCTGTTTCACCATTTAACCCAAATCACTCTTGGGTCACACTGAGGAAGGTGGGGCAGAGGTTAAGTATACCTGGTGTTCTGGGAGGCCTCGGCACCACCTGCCTTCCTGTTGTTTTTAATTCTGTCTTAATTACAGCCTTAAGTTATAGCTTTCCAGCCAATTTCACTTAGCAGGAGCTTGTTGACAAATTCAAGTGAATTCCCCTTGTAAATAAGATCCATAGAGATTGCCTGCTAGTGAAATAACAGCCATCCTATTGCACTATTTATTCTTCTCTGAAGCTCGCTGGCTTCATGGTGTACCCTAAATCTTTATGGACACAATTACTAGAGGGACATCATTGAGTCTTAATATGCATTGAGGAGACTATGCTCCTAAGCATAGTCTTGAGGACTTTATAGGCATCATTTAGCTTGGGGTTATTGTTCAAATTAAGTGCTTAGAAACAGAAGGGGTTTTAATAAGCAGGTCCTGCTGGACAAACGATGACCATTATTAAATCGTCTCAACTGCCTGCCCTCTGTTTATTGTTATTATCTCCAGTTTACAGACAGGAAGGTAGAGATTACTCAATTCCTCCCATCATCTAAGTGGGATAGCCAGATGTGAAACCTGCATACTCTTAATTAATACATTTATGAGTGGTTTGTTAGAAATTTGTTCAAACTTCTGGTAAGACAAACAGATAACTCAGGGCTCTTTCAGTGTTTCCAATTGATGAGAAAAAGAAAAATGGAATGAATATCCAAAAGAAAAACCAAGTGGGACATTGAGAGTCTTGTCACAAATAAGAGAAGTAGGGAGAAGTTTGTTTTGAGGGATTTGGCATTTGGGTTGGATTTGTGCACACTGCGGGGAATAGAGCACAAAGCAGGACATTGCTGGGAGCAGAAGAGAGTCTAGGGCCCAGCCAGGGTGTTCTCTGAGCTCAAGGTAGACACTTGAATCTGATGATTTAAGAAACGCTGACCTTAGACCCAGCGGCTGAAATATCTTTCACAAAAGCACACGTATAAAAATAGAAGTCCTTTATAAGCATTCCAGGGAAATTCTTCAACTCATCAAAAACTGCTTGAACAGAAAAGGGTCAAGGCAGGCACAGTCCCAAACAGGACCGCAGTGGGAACCTCCCACACAGAGAGGAAGGGGCAGAGGGTCCCAGCAGCTCTGGAACCTGATGCAGGAGAAGCAACTCCAGGTAAGAGGCTGGGTACCACCTGCCCACCCTGCCCAAGAGGATCCTGAGGTCGAGGGAAGCGATGTCACCAGGCTTGCTCAAATACAGACAGTAGAACACAGAACTAAGCCTGGTACAAACATGAACCAGTCTGGTATTGGCCAAGAAGTGAGAACTCTCCACTCCAGGACTTCTGCGAGTGGCAGGCGAGGGGAAGTCCTGGCTGGATTTTTCTGTAGCTCCCTCTCCAGGGCTCTGTGGAGATCTACAACTAGGGATATAACTCAGGGGCACATGCAGCTCCCTGGCTAGCGCAAGGTCCTGAGTTCAATTTCTGGTACCTAAAAAAGATTTATGGGCTCCATGTGGGTGACAAGTATGTTTTTTTTACACCATACAGCTATTTCTAGGCAGAATGTGGATGGATAGCAGCTTGCCCCTCCCTGTAGCCCTCCTAGGCCCCATGGAACAGGATAGCAATAGCTGAGTATCACTGCACTTTGGAAAGCATCCCTTCCTTTTGCTGTGATTACAACTCTGAGCACAGCAAGGATGGCTGTGGAGAACCCCAGCCCAGACTAAGTGGCCTCTGGTGAGTCTTGGCTTTGCCTCATCAGAATTGCAATTGCAAGAAGGAAAGAGGCGGGGGAAACCCAGGGTAGGAAGGGAAACCCAGGGTAGAGAAGACTTAGATGGTGACTTAGATGTGAGGAGGGAGTGAAGCCTCAATTTTTCTGTCTATATTAATGACCCTAGGAATTAAGAATCAACTGCAGCCACAGGCATAAAGCTGCACACAGCCCCCGGCACAGAAGACAGCAAGTGCGGAGATGAAATTTCCTTCTCCATATTTGTATTTCACACGCATGGAGCGAAAGGGCACACATCATTCTCTATGGTGCCAAGCACTCAGCAGACGGGGGGAGGCAAATGAAGTTACAGGCAGCCTAAGCCTTTTAGGGGCAAAAACAAACTGCCAGTATCTGAACAGTGGGAAGAGAACCTTTTTCCAAATAAATTACTCAATATTACTTTCTTTTTTTATTTTGATGATAGTAAAGTACAACAGAACAAGACAGAACAAAGCCAATGGAGATAATGCAATGAAATTGGTACAGAACTTCAGAGCAAGATAGCGGGATAACAGTAATAGGTATCGTAGTATATCTCGTTATCTTCACAATAGTTGTCCATTCAATCAGGTATCGCAAAATTAAATGAAAAATATAGCATTCTATCAAAACAGAATATAAATAGAGCAAAATAATTAATCAGCACAAAGCAAAACACTGAAAACAATACTTGCCTTCAAAGAGAAGATAGAAAGAAATCCCCCATAATTGCTATTCTGCATACAGTCATCCTCCCAAGAGATGCTCAGACCTCTGGCCCCAGGTCAGCATAATCAACCCAACAATACAAGAATTTAGTTGCTTTATGTGCCTTGGTTGCCATCAGCTCTGGCTGTCCTCAGCAGCACTCAGTTGCTAACTGGGGGAGGGGGGCACATTTGATTCTCAGCCCACTTGCCGGTAGGCTCACAGGAGATGCTAACTTGTTCTCTTCCTGGTGCACCCGCCACTTGCTCGTGCCGCCGCTTGCTTACCAGGCAGGAGGGCGTTGCTTTCGTGCTCCGTCCCCCAAGTTCCAACATGGCTGGATCTTTCGATATTATTTGCAAAGCACAAAGTCCAGAGTGTGATCTGCCATAGGGCAAATCATACGAAATATGCACCTTCCTGTAAAGCCCAGCTTTTCTCCCCTCCAGGCAGCCACTGCTAGCAGCATGGTCTGCATTGTCTGCTGTGCTTCATTACAAACAAGCAAACATGCAATTGCTGCACATTGAGGTCTGATTTTTCTGTGTTCCACATCCAATCCATCAAGAAGGACTATCAGCGATCCTTTGGAACTGCACCAGAATCAGACCGCTCACCCAGATAGCCTCCCTGTTTCTGGTCTGGATTATTACAAAAGCCTTCTCAGTGACCTTGCCAGGGTCTGCGCCCTGCTTAGGCTCCTTCAAGGCAGCACACATGCACCCCCAAGCAAGGGCTCTGCAGTGCCTGGCTCTGTTCAAAATGCCCTTCTACAAGTATCAAGTGTCCCCCATTCCCTCCACCGGTGGTCAAACATCACCTTGTTAGCACAGTCCACTCTCCAGACCCTATTTTAACTTTAAAATGCTCCCCTCTTCCTTACCCTCTATTTGGTGTTTTTTTTTTTCCCCACAGCTATTTTTAAGTAGTGCTCATGTAGTCTATCACATTTGTGGACTTTTTCATCTGTGTGTGTATTTCAAAGGCTCCCACAGTGCCGGAATACTATGAATAATGGAAGGCTGAAGAAAACTTTTTTACATAGTTATTGAAACCTATGGGTATGGTTTATTCTATAATTTATTCACCCTGGGCAGCAGGAGACACAGAGAGAGAAACACTCAAAGTGGGGGTAAAGCCCTCCACCCTCCCCGGGGTGAGTTGTGCCCACTGGATGACTCTGTTAGAACTCACTGGTCTCCATCTGGCTCCAGGCTGGGCAGTTGCTGGTAAGTAGGGGTGGGTGAAAAACCACAGCCAGGGTGGGATGGGATTCGAACCCATGCCAGCTAGGGAGGGAGAAAACATACTCTAAGAATCGCTGTGATCACTCTTAAACCTCCACAGCCTGTAAAGATTTGCACCAGTGTTCAAAGCCCTCCCTGGGCTGGAGCTCAGGAGCATTAATGACCACTGAGTCTAGCTAGATGGGAAGAGAAGAGGCTCTGCCGGGCACAAGGGAAATCAATTCAGTGATTAAACACTTCGATGGCCCTGAAAATGTCTCTGCACATCTGTGCTTATTTCTCTTTCTCCTCCTCACCTCAATCCCTCTGGAAATCAAAGCCTGTTCTGACCCACAGATTACCACATGGGCACCTCAGTTCCAGCCCCATTGACCCAATCAGGCTGGCAGCTTGACCCTATCTTTCACCATTTTGTTAAACACCAGCCCAGGCCTCCAGTTCACCTCAACCCAGGGTTCTGCTCTTTCCACGAGTAGTGGGCAGAGGTGAGAGGAAGACCTTGAGCAGGGCACTGAGGCTGGTGTTGCTCTGGTGACTTGCTGTGAAGCCCCAGGGTAGATAGCTGAGTGGGGCCCTGCAGAGCAAATACTGCCTTCCTGTGCTCCTTCATTCAATTCATGCAACAATGCTATCATAGCCAATCTGCACCTGACCTGCTCACAGGGGGACAGTGGCTGCTTTTGTTGGTGTGTGCACCTAATGCTGTCACCACACCATGGACAGGGTCCTGCCCTTAGGATCATCTGCTCTAGGCTGTGTTTTTAACTCTATAGGAGCAGCACAGAGCAACATCATAGGCGAAGGATGCCATGGAAGCCAGTGAGCCCCTGTCCAGCTGGGAACAAGACAAGGATGGAGTGGCCATTGGCCGAGGAGGTAAGGCCTGGACAGAGTTAAAGCTACACTCACAACACAGATTCTCCTCTAAACCACACAGGGAAGTCAAGGAAAGGAAGAAAAAAAAGGAGCAAAAGAAGCATGTGTTTTGGATTTACAAGACAGCACCTGGACCCAGGTCAGCTTGTGGACACCTCGGAAAGCTGAGAAGTCTGATCACCATGGGAGTGTCTCCTGCACATGGGGCCCCAGGCCACCCCACCTTCATGTCCTCTCCTCTGTTGAAGGGGGAGGGGGGATTGATGAAACCAGATTCCTCCACCCTGTCTTGTGGGGTGTACTTTCTCTCCCAGGCCTTCCCACCCAAGGGCAGATAACCTGCTCACAGGAAGTGACTCATGCAGGCATATAAATTACCAGTGTTGACACTGTGTGTTACCTAGGAGAGACTGTGCCTTTGAGAGACAGGCAGCCTTTATCCAAATAAATGACACTGGCTCTCCATGCTGAGTGCCAGAGGAGCAGGGCTGTGTGTGCTGCTGGGGGAGGGGGAAATGAGTCACCCTAATGCCTCTAGACACTGGCTCCGTTCAACCTTCCAGGTGGGTTCTCTGGGGTCTTCTCTCTGCCCAGTGTGACTCCATTGAGGGTAATACTGTCCACCTTGCTTCCTTGGTCCAGGGCACAGAACAGGGTATGGGCTACAGCAGACACTACTCAAACAAACGTCAACTGACTACTTGATGATGTCTAGTACCTTATAACACAGAGCTGATAAACTGAAGAAGAAAAGAGGAGCCAAGAAAGCCTGAAATATAAAAATGAAGAAAATGGGGCTGGAGATTTAGCTCAGCGGCACAAGCACCTGCCTTGCAAGTGGGCAGTCGTGAGTTCGATCCCCAGTCCCCCCAAAAAAGAAGCAGAAAATGTTACATGAGTACGTGCTATTGAAAAATCAAATGTGGATAAGCCAAAGTAAAAATTAAAAAACACTCACAATTCTCTCTCCAGGCTCAATTACTGTTAACATAATGATATAAACTCATCCAGATTTGTATCCCTGGCTATCTCTCTACTTGCACGCATGTATACATGTTAGCTTAATATTTTATAACTACTTTCAACACAGTAAATTACAAAACTTACCACATGGTGATAGCATGTTTCATGTCTTTTTAAATGATTGCCTAGTAAGCCAGCACCTAGATATTTTGTTGGCTTCTTATTGTTGGATATTAGGTTATTTATAACTTTTCACCGTTATTTACAAAAATACACCAAGGAAAACTTTGTTGATAAGTCTTTGTGTTTTCTATTTACTCTCACAAAGCAAAATACTATCATTTTTACACTTACAACACTGGCAACGTGTACTCAATGTACTGTCTGTGCCAGGTACTTTACACGGTATTTAATCATCCCCCACCCTGGCACAGACAAGCAAAAAGCTTTGGAGACGCTGAGTCATCTGCCTGATATTACTGTTATTCATGCTTTCCTTCCCTTCCCTACATACTGCCAAACTGTCTTCTAGTTTGGAAAGGCTTTGGTAGCATTAGAACCTGTCGCTGCCGGTAAACCCTCCACATACCTCCTCTAGAGAACTAGTCCCGTGTTTTACTGGTCGGTCAATACATGTTTTTCTCATGTGTTTACCCAGATCTTTGTGATACTTTAATCAGCTTGTACTACCTGGCAGTGACTCACTTTGTGATTAGACTGCATTCCACAGAAGTGGTTCAGTCACGTCTCTAAGTCCT
The DNA here is from genome assembly GCF_034190915.1 of Cavia porcellus. Classification (NCBI taxonomy): domain Eukaryota; kingdom Metazoa; phylum Chordata; class Mammalia; order Rodentia; family Caviidae; genus Cavia; species Cavia porcellus. Next base: position 37,691,623 of record NW_026947511.1, on the reverse strand, counting down.
AAAGCATTGGTCTGGACCCTGAATTCAACTCCTTCCCTGGTGGTGTGGGATCCTTGGGCACATCAGCTAATTTATCAAAACTTTGGCAGGTATATAAAATGCTGAAAATAACATCGGCCTGACTCATCTCCAGGGTCATGATGATGCAGTGAGATGGTAAATGAAGTTTGATGAACTGGAAAGCCAGGTATTGTCATCAATACCATCATTATCATCATCCTTAAATCTATTACTCTGTTCTTATTTATGTCTTTGCTTTCTTGGACAGCACCAACTGCCTTTTGAAAACATGTCATATGTAAAGATATTTATGTGAATCCCTATAGGACCAGGGCCCCATCTTTTGCTTCTTTCACTGGAGTCTGTTAATAGCAAGACTTGAAGAGCCTTGTTCTCTTGAGCTAGCAAGTGTCATTCGGACTGGGAGAAGTGGGAGGATGTATAACTGAACACAGTGGTTCTCCTTTTGGTGCATGCAGAGCCAATGAGCACAACCAGAAGATGGGGGAATGGAGAAAGATTCATCACTTGCAGCACGCAGTACACTAGGGTTAGCAAAACAGCAATCTCCTTGAGCAAAAGAATCATGGGAGTTTTATTCTGCAAACCAATTCATGTTCACACTGGAAAGCATGTGAGACAGACACACATTTGAGCATGCTCAGTGTAAGGTGAATGTTTCTGAGCATGCTCAGTGTAAGGTGAATGTTTCTGAGCATGCTCAGTTTAAAGTCATAGATTACATATTTTAAAAGATGGTAGATGGACTCCAATACTTCTGGATTTGCTCAGTTCAGTCCTGTAAAGGAGTCAAGTTTGGTCTAAGTCACCTAGGACCATGTGTCAGCATGACTTGGAGGCCTTTGCTTGTTCCTCCTAATTTTCTCAAAAAGAATTTTAGTGGAAACAAAAAGGACAATTTTGAAGGAACAGTAACAGTCTTTTAAAGAAGTGCCAGCTTTCTCTCCTAGTCTCCTAAGGGCGGGAGTTTCCCCCTAAAGGCACCTGCCTTGCTTGGCAGCTAACACACCCTGAGAAGAGAGTGGGTAAACCAGAGTCAGGGCCACAGTTCAGAGGAGTGCCTATTCACAGGAAACAGCAGTTAGAGAGCAAGAAAGGAAGGGGAGGAAAAAGAAGACGGAAGAAAACAAATCAGAAAAGGATAAACTATGGTATTAGGAAACACTTCGAGAAGAAGCACTTTTAATTCATTGAAATTCACCACAGGCTGGTTGCAACGGATTGTACCTTCCAGGGCACAGACTCAGAGGACGGGGCATTAGAGAACATACTAACAGGAGATCAGAACCAGACCTGCATAAACCTGCAGGCTTTGAGCTTATTAGGTTTTTTTCTCATTTTCTTCATCTTTAAAATAAAAGCAGTTAAATCATGTACTTGGACTTTTGTAGCCCTAAATGTCACAATTATCAGCAGTATTTCTTTTCAGATTCTTTGTCCTCTAGGCTATGAAAATTTCTTGTCCTCTTTCCAAGACGCTGCAGTTTGAGAACACTGAAAGCTCACCCTGAAGGGACAGAAGAACAGATTTATAACATCCAACGTGTTGTGCTAGTTGATGTTGTACAGAGTGCAGCCCTTCTTTCTGGGAAGTCGGGTGCAGTGTTAAGTGAAGGCCCCAGGGAAGAGTCCACTGGTACTGCCCACAGGGGATGAGGAGGTGGAATAAATCTGTGCAAAAATTTACTGTTTAAATTGAATTTCTGCTGGCTAATTATTCATCCCCAAAATGAAAAAAAAAAAAAAAGGTCAATCTAATATACTCTTGAAACAAAGCAGAAAATTAAAGTTAGCTTTTTGGGGAGAATTCCAAGGATAGTACAAAGAAAAAGAAAAATGGGTAATTGATATTAAGCATGATGTGTCAGAAAAAATCTTGAATGCTTGTAAGTGAACTCTTCTCCGTCATAATTCCTTAAAGATGCATTTTTCCCCAAAGAACGGATATAGGTAATGTCTCTCCTTCCCATTTATTTTGATCAGAAAGCTGGGTGTCAGTTCACTGCCAAATTATTCCAACATTATTACTCCGCTTTCCAGATACAAAATGAACTGTTTCTATCAATGGTTTGAAACGCTAAAAATGCAAATGACTCAGTCTAATTTACCAAACCATGGGGGTGGGGAGGCCACGGGCTCCAATCTCTGATTTTTTCCACTCCGCTGGAACCAAGAAAGCCGCCTGCACAGGTATCACCAATTCTTTGCACAGAGAACTGGGGCTTGGGTTTTCCAGCTCATCGTATCAGGCTGAGAGAGAAGCTTTATCCTACATTATTTGGGCATGGAGTTGAGCAATGACCTTCATGAGGAAATCCAATTCCCGGAACTAAATAGAAGAATTGAAAAACAGAGAGGAAGCTCCGTGGCTCTAAGTGGTACTGTGGAAAGCAATTTATTGGAAGTGGTTGGACTGTAATTAAATTAGTGAAGAGGATGGTCTCAGTTACTGCGGTCAGATGGAGTTGCCCTGGGAGATTCTACGATGTGAAATACCCAGATGGAAACCGAGCCCAGCCACTGCCAGGGAGGCCTGTGGAGGAAGAGAAAGATGCTTTGGATCTGCTCTTCAAATCCCCCCTGGGAAGAGACACGGTGTCAAGACCAGGTCAGCCTCACAGAGTCCTGTTCCTTAGGGCGGTAGCACTCACACCCAGAACTGTGACAAAGCTGTCAGGGGACTGATTTAGTAATTGCCCACTTTTAACCCCAACTCACACACTCCATATCCAGCCACTTCTGAGAAAGCCCCCACCTATGACAGCATGAGGCTTTGGGGGGACATCTAGACACAAATCCTGCTGTGTGCAGGATTAAGCATGGAGGTCCTTGCTATCATTTTTTTACTAGATATACAGGCAAGATAATTAATCAGCAAGAAACTTTATAGGATGCATGCACCATGGAAGGTTGCATGCCCAGAAAAGAAATGTTGGTTTCACCTAAATTGTGTGGGCAAAAGCAGGGGCAGGTTGCTGAGTCAGGCGACACTGAGCCGAGATGTGGGGAGGCATCACGTGAGTTTCAGGAGACGCTGATTTCCGCCTCCTCCTTCTCAGCTACTGACTGGGAAAGTCCCTTCCCACATCACTTGGATCCTCAATTTTTTCATCTGAAAATGAAGGTGGTAGACCAGAAGTTGCTAGGGTCAAGCATACATGAAGAGCTTTTAAAACTCAACAGCTAAAACTTCTCAAAAAGTAGGGAAAGGGCAAAAGACCAATAGACATTTCACTGAAGGGGACGTACAAATGGCAAGAAAGGCCATGAAAGGATGATTCTACATCTTTGTAGAACTACACAACTTCCTAGAAGGGCTAAAATGCAGGGGGGGTGGGATGTGATACCACCAAATGGGACAAGGATCTGGAGAACCCAGATCACTCACATACTGCCAGTGTGTTTGTAAAATGGTACAGCCACTCAAAAAGTGTGATTTCTTAAAAGAACAAAAAAACTAAACATATGCTCACCATATGACCCAGAAACTATATTCTTTCGGCATCTATCCCAGAGAAATGAAAACTTATGCTCATACTAGGAGCTGTGGATGACTGTTCAGAGCAGATATATGTGTAATGGGAAAGAAAGAAAGAACCCAACTATCCTAGGATAATTGAATGACTAAACAAACAGTACTACATCCATACTATGGACTAGAGTTCAGAAATAAATAGTTCAGAAAATAATAGTTCAGAAAACTATTGACTTATGCAACCACTTAGGTGCTTATCCAGGGAATCGTTAAGTGAAAAAAAATCTCCAAACCTTATATATTGCATCATTCAATTTATGTAACATTCCTAAAGTGACTTAGGGCTTTAAAAATCAGATCACTGATGGCCGGAGGGGAGGCTGGGAGGAGGGGATTCAGGGAGGTGGATGTGGCTATAAAAGGGAGACAGGCAAAGCCTTTCCAACGAAACTGTCCTATATTTCATTATGATGGTGGTCCATGGATCTACGCATATGATAAAATTCAAAATAACTGAACATACATAGGAAATACAACAGCATACACAAAATGAGTAAAATGTAAGATTACCACTCTATCACCATCAGTCTCCTAGCTGGGATACCTTACAATAATTATGCAGGGGGGAAGGAGATAAAGAAAATATGAATTATTTCCCATAATTTCATTTGAATCTCATTATCTCTAAATCTGACAAAATTATTTAAAAATAAGCCCTAGTATCAGAAATACCTTTAATGCTGTAAATCATAAATAAGGAAAATGATCATCACCCTTCCACTCCCAGCCATCTGGATGTTAACTGAACAGAAATTCATTTTTGTAAATGCATAGTAGTCATGTATCACATGCCAGGCATTCTGCAAGAAGCAGGTACCAAGTGACAGGTCAGGAATGATCTTTGTCCACAGAGAAATTACAGCTTTCAGAGGAAGCCAGGCATTAGACAAATATCCATCTAAACAATAAGCCAGGAAGGCTTGTGGTGTGCACACACAGGGAGGACCCACCATGCCTAGGTGGGTACGGAAGAGACTCCCTGAAGGAGAGGAGAGACCATGGAAGAGCAAGAAGCCACTAGGGGGTGGAGGAAGAGATTGTTCCAGGAGCAGGAAATGCACTAAACCCTGGAGGGCCATGTGGTCAACCAGGGATTGCACCAGCACCAGACAGAAGACAGAAAGGCAGGCACAGCTGGATCATGGGAGGCTTCCAGGGTTGTTAGCCTCTCGCTGAGAAGCAGAGGGAAGAGAGGGGAAAGGTTCCGGCAGTGTGAGAGGTGGCTGCAGCTGCAAGAGCTATAGAAGCTATTTTCAGAACCTTGTGATTACAATAGCAATTCAGCGCTGGAATAAATTACAACAGCGCTTGAGGGAGCATTCTTTCGGAAGAAACTGAGTTGACTGTTAAGGAAGATAAATAACTCACTTCACGTGGGAAAGTATGCAGACGAGAGCCTGGGTGGGAGGAGGGACGGGCTGTAAATCAGAGCAGAGCAGGGACGCCAGACACAGCCCGTGTCCCCGGTTTCTGGCCTTTGAAGTAGGGAGAGTAATCATGTTGCTCCTTTTGTCGCAAGCAGGAAGGCTATTTTGCAAGGCTACAGGAGCATTTTTCAACTGCCGCTTAACTTCACTAACGTAGGATGGTACAACAAGATTTCTAAAAGGCAAGGTGCTCATCAGGTGGGCACCCCACAAGGCAGGGGAGGGAGAAGAATGGGGTCCTCACGTTTCACAAAATGACAAGGTGCTTTTTCCTTTGCCTGCAGTCTCCTGCTTCAGGCTAGGCTGTGTGACTCTCTTTAATAATTCCTGGTACTGAAGAACAAAGTTACACCAGACTAGAGAAGCATGTAAAGTCCACTGTGGCAATGGCCAATTGCATTTAATTATTCATAATTATATGAATGGTTTTTGAGGGCTACTGTCATGCTACTATTTGTGTAGCGTTTCACACATGTAACTGATTTTGTTTTTGTTTTTTGTTTTTTGAGACAGGGTCTCACTATGCAGTTCAGACCGGCCTTGAACTCACTATGGCTGGTCTTGAATTCGCATCGATCCTCCAGCCTAAGCCTCCCTAGTGCTGGGATTATACGTATGTACCACCATGCCGAGCGTCACCCATGTAACTTTTAGGACAGTAAGAGTGCAAATGTTTATTGACAAGTTATTGAAAAGTAACTGCCAATCACCATTAAGTAGCCAGAACCTGATGATGAATCTCATGGACCTCAGTCACTTAGCAGAGAGGTGAGAGGGAGTCTTACTAAGGTACAGAACCCCTAGTATGCATGTATATCAGACTATAACTGAAGGAAAAATGGGAAATAACCCTTTACCTGTATTGAAACATTTCTAAGTTATCCTAAAACTCAGTAAAGCCCAAATACTTGTTAGTTTGGGCCAATTAATAATCGATCTGAAAGGATTATCAAGCAAAAGTTAAACAAATTGAGAGAGAGAAAGGGATCAAAAAATGAGCAAGATACTATTTATATATACTAATCTTCCAAACAAGTTACTTATTCTATATTACAAATATATGCAAATAATTTTTTTAAATTAGCAGAAATACCTGAGTGGTATGGATTAAGAACTGGTGGTCAACTTAACACCAGCTGGATTACATCAGCATGGCACTGAGCGAAGATGCTCCACCTGAGGAAAGTTGCCAGCATAAATAGAGAGGTGGAGAAGAAAAAAGAAGGCGTTAATGCATTGAGGCATTGAGGCATTGTGGGTTCTCCTATGAGTTGCTGTTTGAGCCATTGGTTCTCCTGGAGAAGCTCTGGTCCTGGCATTGAGGCTTGCTTCCTGGCTTTGGAGGGGAAGACATGTGCCGCTTGGTCTCCAGGATGAACTCCTCATGTTGGCTTGCTGGCGTATACTTGACTGTGCTTACCGTTGTCAGAGCTTGGGGCCCCCATGGCACTGAGGATGGCTGTGGTGCCTTTCAGGACAGCCCTGGTCTTTGTTGTGAGTGTGACTTCTCGGCTCCAGGGTAGAACCCTCATCCCACCAGCACAGCTCCTTCACCCTGCTAGCATGGACTTTCTGGCCTCCACTGCTGACCTTTGGGCCTTCCCAGCACGGATCCATAAAAGAGACTGGTGTGAGTCCTTGTGGGCTCTGGACCTCCAGCTGGACTCATGGGAGGAACTGTCATGAGCTCTGAGTTTTCATCTGGACTCATGTGGGACATTGCTGTGGGATTCAAGCCCTTGACTAAATATTCTGTGTTTTTGGTGTTTCAGATAGATTTCCTGCATTTTCTTATGTTAACTCCCAGTGACTATTATAAAAATAATATTATAAACTCCATGTCCTGATTCTAATTGTTCTCTGCACAACCCCTGACTACAACACTGACTATGCCCAGATACTGTGCTAAAGAATAATGCATCATTTCAAAAGTATTTGATGAAAACTACCACTGAAAAATCCTTTATTCAGTATAACCAGAGCTGGGTATTTCCATATGGACTATGGAAATTATAACTGCAGTGCCTAGGAGAGCATGATTATCTCTATGAATAAAACATCATGAGACACTGGATGTATCTAGTAGTACTTGAACCTAAACTTTCAATCCTAACATCTTATGTGGGCCTGTATTTAGTATTCCCCATAGCTACACCTTCTCAAGTCCCTTCCATTCACTGAAGGCAGGCCTAGACTAAGTTAAAGGAAAATCGGCTGGGACTCTATTGAATGGCAAGAAGATCAGTAACCAGCAACACCCGTGAGGTTGGCATTCTGTGGGCCCTCTGTGGGTGCGCGGTTGGCATACAATCTAGGGAAAAACAACTCTGAGGCTGTGACTCACCAAAGAGAGGGTTGCTTGCTACTGCAGAATAAATGTGGGCCATCAAGCCTGGCTCTCCAAACTCAATATCAGTTTGATCCCATCTTTTTGCATTCACACAGAATTCGAGTCTTCTTTCTCCTGGGTTCATGAAACAGCATCAGCAGTAACCCATGAATAGCACTCTTTGGTTTTCTCCTTGACTTTATTTATTTTTATAATAATCTCTGGTGACTACCTGATCCATGAATGAGAACCTGGTTGGTAACTTCAACTCTTGTTCCTTTATCTACCCATCCACCCTGAGATGACCTCCATCACGAATTTTCTTTTTCTCATTTCTTAACCACAAGAAAAATAAATATTAGGTGTAAACAGCTTACGCCTACACAACTTTTTTAGGGGGGTACTGGGAATCGACCTCAGGACCTCATGTTTGCCAGGCAGGTACTGTGCCACTGAGCTATATCCCTGACCACTCCCCAAACAACTTATTTTTGAACTTTATAAAGTTACAGTTTGTATTCTCCTAGAATTTGCATTTTTTTAGTCAGGCTTGTTCATCCCTGTTGTTACCTGTAGTAGGAACCCTTTCACTTTCTCTGCTGTGTAAGACAGCAGCATGAATAATGCACAGTGTTCACCATTTGTGTGATCCCTGGCTTTTTTGCTGTAATGAGCAGGCTGTGTAGACATCTTATACACATCTGGTCATACATCTATAAGAAAATTGACAAGTACAATTGAAGACATACAGGTATGTCTGTTATAAAATTATTTAAAAGTCAAACATCAAAGAGTCTACAAAGACCAAGTGTTGGGATGATGAGAACTGGGGAGATCTATGTCTCTTACCACAGGAGTGTAAATACACGTGCCACTGAAGCCACCTTGGCATCATCCTTAAAGCTGAAAGTGGGCACACCCTGCAACAAGTCTCAATGCACGTTGAATGAATGACTGAACAAGCAATCACCCAGCAAGTCAGCCAAGATACTTTCTATCTTTTCTAATTTTGTCCCCTACCAGTGTTCTGGGGACTTCTCCATATTCATGGGTGCAGGTTTTGGCCCAAAGAATCACATGGATTCCCCAGCTGAGGACCCCCCCACATCATGCCACATGACATCTTTTAGGACAACTAAGAAGCTAATAAACCTCAACATTCAATGTTTTAGCAGGCCTAGTAGGAGCTACATGTATGTTTATTACTGTTGATTTCCTTCAGAGCTCTTGGAGGAAAATGTGACTTTTTGTATAATTCAAGAGTTCTTAGTCATTTGACCAGATATTTCTACACTTCTTCCATCTTGATATGAGCTCAAATATTTGTTTTCCTAATACATATCTTAGATTTTGCCTTGGGATATCTCTCATAGTGGAAGATAAGACTTCAGTGAGTTCTGCTCTGTCCCAATCATCCTGCAATCAGCTAAGTCCTGAGCCCCCTTGGGAGGCTAGCTTTACCCAGCTGTGTCTGCTGTGGCCATAACAACACCTAAAAATAGTCCTGAGCTCCAGCCAGGGGAGCCCTCCAGTGTCTCCTTTAGTCAACATCCTCCTCCGAGAGTTCTGACCTCACTAATTGTCAGGGCCTGTTGATCCTCAGCCGTTTCCACTTCCTCCCCTTCAGTCACAGCCTTCAAAGCTATCAACAACTATGGGCTGCATGTGTCCCCAAAACCCATGTGTTGAGAACAACTCCTGATGCAACGGAGTTAGGAAGCAACGTGCAGTGAAAAATGATTATACCATGAGGATGGAGGGAATGGATGAGTGCCATCAAGGCAGGAGTGAATGCCTTATAAAAGCTTGGCTCCCCTTAGCCTCTGCCTCTCAGCCTGCCTTTGTCCTTCCTCCATCTGATGCCTTCTGCTATGTTCTAGCATAGCAAGAAGGTCCTCTGTATATGTCAGTCTCTTGGTCTTTGTAGCCACCAGAATCATGAGCTGATGAATTTCTGCTCTGTTCATCAGCCGGTCTGTGATGTTCTGTTATAGTAGCACAAAGTGGCCTAAGACACCAAATGTCATGGTTTATGTTTGTGTCCCCCAGGCCTCATGAGTTTGCATTGTTCATTTGTGATGGTTCATTGTATAGTGCTTGGATTGATGGTGTCAGTGCTCCACCCACATAGGGGTGGAGCCAGGATGTGATGTAATGGCAGGAAGAAGGTGTGTTTTTCTCTTTGCTGGTTTGAGTTTGCTGTTGGCGGCCGCCATGAACTGCAGCCCAGCCATGCCTGCTCGTCTTGGAGCCAACTGAGTATGGACTGAAACCTCCAAAAACTGTAAGAAATAAACCTTTCCTTTCCCAGCCTTGGGCTTCAGGTATTTTGTCTCAGCAATGAGTGAAAAGTAACTAAGACACCAACCAATGCTCAAATAGCCCACGTGGCTCTTTCTATGCTTCCCCTCCTTGCTCCGTCCAAAAATCTCTCTCACATCTTGTATCATTATCCACTCATCCAAAGCAGGTTCTGCCACTGATTTTATCACTGATTTCCTATCTGTGGCCATCAGAAAGCTGGTGGAAACTTTCCTCCTAAGTCAGAGTCAAACAGTAGACATTGCTGTTTGACTGGCTGTTGGCTCTGGAGTTCACCATCAGGTATTCCCTCTAAGACTAGAAGGATGTGGGGATGTGATTGGGATTTGGTGAAGTGGTCATTGCATGGACCCTTGAGCACAGTTCACATTGCTGTCTCCACCAACCAGAAGTCATCAAAGCAAGTCCTCTTCCAAATTCTAGGGAGATCTGTGTCTTGGAAATCCAAGGTGTGTTGCTCATGGGTTTCCTGTAGAGTGCTTTGAGTGGGACTTGGGCGTCCCACAGAGCACCTGGAGACTCCGTTTGCTGTGTTCTGGGTCAAGGAGGGGACAGAAAGGACAAGAGGACAAGTAAGAAGAGAGGGAGATCAGACTCAGGTAGCAGAGCTGGAGAGGGGTCACACACTAGTCCATGCCAGCCGCAGGATCATCAAATTTCAGAACTGAAAGTGACCACAGAACTTGTCTAATTTAACCAGCTCATCTTACAAGTAGGAACAATCAGACCACAGAGAGGAGAAGACTTGCCCAAGGTCACAGAACTGTCAGGGGACAGAAGATCCTTCAAACTACAAAGTGTTTCTTTCTCTACATATATTGTGGGGGGAAGGGCAGACAATAGGAAAGAAATAAGGAAAACTGTTGGATTAAATCAAGCAGTTTATCATAGCAGAGGAAATGCTTGCTGTGTCAAGGTTCAAAAATAATGCAGAAATGTAACAAATATGATCATAATAAAATTAACCAAGGGTCAACGGTCTCCCCCAGGCAAAATAGCATTTTTATTTTACTTGCTTTTGCATCATTAATGGAGGTATGCTTTCATGAGAAGAATAACGTTTTCCGCCTTCTACTCCTCTATATTTCCATTCTAATGCCATCTTCCTTTCATAGTGATTTTAAATATATGTGGCTTATGCTTTGACTTAGACTTCTCAGTCCCCATTGAAGTGTATAGAAGGAGACAGTGGGTGAGGCAGTCCCCGCCAATCACAGCAACCCACAGGCTTTCGCCTTGACTCACAGGAGTGAACCGTGGAGCAGTAAGGAGATGCCTACTCTGTCCCTTTTCCTCTTTCCTTATTTGAGAAGCCGACTTTAAAATCAAAGTTATTTTGAGCATGGTGGCACATACCCGTAGTCCCAGCACTCAGGAGGCTAAGGCAAGAGGATCGTCTCAAGTTCAAAGCCAGCCTAGACTACATCAGGGGCCAGTCTGAATAATACAGCAAGACCATGCCTGAAAAATAAAAATAAAAAATTTAAAAACCCAAGTTATTTAATTCTTTCATTTCAAAGCCATAGACAGATTTTAATGTTTCCAACAATACTAAATGCTAAAACACAATTGTCTCTTCCAGTCCCCAAATTTTTCCCTTTTTTTTTTTTTTTCATTGCTGGAAATCAAACCCCAGGATCTCAGTTATGCTAGGCTAGCATGTAACCTTTGAAGTACATCACCAGCCTTCTTTCATTTTTAAATCTTAGATTGATCTGCGGTACATTTTAACAGAAGGAAAGATGTAGATTGAATTTGCCCAGATAGCTACTTTGGTCAATGGTATTTATTTAATGGTCCATCTTTTTGCCAGTAATCTTCATTGGAAGCTGTCTTAGGAGATACTGTTGCCTAAAGCTGTTGAAGCTATGTTGGGTCTAATAGAGACAATGAGAAAACTTACAAAGGTATCCAACTTGTATTCTTACAGCACTAAAGTTTTGTGTATACTTTAGGGCTAATCTCTTCCAGACTCGTCATTAGACAGAGTAACAAAATGTCTATTTGTGGTTTGAGCCCAAAATATCCCTACCCCATGCCATAGATCAGCATCATATTTGAATAAAATCTATCAGTACTCCAAAATCCCTTTTTCTGCTATAATGTGCTACCTATCTTCCTCCGTAAATAAGGACCAATTTTCCTTGAACTATTTTAAGTTTTTGAAAAGAAGAAACATTCTGTGGATGTCACCTTATTTCTCTCAGGCCATTCTGTTAGTTCAGATCATTTTAAATTTTACTCTGGTCTTAAACACATCATCTTAGTACCTTATCAAATTTAATTAATATCATTTTCATTTTTTCCTTTTCTTATTAATCATAATAGAGCTTTAGAGTTGCCTCCAAGGCAACCTCAGTGAAAAACCACTTTAAACCTCAGTGGGCCTCCTCCACATGACTTCAGAGGACTCCACAGAGAAACACAGTAGTGGAACAGAGAAATGGATGCTTTGAACTACAATGGCTGGTGAGTGACTCTGGTCCCTGCATCCCCTGGAGAGGGAGCTTTGCCAGGTGTCAGCTTAGGGAGGGGCCATCTGAATGCAGAACTCAAGGCAGCCATGCATTGGCTTCCACGTAGGGAAGCAGTAACTGGATGAAGCACAACCATGGAAGATGTCCAGGGTCAGAGAATCAAGATCAGGCTGGAAAGGATACCTGGAGTGTTGTAAGCTGAACAACTCAGGTCCAAACCCATGATCAGAGGCCAAGATCAACCTGAACTCTTGTGGAGTTAAAACAGAAAGAATCAGCATCCTGCCCTATTCCTACGCAGGCTTGATGGGATCATCCAGGATGGATCAAGACTCTGTCTGCCTCTTTTGTCTACCAGAGATAGTGATGATATACCTAGAATTAGACATTATTATGAAACTGTAGACCCCAGAAAATGACAGGCTTGAAATCACAAAGAAATCTGTCTCTGTCTCTCTCTCAGTTTTTTACTTTATTTTCTCTTTTCTTTGTTGATGTGAACATTGATTTTAGGGATTTGGAGGTTATATTTAATTCTTGTCTTTGCTTTTTTTCTTCATTGCTGACTTTGTTTTTTTTTTTAATTTAAAGAGAAAGAAACAAAAAATACATGGAGAAAAAAGGGGAAGAAATCACCAGTTGATAAGTTACATATTGTCATCTTGGAAATAGTTGGTCAGGTTACAAAATTAAAGTATGTAAAGTGACATTCAAATAGTGACACTGCCAACAGTTCTGTTTAATAATCTAACAAAAACTTTGTAATACAGTTATCAGTCCTACACACTTGTTTTTATCTTAAAGAGGATAAAATTAAAAATATCAAAACAGAACAAAACAGTTCAAAAAGAAACAATTTAAAGAAATACAGATTTCAAAGCAAGTCCACTGGAGATCTTCACTGTTTATCTAATTGTCTCTAGTTTTCTTCCAAATAGTTGTCCCCATCTTCATACAATTAAATACGTACTGCATATTATAGAACTAATCAAATCATTACAGGATGATGAAGGCTTTTTAGGTCTTCAAGATCTGACATTGGGAAAGACAATAATGACTACCATAGAGTCTCTCATTCTCTTTGTAGTAGCTGTCCTTATCTTTATGTATGCTGAAATTGAACTTAAGAGACTAGACTAATATCACTCTGAACAGTGAATAATAGTATTGTAGATTTTATATCATAATGCTACAGAATTAGCATTGGGTTTCTTAGTGTCTCTTCTTCTTCAGAATATCTGTTCATTACATCTTGCATTATATAATCTGTTCCTGTAAATAGTTTAAAAAATTCTTCCCATGTGTGAATTTCTGCATGTATATCTATCCTTCCTAGAAAAACATGCAATGAAAAAGACATGTAAGACACAATATTAGGTGATCTACCATAGTTACTATGCTTTCTCTTGATATTTTCAATAGACTTGTTCACATCATTAGGCTTAATATAGTTAAGCATAGTATTACATAGCTATTTTTATAAAAACACAACTTTGAAAACATTGTAGGACTTGAGAGCTGTTAATAATCTAAACCAGCACAGATATCTTTTATATCTTGTCATCTTTGGAGTAGTTGCCTCTACTTTTAGAGCTGATACTATCAAGCATACCAAATTCAAATAAAATCAGCCAAGGCAAAACCACGATCTAACAAATCAGATTCAAATAAGGTCAGTCATAGTAAGACCATGTAAGTAATACAGGGTTTCAGTTTAAGTTAATAGGAAATTAAGGATAGTTACCATGGTATAACCTGCTATTTTTGGGTCAGATGTCTATGCCCTCAAATCTGATATGAATGGACAGACCAAAACAAAATAAATTCAAACTAAACAGAGCGATAAGACTACTGTGACTTTTAAATCCTAAATCACTATTAACAATGACCTCTGCCTTTTTTATAGTGTATCAAAGCTATCTATACTAAAGATTATAGCTTACCATCTCTGCCTCATGTCTGCTACTCCAGTTTACTGCTATAATTTGTCCACCTTACTCCCTCATTCCACTGTCTGCGCCATTCATTGAGGCCACTCTGCTACTGTTGCTGTAATCCTGGTATCCCTTTCCTCTCTCTCTCTCTCTGGAATGTCCTTCAGCACTCTCTGTAGGGTTGGGTTGGTGGAACTCCCACAGTTCCTCCTTGTCTTGGAAACATCTTATTTCTCCATTAATGTTGAGAGAGTTTTTCTGGGTATATCAGTCTTGGTTGCAAATTATTTTCTCTCAGGGCTTGGATAATTCCCCCCCAGGCCCTTCTCGATTTGAGAGTTTGTGTTGATAAGTCTGTTGTCATTTTGATAATTTTCCCATTGTAGGTTATCTGCTTCTTTTCCCTGGATGCTTTTAGTATTCTGTTCTTTTGGTGTATTTCTGGAATCTTGAGTATTATATGTCTGGGTGTAGATCTGTTTTGGTTGTAGGTGGCTGAAGTTCTGTGTGCCACATTTATCTGAATATCATTTCTTTTTCCTATGCTTGGGAAGTTTTCCTTTAATATATCTGTGAAATTCTTTGTATTTCATTTTTGGTTACTCCTGCTTCCTCACTCATGTGCTTTATTCTTAAGTTATGTATCCTTTTGTTGTCTTCTAGCCTTTGAATTGTTTCTTTCTGGTTCCTCATTATTTTTAAGAGGTCTTTTCTTTCATGATCATATATCATAAATTTCCCTTCAAGTTTCAAAAGGCTAACTTTAGTTTCTGTCAAGGCATTTTGCCGGTTTTCAATGGAGTTTTTAGTTTCCTGGTAATCTCTTTGGAGCTGTTTCATGTATTCTAGGTTATGTTTAAATTCTTCATCAAAAGTTTCTCTTTCTTTCCTGATTTCTTCCATTCTTCCATCTGTGTTCTCTTGGGTGGGGCTTATCATTTCTTTAATTAACCTCTTTATATCTTGCTTCACTTGGATCAGAAGTACAGTTTTAAATTCATCTATGTTGAAGGTATTTATTTTGGCTGATGCTGTGTCTAGTATTAGATGGTTACTGTACTGATTCTCTTCTGTGCTTACTTCTCCTGGACTTATTTTCCCAGGTTCAGCAGCTGGAGAATTTTTTTATTTCTATCTCATGTCATGTTTCTGGTTTCTTTCAGACCGGGGTATCCTGGGGGTTTCTGGCCCTGTCCATATTGCTTAGGGTCTTTCCAAAGCATGCTGACTGGAGTTTTTGCTGCCCTCCCCAATTTGCTGTTATCTGAGGTAGGCAGGGATGCAGGAACAGTGAAGGCTAGCCTGCAGCCTCTGTGCCATTCAATCTGCAAGTTAGGCTGTACCTTGTGGATGTCACAGAGTCGAGACTATTTTGTATCTGCTTATTGGGTCCCAACCAGAGGTGTGGTTCAGCCCCAGCAGACCCTGCCAGTTCTCTCTGCATCAGAAGTGGCTGACTGATGTCACTGTGGCACAGGGCTCTGCCCAATTCCAAGATGTCCTCCACCAGTCCTCTCTGTGTCACTGATGCCACCGTGGTACTGGGCTCTGCCCAATTCCAAGATGTCCTCCAGCCAGTGACTGCAGCTGCGGGACCCAGTCCCTAGTACTCTCTGGCACTCAATGCAGATCTTCCTCTTGGGTCCACTGCACACTGCACCCCTTGTCTTCACTGTGTTCCCAGCACAGCGCAGATCAGTCAGAAAACTGCACGGTGTCTGGCTTTGGAGCTCTAGAGCTTGTCGCAGTCTCCTCCGGCGCAGCCAGGTGGCTTTGGCTGCTTTGCAGGGTCCCAGGTCTCAATTTCCAGCAGTTGCCAAGAACCAGTACAGCTTTTCCCCTTGGATCCACTGCTCACTGTGCCGCATTAAGGGTCTGAGATTTGCAGACTCCCGTTATCGGTAGCCACAGTCTCAGCACAACCTTAAATCCTCTGGGTGCGCAGGGCTCAGTGAGTATATTGGGCTTCAGCTCTCCATCCGTGCTTTTCCTTCCTCTTCCTAGTTTTATTTTTCCCTTCAGTTACTGCCTTAGTTAATAAGAATTATTATCCATTCACGTGGCCCTCTCTGTGTTGTCATATTCTAGCATCTAATCTGATTTCTCCGCAGAGACTCTGCACCCAGCCCCCTAGGAAGCTGCCATTTTTCTCCCAAGTCCTTGTCTTTGCTTTTTCCTTCTTTCTTTCCCTACTAACTTCTTTACCAGTTTCCCAAAGCTTGAGCAATCTTCCCTTGTCCTTTAGCCTTGCTTCTAACCTCTTTCTCTTGTATTATTTCTCTACTTTTTCCTCATAAGCCTTTTATACTATCTCCCTTGAGGGTAAAATTGCTCTATTGAGAGGATATTTACTATTGAGAGTATATAATTTTCTGATTTGTTTCCGATTTTTTTATATAACTGTAAGTCATTTACCTACAGCTTAAGATGGCAAATAATGTCTACTATAGTTTTTCATTTTCTAGACTGCATTTGATACTACTGTTGTTACTGATTGCACCGCTTTAGCCAAGGTGACATAAGCATGATCAGTTTTTCATCCTTACATACCAATACCAAGATTGTCCAGTGATCATAATATCATAGTCCAGCACCAAAGAAACTGGATGCTAGGTCAAGTAAGCAGCAACTTCTCATCCCTGATAAAGAGGCAGGATCTTGAGACAGACTCAAAGGCCAAAAGCTAGCTACACTTGGAAGACGCCTCTGAAAAGTAGTCATTTCCTAAGGAATTCTCAATACTAGTAGCAAAACTACCTATCATAAGCAATTTACAAGCATCAATGCAGAAAAAAAAATTCAAAACATATTAAAATGAGAAGACATGGGAGCATGTCTTCTCCAGTTCACCCAAGGCAAATCCAGGGGCACTGAAGTAGAAGAAATAAAAAGCCACTGAGTTGAACTTTCTAAAATGCTAGCAAGAGAAGTAACAAAGCAAATCAGTAAGTCTCTAGAGAAAAACAAGTTAGAAGTAATTTCACAAATAACTAAAGAGATTATGACCATAATATAGGACATGATTAGTGAATCTACAGATTTAAAAAAAAAAAAACATAGAAGAGCTTCAAGAAGTGAAAGAAACTATGAATGCCCAACACAGGAAAGAACTGGATTCACAAGATATCATATCTAAAAGACAAGTTTGCAGTCAGTGATCATCATGAAAGACTTCTTAAAATTAGCAAAGAGCCATGAAAAATCAACCCAACAGCTGCTAGATGATGAAAAGAAGAATAATATAAAAATGATAAGAATCAATGAAAAACCACAAGATAGCACAAATGATATTTTAAAAAAAGAAGCAATGGCAGAAAACTCCCCAAGCATGGAAAAAGAATTTGACACACATATAAGTGAGGCATAAAAAATTCCAACTTGCCATGATCAGAAAAAAAAAAAACTACACCAAAGCATATGATAGTCAAGATTCCAGAAATACAACACAAATACAGAATAGTTGTGGTATTTCTATACAATGGAGTACTACTCTGCTATAAAGAAGGATCACATTGAGATATTTATCAATAAATGGGCGCAGCTTGAGACCATACTCATAAGTGAAATAAATCAATCTCGCATGTGTGAATACCGAATAGTTTTCCTAATGTAAGTAATGATTCAAATATATAAAAATATGTGGTAATCATGATTCCCCATTATGTGGCCTTGAAGCCTTATAAAGTTTTCACTTATTAATTGGAAAGGCTTTATTCTGGGCTTCTTGATATGGAAATATTTGAAGCTATAGTATATGAAGTTTTATTCAAATATTTCAAGGAAAAAGACAGACACTATGATAACTACTATTAAGTCGGGTTATTTGGTGGTGAAACACTAGGTTGCTGAAACAGTCATGCTTTGACCTGTATTGTTATATTGTTATGTCCTATTTTATCTCAATCTCTCCCTTATTCTTTAAAAAAAATATTTAGTTATTTTTATGTTTGTTTTAATTAAGGGGAAAAATTTTTTAAATTAGCAGGATATATAATAGTAACTTTTTTTGATTTCCTATCAACTTGTTTTGAAGTCCTGTAATACTCCCACAATCTTGTTTTGACTGATTAGACTCTGTTCCATTCTGTATGATAGTATCAAGTTTGAGGGTATAGGCAACTACTTTGAAGGCAAAAAGATTCACTAAGATGCCCATTCTGGTTTGACTATTGTCTCCTTTGGAAGTCCTGTAATGTTTACAATGCTTAAGTTTTATTGGTCTTGTTCTCTACTGTTTTGTTCAACGTTGTAATATCTAATGAGATGGACAATTCTTTTTAAGGAAACAAGAGACATTGTTGATAACCATTGTTGATAACTTTGTACTCTGTTTTACATCATGTGCTATGTCTATCCTTGGTTTTGACTGACAGCTTTGTTTTGCCATATTTGACTTTATTCTCTCCCCCCCCAAAAAAGTAATAAGAACTAAGGAGTAATAAAACCCAAAATGTGTAAATTTTGTTGTAAAAAAGAGAGGGAAAAAAAGAGCTCTAAAGGATACAACAGCAAGTGTGTTTAGGGCTGTTAAATAGCTGACCATATTAATGTTTTTGGTTGGATCATTGAACACAACTGTTTGCAGGCTCACTGTTTGAATGTCCACTTTGTATGCTTTGATACTGTGATGTGAGCAACTATCTCTAAGATGATAATATGTAATCTATTAACTGGTGATTTCTTACTGTTTTTTTTTTTTTTGTAGTTCTGTATTAGTTGTACCCTTACACCGCTTTGTTTTGTTTTGTGTTTTTCCCTTTTTTCCTTTTAAATAAAATTAAAAAAAAAAACAAATACAGAATAGTAAAAACCGTCAGAGGAAAGAAACAACTAAACTCTAAACAAAAGCCCATCAGAATCATAGCAAACTCTCAACCAAAATCCTTAAATTGAGGAAAGTATAAAGTTTTCAAGCTAAAAAAAAAAACTCCAACCCAGATTGATTTACTCCACAAAACTATCTTTCTAAACTGATGTATAAATAAGATATTTCCACATTAAATAACACAAGAATAAGGAAATTCTTGACAGCCAAACCAGCATTCCAAAAAGTTCTGAAAGATATTCTAAAAAAAGACAACAATTCAATGATTCCTAGTAGAATGAGTCCGTAGGCAAGGCAAGCAATTAAGCACAGGGGAAGAAAGGGAACCAACAACAGGAAAGTAATATGACAAGGATAAACAATACATACCATTTATGACTATCAATGTAAATGGTCTCAGTTCACCAACTGAAAGAAATGGATTGGCAGAATGGATCAAGAAACAAGATCCAACAATATGCTACATATAAAAAAAACATATTTAATTCAAAAATAAATTCATAGACTGAAAATCAAAGGGTAGAAAACAGTACTGCATGTGACATGAACTATCAGGAGCTGGCCAAGCCACCAATCTCCTAAAATGAGTGTACAGCAAAGGTTTAAATTTTTAAAAAGACAAAATATATGGTTTTGGGCTCCAGGAAAGTCAGAACTGTGTTGAAGCTAAGACAAAGACCTCTCAAGACTCTCCATACTTACTGGGTGCTTAACAATTCAGGGAGGTGCAGGAAGTGGAGAGCACAAAGCAAAAGCCCACAAAGTGAGCAGGCCTTGAGAAGTTAGAACAAAGACATTCAAAGCAGTCCATCTTGCTAGTTGAGAGAACTGTCTTATCTCTCAGGTTAGCAGTTATTGCCCTGGAATAAGAATGAGAGCCAAATGTCCTCAGCTGCAGTCTCATCTTGCCTTCAGAGGCTGTGAATATGATCTCTTTTCTATAGCTAGAGAGCACTGTGGTCAGCAATTTAAATCTTACATAACCTGGTTCCCAACAAGGAACCTGGAAAAAAGCAGGGGTAGCTATTCTATTTGCAGTCAAAGTGCATTTCAAGCTAAGACTAATCAGAAGAGACAGAAGGTCACTACATATTTGCTAAAACAATATAAAAGGAAGAGATAACAATCTTAAATATATATGCACCAAATATCAGGGCACCCAACTATATAAAACAAACACTAATGGACCTGAAAAATTAGATTATAGGTAGCACACACCTGTAATCTCAGGACTTGGGAGGATTGCTGTGAGTTCAAGATCGGTCTGAGCTACATAGCATATTCAAGTCCAATCTGAACTACATAGAGACCCATTCTTACACACACACACACACACACACACACACACACACACACACGAACATACACACACACAAACAAACAGAGAAAAAGAAAAATACCAAAAGTACTAGTACACTTGTAATAGCAGACCTCAATCCCAATATCCATTGTCACAAATAAACAGGTCAACTAAAGAAAAAATCACCAAAGAAATATCAGCTGAACCAAACCTTTGAACAAATGAACTCTATAGAGTGTTCCACAGCACAGTATAATGAATATTCTTCTCAGCTGCACATGAGACATTCTCTGAAATAGACTACATACTAGCTAATAGAGTATGCTTAAGTAAATGCAAAGGAACTGAAATTATCCCATACATATTATCAGATCTTAGTGTAGTAAAATTAAAAATTATGGCAAAAGGAATAAAAAATGCATAAACACATAGAAATTAAATAACACTTTACTAACCAAAAGGTCACAGATGAAATTAAAAAATAAACTAGAAAATATACACAATTTAATGATACTGCCACCAGAACTTACAGGACACTATGAAAGCAGTCCTACAAGGGAAAATTATAACATTGAATACCCACATCAAAAAAACAGCAAGCTCACATAAATAACTTTGTGTTGAACCTTGGGCATCTAGAAGAAGAAGAGCAAGTTAAACCCAAAGCACATTCAAGGGAGGAAATTATAAAGAACAGAAATTAATGCAGTTGAGACTAAGGAAACAATACAAAGAATCAATGAATCCAAGAGTTGGTTCTTGGAAAGATTAAATAGACAAGTGCTTAGCCAACCTTATGAAAAAATAGGAAAGAAAAGATTCAGGTCCACGCAATTATGAACAAAAAAGGTGAATACACAACAGATCCTGAAGAAATCCAGAAGACCACCAATACCTATTTTAAGAACCTGCACACAAATAAGAAGGAAAGCACAGAATAAATACCCAGATTATTTGATATATATGAATTATCCAAGCTGAATCAATAAAAATTCTAAATAACCCAATACCAGTCAATGAAACTGAAAATTAAAAACTTGCCAACAAAGAAAAGCTCAGGTCCTGATGAATTCACTGCTAAATTCTATAAGAAATTTAGAGAACATGCAATGCCACTACTTCTCAAATACTTTAATGCAACTGATAGGAAAGTGACATTCATTCCTGGAAGCAAGCATTACTCTGATGAGAGAAGAACCCAATCAAAAAAGAGAATTACAGGCCAGTCTCTTTAATGAACATAGATGCAAAAATCCTCAATAAGACACTGGCAATCAGAATGCAGCAAATCATCAAGAAGATCATATATTATGACCAATTAGGATCCATCCCAGAGATTCAAGGGTGGTTCAACATATGAAAATCAATAGGTATAATAAACCATATTAACAGAACCAAGGGCAAAACACACATGATCATCTCAATAGATTTAGAAAAAGCATTTGATAAAGTCCAATACCCATTCATGATAGCAACCCTATAGAAAATTGGAATGAGATCTTTATCTCAATCTGATAAAGGCCATCTATGACAAACCAAGAGCCAACATTATTCTAAACCGTCAAAAACTAGAAGCTTTTACTCTAAACTCAGGAACAAAACAAGGATGTCCACTGTCACCACCTTTACTCACTATCATTTTGGAAACATTAGACAGAGCAATTAGACAAGAGAAATTAATGAAAGAAGGAGAGTAAAGGAAAGGAAGAAATTAGGTTATTATTATTTGAAGATTACATGATACTCTATGTAGAAGACCCCAAAAATGCTACCAAAAGTCACCTAGATTTAGTAACCAAATTCAGAAGCATAGCAGGATACCAAGTCAACACTTAAAAATCAATAGCATTCTTGTACACAAATATCAAACTCACTGAAAGAGAAATTAAGGAAATAACACTTTTCAAAATAGCACCCAGGAAAATGAAATACTTATCTAATGAAAGAAGTAAATCTAATAAAAGAAGTAAAAGACCTTTACATTGAAAATTATAGTACTCTGAAAAAAGAGAACAAAAAGGATATCAGAAAATGGAAAGATTTCCCTTGCTCTTAGGTAGGCAGAACTAATAGAGTGAAAAATGTCCACACTTTCAAAAAACTCTTATCCAAATTTAATACAATCCCAATTAAAATACCAGTAACATACCTCTCAGAACTAGAGAAAACAATCCTATAATTCATTTGGAACCAAGAGAGACCTAAAATAGCAAAAGCTATTCTGGGCAACAAAGGCAAGGCAGGAAGCATCACAATCCCCAACTCGAAATGATACTACAAATCTTCCATGATAAAAACAGCATAATAATAGTAAATTAAACAGATCTGAAAATCAGTAGAACAGAATAAAAGAGGCAGAAACAACTCCAAACACACTCAGCTACCTTATCTTTGCCAAAAGAGCCAAACACCTTCACTGGAAGATAGATAGCCTCTTTAGTAAATGCTGCTGGGAAAACTGGTTTCCCACATGCCAAAGATTAAATCCATATCTTTCACCATGCACTAAACTAACATTGAAATGGATTAAAAGACCTAAATATTAAAACAAAAACACTGAATCTACTGGAGGATAAAAATAGGTAAATCTCTCAAAGACATTGGTTTAGGCAATGACTGTGAACAAAACGCTGATCACACAAGAAATACTACAAAGAATAAATAGCTGGGATCTCATCATATTAAAAAGCTTTTGCACAGCAAGAAAAAATCACCAAAAACAGTGAAGAGACAACTCATAGAATGGGGAAAAAATTTACCAGCTATTCCTCAGACAAAGGACTAATATCTAAAATATATAATGAACTCAAAAAAATTAGACATTTCTTAAATTTAAAGATCCAATCCAAAAATGGGCATCTGAAATGAATAGATACTTCTCAGATGAAGAAGTACAAAAAGAAAATGAACATATGAAAAATGTTCAGCATCACTGATCATTCAAGAAATGCAAATTAAAACAACACCGAGATTCCATCTAACCCCAGAAAGAATGGCTATTATCAAGAAATCAACCAATGACAAGTATGGGAGGGGCTGTGGGGAAAAAGGACCCCTTCTCTACTGTTGGTGGGAATGCATACTGGTGCAGCCATTGTGGAAATCAGTGTGGAGCTTTCTCAGAAAACTAGGGCAAGAAGTCTGATTTGACCCAGTTAATCCCTTTCTTGGTATTTTCCTGAAAGAATTAAAAGCATTATGCTACAATGATACTGCACACTTATATTTATAACACCACAGCTTATAATAGCTAAATCTTGGAAACAGCCCAGATGTCCATCAGCAGATCAATGGCTAAAAAATGTGGTTTTATAAACAATGGAGTACTATTCTGCCATAAAGAAGGATAAACTTGAAACATTTTTAGGTAAATGGACACACCTTGAGACTATAATTTTAAGTGAAATAAATCAAACACACATGTTTAAATATTGCATTGTAAAAAATAAAAATTAAAAAAATATATATTGCATTGTTTCTCTTGTGTGAGCAACTGAAAGCACAAAATGGATCGTATTAGGAATCTGTAAGAAAATGTTCAAATGGGGCTGGAGATTTAGCTCAGTGGCATAAGTACCTGCCTTGCAAGTAGGCAGTCCTGAGTTCGATCCCCGGTACCGGAAAAAAGAAAAAAAAAAATGTTCAAATGGGCAGGGAGATGAGGGAGATGGGGGAGAGGGGGAGGGGAAAAAGAATAGAAGAAAAACATGGAAACAAAACTTTCCTAAAGAAGAAAGAGAAGAAGGGAGAGGAAGAGAATGGGAAAATAAGAAAAACCAAGATATATCATGTACAGGTGCACATTCCCTAAGACGAATGTGATTCTAAGTCTATCAAAAATGTGCCAATGAAATTAATTTTTAAAAAAAGAACCTGGTTTCTCACAGCCCAACTACTATTTCACAACTCAATCCTGCTTAGAAGAGAGAACGGAGGTGGGCACACCCCATCCAGAAAGCCAGAGCAGACAAGGTGCGCTCCCCCGCCCCCACTCCCCAGAAGAAGAGGAAGAAGCTCATGCTCCCTAGTCTTTTGCCTTCCTTCCCTAAACGACCCCGTTGTCTTCCTACAGCTCCTCCCACCCGGGGTGATCACTGAGGTTTCTGTTTCCACCCAACCCTCCCCCCACCCCAGACTACCAGAGGGAACCTGGTAACACTCTCCTCAGAAACTCATTTTGGGAGCCCAATCTTGCATTAACAGTGGACGCTAAGTGTCACTTGGCCCTAAGATATGTAACTCAGAACCAGAGATCCCCTTTTCTCCTGCCCTTCTTGTCTTGCTCTTTTGTACTGTGCCATCCGCAGCTGCATAACAA
The DNA here is from genome assembly GCF_034190915.1 of Cavia porcellus. Lineage (NCBI taxonomy): Eukaryota > Metazoa > Chordata > Mammalia > Rodentia > Caviidae > Cavia > Cavia porcellus. The sequence continues at coordinate 37,667,135 of NW_026947511.1, read as the reverse complement.
TTACAAGCAGGGGCCAATAGCTTTAGGCTCCAGGGCTCCCTAAAGCAGGTAATAAATTCTCAAGGCGCTGTGATGATTTATTATCCCTACCTTGTAATAGAAGACAAGGCCTCCTCTGGAATCATCCTTTTGTTCATCTGATTGCACTGTGGATTAAAAATAGCCTCCTTTCTCTTGCCAGGCCCAAGACTGTGTCCAGCAGGGATCCCTGCTCTGCAGAGATTGAACCACTTTGGGGTTCCCTGGACCCAACCCCAGGTTGAACAAGTTCCCTGGAGCAGAGACTGGCAAAGGTTTTCCATGAACAGGCCAGATAATAGTTTAGGCTTTTTGAGCCCAGATGCAAAATGAAAGATATTGTGTGGGTATTTACATGATCTTTTTAAATATATATTTTAAAATTTTTATTGAGCTTTTTCTTGTTCTGCTTTGGTTTGTGATTTGTTGTTGCTATCATTTTGTTTTGTTTTTGAGACAGAGTCTCACTACATAGTTCACAGTATCCTTGAAATCATGATGTAGCGCTGGCTGGCCTCGAACTCATGACCATCCTCCTGCCTCATCCTCCCAAATTCTGGGATTATAGGCATATGCCGTCATTCCCAGCATACACTTTCACTTTTAGCAATTTTAATTTTCACTTGCTGAGATTCTATGTGGCTTTCAAATAGGCCTTCTGGTTTTCAAGTGTTTTAGTTTTTTACTTTTCCATTGGATAATGTCTTTCTCATGTTAAGTATATTAAAAAGGCTAACACTGATTTCCAGTCAGTTAGTGAATGTCTGAAAACTGCATCAGCCTGTGTAGTGCACTATCCCTCACTCTTCTGGTTTTTCTGGGATGCCGTTTCCTCAAGTATGAGTCTTCTTGTAACAGTGAGCTTCACTTCAATGGGATTGCTTACCCAAGAGTCTTTGAGGCTTGAGTTAGCAGGGGCTCCTTCACAAGGAGGGAATGTGGGTCCAAATGGAGAGAAACCCAGCTCTTGGTCACTTTTAAGCACACCTTCAGTCCCATGTTTTCAAAGTGTTCATTTGTGTATTAGTTACTTTTCTCTCATTACTAATGCCCAAAATTAAGGAAGGAAAGGTTTATTTAGCTTACAGTTTGTGGAAGTTTCAGTCCTCAATCAGCTGTCTCCAAGTCAGCGTGCCATGTGGCAGAGAAGCAACTGTTCATGGCAGCAGAAGATGGCAAAAGCAGTAAGAGCTGATGCGGAGCATATATTGTATGCAAGATACCCACCCTAGGGCAGGTGTAGCAATCACACTCTGCATTTTAGCACTAGACAATGAACCAGTCCAAACTCTAGATTCAGTAAAAAGCCTGTCCTACCCATGATTGCATGAGGTTTGGAGGGAACATCTAGACACAAACCGTAATAATTTGCCTGCCAGTTGTGGAAAGCCAGCCCATGGATGTAAATTCTCAAATTCTTCCTCCTCCATCCAGAGCCGAGTTTGGACCAGGCAAGGTTGCTTTGGTTGGTAGGCATTAAACCTAGTTCTCTGGGGCACAAGAGGATAAACAGAGGTGCCCCAGGAAAACTTCCACTGAAACTCTCACTTCTATGTTGACTTCTTGCTTCCTCATTTGTTCATTTTATTCCTTGCTTTCTTGTCAACACTGTGATGTATTTTAAAAGGTTGTTTTAGAGGTGGGCATAGTGGTACATGCTGATAATCCCAGCACTCATGAGTTTGAGGCAGGAGAATTGTCAGAAATCCAAGGTCAGCCTGGGTTACGTAGCAGACCTTGTCTCCAGAAACCAGAAAATAAACAGACGTTCTTATCTATCTGAACTATGAACTCAAATATACCCAGGCTTTGAGATGGTCCCCCGTGGTCCACACCTGCTAGGATCTACTCTATTGTGTAATTTCCTTCTTCATTGGATTGCAAGCAATAAGTGACCAACACAATATAGCAGAAGGAACAGGCGTGTGGAGACGCAGCTTTCTGTCTGCTCTTCCTTTGCTCCCATCAAGAGCACAGAAAGCTGCCATGTCATGGCGACACGATCTTTTAGAGGTCATGCTCCTAATTTAGAAAGAGATTCTTCAGCCCGAACAGACTTCAGTGACACAGACTGGCCAGTGTCTTGTTTACAACTTCAGGACAGCCAGAGCCACCTCTGCCCAGCCATGGATTCAGAGCTCCTGACTCTCAGAACCCACAGGAGATAACCGAGTGTTTGTTACCTAAAGCTGCTATCTTGGATGGAATTGCACAGCAGTAAATGTTAACTGTAAACTCATCCTACCAGCTGCAATCCCTAACATTTAGAAGTGCTTTGTGTGTGGCAGCAGTAGGTCAGGAACCTGTCACCAAACTGTGTGTACACTATGTAGGTGGAGGACACATTGACACATCTCACATCCTTCCCTCTATGGACACCACCCACAGAGAGCAAACCCAGGGTGTGGAAACCCAGGTTGGTGACTTCCCACTCTGACACACTGAGGTCACCAAGGAACAGCTCTCTCCAGGCCTCTGTCTTCTCTTTCTATCCATTCTTCCATTCTTCTTGATACTCATATGCTCAGGGCAACCTTCTCTGACTACACTGGAAAACAGTGACCAGTCCTTTCTCCTTGTGACCCCCTGGCATTCATAGGTCCCCAGTGTTCAGCCCCACAAGACTACCCTCCTTACCCCCAAACCACATGAAAATGTCAAGGCTCTAGGGAGCCATACACCATACCCAGCCAAATGCTCCACATGCAGTAGGAGCCCAAACATCTATGCACAAGCAAGGCCTTCTTTGGGAATGGTTTGTCTTCCAAGTGATGTCTATTCCTGTTGAGTTTGTGACTTACAACAGGATGGCCCAGAATTCTAAGACCTAACTGCCACACCTAGAGGGGGTAATTAAGCTCTCCAGGGCTGCCATGTACAATTCCACCGTGTGTGCACTTAGCACAGAGATCTCCTGGATCTTGGGTCCTCCAAGATGCGCTCTGTGGCAGTAGGGTCCTGAGCACTTCACAGCACAGAGAGCCTTGGTCTCTCTACCCACAGCCTTCCTAAAAGCACAAGCCCATGTGCGCTGCTGCTGGGAGTCCTAAAATCACCCCAGAGGGGTCCAAGAGGCCCAGGCAGGGAGTGTTTCCATTGCCCAACTTCATGGGGAAGCAATGAGTGGGGTCTTCTGTCCTCCCTATGTGAGTCCCTGAATCTACCCATGACCTTGATGGAGGCTCATTTTCCAGACCAAGGTTTGCTCATTCCCCTAATCCTGTTTATTCTGTACTTTTTGTCCATTTAATGCTCATTGTTTCCTGGTTCAACAAGTTTTCAGTGTTGATATTTAATACATCTGCTGTTTGAAATCCCTGGAGGGTGTTTCCGTTTGTACAAACACCAGAAAAAGCCAAATAAATGAGCCTCGCAGCTGCCACTTACGTGAGCTAAAGATAGAACTCATCCTTTGTTCACGAGTACGATAGCACTGGGGTGCCTTTCCCTCTTTCTCCTGAAGTCTTTCAGGGTGAAGTCGGCAGCCCTTATGGCTGAGGGCAGACATTCATGCTTCCTTAGATTACCAGGGGCAACTGTCATTATTTACATGTAGGTAACCCTAAAACCGATCATTAGCCTATAGTCTAATTTTCTTTCTTTGTTCTTTTTCCTGTTGTTTTTCAGCAGTGCTGGGGATCGAACCCATGGCCTCTTGCATGCCAGGCAAGTGCTCTACTTCTGAATCACATTCCCAGCCCTGCAGCCAAATTTCTAAACCATTCTAACTTGTGAGATGATGACACATCCTCTCAAAATTGCCAAATCCTTTCTTACTATACCTTTTCACAGCAAGGAAAATATGCTTATTACAAAAACTCAATTTTGTCCGAGTATGGTGGTGCATACCTATAACCCCTGCACTTAGGAGGCTGAGGTAGGAGGATTACTGAGAACTCAAGGTCAACCTACAAAGTGAGTTCAAGGCCTGCCTGAACTCCATTGTGAGATCCTGTTTCAAAAACATTAAAAAAAAGATTAGCATCAAAAATATGTTTCCAAAGACATCTCCAAAATTCAGCTGTGCTTGTAATCTTCAACCAAATGGTAACTGGCCATGACCAAATGGTCACTGGCTATGATAATTCAGCCATAAAGTCTGAGGCAGGGCCTAAAATTCAGGTCAGGAACTGGCCTTCCCTCCCAGCTCTGGATACCTGGTATTCTACGAATTTCGCTATCCTTAGAGAGCAAGGCACCTTCCCACTCCCATTCTCCTGCTGTCTCTCTATTACAAACCTCACTTCTCTCCATGAGGGTCAGCAGGATGCAGTTCTGCAGGCTCAGAGAATTCCTGCTAAATCCCCAACCTGAACAAGTACTGCAGGTTTGAGATCCAACACCATGAGCCTCCCTAGGGCCTGGGTATTGCCTTTCCCCATTCCTACATTTTATCATTGGAAAAAGTTCTTTTCAAATACACAGAAAGGTACTGAAGCCAAGATGAATTCCAATGAAGATTATTAGTAGCTGTGGAAGTTGTATTAATGAGCAAGACTTTGTGAAGCAAAAGAGAAAGGGGATACAATTAGCCAAATCCTTAGAGTGAAATGGAAGCTAAAAGAGAAGACGAACGCACTGATCAGAGAAAACAAATTGTACAACATTAGCCTGAGTTTGTGCTGCCTCAGAAAAAGAGGAGAGTCCGTGAGGTGAAGTTAGATGAAGAAGCAAGTTCCCGGATACCGTGTAACTTGCAGCCGGAAGTTCAGAAAGAAAGCAGGACGAAATAAATTAAACTTAGGGGGCAAAGTTACCAAAACACTTTCATTGCCGAGTCTTTTTTTCATGCAAGAAAGGCAGGATATGACGCCACTTCTGTGAGACTGGCACTTCTCAGTAGCTGCATCCGCACTTTTGTTATATAAATACATAGGCCCGAGCTCAATCTACAACAGTTGAGAGATGTAAGTTTAAGTGCAAACCATAGCAAAGTTTGAGGGTCCAAGTTCCATAACTGAGACCGATGGGAGATCAAATGAGAGTGTTTGATCTTTTAGTATTATTCACAGCAAAGGGAATAAAGAGACAATAATCTAAGTGCAATGCTCATAAAAACAATGACATCATGGGCTTGGATTCAGGGGTAGAATGATTGTCTAACCCATACAAGGTCCTTGGCTTGATTTGATCTCCAGCACCATATTATAAAAATAATAATAATGGCAGTGATAATCATAACCACACTGTCTGGGTATGAGGGTCCAGACACTGGCTGGTCTCCTAGGATGACTCTGACATGCACCAGGTGAAGAGCCACTGGTGCTGGAAAAGGCTTGGGGAATGGTGACACAGAGGTGACTGGCTCTGAGGCCATGTAACGAGGTCTTGATCTCTTTTGGCTCCTCCTGAAAAACTGGGGTGAAATGATAGGAATGAGCACTATTGAGTGATTCTGCTGGTGGCTGCTTAGGTCACTAGGATATACCCACATGGCCATTTCTCCCCTACACACACACACACACACACACACACACACACACACACACACACACACGCACGCACGCACGCATGCGCACACACACACACACATACACACATACACATTAAAAAGGCAAACTATCAAAAGACAACTGCAAATCACTTTTAGCTGGATATCTGAGCACCCAGGACCAGAGAAAAGGAAAACAGGGAGGAGACTTAGGTCAGGAAGGGGCTTGCGGGATGCAGGCTTGGAACAAGATTCAGAGAGTGGGCAGACTGGACGCTGGCCTGAGTAGAGGACTTACCCATGGTCTACCAAACTGTACAGTCAGAGTAGGATAGTCTTCAGTTCCAGAGCATGACTGGTGACTCCTCTTCCACTCATTTGCTGTGCAGATGAACATGAGTAAACGTGACAGTATACACACAAGGACATAATGTGTCATAGATGCCGGTAATGGCCAGCTGGGTTTCAGTTTGAACCTAGTTCATAATTAAGAATCGTGACCTGGATTGGTTTGACTTTTCAGGCAAAATAAAAGAAAATTGTTCAATTTATTATATGATGAAATCCAGATCCTAAATGCTACAAAAAAAGCTTATACCGCTTTCGTTTTTCTTCTTCAGGCAAGGAAGTCCTTCTCTGTCCTTTGAGATAAGTCGGAGGAGAGGCTGGTGTTTATCCCAAAGACAACATTCAGAGAGGGTCAAGGGGAAGTTCAGGGCAGCTACAGCCTCCTCTGCTGTTTACAGTGAGGCTTTGAAATCCCCTGAGAAACTTCCTTTGTGATTCTACCTCTGAAGATTTTATCTGATTAACCAGGCAGTCCACAGATTCCAGAAATGTTTCAACCCATGCTGACCTTGAGCACAACCTGTAAATGGAGTCTGTGTAGTTCCCCAAATCTGACTCTATAACCCTCTCATTGTTGAAGGACCGTGACAATTCATGATTTCTTCCACCAAGAGGTCTCAGTCAGAGCTGGAAAATTTTCTCTACAGAAGAGAAGGATAGCAATGACCCAGCCAATTGATAGGGAACATGGCGCCACTTTTCTTTCATCCTCTAGCACGAAGGAGAGGGGGTTTTCTTGAAACTTTTCAGAGAGAGATTTGAAATAGGAACAAAGATCTTGCTGCTCTAAGTCTTAGCGGGGAAGAAATAACTGCTGAAAAAGTTCATCTGTCACCCTCAGCAAGGTCTGTGGATTGAGACAAGCCTCCTACTTAGCATCTCAACACTCTGCAGGCACCAGGTCTCCTCTGCCCCTACTGATCTTCCTCTCATCTCCACCTGGCCACAGCCCAGGACATCTCGCTTGTCACTGAGTCCAGGTAGCCCTGGAGCTCTATCAAGGTGACAGTCCCAGCTCCCAGAACTGGAGCAGCAAACAGGAGCAAGAAGGTGGGGAGCAGGGGCCCAGCTCTTGTAAAGTCCAGACCGGAACAGAGTGTGAGCCACCTTTTGTCTGATTTGGGAGATGCCATGTCCAGGGCAATGATTGACAGGGACCTGCCACTCAGCCCACTCAGACCCCAAACCACCACCATCACTGCAGCTCACCAAGTGCTATGGCTGGAGGACCAGGTGCTGTTCCAGGCTCATTTCAGCTCTCAATACTCTGCCAGTTACAGGGAGCAACATCCAACCTCACCATGGTCCAAAATGTAGATGATTCACTGAAAGTGAGTGGGTGCCCAGGTCCTCCAGACCTCAGACCCTATGGTTTTCCTATTTTAGTTCATGGCACACATAGAATTGACTTCTTTTCTCCTTTACTCCTAAACCTCTCTCCATCCTATGGGCCATGGAGACATCAAAGGACTCCGTAATTCATTTCCTGTCTGCCTCCTCCATCTCCATCTCCCACTCTCTCATTGCCACTGAATGATTGCAATTTCCTCCTATAGTTTGGGGTTTTGTTTTGTTTTGTTTTTATTTTTTTGGTACAGGGGATTGAACTCACAACCTTGCACTTACCGGTGTTTATGCCCCTGAGCTTAATCCCTGGGCCCTTCACCTATCATTTTTGACTCCTGTTCTGTAAGCCCTCCTCCACTTCACCCTTCCATTCCTCTCCAGGCCACCTCTCACTCACATCTGACAGTACTGCTGTCTCTTTGGAACTCTTCGGCAGTCTTTCCATAACAGAGAAGAACCATTTCATGGCTGCCATCATGTGCTAGACATTGTTGTAGTTATTTTACATACAAGGTAATGCCTCAGTACCCAAGATTTCCACTTTACCCTTGGGGAAACTATAGAGAATTGTGATTCTTACTCAATATTACATAGAGAAGGTCAGAGGGGATTTGAACCCTATAAATGCAATTCCAGATTCTGTGCCTTTGACCCCCATACGGTGTGTGTCATTGGGGTTTAAATTTTCCTTATAAGAGCTACAAAATCAGACTTACTTGGTCTGACCTTTCCCCTGGCCTGAGGCTCCAGCCACCAGGAACCATTTAGAGATTTCTGAAAGCTTTATGCCCACAGGCTCTGTGCCTTCTGTTCCCTGTTGGCTCCTTCTCCCATGGGCTCCCTAACAGTTCTGCAGAATTGCCTCTGACTCTGTCTCTGAGCCTGAATTCAGTGTCACTCCTCCTGGGAGAATTTCCTGGGACTCTCTCTGTAGATGGTAGCAGAGACATACTCTGTAAGGTAGTGGCCCATCTGCCATTTGTCACTGCCTTCCACAGAGACATTGGGTCCTGGACACCATGCTTTCAGTGGCCAGTGCAAAATAATTGAAAGAGTTTTGGCCCAGACAGGACACTGTAGCGGGTAAAGCCTCAGGCGGAACCAACGAGCTCCATTTCCCCTACCCCTAGGAATTTACCTCTGGTGCCAAATGAGTGCCAATGAGCTACCTGTGCATCACTAATGTCCCTTAGGTTCCACCCCAAACCTAGGCTACTTATATACCTCCACTCCACGTGTCCCATGGAGAGATCGCCGACTCCAGGAAGAGATGCCGCACCCCAGGGTGTCGGGGGGGGGGTCTCTCCCCGAATTCTCAAAATAAAGGTCACTTATATTTCGTACTTCTTATCTTTTCAGCCACTGCCGGTTCCCACAGTTCTATCATATGGTTCCCTGACCAGGAACAGCAGATGAGAGATTCCTGGGCCCTCCCAGTTTGAGTCCCCTGTTGTTCAGGACCAGGACCAGACTACATCCTGCATCCTACACTCAGGAGCTGTAAACTTGTCGCTACTCACTCGCAAGCAACACCAACCCAAATTACTACAGGTGAGCAACCCCCAGAGATTGCCACTGAGCCAGGCCCCAGGCAGGTTTTCTCCCCCTTTCTGTGGGTTCACATGACACTCTCACGTCCTTAGATAGCCCAAGGCAGAGCTTTTCTGGGCCAACCTGTGTCCACACTGGGAGACTCTCACGTCCTTTGGGTTTGGATAGCCCAAGGCAGAGTTTTCCTGGGTCAGCCTGTGTCCACACTGAAAGACTCTCACATCCTTCAGAGCTTTTTAAGTTCTCATGGGCAGAGCTGTTACTAAAACCCACAAGTTATCCACTCGTATATACTGGTGATGGCCAATTATTATGAGCTTTGGAACCATATAATACTGATTGGTCTAAAATAAGTAAAAAGTGACGACTTACACTTAGTAGACCACAGTCCGTTGCTTCATCTGGCTATAACTCCGTGGGCCAGACCCCACACCAGATTGTATCTTGGGGACTACTTCCTGTCCCCCCCCCCAAGAAAAAATCATACCTATCTATGGCTTATCACACTGATGACAAGTTTACAAAATTCTCTATCTTTAAGCCTTTGTTTTGAGAATGTGTGTTCTCTCCCGCCAGCGTCCCTTTGTTTCCTCTCCGCTTTCCCTCCCCCCATCATGTGTGCCAACCCATTCCCCACGGAGATGAGAGAGGTGTGCCCAAACAGTGTTGAGAGATACACGTGGGCTGCTTTAAGCTCTCATGCCACACTCCAGCCCAACAGTGTTAAGAGATACAAGCAGGCTGCTTTAAGCTTTCATGCCATGCCTCAACTCTGCACAGTATCTCAGCTCTCATGCCATGCTCCAGGTTTGTGCAAGGTCGGCTCTAACACCACGCCCTAATCCGTGCACCCTGCGAGCAGTTCTGGCTTCACGTGGCAGCTCAGCCCCATGCAGGGTCACAGTGTATAGGGTCCCAGCTGCGTCCCAGACCCAACCGCCATGCACCACGCACCTGCCGCCACCACCTCTGCCTTGTACACGTTTCCAGGGCAGTTTCAGCCCCACCTCACATGCCACATCCCAATGCTCACCCCACCTTCACTCTACATGTGCCATCCCCACCCTGGGCATGCCCTACCCAGCCTCAGAGTTCCATCCTGCCTTAGGCGCTGTGCGTCTCCTAAACAAGCATCTCCTAAACACAAGTGCAGCTTTAAACACAAACACAGATAAACAGCAGCTCGGCAGCTCGGCTCAGAGATGCTATTTTTTACATTATTAAACCATTTAATCAAGGTTAAATAAGCCAGCAATAGACAAGGCTTTGGCTGATAAATGGGAAAGTGGCCACCTGGTAATTTTACCAGCCTTGTTTATCAATTAAAGCCTTCAATAATCTCCTAAATGTTTAACAACTAAAATTAAGAGGTATTTATAAATTCCTTTTGCTGTAAACCACCAGTAAGGTTCTATGTTAATCTTACTGCCTGTATTGTACGGTATTGTCACCGATCTCCTGTTTAACAACTAAAATTAAAAAATAATTATAAATATCTTTTGCTGGGAACCACTAGCTCTTTTCCAAAACAAGAAAATGATATATGCAAAACAATAAGACCAACACTGCAGCAGAAGCCAAACTTAAACCTTTCCCAGCCTGTCTGCCTGCCCTGGCTCAGACCTCTACTGAGCCATAATTAACTATATTCAACTGATATTAAATAACACCGTAGCTGATTTCTCTCCTAAATAAAAAGGTAAAAAATTAATTAAACAGGCTATCCTCCAAAAGTCAGATGGCATTAGACATTTTAATAACATAAAAAGATACTTATGTATATGACATAAATAACATGTCAGTTCCTAAAATTCTCTGGACCTGTCCTCCTTATGAGAAACCATTACTAAAATAATAAATATTCCGTTGATTATATTTGACTCCTGCATACTTACTTAATTCTACAGATACCTTCTGATTCCAAATCAGATCCCAAACAAAAAGGCAAACCTTGACCTTCAAACCTCATAGAGACCTTAATATGGTTTTTCATGTTTTCAACAACAGAGATAACAGTGACACTTGGAGTTCTGAGACAGGTAAACCAACACAAGGTGGAGCTGCCTGGCCCCCGCCCCATGGACCATGCCTCAAATGCAGCAGAAGACATTGGGCAAGAGAGTGCCCCATTCTGGGGTTCCTTTGAGACCTTACCCCAGGGCTACTGGACTGTCCTAGCCACCAGAGAGTGGGTAAGCCATCCTAACTTCTAGCCCTCACAGGAAATGTCAACACTGCCAGATTCATCGCTGAAAGATCTGCTTAAACTTGCTGCTGAAGACTGACGGGGCTCAGGGCCATTTTATGGGTGTCTGTCTCAGAGTCCAAGTCCCATTAAAAGTCTCAGGTAAGACATTCTCTACATTTGTGGACATAGAGGCCATACATACAGAGTTCTTCCTGAGTTTTCAGGCCACTATAGTAAGCTCTCAATCTCTACAAGACACTGAGGGTCAACCTATGCCATTTACAAACAGGCCCTATTATGTGCAGGTTCCAGACTGCTTCTTCCCAATCCACCCAGTGGTGCCAGATCTTCCCTCCACCACTCACTCTACAGTCCTAAATCTTAAAAATGCTTTTTATTCCCTTGTGTTTATACAGGCTGACCCAGACATTGAGGCCTCAACAGCTTACACCTGTTATCACTAATAAACCTCTCCTCAGTGATATAAGACCACTTCCTTCCTCTCTTATTCACCAGTTTCTCAGATAACCCTGGTCAAAATTGACAGATAAATTTTGCCTTCTCACCTTTGTTTATACTTTTTCAGGATACATAAAAGCCTTTGACACAACCAGGAAGACTGCTGATATACTTACTAAAAAGTCCTCTTACAGCAAATCATTCCAAGGACTACAACCAGATTACAGCAACCCTTACCTGAAATTCTTGGCAACCTCAACAGTGATCAAAGTTGCTAGACTGCCATCCTGGTTTCACATCACTCAGGCTAAGTGGTGCCCTTCCAGCCCTAGATCTAACCATCCTTTTGCCTACTCATCTCCATCTCACCAAGGCCTCACAACCACAACTCTCAGGCTGTCATGTTTTGTTGTCCAATTTGGTTTCTAATTTCTTATTCTTTTTACAACAGGACTCTTAACAGTATTTCCTAAAGACTCCAATGTCATGCATACCAGAGACAAGCCTTACCTACCTACCATCTTAACTTTTACCCTTTCAGATGGGGGAGTAATCACCTCTCAAAACTTCACTCCTCCTAGCCCCACATTTATTTTTCAGAATTCTTCCTTACCGTGGAAATGTTTCTACCTCAATATGGTCCTGATACAATGACATATCAAAATCAAAAGCACCTTTCCTTTTACCTCACTTGGGTCCTTAAATATGATCGTGCCATGCCTCCTCATAACATCTTGTCTCTTTGTTTTTCCAGTCTAACATACGTGCATTCACCAGCAAAGTTGTCCTGGCTAAAACACCTGGCACCAACTTCTACATGGGCATCAACTGTCATCCTGTCGACTCCCCTAGACCCCAGTACAGTGCCCCCTTCCAGCAGGAAGCAGTAAAGAAAAAAATCTTCACCCCTTTTCATAATAATAATCAGCAATCACTCAGTAATTCTCCTTGAATGAAAAGTGAAAACAGACAAGCTAGACAGAAGACAAGATAGGAAGAACTGGAGAAGAGCTAGAGAGAAGACAGAGACCACAGAGTGGGGAAGTGTCCACCCGCCAAGAGACACAGAGAAGTTAATTCTGTTCCCTACGGTCACACAGCTGGTTATCGGTTACCAATTACCTGCACCCATCTTTTGTATTACAATAGTACTTATTCAATTTACAATGTAGAAAAAATAGAATAAGAACTAGCAAGTTCCTATGCATTATTATTTAGAGGAGCATACAAAGGTAGTCTGATGACAGAACCTAGTTGGAGAGTGATTCTCAGTACTAGTAAATGAGCACAATGGAGTGGCAAGGACAAGTCAATGGCTGCCTTTGAGAAACGAATAAGTGATGACAGAGCTAACAGACCCATAAGGTACACACCAGGACAGACGACAGCTGTTATACAGGTCGCCTTGACTCATGGGCCGCAGGTCAGCCCTTCCCATATGGCTGAGCCCTCAGGTCATGGACAACAGACCTTTGGCCTGGAACTGCCAGTGTCACCCCAGTACCCCACCCCTGATTCCACCTCTGTCATTTCCTTCCTTTTGTCACAGTGCACACAGGGAAGCATTCCCCCCACTGGCTACCATCCCCTCCCAATCTCTCTTTCCCTAAAGCCCATGTCACGAGGTCACCTTCCTCTGTCTTGGCCTCTGCTGTCCTCCAGCTCCCACACTGAGGGCTCTAACCACACAGTATTTGCAGTACAAAAGTTTGTTCCTTCATGAAAGATGTCCACAATTTTCCTCTGGGCTTTGAGTTCCTCTATCTGAAAGGTAGAATTCTTTAGAGTTCTACACACTTTGTTCCCTTTGTCTAATCGGTCTGATGACCCTCACCTCTCCAACCTTTTCACTTTCTGGATGTTTCCCAAGTCCACATCTCCTCCTCCGCCTGCCTCTGAACCACAGGCTGAGACTCCTGGATGCCCCTTTTCTGTGTCTCCCCATGTCTTGCAGCTCAAACAATCCTAAGAAATAAGCTCATTCTCTTTCTCCAAATCTGGCCCTCCCTCTGTGCCCATTTCCCTTCGTATGCCCCTCTAAAAGGGAGACTCAGAGTCAGTTCAGAGCTGACCCCTCTTGCAGCATCCCCAGACCCTCTGGTTTCCATCCCTCTCCAAATCCATCTCAAACTCTTTTTCTTACAGTCACCATCTGTCCTGTCCTCGGTGTTCAGCCCATGACCCATGTGGGTCACACAACACCAGCAAACACAGTAGGTCTCAACTAAGATCAGAACATGTCTCCTTCAGGCTCAGATCCTTTTAATGGTCAAATTTATCTCTGGAACTTTTTAGCTGGGAAGCCCAGCTTCTCTGTCTGGCTTACTTTACCATCACCTTCTCCTGTAGAAAACCTATTTAACCAACCCAGGTGCCTTGGTGCTGCCTCAGATAACTGTGCTGCCCAATACTGTGGTAAGTGCTGAAGAGATAGGGTGACTGTGACCTCTGTGTTCAGAATCTGGTGGCACAAAAATTAAGATGAGTGTGAGAAAAGGGCTGGGTACAACAGGCCTTCATCCAAAGGCTCCTAAAGGGTAGAGGCAGGTTTGAAGAGAGAGAAGACTGGAAAATCTTGGTTGAGGGAAGTAATAATTGAGAGGAGATCTGGTGATTAAATACAAATTATCCAGGTGTAACATGGGAAGGGGGTTGCTGCTAAGACAGAAGAAATGTGTCCCTACAGATCTGGAGTAGAAGGGGGCCAACAGAGAAAGGGGAACTGGGAATGGAAATCAGAGAAAAATGGGGTGCAGACACCAATGAATGGTAAGAATAGACAGTGTTGCCAATAGGTCAAGTAGGGTGAGGACTGCAGTGTCCACTGGACTTGACAATGGAGAAACCCTTAATGACTGCAGGAAGTCCTTGGGGGACGTGGTATGCATGAAACTGTATCACAGTGGAGAGAGATATAGATGCAGCACATAGAACTGAGACTGGGACGGCTGACAGATCATTGTAGAAATTTAAGACACATCTTTATGCCCTATTCTCATTCCGGACCAGTTTTGTCCTCTCTTTTTCTTTTCTTATGTCACCTGCACCTCCATGCCCAGCTCCTCTTCCTATTGAAATCCTATTCATTCTCCAAGACAATGTCAATACCATCACGGTGCGAGCTTCCCTACACTCCTGGCAGTGGAAATAGATTGTCCAGTTCTTGCCACATAGATATTTGCTGAATTTGTGAATTTCCTTCTCACTGATCACACGGCATTTTCTCACCAGGGTTGCTTCTTGCTGTCCTGTTTCTGTTTAGTGGTGCAAATCTGTTTCCTTGACTACACAGAGCAGGGATGATGACATAGGTAAGCATTAGTCATCCTTGACCCTTGCCCAGTTTATAACTCCATGAATGGGCTACAGCCACCATCTGAGCTGAACTCAGCTAACTGTTCTTTTTTGAACTGACTTAAGCACATGACATTAGGATTTGATCCTTGTGCTTGGAGACCCGGATGTTTAGTGGTATCTGTGATAGCAATGAAGACTAAGAATTCACTGAAGTCACGCTTAACTTCTTAAACTATTTCCACTATTTTCCATGTGCTTGACATAAAACAACCTACAAGCTGTTAGATTACATCATTCGAGACACATGAATGAATGTAAAACAACTTTTGGTTTCAAGTAAAACAACTCACTAAGCTTTGAAGCTCTGAGTCCTGAAGTAGCAACCTGTTAATGAAAAGCCACTTGGACATTAAGTAGTGTACTCCATAAGCTGCAGTGCAAAGCACTGGAGAATTTGCTCTCAAGTATGCTTTCCTATTGCTCTGCAGCAGAATCTGGGACTTCAGTCACTCCCCTTCAGCCAAGCTCACCGTTTGCTAGCCAACTCAGCCCTACTTTATATAATAGAAATGGGCAACAACTACAAAGCTCTACTTGCTAAGAAAAAAATTCTGTCTACAGATTGATTTTTGACTAAATCAGGAATGTGTACGCATGTGTGTGCATGTGCCTGTGTACATGTGCGTATACGTCAATGTGCACGTATGTACCATGTCTGCTGCTTTCTGCAGCACCTTCTCCATGGTCATCATTTTTATCCTCACTTTTTGGGTGGCCACCACCTGGTCCATTCCTGAATTCATCGTGGCTGGAACCCTGGATTGGGGAAGCTGCTCAGGGATGCTGAGAGCTCAGAAAGTAAGAAGCCCAGGTTTCTCCTCTGCATGGTCCGAGCTGAGCCATAAGAAATGCCCACAGCACAAGCTACCACCTGCCCACAGCTTCTTTGTCACCTATAAGACATCTGTCCCATGAGAAAGTGGGAATAGGGAGACTATCATTCCATGCTTCCTGGGACAGCAAGCAGGACCTTCCCTTGGGTCCCAGGAGAATGAACCCAGGAAGAGAAGAAGGAGTTGACAGGCAGGGAAGCTCTGTTCTAGGAGAGGGTTTGGGGTGAGCCATAGGGCAGCTGCGCCAGCTGTGAAGATGGGGTGGCAAAGGTCCAACCATGTGGTGCAGTGCAGTTCAACATGGCCCCTGGAAAGGTAGGTGGACCCCCACACCCAGAGCCTCAAGCCACAGCTCCCCAGGAGTCCATGTCAACCCTGAGTCCTAGGCCACTGAGGTGCTTTCTGGCAGCCACACCCTCTTGAAACATCCTTCTCCTCACTATGCCCAGCCCACATCGCCTCCTACTTCCAGGGTGGCCTTCCCAGCTCCACCCCAGGCTCTGCATCCAGCCCCACCTCACCCCAGCATTCCCTCCTTTGCTGTACACCCCGCTTTGTCCAGCCCTGCTCCCGGGCCCTTGCACTTCCCTGTCATTGCCAATTCTGCTGCCTCCACCCAGAAAAGCTTCTCTCCCTCCATCTGAAAACCTCAATGCATTCACTGCTTCCTCTCTATCAGCCCTCCCCATATCACTCCTTTGAAGGACCCCACAGCTGCACCAGCACCAGTGCTAACACCAACACCCATGGTAGCTTCACACTGACTGCCAAGCTCACTGGGCATTCACCTTTTATTGGAAAAAATGCTGAGTACTGAGCTGTGCTAACTCATTTCCTCTATGGGCCTGCGAGGAGTTATGCTGAGGCTCCCAGCTTGCATCTCTGACAAAGAGGAAGTGATCCGCATGGCCATGGTAGGTGTCTTCATAGGTGGTGAATGTTTGATGTAAAAGAGGCCTCTATATGTCTGATGACAGGAAGAAGCTGTTCCCCTGCTTTGCAGCAAAGCCACTGCTGACCCTCACTGTCTTCCCCAAAATAAACCACTATTTTCCTTAAATAAGGGGTGGGCCTAGGAAAGAACAAGATATCCACCTCCCAGAAGGTACAGAGAGTAACTAATTCCACTCTGTTTTAGTTCCTTCTCCATTTTATATTAACCCAGCGCATTCATTTATTGTTGTTTTGTTTTGTGGGGCTGGGGACTGAACCCAGAGAATGCTGTGCTATATCACGAGTCCTCTTAAATTGTTTGTGTTGATCCAGGGTCCCTATAAGCTAAGTCACCCATGGTGGTCTGGAATCTGTGACCCTCCTCTCTCAGCCTCCTGAGGAGCTAGGCTGACAGTCTTTATCTGACCTCGATCTCTATCCCTGTTGTTGTAGATGCTGCCTTATAATTTGTAGCTTTAATGACACTAAGGTTTGACGCACCAACTCCAATTGAATTAGAAACATCTGGTTAGCAAGATCCATCATTTCCTCTTCCTGAATGCTCTGCTGTGGTCCATGTGTTGTTTGCTTTACCCTCCTCCCGCCCTTCCTTCTTAATATTCCACCTTCCTGCAGAGCCAGTCTCCTAGTTTCTTAATAACTTCCTAACCTGCTCTTGTCGATCCCATTAACTTTCCCTGGGCATAGCTCCTGGGAGTCCATGCAGTAAAAACAGGCCAGGAGCACCCAACTGACCTATGGAGATAAAGGAACAGCAAGAGGACATCTCAGAGGAGGACAGTGCACCTCCTGGGGAACTCAAAGTGTTTGTCACATGGCTGGACCAATGCCTCGGAGTAGGTAGAGGGGCAAACAATGGCTGAAATGTGTTAAGCACAGTCCAGGCCTTGGAATTGGGGGAGCTGGCTAGAGCAGGACCGGTGGTAGTGAAAGTGCTAATAGGTCAAGAACATAGCTGTGACAAATCCCACAGCCTCTGGATGCACCAAACCACTGGTCAGTGGGGGCCTCAGCTCCTGCAAGAATAGATTCTCTCTGCATGTTCCTCTCTCTGCATGCTTCACAGAAAACCCACTGATGACTGAGCCTCTCCTCAGGCTTTTCCCATCCAGAACCTGTAGGGCAACTAAGAACCTCATCTGTGGCGTACGTGTTTATTTAGTTTGCAAACCTGTTTCCCCAGAAAATGTTTTTAAAGTAGCAATGAGACTTGACATTATTTTGCGTGTGTGTTTGTTTCACTTAGTACAGCAAAACAAATGCAAAACAAAGGAGGGCAGTGGTAAAATTATTATTATTATTATTGTAATTGTTATTGTGGTAGTTGTTTTCATTAGCTTTGACTGTGTTTACTGCATGCCCGAGGAAATGCAAGTGGAAATGCCCATTTCCCAGCACAAAGCCTGTTAAACCATAGCTGAGACTCCGAGCTAGACCTGCAGAGGTCACAATGAAATCCAGAGATGTTGGCCAGCTGTGGAGTTGGGTGGCATGGATGATCACATGCTGAGCTACTCTGGCTTGACCACTGCCTCCTTTTTCCAGGAATCTGTGAAGTCTACCCTCTGCACTTGAGTTGTTGTGTTTGCCTGGTTTCAGAACTCCAGGGCTGGGTGGGGGGTGCCTTTAGTTTCACATCATGAGTTTGAAGGTCCTCTCATGGACCTTCATTTGCATAATACTCTAGTCCTGGGGTTACAGGTGTGTGGAGTAACTACGGTATTTTTTTCCTAAACTAAAAATTAACTAAGTGTCATTTGATGGCTCAATGATCGGACTGGAAGGTGGAGAGAAGGGTTTGATCATGTTGGGTCTACTTTCATGCTTTAGGAGATGTGGATTGTCATTCTCATTTAGGATTTTCAGGCCCACCAAGACTCATGATGCAGGACAGGGTAGCACAGATCCCCCCATGCTGATGTGACTTCATTTCTGCCCTTGTCTCTGCTTTGGAGCAGGGGTTCATGCCTCTGTTTCCTGCATCTGTGGCTCATGGTTCTTGGACTCTGATTCTATTGCTTGTTGTAATTACTGTTCACCAACATCTCATCCTCATCTCAATTGTGTCTGTAGTCTGGGGACAGAGCCACTGTTAGAAAGAACTAATGGGGGAGTACTCAGAGCCTATGATCCCTGGAGTAGTCCCCACCCCAGTGAAGTTTTACCTCAGTCCCTAGCGCTTCAGTGATCTGCTGCCCGCCTTCCAACACCGGTGTTGTAGTCAGGGGTTGTACACAGAGAACAACTAGGATTAGGACATGGAGTTTATAATATTTTTATAACAGCAGGATGAAGGAGCTGTGCTAGTGGGATGAGGGTTCTATGCTGGAGCTGAGAAGTCACAGTCACAACAAAGACCAGGGCTGTCCTGAAAGGCACCCCAGCCGTGCTCAGCGACATGGAGGTCCCGAGCTCCTCCACCAACAAGGACAGTCGGATACGTGCCAGGAAGCAGTGTGACAAGTTCATCTTGGAGACCAAGCAGCACATGTCTTCCCCTCCGGAGCCAGGAAGCAATGCTCAATGTGAGGACCAAAGTTTCTCCAGGAGAACCAACAGCTCAGACAGCAACTCGTAGGAGAACCCACAATGCCTCCTTAACGCCTCAACTCCTTAACACCTCCCTTCTTCTCCACCTATTTATCCTGGCAACCCTCCTCAGGTGGAACATCTTCACTCAATGCATGCTAATGTAATCCAGCTGGCATTAAGTTGACCACCAGTTCTCAATCCATAACAACCAGCATACCCTGGCTTGGGTTTGGCTGTCTCCCCCTCTCTAACTCTTGCTTAACTGTGAGACCCTAGGAATGCTCCATGTAATGCCAGGTCCTACATCCCTGCGACATAGCCCCAGTTTGGCTCCGACCCATAAGTCCTGGTCCATCTACCCAGGGTAGGTCTGGAGCTCACCTTGCTCTGGACGTGATCTCTGTGCAGAGACAGCAAAGGTGTGGCATCCTGTGCCACTGAAGTCTTGGCCCTTTATCAGCACCATTCTGTCACAGAGCCTTCTAATTGCCCTCTTCTGGTGTCAGCTTACTTTCTAATGTGTCCAGGCTCTGGTTTCTGACCCAGAGCCTGACCTGACCATGGTGACAGTGTCTTGTGTCTTTTTCTGGTACTCCCAGATCTTCCCAGGCCGGGGCATTGCTGGAGCACATTCTGACACCCTGCATCCCTCTCGGAGTGTCAAATGGTGTCTACCTCAGTTTCTCCTTCTTCTACATTAACAAGAAAAAAGACCCCATGAGATGAAAGGCGCATGTAGAAAGTGAGCTGATTTTAAAGCACACATCAATTAAATGTGTGCATCACATACATGTGTGAATTTGGGAAACTGCTGCAGAAGTGCAAATGATTCAGGTCCTTTCAGATTCTTTGGGATGCTATCAATGAGCGTGGTCACTTTAACACACTCATTGGGGGAGGAGTCCAAGCTTTCTTCACCAGTATTGGTCAGTCCATGTTTTTAGACTGGAACTTCCCCAAACACCATGTGGGAAATGCTGAGACTGAAGCTCCGACCTTTGACCCTGACCTGAAGCCTCAGGGTGGAATTCCCCTCTGACAAACCCAAATGGCCAGAGTCAGCAGGGGTCCCCTAAATGTCAGAATAAAACTGGACCCTTAGGGTGTTTGCCTACCGTGTGTGAAGCTCCTGGGGCTCTGTTTGCAACCATGTGAAATAATAATGATAAAAAAATAACGGGGCCATTATACTCAAAAAAATTAGCTCAAAATAAATTAAAGACTTAAATATGAAACCTGATACTATACAGCTCCTAAAAGAAATAAAGGGGGACCATCCCTTGAGATTGCTCATGGAAGGAAGAGGCACAAAAAGCAAAAAGAGAAAGGCAGGACCAACATCAGACTAAAAAGCCTGAGAGATGTAAAGGAAACCCAGGCATAGGAGAAAAGGGTGCAAGCCATTCATCCAAGACAGAGTTCATTATCAAAATGTGGCAGGGAGCCTACAACTTAACAGCAAATGTCTTCTTAATATCCCAACTACAAGTGGGCTAAGCCTCAACTAAACATTTCCATGAAGGAGACACATTGTAAATGGTCCACAGGTACAAAAGAAGATTATTCTTGGCATTAACCATGGCAGGAAAACACAAATCAAAACCCCAGACATCATTCACATCTGCCAGGATGATTGTTATCAAGCGAATTAAAACAAGTGTTGGTGACGATGTAGGGAAACTGAGGCCCTTTTACACTTTAGATAGGAATGCACGATGGCATAGCCATTGTTAGGAAATAGCCTGAAGGTTCTTTGAAAATTAAAAGCAGAGCTGTTGTGTGACCTGGGGGTTCCACATCTGGATCTGCATCCCACAGAGCTGGAAGTGGATTCTCAGAGTCTGTACCAGCCCCATACCCTTTACAGCATGGTCACAACAGCCCTGGTGGGGAAACAGGACAATGTGGGATACACATATGAGGGAAGGTCATTCAGTCCTACAAATTAAGAATAAGTTTCTACTGTAGGTGACCACATAAACGCACCTTAAGGACTGCATATGGATGAAATAAATCAGTCACAGAAATGCAAACACTGCATCCTTTTGCTGTGGCAATTCATAGCATCAGAGACAGAACGGTGGCTCCTAGCCAGGAACAGGAAGTGGGAAGCAGAGTTTCAGGTCAGCAAGAAGGACTGGGTGCAGGTCTGCTTGGCAGCACTGCACCCACAGTCAGCAATCCACATTGTGCACCTGAGCATCTGCTAAGAGGGAGGAGCTTACCGTAAATGTTTGCACCTCAACAAAATAAGAATATTTCTAAAGAAAAAAATGAATAAAACTGTAGCAATTAAATAAAAGTGATAATTAGAGGCAGTGCTTTTTGCTTCTGAATTCTTTTTTGCTGCATGCTTTCACAAGCTACGAATTAGTTTATGCCACTGCTCACCTCCTAAGACAACAATAATAAAATACTGACAATGCTAACCTCTAGCAAGGTTGCAAGCAACTGGATGTATAGACACTCATCCAGGAATATACAACAGTACCACCCTTACTATAAACTCAGACCTGCACTTAGTACAGCAATCCTATTTCTGAGTATTCACCATAAAGAAATCAGAGCTTGTGCCTGCATAAAAAAAAAAACTGTGCACAGATGGTCATAATGCAAACCAGTAAAAACAATTCCCTTTAGTGTGTAAAGGGTGAAATAAACTGTGGTATGTCTATATCATGGAACACTACTCAGCAGTGAAAAGCAACAAGAAATTGCTACAGCCAACATGGTCAGATGGCCAGGAAATTATGACAAATAGAAGAAAAATCAGTCTCTGAAGACTGCACACTGCGTGATTATCTTGATGCTCTCTAGGCAACAAAACTACAGCGGAAGGAGTCACCTTGGATCAGGGTAGAAGGGAAGCCATGGTTCTGGGGGGGCTGTAGGAGGGAGCATCTCTGTGGCCACGAAAGAGCTCTGTACTCTGATAATGAAGGTGGGCACACAAGAGGTAAAATCAATCAGGAGGAAGAGCCCTCCTGATCCCCACAAAAATTCAGTTTTGGTAGAGTCAGAAAAGAGCAAGACAGGAAGTGAATGTTCCTTATCTGCCTTTCTGTCCTCACCAGATGCCCTGTGCCTGTGCAGTGCCTCCCTGGCCTCCCTGGCCTCCCTGGCTGCACCATGAGCTGACTGTGAGACTTCAGGGAAGTCCCCATCTATGTTTCAG
Source organism: Cavia porcellus (assembly GCF_034190915.1). Lineage (NCBI taxonomy): Eukaryota > Metazoa > Chordata > Mammalia > Rodentia > Caviidae > Cavia > Cavia porcellus. Next base: position 37,644,942 of record NW_026947511.1, on the reverse strand, counting down.
GGCCCCGCTCTGTAAAATGGGGTAATAATGGCTCCCTTAGAGTAAGATGCAGGTTCAGTTTGAGCAGTGCATGATGTGAGGGGAGGCCCATAAAGGGCCACACACCTTCCACCCTCTGCCTTGTGCTGTGTGCAGGTGACAGGGCTCCCGATTATGGCTAAGGACAAGCCTAGGAGACAGAGGGTCTACAAGCGGGGAGAGGATGTATCCACCTCATGCGTGCAAGGATGCTGACAGGGCACTGCGTTCTTTCCATTCCCTCACCTCTCACCCTGGGTCCCTTGCAATGCACAGAACTGCAGCCAACCGCACTCTGTGAAACGATCTTCTTTGAAATGAATAGGAAGGCTTAGGCTGAAGTATCTTGCTCAGCTTTTGTTTTGTTTTGTTTTATTTTGTTTTGTTGGACTGAAGATTGAATGGAAGGGCTCACGGAACATCTCCAGTCCTATTTTTTATTTTTTAGGCACAGTGAGATTCACTATGTCACTAAGTTGCCCAGACTGGACTCAGATTTGCCATCTTACTGCCTCAGCTTCCCAAGACGTTGAGATCACAGCGTGCATCCCAGCCCAGCTATCTTGCAGTCTTTATCCTTGACTTATATCATTTCTGGCTCCCATAATACTCTCTTCATGTCACTCTGCTTGCACTTGGATTTAGTTGATGATGGTGTACGTACTTCTTAATTTCTCTTGATAACTTGTGAACATCTCGGAGGTGCATGCATGGAGCATCTACCATGGTCCTCACACCCCTCTGGTGATCAGACGCTGCCCTCTTCTCGCTGGTCCAACCCCAAGTCAAGTTCTGCCCTTCTGTCAAGTGGTGCTTCTGGTCCTTTGCACGCCACCTGGTAGATGTTTAAATGTTTTGCAGATGGCCAGTCAGGAAATGAGCATCTCTGGGGGTGAGTGTTCTATATTTAAACAAAAGGAACAGAAACACGGAATGAAGTCAACTCTCCTACACTTCTGGCACAACCAGAAACACCTGTCACATGCAGACACTTGGAAAGGCACTTTCTGCTTCCCTCTTGTCCCCTGGGGACACTGCCCAGCAGGACAGGAGCTTCTCCTTCCATGAGGTAGAGACTTACTGAAAAGCCTTAATAAATCTCTGGTGCTTTTCCTCTAGAAGACATTACTTTTGAGACATCCCTGTGCTCAGAAACATATAGAGATGTCCATGCCAGAGAATAAGCACTGTGCTCCTCCCCACTAAATGTTGAAGGCTGAATTCTCTCTGTCTGAACCTTGTGTGACTTTTGGGTTTGTCTGGGAGCAAGTCTGGATAAAGGACGCTCCAGAAAAGCCGGGAAGAAGAGGCCTGGGAGACCCCCACTTCCACAGAACAGGCTCAGCATCCAATTCCTTTGCAAATTTTCCTAAAATGTTCCTCACAACACCACTGCTGGCATTTCGAGTATAGTTTACGCAATTCTCTCCTTGGGCTTCATTTGCAGGATGCCGCAGGAAAATAATTTAGACTATTCCTTCTACTTACACTTTAAAAAATTCAATGATACAAATAATGCAAAATTCAAAATGCTCCAAAGAACAACCACCCCCAAAATAATCTCTCTTTTTCCTTCTCTGGTGACCTGAAGACACATTCTTCTCTCTGGAGCCCAGGGCCTCACACCTGCTAAGCAAGCTCTGTGCCACCGAGCCACAGCCACCTGACATCTGTCTTGTACATGCTTCTTGGACACCCTTGCCAGATACTGTTATGAGTTTCCACATAAAACCAGGAGTCCAGCATCTCCATGTGCCCCATGCATAAAAAACAGCTTCCTAAGATCAAGGAAGGCAAAATCCTCTTCACACTCATCCCTTGCCCAAATGCATAGATTTTATTTTTTCCACTTTCAAAATAGGCTGAAAAGAGAGCCTTGGAATTGTGAACGAACATCAATAGGCACTGGGGTGGCCAGGGGTCACCATAATAGCAAGCATGGGCCCAGCTTTCTGCTGGAAGAGCACCAAACTCCTGTATGACATCCAAGTTCCCTCTAAGAGGGTGAAGACCAAAATTTCCACTTTTTCTTTCCTAAGCCAAAGCCCAAGATGGCTCCTCTCATGTCTGCAGCATTGTGTAATGAAGTTATTTGTCCAAATGGTGAGGGGCTGCTTGAGGCAGAGCTCTGAGACGTCCATGCAGATTTACGACTCATTTCTCATTGTACTTCTTTGCAAATTGGAAAACCTTTTACCAGATATAAATAGACACATCAATTGTAATACTACCACTTTGTACATGTTTGTGTTGTTTTGATTTTCTTTTTGAGACCAAGTTTCACTGTGCAGTTCAGGCAGGCTTTGAATTCACTTTGTGGCTCAGGCTGGCTTCGAACTCATAGCAATCCTCCTACCTCAGCCTCTAGAGTGCTGGGATTTTAGGCATTTCCCAAATATTATTGACAAATCATTCTGTGCTCAACACCATGAAGAGCTTTTTGCAGGTGAGCTCATCAATGCAATAAAGGTTCAACGGTGTTGCCTGTCAGTGCCTGGCAGTACATCAGTCCTTATTACAATGTTCCATTCAGAGATGTCCCCTGAAAGCCCTTATGTGTGGGCCTGGTGGCCAGCTAGAGGCAGGACCTGAAGGAGGAAAGTTAGGTGCCTAGGGTATGCCCCAGAAAGGCTTATTGGGATCCCAATCACATTCTGTCTCAGTCTTGCCTCCCAGTCTCCTTGGGATGAAGAGTCCTCCTCTGCCGTGCACTCTGCCATTGCATTTTGGGCCACCACAGGTCCAAAGCAGCAGGGCCAAAGGACCATGGCCTGAAACCTCTGGAATCCTGAGCCAAAATAAGCTCTTCCTTAGAAGTGATGTGCACCAGGTCTTCTGCCATAGTGACAGAAAGCTGACAATACACAGCAATGCAACATCTCACAGTAAGGCTGCAGATCTGGAGGATAGCCCGCAGAGAAACCCAGAAGTTCCCCTCGCAGTCACAGGCCCCAGGTTGGCCCCCGGAGGATGCTCCCTCAGACCTCTTCCCAAGCCTTTAAATCAGCATCTCCTGGAGCTCTAAAAATTGCTGCTCCCTGTGTCCTGTCCCTTGGACTGGAAGTCTTCAGGGTGGGGGTGGCCAATTCCCTGCTGGTTCCACTGTGCAACCAGGGTGGAGGAAGCTGTGCCCTTAGGGAATCAGCACTTAAGACCCTGAGGGAACCTAGAAAGAGCAGCAGCACAACCCCATAACAGCTCAAAGAGCCCACACTCACAGCACCCCAGCGCCCTGACACACAGTAAAGTCCCCACATTTCCTATGATGCTTCGGTGCTGTGGTGACTGCTGGCCCTGGAACCTCAATGGCCAGAATCTAACTGTTCAAGATTGCTTTCTAACTGGGGCCCAAAGTTTGGTGTGGGAGGCCCTTTCTGGATTTTACTGCCAACCTGCTGCTTCCCACTCCAGGAATCTGCCTTTTTAATGGCAGCTCATTCCTGGATGACTGTTACTTCTAAGTTTGAGAACCACCCATGCTTGACTTCTCCCCAGTGTTGGAATCGTTCTCTTCTTCAAAAGCAACCAGAGTTGCCCGGCTGATTGCATGTGGCTTAAATCAGCCTAGAGAAAACCTTTATTCTTTAAAGAAAGACAAATGGTCTCTTCCTGCACCCTCGGACTTTCTTTGCCAGTCTTTCGCCTGCCCACAGATCATCATCTGGCTCAGTTTTCCTGCAAGGGCTTCAACTTTTTCTGTCAGTTTTCAGCCTCCCCACCCTCACCTAGGAACCCTGCAGGACTGCCCTGCTCTGCCAAGGCAGGCAGCCCCAGCCACTGAAGAGCCCAAAGTACAAATAGCAGTGGTTGGCTCTGCTATGATTTCCTGTGTATTTTACTAATGCAGTCAGAAGAGGCATTATTTTCTCGAAAAGTTACACATATGGCCAGGTCAGCGTGAAGCTTCTGTTGAACCACAGTGCCTGTGTGCCTTCCCCAGAGCCACCTGGAGATGCCAACCCCATCCCCATGATTTCACAAGTATTTGTTGAGCTGCATGTGGGACTTAACCTCTAATCCAGATACTGTACATTTCGTCACAGCAACCTCTGCCAATGGCTTCAGCCCACAGAGCATTTCTGGTTGCTGCTCCTGAGTAGAATGAACAGTCTTGGATTCAGATTTTCAGCAAAACTCAGATTCAAACCTGAGTTGTATAACTTTGCTGTAAGCTTCCTTAGCTTCGGAAGCTTATTTTTCATTTGTAAAAAGGGGGTGGTAATAGCACCTATGCATTTTATGGGATTATTGGGATGATTCAATAAACTAATACAAAATGTACTTAGTAAAATTATAAAGCTGTTAATGTGATTAGTGAAAACATCTCCCACCTTTGAATAGCCTCTGACCACAAAGTGCATGTATACATTCACTCATTACTGCCACATAAAATAGGTAGCCATCCTAAAGTCCTTTGAAAAACAAAATCTGTCCTCTCCTCTACCATCTTGGACCATGCTAGTTTGTTTCATTTCCAGATGGCGTCACTGCCTCCTGTCAAGGATAGGAAGGGAAAGCCAGTATGAAAACCAGTGAGACCCAAGGTCTGGCTAGCTCTAGAAACCAACTGTAAGGAAATAGCAAGTGTCAAGTGTGCAGGTTCTCACCGCAGGAGGAACTTAAAATTGCTTAACGTTGCTGTGGTGGCTGAGATTTTGTCCAGCTGGGGCTCCCACGCTGTGTGGTGTGTGCATGGGAGACAGGACGCGATAGATCCCACTCATGCACCCCCATCTGCCTCACTACCCGCAAAGCCCTTTAAGGGGCTGGGAAACAGCCTCCGTCCAGCCTCCAGGAGTCTCTGGTTCATCGCTACTGCAGGGAAAAATAAAAGTAAAAATGTCCTATGAACTTAATTGTATAGATCCTCCTTGTATAGATCCTTTATCTCCACTGACTTTCAAGGTGGAGATAAAGAATAAACCCCAGTACCGATCTTACATTCTCCTCTCTGTCCCCCACTCTAGTCTATCCCTTCAGATCCCCAGTGCTTAAATAAGGGCAATCTCAGGGTTCCCAGAAGCCAAGAAACACTAGGTAATTTTGCCCGCAGTCTTTCTCTGGGCACCTCCAGGTGATTTCCCTTACAGAATCTTTGCTCACTGGAATGATTTGAAAATCAGAGAGGCTGTGAATTTTAAAATACACATACTTTTCCAAAAGACCACTCCTAGCACAGACCCGAGCACACAGGCAGGCAAGACAGTTAAGGATTAAAAACACCCAAACGACTCAAGTTAACAAACACCTAGTATTTATTAATAAATTAATACACTTGAAGGCATTTTTCTGATATCAGTCTCTCACCACTACCCTCAAACCCCGCTGGCACAAAGGGAGGTCACACCACCTTTGTTTTAGAACCTGGCCACTGAGGATTAGAGGGTGGGTGTGTAAGGGCGCATAGTTGCAAATATATCAGACAAGAGTTCTTACAGCTGCAGCCATTTTTAATTATAGTGATTGATGGAGAAGACCCAACAAGACCAAGGCCGGAGGGCAGACTGGACCTATTGACTATGTTTGTATAAAAAACAAGACATCTTTGAAAGCAAAGCTGGGCAAATGCTATGGAAAACATGCCCCTGGCATTCGAGTTGGACTTTCCAAAGTGCAGCAATGTGTTCCAGAACAACTTGGTCTCTAAAGATGAAGTTCAAATTCTTTGGTGGCCCGGATATCAAGCCACTAAAATAGCAAGTCCTGATGGCTTGAGGATATCATTTCTCCAGCCCAGAGCGTATTAGCGTGAAGAGGAGCACGAGGATTCAGGCATTCAACACAGTGTCCAGGCAAAAACCATTCGGTCTGCAATCATGTGGTCAGGTTTCAGCCATGAATGTGAAGTGTGTGCCGTGGAATATTGAGAAGATAATTCAAGGTCTGATTGTGTTACAGTAACTCAACAAGATCTCAGATCTCCTTAATCCCTAAAAACATCTGTAAAGGACAAACAATAATAAAAATAGCCAATAATGTTTTTTTTAAAATGTAGACATGGATGGTGAAAGACATCAAGACTGCTGATCGAATCCACAAGATGCTATTACACTTGAAGAAGAGTGTCACAATCCAGTGTGTTGGAAAAGTCACACTGCATTTACGGTCAGTTACATGAATTTAAAGTGCACAGAACAATTTGGAAAATACATAAGAAGGCAAAAACAGAGAGAAACTGGAACTCATAAAAATTTACTGGTGTGTATTTTGCAACAGTTATACTTTGCAAAGGGTTATAAACTAACTTCCCAGAGGATTTTTAAAAAGAAGAAGAAGGAGGAGAAGGGGGAGAAGAAGAAGAAGACAGATGAGAAAAGAAAGAACTCATACACTGGCCATAGACTGTTAAACACACACATACACCAAAACCAGAAGCAAGAAACCAAACGAAACCAAACGAAACCACCCTGCCACCGGGTCAGTTTGCAGAGCGCAGTGCCGGCATGTTCTACAACAGATCGGGAAGGTGGCTGTACACAGAATCCAGGAGAGTCTGGCTGGCTTCTTGGCTCTTGACCCCGATGATCTCAAACAGCCGGTCCAGCTTGTCCTCGGCCTGGGGGATCTCTTCAATCACCCGCAGCTCCTCGGGGTTCAGGATGTGCAGCATGTCGTCAAAGATGGGCTGCAGGTCGCAGGGGTCCAGGCGCACCTGCCGCAGCACCGTGTCCTTCTTCTCTGCAGGAACCAGGGGGAGAGGAGAGAGGAGACGATTGGGATTGTGCTGCAGGTAGGGGCCACCCTGAGCATGAAATGACCCTCTCCCCAGCCTCCCGCTGTGTCCCGTGTGTGGGTACCGCTCTGTTGAACACATATGGAACCATAACAATTCATAGAGCAGCCTCTTAGGGATCAGCCGGGGACCTGCCAATACAGGTGGAAGATGTACCATTGTGGTGGCACAATAATATCCAGATTTAACTGACTTCTAGGTTCTTCTGAAGCTCAGTGAAATGCCGTGATACCTTTATCAGCTTTCCCACCTGCAATGTATCTATCTACTAAACAAAGACATCCACAGCTCCAACCTTTGACCAAATGATCAAAGTCTTAAGCCAGAGCAGCCTGCTGGTCAGACTTAGCAAAGCTTTCGAGTCTGATAGAATAAAAACACACAAGCTGTTAAACACTGCTTCCTGGGTCACACCTTACACTGGGGTGAGGAGCTGTAACTTGCCCTATATGGTCTGTAACAACATACAAATTCCAATGTTAAGTATTTCAGATAAATAAACAATAGGTTAACATACATATGTAAAGGGGTTACAATGTAAGTTTGTTTTGTTTTTTTGTTTTTCTTAGTCTTTTTTTGAGATGGGGTCTCACTATACAGTTCAGGCTGGCCTTGAGCTCACTTTGTAGCCCAGGCTGGTCTCGAACTCGCAATGATCCTCCCACCTCAGCCTCCCGAGTGCTGGGATTATAGGCGTGAGCCACCATGCCCGGCTTACAATGTAAGATATTTTATAAATATATGTATAAAATAAAATCCTTGCTCTAAGATCTAAATGGAGTTGCCCCACCCTAGGAACTTTCTAACATAAATCTGTCATCTGTGTCTCCTAATTCCCTACCCTATTGTTCCAAAGCAAAAGTGGCAAATTATTTTTAAAAATCCATAATGTGTAAAAGTGTTTTCAATCTGATGGCATGAACCATAAGAATCCATAATTCAGTAAAATGGTTCTTACGATTCTCAAGAATAGTTATGCTTTAAATCTTTGAATACAAAGCTGGTAAATAATTTTCTAAAAACCTGTTGGACTACATTTCCTACCTTTCACGGAAACACCTCTGTGAGGATAAAGGTGACCTTACAGGTGGTCAGGTCAAACTTGTGACAGGTGGTGATAGCTGTCAAGTTTCCTAGGTGTGACATCACCCTCCCTGGCCAGGCTCAGCTTAGGAACCAGGACAGAATGTCCAGGACAGGTCTCTGGTGACCAGGCTGCAGCCAGGCTGGGTACCTTGGATGCCTGCCTCTCCTACCTTTGGTAATGAAGGAGCCTGTCCTGCTCAGTGCTGAGGACCCGCTGGACGTGGAGTCACAGCGGAGCAGGGGCTCGGACTCGTCCACGAAGAAGCCCTTGTTTTTGTCCAGAGGCGATGGCTCCACTGTGAGGAGTGTGGCATTTTCCAGTTTCCCACTGGGACCGGGGTTGGGGCTCGCTGGGCTGGGACCCATTGGGAGGGCCAGTTTGTCTGTTTCCAGCTGTGGGAGACAAAGTATTTTAAAGATAACTACTCTATACACATCAGAAGTTATATTGGGATAGAAACAGTGAAATTAAACCCCTTCTCAGGCACATTTTTGTTCCATTTAATATTTTTTAATTCTCCCATTTTGGTTGTCTGTAACTTTCACAAAACTTCAGCCATGTGTGATGACACAGATCTGTATAATTCCAGCATCTGGGAGGTTGAGGTGGGCAGATCACCATAAATTTGAGAACAGCATGGGCTATGTAGTGAGTTCAAGATCTATGTGAACTACATAGTGAGACCCTGTCTCAATAGATCAATTAAATAAATAAATAAACTCCAAACATACACATGGAGCATATTAAAAATTAGAAGCCTAGTACAGCATATCTATAGTCCTAGCTACTCGAGATGGAAGCCAGATGATTATGATTTTGAAGGCTGAGGCCAGAACCCACCTGCCCCCTCCAAAAAAATTAATGCTAATTAACCCTAAAAAATAAAAGGCCACAAAACATTCACACTGAGCTGTTACTGGAGAGTGTTGGACATGGGTGTGAGGAGAAAGAACCCGAATGTAAAATATAATTCTGTAAACTTAGAAAAGGCCTTGGGAATTATCTAGTAGAGTCTCCTCCATTAGGAGCTGAACTGCACCATTGCAAATACCTCTGTCAATGTCCTTAAGCTCTTCCTTCCCCCAGAACTGTATCTGGGGCGGAGTCATTACAGAGGTTAAGGTAAAACGAGGCTACAGTGGTGGGCTCTATAGCCAGAAAGCTGCTTCCTTAGGAGGAGGATTGGGACACAGACTCCTCAGTAGAGGTCCAGAGGGCACAGTGAGAAGGCACCATTGGCCATCCACAAGCCAGGCGCTAGAGGGCACCACCCTGCCCCGACCACAACCAGGAAGTGCGGGCACATACCTGTGCAGGGTCAGCACCAGCCCTCAGTGCTCTGTCTCGCGCAGTGGCCCTCCCTCCTGCACAGGTGGTTGCAGAGCCCTGGGAAGGGGGTGGTTTCTGATGTGAGGACACTGGGAAGGAGCAGGACTAAGGCTGCTCACCTGGATCCTGACTCCCATTCCAGATTAGCTCAGGGGAAAGTTCTACCAGGAGGGGAACAGGAGGACCCAGGTTTGGTGGGGTGGTTGGAGTGGTTCAGCCTAAGGCACGGTTGAGTGGTGACAGTGCAGGGACAATAGATGACAAGAAAGGAAAGAAAGGAACTGGTTCAGGTAGGGATGGCCAGCTCCACCTCAGGCAGGCTGGGCTGTGAAGTATGGAGGCAGGCTGGGGTGCTGTGCATTCTCAGAGGCCGCTGCCAACCTCAGACATGCATGTTTTCAAATTCCTAATTTAGTTGGTCCTGCCATGTGTGCCTGGCCATTCAAGCCAACACAACTTGGTTTCGTACTCAAGAAGACAAAGAGTGCTTGTTTGCACTCCAGCTTTCAGGTACATGGCACTAGGAGACATAGCCCATCAACCTAGTGCGTTGTTCTGGCTTAAAAAAGAAATTCCCACCCACAGATCACATGCCACAGACTGCAAAGTCCACCCACTTATTTCCTGAACTCATTTCCAAACTTTAAATCTAATTTAAATCCTACCCCCGTAATTTTGCCAAAAGGTTTTATCGGTGGAATCAAACACATGATTTTCAGCATAATTTGGAAAGACAAATGCTGAGCCGAGGCTCCCCTGGAGTGGAAGAGTCAGATACCAGGGAAAACCCCCTAGGGCTGTCTTAGCATCTCCATAATGAGCTCACAGAGACCATAGGACAAGCATCTTCCTAAAAACCTGCTCGGCTACTCAGTATCTATCCCTCGCTTACTGCAAGAATCTGTCTAAAAGTTACCTGTATTTCTTCTTATTTTCTGCTTTCTTCCCTTTACCTAATACTTTGACATCTATCGAAACTGATGTGCCACACCACACATGTAGTAGTCACAGTATTACCTGTGACGTTTCTAACCAGGAAGTTGAGTTCTTGAGGTAAGTAGGATGAATTGTCTCATTAGTTATGAAAGCTCATAACTCAGTATTCAGGGTTTATGGCAAATGAAGACCACCAACAATCATATTTAGAAACTAAAAGCAAAGACGCACAACTTAACAAGAAAGCCAGTTTTCCTAGAAAGAGGGTCCCTATCTTCATATAAAAAGCTTTGAGCAGAAGCTGGGAGTAGTAGCACCTTTGGGAGCTGAAAGTTCAAGGCTGGCCTGGGCTATATAATGAGTCCCTGTTTCAAAACACCAAAATTCATTCATTCATTCATTTTTTAAAAAATCCTTTGAGCAGAAACTTAAAATGATCACAAAATAAAGCTACTTAATTTATTCCTTAAACCTTTTTGAGTGCTTCAAATTTTCCATATTTATTTTGTAGTTTGAAAAACAATACATGTTATTTTTCAAAGCAGGGACTCCTGATAAGCATGTCCCCTTCTGCTAACTGGAAATACTTTAATTGTGGTATCTTACTTATGCAGGTAGCCAAGAAATAGGACTGCTGGAAGGTCATCTCTGAAGTTAAGCTCCTCTCTATAGTTTTGTTAAGGTTCGTGGCCACTGAAGTGTTCTTGCATCCCTGACTTATTAACAGAACACTGAGACTGAGAAGAAAGACCTCTGGGGAAACAAGGCCATATTAGAAGGTAACAAAACCACCAGGAATTTAAAATAGCTTGGAGAAACTTGAAGACTTTAATGATTCATTTTGCATTTCAACCATGAAGTAGCCATGCTCACTTGGAAGACTGGCTTGAGAAACAAAGAGTAAGACAGACACAGAGAGAAATGGCAGGGATCATGCAGGGTACGCTCCAAGCAGCCCAAACCATAACGGTCATATTGTGGGCCTGCAAGGGCATGGGATTTCTTTCGACCAAATGCACCCCAGATGCCCTCCTCATTAGTTTCCATGCAGGTACACTCAGTCTTTCCAGATTCTTATTAGTCTCAACTGATAAGGGAAGGGAGATAAACAGCTCACTTTACCAACAGCTGAGTGACGTCTGTAACTCCTTGTGACCTGGTGTCCTTGCTGAGTGTCACCAGCACTGAGCACAAGAAGCCATCTCAGTGGCCTCAGTTAACAGAGCACTACCTAGAATCTTGGAGTCTAAGCATCTCTGAGCTCTTAGGTTCACACCAGTGCTTGTGAGGACAGCACAATAACCTATACCAGGTTTGTACTGGAAAGAGCTGTGGCCGTCTACTCCACTCACCATCCTAACAGTGCCCTTGCCAGGCAAAGCATACAATGCAAGACCCATTCTGGGGACTCAGCCAAGTCGCGGCCAGGAGCATATGATCAAAAATAACCTTCTCCTGAAAACTCACTTCCCCAGCCATCAACTTTCTTGAGATGCTGTGCGGCAGAGGGTAGAGACAAAACATCTGCGAGTGGCAAAGGAAAACTCTCCCAGGCATGTTCATGGCATGGTGGATCCAGGTGAAACATGATTTTGAGCTGCTCCCCTGTGATCTGCAGCTGATCCTCAACCTCGGGGCATCTTTTCAGCATGCCCTTCTATACACAAAGTCCCCTCCTAAAAAGCAAAGTCATGAAATCCCAGAAAAGCTCTGCAAAGCAAGAGTGGAGATATTCCCCCCAGCTCCTGTGTGGTCTTGGGAAAACTATCTCCCCCCTCAGAATCACTTTCCCATTTCTAAATGAAAAAGTCTGCTGTAGTCCTTGCCAAATTTCTTCCTTTTAAACTGTTGTCTTACCATTGTGATTTCATTCTCTTTAGCCATCTCAACCCCAACCCTTTATCCTTCCCAAGTTACCCCCCAACTGGTTCCCTCAACTAAGATTCACCACCAAGTTATTTTCAGTTACTACCCGATTATAGTCTCCCATGGTTGCACAATCTGCTTTTATGAAACTAATGAACAACTTTGTGATGCATGAGTGACCTCCTAAAATGCAGCATTAATTGCTCCGCCTGCTAAATGGCCAGCTGAGCCCCTTGGCTTCCGCACTGCTCAGCAGGTACCCCCAGCCCTTCTTCCTTGGACGGAGCCAGATCTGCCTGACAGTCTCCAGAAAGAGCTCCTCCTGATCACAAAGTGCCCTTTCCATGTATCCTCTCTCCTAGACCTCAGCTAAGCAAGGATACCTGCATGGTAAGAAAGAGAATTCTATGACACATCTGTGAGACTCTCTAGCACTTTTATGATGGTTTTGCAAGGCTCTCATGGGAACTGCTCTGCCAAAGGAGCTGAGCAGCTGTCACCCAGCTCCCATCACAGAAAGGTCCTGAAGAGGAAGTCCTACTGGGGCTATGCTAGATGACTCGGCCTGAGCTCCCTGCTGCTGGCATGCAGCTGAGGCCCCAGCTCACTTTATAGAGGGGAGACTGAGGCTCTACGAGGTCTCAGTTACTTGCCCAAGGTCACGGCTTGGCTCTGTCTAGTTTGCAAGTTACTGGGCCACGCAGCAAGTTTGCTGGGCCACACCACTTCCCTGTCTGGACTCCTCAGCTTTTAGAGGAGCTGGCACACAGTAACAGATCACAGCAGTCATGTGTGCTTCCTGGTCCTCCGGCCGCAGGAAGGGTGCAGAGTAAGCCTCCAAGGCCCTGGTGTCAGCAGCTCAGCACTGCCCTGTGCACACCAGGCCCTGCGTCCTGGGCCCACAGCTTTGCTTTCCATCTGAACGTCCCAACAGACCAGTGACCAGTTAAAATAACAAACAAATTCAATTTCCACTAGAAGTTTATCTCAAAGGAATTACAGTCATAAGTAAAAATAAAATTAAAACTATTTAAAGATTATGATATTATCTAAGTTTGTCTCAGCTACACATGAATCAAGATCAAGCCAGATTCTAGACCACCAGTGAGTCTGTGGAAACTTCTGACCGGGCTCTGGAAACTTCTGACTGGGCTCTGGAAAAAGAAGTGTGTGACCTTCCATGCCATGTACATATATCTCCATGTCTGGATGTATTTGGTCCTTGCATTAGAGAACAAGAATCCAGCCAAAGAGGAGCACTTTGTTATCCAAAGAGATATGGTTCTGAAATTTCAGATACCAAACAAGAGCTCAGATAATGAGAGTTAGCTGCCTAATCCCTCAAAATTTGATCTGAATATATTCAGGCCCTGAGTTCACAGACCAGCAAATACTTATTTATTATGATGTCTCCCTTTATAAATAGAGTGTGTAGATCTTCTGAAAACAAACAAGGGAAATGGGTAGGTGTCCTTAACTGTCCTAGATGACAGCTGGCAAGGACTTTAAAAAAGATTCCTCTGAGTGTGAATTCTTATCAAACTCTTTCCAGAGTAAGGTGTCTTTATCCAGAATAACTCAAACTTACCCAGCAAAATGTTTTTGCAAACAAAAAAGGAAAAACTTGAGGGAAACAAGAAAATGCTGACCTCCAATTCAAAGGATTATCATCAGGTAGAATAAATTTGGAGAAAATATTAGCAATGGGGTCACAGACTGTAAATATACACACAACATCCATAGGGCAAACCGGTCCCAAGGTAAGTTTTTGGCTCTAGTTGGTAGGTTTATGAATTTTTCTTTGTTTTAAGAGCTTCATTTTTAAAAGTGGATTTAAAAAACAGAAAGGAATGGCTAAGTGCCAAATAACCCTACGATAAAAACTCCCCAAACTTTTCCTGGGTTTCTGGTTGTTTAGCTTTGTTCTTCCCACCCCAGCCCAGACTCCAGGAGACGGGAGAGCACTTGCATAGAAACTGCTACCCAGCACAGCGGCAGGATCCTCTGGCCTCTAGAGGCCCCTGGGCTCCCAGAAGGCTGTGGTGGAGAAGAAGCAGGAACCAGAACACAACCAGAACTTCTGTTCAGCCTGGGACCCAGAGTGGACCCCAAAAGAACCGCCCCACGTTCCCACAGGCTGGGAGCCAGTCACAGCCCACAGGGTGAGTGCCCTGCCATCAGGAAAGCCTTACCGTGGCCTGGGGAAAATGCCTAAAGCAATGGGGAATCCTGTTAAAGTCTCCTCTAATGCCCCACGGAAGAATGAAAGTAGTTGGTTCCAAATGCAGCCTCACTTAAATACTGACTGTTTTGGTTGCCCCAGTTCCATTGGGTGGCCTGATTAACCTCCCAGGGTGCTTTTCTCTTAAGTACTCAAACCCAAATCAAGATAGTGGGAGGTAACTTTGTGGATGCAGATCATGCATAAACCCTGATCATTTTTCTAAGAGTTCATTTCAATTTTGTGAGTACAGGTCATCTACGAATTCCTATCATTTCTAAGAGTTCACTTTGAACCCCACAGGCTATCTTGAAGTTGATCCTAGCCCTAAGCAAGGTCACTGGTCCTTTCCTAGTTGCTCAAGGAAGTGACTGGAAGCCACAAGTAGGGCTGCCCAGAGCTGCAGAGCTGGTGAGAACCAGCTGGGTCTGGATGGCCAGGAGAAGAGCAGCCCTAACGCTCCACCCTGCAAGTGCTGACCTCTGGCCTTACTGCTGTGGGCCCTGAGCTGACTCACTGACTGCTTCTCAGAAGAGGGAGTGCCGCTCCTAGGTGGGCTTTCCTGGCTCAGACCTGAGCCCACTCCATCAGAACACAGCACCAAGCCCACAAGAGCAGGCAGTGGCAGTACATTAGGCGGTCGGGCTCTGCTGGGAAATAGGGTTTCCCTAAACTTCACTCAGGGGTGTCCACTGGGAAGCCCTCCTTCCCACAGAAAAGCCTTTGCACAATTCTACCCATGAAAGCAAGCTGCCCATATAGCCTTTTAGAGCGATCCTTAAGTCACTGTGGAGGATAGAAAGAGATGTCACAGAAAACTCACATGCCTGACTAAGAAGGTTCAAGTTCACCCTGTTACTCAGCATTGCTAACTGTCAATAAATACATTCACTGGGTTCTGCCAGATGGAACCAGAATTCCAATCCATGCAGTACACAATTCCAAAGGCTCCTCTCTTTCGGGTCCCCTCCCTGGGGTGTGATCGCTGTGATCAATGCCCTCTGCTTTTAGGACAGCCCACATCTGTACAGCACCAGTACCTGATGCCTGTATGCCTGGCCCAGCCTTCAAACACCTGGTGAGCACACACAGCTGAAGTGCTCACTGTTCTGCTATGACATCTGTGACTTACAAATCAGCTGTCTAGGGAATGACACCATGGGGGCCGCACACTTCTGCTGGTCCACGTCATGCGCTGGAAATACACTAGTCTTTGCTTCACTGAGTGGACGTGGGTGTATGCAGCATACACTCATCCAAGTGGAGTTATGGGCAATCAGCAAACACTTAAGTAGACTGGCCTGATTATCCTCCCTAAGAGATGGACCTACTTAAATACCCATCAGTAGTGGACACTGCTCTTTCTTCTGTCTTTCCAAAACAAACACCTTATACTTCTTCGTCAGCCTTGTTCACAAAGCCCATTTTTCTTTCCATGACTTTGTAAAACTTCTGGATTTTTTTTAAAATAAATGTGAAGCCTATTGTGCAATGTCCCCCAGCTACTGTTTCTGAAATTACAGACAGTACTTGCTGTCTTCTATATTTATTGTTAAGTAATCAAATCCTTTCTGTGTGGCTTCTGTGTTTTATATCATTCTCAAAAGAGTCTTACATGCTATTGTGACTATCAAAACAAAAGACCAGACCGAGAACATATCAGCAGCACAGTGCCTGCCTGGCAAGCATGAGGTCATGAGTTCGATTCCAGGTATTACCACCACACACACACACACACACACACACACACACAAGACCTCCAAGTCTTTTGTTGGTCATTCCAGTCTCTCCCTTGGCTCACACCAACTGTGGATAAATATAGGTCTCCACAGTGCCAATTTTCATGGCAAGATCGGGATGACATTTGCCCCTCTTAAGGAAATGGTGAGAAATAAAGCATTAAAACACTGAAATTCACTGTGCACAACACAGTCCTCCCCAGCAAGTGCACCCACAGTGGTCCCTGGGTTACAGCAGCCCGAGGACAGGCTCACCATTGCTAAGCAGTTTATCACATATGTTTGGCTTCAGAAAGAATAATGTTCTCCAGCATTAGCAACTGATGGAGAAAACAAGTTCTTTTCACAGGATTGATCCTGATTTCCTCCCAGTGTACTTTTTGAGAAAGCCAGTTAAGGGTGTGAATGAAAGGACAGACAGAAAACACCATCAGTTAACAGACTTTGCTGAGACACCATGTATCATAGAAAAGCAGAAGCCTGCTCCAATCCCTGACACAGCATTTTCATACAACACACTCTTAAGTTTAGCTCACATAAACATGTCAGCACCATGAGGTGTGGGCCTCAGTTTCTTCACATTCAATATCTCAGGGTGCTCTCTGAATGTTCATTAGATAAACAGACTGTGTGAAACATCTCACCCTTCAAGATAGTAATAATAACAGTAGTAGCATCACCACCACAACAACAAAAATATCAGAGCCCCAAGAATCAACTGGCGACTTTTCTCCTTCAAGTTCAACTTCCGTGTGTCATTAACTGTCTGATGCATATTTTATTTTAACATCTCTGAAGTAGGAATGTATCTTACAACTCTATGGCAATGTTTTTATTTCTTTCTCAGATAACAATGGGACAGCTGACAATCGGTGTGGATGCCAGTGAAAGCAGAACTGGATATTGACACCCATCTCTCCAGGTCCCGACAAAGAAACTAAGGCTTGGGGACATAATGGGATGAGTCCAAGGTCATACTATGAGTGATAAAAGCGAGATTCAATCTCAATCCACAGGGACAGAGTCAAATCCCAGAGTCTGTCAGTCCCTCCTATTGGTTCTTGGAAATTCAAAGTTGGAACTAGAGGATGTGACCTCAGGTGGAATATTAGAACGTCATTTTTTTTTTTTTAATCGGTACCAGGGATCAAACTCACGACCGCCTGCTTGCAAGGCAGGTGCTTATGCCACTGAGCTAAATCCCCAGCTCCGAGAACCCCATTCCTGTACCTTTAATGTCCCAGAACAACCAGAGGTTTCTGAAAAGCTTGCTACGAAACAAAGGAAAACATGATTGAAGGAAAATATGCTTTTTGTACAGTTCAAAGTTTAAGAAGCCCTTTACATGAAATGGCAAGGAACGCTTCCTTGTAGGGCACATGGAGAAATCTCAGGGGAAAAGACCATACTATAGTCTTAGAAGAAACTGCAGTCTGTTTTTTAATGACTTTCAAAAGGAAAAGTACATATCTGTTCTGGTTTTCTGTGTATCTTTTGGGTGGGTCCAGTACGACTTCCTTTTGAAGCCATCCTGTAATTCCTTGTGCACATTTTGCGTGTTGCCTGAATGATAATTATTTGCACATGTGTTTCCCTTCTACCTAGTGAGCTGTCGAAAAGCAGAGATCACCTTTCCTTTTTATGTAGTCTCAGGCACACAACGGGGACTCAAGGAAGCATTCCTGAGGAACCAAACGAGCTCAGGAATATGATAATAAAAAGAACTGCCCGCAATGTCAGCAGATACCTAAATGGCTGTTCACAGACACGGCAGCGTGGTGCACGCCGATGACCTTTAACACGAATACACTCAGGCCAGTGCGAGTCAGCCACCCTTTTATAAGGTCCTCTTTCCCTCACCACCCCAGAAGCTCCCCAGACTGCACAGTCACACCCTGCAAGGAAGGAACATTACCTTGGATGACCTCTCTGCTGCTGTGACAACAGAAAGCAGGCCCCTTTGTGTGCTGAGCTACATCTTAGGGCTCTGCTCCTTAGGCATGGGGCCAGTCACCTCTGCCTCCTCACAGTGACCAACTTGAAAACTAAAGATAAAGACAAATTTCAATAGCCACGAGCCAATGGTCAAGTGTACGGCTGGTATGCACCTCGCCACACCCTCGCTATGCTATAGTTCTGAAAATAGCTGACCTCAGAAAGACTCACAGATAAGAACAGCTGCATCCTGCAGCTGCAGGCAGCAAAATCAGCGAGCGGACGGGTTGCCTCTGCAGCCTAACGGCAGAGCACTATTCTCTGCCGTTCTCCTCGTGGGTTATAGAGAGCAAAGCCATCCAGTGTCCAGCACAAAGGCTACTGTGAGCAGGGAAGGAGTAAAAATGATGACAAAGGTCTCCCATGGTGGTGCAGGAAGGGACAAAGATTCCTTAACTACAAAGAATCATCCTACCACCCCCAAGTCAGCACCCCAGCCCCCATAGTGAGCACTGAATAATAGTAAATGTGCGAGTGCTTCCCGGGAGTCACACACCCTCATTTGCAGAGCAGCACAGGCACTGTTTCCCATTCAATTATGAACAAACTGAGGCCGACAGGACATTTACCGATTTACCCAGGATCCCCACAGGGATGACTCCTGGATCAGGAATTGGACCTGGGGGCTGGGGATTTAGCTCAGCGGCATAAGCACCTGCCTTGCAAGCAGGCAGTCGTGAGTTCGATCCCCGGTACCGATAAAAATGAAAAAGACAAAAAAAAAAAAAAAAAAAAAACGAAAAGGAATTGGACCTGGCACCTGTCTGCATGCCCCTATTCTAGCACTGGCAGCCAGCACTCCTTCAGCTCAGCTTTGGGCTCAGGCCCTCAGATTATATAAACCTGCAGTCAAAGTTCCTTCTCGACTGTTCTCTTCCTTGACTGCAATGCGTTTGTCTTCCACTTTTTTTGCATTGCCCAGAGTGTCTGCCATAACAAGGTGCACCTACTTTGTTATATAACATAGGTTTAAAAATAAAATCATTTCAGGGCTGGGGATTTGACTCAGAGGCATAAGAGCCTGCCTTGCAAGCGCAGGTCATGAGTTCGATCCCCGGAACCAAAAAAAATTAAAATTTCATCGTTTCCTAAAACTTAAACTCAGGCACGAAAGGACTAAAAGAAAATAACTGACACTAAACTTCTATTTCCAGTCACCCTTTAAAGACTATGGTGAAATAATACAACTTAGTTACTTTCCAGACAGAGAACAGTTTATTGGCAGACACCTAGACTGTGACATCTCCAGGCAAAAGAAAAATGATGCTAGGTAGAAGCTGAAGCTGCAGGAAGATACAAAAAACAAAACCAAACAACAACAAAAAACAATAGAAAAGATTGACATGCAGGTAAGTCTGCATAAATTCTGAGTGTAGAAGACTTTAAAGTAAGCCTTGGGGGTATTATACGTGCAGCACTGAAACTCATACAGGGCAACAAAGCCAAATATAAGAGAAGGAAAAACAGGATCTAGATCTTCTCAGGTTATTATATTATCTGAAAAATGTTCAACACTCAGTACTTATAACATATCACCCCGAGAACACATGTTGTAATCCCTAGGGTTTCCATTAAAAGTAAATCACAAAATGTGTAATTAATAAGCTAGTAGAGGAGGAAACAAAAAAGAAAATACTTGATCAATTCAAAAGAAGACTTGATTAAAAAAGGGGGGGGGGACTAAAAGAGAGAGAAAATAGAGAACAGGACAAATAGCAAAGTCAGTTGGTAGATTTAAACCCAAATCTGAGTAATTCCACCCACACTGAACTCTTCAGGGTGACTAAAACTACCAGAATAAAAAATAAAAAAAATTAAAAAAAAAAAAAACTGCATGCATACGCTCCTTACCAGAGACAATCTTTAAACAAAGACACAGAAAGTCCAAGTTAAGAGACAGGGAAGTAAGAGGGAAAGGAATGGAGTGGGGGTGGGGGGATATGTCATGTACAGGTATAAATTCCCTATGATGAATGTTATCACTATAATATTTTTTTAAGACAGAAATAACACGCAACTTGAAATACTGTGCTAGGTTTTCTTTCTTTTTTTTTTTTTTTTAAATAATTTTGGCAAAATCACACTAACTTCTAACCACCCTCCCTCCACTCTACTGCTCCTGAATGCTCATGACCCTGGAAGAAATGCGTAATTCTGGAAGGCTTCACTGAGTTTAAATGTTGATCTTCAGAGACCAAAGTGCAGAGAAAAGCACATCTTCAGATCTCAGCTAAGGACACAGATAAGGCCTCTGGATGTATTTCATTCAACAAGGGCTCACCAGCCACCATGGTTATGACCAACCAGGTGTTCTGGACAGACACAACAAAAAGTCACAAAGGCAAATCCCTCGTGAGGAACATAGCATAGGCATCTCCAGCTGATGAACAGAAACACATATCAACCATTAAAAGAGAACATTAACCATTAAAAGAAAAATCTTTGTTATACATTAAGAGTCCATTAACTCCTGGGACCCCATTGAGCTTGCCTGAAGAGGAAGACTGTGCACAATCACGCCTAGGATCAGCCACTACTCCCCGCTGCCCGTGCCTGAGAAAGAGGGAGCAGAGACCGCGGCCAGGACTCCATACCTGAGTGGTGTCCTCCATGAGCCCCCGGATTTTCTCCACCACATCATTGCGCCGGTGCTGCCGCAGGGCGCTGATGAGCTGGGCCAGGCTGGCCTCGGGGCCACGCACCGTCCAGTGCTGCAGCGCGGCGTAGGCCCGCTCGTGGTCGGCTGTATACCCGTTGGAGAAGGCGGCCACCTCCCTCTCGCTGGCATTGCACAGGAACTGGTAGATGTCCTTCCACTGGCTCCCTACCTGGGCTGCCACCAGCTTCAGGATGTCGATCCCTGTGCCAGACACCAAAGGATAGAAAGACAAACACAGGAATGCGTGAGGAGGAGGAGGAACTTCCCTATTGTGCTGGTCACCACGGCCAGGTTTCCAGGGCAGACTCTACTTCCCGGGCTGGGGTACGCTCAAGGGTCCATCCCTCGCCCAGTCTGTACCAGGCCCTGGGCTCATGCCCAGCACTGAATAAAGCAAACAAGCAAAACCAGGGTGATAATTTAAAAATTGTTCACTTTCCAATTGTAGAACGAGAAAGCAGATTGTTCTTAGGACTATAATACATCAACCCCAAAAGACATTTTGAAAGCCAAACCCAAGAAAGGGAATCAGAGTGAGTCCTTTGTTATTTCTAATACAACTATAACCAAATAAATTAGAATCCCCAAGACTAAGAAAGTGGTGATTTCAAGAAATATAGAGAAATAGAAGCGCCAGATTAACAGTGCAGTGGACGCCATCTCTGTAAGAACACACAGACTCTGAGACCTGTGTTCTTCGCCCAGCCGACAGGGTTTGCCCAATGGAAGCATTCCTTATGGACATCTAAATTCTTGACTCTAATTCTATTCTTAACAAGTCATTTCCTGGGCTATTATTCAGCTTTCTAAGTTGACTTCTGCCATTATAATGAGCACAACAGCCACAGTGACAGAGTACTAATAATAGCTCTTATCTTGCAGGTATTATGTTAAGGCATTAGCTCACAGAACATCTTTATAAAAGTATTAACATTCCAATTGCACAGGTAAGACACACGAGCACACACACACACACACACACACACACACACACACACACACACATACTGGGTAAGTTAGGTTTCTGCCCAATAGTACAAAAGCAAGTAGTTTGGGTATTGAATTTAACCTCCCATAGGTATAAACCATTATGAAATGCATGGGCACAGGCTACCAATGCCCATTTGTGTCCCCGCTCTGCCCTCCAAGATGTGGTAGAGGCCACAAATAATACCTGACCTTACAACCTAAGTCCTTTCCCACCCCGATAGGGTTACATTTTCTGCAGTGTGAAATGCAACAGGAAAGCAACAAGAACTTTCTTCTTCTTCTTCTTCTTCTTCTTCTTCTTCTTCTTCTTCTTCTTCTTCTTCTTCTCAGCCTCACAGAAGATCCACCCTTATGAGGTATCTTAGCAACCTAGGCCTATGGATTTTTCTTTACCAAATTGAGATGCTCACCTTTGCATTTAAAGAAACCACCTCCTGACTTCTCTTTGGCACGTCTGAGTGGCCAGCAGGCTGTTCCTGCACACTGGAATCATTATTAGGTAAAATGAGCTGACACCATCACCACCCCACAGCATAGCGGCAGCCACAAACTGACAACCAGGTCAGCTGTGAAGTGGCCAATGGCAGGGAATGCACAGTGTGTACGCTCCACATAAAGGGATGACTGGAGGCTGGAGCAGGGGCAGGAAACTTCACTGCCCTTCTCACAACAGTGTGCACTTGAAAATTCATGAATGGTTGCTTTCTTCAATTTTCCACTTAATCTTTTTGGACTTCGGTTTACCATGGGCAACCCAAGCCACGTGTGGCAAAAATGTGGGTCAGTGGGGCTCCTGCAGTCATTACGTCTTGCTGTCCCTGCAGACCTGTGACTGTGTACCTGGTACACAAAACACACAGCAAGACACCAGGAACCGACCTCAGGTTTACACACGTTGTTGGGTGAGGTCCCCAAGGAGTTGTCTCTGGTGTCCCCTTCCTACAGCACTTTCTCTCTGCCTGTGTCACACCTGGGTACATGTGTAACACTCAGGACGATTCTGGTGCAAACATCAGCAGGGGTCAAAATCCTCAGCTTTCATGAGGCCACACTTGCATCCCCTGACACCAAAATTCTTGTTACCAATGTCTTAAAAATATTTACTGCTAAATTTTTAAAAAGGGTGGAGGGATCATGTTCCCAATAGAAAGACGGGAAAGAGAAGAATATAGAAGAGCTTACGACTGTAAATTAATTAAATTTTCTATTAACTAGAGGTTAACCAGGAAAAAAAATGAGGGGGCTCCAATCAGTTGTTGAGATGTTTTTAAAATGAGCTGTCTCTTCTTGCCTACAGAACCTAGATGTTCTGTAGAAATGGAGGGCATGGTGGTTCCTCAGCGTAAATCCTTGCTTGGCTGCACAATCCTCTTGAGGTGGGTGACTTGGAGAACTGTCCACACACACATCCTGAACCAACCCTTTACAAATCACTTTCAAAACCTAAGCTCCTCAAAGAAGGCTGCATTCTCGACTATAAAAGTTTCAGACTGCAAAAACATTAAAACTGAAAAGAAAAACTGAGAGCCCCCCACATTGAGACGTTGCAAGGGGCCCTCACTGTTTTCCTGGCAGTGTGCGGTGGCCTTGAACCACCCGCATTTCCTTGCCCACAACATTGCTCATGCGGCTTTTGATTTCAGGAACTCAGACTCCTAAAAAAAACCTGAGTCCCATTTAAAACCCTGCAGGTAAGTGTATGGAGAAAGCCAGAGATTTGTGGTTGATGTGGTCGACACTTTCAAACACCGAAAGGCTTCTTAGTCCCTGAGTTTTAATTTAGGTCAATTTGGCGAAGGCCCACAGTGTCTCACATGAAAACGTGACTGTTTTCTTATTAGTAGGACCATTGCTTACATCTTCAAAATGCCCGTGACAGTGCGGCTTCGAGCAAACCACTAAACGTCATATCCATTTCCTTTCTTCACAACAATGACACTCAGGCTGGTCCTGGGTGGTGACTGGTTAACACACGCTATAGACTTAATTTATTTTTGGAAGCTCCTCCACCACACACACTACTAAGACTCTGTATGTCCTAAGTGCTAGAACTTAAGGCTCCATTCATCAGCCTTTAGATGTGCAGCCTTCAGAGAGTACTTAAAGAGTTCAAAGGCTTAACGGCAGCTCCTTCTTCTAAAACCAAGTGTTTAGATTTTCTGAAGCCACAAAATAAAATAAATAAATAAATAAATAAAGGCAGAAAGAAAAACACAAAAGCATGGGTACAGTGAGATTTGTTCCCCATTCAAGTGGGCTGGAAGCTAAATGCAGAGCCTGAAATGAAATTGCGTTTTGCTCGCCTGCCATGTCAGTCTCTCACTGGTCTGCAGCGGGCAAATCCGCACCAGAGCAAATCCGCACAGCTCCCTGGAAAAGCCATCCTTCAGGCCAGCACCCTGGCACAGCCCCCGAGAGGAAGAGCCTATGGCACTGAGCTGACGGCACCTTGTCACTCCGCCACCCTAGCACCCAAGGGAGAAGAAAGACTTCAGGATGTTTCAAGAGCATTTGCAAGCGGCTGCAGGGCTGGGCTGCATTTGCTGGGCAGAAAACCCCTGTGAAATCTGAAGGCAGAAAGAGTTCATCCCCAGGGAAACACAAACCTGTGGAACTCTAAAGGCATCTCCCTGTTTGTTTGCTTACTTGTTTGTTTAGTGCCAGATAAGAAGAAACAACAGCACTATGGAAAAAAGAGGCGGGGTAATTAACCAAGGAGACAGCTGTCTCTGGGGCTAGGAGACCATCACAAAAGGATTCAGAGTTCTTCATGCAGAGGGGGCTAGACGCTGGGGGGGATCTTACCGTACTGCTTCATCTGTTGTTTATCTTGCTATTCCTCTCAAAATGGTAGACCTGACATGTACATATAAACATGCATGCAGTCATCTGCCAAGCTCATGAGTTCTACACTGCAGATTCAGGCAACAGCAGATCAAAAGGGTGGTAATCATTTCTGTATTGAACATGTACAGACTCTTGATCATTATTTTTAAATAATAAAGTATAATGACTATCTACACAGCATTTACCTTGCTAGAGATATGAGGAGTAACACGGAGGTGACTTAAAGTACACAAGATGATTCGTGGGGTTACACACAAGTCTGTGCCATTTTTCCTAAGGGACTTGAGCTGACTTGGACTTTGGTGCCCATAAAAGGGTCCTGGGACCCATTACCCAAGGTCCAGCATGCACTTAATACATGCACACGTGTGTGTGTGTGTGTGTGTGTGTGTGTGTGTGTGTGTATGTGTGTGTGTGTGAGTGTTACAAATGCATATTTCTCAGCACTTGATTTTATGAGTGAGGAATCTCAGGGAGAGGGGTTGGTGACCACAGAATCGCCTCCACTGTCATCCATCCTTGGAAGAAGGGAGAGGGACAGGGAGGACAGAGCCAGCAGGAACAGGACTGCTGCCATCACACAGCACAGCCCTGGTTTCACAGATGTGGTGCCTAGGGGACAGTGATGGTGACACTGTTTATGGATCACACTCAATGCTGAAAGGACTGGGCATTTCCCAGTGCCTCATGCCGGTTACCTACGCCAATAGTTCTCATTGTTTGGAAAGAGATGAGGACACTTAATGAGGAGATTCTCAAGGCAGCAATTAGAGCCTCCCAGGATGGTGACTCCAGGGTTATCCAGGGGTGGCTTCTGAATGGTCTCCTGAGACGTCCATGTGGAAAACGGGAAGATCAGCTTCCCTCCCACAAGCCCTCACCCACCCTCACAAAGGCACTCTGCTGTCAGAGACCCACACTCTGTCCCCAGCCTGCAGAGGCCTGTACTGGGTTGTGCGTGGCCCAGAGACTGGGATGAGGCAGAGCTCTGGCACCCTGGGGTCCACCTTCTACCCCATTCCATGGTCCTGTCCTCTGAGATGCATTTCTAGTCACCTCACCTGCACCCATATTTTACTTCTGCTTTGATGACCACTGTGCCCAACACCTACCAGAGCCTAGTGACATATGGTGACTGAATTAATGAATGAACCAAATAATGAATGCTTTGTGTCACCCCTGCTCTCTGACTAAATTCTCTCTGCCACTCCATCTCATTTGATCACTAAGACCCTGAATGAATGGGGTCCCCTACTGACAAAGCACCCTCTAAACCAGCAAGCCCACACGCTCACATGCTATGGGACCAGAGTATCACCCACACGTCAGCCACAGTGGCTCCCAGCGCAGATTTCAACTGGGAATGCACCCTGGGAACTCGGGGTGCTCAGGGTTAAAAACGCTCCCTCCTGCTTCCAGGAACAGAAGTGGGAGAAATGGTTTGGATTCTATTTTAAATCCCAAAAAGTCTCCTGAAGCTAAATTGATCACTCTCAACAGACAGGCTTAACGGACAATAACTGCAAGCTCAAATGACTCTCAAAAGCTGCTTTTAAAAATGTGCAAAGATCTCTTGAAGTTAATGCACACACTGCTTTTCAGTGACAAACTATAAAAGTAGCAAATTTTCCAAGTAAAAGGAATAGGTATCTCTGATTCTATAGAAAAAAACTGAAAACACCGAAAGCTGTCAGTATATGCATTTAACAGAGGCCCACGGGCCCTAACTTTGGGCATGACACAGCCCTAACCTTTGGGAGGATGATGGGAAACAAACCCAGAGCAAACCCCACACCTTTCCTTGGGGAAGAGACAGCATATGAAATAATAAAACAGCAGTGTGCAGATGAGGAGCACTGGGGCGGAAGAGAGGGCAGGGGAGAGAGAAGGGAATTGCAGAGGAGGAGGAGCATGTGGAGGAGCAGGGCTGAAAGTCTAGGGTTGCCACAGGGTGGGAGGAGCCTGGAGAGAGGAGCCCTCGTCACCCACATAACCCTCAGCTGTGCCACCCTCGCAGGTGTTGGCAATGACATGAAAAAGCAGAGACAGAAATGGAGAGGCCAGTCAGAAGCCACCATGATAATCCAGGAGGGAGGACACAGTGACCCAGCAGAGGCTGCGGAAGTGACAAGAGGTGAATGACCCTGCACATATTTTGAAAATAGGGGACTGGGTGTGGTCGTGCATGCCTGCCATAGGACTTGGGAGGATAAGGCAGGAGGGGCGCCTGGAGTGTGAGGCCAGACTGAACTATACCTAGTGGGATCCTGTCTAATATGAGTGAGACAGAAACAGGAGTCAAGAACACCTCCCTGGTTTCTGCCTGCACCCCTGGGCACCACATTCTGCAGCACAGCACAGGGTGGGGTAGCACAGGGACTGCAGGTGAGGGGCTTGTCACACTCCCAGATTTGTCAGATCTGCAAAGGCTCCCTCTGTCCTGAGGTAACACACATGGCCCGTGCTGATGCAGGCATTTGGACATCTCAGAGGACAGGTGTGTTTAAGGTCAGGCACCACCAGGTCAGGAGAGCTCCTGCAGCACACTGCCATAGGAGCTCAGGTCCTCGAGGAGGAGGAGGAGCAGCAGCAGCCAGCCCAGGAGGACAGCAGGGATAAAGTGTATCTGGGACAAGGAGACCAAGTGCCAAAGGTGGCCACAGACCAACCAGGGCAGCTGAGGACCGATAGCAGCATTAGAATCATGTTCTCAGACCATGTGGGAAAGAGGCAAGGCCAGCTGGGCGCCCGTCACAGTGAGCCTACAGTTTCCTCCTATCCCCCTTCACTGGCATCCTTGGATCAACAGTGCTCCCGAATTGATTAAAAAGTTATTATTTTAACTTACACACGAATCCCTTGTTAAACACAGATGCGCCACCCTCAAGTCCAACACGTGACTTCCATGCATCCCAGCGGGGCTCGCATACAGTGACATCGAGGACAGCTTACTACTCTTCCTCCTTAGCACAATGTTTGCACAACACCTGGCCAGGTGGCGCCAAGGCACACACCCCTAAGGGACTGTTTTGCTATTTGCACCTGAATGCTCTGTGGGGGAACTGCGGATGTGGTGGGCATGGACTACAGCTCATCCAACTAACCAGTGTTGGAATCTGTGCTATTTGAGAGCTTGAAAACACATTAGCATTTCCAGGGCCCAGGGGAAGGAGAGCGGCCAGGCCATCACAGCTCTGGTCACTGTGCACTGAATAACTGGTGCCTCTCACTGGGCTACAGAAGCTTCCTTCTCCTGCAACCATTCTGCATGCTTCCCAAAGCCCTAACAGGCTGCACAGGAAAGCGCCGTCTGCAGGGAAGAGGTGGAAATGGTGGTGGGAAGTGCCTGCGTGGAAAACAGCTCAGTATTCCTGTCCTGTGACTGAGGAGTCACAGCCTAGGGCAAGAAAGCCAGGACACTGCAGCTCTTGATGGGAATCCTCTGTTCCCTCATCAGCCTCCTGGAGTTTCCCCCAAGTTCCCAGCCTGCAGGAAATGTGGGTTGACAGCTGATGACTGTCTGGGTCCTCAGGCAAGGAGACTCTGGCAGTGGAGGGCGGCTGCTGTCTGTTGTTGAGAAAACCGCATGCTCCACAAATGTGAGCTGGGACCAGCTGGCTCAGTGGCTTCTGACTCACTGGAACCCACTGGACCCTTTTACATCAGCCCCACAGACCTTCTAGCCACAGAGCACCTGGTCCTCGGGTTTTTCCACTCCAAGCAATTCATGAGAAAGTAAGAAACCCAGGCAATTTCTACAGAGAAAATCTCATTGACGATGATTTCCTAAACATTTCACAATAAGCTGGCATTTACTAAGGAGAATAAAGTTTTCTTAATTGAGCATAGTTTAGAAAGACAACCACAAAAATGGCGGGCACCAAGAAATTGATGGGAAACTCGAATTCTGAAGTCAAGGATGGTGTTTACTGTCAGACTTGATTCTTGAGTTTAAGACCTGGCACTGTGACTCCCTAGTCATAAGTATGACCTTGGGCAAGTTACTCTCTGTTCCTGTTTCCCCACCTATCAAATGAAGATGCTTTAACTATGAAAATAGTTAGTATTCATAAATACTTAAAATAAGATATGGCACTCAGTGAACATGGTACAGTTTGGCTAAAGCAGACAATGAAAACTTCAAGCAGCAGAAATCTTTCATAGCAAAAAGTGTATTTTAGTAAGCTCAGTTTGCCAGTTTTGGGACCTCCACCCCCATATTGTCTCCTGGCCTCACCCATGCTGAGAATGGCAATGACTCCGTAACTGTTACAGCTTGTGTTTAGATGTCCCCCAAAGCCTTGTGACCGCACCTGTGGTCACAGGTGGGGCTTTTTCAGAGATGTCTAGGTCTAATGAGATGCTGGGATTGATTCATGGTGCAATTCTAGGTTCAAGGACACTAGGAGTAAGGTTCAAGGACACTAGGCGGCACTCACACCCACCCTAAGCAGCCCAGATACGATATAAGGGATAGAGAGAGCTGTGGTTATTCCATGTTGCTTTCCCACCTTCTGCCTGCCAGGCATTGTTTCTCCTCTGTGATGCCCCTCTGCCATGTGCCGCTCTGCCTTGGAGCTTGCCGAGTATGGACCAAAAAACTTCTATGAACTGTAAGCCAAATAAGGTTTTCCTCCTCTAACTGTGGGAGTCAGGTATTTTGTCTCTGCAACAAGTAACTAAGACAGTAACACAACTGAAACAGAGAAGTTCTGAGTTAGCACGCAAATCCCAACACTTGACTTGTCCTCCACTTCTAAACACTGCACAAATGGTTTTAGTAATTCTGATGAAATGTTTCCTTATTATTTCCAAAATCTGGTGCAGAGTTTACTGACGTTGCTCCTCATCATTTAACTACCAACTACTGCAGCCCCTGGGAAACACGGATACCAGAAGCATGGCCAGTTTCTCGCTCATGATCATTCTGGGTCTGCCTACTTGGCCTGGAAAGAAGAAGCTGCCTGCCAAGCTGCATATCTGGAAGACCCATTTCTATCACAAACACACCAAAGACCAGCTCTCCAGCAGGGAGCCAGGGCTAAAAGGAAGAGCTACACTTAGGGAACAAAGGACACTCTCTTAAGCCTGATGTCAGAATTTCAAAGAACCTAGAACCATTTAGCCCACTGGCTAGTTAAAGAGGCATGATGTCTTGAGCAGTGAGTTGTGGGTGGGAGGTAGAATGGAAGAAATAAAAACTATTACCAGTTGCTGGGCATAGTGGTACACATACCTGTAACCCCAGCACTCAGCAAGCCAAGGTAGGACTGCTGCAAGTTCCAGGTTAGTTTGGGCTCCATGGGGATTTCAAGACCAGCCTGAACTCTAGCGAGACCCTGTCTCAAAAAACCTAAATAAGTAAGTAAAATTATAGACAAGGAGATTATACAGAAACCGTTGTTCATTTTCTGTTAGTTGATTCTAAATACCCTGTAATACTGTCATTCTCTTAAATGGTTTTACATTGTTTTGATATATTTGATGCTACAGTATACAAAGTTATACTCAAAGATTTCAAGGACAGAGACAATATGGTAACTACTTTTATGTCGGGATAATCTTGTGGTGCAACACTATTTTGTTTAAATGGTTATGTTTTGATCTGCGCTGATTTGCTGTTATGCCCTCTTTTATCTCAATCTCCATTTTATTGTTTACTTTTTTATCCTTTTAATTAAGGGAATAAATTAAAAAATAGCAGGATATATTATAGTAACCCACTTTGACTTTCCATTATCTTGATTTAAAGCCCTGTATTGCTCTCACCATCTTGTTTTGACTGATGTTCCTCTATTCTGTTTTGCTTGATAGTACCAGGTTCAAAAGTTTAGGCAACAGCTGTGAAGATAGTGGGATTCATTATGATGCCCGTTCTGGTTGACTATTATCTACTTTTGAAGACCTATAATGTCTCCAATGTTTTGGTTTTGTTGGTTTTGTTCTTTACTGTTTTGTTCAATTTTATTATAACTAATGATATAGGCAATTCTATTAGAGATAGCGGGAGGCATTATGGTAACCATTGTTGATCACCTAGTATTATGTTTTTACATTATCTATTATGTCCACCCTTTTCATTTGACTGACTGTTCTGTTATGTCACATTTGATTCTACTCTCTTCCAAAAAAGTAATAAGAACTGTGGGAGCAACAAAACCCAAAATGTGTAATTGTCATTGTACAAAAGAGAGGAAAAGAAAGTGCTCTAAAAGATATAACTGCATGTATATTTAAGTGTATAAGATAGATAATGATGGGGCTGGGGATTTAGCTCAGCGGCATAAGCGCCTGCCTTGCAAGCAGGCAGTCATGAGTTCGATCCCTGGTACCGATAAAAATGAAAAAGACAAAAAAAAAAAAAAAAAAAAAAGATAGATAATGGTATTACTGAGTTTTGTTGGATCATTGAACAGAACTGTTTGCAGTCTCACTGTTGGAATGTCCACTTTATAAGCTTTAATTTTGTAACTTGAACAATTATTTCTAAGATGACAAAATGTAATCCATTAACTAGTGATTTCCTACTGTTTATTTTTTTCTCTAAATCTGTATAACTTGTACCCTTTCTCTGCTTTTTTTTCCTTTTTCTCCTTAAATTAAAAAAAAAAAAAAGTAAGTAAAATTACCACCAAAAACTCAAGACTTAAACTACAGCTCAGTTCAGTAATAGCAACTGAACTTCTTAAAGTAACTGCATAGAGCAGGCCTGGGTCTGAAGCAGTGTTGTCTCCCAGGATAATTTTATGCAAGTCATGCAAATACATTCAACCATAGAGCCAGCTGGGCTGAACTGTCATTTGGGCTGAGTTTCAAACCTAACACAGGAAAGGCGTTTGGCTGTGGGTTGGTTCTTTTTAACTTCCTGTTTCTGGGTTGGCATCACAAAAATACAGGTTAGGTGGATGGAGACGTTAGAGACTCTGGAACCCACGATCCAGCAAAGCTCCTGGCTTATGTCTCTGAGCCACACATCTGACCTTCAGCAGGTCACCCTTTCCCTGCACGTCTGTGGGTCAAAGTGTCTTCTCACCCTGACTTAGAGACAAAGGATGCAACATTCCCTGTGACCTCTGCTGCTCTCAAAGTTAATAAAGCCTAGTGTCTTAGTTACCTTTCTCTCATTGCTGACACAAAATACCTGACACCCAAACTTTGGCGGAAAAAAAGGTTTATTTAGCTTACAGTTTTTAGAGGTTTCATTTCATAATCAGCTGGCTCCAAGGCAGGGTGACATGGCACAGAGGTAACACTTCAAGGCAGCAGCCAGAGCAAAAACAAGCCTCTTCTCTTCCCTTATATTGTACACGGGCCACCTCCCCCCACTTCAGAGTGGGTGTAGCACTCACCAAATCTCTCTGCCCTCTTTTGCACAGGATGAGGATATTTACATAGTAAGAACCCTGGCTCCCTGCTGAGTGTCTCAGTTAAACCTCTAAACTTCTCAAGTTGACACAATGTATCAACCCTAACACCCAAGTTAAGCAATTTAACAATGAATCTTTAAAAAAAAGAAAGAAAGAAAATTCCTTAGCTGTAGGATTCCTTGAAAGTGAAGCTGGTTATAGGTTGATCTCTAACATTCCCTATCATTTCAGAGTAGGGTGACGTAATTTGCCCCCCCCAAGCATTTTGCTTATTTACGTCACATTCATTTACGTCACATTCTTCTGCTGTAAATCAGAGATCAGAATCAAGCAGGTAAACATTTAGGTTTTTTTTTTTTTTTTTTTAGGAAAACAATTCAACACACTAAGGACCTCAAGCAGGAGGTAAGCCAGCATAAAGCAGAGAAAGAGAGGTAAATACGTAACTAAGAGAATCTCATCCTCTGACATGGTATCACTCAGAACATCTTTCCCTGAAGGAATTCGTGGTTGTCATGGCTACAGATGTCCACAGGGGACAATCACTGCCTGGGTCCCCAGGGTCTCCTCCCAGGCAGGGCACTGAGTCTATAACCTGCAGGGAAAGCCAGGCAAGGTCATTCTCTTTCTTTATGTTAATTTCTTTAGCTCTGGCTTTTCACTGCTGTATCACTGACAGTTTTCGCCACCCCCAAGGGTCACTTTCAGATCATCTTGCAGAATTTAAGCCCCAGTTAGTTACAAAGATGCACCAGTCTGTGGGAAACTCCAAGTTCAGGAACCTCTTCTTGGGAACACTGGCAGGTGAAAGGTCCTGAGTCTGACCTTTCACCTGGGCCAGAGTAAGACTGGATTCATGCTAAGGAATACAAAGCCAAGCCCTGACTCATAGATGAACCCTCAACCAGACAGGGAGAGGGCTGAGTAGGACTCGAGCTCCCTGAAGGCTGCTGCTGCTCACAGGTGGACATGAGCTGCTGTCTCCCCTTAGTCAGCAAGACAGCTGAGCAACTGTCCCTTGGGAGCCACACAAAGCCATCCTCAGTGGGTCTGTTCCCACCTGGGGCACCCAGCCCAGGGGACCAGGCCTCTCCCAACATGAACACTGAGAATGGACGAGACAGTGTCCATCATTTCTCTGCAACGAGGTGATGCTGGATCACTGTGGTTTGGGTGACACACCTGAGGACAGTGAAAGACAGGACACTGATCTGCAATGGCTCTTCCACCTCTAAAGACTGCCTCACTGCCCTACAGCATCAGCTATGCATGTTCTGTGGCTCTTCCCAGCCATGCATCCCGATTTGAGTGGGAACTTCATTGTACTGACCTCACTCTTACCAGAGGGAGCTTCCTTTGAGCTCTGTGCACTCGTGTCCTCCCGCAGGGGCACTTTCACAAGCAAGCCTGACTGCCTCTGCGGCACAGGGTAGGACCCACGAGGTCAGTGCCCCCGACAGGTGTCAGGGTGACACCGCACTCATAGCAGCTGACCGCCTCTGGTGATGTGCTCCTGTCTCCTCCACAGAGAACGTGCCTTGCCCCAGGGTCACCAGCCTCTCAGTGGCAGATAGGCCAGCTCCCTGGCCGTGTGTGAGGAAGGAGCTTCTGCTAGCCCAGCTCAGAAGACCTAAGTACTTTCCCTGCGTAGACATCTGCCTTCCTCCCCACCTGCAAGGTCCTGGGTGACAGTGTCTGCTGTAACAAATCCACCATCTCTGCTTCTCAAGCAACATGGGTCAAGCTGGAGTCCAAAGCTCCAAGCTTCCTCCTGCCCCCGCTCCCGTTCATCCAAAGCCATCTGTTCCCAGAGCAAACAGACGAAAGGCACAGATGAGGCTGGACCCATGGGGCCATCCAGCCTGTCCTCCTCTGTCCCCTGATCAATAGTGGCAGGCCCAGCCAGGGAAACCAGTATGGTGAACCCACCTCTAAGGCTCAGCTCCTTGAGTAAATGCTGACATCTTTTAGGGGAGATAGAGGAATTCTGGAATAATTTTTAAAACAAGACAGTGAATGTTTAAATGAAAAATTTAAAAATTATAGTATAAGACATCATCATGAATCCCCACACAAAATCCCTCCTTTCTTTGAACACAATTATCCCATTGTCCTCACCACTTTCTGAGCAGTTCTGGAGTTCTCTGTCTTGGTGGCTTTTAAATATATATATAGTGAAATGATGGTGCCATGTGCCATCCAGCGAAGAGGCAGGCTCACAAAAACATCACAGTGTGGGCTGGATGTGGTGAGGGACACTGTAATCCCAGCACTCAGGAGGTTGAGGCAGGATGATTGCTTCAAGTTGAGGCCAGCCTGGGCTACACAGTGAGTTCAAGGCTTGTCTGAACTACATATCAAGTTTAAAAAAAAAATAGTGTGTGTTCATCCACCTTATTCACCAGATCTGGCACTGTGTGACTTCTGGCTCTCTCCCAAAGTTAAAATGACCATGAAAGGTCAATGCTTTGAATCAGCTCAGGACATCAACGCAGCCACAACAGCACAGCAAAACACACTTAGGAATGAAGATGTCAGAACTACATCAGAAAGTGACAGGAACAATGGAATGAGTATGCTCACCATGAGGGGGAGGATTCTATGGCGATGCATCTTTTACAGTGATACTTTTTAATTTTTTATTTTCTTGGTACCAGGAATCAAACTCAGGACCTTGCACCTGCCAGGCAGGCACTGTGCTGCTGAGCTATGTCCCTAGTCCGATACGCCCAGACACTTTTTAAAAAATTTAAACATTCATCTTAGTTTCTGGTCACAGTCATATAGGGTAACAGCCATCTGTTGGTCACTGCAGTATGTGGCTCAGTGGCCTCCAGTCCATACTCTGGGCTCACTGTCTCTCCCTGGTGTCTTCTCTCTTGCTCTCAGGGTTGTGGGGCTTGAATGAGGAGTCTGTTTCTCCTTGAAGCCTTGCTGGATTCTAGTGCTACGTGTTAACTTTACTGCTGCCGGGGTCAGTTCCTAGACTGCCTGTAGGCTCAGTGGGGCAAAGCAAAGTGGTTCTGATGTGGAACAGCCACCAACAGATGGACTTGTCTCACTGAGTGATAATCCCAGACAGGTGACCCAGGTATGGTGACACTCCCACCTGTCTGGGATTATCACTCAGTGAGACAAGTCCAGAGCCCACCAAGAACAACGGGGGTGGTGATGGTGGCATCACCTTATCACCCTCTCCCTCTCGTCCTGGTGACACTTGTGCACCCCTGACCACAGCACAGGTGGCACCGCACTAAGCACCAAGCACCACAGCCACTGTGCTCACCGTGTCCGTGTATCACACATGAGAGCTGAAGCTCTGTATCCTCCCAGGACCACACAGCTAGTAAGTGGACCTAGACTGGAGCCTACACTCCTCCGGCGGGTGACAATGCCTTTCTCTAATTGTCCAGCACTCTCAGTCCAGGCCCAGAGAAGGCAAAGACGGTAACTAAACATGAGTAGAAAATGCCAGATCTGGAGCCTGAAGCCCAGGCTTACTGCGTGATCGCTAGTCTCTCCTGATTCCTCCCTCGGTCAAATCCTGTCCTCCACTGTCTCCTCACTTCCAACCCAGGACCCCCACAAGGTTCTCTTGCTGGCCCATTTCCATGCTATTTGTGTGCAAACACCTGGCATTTCCAGAATTCCCACCTGTGAACGAGTGGGTTCTCTCTGCATCACGCAGGTCCTGTGTTTGAGGTGAATGGGCTCTTTGTGAATGTCACAAACTAGATGTGAAAGATCCAGACTGTCTCCCTAGCTTCTGCTCAGTTTTACACTGGTATCATGGAAGCCTCCTTTAGCTCTTAAAACGAATTCTTGGCATCAATGGCAAAAGATTATACAGAACCCATTGATGCAAAAGATTATACCCAACCATCTTGAGACTTTCATGTTTAAATCCCTAATACCAACATCATCGGAAGCCAACAGGAAGCACCTCAGTAGAGTTCAATGGGTTTAAAATAACCCAACCTCACAAAGAGTCCATTTGATTAAGCTGTGGATGCTGAGGACTGGTGCTGTCAAAATTTTCCGGGATGATGGAAGGGTTCTCTACCTGTGTGTCCCATGCAACTTCTGGCCATGGGTCCATGCTCGGCACTTAAGACTCACCTGGTGCAACTGAGGACTGAATTTTTCATTTTAATTCATTTCAGTTTCACAGTAAACAGCTCACAGGACCAGCAGGCACCAACTCAGCTTCAGGTCACTCCTCTGTGAGCCCTGAGCTGTAGCTGTAGGCCACGCATAGGAGATGCAGAGGAAGGCCCGAGGTCTGCTAGATCAGAACCCCCAGGCTGTGGGCAGTGACAGATGCCACCGCCACCCAGTTACAGTGGCAGGTGGTCAGAGCTACATGTAGGGACAACGGCTCGAGTTCCAGTCCTGCAAAGTGAGACCTCCCCACCTGTGCCACAGCTGGCCTAAGGAATCGTGCAGGGGGTTTCCTGGTTCCTGCTGCCACCCACGTGAGTGAGGGAGGGAGATGCTGTTCCCAAGTGTCCCGTGCTTTAAGTGACTCCATCAGGGACTGCACAGTGCCACACAGCACTCACCAGAAGCGGATCAGGAACCATGTACAGGGTAGGCTATGTAAATCCCACTCCTTTTCCCTCATCCACTGCCTCTGATTTTGCTTCACGGCTCACCAGGGTGTCCAACCCAACCTCCAGCCAGACATGCCTGTGCCAGAATTAAAAAATACTTCTAAATACAGGAAGCTTTGCTACTTATATACACTAATTATATTGCACAGTCTACATTCATCCCAAGACAAGTGCTCTTCCCTCAGGGGGCCTAGAAGTTTGGAAGACAAGAAGTAGGCCTGAAACAGAAGCTGCAGGTTTTGCTCCCTTTCAGGTCTTCCTGCCTGTGTGATGGTCAGGCTTCCTGGCCATGTGTCAGGGGGTCAGGCTGCCGAGGTACAGCTGTGTCTTTCCTGTCAACAGTTAGGGATCGGGCAGGAGAGAAAGAGAAGAGAGGAGAGGAGAGGAGAGGAGAGGAGAGGAGAGGAGAGGAGAGGAGAGGAGAGGAGAGGAGAGGAGAGGAGAGGAGAGGAGAGGAGAAAGGTAAACAGCAGGAGATGGGAATGGCCGCACTTCTGTGTCCCCTGTGGTTATGAAAGATAAGACAAAGGGACAGATTTGAGATGCTGGAGCCTTTCTCAGCAGAGTGTAGAGCTAGCCAGGAGGGAGCTAGGTTTTATTATCTTTATATCTTTGCTTTTGTGACAAAACAGAACAAACGAAAAAAATCATTTTCTATGTAACCTCCCAATTAACGGTGAACCCACATTAATTTTTTTGTCTATTTTATTTTTAATTTTTTTTTTCTGACACAGGATCCGGCGATGAATTCCAGGCTGGCCTTGAATGCTGTATAGCCCAGGGTGGCTTTGAACTCACAGCAATCATCCTGCCTCGACTTCCTGAGTGCTAGGATTACAGGTATAAAGCCCACACTAATTTAATTTTCATTTTAAATTAATTTAATCTTTATCAGACCCCCCTACCCACACTTACCCCACTATGTTAGGGTTACAGTGCAAAAACAAACATATTTCCCAAAAACTGACAAAATCCTGACAATTTGAGCATTTCCATCTTGCTGACTGAACCCAATAACCAATCCATAGGTAGATTTTTGTACAGAAAAATCCTGAAGTGACTTGCAACTCCCATTGCTGAAACAGACTGCCCTAAATCAAACCACAGACTCGCTGTGACCTCGGGAGGAGGCCAGGTGTCTGGTTCTTCACCCCTGACACAGAAGCAAACCCTTATCTATGTTTCAAAACCCAGCACGACAAGAAAGCAGGACAGCAGTTCTGCACACCTCAGCTTTAGGGAGTGTGGCCCACAGCAGATGGAGAGGGCTGGGGAAGCCTAGTGACAAGAGCTCCTTGCAGGTGGGAAAAAACAGCCACCAATGTCAACTCCGAGTAGTAATCAGGAGCACACCTCCCGCAGGTGGGAGAAGGGCCACAAGGTTTTGCAGGATCTCAAAGGGAACAGAGCCTCTGTCCCCACCTGACCTCATGAACACAGTTCAGGGCGGCAGAGGAGAAGCAGGAAATGCTCTCTTTATCTGGGACAGCCCACTGCCAAGACAGTGTCGTCAGATCGGCACACATTGTTCCCAGGTCTCGGCGCACCTGGCATGGCTCTCACCAGACACAACTTCTCTTTGTCACAGGATTTTACCTGTGGGACCTCTGAGGTTAGCAACTGAAAGGAAAGGGCTGGCTTAGAAAACCAGCCTCAGGATAAACACCCTGCAACAAAAGCTGGGGCAAAGGCTGATCTACTGGGTGACAAGGTGACACCTACATGGGCGTGAGGTGGCAGTGCTGTCTACAGCAGGGACAGCTGGGGCTTGCGGGCTTTGTCAGCCCCACCTCTTTATGAAATAAAACGCTGTCTTTTTTTTTTGAGACAGCGTGTCACTGTGTAGTTCAAGCTGGCCTTGAACTCACTATGGAGTGCAGGCTGGCCTCAAACTTGCAGTGACCCACCTGCCTCAATCTCCCAAGTGCCAGGATTACAAATATGCACCACCACGCCCAGCCTAGGGCCCTGTCATAAGGACAAAGTCATTCACACGGTGACAACAGCTGTAAAATGCCTAAATTCATGGCCTTACATTGCTGTCCGGTGTTGGACCAGTTTTTTCTTCTATACATGCTGTGTGCCCACAGATTTTGAAAACAACACTGCTAGAGTTTATAAATGTAGCAGTCTAATGTATAAACACCACTACTGGAAGGAAAGAAAATAAACAATGATAGGATAATTCCAAGTTTACATAATCCAGCTGGATATTCACACTGTTCCACTAACTAGGTGAATCCAGAGCAAATTTAGCACCTAGACCGTCTCCTTGCAGGGCATCAGGTCTGAGACTGGGTCCTGTCCTCAGGGAAATGTGTGCTTTGCATCCAGCCTTATGAGGTAGACAGACACTCTGGATAAAATATGGACAGCAAAGGACTCTGCACATGCTAAATTTATTCAGGTTGGAAACTACATCATGATTTTTCATAAGACTACTTTATTGTTAGGAAATATATAATGAAGTATTGCAGGGTAAGGGCATGAAATTACTTGGAAAAATTATTCTGACTATATATGCATATATTTCTTTCTATATATGTGTGTATGCATTACATGATAAACTAATCTACATATGTATTTTATTGCACATAATGTAGACATGGTTTTAGAGAAAGAGCAAACAATAAACAAACAGCAGTGTGTACAGGTCAATCCAGCCCCAGGCAGGCAGGCACCCTTTGCACTAAACATTTTTTATAAGTTTGGAATTAGGTGCAAACAAAATGTCCTTGTTCTTAATTAAAAAGAGCAAACAAAGGACTGATGCTTTTTCCAGCCAGGATCCAGGGAGGAGCCCTCTCGTCACATCTGTCCTGGCTCCGGACCGGGGAGGACGCTCACTTCCAACTGACCATCCCAAGGCTGTGACCACTCACACTCACACGCAAGAGAAGCAACAAGTGCATGAATGTGCTTTCTCCTTTCTCCCCACATTTTGTACTGCGACAGTGGCAAGTGCCTATTGTTGAAAATTTAAGGAAATTATAGAAAAACAATTCTAAAAACAACTCTACTCATAAATCCAACCACACTGAAAAAAAAAATCATCTTTCTGGTACATTTCCTTTCAGTCTTTATGGCTTTTGTAGAACTAGGATTATGTTAGATGAACTATGTAACTTATTTAGCTTGGTTTCTTTGTTTACCTAATGTAAATATTTTCCCATGATTTACGGAAAAAGAAACTTCATACAGTGTTTAAAGTCAACATAATATTCCATTACTTATCTCCCTAAAACTGACCCTGTGGTTATTTGTAATGTTTATTTTACCTAAATCTGAGTTAAAAGTTTAAGACCTTTGTACTTGTATCTTTTTTCCACAATACTTCTGCTTATATACTTTCATGTAGGATTCACAAAGACAGAACCAATGGACCGAGTGATACGAGCATTGCAAAACCCAACACCAGAGACCAAGCTGCTTTTTAGGAAAGTAGGTTCCCAGTTCCGTCTTTAGGTGGAATGGACACCAGGATGGGCATACCAGAGCTGGGCTGGACTTCCACTTAGAATGCAAAGAAAAGGAACCTCCTGCCACTGTAAGAAAACTGCGGTCTTCAAGTGACATTTTGCTCTGGGACAAATCCTAGAAGCTATTTTTGCCCTCCAAAGAGGAAAGACCGAAATATTCCAGCCTGTACCAACATATACTCAAAAAAGGGATGCAGGGCCCAAGCCCTGATGGTGACCAGCACTTCAGGTCATGGATGTCCATTGCCCACAAGACACACCCTTCCCCCTCCGACTCCTGCTAAGGAGGAGACCCTCAACATTTAAGCGAGACAGACACATGAAGCGGAAGAGCACGTTCAGATTCAAAACTCACAACAAGGGCAACTGGCAACAAGCTGGGTTTTGGCCCCTCTCCTTTCCCAGTAGCCCAGTGGTGTGACACAGGGAAAGAAAGGGCCGTGTGGTCAGCGAGGAGCTGTCCAGCCCCACCTGGCCTCCCTAACCAGCTTCTCCCTGAACTCAGTTTCCTCACTGGTTAATTGACAGGTCAGGGAGAGTCCCTGTAGGTAACTCTCAGGATTCTGCACCCTTGTCTGCCTCCTCTGTTGGAGGAAATAGAAGATCCGGGTACCGGCTCTGCATGCATGAATTCTAATGCGATGGTCAGACTCATTTCCACCACTCAAGCAGACCAGGTAGCAGCAGCAGCAGCAGCCCAGAAATCCGTACTCTGTGTATGCGCCACTTGTGGGCCACCAGGACTGGGGGAGGGAAGTGGGAGCCGTGGACAAGGAGAAAAGGGAGGGACACTCACCGTGGCCGTTGCAGTAGTAGATCCACTTCTCTCTATTCGGGGCCGGGGCCAGGGACTTCTTCAGCCCCGCCTTCTCCACAATGGTGCTGGGGTCCTGCCGGGGCCCCTTTTTCAGCGTCCGGGAGCTCTTCCGGACGCTGCACACCACGATGACCACCAACACCAGCAGCAGGAAGAGCACGATCATCCAGGGCAGGTGCTCGTTGATGTCGAAGTGCTTGTGCGGGCTCTGCCTCGGGTGGCCCCGCTTGGCGCCCTTGGCGGGAGTGCTGGACCTCTCGCTGCCCGTGGCCTCCATGGACGGCAGCAGCTTCAGGATGTGTCTGTGGGGGGCGTCCTGCTGCCGGCTGACCACGCGGAGGCTCGGGAGGGTCTTGTTCACACCTTGGTCCCCTCCTGCCGAGCTCGTGTTGTCAGGGACTGTCCCTTCCTGGATGCCACTCGGTACCTTTGGTCTAACAGAGGCAGAAGAGTTGGGTTCTGTTGAGTTCATGCCTAGAAAAAAGAGGAAGGATGGGGGAAGAGCTTTTCCATATTTGGGGATCTACATATTCCTTCCTCTCCCTGGTCATCTCCAAATGAGGCCAGATAATCAAAACAGGAATTAGCGATCCAGGGAGATGAATTCATTGTATGGTTCCATCAAGCCTCGCAGGGCACAAGCTGAACAGCTAAACTGACTTTCCTGTACCAAAAGCAAGGCATCCTGTGGGACCCTCCACTCAAGCTTCCGGCAACTTCTCGTGTTGGTCACATACCGAGTGGACAGAGGGGACTCTAGTCCACTCTCAATGGTGCCCATTGTTCAGAGAGCTAGCTTAAATTTAACTGCTTGGCTCATTCTCCTCCCTCTCTCACCCTGAA
The DNA here is from genome assembly GCF_034190915.1 of Cavia porcellus. Lineage (NCBI taxonomy): Eukaryota > Metazoa > Chordata > Mammalia > Rodentia > Caviidae > Cavia > Cavia porcellus. The sequence continues at coordinate 37,603,403 of NW_026947511.1, read as the reverse complement.
ACCATTTCACGATGTAAGGGTGAAACAGCATATGACTAAGATGAAGAAAACAGAGCTCAGGCACAAACCCAAGTTTGACAAGTGAAAGGTTGGATGAAGAGGTCAGCAGGACTTTCCCAACAGCTGGTTTCCAACAGACTAAGCAAGCCCGGGGATGGCAGCTCAGTGGACTTCTTTCAGAGAACCTTCCACAAGCTGTCTTCATTAAGGAAAGGAAACATGAGTGATGTCCAGGCCCCAGGGAAGAACCCGGCCTGTGTCAGCCCCTAGGAAATCGGGTGGCCCCTGGAACTCTGTAAGCCTGTTTCTTCATTTCAAGATGGCGGGTAGGAGTGGACTCAACCCACACACGGGGTTCTGAAGGCACACACAGGATGCAGGAAGCACAGCTCCTCGTGTGGGCTAGCATCTCACGAAAATCGCAAGGATTTGAAAATAGACTAAATTTGACATTCTTCCCAAGGTTCAAATGGAACCTCAGGAAAACTGAGATAAAGGGCATGAAGTCAAGATGACTGGAAAAGACACCAGGTAGTTCTTTTCCAGGTGTGAATGCTCGTTAATGCTGGTCACTGTTGCTCTCTCTCGGTCTGATAAGAATGCACTTGTGTCCTGGTGCTTCTAATTCTCATTCTCTCCCTTTGCCTGACCCAGGACTCTACACGTTCTCTTTCCCTCTACTTCTTTCCTTTCAGCTGTGTCCACTCAGACTTGGTCCTGTATTGGAAAATTAATCTCAAAGGGACCTTAACCACTGAACTCCCTCATTTACTTGGTCAGTTTGAACCAAGACCTGAAGAGCTTAAATGACTCATAAGGTCACTGGCTGTCCTTATCCTCTCAGTTCTTATTTTTTCACTTGATGTAACCTCATTTTTAAATATCTGATCTTTCTTAATAGAAAACTTTGGACTCTAGATATTTCTGATACATCTGAAGAAGCCAGATTTAATTAGCCATGAAATGAAGGCCCTTTCCCCAAGGGCTGACTTTGGGGTGTGCAAAATGAAGACGACATTGTTGGCATCTCTACTGGGCTCCAAACCTCTCTTAAATAAAGAATGCACAAGCTAAATTACCTTCAGGGACATAGGTGGAGAAAGGGACCTCCTGGGATTCCATGGGATTGAAGAGTGAAGAGATGGTGGTGTCAGGGGAGGCCAGGGTGGTGCTAGAGGGAGACGGGTGGGGGCCACAGACATTGTCCGTCTCCCTGGTCCCTGGTGTAACCACCACCAGGTTGTGGCTCAGGCAGTCTGTGTACGCCTTGCACTTCAGCACACTGGAAGGCACATCGGAGAAGGTGCCCCGCGCACACTGCTTGCACCGGACGTCCTCGTTCTCCGTCCCTTTCTTCCGCACCCCCCACCCCACAGGACACACGGTGTGGGGGGCGCAGGTGGCATTGAATTGGAACATGCCAGGTGGGCAGGTGCACTCCCGGTCGGTCAAGGCAGAGCATGGCAGTTTCTCGACCATCAGCCCTGGGCACGGCTGGCTACAGTCATGGCATTTCTCAATGCCGTTTTCATGCCTGGTGAAGGTTCCCGCCGGGCAGCTGCTGCACACACGCAGGCTTGTGTTGGTACAGTGCTCCGAGACATAGGTCCCTGCTGGGCATTTGTCGCATGTCAGCTCCTGGCTGGTGACACGGTCCACGTGGCGGTATGTACCAACGAGGCCTGCTACCTTCTGTGCCGGCTGAGCCCAGGAGGTGCAAAGGAACCCTAGCTGAAAAACATAGGGTGGGAAAGACAGAAACAATTTGTCACACAGGTACAAAGGAAAAGAACACACCCACCAGGCCATCACCTTAAAGGTCAAACCAGGGTAAGGCCAGGGATATAGCTCAGTGGCATAAGCACCTGCCTAGCAAGCACAAGGTCCTGAGTTCAGTTCTCATTAAAAAAAAAAAAGGTCAGGCCAGGATGGCATTGTGTGGGCTCAGGGCAGCCGCAGCAAAAACAAATAGACACTGAGCTTGTAGCTTCCCATGGTTGCTCTGGGCAGCTGGGATCAGAGTTTGACCTCGGTCTCAGCTACCTATTCTGCACCTGTAAGCACAGCCAACAACACTTCTCAAACCAAGAATTAAACCAAGAACTTGGAAGCACTTTGAAGATGGTATTGAAATTGCTCTAGAGAATCGAGGGTGGAGTTCACGGTACAGTGCTTGCCCAGCGTGCACGAGGTCTGGGCTTCATCCCAACAACACACACATGAAAGATGCTGTGGAGAAGTCAAAGCCTAAAGAAGACAAGAACTGAGTGTTGTCTTCTATTTCCCACCCCCACACCCCACTGGGATGGGGACATACACATTCAAGCTGCCACAGACATCACCCCACACTGTCTACACCTGGGCTAGATCGACAGCCATAGCATGATTCTTTCTCAAAGCTTTCGTCTATGTGAAACTAAGCTCCAAGCTCCTTTTTCCTCTTTCTTCCTTTCCTTTTTTTTTTTCAGTCCAAAACAGAAGCAGGCTCTGGACATGTGCTTTAAACACCAGAGCTGATGCTTCCCAATTCACACTGTGTGCTCAGTCTTTGAAGGCCGCAGCTGGTAAAGCCTGGGCCTGCAGCCCACAAGGCCAGCACAAGCTGGGTCCCCAAGGGGTACTCAACAGACACAGAACATGTCATTCGATGTTCATTCACAGAACAGAAACTCCACCCAGCAGAGCAGGACTTTCCACTGGCTTCTAGGAGGAAAACTTGGGAGAAAGCAGATTACATTTGCTGCAGTAAATTCTGAAGTCCTACTGAGAAGCAGAGAAATATGAATACAAAAGAAAACTTCCTGCAGTGATAAAGACTGAGGTTCCAACAGCCTTCTGTTCTCTGTCCTTTCTGGAAGAGAAAGTTTGCAACAGACTAACAGTTGCCTCTGCCTACCTTCTGCCCAACAGGACAAATTTCCTCTAAATTTAGGTGCTGAACCAGGAACTGAGAGAGCAAAGCAAGGATTTTCCCACAGTGGTAAGTTCCTTAGCTCAGGATTCATCCCCCTCACCCCCCAGAATGTGACTATCAGAACCAAAACTTTCCCTTGACGTCTCTTATCTTGGCCTAGAGCTTGCTCAATAAATGACCATAACTCGTTTTCAGCATATAACATTTGTTTGGTTTTTTTTTTTAATGGAAGACCAAAAAATTTAAAATGCCAGTGGGGCTGACTTTCTTGGGAGGGAGGCTGAGGGTTAACCTCACCGTGGAGCACACAGAGAAAGCACACCTGATGCACAGTCATGAACTCCGAGATGCCTTCCCTTTCTCTCTGGCTCCATCTTTCCTGGTTTTTGTTTATTTGTCCTTCTTTTTTGCAAAATCAGCCTCAGCCCCTCTGTTTGAACTGCCAAGAATAAGACTTGGTCTCCCCAGAACTGAAGACACCACTTCACAGGTCATGACAGTGGCCTAGATGAGTACTTCTCAGAGCCCTTCTTTACCTAGTGCTCACATGCAAATGCAGCCTTAGGGGGCTGCGGAATCTACACGCTTACAGACTGAAGTAACATCTAGAGGGCGCTGGGACCTAAATCCCTCCCAGCCTGAAGAGGCAGAGCCATAGGCCTCACCCCAGCTGGGTGGCTTGGTGCAGGACTGAGGCGGGGCCTCCTCAGCCTCAGGAGTACACTTCCAGACCCCAAGCACTGCAGCATCCCTGATGACACCCAGGCCTCCCAGCAGCACACAGCCACCTCCCTGATGCTTTCAGTAGATCAATTAATCCTAAGAGGCTGAAACGGACCTCAATTATCCCACACTAAGGGTAAATGCAGTTTCTTAACAGAACTAACAACACGGATGCCTTCCTGTCTCACCTGGGCTGCCATCAGAAATGACAGCTGTGGGACAACTGACACTACATGTTCATGGATGGACACTGCTGGAGACGTTCTGGGCCAGGGTGAAGACCAAGTCTTGGGGACCACTGCAGTCTTCACCAGGTTTTACCACGGGGCAGATGAAAACAACTCCAGTGTTCACCACTAGCTTTGAAGGCGAATGCGGAGGATAGGCCTGGAAGGGGGGTCTCAGTAACCTGTCCAGGCTGATGTCAAACATGTGCTCCTCTCATCTCAGCTCTTGAGTAGCTGGAATGACAGGTGTGTGTCATCGTGCTTGGCTATAGAGATGGTTTTCAGGATGGAGAAGCAGAAATTAACTCCAGGCAAGCAGTGAAGGGGGCAGACAGAGCAGAAATAAGCCCAGAGCAGGAATAAAAAGCTCTGGTTCTGCCCCCAAGATGCATCAAGGGTGGCCACGGGAGATTTGGGTGTCTAGGAAGAGTCAAGGGTTCCAAAGAAGGTGGACCTTGACTTTAGTAATCGCAATATTCAGAGACTGGAGTTGAGGACACCCAGGTGCCAACCAGATGAGCGCACTCTACATCCCACTTCCTGTCTCTGCACACCCTGGTGGTGCCTAATTACATGCCGCCTTGTAATATTTGCTGATGGCCCCTAAGTGTGCATACTTATCTTCCCTAATGGATACAAGCAGCTCCAGGCCAGAGACAGCCACACAGGCTGCATTTCTCTCTCTCTCTCTCTCTCTCTCTCTCTCTCTCTCTCTCTCTCTCTCTCTCTCTCAACAATGATGGGAACAGCCAGGCAGGGCCAGCAATCACAATCAATCCACACCTCCATGGTGGTCTTGCCCAAAGCTGCTTTCATACTATAATAAAGGAGCTGGGGAGTTGCCACGCAGACCCGTACAACATATGGCCCATGACTCCAAAGATTTATTATCCAGCTCTTTGCAGAAAGTCTGCCAACACTTACATTGAGAAGGGAGAAGAAACATCAACAATGAGAGACCAGACACTCCCAGGAGCCTCCGGCCTCAAAGCTGCAATGCTGAGCTCTCTCATTTCTGCACACCCGCCCCAATGCGTCACCAAAGTTGGTCATTACCAGCATAAAACTCTCAAGTCACTTCCCCAATGACTCTGGATGAAATGCAGAAGCATTAACAGACAGGACTTCCTCCGGGGTGCCACGCTAACGTCCTAACTAGGAACAGGTCTCCCGGCTCCCCTTTCCTCTTTTCCCTCTGTGACCACCAGGATTTCTCCTTATACATCTATCTGTTGACGGTGTCTTCCTCACCTAGACCACAAGCTCCTTGAGGATGAGGACTGGGTAGGCGTTATACAGAGTCCCCTAAAGGTCTGATTCACAGTCTACCTGGCAAGTGCTTGTTGACCAAGTGATTTTGCAGACCATAAACAATTAAAAGCACAAAATTAATGGGTGGTAGTGGAAGAGATGCCAAGATGAGCACTTGTACAAAAGCAAGCATGAGAAAACCCAGGAGTCTAAAGGGCAAACACGCAGCTCAGACAATGAAATCTGTGACGCCCTTGGGTGTAATGGCAGAGACCCAGGGGTGCCATTCTTGCCTTAACAGAACCACAACCTTCTCTTCCTCTGTGTGATGCATGAGATGAAAACCTAATTCAGTGAAGGGTCAAGTCATTCTCATATTTAAAAAAGGATTACACTAACTGGTGCTCGGAACTCTAAGCAATTTAGTGAGATTATTCTCCCAAGTTATCTAAGCTCCTTTCTGGTGTAACCATCAGTTGTTAGGAAGATCTGACTTACCCACATCACTTAGCTCACCAACAGTACAGGATAAGGTGAGTGTCAGGGTAAAACCCCGGCTTCACAGGCTGTGGGAACACTGCACTAACTGGATAATTAAAAGATAAAAATCACAGTGAAAGAGCTTTCCAAAGAGGGAAGTGGCAGCTCCAACAAGTGACTGCAAAGGGTCCCAGGAGCACAGTGCTCACTCTGGTGACACACAACCCACCTGTGCTTTCTACTGGAGCACAGAGACAGCACAGAAGACAAAAGTGGCCAGCTGTGTGGACGCTGTGTGGACGCTGTCTGGAAACTGATGACCCGCTTTTTAATATTCTTATTCTGGGATCTCACCCTTCAGACAAACAGAAAATTCTTCGTAACTTCTGATTGCAACACACTTATTCCTGTTCCCATTGCAATCTAATTTCATTTCTTTGGAAAATGAGCAAACTCAGGGCAGCTATGAACTTTTGCTCTTCATAATAGACAAGCCTGGCAGGGAATTTAGCTTAGTAGCATAAGTGCCTGCCTGGCAAAGGCGAAGTTGTGAGTTCGATTCCCAGTTAAAAAAAAATAATAATAGACAAGCCTGAGGCGATTACTGTAGAACCCTTTTCAATGCTACCTAAGACTAGGTGTTTTGCTTTGGTTTGGCTTAGTAGTACTCAGAACTGAAGCACAGCCTTTGAACTGAATTACACTCCCAGCACTTTTATTTTTATTTATTCTTTAATTTTGAGGCAAAGCCTTGCTTGATAAGTCACTAAATAACTTAGGCTGGGCTTAAACTTGTGGTTCTCCTGCCTCAGTCTCCCAGAGTGCTGGAATTACAGGCATGTGTCCCCATGACGGGCTTGAAGCCAGTATTTTTAAGACCAGATTCAGTTACATTGGAGTATACAAGGCAGCAAGTGATTTCTGCGATGATGACTATAAAATATGCCAATAAATGACCAAAAGACAAAAGCCAGGCAGATGTGGACACCCTTGGAATATTTTGACCATTGTATCTCAAACAGCATGTGAAATTTATAAGATCAAAACAATGACTGCCTGGAATTCCCTAGAGCTGAAAAAGAATGCGCTTTGTGGATGATGCTTTCCAAAGCAGGCAGAGTGCTTCCCAGCCACGTTATGTAAACTTGCCAGCTCTCCCTTTGCCTGTGTTCTCTGCAATTTAGAATAGTCCCGTTTCCAGGTTAAAAGCAAGGACTGTTTTTGAAGCTGGTACATACAGAGAACGCCAAGGCTGGGGGGAGCTGACTGCACCTTCAGGGGACACCAGGAAAGGAAGCGATCAGACCAGAGCTCTTCCCAGTGCCATTCCTCAGACCTGCAATACAGACCTGAGGGTGCCCAGCACAAGCTGCTGGACAGAGCTCTCCCCAGCTCCTTCTTGCAATAGTCACTCCTATGGCCCCACAGGCCACCTACACACTCCATCACCACATCACACACAGGTCAGTGGGAGGGGATGATGACACTGTGTCCCTAAAAATTTGCCAAAGATCACACAAACAAAGGCACAATCAGCCGGCACACAGCTCCTAAATCTTTGGACTTTCCAGAGTGCTAAAAGTGGTTTTGGCAGCTAATTGGAGGACTAGTGGTTCTGGGACCCTTGGAAGCTTCAGGATGGGGACTGGTCACCAGAAAGTCCCAGCCATGTTGACAGCATAGGGACCTCCAGCCCCACCCCAACTGGTGTGGAGAAGGAGGTGAAGGTTGAGGTCATCACCAATATCATTAGGACATCACTGTGATACTCCACAGACTCCAAAGGATTGGGAAGTCAGAGAGCTCAGGATGGCCGAGGACGCTTGTGGCTGTGGGGTGGCACCACCCCCTTCCTGCATGCCTCCCTTGAGGGTCTTTTCCAACTGACTGCTTATCTGCATCCTTTATTAATAAGCAAGTTAAAGGACATGAATGAACCCACGATGGCAAGTTAATGGAACCCACAGAGGGGGCCTGTGAGAGCCCAAGTGACAGCCTAGGCTTCCTAGGGCCTCTAAGTGGGGTCAGTCTTGTGGGAACAGCCTTCAGCCCAGGCCAATGCCACCTCCAAGGAGACAGTATCATAGTTTAATGGAGGACATCACTCAGTGTGGCTGGAGAAGCAGGTGTCCAGAGGAGAGCAGAAACAACACATTGGGATTTGGGATTTTTCTAGCCTGACTCCCGAGTGGCCAAGTCCTCTCCTTCCTCACAGATATAATGTGGATAACAGTAAGACCTTGCCAAAAACTGTCTGGACAATTACTGTTAATGAAGACAGAGCTGGCACAACTCGCCTGACACACAATAGGTGCTCCATAAATGTTACCTTAATTATCACTTCCACTACATTAATTTACTGTATATGATTTAGCTTCATTCCAATTAAGATGCAAATACTCGCTGGGCGTGGTGGCACATGCCCATAATCCCAGTACTTTGGAGGCTAAGGCAGAAGGGTCACTGTGAGTAAGCTACAAAATGAGTTCAAGGTCAGCCTGACCTGCATAGTAAAACCCTGTCTCAAAAAAAAAGATGCAAATTCTCAGTTTCTGAGAAGTGTATCAAAAACTTTACATTCCAAAAGGTTATGATCTTAAAACACATCTTCCTGAGCATAGAGCACATTATTTAAAAAAATACAGAGTTCATGATAAAGAGTTCAAAGAAAAATAAAGGCCACTTTTCAAATCATTTAAAATTAAAATGGGCCAGGCATGGTGGTGCACCCTATAATCCCAACACTGGGAAGGCTGAGGCAGGAGGATCACTGTGAGTTCAAGGCCAGCCTGAAATACAAAGAGTTCAAAGTTAACCTGAGCTGCACACTGAAACCCAGTCTCAAAATAGAGCCCCCCCCAAAAAAATATTAAAACTTGGTAATTGCAAATGAGAAAACAGAAGTGAAAAAGGGTTTTCTGTTAATAAATGTACTTCAGATAGCTAGAGTAGAGTTTAAATCAAAGTTTTCCAGAGTGAGTTTCCCTGGTCTCATCCCCTGAGATGTTACAAGCAAAGCATGGTGGTGCACACCTGTATTCCCAGCAATCAGGAGGCTGAGACAGGAAGATCACTGTGCATTCAAGGCCAGCTTGGGCTACACGATGAGTTGAAGGCCAGACTAACCACACAGCAAGCCCTTGTCTCAAAAAACCCAACCTTTCCTCCCCAAAAAGAGAGCAAGCAGAGTGGACAAACTCTCAACTTGCCTGTTCTGCATAGCCCAAAAGCTAAGAATGCTTTTTTACATTTTGAATATTTTCTAAAGATCAAAGAAATGACATGAAAATTATAAGAAATTCAAAGTTCAGTGGACTCAGAACATTTGTGGGACACAGCGCTCTGGTCTTCAAAACACTACCTAGACAGGTTTGTTCACAGAGACAGATCCGGCGGATCACTGCAGAGCCCCGCAGAACCCAAACCCTTCCTACCTGCACTTTCCAGGACAAGTTTCCTCCAGCCAGGACTACGGGTTAGGATGTGCTCCTTGAGACTACCTCTTGGACAGGGCCCAATTCCTACCTAGTCCATGTTGGCCCCAGCAGCCCCTGTGCAAGACGCTGGGAAGGAGAGGAGCCCCGAACCTCCAGGGGGTACCTGCCCAGATGCCCTCCTGGAGCGTCCAGCAGACTGCGGAGGGAACTCTCAGTGCTACATGAAAACCCAGGAGGCTCCACAAACCCAACACGTAAAAGATGCGATTATGAAGTAGGAGCACCAACAGTGGGAGCCTAGCACGGGCAACTTAGCAACTTCTGGAGACCCTAGTTTATTAAAAAGAAAGAAAAGAGGAAGGAAGGAAGGAAGGAAGGAAGGAAGGAAGGAAGGAAGGAAGGAGGCAGGGGGGCAGAAGGACAGAAAAAGAGAGAGAGAGAGAGAGAGAGAAGGTGGGAAAGAAGGAAAGAAAGAAAGAAAGAAAGAAAGAAAGAAAGAAAGAAAGAAAGAGAAACATAGATAGATAGATAGATAGATAGATAGATAGATAGATAGATAGATAAATAGATGGGGTGTCTGGAGATATACTGGTAGAAAGACCTGAGTTCAACCTCCAGTAACCTCCACCCCAAAAGAGATAAAATTTAAAGATCCAAAGTTATCAGAATATTTATCTCATCTGCTAAGAGATCAATTTCTGACTGCTAATAATAGCAACAAGAAAACATTCTCAGACACAAATAAAATGGGTCTTACAATATAAATTTAAATTTTCATGCTATGTAGTAACCTTGAAAGGAGAATGGAAGCCACACACAGCTAATCAGAAAGCCAGAGACTGAAGAAACAGAGCCTTCATGTTAACACGACTTCCACTCAGGGCTGAGACAGGGACCACAGAAGTGATTACCAAGGTGATCATCGCAGATCAAGGCCTGACATCCCAGCAATGAGGGAATACAAACTTATGCAAGCACAGGCCCTGGAGTACCCATACCGAAGGAGCACGAATGAAAAAACACAAGGGACTCCAGAGCTGGCTGGCTCGTGGCACCGAGAGCACGTTTACAGGTGGCTCGTGGACTCCAAATTAATGTCTTCCTAGAGACAATCTGGCAAAGTACAGTGATGCCATAAAACTGCTCATTCGTTTCCTCCAAGCTGGCGCCCCACTTCGGGGACTGTGCCTTAGGGAACCACCCAGAAGGAACAAGAGCCTTCGGTTTGCACAAACAACAGGGTTAGGGCTGCGCCTGAGATCTGGGCACCCAAGGAACACTGCTGCCAAGGAGGGACACAAGGCCAGAAGGAGTGGACAGCTCAGCCCAGGGGAGCCCAAGTCAGAGTGGCCAGGGCTGTCCTCGATCAGAACCCACCTGTCGACATCAGTCCACTCTCCCCACAGTCTCTGTCTGGCTGTCCCCACCTGCACTGCCACCACTGCAGGACCAGTATCTCCACCCAGGCCCTGTGGAAGACCCCAGCTGGCCTCTTGCAGCCAGGCCTCCTCTCTCTCATCCAGAGCTGCCCAGTGACCCTCTTTTTAAAAATTGAGGGCTGGTGGCTCAGGAGGAGGTCACGTGAACAAGAACTGCTGAGGATGTTTGAGTCTAAGCCACACTGCCCAGCGCCATCCCACCCTCCTGCCAACTCCCACAAAGTAGAGGCTCCTTCCTACCTAGGCCACTCCGCATGCTGACCCTCATCCCAGTCGCTCTTCCCACTCTGCTCACTGCTCGACTCGATTACAAGCATCACACCTGCTACAGACTCCAGGAGGGAGAGGCCATGGAGAGCCTTTCCCCATCCTATGCCAGGAGTCCTGCATGCATGGTGTTCACCAGATGCTCTGTAAAACTTATTACGTGCATGAAAAACAGAAGCACACCTCTGTCACTGCACAGAAAATGTCTACCTGAAGAAAAGCAGAACCTCAAGGACAATGGTGAGAGGACATTGGTTCTGGAAAAGAAGCTGCCCTTCAAGTATGCAAAGGAGTCCTGGTGCCCACAAATACTGTCAAGGCAGAGAGGCGAACTGGGAAGACACAGAGGGACATGTCTGCGTTCATCTGGTTCTTGTAGCTGCCAACTTGCTTGAGATTCTAATGTTCTTAAGAACTGAGGTGACGTTTGGGCTCCAACTACCCTCTAGTCTAGAGAGAACAGCATTCTTCTAAAACACATCCAATGATCATTTATGCTGTGATCTTTCCTCCACACATTTCTCGCTGTTTCTAAGAAGCTCGGAGTGACAAGCAGCCCCAGGCCCTGAGCATTCCAGGGAAGGAGGGAAACACAGTCTCTGTCTGTTCTTGGGCAGTGAGATTTAAATCAAAGCATCAAGAGGATCCTGAGGCTTCTACATAGGAGGCGGGAGTAGGAATGGGATAATAACCCATTAAACCATCCCCAATTGCCTTGAGTCTCTTCCTCCTTTCCAACCCTCCTGCCCCTCCTAATTTTGGTGAAGTAATGCTGGCCACACTGAGGAGAAAATTAGATGACCTTCTTGCCCCAGAGGGTCTTTGAGAGACCAGAATTCCAACCTCTTTCCCAAGATCAATGATTAAAAATTTCCTCTGACCATTTGCCCTTCTCTGGTCTCTCAGATCCCTGTCATCTACAAGGAACTGCTTAAAAGCCTAACCAGGAGGGTGCTAACCTGTATGTGAGACGCCACACACATCAGGTGTCCATGGGACCACTCAAATCAAGGAGTTTGGCCAGTTTCTAAGAGACCTTAAAGGAAATGCTAACAATAAGATGGCATATGTCTATGGGCTTATGCTGCACAAATCATTAGGCCGGTGGCCTAGAATACCCTACAAGTTCCCCTGTTCTTGGGATAAGTGAGTGACACTATATTACTAAGGAGAAACAGGTTGCGCTATTATTCACTAAGCAAATATTTACAACATCACCCAAACTGCAGCACAGCAAAGCATCTATTCCCTATTTATACCGTTTCAGTTTGGGAGCAGATTTCCATCTCCAGAGTGGCACCAATGCCCACCGTAGAAGGCTCACCAGGGATCCCACGCCCTCCCCCTCCGCCACACAGGTCGCTCTCGTAGTCACTTGGACTGAACATCCACGCACAGCGGGGAAGCAGAACAGCTCATCAGATGAAAAGAGCAGCCTCAGCTTCCAGATGAATCTTTCCCTTTACAGGAAACACACTTCCGGCAAATGAAAGTTGACCTGACCTTTGCCCACAGCTTGGCAGGAAGAGCACTGTGTTCAAGCCACACTGACCTACATCTAAACACTGTCTCCATCACTTATCAAAGACGGGACCATAAACTTGACCTTCATTCTCTCATCTGTGAAATGAGACCCGTGCTGTTACTGCTATGGTTCATAGTCAGTGCCCAGCATACCATGATGGTAAGGGCTCAGTAAGTAAAGACAGGTGACCAGCAGCCATCTCCTGTCCCTCCCCTGGGTGGTCAACCCTGCTGATGCTCTGCTGATGCCATTGTTGTATCTCATCACAGACTTACGCCTCTCCTTTCTCCTACATCCCTCAAGCTCAGCCTCCTCCCAAAACAGATACTTTTCCAAACAGTGCCAAGCAATACATCCACCAAGAGGTGCTGGTGGCAGAGGAGTGAATGGAAAGCCATACAAATACCAGCTAATGAGCCTTGCTATGCCTTAGCCTACTGAGCCCCTCTTCCTTTGCTGTTTTCAAAGGTTCTGCAGAGAAGAAGAAACCACACCGGGCGGCATCCTGACAATCTACCACATCTTGCCCAGCCACTCCACACACAGCTTCTCACCCCTGCAAGGATCTGTCAGCTCCAAAGCCAGGCTCAGATAGGAAAACCTTCCTGGGAGCCTCAAGCATCACTGAGAATGGCACACACACTATTGCATTGCCTAACTCCAAGGAGCACGGTGCCAGGCGCTTCCAGGTCAGAACTCTACCCACGCTCTGCTACAAAAGGCGGCTGTAGGAAAGTCCTGGGGCAGGGCACAGGCCAGTGGAGGATTCCTGTTGTTCTTGTGGTGTTTGGCAAATACAAACACTGGGTAAGACCAGGGTATTTATGCATGATCTAGTTCTTTTTCCTACACAATGGAGGGGTTCGACAGCTGCTCCTGCCATAATAACAGTACCCTGCCTCCAGCTGTGCTAACAGCGGCTTTGACTGCAGGGACCATGCTGGCTGGGCTCTCATTCTTTCCAATGGACAGTCTGCACCTAAAGGTCCAGGCTGAGTCTGCTCCAAAGGGGCATGGGATACACTCCCAAGCCTCCGAGATGACCTCCGAGTCACAGAAGAGAAGTGCCCACATATGCCAAGAAGTTGCTGGTGCCCTGGTCTCACCGCCCAAGGCCTCTAGGATGTCAGTGCTGCCTGGAAACACACAGCTGTGTATGCCAGGAGCCCCCTGATTCATCATGACCCCAAATGGCCTGATGGTGCATCTGACCGTTTCCCGTTACCAAAACAAAACTTTACTTGTACGGATCACACTTTACATGCTTGATAAAAGGCTGGCACAACAAGCCCAAATCCCAGGTACAACACACCATGACCCTTCCTAAGGCCCTCACCTCTTATCTGAAGGTGTAGTCAGGTGCAGAGGAGAGGCATTGGGTCTCTCAACCAACCCAAGGACAGAGCATGCACAGACAACCCTCCAAAGCCAGCCTCGAGCCTACTGCCTGCTTCTGTTCAGGAAGGACATACACGGTGAAAGGGACAGTGGACAAACTGTCCCAACACATATAGCACTCACAGTACCTCCCACATCCACCCCATGGACCCATCCCTATCTGGCCCCAGGGTTCCTCAAAGTTCATATACATCTTATTATATGGCATCCTTCCCCTGCTGATCTGGTTTGCTTATGCAGCTTTATAGTAGAGGTTTATTTGTTTTGTCCTGAATAAAATTCAAACACGAGCCTTTCAGGAGAAGCAATTCTGACTGTAGTGACTCATGGCTAGGTCAGAAATCCTTCCCTGGGGGTATGAGTTCAAGGCTGGTGTTATTCTGACCTAGAAAATGCTCCCCACCCTCACCTCTGACTTCCAAACTAACACCCAAGGCCCACCAGGTGTTTTAAGGACTTCGCATACCACTCAGTCTGGTGCTGATGACCACGGATTCTCCCAGAATCAGGGAACTCACAGTTTTCCTGGCAGCTCCTGCAGAGCAGACCAACTGCACCTGTCCGGTGAGATCCGAACCCCATGTCACCTCTGGGCTACTAATGCCTGGGACAAGACCTCACTCAGCTGATGTGTCAGGCTGTTTTCCTCTGACCAAGGACTGTAGGGAGTTAGATGAATGGAGTTTTGAGATCCTCCTAGGTTTGTAAACTGGTAGAATTACAGTCGACAGAAAGAAGAAAATCTTCTGGATATGGTATCAGCTCTAATTTCAACTTCGACTTGAACTCACCACCAACTGCTTACATGGCTCAGGAATTCAGCCCTCGGCAAGCCACCCCTCACCTGTCTAGATACCAGGTCAAGTGCCTACATAAGGGAAGGGTCAGAAAGCAGCCTCAAGGGAGAGGCCCAGTCTCAGTGACAGGGACAAAAACTAATACTTGGTGCTTTCTGAGCAAACACAGCTGGACAGGCTATCATAGCAGAGGGTTCTGTGTCTAGAAACCTTAACCTCTGTAAAGCAGGACTCTCTAAAACTTCCAGTACAATGTCCTTATCAATTGTGGCTCTTTTCTGTCCCAACTGTCACCTTTATATGTGTTTGGTCATGGCCAACTCTTGGAGGATGAGGGGCTACCCCTGCCTGTATGGTCACACTGGACGAGCCCTTTGCAGGCTGTCCTCAAAATGGCACAAATGGTCTCATTTCGCTGTCTCCAGAATTCTGGCCTACAACGCAGGACTTGTCACTCTGTATTTCACTTTTCTAACATCACACAGATGTCTGAACTCAGCAAGAACAAAAATGTAAGCAGCAAGGACACTTCCACCCGAACACACATAGAAATCCTCATTTGGGTCAACAAACCATTCAACCATCATTCCCTGTCGCCCTTCTCTGATGTCACATGAGGCAATCACCCTAGTTACGAGCAGTCAGTGTGGCACAGGGGTAAGGGGGACTATGAGATGGCAAGTTCTCAACCAACACCATCGCCCCCCAACTGGCCATGTGACCCAGGAAGAACCAAAGGTCCTGCCCTCCTGTTTTCTCACCTGCAAAATGGAGACAAGGGAGCTTCATAATGACACACTGTGCAACACACAGGGGCTGCTCTAACTAAACATACTCACTTGATTGCTCCAGGTACCACATTAGATGTTACACTGGGTGTATCTATTATTTTCAAAACCTAATAGAAAGCTGCCTTTCTTGCAATTAGCCTATCATATCAAAAAAAGTATCATGAAAATGATGGTAATTACAAAGACTAGCACAGCAATAAGGGGA
Source organism: Cavia porcellus (assembly GCF_034190915.1). Classification (NCBI taxonomy): domain Eukaryota; kingdom Metazoa; phylum Chordata; class Mammalia; order Rodentia; family Caviidae; genus Cavia; species Cavia porcellus. The sequence continues at coordinate 37,587,949 of NW_026947511.1, read as the reverse complement.
ACTATCTGAAGGAAGATGGGTACTTGAATAGTATCCCTATAATAATATAAGAAATTGGGCAATTAGTGGTTTTGTGCCAGGCAAGTGCTCTAGCACTGAGCTACATGCTTAGCTCTATTATTTTTTTTTTAATCTAATGGCAATGTTTGGGTTCAATCACTACCTATGTATGCTCCCCAAACTCCCAGCTCTGTTCTGAGCATCCTCCCTTTCGCTCAACTCCAGTGCCTGAGGTTGTTCATGTTGAAATGGCTGAGGAAACCCCAGATAAACACTGTTTAGCGTGCCATCTTGGAACCACCGTTTTACACTTTGCCCTGAGGACTGGGCAGGCAGAGCGGAGGTGGGAAAGACAGGTCTATTCTTGCTGGGTGCGGTGGCACATGTATGTAATTCCAGCAGTTGGGAGGCTGAAGCAGGAGGGCTGGGGTAAGTTAGAGGTCAGCTTGGGCTACATAGTGAATTCAAGCCCAACCTGAGTTACATTTCAAGACCCTGTCTCAAAAACAAAACTCAAACAAAAAATACACAACAACAACAAAAAAGACAAGGCAATTCTTCCCAAGCTGGCTGAGGGCTAAGTAGTTCCCAATCATCTATTCAATTTTCCTTATAATTAGCAGAAGAATAGGAACCCTGTTGTCACTCTCAGATTGCCTATAATTTCATTATATATTTCTTTTCTTTTCATGTCAGATTTTCAACTGCAACTTCAGTGCAAAAATTTTCTTTTCTAACATCACAAACTGAGTATGAAGATTTAAGAAAAGGAGCTGGATGCTTTATCTGTTACTTACAAACCCACCCTTTGATTACATAGAAAGCATCCCTTAAACTCCTATGTCAGGTTAAAAGATAAAACATACAGTACAGCCGGGTAAGAGGGCGCACATCTGTAATCCTAGCACTGGGGAGACTGAGGCAAAAGGACTGTCACGAGTTCAAGGCCAGTTTGGACTACATGGTGAGTTCAAAGCCAGCCTGGGCTACCCAGCAAGACACACACAGAGAATACCACAGGTTGGGAGCTCTCATGCTTGGGGGTTCAGGGAGATTATACTCAGGGTACTGAGGCAGCTGGAAAACGCCTGAGTCAGAGTAGGGGCCCGAGGACAGACCCCTCCTGTGGCCCCAGGTTGCAGTCCCCAGCTCCTGCTCCCATGCACCCTTTTGCTTCCAGGATACAAACCAGGGCTTGGTCATCACTATAAAGGGCAGGAAGCTCTCTCCCAGGGACCCTGGGGCCGCCCTCATTTTCAGTACTACCAACAGCAAACTTTCCCAGCGCCCCCTGCCCCTCGGGACACACACCCTGTTGTCCAGGACTGATTGTCTGTAGGGTGACTCTGGGGCCCTGGTAACTGCGGCGCCGGATCGCGGGTCTCAGGAGCCGGCGCGGCGCACCCCACCCCCCTCCACCGCGGGGACACAGCGCTCTCCTTGTTTGCGCGCTTCAGCGACAACCTCCGAGCTCCTGCAGGGTCCCGGGCAGGCGCCGTGGCCAGCAGTACCTCTAGGGTAGGGTCGAATTTTTCTCCATCTAATTCACCCTTCGCCCCAACACAGGGGAAAGGAGATGTGAATGTGGGAAGAGGGGAGCCGTGGCCGGGGTGGTGGAGCCGCGCGGGGCCCTGTGCGCACAGCCTCCGAGGCCGCAGCGCGCGGTCCCAGCACCCGGAGGCCGGGAACCGGGGACTCGGTCGGGTTCCCTTCATGTTCTCCAGTGTACCCCCAACCCCCGCCTTGGAGATTCTTCTTCCACGTTCAGGTACCGTAGGACTGCGCCCGAGGCCGGGAAGACTACGGCGGGTCCCCGCGTCTCTGCGTCCCCAATGCAGTGGCCCCGCGTGACGCCGCAGCCGCACCGAGACCAGCCCGGGAGGGGAGTCTGGGAGAAAGAAGGCCGAGGCAGGAAAGCCCCAGACCGGCCGGGTCCGGCACTGGGCCGCCCTCCCGCCTCTCTCGTGGACAGCAGGGTCGCCTAGAGCAGAGATCAGGACCCCGCGTGCGCTGCCCCTACCAGGGTCTCCGACCGCGTCCTCCACCCCGGTCCGCATGTCCATCCCCGGCTGCGGTCGGGACCCCACTTCTATCCTCGTCCCCAGTCCCCACCCTGTTCCCCGCCTCCACCCCGCTCCCAGCCCCGCAGCCCCGAGCCTCACCAGCAGCAGGCGGCGCGCGGCCATCGCGGCTGCGGCCCGGCCGAGCACGCGGCTCTACCTGCGGCCCCCCATGGGCCGGGGCCGGGGCCGGGGACGGGACGCGGGCTTAGCTCCGGCCCCGCGAGGGCGCCGCCCGGCCCGCGCCCTGCAGCAGCGCCGCGCGCGCAGGGACCCGGGGCGCTCGGCGGGGCGCGCGGACCCCGCTGCCCATCGCGGCGCTACCGGCTGCTCGGCCGGGACCACGCGGGGGGCGGGGGCTTTGTGACATCACCGGGCGGGGCGGGGCGGAACCGGCTTTGTGATGTCACCGGGGAGGGGCGCGAGGGCGGGGCGCCACCCCGTGGGCGCGCGGGGAACTGCAGGGCGGGTCCGGTGTCCCCCGGGACCTCTGCGGGCTCTGGGGCCGGATCTGTGCTTGTGACACTGACACGCGCGACCGCGAGAACAGAGTCCCGCTCACCGCCTCTCCAAGAGCACGCGTGGACGCCGAGTCTGAACCCAACCAGAGCACCCAGCAGGTTCCTTACACCCTGGTGGCTTCTGGTTGACCTCGCCATGAAAGAGTCAGACCCCGTTGAGATCTGGACGCTTTCTATGGTTTCTTTGATTTCAAAATAAGCATAATTTTTCATTTACTGCCTCTAGACTCAAAAGCAGTGTCCCTGAGGGAATCTGCTAAGACTAAGATGACAATTATTAGTTAGCATTTTATCCTTTGGTTTTTGTGTACTTCCGAAGAAGCTAAGGGCTAATTAATATGAGGGTTAATTTCATCTATTCTTGCAAAAATCTGTTAATAAGAATAAGCATTGGCTGGCTGCATGAGGGTAGTTACCTCTGTAGAGAGTATGATTATTCCTCCACACACCTCAGGTGCCATACTGTTTCTTCCTCTGTATGTTAGAATCAGGCATAGAAAGAGAGTAACGATACTGAGTAGCAAAACAATGACCAAAAGAGACTTAGTAAAAGTTACATAGATGTTCTCTCTTGTCTAATTATCTGCATTCACCTTTCTTTTTCTTGGGATAACACGAGATGACCCTCTCCTCACCTGATGAGAAGAAGCACTCTGATGACACTGGTCCTGTGACACAGTGTCCATCGCAGTTGACCTTTTGGTGACAGTGGAGAGGGTGCAGGGGCCACTGAGGCATGGTGTTGCCTGCCAAGTTCAATACACTGAAACCACAAATGAGGGAGGACCACTGTACACATTCCCATAAAGAAATTGCTTTGTCCACACTCAGGAGAGAGTTTGTCAAATGACCTGCAAAGGAACAACACAAAGTGAATGGGAGAAAGTGTGACCATGCAAGGAGCAGGAGCAGTTTGGAGCCAGGCTAAAGGGAAGAGCATGCAATCTGTCTACAAAACAGCAAGATTTTCCTTTCCATACAATGTGAATACCAGGTGGCTGGCCCTGCCAAAGACTGAAATCTTGAGCTGGACTGGTGGCGCATGCTTGTAATGCCAGCACTGTAGAAGCTGAGGCAGGAAGATCACCACAAATTCAAGGCCAGCCTGAACTACATAGGAAGACCCTGTGTCTACAAAAAGATAGAAGGAGAAAGAGAGAGTGAGAGAAAGAGCCAATCTTGCCTTTAGAGTCACCTTGCTGGATGTGCTGGCCCATTCCTGTATTCCCAGCACTCACAAGGCTAAGGCAGGGGGATCTCCATGAGTTCGAGGCCAGCCTAGACTATGTAGTGAGACTTTGTCTCAAAAATAAACAAGCAAATAAAAACCTTTACATTCCCCCTCTCAGGAAAAGGTAAAATGGTTAAAGTAGATGCAAAGGTCCTGGGTTTAGTCCCCAGCACCAGAAAACACGTGGTGCAGCTATGTCCAGGTGTGGACCGTAGACACTGTCTTTGCCCCCAGGGTCACACACACCTGTTTTCAGCTGATCCAGAAGCTGCCCAGGGCAGAAGCACATGCCTCCCAGCCTCCAGTGCTGCTGGTCACTGTGCTGTGGGCAAACTTCTGTCCAGGAAGAACTGTCCCGTGTCACTTCTGGGAAGCCGCTCCCTCCTCAATAGAGTGTCACCAACACCTGCTAATCATGTCTCCATGGAGTCTAACGTTCTTCTGTCCCTATCAGTTGTGTCCTCTGCCACTCCGTAGCTTCCTTCAACTCTAGTCTAGACTTCTGGCCTAGAAGATTACACAAACCTCATGGCTGATTTCCTGCCTCCAGTCTTGCCTGGACCTCCTGGTTCTACAATAAATCTTTTGTCTGTATGTTAAGCAAACTGAATTTTTCAGAACCCGAATCTAAGCATATTCCCTTGTCCAAAGCTCAGCAAAGCCACCTCATTATTTCCAATCAAAATTCGAAGTCCTAATAAAGCCACTCATTTCTGATCATTGTTTATGATTCAGCCTCCCCTCTGCTCCAGGACTATGTAATTATGTACAAATAAGGTACAGTGAACTCCCCTCTCCTCTTCTACCCCCACCGCCTTTCAGTCCCACAGATTCTTGCCCCAGATCCAATGCACTGAACTCATCACATACTGTGTTTTTTAACCAACTCATCCCTTCCATATCTGCAAGCCTTTGTTGGGAGTTCTGTCCTTCCTCCTCTTGTTGAATTCTTATGAATCAAACCTTTAAGAGCAAACTCAAGTGCACTTTTATCTGTAAAGCTTTTCCCAGTGTCCTCGTGTCACCTTATGGGGGAGGGGGGACAGTTACTGCTTTCTCTCCTTTTTCTCCACATGGCTTAGTGACGGCTTGCAAGACGTATACTATAGTTAGTTGACCTCTGTGTGTCATTGGCCAGGCTGTGTGCCCTTTGCAGGCAAAGCCCATGTCTTAATCATCTTCCTGTGTCCTCACTCAGCAAATATTTGTTGAATGAAGCAATCTGGGAAAGTTCAACAAGCAGCTTAACAGTTAACCCGTCTGATGTGTCTTTCATTCTCTGAGCCTGAATTCAAGCATCTTGAGTGATGCTTTACAAACAATAGCAGGTTGAAGCTTGAATATTACTAATGTGTAATGTTCCTGGTATGGATTAAATAATTTATCCACAGCTCTGTTCCTAAAGAAACTTGCTTCTTCCTAAAAGAATCTGCTATTTCTTGGCTTGAGAAGGAGCATCAGCCAGACAGCAACAGACTGCCAGGTAAGGGGCCTGGGCAGTTTGATCAGGTCTCCATGGTGATCACAAAGGCAGCCCTCAGGATAAGATCAAGCAGGAATAGAATTGCAAAGCAAGGATTGTGCCAGAAGCTTCCTTCTTGCTTCCTTAGTAAGGAAGGGGCAACTTGAAAAATTAGATGGCAAGTCCCTAGCAGAAGGTCTGACACCCCAGCCTCAGTGTCCCACACAGTGAGGTGAACACATGATCCCCTTCCCGAGGGAGCCACAGACCGCAGGAGCCCCTGGAATTACCCATGGCACGCATGCCTAGCTTTCATGCCTGTATTTCTTCATTTTACCCTTTCTCCATTAATAGGAGAAAATGGACTTTCTCCTTCACTCTTTCCTGCCCTTGATAAAAGGCAAAAGGTTTAGCAGTGAGGCCAAGAGCAGGTGTGGGAGCCTCCCGGTACTGGATCCTTTTATTAACTGGGTAGGTTGGAGCAGGTATCTTAATCTTTTTGAGTTCCTTCCCTTAATAGGCAATTAAAAGCCAGCTCCCAGCGGTGACACAGAATACATGACACCCAGTTGTAAGACTCTCGGGGCAGGGCTTACACCTTAGGATACAGAGACTAAATCAGCCTGCCTTCTGGAATCCCTTTCAGGAAGGTGACCTTTTATAAACTACTGTGATTTGAGAAAAAACCCAGAGCCGGTATGTTGCAAATTTCTTCAAACACTTATGAATTTAGGAAAAGTTGCTTCATCCGAAATGATGCAGTCTGGGTGCTGAGAGATGTGACAGCCAGGAGTTCCTGGACTCCGATGTTAACCATCTGTATGGCTTGGACAAATGGACGAGTCCCTGCCCTTCTGTCTCTTGGTATTTTAAGCTTCCTCATCATGTACAAAATGATGCATGTGGGGGGCTGGGGATTTAGCTCAGTGGCATAAGCGCCTGCCTTGCAAGCAGGCAGTCGTGAGTTCGATCCCTGGTACCGGTAAAAACGAAAAAGACAAAAAAAAAAAAAAAAAAGATGCATGTGGACTCAGTTATCTTTTGTTATTCTTTCTGCCCCTGAGACCCTAGGCTGCTAGTTGGCTTGTATGGGATGTTTTTCTCTGGTTAGGAAGGAAGGAAGATGAGAAAGAAGGTGGGAGAAGCAATGGATGGGTAAAAGCAGACACTGGAAAGTGCTTAAGACCATGACATTGCTTACCTGAGGGAGATCCCACAGGTCACTGGGTTCTCTGCTTCTCTCAGGGCTCTCTCTGGTCCTCTTTGTCTCTCCCTCCCCGTTGCCATGGGAACAGGCATGGCTCTGGGCTGCATACCGGCGGTGAGGTGTGCTTCCGGAACTTTCTAGAAGTTTATGTCAGAACCAGGTCGATTGGGTGACATCTTTGACAGTGAGCTGCACAGAGGGTAATTTGGCATGAAAGAGGCCCACACTATACACATCTGGGGGGAAATGCGACAGATCGCCTACCATGAACCCAGCTTCCTCCCTGGGAATGCGTCATCCTCCATGGCCCCAGGCTGCCCCCTTACCTTACGGTGTCTCATTTCTTCAGTGTCTTTCCAATTCTGCCTCATTCTCTGTTTCAACTTTTCTACCGAAACACACACCTACTCCTGGTATTCTTCCTTTCCCTCTCTCCCTGCCTTTCCCTTCTGTAAATGCACTTTTCTTCAGTTTCTACACTATTCTGTTTTTATCTCACCTCTGCCCCTGTCCCTTCTTTAGGATTCATTTTCATTTCAGTAGGTTTTCTTGAGGCCTCTTCCTTAGTGGAGATATGGTCTGCCATCACGGAACTGACTGACTCTCTCTCTCTCTCTCTCTCTCTCTCTCTCTCTCTCTCTCTCTCTCTTTCTGTCTCTGTCTCTCTCTCCTTCTCACATCCCTGACTTCTACTTTGATGCTGAGACCTATATTTAATAAAGCCTCTTGAGTTTTTCCACATCTCTGCATTTCTTTCTACCAATAATGCGGTCAAAGCTTTTCACTGTTTGGCTGAGCTGGATTCTTGGCTTCATAGCTAAGCTACTACCTCAAGCCCCTCTCCTCTAATAGGCTTAGAAAGCCAGGCCAAATAAGCTTTCTAACTTGCAACTTTAATTGCTACCTGCCTCTGTTTAAGGGCCCTCAGTGACTTCCCAGCGACTGAAAAATCATACATAAAGGAAGCTCTGTGTACTATGCCCCCGACCTTCTCCTCCTCTTCTTCCTCTTCCTCCTCTTCCTCCTCTTTCTCTTCCTCCTCCTCTTTCTTCTCCTCCTCCTCCTGTTCCTTCTGGTTCACCACTCTCAACCCAGAGAATTGGAAATTCTCATTGCTCCTAGACAAGGAGAACGTCTTCCTGCAGGGTGACTCTGCTTGCTGCATTTTCTGTGCATGGAATCTCACACAGTAGAATGGTTCATCAATGCTCATCTCAATGTTTCGCTTTTCTTACTTAGTTCTATTCAATTCTAGGTGGTGTGGCCATCCAATAGAGACTACATGTAAGTTTCCTTCAGGCCTTGGCTGTGATGTGAGTAATATGCTCACATTTTTGGTTTGTTTATTTTGAGACAGTCTCACTTTCAAGGTGGGCCTTGAACTCGCAGAAATCCTCCTGCCTCAGCCTCCCGAGTGCTGGGATGATAGGTCTGCACCACCATGCTGGACCAGATACGTTCACAGTTTGACACTGTGATGAATGCCTAACCTAGAGCCTGGCACAGGTTATCCAATACAGATTTGGTGACTGACTCAGAAGTGTTGAATAAGATGTAGAGAGAGTATAACCAGCATGAGGGAAGTAAACAAAGGCTTGCGTCAACCGACAGCCCTGTGGGTGGCCTGCAGAGGGGATTGGGAAGAGAGAGGCCCTGCAGTGCTGGGGTTAAGGGCATGAGTTCAGAACGCAGGTGCATCTCAGCGTGAGCATCCGTCTAGCTTGCGCGAGGCCCTGGCCGTGTGTGTGGGGGTCATGAGAGGTGAAAATAATCAAAGTATGCCGTGTGTAGCTCCCAAATCCATTAAGCCATACAACCAATAAAGAAGAGGGTGGGACCCACTAGACAAGAAGCCTAACTCTAACTCTGCCTGCCAGAGGGCACCTGGATGCACAGCCTGCTCTCCCTGAATCTCCCCTTCACCTCCATGCAATCCATTCTCCTGCTTTCCCCGCCCACCTCCCAGGAAGCGGAGTCTGTGCTGATAAGACCTCACAGAAAACCTTCCTATCCGCGGAGGAAAGGGTCATTTTATTCTGCAGAGCCTTTCAGCTCCCTTTGTCTTGACACCATGGTCCTTGCCTTTATGAAAGTTTGCAAAGTGAGCAGTAGTTTTCTCCTTTCACCATCTCCAAATGAAAGAACTTGGCTCCATTTATCAAGAGAACTAGGAGAGGTTTGGGTGCTCTAATTATTAGTGGTATTAATTGCATTATGTATCGAGCACTTACCATCCAGAGAAGCGAGTTCTGTCTGCAACCTCATCTGACCCACACAACAAACTTCAGCACTACACATTATCAGCGCTGTATTCCCATCTTTCAGATGGATCAACTGAGGCTACAAGAGGCTTCTGTGCTTTTCCTGTGTCCACACATCTAGCCAGAGGTGAAGGGAGGATTTAAACCCAAGTCCTGTGGCTTCTCAGCTCTACTACCCAACCACACATAGGGTACTGCCTCACACCAATGAGCTGTGGGCTGCTGGGTGCAGGAGAAACCCTCTGGGTAAAGGGGTGCTCCACCTGGCCGAAGCTCCACTTCTGAAGGGCTGCATATCGGGGCTACAGTTAAAGCCTCTGACAAATGGACAGAGAAACTATCATATTAGCAACGAAAAAAAAGTGGATCCAGAATCATTTAAGCAAGGAGAGTTTAAGCAATGTAATTGCCAGCTCTCCAGTTTAACACCCCACATGCTCACCCAGCCTCCCCCTTCAAGAATCTTGAGCTGTTTTGGATGACTGGTTCTTTGGCACACTGTGCTGATCATCTGGTCTGAGAAGAAAGGACTGTTTTCTTGAAAGGGAATTCTCCCCTTTGATTAAAGCTTTTTCTCTTTTACTTCCATAACAATTACTCTCCATAGTGTTTTATATAGGATGCCCCAGAGGTCTTAGGGTGATTTTCAACTTTGATACCTCCAAAAGTGCATATATATATAAATTTGTTGGAAGACTTACATTTAAACTCTTTCTGTAGTAGAGGAGAAAAGTTTATTTGGATATCTTAGTTACTTTTCTTGTTGCTGAGACAAAATACCCAACATCCAAAGTTAAAGGGAAAAAAAGTTTATTTAGTTCACAGTTTGTGGAGGTTTCAGTCCGCACTAGGCTGACTCCAAGGCAGGGGGGCAGGGCAGAGGGGCAACACAGAGGAGAAACAGTTCATGGTAGGCAGAAGGTGGCAAGGCAGAGAAGTAACAAGCAGCAAGCAACCACAGCAACCTTCGTTCTGTCTGATATTCTATTCAGGCTACCCACCTTTAATCCTACCATTGCACCATGACTCACACTCTAGATCCAGCCATCTCTGAAAGCCCCGCCTATGACTACATGGGGCTTTGGGGAGATCTAGATACAAGCCATAACAGTGGAGACTACTATAATGAAAACAGATGCTTTGGGAAGCTTTTCATGTCTGGACAAGATACTTGACCCCCACAGTGAAATGGAGGAAATGGTTCTGGCCATGGGTTACTGGCTCCTTTGGGCTTAGGGTTTCAGAGGGTTCAGTCCAGGGGTTGCTGGCTTCTTTGCAGGGTATCTGAAGTAAGACAGAACATCATGGCTCGATACAACAAAAGACCTCAGTCCTTGAGAGAGAGAGTGACCAAGATCTTTATGAACGAAAATACTAAGAAGATTTCTTGTTCTAATATTTATTCTTTTATTCCACTTCCTGACAAAAAGCTCTGAAGGCCTTTGTGATTTTTGTAGAGACACAGAAGTCCTAAATTACTTCCCTGGCTAATAGGAACATCTTTTGTTCTAATGAGGTAACTGTTGGGAGCTCCTGGATTTCTCCAGGGTGGTTGCCAGGGAATTAGAGAAAACTTTTCTTTCCCAGGAAAAGGAGAGAAGCTGAAGGAGCTGATCACCAGGGACCAAGAGCATAATGGATTGTGCTGAGGTACTGAAGTTTCCTAAGCTACTCTAAGTTACCCACATCCGTATTCACTCAGTTTGTTTATTCTTCTTTTTTTTATTTTAAAGGGGGTAAAATTAAACACAACAAAACAGGACATAACAAAGCAATGTAGGAGATATAAATTTCAAAGTTAGATGACCTGAGAGCTTTACTATCTATTATATTGTCTCGTTTTCTTCCAAACAGTTGTCCACGTCTTCGCATACAAAGAATTCATATAAAACAACATAGTATAAAACTGATCCAAACAGAATGGGGAAGGCATTTTAGGTCTTCAAACCCAGACAATAGAGAAGTCACTAATGGCTGTCATAGAGTCTCTCGTTCTCTTCAAAATAGCTGTCCATACTTTCATGTATATTGAAGTTCAACAAAACAAAACAGGCTAAAATAACACCATTAATTAGAACAAAGCACAATAGGGATAACAGTATTTGCCTTCAAAGAGATGGTAGGAGGAAATCCCTCTATTTGCTACATTGCCTACGGTCAACCTCTCAAAGGATGTCCAGATCACTGGCTATCACTCGCTAACGGTGGGGCAGTAGGGCAGCAGGAGAAGATCTGATGTTTGGTTTTCAGCAAGTGTGCCACCAGGCACACAGCTGCTGGGGGCGGGGAGGTGCTTGGTTTCCCGGTGCTCCAGGTCCCAGCATGGTGCGGGTCCCAGTAAACACGGGTGGATCCTGTCCTGGGCCACTGCAGCCTGCCACGCTCACAGCCACTCACCAGAGCGGGCAGGGGTTCAAGCTGTTTCTTTCTAGTGAATTGACCATTTTACTGCCCAAGTTCTAAAATGGCCAACAGACCATAGAAAGACATCCCTTTAGGCTCCTGCTTGAAACCAACAGCATCAAGAAGCTGCTGGCCTTGATTCAGGGCCAGTGTTTATTCATCTTTTAAGCCCATCACACCCCAAATCCCTCAAAGAAACCTTACCTGGATAAGTCAGCTTACTTGATAGCCTGAAACCTGATCTTAAGAAAAGGAACAGATTGAAAGAGTTCAAAGTGGGGCTGGGGATTTAGCTCAGCAGGCATAAGTACCTGCCTGGCAAGTGTGAGGTCGTGAGTTCAATCCCCGGTACCACAAAAAAAAAAAAAAGAATTCAAAGAATACTTTAAAGCAAAGTATCTTAGATAGCCCATCCCTCCAATATGTAGCAGATAGACAAAAAGAAAGATATAGATTTAGACATAGACATATATAGTGGGCCTTGTGTCTTTCGCTTGTAAAATATGTGGCAATTTTTCTTTTAGTTGGCTATCATTTTCTCCATAAACCAAAACCAAAACAGAAGCTCCTATGCATTCACGTATTCCACAGATTTCCACCATCAAAAAAACAAATATTCCCAACTCTGAGCTCCCCCACTCTTCTCCTGTTCTATTTCTCTTAGTGTGTGCCTTTAAGTTTCTGCTTTATAGAGATGATTTGTCCAGCTGACGACACCATTAAAAATGTAAACAACAGCAACAAAAAATACAGTAAACCACTCCTGGTTATAATTTGTTAATCAAGGCACCAGAACGAAGGGGTAGGATGGCGATGAGAAAGACAGAACAATTGCAGACTCAAAGAGGGAGCCAGGGAGCCTGTATCCAAGGATGTTCCCTGTGCTTCTGCGGCACTTTGCACACCTTTGTGAGGCTTCATTCCCGAAGGGCTCAAGTCTAAAGGGAAGCTAGAGCACAGCAGCAATAGAGGTCAGAGTGGCGTCAGAGGGAGAAGGAGGAGCCAGCTGCTAACAGCCACGCCTTCCATCTCAGCAGACTGGTTCTGCTCTGTATCTCTGCTGAGCTCTCTATGGGCTGCTGGGAGCTGGTCACTTTGCAAAAAGCAGAGAGGGTTCAGGGATGAGGAGGAACCCATAGGCGGTGTCAGGAAGGGGTCTCTCCAGGGCGAATGTGACAGTGGAAAGGCACTGGAGTGGCAAGGCTGGGTGGCTTCTTTGATGTTGAGGCAATCGTCCATCCTACAGTATGAACCTCGGCCCACTTCCCTTGTTCTTAGGGTTCCCCAGTCCTGACTCACAGGGTCGGAGCAGAAGGAGCTGGACCCTCAGTGACACAGGAAGTAGGGGTAGTTGCAGTTTTCTAGGTGACCCTCAACCCAAGAACACAGGGAAATCAAAATCAGAGCCCACTGTGAGCCTCGTGGAAATGCAGTCCCCTTGGGGTGAGCATTGGGTTCCCACAGGGCATTCAAGACCATGACGTCTAAAGTTTGGGACCAGGGAAGACACAGCTGAAGCCTACCTCACACAAGCCTCAAACAAATTTGCTGCAAAAAAAAAAAAAAAAAAAAAAAAAAAAAAACAGGGAAGGGAAGAAATGAGCTAGTGGGAAAGAAAAGATGCAAATCTGAGCACCTTATTTTTAGAACGGAGTCTTGATTACTTAATGCAAATACAGAAATGAAAGCAGTATAGAAAGAAGAGGAGCCCAGCATTAGAAGTTGTGCTCATAAATCATCAGCAGAGGCCTTAGCAAAATGAAAAACTTGCAGAATTTTTCTTGGCCTCTCATTCACTGCCTGCCAGACATCAATGCTTTGCCAAAAAGCACCAGCGTTGCCAAAAAAAAAGCTGTTTTCCAACCCTAACTTTCCTGAAAGTGAAGGAGCTGTGTGTCTTTGCAGAAGGGAGGAAGAGTTTCCCCTGGATCAGAGGGGAAATGGCAAAGTTTCCTCCTTGCACGCTCAGCCGCTTCCCCGCGCCCCTTCTGCCTGGCTGGCACGGAGAAGCCCCGCAGGGGTCTCCACCGCCTGCCTCCACCGCCTGCCTTCTCTCTCCTCACGCAGCCCTGACTGCAGTGTCTCTCTCAGCTTATTCCCAAGCTTCCAGGACAGCTTCCTGACTATGTTAACACCTGGTCTCCTCTCGATCCATTTCCTTTGTTTATAATTCGGTTTTTATTTTTATTAGTGCATGTCTGCGGTCCATAACAATCACACTCACCATGGAGCTTACTCTGCACCTTAATCCCTGTACAACCCTTTCTCTCTCCTCTGTGTCCTCTCTGCCTTTCGGTCCATTTCCCAGCCCAGCATCCACTCACCTGAAAGGCTGCTTGGGTTCACTGCACACCTGGTTCTAAAGAACACAGGCTCCACCCACCACATCTGGAAGGCAGTGCTCCAGCTGGGGAAGACTGGGGTGGAATCCATTCTTCCCCTCTGCTTAGTCTGAGTGTTCTCTGTGCCAGGGTTAAGTGTTCACCTGTCAGTTTCTGAGCAACACTGTAACCCCTCTAGTTCACAGCTGTACCTGGTTTTTCGTACTCCTGAGCCAATCTTTAGGCTTCATGCTGTTTGTTGAATGAACAATGGGCATGAAATAAATATGTTCAAAATTCACTATAAACCTACAGTACTCAAATTTCCCCAAGATCACAATAAAATAATTATCATATGAAAAATCAAGGATTTGGGACTGACAAACTGAAATCTCAGTCTCATCTTCGTGACAACATAGCAACGTGGGACACTTTCTATCCACACCTGAACCCTGGGCACTTCAGTTCCACTAGGTTTGGGAGCAGAAGCAGCGTGGTCTCCACAGAGCACATAGCACTGGGCCCCAGGACGCACTCTGGGACAGCACAGAGTGCTTCACAGCTGAAGTTTGGTGGCAGATGGCCCACCCCCATCGTTCCCGGGGCTCACCCTGCCACACGGCGCCAGGCAGTGGCATCAGGCTGCCCAGTTTTAAGTCCCATACTGCCGCTGGTGACTTTCTGCTCTTACACAGGTGCTCTTACACCACCTCCTTACACTTCTGTTTCTTCCTTTGTAAAGGAGAAAAATAACATAATAGCAGTGAGAAATAAACAGGAGCTCTCCTCCCTGCAGTGACCATGGAGGTCCCTGGGAGGATGAGTGCCCTCTGGTCAGGATGCCCACCAGGCTTGGGACTCACTCGGTGGCCTGGGTAAAGGGAAGGGGAAGCAGGGAGATTAGATGGGGAGAGGCCAGAGGAAACTGAGGCAGGCTCTTTCTGGGAAGTGAGACTCTAACTGAGCTGTGGCCACCACCAGGCACCCACAGGGATGAGGATGACACCACCAGACACCCACAGGGACAGAGATGTCCTGAGACAGGAGGGATGGTGGGAACAAAAGCAGCCAGGCGACTTTCGGGGGAACATGGCAGATAGATAGTAGCAGCTTTGGAGGCTTTCTGAGAAACCTCACTTAAAATCCAGGAATGGTGCCGGGCCAGAAGTCCTAAGCAAGGGGAGATATACTTTGCCGACCCAGGAACGAACTAAACTAAGAGAAACCAACCAACTGGAAACGCAATCCCGGTGATATAACAGGAACAGATAAGGTCTCAGCACAGAAGCTGGACCCCGAACCACTGGAAGCTGCAATTTGAATTTCCTGCAGCTGCTGCTGCGTCCCAATCAGTGTGGCAAGGAGAGAGGCGCGAAAGCTCTGAGAGTGGGAAGCGTGAATGGAGTTGAGAGCGGGACTGGACAGGAGCCCTGCATCGACCTGTGGTGAGTGAGCAGATCAGGGACCCTTCCACAGAGTAGGAGGCTTCAGCAAAGGACATACTGGGACTGGGCAGACTAGCCGGAACAGGGCGCTGCAGTGACTTCAGTCACATATTCCCCTCTCAAGCGGGATTGGTGGGGAGTGCCTGGCCTGCGTGATGCCACTAACTAAGACCCAGTAGGCTAGCCCAAACCAGGTCGTGTCTCCCTAGTACACTGCGGTGGGCAGGAACACCCAGCCAGCACAATTCAAACAAACTGTAACCAACAAGAAAGAAACTGGGCCTCCTATATACACTTATATAAAAGGAACAAAAAATATGGGAAGAGGGAGCAACAAGAAAGGGTCCTCGGCCCCCAATCCGGAGAAACATGCAATATCAGACACGGCACCAATAGACGAGTTCAGGAATGAAGTTATTAACAAGAAGCAAGATATAAGTAGAATAGTTAGAGAAATGCTAAGCACCGCCCAAGAAAAAACAGATGGTGGAATGGAAGAACACAAAAGCAGCCAGGCACATGACACGGTAGTGACACATAAACAGAGAAGAAGCATCACCTCTTTCTGTGGTGAGAATGACCGCATCGAGGCACACCTAGGGCTGCTGACACCCTGGCCCTGATCTTGGGATGGGCAGGGGATGTCCACAGCAGAGCATAGGCTCTGTGTGAGCAGCTCAACACCACAACCTGCCAAGAGGATTTGCAGAAAGCAAATGACAAGTTAGAGTACTTGGAATGTATTGGGTAATCTGCAAGGGGCCTCAGCCACTCTGTCTTGCTTCGTTGTGATAATAAAGGTTGAGGTAGGTGCTCATTAGCCTCATTTTCCAGCTGTGGAAAGTAAGGCTTAGGTTAGATAATGTGCCCAAAGCTACCTGCTAATGTATAGGATGACACTGTGCTGAACGCCTGGCCAGCCCTCCATCCTCCTCCTCTGTTTTTCTGGGTTATTCGGGTCCTGCACTCCCGGACTTGGGAAAGCCTTACTTTTACCTGCACTGGGACCAGGAAAGGCTACCTTTCTTGTCCCACCAGCTGGGCTCCCTGAAAGTCCCCAGAGCTCCTCCTTCTGCTCAGGACAGCTGCGTGCTTTCTCTGGGTTCCTCTGAACAGGAGCCGGAGGGACGCAATCCAGGCAGTGTGTCCCTGTGCACGGGTCACTCTGGTTCTGGGGTCTCGGAGCATGGAGACATGGGGTGTGACATCTGGGGTAAGATGTCAGGGAGGGAAGAGGACCATCAGGGTGACATAAAGTTACATTTCGGTTTTCATTCATTTCCTATAACCTCAGCTATAGCCAAGGGTGACTTATGAAGAAGCAGCGTCCTAGGAAAAACAAAACAACAAACCCAACCGATGGGCAGGAAGACAATATTCCGCCTGCAAATCTGGAATGAGGCTGTTAATTAGACGGTGGGTTCTCTCAGCTTCTAAGGCAGAATCAGCAGCTTCCTTTCTCCTGAGCGGGGACCAGGGGTTCCCATTCTCTTCTTTCGTGGCAGCATCCAGGCAGTGACCCCTCTGATCATGCAGTGGCACAAGGAGCACTGTTACTTACAGAATGTCTCTCATTCTTACACCAGTGCAGGGAGGTCTGCGTCACTCTCCCTCCTTTAACCTTGCACTCGGGGCTCAGGCATTTAAGTCACTTGCAGAAAACCTTCCCGCTGCTCAGTGGCAAGGCCGGGCTGTGCGTCCAGGTCTGGCTTCCAGCTCCTCGAGTTTCCACTGCTGTCTCCGACAGAAGCAGAGAGCCCTGCTCACCTGCAGCCTCTCCTGGGCTCCTTTGTCCCTTGTGCTTCTACCGTTCCGTGTTTCAGCATTGTGCCGGGCTGTCGGTGCCAATCTCAGGGTGGGCGAGTGGCACCTGGCTGTGGGCAGACAGTTAAGATACTTTCCGCCCCCTCTTCTCCAGTGAGACAGCAGCAACTCTGGAAGTGTGCTGATATCATGGTGACAGACCCGAGGAGGGTGTGGTGATCACACGCCCATTTCCCAGGTCAGCTGGGCAGACAGAGGCCTGAGGACCAGGCACGCCCCACAAGGAAGAGGAGTGGGATCCTGTCCCAGGGTCGCATCACAAGCACCTGTTTCCCTGGTCACCTCTGAGAAGCTGCTGTTACAGGCAGCTGAGTTAGTTAGAAATACTGTAGGCAGCGAGACCGGGCTGGGTCCTCCAAGGAGCCAGGCAGAAGCCCAGATACCCTGCAACTATGGAGGAGACAGACACCACCTGCTGTGGGCCAGGCCTCAAGCGAAAATATCACACTAATGCACCCACGTCCCAAGGACTGATATTCTCAGGTCTCTATCACCCTGAGGAAGCCAGGAGTCACCGTCCCAACTCACTGCTCTCTAAGAACGCCTGCTTTCTACTTGACTCGCTTCCCCAATTGTCCTCAATTTAATCAGTTTTACCTGAACTATTAATCTTTTATTTTTAATTCTTTTGCAGTACTGGAGATCAAACTCACAACCTTGAGCTTGCCAGGCAGGTGGTTATGCCACTGAGCTAAATGCCCGGCCCCTGAACTATTTTTTTTTTTCCCTAAACCATTAATCTTACTGGTTGACCACAGCTCTGTCCCACCTCATGCCCATCTGCCTTGTGAGTTCCCAGTTTTCCCTACCTTGGACCTGTCTCACCTCATGGTTTTGCTCTATAAAAGTCGCTAGTCTTTGGCAACCTGCTCAGGTCCCCTTCTGTCTCTCTCTCAGACAGAAGCTTTCTTTCTCTCAACAAATATATTCTGCTCTTAACCTCTGGTTGTTCCTAAAATTCATTCTTTGATTTTAGAGAACACGAACTGGTACCGGACATAGCAGGCTGGGAGTTTCATTCCCCTGTATCACTGCCAATCCACAGCTTTATCACAGAGGACTCGGGCTCTGTGCAAATCTCCTGAAGGATGAGATAAGTACTTTCCCCGGCCATGCTGGTCAAGAGTGTGCTGGTCCTATCCAGCAGTAATGTCATGGAATAGACCTTGTTCAGCTGGCGGGAACTTTGGAGATGTGGTCTGCACAGGTAAATACAGGGGCCCTGGAAAGCCTATCCATAGACACGGGAGCCCTGCCCAGTGAGAGGAGCCCCCTGACCCCAGGACAGTAGGACGGCAGCAGGGTACCAAGGTAGTGACACAGCTTGGTGTGTGAGACACAGTGTGAAATCAGGGTGCGGGCTGTCTTCTGAGGCTATGTCGCGGACATTCAAGGCGGCTCAGTCATTCTGACTCCCACCTAGTGATACATGCATTCATTGATTGAACACATGTTTATTCACTGAGCTCTGCAGGGTGCGAGTCCTGCTCCAGTCTGGGGATTCAGCAGACAATGGGGCAGGTGTCTTTGAAAGAAGCCCATGTTCACGGGGCCTCAGAGAACTGACTGTGCAGGGGACACCACACTCGGCCTGCTCAGCGGAGGGGAAAGGTCGTCACTTAGAGTTGGAAGCCAAGAGCCATCACCGGCGGAATGCAAGTGACCAGGACTCCACCCATGCCTTGAGACGCTGCCAGGAGAAATCAGGCCCAGTGTGCAGGCTCACAGGGAAGCAATGCCCAGAGAAGCACGAGGTTGTCCCCTGCCCCCCACAGGGTGGTGGGGCAGCAGGATGCAGCTGATGAGGAGGTAGAGAGGCTATCCAGCCTCACTGTCCCATCCCTCTCACTGCCCATCCAGTGAGTGGCTAAGTGGGGCCCGTCTGCCACCCTCAAGCACTCCAGAGAGACAGTAAACAGAGAGGAGCAGAGGGTGGAAACTCCACCCAGCCCTCTTCCTCTGGGTTCAAGTCCATCCTCATTCTCAGGCATTGAGGGAGCCTCCTGCATGGAGCGAGGCCCGTGTGGGGACCGGCCAGTTTGCTTTGGGAGATCTCCTGCCATAGTAGAACCCACAATATTTAGTATTTTAAATACTTCTGGTACCTGGGATCAGAGTGTACGACACAGACAGGGCGCCAAGGTCCGACTGAAAACGTAAATACACGTCGGGCATGGTGGCACGTGCTGGGAGGCTGAGGCAGGAAGATCACGAGTTCAAGCCCAGCTAGGCAGCTGAGTAGGACACTCTCAAACTAAAGATTTAAAGGAAGGCTGGGGCTGTGTCTCAGCGTGAAGGCCTCGGGTTCAGTTCCCAGGCTCATGCGCACGCACACGTACACACGACTGGAGACCTTCCCATCGCCAGAACTCATCATCATCAACACGCTTCTGTTCCAGGCGGGCCACCCAGCTGCGGAATTCTGTCCCAGCAGCAAATGCCAGGCACCCAGCTCTGCACAGGCACCGAACCAGGCCCCGGGCTCAGAAGGTGCACACATAAACCACCAGTCCTGCAGCCCAAGTGGGTGAAAACCCGCTGGGTCCCGTGACGTGGAGAAGAGGAATCGTGTAATTACCAAACTTGCAATTACCAAACGGGGTCCCCCTAACTTCGCCGAGGATGTTTTATATACGGTGTGTTGAGCTCCACGGACAGAAGCTGCTATATGGTAAAACCCCCCCTGGATGGCGCCCCCTGGCGTCGTTCCATGTAGCCCTGTGCTGTCACTGGCTCAGCTCATCACCAAGTTCAGGAAATAGAGTGGGCGGCGCCAGGGGACGGAGACGGGAACCCTGATGCCATTAGCAAGGCTGATATGGAGAGGGGGAAAGAGTATAATTTCCATGGCAAGTGTGAGGCAACAATCCATAAAGAAACAAGCACTAGTTCCTTTCATCGTTTGTGAAACCCTGGGACAGTGTAGCTCATTTTCAGTTTGTTAGGCTTTGCTTCCACATAATCTGGAGTATCTCACAGCTATTTTGGGTCCCAGCTGGTAAAAACTTCCAAACCTGTTGTCAACCCTAGAACAAATATTTTGATTTACTAAGGAGCTAAAAGTAGATGAGACATTCAGGGAGTGTAGATCCACCCAAAACTTGCTATCTTAAGGGATTTAGTTGTTTTCTTAGTCATGCATCTATTACAAATTTCATATTTTAGAAAGCTAACTTTCTCCTAGCATTTCAGCTCTGAGGGGATCATGAGTCTTGTGGACTTGACGTTTTTGTAAAGGCAGACACGAGTCTGGAATGAGAAGCTTACAGCAGCAGGTCCCTTCCGACCTCGTGTTCCTACCCCACCTACTGTTGCTTTTAAGTGTGCTTTACTTTTATATATACTACACGCTCAGCAGCACCTTGCTGCTATTGTTCATGAGCCGGCTCATTATCTTTTAGAGTAAAAGCATCCGGGCATACTGTGCACCTGTAATCCCAGCATCCCAGGAAGCTGAGGCAGGAGGGTTGCAAGTCTGAGGCCAGCCTGAGTGACTTAAGGAGATCCTGTACTAAAATTTAAATTAAAAAAAAAAAAAAAAGGATTGCAGATACAACTCAGCCCTCCCTGAGTGCAATCTCCAGTATTACAATAAGAAAAAAGAGAAGGAAAGGAAGAAAAAGAAGGGGGTAGGGAGGAGAGGAGAAGAGAAGAGAGGAGAAGAGGGGGCAAAAAGAAGTGTCTTCTTATCTTAATCTTAGCACTTTAAAAACAGGCCCGATCATTTCTGTATGTGTCATGCCAAGTTCCCACTATGAATATCTCACAGTGTTATGCCGCGGTTCTTATGATTAACAAACGGATGTTTACCCACTATTAGTAACCAAAGCCCGTAGCTTATTCAGTGTTCCTTTGTCGGGGCCCACGTCCTCTCCCCGCCCCAGGCCCCACTGCCTTGTGTCCCTGGGCTCAGGCCTCTCAGGTTTTCTTTCTCTGTTATGATCTCAGTGATTTTGAGAAACGATGGCAAGCTATTTTGAAGAATGTCCCCTGAATGGATCTAGCTCATGAGTAATTTGGGATTATGAGTTTTGGGAAAAAACTCAAGAAGGTAAAGGGCCATTTTTATTTCAGCTATGAGGGTGCATGTTACCAACACTGCACCCTTAGGCCAGCCCTGGTCACAGGGCTGTGAGCTCCTTCACTGTAACCTTAAACCTTTTCTGTGCATTCCACGCCCTTAGACTAATGTCCCCCTCCCTTTTTTCTTTGTACTGGGAATCGAATCTATGCTCTTTGTGTCAGCTGCATTCTCAGCCTCTCTCTTTTTTAGTCAAGTACTTGCTAAGTCACTAAATCAAAACTGTGATTCTCCTGCCCTCAGGCTTCCAAAGTGATGGGCTTACCGGCATGCACCACTGCGCTCAGCTGGAATTAATTAAAAGAAGACGAAAAAGGAGCAGAAGGAGGAGAAAAAGAAAAAGGAAGAGGAGAAGGAGAAAGAGCTGTAAAGAACTGATCAATGCTATAATCTAGAAGAACTTCAAGTACCGCGTGTGACTCTGTGAAATGTCCCAGAAAGCAGGCGTCTAGGCACAGCATAGACACTGGGTTGTCTGGGTTTGGGGTGGGAACATGGGACAGAGGGCAGAGGGTCCTCGGGGTCGAATGGAAGAATTCTTAAGTGAGGTGGGAGTGCTGGTTGTAAAACGTAGAACATCTACTAAAAAGAAGTCCCAGAACTGTATGCGTTAGATGAGTGGGCTTTACACTAGATAACACTGCTTTAAAAGCCAAAATATACCATCAGAGAAGCCTCTCTTCCGATCCATCTTCCACTCCCTTCTCTCCCATTTTCATCAGTTTCCGATAGATGCTGCCAGTCTTGCTTTGGAACATACAAATACATATGATGTTTTATAATGTTTAATTTTTAGTAATAACGTTTAATTCATCACAAAATAAGAGCAAAGAGGAGGGACTGGGGGTTTAGCTTAGCGCCTGCCTGGCAAGCGTGAGGTCATGAGTTCGATCCCTGGTACCAAAAAACAAGAGCAAAGAAGAGGAGAAAAGAGTGAAAACAGTAGAATCCCCTGCGGGGGACCAGACAGGAAGCGCTGAAGGCCAGGGATGGGAGGGAAGGCTGTAAGAGGGCTGACGGGTGCATGTGCACACGTGTGTGTATACGCGTGTGCGTGTGTGCATGCGTGAGTATGCGTGCGTGCACGCGTGTCTGTGTGCATGTGTGCGTGCACCTGTGTGGTGACAGCACCTGCACCTGTGATACGGGTGGAAGGAAGTCCAGGTGACTAACAGGAAGCCCCCGGGCCTGGCCTGTTCCCCAAGAGGCCACGAGGTGGCGCCCGCGCCCCAGCCAGGCCTACTCCTCCGGAGGAGGAAAGGAAGCCTACTCCTCCGGAGGAGGAAAGGACTGGGTATTTCGCCATTGTCAACCAGGGCAGGTACACACACAGACACAAACTCACCCCAGGACACAGCCCAGATGGGTAAACTGAGGTGTAAATCTCCGTGGCTGTTAACATGAACTTCCGTCCTGATCTGGGAGCAATTTCCCAACATGAAAGTTGGGTTTGGTCCAAAAGTGGGTCCCTAGATCCTCAGACTATGAACATTATTTAAACTGTGACTTTGCTGTTCTTGTGCTGGGACCCTCTTCCCAGGGAAATTCCAGGCCCAACCCTGGTGCCCTACCACCCCGTCCTGCCCCACCTTCTGGGGGGCTGGGCTGTGCTAGCCGCCCTCTCCTTCTCTGGGGTGGGGGGGGGGGGAGACAACTGTCTCCTCCTCTTCCAGCGGTGTCCCCAGGGGCATTGTTCCTCTCCAGGGCTCTGTGTTAGACTCTGAGACCACCCTGGAGCCCCCAGGCCTCTCCACAGCCTTGTCTGGTTGGGTTTGGTGCGGTCCTGAGTTACGCAGAAGCCATTCTACAAAGGACAGGGGAGAAGAGAATATTGTCTTTAATATTCCTCTCAAATTCTCCCTTTGGGAGTTTTCTGGCCAGTTCCCATGCCATTATAAAAAGCTAAGAGAGGTGGACATGGTGGCACAAACCTGTAATTCCAGCACTTAGAAGGGTACGGCAGGAGCGTTGCCACACGTTCAAGGCCAGCATGGTCTACATAGTGAGTGGGAATCTCAGGCGGAGATGGACAATTCTGAAATCTGTGGAGACTAAATAACAGGTGTTTGTAACTTCCAACATGGGTGGCTTTAATTTCAGTCCCACCATCCTACCTTTTGTGGGGGTAAAATTGACTGTAATCCTTAAAAGATAAGAATATCCTTCATAAAAGGATGAGAAGCCACACAAGTCAGATTGCATCTGTTCCCAGACCAAAATAAAGTTAATAATAGTTTGAGATTAATTAAAGCATAAGCATCCACAGACATAACCTGCTTTATCCCATTCCATATAAAAAAGAAACCTGTTCTTGTCTCAAATTCAACTACTTTACACTAGCAACAAATTATTTTCAAGTACCAAAAGTCTGTATCATGAACTGTTTGCAGTCTCACTGTTTGAATGTCCACTCTATATGCTTTAATTTTTTTTATATGCTTTAATTTTGTAACTTGAACAACTATTTTTTTTTTTTTTTGTCTTTTTCGTTTTTATCGGTATCAGGGATCGAACTCACGACTGTCTGCTTACAAGGCAGGCGCTTATGCCGCTGAGCTAAATCCCCAGCCCCAAACAACTATTTCTAAGATAATAATATGTAATCTATTAACTAGTGATTTCCTACTGTTTATTTTTTCTGAAATTCTGTATAACTTGTGCCCTTTTTCTGTTTTTTTTTTTTTTCTTTTTTCTCCTTAAATAAAATTAAAAAACAAAAAGTCTGTATCATGCCAGAAAGCAAACCATTGCTCAGAAATGTAAGCAGTGTGACGGAGGTGGGGACAGATCATGCTGTGAGGTCATTAGCAGGAAACTACAAATCATTTTTAATCTCCAATTATTCCTAGGCCTTGTGAGGAACCCATACAAACACATTTAATTTTTCAGAACTTTGGGGAAAAGACCTTTATAAAATGAAGGCATTTTCTTCAAACCATCTTTGAAGAAGCCTGAAGGTATTTTATGAAAACGGTACTAGCCTAATGGGTCTCTAAGACAGAAATAACCCTTTTAAAAAATAAATGAGTGGAGGTATCAGGAGGAAACACTTCAAAACTGGGCATTTTTTCTTGAACCAAAATCTCCTCCACTTCAGCTGTTTTCGCTACTTTAATGTTTGAAACAATAAGGTTTCCTGCAAAGGAAATCCACAGAGGGGCAGGTGGCAGCAAAACACACTGTGTTTTTCCTACACTGGGTGTACTCACATCATGCACCCCATCTCAGAAGCGGTCCTCGGATTCCCACGCTCCTGGGGTGTGACTGTCCCTGATTCTCATCTGGAAAGGTTCTGCGTCTGCAGAAACCTGGCAGCCTTGGCCCTCAGGTAACCATTAACAGCTATCAGGTCTCAGGCATCTACAATTCGCCCCTGTTGACACTGCTTTTCCAGCCCTACATGGAGAGAGGAAGAAAGAGAGAAAAAGGAGGAGATGATTTAAAAAGCAATTTAATTTCTCCTGAGCTAGCTACTTCTGTCTTTCTTCTCCTGTTTTCCTCAAGAAATAGCTGGAGGATTGCACAAGGAGATTTCACCTTATTTTTGAACAACCATAAGCTTCCCTTTAAGATCCTATCCTACAAGTTAGTCACCAGTGGGTGAAAGACAAGGAAACCAAACAAAAAAGGCCACAGTAAGCCAACAGGACCTTTTCAGATATGCGTTCTGTGTTAGCAATGTTGCCAAAATTTAAAACTTTGTTGGCTTAATCAAGCTCCACATTTCCTATCCAGAACTTTACTTCAGTGTTTCCTGCTTCCCATCTTGGCAAATGCTTTGCTAACATATTTAAAAAAACAAACAACCTGGGTATAGTAATAAACGCTTGTAATCCCAGACCTGTGGGAGGCTGGGGCAGGATTGCAAGTAGCCACTGAGACCTGGTGTCACAGTAAAAAAGTGAAGGGGGCTGGGGGGTAGGGATATAGTTGAGCGGAGAAGGGCCTGGGTTCAATGCCCAGGAGAGAAAGAGAGAATCTTATCCCCAGCACCCCTATCTGCTGTTACCCTCTGCTCCCTGTATGCTGTCACCTGCAAGCATATCAATCCCAGAATCATAACATCAGGGTTAAAATATTTAGCTGCTGAGAAAACAGCTGTGGGTGGCAGCAGTGCCAGCCTCTGGATTCTGAGTCACCCTGGAGCAGGAAACAGAGGGCACCCTGCTCCCACCCACCCAGTTATCTGGCCCTCAGGAGTTTTTTGTTTTTTTTTTTTTTTTTTTTTGGTACCAGGAATCAAACTTGTGACCTTGTGCCTGCCAGGCAAGCTCTTACCCTGCTGAGCTAAATCTCTGGCCCTCCCAGGTGTTATCTTGAACAAAGTGAGCACTTCCTGGAAACCACCTTCTCTTCCTGCTGGGGAAAATTAGAGCTCCGTGAATAATTCCATAGCATCAGGGCCCTTTAAAGCAAGCCCTAGAGTGCTGTAGCCACTGTCCTGTCTCAGAGAGGTGGCGGAGTCCGAGGGGGAGAATTCACCCTGTTCCACTGCATTTCAAAGCCCTGAGCTGAAGGCAGAGTTCTCCATTACTGATGTGCAGAAATGAGCTCGGGACTTTTCACCGCCATTTTGCTCTTCAGCAATTTGTCTTTGTTTTGTTTGTTGTGGACCTGGGGGTTGACCCTAAGGCCTTCCCGCTGAGCGACAGCCCCAACCCTTTCTAATGTAGGTAGGGACAACTATTGAGACAGGGTCTTGCTAAGTTGCCCAGGCGGTGGCCTCCTGCCTCAGCCTTCCAGAGTACTGGGATGACAGCATGTGTCAGTATGTCTGGCTACCATCTCTCTTTTGGTGTCACTTCTGTCATTTTTTTCATTAGAGTATTTTCAAGGAGCATACCATGCACTCAAAGAATAAAATACATCATGATGTTAATAGGGGTAAGTAGAATAATTTTTAAGTAAGTAAAACTTTATAGAAAGCAAAGCTTTTGATCTTCTCATTTTTTTTAACATTCCGTCCTCCACGGAGTCTATTGCTCATCAATTTAAATATGTCTACATAGATATCTGTATATATGTGACATCCATTTTTATTAGTGATTACCCTTAGTTTAGCATCACTATCATAAAAGCAAGGGATACTGAAGAAAACAGAGAGGGGGAAGCTATCAGTGACATTAGCCAGGTATTTAATAGTACAACCAAGACTGCTTGCTTCCTAGTACAGACCAATCAAGATAAGCCACAACCTAAAATAAAGTGAAATGGAGCACCTTCACCCAAGGCGCTGACATTCCCCTGGATTGTGTTTGCCCTGGAGCTCAAATGTCTCCTGCCTGTTATAGATTATTTCTTTGCCTCTGCTTGAGGCCTAATTCATCTTAAACCTGCACAGAGGTGTCTGATTACTGCTGTCAACAACACTGTAGCTTCCTCCCTGGGAGATTTTGGTCTGATCTCAGACCCTCTAGTGCTCAGTACAAGGTGATTGTTGTTAGAAGACTTGGCCTGTTCTTACTGGGTTATGCTGATAACACTTCCCCCAGCATCAGCCCGAAGATAGCTGCTGGGGAGGTCCCCGCATGACCTGGATGGCTGAGTGGGAAGCCCCTCAAGGGACATTGGCTGCACCATGGAAAGGGAAGCAGGCCTTGTCTGTGTGCCCGTATCTGTCACATCAGGTGCTGAGCCAAATCATCTATAGATCTCTGGAGCTGTTTCAAGCCATAAATGTTGGTTTTCACTCTGAGATGTTTTAAGGCTTTGCAGCCACAGAGCTGGGTCACATCTTCAGAGAGATCTTTTATTTATATGCTTGCTGTTAATGAAATTCTCCCTTGGAGAAGAGCTCCTGAGCAACCAGGTCCAAACCTTCCCATTCAGCATAAAGATGGCTTTATATATTTTATAATCCATACAGCAGCTCATCTCTTATAAAATAGAACATGAACTCAGCCCCAGAAGTGAACTGCTTTCTTTTGAGCTCCTGAAAGAATCCAGGTTACAGTTTAAATGTACAATGAGATTCCAAGTCCAATATTAAAGTTCATGTTTTCATTTGGAAATACCCCATCCCAGTCATTCTTCTGCCTTCTTTATTTAGTGACTAAAGAACTATGTCTGCTTGGTCATTTATGATTCTTGGTAAATAAAAATGCAAGAATCATGCTCCAGAATGAGTCACACTGTGATGTTTACTGAGTGAAAAAATAACTTTGGAAACTAAGAGTATAAGGAAATAGAAAATAAAAAACATGCATTCCTGTAGGGGTGATTCCAATCTCAAAGAAAGAACCGATACCTTTTGTTTTGTCTAGGAGTTCACAACCCAACCCAAAAGCTAGTGACGTTGTACAGCTGGACAATGCCTGGCCATACATAGCTATTGGAGTAACCAAGGCTGGGGGAGGGGGGATAGAAACCACCACTGCCCAACAGAGTGAGGCATTGGGTTTACGGACTTTGCTCCTGTCATTTTACTCGTGGTAAAAGGGATGAGGGGTGTGGCGTGTCTATGTGGGAGCAGTATGGGTACTCTGGTGGGCAGGATGGTGTGGAGTACAGTCCTGAGATAGCTAGGAATATTAGAGTCACAATAAACAGGTGAGTCAGTTGAGAAGCCCATGACAGCGCCTTTCAGTGTTTGGGATCCTAGAAAATCCTGTTCATTTACACCATGAAAAATACTGGGTGCTCACAACATAACCCCATTGTACTGGACACTGTGACTGTAAAAATCATTACCCTAACGGTGACTTGTAGGTCCTCATCATGCTAACCACACCCTGGTGCAATCCATGCAGCCGGTACTTCAATCCACGAAAGGGTCAGAGTCTAGATCTGACTTGACATGAGAAGGAATTTGGAAGTGTCATCCATTGCAGGATGCCACCATCGGGGTACAGTGGTCCTATTGCCTCTGCAGCTCAGTTCTACAGACAGTGGGTATTAGCAGAAGACCAACATGAGGTTTTGCCCCTGGTATTACTAGAAACTTTAGCTCTTCCAGGTAGAATTAATTAACAAATACTTAAAGATTGACTAAGAACAGTGGTCAAGGAGATCAGAATGAAACATAGATCTCTGTGCTTGCAGGGCTTTGGACGTTCATTGGGGCTGGGGAGGCAATGGTGTTCTGTAAGCCACACAGCAGGTGTCTACTGCTGGATGCAGTTCTTGGGCACAGGCGGGAGAGTTAATGATCTACTGCAGGCTCAGGCTGCAGAGCGGCTTTAAGGAAGCAGTGGGTAAATAACCCTGCTTGTCGGCCACTTGACCACAGGCACAGGGAAAATGCATCACCTACCTGAGACCCAGCATCCATCGAGTGGCTGATGAACTTGTGTCCTAGCTGATGTGAGCTTGATGAGCAAAGAGATGATTTATGTGGCAGGCAGGCCAGAGCAGGACAACAGGAGATTTTGCCACGGTATTCAGAGGCTCTGGGCAAGTCACGAAAACTTCTGAATTATTTATTTTGGTTATTTTCCATTCCATATTTCCAGGCCATGGTTAGCTGTGGCCAACTGAGGAAGCACAGCCACAGATAGAAGAGGCGACTGTCTCTGTGTTCCAAGTAGCATGAAGGAGCCGATGATTTGACTCTCCTGGCAGCTCAGAAGCCAAACAAGGTGCAGAGCTGCCTTGGGCTGCAAGGGTGCCTGGGCAGCAGGGTCCGGGTGGAGAGAGGACTCAGTAGGACGCAATGCAAGGCCATGGCACAGACATCGGCAGTGAGGGCTGATCCCCACCTGCTCCAGCACTGGGTGTCAGAGGGGCTGAGGGGCTTCTGGTAGCCGTGAAGCTGGAGCCTTCGAGTGCTCTGTGCAGAGGGACTCCTTCCTGTGGTCCTGTTCTGTGCAGATTTGACCCTAGTGTCTCTCCTGTTCTTCACTGCGTAAACCTGTGTCGGTCTCTACCTCTTTCATTTTATAAACAAGAGGAAGGAGAGGTGGGAAATAGAATCACCCTTCCCTTGTTTGGTATTTTCATTTGCCCATAATCATTCCATTAAAAGAAAAAGGTGTTTTTCTATATTTTATGATACTGGACGTTGAACCCAGGATCTTTGCACTATGCTGTAATTCTAGTCTTAAATTTATCTTATTTCATTTCGTTTCATTTTATTTGATACAGAGTCTCACTGTGCAGCCCAGGCTCCTCACCAGGATCCTCCCACCTCTCAGCCTCCATAATGCTGAGATTACAGCACTCACTACCACACCCGGCCCTCGCTTCTTTTTTTTTTTGAGACTGTCTTTCAGTAGCTAAATTGGCCAGAAAGGACTTAAATTTTCTGTCCTCCCGCTTCAACCTCCCAGAGCTCTGCAATCACAGTCAGGTGCCAACATGCCAGCCTGCACGCTGCATCGCATTGAACAGGTGTCACCCTAAACGCTTCATCTTATTCTTATCTCTTTGCCTGTGCTTCCTTGCCTGTGCAAGTACTCACCTTACCTGATCTACCTATGTTGGTTACTGGCACTGTTTAACCACCAAGCCCCAATCCCAAAATCATCTGTATAATTTTCCCAGCATCTTTCTCTGTCCCCTTTAGTCCAGCTGCTGCTTCTTTTTTAGTGTCTTTTTATCTGTTTTTCAATTCCCTTCACTAGTACCCAAGGTTGAGCCCTCATTTTTTTTTTTTTTTTTGTCTTTTTTGTTTTTATCGGTACCAGGGATTGAACTCACAACTGCCTGCTTGCAAGGCAGGCTCTTATGCCACTGAGCTAAATCCCCATCCCCGAGCCCTCATTTTAACTACTGAAGTAAGGTCTTTTTATCATTCCCTTGAGGCAAGGTCTCACTATGTATCCCAGGCGGGGCTTGAACTCAGAGGGCTCCCCCTGCCTCAGCCTCCTGCATGCTGGAATTACAGGCATGTGCTGGTATGTCCAATTTGAAGTGAAGTCTTCAGTGAATTCCTTGTCTCAGTTTCTCTCTCTGTTAGTCTAACATGTTTAGATCACCTTCTAAAACATTACATAAACGCCCTCCTCTATCCTAGAGAGACCTCCTTCACAAAAACAGCTGCTGCGAAATCATTTTAAAAATATACACTTTCCACAATCAATCAATCAATAAGCTAAGAGCCTAGCTCTGTGGCACAGCACGTGCTCAAACACACCTGATGCCCTGGGTTTAGAGCCAGCACCATAAAATGAACAAGCAAATATTATCATTTAAACATCTTATTTAACCTTCAAACATATAAAACATGAAGCTAGTTTGCTAGAATTTTTTATTTTTTCTGTACTGAGTTTTGAACCCAAGTGCTTTGCACTGAGCGGCATCCCCAGCCCCTTTCTTTCTTTCTTTCTTTCTTTCTTTCTTTCTTTCTTTCTTTCTTTCTTTCACTTTGAGTCAAGATCATAAGTCACTAAGCTGCCCAGACTGGCCTCAGATTTGCAATCCTTCTGCCTCAGCCTCCCTAGGTGCTGGGATCACAGGAGAGCTCCACTATGCCTCGTTTGGAGATGATGTTTGTAGAGTGGAGTAAGAATGTGAAAAAGACTAAGCAACTGCATCTGCCAAGAGGCCCAAGTCTTCATGTGGACCTGCAGAAGCCCAGGGGGTGATTAAGGCAGCAAAAAAGCTTGGGGTTTCTGCCTCCATGTTGCAGGTCTCCTCCACTCCGAGTCAGTCTATCCTGAAGCCACTGAGGATTCCAGCAACTACCTGTCTGACAGATAACACACCTTGTGATGAGGTCAAACTCCTCTCAGGTAGCAGCCACCTTTTTATCACCTGAGTCAAGAGCCACGGCTCCATTGGGATGGTTTGGTTGGGACCTGGCTCTCGTGTCCACCCCAGGGATGGGCTGTGTTGTACCCCAAAAAACAACCCCCGAGATGTTGTCAAGAAGGAAGGGGGCAAGACATCTTTAAAAGAGTGCTTTATTTAAGCTGCTATCCAGTGGCACAGTGCAGATGGAGTTTGCAAAGCTATGCAACTGGGTTAGAATTTTGACAGATTTTTATAGTTCATTTATGATTAGTTCATTAACCATTAAGTACATAGCGATGAGAAACAGAAACAACGTGGGCCTTTGTTCCCCTTTGCTTGAGGTCAGAGGTATTTCACAGTGGGTGGTTAGCCAGTTCATAGCCCTTGGTCTGCCAATTCCAGGAACATTTGTCTCTCATAAAGGGAACAATAGTTGACACAGCATCATTTGTCTCTTACAAGGGGAACGAAAGTTGACACAGCAAACAGGTTACTCGGGGGACGAGGCATACAGAACAGTATGATGACGTGATCAGTTAATTTATAACTATGTGGTTGGTGCTTTAATTACATGGTTGCTAGGGTAGTACAGAATAACAATTCTGCTAATAATTGTCTTTTTAACTAACTATTTTAGTTTTTTAGCATTTTAGAACAACAGGCTGCCCGTGCTGGACCCCATCTTCCTGACCCAGGACATTGCATGGATCCATTCCTGCTTCCACCATTGCATCTCCCATTTGGTAAAGGGGCAGGGCTGGTGTGTGGGGACTCTGCAGAGTCTGAACACCTCTGCCTGGGACTCCCAGGACAAGAGTTTCTGTACCTGATGATTTTCTCTCTTGAGGTCTGTTATTTATAGATTTGATATGGTTTTGTGCTTCCCCCACCCCGCCTTGGGCAATTTACTTTATGGTGATTCCTCAAAAAATTCTATATGTGTGTTTGAGTGTGTGTGCATGTGCTGATTGACACTTTTCTTTCTGCATAAGGTGAACCACCTTGGTTTCTGCACTCACACTGCACTAGTTTCCACAGGGCTTCACTAGGATCTTTGTGGGTTTGGAGTCAGATAAGAGTTAGTGCATTCCTTACCCATCTTTCCCACTAAACACAGCCATGGAAACTGCACAGAGCAATTTGTCTGGAAGGGAAATGACAGCTGGCAGGTGGAGCGGTGGCCTAGAATCTGAAGCGCCCCAGGCAGAAGCAGCCCTGGGCTTACTCAGTTTCTCTTCCTCCAGACTCAGCCGCAGTGTGTGTTACAGTGGCTCCTGTCAGTCCAAAAGGTGAAGAAAGGGGAACCCAGGAAACTGGAGCCTTCTTGAGCTCCAGGAGAGAAGGAGTCATAAAAGTGACCCCATAATATGTTTCATGCATGCTGAGCTCACTCTAGGGCTCACAGACAAGGATCGGACGCTGGGTAGCATTAACACCGCTTTTATTTATTTATTTATTTTTATCGGTACCAAGGATCGAACTCACGACTGCCTGCTTGCAAGGCAGGCGCTTATGCTGCTGAGCTAAATCCCCAGCCCCTAACACCACTCTTATAAGACTATGAGAATTGAACAGGTGGATTTCTGCCTGAGCAGCCCTGCCCAGGGGTACACACAGTATCACCCAGCTCGGGAAACCCCACGTCGCTGGGAAGCGTGTCCCTGGCCCAACCAGGCTGACTGACTGCAAAAGCGAAGACAGCAGCGTCCTCAACAGGATGGGACTGAGACCCAGCATCTCCTAGCACAATCCCCTCACACACACGTACACAGACCCTGGGTCCAGGATCCAGTCTAGAGTTACTTCACATGGAGGGACCAGGAAAGTCCCAGCTCAACTGGAAAAGACTAATGAACGCTCCCAAAGCCAAGAGGCCACACAGGTTAGAATTGATGAGGTCCTATCTGGATGTGGTAGCACATTCCTATAAATCCCTGCACTCATGAGACTGAGGCAGGAGGATTGCCATGAGTTCAGGGCCAGCTTGAACCACAAAGCGAAACAACCTTGTCTCAAAAAACCAAAAGAGAGAGAGAAAGAAACTGATAAAATTCTAACGCAGCTATTAGAAAACGTTCCAACAGGCAGTTATGAACACATTTTTTCCCCACAAACACATTTTTTTAATCAAATAGAAAAGTAGGAAACCTCTGGTTGAATGTCATACACTAGTTTTTAAATTACCAATTTCTCATGGAGTTGTCTAAAAGTTACCACTAATTATGACAGTTTCCATTTCTGGAAAAGGAGGAAGACTCTTCATGAATGACTTGAGATCTTGATCATTTGTGTTGGTCCCCAGGCGCATTCAGAAACAAATGACCTCCACATAGCCTCCTTCTCCCACTCTGATTTGCTTTCATTTCTTTTTTTCCTGGTAATGGAATTCAAACCAGGGTCTTGCTCATGCTAAACAAATTCTCAACCACCGCTCTATACCCCAAGCCCAGGGCCCCGGGAACCTCACCAGAGAGCATTCATTTCCTCCCCTCCTCAAATTTTTCCTAACTGCTCTACTTTGGAATGCTAATTTTACAGGTGGCCTTATCCATTTATCTGTTTCCTTACTGTCTTTATCTCTGCTTTATACATGGAAAGATAAAGATGTTTTGCCAAGCAGTGTTCATTCCTTGGGGGGCGATATTATCCTGTTACAATTGCATCATCTAAGAGAAAGATAACAGGCAAATAGGTAAGAAAAGGCGTGCGGGAAGGACCTGAAAGCGGGTAAAAGTGGGGCAGAACTACATAAGCTGGTGACTCCCGCTGCTTTCCCCAACTACGCAGGAAAGGAGACGCTGCCCCTGCGGCCTCCTGGCTCCCACTTGCCCTGCCCCACTGGGCTGCTTTTCTCACCCCATGCAGCCACAGCTTTCAGACACGCCCCACAAAGGGGGTCCATAGCTTCCCTGGAGCACCACACACACACACACACACACACGCACACGCACGCACGCACGCACGCACGCACGTCCTGTACCTTAAATCCAAGAGGAAAAGAAAGCTCAGGTATGGTGGTGCATCCTCAAGTCTCAGCTACTCGGGAGACTGAGGCAGGAGGACCACTTGAGCTCAGAAGTTCAAAGTCATCCTGTACAACATAGCAAGATCTCTGCCAAAAGGAAAGAGGAAAAGAAATGTAAAGAATGTACTCTGAGGTGAGTAATTTCTCTGCTTTTCAATCATACTCATCTTAATTTACACTCTATGCTCTCAATAGTGAACTTGCCCAGAGTTGAAAGTTTCAGAGATGCAGACTTCTTGATGGTGTCTTTCTACACAGCTCTGAATGGCCATTGTTCCCCAGTCAGGGCAGGAGGCTGTCAGAGTAAGTTTAGCTGGCCATGGTTATGGTGGAACGAAGCATACAGATTTGCATGGAACTCTCTCCACAGATGTGCCTTCCAGCAAAATAACAAAGGCAACGTGATTGAGCACAGATCTCACGCAGCAGCCCTGGGACTGGGACCTCATGTTATAAGAATGAGCACAGAGGTTCTGTCCATTCCAGAACATCTGCAGGCCGAGTCTGAAGAACACTGACGACAGCTGTGATATTCAGGTCTGCCGAGCCATTGCACTAACCCTAACCTAAAGCTCTAACCCTAGCCCTCATCCTAACCCTCTGGGCTTCCTCTGTGCCCTCTGGGGGAGTCCATGAATTGCCAGGCATTCTCCATGCATTAGCTGGCTGCTGTTGTTCCTGGCTGCAGTCCTGGCTGGTAATGTTGGGAGTGTGTTCTACATAGGGAAGGTTGGATGAGTATCCCAGCCTTGCCATGATGGAGGGATAGTCCAACAGTGAAGTACAGTGGAGAAAGCTGGGGTCCAAACACCAGAAGAAAGGTCAAGGCCAGGCACCAGTGCCAGTGGAAGGCAGAAGCCAGGGAACTTAGAGCTGTCATCAGTAAGAGATGAAAAGGGTTTGGAGGGTGGACCTGACCTTTGGGTGCCAGGTCAGTAGGCAGGAGGAGAAGGGAAGGACAAGGAGAGCAGATGGGTCTGCAGCCCAATATCTCCTGGAAACACTAAAGCCTTCTGGTCTCCTCCAGTGTGATTCTCTGCCTGAAGTCTCCTCTGTACATGGAAGACCATTCGAGGCTGTTATCTTTGCCTCAAATGATAACAGGATCCCTTTGCTTCACACAGGACTCAGCCTGGAATTTGCAGGGTTGCTCATACAAGTCAATCATGTCCCTGCTTGGTCACTGTCAGTCTCCCATATCCCACATCTGGCCTGCGCTTAGCTTAGCTGCTTGGTGCTTCCTAGGTGCATCTCATTTTTTTACAGGCCTGCTACTTCTTCCTAGGTCCTTTGTCCAACTCTGTTCAACATCCAAGTCATTTTTGCCCAAGCCCAACTCAAATGCCACTTTCACCCTCAGTGGCAATATTTTCTCTCATGCATTTGCTTATCTCTTTGTTATGTTCAGCTTTCCATTTGGACACGTATTTTTTTTTCCCTAAAGACCTAGATGCTGACTTGGGACAGAATCCTGGGCACAGTGCTTTTTGAATTATAGGTGCCCTAAAAGTGCTGCTCATAGGATCAAACAAAGCAGTATTATCTCTGGTAGCATCAAAAGCAAGGGAAGTGGCCTACTGTGACCAGGAAAAGGCCAAGAGTTGGAGTCATAAGTACGTCACCAAGGACCTCTGGTTATGTTACATAATTACACAGAGCCCTTGGTAACATAAAGATGACAAATACTGAAAACATGGGTTGTTCTGAGAACAGGAAATTTCTAGAAGTGCCTGGCAGGAGAGATGCTGACTCAGTGTTAGTGATATTTCTCTTCCTTGGTCTTCTCTCCTTCATATTGCTTCTCTCAAGAGAATGCAGTGAAATATTGTGTATTGTGAAGATACAGTCTATTCGTGAAAATTATTTTGTCAACGCCACTTCTCAAACTTTGTTAAATCCCTGGTGTAACAGGATCAGGTCATGGACAACTGGGAATATGACTTGGTTTGACCTTGATACAGTACTCCTATTTCTGCAGGACAAGATAGTTATAGTATACGGGATCAATCTTTCTTATCTTGGTTTGTCTTTTGCTTTTGGCTTTGAGGTAGGTGCCTCTGCTGGGCGGGGTGGTGCATATGTGCAACCCCAGGACTTGGGAGGCTGAGACAAGAGGGACACTGTGAGTCTAAGGCCAGCCTATGCTACATAGTGAGTTCATGGCCTCCTTGATTTGCACAGTAACCCTTGTCCAAAAAAGTGGAAGTCTTGCTATATAGTCCTCAAACTTATGATCCTCCTGCCTCAACTAGCCAATCATCTTAACTGTTGAAATTATAGGCATATGTCACCATGACTGACTTTACTGATCTTAAATTTGTGAATAATAAAATCTTCAGATTTTTAGACTGGCCTACCTAATATGACATGTGTCCATTTGATACTTAACCTAAATACATTTTTTTAACCTAAATACAAACATCTCCCCTTTCTGTTAAATTTCAAATAATTGATTGAAGAGCAAGATTTAACTGTACCAAAATCATTTCAGCCTCGATGTTCAAAACCTATAAAAAGATATAAGAGGAGGAGGAGAGTGGGAGAGGTACTAAATAACGACTTCTGACATTCTCCTGGCTCAGCCTTAATTGCAGAATAAACACCTTCCATGGAGATCTTGGATGAAGGTCAGTGTGTGTGTGTGTGTGTGTGTGTGTAGTAAAACCTACAACTTTGGGCTTTGCCTCTGCCAGTCATGGGCCCGTGACTAATTAAACTTCAACCTCCTTGGTAACTAAATAATAGAAATATAGTTTTCAGAGATCACCTTTAGGAATAAGAAAGGAAGAGAAGGGGCATTCCTTTAGTTTCTTAAACAGAAAGAATTCTCTCATATTTTAATTAAATATAGCATATCCCTCCAACAGTACCATTGAAAAAATTTAATTGGAAACTAATACTCTTGCTTTCCTTTTTTTTTTTTTTTTTTTTTGTCTTTTTCATTTTTATCAGTACCAGGGATCGAACTCATGACCACCTGCTTGCAAGGCAGGTGCTTATGCCGCTGAACTAAATCCCCAGCCCCTAATATTCTTGCTTTATTGCAAAAACCTAAGAAACTTAAGATGCTCAGATTGTGTGCTTATAGAATTTTTTTCTTTGAGATTATGCAAAATAAGTAAAGCCATCTGAAGTTAAAACTTGTAACTAAGATTCTTTGAAACAACCTCTCCCCACAGAAACAATGATTTGTTTTCACACTAGAAATTTATAAGAAATATTCTTGGGAGCCTCCCATTTTTCCTTACGAGATGAACTAAACGTGTGTTTTCCTCCAAAATATATGTTAAAATCCTAATCCTGGTCCATAAGGGAAGAGGCTTCATGAATGGGATTAGTGCTCTTGGAAGAAAAGGCCAGAGATCCTGAGATAGGAGGATCCGCATGTTCAAAGTCAGCCTGAGCAACTTAGTAACTTAAAGAGAACCTGTCTCAAAATTTAAAGAAAAAGGAAAAGGGCTGAGAATAGGGATGTAGCACAATGTGAAGGTCATAAGTTCAATCCTTAGCACTACCAAAAACCAAAACCAAAACAAAAACAAATGAACAACAACAACAACAAAAAAAAAGTGGGGAGGAGGATTGACTGGTAGAGAGCTACCTCTATCTGTAATTCAAAGACCCAACAGGAAGAAATCCCTCTAAAGATCAGGAAGAGCTTACTCCCCCTAAACCTTACTGTTCCAGCACCCTGATTCTGGGCTTCCAGAGCTGTGAGAAATCAATGTTTGTGGTTTAAACTACTCAGTCCATGGTAACCTGCTACAGCTCAACATGATCTATGTGAAACCTTCTTGTATCAAATAGAACTTTCTCTCTCTCTTTCTTTCTTTCTTTGTACTGGGAATCAAACTCAGGACCTCACAGTTGCAAGGCAGGTGTTGTGTTGCTGAGCTCTATCCCTGGACCTCAAATGGAACTTTAAAGGGAAGGATATGAAGCCGTGAAGAGAAAACTTCTGCAACAGAAAATTCCTGGTAAAGTAAAATAATTTGGGGGCTGGGGATTTAGCTCAGCAGCATAAGCACCTGCCTTGCAAGTAGGCGATCGTGAGTTCGATCTCCGGTACCGATTAAAAAAAAAAAAAAGTAAAATAATTTTAGTAGACTGAAGAAGAAATATCCTGACTAAAAAATATATTTTTAAATGTCTTCTCCCATGTGGAGAAAAGGGAACAATATTAAAGTCTAAATCCAGTATAATGTTATAAGAGCTGGGGTGTAGCTTGGCAGAAGAGAATTTGCCTAGCCTGTGTGAAGCCTTACGTTTGATCTCCAGCACTGCTAAATAATAAAAATGATGATGATGATATAAGAAGTTTGTGGCATTCATTTGTTCTAGAAGCAATTTTGATTTTCTATTATGGCCTATCTAGGACATTAAATAAATGCTGTGTGTTATTTAAAAATTCTAGCCTAAGAGCCAAACAAAAAGCCAGGCCTTCTGATCACTGGCAGAACCTTTGCAGTCTCTGTTTCTTGTGTAGGATGTGCTGAGCCATCTTCCCTGCCCCTTTAGGCCAAATGACACCTCTTCTTCTCCACAGCTGATTGTAGCTTGTCCTCTTGCTGTTCCTTGCAGCAACAGACAGCAGGCTTTATCTGGGTGTCTCCCTTCCAGCTGGCTTTTTGGGCGATGTAACATTTTGATTCCTATCAAGATGGCCTCCCTACTGCTCTGTACTGTGCTAGTTTTTAGTACCTTATGAGAATAAGTGGAATGTACTTGGGATTCTTCATCATTGTGATGATGTCACCTTAGCCATCTCTTAGCCAATGGACATTGCTGGTGCCTGATTCTGTCAGTCCCGGTTCTAGCTACCCTACTGTTGACCGTGTGTCAGGATATAGGCCTCACTTAGCAAAGGGACAGTCCAGGGCTGCCTTGAGCCCTTCCCAAAGCACCATGTTTACATCCTAAGCACCTCAGAGTATGGCTGTATTTGGAGAGACAGTCTTAAAGATGTAAGTGAGGAGTCGGGCATGGTGGCTTATGCCTGTAATCCCAGCACTCAGGAGGTGAGGCAGGAGGATTGTTGAGTTTGAGAACAGCCCACAAAGTGAGCTCAAGGCCAGCCTGAACTGTATAGGGAGACCCTGTCTCAAAAATAAATAAATAAATAAATATTTTAAAAAGATGTGAGTTGAGCTGGGGATTTAGCTCAGCGGCATAAACGCCTGCTTGCAAGCAGGCAGTCGTGAGTTCGATCCCCGATACTGATAAAAAGACAAAAAAAAAAAAAAAAAAAAAAAAGATGTGAGTTGAAGTGATGTGAGTGGCCCTAATCCCCGCCCCCGAGCATCCCTTGTGAAAACAGGAGATGAAGATGCAGACATCCAAAGAAAGATCAGGCAAAGACATGGAAAGGAGAAGACAGTCAGCTGCAGCAAGGGAACCTCTGACACCTGGCCCAGACTTTCAACCTCCAAACAGTGGGGAGACAGCACCCATTTGAGGTATGGTACCCTCAGTTATGGGTGCAACAGATCCAGCCTTTCAAAGAGCACAAATTCAAGCCAATAAAGAGGAGTGTTTCTTGGAAAATCTCAGGAAAGAAACACTGTTTTCTTAGAAGAGGGCTTGCAAAGACACACTTTTTCTTCTAGATTTTGAGAGGGGGAGACTTGAGGATTACAGCATCAAAAGTCACAGCGAGGATGCACTTTACACCTGGGGAGAGCCAAGAGCCCCTCAGGACAGGAGCCTCAGCAGCAGCTCCACATCTGCAGGCCTCTATCTGTCCATCCCCAGGGCCTGTCACTCTTCGTGGTCACTTGGGCCACTGAGACTAAGTGATTTGTTCCTCATAATCTCTGTGGTGGCTGATTGGACCTAGCCTTCACTTTGCGGGGAGAAGGTGAAGGCTTTTAAATTTAAATAACTTCCCTGGAGAGGAGGAGCTGGGCAGATCTGGGGTGCCCTCACCGGCCTCTCTGCGTGTCTGGAGGACTCTGGATATCTCCGCCCAGACTGCTGGAGTTCCCCTAGGCTTCCAGGTGCAGTGAAGGAGAGAGGTGGGTTTGAGGCTTCCATATCAGCCCCCCCATTCCGGCTTCACTTGGAGACCTGCTGAGCTCCCGATAGGTGGGCTGGCCCACACTACCAGCCTAGCCCAGCCTATTTAGCTGCCGCGCCTGGCCATAGGTCTGCAGAGGAGGAGCTGGGCAGATCTGGGGTGCCCTCACCGGCCTCTCTGCGTGTCTGGAGGACTCTGGATATCTCTGCAACCAGGGAGGGTCCACAGGTTCCTGAACCACTGCGGCCTGTGGTGAGTACACTAACCCGGCTGCGATTGAAGAACTGTGGAGCTTCCAAGGGGCAGGTGGGCACACAGTGTCCCTGAGGCCCAGCTTGTCTGGAACTGCGGAGTTCTGAGCAGGCAAAGGAGGGCCACTGGTTCTGTAGGCCCAATGGCTTGGGGTAGCGCGGTGCCAGAGTCTCAGTAGCTCCAAACATAGAAGGGGATTTTCAACAGATCCTGAGGAAGCTTTCAAATAACACTTGAAACACAGAAATATAGGAAAATGACAAAACGAAAGACCAAATTACAACCTCAAACCTCCAGCCCATCTCAAGAAACCCTAGGAGCGATGTATATAGAAGAAAATATATCCCATCCACCTCATATATCGGACACAATAGCCACTGAAATTGACAAGCAACTCCAGGAAGCTTTAAAGAAATTCAAACTCGAAATAATCTCCCAGATAAAAGAAGAAATGATAAAAGAAATGAAAGAGATTCTAAATATATCTAAAGAAAACACAGATAAAAAATTGGAGGAACTAAACAAAAAGATAGAATCCCTAGACGAGCAATATAAGAAACAAACAGAATACATAATGCAGATGCACAGAGATATACAGGAAATAAAAAACTCCACTGAAAGTTGTAAAAACCGCCTTAATGAAAGTGAAGATAGAATTTCAGACCTTGAAGACAGGATTGCAGCTAATGAACAGGAAAGGAAAGTTCTTTTGAAAATAACAAGGAATCAGGAAACAACAATTCAACAACTGCAAGACGATGCAAAGAAGAATAACATAAGAATGATAGGGATTAATGAAAGAGAGGGAGACAACATGAAGGATGTCAGGAGGATATTTAGAGAAGTAATAGCTGAAAATTTCCCAAGCATGAGATCAGAAACTGACATCAGGATCAGTGAAGCATATAGAACTCCAAACAGTCATAACCAAAATAAAACTACACCCAGACATATAATAATCACCATCCCAGAAATCCAACACAAGAATAGATTATTAAAAGCTGTCAGAGAGAAAAGACAGATCACTTATAAAGGAAAACCTATCAGAATCACAGCAGACTTCTCAGCACAAACGATAAAGTCAAAAAGAGCATGGAGTGAAGTATTCCAGATCCTAAAGCAAAATGATTTCCAACCGAGACTGATATATCCTGCAAAACTATCATTCAAAATAGATGGTGCAATACGATACTTCCATGACAAAGAACAGCTGAAGAACTTCATGAACACCAAACCAACCCTGCAAAAAATATTGAAAGACAGTTTAGATACACAAAGGAAAAAACCACTAAGCAAAGCAAATAATTAAACAGAACAGAAAGATAAAGATGCAACAGCAGAGAGATAACATTCCTACAATTAACCAGCATTTAACAGTAATAACCATTAATGTAAATGGTCTCAATGCACCAATCAAAAGAAACAGACTAGCAGAATGGATCAAGAAACAAAATCCAACCATATGCTGTTTACAGGAAACCCATCTAACCCAGAAGGATACTCACAGACTGAAAGTCAAAGGATGGAAAACAATTCTCCATGCAGCAGGAATCCAAAAAAAGGCAGGAGTAGCCATTCTGTTTGCAGACAACGTGAACTTTAAACCAACAATGACCATAAAGGACAAAGAAGGTCACTACATACTCGTAAGGGGAAAACTCCAAGAGGAAGAGATAACTATCTTAAATATATATGCACCAAACTCCAGAGCACCCAGTTATATAAAACAATTATTAACAGAAATGAAAACTCAAATTATCAGTAACACAATTGTAACAGGAGACCTTAATACACCACTGACACCAAGGGACAGATCAACCAGACAGAAAATGAGCAAAGAAATAACAGAACTGAATCACACCTGTGAACAAATGGGTTTGATAGACATATACAGAATGTTCCACCCAACAACATCAGAATACACATTCTTCTCAGCAGTACATGGATCATTTTCTAAAATAGACCATATATTAGCTCACAGAACATATTTAAGCAAATGCAAAAAAGTTGAAATCATCCCTTGCATATTATTGGATCATAGCGCTCTGAAATTAGAAATTAATGACAAAAGATACTGCAAAAATTCCACAAACACATGGAAACTAAATAACACACTCTTGAGTAATCAGTGGGTCACAGAAGAAATTAAAGAAGAAATTAAACAATACCTAAAAGAAAATGAAAATGCAGATACAACTTACCGGAATCTGTGGGATGCAATGAAAGCCGTTCTGAGAGGAAAATTTATTGCACTGAGTTCCCACATCAGGAAAACAGAACGAATACAAATAAATAACTTGATGCTACACCTCAAACAGCTAGAAAAAGAAGAGCAAGTCAAGCCCAAAGTCAAAAGAAGAGAGGAAATTATAAAAATCAGAGCAGAAATCAATGCAATAGAGACTAAGAAAACAATCCAAAGAATCAACGAATCGAAGAGTTGGTTCTTTGAAAGAATAAATAAAATCGATAAGCCCCTAGCCAACCTTATTAAAAAAAGGGAAGAAAAAGCTCAAATTCATGCAATAAGAAATGAAAAAGGAGAAATCACTACAGACCCAATAGAAATACAGAGGATCATCAACACCTATTTCGAAAACCTCTACTCTCAAAAGTTTGATAACACAGAAGAAATAGACAAATTCTTAGAAGCATATGAAGTACCAAAGCTAGATCAAGAGGATATAAAACTGTTGAATAACCCAATCTCTGCTAATGAACTTGAAAATGTAACTAAGGCCTTTCCCACCAAGAAGAGCCCAGGCCCAGATGGATTCACTGCAGAATTCTACAAGAAATATAAAGAAGACCTAATGCCGACACTCCTCAAACTATTCAATGAAATTGAAAGGGAAGCAATCCTTCCTAAGTCATTCCTGGAAGCAAATATTACTCTAGTACCAAAACCTGAGAAAGACCCAACTATAAAAGAGAACTATAGACCGATCTCCCTAATGAACACAGATGCAAAAATCCTCAATAAAATATTGGCAAATAGGATCCAGCAAATCATCAAGAAGATTATACACCATGACCAAGTGGGATTCATCCCAGGAATGCAAGGATGGTTCAACATACGCAAATCAATAAATGTAATCCACCATATCAATAAAGCCAAAAATAAGAATCACATGATCATCTCTATAGATGCAGAAAAAGCCTTCGATAAGGTCCAACACTTATTCATGATAAGAACTTTACAGAAAATTGGAATAAATGGTCTTTACCTCAATATAATAAAGGCCATTTATGACAAACCAACAGCCAGCATCATACTAAATGGCCAAAAATCGAAAGCCTTTACTTTAAAATCAGGCACAAGACAAGGATGTCCTTTATCACCACTCCTATTTAATATAGTACTGGAAGTACTAGCCAGAGCAATTAGGCAAGAAAGAGAAATAAAAGGGGTAAAGATAGGAAAAGAAGAAGTTAAATTATCATTGTTTGCAGATGACATGATACTCTACATAGAAGACCCCCTAAACTCCATTGAAATACTCTTAGATACAATAAATAAATTCAGTAATGTGGCTGGATACAAAATCAACACTCAGAAATCAATAGCATTCCTATACACGAACAACAAAATTACAGAGAGGGAAATAAGAGAAACTGGACTATTCACATTAGCAAGCAAAAAAATGAAATATTTAGGAATTACTCTTACGAAAGAAGTGAAAGACTTATACAGGGAAAATTATAATACACTGAAAAAGGAAATTGAAGATGATCTCAGAAAATGGAAAGACATCCCTTGCTCATGGATAGGAAGAACAAACATTGTGAAAATGGCCATTCTCCCAAAACTGTTATACAGATTCAATGCAATCCCAATAGAAATTCCATCAACATACCTTATAGATCTAGAGAAATCACTCCTAAATTTCATCTGGAACCAGAAAAGACCTAGAATCGCAAAGGCAATTCTAAGCAGCAAAGACAAAGCAGGAGGCATCACAATCCCTGACTTGAAGTTATACTACAAAGCAACAGTAGTAAAATCAACATGGTATTGGAATCAAAACAGAGCCGAAGATCAGTGGAATAGATTAGAAGATACAACCACAACTACGAACACACTCAACCACCTTATCTTTGATAAAGGAGCCAAGCAGGTTCACTGGAAGAACGACAGTCTCTTTAATAAATGGTGCTGGAAAAACTGGCTCTCCATTTGCCGAAAACTAAAGCTAGACCCATGTCTATCACCATGTACTAAATTAAAATCTAAATGGGTCAAAGATCTGAATATTAAAACAGAAACACTAAATCTATTGGAAGACAAATTAGGTAGAAACCTTGGAGACATAGGAGTAGGTAAAGAATTCATGAACAGGGCTCAAACCGCACGGGAAATACTTCCCAGAATCAATAACTGGGACCACTTCTTATTAAAAAGTTTCTGCATGTCAAAAGAAATCTCCAGCATAGTGAAAAGAAAACCCACAAACTGGGAAAAGATTTTAGTGAACT
This sequence comes from Cavia porcellus, assembly GCF_034190915.1. Taxonomy (NCBI): domain Eukaryota; kingdom Metazoa; phylum Chordata; class Mammalia; order Rodentia; family Caviidae; genus Cavia; species Cavia porcellus. The sequence goes on along the minus strand of NW_026947511.1, from coordinate 37,543,692 downwards.
CTCTCTCAGACAAGGGCCTCTTGTCTAAAACATATAAAGAATTAAAGAAACTCAGACCTCCAAAATTCAAAGATCCAATCCAAAAATTGGCATCTGAGATGAATACGCAATTCTCAGATGAAGAAATGCAAATGGCAAATAAATACATGAAAAAATGCTCATCATCATTGGTCATTAGAGAAATGCAAATTAAAACCACACTGAGATACCATCTCACTCCTGAAAGAATGGCCAGGATCAAGAAAACCGACAACAAATGCTGGAGAGGCTGTGGGGAAAAAGGAACTCTCCTGCACTGCTGGTGGGAGTGTAGACTGGTACAGCCTTTGTGGAGATCTGTCTGGAGATTTCTCAAAAAGTTGGGACTGGAAATCCCATTTATTCCAGCTATTCCACTTCTAGGCATATTCCCAGAAGAACTGAAAGCATCATACCACAGTGATATATGTGCACCTATGTTTATAGCAGCACAATTTGTAATCGCCAGATCTTGGAAACAACCCAAGTGTCCATCAACTGAGGAATGGATAAAAAAGTTGTGGTATTTCTATACAATGGAGTATTATTCAGCTATAAAGAAGGATCACATTGAGATATTTATCAATAAATGGGCGCAGCTTGAGACCATACTCATAAGTGAAATAAATCAATCTTGCATGTGTGAATACCGAATAGTTTCCCTAATGTAAGTAATGATTCAAATATATAAAAATATGTGGTAATCATGATTCCCCATTAGGTGGCCTTGGAGCCTTATAAAGTTTTCACTCATTAATTAGAAAGGCTTTATTCTGGGCTTCTTGATTTGAAAATATTTGAAGCTAGAGTATATGAAGTTTTATCCAAATATATCAAGGAAAAAGACACTATGGTAACTACTATTAAGTCAGGTTATATGGTGGTGAAGTACTAGGTTGTTGAAACAGTCATGCTGTGACCTCTATTGTTATATTGTTATGTCCTGCTTTATCTCAATCTCCCCCTTATTGTTTTAAAAAAATTATTTAGTCATTTCTTATGTTTGTCTTAATTAAAGAAAAAATTCAAAAAATTAGGATATATAAATAGTAACTCTTTTTGATTTCCTATTAACTTGTTTTGAAGTCCTGTAGTACTCGCACGATCTTGTTTTGACTGATTAGACTCTGTTCCATTCTATATGGTAGTATCAAGTTTGAAGACATAGGCAACTACTTTGAAGACAATAAGATTCACTAAGATACCCATTCTGGTTTGACTATTGTTTCTTTGGAAGTCCTGTAATGTTTACAATGCCTAAGTTTTATTGGTCTTGTTCTCTACTGTTTTGTCCAACTTTATAATATCTAATGACATAGACAATTCTTTTTAAGGAATCAAGGGACAACGTTGATAACCATTGTTGACAAACTTGTACTCTGTTCTACATCATGTGCTATGTCTATCCTTGGTATTGACTGACAGCTTTGTTTTGCCATATTTGACTATATTCTTCCCCCCCCCCCAAAAAAAGTAATAAGCACTAAGGAGTAATGAAATCCAAAGTGCGTGAATTTTGTTGTAAAAAAGAGAGGGAAAAAAAAAGAAAAAGAGCTCTAACGGATATAACAGCAAGTGTGTTTAGGGGTGTTAAATAGCTGACTGTATCAATGTTTTTGGATCATTGAACACAGCTGTTTGCAGTCTACCTGTTTGAATGTCCACCTTGTATTCTTTGATACTGTGATTTGAGGAACTATTTTCAAGATGATAATATGTAATATACTAACAGGTGATTTCTTACTGTTATGTTTTTTTTTGTTTGTTTGTTTTGTTTTTTTTGTTTTGTTTTGTTTTTTTGTAGTTCTGTATTACGTGTACCCTTACACCGCTTTGGTTTGTTTTGTGTTTTTCTCTTTTTCCTCTTAAATAAAAAAAAAAAAAAAAGAAATAAATAACTTCCCTGAGGAAGGAGAAACTAGATTGTATAATCTGAAAGAATTCTTTGTCTTACTTGGAACTTTAGAGTCAAGAGTCAGTTCTGGGACCCTGTCCCTGGGCACTTCCTTGGTGTCTTCAGCAGGCACGCGACCCCAGGCAGCAGTCACCACTTCTGTTTCCTTCTCAGCCCTCCTGCTCACGATCTTGAAATTGCCCAGCTGGGCTGCTCCACACTCCCTGCCCAGCTTAGAACCCCTAGTACCAGGGTTTACTCTCGGGCATCGCCAGTAACACAGAACTGCGGTTGAAGCAGCTTCCACATCCCTGGTGCTCGCGGCATGTGTTTCATGAGAACCAGACACCTCGTTCCCCTGCAAGCAATTTCACATTTGCCTTTTGGGGAAGTAGAGATTTCGCCCCAGTCCCCATTTTACACTTCCTGTATCCTCAAGCCACTGCATTTAATCTCCATTTACATTTAAGTCTGAAAAATGTCAACGATCACAATAAAAGATTCTTCCTTTTAAGGAGATACGTTCTTCCTTTTAAATTTCTTGCAAGCTAAACTCTAAGTGATAACTACGATAAGAGCAGAAATACTTTTCTTGAACATAGAGCCATGACTGGAATATAGCACACAACAGGTACAAATTTACTAAATACACAACTGGTGTATGAACGATTCAGACAAAATTTTGTGATATATGTATACATTGCAAGTTGTTGAATAATTTTATGCTTAAAAATTAGATCTCCAGTCAGTTTAATTTTTCTTTCTTTCTTTCTTTCTTTCCTTTTTTTATTTTTATTTTTTTTCTTTCCTTTTTTTAGACAAGATCTCATTATGTAGTTCACACTGGCCTGGACTCACTGTGCAGCCCAGACTGGCCTCAACCCTCCTGCCTCAGCCTCCTGAGTAAAGTCAGTTTAATACCGAATCTTCAAATTTTTGTATTAATTCTATGATAGGGATGACAGGTCACATCAATGAGTAGGCAGGCTGTACTTAGGATGTCACTGCTTGAACTTGCCTGTTGGCCATTATCCTCTTTCACATGGGCACATTGCTTGCTTGTCAACTTTCTGTGTACTGTGACCCAAATCGATAAATTCAATTCGAGTTTCTGTACTGAGCACATAAAATATCACATCTTTGGCTTCTGAAATCTCCCAGAATTTTTCATCTTAGGTGTTTAAATTAGAGGAGTTGAAAGACTTGTACAGTACTGTACTAAAAAAAAAAAATTAAAATTCTCTTTGGGGGGTAGGGGGACAGGATCTCACTACCTAGTCCAGGCTGGCCTTAAACTCACTTATGTAGCCCATGCTGACCTCAAACTCATGGTGATTTTCCTGCCTCAGGCTCCCAAGTGCTGGGATTACAGGAGTGTGCCACCATGCCAGCTTAAAAATCTTTAACATAAAAGAAGCACAAAATCTTAATGTTATTTTTGTTTTGATACCTTATATTCTTTTTAAAGGTTAGTTCTTTTTATTGTTTGATTTTCCTGCCCTCCCTGGGCCATATCAGGATCCAAACCTAGGACCTCATGTAAACTAGGCAAGTCCTCAACCAGTAAGCTGTATCCCCAGCCCTTGAATGGCCTGGAATTCTGAATTGTTTTATTTGCATATTACCTAATAATTGACACTACATCTAAAGTGTGGCCATCCTTTCATTATGATGACAGGCTTGAAACTACAACTGTGGGGTATGTGTGTGTGTGTGTGTGTGCGCGCGTGCGTTACTAGCAATAAAAACAGGGCCCTCACACAGACCTGCATCCCCAGCTCACTCTCACCCCATTTTGGTTTTCTTTCTTGGTTGTTTTGTTTTGTTTCGAGACAGGACCTTGTTAAGTCACTAAGTTGCCAAGGCTGAGTTTGAACTTGTGATCCTCAGCCTCTTAGAGAGCTGAAATTACAGACATGCCCACCACATCCAGCTTGAAATTATAGTTTTGCTTGTGCCAGTCAACTTGATAATTCATATTTTTCTAGAAATTGCAAGGCACAAACTAGATGTGAATATTCTAGAAATTGCAGTTCAGAATTTCTGAATTCTGGAATTAAAATTCTGCATATTCTGAACGTCAGTCTCTGAAGTTAGCCAAGAGCAGTCACGGACACCTAAGTTGGTTTTATATTTTGGGCTTTCTTTTTCTTCTTTCCTCCCCCAGCCCATCTCTTTCTTTCTTTTTCTTGCAATGCTGGAGGTTGAAACTGGGGCAAGGCACATGCTAGAGAATTTTCTATCACTAAACCACATTCTCAGCTGGGTTTCATATTGTCATGGGACTCTGGCTTCTTGAATGATGCTAGAAAAAAAAAAAAAGGCAGGGGGCAGGGGAGCCAACTACTTGGTGGCAAACTGTGAAGGAAACACAGTCATTTTCATTCAACACTGTCCATGTTTCCCAGCCTTGGTTCGTGCCTCTCTCCCTAACTGCATGAAGCCAGGACAACTTTTGTACAGATTCAGAGATGGAAAGGAACACATCCTGGCTGCAGTACAGTTAGCAGGAATCTAAATGGGAGCTTCCAGGCTGCCCAATCACTGTAAGATTTCCCTTCACCTTGGTGCTGACATGTGGAAGTAAGTTGAGTTTTAGTACCAGCAACTCCAGAGGCAAAGCTTGTGCTCTAGGAGCTATAATCATCAAGCCATTTCCCCAGGAAACTATGATAAGCAAGGTGTCTTAAATTTTTGGGAAATCCAGGGAAATTTAACATATTTCCATGTGCTTTGGGGCACTGGTTTTCTGATCAAACTTCCTCTGTCATTTCCAACCACTGAGACCTAAGATATTCCTGTGACTGGAACAGTGTTCAAGATATGATATGTTGGTAGCCAACAAGATGCCATTAGTGACACTTGAAAGTAAACTCACTTTACATTGTTGGAATGTCCACTGTACAAGCTTTAATTTTGTGACTTGAACAATTATTTCTAAGATGGCAATATGTAATCCATTAACTAGTGATTTCCTACTGCGCATTTTTTTCTTCTGTAAATCTGTATAACGTGTACCCCTTCAATGTTTTTTTTTTCTTTTCTCCTTAAATAAAAAATAAAAAAAATATTAAAAAAAAAAGAAAGTAAACTCACTTTCCCATAGGGTCTAAGAAATGCAAAGATGAGAATATTAAAATGTACATATTTAAAATACTTTTTCAAACCTCGTTTGTAGTTCTGGCTGCAGATTTGAGATGCATGCTATTTTGATTACTTTTCTCTCATTGCTGAGACAAAATATCTGATGCCCCAAATTAGGGAAGGGCAGGTTTATTTAGCTCGAAGTTTGTGGAGGTTTCAGTTCATACTTAGCTGGCTCCAAGGCAGAGTGGCACATGGCAGAGAGCAACAGTTCATGGTGGTGGAAAATAACAAAAGCAACAAGAGCAAAAAAGGGAGGAGCATGAGAGAAGGCTCTTTCTGTCCCTTTTATTGTATGTAGGTTACCTACCCTAGGCTGGGTGTAGCAATCACACCCATAATCCCAGCAGTTGACCATGTATCAATCACAAACTCTGGAAGCCTGCTTCCATGATGAATGGGGCTTTGTGGGTACATCCAAACACAAACCATAGCACATGCAGAAAAGGAATATGGACAGATAGGTACAGACCTGAGCTGCTTGTTAACTTTGCTGTAGGATTTCGAGTGCACCACCCACTAGTTGGTGAGAAACAACGCCATTTTCATCTTTTAAACAAAAACTTATACAGTCAAGGCAACTTCAGGAAAGGGAAGAGACAAACCTTCCATGTGAGTATGCCATATGACAGGAGACCAGGAGCGCAGAGTGTGCGGAGAGGGAAAGTCTGAATGTTGTCCCTAGGGAAGGAGTGACATCAAGTCTTGCTCTTATTCCCCCCAGATGGGCCCTTTCTTGCAGACTCTGAGTCACTGAACCAATAATTTTGTTTCTAAAAGTTCAGCAGAAGAGATTTTACTTTTTATTTTATAACTTTACCTGTTACTTGAATTTTTCCACATTCATGCATTTTCTTTTTATTTTTAAAAGTTAATTTGAAAAGCATCTGTCCTCAGTGTGATCTTTCCCAGTCACAGCGTGCATGTATTTTGTTATCACTCCAGGTCCTCAGAATACTTACCCAACATAAGAACAGGAATCAATCCACAATGTTGGATATACTGGAGTGATTTTTACTCTTTCTTTCTTTCTTTCTTTCTTTCTTTCTTTCTTTCTTTCCTTCTTCCTTTTTTGTGGTACCCAGGGGCCTTGCACTTGCCAGGCAGGTTTTGTGCTGCTGAGTTATACCCCTGACCTGAAGTCATATTAGAAACACATATGATACAAATGGATTTGAAAGTGTGGCTCTGCTGATGTATAAACCAAACCAAGTTTTACAGCTTCTCCGAGCTTCACATTCATCAACTGTGCAACACAGGGGCTGGGGGTTTAGCTCAGCGGCATAAGCGCCTGCCTTGAAAGCAGGCAGTCGTGAGTTTGATCCCCGGGACCGATCAAAAGGAAAAAGACAAAAAAAAAAAATTGTGCAACACAGACTTCAGTAATGTACTACATTTATTTTTTCAGGGCTGAGATCAAAGCATACCAGGCAAAGGCTCCATCACTGGGCTGCATCCCTAGCTAATAGCATATGTTCCTCTTAACGGTGAAGAGAAATTAAGTTATGTGATTAGTGTCATTTTTACACAGCAGGTTTTTAATAATTAATTTTAGTCATTGTGTAGCCAGCTTTACGTTCCTAGCCCTGCAATGAGAGATCATTTACAGTGTGTCAAATTTGTTTATTTGTGTTACCTTTGAATACAAACAGGTGGCTCTCTCCTTAGCAGATGTAGAAACCAGGCTTTTCTGGAAGTTACTGAGCTGAACCCAAAGGCAAACAGAAGTTACTGAATACATGCTCTCTAGTCAGCAAATGTTCCTGATGCTTGTCGGCTAGCTCTCCCCTCACCTGGCATTTATATGCCCTTCTTAATCCATTGGTGTTTGTTTATGTGTAACCACAGTGTTCATTGCTTCACAAAACCCAAAGAACTCTCCAATGGCTGCTATGTTTTTAGGTAGAGGCAGGTGGATTTGGGGTAATCATGAGCCTTTGTTGTTAATCAGGGCATTTCGTGCCTCACACATACAATGTAGGACACATACAGTCTAGGCTGTAAAAGGAAATGGGTGTAGGTTATGCTAACGGAAGATGTGCCGTGTGTTTGGTACTTCATAACTTTTTTATATGCATTGACTCTTTGAAGAAAGGCTCACATCTTTACCTGGCATTCTCCTGCTGGCTTTGGAAGGGGGCTCTTTGGGCATCTGGAATCTTGTTGCAAAGCCAGCATTTCAACCTCCCTGCCTCACTATCCATCAGAATCTGCATTTGACAGCACCTGGACGGGTGGCACTCTGTGCAGTGTGAGAAACTCTATGTAGGGCCACAGTTAAGTCATCTAAGTAACTGACTGTCTAGAGATTTCTTTCATCTAATTGTGGCTGTATTCAGCTATTGTACTCAGAGTAATTTCATACATGTTCTTTTTTATTTTCATTTTTTTATTTTTGAGACAGAATCTTACTTACTATGTAGCCCCGCTTGGCCTCAAACTTACACCAATCTTCTGTCTTTTGAGTGATAGGTTTATAGACACTCACCACCACTGATGAGTTTAATATTTAGCAGTGAAAAGATAAGTTACATGTGAGACTCACCATCCTGCCATGTACTGGCAAGGCTGAGTGTGCTGTGGTCACCTGCAGAGCTGTTCACCATCATGCTACCTACAGGACCAGAGCTCCCAAATGGCCAGAGCAGGTTCTTTTTTTTTTTTTTTTTTTTTTTTTTTTTTGCCTATGCCATCTATCATACTCTAAGGTACTGAAAATCCTGAAGCCAAGAGAGTTCCACTGACATGTCAGGTGGAAGGCTGAAGGAGATTTATCATCACACTATTAAAAGGATCCGATGGATATGGTGGCACAGGCCTGTAATCCCAGCACTCAGGAGGCTGAGGCAGGAGAATTGTTGCAAGTTCAAGATCAGCCTGGGCCACAAAGTGAGCTCAAACCCAGCCTGAACTGCAGAGTGAGACCTTGTCTCAAAAAGACGAATAGTAAATAAATAAATAAAAGGAACAGTGAGAAAGAGGAATCCAACTTGCCGTATTATTCTCTAAGATAGCAGAGATCCAACAATGCAAAGAACTCTTGCATTTAGAGGGGCCTGAAGACACATTTCTTTGCCTGAGTAAGTAACTAATTCAACAGTAAGTAACTAATTCAACTGAGGCATAGACTGAGCTCCTATTGGCAACAATAGCTTTGAGCACAAGATCGCACTTCTACTAAAAGTGGCTTTTATAGTTTCTTTCTGCAGTGACGCTCTGCCTTTCCACATTCCTATTGTAGGACTGCTGGCACCAAGTAGATAAAATAATCAGAATTTACAGGTTTACACAGCATCTCTCAATCAGAGGTCAATTTTTCAATCACTTCCCTAGTATTCTGAAGCTTCCTGGCTGTTAAGTTGCTTATTGCCAATCTGAATCAAATTTATGCTTCAACTTAACAAATAGACACTAGGAGACCAGAAAGAGAGATCAAATAACTTGTCCCATGTCGCACAAGCAATAAGTGGAATAAGTTACTTTTCATATCACGCTAGACTTAACAGGCTACTGAGGCACACTACGGACTCTGCCCAGCTTCACAGCAAGCATTACATTTCTAAAAAGCAATTCTAGTTTCCATTTCACTGGAATTCATCTTCCCTATTGCTTTTTCTCCTGTCAGTTATTAGGAAAAGTAGAATTTTGATTTAGCCTAATTCATACCAAATGGCATCAAATCATAGATTGTTCTTGACATACTCGTTATTGAAAGGATTTTGTGCCCTGGATGGGAAGCTGCAGCGGTGGGAGGCTGGGAGGCGGAACCAAGAGGCTCTATCTTGAGGTCACCTTTCCTGCCCCTAAGCAATTTACCTGTGGCGCAAAATGAATTCCAATGGGCTCCCTGTGCATCAGTAATGCCCCTTAGGCTCCACCCCAAACCTAAGCTGCGTGTATGCCCCCACACACGTGTCGGGCGGAGAGAATGCCAGACCCCAGAGGTCATAGAGTCTCTCTCCACATTCTTAAAATAAAGGCCACTTTTATTTCATATTTCTTATCTTTTTAGCTGTGCCAAAAATTCTGTCAGATGGTTCCCTGACCGGAAAAAATTCTATCAGTTATTATACAGGTTTTCATATTTTATAATACTTCCTGCAAGGAATTCACCTCAGTTGTCATGGCTTTTAAATTTTAGGCAATGTCAGCTTCTGGGATGCAGCAGGAGGATTTTCATTCCCAGAAACCTAGTCTGAAACATCAAAAGCTCAGATTTGGTGCTGGGCAAGAGCTTAGGGACAGAATATAAGTTGTGTGGATATGCAGCCCTGGATTTGACCCCCAGCACTGAAGAAAAAAGGAAGAAAGAAAATAAAAAAGAAACAAAAAGAAAAAGAAGAATCTCTACTTTCCTGTGTGAGAGATGTGCATAGACTTTTATTTGTGAAAATGAAAGCAAATCCACTACTTAATGTAATAATAGATTGCACCAAGGCTCTAATCTATCAGGCCTAAATAACCCTCTGGCTACTTCCCATCCTCTCCTCCCCAGTGAGGAATCCCTGGGCGCAAACACCTCTGTGTTCCCAGGGTTTCCTGAGGAAATGCAGAACACGATCAGAGTGGATGCTCCTCTGAGCACTGGGAAATCACTGGATGGAGGTGAGCACCCCAGGTGAGGAGCAGGGATGTCCTCCTGGATCCTAGGTCCAGTAGCCATGTTCTCCCACACCCTGGCCTCCCAGGGGCCCTACTGACAAAGCATTCTGGGAACAGGATGGCCTCCAGCCCCCAGCCCTCCTCCTGCCACTTGGAGGACAGGCTGAGTCACCTCGGCCTGGACTTTGGCCTCAGGTAGGTGGCCCAGGCCTGATTCCTGCCCTGCTGTTCTCCCCGTGGGTAGTGCAGACCACATCTGAGAGTGTCTGTAGCTTTGCTCTTGACTGTGATCAGTTTATGGTTATGGGTCAGGGCACTGCCCAAAGTATTTCCTTCTGCCACACCCAGAGAATTCTTTGGGGAACCACAGGGCACCTTCAGATTCCTATAGGTCTGTGGGGGCAGTGGCAGAGCAGTGAATGCAGTCTTCCTGGTTCTGGTTGGTGATTAACCTCTGCTGGCAGCTGTTCCATAATGTGAGTATATGTGTGAGTGTGCGGGCCAAAAAGAATCTGTTTTGTCTCCACACAGTGACACACCTCCTTTCCTGATCAGTGACCCCCATAACAAAGGATCCAGCTATCACCGAGGGGATTGTAAGGGATAAAGTCCCACTTTCTTAGAAATCTCCTTAGGGAGTTCCTTAGAAAGGAAAGGGAAGCTGACAGCCATGGTCATGAGGGTGAAATAACTATTTCTCATTCAACCCGTTAGCTCAGGGCACCCTTAGTGTTGCAGGCAGCTGAGTTAGAAATATTATAGGCAGTCAGACAGGGCTGGGTCCTCCATGGAGCCAGTGCAGATACCTTGCAACTGTCAGGGAGACAGACACCTCTTGCTGTGGGCCAGGCCTCAAGACAAAGGATCAAACAAATGCATCCACATCCTAAGGATGGATATTCTAATTAGTTCCCTATCACCCTGAGGAAGCCTGGAGTCACCATCCCATTCCCCCTAGGGAAGAATCACAGCTCTAAGAATGCCCACTTCCTACCTGACTTGCTTTCCCATTTATTCCCAATTTAATCAATTTTACCTGAACTACTAGTCTTATTGGCCAACTATAGTTATGTCCCACCTCATGCTTTGTGAGTTCCCATCTGCTTTGTGAGTTCCCAGTCTTCCCCCACCTTAGACTGCTCACCTCATGGTTTTGCTCAATAAAAGTCCCTGGAAAAGACAGAGTCTTTGGTAACCTGCTCGGGACCCCTTCTGTCTCTCAGACAGAAGCTTTCTTTCAATAAATATGTTCTACTCTTAACCTCCATTGTTCCTAAAATTCATTCTTCGATTTTAGAGAACATGAACTCGTGAACAAAGTAGGTCAGGAGTTTCATTCTCCTACGTCATTAGGACTCAGTAGTTTCCATCCCCAGATCTAGAATCTGCAGTTTTATTGCATGGGACCCAATGTGAGACACACCTCAGTGAAGAGGCCCAGGCGACTTTCCCCCTCATTCCCACTGAAGGGTGACACTGGAGAGGGAGATGTCACGTGTACTTTGGCCTGTGACAAAGCCGGGTTGGCGGCAGTCTGTGCAGTAAAGGTTGTATAGCTGTTTGAAGATCACTAAATGTGTGGCCCAGCAGTCACCTTGCTTTTTCCCCCTCTTGAATTTCAGTTCCTTCTTTGAACCAATTGCTCTGACTCTGACCTGTAGCTGCGTCCAGTGAGTGCATGAATTTGCTCATTATCTTCCCCAACCAAAGAAGTACTTCCCCTGAATTCCCCATCTCAGTCCCTGTTTCTTTAAATAAACCCTTCTCCTAGACTCTGGTTCAGCATTATGCTTAGTTTACTACCCAAAACATTTTCATAGTCTGGGAGCTTTGGTTCTGCAAGGCTATCTGCTAGAACTACGTCTTTACTGGCAATTGGGCAGGTAACCTTGCAAATGGGCAGGAGGGAGGTGGGGACTGTGGTTTCTGGCTGCGGGAATTCTATTAAGTGATTAACCTTATTCCAGGAAGTGAGGGTTAATCAGTATGGCCCTGCTCACCTGTAGTCTCAACACTATAGAGGATAATGCTGGAAGGTCACCTAGCGTTCAGGACCTGCTGGAGCTCCATAAGGATCCTGTCTCAAACAAGGCCAGACTTCTATGCATATAGCAGTTAACTACTTGTCATCTACTGACATCAAACTATGGGAACCTCGTGACTTATTCAAGAAAAATGGAAGGCAAGGAAAACAATAGTAAAGGTTATTTTTATCTCATAAATGATGACAATGATAATAAAACTGAATTTCAACAATTATCAACTCCTGCTTCACCTATAACCCTCCTCATCCAGTTCAAATAGGAAACACATTTATTTCAACAGATATCAGATGATGGGTTCACTAAGCCCCTATTTCCTACTCCATGAGCTGGCTATTCCAGAGCGGTATCAGATTTTATTTTTGTTTTAGTTTATTTTGTTTTGTTTTGCCTTGCCTTGTTTTTAAAAAAAAAATTCTTTAGTTATAAATAACCAGTACATGTGTAGGGTACCAATTTCTTTTTTCTCTTTTGCTCCCTTTATTTTTTTTTGTCTTTTTCCTTTTTATCGGTACCGGGGATTGAACTCACCACTGCCTGCTTGCAAGGCAGGCGCTTATGCCGCTGAGCTAAATCCCCAGCCCCTTCCTTTTTGTTAATATAGGTTTGTGGGTTGGTTATTTAGCTCAGTGGCTTAAGTGCCTGCCTGGCAAGTTGTGAGTTCTATCCCTGGTACTAAAAAAAAAAAAAAAAAAAAAACAACCCAGAAGCACACACACACACACACACACACACACACACACACACACGTTTGTGATGCATAACAAATACCCTCACTATGAGGGCCTAGGTCTCCAGGTGGTGTATTGATCCGTTTTACTTCCTCCTTTCTTCCTCTCCCATCTCTTTTCAGCCTCAGATCCTCTTTCCATCTTTTCAAAGAATCAACTCTTTGATACCTTGATCATTTGTATTTTTTAGTCTTAATTTCATTAATTTCTGCCCTAATTGTTATCCTTCCATTCATTTCAGATTTGGGTTTCTTTCCTCTTCCTCCACCTCCTCCTTTTTTCTCCTAAGACCTTGAGATGCATCATTGGGCTATTATTTGGGATACCTCTGTCTCAAAAATAAATAGCTAAATACATGAATAAATAAATAATTTAAAAATTACACGAATATAATCTCATACTTCTTGAGGTCAGAGGTCTAAAGCAAACCTCACTGGTCTGAGAATGAGGCGTGACAGAACTTGGGTCTTCTTCCAAGGCTTTAGGACGCACCTGTTTTCTGGGCTCTCCAGTTTTGGGTCATGGCCTCTTCCTGAAGCCAGGGTGAACAGGTGAGTCTTTTACATGCTGTCATCCTAAAACCCAGGGCAAACTTGAAGAACCCCTCAGCTCCACAGGCTTGAGGACTACTTTTAGAAGTCACTTAACTAAACAATGAGTTGGACTCTTGGCTTTGCTGTAAAGATAACAATGGTAATGATTGTTCAGGCTGCATTTCAGGGTAATCCTATTTTAAGATCAACTGATTTGCAACATAATTCTTTTTGCAATCTACTTCCCTGCTCTCATGTAACACGAGTGTTCACCAGACCCAAGGATTAGTGCCATGGTGTCTGTGGGAGCCATTTCTCTGCTTCCCCCACCCTCCATTCTTCCACAATGCCTTCCAGTGCCCAAACTTGGCTGGTAGCCATCTGACTGGTTGGGCGGGAGCAGTCTGCAGGGCCAAGAATCACTCCTTGGCCCATCCTACATGCACCCAGGATGAAAGGAAATGGGCCCTAAGAAAATGTCTAAGACCAAATGCGTGCTTGGGAATATCATCAGCCTAAAGCATTCCTGGAAATTAACAAGAAACTGATAATAAAATGACTAAAGTAGCCACAGATAAAGGCTCTCAGTCTACCCACATATAAAGATTATTGTACACATAGAAAGATTCTCTCAACTTCCTTAATATCAAGTTTAAAAATGAGCTATGTTTTTCTCCTACTCCATAGACTAAATCCAAATATCTAGTTTTTAAGGACAATACAAATAGACGGAAAAGAGGAATTAGTGTAGTCTTTTTGGAAGCAAATTGGGAAAATCTAATCAAAATGTGAATGTATGAACTGATTTAGCAATTTGATTTTTATTTAAAAAAATCTCAACCACAAGTGTGCAAAAGTATATATACAAGGGTGTTCACCAAGGCAGTGCTTATGATAGCAAAGATTAATATCTCGCATGTCTATTTACATAGGATTGTTCATGGTCCTATAAAGAAATGGAATGTACCATGTAAAGAATGGCTGGATAGGGAAAGAAAACACCCTGGCATGGAAATATGCCTGTTAATTAGGCAGAAAGGTGAGTTCCAGAGAAGCATGTATACCATAATGATAGGCTATTTTCCCTTGTTGAAACAGGAATAATAAAATCTACTAAATATAAATCAAATGTTATAGTGGTCATTCTGAGATGTGATATTATATGAAAGTTTGAGCTTTGTACATATTTCTGAGGTGCTGATTTACGTGTATATGTGTGGTCTTGAACCTAGGGCCCTTGCACTGAGTTATATCCCTAGCTTCTTTCTTTACTTTGAGACAGAGTTTTGCTAAAATACTCAATTACCTCACCTGGGCTTGATTTGTGATCCTCCTGCCTCAGCCTTCCAGAGTGCTGGGATTATAGTTGTGTGCCACCACATTTGGCTTGTAGTGTTCAAATTCTGTTCAGCAAGCACTTTTTACACTATTAAAGAAGAGTATAAAATTATTGACTGTAAGACTGAGAATGTAGCTCAGGGTCAGCTATGTTCCTGGCACACAAGGCCCTACATTTAATTCCCAGCACTGCAAAAATAAAGAAAAAAAGTGGATAGTTAGGTAAATATTATAGATGTAAATTGTAATTAGTGTATACGTTTATGAGCAGGTCAAACTTATACAGGATAAACTTGATTTTAATTTATTTCACCAAAAAAATTCAGGCTGAGTTATGGTAAAAACATCTTCCCCCATGGCCAGGCGTGGTAATGCATTCCTGTAAACTCAGTACTCAGGAGGCTGAGGCAGGAGGATTGCCATGAGTCTAAGGCCAGCCTGGTCTCTTTAGTGAACACAAGGCCAGCCTGAGCTACTTGAGAGACCCTGTCTCAAAAAACAAAACAGCAAACCAGGCGTGGTGGCTCACACCTGTAATCCCAGCACTCGGGAGGCTGAGGTGGGAGGATCGTTGCGAGTTTGAGACTAACCTGGGCTACAAAGTGAGCTCAAGGCCAGCCTGAACTGCAAAAAAAAAAAAAACAAACAAACCAGCAACAACAACAAAAATGCTTCCCTTGGGTACAGATGTAGTCCAGGGAAACACTAACGTATGCAGACTTGGGGCTGATTCTCAGCACTATAAACAAACAAAACAACATGAATGAATGAATGAATAGCAACTGATTTAGGGTAATTTTCCCCTTGGGCCTCTAGTTGACTGGCATTTGTCTCTTGCTAAATTTAAGTTAGAATTTTTCATTTTCAAGGTTTTCCCCACACAATGAAACTCCCCTTGAGCTTTCAATTCCTGTCTGCTCACAGCATTTGCCACAAAGCTCCTTTCCCTTTCATTTTAGTTTCAGAAATCTCCACAGAGACCCATTGGCAACATTTGCCCCTGGGGAGGAGAGAGCTGGCGAAGAAGGAAATCTGCTGCTGCTGTTTCTCTCAGCACAACCGGGTTTCCCTGCTGATCTTTGAACACAACTCTGATGTAGTGATCACATTATCTTTCCACTTTGTAACTGTTGTATCTAATGCCCAGGGTTCTGAGACATTTTGTGTGCCCATCAACTCTGGGTTTTGGTTTCGTACCTGCTTTTAGGTTCAACTGCATGTCAGTAGTGACTGATTTCCTGACTCAAGTCATGCTTGACATCTTTCCAGACACCCTGTGGTGTGTGGTAACAGCCTGGATTTCCTCATTCCCAGCGAGCCTCCTAAGGCGGAGAGGGAAAGTGTGAAAAAACTGGCAGATCCATAGGGAAAGAGAATGGGCAAGCGCACGTCTGTGTGTAGAGAGGGGTGGATGGGCTGTCTGCACCAGCAGGGGCTGCTCCGGTGTGGGCCTTGGTAGTAGAGCTGCCTGGCCATTCTCATGCTGTTACCACTTAGCTCCTATTACCCCCCCCCATCCATAGTGTTCAGAAGAGTTTACAACTGTGTACAGACAAGAATATGTGCATTCTGCACATTTCTCCAACTTTTTTTTTGTCTTTTTCCTTTTTATCGGTACCGGGGATTGAACTCATGACTGCCTGCTTGCAAGGCAGGTGCTTATACCGCTGAGCTAAATCCCCAGCCCAAAATAGTGCTTCTTTTTCTTTTTCACGCTTTATTACTGCACATTGGTTATGTAGCAGTTCCTTAGTTCACAAACTCAATTCTCTCCATGGTTCTGGTTGCAAATCAAACTGACCAGAATAAGTCAGTTTTGATCAGCAAATTAAACTGAACATGAGGTCAACACTGAACCTAATCATTGAATTTGATTTGGTTCGAGTCCAGTTCAGTTTGCAGCCAGAATCATGGAATCAAATTCGTGAACTGTACAGATTAATGGATTTCATTTTGGCAGATTTGTGCACACATATAATGTATTTAAATCATTTCCCCTCCATCACTCCCTGTCCTACTGTCCCTCACCCCTAGTTTCACATTTTGATCATATTCATTCCTTCATTACCCTTACATTCCCTACCCCAGTATAGTACATTTAATAGAACTCAATTATAGAGAAATTAACAAGATTATTACTTGATTGTTTAATAGAGAGCGCACTAAAAAAGATAACAGAACATTTGGTTAAGCGTACATCATAGGCAGTGAGTCTTGGAGAATTATCTCCAACAAGAATCTGCTACAGATTTAAGCATGATTCGTTTACAAGAGGAGTCTCTTTTAACTATGTTCCCCTTGATTGTTTTCATCTTGGAGTCCCAGAGGAATAATTTTGCATGCTCTGTACTATTGAATTTAATGTGTGCTTTGGGGAGGTGGCATTTTCTGGGTCTCAAACCCAAGGCCCTGTGCATGCTTGATAGTGCTCTACCACTAAGCTTCCGAGAGCCTCCCGGATGCCAGGAGGGCAGGCATGTAGATGAGCGGGACTGTTCCGGTATTCAATCCTTCACCCACATAACAGGAAATGAAAGTTGTACGAAAATAGCTACTGTTCAAAGGGAAACACACGACATGTGCGAGCAGAGGTATAAGCACAAGTTTTATGTGGATGGAGAGACCCGAGAGAGAGAGAGAGAGAGAGAGAGAGAGAGAGAGAGAGAGAGAGAGAGAGAGGGGGGGGGGGTCCTGTAGAAGTGCTGGGGTGAAACTTGATGCCTCCTTTTTAGAGGACAATTTTCTCCACTTTTCTATGTCAGTCCCTGGCACAGTGCCTCGTGGAGAGATGTCTTCAGGGAGCAAAGGAGGGATGTAAAGCAGTCCCAGGTCTCTACTCTCTCCTCATCAAAAGGGAGAAATCCCCAGTCAGGAAGCAAACTGACCTGCAAAGGCTGGCATGTCCCCTTTTGGAATGAGCCCCAATCCTGAATCTGTGACCTTGAATGAATTACGCAAGGCCCTCAGCTTCCTTCCCTTCTTTAATACAGTGACAATGTGGTTCCCTGGCTTTGTAATCTCAGCTGTGTCCCTGAGGTTGTTAAGCATTTGAGACAAACCGGTCAGATTGTGTTATCTGATTTCAGTGCAGCCAATGTGGTCAAACTTGAAACAGTGTTAGCCACAGCACCAGGTATTTTAGGAGTTCACTGAGATTGCTGCCGATAACGATAAAGTGCAGCTGGTTTCGCTGCCTCCTCCTGATCTCATTCTGTGAAAGTGTGTGGTGGTGAGAGGGAGGGTTAAAAGATCAAAGAGGTTATCCTATGGGGTTTACTGAACTGGGCAAACTGGATTGGCAACCTACATATTTAGGAGAGACAGACTACAAAATAGTTAAAAGGGAGGAAATGAGAAAGAGGTTGAGGGATGATGAGGGGGAAAAGGTGGCTAAATAAAATTACTGGTCCCAATCACAGACATACAATGATCCATTGATTGACTGATTGATTGTACTAGGGATTAAACCCAGGGCTTTTGTCCTGAGTCACATCTCCAGCCCTTTTTTATTTTTATTTTAGGACAGAGGTCTTGCTAAGTCCCTAAGTGCCCCTGCTGTATTCAGACTTGAAATCCTCCTGCCTCAGTCTCCCAGAGTACTGGGGTTAAAGGCCTGAGCCACCATATTCAGCACAGACACATAACTTTTGATGTGGGAAATGGCATGGTGCACATCATAGAAGCAACTCTGTAAAGAAAGTAGGCAGAGAGGGCCGGGGAGCTTCAGACCGACCCAGTTTCTCCCACTATAGAGTGAAGATACTGGTATAAGCCCCAGGCTGCAAGGCTGAAGTCCCTGTGGTTCCGTTGGAAGTAGCTCTGTGATGAGGGATCTCAGGAAAAACAGCAGCTGGAGGAGGAGGTGTAGGCTGACCCGGAGGCTGGGGAGTGCTTCGGGGCCACGGTCAGAGGCCCGTGCGGTGGCGGGGGAGTGGAGGGAGCCGCAGGACCGGAGGAATGGAATGTGAGCTCTCCGGAGAAGCAGGGATGGTGTGGGTTATAGGCTGCTTCAGCTTCCGCAGAACACCGCCACCCAAACTGCAGTCCTAGAAGAAGGAGGGGCGGGGGGCGGGCGAGCAAGCAGGCTGTTTGAGAGCTCCGGGATCCGAAGGCTGTAACCCGCGTGTCATCTGTGCAATAAGGAAGTGGGGTCTGAAGGAAAGTTTCCACTTCTTGTTTCGGAAGCAATTCACGGCCAGGTGGGTGGACGCAGAGCAAAGGGAACCTGAGGACTGCTCGGTGCCACGTTAGACCAATCCAGATGGCTCGGAGGTGCCCAGGGGCTGATGGTTGTGGATGGGTAGATGCCTCTGCTGACCGCTCCCTTGGCTATTTTAAAAAAGAATCCCTCTTTATGTTTTTGTTTTCATTCTTTTTTTTGTTTGTACTGGGGATTGAACTCATGACCTCACCTTTGCCAGGCAGATGAGGCTTATGCCGCTGAGCTAAATCCCCTTCATTCTTTTTTTTTTTTCTTCTTCCTGTACTAGGGGTTGAAGCCAGGGCCTTCACATTGAGCTGTATCCCCAGGCTTTAATTTTTGTTTTTTATTTTTTTAAAATTTTCATTTGAGAGAGGGTCTTGCAAAGTCACTGCATTGCCTAGAGTGGGTTCAAACTTGCTATCCTCTTGCCTCAGCCTCCATGCTTTGATTATAGGCATTTCAACCCCTTGCCCAACTCTGGAAATTCTTTATATAATATTATGTATGTAATGCAGCTGTCTAATGCTTGAAAAACTCAAACGTATTTGTCATTGGGGGTTAAAGTACCTGACACCGGGAAAGGGTCCAGCTTTTAACACTGTGGGAGAATGGGAGAATTTCTTGAAAAAGACTCCTCTCTAGGACCACTGAAGCTCCTGTGACTTGCTTTCTATGTCAGCTCTATGACACTGGCATCGGATTGAAGCACAAATAACATCATTATAAAGCTCCCCCGTTGTAGGCAAAGTAGTGACGCATTTGTGTGGGGTCATCATGTTTTTAATTAAATTCTTCCTTAATATACAAGAAGCTTAAAGTGGTTGGATGTCTTTACACATCCCTCAAATTGCTGGTGGGGTAACCAAATTCTGTCACACTCTGAAGAGTCCCCAGTGTGAGTAGGGAGTTTTTCAGTATTAATGACCTCACCGTACTGGCACTAGGATTGAGATGATAATGTCCTGCCATTGTTTCCCAAAGAATGATTTTTAAAGCTCAGGTTATACAAGTTTAAGAGTCCTGTAAATTAGCCAGGTCAAAAACCAGATAACAAGAAACCAAAATAAAACAAAGAAACTGCTCAGGAAACCTAGTACTTTGTAACTAAGAACAAAGAAACAAAAAAGAATTAGCTGCTTGCAACACTGGCTCTAAATGGATACTATAAAAATAAGCCAATTTAACAAACATTTGTTTTTTTTAGTACACTTTTTCTGGTCGAGTTTTTACCAGAAGGAAAGAACCCAAGTGCTTTTTCAATATAGATATCTTCTAATTAATGCCAAAGAAAATTTTAGGGAGAAATGATGGCAGTTCATTTGCGCAGATATGGGATACTCTCCTGGACGCTGGGTCTGCACGCTGGGGGTGGGGGTGGGGATGGCAGGGGAAGCACTTGGGTAGAGTGGGTTAGTCCATTTGTCTTAGAATAAAAAGAAGTGTGAAAACAGATAGATGGGGTATCCAGGACTCAAGAGACCTAGCAAATCTCCTCCAATAGCAAATTTTCTTTTCTCTTCAATAAATTAATGAATTCTCTTCTCTTTTTTTCTTTCTTTCTTTTTTTTTTTTTTTTTTTGGTACTGGGGATCAAACTCATGACCTTGCACTTGCCAGTCAGGCGCTTAAGCCACTGAGCTAAATCCTGGGCCTCTCTTCTATTTCTTACCAACCTCATCTCCGCACCCCTTTCTTTTTGAGATAGTGTCTAGCTATGCAGTTCAGGCTGGCCTTGAACTCTCCATGTTAGTCTAGACTGACCCTCAAATTCACAGCAGTTCTCCTGCCTCAGCCTCCAAAGTGTTGGGATTACAGGTGTGCGCAACCACACATGGTTTCCCAAATTTTAAACAGTCTACTTCTAGTACTTTAGGAGGCTGAGGCAGGAAGACTGCAAGTTGAAGTATAAAAATAAAAATTAAAAAAAAAATGGCTGGGGACACATCTCAGTGCAAAGGTTAGGTTCAATCTCAAGTACTGAAAAAAAGTCTTTTGTCTACTTTTTTTTTTTTTTTTAAGACTGTCTCACTGTGGGGTGTCTCCCCCAAATTTGGAACTCCTACCCTCATAGAACTTTTCTGCTTCAGCAGAAAGTGGGATTACAGGTTTGTGCCACCTCACTGGGCTTGGTCTACTTTCTTTGGCATTGCTTGAGCCACACAGATTTCTTATCGGGTTAGGAATATTGTGTTCGGCATCTATCTTCACACCTAGGACTCCTTCAGGCTACATTACTGTCTTCCTAAAACTGCAGTGCAACTTATTGCCCAGAGTAATTTCTTTTCCTTTAAAATCTGAAGCATTCGAGGCATTTCCCTCCCTAATCTTTATGTGTTCATGTCTCATCTCCTAGAGCGTAGTCATCAGGATAAGGGGTGCACATCAGCTTTATGTTTATTTTTGCTTGGGAGGAGAATAATGAACATCAAACAATTTTTGACTGAAGAGCAGACATGCCCTGTTCCACCATAACAGCACCACGCAGCCCACATCTTGGTGAGACACGCACATTGGATTTGTTTTTTGCTTCTTTTTGGACTCTGCTTGTGAACTTGACAATTCTTGTTTTAGAATCATGTGCAACGTTTTTGGAGGTAACAGGAGACCGGAAATTGGCAAAGGCCGGCCTGCAGGAGGGCGGTGCTGGCGTCCACCAGCTGTGGCTCGGTGCAGACCCAACACCACGCTGCTGACTCCGGAAACTGGGGTGCAGACAGGTCCTTTATCCGGGCCAAAGCGGCTACAAACTGAGAACTCAGGCTGCCAGCCCCAAACCGCAGAGCGGTTTAGCGTCAGTGACCGCGAATTAGGTGTCAAGATTTCTTGAAAGGGCACGCAGCTCCCACGCGCGTTCACGTGCAGCCGAGTCCGAGTAGGCGCCGACGTGACGTCACCGCACCTGGCACCCGGCGGGCAGAGCGGGGCGGGGCCTGCGCTGGGTGTTCTCGCGAGACCTCCGCGTCGCGCGCGTTCGCACCTTCCTTGCGGCGGTCGCGTCTCCTCAGAAGTGGCGGCGTCCGGACGGCGGGGCTGAGGGGCGGGTTCGGCGGGCGGCGCTCGTGGCGCGAGGGCGGGCGGCGCGCGGTGGATGGAGGCGCCTGCTTGGCCCGTCTGACTCGGAGCGGCCGGACGGCTTGTGCAGCGGAGGCGGAATTCCGCGGGCCCCAGCATGGGTGAGTAAGGGCGTCCCGGTCGAGGTGGGGTGTGGGCCACACGACCCCGGACTCCTGACTCCCAACCCGGCTTCTGACTGCTATTGGGAGTCCAGCTCACTTTCCGCCCCGCCCCCTGTACCCCTTGCCCCTTCCCCCGCCTCGCCGTCACCCCGAAAGTCCGGACAGGGGAAA
The DNA here is from genome assembly GCF_034190915.1 of Cavia porcellus. NCBI lineage: Eukaryota > Metazoa > Chordata > Mammalia > Rodentia > Caviidae > Cavia > Cavia porcellus. The sequence goes on along the minus strand of NW_026947511.1, from coordinate 37,521,839 downwards.
ATCCCACTTGCCGGCTCTTTTGGGGTCGTTTCCGGGGACCCGGGGCCACACCCCGCCAGGCCCTGTCCCGGGGTCGCGGAGCCAGCGCTTCCTGTGTAGCTAGGCCTGGGCCGGGGCTGGACGTTCTGGGTTCTGAAGTTCACTTTGCAGGCGGGGGATCCTGAATGGGTCCCAGGGCCGTGAAAGCAGTTTGTTGAGCGCTGTAGCAGTTCTCGTAATTAAAAGTTCAGCACGGGCTGGATGCGAACCCCCTCGATGCTTTAAAATTAACTTTCTTAACAAAAGTTTTTTTTTTCTTTTTTAAGTTAGATTTGTGCTTCTGTAAGAATAATAAACCAAGTTCGGGGTGGTGGAGCAAATCAGGGGGACGCTATCACTTCTTCCACTCCAGAGTTGGTGCTGCTTCCTATCCACAAAACCATTACCGGAATTAATAATTCATGAAGCTCACAGGATTTAGTGGCAGGGCAAATGCAGAGTACTGCTGATGTGGCATCCGCTGCCCACACTTTGTTTTGTGGAGAATGCGTGGAGCTCAGTGTTTGTAGACACTCGTCTGACTGTTTGGTGTTTTTAGACTTTCTAATTTTATGTTTTCTCACTTCCCTCCTGCTTTAAGGTGCCTTTTACACACCCAGTGTTCTTGGACTCAGACAGTAAAACGAAGTGTTTGCTATTTGGAATTTTCAGATGAATTTCTTTTTAATCCATTAGTTGTTCTTACAAAGTAATTGTGGGCTTACTTTTTTAAGCACCAAATTATAAAACCATTTTAACTCTTTGGGTGAAAATTACACTAAAGTTACATAATTCTTTATCTGTCTTAAATAGGATGGATGTTATAATTAAACTTCTTTTGATGTGCTAATCATAATTCATGACTTTTTAAGTTGCTGTGATGTGCTGAGAATCTGTTGGATGGTATGTTGGACTGTTGATCCAAATACTAAATAACTCCTTTGGTTTTTGAAGTAAAGTGCTTTTTTCCAGCTTTTTCATTGGCTGTGCCTGTAACATGGATTGGTGCCACCCCCACCCAACCCCATCTTGTTTTGTGTTCAGTACCTGTAGTGTGGAAATCACATTCACGTTTATGATTCTACATAGGGGAGAAATCAGCAGGCCATTACTAGAGTATGAGGCGGTAGAGAAAAGTAAATGAACACCAATACTTGAACATTGCAATACCTCTTTTCTTACTGGCTGACCTGTGTTCTAGAGAAGTGAGTTGTCAGATAATCTTGCTGAAGATCTGTGTTAGCATACTGTCAACTTGATTACTCAAGATACGTTTTGAAGATCTGTTATGTGGGATGCTTGTAGTTATTTTTTGAAAAATGTGTAAGATTTTGTCAGCTGTCTTTATTTCTTAGGATTTAAGATGCAAATAATAAAATATTTACATGATGCCTTTACCTAATTTGTCACAGAATGTAAAGCCTCACGTTTATTTGTCTCGAGAGTAATGTGATACCTTTAAGTGATGGTCCTTATTAGATGATGTACATGATGAGCAAGTATCCTCACAGGGCTTCATCTCCTGGATCGTTAAGTGGGAGGAAAGTATCAAACGTAGAAGTTGTTAGGATCGATTGAACTATTGTAGAGTGCTGATAATTTTCATTTTCAAATGATTTCCTTAACTCTTGTTAAGGAATTTCCTTAACTCTTGTTAATTCGAGAACAAACGATTATTTTTGCCATTGTTAGAAGCAGGATATTATTTTTCAGAGATCAATGAAATGAAATCATTTTGCACTCAGAAATTGAGTTTTATGTAATGTGACCATACAAAAATTATTTAGATACTAATATTTTTGTCAGTATTGAATATAATGCAAGAAACTACATTATTTGTTTATTGCTTAGGAAAATATTTTATTGTTTTGGAGAAACTTTCTTTTGTCAATGCTAGCTGAGTACCTAATCCAGGGCCTTATGCATGCCAGGCAAATACCTCTGTGACAGAGCTACATCATCTTCCTAGGGAGAACTCTGAAGTGGATGAATACTAGTAGACACTTAACTTGAATTTTATGTTACACTGATAGTTTTAGTTCTGTTTGTTAACAGGATGCTTATCAAGAAATTTGATGCATCTGTATAATGGAATTTGGAATGACCTTAAAGGTGATAGATAGGCAATATTTATTTTTCTATATTCCAGGAATTTAGAATGAAAGAAGATAGAAAATGGTACAAAATATAACTATGTAAATTTTTACTTTTGAAAAAATGTGTGGATCTTAAGGACTGAATTTCCTAATTTAAAATTTATTTTGCAAGCTTATCTATAGCCAGAGGTGTTGGTACGTGCCAGTAATTACAGCACTCTGGGAGACTGAGGCAGGAGGATTTACCAGTTTTGATGTCTGTCAGGCAACTTAAGCAAGACCCTGAATCAAAATAAAAAATAAAAAGGCTGGGGCTGTAAAGTGTTAAGGCTCTTAGTTCAGTCCCAGTGCTGGGGGAAAAGGCTTACAATTTGCATTTGGTTTATTTTATACATATATGTGTATAACAGTAATTTGTTTTGTTGTTCTTTGGAGAAGATCTTCATTCACGCAAATCAGTAGTTGCAAATAGAAATTTCCTGCCAACCTTTCATTATTAGGATTTACTTCAGTTAAAATAGTGCAAAGCAGGAAAAGAAAAAGGAATATTAAGAAACTTTTGTTTTAAACTTAAATTACTGACCAATCTAGTAATTGTATTCTTTAATTAGAGGAAGCACTCATGATCATATTTTTTTTTTTAATGTTTCAGGCTTTGAATAGTTTTAATTCTGCAAAATCATATTATGGATGGGAGTTAAATTTCTAGTATGTTTTCCTATAGAAATTAATCTGAAGTTTGCTATGTACTTCTTAATGAGGAGTTTTACAAGTAAAATTATGTTATAATAATTTAGTAAGATAATTTTGAGGCATTTAAAATTAAAAAGTTATAAAGCAGAAAGTCTTTTGGTTCATGATATCAATAAAAAATTTCCCTAAAATTTTATATATATCTAACACAAACCAGTGACACCCACCCCGGCTTCCTCTGATGGAATATCTCCCTCTATTAAATATATTTTGAGTTTGATAAAAATTTTATGTGAAGTAATATGTTTGTGTCAAAGGCATGAAAATAGGTTGAGAAAGAATGTCAAGATTCTTGATTTTGGGGAGCGTAGGGCGGATCTACAGACTTGTTTTTTCAATACCTGGGGGACGAATGCTGTGAAAAATCAGGTTTGCAGTGTTTGTGTTCAGAAACGAAAGGACAAATAAAATATAACGTTGAATATTCAATATGATGGAGCTGTGACCTGCTTGTTGTAGGAATTGTTGTCTACTACACAGGTTCAACACAAAGAGAATTCAGGTGCCAAATAATATCTGCAAGTGGGCCGAACATCTTTCTAGAAGAGGTAGGGGTAGAATGCTAGTTTGGGAAATTTAAATGGAAGTTCATATATGCGTGCAGTGGGCAAGTCAGGATCAGAGATAACATTGCAGGATGCAAGAAGATGGAGCTGGTCAGCTTGAGCTTGGACTGACTTGGGGTTGGTAGGTAACATGAGTTAGCGATCAAGCAACTCAGACTGGCATGGTGGGGAGGAAAGGGAGGAAATAGGGTCTGTGAGAGGACTTGAAGACCTAGCCATAGGGAAATGAAAACAGACAGGGCCCAGATTTCTTATGAGCGATACAAGGTAGGTACAGTCATATCTTGGTACTCCAATGTCTTAAAACTTCTTGAATTTTGTACTTCATGCATTTTGACAAAATTTTGTAGTTAGTGGACATTAATAGCTATATCTGTATAATACAAGTGATCTTAAGTAACCTTTGGTTTTAATAGATCCATCTACTTATCTAAATGCTTGAGAATATTCATGGTTATAATCTACCATTCCCATCTATTTATTTGGTCCCAGACAATTTGATGGACCAGCTTTTGCTGTTCTTTTTGTCTGCATGATCCTGAAAGCAGAGCAGGTTGTGAATTTTCGGCATACCTTCTCTTTCAGAAACAAGTAGTATACAACCTCAAGGGTGTTAAGTAATTACAACTGCCAACATAATAGTACATGGGCAAGCAAGGAATAAGAAACGTTAAAGTACTTTTAACTTTTGATCCTTTGGTTTTATTGATATGGTACTGTATTAGGGAAGTTAGTAGAATCTCTCTTGTCTTTCTCTCTTAAAAAGAGTATGCCTTTCCTTTCCAGTCCTCCCCCCGCCCCCACTTTCTTTTGGGTTTGTTAGGTGTTTAGACTGGTTGACAGTAGGACATTTAAATGCTGCTATGAAATGTTAGAATCCCTTCATAATTTTGTGGACTTTTCTAACCTGAGAACATACTACAGTGGTGTATTTTTGAGTCATAACCTTGGTTTTAGCCCCAAGTGAGATAAGCATTTCCTCTTGGCTTCTAAATGTTTCCTTCTTTGGACTAAATTTGACATTTTTTTGTTTGTTTGCTTATTGGTTTTTGTTTTTGTTTATTTCTGAAGGTCACAGGGGCTTGGATGTTCTCTCTTTAACCTGCCTGTTTTTATTGAACTCTGATTTCCTGAAAACATAGTTGTTTCCAGTTAAGGGAATTTTAGTCTACGAAAAAACTCTGCTATAGAAGATCTATTATTTTGAATTGATATATCGCTTAAGATTTTGACAGTTAAAATATTATGACAATGCTATGGAATCCTTTCCTAGAACCTTAGCATGTCATATCTCTTTCAGATTTTGTATACTTTAAACTTTCCACCATGATCTTGTACCTAAAGGGGATATATTCTAGTGTCAGAAATGTTAAAGTATAATAGGAGGTGATAAAGGTTATTTGGATATGAATTCTTGCATTAGAAGGCAAGTAGGATTTATTCATCTTCCATTGATGTGACTGATTGTTGATGATGATGATATAGTAGGTATTGGCAGTTATGTTAATAAGCTTTCTGTTGCTCTAATAAAATATCTGCGATAATTAACTTAAAAAGAGGGAAAGCTTGTTTTGGCTCACTGTTTCAGAGGTTTCAGTTCATGATCTCTTGGCTCAGTTGCTTTGGGCTTGTGGCAGCATAGTATGACATAGCAGGAACACCTGGCAGAGGGAGGCTTGCTCACCTTGTGGCATTCAGGAAGTGAAAAAGACACAGGGAATGTTCAGGGTCCTGTCAAACTCTTCAGGGACATGCCCCCAGTAGCCTAAGTTTTCTTCTCTAGGTTCTACCTCCTAAAGATTCTACCACTTCCCAGTAGTGTTACTTGCTGGGAACAGGGAATCTCTGGGGGCCATTCAAGACCCAAATAATAGCAGCAATAGCCAAGATATTTTTCCTTTACTCTTGGCATGAGTTTTTACAGTGCAGCAAGCTTTCACTTGAGGTGATCGTTTGAGATATTTTATTTTATTTTATTTTATTTTTCAGTACCGGGGATTGAACTCACTACCTTGTGCTTGCCAGGCAGGCGGCCTATGCTGTTGAACTAAATGGTCCAAGATATTTTATTTGAAGTTCTCAGTGACTGACAGTACTGAGGTCAGAAACTTACTTAACATCTAGACTGACTATTAACTATAAGAATGTCAGTCCTATAGTTATGATTATTGTAATAAATGCCAAAATATTAATATAGTCATGAGTTTTTTTAAGAAATGTATTTATAGCTGGTTGTTCAAATTTAGGCTGTTGTACATGAATTTTCTCATTTACTTTTGAAACAGCTTTATTTAGAACTGCGTTCTCCTAAGATCTAATTTACATTAGGCTTTAGTTAAAATTTCTTCTTTGCTGGATGTAGTGGCACATAGTTGTAATCCTGGCACTTTGGGAGATTGAAGCTAGAGGGTTGCAAGTTACCGCTTGGGTAACTTAGTGATTTATGGAGACCCTGGCCTTAAATACAAAAGGACTGGGAATGTAGCTCAATGCAAGGAATTCTCTATTCAATTGCTACTGCTGCACACCCAACCCCTGCATTTTTCCTCCTCTGCTGTAGCAGCTTACACTTGTAAATTTTTTGACTACTATTTTGGTGTATGTGTGCACACCATATAAAATAAAGAATCTATTCTTATTTATGTTCTAACTAGGTCATTCTTATCAAACAAATTTGAGGGAGCAATTTAAAACATTGCCTTAAGCGATGAAATAAATAAATTTTCAGAATGAATGTCAAATGGAAATATGAGGACTATTTCAATACTTAAAAGTATGCTCTTTTGCTAAAATTATTCTTAATTCTTACTTTCCTTATTCTGTAAAACACACTTAAATTTATAACTGGAACCTCATGGCTTAAAGCCTAAATGAAAATCTTTTGTTATTCTGTACATTTTATATGTAAATGGAATCACTTGTCTTGTGCTCATGGATGCTAAAAACTGCATTATTTATTTACTGAATTGAAAGTTTTTCAACCTTTCCATGACTAACAAAAAATTGAAGCCTGTTGTATGTCCATTAACACTGATTAACACTTTAATATGGAGTCATTGGAGAGAGCTAATCTAATAAGTAATGTAAAATTTAAATATATACATATATATTTGTTGCTGTTGTGACTTTTTTAATTTTAAAGGAAAAACAATAAACAGTGGTACAAAATTTCAAAATAAGATTGTACAAGAGTAACAATAGTTAAATACATTGAAATATGGTCAATGATGCCTAATGAAATTACGTTTCAAATTGGTGGTTGACATTTAAAAAAAAATTCCTTCTGTATAGCTTATTGAGACTTTAGTTAAGAATCAATATTTCAGATATGAAGCATCTTATCTTGGTAGGTGGGCCTATTGATTATCTGCTCCATAGCTACCTAGATAAGGGAAAGTTACACATTTTTAAATGAGAAACATTTCTGTGTGAATCTCTGGGTTATCATTAACCAAATTTAACCATAAAGAGTTACTTTTTAGCTTTAAAAGTTTGTTGAAAGTGAGGTATACAATTTTAAACTGTAAAATTAGACTGTTTAAAGTGGGTATTATGAAACAAGTAAAGGTAGATGTACACACATACTATTCTTTGAAGCTATGCTAATCATAATTTTATATTTTCTAGTAGCCATGTTAGAAAGGAATTAGTGAAATAAACTAATAATTTTTGGTTATGTTGGTTAAAGAAAATACATTTATTTCAGCATACTAAATATATAGTGATTGATGAGATTACATTTTTTTCCCATCTTTGAAATATGATGTGTTTAATATTTATATAACGTCTCTGTTTGGACTATCCACATTTCTCATGGTCAGTTGGTCAATTTGGTTTATGTGGAGGTATTTCATTGTACAGTATTTTAACATGTGACTGCTGAATACCAGCTAAATAGTGCAGTTTTAGAATGTAAAACTTGCAAATGTTTTGAGATTTTGAATCAGCAGATCTGTGTGGACCTAGTGAGGATATATAAAAGTAATGAAAGATAAGGCTACTTTGTTAGATATTTAATAATTAGTGGTAATTAAAATTAAATACATAAGTACATTTTTTATGGAAAAATACATTTTACAGAATAGCGTGCAATAGGTTTCATGTATATTTCGTTTTCTAAATGAAATATTTTTGACTGGACACCATTGCAAAGCCTGTAAGCTGAGCTGGGCAAGAGGGTGAGGCAAGATTAAAAGTTCCAGGCTAGTCCGGGTTACGCTATCTCAAAATAAAAAAAATCAAAGGGCTGAGTTGTGCCTTTAGTAAAGAGAAAGCTATCTTTCTCAGTTTAATACTTTTTAAACTTCAGAAATAAGAAAAAAGAATGGTGTTTCATAAATAAATACTGTTGATACAGAGGTAGAAAGGAAAACAAAAACAATTTTTATGAACACAGTGAATTCCCAAAAATGACATGGGGAAAAATTTCACAGACCCTTTTTTAACATTTTTTTGCATTTCACAGACTTTTTTTTTTTACATTTCACAGACTTTTAACTGTGTAAGAATTTGTGTGGATTTCTGCAGTACAGTTGTTTTGGAAAAATGCTCTCTATGTTCTTGTGATTTTTAGTGAGGTGTGTGACCTGAGAAAAGTTCTGAAAAACTACTTAGTAGCTTATTATGTGATTTCTTCCTCACATCTTAACACTTTCAGTTCCTTTGAGTTAGTCTTCTCATTATTTTTTATTTTTACTTTTTTTGTCTTTTTGAGGTAGGGTCTCGTTATGCAGTTCAGGCTGGCCTTGGGCTGACTTTGTATCCCAAGCTGGTCTTGAACTTGGAACCATCCTCCTGCCTCGACCTCCTGAGTGCTGAGATTGCAGGCATGTGCCACCATGCCTGGCTCATTTTTTGGGGGGAAAAATAATTTAACAAATGTTTCCTTGATATTCTGTGTCAGCACATACAGAAGCACAAAAATGGCAGACAGAGTATTTGCTTTCTGGGTACTTACTCATTAGTGAGGAAATTGCAGTACATTGTAATAGGTATTAATATTTAGTGAATATTAGGTATTTTTGTTTCAGGCACAGTTTTAAACACTGTACAGCCATTACTAATTCTCACATCAAATCTACTTTTTTTTGAGTAGTTACTCTTATTTTACAGATAGGAAACAATAATTCAAGGCAAAGGCAAGTGTTTGAACTCAGGCAATCCTATGCTCTGGTTATACTCTCAACTGCAGTAATATGTGGAACAGTCTTTGTCTTGGGAGTTTGGGTTATAGATAACAGACATTCTTGATCTTCTTTAATCCTGCCCTATTTTATCCTGTCTGTAATCCAGGTTGTAACTTACTTTGTAATTTCCTTGTTATACTCTTTATTTTTATTTACTGTATTTTGCAGTGCTGGAGATACAACACGGTCCTCAATGTACTAGGCAAACCCTCTACTACTGAATCAAATTCCCAGTATATTTGTTCATTTCTGACTCACCTGTTAGATTTTTTTCTTGTCTTTTTTTTCCTTTTTATCAGTACCGGGGATCGAACTCACGACTGCCTGCTTGTAAGGCAGGCGCTTATGCCGCTAAGCTAAACCCCCAGCCCCTTCACCTGTTAGATTATAAGGTCCAAGAGTACAGGGAGGTTTCAAAAATTTTTTTCTTTTTTAGAAATACTACAAGTACCAAAAACAAGTGTCATTTAGGAGCAGCCACTTAAATATTTGCTGAATACACATTGAGTGTGATTATACTTGTTTTATAATTAGCATATATGAAAACTGAATTCATTGAACATCAATATTAAACTTGAAATGAGAATTAAGAACTCTGTAGTATGTTATTATCTTTCAGTTAGTGTGAAGTACCTGTTAATTACCTGCTGTATGATAGACATTGTGCTGGGTTGTGAACACAGTGATGAGGAAATGCTCTCAACTGCTAGTTGGATAATGTCTTTAGAACTTTGATTTAACCATTCTTTGATTATAAAAATTAATCTTATTTTCTATTTGTGTGTATTTTGGTGAATGCTTAGAAATTTGGAGAAATATAAGTGATTGTTGGGGCTGGGGATTTAGCTCAGCGGCATAAGCGCCTGCCTTACAAGCAGGCGGTTGTGAGTTCAATCCCTGGTACCGATAAAAAACGAAAAAGACAAAAAACAAAACAAAACAAAAAAAACCCAAGTGATTGTTTCAAGTTTTTTCATATTACTGGTTAATGTTTTTTTTTTTTCTTCTCCAAAATGTTCTAAGAAATAAGAGGATATGCTTTAAAATCAAATCAGTGCAAGTCTGATCTTGCTTCTTCCACATCTTGCCTTTAACTCTGGGTGTAACAATCTCTGTAACTTTGATTCCTGTTTCTGAAGAATGGGAACAGTAATATTTTATGCCAAATACTCAATATAGTGCTTAGTATAATAAACATTCTGGAAATGTTAATAATCAAATATCAAGTGAAAGGAAATTTTAAACTAACCAAAAAATGAAGAGTTGATATAAAAGGATTTCATTCAATTTCCAAATGAGCTTTAAAAACATAATAGTTATAAAGATGACTTGTAAGTAGTGGAACTTAAAAGTCATGAAAAAATTTGAAGCCATCATTTGAATTTCTCCATGTTTCTGAACATTCACCAAAAATACATATGTATGAAAAACAAGCTTAAATTGTTATAATCAAAGAATTGTTAAATTCAAATTTCTAAAAACTGGCCAGCAGTAATGTGAGTTGAAATGAGTTTATTGGTTTAGTTTAAAAATAAATGTAGCTTGATGCGGTAGGTTATTGGAAGCTGAAGCTGGAGGATCACTTGATTTTGAAATTTGAGATTAGCCAGGACAACATAGTGAGACCCCACTTCAAAGGAAAACAAAACAACCCTTCCCAAAAGAAAAAATAGCAACAAAACAACCCAAACAAAGGTAAAAATTTATCACCTAAAATTGTGGAATATTATTGTACATTGTGCACATGTTTTAGTAAATATTTTCTGGTAAAATACTTGTAAAAATTTTAACTATGTTTGTGTAATCACTTTTCTCATACTTAAGACTCAGTACCTGACACCTGCAGCTTTAAGGAGGAGTGGTTTATTTTGGCTCACATTTTCAAAAGTTTTAGTTCTTCATGCTCAGTTGCACAAACATGTGGGCAAAGGGAAGCTACTCCCAGTAAGACATCTTGTAGTAGCACCCTCAGCTGTTGAACTTCATAGCACCCTCATGATCCAACTGTATGTGTGTCATAATAGTTTTTTTTTTTTTTATTCAACTAGAATTTATGGGTTATGGCGTGAGATGAAAATCTAAATGTGACCTCTTTCTCTGATTGTGCAGTTTCAGATTTTGGCAGCCCTGTAGTGACATTTTGGACCATTTAATGCTTTGTCGGGATTGGGGGGACTATTTATGCGTTGTAGGACACTTAGTAGCATCTAGTCTCTATCTTTTAGATGCTTAGGTTGCATTCCCTCTCTGAAACAGTAGAAAGGATTTCCACACATCGCCAAATGTCCTGTGTTGTAAAGATCAACCTAGTTGAGAACAGTTGCCTTAATACAAATCTTTTATGTGTCAACATTTTTATAAATCTTGCTATCGTGAGAGGACTGAATTACCTTGTTGGCCCCAAGGCTAATTTTCTGGGGCAAGGCTTGGAGTTGACTTCATGCCTTTTATTGGAACCAGAGGGATGCAGTTCACATAGGAAAAAGCTAAATTTTATTAAATGCTATTTTTGAATTTCATTATGATTTTCTTGTTTTGTCTGTTAGATAAATTAGATTTTTAAAGATTAAACCTGTCCTGTGATGACTGTGTTGTGATTTCGAATTTACTTAATTGGCATTTTATTTAAAATGCTGTGTATTTATGAGAGTACATTGATACATTGAGAGTACATGATCTTTAGTCGTAGTACTATTTGAATTGTTTTAAATGCTGATGATTTTAATTAGTGGAGTTTTGTAAGTTTGTTTTGTGTTCTGTGGTAGTTTTCAAAGAATTAACCTTTAAAGTACATAGTCATTTTTCAGGAAAGTGCTTTTGATGCTGGTTTAAACTGGTTTTTAGAAGTATTACTAGATTGTAAGTCTGTTTTAAAAGATTCCATAGTAATTTGTGTTTTTTCATTAGTATATATTTGTAGTACATAATAATTACATTCATCTTGACAGAGTTGATCATAATCATTTTACTTCTCCTTCCTTTCTTCTGGTTTCCCCAATCCCCTTGTCATCGCCAGTTTTTTTTTTTTTTTTAAAACAAAATTTTCATTTCATTCAGTGTTTAGATTTGCAACTTTGGACTGGCTCAACTCTAGTATTTCTCTTTAGAACCGACAGGCCTGTTCATGTTTTCTGTAATCTTTTGTGGCTCCAGTTCATTTTTTACTGCTCATCTTTATAGGCATCTTTGGAGTGTTTAGTCTTTTGAGATGCTTTGGAAGTGGGTTACTGAATTAACTAATCATACAAGTATTGCTACCGTTTGATGTGGCTTAGTAAAACTGGTCAATCAGGTAATTATAATTTTAGTATTTAGTATGAGAGAAGGTGACTAATTAAATACTAGCCAAATCCCAAATAGGATCATGGGAATCTGTTTTATTCACTTTGAAAGCTTGGTTTATTTAGTTCTAATAAATGAGAACTTAGTGTTGAATGTAGTTTGATAATCTGAAAAAGTTAGAATGCTACCTGTGTTTAAAAATAGGCGCATCCAAATAGGCACACCTGTAATCCCACCTGTACTCAGAAGGCTAATGCTGAAGGATCGTTAAAGTTCAAGGCCATCCTGGCAATTTAGCATAACCCTATCTCAGAATAAAAATAAAGATGTAGCTCAGTGGTTAGAGCACCCCTGAGTTCAATCCCCAGTACCAGTAAACACATACACCCATGAAGAGGATAGAAGAATTAAGAATTTCAACAAGTGTCTCTAGAGATCACAAAAGCAAGAACGGAATGAAGTAAAGTGTTGGCAGAAGAATACAGCAACCTAGAAGCCTATATCAAGCAAAATTATCCTTCAGAAGAGAAACAGACTTTTTCAGTTATACAGAAACAAAAGTGCCTTAAACTAGCACATGCTTATAATCCCATTTCTTGCACTTGGGAAGCTAAGGTAGGTGAATTTCCATGAGTTCCAGATAAGTCTGAACTACTTGTTAAGACTGTCTCAAAAAACCAAGAAAATCCCAACATCCAAAGATACCTTTCCAGCAGACTTGCCATAAAAGAAATGTTAAAAGAAGCTGGGGATACAGGTCATAAGCCCTTGCACAACATATACAGGGAATGGGTTCAAGCTCCAGCATTGCAAAAGGAAAGAAAAAAAATATAATAACTTGACGTTCTTTAGAGAAAAGGAGAAATAGAAACTCAGACCTACATAAAACAAAAGCATAAAAGTAATTGAAAGTAAAAATCTTATCTTTTAATTAACTGATCTAAAAAACAATGGTTTAAAGTAATAACAGCAACAGTGCATTGGATGGCTATAAGTAAGTATGAATTAGAGAAGTGAATGATGTCCATGTAATATGGGCAGAGAAAATGAAAGAAGGTCATATGGACAGATGGAGGAAATACTTCAAAGTATCTAGACATATAAAGTGTTTTAGAGTTACTTAAAGGTAAATTTAGGATTAGTTATAAATATACATTGCAGACTTTAGGGTAACTAAAATTTTTAAATACATACCTTAATTCGTTAAACAATTTTATTAAATAGTGAAAAAGTCTTATTTTTCTTTGAAATTTACCACTTTTAATAGAAAGAATGAATTGTGTGAGTTTCCAAAATAGGAAGGTGTTGATTCTTAAAATGGTGGCTTACGTGTTAGTTGTATAAGAAACTCTTGAATTAAATAAGGTTCTGTTTAAGCAGTTTTAACTTTTCAGTAAATTGTTATATACTGTCTGGTAAATAACATAGTCTTTTTAATAACTTGTTTTTATCTAGTTAACATGTTCATTGCAAGATAGTGTGAGAGACAAACTGGTGACTACCTTTGAATCCAAAACAATTACTGTGACTTTGATTATTTGGAGATTCATTTCCTTATACTGATATGTAAAAAGCTGGCTAGGGTATACCTCTTCAATTGGCTAAGCAATTGCAAATAAGGCTAGCCAAGGTGCTATTAAGCATTCTCTATAGCCGACAGACAGTCCTGTTTCCTCACATAGTGTTCTCCATGTACAGGATTGAGCACTGTGAGATGTTAAAGCAAACAGCTCTGGGAATGTCAACTGGGTAGAGCCTTAGGATAAGAGGCTATGACTCCCCAGGGCACAAGAGTTTGCACACCAGAAACCAAAGCCATAGCCCCTCCAAAACAATTCCACTGCTATCCTAATTGGATTTTGTAAATTGATCCTTCTGCATATCTTTATCTCTGCAATTTCCAGAGATGTCAATCTTGCATCTGGCCAGCCAGCTCAAGTTACTCAGGTAATTCCTGCCATCCTCACTGTCACTCATCCCTGAGCCACCCCTCTTCTTCACAAGATAATAAATTCTGGGAGAGACCGAGGATCAAGCCCTTTGTCCGCATGGCCTCACGGGGATTGGATTTAGGACCCGTTAGCTGTCTTAACTTGGAATATGTCTTGGTGTCTTTGGATTGGTGGTGGTAGATTGGAATTAACTTGCTAGGATTCCAATGAGATTACAAATACAACTTTTTGTATTGTGAGGAAAACTAGAAAGAGAATTACAATACTTGGATGACTGAACTTGCTGTTTGAGTGTACAATAAGATAATAATGATGTAAAGCTTGTAAAATTTTTTTTAAGAGTCTCCCTCACTTGTAAGCCACCTGCAGGATTGGAGCTTCCTAGCCAGTCTTCATGACAGATGGTTGTACAGATCTGTTAAACTTTTAATTGTGGCTTATTAAAGTGAAAAGATACAGATTAAAATCATAAAGGTTTCATTAAGCATGTGGCGAGACTAGGAAAGATCCTAAGGTGGAGCTTCCAGTCATCCTCTCTTATGGGGTCATGGAAGCCCTTACTTCCTTACTGCAATGAGATGCAGCACCCCACACTTCGTTGCAGACCAGGAATGCTCACCTCAGCCTTGAAGTCCAGGATTCGTTTTCCTGAGATACAGCTAACTAACTGTGGCTAACCTTTGGTTTTCCAGCACCTCTTAGGATAGAATGAATAAAAGATGGGCCCAAACCCCTACATAATCACACAGTTGGGCCTTTGGTGTGATCTCTAGGTAAAAGTTTCTCAAATCATAAAGTCTTCAGGTAAACAGGGACACTTAGGTGATCAGGACAAAGTCCAAGCCTTTTTGTTGGATAAAATTAATTCTTTACTGATAGAATTTTTGGTACAGTAAAAGAAAGAGAATATAAGGTAAAAATGGCCTTTATTCTAAGGACTTGGAGAGAAACTCCATGACCACTGGGGCTCTGGCTGTCTGCTGGACATGTGGTATGGGGGGCATACATATAGCTTTTGTCTGGGGTGGTGCCTAAAGGTGGCATCGCTGAGTGACAGTAGCTGATTGTCTAGGGGTGGGGAAAATGACCTCAAGGTAAACATCCCTTGGTCCTGCCTCCCACTACTATAATGTCCTATCTAGGGCAAAATCCTTTCACTTGTTGCACATGAAATACAAGGAGATAATAACTGTATCTTAAATCCTTTTGGGCAGGAAGGGTAACCAAACCGTGGTTAACTTTTCTGTTCTGTTCTACAAGTAAATATTGAACCCAGGGCCTTTGCATCCATAGCCTTTTCATTTCTTTTTTTTGTTACCAGAAATTGAACCCATGACCACATGCTTACCAGGCAGGCATTTGAGCCACTGAGCTAAATCCCTGCCATCCTCCAACTGAGCCTTTTTGAAATTAAAAAAAAAAAAAAAAGTTTGAGACAGTATCTCACTAAGTTTACTGTGGGGACTTCAGTGAACATTTTGAATGTAGCTCTTTAGGCACTTCTGTTTTGAGATAGGGTCTTGTTATGTAGTTCAGGCTGGCCTTAAATTCACTATGTATTTCAGAGTTGCCTTGAACTTATTGGGTGATCTTCCTACCTCAGGCTCCTAAGAGCTGACACTTTTCTATGATACTTTTCTTCTCACAAAAGTGTGTTACCATACATGTTTTATAATCTTTTAAATTAAATATAATTACAAGCTTACTAAATGAAATTAAAGGAATAAGAATTTAACCTTATTTACCATGATTTTTGCCTATGAGAAAAGAAATGGATTTTATTTAAATCAATGAGGTTTTTGACACAATGAAATCATGTTACAAATACTTTTGCCATAATATTTAACAAATTGCTTTACTATTTACTGCTTTGTAAAAAAATTTAAGTTACAGCTCTGTATAATAGAAATACAAAGATATATACTTGATTTAAATGCAAAACTGATATATTGTTCTTTGCTCATTCTCCAGAGGGAAACATGTACTTGTTCTAAGATTTTTGACTTTCATATTTCTAAATGTGTTTTTGCTGTTGATTTTAACTTTTTTCAAATCTTGATAATGTGATATTTAGTTATAACTTCATATCTTTTCCATTTTATCCAAAAGATTGGTCCAATTCTCTTATGAAATTAAGAGATGTATTCTTTCTTTCTTTCTTTCTTTCTTTCTTTTTTTCTTTCTTTCTTTCTTTCTTTCTTTCTTTCTTTTTTTCTTTCTTTCTTTCTTTCTTTCTTTCTTTTTGTTTCTTGTTTTGTTTTGGTACCAGGAATCGAACTCATGACCTTGCAGTTGCCAAGCACTAATGCCACTGAGCTATATCCTCGGTCCCTAAGAGATACACACTTATTTTTCCAGCAGTTAATATGTATTATATTTCTGGCTTGGCACTTTGTGTGATAAACATGATAGTACCTCTAGTTGGCAACTCTACTCTCCCAATTATGTTAAAGGATTCTTAGCCTTTGTAATGGCTAAAATTTACATTTTTGGGGGCTGGGGATTTAGCTCAGCAGCATAAGTGCCTGTTTTGCAAGCGGGTGGTCATGAGTTCAATCCCTGGTACCGATAAAAAAAAAAAAAAAAAGTAAAAAAAAAAAATTTACATTTTTTTCACAACCACAAGTAAGTCCATCTGTTTTGTTATAAATTAATTTGATTTTAACTATTAAAATAGTTTCTACATTATTATGACCATCTAGGTATTTTTCACTATGAAACCAAGTAGTATATGATTGTATTTTCAGCATTCTTAATGTTTCTTTTCTGTCTGGCCTTCTTGCTTCTGAGTTAAGGATAGTACAAAATTTTAGTCTGTCTCTTTGCCCTCAGATATGCCCCAAAGCTTTTTGTTTCCTTTTCGTCTGAATTGTTTCTTAGATTTGTTGCTGAAGTGCTGTTTTAGCACTTCTTATCTTACCATGATTGCTCCACTGTTTCTTGGATTGTGTCTTTCTGGTTTTTTCCATGCTTTTACTTTATTGGATAATATCGTGCATCTTTCTATATGGGAGTTAATTTTCTTTTTCTTTGCCCACATGCCTGCCTAGTGATTTGGCAGAGTGGAAAGACTGATTTTTCTTTAGTACTTAAGTGAATTTTCCCCCCTAGAAATTGATGTTGCTAATAACAAGCTTGTTCATTTCTTTCTTTCTTTCTTTCTTTCTTTCTTTCTTTCTTTCTTTCTATCTTTCGAGACAGGGTGTTGTCACATAGTCCATGGTGGCCTTGAACTCATTATGTAGCTGAAACTGATTCAAGGTGCCTTTTCTGCTTCAGCATCCTGAGTATGAGATTACAGATATACATGGGTTAAGTTTTCTCATTTGGGTTTCATTCTTTTATGGGTGAACTTTTTAAATACTGTCACAGATATTTAAAAATCTTTTTCTAGCTTTTTTTTTTTTTGGTCCACGCTGGCCTCAAAGTACCTATGTAGTCTGTACTGACTTTGCAGTTGTGATACTTCTGCCTCAGTTTCCTGAGTGCTGGGATTATAGATGTGCACGACCAAACGTGACTTTAGGATTGTTCTGTTCTTTTTTTTTTTTTTTTTTTTTTAAATAAGTACCAGGAATCGAACTATGACTACGTGCTTGCAAGGCAGGTGCTTATGCCGCTGAGCTAAATCCCCAGCCGGATTGTTTTATTCTTGTTGTGAACTTTTACTGTATGTGGAAATGTGTATTCTACCAAGTCTTTTAGTTAGGATTATTTTGTTAATTTCATTATTTTGATGCTCATATTATCCTAAGTTGGTCAGTAGGCACCCTTTGATACCATTTCTCGTTATCTGTTTGATAATGATTCATGGATGACTTCCTTCCTTACTTCTCGGCACAACATGATGTTTCAGGCTTATTTTATACTTTTCCTGCCTAGCATTATGACTCGCCAAAATTCCTCAAAGAATTTTGATTTCTTTTTGTAAAAAGTGGTGTTAATAGAATCTTGTCATTTGATTTGGTTATTGCCCTTAGCATGTGGCTGATTCAGGTCAGTGTGGACTACAGCATTTGTGTGTATTGTTATATGAATATGTTTATGTTTGTATATGTATACAAATAGATATATATACACACAGATATTTACATCTGTTTACTTTTTTATTAAAACTGAATTCATGCTGATACTTATTACAGTTCAGTATCACAGAATGTGTCTTTCTCCTTTTATATTTGTATTTATATGTTTGTATTTGTTTATGTGTCTTATCTTCAATTTAGAGAAACTTGACTCCCATCATCCTTAATATATTTTCTTAATTTCTGTAGATGTAACCTTGGATGGGCATCAGTAAGTATCCCATCTTTGCTATCATTCCTTTACCCTTGCTCTGCTTAGGCTCTGACTCCCCATTCTGGGAATAGTTTTTCATGATAAACTATTGTTTGCTTATATTTATGAATAATTATATAAATAAAAAGCTTATTGAGCTGCTTAAGCATGGGGACACATGCCTGCAGTCCAAATACTGGGAGTCTGAGGCAGGAGCGTTGCAAATTTAAGCCTAGTCTGGGCAACTTAGTGAGACCTTATGTTAAAAGGAGAAAAGAAGGGAATTGTGCTGAGATTTATATCAGTGTGAAGGCCCTAGTACCAGAAAAACAGCAAACAAGTCCTTACAAAGAACTCTCATTATTTAGGTAGGACTTGAGTTTTATTATGGAATTAGTATGATGGTTCAGAAGCTGGCCATTGCTATGGGTGACCTTAAGTTTCTCAGTGTTATTTTTCTGAGAAACCAGCATTCATTTATACTACTATAGCTGTACTAGTTTCCTCTTAATTGGTTCAGTTGTTTGATTAGTGTGTCAGGTTTTTGTTTTTGTTTTAACCTTGGGGAGAAAAATGCCTACTTAGCATTTTATTTTATAGGGTTATATTGTGGTTTGGTTATGGTGATCAGAGCTCTTCCTTAGTGAGACTATTTTTAAGCTCTGTGTTTTACATGAGCCTACTTATTCTGAACATCTAGTCCTCTGAGGTTCTACCGAGCAATTTGGTACTTCAGTTATAGCTCCTTTACGTTCTCTAAGCTTTTTCCTGGCTTCATCAGCAATGAATCCATTTTTAGAAAATTGGGATTTTTATTTTGCCTCAAAACATATTAGGTTTTTTTTTAAAGCTGCAAATAGAGATAAAATTTACTTTAAAATACTACTTTGTGTAACAAATCTAAAAGTATTACAATCGGGTTGATTTTGTTTTTGAGGTCAAATAAAAACATCAAAAGGAACGTTAGACTTCATTTATCCTCTGCCTGATTGAAAACCATTCTCTGAGCCTAGCGTGGTGGCTCACGCCTGTAATCCCAGCACTCGGGAGGCTGAGGCAGGAGGATCGTTGAGAGTTCGAGACCAGCCTGGGCTACAAAATGAGCTCAAGGCCAGCCTGTACTGCATTGCGAGATCTTGTCTCAAAAAGACAAGACAAAAAAAAAAAAAAAAAAAAAAAAACAACTCTGGTGTATGTAGTAGCATATCATTGGAATTTCTATAAAATGAACTCTTTCAGGACTTTTATTTCTTTGACCCACAGTATTAGCTACTGTACATTTACGCAAAGTCTGCATTTAAACAAGATTCCAAATTAGAATGATTTGATTGTACTTAGTATTTGAGAAGTATTGGGTCTAGGCTTGGTTAGCTGGGTCATTCATAAGACTGCAGTGAAGGTATTGACAAGGAGTTGGTTCTCATGGGGGATTTAGTGGGGAAAGCTTTTGTTGTTGACATTCTTTAGTTCCTTTCTGTTGTTGGCTTGAGTCTCCAGGGATCTCTTTCCATTCCTTACTTGCTCATGGACTTTGCTTCCAAGCAGCAAATACCTTCAAAGCCAGCAAGAGAGAAGACCACTAAATGAATGCTGGTTTCTCGGAAAAATAACACTGAGAAACTTAAGGTCACCCATAGCAATGGCCAGCTTCTGAACCATCATACTAATTCCATAATAAAACTCAAGTCCTACCTAAAGCAAGAGGGATATTATAGTCCTACTAATCAGATGCAGTGCATGATCTCTGAATATCTTGTTGTTTATAAGTCAGGCATATGTCATATCCATACTCCCAAGAGAAGGAATTCTACAAGGATACGAATATGGAGGTGGGTGAGGTCATGGGTATTACTTCAGAGTCTGTCTGCTACAAATGGTATACATCTCACTGTAAGAACATATAGTGGGATGAATTATGCTTTGTATTTCTTTTGAAGCTCCCACTTAAAAGCAGCATTGTTCTCTATACTAAGATAATGAAAATCGCTAATATAGCCAGATATTTAAAATTGAGACAAGCCTTGATGATAACTTTAGTGTACTGGCTAACTAGATCCTATAGTTCTAAGTTTATTAAGTCTATAGTATTTTGTGGATTAGACTTTTCACATTTTCTTCCCTTTTTTAGTTGACTATATCGTGGAGTATGACTATGATGCTGTTCATGATGATGAATTAACTATTCGAGTTGGGGAAGTCATCAGGAATGTGAAAAAACTACAGGAAGAAGGATGGCTGGAAGGAGAACTAAATGGAAGAAGAGGAATGTTCCCTGATAATTTTGTTAAGGTAAGGATTTTCAGTTAAATTTCTAGCCGTTGCTTCATAGAATTCCACTTTATATATTAACAAATAAGCACATGTACTGTATATGAAAATATTTTTGATAATATTTTACTCTAGAATTTAAGAAGAATGAGATCCAAATAACTATAATGGATTTGATTATTGCTTGGTGTCTGCTAGATAGCAACACTATATTTACATATGTATTTATGTGTTACATTAGTTTATATATCTACCTGTCTGCCAATTTTTTTGAAATACAAATAGTTTGTATTTGGGTAGTGCTTTGTAATTTATGAAGTAGCTTTGCTATACACCTTCTCATTTGAGCCTGTGCTAATTTTGTGAATTTCAGTAGGGTAGATAATACCCTGTTTAAATACCTCACTTAAAGTATGATGACATTTCGATGGGAAAGTTAAGTGATTTGCCCACCATCAGATAACTAATGAAATATATGTACGTGTTGCCTGACATGCCTTTTATTGTATTTTGTTGCTTCTCTAGACCTGCTCAGAGTATCTTAGATCATACTTTTTAAGTTTCAGCATTGCAGCAATTATCTACTGAAGTAACAACTGGTACAACCCTTTTTCAGTAAATATTCTAATTATTTCTGTTAGAAACAGTCTTTAAGACTCTTAAACTTGTCGACTGAGGTGTTGCACTTCTGTAATCACACCACTCTGGGAGGCTGAGTCAGGAGATTGAAAGTTTGAGTATAGCCTGGGTATTTTAGGGACTATCTTAAAAGGTAAAAAGTGGGAAAAAAGAAAAAGGTGGTAGGATAGGTATATATAACTTAGTGGAAAGACCCTAGGTTCAGTCTTGTGGTGATGATGGTGGTGTGAATGGTAGGGGATGACTCTTAAATCTAGTAAAAAGTAATAAAATTCTTCGTTGGTTGGGTACAAAGGAAAGAGTGTCTGTATATTTATATACATCACTTATAAATACTATGGTGCTGTGGTATTTTCCTTTTATTGGGCTTTAAAAAAAACATCTGGTTTCATCACATTGAGTTTGGGATGTGGGCTGGAATTTGATTGTCATTTGTTTTTTCAGCTTGCATGATAGTAATGAGCAGAATACTGCACAGCATGTATGCTTAGTTTATATTTTCTGAATATTTTGTGTATTTTAATTGTAGTTTTACTGCGAAAAATGAACACTATGGCTTGTGTCTAGATGTTCCCTCAATGCCTTATGCAGTCATAGGTGGGACTTTTCAGAGGAGACTGGGTCTAGAATGTGTGATGTTGGGATTAAAGGTGTGCGATGACTAAATTATTCCACTAACTGGTTTGGCATAGGTCTGGGTAAAATTAAAGGGTGCCCCATCATGGATGGGAGTGCTGCCTGCCATAAGAGTAGGTAGTGTAGATAAAATATAACGGACAGAAAGAGGGCTGGTGCCACTTGTTGCTTGCTGTTTTACTTCTTCACTACTTGTCTTGGTTGCTTTTTCTCAATGCTGAGACAAAAATACCTAACACCCAAAGTTAAAGAAAGGTTTATTTAGTTCAGTTTATGGAGGTTTATGTAGTTCACAGTTTGTCCATAATCAGCCAGCTCCAAGGCAGAGTGGTACGTGGCAGAGGGAGGCAATTCATGGCTATGGAAAACAGCACGAGCAACAAGAGCAAAAGGGGGAAAAAAGACTCTTCTAACCTTTATATCATATGTAGGCCATAGCCACTTGAGTAGAGCAGTCACACCCATAATCCCAGCATTGGAGCATTGGACCATGAGTCATTCACACATTCTAGAAGCCCACCTCCATGACTGCATGATGTTTTGAGGGGGCATCTAGATTCACATCGTAAGATACTTTACTGCCTTTGCCCATCACGAACTGTTTCTCCTCTGATGCCACTCTGTCTTGGAGCTAACCAACTATGAACTGAAAACTCTACAAACTGTATGCTAAATAAAGTTAGAAACGGGGATAGAAAAAAATGTAAAAAGCAAAACCAAAATCCAGCAGAGCAAACATTAAACCCTATAGTTTCCTGTCCAGCATCCTTAGCAACCTGTGGCAAGTTATGAACTCCAAAGGGCCAGGATGACTCCAACCCTACAGTCTCTATTTACTTTTGGTGTTGGGTATTTTGTCTCAGCCACAAGATAAAAGTAATTAAGATAGAATTTGGTACCAAGAATGAGGTCATTACTGTGATTGTACCAGACCATGTGGTTCAGGAATATTTGGAACTCGCCTGTGGGAAGAGTTTGGAAAAGTCTGGAGATGCTGGCTGAAGAAGCAGCTGTGGAAAGCTTAAAGCTGTGCTTGATGGGAAACTGATCACAGCTCAGAAGACCAAAATGCTGATAAAGTACTGCTGGCAAAGAACTAGCCCAGATTTCTGCTGGAAGGATTGCAGTGGTTGTTGTACTCTACACAATGTGTGTTACGCCTTCGCAAACAATTTGTTTGCATTTTGCTCATTTTGAGACTGAGATTAATGGTAGCAGATTAATTAATCTAGCAGAAGTTTCCAGATAGTCTGAAAATTGAAGCTGTTGTATGGCTACTGTTGAGAACTTTTAGCCAGATTTATACTGAGAGTCAAGGGCAAAGAGCCCAGCAGAATGATTTAAAATGTGAGTTTGGCCAGAAAGGAAGCTCTGGTAAAGTTGTGACTTGCAAAGGTGGAACAGAGGAGAAATTGGTCGATAAAAAGACTAGGAAGAAAAAGGCACGTATTTCAGAAGAGGATAATAGAAAAGATGGCTTGAGGACTTTACAAGAATCAGCAAACTTCACCCTTTACAAGCCTCAAAATTGCGAAAGTGAAAGATTTTGTTTTGAGAAAAGAGCCCCAGAGCACCATGATCCAGAACTGACATGGCCTAGAGAATTCATTCCTTGGAATTGGATTCAGAGTGCTCAGCAATCAACTGATTGAGGGAGTGCACTCAACCCCTGTAGTTGAGAGGGAAGGCCTGGCTACTGCTCTAGCTGGCATCAGACCTTGGCATTATACCATAGAATCAAGAGGAGTCAGGAGGGCTTCCACCCATATTTCAGAAGATTGGGAGGCCAGGCAATGTGCACTTGAGAGTGTAAAGCCGCGGGTGTTAAACTGAAGATTGAGTGGAGACCCTAGAAATTTGGAGAAGCCAGGAATTTAGATTGAGGAACTGAAAGGAAGGGAGCAAAGCTAGCCCAAAGGAGAAACTGTGAGAGCTACAACCCTTGTCAGTGCTGTAGGGTTGGAGTCATTCTGGCCCTTTGGAGTTCATAACTTGCCACAGGTTGCTAAGGATGCTGGACAGGAAAGTATAGGGTTTAATGTTTGCTCTGCTGGATTTTGGTTTTGCTTTTTCCATTTTTTTCTATCCCTGTTTCTAACTTCTGAAATGGAAATGTCTGTACTGAGTCACTGAATGTTGAACGTGCTTAGCTTTCTTTTCATTTGTACAGGAGTTTGCAACTAAGAATTTGCTTTAAATCTCAGAGGAAAGTTTGGACTTGGACTTTTCAGCAATGCTGAAACTGTTAGGACTTTGGCAACTCTTGGAGATGGACTAAATGTCTTTAGTATAAAGGAATATGCATGAATCTTTGGAGACCAAGAAGGAACTGTATTTTTTCTTTTCTTTTCTTTTTTTTTTTGAGAGCACTTTTTGCTATTCAGTTTAGGGTGGCTTTGAACTCATCGTGTAACCCAGGCTTACCTGGAATTTGCAGTGATCCTCTTGACTCAGCCTTCCAAGTGCTGGGATTATAAGCATGTGCTACCACACTCAGCCAAGGAAAGGAATGCTATGGATTATGCCTAGATGGCCCCTTGTCCTTCTCCTCTTTCTCCTCCTTCTCTGTCTTTGTCTTCTTCATCTTTATCTTCTTTTTGTTGTCTTTGTGTCTTTTTGAAACAGTCTCTTGCTATGTAGCTCAGGCTGGCCTTGAACTCACTTAGTAGCCCGGGTTGGCTTTGCAGTGATGCTCTTGCTTTAGCCTCCCAAATGCTAAAATTATAGGCGTGAATCACCACACCCAGTTACTTTTCTTCTTTTAATTTTGGGTGTTGGGAATTTTGTCTTGGCAAGGAGAAAGTAAGACAAGTATATACTTGGTTCTGTTAATTTCAGTGAAGGCACTGTACTGTAAGGGCTTTTTATCTCTGATAACAGAAAAGCTATAGTAGGGAATTGAATTTATGAAAGGTCACTTCTTTCTTTTTAATGAATTGCTTTAAAAAAAAATAACCAATAGTGGAATGTAGTACCTGCTGTGGCAATTCAAATCACAATAACTGTGTCTAAGTGCAGTCAAGCTCCAGTGTTGCCTTTTGTTTGCAGTATGATGCTGGGCAGATCATATAATTTCTCTGCCTTTTCCACTCTAAAATTGTATATTGACGGATTATAGTAAGCAATAATTTTTGTCTTTTTCATAAGAGAATGACTTTTTTTTTTTAATCGGTACCAGGGATCGAACTCATGACTGCGCGCTTGCAAGGCAGGCGTTTATGCCACTGAGCTAGATCCCCAGCCCCCTAGAGAATGATTTTTCAAAAAAATAGAACCTGCTTTAAAAAGTAGGTAAAAGTTAAGTAGGAAGTATTAACATAGGATGATCTGTTGTGAATTCTTTTGAAATGTATTTTACTTTCCTGTTTCAATGTGACTAATGCTAGAAATTTAATGAAATACCTGCTAATAAGAAAAACAGTTTATGAGTATGCTACATAATAGGAGGAAGCTCTGGAATCTGGGATTACTCAGTTAACCACAGGGCACTAGTTAGAGTCTGAGATATCATTGTGGGGTCATTTAGTTTAAAACTACAGGAATAGTTGTATTGTACATGTGCATGGATAGATACACATTTACATGTGTCTCAGCTCTTACTTCTGAGAGGGCTGGGAAACAGTGACACGCCAATAGCATTGAGTACACCCAGTGTACAGGTCTTCATTTCTAGATACCACTGTAGTAAAAAGAGCCATACTGTTCAGGAAATAAGTGCTTACCATAAAAGAAAGATAATTCCATTCTAAAGGGATAGGGAGGCTAGTCTGAAAGAGTTCCCAGTTGTGAGAGCTACATTAATTTGATCCTCATAGCCTAGTCTTTGTTGTCCAATGTAGAATACCACTATATAATTCCATCCTTATTTAAATAAATGATTGAGTAGATAGGAGAGAAGGGATAATCTCATATAAGAATTCTAAATATTTGTTGATTATTTTCCTTCCTGCATCCCTCTACTCCTTTCAGATCCTTCCCTATAACAGAAATAAAGAATTAGATGGAAATGGAAAAATAGCAACTCTAAACAGAGAAACTCTACAAATAAGGTCTATACCAGGTGAGCAAGATTAATGTCACCAGTGATGAGTCACATTAATGTTCTCTCTCCCTTTCACTTCTGTGATAGCCTTCCTGAAACTGTAATTTTGACCTAAGCATCAGAAAGACTGGAGAAGCTCACGTCGAACATGTTTTATCAACTACTTGACCAGTGTTCTGGTTACTGTCAGAGGGCATGAAAAACAAAAGAGAGATTAAGAAAGTGCTGTGACCAGAGGAGAAAAAGGACACAATGAGCAAAGAACTGTAATGTTCTGTTTTGGATTCTGGAACAGAAAAAGATCATTAGTGGAGAAAGTGAAGAAGTACATATGAAGTCAGTAGACGAGTAACTAGAAATGTTAGTTTTTTAGTTTTGTTAAGTGGAAACTGGTTATGGACTGTGTTAACATGAGGTGAAACTGAATGAAAGTTGTGAGAACTCTGTATTCTTTTTGTAACTCTTAGTTTACGGCAAAACTTCTATTAAAAAATATTGATTCACAGGAACTGTCAGTGACAAATACACAAATTAATAAAGGGGCTTGACTTTATCACATAGTATGCATATGTTAATATTCAGGGGAAAGGCTGGGGATCTAGTGGTGAAAGAAAGCTGTGTGTTTGATAAATGTGTGACATCAGTGGATAGTATACTGTTACTGTTTCAGAAAGCATCTTGAAGAACAGCGATGGTGAAATTGAGCTTGGAAGACGAATAGAAAGACTAAATCATTTTATGACCCATTATGAAAATTTTTATTTTTTTAATGTAAAAATTTTTTGTAACAAAATACAGAATAATAATTGATACACTGTATACTGATCTGAAAAGAAGAGTACATGTCACAGACAAAAAAGATTCACTCTTACAAAGAAGCAAAAGGACAAAACTTCTTCAGTGAACAAAGCTAAACTACTATATATTGTAAAATATTTTTGAAATAATGTAGTAGATAATTTGGGAAATGATTTGACTTCTTCTCTGTTTTCTATTTACCTGTCTTCGGTTTTGTACTCTTACTATTTTTGAGTTGCTCATAAGAGAAACTATGAAACTTAAGCTTGTATGGCTAGCTGACTTCACTTTTGTTCTCATGTTGCATCCATTTGCCTAGAGATAGTTCAAGTTTTTCTTTCTTTATGGAAAAGTAATACTCCTTTGTGTTTAAATATTCATTTATCTATTGATGGACATACAGACTGATTCCAAGATCTAGCTATTATGAATTGTGCTGCTATAAACATAGGCATACATACATTGCTGTGGTATGAAGTTACTAACACTTTTGGGGAAAATTCTTAAAGGGGAATAGCTAGGTCAAATGAAATTTCTAGTTCTAGATTTTTGAGGAAACTCTATTTTGCATAGTGGTTGATATCAGTTATTCCTTGGACAGAGGACTAACATCTGGGCTGTGTGAAAAACTCAAAAAATTAGATGCCCTCATAATAAATGACCCAGTCAAAAATGGGCAACTGAAATGAATAGACATTTCTCAGAAGAAATACAAATGGCCAATAAATGGATGAAAAAAATAGTTAGCATTGCTGGCCATTAGAGAAATGCAAATTAAGATAACCCTGAGATTTCATCTTACTTCAGAAAGACTGTCATCAAGATGTCATACTAGAGGTGCTGCAGACAAAAAAAAACCCTTTTTACTTTGTTGGTGGGAATGTGAGCAAAAATTCACATTCTAAATTTGTTTTGTGGCAAATTGCCCTTTTCAGTGCCCTTTTGCAGGGTTAGTTTTTCCTTTCAATTTAAAAAGTATTTTACAGTGAATATTTAACAAGGATCTGTAAATTTAAAATACAAAATATTATGGTTTTGTCATGTTTACTTCGGTGCAATAAAGAACATGATAGGTAAAATTGAGTTATTGCTCCCTTGTCATTTGTAGAACCACTTGTATTCTAAAATTGTATATATCCTTCTAATCCTTAGTTCTATACTTACTTATAGGTAACTGTGCATAAACATACAACAATTTATATGATTTAGACATTTACATAGTGCTCGTGTCAGAATAGAGCTTTTTTATATACTTAACAAAAGATTTTAGCATGGAAATGTGACATAATTGCTTTTAGCTATGGTGACTTTTGTAACTATAGCTTGTAGGTACATGGTAGAGGAATGATGCCAAAACAGTGAGCACACTGTGTTAGTTTTTAAAGTAAGGGGAGATGCAATAAAGAATGTTGAGTTAAAATGTCATCAAGAAAAAGGAAGACTTTCCTTGGCATTTGCATAGATTGGAGTTCTAAAACATAAGCTAATTAAAATTAGTTCATTTCTCTTTTTCTAAGTCATCCTCTAGAAATCAGTGTGGAGATTCCTGGACATCTTCATCAAAGTTTCAAATTTCTGGCATTGTGGACCCTTTAATCCTGGTGTCACCTCCACTACAAGTCAACATTTCTTTTTTTTTTTTTAATCGGTACTGGGGATTGAACTCAGGACTGCCTGCCTGCAAGGCAGGTGCTTATGCCGCTGAGCTAAATCCTTAGCCCCCAAGCCAACATTTCTACTTAATTTTTTTTTTTTTTTTGAGACAAGCTTTCACTATGTAGGGCAGACTGACCTTGAGCTTACTGTATAGCCCAGGCTGGCCTTGAATTCATGGCTGTCCTCCTGCCTCTTGAGTGCTGAGATTAAAGGTGTGCATTATTATGCCCGAATACTTGTTTTTATAAATTTTTAATAGCTCTTGAAGACTCCTTCTTGGGCAGTTTTAAGTTATTGTTTATCTTCTGAGTTCCATTTATTGCTGCTTATTTATTTTGGTTTTTAGTGCCAAGGATCCAAAGTTCCAAAGACTTATTATAGCATTCTTAACACAGTCTTGCTGGTAACAGTGGGCCAAAACCTTTGCAGTCATTACCTTTATAACAGACAGATGTTAAGGCTGTTTTCATGTGAGATATGTAGTATCTCTGGCTTGAGCTGGTTATTGGAGAAAGGTCGTTTTATAACATATTGTACTTTTAAGGACATAAAGACAATGTGGTATTAAGCTTAGTCACTGAAATTCCTCAGTAGTGTCAGCATATTTGAAAGATGTTTGAATTATAAAATTGAAAGTGTATTTTACCACCTTTAAAATTGCTCCTGGAATAGGAAAAATTAGCTGCTTTCTTATATTGCAGTTTTATGTAGTGAATCTTTTTATAAAACTTAATTGAAAAAATTTCAGAAAAAGGCATGTGACATAAGGAAATTTCAGAGACTAGAAATGGACTAGAAATATGTGAAAAAGAGTAAAAACAGAACATACTATGAAAGGAAGTAGGGTTTGAACTGCCCAGTTGTAGGCGACTTCTTTTTTTTTTTTTTCTTTTTTTGTCTTTTTCATTTTTATCGGTACCGAGGATCGAACTCACAACTGCCTGCTTACAAGGCAGGTGCTTATGCCGCTGAGCTAAATCCCCAGCCCCCATAGGTGACTTCTTAATAAAGTCTTACTCATGTTCTTCCTAGTGCCCCATTACCGGAAATCTTCTTGAAAACACAAGATGTATTTTACAATTTAAGGAATTTAGAGGACTTGTGTCAGTCACAGTTGGCCAGGTTACACTGTGGTACCAACATCAGGCTCTGAGTGATGACATAACAGAATGAAAGAGTGTGCTGTTGATGTGGCAGCTAACCGCATCTCTGGACTGCTTCTCCTGTTGTGGAGAGTCCCCTAGGATGGCTGCATCTATGGCAAGTCCTTATCAACTTACAATTGTATGATGAAGCAGCGTAAGAGAGAATAGAAAATTACACTCTAGTTTTAAATGCTTCCCTACAGCAGTGGACAGTAGCACTAGAAACTAATGAACTCTGGTAGTGTCAGCATTCCAGGTGCATGCATCAGCCAAAACTCAGGAAGCTCACTAGTGCTATGCAATGATCTGGGTGTTGTGTATATTATTTCAATAGACTAGGGTTTGACAAAAGATCCTGAAAGTGTTAGAATAGGCCAGGGACACTGGAGCAGAAAGTTGTTTAGGGAGAGCATATCAATAATTTGGTTTAAAAAATGGGTATTAATTGCTTTTCAACCTTTTGGCTAAGATTAAGTGTAAAAAATGGGTATTAGGTTTCAATAGATATTTCTATAAAGAAACCACATAATGGTGAACAGATAAATGAAAAAGTATTCAACAGTACTGATACCAGTGAAATGCAAAAAGAGTGGCTATTACCAGAAAACTAAAGATAACCAGTGTAGACAGAGTTTTGAAGAAAAGAGAACCCTCACACATTGCTTTTGGGAATGAATTAGGACAGCCTCTGGAAAACTAGTGGCTCCTTAAAATAAAGATGGGTGTGGTACTGCATGCCTGTGATCCTAGCACATATCATGAGTTCAAGCTCAGCCTGGTCAACTGAGCAATTTCATGAGACTCTGCTCCAGTACCCACCAAAAACTAAAAAACACAACAAGTTATTGTAGCTGCCTACAGTAATCAGTACAAACCTTTACCCACTGGATAGTAGTTGATAACCTTGGATTTGAATATAAATTTTACTTTCCTAAAGAGGAAACCTGTGCTGAACAATGTAAAGTGAGGTGCTTCAAAGTTGAGTCATCTCTGTTGATAGTGTGGGCAGAGACTTCTTGAATGATGGTCCTCTTAGGCTCCCATCGATGCCTCCTGGCTGAGGGGCATTTGTATGCCACACTGATGTCCATGTGGTCTACACTGGCCTGACTGTGTAGGAGGGTGGGAAATGGGTTCAGTCCCAGCTTGTGTGAAGGAAAGTCCTGTCTGTTCACTAGGCTTTCTCTCACACTGCCCAGTGTGGTGGCTACTTGGTTGTGGTTGGACGCCTTACTATAGCCTTCTGGGCTGGGAAAATAGGTTCTTTACTGATCATTCCTGACAAGGGTAGGGAAGGGGCTGCAGTTGTTTCCTGTGGTGTTTGATTGCAGTAGAATGGTTATTGACAAAGAGCTCCTGTTTTGCTAGGTTGCCCATTTTCCTGGTCTTTTGACTACAGGTAACAGTTGAGCCATTTTCCAGTGCATCCACTGGCATTTCTATATTACCACCTTTTCCAGTACCTAGGCTGGAATGTAAGCATAAAAGACATCAGTAAATTCACTTTGAAATTCTCAGGATTCTAAGAACTGATCTCCCTGTCTGGTTTAGCTTTTCTGTATATATCAGAATCTTTGTACTTAATATTATGTATTGTTTTGAGTTTTTAGCTATACTTAATGTGAAGAATAGGGAAAAGTCAATCTACGTCAGCTTCCCACAGAGGAAATCTAGCTAGGTATTGATGCATTTTATTAGGGATGATAATACAAAGCATTAACAGTTGGTTACTTTGCTCATAATAAGGTTTATCTAGTCTAAGCACTGTTGTTGTTGTTGTTATTATTATTATTATTATGAGACAGTTTCTGTAGTTCAGGCTAGTCGAACTCACTGTGTAGACAAGGGTGGCCTCGAACTCACAGCGATCCTCTTGCTCAGCCTCCCGAGTATTGGGATTATAGGCATGTGCCACCACAGCTGGCTCTGAGTACTTGCCGTTATTAAGTAATTTTTTTCCTTTTAAAATGGTGTAAAAATAGCTGTGTTTATTAAGCTACTAATATAAAATCAGTGTTGACAAAAAATGTTAGTTACCATTAATGTAAAAGTAGATTAACATCTAGTAAAACACCTTTTATTTTAAATTACTACTTGCTTCTGAAGAGTAAGATAACATAAGATTTAAGATAATAGATTAGTGCACTAGGTGTGGGCATTTAATAAATGTTGGTGGACTCTGCCCTCTGATGAGTGACCTGTGTAGTTTCTGCTTACCTCAGCAGTTGGGAAGGAGAGGTACTATAGAAGGTGCATTTGGTAGTTGACTTAGAGTTACTGAAGCTCGGAAAGTTCTGGCAATAGCAAAAAAGAAAAAAATCAGCAAAATAAAATAAAAGAAGAAGGTTAATAGAATAGCTTATTAGTTGTACTTAAAGAGTATTATTAGCAGGACAGTATTTATGGATGAGGAGTTTAATCTGTGAAAGATGAAGCAGCTTTTGTACTGATCCCAGAAGTGGTGGATTGCCTGGTTTTTGTTACTTTGATGCTTTAAAAAAATAAGTGGCTATGTTCACAGAAGATGTCTCAGGTATGGTAAGTGAATTGTTTTATATTTTTAAATTTGAATTGAAATTCTGACTCCTTTGAAAGATTTTTGTTACCTTTTTGATATAATAAGGAAGAATAAAACGAATTCACATTTATGTATTTCAGGAAACTGACATCATTTGGATGTTTTTTTTCTAAATTTTAAGATAATTTTCTAACAATTTTTTTCTCCTAGGTAACAAATATTTTTATCATTGATTCTATTTGGCTTTTAGACAGTTTGAAAACTTGTATTTAAAAATGTTCACAGTTTATTTCTAGATTCCATATAGACCACAGACCTTTAAATATACTTAAAATATTTTCAAGAGCTATTAAAGAACAGTAAAGCAGAATGAGGTATAAGAAGATCATCTAATGTTATATGGCTACTTTGGAAAGATCTTACTGGTTCTTTTTAATGTTACCACATTCTTTTTTCAGAAGAATGCTGATTTAGTTTTTGAATCTCTTTGGATTCTGTTGTTTCCATAAGAAAGATTATTTGAATGAAAGAGGGAACAATTTGATTTTATATGATGCTTACTTTTAAAAAGTCCTTTATGAAAATTATTCTCCTGGATAAATAAAGTATTGAGAGTTGAGGACTTTCAATAGAGCAGTTCAGAAAGCTAGCTTTATAGCAGTTCAACTGGAGAACAGCTTTAGGTGTTTGTTTTACTTTCATTAATTGGAGACAGATTAAAGGAGAAAAACTCTACAGATATTAAAGTACCAAACAGAGGACAAAATAATTTACTTTGCTAATTAGAAATATGATAAAAATAGTAGATGTCAGCTTGATCATAGCAGTCATTTTATTGTGTATATTAGAACATATTGTATAAAAAATTTTATTAGAAAATGATTCTTACTTGTGTAGAACATGTTGTTTAAGCAAAAACAAAACAAAATCCCCAAATTTTTATTGAAAAGGCAAGAAATGAAAACAGTAGATGAACTGCCAAAGGTGTAATATTTATGATACAAAGTAGTACATTTTCATTTGACTGTTGAAACATTAACTTTTGCATACCAATGGGTTTATTTCATGAGTTATGTTGATAATATTCTGAATCCTATATGAACTGTTTTGTAAATTAGGGCAATAGTTTTTACAGGTAATGCTAGAAAAGATGTTTAAGGATTTAGATTTGGTATGATGTATAAACACAATAGATTTTCTTCCAAGTTCCTGTAACAATTTGAGCTTACAATACTTTTGTTGGTGGGCACACCAAATTTTTTTTTCTTTTAAAGAATCACACTAGTAATGGACATTTAACTAAAATTCAACCAGTGTAGAAATATTTATTGTGAAAAGTGTATTTCTTCTTTACGACTTACCTTCATCTTTCCTCATTTAGAAATTTGGTCATTTAGCTCTAAGGACTGTTTTCTGTAGTAAATTTTTAAACTGAGTTATTCAAATCTTCAGTCCTCTCTTTACAGACTATTTTCCACACCATAAATAGAAATTCAACACATATATGAATCATGTTGTTGCTTGCCTGGAATTTAATTTGCAAAATTTAATTCTGTTTTTCAAACTTAAAAGACTTAGTACATTTTGTTTTTGCTAAGATATTTCAAATTGGTTACTGCTGCAGAAGTAATTTAAACTAGGTACTGCCAGAAAACTGGAGTGTCAGAACCAGGTTTTCTAATCTCCCTTCTGTTACCACTGCTTAGACCAGCAAAGACTTGCACTTGTCACTGTCCTTCCTAACCCCAAGAAGGCAAGAGCTGGGAGACTGGATCTTCTGTAGGGGCAAGATCAAGATGTCTTTCCAGTCAGCCCTCATGTTGTGGTCGTGCAGTTCTTATTCTAAAACCTCTTCATTGTAGGACTAAAAATGCGCATGACATTTAAAAAGTAATAACTAGTATGAACACCAGGAGCACACATAATGTAGTAATTTTAGTCCATTTCAGCCAGTGTGGTGTATCTCAAGATAACACATGTCAGAGTAGAGCCTTTTACTTAGGATTTCTCCTGCACTTTCTTGGCTCTCACTAGTAATCCAGGGGAGGAAAGACAAGGCAGTGGGAAGCTATTGCCAAGAAATTCATAGAGATTTCTCCTCCCTCTTTTCCTACTTTTGTCTTTTCCAAATGGAGGAGGGGCAGTTTAAATGATTCCTTTTGTCCAAAGTAAAGAGGCAGCAGTTATGTAGTGAAAGCATATTTGGGAAGAAAAGTTTAGAAACTTTCAAAATAATCCAGTATTATATCTGCCATTGTTTTGCTGATTTTGATGTATTGATATTTAGGTATTTATTGATTTTATGTTACAGAATGGTTTTTTCCTTGTACATTTTACTTTGGACCTAAGGTTGGGATCCATAATCAGTTTAATTTAATTATGATGAAAAGGAAATGAAATTACTTTAGAAAGCTCCTTTTGAACTGTTGTTTGCTTGTTATCATTTATACCCTTAAATAACAACAAATTTTAGGAATGTGAGAGACCAGCATTTTAAATTAGAGACCTAAATCAGTCATTGCTAGACCTTACTTTTAAAATAAGGGCCTAAAGTTGACTAATCAAACCTAAAATAGTAGGTATATGCAAAATAATTTTGCTTTTAAAAAAAAAAGATATGACTTTATTCCTTATTCTTTAATGATGTCAATTTTTCATATTTTTATATTATACTTCTGTAAGGTAAGGGAATACTGATATTACATTTATGGAAATCCAGAATGATAAATTAAAAATACTTAAGTGTAGTCTTAGTTTAAGCTTAAGCAGAATTGCAACCTCTCCATTTGAGAAGTAGGAAGGTCTTATCTCATTGTTATTATTACCCTTTTTGACCTTTGATTTTGTGACATACATGTTTATTGCTTTCTGTTTCATGTGATAATGTGCTGGCCATGATCAGATAACCAGATTATTAAATAAATATAATACAGTATGAAGGAGTGACTTGTGAATTTTGTTTTCTATTTGAAGTTATGTGCTTTTGGCTAGTTCAGCCAAAGGGAGGCATTTTTGATTACCTTGATAAGTAAGTAAAGAACACTCGCATCTTCTCCAGCCTTGTTAACTCCCTGCAGTTTGCTTGTATTTCTTATTCTCTGTTATGATACTTCCTTCCAGTCAGTCTCTTTCTTATTCTTACCCATGTGGAAATTATCTATATTACATTTTTCTTGGTCAGTTTGTATTGATAGTACCTTTGATGAAGGAGACTTCTCTTGTTTGAGAAAAAGATTAAGGTTTTTGTTTTTATTTTATTTTATTTTATTTTATTTTTGATAGGAGGATGGATAGAGTCTCAGTAAGAAGTTCAGGCTGAACTTGAATGCACTGTTTTAGCTCAAGCTGTCCTTGAGCTTGTGACACATCCTTGCCTCAGCTTTGCAAGTGCTGAGATCACAGGCCTGTGACAACATGCCGTGGCCATTTTTTTTGAAGCTGTTCATATGCACTTTCTAACCTTTCACACTGTTTCCTGAGTCACCTGGAATCATTTTCAAAGTCCAAAAAGGAAGTGAAGTTGGTAGGAAGCACTGTAAAGTACTTTATTTCGTGATTTAGGTAAAAGATAATAGTAGATAGAAGAATAGTGAAATGCTGGGACCTTACTCTTTGTAGGTACTTTGTGACATTTTCTGTTGGCATTGATGAGCAGAATATTCTAGAGTACTAGTTGTCTCAAAATTGGGAAATGTAGTAGTTGAGAGTACGTGTCTAGTAGTACCAAGGAGTTACATTGGCCAGGAGTCCAGAGTAGGAGAGATTAGACTCCAACATGATCTTTGCCATATTTAGTATCTTGGTGAGAACCTTGAAGGTTCATAATATATTTCTAAATGTTGATTGGTGAATTAATACATGGTATTCACAGAGTTAATTTTTATTAAATATAATACAAATGTCAGTGTTACGTAGAATAGAACCGAGGTATATATCCAAATCATTTGTCCCCTGACCCTGTACTGTCACATTTGTATCCAAATTCCCCACTGTGAACATAATCATTATGTACTTCAAACATGTACTAATAAAAATGTGTATAAAGAAAAAGGCAGAGCAATGAGATTTCAACTCAAACAAAATGCTTGGTCTCCCATATTGGAAAATAATAATACCTGTCCCAAGATGTGACTTATTTATTGATTGGTGCTGGTGATTGAATCCAGGGATTCATTAAGTTGCCATGCTGGGTTTAAATTTATAATGCTTTCAGCTCAGCCTACAGAGTAGTTGAGATTAAGGTGTGTGTCATCCTGCTTGGTTTACTTTTAAGTTTTAAAAATAGTTCCCAAAAGTCTTAGTTACTTTTTACTCGTTGCTGAGACAAAATACCTGAAGCCCAAGTTGGGAAAGGAAAGGTTTATTCTTACATTTTTTGAAGGTTTCAGTCCACACTCAGTTGGCTCCAAGGCAGGCGGGCACGGCTGAGCCACAGTTCATGGCGGCTGCAAACAGCAAGCCAGAACCAGCAAACAAGCAAGACACACCTTCTTCCTGCCATTACATCACATCCTGGCTCCACCCCTTTGTGGGTGTAGCACTGACACCATCAATCCAACCACTAGACAATGAACCATCACAAATGCACTATGCAAACTCATGGGACCTGGGGGCACAGACATAAACCATGACAGCTGTTTAAGCTGCTAATTTATTATAAACAGCCTCCTCCCCTCCCCCTTTATACCACTTCATCTTTAAGTGCTTGTCAGTGTGTTACCGTAAGACAGATCCCTACCTATAAATGTGTAAGTCAGAGGCCATGCACATTACAGTTTGCCATATTGCCCTTCAGCAGACTATCAACACAATATTTAAATTTCTTTTAGGTCTGTAAAGTAAATCTTACAAGAATAATGTTATTTATTTTTATTTATTTCTTGGTCTTCATGTGTTTAATGTTTCTTTCCTTTATGAATTACCTGTTCATGGAATATGCTCATTAAAAAGATGATTAATTTCTTTAATATTCTTTACTTTTTTTTATAACTTTTGCTATGCAGAAGACATTTGATTCATGGTAATGTGTTGCCTAATGACAGAGAAATTCCGAAGAACTTGTGGTTAGGTGGTTTCATGTTTTTTAAATTTTTTTTTTATTTTGAAGGTAATAAAAATACAACAGAATAAGACAAAACAAAGCCAATTGAGACAGTGTAGTGAAATTGATACAGAATGTCACAGCAGGTTACCAGGATAACAGTAATAGGTACCATAGTATATCTTGTTGTCTTCACAATAGTCCTTTCAATCAGGTATAGCAAAATAAAATACGGAACATAATAGAACTTATCAAAACAATATTGAATAGAGCAATATAATTAATCAGAACAAAGCAAAACAGTGATAACAATATTTGCCTTCAAAGAGATGGTAGAAGGAACTCCCTCATATTTGCTATATTGTATATGGTCAGATGCTCAGACCTCTGGCTCCCATTTGCTAATGGGGTGGGGTGGGGTGGGATGTTTGATTCCCAGTCCACGCTCTGGTAGGCTGCTTACCAGGAAGGTGAGTGGGTTGCTTTCTTTCCCAGTGCTTTAAATTCCACCATGGTGCGGATCTTGGGAGATGCTGGCTGGTTCTCTCCTTGGGGCACCCACTGCTTGCTTGAGACATGGCTGCTTCAGTTTCATGGTTTTTGAACATGATAGAATATACATACAGGCCCCTAAACTGATATAATCTGCTGCACATCTTGTGTACATGGCATGTATCTGTGTTTGTGGTTCAGCCTGTTGTTCCTTGGGCCAGGCTTAGCACAGAGATGTGAGAAAGGTGTAGTCTGGAAATCCGGGACCTGTGAGGCTGTAACCAGAGGCGCACATGGCGTAGTTTCACAGCAAGCTTTCTCTTACATAGGAGTACACCTTAAAGAGTTGCCCAAGTCAAGAACTAAAGTATTATCTTTGACTGTCTTCTTAGGGTGTAGCTGATGCATTATCAAGGTTACAATTTCTGAGTATTTTCTGAATCTTTGAGTTTCCCTTCTCTGTCACTATTGTAACTTACATGTTCATCTGCTTGTTGTTACCTCATTCTTTTGTACTGCAGAGTTATTTTGTTCCCTATATTTAAAAATTTCTATGACAGAGTTTCATCATCCTGAACCATGTAGCTCAGGTTTTCTACCATGACGCAGTGTTTCATGTTACCTGCTTCTGCTGGCCTGGGTCTTGATGTTGGCCACTCTGAACACTTTCCTTCTCTCGGCTCTCACTAAGTATAGTGTCCTTAGTTTGTCAGAAGCTCTCTGATTGCTTATATGTTCTTCTTTCCTGTTAGGATATTCTTTCTCTTCTCTCCCTGTACATTGCTAACAATCATGTTTCTGTCCCAGTAAAGATGCCACTATCTCTATGAAGCCCTTCTGACTTGCTTTGCTACCATGGAATTTGTATTAGAACTTACCATGTTAGATGTTTGGTGCTTTTTACTTAGAGTACATGTCATTAAGAATTTACAGGCTGTAATTCATGTACCATAAGTTGTATCCACTTACAGTGTAAGATTTAATGAGTTTTGAATATTGCATATAACCATGGATAGAATGTTTAAATTATTTCTATGTAAGAATGTTTAAATTATTTGCTCTTCTGTCCTTTTCCCCTCTTCCCCCTCACCTCCTCTAGGAAATGATTGACTTGCTTTTCTTTTTTTTCTGTAGATTAGTTTGCATTTTCTTAAAGTTTTTTGTTTGTTTACTTACTTTGAGTCTGACTTCTTTCAATTAGAAATTGAAATTTTTAAATTTATTTTTGCGTATCGGTAATTTGTTTTTAAAATTATTTTAGTAGTATTCTATTTGTTTGCTCGTTTACTCTGCTGTCTTTAATTTCTCTGTAGTTTCTAGTTTTCCTTTCAGGTCCTTTTGATTCCTGGCCATGTACTTCTTTTTTTGTTTACTCTAGGTTATTGTATTCCAGATGTCCCAATTCTAAGTCCTCTCACTTTTTTTTTTTTTTTTTTTTTTGGTCTTTTTCATTTTTATCTGTACCAGGGTTCGAATTCACAACCGCACACTTGCAAGGCAGGCACTTATGCCGCTGAGCTAAATCCCAAGCTCAGTCCTCTCACTTTAACACAATTTTTAATGAACCTTATTTATAAGATTTATGGATGTAATATCAGTAAGATAACGTCTTTTAGGAGGAAAATATTTCTGTAAAAACCATTATTTTCAATTAGTTATGCCAGAGATTCCCGTACTTTCTGGTTTGTAACACCCCAAGTGTTTTTAGTTATTGCGGTGTTTCATGGTGCCCCTAGAGTCTTGTGCCTAGAACAAAAGACGTACTTCAGAATTGTATTTATTGTTAGAATAAAACAACTTATTTATACTATAAGTAGCCATTTAAAACATAACAAACAGGAAATAAAATTTATTATATTTGTAACCACAGTTATTACTGTTAGATTATGTACACCTCTGGGGCTCTACAGCTCTCAAATACTGAAATTTGATAACTGGTGAACTCATGTCCTGTTCCACATTTTCATGTTACTTGCTTTCTTTCTTAGTAACTTCCCACAGCTCACTTCACAAATATTGTACCTGACTCCTTCAGAAGAAGCATAAAACAGACTAATGTTGAATTTGTCATCTTTTGTGAGTTAGTAGCTCCTCTTGTCTCTTGTATTTTTTTCCTCAAAATGTCTTCTTGTGTTTTTGAGAGTTTGCTGCACCTTGATAACACTGCATCTATACAAAGGTGTGCAACAGTTGAGTGTAGGACACTGTTTTACTTTCTCTTTTTTTGTTTTTGATTTTTTTTTTTATCAGTACCAAGGATCAAACTCACGACTGCCTGCTTGCAAGGCAGGTGCTTATGCCGCTGAGCTAAATCCCCAGCCCCTTGTTTCTGATTTTATGAGACAGGGTCTCACTATATAGTGCAAGCTGGCCCTAAACTTGCTGGCCTTGAATTTATGGTAAACTTCCTGGCTTAGTCTCCTGAAATGCTAAGATTATAGGTATGCACCACCACATCTGGCATTAATTTTTTCTTTATTGTTTTCTCAGTCTAATTTAATTTTTCAACATGAGTGGAGTAGTTTGCATTGCAATTTGAACACTAGCGAATTACCAGTTCTTTAGTGATATTTGAAAAATGTTCATTTTTTCAGTATTCTTTCACAAGTTGATGAAATCTACAGTGCTTCTGTAATCTTTTTTTTTTTTTTTTTTTTTTTTTTTGTCTTTTTCTTTTCTTATAGGTACCAGGGATTGAACTCACGACTGCCTGCTTGCAAGGCAGGCGCTTATGCCGCTGAGCTAAATCCCCAGCCCCGACTCTGTAATCTTAAATAATTTTTAAACTTGAAAGTTAAGGAACCTGTTTAAAAAAGCAGTAACAAAACATTTTGCTATGTTGGTTTACATATATGTATATGTACATCTATGTATAATGTATTACATGTATAATGTGTAATAGATATATATATCATATATGTATATATAATAGATATATGTACATACGAATATATGTATAATATATGCACACATACAGGTGAATATACGTATATAATATATACATATATATTCATCTGTAGCTTTTTAGTATAAAATAGGTTTTTGATGAATAAATAGTCTAAGGTGTGCTACCCAAATAGCAATAACTGGTAGATAAGATGAAATGATTATCTGTGTTACTTGTTAGTATGTATGTTGTATTGCCATAAACCTTTCAGTGGAGACTGATGGAAGAGGTCTGGTTTTGTTTTGCTTTGGTTTGTTTGGTGGAACTGTGGGTTGAACCTGGGACCTTCATATTGAGCTACATGCTCAGGATTTTTTCATTTTTTATTTTGAATCTGGGTTTTGCTAAGTTACTAAGTTGTCTAAGTGGGCTCAAACTTACAGTTTTCCTGCTTGAGCTTTCCAAAGTTTTGTTATCACAGACATAATGCTCCATGTTGGGCTCTAAAGTCTGTGTTTTTATCTCTTCTGTTTGTACTGGATTACTAGCTTACTTTCTTTTGGTAAAGTAATATATAGCTTTTCCCAGTTTTTTTTTTAAGCTGTTAAGGTTTTCCTCCTTGGAGAATGATGGCGGTGTGCTTTCTCATATAGGGTTATGTAGACTCCAGTCTGCCTTTTCCTTTCTGTTCACATTTTACCCTTTGGCTGACTAGTCCTGCCCTCCTTTCTTCCTTTCCTGAGCCAGGGCTACAAGTGCCCTACCATTGAGTCGTACCCCCAGCAAGCACTCTAGTATTTGATGGTGATTTAATTATTTTAAAACAAGTAAGTAGTCTCTTTTAGATAACATATTCAAATGTAGGTTCCTAGAACAGAAGACTTTTTGTCCAGGAGTTGAATACCAGAATAATTTTATGTATTTGGATTACAAATTCTTTGTTAACTCCTAAGTGGAAAATGCCTCTGGTTAAAAAATTTTTTTTGGTCTTTTTGAGATAGGATGCAGTTTGGGCTGGCCTTGAGCTCACTTTGTAGCCCAGGCTAGTATCAAACTCATATCCTCCTGCCTCAGCTTCTAGAGTGCTGGGATTATAGGCATGTACCACCACGCCTATTTCTGGTTAAGTTTTAAAAAATAGCTTCTTGATTATTTTCAACAAATAAATTGTTATGTATTAAATGTGTGAAGTTGGCTTCTGGTGTCATTCATGACATCCTTTCTTACCTTCACTGTTACAAATTAAATTTATCTGTTTATGGACTTCCTGTTTTGTTTCATATAGGGATATGTCTGTTTTTGCGCTAGTGCCACACTGATTTATTGTATCATAATTTTCCTTTGTATCTTAGTTAAAAGACCTTTCAACTTCCTAAGATGTTATTGGGCTTTTGTTTTTCTCTATAAATTTATAGTCAATTTAGTAAATTGCTACACCAAATCTCTATTGGTTGTTTCACATAGTTGCATAAGTGAGTGGGGAGTTGATGTCTTTAACATACTGAATTTTTAATCTTTGTATATAGTATAATTTCATTTTTACTTGTATTCTTGCATGTTTTCCAGGGAAATGTCATACTTTTTTTCCATAATGGGTTACCTGTCTTCTTTATACCTATAATTTAGAATAGAACCTGTCAAGCTGAAGCCTACCCCAGTTTATTTTAAGGCCAGTAATGTAAGGAGGCAAGTTAAGAATTTTATAGGTAGTGTTAGAAAAACCCCCAAAGATATGACTTGTAAATATCATGTGAAAAATAAAATTTTATTGTCCACAAGTACGTTTACTGGGACACAGTAATACCTCAGTTGGACGCTTCTGTTTGTGTACAGTTTGGCTGACAAACATGCAAAATTTGCTTCTGTTTGTACACTATGCATCTGGTGATTAAATATGACCTCAGCTTTTCCCCACATGAATACAAATGTGGCCATCTTCCTCAGAATTGTGGAAACAAGTTAAATTTGTGAACTGAGATACCACTGTATGTGTCTTCATTATTATATGACAGCATTTGTGTTACAGGTGACATAAGTGGTTGTTTCAGTGGTGACTGAGGCCTGCAAGTCATAAACTGTTTGCTGTCAGGTGCCTTGTAGAAAGTTTGCCCACCTCTAACACAGAATTGTCTTATGTTTCTTTATGTATTGCAGGATGTCTTACATGTTGAGGTAAAGGTAGTGTTAAGTTTCAGCTTCCTTTCCTTTCCTTCCATATCTAGTTTC
Organism: Cavia porcellus; assembly: GCF_034190915.1. Lineage (NCBI taxonomy): Eukaryota > Metazoa > Chordata > Mammalia > Rodentia > Caviidae > Cavia > Cavia porcellus. The sequence continues at coordinate 37,479,360 of NW_026947511.1, read as the reverse complement.
AAAAGGCATGATCTCATACTTAGGAGTCATACTTACCAAAATGAGTCCCATTCTTTAGATAGTTGAGCAGAGTGAAAGGTTGAAAACTTGCTACCATAATTAATGTAGTAATTATACTTATTTTAGTTTTTTTGGTTTGAGGGATTTAATGTTAATAAAATACAACTTAATTTATCTTTTTACTGATTTCCTCCTTTATAGGAAATTAAACGAGAGACAGACTCTAAGGATGACAATTTGCCCATCAAACGGGAAAGGCATGGAAATGTAGCAAGTCTTGTACACCGAATGAGCGCTTACGGCCTTCCAGCTGGAGGAATTCAGCCTCATCCACAAAGCAAAAACATTAAGAAGAGTATGTAAAAGATTTCATTTCTGTTTAATTACACCAAAATACGAGGATATGTTATGTCGATGTCCGCTCCCGGCCGGCAGGAAGGACACACGACAAAGTCTGGTAGTGGACAACCTTTTCTTTTTATTTTCCTTCTCCGTACAGCCTGCCCTGGGTTCTCCCAGCTGAAGCCTCCTCTGGTCCGCTCCCCGCGGCTCCTTTTGTGCTTCAGTCTGCCCCAAAGCCTCTACCGGTCCGCTCTCCACGGCTCCTTTTGGGCTTTTACTTCTGGGCTTCTACCTGGCTTCTTCTTCCGCCCAGGGGTGGCACCGGTATATATACGGGTACAGTGTCCAATCATGTTAAAGTAAGCAAGGCAAGCTGATTGGCTAACATCATCAGTTGCCAGGCAGACTATATTGTTGAGCGGGTTGTTTACGCGGTAAGCAGGAAACTAACATATTCGATGGGAGGGGTAATCTACCTCAGGCTTTGCTCTTTACCACAGGCCGCACGTCCGCCGCGCAAGGCGAGCTATCACAGACGCGGCTCCCAACATCTCCCCCTTTTTTATTTTTTATGAATGTGCGCATCGTAGCCCTTCCTGGACTGGGTGCAGAGGCTTATGCCCTATGCGTAGGCCCACCGTAGGTCCTTGGCTTAGACCCTGGTCGGCCGTCCCATGGTCTGCCAAGGCCCTGAGGCCCTCGTCCTTTTTCTAGGGCCAGGCACAAACTGGACGGAACCTGGATGCACACAAGCTTGCACTCATTCTCTCTCCGTAAAGAAATCCCCTCGGAGAGAAATTTAGACCTGGGCAGCATCTAACAGTCCAGCGGCTTACGTGCAGGATGGGGTAGGGCCTGGCTTAGGTCGAGTCGTGCTGGGGAGGCACGCTCTTACCCGTCATTGACTCACCTACCCTGCTGTGTATTGTCACCTTATGGAGGAGAATGAGGGATGCCCGCCATATCTAGACTCGGTCGTGGGCCAATTGAGCAAGCCATGCATATGCCTGAGGATCTTCTTGTCCATTTCGGGCTACCGCTATTTCTATTCATCTTATTGGTTGGTCTGTGATGGATCTCCAGTAGGGCAGGTCTGATCTTCAGTCGAGGGCTTTGTTGCCCGTGTCAGTCTCTCCGGTATCCACAGTGGTTCTCGTCCCGGTTCCTGTGGGAAAACACAAACCGCGCCTCGGTTCCAGCTGATTACCGGATCCGGGCCCATCCATTGTCCTGTCAGGACATCTTTCCACTTCACCCACCCTTTATGGTTGGGGGAAGGGTTGCAGTGCTCCACAGCTGGGGAGCGATTATCATTATTTAAATTTAAAAATTGTGTGTGAATAGTGCCATGGATAATCGTGCCTTTGGGGCCAGGCCTTGGCCTACTCCCCCTTTTTGTTTTTGTAAAATTTCTTTGAGGCTTCTATGAGCCCTCTCAATGATTCCTTGACCTTGGGGATTGTATGGGATACCATGTTTTAATTGAACCTCCATCATTTTGCAGAACTCATTGAAGGCTTTGCCTATATAGGCTGGTCCATTATCAGTTTTTAATATTTTTGGTTTGCCCCATGCGGCCCAAGCTGCCAGGCAATGATTGATCACATTAGACACTTTTTCACCTGTTTCTGCTGTTGCGAATATGACGTGAGAACAGGTGTCTGTGGAAACATGAACATATTTAAGAGTCCCAAACTCCTGTATATGTGTGATGTCCATCTGCCAAACATCACCAGGGATCAAACCTCGAGGGTTTACTCCCATCGGTATGGCAGGTTTGTATGTGGCACAGGAGTCACATAGTCGCACGATATCTCGTGCATCTGCTCTAGAAACATGGAAATGGTTTGCTAGTGTCCTGGCATTAACATGAAACTTATCATGGAAGGCACGGGCTCGCTCGATTGGTGTTAGTAAGGTAAAAATCCATAACGGGCGAGTGGCAGTGTCAGCAGCCGCATTCCCCTGTGCCATGGGCCCCGGCAGGGATGTATGTGCTCTTATGTGGGTGGTGAAGACCTTATGGTGTCTGTTCTGAAGCAATGTCTGGATAGACAGGAACAGTCCAGCCACTGTGGAAGTGGATCTAATTAAACTGGCAGTCTCAAGCACTTGCATAGCATTGACCACATACCTAGAATCGGAGACAATGTTAATGGCTTCTGAGAACCGTTCAAGAATCATTTTAACGATCTGCAGTTCTACCACCTGAGGCTGATCTGGTTTAAATTGTATGGTAACCGGGGGCTTGCCTAGGATCACATAGGCGCCTATCCCCGTCTTGGAGCCATCTGTGTATATTGTAGTTGCTAGGACTAATGGCTCAGAGGCAGTAACCTTTGGAAAAATTATAGGGTGCTGAGTGACAAATGACAAGATAGGGTCTTTAGGGTATTGATTGTTTATATCCCCATGGAAAACACATCTCAGAATGGCCCAGGTATCTATGCAGGCAGCCAGGGTCTTGATCTGGCTGGCGGTATAGGGTACTCGGATGGCTTGTGGTCCTGAGCCAAAATGTTGGACAGCTCTATCATGCGCTTCAAGGGCCAATGAAGCGACTGCCTCCGGGTAATGCTCTATGACTTTTGCAGGTGAGACCTTAGGGTGTATCCACAGTAGTGGTCCTTTCTGCCAAATCACCGCTGTAGGCTGTAGACTAGTCTGTAGCAAACAGACATCAAAGGGTCGCCCTGGTTCAATTCTGTGTAAGGTAGCCCCACCTAAGGCTTTTTCCACTCTCTGTAAGGCAGCTCTTGCCTCAGGAGTGAGCCTCCTGTGGGAGGCTATATCTGGGTCTCCCTTCAGAAGGTCGAACAGGGGTTTGAGATCTGAATTTGGTATATGTAAATATGGCCTAATCCAATTAATGTCTCCCAATAGCTTTTGCATGTCATTTAGGGTCCTAACGCCATCCGTCCTAATGGTGACCTTCTGTATAAGTCTGGAGGCGACACTGAGGTCCACACCTGCTGACCCAGGGGTGGCCCTTGTTGAAGGCTGCCATCCTGAGCTGTCCTGTCTCTGGGGCGGGGGCCCGCCTGTGAAGGGGGCCCCCTCTGGCCGTTTTTTGGCTCTCTAGCATCTTGTCCACAAATACGGTTGCCCTGAGCATCAAAGACCGACCTACACTCCTCAGCTTTGTGTGATCCCTTTTTGCATCGCCCACAAACATATGGTTCTTCATTCCTAGGGCGAGGCCTAGCATCTGCATTGTTTGGGCAATGACGTTTAATGTGTCCTGGCTCCCCGCAGGCAAAACACCCTTTAGCCTTACATTCCCCTTCTAACCCGCGAGGTCCCCTCTGCTGTACAGCCGCGGCCAGGAGAGCAGCCACTCCCGAGTTGGAGAGCGGCCCCCCTATCTCTCTGCATATCCTAATCCAGGCATTGAGGTCCTTGTTCTTATGAGGAGCTATCGCTGCCTTGCACTCCTTTGTACACTGTTCGAAAATCAGCTGCCTTACCAGCGGTCGAGCCACTCCCGGATCAGAAAATATCTTATCGGCAGCATCTTGCATTCGGGCCACAAAGTCAACAAATGGCTCTGTGGTACCCCGAATTATTTTTGAAAGACACAAGGAGGCTGTTCCGGCACCACTTACTTGCTTCCAGGCGCGGAGTCCTATGGCATTGATTTGCTCATAGACAGCGCCGGGGAACTGGGTCTGGTCATCAGCGTGCCGACCTTCTCCCATAAGCATTTCCTTGTTCCACCCCCGGTTTCCCCGATTGGCGTTTCTCTCAGCCTGCTCTGCAGAGAACTCTGCGTACCAGGCTCGCCAATCCAGGTAACTGCCCGAGGGCAGACACGCCTTTGCCAGCTGAATCCAGTCCGCTGGGGTGAGGGGCCCAGAAGACAGATTCTCCAGCATGGCAATGGTGTAAGGCGCAGTCGGCCCAAAGGTTGTAACTGCATTTTTAAGTTCTCTAATCTGCTTTATCTCAAAAGGCTCCCATACATTGCGTCCCTGGCCCATAGCTACTTGTACAGGAAATATCTCGTAGGGGCCACTATCTATCCCAGGTGGATGTACCTCATGAGACAAGCGTCCCCCCTGCCAAAGCCGCCTGTAAAAATACCGACCCGCCGGTGGCGGAGCATAAGACAGCGGCCGTGATTGGGCGGAAAATGGGGGCCCGTGCATCACTTCCTGTTCTGGCGAAAGGGGAGGGAGCTCCCAGGCGGCCGCCTCGTGGCGAGGGACCGCCTCCCTCTCGCGCCGGGGCGCACTCAGGAGCTCTCTACTCCTCCGCAGACCAGGTTGAGCAGAGCGCAATTCGCGGCGTGACGCTGGAAAAGAACCCTGCGACTCCTTATTGAGCGACTTAGGCTCCTGACAGCTGGTCTCTTTGGCCTCCCTGCCATTCAACTTTCCCTCGTCCTCGGAGTCAGACGACTCCGAGGCTAGAGACCCGTCCTCCTCCTTAGCATCCTTGTTCCCCTTGACAGACACCTCTCGGGAGCTCCCTGACTGGGCCTGCTCAGATACCCTGCGTACTTTTGTAAGCTCTTGAGAGCTTTCTCCACAACCACCCTCGCTCTTAGTGCCGCTACCTAGCATGTTTCCCATTTTTTAATATGTTACTCACCGCGTGAGGCCCAAGGAATCCGCCACTTACGCGTGAGCCTGAGGGGAGTCTAAAAGCCCTGTAGGTGCGCGCCACCCAGAGCCCAGGCTTATCCCCAACTCACCTGTCTCGCAGCTCTGTACTGGAGCGTTGTCCACTTCCACGTCGCGGGGGTGATCAGTCCCCGGGCGGGCCTCCAAATGTCGATGTCCGCTCCCGGCCGGCAGGAAGGACACACGACAAAGTCTGGTAGTGGACAACCTTTTCTTTTTATTTTCCTTCTCCGTACAGCCTGCCCTGGGTTCTCCCAGCTGAAGCCTCCTCTGGTCCGCTCCCCGCGGCTCCTTTTGTGCTTCAGTCTGCCCCAAAGCCTCTACCGGTCCGCTCTCCGCGGCTCCTTTTGGGCTTTTACTTCTGGGCTTCTACCTGGCTTCTTCTTCCGCCCAGGGGTGGCACCGGTATATATACGGGTACAGTGTCCAATCATGTTAAAGTAAGCAAGGCAAGCTGATTGGCTAACATCATCAGTTGCCAGGCAGACTATATTGTTGAGCGGGTTGTTTACGCGGTAAGCAGGAAACTAACATATTCGATGGGAGGGGTAATCTACCTCAGGCTTTGCTCTTTACCACAGGCCGCACGTCCGCCGCGCAAGGCGAGCTATCACAGACGCGGCTCCCAACAATGTTATATCTGCTCATACGTTCAGTTTTCTACAGCAGACTGTAGTAACTTCAGCACGTTGTTAACTCTGGCCCATGTAGTCAATCTTCATTTTAGTCATATGAAATCTGTAACATTGATAGCCAGCATGAGTGTCTTGACAGCCATCTGTAGGAATTATAAATTGAAATATAAGGTGTTGCTTTCTTACTAGTATTGCAGACTCTTTTTAGATTAACACCTTAATTATTTAATAGGACTTATTTACTAGAATGCTAAAATATCTGTTCATTGTTAGCAGTATAGACTCAAAGGGTTTTAGGTGGTTCTTTAGTGGTTAAGGATCTGAACATTAAACATTTATTTCCAAAGAGATTGGCCCAGCAGAATTTCCTCTAGGTACTAAGTATATTAAGAAAAAGAATTGGTAGAGAAAAAAACAATTTAAATGTGCATTTCCAACCAGAAAAACCAAAACGGGCTGGGGATTTAGCTCAGCGGCATAAGTGCCTGCCTTGCAAGCAGGCTGTCGTGAGTTCGATCCCTGGTACCGATAAAAACGAAAAAGACCAAAAAAAAAAGGAAAAACCAAAACAAATCTGTGGGTTAGGTAAAGTGAATTCGTATGTGTTTTGATTTTGTGCAAGCAACTGAAAAGGAGATCTTCGCATGAGTCTGATGTGGTTTGTTTAACAGAATGAAGAATGGATTTTATTGGCATTGTGAACAGCTTTTCTCTAGACCTCACTGTGTGTTGTTGGCTTACATAGTGATGAATCTTGTGCTGCTGCACTTTATTATGCAAATTATTTTCTCTGGTAAAACAGGTATTTTTCCAGAGCAAGCATACACAGTTGTGTTTTCTGAGAAAAAGTTGATTAAATTGCTATCTCTAAAGAGAACAAGTTTTCATTTCTTAAAGCCAAAACAGGTACAAATTACATTACTTGTGACACCTTTATAAAATCAAACACAATAAAATCAAACACGAAGATAGTAGTTGTAAACAGTTGACATCTTTTGACTTTTCTTGTTTACATTCAATGTGGAATTAATACTTAATTCACTTTACATTTGAAAGAAATTAATGCTGCATGGCTTAGCCTCTACTTGTGATGCTATTGCTTGCTGATTTCCTTTGTTAGAAAATTATGCTACGGGGGAAGTGACTTTTTATCTAGTTAATTATTTGAACGAAAAGATACAGTGAGATTGGTACTGGTAGGTTACTTGCTGGTATACTAAAGGTGCACATGAGAAACTAGTCGACAGAATACTATGCATTTATTTATTTTCAGAAAATGTGGTAGGGGATAGTTTGCTTCCTGATTTTGAGTCAGTGCTGGAGACAGTAGTGGACATTGCATATTATCAAATTATGGCCACTGACTACATTTTTGTAGCATACATTTTTGAAGAATGTATAGTACATTAGTTCAGGCTCTGTTCTTTGATCTTGAAATACTCTGATGTCTATGGGAGAAAGATACATTCAAATGGCTCCTTCCTGGCCAGCTGTGGTGGCACATGCCTATAATCCCAGCATTTGGGAGGCTGAGGTGGAAGACTGCTGTGAGTTTGAGCCACCCTGAGCTATAGTGTGAGTTCAAGACTAGCCTGAATTGCATTATGAAAGTTTGTCTCAAAAAGAAAAAACAACAAAAAACCAGTCCAACCTGATACAGCCTTTAGCCTTCTTGTGGGAAAGATGACATTTTTTTCAGTCTTAGGAAAAATTTTAAGTCTGTGAAAATGTGAAGGGATAGTTTTGCAGTGAACTGGTACACCTTTCTCCTAAGTTTGCTGTTAAAATTTTGTCACATTGGCTTTATCTTGATGTTTGTTCTCTCTCTCTTTTTTTTTTTTTTGGAGACAGGGTCTTACTTTGTAGCCCAGGCTGGCCTCAAACCCACAGTAGTTTTCGTGCCTCAGCCTCTCAAGTGCTGAGATTATAGGCAAGTTCCACCTTGCCCATTGTTTTTTTTATTTTCTTTTCCTTATTTTTTTGGTTTTGTCTTCATATCTGTATACGAATATTACTACTTTTTCACTTAATTGAAAGTATATTGCAAACATGATACTTTTGATGAGTTTTTTCTTGATACTGATAATAAATGTTTCTAAGATTTTTAAGTTTAAGTAAATCTCAAAAGTATAGCTTAGTGTCTTAAGCAGCTTGAATCTTTCATGTCAAGGCAAATATTATGAAATTCTTTTGAAAGATAAAGAATTTTTAAAGACGGAATCATAGAGATTGGCTACATCACTCTTAACATTTGGTGATAGTATGGTCACTTGTGAGTTGATTTCTAGAGAGTTTAGGTGAAATAAATAGGCATTGATGACTGGCCTTAGTCAGAAGTCAAATCTTCTGACTTCCAAGCATGTGATATTTCTATTGCACCATCATGTCTTTCTGTATAGAAAGTATTTGGAGATATTTATGGTCAAGATTTGATGTAGTGAAATTCTGACTCCCTGGATTACTTCTCAGGATTCTTTATTCCCACCTGTCATTAGAGTCATTGTATTACCAAACCCTATTTTGTTGGTAAAACTGCCCCTTTGAACCGGAATGTCTGTCACATTTATCTTACTGATTCTTGCATATTGTCTTGTTCCTCTTTCATCCTATAACTCTATTCTTTGAAGGTATTCATGTCTGCTTTAATTCAGACTGTTCTTTTGTTGACTTTTGGAATATCTGGAATTTGTACTAAATATTTTACTGACTGATTATGTATTCAGCATGTCACTACTTGTTTAATTCTTCAAGTGTACATTTAAATTATTAGGAAAAATATTGTTAGGATTGTTGGTGGTAGGCTGCCAATGGAATGTTGTCCTTCTGGGACAATTGGTTGATGTTCTGTATGGTTAGACCTAGATGCTTGTTCATAACTCATTGACAACTGTTTAATGGAAGCTTCTGTGTTTTGAATGGTGATCCTTCCAAAATTCAGTTGAAGATTAATCCTCAAAGGGATGATATTTAGATATGAGGTCTTTGGCAGGTGTTAAGAGGTCTGTATCCTCATGAAGAGATTAGCACCTTGTGAAAGGGTCAGAGCAAAGTAGCCTTTTGCCCTTCCAAAAGTGATGACTATATTACATAGTAAGTGGGTCTTCACTAGACATTGAATTTCCTGGTACCTTGATCTCGGAATGAGCAGTGTTTAGAACATCACAAAAAAATTCTATTTATAAAATTTTTAGTCTCCAGTATTTTGTTAAAGCAGCACAGACTAAAATAGATATGTTGTATAAGGAATATTTAGGGTCCTAGAAAGAGAACTATCAGCAAAACCTCTCCTCCCCTCCCTTCCCCTCCCCTCCCCTCCCTTCCCCTCCCCTCCCCTCCCCTCCCCTTCCCTCCCCTTTTCTCTCCTCTCTCTTTCTTTTTCCTGGTACGGAGGATCAAACTCACACCTTTGGTGTTTACCAGGCAAGCACTTGAGCCACTTAGCTAAATCTCCAGCTCTAAATGCTCTTTTTCAAATGATCTTCTCAACCTGATTTTTTATTGTTTCTTTTAGAAGCCAAGAAGCGTCAGTGTAAAGTGCTCTTTGAGTACATTCCACAGAATGAGGATGAGCTGGAGCTGAAGGTGGGAGATATCATTGATATTACTGAGGAGGTAAGGATGCCATGAAAGTGGTAACCAGCAGTTATGTAAGTGATAGTCTGAGTTTAGAAAAATGCTTTGGAAGAATATTAATTTTTAGTGAGAATTTGTGCCAGTTTGTTTTTAATAAAGTTTAAAGGTATAGATTTTACCTTTGCTTTATACTAGTATTTATATATTAGTTGTATGCTTCACTGAGGAATTAGAAAAAAAAATTTTTTTTAAGGTAAAAATTAAAGAGTGAGGACATAGAAGCGTTTTTTGTGATTTTGAATTCATTATAGGCATAAAGCAGTACCTTTTGCATAATAAAAGGATGCAAAATGGAAACTTACTAAGTTTTGCCTTGTTTGAATTATTGTAATCAAATATCAGCCGTGAATACCTTTTCCATTCTGGCAAGACAGTGCATGCTTGTAATCCCAGCACTCAGGGGTTGAGGCAGGAGAATCACTGATAGTTTGAGGCCAGCATGGGCTACAAAGTGTGTTTAAGGCCAGTCTGAACTGCATAGTGAGGCTTTCTCTCAAAATAAACCAAAACAACCTTCCCTTTCTATAGTTTTAATATTTTAGAAAGAGATACAAAAGTATTTTAGGAGTTAGTTTTCATTCTCTGCTTTCATCATTGAAGAAGTATTAAAGTTTTGTTTGGCACATAGAGATCCCCTTTACAAAGCGTATATTTTGGTATCATGTAGTCAATATTGATTTTGGTGGGGAGTCACACCATACTGCAATTTAATTTACTACTAATGTTTATGTTCACTTCCAGTGTATTCTACTTCCAGTATGTACTACAAAAAAGTTTTACTTTATTTCCATGTAAAAAAAATAATAATAAAACATTTACTGAGCCTATATTTTATTTGAACTGCTCTACTCTTTCACATTTATTATTTCCTTTAAATTTCTAAACATCCTAAAAGGATGGGAATTTTTGTTTTTGTTTTTGTTTATTTTTGAGACAGGGTCTTGCAATGTGGTTCAAGTTATTCCTGAGCTCATTACATAACTCATGCTAGCCTACAGCTCACGGCAATCCTCCTGCTTCAGCCTCCCAAGTGTTGGGATTGCAGAAGTGTGCCGCTATGCCCACCTGGCCTCAGGATAAGAATTTTTATCCTCATTTTGTATAGGGAGAGATTGAATTTCAGAAGATAACTGATTGACTGTTCTAGGTACAGTTGTTGCTACAAACAGTGACAGCAGTTCTTGTGATTTTGTGGGTCAGGAGTTCAGATAAGGTGTGGCAGGGCTGATTACTTGTGACTCAGAGTGTCTGGGGCCTCAGGTGGGAAAATTCAAAATTGGGGGCTGGCAGCATCATAGGAAAGTTACTGTACCCAAAGTCTAATGCCTAGAAACCTCACAGGCTAGAACTGCCACCTGGAGAACCATTGTGTAACCTTTATTTGGCTTGATTTTCTTATAGTTTGGAGGCCTCTAGGTAGTCAGATTTACATATTAAGCACTCCAAATCTGAAAATATGGAATGTTCTTTAATCTGTACCTTTTTATATACTGATACAAAACTCAGAATTTCAGATTTTTGGAGTTTGTGATTTTGGAGTTTTGGATTAGGGATACTTAAATGGAAATGTTGATGGAAATATTTGAAAGTTTGAAAAACTTTGAGATCTGAAGTGCTCTGGATCCAAATATTTTTGTGTAGGGACACTGAATTTATAATTTAAAGCAAGTTCACAGCTCCAAGTGTAAGCATTTCAGCAAGCATGGTGAAATGCCTTTACAGGGTAGCTTTAGAAATGCTAGTGTCACTTTCACTATGTTCTGTTGGCTGCAAGCCAGGTACAGCCCTTGAAGATGGCAGGTGAAGGACACAAAGGTCACCACTTCTATGGGAATAGTGTTAGGACCACATTTGTGAGATGGAGATCTTTTTTTTTTTTTTTTTGTCTTTTTCATTTTTATCGGTACCGGGGATCGAACTCAGGACCACCTGCTTACAAGGCAGGTTGCTTATGCCGCTGAGCTAAATCTCCAGCCCTGAGATGGAGATCTTAATGCAGCCTTCTTCACCTAACTTCATGCTTGGTGTAGGGGAGTCCAAATTTAAATCCATGCAATCTGTTTTTGAATACATGTTCTTTACAGCTGTGCTGTTCTGCCTCACAGGAATTCCTGGACTAAGTTAGCCTTGATTATTCACTTGCAGATTAATTATGTACTGGCAGATAGTTAGGATTCAAGCACAGATGGTAATTTAACATTTCTCTCACTTTGCTGTGCAGTTTGGTCTACTTAACCCCATCATGCCTGTTTTGAATCACACTCAGGCCTTTGGTACTTCCTTAAGTCTGCTAAAAACTTTGAACAGTTGATGCTTACAGCCTTACCTTGCTCCTTCACACAGCTTTTGTTCTAGTCCCCTTACACTTCATTCTACCTTTCATGAATAAATCATTTATTGCTATATTGCCCTATTTTTCATGTGCTTTTTACCTGGAAAACTCAATTTATTCAGGTTTTAATATATTCTTTTGTCCTTTGAGATGGTGTTTTTTGATTGATTCAAGCACTTGCTTTGTGTTCCCATAGCATTTTGTTTATATTTTTTGTTATAATACTTCTTACATTGTATTATAATTATCTGCTTATTGTTTATTTTCTTTCTTAGATTGTTCTCTTCCAGTGCAGGGATGTCTTATTTACAAATTTGAATTTCTGTCTGATAGTTAACTTCATAGCTTGTAAATAGTGTATACGTGTTAGGTGAATAACGTAAAAAGTTTGCTTTGAGGTTATGATAGGAAGAAATTAAGATCTTTCTAGCTATGATGTTTCATATAGTGAAATACATTTTGATGGTTTACATATTAAAAATTGCTTTTACTCATTAAAATTAACTGGTTAGCATCCTTGGCAGAAATCATATATTTCAAAGAATTATTAAATAACCTCATGGAAACTGAGTAATGTTATTATTATCAAATGTAAATATTTGGGGCTGGGGATTTAGCTCAGCATAAGCGCCTGCCTTGCAAGCAGGCAGTCGTAATTCGATCCCTGGTACCGATAAAAAGTAAAAAGACAAAAAAAAAAAAAAAAAAAAGAAATGTAAATATTTTTCTCTAAGACCTTGATTCATGAGAGTATTTCTGTTTGAAAAGGAATTTTTAGTAGTGTGATACCTGAATTTGTAAAAGTAATTCTTCTTCATATTTTGATTTAAAAAATCACTGGTCAATGAAGGGTTAGTAATTTTTGTGGTATTTAAGAAGTTGCATTCTTATAGTCATCAAACTGTTTCCAAGCCCAAAATTTCTAAATATGGTCAGTAGTGTATGTTGTAATAGTTTATGTTTGAATGATGTTCTAGAACAACTCTGTACATCTTGCTCTTCATACTTCTTAATGCCTGATACTTTCATGAAAGATACTCCCTTTGCAGACATTGCCCATTGTAAGTGTTGAAAGATACTAGCAATACAATTAATCCTATACATGACTAAGCCATTTAGACATAATCGATTTAAAACATACCTTCTGCTTTGTGTTTTATTGTTTTAAAGTATTTATTTTGCGTCATGTGTGCATCTGTTTTTAAAGCTCCATTTTTCCCACAGGGTGGGGTTTTCTCTTTGAAAGAGATTTTTAGTGTTTTTGAGTTGTGTATTTTTTCAGGTGGAAGAAGGCTGGTGGAGTGGAACTCTGAACCACAAGTCGGGGTTGTTTCCTTCGAACTTTGTGAAAGAGCTGGAGGGCACAGATGAGGGTGATACTCTGGAAGCCCAGGATGAGCCAGGTAGAAAACGACGTGTTCTGCACAGATTTAAATTCGCTTACTATAGGCCCACTGTTGGTTAGTCATTTTAGAAATTGTGTTCTGCTTACTTTCAAACTTTCAGTCACTTTTACTTAGTCTGTTTTTATAAAGGATGTTACGATAAAGGTAGAAGAGAATGAAATATCTAGTCCAGTGATGGTGAACTTTTTAGAACTTTCCATGATAATAACCTGCTGCAGCATGCATGCCATAGATTTGCCACCATTGATCAAATGATTTCATATCTTTCCTTCTCTGATATCTGCTTTAAGCATAAGTAAACCTAAAATACAATGACTAAAAAATGCTACTTATGTTACCTGCTTCCTTCCTACTGTGTATGATACATTTACTATGTACTTTTGAACTCTTGAGTTTGCAAATACCTCACATTTGAGAGATTTTAAAAATTAAAAAATGTTCTCTTTATTGTTTTCCATATTCACATAATAGATTTCCTCTGGGTACTTGCCATTTGTTTTGTGATGTCATTGGTATGCAGTAATGCACCTTATCTTTTTTTTTTTTAATTGGTACCAGGGATCGAACTCACGACCGCCTGCTTACAAGGCAGGTGCTTATGCCACTGAGCTAAATCCCCAGCCCCAATACACCTTGTCTTGCTCAGTTTTCAAAAGTGTGATTCTGAAAATTTTTACCTCAGGACAGTTTTGCTAATATTGCTGTTGGATTTAGGAGAAAAAATTTTAAAAAGAGAAATTAAATTTGTGAGTGGCAAGCAAGGATGAGTAAATCTTGTTCTTTTCTGGGAATTGAATCTATAACCTTCACATTGAATTTCAACCCCAACTTGAATTTATAGACTTCCTATCCTAGGCTCCAGGAGTACTGGGATTATAGGTGTATGTACAGATAAGTAGTATTTCTCTTGATGGGAGAGTATAGATAGTGAGACTTTTCATGGATTTATGCTTGTATTAGCCATTGCGTCACAATTTTATGATTGTTTTCTGAGTAACGTCCAGGTATTGAAATTACATATCATGCTGAGGTATAGCTCATTGGCAGAGTATTTCTTATCATGTGCAAGGTTCAATTCCCAGCACCATGGGGCGGAGAGGATCATTCCAAACAGTGAGATGAAATGGTCAGACTGTTCAGCCTATTGTGTGTATAACACTTCTTATCATGTCCTGAAGAGACAGTGGTCTTTAACATCTTGCTGTAGATATCCCATACTAAGGTATGGGGCAGCAGTTGTGTCCAGCTGTAAATCTTTGTTTGCAAATCAGGAGTAATAATTATTATTTAAAAGGGTATTGTGTGAATTAACAAGTTTCCAAGCATATTGCTTGTGTCATTGCTTGTGACTGACCAAACAACTGACCAACCAACCTACCTACCTTCCTTCCTTCCTTTTTTTAATTTTAAAAATGAAAAAAAAAGAATAAAAATGATACAGAATTTTGAAACAAAATAATAGATTAACCATGATTAATATATATTGTTATCTTCAGAATAGTTGTTCAGATTATAAGATATAGGCATAAAAAAGGATCAAACAACAAAAGCACAAACCATTGTTTTTGATGAACTGACAGATTAGTAGTATAGTTACCTATCTTGAGTGTATATACACACACATACACACACAGACTTTTCCCTTTCTATTCTTCTTTGCCCTATCTCAGTTGTTTTTTCCTTTTAAGCAGTTTCTTTCCCTTTCCCTTTCACAGTACCTTACTGTAAATTTGGGTCTTATTTACTCTTTCAGTTTTTTACACTAGGGAGATGATATGGTATTTACACGTGCAAGTCTGATGTATTTCACTTACAAGCATGGTCTCAAACTGCATCCATTTAGCTATTAAAGCTTCAAGTTTATCCTTCTTTATAGCTGTATAATATTCCATTATGTAAAAAGACCACATCTTTTTTTTTTATTGGTACCGGGATTGAACTCACGACCACGCACTTGCAAGGCAGGTGCTTATACCGCTGAGCTAAATCCCCAGCTCCAGGACCACATCTTTTTTTATCTGTTCTGTGGTTGATGGACATTTGGGTTGTTTCCAAGATTTAGCAATTACAAATTGTGCTGTTACAAAACACGGGTATGCATATATTGTTATGGTATGATGTTTTCCGTTCTGGGTAAATACCCAAAAGAGGAATAGCTGGATTGAATAGGACCTCCAATCTTATTTTTTTTTGAGAAATCTTTACACTGATTTCCGCAGTGGTCATTCCGATCTGCACTCCTATCAGCAGTGGAAAAGGGTTCTTTTTTCTCCACAGCCCCTCCAGCATTTCTTTTCAGTTGACTTTTTTGATGATAGCCATTCTTTCTGGGGTGAGATGAAACCTCGAGTGCTGTTTTAATTTGCATTTCTCGAATGACCAGTGATGTTGAACATTTTTCCTGTATTTATTTACCATTTGTATTTTTTCACCTAACAAGTGCATATTCATATCAAATGACCATTTTTGGACTGGGTCTTTGAATTTAGGGGGCCTGATATTTTTCAGTTCTTTAAGCCTTTTATCTGAGGAACAGTTGGTTAAAATTTTTTCCCATTTTGTGGACTTTCTTTTCACTGTGTTGGTGATTTCTTTTAATGTGTAAAAAACTTTTTAATAAGTTGAGGTCCCAGTTGTTGATTCTTTGAAGTACTTCCCAATTTGCATTTTGTTCATGAACTCCTTGTCTACCCCATGTCTTCAAGATTTCTACCTACTTTGTCTTCCAGTAGATTTAGTGTTTCTGTTTTAATATTTAGATCTTTGATCCATTTTGACTTTAGTGCATAGTAATAGACAAGTGTGGTTTTGAACCCACCCGTTTGCTTTCTTTTGTCAATACTTTCAATATTTTATATAAGAATATACAACTATTTTGAAATTAAATAGGAAACATTATATGGTTCTATGTATAACATGGATTTATAAATGGTGGTGTACTCATGGTAAGGGGGTGATGATGTTTCTTAGTAGATGAAGCTGGGCAGTGCCTGCACAGCTGCAGCTCCAGCTATGTCTTTATTTGTCTCTTACCTTTATCTATCTCCCTTTGTCTACTGGTACCTGTAATTTCAATTTAATACCACAGGGTATATTC
The DNA here is from genome assembly GCF_034190915.1 of Cavia porcellus. Taxonomy (NCBI): domain Eukaryota; kingdom Metazoa; phylum Chordata; class Mammalia; order Rodentia; family Caviidae; genus Cavia; species Cavia porcellus. Next base: position 37,463,290 of record NW_026947511.1, on the reverse strand, counting down.
TAGTTTCTCATAATTTCATTTCTAAGCCTATCAGTCAATAGGCATGAAGAAGGTGATACTTGTTTTCTACCATGCTGCATCATTTTTAGTCCTTTGTTTTTTTTTAACTTCCATGCTTTTCTGTGTGTAGTTAACCATATTTGAAGAGTGTTACGATAAGGATGTCATTCTTTAAAATCATACTTTTTTTTCAGACTCTGTTCTGAGTGTGCTGACCTCACCTTTACCCTCCCCGGGGAATGGTGGTGAGACTGCACCAGGGACAGTCCCTCAGCCAAAGAAAATTCGAGGAATTGGGTTTGGAGACATTTTCAAAGATGGGTCTTTGAAACTTAGGACAAGAACATCCAGCAGTGAAACAGAAGAGAAAAAATCTGAAAAGGTGGTAATGATGAATTTAACTTAGATTACCTTTATTTATTCTCTCATTAAATATTTTTAAAACATAAAAACTTTACAACTCTGTTAGATTTCTTTCTTTTTTTAAAAATCATAATATCTTGGTTGTAAATGAGACCTCTGAGGGAAACTTCTCTTGAAGTGTGTAACAATTGATATTCTTATGTATAAATCTTACTAAATAAGGATGGTTATTTCTTGGTAAATTTTTCCTAGAGTCTTTAGGTTTTTTAGTTATACAATATAAATGGAAAAGGGAAGAAGTTTTTTGTTTTAGCTTTTTGATTTTTTTTAAGTTAAAATTTGATTTTTAAAAAAAATTTAAAATGAATTCACAATGAGGTATACATACATTGTTATAGTATGATGTTTTCCTCTGGATTGTCAGTAATAGTTACATTTACTGATCTCTCCTGAAAGTATATAGGTTTTTTTCCATTAGTGTTTTACTGGCATTGTCAAATGAAGCAAAGTTTGTGAACCATAACTTACAAGGTTTAATGAAATACCTTAAACCACAAATTTTTATTTTGAGGGGAAAAACACTTCAGTACAGTCTTTACAACATTTCTTTCAATGTTTTTTCTCTTTGTGTAGCATTTTGGAGGTTCAGATTGTTTACTTTAGATAGGAGGCATCTTCTTTGAGTTTCTCTATAGTTCTCATTTGTATCTACTCTTAAGATGAAGTAGGGCCGTGAGGATTAGGATATATTAAAGATAGTGTCTTAGAAGGTAACTGCAAAGCACAGAGATGTATAAGTGTGCCATGTGTTCAAATACTTCATTAAATCTTAGGTTGAACGTGCTATTGTTTCTGGGGAGAGAATGCAAAGAAGCATTTGTTCAAAGTAGTAAAGAATTTATTATTGTTACAATAGAAAATGGCTATGTGGACCCTGTTAGGGATGTAATGTTACCTAAATATTTTTACTTGGAGAGTAATGAAATACAAAGAACTGCCTTTTTTTACATTTTAGTGCTAACAGTGTACCGTCATGTCAGATTATGTAGGTTCTGATTTCAGCCCCACTAATAAATTGCTGTTATGTCAGGAGGTGATGTAACTGCTTTCTGATCTGTAAAAGGGAAGATTAACAATGTCTACTCCATGCAGATAGTTAGAGCATTAAAACATGTAAAATATTTTATTATTATTCTAAAATTAAATCATAATAATGCAGTTATGAGCATTAGAGGATTGTTTAAGAATTAATATGTATTATTTAAAGAACTTTTCAGGAAATTAGATTACTATAAATGGAAACTTAAATAATATCATCCTTTTATAACAAGTTAGTTGACCTCATCCTTTTTTGTTTTGGCCCGTAATCATATAGTCTATAGGACCCAAAACCCAGAATGTGGAGATAACAAAAACAGAAACCGAAGGTAAAATTAAAGGTAAGTTTTTAAATAAAACCTCTGTAGGAGAGATGTATTCAAATATGTTACTAAGCTTGTTGGAGGCATTTGTTATGGTACCAAACAGAATATTAGATGCTGCTGGCCAGTGTGAGCAGCATGAGGTTAGACTTTGAAATACTGTGTTCACTGATGAGGCAGGGCTTTGCCTGGGACTTGGTAGACCTCTAGTGAATATTTGAAGACTTATTAATAGAATTGTCTTTTAACAGAATTATCAACTATAAGTTTAAAAATATAAATTTGAAATGTTTGTTTTTAGTAGGTCCTGATATATTTTACTTTACATAAAGTAGAAGCTTGGTAAATATTTATTGAATGGGTCTATTTCTATACGCTGCTATTTCCATTTTTTATTACAGCTAAGGAATATTGTAGAACGCTATTTGCCTATGAAGGATCTAATGAAGATGAACTTACTTTTAAAGAAGGGGAGATAATTCGTTTGATAAGTAAGGTAAGGATTTGTTTCAGTGAGTCATTATTTTATTTGTAGAAATAGTTTTCAGAATTCTGCATTGTTTCTAGAATGTAAATACTGGAAGAACTGAGACTTGATTCTGAGTCTGTAGGACCTCATATGTAGTGTCCAGAAGGTTTTTTGTTTTTGTCTTCTTTTTTTTCACATAGATTCTTGTATAGTTCAGGCTTCCCTTGTATTCATTATGTATCCCAGACTGGCCTCAAACTCATGGTGATCTACCTGCATCAGCCACCTGAGTATGGGGTTTATAGGCAATGTGCCATCATCCCTCGCCAGAAAGATTTTTTTAAAAGCTAGTTTATTGTCATAATTGATAGATTGGAAGTTGGCTAGTAATCACATTGGTTTTCTCTTTATTTTTTTCTTTGTTACTGGGGATTGAACTCGTGCTTGTCAGGCAGGTGCTTATGCCCCAGCTGCTATTTTTTTTCTTTATTTTAAAAATTTAAAAATTATTATTATTTTTGGTTTTCTCTTTATTAACCCAGGCTTCCCAGAGTTCTGTCCTCACTGCTATGACATTTTTGCAGTTTATTGTTTGGAGCATTGTTTATAACATACAAAGAAGAAAACTAGAGAAGCAATCTAAATGTCCTTCAGTATGTGTCATGAAGCTTCAGCCTGTGGAAAATTATGTTGAAATGATTATTTCAATACATGAAATGATTTTATAGCTTGGAATGAATTCTGAGACAAAAGGGAGGAAAACCCCATAGTATTTGGATACAGATAGAACAGTAACAACTACTTATAAGAACATTACAAATATAAGTTTTTCTCATTGTATGTATGTGGGTTTGTCTTTGTTTTTGTTTGGTGTCAGCAATCAAACTCAGGTCCTTACTCTTGCCAGCCAGGCGCTTATGCCACTGAGCTGTATTACAGCCCCTTTCCCACTGTTCTAAATTGACTTTGTTTTCAGATGGGTTAGTGTATATAATTTTTAAAAAAATACTTTTCATCTAAAGTGTGTAATACATTATGAAATAAAGAGGGAAAATTATCACAGTAAAGCAGTGAATCTATACATGATCTTAGTTACCTATGTGGTAAAGCAAGCAGAATCTATTTGCCATGAGTCCTATAGTGTTTGTGATTTTTAATATTTTTGAGATTGGATGGATTAGATCGGGTTAGGGTTAGGGTGGGTATTTGGAAGGAACTTAGATGAGCTTGTTAATTTTTAATGTTGCTAAATAGGTAATGTGTAGTGTATAAGAGTGTTAAGAATGTTGAATGTAGAAATTCATATTCTTTCTCTCTTGACTTCCTTTTTCACTTTTTTCCCTTTCATCTTTCTTTACGCCTGATAACTTTTTAACTTGTAGATGAAATTTCAAAGTTGACTCATTTTTTTAAACTAAACCCAATTTTGTAACTTCTGCTAAAAGTAACACTTCGGAACAATTTCTTTCAGAAGGACCCTATGATCTGCTTAAGTCATTTTTCTTGTAAAGATAATCAAACTCAGTATTTTTCCTACTTTATTATAAACTTTCCTTTCATTTTATGTTACCTCCCATTATTTTAATTAGTCTTTGTTTTGCTTTTTAGGACACTGGAGAAGCTGGCTGGTGGAAAGGTGAACTGAACGGCAAAGAGGGAGTATTTCCAGACAACTTTGCCATTCAGATCGCTGACTTGGATAAAGACTTCCCTGTAGGCTTCTGTTTTTCAATAATAATTCTTCAACGTTCTCTCAGTGTTTTTTAAAAATATTTTTGTTTTATTGTTGAGTAATTTTGATAAAGGCATTTCATAAAATTATATATTTAGGTAAAATTTACTTGGATGACAGTAAAATAATAGAAATATTTCAGTTCTGTGCTTATAACCTGTACCCCCACTATATGTACTAACAAGTTACTACAGACTTCTTCATAATTTTTAAGGCTTTTGGACAGTTGGATAAATAAGTAATTTCCCAGATTAGAAGAAACTATTTGTATTTAATGGTAAAAGTTTGACTGTATTTCAAGATACTACCAAAGAAAAATTTTTGCCTCTTTATTGGATTTAGTATTTGTCAGTTTTCAAAGAGAGTCATATTTCAATGATCTTTTGCCTATGACTTGATCCCTTTTCTCCCAGAGGGGACATAGATGAGTTCATAATATAAAGGGAGGGCAGTTTAACAGTGGAAGCTTGTCTCTGGGCCTACCATTGGATGTAGTATGGGCAGTGCAGCACCTCCAGGCTTTGCACTCTCTCATTTAGTTGTGTGGACTTTGGTTGGTTGGTTGGTAAGCTAGGGAGGCATAGGCGGAGTTACTCCTTTGCTCCATGGTACCCAGCATTGATTTACTGTTTGGCATAGTTTATTTTTACACTTTTTAAAAAAAATGAACACATTACTTTTTCTGCTTTTATTGTGTGTTTACACATTATTGCTTGCCAGGCATTCTTAATTTATATTTTTAAGACATTAAATTGTCTTAAATAATGAATGAAAGCTTAATTAAGGAAAGAGAGAGCATTCATTGCCTTGAACCCTTTGAAAGTTCTGAAGAGTAAAAGTGAAGTTTGTTTACTGTTAGTTTTGTTATTTTTTATTAAACAAAGTCTCTTATCTGCCACCCGTCCTGAGTTGTTGCATAAGAATGTCACGGGCTTAGGAATCTCAAGCTAGGAAAGATAGGATGGACTATTCTTGCTTAATGGGGCTTTTTGAGTTTATGATAATTTTTTAAATATTTGACTGAATTTAACCTAATGGAATAAGTTTGTTCAGTGGCCTTCTATGGAACTGTTAGGATCTTAGTAGCATTTTGTCATTTTTGGCATGGATAAGCTGACGAGAGTTCCTCATATAATTAAATTGTTAATCAAAATTTAAGTATAATATACAATTAATTGACCATTTTTACCATTGTTATGTTAACAGAAACCAAAGAAACCACCACCTCCTACTAAAGGTCCAGGTATGTAAAAAACATACTTTTCTAAATTCCAGGCTTCCTTGAGCATCAAAAATGACCATTCTTTTAATCCTTTGCTTGTGCATTGTGTTATATTCATGCACTACATATGATTGGCTCTGTAAATTTTATTTCATTTCATTTCATTCTTCACAGACATAGATCACTGGGAGCTCCTTTGGGACTTGAGTATTCTTCTGTGTCCATTCTTAGTTCCTCTCTTCTTCAAGCAGAACTCTCCACCTTTTAAATAAAACCTATGTCTTAATATCTCAAACAAATGCCACCATTCTATACCCTTCAAAGATCTTGCTGAGAGTTATGTAAGACATAATGAGGTTTTTTAAAGCAGTTGAATGAATTATGGTACATTTATAGTTGTCATTGTATTAAATTTTTTAAAATTTAATTTAAAAACTCATAAACATTTAGTTAATTTTAAAACTTACGAACGTTTACATAAAACTACTGCTCCAGGTTTTGGTGCATTTTGTGCAGGTACTTTAATAAACAGGAGAAGTGAACTCACTACTGTATTTCATGAGAATCAGCTTTCAAAAAAAGGATATAGGTTATCTCTGAGTACTTACTATGTCAAACCCAGCAAAATTAGTAAACTAGTTGACACCAAGAGGTCTTTAAGAGAAAAGAAAGGTAATAAAGAGTTATTAGGTTAAAACGTCCTTTACAGATTTTAACAACTGGACTTAGGAACCAGAAGTACACATTTGCTGGGAGTTTAAAGAGCTCCTGTTCTGCTTCACAATTACTGTACACTCCGAAGAAGGCATTGTCAGCTGCTATAATATCTTCTCTGTTAGTGTAAACCATTGCTTCAAAGCTCTAAAGAAATGCAAAGGAAATTAATGCAAAAGGTTTTTGAAATAAGACTCTCCCTTTCAAGATAAAACTAATGCTGACCAGGTGATTAAGCCAGACCACCATTCAGCTTTGCTGACTGGGGAGGACACAGGTACCAACTACTTGAATAGTGGGACCTGGGCGCAGCACTGCTCTTTCCTGGCTTGCAGTGTAGTGTAAACATGAGCCTTAGGCTTCTCTGGGGTTGTGTCTTGCACACATAGAACTAAGGTGGGTGGCGGGCTACACAACTCTTAAAAAACTAAAAAAAAGGATTGTCTTGAGTTAATCTCAGTTCCTGTTCTCCTCCTGAGAAGGCTTGTAGCACAGGAAAAGAAATGGGTTAAAGTGAGATTGGAGAGGGTTGGAGCTCTAGTTTTGTTCCTTTATCAAAATTGTTTAGACTATTCTGAGTCTGTTGTATTTTTATAGAAATGTAAGATTCAAAATGTTAATCTTTATGAAAAATGGTATTAGCACTTTGATAAGAGATTGTGTTTTATTTTCGTTTTTGGTTTTATTCTGTTTTTAATTTCTTAAAGCTATGAGGATATTTCTTCCTTCTTTTCTAATAAATGTATTTGGTGTTAAAAAAATGGGTTAAAAATAAGGGGAGGAAATCTTTCTCAACTCTTGATACCACCTCTCAGAACTGCCCATGGTACAGCACAATAGAATCCTTGCCTGCTACTGCTAAGGGCATGCAGATGAGGCACTTGATAATGGCATTTTGAAAAACATGTAAAAAGACCATGCTAAATCAGATGTGGTAGTGCATACTTGTAATTCAATGACTCTGGAGGCTGAGGCAGGAATATAAGGCCAGCCTGGGCAATTTAGCAAGCACCTGTCACAAAAAAAGAAGAGATTATGTCAAATTTGGGTGGAAAAAACTATATATCACCAAATTATTATCAGCAGACAGAATTTATAGCCTCTGACTTTTGGAAGCCATTATTCTGGTTGGGAAACTGGTGAGGGAGATTGATCCAACAGCAATCTAATGGGTGGATATTAATTTACCCACTTCCTTGAATCCTTCCAGGAAGCTAATATTCATGAAACTAGTTCTAACCAAGTATCTAAGAATTAAGTGTAGGGTAGAATTTGTCTTCTTTACAGACTAATGAGTGACTCAAAGAGAACAGTAGCTTCTCCTGCCCCCCCGTGGAAAACACAAGCAGCATTTCTTCTGGAATCTAATACACTGACTCTATTTTCAAAATGCATGACTTTACCCATTTGGTGGCCACATATAAGCCTTAAGCACTGACAGTTATACAATTTCTTCAGTATACTCTAAGGCTTGAGGAAGCTTACCTGGACTTTGCAGCCAGGAGAGTTCTGAGGTTTCAAATACTAAAGCATTGTCCACAGCCAGAAATTCCTTTGGTGTTTGGGTTGTTGAAGACAGACTCACTGGATAATTTGTCTTTAACATACTCCATTTCTGTTTCTAAAAGTGTTAGCCATGCTTTCTTTTCGATTAACACTCTGACTCTGTCCTAAGTAACTTCTTAATCAGAATCTCGTCTTTGTATATTCTAGAGTGTAGGAAAAACCATTACAGTGCCTGATTTAGACACCAACTTTCAAAGGTACACACTCAGGCTTATCTTTAAAAAGTCACCTTATCTTGTTTACTGCAGAAGGTATCATGTCAGCGTAAGGCCAGCCAGTGAGCTGCAGTTTCCTCTTGCTCACAGCCCAGTTAGTGGCCCAGATGAAGGAAGCCAAAGACCACATCTTGGCTTTCTGGGCACCTGGCTCCCTTGGGCCAGACCTCAGACCTCAATCTCTCTTTATGGACACAGCAGGCACATTGACTCAGGGTTCAATTTTAGAATGTAGCTATTTTTTACAAGTTCTCTCCCTAAATAACTGATGTTTATGTAAAATTTTTGCTTCTTGATATGCTTAATATCTTCTAGAATAATCTAAAGCCTGAGATTCCCCCTTGTTTTCAGCTTAATGTTTGCTGACCTAATTCCATGGCAAGGAAAGCATAAATTAAAAGTAGAGTAATTTTTGTAGAATTTGGGATTGTAGGCTTACTATAAAGCTATACTGTTTAATATAGTAGCTACTAGCTACATAGATCTTTTAAAATTAATTAAAATTCAATAATACAAAAACTCAGTTTCTTAGTCACAAAAGCCACATTTCATGTGCTTCTTAATCATATTGGACAACACAGAATATTTTCATCACCACAGAAAGTTCTGCTAGGCTATGGTATAACAGAGACTATGAACTCTTGAGTTTTGAATTTGTTAAAAAAAAATCACAGAATTGTTAGGATAATAGTGGTGATAGCAATTCATGGATTACAAACTGAGCCCAGTGATTCTGGTACATTATCTTTTCTGTTAAACAGTGGTCTCTTCTGGTGTTAGTTTTGAACTATTGTTTATCTTTTAGTAGTATAATTGTCTCTGTGCTCTAAAATTATTTTCAGAAGTAAGTGTTTGATTTGTGGTTTTATGCTTCCAGCTCCAAAGCCTGACCTGATAGCTGCAGAGAAGAAGTTTTTTCCTATAAAGCCTGAAGATAAAGGTGCTCAGTCTTCTCTTTCATTATTTTAGAGAAATGTGTCTTTTCGTAATGGGTCATTTGTACTGGTTTTTGGCAAATTTTACACTTATTTTGCAGTGTTTAGAGTTTTCTGGAAGGAAGTAGTTTATTTAGATTGATAGGAAATTAAATTTGCACTCAGACTAATTCCAATTTACATTATTTAAAAATTATTTTTTTAGGAGAGCTTGTACTTGTTATTTCAAATAATATATAAGAAAACAACTTTAAAAACAGATTCACTGTTTTGTGGTTCAGTTAAAGATCTGAATACTAGATTTAAGTATTATAAAGTCAAAGATCTAAATATTAAAACAGAAACACTTAGTGTACTGGAAGAGAAAATAGGTAGAAATCCTGAAGACATAGATATAGGCAGAAACTTCATGTGGAAATCCCAGACTGCATGGGAAATACAACAAATGGGATCTCACCTTATTAACATTTTGCACAACAAAAGAAATCACCAACAAAGTGAAAAGACGACATACAGATTGAGAAAAAATTATAGCCACTCATATGTCAGACAGAGAACTTATATCTAGGACATAAAGAATTAAGAAAAATTAGATCCCCCAACTCAAAGACCCAAACCAAAGTGGTCATCTAAGATGAATATGCACTTCTCAGAAGAAGAAATATAAATGGTAAGTAAATAAATGAAAAATGTTCAACATCACTGGTCATTTGAGAGATGCAAATTAAAACTACACCAACAGTCCATCTACCCCAGAAAGAATGGCTATCATCAAAAAGTCAACTGATAATAAATGCTAGAGGGCTGTGGGGAAAAAGGAACTGTTTTTCATTGCTTGTAGGAATGTAGACTGGTGCAGCTATTGTGGAAATCAGTGTGGAGATCCCTCAAAAAACTAGGATTGGAGGTCCCATTTAATCCACCTATTACCTCTTTGGATATCTTCCCAGAGGATTAAAAGCATCATAACACAATGATGTATGTGCACCCATGTTTATAGTGGCACAGTTTGTAATAGCTAAGTCTTTTTTTTTTTTAACACTTTGTTTTCCTTTTTACTGGTAACGGGGATCGAACTCACAACCGCCTGCTTGCAAGGCAGGTGCTTATGCCGCTGAGCTAAATCCCCAGTCCCATAATAGCTAAGTCTTAGAAACAACCCAACTGCTCATCAACCAAGGAATGAATAAAAAGATGTGTATGTTTTTAAAAAAATATATACAACAATACTCCTCAGCTCTAAAGAAAGATAAACTCAAGACTTTTACAGGTAAATGGATGTGACCAAGACCATACTTATAAATGAAATAGATCTACGTGTAAACATTGTATTATCTCACTAATATGAGAATCTGAAAGGATAAATAGGTTCCAAAATGTACACTAGGTATTGTGCATAGGGATGAAACTTTAAAAGCAAAGAAAAAATGTGATGGGAGAAAGGGAGACAAAAAAGGGAAAATGAAAAAAACACATTTATATACAAAACAGTTAAGGTAATTATACAGCTTGTTTCTCTTCATTGAAAGGAAAGTTTTGTGCTAGTAATTTTCTGGACAGTGTTTCATGCTCATATCTTGTTCTCTGAACAATGACTGTGAATATATCAGTACCCAGTGTGTTGTCCTGCTAGCCTGTTTTGAAACTGTTTTATTCCTATTTCTTTTTTTTTTTTTTTTTAAATTGGTACCGGGGATCGAACTCACAACCGCCTGCTTGCAAGGCAGGTGCTTATGCCGCTGAGCTAAATCCGCAGCCCCTGTCTTTTTTTTTTTTGAGATGGGGTCTCGCTATGCAGTTCAGGCTGACCTTGAGCTCACTTTGTAGCCTAGGCTGGTCTCGAACTTGCAACGATATCCTCCCACCTCAGCCTCCCGAGTGCTGGTATTACAGGCATGAACCACCACACCTGGCTTTATTGCTATTTCTTACTGTTTTCTGTTTAAAATTTAAAAAATATTTTTTAATTTTTTGAGACAGGATCTTACTCTAATACAGGCTGGTCTTGAACTCACTATATAGCCCAGGCTGACTTTGAACTCATGGTGATCCTCCTTTCTCAACCTCCCAAATGCTAAGATTATACCAACATGCCTGGCTAAAGTAAATTTTCCTTTGTTTTGTTTTGTTTTCTTTTTTCTCCTCTTCTCTTCTCTTCTCTTCTCTTCTCTTCTCTTCTCTTCTCTTCTCTTTCTTCTCTTTTCTTTTGTTTGTGTTTTTGCGACAGGGTTTTGCTGTACAGTTCAGGTTGGCCTTCAACTCTCTTGGTAGCCCAGGCTGGCCTCAAACTCTCAGTGATCCTCCTACCTCTCGAATGTTGTGATTACAGGTGTGCACCACCATGCCTGGCCTAATTAAAAGTAAATTTTAATTCTTTTAAAGGTATAAAAGTAAGTTTCTATTTAAACATGGAAATAATTATGTGCTATTTAAACTCATTCATATATTTGTTACGTTTAGTTACTTCAAGATATTATATGTATTTTGTCAAAAGCATTATTTTGTTAATAGAAATACCTCTCTTTGTATAGATTTTCAGTGCTTGTTTCTAATAAATACTGTTCTGAAATGCTTTCATTTCTATTGCCAGTATTGTAGTTTAACCTAACCTTGTCTCCTATAAAGTACTGTGTCTTCTTAACTGATTTTTCTAACTTGTCTGTATTGTACTTCATGTTGCCAGCCTCATTTCTTTTTGTTTGAGACTTCTTAAAGGAGTTTTAGGTTCACAGAAAAATTGAGCCAAAGTTAGAGAGTTCTCACGTACTCTGTGTCTCCACAATATTAAAATCTCTCCAACGATCAATATCCTGCACCAGAGTGGTATATTTGTTAGAAGTAGTGAGTCACCATAGACATCATCCCATCTGAAAGTGTGTTTCCAGGATCATGTACTCTTGGTGCTGTACATTCTATTTAATCGGACAGATATACAGTGCTACATAGCTCCCATCATAAAGAATAGTTTCACAGTCCTAAAAGTCCTCTACGTTTTCCTAGTCACCTATCATTCCTTTTTAAACTTTGGTAATTACTGATTATTTTTTTTCTGTCTCCATAGTTTTGCCTTCTCCAGACTGTTGCATAGTTGAAATCAAATAATATGTAGCTTTTCCAGATTGTGTTCACTTTTTATGCATCAAAAATTTCTTTGTCTTTTTGGGGCTTGGTCAGTCTTTTTTTTTTTTTTGGAATAGTCATATTGAATAGTATTTCGTTGTCTGTATGTACCATAATTTATCTATTCACTTACTGAAGACTATCTTGATTACTCTCAAGTCTTGACAATTATGGACCAAGCTGCTACAAATTGTGTGTGTGTGTGTGTGTGTGTGTTTTCAGTTTATTTGGGTAAACCCCAAGGAGTGAGATTTCTGGATCACAGTATATACTTTTTTGTAGACAGTTGCCAAACTGTCTTCCCAGATGGCTGCACCATTTTGCAGTGAGAGTTTCTGTTCCCATTAGCAGTGAGAGTTTCTGTTCTACCTCCTTGCCATTATTTGATGTTATCTATGTTTTGGGTTTTAGCCATTCTGATAGGTACATAGTGGATATCTAACTGCTTTAGTTTGCATTGTCTTAATGACATACAGTGTTGACCATCTTTTTATATGTTTACTTGTCATTGCATATCTTCTTGGGTGAACTTCGGGTATTTTTACCAGGTTTTTTAAGTATGTGGTTCATTTTCTTCTCAAGTTTTAAAAGCTCTTTATATATTTTGAGTGTGTCAGTAGTCCTTTATCACAAATCTTTTGCAAATATTTTCTCCTACTCTGTGGCTTGTTTTCTTCTCAGAAAAGTTTTAAATTTCATAAAAGTAGAACTGCCAGGTGTGGTGGTTCACACCTATGATGTAAGAAGCTAAGCCAAGTCAGGGCCAGCCTAAACTATATAGTGAGACCCTGTCTCAAAAACTCAAAAAATAAAGTTCAGCTTAGCAGTAATTGTTTTGTTGAGCATGCCTTTGGTGTTTTATCAAAAAAGTCATTACCATATCCAAGGCCTTCTAGATTTTCTCCTGTGTTATCTTCTGGGAATTTATATTTTTTACATTTGGATCTGTGATCTTTTTAAGAGTGGTCTGCATTCATTTTTGTCTAGGTGAATCCACACTAAGTTACTGGGAAGTTTTCATTTTTCAGATTAAAACTAATGTCCAAATTAGAAAGCCTCCAATAATTGATCCCCAGATTACATTGTTGGTATCATTTTTCAGTGTTCATTCACTAAACATAACCACTTTCAATTTCCTAAACATGTCATACAACCTTTATTGTTTCATGTCTTTCTTGTAGACTTTCAGGGGAAATTTTTTATTTTTATTTTTTTAATTTAAGAATTGTAAAACGTGATCCTAAACAATTTATACTTAAAAATATTTCTTAGTCTCAGGTTAGTCGTTAGTGGTACAGATATTAGGTGTGAATTTGGGTCAGTTTGTTTCTGTACTTGGTTTTACTATGTATCCTAATTGAAAAATCAAAATGTAGCAGTGAATATAAGAAGTGTATTGCTGTCTTCCTTATCTACATTAGGAATTTTTGTGAGGCCTTATTTGGCCACATTGCCTATTCAGCAATTTTGTTAAAATTTATATAGTGATTTCCCATAGTTCTTGAAATTAGTTCATCTTATAAAACAAAATGGGATGTGATACTTTTTATTATGTATATCTGTTCAAAATCTTAGGCATGATGAAGTCACAGAGTATGAATTTACCCTTCTGAGTTAAACAGCTAGAAAACTGGACAAATAGATGAAATCATGGTTTTCAGATGTTGGATGTCAGGGCAATGTAGGATGGTGATCATTGAGGAAAAAGAAAATAATGAGAGCCCAGTTGTTACTGTGGCTTATTAAAAGCAGTCAAGCCTGCCTTACCCCTCTCCTGTATCCTCTCTAGTAGGGATGCCAAGTAAGGCCTGTCTAGGTAAAGCCTGTACCACTGAGCTACTTACCCAGTAGCCTCAGTTTTTCTTAACATTTGATTATTTATTTATTTGTTTATTTTTTGTGATTATGGCAGATTTTAAGTTCAGATTTTATGTGACAGTAGAGTTCCTGCTGCATTTCAGTTTTGGAATGTGATTTAGATTTAAATCATAATTTTCTGTTACATGTGCTTAGTTTTTGAGATAGAATACTGCCACTGAAAATAAAGAATGCTGAGAATCTACTAAGAAACAGGCATGGTTAATCACAACATTATTTGTGGTTTCTGCCCTAACCAAAGTAAACTTTTTTCTTTTTGAGACAAGATCTCACTATATAGTTCATGCTGTTCTTGAACTCACTGTGTAGCCCAGTTTGATCTAGAACTCATAGCAATTCTCCTATCTCAGTCTCCTGAGTGCTGGGATTACAGGGATGTGCTACCATTCCTAGCAAAGAGAATTTGTAAAGCTATTTGTACCTATTAAATTGTAACTTTTAACCCCTCCCCCATAAGATGTAACTTTAAAGCAATGCTTATAAATGCAGATGTAGAAAGTGAAAGTTTTTCAGCCTGATAGAACTTTAAGAAATAGAAAACCTAAATTGTTTTGATTATTAACTTATTTAATATTGTTTGATCACTAGATGAAAAATCACTGCTGGAACAGAAATCTTCTAAACCAGCTGCCCCACAAGTCCCACCCAAGAAGCCTACTCCACCCACCAAAACCAACAGTTTGTTGAGATCTCCTGGAACAGTTTTCCCAAAGCGACCTGAAAAACCAGTTCCTCCACCACCTGTTACCAAGTAAGTCTACCTGTGTTTTAAATTTAGCTCATAGATTTACCTACCTTTAGTCCAGATGGCTCTATGTCCTTTCTAAATCTCAAATTAATTCTGAGTATTTATTCTTTATACTTCCTCTATAGATTGCAGTAACTGTTAAATGTAATCTTATATTGATAATATGTGGATGCACAAATACTGTTTTTGCACTTTCAATTTAATGTGATCAGTTGTAAGATAGGGGCTTACACTTACGAAAATTATTTTTACAGAACAGAAAGTAATAAATTTTTTGTTATAAAATCTTCAGTGTTTATAACAATATAATATTAAACATCCCTGCAGTGTAAAATGTTGATATTCAAGTGATTTTTCCATATGTTTTTCTCATTTCAGGATTAATGGAGAAATTTCTACCATCTCATCAAAGTTTGAAACTGAGCCAGTATCAAAACCAAAGCTAGATTCTGAACAGTTGCCACTGAGACCAAAATCAGTAGACCTTGATTCATTAATAGCAAGAAGCCCTAAAGACACAGGTAAGTTATCATGGACAAAGGTAGTGCACTAAAAAAAAGTGGTCAGTACAGTTTTAGAAACTAAGAGATTTGTGTATGGGTAGGTAGGGAGGAAGTTTGTTTAAAACCTAGTAGCCAATGTAGAAGAGTAAGTGAAGGTAACTTGGGAAAATATTTAAGGTTCTTAGTGGTCAGAAGATTATTACTGATCAGATAACAGAAGTGGATAGATTCAAGTTTTCATAGTGGTCAGAAGACTGAAATGGATATGGAGGAAATCATCCATCGGTTATTCCATCGGTTCATAGCAAAATGGTAGATATACAGTATCTTGTGAGATATGAGTACAGTTTACTTTTAAACGTTTAAAGAGAAAATGATGTAGACTTTCAGTGCCAACATTAGTTTATATTTGATAACTTAAAAAGTTTTTTTTAAATACTTGTGTTCCCATTAGAGGATATACTTTTTATGACTATGTATCAACAGGCTTTACTTTTGCTAAGTGTTGTTTCTTCACATTGTGATTGATTTTTCTGCACATTAATCACCTTTGTGTAGTCTACCCCTCTTTTGATTTTTATGCCCTGTTAGTTGTAAAGTAGAAAACTTGACACAGAGTTACCTTAAAGTTCTTCCCATTTAAAATATTACACAGACATTACTTTGTAGTAATGGTTATTTTTATTGTGCTTCCCATTTGTTTGTGGCTGTTTGTTTATTTTTGTCTTTTTGAGACAGAGTCTTGTTATGCAGTTCAGGCTGGCCTTGAGCTCACTTTGTAGCCCAGGCTGGTCTCGAACTTGCAGCAGTCCTCTTGCCTCAGTCTCCGGAGAGCTGGGATTATAGGCATGTGCCACCACGCCCAACACTTTTTACATTTTTCAAAGCACTTTTTAAATATATGTTCTCTTTGTAGTAATCTAGGGAATAGATGTTTATTTTCCCCCAGGTTACATAAACTGTAGAGACACATCAAATGTGCATAATCACATAAGTCAAAAGAGAAGTCTTAGCCAGGTGTGGGGGCACATACCTTATAATTCCAGTATTTGAGAGGCTGAGGCAGGAGGATCTCAACGAGTTCAAGGCCAACATGAACTACATAGCAAGACTGTCTCAAGAAAGCAAAAAACATCAAAGAGTCTTTATAAATCCTAAGTACCATGTATAAAAAATGTGTGTGAGTGTGTGTGTGTGTGTATCTGCTTCACTGTTAACATTTCATATTTGTATCTAAACTTTATGACTAGTTATAGCTTCTTTGGGGGATATCACTGTACAGTAAAATATATTATTTCATTTTTTTCAGGTGATCTTATTTTTCTTTTTCGTTTGCCGTGCAAAGGCTCTTGTTTTAATTTGTTCATAACAGGGCCATAGTTCATATGTTGTGCTGCTGGGCAGCTCTGAACCACCAGTCCTGCACCATCAGTTGTTACAGGCTGCCTGATGGGACAGTTATGCATATACTACCATAGTTCAAGCCAGCAGAAACATGTTAAGTGTGGCCTCCTTTCAGTCTTTTGATTGGATATTTCCTCGATCTATTTCTCATATATTTGGATCATTACTGCTATGGATGATACCATACTCATTAGTTTTTGGGAGTAGAGATGTTGATTATACTTTAGACAAAGTTGTTGAAAAATTCATAGTATTTTAAAATCTGTTTAAAATTCACCTGTTATACAAAAATGAAAAAAATGCCCTTTAAAAAGCCTTTATTACTCTTCCTGTAGAGCTCACATTTAAAAAACAGAATGTTACCAGTTGTTTTTTTTTTAATTGGTAATGGGGATCGAACTCACGACTGCCTGCTTGCAAGGCAGGTGCTTATGCCACTGAGCTAAATCCCCAGCCCCACCAGTTTTTTTTTTTTTTAATTAAAATGTGGTCAGAAATATGTTTTCAAAATTCATAGTTGTAGAAAAACAGATTATGTGCCTAATTTTAGCTCAGGAAACAAAAACAATCTGTGAGTATTATAATACCTTTTGCGTTTCCACAGTTTTCTGTAATCTTGGTCACAAAAACCTTTTATCTATCTATCTATCTTCCTTTTCCTTTTCCTTTTCCTTTTCCTTTTCCTTTTCCTTTTCCTTTTCCTTTTCCTTTCCTTTCTTTCCTTTCTTTCCTTTCTTATTGGGAACTGAAGTTAGGACCTTGCACTTACTAGGCAGGCATTTGTGCCACTGAGTTACATCCCTGGCAAAACTTTAAATCTTGATAGAGTCACTTTTGGAACTGAAGGAAACAGAACCTGTATTTTTCTGTTACTTTGTACATTTGCCAAGGTTCAAGGTGGTGGAACTATTTTTTAAAAAATTGGGAAAACAGTTTTTTTCTGTTTCAAAACTTGTTCTGTATACATTCATCAACAGGCTTAGTTTGCCTTGCTATGTTTCTTGTAGAAATAATATACACATTGATTTCTAAATGTTGCTGGTAAGCAAGTCCTGTTGTTTAACTTTACTTTAGAGCCCCCTTTTTTTCTTATACCCATAGTGGTGTTTGCTACTGATGCAAATAAAGAAACTTTGTAGAATAGCATTTAAAAAGTTCTAACTTTTGGGTTTAATTATTTTTCTTTAATAAGTAAGGAAATAATTTAGAGGTGCCAACACTTAACAAGTCACAACAGGAACAGCCAAGTTCCAAGCTGCTGTCATTTTTTCTGCTTCCCAAGGCTGACTTTGGTTTATCAAATATATACTCTGTCAGGTTCAGAAAAGAGAAAATGGGAATTGAGTTCATGTTGAGAAGCAAGTATTTACTGAGCTCCTTTTACATTCTTAGTAGTGTTTTAGACATACGTTATATACTAAGATAAAAGGCATAGTTGCTGGTAGCAAATATTTTCTGTCATCTTTGTTTCATTAGAATATCCTGTGTTCCAAGCACAGGATGAATTTCCCTTATCTCAAATGCTTGGGAAAAGTAGTATTTTGACTTTGAGATGCTTTTGGAGTTTTGAGTACATGTGAGATATCTGGGACATGGGACCCAAGAGTAAACAAATTAATATTTGACGAAAACCTCAAATTTGGCATTAGATTAATGTATAGTGTATAGTTTTTGGCTTAAAGTTACATATATTTAAAATAATATATAAAATGAGTCAACAAGTTTTAGAAAGTTTAACACACATTAAAAACTTCTTATTAAGAGTTCCATTATTAGGTGTCATTATAATTTGATGTGAAATGATACAGTGGAAAGTACACTGGATCTGCTGTTAAAAAATCCGGGTTTTATTTATTGCTGACTAGTCATAGGTGAGTTGTTTGTCTAAATTTATTGTCTCTTGCTTACCTAACAGTTGAATTATTTATTGTAGTTACTGTACTTAGTAGAATAGTAGAATAAATGGTAGTTAATCTTCTGTCCTTTCTCTTTGCCCCTCTATATTGTTAAGTCCATTTCATTCTGTTTCTCCTTTATATAAAGGGTTATAACTTCCTTTTTATTCTCATGTAAAATTTTCCTATTTGGAAAGCTACATTTATGCATATATATGTATATGTATATGATATAATTTCTGGCTTTTGTACATATAAGAAAGTCACTGAATATCCTCAGTTAAGTTTTTTTTAATGGCATAAAATTCTTATATATGATACAGTGCACAAATTTCAGAATTTCTAGGAATCATGTTTTAATTCTTTTCTCTTTTTTTTGGAAACACTTCATCAAAATTGAAAAGAAAATCTCATTGTTAATACTGGTTAATTATAAACTTTGCATGATCCAGATATTCCTAAAATAGTAATTTTCCTAAGAAGGAAAACTATTTTTACATTAGTTTGGAAATACTAGATAGAAAATTTAATATTAAGATACCTATTACATTGAAAAAACTCAACTGATGTGGTCACTTTATAGTATTTTATCTCTTGACTGTTGCAGCTCTTCTGGAAAGAATTTGTAGTGGGATTTTTATAATAAAAGATCACTGTAAAAGTGATCTTGGGTATAAACTAGTAGTGAAAAAGAGTTTCTAATATGTTTTCTTATATCACTTAAGACATTTGATTTTTATGTATAGTATATATGTATGAGATTTTTAAAGGTTATATTGAATCAGATTTTCATTGTAAGACATTTAAGATTTTTGGAATATTTTAATTTCATGATTATTAGAATTAAAGATTGTTCCTTTGTTGTAATTACTGTTATACACTGAAGACTAGCTTTTGATTACAAGTTAATTTTAGTTACATATATGAGATCTTACTCTATGGATTATAATCGTAGCCTTTTAAAGTGCTAAGCTGTGTTTTGAGACGTGTCTTGGTATTGTTCAGTAAGAATGAAACAAGGCTTCTTTAAGCTTAATATATACATAATACTAGTATTGATTTTTCCTTCTGAAAGACAGAAGGTAAATCTAATGTCTAACACAAATGTATATTTAGATAACCTGCAATAGCCATGCTAAACATTGAAATGCTTCTGTATTTTCTAGAACTGTTCCTTTTTCCTGCTTTGTAAAATAACTTTTTTTTTTTTTTGGTTTAGTCTTTTTTTTCTAGACATTCCTATCCTTGACTTTTCTTTCCAGATTTTGTTTCCTAGCCTGTTTCCATGTTTTCCTTCTTACGTGTCAGGAAATTATCCTACCCTTCTCCATTTTGGTAAGACAATTTATAAAAGAAGTCAAAATAGTGTATTCAGTATAATAGGTGGTGCACACTAATTTTTTTCTTTCTAATTTTATGGAAAATGTACATGTTTGTCTGTCTATTTGTTCTAACCCTTTTGGTTTTCCATTTCAAAAGAAAATGAAGTTTATTTTGGAAAATTTTATTAATGATATTTTAAAATATACTTTTGATAAAAGATTTTTGTTTTTTAAATTGGCAATTTATAAATGAGATTCTTTTCTCCCAAAATTGGATACTTCACTTGAGTTAAAAAAACTTCATATCTTCCTAGCAGTACACAGAAGTATAAGTGCCTGGCAATATGACAGATGTCATTGCAAGATTTAAGTGATAGTTATACCTCTGGGCCGCATGTATTATGTGAACCTATTGCTATCATGCTCAGGTACATTGAGAAGCATTTAAAGCTGTCCTGAGTTCAAAATGTGCACTGGTCATTTTAGTAACCTCATGGTTTAAATGGAGAACCTGAGAGAGTTTTAGAATGGTAAAATTTTGTCATGGTGTTGTAGTTCTGAACTGGACATACGGAAGGCATTTACATGAACATGATGTATTTTGTAACTTTACATTTTACTCTTTGAATTTCATTTCTCTTACTTCCATGTTTTTGTTTCCTTTTCTTCCTGAAAGTTGCTTTGATATGCATTTGAAAATAATCTCTGTAGTCAAAACGATTGGTTTTTACTTTTCAAAATATTTTGTAGGTTATCAATCCACAATTACAGGTGTAAAAAGCAATTTTTAACCCTTGGAACTAGAAGTTTTTTTTTCTTTTTTTGTGGTACCAGGGATTGAACTCATGACCTTGTGCTTGCTAGGCAGGCGCTTACGTCGCTGAGCTAAATCCCTGGCTCACTAGGAGATATTTTTAATGGATTTTAAATACTGATTGTTTTCTTTAAGGTGTTGACAGATAGAATGATAAGTTCTTAATATATATTTAATCTATAATTCAGTCTCTTAGCCAGGCATGATGGCACATGCCTGTAATCCAGCACTTGTGAAGCTGAGGCTGGAAGATCACTGAGAGCTTGATAAGGAGCTTAGTACTAACCTGAGCTACCCAGTGAGTCCTTGTCTCAAAAAAATTCCCCACCCCAAATCAGCATGCTTTAGATTATACAATACCTTTTCCAATAAAGGCAATAAATAATTTATTTCTTATCATTGTTTGTTATAGACAATTATGAAAACACTTAAAAAATAAACATATCAGAACATTATGATGTAGGAGCTTAGTGATTTGATCCAAGAGAGAAGACACAAAGTAATCGGTGAGAAAAAAATTAATAGGCGATCAGTGTTATAAAATACATATTACCAAATAATATTTCTTTTTCTGCCTTAGTTTTGTGTCCTCCATGCCTTAGACAAAATTCTCTAAGTTACTTTGAAAATTTGCTGACTAGACTTTGAATTAATAGACAATCAGTGTGTTACAGAATACATATTACCAAGTGATATCTCTTTTTCTGCCTTAGTTTTATGTCCTCCATGCCTTAAACAAAATTCTCTAAGTTACTTTGAAAATAAAATTTTTTTTTTTTTTTTTTTTTGGTCTTTTTCGTTTTTTATCGGTACCAGGGATCGAACTCACGACTGGCTGCTTGCAAGGCAGGCGCTTATGCCGCTGAGCTAAATCCCCAGCCCCTGAAAATAAAATTTGCTGACTAGGCTTTGAGAATATAATAAGAAATTATCTTTGGGTTCTGGGAGTGATCCACGTGCCTTTTGCCCAAAGCTACTTCCCCAGCTCCTTTTCGGTGTTAAGATGAGATTTTGCTAAGTTACCTAGGCTGGGTTTAAACTTGTGACCTTCCTGCCTGTGTCTCTCAAAATGCTGGGACTACAGGTGTACATTGCCCTGCCCAGTTACTTTAGTTCTCTTCTAAGGAACAATAGCACCGAAGCTGAGACATCTGAATACCTAAATGTTATAGCCATATCTGGGCAAATGCTGATGTGAAGGGTAAATCTTGTTCTAGAAGATTAGAAAAAAGATACTTGTTACCCTGTGGGTTGTTTTAGCTGTCATTAATAGTCCTACTTCAAAGGGAGGGCTGTTAGAAGGTTATCTGGAAGAGAATTTACTGGCAGGGTTCCTGTGTCATTTGTAAATATCTGAGCTTAGAGTTCGAGAAACCCCTGTAGCAAATGCTTCTGGATCATCTAGCAAAAGGCAAGGCTAATGTATATTAGCTCATATATAACCTCCTTGGTAAAAGGTGTGAGTTCACTAGGTTTGTCCTTCAACCCAAATTACTAGGTCTAGGGTAAACTAGCCTTTGATGGGAGAGAAGCAAATTAGTGACTTGTGTAGCATTCTCTCTAGTATCTGATTCGCTTTAATTAGTAACTCTTATTTCCTGACATGGTAATGTCTAAGCAGAGATGCAGGGAAATCTGAAGAGTTTGTGTCCTACTGTAGCTTGTCTTACACACACAAGACACATGAAATTGTACTTTCACTTTACCTTGAGAATAGCAGCAACATGCCAGCTATAGTTGAGTTCTTCAAATGAGACAAGTAGTCCACCGTTGAAGTTTAAACCACATTTCACCTCGAAATCTTAGGTATGTTGTAATTATTTAGTAGTTTAAGTAGATGGATTTTTTTCCTTTTTAAATAAACAAGAACCAAGTATAACTTTTTTTTAAAATGCTGCTACAGTAAATAGTACAGATTCATAGTTCAGTAAATTTTTGTTGAGGTGTAGGACACTGTTGGAATTACAACTCTTCCATAAAAATCTTGTACTATAAAATGTTTCAGTGAATAGTACTTTTAAAAAGGATATTGTTTTCCAAATGCATATGAAAAGCACAGGTCAGCTTGTGTGCCCTTCACAGTAGTGATGCTCTTTTAATTTATAATTCGTTCAAAAGCCAGAAATACTTTTTTTTAAAACCTTTTTAAGGTGTTATCTCTTAGTACATAATATGTATTTCTGTTCTCTAGATGTTGTAAATTTTGATGACATAGCCTCCTCAGAGAACTTGCTGCATCTCACTGCAAATAGACCAAAGATGCCTGGACGAAGGCTACCTGGCCGCTTCAATGGTGGACATTCTGTGAGTTATTGTGAGAGAGCAAAGAAGACCAAGAAAAAGAAGAAGGGAGTATAGTGGTTGATTGATTGTATCAGCTTGAGACATTTAACAGCTTAACTAAATGGGTATAGCAACTCTACACCCAACAGTGTAGAAGACCACCCACCATAGGGTGGCTCATCACCTAGAGGTATAAAGAAAAAAAAAAAAAAGGACAAATGCATTCCATTCTTTAGAAAAGCTCCAGTCTTCGCCTTTGGTTTGGACCTCGTCTCCTGGCTTGCAGTGTAGACTCTTCAGCTTTCCGACAGACTCTTCAGCCTTTCATTATAGAG
The DNA here is from genome assembly GCF_034190915.1 of Cavia porcellus. Taxonomy (NCBI): domain Eukaryota; kingdom Metazoa; phylum Chordata; class Mammalia; order Rodentia; family Caviidae; genus Cavia; species Cavia porcellus. Next base: position 37,440,351 of record NW_026947511.1, on the reverse strand, counting down.
CCTTTGGCCTTCTGTTGCAGATCCATTAGCCTGCTAGTGTAGACTTACACAAGACACTAGAGTAAACTCCAGACCTTAGATTAAATCCTTCAGCCTCCAGTGTATAGACACCCTCTACAAGCTTCCTCATCCAACTCTGTGGCTTACCATCATAAGCCAATTTTGTTGTTTCTTATACATCTATCTATCTCATGTTACATATGTTTTCTCTAGTAAAACCCTGACTGATACAGGGAGAGAGGGCTCAGAGCTGTGTTGGAGTTAAAAATCATGAAGACAGCTCTTACACTCACAAGGCAACCTCTGGCATTTAAGGAGATGCAGGGAAAGAGATACTTATTTCAATATGAGACCTGAGGTTGAAGCTCACAGAAGCAGAAGTAAGGAATTGTCCTGGGAAGCCTGTGTAATCTGCCTGTTCAGCAGTGAGGATTGCATCTGAGGAATACACACTCACTTTAGGGGAAAATGAGAACATTTTGTCCCTACTGAAAGTGTCAGTTTTTTCATAGTACTTGTTCTGGTATCTAAGTCAATGGCTTTTCTTGATTTCTGTTCATTGCCTGAAATATGAATCATGCTTTAATGTTACATTACCTCTTAATGCCTTCTGGTACTTTTAAGTGACCTAAGTGGTGAACATTTTGTTGCTGTTAGGCAGGCTGTGTTTGCCTTCAAGATAGACAAATATATTATTCAGCTTGAAATAATGATATCCTATTAGTAGTAATGGAATATCAGGAATAGTGGTAGTCGAAAACAAAGTGGTAAAACTTATTTTGCTGTATCATCCAAATCCTTACTACAGTTTTCTTCTTTGGTCTCTTCTGTCTCTTGATTTCTAAAAAATCATTTAGCCAACTCACAGCCCAGAAAAAACCTTGAAGGTACCTAAAGAAGATGATAGTGCCAATCTAAAGCCATCTGAATTCAGAAAGGATACGTCCTACTCTCTAAAGGTAAGATGAATTGCACACTAAGATTTCTGTAGTTTCTAGAATTCTTTGTGAACTTAGCAAAGAAATAAAATAACTGGAAATATCCTATTTGGAAATCAGGGAATAAGATCATTCCTGTTGCAAAACTTGAGCTCTTAAACTTAAGTCACACTGGAGATCTATCTTAGAGGAGCTTATACGTTGTGTTCTGCTGCAACTCTAGGTGTTCCTGGGAGGAAGGACAGTAAGAGGACGGGAAAATAGAAGAAAGCTGGGGTCAGGTGGAGCTCTGTTTCCTGATAGGAGGAAAAGAACTGACCACTGTAGGGTATTTAACAGCCCTTTTCCTTGTAACTCATTGCTTGGATTGCCTTGGGGATTGGGGTTTTCTGGGCAGCTTGTTTGCCAGGGACGTTCATTGTTTTCCTCTGGGCCCCACATGTGTGTTGTCTCCAGCTTCAGCCACAACCTACACTTCCATTATTTTATATGAGTAATATATAACATGTGTCATAGGTTTGAAGACATGGGTCTCTATATCTGTTTCTCTGCAGTTAATTAGTCCACTTGATGTTTTTAACTACGCCCCTCCCAAAGAGGAGCCCCATACCTACTTCAGAATGGTACAAATAATGGGATGTCTGTGTTTAAAGCCAGGGCAAGCTTTCTGAATGGGGTTATTGGCAGTGTGTCTTACTATAAGAAATCGTTTATAATTTATACATTCACTGTGTGTTTTGAGCGGGCCTTTAAATTTTAAGGAGACAAAAATAAAAACAGTAATACAGAGTTTCAAAACAGGATAATAAGAAATTAACAATAGTTAATATATTGCCTGTTGTCTTCAAACTCAGATTACAAGATACAGGCATGCAGAATGAATCAATACCAGCTGATCCCTTCAGTGAACTAAAAGAAGTTAGAAGTATAGTTATGTTAGCTATTTTGTATATATGTGTATATATATATATTTTTTTTCTTTTTTCTTCCATTTCTCTCATCCCAGTTGTTTGTTCTTGTGAGCAGTTTCTTTCCTTTTCTCAATGTCTATTGCAGATTTTGTGTCTTACTCTTAGTTTATTACACTACGAAAATGAGACAATGCTTACACATGCGAGTTTCACTTATGAGTATAGTCTCTTGATGCATCCATTTAACTCTAAAAGTCTCAAGAATGTGACTCTTTATAGCTTAGCAGTACTACATTATATAAAAATACCACATCCTTTTTTTTTTCAGTCCTTGATTGATGGATATTTGGGTTGTTACCAAAATTTAGCTATTACAGATTGTGCTGCTATGTATGGGTACACATACATTGTTATGATCTGATGTTTTTAATTCTTTGGGGAAAATACTCAGAAGGGAAATTAGCTGGATTGAATGGGACCTCTAGTCCTAGTGATTTGAAGAATCTTCACACTGATTCCACAGTGATAATATCAGTCTGCACTCCCACCAATAGTGGAGGAGGGGTTCCTTTTTCCCCCAGCCCCTCCAGCATTCATTGTTGGTTGAATTATTTTGATGATAGTCATTCTTTCTGAGGTGAAATGCAATCTGTGTTGTTTTAATTTGCATTTCTTAGATGACTAATTATGTTGGACAGTTTTTCATGTGTTTATTTCTGTTTGTATTCCTTCATTTGAGAAGTGTGTATTCACCTCAGATGCCAATTTTTAAACTGTGTTTTTGAATTTGGGGATTTTGATTTTTTTCAGTTCTTTAAATGTTCTGTGTAGAAGTCCTTTGTTTGAGGGACAGTTGGCTAAAATTTTTTCCCTGTCTTTGGATTATCTTTTCAATGTGTTGGTGATTTGTTTTGATGTGCGAAAACTTTTAAAGAAGATGAGTAGATCATTCCTTTTATTCAGGAAGATCATGTTTTCTCCTAAATTGTTCTTCAGTTTCATTACAGGACATTTGGCTACTTTTTCAGTTTATCAAATGTACTCAATTTGATTCCCTTAGCTGTTAACATACTATTAAAGTTTTACTGAAATGTTACTGTTATTATAGTGAAATTGAAAAGGTTGCGGGCTATGGATTCATTTTAATGCCTCTTTTTTGCATTTCTTCATAATAAATGCTCCTCTAGGCAAACCATATGTAAGATAAATCTGATGAACTTTGTTGAAAGCCGTTGACATGTGCCACACTAATGATTGCAGATTAGTTTTTGTCTGGTGGTTTTTCCCAATATGAACATCAGACTACTCTGAATTTTTAAATTCTGCATTCTTGATGTACTGGCTGAATAACCCTTATCTAAAATACTTGTGATCAGAAGTGTTTCAAATTTTAGGTTTTGTTGGGCTTTAATATATTTGCATGTATACACTAAGGTTATCTTGGGGGTAGGACCTAAGAATAACTACAAAATGCATTTTTTTGTATGGTCCTTCTCTAAATAGCTTGAAGGTAATGGTATACAGTGTTTTTAGTTTGCCTGCATTTGGACTGTGAACCATTCCATGTGGTCAGGCATGGAATTATGTAATTATGGCTTCTTGTTGCTGCTCAAAAAGTTGGAGATATTTGAGCATTTTTGATTCCTAATTTTCAAATTAGAGTACTTAATATTGTTCATGTTGTTATAAAATCTTTTGGATTTAAATACAATAAATAGAAATTGATCAGAAAAAAACTTTATTACTTTTTCAGTCCTCTGTGAACCTTTCCACACTTTCAAGTGCTTCTAAAACCAGTGCAGCTGCTTCTTTCACTTCATTAGAAATTAAAACTAAAGTGGAAATGGATGATGGAAAAAAATTTTCTGTGGATGAACTTCAAGCTCAGATTACTGAGTTGGTGTGTATTGTTGAAGCACTGAAAAAGGATCATGGGTAGGTAGCCCTGTTCTCTCCAGTGAGCACTATTTACACACATGTAAATAATTCTTTAACACTATGCCATAACAGTCTAATTTGCTGATGTGTGGTATGAGCAAGTCTGTTTTTAACAAAATTTTCTTTATCATTGAATTTGACAAAACACTTGGTCCAGTAGCTTAATTGTAGAAAAGGTACATATATGCCTGTATGTTTAGGTTAGAAGTGTTTTGGTCTGATAAAGGCATTAGCTAGTTTTGAAAATACTAAGAAAACTATGTTGTATTATCTGGTGTATATCTATACACATAGTCAAACGTAACTACCTAGGTGAATTTGATCACTGTCTCTGCTAGGGTTAAGTTAAATGTTTGTAAAATAAATGGATTGAAGGAGATTCTCTCTAAAGCCCCTAATTCTGAACATGTTTTGGTATGGGATACAGTGGGGCATACCTAATTGAGAGTTAGGGACTTCTTAGAGGTAAAATACATTTAAAAGATCCCCTAATGTTGCACCCCTTTTTTACATGAAGCAATATAGATTAGGAGAATTAAAGCTATTATTATATACTCTTCGATGACACAGCTAAACCTCAGCCTCTTTTGTTCTTTCAGAGCTCTTTTTTTTTCTTCCTTGAGAAAGGGTCTTACTATGTAGTTCAGGTTGATGTACCCCAAACTGGGGTTGAATTTGGGATGATCCTTCTGCCTCAGCCTTCTAAATTCTGTGATTACCAGTGAATACTACCACTCCCAGATCTGGAGTTATTTCCTATAATTAATAGTATTTGAATTGTAATACTTGACATTTTTAGCATAATTTTGTAGGAACCCCATAGGAATACAGATCAGAGAGCAGCTCCTGTCCCTGAACTTTGGGTGAAAGTGTTCCCCTTTAATGGGACCTTCCCTTCTGAAAGGATTTCTTGGTATGTGTGCTGCTGAAGTGCACATGAAAGGATTTCTTAAAATGGGATATAAAATCTACAGCCAAAGGCTACGACACCTAACAGCCTAATTTTAATCATTTCTTTCTTAATTTTTCATTGGCCTAGGATTCTTTATGGGAAAGAAATAGTGAGATTGTCCATATGAGATAGTTTTTAGAATACTTGTACAAATGTTTCTTAGATGGAAATGAATGTGTCTTGAATAACTACCCACAGTGTATATTATATGTTTTATATATATTATATATATAATATGTGTGTCACAGTTACAGATGTCATTTGATATATGTCTTTCTTGAGTACTTCAGTGTATTGTTTTGAATTTTTTCAGAGATTTTGCAGTATACATGTTAGAATAATCTTGTTCATCATTAAATATGGAGCACCACTCCTGTACCATTTGATTTGACAATTTTGTTGTTTTATACTTGTGATACCAGTGTGGTGTCTTAAAAATGTTTTTATTAGTGCCTGTTAACTATGCAGAATAAAGGGTTTTATTGTGGTATTTTCATATATGCATATAACATTTTGATCATATACATGCTCCTATTAGCTTCCTGCATTCCCTTCCTCTTATTGAATAACAGTCTAAGTTGTACATCATGAGAAAACATGCAAAATAGTCTTTCTGCATTTGGTTTATTTTCCTTAGTGTCACGATCTCCAGTTCTGTTTTTCTGCAAATGGCACACTTTTATTCTTTATGGCTAGATAATACTCCCTTGTGTGTATATATCTAATTGAAGACCTTAACAATAATCCATACTTTATTTTTAGGAAAGAACTAGAAAAGCTGAAGAAAGATTTGGAAGAAGAGAAGGCACTGAGAAGCAATCTAGAGGTAATGCATTTCTCTTGTCACTGAGCTTTTTAGACAACATTTGTTCCCAACTGTGTGACTGCTTCGCTATGGGTATGCTGTCCTCCTTTGGTGAGACGTGTGCTGCTGCACAGTGACATTTAATCTGTTGTTGACTTGCTGTCACTTTCTGTTGAATCAAGACTCTTTGAACACTGTTACTTTCACTTTGTTCCTTTATATTCCTTAAGTTTCTTTTTCTCTTCATTTTTGTCTCCATCCATATGTGTTCTTTCTTCTGCAGCAAAAAGTTCTGCCCTGCCTTTTTCAGAGGCTCCTCCTGTTCCCTGGAGAAGCATTGGTTCCTTTCTCCTTTTATCTTATGTTTTCGACTTTGCCTGTCATAGAATAGGAGACAGCAGCGTTTGAACCCCTGCTGTGATGTGCAGTCATGACTGCCTTTTACCCTGACCTGTGTGTCCATTATCTTGCTTGGTACTTGTGAGGATTACTGCTCCAGTTAGAAAGATGAGAGAAAACTAGGATTTAGAAGGGTAAGGAGCAGCAGGGGTTCTGGAGTTTTTAAAAAATATTTGTGCCAGAAGTAACCAGACATTAGTCTTTGCTCTTAGAAATTATTGTACTGTGTGGAGTTGGAGAAGTCCCTTAGCTAACCCTTAGCTTTCAGTGTTGAGATTACATGTGTGAAGATTATAAATTATCAAATTCCATTTTTACACTTGTATCTGAGAAGTCATTTCGAGGGCACCTTTGTTTCTTCTATATGAAAATACTCAAATGTTTTTCCTCCATGAAAAACAAAAGTCATCTTTCCCATCTGCCTACCCTCTTATCTCCTTGTTTTCCCTTTTTATTTGGGGTTCATTTACTACACAAAACAAAAACAAGTAATATTTCATCCATACATAAAAAAAAACCTGCATTTGAGTCTTGATAGTTTGCCTTCGGTTTAGTCTTTCACCTTTTGCACTGAAATTAGGCTTCCTGATACCATCTTGATATCCCAAGTCCACCTTCTGCAGCATTTTCATTTTTTGCTGTTGCTGCCCTGCCAGAGATTTGTCATGGTTACGTGATGCTGTGTTACCTGTCTCCAGATGCTCTTTGCATTTTCATCATTGTAATCTGAATGTAATGTTCTGTCACTGCTGCCTGTGCCTCTCTGTGTGTTCACTTTCTGGGTTCACTTGTATCAGGGAGTCTCAGGAGGAGCTCCAGTGCACCTCCCTCTAATTTAGCTCTTAGTTTCTCAGTTTCTGTCTATGTGTCTACCTGTTAGTCTCCCTACATGTTCCATTGTGAATTCAGCATGCCACCAGTTAAGTTTGCCATTGTCCTTTCCTGCTGTTCCGATTTTCTCTTTCTGTTGAATCTGATTTTCTGTGTGACCTTCTTGTCACACAGAGGTGGTACTTCTGGTCTCAAGACTTCTAATTCCATTCATTTTCAGTTCTATTCCTAGCTTTTATCTGTTCATTATTCATACTGTAATTATTTTTTCTTCTTCCTCCTCTTCTCCTTTTTCTCCTTCTCCTCCTCCTCTTCCATCTCCGTCTCCCTCTCCCTCTCCTTCTCCTCCTCCTCCTTTTCCCTCTCCTCCTCCTCCTCCTTCTCTGTCTCTGTCTCTTTCTTCTTGTCCTCCTCCTCCTCCCTTCCTCCCTCCCCCCTTCCTTCTTTCTTTCTGACATTTTTTGTCTTCTGCTTGGCTTGTTTGAATTTCATTCTTATCTCAGATCACTCTCTCCTGGCTCAGGAACTTTCAAGAGTTTTGTATTCTTTGTGAATAGAGTTCAAACTCCTAACCTGGTGTGAGAGTTCTTACATTATTCTGATCCTGTTTTATCTTCTGTCCTGGCTTGCCATTCTTTTTCCTGAACAGTGAATACCTCTGGAGTTTGCTCTTCCTATTTTTCTTGTGTGTCTTTGCCTCATCTTCCAGTGCTGTTTTTTGTGTCTTTAGGATTCAAACCAACAGTCATCTCCATCAGATTAGTGGTATTCTTTCTCTGATTAAAATAGCTTCCGTTTTCTCTCAAGTTTACTTCTTCTGGTTTCTATAGAGATGTGTAAGAAGAAATTTTGTGTCTTCTCACTGCTTTATATTTATTTTGCCCCTTAAGTTGCAGGAAGGTCTATAGTGAGCTTGTCTGCTTTATCCTTGATGTGACTCCTAGCACAGTGCCCCATGCAGATCAGCTAGCAACTGATAAACTGTCGCAGTAGTGAGTGTTGGAGGATACATGTTTAAGAGAAATCTTAAATTCCCAGTATGTTACTTGGTTGAAATTGTGAGAAATTTTAATGTTTCTAGCCTTTATTGTTTTATAGATACATGTTCATATTTTTACATGAAAATGATAAGCAGTAGGAGCTAATAGTGTTATTAAATTTATCATGAAAATCAGGATGGAAGTCAAATGAATTTCTTCTTTGGAGAATCTCTTTTTCCAACATAGTCAGCTATTGGACACCTACTAATTTGCATTCTTTTTTTCCTAATGGGCAATATGATCCGTATGTTTGTAAAAGTCCAGTTAATGCATAAAGTTTCAGAATCAGATAGTTAAGAGAGAAATGGTGTTTGCCTGAAGATTAAAAGTAGTACTTTGAAGTACTACTTCATTACACAGTATTAAATTATACTGGGCAGTGATAAAAGATGGCAAAAATGAAAACTGAACTTTGCTAGAAGAGAGAATAACAATGTAAGCATTTGCCTCTTAAGTATATTTGCAGAAATTGAAATTCGTAAGGAATATTACGGGTTTTACATGCAGAGTAATTCTTCATATTCTTTTTCTTTGGCAGGGATGAAGGGCAGGGTTTTTGAGACAGGGTCTCTCTATGTATTGCAGGCTGGCCTTGAACTTGCTTATGTAGAGCCCAGGATGACCTTGAACTAATGAAGATCCTCCTGTCTCAGCTTCTAGAGTGCTGGGATTATAAGTGTGTGCTACCATGCCCAGCTTTTCTTACTTTACCCTTTCCTGTACTAGTTTTTTTTTTTTTTTCTTCTTAATTGGGAGGCTGTGGTAGAAAGAGGATTGTAAGTTTGTGGCCAACCTGAGCTACATACCAAGAAAGAGCCTGTCTCAAACAAACAAGGAAGCAAAACTGTATGATTGGTTAATGTATCTTTGGAAAAATGACAATAATAGTATATCAGATGGGTGATTTAAAGGTATTTAATATGAGTGGTGGTTGAAAACTGAGGCTTGTTCTAATCCAGTGCTGCTGAAACATTTAGCTCATGATCATATTAAAAGAATATCCTGATCATATTAAAAGAAAGATCCTGAAATTAGTAAGTCATTCATGGATTTTTAGAATTGCTGAGGAGATTGTGAGCATATCAGAATTATGCTTCCTGACTGGCAAAGCTCTCCTGATTTAATGATGGACAGTTTGTTGGGTATATAATTTATGTGCATTGTTGAAGGGAGAGCTAGTGTCATCAGGAGAAAGCAAGGCCTGCACATGTGCACACGTGATCGAAGGTCCAGGACCATTGTGGCTATGATGTTCTTGAACCGGAAAACAGATAGTGCAGACGCTGGGCTTTGTTGACCCAGACCAGTGATGGTGAACCTTTTAGAGACCAACTGCCCAAACTGCAATGCATGACCCACTTAATTATCGCAAAGTGCCAACACTGCAATTAAACCTGAATACTGAAGTTTTAGTTTAGAAAAAACAACTGTTGTCTGATACTTAGTTGCTGGGGTGACTTGGCTCATGTGCCAGCAGAAGGAATTCATACCATAGGTTCGCCACCTTCCTGTTACAAACTGTGTCAGGTGCTCATATAGGAACATGGTATAATGTTTAATGTCTTTAACTGCAGCTCTTTTATTTGTAATATGTGAAAATTAAATGGTTTTCTGTTGTAAAATTATAAAATTCCCTTTTATCAAGTTACTTAATTTGTAAGTTTCTATTAAGTGAGTGATGCTTTCTCCTGTAAATACTTCTACCGTACTAACTAAATCTGGATATATTCCAGGGATTTAAAGATAATTTAGTGCCTACTGTTTACAGATGATAAATTTGAGCCAGGTGAAGTTACATGATTGAATATTGTCATATAGATTAGTGATGAGCATAAAGCTGCACTGATTCTTTATTTCCTTTGCTGTCCTGTGCTGCCCCCTCCCATGAATTGAATGCATGTACCTTTCTTAATTTGGTTTCCAGGCTTCTTTTTTTCTTTGCAGGATTTTCTTAACAATGCTTATTTCCAAAGCTTACATACTTGTGAATATTGTTCTGGCTAAAAGAACTGTGTCACTTTTTTCTTATTACCTGCCATTAGGACCTTATTTGGAACATTTTTTGCTGTTGAAACTTTATCTAATGGTTGTATCACACCATGGGAAGTTGAATTTTAGATCTGGAAATTAAAATCTATAGACTTAGAAATATGATTACATATTAATGAATAGGCTAAAATAAAGAAACTGTATTCCAGAGATTTCATCTGTTGCCCAATTTATGTTTGTATATTTTAGGCAGAAATAGAGAAGCTGAAGAAAGCTGTGTTTTTTTGAGGTGCCATGGACCCAGTGTGTTAATGTTCCAAGGATTCAGAAGCAACACTATGAACTCAGCTGACTTGGACTTTAATACATCAAATGCTGGTGTTGTGATAAAGAAATTTCAGTGTATGAACTTTACTATCTATTGAAAAGTTAGAGAGGGTAGAATTTTTATATACATATATATATATATTTTGTTTTGCCAATATGAAATGAAAAGAGGCCTTATTTCTTACTGTGCTGGGATTGCAAACATTTTTTTTTTTTTTGTTTGCTTGAAAATACTACTGAATCTGTATAAAAAGGAAAGAAAATTCATAATAGTTTTTTATTGAAACTTGTAGTATTATTTTTAAAGAGATCTATACTATAAATATGGTGATATCTTTCCAAATAATCTGTAAGATAAACTATTTGAGAGGGATAAATTCGCTTTATAGTAACTATAGTCACTACTTTCCCCATAATACATAAGGGATATAAACTGTGTGTGTACATATATACATATATATTATATATATATTTTTACTTTAAGCTTCTCATCCAGGATGACACTGTTGTGCCCGTTTGTCTGCAGTGCTGTTTATATTTTGGGTGATGGAATCAGAGTTTCCTAGTTAGAAACCAGTTACTCACCCAAACCTATAGTAATAACTAATGAAATAATAAAAAGAATTTCAACTTTTAGAGTGTTTTCTATTGCTTGCACTGTAGGATTCATAAAAGGAATTTGATTTAAAATATATTGGATTGTTAAACATATTTGGGAAAGTACAAGCTTTATTTTAAATTCGTTAGCTCTAAGAAATCTAAAAATACCCATTTAATCATTTACTTGTGCCTAGAAACAGCAGCACGTATGGAATATGCAAACACCAGCCTTATTGCTGAACTTTTCTTCTGATTTTGCAGTCTCACATAGTACTCATCTCACCATCTGGTCATGCTCTAGCTTGTTGTTGTTTTTCATAATGGCAATGGTAGGAAAACAACCCCAAGCTCCTCAGAACCTCAGGATGAGGTTTCATGCTGGGTAGTGGTCACCATGTGAATACTCAGGTACTCAGGTTTCACTGCCTGGAATTGATCGGGTAGCCCAAAGTAACTCTTGGAGAGATTTTGGACTGTTATTGAAGTAAGAAATTTAGAAAAAGGGTTATATATCATTACAGCTTATTTAAACCAAATGCAGTTGACTATATTAAAAAGATATCTTCATAGGTATATTTGATGAATTTCTAATTTCTTCAGAGTCACCTATGAACAATTAAACATAATAAAATACATCTGTAGGTGCTATGTCTAAAACCTTTTAGTTACAAATTCAAAAATTTGAAATTTCATTATTTACAAAACAATTAGTACTGGTTCTTATGCTTCCTTTTTTTTTGTTTTAAGCTACCACACCAATATTTGTCCTTTGTTTTAATCTCAAAATACAGAAATTTTGTGTAAATGGTGTTTTGTGTCCTGTTTCCAAATAAAAGAGAAGGTAGAAAATAATAGAAATGCCCATAGCCATTTACCTACTGTATAATTTATAGCTTTTGGGCTTGGAGGGGAAAGCTAATTGTGCATTGAATATGTACATTTTAACTATAGTTTGGGGACTCTTGTAATGAGATAAGTACTCAATAAAATTGTTCCCTCCTGTTTTATTTTTAAATGAGCAATCAAATGATTTCCATCTTCTTAAATAAATTAGATCTTCTTTTAATGGCAATCCTTAGGAAGAAAAAAAAGGACTGCATCTTATAAATCATCTTTCATCTCGTAGTAGAGGATTTGTAGATTAGCCCTCCCCACCTGACTGGAAGGTTCCAGCATAGTTTTGGCTTTTTTTGATCATTTTTCATTAGTACACATGAAACCAAGATGCTAGTGAGTGCTGAAATACAAGCTTTTGCTTGTGTGTACTTCAGTTGGAATAGATGATTCATTGAAGTTCTGTGTCTGTTTCGCAGTCTCACGTAGTTCTCATTCTGCCTTTTATAAAAATATAAAGCCAATCAAGCATGCTGAAATTTGAAGGGGAAAAAATCCTTTAATATAACAATTTAGGAGTGTGTGTTCTTGATCTGAGAACTTCTGTTACTGTTCTGAAAGTTCACACCACACAACAATCATTGCAGCCTTTACTGGGGGTAGATCATTAGTTTTGTCCCTTTGTGAGACAATAATAGAATAAAGGAGACTAGCATGGTATTGATTGCTAAATTATTGTATAGTTCAGGTTTGCTGTTCTTTGAAACACCTAATATTCCTAATTGTACTTAAAAGTTATTTTTTTTTCCTGTTTTTGGTATATTTGTGACCACTAGTGTTCTGTTTTCTCACAAAGCTGTTACCTCTACAGAACTTTCCAGAACTTTGAAGTCTGAAGATGCACAGAGAGAATGGGCCTTGTGTAACAGATTTCTCTTTTTATGCCTTTTGTTGTGATCGCAGGAAGGAAAAATTCTACGTGCTTCGTACTCTCTTTTGAGAAACATTTTGTGCTTGTATTTAAACTTGAAATGTATGAGTAGGATGAGACAATCAGTAAACATCAGAAATGAGAAGTGTTATAATTTAGTGGCCTTGTTTTTCTGTGGCAATAAAATGACCAAGTGCAATGACTCAATAAAATCATCCTTTAAAAGTTGCTGCTATGAATATTTTTAGCTATAAAGTTTTATCCCTGTTTTAGACCAACTTGCCTTCAGTAACTCTTATGTAATGCAGTGGATGTTGTTGGTAACATTCCAAAAGCTCTATGTATGGACTCTCAAGATAGTATACTCACTGACTTGTTTACAGGTGCTGTAAAGAAACAGAAACAAAAACCAAACAGCATGTTCTCTCTGAAAAAGAAAAATGAATAAAAAATTGTATTGCCAGTTGTCTTTATTGATTATTCTTTAACTTTAGCATACTAGATTATTGAAATTATATTATTTTGAATTTTCCAAATAAAAGAAAGAAAAAATGACAGCATTAAAAGCTCTAGACTTGTGTGACTTACTGAACTGCACGAAGGGAGACATACTCTTAGAGATGATGACAGATTTATTATTTGAGTGTGTTTCTGTAGAACCCTGGCCCTAACCCTTATTAACTGATAGAGTCAGGGATCTATGTGAAGTACCTTGTAGCATGCTGGACGTGGAATTGATTTAAAAAAACTGAAAGTTGCTATTTCATTGTTTTCAAGAACTTTTTTACAGTGTTGGTTAGCATATAAGTTAGGTAAGGTGAAGAGAAAGGAAGCCTCTTTTAAACACAGAGCCTCTTTCTTGGGTCCTGTCACTCAGGGTTGCTGCCTGCCTTGCCAACAGAGTGCACCTGCTTCAAAGTGAGTGATGAGTTTACCAGAGATGAGGTTCTCAGCACTGGAAACAGGAAAACCAGTGTCAGTGAGAAAACTACAATTCAGACTTTTCTATCATCTGAGAAGTGGGGGTTTGCACGGAGAGCTTAGTAGCTCATAAGGAGATGGAAATAGGATCCAAAGGGTTTTGAACCTGCCCACAGCCTTCCTAGAGCCTGTTACCTGTTGCTTGGATCCTCAGGCACAGACTTGCTCATAAGTGCTGGATTTCTGAACCCACCACTGAAATGGTCCTAGGAAAGAGCAGAGGTGGACAAAGAGGACAGCAGGGGTCTGCCAGAGCGCTTCCTCGGGTGTGTGGGGCTGATTCCTTGCTGGAAATAGGCTGTATCGGGCGTTAGGCTTTCTGAACAGAGATGAACAGAAGGAAGCAGTGTGGAAAGTAGCTGTCAAGACATTGCAGTTTAAAAATCACAGTAAAAACCAAGTTGCTTTTTATTGGCCTGTGTAAAGCTAGGCAGAAAAGCCTGGCAGTGCGGTGAGTGAGCTTCTTATCCATGCACTTGAGTTAAACCTTGCAACTGGTTCATCCCAGTCTTTGCTCACATGTTTGTGTGTGGATACAGGTTACAGATTTAGTGCTGTTCTAAGAAATAGCAGTAGATGGCAGTTGAACTCCAGTGGATCTATTATTTTTCCAATAAAGATTCAAGAGAGATTTGGGCATGGGTGTTGAAATATTGAAGCTGAATCTTAAATCATTACCATATTTGTTTTATTGTTATTTACAGAATCAGCTAACTTCATATAAGGAAAGTAAACTTAGTAATAGGTATCTGGGTTTTTGTATAGATCCAATAGGTTTTTCTGTTGTGCATACTAGTGTGGTTATGTTGCAATGATTGGTGTTCTTGCCTATTAGAGTCCAAAACTTTATTAATTTGCAGTTCCTCCAAAATTGTATTGGTATAGCTAATACAAAGTACAGTATTTTAAATGCACTAATAATTCTTAACTAGAGGAAACCATTTGCTAACATTGCATGGTACAGTGCATTTTTAGAAATAGACCTAAACACTTGATCAGAATGCCAAATCCAGTTTGATATGACAGAAATGGCTTATTTCTAAAATCACTTTAGCATATACATTGAAACACTGTGGTAAACCACCACTGCAATGAAAAACATTCTACGAATGAGAAAACCTGATAAAATATTTCCTTTTAGATGAAATAAGCAACTACAGTTTCCAACAAAAATCCTTCCTAAAATGCTTAGAGATTTGGACTTAAACGAGGGAGCAGTGTGACCTTTAGACCTCTGATGAGCTGCCCCAGACTGCAGATGCAGATATTGTCTATTAGGTTTCATAGTATTAGGGATGGAGCATGGGCTTGTGCATGATAGGCAAGGGCCCCCATTGAGCTGCACATCCACCTCCTTTGTTTCCTTTTGATCCTTGAGTTGCCCAGGCCAACCTTGAACTTGCAATTCTATGTCAGCCTACTGAACAGCAGGGATTACGGGTGTGCACCTCCAGCGCAGATTTCTTTAAAAGACCCATGTCTTGGGTCTAAATCCTGTTCAGTAGGATAGCAGAGTGAAGGAGATAAAGTGTGCTTACTCTGCTGGATTATGTACATGGACTGCAAGAAGGGAGACATACTCTTCGAGATGACATCAGGTTTATTAAGAGTTCTCTCCTTGTTTATCTCTGTGCTGTGCTTCAGTGAATAACAGCATTCAATGGGGGCATAGCTACAAGTGTCTTTATAGAGAAGTATAGAAGATACAAGTGTCGTTACCAGTATCTTTATAGTCAAGTATCTTTATCAGATGTCTAACAGAGAAAACAGTTGTTATAAAGGACTGAATAAAATATGTATCATAAGATTTGTGTCACCATCTGTTAAGTCACAAAGCTTTAGGATAATCTGTATTGATTCCCTAAAAACTAAAAATTTTAATTACAACGTAAGTTGGAAATGCCTTTAAAGCTCTACCACTGAAAAAAGACAGCCAGGCCAGATGGGACTGTAGTTTTGCTAACTGATGTGGACAAGTTCCCGGTTCCTTTTGTGAAGCCAGCATCACTTTAGTATCTAAGCCTGTACATTCTAGACTACTCCCACTCATAAAGGTCTGGTACAGGATGCTTAGTTGTCTTTGTGCTGTATGTGAATTTCTGAGAAGAGGGACCCAGTAGACAGAGATGCACAGGTCAAGTGAGGTGCACCCATTGGGTAGGTGATGAGTGCCCATGCTGACCCAGCCACTTCGTGAGCCTGTGTTTCTGCCGTTCCACTGCAAGTGCACAGCCGGCAGCAGCTTAGTATTGGGAAAGGGGCTTTCCCATGACACTGTGGACCATGCTTGTGAACTGCTGATCTTGGGTAACCTGAAATGGCTCAATCAGCAAACATTTAGTAGACAAATCAGAGAACCAAAGGTGGGGTTGGCTCTGCTCTTCCCCTGATCTTCAGCCCCACTCCTGGCTTCCCATCTTTTCCTTTCAGGTATTCAGGTGTTCAGCTGGGCAGTCTCAAGGCCATCACAGGAAGCACTTGCAGGAGCTCCACACACAACCTTACCACATCTACTCCTTCCACTGCACTCCAAGGGAATCACTTTGCTCAAGGTTTCATCTTTAAAAATAGGTATGTCACCTATTCATGGCTGAGGTTGATGCTGTGCTTATCAAGGATGACTGCAAACAGTCACTTTGGTCATCTTATCATTCGGCCACCCTTTGTGGTTAGTGTCTCCCTTCTGGGACGGGAGATGGCTCGGAAGGATAAGCAGCTTGGCCCACACACCATTCAGGGATGAGATTTGCAGCCCATGCCTTTGACAGTATGCCTTATCCTGTACACTCTTGGAAAGTGATGGGCACCCAAGGGATAGGATAGGGAGTCAGAGTTTTTCTACTTTCACTGTTTTTCTCTAGATGATATGAACTCTGAGCATCAAATTTTCCTATTGGTAAGAGAATAGCTTTGATGACCCAATAGGTTTCTTTATATTTCTGTTACATGATCACATGTAGGCATTAAGGGATCATTTTTCATTTCTTAGTGTACATTTTTTCAAACAACTTTTGTGATTTATTCACCAAAAACCAAAAACCTTAACTCCCCAAAAGAAATTGACTAGCCACTAGGTGGCAGACTAAGCTCAGCTCCAACTGTCTGTACATTGCAGATACCAGACACACAAGAAACCAGGGTATTTGCAAATAAAACCATGGCTCCTGCCCATTAAACGTATCCCAGAACAACCTCATCTGCCTGCCTAGCCTTGTCCAAGCACAGTGCTGCCTGGTAGAGGGAAGTGGGCGGGTTGTGGAATTTGCCAGCCTGACTGTGTGCTTAGTAATCACTTTGCATTTTGTCTTTTGACTTAACCCAAGAGATGTAAAATAAGTTCTTGCCATGACTTATACCCCTTCCTTACTGTTCCACACTTGGAGAAAAAGGTGGCAGCCTGGTCAGGGTGATAGATTCACAAGTGTCCTGTCTTGTTGACTCCTGAGGACTTGAATGCCTCAAAGATTCCTGCACCCTGAAGGGTCCAGGGTTTTTTGCCAGGGACCCCTAGGGTTGTGTCTCCATTCCCTCCTGTGTGGCACTCCTGCTCCACCCAGACCAGGAGAAGTTACAGAATGTGGTCGTTGACTCCTCTCAAGAGATCCGTGTGTCTAGTTGCATTGAATAGATGTGGAAAAGTCATGGCTTTGGAGTTGGATTTAAAAGAGAATGCGGTGGGGTTCATTTAAATCACCTGGGGACACTAACAGCAACAGCCATGAAGGACAGGTTCCTGAGGACTGGCTGTGCATGGTGCAGTGTCACCTGGAAGTTACATGAGGGTTCCGGCTCATGTAAGCCTAATGTCTGGGGTCAATGAACAGCTCAGCATGTCTTTGGCAGCTTTGTGGGTGTGTAATGTTACCAAGGACCAAGTGTTTTCCATTTTCCCATCCTCAACACATTGGCATATGCCTCATGGTTGCAAAGTGACTGCCCTAGCAGAGACATCCCATCCTTTCATGGCTTCTAGATCCAGAAAGGAGACAGGCAGGACATGGGACTGAGAATAAGATGACTTTTTTTTCTCATGTGGTTCTCTCATTTTTCAAGAAAACATCTTCCACAGCACTTCTCTTGCCCATAGCAGATAGAAGTGGTTGTCTCCCTACTCTGTTCAGGGCTCACAGAGGGCCTGATTTTTCTCAGCTAGCCAAAACCAACCATGAGTCATCACAGCTGGGTTTTAACAAATAGAAGGCAGCATGGGTTAGAGTCTTTGAATAATGACAATCTCTTTGGGAGAAGGCTTTTCTAAGCTGAAACCAGAAGGTGGAACGAGGCTCAGGCTGTGTTATCCCGAGCCTGGTCGTGGGGATCCCAATAAGACAGGAGATGCTCAAGGAAATGAGCCAGCTGGGGTTCGACTGCACCACAGTTGGAGCATCATCATGGCAGAAAGGTGGGCTGAGGTGCTTGGGGGCTGCACTGGTGGGCCCTGCTCTGTTAGGGGACCAGGCCCTGCCTTTTCCAGGTCCAGAACCCCTGCTCTGTCTGCTCACCCATAAATGGTTTGGGCTCGGGTGGCTTCCAAGGTCAGGTACCTCCCACACCCCCCACAGACCCTATGCCCCCACTGCAGCCTGGATCCTCCCTAAGATAGGCTGCGCTCCTGGGAGCATCTATGGGTGTCACCCAGCTATGACTCACCTTTGCCTAGCTCCCACCCTCAGAAGCAGGACTGGTCTGACAGGCCCAGGTGCCTCTGCATTGTCCGGCTGCCTCAGTGGCAGCCCAGTCTCAGAGCTTCTGCTGATGTGGACAGAAATACGACGATCAGGAGCTCCAGGCCACATCTCCAGCCCTAGGGAGAGTCAGGGTCTCGTACCTCAGTGCTGGCGGTTGTGGTGAGTATCCACATCCTTTCAGTCTAGAAACAGCAGCCAGGGTGACTGTATTTGTGAGGCTTTAGTCAACTGAGGTTGTAAGGCACACAGGGGCCAGTTTAAGAAAGTCTCGGGTAACTGGGAGCTCTTGATGTGATCCATGGAAGCTGCGGGCTGGTGTGACACATTTTTATTTTCAGGTCTTGTCCTGTCATCCTATCTGATCCTATCTGAATTCCAGGACAGAGGAAACTAGAATCCATGAGCTCTAAGTAGCCAAGTGTAAACATAAACAGACAATTCTTATCTTTCCCCCATCAGAACTGATAGCATCCTGTCTACAATTCTGATTTGTTATTACACTTTCAGCAACCAGCTTGAAAGCAGAGGCCTTGCAGGTCCTCAGAAAATATTCAAGGCTGAAGAATGACCCGTGGCCCTGGGCGCCTTGTGTCTCATGGCTGCTTTTCTCAGATAATCCAAGATTTCTCCTGGTTTGGAGGCATGGGATACCTGGACGTCTATGATCTTCCATTGATTTTGTTCCTAAGAATGGGATCAATTGATGCCTGACCTTCTTCTATCATTTTTATAGAATTCTTCCTCAAAGTTTATTGATCTTACCATGTAGACACGTCGCCTCATCTGTAGCTCAAGTAAATGATTTCATGTCTATTTTCAGGAAGTCAAAGTTAACCTTAGTGGACTGCATGCGTTTGGTCTGTGGATTCTCTGCTAAGATCGTGTAGGTCCACATCCCTCAGCAACAGTGCTGGCAATAATATAGGTTCCCACACCCATGTCTTTTTGTAGAATGAATGAAAATTTGTGAACAGAAACCAGGACCCTATTTGAGATGATGAGATCAAAGCAGCACCCCACAGCTGGGGATCAGTTGGTTCTTCTCTAACTGGAAATGGAGGCAGGATGTGGGGTGAGCAGTGACCAATAGCATTGGGGAGTGGCTCCCCAAGTAGTGATTAGAGATGCAATGCTTTCTACCTGCAAAATAAGTTTGAGGTTCGCTTAGTACAGAATATTTCAGGCATATCAGTAGAGAATAAAAGTCTGTATTAAAATTTAATTTAATATGTACTTTTAATTAATTTAAAAGTACATATTCAAGAAATAAGGGTTTGGGCCTCCTGAGTGAGGAGTACAATGTTTTCTGGAGCTGAGAACATTCATGCTTCTCTTTAGGGGGTGGGAACCCCAGAAAAATGTGGTCCATAACCCTGAAGGTGCTGGCCCCTCTTACAGGAATGAGCCCAGTTTTTTTTTTTTTTTTTCTAAGATGGATGATTTTTTTAATTTGAAAGAAAAAAATAAAAAATAATTAAAACAGTTTAAAAATAGGAGAGTTACGGGCCAGAGATTTAGGTCAGTGGCATAAGCGCCTGCCTGGCAAACATAAGGTGGTGAATTTGATCCCTGATTAAAAAAAAAAAAAGAGTTACAAAATAGGAGAGTTACAATTGTGGTTTCTTATCCTCATTGTAGTTACTCAGAGCAGAAGATACAGGCATGAAGTAGTGTCCAGACAATCTTAGTACCAAAGTTTCTTTTCAGTGAGCTAAGAAACATTACTTGTATAAATGTCTTAACTACCATGTGTATATATATTTTTCCTTTTTCTTTCACCTTTTTTCTTTTTTTCTGTCTCTCTCTTCTTCTTTCTTTCTTTCTTTCTTTCTTTCTTTCTTTCTTTCTTTCTTTCTTTCTTTCTTTCTTTTTCTTTCTTTCCTTCTTTTACCTTTCCAGCATCACAGTTTTTCTTTTCTTTTGAACAGTTTTTTCCCCAATTCAAAATGTCTATTGTGTATTTTGAATCTTATTTACTGGTTCAGTTTTCAGTTTCTCACACTAGAGAAACTTACATGTGGGTCTGATTTATTCCACTTTTGAGTATACACTGTAGTTGTATTCATTTACCTGTAAAGGTCTCAAGTTTATCCTTCTTTATGGCTGACTAATACTCCATTATATTAAAAAAAACCCCACATCTCTTTTTATCCATTCCATGGTTGATGGGCATTTGGGTTGTTCCTGAGATTTAGCTATTACAGATTCTCTCAGCATGGGTTCACATATATTTCTGTGGTATGATGTATTTTATTCGTCTGTGAAAATATCCAGAAGGTGAGTAGCTGGGTTGAATGGGACCTCTAATTCTAGTTTTTAAAGAAACCTCACATGGATTCCACAGTGGTTGCACCAGTCTACACTCTCAGCAAAAAAAAAGGTTCCTTTTTCCTGCATCCTCACAGCATTTGTTATTCATTGATTTCTTGGTGGTAGCCATTCTTTCTGGAGTGAGATGGTGTCTCAGCATTATTTTAATTTGCATCTCTTGAATGACCAATGATGTTGAACATTTTTATATGTTTCTTTATCATTTGTATTTATTCATCTGAGAAATGTCTATTCATATCAGATGCCCATTTTTGATTAGATCTTGAATTTGGGGGACCTGATTTTTTCCAGTCCTTTATATGTTTTAGATAATTCCTTTGTCTGAGGGACAACTTGTTGTAATTTTTTCCCAGTCTGTGTGTTCTCTTTTCTCCCTGTTGGTGATTTCTTTTGTTGTACGAAAGTCTTTTAATGAGATGAGATCCCATTTTTGATTCCTTGAAGTATTTCCTGTGCAGTTTGAGTTTTGTTCATGAAGTCTTTGCCTACACTCAGGTCTTCAGGTCTTCAAGGTTTCTACCTATTTGCTCTTCAAGTAGATTTAGTGTTTCTGTTTTTTTTTATCGGTACCGGGGATCGAACTCACGACTGCCTGCTTGCAAGGCAGGCGCTTATGCCGCTGAGCTAAACCTCCAGCCCCTAGTGTTTCTGTTTTAATATTCAGGTCTTCGATCCATTTCAACTTTAGTGCATGGTGATGGACTTGGGTATCTAGCATTAGTAGTCAGAATGTAGAAAGCATTTTTTTCTTTTTGGTATCAGGGATCAAACTCATGACCTCACATTTGCCAAGCAGTCACTTATGCCACTGAGCTAAACCTCTGGCCCTAGAAAGCCATTTTTTCCAGCACCAATTATTAAAGAGACTTTCTCCCAGTGAACACGTTTGAGTCCTTCGTCAGAGATAAGATGTCTGAGTGTGTTTGGAGTTTTATATCTGCAACTTCTATTCTGTTCCAGTACTCCTCAAGTCTTTTTTTTGGGCCAGTACCATGCTCATTTTATCACAGTAACTTTATAATATGGTTCAGGTCAGAGATTGTGATACACCTTGAGTTGCCTTTATTGCCCAGAATTGCTTTTGGTATTCTAGGTATCTTCTGTTCCAAATGAATTTTAAGAATAATTTTTTTCTAGTTCAGTGAGATATGCTAATGGTATTTTGATTGAGATTGCACTAAATTTGCATATCAGCTTTGTAAGTAAGATCATTTTCACTATGTTGGTTCTTCCTACCATGAGGAAGAGATTGCTTTATAGTTTCTGACATCCTCTTCCATCTCCTTTTTCAGAGTATTGTATTTACAATGTATAGATCTTTACTTCCTTCATTAGATTCCCTTCTGAGTATTTCATTTTTTGGGGGGGTGCTATTGTAATAAAGGACATAGTTTCCCTAATTTCTCTGTGTGAGTTTGTTGCTTGTGTACAGGAATACTGTAGATGTTTAATTATTGATTTTGTAACTAGTAATACCTCTGAATTTGGTTTTTAAATCTAGAAGTCTTTTGGTGGAGTTTTGAGGACTTTTATGTAAAGTATCATGTTTTCTACAAATAATGATAATTTAATTTCCTCCTTTCCTATCATTATTCTTTTTATTTCTTTCTTTTGTCTAATTGCTCTGGTTTGTTTCCAGAACTATGTTGAATGGGAGTTATAGTAGATATACTTGTCTTATTCCTCATTTAAAAGTTTAAGCTTTCAGATTTTGGCCATTTATTGTGATACAAACTGTTGGTTTTTCATAGATGGCTTTTATCAGATTGAGGTAGGAGTATCTATTCAAATTTTATGTATGACCATCATCATGACTGGGTGTTGGACTTTGTCAAGAGCAGTTCTTTCATCACTGAGATGGTCATGTGATTTTTTTTTTTTACATCAGAAATTGAACTCACAACCTCATGCTTGCCAGGCAGGCACTGTACCACTGAGCTATATCCCTGGCCTAGTTGTATGATTTTTGTTTCTGTTAATATGGAGTATTATATTTATTGATTTGCATATGGTAAGCCATACCTGCATCACTAGGATGAATGCTTCATGGTCATGCTATATAATCTTGATGATTTGTTACATTCTTTTCAGTGTCTTACTGAGGACTTTTGCATGTATTGGGGAGATTGGCCTATACTTTTCTTTTTTAATTGGGTACTTCTTTGGCTTTGGAATCAGAGTAATATTTGCTTCCAGGAATGATTTTGGAAGTACTGTTTACATTTCAATTTCCTTAAATAATTTCAGCACTAGTGACACTAGTTTTTCTCTGAATTTCTCATAGAATTTGATAATGAATCAAATCAGGCAGGGCCTGGGTTTTACTTTTGGTAAATTTTACTTGAATTTTCAATTTAATAGACTGGTATCAGGATATTTAGCCTTTTTCATCTTCTTGGTTTAGCTTTGGCAATTCAATTGTGTCTAGGAATCTGTTTTTCTGTTTTCCGTATTATTAGAATATACTCATAGTAGCTATTGATGATCTTCTGGATTTCTGCAGGATTTGCTGTGATTTCTCCCTTTTCATTCCTATTGCTTCAATTTGTGTTTTTTCTTTTCTCTTTTTGATGAGATTGGCTAATGGTTTATCAAATTTATTTATTCTTTCAAAAAACAAACTTTTCTAGTCAGTGATTCTTTAGGTGATTTTCTTAGTCTCAATCATGTTGATTTCTGCTTTTTATAATTTCCTCCATTGTATGAGCTTAGGGTTTGATTTGTTCTTCTTTTTCTAGAAGTCTGAGGTTCAACATTAGCTTGTTTATTTGAATTTGTTTTGTTTTCCTGATCTGAGAGTTCATTGGTATAAATTTTCCTCATAGGACTGCTTTCATTGCATCCCACAAGTTTTGGTATGTTGTATCAGCATTTTAATTTAATGGAGTATATTGTTGAATTTTGTCTTTAGTTTTCTCTATGACCCATTGATTGTTAAAAGGGTGTTGCTCAATTTCCATGTGTTTATGTAGTTTTTGTGATTTCTTTTGCCATTGATTTCCAGTTTCATTGTGCTGTGTTCAGACAGTATTCATGGGATGAGTTCAATTCCTCTATATTTCCTTAACTTACTAACTTACTTATTATGGACTAATTTGTGGTCTATTTTTGAGAACATCCTATGCACAGTTGAGAAGAATGTGTATTCTGATGCTTTGGGGAGGAACACTCTGTAGATATCTACCAACTCCAGCTGCTCACAAGGTTGGTTTAATTCTGTTATTTCTTTGTGCATTTTTTTGTCTAGTTGATCTGTCTATTTGTGAGAGTGGGGTATTAATGTCCCCCACTATAATTGTGTTAGTAATTATTTGGTTCTTCATGTCTATTAAAATTTGTTTGGTGTATTTGGGTGAACCAGTGTTTGGTGAATATATATTTATGCTTGTTAATTGTTTTTCTTCTAACTGTTAAGAGTTTCCCCTTAACAAATATGTAATGACCTTTGTCTCTTTTGATCAGTTTTGGCTTAAAGTTTACATTGTCTGTAAATAAAATAACTATCCCTGTTTTTTTTTTTTCCTGGATTTTTGTGGCATAGAAAACAGTTTTCATTCTTTTGCTTTTAGTCTGAATTTATTTATTTATTTATTTTTAAAATTTTACTTAAAAGGAAAAAGAGAAAAAACAAAACAAAGTGGTGCAAGGGTACAAGTAATACAGAACTACAAAAAATAAAAAAAAAGTAAGAAATCACGTTAATAGATTACACATTATCGTCTTAGAGATAGTTGCTCAAGTCACAGTATCAAAGCATACAAAGTGGACATTCAAACAGAGAGACTGCAAACAGTTGTGTTCAATGATCCAACCAAAAACATTAATATGGTCAGCTATTTAACACCCCTAAACACACTTGCTGTTGTATCCTTTAGAGCACTTTTTTCCCCCTCTTTTTTAGAACAAAATTTACACATTTTGGGTTTTATTACTCCTTAGTTCTTATTACTTTTTTTTTTTTTTTTGGAAGAGAATAAAGTCAAATATGGCAAAACAAAGCTGTCAGTCAAAACCAAGGATAGACATAGTACATGATGTAAGAACAGAGTACAAGGTTATCAATAATGGTTACCATAATGTGTCTTGTTTCCTTAAAAAGAATTGTCTATCTCATTAGGTATTATAAAGTTGAACAAAACAGTAGAGAACAAGACCAATAAAACTTAAACATTGTAAACATTACAGGACTTCCAAAGGAGATAATAGTCAAACCAGAATGGGCATCTTAGTGAATCTTATTGCCTTCAAAGTAGTTGCCTATACCCCCAAACTTGATACTATCATACAGAATGGAACAGAGTCTAATCAGTCAAAACAAGATAGTGGGAGTATTACAGGACTTCAAAAAAAGTTAATAGGAAATCAAAGAAAGTTACTATAATATCTCCTGCTAATTTTTAAAAATTTTTCCCCTTAATTAAAAAAAAACATAAAAATAACTAAATAATTTAGTGAATTAGGGAGAGACTGAGATAAAAGAGGACATAACAACATAACAATACAGGTCAAAGCATGACTGTTTCAGCAACCTAGTGCTTCACCACCAAATAACCCGATTTAGTAGTAGTTACCATAGTGTCTATCTTTTTCCTTGAAATATTTGAATATAACTTCATATACTATAGCTTCAAATATTTCCATATCAAGAAGCCTAGAATAAAGCCTTTCCAATTAATAAGTGAAAACTTTATAAGGCTTCAAGGCCACATAATGGGGAATCATGATTACCATATACTTTTATATATTTGAATCATTACTTACATTAGGGAAACTATTTGGTATTCACACATGTGAGATTGATTTATTTCACTTATGAGTATGGTCTCAAGCTGCGCCCATTTATTGATACTCAATGTGATCCTTCTTTATAGCAGAGTAGTACTCCATTGTATAGAAATACCACAACTTTTTTATCCATTCCTCAGTTGATGGACACTTGGGTTGTTTCCAAGATCTGGCGATTACAAATTGTGCTGCTATAAACATAGGTGCACATATATCACTGTGGAATGATGTTTTCAGTTCTTCTGGGAATATGCCTAGAAGTGGAATAGCTGGGTCAAATGGGACTTCCAATCCCAGCTTTTTGAGAAATCTCCAGACTGACCTCCAGAAAGGTTGTACCAGTCTACACTCCCACCAACACTGTAGGAGAGTTCCTTTTTCCCCACAGCCTCTCCAGCATTTGTTGTTGTTGGTTTTCTTGATCCTGGCCATTCTTTCAGGAGTGAGATGGTATCTCAGTGTGGTTTTAATTTGCATTTCTCTAATGACCAATGATGATGAACATTTTTTCATATATTTATTTGCCATTTGTATTTCTTCATCTGAGAAGTGCGTATTCATCTCAGATGCCCATTTTTGGATTCGATCTTTGAATTTTGGGGGTCTGAGGTTTTTTTTAATTCTTTATATGTTTTAGACAAGAGTCCCTTGTCTGAGAGAGAGTTCACTAAAATCTTTTCCCAGTTTGTGGGTTTTCTTTTCACTATGCTGGAGATTTCTTTTGACATGCAGAAACTTTTTAATAAGAAGTGGTCCCAGTTATTGATTCTGGGAAGTATTTCCCGTGCAGTTTGAGTCCTGTTCATGAATTCTTTACCTACTCCTATGTCTTCAAGGTTTCTACCCAATTTGTCTTCCAATAGATTTAGTGTTTCTGTTTTAATATTCAGATCTTTGACCCGTTTAGATTTTAATTTAGTACATGGTGATAGACATGGGTCTAGCTTTAGTTTTCGGCAAATGGAGAGCCAGTTTTTCCAGCACCATTTATTAAAGAGACTGTCGTTCTTCCAGTGAACCTGCTTGGCTCCTTTATCGAAGATAAGGTGGTTGAGTGTGTTTGCAGTTGTGGTTGTATCTTCTAATCTATTCCATTGATCTTAGGTTCTGTTTTGATTCCAATACCATGCTGATTTTACTACTGTTGCTTTGTAGTATAACTTCAAGTCAGGGATTGTGATGCCTCCTGCCTTGCCTTTGCTGCTTAGAATTGCCTTTGCTATTCTAGGTCTCTTCTGGTTCCAGATGAATTTTAGGAGTGATTTCTCTAGATCTATAAGGTATGTTGATGGTATTTTTATTGGGATTGAATTGACTCTGTATAACAGTTTTGGGAGAATGGCCATTTTCATAATGTTTGTTCTTCCTATCCATGAGCAAGGGATGTCTTTCCATTTTCTGAGATCATCTTCAATTTCTTTTTTCAGTGTATTATAATTTTCCCTGTATAGGTCTTTCACTTCTTTCGTAAGAGTAATTCCTAAATATTTCATTTTTTTGCTTGCTAATGTGAAGAGTGTGGTTTCTCTTATTTCCCTCTCTGTGATTTTGTTGTTAGTGTATAGGAATGCTATTGATTTCTGAGTATTGATTTTGTATCCAACTACATCACTGAATTTATTTATTATATCTAAGAGTCTTTCAATGGAGTTTAGGGGGTCTTCTATGTAGAGTATCATGTCATCTACAAACAATGATAATTTAACTTCTTCTTTTCCTATCTTTACCCCTTTTATTTCTCTCTTGCCTAATTGCTCTGGCTAGTACTTCCAGTACTATATTAAATAAGAGTGGTGATAGAGGACCTCCTTATCTTGTGCCTGATTTTAAAGTAAAGGCTTTCAATTTTTGGCCATTTAGTATGATGCTGGCTGTTGGTTTGTCATAAATGGCCTTTATTATATTGAGGTAAAGACCATCTATTGCAATTTTCTGTAAAGTTCTTATCATGAATGAATGTTGGACCTTATCGAAGGCTTTTTCTGCATTTATAGAAATGATCATGTGATTCTTACTTTTGGCTTTATTGATATGGTGGATTACATTTATTGATTTACGTATGTTGAATCATCCTTGCATTCCTGGGATGAATCCCACTTGGTCATGGTGTATAATCTTCTTGATGATTTGCTGTATCCTATTTGCCAATATTTTATTGAGGATTTTTGCATCTGTGTTCATTAGGGAGACCGGTCTATAGTTCTCTTTTTCAGTTGGGTCTTTCTCAGGTTTTGGTACTAGAGTAATATTTGCTTCCAGGAATGACTTAGGAAGGGATTGCTTCCCTTTCAATTTCATTGAATAGTTTGAGGAGTGTCGGCATTAGGTCTTCTTTGTATTTCTTGTAGAATTCTGCAGTGAATCCATTTGGACCTGGGCTCTTCTTTGTAGGTAAGGACTTAATTACATTTTCAATTTCATTAACAGAGATTGGGTTATTCAACAGTTTTACATCCTCTTGCTCTAGCTTTGGTACTTCATATGTTTCTAGGAATCTGTCTATTTCTTGTGTGTTATCAAACCTTTGAGAGTAGAGGTTTTCAAAATAGGTGTTGATGATCTTCTGTATTTCTATTGGGTCTGTAGTGATTTCACATTTTTCATTTCTTATTGCATGAATTTGAGCTTTTTCTTCCCTTTTTAAAATAAGGTTGGCTAGGGGCTTATCGATTTTATTTATTCTTTCAAAGAACCACCTCTTTGGTTCATTGATTCTTTGGATTGTTTTCTTAGTCTCTATTGCATTGACTTCTGCTCTGATTTTTATAATTTCCTTTCTTCTTTTGGCTTTGGGCTTGACTTGCTCTTCTTTTTCTAGCTGTTTGAGGTGCAGCATCAAGTTATTTATTTGTATTCGTTCTGTTTTCCTGATGTGGGAACTCAGTGTAATAAATTTTCCTCTGAGGACAGCTTTCAATTGCATCCCACAAATTCCGGTAAGTTGTATCTGCATTTTCATTTTCTTTTAGGTATTGTTTAATTTCTTCTTTAATTTCTTCTGTGACCCACTGATTACTCAAGAGTGTATTATTCAGTTTCCATGTGCTTGTGGGATTTTTGCAGTATCTTTTATCATTAATTTCTAATTTCAGAGCGCTATGATCCGATAACATGCAAGGGATGATTTCAACTCTTTTGCATTTGTTTAAATATGTTCTGTGAGCTAATATATGGTCTATTTTAGAGAATGATCCATGTACTGCTGAGAAGAATGTGTATTCTGATGTTGTTGGATGGAACATTCTGTATATGTCTATCAAATCCATTTGTTCGCAGGTGTGATTCAGTTCTGTTATTTCTTTGCTCATTTTCTGTCTGGTTGATCTGTCCCTTCGTGTCAATGGCGTATTAAGGTCTCCTGTTACAATTGTGTTACTGATAATTTGAGTTTTCATTTCTGTTAATAGTTGTTTTATATAACTGGGTGCTCTGGAGTTTGGTGCATATATATTTAAGATAGTTATCTCTTCCTCTTGGAGTTTTCCCCTAATGAGTATGTAGTGACCTTATTTGTCCTTTATGGTCATTGTTGGTTTAAAGTTCATGTTGTCAGCAAACAGAATTGCTACTCCTGCTTTTTTTTTTTTTTTTTTGGATTCCTGCTGCATGAAGTATTATTTTTCATCCTTTGACTTTCAATCTGTGAGTATCCTTCTGGGTTAGATGGGTTTCCTGTAAACAGCATATGGTTGGATTTTGTTTCTTGATCCATTCTGCTAGTCTGTTTCTTTTGATTGGTGCATTGAGACCATTTACATTAATGGTTATTACTGTTAAATGCTGGTTTGTTGTTGACATGTTATCTCTCTGCTGTTGCATCTTTATCTTTCTGTTCTGTTTAATTTTCTGCTTTGCTTAGTGGTTTTTTGCTTTGTGTATCAAAACTGTCTTTCAATATTTTTTGCAGGGTTGGTTTGGTGTTCATGAAGTTCTTCAGCTGTTCTTTGTCATGGAAGTATCGTATTTCACCATCAATTTTGAATGATAGTTTTTCAGGATACATCAGTCTAGGTTGGAAATCATTTTGGTTTAGGATCTGGAGTACTTCACTCTATGCTCTTCTTGACTTTATTGTTCGTGCTGAGAAGTCTGCTGTGATTCTGATAGGTTTTCCTTTATAAATGATCTGTCTTTTCTTTCTGACAGCTTTTAATAATCTATTCTTGTGTTGGATTTCTGGGATGGTGATTATTATATGTCTGGGTGTAGTTTTATTTTGGTTATGACTATTTGGAGTTCTATATGCTTCACTGATCCTGATGTTGGTTTCTGATCTCATGCTTGGGAAATTTTCAGCTATTACTTCTCTAAATATCCTCTTGACATCCTTTATGTTGTCTCCTTCTTTTTCATTAATCCCTATCATTCTTATGTTATTTTTCTTTGCATCGTCTTGCAGTTGCTGAATTGTCATTTCCTGATTCCTTGTTATTTTTAAAAGATCTTTTCTTTCCTGTTCACTAGGTGCAATCCTGTCTTCAAGGTCTGAAATTCTATCTTCATTTTCATTGAGATGGTTTTTACAACTTTCAGTGGAGTTTTTTATTTCCTGTATATCTCTGTGCATCTGCATTATGTATTCTGTTTGTTTCTTATATTGCTCATCTAGGGATTCTATCTTTTTGTTTAGTTCCTCCAATTTTTTAACTGTGTTTTCTTTAGATATATTCAGAATCTCTTTCATTTCTTTTATCATTTCTCCTTTTACCTGGGAGATTATTTCGAGTTTGAATTCCTTTAAAGCTTCCTGGAGTTGCTTGTTAATTTCAGTAGGTATTATGTCCGATATTTGAGGTGAATAGCATATATTTTCTTCTGTATACATCGCTCCTAGGGTTTCTTGAGATGGGCTGGAGGTTTGAGGTTGTAATTTGGTCTTTCGTTTTGTCATTTTCCTGTATTTCTGTGTTTCAAGTATTATTTGAAAGCTTCCTCAGGGTCTGTTGGAGATGCCCTTCTATGTTCGCAGCTCCTGAGACTCTGGCACCCAGTTACCCCAAGCCACTGGGCCTGTAGAACCAATAGCCCTCTTCTGCCTGTTTAGAACTCCGTAGTTCCAGATAAGCTGGACTTCAGGGACACTGTGCGCCCACCTGCTTGTTGGAAGCTCCTCAGTTCTCCAAGCGCAGCTGGAATGGGGAGGCGGATGTAGATGCCTCAAACCCACTTATCCACTTCACTGCACCCAGAAGTCTGGAGGGTCCCGAACTGTCTGGGCTTTGGGCAAAGTGCACTGAGCACTTACCGCAGGCCTCGGGGCCTCTGGAACCTGCGATGCTCCCCTGCTTGCTGAGATATCCACAGTCCTCCACACACATGGGGAGGCGGATGCAGGAGCCCCAGATCCGCCCCAGCCCTTCCTCTGTACACCAATGGTGAGGTGCAGGAGTCCCAAATAGGCTGGGCTCCAGGGATAGTGTGCGCCCGCCTACTTGCTGGAAACTCCACAGTTCTCCAAGCACAGCCGGAATGGGGAGGTGGATGTAGATGCCTCAACCCCACTTATCCACTTCACTGCGCCCGGAAGCCTGGAGGGTCCCGAACTGTCTGGGCTTTGGGCAAAGTGCACTGAGCACTTACCGCAGGCCACGGGGCCTCTGGAACCTGCGATGCTCCCCTGCTTGCTGAGATATTCACAGTCCTCCAGACACACGGGGAGGTGGATGCAGGCGCCCCAGATCCACCCCAGCCCTTCCTCTGCACACTGATGGTGAGGTGCAGGAGTCAGTCTGAATTTATTTTGCATTAAATGTGTTTCTTAAATGGAGCATACTGTTGGATTTTGTTTCTTGATCCATTCTGTCTGTCTGTTTCTTTTGATTGGTGAGCTAAAACCATTTACATGGCTGATGGTTGTAACTGATTATGCACTGGCTTATCTTTTTCATGCTATTTCCTGTTGTTTGTTCCCTGTTTTTTCCCTCTGTTTGTTTGCTTGTCTTGCCTGATGGATTCTTTCTCTTGGTGTTCTTGTGTTTCTGGTCTTGGTTATCTCTTTCTAATATATCTCTCAGAGCTTTCTACAGAAGTAGTTTGGTGGTCATAAAGTTCTTTGTCACCAAAGTACTTACATCAATCTTGGTTGAAATTTCTTTTTTGGGGGGGGGGGGAGGAGCTGGAAATACCTCACTCGAAGCGTTCATTTCTTTGAAAGTTTATGTTGTGAAGTTTGCTGTGATTCTTTTCCTTTAGAAGTGATTTGCTTCTTTTCTCTAGCTGCTTTTAAAATTTTGTTCTTGTGCTAACTTTCTGGAATCTTAATTATTATATGTCTTGAGATAGATTTATTATGATCATGGCTATTTGGAGTTCTACATGTTCATTTATTTGTATATCAAATTCTTTATCCATATTTGGGAAGTTTTCTGCCATCATATTTATGAAGAGATTTTTAATGGCTTTTAGTGCTGTCTCCAGCTTTCTCACTGACTTCAATCAATCTTATGTTATTCTTTTTTGCTTCATAAAATGAATAATTTAAGCATTCTTTGTATTCTCTCAACCTGCTCCTCTATCTTAGGCTCTCATTCCTACTCTTTCCATTTTTAAACTTAATTCAGCTTGTGAGTTTATAGTATCCTTGAGGAATTTGGGTGTCATGGCTCCAGAAGAAGAGCCTAATGTAAATGAAGGAACTGCTGAGATGGGTCCCTGTGGATAACTAACTGGACCCTAGAAGTTGCAGCCTTCTTTAACGTATAATTTTGTGTTAGGATTTTTGTTGTCTCCTTTCTATTTTTATTTCTTTGAGCCTATCTCCAGGGTGGTAACACCATCCACCAGGACTAGTCAATAACAGGTGTAATATCTACAGAGAATAATATTTTGAAATATGTTTAATAAGAATAATAGGGTCCA
This sequence comes from Cavia porcellus, assembly GCF_034190915.1. Lineage (NCBI taxonomy): Eukaryota > Metazoa > Chordata > Mammalia > Rodentia > Caviidae > Cavia > Cavia porcellus. The sequence continues at coordinate 37,408,213 of NW_026947511.1, read as the reverse complement.
GTAGAAATCAGTGTCATCAGCAGTATGCTCTGGCAAATCGCATTCTTCTGCCTGTTCTTTTCTGGAAAGCCATTTGTAAACACATTGGAAGCAAAAGTCTCCTCTGCTCAAGAACCACATTGTCACCAGTTCGCCCTTAGAAACAAACTCTGGAGATGTGGACTCCTGCCACCTTAACTTAGTCATCAGGAAGGAGAGAAAAAATGATACTTTGGGACACTTGAAGATTAAGATGTTTTTCATCCATGAGTCACTAAAAGAGGCTTGATAGAGAACTCCCTTAACCTGCATTCTGAGAACAAGCAAAGCAGATGGGAAGAGAAGCGTTGAAATGTAAGGAAGAATGTGAAGAGTGAGGAGTGGAGGAGGCTGAGAGCCTCCAAGGTGGGAACCAGCGAAGCTGGGATCCCACCAGTTACAGATGTTAGAAGGCTTCTGGGTTTCATATGGCCTTTCATTTTTGAGTATTAGTTCAGGACTATTTTTCTATTTGCATTTATAAAATACTCATAATAGTTATCCATAACTCTTTTATACAAGGGGAGGGGAGTAGGAAAGAAGGGAGGGGAGAGAGAGAGAGAGAGAGAGAGAGAGAGAGAGAGAGAGAGAGAGAGAGAGATCCAAATTATGTATATATGTATATATATGTGTGTAGTTGATAAAGTTCACTGGGTGCTGAGTGTCTGTATTTTTATTTTGATATAATCATTAGGCCACTGAGTCAAGAGACCCACATTTTAATCCCAATGCTCCTCAAAATTTTCCCTTCAATGCTCCTATTCAAGAAAAGGAATGAGAGTTCTACCTGGCCAGTGAGCATATTTATGAGGATTTGAGCTATGTCACTGCTGGATTAATGCTTTTGTGAACATCTATATATCAGAAATCATTTTTTCTTCATGTGCTATTAGATATTTGTGTGTATTTTCATAACCTTTTAACCATGATGTATATATTATTATTATTATTTTTTTGTCTTTTTCCTTTTTATCGGTACTGGGGATTGAACTCACGACTGCCTGCTTGCAAGGCAGGCGCTTATGCCGCTGAGCTAAATCCCTAGCCCCTGTATGTATTATTTTTGTTACTGTTTTTGAACCAGAAATAGAATTCAGGACCTTGTGCCAGCTAGGCAGGCACTATACCGCTGAGCTATATTCCCGGCCCCTACCATGATGTATTGGTTACTAGGTTTTTTCTTTGGTGGGGTGGGGGGTGTGCTGCTTCTGTAGAAGTGTGAGATTTTAGGGTTAGTTGTGGGAAGAAAATGGCTTTTATGGGGAATAAAAAGTCTGTGGAAATCTGTGTGATTGATGGTAGAGACCATGGGAAAAATTTGCATAATGGAAACACATAAACCTTGAAATGAATTTTCTGGACTAGGTGCTACCTAAAGGTGACCTCAGTGTCCTCATTTTTCTCTTTGTAAACTCGTCCCACCTCTTGCTGTTTCTGCTCTGAGCAGTAGGCCGGTGTGGCTCCCAACTGCTGTTGTGTGTACACATTCTCTTTCCTTCTGGAATGTAAGCATCAGCTTCCGTTTTCCTGCTCTCTTTCCCATTTCTAGAGAGTCTGTCTACTCCTTGGATTGATTAAGGGGGACACATGGAGAATAAACTTCAGGAGCTGTGCGTTCTATTGCAGTTTTAATTTTTGACTTTTTTCCTTGAAAAATATTTAACTTCTTCCATGAAATGTTACCTCTTTACTCATTTTTTGGAATTAGAGGAAGTTTTGCTTGTTTTCAGTATTAGGTGCTGCAAATGTTCAGGTTCATTACCAGATGGGTGAGAAATCAAGACAATGGCTTTTTTCCAGACACAGGTAAAGAATCTTGTTGGCTTTTGTTCCTATTAATATTAGGAGCTATAGCGTGTGGGCTACTACAAACATTATCTAAGCAGTTGCAATGAAGAAAGATTGGGTGAGTATTGTTTTTGATATTTGGACAATAGTTTTGCATATAGATTCCTCATCACATGCTCTATCACTGCACAGCATCTCTGTGTTTGCACATTAAGTCACTCTGTATTCAGCAACCACTGGTAAAGCTGAGGGCTAGACTGGTTATTTGTGTGTGACAGTCCCAGGCCATGCTGCTGTCACTGTTTGGGTTTCCTTGCTTATCTGAATCCTATGCAATCGTGTATTTTTTTTTAATTGGTACCAGGGATCAAACTCACGACCACGCGCTTGCAAGGCAGGTGCTTATGCTGTTCAGCTAAATCCCCAGCCCCAATTGTGTATGTTTTTTACAGCCTCTCTCCTGGCAGGTCTGCCCACTGCCAGAATGAAACTTTCCTGGCTTCAGGGGTGACTCACGGGGCACACCTCAGTCAGTGTCCAGCACCCATGCCTCCTGCACATGGTCATCGCTCACTGTTTATGTTTTGAACTAAGTAATAGTGTCCCATTCTCACCTCCGTGTGGAGATCTCATCTCTGCATGCAGAGGGAAGAAAGTGTCCAACTCAAAATGGGCTTAGAGAAGCTGGCCAAGGTTGGGCGGTTGAGGAAAATGATCTCAAGGTGAGCAAACTGGGCTCTGGATAAACCCAGGTCTCTCACACATGGACCTACTGTGTGACTTGGAACTCAGAGAATCATCCTGGTTCCCAAGCATTTGGCTTGCTGCCCTGAGATAGCACCTCTACCCCTGAGCACTGCTGAGGGGGCCAGGCCCATACCTGCCCAGCATGACACAAGCTGTACAGCTATTGTGCCCTGTGCTTTGCTGGAGACGGTGCCCACCACTCTCCACTGATGACAATGACACAAGAAGGTACAGACAGCCTTCTTGTCCATGAGTTCTAAAAGATTATAGATTATAATCTTAAATCAGAAGTCAGAAGAGAAACTGAGTCTCCCGGTAACCTGGCGTGTGATCCCAGGAAAGCCTCTTCCTCTCTCAATCATGGTTTCCTCTCTGAGAGAAGTTACATGTAATATCTACTCTGCACATCTCATAAAATACCGTGACATCAAGATCCATGTTATATGGTGAAAATGCTCTGAAAATTCAGTTCTAGAAAGATCACTTTCTTCTTCTTATACAAAAGGCACACAGTAATCTAACAAAAAAATCCTTCACTTGGGTTCGAACCCCAAACTTGCTGCCAAATAACCACAAGATCCAGCAGGGCCAGCTCCTGTTGTTGGATGATTGTAAAAGTCACAACAGTAGCACAGAATTATTTGGAGGTGTGAGAAGAGCAAGTGTGGACGCAGAGCACGGTCCAGATGCACCAGATGAGGACTGCCACACTCTGCCCCTCTGAGGTGGCCGCAGTCTAGCAGGACAGATGCCTTAATCCTATATATACTAGTATTGGACTGGTTGCTGACCAGTGCTCATCTTCCTCCTGAGATCACCCGCGTGGTACCCAGAGTGGACTTGGGAACCGCTAACAGCCCATCCCACCTGAAACCACCACCATTCATTGCAAAATCCGACTGTGCAAGTAGCAGCGGTGATCTCAGCTGACATCGCAAGGGGCTGCAGTGTCCCCAGTGACACATCAGATTTGCCTGGAGTTCTGTTGACCTCTGTGGCTGCTTTTCCAGTACTCACTCTCTTTCTTAGGCAGGGAGCAAGAGTTCACGGTGTGATGCTCTTCCTACCCACACCCACCTGTTAGAACCTCTGCTCTTGGGGCCATGTGTGTGTGTTCAGCCAAGTGAAGCTGAGGTCCAAGGACTGTGCCCTACACAGGCTATGGCACGCACCTACTGTTCTGTTGTATCTCCTGTTGCCTGTTGTATCTCCTCTTGGCTGCGTGGCTTTGGGTTGGAGGATTTTGATGGAGATATCACAAGACATGTCTTAAAATTAAATTGCCAGGAAAAACAAGAGCTGTTCTGTGGAATGTGAAACCTAGAATACTTTTTGTCATGTTGCTTTTGCCAGCTTTGCCCCCAGGGCTCTGTGTCCCACTGTGGACTGTTCCCCTAGTGCTTTGAGACCCCGTGACTCTGGAAAAGGCTGGAGAAGGAGCTGTCTTCCTGGTTGTTTAAGTCCTGGCTGAGAAGGTGCTGCTTGCAAATGTGGGGCTCCATTTCTGATCGCCAAACATATTAATAACTTACACGCCTCCTTCAGGTGGGGAAATAATTTTGTTTTGATGATTAGAAATAGTATTTCTTTGCAGATCCAGCCAGTGCAGCATCAGGATGGATGTGTTTGCTTGCTTGCCTTCTCTCTTGCTTTCTTTCTCTCTCTCACTTTCTTTCTCTCTCTCTTTTTCCTTCCTTCCTTCCTTCCTTCCTTCCTTCCTTCCTTCCTTCCTTCCTTCCTTCCTTCCTTCCTTCATGAGAGACAGGGAGAGGGAATCTCTTGATTATTATTTAGAAAAGCACTACATGTTGTATTTGGTACAGTTCACTTTGTGGACTTTCAGCTGTGATGCAGTTTGGGGGCTATGAATCCTCCAAGTGTTCTTTTACACTGTATGTGCTTAAGAGAGAGGCCCTGTTTTGAAGAGAGTGTTTGAAATGACCCAGCATTTGGAACGTCTGTCCGAAAGGCAGTTGATGCTGCAGCTTCCCCTCCTTTTGCAGTCCGAAGTTAGCTGCCATGCTGACTAGGAACAGGTGCTGGGGTCCCAGACTCCTGTGGATTTCCACAAGAAGATAGGGTTTGGGGACCAGGAACTGTATGGTCAAAATATGTCTTTAGAAAGTGAGCAATCACATGCTTTCTTTTATATAAGAAACCTAAAATTACATTAATAAAATTAAATATGAAAAGGGAAAGGACAGAAAAGTACTAGGAAGTCTTCTAGTAACAGGGAAAGGGGTTGGGGAGGAGGGAAGGTTGGGGGGGGGTGTGAAACTGATCAAAACAAGCCAGGCAATGTGCCACTGCACCACTGGGAAGGCCACTGTCACACTAATGAGAATAATGTGAGAGCCATGCTCTCTCCTACCTTGCATCAGACCCTTTGCTTCTGTCAATGCCCCGCTTTCACTGACTTGGAAAAAGAATGGATAACCATGGCTTGGTGTCAATGAACCAGGGAGAAAAATGCTTTCCTTGAAGCCCGAGTTCATAGGTTTAAGACAGATAATGGATTCTTAAAAAGCCGTGTGTCAGAATGTAATGTTTGCATCATAAAAATAGATATCTTGTTCACTTAGAAAAAAGCACACCCTGTATTTAAACAGCAATCTGTTTTTATCAGTTTAGACACACAAGAGTCAACTTTAAGCGATGTTCATTTCAGCTGAAAGAATTGAGAATAAAATGAAATGGCACCAAGAATTAGTCACGCTGTTGCTGGAATTTGGGGCGTAGGGTAAGACAGTCTTTCGGCTTTCAGTCCTCATCCTGTATCCAGGTGATCCTGGGCTGGCAGGGAGGGCAGGAAGCCACAGCTCTGGGAAGCAACAGGACTCTCAGGGACCACCTGCAGTCCCGTGGAGGTGTGGCCACATCTAGTGACTGATCACCCCATAGAAAGCACCCCAGCTCCTTTTCTCATAGATAGAAACACAGTAGTAATCAAAGAGCAATTCTAATAAGCATTAACCCTAACTATATTTAAAACTTAAAGCAAAATGATAATATAACAGGGTTTTGTTTTTCTCCAATGAATCACATTAAAATTGTAAGCAAACAGAATGACCTTCATTCTTGGTTCCCACAACTCAACCAATCACTCAACTCCCTGGTATTTTTTTGTTTGTTTGTTTGTTTTAATCAAACATTACTTGAATTTCTAAGTTGAAGCTTGTTGTGTATGTTATTTGTCAAATAGCTCGCAAGACTGATTTTAGTTAAGAATGAGAACACGTTGTGTGATGAGGATGTTAAATTTAAGCCAGAGCAGCTGTGACACAGGGGTGAGGGTCAGCGGGGGGGGGGGGGCTCTTGCTGATCCCCAGCACTAGAAAAAACAAAAACAAACAAGCGTGGGGCCATTCTCAGTTTTCAGAGAATAATGTCAACCCACTCATCCCATTCACCAGCTTTCATTCATCTGGTTGGTTTCATCCCAGCAGTAACTTCAGGCATCTCTTTAGCTTCCCTATGTGATTTTCATTCAGATGAATGAATTAAATTAGAGTAAAAAATGCCAGAATGTGCAGTTTACTGGAAACTGTGTCCATCATCTGTGATGCTGCTAAGTATATTTAAAAGTGATGAGCAGTAACGAAATCTCTCTGATCCTTTGTTTGACAACTGTGGATATACAGAAAGGCCTCACAATAACAGCCTGAAATTGGCCACATGAAATATTGCAATGTATCACTGGATTTCAACACAATTTCAGTGATTTTTGTAATCCAGTGTCATGAACATGACTAAAAAAAAAAAGCATTTTTCCTCGTCCATCTTTAAAATAATGGCATTGTTTGTTACTGAACTATGCATGTTTGAGTGAAGATTTCTTGGCTCAAATGATTAAATAGCAAACATCAAATTATCAAATCCTTGGAGCTGTGATAGCCTCCAACATGAAGACATCAAATATCCCCCAAAGATGATCTTGCTTAGGATGAAAAAGACTGAAATTGTTAGTATTTAATGCTAACATTTTATGGAGAATCATTTACATAGCACAGACCCTGACAGCGCCACCAAGAGCCCCTGAAGTCTCTCCTCTCCTCTTCCCCCCTCCCTGCTGTCTCCTTTCCTCTTCCTTTATTGAATATATTGTACTATCATGGGTCATGCTCTATCTGGTCCAGGTGTCAAGGAATGTGTTCACTTTTGACATCATTTCTGGTAGTCATTGCTCTAGCAGGCTCCTTTTAAAGGAAGTGCTGGTGACCTGTGAAAACACAGATGGGAGTGGGGAAGGAGGGAGAAGAGCACGTGTGTGGTGTATACTTGCCTTCCAAAGGTATTTGAAGGGTGAGCTTACCCACGGGAGCCCAAGCTCATTGACTGCTGAAGCCACCTACAGGACTCTCAGTCCTGCCCACCCCAAGAGAGGAACCTTCCTCTTCCCGAGTTCAGGCTGTTGCTTGTTATTGTCCGGCAGCCCAGCTGGAATCTGCCAGGGTGCTTCCTCCGGCAGGATGCCCATGTTAGGTGTGACGTGGGAGCTGATCGCGGTTGCCTCCAGTGTGGGCTGGCACTAATACCAGCAGTACCTGGTGCGTGGCCGGAGACATACAACACTGCTGCAGGCAGGGAGGTCTCAGCAGGCAGACGGGGACAGAGCCCATTTGCATGGGCTGTCAGAGTCATGGCACCATGAGGGCTTCTGGTTGGAGACATTTTGTGTTTTGTTTATTTTTATAGAAGCGAGAAGTTCAGCCATGTGGAAGGTAAAGACTTGTATCTTTTTATTGTGCTGCCTGGAGTTTCTTCTGCCCACAGGGTCCTGTCGAAAACTGTGCCAGGTAAGTGGAGGCTGAACTGGTGGGGACAGTGCATGGGCAGTGGATTCTGTGAGTTGATCAGCTCCAAGAAATGGAAAATAGGACTGGGAAGCAATGACAGTGACTGACTCAGGCAGAAGAAATTGCAGCTGTAGAAAACGAAAGCATGTTTTCCCTAACAACTACAAATGATTTTTCCCATCAGTTTTTCCTTGCAAATTCTGAGATGTAAGGTGGCTAAAGTGAGTTGAGGGTAATAGGCTCTTCCTTCTGTACTCAGATCATGAAGCTTTAAGCTTATACCCCATACCTTGTACCTAGAGGTAGTGCTATTTCCTGAAAATCTCAGCCTGGGGACCAGTTCCTCTATGGCAGGTGGCATTTATGATCTTTAGTGGTCAGAGCCTAAAGTGATTTGGTACCACAAAGCATTATCCCATTCAAAGTGTGCTTTGAGGATCCTCTAAGTGAGCATGATGGGCTGATAGCAAGAGCCGATCAATGGCTAAGCAAGGTCTAGCATCATGGCTTTGGTACAGATGTACTATTGCGACTTTCATGGGTGAGTTGGAGCATTTCCCCTCAGATCATGAGTTGTTTTAATTTTCCTATTAGTGACTTATTCAAGATGAGGTATGGAAGGCATTGGGAGAAAGAAAGCATAACAATAAAATTTTGAAAGGAGGTGAGGGACTTCCTAACTTGGGAGGTGGAGACTGTGGCCAGTACTGTAGAATTACAAACTTGCGTACATAGACACACAGCCACAGAACCATGGCTAGGGCACATGTTTTAACATCTAATGCTCTTTATTTTTTAGTGTGTTCATTTAGGAAAATTGACTTTGAGAGTGCTTTTCTAGAGTTTTCCAGACAATAGTCTCTGCACTCACTGATTAGTTTGCCCTTGGCAGGGAATCAGCTCGGTGACTCTCCTTCTCCCCTACCCTGACCTGTGTCTCTCTCCTCGGTGAAGTTAGACACCTTAGGAAGACTTTGCTGGGAACATTTCACGGCCACAGTTGATGCCTCCCCACTGAATTCCATCTTTTTGTGCAGTTTTGAACAAGGCAGAGTGTGGAGTGTAGGCAGAGCGCGGGAGGCTGGTTTGCATTACATGGTAATGGAGTCACCTTGCCTGCCCAGCCTTTGCACCCAGCTGCTCAGCAGGTCCAGCAGGCTCCTGGTTGGGACTGTCCTTTCACAGGATTAGATCAGAGCTACTGCAGTCTGACAGAAAAGATGCCTGTCCTGAATACCACTCCACAGGATCACAGATGATGTGCACTGGAAAATCAACTGGGAAGAGACAGATAAGGTCCTTCACTTTTAAAGGCAGATTTCCTGGAGCTCCTCATAAATGCAGGCTTTGGCCTTGCCCCCATGCTCTGCCATGCTGCTGATTAACACAATGTGAATTCACCCAGGTTTGCTTAATGGTCAAGTATCACCCTGAGTTGAGCATTCCTCACTGTACCTGCCCTGGTGTACCGTAGAAACGGTCCCCTCCAGATGGCCTGGGTACCTTGGGTACACAGCCTCTCTGCTTGGTGTCCCTAATCATGAGCTGGGGTTTGGACGAGCACTGTTGTAGGAGTTAAGAGAACAAAGTTTCAGTGTCAGCTGCATGGCCCTGGGTAGTTCACTTCTTCTATCAATGAGTCAGTTTGCTCTCCTGGATAAGGGGATGGGAATAGATGATTTATTAAACCTTTCAGAATATCAAAGTACTTCCACACTCTGGTTTCATGGAGGAGATTTAACTTTCTGCTTATATAACAAGGCTTTGTTTTCGCATTGAAATGTCATCTTACATCAGTATTTCAAGGTTATTCTGGTCCATGAGTCCTCAGGGATCCTTTCTTATGTTTGGAGGGACCCCACATGCTCAGTTCAGAGTCTCCATTTGGTCTTATTTTGCAAAGAAAACGAGGTATTCTACCTTGTTTCTTAAGAATGTAAAGAGAAACAATAGTGTGAAGGAGAAAGGGATGGAAACCACAAGCCTTAGTCACACAAGTGGGTCCTTAAATCGGTCTAAAGTGTGTCTAAACCAGTTTAGATTTTGGAACACAATTTGGGATGGCTCTCCAGGCCACTAGAGGGCACTCTGCTGGTGCAGAAACAGGAAGATCCAGTTTGTCTTCCTGTCTTCCCACTCTCATGTGCAGGCTTGCCTATATGGTGAGTCCACACATAATATTAATCTGTATATGTCTATGTACAAAACACTCAGCTAGCCAGATAGGGGCCAGAAGGCATCGCTATGCACAGGGCATATTCTTTAGGAACTTACAGCTTAACTGAGGAGGAAGCATGCTTTTTTAAACAATGTTTAGCTAGTAAGACAGCAAGTCTGGGCCGAGTCCTATGTGGTGTGAGGTGTGTTGATAACTGGTGCAGGAGCCAGAAGGAGAAGGCATGAGTTAGAACTGGAGCGATCAGGAGCAACTTTTGAGAAGGCTCATTTAGTTCTGTGTGTGATCAGTATTCATGTTCAGCCTAAAAGCAATAGCAGTGTCCCAGGTCTGTTCTAAGAGTTTGCAATAGATGAGATCATCTTCCTTCTTATAGCCTCTCTGTGTGTGTCATACAATCAGCTCCATCACTCCTTCTGTGCCGATAGAAGAGGAAACTGAGGCTCAGACAGATGAAGTTCCTCCTCAAGAGGCAGTGTGGAAGCTGAGCCAGGTGGCCTCTCCCAGGAGCAGCCCTGGACTCAGCAAGCTGCGTGCTCAGTAGGAGTCAGATGTGTGTGGACCAGTGGGGCAGGAGGGAGGACTGCTCGGGATTGGGGAGCAGGCTTTGGGGGGAGAAGTCTGGAAAATAATAAAACTAAAATAGAAAATTAAAGTGAGTATTTTCTTAAAATAGGAAATGGAATCACAGCAGATTTCAAATCTACAAATGGTAGGAACTTTGTATCCAGTAATCACTCAGAGTTATTCAGCAATAAACTCAAGAAAACACTGACATTCTTATTAATGAACTGCCCCATATTTACTCTTACATTTTGGCTGCATACTTGCAATCTAGAGATTTTGCATTTTCTTATAAGCAGGCTAGGATGGTTAGTCTTTCTTCTAGTATTGCTGGACAAATTGTTTTTGTAGTGTCCTTACTTTTGCAAAACAACCTTGGTCTCTGCAGTCTTCTGATACTACGTAGATATGCAGGGCTGTAGGTAAGTTGAGGGAGACCTCTGTCACACAGTTATTTTGTGTGTGAGTGGCAGGACGCCTACAGCTGTCTCATTCTGTGATGAATGGTAAACGCTTTTGGAACTGGTGCTGCTTATGTGTGGCTGTGCTTGCTGTATTGGGGGAAATGGCTGCAAGTTGCCAAAGTACATCTGATTAAATCCAAACCAACTGCATCTTTAACTGGACTCCTTGCATAGACCCCCACAGACAGATCCACCATCCCAGTGACACCCCTGTGGGGTGGAGCATGAGCTGGGGTATGTAGTGCCAAAAGTAACAGCATGAAGAGATGGAGGACTTACAGTGTTTTGCTTTTGAAAACGTAGTAGATGTCCTCACATGAGTGTGTTCAGAGGAGTCTGAGTGGTCCACTCAAGCAGAGCCAAACATCCTTGGCTTCCTGATAAATCTGCCCTGCTCATAATGTGCTTCCAAGGCAGAATGCAGACCACTGTCACTAGAGAGAGGAGGAGCTGCAGGGACCATGGGGCCATTTGTGGCAGCCAGGCTGGCCTCACAGCTGATCCAGACATAATTATCAGTCTGTGACTAACTGCTGGGAAGGCATCTAGACCACCAATGTTGATGTGAATCTTGATTTTTTTCTTTCAGGCTGCCAGAAACAGCAAAAAGAAGGAGTCTTCCAGGCCAGGGGGTATGTTGGCAACAGCTAGCACCAGCAGAAACTGTGTGTGTCCAAACAGCAGGCTGTCCCCAGCTCTGTCTCTCACGGGGTTGAAGGCAAGGTCTTGTGGCTTTTGCTTGGACTCGGATTCTTTCCCCTATGTGTAATTGTGTCCTTACCTCTTGTTCCTTCCCTCCTGCACTATCTGCTGGACTCTTCCCTCAGCACTAACCCGGACTGAGGCAGTGGGCAGAACCGGTCTCTGAGAATGCATGGAGGATGCGACTCACCTGCTTCTTTGGGAGCACAGGGAAGTGAACTCCATTGAGAGCTGACTGGGGAGCCCTTGGGCTGTGGGCTTCCGTGATTGGGACTGAGAATGGCCTGGACAATGGAGCTATGGGCTCTTCTGGCTCACCTCAACTGCAGCAGGCCCACTCTTACCTATTTTACAATTGGACTTGGGGCTGGGGTTCTTCTGGGAATGGTAGATGTTTGTGGTTACTATGTGTGATGTCAATATCTGCCGCTTTACAAAGGGGTGACACCTAATGTTGCGATGTGTCCAGGATTTCCGTCCCCTACCATAACAATGCCTGGGTGATTATCCCAGTGCATCACGAACTCAAGGTTTCCATCTTCTCTTTTCCCAGAGGTGTGCACAGGTGTCTGTGTAGCTGGTTCCCTATGCAGCAAGTTGTGCCCGCCGGGCACTGAGGGAAGCATGGGATTTGTCTGCAGGAAGCAGCGATGGCACAAGGTCAATGAGACCTGCCGTACCCTTAATGTCCACAGCATCTTTGAGGTAAGGTCCTTTCTCTCACAGGGCCTGAGTGGGCAAACGAGCCTCAGCTTAGCACTGTGATACACTGGAGAGGTGAGAAAGAGTGCAAAAACGGGCAGCACAAACCCTCCCTCTCCTCTAGCCCTGGGCACTGTGGACTTGAGCTCCAGGCTCCATCTCCTTTCATGATGTGAAGGAACAGGACACAGAGCTCCAGTGAGGTCACCTCTACTCTAGCAGGAAACTCAATCTGGGTAGATGAGGGTTCAGCCAGTCACTGAGTTTATTCAATTCCCACCTTGATAGTCTAGTTGTTTCCTTCACATCTAGTTGAGATCATTTAGGTCAGAGACGGAGGAGGGGCCTGGAACCCTCACTGGTAATTGTTGCATCTTTGATCTCCACCTCTTAATCCCAAAGCCCTGATATTCAGCCTGTCTCTCCCTGGCCGACAGCTCCTTAGACTTACGTTGAGCAGCCTCACCCAGACCTGGTGACCCAGAATCTGTGCTCTATCGAGATCCCCGTGCAACCTGTTTTCATAAAGGCATGAGAAGCAGAGCAGAGGACCTTGTCAACACACTGACATGTTTCCATGCATACTTAAGTAATTACATGTGTTCTTATTTAATCACCATAGATAAGATCAAGTCCTATGCTGTTCCTCCTCCCTTAACTCCTGTCCTCCTTTCTGGGAGTGTTCTCCTTACCTGCTTCTGTGGCATGTCTGCCTCAGGAACCTCTTGCCTTGGCCTCTTGACTCTGGAGCTCTGCTGTCTCCACAGATGTGAGAGCAGGCAGCTTATGACGTCTGGGAGGAGCTTCCTTCTCCCTTGCTGTTCTCAGCTGTTTCTTCCAGATTCAGTTCAGAGTGTCTGTCTTTATGATCTGCTTGTGTCTCAAGCTCTGGCTGTTGGCAACGGGGAAGATAAACTTAAATTACACTAGAAATTTATGCATATATACACCGATACACACAGGGTACACACATGCACACATGTGAGCTGGTCTATCAAAGATAGCAGTTGCTATTTGGGAGAAGGTTGGGAAGATGCGTTGGGAAGTTGTGACATTGAAAATGGAAAACAGAAAACCTTCCCTCAATAGACAAGTGTATAATAAGGCTCACTTAAATATTAGTAAAAGTGATTTTGCATTCAACATAAAGGAGACATAGTTAAGAGTGTCCTTATTTTTACCACATTTTAGGAGAAGTCGACAGTCTACTTTCAAGATATGAATGTCAACAAATCTCCTGGGAAGTCAGAGACCATTGCCCACAGAGTACTTCAGGAGTGCCCAGTTGATCTGTCCTGTGTGACTGGCAAAATCGTGCAGTCTCCCCAGCTACCTGGAAACATCGAGGTCATTGTGCAGCTCTTACACAACATATCCACAGAGCTCACGACAGAGGTGGATGAGCCTAAGATGAAAGTAAGTGGCCATGGGCACCCTCTCTGTGATGGAGGAATCTGGGTCACTTGGGATGCTCTGGGAGCCCCTTGGGTGCAGGGACCGTGTCTTTCACTTAGCATTTTCAGTGTTTAATCTATCAAGTGCTCCACAGTTATCCTTGAGAAAGAATGAAAGGGAAAAAAAATGAACATATTTACAGAGTGCTTGGTAGAAACTGGTGTCTGCTTTTCCAATATCTCTCTTTGCTGCTAAAATCCTCTAATAAAAATTCTGGGTTCTGCAAAGGGAAAGGCTTTTCTCACTTTTAGTTGTGAGTTAAAAATAATTGTTAGAAAGGTACGTAATTGAATGCAAAGGAAATGGCCCTAACTTCCTGCTGTAGAAATGGGAAATGAAACTGGATACATTGCTTTGGTTTTTGACATTAGAAGCAAAGGGTAGATTGTGCCTCTGCTTCTACCATAGTGCACTCCTGTTGGTTTCCTGCGGGGCTGTCTGACAGGGTAATGAGGCAACCTGCAGGGGTGCCCAGGAGTGAAGTGGGACCAAGAAGGGAAATGAGCCCCGAGGTGGTCTGCTGTCTAGCTGTTCGCATCTAGCTGTGTCCTCTCTGTCACACGCCTGTCATCCAGGATCTCATGAAGTTCTTTGTTCCGGTTTGTAAATGTGGGGTGCGCCTGAGTTCCTGGGTCTCTCAGATACTGTGGAAGTTTATGTTGCAGATTGGAGGCCTAATCTTTGCAAGTTGATCTCGAATGAGTGACTGGTTTTAGAGAGCAACTCAGGAGTAACGCTAGTTTTCTATTGTCAGAGTTACAGCGCCATGGCCAACCACATTCTGAACAGCAGCAGCATCTCAAACTGGACCTTCATTCCTGAAAGAAACAGCAGCAGTGTCCTGCTCCACTCAGTCAACTCCTTTGCAAAAAAGCTACAGATACGCAAGAATCCCATCAACATCCAAGACTCCTTTATTCATATGATGGGCTCCATGATACCTGCAGACAGTGAGGGGATGAATTTCACTTTCTCCATGCCTGTTGATGAAACCAGCAGGCCTGTCATGGGCAGTGTCCTGAGCAGTGGAGAGGAGCTGAAGATGGTGCCTTCCACTTCTCAGATCATTTGCATCGCTTTTCCTACACTAGGAGCCATTTTGGAAGCCAGTCTTTTGGAAAATGTCATTGTGAATGGCTTTGTCTTCTCTGTCTTCTTGCCTGAGAAACTTAAAAGAATCTCACTGCATTTTGAAAAGATCCACAAATCAGAGGAGAGGAAGACCTACTGTGTGGGCTGGGATGAGCTGGAGAACAGATGGAACCGCAAAGCCTGTCGGATGGTTGAAGTGAGCTCCCAGCATGCTGTCTGCCAGTGTTGGCCAAACAAGCTGTTCACCTCTTTCTCCATTCTTATGTCACGCCACACCCTGGCGAGCCCAGTTCTGACTTATATCACATACACAGGCTTGGGCATTTCGATTTGCAGCTTGATCATTTGCCTATCCATTGAGAGTTTGGTCTGGTGTCAAGTGACAAAGACAGAAATCTCCTATTTACGTCACTTGTGCATTGCCAATGTGGCGGCCACCTTACTGATGGCTGATGTGCTATTTATCTTGGCTTCCTTTCTTAGTGGGCCTGAGACACACTACAATGCATGTGTGGCAGTGACATTTTTCATTCATTTCTTTTACCTTTCGGTGTTTTTCTGGATGCTCGCCAAGGCACTCCTTATCCTCTATGGAGTTCTGATTGTTTTCCACACTCTGCCCAAGTCAGTCCTGGTGGCTTCTCTCTTTTCAGTGGGCTATGTATGCCCTTTGGTCATTGCTGTTATCACTGTCGGTGTCACTGAACCTGCCAGAGGCTACCTACGGGCTGACGCCTGTTGGCTCAACTGGGACATGACCAAGGCCCTCCTGGCCTTTGTGGTCCCAGCTCTGTCCATTGTGGTAATAAACCTGGTTGTCATCACAGTGGTCATCAGCAAGGCCCGGCGAGTTTCCTCGGGGAGCTCCATGTTTGAGGAAGTGCGAGCCATCATGAGAATCAGTAGGAACATCGCTGTCCTCACACCACTGCTGGGACTGACCTGGGGCTTCGGGATTGCCATACTCATCGATGACAGCTCCTTGGCCTTCCACATCATCTTCTCCTTGCTCAATGCATTCCAGGTGAGCTCTCGTGTTCTGACCAAGCCCTGGGGAGAGAATCCGGGAGGAATGTCTATGCTTAGGGGCCCAGGCACCAGGACTCTATCTAGAAAACGGGAAGCATATTAAGTAAGGAAATGAGTTTTGGTTCCAGAGAGCCTTGGATATTTTGAATTCTGACTCTCCCATTGACTAATAACATGCAATACGATCTTGGAATATTTATCTCCTTTGTAAAGCATATTATTTTCATGCATAAAAAGGGTATAACATTGCCCATTTGTAGAGGGGTTTGGAAAATGAAATGCAGAGGTGAACGGCAATGCATGAGGTCCTAAAATGATCTAGGGGTCACAAAAGGCCTTTTCATAGGTTGATTTGTTACCAGTTAGAAACTGAGCAGTCACACTTCCCTAACCTAAAATTTAGGTTTACAACGGGAGGAAGTAAATTTTTACATTTAACATAGTTACTGCCACTGAAGAGTGTTTACTTGCTATTGGAAACCATGTTTTCTAACAAGGCAAACTATAGATATCCAGGTATATCTAAATAGATATCCAGGTATTGAAGAGAAGTTCTCTGCTCTCATACCTCACCTGTGTAAATGAAGCAATCTGAATCCTTGCTCAGTGTTTTCATGTGAATCCCTGCCAATTTTTTTATGCTAGTAAAAATCCACTTTTACACAACATAAGGGTTAAAAAGCAATGTCTATTATTAGGAAACATGTTTTGTTACTTCAAAGCATTTTTACAATTTTACTGGCTTAGTATACATAAGCATGCCTGTCTACTGCCTGCATGGAATTCTGTACTTAGCAAGTTCTTTCATGATTGGAGTTTTTTCTATAGTCTTTCCTACTATGGTGTTCTGAAGAGCACAGATATTTTTGTATTCCATATTATGTATGTAGATACCAACTAGCAAAAAAGAAAGCTTCTAGTTTTCAAAAGACTTCTAAAATATATCTTTTATCCTGCCTGGATGTATACAGTAGCCAGGGAAAGTATTTCCAAGTCAGTGACTTGCCTTATTTGGTGGGAGAAAAATAAAACACAGATACAGAAGCCCAGCACCACACTTTGAAGTTTACCTGCCCGAACTGGGCTTCAACTCCTAAGAGTTGTGGGCAGGCTGTGTTAGATCTCCTCTCCAGTAGATATTAAACTTCATGACTAGCCTCTTATATGAGTTCTCTGAATACATTTTGTGTAACTTTTCCCAAGTTGGCAAAAAGCAACAAGGGGTGTTAGTGGTATGTTTTCTTCTTCTCCTTTTATGTCCATATAGATTCAGGGTGCAGAGTAAAGTTATGAAACACACACTCAAATACCGACAGACTATATTTAATAATCTTTTTTTCTTTCTTTCTTTCTTTCTTTCTTTCTTTCTTTCTTTCTTTCTTTCTTTCTTTCTTTCTTTCCTTCCTTCCTTCCTTCCTTCCTTCCTTCCTTCCTTCCTTCCTTCCTTCCTCTCTCTCTCTCTCTTTCATTTTTTAAAGACAGGGTCTCACTATGCAGTTCAGGCTGGCCTTGAACTCACTTTGTAGCCCAGGATGGTCTCAAATTTGTAATTATTCTCTTGCCTCGGCCTCCCTAGTGTTGGGATTACAGACGTGCACCACCACACCCAGCTTAGTGTTTATTTTCTACCAGTCATTATAAATAAGTGAAATATTATAAATAAAATTATAAAAAAGTCAACCTCCAAGAACTTAACATCTGAGGAGGAGAAAAATTCTTTGTAGTTCTTTATCCATATAGCATAGGTTTTTTTTTTAGTGGTTAGGGGAAAGATTCTAGAGGTGTGATTCCTACATCTTTCTTTTTTTCAACTCTTGTTGTTGGATACATTCATTTAAAATGTTTTTGTGGGACCCACATCAGGCTGGGATGCGTTTGTCCCAAGCATCTTGGTAAAGATGACACTTTGTAACCTGGTAGGCCATGCCAGCTACACATTTTCTTATTAGAACTGATGACAGCTTTCAGTAATTGCACTGTACATGAAGAGTGTCACACAGAAGAGCAAGATGGTGCTAGCTGCGTGTTAGTGGGGCTGGCAGGAGGGAGGGAGCCCAGCACATGTAGGGTAGAGAGAGCTTCCTGGCTCTGCCATGGGTCCTGTGAAGCCCTCATCTCCCAGCCCAGCTTTGGTCGCTCTGTGGAGACAGCAGGGTTGATAGCATTCTTGCTGAGGCACAACCGTGTGACAGCTCTGCGGGGACAGTTGTGTTGGACCCAGGGGCCTCAGAAGCCTCTGGCTGAGTTCACAGCCCTTGGGAAACTGGAGCATCAGGACACAGTGATGCCTAAATAAAAGGTCATCACTTCCTTTTCCTTTTGTTTCTTAACCCAAGAAATTGAACTTTCAAGAAAACTTGTGTTTAACGAATGTTGCTCTCTGTCCCACTTTCAAGGTGGAATCTCTGCACTTCTTTCCCTTCATCTAAACATAGGAGTCCCCCTTCCCTTCCTTCCTCCAGATGGTTTGAGCCAATGTAAGAAAACACCATAGAAACTCAGCTATAGGGCAATTGTGAAGGCACAGTCTGTTTCTGACTTGACTGGGATTTTCTCTGCACGCTCAGGAGAGCCGGCAGAGCTGCGTGGTTCTCTCGCCTCTTGCTATTCAGAACAGCAGCTTAGGTTTAGAAACTCAATTTATTTCACGGCTTATTAATTTTTCTGTGGATGCACTTATTCATTTTCATGGCAAGTTTTATAATAATAATCTTTACTGTGGATGGAAGGAGAGCGGCAGTGTATATGGGCAGTGCTGGGTTTTGATCTTTGCTGTGGACATTTCTCTTGTTGCTTCTTGTTCATGGACTGAAAACTCATTATCCATTACCTAATGTCTCCTTGGGTGCTTTCTTGTATCATTCTATTGTTTTTTTTTCTTTCTTCTTTTTTATTTTGTATTTTTTTTTCGGAGAATTGAACGCAGGGCAAAGGTACTACTATTGAACTATCCCCTTCTTACATTTAATTCACTTTAATTTTGAGTTACTAATTTTGTGAGGCTGGCCTCAAACTCTTGATACTCTTGCCTCAGCCTCTTGCATAGCAGGAATTACAAGTGTGCACCTGGTTTAGGTGATTGTACTCTAATGAAAGGGACAGCTACTACTAAATGCAAAACACCTGTATTGGCCATGGCTCCGGCTCAGTAGCACAGTACCTGCCCTGCAAGTGCAAGGTCCTGAGTTTGACTCCCAGTATGAAAAAAAAAAAATTAAAAAATGGAAAAAATCCACCTGTATATGCTCACTTTGGAAGATGTTTTTAAAGTGCTCCTATATGAAGCAGAGACTTTGTTCTTTTGGTTCATGGAAGCTTTCCCTATCCGTGGAGCAGACTGGCCCTGGAACCAGGGTTTGTTGAATGATTGAATCCAGCTGTTAGAACCTTGAGGGAGGAAATTAGAAGACTGGATTAAATTGCATTCTTATGACCAAAACAGTAACTGAGTGATGAATACTGGTATTTGTTATCCTCATTTTTTATTTGAAATGGTTCTTTTTTCCTTCCCCATCTTCACAGGGCTTCTTCATCCTGGTGTTTGTGACAATCCTGGATCCGAAGGTACTTTATGTTGTCTTCTCATTTTCCTGTGTTGTTGTCAGGGCTTGGCCTTGACATAGTCAGTGGTGATGACCACTTATGAACTGTCTGTCAGCTCGAATACTTGTGCAGACACACATAGGGAGCGTCACTACTTTTCCTGATGTCAGCGGCATCTGCCATCCTTCAAGCTCTTTAGGGTTAAGTGATCATGTGGATTAGCTCTGATTCTCTAAGCAATCCGGATCACTGCTAGTTTCAGTTTTACAAATGGAAAAACTGAGACTCTGTAATTGATTAAGTAGCTCACTCAAGATGTGTTTGAAACCACTCTGATTCGTTGAGGCAGGAAACAGGATTATTTTATACCACAATACCATCTTTAGGAGGATCTCTGCTTGGGGTACAGGCTGTACCCCAGGAATGGTTTCCAGTGTAGGGCATAGTTCTGCAATGAAGGCCACCACTGCCAGCCCTGGTGCTTGCCGATGTCATCCTAGCCTGGCCTTTTGGGCCACTTGCTCTGCTGTACTTTGGGGTGTGAGTGGCTGGGCCAAGCCATAGGGCTGCACTTGAGTGGCAGCGGGATTCAGGGGTGAGTTCTGCCCTGCAGCTCAGGGCACCCAGGGAGGGGTTGTACTGACACAGTGAGTGTCGACAGGCTGTCAGCAGAGAGGACCCGCACTGACACAGGAACACACAGCCCACATTCATTGAGGTTTGGAGGCCATCCCTGGCACTTGCGCATCCGCACCTGGAGTCAGCAAAGCAGACACCTCTCTCAGATGTTCATGCAAATGCCTGCTCTGCTAGAGCGAGATCATGTTAACCAGGTTCATATGCAGTCTAGAACAGAAAAAAAACTCATCTTCACTACAGGATTGTGTGCTTTGTTAGGCATTTGCATCATAGCTGTTATTTTACTAAGTCAGCATTAGGGTTTATGAAAGAAGAGTTTCAAAACTGTTCTTGCATTGTCTGTTGAAGACACCACTACAGCTAGTAAAAATTATTCAGATTTGAAAGAGTACTGGTCTTGGTATTTCAAGTTTGACTTGAGAATTTTGACCTTATGATGTCACAGAGTTGATTCATATTTAATGGAAATTTGATTTCAGATTCTGGGTTTTGATCCTTTTTTGGGCTAGCAAGTGCAGTGTGAAACTCTCTGGTGACAGCAAATGACAGCCTCCCATCAGGCCATGACTAGGAGGGTAACAGCCCATTTTCCACTATGTTTTGCAGTTCAGGAGCCTGGGTGTATCAAACGCACTCATGCCTTATGATATTTTCAACTGGCAATAGTTTTTTTGTGATACAGTCCTGTCACGTGTTAAAGAGAACTTATATCAGCTGTGTGGTCCTGGGGAATTCTTTGATGATTGTAAATTTCAGATTCTTCACATGGAATGCAGGGATAAGGACACTGCCTTTCCCACTAGATTACAGAAAACCACAAGTGCACATTTATAGGCAGGTACAGAACACATGTAAGGCATCACATAGTCATAAGCACAACATATGGGTTTGGTAAGCATCACACCATAGCCAGTGTCTGAGCCAGAGAGGCAGAAGCAAGAACAGCAGCATTGGCATCAACAGCAGTAGCAGAGGCCACAGCAGCAGCAGCAGCAGCAGCAGCTTTATTCCGAGCTATTTGTAGGAGTTGTGAGGACAGACCTCACAAGGAACAGAGCCTCTTGCAAGGCCAAACCCTGTTACATTTAGAATTAAAATGAGAAAGAGAAATGCACCAAAATGCCCTCGGTCATGCACGATTCATTGACAAGAAAGTGTGTATGAATTGTCTTCAAATTTTTAGATCAAAAACACTGAGCATGTACCCTATACGTGCTTATTAATACAGAGTGGAATGTGTATTATGCATGTTAGAAAACATGGTTTTAAAAAGGATGAGCACAAAGACCCTCACCCTCAGCTGGAGGCTTTCAAAATTATAACAACAAGAGGTATAAAGCTGAGTACCATAGTTATTTATTACTTTTATTTCCTAGGCTCCATAGGCTGCTGCTATGTGGTGTAGCACTTTTTTCCCCATCTAAAAAATTAAAAATTTGTGAGAAGTGATGAACTCTTTACATAAAATAAAAATAATGCCCAACCTACATTTACAATGCTCAGTTTGTGGAAAACTTTCGTAGCCACTTGGCCCCATCTAAGGCCCTGGACACTCAACTGCCTGTTTCCCTCTCTCTTTTCCTGGTCCCCTCCATCTTCCCCAACCACCAGGCTGCTGAGCCCATCTCCCACCAGCAGGACACTGCCTTGCCACACTATTTGCCAGGCTCAGGCACCAGTGATAACTTCTTATCATCCTTTAATTCTTAACCCTCTTTCTGTTAAATATCCAGATCCGAGAAGCCTTAAAGGGTCGAGTAAACTCTGCAAAATGGATCTCCAGGATATCAGAGGTAAAACTGTCATTTTTATTTTGCATTTAAAATCTTGACAAAATAGCAGCCATGCAAAGCCATCACCTGGTCAGTTTGTGATGTCCCTGGTTGTGCACCAGACCAGGCGTGTGCCTGGGCCTCACATTCTCAAAGCCACAGCTCATTTTCTTCTAAGTCCTCAGTATTGGGCCACTCTTGCCACCATGGGGAAATTCTTCCTTTCCGTGCAAAGAAATCATTTGCCAGTTCCTTTTCGTTTTTGTACATGAGTAGCTCAGAATAATGCCCAACACTATTATCAATTGACCATTACTTGGTCCAGTGGCTTCCAACACTGCTTGTTCCTTAGAGACACCTCAGCCAGAACTCCTTGAGAAAGGTGCTCTCATAGTCCCCTGGTTAGAGGCTGAGTGCTCATCAGAACCAGCTCCATGGTGACTCTGCTGGGAGCTGTGCACATTTAATGTCCCTTCCTGCCATTTCCTTCCACTCGGTAGTCCTCAGCCTATTATTGGTCCCCAGTTCCCATGGAGCACGGGAGCACTGTGTCCCCTCTGACCCCTGGTAACAACCTTCTCTGCACCAAACTTAACTTGTTCCTTGCAGTATTGGCCTAGTAGGGTCAGTCCAGCACCACTCCAGGACAGAGAGCTCCACCTACCATCACATGGAATTTGCTCAGATGGGCAGCCTTGCTCATATAGCCATCATCCTAGTATATTAGAGAAGAATTTTGCTATGGGTTGGAGGTGTAGCTGTGACAGGGTCCTGTCTTTACTTAGTCGGTGGGAAGCCCTGGGCTTGACCTGAAGCACAGCCAAAAAGAAATTATTTTTTCCATCCAGAAGGCTTTTCCTAGTCAATCTTTTCTATGGTCAGAAGTGCAAGCCTATTTCTAACTCCTGGACTATGGCGTGCTTGGTGTGAACTGGCAAAAGAAGCTGGTGAGTCTGAAAAGGCACCTGGCTGAGCCTGGGCATAAGAGGCCAAGCAGAGGCACCTGCTCTGCCCAGCTCTTCCTCTCCATGTCCTTGCCAGCTTCATTCCCAAGCATCTCACCTCAAACCTGCAGTACCTCCAGGTTCCCATTGCAGCCTTGGTCTTTCTCCCAGCTTTAGAAGATCAAGAAGAGGCAGACTATGTTTCTGAGACATTAGAGGTCTTGCCTGTGAGGCACATGGAGAAACCAAATTAGAGAGGGGAACTCAATGGGGAAAAGAGTACGCATAGACCAACAACCATGGGAACACGTATTAGAAGAAAGCCACCTCGGTCCTTGGATTTGTGCAGTACACGTCCTCCAGTCCTGTGCCTGGAGGCAGACCAGAGTAGGACATAGAGCACAAATGGGGACACTGACCACCCCCAGGAAACTCACAGGTGCAGGGAGGTGTGGGGAGCCTGGGGGTGCACAGGGAGCTCAGAGAACTGGGCAGAGGGGATGAAGAGCAGGTAGCCCTGGATTCACACAGAGACAGTGCTTGGGTTTGCAGAGAGTCTGCCGCTCACCACATAGTGAGACTTTCTGCAGATCCCAGGGCCTTGTGCAGACACCTGGACCTTTGCCAGGAGGAGCTGCACTGAAAGGGAAGGAAGGGTCCCAAGATGAATCTTCAACTAGGCATGTGCAGGCAACAGAACAGGACTTTTGCTTGGCGTTGGGGCAGGAGATGGGCTCCTTGCTTGCAAAATCTGTCTGTGCTCCTAACCTCTGGGTGCAACTGCCACACACTAATGTCTTACTTTTGTTTTCCCAACAAGGTCACTCCCCCAGAAATGGCAGTGCCTGGTGGAAAATCACAGTGATTCTTGCCTTCCACTCTCTGTGGAGTGGTGGAAAGGAGAAGCATGGGAGGATGGAGACCACCCAACCTGCCCATCACCTGTAAATACCTACATGACTCTGAGTGTCCCCTCAGAGATGGAGTGGACCCCTTGCAAGATCAGGATCACGGTCTCCTTAGCACCTCTGCCTCCAAGCCATGGGCCTCATTCATCCAGAGGAAGCAGTTGGGTCTTATCTTTGGCCAACGTGGCCTGGGAATTTATCTGCCAGAATTTCGCATCTGTGGAGGGAGAAGCTCATAAATAGGCACTGAAAGTTGAGGGCTGAATGGACTAAATCATCGCTGGCTTTTTTTTTTTTCTATGATAGAAGCGAACTGCCAGCATCTCCTACTCTGTCAAAGTTCAGTCAATGGTCAGGCTAGTTGGGCTCAGATGCCATTGTCTTGTTCTTGAGCCATATGCAAACCATAGAGGTAGTGCCTGAAAAGATGCCTATTTTAACAAGATAAAAACCCAGAGATGTGACTCACAGGTTATCAATGGCTGAGAGAAGGAGGAAACATACTCTACATTTTACTCACGCGTCCCCAAATCAACAATATGTGTGTTTGATATCCAGGATGGGGAAGGGGAAATGTGTTTCAGAGATAAAGCTGCTCATTTTCAGAACTGTGCATGTAAACAATCTGGCATTCAAGGCAAAGGTCACCTGGGAGAGAACCCTACTTTGGTCTGAAGCCTTTTACAGAGTCGTATTCAGGTATCTGCCACTGCAAGAAGCCAGGAGATAAAGTCACAGGGCAGGCAGGAACCCTAATAGCTTTACTGAGATGCCATGTCCATTAAGAGACACTGAGGTCCCTCGGTGGATGGGCAGGGCCCCTCTCCCTCTCTTTGTATCTTTTTCCATAGAGAATCTTTTTCTAAGTAGGCAAGTTTGAGAAGGTAAAGAGGACAATCAGAAGGTAGGGAGATTCCTTGCCCTGGACAGAGTTTTTGTTCCAGTGATTGCTCACACTGAAACAACGATGTCATTTCTAGATAGACCGCAAGAATTGTCTCAGTTCACCAGTGCACCCTCAGGGTCTCCCTTGTAGGCACAGCTTTGGCTTGGCCTCAGGCACAGAATTCTGCACAGAGAAGTGGCACTCACACAAAGCCAGCACCTTGCAGGGAGTATGGGTCTCAGAAAGCGAGCCAGTGAGGGGACCCTGCATGTGGAAAAGTCTTAGCAAGAAGTCCACTTGTTCCACTGTAGGATGAGCATGGAGCAGACAGGGAGGACCTGGTCTGTGACCCTGCTGGGCCATCAGCAGCCCCGTTGGATGGGAAGCCCTAAGCTCTGGCTTACCCACTTCCTCAAGTAGGATGAGGGACACCCCAATGAGGCTCCCTGCTAACAAGGGAGGCCCAGGGAGCCAACAGGGAACGCCTTGAAGAAGCCAATGTCCTCATTCCCAACCCACTCTGCACCTCCTGAAAGGAACTGCTGGGTCAGGCTGACTCTGCTGACCCTCAGTAGTGACGCTGGGTCCTCTCAGGCCTCCCAGGGAAGTGACATGGCTAGGGCCAGAGGGAAGCCTGCTGCTAACAGTGTTAAAGGCAGACTCTAGGGCAGAACATGAATTTTGGTCTATCCCTGGGAAAGTCATTCAGATTTGGGCTTCGGTTGTATGAACTGAACGTAACAGAGCCAACCTCGTAGGATGATCATACGGATTAAATGAATAAATGTGGGTGAATTGTTTAGCAAAGTACTTGGCCAGTAATAATTGCTCTTTAAAATTTATATTTGTTTATTATTGTATCTATGACAGCCCCTTCCAAATGCAGAGATGTGCAAATGCACGCATGGCCTTTTGCATAGGCTTGGACATTCATACCCGCCTAGGAACGAGTTAACTGATTTCTAAATAAAAGAATTAGACTTCTGACTTGCTGTGTTCAATGTTAGGGTTTCCAGCCAGTGAAATCTGCAGTGTCCCATGGAATGAGGGTTTCACCCAGGATCACCCTGGTTGAACAAGGCTCCCTTCTCCGTAGGGTACGGTGCACACCCCTGGGGGTTGCCCCGCTTGGTCTCACCTCCTGCCTTCTCTGGGAAACCTTCTCTGGTTTGTGCAGCCAGAAACACCCATTCTCCCCAGTCAGCTGTCATATTATTTATAATCTGTTCCCCTCATGGTATGTTAGTATTTATTTTTATGTTGTGTGTTCCTTTGGTCTTTCTGCATGCCTATAAAAATATAGTCTCCTGGATAAGGCAGTGAATTTTGAGGAGCAAGCCTGTGCCTTCTCTTCTTTGCTGTGTTCCTTACATTTCTCTGTATGTTTGTACTGCAAGGTGCATCATATGCATGATGTGTAACCTCACTGAATTCAATAAATTCTTCCAATTGCACAAGTGCTTGGCCTGGCTTTGCTAAATCCCAGTTACCGAGTCTTATCCTATCGGTGACCTAAATGAAACCGAGCCCTTTCCTCAGGCACCGCCTTCTTGACCTTCATTGCTGGAGGTTGTGCAACTCCCACCTCTCCCTCTTTGACCTACTTGTCAACATTTCCCTGGTAGCATCTAAGTGGGGTGTGCAGGTCTTTGGGAGAGAGTCCTGTAAGCAGGACACACCAGCAGCAGGATGAGTGAGGTATTTGGGGCTGAGCAGGACAATGTGAACTGCTGCCCTGTGTGATATCATTGCATGTGAAGCTTCCCATGTGGGGACTGTGCTCTTCTCCCCTGGGTCTCAGTCCCCTGTAGCCATGCAGAGACTCAGGGAGAATGCCTTGCCCAGTCATTAAAAAAGTGAAACGGAAATTCCTCTGGATCCCAGGTAGAGATTACATCACAGCTTCCCGCTCGGCTTCTCCGGTGTTTTCTCTAAGTTCAACATGGGGACGAGTGTTTGAGTTGCAGGGCAACCTTTGACTTCAGTGCTGAAGGAGTGTACAGCCTTGCATCCCATCACCCTTGCTGGAATTGCACCGACTTTGGGTGCAGTGGCCTCCGGTGATTCGCTGAGACTTGTAGGACAAACAAGTGACTCACGTTGATGTGCTTGCTCCAGACAGGAGAAACCTGTAATTTCTCCTGGGCAAGCCTGATGGATGCACAGTGGTGAATCACAGTTTCCACACCGGGGCGGCTGTCAGACAGGCTGCTCACAGCAACTGGCAGGTTCACACATCCCTTCCGAGGATGGAGAAGTGGGGTTCCACCCCTGTGGGGACTGAGAGCTGACAGGGTGGACGCACGTGATGGTGGTCCAGGATGTGGGGTGCTCAGCACCCACCTTCCCACAGGGTGATTCTCCATCTCTGGGGTACTAGACCTGCTTCCTGACGCAGTAAGTACATGGCTCACCAGCACGCTTTCCTGCTGAAGAAGGGTTGCTTCTGCTCTGTTCCCGGGTGGGAAACGTATGTGGCTTATGATGGAATGTTCTTGAAAGCTTGGTTCTGGAGGATCTGACCCTAAGGCTATTTGGAAATCAGTTTCATCTGCTAGGCTGTAATTGCTGAATGATAGGAGCAAAGTGAAAACACTTGGTTGGGTAGGGATATTTACTGTCCCTTGAGGTCCCCTCCTGACAAATTCTAATGGTTTTCCATGAATGCAATGGTGGATGGTTTTCAAAATAATCTTAAGTAATTTCTTTGTTTAGAGTCTGAGAAAATATCTTTATAGCACCTGAAGAAATGCATCCAAGTACTGTTAAATCTTTTGCAAAGACATATGTCTGCCTGGGGTGGCAAGTAGAGTGCTGTGTAAGGCGCAGGCACCTCAGAATCTGAGGGTGATTTCTAGATCACTCCATGTTCCATCATAGTTGTTACCTCCAGTATCAGGACTCAGCAAGTTTCTTAAAGGACCAGAGTGATCACCATGTTTATTAGTTTCTTAAATCCTACCTAAGAGTCAAGGCAATGTTTGAGTTCTCTGAAGGTCTTCCAACACCAAAATTTTGTCATTCTATCAAAATTTGACCTCTGATTTAAATTCAGAAGAGATATTGAGTCACAAAATTATTGCGTGGAAGTCAGAAAAAATAGCACAGGTGGTTGTTTCTGATTGTGATGCTCTGTCTGTGTTCCTCTGTGTGTAGTACAGATTATCCACACACGGTGTGGGAATAGACTACTGTGGAGACTGAGAGATGTTGAAGCTGTGCACATCAGCATCCCCTTTAGGTACCTGGGACTGTGACCAGAGCTCTAGTTCCACTCTCAGAGTACACCTGTTGGCAATCAGTTGAGGGTTCTTTTGCTCCATTCAGGTGGAAATCACGAATTGGCAAAGTGAAGCTCTGCTAGTAGCCCTCATAGTACCACACAATGCCATGTAATGTTGGGTGCTAACAACTGTCGCTGGCTACTGGTCCCTGCACTGTTGGCCGCTGCCATCTGAGTCAGTTTATGCCACAGACCATAGGTGGACGCTGTTGGGTGCTGGTCTCTGTTGCTGATCTTTATGGGTTGCTGGTCTCTGGAGCTCTTTGGAGTGAATAGTCTCTATTGTTTATTGCTTTTTCCTTTGAGATGATCATTCTGTCCACAGTACTCAGGATCAAAGATTATAAGACCTTCTCAGTCCTGAGTAGATTTATAGGACTTTCTAGGCCCACACTACATGAGAAATAAATCATGACATCTACAAGACCACTAAAGAAGTCCTTATTTTAACCAGGACTGTACTGCAGCGTAGGCGGTTGGCACTCTGAATGGAGCCCTCCTAGACTAACTCAAGAGGGCAGTGTGCTTATATGGCAGCTATCGGCCTGTGATTGGTTGAAATTTAGGTCTGCTGATTGGTCCAAGTGTAGTCCTGTGCTTGGTCCAAGCAAGGGTTGGGATCATCAAGGGTAACTGCAGCTGTCAGGGTGGGAATTCACTGAAAGGGTGGGGGAGCTTTAGCTGTTGGCTGACAACTGTTTCTTCTCTGGAAAAAGTGGCAGAGCTGAAACCAAGGCCTCTTTCGGAAGGTGTTCGTCAGGCCTAATGGGTTCGGGGAAGTTGGGGATGTTAGCCTCCCATAGGCCCAGATCCTTCCATCCCTGTTCTTAGCTATTCCAGGCCCTCAGCATTTCTTCAAGGAGACAGCAGCAGCCTGTGAGGGGCAGAGCAGGGCGGCAGGATGGTGCCGGTAGACAGGTGCACCTGTGTTGGAGTGGAGCAGCTGCTACATAGTGGTGTTGGGGGGTCAGTGAGGGGTCAGTGAGGGGTCAGCGAGGCCCTTTGTCCTCATCATAGGGTGTGGGGAAGCAGAATGAGATGATGGTGAGGGGTGTGACAACCATAAACCAAGCCATGTCCCCCCTGTCAGCTTGAGAAGTCAGGGGAGGCCAGGCTTCGGTTGTGGAATTAGGCTTAGGGAGACAGGACGTGGGTAGACCAAAATGTGATCATCCTTAGCCGGAAACTTCTTGCCCCCTGACTGACCTTTCCGAACTGGTTGTTTCCATTTGATGATGGGCCTGGCTGAGGGAAGGAACGCAAGTGGCTTGGCTGGTGACAGGCTGTGAGATGGCCCCCCGGTCACCTGGGAATATTCACTTGGATGACACCATCCAGTCCCCTCCATCAGGGCATGTGCTGACTGAGCTTTACCCGTGCTCTATGGAAGCCCCAAGGCCAGCACTGGCTGGCAGGCTCGGGCAGAATGTGAGCTCCTCCATCTGTTGAGTCAGTGCCACAACCCCACATGGCTCCTACTGGGGACGCTCCAGGGTCCACCCAGCTGAGGCCAACTCACTCAGAATTGCAGCTGTAGGTAGAAAGCAGAGAGCCAGGTGCTGCATGGCGGCTGGAGCCACAGCTCTGCAGAGCGTGTGGGGGACGGTGCCTGTGACTTCTGACTTGAGAGGCGTGGACAAGCACAGGCACAGCCACAGCCCACCCCTGCCTGTGGTGGACATGGCCCATCAGCATGGCAGCCTCTCCTTCCTCCCTTCTTCCCTCGCTCCTTCCTTTTCTTTCTTCCTTTCTTCCATCGTTTCCTTCTCCTTCTCTTCCTTTCATTTTTCCTTCCTCCCTCTTGCCTTTTTCTCCCCTCCTTTCTTGCCTCCTTCCTTTTGTTCTTCCCTTTCATTTCCTTCTCTTCCTTTCTTCCATTCCTTTATTTTTGTCTTTTTCTTTTTTATCGGTACCGGGGATCAAACTCACGACCGCCTGCTTGCAAGGCAGGTGCTTATGCCGCTGAGCTAAGTCCCCAGCCCCTATTTTTGTCTTTTTTCACTCCTCCGTCCTTCCTTCACTCTTTCCTTTCCACTCCTCTCCTTATCCTCTCTGCCTTTTCCCTTCCTTTCTTCCTTCCCTCCTTTAGCATGGCTTTATTTCTCATTTAACTTAGGTGGGCCCTCACACTATTTTCATACAAGGCCTAGGTAGTATAACAAGGAGATGCCTCACAGTGGACTGGATATTAGGCAGCTTTTCAACTTAAATCACTAGATCCCAAATTCACCTAGAATTGCCAATCTCTTGATCTTCTGCATCCAGGAGTTCCCCATGCATAAACTCAACCACCATGGAGCAAAACATTTAGTAAAAATATAGTCTGTAGTAACCCACAAGGACTTGTCATTGTTGGCTAAACACTAGGGCACAACTATTTACAAAGCATTTTCCTGTATTGGTTGTTATAAGCAGTCTGGGGGGAACTGAGAGTCTGGGGATGATATGCTTGGATCATATGCAAACACCAGGCCTGTTTTATATGAGGGACTTGAACATGAGCAGATTTGGGTGTCCATAGGACATCTTGGAACCATCATTTCATGGATACAAGGGACAACTGCATCCTCCCTTGGCAGAATAAGGTAGAAAAGAGTTTCATTAAAGAGATGATTTTAAGGCAAACCTTGCAGATCCCATGCAGGAGTCTTCACCAATCCCCGACTTTCTTCACTCTTTGGTGCTCACACCCAGTGGGTAGAGTCCCTCAATACCTGTTCCTGTGGAGCATGAGGGAAAGGAGCAGGTGCTTTCCTCCTGGCTGAGGCAGCTGATATTTTTCTGCTCCCTTAGCTGTGGCTCTGAGCTAGGAGCACCGGTGTCAGTACTGTCACCCCTCTGCCATCAGAGCCCAGGTGTGGGGTGGGGGAGGCCGACTGCTGTGCCTGAGTTCCTTATTGGATGCGGCTGCATCTTCCTTCAGGCCTTGGAAGCTGGCACAGTTTCTTCCTCTCTCCTGTAATCTCCGGGTTAGAGAGGGAAGCTGGCTTCCCTCAGCAGCCCGGAACTGCAGTTTACGTCATATGAAAAGCACAAGTGATCGGCAGTGGGGAAGGTGTTCAGAGAGAAGCGGCTGTGGAAGAGGAGAGCGGGGATCGGGCCAGGCTTTGATTGCTTTCATCTTCGGGAGAAGCTGCTGTCTTGCTAGCTGAGTCACTTGCTGTCGCCAAAGTGGGTGACTGGCCCGGAAACTGGCAGGAGTTTGTTTACAAATGGCAGCTAACTCTCTGTATACCTCCTTGCCACTGATGACCCCAGGTAGAGTTTTTCTGATTTGTCTTCTGTTTCTGAATCTGTCCTCTTCTCCTGTTTTCTCCCAAGGTTTGGTGTGAGAGACTCAGGAGCCCCTGTGAACGCTAGCACAGGGACCAGAAAGGGGCAAGTGTCAGTGAGGACTCACGCAGTCCGAATCTGGACAGAGTGAAGCATTTCCTGCCAAAATAATCCATTTTTATGCAGCAGCAGCAGCTTTAAATTCCTTAAGGTATTTTTGATGATCGAGTAACTTTGGTGAAACCTGGGAAATTTTCTTTTGACTACAGGAATGATCAGAAGTTTGGGGTTACGTGTACCTGTGTTGGGGCAGGATGAGACTGGGGTAGCAGTTGGTGATGAGATACTTCTGTCTTCCTTTGGCCAGTACTTCACAGATTCCCAGGTTAAAGCACAAGGCTGGGGTCACATACAGTAGAAACCAAACCTATCTTGTGTATCTACTGGAAAAGTAGTCAGTAGATACATCGCTCTCATTGTTAGGTTTTTCTGTTGTCTCGTTGTTTTCCACTTTTGCTTCTGGCTACAAGTTCTTGGTAAACAAATGGTGGATAATTATATAGGTCAGGCTCAGATGTAAATATGCACTGGTCTCATAATTACTCAACTCTGCGCCCCGTTTCCTTGAGGATGAAGTGCAGACAGGAATACCATCTGCCCTCCTAGGATTAAATAAATGAATGCAGAGAGTGTGCTTTGAACAGTGACTGGCAAATGGAAAAAATTGATAGGTGTTACTGTTAAAGAAACTCAAGGTTTAGATAATAAGGAACGAAACTTTGTTGGACATATATCTTTCCTAGTGCCCCCACCATTTCTGTCTTTTACAGTGGAGTGATTTTCCTTCTCACATCTTAACTGGGCTGGAAATAGAGATGGTATCCATCCCTGAGGGAAGCTGCCGCTGTGTGGACAGAGCGAGCACCCTGTGATTCACTGCTGAGTGGTTGATGGGCTGCTATGTACCCGGATGGTTGTGTGAATTACCAATTTTGGCTGGTTTTGCCTTCCTCTCTTTTGCAGGCTAAAACTCTAAAGTGTGAAAATGAAGGTCCAAGTCACCATGATTTGCTGTTACGTGTTTTTTCTGACCACAGAATGTTCCCACTATAGACCCAAGAGTCACATCAAAGTAAGTTTACATCAAAGCAAGAGTCACATCAAAGAAAGAATGACCTCTGCTCACCCTGTCTAGATTTCTGATAAATAACACCCTTCTAAGCAAAATCCCAAATGACTACAATTACATTCTTGCTGATAGTAACTTTCTAAAGAAATAAAAGATCAACAGAAAATTGAGAGGTGGCAGGGATTGGGCCAGGGATTGTTAATAAAATAATCACTTTTTAGTACACAGGAAATATAGATGGACAGCTAGTGAGAGGAGACTGACCTGGTGGAGAGCAATCCAGATTCATATCTAAACTGTGCTTGTCACTAGGTACACAAGTGACTCCAGTTTCCTGTGTCTTAATTACCTTATTGATAGTACACTATTTTTTTAAAAAGATAATATTTATAATGCATTACAGATATAAAAGATTTATGATTCTATTATTGCAACCAATTCCTAGTTTCTACCAATTTCTTCCTTCTGAGGAATACAGTGCCCAGAGGACTGGGCTAGCTGTGATCTACCTTTAAAGTTAAGGTAGCCAGAGCATGACTTGGAAACACAATTGTCACATTGATGTTCTGCATGGACGCCTAAGACCTTCGTATGGCTTTCCTGCTGCACTAATGTGACCTTTAGATGCGGGCAGCCTCTGTCGTCCATGGGCAGTGTGTGCTCAGTAACCCCACTGGTGTTTTAGTCAGTGAGTTCTTGCGGGACCATCAGTGGGCTGGCTGTAATATCCCTCCTATATGTGGAGCCTCTGAACAGAGACAAAGTTGGAGTCCCACAGTAAAGAGGGTTTTTGGGGATTTATGTTTTTCAGGTTGGAGAGAAACCTCAAAGCCCCACAGGGAAACCCAGGACTGGACAGATAGAAGGTATGTGGCTCTAGAATGGCCTCCATCCCTTTGGGCTCATGACAGGGGAGAGCAGGGACGCTGGTGTTGCAAGCATGTACCCCGGCCATAGGCTTTCCAACCGAAGAATAATTTATAGTAAGTTCTCCATGTTTACCAATCTGGATAGATATTTTTCACAAGGAAACTATCATCAAAAGGGTATTTATTTGAAGAAAAGGAACCATCATCAGTGGCATCGACAATGAAGCAAGCTGACCCATCTTCGTGTGTGCTTTCACATAGTAGATAAAGGTTTGCTTTCAGACTCAAAGGAGAGTAAACATGTTCAAACCAATGAGCTAACAGGAGACAGAGCAGAAAGAGCGCAAGATTCATTTATTCTCAAAAGGGTTTTGAGGGTGCTTAAATGTAAGTAATGCTTTGCACTGAGAGGTCTTTGAAGGAATGCATGGTGGCCTCCGTGGTGTGAGACTGGCACCTCATCAGCACGGGAGGTAAACAGCAATGATAATCATTAGTAATAACAGGATGAAATCTGTGGCTCTCACCCAAATTGTAGGGATAACTGAGCTGGGCAAAATGATGGCCAGGGATAATTTTGGTGGCAATTATATCTTTATCTAGATGTGCAATTGGGAAAAGGAAAGTCAGACAACTAACATTTGTTGGGCCTTTCTGACAACCCTGTTCTACATGTGGTGCAACATGCTGTCTCACCAATGATTTGGAATGACACTGCGGCATCATTCCAATGAAATGCATGAAGAAAATCGACACTGGTTAACTAAGGTGTGAAAACCGGATACCTGGTAGATGTCAGGAAAGATGCAAACCCACTCATTTTCATTGCTTTTCCCAAGAAACTAAGCACTGCGCAGTGCCATCCCAGCCCTAACACAACTGCACCCTTGGTCCTCAGCCCAACATCACCTCATTAGCCTTCTCTCAGCCGGGATCTTCCCCACTGCACTGCCACTGCCCTAAGGCAATTCTTCGGGGGCCTCCCCTTCTGCTGATCCAGTCTTCACTCATAGGCCAGACTGGGCCAGAACCCCAGTTCTTGTCAATGTAGAGTTTTATTGGAATATATTCCTATCTACCATCTACATATCGTTTTTGTCTGTATCTATATTTAGTGTGTTTGACAGAGATTCCTGGGACCCACAAACCTGAAAGTGTCTACCCACTGGCTAGCGTTGTGCTATTTAGCAGATAAAAATATAGGATGCTGGGTTAAATCTCAATCTCAGGTAAGCAATGAGTAGAGAGAGCACCACTGCGTGGATCCTGTGTACTCTGAAAATCGATTCATGTTGTCTGAACATTTGCAAACCCACTGTTATTTCATAGAGATGCTGTATTTGCAGTTGCCTCTTCCCTGACATTTCCGGTTCCATGTAAGCCCTGAGTCAACACTTCCAGTATTCACATGGTCATTTGTAGACACAGAAATTGTCACACATAATGCTCCCAGCTAAGCCTGGACCTGGTCATGTTTTGCTTGTTCCTTGCAGTTCTCTTGCTACAGTGCCATGATTCTTCATTTTTTATTTTATTTTTTGAGATATGATTTCACCGTGTAGTCTACTTTGGACTTGAATTTGCTAAGTTGCCCAGACTAGCCTCAAACTCATGATCCTCCTGTCTCAGCCTCCTGGATGTTGAAATTACACGTGTGTACCATCAGATTTGTTTCCCAGTTTTGTCTTTTGGGGAGGTGACTTTTATTGTTGTTATTAAAAATGCCCCCTTCTCCAGCCTGGCGTGGTGGCTCATGCCTGTAATCCCAGCACTCGGGAGGCTGAGGCAGGAGGATTGTTGTGAGTTCAAGACCAGCCTGGGCTACAAAGTAAGCTTAAGGCCAGCCTGAACTGCACAGCAAGACCCTGTTTCAAAAAGAAAAAAAAAATGCTCCCTTTTCACAGTGCTGATACACTGTCCAGTGCTTCTATTGCACAGAAGCCTATAACATTCTTTATGCAGAAAATACGTAGGTTATATGCAAAGCAACACTGTAAATTAAATCGGTTGCCTTCCTACAGCAACATGAATAAAACCTGGTTCTGCATTGAGGACTTGAATGTCTGCAAAGGGACTGGCAGGAGTCTAAGCCTGTATTCCCCAGAGCACGGGCTCTAGCATTGCTAAGTCAGTGTTCATCAGGACTTTTATAACATAAATCCTGTGAATAAGAATCGACCGTATCTAAAAATAAAATTAACATTGAAATGGGTTTCTTTCCTTTTATGTGGCAATTCCATTTGTATAGCTCTGCACAGACAAGTTCACAGCTCTTATTAATGACCTTCTCCTACAAACCCAGTTCTGTCTTCAGGGCCTCCCAGTTAGCACAGCACGAGGGGCCGGCAGGATCCAACATACTCGCCCTCCTTCCAGGGAGAAGGAAGAGGGTATCCGGCTGCCCCTGAAGGTGCCAGGGCCCTTGCACTGCTCACATGCCTGATGCTGCCTCGATGGCAACCTCAGCCTCAGCTCGTGCAGCAGCCCGGTTCAATGTGGGAAGGGATCCTGTAGCCCAGGAGTGAGACTCATTGTCAGAGTGTGGAGATGCCAATCCAGCCTCTCGCTGGCTGTTGTTCCCTTTCAGAGAAATGCCAAGGACCGTGCAATACTTCCTCCAACTGCAGCCTGCCCTGTGCTAAGCCCTTCCATGGAGAAATTGGATATATATGTCACCAAAAAATGTGGCAAAAGTCAACGGAGACATGCACAAGCCTTTCGCTGGAGACACTTTTCAAGGAGGTACATTTGTATATTATTGGATAAGGGCTAATCTACTGTGAAATGGTAGGCACATTTTTAATGTCATCTCTTCAGCAAGACAGTAAGTTCACTTGGTGTCTTGTGCTGCTATCATTACTCAACTCTCAGGGACTCTTTCTTCTCCCAACTCTATTTTGTCCTCTCAGCATTTTTTTTTTCCCATAAAAAGATTTGAAACTTATTTACACTTCAGCGTAAATGAGTGCTTGGAGATTAAGCCTTAAGCTTTAAAAGTGAGTTTGTGTGCTCCTTGTGCTAATTAGTTTTTCAGCTGAATATGTCTAGAAGTAAATTAAACTGGATATCATTTTCTGATCCTTTCCATCCCTTGATCATGAGAAAGGTGAGCTGTGTGATCTGGAAAGAATAAAAATCCAGTGCATATCATACATCTTAGTTAGAATTCAAACCTTTTATTTTATGTCTCTCCTTCTTCTTAGCTACCTTTTCTTCCTGTTTTCTTCACAGGCATATTGAAGCACAGGAATGTTTGTACTCGCTGTAATTTTGACAGAGGCTTTGTGAAGGGATTGAAAGTGGTGCCTTTCACTTAGATAGGGTATCACTAAGATAGTCTTATGGCTATTTGGCATCCAAAAGTGAGTCAGGGGAGGTAAATTACTGTTTGCCTTACTCAAGGTCATATTCCAAGAAATGCAGGGGAAGTATCAGGAAGTGAGTGTGCAACTTGTAGCTAGTGAATTTCAACTTTACCAATGCAATTCCTTAATCTTTGGCATTTGAAGCACCAAATCCCAAGAATAGTTCTCCTTTGAAATGCCACCAGGCTCCTCTTTCCCCTATTTCTGGAAAATGGACCAGTTTTCACAATGTTGAGTAGAAGCCACTGTCCTGAGAGCAGATAGAAATAGGAAAGTTCAGGATCTGAGTGCAGGGGGGATTTGGGTGGACCCCCTGCCCTCCAGGTCCTCTACTTAGCATCTCTGCTTCTCCACCCTGAGCCCCCCACCCCATTAGCACCATGTCCTTCTCCATCAGTGTCCCCACATGGATTGCCGGTGGCTTTCATTCCTTAAAGTCTGACACACGTTAGGTACTCAGTCATTTCAAATGAAACTTTTATTCACACAGGACTCAAACGCTGCTTCACGCCTTTCATTAGCATCGGTCTCCATCCCTCTACACATTCTTGACCTCCCAGCTCCAAAGCCCGTGGAGAGTGTCACTCAAGGGATCCGTAAGAACTGTCCC
The DNA here is from genome assembly GCF_034190915.1 of Cavia porcellus. Classification (NCBI taxonomy): domain Eukaryota; kingdom Metazoa; phylum Chordata; class Mammalia; order Rodentia; family Caviidae; genus Cavia; species Cavia porcellus. Next base: position 37,371,459 of record NW_026947511.1, on the reverse strand, counting down.
CTTGACTTTGCCTGCATAATCAATCCCGTGAAGTCATCCGAAGCCACATCCGGAAATATTGCCTTTGTAGTAGAGTTATTAAGAAATATTTCCACACAACTGTCTGATGAAGTGACTCGAGAGAAAATGAAGGTACTTACGTTAATTTCATTTGCTACCAACAACTCTGTTTTAAAATATTGCACTTTTCTGATTTCAAATGTACTTTTCAAGGTAAAAATAACAACCACCATAGGAACAGCAATAGCTATTGCTCTTTGATTTATGTATACTGATTCATTCTGCCATGTGGAAGTTCTCAAGACGTTAGGATATTTTTAAGCTACGCTGCCTACCATGAGCAAGATTGAGTCTACTCAAACAGCTCCAAAACTATTCACTATAGCACAGCTGTTCTGAAAGTTGTTAATGGAGATTACTTTTTCCAAGGGTGACCTGCAGCTCAGCAATTGTGGGAACGACTAGGTAAACAAAGTCAAGCAGATTTCCTTACAACACAACTTTGTCGAGCCTGTTATGTGTTCCTGAAAGTTGGTAGTTGGTGTAACAGGGAGGGAGACACAGTACGGATGCAGCATTTCTCAAACCTAGATCACCATGAAATTCACTACGTTAATTTGGCAATGGGGAAATTCTGTGTTTGGTACAGTACTAAAGCAGGCATTCTTTCACTTTCTTTCCCCAAGTGCAGCCTTACTAATGTGAAATTCTACTGCACTGGGAGTCTACAGTAAGATCAGATAATTAGATCTTCAGAAATTTCTGACATTAGAAATTGATTTTGTGCAATTCGGGACTTGTCTCCCTTGCAGAGCTACAGTACAGTGGCCAACCACATCCTCAGTCCAGCTGCTCTTTCCAATTGGACTTTTGTTCCTGACAAGAAAGCGAGCTCAGATTTATTACACTCAGTGAATTCCTTTGCCAGGGAACTCGGCATCCACGATCAGTCTGAGACCATTGTGGACGAGCTCTTCATTCAGACCAAAGGCTTTCACATCCATCACAATGCCTCAGGGAAATGTTTGAATTTCTCCATGAGCATGAATAATGGCACAGAAGGCATCTCAGGAACAGTAGAAATTCCCCAGCAGGAGATTCAGAAACTACCAAGTTCATCCCAAGCCATCGGTATAGCGTTCCCCACATTGGGAGCCATTCTGAAAGAGACCCATGTACCAGATGGGGGCCTGTCCAGAACCCCCAATGGTCTGGTTCTGTCAGTTGTGTTGCCAGAAAGGCTGAGAGAAATCCTACTCACTTTTGAGAAAATCAATAAATCCCAGAATGCCAAAGCACAGTGTGTGGGCTGGCACTCCAGGAAGAGTGCTTGGGATAAGACAGCATGCAAAACCATGTTGGATGCTGGGAGTGCGGTGCAATGCCGCTGTAACTGCACCAGCATGATAAAGTCTTTTTCCATCCTGATGTCCCCACAGTTGGTGGGGGACAAAGTCCTGGACTACATCACTTGCATAGGGCTCAGCATCTCCATCCTCAGCTTGGTTTTCTGCCTGATCATTGAAGCCACAGTTTGGCCCCGTGTGGCTGTGACAGAGATGTCACACATGCGGCATGTGTGCCTCGTGAACATAGCCGTGTGTCTCTTGGCCGCTAATGTGTGGTTCATCACTGGCTCCAACTTCAATGTCAAGGCCAAGAGTTACAACTGGTGTGTCGTGGTGACGTTCTTCAGCCACTTTTTCTACCTCTCTCTGTTCTTCTGGATGCTCTTTAAGGCACTGCTCATCCTCTATGGAATCCTGGTGGTTTTCCGGAGAATGATGAAGTCCCGCATGATAGCCATTGGCTTTGCTGTTGGCTATGGATGCCCCTTGGTCATAGCTGCCACCACAGTAGCTATCACAGAGCCAGAGAAAAGCTATGTGAGACAGGACGTGTGCTGGCTGAACTGGGACGTGAGCAAAGCCCTGCTTGCGTTCGCCATCCCAGCCTTGGTCATCGTGACTGTGAACCTCGCTGTGGTCTTCGTTGTTGCTTGCAACACACAGAGGCCTTCTATCGGCAGTTCCAGCTCTCAGGATATGGCCATCATCATGAGGATCAGCAAAAACGTTGTAATCCTCACCCCACTTCTGGGACTCACCTGGGGGTTTGGAATAGCCACTCTCATCGAAGGCACATCTGTGATTTTCCACATCATCTTTGCTCTCCTCAATGCTTTCCAGGTAAGCCCCGTGTATAACTCTGCAGACAGCAAAAGCTACTGCCACCTGAAGCCGTAGAACCCAAAATGCTCCTCCCTTAACTTAAGCTGTGGCCTTTCTCACCCTGCTGATTGTCAAGTTGGATTTGGCTGATCAGGCCTGTCCAGTGGGAATGCCCTTCTCCCCTCTCTGATCTGCCCATATCCTTCCAAAATGTCAATGTCAGAAGATGGCATTCTTGCTAAGAGGACTCCTCACTGGCCACCAGTGTTATGCTTCAAAATAAGCACAATTTTGTGGGGTTTTTTTCCCCAGTGGTTTGGACCCTAGGTAAAATAGCCAGTTTCTATGGTGTGAGAAGAAAGCTGGTGGCAATCACTTTGGATATATACCAATCAGTAATTCTCATGCCTCTTTCTTGCTATTCCCTAGGAAATAAATGTAATTTGTTACTGATAGAACTGGATTTTGTCATCTGCTTTCTACTCGCAGAAAGGTTACTTTTCTCTGGGTCTTAAGTTTCTCATGTGTAAATTATGGATACAAATCTAAAGTGATCTCTGTTGTGTGTTCTCTCTCTCACATAGTTGGTTTCATGAGAGTGTTCATTCTAAAGTTGTTTTACCCCCTCTTGCAAGTAAACTTGTACTTTTGAAAAGCTATCATTAGCCAAATTGCTCTCTATACCTATGAGTAATAGAACAGTTACCAGGTCCACAGTCTTAGCCATGCTTTTAATCAGGGGCTGGCAAACAGTGACCTGCCTCCTGTTTTTGTAAATAAGCCTTTACTGGACACAGACATGCTCATTTCCTTGCATCTTTTTCGTCTGCTGCTGAGCTACAACGACACACTGGAGTCACTGTGCCAGACTGTGCAACCGCAAAGACGGTAAAATATTTACTGTCTGCTTCTTTTCAGGAAAAGACTGACCACTGCTTTAAATTATATACATACAAGCACTTGATAAAGCAGCAGGGTATCTCTGTTAACATGTCATTATTACTCCACCTAAAGGCAAGGTACAAGAAGATAAAATGGACTTTAAGAGATTTGCAGCTCAGGTTCCACACATTTAACTCATAACTCTTTCGTGACTACACAGAAGATTGCTTTTGTTCTTTCTGTTGCATTGCCTTAGAGAGAAACCTTTGATGACATCTATTTTCTTTCTTTCCTTCCTTCCTTCTTTCTTTCTGTTTTTGTAAAATAGAAAGATCAAATAACTTTTCCCACTCTTGAAGTTACTCAGTGACTAATGAATTCATTGTCTTTCTTATGTCACACTTAAGTTAAACTGCAAGAATTTTTTTCTGTATTTCTTTTTCAGAACATATGTATTTCTCTCTTTTTTTTCCCTCTAGAAGAAAGCAAAATACTCAGTACTTTTAGTTATGCATAATCCTTTTTTCTCAGCAAAATTTCCCCATGATTTATATTTAACAATCTAGTGACCTCATGACTGTTTCTTCGACATGAAACTACCTTGGATGTTGAGAGACTCTCTAGGCTTCCCATGTCTTTAAACTTTCTCTTATATAGAACCTTCTCCCTCCAGCCCAGAGTCCACGGTTTTACATATACTGAATGTTAACTCAGGCTTCATTTCTTAAGATAACTTCAACGCTTGTGATTTTGAATTATAAGCTTCCACGTTACGTATAGCTGTCATCATAAGAATAGCTACTTTAATATTTGGGAAATATGTAAAAACATTTAATAAGGTTGACAATTTTATTGTACATGAGTACACACCAGCACTCTTCAAGCACACTCCTGTGAGGCTGGCTGTCACCCAAGGAGGGTGATTCAAAGGAAATTCCCATCTGCCTCTATGCAGAATGGTTTCTGATGTTCCGTGACTTCCCTATAATTTATCTGCAAGGCTGATGTGCAAGGAACACCGGGATATTGCTTGAGAGCTGTTCCTCACGATTTTGTTGCATTTACTCCAGGGTTTCTTCATCTTGCTGTTTGGAACCATCATGGACCACAAGGTAATTTGACTTTGCTTCATTCATTGGAATATGGCTGAAGATAGGCGGGAGGATGAGGTAGTTTGGATGGGAGAGCACGGTCCAGGGCCCTTGGGCTTGTGAGGATAGCACAGAACGTCTGGTGCTAGGAGAACAGGCGAGGCTTCCCCTCTCCTGTGTTTGGATCTTCATCCAGTCTTTCAGGAGCTGTGTGAGACTTGCTGAGTCATAGAACAGAACGAGACCATCGTTCCCATTTTAATACTAACTCTCGCTGTCATTGTGCTCTAACTTTTGCTCAGGTGTCCTTATTCTCTGAGTGTGTGCCCCCTCTGACTTTGGTTTTGCCAGGGTCACTGATCTCAAGGTCTCAGGTCTTGGGTCTGAGCCTGGAGAACCCTGGAGACATTGGTAAGATCAAATTCTCTCTCACTGCTTTTCAGATAAGACACGCCTTGAGGATGCGGGTGTGTTCACTGAAGGGGAGCTCCGGGCAGCAGAGGTAAGCACTGCTCTGAGGCACAGCCCTGGTATTTAGGGTCCTCCTTAACCATGTGGGTAGCAGGGTGTCACTTAGTTCTCAGGATTCATCAGCAATGAGAGTCAACAGGGGACATTTCATTTTTTTCTTGCATCTTATAAATTTGAAATATCTTATTTGAAATTAAAAGTTCTAAGAATATGTACTTTGAGAGAATTTTGCATATTAAATATATTTGAACTCCACCTTTGGACCCATAAGATGGAACCACATGGATTTAAGACCATAGATTTATAAAAGATGAGAGGTGGCAAATGAGTGTTGAGTTAGAAATGAAATCCAGTCCAACTCACTGATTTTGCAGAGATGGAATGCCCACAGCATTTACAGGATGTGCCCAAGGTCACCTAGCTAATCAGGGGCAAAATCAGAGTGAGAACCAACTGTCACAGAAACCTCTCCCCACTCTCCTTGTGCAAAACTCTTTCCAGCAGGGGACCCTGTTTTTTTGGAAAATCCATGTATTTATAAATCTTGAAGGAGACTTTTGACCTGGCTACTTGTCTTTTAAGGTATCAACCAATATTGCCTACTTTTCTGTATTATTTAGAAGTAATTTTTTAACCAATAGATTCTCAAAACAATTTCTGTCGAAACAGTCTGGATACAACGAGAACCAGCATTCTTAGTTAGCTAGGACTCTGTGACTTTTAGTACCACAGTTCGTCAATTTTAACCTTGACATTTTCTTCACATTTTAACATTTCTTAAATTGAAATGTATCTTACAAACAATAAACTCTTATCATGGTCTAACTGGCAAGTTTTGCTTCTTTTTATTTTTTAAGTTGTTTAGCACAATATATACATAATCATGTAGCTTACAAGGTTACATTTAGTGAAATATGATCATTTAGTTTTTTGTACAATTGTCAGTTTGGGTGCTTTCTCTTTAGATCTTTATTTCCCCATGTTTATCTCTAGAAAGGCTATGCATAAGTATAAATACACATTCTTTTCCATCAATACCATTACTCATCGTGTCATTCTTCCCCATTTAGAATGCGCCATTAAATTTAACCAATGGATCTCAGTTAATGAATCATTGAAGACAAAATGTGAGTATTCAAACCTCAAGGAAAACCTTCTCTTGCAAGTTGTAATCAGCCACTTGGGCCCCTGTGAATGCCCCACTGATACCATGTGAGCTGGTGGGGAGGAGGGGATGAGGAGCTCACCTTTCATGAAGCACAAATGAGTGCCCTGCACCTGAATGAGTCTGTGTGCACTTTTCTTAAGTCCCCTGAGCTTGCTTGGGTAGATTTAAGCACACCAGCACTTTCTGCCCTCTGTGGGAGGATGAGGGCAGACACAGCCCAAGGTCTGCCCTGCTCACGTGTGTTAATTCGACCTTGTCAGCCAGTGGAGCAGTTTAGCAGACCCATCAAGGAGAAGGAAGACTTGATTGACTGAAAGACAAAGCAAGAGGCCTGTATCTCCCTAAGGAAGTGGGGCTCAGAATCACTCCTGAGATTATGTGGATACCCACTCATACCCCAATCTGAGACCAGGGGGAAGAAGCTGTTAGGCAGCCATGGAGGGGAGACTGAGTCACAGAATGACAGCCAGAGCCTGCAAGGTGGCAGAGAATGTGGGCAGGGAGAACCAGGCTTGGGCATGGTTTGCCTGCAGCCATGCTACGGCTTTTACATATGGAACACGTGAGTGTCAGAGTTTTTTTAAAACACACTCATCTTTTACATTCCTCTCCTCTCTGAGCCAGAAAGTGGTTTTGGGTGTAGGATCAAACAATCTGCTGGAACCCAAAATACTGTGACTTGGACCTTCTGTGTTCCAGAGCTTATAAACCCGACCCTGAGCTGGGCTAAGACACTGAGTAAGAGGCATAGAGAGAGGGAGGAGAAGAGAGCTGTCACCAACCCTGACTGTGTGGGGAGGAGGTGAGAAATGAGGAGAGGAAAATGCTGGTACCCTTAAGTAAGTGTGCTTCCATCTGGATTTTTACAGCAGGACTTTAAAAGGGCAACTCCCATATCCTCTGAGCATTTCCCATCCCATTAGCTTCCCCCATGAAGGGGCATCTATGACAGCTTGTGGTTTGTCACCAAGGGACCCGCTTCTTCAGTAGGTGTACTAAAGCACAACTGGCTTTTCTACCAAGGTCTCATTTGACAACAGTCTGCTTTAGGGTTACCACACTGTGCCAGGTGGCCTGCCCCTCTCCCTGGGGATACCTGCTCTAGCTGCTCTAGAGAGGTATGGTGGGCACCTTCTTTGCAGCTGGTTGGGAATGTGTGGTCAGCCATGGTAAAAACCAGAGAAAACCAGCAGAAGCCAAGATCAGGGACTGTACTGCCCCTGAAGTTGGAGAGGTTGATGAACGATAGGCTGGGGGAATCCCCAGAGAAGGAGAGGCAAAAAGGAGGGATGTGGGGTCCTCTCCACAGTTCTCCTTCAGCTTCTTTTTTGGAGTCTCCAGGTGAATGGTGAACTGAGTGTTCTTTAGGACATTAAGGGACTCCTTGGCCCACTTTCCTACTGAATTTCCTCAGCACCTGGGGCTGATGGTTTTACATGTGACACCACTGGTGTCAGAGGGCTCTGCGCTAACACCCGGCAATGTGGAAGACTGGGCAGGGGACTCCACAACCATCAGAGTGCAGAGACAGGACATCCCTTATTCCTGGGGAGGCTACTGCACTCATAAGAAGATGACCCTTCAGAGAGACTCAGTCTGCATCACTTGCCATGGTCAGGGATACCAGGAAGCCTCCTGCATCTCCAAAACACCTTCACCCACTTGTTAATGTCTTAAATTAATGTAAGATGGCTCAGAATTCATAGTGACAATGAGATGGCTGAGCAGCCACCCCAGAGGAGCAACACGATATGTGCTGTGAGGCTGTGGATTCAGGGCAGTGTTGTTCTGGAGACCATGGACAGCCCAGGGAGAGGAGGAAGGGCTGTGGGCACCAATGCAGGGGCAGGGGCAGCACAGAGAAGCAGAGGGGACAGAGAGCAGAGCTAGAGGGCAGGTTCCTACCATAGCTCAGAGCCTCTTCCCACATTTAGGTATGGGATAAAGAGCCTGTGACCTCCCAGGGGCTTCAGGATTAAAGGAATGGATGGCCTAGGCTGGAACTAAGCTGTCGAATGTCAGCTTCTTATTACCAATGGTGTTCTTACCCCTCTGCCCAGATGTCTGTTCTCCGAGGCCTGCATCCTGAGAGACAGGCGAGCTCCAGGAGAAGTGGCCTGTGAAAGGAAGGCTGGAACAAAAGCAAGGTGACTGCCCTGCTTCCATGGAGGGCATCTTCCTCGTTCTGCTGGAAGTGACACCTCAGAACACACACAGGGAGGATGACATCTGAGTGCCAGGCATAGCAAGACTGCTCTGCTGACCTGTGAACTTTCCTGGAACTGCAGAGGACTGGATCCTGTCACCTCATCAAGATCACGAATAGACCTACACAGCCTGCTGAGGCCTCCATGGAAGCTGGGTCTCTTTCACTCTCAAGGCTGCTATGGCTCCGTGGTTCCCTCATCCCTCCCTCTGCATGCATCCTGGTACTTGGGGACAGGTTACGTCCAATTTCCAGGGGTAGGGGTGGAGGATGGGTCAGCTAGAGGATGCCCCCAAATAGATTCAGAAAATGTTTGTGAATCTATTTGGGGGCAGTTTATTCATGGTAGGTTTCCTAACAACAGGAAACAGAAGGTAACAGAACTAGCCTAAGTATTTATTATTTTATTCTATTTTAGATCTTGGGTAAAATAATTTATCTTCTAGGATCTTAGTTTCCTTGTTTGTGCAACAGGTGAAATATTCTTGCAGGTGTAACTATTTGTGTGTACCTGTATGCACACAAGCACGCATACACGTGTCTGTCTTTTTAAACCACTATATATAGAATTGTATTTTAGAGATAAAAATGAATAAATTTATCTTTCACAACTTGTGTGTGAGTCCATTTAAGATGGGCTTCTGTTCTGTAGCCTTACATTCTTAGTACCAGCCCTGTTACTAATCCCCCTCCACTCACTGCTAGGTCCCCGGTAGTGGGCGTTGGGGACTCTCTTGTCACAGTTCTCAAGGTGGGGCCTGAGATTTTTGGTAAAGGACACCACCCTACACTGGCTTTCAGAAGTTCTCAATGAAATGCCTGGTGCTAACTTAGTCTAAGGTGGTGAGGTAGCCCCCAGGGCTGAAGCTGCCCACGTGGGTGGGAGTGGAACAATCATTCAGGTCTGAAACCATAGAAGCCTTGTGTGTCAAGAACAACCAAGAAACTCTCTGAGCCCTCTTACAGGGGTGCAGCCAACAGAAACAAGAAAAGCATTGGTTTCCAAACAAATAGTAATTATTCAAAGGATGAGAAATGTCACTCAACTGCCCAGTAGTCTTTTCCAGTGTTATTAAAATAAAGTGCTCAAAATAGAGACAGAAGGGTACCTTCCAGAGCTATGAAACTTCCTAGGCATTAATTTATTGATTACATTTCCTTCCTGAGTCTCGATTCTAGGCAAATGACATTTCTCTCAGTCCAGAAATCTCAGAGCATTATGTAATTCTAAGCCAAACAATTGCCTTGCGTTTGGTAGAGTTACTCAGTTGAATTTATAATTTACTACTCTGTTGCTGTTGCTGTCCTTTCTCTTCTCCCTGAGCACTCTGTCTTTTCAGCACACACTAGCAGAAGTACGGTGCTAGGGCCTTCAGCTCTGCAGACACCCCACACAGCATTTCCAACCGTCCCCTTGCTGTGCAAAATCAGCAGTGGAGACCACAGAGCTTGTGAAGGAAAAGACTGAGGATAAGACATGCCGAGATTGGTTGATCACTAATAAAAAAAGAAATACAGAAATACTGTAGTGAATGTGATAAGAACTTGAAGGCCGCTCTTGTAAGTATCTTTGGAAAAGGTTGCAACTTGTTTGGAAATCACCAGAAAGCTGCAGTGGCTTGCAACGGGTGAATGGAGGCAGCCTGCAGTGTGTGCCTGTGGTCTGTACGTCAAAGAGCTTTGGTCTAAGTATGTATTTTGTGTCTTTCTCTGCAGCTTGGTCCACGAAAGTATCTTTTTCTCCAATCATCTAATGTTTTTTTTTGGTAGTGTAATGGCAAGCAGAAACATCAAAATGATCCCCAGGATTTGGAAGCAGATTTATTTATGTTGTCAGGGACTGATCAGGAACACTCCCAAAATATGAGTCCCTGATCTCTGGTGTTCTAGGGCTTATGTTGGATAAGTAAGCAGGAAGTACAAAGGCTTGTCAGTTGGAGATTGGTTCATACAAAGTGCATCATAGTGACCAGCTACGCATCCCAGTGATCAGATGTTTCTAAGAGACCAGAAGCAACCGGAACTGGAACAGGATATGGTACATGGGCTACTAAGAAAATGAAGTATTTTGGATGAGGGGTGGATTTTCTGTCACAGTAACTACACATAAGCAAACATGAAATCGTGTTTTATGTTCAAGTTATTCACTAATATATTCACCCAGTTAGAACAACTTCTGCTTCTCAGAAGAAGCCTTATAGCAAGACCGACCATGTGTCTTGGAGCTACCTTGAGAATATCAGTTCTTAGCACCACACTAGGTTTGAACCCTAACCCTAACCCTAACCGTAACCCTAACCCTAACCCTAACCCCAAATCACCTGATACACTTCTAAAAACAGAGGCTGAGCTGTATCTTTAGAGATTCTGATTCAGTTTGCCCTTGATGGAAAAACACAAACAAAACTTTGTAGGTAACAAAACAAACAGAGGAATTAAACCCCTCTTGCTTGGTAATTTTAATTCAAGAAAATATTTGTTGGTTTCTTGCTATATGCCTCTACTTTGAAAGGTAAAGGTGGAGAAAGAACAGCTTTTATATCTTTTGCTTGGGACCAAACTTCTGTCCATGAAAGAGATGACACACCCTAAAACATGTCAGTCTGTCAAACTTCTACCCAGAGGCTTGGAGTTATGAATGATCTGAGACATTGATGTGGCCAGGAGTGCTGAGGGATGGTGGGACCAGAAAGGTGGGACCATGGCTCAATGTAGGCACAGATGTCAGGGCTTTATGTTAGGCAGGGAGAGAAGTTAGCACTTCAGGATGGGAAGTAAGACCAGAGAAGGAGCCATGGGGGATTATGAAAGGGACAGCCTAACCCAAGCTGGGAGCTGCATTCACTGCTGGTAAAATTTGTCTGATTAGAAAGCCCAGGATACCTGGTAGAGTTGGGCTTGCTCTAATGCATCAGAGACAAGATGGTAAATAGTACCACACTGCTTTATGCTTAGGAGAAAACAGATCAACCACGTGAAGCCAGGCAGAGAAAAGCAGAGGGTTACTGCTTGGGGCCTTGATAACTCTTACTCTGACCTGGCATTTGGAGGCTCGGCTTGAAGATACACTTTATTCCCACGAGTTTCTTCTTCCTGTCAATTGTCATCTTGTATAGTGGTGGATCTGGCCCTGTCTGACCTTTTAATAACAAGTATATTTCCAGCTGCACCCCATAGCAAGGTGAATTTAATCATCTCTTCCCACCCTCTCATGTTCTCCTAAGAAGCATAGCTGAAAGTCTGAATTACAATCAGAAGGGGCAGATTTACACGGTGTTTCTTTGCTAAGCCAGCTTTTCAGGAGATAGCAGTCAGCCCAGAGAGTAGGGAACTGGTTTGGGAGGAGCTTCAGATGCTTTTGGAGGCAGTCATGTGCGATACCACTAAAAGAGGCAGGCAGAGGGTAGAACTGACATCTGCCCATTTCCCACACCTTCTAGGAGGAGCTGGCTAAGCCTCAGGAGTTCTCTGTGTATGAATTGGAAAAGGAGAGAAGCCTGATTAAAAAAAAAAAAAAAAGATTGTGGGAACTCCCCGCACAGGAAATGAGTAGTTGTGTACAGAAAAGAATTGTCTTGCTTTATGATAAAAGGTATTCACCTGGACACATGATGGGGTGTGAAGCTAGGGACAGGGAACATCCACATCTTTAGGCCCTGGGGACGTGGGGAAGGTGGGTGTAGGTTAGGGCTGTAATCTGTAATTCTGTTCCTATGTAAGCACCATGAGCCACAGGAAGCCAGGACGTGGGGACAGGCAGTTGTATATTTTAATTTTGTATCTTTCACACTTGAATGTGTGGTTTGGGCAAGTTACTTAGCCCCTTAGATCTATACCTTGCTTATGGCAGTTCCAGTCCCTTCCGGGCTGAGTACCTGTGTGCTCCCTATGGGGTAACCCTAGGTAAGAAGGTTCAGCTCAGCATCAGCTTCCTCTGCAGAGGTCTCAGAATGAGACTTTTCATCTCACACCTTGCTGCTGCTACATAGCTCTACCACTTAGGGGAGGAAATAGAGGGGCCTAAAAAAAGGTACACTGGGTTCAGCCGTGTACACCTTTGGTCTCAGCTCCGGGGGAGGCAGAGACAGCATTGCTTGAGCCCAGAGTTCTTGGTCACCTAGGAAAACAGAGTGAGACCCTGCGTCTTAAATAAAGTCCTCCCCAGTACTGTTGAAATGAGCTTATTTATTATTTTACATTTTAATTAGCATACATAACAAAGATCATTGATATGTAAGGATTTTCTTCCACTTTAGACACTAGAGAACTCTAGCCAAGGTGATGTAATTTCAGCTTCAGGATCAACTTTGCCTTGCGATCTAGATTTACTCCTGACTCAGCTTCTTCTCAGCTGCTTCAATATCTAATTAAATTCAACAGTTTTCTTGGTCACGTGTCTTAGTTGTAGGAACTGGGCTTTCAAATTCCTTCTGGAACTGACTTCCCACTTTGGATCAGCTTTGTTAATAATGCTATGCTATTTATTGATACATGGTTTGATTTTAGGTTCAAATACATTTGATTAAACTACCATATGCTTTCAGTAGTGTTTCAAAACAAACTCACTGATTTAATATTCATTGGCAATCTACTCTGGGCTTGTAACTGTGAGTAAACTAGTCCCTGACCTCAAGGAACCTGCAGTCAAAGAAGGAGAGAAACAATTAAATGGGAAATACCAATGTCAGATGACTGTAAAATGTTATCTAAATCAGCCAGTTTATCCTACCAGCACAGGAATTTTTTGAGGGAGACATTATAATTTCCATTTTATAGGTTGGTCTGGGTCACATAGGAGGGGGAAGATTCAGATTTATAGTACAACTCAGCCAAACTTTGTTGTACTATTAATCCTCATTTTGTGCTGTGCTGTGTCTAAATACAGCTTGTCAAGGTACACACAGTCAGAAATTTTTGCTGGGATTATATTGAATTTGTAGAGAAAGTGTCTTTGCAAAATCCTGTCTTTAAATTCATCAACATAGTTTGCTTATCCTTCCATGTTAGTCTTTCATTTAATGAACATTGTTTAATTTCTCTGCATGTTCTGCAGTGTGTGTGTCCCGCATTCATTACATTAAACTCAGTTTTAGATATTTTGTTTACTAAATTTTTTTGCAAACACAAATTAAAACTTTTTATTGTATTTCTAGAATCAGAGCATAAATCTAGGTATCAAATCATTCCTATTCTCTGTCATTTTTTTCTCTTAAAAATTTTTTTTTGGGGCTGGGGGTTTAGCTCAAGTGGCGTAAGTACCTGCATGGCAAACGTGAGGTCTTGAGTTCGATCCCCAGTACAAAAAAAATTATTTTAAAAAAGCAAAACAGAAAAAAAATACAGAAATGACACAGAATTTCAATGATACAGAATTTAAAAGATAGTGGAGCATTAACCTAATTAATATATTGCATATTGTTATCTGAGAAGTATTACAAGATTTAAAAGGAGAGAAGGATTTAAAAGGAGTATTACAGGATTTAAAAGTATTACAGTATCTAAAAGCAGAGACGGAAGAAGGGAAACATTATGTGCATATATGTCTATATCTCTATCTATATCTATCTATCTATCTATCTATCTATCTATCTATCTATCTATCTATGATAGATAGCTATACTGCTAATCTCTGTTAGTTCATCCAAAAGATCAGTTTTTGTTTTCACTGCTTGATTGTTTGCTAACATTTTTCATGTTATTTAAAATACTAATTTCTAGTAGCTTTTCTGTTACATTGAAAAAAGTCTTCAAATATTATGCCTATCTCCAGCAACTTTGGTAATCTTATTTATATATCCTAGTAGCCTATCTGCAGATTTTATTCCATATATACAATCTCACGTTATAAAAATAAGTGTTCTTTCTTCTCTTTTCTAGTATTAACATTTTTTGCTTCTTTTTCTTGCATTTCTGTTCAGACACCATGTATTATCTGAGTAAATGATGGGCAGTGAGGGATACAGTTTTCTATGACTGATCTCACAAGTTTCTGTTATCTTTACTGGATGAGAATTGGCACTGTTCTGGCCTCCACTTGGCCCTTATCCAGCCTCCACTCTGATGCTTGCCAGAGTGGGTGGCAGCCAGAGGTGCACTGACTTGGATCTGTGTACCTTGTGGCAGCTTTGCTCCATGACTCACTTGTTAGTAAGGGTTTCATTCTGCAGAGGACTCATTGGCACTGACTTGTTTACATGTCTTTATTCACGAACAATGCCTCAGAAATCAGACAGCTAAGTATTCACTGGTATGAGAGTTAGTTTCTTAAAAAATACTCAATTTAATCTTCATTCTTAGCCTGGCTTCATCATTGACAAAATATTACTCTATAGCATATTAACCGAATCCATTCAAAATGAACTTATTTTCTCCAGGTTGATCTTAATCGGGTTGAGATTTATCCCTAGTCTATATTTCAGAGATTCCCTTTCAGCTTTAAGTGCTTACACAAGCTTCATGCATCTGTAAAAAGGATGATCTTGGTCTATCATATGCTAGCATCTGCCTGGTGCGTACTTTCTTTCTCCTAACCTTGCCCTCTTCTTTGATGTTTTAAACCAAACTGGGATGAAGGAGAAGGTTATTAAGTTAATATGTGTGAAACTCATTGATTCCTACCTGTATTTGTCTGAGTATCTTCCCTCCCTTCCTTCTTCTCTTATTTCCTTCCTTTCTTTGCATATTCCAGGAAAAATATACTGAGAGTGCCTCTGACTTGAGCATTCCAATAAACATTAGCATTAAAATATTAGAAGTTTCATAGCACATGTTAATAGGTAATGGTCTCCAAAGATATACCTATCTTTTTTCATGAAACCTGAGCTTGTCGTAGATTATATAACCAAGAGGGAATTGAATACACACAGAATTAAGGTTGCAAATTAGCTGACCTTAATGTGCGGAGGTTATCCTTCGTTATCCAAATTGGCCCAATGTAAGTCCTAGGGCTCTTATAAGTGGAAGAGGGAGGTTAGGGTTAGAGGCACAAAAAGGCTATGCAGCCAGCTTAGAGAATGGAGCAAGGAGCCAAGTTGTATAGGGATTTCCTGGAAACTGGAAATGGTGACAAAAATGGGCTTTTCCTGAGCATCCAGAATAAATGGGGCTCTGTGACACCTTGATGTTAGCCTCTCAGACCTTTGGTCTGCAGAATTATGCTATATGTTATAATGTCTTAAGCAAATAAATTTGTGATAATTTGTTACGGCAGTAATAGGAGGCTAACACACTAGCTGTAACTATGTGATAATGAGGAGCAATTGGCTGAACTTGTCTAACCAACAGGGCAGGCAGAACCAATTTTAATATGGTAAACACTTAGGTGCCACCTGGTGGTTGAAATCTCACAATAAACGATGTTGAAATCTCACAATAAATGATATTGAAATGTCATGCTTTCCCCAAAAACACTATGCTGCAGTCACGAGACTAGGCTTATTGTTTGTGATTGATGATAAAAAGGTTGAAATGATTTCTTTGGGTCATCAGATAATGCAGTGGAGGAAGAAGTTGACACAGCTATCACATTTGATTACAAGGACTTATGACAGAATAAGAAGCCTATGAGGGTATCTAGAACCCTCATCCCCTAGGGGTGTGACAAAAATTTGCGTTGCCATGACAGACAGCATCCTGAGGCACTGGGAGTGAGAGTCCTGAGTTCTTTCTCATCAATCCATGTTTGCTGATTGGCTACAATATTCCCAGCACTATTTAGTGTCCTGCAGGACATTTAACAGACTGAAACACTGTACATGCCCTTGAAGCCAACTCAACTGGAAAAAAATGGAAAACATTAGTTATAAAGCCAGTTCTGTCCTAAGAGACAAAGCCTTAGGTGTGGATTGTTAAATTTACCTTCTATCAACTTAAAATTTCACTTTCATAAAGTTTAGCAAGTCAGAAGTCAAAAGAAAAATCCAAAATATAGGTATTGCTTGACTGTAGGCCTTTTGGATTTTAAACATATTATTTGTAAGGCAGACTATGTACATGCCACAGCCAGAAATACCAATGTCCCATAGTGCAAGTTTTTCTGCATTCTGAAGGGGAATATATTGAAAATTTAATATCTGTGTTTTATATTTTAATTTTGATTGCAAATAGCTAAAAAGCAATAGTTAAGAATTTAGATTCAATTATCCCAAAGCACCTTTGACCCACTCTGCCTTCTCTAGGTTTTCTTTTTTCATCCATCTAGGTGTTGCCCTGACCCACCACCTCTGATACCAATTATGCTGCTGAGTCACTGTCACCAATATGGGCTCATATGAGTGGGCCATCTAGAAATGTGTGTCCTATTTTAAGAACAAATTAAAGGTTGCCTCTGTTGGTGGTGTCTAACTCTTCAGCGTGGGAGGGAGAAAATATTAACGGGCATCAGCATTGCTTATTTCACAGGTCAGGTTGGTCTCTGGTGTCCATGGGGACGCTGAAGGAGAAGCTGATTGATTACCCAGAGATGTGTGGAAACAGGATCAATAATTTTCAGTAACCAGGGAAGATTATCAGAAGCCAAGAAGCCTGTCACAGAGACTGTGCCCCTTTGAGCCCAGGACTGTCAAACACTTGACAGGTGATGGAGAAAGTCTAATTGAGGCTTATAATGAGTCATTTTACACTTTGGTCACACCTCCTTCTACCATTTTCCATTTTAGGAACAGTATAAGTTGTTAGGGAGAGCTCATCTAATTTAAACCCAGATTTACCTGTGCAGATCAAAATGACTTGAACCATGTAAATAAAATAGTCCCAAAGCACAACTGTGGTTATAGTTCTCTCTTAGCTTCTGTTATGGTTTGTATCTAGATGTCCCTCTAAAGTCTCATGCAGTCACAGGACTTTTGCAAAGGTGGTTGAATCTGGAGTGCATGATGCTGGGATTAAGGGTGTGGATGTGTGATTAGAAAATCAATCCACTGATTGGCTTGTCACCACTCTTATTCGGGTAATCAGAACAACATAAATGTTCAGACAGATAGTGTTAAAGTCTCTTGTTGCTTTTGCTGTCTTCTGCTGCCAGGAACAGTTGCCCCTCAGCCATAAGCCACCCTGCCTTGGATCAGTTGATTATGGGCTGAAACCTCTACAAACTGTGAGCTAAATAAACCTTTTCCCTTTTAGCTTTGAGTGTTGGATATTTTGTGTCAGCAATAAGAGAAAAGTAACTAAGACAAAATTTGGTACCAGAGGAGTGGGGTTGTTGCTGTGATGTTACCGGGCCACGTGACTCAAGAGCTTTCGGAACTGTCTTGTGGGAAGGGGAAAAGTTAGAGTTGGGGTGCATTAGGCTCTATTGTATCGAAGATTCTGGTCAGAGCACAGGAGACCAGAAAGCCTGTTAAGACCAGGATCAGGACTTATCTGCTGGGAACTGCATTGCCAGGTGGACTCCAAAGAATATATATTATGGCAGAAAGTTTGTCTGCATTTTGCTCCTATCTAGAGACTGCTTGAGACTAAGATTAAGGGTGGCAGACTAATTAATCTTGTAGAACAAATTTCAAAGTAATTGAAAGGAGGGCTGGGGATTTAGCTCAGTGGCATAAGTGCCTGCCTTGCAAGCAGGCAGTCATGAGTTCGATCCCCGGTACCGATAAAAAGGAAAAAAGACTTAAAAAAAATAGCAAAGTAATTGAAAGGTAAGGGGATGGCATACAAACCATAACAGAAGCTATTGTTAGAGACTTTTAGCCAGATCTACATTAAGAATCAAGAGCAAAGGACTCAGCAGAATGACATAAAATGTTGTGAGTTTGGCCAGAAAAGGAATCTATTAAAGCTGTGGACTGCAAAGTTGGATCACAAAGGATTTTGACTGCTGAGAAAGAACAGGAGAGTAGAAAAGATGAACTAAGGGCAGCATAAGAAGCAGCAGGACTCCACCTTTGCAGCCTCACCATTATAAAAATGATAGTCTTTTCTTTGAGAAGAAAGCCCCAAAGCACCATGTTGCAGAATGACAGTAGCCCATAGAATTTGTTCCTTTGTTCAGAGTGCTCAGAAACCCAAGCATTTGACTCCTACAGCTAAAAGGGAAGAAACAAGGCTAGTGCTCCAGACAGACCTTAGCATCATCCATGTGGGGCTTGTTTTAAATGCATGCAGAATTCAAGAGTTGTAGGGTCAGAAAGGATTCTAATCAGATTTAAGAAGAAATTTTGGGAGGTCAGGAAGTGTGTCCCTGTGAGGACAGTGTGTAAAGCTGTGACTGTGAAGCCAAAGGTGTAGTGGAGCCCTCAGAAGTTTGGAGAAGTCGGAAACATGGATCATCTGAGGAAAACTGCAAAGAGGGAACAAAGCAGTTCCAATGGAAAATATACAACCACTGTAAGTTAGAAGTTACAGCCATTGGAAGTACCATAGGAGGGTAGTTTGGAGTTCACGTCCTTCGGAGTTCACATTTGCCACAGATTGCCTAGGATGCTGCATATGGAACTAAAGGACTTAATATTTGCTCTGCTAAATTTTGGAATTGTTTTGGTCCCATTCCTTTACATCCTTTTGTTTGTAATTTTTGGAATGGAGTTGTCTATTTTGTGCCATTGAATGTTGGAAGCATTTAACTTTATCTTCATTTGTACGAGGGCTCACAGCTAAGTGTTTGCCTCAAATCTAAGGAGATGTGAGACTTGTACTTTTCAGTAATGCTGAAACTATTAGGACTTTGGAAACTCTTGGAGATGGACTAAATGCCTTTTGCATAAAGGGATGTACATGAGTCTTTGGGGGATACAGGGGTGGAATTTTATGGTTTGTGCCTAGACGTCCATTTCCCTAAAGCCTCATGAATTCATAGGACTTTTCCAGAGGTGGCTGAATAGAGTGTGTGATGCTGGGATAGAGGTGTGTGGTTAGGAAATCAGTCCACTGATTGGCTTGGCATAGCTCTAACTAAGATTAAGAGTGTGTGTGCTACACTATAAGGGACACAAAGAGTCTTGTCTCTCCCTCCCCTTGTTGCTTTTGCTGTCTTCTGCCTACATGAATAGTTACCTCTCTGCCATATGCCACCCTTTCTTGCATCCTGTGGATTACAGACTGAAACCTCTATAAACTGAGAGCTAAAAGAACCATTCCTCCTTTAACTTTGGGTATTCAGGTCATAATTCTAGACTTTGATCATAAGATCAAAACTAGAACTATGACTAAAATTCTGATCATAACCTAAATTGTTTGTTTGTCAGGCCAGTGATAACTCAAGGGTTCTCTGCACTTTCTTTCATTAGTTTTAAGTCACACATGCTCATAGTAGAAAAATGGGGAAATATGCACAAATATCAGTTGAAAAATGAGAATTACTCTTAATATAGTTGGTAGCCTCTCTGCATATGTTGTGTGTTTTCTAGTATCATTTTATTCTTATCCATGCATTTTAAAAAGCACCATGGAGGAAGCACTGAACACAGAGATATGCTATTATTGTTTTGCCTGTCTTGTGATTATTTACTGTCATTAATATTAAAACTGTTGTTCCTCCCCTCCCTGGTAAGTGGTAGTGGTGTGGCAGACTGTGGCCTTTACAGGGGGAGAACCAACAGCAGCTCCTGAGATCCATGCCATGTTGGAACTTAGGACGCTGTGAAACCTAACAACCAGCCTGCCTCCCTGCTAAGCAATAGTGAACCTAGTGATGCACAGCCTAGTGTCAAACATCCCACTTCCCCTACCCCCCTTCTCCTGTCCCCGCCATTAGCAAATGGGAATCAGAAATCTGAGTGTCTCCTGGGAGGTGTACCATAGCAAATAAGGGGGACTTCCTTCTACCATCTCTTTGAAGGCAAATATTTTTGTTACTTTTTTTCTTTATTCTGATTAATGGTACTGCTCTATTCAATATTCTGTTTTGATAAGTTCTATAATGTTCTGTATTTCATCTCATTTTGATATACGTGATTGAAAGAACAACTATTATAAAGATAACAAAATATACTGTGATACTTATTACTGTTATCCTAGTAACCTGCTGTGAAGTTCTGTACCAATTTCACTGTATGATCTTAGTTGGCTTTATTATGTCTTGTTCTGTTGTATTTAACCACTTTCAAAATAAAATTAAAAAAAATATTGAAACTGTTATTTAGGTAAGAAGAAAGGAAATGAGAAATAATCAGTTGAGGACCTTTTTTCAATATGACAGACTGGGGCTGCATGAGATGAGTTCCAGCACACCAGCGCAGGCCGAGGGAGAGTTTAAGATCATCACTATCAGTAGTTAAGGGCCTTCCCAGCTTCCAGCCACACTAGACTAGGCTTGGGAGGTTTTATGGGCCTGACTAGACCATACTCAGCGACCTTCTTGAATCAGGGAGCCGAGGGCATGTGAGATGAGTCCCAGAACATCAGTGCTAGCCCAGGGAGAGCTTTGGACTATCACCCAAGTGGTTAGGAGCCTTCCAAGCTTCCTGGAACATGGGAGGTGGCACAGGAGGTCTGGTGGGCCTGGCTGGACCATGCTCAGCAACCTCCATTCAGTCCCAGGAGCCAAGGGGGTAGGAGGCAATTTCCAACATGCCTTGGGGAAGCTGTGGAAGATCACTTGAAACATGGAAATATAGGAAAATGACAAGACAAAAGACCAAAATGCAATCTCAAACTTCCAGCCCATCCCAAGAAAGCCTAGGAGCCATGTATATAGAAGAAAATATATGCCATACACCTGAAATAACTGCAATAAAGAAGCAACTTCAGGAAGCTTTAAAGGAATTTAAATTAGAAATAATCTCCCAGGTAAAAGAAAAAATGATAAAAGTAATGAAAGAGATGCTGAACACATTTAAAGAAGACACAGTTAAAAAATTAGGGGAAAAACAAAAAGAATCCATGAATGAATAATATAAGAAACAGAATACATGAAGCAGATTCAAAGAGATATACAGGAAATCAAAAATTCCATTGTAAGTTGTCAAAACTGTTTCAATGAAAGTGAAGATAGAATTTCAGACCTTGAAGACAAGATTGCAGCTAGTGAACAGGAAAGGAAAAATCTTTTAAAAATAACAAGGAATCAGGAAATAACAATTCAACAGCTGCAAGATGATGCAAAGAAAAACAACATAAGATTAACAGGGATAAATGAAAAAGAAGGGGATAACACAAATGGTATGAAGAGGCTATTTACAGAGGTAATAGCTGAAAATTTCCAAAACATGAGAATGGAAACTGATATTAGGATTAGTGAGGCACATAGAACTCCAAATAGCCATAACCAAAATAAAACTACACCTAGACATATAATAACCACCATCCAAGAAATCCAACATAAGAATACAATATTAAAAGCTGTTAGAGAGAAAAAAATATATGGCATATAAAGGAAAACCTATCAAAATCACTGTAGACTTCTCAACACAAACAATGAAGTCAAGAAGAGCATGGAGTGAAGTATTTCAGATCTTAAAGGAAAATGACTTCCAACCTAGACTGATGTACCCTGAAAAACTATCCTTCAAAATGAATGGAGAGATAAAATACTTCCATGACAAAGAACAGCTGAAGAACTTCATGATCACCAAATTAACCCTGCAAAGAATACTGAAAGGCATTCTAGATACACACAGGAAAAAACTACTAAGCAAGGCAGACAATTATGAATGGAAAGATAAAGATGCAATAGCAGAAAGACAACATGTCAACAATAAACCAATACATAGCACTTATAACCATTAATGTAAATTGTCTCAATTCAATTGAAAGAAACGGACTGACAGAATGGATCAAGAAACAACATACAACCATATGTTGTCTACAAGAAGCCCATCTAATCCAAAAGGAAACTCATAGACTGAAAGTCAAAGGATGAAAAACAATACTTCAAGAAATAGGACTCCCCCTACCAAAAAAAAAGCAAGGGTAGCTGTTCTGTTTTCAGACAGTGTGAACTTCAAACCAAGAATGATCTGAAGAGATAAAGAAGGTCACTACATACTAGTTAGGTGAAAAGTTTAACAGGAAGAGATAACAATCTTAAATATATATGCACCAAATTCCAGAACACCCAGTTATACAAAATAAGAATTAACAGAAATGAAAAATCAAATAAGAAATAACACAGTTATAACAGAAGACCTTAACACACTATTGACATAAAGGGACAGAGCAAAAAGACAGAAAATCAGCAAAGAAATAACAGAACTGAATCACACCTGTGAACTAATGGACTTGATTGACATACACAGAGTGTTCCATCCAACAACATCAGAATACACATTCTTCTCAACAGTACATGGGACATTCTCTAAAATAGATCATATGCTAGCCCACAGAACATATTTAAGTAAAAGCAAAAGAATTAAAACTATCTCATGCATGTTATTGGATCACAGCACCATGAAACTAGAAATTAATGATAAAAGAAACTGCAAAAATCCCACAAACACATGGAAATTGAATAATACACTCTTGAGCAATCAGTGGGTCACAGAGGAAATTAAAGAAGAAATTAAACAATACTTACCAAGCAAACAAAAATACAAACACAACTTACTGGAATCTGTGGGATGAAAGCGGTCCTCAGAGGAAACTTTATTGCACCGAGTTCCCACATCAGGAAAACAGAACGAAAACAAATAAACAACTTTATGGTATACCTCAAACATCTAGAAAAAGAAGAGCAAGTCAAGCCCAAAGCCAAAGGAAGGGAGGAAATTATAAAAATCAGAGCAGAAATTAATGCAATAGAGACTAAGAAAACAATTCAAAGAATCAATGAACCAAAGAGGTGGTTCTTTGAAAGAATAAATAAAATTGATAAGCCCCCAGCCAATGTTATTAAAAAAGGAAAGAAAAAGCTCAAATTCATGCAGTAAAGAATGAAAAAGGTGAAACCACTACAGACTCTGTGGAAATACAGAAGATCATTAACACCTATTTCAAAAACCTCTACTCTCCTAGGTTCGGTAACACACAAGAAATGGACAGATTCCTAGAAACATATGAAATACCAAAGCTGCATCAAGAAGATATAAAATTGCTGAATAATCCAATTCCTATTAATGAAATTGAAAATGTAATTAAGTCCTTACCTACAAAGAAGAGCCCAGGCCTAGACGGATTCACTGCAGAATTCTACAAGAAATACAAAGAAGACTTACTGCCGACAGTTCTCAAACTCTTCTATGAAATTGAAAGGGAAGCAATTCTTCCCAAGTCATTCCGGGAAGCAAAATTATTCTAGTACCAAAACCTGAGAATGATCCAACCAAAAAAAGAGAACTACAGGCCAATCTTCCTAATGAACATAGTTGCAAAAATTCTCAATAAAATATTGGCAAACAGGATGCAGCAAATCATCAAGAAGATTATACACCATGAGGAAGTGGGAATCATTGAAAGTCTCCTTGATATAATAAATAAATTCAGCAATATAGCTGGATACAAAGTCAATACTCAAAAATCACTAGCATTCCTATACACTAACAACAAAATGACTGAGAGACAAATAAGGGAGGTGACATCCTTCACACTAGCATCCAAAAAAAATGAAATACTTAGGAATTAATCTCACAAAACAAGTAAAAGTTCTACACAGGGAAAATTATAATACTCTCAAAAAGAAATCATAGAGGTTCTCAAAAAATGGAAAGGCATCCCTTGTTTATGGATAGGAAGAATAAATAATGTGAAAATGGCTATTCTCCCAAAATTCTTATACAGAGTCAATGCAATCCCAATGAAAATACTGTTAACATACGTCATAGATCTAGAGAAGTCACTCCTAAAATTCATCTGAAACCAGAAGAGACCTAGAATAGCAAAGGCAATTCTAAGCAGCAAAGGCAAAGCAGAAGGTATCACAATCTCTGACTTGAAGTTATACTACAAAGCAACTGTAATAAAATCAACACGGTACTGGGATAAAAACAGATCTGAAGATCAGTGGAATAGATTAGAAGATACAACCACAACTACAAACACATTCAACCACCTAATCTTTGATAAAGGGGCCAAACATGTTCACTGGAAGAAAGACAGTCTCTTTAATAAATGGTGCTGGAAAAACTGGCTCTCCATATGCCGAAAACTAAAACTAGACCCATGCCTATAACCATGTACTAAACTAAAATCTAAATGGATAAAAGATCTGAATATTAAAACAGAAATACTAAATCTTTTCTAAGACGAATCACATAAAAATCTTGAAGACATAGGGGTAGTTAGAGAATTCATTAACAGGAATCAAACTGCATGGGAAATACTTCCCAGAATCAATAACTGGGATCACGTATTATTAAAGAGTTTCTTCATGTCAAAAGAAATTTCCAGCATAAAAGAAAACCCACAATCTGGGAAAATATCTTAGTGAACTGTCCTTCAGACAAAGAACTTCTGTCTAAAACATATAAAGAATTTAAAAAAAAAAAATCAAACTCCTGAAATTCAAAGACCCAATCCAAAAATGTGCATCTGAGATGAATATACAGTTCTCATATGAAGAAATACAAATGGCAAATAAATACATGAAAAAATGTTCATCAGGGGCTGGGGATTTAGCTTAGCAGCATAAGCGCCTGCCTTGCAAGTGTGTGGTCGTGAATTCGATCTCTAGTACTGATAAAAAACAAAAAGACAAAAAAAAAAAAAAACCCAACAACAACAAAAAAAAAAGAAAAAATGTTCATCATTATTAGTCACCAGAGAAATGAAAATTAAAACCACACTGAGATTGCATCTCACTCCAGAAAGAATGACCAGGATCAAGAAAACTACCAACAACAAATGCTGGAGAGGCTGTGGGGAAAAAGGAACTCTCACTGTTGGTGGGAGTGTAGACTGGTGCAACCACTGTGGAGGTCAGTCTGGAGATTTCCCAAAAAGCTGAGATTGGAAGTCCCATTTGATCCAACTATTTCACTTCTGGATATATTCCCAGAAGAACTGTAAACATCATATCACAGTGATGTATGTGCACCCATGTTTATAGCAGCACAATTTGTAATAGCCATATCTTGGATACAACCTAAGTGTCCATCAACTGAGCGATGGATAAAAAAGCTGTGGTATTTTTATACAATGGTGTACTACTCAGCTATAAAGGATGATCACATTCAGATATTTAGAAATAAATGGGTGCAACTTGAGACCATACTCATAAGTGCAATAAATCAAACTCACATGTATAAATACACTGTATGGTCTCCCTACTGTAAGAAATGGTGAGAGTACATAAGATTTTATGATGAACATGATTCCCCATTACATTGCTTTGAAGCCCTATAATGTTTTCATTCATTATTTGGAATGGTTTTATTTTGTTTTGTTAGATTTTATTATCTGTGATGCTATGAACAGCTTATTTTGAAGAAAACAAGACATTATGACAGCCATTGCTGATTTAATATCATCTTGCTTTGAAGTCCTACCATGCTTTTGTTTTTCTAATTCCATTGGTTTTACCATGCTATATCTTATTGGATTTTAATATGTGTGATAGTATAAACAAAATTTTATGGAAAATGAGATAATATAGTAGCTATTGTTCATTTTTTGTTATTTGGTTCTGAATGCCCTGTAATGCTTTCATTCTCTTGAATGGCTTTATACTATTTCATTATGTTTGATATTATTGTATGTGAAGGTATGCTCAAGTATTTCAAAGAAAGAGACATTATGGTAGTTACTGTTAATATCCGGTTGTCTTGTGGTGAAGTGCTGTGTTGCTTACATTGTTCTGTTCTGATCTGCTCTGTTCGGTCCTCTTTTGTCTTAATCTCTTTAAAATAAAAAAATTTAAAAAAGAAATAATCAGTTGAGAGACAGAGCTAACGGGTTATATTCTAGGATAAACTGGCAAACAGTGTTTACTCATTCTATTTTATTTGAGTTTTTAAAATACAAACGATCATACCATTTCATAAAAGACGAGACCGATTAAAAGACAAAGAGAGCAAAGTGTCAATTAATAAGAGTAAGGCTAGGATATTACTGATAAAAAAGCAGCCTAGATGGTGGGAAATTTAGAAAATAGAACTCTGTCTCCTTGACCATCCTGAAATTAGGAGGGAATCAAGCCACTTTGAAGAGAAAAAGTATTTTGTGGTTCCAGCTACAACTACTGGCTTCTAACCCGATTATTCGGAGAGTGCCCCTCTGCGTGGAAGAGGTTATTGGTAATTCACTTTATTCTCCCTAGTAAGCCAATTTAGTCTTTTCTCTAAATAAATATAGCTTCTAAAGTCTCCTTGCTTATTATCTTCTTTACTTATAATATTGAACATTCTGATTTCAGCAACGCTCCCCCCCTTCCTTTGCTCTTTTTTAGCATCCAATTAAAAGTTTAGGCTACAAGGGATGTTTGGCGCACAGCCCTTCTAAATCTGCCACCAGGTGGACGACATTCACACATTCTTGGTCTCTGCAGAATAAGCACCAAATGTGCAAATATAAAACAAAGTGTCAATTTCTATAATGGCTTATTTCCTATCCTATTTCTCAGTGTATTGAACCCAAATAACCTGCATGGCTCATTTTTTGGCTAAAATTAGTTTCTATTTTATCTTCTAAATTAAGATAGGAAGAAAATGGAGAAGGAAAAAAAAAAGACTTTCAATTTTTCATCAGTGGGCCCAAACCTTTAAGAACATACTTTTATGTATTTATTAATCATATTTTATTAAAGGATACCTTATAATGCAAATCCTAGCATTTTATTTCTATGGTAGAAAGTCCTGGTTGTTTGTGGATAGATTCTGAATGATCATTTCAGAAGCCCCACTGTTGTTAACTACATATGGGTTGAACTTTAATAAAAAGCTGAAATTATGTTGCAGCTCATCAAATTATGCTGGCTGTCCATTATTTTGTTTTTATTCAGGAATACTATTACAGCCGTTTTTTTTACTCAGGAATACTACTACAGTAAAGTCTTATTTCATAAGCTAATAAAAAGTGCACTTAAAGAGTCTTTAATGATTTTACTGAAAATAATACCTAAAATACCTTTTAAGATTCTGTTGTGTAGTACTTATTTTTAAGATGCATACTGTTTATATATACACAGGTTTCTATATTAGTTTGAATGTTATATTTTTATCTGCTTCTCATCGGTAGCTGTGCATTGTTTTTTTACTGCCCATTTCAATGACGCACAAGATACACACAGCTCACATACTCTGCTGGCTTGAGCACTGAATGCCACTGAGTATTTTTATTGTCTATTTCCTCCATTTTTGTAAATATACAGAAAATATTCTTACAAACTCTAGAATGTGCTGTGAGTAAATTCAACCTTTGAGCATTACAGTTTAAGTACAGTTTAAACTGCTTAAGGGCCAAACATATGATAAATTCTGATGTGTCCCAAGTGTACACAAAAGTTATGTAATTTCTGGAGTTGTGAAGTGCAGTACTTCGAATACGTAAGTTAGATTGGGTTGATCATGCTTGCTATCCAGATCTTCTCCATCAGCACTGCCCAATGCTATCCAATTCTTACTTTTGAATTTTTCTAATACCCCACATTATAAAGTAAAAGACATGAATTTGTAGTATTTTAATACATTGTATTCAAAATAGTATTATTTTTTAGTAAGGATTACAGCTTTTTTAAATTTTAAAAACAAAATAAAAATGATGATACAGAATTTCAAAACAAAATAATAAGAGATTAATACTGGTTAATATATTGCATATTGTTGTCTTCAAAGTAGTTATTCAGATTATAAGATATAGGCATAAAAATGATCAAACAATTGAACAAAGAAAGCACAAACTGTTGTTTTTGATGAACTAATGGAGATTAGTAGCGTAGTTATCTATATTGTATATATACACATATATATGAATACATATACAGACGTGATCTTTCACCTTCTTTTTCTCCTTTTCTCTATCCCAATAGTTCTTCCTTTTGAGCAGTTTCTTTACCTTTCCCTTTGTTGTACAACATATAATTAGATGACATTATTAATAAAAAGTCATAGTCTTTACTATCTCAAGTATGTTTCATAACACACAATGCATCATAAATCAGGTGCTAAATTCTGATCATAAATTTTGTTTTGAGAGAAGTAGATTGATAGTAGATGTATGTCCAGTTTGCTCCCATCAACTGTCAATGGTATTTTTTTTTTTTTTTTTTAGCTTGAATCAGTGATACAGCCTTGACCATCTGTATCATCTCTGACCACAATAGGGCAAATAAATACACTGAAGGTTCATGTGTAATTCCTCAAGTGCCAGCTTGGTCCCCCCCAGTGTCCTTTCTTAGGATTGTAGCTGATTTCATTACCATTCTTCATCTGAATTAACAACTCTGCTTTTGTTTCTAGGCCAGGCACTGCTTGCCACAAGACTTAGTTAAGGTCGGAGGCAAGTGTAGGGTACATGATGAGAGACAGAAGCAGAAAAGAAAGCATTTCCTTTAATGTTTACATCCACTTTGGCAAAACTGGCTAACATATTTTAGAAAACTTCCCTTGACTTTTGAAGTAAAAGCATATGATTTTAAAAACTGTATTGTGTATTTTCAAAACTGTGTCTATTTAAATAAAATAAATTTACTAACTTGGACCAGCTCCACTGTTAGCGTCAGTTTCAGTGAGGTTTTATGAAAGTTGAGAAGCAACTTTAAATTTAGCAACATCAAGAAAGTCCTGTGTTTGTCACTAGTTACACACATTCATTTCCGGGAATTTTTTGCTTTAATAGTACTCTACCTCATCATCTCCTCATGTCAACATGAAAATAAATCCAGGACACACACAGTCCCCTGTGACCTGGTACATAGTCCTGAGTTGAGGGGGTGTGCTCATCAGAGTCACCAGAGTGGCCTTTCACGAAACATAACCAGACATGAACTAGAATCCCCAGGGGACCCAGGAAAACGATCTTTAAACAAAGGTTGTAAAAGTTTTCATGACCAGGTAAGGCTTTAACTTGCTGATTTGCACCTCACAGAATAATAAGTGGACACATTCCCACCTATCAGCCCTTTACTGAGGCACAAATTCCATTGGCTGCATGGGTTCATGTTCTGCTGTTTTGCTAAGGGAGTATTTCAATTATCATTGATAGTTTAATTGATTTTTCTACTATTTTTCCATTTGTGTTTCATGGATTCTTAGCTTTTAATATGTCATTTCTTCTCTTCTCATTTGCTCCTTTTTCATTCCATTTTCTGAAGATGGACTCTTAGGTCACTAACACTTGAACTTCCTTCTTGCTAAATGATGCAGTAATGTATGTGCTTTTGATGATGGATTGATCTCTTCACCACTGTGAGACATCCATGGCTGTGGAAATTTTCTTTCCTCTGCAGTTGACTTTTTTTGGTATTGATATGGTCACTCTACATTTCTTTTGATTGGTCTTGGCATGATATACCATTTTTTATCTTTTGTATTTAAACTTATTATTTATATCTCTTTATTTAAAATGAATTTATCACAGATAGTACGTAGTTAGACTTTATTCTTTCAATCCATTTTGACAATCCTTGCCTTTGGATTTTAGTATTTAGACCATTTGCATTGACTGTGATTACTTACCTAGTTAAATCCAAATCTCTTACTTTGCTGTTTGGTTTCCATTTATGCCATCTAGGGTGCCATGTGCTGATTAGGCCAGGGAACGAGTGCCTTTGTGTTTGGCTACCTATGATTTTGGAAGTGTCTACAAGGTGTGTCTGGAGGAAACTAACATCTGACAGCAGAGTGAATAAAGCAAATCACCCCATCCAATAATGTGAACTGAGTGGAAGGACCAGGCCCTTCTGTGAGTAGAGGGAGATGCTGTCTTACTGTCTTGGGGCTGGAAGTTCAGTCTCCTCCTCTTCTGAACCTGCAGTTGGACACCATTGGTTGGCCTCCTGTGATTGCAGATATAGGGCAACTTAACCCCCATAAACACAAGAGGCCATGCCTTGTGGTATAGCTACCTCCCTCTCCGAGTGTAGAGCAGTATGATTCTGCGCGCTGTCCAGGGCATAGCTGTGGGAGGGTTGGTTGAAATAAGGTTTACTAGAGTTAAACAGGTCATTGAACTTGGGGAAAAATTATCCACCCAGTAACTGGGGTTTAATCCTGGCGCTTGTCTTTGCCAACCCCAAGGGGTGGATTCCATTTGAAGCAAACAGGCGCAGATGAACCTAGCAGAATCTGTGTGCAAACGCAAGCAGTGAGTGCTCCCTGGACTATTTCCTCCGGAGCCCACCCCTCTTTCCCCGCAGTCTTCCCTGTGCATTTCTCAGCCAGCATCTTTGCAATGATTTTCAGTTATTTATTTACTGATTTAAATAAAGAAGACATGCACCGCCAAGGAAAGATGAACCTGTCATCCAAGGTGAAGCCTCTGAAAGAAGATACAGTTTCAGTAAGTGGGGGGTAGGTAGGTGAATGGAATACAATTTGGGTCCTGATTTGGGAGAATCATCTTAAAATGGAATTATATCTGGAAAGGATAGTTTTAGTGGTAGTGAGATAAGATATTTACAATCAAGGTTATATTGGAAAACCCAGTTAGATTTCTTTTGATAACAAAAATCTTTGATAATAAAAAATAAAATAAAAATCTTTTGATAATAAAAATTTTTGATAATAAAATAATCTTATGTTTTGGAGGCTTGCCTGAAATGATTTGGTTTATTGACACTTTATATTTTTTTTCCTCTAACAGAAAAACTATACCAAAACAAAACAAAAAACAAACAAAAAATTACTTAAAACAATATTGTGTTGCCTAATAACTAATTCATTAACTTCATAAACAAAGCTGTAATGGGACAGTGGTAGGAGCTGAGCAGCCTGACCTGACAGGAGTTATTTAACGTCTCTGAACTGGCCAAAAGTACTGGTGTGTCTCTGTTGAACTGCTCACTAGTATTCTTCGTGGCTGCGAACCCTCTTACTGGTGTAACGGTGACAGTAACAGCACCCCGCTTCTCCATAACGGTACCGGGCAGCTACGGGAGCTGTGCATGGAACACACGAAGCTCACTACCACAGGGTACCAGGGGTAGTGGGATGGAGGCTGGGGTCTCTGCTCACTGCAAAGGATGAAGCCTCATCTCCAATCCTGACAGCCCTGGCTGTACAAACTAGGACAAGCACTGATTCTTAGCCTCCAAAGGGAAGGTGGGAACTTCTCTTCTCTCATTTTAGTGGCCTCTCTGAAGCAGATTGAATAACTCATCTAAGAAGACAATTAATAAAGGGCTTTACGATTTAACGCATGGCTCTTTTGAAGATCAGTCTGAAGCTTTTACATTTGAAAAGAAGAAAGCAAGTGTATGGTGTCTCCAAGTACAGTCAGCAGAGAGTATTAATCTGGTTCTGGATCAATATAAGGGCTAAGTAGCTGCTGGTGGTTTTTTAATCACTGATGAATTAAACTTCCAAAAATTGCATCTCCCATCATAATTCAATAAGATGAGATTGCTTTTTCCAAAGACACGATTGGTTCTTTCGGCAAAGGGGTGGAGAGAGCAGCAAGGTCTAGAAAAAGAATAGTTTTCACTTGATAATATTCAAAATCAGAGAAAGTGCAGGAAGTGCCCAGTGACTACACGCTATTCTGGAAAGAACCAATAAAAAGACAAACAAGATCTGGCAAACCCAGCCGGGAGCCCAAGAAAGAAACTTCTTTTTTGGCAGGTCCTTAAATTGGTGAGTTTTAATAAGGGCATAAAACAACTAAAAAACATCAGAGTGTAATATTTACTGACTTGGGAAATAGGAATTACAACTGACTGGTCGGTGTAAAGGGATGGTGAGGGCAGGCGTGATTCGTGGGGCAAAGAGACAATAGTTTTAATTCAGTGTGAGGAATTTATTTCCCCTCTGTGGGTATCAGAAGAATGAGGAGCAAGGTAGAAAATATCGGAGCCTTTTTTTGAATACTGCTGTGTAATTGAGGCAGCTAATTGGATTTTTCCCACTGATGAGTTTAGGCCCATATCTACTAACAAACACTTTAAAAAAACATTTTAGAAACATAATTTTGGATCAGGAATGAAACCAGGAAGGCACCCAGCAGAAAAATAATGAGAAACTTTCACAGCTGCAGGATCTGATACTTTCCGAAGTGTTTTGGGATTCTTTGACAAAGGAAATGTATATGTTTAGCCTGATTCTATTTTTTTCTAATCTTGCATGACATGTGTGTTTGTATACTTATAAGAAGGGATGAGCATACTCTATTACTAAAAATTCTCCTTGTGTTTTGAATGGACTGTTGTTAGTATCACTTCTGCATATGTTTCATGCTGGCCATTCTTATTACTATTAGTTATATCTCTAGGTCATAGCTAACAAGGTCTGTCTTACATGATGTCAGGGCTGGAGTATCTGATTTGGGAAATAAGTGACAGGACTTCTGAGGTTTTTTCAAAGTGATGATGATTATGATGATGATCATGATGATTTTGCTTAAGGTTTTACAAATATTATGTAAGGACTGTGCACAATAGGATGGTATAAAAATATTTCCAGTGTGAGGAGGACCTGATATATTGTTCTATGAAATGCTGATGGAATTCTGAGGTCCCAACTTGGTGTCTGGGGTTTCTTATGGGCTCTTGGGCTGATCTCAGACCATGTGCAGCCTTTATGACATCAGGGTTTTCCTGTTCCTTTCCCCGGAAGGGCTCTGAGATATATGGATGGTTCTGCAGGGCACACATGGAGGAATACTCAGAAGTGGACAGCCTGGTCTGGTACTTGAGTTGGAAGTGACTCTTGGTCCGTGAATAAAAGTCATTGAGGACCAGCAATTGAAACAGTAATTGGTATAAAAATTTATACCTCATCCCTTCTGCTTGGGTAAAGTGAGTTGGAGATAATGTGAGTTTAAATTACTCTCAACTTTATAACTCAGAATTTTAGGGAACAAGAAAGATGAGTTAAGTGATATTTATGTGACAATTGGAGCTAAAAATGAATATTAACAACCTAAGAAAGTATTAAAGCATATCTCTCTGTTGCTCACAATTCCCTAGTTGCCTTAGACTTGGGAATCTGCTCCAAGCTGCATAGGTTAGGAGTAAATTTGACCTGACACCCCTTCCTTTATTAATGTGGCTTAGAAGATACTGAGTTACATTGATTTTTCTCTTGATGACTTGGTTCTGTAGGAAAATACTCCTCTTTCTCCCCCCCTCCTTTTTTTTTTCTTCCTCCCCAGGTTCCTACCAGAGTTCTAGCTAGGAGAATTAAAAAAATATTCCTTTTTTATTTTCTCCTCTAGTGTCTTATTGAACCATGCAAACAGAACCAGAAAAGTGTGTGTGTTTCTCTTTGACAGCAACGCCAGCTGATGGCTGGTTTTCTTTGTGGCTGTGAACATTTCGCCTGTAGAGAAGGCAAAGATCTCATTAGCACCAACTAATAGATAGAGGTGATCCATCAGCAGACTTGGTTGGGTGTGTGAGCTTCCGAACTGTTCTGTGTTCTGGATGCTATTTTGTGTGTCAAGGTGCTCTCATCTTGTTTTTAATGTGTACAAGAAAGATACTGCATCGTTATATATGCCAGGACAACCCAAATCAGATTTGATCTGGGATATAATAACACAGCATTGGTATTACTATTGGCTCAGTGGGCATTAAACATTTGTAGCTCCTGGCACAGGAAAAAGAATCTTTATGAGTAAGCTGTCTGAGTTTATAGGACACTGGATGAGCAGGAAGAGGGGCTAGGCCCTCAATCTGTGGCTGACACTCCCTGGGCAATGCTGGCATGAGAGACAAGCCAGACCTGAGCATTTTATGTGTGGTGCTCTTCTGGGCTATGAGGAGTTTCCTGCAGAAAAGACTGCAGTTCAGCTTCTGTCAGGAACTCCTGGAGGGCCAACAGCCCAGGAAAGTGACTCAAGGCCCAGAAGGGGCCTGCCCTGGGTCTACAGTAGATGCATATTTGTGGAAAGGGATAAATGGGTAGTTATAACATTTTCAATGCTTGAATCATCAGGAGGACTCTGCTCTGCAACTAGGAAATAGAGAACTACTTCAGAAGCACAGAGTAATGTAG
This sequence comes from Cavia porcellus, assembly GCF_034190915.1. NCBI lineage: Eukaryota > Metazoa > Chordata > Mammalia > Rodentia > Caviidae > Cavia > Cavia porcellus. Next base: position 37,337,509 of record NW_026947511.1, on the reverse strand, counting down.
AATAATTATATTCCTTTATCTATAGTAAGAATACATTTTAACTGCTTGGTTATATATTTCTAGATATATTTTTCTCACCCTTCTTTTATTTAAAACTATTTCAACATTCGTAGATAATCAGTGTTTTCTACTAAACACAGTATAGACATCCTGTGATGTCAACAAAATCTCTGAACCCATTTTTGAAGGGTAGAATTTTTTTGTGGGGACTCTTGTTTGAGGCAGGGTTTCATTATATGGTTCAGGTTGGCTTCAGACTCACAGTGATCTTTCTGCCTCAGCCTCTCATGTGCTGGGATTATAAGCATGCACCACCATGCCCAGTTGAAGGGTAGAATTTGATGGAACGCTGCTTTTCTCAGTGAGGAGGGCAAAGCTTATGTGTGGTGAGGACAGGAGAGGCTGAGGTGAGGGGCAGGGGACCCCGCTCCCAGCCCTTGACCCAGTGACCCATGCACACAGCCATGCCACACTGGCTGATTCTCCAGGGTTGGAACAAGAGGAAATTTGTTGCCAAGTCATAAGCCCTAATAGTAAGACAAAGATGAGACATTTCATGAATCTGTCCACAAAGTTCTTCTTCTCTTGGCTCCTAGTGAGTAATCTTTGAGACATGGTAAATACAAGCAATCACAACTTCACAAAGACTCATGTCAACTGGCTATAAACTCCGAACTGTTAAGATGTTCTCTTGATCCTATTTTATCAGGTTTATGATGAGGCACATTTTACCCCTAGAACTTGCATATCTCAGTTCTTGCTGGCCATCTTTCTTTGGCAACTTTTCCTCCGCTGGTTCTTGTGATCTCTGGCTTCCCTGTTCCTTCAGATTTATCCATGGATGACATCATTTGCACCTCCTTCCTCTGTGCTGTGATTGATATGACCCATATCACATCTGTTATCAGCTTAATGGGTTTCTGTGGCATATCAAGTAATTAACCTCAGGAAGGCCTTATGGTTTCAAACAATTTATCCTTAGAAAGAAATTTTGTGCCATCAGTTCCTAGGACAAAGCATGGTAAGTTTCAGAGGTCGGCATGGGTGCTGGGGAAAAAATTTTGGAGAGCACTTTGCAGAAGTGACCAGCTTATACTTGTTGCTATTTCATGTTTCAAACCAGAGAAGTTTAGTGGGCCAGTGGGAAGATTTGTTGCCTAATTTTTTTAAAGATAATTTTCTGACTTGTTAAGCGGAACTGCATTCTATTTCTTGACGTCGATTCATGCTTGTGTCCTCTTTGGAGGTGACTCTGCCTCTCTTCTCTGTGTCTACTATTAGCCACCTGGTATCTCCTTTGAGTTTGACCATAAGCACTTGGGGCAGTTGATGCCTTAATTTTTAATGTGAGATCGTAGAGGAAACTTTAATTCAAGTCACTCCAAAGATCTTTAAAACTTTTGAGCATGGTGAAAAGAAGAGAAGCTTTCAGCTTTTTCTGTAATCTGATGTTAAGGACTATCCACAGTCAGAGGACCATTAATTAGTGGGGAGCAATAGAGTATATTTTATTGTTTAGAGGGCGATGTGAACATGAACAACCACAGGTAATCTGCACCAAGGAATTTAATTTATAGCTTCACACAGCAACAAAAATTCAGGAAGAATCTTGTAAAGTCATTTGTTTTACTCTCTTTCAGAAAAGGATACTTTTTCTTCACTTCCCCTTCTTTTCTCTGAAATATCTGGCTCATATAAAATCTCTCCCAGCATTGGGCAGCATTTCTATGCAACCCATAGCTTCAATCTTTAAATTTAAAGTGAAGTTTCTCCACATGCAGCAGAACCCCAGTCATGAATGTGTGATTTTATTTCTTTATTCTTCAGTGCACTCTTACTAAAGCAGAAGTTCCCCAGACATGAGCAGCAGTATTGTAAAATACTGAGCCAGACTAGAAAGTTTCTATGGTTACCTAATTTGGCAAAGTTAGTATGCTCTAAGCCTCTTGGAAGTGATCTTTTGTAGATATCTTGGTCTCTGGAAGTCGTGCCCAGATTGGCTTTGGTATCTAAAGAACTAGAACACAACAATAATAACAAAGTTTTGCAGAGCAGAACACAGTGTGCAGATGATCAGATGGCTGCTGGTTGAGAGCCATTAGTTTTGGTCAGAGGATGCATCTCAGGGAACCAGGGACATGGAGGTGGGGCCCTGAGCCTGGGAAGACAGCGTGCGCACCATGGGCCATGACAGTCTTCAGACACGGCAAGGAAAGGAGGGGAAGAAGCAACTGAATGACCTTATTTTATTTATGCAATGAGGTGATTCAGGTGCACTTAGTACTAACAGAATTCCCTAGGACAGACCTTGGGCAAATATATTCATCACTATATTTTGCACTTATTATTGAAGTAGTGGGTTAGGGATATTTTGCAAAAACCCGTTATACCCTGTTTTAACAAAAATGTTTCCACATGAGCGATGGGATAACATCATAACAAAACAATAATATATACCTCATGCTTTTGCTTCTGTTTGCTTAACTTCTGTTTATTTATTTATTTTTTTATGAAAAGAAAGTCATTCAAGGCATGTGTAGCTACACAGGAAGAATTCAATTAATTAAGCAGGGTCCCTAAGTTCTTAGTGTACCTTAGAGATTTAAGGAAAAACTGCTCTTCGCTCAAGTGGCTGTTGAAAGAACCAGGCCTATTTTTTGAGGGACTTGGAGGTCAAGAGGTACTTGGATAGACTGGGAAGACAGGCCAGACAAGTGTGAGCTGGAGAAGACCTTGTAGTGAGTGCGCAACAGTGAAGGGCTCCCTTCAGCCACAGGAGTCCACCCACATGTTGAGTCTCACTCTGTGCACACTCTGAGCACCTTCAGATCCACGAAGGACCATTCTTGATACTGCAGTTGTATACGTGTATGCATGCACACATGTGTTAATTTGTCAGATTATATAATTGCTTATTTATGTAAGGAAATGATCATCTAAAACCAAAATAAGGCAACATTTTGTTGTGTTATATTATTTGATTTTTATTTTTTCTGACTGTGAGCTGTATCCTTTCTCGGTCCAAATCTAGGAACATGCTATACTTCTCCTGTTCTGTCTCATAGTCCTGGGTTTATAGATATTCACAACCACTTGAATCGATGCAAATGCATACATTTGTCAGTGCAGGACTGTAAGAAAGCTTGTCACACAATTTCTGTGTCTTCATGAGCGGGCAAGTTTGGGGAAAGTGCTTATCTGCATGTGTGAAAAGAGCAGGCCCTGCCCTTTACAGTTGCTGTTGCTTCAGAAACTTGAGGTGTGCAATTCGCCATCTCTTCTGTGTTTACGTCTCCTGGACCAGTACTGCTTGGGTTGGAGGCCAGAGACTGCCTTTTGCTTCTTCCTCTTGTTATGTTTCTGGTTTATTCTGGACAAAGGGGTAGTGGGGTCCCGGGCACTTCTTGTATTGGTTATAATTACTCTGAAGCATGCTGGCTAGGGATTTCTGCTGTTTGCTGCTTTTCCCAGGCTGCTGGTGGCTACTGGAGTATAAGCGGGGGTGGGGGTGGGGTAGGGGGGGTGGGTGGGGGTGTGGGTGTGGCGCTGGGGTTGGTGGTAAGGTGGTGGGGTAGGGGTATGCGGGTGGAGGGGGGAAGACTAGCCCCTCCTTTCCTAGCTGGGTAACTTCAGGGAGTCTTCACCAAGTTAGTGTGCACTGGGCGGGTGGGGTTTAGGGAAACCTCAGAGGTGCCTGTTGGACTGGTGGCTCTTGGACCGTGCACAGGGGCGGGACTCAGTCCAAGCAATTCCCACCAGGCGCTCCAAGCTAGGAGTGGCTGAATGAAGCCTACAGCAGTTCTGTCTCCAGGCTTATCCTGCCCAACTCCAAAATGTCCCCTGGCCAGTCTTCCACTGAGTCCCCCCCACACACTGCCAGCCAGTGCAGTTCTCCTGTCTTCTGCTCCCTCTGCCACCATGTCTCCCTGGAGAGGCCTTCGGGCTTGCCAGCCACCAGCTTCACTGTGACCGTGTGTCTCTGGGTTCCAACAGCACTTCACGCATGGTGGGGTTCTGGCTCTGGTTGAAAATCCCGCCAACTCCCACCTTCTTCTGTTTAAGTTTCCTCCATCTTCCCAGGATCCCTGCCCTTCTATCAAATTCATCTGGCTGTTGCCACAGGAAGCGTGAGTGAAGGTTAAGAATGATATGGTCAGTGTTCTGGAAGAACTGGTTGTGGATCTCAGGGTTTTAATAACTTGTGCAAGGTCAGAGAAATCCCTCCCATGGCTCTGAATCCAGACCGCCACTGGGATGGGAGATTGATAGGGAGAAGAGCGCTTACCAGAAAGAGCCGAGTCAGGAATTTAAAAGATAAAGGATAAAGTGATCTGGGGCGCACTTGATGTGAGTGGGGTGGGCAGCCAGAGGCTTCTCTGACCACTTCCTTTTGCTCCTGGGGAGAAGAATAAAGATTTATTGTTGGCTGTGTGACTGTCCTGAGACCCAATGGGAGTGAAGGTGGCTCAACACAAGGGTCCCGAACTGGGGAGTCTCTGTGGACTGTGAAGTGGCAGGGCTGGGGGGCGGAGTTTAAATCTGCCTCTTTTGGGGAGGTTGATATCTTTTAATAGCTGCCACTTGCTGTGTCACAGACCTTGAGGACAATTCTATGTTGTCTTGCAGGTCTGATGGATTGTGCTTTGAACTCCTTCCGGGGGTGAGGTGGGGGTGGGGATGGGGTGGGTATGGGGGTGGAGGTGCTGAACAGTGACACCTAGTGGTCCAATGAGAAACATCTGCGTTACTATTTTCTTTCAAAATAGATGAGAACGCTTGTCTTTGTTTTTTCTCGTTTCTTTTTGTTGTTGTTATTTTCAGACAGAAACTTACTATATAGTTCGGGCTGACCTTGAACTCACTATGTAGCCTAGGCTGGCTTTGTGGTGATCCTCCTACCTCAATTCCCTGAGTTCAAGGGATTGCAGGCATGGATCATCAAGCCCAACTCAAGAACCATGGTTTTAAAGGAAGTTATGACATCAGCATTAACCTTTAACCCCGGAACAACTCTTTAAGTTTCATTGAGCAGGCTGTCATGTCACTTTTCTTTTTGCACAGTGTGCATTACAGTATCAAAATTCACAAGAAATAGTACAAAGATCTCTGCATTTGGGAGTTCCTCATTGCACAAGACTTTTTCCTGGATTTGAAGGGGTGATGGTGGAAAATAAGTTACTTTCTGCTTTAAGGAACTCTGGAATCACCTCTTCTTGTGGGTAAAACTTGTGTGCTCCAACAAAGACCAGATTCTTTTCTAGATGGTCTGAGATGTCGGGATGACCATAACTGCCTGGTTGTTTGCTTTACTTAGAAACGCAAACACATGCCTTTGAATTCAATGCTATATTTTCCTCTTAGCAAAAATCTAAAGTTCACTGAATATATACAGTGCATGGAGGTACAATTTTGGGCACTTTAGAACAATTTAGAAAATTCCCTTATTTGATACATTGAAAAAAGTATAAAGCATGTCTACTCTCCATTCAGTATCTTTTCCTAGTTCAGATCTTTATAAAAATTGCTAAGAAATAGCACCATGGATGGTTTGACCCTCAACCTCAGGGAGGTGCGAAAGGCTGAGAGAAGCTGGAGACAGCAAGGGAGTGTGAACAGGTTTGGAGAGCTGCAAACGTAATCATCAAGCATTGGCATATAGGGATCGCTGAAGACAATCGCCAGACTTCTCACCAGTTATCAGAGACTCATGCAGGGCCCTGGGAGCTTGCTTTGGCTTTTAGAGCAGGGGGCGTGGTGAGGAGGCAGTGCACCCTGACTTCTTCTGGTCTGTTGAGAACTCTGCCCACTTGCTTTGCAGAGCCCTGGTGGTTGGTGAACAGCATGGCGTTGAACCACACTGCCCCACCCCAAAATGAGCACCTGCCACGCTACCTTCAGGACGAGGATCCTTTCGTTTCCAAACTTTCCTGGGAAGCTGATTTAGTGGCTGGCTTTTACCTAACAATAATTGGTAAGCTTTCTTAATTCTGCTTTTAGAAAATTCACAACCAACATGTTGAGTCTGTAAGAATAATCTCAGCACATAGGTAGGATTTTAGTGGAGGGAAAGAGTAGGAATGGGGGTGGTGCGACAGAAGTCAATGCATATTTCATAGAAGCGACTTTATTGTCATTATTAGAGATAAACATTCCACTGCCAATCCAGAGAAATTTATAGCAAAATTATTTATCTCAAGATTGCATTTTATTTTGGTTACTTTGTTAGTAGGTTTATCTTTTGAATATCAAACATGATGATAATGTTATATTACTTAAACAGTGCTTTTACCTTTTAAAAAATACTCTCGATACAACCACAAGATGTTAGAGTACAAATGAACCTTGGAAATCATGTAGTTCAGCTTCATGCTCCAGTTCAGTACAGCAGGGATGATAGATACTGCCTTTACTTCACCTAAAAGCAAACTTCCTACCATGTAAGCAGCGATGGTGTTTCAATGAGAATTGAAAATTGGTACCAGTCAGTGGTAAGCAGAGTGAGTTTAGTACTAAAGGATTCTGTGACCCATCCACACAGCAAAGCATCCACCTCTGACTGTGTGGTTTAAGCTGTGGCCCCAGGTAGCCTCTGTGGATACCACTTCTTTACTTCCAAAGACTTGTGCCATTGTGCAAATACATACCAGCGCCCAAGCCTTAGTGCCAAAAAAAAATCATATGCAAATATTCCATTAATCATTTTGAAAAACTGAATTCATGTTCAACCTACAATATTTAGGTAGGTTAAATTAAATTTGAAGTTATTAAAATTAATGCATCTGTGTATGTCTATCTTGCTTAGAGTGGCTGTTGGGAAGATTTAAAATGTATCCCATGGCCTATTTTTCTGATTTACATTATGTTTCCATTGGCCAGCACTAGCATAAATGATAAAGATTTAATCACAATACTTAAATTTAAAATTGTTGTCTTAAATTTTGGTGATCAGTGGGCAAGTGGGTTGTGTCTTTAGGTTGATCTGCCTTTTTTTGGATGGTGGGTCTGGGTTAAGCTTGCTCCTTTTCTCCTCTCTCTCTCTCTTCTCCTTCCCTCCTTGTCCCTTCTTTTCCTCTCTCAACTATTTATTACTGGCAAAAAATTTCATTTAACTCCTGAAACTAGAAAAACTGATTAGAAAATTTGGAGACTTTTCTATGGTCAGTGTTTGAGGCAAAAGGCTCTGTGAGACTGAATTGGAAACTGCTGCAGAGTTGCTCCCTGGATCCTGGACTTCGTTTGTGGTTAGTTAGCATCACATCGATTTAAACTGCATTTCGTGTACATGGCCTCCCATGTCCTTCTCAATGCAAATATGTACTGAGCACCCACTCGTAGCCACCGTGAGGGCACAGTGAATCGGATTACTGTTGGCACACTCTCTGGTAGGATGATATGATAGTAAAATCAACATTGCTATTTTTAAAAATAAAATCTAGGTCCTTTCAGCAATCAGAAAAGGCATTTGAACGGAATTGATCCCATTCAATTGCAAGTAACAAGTTCAAAGTAGCATTTCTAACCAGACAGATCTCTCCAGACGGTATAGCAGGGGGAGGAGCACAGTCTATCCCTGACCCTAGCAAGGACTAGAGGAAGGCAGAAACCAGAATTTCAGGCAGGGAAGTCAGGATGGCTTCCTACTTGACACATGTGGACCTGGAGGGGAAATTGCCGTCATACTAAGATGAACATGCTGGGGTGAGAGTCTAGAAAATCAGGCCCCAGATAAATCCTCAAATGCAGGGAGTGGCAAGTGGATTCCAGTGCTAGATGGAGATGAACCTGTCACAGAGGGGTGCTTTAAGATGAGGTGAGGTCCTCTGGCGGGTGGACCCATTCCAGACCCAGGCTGGCCCTCTCTTCAGGTTGATTTTGTGGATGTGTCCGAGTCCTGTTAAGGAGTCCGAGTGACATGAATAAGATTCTTGGTGATCTTTGCTGAATACTAAAAGACTTAGGGAAACCAAACACTGAAAAGCCTGCATTTAGAATGCAAGAGAAATAAATTAAAAGACCCATTTTCTACTTTCCAGTCTTTTGCATAAATATTTAGCTTATAAATTGCCTGAGTATGAGAGTTTTTGTATTCAAAAAAGATCCAGAATTTTGATCACATAAAATTGCCCACCACATACTCTTTATCTTCTTCATCGTATTTTCCTTTAACTCCCATTAAAACTCACCTTAACATTCACCTGCACATAAGGCTACCTGTGAAAACACTTTACATGCATTTAAAAGAGAGTGCACTGTTTTTTGTTCATGCTTTGGGCACTGGGTGAAACTCTAAGAAGTAGAAATAGTGGAGAAAATTTAAGGAAGAAAAAGTAAGAAAACAATCTCCAAAGAGATGCAGAGAATCAAAGGTGTGTAAACGAGAGTTGTGTTTGAATGCATATGCATACTCACTGTATTAATCTCTTGGTATACAATATAGGTGCAATTTGTTTTGCTAGTTTTCAAGTTGTATTTTCACACTTTACTTTCCCAGCATGCCTTGTTAGATGGTTCCCTTTAATGAGTCCTAAGAGTCATGTTAGTTGGTTTGTTCCAGGACTCTAATAATCTCGTCCATTTTGCTCCTCTTCTGCTTTTAAAGAGCTAAAGAGGTTTGAAGAGACCATTAAGCCGCATGGCCTCCCAAGAACTCACTGTGACCAGTGCCTGGTGGTTTCATACCATTGGCCGAGACACACATTTCTTTCCTTGGCCCCAAAATGAATTGTGGTGGAGAAATTAAAATAGAAATTAAAATAGAAAATATGGGTGTCTCCTGTTAATACTCTCCTTATTCCTTACTACCAAAGGCAGCTGTACCAGATTCTCATTTATACACAGCTACACTATGAAGCAAGAATTCCTGAGGAAATCTACTCTACATGTTAAGCTATGGAAGTAGGTGTATTCTTTTCTTAAATACAGTCAGCAGGGATTGGGTCTTTTGGATTTAAACTGGGTTTGTAAGAACTTTTGAACAGTTTCATTGTAATGCCAAAGTCAATGAGTCATTAATGGAAGAATGTGAACGTGGGAACACATTATGGATAGGCATGGTGGGTGGAGGGTCACTTTCTGTCTCCTTGGTGGGAGGGGAGTCAGCATTGTGACCCGCTTGCCCTTGATACCTTGTCCAATTAGCTACTGAAGGGTGTCTCATCTGTCAGACTCCCTGCGTCCACCTGCCCTGGGACCTTCCCCAGGAGGTGACTGTTCCCAGAAGGGGGTCACACCAGCCTCCTCTGGCCCTCGTGCTCCTTCAGGAGCCCACAGTGGGACCGAAGTCACCTTTGGTGGTTGGTTTCAGCTTCAGAACTTACCAAGAGCCAGGGGCTGACCCTGCGCTCCAGAGGGAAGGAGCTGTGTAAAGCCAATAGTTTATAACATGAATGAGGAAAATACTCCACCCTGGGGCTGGTGCAAGAACTGACCATTGGGATTCCCATCCCCTTCAGAGCCTAACTGGGAAGGTAGCGGCTCTTTTTTCTGGGTAAGTTCAGTTGTATGATCCCTGAATCCTGTCCCTTTGAGGTGACCCATCCCGTGCCTGTCACTCACAACTCATGCTTTTTATTTCATTTTCTTAATTTAGATTTTTATTTAGATCCTCTCCTTACCCTCTAAATCTATGGTGTCCATTTTTTTTAAAAATTGAGAAGTGTTTCATATCTGAATGAATTCTAAATCCTCATTTTAACAATGGGAATTTTTTATTTTTCTTTGTAGGGATTCTGTCCACAGTTGGAAATGGATATGTTCTTTATATGTCCTCTAGAAGAAAGAAGAAATTAAGACCCGCTGAGATAATGACCATTAATTTAGCCATCTGTGATCTGGGGATTTCAGGTAATGTGATCCTGCCATTTTCCCCTTCTTAGCTTTAAACCATTCCCCATTCTCTCCCTAGCTCAGAAATCACCCCCGGTCCCCATCTATTGGTGCTCTGCCTTTGAAAAATCTTATTCACAGCATTTGTGGTTTGTTAGTGGATATTGTCTGCCTAGAGAGATCGCTCACTCCTTTAATATTTATTGAGTGATGTCTGTGCTAGAGACATCAGATGATGAAGGTATAATTTACAATAACATACAATGTGTCGCACTTCTCAAAGTTGAGAAATCAGAAACATACAGGCAGGACTGTGGGCTGGATCTGTGTTAAGTCCTATCCCACCCCTCCACCCTCGTGTAGTTCTTGCTAAAATGAACACCAGCAGGTGAGACCTCATATGTGTGTGACAGCAGAGACATTTGAGAGGTGATTATGCTGCCCAGCTCAAGGAATATTCAGCATTGGTTCTGAGACTGACTGTACGTGCAGGAAGCTTCTGGTTCCACGCTGCTAAAAGTTGGCAGTATGAAAAGATCAGTTGGGAAACTTAAACACAGTTTTCTTGCTTGAATTCCATACCCAGAAATTTTATTTAAGTAATGGGGAATGTTACCTGGGCAGCAGGATATTTATCTGTCTATTTACTTATTTGGTACTGGGGATCAAATTCATGACCTCACATTTGCCAAGCAGGTGCTTATGCCGCTGAGCTAAATCCCCAGCTCAGTAGTAGGATATTTAAAAATACAATTTCTGATTAAGCTGGTGTGTGGATAAAATCAAGAACCACTGGTTTCTTTCCCATCTTTTGCTTTTCTGGTAAACTAGCAAAAGAAGAGTTAGAATAAAAATTTTCTTTAGCTATACTTCATTGAAAAGTAGGAAAGCTTTTGGATAAGCCACAGCTTGTTACTTTCTTATATAAAATTCCAGGGTTGTCTGGTCTCAAATCTTTGGACTCTATCACCCATCTAGCTTGTAGTATTAGGTGACAAGAGTTGGGAAATATGTGTGAACAGCCTTCAGCAGCATCTCCTCCTGCCAGCAGATTTGCATCTACAGCTTCCCTGTTCTGAAGTGGATTTTTTGTACTGCTGCCTGTTCTAACAGCAAGACTCAGTAACAAACTTCTCAATTGAGTTACTGCCACACTGCGGAGCTGTGCTGCTCTCTTTAGAGGTGGCCCAGTCTTCATTATTTGGAAAGGCTGGGACACCACTGGACAAAGCACATGTGGCTGTCCCCTTTCTGTGGAATAGTCAGGATGAGCTCAGGGATCTTGTAAGGTGGCACAGTGGGCTGCCATCTGGGCCATGACCACACGATGGCAGTGCTGTGACAGGAATGGTGGCTTTCCTTGCTGCCCCAGAAGGTTCTCTCCATGGTCCTGGGTATAAAAGGCCAGGATGAGATGGATCACTTCCACTGCATGGTCCTGTGGAGAACCTCAGCCTCCCGCTTAGGATCACACTAGCTGCGAATAAAAATGTCTTTAATTGGTCTGATACACTGAAAATGCTCCCAGCCAAGCAAGTCTGCTCTGAGATTGCTCAAATCACCTCATTTTCTCTGCTGTGTCTTCAGAATAATTCATCAGAAATATTTTTTCCACTTTACTGTTTTGCGATTAACCTAGTTCATTTTGAGCATCTCTAACAAAGAATTTTTGTATTTTTTCCCTGCTCAATTGTATTCTGTTATAAACACCTTGGAGAAGCACACTCCAGTGACCACTGGTATTGCATCAGTGTGACCACTTGATGGTGTCTAAATACCTAGGGCCAGCAACTGACACATATTAATTACAATAACCTGAAGTGTTAACAGAAAAACTCCCAAAACTACATTGATGTCTGAGCTCATCTAAATGAATTAAATTAGCATATCGAAGGGGCGAGTAGAATCCAGACATTAATGTTTACATGCTTTTAAACACCAGCCTGGTTTAGAGGATTCTACTGGCTAGAAGGCTGGAGAGAGACACTGCAGTGACACCCATAGCTCACCCAAGCTCCTCTCCAGAAGGGTACTTCCAACAGCTTTGCCTAGTGGGGCCCAGGTACAGTAGACCAGTCTCACTCCAGTCTGTCAACTTCACTGGTCTTTTTTTCCTGCCCCTGGCAGCTATCTGCTGATGCTGTCACCAGCCCATACGTTTGTTCTCTCCTCTGCCTAGAGTTTTGTCCCACTCACTTGGGCACCTACCTCCACACCACCCCTCTGTAAACCAACAATTTCCACCTATTTTTTTTCACACTGGCCAATCTCCACCAAAATCATGTCATATGTTTTTTGTATTGTAGGTACCAGAATTCAAGTTTAGGACCTTGTGCTTGCCAGGCAGGCACTGTGTTGCTGAGCTATATCCTGACCCAATCATACCATATCTTATAATCCAAGTTCTATTTGCTCTTTAACACATATGCACATCCAAATACATGCACAGACACACACAAACACATGCACACACACACACACACACACACACACACAGTCCCACCCCAGCACACACATGCACAAGCTCTTGGAGGAGGTCCGTGGACTTCCCTGGACTCCAGGCAGAAACAGTGGGAAACTGCGAGGCAGATTATCAAAGTCCTTTCTGATTCCTACACTCTTCTCCCTTTTTCATGCCCTACATTTTACTGCTTTCCTGAAAGCATTCAGCTTCCGGGGGTTTCTTATGTACTTTTTACTTGTTGATTATAACAACAACAAGCAAATGGTAAAGGGAAAAAATGATACACTTATTTTTAATCAGTAAAAGAACAAATTCAAATTTCTGAGAGAGTTATCCACATTGTTCTTTAGAATCAGTGTGAATCTCACCTCATCTTCCTCCAAGGCAAGGCTCAGCCTTTACTCTTCCCAGGGGATTCCACTTCTAAAGTCGCCCAAGGATGTTCACTGTTTTCTCAGGAGGGCTTTCCCAGATAGGCACCGTTCTCCTTCCACGCTTTTACAGGATGTGACTCCTGTGGCACAAGTCGTCTCAGGGCATTATACACCACTTCCTTTTTCCTGGCAGGAACCTCCTGATCTGTACTCAGATTCTAGGTCCACCAGAGAGAAGTGGTGGATGAGATGGATGGAAATCACCATTTCCTCTTTTATTTTTTTCTTTTCTTTTCTTTCTTTCTTTCTTTCTTTCTCTCTCTCTCTCTCTCTCTCTCTTTCTTTCTTTCTTTCTTTCTACCTATCTCTTTTTTCATTTGCATGTCTTTTGTCTCTTCCTCCATGGGTTAAAAATTTTTTATGAGCATTTTATTTTAAAAAAATAAATGGTGAGTATCCCAGGAATTTATGTATATGTTGATATTATATATCTACTAATATCCTGTGTTAGCAGATTAAATCAATACTAAAAATCCCCCTCTCAGTAGATACAGAAAAACTCAATAAAACTTAACATCTGTTTCTAGTAAGAAACAAAATTCTCGACAGACTAATGTGGGAAAAGAATTCCTTGCCTGATAAAAGGCAGCAAGAATGTCACACTCAATGAAGCATTTAAAGTCTTTCTTTTAAAGTTAGCCATGTACATGGGTGTCTGCTATCATTACGTCTACTTTACGTTGTATTGGAAATCCCAGACATTGTAGTAAAATAGGAAACAAATCAAGTGAATTAAAAACTCATTTGACTACTAGGTCCCGAGTCTCTGTACATTCTGCAATTGGCTTTGGAGCTGTGAGACCTCAGCAGTCTCCTTGTAAAGAACTGGGATAGTTAAATGAAACTGTACTTCATCATCTGTGAGGCAGCATTTTTTCACAGCTGAGTTTTGTAGTGACTATCCATGGCACACAATGGTGGTTACTTTTCTGACTTTTAGAAATTTTTAGAGGCTTGAATGTTGACTGCCACGGAGTGTGTACAAACTTACCCAGTGTTATTTGATCACGTAAGTATGTTTGTCTGTGTCTGCAGAACCTCAGGGTCTCACTGAGGTGACTGGGGGTTGCGGGGATGGTGAGGCAGTGGACAGAACCTGCTTTCCCATGAGTCCTTCTGGTCACTTAAGCTTGCACGTCTAACATTGCAGGGAAGAAAAATAATGGCATCTTGAGCACACTGTGGGGGAAATTAGCATAAAAAATGTGTGCCTGAAGAGAAAAGCTTCTCTCAGATACTTTGCTGTGGGTATAATTGCCCTTTTCCTTTGACTTTCAAATGAACTGTTTCAATAAAATATCAAAAGTGAACAGATTGCTGTCTCTTCCCAGAGAAATCACATCTCTTGTATTCCCTAAAGCTGGGTTTCTCTGAGACAATTTTTAATATAATAATTCTTTTAAAATATTTCTTCTCTATCCTTCTGATAGCTTTGGCTCTTTGGATGACAGCAACTTCAAACTCAATTTATGCAAAGACAGCTTCCAGAATTCTATTAAGCTGGAGGTTCTGTGCAGTGAAGGGCATGTGTAGGGGGGCAGGTGAGTTGAGCAGATAGGGAAACTGTCACCTTCCCTTGACACCTGTGTGGTGCTCAGTTGTAGGCAAGCCGTTCACCATCATCTCCTGCTTCCGGCACCGCTGGGTGTTTGGCTGGATTGGCTGCCGCTGGTACGGATGGGCTGGGTTTTTCTTTGGCTGTGGAAGCCTTATCACCATGACGGTGGTTAGCCTGGATCGATACCTGAAAATCTGCTATCTGTCATATGGTAAGTTAGAAGGTTTCTTATTCCCTGATAGTCAGTTAAATCATTTGAGTATCAGCTTTGTACATTTTTACACAGTTAATAAAGATTATGAATAACCTCAGAGACCAAGAACATTTCTATTTATAGTCTATCTTGTTCTAACATATGTTTAAGGATTTGACTGTGTTAATATAGATTTCTTTTAAGATTACTTCTATAATATTGTCTGGTGTTTGGCTACTGCTTTAAAAAAGAATCATTTACTGTATAAAGTATGTAAGCCTTTGTCATATTTTGTCATGCAAACCAACATACAGAGATGCATTGACAGATGTCAGGTCTGAGATGTTGAGTGGATTTCCTGCGTAGTAAGTGCAATGATAAGAAAAGTTGTTTGTGATTCTCCTTTAGGACTCCTTATGATTTCAGAGATGAGGAAATCCAAAATGCTCACCTCCAAGAGTAGAGGGTCATGCAGCTGCCCCTGCACCAAAGGACACACACAGAAATCTACCCTGCAGTTGGTTGTGGTATTGGTAGGTGGGAAGATGCCTGACTTCAGGAGCTGATGAGGGACGAGCCAGCAAGGAACATGTTTTTGGAGGCTCAAAAATTCATTTTTTGTAGATTAGGGTATTCTAGTTGCTGAAATCACTTTTGGTACTTTGGCTTCTTGAGTCTTTAGGAGTTGAGTAAACTTGAAGAGAAGCTTTTGGACATGTAAGTTTAGTGCTGAGAGGTAGGCACCACCCAGGAGTCATCTGACACCTCTGGATGAGGCTGCTTTGACTGTCAGTGTGTCCTTGGGGTGCCTGTGACCATAGGGAGCCAGTGTGACCAGGAGGCTGAGATGGGAAAGATCAAGTCCACCTGGCTCTCTTGATACACTAGACATCGGAGCCTCATTGTTTTCATGATCTTATTGGTCATGCTGAATAGAATTTAAATTTGTTTAATGTCATAAACAAGAAAGCAAAAGATTCAACTCCCTGTGAGTTGCTGGGGAATACAGAGCCTTGACCTCTCTGCTTTTAAGCATTTTCTTAAGCTTGGGTCACCGCCAGGACTACTGCAGGGCATACTTCATACACAAGCTATGTATAGATCACCCAGCTTCTGTGAGGTGGAGCCTGAGGCCTACAATCTTATCAGTCAGTCAAAAGCACCATTCAACCCTCCACGCAATGATCCACGTGTGGGAACCAGGAGGTCACTTGGGGACAGCGTGGTAAGCTATCTGGAGCCTCCTTGAGAGAGGACTCCTTGGCTTCTTCCTAATTCCAGTGACCAGTGATGGGGAGCTTACTACTGTACAAGGCAGCCCATTCTCTGATTGGTCTGCTCTCGTTGTTACAATGTTATTCCTTCTATGAAGACAAAACTGCCTCCCAGTAACCTCCTCCCATTGGTCCTAGTTCTGACTTCTGGAGCAACACAGAACCAATCTACTAATCTACTCCCTCCTGTATTGACAGCCTTTCACCACACTCGAACGTAAGTATGAAACACCTCACTAAGCCACCCTAACCGTGAATGCTTACGCGTCTGCCTCTGCACATTCCCGTGAGTCTATGTAATGATCCCTGCCGATGTTTGATCTGTTCTGATGGAAAACCGAGAGCTGACATCTTGTGTGGCTACATGACTGCTGTCCTTCTCTGGTTGGGGTTTGAGAAATTTGCATTTTATGATATGAAATCCCACATATTTGGAAAGCTGGAGCTAACCATCAATGTAGAGTGTAGAAACAAGCAACTGTATTTCTCATTAGTGCTGAATGAGACACGTGGACACGGGTACAGATTCCTGTCAACCTAGGGCTTCATAGTCTGCCAAGCAGGCCCTTCATGTAACTCACGGAACCCTTAACTTGTAAACGACGTATTTTTATTTCTTCCATTTTACTGTTGAGCACATTGGATATCGGGAAAGGTTCCACGAGCAAGGTCAAATGCAAGAACTAGAAGAATTAAGGCCACACTGACTATCTATCTCACTGCGTTGAGTGCAGACAGACTCTGAGTCTATGATGAAGAAATCACTTAATTTTTATTGAACATATTTTGATATTTCTTCTTCATCTCTCCAAGATCAAAGCATAGGAAGACCATTCCCTGGCCTTTTGCTCAGGTGAAAAGTGAGGGGTGCAGGTGGTGCCTTGTGAAAACCACAGCCTTAGGTCAGGGCGACTTGTTTTGGGGGTTACTGAACTTTGGAAAATGATCATTAGTGTTTTACAGGTTTTTTAGATGATTGTACTGTTTCTTTCTCTTGAATTCTCTTGAAACTCTTTCTCTTGAAACTAGTGTTGACTCATGCAGCTCATTTTTTGACTTCCTGAAAATATTTTCACAGAATTACTTTTGCAAAAGATAGTATAAATGTCTTAGATTCTCTGCCTCTCACCCCACGACTGTGTGAGTGTGACTGTTGTAGAATTAGCTTGAAGACCCAGAATCTGCTTCAAATGGTCAGGGACAGACCCCCACCCTCATCTTGTCATGGTCATGACTCACTTATCCCCATTCAGCGCCTTCCTAGGAAGACAAAGGGGCATAGAGACAGAAGAGCTTTCAGGAGGAAGGGATTGCAAAGACACAGTGATGATATTCCGTGATTTCTCACTTCCCCAAAGGATTCTCCCTTGGACTCTTGGATCTCTTGGATGACCCACTAACACACTTTTGAGATGATTTCCCAAGATCCTCTTTACCTTCAGCATCCTCCTGTCTTTTGCTACCTATCCTATCTTCCTGGCCTATGCCACTTCTCCCTCCCAAAGCTCCAGGTGCCCAGAGAAAACCTTCCCTGTGAGTCTCTTCACATGTCACTCTCCTGGAGAAAGATCCCCACTCTGGACCTCGCCCTTCACCGCATCTCCCTCAGGCTTCCGTTATCTGCCCACGTCTCCCAGCATTCAGTGGAATGAATCTTTGGAGGTGGAGTGTGACGTGCCGAGGGAGGTGCTCAGGTGCAGGGCAGATGGCATCGGGGTAACACTGTTCTTCTGCCTCCAGGGGTCTGGCTGAAGAGAAAGCATGCCTACATCTGCCTGGCAGCCATTTGGGCCTATGTGTCCTTCTGGACCACCATGCCCTTGGTAGGCCTGGGGGACTACGCACCCGAGCCCTTCGGGACCTCCTGCACCCTGGATTGGTGGTTAGCCCAGGCCTCGGCGGGGGGCCAGATCTTCATCCTGCACATCCTCTTCTTCTGCCTGCTGCTCCCCACGGCAATGATTGTGTTCTCCTATGTGAAGATCATCGCCAAGGTGAAGTCCTCCTCCAAAGAGATTGCCCACTTCGACAGCCGGATCCATAGTAGCCATGTGCTTGAGATGAAATTGACCAAGGTAATGATGGTTACAGTTTATAGAGGGGCTTACTGGGAAGCTGGCATTGCAGAGGCTGAGGAAGGACCAGGGAAGCCTTGAATCCTGTGTTAATACACTTCTGAGGTTTGTGACTGCTGGTCTAAACCTTTGCAGATGCTCTGCTCTGTCTCTGCTTCGTACACACACACACACACACACACACACACACACACACGTTTTGTTTTGTTTTGCAGCACTGAGTATCAGAACCAGGACCTTGCTAGACAATTGCTGTGCTGCCAAGCTACAGGCCTGGCCCACAAAAGATGTTTAAATATCTACCAATTGGGGGCTTATTTTATCTATGGAGTAGGATGCTATGAATTTCCAGGAATTTTTTCAGTAAGGAGAATAATGGTTATATATCATGTAATGCCAAGCAGTGTTTACTATTTTGTGAGGTCTGGGTGAACAATATGGAGACTTTCTACCACTTCGTTATTCAGAGAGTGTTTCCTATAAAGGCTTTCTGATGGTGAACTTGTCTTTACAGGATTTGGGTCTTTAGGCAAATGCTGGTTCCAAGGCTGACCTTTCTTTAGATACAACAGGGTAAGGGAAAAGCAATCAGTTAGGAAAGAGATTTGGGTTTTAACTGTCACTGACACAGCAGTTCTGAGCTCCAGAGCAAGATATTTAGCTTCTTTGAGTCTGTTTCCTGATGTCTTTACCAAGAATGGTAATATTTGTCTCCTTGGACTATCGTGGACATGCTGCCATGAGATAAAGACGGGTGTGTATTATGTGTTAAATAAACCATAGTTTCTCATTTTCCTTGTGCCTTTAGGAATTCTGAATAAGTTCCAATTGACCTGCTTCCATATTTTACCCTTTTATTGAAAAATATCAAATTCTATCTTAAATATTACCATATTGCTGTCTTAGTTGCTTTTCTCATTGCTGAGACAAAATATCCAACAAAGAAAGTTAAAGGAGGAAAGATTTGTTTGGCTCACAGTTTGTAGAAGTTTCAGGTCATAGCCGGCTGGCTCTAAGGCAGGTGGATTTTCAGAGGGGCATCACAGAGCAGAAACACTTCATGCCAGGCAGAAGGCAGCAAGCCAGCAAGGTACAAGCTACAAGTGACAGGCAGGGGCCCTCTTTCTGTCCCTTATATCCTACACAGGCCACCCACTTAGGTCAGGTAGCACACACACTCAGGGTGGAACAGCATCACTCTTAACTTCCCACCATGTATTAATCTCAGCATTACAGCTTCAATCTCAGCATCACATACACTAGATCCAACCACCTCTGAAAACCCCCACTTATGGCCATGTGAGGTTTTGGGAGGGACATCTATACACAAGCCATAACACATGCCCTAATGTATATTTTTAAATTTTAAAAATAAAAATAAATGTAGGTTGAAGTTCTAATCACTCCTTCCTGTATCCTAATCAATCATGTTGATTGACCATCTTTCTCAAGTGTCCTCGTTAGCCTGCTTTAGAGACTTGGATTTCAGAAACCTCCAGCCACATGCTTCTCTCCAGACAGAAATTGCTCTTAAGAAGTCAGAGACCTCATCCCAAGAATGTTTCTCTCTTTAAACTGCAGTTTTTGAGTCTTTGCCAATCCTCTCAGACTTCTGTAAATGTACCAATAACTTATTAATAGAGAAGTTCTTGGATGAAAATGCACAATCTGGACACATCATATACTTCTGTCTTGTGATAGTTGATTGTAAAGTGGCAAAATAATTCCATAAAGTGCCATGACGTGAATTAAATATTTCATTTCTAGTTCTCTCTTAAACTCTCTTCTGTGATTTTGTAAAAATAAATTTAATTCGAATTAATCCAGTTAAGTTTGGATCGGATTTAAGCAAAATCCTATTCCATACCAGCTACTATTTTAGCAATTGGGCAACTGCACCAAGAATAAAATGTCTCCTTTTAATAGAAGGAAAAAGTAAAGGAAAGAATGGAGTTATAGCCAGAGAAGCAATGTGACGCCTGTCCCATCAGGCCACCGTGGGAGTTGTCCTAGAGCTGATGGTCCACCTTCTTGTCATCCCCGAGTGCCTGTTCCAGCCATGACCTGGTTTCCAGAGGTCCCTGTAACTTGTACTCAATTCCTTTTCCTGTTAGCTGAGCCACTTAGCTGGACCTGCACACATTCCAGATCATGCTCTTTGTGTGTGCTTGAGGGGGAGTTTGCTTGTTCAGCTGAGTCTTCTCAAATCCCTCATTGTGCATATGTGATATTATTTATGTACATGCTTCTAACATATACTGATATTATGAGATAGCTTTATATTTCATATGTCTATAAAACATATTTTAAATAAGCCAAATATAAAATGCTTTTAATTATTAATATTTGTGGGGAAATATATTCAATATATTCAAAATTCTACCACACTAAAAAAATAAAACTTTAGTCTGCTCTAACTGCTTATTACTTAAAGGCTGCTTTCCTGCATTCTGGGATCAAAATCATTTCATGTTCTGTGCTGTAATTATTTCTAGCTGGATGATTATCTGAGCCTGCTTTCTGCTGATCTGATCTAATCAGTCTAAAAACTGGCATTTTTTACAAATCTTCCTTGGCTTTGTAGATTCCTTATAATTATTTTTCAAATGATGATTTTGCTAGGTTTTTGTAGCAGCTTTGAAATTTCACGACTATAAATATAGGTATATCCCTCTTCCCCTACCCCGCCCCACTGCCATGAGCCAACATATTCTCACCTGTGTGCCAAGTCTCATAGTGAGCAGTCAGGGATTTCCCTCCTCTTCTCAGGGCCACCATATGTTCCTGAGTGGTTTTTACAGTGCTGTGGTGCTATTGGTGAAGGACTCCTGGCCTGATGGCTGTCACTCCTGGACTTGAACTTCTGAAGATCTCTGACTCTTTCTGGTATTGGGGATAGTTGTCCCACGGGCTATGCCAACCATGTGGCCTCAGCAGCGCTGTGAGCTACACCTCTACCCCTTCTACTCCATCCATCCTGTAGGAACTCAATGAGGACCTCGGGCTGGGAGGGACAAGCTTTGTGCTCTTATGTCCCCAAATGTGTTGAGGACTCTATTGTTTTCTTTGCCCCATCGCTGCCCTGCATGCTCAGTCAGGTAGGTCTAGGACTTCTTCTCAAGGTCAGATCACTGGCTCCTCTGAGGTCCTCGCTCAGCTGTGGTTGGGAAAGCTGACCTCCTTTCCGTCACTGGCAGAGTAACAGCACCACAGAAGGTCTCGCATGCTCCAAGTCATTTATTCCACACTCAAAGCTCTTTTACTCTAAACTATTTTCTCTCCTGTAAGTATCATGTTTCTATTTTGAAACCGAGAAGCTGAGAAATACATGTTTTATTTCTCTTGAGTATTTCTGCATGTAAAATATTCACACAATGCGTGATCACTTCTGCTGCTGATTGGCTGAGAGGAGTGACAGGAGAGGCCCTGGAAGCTAGGTTCATGCCCCACCTGTCCCCGTTCCATACCTGTTGGTGCCTAATACTCTGTCATTTAGTACAGGTTGGAGTCTGGCAATGTCCAGATCTGTAGCAGTGTCCAGATCTAGTGGGCACCTGGGTCTCTCTTGATGTCTCGTAACTTCCACCAGAAAACCTTCCTGACTCCTCCTTGCTGGATGAAGTCCCCTGCCATGGACCATCAGAACATTGGGTGTTGGTGGCTTTTGTCACATGGAGTTGTGTGCTGCTACTCTGCTTTGCAAGGACAGTATGTGAGGGGAAGGTGTGCTCTGTTTGCTTCTGTACCTGGGAGCCTGGCACCTGCTCGACATTTATCAAGATTACTGGAATGAATGTATAATTTAATAAATGAATCTAATTACTTTGGAGATGCTAAGATGTCCCTTGGCCCCTGGCTTGGGTGTCATTGTCTTTTCCATACCTGAAGAAACATTTTGCTTTGCTTTGTGCTTTTCCATTGATTATGAAAGATTGTTAAGGCTAACCTTGAAGCTCAGCTTCCCTCAAAGAACTTCTTTCTTTCGTGTCCTCCCAAATGTTATCAGTGAAGAATGGGGTTGGGGGACTCCTTGGTGGACTCCAAGGGTTGTTTGTGGGAAAGCTAGACTTTCCTTTATTTTTCTCCTCCCTCCCTCCTTTCTTCCCCCTCTCTCTCCCTCCCTACTTCCCTCCCCTCCATCTAAGATGGTACGTAGGATTGAACGTAGGGACTTCCTGCCAAGTTACATCCCCAGACTCTTTTTTATTTTTATTTTTATTTGAGACAGGTTCTTGCTAAGTTGCTCAAGTGCATCTAAAACTTGCATTCCTCTTTCCTCAACCTCTCAGAGTGCTGAGACTACTGGCATATACTACTGTGATGGAATATCTGGATGATCATTTTTTAAAAAATGAGTTAATGACTTTCCTTTGTTCTTCTTTGATGTTCCCAGTCTAAATTTCATTTCCCAGAGAAGTGGTTTCAAAAATGAATTTAGGTTTTCCTATTATAGTGTTTCATTGAAATCTTTCCTTCCTTCTTGAAACTTGTCAAGCTTTTAGTTAGTTTAAAATTATACACTTGTGATTAAGGCCTGCCTTTTCCTCCAATCAATAATGCCTGCAAGGGAAACTATGTCTTTCTGATCATGTTTTCTTCCCTGGACCTAACACAATGCCTCAAGAGCTTGAAAAGTTCTTATTAAATATTTGTGAAATTCTTTCACAAATAAAAGACTAGGTCAGATCGACTTAGTAACAAAAGGAATTTCAAGCTGTCAGTGCTAGCCTTGTCACCCTTCCTGACTGGTGGGCTGTAGCAACTTTTGCAGTTTATTTTGGCTGCTGGTAGCTGAATTCTTTGCATGTCTGAGGAATTTCCATTTTGTATCTTGCTGAGGGGTCGAAGAGAGCTGCACAACTCTTTATGAAGTTCTGAGAAAGCTCAACATTTATTCCAAGTATGCCCTGGTGGCTGAGCTCAGCTATGCGTCCGGGGTCTTCCATTGGCCTGGTGACACTGAGAGTCCCCTGGGAGGCCCCATTGCAGCATCAATGGTCTGTGCATCTGGATAGATCACCCTCTCAGTTTGGAGTGTGATTCTAAGTTCAGTGGTGCTCTGTTGTGACCAACATCCTTTAAATAAATTCTCTCTCTGCCTCACTCAGCCAAGGTCAACCTCATTTTCTTGCATCTCAGCATCTTGACTAATTCACCTTGGGTGAACTGTTTAATCTTTGTAGGCCTTTGTTTTCTTATCTGCAAGGGGAGATGGTGGAGAGGAATGAAATGGTATCTTGCTTGGTTTAAAACCCTGTGGTTCTGTGAAAGTGGCAACATTCATCCAGTTATTTAAAGACCATGGTGGTAGCTGTCCTGCCTCATGCCTGCTGGCTTCCCACCCAAGTCCATGTCCTTCTGGAGCAGTATGCGTCCACCCTAGGACCAGCTGATTTCAGAGCAAGGCCCCCTCTCTTGCTGAACCAGATATATCTATACTGCTGTGTTTTTTTAGGCTGACTCCTGCTTCATCAGGGAATCTTGTGTTCAATTTTAGACCTAAACTCCAAAGTGCAGTTGCGCGGAGTGACCTGACCTAATTTGCACTGCTTTTTTCATTTGCAGCTCTTGTTTGTTTTAGAGTAGTGGTATTTTAAGACTTGAGAAAATTGCAACTGGCAAAATGCGGAATTCTCCCCTTTTATTTAAGTGTGAATTCATATTTTCTCCTTGGATCACAGTCAGGGTTAACTTGGGTAAGTGCACCAAATACCTCTCAAAGTGTTTCTTTTAGGAGGAAGAGGCTGGGCTTTTGGTGATGGTCATCTTTGTTTTTTAAAAAATTTTTGTATTTTAAAGAGATTATGACAAAAGAGGACATAACAAAGCTGATCAGAACAATGTGAGCAACACAGTATTTCGCCACAAGACATCTTTCAGTGTGTTAAACAGAAGGTAGAGGTGTTCAGATTGCTGAATGGATTAATTTCTTTCTTTCTTTCTTTTTTTTTTTTTTGAGACAGGGTCTCTCTATGCAGTTCAGGCTGGCCTTGAGCTCACTTTGTAGCCCAGGGTGGTCTCGAACTCACAATGATCCTCCTGCCTCAGCCTCCCGAGTGCTGGGATTACAGGCATGAGCCACCATGCCTGGCTCTAATTTCTTAAAAGGTAACATGAAAGATGGATGTTGGCATCCTTACTGTTGTATTAATGAGGAGACTGAGGTGCAAAAAGGCTCAGTCACTGGTGTGAGGGTCTTCACCTCCTCCTGCCTGTGGATGTCATTGCTTGTAGGAAACAGTATCCATGTGGAGGTCAGGCATCTCGAAGCTGGCATTCAATAGCCCTGGCTACCTATTGTTACTCTCCTGCTGGTTGGGAACAAATTCACGGGTTTCCAGCTAGCCGTAATATAGAGAAACCGTGTCTTTGCATTCCTGTTTCCTGTCCAATGAGTGCACCCCCGAAGCAGCAGGACCCCATCCTCCTCCCAAAGGATCTCACAGCCAATGGCTCTCTACCTCCTCTATACTGGAGGATGGGACTGGGCTCCTTAGAGATCACATCTTCTGGAGGGCTCAGCTGAGTGGAATCCAGAGCCAGAGTCACGTGCAACTTGGAGAATTCAACCACATTATTCTATTGTGTTAATTGCTTAGTTCATAGGAATCCAGACATTTTCTTTGAAGACATTTAGCACAGGCTTGAAGTAGAGCTGGGAAACACTGATTGATGCCCCTTGGTCCTCTGCAATGACATACAGTTAAGGTGAGTGGGTTCCAGACGTATGATTCTTCTGTGGCAGCCAAGCATGTCTTCTGTGAACAACTTTATCCACAAAACCTGTCAGACTTGGGAGTTTGAAGTTTAACTACTTTGCCAGTGAACCGAGAGGCAGAGTGGAAAAGTGAATTAAACAACAAACAATTGAGAGAAAGTTAGCAGGTGGAGTGGCATTGTGAGCACTGCTTTGGATATCTGGGAATAAAGTTTGAAAAACAAAATGAGAGCAATTGCAGGAGAGGGAGGGTCAAGACCACTTCATGATGAGGAGAAAGTTCTAGAAAAATAGTATAACAGGAACTCTTTGGGGGAGTAAATCTTAGAGTAGTTTTAATATTTAACTGCTAACATTTACGGAATATACTTTAAATGAGAAGATGCCTTACATTCTTTATGCTCACTTCAGAAACACTGATGATATTTTTCGGCCTTTTAGATCAGGCCCTTCACTCTCCTTTTGCTTTAAACTTGATTTCTGGGTTTTCAGTTTTACTCTAAAGCCAGAAAACTCCCAATGATTCATTTGCTGTGTGTTTTTAATACCACACTGTAATTTAGTTCTGATACGTGCTTTCAAAAGCGATAGCATAATACAAAAACTTTAATCTCTCCTGACCTCCAATCCACAATCCTGCAAATATGGAAAGTGTAGGCAATGTTATGGACGAAGTACTAATCTATTTTTTATCAATGACTTTGGCACCGTTACAGAAAACAGCTTCTGAGATGCTGTGAAATCCTTGTGTGACTCACCAAGGAAGTCACAGACATCTGCTAGAGCAAGCTTTATTTATGCAGTTAGCAGTTAATTTGGGGACTTAGCGAGAGAAAGCCCTCATGCAGGCCTTGGAACATGCATTCCATTTACAAACAAAAGTCAGACACACCAAACTACATGAAAACTTCTCCTGGTCTACCTTCTGCCAGAGGATGGAACAGCCAGCTCCGTGGAGAGCTGCAAATGTTCATCGGGTCTTTACAGTTGATCAGTAAGCGTGTGTGAAGACTTGGGCTCAGGGCTCTGATGCAGGGGTGCAGGACATGGGTAGTCCTGGGCACCCTGGGTTGCTTTTGGGGTTTCAGAGTCAATGTAAAGTGAAACAAATGTGTATTATCATGAAGGCTTTGCTTTGCTGCAGTAAATTTTAGAGATGAGCTTTGAAATTTTTGAATGGAGTTTTAGAACCCCTGAGATTTTAGGGCAGATCTCCCATCCCTCACTTTTGTACATCTCATAAGGGTGGACTTCCAGGGCAAACACACCCCAAGACCGGCTTTCCTGCAGGTCAGAGACTAAGACTTTGGGCCATTTTCTATGGATGAGTACTCTGCTCCCAGGAAAGTGTAGTGAAATGCACCTTCATACCATGACTTCACCCCATGACTTTGTTGTTAAAAACAAAACAAAACACCCCAAAACAAAGCAAGACAAAAACAAATCACATCAACTTCTAAAGCACAGAAACATTTGAAGTATTGCTGCCTTAACCAGTACAGATAAAACATGTACCTCACTCCTGATCATTAATCCATGTAACTCTTCATGACTCTAATGCTGGGTAGAAACTGTTAGTTTTTTCTCAGATTAAGCAGTGGGAAAAAGTGGAAGCAATATGGCCCTGACACCTTCCCAAGGCTTTAGGGAACTCAGAATTAAAAGGAAGGCTGCTTTTAAAATTCCAAAGATGAATCTGATCTTGACTTACGTGATCTTGAGTCACGAGGGGGTTTATTGTTAACATCAAAAACTGCCTGCCAAGGAACCTAGGTCTCCATTTGCTGCTATTAGTACTCTAATTAAAACTCTCTTGTCTCTTGCTTACTCAATTGCCTAGCCAAAAACCCACTGAGAGCACAAATTCTTTGTGGGCAGGGTGTGTCCACTTTACTTCTTGCCTTGTCTTCTGCACTAAGCACAGGGGATAGGGTGCCTGACAACCCCCTTAACTAAATGAACAAACAGTGATCTTCCCTTCTTCCTCTCCTGCCTGTTCTATGCTGCAGACAAATCAGAGCTCTCATCCTGTTCCTGTTAGAACATTTATGAGAGTCTTGGTGCACACGGAATCTGTATAATGCAGTGCACGCTCAGTGATTTGCAGCAGGGAACCGTAAGCCCGTGGTTGTCATCTTTGCAGTCTCACCTACCTGGTTCCTTCCTCCTCGCTAAGTGAATTGCTCACTAGTTGGATGCAAAGCTCATTCATTCTTGCCTGTCCCTCTATTCACTATGGCTCACTCCTGTGCTTCATTTCCACTTGCCAAGGTGCGGGGTTTTATGCTGTGTCCTCCAAAGTGCTTCTTAATTTTCCCAATAGGATGTAAATTTCTCTGAACCTGCACCTGAATCTCATTCCTTCTGGTCATGTGGCTATCTGAGTACTGCAGGGAGATGGTGCAGACACTAATGCATTCTGCAGTCCCATAGCCCTGGGGCCAGACGCTGGACCAGCTGTCCACTAAAAGGGCTGAAGAAAGGGAAGTGAAAGGGCCAGGAAGGTGTTTATGGAGCATGAATTAGGGCTGCATCATTAAAGGGATGGAACTGCAAATGGTAAGAAACTTGCAAGAGTAATTTAAAATCTATCTCTCATTATTCTTTAGTCTGAAAGCTTAGACGCCCCTAAGGTAATAATAGTTTTGTAGGCAAGAAAAAAGTGCTTTCTGGGAAACACTCACTTTATACAAGCACGTTCCTTTGGCCGAGGCTTGATGATCCTCTTTCTTTTACCTTATACCTGGTGAATTTCCACCGTCTAAGCATCCCAGTTGGGAAAAGCTTGAGCCAAAAGAAATAACATTTAATGGGAACTGCTGAAGAAAATGCATATTCGAATTTCAAACCTGGGCAGAGATTCTCAGTTCCTGAGGCAAACGTGGATGATTTACAATTTCATCAGGGGAACATATTTTCTGTCAAGTTCTGAAGTAAATGAATCTAGAAAGCTCAGAAGAACTGGTGTCCTTTTGTATTATGTGCACTTTTTTTTGGTCCCAGTGCAGGCACCATCTGACAGATATTATGGGATTACAGTTTGGGTCTTTGGGTGCATTCAAATTCTAGAGTGGAGGATGGGCAGGGTGTGGTGAGTGGGATGCAGGCTTCCTAAGGACAAGATCAATGGAAACACAGTCAGCATATGTCGCTGGGTGTGCCACAGGGACTCACTTGTTCCCCACACCTGTTATCCCAGATGCTTCCATCCATGTCCACTGATTTATTTCTCTGTTCTCTCTGCCCTCTCCCCTCAGGTGGCGATGTTGATCTGTGCCGGTTTCCTGATTGCCTGGATCCCCTATGCAGTGGTCTCGGTGTGGTCGGCTTTTGGAAGGCCAGACTCCATCCCCATCCAGCTTTCTGTGGTGCCAACTCTGCTGGCCAAGTCAGCAGCGATGTACAACCCCATCATCTACCAGGTCATTGATTCCAGGTTTGCCTGCTGCCAGAATGCTGGTTTGAAAGCAACCAAGAAGAAATCTTTGGAAGACTTCAGGTAAAATTCCAGAAGTTAGAAAAGAATCATACTTCCTTTGCTTTGAGACCATGTGGGAGTTCAGACCACTACAGTGTGCTGACTTCCTAGGGTTGGAGTCCATGGCCTTGGAGGAATGTAGGAAGGAATTTTTTGTGGGTGGGGGTGGGGAGGGTACTGGGAATCAAACTCCGGACCTCACGCTTGCCATGCAGGCACTGCACCACTGAGCTAAATCCTGTCCCAATAAGACCATTAGATTTTATACCTGATATATTTTTTTTTCCTTTTTTCTATCTGGAATCAAACTCATACCCTTGTGCTTGCCAGGCAAGTGCTGTGCTGCTGAGCTACATCTCTGGCTGGCAGGACTTTATTTCCTATTCATCAAAAGTCCTGAAACCCAGTGTCAGATATATTGGGACTGTATGAGGGTTTAAGTAGCAAGAAACTGTCTGTTTTTGAGCCTGAAACAGCTAAGGTTTTGAGTTGTGTCTTTTGGAGCAATCAGAAGTATTCATAGCTTGAACTTCCTTCTTTGAGACCCCATACTTTTTACCATTGTTCATGTGACATCCACCCCAAATTAAGTTCCCACAATGGAAAGATTCTGTTGTTTTAGACACTGTAACCACTTGCTAAGAGATAGGAGCTGGGCATCCAGAGAAGGAGGGAAAGGTAGGACTTTTTTTTGATCTGTGCCACAGTCTTTTCTTGTAAGGATTATTTTCGATCTCTTTCTAATTGAAATCTTACGCATAGTCTTCACAGAAGTCACGTTGACATGATATACACATGTGGCTATGACTGAGGATGTACACATGTAGATATGGGTATATGTATGTCAGCTTGCATTTTCTCCCTCTGCCTCCAGGCTGCACACTGTGACCACAGTCAGGAAGTCTTCTGCTGTGCTGGAAATTCACCAAGAAGTGTGAGGAGGACACAGCCGTGTCACGGACACAGCCACTCACTTCTCTGCCTCTTCACTGCTGTTCACAGTTGGTTGTGGCCACACTTTGATCTTTACATTTTTATATTTCGTACATTTTTCTTCTTTCTCTTCAAGTCAGGGATTTCTGGGAAATTCCAATGGCCAAATGGAAGCTAGATCGTACGATGCAGCCTTTAGGAATAGGGTAGAATGAGCATCTCTGGAACTTTCTTTTTCTTATGCTTTAAAATCTGTGGTCATGCCAAAACAGCACAATGTCTGGTATATTAAGAACAATGTTTGTAAGTTTGTTCACTAGGGTGTTACTTAATTTAATCCCAGTATCATCATCTTTTCTTAATGTGGGTCAGGGATGTGGGTTCTGGGTCCCTTAGGTGCGTGACCACTGGGACTCTGTGTTGGGCTGTGACTGTCTGGTGAATATTTCAGTTCTCACAGCTCTTCTTTCTACTTGCAGACAGAGGGTCATTTTTCTAATGGCAATGATTCTGCAGAGGATTCCTCCAGGGAAATCAGCTTTGTCTGAAATCCCTAAGTGGAAACTGCTCTTGTATTTCTGAATTCGAGGACAAAAATAATTCCCACCCACAGTAATTTTACCCATGTGGATTCTTCTCATTAAGTTCTAGTTACTAATATAGTGGTATAACAGGGCACTACCAGCCATAATTGCTTCGGAAATGAACTTAGTGAAAATAGCTACTTGTGACTGTTGCTTGTTTTCTTCATTTGTTCTTTGTGACCTTCTTTCTTTGGTTCATTCCCCACACCCCAACAAATACCTTTTGGAGTCTGTAGTTAAAGAGATGCAAATAATGAAGGATGTGGAATGATTTTAGAGGTGGATCCTGGTCCTTCAAAGCTAAAGAGAAGGAAAGGCAGTGCATAGGAGAATCCAGGAGACCTTCAGCTCCATGTCCATGGGTTCTTTCTGTTGGTCTGCAGAGCAGGGCTGTGTTAGCATCAGGGTCAGCATGTGTCCTCCCTGCCTCTTGTTCTGTCTCCTGCTGCTGGGAGCATCAGCCTTGTCCTCCGCTATAGTCCTACCTTCCTGATAATTGCTAGTCAAAAGAAAGGGGAGCAAGGCCGCCCTGTGCCACTGAGGACCTCCTTATACCTTCCCCTGAAGATTACAGAGTCTCTTCCTCCAGGCTCAGCCCTCCGTGGATGACCCCTTCGGCTCTTCTGTTTTCTTGAGAGTTGGAGTAGGAAAGAGGAATGAGTTAACGTGTGTCACTGGTTTAAGAAAAGTGATTAAAAATAATAACATATGCTCTATGATTAAAGCAAAAAGAGTTGGCAACTCTTCTTGGGGCTTGGGACTATTTATTGAAGTTTGAAGAAAAAAGGCAAAACTGTCATTAAATTAGAGAAATAGGGAAGGAACTTAGTGCATTGGTTCTGTGCCCCTAACCACCTTGTAAAGTGGGATAGTGACAGCCGTGTCACAGAGCTTTTACTGGCGATCTTTGATGGGATGATGCACATGGAAGTCTGTGGCACCATAGTGGCTGCTGCTGTCACTATCACTGGCATAGGTGATGGTGTCAGAGGTCCTGGGGAGATTGGCAGTGGTCATCTTGCCTGAGTCAAAGAAGACAGTGGTGAGACTGGTCGTGTTTAGAAAGACTAGTCCATGGTCTTGTGGAAGTGAGATTGTTTGGGTAAAGGAGCAAAGATCAAGCTTGGAGACTGACAAACTACTTAGGGGCTACATAGAGGCATCAGAATTAGAGAGGGCCTGGATTAAGGCATGGCAATGGAAATGGAGATGCAAACCTAGTTTTAGAAAATTTTAAGAAGAGTTTTTGGCTCTTGATTCCATGGAAGCAAAGAGTGGAAGAAGACTTGGGTCACCTGCTTAGGAAATAGTGGGGTACTGGTGTCCACATTAGTGATGTCAGGAGGAACCTGATCCAGGTTAGGACAGATTTATCTACAAGGTGAAATTCAACATTGACATTGTGCAGAAATCTCTGAAGATGGATTATATCCTCTCTTTTATTAACTGTTTAAAGTATGGTCTTTAACACAATTTTTTCCCCCAAAAAGCATGTATTGCAAATGATTAACCCAGAAGAGAGGGAGAAGTGTTTAAATCCTAGGAGCTTTGAGGCAGAATCTAGAGTTAATTTTTGTCAATAATTTAAAATATCTGATATCAACCCTTCATCATCTGGGTCCACATTTTTGTAATACTCTGAGAGTCGAGAGGCACTAGGGCTGATACAGAGAGAGTTGGTCCTCTGGGTGGAGAGAAGGGGGAACAGCAGTGGGAGGCATCACTGAGGGCTAGCAGGCACAGACCAAATGGTCATGAGTGATTTCTCAAGTGGAGTGGGCATTGCACTCCAGGGCCATCCTGTGATGCGAGAAAACTCTGCAGCCACCAAATACTTCTTCAACTTCCTATTTGAGTTTACTTTTGCTTTTAAAAAGATGCATTGCTCCCCCACCCCGTGTGTGTGTGTGTGTGTGTGTGTGTGTGTGTGTGTGTGTGTGTGTGTGAGGCTGCAAAATCCTTGAGCAGGTTCCATGCCTTTTCTTCTCTGGGTTTTTATCTTAGTTACCTTTCTCACTCCTGAGACAAAGGAACCAATACCCTAAGTTAAAGGAAGAGAGGTTTATTTCAGCTCACAGTTTGTAGAGGTTTCAGTCCACAGTTGTAGGCTCCAAAACAGGGTAACATGGCAGAGGAGAATCTCAGGAAAATAGTTCATGGCAAAGCAGGAAGGAGACAGTGAAGCAGCAAGCAGCAGCTTGACTTCTTTCTTTCCCCTTATATTTTATCCAGGCTGTAATCCCTATTATCTGTGCTGGTCACACCCAGTGTGAGGCTTCCATTGTCCATACCCAGAACTACACTAAATCAACTTAGTTATCACACACCCTTAGTTCCAGTATTATACACCCTAATCCAGCATCACATAGCCATGATCCAGCCACATCTCAAAAACCTCACCTATGAGCACAGGAGGCTTTGGGGGGCATCTAGATATAAGTTAACAGTTCTCCTAATGCCTTAGTGCCTTAGGGTGTAGTCCTGAGACAGGAAGGGTGTAGCAAATAACTATCAGGTTAGATTTGGAAACATGGGCGAATGATTAAATTGATAGTGTGAAGTCCTAGATCCTTGGCTTACTCCTTATTTTAATTTTCTTTGTTCCTCTGGGCCTCCACTTAAACATCAGTGCATTTACACATGGAGACAGGAAATGGGAATGGAGTAGAAATGCCCTATAATCTTGAAGAGTTGAATTTCAACAGTCACACTAAAATCTAAGTATGTTTTGATTTTTCCCCCAAGGAGAATGATGCAGTAGAAATCTATTTCACGATAGAACACAATTATTTGATTTTTCACATGCAGTCTTCTCAAGAATAAAACACTATGCTTATTTACAGCTGAAATGGGATCTAAAAAATTTGTCTCTGTCTCTTGATGATATCTAGCAACACCATCCACACATCCTTGAGCAGAAATGTTTCTCCATGAAACCAGTACAAAAGAAGGAGAAAGACAAAGGAGAGCCCTGGAGAGAGGAGAGAGAAGATCATGGAGAGAGGACAGTGAGGGGACAGATGCAGGGTAAAGGGATGTCTCAAAGGTGGCCAGCTCAGCAGAGGACCTCGCTGACAGCAAAGATGTGTAGTGTTACAGAGATGGGGTGAGGGTAGGCTGCCCCAGCCTTGATTTAAGGTTTATTGAGGAGGACTCAGAGTTCATTATCCAGAAGAACAAAGTGATGACTCCTTTGCATCTAATTAATTAATTAATTAAATTTTGGAGATGCTGGAGATCAAACCCAAGACCTCACGTTTTAGGAAACTGCTGTACTACTGAACTACCACCTTAATCTTTTTTAAATTTACAGACAAAAGTCTCACTAAGTTCCTTGGGCTGATCATAAGCTTGTAGTCTTCCTGCTTCAGCAGGAACCATCACAGCAGGCCCTTTTTGAGTGTTTAAGTAAGGTGTCTTAGTTGCGCATATTGGTGAGATTCAGTGTGATATGTCAGTCAGTACAGATGCAGTGTCCACTGATCAAATCCAGCCTCCCTTTATCCACCACCCCAACTTCTAGTTATCACTATTTTACATTCAGGTAAACTTAGTGTTTAAACTTCCACATGTGAACATATAGTGCCTTTCTTTTTATGCCTCATTTATCTCACTTATTGTAATGTCCTATGGTTCCATTCATCTTGCTGCCAGTGACACACTACTATTCTTTATGATTGCATAATGTACGTATGACACATTTCACTTTGCCCAATCATTGCTGGAACCCTGGGTTTATTCTCCCTCTCTTTGGCTATTGTGGGTAGTCAGTGCTCTTGTGAAAACGTGGCACAAGGCAAGAATTAGAAAGACTATGGGGAATTTGGTGAGAAGGCACATGTAAAAGCAAGCCTGCAGTCGGTAAAAACTCAGTCTAAGGTCACACACCTTTAGTACGTGCCACATAGGGGAACCCTTGATCACCACTGTGATAACAGCATGTGCAATGTTTAATGTATATGTTTATCAGGTTACAGGGCTGTGCAGAGCATATTCTGAAAATAGCTTTATCATAGAGATTTACATTAAAATAAGCATTGGTATTTAAAACTACTTTCTCAGTTGCTTTGGTTCTGTGATTCTGATTTTATTCTTCACATGGCCCTCGAGCTATGGAAGACATAGACACAGGTCACATGAAATATAATAGGGGTACATAATAGGAGAAATATAATAGGAGTTACTGGTCACATTGTACACGGACTTTTGTAGCTTTGTTTGTTAAGACTGGCCAAACACATAGGCCAATTTGTGCCTTCATTCACTTACCTTTATGCTCATCCTTTTGCTACGATTCCAGTGTCCTGATGTCTCCAGAGATAGTAAAGAATGTGTTTCCAGCTCTTTAGGAACTAGGAATTTTGGCAAGAGTATGTCAAATGCATATGTATCACAAGTGTACTTAGTAGTATCTGATAAGGACCTGTGGACATGATTTTCAGAGTGTTTTGAGAAACTGTAGTCCTGCAGGACAGGTCCTGGGCATTGCCTGGCATTGTGTGTTTCTCTTATTCTCCAGATGGGGAGAAAGGGTGGATCTTCCTCAAAGTTCTCTAAATCAGAACTCACTATTTGTTCATGGCAATGGTCTGTGATCTCTGGATGTTTCAATTCTTGATTTAAGTAAAGGACATTTCATGGATCAGTTTTGTTCTCCAGGATACAACACAATGAGTCTTGCTAGGTGATTCGGGGCATTGAGGGTCTCACTTATTTTTCTCCTAAACAGTACTAGAACACAGGAGACACAAAATAGACACCCAAAGCACAGTTTTGGAATTATCTGGATCTGATCTCAAATTCAGGTTGTGTCATTTATCATCAGCATGAGCAAATTATTCGATCTCTCTTTGTCCTTTGGCTTTGTACCTTTGAAATGGAGACAATCTTACATCAATAAGGTGTGTGGTGAATAATTCATGTAAAGTCTATAAGATTCTGAGGAAGTTTCTAGCCCATCGAAAGCATAAAATAAATGGAAGCTATTATCATCATTACTTTAGGTGATTCACATAATTATTCCACAGGTTTCATGGCAATGCCTGTGAACTCTTCTAGAGATGAGGGGAGAGTGATGCTTAAGACATTTAGCCGCCATGGATGCGGGAGGTGGTTGGGTTGTGCAAGGAAGTGGGCAACACACTGAGGTTCTCTAGGATCAGCCACTTGTTGCTCTGTTGTGGGAGGTCAGAGTGAGGTCAGAGACCAGAACTTTAGATGAGGTTTGGCTACTGGAGCTGAGGCTGCAGTGACAGCTGGAGCAGTGGAAGGAGAAGTGATGTTTGGTCCATTCCAGGGGGAGTCAGAGGACTTGTTTGTTCACCCATGATGGAAGGAGATAACCAGGAAGTGGACACTGCCAAGGGGAGGACATACTATCACCCATTATTTGAAGAAATAGAGGCTGGATCTGAGTTTGTTTGGGACTTAAATCAGTTACAGAAATTCCCAATTACCTTGACCTCTGGCTCATAGCTCTGGCCCATAAGATTGTATTTAGAAAGTTTATCCAGTATCTTACACTCACTACTGTGTCATACACTGTGCAGCTGTGCTTAGAGTGACTTAAGTCCTTGTTACCCCAAATGTAGCCTGCAGGGCTGTGTGTCTCTTGAGAGATGGTTAGAAGTGCAGAACTTGCTCTCATTCTGATCCATGGAATCAGAGCGTGTCATTTGACAAAGTGACCAGCACGCCCCCTGGAGCATGTGATTGTACCTCTCTTTGTACTGGGCTTGGTAGCCATCAGAAATTGCCAGAGCAGTAGCCAGTAAGACAAAGATCCGGAGCAGTGCGAGTGTCCCTGAGTGCTGTGGATACATGTCTTCTCTGAGCAGGATATGCTCCTTGGTGTGTTCAACCTCAGGACAAAGATACAGCATGGCATCAGGTATTGTGCGTGTCTGAGGACCTCTGGGGACGGGACCCACTCACTGACCTGTCTGGTGAGGTAGAATTTCTGTGCCACAACTGCATGAGCAGGGCTCAACTCCTTGGCACTAACTTGTTTAGAAAGGATATTTTCCTTTACCATCCAAAGTTATACTGTTCTAAGTATTTTCTGCTAAGCAAGTAGCATCTGCTTCCAACACCCACCTACCCTACTTCCCTACACACCCAAATGAACAAAAATGAACAAAATATAACTTGTTAGAAGAAGAGAAAAGCATCTGATCTATTTGGAAAATGAGCCAAATTTGCCAGCAAGCATGTCGAGTTTATCCAGACTGCCCAGAATTAGATTCTGACATTCGTTTATTTAGAAGGAAAGCCATGTGTGAGCCCAGGCTGATGAAATGTTTAAAGGATTGGCAGTGAAGCATAATAGCTTAAAGCAACGAGATATCTTAACACTCCAAGAGCAGGGCGAAGGTGACCACTTCTCTAGAGACAGGGACTAAATATTATACAAATACACCCAAGATAGTGTCCTGCAGGATCTGTTCCCCATGGGAACTGGTGAGGCACTATTCAAAAGATCATCTCACCCTGCAATCGATTCCTTGCTTGATGGGGATGAAACTAGCCCTCCAGGAAGACCATAGATCTCTCTCTCGTGAGGGGGACTTGCTCTAAGGAGACGGAAGACCCCATCCACGTCTTCTGAGTGGATTCCCATTCCTGTTGGATGAAGGCCCAGGCAGGGGTCGAAGTCAGCAATCAGGTCAGCCAGAAGCCAGGAGATCATGTTGCAACCTTTCGAGAAGCAGCTGGCTCAAGGGTATAGATAACAAGTGTCAAAGTGACCCATTTGTAGGGGTTGAGTAAATGGGGCAGAAGGAGCAGGAGAACAGGGCACAGGAGAGTGAGAGAGCTCATGTTTCCCATCTCACCTGGAGGCAGCAGGGTCAAAGCAGGGGTTGGAGGATCTAGTGAGCCAGGACCAGGCAGGCAGAGCAGAGCAAGCATTTGTTCTAGAATAAATCAATTTAAAAATGAAGCAGTGGTGGCTTCTTTAAATTGTTTTAATCTTCTGGAGAGAATTCTAGAAGTGGTTAAGTCGCTTCACCCTGAACTAGCAGCACAGCTAGGGAGGAGCCAACTGAGCATCCAGCACCTGACTGTCTAACATCTGAGTGTCCAGCTTCCGCTCTCACCGCTTGGCCCTTCCTCTCTCTTGGACAGTGGCTCTGAGGCTGACCAGAAAACCTAAATGATTCCTAAAGGTAGGATTTTTTTTGAAACTATAAGCAGAACTGCAATGCTAGAGAGAAGAAAGGGAGTCACTTGTTCCATGTTTAATAGTTTAGGGCTTTAGTTTCATTCAGCACTGTCCGGATTTAATTTGACACAATTCCTAATTGACAGTTTATCATTCCATATAAGTGGTGTCACGTGAACAGAATCATTCCTGCCAGGCAGCTTGCTGTTGTTGGTACATTTCCCTGACCTCGTGGTACGTTCAGGGTATGTTTGGGGTCTGAGTTTACTTTGAGGATCTATCAGTGTCCTGTGGATGTGCCACTGCCTGGAGCCTCACTTTTCTTCTTCACAATGAGAGAAAAAAACTTGTTGGTTGTGAAAAGGACACTGTGTCTGTCACATGCAGAGATGTAAGCGCACAGATGTGAGTTTTCTGTCTTCCCACTTCTATGGTGTTTACCTTGTCAGGAGCAAAGGTATTAACAAGGACACAGCAAAGCAATGGTGTATCCTGGCAATACCAAAGTCAACTATTTTAGAATAAGTAGCTAAATTATTCCAGTCCAGGATAGTGACAGAGCTATCATGCTAGAAGTAATGCTTTCCCTGTCCTGCAGGGCACACCTCAGTCAGGTGAGGGGGGCCTCATTTTGTGGTGAACCGAGATAGTGAGAACCAGTGTAGCTTACCTCACAAGGGAGGTCAGCCTGGCCACCCAGCAGCTCACTCCAGACGCCTGTCTTGCCTTGTTCTATTGCAGATGGAGCGTGGGGTAGAGGTGCTGTGAATTGGCCAAAATATATTTTGATGGTTGAGCAGTGGGAGAGGCTCAGGCCACAGTCTCTGAGCAGCTCGGATTTTTCCAGGCCTGCTCCAGTTTCAGTGAGGATTGCTGAGTTTTCTGTGCTCACGGCACCCTCATTCTTTGCAGTGTTGTGTAGGTTATTGTTGAGTCCCAGCCACGTAGGTCCATGTGGGCATAAACCATCCAATTCTTGCAAGCGAATTGCTGTTTCTTTATGAACCTCCTGGGAATGTCCCCTCTTAGACATCTTCAGACAAAAGGAAAACCAAACCAGCGAAACCCCAAATCCATTGTTCTGTAAAGAGGAGGTTAAGGACCATTATCCCCGTGCCTCAGTGGAATAACTTTATTTCTTCTTTCTTTCTTTGGAACTACAAAACAGAAATAGAACAAGAAGAGGCTCCCTTAATTCTAAAGGTAATTCTTAGGTGAAGAAGAAAGTCATGATGCCTGGTTGGAGGGAGAGTAGAAATAGGGGCTTCCGAGGCTGGGGCTAGCCTGACAGCTGGTGAGTCTGGGTGGACTGTAAGTGGGAAACAGATGAAGAGTAAATGCTGCCTCCGGGAGCCTGTGAAACGGTCCTTGCGGAAATTTCTAGTGCATGAACACAAATCCTGGTGACAGGCAGGGGAATCCACACACACTCTGAAGACTGAATGAACAATGGTAGGATCTTATTAATAAACCAACCTGAGTATAAGCCCTAAAATACCCGATTCAAAATATGCAGGTACCTTAAACTGAGCATAGTTGAAAATAATGAGATACCTTTAAAATAGTGGCATTTGGAACAAAAGAGCAGTTAGGGAGACTATTTCTTAAAAAGATTAAAGTTAATAGTAGCTTGATGATTTCATTGTTGTCTGGAGAGATCACTCCTTTAATATAATAAATTAGCACTTTGGCAGGTCACACGGGTTCTCGGCCAAGGGCAGTGCCTTAGGATTCTATGGCTCTGGACACTTTGATAGTCCCCAAAGACAGCTGCAGTTAAGAGGAAGGATAAGCATGAGTTTCAAGCCAAGTCTGCTGTCACTTCTAGTCCCTTGGGTGCCCAACACATTCCATCTATCTCCTGTCAAACTTTCAGTTCATTTTGACTATAGTTGCACATGTAGTGGGCATATTAAAAAAATAATTAAAATACAGTTTACTTTCTGTTTTTTTTTAAATGCAAAAAGTTGACATTATGACTAGAAACAGCCTTTGTTTCTGGGTACCCCTGGCATATTCTCCCTGACTACTGTCACCGCCAGGGGCATCTTCTGGTGCTGAAGTATGACTAGAGTTTCATTCATTCCCAGCTAGTGAGGAAAGTGGATAATTTACTTTTGCATGAATGGATCAGGAGACTGGTTGTTTTTCTTAGACTCTGTTGTATGAATTAGGAGACATCACTTGTGGATGTCTATTTGCATTTTCCTGGATTGTTTCTGGCTATAGTTTCCAGACATTTTAATGGAATTTTTCAAACATATAGAAAGAGAAAGGCATAATGAACTCCTACAAACCCAGGCCCCAATTCAGTAATGGCCAGCACACACACTACCAGGTCCAGGCCATCCTCCCCACCTCCCTGCGTTACTTTGAAGGGAATGTCCTGCTGGGGTTTCATCAGAGTGTTGTGAATGTGGGAGTCATGAGAACAGGATTCCTGGAGCATGACCTCTAGAAACCCAGTTCTGCAGTTCCAAAGGAACAAAGGATGAGAATCTTCAGATATTTTGGGCAGATGTTAGACGCCATCTCTCTGTTTTGAAGAGTCACCCTGAGCATGAGCATTGATAGTTCTGAGAGGTTTGCACACGGGGAACTTCTTTAAACCAGTGTCTTCCAAATTTATTTGAGCCTCGATATCTATTTCTGGGAGATTCTATTTACATCACTGGAAGAGATGTTAAGAGACACTATTTATAACACTGACCAGACGCTCACCAGTGCCAGGCTTTTTGTGAAATAATTTCATAAATTTCATTTAATCCTTAAAATGATCCTATTGGTTAGGATTTAAATGTGAATGAATGTATCCCCTCATTTTCAGACAAGAATATTGAAGCTCAGAAGTTCAGAACATAATTTGGCAATGGTCACATAACCGATGAGCAGGGCAGGGACTCACCCAGCCCTGGGTGACACAGTCGCTGATAACTTGGGCATCCCTGATAATTCTGATATTCTCCTGCTTTGTTATGGAGATAAGAACAGAGGGGCACCAAAACACATTTGGCCCCAGTCACTGATCTGAGGATTTCATTTAGTAACGATGTTTTCTATTTCTACTATGATTTGCACTTTGTAGATTATTCTCCATTCTGTTGTCCTCGATGAACTTCCCAGTGCCTATGTGAAGAGGAGGCTAGGTACAGAGAAGAGTGTATCTGGCCCAAGGTCACAAGTTCACTACAGAGCTAGAATGAGATTCTGGGCTTGTATGTCCAGGGCAACGTTCTTATGACTCTGCAGTAAGTACTGCATTGGCAAACAGGGTCCACCC
Organism: Cavia porcellus; assembly: GCF_034190915.1. Lineage (NCBI taxonomy): Eukaryota > Metazoa > Chordata > Mammalia > Rodentia > Caviidae > Cavia > Cavia porcellus. The sequence continues at coordinate 37,297,531 of NW_026947511.1, read as the reverse complement.
CTATCCTCAGTCCTTTTGAGGAGTGCAAAGAGGGTCCTGGTTGAGCCCAGACTTACCTGACAGTACTGGTTCTGTAGTGTGCACACTTTTCACAGCATGCTAGAGGCAGTCTGGGGTTCCCTTGGAATCTAGGTCATGCTTTGCATGTTTTAGGGTAGGGAATGAGAAATGTAAAGATTTAGTTTTCTGAGGAAATCTGAGAATCACTTATCCCTTTTCTCCAGTGCATGGTGGGTCACCCGTACAGGCTGTCTGTTGTCAAACTCTGGTCCCTGGCACCTGCCAGTCAGTCCTTAGTGGAGTTGCCCCAGGTACAGGTCAGAGGAGGGCTGAATAGAACACTGGAGAGCAGCTACTTGCCATCTATTTCCTTGTCAAGGTCAAAGTATTGCCTTCAAGGTGACATAGTAAGCCTATTATCTCTTGTGTACAAAATTATGCAAAAATTATAAATAATTATACAATTATTCAAGTATATCATGAGAAGCAGGACAGTTATGTAACAGCCGCAGAGAATTAAGCACCAGCTTATTACAGCTTTTGTAAGACAAACTAAACACCTCTGATTAACTGGTCATTTATTCCGGCCGAGACACACTTTCGTGGAGATAGGGAACATTTGGATGTGTGGCTGGAAATAATGAATATTATCACTTCATTAAATAGGTCAAGGTAAGCAACTGTGATAGGCTTTCTCTCCACATGCTATAATTACCAGGACTAATTCAATAAATTTTGTCCTGTATATAGCTGGATCATAAAATTATGTAATGAACAATCATTCATTGCAGATGATTAAAAAAAGGAATGTCTCTGGACAGATTAAAGAGGAAAGATTGCAGAGAGAAAGGAGCTGTGACCTTGCTGTTCACTCTGGCCATGCTCATCGTGAAGGGAGGAGCTAAACTTAAACCTTACTATTCAAAATGTGGTGCCACCGTGGCATAGGCAGCAGAGTTTGGGTTCCAGCATCATATAACAATCTTTAAGAAAGCAATTCTAACACTTTCACGTAGTAGCTTCAGAAAAATAATTGCCTCTTGAAGGCTTGGTTTACTTATTTGAAAATTGGAGATGCTAGCAAATCCTGGAGATATTTTTCAGTGATCCAATAATACATGGGCCTGTGAAATCTTAAATGCACAATTGTAATAATGTTGGTTTAGAAATGGGAGCACTGAACTCAACAGAAAGGCGGCAGCAAGGGATAGGGTGTGTTAGTGTGCCAGCAGGAGACCTGCTCTTTGGGGACAGGCAGGAACACTGGCTGTACTGGTGAGAGAGGGTCAGTGTGTGCAGGAGAAATGGGCCAGGGAAGCATGAAACAGCCATTCAATTGATGCTGGCCATCAGTCTGAGAGGTGCAAGGTAGCAAATAGTGACTTTTGGGATCTGAGACCTAAAAGGAAGGAAAGATTCCCTCTCATCTGGCCTGGCCAACTGGTTTTTAAAATGCAGGTGTGTATACTGGGAAGTCAGTGATCTTTGTAATGTAAGGGAGTAAATCTTATTTTTTTTTTTTAGCTGTTTTAATCAGTTTATGGTAATCCAGAGTTAGTTTCCCCAGGAGTTCTTGCTAACATCGAACATTGAAATAATTTAAAATCTAAAGTACCCATTTGCTTATCATTTGTGGATAAAGGATTTCACCCTTTTATCTGCACCTCTTTTCTGAGGAATCAAGGCTCAGAGAGCAGCTCCAAAGTTTCTCCAAACAGCACAGCGGTGGAGCTGCAGAAGTGTTGTGACTCAGGGCCTTCCCACCTGCTTTATCTCCTGAAGGTTAAAAGACTGTTTTGTAAAATTTCCCAAGCGTGGCTGTTCCTTCCTATCATAACATTATCAAGGAGAGGAGGCTGAGCGTGCAGCGAGGTAGGTGGATGTGTCAAGAATATGCTGAGGGGAACTTTTAGAGAGACTGGCAGAAACCTGGGGAAAGGAATAGAAAGTCTACAGGAACTGCTTCCTAAATGAGACGATAGGGTGCACGATCTTTCCAAAATTCAGAGGATGCCTGACTAGAATCCTGGGAGACTCATGAGCACAGCTCTGGGAGGAGGTGTCTTCTATTTGGGGAGAGAAGCAAAGGTTCAGTCAGTCTCAGGTGAGTCAGTCTGCTCTGCAGAATTGTTTCCTGGCTGGGGTACAGTGGGGTGGGCGGCCAGTGTGGTCTTGGAATAAACTCTAGCAATTTATTTTCAGCACTGTGCTCTGATTATCCTCGTCCTAGGAAGGGTAAATCTGCCATTTGGGAATCTCCACTGCTATCCCCCTAGAAGTCACATTTCCAGTTATGTTTTAGAACAAGCTCGAGGTAGATTACAAATAATTTGAATGGCAGGTTGAATTCTTGGGGTGAAATTACTTTCCATGTAACAAAGTTTATATCTTATGTGATAATGTTAAAATGAGAGAAAATATACACACATTTCATGTCACCCTAAAGAGATCAAAGGTATTGAAAAAAAAATACAAGGAATAATTTTAGGAAATGCTTTCCTTGAAGTTTTTAAACTAAAATAGTAACATAGTCGCACTGGGATGAAGAGAACAATACTGCACCTAGAGGTATAAAAACAAAGATAACCAGCTTTCTGGCTCCTCATATCATCTCGGTGTTAGTAGCATGGGGCATGCACATTTCCACATTGCTCCTCATTCCTACCCATAACAGAAAGCTAAAAGTGGCAAAATATTAGACAAAACCAGAAAAGCTCGAGGTGCTTGAGACTTTTCAGCAGAACCAGAGGTAACCAAAACTACTTTCTTTGGGTTGAATTTTAGTATAGAAGGATCTCGGTTCAGAGGTAGAGGCTGTGGATGCCAAGGAAGGGCACTAAAAGAGACGTAGTCAGAAGATATTTCTAGAACCCTAAATGCTGGACAGATTTTCTTAGCTGTACTTGACAGAGAGAAACACGAGTGACTGAACTGACATTTATGGTGACAATCAACTACTGACATGTCCTTGGGACAGCTCTCGTCACCCGCAACTGTTTAGCATGTGTCTGTGGGCAAGGTATATGGTGTAGTGGTGAGAAAAGAAAGCTAAAGACACATGAGCTTGACTTCCAGAGAAAGAAAGATAAATTAGAGCTCCAAAGGAGAGAGAATAAGTAGAGTAAGTAATAGGATGAGCAAAAGACTTAGTGTATTTGCCTATGTGTGGTTTGCACTCTCGGGATGAAAGGCTGGGAGGTATCTGAAGCAGGCACATTGGGCCAGCCGGGCTGATCTCACTGTTAGCCACCCTGCTGCCTCTGCCCAGAGCATGTGATGCGGAGAAGGACTGGGATGGAAGGAGGCTGTTTCATAGAGAGAGCACACCTCAGTCTATAGCCAATGGGGTGTAGTCACACAGAGCCAGGGTTACTTTTTTCAGTCTGTGTGGGAGGTGTTGACATGATGCATACAATCTAAATAGCAAGATGACAAATACTGTTATACGCAGCTATATAATATACCTGTCCCTTCCATGGGAGGTGATGAGGGAACACTGCCTTCCATTTATATATCATGCTCTGTACATGTATGTATGTGTATAGATATGTATGTATGTTTATATACACTTGTGTATGCTTGGACACAATAGATCTCTGTCCCATCTAAAATTTTTTAATGAAGATGTGTTGTGATACAGTGGTACCTCAGTCCACAAATGCTTTTGTTTACAGACAATTTGGTTCACAAACAGAAGCATTTGGCACAATTTTGTTTTTGTTTGTGAAACCCATATCAAGTAACACACACAGCTGTGGCCATTTTTCCAACATGAGTATGAACACAAGCATGGCCATTTTTTCCAGAAGAATGGGATGAATGAAGGTCATGAATTGAGGTACCACTGCAATTGCATTACTTTTGGAATTCTCTGAAATGGGAAAAATAGGTATTATTTTTTGTGGTCATCGGTTTTCTTGAAGAAGCATAGGCTATGTCTACACATTCACCAGTAGGCACAAAATCCACTAAAGCCATTCTGGTTGTAAGTTAAGCTGGATTTAGATGCTACCCTTGAGACTCTTTCCTTGTCAGTGGGCTTTCAGCTCTAGAATCTATCTGAAGTTTGGTGAGCAAGCATTAAACTTGCTGTTCTATGAAAAATAAAACAACTCCCTGCCTATCAAAGTGTGCATCACTGAGATGTGTGTGAATAGACAAACAAGTCTGACTTCAGGGATTGTTGTTCCAGGTTGCAGAACGTCTGTGTTGTTCTGCTCGGTGAGTAGGTACTGGAAGTCATAGGAACCAGTGGATGTGTTGAGCTCAAAATACTGTTCTCTGAGTGACAGTAAGTCTAGATTTCCTGGTAGCCATGCTATGGCTGAAGAGAATCAGAAGAAAGATGATGTACATGGCAAGGAACATTCTGAGACAGAGAAGCCCCACACACATTCACCAGGACTCCAGAACTAAATGGCAAGATCCAGTGTATGTTCTGAAACGCTTCAAAAATGCAATGTGTTATTCATCTTTATTTTTCAAGCTTGAGGAAACATGAGGTCCATGTTGACCATTGTGTTGCACTGAAGTTAATCCTAAATATACAATGTATATTGACTGGTCACGTTTTCATTGTTAAAATGATTTAAAACCATGACCCTAGGTGGAAAGTAACACCCTAAAAAGTGGGAAGAGGACAGTAGCTGAAGATTTATGTTCAGTGTGATTGTCATCAAGCTTTTTGATGCGTTTACCATTGTAAACATGTCCTTGAAACCACCCACCATTTCTTCTGGCAGATGGGTAGATTTTGAATAGTATCTGGGAAACTTCTAGAAGCGTCTTCTATCGAGTCAACTTGTGTACAGAATTTGCAAGTGCTCTCTATGAGAATATTTAGATGATGTCTTTGCATTTGACTCATTAGTTCAAACCCAGTTGCATGTTGGACTGAAAAACATGTTTGATGATTGCATGGGGGAAAAAAGAATTAGTTATTTCCATCTTTGTCAATTTCTCTTATTTGCATATTTAAAATAATTCCTTTTTCTTTTCTTTTTAAGACACAGTTGTGTTATTCAAGTACATTTTTTTCAATAAAGAAAATATACTGCACTGACATTCTGACTCATTTTGGTTTTGTTGGCACTGTTTATCTTAAATCTAGAGATTCAGCAATACAGTGAGTAATAAATGTGGGGCTTGGACAGGACTAAAATAAATGTACCCTACATTAAAGGAACCAGCCAAATCGCACAATTCAGTAATTCTCCGTTCGCCCATAATGATGATTTGTGTGGACTTTCCTGAAACCCCAAGGCTTTGGTGGAAATGCTCCCTGGTGAAAATGCTCACTGGTTGAGAATCTTTCTAAACATTTGGCAGCACCGGGGTCATTCAGGCAGCTCAGAAAATCCATATGAGTTAGGCCATTGACTTCCTTGCCTACACAGAAGGAAATCTCCCAAGGTCACACCCTCAAAATTAGAACCAGTGCATATATTCCACTGTAATATTTATCACTACTTCTTAGCAGGCACTATTTTCTGGCAAGAAGGGCTGGTTTTGTATTTGTTTAGAGCAGTCGTTGCATACTGTAGCAAAGGTGTCCCCTAATCTCAGTGTCTTGGAAGACATTTAATCTTACATTCTGGCTGTGTAAGAAAGAAACAAAAAGGATGGAAGAGAGTACTGAAGAAAGGAGGAGATGAATATGAGTGTTTGTGAGAAAGAGAGAGAGAGTCACACAGACTTATAGATATGCGGGAGTAAACCCACACTCATGAAGTGCCAGGCACATTTTAAAACCCCTGAGCACACTGCCCTAACAAAGCAATGCTCCCTTACAGAGACTGTGTAAGACACTGTCTCTGTGTGCTATGCTCTAGTAACAACACAAAACTAGCAAGCAAAACTTCCCAGCCTAATTGCCCCAGTCCAAATGTTTAAAATAATAAGAACTTCCTGCTTGATTATATCATAATCTAGTGTCAGAGTGCAGAGAAACTGAGGTTGGGCTTCTCCCATCTATTGTGTTACCTCCGTCAGTCAAAGGCCACCTCTCAAGCTAGCCCACACTGGAGAAGTGAGGACAGACACTTGGGGACAGAGTTTTCACCATGTCTTGCTTTTCAAGTGCCACTTCCTGCCCCTCAGCAGGCCATCATGGAGGTGTGGGGCCTGGCCTGACTGCAACAGAGTACAGAAAAATGAGGACCTAATACAGAAAAATGAAGTAGTTTTGTGCAACACATGATGCAAGTGGTTTGTGTTTTCATGTTATTTGTTGGAAAATGAAGTTATCAACTTGATATTCTTTCCAGCCTGCTCAGCCCATTTTAAAATATAGTAGGGGTGATAGGGAACATCCTCTAATACACAGAAGTCATTGGTACATGCTGGGAACATGATCTTACATGTAGGAAAAAGGTACTATTAAGATCCCTCATCATACAGGTGGGAAAACTAAGATTTAATGGAGAACTCGTTCAGTAAGTAGCAGATCTGGGTTTGGATCCAGGACCTGGGATTTTGCCCACCACATGCTGTTGCAGAAGCAGGTGCTTAACTTTTCTTGATCCACAGAAGAGGGGCAAAAATACTCACCTCCTACTCCCTCGGTGTTTCAAACTAACTGTGGAACAGCTGTAAAGTACATTCAGCTCTCTCCCATAAGACTGCACAATGTCTTTATAGTTTAAATGTGACTTATTTTTAAGGTAATATGCTCACAAGGTTGGAATTTCAAAGGATAACACAGGATCTAGGGTAAACATTTTCCCAACCACTTCTAAGCCTCCCCATCCACTTACCCACACAAAGGCAATCAATATTACTGGACTAGTTTGTATAATTGTAAATGGTATTCATTGTAAAAACTTTATGTTCTTTGCTCAAAAAGTTATATCTCTACAGTTCTTGATTTTAAAAAATACAATTTAATTTGGTGGTCACCCTTATATAGGGGAAAGAAATTCCCAACATACTAGATGTCTAGTATGAATTTGTGTTCTCTAAAATCAAAGAGTGAATTTTAGGAACAACAGAGATTAAGAGCAGAATATATTTATTGCAAGAAAGTAAGTTTCTGTCCAAGAGAGAGAAAGAAGGGGGTTGAGTCGGTTGCCAAAGGCCCCACCTTTTCTAGGGATTTTTATAGAGCAAAACCCCAAGATGAGGTATGTCCAAGGTGGGGAAAAATAGGGCCTCGCAAGGTGGGCATGAAGTGGGACAGAATTATAGTCAGTCAATAGGATCATGAGTATAACTTCTCAGGTAAGAATGATGAAATCGGGACCTAAAAAGGAAGAAAGTGACATAGCAAGTGGGAACAGGGCCTTTGCCTGTAGGGTGTTGGATTAGTGACTTCTTCTGGCCTCCTCAGGTGATCAAGTTATCAAGCTGATGCCTAGTTAGAGTATCAGTCTCTGAAGTTTGTCTTTAGGATGTGGGTGCATCTGTTTTGTCTTTTGTCTTTTGTCAGAGGTGTCTGTCTCTAATGTAGCAAATACCTAGTTTTCTGCATTGGCTCCTTCGAGGGCCCATCCCTGTCTGACTGCCTATAATATTTTTAAGTAAGGGTTGCCAGAGTTGTAGCTCAGGCACAGTGCCCACCTGGCAAGTACGAGGTCATGAGTTTGACATCTGGTACCAAAAAAAAAAAAAAAAAAAAAAAAAAGAAAAACCAAAATTCTAACTAACTCAGCTTTCTATAACAACTCCATGGTTGAGTATACAGTTTACTTACTCTTGTCTGTTGAATGGTTAGTAAGGGTAGCAATGTATTCTGGTTTATATAACCAGTTCATTATTGGTGGACATTTAAGTCATTGGTAATCTTAAAATTTCCCACATGTTATAAATATAATTCAGACTCTTAGAAGTGATGCCATAAACAATTAAAGTGAACATTTCAATTAATGTCATTGCTCAGTGGCTACATTTGATCTAATTCTTGGTAGTGTGCAACTTGATTATCATGGCAAGGACTGAGATAGGAAATGTCCTGTTGACCATGTCAGAATGAAGTTACTTCTAGAAGAAAGGAAGAAGTGAAGTCGAAATCAGGAGCATAAAATTTGAAAAATTCTTATGCTGGATCCATTATTAGGTGTTTGGTCTTTCCGCTTTCTTAAATATCTAAGTAATGATTTGTATTTCTGTCCTTTATAACATTTTTGGAAGGAATCATGACTCCAAATAAAGTTCATAAAGCTAGATTAAATGACATTACTAAGGCTCACTATAGTTTGTGTTATTTTGCTTAAATCTGAGTAGACACCACAAGCCTGCAGATACAGTCAGCAGATGTATCTGTGAGTCTCCTAACATTGAAAATGGAAACTATAGGTCGCCATGACTAAAATGAATCAGAAATTTATTTCTCTGGCATATGGTGGTCTGACGCTATTAGGATGAATCAGGGTCCTACGTTCCGTCTGCCTGTGACTCTGCCATTCTCTATGGGGCATCCACTTCAATGCCAAGATGGTTGCTGTAGCTCCTCCCATCACCTCCACATACCACAAAGGGTGGGGGTGAAAGTCCTACATGTCATTTGTTTTTTACAATCCTCTGGCCAGATCATAGTCACATGGTCATAGCTAGTAATGATGACCAGATAAGTGATGATTTTCATGTTGGAGGAATATGTTCTCCCATGGCTGAAGCATGGAGCTTCATTATTGAGAGAGGTGGAAGGCACAGAGGACAAACAGCAATCCTGTCACAGCTCATCTTTCTGCCAGCCAGACATCTATGGGTGCCCTGTTCCTGCCATTAGCACCCATGTCATGATTTGTTCCCCTGCAGCCCAAAAGATTCTTCTGGTTAGTGCACCAAGACAGCTCGCAAGATCTAGTCAGTGAGGCGCTTTGGGGTTTGGGAACAACCCTCATTCCCAGGTGCCTGCCAGAGACACTGATGGGGTAGAAATGGAAATCTCCATAACAAATCTCATTCATAAAAAGAGGGAAAATCCTGCATCATGGAGCTATGGTGTTTATAGCTGACTGCCCTTTTGAAGCCTCCCAGCACTGGAGTGCAATAAATTCCCTAATTAACCCCCTCTAGGAGTTCTAGTTCTTCCTGCTGGAATCAGTCCCTTCTCAGTTTAGCTCTGTGGACCTTGGTTTGTCCTGTGGGATTTGATCATTTGCTAGGAAATCTGAAGCATTCACTGGAGCGTGCGCATCCTTAAGGCTAATGAGGGTCCCAAATCCTTTTCCCAAAGGTGAAGGCTGGAAGGTTAGGGATTGTTCTAAGGATCGAAGTCGCATGCTCTTTACAGTGAGGCTTCTATAACTTGCCCTTCACTCCTGCTTATAGAGAATGAGGGTGACAACAGAAGGCACTCAAACCAGAATTAGAATTATCATTGTCACACATGTGTGCACAGGACTAATGCTGTCTCTCAACTTGATTTTTTTTTTTGTCTAAAAATGAGTGCTTTGGACTCAGTGGTTTCTGAGGATGCCAAGTTTAGTACTGCCAGGGGTCTTAAGTGAATGGCCAGTTGCTGTTTTTAGGGATGTTTGAACATCTCTCCAGAGTGAGAGCTCAAGCCAAGATGGAAATTGGTCAGAAGCCTAAATGAAGTTCCACTGTGGGTTTTAACAAACTCGTACAAACTTCAGAGCTTCAAAGAACACAGATTTTATTATCTTGTCATTCTGGTGGTTAATAGTTCTAAATAGGTGTCACCCGATTAAATCCAGGGCTTTCCAGGCTGCATTCCTTTCTAGGTCTTTGGGGGAAGACCCATTTTTTGCCTTTCTCAGCTCCAGGGGCTGACCAGTCTCTTTCATGATGCCGTCTGTCCAGGTTCAATTCTCCAAGAAGTCTCCCTCTTCCCCATTTAACTTCCACTGTTTATGAGTATATTAGGTCCAGATAACGTGGAATAATATATTTATTTTGAGGTCAGCTCATTACCAACCTTACTTTTATCTGCAGTGTTAAGTTCCATTTGTGATATAGCAGTGTATTTATAGGATCTAGCGATTAAGGTATGAACATTTCTGACAATTGCACATGCCAAGAAATAGGGAGAGAAAACTGGTGATAACATTTTTGGTAAATGTTAATTAATGAATTTATTTTGTCATCTATCAATCTATCAATCATCCATCTATCAATCTATCAATCATCTATCTATCATCTATCTATCATCTATCTATCTATCTATCTATCTATCTATCTATCTATCTATCTATCTATATCTCTACCCATCTTATCACCTATTTATTTAATGTTGTATGCCTGCTGTGAGTCAGGCATTGTGCCAGGCTTCAAGGGTAAAAGCATTTAAAAAACCAATAATAAAAAGTGTGGATTCCTAACCGTAAGCTGGGGAAAACAAGCGTGTCCATTGATCTTGGACTTCTTGCCTTCAGGTAGCAAAGTGCGCTTTATAAATCACACTTTACTGGGTAGCAGCACACATGGGCGAAGTGGAGGACTCATGCAGAATACCGTGATGAATCAGGGAACTGAGAAAGATGTACTGGATAAAGTGAGGACAGAGTCAATGATGCTGTCCTGGGAGACAAAGCGAACTGAGAATCCAAGAAGGGCTGATGCCCACTGTGTGTGGTGGATCCTAACAGATGATTGTTCTTATCTAGGTTCACACAGAAGGAACTGTGATGGCCTTTAAAGAATCCTAAGTGAAAATATGTAGCTGGTTTTCTTTTTAAATTTAAAAATATCTGTAGCCATTAAGATCACCACCTTTCTTGGTTTTCTTTCCATAATTGTAAAATGTGACTAATAAAAACTTTATGTAATTTGAAGATCAAATTCAAGATGAAATACAAAAATACGTTTTCTTTAAAAATAGATCCAAGAATTTTTTCACTTTTCTTTCAGGGCCAATCTAAAGATTGAGTGATGGGGAAATGACTTCCTTTCCCTAGGCAAACTGACAGGGATGTCATGTGAAAATCTATTTAGGGGAGACCACTTCCAGCCCCATCACCTTGAAGCACGGCACACTGCTTGCAGAGCTTCACACCATAGTCTTCATTATGTTACAGGCTTGTCTTGGTGTGAAATTCCTCTGATTAAGAAGAGCTGACAGAGCTGGGAGGAGGAAGGATTCTCTTCTACCCCATCTAAGTCAGCCATAGCTTCATACTCCTTCAAGGTCAACTCAGCTGGAAGTAGGATACTGGGCTGTGATTGCACCTTAAATTTTTACTAATAATTGGTTCTTGGCAGAGCTTTTTGCCACCGAGCAAAGTTAACTAATCAAAATGCTTAAGAAAGCAAAACTACTGCCAGACAGATCTAAAAGTGCTAGTACCATCACGAGTAGATTTCTTTTTCTTTTCCACTGTAACAGTGAACCTAATGCTAGGAGCATAATGCCCTTGAAAGCATGATTTGAAAGGCAGAGCAAAAACGTTCTTCCAGAGACTTCATCCATAATTTTAATTTTAGGCACCGCTTTCCAGTTGGCTTCAGAATACATTAGAAAATCCATGGGAGGCCAGTGCTCTTTATCTTGGGGCAGATGTTGGAGTGATGATCATCACTGCTTATATTAAAAAAATCGAATGGCTTTTCTGATAATCTTCTCAGCAAGCATTGTCACTCCACTCACCTGCTATGACCTGTTATTTGCAGCCTCTGAGATTTGGAAAACTGACCTCAGTTGCCTGTAGATACAAGCACATATACACAGATTCCCTTTGACTGTGGGGGTCAGGGAGGGGCTTGGCCTGGAGAACATGGCTGTTCAAACCCCAGCTCTATCCTATCCTGCGACAGTGACCTCAGGAAAATGTGATAACTTCTTTGAACCTCAGGAATCATCCTATTGGGAAAATAGGTCAAAGAGTAGAATTTCTTTGTAGAGTATTTTTGAGGATGAAGTCAGATGAAATGGCTCCTGGTGATCTGTAAACAAGCAGTAGTTATTTTTCACTTAATCAGGGCCTAGCAAGGGGATAAATGGAAAGTCTCTCAAGTTTTGAAAGGATTATTTAAGATTCATTTCTGCTTTGTAACCTATGCTTTGTAACCGCTGTTTGTTCCTTTCAGAATAAGAGGAGCATCAAACCATAGTCATGTATTATAGAAACTATGTCCACGGGGAGAAACAAGAAGAGAAGATGCAGATGGGAAGAAGGTGTGTGGGAGAGAGCTCTCTTGGTGGGTGTTGGAATGTTCACAGCTAATCAGAGAGGAGCCTCTTGCTTTGAGGCTCTGGACTAATTAGATCTGGAGCACAGATCCTGAAAAGAGGTGAGGAGGGTGGAGAGCACCATCTAGATACCCTGAGGAGGGCGCCACTGCAGACTGAAACCTGTTCATCAGATTGCAAGAGTGGGCAGGGGAATGGGGGGCTTGGAGAGGAGAGTGCCCAGGCCCCTTCTCCTGCCCTTGAAACTTGGGACATTCAGCTGTTCTGTCCCTGTTCTTCACTTTGCTGCTGTCTGCTGGCCTCTGTGTCTGCACTGTCTTAAAAGAGCTCAGCTCTTTCTCCTTGCTTTCCTCTTTCTATCTAGTTCTTCTACAGCTTAGGATGATTATGAGATCATCTAAATGGATTGTAGAATACTCCAAGCTCTCAGTTCTTTAATATCCACACATCAAGTGACATTTTTCTCCACCTCTCTCTCCAGTCCTTGACATCAGCACTTCTGAAATTTTTACTTCTACCTGCAGACTTGTTTCGTGTTTCATAGTGGAAAAAAGTTAGTTCAGAGTAATGTTGTCTTTGAAGAGCTTTGTAGCTGGACACTGGGGTGGTTTAAAGTGATTTATGTGAACTCGAGAGTCAAAGCCAAATAAGAACAGTCATCTCTGTGGGTGTCAGAATGGTTTTGATAACCTCTGGGTTACAACCCTCATGGCTGGGCACTATTTAAACATCCAGCACATCCTAGGAATCAAAGATAAACAGTATGATAAGAGGAAGGTGCTGAACTGACTGGCATGAAGTGGGGTCTTGGAATGATGGTTAGTTCGATTAGGGAAGATTACAAACGTTACATTTCCTGCACAAAGATGTTGTGAAAAGAGAAGTTACATGCCTCAGTTACTTTTATCAAAAAATGCACTAGCAAGATGTCCCCTTCTATATTAGATATTCTTAGCACTTCAATTAGCTTGAACGGAGTAGAAGTCTTTTCCTTTTGTGCTAAATTCCTTTGGGAACACTAAGCTTCACAGCTCTACCTTAGAAGTGGGGGTATTGAAACTATGTAAAGCAAATAGGCAAACACTGCCAACTTTGACTCTGATTTAGGTGATCACAGAACAAGCAAAGCACAAATAAATAAAAGAGCAAAACAAAAGGTAGATAATAGGAAACAGGAAGGTAGAGCTTTTGCTAATGAGAAAGGGGACAGGATGGAAGGAAGGCATGGAGAGGAGGGAACGGGGAAAGGGAAGAATTAAACTGTGCTATGTACATGTGCCACCTTCCCAGAGTGGAGTCATTATGTATTCATAAAAATGAAAATGTTTAAAAAGCTAAGGCAAATGTACTGTGTACTATCCCTTTTATAGGTCTTTAAATAGAGTCAAGATAAATCCTGACTCATTTTGTGAAGGCAAATATTTCAAATAAGGAAAAATCATTGCAGAAAACACAAAAGGAGACAAAAAAAAAATGGAACCAGTCCAAACAAAGGCCATAAATAATGGGGAAAAATAAGAATAACATATATCCTGTTCTGATTCATGACTTTGATCACAGGTAATCCACCTCTCTGAGCCTGGAAAAGCATTAGTGAGAAGTGAAAGACTTTCCCGTATGGTCTTCAGAGTTTGGCCAGTCCTAGTCTTCTGCCTGTCATGATTTGCAAGGCTACAACATAATGGTGTTTTGTTCATTCATTACTGCTCAGCAATCACATCAAGACTTAGTGATTTTCACTTAGGTTAATAGCAGGTTGCCAATCTAAAAACTGAGGGAGTTGGTGGGACCCAAAAATGCACAGCGCATCCTGTGGGAGCGAAAGAGGCAGAACAGTCTAAAAAAAGAAGGCAGAAGATATTGTTAATAGTGTATCAGAATATAAAACCCACATTACTTACACCGCTCTATTTAGATAGATTACGTTCTGTCCCAATTTGTCTACTTGCACGAGATCTGAGGGCACAGACAGCTATCCCCAAAATAGCAGGATGTAGTACAGTAATCATCCTTAATTTCCTATTAACTTAATCTGGAGCTCTGTTTAACTTATACTGTTTTACCATGACTGATCTTAGTTGAATCTGATTTGTTAGATTGCTGTTAGTTATCAACAGATTTTATTCAAAACTGTTATGATTGATAGTATCAAGTCTGAGAGTATAAGCAACTATACTGAAGATGACAAGATTCACTATGATACTCAGTCTGGTTTGAATATTACCTGTTTCTGAAGTTTTACACTATCTACAATGTTTTGTTTTTATTAATATTGTTATGTACTGCTATATTCAATTGTACTATGCCTGATGATATAGACAAATCTATTGGAGATAATAAGAGACAACACAGTAACCATTGTGGAATACCTTGTACTGTGGTTTTATATGACTTTTTCATTTCGTGTGTTTATAGGAATATGTTTTATTTTGTCTTGCTTTGTTTTGTTTCTCCCTCTAATATAGAAAGGACAGAAATACATGTAGAGACTCATGCAAGTGTAGAATCTATAAACAGTTTAGGAGAACTGATCTTATAATGCATGCTGAAATGAACAAATACTTTGAAGAAAAGAGACACTACAGTACCCAGTGCTGATTCCATGGTGTCGTGATGTGAAATCCAGAAATACTATTATTCTTTGTTCAGACTGACTTTAGCTTGCTTTGGTTTGCTTAATCATAACATACATGAAGATATGAATAACTGCATGTATGTTTAAGTGTATAGGATTCATAACCATATTACTAAGTTTTTGTTGAATAGTTGAACAGAACTGTGTGCAGTCTTTCTGTTTGAATGTCTACTTTGTATGCTTCACTTTTGTAACTTGAACAACTATTTACAAGAGGACAATACATAATTATCAACTAGTGATTTCTTACTGTTTACTTTTTTCTTTGAAATTATATATTATTTCTACCCTTAAAAAAACTTAGCGCTTTAAAGCAATAATTTCTTTTCCTCAGAGATCTGACATGCAAGCCCAGATCCACGGAGAATGCTGGTCTCCATTCTTGTGAGCACCATTCGGATTACTATCATGTCCATTCTGAAAGGTTAAGTTGGAAGAAAGGAAAATAAAAATTCAATTTTGGAGTTCTTAAATCATTACTGATAAAATTTATTCCTTCATCATTGATGGACAATAAAACTAACTTGTATCTTGATCATTTGTCCCTCAAATTCCATGTATCTATAAGATAGTAATAACAAAAGTTGTGTATATGATTTCAAGGAACTGGAGAAAGAGTATGCTATAGTTAACACAGCACTGATGTTAAATGATGGTCATTATCTCCTGACTCTTTGAAATGATGAGACAAGCTAATAGATTCCAATAGTCTAAAAGTTACAGTATGAATGATTTCCTCTAATTTGAGGCTAGAATGAACAGAGGGGAAGAAACAGAAGGGAACTTGATAGAATGGATACAGGTTCAAATATCAGCAGAAATACTTTCCTCATGGAAATTTCCTTTCTCAAGAATGGAAGAAATTAGGGCAGTAACTATGATGACAACTTGCTCAACATGTGTAAAACTCTATGTGAAGAGCTTTATGTTAATCACTTTATGCAAACTCAAGGACAATGATAAGAGTGTATCCAATAAATAGGTGATGAATGAATACATTAACATACATCTAGATGACAGAAATTTTTCAATATGTATTTGTTGAATCCATGCATTAATTTTTTTAAGAGATAAGGAGACAAGGCATTTGAAGGTAAAATGTCTCTCCCAATGTCAGATGCAAGTAAGTGAGTAGCAGATAAAAAAATATGAAATGAATCCAGATATTCAAATTTCAAACACTGTGTGCTTAATTCCCAAGCTAAACCTTAGAGAGATATACCACCATAATGTAAAATGATGAAAACTGGAAATGTGGAAATGAGAGATACTGAAAAAATAAAATTATGTCAAGCAAAATTTCAATCGTATTCAGTAAAATACAGTGAAGTAAGCAGACATTTCTTGTGTTACTTATAACCTCCAACTGCCTTCTCAGGTAAGGATTGGATTTTGGAAAGAATATTCTTTTTTGAGGTCTGTGCTTAAGTAAAGTAGAGGACGTGGCATGGAGACAAATCATCACTCCCTACAAAAGAGGATTAAGGGGCTAACAGAGCCCTGAGAGGCCAGAATTTGAGATGCAGACCCTTAGCTGGGAAGGTGGGGAAAGAGATACAGGGCTTGGGGCATCCCTCACTGTGTGCTGGGAGGTTTGAACAAAATACACCTTGCTCTCTCTTTCTAATTACTCCTGTGATCTGACACTCACAATGCTTAAAGAAGCTTTTATTCCCCCTCTTCTGAAATTGGAAAGATGTTCTGAGCCCTTCTTCAAGGTCACTGGTAGGACCAGTGGACAGGGGCAAGGATGGCAGATGACATGACAGGTGAAGACAGTGATGGCAAGGAGTGACAGGCAGTGATCCACTAGATTCTATCACACCGTTAGACCACACCATTTCTTCACCTTTAAATCTATGCTCTTTAAGGTCCAAAGTAGTGAGGGACCTGTGCTGCTCAGGAACAGGGACTCCGTAAGGATTGTCCTGACTGTGTGGATTTCCAGGCCTTCCCTGAGACCTTGTGTCAGGGTCTTTCTCATAATTATGCATGGAGCTATATACGTATTCTCTTTTTCAGTCTCTTTCCTGGGCTCTGTCTCAGCCTCTGTTAGGCTCCTGAGAAAAGCATAGGAAGCAGGACCTATTTCTTTCCCCCCAGAATTTATGATCTCATCCAAAAAGGCCATACAATGTCCTCCTAATTTTATCTTCCACTCAGGTAGAATTAAACATCTTCTCTTTGTGTTCTGTACTCTGTGCAGAGTTAAACACGTGTTATTCCATTTAGTATTTTAATAACTTGTATTGGTCTCTCTCTGCTAACCCATGTGCTACTTACCGTGAGGTGTTCACATCTCTAGTGCACATCTCAGAACTTGTCATAGAGTTCTGCATTCCGTGAAGGCTTTGTGAGTGTGGGAGACTAAGTAAAAGTCTGGAAATCACTTCAGATGGCAGCACTGGGGACCTGAGATGCATGTTGTCCTGAAGTTGCCTTCTGTGGCTTCAGGTTCGTTCACGTTCTGCAGCCCCCATAGCGAGGCACCCAGAGTGGCATCCCAGGATCTTCACTCCATGAGGACAGAGATAAATGCATATGCGTGTCATTCAGAACAGCACTAAGAGGTAGAATTCCAGGTAACAGAGGGAAAAGGGAAGAAATGAAGATTGAGTTCTGGCTTCATACTTACTACTAAATCTGCTTTCTTTATGAGGACAAAAAGCACAGAATGTTTGGCAGTTGGTCAATATCCATGCTTGCAAATGACAGAGCCAGGAGATGCACACCATTGTGGGACACACAGGTCAACCTGCCACCTGTTTCTGAGAAAACCAATACTGTTATGAACAACACTCCCACGAAGATGTTCCTCACATGTGGGATGGAACATAGCTTCTGATATCTGAGGACAAGCACTCAGAACATCACTGCTTGAGATGTGGCAGCCGCAACATATAAGGAGGGATTAAAATATACAGTGCTTAGGTTTAAGTTTAAAAATGCTTAAGTTTAAAAAATTTATTACTGTAAAGGACACATTGCCATTAGTCCTCTGAACCTCCCCCACTTTAAACACATGCTTTCCATCAATTCTTGACACTTTGCGCAGCAATTTTGAGTCTTCTTTTGTGAGTCTTTACTCACAAAAAAGATGACAGAATGTCTTCATCCACCTTATTCACCAGACCTGATGATGCGCAACTTCTGGTTCATCTCCAAAGTAAAAATGACCATCAAAAGTAAATATGTTGAATCAATTCAGGACATTGAAACTGGAACAGTACAACTAAAGACACACAGGAAAGAGGTCTTTGGGAACTGCTGCAGAAAGTAACAATAGTGAGGGAATAGTATATTTGAATCAAGGAAGAGGATTTTCAGGGAGATTCATGATGATATATTCTTTACCGTAATAAATATTTTTAAACACGCAAACATTGATCACAGTGCATATAGCAGTGGTTCCCACATGAGGATGCAAAGGATGTCTATGGCATCATACTAAGGAGAACTGGTGAATTGTGCTGCAAATCTGAAAACAGTTAATAAAATAGAAGGTGGGTTTAATCTGATGTTCATTCCCTTCCACAGCCTAGAAATGCTCAAGGGTTTCTTCACATCAGACATTAAATCCTCAGCTGGGGACACCTGGTAAACACTGGCTGCCTCTATAAATGAATGTATCACTCTTGACAGAGCAGGCAAACTTGAATTGTTTTTGTATCAAGCTTCTGAAAGATGTTGGATAGGACTGAGTCATGGAAGCTGGCAGGGAAGAACTTCTTTCTGTGGTAGGTGTTGGTTTTCCAGGAAATTACGCACCAGCTCTGGCATGGCCACCCAGAACTTTCCCCATTCTGTGCCTATCAGTAAATCACAGAGCAGTCTCATCAGTAAAAGGACAACCAAAGAGCAGTTGAAAAGTGACAAAGCTCTACTTGTGTGATAATGCACTATGCCAGCAAGGAGATGCAGCTGCTGAGACAGCTGATCGACCTCAGGCTGCATGAGGTAAGTGATAAATGTGCCTTCTGGATCCTAAGCTGTCAGACTGCAGCTGAAGATCTGGGTGCAGTGGTGGCCAAGATGTGTGCAGAGAGTAGCTGGTGACAGGAACCACAATCAAGGGGAGTCACCAGGATAATGGGTGCCTGGAGATCACGCCATCTGAACAGTAGTTGGAGGGAAGGAAATTTTATTTCCTTTGTTTTTCTAAAAGACAAGAGTCCTTAGAGAAACAAGAGAGCTCTCCTCAAATATCTGGGCATCTGCTATGTGAAAGATGAGCTGGCTTTATTCTTATGAGGCTGAAGAGTGAATGTTCATATCAGGCCACTGCAAGGACATTGCTAACGGCAGCAGTTGTGTGGGGAGCAAGATGTTCATTCACATGGGAATGAGCCCTCCATGCAAGGGCACATCCAAGCAGAAGCTAGATGTCTGGAGAAAACACAAAGGGGTGGGCAATAAAATAAATGTGTGTAGCACAGAGGGGAAGGTGACCTAGGAAAAGGGTTTCCATTTCTGGCAGAGTTCAGTCAGTCTGAGTGTGCGTGGTTTTCAACTGCCAGATTTGTAGCAGCATCTCCCACAGGGGCAGAGAGGAGAAGAGCTGGAGAGGCCGTTGGTGGAATTAATTTGCTTCACAGAAAAGTTCACCGCTGTCAGCCAACCCCTGGGAGGCTGATTTATCTGAGAGCCTCTGTTCTTTCATTCACCAGTGGTTTCCTACATTTTCCAGAAGCCTAGGGGTTTGGAAGCAGAGTGATAGGGTGACAGGCTCCTGGGCCCCCAGTTCTGAGGCTCACCTGTTCCACACATTGAGGATCCCACAGAGGGCAATTTAGAGACTCTGGTTTATCAAACAGCACTGCTTCTGCCTGCTGTGGTCCTCACAGCAGCAAGTGCTGGCGTGCATCCCTTCCTCTGGAAATGCCATCGACACCTTTTTAAGTGCTGTCAGCAGAGAATGAACAGCAGAGTGAGCAGGCAGTGTCTGTCCCCTGCTCAGGATTCCAAGCTGTTGTCTCCTCCTGACTTTCTCGGCTACCTGGATCACTGCTCCATGTCTCCTGAGCCAGAGCTATTTCTGTATGTAGACTCTGCTGCCGCCTCCAAGCTTTTCTCTCACTATGGAGCCTTCCTGTTCCTCCTAAGCTCTTCTGAATTTGAAAGTGGCCCACTCTCTCCATTTCACTGGTATATAAAAAGCATTTTTATTTCTCAGGTTTATACTGCCAATAATCCCAAATAGCACTGGTCTATTTATGGCTTATAAATATTACAACTGTGTTCTCAGTTTGCTTTCTCCTGTCTTTGTTCCGCTTTGATAGTTTCATTGTGTGCACACACACGAGTGTGTGTGTGTGTGTGTGTGTGTGTGTGTGTGTCTTAATTCAGGGATTATGATAAATTCTCTTATATGTTTCATAGCTAAATTTATTTGAGCTCCTCAAAGTCTGCATCTTTGATATCTTTGTGCATATAGTTTTTGATTTTCTCATGAAGTTTAGGAACACTGCCTGCTTGATTATGCACATTTCATTTACCAGTGGTTCTGGATCAATAACGAAGATGTAAAACATCGTTTGACTCTGAAGGGTATGGATGACACCTCTGGGGGTTCAGCAGGATTCCTTGCTATTCATTATGTAGTCACCAGCCTACCGACCATGGGGAAGGGCAGAACCCAGGGAATTTGAGAGTAGGACTCTGGTAATATTATCTAAAATGTTTCCTAAAATCTGATTACAGGAACATATTGTTTACATACTCATTTTCTCTCCCGTCTTGAGTTTTTAAATTAATGTATGATCTTTTGAAAGGAGATACCATTTTTTTATCTCTACTACTGGACTGTCTACAGAACTGTGATTGTAAATACCAGTTACTAAGATCTCTGTTGCTCAAAAACATTTCTTTTTTTTCCTTGCACCACCACCTTTTTAAGACACACATTATACTTATTTCTAAATACAGTGATATGGTGAGCTCAGTATAACCTAGATAAGCACTCACACTGAGGCGCAAATATATATATATATATATGCACAGAGGTTGTAACTGAAACTATAAGCCTAGATGAAGAGCTCAATTCTTACAGTATGGTGAGTAATAATGGATAATTTACTTCTTTTTTTGTATGAAAGTATTTATCTGGCAGCTTGTTGCACATTTGACTATGTAGCTTTGAGAATTTTGAGACATGTAACCCTCGTGTTGCAAGTACTTATAATCAATTAACTTTAGAAAAAGGAATAGAATTGTGGCCCTGGAATTCTGGAGGAGATGAGTCTTGACTCAGACTAAACTCACTTTTTTCAGTGAGACCAATAACACTTTGTCCCTCCAAGGGGGAAAAGGTAACCCATTTTTGCTAATCCTGGCTAAGATTCTAATGACCAAATGGATAACTAAGCTGTTTATGTTCACCTCTATTGGCTCACAATATTGATCACTTTTTTCAAAAGACCTTTGATAGGAAATCATAAATGAACTGGTAAGCTTTCAAGATCAGAGGAGTAAAGCTAGCTCCTTGAAGTTCATATTTTTGGAGATATTTCTTTTGGTTGTGATTCTTCTAATTGATCTCATTCAATTTGCTCCAATAGATTGGTAAGGTGGGTTTTTGTTTTTCGAGAAGTGTTCTGTCTGAGAATATTTTCATTTTTAGTTTCTGGTTGCATAGGCAGTTTGATAATGACAGTGCTAATTTAGTACTTGCTATTTCTTTTTGATTTTGTTGTTATTCTTACTATTTCCTTGAATATTGTGGTTTTGAGACTCTCTAAATACATCTCTGCTAACAGTAATTATGCTTTCATTTTGGGTTTGGAATGGGTAAATGAAGCTTTTCAAAATGCAGAGATCTGACAACTCTGGAGAAAGACTGATAATGTTTAGAGTATCATGCTAGGACTTTCTTCCAATTTGAATTTGGCAGTAAATAGGAAGAATAACTTTTTTTTTCCTTACTGGAGATCGAACTTAAAATCTTGCACTTGCCAGACAGGCAGGCACTTGTGCTGCTGCGTTAATCAAGCAGGAAGAATAGCTTTTAAGGAAGCATCATTGCAATACAATCCAAAATAATCAGCTTTTAACTACGTGTGTTTCTTTGTTCTAGCTTCTTTGGGAGGCATTCAGGAATCCTGTTTTTCTTTTACCCCAATGATCAGACTGACAGTGGCCTCACATCCCGGTATGTGGACTGCATGCAATGTCACTTTCATATCACACAGAAGAAGAGAGAAATATGGGCTCGACTCCTGGCATTTTAATAATATGCCTCCAAGGAAGAAAACAGCCACACAATTCATTTTCTTTGACAAAACTTTAATTAGAAAACCAGACTCCTCTGATTACAAAAATTATACAAGCTGATAAATCTTGGTAAGTTATAGAGAGAATAATTTTATGAACATTTTATACCTAATAAAAAAGGTTAAAATAATTAACAGCATTCATCAGATTAATTCTTGTGTTCACATGGTTTTCTAATATAAAAAAGCATATAGTCATCAACCTTTATATAAATCCATATATGTTTGTAGTAGCTTTTCGGAATGGAAAGGGACAGTTTTTGTATTTAAATAATGGTATTAATAATTGGCAATGACTCCAGACTGCCACAAGCTGAAGCATGACAGAATATAAGATCCAGATTGCTTAGGGAATCTGTGAGTCTTTTGAGTCCATCCAAAAATGATCTTTTGGAGGAAAACTAGACATAAGATTTCTTCCTATATAGTATTGCCCCATCTGAAACATATTA
Organism: Cavia porcellus; assembly: GCF_034190915.1. Lineage (NCBI taxonomy): Eukaryota > Metazoa > Chordata > Mammalia > Rodentia > Caviidae > Cavia > Cavia porcellus. Next base: position 37,275,085 of record NW_026947511.1, on the reverse strand, counting down.
CTTATGATCACTTTGCTTTTATATGCTTTAAGGAGGATCCATGTTTCTTTACTTTCAACAGTTTTATACCACAGTGGTGCTAACTGTGTGCTGGTGTATTGTGCTGCCTATGGGAAATGGAACTGGATCAGCAGAAAAGTGCAAATCTTATTTTTGTTTTCTCTGCAGACTCTCAGGAACCAATGGACACTGACATGCAGAGTGTCTTGTGAATGTGTATTTTCAACTGGTCGTCAGCTTCTGCCTGGTGGTGACTTCTACAACTTTTAAAAATATCTTGCTTCTTGGAGCCTCTGTCCTGGAGCAAGCTCGTACCATACTGACTTGGTATCCTGGTCTTTTGGCAATGTAAAGGAAAACTTTTTGTGTCCAAACAACAAGTGGAGAATCTGTAGAGTATGAAGTAGTCAGCTATGTGATAGCTACAGTTCATTATTGCATTCTAGATTTTTTTCAATATTGCATTGTAGTTTAGTCCTATTTTCTTACTATCACCAAAACATCTTAATTCAGTCTTTTGGCTGAAAGTACCCCCTCCCCCTTTTCTGTGCAGTATCCAAATGCAAGAGCTGTAAACCAGTTTGTGAACTGCTTACTGTCATCTGGTAAGTGGTAATGAAAAATTGTGATGAAGCTGCCTAACAAAGAAGTCTCTACATTAAGCACAAACATACTAAACACACCAGGGACTGCTTTTAAGTGTTTTGTACAAGCCGGTACTTTAACACCTATATTTCGAAGTTTGCTTCATTCTAATAGTTTTTGGCCATACTGTAATGATAAATAATTCTAAAGCAGTACCTTGAGGATTGCGGATAACACATTTAAGGATGTTACTGGCCCTTGCCCCAAACTCAAATCCAAACATAAACATGGCTGACACATTTCAGTCAATTGGTTTGTAAGCTAAAGAGTGGTATAATCTCACCAACTGCAGATATTTGAACTTAAGTGTTGCCCAGGTGGTCTTTTGGATATTCCCTAGGGATTGTTTGGTTAGAAATAATACAGGAAGTGACAGTTCTGAATGAATACCCCAGAGGTTGTAGGAGAGGGAAGGTTCTCAGACAGAAATACACTTAGGTTTATTAGTAGGCATTCCCCAATTTTGGATTTAGAGACAGACATTGAAAATCTGACTTTAGTTTACAATATTTACTTCATAAATAAATTCTTTATGTAGGACAATGTAATGCATAAGAAAAAAAGTGGGATGTCATCAGCTTATTTCAACTTCAAGATTCAAGTAGGTAAACATATAAGTAGAGATTTCAACTGAGAGCAAGACAGAAAGGAGAACATTGGTGGAAATAAGTTACCACGTCTTCCAAGCCACTGTCACCTACAACAGTTTCAGAGAATATTGTGCATGCTGAAACCCATGCTAATTAATAATGCATTTTCTGCTAGTAACAATGCAATATTGGCACATAAACATAATTTATGTGCGATCTTGGAGAGATACTGACAAGGACAAACTTAAGACATAAAAAAGAAAACTAAGAAATTTGAACAAGCAACCAGGCTCTACCCCATTAGCCATGTGAGTCAGAATTCCTGTGGATGGATGTGAATGATAAATTTTCTGGTGTGAAGGAAACTAAAACAAGTTTCACAAAAGAGAAAATTTAGTAGATGAGCAATCTCTATGGGAAAGAAAAACAATACAGAAATACTACAGTTGTACAGGAGGTGCCTCCTGAATACCTTCTTGCATCAGTGACTTTAAACACCCAGTTTCTCTATAATTCTTTCACCCATTAGAAGACTAGTTAATGATCTTATATAATCCATGAATTAATTATGAACATCTGTTTTGAGACTTTTTGATGAATCATTATTATGAGCTTGAAAACAGCAGGTAGAATGCCAATGAATTATTCATTCTGGAAGAGGGAGAAGATGTTCCTGAGTATCTGGTGAGGTGTTTCCCTCAGGCTTGTGTCAGCCTGGCTTTTTGTGCTGTGTACATACTGCTTTTTTTTTTTTTTTTGTCTTTTTCATTTTTATCAGTACCAGGGATCGAACTCACGACTGCCTGCTTGCAAGGCAGGTGCTTATGCTGCTGAGCTAAACCCCCAGCCCCTGTGTACATACTGCTAATGGTTCCAGCCAGGATGGAGTTTGGGCAGGTCCCTAACTTCCTTAGCCTGAGGAGAAGCAGCATAGCAGTTGTGCCCATTTCAATTTGTGGTTACTGTGATGATTTTGTACTTTTTCAGCTACATTTCTTTTTCTTTCCATCGGCAAGTTGGTTTGTGAGCACAGCCCCTGCTCTGTCAAAGGAAAGCATGGCTTTTGTTAAAAGTGAATCTACTGATAAATATTTAAGGAACTGCGGGGCTGTATGTGAATATTACCTGGTAAGGAATTCAACAGCAAGGAAACTTCCAAACTGATCGGTGAATTTAGCTTAAAAATATGTACTAACGAATTAGATTCAGCTAAAGGATTCATAACTGAAGCACTTGATACTTTCAAGATCTTCAGGACATAGGTTGACACTGAATTTCCTTCTTTCCACTTCCTTTTCCTTCTTTTCTTCCTCTCTTCCTCAATATTCATGGAATGCCAAATATGTACCTGATACTTTTCTAGGGGACTGGAGTTACAATAGTTTGCAAAGTAGAAAAATATTACTGCCTTTGTGGACTTCCATCTACTAGGGGCAAATGGTCAACAAACAGATTGCATGATAACTAGGAAAGGAGGGTAGGGGATTTATTATATTTTTATGAGATGACAAATGTTGATCTAACATTTAAGAAAAACCCTAACAGAAGAGAGGGAGGAAGGCTTATAGATAGTATCCAAGGAAGAGAAGCATCTCCTAGAGGTGCATGCTTGCTGCGGAGAGGATAAAGGAAACAGAAGCAAAGAGGTAGAGGAGGAGGTGGGGGTTGGACAGGGCTTCCCCTCTTTGTCAATTTTCTACCTGAGTTAATTAATGTCTGTGGAGAGCTGGGTCTTTTTCTTTGGTAGATTCTACACCCCAGTGAACGCTCCTGAAATTGGCATTTTCTTCATGAGGGTTTCCCTTTAATGCTAGTATTCCCTGGTATCAACTCTCTGACTTCTAAAGTATGAACCGTGAAAGTCATCATCAGTTATTTTTTGTGCATTTCATTGCTCATGACTGTGTCCTCTGTGAGCAGTTTCATATAGATCCCAAGAAACTTGAGGGTAGAAACCACGTATTACAACTTGTCTACCCGCTACAGGGCATTATCATGAGCTCAAATAATCAGATAAAATATTCTTAGAATTATTTGTTAATTAAGAGACAATAGAGAAGTTTATGGTTTAAAATTAAGACAAATCAGGAAAATTTGAGTCTATAGTATGAAAATAAATGCCTTAGTTTGCAACTCCATAGACACATTTTCTTCTGAATTTGTTTAATGATCTACATCATTGCTTGTCTTAATCTCGAGGTTGAAGCTCTACATTTATTGACCTTTTCTTTTTTTCTGTAAAAAAATGAAAGTCTCATCTACACAATGTTCTTTTTTCTTCTCAATATTCCTCCTCAATCTCCAGACTTTCTGCTTTCATTTTGAATTTTTTATCTGACCTCCTATCTCAAAATCTTCAGAATATTGATACCTCACAGGGCTATCAATAAAGCACAAAATAAATTTATAAGTATAATATAAATTAATAAACATAAATTTATAATATAAATTTATAAATACATAAGACAGATGAATGAAAGGATAAGCATCTACTAGTCCACTAGTTTGTTTGAACTAGTTTAACTATTTGCCTGGGATTCACCAATTTAATTTGCATAATCAGGCCATGGAGAAACAAGGGTGATAAAAATATTTTCATAAAAATTACTCACTTATCCTGGGACAAAGCTCTATCATTTTCATAATCTGGCTGGTGCTCCATGCTGACTAAGTGAAAAAGAAAAAAAGAACCCGGATACCGCTCAACCACGACTGAGACTTTAGTCTCAGTCTAATGCTTGAGATTTCATAATCCCTCCAGTGCTAAATTTCAAGCTAGGTGAACCACAGAACCTAGTGCTAGAAGGAACAAGATTGTTTTTCTTTCTATCCCTAGAGGAATTTTTCTTTCCCAAATTGGTCATAACTTTCTTTCCTTTAAGCCATCCTTGTGAAATATGCTATAGTCATTGCTGTGATTTAAGAGCAGAGATGGCAAGAGGCTGGGAAATGTCTCCTTATTCATATGCTTTTCTGATGTACTTTTAAAAATTTTCCTTTTTATTTCTCTGTTGATTCTTGCCTGATTGTTATATTATACCAATATTTCTTCCTTTGGGTCAAATTATGGGGTTTGGAGTCTCTTTGCACTTGTGCATACTAATTTGCTTTAATTTTAAGCAGAAAGATTTATACTCTTAAGATCTTATCTTGTATATTGTTTATACATTACTCAATTGATTGAATGTCACTGCTTACCTTACTATTTTGTACAAAATATATCTCATTGGTGCTTGTTCCCAACAAACAAACAAACCAAACAACAACAAAAATTTCTAGAGTATTTCTCCACATTATGGCATGCATATATTAAGTGAGAATGTTGAACATTTTTTAGGTTAGGTTAACAACAGGATATAAAATCTCTAACACACTATTTCAGTTTGAGCAACTACTTTGTTTCTCCTTTTTACTTGCCTACCTAAGTGACTTCATATTTCTGAGTGTTGAAAAATTTCTTCCAATAAATAATCATTCTCTTACAGTCTTTAGTTTTAACTGCCTATTATTGAAAGCAAAGAAGAACTCCAAGTATTTATGTATCATTCATAAAATAAACCTACTGAAATGTTTGTTTGGTAAGAGATCTTTGATCTCTAGATGGATTTTTCTGTGTTCTAACATGCGTTTCAACCATTTATTGAAACTTAGTTGGTTTGACTAAATTGGTCATTTGGATGCCTGGAAGATTGTTAATAACTTATGGAGACTTCCAACTACTGCTTTAATTAGACTAATCTTTTTTCCTTCCCTTCCTTTCTTCCTTTCCCTTCCCTTCTTTTCCTTTTCTTTACTGATAGCCCTATTCTGTTTTATGCCACAGTTCCTTACTTGTTGGTAGAGACCGAAGATCTGCCCACAACTATTTTCAATGCATAAAATACATTTTAATGTAGGCTAATTATTCTCCTCCCCATTAAAGTTCCCAAGGAAATATCCTTCTTCAAGTGTTTTGTTCAAAATCACAATTTCCTGATCATGATACAGTGCTACAAAACTCTTTAAAGAATGAAAAATAAAATGAACCACTAGTACATTTTAGTTTCTACTTAGAAATTGTTTCTTTACCTTTACTCCTTCGGCCTAGTTCAACTTGGTTACTATTTACTCAGTATTCCTCAAATTTCTGCTGGACACAAGGGAAAAATCAGCTCTGTCTTGTCTTAATTGTAGCCCAGACTCTCAATCCAGGTGCCCATACTTTCAAGTTATCTTTCCTAATGTGTCCTGTGAGGTAATAAACCAGTTGGCTATCTAGAAAACAACAATTTCGTATAGGAAATAAAACTGATTTTCACGTTGGCCCATTAATACCACTTCTTTTGCATTTTAATGCACAACCCTCTGTACTTTGATAACAAAGATAAACTCCTCTGGTAAGACTTTATCCAAACTGTGCCTTATGGTATCCTGGTCCCTTTAGATCTTCTATGAACATAACTTCAAATATATTTAGGAAGTGGACTATTTAGTAGAATGCCACTAAGAAATTCAATGTACATATCCAAAATAATTAAAAGAGCAGGCTACCTTTTGTCAGTGTTGAACCATTTGAACTTTAAGAAGTGCTTCTTGAGGAGAGAGGAACAAAATGACCTTCAAATGCTCTGCTAAGTTTGAACTTAGCATTTCCCCCCAGAGTGAGTGTTTATCATTGCATTTTCTGTGTTTTCTTTGATACTTCTGATGATCCCACATGCTGGGACACATAAAAAATTTGTAGTCTGGTGTGTGGGGTCTGGGGTGTTTAATTTTGGTTGTCAGTTTGGCTGGATGGAGGGATGGCCCCTACTGAGAAACAGAATACAAAGATAACTTACTCTGTAAACTTTGTTCAAGTAGGTGGTGGTGTGAGCCTTGCGAGGGAAATTTGCAGGGCTTGGGAGGACTGATGTTAGCGAAGCCCCTTGAAACTTACTGAAATTCACTATGTGCATTATAATATTTTATCATTTAGCATAATTTAATGTTCAGCTTTGTTCTTTTTGGTTATTCTTCCAACCTGATACACATCTGACATTTTTCAAGTTGCCAGATTCAAGATATAAGAATACAGGATGCTCAATAAAATTTGAATTTCAGCTAAATGATGAATAATTTTAGTGTAAGTAGGTCCCGAACATTGCATGAACTCAACTTGCACTGAAAATTTTATCCATTATTTATCTATTTTCAAAGTTAACTCATGTCCTGTAAATTATCTAGTAACCTCTGTGTTCTAGTCAAATTTTCTACATTACCACTTGTCAAACAATGATGTATTCTGTCCTACTCCGTACCTTGGTTCCCTGTGTCCTAAGATTTTTGTGTGTGCAGACTCTTTGGGGGACTTGGTATAAATGGAAGTTCTATGGTCCCAGCCCTGAGTATAACAAGCTTTCTGATGAATCCCATCTGCAGGCTGACTTGGCCAGAATGATCTTTATCAAGGGCCTCATTTCTGGATCCTGAACGCTGCTGCACATCAAGAATATGTGGCCTTTCAACCCTGCTGATGAGGAGCTGACCTGGTCCTTACCTCCTCTCCTGGGCAGACTTAATTTGGTTACTCTCAGAATAGCCACTGCTCTTCACAAAGTGAAATATGCCTCCCCAAGGCAGGCCTACTAGAACCACCTGAAAGCTTGTAAGAAATGCAAACTTTCAAGCTTCATCTCAGACCTAATGAATCAGAAACTCTGGAGGCTGTCTGTGACCTGAGATCAGATGAGACTCCCAGGTGGTCTGATGCCATCTCCAGCTTGAGAATCACTGCCCTCTAGTGACACCTGTTCCTTTGGTTACAGCAATTGTACCTACTCTGAATCCTTTGTTGGGTAGCAGCTGCCCTGGATTTTGCTGAATTCCTTCTCAAGTCTGGCACATACAGGAGGTTTAAGATGCTTGTGGAATGAAAGACTTGGTGGGAATTGTGTAGTAAGCTATCTGGTGGAAGCCATGACTCAAGGATATAGGGCATGACACTGCCTCTTAGGCCCAACCATTCTTATGGCTTTTAATTTGTCTTTTGGACTCTCTTTTCTCTTGTATCTTAGCTTGTCTTTGAGGATTCATAGAGTGTATGAATTACATTTAAATGCTGATGTAAATAGTATATATTTATGAGTATGAAATATTTGACAGTAAAATTATTCCATAGGAAAATGTCTGCAATAACTAAAGACGGATAGATCATCGTTCAAATTTTATCACTGCTTTATGCTGCTACGTTGTTGAAACATTTTATATGCATATCCAACATTTATCAATGCTGATGGTTAAATATAGTATGATCATACTTAAGATAGAATAAAGATATGGGACTTATGCAAAATTCTGAGAAGGTGACTGAAAATCAGATCTCTACTATGCAAAATTCTGAGAAGGTGACTGAAAATCAGATCTCTACTTATGGGAAGACAGTGATCTTGTTTATACTTGTAAGTCACCTGAACTGCTAAATTCCCTGAAAAGGAAACATTTTTAAAAATTTCCTAATTAAATTGATAGTTACATCTGTAGATTGATTTATTTTTGTAGATTCTCTAGCTATGATAGATAGATGGATAGATAGATAGATAGATAGATAGATAGATAATAGATATCATATATAGTTACCTGGAAACCCAACAATCTTGCAAAAGGTCAGATGTACTTAATCATTTTTTTTTTAATTTTTATTTAAGGAGAAAAGAAAAGAAAGAAAAAAAACAGTGAAGGGGTACAAGTTATACAGATTTACAGAATAAAAATATTTTTCTTCTTTCCCCTTTGACTAATCTTTTATTGAATGTATTTAAATGACCTCAGTAAAGTGGACCATTTTTTCCCAAGCTAACTATGCAGATAAAGAAACCAATCATCCTACAAAGTAGAGTGGTTTGCTGATATTTTATGGTAAAGCTGAAGCTCTCTAAAAATGAGGGGCTCTGCAGGTCAAAACTACAGGCAAATAATAATTAACATACCCATCTGAGTATACTACTAAGCAGTTTATATGAGGCGTGAGCAATTTGTTCCTGTAATACTCTATCGAGACCATGAACTTAAATATTCATTTGCAAGGTCCTGTACACTAATTTGATTTAACACATATGTTAGTTTGTGTATTTAATGCTAGAACACCCTATTCTGGTATTCCATTCTCAAAAGATCTTGGGTGCCCAGATTATATTTTGAATAGAGGTTTTTGTGCTGCTGAATTCCATCTATTCATTCCTTCCCTTTTAAAATCTACAATGGCACAACCTTTCAGGCCATTAATACCTTTTACATTGGTGACAATAACCGTGTCCTAATTACATCCTTGGTTCATGTCTTTGATGTCCTGTCCATCCAGTGCTCATGTCATTGCAGACTAATATTTCTAAGTTTTGAGTCTGATAAGAATAATTTTAAAAATAATTGAAGAATCCACCAATGAAGTACAAATTCTTCAGTCCACATTCATGGATGGACTCCTACACTGAATTTCCTGGTTGAGCAAATTCAGATTTTCTACTGGTAACACACACCCAAGCTCAAATGACTTGATTGATCCAAGAACACATTCTCTGTGCTTTTGCTCCCTATGGTTCTGCTTGGGCTGTCACCACCATGAGATGCTCAGACTGAAACTCTTGCCCCACTGTAAATGCATCCATGAATCTAACAAACTCCCATTATGTTTGACTCTATTAGAAATAACCTCTTTATCATTGGGGGATCCCCTTTATTATGCTGTAAGATCTGCATTGTGTTCTAATTATGGATGCCATACATGCTTTTGTTTTTGGGACTCTTAAATGTTCACCCACTGTAAGGGTTTCATTAGTAATTATTGGATTATGTTTGTTGGTTTGGTGATCTAAGCCACTAATTCTCAAATTCAGCTGCACCTTGGAATCACCAGGGGACCATGTAAGACTATTGGGACCGATTCCCTTTGCCAGAGCCACTGATTAAATTGGCCTTATATGGAGTCAGGACATTGGGAGTTTAAAAATCTCTCTAGATTGTTCTGATATCAGCAGATTTGTAGAACCACCAGCTGTGCTAATCCTGAGATTATCTAAAGTGTTCCTTGCATTCATTTGTTGGCCTTAGTCTCCTGTGGTCTCTTGGTTGGTGCTGTTGTCTATCTCAGCTCTGAACAGATGGCTTCTTGTATAATAGCCAAAACAAGGCCTCCCCAGACCAACTCCAATCTTATCTAGAACTCAAAGCAACATCACTGGTAAAGGTTCAAATATATTTCACCAAATTTTATTCTAGTCCTGACTACTCATTTGCGAAGCACCAATTATTATAACTAAAACTGCAAAAAAAAAAAAAAAAAAAAAACAACAAAAAAACAAACCCCAAACCATTGTATATCACTGAGTTAACTCTATACTTAAAAACTATGTATGTATATTACACCTTACTGTGATTTTGAAAGAAGAATGAATGAATCATAAATGAGATACTTTAAAAAATATACGTTCAGCATTTTAACCAATGAATTGTCTTAAAATTTGTATTTAGAAAAGGATACGCGGGGATAAACCTGTGCAGTTATTTCTCATCACATAAACTTTGCATTTGGACTGCTCTGCAAGGCAATATTCATACTGATTTGTGATAAAAAGAGGATGCATCATTCCCACAGGAACACCCAGCTTCTTTACAGCCCATCCCTTCTGAAAACAATCTCTAGAGCAGGGAGGATGATGCCTATCATATTAGACAGGCATATTGTTAATTACTAGTAAACTAACATTACCAGAGGGGATTAGTCCAGTGATGCTGCACCTGAGCTCATGGAAGGTTAGGATCCTATGCATCCATGTCAGTCTCCTCTCTTGTACCTTGAGGTCACCAGTGTGTCTTAGATGAGCTATGGCATCCGTAACAAAACACATATGCACTCCACCATCAGAAAAATCAAATGCATGCAATAAATGGGCTTTTCTAAGTAGAGCTAAACTCTAAGCAATAGAGGTTACAGATTTATGTGATGCTATGAGGTTCTGATTCTTCGATTTTAGCAGATACAGGAATGGAGTTATTTCCTTATGATTTGATCCTCCCTCTCCAAGAAGCATTCATTCCCTGTAATCCTTCACAACATCACTGACAATAGATTCTTCTTTCCAAGGCCACCTTTTGCTCCTACTTTCTCCTCACCTACAGCCTTCCTCCTGGACCCCCTGCTTGTTCTAGGCTTTTCCATTTCCCAGATGTAGTGGCCAGCCTCTGCCTCTATCTGCCAGAGTCTCATTGAAACTTCCATGGGGGATCCAATCATGACTCCTTCCTCCCTTTCAACTCGTTTCAGAAATTTCTTAGACAGATGATGTGTGCTTCTGAGTCAGGAGTTCTAATGTTAGTGCTTTTCTGTTAGCTATCACAGAGACCAACAGAGGTGCCTCTAAGCATTGACTGAATAAACGAATAAAATCCAAGGCATTTGAGGAGAGCTTCAGAAACCACCCCAGGTAAATCTTAATCTTTAAATACAAGTGACTCTCAGGTCTCCTATTTTTAAAGGGACAAATGTCAAAGAAACTTGCAGAGATTTATGTATGTCAAGATTTTTCTGACCCCTTTAACACACTTAAAATAAATAAACAGTTGCCAAATTAAATGAACAAACAGAAACCAAATAAAAAAATTTACTCAGATGTTTAGCCTCCTTTTCAAGAGTTTTGCATTGGTTTTTAAATTTTTCTTACATCTTTTAAAAAATCACCTTTGTCCTTACACATTTTTCTTTGTGTCAATTCTTATTCCTTTTGACTTAACTGTGAAGATGTGTACAACTCTAGGTGGTAGCACTTCATCTTATCAGAAAGTATAGTGTAATTCAGGAGGCTTACATGACTTTATTTGAACCAGTTGTAAGTTGGCTAAGATTTTATATTGATACAGTTATGGGTGGGGTATTTCAGTAAATTAATTGCCTTAGGTTTGAAATTAATATAGTTAATGGAGGTATTTTGGTAATATATCAGGGATTTACATGTTGCAGAGAAATTTATGATCTGAAGGACTCATCAAAACTATCTATATTTTTGTATTTATTTCAAAATAATGCCTTTTCATTACCATGTAGAGATAATCAATAGGCACTGTCCTAATATTATGTTTAGTGTATATATTCCTAAGTTCTGAAAGATAAAATATTTTTAGAACTTGTCATTAAATAAAAGATTAAAACTGTGCAGATTATAAATGTCATACTGTTATATGAGATGTTATATTTAGGAAGTTCAATTCCTGTCCGAGAGTGATATTTCCCCAACAGTTAGGAAGTCCAGAGCTCTCACTGAGGTGAGATACATGCATGGAGTGTTAGCGTATTCTGTAGGACATTTGCTATTAATAACAAGAAGTGAACACCAAAGAACTACATGCTTTCCTTGCATGCAGGGTTGGGCATGAATGAACTGTTAATGGTAACAGATCTCTAAAATAGCTGCATAATTTATCACTGTTTTTAATACTAAGTGTCCTTATTATATCTAATGGAACTAGACTTTTGTCGTCATTAACACAAAAGGTCCAGAGAATCAGAAATCCTGCAAGTAATTCTATATGATGGCTCCATAGTAAAGAGGAGAATGTTTTTCTCAAGTAGCTAAGAGTTTGTTGTTTTCTTTAAGAGTTTTACTTGTGAACTTTGGATCACAGGTTTCTTAAGCAAAGCAGTCCCTAGTTATTCCACTAAAACATTATCTCATTGTGTCCAAAGTATTAAAATAATTGTACAAATAGGGAAGTGTTTGGAATACAATTCCCCTTGAATGTATATGAGATTCATTTAATTAATAAATGAATATATGTTTGCATGTACGATGATTGTACAGGAGTCATTCATTCATTCACATTACAGTTATAAATACCTGACATAAATTTTCTTTTTATGAAGAATAGAGATAAATTTTGACAACAAACCAAATTTAGGCAATTTGGAAATTCTGGAATAACTTTTGTTTTTTGCTTCTTATTAAGACTAAAATGGGTATTCAAGCATTAAGACTTGTTAAGAATAAAATAGTAGCCCCTATGTTAGAGAAGAAACTTTCATATCTAAATGGAATTTATGTAAACTTTTGATATTGAAATTTTTGTTAAAAATCCTTTTTTAAACTTTCCACAAACCAGTAGCTTTGGTTTTAGAGCCCAAGGTGTAAAGCACAGGGAATGTTAAATGGCTCATGAGGTTATTTGTCCTCTCTCGGGAGTGATAAATGAAGCTGTTTTCATGAGCAGCATGCAGTAAGAATTTATATGCAATAGAAAATTATAAAAACAATGCTCTTATTAGAAAGCCTTCTGGAAATGGTTTGCCGTGAGATTTAGCTTGCTGGAATATGGAAATCTTGTAATTTTGTCCTTGTTATCATTCTTCTTAATTTTATGATAGAAATTAGTATTTTGTTTAGCCAGTATCAACAAGTGAGTTTTTGTTTTAGGAAAGAAAAAGAAATAAAAATGCTTAACTTCTATTCACCTATCCCTTGTTTCTGCACAGAAGGTTTCTTTCCACTGGTTTCTTCTCACTGACTTCAAGTGGCCAGTATTTTAGGCCTTGGTTTAACTGAAAATAAAAGCAACAGCTTTCACTGGAGAGGGAAACTTAAGATGCCAAATCCTTGGAACGCAGCCTCTTTCTGTTTGTCTGGGATAATTAAACAAATTGATTTTTTTCTCTTTACTCATAAGAAGTGCGTTTGAATTTTTCTGCTGTGGCGGTTGCTATTTTCATTACTGTTCATCAAACCCAGCATCTTGTACGTGCTAGAGAAGCACTACCACTGAACATTGCTCCAGTATTCGGACTTTCCTTGAAATTATTCACAGATTACCCAAATGTGCATCTTATTAGGGGGACTATTGTCTCAAAGTCAGTGTCAGGTTGCTCCCTTTTGGCACCAATTTTTGTGCTTGTGTTGCTGCAAATAGCTAAACTATGTCTCTGAGTGAGTCTGTAGCAATGAATATTTTATTAAGCAGAATGGGCCAATGTGACTGGCCTTTGGGATGTTTACTGCAGAATTTAGCCTGACCTAAAGTCACAAAGTGAAAGATCATCAGGAGAGGTGACTAAATAATACTGCTTTGTGGATGTAATACATTGCCATTTAATCAAAGATTGGATACCATTTTGTCTTTAAATATCCTTTGAGGTAGCCCAGTGAGATCTCTGACCTTTTCAATCTGTGACAGATTTCCTGTTATGAGCAAGAAAGTCTACTGCTGAAAAATATGTATAATCAACAGGAAAGTATAATAAAGTTATTGCTTAAACTCTTCTGAAACTTCAAAATATTTGCACTGGTGAACTCAAGGTCTAATTTATCAGTACCTAGCACTTTTATGCTTGAGAATAAAAGCTGCTGCAGTGTCCTGATTCTACATTAAAATAGATGTTACATACAATACTGGAGATATAAGACCATGACGACTCTTTCAATATGGTTACTGATAACCTGTGATTGGATGGTGATTACAGCACCATCCAATTCTCTGTGCTGTATTTTAACCCACATGATACCAAGATTTAGGTCAATTATTCTATCAGACATCACCGTTTTTTAGATGGGGACTCAGCTTTCAATAGTCATCCCAATCTGAATGTAAGGATGGAAATTATTTCCATTTCCAGGGCGAGGGCATTGACCATCTTACATTCAAATTATTTAAATACCTCTTGAACAAAATTAACAACAGCTTGAATTAAATATCTTCCAGGCTGGAATGTAAAAAAACAAAAACAAAAAACTGCACTTATCTTTTACCCATGACAGCCTCTCCTAGTTATTCCTACGAAATTCTTCAATTAAATCCCCCAAAGCATTAAAATTTGTATTTCCCCATGGATTTGACAGAGCCCTGTGGGTAAAGTGTTGCTCCATAACCGAAAACAAAGCAGAAAGAAGATAGCCTGGGCTATGCCATGAGCTGGTGAGAAATCAGAACACAGTTACAGGTACCCAGTTAAATACAAAATCCAAGGTTCTCAGGTAAGTAAAAACACACAGCTTGGAGCAGGCATTACCTATAACCAGTATTTTCCTTGTGATTGTAAAACTTCATAATTTGCCTGACCTACAAGAGTTTTCCCAGGGAAAATTTAACAGGGAAAAATAGTATAGACTAGCTTTTTTTAATTTATAAAAGAGAAAAATTAGCAATGATTTTATTTATAAATACTTGTATTAAAAATATCTAATAAAAGTTTCCAGTGTAGAGTCTAAGCCCATTTTATTTCCGCATTATCTTTAGAAATGCAGAAGAGAGAAGTGATCTGTAAACTAACCACCTACACTGTCAGTATGTCAGATCTCAAATACTACTCTCCTTAAGTTGTTTTTTATTTCACAAGAAAAGGAAATGACTTCTCTATCAGCAATAGAGAAGTCTTCACTGAGTGTAGAGGGGACACATCAAAACAATTATTCTTAGACACTCCCTCAAAAGATGCTGGCAGTCATAATCCATAATGTTGTTCTGATGTTTCTCCAAGCCCCTTTCAAAGTCTCTTTACCATCTCATTTTAATTCACAAAAGAGTCCAAGGGTTTGATTCAAGCATAGAAATTCAGGAGCACATTTCCTATAGAGATCAGGGTTTGGATGTGATAACACACTCTTCAAATGGGATATTTTTGCATATAATCAAGCATCGAGCAGTTAAGAATCTATTGTTATGAGGCACCATCCAATTTTCTGTGCTTTATTCTAACCCACATGATACCAAGATTTATGTCAATTATTCTATCAGACGTCACCATTTTTTTAGATGTGGACTCAGCTTGCAATAGTCTCCCAATCTCATTCCAGACTTCATCTAACCCAACTCCAAAGTACTTCAGAGACAGAGCACTACCTCCTGTTATCCTTGCTAAAACACAGTGGTGGCTCAACCTTAGTCCTTTAGAAATCAAAAGAAGTCACTGCTGCTACTGTGCTATACAGTTAGGCCCATGCTGGACCTCAGACATAGAGGCTGTGCTGCTTTCAAGAGGGCCAGGATATTATTGCAGTCCTTTGAAAGGTAAAGCAGTAAAAAATGAGTGTATTTTCCCCCTCACACAATGTATCTGCCAATCATTGCTTAAAAGTGTCAACATAACGGACTTAGCCACAATGATAGTGCTGTTTTGTTTTCAGATTCATGATGGGGATATTTTGAGGGCAATTCAATTCAGTCATCAATACATTGTGAGTCAGTCAACATCTTTTATCTTTAATTCCCTAATAGGAAACAATATCTATATTCCAGTCTCAAGGTACTGCATCATTTGGATTACTAGGATATTAGCAAATGTGGGACATGGAAGTGTGTTTAATGACTCACTGATAAGAATCTGCTAGGCCTTTCCCCTGGAAGCTGAAGTGGACCCTGTTATCCAGAGGACATTCTGGAATAGTGGCTGCTTTCACACCAGGGAAGGCAATTTGCAAGTTATTTCCCTTAGGACAGAACTTTCTGTGGACATTAAACCATGGAGACCAAAAGCCACAAGGCATTTATGATAGATGCTACGAACATTTTAATAAAAGGTGTAATAATCCTGAAAAATCATGTCTAATAATCTACATACTATTAGTAACAATCCATGCATAGTGCCGTGCATTTATAACTATTTGGTCATAAAAATATGTGACTGTAAATATGATATTTATCATCAACTTATAAAGATATATGTAGTACTGAATGGTAATAGTTAATCCCTAGAGCTGCCCTCAGGTCTGGAAGGATTAGCCGATTCTGGGAAAGTGTATGGATAGCTATAGAACAGACAAAGCTATCACACTGAAGTCCAACAGAGAAGGATGGCTGTTACAGCATCACAAGGGCGACACAGATTGCAGTTCCTTCTTTCCCATCACAGGCTAAAGCTGTGAATGAATGCATTTCTGTGGAAATAGGAATGAATGGGAGAGAGGAGCTCACAAGACACAACCACAGAGGAAAGAATTTCACCATAGAATAGTCAAAGAGGCTCAAGGTGAGAATTCTCATTCAATGATGCCTTGGGGAAAAGCGAGTTCAGCATGGGGTAAAGCCTATGACTGCCTTTAACCATGGGGGTTAGAAATCAATTTATCAGCCAAATCTCTTTCTGTAATTTACATGCGTGTCTCTTGGAAACTTTTGAATCTGGACAGTTGAGGCTGAGTTGTGTATTCTATTCCCAATTTCAATTCTAATGGGGTGGGCACAAATTCACATTCCAATTTCAATACAGAAAAGGTATGGATTTTGAAAACTTTAAAAATCTCTCACCTTAAGGGAAAAACACTTTCCAGTTATATAAAATATTCCACAACTGTAAGATATTTCCTACAGATTTCCTCTCATTTAGATTTGATTGGTAATCTGTTAATAGTAGACGAGTTCCTAGTTTAAATACCATCAATAGATCACAAAGGGGCAAAACAATAAAAGTAACCTTGAAAAGCTACAAGGAGGTGCACACAAGCTATCAAATCATGCTGAGGTTGGGTATCACCTGCAACTCATGATCATATATTTTAGGGTGCATATTAGCACTCATCAAATGGGACTCTTGGAAATATGTATTTCACAGTGAAGTTGGGAGGTCAGATAATGCTCAGTTAGATTTTTCTGGGCTTAAATTGCTTCCTAGGACTTAGTTAAGGCATTTGGGGTGGTGTATTAACTCTTCCAGAACAAAGAGCTCCACTTCATTAAGTTATTGCTACAGACCGCTAAAGAGTACCATGGTGTTCTGGAAAAGATAATGTCCCTTCCAAAATGCCATTCTCTAGTCAGTTGAACAGTGAGAAAATCTTATTTATTTTAGACACTTTGATCTTTGAAGATACCTAAAATAGAAAACTTTCTCAATCCAAATAGAGATAATCTAGACAAAGACACTATTAGAAATGCCCTGGAGATTTGGCAGGATACTCTGCTGTCCCATCTGCAATTCAGCGGTGGGTTTGCTTGACTCTTTCTTATAATTCAGCCTGCCAGCTTCACAACAGGAATGGCTTATGGTAATCAAGACAAAAAATCTGAACTGACAAATCAAAACAAAAGAAAACAAAACAGAGGAGTAAATGGCATCATGCATACCATGGGAAGAAATGCAGAAGTTTTAAGCTGAGTACCTTCCATCTATTGAAAGAGGAACCAAAAATATTCACAAATGATAGGTGATCTGGGAAAGAAGATCACCTCCCAATTCCAAAACCTAAATCCCAGATTCAGAAACTTCCACTTCAAATACTAGCTCATGACCTGGGGATCCATTGATCCAAACACCTGTTTACCCCAGCAGAGCAGTTCATGAGGTAAAAGCTAGGCTTCCCTAGACACGACATCACAAACACATTGAGAGCAATAAACCTATGGCTATGGGCCATTGTTTTCCACCCTCACACTTTTGAAATTGTACCCAGTGAATACAACTCTGAAGACGTGAATCATTTCTACTTGAAACTCAATCACTTTAAGGTGGGACAAAACAAATTCCATTCAATGAATAAAATTTTACTCACAGGCTTTTCTTTAGAACATGTTCCCTCTTCCCTTCATGTTCTTGTAAACTCTTTATTTGTGAAAGTAGTCTTAAGAAATTATTGAACCTATCTACTCCACTTCCAAAGACTGTAGGAAGGATGGAAAGGTTTGAATTTCTCGAGACTATGAGTTTTGTTTCAGGTAATTCAATTAAAACATACAACCAGTGTTGGGGGGGGGGGAAAGCAGCTTTCATCAGGTAAAAGAGCTTAATAGCAGATTTTATAATCACTGGTAATTTGTTCTGTCCTACCTGGAAATAAATTATGTTACTGCTTGGCATAGGAAAAGGTATTTCTTAGTAATTTCCTCCAACAGCAAGCATAGCATTAATCCAAATAAGCACCCAGCAGACAGATTCTGTCTGCTAGGGAAGAGTTTTAAATGTTTAACCCAGAGGAAACATTTGCCTCAGTACCATTTTTTTTAAAAGAAAGAATTTAGCAGTGGTTACATTTAATATGCCATCTATGGAGAGCTGTGATCATCTTGAGGATTACTCCCTAAACGACAAGTATGATATTGCAAGAAGCTACAAAATGATACTTCAGCAGTTATGGTGACCATGGCCTGGGTGAATCAGTGCAAGGAGCACACTAGAATTAATAACATTCAAACACTCTCCTTACACTGGGAACCACTGATGATGCACCACGAGTGGTGAGGGTCACTTTATTCTGTTTCACTCTGTGGTGACTCCCAGCCATGTTTCCTTTCTTCTGTGTTAATTATATTTCATGGCAGTACATTTTCACCATCTAAAATAAGAAAGCTATAATTATGGAATTTTCTCTCTTATACACACACTCACATTTGTGTACACTTACAGACATTGTGTGTAAAGTGTCCATTTGCAGATGTGTGAGCGCTCTATAAGAAGCCACACCAGCCCCCACCCAAAATGCAGAGAACCATTAAAGGCCAATGGAAAGCCATATCAACTATGTAGCTTTAGTGTGAACCTTTAAATACCATCTGTGTGGTAAGTAGTGCTAATGCAAAATCATCCCAAGCTAGAATCTTGATGACCAGCAATGCGATATATGGAGTCTAATTGGAATCTCTTTTGTACCTCACTTATCACACAACTGCATGCCACTTGGCTGCTGCCTAGACCCCGGAGTTGGTTGTGCATGGTTATCAATGAATTGTGTGTATTTGGCTAAAGTTGATTTGACTCTTGGTCTAGGCCAGACTGTCTGCAAATGGGCACCTTCCTGCACGCAAACATCAATGTATGTGAAAGATAAGTCTAAGCATATGTATATATGGCATATATACATATATATATGTACACATACAATGGATTGGGAAGTCCTTTGGTTTAGACGAGATTAAATATGTACTTCCCAAGTGCATAGGTTTCCTCTGACCAACCTGTTCGACAAGCAAACACAGAACGTGACGTGGCAATTTGGATATTTCCTAAGTCGCTTTCCCTATTTGGAGGCCACCTTTGTTCTCTTCTCCGTATTTCCTAAGCTTTTTCTTTTTAAAAGCAGTTGCTTCTTTTGCCATTCCTTGGAAGAGCTCTAAGATCACATCCGGAGATTTATCTTTCATGGAGAACAAGGTTGCAAAGAACATTCCTCCTGTTTGATTCTCTCTTCCCCCTGAGAGGCAGACACTGCATATCACGGGGGTGCTCTCGTCTGACTTGCCTTGTTACCCCTGGCCAGCCCAAGCAGCTGAGGTCTGAGCTCCTCCTCCTGCATCTTGTGCAATACTGGAAAAGAAAATACTGGAAAACTCTGCTCTCAGACTGTGGTGACATGGTCGGGGTTCTCTTGAATCTCTATGCATTCAATTTCCTCTCTCTCCTTTCGTTTGGCACGTTTCTTTTTCTTGTGGTGCTTTTTGGAAGGAGGGAAAAAGGTTAGGAACACAGGTAAAATAACAAAACAGTGCAGAAGTGTGCAACCCCCAGTGAGCAGCAAGCATTTGAACAGTGTGAAGGTCAGGTTTGAAGGCACAAAGAAGAGGGGGATCAACCCAATAAGAAAAGAAGTAATATTCTGCAAAATGGCTGTCCCATGCTCTTGCAGTGAGCTTTTTATACATTGTGTTCGGGTGTGCTCAGTGGCTAATACAAACGTGTAAAGCAGGGGTGCACAGTGGTCAATGGCGAAGTTCAAAGTGTAGATAAGGCACAAAATAGAAATGCAGTCCATGTCGACATTCCATAATGTCATTAAGCCCAGAACACCCAGCTCAATTGAGGTGACACTAAGAATGAGCCAGAAGTTCCCCAAAGGGTGGATCACTAGGAAGAAAGTCAGGATTAACACCAGCAGCACACCAAAGCCCGCGATCAGCACAGGCACAGTGACAGACAGGCTGTAGTGGTCCATGAACACAAAGGACGGGTTGAACACAATGAACCGGATGCTCTTTGAAAGTGACAGGGGCCTCAGCTTTTCCAGCACTTCAATGACTTCCTTTTGCTTGTCTCTGCTGGTCCTGGCCACCAGGTACAAGCGGGAAGCAATGATACTGTTTTCATCTCCTGCCTTGGAGAAGATGATATCATTTCGGAAGTGCTGGAACTCTGGCTTTTTTAAAAATGAGCTTTGCAGGACACTGATGAAATCACTTTTGTTGCTGGCGCTGATGTTACTGGTTTTCAAGAACTGGTAATACTGGTCCACCCAGGACACTGTGGTGAAGCCACTGCAGAGCCTCCGAAGGTCCTCCTGGACGCTGCTGTTCCAGTACTCAAGGGGCTCGTAGACGTAGAATCCTATCACCGGGCTGTAGTTGCTGAAGTATTTCTGCTGAACCATGGCATAGGAAACACTTGGGGAATCACTGGCCAGGAGGTTGATGATGTTGGCTCCATCGCTGATCTGCAAACACCCCATGAAGGAGAAGGAGGCATAAATGAGATAGAGGATGACCACAAATGGCTTGACATAGATGTTAGTGATCCACTCATTGTAGTGCTCTCGGAGGAAGTGCTGGATGAAGTGGTGCTGGTAGGGATCTGTCTCATGGTGGGATGTCTGCTGGTGTCCATCACTCATCACTGTCTGGAACCACACGGGCTTGCGGTCCAGGTACTCTGCAGATGGAATCTTGCAGCAGAAGATGCTGTGGTAGCGGTTTTGTTCTAGTTGACCAGCGAAAACCAGACAGGAGCCAAAGAAAGAGAAAATGTAGAAGTAATTCAACAGGATAGAGACACACATGTTCTGGCAGAAGACCTTCACGGCCTCGATGTTTGTGAACGGACTGGCACCCATCCCGAAGGTGATGAAGTACAGGGAACTGGTCATGGTGTAGGTAACCATCACATCAGAGTAGGCATCCGCCACCCTGTCTTTGAAGGGCAAATTCTCTTTAGTTCTCCGCCATCCAGATAGAAGCTCAAAGACTCCTTTTGTCCCATGACCTAGTATTAGATGAAGAAGAAAAAAAAGAATCGTCATTACTTTCTCCTATGATTCATGCACGTTGAATTCACCTATGAGTATGGCAAATTACAGATTATCTATGCTCCCAGCACATATTCTAACTTTCAGGGTTCTAGGATCCTCTCATTAGCATCTCAAAAGTTGAGTTACATACAGGATGTAAATGGTTCCTATTTCCACTTTAGTAAACCCCATATTTATTGGTATCTTGAGCAAAACAAAGCATTCATTGTTTGTTCTATTAACCTGACAAGTTGTAGACATGACGCTACATTATCACATGCGTTTCCTCTGCACACACATTGTCTTCCTAGATGAATCACAAGTCCCAAGAGCAGGGCTGTTACAGGTGCATCTTTACTTCAATTCCAGCACTCAGTCCACTGATTCAGGGACTTGTCCTCTCTAACCTTCATTTTGAGCTGATTTATGTGCTGGTCTAGGAAATTATAAGATGATGTTAAGCACTTAAAATGGATTGAAATTGATTTTACAATATTAATAATCTACTTGGTGGTCAAATGCCTCATAAACCAATTCATACCCAAGAGATTTGATTAATTAATGATCCATGTGTATCAAAAAGGTCTTCCAGGTTGCACAAAAGATGGGGAAAGATCTTCAGAGTGAGAGATCATAACAAACAATCTCTCCAGCTTCCTAAAGGAGCTTTTCTTTGAAAGAAGTACGTGGTGACTGTCTTTACCATTTGTTTTGCATTGATGAAGAACACTTCTTTTTAACCAACTTCTGTGTACACTTTGATATGGGTAAATAGAGAAAAGATTTATTCAACAAATATTACTTGAAAAGTAATTATGTGGCAGACTGTGAGCTTCTGAGCTGTTATTTTCAGGAATCTGACAGCTCTTAAGATAGCGTTCCTTCTTTATTGGCAAAAGAAGAAAGTAATTGGAAAGCAAAGATGTTACACTAGATCTGTAATCTTTGCTTTTCTCTACTTTCCTAAATTGGATCTGCCAGTCACCATCCACAATATATTAACTGGCAGCTTTCTGAGTAAGTAGAAATCTTCATAGGTTACCCTCACCCTATGGGCATTGCAGTCCTAAACATGAACCTAAACGTGGCTACACAATGTGGCTGGGATGTTGTCCAAGAAAACTATTAGACAGTGATTTAGCTTAAAGGCACAAAGTGACCCAGTTCACAAAAACCTGGAAAATGAACCAGGTGTGATACCTAGGTATTGGTTTTATATTTTACATACCTAATTCACTTGGCAGTGTTTTAATGAAAATATTATGATAACTAGCATCTTCTCATGGTCCTCCTGAATTTGTGCTACTTGGAGACTGCTAACTACCAAAATTTCTTTCCTTCTTCCTTACTTTGAGGTTGTAGTAAATACTTTATTTCCCAGACTGCTTTTCAACTAGATATGTTTCACCTGACATATTTCTCAACAATGCACTGCAAATACAAGCCATCTAAGGATACTTACTAGAAAACCAGAAAGCACTTAATCCTAAATGATAGCTTAGTGTCTCTAGTAAGAGTTCCAGCATTCCTTTCTTTGGAATTCTCCTTTAAGAAAACCAAATCTCTGCTGAGTAAACAGCTGAACCTATCTCTAAGAAATTTTGTAGACAAGTTAACATTTACCAAAATCTCTTTTATGAGGATCTAAAACATCTTGCTGTACAATTAACTTTTGTAATAGTCATAGATTTAATTCCATGTGATTCTAATCTCTTTAAAATTCTAACTTTAAAGGCTCATTGGCCAATCCTTTGAGAATTGTTATCATCAACTGTTAACGAAAGGATGCAGACATTAGAGTTCATCTTACCTCAAATAGAAAGACTGCTTATTCTCCAAAAATCTCTGTCTCGGTTTCTAAGATAAAGTTATCCTAACAAGTAGAAAGAATTATAAAACTGGGGATGAGTGAAAGGCAAATATTTTCTGTCCTTTTTTTTGAGGCAATGATCCACTCCTTCTGGCACTAAATTATGAATTCAATATATGCATATTGAAGTAAATCTAATGGTTCTTAACAAATAACAGGGATTGTTCCTTTCTGTCTTCTGAAAGACCCCTTGACAGAATAGAATACTTTTTCTCTTTATTTCTTAGATAAAAATAAAATATCATGATAATAAATGGTAAGGTATCTATTTAATTAGAGCACCTCATTTTGGAAATGAGGGCTCTTGTTATCTTTGTAGGCACTAGGGAGATTACATGTTGCTCTGTCTAAATTTGGCTGGCCTGCTCTAATGGTCATTTTAGTGGAACCCTAGGGAAACTGATATGTAGGCCAGATGTTTGCTCTGGACCCTACAAAGGTCTGTACATTTGAAAAAGTAGCTACACTGTATTTAGGTTTACTGTGATAGAGACTGGAAACATGATCTCCAAGCATGGCATGTTTAGTCTTATTTTTTCTAGTACTTTCTAATTCCTTCTTTCCTCCTTGTTATTTCTGATTGTTCTATGTCATATTCTGAAAATCCTACCCCAAGTCAAATATTGCACTCAAACCAAGATACTTATGTACCCAAAAACCATGTTAACCATCTCAGATGAGTGTACAAAGATAAATGTTTAAGTATCAGTCATCTAGTTGTACAGTGATCTGGATTATGAATCTTACTTTCTGGTACCTCAGTACCGACTACTCTCTCTCCACCGAAACTTTAGCCCTCACCAAAATTCATGACTTGTTTTAGGAAAAACTCCATTCAAGATCCTGACTAGTTAGAGGGTAATGTACATAATTGTTTTCCCATGGCAGAGATTAACTCAGTGGTACAGTGAGTTAAACTATTTTCCAAATATATATTTTAGTCAAAGTTTCAAATTTTTGTTCATGACTTCCTTGTACTATCTTAGTATGCATTTGCAAACTATATTTGAACTATCCAAGTCTCCCACTAAGGTTCCTTTGCAAAAGTTTGGTGACAGACAAGAGGAAGGACTCCCAGGGATGGCAAAGAGTTGGAAAGAGGGGAGATTGTGAAGAAAATAGATCGTGTGTACAAAGGGGTGAACTGACCATTTTAAAAGTCTTAAGGGATATTGTAGTGAACGCAGGTAGAAGCCTTCTCAGTAATAACAAGGACAGCTTCAATGGCAGCTTGTTAACACATCGCATGTAACAGTGATTTAAAGAGCTCTGCTGTGTGCAATCAAGAAATGAACAAATGAAGATCACACAGGTTCTTTCTCTGGTCACGGTGGCACAAATCCATCAAAGCAAATAGGGAAATATGGGAAAAAAAAGAAGAAAAAGTTTCCAAGGAAGGAGCTCAGAGTGAGATGGATAATGCTCAGAGAAGTTTTAGCTTCACTGGGCACTCAAGGAATCATGCTCCAACAAGAGAAACAAGGGTGGGTCTTCTCTCAGAACCGGTTCTGGCCCACCTGGACCAACATTCCTGAATGCTGTGCCACTCCCTGGGTAAATTGCCCCCTGTGACCGCATTCATACCACTGTAGAAAAACTCTGGTGAGGTGGGGAGGCGGAAAGTGGCTTTATTTAGAACAACTGTGTCCTCCAATAAATATACTATAAATTTTACAGATGTTATTTTCTTTTTTTTTGTCTTTTTCCTTTTTATTGGTACCAAGGATCGAACTCACGACTGCCTGCTTGCAAGGCAGGCGCTTATGCCGCTGAGCTAAATCCCCAGCCCCTTACACATGTTATTTTTACCTCAAAGTCAACCTCTTCAAAATCCATATCCAAAGAAAATAGTTTTAATTAGGATCAACTCTGATGGAACTAGATATAACTGACTCACTCCATTGGCCCTCCCTGCAGGGTTTTCTTTGGTCTGTCACTTTAATAAGCACCCTCTGTGGGTCTCAGTTCTTTCCATCTGGGGAGTCAGGATGCATTTCCCTTGGGAGGACATTCTGTGGGTCTCCCTTCCCTCTTGAGCATGTTTTTCTCTCAGCAGAATATGAGAGCTTGACACCTCCATCAGAGACCCAAGCCACAGAGGCTAGAAAATGCAACTCCCATGACCTGATGATCTGAGAGAGCTTCTTGCTTTCCCTTAGCAGCTGTTTTTTGCTTCACCACCTGCTCTTTCAATGACTATGTTTGTGGAAATCATGCCTAAGCACAGGCGGAAAGAGCCTTTTGGCTTATTGTTAGGTTCTCAGGCTATGTGACATCCTTATGGCCATCACATAAATGAATGCTATAGGGAAAAATAAAATTTTAGTCCATTAAATCTGCTGAAGAGGTGAAAAAAAAATCTAGGTGGTACATGAACATTTTGAGTTGTCTTTCATTTGTTTGCATTACAGGGTTCCAGGTTCATTCTTCCTTTCCTTTAGGTGGCTGATTCCTACTTAGCGTGAGCTCAAGCTCCCCCTCACCATAGGGCGCCAGCATGCTGCTAACACCTTCCCTCTGCCCTGCTCACCCCACCCTCCAGCCTGGGAGCTGCTCAGTGCTGCCTCCCAAGCCTGCACCCACGATGGTACTTATTACTGCACCCAGTTAGAGCTTTACATTGGTAAAAGTTCCTTGTAGTCTTTTTCATTTTTGAGGCCTATTTGGTATTTTGTTGGTGCTTAGTAGATGCTTGTGAAACTGAATTAGCCATGACAACCTCTACTGTGATGCATCCTTTTTGTAATAGTTGTTGTAATAACACCATCATAAAATGTTAATTAATATACAACAGATTGTTTAATATCAGTTATAGTTTAGGTATACATTTTCTTTATATCATTCACTGTTTACATATTTATAATTTATATATTTCAACTTCCTTTAAAAATATGAGTTACAACTCTAATAATAAGTACACTTACTATTATTTCTTGGAATAGTTACTATTAACATCTCTATATTCAGCATAGAATTTTGTGAAGTAGATGAAATAAATTTGTCTCATGTTACTGAGGAAGAGGTGTGCTGAGTTTTACTCTAGGATTTCATGGAAAAGGTGATGACAAATGTCAATGGCACCCTGTTGGAAATTAGCATATAAGTCACTAATTTGACTTCACATCAAAACTTTAAACTTTTCTAGCCAACAACCCACTGACCCTGACCTTCTCTCAGTGCAGGCCTGAGAAGTACAGAGATGACTGATCACAGTATTGTTGTGTCCTCTTGTCACTTACCAATCATTCTTTCTTCAGTTCTCTTCAAAGTCATCTAACACTGGCAAAAATAACACAGTACATCGATAAATGCCTTCTTCCTAAAATGCTTTGGGTCTTCTATGGCATGGGGGCTCCTCAATGCAATAACTCAGCAAAATCAACTTTGCACGATTGCAGTAACATTTCTGCTAGGCTTTGGCAGGGTGGCACTGGTGTTTTATAACAATAACTTTAAAAAATTGAATTATATTAAATTTTTGTTGTTGTTGTTGTTGACCTTATCCAAAGATTTCTTTCAGTATAGGAGTTATAACAGGAACACTGAGTGAGAAGTAATTCTGGGTGGATTTGAACATCCAAACCACACCACAACTACAGGAAACAGACTCACTCAGGAGTAAAATTTCAGCTGTGTCCTCACTGAAAAGGGAAAGCCAATTGGCAAGTGAGATGTGGGAAGATCCTCTGAGAGGGGTCACTGTAGGAGGAGGGAGGAAGAGCCACTTGGAAGCAAAAATTCACTGCTTGAGGCAGAGCAATGAAAGGGAGAATTAGGAGGAGAAAATCATGCAGTTGTCAAGAGGCATGGACTGGTAGTTTACAGACTAAACACAAATGTATAGGAAAGAAATCATACCTAGAATAAAGGATCACATTAAAGAAGAGTAATAAATGCGAGAATCTGTAAGAATGAGAATTAAAATAATTGGCATTTACTGAGCTAAAGACATTTAAAGAACAAAATTGATTAGGAAATTTAATTCATTCACTTGCAGATTATTTCCTGAGTGCCTCCCACCGAAAAGATATGGTAAAATGCCATCACTTTGAAGTTTGATCAGTTCTATTTGTCCCATTTGAAAACCATGTCACATCCATAAGTCTGAATTTAACAGTTCATTAATCACAAACTTTGGAAGTTTTGTTTTTTTAATTCTATAAACAGTAAAATGGATGATGACTTAGGATTTCTGTAACACCAAGAGCTGGAACATGCTTTTAAAATGTCTGATTCAATCATTAAGAAACATATTTGAAATGAAAGGAATCTTACTTAGTACATTTAAACTATGTACAATTCGGGTGTCTCCTGAATGATGATTCAGGAGAAAATCTTCAGAGTAATGACACTGATGTTTGGTGTGATGCTTTAAGGGCAGTTTCTAGGGTCTCCTTGAGTATTTTTTTCTCTTTCTCACTTACAAGGATGAAATGACAGCATTCTGTGCTTGGAATTCTCTGCACTGCATGGCCCAAAGCCAGTGGAAACCCAGTTAACCAGAAAGCTCAGAAATAGGATGCCTCTGACCATTTAAATTAATCAACCAGAACTTCTTTTCTGATTCTGCTTTTATTGGTTAGTTAACTTTATTGAAGAAGATTTTTCTGTGCCCTCTTCAGTGTCTAATCCTATATAAGGAGAAAGATAAGTCTATATGGGTAGTGATCAGAAGGACGTGCTCTGAAGTGAGACACTTAATCCAACACTGGCTTTGTCACTGCATGAGACTCTAAGTACCTTAATCTCCTGGTCTGGGAAAGTTTAAAGGGCTGGTGTGATGTTAAAATGCAGTAATAGTTGTGGTTAGAACAGTTTCTGGCACCCAGGAGGTATTCTGTGGATGCTACTGTTGTTATTGTCTGATGGACAGCGCACTTCGGAGTCTGCATCGTAAAATTCAGTGGTCAAGAGGCAGCGTGGCGGGTTGGTTAAGATAGTGGACCCTGCTCCTGTCTGTTAGACGTGTGGGCTGGGGCTCATGAGCTGCTTTATGGCTTTGCTTGCTAATCTTTAGAAAACGAAAATAATAACTGCTTCAGAGGATTGCAATGTTGGGAGAGCCTAGCACAGATCTGTGAGTACACCGTTAGTGCATCCCTAGATGTCAACCACTACTGCGTGAGCTGTGCAAAGTAGGGGCTTTGGTTGAATGTGGACTGGGCCTAGAGCAGCGTTTAAGCTTTTCTTCTATGATTGATTTGAAATTTGGGTTTTTTATTCCTTGGAAGTTAATCATAAGAAAATGTTAGTTAACGAAGGGTTTTAGGTAACTGAATTCAACTCAGCGAGGTATTTACACGCGTGCTCTTCAGAATAAGCTGAGAGTTGTTTATTCTTATCAGGAGGAAGGCTAAAATGAACTTGTAGTCTCTAAGACACTCTGTAAGCCACAGGGCAAACAGGAGTTGCTCCTGGAAGAACATAGCCGAGCTGTGGGCTGAGGGAAGAGAAAAGTATGTCTGTGTACAATCACAAACACGTGCTCTGAAGTGAAACACTTAATCCCAGCACTGGTCCTCTGCAGAGGACCTCGGAATGGATGTTGCCACAAGCGTACCTCCAGTGAGCACAGACTTCCTCCTTACTTGAAAATCTCTCCTCACCATCATCTCCTGCGGTGTGTCTGCTTTCAGAGGTCCCCTGTGATCACAGCTTAGCCAGGCCTTATTACGGTACACAGCCATGAACAGAAGTTGAGTCAGAATATGTGTGGCGTTGATCTCCAAAGGTAGAGGACTGAGAATAAGGGGTGAGCGGACAGCAGCACTGCAGAGATTGTCAGACTCTGGGCTCTGCTCTGCCAGGTGAGACTCCAATCCAACTTGATCCTTCCTCACCAGGTCACCTTCAACAAGGAGCCTCTTCCCTCACAATCATTTTCTGCGAGTCTCACAGCATTGCTGAGAGAGATAGATAAATAATCCACCTCTAGCATTTACCATGGCCCTTGGTACGTATTAAACATTCAACAAATACCAGCCACCAGTTTTTACTCATTTGAGGCCTTAGTTATACATTCACAGTGTGCTGAAAGAGACTTCTGAGATTCATTCTCAAAGTTATCAACAGGAATGAGTTAGTAATGGTAACACACTGGGACACATATTGCCTTCCTGTAGTAAAATCTATTCCTTTTTCCATCTAAATAATCCTCAAGGACTTTGCCTTGCCTGTTTCCATTAGGCAGAGATTCATCATGAACCAAAAAAAAGAAATAGTTTAAATCCTCACAGACTGTGCCTGTAAAACAGCTAAGTAGACTGTAGGGAGGGATGAATGTGTGACCACATGACCATCAGAAAGCATAGGCAAGGGGTTTGAAGGTTTCAGTGCTTTGAGATACGAGAACTCTGGGGATGTTAAGCAATTACAAAACAAAACAAGACAGGTTCTCATTTCTTTAGAACATTCTCACTTGACAACACAGAGCCCAGAAATGGTAATAAATGGCTGATTAGAGGCTTGTCTACAGTTTGTAAAATGTAGCACCCTCTGACTATTCCTGAGATTTCTTATGAGTTTGCGTATCAGGGGCACAGGAACTTTCAGGAAAACTTCTCACCGTGCAAAGATGCCAACATGTGACTCAGTCACTGTGAGTGGAGAGCTGAGGCCAGGCACGGCACTTAGCATGCTCTCAGCCTTGTGCCAATGCACACAGCTGTCTCCTGCATCCCCAAAAGTGCACATACTGCCTACACGCCTCCCAAAACTGGGAATATTCTTCCATATGTAGAGTTAAAATAGTCACCTAGAAATTTCCAGAATCTGTTCTCAGGTGCGTCCCTGTCACCAGGGACTAATGATTGCGTGGTGGAAGGCTTACAGTCCTCCCGTCTTCTCCTGTATAGTGGTGGGTGAGGACACTTTTAATAGAAGGTTGGGGTAATTTCTGTGATAGATACGGTCAAGTTAGGGTTACACAAGGCTTTTCCTTAACAACTGTGAAGTCCTCAAAGGAATGTCTCTGTCTCTCTCAGGGAGCAGAGTATCCTGAGAATGATCTTGGATACAGTCTTGAAGTCCATCAGGGAACTCACAGGTCTTCCATACTGGCTCTTCCTTCTCCACAAAACAGGGTTGGCCTCGTTTGTCAGTCTGTTGCTTTAGAACATCACTAGGAAAAAATGCTACCGAGTGGAAATCTACAAGTGGAAATGATTTAATGCAAGGCATTCTTCTTCCACAGAAATATAAACATTCCTGAGAATACCCATCTTTAATTTCATTGGGTGGAAGAGTATTCTTCTCCTTAAGATGTGTGTTGGGAACAGGGTGGGCACAAAGGACGGCCTAAGCAGATGTATATAAAAGAATTCTGGGGACACTATTATATCTGAGTCTTATGAACTCCTTGTGAGGTAGATGTATTACTTTTCTCTTTTATTTGATGGTCAAGAGTAAAGATTGCTGTATAATTAGGGATGCATGGGTTTGTAGTTCTTTAATAGTCAGGACCAGAACCTACTTCTCAGTGTCCCACCCCACTGTGATGAGATGACGACCTTGAGGGTGGTGACTGCTGTGCAAATGACTCGTATGCCACTGATTCCCATGGAACCTGACACATATTTCCTGTAAAACTGAGGATTGAGTGTGTTCTTGTGAGTGCCCAAGCTCGGTGGTGTCTGAGTCCGCTAATGAGGAGGGATCCTCATTTCTTGGCAGTATTATCGTCTTACCAATACTAAGTCTTGAAGAAGGGACACCTTCCTACATACATCTTAGGTTTCTTTTGACAGCGTCTAATTTTCAGAGAGCAGCTTTTACACCACTTCCAATATGTTTATTCCTAAAGATTTTATTCTTTTCAACACTGTTATAAATTGGATTATTTTCTTAATTTCACTTTGGATCATATATTGTCATCATATAAAAACATAACTGATTTTTGGGTACTGATCTTGTACGTTACAACCTTGTTTTAGCTCTAATGTTCTTTTTTCAATGAATTAGTTCTATTTTTTAATGGATTAAATTTTCCTAATGTTTTTCAGTGAATTAAATTTTTCTATATATGAGGTCATATTGTCTCCAAATTAAGATAGTTTTGCTTCAGCCTTTTGATGTGAATATACTTGGCTCTGTTTTCTTGCCAAAATGTCCTGACTGGGGACCTTCAAGGCAACATGGAATAGAAATGGTGAAAGTAGACATCCTTGCCTCCTTCCTGTTTGCAAAGCAAAGAAATTTTTCATCATTAAGATTGATGCTGGCTTCAGGTTTTTCATAGATGCCTCTCCTCAGGTTAAGGAAGTTCTCTTCTGTTAATAACTTCTGAGTGTTTTTATAAAAACTATTGGAGTTTACCAAGTGCCTTCTCCTGTGTTTACTGACATGTTCATAAAGGGTTTGACCTTTATTCTATTGATATGGGGTATTGATTTTCAGATGTTAAAATACTCTTGCTTTTGTGGCACCAAGCCCATTTGGTCATGGTTTATAATCCTGTAAAATGTTATTGAATTTGGCCAGCTGAGGATTTCTGAACATGAACTAAAAGAGATATTGCCTGTGAGTTTCCTTTCCTTGGGATGTCTTGTCTGGTTTTGGTATCTTGATAAAACGTCCTCGTGGATTGATTTGGAAAACATTCCTTCCTCTTCTCTTTAAATTTCTTAAGTATGAAAATTGTTACTTCCTCTTATGTCTTTCCAGGTTATCTCCTTCATTTTGTTTATAAATTACAGCGCATTTCTTCCTCATCAGTCAGTACTTAGCGAGGTACCTATGCAATTTGAACCAATTTATTCTCATCACTAAACAGTATTTATCATGCTCCCACATGATTTAAACCAATTTAGTTTTCCCATGAGAGACATCAGGTGCCAGACAGAGAGGCTGTGTGGTGCAGATGTGCAGCTGCACAGGGGGAAGATGGGCCTGAAGGGCGCTTCAACCCGGGCGGCCCCTGCATTCTGCCCACCACTGATTGCAGTGACAGGCAACCCTACCTTTTAGACTCTAGAAAGAGTCTTTGTACCTGAAGTCCAAATCCTTCTCCTTCACCTCCCCTTGCTCCTCCTCCTCTTCTGTCTTCTTTGTTGCTCCCCCACTACACTTTTCCTCTGTCCCTCTTTCCTTTTAAAACTTAAATTTATTAGCTTGCAGTGAAGTCAGATAACCCCTGCTGCATTAAAAATAGTGCGTGTGAGTTAGTAACTAAAGCAGAGTTAAGTGTCATTTTCTTAGCTTAACTCGTATTTCTTACTTTACTAGAGTGAAAACATGTGGCATGCCAAGAGTTTTACAACAAAGTAAGCTGATTCTAGAGACGTCAAACATCTCACTCTCCTAGTGATACGAAGCCTTGTTGAAATAGTCTATCTAAACATTGCAGAACCTCAGCTGTTGAGTTTGTGTATTTGATGCCCTGGAGCTTACTTAGTGAGGAATCCAATGAATGGTTCCTCACTATTATTTGTGTTCTGAATATTGAAGGATCATAGAGGAATAGAAGCACAAATGTTTTCTATCTCAATGAGGTTACAGTCTCATTAAGAAAAAGCATCTATTTAAGAGATAAGGAAGCATGTAAGACATTTGAAAGGCACGTTAATCTAGGGAAATGAACATTTGCTGTCTACCTAATATGTAGCAGGTGTTGTAGGTGAGCAGTGATGAGGGGAAACTCGTAAATGGAAAGTTGACATTAGAGAAATGAAACATTCACACAAAGTGAAGATGTGGGGTAATCAACAAGTGGGAGGATTCAGTTTTACATTCAGCCTGAAGATTAATTAGCAACAATTTTCATTCCTCCTCAAAGTGGGCAATTTTTTTAAAATGCCAACTAGTTTTCCTTACATTGGTCTCCTTTTCATTGCATATAAATAAACTCAAATTCTGATTTTGTCCTGCCCCCATGGGGTCATTGTAAAATGTCTGACCTCGTGCTGATTTCATATACTCATAAATAACTCATGTACACTTTTGAATTAAAAAAACGGCAACGTTTTCTTTTGTTCCAGAGTGCAAAAGCATCATGTCACATGCTGCTTTTCATTTACAGTTACGAAATGAGTTGTTGTCCTTGGAGCTCCCTCAGAAGAATTTATATGGCATTTTTATGACTCAGGGTGAAGGGGCTGGTCAGTCCATTCATAAGCACCCCCAAAATTTATATAAGATTCTATATTTCCCAGTGTCTATACATTCATTGAATTGAGAGGGAAAAAATACATCTTATTTTTCAGTTTTGCAATTTTACCCTCTCTCCTACATATCCACACTTCGAGTGGATACAGATAATTCAGAAGGAAATCAATGGCTGTATTTTTAAGATGAGCACACTGTTCAAATCTTTTTTGCTAAATCTTTGACTGATTTTCTTGACTATTGAAAGGGAAAGAAAAAATATCGGTACTAGTGTCACATGTTGTGTGTTGATAAGTTATTGAACTTAATTAGAGAAGGGGGTTCAAAGTATCTGAGCAGAGATAGAGCACTTAATTTAATAATTAATTAGGACAGCATCTTGATATGCTTTTCAGGCTGACTTTTGACTTCTGGGCTCCATTGATCCTCCTGCCTCAGCTTCTCAAGCAGCTGGCACTACCAATGCTTGTCCCTGTACTCAGCCCCAGCTGGGAGATTTTAGAGGGAGCATCCAAGAACAATTTTCCCATGAAGATCTCTTTTAGAAGCTGGCCCAGAAGCAAAGAAGCTGCCCATAATGTCCTTTGCAAAGGCCCTGACTCAGAGGCCTGTCTAACTTATTCAAACAGCAACTCATGGCCAGGAGGAGGGTTTGGACAAGACTGAAGAGCAGGTTCTGGTGAAAGATGGGAGATGAGGGTTGGGGACAGACAAGTCTGATGGTCACAGTGACAGCCTGGCTTCTATATCAAGATGAGATGCCTTTGGACAAGATGATGACAGTGGTGACAAGAGTGGAAGGCAGGATACCAGTGGGCAACAGCGAGGAGGCTTCTGCTATAACTCAGGCGGTAACAATGTGCCTCTACAGCAGTGTCTCCAGGCACTAGGAACAGTGGTTGGTAAACTGCAGCCTGTGGGCCAAAATCAGCTCCCTGCTTGTCCTGGAAATACATTTTAATGGAACAGAGTCATCATACATTTACATATCACCAGTAGCCCACTTCCTCTCCACAGCAGCCGAGTTGTGAGTTGCGTAGCTGTGACAGAGACCATATGGCTAACACAGTAAAGCTTCTTTAGCGTTTGGCCTTCTACAGAAAAAGCGTAATCACCTCTGATTTAGACCTTCTGAGAAGAGGATGAAACCAAGGAAAATACCTCCTGAGTGCATGAAGCAAGACAGGTGCAAACCATTGTTCTGTTTCATTTCAATTCTGTGTGGTCTACAAACCTTTAGAAGGTAGAGAGAATTGTTTCTGCCTTCTACTGAATGGAATATCATGGAAAAAAAGAATCACCTTTCAGTGAGATACTAAACATCACTCATTAGTCCCTCTGGAAATAGTCTTCAAAAATGTTTAACAGTTAAAGTTTAATGAGTGGGGGAAGTATAAAACCACACAAGTAAATCTGTAGTTACAAAAGCACTTCATGCTAGGAAAGCAACGGCTAGGTTTTGATGAAGAGAACAAGGGAGGGCAGGCTGATATGGGGAGGCTGATGGAAATGCCATTTGAATTGAGACCTAGAGTGGGAAGAAGGCGAGGAAGGAGGATTCCGTGTTTGAGGAACATGATGTACAAAGGTCATAAATTAGTTGGAGAACTGGAAGAACTGGGGAGAAAATACAGACCACACAATCACACACACACACACACACACACACACACACACACAGCGGCACCTTTGATGAGAATGAGGAAAGTGTCATGAAATGGGATTGGGGAGCAGAGCAGGTTGAAAAACTATGGGTTTTGTAGATCATGTGAAGGAGTTTTGATCTTATTATAAATCCACTCTGGAGTCATTGCAGGGTATGAGGCAACAGTGCCATGAGAAGTGTCACCTTCTGCAGAGTATTCTGGTTGCAGTGAAGAATATGCATACTCTGGAAACACCCTCATAGAGACCCCTAGGAATGTGCTTCCTGATTTCCTAGATGTTTCTCAGTCCAATCAGGGTGACAATCAAGATCAATCATTGCACTCACGAATATCAGTGATTTCCGAAGCACTGGGAGGATGTCCTTAGTCAAGGATCTAAAGCTACCATTCCGAACACAATCATCTGAGTGACGGGTTGTCCTAGCCCCGGCTTCCTCTGTGCAGCTCCATTACTAGCAGTCAACCTGCTGCCACCTCCTCCTGTCCAGGTCACATGTCCTGCAGGCCATCTGTGCCTTATATGGGCTAGGGCTGACTTGCTTTCCTCCCAGAGCCACTTGCTTGCTCTCTGTTAAGTCTTCAGAGAACAGTCAGTTTTATTTCTGCCCTGCATTGTTCTATTACAATGTCCTCTCTTATCTCAATCTTCCCATTTTTAAATTAATCTATTTTCTCTCATTTTTTTTAATTAAGGGAAAACTAAAGGATAACGAGACATATAGTAACTTTTTTGTTGTCCTATTAACCTGACTTGAACCCCAGTATTGCTCTCCCCATCTTGTTCTGTCTGATTATCATATATTCTATTTTGTTTGATAGTATCAAGTTTGAGGGTATAGGCAATCACTTTGAAGGCAATAAGATATACTATGATGCCCAATATGGATTGGCTATCATCCTTTTTTTTTTTTTTTGAAGTCCTGTAAGGTCCTCAGTGTAGGTTTTGTTGGTTTTGTTCTGTATTGTTTTGATCAATTCTATTATACCTGATGATATAGACAATTCAATTTAAAAATAGCAAGAGGCACAATGGTAACTACTTTTGATCACCTAGTATTCTATTTTTGCATCACGTGGTATGCCTACCCTTCTGTTCTAACTGACTCTGTTTTGCTTAGTCACATTTGTTTTTATTCTCTTCAAAAAAGTAATAAGAACAGTGAGAGTAATAAAACCCTAAAAGTCTAATTGTTACTGTAAAAAAGAGAGGAAAGTAAGGTGGACTAAGGGATATAACCGCAGGTATGTTCGAGAGTGTAGGATGGAAAACCATATAACTGAGCTTTTGTTGGATCATTGAATGGAACTGTCTCCAATTTCACTGTATGAATGTTCACTTTATATGCTTTAATTTAGTGATATGGACAACTGTTTCTGGGAAAATAATGTGTAGCCTGTTAACTGGTGATTTCGTACTATATATATTTTTCTAGAAATACTGTATTATTTGTACCCTTTTACTGCAGTTTTTATGTCCTTTCTTTTTTTTCTTCTCTCTTTAAATAAAAAAAAACAATCTTTATCTATCTTCATAATATGAAAGAAAGCTAAAGAATAAGAAGCCAATGCTCCAAAGAAGTTAACACAGTTGACGGAAGTCCAGGATGTAATACGATTATATTGGATTGTGGCCTAGACGTGTCCAGTTCAGGTTAGATCTCCAGGAGAGTAGCAGAGTCCAGCCTTTCCAACAGTGTCTTGCACTTTCAGTTGAACCAAAAACGAAGGAGCAAAATGTGATGAAGTCTTAGGCCAATTCACAGCAGTAACCTACACGGTGAGACCATTCATGGATACATCCTCCCACTGCCAAGGTTTCCCTTCCCTCCAGGTTAGATCCTCTGCCCTCATGGGATCACTCAGCTCAAGTAATAGCACCAAGTGACATTTGGGTCAGGAGACACAGACACACATTCTTTCAGGGCAGGATGGAGTACTCATGGGAACTCAGCCTGTACAGCTTACAGGCTCTCATTTTCTCTTTTTGCTCTGCCATAGTCAGATTGCACAACTTTGGTCAAATTTCTAAAATTTGCTGAATTAATGTCTTCAATATTTATAGAAGGAGGAAAATGAAACCATCCACACAGGATGTAGCCCCAGTGTAAACCTTGATGTGAGATCGGTGTTAGCTAACTGATAGCTGGAGTAGCACCCCTCCAATCTGCAAAGCCTAGATCTAAGGAGATTGGCGGCCTCCCCCAGCAAGCCCAGCTTCCTCATTTAATTGACTTTACAAATGATGTGTCCTTGATTCTTTTAAGCCATACTAACAGAGTTATGTTGGGTTTACTGTATTATTGGATAATAAGCTATGATGTCATTAATCACGCAGAACCTGGTATTAGCCGCAAATCAGTTTAGGAAAGAATACAATGCTTCAGCTCTGACATGTCCCCTTCCACCTTCATTTGCTGAAGCAGGACCACTTTGACAGCAAGCATCAGCATACTGCCTGTGTTTTGTTCCCTTTACACAGAATACCCCTAACACAAGCATACCATCAAATCTAGATTCTCTGGGGGCCAAGAGGACCTGGTGGGGAGAGGCTTGGAGATTGATTCTATCCTGGAATTGAGAACTATTTTTCTCAATAAAAAGCAGTTTTCTGAGCTGGTGAAATTCACTGGGACTCTAGCAGCGACATGGCCTAAATATTCTTTTATGGTAATTCAGGGTCCCAGAAGCACAACACTACACAAAATGTGTTTTGTTGATGATTGCAAATGAATAGTGTAATACTTTTGGTTATGGATAAGATGGAGGAAACTCTTCCACTAAATGTAATGACAAAAACCCTGAACATAACAAACATAAAAAGACTCTAAAAAGAGGAATAAAAAGGGTATCTAAACAGCGGAATTTTAGCAACATGGGATTAGTGTTGTGTACTTCCTTTTTGTCTTTTTTTATACCCAGAGAAGTCTCTAACTTGGGAATGACAAAACTCATAATTGAAGTGTCCATAGAGAGGGCTTCTCTCTCTCTAGACAAAATTCTAGAAAATGGGCTGTCCAGTGCATAGCAAGCTTTTGAACAATATCTACCCTACTCTGGCCAAATGCTATGAAAAATAACCATGCCTGATCCCACTCTCCGTGGTACTAGGAGAGTGTTTTGGCTTGGATTTGCAGTTCTTTTGGGGATAGCAGGCAGCAAGAGAGCTGGATTCCCTGTAGCCAGGACAATGTCAGTGGACTGTCAGAGAGACTTGAGCTTTTGACTCCAGTTATGTGAGAGGGTGAGTGGGGGAGAGGAGAAAGAGGGAAAACTTTCCTTAAATCTCTAATGGGAAGATGCTGAAAAACTCATATGTGGAATCCTTGGAATAGTTTGAACCATGGCCACCACAGAGACTGGTTAATGCCAACTAGAGGAGCTTTGCAAAGTTTCTGAAAGGTAAGTCTCATTGTGCCACCGCCCACAAGGTAGATCAGGATCTGCAAGAAGAGCCTAAAGAGGACTTTCTGCTGGAAGGTTAGACCCAGTTTTATCACGTGCTTCAAGCATCCAGGTTCTGTTTAGTGGGGAGCAATGGACACTCTAATGGCCATCAGCCAGTTGTCCCCAAGTCCTGCCCTCAACTCATGGGCATGGTACATGATTTGGGATTTTGTATTCCTTCTTCTGCTAGAACTTAGAGTCCTGATTCCAGGCTGAGCCTCTAACATGTTGGCCTTGGAGAGCAGCTGTCCTGCTCCGCCTGTCCTTAGCAATGATCTCACTGTAGCTAGTGACACATTGACGTAACTACTATGCTACCACCCCATTTTGGTGAGTGCTTTTTGGATGCAATGCTCAAAAGAAGATGAGAACTAGGTCATGCTCATTTATGCTTCTTTTTGTCAATCCACTCTGTGAGAATTGTTCCATTTAAAACCCCTAATACCAACACCACAGCCAGTTTCTGTCAGTGTTCTCCTAAGGAAATACCATGGTTTACATCACAAAAGATGGATTAACTCATATCTAATTATGCCAGAGCTATAAGTTCCACTACCTAGGACTTATTTCTTTCCTATTAACTTCAATTTTCATAATTTCAATTATGAAATACCAATTTTAATAAACTTTTTTCCATGAGAGTGAATGAAAAGCTGTAGGTGGCTAATGACCTGTTTGAAATTACAACACATGAACAGTGAAATAGCATTAGTGATGTAAACAGAAAAGACATAATGGTTCCCTTGCTTTAAAGCCTACCCCCTAGGAACACTATATGAATTAAATGTCAGAATACCTAGCAGGGTGCTGGTACACAGTGAGTGCTAATGTATATTTACTGAAATTAAAACCACAAGTTATGTTTTGGGTGATGTGTATACACCCATGTACAGTGTGAATGTTACTTTTATAAAGATGGTCAACAAGAAATTGAGAAGGAAAGTACCACGCAATCCTGAGAGAGAAAATGGCATTGTGATTTTAGGTAGTTTAAATACCAGCAAGAACACACACACACAACCACCACCACCACCACCACCGCCACCACCAATAAGCTGCAGATTCTGCAAAGCCATGCAAGTTCTGTAACCTCAGGCAAACTTTCACTTAAATATTTTGTTCACATTGTAGGGTGAAGATCAGTGAAAAGCACCAAATGCTCACCTCATGGGAAGTTGCAAGGCTAAACTCATGTGACACCACTGTGTATCACTGAGAATACCATGTACATTCCTTTATACATTTAGATACAATACCCTCAGATGCTCAAATGCTACTAATATTGAGTAAAGCCTTACAAAGCTTAATGTGATTGAGTTTTAAGATGCATACTTTCTTTGGTTTGGAGGTCAATGTTTTAAGACTAAGAAAATAGCTCTTAGAAGCCACACGACAGATGTTTTTATCTTCAGTCATCTAATGATGGCTTATTAGCTTCTATATAAACTCAGTTGGTATACCACTTCCATTTTGATTTTTCATGTCCAGGGCTCTTTGAAGTGATGTGAAACTGTGATTCACCGCTTTTACAAGTGAAGAAACAAGCACAGGGGTCAAGAGGTTGGACAGTGGGACACAGATGAATGCACTCCTTACCCCTGCTAGTGTCAGTCTCTGTTGCTTGCAGGCCTTGTACACATGCCCTGTCTGAATGGAGGCCAGATGGCCTTTCAGGGTGCAAGGGCCTTGCTCTCCTGGCCTGGCTCCTTTGATGGGAGGATTGGCTTCTCAGTCTTCCCAACTAGAAAATACTGCTCTGCTCCTTTTTCACCAAGTGGGATTGCTGAGGGTCTCACTTGGCTTTTTGTCCTTCATTGTTTACAACTAGAATTTTGCATTACAGGGTTTGTTAAGATCTTACCTGGCATTAAATACTATAACCTAGTAGAAAGTATGGTTTGTTTTGTTTCATTTTCTGCATTCTTCAGATAGTAACAGCTTTTTGTTTGTTTGTTTGTTTTGAGGTTCTCCTGGAAGAATGGCTGAACAGTAGTCAGGGTGGGGTGAGATGCACGGACACAATTACACACACGGAGACACATCTACGGGCACACACATGCTCATATAGCACACACAGTAAGGATACATGTACTCACTCTAAACCTTAGCCAGCACTTGGAACTTAGCTGGGAGAATATATGTCTATGTCTATAGATACCTCTTTCTCTGTACACATACACATATATATTCATATATATGAATAGCTCTCTTTCTCTTTCTCTCTCTCTATATTTCCTATATATATGTATCCTGTTTTGCTTACAGGAGCTGTTTTGCCTTCCGTGCTAGTTGGTGTTTGTTAACTTTGCACTACTCTTTATCATTCCATCACAGTGTGATGGATTTGAAACTGAGTCCTGGCAATGGGAAGGACAAAGGAACAGCACTTGCTTTTCTGATTCCCAAATGCTGGTGACACCATCTTCTACAGGATGGGCTATTCCATGACTGCTTTGGAAATCAACAGTGGTGAACACAGTACAAAAGCAGGGCCATGGGTACCCTGATCTTTAGATCAGAAGCCATGGGGCTTATGGGGGAGGACCCCCTTCTCCCACAACCTTCACTCCTGAGGCATTTGAAGACCTCAACAGCGGGGAAGAAGCTGTGCCATTTCTCTTTGCTCTGCTTCGATCCCACATCTGCTACCACTGCGTGCACAGCTCTCATTTCAATCCCATCTCTTTCTTCTTCCACCGCCTTGATCTTTCTCTGCAATCCATGCCACACTTGTGTCTTCCCAATTTTAGTTTTTCTTGTTTTTGACTTCTTTTTTAGATTTTCTAGTGAAATCTGCCCCCAGCCATCCTTTCCTTCTCCTTTATGGTATTACAACATTACGTCACTGCGTTGGCTCTGATGTGACATGGACAATGTGAGGTTCAACATCTAAAGTTTATGCTTCTCATATTTATGGGGCACCCTGAAATAGCTCACTATTAAGATTTAAATAAATACTTTTGCACTCGCCTGCTTTTAAGAGCTCACTAATAACTAATCAACAGTCGTAGAATCCACCTGGAGGTAGTGAGCCCAGTGCAAGTGACAGACTATGGCCTTCCTGTTGTCGCTGGATGTGGATACTGCTCCCTTTGGGATTTTCCTGATGCAGATAATGGTATGGTGTTACTTTCCTTTATGATCCAATGTCTTAGTATTTGTGTTTACATTTCATGGTATGGGTCAGCCAATGGAGATGCTGTCTATTCCCTTTCTCACCTGGGACATCTGGGGACCTCTAGGCCCTCCCAGTTCCTCCCTAGGCTCCAACCTGTGTGTTTCCTGGAAAGAGGACAGCAGCAGCACTAAAGGAAGTGGCACAGCTTGTTCTCTCCTGTATTTCTGCTTCTAGAAACACAGCTTTATTTCTCCTTTATTTTCTTTCTTATTTCTCCCTAGATAACTGGAATCAATCCTTTTACTTGATTAAGACATTTTCAAAGAGATTTCTACTGCATGTTAATTCTCTTATCCTGCTTGCTTCCTTGTAAATAAAAAAGAGAATGTGTTGGAAAAATACATTCTTCTGTCTGTGCTGGAAACCCTTCTGGTCATTCAGCTCAAGGTCATCCTTTCGAGTGACCAGCTCAAAAATCACACGTCTTCTCCTTTCTGGGATGGCTTTATTCACAGACCTCTCCTAAGCCTCAGCATCTTCTCCCTGGAGACCCCTTGTTCTGAGAGACATGCAGTCTTCTCCCTTGGTTGGTGATAACCATGTGTGTCAAGATGCTAAGATATTTGAGTCATAATGCCGTCACTGAGACTTTGGCTAAAAGGGCATACTCTTAATATTTTAAGTATTCCCCCATGTGTGTGGTTCCCTTTTTCAGTCACTGTTTTAGGCACGAGAAATAAAGAAATGAACACAATTGGAAGGTTAGATTTTCTTAGGAAGCTTCCAGTCTAAAGGAGAAGACAGGCACTGAACAAGTAGCTGAATGTCTGAAGCCAAGAAGAAACCAGCCCTTCTCCTTGAAGACACATTTCCAAGAGTTACACTCTGGCTTCCAGCTGGCTTTGTCACAGGTGGTCTCAAATAGGGCACAGATAGGAAGAAAGGAAGTCCAGAGAGTTTCTCTCCCTTCTCTACTGTAGACAGCAGGGGCTGAATGTCCTCTATGGAAGCTACCATCCTGCTCTGCAACTCTGTATGTGTCAGCTCTCACCACCCCCTCTCGTGAGAACCTGCACTGGGGACACTGTCTCTTCACTGTCTGCAACTAGCACTGACAGCCAGAGCAGCATCTTGTTCCTACTCATCTCTGCTCTGTTTCTCCCTACACCTTTGTTCCTTTAATCACATTACAGTTTTTCTTTTGGGTTCCATGGAGGAAACAGTTTTCCATAGTGGACCTTCTGTGAACAGTGCCACTTAGAAGAGAAAAGAGAAAAGGTCATTCTATCTGTGAGAAAGTGGCCAGAAATGACCTCTCTGGGAAGGTGGCTTTGGAGCAGAGACCTTGATGCGCCAGGGCATAAGCCATGATGACAGCTTAGAGAGATCGTGCTGAATAGGCCTTGAGGTGGAAATGTACTCTGCCCATCAGAGTAATGGGAAGAAACACGGGACAAAGACCTGTGGAAAGCAGGTTAGACAGATGGCATGGCCAGATCCTGCACAAGAGCAATCAGAATAATTAGAGAAAAGGA
The DNA here is from genome assembly GCF_034190915.1 of Cavia porcellus. Lineage (NCBI taxonomy): Eukaryota > Metazoa > Chordata > Mammalia > Rodentia > Caviidae > Cavia > Cavia porcellus. The sequence continues at coordinate 37,232,199 of NW_026947511.1, read as the reverse complement.
ACTCTGGATAGGACATGGAGGCTAGATTGACACTGTGTCTAGGGAACTCAGTAAAAGCCTGAAAGCCCTTTGTCTACAACGTATTTGGGAACACTGCATAGCAAAGTGAGCAGTTGATGAGACAGGGCAAGTACAGCTAGAACTTAATAAAGGTGAAGCTGATGAAATTAGTAGATTGAACTGGATGTAGACTGTGAAAGAAAGGATGACCCCAGGCTTAGGAACTACGTACGGGCCACTTTCCTCTTTGCGGAGGCACTGCACTTGACACCCACAACTTAAAGGAGAGGGTTTCAATATGACTCACATTTTATAGAGTTCTCAATGGAGAGTTCACTGGGTCCAAGGCAGGATGGCCTGGCATAGAGGTATGGCCAAGGAAGAGCTGCTCATAGAATGGCAGATAGGAAGCCGAGAAAGCACCAATGTAGGAATCAGAAGCAGAGATATAAACTTCTGGATCAGCCCACAGAGAGCCGCCTCTTCCAATCAGACCCCACCTTCTAATGACAAAATCAGCTGTGATGGCCTCACAATCCAATCACCTATAGGTGTATGAAGCTTTGGGGACATTTTAGATCTAAACCATAATGCATTGGTCTGAAACTGACCTAATAAAGAACAACAGTCCTGGAGGTTGTTACAGGGTAAGTGGGAACTTGTACATGTTAAATTTGAGAGTTTAATAGATGTTTAAACCCCAATGCTAGGCAGTCTTTTGGATATATATGTCCAGAGTCCAAGGGAGAAGATGGAGCTAGTGATTAATGCTAGGAGCCATGAACATGTAGATAGGTGCTGAGTGATATTTAGGGAATAACTGTAGTGAGACATTGGAGATAGCTTGGACTGAGCCTTGAGGTAAGTCAGTCTTCACAAACCAGACAACAGAGGAGGATTCTGCAAGAGAGTCTAAAAAACATTCAGAAAAGTGGGGAAATAGTGGAGAAACGAGGCTCCAAGAAACTAAGGGAAGCAAGCACAATTGTGGAGAGCACAATTAATTCTGTCCAAGGTTGCTCTGAGTTTGATATAGAAGGGGCACAGAATCGACCACGAGATTCATTGTAAACTCCTGCACGGCGGCCTCTGTGATGATGGTGGTGGGGTTTGCTCAAGGGTGAGCAGGCAATTGATCTGGGGGACCAAATGAAAGAGCACATTCTTCACTTTGTCAGAAAGCACTGATCTGGATAGAAAGCAACTCTGTTCCCTACTCCAGTGGAGAGTAGCTTTCTAGAACTGGGAAAGCCTATTGTGCCTTGTCCTGTAAACCTAGGCCAACATGTCTCATCTGGGCATATTGTGACATTTTGAGAAGGAAAATTCTTCATGGAAAAATTGGCCCATGCCTTACAGGACATTTGGTGTCTTCAGTAGAACCTCTTCCCTAGCACCGAACGCCAAGGTAGTTATACTTCGTTAGCAGTCTCTCCATACACAGCTCCTTTCTCCCATTCACATTTCTATTGCCTCAGTAAAACGAATCACCTCCCCTCATGCTCTCTATGCATCCATATTTTTATTACTTCAAATAAATAAAAATGAGCAGCATTATTAATAATATACACAATGAAGAACTATAACAATGGGAGGTAATGAACTCATCTTGTCAAATAATATCATTCAGTTCAGTCCTTAAAACTATCGAGTGTTTGGAAGGCTTTGTTCTCAGGGACCCCGCAGCAGGAGGCAGGAGGCTGTGGAGGCCTCAGTTTTCCTGGATGTTGGCAGCAGAAATGTAAGTCCTACAGACAGAAAACTGACAATGGAGGCCAGCAAATACTCAAGAAAATAAGTGATTTTCATCATTTAAATGGCTATTATTTAATATTATATGCTATTATTCAGTATGATTATTCATGTGCTCTGGTCTTTTAAAAAGTTTCAGCAAATTCATCCTTTTAGAATAGTCTTCATAGTAAAAGGCCTAACTTAGATCCAAACACTTGTTGACTAGACATCTGTAAATGTGTCCTGGCGACAGTTCAGAAATCTCTGGGAGGCACAAACAGGACCAGACCTCATACCCTCAGCTGAAATGCCACTGGCGGTAGCTGTGGGAAACAATGGCCTTAACTGGCACGCTTTCCCAAGCATAATTTGAGCTCAAAAAATGAGTTTTTAAAATAATTATAAGGTATTTTTCAGTAAGGCACTGACGCCAGGTTGACCAGTCATTCTAGAAGCAAAATGAAAACCATCCTGATTGATTGGCATTATAGGCTGGAAATATAGCTCAGTGACTCTGCACCTGCCTGGCAAGTGAAAGGTGCTGAGTTTGATTCCTAGCAACCAAAGAAAAAAAGCCATAATATTTAGAATGAATAAATACATAAATAATTCCTTGTCGATTTGCACTGAGTCTCTGACAGCCACTTGCTGTTGCAGCCTCAAGAGGCTGACTTCCTTCTCCACTGCGTTGCTTTTTTCTCTGCTGTCTGCTTTCCTGGGTCCTCCAAGTGAGTTCTTGATGGGTGGTTGTCTGCAGACTGCATTTTCCAGGTTTTCTCGATGCTAGCTTAAGCCTATGTTCTACCAGGGGCAGAGACTAGTGGAAGAGAGAAATGGCCCTCCTCTTCCTTGACAGCTCTACAGAGTTCTTGGCAGCAGTAGAGAGCACTCATGAAAGTGGCCACAGAATGGACCGCTATGTATATTAGCTGTAGTTTCTGTCCCAGTCAGTGCTGGGGGCCAGTCTCTCTGGCAGTGTGGCACCAGGTGTCACACTGTGGCTTCAGCCCAGCACAACAAGAGCCTCTACTGGCTGGGCATCAACCTTCCTATCTTTTGCACCTCCGGGATCTTTTTTCTACTTCTGATCTAGCCCTAGATTATTTTGTTGTTGTTTGAAACAGGGTCTTGCTTTGGGATGACAGGCATTCACCACCATGTCTGACTCCTTCTTAGATTCTGTGCCAAATTCTCTGCATTGAATTCTCTGCATTCCCTGTTTGAGGTACGTGTTTAATTATACTGGAGATCATATGACTAGAACTACCTTGAATGCAGTTCTGTGTTTCTGTCTTCACCTTGTTATACACATTTAACATGTTACCAAGGACTTCAGGACATGACTTTTGGCTGTATTTAAAATTTCCTATTTTATCCTCATTGCTATAATTTTGGATGCTTCCGTCCTGCAAAATTTCAAAAGAAAGCAAATAGTTTTTCCCAGCAGTGAGCTAAATGTCAGACTCAGCAAGCAGAATTTTGTACAACAATTGTTTCTCCAATAAGCAATAATTAACTCAGCTGCTCTGTTCCTGTCAGTGTTTCTTTTCTTTTGCTTGGCACAAGGACTTTATTACGCATGAGAGTCCTGGTAGCGTGTGTTCCACAAACTTTGTTCACTACTTTGCTTTTTATCGCATATCCTCTCCAATTCAGAGAGAGAGAGAGAGAGAGAGAGAGAGAGAGAAAAAAACCTCACTATCCCTCCAGTGATGATGTGTATTTTCACATTTTTAAACCTTATTTCAATCTGAATGACCTGTAATCACCAAGTCTTACTTCTAAAATCTGAAATAATGTCCCTCTCTCCATCCATATAAAATCAGAAAAATAGTTTGACTTGAGAGGCCTTGTATTTTCATAGCAAACCAGTGTTCAGTGAGATAAAATCATGGAAACTATTACAAATTGTGGACCAGACTGATATAGCAATAAACAGAAAAAAACCCTTGGAAAAGCATGATCGTTGCAAGCTGGGGGCCCAGTCCACACAAACAAAGAGACCAGATTCCTTCCCATTTTAAGGCTGCAGTTCTTTCACATTGAAGGCAAGCGGAGATTCTGGAACTTCCGCGTGATTGAGGAGGCTGGAGGGGAACTAACATGCACATTCTGGTTAAGGGCCCTCTCCTGGGCTTGTGTCTGTGCACGGAGTTGAGAAACTCCCACTTTAACAAGCACTGGACAGTCCTGACTCAAACCCTCTGGACAAGATGCTCAAACACCCCACTGCTAGCCTGTGATCACCTATGAATTTCCATTATTTGCCAGGGCTGACTACTGAATTCTCCCACCTCCCTGGTGTTCTGGCTGGTAGATAATGGAGAAACTTAGTTACTTAGTAAATACCCACAGATATCTGAATTTTGGGTATTATATGCACAAAATATCTGTCGGATAACAGAATTATTTTCCCTGCCAGTATTTTTTGTGCATGTGTTTAAGTATTTTCTTAAGTGTCATTCTGATAGATAATTTTATATGCCAACAGGACTGGACCACAGATTGGCCAGATGGGTTAGACAGATTATTATGATCATCTTTGGGAGGTGTTTCTGGGTGAGGTTAACATCTGAGTCAGTAAACTGAGGGGACTGAGTGGACTCCTTGATGTGGGTGGGCCTTATCCAGCCTGGTGGAGGCTTACATAGAACAAGGGGCAGGTGAGGAAGAATTTGCTTTCTCTGGTTGATTTCCAGCTGGGACAAAAGTGGGCTTCTGTGCTCAGACCGGAACGATACTGTAGGGCTTCTTGGGCTCTACTGTCTTCTGGGAAAATTCCTGTAGTAAATCATCCCTCTCCTGTTCTCCCCTCCCTTTCTTCCCCTCTCCTCCTCTCTCCTTTCTCCTCTATCCCTCTGTCTTCTCCTTCCTGTCCTACCTTTCCCCCTCCTCTAGCACACATAATAGATACTCATGTGTAATTACTACTAATACAGTAAATAATTCTATTAGTTCTGTTTCTCTGGAGATTAAAGTCAAATAAGACAACAAAATAAAAAATGAACAAGAAAAGCAATAAGCACCTACAAATCAGTCTAAAAAGAACGTGAAAAAACTATATTAATTATCATAAAGCACTTTTTTCCCTCTCTTCTTTCATCAAGTTTGTCAACAGTCTCCAAAGCTCCTTCTAGAGCTCTTAATAGAATTCGTTTTAGATTTGGGACAGTAAAATAAGTCTGCCTAAAGTAGTGATTAACCACAAAGATTGAAAAGTCTACAATGGTGATTCGAAGGAGCAGAAACCTAATTAAATGTCACAGGTTTTTTTTTTTTTAAAACTACTTTCCTGCTTAAAATGTAAAGCCATGAAGAGGGTGGCCTCAGGCTCTCCAAAATTCTTGTCAATATGGATTTTAGAAGCTGATATTAAATCTTTAATCTTTCCTTATTTATTTGAGAAAATGATATATTCAGTCTGTCAGCATTTCTTTACATTACTAGGTATGTTGATTTATTTTTAAGGTCTACATTATAATATATATCATTATTGAAGCCTAGTTAAAATTAAGTATATGTCAAAATGGGAGAAAAATTTTTATAGAGATCGCTTCATGGTAATGCCAACTCACAGATGTGTAGGAGAATTATGAATGAATTTACTGAAAGCAGCTTTCTGAGAGGAGAGGCAGTTACATGGATTCTGAGGTGACCTTGTGGGTAACTCCAGTAGGTTCTGTCTGAGTTGTTAGAAGAGACAAATAGTAAATACGAAACAGGTTCTTTTTTGCGTCTAAGAAGACAGGTACACGCTTCAATTTAGGTTACTCCTTATGCTACTCTATTTACACAAAACTTTGAAAAAAATCACAGGGCGTGGATCTGTAATCACTGCACTCATTAGGAGCCTAGACTGGGACATCCTGCTGCCTTCAAGTTATCCCTCCTGGGATAAGGAAGCACAATGTCCCCTGATAACACCTCTGCATTGCACAGAATCATTGACAATCCTCACCCTCCTCCATTGAGTCTGTAAGCATTAGGAAGAAACCAGAAATTTGAGGAATAGGGATAAACTAGCTGATGGTGTTCTCAGAATCCTTCTTACAGATCAGGGAGGCAGCTGAGCTACAGAATATGGAGCTTCTCCCAGCACTGACACCTGGTGCCTGCTGAGTCTTCTGCAGTGTGCTATGTGTGTGTACTCCCTGAAGATGTGACCATGAACCGAGAAATGGTGGCTGCTTCTGGGTTGCCTGTCCCAGGGAGCCCTGGAGGGCTGCTGGGGATCTGTCATGTTCATGGTAATAAGGGGGCTAAAATCAGTGTGGGATTAAGGGTGGTGGCACCTCCTCTAGGTCTCTGTGGTTGAGTAGAGGGAGGGAACTTAGTAGTTCCTCTGGTTTCACTACAAAATCATGAAGACTGTAGAGGTTTGGGTCATCAATGACAAGGCATAAATGTCCCTGAAGAGGTTGCAGCCACCCAGACCATACGCTGATGAGGCTGAGGCTAGGATCTTCAGAGGATTCTAACACCTCTGCCTGTCACAGCTACGGATGCCTCCAACAGCAAAGGCACCATTTTGAATCAGACCAAGAATGCTCCCTCCTGCCACCACCAGTTGTTTAGGAAGATGGGCCCATCTTAATTTTTCTTCTCTATTCCCAGCTAGAGAGGAGCTGGACCAAGAAGAGCCAAAGCTTCCAGCATACACACACATACACACACACTTTCAGCATACACACACATGCTGACATGACAGGAACTCAGGATTATAGTGGAAAAGGCTACACTGTAATACCAGAAATTAACCTGAAATCTTAGACTATGACCAAAATTGTTAAGGTTCAAATTGAAGACAGTCATTGGAGAAAAATAGAACCATTTTCTATTTATATCTCCTTGGGTTGGCATACCTTCCTAAATATTTTAGAGAATTTCTCTGATTTTATAAAAAGAAAATGAATTTAAATAAAATCCATTTGTTTATTTCCCTTATTCTTTCTCTATGCACTAATACCATAATATAAAATACCCTTTAGTGAGATGTCATTTAAAACATGATTATAGCTTCATAATTCAGTTGATACCAATCTTTTCAGTAATACTATTTTTGTGTAAAGTAGCTACTGTTTTTAAAAGAACCAGAGTAAAAAGTATTAGTCATTCCTTCCAAAATTCGTATGCCACACTTAATTTCTCAATCAGCATGATTTGAAAGTAGTTTAGGATCCAATGTGTTATCAATCATCCTACACAATCTAAGTAAAGAAAGTCAGACTGATGGAAATTCATTACCAAGGAAATGCATAGTGACTCTTAAATACACAGGTCATGTGTAGTATTTAGTCAACAGGTACTCAAAAAATACAAGGAGCCTATAAAATACACTGTACTGGCCTTAAAATTTTCCTCTTTATCCTTCTTTCTTTAATATAGCCATGGATGTTTTACCTCATCAATCATCTTGGAAGAAACACTTGACTGTACTATACATAGTCTTTTGTAAATATCCTCAAGCACAAATAAATTGAGAGGTTTGCTGAGGCAAAGAGATTGGAAGGTTTACAAGTATCAAGTGGGTGTCTAGAATGTATGTTCCGAATGTAGAATATTGGGAACTTAAAAAGATTTATATATCCAGTGATTTTGTCTTTCAATGCTGCAGATGCTCTTTGACTTACAGTGAGATGACTTCTATAAGTTGAAAATATCATGAGTCAAAAATGCATTTAACCCATCAAACATCCTAGTTGAGGAGCACAGTCTCGTGCAGAGGCCCAGCTATTTACCCCCAAGTTCATGTGGTTGAAGGGTTTGCAGCTCACCACACCACCAGCATCATGGAGGGGATCCTAATCATGGTGCCAGCCCAAGGAAACATCAAAATTCAAAATCTGAGGTGTGATTTTTAGTGAAAGCAAATTGCTTTCACACCATTGTAAAGCTGAAGAATAATAAATTGAAATGCCTAACTCCTTCCTGAGTTCTCAAAGCACAGAAAAAAGAAAGGTAAATCTAAATACTAAGATGGTGAGCCATGCAGTTATAACCACTTTAAATATGTATGAGAAAGAAAAATTAAAACCATAGCTGATCTGAATTTCATCTCAAGGAACATGTGACTAAAGTAGCCGAAGGAGGAAAACCTGATGGTGTTTGGCACAGGATGGGGGGGGGGGTTTGGGGTTCACTGAGAGGAGACAAGGAAGGAAAAAAGCTTCTTCAGTTCCTGATTTCTAACCTCAAACTACAGATCACCCTTTAACAGGCAAGCCTCTTAAATCCCCTGCAATACCAACTGCAGAGGGCGTCAGCAGACACTTAGAGCTGAGAAAGTTCACTGTGTTCCTTTAGCTCTGATTTGCACATAATAGTGCATTTTTAAGGAGGGAAAGAACTGGCCTAAGCAGTGGAAAGGTCACTGATAAGTCACTGCAGTGAAGTTAGGATCTCTCTGCATTTCAAAGGCTCAACCTGAAATGGAGAGTTCTCAGCAATTAGTTTGTCAGCTCTACACCAGAGGGACTCAAGAGCAGCCGGAGGAAATGGCACTGTGGCACACAGGACTGAGCCCAGAGTGAATCAGGGCAATGGAATGCCAGAGCGATTGAATCAGAACCAGGACGGTGCTTGTCCTATGCCATTTTTGTTGTGATTCATAATTAAATGAAAGGGGTTGATAGTTAGCCAGTGTTAGAATATTTGTAGCTGGCTGTCTGTGGATATATTTAGCTGTTCCAAATACTTTATAGTCATTCCGTACTTTGGATTCAGTTTTCTTAATGGATATTTTTCCCTATAAGGTTCTAAATGGAACAAAATAATCACTTCGAATGTTATGGCAGGGAGTGTTAGCTTTCTCCAAGCATCTCTCTCCTTCTATAATAACGGATCTCCATTTTCCCTCTTGGCACAATGGCTTCATGGGTTAAATCTCTTATAATTTGATAATCCAACGAAGTTGTATGCAATGGGATACAGGAGAAGATGTGTTTGATTCTAAGGCTTGAGAAGGCTGGATCTTCTTTCCTCAGCTCTGCTGGAATGTGGGTGAGGTGTGAGCTATGGCAGAGCAATCAGATTAGGGAACAACACACCCCAAAAGATGAGGGAGCTGGGATGCTGATCTGTGAAGCTTACAAGGAAGCTTAAAGCTTTAGCAGGCAGAGACCAGTTGAGACCATTGAGCTTGAGTAAGGGCAACATGGAGTACAATTTATTGTGCCTGCATGCAGACGGGCTGTCTGTAGGGAACAAAGAGAATTGGGGTTCCAAAGAAGGCTAGGGGCATTAGAAAGGAAGAGCTTAGCAAAGCTCAGTAGTCAAAGTTCTCTGGATGTTTCATGCTTCCGTGGGCAAAGACCCAAGGAACCCACTATAAATGTTTGGGTGTCTTCAGATGTCTGGGTGTCTCACAAGATTCCATGCTCCACCTGATCTGTTTTATGACGTCCTGAGTTTGCTGAGTCCCAGGTGCTGAGCTGAGAGCAAAGTCTCTGCCGACAGCCAGGCTGGGTACTGAGACAGTCGTATCTGAATCGAGCCTTACACTTGTACCTGCATGCTTCTACCAGCAGTATTTGAGAGGGCGATAAGTTTTGTACATATTTAAGATTGATTACTTTGAGTCTCTTTTCTAGCAACTGAACCCAGTTCATATTTAACTAAAATACACATTCATTCATTTGTTAATGTGTCTCATTCAACAAATTGCTACTTTATATCAGACCTCACAAATGGAAGATTTAACAATAAACAAAACCTACCAAGATCCCTGCTCTTAATGAAGTGAGGAGTTTCAGATAAAAATAAATACTATATCATATAATATCTTATAAGTCCTACAAACAAAATACTATAACCTACTGGAGACAGAGTAAGAGTCAAAAGATCAGCTTATACCCAAGGCATCAGAACACAGTAAACACAAGGAAATGTCAAAGTATCTGGGCTAAGAGAGACACATAGGTGTTTGACCATGTAGGATTTTTACCAGGGCAAGGAGTTTGCAGTTGACATAATTACAGTGGGAAGCTACTGCAGTGCTGTAAACAGGGCGATGATAGGTTCTGATTTTTAATCTTCTTAGAAAAGATGTCCTAATTGGTAGAGACGCAGGGATGCTATGTATTTATCAAAATGTCTTTAATTTCTTTATGACTAGATAGGAAGACTGCATTGCTCTGTTTCCTTTGCAACTGGCGAGAGCACGTGACTTGCTGGAGCCCTGGGCATTAGGGTCTTGATCTTCACCTTCTCACGTGAATGCCTGAGTTCTCCCTGCACTGCGTGGTGGCTGGATGCTGTACTTTGAGGCCTTGGGTGATGGTGGGATCACTGGTTGAAGGAAACTGGCTCCTGGGTGCCGGTGTGGAACATAACCTTCCTGCACGACGTGTTTCTCTAGTGTGGTAAGCTGCAGCAGGAGGGGTGCCACTTGCATAAGCAGTCAACATACCCTGACTGGTGCAGATAGCAAGGGAGGTCATCTGAGCTGGAAATGCTGCTATTTTAGAACGGACCAAAGATAGAAGGAAGCAACTGGACCTAAGCTCTGATTGGAGAGTGCAGCAAAAGGGGTTTGCCAATGGGTGGGACTGAGATACAAGGGTAGGAACAGAGTGAGTGTGGTTCTCTAGGATTTCACTTAAGCTATTGTGTAGCCCACAATTTCGGGGGTGGGAATTGAGTTGGGGGTTGAGGGTAGGGAAAATGTGAAGAGCAAGTCCACAGAGATGCAAAGAATTAAGGATTTTATTGTGGGTGGGATATATTTTTACTTTCTTAATTAGACCTCAAAAAGCAAATTTTTGAAGCATGAATCAGTATCCCAGAGGAAAAAGAAGGGCTGAAAGTAAAAAGATTGGAATCACTCAATTGATGTGAATTCAATCAATACTTGCATATCAAAGCTTTGTCTGCAGAATGGGTTGTTTCCTCATAGGCACTCCCACCCCTTCATAATGTCTCACGGCTGCAAGAACTTTCACATCTCCACGTACAATCATGTTAGAATCATTAGCAAGACAGGAGTCTGGACAGGCAAGTTAACCAGTGTGGATAAATAGCTCACAGAGAGACAGATAGCTTTTCAGCTAAAACCGCATTTCTTAAGAGGACAATGACTGCCACCCAAGTGTCAGGAAGAAAAAAAAGACAAGAAGACCAGGGCCTCCTAAGCTCAGCTAAATCGGATCTGCTGATTGCTGCTGAGATTATATGAAGAGGAAGGAGAAAAGATGACTACTGAAGGCAATTCCATTTCCTGCACTTGGTTTAGGTTATAGAGACATGAGCTAAAACTGTCTGCTATTAAAAACTGAACCAAGAGACACAGCTTTAAAACAAGGAAATAAATGAAACGCTTGCTGACATTTAAAGAGAATACTTTCCCTACTCTAAATTTAAGACACACCTTTGTGATAAAAATAATTTGTAGTTCCAAGGCTCCAAGGCAACTACAGCTAACTATCATTTTTTCTTCTAGATTATCCAGCATTTTTGCTTTTTTGAGAGCTAATTTGATGAGACAAATTGTCAATCCTCTGCTTAATCTATATTTTAAAATTAGTAGTATGTAACTCATTTCCCCTATTTTATCTTTTGTCAGTTAACTAGTCATATCTTGGGCTTTGTTTTTAAAAATCAGGTTTTGTTCTCTATTAGAGATTGGGCTTCTGCTCAAATATCCCCCTTCCCACCACTGGTTCACCTGTGTTGCAGATCCTGCTTCTCACACTAAAGGTCATGTAAAATATAGTACTTCCTAGCTTCACTTCAGTGAGTTGTGGCCCTGTGACTAAATTCTAGCCAACACTGTGTTAATTGAAGATATGCCCTGACACTTTTGAGAAACATGTTTAAAGCCCTGATCCTTTAATCATTCCTTCTGTCCTCCTGCTTACAGCGTGAATGTAATGGCTATGTTTCCATCCTGGATCCCAAGACCAGGGCTCCTCAGAAGTGGCTGCCTGCAAAAGCACTGGTCTCTAGGTGACAGGTCCCTATGTCAGCCTTGCACCACCCACACCTGGCCCTGACTTGAGGGAAGGACAGATCCTGTTGTCTACAGATAAGGCAAATGTTAACTGCCAACACTATTCAATTCAGCTTCAAATGCATACAAAGCAACTGTCAGAAGCTACCATGGAATAAACTCATCTGAAAACATTTCAGATGTAACATCTTGGGTTGCTGGACTAATACTTTTGCTCTGATACTTCCTTTCCATCACTTTTCTACCCTCACGCTGTCCCCATCCCTGTCATCTTTCCATACTGAATGAGGGTTCACTTTCCTTCCAGAGCCTCTGCCAGCCCCACGAGCTTCTTTGCAGGAATTACAGTAAGAAGTCCTCTCGGCGGTGCAACCCACTGTTCATGGCTTGGCAAGAATGTTGACTGTGCAGATGAGGAAGTGGTGTCCTCTCCCGTGGTCCAGTCCCACACAGAATACTTGGGTTGGCAGGCAGATCCTGGGCTGGGTTTTAGCCTTATTCCTTACTTTGGTCAGGTGCCCTGTGCCATAAACTATATGCATGTGTTTCCAGCAGATCAGTCCTTTACATAAAGGTTTGACCTGTCTGCAGCAGGACACCGAAACAAGATGGATAGGAGAGAACCCTGGTCACACACAGAATCCAAATGCTTCTTGTTCCTAACTTTACATGCTTAAATATGACTTTTTCTCTGATCATCTTTTTTCCAGTTACATCTGTGAGTCTTAGTGTGTTGATTGATTCCAAGTGTCTCTATTGCTGACCATGTTTTTCCTAACTTCTGTTACACATGTTTGCTTATTCTGACACCTGCCCTGCATTTCTAAGTCCTGGGCATGTAATAAAACAAAGTCAAGGCTGGCCTGACTTCTCTGTCATTTCAACCAGGTGCTCTTGGATTTCATTTTACCATTGTTATCTTTATTTGGTGTGATCTAACAGTGGGGTTTCTGTGGGCTTCATTTGATCTCGTTTTTTTGGCCACAAATGGAAAGAGCAGAGGCAATGTACAGTTTGCCATGTTTGTGTCATATCAATAATGGTAAAACCATCGTAAATGGCATAGACCTTTTGTGAAGTTTCCCCCGTTCAGCTTTCATCGATTGAACACGATGATGAGTCTAAACCTTTAAGAAGGTTTAATTGGAAAGTTACAGAGGACCCTAGAATCACTCAGATGAGCCACAGATGTCACTTTCATTGTCATGGCATGTGCCCTCTCTTTGTCCCAGCAAAGGGCCATAACCCCTTGATCCTGATATCTGTCAGTCTGCAGTACTGGGCCAAGAGCTAGCATCACAAAGAGCAAGTAGAAAACAAGAGTCATTTATGGAGGGCAAAGCTTCTTTGTCACCTTCATAATTTTTGTTAAAATTACCCTGAGTATCTACATCTGTCTGGTGTGTTTCTTGCTTGCTGTTTCTTTTTTTAAATCCCAAATTGGTTTTATGTAGTGCTATGGTTTCACAATGAAGTGTCCCTTACAGCTCATGTATTGAAGGTTTCCTCCCTACTCTGGCAATGTTTACAGTGGGATCTGGAGAGGTAACTGGACCTATGGGTGCTGACCTCATCACTGTTGCCCAAAGCAAAAGGGTTTAGCAACCATGGACTGACACCTCTGAAATCAGAAGCTAAAATAGATCTTGCTCCTTTAAGTTGATTTTCTTGGGTGTTTTGTTATAGTAATGAAATGCTAATACATATGAAAAGTTTTAATTTTTTGTCTTTTTGAGACAGGGTCTTGCTATGCAATTCAGACTGGCCTTGAGCTCACTTTGTAGCCTAGGCTGATCTCGAACTTGCAACGATCTAAAAATTTTCAATACTGTCCAACAGTTCTTCTGAACCTTCTTTCTCTTGATAACAGTCTCAGTATTTCCAACTACTTCTGGCCAGCACTGTCGAGACAATGGAGTCATGACTGTGTGGACAAAGTCCAGAGATACTGAATCCACTTTAGAATTGGGTATGTGTGGGAGGAGAGGATATCCTGTTTCAAGGTACCAAAATGAAGATGAAAATGGTTTTGAATTCAGTGTATGGACCTTCTCACAGCGAAAAAGTGTATGCTGGTTAAGAGCAGGCAGATGAAGAACCCAGAATGGATCAGAACTTGTTATTGTCTTTGAATGAATGTCTGAGGTTGGACTCTTAACCCCCATGGTTCTCAGTTATCTCATTTGTAAAGCAATGATCATGCTTCTCCCTTATAGACTTTTTAGAGCAGATAGGATCTGTGGAACACAGAGTCTGCCCTGTAATACTTGTCCTGTAACTTGTGTCTACAAACAGCAAGTTCAACAACTCTGTGCTTCTGATTCCGAGCAATGTCCACCAAGGCTGTGTTCAAAATTCAGCTGGGGGGAGATGATAGTATGTTTTCAAGTGAAGAACATAAATGCAGTCCTTTGAATCTATACTTTTTTTCTGTCCTTTTTACACAATTAATTCAAATCTCTACTCATATGATTTCTCCCCAGGCACCTAGACTGACCCCAAACAGCATTTGTGGTCAATTTTTTTCCTCTTATCTTGAGTTTTTCTCTCTATAGCATTCATAACTAGCCTCTTACCCCTTCTCTGGTTACTACTGGTGGCTTCCGCCTTCACCTGGGTCCAGATTGATGAGTGATGACATTGTGTTTGGTTTCCTGCTGTCTCCCTAGTGCTCACAAAAATGTCTGGGACAAAGAAGGCATTCATGAATATTTGAGTGAATGAAGATGAACCATTTATTCCTACTTAATGTTTATGAATAGATTGTTGTGAATATCTGAAGCTATTTTTACATAGAGTTTTACATATCACTTTCTGGTGCATTTTACTAGTTAATCTGAGAATTTCTGGTCATAAGTCTTCTTTTCTGATACTGCTACTAACCCATACCATCAAAGCACAGGCTGTTCCCCCAAATCAGATAGGTCCTTTTAGACTTCCTGCAGTCCTAGAAAGACAGGAGCATCATGACTCTTTCATTTCTTAAGGTCCCGTCTCTTGGAATCCATGACCAGCAACACAGAGCCAGAGTGAGGATCCGCAGGTGCCTGCAGTTCTCACTGTTGGATTTCACATTCGTTGCTTTCCAGCAAACCTTCCAGGCCTTTCCTTCTCACGCTGTGCCTACTCTGCTCTCAGTCCCAGTGGGACAATTCATCAGGCTCATTTGCCAACTTGCACCCAGTGACACATGAGTTCTCATCAGTCTTCAGCTGAGCAAAGATCTGTTTCTGGGGATGGATTGTGGCACTTCCCTTGCTAATGAGTCTGGGTCCTGTGGAGGCTATAGGTTTATCCTGGGCCGGCGGAAAGATCTTTTGAAGTACTGCATATAAATCTCCTCTTCATTTCTCTCTACATCCAGAGGTATGCTCAACAAGACCTTGTGACCAAGGCATGTGAAGGAGACATCCTCACCTCCTAATACAAATAGGAGAGTTCAGGGCACGGGAGGAGACTGACGATTCCCAGGTTGACACATGGATATGTACACACACTTTTTTCTTTTCTCCAGAAAGCTTACCAAGGTGTAGTCTATTATTCTAATAGAATAGGACCATTTCTGGACAAAATTTATTGGATCAACATCAGACACATGTCTTTGTGTCTGGTCTTCTGTGCATGGCTGGAGTTGCTCAGGAATGGCCGTGGCTGGCCCAGGTCACAGGGTTACGGTTAACTGAGAGAATACCATTGTGGTGCCTGGCACTCACCTTTTGTAGCTCTATGATTTTATCTCCTGAGGTAAGCAGTGTAACACTGTATGTGGCGGATGAACACAGCGGGAAGGCAGACCACTCCTGGGCCTCAGCTCCATGCTCTCCGCCTCTGGGAAGTGAACATAACCTCCTAACATGTGACACAGGGGACACAAGTACAGGCAGGAATGTGAGGTGACCTGTGTGAAGTACACAAAGGTCCGCATGTAAAGTCAACATGTAAGGGTTTTTGCATTTGGGGCTGGCGTAAGGACCACACATATATTTATGCGTATTGTGTTACACACGTAAGCACAGTACATGTTAGGGCTACATATGTAAGGATTACAAATATTAAGGTTATACAGATAAGGTTATGCACGTTAGGATAAACTTGTGAAAGTCATGTATGTATCACGTGTGTCAGATCATTTGTGTGATGGTTGCACATGTTAAAGTTACATGTTTAAGGCTGGACAAAGGTCTGGCACTAATTCTGATGACCATTATTGTTTGATTAAAAGCTACCTAGTTAGAGAACCCTTGAGTCTCTGCTCCTTGAGCATATTTTGTGGGAATCCTGCAGTGAGTTCCTCAGGAGGCCAGCATAGCTCCTAGCCTGGTCCTTCTGTCCTGGCCAAGACTGCACATACTTCTTATCATCTCAGGGAGCAGGTTCTGAGATCTCTAGACTGGCGGACCTGTCCCAGGGCACTCAGAGGGTTGGCCAAGCCCAACCAGATCCAGTGTCTGGTCCCACCCGGTATCTGCTCGCTCAAGTGAGAGGGGCCCGAGTAAGGAGGGCCCAGCTAAGGGGACCACAGATGGCTGAAAGTGTGAGTTGTTTCTTCTTATGGTGCAAAGGCCTCTTATCTTCTCAGGCCAGCAAGCATCCATGCAGACGCCAAACTGACCACACCATCATGGCCAATCCTGCTGCCCCCAGTGATGCCACTTGCTTTTGCTAGAACCCTTTATTTGGGCAGGAATAAAAATTCAGTGGTTTGATGTTTTTCTTTCACATATATTGAGATGAAATGCCCAAAACTTATGTAAAGAATTGGTACATTTCATCCCCATCCTTGGTGTAATCCATTTAGATGAAAAGGTGACTTTTAAATCTCTCATTTTTCATGCAAACGATGTGCAGCCTTCATGAGTTAGATGGGATGCCCTCACTTGGTAATGTGCATTTCTAGACTATTACCTTTGTCAGGCACACACATGCTTGGAGATTTCCAGGTGACTGCACTTTAAAGAACCACTCCCAGGCAGTAAAGAAACCTTACCCAAATAATTTTGAAAGGCATTTTCCTCATCTAAGATGAATGAAAGATTTCCATTCCAAATTTAGCAAGAAACAGCTTCTACAACTGGGACTGCCAATTATTTCTATAAATAAGAAAGCTGGTGAGAATGGAACCAAGAGGTCTAAAATAATGCTGAATGAGAGTGGATGTGAAAGCAGGGTGTTAGGACGGGGATAACGTTCCAAAAAAGGTTTCCCTAATCGACCAGGGAGAGAAAAGCCCTGAATTACTCTCAATGTTTTCTTTAGCCTTTACTGATTTGATATCAGTGGAAAACTGGCCTATTGTTTAACTCACATCCTTTCTTGCAAGAATGTGTCCTAAATGGTTTCTTACTTAACTTCCTTGCAATCATGAAGAATTGATCCTTTCCATCTTGGTCATAGCTATGTGCTATTGTATTGCATATAACTCTATCACATTATTGCATCTCTCCTACCATGCAGCAATTCTCCTGTTTCTGCTTATTCTCCTTCATTGTGAGTTCTGGGAAGACACAGGGCATGTCTTAAACATTTTTGTGCTTCAATGAGTAAGGTAGTACTTGGTATAAGTGGCAATCAATGTGTTTTTAATGTTGAGTGAGTAATTAATGAGCAGTACACCAATAATATCAGAAAGCTGTTATGTTAGTACTTGAGAGGCGAAGTATAATTATTCATGAGTTTTCCACATTACTGTAGACATTTCTAAATGATTTGAGCTGAGGCTAGCAACATCTAGGGTATGGGGAAAATTTTTAAATAGTAAAGCTCTAAACAGATACATTTAGAATGAAGTTGTTATTGAAATCATGAATTAGTACCTAATCCTTAATAACTACAAAATTATAATGTATGTTCCTGCCAAATGTTTTATAAGCACCTTAATATGCAATATGTAGCTCATAAAACATACATGAAAAAAAGTAGCAATGCAAGCAAATAATATGCAAAGACAATTTACAAACCAAAATGAAAATTTTCATTTGAGTGAAGGATTTAAGCACAAGAAGATTTAACATAAAAAATGATTTACTTTTCAAAACTCCTAATGATCACTAAAGACCAAGATTCTTCCTGCACCCTGAGGGCAACTTACTGTTTTTAATTTTTATATTTATATTTAATAAGATCACAAAGGGGAAAGTATCTGACTAGGTGATGTATCTGTAGCACTTTATTATGATTCTTCCTCTCTGAGTCTTGCAAGCATTTTGTGTTCCCATCTATTTTAAAGAAAAAATAATTTTAGCCCTTTCATCTTGCAGGAGGTAAAGAGTTGTAAACATTGACAAGTCACCACTGCTTTTTGGTTTATGACACTCCAGTGCCAGATATGTGTATAGCTCACATGAATTTCCAGAGAGGAGCTTTGGGCTGCTGTGAGCAGTATGAATCATTGCCTGACAAAGGTGGGGAGGGTCTTGCATGCTCTAATGATGTTTCCTGGATGATTTGTGGATATTCACAGAGTATGAAACAGCCACATACCATAGAAGAAAGCCTCGGACACTTCTGCTCACTGACAGATATGGGTTGGCATTGAATGGCATCCCCTTTTTCATTTCCCTGGAAGGGAGCTCTTTACAGAGCCAACGGAAGCTGTAAGTCCCATTCTGCTCCTGTGGAATGAAGAGTTTTGCAATTTTCCTACAGCTTGCTAGATTTGCTCTTTACAAGACAAATATGTAGAGTTGGAAGTTATGCAGACTTAACAACAAACTTGTTTTGGTCATTTTCACTGAGCTCCATGCTGTGCTTCTGAAGTTGAGTCCACGGCCATAAACTAGCCATTGGAAAATAATATGAATTTTCTAAAGCAGGTGGAAAGCAAAGAAAAGAGGAAAATGAAGGAGTGGTAGAGGCCCCACATTTGGGCAAGTGTAAAGCTCTTTGAAAGTACTGCATGTTATATCTTAACATCCGGCTATATTACATAGTTCCAAAGATCCATCCTAAACTGTTCAGGTAATTGTATGAAAATTTTGCTTTGTGCATAAGTGTTTGAGTCTCTATACAAATTCTGTGGAAGAGGCATAGATTTTAAAGTATAATTTCTCCAAATAAAGATCATTTTAGTCTCTGCAACATCAGTCCTTACAACAAATCTTAGCTACCTCTGTATACAAGATTTTCATATTTCTGTGAACTCTCAGGCATACATTCCCAGGAATCCATAGCATCCACTAAAGAAAACATGTTTAGAAGATTTTTTTCCTTGCATGAAATCAAAACTGGAGACTTCATACTTAAATGGGGCACAGAGCTCCACTGTAAAGGAGGTTTCTGCACTGGCTCTGAGCGAAGAGTGTCAGCAACTGCATGTTACTAGGAAAAGACCTGGGGACATTTCTTCTTCTGTATTATAAATATCAGTATCATAAATTAGTCACTGTACTCATGAAGTGTGCATTATATCTTCTAACTTTCCTTTTAGCCATTTGTGGAGAAGTGTTTGCCACTAGAAGCTCCATATGGAATTGTGTCCAGATACGAATTTCTGTGTGATTTTCTCTCCTGTTCGAAAATGGTTAAACATTCAGAAATCAAGAGCAACAATTATTTGGGTAACTGAGGACATTCTGTTCTGGATTGCATCATTTATAGACTTCTGGCAAAAACAAATGCAGTTTGACTTTTTTCTGGGATAATGACATTCATCTTCCTTTTTCTACTTAGTGGCATGTATTACTAAAGAAAACAAGCCAATAATATTCATTAACTGTGTCATGGGTAGTGGGCTGAGCAACTGTTCTAAAATTAAATTTCTTAAGGAAAGTACCCTTACTTTTATCTACTTTGGGTCACCCACAGAGTCTGATAGAGTTGTTCAATAAACTTAATAATGAAGTCATTTTTTATAGTACTTCTATTCAGCAAGACAATATAGTACTTTATACATACAGTTTTTCCAGAAACTTATTTCCAGTGGGTAGGTATGAAATGTGCATGTCATGAGGATGGTATTTCTTTTGTCAGAGGATGCTCTAAGGACAGACACAGTCACAGGTAAATATATAAGACTAAACACATTCAGAGCAATGGATGGAAAGTCAGGACAGGAGGACCACAGGTTAGCCAGCCAGGTGCAGTGGGGTAGGGCTCCTGGGGAGGTGTGCTAGAGCTCTGGGCCCAGAAGCACTGGGCTCTAACAGAGCGTTGTCAGATGGCAGAGGCGTCTTTTATTTTACTCCTTGGCAAGTTTTGAAACAGAGTTTTCCTCAACAGGGTGAAGCTGATCTGGGTCCCTAGAAAGGTCCCATATTCTCTCTGTACAGGCAGATGATGGACTCTGACCTCTAAACTATCCACCTCCATCATCCATAAATTCTCCATCAAGTTTTCCTCCGTCTCCAAGGTGTCTTCTATGAACTCTGGGACTGCTTCTGCCCTCCACCCATCCAAGATCTCTTTGCTATTACCTACTGTGGGAGAAAATAACTTTAAATGTGTGTGTGTGTGTGTGTGTGTGTGTGTGTGTGTATGTGTGTGTGTGTGCACATGTGCTACAGACACAAAGATTTTATAATGAGCTTTACTCTGAACCTGAAATAACATTGTTTTGCATTGATTTTACTCAAACATTAATTGGGCCTGTCAGTGGGAGTCTCAGGCGCTCCAGTGTGAAGAGTGGGAAAGGACCCTAGAGAAGGAGGTGAGTGTTAAGTCATCAATCCAAGGAGGAAGGCTGGAGCAGCTGGAAGCCAAGGCCTGCAAAGAGAGCATGAGTGAGAGGGAGAGTACTTTGAGTACCTTATGATGCTGCCCTGGAGGGTTTTTAATTCCTTTTGACTGAGCAGGAAGGACAGCTGGCGTGAATCATGAAATATTTGTCAGGCTACTGGACAGCTATACTCCAGTTGATTTATGGAGTGTATTTTGATTTACTTGACACTAACTTTATATAACACAGCATCCTTCCCAAAAGCCCATTAGTAGACTCCTGTTGTCCTGAGTAAGGGACCAGCAGTGTTCTGCTTGGCATTTCCTGTCACCGTGAGCACTCAAGGAGGCTGTGTCCATGCCTTAGCCCATCTGGCCTCACTCTGGCTGCTGTCCTGTTCCCAGGAGGGCTCAGGGGCTGGTGGTTGTACTCCTTCACTTGCAGACAGCACTAGAGTCCAGTGCAAGTTTAGACTGTATTCTTTGCATGAACATACAAGTTTTTCTTTGGCTTCAATATGATGAAAGGTATTGGCACAATGATGGCAAAAATAATAGGATGATCATAACAATATTTCTCTCTTAGGGGCTGGGGATTTTCCTAAGTAGAGAGTTATAAATCCTCCCAGTGTTCTGCGGAGGAGGGGAGAAGTCAGTATGGATATGCTTCTCTTGGTACAGAGATTGAGGTCCAAAGTGAAATAACTCAGGGGCTGAAGGGACTGCTGGGAACACATTGAACCCCTAGAATTCCACCAATGCCACAACACTCAAGGGTGAACTTCACCTGTCACCCAGCATGGCTCTGCTTCCTCTTACTACAGATAATATATGATAATTATATCATGTGTCATTAAAATAGCATGTGACATTGCACATTTCATATATACACATAATTATGGGCAGAGGAAGAGAGAACAATATTTTTATTGCATCACAGTTCTGGCCGAAATGAATCAGGTCATTACTACTCACGGTAGACCTTGGTTTCCATTCCACTTCTTGCCTGGTTTGTTTCTGTTTTTCTTCCTCTCCCCCCATCCCATCACTCTCCATCTCCATTTCTCTCCTTTCCCTTCCCCTACGCCTTTGTTTCTCTCCTACTATCCTCTCTTGCTTGCTAGATCATCTCAGTTGTCTCCATCCCTATTTATAGGACTTTGAATAGTTCCCTTTCTCTTCATGCTCAACGGACAACTACTCTTCGATGCCCTCTTTCACTCCCATGACTGCAAACTCTCCGCTGAACATTTTGAAACCTATTTCCGGACCTGTTTTGGAACCATCCAGTGTGTTCAAGTGGTTACTTTGCCCACTTTTCCCAAAGGCACAATGAACTCACCATGATCTAGCAGTGCTCCATACGGTTCCCCAATCCTAAACCCTCCCCTAAGCAGCCACTGACCCTAGTTACTTGCTTTGAAAGGAGAAAACTGTTGAAAAACTTTGAAAATGCTCCAAAGCTGTTGCTCTTGTTCTCTTATCTCCCACCAACACTGGACCTCTCAACTAGTCTCACTAAGGTATGAGAAGGCTGACTACATGCAGTGGTTACATTAATTATGTGATAGACAGTCTCCCCCTCCTACGAGTGCTTTGCCCAAATAAATCTCCAATATTTGGATTCTGGATTCTGGGAGAGGCATTGGAGAGACATCTCTCTTCAATTATAAAATTCTCTTGGCACCAATAGAATCCAGAGGAGACATTTTGTCCCAGCATTACTTTGTTTGTTAAGAATCATAAGCTGGAGACCAGAATTTCATTCCTTTCTTTCAGCTCTTGCCTTTCAGAGCTCTTTCCTACTCTACTACCTTGCATACACCATTTCTTCATGGGCCCTTTAGGGCTTGATCTTAGATTCCTCCAATTCCCTTCAGTTTTTACACACAAGCCTAATGTCCCGGCCCTGTATAGGAGAAGGAAGCAGGGTTGCCATGAGCTTCAAGCAGAACATGCAAGAGTCAACCCTTACCTATAGGTTTTGCTTCTCAAGCCTAAAGTGTGCACATTGCTCTCCAGCCCATGGGGAAGTTTTGGCACTTTGCACCTAGACTGGTAATGCCCTGCCTGGCAACACAAAGTGGCTGGAGCCATTTGGTAAGGTCTGTCTGAGGACCTCCACTCAACTGGGGAAACTCCCTGCAATAGGAATAGGTATTCTCAACCCAAGGAACAACTGAGACCTTGCATTTGGCTTTCTTAAGGGATTATAGGACAATGACCAAACCAAAGAGCAAAATGCAATCTGAAACTTCCAGCCCATCTCAAGTAAGCCTAGGTGACATGGGCATAGAACAAAATGTAGGCCATACACCTGAAACTCCTGAAATAATAGAAACTGAAGTAAAGAAACAACCTGGGAAGCTATAAAAGAACTCAGGTCAGAAATAATCTCCCAGGTAAAAGAAGAAATGATAAATATAATGAAAGAAATGCTGAACACATCTCAAGAAGAAATAGTTAAAAAAAAAGAATTGAAATTATCCCATGCATGTTATCAGATCATAGTGCCATGAAACTAGAAACCACAGCTGACTTCTCAACACAAACAATGAAGTCAAGAAGAGCATGGAGTGGAATATTTCAGATCCTAAAGGAAAATGACTTCCAATCTAGACTGATGTACCCTGAAAAACTATCCTTCAAAATGGATGGAGAAATAAGACACTTCCATGACAAAGAACAGCTAAAAAACTTCATGACCACCAAAACAATCCTGCAAAAAATGCTGGAAGACATTCTAGACAGACATAGGAAAACAAGACAGACAAGGCAAACAATTAGAGTGGAAAGGTTAAGATTCATTATAACCTTTAATGTAAATGGCTTCAATTCACCAATTAAAAGACTGGCAGAATGGATCAAGAAACAACATCCAACCATATGCTGCTTACAAGAAACACTTCTAACCCAAAAGGAAACTCAAAGACTGAAGTCAAAGGATGGAAAACAATACTCTATGCAACAAGAACCCCCCCAAAAGCAGGGGTAGCCTCTCTCACAGTGTGAACTTAAAACCAAGAATGATCAAAATAGATAAAGAAAGTCACTGCATATTAGTTAGGGGAAAATTTTAAGAGGGAGAGAGAACAATTTTAAATAAATATGCACCAAATTTGAGAGCATCGAGCTATACAAAACAAATATGAATAGAAATGAAAAACCAAGTAAGCAGTAACACAATTACAATGGGAGACCTTAACATCCAATTGACCCAAAGGGTCAACTGGACAGAAAATCAGCAAAGAAATAACAAAACTGAGTCACACCTGTGAACAAATGGACTTGGTGGACATATACAGAGTGTTCCACCAAACAACATCAGAATATACATTCTTCTCAGCAGCACACATTACATTCTCTAAAATAGACCATATACTAGGCCAGAACATGCTTAAATAAGTGCAAAAGAATTGAAATTATCCCATGCATGTTGTCAGATCATAGTGCCATGAAACTAGAAATTAATGACAGAAGAAACTGCAAAACCCCCCAAACACATGGAAATTTAATAATATACTCCTAAGAAATCAGTGGGTCACTGAGGAAATTAAAGAAGAAATTAATATCTGCAAGCAAATAAAAATATAAATATAACTTACCAGAACATGTGGGATGCAATGAAAGCAGTTCTCAGAGGAAAATTTATTGCAGTGAATTCCCATATCAGGAAAAGAGAAAAAACACAAATAACCTGTTACACCTCAAACATCTAGAAAAAGAAGAGCAAGTCAAGCCCAAAGCCAAAAGAAGGGAGGTAATTGTAAAGATCTGAGCAGGAATCAATGTAATAAAGACTAAGAAAACAATGTAAAGAATCAATGAATCAAAGAGTTGGTTCTTTGAAAGAATAAATAAAATTGATAAGCCCCCTAACCAACCTTATTGAAAACAGAAAAAGCTCAACTTCATGCAATAAGGAATGAAAAGGGTTAATCACTACTGACCCTGTGGAAATACAGAAGATTATGAATACCTGTTTCAAAAACCTCTACTCTCATAGGCTTGATAACACAGAAGAAATGGACTGATTCCTAGAAACATATGAATTACCAAAGCTGGATCAAGAAGATGTAAAACTGCTGAATAACCCAATTTCAATTAATGAAATTGAAAATGTAATTAAAACCTTACCAACAAAGAAAAGCCCAGGTCCAGATGGATTCACTGCCGAATTTTACAAGAATTTCAAAGAAGACTTAATGGCAATACTCTTCAATGAAATTGAAAGGGAAACAATTCTCCCTGACTCATTCTTGGAAGCAAATATTACCCTAATACCAAAACCAGAGAAAGATCCAACAAAAAAAGAGAACTATAGACCCATCTCCCTAGTGAACATAGATGCAAAAATTCTCAATAAAATATTGGCAAGCAGAGTGTAGCAAATCATCAAGAAGATTATACACCATGACCAAGTGGGACTCATCCCAGGAATGCAGGGATGGTTCAACATACACAAATCAATAAACGCAATCCACCATATCAATAAAACAAAAAATAAGAATAACATGACCATTTCTATAGATGCAGAAAAAGCTTTTGATAAGGTCTAACACTTGTTCATGGTAAGAACCTTACAGAAAATTGGAATATATGGTCTTTACCTCAATGTGATAAAAGCCATCTATGACAAACCAACAGTCAACATCACATTAAATGGCCCAAAACTGAAAGCCTTTACTTGAAAATCAGGAACAAGACAAGGATGTCCATTATCACCACTCCTACTCAATATAGTGCTGGAAATACTAGGTAGAGCTATTAGACAAGAGAGAGAAGTAAAAGGAGTAAGGACAGGAAAAGAAGATGACATGATACTCTTTATAGACGACTCCAAAACTCCATTGAAAGACTTCTAGGTATAATAAATAAATTCAGTAATTTAGCTGGAGACAAAGTCAACACTCAGAAATCAATAGCGTTCCTATACACAAGCAACAAACTCACTGAGAGAGAAATAAAAGAAGCCACACCCTTCACAATAGCATCTAAAAAATGAAACACTTAGGAATCCATCTAAGATAAGAAGTAAAAGGCTTATTCAGGGAAAATTATATTACCCTAAAAAAGAAATTTAAGAGGATCTCAGAAAATGAAAGGACACTCCCTTTTCATGGATAGGAAGAACAAACATTGTGAAAATGGCCATTCTCCCAAAATTATTATACATATTTAATGCAATCCCCACCAAAATACCACTAGTATACCTCACAGACCTAGAGAAATCATTCCTAAAATTCCTAAAATCATCTGGAACCAGAAAGACCTAGAATAACAAAGGCAATTCTGAGTAACCAAGGCAAGGCAGGAGGCATCACAACCCCTGACTTAAATTTACACTAATAAGCTACTGTAATAAAATCAGCAAGGTACTGGAATAAAAACAGACCTGAAGTTCAATGGAATAGATTAGAAATACAACCACAACTACAAACACACTCAGCCACCTTATCTTTGATAAAGGGGCCAAAAATGTTAAATGGTGCTGCAAAAAATGGTTTTCCATATGCCAAAAACTAAAACTAGACGCATGCCTATCACCATGTACTAAGCTAAAGTCAAAATGGATCCAAGATCTAAATATTAAAACAGAAACACTAAATCTGCTGAAAGACATAGTAGGCGGAAATCTTGAAGACACGGGGGAGGTAGAGAATTCATGAACAAAAATGAAACTGCACAGGAAATAATTCCCAGAACCAATAACCGAGACCTCATCTTATTAAAAAGTTTCTGCATGTCAAAAGAAATCTCCAGCACAGTGAAAAGAAAATCAACAAACTGGGAAAAAATCTTAGTGAACTGTCCCTCAGACAAAGGACTTCTGTCTAGAACATATAAAGAATTAAAAAAAATCAGATCTCCAAAAGTCAAAGACCCAATCAAAAAATGGGCATCCGAGATGAATTCACAGTTCTCAGATGAAGAAATACAAATAGCAAGTAAATACATGAAAAAATATTCAGCATCATTGGTCATTAGAGAAATGCAAACTAAAATTACACTGAGATTCCATCTCACTCCAGAAAGAATAGCTAGGATAAAGGAAACTATCAACAACAAATGCTGGAGATGCTGTGGGGAAAAAAGGAACTCTTCTGCACTGCTGGTGGGAGTGTAGCCTGGTGCAACCACTGTGCAGGCAGTCTGGAGGTTCCTCAAAAAGCGGGGATTGGAAGTCCCATTTGACCCAGTTATTCCACTTTTAGGCTTATTCTCAAAACTGAAAACATCATACCACAGTGATATATGTGCACACATGTTTATATCAGCACAATTTATAATAGCCAGATCTTGGATACAACCTAAATGTCCATCAGCTGAGGAATGGATAAAAAAGATGTGGTACTTTTATACAATGGAGTACTATTCAGCTATCAAGAATGATCACATTGAGATATTTATAAATAAGTCGATGTAACTTGAGAGCATACTTATAAGTGAAATAAATCAAATTCACATGAGCAAATACTGTATTGTTTCCCTAGTGTAAGAAATGGTAAGAGTACGTAAGATACAAAATCCTCAATAAATACAGTGAAAAGTCTCTCTCTCTCTCTCTCTCTCTCTCTCTCTCTTTTTGGTCTTTTTCGTTTTTATTGGTACCAGGGTTCGAACTCACAACTGCCTGCTTGCAAGGCAGGTTCTTATGCCGCTGAGCTAAATCCCCAGCCCTAAGAATCTTCTCAAAGGGGGAAAATAATATCTCAGGGAAAACCAAGAAATAAAAACAAAAAGAAAAGAAAAAATATCTAAATTTGTATAAACATACTTAGGATGGCTAAGATGATTGTTCTACAGATTCTACAAGCTCGTAGGAACAAAGCCGTTAATAATCATAGGACTGGAACAATTTTTGTATCATGTGACCTAAGGAACTTTTGAAGATCACTATGTAAAATATCAACCTTAGTTTCTGTTCCTACCACCATGTTTTGAAAGCCTGTATCATTATTGTTTTGGGCTCTTTTAGTCTGTTTTGTATTGTTTAATTTCAACATACATGAAGATATGGACAGCTGTTTTGAAGTGAACAAGAGACATTATGACCGCCATTGTTGATTTTCATATTGTCTGGTTTTGAAGGCCAGTAATGCCTTCATTACCCTGTTCTGATCAGTTTTATACTATTTTGTTTTGTATGAATTCATTGTGTGTGAAGATATAGACAACAATTTAGAAGAAAACAAGAGACATTATGGCAGCCACTGTAGATCTCCAGTTGTCTTGCTTTGAAATCTGTGTAACTTAGATTGTTTTCTTCTGATATGCTTTGTTCTGTTTTGTTAATGCTTAGTTTTACCCCTTTTTAAAAAATAAAATAAAATTAAACAAAGAAGGATAGAAGAAGAAGAAGAAGAAGAAGAAGAAGAAGAAGAAGAAGAAGAAGAAGAAGAAGAAGAGGAGGAGGAGGAGGAGGAGGAGGAGGAGGAGGAGGAGGAGGAGGAGGAGGAGGAGGAGGAGGAGGAGGAGGAAGAAGGAGGAGTAGGAGGAGAGGGAGGAGGAGAAGGAGAAGGAGGAGGAGGAGGAGGAGAAGAAGAGGAAGAAGAAGAAGAAGAGGAAGAGGAGGAAGAAGAAGAAGAAGAAGAAGAAGAAGAAGAAGAAGAAGAAGAAGAAGAAGAAGAAGAAGAAGAAGAAGAAGAAGAAAAAGAGTCAATCACACTTGTCACACCGTGGTAGGTGGACTACCCAGGACATTATGCCAGGTGTGGGGAACGCAGTGGTGGAGCTTTGCCAAAGCAGGGGGAAAGGGATTGAGTTTCACAATAAACACAGCAAGAAAAAGCCGGAGTTTATAGCAAAGGTGTAAGATGGGGCTCAGTGAACGGAAAATTACTCAGAGGGCCTGCCAGGGACAAGAGAAATCTGGCTAAAATGACTTGGCAGGAATCTCTCTGATAACAGTCATGGTGATAAGATATCAGGGGTGGCGTAGAAGGAATTTGATTAGGGGTTAAGGGTGTGGAATTTCTGCTAAATTGATTCAGAAAAATTCTTGCTAAAATTGCATTAAATGGAACAAACACAAAGCTCAAATTCAAGTCCAGTTCAAGTCCAGGGTGAAGATGCCACTTTTTTGTTTCTGACCCCTGGGGAAATTTCTTTTCTGCGAGGATACATAGCATGAGCTAGTGACCTGGGCTCAGAGCACTGCTTTTCAGTGAATGCCATAGTGATTTTCATAAGGTTATTTCTTAGAGTAGCCCAAAGTGCAACAGGAGGCTCAATGCCACAGCAAAGCTAGCGAAAAGCAGGGTTCAGGGTTTGCTGTGTGTCTTAGTGAGGGCTAACGAAATGGGCTCTGTAGACAAACTAACGTGAGGCTGGATCCCACTTCCTGCTGTGCACCATTGAACAAATTACCTCCTTTGTCTGGCTGGATCTGTGAAGTGAGAGTGACAGTATCATGCACTTCAGAGGTTTATTGTAATGATCAAATTAGAGGGAAGAGTGGAGGCTTGGAATTGTGCATTGGTGTACAGATTTCATTATTACTGATCAAAGGAAGAAGCATAGGTCACCTAGGAGAAGGGCTATTTATGCCACACATAATAAACAAAAGCTCTTGCTGCTGCATTTTTGGTCATGATCAGGAGATATGAGTTTGAGATTACACTTTTGACAGGGACCCAAGACGCCAAATGGTTGACTCACGGAGGAATCATTTGTTGTGATCATCAGGAAAGGGAAAAGCTGGACTGATGATGCCAGTGAAAGCTCAGAAGCTCAGCTGCACACATGATAAGTAAGATTTATTGCCCACCCGCCCCAGCTCCACTGGTGCTGTGCAAAACTTCACATGCATTTTTAAGAACAAGTGTGAAACCAATTTACACTTATGCTTGGATGTTGTTCTACATAGTCTTGTGGGGCATCCAGCTTTTTCCTAGGAGTCTAGGTCTATTAAAGAATATATAAAACTTCAGGGACCTGAACTCCATACATCAGAGAGAGCTTGGCTGAAAATTATTTTAGTCCAGGGAAATTTCACAATGAATGTTGCATAGCATTTACCCATCCTGACCATAAATTTCAATAAGGAACCAGAGTGTATTTCAGGTGCTGTAAATGTCTAACAAATTCCTCCACAATGAACTGGCTTCAAATACACCATTAGGTGCCCCGATTCTGACTTGCTATGTAGGGCAGCGAGACAAAAGCTGGTGAAGTATTGTATTAGGAAGTCATGCTTGTAGAGGTAGGGTAGTTACTACAGACCCATTCTTTTGAAAATTACTAGCACTAGCTATGTATTTAGACTGATCTTCACTTATGATAGAAAGATGCTTTATCTACAATGGTGAAAATAATGGCATGTGCTTTCCATTTATACAACAAAAATCCAAATGATGATTATGTTATTTTCCTGGCCCACAGGCTATTTGTTATTATTATGCATTACAAAACAAACGAGCTATTCTAAAAAGTGTCACATGATTAACTTCTTATGTTTCCTTTGATAGGGTGTTGTCTTTATACTTTCTTGGTGTAACACCAAGGTAATTTGTTTACAACTTAAATTATAATTTAAGTTACAACTTAAATTATAAGGTATATGTATGCGTACATTCTTGTCACCAGATTCCTCATAAAACTATTGCGTTTAATCTATACAGATGCAAACTTTGTGGATGCATTATGTGAAGAAAAATTAGTATTATGTTTGATTTCTAGC
The DNA here is from genome assembly GCF_034190915.1 of Cavia porcellus. NCBI lineage: Eukaryota > Metazoa > Chordata > Mammalia > Rodentia > Caviidae > Cavia > Cavia porcellus. The sequence goes on along the minus strand of NW_026947511.1, from coordinate 37,202,185 downwards.
ACGTTTTGGTAGGTCTAAATTCACTCACTGTATATGTGTGTATATGTATATATGTATATGCATATATCTAGATCTATCTACACATAAAATGGGGGCACATACACACATATTTACAGGTATGCACATATATTTACATATACAACTTTGTTGTAAAGCACGTATGAATTGTTGTACTTGATTGGTTTGACTCCTAGTTCATTTTTCAACTTTATTTATTTTTAAATATCTTTTTTAATTCCCAAAACTGGGCCTGCTTCAAAAAGGGTTTGAGATTGCACCAAAATGGCAGGTCTTTAGTGAATCTCTCTCTGCAGAACTCTAAATTTAGGCATTTCCTCACTTCATGTGCTCTGATTCTGTTATCTTAATTTCTTGGTGAAGATTATTGTGCATATTCGACTATAAAACTTCTGTCCATTATCAGAAGAAACATTGTAATAAATTCCCAAATGTCTGGGACTTTACAAAACCATTGAAATGTTTGGATATGCACAGTATTATTAAATTAATTTTAAAAGTATTTTATCTCACCTATGTCTAAAATTTAAATAAGACTGTGTTCAAATAAAAATAAATCCAATTGAAAAAAATCTCCCTTGATTACTTAGTTGGTGTGCTTTGGAGTGAGTTCTTCCTGTCCAGCAAGTTGTTTTCATGTGATAGAGTCACAGATTTAGGATTGAGGCCTTCTTAAGGAGTTTTGTCACAGAAATAAAGTCATTTTTTTCTCATACTGTTCTCACATATTGCACACAACCTTGTGCCCCATAGACAATTCGGCTCTAGATTAAATAAATAAACTATCCAATGAACATTGAGAATGTATATCATCCCTGTAAAAACTCTCCACTTGTGTCTATAAATTGTATGCAGAGATTCGCCCTTTTGATGAGGGTGAATCAGGAGGAGTGGATATGTTGGTGTCTTTGTCAGGAACATGCCATGGGCAGCCTGCTCTGCTCAGGCAGCTGCCTGAGCTCCAGGGGAACAGCACCCCTGGGTCTCCTCTATGTTTTCCGCCAGCTCTCATCTGCATCAGGGTGAAGACTGTCTTGAACTTCTCAGCTACCAAGGTGCACCAGAGGAAGCTCAGACACAAGAAAGCATCTTGAGAGGACTCATCAGCACCAGTGCACTGTGTGGCCTAGCTTGGGGTTCCTGCTTGGAACATGTCCATTTGTATCTGATCTGTATGAATGCATGCATGCCTTCAAGTTCTTCATTCATCAAAATTTTCAATTGTCAGTAATGGATTAATCATTGTCTTAGATGCTGGGATACAGCGACAGAAAAGGAGAAATTTTTGCTGTTATTGATAATGCATTCCGATAGGTGAGATAGGCAATAAATGACCATAGGTAAAGCATATAATGTTAAATAGGAGTAACAGCTACAGAGAAAAAGGAACTAATGCAGCAGAGGAAGAGGATACTGGGGGATAGCGGGGTGGCTGAGAGGGAGAACTTCCCACTTAGTACACAGGGTGATGAGGTGACATGTAAACAGAGCGGGGAGACCCTGAGATGTGAATAGGCAAGGGCAAGTATTTCAGAGCAAGTAAGTGGAAAGCCCTGAGATAGGGACTTGTGTGGGACACTGGGGACTTTGGTAGAGCAACCTTTGGGGGAAGACATAGGAGTGAAGGTCAGAGATATAATGGGCCTCATCCGTCATGTTAAGAAGTTGTGCTGAATGAAAGCCAAAGCTCCAGAATCATTTGAAGCAGAAAAATGACCTGCTGTGCTTGTCACTTAGTGATAGTACTTAGGGTGGGGCGGGAATCACATGCTGTAGGGAACGTGAGAGGGAAGAAGGAGGTTCCTGCATTTGACCGCTGCCAAAACACAGTGGCTGGGGCTAGGCAGTGGGGGTGGAAGGGATGATAATCATGAGGTTCTAAACACATAGTTAGAAGATAGATCCAGCAGGATTCAGTCCATTTAAGGTGACCTTTTTCCCAAGTCTCCACTGGACACTCTTAGTTATAGTTATTAAGAGTGCCCTTTTCTACTCTCCAAAGCATCCTGTTTGGAGAATAAACTTCATACTCCTCTGTTTATAAACACTTTATACTTTCAAAAATATTTTCTCCAATATGGTTTTAAAAGCCTCTGGTAAGATAGATTCCACAATTCTCCTGTGATAGGCGAAGACAAAAGCCAAGGAAGTTTCAGTCATTTTTTCAAAGCCACAGATAGCAGTGGCAAAATCAGAGTTTCAGACCTGGTCTTTTGGCTTCCAGTCCAGTGTTGTTTCTTCTAAATCCCAAGGGTCAAGGTGTACCCACAAGGCACAAGCACAACACTGGTCACTTACTCATTTATCATGTTTTCATTTGCAAAAATGAATTGTCTTGCACTAGGCTTTGTTCTAAGTTGCTTGAACATATCCATCAACCAAAGACAAAAGCCCTTTTGCCAGCAGAACAGAAAGGATAATAAATACAGTAAGCATGCTATGGGAAGGCTCCCGGGGAGTGAGAAAATAGTGAGAGAGCCCAAGCCATTAAGGCAGAGTATACAATACTCGGTCTCAGAAAACTCAGAGTGACAAGGACTCAAGATCACGGGACACCTTGAAGGCTTCTGTGAGGACTCTGAACCTCCATATAGGTCAAATCAGAACCCACTACTGGGGGTTTTGTGCCAAGGAAGAGTGACACATGCTGATATTTTCAGAGGACTCCAATTGCTTTTTCATAATGGACTGTATCCGACATGGGTACAAGTGGGGAAACTATTAGGAATCCTCTGAAGGACCATCATGAAAGATGGTGTTGGTCAGGACCTGTATGGCAGCAGTGGAGATAGGGAGATGTTAAGAGAGAAAGAAAGAGAAGCCATTTAACAAATGCTCCTCCTCCCGCCCCCATTTCCAAAGGGACTTCCCCAGAGTCATTCAGCGAATATTTTCAAACTTAACACCACAAAGCTTCCGTCTTTCTAGGTCACCGCACTCCATCTAAACCTAAAATTAAAACCATAAATACTTAAAGCCTTAGCTTCCACAACTCTTTAAAAGCTAGTGAAAAAGGCATGTTCCTGTGCTATTTTGTGGTGCTTATTTATATGTAAAGCAGCATTTTGAAAAACATGGCTTAAAAGCACTCACCCAGAGACTGAGCCAAAAGAAGCACAAACTTAGGTATTTCTATTTTTCTTTCCTTTCTGTTTTTCATTCTTGCTGAATATCAAGATTCTTATGATTCTCTGTCCAATTTCAGGAAGTAAAAATTGGGCATCCCAAGCTAATAGCCAAGTTAATATTATAATATGAAATCTGGAATAAGGCTAATATCTCCTATAGCATCTTTCTGAGCCCTGGCTTACAGCAGACTGCTGAATAAATATTGAGTCCCCGACACTAAGGCTAACTTATGGGTTTTTCAGCACCTGGTGAGGATACAGCCACAACATCAACAATTTTGGAACTAACATTCCTTGATTTTCAGCAAGGCTGACTATTAGTTACATGGCATCCTTGTTCTGTATAGGTTTTCTCCCTTATGAAGCTACATATAGGAATCCATCCTCCAGAATCCTTGCTTACTGGCTTGCTGATTCAATCCGTCAAGGACAGACACTTCTGAAACTCTTGGGTGGGAGAGGCTAGGCAAGTGACAATCTTGTATTCTTCTAGAGGGAGCAGAGCTGAGCACTCTGGTGGAAGAGCCCCGTGGAGCAGAAGTAGTGGGCCACTATGGCCACATCCTGCTGGCTGCCATGTCTTTACTTTCTGTAAGTGTGTGGGATCTCCCTTGTCCTTTGGTCATTCTGGTTGTTGTCACCTTCTTAATTCTCCATTTGTTAAGTCTATTCTGGATTAAAATGCCTCTTCTCTCTAACAGAAACTCAGGAGCATCCAAATTAGGTAGTAGAAGGTGGACTGGGAGACTAAGGTTCCTTCATGCGACCATGTTGAATAGATTGGTGTGTTGGGATGCAGAGCCTCAAAGAGGTGAAACATTAAGTACTCTTGAGCTGAATGAGTGGAGTAACTAGAACATAACACTTGGCTGTTTGACCTGGGAGAAGCTGACTTGGGTTTGCCCTTCTATAAGGCGATGGTAATAGCAATAGTGCCCATTTCACAGGTTTGCTAATTGGTTCTATGATCTAATAGCTGCAAAATATGGGATAGGATCTCACACGGGTTTCATACTCCATGACTGTTGCTAAAAAATTAAAGTACACACGCTAAATCAGTATATGCAAAAGATATCTGCACTTCTAAGTCATTGAGGTACTATTCACAATAGATAAGAACTGGATGCAATCCAAATGTCTATCACCTGGTGAGAAGGCAAAGAAAATGTGGTACAGATGCACAGTGGGATAGTATTCAGGCCTAAAAAGACAGATGGAGTCTTGTCATTTGTGAAGACATGGAACTGGAGGTCACTGTGTTAAATGAAATAAACCATCCATAGAAAGATAAGAACCACACAATCTCACTCACCTGTGTAATAAATGCAAAGCTGATCTCATAGATTTTATGGTTCCCAGCGGCTGGGAAAGAAACGAAGGGTAAGGGATGAGCAAAGCCTCCAAAAATTAATAGTGCAATGTGTGTTTCAAAAAGCCAATAAAAGAATCTTGAAAGAACTCATCAGTGTCTGAAGATATAGATAGGTCTATCCTGATTTGTACACTAGAGAGTGCATATGTATTTTAAAGAATCACACGGTACCTCATCAATATGTACAGTTTTTTAATGTACTCTTGTACCAATCAAAAATAAACTTATGATGAAAAGTAAATAAAAATAAAACTGTGAATAGATACCCAGATCAACGATTCCTTAAAATCAGTGTCTTGAGAAGCTAGACACTAATTCCCAGTACTTTAACATTCTTGTAAGTTAGACATTCTTGATGTTGTTATGGTGTCCTGTCTAATAGCCACAGCAGAAAAGTAGCCATTGCAGATGGTGGCCTGGTGGGCCATTCTGTCTCCTAGTTTCATCTCCTTCTAGCCCCCACTAGAGTTGTGGGTGGCCTGCTGTGTTACCCAACTTGGCTGTTCACCATGTGCATCTACTTTACTTTCAATGACGGGGAACTTTTTATACAGAATCAAACACAGTCTCAAAGAGTAAAACATTATGATCCTCAGAAGCATTCAAAATACTGCTGCACAGAACCCTAACGAATTCTAATCAAAAAGCAGCAGATGCTCTCAAGAGCATGGCACTGCCACTGGCATAAGCTGTAACCTCAGAACTATCTTGCAAAACACAGAACTCTTGATTAATGCACTTAAAGAACAATATTTTTGTAGTTTATAATAATCCATAAATATGTGGGGGCTGTCTGTCAGAAATTCTCAGGGCTGCTGTAAGAATAGAGAGTAGCAAATCAAAACACAATGCACGCGCGCGCGCGCACACACACACACACACACACACACACACACTCATCCCAGCTCTGAAAGTGTGGCTGTGTCTTTCTCTGTGGCTTTGCTCCAACTGGTAAAGACTGCCAAAGCTTCCCTAAGGTTAGACACAGACTCAACTGAAAGGTCATGCTTGAAAAACATCTGGTACTACAAAGTAGTTTTTCTAATTGCCAGGCAAATTAGTGTTTGACATTCTATGTTTCCCTTGCAGAAATTGCTCTGTTTTACAAAGGAAAGCACACATTTTTTTTTACTGGCAGATGCCACTCAGAGAGAAAGAGCGAAAGATGATACCTTTTTTTCTTCTCTCAGGGGGTCAGTGCAAAAAGGAAAAGATTGATGTTCACCGGAAATGCCACTTAGTGGCATCTTTCTGTGAGCAGGGGAGATCCAAAAAAATGGGGAAAGTGAGAAAAAGAAGAAGGTCCTTCTGGGTGAGTTGGAAATACCATTTTGAAGAGTTTCACTAAAATGGAAAATTTAGAGTAGATCTCATCCTACTTGGAATGTTAAACACAAAATAAAATAGAATTCCTAACTTTTTTTTTTCTCTTCAATTTCCATTTGGCACTTTAGAGGGATCTCAATAGACACTTAAATTGTTCTGTAATGCCTTTTAGGTGGCAGACACAGAGGAGGTTTGGATGACAGTTTAGGTAATAGTTCTATTGATTGTGATGCTGTACAGTTGAGATTTACTAGCTCTAAGTTATTATTAATGCAGTTTTCTGTTTACTCATCTGTCTTTTTGGCATGTGGTGAGTTCTTCTTGATTTTTCTGATAGTCTGGACATTTCCTAGTGATGGCACTTGACGTTATTTGTATGAAACAGGGTTCTCTTCATGCAATTATGCAGAAGCCTTAATCTTAGAAGAATCTCTCACTTGCCTTCATGTTTGCTTTAATGTTCTGCTGTTGCAGTCTTGAAATTTTAGATTTTTGAATCCATGCAATCATCATGTTGCATAAAAATGTGGCTTGGCCTCAGACTTTTACTTAGTACCAAGCTCGGTAAGTTATGTGGCCAGTTCTGCACTCAGGAATTATCTGTTGCATAACTGAAGAACTAAGGAAGGCTGGAAACTTTTTCTACATCCTTTTCCTTATAATGTAGCCCTTTTACTTCTCTTGGAAAATTATTCTTTCCATCATAGAATGTTACTTGTTCAGGCATCAGCCTGCAGAAATCTGCAGAAGAGTATTAAGGACACAGATGTGAAAGACACAAATGTACCAGCAAAAATGGATTAATTTGCAAAGGAATATACTACAGAAATCTTTGAAAAGTCACTCAAGATCAAAAATGAGAAACTGGATTGCAATGTTATATAACATGCTATGATACTATACCAATCACTAAAGTTACCACAGCATTCTAGGATAAAAAATACACCCCATATTCAAGAAAGATGTTTAGAATAGAGGCAAAGCAAAGCCCTGTGTTGTGCTATAGCAGAAGATTTTTTATTCTTGTTAGACAAATATGGGATACGATGGGTCAAAGATACATTTAATTGTATCCATGTATTAGAAAAAAATTAGAATGAAGTAGACAGAATTAAAATCTTCCAGCAAGGATGACAATGAAAATAGTGGGTTTTGGGGTAATGCAACTGAGTTTATTTCATGTGTGAAATATTGCTGTTTCCTGCCCATTGGATTGAGTTTTCCTAGTGCAGTTTCCTGGGCCCTGATGCTGCTACAGATTCTTGTCTATCTCTGATATAGGTCTCTTGGCCTAGGGCTCCAATTACTCTGTAATTATTTGTAGTGAATCTGTCAATATCTGTGCTCCTGTAATTATTTGTTGTGAATCTGTGCTCCTCAAGAGGACATTTCATTCCTTTTATTCTTACACTCTCTGAGAGTACTGGCATCCAAAAGAGACTCAGTGGTAAATGTTAAACTACTTGGAATAAGCACAAATACATGTGTATATATGCACACACATATGAACATATGGAAAGTCAGTCTTTAAAAACCAAAGATAGAGATTCATGTAGTACACTTAAAATTGTAAACTACTAAAGAAGCAGCATCCAATGATTGTGTTGATAAAGCAAATGATAAAATATATCTTGCAGACTAAAAGGCTCTACTCCAGCTCCAGCCTTTACATTTTTGATAATGAATGTTCTCCTGGCATGCGACAAATTTTGGTAATTGTGTGCAGAAAAAGCATAACTGCAGGACTGATGTCAATGTGTTTGTTTTTAATCTGAGGGTGAGGTCCTTATCAAAGAAGCAGCACTTCAAATTGTCAGCATCCTTTTGAAAAGTTAACAGTACTGCATTGTGAATAAAGCCATTCTGAGAAACTTACCTGTACCCAAGTGCAGAATTATCTCTGAGTCTGGCTGAGATTTTGATTGAGAAGTAATCTCTCTATGCTATGTACTAGTTACGATATAACTAAAACCACCACTGCACTGTGTCTCTGAAAGAATTCTGGCAGGCTAAATGCTGAGCTATCTTTATAAAGATAGTGGTATAAACACAAGATTGCCATTATATTGATTTAGATCAAAATCAGGGTAGTTGTTGAAAAATTGAAGTCAGAGGGTATAACATAAATGCACTGACACAGAAGCAGAGAAGCCATTTTATCTTTTCTGAAGTGTTCTCTATGAAAAAGTCTTTCGTTAAGGAAAATGAGGATGTGGGTGATGAGTGTGATGGTTTCATTAATGAAAATGATGAATGTGACTGAGGACTATGACATAATTTCCTAGGAAAACACTGACAGGCCTGTGCTACAAAAAGCACTGTCTGGTCTAAGTTGGAATCTTCTGTAAGTTTTAAATGCTGTCTGCCAAAATGAACTGCAGGAGCAGACGCTAAACATCAGAGTATCTTCTGAATGTATAATTTTCTCCCTAACATTTTCAGTGGGAAAGAGTTTGTATTTTAATTCACCAGCTAAGAAGAGCTATGTTTTAACTCCTTGAATGTTTCCTCTTTTGATATAATCTGTTCCTCTTTACAGCTGAAAAGCAGTCATTAGAAATTTATTAAAAAATTAGAAGTGTTTGAGCAAGACAGGAAAACATACATTGTCTTTTTTTTTAAACTTGGGATATGTCAGACTTTTCGTTCATATTACAAACATGTTGAACTATTTCATGCTAAATACTTTTCTAAGGTTTCAAAATAAAATGACTCAGATACAAATTCTGTTCCCAGGGAAACTGCATCCCCTGAAAGGGTTGACAAGAACATGGAGAGGCACAGTAACCTTCGGCAGCCCTCAGCAGAGGTAGGCTTTGATTGTGGCACTGGTATTGTATTTCTGTGAGTTGGCACTGCTAGTGTGTCCCGGCATTAGTATTACTGCAGTAGTGCTAGCCTTTAGACTGTGTATCCCACTCATGGCCACAGGCTGGCCCCTGCAGGTATTGCTAGAGCCTTGCCAGTCCTTTATCCACACATAAAGTCTCTGTCTCCTCTCTGAACTTTCAGGAGGCCTCCCTGATGGTTCAAAGTGCAGAAAGCAGGAGAAGCAGCAGAGTACATTGTCCAAAACCAGGACATAGTCAGCAGCGCAGGCTCACTGTTCCGTGGGAGAAGCCTGAGCGCGTGGAGGGGAAGACACCACACACAAGAGTGTATTCCTCCACACACTCACCTTTGGGCTGCCTGCTGGAGAGCAGGGAGGAGCTAGCTTTACAGAGCTCTGCCCACATCATAGCACTGTGAGTAAGCAAGTTTTAAGATGGTTTATCACTGTGCAGCAGACAATTGAACAACAGACAATTGAAAATTTAGTAAGGTTGTCATACTGGTGGTAGAGATGGTATGTTGTAAACATTTGTCATGTAAAGGAGAAAAACATTTACTGTAACATACAGATGTAATATCACACAGGAACTGCTGCAGACACAGCTGGATGGATCTCATTGAGTGGGCGAGGATAAGCAGGGAGAGAGAAATGGAGCTAAATTCTTATTGTTGAAGGCTCTTGAGTTAAGAGTTGGATTTAATGAAAAGGAGACCATGTAAATTCATGAGGGTGGAGTTGGAATGTGGAGGGGGAAGAGTAAAGTCATTGGAAACACAGAGGAAATTTAAACCAGGGATAACTGGACTTGAGGGTTGAGTGAGTAAGGAGTGGCCCAGCTTTGCTGAGGTACAGGAAGACTTCTAGAATAGAAGCAGAATCACTAGTAGATCATAGAGTTATTTAAAGCATTAGCTAATACTTAAGCAAAATGAACCAGAATGGAATGGAAGGGAGAAGAGGAGACGAGAGGAGAGGAGAGGAGAAGAGAAGAGAGGAGAGGAGAGGAGAGGAGAGGAGAGGAGAGGAGAGGAGAGGAGAGGAGAGGGGAATCTATTGCACCTACTAAGAGTAAGGGTAGTGTTGTAAAATTTTTATTTGGAATTATAAGTGTGTGACCTGGAAAATGACATAAACTGACTGTGATTCAATTAAAAAGTGCCCAAGAATCACGGTGGTGTGCATATGTAGGGCTAAGTCTGGATTGGTTGCCAGAGACTTCCTTGTCCCTTCCAAATTCTATGGTTCTAGAGCCATCTGCCAGACCCTTATAACTTTTATCTAATTTAATATTCTGTGTCATTGGTTTATGAAGTATGTTTACTTAGGGGAGAATACTTATTTTAATCAACACATAATGAAATTTTTGCTATATGTTAGTCCTTGACATCTGAGAATACATATCTAGTCCTCTTTGGGTTTCTTCTGTTCCCACTCCTTATTTCTGGGAATAAATATGCAGAAAATGAGGATATTCTTTCCATTCAGTGAGATACTTTTCTCATTGAACGTCATTATACATGGGTGTAGGGCAAGCTTACCAGTCTATAAGTTTTAGTCAGCCTTTCATAATGGTCTGGATTTTTAAAAAGTTAATAATCCAGATTTGTGGATAAAATTATTTTGAGAATTCAAGTGTTTAAGATTATGAAAATATTCAACTCTTTCCTTGAACTAATTAATCATATTAGAAATCATATGTGTAAGAGACCTTTACACATTACTACACCCGTTTTTTGGGGGGGAGGGAGTCACAATCCAAAGTCTTGCATACAGTAACACCAGTCTACTACATAATTCACCAGAAATACAGAAATGCATGTGAGGATGTTCTATGTAGTGTTATGCACAGTGATGTTTGTAAATGATTCCTATAAAACTATTGATTAATTCAACAAATTACATGGGGACATTTCATATGATAGAAAATGCTAGTAAAATAATCACAAAGAACCAATAGAAATATATAAACAATGTGATGGTTAACTTGTGTGTGTCCAGTTGATGGGCCTTGGGGTGGTACTGTACACATTATATCTGGCATGGAGGTGAGGAGGCTTCTGGGAGGTAAGAAAAAGAATCTTAAACCAGTGGACTCAGCAGCTGTCTTCCCCAAAGTCTGAGTGTTGCTCAGTCCTCTGAAAGTCTGAAAAAAAGCCAAATCAGAGAAAAGAGGAATTTCCCCACTTTTTGGCCCTACTGGTTGAGCTAGGTGTCTCCTCTCTTTTCTTTTTGTCTTGAGCTTTGCACTACTAACTCCCCTGTGTCTAAGACTTTGGAACCTGGCCTGAGTCACATCATAGGCATTTTTGGTATCTCCAGTTTGCAGACAGCTAATTGTGAGGCTTCTGAGCCTTAATAAATTCATGAGATGATTCACTTGGAGTCTTATTGTGTATCTGTACCTGCTGCTAGCTCTGTTTCTCTGGAGATCAGTAACTCATGTTAAGTGAAGGCACATTATGTTTTAGTCTGTCTAACTACCTTAGAAATGCTATTCCATTAGATCCTCAAAATTTCCTCATGAGACAGGCACTAATTATTTTCCATATAATATGAATGAGGCTCAAAGACATAAAATTTTCCCAATACCAAAGACCTAGGCAGTGACAGGGTAAGAATTGAAGGCAGCCTGTGTGGCATGTAACCCAGTTCCTTAACATTACTTGTGTTAATCAGTTTTCTGGTATTGTAACAAACCCCTGAGACAATAGATTTATTTAGGCTCATAGTGTTAGAGGTATCAGTTCACAGTTGGTTGTACCTGTGGTATCATACCATGTTGAGAGGAACAAAACTGCTCACTCTTTGGTGGAGAGGAGAGAGAGACAGAGAGACAGAGAGAGAGAGAGAGAGAGAGAGAGAGAGAGAGAGAGAGAGAGACCCAGAGAGAGAGAGAGAGTCAGAGACAGAGACAGAGAGTCAGAGACAGAGACAACTGCAGCCTCACTACCCTCTCCAAAGTCACCTGAGGGCCTCCTACCTTGCTCACTTGTTAAAGATTCCACAGCCATCACAGTGCTGCTCTAGGAAAGAAACCTTCAATGTGTATGCCACTGGGGGAGATGCAGGTTCAAGCTATAACAATACTCTCTCTATATTTTTGCTCAAACTGGAATGCCCCAATAAGGATTAAAAGATTATAAACATTTGGAAATGATTAAGGTGGGTGAACAGTAATGGTTTCTGTCATTTTCTAAGCTGCCATTAATATATTCAATATTTTTCAGCAAAAAGATTCTAATTTGTTGCATAGATGATAGTTTCTCAAGTTCTATGCTGAGACTTACTGTCTAACCTAAATCTGTTATTGAAGGTTAGATTTCCATACAGAAATCCCGTTACTAAAGCTATACATTCTATTCCTGTTGGGAGTTTTCAGATCAGTTAACATACCATGCAGTTTACATAAAGTTTAATATGAATTATGAAGCTTAATCTGAGAACATTTGAATCCTACCTCCTCCAACCCAAGAAATATTGTCAATGGGTTTTCACATTCAAATTTAAGACTAGATTCATACCAGTGCTGAAAAAGTCTGTTCACTGAGGGCTCAAGAGAACCAATTCCACATTATATTTCCAAAATATTTGGAATTTTTGATCCTTAAAGTAACCTTCTCTCTAACCACTAGTAGGAAACTTGATGTATTTCTATAGTAAGTTCAGAAACTGTAGTGTCATAAATTTATGATGAGTTTTGTTTTTATCTAAAATCCAATGCACCATGTTCATAGCTTTTTCTAATTTCAGGGTGATATATATATATATGTTGGTCAGGAAGATCCAGGTCCTATTGGCAACAAATTAATTTCAAAACCCCAAGGATGTTGGCCTTTTCTTTCCAGTCAAGTTATAATAACAGGTACCAGATTTAACATTCCTCTCTCCCAAAAAACTACCCCAAACTGGAGAGCTACATGAGAAATGGCTGTCCAGATGTGACCATCAGATGATAAAACACAGTGATTCTAAATGGAGGGAGACACAAAATGGGAGACACAAAATGTTATTTGTAGCTCACTTCATGCAGAGACTTTCTAGGCGACCATCAGGTAGAAGAACCCTAGGAAGATGCTTGCACACCCCTCAATTGAGGTGCAGTTTGGAACTTGGGAAGATGAAGGTGGTCAGAATTTGCAGGGCAGAATCCTGGAAACACAACAGTTGCAGATGTGTGAGTTTTCTTCAAGAACTTAGCAAAGCACTGCAGATGCATGAGTTTTCTTTAGAACTTAGCAAAGCACCAAACAGCACATGTATGCAAGGAGATTATTTTAGTCCGGGGGGAAAATCATACAAAAGGAATAGAGGAAACAGAGCCTTGTGTTCACAGAGGACCTGGAGCAGTGTCTATTTCTCCAAGTCACAGTGGTAAGGTCTCCTTGATAAAAGGGCCTCAAATCTGTAGTGTTGGGAGATTAGCGCAGGACTAACAGTGCCCTAATCTTACCTAACAAAACTATTGCAAACTAAAAAGATCAAATGATTTTCAAGTAAGTAAAACTGTGTCCTAATGTAAAATAATTACAGGAATGCAAAAATGTATGGATTCCATCAAAACAAAATTTACAACCTCTAGGATCTAATAAAAATTACCAGGCACTAAAAAAAACCCAGAAAAATATGGTCCAGTATGAGCATCAGAAGGGATGACTTGAAGCTAAGCCAGAATGACATAGATGTTGAATTTGGCAGCCAAGGACATTAAAAGGAGTATTATAACTGTATTTTATGTCCTTGAGAAATTAAGCAGAGACACAATATAAAAAATGAGCAAAATTAAACTTCTAGAACTGAAAATTAAAATTTCTGAAATATAAAATGTACTATATGTTATTAAAGTCAGATTAGACATTGTAGAATAAAATATTAGTAAACTTGAAGATGTATAATAGATATCATCCACAGAGAATTTAATTGAGAAAAAAACATTAAAACAGCATATGGGAAAAAGAACACATGGAATGGGACCACAGAAATCAGCCTGATGTATGTGAAACTGGAGTCCTGGATGATCCATGGAAATACAAACAGATTTGAAGACATGATAGCCACAAGTTTCTGAAAGTTGATGAAAATTCTAAACCCATAGACCTGAGGTACTAAAGTAGGAAAAACATAAAGGAAATCACATGAGGCATATCATCCTCCACCTGCTCAAAACCAGGAATAAAGAGAGAAATCTTGAGAGCACTCAGAAAAAAAGAATGTAGCACATAGAGATAAGGATGCATATAAGCTCTCATGGGGAAAACCACAAATAAGAAACCAATGGAGCAACATTTTTAAAAGACAAAGAAAACCTTTCAGTCTAGAGTTCTGTATCTTAAGAAAATAGATGAAATGAAAGAAAAATACAGATTTTACAGTGTGATGACAAGGCCCAGGCATGTGAGATATGCATATTCAATATATGCATATTATGAATATTCTAATATATGCAAAGTAGGGTAAGGTCACTTGACTGTGTTAAATTAGAGATCTATGCTATAATTTCTAATACTGAAGAAATCCCAAAGAATTGTAACTAATATGCTAAGGAGATAAGATAGAATTATAAAAATACATACCTGTAGGCTGATGAAGATGAAAAAGAAGGATAAAGAAAAGACAGTACAATAGCAGAGCTAAAAATGGCAGATCAGTAAGCAGAAAAATATAGAGCCTCCTTGAGAGAAACAACTCAGATGCTGGAATAAAACATCCTGGAGAGGACGAGACAGAAGGAGATGGATCTTCTTGACCCAGGAAGAAACTAAAGGGGAAAGAGCTGGCCAAATGCACGGTCATGGGGCTACCATTGGTGTAGCTCAGATTCAAAGCCATTATGCTTTCACTGGAGCCGCTCAAACTCACGGTCGCTGTGTGCTTGCTGCTGGAGCCATGATTGTGCTAAAGATGGGGATTGGGGATCCCAAAAGAGAATAGAGCCAGGCTGGCTTGAAGACTTACACTAACCCACAGTGAGTGCTCGGAATAAGACCCTCCCATGAGAAAGGGGTTATCAATTGGGTGACATGTTGGAATAGGGCAGGACAGGAATGAAAAAGGAATGGCAGTGACTTCAGTTGGTTGCTCCCTACCCAGAACAGATTGGTAGGATCTGTTTGGCCTAGGTTATGCCCCTGATTGGGACCCAATAAGCTGTCCTGAACTGATTCCATATGCCCAGCACACATTAATGTGCTGAAGGCCCCCACTGGTTGACTGGCTCAGAGGGGAAGGGCCAGCATACACCACCCTTACTTGCATCTCAATGACCAACAGCAAACTGGAGAGGGCAGACATCCCTAGCCAGCACTCTTCAGAAAAACCATAACCAACAAGGAAAGGGGCTGGGACCTCCACTATACACCTATATGGAAGAAACCAAACATATGACAAGAGAAAGAAATAAGAAAAAGCCCTCAGCCCCCAACCCTGTGAATATTGATCCAGGAGAGGCAAATACGGAAGAGACTGAGGGCAGCAAACATGCAATATCAGGCGCGGCATCAGTGGACATAAAGAGATATCTTCATGGCATCATAGATGAGCTCAAAACTGAAATATTAATTCAAGTAAAGCAAGATATAAGAAGATTAATAAATGAAATGCTAAGCACATCTCAAGAAGACACAATAATAGAGGAAAACACAAAAAGGAGAGAAACATTCGATGAAGAATATGAAGAAAACCTAGAATACATGAAACAAATTCAAAGAGATTACTAGCAAATTAAAAACTCCGTTGAAAGCTGGAAAAATTGCCTAAGAAACTAGAGAGAGATTAACAACTCTTGAAGATAGGTTTGCAATGTCTGATCTCAAAAGAAAAGATTGCTTGAAAATAACAGGGAAGCAGGCAGTAGCAATACAAAGGCTAGAAGATGACAAGAGGATCTATAACTTAAGAATAAAAAATGTGAGTGAAGAAGCAGTGGTAAACACAAAAAAAATACAAAGGCTATTCACAGAAATAATTAGGGAAAACCTCGAGCATAGAAAAAGGAAACGATATTCAGATGTATGGGGCATACAGAACTCCAGCTACCTACAACCAAAACAGATCTACACCCAGACATATAAAACCAAGATCCCAGAAATTCATCACAAGAACAGAATATTAAAAGCTGTCAGAGAAAAGAAACAGATCACCTATGAAGAAAAATCCATCAAAATCATGGCAGACTTCTCGACACAAACCATCAAATCAAGAAGAACTGGGAGCGAAATATTCCAAACCCTGAATTCCAATCCAGATTGATGTACCTGGAAAAATTGTGTCTAGAAATTAATGGAGAAATAAGATGCTTCCATGACAAAGAGGAACTGGG
The DNA here is from genome assembly GCF_034190915.1 of Cavia porcellus. Classification (NCBI taxonomy): domain Eukaryota; kingdom Metazoa; phylum Chordata; class Mammalia; order Rodentia; family Caviidae; genus Cavia; species Cavia porcellus. The sequence goes on along the minus strand of NW_026947511.1, from coordinate 37,186,193 downwards.
GGAATTGTGATCACCAATCCAACCCTACTAAAAATACTGAAGGACATTTTAGAAAGAGAGAGAGAAAAAATAACAGAATTTCAGGAACAGTGGCATAGAGCCCTCAGTGAACCAGGCAGACAGTGGAATGAAGGAGAAAAGTAGACAACCAATGGCAGAAAAATAGCATAGCAGAGATGAGGCAGAGAAGGTAGGCTATAATCTCTAACATGGATGACCTTGATATACTAACAAAAAGAAACACAGGCAGAGTAGATCAGAAGATAGGGTCCATCAAGATGTTCTGCATAGGAAATATAATTAACCTGAAAGAGGATTTATGAACCAAAAATCAAATATAAGAAAACAATGCTCTATGTGACAGGGAACCAGAGAGAAATAGGGGCAACTCGACTAGCACCTGCAGATAGGTTGGAAAGACATGATACTTTTGTGTAGTAGAGAACTATTCAGCTATAATGAAGGAAAACCTTGAGGCTTTTGTAGGTAAAGGCGTACAACTTGAGATCAACTTCAGGAATGAGAAATTTCAGAACTACTTAGGTAAACAGCAGATTGCCCTCCCAATCTAAAAACTGACAGAGTTGTTGGGACCCAAAATGTGCAGTGTACCTTTGGGAGTGAAAGGGGAGGAATTGTCTAAAAAAGGAAGGCACAGGATATTGTTAATAGTGTATCAGGATTTAAAATCCACATTACTCTCACCACTTTGTTTAGATGGATTATACTCTGTTCCAGTTTGTCTACTTGTACTAGATTTGAGGGCTCAGACAGCTCTCCTCAAAATAGCAGGATATAGCATGGTAAGCATGATTAATTTCCTATTAACTTAATCTGAAGCCCTGTTTAACTTACATTGTATGATTATGACTGATTTTATTTGAATCTGGTTTGTTAGGTTGCTATTTTGTATTGACTGATTTTATTCAAATCTGTTATGATTGATAGCATCAAGTCTGAGAGTGTAAGATGACAAGATTCACTAGGATACCCATTCTGGTTTATTATTACCTGCTATTGAAGTCTTAGAATGTCTTCAATATTTCATTTTTATTAATATTGTTATGTGCTGCTATATTCAATTATACTATGCCTGATGATATAGATAGTTCTATTTAAGATAACAAGAGACATGATAGTAACCACTATATATCACCTTGTATTGCAGTTTTATATGACTTTTTATTTTCATGTTTTTCTAGGAATTTGTTTTGTTTTGTCTTGCTTTGTTTTGTTTCTCTCTATAACACAGAAAGGATAGATATACATGTAGAGGCTCATGCATGCATAAAATTTATAAACAGTTTATGAGAACTGATTATATAACACATGATGAAATGAACAGCTACTTTGAAGAAAAAGAGACACTACAGTATCCAGTGCTGATTCCGTAACATCCTGATGTGAAATCCAGCAATACTATTATTCTTTGTTCAAAGTGCTTTTAGTCTGTTTTGTTTTGTTTAATTTCAACATACGTGAAGGTATGGACAGCTATTTTGAAGAGAACGAGAAGACACTATGACAGCCATTGTTGACTTCCCTATTGTCTGGTTTTGAAGACCTAAAATGCCTTCATCATCCTGTTCAGATCAGTTTTATATTATGTTGTTTTGTTTTATTTTACTGTATGTGAAGATATGGACAACTATTTGCAAGAAAACAAGAGACAATATGATAGATAGTGAAGATCTCTGGTTGTCTTGCTTTGAAATTTATGTCTCTTACATTGCTTTCTTATGTTCTGTTTTGCTGTGTTTAATTTTACCCTCTTTAAAATAAAAAAATGGTACAAATAGGCAAATAACAGACTTAACCCATCAAAATACCATAAAATGTAAGCACTATAAATGCTCGTGTTAAAGGGCAGAGATCATCATGTTGGATTAAAAAAGGAAAATCCAGCTATATGATGTCTTTGAGAAGCTAACTTTAAATTCAAGCATATAAAATATGTTAAAAGAACAACTGCCATGACTCTACTAGAGACAGGTAGAGTAACTGCACTAATTTCTAATAAAGTGAATTTCAATGTAAAGTCATGGAGGTAATGAGACCTGTCCCATAGTCATTCCTGGAGCAACACAGGAAAGACGTAATAACTCTAAATGTTTATATGTGCAGGAGAAAGTGAACTCTAAAGCGGTAGAGACAAGGTCACAATTACAATCAGAGATTTTGGTGTCCTCTCCTTGATTACTGGTAGAACAAATAGACCAAAAGATTGATAGCGTGATAGATGACTGAAAAAATACTATCAATTATCTTGATATAGCTGACATTTATGGAGTAGCCAACAGCAGAATCCACAGGGAGTATTTATCAAGGCAGCACATTCTGGGCCATCAAACAAGTCTCAAAAATGGCTCGATGCCTACAGAGTATGTTCTCTAACTAAAATATTGTTTAATTAGGAAATCAATAGCAGAAAAATCAGTGTCAGTTTTTCAACAGCAAGGTGCTGCTGTTCAGCCTTCCTCAGCTATTTCAGAGTCTGAGCAAAACATCACTCAAACCAAGACTTCTTGGTCAGCCTGGGAAGCATAAGGAAAGCCAGTCTCAAAAATATAACTGGGCTAGGGGTGGAGTTTAGTGGTAGATCATTTGGTCAGCATGGACAAGGCCCCAGATTCAATCCCCAGCACTGGAAGCTAAATATGACACTTATGAATCATATCCTTATCCAAATTGGAATGATGATATTAACATTCAACAATGTAAATTTTAGTGTGAGGAAAAGTATAAGAATTAAATAAGGTCAGTTCTTAGTCATTTCTGGGTCAATACACTTCTGTGTGAAAAGAAACATAAAAATATAAAGTGATTTGAACAGAATAAAAATTAAATATACTATCAAAATACATGCCCCGAGGCAATACAGTAAATGTTTATGTTAGAAAACAAAATACCAAATCAGTTATCTCAGTTTCCAAATTAGTGGATTTTAAAATATGAAATTATAGTTTTAATGTGCAGAAGAAAGAAAACAATAAAATAGAGTGGGAATCAAGAAAATAGAATATAAAAATTGTAGCGACATCTATGAAAACAAATCTCTATACTGAGATTTAAAAAATCAAATAACTTCCATGCAGAAGTAATAAGTGCAAAAGAGAGAAGACAAAAGTTTCCAGTAGCCTCAGGGCTGAGACAGGTGACCTCACCACGGATCCCACAGAGGAGCATGTGAAGGGGAAATATTATGAAAAACTCATGCTTTTAAGTGACTCACTTTAGATAAAACACAAATTTTCTTGAATAATTCAAAAGAGCAAAAATACTTCCCAGTCACTTAACAAAGAAGATTCCATATTCATTTCTGATGCATGGTAAAGAGGACTTTGCCACATTGAGGCTGTGGAATCCATCAGCTCTTAGAAGCAACCTGCAGAGTACAAAAGAGACATCTCCAACCACATATCTCACATGGAGTTGACATCAAAGAGATACGAGGAGCTCCTGCAACTCAATAGGAAAAACAAAACAAAACAGTAAACAAACAAAAACCCAAATAACCTGATTAAAGGGTAAACACTAAACTTTTATCCAAAGGACCATGTGCAAATCTGACCAATACCACAAGTCAAAATCATATGAGACAATGCCTTGAATCTGTCAAGAAAACAACAGAACAAAACATAATGATGAGTGTAGTGAGAATGTGGAGAATTGAAACCCCCTATGCACTGGCAGTGGGCATGTAAAAATGTTGCAGCCAGTAGATACAACTGTATGAAACCTCCTAACAACCTTAACACCGCACCTCTACATAATTCAGAATGTAGTCAAAGGAAAGCAATTAGTATTTCAAGGCATAACGGACTCCCATGATTAGTCACAAAAGCCAGGAAATGAAAGCAATCTAAGTGTTTGTGATTAGCTGAGTCAAAAACATGCGGTATATACATGCAATGGGATATCAACTGGCCTTTAAAAATACAGAAACCTTGCTGTGTTTGACAACATGGATGAAACTAGAGCACATTCTCTAACTGAACTAAGTCAGCCACTGAAAGACAAATACTGCGTGAGTCCACTGCAATGTATTATCTAGGAAATGCATTATGTGGAAGCAGAGAACAGAAAGATGGGTACCAGGAACAGCCAGGGACATGTTGTTCAATAGAGATAAAGTTTCAGGGGTGACAGATGGATTATTTTTCGAGATCTTTCCCATACCGTCGTGCCTAAAGTAGCAATCCTGTCTTTTGCGCTTGCATTCTTCCTATATTAAAAAGAAAAGTGGCATTGAAACCTTATGGATCCCACATTTGCTGCAGCTGAGTAAGAATTGGGGGTGGATAATCACTTATGGGCCCCACAGCTCTTTTCCTGGAAGTACCACACCCCCCATTGTCCTCACACTTACTGAATCTGTTCTCCTACCAAGGGTTAGAAACTACATGGTAACATAAATGTCCTTGCTGCAGATGGATAACATATTCAATGCCACTACTTGGAAGACTTCTATTTTATTTTAAAAAAAAAAAGACTGACAATTCTAAACTTCGTAGCTCATACACAAGTCATGTAATTTTCAAGACCTACAGCAGCACGTTTACACAAAGTAGTTGAATCTTGGAAGCGAGTGGTTTAATCCTATCACAGTTATGTCAACACCATAAGTCCCACATTCTGTTTAATAGTTTATTTGATTGCTTGAGAGCGACAATAACTTGGCAATAATTAGCAGAATATGTTCTGCTCAAACACTAAAGTTCAGTTGGAAATAACGTTTTATTTCCTATACAGTGTGACACTGCAGTGGAGAGTACTGCAAAGATTTAAAAGTAGCACACACAAGTGGCACCTTTTTTTTTGTAATGAAGTACCTTGTGAGGTATTTATAAGTGCCAGTGCATATTTGTACGCAAGTATGTGTATGTACACAAGTGCCTCCCAGCCATCAGTTGGAAAATATCTGGCTCAGGTTTCTGTTTAAGATTCTCAGAAGTTTGGTGACACTCTGTATTCATTTAACTACTACTTTATACCTTTTGCATGGGGCATTAATGGGAAATATTTTTAAAGAGGAAAAGGTCCTTTGACATAATTTTCTTCCACTCAGTGCTGCAGTAAACAACTGAAAATGCTCTGAACATGTATTAAATTAGGCTGAGTTTTAATCAAAACCCATTAGAATATTTAAAGGTACATAACTTTTCCTTAACATCTTTATCCCCTACACATGTGCAAGCTTGATGTTATTCTCTGTATCCCTGTTCTTTTGTGATTTTAAAAGCAATTAGGTATCTTAAAGGATCTGGAAGAAGAAGTATTTCCATTTTATTTTAAAATAATCTCAGAAAAATCCCAAGTATGACATAGTGAGTTCTTTAATAGGCACCTGGTGATTTTAATTAACAGTGACAGTCCATAAACTTCATAAAAATTCAGAAATGCTTGTTTCTCATGAATTGAGTTATAATGACATTAGTAAGACTTATTTCAGAAAACATCATTGGATCTTGAGAAAAACCACATAAAATAGGCAGGGGTACATCTTCAGTTGAATGTATGAACTACCTAATAATAACAGACATATACCACTAATGAAAAAGAATACTCATATGAGTGATCTGATAATGGTGAGGGAGGACAAGACATTTCACCTCAATGGCATACATTTTACACTCATTGATTAGGTAACATCTTTGAGCATCTAATACTTGCAGGTTTCACACTAAAACAATCAGCAAAGCATATTTGTTATATGATTATTGACATCCTTAAAAGAATTTTTAAAAGACTTACACCTGCAGAAATCATAAATTATATGTAAAGAAATATTACTATTTAAAACTCAAGAATTAGCAAATGTAAATGTTAAAGTAACATACTACAACATTTAAATTCACTAGCATGAAACTAAAGCAAAAAAATGAAAGAAATTTACATAATTATTAGAAGATCTTTTTTTCAGGGAGTTTGAAGAATTACCTAGCAGGTAATTTTTGTCTTACCTCAAGCTAGTTTAAATAAAAACTTGCCTTTTAAGAATCCTCGGAAATGGAAATTTCAATTAAAGATGACAAAATGCAATTTTCTGCTCTGCTCTGCCTCCCTGACATTTGCTAATATAATATAATAAATATAATTTCACAGCAAATTAAAATTAGAGAAAAACTTAGCATCAATGAAATATGAACATATCTACAACACAACAAATGGTACAGAAAACACCGTCATTTAGAACCCAGAGTAGATGCAGGGTCTGAGAACCTTGGCACAAAACTATCAAAAACCCCAAGAGGCCCATGCTGGTCCCTACAGTTATGCACATCCTGAACCACAGGGGGAGCAGGACTTGAGAAAGGACCACATCCTTACAAAGACACCACATCCCCAGGACTGTGTCCACCTCTATGACTGGATTTTCTTCTAGCTTTGGGAAATCACCAGCAGGTAGGGAGTGAAAAGTGAAGACAGAAGAGTTTTCTAACAAGACAGAGCAGATTGCTCACATGCATTGATGTTCACTCCCGCCAGCAGCCTCAATTACAAAATTGTTTTGTTGGGGCTGGGGATTTAGCTCAGTGGCATAAGCGCCTGCCTTGCAAGCAGGCAGTCGTGAGTTCGATCCCCGGTACTGATAAAAAGGAAAAAGACACACAAAAAATTGTTTTGTTAAGGAATAAAAGTTGGAAAGAAAGAAAGAAAACAAATAGAAACAATTAATGGATGAAATGTTAACAAAGGGGAGAAATAAAAAGGGGGAAGAATGGTGGGTGATTGCTTGGAGAGAAGGATGAACTCTGGGTTTTCTCAAAACCAATACTTCCTAAATTGTGGATCAGTCACACTAATATCATCTGGGTCTTTATTAAAAATACAAATTCTCAGGCTTTGAATCTGAATCAAAATATGTGTTTTTGTTTTACAATTCTTCTAGGCGACTCAATATACTTAAGTATGAGTCTCAAGTACAGATTTGACCAGCAGTGCTCCAACAGCTGTGTCCATCCTGTAGCCCACAGGTCAGACTTGCCTGTGTCATAATAAAAGTATAAAGTATATTTTGTTGCTTCTCGGCATGAACTATTATATGTGTTTTATATGCAACCCAAAGCAATTGCTCTTTAGTCAATGTGGTCTGCCAAGCTGATTGGCCCAAAAGATCTTGAATCTTTCCTCATTCAGTCATGAAGCCTGCCAACTGCTAAACCCTGAGTGTGCGTACGGAATGTCCAGCACCCTCTTTACATGCCTGACTCACAAAGCATCGCATGATATTCAAGGAAACCATGGGCATACAGAAAGCCAAACAGAAAAGAGCACATGGGGAGAAATGTGATACAGACGAGGGCCAAAAAAAGAGAATGAATTCATGAACCCAGACCAGATAATTGAAAAAAGGAACAGCAGGAAAACAGGAAGGAGCTCTTTGGGAACTGAAACCATCCTAGTTGAAATTAAAAGAAAAAACCCTTTGGAAGAATTACACAGGAAGGTCAGCCAAACTGGAATGGACCCTGTGTAAAAAGCATGGAAATAAAAACACAATGCCTGCCCTACTCAGGCCCTGGATTTCAGAATTGTGAAGCTTAAGAGAGGTGGAGAAAGTTATACATAAAACCCAGAGAACCATGGTGTCACCTGGGATTCCGGCAGCCACAGTGCAGCTCCCAAGAAACAATAGAAAAATGCTTCCAATTTCAGCAAGAAGTTTCTGACGAAGGCCCAGCCCAGTCTTTAAGGTGTGGGGAGAGAGGAAATACATTTTCAGATACACAGGGTCTCAGAATTCTTTTCTCTAAGCTCTGTTACTCAAAGTAGTCTCTTTGTGTAAACAAGAAGATAGGAGATTTGGGAAAGGGAGCCACCATTTCAAGACGTAGAAGAAGAGGGTTCTCAGTGGCCGAGGTACAGGAATTCTCAGGTAATAGAAGAGTGAAGATTTAGAGCAATCAGAAAAGGGCTCAAGAAGACCGAGGACTCCAGAAAGGAAAAATGGACCCAACTTAATACTTGACACATGAGAAGTAATAGTGGATCTGCAAAGAGTCAGTGGGGGTAACATAAAAAAAAGGCAATTACTAACTCAAGGGAAAAACTAAGCAACAGAGAAGTAGAATCACGGGTCAGTTTTAAAAAGTACTTACATAGTCATACTAACTTAACTGTTAATATTTTTTAAAAAAGATGATGTAACCATAAAGAGAGGATATGGATAGACGTGGTATAATTGTTCTGATCTTCACAGTCTGGTGTAGGAAGTCAGTAGATAGTGTCCAATTGTTAAGTCAATCATAAAACTACAGTATAAGTCTGCAGGGAGTCAGTGGAAAGGTCTTTCCTGTCTCTCATCATCTCTGCTATTTTCTTGTCATCTTTTCCCCAGAAGCTATTACCTATCTTACCTGTTTAGACATCCATCCTCCATAAATAAATCCAAGTATCCATCATCCATCTATCATTCATCCATGCACCCATCCATTCATTCACTCAACTATGCATCTACCCCTTCATGCACCCAGCCATGCATGCATTTAAAAATTTTTTATTATTTATTTATTTTTGGTATTGAGGATCAAAGTTGTGATCTCATGCTTGCCAGGCAGGTGCTTATCCCTTGCCAGGCAGAGCTAAATCCCTGACCTGATGCGTGCATCTTTGCATCCATGCTGCTTCTGCATAAAGCTAACTGAAAAAACCCAGAATGAAGTTCATCAAATGTAAACGATAGCTGTGCTTAGTGATGAAACTTACAATTATTTTTAACTCTTGTCTTTTTATTTTTTGTATTGGTTGGAATTTTTTATTATAGTGGTATCCGTATTAAAATATCTTGGAGACTTGAAATTAAAATGATGGCTTTGAATGAATTGTAAGCCTTGCGAGTTGAATGATGTCATTTCCCTGTTACCATGTTTCACATTGCAATCTCTCATTATATGCTTTTAGTGCTCTCACAATCAAACCACTTGTTTCATGTGGCTCATTTCCTCATTTACTATTTTTTGTCCATGTAAACATCATTACATTATGTTTCTTATGCCTGTGAGTCAGAAAAGTATTCTCAAGCTATGCTGTTATTTATAACCCTGCATGTATTTCTCATTTTAAATGAACTCCAGCAGAATGGTCATAATTTTGCAGCCGATATTTTATCATAGCAAACTTTCTTAAAAAAAGGGATATGTGTATTTATGCACTTTTATGACTATTTGGTTATTTATCAGACTTTCAGAGGTGTTATCATAGAAGGTCAAATTTTGGTTTATATATAAAGTTTTCTGTTTTCCTTGGAAACATTCAAACAAGTAGGCAATTATTAAGAAGTTGTTTTGCCTGTTTTTACTCATAGGAATCGATGAAAACAGCTCCATGTTTGGCCAAGGATAAGGACCCTGAGAATTCTCTGGTAATGGTGATAGTTGGGGATCTAATTAAGGCACTCAACTATGTTCAAGTTATTTAACAAGCAGGAGAAGGGGAAATTGGAGGCAGCCAGTCAAAGCAGAAGCTGCTGAACTTTGGAGAACCGGAGGAGGGTCTGCTCAGGGATGCTCTCCAGCATTCAGGAAGCCTAGAGCAGTAGCTATGAATCCATCAGCATGGAAATGTTTTAGTAATTTAACTACTACCAGTGATTTACCACAGCCAGCACTATCTCAAGGTCAAAGACCAACCTTGGCTATGGTATCTTATGCTTAGATATTACCTACAAATTCAGTCCTAAAGAACAAAGGCAAATTTCAAACCATACTTTGAAGAGCTCTTATAAATCACTACTTGAAATCTCACCATCCCTGATCAGTTATTTTGGGTTAAGCATTACTATCTTTCTCTTAGAAATCATTTACCGGGCAGCAAAGTCAAAGCTGTTGTCAGCTCTTGACACTGATGTGGGGCTCTCTTGAGTGGTTAAGAACAGGATAGCAAGACAGGAGGGCGTTTGGGGGACAGTATAAGTGATGGGCCCTTGACAGATGGGCTGATAGCATATGAAGAGACAAGACAGAGATGTGCAGGGAGGCGATCAGAAATGAGTTAGGAGAAATGCCAGAGGCAACCATTTTTCTGCTTGCTAATTTTTCCCTGGCTCCATTCTGGACAGAAAGCAAGAGAATCGTTGGCTCCAATATTTCATCTCATTTCAGCAGCCAGCGAATGGCAAATCCTTCTTGTCCTCTGCTCCAGATACAAATTTCATTTTCTCCTCTTGCCTCCTACTCTATCTTGCGCTATTAAGGAGCCAAGTGCATTAATTGTAATTAAACATGGGCTTTGACAGCTAAAAGTTTTGGGAGTTTGAAAATAAAATTGTTTCGATGACCTGTGCCAAATAAGCAGAAACCCTGATTCTAAAAATCCAGGTTTTCTCATCCCTGACACTACTGACAACCTGGGCCACTATTTCCTTGTTGTGGGGTCATCTGTGTATGCTGAAACCTTTTTTGTCTTTTACCCTCTAGTAACATTCCTTCTGTCCTGATAGTCACAGATGTTTCCAGATACTGCTGACTGTTCCTAGGGGAGCAGAATTACCTCTAGTTGAGCACACTGTAAGAATCTATGAAAAATATTTGATTTTGGAAGGGAAAGCATTTTCTCCTGGCAGATTGCCTTTTTAATTATGTTTAATGTAGGCTAATATTAACATTGATTTTTACTTGCTAACCCAAACTGATTGACAAACATAGAAGCTGGCTGGTAGACATAAAAATATCAGCCAGACACCAACTTGGAATTTAAAACATGTCATACTAACTACACGTGTATAATCAAACTATAGAGTGGCACCTTTCATTTATTCTCATGAATTGTCATTCATGTGGCACCATCCTAGATACTGGGACTCAACAGAGAGAGAGAGAGAGAGAGAGAGAGAGAGAGAGAGAGAGAGAGAGAGAGAGAGTTGACTCATTCCTCAGAAGCCTCCATCCTTTGCGTGGGCAGGCTCCCCTGCTGGACTCTTCAAAACTTCTTTCTCATTGCATGTTGGGCTTTTATGCTTTTCTTGAAGTCACAGGGTACACCTTGTTCACATTATTCATCCAGTGAGGGGCATGCTCTGTCACACTGAAGGCTAAGTGTCTAGTTATAGAAAGTAAATGAATGCCTAGGCCATTCAGAAACTGCTTCCTGCTATGCATTCTAACATTTATGACTTCTTTAGGTTGAGGCAAGTCTTTTTCCAAATATCAAAGTTTTGCTTTATTTTTTCTAACACTGGTATCCCTAATACCTTGGATTTCTCAATTCCTGGCAGTTTGCTAACTACTAATCTTGCCTGGCCTTTGGCATATCAGTTTTATTTTCTGAAGCTGACCTTGATAGCTTCTCTGCCATTGATCATTAGTGTGCCCCTTTCTTGCACCCACCCAAGTATCACTATTGCCCCCACTTAGGCTTTTTCTGAACTGTGTCTCTATTCTCATTCTTTGGTTGAACCAGTATCCTTCAGTGCTTTTTACTGAGTTACAGACCATGTTCAGCACTCTGCTGACACAGACAATCAAGGAGGGTTCTGCCCTTGGGAAGTCCCCAGTGGTCTTGGGCCCTTTAGTTGTTATACATATGCGTTAGGCCATCAGTACGCAAGAAAAATGTCAGTGGGGTGGGTCACTGGTTTGAAGTCAGTCCTCAAGTAAGTCTTCTGCTCCCTGTCCTTTGATGCTATGTTTGATCCTTTTCTGTCATTAGAAGACTCAGAGCTTCATCCATCCTGTCTTTTCAGGTTCACAATACCATGTGAATGTTTTTGTAGAACACATCCTTTTCTAATTTTTTAGGTCTCTGCTTTAACAAGTACTCTCAAGACCACTGTCCTATTAATACCATTTACTCAGCTTGTTGCTTGAGCCCTTAAGTTTTTGTAAAACCCTCAGGGAGCAGGGAGAAAACCAGTACTTTCTGATCTTTCTTTCAAGAGCAGGGTCCAAGCCACATTTCTACCTTCCAGAATAAAAGGCAAAATTCCATAGCATCTTCTCAGTGCTCTGCTCCCTATGAGAAATGATTTCTCTTAGGTTGCTGAAAGTTTGCTAAAATATCAGAGCGCCAGTATTTTGAGAGGTGTTCTTCGAGACATAGATAATTAAAATTTAATAATCCAAACAATATGTATCACTTAAAATGCAAAACAATATGAACGGGTCATTGATAGAAGAAATTTATTTTGTCAATAGGTCTAAGAACTTCATTCTCAATAATAAAGACATATATGTTAAAATGATAATTCAATAATGTTTCTGGATTTTCAAGTTATCATCACTTGTGAAGATGAAATTTTCATGAACTGGTGAGAACTTGTGAAACAACCATTCTCTGCCCTGCTGAGAAGACAAAATAACTTTGTTGAAAAGTAATATTTGACAGCATTAAATGTGCATATGTATTTTTTAACCTAGCAATATCAACTTTAGGAGTTTGTCATAAGGGATGAAAAGGGTGAATAAAATCACATGTCCAGTGATGGCCATAGTGTTTTTTTTTTTTTTAACTTTTTATTGGTACCAGGGATCGAACTCACGACCGCCACCTGGCAAGGCCAGTGCTTATGCCGCTGAGCTAAAATTTAATTGCAATAATGATGATGGTGAAAATAATGATAATAGCATCCATTCAGTTCTCACTGTGTTGGAAACTGATCTCAACTCTATAAAGCAGGTATTATTATTAACTTCATTTCACCAGTAAAGAAACTAAGAAGTGAAGTAGCTCTCCCCAGGTCTTAGAGATACTAAACAATGGAACCAAGATTCTAACTCAGAGAATCTATCTTTAAGTTCCTGTGATTGCAACCTTGCAACCACTAAGACTATAGAGGGCTGATCATTGTCTCATTCATCCATATAACAAGTTACATAGGATCTTAAATAATTTTAAATAACAAAAAGCACTGGAATGTACGTGTATTTGTGAGGCCGTAAAAAAGACTTTCAGGACAATTTTATAGTTTAACAATTTTGTAGAAATTAAGGCTTCACTTCTTCCTTCTTCATTTTATCCCTTGATTCGTCTTTTGGTTTAGAGGCTCCTTCTTAGTGCTCTTTGAGATGGCGCATCCCTACCTTTCCTTCCATTTTCCATAGCATCAACCCACCCCTCTTCTGCCTAACCGATCCTCGCAGGTCTTATTCTGAGGCACCCTCCACAGCTGCTGCTCCATTGTCCCTCAGTGGTCAAGAGTATTCTGCTTCCGTGCACTCCTCACTGAAGGTTTATTCTGGAAGGGGAACTTAAGCTCTGTGTGCCTCAGCTGCATCCTGTGAAGGTGGAGACAGTACTAGCATCCTCTTTAAATTTTCTTGAGAAGAAAATGAGTTAATTCACATAGAACCATGGCACATAAGAACTCAATAAATGTTGACATTATATTGTTATCCATGTTAATCACTGAATGGTTAAAAGCAACCAGGTATTTATCCTTCCTGCTTGCAAGTACTTTACAAATGCTTTCTCACTTACTTTTCACAGTCACCCTGTGAGATGGATATTTTACCAATGATGACTAAGCAAACTGAGGCCAGTGAAAGTAATTTTACTCATCTCGCAGTGCAACAGCAGCACAAATAAAGGTTCAGGAGCAGAGTTTTCCATGTTTTGAGTGTGGGATTTATAACACTGGTGAAAAAAGTATTAGGAAGTGCATGGACTCATCTTCTGTTCTTATGTTGTATCAAGATTCTTATAACCTTAGAGATAATCAGAATATTCTACTCATTCTAATATTTTAATTAAAATACTGGTGCTAAGTTTTTATTAGCATCAAAAAATGTACTCATGAATGTTAGTTAAAAAAAAAAAACATCACCCGATGAAGGAAGCCATCTGTGAAAGCCTCTTATAGGAGTCTGTGTCTATAAAGTTCTAGAAAGGACAACTTATCAATGGTGAGATTTGTTCTGGACCATCGTTGCTTCTGAGGGGCAGTGTTAGGGAGTGATTGTGAAGATGTAATGGAATGATCTGTATCTTCATGACTGCTGGGTTATCAACCTTCTATAGTCTTAGAGATTACAAACATGGATGTATTGTTTTTTCTTGAAGTCAATTAACACGTGCATTTATTGTATGTATATATTATATCAAACAAAAAATAGCTGTAAACCAACACTGCACTCTAGTAAATGACATGTACACTGAAATATTTGAAGTAAAGAATAAAATCCATCAAGAATAAGGTAGTTGATCCATAGAAGACTGACATGTGTAGAAAGTATTGGATGGCAAAAATCTAGGTGAGAGGGGCAGTTTTTTTCAGGTTTTTTTGATATGTTTTAAGTTTTTCATAATAAACACATAGGGAACAAAAAATCTCTTAAGTGACAGAAACCTGTTCATTGTTTATTACCCAGTAAATGCATCTCTTAGAAAAATCTGATTTTTGCTACATAGTAACATTGTATTCATATTAATATTATTTCTACTTTGTTTTTAAATAAACTGTTTAAGAATCCATATTACAGACACATCAGTATACCTGACATCTTTAAAAGACTTGGTTGTATTGAATTTATTTCATTCACAGTTCACAAAATATTTTCCCACAGTGTTACAGTCAAAAACCAGAGGGGAAATAATTCTACTATTATGTGTAGAGACATTGAAATATGAAGGAAGATGAAGATGATTTGACAGGAATTTATATAGAAAAATGATAAACTCATAACTTTTAGACCACAAAGCACCACAGTTTCATACTCATTAATAAGTGCACATACACTGAGGCATGAACTCCTGGATCAGGAGGTATCTATGCTGTCGGCAGAGATCCTCACTAAATAATGGATTCCCTAGCTCAGGACCCGGTCCACACTGCTGGCAGGGACCTTTTCCATGCAATGAGTTCTGTGGGTCAGGGTGGAGTCCATGCGGCTTTTCTGCCAGCTCTCCCCTGCCCCTTCAGTAGTGAAACCTGCTTCCCATCTCTTCCCTTTCCCTTAATATTTTACAGTGTTAGACCAGGTTCTGATGGATCCCCTTGCTGTCTCCCCCAAGGCTTGCCACAGCTTCTCCACTGTATCCCTCTATGTATTAAAAGATGATTTGTGTCCTTCCTGTGTCACAATTACCTGTCAGATTTCCAACCTGACATAAATACAAGGAGATGGACATACATTGTCTTTCACTCTCTTTCATCTTAGGCCAGGATAGCAGATAGTCTTCATAAAATAGTTTGGGGTTGTGGCTCTTTCCTTGGCTGTTTCTAGGGCTTTACAAAGAGAAAAACATCTCTAGCCATATCTCTAGTGTGATGCATTCCGGACTTGTCAGGCTGACTTTGAGTCCTGCCTCCATTCAAAATTTTTCTATAACCTAATCTATCCCCTTCTGGCTGCTTCACGATGCTTAATATTTTCTGTCTGTATCCTATTATGTCCTAAATCATCTTAAATTTTTCATATATGTAAACAATAGCACTTATGTTCCATTAACAAAGGGCTTAACCTTTTTTCTCCTAGCACTATGCCTAGCAAATGATAGGTGTTCAATAAGAATATTGGATGAAAGGATGAACTAACTCATGTATGCCACAAACTGACTTCTAAACAAGACTACATTATCTTGGAGGGGTTCCAATGTATGTAAAAATAGATGATTTTCAAATGCTTTAAAGACAATAAAATTATATATGTTGTATACATGACAAACAGAAAGTAAATAAACAATACTTTGATAAGTGAATTGAAATAAGATGATAAATGAAGAAATACTTTTGAAGATAGATTAAATAGATGATATGTTCCTGAAATGTAGGATAAAGTTGTAAAATGTAGATACTAAAATCAAATAAGACATAGACAAGATAACTATGATAGATAGAAAACGGAGGAAAGAAAAACATTGCATACTAAAGTATGCAAAGATTTTTAAAATTTGCTCTTTATTTCTGCAGAAGTGAGTTTTCATTATATTAAAAATGTGATGGAGGCAAGTATTAATGTTGTTGTTCTAATGCTGCTGTTAAGATTCAAGTCATGTTCCTGAATTTTGAAAGAGAAGTTTAGTTCTTGGTGGTTTATATATTTAGTTTTTTTTCAATGCTCAGACAACATTCTGAGTACACTTAAAAGCATGGCATTAAAATGGTTTTGAAAGATTTTCCTTTCTTCTTGGAAGGCACAGTTGATATTTCAACATTTGAAGGGCAAATAACTAAGATTTCCAAGTTTAGCACTCCATACCCCAACCACAAGATAAAATTCAGTGTCTGTGTGTGATAAGGTAAAATTTTGGAAATGCCTAAAATTATTTTAGCATATTTGAAAAGAATAAGGATAATAAATTGCTAATAAACTCAGGAAAATACTTTAGCAGCTTAAGTTATATGAAATTCAAATTCAAAATTCTGACTATTGTGGGAATATAGGCCCACATTATAATGTTAAAAAGTATTAAAATCGGATAATTCCAGTTTTCATGTACAAAATATTGTAAATCATAAGTAGCAAACATTTATCAGTAAATGGAATAGCATTTAATCCAATTCCTACATAACTTCATGACAGTATTGCATATGTAATATTTGAGCAGAAAGGACTGATTTCCTTTCTCTGGAAATGCAGTACATTAGAATGTAAGTGAAAGCTTTAAATAAACAGTGACAATGATCACCAGTGTCTTAAAACAATGTTTTTAGCAATGTTTCTATAACAAATATATTTATAAATTGATAATTGATTTCATAATTAAACTACACAAAATTACAAGGATTCTCTATTTTTTCATATATTCAGTTATATATTAAAACACTGGCTTAAGCATGATTGCATTAAAATGCTTCTTTTAGGGTCAGGGACGTAGCTCAACTGTGTAGCACCTGCCTGCAAGTACAAGGTTGTAAGTTCAATTCTCAGTGCAAAAACAAATGCTTCTTTTAAATAAAAAAGATTCCATTTCATATAAACATTCAGTTCAGATTAATAAATATTTAAGGAATATTTAAAGTAGATGTCTGAGTACAGCTTCAGATGTTTAGCAATAATTATGCATCAGAAAGGAAAATAAGTGTTAATCAATTACTTTAGAACTTAATTTTGATGCACAGATAATTTGTCATAATACCACTAGAGATTTAAAATAAAATAGATATGCAGTATAACTTCAGTAACAGGAATTACAAAGGTGGGTAAAATAATGATATAATTTATGCCAAAATTTTACTTAAATTCTAAAGACAAAATTTCACATCTTCTCTTTAGGACTTTCTGTATGACATTAGTATGAATGTAAGGTCGGCTTAGTGCTCTGCAGTGAAATACATCATTTGGAAATTTAAAGACACTTGACCACTCAAGTGCCTTAAAGATCAGTGAGAACTGATCTTTATTCATCCGACATTGCAAATCTAATTGTGTGCTTCCCCAGAACTATTCTGAGAAGCTAACTTCTGAGTCTTGCCTTCCTTATGTGTGGCTCCATTCTACTGCTCCTTTGAGCTGACACAGTAGAACAAAAACTATCACGCAGACAGGATTGGCTTTCTGAGCCATAAATAAATATTGGGAAAAGGGCCACGCAGCACAAAATAGAGAAAACACATCAAAACCTATCAGTGGTACACGGACAGATGTAAAGACATAGATGGAATGTTGTGAGGTAATTAACTAGATCGGGCTAATATTTTCAGGTGGCAATAAAATTATTTGCAGTACCAAAGCATATGTGTAGACAGCACAACCCTGTATAAAAACCATTCATTTAGTCTTTAAATATTTTTATGCTATTACTTGGAAATAATAAAAGAAGTAGAGAAAGAACAATTTATGATATAAATATCCTTGTTTAATTTTCTCCTCTTAGAAGAAATCCTTCATTTAGTGAAAAGTGAACTAGTTTTAATTAAGTAAAATCCATGCTATTCATGGTTTATGTTCATACTCACGCAGTTTTTTATGGCTGTACTCTTTTTTTCACTATTCATTTTAAAAGAAACAACACTATCATTTAAACGTTTTTTAAAAAGCAATATCCCCATGAAGGTTCTTGGTGAGAAAATCTTGCAGTGATGTTATCTTGCAGGGGGGAAGGGGTGTGACAGAGTTTTAAAAATTTTGTTCTTTTTGGCCTGCTTGACTTTCAGTATTTAAATTATTTTTGGATGAAGACCAGAGCAGGCTTGCATCATGAGAAATTTCAATCTATGCTGAGCCAAGCAATTGCATACGTAGTATCATTAATAATGTACTCTAATATTAATACAACACAACATATACACATATGACTTCCCCTTTTATGAAATCGGAAGTCCACTGTGTCCACTCTCGCATAGTGGTCCATCCTCACTCTGTAGGCTGCATTGTTTTACTCATTTTCTTTGACCCAAACTCACTGTGTGAAGCCAGTTTCTTTTCCTACCTTCCTGACACCATTTTTAAAAAGTGAGATGGGAAAAATATTCACGGATTGAAAGCATCTGGTAAATGACATGAACTTTGTTTGCAGAACTTTAATGAGCTTAAATAATTAGCTACTGAGGAAGACACGGGGTGACAACATGCTTAGGAGGGAGATGGTAGACGAAGCAGGAGCTCTGTCACACGTGATGTGTCTTTCAGAAAGTGATTAAAATTCTCTGCATTTTGCTGTCTCAATTTATACCAGTCATTGCTATATATTAGATGAAGTCAATTAATAGTTATAAAGTACCCCTCACTGAGACCTTGCAAGTGCTCAACACATTTCAGCTATCATCCGAACTACTTTGTCAGTTATTTACCCTGGATCTCTGAGCACAAAATCTGGCGTGGAGGAGTATCTGCTACAATGGTGCATTCATAAAAGTTAAATTTGAATGCTTTCTGCAGTTTGCATGCTCTCCAGTATACAAATGTCCCCATTTTTTCTTGTCCTGTGGAGTCCACTGCATACATCAGTGTCAGCTGTGTCAGTACCAGCTGCCTGCCCATTTCACTTCAGAACCTCCCAATATGGAAATGTATATAAACTGCTGTTACTTATCTTAAACAGCTTTATAAGAAATAATTTGTAAGTACTCATTGTATTCAGTGACTTGATACTTACCGTCATCAAATCATTGAATCTGTCAGGGCTATCTTATGCTTTCCATTAGTATGCTTTTATCAAACTCCAACCCAGGGTATTTCAAATAATCCACCTTTTCAACTATGTGCTGTAAGAGTCACTGTGGACATTTTCTCTTGTCTTTCCTTATGTTCCTCAAAAAGTCATAAGAGAGGATTACCAATGACTTAGTCCACTGATGTACAGATTGGTACCTTCTGTACCTTCGCACATTGGTATCTTCTCAATCTTGTGATCATAGATATGAAAGTCACTGCACGAGGGAAGCCCTGTTTAATATCACTCCACATAGATGGTATCACAGTGTTGCATGATAAACCCACTCCATTGTGTCTTCTGCTTTGAAGCATTTTGTTTGTACATTCAGATTAAAGTTTTCATAGTGGCAGAGATGAGGCCAGGGCATCAAAGGAAAGTAGTAACTGGTCCTCAATAAAAGTAATCTTGAAAATTTCTCAATTTCAAAAATTTTGTATTTGAGTATTATCTACTGGATTGAAACTAAAAATAATCAATAAAATATCAGTAAGAAATGATGTGCAGTCTAAGTTGTGTTAGAAGACAATTATTATTATTTTAAGCACAGAACACACACACACACACATCAGAAAGAGACAAAAATGGTGGTTTTCTAACAAGGCTTAGGTCAATATCTAGTCATTCAAAGGGTCATTTATCTGCCTCTGATTCTTGATGTTATAAGATTTTATTATTTGCATCACTCTGTTAACTCAGAACAGGAAAAATGCTCGTGAACAACAAACACCACCATGCTAGTTCTATCATTTGGTAATCACAGAAGAGCTGCAAATATGGAGAACTTAAAGGCTAAATTATTGAGGTGAAACCAAATCTGGGGGAATTATTTGGAATTTCACAGCTAGCAACTATATTTTATTTTCTGAGTGTTGTTTGTAATACTTCACCACTGGGCTTCAAATTGGTCACCTTAATGGATGATGCAAACCATACACTCAGTTTCAAAGGCAACCCAGGGTAAGAAGTTTTGTTGTGACACATTTTCTACATCATCTGGCAGCTTGAAGTCACGGCTTTGGAACATGGCTTTGGGGACAGGACAGCTGGCCCCCACCTGCACCAATCACTAAGCTCCTCAGAAAGGCGTGTCTGTATGCTGAGCAGAGCAGGCAAAGAAAGACTGCCAAGTGGAGGATATTTAAAGTTTTATAGACTGTTTTTTTGTGTGTACTTGCCCACTAGACAGAACCTTAAATTATGAGCTAGAATTCAGATGTTTTCCAGCAAGTAGCATCTTTAGGTCACAGAAAGACACAAATACAGACCCAATGGGAGAGAAAACACTATCCTGGAAGTCTGAAATACTCAGACAATTTTTTCCCCAAGGATAAGGACTACCACTCAGTGTTAGAAATTCGAACACACGAGGAAACAAGGGGTATATATTCTCACCTTAAAAGTGTCTTTAGATAGTAGGGAAAAGATATGAGACTCAAAAAA
Source organism: Cavia porcellus (assembly GCF_034190915.1). NCBI lineage: Eukaryota > Metazoa > Chordata > Mammalia > Rodentia > Caviidae > Cavia > Cavia porcellus. The sequence continues at coordinate 37,165,718 of NW_026947511.1, read as the reverse complement.
ACTAAAGAAAGTAGAAATAGAAGATTCAATAAAGTTAAAATTTTAATGGGTATGCTCATAGTAGTGCAAGTTCAGTAAAAGACAAGATCACAGAATTATTCTATGGAACTGAAGTAGTGGGAGGCAGCACAGAGACCACGGGAAAATTTGGGAAGGGGTGTGACAGAGGAGAAGATTTAATATTATGTGATTGGGGCTCAAGAAGGAAGAGAAAAATAACATGGGAATAATATTTGACTAGTAAGCAAATGATTGTTAAAATTTGTAAAATGCAAGATTTCAAGAAAATAGGTGGACCATTGAATTGTCAGTGGTTTTTAGTCTTCTTTAATACAAAAAGGAGCCCTACATATCTAGATATAGGGAAACTGTAGAAATCCAGAGAGAAATAGAAGATTTTAAAGCAGTCAGAGGGAAAAGGTAATGAAATAAAGATAGAGAATTATTTTCAATGTAGTGAAAAAATTCTCTACTCAGAAAATAATCAACTTTTGGGGGGTAAGTATAGTGCTAAGGAGGCTAAAAAACAAAACTAGAATTAAAGAATTAAAGTGCTAGATAATGACATGTAAGTCAGAGAGAGTCTAAGTAAGTTCAATCATTTGATAAGTATATTTTACATAAGGTAGAAAGATGAAGCTTTTGAGTAATTTTAGATTTTGGGTGATTAAGTATTTTTCAATGTATTTTGTAAATCAATTTCAAAATCAAAAACAAAATTTTAATTCTGAAACTTGTAAAAGAAAAAAATGAAATTAGAAATATATTGATTCAATTCAAAAGATGGTGAGAGAGAGACAGAGAGACAGAGAGAGAGAAAGAAAATCACCAAAGTCAACATGTCTTGGTTTTGAGACAATAGAGTGCAGAAAAATTAACTGTTCGATTTAAATCCAAAGACATTCAAAATTATATTGAAAGAGTTAAAGGGTTAAATTCTTCAGCAAAGAGGCAAAAATCTTTAGCCTGGAAAAGCTTCCATATTCAGCTGTATACAATTTAATATAAATGAAAAAACAGAAAATCTGAGAATACAGGTTAATGTTGAAAGACTAGCAAACATATACTTAGTATCTCAGAAAATACTCTGATATATTTACTTTAAAATAAAACAATTTCCACAGATAATGAGTTTATATCAATGAAGTATTTTAAGTCATCAAGAAGAAATCATTCACTCACACAGACAAAAGCATGCACATAGTAACATTCAAGGGTGACATAATATATGGTGAGGGTTTAGATAAAAATAGTTACAATAAAACACATTGCCATTAATTTCCCTCACAGTATCCCTCTTTCTTGGAACATGCTCATTTCATATTCTTTCCATTTTTTGAAGCAGTCTGAAAGCCTCCTTTCCTGAGTGTTTTTATAAGGTGTGATAAAACAGGCAGTGATTTCATCTAGTGTGATCCAACATAAAAGCAGCCTCCTAAACGCCTTACGGTATGTCCTTTTGAACCTTTTGCACTGAATCTGCTACCACCTGACTTCCGGCTCTTCCCCCATGCCAAAATGACCAAGAACAGTAAAAATTTTAAATCTGTTAAGGTTGCCAAGACAGCCAGGACTGCACAACTCAAGATACTTTGGAGAGAGGACTTTGTGAACTGCTCCAGATAGTAGCAAGAATGATGGGACAGCGTCTTTGAAGGGAGCAGATGTGTTTTGAGAGAGACTGATGATAATATGTCTTTCATGTAATAATTTTTAAAATTTAAACGTTCACGACTTTTTGTTTATCACAATGTGTAGGGAGTGAACAGAGGAAAACTAACACCTGGCTAATATGAAATTCAGAATCCTGGTGATCACAAAGGGGGGTGTTTAGTTAGGAAGACAGGCTCAGGAGGCTGCTGAGTGCTGGCAGTGTTCTCTTCCATCATCTGAGGAGTAGTCACACATGTGCTGGCAGGAAACCGTAAGTAAAAATAGTATGCCCAGAGGTTCCATACATTTCCTGCTTGTATGAAAATTCTTGATCTACCAATAAATGGAGGAGTAGGCTCCAAGATGGTATCTATGAAGAGTGACTTTATTTTTGTCTTTTCTATAACTATATCTATATATATCTTATTTTCTATACATCTCTCTCTCTCTCTCTCTCTCTCTCTATATATATATATATATATATATATATATCTTCCATTCTATCTAAGTGTATAAAGATGTATTCAAGAAACACATAAGAATTTTGTCATCTCCTGTCTCAAATGATCTTGTCCTTGTTTGCATGTTTTACTATCATGCATATGCCTTGGTTTTGAAACAGGAGAGAAAAAACAACAACTGCTATTCAGAAATAGAAATTAGGTTTCTAGAAAAAGGTCACTAGAAGGATATGTGTCACTCTGGAACACGGAAAACGAGCAGCTTCGTGGGAGGTGAGGCAGATACTCAGCGAGAAGGAAATACTTGGAAAGCAGCGAGGCTGGAAGGGCGGCAGGGTGAGGGGACAGCACATTAGCTAGAAACGCGGGGTGTGTGTGCCAGGGATGAGTGCCAAGGCTATTTTTAGCTGCAAAGCACAGGAGCCATGGCACAAAACAAGGCCAGGCAGCTTCTTTTATGTATAATTGGAAAATCTGACTGAAAGGCAACAATTTTATGTCAAACTACTTTTAGCTTAAACTAGTTAAGAGGAAGAAAATAGCCATGATGACCTAAAAATGGGAAAATGGAATTCTCCCACGAGACAATTTTCAAATTCTTGTTGCATAGAGAGGGTGGTCTCCATTGATACCCATCTTTTCCCCAAGTTGATGGTAAAAGCATTCATTGTTGAGAAATTTCTATGAGGCTCTTTCTCAAACCAGACATTCATCACAATAGCCAACAGAGATCCAAAAATACATCTGTGCAGGAAGTTTTTCCCCTCTGGACTTCCACTTGTTAGATAAAAGAGAATCCAAGAATTATAAAAGTGGTGTAGACCTGAACACAAAACTGGCCTCTGAAAAGAGATGTGATGCCCGTTGTATTGAGGATGTTGTGAATTTGAGATATCCAAATAGCAGGCAGAGGATGGAGGCAGAGCTGTCTCTATGCCAGTGGACATTGGAGGTCAGGTAGACAATGTAGACTTCTCCCTGACCCCCAGGTGGCTGAGATGGGGTGGCAGAGAGCAGGATTCATCGCCTTGGAGGAAGAATAGTTGGCAAGAGTCAGGGCAAGCCTTCTGACCCAAGAGAATCCTGGGCACCGTATCTTATCTAGTATAACACCGAGAGTATGTAGTATGGAGGGGATGGGGATTCTGGGTCCTCTAGAGGCTATGTGGGGTAAATGGATGAGCCTCTCTCGCTTGACTAGACCAATGTAAAGCAGAGGATGCTGGGCTGTGAGGTAGCTGCATGGTGGTGATGGTATTTGGACAGGGTGAGAGTGGTGTGGGAATCTGACACCTGAAGTGTTCTATCATTTTACAGGTTTCACATTTGAGGATAAGATTAAGAAGAATTAGAATGGGTGAAGGGATATAAGGTGTACAGACATACACACAAAGAAAGACATCTCACAAAGCTCACCAGGAGAAACAGTTGGAAAGCACCTCAAACATTTGGAAACCTTGAAAAAATGACCACAAAACTCATTTGATCAGAAGGAGTGAGGTTTCCTTGTTTCAACAGAAACATTACGTGCTTAGTTCAGTTGCTCATCTGGTCAGTGATACTGTATTGTCTTGGAGAAAGTTTATCACAAATTGGGGATGCTTCCACAGAATGATTCCCAGAGAGGTTGGCAGCAGCTTCCTGGGCCTGGAACTTTCCAGGGAAGAATGGCACTGCGTCTGGGAGGCCAGGTGGGAATTCTGTCAGCATTCTCGGAAGGCAGCAGGAGATTCAGGACCACTTTCCCCTCAGGCATGCTCATCACTAGCCTTCTGAGTAATAACTGGTTGGTTTGCACGTCTTGAGCAACTGAAGCCAAATTAGAGGGTCTATGTAACCCACTTTGTGGGGAGGTTACAGATCTCTCAACCAGGTGAAGGGATGCTTACACAGGGAATCGGCTCTTGCCACTGTGCCTTTACAATAAAATTTCTTGATCTGTGAGCCAGACATGCTAAATTTGAACAACAGTGAGGGAGCAGATAGTTCTGTAATTGAATCTTATTCAGATTTCTCTGGCAACAACAAGCCCTCATTGTTTCCAACCCTTTGAATTGGGTTAACCTGTCTACTGGAGAGAAAGTGCGGGTGTCCAGTAAAAAGGACACCTCGAGCACACTTCAAACACTGCCGACAGGAAGCATGGAGATATAGTAGTTGATTAAAGAACAGCCAACTAAAGAGGCACTGCTAGCTCATCTCAGTCTCTGCTTCCCTTCTGTTTCAAAGGAGGCAGTGTAAAATGGTAATAGAGTTTTCGTTTTTATACTCTTCAAAAATCTGTGCCAATTTTATTTCAAACTAAATCTTTATGGGAAATCGTCATGTAAGAAAGTCAGGGTGGGCCTATGGTCAGAAGCTTGGGGAGTATCTAGTTAGCGCCACTACTTCAGACCTTGCAGTTCCTGCATACGCTGAAGAGCCTCAGGACTGAGTTTGAGAACAGCTTAAGGAAAAATAAAGAAATACAGGCTGACACTGGTTCCTAACAGCCTTTTAGGGGGATTCTGGTAACTGTACTCACTCATGTGATGGAAACAGCTGCCCTGCTTACTTCTTGGTGAGTAAGGAATCAATTCTTGTAATTCACTGGCCACTTGCATACTTTCAAGTACACAAGGGAGCAGTGAAGAGAAGGTATAACTTATACACTCTCACATTTGAAAATCCAAAATTCCCCCATCACATGAATCACTTTTCAACCTTGTTGAAAAGCCACTGTTCTGAAGTTCTTGAAAGAGTTTAACAATTTCATACTCAGATTTATGTTCTTAAAAACTCTTTGCTGTGAAGTAGTACATAATAATTAGGCTTTATAATTATTTGAGATAATATTTCATGATAATTAAGTCATTAAGCACATCTATTATTCGCCAAGCACATGACACCACAGTAATGTGTATAAACTTGCCCTGACACTTGACCATCGTAGGGTCAGGAGAGCATGAGACAAAATCACAGAGAGGGCATCTGTCACATTTAGTTCATTCCATCTTCTCCAAACCGCACAAGTGATGCACATTTCAGGTATCTCTTTTTGTTGTTGTTTGAGATCTTTTTGAGATATTTTCTAGTTTTGAGCTGATGAAGACAGTCATTTAATTTGTGTCCTCCTACACATACTAAAAAGCAGTCTGATCCAATGCAAACCAAATTCTTTGCTGTAAAAAGGTATCCTTTTTTTTCTTGCCACTGTTACTGTTGTTCACTAACATGGCTCTCCTCTTCTTCATCTTTTCTTATGTTATCTGAAATACTATTGGTAAATGCTCCTAACTAATATCATGCTAACTTATTAAACACAGGACTTAGTTCAAGATGTTATACTTTAAATGGAAACAATTAGTGGAAATGTCACTGGTGTGGACTGATAAAATGATGGTGAATTCATTTCCCTGCTTCCACAGCATTCAATCCTGATTCATCATCTGATTTAAAGTGCAAACCAAAAGACAGCACACATTGAATGGCATGAGGCATATTTACACATCTTTCCATGTTAAAAATCTAAGCTGACAAATCAACTACTCGAGATAAATATGATCGCTAAAATAAATCCATATGCTTCTCACTCTGAGTAAAATCGTGCTATGTAACAACAGTTGTTCTCATTCCTCAACTCCACTCAGCACTTAAGGATGCTCATTGCCAGTCAAATATGTGAGAGACAGAGGCAGATTCCATAGATAACGTAGAACCTTTAGGCACCAGGGCATAATTCCTGCTAACATTGGCTAGTGTCATACAACAAAAAGTACAGTGCTACCACCAAAGCCTGCATGAAATTTATATTTTTTTAATTATGTCAATTCTCTTCCTTCAAAAGGTCTACCCCCAAAAATTAGTGAGACAAAGCCTAACTCTGACTCTGGAAGCCCATGTCAAAGCTACAGAAGAACAGAGATCAATATAAGGAAATCAAAACAAACAAACAAACAAATACAAAACAAATAAGGGCCATTAAGACATCCCAGTGAAAAACAGAAAAAGGTAGAACTTCTCTTGCCCTAAGACCTCTATCACATATGAAAGCTATTGAGGACTCATGACTGATACATGATCATTACGGGGCTGACTGAGACAATTGCAGAGATACCAAGGAGACCATAGGATAGCCCACAATCAGCTAAAAACTCAGCCAAATGCTCTGTACCATAAGTTTCAAATAAGGGATGCAATGGTTCAACAATAAAATGGAAGTGGTGGCAGAACACAATCAGCCCAATTTCTTCATCTAGTGGACAAGTGAGGAAAAGGAAGCCCAGTCATCTAGCAGCTAAGAGGCAGAACCTGGTCAGAGTCCATGTCTTCTGGCTCCAAGTCCCAAAGCACAGGGACATTTTCACATCATCAGCCAGCATCTCCCAGAGGAGATAATTGCTTACCACGCAAAGCAGCGTGACTGCAATTAACATGGCTGACAAATAGTTTCAACTAAACACTCTTCTTGCCGTAATAAGGTCCTCTCTCTTCCTCCAGCAATGGAGTTATTTTGGGAAGGATTTGGATGCATTTAATGACCCTAAGTAAAACAGGCCCTGTGGCAGCATAAAATTACTGGGAAATTTTCCAGTACTATAACATAATCATTAAAAACTTTAGTCAGTCAAGTCTTAGAGATTCCACCCTGAGCAAAACATTGTGCTGGCTCATTGTTAGGGAAATAAAAGTTTGTAAGGAACAGAGTTTTGCTCTTCTGTCCCTGGCACTGCAACCTATTCATAACTCTGCTCCCAGCAGGGCAGAAGGGCACCTTCCAGTGCTTCTGAGGATTTCCTCAGCTGCTTTGCCTATCAATAAATCCTCATCTGACCCCATTACATAGTTAAGGAATCAGTCCACAGAAATTTCTAGAAAGATTTAAAAAAAACACCCAATATTGGCAGTGGACCATTTTAGGAAACACATTTCACATCCTGATCTATTGGGTAGCTAGCTATTAAAGCAAAACACAGTTGAATATAATACTTTACAGTGTGCAATGCAGCCTGTTTCCTATCCATACCTATTATCTTTTCTTTTTCTTATATAAACACTGTCTATGGTACATTACATTGGCTTGCTAATTCTCTAATAGTTTGGAACTGTGGAAGCAGTGGTGAAGGAAACAGTTAAATGTGTGTTCCTGTGGGTTTTATGTTCTATTGATGGGAGGAACATAACAGATGAATTGAAAAGTGAAATTTATCTTAGATAATTGTGAGCTCTCGGGAAAAATCTGAAGCAGAGAGGGAGAAGGGAGGTGCTGGTGAAGCATTTGGGGTTTCAAAAGTTGGCCAAGGATGTTTCTACTGCCAAGGTGACATACATGAAGACCTGGGAAGGTAAACACACAAGTCAGGGCCGGGGATACAGCTCAGCGGCACTGTGCCTGCTTGACAAATGTGTGGTTGTGAGTTTGATTCCTGGTACAAAAAAAAAAAAAAAAAAAAAAAAAAAAAGCAATACACAAGTCAGAGAGAGATTGATGGACCTAAGATCAAGATCAGTTGATCTTGGAGATCACTGGCGCTCTGTGCCTCTCTCTTTGCTTCAGAGGGGGAAAACCCTTAACGAGACAATCGATCCTGCTGTCATACATCTCTCCTCAAAGTGGCCAAGGCCTCTGAGAGTCACCTCTTCACCTGGGATGCTCCTTCCTGTAGCAGTCTACACTGGCGTGTTCTCTAAAAGTCAGTCTGTCATCACCAAGATTCCCTGCTTCCAAAATTTCTCTGCAAGTACTAACTTTATGTTCTTGTTCTAAGGAAAACTTGCTGCTCCTTGCATGGACTGCTACCTGAGTCCTCTCCAGGCTACGTTACTCTTCCTCCTCTCACATACTATAGACTTGAGAGTGTTAAAGATGTTATCCTTGATACTGTTTCTTTATCCTTCATACAAACACTCATACTTTGGGGCATTTATGACATACTGCACCAGTTACTCCTCTTCCTTGTTCTGCATTCTTGTGCAGACTTCAGGGTCAGTTTCTCTTGTTTGCTCAAGATTTAACATGCAGTTCACTGTGTCTGTGGCTGTCACAACACTCATAATTTTTGATGATTTAAAATTCTACATGGAAAGTCCATTTTCTACTCAGACCCCTTAGACCTTTCAAATTCTAATGTTCTCACACCTTCCATTTGATCAAATTATAGTCATTTTGACTAGAACAGTGCCTCCTCAACCTTTATAAGAGGCATTCTAGGCTCTTCCTTGTCTTTCTGGCTCATTTATCATACAGCCACCTACACCTCCAAAGAGGTCCAGGCTGATGGTTCACGTCTATATGCTCCTCTGCAGTGTGATCCTGGCCTTGCTCCTATCACGAGGTAGAGCCCTCCTGGAACCTAAGCTCGTGTTAGTGACTGGGTCACAGGCAGCCAGAATACAGCTGCTCGGTGCTGTGGGAATCCTGTGTCTCAGCCAGCCTGAAAACTTCTGCCCCACTATCTTCTTGTGGAGCTCAGAGCCACTGCAGAAACCACTTGACTTCTCCGTGACCAGCATGTCTGAATAGCTTATATTAACTACTCTACTCTACAGTGGAAATGGAGACTGTCCGTCAGAGATCCCAGTCTTAGCACTAGTGATGCGTGCAAAGAAGTCTTTGTGAAAGTGATTGCTATAGCTCCCGCTGTCTAGCCTCAGGCATTCAAATCACTCTCAGCCACTACAGTGGTCTCTGCTGCGACCTCAGACATCACAGAGGTTAGACAGATACATGAGAAGATGCTACCAAGCCTTTTCCCAGTTATTGATAGGCAGAATCCACACACACAAGGAAATGAATGTTCTACATGATGAAGTTTTGTGATGTTTGTTATGCACCATAAATGAGTAGAACAGATGTCAACCTAAAACAATCCCTGGCCCCACAAGAATCAAGCTTGGCATCGCTTTTCTACTATGGTGATGAGGGATAATCTCATCATTTCATTTATTATTTTGCTTCATTCATGTAGAACCGACCATCCATGCTCATAAAATAATCCCTTTCCCTCTTAGATTTTCTACATTCCCTTTCTGTTCATTTGTGGCCATGTGAATAGTTATGGCCAGTCAAAAGCTGTGACGCTTCTAGGTCAAGGTAGTTACAAGCAGATGTGCACCTTCTAACCACGCACTCTTTCATGTATTTGACACAAGAACAGATTCAATGAGGCAGAGATTTAAGATGGGGCTGACTAGGTGTCTGCATCTCTGCCTGCAGGGAACAGTGGAGGACAGCATCCTACCCTGCCCTGTGCCAACTGCAGGGTGGGAGAGAAATACATCACTGTTGTGTTAATTAGATTTATGGCATTAATCGTTCCTGCAAAATACTTTTGCTGACCCTGACTAGTTACGGTTTTCATGATCTATTGTTACAGTCATTCTCTTTGTATATTGTAAACTCCCATTTTTTTTCCTGTTTTTCCTCTAATTAAATTTAACTCAGTGCCCACTCAACTCCTCCACCCAGCTATTTGTAGCTGGGGATTAAAAAAAATAGCAACCTCTCTCACTGATTTATTTTTTTAACTCATAAACACAAACTTCAAGTGGATCATTAGTGCTTTCTGGTTATTCTCGATTTTCGTGTTTAATTCAGTCTCCAGTTTTCAAGTGGATGTTTCACACTTCCTTCATTTGCCAAAAATTAACACTCATTTCCCCCAAGTTTATTCTCAGCTGTTGACTAGCAAAGCCAAAGCCAGAGCAGTTTCCACAGGCCCCACGCCTCCACGCACCAATCTGTCCCCATCTGCCCATATACTGTGCCTGTCCTTTCCTTATTCAGGTGAATCATCTGCTCTTATGTAAAGCTAACAATCCCTCCTGTTACCCAACAGTTCCTTGCACTCCATCATGGCACTGCTGCCATTTACCCCTCTCTGCTTGACTATGAAGTTTCTCCTCTCCTGTGCTTGACCACCATTATCCAAGTATCATCAATTTCTCTTGAATGTAAAACTCCTTGTAGGAATTACCTTTACTCTCTGCTTGCTCTCCTCCAAGCTCTATCAAACCTCTGTCAATGACCCTCATGCCTTCCACATTCCCCCAAGCATCTCTCATCAAAGTCACCGTTGACCTTTATATTGCTAAATCAAATGGCCACTTTGCAGTTCTCATTGGAGACAATTTATTAGCAGCCTTTGGGACAATTGATTTCCTGCTCCTCTGTGAACCATCTAGCTTTGCTGCAGGGATGTTGGCCTCTTTTGGTTCACAGACTCACTGGTTGCTTGATTTTTCTTAGTGTTATTTTTCTGAATCATCCTTGTCTTCCCAGCTTCTGAGCACTGGAATACTCCATGGCTCAAAGTGCAGATTTCAACTTCCCATCTATTTTTAATCTTTCTGGTTGATCTGATGATCAGCCATGCCTCTCAATCTCAGCTGTGCAGCGTGAGTTCCAGATTTCTACCTCCACCTCTGACTTACAGATTTTTCCCTCTGACCTTGACTTTCATACCATCTTATTTAGCTCACTCCGCATTTTTACACTTTGATGCCAAACAGGTGCCTCTAACTTAGCAGACACACAGCTGAACTTTTGAATTCCCGCTCCTGCCCTACACAGCTCCTTCCTCCCATGCTCTGTCTGTCACAGGAAACAGCAGTTGCTTACCTACTCACATCCAGGCCTTCAGCAAACCCTTCAAATCTATTCCCAGATATATGATCTGAGTCTAATCCCTTTTCTCCATGCTACCCCCACACTACTTTATACCATCATTATAGCTCAGGAGAATTTGCAATAAATTATTTTTTGTTATACTTTATTAGTGTGTATTAATCTTATATGATGTTGGAGCTGATTTTAGAAGGTTGATACATGGATTTAACCTCTCTTAGCCAATTTCAATTCCATTTCTCCTTTCTCCAATTCATTTTTCCTTTACTTCTCATCTTTGTCTTCAGAAGTCACTTCCTGGTTTTCAATCCTCTCGCCTTTAATTATTTATTAATTTTTTAAATTTGATATGAGAAAGTATGCAATATTTAACTTCCTGAGTCTAGTTAACTTTCATTTAATGATGGTTTCTACTTCTACCCACTTTGCTGCAAATGCATGATTTCATTTTTCTTAAGGACTAATATTCCATTATATGCATATATATTTTCTTTATTCATTAATATGTCAATGGACATGTAGGGCAATAATTTCTTAGATAGTCACCCCATAAAATATTCTTTCCCTATCTCAGACTAATTTATATATTAGAACCAAAGAAGTCTTTAAAATGCAAGTCAGAACACACCTTCCTGTTGCATGATGCTTCTGATAGCTTTCCAAATCATCCAGATGGACACCTGAAGTCCTCACTTCTTGCAACCCACATGCCTACTCCCATGCTACTTCCAAACCTCACACAGTTGCCCACTGTATTATACAGCCCTGCTGTCTCTTGTTTTTTCTCAGTTTCTCTGGGGAACACAACCTCCGAGTCTTTGCATGTGTACCCTGTGGCCAGAAACAGTCTTTCTTTAGGTTGCTACATGGCTCCTCTTTCCTTTCATTTATGTCTCATTCAATTTTATTTTTCACAAAGGCTAATTTTTGTTGTGGTCACCTATGGCCTCCTGTCCGCTTTATTCTTATGCTTCACATCACCTATCAACAATAGAACATAGTTTTGTTCTATTTATATTTGGTGTCTTATTCCTCCCCTCTTCAATCCCAAATTGTAAACATCCTGGAGGGTAACGACTTGACTAGTTTGGTCCAGGACCCAGAATTCCTTGAACACAGGCAATGTTTAATAAAAATTTAAATCAGTGAATAAGTAGATGGCAATGGGATTCAGGTGCAGAAAGGTAAAACCTTGTATCTGGAAACGCTGAGATCACCAGCAAAGCCAGTCACCTGTGTGTGTCTAGGAGGAAACCTGCAGCGTGTAATGCAAGCTCGGAATGAACTGAGAAAAACACGAGGGCGCCATGGTTCCCAGTGCCTTGACGGCTACCTACGGAAGACCAGCGTGGTGCAGCCTGTGCCAGCTTAGGCTCTGGGTGGACTGTTAGCCTGTATTTCTTCCTGCAGACAGACAGATGAAGCACATCCCCTGAGAGCGTGGAGGGGGGTGAACGAGGTGAGAACTAAAAAGGCTGGCAATGAGCTATAAATTAAATTAGTGGCACTCTCCTTGGTTTGTGCTTCAATAAAGGACGTTAGGCTGGAGCTGAATGATTTCAAGTAACTTGAAATTTGTATTCTAATCTTAGAGTTATCTCTGACTACATTTCGAGAAAGACTATCATCATTATCTTCTTTGCTAAATCCCCCAAAACTAGAACATATAATTTGACAAATAAAAATTTACTTTTGGGAAAGCCAGGACAAAGTCTAATAGCTCTAGCTATTTATTCATAGAACATGTCTCTGAAAGGGCATTAAAATATTAACTGGATGAGTAGCCACAAATCAGCTTTACTGTTTAGTTTGTGTTGACAAGGGTGAAGATTTCCAGCCTGGGCACAAAACAGCACACATTCACCCCCACTCAGATACATCTTCATATGAAGTTAGGATGGGAACAGGTCTGCAAAAGAGCTTCCTTTCTATCCATCTGACTCTATGTAGTTCACCATCATGCAAATGGCAACTCACCAAAGGACTGGCCTCATGCAGTGTCATGGATACAGCACTGCAGGTAGGGCAGACATGCACCTTTCAAGCTCAGTTTGTTTGTGTTTTTCATTACATTCTGTCTCCCCATCTTCACTGACCTTGTGTGTCTGAGGCTCTGAGGGCAAAGCTGTGATTTTTTCTTATGTCTCTCTCTTTCCCAGAAGGGAAGGCAACAAAGGAGTTTAGATATTAGAGATGAGAGGTATAAGGCTAGTATATACTCTAAAAATTTTTTATAAAGAAATGATCAAATTGCAACTTCAATAAAACAAGAAAATGACTAATATTCCTTTAAATTCAAAATGTCAGAGTGATTAGTCCAAATTCTTTATTTTATTTTTTATTATTACTATTTTTTGTATCTTCTTGAGACAGGATCTCCCTACGCAGTTCACACTGGCCTTAAGCTCATTTAGTGTAGCCCAGGCTGATCTTGAACTCGCAATGATCCTCTTGCCTCAGTCTCCCAAGTAGTGCTGGGATTACAAGCATGTATCACCACCCCCAGCTCGACCCCCAGCTTCATTTTATATGTGAAGACCTAGACAAAGGGCCTATACACAACTGCTCAGTGCAACACAAAGTTGCAAGAAAAATGGGGATTGGAATCCAGGCATTCTAATCCCTTCCACACCACCATTTCTCAATCTCCTGAGCTTTACTAGTAGAACCATTTTGTAGACAAAACAAAGAACAGCAAAGCAAATTCCCCACTGGTAGAACAAAACTCTTAAGGATTTCTCACTGTGATGATTTCAGAACAGAGCAGAAATGTTTCTTTCAGAACTGCAGCTGCCAAATCTGCACTACCCTATCCAGGGTTGGCAACAGGTTTTAAAGGGCCCTAGGAGGAGCAAAGTGTGTGTTGCAAAGTCAGAGATTTTTCCTCATTGTGGTGGTCAGGGTTCTTTGTTTTTGTTTATAGAATAAGAACATAGCTGTGACCTTGTGGAGACAATGTATCAACCCAGCATTGGTAGGGCAGTGCTTCTCCCAATTTATACAGAATATACGTTATCTTTTTTGTGAAAAATCTGTCCATTATTTTGTTAATTTTAGAAGGAGCCCTTCTGGGTTCCAAGGAGTTCAGTCTGTGAACCTTGAGAAGCCTCATTTCCTTTGTGATCAAACTGTGCAATTCTGACACATCTTACTATCTCAAGTCCTGAGACTGAACCTATAAAACATAACAAGTTTAAATGGTTTCCAGTCTGCTCTTTATCAGTGGTAACAAAAGATGGTCATGCAGTTATTTGGGGAAAGCAAAGACTCTTGTTATTAGCAAGGTGGATTTGCACTGAGAGGTGGTATGCTAAGCCTAAGAGGCTCTGTTCCTTCACACGAAAGTCCATGCCTGCTTACCACAAAATTCTCTGTACTTGACACACCAGACTAACACTATGAAGGGACTTGCTGATACTTACTAGTTATTATGTGTTAGGAGCAACAATTATATTCTGTTACATTTTAAAAATAACCATTTGAAGATTAAAATTATTTTCCCCAAATCATATACAAGGACAAAATAAAACTTCAGAAGATGAACTCTCTGTCTCTCTGTCTCTGTCTCTCTCTGTCTCTCTCTGTCTCTGTCTCTCTCTGTCTCTCTGTCTCTCTGTCTCTGTCTGTCTCTCTCTCTCTCTCTCTCTCTCTCTCTCTCTCTCTCTCTCTCTCTCCTCTCTCTCTGTATGTCTATCCTCTGGGGATTGAGCCCAGGGAGCACTGAGCTACATCTCCATCTTTGTTTAATTTTTGAAACGGGGTCTTGCTAAGCTGCCCATTCTGATGTTCAGTTTGTGATCTGATTCTCCTGCCTCAGATTCCTGATAGTTGGAATTTTGGGTTTATGCCACCGGACCCTGCTGAAATAAATTAATTTAAAAACTGGGCCAAATTCAAGTTGGGCTCACCAGTAAAGAAGTCTTAACTAACATCCACACAATGAGTTCTCTTTGTGTTTTCAATTTCAAAGATATTTGAGGAGGTGATTAAAAAAAAGGAGCATGGCTATGGCTTAGACTCTTTGGATCACATGCTGGCATTTTTTTTCATTTAATAATAAACTAATTTACAACTAATGTGAAGTCGAGGAGTCGCAGTGATTACTCTTTTGCTCATGTCAGCTCAGCACCTAGAGGCTCATTTCTAAATCACCTCACACAGACATCACACCTCACCACACAGCACCTCTGTGTCACCATCGAGGTCACCATGACCTCCCCAGTGTCCTTGCTGCATCCTCACTCACTTCTATTCTCAGACTTTATCTTCTGTTTCACAAGAACACACATACACCCAGAGACACGTGCACAGTGTGTATGTATTCTTGGGAAGTCACTCATGTATGGCTGGAGGAAAACTCACAAGAGTAGATAATTTTGACTGAGGGTGCCCATGAACTATTTTCATTAGAGGTGAATAAAATTAGAGGTTGCAGCTCAGAGGCATCTGGGAGATTTCGCCTTGTGTAAAGCAAGGGAGTGGAAAGTGTTCTATGCAAAAACTTTGAAATGAAACAACCAAAGTTTACTTGGGAAATATCAGGATGTATCAAGGATACATCAAGGGTCCTCAGAATTGTCTTTCCATGACAATTGTTCTTTACTGCTGCCAGTGAGGATGCTCGTAAATATGAGACACTAAATTAAATTGGAAATAAATCTTATATCTCCTTAATTCCATCTCCCAGGACCTCTGGCTTTCCATTTTTTTCTTTGAGGAAGCTGAGTAGAGTATTCCAATGTAGTACAAATTAAAAAACATTTGAAAGCATTAAACTAAAGGGCAAGGTGGTGTAGTCTTCCCATAATTCCTGGAAAGGCACAATGTGGTGAAACAGACAGTCCCAAGAAACATTTCACATCATCACACAGACACACCAGTGCAAAATTAAAATTTCCACCTAAGAATTCAAGAAATGTACTACCTTGCCACCAAATGGCAAGAATCCGATTACCACAAGGATGGATAGTTACCCATGGCGAAGAACGGGATTCCCAACAGGGTGGAGTTGTACTTCCCATCCGTGATGAAGAAGATCCCTGCTGCCGTCACGAGGGAGATGCACACGGTGAGCACCCCCAGCAGGCCCAGGAAGGGCTTGCTGCGCAGACAATCCTTCATGGAACTGGAGAGCGTGGCTGTGGTCAGGATGAGCACGAGGCTCACCAGCACCTTGCTTCTGGCTAGGATGCTGGTCTTATGAAAGTCTCTCCAGAGACTGAAGGATGCGAGAGGGTAGAGCTGGAGGTCTTGGTGCTCCTCCTGGAGCTTCCTCACAAGCTTACAGAACTCATTCTCCCACTTTTCCCCGATGAGGTCTTGGGTGGCAGAGCCGTAGGTTTGGAGGTAGTAGGTGATCTGAATGGCTCTGGCAGACTTGACCCGCTGGTCCTTGCTGTTGGGCACTTCCACTACCCCGCCCAGCTGATGTCCAATAAAACTGTTCCTCCCATCCTTGAAAACATGAAAAGGGGAGACTTAAGTTACCAGAAGGATGCAGGTCCCAGGAAACAGTGTCTTACTCTAAGTAAAGGAGCATAAGGAAGGCAAAGATGGATGCTAGACACTCGGAACTGATGTAGGTGGAGAGGCAAATCAGGAGTTTACATAATCAACCTGGCGGAGCAACACGGGACACCATGCATGATAATCTGGGTTAGAAACAATGCAAAGAATATCATAGAACTACACGAGACTCGCCACATGCATAGAAAAATGTTCACAAATATTATTTTGTGATCCCCAAACACCCTGACTGCAACCATTTCCTTGTGTAGCATCTATTATGGCTCTTTAATGAAGGTCAAGCTTATTATTTTTTGCCAGAAGTGAAGCATGGTGTGACCTAACAACACTTCAAAACTTAATATAAATAAATATGTTTTGTATAAATATATGTGTAACTTTCTGGGACCCACAAACTCCTACTTCAACATACATACAAATTCAAACATGAATATCCTTCCTTCTTTGTATTTAGTGATATAATAACACAATGCAGAACAGTACAAAAATAATGTTTCTTGCAATTGGTTTACTTAGGTTGAAATGTTTCCTAAATATACACGGGTTGATTAAAATAGGTGAATGTTTAAATTAAAAAAATGTATTATATTAAGAGACATATCACCACTAATCCGCACTGCCCCCCCAAATTCTTCCGCACTTAAAATAATTATTCTGTCATTCTCGTCACTTTCTGAAGCAGCTCTGGAAGTCTTTTTTCATGAGTGTCTTTAAGAATGTCTTGGTCAAAAATATGGTAAATGCTGCTCCCAGTGCCAACCAATGGAAAGACAGGCTGTGAAAACATTGCCACGTGTTCTCATTCACGTTATTCACCAGATCTGGCACGGTGTGACTGCTGACTCTTCCACCACATCAAAATAATCCTAAGAGGTCGATATTTTGCATCTATTTAGAACACCAAGGCAGTCACAGCAGCAAAACTAAAAACACGCAGGAAAGAAGACTTCTAGAACTGCTTTAGAAAGTGTCAAGAATGGTGGGATGAGTGTGTTTGCGGTGAGGAGATTGACGGACCACATCTTTCATTGTAATATCTTTTAAGCATCTAATCATTCACCAGATTTCTGAAATGCACCGTGTAATGTGATTGCTGCTTGACTCATTACCATCTTCTTGTAAACACCTGCCTCGGATGCAGGCTGATCTCTCCCTATATGACGGTGGCAATGCTCCCAAGAGACTAATAACACATTTTTGGATGTGGTTGCCAAAATTCACCTCAGCTCTAGAGTGTGACATGAGGTAAGCAAGTGTACAAAGGGTGGAAGCCCAACTAGAGAAGACCCCTTCTCCAGTAAGGCACCCCAGGAAGCAGGTTAGTAGCAGACACAGGCTCAGAACAGCGGTCCTCCTCCAGGGTGCCTCACCACTCAGAAAGAAGCTCTGACAGCTGTCACCAAATCCTAACCAATTTGGAAGTTTAATCTTTGCCACTACTGACATACACTGCAATGGGAGTGATTTTCAGAATGCTGGAGCTGGGGGCAGGATGTAAGATGAAGAATAACCCTGAAAACCCAGGTGCGAGGCAGGCACCTGGGTGAATTTATGTCCCATGTAGACTGCATATGAGCTAAACTGGACAAAACAGTCCAGATGAAAGTTTCTTAGAAAGCATAGCCATGGTGGGAAACAACTCTTTATGGACAGAGCAGCAGATAAAGATGATGGATCCATAACCAGGAGTAATTTTTGGGACCATCAGAAATCTGGTAATTACAGGAACTAAGGGGTTGCTTAATCCAAACACCTACATCTGAGGTATTGATATTTGTATTCTTGATATGCACCAAAGCATCCTAACATTTAACAGCATTTGTAAGTACATGAAAGGGTAAAGTTTACTGAGGGTGCAAATGCTATTAGTAGAATCATCAGTGCTTGCAAAAATGAAATTTCATACCCAAATACTCATCTCTCCCTAGATGTTAGATAATTGCAGTCATTCTAATCAACTCAACCTGACTAATTCTCAATGAACACAGTACTTCTTAAGAACAATTTGATTTGAGAATCTCCTCCCCCTCGGTGTTACTGCCCACTTTCATAGGATCTTTGTAATTTCCTCATCTTTCTTCTTTATAAAAATTGAACGAAGGTTTGGTTCCAAGTTCCCGACATCCTCTCTCGGTCAAGCTCCAAGGGTGCCCAGGGGAAGGAGGTACATTTTGGAAAAAGTGATGGGAATCCTGTCCAGAAGAGCAGGCAGTACACTTTGTACTTGACCAGTGGACCCACACTGCTCCTCAAGCTTGTTTATTTTCGTTTGAAGCATGGTGTGATTTTTGTCTCCTCCTCTCCCCTTCTTCTGGGCTCCATTCCTATTTCTTGAACATCAAATTGATTTCCATCTCAAGGTTTTTGAGTCTGTGGTTCCTGCTGCTGGAATATTTTCTTACACTCTTCTTAGGGCCAAGACCACTTCCTTCGTTGAAGGTATTAGCTTTAAAGAAACTGTACCATACAATCTAAACCAGACCATTCCTTCCCTGCAAACTTTCTACTTTACAGTTCTATGTTGTGTTCTTCTTGCTAGGGATTTTTATCTGAAGTGGTCTCTTAATGATTTAACCACTTCTCTTTGTCTCTGCAGCAAGGTGCAGCATTGACAGCTGCCCATTCCTATCTTGCTAATAACTTTGCTGTACTGTATCTGGAACAAGCTTTCTTTCTAATAAACTCTCCACTTTTGTTAACTGAGTGAATTACCTCAAAGTGTGCATTCATAATTCTAGGTGTTTTTGAAAGGCAGTTTCACTAAAATCAGGAAATACAAGACACACATTTATCTTTTTTCTCAGTCTACTTATTCTCATGTAACATTTCCCAAAAACATATTCCTGTTCCATTTTCACGTGCACCAGACACTTGCAGCAAAGCAGCTGACAGACGAGGCCACAGGATGCACTAGAGAAAGGCATACATGACTCGTGGCCCCGAGAGCTAGCATGACAGGCGATGCTCACAGCTCTGAAGAGAGTGGTGAGATGTGAGGCTGTTCAGGAAGGATGCAGAATGCCCTGCTAAGGTCCACAGCTTCCTTGCTCTCAATACAAAACCACTGGTGGCATCTCAGAAGAAGGACTTGATTTCCTTTTCTGGAGTGCTCTCAGTGCCCTGGAAAAACAGACTTAAGAAGAGGGATGCCTTTGAAGGAAAGGGCTCAGCAAGAAACCCCCTGCAGTATTTCAGGTTCTCGATGCGGCATACGAAAATGTCAGGGAGGCAGTCTCTGGTAGGCAAATTGTTTCAAGGTGAATCAATAAAACTGCAGGTCATGATGCTATCTCACAGCCATAAACCATCTCACTATGTTATCTCTCTAGCAGCAATAATGCTGGAAAAAAAGCAGTCTTGGTTTTTTTTTGGCTTTTATTTAGTCTGAGGTTACTATTTTGTGTCATTAATTTCTGATTTTTATATCCAGTCCATGCCTAACCAGTGAAAAGAAAATTAAACTCTTAGATAAGATCAAGTAATAAATTTTTAAAGATAGGAGAGAATGGAGACATTAATGTCGTATATAATCATGCAGAGAAGGAATTATCTGATGATGTTGTGAAATTATAGGGAAACGAGTCTAATATCTGCTCAATATGTAGGCTAGGTTAAAATTTGGGTACTTGTCTATGACTGCAAGAAATTTGGCAGCTCAGCTATGCACGGCGATTGTGATTCAGATTTCATTGATTTTTGATGAGATAGGAACTGGAAGGATATTGCAAACTTTTAGGTAGTCAGTTGTCTTTTATTGCCGAAAAATAAAACCTTTTGTGTATAATAGATGGTAACGTTTCTAAAGGAACAATAAGGCTTTGTTTGTTTGAACAAGATTTTTCCTTGTGTTAGTTTCTAACTGGCATCTCTCAGTTTCCTTTCTACTGTTGGATAGATACACAAACTAGGATAAAATGGAACCATCAGTCATCCTGATTTTCTATTCCAAGATTTTATTTAGTAGAAAGAAGCAACTAATGAAAAAGCAAGTCCCTCCAGGGTATTCACTTAAAACAAATCAAAATGAAGACTTCAAAGCATTAAAATGCCTTTAAATAAAGTATGAACTGAATTTCTTTTGTCATATTAGTAAGCTGGGAAAGCATGGTGGTGTATCTCAAAGGTTTTTTTTCCAAAGAGAATGGTTTAAAAACAAGGCTTCGGTGTTACTGAAATGAAATATAAACTTCAGTCCACCAGAATATGAAATAAGCCTAACAACAATCCAGCATGTCAATGAACCGAGACTTGGTTGGAGATTTTTAAAGTCTGTGGCTGACTGGCTGCCAAGATTTGGCAAGATGCTAAGAAAGCACAGTGGAGCCACCTGTCCTCGAGGTGCTCAGGAGGCCCTGCAGTCAGTGATTATTTTAGTAAAGAGGGAGGTTTGGTGGGTACCTGAGAAGAGGAAGTGTCCCCTGTAGGGAACACAATAGGCAGCCCTGGCCTGGAGAATGGCCGTGCTGTGGTGCTGTGCCTCTGGGACTGTAAGCATGGAATCCAGGGTCTGAGTTGGTGATGGTGCAGGAATTGGGAGGAGACGTGTGTGAAGATTCATTTACTGAAAAGTGCGCTTTGATTGCAGTGTGAAAATTGGACTTCTGGTGCCCCTTGGGGATGGAAATGAGCATAGAGAAGGGCATGTCACGTATATAAATGCACATGTCTATATACACATAGATATATATTTACATGTATGTACATATTCACACAAGTACATAGGTCCTCATGTGGTTCTTTGTGATGTATATACACACATGTAATCTTTCTTACAGATTTTTCTAAAGCAAGTCTCACTTAACATTGTATGATCATTAAAAAGATTTTTTGGAGCCAGGGAAATAGCTCAGTGGCACAAGCACCTGCCTGGCAAACATGAAGTCATGAGTTCTATTCCGAGTACCAAAAAAAAACAAAAAACAAAAAACAAAAAAAAAGACATTTTTTTCCAGATCTTATACAATGTACACATTCTGAAAATAAAATGTCCCCAGAGCAGGCCTTTTAAAAAAAAAAAAAAAAAGTAGTGCTTCTTCTGGAGTGCTAAAGGCATTCGGGGAAAAAAATTCCTCCTTAGGGGTGTGAGCATTGTGGGAAGGGAGACGCTCATGTGAATGACTCCCAGCATTCCAGTAAATTAGAACAAATATCTGTACCGAGTATCTGGGAAGGCAGGTTGCTAGCCTCATTGTAAAAACAAGATAAAGACCCATAAAAGGAAAAAAATCTTTCCCAGTGAGTATTTTATACTTCTCTTGTAGGAACAAAGCACTACCGGCTCATAAACAGAAATAATACAGAAAGTTTGCTAGTGGGATTGAACGCAGGGTAGGTTGGAATGGGAGGGATGAATTCCTGATGGCATCCAACATAATTTCACTTAGCAGGCCACGTGCAGGACGGGTGGGGCAAAAATTAGTACTTCCTTAGTCTGAGGCTCAAGCTCTGCACAATCTGCTGCACAGTTCCTAAGACAACCTGAGTTCTCCACCTCAGACTGCATGGTTTTACTCACTGAGACATAGCGAGGTATGCAACATGAGGTCACAGGTGAGTAACCGCAGATTTCTGGATTGCTAAGAATCAGATAAAATGCTAACTCTACCCATGAGCTGACCCAGTTTGCTCTGGGATAAAATAGTGCATTCCTTTCAAAGAAGAGGGGAAGCTGGTGGGTCAGGATCACTCTGTTTTGAGTTCTAAATAGTCCCTCCTGCTCTTCTTTCTAACTCTTGCCTTTGTATTTTTCTATCCCAGTCATTTTATTCTTTAATTTGATTAACAAAGGTCAAAGCATGTGGCCGCATGATACCTCCTTTTAGTACAGTATTTGCATTTAGCATCATGCTGAGTGAAATCCATCTTTTTTCCAGAATTATCCAGATAGCTGTAATCACAGAGGCATAGATTATAAAGTTGAATAAAATTCCAGGAAATGTGCCATTGATTTATGTCATTTGGAGGAAGCATTTGCATTTATGAATTCCACTTTTCTAATTCTTGTTTTGATTTGCTTTCTAAGATTGTATCATATTTCATTTAAACGGACTTCTGATAATTAATACATGTTATTTTTTATCATTGTTATCTGAGTATCTTTTAAATTCCAGCTACTAAGTACACTGAAGACAAGGAATGAAGAAGGTATCTTTTTCACAATAAAAGAAATTCATATGGGAAATATAGGAGAATGGAAATGTAATGGAACAAAGTGAAATACATAGTATATATAGCGTGATGGTCTTCATGTACCATTGTGAGGTGGACTGAGTCTTTATCCGTAATAAAAATGACTCCCTTGTATCCATACTGGAGGTGGTTCAGATCTCACTGTTTTATATAAGCATTCTCCTGACCTCCTCTTTAGTTCGTCTCCTTTCTCCTTCCCTTCCCTTTCCCTCTATCACCAATTCTGTTTTCACTAAGCTCTCTTTCCCTCCTCTCATCCTTTCTCCCTGTTCCTT
The DNA here is from genome assembly GCF_034190915.1 of Cavia porcellus. Classification (NCBI taxonomy): domain Eukaryota; kingdom Metazoa; phylum Chordata; class Mammalia; order Rodentia; family Caviidae; genus Cavia; species Cavia porcellus. Next base: position 37,143,009 of record NW_026947511.1, on the reverse strand, counting down.
CTCTTCCCTTTTCATTTCTGTCCCCCCCAGAAAGATAACTGCTCTAAAGCCACACCAAGGAATAATTATTGAACTATGGAAGTGAAATTCCAGATAAACCACACTTGATTAAATCCCCTGTATCTTTCCTAAATTTCCTTTTCTTTGAAACCCCTAAGGTCACGTATGCTTTGAAAACATACTTCGTGATATGCACCCTAATGTAGCCCATACAATTTTTTTTACTATGACTGAGATATTCAGTCTGATTATTAAAGTAACTAAAACACCAAGAAAGTAAATGCTATCCTATCTCATAGCTCTGTGTGGGAGTTAGATAATCAGCATGGGAAAGAAGGGACTAGAGCCTCAACTTTCCAAGTATATTAACATTTTATGAGCTTATCTTATACATTTTAGAAATAGCATGAGGTGGTCCTTGTATTAAATTTTTATACTGTTGGATATCTTGAAATACCTAGATGCCCTTTGGATGGTAATATTTTAAAAAACCTTTTAAGATACTTAAATAAATTAAAAGAAAACCTTTCAAAATAAACTGCAAGGGTTTTTTTTTTTTTTTTTTTTTTTTTTTTTTTTTTTTTTTTTTTTGCATGATGATTTGCTGTATTGCAAAGTTAACCAAAATTCACTAACTATTTAGAACAGGACCCTTCTGGCTGTCTTGGAAACTAATACTAAACTTCCTTGCATGGCCCTGATACGTGGAGAGGGAACTCTGCCAAGCTGAGCACACTGTGAGCACAGCTATCAATCAGGAGCACGTGAGCTGTGCTTAAGGACTGCAGGCCAACCTCAGGAGGAAGGCAGACCTTTGTGTCATGTTATTTAAGTAAGAATGATTCCTGGAACCCATTTCTACGGGTGTTTTTACTTTGACCCCTTTGTCAGGCTTTTCTACTAATAATATCCACAAGTAAATTTTTTTCATTTGATCCTCATGTCCCATTTTTACTTGGGAAAGTATGGTAACTTTAGTAAGTCAGGAGGTAAGGAATTCCACAAGCAAAAGTGTAAATAAGTAGACAACCCCAAAAGATTTTTTGACAGTCGATTTATCTGGACTTTTATGCAAAGAGGAAGTCGTGAAGGCAGGCAGTCTCATTCTAGTGAGAACAATCATCCCCGTGGATGTGCTATCCACAGTGAGGCCGGAGTTCAGCAGTGTGTGTCTGGGATCTTTCGGGAGAAGCCCAAAGAGTTGGTTCCTATTACCCTCTATTACATTCAAATGAACACCTGTGCATGGGCTGCCTGTAATCTGGAAAACAGCCTCTTCTAAGTCCAAACTTGCAACTGGGCACACAGAATTCATCCTCCTCCTGCTCAGGATCCCTGTCACACACAGTCAGGTCTGCAGCGCTGCCATCTGGTTTTATTCCAGGCATCAAACAGATGGGACTTTGGAGTTCGACAAACTCCACAGTGGAGAGAGTCTCTCTCTGCAGGTAAGATGAGGGACGGACGAAAGGACAAGCCCTCCTGGTCCTTAGTACATGGGCCCCCAGCTGAAAGCCCCTTCTGCCACTAGAGCATTTGGTGTGGCATGAAGAAACCTCTCACAGTTTCTTGTTTAAAAAATCACTTGGGTTTAAATTTCATAAATAAAACGGAAGTGTGAAGCTAGTCTACTCTTTCATGCGGTGTTGGCTGTGCCATTATTTGAGCACCATGCCACAGTTTTTGGAGGAATATAATTTCATCAAGGCCATTTCCAGCACATTTCAAGCTAAATGTATCTATTTTAGTTTGATATTTTATGCTTGCTATGGACATTAAATATCCCTCCAGTATTCTGTAATGTCACAGCCATTGCTAAAGAATGCTAAGGACACCATCTAGATGCTTTCCTGTCCCCTCCCATAGCTGTGATTTAATTTAAACCACTCATTTATGTTCATGTGAAGAAACTGAAAAAATACACAGTAAGAAATGCAAATATGAAACACTACAAATCGTTGCTGCATCCAACTGGACACATTTGAAGAAGAAAAGGTTTTGAGAACGTGTGCTACAAATAAACTATTTTACAGGCACAGAAATATACAAGGCTGCTCCACTGTTCTTAAAAGCATTCTGTGTCACTTTCCCTTAGAGCAACACAATTAGTTCCTTATAACTTCGCAAGTATTTAGAGAATTCAAGGCGACTATGTGATACCTCACAAGGTGAGAGGCTCCCTTCTTGTGAGAGGTTATGTAGAGAAAATAACCTAACATCTTGCATTTATACAGAGGTACTTCAGCTCAGTAAGTGGGTATCTGTTTAGACTGAAATCTCAGGGCTATTTGAAACCACTACAGTTAGTTACATAAGCAGGTATTTAGGGGAAGGTTTTTCAAATGCATATTGCTATGTGAACACATTGTTCAAAACACCAATCATAACGCACATCAAAACAACACTCCCTCAGAATTGGATGTGATAGCTGCCTATTTCTCACTAGATCCGTTTACAAAAAGTCCCTGAGTGATGCTGGGGGAATGGAATTGCACTCAGGACTGGGGTCCGGAGCTTGGATAACCTAGGGACTTGTGATATGAACTGGCAGTGAGTTCCCCCACACCTTCCATCAGCTGTCTGAGCAGTGACCTGTACATCCAGAACAGAGAAGAAGGAAGGACCCAAGGGAGACTCCAGGGGCTCTTGTGTACCCTCTTAGGGATCTGTGACAGTAGTAATTGAAGACCTTTGAGACCATCTTGTGGAATGGATGAGCTACAGATTCCCTTTTACAGCAACGTGAAGAACGTATGTAGGTGTCAGGACTTTTTCATAGGTTCTAGTAGCTATCTGTGCGGAGACCCCTGAATTAATCAAGTGACAACAGAGGAGAAAACAGGTTTAAAAAAAGGGCTAATTAAGTGCAGTGGGTAAAATCTGGTAATTAAATGTGGGAAATGAAGGACAAGAAAGGGGATGGAACAAGACTCCACAGCAGTGGCCCGGGGACCTGGCAGGTAACAGTGGCATGCACTGAGCTGAAGGCCATATTTGCATGAGATTAGTGGATCAGGAATTGATCGCTACATATTGAGTTTTAGGCACCTGAAAAACACCAAGGTGGAGAAACTTACAAATAAGTAAAAGCATAAGTAGTTTGTTAAGGACTAGAGCTATAGATGAGGAGATTCTTTGCTTCATCAAACTTTAGTCAGACTCTTGAACCTTCTAACTTTGCTATCACAGTTTTAGCAAGAATCCTGCTAGCACATTTTAGCAAGACCACCCCACCCTCAATATCTCTCACTGGGATTCTCAGATGCCACCATTCCCTTGGGTGATTTCTGATCTCCCTGGCCTGTCTTCAGCAAGAAAGCCTTTGGCACCCTGCTCACAGAATTCTTCCCTAGTCTTGATGTTGCCTCTTGCTGATTCTCTACCTGCTGATCTCCACCCTTCGCCTTGCCTGTAAATTGCCACTTGCCCTGGCTGTGTTCTGAGGTGAGTACCAACTCCCCATTCCAGCAGTCTGGATCCTACCACAATAGCATCCCCTTGAATAGCATCTTCTTTACCACCTAAACTGTACCAAGAATCATATGATAGCTATTGCACCAAGACCGAGGTAGAGTAAGGTTTTTATTGGACTCTAAGACCTCTCACCAGGGCTCTAATGGCGAACCTTTGAAATCTCTGTGTTCACTGCTGACTAATCAGGGACCCACTGGTAAATACAAACCTTTGTTTTGGGCAGATGCCTGTTAAGGCTAGGCAGGATAAATGTGGCTCCTGAGGTGAGTGTGCTCCAGGAGGCTGGGTTAAAACCCCAGGGTTCCTCCTCCTGAGCCAGATCTTTTTGTTCTGAGTAGGGATGAATCCCTGCCTCCTGGGATGGAGCTCTTTTCTTGGTTCAGTTTGAAAAGAAGACTATGCCATGACTCCGGAACTGGAAGTCACCCTTCCTGGTTCTCTGTGAGCTCTCTGTGCTCTTCTGTGTGATCCTGTTTCCCTCCAGGGACTTCTGATTGAACCTTCTCTTCTTTAGCCCTCCACCAGCTCTGCCCTCCTTCTTGCTGGCATGATTTTGGTGACACCAATTTGGAGTTTTAGTGACTCTGTGGGAAACTTAAGGTCTCCTCAAATGCCTTCCCTAGTCCTCTCCCTTCTCAGGACCCGCACTCACACTTCTGACTCTTAATGAATTGGTAAATCCCTCTTGAGTCCTGTCCCCTCCATCCTGCTGTGCCTTCCAGTCTTCCTTTCCCTTCTCGTGTCATTCCTCGGCCCCTACAGTAGCTTGACCTTCAGACCCCAGCCCTTCACTGGAGCCACTCAAGGTGCTCCAGGCCTTGCAAAAGTAGCCACTGACTCTGGAAGGGTAAACCAGGCTTGCTGGGAATAAACTAGTTGCTTTACTCAGTTTGGGTAGACATCCAGCCAGCTACTAGGTGGATCCTTAGCAAAAAGACAGTGTACAGCCTCCATGGGATCATACAAATATCAGGGCAACAGGAAACCTCAGAAGTCTTCTCTAAAAATGCCAGCAAAGAGCTTCAGCTCCTGCTGAGCAGGTCAATTCAACTTGTTTGCTTTGGTCAGAAATACAGTTCAGCTACAGGTATGAAATAGAGAAAAGATCAAATAAAATATAATCACCCTATATAAGCAGGAAGTTTGCTGTGTTTTCCCCAATTTATAACTAAAGTTTAAGAATAAAAGCATATATTCGTTCACACCTGTGTACATGTTTATGTATGTTAATATATGTGTAAATCTATTTATGTGCATGTTTTATGTGTATGTGGTATTTTTTCATATTTAGATGATAATACTTAATTAGTTTTAAAAAAATCTCATAGAAATTCCATGTAAATTGACTTAGAGATGAATGTTTACATAAATTAAATATACCTAAAATGTCCATGAATATGGAAAAATCCCAAAGGATTTTTTTCAAGTCCATGTGACTTGGGTACATCTCTGATAAATGAGATTATTTTATCATTGCCAGTTTGATAAAACAGCTCTGTCTTCAGAGTTGTCAGTATTAAGGAAAATATGAACATAGATTTTTATTCTACTTCAATTTGCTAATCAAATATAGGTAAAACAGACAACAAAATAAGTGGATGATGGTTAGTTTTGTTTAATGTCATACTATTCCTGCCTAAAAGCAGTTACTATGTATGCTTAAAAATACAGCTACGTAATGCCTAGTACTATGTATGCCTAAAATCTTTTTGGTAACTTGTACATTTAGTTATGCTAAGTTAATAATAGTTTTTCACTAAAAACATAGACCATTCTTAAATAAAATAAACTCCAGAGACATCCATTACTGAAGGTATGTTCAATGTCTATGCTTGTGAAATTTGTTTTCACGTGGTACAGAAAAGCTAAATATTTTGATCTCTTACAATGGGAGCCATTATACTGTGATGAGGCATATTCCTATAAAAATGGGTTCTCCATCCATAACAGGTTCTTTTTTCTATGGAGTCCTGGTGTATGACAGACAGTTCACGTTTGTGTACTTAGTCTTCTCTGAACATACATAATCACAACTACTAGAAATCATACAGCAAAGGAAAACACAGTGCATGAAAACCAGTGTGGGGTTATTTTTGATAAGGAAATTTATAAAACACAAAGGGTACGTTTTTGATAATGTCAGAAGACAGTAATTTTATTCCAGGGTAGAATGACTTGTAGTTTCTGAATGAGAAAAGACAAGAAATTAAGGGCAAAACTGGGATGGATATGAGACAACTCTAGAAAGTTTGTGGAAAAGAAATCCTGAAAAAGAATTCTTTGTGAGGTCAAGCCAGCAAAGATTCAAGTAGACTTATTTATAATTTCTCTTTGAAAGAGAGTCAAGACAAAGTCCACTAAGGAAAGCAAAAGTCTTTTCTGTTATAATAACCATTTGTAGATTATTTGTTCTTACTGAGAAACTATAAAAACTTTTTTCTTTACCTTTTAAGTAATTTTCCTAGGAAAAAGGATTATGGTTTTTTTTTTTTTCAAAATAATTTCTGTATCTGGCTTGTTTTGCTCAGTATTATGGTTTCAAGCTCCATCCTTTATCCTGGCAAGGCACTGTTCTTTGTAGCTGAGTAATATTCCATTGTGCATATAGTCCATATTTTTCTTATCTGTCCATTGATTGCCCTCTAGGCTGTCTCCACAGCCTAGCTATTTGTAAACTGCACTGCTTCTAAACATGGGGATGGTGTCTCTAAATATGGTATCTCAAAAGTTAAACATTTCATGGTTTTTTTCCCATTTGAGATGAGATAAGAATTTAAAGGAAATAAAGATGATAAAGACATGTTATATGTATGTGCCAGTTTGCCAAATGAACATCACTATTATGTATTATATTATTATATATTTACATTAATAAGAACAAAGAAAAACATGGTCACAAGAGAAAGACAACACAAAACCCAAGAGTCAATGTGAAACTGTAACAATAAATAAGCAAATAAATGTGAATACTTTTCCCAGGGGAAAGTAATTTTCTGTGTCTTATGATAAACATCACATTCTTGATTATTATAGAGATCCTCGGTGTTGTTTCATAGTGATCTGTGGTCCTATCTAAAATTTCTCACGCTTTTGACTTTTTTATAAATCTCTCAAAATCAAATCTTAAATAAAATATTTTTGAGTTACACTAATTTTAAGACTTCTGAGATGATTCCTGGAAAATCATTAAAGGACTTGTTCTTTCATCTAGTAACAAGAGATGTTAAAAATTATTGGGTTTGTGTTAAATTCCATGGGAAGCATTGTCAAAGAAGAAGTGATTTTAAACTTTACTTTCAGTATAGTTTTGTATGTTTTTGACAAATGTGTTCCTGAAACTGCTAGCAATATGATATGTCCTGGTATAATTTTATTCATCATAATTCCAGTTATTATTTAAAACACTGTATACCAGAAAAGTGACCAAATCCCCTTATCAAATGAACCTCATCAGATCTCTGACCTCAGACATTTTAAGTCCTTTGCCATGCACAGGTAATTTTTTGCTCAGTCTGTTCTTAGAGCATTTGAGATCAACTTTAGGCCAAATGTTTTATCCTCAAAATATTCACAGAGTAGACTCTAAAGATGTCCTGAAATGTAAGCTTCACAGCCTAGCGATCATGCCAGTGCACTGGGTGAGAATTTCCAGAACTAATAGAAAAACTGATACATTCATAAAATTTCCAGCCTGAGTTTAAGCAAAGCAATGATTAATTATATTAGATCGAGTCAACCTATGAGGCTGACTGCAACTTTTATGGTTTTTCTGCCTGAAACACTGCAAGTTCTCTGAGGATTTATTTGAAAGATATAGATGAAATTCCTCTTTTTATTTTACACTACCTATAAATTATAACAATTAGGAAGAGACTATCCTTGTAAACAAAGGTAAAACTATTACTTTTCTACCTTACCTGATCCTTCTAGAATTTAGAGGTCTTTTCAAGTGCGTTTATTTTCATGGCAATATACATATTTAACTAAATTCAGTTTACAGGGTTGTTGGTTTTATAGGTGAGTACAAGTCAGGTTCTTAGGAACATCAGGTTATCTTGGGAACCTCAGGAAAATCAGGATTTCCCCCAAATTTATAAAAATTCCTGGCTTGGTTTTAAAAAGTCTAATCTGAGATTTCTCACATAAAGTTCCAGCATAGCAAACTAAAAAAGTACCTTTGCAGTCAGTGACCATTTGTGCTACATTTCTACAAGGCCACATTTATTGAGCTTATACTTACTTTACAGGCAACTCAGTGTTACTATAATTATATTTGAAAGAAAAAGAGTGGCTATAGAAAGAAGAATGTTGTACTCCAATAGAGAACCCTTTTGTCTACATGAAATTCTAGTGCAGCTTGTTGTCTCTAAGGTTTTGTTCCTCATCTGTGAGCTGGAATGGATTTACATTCGAGTTTCTATAAATAACTGGTGCAACTCTCAAAAGTAACATACCCATTTTCTCTCCTCCTGCCTGACTTGGCCTTGCTATAAACTAAAATGCTCCTTTGTACAAAGCCCTGCGAGGTGACATTGAACAAACTGATATAAACTTTGAGGAAACTTTCAGAACAAATCAGGCACAGGTGACTGATGTCTTCTGTGGTGCAGATACCGAAAACAGGCACCAGAACACCTGGTAACATCAAGGAAGGCATTTAACTGCTGATCAGAAATCAGACTGTCACCGTCATGCAGCATCTAACAAGGACACTTTAAACTTAACACTTGGAATTCCTCCCCACCAACTGCTCTGCCTTGGCCTGCTTTGTTTACAAAGAAACTCTCTTTGGCCATGTCTGGTGGTTTGCACCATCGGCGGTCTCCTCTCTCTCAAGCCCTGGCAACTGGTCCTTAATGAACAAAAGGCAAATGAATGAAAAAATGAACTTGCACACTTGGAAAGATTCTTCACTCCCAAAATTTTGTCAGGCTTTTGAAATTTCTTTGAGACCCATTTTTTGATTTCTTCATAAAATCCAATTTTAGAAATAATCTTGCTAAAAAAATTTAGCAAGAACCCCATGGTGAAGTCTTACTATGCTGGCCGGTCCTCAGCATGAGTCCTGTTTTGTCACATGAGGCAGAATTCTCCCTTACACCTGATGTTCCTCTTGGTAATTTTTCACACACTGGTCTCCTGGTAACATCCAACCTGCTTTTGTATGTAAGTCCCCACTTTCCTCTGTTCTATTCAGACTTTAACCTGTCCCCCTATCTAAGAAATGTCATCACAGTGGTACTTATGCTTACTGCGATATCCCCCTTGGACAGGGTATCACTTAGTGTCATCTACAAATGTCACGGATAACTTGTTTTTAAAAGAGCATAAAAGCTATAGGAGCGTCACTTTGCAAACTCCATTAAGACAACATTCGTGCAGAGAGAGTAATTTAAGCAGAGGAGAGGCTTGCAAGAAGTCGCACAACAAGGAAAATAAGCTCTGAAAATTCATTTTTAAAAGCCCTTGCAAAATAACACCTCCCATAGAGCCAACAAAAATATATTAAGCATGGGGTGAAAAAATATGTTAAACAAGGGAGAAATTATAATGGCTGTCAAGCCATTTGCAGACATTTATTTAGCTATCTCAAAATAATTTTTAGGACATGAGCTTAAAGGCACTCAAATTTTCTCATTCATTAAAATGAAAGCAATTCAGATCTTAAGAAATGCCTTTAGCTGGAACAGTTCTTCAGTACTTTAATAGGGAATTCCCACCAGTCAAGCTGAAGTTGCAGCCTGTTCAACCTTTTGAGATGAAGGATTCGCCTTTTAATTAGAAATTTGCATTTCATTATAACGATGTACCCGCTGTCCTTGACTTGGGTATTAAATCTCTACAGAAGCAGGGACTTCTCTGGACTGTGTACTCAACACATACAGTAATGACAGACTTCAGAAAACATCTCGGGCATTAAGAAAATAAAGAAAGTGAACAGGAAGAAATCAGGCTCTTCGCTGTGGGCTGTAATATACAGAAAATCCTTAGAGGCAACATTACAGATTTCCCATTTCATAGCAAGCATCTGTCTGTGAGGACAGAACTACTCACTAACCTAGTATTAGACTGGATTAGCTAATGTGCTAAGAATTATGTGTTAAGGGAGATTGGTTATTCAGGGCTACAGTAGTCAGGTGTGTATTTTTAACAGGAGACACTGTGTGCGTGTGTGTGTGTGTGTATGTGTGTGTGTGCGTGTGTGTATGTGTGTGTGATGGGAGTAAATGTAAAATTGAATAATAAAGAAATAACGGGAAATGAACTTCTATTTGTGAAGTGATAGTATATTGCATTAAGAATAAATTTGACACATTTACTTGCTATAATACAATTGACAAATTTTCAAGTAGGATCAGTATGCACAGTATTTCTGAGGAAACTTCATTATTCCCTGCGATGTCAATTAATTTATAAAATAATTTCCTATTTATAGTAAATTTTTTAAAAAGGACACAATTTTCAATGACCTTAAACTGGGAGAAATCTCTGTTATGAAGTCTTGTGGCATTTTCTGGACTATTCATGTGATTTATAATTATTATATAGTATTTGCTTTTGTTTCTCCTTTTGTTTACTGGAGACTTCTAAAAGGCAGAAAAATGCTTTTGCTTTATTGTGGAGTTGCCCAGAGTAGCTTCTTAAAAAGCACCTGTGAACAGAGTGGTATGGACCTCATCAGCTACAATGTTTCCTTTATCTGATAAGTGTCATTTCTGAAGAAAAAAGCAAGGTTGTAATTATATAACAAAGCCAACTGGTCTTCTACTTTCCATGTCAAATTCTTGAGTCTGAAATTAGTTTTCATCACTACAGTAAGCCATCCCTGGGACATTACTTAGACTTACTCAGGGCTGGGGATTTAGCTCAGTGGCATAAGCACCTGCCTTGCAAGCAGGCAGTCCTGAGTTCGATCCCTGGTACCAATTAAAAAAAAAAAAAAGACTTGATCCTTCCCCGACTCACAGAAATCCCATGTGGAATACTGTAAGTGGGGGAATCTGACATATTTAATTTTATGGAGATTTAAGAAATCCAGGAGGGAGAAGCTCAAGAGTCTCTGAATCTGTGGTGCTTTGATTTCTTCCAACCCTTTAAGGTCAGGACCTTCCTCTCCCCATCTTTCAAGTCCAGTCCTGTGAGATCTGCCTCCATCACCAAATTCCCTAAGAGTGCTGATCTAGAAGCTTCTCCTCAAGGTGCTGAGGCCCTGCCCTCTACTGCTTTCTATGGGGTCTGCACTGAGCTCTCATAAACAACACCCAGCCCTATACCCAGCCTTTTCCATGGTGTCCAGGTGGTGAAGCCAGATACTACGAAATGGTGTACCTAGTGAAAGTCTTCCCATGACCCATGGAGACTTGTGGCCTCACATCCCAGTAGCTCTTTTTGTAATACCAAAATGTTAAGTAGATCAACACCAATTATATTTAATGGTTCCTGCCTTCTTTGAAACACCTTTATGGGTTTCTACAGCTTTGAATTCACCTCAAATTTGAGTTTGAAATTTGAAACATTAGGTACTACGATTATGTGTTAGACAACAAGGTAGGGAAATTACTCTGAGTAATATTAATGTGGGGTGGCAGTGGGCGGGTGGGTTAGTTAACCTGGATGCTGCTTCTTTCTCATTAGGGGGAAGCTCTAAGAAAACTCTTCTGCTTTGGAAAGCACAGAGTGAAGCCCTGAAGTAGCCTCCATTAAAGTGCAGGTGCTGAGGACTCAGGTGAGGCTTCCCTGGAAGCATGGTGGGCATGATGTTTTAGGGATCCTGAAGTCAATGGGTGCTGGAGGAAAAGAAATGGAGCATAAGTATTTCGTACTTTTCTGACTAAAATTAGCTTCCTACTTCTTGTGTGTTCCACACAGCCTAAAATGACAGGCTTCACCATGGAGGTTAGAGCTCACAAGTGCCTCACTCAGAGAAGGAGACGTGTCTCTGGACAGTCATCAGGGAAGGTCACACATGGTGCCAAAGTGGAACCTGTACAATGATATAGAGATCATGTATGGGCCATCTTAAAGAAAGAGGGCCTAGAGGAGATTATTAGTGGTTGACCACTGTGTTCTTTTGATTTCCTTGAAAAATATAAAGATTATACAAGGATCTTCTAGTTAAAATGACAGTGGGAGAACATTAAAACGTATTTATTTTAGAATCAGAGATTTACAGTATTTTTGATACTTGAAAGGAAGTTGGAAATCTTAAGAAGAAAGAAGCAAAAAAAGAAGGAAAAAGGGAAAATGAGAGCAGGGTGCAGGGAGGTCAAGAGGTAGAGGAAAGGGTATCCCCGAGTCCTCACATCTTTGTCATCTCTGCATCATTCACTCGGACACTGGCATCTCACAACTTCCCAGACCATCAGCAGCACCACCACCGTGAGATCCTTACTCAGAACCTGTCCCTTATCAGAGGAAACTCTTTCTGCTCAGTGAGAATTTAGTTTTCAGTCCTTAGTGGTCTCACTCCTCAATCAGTGATTAAGAGATACAATGTCTTTAAGAAGTTAGTAACAGTAAAATATTAGCTAATGGTATCTGGGCATGAGCGGTCATTCCAGGATCACTCTTTGTAATCTAGTCCACATTCACCACCACCCCCAAAAGGAGAAAGATACATATTTCTCACAAAAGTCAAATTCCATTGTGTTGATGCTCTGTTTTTCTTGTTTACTACAATGTATTTCAAATGCAAATTGTACATGAGTTTACATCACTCTTATTCCTTAAATCATGTCTTTCCCTCATTATTTGTGTGACAGAAGGTCTTCATTTTGCAAAAAAGAAAAAATGCATTGCAGAGATGCTATGATTTTTCCTTATATATATACCACTGAAACACTTATACAGAGGTTGACAACACTGGTGCCCACACCAACAGCTCAAACTTTATCATTTGTGATAAAATATGAGGATATGTTGGGCTACTCCAAATTAGGAATATGAGTCTTCCAGGAGATGCTGACACTTCATTCTATTACCATGGTTTTCAAAGTGTGTTCCCTGAGTCCACAATCACAACTTCACTTGGGAATCTGGTACAATTTCAAATTCTTTCAACACTGAGTCTCAAAGTCAGAAACACAAAGAGTCGGGCCTCATTCCAATCTATGTTAGTAAGTTCTCAGGCAAGTTCAAGATGGCAAAGAATCTCTTCTCAACTAAACTCTCTAGGCTAAGCTCATTTTCAAAAGGCCGTAACCTCTGAGCTTTCATGTTTATGTATGAATTTGTCCAATTTTATTAAGGGTTGTTCTAAATAAGCTGAACAAGGATTCCCCAATGTGGTGATACAACCATTCTGGATACCTGATGTTCTTCCTCCTCCACGGTCAGCAGGAATCCTGCTGGGTCAGGTGAGCCAGATTCTCAAGTTTCTGAAGTTTTCTTTTACTAACTCCTGTTCACCACCACACTCCTGCAGCTTGGATATTGTCCCAGCTAATCTCCACTGTAGACTTGACTAAAGCCCCAAGAGTGGGGCTCAGTTGGAAGAGGTGGTTACCAGGGCACCGCTTTTGGGCGTCTCTTGCTGGTGCTTCTCTCCTGTGTTCTGTTTCTTGGCCACGTTACATGAGTAGCTTCGTTCTACCAGACCCTTCTGTTAAAGTGTCTCTGTTGCAGAGCCAGCCAAACACTAACTAAAACTCTGAAATCTTGAGCCAAATAAACCTGCACTCAGTTGCAAGTGGCAAGTATTTTGTCTCAGCAATGGGAAAGCTGGCCGACACAGCTATAAACCCCCCTGTCCTTCCTGTATTTAGAGTTGAGACCAATCTCTCTCCCTCACTGCAAAACTCCACTGCTGTGGTTCCTGCTCCTACCTTGTTAAAACCCTGAAAGTCTGCCTTGCCATTCTTTAGGAGTACATGAAGCACATTCTTCCTCTAAAATATGCACCCTTGAATTTGAGAACTATTGGTCTGAAAATTCTTTCTTGAGTACATGCAATGTTTTTTTGATGATAATGAGTCAACTTTCACACCAGAAACACAGTAGGATGTGTAATACTTTTGTGGTCATTACTGAGAAGTTACGGACGTGCATGAAAGCAGAGAAGATGATGAGAAGAGGACATGGGGGAATGTGATGTAAAAAAAGAAACAGACTCTGGGTGACTGATGCTCTGGAAAAGAGGGAGAATCCATAGTGGTGAAAGATGACATGTGCTCTAGAAGAAGCATGAAGATGTGTAAAATCTAGATGTCAAGGGTCCTTCTTAATCCTAAACTAAGTTTAGATGGATTTGTGTCTTGTCATCTCTTTTATTTTTATAAAATCTCATTTTGATCAAGCTCAGGCTTAGATATGCACTATGAACTTTAGAAAAGAAGATTTCAGAGGTTTAAAAGAAAAGTTGACAGATTCTATGACAGGTAACTTCCATACTAGAAAAAGAGCATCACACGTTGGCAATGTCTCAGAAATACTGTTCTATGAAAACAGACATCTCTCCACTACAGAAAGAAAAGTGGAAAAATCTATAGAAAATGAGATAGCAGGTAATAGGTCCAGTGAGCTTAACTCTTAAAAGGACAGGTCCCAAATAACAAAAAACACACAATTTTAAATATCATTATGGATCTAAAAGCTAGTGCTCAGAAAGCTAAATTTGCAAGAAGTCACCAAATCCTAAGAGTAAGAAAAATTTCCTTTTGTTTGTTATTATTAAAGTTTGATTTGTTTTGTTTTTCCTTAAAAAGATGATCTAAGAAAAAATAAATCTACTGCTTTTTTTGGTAGCTGACCAGAAGAAAAAGTGAGGACTAAAACTTCTCTTTCACTGAGAATAGAAGAAATGTAGGGAAAACAGAACGGAAGTCAAAGAGTAGAAGCTAATGAAAATTCTAGAGAACATCGCCTTGGGATCATCGCTATCTCTTGACCAAGAGTCAGTTGCCACCCACAGTTCTCAGGGAACACACAGTCCCTGAGCTGCCCATGTGACGCTGGTGGAGCCACAGTGAGCTGAGAGGGCATCAGAAGCCTGGAAACAGCAAATATAATTTGGATTTTTCAAAAAAAGAAATGGATTTCTTATGCAGACTTGTAAGGATTCATGTTGATTTGAAGATTTGATATTTTAAGGAATGTTGGGTGAGAAATTAAGACAGGATGTAGGGATAATGAAAATACAGTTTATACTGTTGGTTTTAGTTTTGGTTTTAAATAGGCTAATAGACTGATATCCTAAAGGCTCACAGAGGGCGTGATGCCCCTGGTTTTGGGGCCCACATCTGAAAACATTCTTGGGCAGTAAATGTAAACTGATACAACTATTTCAGAAAACCTTTGGCATTATCAAATAAAACAAAAGTGCAGAGATTCCATGACTTTGGAATTTATGGCAGGTAATCTTTAATGGCTTCAAAGAGCAAACATTGTTGTCCATGATCAATTGGAGAGACACACTCAGGCTAACACTCAGTGAAATTCTGCAGCAGCACAGCAAAAGGGTCAGCTAAAGCCTACCAAATCAACATGGATCCATCACACACACAAGGAGCACAGCAGCCCACTTATGTAATGTTCAAAAATAGCTGAAATACCATCGTGTTACTTAGTAATGCATGCTTAGGTGGAAAAACAAGAGAGAGAAACCAAAGGAGAGACAATCAGGAAAGACGTGCTTTCTTGGATATTGTCAGTAGGGGGAAGAAAGGGGATGTGGCTGGGGAGGGATGCCAGCAGGATGCTGAGCTGCAGAAGAGCAGACTGGGGACCTTGTGGAGATGCTAGCTCTGTTCAATGGGTTTGGTTTGGGGTCTGAGACACTGAGCTTTTAACTCACTCCAGGTGATGCTGAGGTTGCAGATGAGTGGATATCCCTTTGGGTAGGAAAGAAGAGGTAGGCTTTAAACCTTTTCCTGATCCTAAAACTTAATGATTTTATGGTTGCAATTCTTAATTCAGTTGCATGCATGAGTCAGTGTCCTACTTCTGAAGTCACAGCAGTAAGAATGGTCTCCCAGTCCAGACAGTCCGACTTCCCTTTGATTCCATTCTCCTCTCCATCCTTATTTATACTCTTTCATCTCTATTTACAGTGACGTTATTTTCTTTCATGCTGAAATGCAATAATGGACCTCTGAAAGTGTACATCCTAACTTTTTCCTTGCAGTAGAGAAGCAAAAAGTACAGCCTTGTGGTCACAGGCCATTTTTGCCCTCCTTCTGTGACATTCATACTGTAAGTCAGTTTTGTCTCAGAGGTTCAAGAAGGGATGACAGGAGTTGGCTGTGTCTTCTTTTGTGGTCCCCATAATGCTTGAGTCATAATGATCAGTTTGAGGCTCATCGGGATGGTTCTAAACCATGAGCATGGACAACTTTTTATCATTGATGAGAATAGGTAAGAATGAAAAAGAGCCTAATGATTATCTAGTACATATCAGATAGTTTGGGATATTCCAATGTTTTAATTACCTCAGCAACTCTGTGATGGGCATGATTATCATGTACATGAATATGTTCATAGAGAAAGTCAAAAGGCTAAGACAGTACCCTACATAATAGATGAAGTCAAGCTTAGAGTTCAGTTGTCTGAATTCAAGATCTGGTACTCCTTGAAGCTCCCCACACCCACCTCACCACACAGCTAGAAAGAGGCAGTCTCACTGTGGTGAAGCATCAGGGATTTTAAAGCATTCAGAGGTATCTTTAAGACTATATCTTTGGGACTGAGAATGTAGTTTAGGGGTAAAATACTCACCTGGCATGTGTAAGCTGTAGGTTTGATCCCTAGCACTGCAAAAATACAGAACTAAAAGTAAAACAAAAATCAAACAAAATAATTGGGCACATTTTATATATATATATATATATATATATATATATATATATATATATATATCTGTGGTGGTGATTAGGGCTGCTATCCATCTAAACACATCACATTTTAATTAGAATCCAATTACTTATTACTTGCAAATACTGTTACTTGCAAAGTACAAGTTTCTTTGTATTTTGATGAAATGAGCTTTGTTTTGAAGAGGGTTTCCTGGGAAACTCAGCAGTAACAAGCACAACTTAGTGGGTCAACTGATTCCTACCAAACAGTAGAGAGGGCACAAACCTGCCCCAGGTGAGATTCAAGCTTGACTCCCAGTTTTCATTACAGAGTACCAATCTTGCTCCTGCCTCTGCTGGTTCTGACCACATTGCTCCTCTTATATAGGACACCAGTTCTTGGTACTCTATCAAAGAGCCAACTTCAGACACTGAAATCCAACTCTTACCAAACATTTAGCTAAATAAAGCAAAGTTGGTAAAGGCTCCTAAAGGACACAGTGCCCACTCACTCCACAGGATATGTTAAGATCGCTGCTTGGCACCAATGGATGTGAGAAGTCAATACACCTGGTGATGCCAGTTTAGCCTCTCTCAGAGATCCTCTCATTAAATTGCTTTAATGTGAGCGTTCCAATTTCAACTTAGGTTACCAATGGCCATGCCTCTTTAAAACTTCCCTCTGTGCTCACTAAAATGTAACCATATTACTGTCTAGCTCATCCATTTTTAAAATCAGTACCAGGGATTGAACTCACAACTGTGCACTTGCAAGGCAGGCACTTATGCTGTTGAGCTAAATCCCCAGCCCCTGGCTCATCCATTTTTATGATTCACTGATGGGAAAAGCTGGTGACTCCCCTAACTTCAAATCATGGTTTCTTTTTTAGTCTTATCAGATATCTAGAAAACTAATCTGAATTTGAAGCTGAACCTTGGCAGTGACTTACCCATTATCATCAGCAAGTGGGGCACATGTGTGGCC
Source organism: Cavia porcellus (assembly GCF_034190915.1). Classification (NCBI taxonomy): domain Eukaryota; kingdom Metazoa; phylum Chordata; class Mammalia; order Rodentia; family Caviidae; genus Cavia; species Cavia porcellus. Next base: position 37,125,762 of record NW_026947511.1, on the reverse strand, counting down.
ACATCCTTATTCTCCTCTTTCATTCAATCCCCATTTCTTGTATTTTGTATCTATTTGAAATCATTTTAAAATCTCTATATAGTTAGGAAAACACTTAAAGTCTTTAGTGTGCTGGAAGAGATGGCTACACATTCCTCTGCTGACTGGTAGAGTTTAAGACACGCAGGGAAACCTTGACAGATTAATTAGAATCATGATGCTCAAGGTTATAGATGTAAGGAAGTAGCCAGCCTGGCCTTCTCTCATATCAGAGTCTATAGCCTGTGCTTGGTGGGATCTTAAGAGGAGTCAATGATATATTGTTTAGTGTAAAGACTTTACTTTCCTTGACTGACTCAGAGAATAAAAGATTTGCCACTCTTCAATATTTCTTCGATCTGCTTTCACACTAACATCATGAGTGTTGAAAAATTTTGATCCAAATTCAAGCCTCCAAGTAGGGGATGACTACCAGGGGGTATGAAACTTCCCCACAAAGCTCATGCAACCTCTTAGCATGCGCAAGCAGTGAACATCTGAACCTGGAGGCAGGCTTGTGTTCTGATCACTCCTTCCTAGCCTGTGTCCTTGAAGAAATCAGATGCCTTTTTCAGCTTTTGGAACAAGGGCACTGATACAGGGCACTGCCACTCAGCACACTACACACTCCGTGCCAAATGAATCAAAATGGAAACTCTGGCTTCTGTCTAAAAAGCTCTTGCTTCCCACGGAGCCACTCTCCCAGAGGCTGAAAGGTGGACAGCACTGTCAGTTCAGCACTCTGGACAGCGAAACGGGCCGGGAGGAGGACAGCTGCCCTTCCCAACAACTCTCTGGTTTGGTTTGCTCCCTGGCTTGGCTCCTTCCCTGTTTGCCAGCTGCCTTTCCACACAACTTCCCCAAACCACCGCACTGCAGGTCCTGCCCTTTCGTTTTTCTACCCTGCACCTCTATTCTGCAGTTTCTAGTTCTTGCTTTCACCCAAAATAATAAGCAGAGAGCTGACATTGTGGGAATGTCAAAATATTATATCAAGCAACACAGTGACTACACAGAAGCCACTGCCAAGAAAATCTGATACTTTAAACAGCTGCCTGACTTCAACCATTGGCTTAATTTTTTCCTCCAGGGATATTGGCCAGAAAGAAAGATGACCACAGCACTGCCAACCCTGAGATGTGACAGATGTGAGCAATTTTGGGTCTAGTTCCTCAGCAATGCAACAAACGTATTTGCTGATTGCCCACTGGGTACAGGACAGAAAGTATTAGTGGCAAAGCTGATAATATAGGAGAACATATATTAGATCCAGTGGAAATAAACTAAAGAAATACAGTATACTTTTTAATGACCAAAGAAAAGAAACAGACCCATATGATAACGATGCTTGCTTCTAAGGAAACATAGACCTTTAATATAGACAAATACATCAAGCACTGCCATACATTTTTATGTTAACTTTAAAATTTCCCAAAGTGAATATCCAACAATTAGAACTTTCTAGCCCAAACTTCTCTTTTTTGTCCACAACAATATTTATAATTTCCAGAAGCCATTGTGAAATATGCCTCCCACAATTACGTACATTTTTCATTCCCTAGAGTGAATTTAATTATTCTTTATATGTGAAGAAGTGGTATTATTTGACCTTCAAAAGCAGGAGCTTATAACTTGGGATTTTAGATTCTATTTTCTCACTTTTAAAAATTTCTAACCTCAAGCTCTGTCTTGTGCATATTTGCCTGTACTCACCATTTCCTTAGTTTTTATTAGAGCAATAATTTATACCAGTTTATCACACAGCAATTTTCCCCTAATACTGGGGATTGAAACCAGAGTGTTTGTACTGAGCTATATTTCCAGCTCTTTTTAAAAATTTTTTATTTTGTGACAGAGTCTCCCTAAGTGGCTTATTTACCCAGGCTAGGTTCAAATTGCAATCCTCCTGCCTCAGGCTCCCAGAGTGCTGGGACTTCAGGTGCGCACCACCACACCCAGCAAGTGACAGTCAAGTATGGATAAAATCTCTGAAACCTGTAGGAGTTATCACTCCTTGAACTCCACAGCTTGTGCTTGCTATTCTATGCACAGTGACTCTAAGAAAGGCACCAAAAATAGGTGGCAACTCATAACAATATTTAAAAAATCAAAGCATGCTCCCAGATGCCAAATATTTGTAAAAGCGATCCTGTCTCTCCTGGAGCAAGAAAGCTCGTCAGACATAGACGCATAGTCAGCAGAGCACTACTGAGTCTAAAGAAGAGAAGCTACTTAAGCCAGAGGCAGAAGCAGAGTTTCCAGGCTTAGACCCTTGATCCAAAATCTACAGCAAAATTGCCTGCAATGTCTGAGAATTAGAATGTAAAACTGAAGACATGTGAAGAGAAGGGCAGAGGAAAGGAGTTAAGAATAGGAATCCTGCTTTCTCTGTGAAGCTTCATTAGAGGGCCCAGGGAAAGTCGTGTTTTATGAGCCCTCTCCCAGGGGGGAGCTGAATGTTGCTGTTTTATGCACTTTCATTAATATTTTAATTTTTCACTTACATCCCGAGGCAGTTTCATGAAGGGAACAATTTTTTTTCACAAAAAAGGAAAAACTTAACATTTTTCACTCTCTGCTGCTAGAAAATTTTGACATGCCATGAAGGTACTCTCATTTCATCAGAGACTGCAATCTTTTCACCCATCCTTGCATGAACTATCAATGACTCTCAAATAGACTCATGCACGTAACAGGGACCTGAATGCTTATTTGTTTAATTTCATCATAGAGCAAGGTCTTCCTCGTGGAACTATAACTTTAGCCGATACAGTCTGAAGACAAGGAGGAAACAACCCACATTAGGGGCTAAGAATACAGAACATTCAGTAGAAGAAAAATACCACTTATCATATAAAAACGTTTTTTTTTTTTTAAATTTAAAGCCAAGATTAGCAATGCACAGCTACCCACCCTGTCATGGTCTATGTTGGTGGCCCCAGGCCTCATGCATTTTGCACTGTGCATTTGCGATTGATCTATTATCTCATGCTTGGATTGGGGGTGTGAGTGCTACACCCGCCTAGGATGTGATGTAATGGCAGGAAGAAGGGGTGTCTTGCCCTCTTGCCTGTTTCTTGCTGTTTGCAGCCGCCATGAACTGCAGCCCTGCCATGCCACCTTGCCTTGGAGCCAACTGAGTATGGACTGAAACCTCCCCAAACTGTAAGAAATAAACATTTCTTTTCTCAACTTTGGGCATCAGGCATTTTGTCTCAGTGATGAGTAAAAAGTAACTAATTCACCCCCCAACCAAATCAACACTTGTAGTCTTAATGGTACACAGCCATATCCATTTGTTCATGGATTGTCTTTGCAGAGAATTTTGCTGACACCAGATCTGCAATTGAAAAACAGGCCTCTGTATGCTCTGATTTTATTTACTCCCACTTTATATCATGTTTAGTATCCTCTTCTATTGAAACGATCATATATAAATTTTGAAAGGGAAAGAACATAGGAATTTAGAGGTTTAAACCTTCAAATATTTTTGCCAATATGTGATGTTCTTTCAATCCTGTCAAATTTTGGTATCTTATTAGTGGAAATGCTATGGGGCTTCAATGCAATGACACCAAGACTTGGAGGCTGCAGTTTTCAGCAGGGTTTGGAAACAGAATTTAAACCTCATTGTTTCCACATCAAGACTACGCATCGCCACACATGACAGACTGTGCCTCCATTCCCTACAGAAATGGAGCTGCCACCTATTTCTCCTGACCTTTCCCCACCTTCTTTCCATCTCTGCTGCTGTGTTTTATTATGACTTGTCAACTCTGCATATCATCCCTGCATCAATCATGGGAGGAGAGGAAGAGCAAAAACGATCTCACTCCTCTGGTTCCACTCATCCCTGCCTCCAAATCACCCTGGGAGACAAATGCAAGTAGTAGTTCTAAAAATATCTTTGCAAGGTGATAAATTTTACTAACAACCTTTGGAGTTAGAAAGTTTTCCTTAAACCTAATGCCTTACTACTCTATAATTCTCTCTTTTACCTCGATAGAAATGAAAAGGAATTCTTTAATATCACCTAAAATGTCTGAGTTATAATTTTTCTAAAATCTTAGGTTTTGATTATTCCAGTGATCTCTCAACTAGTGTAGACTTGGTGGAATAATCAGCTCATTTTTATTCTTCTTGTTGCTAAGGTGACAAGAGAGTTTTAGTGCTCCCATCTAGGAGACCTGTGTGAATTTACCGCATTTATTATTTATTTGTTTTTTCTTCCCTGTAGACATAATAGTATGTGCTCACTGTATAACTTTAAATTCATTGAAAAATGTGTCTAACTTTAATCCTTCTGGTGATCTATATGGAAGTTTGTATCGTAACCATTTCCAAATGAGGAAGCCACATCTTCAAGATAATCTCATCTGTGTAGTACCACAGAACTTGGAAAGGACAAAGCTGGATGCAGTGACTGGTCTGTCTGATACTATGACTAAGCTTTCTGTAAGCTCATCTCTGCATTTTAGAGAGGGAGTCTGGGATTAAGGTACCTTTGCTTTCTTAAGGTCCAGGATAGGTACAGGAATACAAGAGCTTTTCATTAAAATGCGTATTGAATGGATGGATGGCTAAAGCCTTGACAAGATGATCAGAGTTTAGGCCAAATGTAAGCTGTGTTCTGATTAAGCTGCAGCTGACCTACTCGCACTATTTTGCAAGATGTTTGAATTGGACAACCAACCAGTATAGAGCAAAACTGAGGAAGAAATACTCTGGTAAACTAGAGGGTTCCATGGAAATGATGAATGTAAATTGGGGGGGGGGATCGGTAACCATGCTAAAACTTGCCCTCAGTGGATGAGCTTAAACAATTTCCCAGTGTCTTCCCTTCATGGTGATGCCTCCACGCCATTGTGTTGGATCAGTGACTCCCAGACATTCACTGGCGTTCAAATATCCAACCTCATTTGTGTGCTCTGGAGCTGCTCCTTTACTCTTTATGAAATAAAACTGAGGAGGAAAGAGCTGTACTGGGGAGCTGTGTTCCTGCCCAGTTTTTGGAGTGAATCCCCTGTCTCCTTTGAAGGGAATTCTGACATAGATTAATATATCAGCTGCATACCAGCCCCATGATTTTATTTTAAATAACTACATATTTAATCAGAATGTATTGATATAGTTTAACTTGTGAGTTATAATATTAAATATTAAGTAAAGTTATATAATTAACTGCATTAACTATCTTATCTACAAGGACCCTTAAACTTCTCTCAAAATTTCTATTTTAATTCATTCATTTCATCACTAAAGACTTCTAAATTTACTAATGTTTTATTGGAACCACTTTTTCAATTGTTTTGACTCTTAAAAGTCCCTGTAATTTGTTCAATAATATATACCATATTCAGAATATCTAATTGATGGTGTAACTTGTTAATTTTTCAAATAAAAGTAAATTCACTTAAAATGCAATTCCCCAAGGAAGACATGTTTGAAATGTAACAGAATGGAAGCTGTGTGCACCGTCTCTCTTTGGGGAATGCTCAGAATGCATCTGTGACTTAGGAAGAGAACATCTTGCAGGAGAAAAGTGTGGGTGCTCAAAAGCCTCGCCTGGCATCACTACCGTTGGTCAGTATTACTTGCCGAATTTGGGATTCACTGTCGGAGTCTGGATATTGGGTTGTTTGGCTTACGAGTCCAATCACCAGGATATTTTCTCCCCTTTATCCTCAGGAGGAGAATTTAATAAATGAACTAAAACTGAGATTTTGTTTATTAGAACTCCCCCTTCCTCTCCTCTGCCTTGCTCTGACTACATTATTTTTGTTTCCCTGAAAGACTGTAGCAGTTATCAACTTTTCTTGGTCAGTTTCCAGTTGGGAAATTCAATTTCTGTCTCTGATAAATCCTGAGAATATCCCTGTGGATGAAGAATTAATTCATCATTTAGGTTAGAAGCTTGCCTTGCCTTGAAAATAGTAGTTGTTGCCAGCAGACTTCTATTACTGTTTCCCTTGTCCTCCATTTACTCTTAGTAGAGTTCAGCAAATAGACAGAGATTGGCGAGTGGGGGCATTTGATTGTTTCTGTCACAAAGAATCCACCAGTCAAACAGTAGAGACTGCAATGTAAAAGATTCTGAGATCACTCACCATTGTAAATTCTACTGTCTTTCACAGCCAAAGAAACTTGCTTTTAATGTTCCTCAGTGGACTGAGTATTTATGCTGAGATTCCAAACTCCTTGAGGCTATGTTTGGATGTATAGTCTTGGGACAGTGTTTGGAGTTTGGGATGGAGGTGAATTGGGCTTGAAGATGGAGTTTCATGAATACAATTTGTGCCTTTATAACAGAGACCTTAGGGTGGAGGTAGTTTGCACACCACTTAGCTCCATCAGAGCCTTGCCAACCTCCAGGGCTGTGTGAAATGATTTAGTGCTTATGTCACTCTGCTGATGTTGTTTTTGCTACAGCAGACTGCAATGCTGAGAAAGATGCACACATATGTTATAGCTCTGTCATCTGTGGATAAGGGCGTGTTTCACTGTGAGGGACATGCTGTAGAGACTGTCACCTCCTTCCAAGACACACACACAGACATGCTACGGTTAGCAGTTACCTGAGGAGTTGTCAATGAACACTTACAGAGCTGAGCATTGAGTAGAACACAGTTCAGCTTCCAGAGGAATAAAAACAAGATGAACCTAGAATGGGTACTAGGGCAATCTGGACTAAAATGGATCATGCAGTACATAACTTTGACAATAGAGAGTAAAATGAGCAATATGCAACATCAGGAGATGGATCAAATATCATCTGTTTTCTACAAACTGCAGTGGAACACATGGCTGCTTGTTTCCATGATTCCCTTATGATTTCAAGAGGAAAATATTTTTTTAGAAAGATCAAAATATTTCATTTGAGAATCATACGATGTGCATGAGTGACACAGGTGTCACCTTATACAAAATGAAAAGACTGATTTTCCTTGGCTGAGATTCATATGATTTTCAGGGATAATCTGTCATCTTTATGTTACCATAATGGAAAAAATTCAAGTAGGCAAAGAACGTTTCCTCTGTGGCCCTTCCTGGAGCTGTGAAGGATGGTTGCTGTGATTCAGTACACCGTCACCTCCTAGTGCCAGTGATCGGGTTGTGCAGTACTACCTCGAGGATTTAGCATTTCAGCTCACTGTTTCTGACTCCAAAATAGAGAAGATGAATTATTTAACATCCAGGAAGCACCAGCTGTGTTCTCTCCTGAACACTGAGTGTTCTCCACCAACAAGATTTACAATTGCAATAGGTTTCCAACCTAAATAGGACCACAGTTTTGACAAGTAAACAAGCCTGGAGATGTTTTCCGCTGTTGAGAAGCACCAGTGAGCATCTCAGGGTTGTTTTCACTGGCCATCCTAGAAACTCCAGAGATTAGTGTCTGGCTTCCTGCCAAGCAGCCTGAATACCACACACTCTGAGGCTTCTGCAGAGGACAGTGGCAACCTATGATAGGAGGGATTTCAGTACAAAGATAGTGTTCCTGATGGCCCCTGTGACAGAAGGGTAGACCTCTGAGTGCACATGTACCCTGAAAGTTCATGGGGTGAGGACAGTAGTTCTCAGAAGGGAGCAGGGGAAATTTGTTTTAACCCTGGGGCCAGAATGCTGTTTTGGCTTTTTACAACTGGGAACATAGAGGCATCCTGTTGGCATCTGGTGAGTAGAGGCCACAGATGCTACTAAACATACAATGATGCATGGGGAAGCCCCCACAACAAAGAACTATCTGACCTCAAATATCAACAACATCAAGGTTAAGAAACCCTGCTCCAGAGAATTTGCACATTTATTTTTTTAGTTCACTTAAATCATGGCAGACTTGGGGGTCCTGGGGGTTTCAATAGTGCTTCCTATCATTGTAATCAGACTTGGCCTCATCTAGGAAACTGACCTAGTCTCTTCTTTACCGAGGATAAAAACACTGATTTACAGTGATCTAAAGACTAGTTCTTCTTTTACCCAAAGTGCACCCCTTGCATTTCTCCATCTCTAATCTACCCTTTGCATTTGGAAGTAGTTCACACCCTTCTTCATCCAAACAGCCTTAGGGGACAGTGAAAGTGACAGTCAGTCAGCTGCATGCCTGTCAGGTGCACCTGCATGTGGGGCAGTGGTGCTTCCATCTCTCAGCACACATTTACTGTCGAGCAGACTCACTGTATACATGTGACATGAAAATTTAGTTGTAAATTCCATGCTGGGCTGGGACTTTATTTCATAAAGCTTGGAAAGCACACAACAATTATTATTTTGCTCACAGTAAGAACTCCATAAATGTTTATTCACCATGTCCTCGGATAGTGTGTGGATCCTCACAGTAGTGACTGTTAAATAAAATTAGAAGAACTTTGGGTGCCAGAGTTCCCCAATCTAAATCAGTGGCAGAAAGAACTCATTGTAAATTACATCAAAGATGTTCTTATTTCCCATGGTTCCTACTCTACAAAGCCAAGATGTGCTCTTTGATTTCTGGCCTTCATAAAAATGAGGTATCAGTATGAATTATTAGAATAAAATGAATTATTTAAGGTCATTCTATATTGCCTATAGAGAAAAGAACAATAGCCTATCATAATAAAGATAAATAGTTTTATAATAGAGACTGTCATGTTATTAGTCAGGTTTATTAGGGCTTTGGAGGAGTATTCCAAGAAAAGTGGCAGAAATTCCATCAATTAAGTGAGATGCACATAAATTGAACTTAATAAAACTGACTAAATTGTTTCTGGGGGAAGATGCTACAGGGAGTATAGTTTTATTAGTTCTGGAGGAGGATAAGTTTGATGACCCAGCGAATCTTTCTCCACTTTTAATCTTCATTTTCCTCCCATGAAAATTATTAGGAATAACCTTAAATATAATATGTGCAACCAAACTAAAAACTGAGAGATCTAATTGGATGATCCATGATTTAATAATGAAGAGTGTAGAGCTGCGGTAAGAATACAGGTTCCATTTAGTTTGAGTGGACTTTGACAAGTTCTTCTAAAACTAACTATATCTCAGTTTCTTTGCTGTTAAAACTGAGAGGAATTTGAAGTAGTGTCCTTACTGGTTGTCACTAGAGATAATCAAATAAGCCTCTGCATGCTATCAGGAGCACAGGAGGGATGGGGCCTCTCACTCCAGGTAAGCTCACATCACCATAACTTGGTGGATCTCACAGGTCCACACCAGGTATGTTTGCACCCAAAATATTCAGAGAAACACACCTCCCATTCTGCCTTCTTACCATGACTGCATTAGAAGAAACAAATAATGACAAAAAGCAGGGAACTGAAATAATTACCAAGATATGTCAAGTAAAAGTGTAATCATAGGACTTCAGGTAACAGTGTCTAGATTTTCTGTTTGTGATGATTAAGTTTATTGGGCAGTCACTTAATGTCACACTAACGTGTGTTGGAGTGAAGAAGCACACTGAAAACGTGCACACTTCCAGGGCCTGTTTCATAACATAGAGACCTGGGGTCCTAACAATTTGTAGAAAAATAGCAACACACATCAGCCAACCTGCAGATCAGTAAAATGTGGGATGTTTTTGTTAACTACCTTCATCCATCCTATTCCAGAAAGATTGAAGGTGACCTTTGCCAAAGATATAAAAAAAACTCTTTTAATGGGAATATAAATACCAATTTACCACTTAAAAGGGCACTAAGTCAGGTGTTTATTATACCAGATTTCCCTAACACAAAGGTATAAATTAAGTCTTCATTCTGTGTCCTTTAAAAAAATGCTCCTATCTTAGTGGTGGTCCCTTCAATTTCACCATCTTCTTGGTGGATGGTTTTTGACTCATAAAGATATTTTGCACTTGTTTACAACTTCACATTTCCTGACTAGATAATCCTACAAACATTTAAGCATTTACTACATAGTAGGAAAGAAAGACCAAGGATAGATGATTTTGGGGGTCATGGAAAATTTCATTGTCTAATAATCTTCTAGCCAGGTCCAAGGTATGATTAATAACCCACTTTTTCTATCTTGGTATTTTTTGGTCCATACCCATAAAATTTTCCTGCTTAGTATTCATTTTTTAAGTCTATAGCATTATTGGGATTTTATGCTGACTTCATAACCTTCAGAGTAACTGATCATAGCAAAATATTTCCCTGCCTACAGAATGCAGCTTGACCTCATTTAATGAATAAATTTTGAAAAGAAAACATTTATTACCAATTGAAATATGCATCACTGAAAGATTCCCCCATGTCAATAATGCTTTTAAAAAATTGTCTCATTAGGAAACTCTTGAGGAAACTAAATATGATGAAGTACCAAGTCTACATTATTCAGAGTTCTGGATCACTTTGGATAAACTCTAAAATTCATTTCCAAGATGTGCTGTTACCATTTACTTGTTTACCTTCCCCACTGACTTTAGATTTCTGAAAAGCACCTATGCCTTGGGTAACCCAGTGCCTCTCATAGAGTCTAAAACAACACACACATGGAATAAATGTCTATTGAGTAAAACTGTTCATTAAGATGGGAAAAGGCAGGAGTGGGGAAGCTGGGGCTGGGAAAACATTTGGTACCTTTATAAATGACACATCATAAGTGTTAGAGACTTAGGAGATACATCAATACCCTGAATTTAAAAGTTTTATGTTTCAGCTACTAAAATCAAAATGGTAAAAGCTCAAGCTCAAGTATGAAGTCTACGTGTAAATGACTGTTCAGTCAGAGAGGAAGTGGCTAAGAGGACATAATTACCATTTTGAAGGTCACAGGTAGAGGAAGTTTCAAAAAATGCACCATCAGGGTTCTCTTTATTGGAAAAAGAGCACATAGAATTATCTTGTTTTAAATAGACACAAAGAACGATTTTCTTCTAGAGAGACATTAAACAGTGAGTTTACCAAGTTACTAAGAGATTTAAAAAATAACAAAGCTTTCTAAAGTGTGTTGGTTAGATAACCCTCTAGAAGGCTGTCTCTATGAAGTCTTATAGCAGTATATGCACAAAATATGTTGAACTCATTTAAGGTAGTCACGACCACTTCCTATTCTTTGGAACAGTAAATAGAAGAGTTAATTCTTTGTTTTATATAGCTCGGAAAAAAAATACTTACATTGTAAAGTGCTCTTACCTTTTAGCCAAAGATATTTGATATAAAGACAGTGATAGATTACAAGTTTACTGCTCTTTCTTCAATGTATAACTTCCAGCTACTAGTAGCCAGCGGTGTACACCCCATATTCAGGGGAAATATCCTTACACTTCATGTACACAATGATTTATAAACATCATTTAAATACAATGAAGAGTGTTATGATTTGTGAATCCACTGGGTAGCTAATGAAGATTTCCAGTGACCCAAGACAGGCACTTAGATTGTTGTGGTCCCTATTTAGCTGCAACTACTTTAAATATTCATTACACTTAAATGAACATACTTTTTCTTTAATTAGACATTCTGTTAATATTGTTTTAATATGGGTGCTTGCCACACTGATTGGAGGAAGCCTGAATCTATTTACAAACAAGTTAGAGATTTCAAGCTGGCTAACACTAGTAGATACATCTAGAAAATAATTATGTTATCTTTTTTGCAAGTGACAAGACAAAAGACATACAATTTGATGGAAGACTTTCAAATAAGTTTTAAACTATTTTAAAATTCTTTTCTATCATGCTTTTCATACTCAGAGTGTTACAGTTAAAAAGCCAAGATGAATTTCTCCTGATCTGTCTTTGGACACATATTTATTTACCTTTTCCTCCATCCTTATCAAAAGTAGAAGTTCACAATGGATAATGATTGGTTTTTAAAAAGTAGCAAACACTGGCCTTCCCAGCATGCCCTGGAATTTAGGTTATCTTGATGGAAATTAAGGAACTAATAACAATTTAATAGAAACTGAAAGTCTATTTCAAGTCTTGGCATTACATTCTTTGAGCTATTGAAGTTAATTACACTTGGCCCTATCACCATAATAATAATAAATATTTATCATCTGCCTACAGGTTTTTTCTTTATTAAGCTCCTTACAGAAATACATTCAGTGAGGGTGCCTTTAAAAGTGTCAAGGGATATATTTTTCCAATGATGAGCAATTTGAGTCATCTTTGGAGCATAACAAATTGATGAAGACATCATATTTCTGGGCAGTCAATTACAGACGAGAGAAGCACAGGAGAGAAATTGCTTCCTTTGCCACAGAGCTCCCACAGAGGGGGCTTACCTGGGAGAAACAGGACTATGGTCTCTATGTCATCTGTGACATAAGTCCCTATTATTTGATCATCTGAGGCCTGAAACTGTGAAATGAAGTTTCAGGGAAACAGTGTGGGTCCTAACCAGGGCTTTTCCTTATCCTGTCACCTGGTCTACAAAAGAACTGGGTGGGACAGAGGAATCTCCACCAGAGAAGGTCCTCCAGTGTTTCTCAGCCTTGTTGTCCACTGGAATCATTCAAGGAGCTTGAAAATAACAGGTCCTTTCCCCAGAGATTTCTTATTTCATTGGTTTGGGGAGGAGCCCTGGTCATCATGTAATAGGAAAGTTCTTGAAGTGCTTCTTTGGAGAATCGTTGATCCCCAACCTGAAATCAGTAAAATTTACTCAATTTGATAAGACACAGGTACTCTTATAGGCTTAAATATGCATTACACTTTAATGACCCTGCTTTTGAATGTGGTCCTTTGCAGTGTACAGCTTGTGGGAATTCATTTGTAAATAACTCGGGTCCTCCTGACTTCTATCTAAGGGTTTTCTTGGGATGCTTGCTCCCCTGAAACCTGCTGACCTACATTTGTATTTTACTTTTACAAATGGATCTACTGCACAAAAAAAATGCACTTTTCCTACAGACTCTAGTGACAAGACAGGTGGTCCATTTTCTTTCTTGTGCCCATTTAGGGATGTGAAAGTCATCCCCAAAACATTGTCCAGAAGCAGTCTAGAGATAACATTAAATGAAGGCTTATAGAATCTGGGTCACAACTACTTGCTGAACTGTGTGGAACCAGTAGAATAATTATGAATATGTTTATTAGACAATGAAAATAGGAAAAAAGATATTGAAACTATGATGCCAACCTCGTGTTTTACAGTTAAAGAGTAGGAATATACATGTGGAGTGGAATGGTTAGTGACGATTTTGGTTTCCTAACTTTTTGTAATTTTGTCATGGTTTTGAGATTAGATTACTTAAAAACTACATGTTGTTATCAGACTACCAAGTACCAGATGTTATGAAAATGTGCAGATTGGTATTGACAAAATTGTTCTTTTATAGAAGAGTTGAAGGAAAAATTTTAATATACCTGAAGTCACATAAGTAAATAGAAAATTCAAATACATTTGACTGTTTCCTATTTACTAGTTACCTCATCATTATCTTAAAAATTCAAAACAGGGACTCAATAATCAACTGTCTAATCTTAAATCATAAAGAAACAGGGCCCCCTTGATAAAAACAGCTGTTCCTTTAGCCTCAGTGGTCAGATTGCCATGAACCCTGGCAAGTTTGATACTACAATTCAACCAGAAAACAACCAAGCAAAAGACAGAATGGGGAGCCCGTATCAACATAGCAATCAGTGACCGAAATGATTTTGCAGCAGGAGGATGGTAGAAAAGATGACATCTTCATGTGAATAATAACCTTTTAAAGACAAGTTAGCTCTAAAAATATAAAATTTGAACATTTCCTAGAAGAGTTCCTCTGATAAGATGGGATCTGTTAATCAAATGTGTCTACATCCTCACAGCCTAGAAAAAATTCAGTTTCTTACAAATCATCCCCAAGGTAAAAAGTGGCTGGAAAGAATGAGACAAAAGTCAGAGCCATGCTAGAACACTGGCCTCGTGCCATTTGCTCAGAGAGGCGCGCACTATCTATAAAAGGGAGTCAGTGAACTAGTTCAGACTCAAGCTCCTCTGGCTCCCTGTGGGGCTCCTGCCCAGAGTCCTCTCTGGGATGCTCTCTGGTGCCCAACAACCCTTGAATTCATGCTGGTGCCTCAGGGTACACATCACTCGCCCAAGCTCAGTGACTGACAGCTCCCTGCATGGAAAGGGAAGTAGAGGAGACAGAGGAGGCTTCTCCCACAAGGACGGAGAGTTACCTGAGAACTGTATAGGGATGTTCAGGTGGTGTCTAGTGTTCTCTTCATGGAAAATGCTGAATCAAACAGACTCAGCTACCCCAAGCCAGCACTCGATGATGGTCCCCATCTTGAACAAATACTTTTGTGCTTACTTCACTTTGCAGCAGTTTAATATATATATACATATGCAAGATTCTGGCTTTAAATAATCATGTAAGCAAGGCATGACATCCATCCTTATAAACTTTGCAATCTTGAAAGTAAGACAAGTTCTTAAGACAGGTTCTAAAGACCCCACAGACATCTTTGTAGACATGTTAGCAGCTTGCTTTGCCTTTGTGTTTAATGCAAGGTTCCATGCAAAAAATGGGGAACCTATCCTTCCAAGATTTTGGAGTTTCTGTTTGTTAATATTTCTACCCTACATATTTTCATGTGGATGTACTCATCATCTGTTTAGTGAAAATTTTCTCATACATATGTATACACGTATGTATATAATTTTAATATATATTTATACAGTTCACATATCCATATATAGTTTCCATATTCTCTTGTTAAAATATAAAACAAAAGGCATTTGGGCTCAGTGGAGTCTATCCAACATAATCTCGGTAGTCTTGGTACCATTAAAACAATGAGTGCAGCTAGTGTTTCTTAGTCCTGAGGCTACAGTAAGGTCAGATGAAGATTAAAACTTCCTTTGTTTTCAAGCCCACTCTAACAGGACACCAGTTAGTGAAAATTTTCCTCGAGCATTTTGAGGATTCCTTATCATGTTCCACCAGCTTCCAGCTAGACCTTTCCTGGCCTTTCTCTTCAGTCCCCAGTGATGCCCTGACCATGAGTGAGTACAAACACTGGCTGCTCCCAAAACTCTGAAGCCAGCACTCCAGATGTGATGCTGTGAGATCCCCTAATGCTAGCATGGCCAGATCATGTACCAAACAGAAAATTAAATCTGAATTTCAGTGAAGCTAAGAATGCAGGATTTTTACATACTTACACCAAAAACATACTTCTATCTAGAATTCTGTGTCCTGTGTTTTCATTTGCTAATTCTGGCAGCCCTGCTGGTGTCTGAGGGATGTCATGCTCTCTTGTAGCCTCTCCTGAGCTGACACCGTGCAGGCACAGTGCTCTCCCCTCCTTTCCTGGAGGACCTTCATTCTCTAAACCCAAAGTTATGGTGCTTCTGACTCAGGTGTTTTAGGACCAGTCATGGAAACAGCTTTTAAGGACATCATTCTAGAACAAGTTACAGGTTAGACTGGAGTGGGCCTTTGTCTTGTTTCTTCACGATGTTTCTCAAAATTTGCCCTATATACTGCATCCTGTCAGCTAGATCCACTAGGCAAATTAATTTATGCAGAGAAATCTACCTACCTTATTAATTCATTAGGCATACATAGTGGTATTTTAGCAGACTCCCCACACATCTACGATCCATGTCACATTGAGATTAAGAGAACTACCCGAAGTGCAAGAAAGTGCTTTCTCTTTCTGGAGACACTTCAAGAAGCTCCCTGGAGAAAGTGGCTTTTGGGCATCAGCTTTTAAGAGATGTGTATGATTTTGACAGCGTGAAAGACACTCTAAGCAAAAGGAACGTTACAAATGAAGATGTGAAAACAGGAACATTTAGAATGTGTTTGCTTTGGTTTGTGGCAGCATTTGATTTAGTATGATCTGAAACTAGAAGTGAAGTCGAGGGCTTAGCCAAGGAAAGTCCCCAGTGATCGTGGTAAGCTGTGTGTGATTTCCTCTTCAGGCTATAGGAAGCTTTTGTAAATACTGGTTAGGGGAAATACAACAGGAGATATTCACAGGCTTGTACATAGGCTAGGTTTTGTGAGAAATTGTAATGTGTAAGCCTAGACATAAATAGAATAGGTAACACATAATGAGGTCCAAGGCAGAGGCTCAGGGGATGGAAAATGAAAGAGGAAGCATTATACCCCAGCCTTGGCAATTCATCACATCTTGCACCAGAAATCCAAAGGTCGCAATGCCCAGCCACTCCTCAATGAATTACCCTGAATCTTGGGAGAGGAGACCCACAAATCAGTGTTTTTAAGCTCTGTCAGTGTCCCCTACACTTGGTTATGATTAAGCACCTGGAGGAAGGGTTCTCATACTTCAGCAGAAACTAGTCACCGAAAGGGCTCACCAGCCCCACCTCTAGAGTTGTAGCGGACCAAGAGCAAGGAACGCAGGTCTGCTTTTCTTACAAGTTCCAATCTGAAGTCAAGGCTTTGGTCCAGGGAGTCTACTTGCAGCTTGTGCGCTACATGATCAGGATGTGCTAACTGATGAGATACTATCCCCGCCCCTGCAAATGGTTTACAGACATGGACAGGATAACTCATGTTTGGCTGGATGAGGATACTGAGAAAGCAGATAATACAAAAGACCATTTTATAGGAAATAAATCCTACATAGGAGAATAGAAAGAGCTGGCGAAGTGCAGGGAATCTCCAGAGAAATAGGAGAACCAGGAACATCACAGAATGCAAGAGTCGAGTAAGTGGCTGAAGTTTGCTCTATGGAGTATATCGTCAAGATACACCCTCCGAGGAATTTTCAGACTGTGCCTGCCCAGAACAAGAGATGCCATCTTTTGTTTTCTACTCTTTCCTTTTCTTAGCAAAGCAAATAGGATGGTGATCCAGGAGTCTGTGTCTATCTTTTTCCCTTACTCAGAAAATGGTGAAGACTTCCATTCAGTAGTGGCAGTTCCACCTTTCAAAGTTGAAATGAAAGGGATTTTAAAATATCTATCTTTAAGCTCATAAGAAAGTTAGTTTAATGGCAATTCTTTGGAAAATGGAAAATGGCAGTGCTCAAAGAGTTAACCACTGGCACTTAACAGATTTACAGCGAGGCAAATGTTGTTCTTAGCCTGATATCTTTCAGCCACAGCATATGGGGCTTGAAACAGAAACAGCATCACTTGAAGCATGCTAGAAAGGCAGAATATTAATCTACTCTGAACCCTGAAGACAACTGTATCTTTAACAGGATCCTCAGGTGACAACTGGCTTAAGAAGCACTGTTTTAGGTATCACAAGCCCATTTAATACATGCAGTACTAAGAAACGGAGGGAACTGAGTTGCAAAGGGATTAGAAAGGAACCCAAAGTTGTCCAGCAAATGAGGGCAGTGTAAAATGCAAACCTGGACAGTCTGGATCCACGAAACTGATCTAACTTAGGCCATCTACAATGACTCTTAAAACATTCTCAACATGGCTCTGACCTGGTCACTCTGACTTCAGCCCACCGTGGTTCCAATTCAGTGCTGCCAGGCGCCAGGTCTTCCCCATCCAAGTCTTGCTTGGCACCTGTCAGTCGGCAGCGCACAGTGACCCCCTCAGGAAAACAGCTCTTAATGCAGTAAGACTTGATTCCTTACTCTCATAGTACAGTGAATTGTTCATTGCAGTCATTGGTAATTATGAATTTTATGTATAACTTTTGAAAACTGTATCCAAGGCCCACGGGAATAAGGACTACATGGGTTTTGTTTCTCATGGAATTTCTAATGGCCAATACCAACAGGATGCCTGACATGCAGCAAACACAATAGTTATCTGTAGGAAAGTGTACATGGGAGGCCTGGAATCTCACCCACTCAATTGGGCATTGCTCACTGTACCCACATGGCCATTGCCTGCAAAGACGTCAGAAATCCACGAATGCGCGTGTCTCTAATGTAGAGCAGTGTGTCTGCATCTAAACTACAGGTATAGTCCTACTTCCTAAATTATCCCTACATTAGGTATAATATCTAATAAAATACAGACGCTATGTAATTGGTTTCTATGCTGTATTATTTAGGGAATGATGAAAAGAAAAAAAAAAGGTCCACATGTTTGGTTCTAATGCATTTGATTCTCAAATGTTTTCCATTCACCATTGCTTGACTCCATGGTTGTCGGGATTAGGGATCCTGAGGGCCACCTGCACTGTGCCCTGTGCTCCAGAGACAACAGGGAAGCCAGGGACTCCAGGTGAGGCTTCTCTGTGTCAGAAGGGGACTCCAAAGAGGAGATGCTGACAGTTCCAACAGACATCCTGTGACTAACCACAGGCCAGCCAGTGCTGCGTAACACTCATCAGGTACCTTCCAGAGCCCCTGGATTTGTCTCAGTGCCAGAGAATGAGCTTTGATTTCAGTGAACAACTCAGCTCTAATGATTTGTAACAGCTCTAAAGTATGTAACAATGTCACTTTAAAGGTATACTCCACTGTGGTTTTGAGTTTCATTCCATGCCACATGCAAGCACACACACACACACACACACACACACACACACACACACGCACACGCACACGCACACGCATACACGCACACACACACGCACACACACACTCTGGCTCCTATGTGTGATTCCTATACCTTATGTTCTCATATAATAACATAATTGGACTAATAGTTAGTGTGAAATAACTACAAAAAAGCTTGAAAAAACTGCTGATTTTTAATTTTGTCTTAGATCGTTAGGTTTAATTTTGACATTTTCAGAAAAATACCACACAATAGTAATCAGCTCTAAGTCTATCCAGGTGACAGGTCCCTCATAGAGGACAGGCATGTGGGTTTTTGATGTGGAAAAGCCCCTCAATAATCTGCCAAACACTCAGATCATGTTTCCACCATATGCCTCAACAGAAAGAGGCTCCCTTACTCGGGTCTTCTTAGGATATGTTAAATCTGAAACAATGCACGCTCCATAAACTCCAGTTGTGAGTCAGGGGGACTGAGTTCAACCTTTAGACCTGAACTTCTCCAGCACTGATGTGGATGTGAGCTGCACAGAGACTGGTCAGCACGCAGATGCTGGGGAGACCGGGCCAGTTTGAACTTCTAACAACCCACCAAGTGAGGCTGACTCCACAATCTACTCAACATTTTCAGGAGGAAGGTCTCAGAAACCAAAGATATAGCTCATTTTGTGGCTTATGATACAATTTGGCATGCTTTTGAATTAAGACAGAGCCCTCCCAGGGCTGTGACAAACGCAACCTTGTCCACTGGCTCCCTCGCAGTGACTCCCTCCCACAGAAATGAGTCACGCCTATGTGTTCATCCTGCTGAGGGGGCCTGGGTGATTCGTATGACTAAGACAAGGAAGAAATTGACCTGCTGTTCCACCTAAAGGTGTCTTGGACCAATCCAGAAGTTTGGGATTTTCACATTCTTTTTTAACAATGTTTATAATATTGAGTATATGCAAAAGATATCCGGGCATATCTGAGATAGGCTTGAGCATACACTGATCAACTCTGAGGCAGCATTAAAAGCCACGTGGTCCAGGAAGGGTGTCACAGCCATGAGGTTAAAATATAAAACATGCTCTGAACACCATATATTTTGAAAAATATTATATATAAACACTTCAGTTATAGTAACTTTTAAGTGGAAAAGATTAAAAACACCCGTTAGAATGGATTCTTGCCTAAAATGTTAGGAAGGGGTTAAAGAGTGTTGTCTGAAGAGAAGAATGACCTTTGTTTGTTCACACACCTGCATCATGCAGGGCTCTGATTTTCCCCCACTTCCATCCCAAGCCCTGCAAGTCCGGAACCACTGAGAAAAACATCATCAGATCAGTGCATTAGGAAATTGGACCAAGAATGTACAGAATTTCTGGGGTTTTCTTTCTTAATTTCATTTTTTTGAGACAGGATCTCACTACATAATTGAGGATGCCATGGACTCACTGCATACCCCAGGCCGGCTTTAAATTCGCAGTGATCCTCTTTGCCTCAGCCTCCCTGACTACTGGGATTACAAGTATGCACCACCGCACCTGGCTCTTTTTTGGTTTTTTAAATCCCTAATCCTTGAATTCCAAAGAAATATATAAGCAATTATGAACATTAAGTTGGGTTAAAGTAGGTCTTTGCTGAAGTCAAGAAGCAGGAGTCAAGCCCCATACCAAGGAAGTTTCACCCACTTCGGGGATTCAGAAAATTTAGTGAACAAACAAGCCTTGGTGTGAGGACAAGGAAGAGTGTACAGTGACTCATTCAGGACAGTGTAGTTTACACATTTCTACAGTATCATTTAAGTCTAATGATGTACATCTATTTTACCCAGAGGAAAAATATTTTAGGATATATTTTTGTATCCATTTGTCATTATACATGGATCTTATGGATTATACGGTAGAATGTTACATAAGAATGATGGAATCTCACTGTTCCATAAAAATTCCTGCAATTTCCTGGCCTGGCTCTGTCATGTTCCAAGAGGAAAGTCCTTATAACTGAATTAATGATGAGATCTGTATAATGTCATTCAACCAGTCTTTAAAAATCTAGGCTAGAAACCAGGTCTCCCGAGCATTTCTGAATTTAAGGTGCATTTTCCTATCTCACACAATCTCATCAATTCCTTCTCCTTAATACCAATTTCAGAAGTTGTCCAAGGGTGTGGCACATAAACTCCTTTGGCCAGAGGACAGCTGAACCTGGAGCCTTACTCTAGCTTGTTCAGACTCTATAATAAATGATGCTAAAGGAAAAACGATTTGCTAATGAGTATGCGACACTCTTTCTGCAGGTTCTACATTGGGCAGATGGTAGAGTTGTGGAGGCTGTGTTCTGGGCCCTTTCCACCAGCCAGTCACTCTGTATAGATTCTACACTCTAGAGCAGCAGTCTCCTCCTCTGTCACGGGTCAGAGGTGGCTTAGAAAGTATGGACCTCGTTCTTTCTTTGTACACACGTTTGTTATGGAGAGCAGTGAAAGAAGTGATCACACTTCTAGTATGGTATTGTGGTAACCGACAGCTCTAGATTTGAGTTCCAGCTCTACCGTGTACTGCTGGAATCTCATGGAATTCACTTAAGGTCTTTGGTCTTCATCTACAAAACTGGAACAGAAATGCATCTCTTGACTCCAAACCTTATTAAAAAAAAAGATAACATACCGTATACAAAATACAAAATACTGGACATACTTATGCTATGAAATGAATATTCAATGAGTTCATGTTTTTGCATCTTAAGAGGTGGAACTAGAAAGATAAGTGTAAATAAAAATGTAACAGAAGATCCTGATGTATGTATTTAAGAGATTTTATAATAAATTGGGGGGAAATGAAGAATACCTTATTTTGTGAATCTCTAAAAATAATACCAGCTGTGACCTTTCATGTTTACTGAACTTGTCCTTCTACTGAAATCAGAGCTAACGAATTAACTACAACACCTTCCAACATGGAGGATGCACCCAAAGGAACTCTCTCCTGTTAAAAAGTAGAGAATTCTCTCTTGACCCTTGTCCTCGAGTGTAGTGTAAGGATGTCCATCCTGACTTCCCCTGAACATCTGCATGGAAGTGCTGTTATTAATTGGGTTTCATAGAAGAGCATCTGACAGGTGATCACTCTGCCCGCTTCCTGTTTGCTAGAATGTTGCCATCTAAACTTGGAAGCAAGCCATTTCCAAAGACCACATTTTGGTCTGCTGCGTCTTTACCTCTGTCCTTGACGCTAAAGCGATATATGAGGATCGTCACTTTCATGGAACCTGCCAGTGGAAAAGTGAGGTTCGTGGCTACTGAAGAAGCAGATCAAGGTCACCTGTAACCACCAGAGCTCCCTGAATGACAATGGAAACCCTCACTGGAATCTAGAGCAGTCTTCGCCTAAGGATCTCAAAGGCCTGTTTTACTTTAATAATGAGACTAACTTTAGCAGTATGTTAAATATTTCACCTAAAAATTCAATCTGGCCACATTGAGGCTGCTTATGTGAAAATATACGTACATATATGTTTTTTCTTAGTAGATTACAAAAAGAGTTCTCAATTATCCTGGTTAATAGCACTTCACAGAAACCTAGAATACAAAAACTATCTTTAAATAAAAGTATTCCACAGAGGTTCAAAAAGTGACAATTTTGTGATGCTACAGAACAAATGCAGAAATTAATCTATAAAGCCCATCAATGAATATCTATTGTGAACACTCTGAACCTTGACAAGGTTGGGGTGGGGGAAATGATTACTGTAAAAGCAATATAAAACATAAACCTTGTGTTTAAACAGGGAGAGTACGATCTCCTTATTCAGAGTTATAATGAAGGGCAGCTTGTAGGATCTGTATTGTATCCAGGTGTAGGAACTTCAGATTTTGGCATCTTTTCTACACGGCTCTTGAAAAGTTGTATAGGATTCATTCTTCTGTAGTATAAGCTTCCTGCTGCTTTTTGATGCGAGATTTATCTAAGCCTCTGTTTAGATCCTACAGAAGGCAATTTCCTGTGTCCCTGCTTGTCGGAATCACCTTGTCAAGATATCATGTCTATCAGAAGTCTTAACCTTGTCTGTACTGAGGATGACCTGGATAGCTTAATGGTACTCAGAAGATGACCTCTGACTGTCATAACTCCGGTTTCTGATCACTCTCAAATCTTCACACGCTCTCTCAGCACTGACCTCCTGCTTCTCTCGTGAACTGATTGCTTTTTCCTTCCCCTACCATCCTGCCACTGACGTTTCCCTCAACTCACAGCCCCTCTCCACCAAATCATACAAATACAACCAACGAGTAATAAATGAGTAAAATAAATACCTCAGGGGTTTGCACCATGAATGTTAAAGTGGTTTCCCCAGATTATCAGAATTTTATGGTCCCCAAATTTTGGGCAGAGTTGAGAAGAATGGTGACCAGTGTGCGCTGGAGGAAAGCAAAATGAATTAACGGGCTAAAACTGGACATACACAGACTGTATACCAGCAGTTATCAGACGCCAACATACATCAGCATCATGGAGACACTGAGAACCACCACACATGAACTAAAATGTTTCCAAATGATACAGGGTCACAGCAAAATGCCATATCACTGGCTCCCAACCAGGGAGCCCTGATCCTGGGAGCCTTTGGACTCCCCTTGGCAGAATTCTAAGCACCCATGGTTCTTACTCAACTACATTTTACACTGCATGAGCATGTGTGAGATGGTGCCTGGACTTGAGAGGCCTATCACTCTCTGAGAGTCTCAAAGGCCCATTTACTCCACATCCCTCAAGACCACCACTGTGCAGTCAAATACACACATTCAAGGAGACCCTGATATAAATAGGCAGAAGAATAGGGATTTTCAGCCCAAATGCAATGCTTCTGTTCACTTAATAGACCAATCCTCTTCTGTGATTACCCACTGACTTCTACCAAGATGGGTATCAGCCAGCCAACCAGTCAGAAGTTTGGATGAAGCACCTGTTAAAGGCCCAGCAGGCTGTTGGCTCAGTGATGCACCCCAGATCATACAGCTCCCACCTCCAGGTAACTCTGGGTGAGGGTGCTGGCATCTATTTATAAACTATAGGGAAGTCCGAACCTTACTTTTTTTGGTCCCATATGCCTAGAAGAACACACAGTAGAGCATATGAATACAACCAATGAGTAAAATGAATACCCCAGGGATTTGCATTGTACATATTAAAATGGTTTCCCCAGATTATCAGAATGATCACAATGCTGATTGGACACAGCTCTTTCACCTGCAGAGTGCCACTGAATGCAGGCAGCTGAGACCCAGTTCATCATACATAGTAATGAACTGCACACTTGACTCAGTGGGGAAAGCACACTGAGATTTAAACATGACATGGTTTCCGATCTTTCTCTACTCCAGATAATTGGCACAGGAAAGAACCCAGAGAAAGACTGCAGGCTAGAAAGATTACCTCTCCACCACATCCTTTCTTGAGCAAGCAGTAATGGTCATGGCAAAGGATTCAGGAGGCAAGAAGCATGCTACCCAGGCACACAGTCATCATGCACCCATCAGTCAGTGTGAAACAGCCAAACCCTCCCTCGCTTGAGAGCTGGTGAATCCTCTGTCCAGTTTCACTGCATCTCCAGGGCTGCACGCTTTATGAAGCTTTATGAAGCTGAGACCTTTATCAGCCTCTGGATCCATTCAAACAAGGATACTACGTTTGAAAAAGAGGTAGTGTATGAGGTCCCCTAAGTGAACCAAATCCTCCTTTATTTAATTCAGGGAAAAACAGGGCTTTGGTTTCTCTCAAAAATTCTGAGAAAGTTATTTAACATGGATGGTCACTCTGTTAAATAAATTAAAAAACAGTGAGTGTATTTCCAAGTTAGGACCTTAATTTACTGAGCCTAGGGGCTCTCTTTGTCCAGTTCAGCCCTGGAAGACACCCTGTCCTCACCCACACCAGGAGGAAGAGCCCTCCTCCTCTTCCTCCTCCTCCTCCTCATCATCATCGGGAAACACCTGTCTTGGAGACTGTGGTTGTGCAGCTTCTGAGCATGCACAGGGTCAAGCACACAAATGGTGCAGTGACTCTTTTGGAAGTCACATTTGTCCCTGAAACTTCAGTCACCTGGAGACTGCATGCCTCATTGCCTGCAGCAGCTCCAGCCTGACTGACAGTGTAGAATGAATTTAGAAAATTCATCTGAGGGACAAGATTTGAATGGAGGGACCAAACCACACACTGCTTCACTGAATGCTGATACAAATCATTCTTTGAAATTTTTGCAGATTGAAGATTTTTCTTTTTTCTTTTCTTTCCTTTCCTTTTATTATTGGCCTGTTACAACCATCTTGCTAGGGGTTAGATCTGTTATGGGAAAGGACTTAGCAAGCCAATGCATCAGTCAGGTGCACGCTCCTGTTTTCACACAGAGATTTCTACCGCTTTTGCTAAACACACACGCACACACACAAATTCCTGGAATGACTGATACATTCATAACCCATTGATCTCTCTCACACACACACTCATGGACAGCAAACACGAACTCTCTGCATGTCACAGTCGAGCCAGGCTGGAGAGGTACACAGTGGACATGGCACTGGGTGGATGTGTAATCAGTAATAAGAAATACAGTGAGCCCCAGAATGAAAAGAAATCCCCCAACTGTTCAGGATTCCCCCACCCCCTTCCATTCACTGATTTATTAACCCTGAACAAAGATGTAATTGCAGGGTCTCAGAAACTTTTTTGTTCTTTTTTTTTCTTTTTTCTTTTTTTTTCTTTTTTCATTTTTTTGGCATTTGTTCGATTTGGCTTTGAATTTCTTAATGTCTAGTCGTGCCATTCATTGCCTGTTTTCTTCACTCAGTTGCCCATCTTTCCCCCCCAGAAATGAAAGAAGCATCTGCTTCCAAGTCTTAAGGATGAGACCTCTGCATTTTCTTTGCTTGTTTAGGGCAAGAAATGAAGTGCTGCCTCTTTAATCGGCAGGAGCATGCAGGAGGAGCATACCTTTAATTTAGTGTTGGGATACCTCACTTGCACCCTGGCTGTTGTCTTATTGGAGACGGCAGCCTGCCTGAGATCCTCTAGCACTGAAATAATATCATCCAGCACGCATTTCTTATCCTGATTTCTCAACACACACAGATGGGAAAAAGTATAATTATAGCCCCTGTGGTTCACCTTCATTTCCAGCACGGCTCGGTGGGTCTGCAGGATCCCCTCGGCCTGGAGCAAAACATTGTCCCCGGGTGGCGAGAGGAGGATCACCCTGCCGTACCTCCCAGGGGTGTGCAAGTCCGAATAGAGCTGGCTTTTGGACTGGTCCAGCGGGAAGAGGCTGCCGGCCAGGCTGCGCTCGATCTTGGCTAGGCTGTGGCTGGGGGCCACCAGGCGCTCCAGGTCGCCCTCGGGCTGGAAGCGGCGCAGCGCACTGAGGCCGCAGGCGATGGTCAGCACGGCTGGCACGGTGAGGAAGAGGACGGGGTGCCGGCCCACGCACACGCCCAGCCCGCGGCCGCACGCCCGCAGCCCTCCGCGGAGCGCCTGCCGCAGCATTCTCGGGTGCGGACCGCGGGGCCGCCCGGGACGAGCGCGTGTGCCCGCGCCGCTCCCCGCGCGCCCCCGCGAGCCCCGCGCGCCCCGCGCCGCTCCACTCCACGCGGTGCCCACGCGGCCGGCGGCGCCCCCGGCACCAAAGCACCCCGCCCCCGGCACCCCGACACCCCGCCCTCCGACACCAAGACACCCCGCCTCCGGCACCCCGACACCCCGCCCCCGACACCAACAGCCCGCCCCCTGACACCGAGACACCCCTTTCCCAGATACCAAGACATTTCGCCCCCTCTGCATCAAGATACCGGGGGCCCCAGCACCCTACTATCTGTCCTCGTGCGGGCACCAAGACATTCTGTCCCCCCCAAAAAAACTAAGACACTCGGCCCCAAAATCCCCGAAACCCGATACCCCGCCCCCCGACTCCAAGACACCCAAATACCCTGTCTCCCAGATCCCGACATTCAGACACCCTGCACTTGGCACCGAGTCACCCCACCCTGCACCCCCTAAATCTCTGATACCCTAATCCTGGACACCCCGCCGACCCAGTCCCCAAGGCCTCCAACACTAAAGCTCCACGTGCCTCCTACTAACGCCTGGCGGCCCGTCACCGCAGGTCCCCAACACCCCCCCTTCTTAACCCGCCACCCATAAGGCCAGGGAGCCCCAGGAGGCCCGGCCGAGAACTTTGCAGAACCCTGGGCGCCCCGCCCCATGGAAGCCCCGCCCAGTCGCCTTGTCACACCAACCCCTAACCCTTAATTCCAAACCGCAGCTCTGGCCTCCCTGCTCTCAGCGCACTGTAGCCTTGCAGTTCACTTTCTGGTCCGCATTCGGCCGCCGGTTCGGTCTCCTCCGCTGTCAGTTCGGTCCCGAGCGAGGCGCTCGGGACACGTGGTCACGGAGGCGGGCTGCAGTGACCCGGTGCAGGAGGCCAAGGCTGTCCTCGCGCGGGAATCCTTCAGTCCTGGGTGCGGGACACGAGTGCTGCCAGGGGGACAGAGCACAGGGCCGCAGTCCCCGGCCCAGACTCAGCTATCTAGAAACCGAAAGAGAAAAGTGAGGCTTCCCTGCAAGGGAGTGCGGGCATCCTGGCCACCCAGGACCGGATCCGTGGAGCGCCTTGCAGAGGAGGCTGAGTGCCTGGGTGCCCGCGTGTGCCCTTGGGTATGTGCGTGTGCACGGGTGTACACGCTTATGTGCACGAGTACGCTAGTGTGTGTGAGTATGTGTGTGCACCTAAGTGTGTACACGCGTGCGTGTTGCAACGTGGAGACCCGCAGCAAGGTGTTGTTAATGAACACAACCGCTGGTTCTGTGCTCTGCAGAACAGAGGTCCTTAATAGGACTCTGAGTCACCACCCTCTCCTCTCTCTCTGCGGACCTTTCCAGCCTTCTCTGTAGGCTCGATTTCTCTTGGGAGGAATTCTGGAATCCAGCATTTCGAACACACTCCAGGTCCTCCCACATGAAGATCACAGGTGGGGGCTCCAGGGTTTGCACACCCGTGTGCGCTGCACCTAGGAGGAAGGCGGCCACGTGACAGTGAGACCTCACTTGCAGACCAGATCGGCTTCAAAAAACGTTCTCCACAGCGTCGAGGAATAGGAAGAAATCATGAGGAACAGTCCTGACGTTTGACTGTGAGCAGGTGACCTTTTCAAAGCTTCCTTTCTTTTTTGAAATGACTGTACTCGTAACCACGGAAGGACCTGCATCCTTTGGAGACTTAGCGAGGAACCCATCTGTGTACAAAAGCTGGAGGACTCATCTGCTAAATTACTGACTGGTGGAATTCACTCTTCAATGAGAGCCAGCAGGCTTACAGATAGGGCTGACCCTGGAGGACAAGAATCTGAAGGATGCTGTCATCAGTAGATTCAATAAGCTGTCCAGTCCTCTAAATTGAAAGTGACCTGGTGACCATTCAGTTTGAATTGTTCCTGAGTGCAGGGCCTCTTCTGGGATGTCCTTGTTGGTTCTCCATTTGGCTCAGCCACAGCCTCCCCAACCCTAAGAACACACCAGTGTTTTAGAAGCACCTTCTTCTGCGAGCCTCCTCCTTCCGTTCAGCTGTGCCAGGTCTCCCGGCCACACTCACAAGCAAGGCTTCTGTCCTTCAAGAGGTGCCCTTCACTCCAACTGCCGGGTCTCCATGTCGTTTTTCTACGGCGTCCTTCAGGTCCTACCCTCTCCATGAAATTTTCTAAGTAGTCTTTTCATGAACTATGTGGTAAGAGATTTAAGGGATGGATGCTTGAATAACTTAGCTAATCCCTTTTATGAAAAGAGCACTAATTATTGGACAAAGTGGGTTCGCTTGGGTGTTTTCTTTCTCAGCTCCTGAGTTTCCCCTGTTAAATGCGAATTGGCCTACTCTTTTTTTTCCAACAGACAGCTATGTCAGAATCATTTGGTCTTCTTATTCTTTCCATTTCCTGCACGTGTTTCCCCCAGCAAATTCAGTAAAATTGGGAGAGGAGAACAGGGAAACCAAAACACATTCACTAAAGGTATAAAAAAATTATTGTATACAGTATGAAACTACACTAAAAAACAAAATTATACACATCCAAAAAAATGCAGCCTGCATGAAAATGTTTCTGTTTATTGCTAGTTGACTGGACGATGGTGACTTTTAAAGAACTGCTTAGTATCAGAACAGTTTTAGATTGGAGAAAATTTGTAGACAAAATTGAAAGGTCCCTCACACCCACATCCAGTTCTCCTTCTTGTGAATCTAATATTAGTATGGTGCATTTATTACAGTCACCAAAGCAACACTGATCCTTAACACTTTCCTCAAGTCTCCTCAGCCTCTGTCTCTGTCCCCTTCCCATCCCAGGGTCCCATCCAGAACACCGCATCGCATACAGCTGTCCTGTCTTTCCACCGCTTTTGAGTGTGACAGCGTCCCAGATTTTCCTTGTCTTTGATTACTTGGACAGTTTTGAGGAGTATTAACATTTTTTGTAACATTTCCCTCAATTAGGAACTACATGATGTTTCTCGTGGGCTCAGGAGTTTAGAGGGGAAGAATCAGATGTAAAGGGACATTTTTATACCCTCAAGGATACACTGTTGAGCTGCTGCCTCCCTGAACCCAGCCACTGTCCTGGGTAGTACTCCTCAGACTTCTCCTTGAAGAGGGCTGCGGGTTTTCACCACCTTCCCTCCCATGTTCTTTGGAGAGAATCACGGTGTGCAGGTTACACTGAGGGAATCCAGGCCCATCTTCTTCCTTCGGGTTGAAGTCTAGAATGAGATTAATTCTGCACAAGCGTTTTTCTATTCTTTGATTTTTATTCCATGCATTCTTTGTGGCTATTGTTTTGTTATACTGAGTATTGAACCCAAGGCCCTCATGCAGAGCTGTCTCCTCATCCCTTTTGTCATTTCTTCATGTTAAAGGACACTGCCACGAGTCACTGTACTGCTCAGGCTAGTCTGAATCTTCTCCTGACTCAGCCTCTCAGAGAGATTATAAGCATGGGCCACTACATCTAGCTCTCTTCATTCATTCTTATACTGATACAGACTCATACATGTCATTGGAATATCTTTTCCCCTTTGGATTCTAATTCAATACTGTTTTCATTGTCCAGATGTTTAGCCATTGGGAGTTCCTTCAGTGAACTTCCGTGTTCATTCAACATATCCTACCTTTGTACTTGTTTTTCTCCTTTTTATAAAACTTTCATTGCTTTCTGGTATTGCATGAGATTCCAGGCTCATCTTCTGTCTTCCCAGGTTCAGCTCTAGAAGGAACCATTTCCCCGAGGAGACTTGGATGAGAGGAGTATTAGAAACAAAGATTTGGAGGCAAAAGCTCCTGGTTGCTATTGGCTTTTTGGCTTCTGAACCCTCCCAATTGACAGAGCAGGGTGCTTACAAATCAGCGTGTGCACATATCCCACAAGAAGTGCACTGACAACTCTCAGAGACCAAAGAAGAGTTCATTGATGCCTCTGACTCTGATCTTTTACTGCACAGTTCACTAAAGTGCCTGCAACCTCACAATCTCAACAGTGGGAAATTTGACTCCATGGTTGATTTTTAAAGTGCTCTTCAATATCAAAAGTGTATTAATTTTTTATTAGATAGATTAAATGAAGTAAGACAAGCATGTTTGCTTAATTTTGATCATGTGAAAAGCTAATGTGAAGTACTATTAAAGATCCATTAGGAAGAATAATTGTACACTAAGGAGAAGAGATCTTTCCAAATCAATGTACAGAAAGTCACTTTTCACCAAAACCTAAGTGGGTATCAATCACATGATAATGATTGCAAGTCCAATTTACAATGAAACAATATTTAGTCCAAAGTATTGTGAAGATAAAGGCAAACTTCTTGCCAAGTCTTGAAAACTGATCTGGACCTGTTTTTTCCTGAAATGTCTCTAACAAAACATAAAAAAATATATATATTCCATTGGGATTATACATATTTTCCAAGGAGCTTGTGCTTTTGTGGGTTAGCAAGAGGGGATTTTGGTGGTATTTCTGTGCAGAGAGAAAAACCTTCCCCTGAAGGAGGCATTTTCTTTGATTACCATACACAGTCTTGACCATGGAAATGAACCCATCTGAGCTGAGAAAAATAAAGAATTTTAAGAAGCCCTTTCTTGGGCAGCAGACTCACTTGTGTAAAGGTGTTGACTTGTGTAAAGGTGCAGCTCCCTAGTTTTTATTGCATCACCAGGCATCAACAGGAGAGCTCAGCACCTGGCTCTGGTATGGCAGCCTCACCAGGTAAGGTGTGGAGGGAGAGAGATGCAGCCCATAGAGGGGCCTTGTTGGGGATCACACAGAGGTCAAGGTCTAAACCAGGAGCGCTGGACCACTGATACTGTTTAAAAACAAAAGATGTGTTGCCTATAAAAAATACACTGGATTTCGGTCCATTTCACCATTTCTTTAAAGTGTCTATGCCACTACCATTATTGCTGATGCATGTGTGGAGTGGTCCTGATTTCGGACAAGACCCTGCCCCAGGAGCTACTGTTGCCCTGCTCAGACTCCCACCCTGACATACATGAAGCTGGGGATGGAATTCATAGTCAATATGGGATAGTAACAGGGAAGGACTGATGGCTCTGCTCATATTAATTTTAATTATTATCTGTGTGCACCACATAATAGTTATATTCATAATAATTATGTTGTATCGGTATATGTGCTTTGATGGGGATGGGGATTTGGAGAAGGGTTGGAGGAGAAGGTTAAAATGATCTTGTGGTTTTCTCCCCATCCCTTATGAAGATTTTTTCCTCCCTTTGGGGTGGTACAGAAAGTGAGAGAGGAGATACAGAAGAACTGGTGCCACAGAATTTGTACATGATTTATTTCATACATAGTTTTCTTGCTAGGAAAAAGTTTTTTCAGTAGGAAAAAAAACTAGCAAAATGTCATTAGACAACAGAGAAACTCAAACTGTTTGACATTCAAAAATTTGATCTTCAGCCTGTCAAACAAAGTGGAGAATTCTGCTGTGACCTTTGGGAATAGCCTTCCTGACACGAAAAGCAATGTAAGCAAAATGAGTTAATATTCGAGTGGAAACATTTCAAAAATAAGTTTCACCTGCTTGCATGCAGTAACGCACTGTACGTGTCCAGAAAACATGTAAACCTTTAGATATTTAGTTTTCTTGTCAAAACAAAGTCAAAATCAGTAGATGCAGAAGTGGAGATGCAATTCTTTCTGTGAGTTCACTACTTTTCTGGGCCCCTCTCCTTTGTCAAGCAGGGCTGTCTTTATCTTATTGCATAGAGATGATCTACTTGCTATACAAATGTGGTTTCGTGAGGACTACACTGCTCAGGTTTGTCCAAAATCTGAGTGAGTTTATAAGGCAAATCAGTTCCAGAATCTCTGGAGATGAAGCCAGCTTTACTAACACCCTACCCTTGGCTTCGTAGAGTCTGAACAGAGGACTCTGGTGGGCATTTTTCACTTGAGGTCTCTGACCTACCAAACTGTGAGATAAGAGTCATCTTTAGCCACTAAGTTGGTAGCAATTCGTTATAATAAAAAACCCACTAGGTTTAGACTTAGTCTTGTGTATCAAAATTGATCATGAATGTTCATCTCAGTGTGATCTGGAGAGAGCTTTTACATATTTAATGACACTGAAAAGTCTTTATACAGAGATCGCTAAAAACTGATTGCAATGTATAGGCATGGGATTGAGTTGAACTTATTTATGTCTTGGAAGCATTTCTATATTCTCTTAGATTATCTTCTTGATTTTTGGCTTTTAATGTGGCTAAATTGATGCTGAAATATGAAAAGCTTCTCCACATTTTCATCACAACCAGGAAAATGCTGTAGTAAGTGTGTTTTAGCCCAGAACTGTAGTTTATCATTTTGCATAGGAATGAAGATCTAGCTAGATATTTTAACTTCGACATTAAGCATCTGAAGCATTTGACATTACATAATGGAAATAATTTAGAACATCAAGACAGCCGTGGCAGAACAACCAAAGACAAAGTGCTTAGAAAGTGGCAGAAGGATGGCAGAAGCATGTGAGAGCAGGATGGAGTATTTCTGAGGGGAGTTAAGGATGATGTCTTTTTCTGTAATAAATTTTTAAAGTGTAAACATCATCATCTTTTCTATCATAGCTACTACTTTGGCAACAGAAAGGAATTCATGACATATTGGTGAAAAGAAAGATAGGTAATGTAAACTCCATTTAAAAAAGAAAAGTAGTACAGATAAAAATTCAGTAAGTAAATTTCCAAAGGAAAAATTTTTGAAAGCTTAATAAGGTCATTTCAGGACAGTGGATGATAGATCCCTTTTAAAAATCTTTATATTGCCTATTTTGTTTAAAATATCTCTGATAAACTTCATTACTTTTATCATCAGAAAAAGTTATAATTGTCATTTTAAAATTTCAAGACAAAATCAAGAAAGTACTCACTGAAATTTATTTTAAAAACTTTACTCATTGTGGAAATCACTACTGAAGGATACATTTCAACACAGGCATGAGTCGGACTTTCTTAATGTTCATTAAGAACCGTGGTGGAGTCCTCAGAAAAAGCTAATGTCAGAACCATTCAGTGTTTGATAACAGTGGTTGAAAGAACTCATTCAGAAACCATGCAATCTGGGCTCTGAGCTCAAACTCATCTGATGGTTAAGTTCGCGATAGTGAGTGAAATTTACAGTTCACACTGTTGGCTTGGTAACACAACACCGTTTCAAATGTTTTCTGTGAAGAATTTGTTGATAAACAATACAATCAACCTCTTTAGGCTTTAAGTACCTTATGTCTTCACAAGCTAAATTTAGAAACAGTAGTCTCTTTTGGAGTCCTCATGACTCTTCAGTATCATCAATGGAATCACATCTAGCAGATTCCACTTCAGCTACTATTAAACTAGTGTTTTCTTTCATTATTCTCATCTTTATTTATTTCATGCAGACTACTTATGGAGATGAACTGCTCAGTCACTTGAAATGCATCATTGACATCTCTAGTTACCAGCAACTGACTAGTACAAACAGTTGACTTGACAAGACCCAAGGGAAACAACTCCAGGTCATTTGCCTTGTTTTACAACTAACCCCCAATTGTCTCCAATTCTGAGAAACTGTTCTTGCCAAAACATTGATAACCTTAATTATTAGCTCTGGCTCCCCCTCTTCCACTGCTGCCATCATGGTTTAGGATGTCAACACTGGCAAGTAGATTTTCTGGCTTGGATGTCTAGAGAAATGCTGAGAAGTTTCACTTTTGCCTTTTGCTTTGGTGAACAAATTCTGTTGTGCAAAGATGTATCATTTAAGCTTCTTTTCTTTTTCCAAATATTGCCATTCTCTGATTTAAAGATGTGATGAGTGCTTAATGTTGGCATTGTCAACACTGTATTTTTAATAAATGTCATTGCTTACAACATTTATTTTGTCATTGAACTTTTCCATGAAATAACCTGCAATCCATTATCCCACATACCTATAAGATTCAAGGTCCACATTTTTCACGTTGGATATGAACTGCAACAGTCACGCAAGTGCTACAGGATGGCATTGTCCATAGCATCTGGGATAGAACAATGGCTGTGTGCTGTGATTTGCAATGGACCAAACAGCAGAGCAAAGCCAGGACAATACAGGACATGGTCTGTGTGGCGGCTGCTGAGTCCTGCAGTGACAGGGACACAGGAACAGCCATGTGTGCAGATAAATCAGCACAGCTGAGCTCTCCTAAAACTCTAATCATGGATGCTAAGATTGGAATTTCACTTGCATTTTCACATGACATGAATTATTATTTTTATTTTGCTTCAACAATTTAAAAAAGGAAAAGGCTGCACAGCTAATAATTCATATGAAAGCAGATAGCAATGTGAATTTAGCCCATGGGCTGCAAGTTTCAGAGCTCTTACACTAGGAGTATGTCCTTCAGTGAAAAATGATTTTAAGAAACTTAAACTGTCAGCTATTTACTATTTTGGTTTTTCTCTGTTCTCCTCAGGAGAAAAGAGTAGGACAGAATGAGAACTGTGCAAGTGGAAAGAAAAACACAGATTCACATATTTCTCAGAGATCTGCTTACAAATGATCTCAGAATTCTATGTCCACTACAAGTAGGGACATTAGAATAATTCAAATGAGAAATAGCATTTGCATGATTTCCCCTTAGGTTTTCTTATTTTATCCAGAAAGCAGTCTCATTCATAAAGTGAGAATGTGGAGAAAAGCACCACACTTGGTGATGAGATATTTCCATTTTGACTCTTTATGGTAATTCCTTACTGTTTTGATCATCTTGAAAAGTGTTAAAACATACCCTAGCATTTTTGTTATTCTTGTTTGCTTGGTTTTTAAAATGGTGGTCTCATGACATTGCTCAGGCAGGCTTTAAATTCTTGAGCTCAAGTGATCCTCCTGCCTCAGTAACTCGAACTACAGGTACACCCGCCACACCCAGCTTGCTTGTTCATTTCTAAGAGCAAATAAGAAGAATCTTTTTAGTTATTGTGTAGTAACTAGAACTTAGTTGTCTAAATCTCTAATTCCTACGAGGTATGATAAAAAGCACAGTGAATGTTTAAAAGTTTAAGCAAAGTAACACCAAGAGAAACACTGCCAATAATCCCCATGGAAATACTTCCTCTTGCTCTGAACTCATTCCATCATTCTGACCAATTTCTGGAGAAGTTCTGAAAGTCCTTTTTTGTGTCTTTCATTGCCCTGTTATGGCTGCCTCAATATTCTAAATTTATTCAAAATATTTGCCTTTCACGATCATTTCATTTTGGGAAAGAGTCAAAAGTTTCACCAGTCCTGTCCTGGGGAATAAGATGGATGGAGACACATGGTCAGGCTTTATCAGTTCACCTCTTCTTTGGATGCAAGTGGCCGTACATTCCACATACTTTTTTGATCAGACCTGAAAAGACACTGTGGTGTGAGGAGTCTCAGGACTGCTGCAAAGACTGGCAAGCACTTTGGGACAAGTGTGCTGAAAGAGGACAAGGATTTTAGGGTGATTCGTGGTAATGTGTCTTTAAGTGCAATATTTTTTTATTTTAAACATTGACCATATATTTGAATCACCCTGTATACTTTTTCAAAATTACATCTTAAGTACAAAAGAACTGATGGTTCCAAAGCAGACTTCCCAGCAGGGATGGAGCCACCTAGCATTTAAAACTTTGATCTGGGAGCCAGAGAGGCTGCTGCCTGCTCCACTCCCTGCCTCCTACCCTCTTCTCCCTCCCATGCCATGGTCTTACCCATGCTGAGATGGGCACAGCAATCAGGACAGGACTGGCTTCAGTCTAGAAAAACTAACATGGAATCCAGTATCAGTTTCTTTGACTTCTCTTGGTGTATTCTCCTAGGTCTATGCAATATCTCCCATAGCCCGAGTCCAAGTCTGACATTTAGTATTCATTATTCTTTTCTCTATAACAGGTACTCAAACCACTTTATTTATATTTTTCAACAATGAAATGACAATTTGTTAAACCAAAGTTGTCTATTAAAGTGCTGGTATAAAACAATTAAAATATCAATAGTGCTAATCATAATAATTAACATTCATGTGACTTAAGAGCCAGGACCTTTGCATATACTTTCTTGCTCCTCCTCACAGAAGCCCTAGGTGGGAAATGTTAATTGTTATAGGGCTCCAGAAGAATTAACTGGGGCTTCAAGAGGGTGAATAATTTTCCTAAGGTCTTGTAACCACTAGATGGCAGAGCCTGGATTCAAATGCAGATGTATTTCCTTCAAAGCATACATATCGATATAAAAGAGAAAGCAGATAAGATAAATACAAAGGCCATCACCATCCAAAAGGAATTGATCTGCTATTCTATGACCTATTGTTTTCTTCATCTCTCAGCTGTTATGAATTGGGCAGCTATGACAAGGGTCAATTATAATGTCTATGCATTTCTCTTCCCAATGGAGTTATTCTATATTAGTATTTAAGGAATTAAATTTCAGATAAAGCATGCAGTATACAGGACACATTGACATCAAGACAAATAAGTTATCAATAAGAATATTAACTTTATTTTATGATATATTTCCCAGTTGGCTATAGAACTTGTACTTACAACCAATAATTGCATGTTTTCAATAACCGTATTTTTTTTTCAAAAATCCAAATAAATTTTTGAGTGAGCATGCTAGGTTACAATGCCATCAACACAGAAAGCCTGAATATCACTATTTCCTTGACATTTCCTTCAAGGGGCTTGTTCATGGGCAACATCGATGCTCGGCTGAACTGATAAAATGGAAAATAATGCTCTTGTATTTCTTAGAGGTTACCGCTGACAGCCTTTTGTATGCCCCATGAGGGGAAAGGTGAGTCTTCTCAGTACTGATTAATTTGTGCAATAAATATTTTGATTCAATTTAAGAAAATATTTCTAATGAAAAATCCAGTTGTTAAAATGAGTTAGTGATTTAGAGTTTAAAATGCTCCTTTTCTCCATAAAAAGCAATTGACCTTTTCGTCTCTGTCTAATGACTATTCATGGATTATGTTCAAAATGGTTATGGAACAGATCAGCAGAAGCAGTGGCTGAAGTGACCATTGATAAATTTGGATGACTGTAAATGTGAATGTACATTCTTGAGGGTGACTTTTACAAGCTGTGATCTGAAAAATCAGCAAACATCCAACTAAGTTCAACATATGAGAACACCACTGAGTGTTTGAGAGACTGAAAACTGGCTGGAATAGTCACTGAGAATTTCACAAAGTTGAAATTATATCTTGTCTTACCAACACATAATCTTTGTCCAAATCTCTGGTTTAAAAATCATGAATAATCAACACCTTGTTGAAAAATTGCCCGCAATGAAGACAAAAGCATCCTGAGACCATATGGAGTGATACTAATTGTAGCAAGGCTAGAAATCCCCAAAACACTAATAAGATGTAAGTACAATAACATTCATGATGCACTTTTATTAAAACATACGTTAAAGGGACATCCCAAATACCGTTTATTTAATACAATCTATAATATTGGACTCTGAGGTCCTCAGAAGTTATGGTTATTAATGAAGTGGTCGCCCAGGTTCAAAATTTATTATTCTGTCACCACAGGGTGGAGAGTCACACCTGGTCTTGTCCACCTAAATCTTTGTTCTAGCAGAGTCTAGTGAGTGTTAAAAAATGCATTAACATACATTGATGCATTTAACCATCTTGTCATTGTAAAGACAAGTGACAATTGTGCTCATATAAGCTATGATGGGACTGTCCTGAAAATCTTTTGAAAGTGAACATGTAAAATATTGGCTTCATTCTTACACTCACTGGCACAACTCTGTGGAATTGCTCTCTCGTTATACATTTTGCAGGTATTTTTGCTCTTAAGTATCAATTCCTTTTCTCATACCTATAAATAAATAGAGAGGGTTAAAAGACACTTTGTCATCACGCCAGCATTCAGCACACGTGTTAGTTGCTTCTGACAATCACGCTTCCATCTCTGGACAGGAATCATATGTCTCACGTGTTCTCATCTTTGCCTTCTGCACTGACTCTGGTTTGTGAATTACCCCATCCCGGACCACCATATAATCAGTCCTCTTTTTTAGTTCTATTTGTTCTTCTTTTTCTTCTGCACAGTCATTCATTGGTACTCCACAGCTTTAATGTTCATCAAATTTGGTACTTAATGCATTTCAATATGAAAATTTTTTTGTGGTATTTGTTCTTTGTTTGGTATTCTATATGCAACCTAGAACCCATTGGTGTTGATTGCCTTGTGCCTTCCTGCCCTTTCCAGCCAAATCTGGTTCTGAGGGTTTTGGTCCTCTTCATACCTTGTAGAACCAATTAACAGCTGGAATTAAGGCACCGCTGCATTTCCTATCTGGCTTCCTGCTGGAGAATCTTGTTGGGGCTCCACTGAAATCTACCCTTTAATGTCTGCCACTGCTCTCCATGTTTTCTTAGACTAGTTTCACCAAGTGCAGTTCCACTAAGCATGTGTTATTTCCTAATACATTAAGCCCCTGTTTTTGTTAATTCAGAACCTGTGCTATTATAAAAATTCACGACTGTTTAAATTATAGACTGAGTAATAAGTTCCATGATAGGAATTCCAAATCAAAGTCAGTTATGCTGACCTGGCACTGCAGGTGTACTCCCAGCACTCTGAGAGGCTGAGGCAGGAGGATCACATGTTGGAACACAGCTTAGGTAGCTTACGAGACCCTGACTTAAATTAAAAACAGGTGGGGATGCTGATCAGTGTGAAGTTTCTGGATTTAATTACTAGTACCATAAAAAAGAAAGAAAGCTCAAGCTGAATTATGAAAAATAGCAAGGAAATGTGTATTTAGATAAGCACAAGCTTCTTTAGTCTACTTATCTATTATCTGTTTGTCAATATTTCTAAATTAACAATTGTTTTTACTTGATCAGTGGATATCTGTCTGGAGGAAAAGAAATTCCCAGAGAAGCTTATGAAAACATTACTACCTACTACCAGCTGGGCCCGTTGCTGACGTATGAGGCACTCAGCTTGCTTTGACT
Organism: Cavia porcellus; assembly: GCF_034190915.1. Classification (NCBI taxonomy): domain Eukaryota; kingdom Metazoa; phylum Chordata; class Mammalia; order Rodentia; family Caviidae; genus Cavia; species Cavia porcellus. Next base: position 37,086,819 of record NW_026947511.1, on the reverse strand, counting down.
CTAAGCCTCCAGTCCCTCTGTCAAGCAGGAATATTTGATGCCATTTTTTGTGAGCTCATTGGTCTCCTCCTGGTAATATTGATCTATGGCAGAATTTGAACTGAGATCTACCTATTCCAACGCTTGTGATTTTTCTGTACTATGCAAAAATAATTCTCAGGAAGAGGAAATAACTATTTCCTGGGAAAATCAAGTTACCAGTGGAGGTCAGTTCTCCATCCTGCCGCTCAGGGGTGCAGCAATGCACGCTGTGGGGTGAGCGTCCATAGGCAGTGGGGACCACATTCAGTGAAGTCACTAAGAGAAGTCACAGACTTCAATTGTCCCTCTAATCCTGGTTCAGCTGCCTCTTTCCTGGCAGACTAAGGTGACAATTGCATGTTCAATCATCTTTTGCTTCTGCGATATTTCAGAAAGACATTTTCCCACAGTTTCAGTGTATGACAATGTTTTCAGGTTCACAGTTATAAACAAGTGCCTGACACAACTCCTTGGTCTATTTGATTTTCCTTGAAAATCTCATAGTAAACAATTTTTGAGAGTATCTGTTTTTGGAAAGCTTAACATCTCCTTCTAGGTGGTGATCTCAAGGACAGGTAATTCTAGGCAAAAACTAATGGGATTTAGAATAACTGAATGGAGAGGTAGGATAGATAAATATCTGTATATTCTAGTTGCTTTCAGGTTTTATATATTTGTGATTTTTTACTCTCTTTATCCTAAAATGGAAGCAGTATTATTTTCATTATGCAACATTTGGTGATGGTAATAATAAAACTGAAATTGTACAAGGCACTGGAGAGCATCCAGCAATGGTATTCAAAACAAGAAACTCAGTCAAGCATCACTGGGAGTTTGTTAGGGTTGGGTGGAGGATTTCCCACCATCTGCCTTTTCAAAGCTCTCCGCAGACTCTGCTGGGTGCTGGGGTTTGAGGAGTTTTATCCTAGAGTTCTACTGCATAAGGATGAAGTCTTCAGACCCCAGGCCCACTGAAGCCCAGTTCCTCTTTGCTAAGATCTCCAGGCTTAGTACACACAGCAGATGGAGACTTAGAAGATATCGCACAGGGGAACTGACTACATTCTACCTCTGCCTCCTGTTCTAAAATTGTTGATGTGTACCTACCCTCACAGAAATAGTCCAATGTAGCTTTTTGGCCATTTGTTTTCAGGTTGAAAGGTAAGTAACCAGTATCACACACGGCCTCACAACTCATGACCTGAGAAGAAGCAGCGTTGTTGGGGTGACTGCTGCTTGTCTGGGTGCAGGGAGCTGGGGCTGACTTTGGCCCTTTCATCACCCTGATGCCATGGTGAGACTTGTCTGAACCCTGCATGACACACTTCAAAATTTTGGGCTAAAGCATTGAAGCCTTTTGTCAGTGCAGCTAGAGAACTCACTACCCCTAGCTCAGTCAATGCTGAGAGGTATTAAGAGCCTAATAACATAATAAACTCTGGTGAAAAAAAACATTGCTTGATGAGCAATTTAATCTGGGGTAATCATGTATTTATTATACTTTTGTGAATCTGTTAACTGAAACAAGAATAAGAAAACTTAAATGAATAATGCATCAATTTTCTTAAAAACAGCATCAATGATTTGGCCTCCAATTCAGGTGCACAGTAGCTAAAGTGAATGCACCACATGGTTTGCTACAACCACGCAGGAAGAACCAGGTGAGGCAGGGCTCAGAACAGAGGATGGTCACAGGGATGCCCATTGGATGACAGGGAGCCACCAACTGCCCTTCCCTCAAGGATGACCACAGGGGTCAGAGCCTGTCACAAGCTGCTTTCTGTGAGCACTGCTATCTGTGTATCCCCATCAGACCTCTCCTGTTTGGCCTTCAGGGATGTTTGTGTTCCTACTCACCATGATCCTGGCTCCACCTCCCCCTTTCTGGAGCTGTCCTGGGCACAGGCAGTGCTGGGGATGCCGCTGACAGAAGCTGTCCCCAGGCATAGCAGGCTTCCCTGGCACGCTTCACTTAATAAAAATAGTTTTTGGCACTAGCTTAAAACCTTTCATCCTTGAGTCTTAAATTATTTCGAAAACATTAATTCTTGCAGAATTCCTGCAAGGCACATATTATAGAGTCACAGATACATGGAGACTTGGAGATAAAAGGAACTTCAGAGATCATCGACTTCACATCCCTTCATTTTTCTATGAAAAATTAAAATCCCCAAAGGTGAAGGGACCTGTCCAAGTTGTCCTATTTTGAAAAGTGTGAAGTCACAGTTAGGGAAATAACCCCAAGTCATAGAGTATATTTTAAGTACCATAGAAATTAAAATTTAAATTCCATTTCCTAGTTTCAAGAAGAGACATTTTATCTTTCTTACAAATAGAACTAAGTGTGAGGGTGGGTGTGTAGAGGTTTGCTTTATAAAATAATGTACTGATCATGAGTTAGCATCATTCACAACAAGAGATAACTTCAAATAAATCAAAGTTGTATAGCATTGATAAGGAAAAAATGTTCCTACTACTTATTTATTCTCAAGTTAATGGGACTTAGTATATAGCTGGGCTAGGAACAGTAGTATATAAAGAATTGCTCCTCAAAAGAAGAAATGAATTTGAAATGTATGGATTTGAGAAGATTTGGAAAGTAATTCAAAGGGAAAAAATAGTTGTCAACATTGGGTCAAAAGGGAAAGGGCATTTGAGATGAAAAAGAACACATTCTACCTGAAGCATTATATTCTTTTTTTGGTTCCAGGGATGAATGACAAGGTTTTGATCTAGCCAAAGGACCAATGTGTGAAGAAATAATGCAAAGAAATGAAAATATGAATCATGATTTATGAGAAGAATCCACTGAGGGAACGTATTTGAAGCATTTGGAGGAAATTTTCTGCTTAGATGAATAAGAGAATGGGGAAGCTGTAAAGACCCCACGGAGTGTTGTGTGTTATAATCCACTAAGGACATTGCAAGGTAAAGAGATTTGAACAACTCCTGCAATGACTTTTCTTCCCCAGGTCCTGGGAGTCACTTTGCAAACCTTTGTTTTCTAGGTGATCTCATCGAATCCAGAAATTCATACCTCAAAAAACACACAAAGGACTATGATTGTGATTGATGCCTGAAGACAATTAGGGGAAGCTAGAATAATGATATAAATGTGAGCAGATGAAGGTGATATTTTAAGATTACAGACACAGTACATGCAGCCTCCCTGAAACCATGTTGGGACAGAACAGGACAGGACTTTAGAGATGCTGACTGATACATACAGCAGTAAAGATGAATCTCGAAATGATTATGCATAAAAAAGTCAAACAAAGACATATGTATAGCTGAATTTGTATAAAGCCATGTAAAAGAGGTGAACTAATCTAAAGAGGCTGTGTCCACATGAATGCTTGCTTGAAGATGGAGGTGGAACAGGCTGCTTTATAAAGGAGCATGGAGAAACTGCTGGAGATTAAAGCCGTGTTCATCACCCTGATGTTTGATAGTTTTTTGTAGGGGTAGATATGTATCAACACTTACCAAATTGTGCAAGTTATATGACACTGTTTTCTGACTTCCAAGTATACTTCATTAAAACAGTTTCTTAATGGAGATAACGTAGCTTACAGAAAATCTATTTGTGCCCAGAATGTCTGATAATCTCAATAAATACTTCCTTGGATAGTGCTTAAGAAAAAAGACTTGCTGGATACTTCTTTTTCCTGTGGGACAAGAACCCTTAGTAGTGTTTAAAATAAGACACAACCATTTCACAGCCTCTCTGCGAAACACACAGTGCTTCTGCATTGCGTTGGTGGTGTAGGGCACATCCTGCTTCTACTGCCAGGATGCATGCTGTCTGAAGCCAGCAGTGGTTTGGATTCACTCTGTGTGTGAGGAACTGGCCCTCAAATTATCACCTGAAGGTCACGTGTTAGAATACCTGTCATGCTTCTCAGACTTCAAATAGGTGTCCTTATTAAGAAATATTTACAATATTTTTGCTGGTATCATAGGAGACTGTGAGGATTCAAATAGGACATGGTCATTTCTCCGTAGAAGCTCATGATAGATATAAAAGGATGGTCAGGTACATAAAGATAGATAAATATAGATAGATAGATAGATAGATAGATAGATAGACAATAAACAAATCAGTTATAGCATAACTTTTAAACATCAGTAATATTATGAAAACATAGAGCAGAAGTGCAAAGGAAAAAGAGCTATCTGGGGGTGGGTAGAAGAAATGTGATTGCTTTGCTTTTTTGAAGGAAATTATGTAAGCACACGGGTAAGAATCATGGACCCTGCCCCTGGAGAAAAGAGAGAAGGGAATACAGTGTCTGGGTGATGCTTTGAAGCTTATCATACTTAGAATAGACACCAAGTATAAGAGGAGCACGGAGTCCTGTGATGGGCCTGGGTACTGCCCCAAAGAACCTGAATCAAGGGACTGGGATAATGTGCAGATCCTGAAGGACATAATCAGTGTAAAGCTACCATAAATGTATATTGCACTAGAAATAAAAATTGGTGAAATATTTGAATTTTAAAATATATTTTTATATATTTGATAGACATAATAATTATGCATACTTGGAGGGTGCAGTGTGCTATTTCAATACGTATACTATTTGTAATGATCATATTAAGAATTGTGGCATATCTCCCATTTTAGACATTTGTAATATCTTTGTGTTAAGAGCTCTCATATCTCCCTGATGAGCTAGTGGGAAACACACAGTCATTGCTGTCAGCCATCAATATTCTACCGTGCTCTGCAGCGTTGGACGTCATTTCCCTCCAATTTCTGTATCTCCATTAAGCATCTCCTCTCTAATCTCTCTGCTCTCCACTCCCTTCCCAGGCTTCAGTAACCACTTCTCCGTCTCCATCTCCACTTTCTAATTCTGTGGAACTATTTGATTTTTGCAACTGAAAAACCTGAGGTTGTATAAACCAAAATGAATAGAGGAGTGAAAATTTAAAAAGTCCCTAAATTTATTTCCTATTAAAATGATTCCTGCTGCATAAATCTAAATACATTGTTGTCAGCTAGTGATCTCATGATTATATTTCATTATTATCTAATTTAAAGTTTTACTATTAGTATGTTATCATAGGTCAAGAAGTTTTCTTAGACAAATGTTGATTAAATTTAGCTTCCTTTTGGGAATAAAGATGTAAAATTTAAATGTATTTGAGAAATATAAGCACAGTGGCAAAAGTAATAACTATAAATGAATTTTAAACACAAAATAACTTCTCAAAGAGCAGGGAAAAATTTGATAGGTCTTTTTGGACTGTGCAGTACTCCCTTATTTTTAAAGAATGTATTCTATGATTTTCACACCTCAACTAGTGCATAGTACCAAAGTCTAATTGCAATTTGAAATAAGCACCTGAGAGGTTTTCCTCTTTGAAAGCTTAAAGCGTATCCAAAGAGATAGAACTTAGGAGTAGCAAGCAGAAAGTCAAACTACAGTTAGATTTGCTGGGAAAAACAAAAAATGAAAGAGATTATTAATAAAGAAACTCAGTTCATCTGTCAGTAGCAACGTATCAGTCAGATGCTCCAACCTTTGTAAGAATGGCCCATGTGCCTTTTCAAAGTTGCCAGCCACAAATACCCAAAGGACATTCTCAGGTAGCAGAAAAGATTCAGAAGGAAACATCCCTAAAGGCATCATCATGTGTCATGAATAACAGTTTCCCAACAAAACACTGCTGCAGGAAGAACTAGAATTTGGCTACTATGTACAAAATAGTGATCAAAGGAGTTATTTTAGCTTCTAGGGAAAAAAGTGAAAAGCATCAAGCTGAATGGAGGGAGGAAGGTTACTGGAATTTCATGACTATAGAAGCAATGTTTCCCTTGTGAGAATTATTTTTTATGCCTGATACTATCTATTGCCACCTGGTGTTTGCAGAAACTTTTCAACACAAATCTCTTCTGGATCTAACGCTAGTCTCTTCTCCAACCTACTTGAGTGGTTAGAAGGCAAACAATATTCACACAATGGAAATAAGAACTACCATCAAAGCTAAGCTGTATCTAAAGATTGAAAGTAGAATTGAATACTATGCCCAAATAGTGCCATTGAAATTGCTTACTAAACAGCATTCCATATCTTGTGCTCTTTGCAGAGACCTAAGTAGCTGGATACAGACTCCTTTAAATGACAACAAATTCTAAACACTCACGCTAATTTGCTTCATGTTAAATAGAATTTCAGTTATTTTTGCTGGAACCAGTATGACAAAGAAGCTTATTTATCTCCTTTTCGTTTGAGCAGCTACTTCCTTCCTGGCAATAATGAGGTTGGCATGCCAGGCACCGAGCTGGTCCAAATTTCTAATGAGCAGTTGGAGCTGGCTTTGGAAATTGCAAGTTCTCCAGGTCCTTTGCCAGTCTGTGCAACCCCAATCCTTAAAGAGATACCCACTTCCAAGGTCAGTGCCGCTAGCATGGCTGGCCTTGTGCAGCCTCCAAAAGAAGCAAGTTTTTGAGATGCTCTGGGAATTCCTGCTTTTCTGGAACTTTCAGAATGCCTGTTTGTATTTTGTGCTTTGTGATGGTAACTCAAATGTGCTCGCTGCATTTTGCTTTATGCCCTGGGTGGGAGACATCAATTCCCCAGGGTGATGGCAGTGTGTGATCCACAGAAAGGCAAGTCGGCTGAAATGGAAGCCATTGGAGCAGAAAAAATGATGAATCCTGAGCATGAGCCCTACAGTTATCTCAGACCTAAACCAAATGATTTGCATTCAGCAACATTCTTCTGACTGTAGTAAAGCCAGACACTTACAGATTCACAACAGAGGGCACTGTGACGATGTGAGGTCGAGGACAGGTCTCTAGAGTCTGTTCTGTGGCACTCCTGTGCTGTCCCTGACCTTCTAGGTGATGCTGGGAACTGAGCTTCCTGACTTTGTGGCTTTGTAACAGAACTCATCGTACGGCTTGCTCACTCACAGAACTGATGAGGGCTAGAGTTTCTAGTGCATGTTTATTGTGCAAATGTACTACCAGTAGTACATTTTTCTCCAAACAATCTCCTTGGACATTCCCGAAAGAACTTCTGTTACTTCCCATGTTAAGGACGTGCAACAACACTGCTAGGTTGATGCTTTTCAGCAGCAAGGTAAATCCGGACAAAATTGCTACCAAGAAAACCAAAGGGGGCAAAAAGAGCATTATTCAGGCAAATAATTGTTGGTGTATGGCTAATGAAATTGAAGACAGTCTGAAGCTTTGGAAGGTGGATGAGGGGACATGAAGATGTGTGACAGCTTCTGCTGCATTTGAAACTGAACAAAGATATTGGAAAACCCAACATAAGTAAAACCATTCAAATATGTATTAAATTAAAAGATGACTCACTCAGATAATGGATATGGATTGCAAACTGTCTACCTCACTGGATAAATTAGGCTGGTGTGATTGAAAGCTCACGGAAGTGGTCTATTAAAGGAGTCTCTTCCAGTCATGGTGACCCCACTGTCACTCAGCAATGACTGTTCGATCACTAAACAGTAAGTGTGAGCAGAATGCCTCAGACAGTGCTAGTGGATTGGGGCTGTCCAAGTTCAGAAGATATGAAGGGCTATGAATGCAGCCCATCACACTGAAAGAATCTGTGTTTACTAAGAGCAGACAAGAACATGATCTGAACCAGATGAGACTTTGTAAGAAAGATGGACTTTTGTTAACCTGAGAGAAACAATGCAGACTCTAATGTTATTATATTATTATTGTTTTTCTTAACAAGCGGATGTAGAGAAAGGGAGAGGAACTATTGAAACAATGCCAGAAAAAAGATGGAAACATCTTTCTAGACTCTAAATTGAGTGTAGTTTCACTCACCAAAAGTTGATATTCTAGTGTAATGAATTTTAAAAACATGCTCAAGGACAGAATTGGCCATTTTTTGAGTCAGGAGTTTAAGGCAATAAGCTGATGTCCAAATAGTTTTAAATAAAGATGTATAGCTTCTGAAGGCTCATATAGCTTTAATTTATATTAATAAGACCTGCTCTGTGTGTGCAGTGATCCTCTTTAATTGTCAGTGTTTCCATATTTAACTGAAATTTAATTACTGTGATGCATGTCTGATTGATTAGACAGTGTAAACTTTTTCAATGGTGAAATGTCCAATCAATGGTCTCTGTCTCACCGTATCTTTAAGCATCCCAGTGAGCAGTAAGCATCAGTTAGGAAGAATGAACAGAAGAATAAAAATCTGCATTGTGAAGTGACGATTTTCTCACTGCTGATGCTCTACAGTTCAGTGTGTGGTCAATTGTGAAGGTCATTTCTGAAGTAGGCTAGTTTAGGAAAATGAAGCAGGGGTTCCTCTGTCAGAGTCCCACAGTTCCAGAGGCGAGGAAGAGTCACACAGGTATGGGAGACTGGAGGGATACTCCATTCCCTGCCCAGGAGACTTATTTCACCCCATCCCATCATTCCGAGATCTCTAAGAACTAATAAGAAAGCAAAGAAGGCCTGCTCAGCTTGACAAAGCCCAGAGATGAGCTGTTGCAGGAAAGGAGCTTCTCATGTTTTTCTAGAAAGCACCATTGGGTTGATCTCTCCTACTCTGCCTGTTCCCTCTGTGGCCTCCAGAACCTCACTGAGCTCTGATGGCCTTTCTCACCTAAGGTGTGCTTCTGCAGAGCCCCCAGAGGAATCGTGTCAACTTGATAACTGATAAGTCTTCACTCTGGAACTGTTCTAAAGTCCTTCCAACAACATAACAACAACATAACAAGGCTTTTTCAAATTTTCTTCTGCTGGCTTTTTCCAGGACTGAGCCCTTAATAGTCAAAAACTATTTGATTTGAGCCATGCCTGAGACTTGGCTTACGCTCTATAATAAGCCAACCCCAACCCATCTCAGTATGGTACTGAGATGGAAGTTCCAGATTGAAAGATGTTCACAGATCATAAATTAAAAATTATTTCCTGTGGAGACATGCAGGCTTAGAAATTCCTGACTTCTAAATTAATTGTTTTAGGTGGGAACTGTCTATGGAAGTGTTTCTTCTAGCTAGAAACATTTTTCAAGCTTATAAAATTTTCTCATTTCATTGCACAAATAAGAAGCCAAAGGAGGAAGTGATTGCTATGATTGAAAGTTCCCAGACATCACTCTGTCCCTGGGCCTTGAAGGACAAGGGAAACTCCTGCCCTACCCAGCAGTGAGGTGGGTGAAAAAATATTACAGTGGCAAGTATAACCTATCCAGATTTGCAGAGCACAAACATAACTTTTCAAAACTGTAAAAGTAAATACTGATAGATCGATGTTGTCAGTATTTATTATCTTCCTAATAGGAAGATGTATGAAGCAGTTAGTTATTTCTATTAAAAATCAAATTAAACATAAACTCATCTTGACCACTGAATGCTAATTGACTACTTAATTAAAATTGATTAAAAATTAACAAATTACAAATTGCTGTTTTTGAAAAAGTAGAGTAATTTGCAGAAATAGCTCACTGCTTCATTAATATGGCTGGTAATTCACTGCAGGTCTTTTGACCCCTTTTCCTATGTGGTATCTATGATTTCTGAAGCATGAAAGGAATGAATTAAAAATATAAACCCAGGGCCTAATGTTTAGTTTGAAGGGTGTATTTTGAAGTTTAAGAACAGACTTTTAATCTTATCTCTGTTATTTTCCAGAAGTGTGATATTTGGCTTAAGTTTCCTTATCTTTAATTGAGCTTAATAATATCTAATTTATCATGGCTAAGTAGAATCATGCATTTTAAAAAGTCTAAAACAATGATGGCCACATTGAAGTGCCTCATAAATGATCTTTATTATTATTAGAATATAATCTTAAATAAATTTACATAAATATTGAAGTGAGTAAAAAAATGTCACTACATTTTGCAAGTACATTACATTATTACCCAAATAAAAAGACAAATCAAGAAAGTACACAAAGCCCATTCTTTTGATCTGGGATATTTTCCCAGTAGAAACTTGCTACAGTCTGAATGCTTGTGTCCTTCTAAACTTCATGTGCTTAAATCCTAATCCTTAGATAGAGCCTTTGGGAAGTTCACTTTTGGATACGGTGTGTGTCATATATTAGGATTCATTTGGTTCCTTTTCAAATGTAGAATGATTCTTTTATTTATAGTTGTCTATTTCCTGCAGGTAATATAAACTGTTCATTGTATATCTAAGTATGGCAAGCAATATTGATATTCAGTCCTTTCCTGATTATTTTCATACTTGAAGGCCTTCTAGTCTATGCTTGTGTCTGTATCATCTTTGTTTCTTCCTGTGCTGACCTTTTGCTGTACACAGAGGTCCCGAGAGAGGCTGGTCACTGCCATTCCTGGGTTTCTGGGATGCCACCTGTTCAAAGCCATTTTAAAGCATTTCAAAGTCTGGAGTTCTTTTTAAAATGTTTTATTAGTAGTATGTGTTTGTAATGCATAATAATTGCACTTAGGCAACTTGGTGCATATGTATATAACATTTTTAAAATTTTAAAAGCAAACAAAAAAGGATAAAAAGGCAGAATTTCAAAAAACAGGAAATTAATACTAGTTAATATGTTGCATATTGTCTTGAAAGTAGTTGTTCAATTTATAAGAGTTAGGCATGAAAAATACAATTAAACAATTAGACAAGGAAAACACAAACTTCTTTTTGATGAACTAACAGAGATTAGTAGTATACTTATCTATATTACATATATTTACATATACACACATATATATCCATACATATGTGTATCTATATATGTATGCATATATATATATATATATATATATATAATCTTTCTCCTTCTTTCTATTCTCCTTTCTCCTATTCCAGTTGTTCTTTCCTTTTGAGTGGTTTCTTTCCCTTTCCCTTTCACAATATCTCCTGTATATTTTGGATCTTATTTATGCTTTTTAAAATTTACAGTAGGGAGACAATATGATATTTACAAATGCAAGTCTGATTTACTTCATTATGAGTATGGTCTCTAGTTGTATCCATTTACCTATAAAAGCCTCAAGTTTATCTTTCTTTGTAGCTGGACAGTATTCCATTGTATAAAATACCACATCTTCTTTATCCATTCCTTGGTTGATGAGCATTTGGGTTGCCTCCAAGATTTAGCTATTACAAATTGTGCTGTTGTAAACATGAGTGCACAAATATCACTGTGCACTAAAGTCAAAATGGATCAAAGATCTAAATATTAAAACAGAAACATTAAATCTACTGGAATACAAGGTGTATAGAAATTTTGAAGAATAAGAGTAGGTAAAGAGTTCATGAACAAAACCCAAACTGCCCAAGAAGTACTTCAAAGAATCAACAACTGGGATCTCATCTTGTTAAAAAGTTTTTGCACTTCAAAAGAAATCAGAGAGAGAGAGAGAGAGAGAGAGAGAGAGAGAGAGAGATCACGAACAGAGTGAAAAGAAAGCCCACAGAATGGAAGAAAATGTAGCCAACTGTCCCTCAGACAAAGGACTTATATCTAGACCATAAAAAGAATGGCAAAGCATCAGGCCCCCAAATTCAAAGACCAATCCAAAAATAGGCATCTGAGATCTGAACATGTACTTCTTGGATAAAGAAATACAAACAAATATATGAAGAAATGTTTCAGCATCAATGGTCATTTGAGACATGCAAATTAAAACAACACTGAGATTCCATCTCATTTTAGAAAGGATTGCTGCTATCGAGAAATCAACCAAACAAATTTTGGCATGGATGTGGGGGAAAAGGAACATTTTTCCACCGTTGGTGAGATTATAGACTGGTGCAATCACTTTGGAAATCAGTGTGGAGAGTCCTCAGAAACCTAGGCCTGGAGGTCCCATTCAGTCCAGCTATTCCCCTTCTGGGCATCTTCCCAGAAGAAGCCTATGTCATTTTTGATCTTTTGGACTCCTTCTATTCCCTCTCATGCCTTCCTCACATCACCTTTCCATTTCCACTGTTTCCTACCATCTTTCTTTTACTTTGCTCTTTAAATTATTGTTTCTTTTAGTGTCTCATAACCTTTTTTCTCTGATTTATTTCACTCAGCACTGTGGTCTCTAGATCCACCCCCACCCCCCGCCTTTTTTTTTGGACTGCAAAACTCAGCTCTACTCTGAGGATGAGGCCTCAGCTGCTCTGGGTTACCTGGGACAGCCTGTCCTGTAAGAGTCCCCACCCAGGGGAGGGGCTCAGTTTGGATCTCTGCCTGCCTTGCTCTGGCTACCCACTAAAATAAAAATTCACAAATGTCTCCGACTACATCTCTATTTGTTCATTTTCTGCTTTTTTCACATTTCCATCTGCGGTGGCCTTGTGGTTCCTACCTCTATGCACCTTTCATGAAGGTGACTTTCACATTTTATCTGGTACTATTCAGTGGGGTAGTTACTACTAATTTTCTTGAGGCATGAATTAAACCACTGTCTTGGACTCTTTGGTACTCTTTTCTAAAACCTCGTTCAATGGTTAGGCTTTTGTCACATGTGAGTATATGCAGATGATTTTCATGTGTAATAACTCTCTTGAGATTAGCATTAAGTCTGTGCCACTGGGCATTATTTTTATCTTCATTTTACAGGGAAGGAAGAGGGTGCACACAGATGAACTGGTCCTTGAGTCTCATGCTTCCTTTGGGAACCTAGCTTCACAGTCTAGGCTCTAGTGTTCCTATTCCTTGAGAAGGATTTTTGGGAAATGCTGAGGCTTTTATTATTAGGTATACATAAAGGAACCCAAAGGGATCAGGGCAAGAATGGGAACTTCACAGGCAACTGTGGATTATTATCCACAGTAAGATGCAAAGTGAAGACAATATCAGAAATAGTTCATAATGGGCTGGGGGAGTTTTCCTTTCTTTTATTAAATCGTAATGTTGTTATTGTATTCTTGAGCCTGTCTGCATATGGTAATGCAATTCTGCCTTTCAGCAGCCTGAGTTTCCAACACACACTCTTCACCTTTCGACACAGACTCACACCAGACTTTGCAGTGAACTGCGTGCCTTTGGCCTTCTTTTCACCGGTTCCTCCAGCTCCCTAGCATGCAGATGGTTTTCTGTATTCTCTACCTCTGATACCACAGTTGGCCACAGGAAACCAACCTAGTAAGTCCTTCTTGTAATCAGACATATATTTAATATTAAATCTGTGAGCCCCAATGAATTCAGTAGCTGTCATATCTCAGACTCTTTAGGAGCATCTCTGAGACAACAAAGGGACATGCAGAGGTTGGGGGAACATGCTCTGGTGATAAATATCTAAGGAATCATGAATATAGGATGGGCCCAGAGAGGAAATGGCCTGCCATGGGATGCATGGAGCCACTCACACATCAGAAACTGTGCAGGAGGTCTGAGCCTTGTTGTCCTCATGTGAACCAGCATCAGCCAGGGCTTCCCTGAGAAAGGTACAAGCCCTGTGAGACATCTCATTGAGGGTGTGCCTGTCACCCACCAGCAGTGAAATCCCTACAACTGAGGTCCTGCTTTCTGTGCTGGTAATGCTGGGCATGGAGAGTCCTCTTGCAATCTGAGGTCTAGCAGGAAGTGACGTCAGAGATAGAGATCACTTCTGGTTGACCCATGGGAAGTCCTAGATATGCTCAGAAGAGCATGATTGGTCATCAGTGAATAAATGCTTAGTTCTCAGTCATTTGCCTGCTATGTGTGTTCCCATCAACACCTGCCCCTCCCAGGAATACAACCCACATCATTACAGTCTAACACTATTTCACTTTTTGTATATATTTTCCTAAAAATGTTGATTTTTTTATTTTATAAAATTTTAAAAATCATTTTAATATGGAAGTAACATTTTAAATAATTTATAATTACTTAATTTTTCCACCTCAAATCTTCTTCAGCTTATGATTAGTGTAGAGCTTAAAATAGAACTCTGGTACATATCCAGTGTATGGTTAGCTCAGTTTGAGAAGAACAAGTCACAAAATAAGTCATAATAGTATTTAACAGCATTAGTACAGCACCTTAAAGTCTTCAAAGTGAGAAACAGCACAGCATAGGAAATGCCCTGTCTCAGAGCATCTCCAGTTACATTCTCAAGGGACTAACAGTGAATCTCACTTGCAACTCATCCAACCATCAGCAATTTGTCTTTGCCTTGTTTTTCTGTCTTTCTTGCCTGGCTCATGAACACACCTGGGGGACAAACCAGGCCACCTCATGGCAGCCAGCCCATCCATGGGGATGCTGAGCCCAGGATGAGGTTACATCTGGACATTCCTGATGCTGGTCCCGTAGTACTGTCTGCAGAAGCAACACCTTCCGTGTTTCTCAGCACACCCTTCAGTTCTTGGCCCCCCAAAAGCTCTTGCATGTGCAGAATTCCCCCAAAGTCCCATCGTCAGCCTCTGCTCCTCACTGTCCCTTTCCTGTCAGTTCAAAGCCCTACCGAGAGGTCAATGTGGGGTAGGCTGAACTTTTTCTCCACTTTTCTTCATCTTTCTTGACTTTTTAATTCACAGTCATGTACAACCAAAAAAAAAAAAGAAACTCAAGTCTGTTTCCAGTTTCCAGTCACTAAATAAAAGCATCTGTGCAGACAACAGAGAACTTCAGGTGGGTGTGAGTTTGTGTTGGGAGAAGAAAATGACAGAATGCAAGGATAATATTCAGAAAGGGAAGTGGTTTATTTCAGATTTCAGTTGGCTCAAAATTCATGCTTCTTTTTTTTCCAAGTGGAAAGCAGATTGCAAACTCTTTTAAGATAACTTCAAATACATTAATATTATAATTCTCCAAAGAGTTTTCTTTCATGCACCATGGAAATAGGCCATTAAATTTGCATGTCTAAAGGAACTCTTCCATAATTACTTTGCTTAAATACAAATTAGTGTATCAGTTCATGAAACTGCAAGAAAAAAGAGGGACAAAGAATCCATCCAGCTCTGTTACAGTGTGTTTACTGAGAGGAAGTGATGGCTTTTTAAAAAAAAGATATACCTACGTTTTAATCTGACTTTACAATTTGAAACTGCAAGTTGCACTAACACTTTTTAAATGTTCAGACAGGAGTTTCTGGTCTTCCCTAGAGGGAAATTGGAAATAACAAAGTCAATAGTCCTGTAACATGAATATGACACCCCAGGAAAAAGAATTACATATTTTCTGTTGCCAGTTCTGCCTCTAATTAGAACTGTAATTTAGGAAGTTTATTTTATTTTTCTTGCTTTAAGTCAATGTCCTATAAAACAAGATAATTAGATGTTTAGGTGTGTTAATCAACTTTTTGTCACTACAACCAGTATCTTAGGTAATGGATTCATATGGAGGAAAACGGGATGTAGCTCAGCAGCAGGACCTGTGCTCAGCTTGCAGGAGGCCTGGAGCTCCATCATGCAGCAGTGAGGGTGGGTATTTGGGGTCACAGTTTTGGAAGTTTTAGTCCATAGCTGTCTTTGTGGCAGAAGGGCATGCAAAGGAAAAGCACTCCACTCAAGCGTGGGGCCAAGGAAAGAGGACGAGGAAGTGACATCTCCTGCCAGGACAGCCTCAGTGATGTCAAAAGTCTCACCCCCTCCCTCAGCCCCATCACCTGGGGAGCAACCCTTTAACACATTGGAGACACGTAAGATCCCAACGGTTGCACTAAAGTCCCATCTGGTTCTTTAAAAAACAGTACTATTCTAAACTCAGAACAGTTTTCTTTTGGGAGACATGTTTTACATGTTTTTTTTTTTTTTTTTTTTTTTTCCCAAAGAAGGAAACATACCTGATTTAATATCTATCTCCTTACTCCCAAGAAATTAAACTCCATGAAATGTTTATTATGTTAACAAAAGGTTTTCAGTGTCTGTTGATTTAATAACTGCATAAGAAAATTAATTCAGTTGCTTTGATCCTAAAAAAATAGAGCCTCTTTTTCTACCTCGTATATCAGAGTAGGCTTGCAATAGCTTTTCCCAAAACAAGATGAGAAAGAGGAGCTTGTTACAGGAGACACACACTCTCCTTCCATTCCTCACTGAATCCTGTGTGTGCTGCACTGATATCTTTACCCATGAACTGTGACTATCACCTTGTCTTTGCCAAGACCTTTCAGAATAAAGTGAGACACAGGATCAAAAAATGTTTAGCTAACCAACTGTAAATATCATTTACTTTAAAAGAACATGTTAAAAACACTAACACTCATAAAGCAAAAACTGTCCCCCACAAACTTTAAAGGAGATTTTTTTTATTCCCAAAAGGTATTATTTGAGAAAAGGGAGGGGATTAAAGAAAGAGGAGAAAAGTAGAAAAGTGTAAGGAAGGAGAAATGATCAAATTATGTTTTATCCACATACAAATAAGCCAAAATTAAACCCACTACTCTGTATAACTGGAGCTCTAATTAGGAAGAAAAAATACTAAAGGCACACTTTGAAGGGGAGAATGTGAACTAGTTTTGGGTCATATTTATCACTGATAAATCTAATCACTGTCTTATGTATCCTCTGTTATGAAATTTGAAGAGAAGAGCTGCTAATATACTGCAACTTCATATGTGCATGCAAATTCTACATAAAAATGTAGTAAAAACCGAGCAAGGAATGAGACACTCAAAATTTCTACATATCAACAATAATACCTGGTATATGTTACAAAGTCTTCATTCAAAATAAAATCCTTGAGACTCCTGTTCTTATATACACTGGTTAAAGATGCACATTCATGGACAGTTAATGCTAAATGCCTGGATAGAAGTCTAAGGGAAAGATAGGACTATCGTTCGTGTCTTTGAAAAACTTGAAACTTCTCTTAACTATTGAGAGACAGCAGCTGCTTCGCCCAGTTCTGTCCTCTGCAGAGGACTGAGCACCTGAATATCTATAAATAGAAAACTGTGTGACCAGTTGCAGACTTCATCTGTCATACGAATAAAATGAGACCTGATGGAGGTGATGTGACTCTCCCAAGGTCATGCACTCATTTCAGAGTGGAACAGGACTTCAATTGCTGTGTTTCTTTCATGTAACACAATCACGATCATTTTGTAGGGGCTTTATCTACACTGTCTTGAATTACAGCCACCATTCCTCAATGTGTTGATGCACTATTGCTATCATTATGATCGCTGATCACCATTTTCTCCATCAAGGAGCTGATGCCTAGGGAGTTGAAATAACTATTTCAAAATCACATGTTTAATAAATATAAAGAAGCTGCCACCAGGTCTCACCTTTACTGTTGGCACAGAACGAGAGTCTCCTCACACCTGTGGTTCTGTCTGGGAAATATTAGGCCCCGTTAAACTTTTAGTAAATGTAAATCTTTTCTTGCCTGAGAGCAAGAAAATCCATTGCAAATAACAAAACTTTATATTTCCCCTTTTCCCTTGTTTCATTTGCTCTTTCTTATTGAAATGTTTCTTCATCAATATCTCCTCTAGTTCTAAGCTGACCAGTAAGTCAGTAGTCTAGGTCTTTTGAAGTCCACTGTATATAATTTATTTTTCTCACTGAATAGTCTTTGTAGCTTTCAAGCAATGACATTCTGTCACAACATTTGGAGACAGATTTTCTTGTGTGTATATTATTTATGACACTCCAAAGAGCTCTCCTTTTTCATCATGGTCACAATGCTCCTTACCTATCAGTTCATATTATGACAATTTTAGATGCCATGTTCCCATGGTGGCCTGTCTTTTCCCAGATGCTTTCCATAGTTTACCTTGTGAAAATCTCATAACTACATTTGGAAAGAAATAGCATTATTATCCACGTGTTACTGAAAATTGAACAGAACCGTATTGCCTGAAACATTAGGTAATTTCACAGTAACACCTTCTCAGCTGCAGATCAATTCAGAGAACACTGAGACTTGGAATTCTTTTCATAACCTGGTCTTCAATTGCTCCTGGTTTATCTTACAGCAAATATTTTTGCACTGCTTCTATGAAAATGAGTACGCTTATTCAGAGGGAGGGAAATGGAAATGATTTCGAATGTGCATTTTGTAGTTAAATGTTAACCGCTTTATAAAATGGGCAAGTACATTTACAAGAAAAAGTTTCATTTTTAACTGGTCCTGTGTACCTTTATTTAAAAAATGCAATTTAGCACTTTATGTTTCATTTGTGTTCACCAGTTAGCTTTTGTTTATTAAGACTTTCTCCACCTCTCTACTTCTCAGGCTGTGATGATTCTGGAAAGTTTCAGTTTAAATGTAGGACAAGCAAACAGTCTCAGAAGCACCCCATGGAAGAGTAGCTCACATATTGTGAGTAGATATTAAAGAACAGCTCCTGGGAACCCTCAAATATCCCAGTCAACCCAGAGTGGCTGACCAAGTTCAGTTGCTTGGGTTTGAGCTCTGGGCTCAAAATGTACTGTTTCATTCAAATTCATTGCGCCTTCTCCCCATAAAAGCCTTGTGGGCAAATGGTGGCTGGAATTTTCCTCTTGTGGAGAAATGTATCTAAAAGGGCAGAGTCTGAGAGTAGAGATCCAGGTGAAAAGCTACGCCAAACTGACTTCCGTTCTCTCAGCTTTTCCCCTGTCTAAATGTGATGCTACTGATGGACCTAACTGCAGGAATATTGTAAATCACATGAGTCAACTGTTTAATAGTAGTAACTGCTGTGTAAGAGCTAGAGTCATGTTCTGTGGAATATGACAGTAAAGTACAATATCTTTAGTTCCTCATTATAGTCAGGCCACTGGCACAAATGGAGGTCACACTTCTATTGGAGGGCAGTTACGGGTGTGGACCTTTGTTGGGAGCCGCCGACACCGGTCGCCTTACTTGGCGGACGTAGGGCCTGTGGGTGGGAGCGGAGCCTGAGCTAGATTGCCCCTCCCATCGAGTGAGTCAAGTTGGCGCCTGCTTCCTGCCCCCTGATTGCGCTGGCGACTTAAACAACCCGCTCTGTAAGATAGTCTGCCTAGCAACAACTGATGTTAGCCAATCAGCCCGCATCGCGCGCTTTGAACTGATTGGCCACTGTTACCCTATAAAAGTAAATGCCTCTCCCGCCACAAGAGGGAAGCACAGAGGAAGCACAGAGAGAGATAGAGAAAGTCCACCGGCGAGAAAGGGCTGGTGGCAGAGAGGAGGCCTCGCGGGGCCCACGCGGAGACAAATAAAGGCAAGGTTGCACACCGCCAGACTTTGTCGTGTGTCTTTCCTGCCGGCCGGGAGCGACCCCGACAGACCTTAAGCTGTTTCATAGCTAAGTATTACACTATGCAAGCAAGTTACCTCCGAAATGGACATGGGCATAATTAAGGAGGGAGGAAATTGATCTGGAACTTCCTAGGCTGGCAAAAAAATGGAATGAAATCAGAAATTTAGTAAAACCAAACAAACATACAAAAGAGATACTATTCCTTGACATAGTGAAAAATTAAAACAACCTTGTCTTTTAAGAGTTTAATATTAAGCAGCAAGGACAGACAGGGAAGTAAAGCAGGACAAGCACATAGCAGGAAAGCCTGGAATGTGGTGGGAACCCTAGACTAGACGGATGTCCTGTTTCACGGGAAGGTTAGCCGGAATGTCCCAGCCAGGAATTCAGAATGAGAGACCAGAAACCAATGGCCAAAGACCAAAGTCCTCTTTCTTAATCCCAGCTTTACTTTATATATTTTATGCTTTCATCTCTATACCACAATAAAAGTGTTTGCCCGCTCCAACTTCTCACCTAGAAGAGTAATTACTGCATTTTGGAAAATTTGATCAGAAATGTTGGGAAGACTGTATAACAGAAGTTTCTAACTTGTCACTAAATTATTTCTTTTGGTGACTAACCAATACCAACCAACCTAAATTATCTTGGCTTGAGCTTCTTATTCTTATTCTAGTTGTTCTTTCTTTTTTTGACCTGACAGCTAAATATCAATGCGTATTCAATTGTTTATAATGTTTAACTAAGCAGCTATGAGCAAGAACATTTTGGATAAAATTAAACCAGTCAAAATGATCAGACAGCTGCATTTATAACAACAGCCTTACTTTGATTCTCATCCAGACATATGACATATTGTATTGCCTTTTACAAAGTATTTGTGTACATATATGCACATTTAAAGACAACTACCACAGAAATAGGTTCATTGTTAAATTGAGTGCTGACAGTTTACTCCTGTGTTAAATGTTGGGTTTTATGCAACTATTTCCCTTGACTGTTAAAAGGAACAAGCCAAAACGTTTACTTTCATTCAAATGTTTGCTATTTTCTTTCAGTTAAACATGCAAATTGGCTGCCATCACTGGAAAAATAACTACACAACAATTAGATGGAAATTTCTTTATCCAGTTTTTCTAAAGCATGAATGTCTCTTCAATTTCCCAAATCTATTTCCCTTTTTTTTGCATTTCAGGTCTTGTGTGATTTTTAGCAACCAGTTTTGTTTTAATTGCGTTTTTTTTCAGAAATAATTTTCTGACTCTTACATCAAGCCATGATTTAGAACTGGATGTAGTTTTATTCCCCATGCAGTATTATTTGTGGAAATTTGATGCTTTCCAAAATTCAGGAGAAAGGATCTCTTGAATTAACTATTTTAGATTAAAATAAGCAAGCAACAAGAAAGCAAAATCAATTGTTGCAGTGGAAAAAATTTCTCTCTCAGTAACTCTTGGAATCTACTGGTGATCTTTCAGTTAAGGCTGAATTTGTGACTGAGTATCATCTATGACCTTTTATTTTTTAAGTTTCATTTTAAAGAAAAAAACAGAAAAGAAAACAAAAAATCAAAAGAGACAAACAAGCAATAGCTACAACAACAAAAATCCAAAACAGTAACAATATAGCTTTCAAAACAATATGACAGGAATATAACAATGGTTATTATATCACATACTGTTATCTTCAGAAGAGTTGCTTAGATTAGCAGATGTAGACATGCAACATTGATCAAATAGTATGATATTAACTGTTCTTTCCCATGATCTAATAGACTTAGTAGTATTATTATCTTAGCTATCTTATGTATTTATATATAAAACTTTATATCTTTTTCCTTTTCCCTTCCTTCTTTTCTTCTTTCCCCTATCCTAGGTGTTTTTCCCTTTGAGCAGTTTCTTACCCTTCCACAATATCTACTGTAGATTTTGGATCTTATTTACTCTTCGGTTTCTTATACTAGGGAGACAACACAGTATTTGCACATGTGAATCTGATTTATTTGACTTATGAGTATGATCTCAAGTCTCATCCACTTACCTATAAAAACCTCGAGTCAATCTTTCTTTATAGCTAAATAGTAGTCCATTGTATAAAAATATATCATTTTTATCCATTCTTCAGTTGACAGGCATTTGGGTTGGTTCCAAGATTTGGATATTACAAATTATGCTTCTATAAACATGGGTACACATTTATCACTGTGGTACAATGTTTTTAATTCTTCTGGGAAAATGCCCAGAAGAGGAATAGCTGGTCAAATGGAACATCGAATTCTAGCTTTTTGAGGAATCTCTACATTGACTTCCACAGTGGCTGCTCCAGTCTACACTCCCACCAACAATGCAGAAGTGTTTCTTTTTCCCCACAACCCCAATAGCATTTATTACTGGTTGATTTCTTGATCTTGATCATTCTTTCTGAAGAGAGATGAAATTGTTGTATTATTTTATTTTCCATTTTTCTAATGACCAATGATGATGAACATTTTTCTTATATTTATTTACCTTTTATATTTATTCATCTGAGAATTTGGGTACTCAGATACCTATTTTTGGACACGGTCTTTGAATTTGGGTCATCTGATTTTTTTCAGTTTTTTAGCATTCTAGATAGAATTCTTTTGTCTGAGGGATGGTTGGTAAAAATTTTAACCCAATCCTGGCTTTTTGAGGAATCTCCACACTGATTTCCCAGTACTTGCATCATTCTGTTGCTGGTTTCATTTGATATGTAGAAACTTTTTAATACAAGGAGATACTAGTTGCTGATTCTTTGAAGTACTTCCTGTGTGGTTTGGTTTTTATCATGAACTCTCTGCCTGCCACTATGTCTTTAAGATTTCAATCTATTTTGTCTTCCAGTAGATTTGAAGATTTTGTTTTAATATTTAGAACCTTGATCCATTTTGACTTTAGTGTGTGATGATAAGCATGGATCTAGTTTTAATCTTCAGCATGTGGAAAGTCAGATTTTCAGCACCATTCATTAAAGAGGCTATCCTTCTTTCGGTGAACATTTGTCCCCTTTGTCAAAAATAAGGTGGCTGAGTGTGTTTACAGTTGTGTCTATATCTTCTATTCTGTTCCACTGATCCTCAGGTCTATTTTTTTGCCAGTACCAAGCTTATTTTATTTCAGTAACTTTGTAGTATAATTTCAAATCAAGAATCAATATGCTTCCTGCCTTGCCTTTGTTGTCCAGAATTACCTTTGCCATTCTAGGTCTTTTCTGGTTCCAGATGAATTTTAGGAATGATTTCTATAGATCTGTGAGGTATCTAGTGGTATTTTGAATCTGCAGGAAGATAAATTAGATAAAAGTCTGGGAGATAAATTAGGTAAAAGTCTTGAAGACAAATTCGCAAAGACTTTCTGAACAGAACATCAATTGCACAAGAAATAACATGAAGAATAAACAAATGGGACTATATCAAATTAAAAATCTTCTTCCCAAGAAGGAACAGCCAACAAAGTGAAAACTCAACCTAAGAAGGGAAAAATATCCATCATGTACATCTTGGACAGAGAACTAGTATCTAGAATATATAAAGAACTAAAAAAAATTTAGCTACCCCTAAAATAAAAGGCCCAATCAAAATGGGCAATTTAAATAGCCCCTTTTCAAAAGAACTAAAAGACCAACAATTACATGAAAATATATCCAGCATCTTTGACCAATAAAGAAATACAAGTCAAAACAACATTGAGTTTCCATCTTACTCTAGAGAGATTAGCTATGATCATGAACTCAAAAGGCCAATAAATTCTGGAGAGGTTGTGGAGGAAAAGGAATATTTCTTATTTGTTGGTGGGAATATAAACTATAGAAATGGTTTTCAGAGTACTCAAAAAAATAAAAAGAAATAGAAATTCCACTTGATCTAACTATTCCCCTTCTAGTTATCTTTCTGAAAGGGTTGAAAACATTTTTTGAATTCTCTATTATTCTATCTTTTTTTATATTTTTTTTCTTTCCTTCTTTCTTTAAATAAATAATTTTTTAAAAAACTATATTTCGTTGGCACATGTATACATGTTTATAGCTGTACAACTTCACAATACAGTAGCTAAATCTTGGAAATGGTCTTTGTATCCACCAACAGATGATTAGAAAAAAGCATGACATATATACACAATGGAGTACTATTTTTGTAATAAAGAATAAATATGAGTCACTTGTAGGAAAAAAGTGGGAGCATCTTGCAATCACAATTCTAAGCAAACCAAATCAGACATGGAAAGTTAAATGTTATGTTTTTGCTTATGTCAGAAACCCAGATTGTAAATAATTTAAAGAGAAAAATAAAAGAGGTGATAAGAAACACATGGATCCTTAGCTGATGCGACTCTCTTGCAAATGAGAAGGGGATCTAAGGATGAAGGGTGAAAGGAGGAGAGGGAAGGGACAGAAAAGGGACATAAATAGTTCTAAGATGTGATAGGTATATGAATCATCTGCCTATGATGTGTATCCATTATGAATCCCAAACATTTACTAAAAAAAGAAAATAAAGCACATACCAAAATTTTCCATAATTGTTTCTAAACGCACAATACAACACTCAAAACTATATGCATATCCAAAATGTGTACTTGCTATTGTAAAAAAGAGAGGAAAAGAAAGTGCTGTAAAGGATATAACTGCATATATGAATAAGTGTATATGATTGATAACCATATTACTAAGTTTTTGTTGGATCATTGAACAGAACTGTTTTCAGTCTCACTATATGTCCACTTTGTATGCTTCACTTTTGTAACTTGAACAACTAGTTGTAAAAGGACAATATGTAATTATCAATTAGTGATTTCTTAGTTTATTTTTGAAATTTTGTATTATTTCTACCCTTCTGATTTTTTCTTTAAATAAAAAAACTATATGCACATTATGCTAACAGATTAGAACTTTTTCTTTGTGGAAAGCTGACAATATATATGAACTAAGCAATACTCTATTTTCTCCTTTCTCTCAGCCCTGGTATTCATAATGACATTTTTGCTTGCCAAATTTGATTGTTTTATTTGCACTCAGTAACTTTCTGTCAGAAAGATTTCAAAGACATTGAACATGATAGAATTTTGGCACAGCTGAAAAGAATTATGAAATATAAATGACCTTTATTTTAAGAATGTGGGGAGAGATCCTCTGACCCTCTGGGGTCTGGCATTGTCTCCGGGGGCTGGCATTCTCTCCGTGGAACACGTTGGGGGGGCATACATGTAGCTTAGGTTTGGGGTGGTGCCTAAGGGGCATTAGTGATGCACAAGTAGCCCATTGGTATTCATTTTGCGCCAGAGGTAAATTTCTAGGGGAGAGGAAGATAGAGCCCCTTGGTTCCACCTCCAAGGCTTTACCGGCTACAGTGTCCCAAGTGGGGCAAAATTCTTTCAGAACATATCACTGAAAAGTCACTGAAAATGTGAAGAATTAGATGGAAATTTGGAGTGATAAATTTGCATATTCTGAGTTAACAGTTTACTTGTATTTGTTTCAGTGTACCTCTAGAGGGACAGAAAATCACACTGTATAAATTGTAGCATCTGTCATGATGAGGAAGACAGAATGAGTGTCCTTCCTTATAGTGGTCAAAGGTAATACTGTACAAAAAACCTATATACAAGTATAATACATGTGGGTCCTCAGCTGATGCGACCGAGTAGTCCTTAAAATGACTCTAAAATCAGATATAACCTGGAGTTCATATCAATGAATTTTCAAAATTGAATCTAATGATTGCTTTATTATTGGGAAACTGATACTATTCTTAAGATTGTTCAAAATAGTCTTGCTTTTACTTCTTCTTCTTTTAATCTTTTCTTGTTGAATGCAGATTACTCACCCAACTAATTTAGTCTTTATTAGTTTTATGACTCAGAGTAATCCTGTCAGTTGACTTCAGGCAAAATTAAGTCTTCATGCTGTAAATTTCACAATGCTTGACTTGGCTTTTTCAGATAACTCTGTACACAGTGCTTTGTTCCTTCTCTTCTCATTTATTTCTGCCCTCCTTCAGCCTATTTGTGCCATGAACAAGGTCATCAGATGAAACATGGATTTGTCTCATGGACCAGGAGCATGGGAAGGGGGTGGCAAAGGGATAGGAAGCAAATAATCCCACAAATGCATGATAGGGAGATGTGATGAGCACAGTGAGTGAAAAAGAGTAACACAGTAGGGAATGCGTCTAGCCTGAGGGCTCAGGACTTTCCTGAAGAAGGGCCACTGGGGTGAGATCGCCTCTGGATGGACGGGTTGGAATTGGCCAGGCAAGGTGATTCTGAGGAGCGCTTTGCTGACTGATGGAAGATGGGGCCAAAGTTGGAATGGCAGGAAAAATAGCCTCACTGGACCTGGGGGAAGATGAGGCTAAGGTGGAAGAAAAGTGGTAAGAAAAAAAATAAGCCTTTCAGTTATTTTAAGAACTTTGGGCTTTATATTAATGACAAAGAAATGCCTCTGTAAAATTTTTTGAGGACTGCAGAATAATAAGTTCTTCATTTTTGAAAGTTCCTTCTGCACACTTTTTGGGGAATGGATTTCTGGAGCATTTGTGGAGGGTGGAAATCAGGCTGTTGTGGTAGTTCAATGGGATGTAACACTAACTTAGACAAGGATGCTGGAAATATTGTAGATGGAAAGGACATCCTAGAAAGATTTAGGAACAAAGTCAAAAATGACCTAAAAGTTGTTAGATGGGGTATACAGCAATCTATTTCCAGGTTAACTACAATGATTATATTTTAGCAAATGATATTGTTCTGTTGTGCTGAGATAGGGCTGTCTTAGCTAAGAAGCAGTTTTGGAGAAAGTGATGAATTCTTCTTTGGACCTACTGAGTTTGAAATTCCTTTAGGGCATTGCATCTGGACACAGTGAATGGCTGATTGCATGTACGTGTTTGGACTCAGAAAAATGATCGTGACTGATGGGGATGATTTGGGGGTCATAGATCATCTAAAGACCTTTGCCAAGGAGTTAATGGAAAGAGCTACGGCAGAGTCAGTCTGAGAAGTGCTTTGAGAATTCCAAATATATGACACAGTTTAAGGAGACTAAGAAAGAACCAAGGGCACCCAGCTGATTCTCGTTCTTTCTAATCATGAGACTTTTGAGGTTGTCATTGTTATGGGATGAATTGACTGCAAAATTGTATTCTCCAGTACTCTTTGATGTCTCTGTCTCTGCTTCCTCAGAGATCTAGAAGTCCACTGCATTCATTTGTAGGTGAGTGGTCTGTTATGCTCCATTATTTTTTGAATACAGCAAGTGATTCAAAGGGTTTGCTGATGAATGAGATTCCTGATCATCAGTTTCTATTTTGACTAAACACTTTCTAGCCTGTTTATGTGAAAAACTTACTACATTATAACCTTTTAACCATCAACTATCTATTTAACATCTTAATTTTAATGTGTATATTAGATGTTTCCTGACTGTCCAACAATTGATGCTTTTCCTTCTATATTTTTGTCAATACAGAGAACAGATTAAAGGTCAATATCAGCATGTGAGAAATATTTCTTTATTAATTTTCCCTAAATGTTTGCATTTTAATTCAAAGTTTAAAAGCTTTTAAATCAAAACAATAGACATTCTAATTGAAATATACCCTGTGGTTATCTTTTTGCAAAAAGATAAAATAATCTTTCTACAATCAATAAAATGTTGTCAGTTTTCATCCAGCCTACTAATAATCTTAAGAAAATATACATTAAAAATAATTGAAGGTTTTTATCTAAAGGAAAATCTACACAGAATATAGGAGATTTGTCTACATTTTCTCTCTCTATCATCATTAAATAAACTTTCATAATTTAGTTTCTATATTTCTACACTGGTACTGAATAGAATCATTGCAAAGACATTGTGTGGTTCAAGGACATATCATTAACAAAAACTTTTATCACAAAGTTTTGGAAAAAGGAAATAAAAATAATTTTAAAGCATAACAAAAAACAAGCATCCCTTGCATTCTCAGCTCTAGTGAGCCTTGAAGTCTCATTTTGGCCTTCCCTTTTCCCCTAACCTCAACTGCACATCATTAGCCTGACTGGTTATGTGACTACCCTCCCTGAAACTTTTATAACCTTCTGAACGTGTTTTCCACATCTCAGGAAAGTGCTGTGTGGCACTGTGTAGCTTTTGATCATCTGTACAAATGTCCCATCAAACTGTGATGGAGGGGATATTCATGGCCAGGGAAGAGTGAAGGAAGTCAACTTTCCTTCAGTGCTACAGGGTCTACCAGATGGCTATGTACGACTCTGACTTTTTATAGTTTTATTTCAGTGATTCCTCCAGTGCTTAAAATCATTTATTGATTTTAGTGCAATAGCATATTTAGTAAGGCCATACCTAACGCTTTCTTTCTCAGAGTGGATCTTAAACTTACCCATAGTCTCTAACGATATTAACTCAAAGCCAATGTCCTGAACATTCATGGTGACCTAAATGGCTGCATGAGAAATTGTGCATTTTACAAGTCATGACAAGTTTGTTATTTTTCCTTGGCCCCCTGCATTTTCTTGGATTCTTTACTTCCACAATGACCTATGTATTAATGTTATTGACGACTTAGCTTTTATTATAGTAGAAAATTATTTTGTAAGTGATGGAGTTGGTTCTTACTGTTAAACTTATTGAGTACAGATGAGAATGATGTAGCTCCAAAATCTGAAGAAATATGCAGGGTGGAGCAAAAAACCATTTTTTGAGGGGTAGCAAAAGAGACCATAACATCTTCCAGATTTGTTTAAGGACTTTAAACAGATGCTCAGTTACCCAGAATACAAATGGTAGGACTACTTCTGACGACTGTTGAGAATAATGCTCAGCTATAAAGGAGCTCTAGTGTTCTGTGGATTTGCTTTGCCTCTTACATTCCTCTCCTGAACTGCTCTCTAATACCCATGTGGGTTATTTGTATTATTAGTCTCTTGCTGTGTAACAAATTGTCCCTCCTCAAAATAGTGCTGTTACAATAAACATTTATTATCTCACACAGTTCTGTGGGTCAGAAATCGTAAAGCTGTGTGGTTCTGGCTGATGTCTCATTAAGATTGCAGATGTCTGCCGGTGCTACAGGCACCTGGATGCTGTATGAAGCTAAGGCACCTGGTTTTTAGGTAGCTCATCAGTTAGATAGCAGGTTTCTGTTTGTGTTTGTCAGGACATGGTCCTATCTTTTTGACTCGGCTTTGAAACAGTCCTATCCACTTCTGTCAAACCTCATTGTCTTCTTGTAAACCTCTGAGGAAAAGGATTAGACACAGGAGAATAGTATTCCTCCACATTACCTCAAAAATAATTCCTACAAGTTCATTGGACACTCCTGAAAAGCCCTCCACTCTTGGTCAATTTTAAAAGGCCATGATTCTCTTATTGAGAATGAACAAAAGACAAAATAAGGTTTACACTATGACCTTGTTCCATTCTGCAGGCTAAGTAGGAGAGAACCCAAATACATCCTTTCCTTTTTGGGACAGTTCTTCCATTTGTGCATTTTTCACACTTTTTTCTTAGTGCCTAGATTTTTCTTGTCTTATGGCTGACTAGCTCTATAAGGGTAATCTCTAATATTTGTTCTATAAAAATTCATCTTTCCTTACTCATGCTTCTCTTTAATAACCTCCCCTTAAGTTTTAAGCTAACTGATGGAGAAAGTAAACGAGGAAGCTATTTCCTTAAAAAGAGAAGAGAAATTCTTGCAGACTCAAGATGCTGGTGATGATAGTCAGGTGTCAACCCACCTGCATTGAGGAAAACCTGGAGACCCATGTAGCACAGATGCTGGGTGGATCAACGTGTGATCTATTGTCAGTGTGAGTTTCTGCTCAGCTGAGGCTGGACAGAAGAAAAGAGGGAAGGATTTCCTGTCTCTCTTCCAGAGCTGAGATTCTCTCCTCCTGTTGTTCTGTGGCGTCAGAATTCCAGGCTTTCTGCTCTTGCAACTCAAGACTTGCCTCTGTTGTCCTGGTCTCAGACCTTTGCCTCAGTGCATGACATCATCCACCTCCTTGGGGCTGAGGCCTTGGACTTGGACTGAGCCCTATTACTGGCATCCCTAAGTCACAGGTGTCCTGTGGCAGGGCTACTCTCCAGACACAATAGTCCCACCATGCCATCATCCATCATCTACCCATCTACCCACTCACCTACCCATCTCTATCCAGCCAGCCAGCCTGTTGGCCTGTTTCTTTGAAGAACTAGTGACACTGTCTTTAAAACATGTTGAGAACACATGCAGTTTCAAGGTTCTTAACAGGCAAAACCATCCAGAGTCAGGGCTCTAAATAAATGAAAGATGAGTGAAAGTTCTTAGAGGACATGATGGATTGAGGCTGAAGCCACTATTTCCTATGGCAACAGGGGGACCCTATGGCAGGTGTGTTATTTTTCTTTTAAAACAAAAATGTTAATGAGATTTTTTTTTCTACTCTAAAACCTCAATATTCAGATTTAATTACAGTGTTGGCACTTAATGATAAATGATAAACCAAACTTCTGCTTATTACTGCGTGGACATTAGTGGCAGTGGGGTTGGTCTTGCAGTTCAGGTACTTATTTCTAAAAGGTTCACCATACTGTCCTAGGGGAACATATGTGTGCCTCTAACAAAGTTTTGAATTTAATAAAATACATAAGTTTACATACTGAACAAACCTAGCAAATCACAAGCTGGACTCGATGAAAAAAAATCGTACATTAATCTAGAGACCAGCTGTCTCTATTTGTGGAGAGATCGTGCCACAGAAATATTTGACGAAAACCTCTATATGTAGCCCCACTCTACGTTGGCTTCTCCTGCATGTCTATTGAGCCACTGGAACTTGTTGGAGAAGTAAGAGTCATTGTGTGTGTGTGTGTGTGTGTGTGTGTGTGTGTGTGTGTGTGCGTGTGTGTGTGCGTGCACATGTGTACACGTATGTGTATGCGAGGGAGTGTTTGCATGCATGTGTGTCTGAGTAATATGACAAGAAATAAATGAATTGGGATTAATTAAGAGAGAAAAGCCTAAGACAGAAGGACCTGAGGAATAAAACTTGTTAACATTACGATACAATCTTATTCTCTTCATCTGGGGGAAAGTTCCTGAAATTTAATCTTACTGGAATAATTTACTTCTTGGAGAATCTTATAAATAACAGAAAGACAATGGAACGTAGTTTCGGAGGGACTACATACAAAGTGTATGCCACTTTGAAGTGAGGCAAATAATCCTAATGAAAGAAAGAGAATAGATCTAGTTAAGAGATGCTTTAGAAATTCAGACCCTCCTCCAGGGAGTGCTACCTTAAACATCAAAATTAGGAACATGAAAACACAAACTCATCATACACAGCCCTGCCTGGCATCCTCTACAGGGTAGAGTTTAGAAGAAATAGCAGTGGTCCTATGGAAATTAATCTATCCTGAATTAGTACGACCTCTCAATTTTATTTTTTAAAATATTAGCAGTATTGGTATGTACCTAAGTAAGCCTACAGGAGTGAGTAAAACAAAGTGCATAGATGTTGACTTTAAATCCACTTAATTTTTGAAATGGAATGTAAACATTAAACAGACTTTCTTCAGGGTTTTTTTTTCACAGTGATAAACCAAACTTCTGCTTATTACTGCGTGGACATTAGTGGCAGGAATAGTAAGAGCTGTCTTTGTTCTGAAAGTTTCAGACTGTGGTGCTCTGAATAACGAATGGGTGCTGAGTCTCTCCGTCTCTTCACTTTGCCTCTGGTTATCACAGAGAGCTCAGCATGTTGTCACCTCAGACATTGGGAGAGACATCACGACCCCTTTACTCTGTGCTGTGTCCAGCATCTGGTGATTGGTGTCAGGGTTATGTTACTTCCCAAAGGCCAACGACAATCTTATATAGCTTCAGTTCTGTAACAACTACTGGAAACTCAACTTCTGCCCATATATTTAGAGGCTTGAGTTTGTAATTGGGCATTTCTTAAGACCAGTCCTTGAAGGTAAACATGTATGAAAATTTAGTATAAATGTCAACACAGTTTCCATTTTATGAATTAAAATAGATAGCCATGATGATCACTTGAACATAAATATAAAGATCTGAATAAATACAGGAGAGGCACCAAGTCAGAGTGGTGTTTCTCCTTCCATACCCAATTCAGCTGGAAATTCTATCCCACTGTTTCCCAGGATATATCAGATGTGGCCCTTAAAACTTTCATTATGAAGTCTAAAGCAGACAAACATCCATCCAGGTGTTAAAAAGTTATCAGGAAGAAAATTCAAGTATATTCTTTAGTTTCCACTTAAGCAGAAATAATAACTCAGTTTAAGTAGTTAATGAGCCATACAAAGGTAAGTAGTAGAGTGAACAGGAATCCAGCCATTAAAGAACATCAAAGTAAAGAATCAGCCACAAAAGGACCTAATTTTACTAGTCTAGCTTTCTTATAATTCTTGTATAACTTCTCTTCCATATTTGAGATACATAAGTGTTCATGTAATGTTATGAACATATTTATTAAAATAAGTTTGTTAAAGAAGAATAAATGATCCCAAAGGATATCGGGTAAGTGTATTAGTGTGCTCAAGCTGCCACTCTGTGATGTATAGTGTACTTTTGTTGCTAGAAGTCATTGGAAGAGGATAGAAAAAATAGATTGAAAAGTAGGCCTGAGGGCCAATTATTAAAAAAAAAAAAAAACTGTGTGAAACAGTGATCGCTGTGGATCAATCCTTCGACTTTATTTTGATTTGACTTTCAACTTGTTCTTCTATAGCAGCAAGTACATCAAATAGGTTTTGTCCTCTACCTGTCTTGCTTCTATTTGACACTATTATCAAGAGCCTGGTAAGCCTGAATAAAATAGAAAACGACCATTATTATTAATATCATTTGCTACTAAGGAAGACTGAATAAGAAATTAGCAGGCCGTGAGGTTTAAGCTGATCATGTTTTTCCATGATGATTTATTAGATTTCTCAATTGATCAGAAGTTAGAGACAAAAACGAAAACCTTATGAGAAAACATCTAGTGATAACTGAGATGCAATGAAGTTAACACACATGTGAAGAGGAAGGCCTTGCCTTGCCCCACTATACGAAGGCATCAATATTTAATGTTCAGAGGAACGAAAATGGCTCTACACTGACCAAACAGCTATTTGAGAAGTACCACCTGAGCCTGGCACTGCTGATTTACGAAATGAAAATCAGGCAGAAGGTGTTGGCACTGCCCGTCTAGTCATTTCACCTTTGCATTCTCTCCAGCTTTTTGGTATACATGTAGCTGATGTTACTTCTTCTTCTTAGGAGAAACAGGTGCCAGTTGGAGGACTCTGAGATTAATTGCTTAATTCTGTTGCTTTAACAGGCAGTAGGAGGATGTCATGGTCATTTGGCATTTATAGCCTGATGAAGAAAGTGTTTTGACAACTCTTTACAACTTGGGCCACAAGGGGCTTAGAAACAGGCTGCTTTTCAAATCAGGAGAAATGATTTCTCTTTTGAAGACAGGATTAATAGGGTGAAAGTCTCCTTCTTTCCCTTGAAGGCCTCCACGGTTTAGCAGTGTCTCTTATCATGACAGCTGGCCCTGTGTGGGAAGGCGAGGGCCCAGCCCAGTCTCCACCCCAGGCTGCCCTCAATTCCGTCTCCACCTCTGGCTGCCCCTCACCCAGCCAGTGAGTGTTTGTGGGATGAATCAGCAGAGGAGAAGCTCATGTCTTCATTAGGTTCTGGCTTCCGCTTTGCAGAAATTACTGGCTTCTGCCTGTGGGGCCCGAACTGATGGAGGCCTAGATTACAGGTGTCAGGCACAGCACTTATTTTATTAGAACCTTATTCTCTTTAAACTTTAATAATAGACTGATGGGCTCTACTCAGAGTTTGACTTTCATTTATACAATACCACCCACTTACTACGTGTTCCAAGCAGGTAACAGATGTTTGCCATGCCACATAGAGCTGGCAGTTTTGGACTGCTTACACTGAGTAAAAAGGTGACCAGTTTTACAGTAGATGTGTAAGGAATTTAACAAAAAACACAAGCAGTCTGATTTTAAAATCAGCAAGAGATCTGAATAGGTATATCTCAAAACCGGAAATAGAGAAGGTCAATAAATATACTTAAAAAGTTCAAGTATTATCACTATTATTAGTTGGGAAGTGGTAGATTTCTGCCTCAAAACAAGAACAGTGAAAGTTTGAAAAGATCTGAACTGATGGTTGAATTTACAAAATGTTCAGACTTTTAAGTTACTAAAGGCACAAAATAACAATTTTCACGTTTTTGTTGTATAATAAACCTGAGATTTGAATTTTGGCAAAATGCATTTGAGCTCCTAGTTTTGCTTCTAAGTTAAAAACTCTAGGAGGAGAAGGATTGTGTCTGCTTGTCCTATAGTGCAATGTCACATTGAATGTATTGCCAGGGATAACAGAAAGAATCAATCTTGTTTGCTTAATGACATTCAGTGTAACTGATGCTGTGACCCCAAAAACTCAGAGAAAGATCGGAAGAACTAATTTAGTTTGTCAAATCAGCTTCACTAACTCAAAACCAACTCTTTTTCTAGTTCATAGGATTAAATGAATTTTTATGGCTTGTGATTTTTATCTATTAAATTAAAAACTGTTAAGTATCACATATTTATATGTGTATATATTGTTGACATTTATTAATTGCACATATTTGATGGAGTTCAGCACAACATTTATCAACTCAATATAATTAACATTTCCTTTCATTTTTGTCATTATATTCTGGGTCTTTGAACTCGTCTCCTAGAAAATACATGTTATGTTCACTGCAGTCTTTCTTTTGTGTTATGTAACATCAGAATTTTGTTTTTATTTTTGATAATAACCATTCTTATTGAAGTGAGGTAATATCTTGTTGTTTTGATTTGTCTTTTCCTGATGGTTAAAAATACTGAACATTTTAATATATTTATTGACTTTCTGCATTTCTGGTTTTGAGATATATCTATTCAGATCACTTGCTGATTTTAAAATCAGACTGCTTGTATTTTTTGTTAAATTCCTTATATGTTCTAGATTTTCATCCTTTCTCACGTAAATAGATGTAAATATTATCTCCTCTCTTTACTCTTTCTTATTTTCTTTGATGCCCATATGCTTTCCAGTTTGATGCAATTCAATTTATTTATTTTAGCTTTTTTTGCTCGTGGTTATGGAGTTTTAGGGAAGAATAATCATTGCCTATGCTGGTGTCTTAAAATGTTTCTCCTATATTTTCTTCTAGCATTTCATACTTCAGTTCCTACAGATAAGTGTTTGAGATTATTTTTGTATAATGTGAGGGATAAGAATCAAGTTTCAATAGTTTGTCTGTGCATTTCCAGTTTTCTTAGCAACAATTATTTCTGTGTAGGTTTTGACACCTTTGTCAAAAAGTAGTTGTTCTAAATGAATGAGTTTATTTCAGATATCTGCATTCTGTTTTATTGGTCTAGGTATCTCTTTTTTATGCCAATACCATCTTGTTTTGATGACTAAATTTTTAATGTGTGTCTTGAAATATGGTTTTGTGATGATGCCTCTTATTTAAGTTTGCTTTACATACTCAGGGTCTTTTTTATTTCTGTAACAAGTTTAGGGTTATATTTTCTGGTCTTAAAATAAAGGCCATTCCAGGTCTGTGAAGAATTAAAATTGTTAATATTGCTAAAGGGTCCATACTACCCCAAGTGATTTACAGATTGAATCCATAAAAATGTCATCTTCAATTTCTTTCATCCTTTTAATTTCCTTCATTGGCATTTTGTAATTTTCTTACAGGGGTTATTCACTTTCTTAGTTAAATTTATCCCTAGCTAACTTGAAACTATCCTACATGAGATCTTTTTTTATAATTTTTTATCAGAATGTTCATTATTGATGTGTTGTAAGATACACTGTGTTCCCTTTTCTCCCAAACATCTTTAAGCTTTTCATCTTAAGAAATTTTCTTAACTATCTGAACAGAGTTTTTATATACAAAATGAAACATCCTCGCATCTAAAAGGCACCATGATGTGGTAAAGGCTGGATTTATACAATTAACATCAGAGCAAAACAATTCTAATATTTATCCAATTCTAACCTTTAATCAAGTGTCTAGGAGATGACTGAAGCTAGCCAGAATTGGTATTGAAAAGCTAATAATATTGTTGATTGAAAATTATATTCTCTTATGATAGAGACAGAAAGGTTCTGATCTGTACTGAAATAATTTGAACATAGCAGATTAATCTTGATTAGGGTCTTTACTTGCCTGTTACCTTTTTGAACTCCCATATTCGGCACAGAAATGGCTCAGTGTGCAGAGCTGTGAAGAAACCCTTGATAGGGCTGATCAAGGCTGTTTGTCCTCAAGTAGAATTTACTGTTTCTGAGAAACAAACTACAGAAAAGAGGGTCCACTCCATCCTTCCCAGAGGATGCAAACATGCATCCTGCAAATATGGGATGGATTTATCAACTTAGGCAAAATGAGTTTTTGCTTAAATGGCTCAGTTGTTTAGATTTCTTTATTTTGAATCCATGAAGACAGCACAAACTACCCAGATTAACACAGACTTTCTCACCAGATCTTGCTCTTTTCATTTATATTTTTCACTATAACTTCATGATATTTGTGAGCCAGGGGTTAAAAT
Organism: Cavia porcellus; assembly: GCF_034190915.1. NCBI lineage: Eukaryota > Metazoa > Chordata > Mammalia > Rodentia > Caviidae > Cavia > Cavia porcellus. The sequence continues at coordinate 37,051,081 of NW_026947511.1, read as the reverse complement.
AGCCCAAATAGCTTATTCATTTTTAGTGCATTTTTATGTTTGCATTTGCTTACCCATGGCAGCAATCCTTCCCTGCTAAGAAGGCAACAAATCTTCTAAAATAAAATTATAGTACCATTATATGTCACAGCGGTCTAAAATGTGTAGCTCTGGAGGAAGAGAATTAAAACTAGAATGTTCCACCATGGAAGTTGAACCAATACCCAAAGATAACACATACTTCCTAGCAACCAAGCTAAGCTGGTATCTTGATAGACCCCAGTGGCTCAGTCTTAGCTCACACCAATCCAAAGGAAAAGAAGATCAAAACAAAGGAGAATTCTGTCCTCAAAGGCAAATCTACCTCTGCAAGAGAACTGGGCAACCTTCCAGTATCACCTGGAAGTTGTTTCAGATCCTAAAATTTAAAGCTATTGAACTTTAACACTACTGAACCAAAGTTCCCAGCATTTGCCTAGATATTCATACATAAAATTTCTATTTCATGTGCACAAAGTGTTTTCCTGATTGATTGAACCTAAAATGTTAACACTTCCATTTTTCAGCTCATTTATTTCCAACATTCGTATGACATCCAAGTATGTGAAAGCTTAGGCTGTGGTGGAAATATCAAACTTTCAAGAAAAGTACATTTTAATACAGTGGCTTATCCTCTCCAGCTATGTCTCCTAAAATGGATTTTAAACCCACTACATGCTCTAGATGGAGTTCATCTTGGAAGAAGGGATGGGAAAGATCGGGGAAGAAGATGCTATCGGCCAGGTTCATACTGCTGTAAAATATGTGCAAATTCAACTTTGGACCACTTTCAAAAGCAACTTTGGAGTGTCAGTGGTTTATGCTGTTCTTATCTTATGCCTTCCATGCTATTGGAAAAGGACCATCCTACTCCAAACTAAGTCCTGAACTAGAAAAACTCAGTATAGGCACTTCAGAGTGTTACAGAAAGTGATAACTGTAAAGGACTATTGTTACTTTTAGGACATCCACAACATAGTAAATACCTGTGTGACAATTTCATAAAATTACCAGCTAATTTAATGTATTGATGAATTTAAAATATATAATGAAGATTAGCTAATAAAAAGAAGTGAATTACAATGGCCCCCTCATCCGCAGGGGAGTGTATTAAGATTCCCAGTAGGTAAATGAAATCATAGATAATACCAAATTCTACGTACTATGTTTTCCCATACATACATTTAATGCTCTTTCCATTGTAACTAAGCACTTTCCACACAGACTTTACTGTTAAGAGTAGCACACATTTTTTTTTTCTTTTCAATTTCAAGGACGGAACTTTTAATGTCATTGTATTACAGACCATAGTGACCTCAGCTTGCTTTGTTCTTTCTTTGTAAGTCAGGGACTTCTACTTTTTCACTTACAGCTTCTCTTTTGCAAGCTGAGTCGCTGTCATCATGACTCCTGCACCTAGGGGCCACAATGATGTAGCTTAAGGGTGATTTGGACACAGCTCTGTGAGGCTGCAAAACTGATTTGACAGCTGAAAGGTGACCAAGAGGCAGAAAGTACAGACAGCTGGGCACGCTGGGGGAGGAGAGTGAGTCCAGGGCAGGAAGGGCAGCATAGTGCAAGATTTCATCATGCTTCTCAGAGCAGCATGCTATTAAAAACTATGAGCTGCATATTTCTAGACTATTCTACTTAATGAATAATGGTTGACTATGAGTAAATGAACTCACAGAAAGAAAGGCTGTGAACAAGAAGGGACCCCAAGCTTGATCTTGTTTGTATCCTAAACTTTAGGTTGAAAAATTTAGATTTCCTCTTAGCATTCTTGAAGGAAATTTCCTGTGGCTACTACCCTGTAAAGGATAGGACCACAAAAGAGTATGGTTGTACTGCATGAGGCTCAAACCATTGACCAGTGACAGAGTGATGATTCCACATGGACTTGTGTCTGGTGAGGGTGGCAAGCATCACCAGTGAAGGTCAACCTCACACAGGCTTGAGAATCTGCATATTCCCTCCAAACAATCTTTGCATCACAGCTTCACAGTTGATGCAATACAGTATGAAAACAGGCAGAGAGAACAAACTCAAGAATAATTCACAATCAGTGATTAGATCCCAAAGCTCTTGGTTCCTAGTCCAGTTGTACTTAGAAGGTATTATAGTATATCATCTGCTTCAATTAAATAAAAGCCCATTGATATTCCTCCAGACACTGTGGAGGCAGAGCTCGGTGCTGAGCCAAGGAGAAAAAGTCCTGACTTCAAGAGAACACAAGTATAAGTTCAGTTGTGTGTTAATTAAGTTTAAATTAACTTAGTAGGCGACTTGGACAAGTGCATAGCGTGGGTCAAGGATGGTGCTCCTTAGTTTCCTTAAAAGCAAAGATGTCAGTACAAGTTTATTTCCCATAATATGTTAAGAATGTCAAAAATGCCCACAAGTGTTTGGCACACAGCCACTCATCAGTGTCCTCTCTTATAAGCAGCTGGGGATGTGACAAGTGGATTATTACCAGGTCAGGAAGAATCAGACAGGTGCATTGAGAGGCACCCTGAGGGCAGTGGTCATTCAACATACAGAAAAGACCTGGGCTGTGTTGTTTCAAGAGTGACTGCTTCCATTAGGAGCTCAGATATTAAAGACTGGAAGAAATTTCATTTCTCTTTCCATCACTGTTTTGTTATTCCTACCATTACTCAGGATTTGGGCTATCTTGTCATTATCTCACATTCTCTTCCGTGACTTATTTCCTATTCATAAACTTCAAAAGCATTTCTTTTTGCTCTGCGAATACTGCCTTAACAGCATTTCAAGAATTTATTGAAACATACACAAATATCACCAAAGTAATTTGATACTCTCCTCTTCAGTTTCCTGTACAGACCCATCTTCTTCAATTATTAAAGATATGGTTGCTATTATGACATTTTGGAGAAGCATCTGTAGTGTTAATATGCTCCCTGAATATTGGTTTCTTTATGAAAGCAAGATGAATGTATGGAGATAAATTCTTTCAGTGCTTTTATTTTCTTAAACCGCTATTGATGCCCCTCGAAAGATTTCAATGATGCATTTATTTTTAGTATATGTCTCCACTGCTTCTTCTTGCCTTAGTGCTCATTACAAATAATCATCACAAAAATGACTTTTTATAAATTTTCATTTTCATTTCTTCCTGCATCTTATTCCCCACACAGGGTTATAATTGTAGATTTGTATAATTACCATCAGCTACTGTGGAACTCATTATGAATTTCAAGAATTAGTAGCCCTCAGGAAGTCAAAGAACTTTTTAGAAGTAGATAAATTTAAAACAAACACACTGTTTGCATTAAAAATATTTTGTAGTTAAAATTTACATGGGTAACAAAAGACTAAGCAGCTGTGTGCTATGTCAGTAAGAAAGTTTTAGCAGAATTTTAAGTCAGCATTAGAAAGCTTTCTGGAAATATATAAGATCCTGTAATTGTGTCCAGTGCTGTAAATGCTATGCTGTGGGAAAGAGAGGGGCTCGGTGGGCTGGTTCCTGTCTCAGCTCTGCTTCCTCCTCCTGCTGCAGTGCTGGAAGCAAGGTGTCTGTATTCACCTTCCCTGCCTGCTCCCTCTGCTCATTTAGCTGTAGGCTGTGCAACCTGAGAAGTCCCTTCCCTCACTGTGATCCTCATCTATAAAATGCAGATGATAATATTCAGTTCTCCCATAGTGTTCCTGGTGAGCGTGTATGCACCTGTGTATATACAGGCAGACCTTGTTTTGTAGCACTCTACAAGACCTGGCTGAGGTCACTGACAGAGATGGACCCTGTGCAACAGACTCTCAACACATACCTGACACCTTCTACTGGAAGACACATCTATGTCTCCACTTGCCAGAGAGGAGTCATTGTCTGATGCAAAGCTTCGCAGCCCAAGCTGGCTCTCTCGCTTGGGGCAAATGCACTGGGACTTTGGCAGGAGCCAGTGCTTGCTTACCATGGTGAAAATCCTGGGACCCATAAACATTACCCCACATCCACATGACCTGTATATTCTCCAAGGGAGAGTTAAGCCTGGCAATGATTTGATATTGGGAAGTGAGGCCTTGGGGAAATACTTAGGTGACAAGGGCCCCAGTATCAGGAGTTCCTAATGCTGCTATTGAAAGTGTCCGTGAACAGGGGGGTCCCTCTCTCTTGCCCTTCTTCCTTTCACTGTGGAAGGACACAGCAAGGAGGCCTTGACCAGAGGACTGCACTTTGATGTTGGCCCTCCAGGCTTCAGAGCTGTGAGAAATAAACTTCTGTCATTTGTCAGTTACCCAGTGTGGTGCATTTTGTTACAGAAGCACAAAATAAAATAAGATAATGCTTCAGTTAGTCGGGGAACAGGGAAGGGATCGTGTTAAAACCAGAGTTATTAGACCCCTTTTATTCTGTAATTTTAGAGTCAGTAAAACAGAAATGAGATTTTCCCTTAATTTATATGAGCCTAGAGAAAAGGGCTTTATACTTCATTCAGATAAGAATTGCAACCCATGCAGAGAAATATGCAGTCCATGGGCTATGAATCATGGATCCAGTAGTGGGTATATAGAGATAAAGGCTGTGGGAGACGCATGCAATAGTTTTTCCCTTTTATCACTATAAATACATTTCTATTGTTTATAGCATTGTTTTCCAAGCCATTTCTTTTCTTTCTGGCTCTGTTGCATGCTCTCTATTCCTTCTGGTTCAGCTCCAGAACCAGCTGTTCTCTGAGAAGCCCTGGCTCCTTTTGTTGGGCAGTAGAGTTAGAAACCACGATCGAGGTGTGAGATGTGCTAGTGACGTGGAGCTCATTGCTTTGAGATCCTGTCCCCTGGTAGAGCAAGGATCTCTGCATAGGTGTCTTTCTTCCTAATTTTTTGTCTACTTAATCATGCAGTTATACGTTTCAGGGTCTTAGGTTCATATTATCTCCTGACATAGAGAAAAATTTCACCATAAAAATCATCCTCAGGATGGAATTTAGTACCCTGTCTCTCTCTATTGAATTTGAGAAATCTAACTACATGACCAGACTGTATTGGATAGATGAGATACTTTTCTCTCCAAATCTAACTAGGAGGCCAAAAGGGAAAAACACTGTCTTCCACTTTTCTCTTTAAAATATATTTCTCTCAGTATTTTTTAAATCAAACACTGAGTAGTGAACAAAAGCACTAAATATTTTTCTACATCAGGGAGTTTTGTAAGAACAGTACAGCAGGGACTCAGTTGATTCTTCAACAACAATAACAACACAAATACATAACAGGAAGGAGAGTCTCTGATCCCAGACATAACAGCAACACCAGTGTGCAAAGAACAACCACTTTCATTCTTGTGTAGGCATAAATCACAAGAGGGAATAAAAGAGACTTTGCCATAGCAGCACATGCTGATAACATTGGTATAGGGAAATGTGAGGGTCGGAATTTGGAGTAGAAGCAAAGGTAGCAGTATCCAATATTAGCTGCTATGTAGAGCAGTAATGCTAAGAACATTTCTACTTATATTAGATTATTAGTCACAGAATGTGCCCAGGGAAGTAAAATGAAAATTCAAAATAACAGAGTGACCTAAAATCATGCCTGTTGGGTTATTTTGCACTTGCTTAGGAAATTTCATTTTAACATTGAGTTACACAGATGTTCACAGTATTAAGGTAAGAAAATTCACAAATAAATGAACTCTTCCCAAATTACAATCAAAGCCAACTTAGTTTTCCAGGTGTTTGCTTATGAACTACACATATAAATCACTGTAAATCAGGGCTTCTTTCCTGCTGTCACGCATCTATCTTCAGGATACTTATTGAGCTAAATTTAAATGGGAGACTATTAAATACTACTCAGGGTTGCTTGAGGAAATAAATTTCCATTTTTGACACGTTGAACTCCAGTTAAAAGGCTGACGAATGCACATGTCACCTTATCAACTGTGATGGCCTCCTTTTCTGTTTCTGTTTGTTAGGTCTCAAAGGGTGAAGCCAGGGAAAAGGCAACCAGTGTTTCCACAAGGGTCATTAATATTTACATTGAATAACTCCTCTTTAAATACCAAGGCAAATTTTTCCAAATGACTTTCATTAGAAGTTCAATGACTTATGTGTGTAAAATTCCAGGACGTTTGAGAGGGCAGCTTGGCTCCCAGAATAACACCGTGAAAGAGCTCTGTGCTGTGTTTGGATGATCCTATGACCATGAGGTCTCTGTGTATTCAGGATAAGACAGCAGAGGGCAGGGGCTAGATGAACCATCAGAACATTTTAGTTATTTTTAAAACTAGCTATGATGATGGCTTTTCCTATCTTTTCCATAGATAAGCTCTGGAGCATGTGTGAAGACATATTTGGACCTCACAGACTCTCAGGATTGACTTATGATCTGTCTTCAGGAATCAGTCATTTTTAACACTTCAGGCCAAAGTAAAAAAAACTTTAAAAAATAAAATTTTATTCCTAATTATAAAAATAGAACTGATTCATGAAGGTTTCAAGGTGGTGAGGACCTAATTTATTTTAGGCTGTGTATTCTGTTTCATGGATTTCTGTGTCTATTTTTATTCTAGTGCTTTTTGTTTTGATTATTATGGCTTTAGAGTATTTTGAAGCCAGGTATTATGACATCTCCAACTTTTTTCTTGATCGTTTATTTCTGAAACCATGTTAGTTTCTGATATTAGTTTCATATTCCCCAGGCATGGGTCAAATTATTCCTACTTTACAGATAAGGAAACTAACTTGCATAGGCTTACAATGTACCATTTAATCTGTATTACACTGTACCCAGTTAGCTTCTGCTATTTTCCCTGCTCAAAACTTTCCTTACAATGTTCTGACAAATAGAAACCATTTTTTGTAGTTTCTCATTCATATTATGATTGTGGTTTTCACTGCAGTTTTGGATGGATCATCTTTGTTCATAATGAAATAATCAGGTCTATAGCTAGAGAAGGAGATAAGGATGATTATCTTAATAACAGAAAAAGGCCAAAGTTACCAGGACAATCCCACGACAGTGGGAGCTCTCTTGTTTTAGCCAAAAATAAAAACAACACAAAAAGCAACAAACAAACCTGGATAATTTGAAAAAAAAAATACTCTCTCGCAAACTTACTGGTCATCTTTGTTTTATTTAAAGCTATTACAAATGAGCATTGAACCAAGCTGGAAGCTAGAAAGAGGAGTTGTTTATATTTGAGGACCTCTTTGGTTCATTGATAACAATGTAATCTAGCATGGAGAGACATTCTTTGCATCTGGACTGAAATGATGGAACTTTGACCTAAGAAATGGACCTTTTAAAAAGCACATGAAGAATAACTTCCTGATGCCATTTTTGGAGAGAGCTGAATGTCCCTTTCCAGAAAAATTATAGCACAGATGATCCAAATTATAGCGAACAAGAATGAGGTAAAGTAACCAGGTTGCCTCAGGTCACCTTTCTTGGACAGACAAGAGAAGTCACTTGAGGTCTGCAGACCAATGTAGCAGCAGGAAACTGGGCAGATGGAGGTCACCAGGAACCCAACAGAAAAAAGTACTATGAAAGATTCTTAGGATTTTAATCTTAGAGTCTGAGCTGAATGAATTGTTTAAAGAAATCAGTCATTTTTAACCCTTTAGGCCAAAGTAAAAAAAAACTTTAAAAAATAAAATTTTATTCCTAATTATAAAAATAGAAGTGATTCATGAAGATTTCAAGGTGGGAGATCCCTTTCTCAAAACACCTTTTTCTAGTACCATCTGAATTTCTGTTAAGGTTTTTAAGTAAATGTGATCAAAGTTTTTCATCTTTCATAGTTTTAAAGGATGTCACAGTTTTAATAGTATACACAGTAATGAGCATAGAAATATCAAGGGAAATTGGAGACATTAATTGCATGCAATGTTTCCTTCAAGGGTATTTTCATACTTGCAGAAAGAGTTACAGACATTATCACAGAGATCCATGAATTTTCATGCTTATTGCAGTACAATTCACAACTAAATCTTGGAAGATACCCGTATGTCTATCAGCAAATGAATGGATAAAGAAAATGTAGTATTTATTCACAGTAGAGAACTAATCTATAAAAAAAGATGAAGTCAAGCCATTTGTAGGAAAATAAATGCACCTTTGTCCAGTGTATGTTAAGCTAAATAAATCTGATATACAAGCTTAAATATTACCTGGTTTCTCTTATATAAGAAACCCAGAGTATAAATAAGTTAACAAGCAAAATAAAAGATAAAAGGAAATGGGAAAAAATTGTTTTCAAATGGGAAGGGGATCAGGACATGGAGGAGGGAAGAGAAAGGAAAAATAGAGTACTACCCAACCATAAAGAAGGATAAACTTGAAACATTTCTAGTTAGATGGGTGCACCTTGAGACCATACGCTTTACGTGAAATAAATTGTACATACAAGTGTAATTATCATGTAGTCTCCTTGATATGAGAAATTGAAAGAATAAAGACCCCCCCCCCAAAAAAAAAGGTAAAAAAGGGGGCTGGGGATTTAGCTCAGCGGCCTAAGCGCCTGCCTTGCAAGCAGGCAGTCGTGAGTTCGATCCCTGGTACCGATAAAAAGGAAAAAGACAAAGACCCAAAACGTACAATAAACATTATGAAATATGAATATTTTTTCAAAATGAAAGAACTAAAGAGAAGAAAGGAGGAAAGAAAGGAAAAGGAAAAAATGATTTAAAAAAGGACAAAATAGAAGCAAAGCTTTATAGATAAAGAGGGGAAGAGAAGTTGAAGGTAGGGGAGAGGATTGGGCAAAACAGAAGAATCAAGATATGTCATACAGGTACAAACTCCCTATGATGAAGATGATTACTATGTATATTTAAATTGTACCAATAAACTTTAAAAATGAATTAAGTTTTGTCATGTACATATCCCAACTGACATCAATGAATGTATTCATCACCTGCTGCAAACATGTACTAATAAAAAAGGATATCTTCATGTTGGCTTCCATTGTATACAGTTCTGATGAACCATAATTCATTTTAGATCTTAATTGGTAGGACTACAGCTTTTGATACACATACTTTTATGCTTAAGTCTACTTCAATTGATGTTGTTTTTGTATGTAATGTGAAAAAGAGAATCAGTGTCATCCATCTACATATGGATTTTCCAAAGACATTTGTCAAAGAATATTTTCTTTCCCCATTATGTTTTCCTGCCATGGTTTTCCAAGGCAAACTATAAATGCATCAATTTATTTTAGGCTGTGTATTCTGTTTCATGGATTTCTGTGTCTATTTTTATTCTAGTGTTTTTTGTTTTGATTATTATGGCTTTAGAGTGTATTTTGAAGCCAGGTATTATGACATCTCCAACTTTTTCTTGATTGTTTATTTCTGAAACCATGCTGGTTTCTGATATTAGTTTCATATTCCCCAGGCATGGGTCAAGCTCAATGATTACATCACCTTCTCCATGAAAACATTCATTTCTGAAAGTTTTGTAGCAATAGTCAATACTATTCTGAAAAGCAGAGCTTTTAATAATCTAGTGTATATCACAAACCCCTACCAATGAACTAATTATAATCTTGATAATTAATGAGGCAGATATTGTGTGAAGTAAAGGAATTAATACATATACTTCTGAAGTAGTTTGTCTTTTTTCTCTTCAGCAAGGTGTATAGATGATGAAATAGTAGTGCTTTGGAAGGGGACACATTTATTCAGTTAGTAAACAATATCTTCTCTGCCCTCACATTTGCAAAACTTTTGGAATAATTGATTTAACTATGGATCAGAATGATTAACAACCAAATTATACACATTTTGCAGGGTTAATCACTGCAGTTTCCTACTTTCATTTCCAATTCTAATATTAGCTTCTCAGAGATTCACATATAGACATTTAAAAAATTTGTGGAGTGAATTAATGCCCCATGCTTTCCTACCAATGAATGGTAAAGCCTTTCTCTAATAAAATGTTTCCTGCTGATATGTGAACTGGCTAATATGTCATTTTTTCCAAGCAACAAAATACTTTTATTTTGTATGGCAATTTTAGCGGATCACTCAAAATGAAGCTTGTGACTGTAAGACCCTGGAGGGGGCTGATGGTCCAATATTGTGTCACTGTTACCACAATTGGGATTTATAAGCGCAGTGGCTTTATTCAGTGGATTCTCAGGAAGATAGATTACTGGTGCCTTGGCGGTGGTTTCCATTAGCCTGATGAAATTTCTCCAAAGACATTTTGTCCCTGTGGAATGAGGATGAATGGTTTGCCCATCGCCAGAATATTGGGCAGGACCCAGGGCAGCTTCAGCAACAGACTTCACCTTAAAGAAATTAAAAGCAAAGATACAAATGAAATATAAAATAAAATTCTGAAGAAGATAATTTTTCAGAGATTATGATACACAGAGATCCGTACATTAGTTCATGGATTTAATTTTCAAGCCATGGGCCATTCCAGAGGCCAGGGTTGGCAAAGCACGTGATAAGTAGATTCTGATTGGCTGCCTGCAGGAAAGCAATGTCACAAAAGCAGTGAATCTTGCCCACTTGATCTTTTGTCTTAAAGCTAATTTTATTTATGGCCTTGACGAAAATGATTATCGTGAGGAAATACGGTGGCATAGAAACCATGTCTCAGCTGGAAGGCACTTTACAAAGCTCTTGTGTTTTATAATTCAAAAGTCCTTGAAAAGCAGGATAACACATTAGCTGTCAGAATACTGTTTGAATTCTGGCAATGAGCTTTTAGGAAATCTCTGGTCTGTAATATTCATCTTTTTTATTGTGTCTTAAGGTGTATTTGCATGTGTGGAGGACTCAGTAGGTTTTATTCTAATCATACCCAGTGAAAGACGGAAGAATTTGTTATTTTTCTGAATCTAGTTAGAGAAAAGCTTTTGAGTTTCAGCTGCTAGGATGTCTATGGGTATGGTCCCATCAAATACAGACATTATTGCTAGGTATTCAGTCCCAAATCACTGACAGCTGATGTGCACTGTGATCTGTGACCAATTACAAGCTACTTTCAAAGTCACTACCTGCCTGCTACCCAGTTCTCAGCCCAGCATATCCAGTAATAAATCTCTCATCTCCCAGTAGTAAATAAATGTGACTTAAAAACATAGACAATAACACAGATAACTGACCAATAAAGATGAACTTACAGCAGAGAAGCTGGAAGTGGAATGTACTGCATAAAAGGAAAATCTGAGTGGAATGTTGAAATTTTGCCATTCCAGAGATTTCTGCTTTACAACCAGAGAAACTTGGGGAAGGCAAACTTACTGATGTAATGTTACAAGTGTTGTAGTACAGAGTGCTGATATTGCAGAGGCTGGCAGAAACTTAGCATTAAATGAAATTTCAGACATATTTTAGGATTCTCAAAGTACAAGAAAAGTAAGTTTACTATAAATTATAGCTACTTTAAGAAACAATTTAAGTGTGTCTTAAACAAAATGTGTATACTCATACCATGAAATATTATTTGGCAATAAAAAGGAAATCAATGGCAAATCCTACTACATGGATGTATACTGCAGATGTTACCCTCGGGGAAAGAATGTAGTCACAAGAGACTGGGTTTGCGGAATTCCATTGTATAAAATAATCTAGAATGGTTATAGTGTGAAGATAGAAAGTAGATTAGTGCTTACTAATAACTGAGAAGGAGAAATATGAGATATGGAGAAAAAATGACAGCTACTGATAAGTTATGAATTTCTGTTAGGGGAGCTGAATGTACTGTAAAATTGGATTACAATGATTATTGAATCATCTTGTAATTTCACTGAAAAATGTTTCACTGTAGCCTTTAAATCAATGAATTATAGATCATAAGAATTATATCTTAATGGAATTGTGTAAAATTTAGATTGTGATATGGATTCTATTATTGGTTCAAGAAATATTCAAAAGAAATATTTTAATTTTTAAAAAAATATTGTTTTGCTTTTAAGGTGATGAGATTCTTATGTTATTTCTAGGTTTATGTTGGTTTTTGGTAAAATAATATCATATTTCATAATTTGATTTTCCATTGAGATCTTTCAGGATGGTTTACTTGGGTGTGATTTACATTTTATTCTATGGACACTGTTTATAAAGTTTATTCTTTTTGTGTGATCCATATTAGGAGGTACTTCTGTTAGATCAGAAAACATCTTTTTTTAAATTTTATTTAAAGAAAGATTAAACAAAACAGAAAACAGGTAGAAATAACATATACTTTCAAATAAAAAATAAACAGTAAGAAACCACTGGTTGATATTTATATATTGTCCTCTTACAAATAGTTCAAAACACAAGAGTGGAACATATAAAGTGGGGATTCAAACAGTGAGACTGTAAACAGTTCTGTTCAACTATCCAACAAAAACTTAGTAATATGGTTATCAATCCTATACACTTAAACATACATGTTATCCATGTATGTTATCTATGTCTTCATTTACATTGAGATTAAACAAACCAAAGCAGGCTAAAATCACTCTTAACAAAGAATAATAGTATTGCTGGATTTCACATCATGACACTCTGGGATCAGCACTAGGTACTGTAGTGTCTCTTTTTCTTCAAAGTATTTGTTCATTTCATCATGTGTCATAAGATCAGTTCTTGTAAACTGTTTATAGGTTCTACACATGCATGAGTCTTAACATGTATTTTTATCCTTTCTAAATTAGAAGGAGAAACAAAACAAAGCGACAAAACAAAACATATTCCTATAAACACATAAAATGAAAAAAGACACATAAAACCACTGTACAAGGAGTTCTACCATGGTTGTCTCTTGTTATCTTCAATAGAATTGGCTATATCATCAGACATAGTATAATTGAATATATCAGTATATAACAGTATTAATAAAAACAAAACTTGTAGATAGTGTGAAAGTACAAAAAACAGGTAGTAATCAAACCAGGATGGGTATCTTAGTGAATTTTGTCATCTTCAGTATAGTTGCCTATCCTCTCAGACTTGATACTATCAATCATAACAGTTTTGAATAAAATCTGTTGATACCAAACAGCAATCAAACAAACCAGATTTAACTAAGATCAGTCATGATAAAACAGTATAAGTTATACAGGGCTCCAGATTAAGTTAATAGGAAGTTAAAGATGATTCCTGTGCTATATCATGATATTTTGGGGAGAGCTGTCTGTGCCCTGAGATCTAGCACATGTAGACAAACTGGAACAGAATAAATTCTATCTAAGCAGAGCAGTGCAATTAATATGAGTTTTAATTCCTGATACACTATTAACAATATCTTCTGCCATCTTTTTTAAGACTCTCCCTCCCCTTTCACTACCTCAGGGTGCACTGTGCATTTTTGAGACTCACCAACACCCTTGGTTTTATATTGGGGGGGGCAACCTGCTATTTACCTAAGTGGTTCCAAACCTTCTCCCTCCTGGACTTGACTTCTAGTTGTATTCCTTTACTTATTAAAGCCTCTCTTTCCAACCTATCCACAGCTACTGGTCTAGCTGCCCCTATTACTCTCTGCTTCCCTATCACATAGAGTATTGCTTTCTCATATTTGATTCTCAGTCCATATATCCTTTTTCAGATTAATTATATTTCCTACAAGGAGTATCTTAGTGGATCTACCTCCTGATCTATTCTGCCTGTGATTTTCTTCTTTTTTTATTTAGTGTATCAAGGCCATCTATATTAGAGATTATAGCCAACTTTCTCTGCCTCATTTCTGTTGTGCTCTTTTTCTGCCATTAGTTGTCTGTTTGTCTTCTTCATTTCACTTTCTGCTCTATTCATTGAGGACTCTCTGCCACTGTTCCAGGAATCCTGGTGCTTTTCTCTCTCTCTAGAATGTCCTGCAGTATTCTCTGTAGAGTTGGATTGGTGGTTGCGAATTCCCCCGGTTCCTCTTTGTCTTGGAAGCATCTTGTTTCTCCATTAATTTCTAGAGATGGTTTTGCAGAGTACATCAATCTGGGCTGGAGGTTATTTTCATTCAGGGATTAGAATACTTTGCTCCAAGCTCTTCTTGATTTGATGGTCTGTGTTGAGAAGTCTGCCATGATTTTGATGGGTTTTCCTTATAAAGTAATCTGTTTCTTGTCTCTGACACCTTTTAATATTCTGTTCTTATATTGAATTTCTGGAATCTTGATTATTATATGCCTGGGTATAGCTCTGTTTTGGTTGTAGGTAGCTGGAATTCTATATGCCTCATACATCTGACTATCATTTCCTTTTCCTATGTTTGGGAAGTTTTCTTTAATTATTTCTGTGAATAGCCTTAGTAGTTCCTTTGTTTATACCCCTGCTTCTTCATTCATATTCTTTATTCTTAAGTTATAGATCCTCTTATAGTCTTCTAGCCTTTGTGTTATTACTGCTTCTTTCCTTGTTATTTTTAAGAAATTTTCCTTTATGATCTCACATGGCAAAGCCTGTCCTCCAGTTTGGATAATCTATCCTTAGTTTCTTTCAATCAGTTTGCCAGCTTTCAATGGAGTTTTTAATTTCCTGATAATCTCTTTGAACCTGCTTCATGTATTTTCTTCATCAAATGATTCACTCCTTTTTTTGTGTTCCTCCATTCTTCTGTCTGTGTCTTCTTGACAGGTACTTAGCATTTCTTTTATTAATTTATTTATATCTTGCTTTACTTGGTTAAATATTTCACTTTTGAACTCGTCTATGAGGTCCCAAAGATATCTCTTTATGTCCACTGGTGCCGTGTCTGATATTGAATGTTTTTTGTCCTCAGTCTTCTTTGTATTTACCTTTCCTGGATCAGTGTTCTCAGGGTTGGGCCTGGGGACTTTTTCTCTTTGCTTCCTCTTCTCATATTTTTTGTTTCTGCCATACAGGTGTATAGAGGAGGCCCCAGTCTCTTTCTTTGTTGGCTATGGTTCTTCTGAAGTGCTGGCTAGATAATACTGTCCCCTTCGGTGTGCTATTATGGTGTAAACAGGGGCAATGTATGCTAGCCCCTTCCTTCCAGGACAATCAAACCTGCTGAGGCCTCCATTGTGTTAGTGTGCTCCGCATGTAGGGAATTGGTTTTGGACAACTTATTGGGTCTCAGCCAGGGATGTGACCCAGGCCAAGCATACCCCACCAATCCCGTCTGGGAAGGGAACAACTGACTGAAGCCACTGTTGTTCCTTGTTCTTGCCAGTCCTGCCCAGTTCCCAGATGTCATCCCATTGGAATGACACCCTTTTCCATGGAAGGGTTTTATTCCTGGCACTCACTGCAGGTCACTGCAGGTCCCCTGCCAGCTCTGCTCTCTGTTGGGTCCACCAACCCCCGATCTCGGTGCAACTTCAATTCCAGTGAGTCAAAACAGTGAGAATCACTGCCGTGCAAGTTTGGCACTTCAGTGGGAACACCAAACCTTTAGCTGTTCTAATAGTAGCACTGGGACTGCGTGTTTGATTGGTTCTTCTCACCTTTGTTTCTTCCTGGGTTGAGAGGATCCATCTTCTTCTGTCTGAGACTCCTCATCCTGTGTTATTTTGACATCTAAGTTGACTATCTCAGGGAGCCTCTCTAACCTGCTCTTATCTATTTGCCATCTTTACCGAAACCTCAATCAGCAAATATCTCATGATGGACATCACAATACCCAGGTTGTGTGCCCATATATTCTAATCACACTTGCCTTATTGGGGTTAGCTTCTATCTTTTAGATGAATTCTCAGCATTTGGAAGCAACATAGATTTTGAGAATTATTTCATTACTATTACTCAACAGTATTAATGTCACTTGACATCAAAGCTATTTGCAATATGACTTCTGTCTACAAGAACTAATAGCAACCACTGACAAACTAATTGTGTTTTCTGATTATCTTATTGTGCAGGAGACTTTCCCCTTTTTCTTTTATGGATCTCTGAATCTCTTTGGACAGCCTCTTTCCCAAGCCTGAGAGTCACCCTACTCTCTGGGAGGTACTTGCTCTAGGAAGATCTGCTTCTCCATCTGCAAATGAGAGAGCAGGTTAAAATGATCCTCATAGCCTCCAAATATTTGCTTGTTTATACCTGCAAAGATGTCTGTGGTCTGTACTCCCACATCACACTGTCTACCTAGCTCACTGTCCTACTCTGTACCCTGGAGCAGCAATGCCACCTGCACACCAGCTCAACTGCATCCCTGAGTGATGGGGCCACACTTGTTTCCAGAGTCCAAGTAGGATTAACCCTGACCTCCACACACCTCGCCCACATCCATCCTCTTACTCAATATTATTGAATTAGGAACACTTTCCCAATTTAATTCTGAAGCCATTGCATTGGGCCCAGGAAATTCAAAGGCGTTTTATTTATGTTATCATCTTCTAATTTGGTGGGAGATTTTTTTACATGATCAAAATACATTACATATGTTGAAATCCATGAAAAATGTGAAACCAGGGAAAGGGTGAATCAAGGAAGCCAGTGAGAGTGAAAATGATTAAAATACGTTATTCCCATATACAAATCTGTCCAAATGAGACCCAGTTTTCTGTGTAACCAATGCATGCTAACCAAGAGATATGAAAAGCAGATGTGATTTTATTAGCTGATTTTCCTTGATATGATAGTATGAGATATGGATCTTAATTTTAGCACAGATAGAATTTAATTATTTTGGTATCTTCTTTCATTGCTTTAGACATTAAAAACAGAGGAGGACTTTAATGTATTTCTGTAGTCTTCACTGCTAAAGGCATTGATTATATTTTATCTTTTTTTGGTTAGATGTTTAATTGGAATGGAATTCAAAAGAAGAGTTTATGATAAAAATGGACTCAAGAGTGATGGTTTTGAAGAAAACGTTTTCCATTTGTTCAAAATTAATATATGTGTTTGAGGCACTGGAATCAATGCTAATAAAGATAACTTCCATCAGGATATGGGAATAGGTGGGGAGAAGAAGGAAGAACAAATAGAAATGTTGGAGGCCATTCCAAAGCAATGGAGCAGAGTGAGAATTTCAGGGGAGGAGACTGGAGGCAGGGAAACTGACTAGCAATTGTATCCAGACTCAGGCTTGCCCTGAGGGAAAGGGGCAGAGGCCAGAGAGTCTGTTGGAATTTGCAGAATGCTGTGACCATGTGTGTGGGGAAAAGCAAGGGCAAAAACAATGAGTTCGATCCCTGGTACCGATAAAAACAAAAAAGACAAAAAAAAAAAAAAAAAAGAATAAAGAATGTCTTTCATTGCTCTGTTTTGATAACTGGGCAAAGAGTAAAGAACACTGAGGGAGAGGAGCTGGTAGCGCCCAAGGCATTGGAGACATTTACAAAAGTTTTAAATTAACTTGATTGAAGCATTCTGTTGCAAGTCAGAAATCTGTGCTCAATTTTGGTTGAGCATAATTTTAATTGAATTAAATTGATATTCTTGGCCCCTGAGGTAAAAGGAAATAACAAAGCCAGCCTTGTTACCTTCCATGGCTTTCCCTGCTAGAAGCTGAAAAGCAGGGGTAAAAAACCACCCATAATTACGGAGAGGAGAGCCTGGCCTCGGTAATTCTCACACTGCAGCAGTGAGAAAAATAATCTAAAAATTCATTATGAAAATGCTGATTTGCAATGCACAGTTAATGAAGATGGACTAAACTGTGCCCATGTGTTCCATCAAACAGCCCTCCATAACCCCAGATCCTCCCAACCATGTAGAGCTGGAAGATAGTCAACGCTATTTTTATGCATTGATGCATTTCCCCTCTTCATTGTGATTCACTGTGTTATTTTTCATACAAACCAACTACTGTAACTTCCCTAGAGTAAGCACTGTATCTTCACTGGCTTAGGGAGGCATAGAACTCAACAGAGCAGTCACACAAGTGAAGGAAAATCTTGTGACCCAGTTAGGTTGAATGCGGTATCCAGATGGATCTTCTTTCATGTTTCTGCGTGGGCACAGACAAACCATTCATTTACTGGGAATGAAACACACCACATGGTTTGTAAGATGCCCCAGCCTCTCTGGGTCCATATTTAAGGCAAATCATAGAGGTTTCCAACTCAAGAACTGTTTACACTCTGAAATAAGTGGCTTCACTATCTATTTAACTCAGAAACATTTATTATTTAACTCTTTCATTTGGTCCGTAGGCAAAGCTACTTCAGACTGGTATAGCTATTTTTTAAAATGTGTTACAGATGTTTCATAGTTTTCCTGTAATTTATCACTAAGGATTTCTAGATCTCAGCATCTTCCTAAGGTAACTTACCATGGTTGCTTGCTAATTTTTTTTCTAGTACTTATAATATTAAAGACAAAATTTAATTTCATGAAAAGTGACTTCCGTTTATTTTATTGGTGTGATAACTAGGGTCTAAAAACAATGTGTACAATTTTAAACATTTAAAATATACCTTTTATAAAAATATTTATACATCTAATTTCTATTAGGGAAGAAACTTACTAAGAGTGAGGGTTTCTAATCCATCACTAATTTCCATAATTTTCATGATTCTGGCCTAGCTTACCATCTTGTAGGGGAAATTATAACAATAACAACAACTAAGCAACTATAAAATAATTATAAACAAGTAAAAGGCCAATGATAAACTGTAAGTGCGGTGTATTTAACTTAGCAAGTCCTGCGAGAGAGTGGAAAAGAAGGAGATGATCAGACCCAGGTTAGACAGGTGACCTGCACAGAAATGCTATTAATTTGTGGACTGCTGTGGAGAAGTAAGGCCAGGCTGACCATGAGATACATTCTGCATTAGGGACTTGGGGGGAAAGAACTTTGCTGTTAGGAGTGAGGGGCAAAGATGATGTTGGAAAACGTATTCTCATCAAAATATGAATCCAGTGAATCTACAATTAATGAAACTAGAGACATAATAATGTAAGTTATTTACAAAAGTAGTAACTGAATAGTAAAAATGGAAGTACTAGCTTTGAGAGACTGAGATTGCACAGAGTTGCCTGAGTTGTTTACTTATTTTTGTAACATTCAAAAGATATATCAATAGCGAAAAAACTACAAATCCACTGATTTTAAAATGGGCAATACCACTACTGTGTACACATTTAAGGTGATAACACATCAGATAAATATCTGCACAAATAAACATGTTCACACCTGGACTATTTACAATAGCTGAGAAATGGAAACAAATTAAGTGTTCATTAGATGCTGACCAGATAAAGAACATGTGGTACAGGCACACAATAGAATACTATTCAGCCGTAAAAAGGGTAACATCCTATCATTCTGCTAGCAGGGATAAAATTATGGGAGTATTATGTTGAATTATATAAACTAGGCACAGAAAGACAAATACTGCCTTATGTAACTCATAAGTGGACTCTTAAAAGTTTGATCTCATAGAATTTGAGAGTAAAACAGAAATTACCAGAATCTAAGGAAAGCAGCATGGAGTGAACAGTAGGGAAAGGTTGTCAACTGGTACAGCACTGACTCACCATTAGGGAGAAGAATACAAAAACTTCAGCAACAGATCCCAGAAACGCAATACTGCTGCAATGCCTGGTAGAGACCGTAAAGGAATGGTTGTGAAGAAGTTTCTCTTTGTGTTGTAAAATAAAAACTTGATCAATCTTGAGAACACATTACCAGGTTGCATGTGTGTGTGTTTTAGTATACTCGTTTTGTTTATCTCTGCCTTTCTTTGTCATAGAATTACTTTATAGCTCCATAGATTATAGTAAGCTGACACAAATGGGAACCTTTCTTGCCCACTGGAATACATCCAGTCTGTGGTGAAGATCCTTACACTATTGTCTTGTGGTTTTCCACCTGGCACAAATCAGTTTTCTAATTGACTCTAAGTATATGTTCCAGAAATTGTTCTTTGAAATCATCACTGGATTTTGTGTGTCCATTCGCTATTTAATAAATTAAATAAAATCTTGGAATGTATCTATTTTACATTTGTGTGAGAGTTATGATTTAAACTCATTAAATATCATTTAATTGTGTTAAAATTCTCACAAAGCCATGCAATATTGCATAATAACCATGTATTCCTTTTCTAAAGTTTAGCTTAAGCTCTGAAGCTCTGAAAAGCAATGTGTGTACCAAGCCACACTTAACGTGGTTCTCAGTTTGTAAGTGAGCTGTCAGGTATCTGTTTAAATGATTAATATTGGCAGTTTATATTAATATTGGCAGTGGTACATTTTAAAATTAAAAGGTAAGGAAGA
The DNA here is from genome assembly GCF_034190915.1 of Cavia porcellus. Taxonomy (NCBI): domain Eukaryota; kingdom Metazoa; phylum Chordata; class Mammalia; order Rodentia; family Caviidae; genus Cavia; species Cavia porcellus. The sequence continues at coordinate 37,030,970 of NW_026947511.1, read as the reverse complement.
GCACAAACAGTTCCCTTTGATGAACTAACAGAGATTAGTAGTATAGTTATCTATCATTTTATATATATAATTTTTCCCTTCTTCCATTTCTGCTTTCCCCCATCCCAGTTCTTTCCTTTAGAGTATTTTCATCCCCATTCATTATCACAGTATCTATTGTACATTTTAAATTTTACTACTCTGTCGGTTTTTTTTTCATTGTTTGTTTGATCATTTTTTTTCATGCTTAAATCTTATAACCTGAACATCTACTTCTAAGATAATAATATGCAATATATTAACTAGTGTTAATTTCCCACTATTTTTGAAATTCTGCATCATTTCTGTCTTTTTTTCTGCTTTGCTTTTTAAAATTAAAAAAAAAGGTAAAGGAGAAAAATTAAAAATTTCCTGTCCTTTCTTAGAAAAAAAAAAAACATACTCTCAAGAGCTTTGAAGATGGGTGTGTTTATTTTTGGAAAGTCGCAGATTTCTGTCCACACCTATATGCTCTTACTCATGTTAAAATATCAGGTCATTCCCTGACGCTCCAGAGGTAAAACTCAGACTCCTTCTCCTGCTGCTTGGTTTCAGAGGGCTATTATAATTCAATTAGTGTCTATTTAAAGAGCAACATTAAAACAAGAGGAAGTCAAGATATAAACATTTGCTTCAGTTAATTTTAACTCAGCCTGGAATCCTTTTGGACACCTCACACATTCCCTAAACTGCCCTCTCTCTCTTTGGGGGAGTGAGAGCTGGGTCATTGGCTGTGACCTCTAAGCGTCACCATATCTGCTGGTGAGAAAGCTGCATGAGAATTTGCAGGTTAAAACTCAGAACATTGCTAATGGGGCTGGCTTCCTCTCATGAGCACTTCCACCTTTAGAGAAGTGAAACAAAATGATGAGCAAATCTAATTTGGAAGAGGATGTCGGTCCAAGACGCACTGACAAAATCCTTCTCTGTCAGCTTCCTAAATTGCATCTGCCCCTAACTGTGAGCACTTTGGTTTCTCCATCCCTGGAAGAAGGGCGAAATACAGTATTTACTTAAAGTTGCTGCTTGTTGAAAACTGGGAAAGGTTCACAACATGTAAAATTAACGAGTCAGAACATGCCATTAAGTTTTAATCCCCTTAAGAACATAGTATTCCGAGGGAAAACATCATAGGGCAATCAATCTTCCTGAAAGCTCTTTTTCAGTTGTTATATGTGCATCAAGAGTAATTCAGGAGGTGGCTGTGGAAAGAATAAACCTGTAATGCCCAGAGGTTTATTGTGATAAAAGCAAGACAGGAAATGAGTAAATGTGGAAAGTGGCGTTTTAATGGGAAACTGTCAAGAAAAAACTGAAGAAAACTAGAATGAACTTGTCCTGCACGCACGCCCGCAAAGCTGTGTTCAAACCCTAGATGCATAAACACATTTGTAGTGTTACCTGAAATGAAGACAATCAATTCATTGGGTGAGTCAGCTTTGCCAGTGTCTTACATGTTTATCAGTCTTTTCAGAGAATCAACTATTGTTTGTCAATATGTGCATTTATAGGGTTTTGTTTCCTATTATACTATTTATATTCATTTTTTTCCACTTTCTTTCAGTTTAGTGTTTTTCTGGTTCTTTTGGCAGCAAGTTTTGCAGTCTTGGTTGTGCCATGGTAATGAGCAGCTCAAACATCTGCATTGTTGAAGCATTAGAGCTCCGTGACTCCCGGACTTCAGTGGCCCTGGTTCAGGGGAACTCTCCCCCTCAAATCTCATCCATATCCTCCGGCTTTAGTGGACTGCAGGCCAGATGCACCATAACCATGAACTTGAACTTTTCTTTGAGATATTTGCATTTTTACTTAGATCAAAGACTCAAGATGAAGAAAACCTCTGAGTATTTAATTGTGGAAATGGAAGCATTAAGAAGGATTAGGGATAAAATGATCAGAATTCTCCTGAAATATCCCAAAATATGCCTTTTAGGATTGGACCATGCAATAGAAAACAGATGTTTGTTTCTCTTGCAAGTCTAGTTTTATGGGTGGATTTTGGATGGCAAGTTCTTGCTTATTTTATTAGTTTTGTTTGTTTGTTTATTTGTTTGTTTCTGCGTTGTGACAGAGGCCCAGGAAAGGGAACATTTCTGCTCCCTACTGAATGTCATAATGCATGTGCTTTACAGGAAGAATAGCTCAGAAATGTGAAAGGCACCGAGAGCTACTCACAGGCAAATTTTCTAAAGCATGTAAGACTGACAATTCCTCAGGGTATGACGGGTGAGGGGAGCTATTTTATAGAAAAGTAGGTGCAACCAAAATGCCCAAAGGGGATTCCTGGGTAAGATGTAATTTTAAGGGTGTAAATTAGCTTTAACAAAGCATATAAGACTGCTGAATCTAGTATTCTCTACATGTTGCAAAATTAATGCTTTGGGGCTTTCTTTTAAGCTTGGATGAAACTGGGTGTAGATTGGGCTTTTCTTCTGTGCAGAACATCACATTGTAATAATGCTTTCTATTTCAGTTTGACTGGAGGGAGAAATCAAAGCTGAGGGATCTGTCCCAGTCCATTAGGCAGTTTAATGTTTTTATGTGGCACAAGATTCCTGCCTTAGCGTGCGCACTTTTGAGTTATATAGAATCAGTTTTGTGGTGTGTTGCTTAAATAGTTTCCATTGTTGTGACAATATACAGGTAATCTATCAAGTATAAAAGTTTATTTGGCTCTCAGTGTGTAGGATTAGGAAGTTTAAGAGCATTGCACCAGCATCTACCTATCATTTGGTGAGGGCTTCGTGACATGTAATGGACATCACCCTGTCGGGTAGAGCCAGCATGAGCCTCAGGTCTTTCTTCCTCTAATCCATGGCGTTCCTCTAATCCCAGTTATCTCCCAATGGCCCCATGTCTACCTATCATGAAGACAGCAACTTGGAAATTAAGTGTGCAGTGCACGAAATTTTGAGGGATGCATCATAGGAATGATATACCTCAATTGTGGCTAAGAAAGCTTTGACATTTCTCTTAGCTCAAGCAAAATTTGGACAGTGTGTCTCAGTAGCCAAATTGAAGATTCATAGTTGGACAAAGTATTTGGACATAATGTCCCAGGATTGAGCTCATTGAAACATGTATGGACTTTCCAATCAAATGAATCTACATTTCCAGACTTCTCTATATACTTGAACCAAAACAGGAATTCTCTAGGCATATCTCTCTACCCACTAATAGATATCTTTGCTTTATCTTGGTCAATATAATTTTGGTGGGGTATTTATGCTGCTTTTTATGCACGACTTACATAGTTGTGATAACAATATTCCAAAGTTTGATAGATAAGATGATGATTAATTAGTCTTAACCACTGAACAGTTTACCTCAAGTGTTACTCCACATGGTTGTTAACATGCTGACCATCCTGAGCACAGCCTGGGCAGGTATCATTGCTACCAGTCGATTCTTGTTTACAAGAGATATACTCATACATTGCTTTAATTGTTCCATATTGATTATTTTTTGCAAACTTTTAAAAATTTAGAATATTATATTTGCCTTTGACATTTGTATCTTGTGAATTTTAATAATATGTCCGGGTTATTTTCTCTTACTAATTTGTGTTTATTTTCTTTGTGAAAAATAACCTAAATTTTGTGCTACAATCTATAAAAACTCTTATTGTAAGTACCTTACATAGAATGCTTGTACTTCTCCAGAACTCAGTGATTTATTTTACAATACACTGAGACACTGAGACTGAATAGAGAAGTTCCAAAAGATATGCAAAAGAACAAACTAAAAAAGGAAGAAATGTTAGCATATCAGAGAGGAAATGTCAGTGTTATGAAATGAAAAGAAAAAAAAAAACATGTCTCTTTATTGTCAACTATTCATAGCACAGAAATGGTAGAACTTAGAAGAAGAAATGAAACTAAAAAACATCCAGTAGTGGTCAAGGTTATAATAATTAAATGGGTGGAATTTACAGAATTGACCAACATCTAACAAGCTAACCTATAATCAAAAAATGAGGAAAAATATTATTATGAAATATTTATGTACCTTCTGGACCAAACAATATGGAACTTGTTTGTCATTTATTCAGAATAAGGAGGTTTAAAAAGTCATTTACAATTTAGATTATGTGCAATAGGCCAAACAATTAAAAATTAAAGGATGGTGAAATGCCCACCAGGATGTCTGTATCATCGAAGTCTTTACCATTATAGTTAGTGGGTAGGCAGTTTATTGAAATTATACCACTTACAGAAAAAAAGGAAAGCACAAAATGTGTTGGTCAGCAAAAAACAGTAGTGCAAAAAGAATTTAGAAAGAGACTGGATACTTTTGTCTAGACTGTAATATTACATATTATGTTTTAAAATATACCATATACAGAAAAATTATTTAATAAACTTGATGAAACGATCATTCTAATATTTCCTGTTATATGATCTTATAAAAATTAACAAAAATGCAATTTTTTGGTTATTCAGCATTTAAATAACTGGACTGGATAGTGGTTAAAAGTTAACTATCTATTTATTGTGTTTCCATTATCATATAGTGGATTAAATAATGGTCAGTTATGGCTGAATCAGCACGGTGCTGGGTGTGGATGGCCCACCTGAGGATTGTTGCCAACAGCATAAAAAAGGAGAATTGGAGGTGATGATGGGGTGCTGTTGATTCCCCTGGAGAAACTATCAAGCTGGCTTTCGGGACATGAACTCAGTTATTCACCTTGGAGCAACTTGGATCCTCGCTGTCACTGAAGATGACTGCAGTTCTTTTCAGGAGAGCTCTGGTCCTTACCTTGAGTGTCACTTCCTGGCTCCAGTGCAGATCCCTCAGCCTGCTGGCACAGATCCTTCATCCTGCTGGTGCAGACTTTCTAGCTTCTTTCACTGACCTTTAGGCCTTCCCAGTGCAGATCATTGACACAGACTTGCATGAGACATTGCCATGGGCTATAGGCCTCCAGATGGCCTTGTGAAGGACACTGCTGTGGAATCAAGGCCCTCAGCTGAATTCTTTGAGTCTCTAGTGTGTGGACAGAGCTCCTGCACCTTTTCATTTGACTCTTTGACTGAATATTATAAAATAAACTTATAAATTATGTATACTATATTAAATCTTTTCTCTTGTAAACCCTGAGTATACCGTATATTTTAGAATAAGAGTGTCAATTTCAACAACTAAGCCCTCTGGGACTTTGAGGATGATGCTAAGACACAATTCTTTTAGCACCATCATTTAGTTTACATTATATTGGCTTTACACATATTTTGTTAAATATATCACCTGTCACAGTTTTTATGCTATTTTGACTGATATTTTTAAAGTTTTACTTTCTATTTATTACTAGCTATTGAAATATAATTTATACAATTGGACTCTTGTAGCATTTGCTAACTCACAAATTATAGTAGTTTTGTATAGACCTCTGATTTTATGTGCATAAACATTTTTGCATGGATTGCATGTGAATAGAGAAAATTTTTAATTGTTTTTTATGATGTTCATACATTTCTGCATTTTGACTTATTGAATGTGCTCAAAAGAAAAGTGAAATCATTTCCTTGTTGCAGAGATTAATAGGAAACTTTCAAATTTGAACCATTAAATATGAATTTATAGTTTCTCACAGAATCCCTTGATCATGTTGAGGACACTCTCTGCTATTACTAACTTGTTGAGAATTTTTAAGAATTTTGAATGGGGGTGTCATGGCTGCCCTGACCACAACGTAGTGCTGAGAATTTCTGTCCCGGCTAGACTGCTTACTGAGACTTCTACGGCCTACAGGCCTCATGGAAGGACTCTTGCAGACCGGAAAGACACACAGTGATCTTTTAATATATTATGGAGGATGTCAAAGATGTAAGATCTAGCCAATTGCTCAGTACACACAATTAAGTTGCCATTTGACTCTTCCGGGAGAACATGGCGGACAGATAACAGCAACTACCGGTGGCTCTCTGAAAGACTCGGCTCAGAAGCCAGGAATGGTGCGGACTAAGGAGACATAAGCAGGTGGAGATATGCTCTGCTGACTCAGGAACGAACTGGGCTGAGAGAAGCCAACTTGGAATGCAGTCCTGGTGCTAAAACAGGAACAGAAAAGACTCGGTGTGGAGGCTGGAACCGCGCCATTGTAAGCCGCGATTTGGGTTTCCCGCCGCGCAGCGGCTGGCTGCCTCTACAGCGGCTCGGCAAGGGGAGAGACACGCAGAAGCTCTGAGAACGGCAATCTGCGAACGGCAGGGAGGCGTGCACTGACTTATGGTGAGGTGAGTGAGAGAAACTGACACTCTACCACAGTTTGACTCCAGCAGAGGACTTTCTGGGCCCGAGCAGTCCTGCGGGAGCAGGGCGCGGTGGCGACTCCAGCCACACATCCCCCTCTCGGGCGGGATTGGTGAAAAGTGCCTGGCCTGCGTGACCGGCGGACCTGGTAGACTGTCCCAACCCAGATCCCAGAGCCTGACGGTGGCTGGGAGGGGAGACGCGTAGGCTGCCTGGTCCGTAACTCCCTGGTGCGCAGCGGTGAGCGGGAACACCTAACTGGTGCAATTCGATCAGGCTGTGGCTGACTAGTCGAGAAGCTGGGCCTCTTATATAAGCTTGCATATATAAGGAACAGAGAAGAAGAGGCAGCATGGGAAGAGGCAGCAACAAGAAAGGCTCCTCGGCCCCCAATTCTGAGAAACAGGCAATAGCAGACACCGCACCAATACACATAAGGCACCATATAGAGAGCCTCATAGACCAATTCAGGAATGAAGTTATCAACGACCTGAAGCTAGAAGTATGCAGAATAGTTAGAGAAATGCTAAGCACCACCCAAGAAAAAACAGGTGGTGGAATGGAAGAACAGAAAAAAAGGGGAGAATTGTTTGATGGAGAAAACAGAGAAAGCATAGAATACGTGAAGCAGGTTCAAAGGGACTACCAAGATACTAAGAAGTCTATCGAAGACTGGCATAACAGCTTGAAAGAAACTAAGGACAGACTATCTGAACTGGAGGGCAGACTTGTAATATGGGAGAATGAAATGAAAAACTTATTAAAAATAACAAAGAAACAAACAGCAATAATACAAAGATAAGAAGATGATAAGAGGATCCATAACTTAAGGATTAAGAACATAAAAGAAGAAGTAGGGATGCAAACAAGTGAACTACAAAAGCTACTCACAGAAATAATCCAGGAGAATTTTCCTAATTTAGCAAAAGGTAAAGATACTGAGATGTATGAGGCATACAGGACCCCAGCTACCTACAACCCAAACAGAGCAACACCCAGGCATATAATAATAAAAATTCCAGAAATTCAATACAAGAACAGAATATTAAAAGCTGTAAGAGACAAGAAACAGACCACTTACAAGGGAACACCCATCAGAATTACAGCAGATTTCTCTGCACAAACCATCAAATCACGAAGAGTGTGGGGGGAAATAATTCAAGCTTTGAAAGATAATAATCTCCAGCCAAGATTGAGATATCCTGCACAACTGTCCCTGGAAATTGATGGAAAAACAAGGTGCTTCCAGGATAAAGAGGAACTGGGGGAATTTGCAACCACCAATTCAACTCTACAGAAAGTATTGCAGGATATTCTAAAAAAAGAAAAATACAAAGAACCCAGAAATAGTGGCGGGGAGGCCACAACAAATGGAGCAGAGAACAAAATGAAGAAGACAAACTGACAGCTACTGACAGAAAAAGAGCTTAACAGAAATGAGGCAGAGAAGATTGGATGATAGGAACAGCTATTTTGGAGAAAATGACATCTTAATAGGTAATACTGATTTAGTATCATCTTGTTTTGAAGTCTCATCTAGCTTTTGTCCTTCTGTCTCCAATGGTCTAAATAGGCTGTATCTTATTGGATTTTATTATGTACGATAGTATAAGCAAAAACCTTTTAAAGACAAGGAGATTATACAGAAACCATTGTTCATTTTCTGTTAGTCGATTCTAAATACTCTGTAATGCTGTCATTCTCTTGAATGGTTTTACATTGTTTTGATATACTTAATGCTACAGTATACGAAGTTGTACTCAAGGATTTCAAAGAAAGAAACAATATGGTAACTACTTTTAGGTTAGGATTATCTGGTGGTGAAACACTATTCTGCTTAAATGGTTATGTTTTGATCTGCGCTGTTTTGTTGTTATGCCCTCTTTTATCTCAGTCTCCACTCCATTATTTACTTTTTTATCTTTATCCTTTTAATTAAAGGAAAAAATAGCAGGATATATTATAGTAACCCATTTTGACTTTTCATTACCTTGATTTAAAGCCCTGTATTACTCTCACCATCTGGTTTTTAACTGATGTTCCCCTATTCTGTTTTGCTGGATAGTATCAGGTTCGAAAGTTTAGGCATCAGCTGTGAAGATAATGAGATTCATTATGACGCCCATTCTTGTTGACTTTTAGCTACTTTTGAAGACCTACAATGTCTCCAATGTTTTGGTTTTGTCGGTTTTATTCTTTACTGTTTTGTTCAATTGTATTATAACTAATGATATAGGCAATTCTATTAGAGATAGCGGGAGACATTATGGTAACCATTGTTGATCACCTGTATTATGTTTTTACATTATCTATTATGTCCACCCTTTTGACTTGACCGATTCTGTTCTGTTATGTCACATTTGGTTTTACTCTCTTCCAAAAAAGTAATAAGAACCGTGGGAGCAATGAAACCCAAAATGTGTAATAGTCATGGTACAAAAGAGAGGAAAAGAAAGTGCTCTAAACTATATAACTGCATGTATATTTAAGTGTATAAGATAGAAAATGATATCACAGAGTTTTATTGGATCAATGAACAGAACTGTTTGCAGTATCATTGATGGAATGTCCACTTTACAAGCTTTAATTTTGTGACTTGAACAATTATTTCTAAGATGACAATATGTAATCCATTAACTAGTGATTTCCTACTGTTCATTTTTTTTCTGTAAATCTGTATAACTTGTACCCTTTCCCTGCTTTTTTTTTTTCTTTTCTCCTTAAATAAAATTTAAAAAAAAAAAAGAATTTTGAATGGGCACTGAATTTTCTCAAAATGTTTTTGCATTTTTCAGTTTTTAAAAGAAATCTTTTGGTATGGAAAATTACATAGGGTGATATTTAAATGTTTAATAAAGCTTGTATTCCTGCTATAAAACTGACTTGGTCACGAAAAGGCATTTATGCTAATATTTTGCTAAACAGTTTGTATGTCATTTCATGCATATGTTAGTTTCACTTGTATTTTCCTGAAAATTATTTTGGCTAAGTTTATCATGGTAATGCTGAACTGTTAACCTGTGTTTTAAAGTAAAAGTGCAAGAATTATAGCGACACTTTGTTAAACAATTTATAGAATTTTAATTTTTTTTTATTATTTTGAAGGTACTAAAATACAACAGAACAAAGCCAATTGAGTCAGTGCAGTGAAATTGGTACACAACATCACAGCAGGTTACCAGATAATAGTAATAGGTACCACAGTATATCTCGTTATCTTCACAATACCTGTTCTTTCAATCAGGTATAGCAAAATCAAACAAAACACAGAACATTGTAGAACTTATCAGAACAGAATATTGAATAGAGCAATACAATTAATCAGAACGAAGCAAAACAGTGATAACAATATTTGCCTTCAAAGAGATGGTAGAAGTAAATTCCCCCTATTTGCCATATTGCATGCGGTCAACCTCCCAAGAGATGCTCAGACCCTCAGACCTCTGGCTCCCATTGCTAATGGAGGAGGGGTGGGATGTTTGATTCTCAGCCTACGTACTGGTAGGCTCACACAGCTTACCAGGGAGGTGAGTGGGTTGCTTGGTTTCCCAGCTCACTATGTTCCAACATGGTGCAGATCTTGGGAGATGCTGGATGGTTCTTTCCCTGGAGTGGTCTCAGCTTGCCCGAGCCACAGCTGCTTCAACAATTTATAGAATTTAGTTGTGAATGTATGTGGAACTGGGTGTTCTTTCAGGTAATATTTATAAACTGCAAATTGTGTTTGCTCTTAATATAGAGATATATTCAGTGATGTTTTTCTTAAAGTTTTTTTTCTGAGTTTGTTTAGGATTACATCTTTTTGCTCAGTATAAAAAGTCAGTTTTATATGTTGTGTAATAAATTTGATGTTGGCAGAAGTTTGAATTTTTTGCTTCCTTTAAAAAGCATTAGGCTTTGTATTGCCCAAGGACTGAGGTACTCGCAGGTCAATGTCATCTATTTGAGTCTTTTGCTGAAGCTGAGGTTAACACAGTCTTGTCTTTATTCCATTGACAGTTTGCCCATATTCCTAAGAATATGCCAAGGGGCCATCAGGAGCGCCATTCTCTGGCTAGCTTGAGCTCAGGTTGTTTTCACAGCCTGTGCCTTATGAGGGCTCTGGAAATTCTCCCTTATAGATTCCTGGCTATTCCTTTCCTGGCATTATGGACCTTTACTCTATATTTACCCACCTGAGTCTTCAGCAAAGATAAGGTCCCTTTATTTACAATTCCTGGAGTTTTTTAAAAAATTTTTTTAAATTTATTTTTTGTTGTTGTTTCCTAATCTGGAGCTTTGTTTGTTTGTCGCCTAGTCTCCAGAACGCTGCTTTTAAAACTCCCAGCTCTCTTAGTATTCCCAATCCTTTATTTACATCTCCCTTTGACTTTGATTGCCAAGGTCCTTTTGGGTTTACCTCTCTGCCCAAATGTTCTTTGACTGGGATCTAGGCACCAAGCCAGAACAGTTATGCAGCTGGCTTCTCATTATTTCCCTTCTCCCAGAGATCAGTCCTGAGATGTCTTTTACAGAGCTGTGAGAGTTTTTTCTGCATCTTCTTTGTTTGTTTTATCATTATTTTATTTTAATGATAAGAAGACAAATACAATTCTTAAAAGTTTTAAAGAATTTATTACAGATTGAAGTCACACATGGTTTTAATATCCTAGTCTAAAAATCACATTAAGAGCTGTAAGTTATAGATTTTAAAAAAATCTTGTGGACAGTCAAATCTGTATCAGCATGTTCATTTTCCCATTAATCTATGATGGAAAAAGTGATTCAAATAACTCAGAAGTGCATAATACAAAAATGACCTTGATAGACAAGAAAAAAATTAAATATCCTCAATGTAACGCTGTCGTTCCTTATAATAAATACTTTAGAAACATTTTTAAATGTGAAAAAAGATAAGAGAATGGGCTTTAGAGTATTTTGAGAGTATTTTGAACTACTGTTAAAGTCAGCATAAAAGGATCCGTGCCCTCTATTAAATGTTTACAGACCTAAGAATATAGAAAATATAAACTGGAAAAAGAAGTTGCCAATCTATAAACTTCCAAATGTGACTGCATATTCCAGAGACTTAGAAGAACATAAAGCCAGCTAGAAATGGAAACTGATGTGTGCCCTCCAGATAAAATAAAGCTGCCTGACGGTACCCGAAATGAAGGAAGATATTGAGAATGTAAAACTTGAGACTAGAATATAAAAATGAATCCTCAAGATGAGATGAACTTTATTTGCTTTGGTTTATAGAGAATGCACAAAATATCAAATATTCCTAAGACTCTTTAGTCTTTTCCAATATCTTTTTCTGTAATTGTTTATTTGTAAACCTTATCAGAGGAAATTCCTTTAATTTCTATTACATACAGCATACAACTTTTCTACATGCTGACCTATTTTGGACATAGAGCTTCTAGACAAAATGTACCATGCAAGGATTATTTTTAGAATAATTAAATATCAACACAGTCTGATTATTTATAATTGGGGTAGATAAAACCCTACCTACATGGTATACAAGAACTGAGTATTAATAAAAAACCCACATGAATAGAAATTTCACAATACAGTGGTACCTCGGTTCAAAAATATTAATTCTTTCCCTATGCTACACTTAAACTTGGTTGCAACCAGAATTGTTGAATGAATTCTGTGACCAGAAACATGGGAAAAATTAACTTTGTTAACTGAGGTACTACCATATTTGGAGAGGAGTTGTAAGAATAGAGATTGATTCCTCTCAGAATATCATAACATTTTGTTTTCATATATAGTCAAAGATTTTAAAATGATGTAAGTATATGAAAGTAGCATGTTTATACACTGATGAGTCCAAACTGATTCTTTACAGGATATCATAAACCTTCTTTTCTTTGTACAAGAAATTATAAGGCCATGGTGCAGAGCAGAGTGAATCTGGCATTCGTCTACTCTGTTGTTCAGTAACCAGGAACAATCCTTGCTGCAGAGCAATTGTGGTCTTGGACAAACTTATCAAACATAACTTATAATACTTTCCTCATTTCACATGCAGTGCAATATGGATTAAAGTACAAGAGCTTTCTTTGTTGCAACATTACAATACCCTCGCTGGGGAATGCGATTTGAGAGTTGGGCTTCTTTAGTTTGAAAAATACCCATGCCCAGAACCAATATTATCGATAATCCAGTACCAAATGTTCTTTTTTAAAAAATATTTTGGGTTTTATATTGCATTATTCCTGGTTAAATTCCAAGATCTCCTTAAAGAGAGTGGGACTCCACAAAAGAGTTCAGGAATCTGTCTCAGGTGCACAAAATTCGCTTCCTAGTTCTATAAAGGACCTACAGAAATTTTCAGCTCATAAAACCTATGAGAACATGATGGAAAAAGTCATCGTGACTGCATACCTGCAAGAGCACAGTAAGATGATTAGGAAAGGCATATAGAATAAAAAACTTATAGACATGTTACAGTGTTAAAAATCAAACAGTAGATTCTGTCTATGTTGTCATGTAGACATCCTGCTAAATGCCATCAGCCTTGACTGTCTGGGTCCAGCTGCTTTCCTTCTGATAATGTGCTGGACCAATTTGACTCTTCTCAGCTTATGCTTCGCTTAATTAAGAAAATATATTGCTTCTAACTGACTTCAAGAACTTTGTCTTTGTCAGTCAAAGATACTTCCAAACTCTGCTTGTTCCTCTTAAACCCTCTCATCTCATCCCCAGGATGTTCCTGTGTTATGATAAAATTTTCCTTTTAAGCAAATATATTTAGAGTTAATTTCCCAGATAATCTATGACTTCATTAAACCCAAATAACCAATCATGTAATGCCTTGTACTACTTGCTTGTAAACCATATTTAAACTGGACTCAAAGCTGGCTCTTCCTTAGCAATTTGGGTTTGGTCCCACTAGCCCGCTAGCTAAATAAACAGCTGCCTTCTAACTCCCAGATGCAGTCTTTCATTTGGTTTGATATTGGTTTTTCTGTAACAGAACAACATCAGACAGTTTTAAATAGACATCTGATAAAATATGTCAAAGGATGGCTCATCATAGTAAAGACAAATTCACCACTGGAAACAAGAGCAGAGAAATGTTCCTAGGAGAAATTTTGTACTATTATCTTTCTCTATGAATTTTAGCATATGCTAAAGTAAGATATAGAAGGATTAAAGTATTTCCAAGAAATTTAATCACACTCCAGAACAAAGCTCAGGAACCTTCATAGAATGGCAAAGAAGCCAGAACCCCCCAAAAAGCACAAATTATTTGCAATATCTAACAAATAGTACAAAATCCAAGGCAAAAGAAGCAGAAAAATATAATTTAAATTGAAGCATTTTAATTCCTTTCTGAGAGTCCTCATCCTCCTCTGGTTTTATTGTACTTTTCACTAAAAGATTTGCTTTATCTTCTCTCACAGTTCAAGTTTGCTTATTGCCTTTAAATTTTGTTAGGTAGGACAAGGGCAAAACTTGGCCTATGCCTAAGCTTGCTCCAGAGTGCAGGTAAAACATTTCTGAGTATACTACATGGTACTGCATGAATTTCTGGGGTTTCCATGGTGATTACGAGGTGGGCGTTTGTTATCAGCCCTGTGTAATGCAAAGGTTAGTGGCCTCTGATCTTTCATGGTCTCATGATGTCTTCTCAGGCTCATGGGCTGAGCAGCACCCATTTCACAGCTCAGGGAGTGCCCAATCTCTGGGACTCTGCACTGCAGTCTCTAGAGACCCCACCCTCACGTCTCCTCAAGCCCAGGGCTCCACTGCTTTCTCCTCTCTGTCACCTGGAAGGCTCTTCCAACAGCAAAGCAGGCAGTCAGAGGCTGGTCCTCCTTATTTCTATCTCTCAATCATTGGATCGCTGTCTCTGGCTGATGTCCACTGTCTTGAAAGCTTTTTCTTCATATATTCCTTTTACTTGTTAAATGTCTTAGGCAAGTAAATCTCTCTTTGTCATTCCATCTTAGGACTGGAAATCTTAAAAGTGGCTCCTTTACTTTGCATAAATTACAACATTTAATTTTTGTCGATGAACAAGAAGGCTTGCTTAATGAAACATAAATTTCACATTAGTATTCTTTCTACTTCTGATATTCATTTACTTATATAAATCCCACTGGCTATGAGGCAATTAGACAGCAGATGGTTCAGTTCAAGTCAATTAAATTGAATGGTATGTGCCATGAATAAGTGGGAATGTTCAAAGCGGGTTCAAAAAGCACAGTTCTTCCAAAAGGAAGCTGGTGATCACTGAGAAGGTTCAGCTTAGGTTCATGTACAAGGTTTACCAAAGTCATCAACCCCATCATTCCTGTTTATGTGCAGAGTTGCCCAGAACAGTAAGAAAGATGTATAGTGCTACTTAATGTTTATTCTATCACATATTTATTATGAGGACTTTGCTTCCTTTTTTACTGAGAGAAAACTTGAAATTTCCTAGCAAATATGAAATGTGCACTATTGTATTATTAATTATATTCATCACACTGTGGAAAAGAATTTAAAAACTCTTGTTCCTCTTACTTGAGATTTTGTGCTTTTTGTCCACTCTATATTTCTATAAACACCATCTTACTCTATGATTTGAAAAGTGCTGGGTCTCAGATCTGAGTGACATTAGGCAGTACTGTCTTTTAGTGTCTCACTTATTTTTATAACTTTCTCTGGTTCCATCCTTACCATTGCAAATGATGGTACCCCTTTCCCTTTCAGGCTGAGCAGTGTCCCATTTGTGCAGACGCAGCAGCACACATTCTTTCATGATCCACCTGCTGATGCCCAATATTGGTTCTATTCCTTTTCCATGAAATCAGGGTTGCAATGGACATGGGCATACCGAGTTCTCCTCCACACATGAATTTCAAATACTTTGGCTAAACATCCAAAATTCAGGTTGTTCAGATGGTGGGAGCGCATGGTAATTCCAGGTTTTGTTTTCCTAAGGATTTTAATACTTGACTTTCCCACTTCTAGTGAAGAATGGTCCATTTGCCTCTGCAACCTTGCCAATGCTCACTCTTTCTGGTGTTTGTTGTGTTTCGTTGTGCTGTGTTGTGTTTTTTTGACCCTATCCATTCTGATAGTACAAACTGGTGATATCTAATTGTGTTCCTGACTGTGTTATTGTAATGAATAGCACTATTTAGAATTTTTTGTGTACCTTAAATCATTTTTATGGTTTTCTTTTGAGAAATATCTTATTGCATCTTTGTCCATGCATTAATGAGGTTATCTGGCTGTTGAGTATGATATTTCTAAATGTCTGTGTATTTAGGAAGTAACTCCATATCACAGACACTGATTGCCAACATTTTATTTCAGTTTGCAAGCTCTCTTTTCACTGTCTTCATTGATCTCCCTAGGCAGAAGAAATCAGGCCCCCATGTAATCCTGCATATAAAATTAAAGTCAAAGTGAATTAAAAACACAAACAAACCTGAATCTATAAAAATTATAAAGAAAATTTTGAGAAAAAGTGCTACAATATTTGTATGGCCAGTCATTTCTTGGCTAAGATCCCCAAAATATAGGCAAAAAAACCAAAAACCAAGATTGTATCAAACAAATTTTTAAGGGTATGGGAAAAATTTTCCCTAAGTGAATATTACTTATTCTGTGTTTATTTTTATCATCAAGTATGCCTTTCCTTTCATTTTATTCTTGGAAATGTACCAAAAAGAACTGTGATTTAGAAATAGCTCAAGTTTTTGAGTGATGGAGAAAATCACAAGTCGCAGAGCAGAATGTTTCCATGCCTTATTTCCTCTCTATCACAGCAAATTCCTCAAGGTTAGGATCTACATTTTAATTCCTGTGTTTTTCCCCACAGCGCCCAGCATGATGCTCCTTTATGGTGTGTGCTCAGTTCCACTGTTGTTTTTTAGTTGACTGACACTTAAATTAACTCACTTCCAATAGATGTGCCTGTTTCAGATGAAAACACCTGGAGAGCAGGTCCCCTGGATGATACTTAAGTTTTCTGTTTACCTTCTCTTAATGCTCATTTCTAAAAGGGGGACAATGTTAGCATCAATTTATAGGACAGTAATAGATATCATCTGAAATGTTTTATATCATTAGTACAGTAGCCAAACTAAAATCAGTAATAAATCATAGCTATTTTTTTCTTTTCCAATTGATCTTTGTTAATTTTTTATTTTTTAAAAGCAAAATAGAAAAAAGAGTAAATACCGAATTTCAAAAAATAAAGAAATTAACACTAATGTTACATATTGTTCTGAGAAGTGATTGTTCAAGTTACAAAATCTAAGCATAAAAAGTGAACAGATAATCAAACAATGACAGCATAAACTATTCTTTTTTGATAAACTAACAGAGAATTCATAGTATGGTTATCTATCTTGCACGCTTATGCATACAGCTATATGTAGATACCTACAGGTTGTTCTTTTCTTTTGAGCACTTTCTTTCTCTTTCATTATTGCAGTATCTGTTGTACATTTTGAATATTATTACTCTTTCAGTTTATTATTATTATTTATTTTTTACACTAGAGAGACGATACAATACTTACAAATATGAGTCTGATTTATTTCACTTATAAGTATAGTCGAGACTTCAAATTGCCTCCATTTACTTATAAAAGCCTCAAGATTATCCTTTTTTACAAATAGCTATTATTTTAATTATCTGTCCTACTTCTAGTAAGAAAATAACTGTTTCTAATTCTTCTTCACCTTTTAGGAAAAATGGCATAGAGATATCTCAGTATATGGAATGAATGTACCAGTACAATTTTCCTGGTACAATTTCCAGAACCTCTATCATGCAATTCTGTCTGTGAAATATATGTAAATGTTTAAAAAGTGATGATTACATGACATGAAATTATATTCAAAATAACAGTGTAAATGCTAAAGTCCTATGACAGAAAAATCTAATCATTCAGTAAGAAAATAATAAAATGAATAAAACAGTAAGGTTAGTGTTGATATAAAACAGATAGCAGGTCAAAAGTAAAAATACCAACTAGTCAGAAAATCAGATTGCATCTTCATTGGACAATATAGCAGATAGCTACTCAGGAGACTTAGAGGTGAGGGCCAGCAGTCTGTGTACTGGGGAGCCCTGGGAGTGTGAAAGTAGGGGAGGAGGCACCCAGATGACAGAGTTTGGAGCAGACACCTGGGCTGCTGGGAAAACAGGGAAGGCTAGAGAATGCATGAGCATGAGCGGTGGGAAGACCGATGCATACCTGTGTCTGGGGTAGCAGGGGTGTGGTAAGGAACAGCAATGGGGACAGATGGCTAAAGGTCCCAGGGCACCTGTGCCAGGGGACATGACAGGGAGCGGGGATTTTAGTCTATAGCAACCCCAAGCCACCATTTATTTTTGACATTATTTTTTCCTAAGACTTTGTGGAAAACATCCTGTCTTGGTAATAAAAATTGTTTTATTTGGTCTGAATGAGAGGAAAGAATAAAAAGAGAATAAAAGACAAACGCCAGACATCACTTCAAAATGGCGTCACAGCATCGCAGAAATATAGCCCTCAAAAGTAGAATATTTCTTTGAGATCCCTTAATTCCACTGGTTCCATTTATAAATCACAGCACTTAGGTCCATCAGTCGTTTGCTGACCTTCATAGCTATAGAAGACACAGAGCTGTGTTCCGGTTATTGTCTGAATATACACACACTTGTGCATACAAGCTCTGGACACACTTGTGCACATAACCAAATAAAAAGAGTTTAGAGAGCAAGACTGTGTTAAAATGTGTGGCTGAGAGGATCTAACTTTTGTAGAGTGAGTCATTAGCTGTACTACAAATACAAGGTCTTTTACTTTTTGTATAATGGTCTTGTTTAATGATATGTTCTTAATCTATGCTCATGCATGCATAGGTATGAAAACACACAAACACATGGCCTCCTTAGAGTCAAAAGCATTACATATATCCATATTTTCAGGAAAACCAGAATACAACATGAAATTAAGTGGAATTGTTAAAAAACAGTAAAAGTGACATATTTCAGCTGTTTATTTCTTACTATGTTCTAAGTGTTATATACTCAAAAATATTTTTTCCTCATTAATTTATCTAAAAATAAAAGTTGACCAAAGAAGAAAATATTTTACAGCTCCCTCAAATATGAATATATTATATATTAAACTACAAAGTTTAGGTGTTTGTTTGTTTTAGTTTTAACATAGAAAATGATCCAAATTTCTGCTACAGAATGACAAAGCCCAAGTTAATGTGAGAGGCCTAGGGCCAGGGGACTGCA
Source organism: Cavia porcellus (assembly GCF_034190915.1). Taxonomy (NCBI): domain Eukaryota; kingdom Metazoa; phylum Chordata; class Mammalia; order Rodentia; family Caviidae; genus Cavia; species Cavia porcellus. The sequence continues at coordinate 37,012,463 of NW_026947511.1, read as the reverse complement.
GGAGGAAAGGTGTGAATATTTATTAAATTTGTTTTTGGTTTCTTGTCAGTTCATCTATATGGACATTCTATATAGTTAGACATAAAATTGTACTGAATCTTTTAAACTCCAAAATTTAGGCTAAATCAATCTTAATTCTAGACCTTTCTTATAATCTATAATAATATCATCAAAGGAAATAAATTCAGTGCTTTTAAGTCTGACTTCATCACATCCCAAATCTATTCCTCTTCTGATATTTCCCAGCTCTAAGAAGGGCAATAGCATTTACCAAGCACAGATCTTGGGGAGCCATCTTGACTGGCGTTGACCATTTCCTGTCCCCAGGGAGGATATTTGTCACTTCCTGAAGCCAGGGAGTCACGGATCTCTTCAGCCTGCATCTTGCTCCCTCTGACCTCTCTCCCGCCCTTTCTGCACACCTTCCCTCCTGCAGCTCGCCTGCCCCAGTCCTCCTACATTAGCCCAAGCTTGTCCTGGATCCATCTTCATCATTCTGTAATAGAAAGTTGGGTCAGTTTCTATATGAAAAACACAACAAACAAACTCTCTTTCTCAATAGCACAAGTTCTAATCTTTTCTACTTGGCCTGCAAGTGCTCAGTCTATTCAAATAATAAATATTAACCTAGTTCCATGCACTAAGCATATGCGTATTTTCCAGTCAAGATCTCTATTTGTGGTGAAAGTATCTTCCCCATGAAAAATCATTCTATTGAGAACAAACAAAATGATGGATAAAGTATCTTTTAAATGATCTCACTAAGAACTAAGTTAGTAAGGAATTTCCAGACCAAATCTTAAAAGAGATGAAAATACTCTGCTGTAAAATGAGTGTCTGTTTTTCTTTATTTGACAGTCTTGCTATCTAATCCCACTTTTAATCCTCCTGCCTCAGCCTCCCCTGTGCTGGAATGACAGCCCTGTGTCATCATGCCTGGATAAGCTGAATGTTTCAGATTAGTTTTACCCAGGAAGAAATATGTTAGGAAATTAAGTTACAAGCTCAGAAAATGGAAATAGATGATAATTCTTGAGTTTCATGGGATCTATTCCAGCACTGAACTTGGATGTCAGGGGATCACCACATCTTAGTAATGACCAAGCAGAAGTGAATTCACATTGCTTCCCACACTCCAGAGACTTTCAGTTTGGCACTGAGTGGAAGGAAAAAAAAGAACACAATAGCTTGAGGGATTGTTGGGTCATCTGGACAGCAAGAATGTACACAGAGGTTGCTGCTCAGTGTCTCACATTGATGGAGGCCTCAGGACTGCAGAGAAAAATGAAGACCAATCCACTCCAAAAGAAGTCACCTGTTCCTAGGTTTCAAGGAATTCTGTTTATGGACAATGTGAATACTCATAACAGGAAACTAAGAAAACACAGGGCCAAGGAACACACAGAAATACTTGGCAAAGCTAGTTGGGACAACAGGAAAAAGAGACAGTCCCATGAAACTTCAGACATTGAAGGGAGTAGATTCAAATAACAACTGTCCTCATTGCATTAAAATCAATAGAAGGCAGAGTATCTGGGGGAGTATGGTGTGTAAGTGCATGCGAGAGAATCCATTTTTAACTTGAAGTAGAGAATCTAGAAAAGCGTTGGAATATGTGCCTACAAATAAAAACAGAACCGAGGTCAGGATGCCATTAAGCATAAAAAGAATAAATAGAACAAGTAGTCTGTGGCCCCTTGTACATGCAAAAATAAATAGGGATTCACGCCATGTAGAATATTTTAGTTTATTTCTCCCATTAAAAGCTCCTCTGTTTGTTGTCACCCCTCTCTTGCCTGTGCTGAGGAAGCAGAATGCTTCTGGATGCATTTTTTAAAAGAGAAAAAACCCTTTTCTTCATAGTATATCGTACTCCATCTCTTGACTCCAACTCAAGAGACTGTGGAAAAGCTGCCCTAAATTACTCATTTCTCCTTCTGTCTCTGTCCATCTGTCTGTCTGTCTGTCTCTCTCTCATTTGTTTTGAACTGCAGTCCCTGCTACTCTGTCATCTCCAGCAAAACTGTATGTTTTCTGGAAATTCTACTAGAAATCTGCTCCTCACTCACCCTAACATTTCTATTTTATTGTAACATTGCTAGTTTTAAAAATACATCTTTTCTGAGTGTAGTGTTGTATGCAGGAGGTCTGCCATGAATTCAAAACCAGCCTGTGCAAGGCCAGTAAGTGCAAGGCCAGCCCTTGTATCAAAAACCAAAAACCAAACCCAAACAAGAAATACATATTTTCTATCACTGTGATCAAATACTAGGAAAGAAAAGGAAAAGTTGAATAGAACCATCTACACCAACCTGGAAGCACCCTGTATTTGAGCTACTGAGTACTTATTTTATTCTGATAGTATCATCTGGGGCATTAAAAAATACACTAATAGGCTGAGACTGAAATAAATTAAATCAAAACCTGTAAAGCTGAAGGCCAGAGATTCATAAATTTTTAAAAGTACCCAGATGATTTTAGTCTGAAGCAAACCTTGACAGATTCAGTGTACCTCATCTGATATATTGGAAAATCCTCAAAAGCAGGAACTTAACGTTATTTATTTTGAAGTTTTTGCAGTGGACATAGACTGAGAAAGGTTTATTGAATCAATAATTCTCTGAAAAGTTCAGAGTGCAAATTTTAGGAGTACTCATTAGTTTTCTAAGGCTTATCAGGATTTTAAGGGAATGAAAATTTCCTGAAAATGTATTTGTCTCAATTTTGTTTATAAATAAACAACTTAAATTACACAGAATTCTCAGATCTGTGTGATATTCTGAAGAAAGGGAGATTTTCATGATTTATTAATTGAACACGGATACACATACACACCTGGCTTACAGCTATACCCCGGTGCCTTCTCTACCAGATTTATAGTTGAGATGATTTAATATTTTAATTTGGGATACACCTTTTTGAATGATCAAGGTAGCAGCTTCCAGATAATACTGTACCCAGGGTTATACCTGATGAATTTCCAGGGATTCCTTTCCCTCTCATTTTGTTTCATAGGCTAATAAATTGGCTTGGTTCCTCTGACATACTGAGGCACATTCTAATGGATAAACGGACTACTTACCCAATAATCACAGCCTAGGAACTGTGATTTATCAAGCCGTAAATACACGGGATCTCCTGAAAGGTGCTGATCCATTGTGAGAAGGAGTTTTTTCTGTGTAATGCTGCTGGTGGTCAGGGTGAGCTCAGATCTAGGTTTAGAATGCTACTCTTCAGTCTTAGAAAAGCAATTGGTGAAGCGTGATATGAATAAAGTCAATAATAAATGCAAGATTACTCATCCACTTTAATACTTCAACCTGGGTGTGTGTGTTGGTGGGGGTGGAGGGGGGGGGGTGCACACGCTTGCCCGAGCTCCAAAGATCTCTTTGATTCTCCAGATCAGAGAATTTCCCCATAATTAGGCCATGTTTGATCCGGAGTCTTATTAACCTGACCTGTGCTGGCATCTTCCCTTTGATGGATAAGCCTCACAGACAGAAAAACTCCTTTGAAACTGCCACTAAGAGACAGACCCACGATTTCATTTTATGTAATATGGATGTGATAACAATCAGTTTGATATGAAACTATCGTATGTTCACAGTGCTGTTAACAACAAAAACGTGAATAAAAACTTTTGGCTTTGCTACTGTAGCTCTTGTTTTTATATTTTTATTGCATTAAAATAGTACATGCTTTAACACCTTGAACTGCACCCATCAGTAGTGATGAGGGTTTTCTTCTGGTTGTACAGCCGATCGCCAAAGCGCTTCACTTTGCAAAACTGAAACTGTGTGTTAAACAGCAATTGGCCTTCTCCTCATATTTAAGCTACTGTTAGCTGCTAGTCTGCTTTGTTTCTATGAATTTGATGTTTTCAGAAATATCATACAAGCGAAATCATTCAGTATTTTTCATTGTTGTGACTGGCTCGTTTCACTTAGCCTAAAGTCACCAAGTTTCACCCATAATGTGCCATGTACCAGAATTTCCTTCATTTCTAAGGCTGAATAATATTCCAGCTCATGTTTGCACCATATTTTTTATCTGTTTTTCAATCGATGGACATTTGGGCATCCTCCATCTCTGGACTGCTGTGAATAATATTGCGAGAACACAGGATGCAGCTCCCTTTTGTAAACTTACTCTACTATCCTAAACCACTACTCTCTTTCACCAGCAATAACTAAATTTGACTGACTCATCCATCTGGGGTGGTTATAAGGATTCTTGAACACTACTCTCTCCCATTCTAAAATGTGCCAAATCAGAAGTTCTTGGGGAGGGACTCTTGGGTGTAATGCACTTTTAAAGACTTATGACAATTTATTTTGATTAGGAAATTTGGGAATCTAGCACAACCCTGTATCCTGGTAATTTAAATTATTACTTAGGAGTACCTATTAATCACTCACTTTTTATTCCCCAAGTGAAAGATCAACTGAGTTGTTCCTGAGGGTGAAAAAAACTGTAACAGAAAACCACAGAACATTTGATAAGAACACATACTTCCATTAGTCACTTCTGTGTACTTTATTGGACAGTATTTGGTAATATTTCCAGATGGAGAATGTATTTAGTCTTACTGGCATGACCAGATAACAGTTGCAATTTGAATTTAGTTATATGCTAATATTTATGCTAACAATGCTTGAGTCTAGATTAGGAACTTTTGAAAACAACTCTCTGTGCTTTTTTTTCAGTATTAAATATCAATATAAGAAAACAAGTGTTAATGAAGAAAGCAATGTGCGAAATTTCAAATTACTAAACCAAGATATTTCTTCCAAAAATTTTCATTTTAAATTCATATTTTCATAAATAATTCTATCTAATGTATTCCTATGAAAAGCAATGTATCTATTTCATCTTAATAAGTGCATTCAAATTCTAATTTAAAGCTCTGTAGTTATGTAGTGTAGAGGACACTTCTTTTCTTGCTTACCATGCGTATAGTTCATTATGCATCCACAATCTTCAAAGTAATTTATTTTTATACTGTCTTCTAGTGCAGTGTCATATGTAAGTATGCCCAAAAGATGTTATCCATTATTTTATTTCCTTTCAAAAGCTTCATTTGCATGCATATTTTGAACATTCTCAACATTTCCAAATGTCCAGGTATTTGGTGTTACACGGATCATAGTTCCAGATAACTTAATTGAATTACGATGTTTCATTAATAAGAGTCTTCAGCAGTCATCTAATATGGATCATCCTTCCCAAAATGTGTTTATTTTTGTATGACATATCCCTAAAAGATGCATTTAAAATTTTAGTGCTTCTTGTATGGTCATTTAGTATAAACTATAAATATGTGCACTTTGGCACATACCATGAGTTATGATTTAGATCTAAAATGTCCCCCAATATTCTCATGTATTCAGAGGAAGGGCTTTTGGAAAATGATTGGAGCTTGGGGATACATACTTATCCGTGGATATGAATGTGCTATTAGGAGATGGGCGTGGTTGAAGGAGGTGAGTTACTGGAACTGTGACCTGAAGTTGTGTGGTTGTGTTCTTTCCATGGCTCCTCCACTCTTCCTCCTCCTTCCTCTCTTCTTCCTTCTGTCTGTCTGTCTCTCTGTCTATCTGTGTGTGTCCCTGTATCTGTCTCTGTCTCTGTTTTTCTGTCTCTCTGTCTCTGACTCTCTCTCTCTCTCTCTCTCTCTCTCTCTCTCTCTCTCTCTCTCCTCGCAATCTCTTCTTGCTGTCATGGAGTAAGTAGCCTTTTTTTCTGCCAGGCTCTTTTTCTTCATGCCACTTCTGCCTCAGCACCAACAACCATGTACTAAACCCACTGAAACAGTGAATCTATCTTTTAAACTGTGGATTCCTAGTGCTCTGTCCCAAAAGCTGACTAGTACACCACGGAACTTTCAGCATTTTGTAATCATTTGGAGGAAAATAAATCTATTAATTGATTCAGCAACTAAGACAAAGTTGATCAACTCTGATATTCCATTGGTATGTTAAAGCTGTTGACTTAAATAATAATAATGATCTCTTTTATTATTCTTGGGGTTGAAAAAATGGAGAAATATTCATAAAGTTGAATTATCAAAATTTCAATTAGTAAGTATAATAGCATATAGAGAGACCTCAGCAGATTTTTAATCCAAAGAAACAAAGTGAAGCTAGGGCACAATAGATCAACAGACTTAAAATATTCATTACATTTAGAAGAAGAAATTGAAAGTCTATTCTTTGAGAAATGCTCAGAACAAGCACTTACCTAGAGAAAGAGGGGGAAGGGTTTGTTTATTATTGATTTTTCAGTATGAAGGAGAGGCACAGCATTGTTTTCTGTCCAAGCTACTGGAAAAATAGACCAACATTTCCCAGAAGACTCCAAAGTCTTCTAGCTATATCATGATTTCTTCAATATTCTCTTCAGATTGCAGAGCAAAATCTTTTACTTTTAAAAAGTCATTAACCTTTTATTACAGTATAAAGTCTTTTAAAAACATACAAGATCATAATGATAACAAAAAGAAGTATTTCCCAGAATCATCAGTTATCAGTGTATGCCAATAAGTATAGTTATTTCCGTTACTCATGAGACATAGACTCTGAGACCTTAGTGGTTTATATCCTAACCTACGAGTCCTATCTCTCAGCTCTTGGGGCCTCATTTTCAATATAGATATTGCTTATTTAATGACCTCCTTGTTTAATGACTGCTCAAACGTAGATCGAGACATGCTGTACAGTCTTATGACCTGACACTTGAATTTATAACCCATCTTTTATTCTACAGTTCTGATGCCTCATGTATAGACCCCAATGTCTTTTTTATACAGTATACCTTGTTTGTACAGTACCATAATTTTGTTCTGATTATTATAAAGGGTACTATAGTTTTATCTTCTGTTATATGTTACAATACTGCACTTAAAGATTATTCAAACAAAAGAAAACTCATCTAGTTGGAGTGCCTTTTAACCATTTCTGTGTTCTGCATATGTTTTTTATTTTAAAGGGAAAAAAACAATAAAAATCCATGATAACAGAATTTCAAACAAGATAATAGGAAACTGACAACAGTTAATATATTGTGTATCATCTTGAAAGTAGTTTTCTGATTGCAAGATATAGGAAGGCATAACTGATCAAACACTATAAGCCCAAACTATTTTTTCAGTGAACTAAAAGAAATCAATAGTATAACTATTAGCTATCCTGAATACTGTAATGTACATACCTTATACAGTTCCTCATTTAGTGACCAGTACACTTAACATCCTAGTTACAGGACAGGAACCCAATGAAAAGAGGAGAATTCCTAACTTATTTAAGCACATTTGCTAAGTATGTTAAGCAAATACACACAGCATTCACGAAAGGACAAGTGTTTTCAGAATATGTATTATTTCTGTAATGGCTGACACTGGGGAAACATAAGCTACCCGGCATGTTTTGGGATACTGAGCAAAAACTAGACACCTCAAATATCACTTCTAGGTCCCAAGATATTATGGACTTTCCAAATAATTTTCATTCCTGCTTTTTCTGACATATGAAGGATCAATATTGCTTGATCGCAGCTGATGTGATGGTGCTTTTTGTGACAGCTGTACTTTATTTTTAAGGTTATTGGAGAGCTTGTTTTCTTTTGAAGAAAACAATCTTTTTCACTGAACTATTCTGATAATATGATGTCTAATACAGACATGCCTCACTAAAGATCTGTTTCACTCTTTTTTAGACTTACCACCCAGATGCACTGTTTATGCTTAAGTCTACCACTTGGACTTAAGATCTGAAGCTTGCACCATGAATCGTCTTTTTTTGTACTTCTGTACATCTTTTTAATAGAGACTTGGTGTCATTTTATGTTAAGTACACCTTATCTTCTGACAATAGAAAGATGGCTTTTATAGTGACTCCCCACAACCATACTGGCATTCTTGGGTTTCTGAGTGATGGGAGAGGACCATGCTTCCAGTTAAGAGAGAAGGCAGTTTAGGGCTTTATGACTCAAGGTGTGTTCTGTGTACCCTAGAGTTTAATGGAAATGCAGAACATAGGCTTTATCTTGGACTTCTTGGTAAGAATTTTTACTTCTATCAGTTCCTTAAATGCAAAACAATAGCTTGCAAAAGTTCAGGCAGATACTGCACTACCCCAGGTATCTGTTATGTCTAGAGTGTCTGTATCAGAGCATGGAAAGATACTCTGAATAGCTGTGTATTGCTAAATAATAAACTTAGCATTTACACCAATTATTCTAAGGAGTATGACCCCTCCAAACCCCTATTTATATATTTACATTTTTCAGACAATAAAGTCAGCACAGTGCTTTAAATTAGTCAAATAATCAACTTGGTGCTCAGACTACCTATTTAGCCCGGAAAAATATGATAACGAGTTGCTACTTTCCGTATCTGCCACCATCAAGAAGTTAGAACCTGGAAGCTTCATTTCTCTGCTTCTTAACAAGAAGTGACCTTCTTGTCTAGAAGTTAGCATTGCTTCCAAGCTCAGAGAGGTACCGGCTTTTACATCCAGAAACATCTGCCTTAATTTGTTTGAAGGAAGATGAGACCATAAATATCTCTGTCTTATCCATATGTCTGTAGCACTTACAATATGGGTTAAAAAATAACATAGCATAATAGGATACCTTGTACTAAATGATGTCACCACCCAATTAAATTGCAATGATCTAAAAACAGTAACAAAGATAATATATGGTTGGAAATTCAAAGGAGGTTTAGGTTGCTTGAGGAGTCAAATCGAGTATTGGAAAATATATGAAGCCTATTCTAAGGGATGAAGAGGGAATGAGTAGTGGAAGAAAAAAGCAAGAATTTCAATAAAAACAATCACAGAGACCCGGGAGTAAACAGAGAATGGGCAAAGCCATTTAAAATTTCATGAGGACACACAAGTGTGGTAATGAAAATCACAATTAGAAACATTAACCAAGGTGGATAGAGATTGGGCATGAATTCTGATTTGAACTCAAATATTTAATAGAGTAGATAGAAATGTTTGAGTAATTCACAATGAAAAGAAAGTAGTTTAGGAAGAGGGTTTATTCAGGCAGAAGAATGCAGCAGGCAGCTGAGGTACTAATGTTGGGACTGTAATACTAGGTCTTAAGACAGTTATTGCAGTTGATGTGTACGAGTATGCAGTGATATGAATCTACATGATGGTTTATGGGAATGAAAATTAGTTCTGAAGTCCATTAACTCTTTTTTTTAGTTATTACAAAAATTTCCAAAGATAGTAGCAATTAAAGAAAGCTAACAAAGAATGGCATGAAATGTAATAATGTAAGATACCCACACTTGGGCATGGCAGTGGTGATACTCCTCAGTGCTTTCTTCAAACACACCTCTCAGTCTTTTCAGATTGAATATCTCTAGGTCATTAAAGAACCTCCTTTGTCTTTATAGGTTCTGCATATTCTATCCTGATGTCTCTTTCAGACCATAATAGGGACTGGCAAGACATCTGTCAGCTAGTGACATTCAAATAGTTGTTTATGACCTAGAATACTTAATTTTTTAAATTTTATTTTAACTAATTAATAAAACCATATATATTTACTGTGTATAACAGGCTGTGTAGACCTAAGAGTACGTGGTGAAATAGCTAACATATGCACTACCTCTGAGATTATCTCATATATACAGTGTAAAAAAAGTTAAAGCAGAATGTAAAAAAGTAGATATAGAGTAAAATGCTGGATACTGAAGTGGATTCATAAACAATATAGGAATCCAAACAGCCAAATTGATAACTTTTGGAATTTTATTAGCTGATCTCAGTGACCACCAGTAGACCCCTGTTCAAAGTCAAAATGAGTGGCCCCGAACTGGAGGGTTACAGGGCATTTAAAGCAGCAGAGCTAGAAACCAGCAGAGCTAGACATCCTGTTGGAAACTAGGGTCTTACATTAGCTAGGGCCTTACATTAATTTTGGTTGACACCTGTATCTTGCTTCTTTGTTGAGCAGGTTAATTTTTCTCTTGTGAGTGCAGCTCAGTCTGCTTTTCTCATGGGATTTGTACTCTGAGTAATTTTGTATTCAACTGGGTCAAATACAGGGCACGAGTCAAATACAGGGCACAAAATGGCATTAGTTATGCCAAGCTACAACAGATACCAGGGCTGGCAGAGGAGTGGGAATGGGCAGATATTGGTAAAAGATACAAAAATTTCAGTTAGGAGGAACAAATTAGAGTTTTGTACAACACAGTGAGAATAGTCAATAACAACATATTAAATTCTTGAAAATTTCCAGGAACATATATTTTAAGGTTCTTCCTACAATTTATATAGCTTATTTATTGATATGTACAAAGGTGAGTCAAAAATTAGCTCTCTGGTCACTTTTTCAGAGTACCTTCCCTCTTGGCTCCTCCACTTGGGGCTTCAAGATTTCCAGGAGATTTTTTAACAGGAAGTGCAATCAGTTCTCTGTAGTTGGTGAACTTTCCATAATGAGCACGTTAGAGTTTCTATCTGAAGCATTCATATGTAGAAGATCATGTGACATGCAACATAGATGCTTCTTGGACAGCATCAAAGTTGTTGGGGGAGTCCCTGGGTCTGTTGGGTGGGAAGTATGTCCTGGAAAAAAGAGCAGGGAAGTGAGTCTGCAAAAAAGAAACTCTTCTCCCTTGGGATATGTGTTTTCTGGTCAGAAGGAAAAGCATGCTGCATGATCCCAGGGTGTCCCAACATGCCATCCAAGAAAGACAATGGTAGCTAAGAGCAGATAGAGACTGAGGACTTTTGGGTGGGATTACAAAAACTAATGCCTGGACCAATTTTTCATTTCTTGGTTTGCTTGAATCATTAAATATTGGACCATTAGAAAAGCAGTAGGTGTGATCAATCAACAATTCAATCTTCACAAACTATTGTTAGAGGGGCTGGGGATTTAGCTCAGTGGCATAAGCGCCTGCCTTGCAAGTAGGCAGTCGTAAGTTCGATCCCTGGTACCAATAAAAATGAAAAAACAAAAAAAAAAAACTATTGTTAGAGTCTACAATAAGCTCAAAGCAATCCCATTAACTTGTTTTCTGTCTCCAGTGATCTGTGCTTCTGCAGTGTAGACAGTGTTTCCAATGATGACAGAGCTCATCACCATCACTACATAGAGCATGGAAGGTGTGTTAATGAGCACAGGGAGAGAAAGCCTGAGTCCATCAACCTGGGGTGGGCAGAGCAACAAATTTTTCTCACTGATGAAGGTATCCTTTGCAAGCCCACTCTGAAAGAAGCTGAATCTGAAAATGAAAACTGTACAAAGACTGGACGGGAGGATTCCATGGGATGCTTGCATAACCTCTGGATGACACAAGAGTCTCCTAATACACAATACTGCAGCTGTGCATCCTGACCTCATGGGTGCAACGATGTGATCCTCACAGAACCAGCCCCAAGAATAAGATGTGGTTAGTGGAGTAGAACTTAAGGGTCTTTAGGGACGCAGTTACATTGCTGACTGTATCTTTCACTTCTAGAGTCAGAGCCATTAACTAAATGACTTGAGAGAGAAGGGAATGGACCTCCTACTGTCTATCCATGGATTCCTAACATTACTAGCTTTCTTTTATAAAGCTAAGCATTTTTGAGGCATTTGCTGAAAAGATGATCAAGCCTTAACTTGGGTGTGCATCAGAATCTCCTGCAGGGCCTGAAGCATATTCCAATAACACTTCTCACCCCCAGATACTTTAATCAGCCTGGGGTGACTTATGGATATTTGTAAATTTTTAAATACATAAAAATTGCTCATAATTATGGATACTGTGATGTTTTCATATGCATAAACCTATATACTCAAACCTGTATGAATTCTTTGTTTTAAAAACATTCAAAATCTTCTTAGTTTTTAGATGGTTCCAGTGTTTCATCAGAGTTAAAAACTACAGATAACAGATACAAGATTGTCTTCAGTTCTAAAACTGCAAGACTGAAAAACATTAAGACTGATGTGTTTGCAACAACAGAAGATGAGCGGATGTTGAAGCTTGGATCACTGGCTTTATTCGTCTATTGTTCCTCTTGGGCCCTCACACACCACCCAGTGAAAGAATACTCTCTATATACTTGTTATAAGTATCTGAGGCATTTCTTAGGAAGTTCTAAATATCCCTTCCTTTTGAAGAAATCATGGCTTTTGTCAATTTCTAATTTCACTATGTGTGTGCAACCTGAATATTTGTTCTAATTTTAGCCAGTATTAAATTGGCTGTAATGATTATGCAGATAAGAATTGATCATTTCTCAAAAGTTAAAGAAATCAAGTCCAGTAGTCAATATTTCTCTTGTGAAGAGACCATAAAATAACCTTTGGAAAATTCTATAAAGACAATATTTTTATAGCATCAATAAATCCTTGAGAAAACACTCCAAGTGATAAAATTATTTGCGTGGGTTATTGTTTCATGAAGGTATTAGTCAGAACTTATAAAGCCATTGCTGGCCATGAAAGATGGTTATAAATGTGTTTTTCTATAAATTTCTGAGGAAATATAAAACTGTTATTATTTCGAATCGTGTTTATTGGAAAGATTTGGGGAGCTGTGAATTTAATTAGGTACATGACTGGATTTAAAGGCGACTGGCAAGAACCACCCTTATCAAATTGCAATTTCAAAAAGCTCCACTTTAATGTGAAGGTTTAACCTGAGGATTTGTTCCTGATTGAACTGTTAGGAGCAAAGTTCCTGGAATCTGCGTTTCATTGCTGCCCTCTGTTTGTTATTGTAGTCAATTGTTACTGGAAGTAGAGAGCTAAACCAAGAACGTTGCTAAGGTCCCTGTCACAGGAGGCATAGCACAAAGCAGATTCTTTTGCTCAGAGCAGGATGAGGGATTTCTCGGGAGTGTGCATTTCCTCGGTTTCATTGCCAGGCTGTCCTCTGAGGATTGCACTCTGAGTGGGAGCTGAAGCACTTCTCTTGCAACTCAACCAGCAGCAGAATTTAAAAAGCAGCACTAAAGCAGATGCTTTGGAGAAGGACGGGGAGAACTTGGGTAATGGAGGTTGCTACGCTTTGACTGTGGCACTAGTGTATCTGTGTGTCTCATAGCGTTCATGTGGAACTTGTCCCAGTGTTGCATGGTAAGCAGTGTTGGGACCAGAGGCAAAGGGCTTACGATACTGGGGAGCTGTCCTGAGCAGGATAAAGGTAACCCTCCCAGGAATCATAAGTTTTACACTGTGATAATAGCAAGCCGAACTCCAAGTTGCCGCGTTGCTTCTTATTTTGAAATGTGCCCTCTTCCTCTACACCTGCTCCCTGCTGTGGTGGGCCTCAGCGAAGGCCAAACTCATGAGGCAGCCTGACCTTGAACTTTTAGTCTGTGAGGTAAATAAGCCAATTTTTCTTTCAAAGTTAGCTTCCTCAGTTGCTTTGCACTAGTTGCAGAAAGCAGACCAACACAGGAACGATAGTCACAAGCTCAGAACCAGATTTGGCTTTGCGCTCTGCATCACACCTGGAACCAACCCAAAGCTGGACTTGGAACACATTGCTTTTCTTCATATCCCAGAAGCCTCAACCAGAGCATCTGTGTGTGTGTGAGTGAGTGTGTGCGTGTGCAGGAACACCTGCACGTGAGAGAGAGAGATAGAAGGGAGGAGGTGAGAAGATAATTATTTTCTATTACCTATCACACTTACTGCAATTGAAGGAGAATTGATATTGTTTTAATTTACACTTTTCAAGATGTGCACATCTCTTTCTCCAGATAGAACAGCTATCATCAAGAAATCAAATAATAGGAAATGCTGAAGAAGTTGGGGAGAAAAAAGAAACCACATTATAGATGGAAATGTAAACCAGTAAAACCACTATGGAAATCAGTGTGAAGAATCCTCAGAGCACTAAAACTAGACATTCTATCTGACGCAACTTTTCCTCTTGTAGGTATCTTCCCCAAAGAGCTAGAGAGTCATCATATCACATCGATATATGTATATGATGTTTATAGAAGCACAATTCATAATAGCTAAATCTTCAAAGCAACCCATAAGGCCATCAACAGATGGATGGATAAAGAAAATGTGGTATTTATATATGATGGAGTACTACCCTGCCAGAAAATAGGACAAGGGGGTCATTTGTAAAAACAAAAACAAACAAAAAAGAATGTATCTTGAGACCATAATGTTAAGGGAAAGAAATTGGCCACACAAACTTAAATATTTTATGGATTCTCTTATATGAGATATACAAAATGTAAATAAATGAAGAGCAAAATAAAAGATAATAGGAAACAGGGAGATAGATCTTTTGCAGAAGGGAAAGGGAAGACATGGAAGGGGCCAGTGGGAGAAGAGGAGAAAGAAATAAAAAATTGTTATGTATGTGTTGTATACACGTACCAGCTCCCTATGAAGAATGCAATCATGTACTGCAAACATGTACTAATAGAACTAAAAGATATTTTTAACAAGGAATTGAAAGATCGTTGTCAGGCTCAGAGAGAATTCTGTTTTTTAGGATGCTTATGTTCTAAACAGAGCTTGGAAAATGCTTTTAGGTGTAATCTCACAGTACCAAACACTCAGATTGTGATGAAAGTCCGTCTTAAATCAGACTGTGTGGGTTAAAATCTTTGCTCTTTCGCTTGACAACTGCATGGCCTTTGGTGAATTGTTTCATCTCTCATCTCATTATCTCCCTAACATAAGGGCGGATAACGTTAGTACCTACTCTGTAAAGTTTCTTGAATAATGGATATGTTTACACATACAAAGTACTTGGAAAAATGCCTGGCATGTGTAAAATTCAAAATTTCCAGCTATTGCTAACATAATAGGTATTGTGTGTTATCAAAGTAATGATTGCAAATAATTACAGGATCAGCAGAATTTTTTAAAAAGATGACAGAAAACTGCTTTTTAAGATTTGGGTTTATTTCCTTCATTTAAAATAAACTGAGTTACAAAGCCTTCAGCAAATAAATGATATATTTGATGTTACAAATAGACTTGAGTTAAATCATTTTAAATCAACCGCTGAGTAAGCATATGAGATATTAGCTTTAAAAGGAGACATACTTTGATACATTTAAGTTAGATGAAGCCCAAAATACATGAACTTAATTTTTAATGAAGTTGCCTTATGTTAGATTTACATAGCGTTCAAAAATTGTTTTTGACACACATTTGATGACAATTTTAGAAAAACCCAAAATTTCAACAAATGACTACTTCTACTGGAATATATAGTACTGCTGCTGCTACTTTTAACACTTTGGTAACATTTAATAGGCAAATAAAAATCATTTCTCAAATGTGTTGAAGAATTTTTAGCTATAAATGTGATTAAGTAATAATCTCCATCCTGCAGAAGAGAAGTAGCTTGAATTAATATAAATATATTTAAAAATATGCACCATAGTTTGTTATGGAAGAATTTAAATACCTTTGTCTTTTTGTGGGGGAAGAATGTATCGTATGGTAGCACCCAGTATTTGTACTTCAGACTTCATAGAGGAAGTATGATTGGGATTTGTATTTTGTTTAATGCTAGAATTCTTTAGAAATAAAATACATCATCTCTCCCAATGTGCAATACAACAGTTTAGTTTTTGGTACACTTAAGCTTCAAGACTGAGTTTTCTTTGTTTTTGTGTTTGTTTAGGCATAGATGAATCTTGAATTCTTCATGTTGGAGATGGTTGTGAAAAAGACAGTATTGAAAACACAAAGTAGAATTAAGGAAAATAAGAGATTAGGAGAATGGGTTTTCGTATGGTGCCCTATTGCAGTTAAAATGAAATTACAGTAAGATAAACGTAGGGTGGGCAAATGGGTTTAACCAGCCCTTCAACAATATTATCAGTTTCTCATGGTCCTGGAAGCACGGGGGCTGGGTGTGGGCAGGGAAATGCCAGAGGTTTGGCTTTGCTGGGATTCAAGCTGGAGGGAAGCAGGCGGGGACCAGCCACGTCAGAGATGACCTGGAAATACGGCAGGGGAAAGGTGCTGATTTGAACTCTGGAACTAGCCAGTGAAGCCAAACATAAGTATCTGCTGTTGGTAGGAAATCTACAAAAACAGGCCCAAGTTCCACGTGATAACTAAACCTGGAGAAGAGCAAAAGAAACTTCACAGATAAAATATCCACAAGTTTGGATCTATGAAGCACAGCTTGACAGCCCACACAGACCCAATAGGTATTTAAAGAGGAGGACCTGAAGAAATGAACCACTCCTCATCCCATCAATGACATGACATACAGTAAAGAATCACATAGGAGGAAGAATTCCCATTTGAACTTCAGTCTGTGCCGTGAAGGAGTTTTTTAGAACTTGGCAACGGGGAGATTGGAATTGTGTGGCATCAGGTCCACAGATTCTTCGCCGATTGGAGTTTCAGGTTCATTGTAAATCACTGTCAGAATCAAAAACATAGGCCTCAAAACAGCTGATAGGTACCAATCGAGTGGAAATGATAATGGATTTCATTCCTGTAAAGATACTCCTGGGACTCATGGGGGAAAAAATATGTGTTTATTGTAGTCTGGAAATGGAGCTCCCCAAGCAGTTTCTACCCGTCCACCAAATTTCATCCTCTCTACATGTCTACAAGTCAATAAACTTAAACACCCACCCTGCTCCCCTCCAGTTTGTTTATCTTGGGAAATTGAACACCTTGCCTTAGACTGCAAAAGACATATCGCAATAAAAGCTATTTTTAAACTTGAGTTTACATTCCTGGGGTATGATAGTGCTTGAAAGCATGGCTAGGTGGGGGTCGTTATTTGTCACTGCGATTCCTTTGCTCATCGCTGGCTCCCCAGTCCAAGGAGTCCTTCTCATTTACTGTTGCCTCAGGAGCATTTTTATTGCAGACACTCGGAGAACTGACATTTGGAGTTTTAAAACAGATATTTAAAGCTCCTGGCAGACACAGCACTTTTAGAGAAAAACATTTGAATTTTAAAGGCCTGTCTTTATTGTGCATCAAAGTTCAAGGTCTTACCCTTTAACAGAATGAGTAGACAAAAGGTCATGGAGCAGGACAATAGAGGAAAAGACACACAAGCGGCAGACTCTGGAGGCCCTGCCCTGGGGCTCTCTTGTTTAAGATTCCAGCAGAAAATAAGGCAGATAGGTCAGGGCAGGGGTCTGCGAAAGGAGGACCCGGGTGCCTTGGGCCCAGGAAGGAGGGATTAGAGGGTGTAGAAAGGTCTAAAATGTTTCTATGGCACAGCAGATGGACACACAAGGGTGGTACTGGGGTGTCATAAAAGCCCGGACAACCCTAAGCTTCCTGTGACTTGAAATGGAAGCGACTCTGAAGTAGTCTTGCTTTCTTCAGCTCTGAAAGAATCAGAAACAGCGGAGGGAGAGGGGAGAACTGTACACTTGTAAGCTAACATCCAACAGGAAAGAGAAACTGCTATTAAAATTCAGATGGGTGAAAGCTCTGAGTTTCATTTTCATGGTTTGGTTGATCTCCGAGAAGACTTCTTATTCCTGGGGTGGAGAAGGTGTCTTAGGAGAGGTTTGCATTCCCTTCCACTGAGGCCAAAGCAGCGTCCCTTCACCAAGGCAGTGAGCCTCCCTTCAGCTCTCTGGTCTTCTTCCTTTGACTGACCATTTCCAGGGACTCCAGTTCTTGCGTTTTCCTGACCACACGTCTACACGGAAGATACTTAACCTGATATAATAAATCCAGGTTCCTAATCTCTGACCACCAATTTCCTGATTATAGCTAGGCTTTGGCTGTCTCCTTGCTAACCTGAGAATCTCTCCCCAAACTGTCTCTTTTAGCTATGCCTCACTGCCTTCTCCATGTGGTTGAGGCTCTGTGCTTCATTATTTAAATTCTTCCTTCTTAATATCAATACACGCTTTCATTTTTTAAAATACACAACTAGAAAAGCCTCAGCTATGTACAAAATCTTCTATGAAGCATCAAACGTTGAAATCTGGAGAAGTGACACTGCTTCAGAGACCACCGCTCATGTAATCTAGAAACTCTGTTGTCACTGGGCTCTTCTACATCGTACAGGACATCTCTTCATGATTCTTTTTCTAGTTAGGCATCTCTGCACTATGGGACTTTTCCACCTGTCTTCCCTTCTCCAAACCTTCAACAAAAGCAACAGTATTTTCTCATCCTCATCATTAGGGAGCAAATGCACATCACACTTCACAAGGAAGACAGTGGTCACTTGTCCATTACTTTGCACTCTTAGATTTTTAACCTTAATCGTCATGTGCACAACCTTGTTTCAAGTTATACTGGAAGAGAAGGTCGCATTGCTCCAGGGCCCATCTCTCCCTAGATCTCCCTGAATTGCTCCTGAAGACTTCATTTTGTGGAATTTTATCTTGGTGACCCTACTGTCCACACTAGATCTCTTTTCACTGAAATCATCAATGACACAAACTATTGATTAGTTTGTGTGACAAGCAGAATAAGCTCTTTACAGTTGACATTACTTGTACTTTTTGCTGTTGTTATTTTTGTTTTGCTATAGCCCAAAAGGTAGCACAATGCCTGGGGCAAAGAAGTTGTTCAATAGATATTTTTAAAGGACTGTAGTACTGATATGTTAGTACATAAAATAACAGAAGCAAAGCTTCCTGAGTGCCATAGTGTGCTGTGGTAGACTTTCCCAAATCCCCTACAGTAAGCAATGATTCATGTAGATCACAAGCAACAGAAATGGGCTGTGATATCCATCCCTCCATCATGTTAAATACAGATCATTACCTCCTGCTTCCAGCAACAGGACTAGCACTCAACAACAACCAAAGGAGTTGTGATGTGAATTCTGCCCATGCTTCCAGTCTTACAAGCAGCGTTTTATAGTATATGGTCATACAGTCTTTGGCCCTGAGCTTGGCTTCTGCTAACGAGAAAGTATTGTCCCCCAGGACATAATTAGGGCTGAAAGTGGACTTCACAGCTGCATGAGCCAGGAGTTTGTTAGTGACTCTGCAGGCATCCTTCTCTTGCCTGCCCTGCCAGACGCCACTAGCTCTCAGGCCATCTGCGGTGGTGTTGCAAAATTAGTTTAATAAAGCAGAATTACTCTGAAAGTTTTGCATTAAAATGTGAACATTTATCTTAGCTTGGGGAGCCAAGCTTTCTTTTTGGTATAAAAAAAATCTAGATACAGAAAAGGAAGACCTTTAAAATAATCCATTCATTTTTTTTTTCCTCAGGGGTCACTGGCTGTTTATTTTCTTTACTAAAGGTTAATCTGCTAAACTTTCCACACAAACTCAAAAGTATCCAGCAGTGGTAAAATGAAAACAACACAATAAACAACAACAAAATAAGCCAAAAGGAAATGATCTGGTGAAAACCAGAAAAACAATTAATATCTTTGATCTTTCCAGAATATGTTTAAAAATTCAATATTTCAGGTTAATAAATGACAGATTAATAAATAAACTTTGAATAATTTTTACATAATTTTTTTTTAATTTTTAAACATTAAGGGCTATGTAGCTCAATGGCAGAGGGACTGCCTAGTATGTAAGAAGTGGAGTATAAACATTAACGCCTCTTTAATTTGCTATTTTACAAAAGCATTATGTCTCCTTAGGCTAAAATTGACCTTTATGTTAAAAAGATGCATGCAGTTTAGGTTGGCATATTGGTTAAATTTGGATGAATCATGTTGAATGGAGTCAAAATTTCAGTTTCAGGAACAGGTGACTTTTAGGTATGGTGATACCGTATCACATCTATAATACTTAAAGAAAACTGTATTCTTACAGACACTCAATTTCACCCACAAGGGACTTCCTTATGAGATGGTGGATTTCTTCAATCATCGCTTTTCTCTGTTATTATTCTTGGCCGATGTGTGCTGGAGCTATTTCCAGAAGCCAGAAGTGCTTGGGTAGAAGCTCACAGTCTGGTGCAAAGCCAACCAACCTCACTATTTGCACACACAGAAAGGAGTGTAGGGTATGCATGAGAACTAGCGAGCAATTAGAGGATTCACAGAAGGCAGTAGTGACTCAGTCCGCCGTTTCAGTCCATTGCCTTCCCTTCTGAGCACACATTCATGATATGATTAGGGACACTTGTGGGAACTTCTACCTACTTCTTGTTTGACCTCAGTGCCTCAGATCGGCATTATTTCTAAGTGTATATGGGAAAGGGAAAGACATTCTACCTAGGTCACTTCCATCAAAAATCCTTCAGGATTCTGAGATCACCTTCGTCCATGTTAAACCATCATGTCCAGTGGAATAATTTCTGTTTCCTCAAAGCAGAGAACACAGACTGGAGTCAGGATATATACTGTTGTTATAGATAGCTAAGTTAAGTAGAAAAGTTGTAGGTAGTGAAATAGGGCTGGGTTGTAAGGTCAGTGCAGAAGACAACTGTGGCTGGAGGAGCAGTCATTAAAGGCCAGACTTCAAGAAAAAGAACTACGCACCCATGTACTTCTCCTAGGGGTGAACGCAGTGATTGGTTTTCTAAGTAGGCAGCAATCACCTTGGGGTTGCTATTGGTTAAGGACCAAACCTCCTTAACCTACTCCTTCCAGGAAGCCCTTGTCTGCCCATGTGCATTTGCTCTGTGATTCGTTTGATTCCCCATTTAATCAACATTACCCTAGCAACTATACTTATTCTATAGTTATTGATTTTGGGGGGGTGCACAGTTATAATGTAAGAACACAATTATAAAATAGAAAACTTATAGGTATTTCCTGAGAGCAATTAGAGGTCTCTGACCAAGTTTCTGCTGAATTCAATGGACCTTGACAATGTCTAAAGCCCAGCTGCAAATCTCTGATAAGTACTGAGTCAGAGAAATCATTTATACCTTAAGGCACCCTGGACTAGTCAAGAACAACACCACTAACTGTGCTCACCTGTAAGGGCCCCCTCCCTTTGTTCCCAGAATGTTTCTGTGTTGTGATAAACAATTTCTTTGTTTCAGCAAATCTGTTCAAGACTAGCCTGTCTATCAACATGACTCAATGCATGTAACCAATTATGTAACATTTTGTCACTTGTTTTCTTGTTTTATACCTTCCCCTTCTAAATTCTATATAAACTAAGCTCTCTGTAAACTCAAGCTGTTGCCTTTGGGAACTATCCTGCAACAGTCTGCTGGTGTGAAGATTCAAGTCTGCTGGCTTAAATGCTGCCTTCTCTCCTTTGTGTGAAGAGTCTTCTTTTCTGTTTGATTTGGGAATTTTCTCTCAAAAGATTGTCCACAATTTTGTCCTACCTCAAACTCATCCTGTGATTTGCCATCAGATCAATATTACCTAAATGAGTATGCTTATAATCTTACTGATTGATTAGAGTTCTGTCCCATGTTAAGCCTGTCTCACCTCATGGTTTTGTTCAATAAAATGCCCTTGAGAAGCGAGGTTGGTGAACAACCCACTTTCCAGATCTCCTTCTGTCCTTCTCAGACAGAAGCTCTCTTTCTCTGTAAATTCTTCCTACTCTTAACCTCCATGGTTCCTAAAATTTTTTCCTTAATTGTAGAGAATGCAAGCTCTAGCAGATTGAGAGTTTCTTTCCCCTACAACACTGGATGGAGCCCACAGACACATTTACTTTGTTGTTTAGTACTTCAAAACACCAAATTTTAATGGTTCTGGTGTAGCTTGCATTTTCAGGCTAAGCCAGTCTGTCTTCTCCCTCCCACTCCTGCTGTCAGTCTTCTCCCTTTAGGACAGTGCCTGCTCATTTGTGCACTGTAATTTATGATCTTTGTGTTAAGAGTGCGAAACGCCAATGTCATGCATAAGCCAAGGAGTTCAGTTCAGCAGAAGAAAGGACAAAGACCCTGCTAGTCTGTTTCCATGTGATCCTGCTGCAGTTGCTGCTGGGATCCAGCAGAAACCACTCACCGGACAGCTCTGCCATAAGATGTGAACAGCTACGAGTTTCCAGATAATGTTTTCCTTTCCAGCTCTTTGTAATTACATCTTAGGGAAAGTAATGTCCTGCTTTATCTTGTTGAAAAACACCAGGCAAACTCAACTATTCAAAATACAATCATGAATCTAAAATTAAGAAAAAGATTTTCCTTGAATTGTAAGGAAAATAAGTTTAGGCATTTTAAATGCCATAGGAGGCCCAGAGCAGAATTTGTCACACTGTGTTAGTTACCAACTGCTACCTGAGATGGTTACCATGACCTCAAGTGTAGAGGCGAAAATTCACACACATTTATCATCTCACGGTTTCTTCATGTTCCTCTGTGGTTTATTATCTCCTGTCTTTTCAGTGCAGAATAATATTCCATCATCTGGATGTACTGCAGCCATTTACGCATCTACTGAAGAGGTCATGAAGAAGGTCTTGGATGCATCTAATAATTATGAATAAAGCTGCTATAAACTTGCATGTGCAAGCCATAAACATCTACACTCAAATGTTTGTGTGAATCTGAGTTTTCCACTCTCTCAGATAAGTAACAGCATGAATGCTGGACCATATGGTTGGAGTATATTTTAGTTGGGAAATTGTTTTTTAATCTGCCTGATTTATTTTAGTACTAGTTTGCTACTGCCAAATGCTCTTAATTTTGCCTGAAAAATCTCTTCCATTCATGTTATTTGCTTATTTGGTAATACTGAGGATTGAATCCAGGGCCTTTGCAGCAAGCTGACTCTCTAGCTTTTTTTTCTTTTGAGAAATTTTCTTGCTAAGTTTCCCAGGATGCTTTGCATCTGAAACATCTGGAATTTTCTTTGGATTTGGATTCTCCAGGTCCTAGGATTATGAGTGTGTACCACTGAGTCTGACTTCATTCATCTTAATTTAAAAACAATAGCAGCCAAGAAATTTCCAACAGGTAGAAAATCTTTTCAGCCCTTTATGGAATATTAAAACCTAAATATGATGAATACAAATAAAAACTCACCTATCAAGATAGAATTGCTGAAAACCAAAGGAAAATACTACTTCTGCTTCATTCTCTTACTCTTCTATATTTGACACCTGAGTTAAATGTGTGATCTTTATCTGTCCATATATTTCTAATAAGATTTACAATGTCTTTGATCCTTTAGTTTGAACATTTTGTTCTGAAAGAGACTAGTTTCTAAATTCTGTCTTCATTTGTGTCTCATCTATTCACAAATCCATTTGTGGAACTTTTGAGTGACTGTTATTTTCAATTCTAGAATTTCCATTTCATTATTTATGTGGTTTAAATTTGCCTGCCAAAATTCTTAACCTAGTCATTTAATTTTCTGAACCTATCAATCAGTTTGCTTGGAAGCTGTGCCTGATGATCTCAATCCATCAATACCTTTTTATCCTGAACGTTCTTACTATCACATATTAAAACTATATATATATATATGATTTGGCTTTTGTGTCATGAGGTATTTTCTTTTTGAAACCCTAATTAATTGTGCTTAACAATGTGAATGAATGACCCCTGAAAAATTGAAGGCATTATATCATATTATTTTCCTTCTATGAGATCTACATTTGCTTCTAGGAGGAAGTTGGTCTTATTTTAGTCATGGATGAGATCATTCAAAGATAAGATCCTTTTGTAGGATGCTCTCATGCTATATTCTTGGAAAGCACTGAACTTTAATTTTTGCTCTTCTTTGCCTTTGAAGGAGCTAAAAGCTATGCATTTTCTAATCCTGTGTTCTCTGTTTTATTTCTAATAGTGAAGTTAGGGCTGTGTAAGAAGAAAACCATGCTGACCATGCTTGGCTTTTGCATTTTTCTTCCTTTTCTCTCACTCTGATTCAAAGAATTCTCACAACCTCAGTAGCTCTCCCGTACCCCCAAACCATCCCTTTTTGCTTGTTTGTTTGTATTTTTAAGCTTTTTCAGTTGTTCATACTGAAGAGCTTGCTGTGAAATAAGGGAGTCAGGCATCCTGGGAAGCTGGTCTCCAAAGTCCATGTATCTAGACAAATGCTGTAGATGCACCTGGGTTAGAATTATCAGCAAACCAATATGCAAAGCATAAAGTTTAATTTTTTATTCTGCATGTGACAAAGAGAAATTCAAAGTTTGAAATATCAAAAAAAGGAGAGGAAACAAATATATTGACAAGGTTTTTGTTGAAGAACACACACACACAAAGACCTACAGAGACACAGTTACACACACATTATCACATTAAACCTAACATAAAACTCATAAGGTAGAAATTATCATCTTCAAGAGATTAGAAACAGATTCAGACAAAACGTAATGTGTCACAAACTAGCCTACATCTTCTTGATGGCAACATCCAAGCACACATCAATTCACAATGGAAACACAGCCTGAGATGCATGTTACTGGGCACTTTGCTTGTAAACATCACAGCATGTGTACATCTACAGAGACCTAGATGGTGCAGGTTTGTCACTCACGGTGGTCGCTGCATGAAATGGAGATGCTGTGTAAGGCTGTTGCCAACATAGTATGGCACACTATTTCGTCAGCTTGTGTTAAAAGAAGAAGGACCCCTTCATGAATATAGAGGAACAATATCCACCAACATCACCAGCATGGCCATCTCTCTGAAGTCTTGTGTATTTTACCAGATAACAACAGAGCAGTGGGCTTCTTGACTCCAGCATCTCATCAGCACATGAGCAGGTCCTTATTCTGCTTACTCTGTGAGGACAGCACAAAGCCACAGGTGACAGGACTTTCAGGTAATCATGGAACCACTGTCATTATGCTGAATTCGCTGATGGGAACCTCAAGTGCTGTATAGTATCTAGTCACACACTGCAGGATAGTTCAGTCAATGGCACATACACACATATTCTAATTAATCAACACACTTTCTTCATATTTTGACACAAGTCCATGTAAATACATAATCTAGTATAGTTATTCTTTTATAATATTTTTATGCATCAGTTTTTCAACAGATTTAATTCTTACCATGATTCTAATAGTTTATCTTCAGAACTTTCTCACATAGAAAATCTAAATTAATAACAATCTTGGAAACTACAGAAATATGCTCCATGGTGATGTTTATAGAAAATGAGCTTGTTGAAAAGGTGGTAAAAGAACTCAATTTTTCCTTTTCCATGGCAATTCTGAAGCAAATATAAGTTTAGTATTTTATTTGTTTATACAACTTGGCTCTTGCAAAGTGATGTGTTTTCAATTCTTATATACATCATTTTACTCTGGAGAGCTTTCAATACATGCAAAAATATAAACCCAACCAGTGAGGTAATGCTTCAATTTAAAAATATTAGATTTACTATGATCAAATCTCATTTTTCTTGGAGGCAAAACACCCACTGCATTCTAAGGATTGGTAACTCATGACTGCATACATTTGCTTTAGTCCAGTCTAGTCATTTTCAATGTATAAGAAATATTGCCTGTTGTTTCAGGGGTGACCAGACCTTTGCATTACTTTGTTCAGTTAAACCTATTTGTGTAGTACGAACCTTTATCTTTCTTTGGACAGAAATGAACCTTGTTGGAATCTTGTCCATACTTGACTGACCGCTCCTCACTGATGTTCTTTGCTTATTGCAATCATGGTGTGACCTCAAAAAAGAGTTAACTTCAGTAAAATAAGCAATGCTAACTTTATGTAACACTTTATAAAGGGCTTCTGGGGACATATTCTTAATCCTCAAGAAAACTCTGAACCACAGGGTGTTAGTATTCTAGTTTTAAATAAGAACAAATTAAGGTTCCAAGAAGGTTAACCTGTGGGCCAAGGTTTGAAGACCTATAAGTGGCTGGGAAAGATTCCTGGCATGTTTGTGTAATGAAGAATAGAAAGTAAAGAGCACTCTACAGCATTTCTTAGAACTGGCCACTGAAATACAATATGTTCACTCTAGGGGTCTAAGTAAAGATCAGAGAAAAATATTATGAAAAATTATGTAAAGTCCCAATAAGAGATCACAGAATTACTGCATCCCTGTAACTAACACAGTTGGATAAGGCAAGGAAACGTTTGGAGCCCGAGTAATAGATCAAAGTCTTCCTGGTTGCCAAAGTGTCTCACAGCTTCAGGTCCAAACTCAGAAAGCTTAGCAGCTTGAAATTATTTCAGAGTGACTCAGTAATAGCTTGTGCCTCTTTTGTCTCTATTATTCATCCACACATCCATGCATCAATCCATTCATTCAGCAGCTATTTATTTGAAACCTGTGCGTGCAAGCATGACCTGTGGAATTCTTTTTGGAGAGACCTTGTTCAATTTTACAAGACAGCTCTTGAGGTACTGTATGTCTAGGGCCATGACTGGTACCTAGTAAGACCATGATACCATCACAGAAAGACTTTTGTGTCATACATGTCTTTCAGACAGGCTGAATTCATTCCTACAAGCAACCAAAGAGAAGACACTGAGTCCTGAGATGTGTGCTGTTGAAGCAAGTGGGTAAAAGGAAAAGGAAGTGGGAGGATTTCTGAAGGATGTTGGTTCTCTGGAGACACTGATTTAATCTTATTGGTTTTAATAAGGACTCTGACCACAGAATACGGGAAAACCTTTCTTCTATTAAGTGGCACATGGGAATACCTGTCAAGTCAGACGAATGGAAAACAATAAAAAAGAAAGAAAGAACTGAGGGAGCTGGCAAAGAAAACCCTGAAAATAACAGTTTTTTAAAAAAATTTCCAATTTCTGTCTCAACGTATTTTTAGGCTATCCAGTAAGAGTTATCTAAATGTTAAAGGAATTTTCTCTTTTTTCCCCTCTATATCGAATAGTCATTTTAAGTAAAGGAAATACATTAGGTAAAAGAATGCACCCTACCTCGAGGTGGCATGTCCTCAGCTTCAGCCTGGGTTATTTCAGGAAAGATTTCAACCTGAGCTATCTGTTCTCATCAGCAAGGAAAATCTCCTCTTGTCCAAACAGCCTGTCTAGCCTCTTAGATGTATGTCACAGAAACGACTGTAGGTTATTTTTTAAAAACGATTATATCCAAAAGTTATCCAAAAACTGTGTACTCAAATGAGTGGGAAACAGTGGACATGGAAATTAATGTAGGTAAATCTAACTTATGGATCAATATGAGTGCAAAGAAATGTAAGATAGAAGCACTAATGCTTACACTGTATACCAAGTATTATATTGTGTGTGTCTCTGTCTGTCCTTTTAAATCTAAACACTGTCTGATAAAGCAAGTAATGCTATCCACATTTTGCAGGTGAAATCCAGATAAGACACAGCATTAGTGGTAAAGCAAATATCTGAACTCAAGTCAATCCACAGTGATAGCTCTGAAATATATAAAGTGAAGAGACAATAGAGTGAGTTAGAGGTTATGCTACTAGGATCAGAGAGGATTTAGGGATGGCACAGGTCAGGTTTGATGTGAGCAGTTATTTAAGAAAACCTTTATCTGGAACTCACATATGACATGGTGGGCAGACATCAGAAAGCCAGAGGCTAAAAAAAAAAAAAAAATCCCAGCACTGTGGGAGACTGAGGTAGGAGGATAGTGAGTTCAAGCCCAGCCTGGACAATGCAGTAACTTAGTGAAAACTTGATTTAAAATAGAAATCAAAAAAGGGGATTTAACCCAGTGTGAAGGCCCTAGGCTCAATTCCAAGTGCAAAAAGATGTTATACCTCCTTAACACAGAAGACCCTGAAGATGCAAAGAGGGTCGAGATGCAATAAGAAAGATTTCTCAGCAGTTAGGAAGAGCAATAACAACTAGCCCAGAGTTATGGTACATGCAAAAATTTAAAACTAATAAGTTTAATTGCTATATAATGACCCCCAAATGCAACCACTATGCCAACCCTCAGCACCAGTGTATATATCTCTGGCCAGTGGAGCTTTGTAGATGTGATTAGGTTAGTGATAACAAGATGAGCAGATTATCCTACACGGTCTTCGAGGGTCTAATGTATTCACAGAGGCCCTTATGCATGGAAGCAGAAGACATAGATTCAGAAAAGAGGCTGGAATTACAGGAAGAGGTTGGATTGGTGCATGCTGAATACAGGAGAAATAACCACTGGGTAAAAACTGTATTCACCTCTCGGTGCTGCAAAATGCAAGGAAATTGTTTCCCCTGGAAATCTGCAGAGGAACCAATGCCTGCCTTGACCTTAGGCCTGACAGATGGATCTTTGAGCTTGTGATGTCCACAACTGTAAGATAACACATTTGTATTGTTTTATGGCACTAAGTTCGTGATGTATTTTACAACAGCAATAGAAAACTAAATTTAAAAGTCTGAGAAACATTCAGTCACAATTCATTTTTATATAAATTTGCCCTTGTCCTAGATGTCTCCTTACAGATTTTATTTCCTTGAGTGAGTTGTCATAAAGACATATTGAGAATCAATACTTCGATGCAAATGAAAGGCAGGAAGGGTAAGGAATAACAAAACAAGATTTTAGAAAAGCAATAGCAGAAAAAGCACTATAAGTAATCTCAAAGTAGGAAACTAATCGTTTGGCGACGGTATGCAGACTGCACTTGGTGATTAGATACTTAATGTTTCTTTCCTTCTGCATTTACTTTTCATCTGAGTTGGCAGAAAGAAGGTAATTGTGGTTTTAGTCATAGTTCTAGAATGAACTCTGCAATTGGGTATGGTTTAAGCTGAGTGAATATAATTTTTACTCAGTTATTCTCATATCTATATTCTGCCTGTTTTACAATGTCCAGCCAATTTCTTTAGATTTAGAAGCCTCATTTAATGCATGTGTTCTTTTCTTCATTCATCTGAGAAAAAATTATGAAGCTCCCATTCTACATGAAAAACCATATGAGAAGAACTGATAGTAGCTGTGCATTGAATGAGCATTATTCTCTCCTTTTATTTCTGCCCACGTTACCAAGCCTGCACTGGCATCACTGAGCAGCAACTTGACCTTGACTTCCCAGAATCTAGAGCTGTAGAAACTATGTATTCATTGTTAAAGCCACCAATAGAGAGCATCATCACATCCACAAATGACTGGGTACCTTCTATACTGTGGATTGGCTTCATCTGATCAGTTAAAAGCCTGAATGGAACAAGAAGTCTAACCTGCCTCTCTCCTGAGAGAATTCCCCAGCACCCTGCATCTGACCTCAGCCTGAAGCATCAGCTGCTTCCAGTTCTGCAGTGGGAAACTCCAGTCTGGCATGGGCATGAGCCTTTCTGGGTCATCATCTTATTAGTATATCCTGTGAACATGAGATTTGCTCACCTACATAATCATGTGAGCTAATGCTTATAACAAAACTTTTTCTGTAGATGCACAAATCCTATTGGTTCTGTTTCTGTAGAGGACTCTAATACAAGTTTCCAAAAAATTGTCTTTCACAACTTTTCAAACAAACCTCCTGACCTTCCCTCAGGTCCTTCCATATTTAAACTGAACTTCTGATAATCCTCGCTTGCTTTAAGTCTTCTAACTTGGGAAGAATAAGTTTAGAACTGGATCACAGTCTTGAGTAATACACGAATTTAGAACAACTTGTTCATGGCATCCTTAAAAGTAATTTACAAGTGGCCTTTGATTTTTTTTTTAAAAATGAGGCTTTATACTGTTCATTTTACATTAATAAGATAAAAAGCTTCAAGCTTCTCATGGAATCCCCTGGTTTTTCTAAGTATTATGAGCAGCTGGAAGGACCAAGGGCTGCAGTCTAAGATCACGTGTATGCATAATCCCCTACACATTTTGTTTCTGCTTGATAAAAGTTTTAATTTCAGTCCTATCCTCTACAGCTAGAGGTTTCTTTTTAATTTTTTGTAGTCCTTTCATAGGAAAGTTCTTGTTTTCCTCAAAACACATTTTTTACTTTCATAAAAGGGTAGAACCATTTTTGAACTTAAATATATTAGTTTCAAAAAACTTTCACTGATTATAAGTTATTTTGCTCTGCAGAGTGAGGCATCAGAGAGTGTGAAGGATTAAAATGCTACTTAAGATGAAAGTTGAATGAAAAAAACAAGAAGGGTCTTACAGTACTAAATCATTTAGTAAATAAGAAATACAGGCACGGGAGATAGAGAAAACCACAGGACCATAACACAGCTGTTAGAAGCAAGTTTTTAACATAGCATTTAAAAACAAATATTTGCTAGACAATTTCTTCATACTGAACTCAGTGGAAACCAAAGTAATTCCACCAAAGAAAAATATTCCTGATGATCTGCGTAACTGTTTTACAATTTTGTGACTTTTTTTTCTCCCTGAAGATGGGGGAAAAATCCATTGTTTATTTTACCCACAAAATTCTGACCTTTCATCACACATCTCATGCACTCTCAAAATAGGAAATGCTGATGGGAGAAGAGAACAAGAGGTCACCAAGAAGCAAGTCCTCTCTCCAAATGAGTCTCATGTGTGAGCCACCAGAGGGACAGCCAGACCTCAGCCTTTTCCTGTGAGTCAGTGCCATTCATGGACTGTGGGCGGAAAGAACGAGAAGTCACCAAAACAAGCCCTCCCTATGAATCAGCAGCATGAGCTGGCCATCAAGGGGAAGCCAGACCCCAGTCTTGTCCATTGAATCAATGCCATTTGTGGACTGCGAGAAAAACAAGAAATCACCAAGAAGGAAGCTCTCCCTGCAAATCAGCGCCATGCAAGAGCCACCAGGAGAGACCGCCAGACCCCAGCCCTTCTGGTGCTGAGTCTGGGAAACAAGAACAGCCAGCCACCCTCACCACCACATAAGTGACCAGCTGATCTGGAGAAACACAGGCTGAGATGATAGGTATTGAAGTGAAATACAGTTTGATGCTTGTGGTGTTTAGTATTTCACCAACTTTGCAGGTCTAGCCCTAGTGGTCTGATCATCTATTCAGAAGATAATGGTATGCAGTGTGGCATCTATGGGGGAATCTCCTTCTGAAGGTGGTAGCCATTGTTAATTTCCTATTATCTTGCTTTGAAGTCCTGCATCATTTTCATTGTTTTGTTGTGTTTGGTTTTATTCTGTTCTGTTTTGTTTGATTTTGTTGTATCTTATGGCATGGACAGCTATTTCAAAGATAGCAAGATATATTATGATAGCCATTGTGGATTTACCATTGTCTTGTTTTGAAGTCTTTTATTGCATTCATTGTTTTGTTTTTATTGGTTCTATTCTGTTCTTTTCTAATTTTTACTATGTCTGAAAGTATCTGCAGCTATTTTGAAGACAAGAGGCATTATGGTAACCATTTTGATTTCTTATTGTCACGAAGTCCTGTGTCACTTACACTGGTTTGTTTTGATTTGCTTTATTCTCTTTTATTTTCCTTGGTTTTATTCTCTTTAAAATAAATTTTTTTAAAAAAAATTAAAAATAGAGTAGGAAATGTCTATTGTCTATGGAACATGTGAAATAAATGCTATCCTGGCCGCATTAGCCAGAAAAGTACAAACCACAGCAGGAGGTGGTATTCCCTATTCCAGATGGTGATGAACCCAGGAAAGAGCCACACCACCAGTTAGCACAGCTTTCCCTGATTCCTGAGGCATCTCCATTATGCAGTACAAGTGTTTTCTCTTAATTGTGCTCTCAGGAGTTTTAAGAAAACAGAAGCATGGTATAAAGCAAGCTTACTCTGAATCTAAAAACTCATAAATTGCAGCTAGTAAAGAAGTATACTGGGGGCTGGGGATTTAGCTCAGCGGCATAAGCGCCTGCCTTGCAAGCAGGCAGTCGTGAGTTCGATCCCCGGTACCAATAAAAAGGGAAAAGACCAAAAACAAAAACAAAAACAAACAAACAAAAAAAAAAAACAAGTATACTGACCATGTATTTGGAATGTAGGTATGGTAGTGTTCAATAAAAATTAACAGTTTTTATTCTTAGGCTTGTATCTTATAGTGTTAAACTATTACTACGATTTCTGCTATTTGAATGGATTGATATATAATGCAGGACAAAATTTAGCGACTTACCCCTCTGCATATGCAATATGCATATTTGCTTTTATGTAATGTGAGAATAAAATAATTCACATTTGCCAAAAAGTCATAACAATTCTGCCTTCTACATCTGCTGCTAGAGTTTCTTTGCAAAGACATCATTCCAAAATATTTTAGCTTTGTGATAGCAAAGAGGAAAAGCACCAGAATTTCAATAAAAGAAAATTTAAGCCTTAATAAAATGTGACATTTCCACTTTTTGCATCAATTTCTTACTGTTCTACTCCTGTTAGAGGAAGTCCTCTTCCATCTAAGTTCATCCTGCCCAAGGGCTTTCAATACACTTTCTGGAAATATCAAGTGGATAAATGTACACTCTGTACAGGAGGGTTAGGAACACTTACATTTCAACCATTCTTTCATTCTCCTGGAGTCACCCTTCTTGTTCCTCTTGGCTGCCTGCTATAAACATCTATGTGTTGAGTCAGGGAGGGAGAGAGGAAGAAAGAGAGAGAGAGAGAGAGAGAGAGAGAGAGAGAGAGAGAGAGAGAGAGAGAAAGAGAGGGACAGAGAGACAGAGACAGAGACAGAAAGAGAGAAAAGAAGAGGAGGAGGAGAAGGAAGTGGAGGAGGAAGAAAAAGACAAAGAAAAAGGAAGAGGGAGAGAGAGAGAGAGAGAGAGAGAGAGAGAGAGAGAGAGAGAGAAGAGAGGGAGAGAAGAAAAGGAAAAGAGATAGGCTAGATCAGGGGGTCAAAGCGGGGAACCATAGGACTTTGCCCATTCCTCCTCCTATTTAACAGTTTTCTTCATCAACACAAAGTTCACCAAAAAGTTTCCTGACTCCCTTATCCTATGCTTAACTCATCCACAGGACTCCCCACTATTTCTGTCCTCTGTCCTCCTTGTTTCTGTCCTCCTTCCTAGGGAGAACATTGTATACCAAGGCCACTATTGACCTCCGCGCTGCCACGTCAAGGGTTCACTCCCATTGATCTGTACATTGGGTCACCACAGAGTTTGGCTGACAATTGGCCATTAATAAGTTTTCTCCACAACACGCTACTTTTGACTCAACTGTTCATCTCTTCAGCTGCTCCTTCACTGCAGTTTTTTATGTAATCCAAATCAATAAGTGTTGGAATGTTTGGTGCTCTATCTTTGATTATCTTTCCTGTCAGAATTCACTTGTTCTCTAAGCCAGTATTCAACATTTGTAGCACTGGTATTTTACACCAAGTGGTTGTTTTTCTGAGGGGCTGTTATCTGTGTCCTGAGCCTCTGTCCACTCTGTGCTGATATCGTTCTCTTCTCTATTTGCAGTAAAAACATCTCTCACACAGCCAAAGGAGCCTCCAAGGCCACAATTGCACCAGTGAATAAAATTGTTCCAGATGATTTATGCAGTATGTTCTAGATGATTTATATATTAAAAATTCACATTTAAAAATTTTCACAATCCTGCATGAAGTGAATTTATATTCAGGCTTGGCTGCTAGGAGTGCATGGAATCCCCAGCTACTCATTTACAGCCCATCTCAATGTCTTCATCACTATTAGGCTTCTTATTAATCAACCCAAAGCTCTTAGATTAAGTATCTCCTGCCACCACCCTGTGCCTGTTCTCTTTGGGAGCCTCATCATGTATAGCATGGCCTACACAGATCCTCACACCAGAATCACTGGATTACATGATCCATCAAAAATCAGCTGCTGTTTCCTCCTAATTATGATTCTGAGTCCCTCCTAAATCCCACCAGCTCTTTTTCTGCTGACACCAGTTTTGTCCATTCTGTCTAGCTTCAGGACTTTAGCAACCTTTACACACACACCAGACCTCCTCTGTGCTGATAATGCATTTTCCACGTGGGAGCCAAAACTACCATTGAAAACAAAAATGTAATCTGTCAGTCTCTCGGTGGACAGGGTTACCATGACCTTCACTGTGACCTTCACCATAAAGACCAGAAATGATGCTAACACCCCAAGTCTGGGTGCTATTCACCCCTCTGCCTTCCCTCCACTCCACTTTGTACCCATGTTAGCTTCCTTGTCCTTCTCTGACTTCCCTAGATGTGCTGTGTGCTTTCTGGATCAAAACTACTTTCTAAAATATCACTACTATCATCCCAATTCTTATCTAACAAGCAATCACAAGCTAGTAAGCCTCCTACCAATTCGTGAGGCAGGTTAGTGTCTCCCCAGTGGAGAATGTCCTAATTTTGAAGTCTATGAATATGTTGAATTTGGATACATTATCCTGCTCTAGCAAGGTGGGCCCAGTGACATCCAAGGTTACTTAAATTTGGAAGGACTTAGTCCACTGATGCTGTGTTGGTAAGAAGCGGGTTGTGAATGGAGACATAAGGGCAGTCACTGCATAGGGAGGGTAAGGATAAGAATGTTTTCACAGACCTTCTTGCAAGAATGCTGTGCCCTGATTTTACAACTCCACCTCCTGCATCTCACTGCAAGAGGTAGAGTTGTAAAATGACATGCCCTGCCTTTATTTCCCTATTATGTGAGAATCAAATGAAATGAAGCAAAGGAATAACTCTGGAAACCTTAAAGCATAGTACCAATATAAGCTTCAACTATTTGCAGCATGCAGCAAAGACAACAATTAAACTAATATGGTTAATGAGCAAACACCAAATTAACAGGGGAATTTAATTATATAAAATTGGTTAGTGCTTTGAAGTTTTAGGCAGAGAAAATTAACACCATGCATAATGAACCCAATTCTCTGTTGCAAACAGACTTCCAGAGCTAGGAGTTGGTGTGCATTGAAAATAAGACTTCACAGTAGTAACTACATACGTCAGTAGATGGAAAGCCTGGCAGGCAGCAGGATGATGAAGGGACCTGCAGGAACCCCCAGGGCTGACACTGTCACCTCTATGTGGCTCCATAACACACTTGGTGCAGAAAATATGCTGCAGTCTAAGCTCTTCTTGGTAGTTAACTCACTGAGTCACTGAGCTATCTCTTTGAAATATGGTTTTTTCCCTCTGTTTTCTGTTTGAAAACTATTTTTAAAGTTTCTAAAAATTGATTTAAAGAATTTCACCTGTTTGGGGGTGGAGCTTTCAATTTAGGAAACTGTGTGGGCAACTATGGAGCAGTATTATTTCAACAAAAATAATTTTGAATCTAGAACCAATCAGCCAAATACTGGAGAAATGAGAAGGGAAGAAGGGACCCCAGTGTGCCCCTGAGTGGCAGCTGGGGCTGGCAAAACAGAGCAAGAGCCTGCATTGTTACCAGCTGGACATTGAGAGGAGTTTCAGGTCTCACTTTGTTGAAACTCAAGTCCCAGGGAGGGTTGTGGCTCTTGGCTGCTGAGATCTCTGAGCTCAGAGAACAGACCCCGTGGCATGGTCCAAACTGAGGCAGACCTGCTGCTTGCCAGATGCTGACTTTGGGGCCTTGATGAAGGCAGCTCTTGGGAGCACCCCAAAATCCATTGAGAAATCAACAGCTAAACAATGAACAACTGGAGCTGGGCCTGAAAAGTGGCTAGATCTCCTGAGAGAACAGGAAGCAGGAAGAGCTTTTCTTCTAGCCCTCTCCAGCCCTTCAGGCAGGGCCAGATGCAGACAGCTGTGAGGATATGCATTGTGCAAGGTCTTGGCCCAAATTATCTAACAACTAGATGAGCCACACAAGCATAGAGTTGGAAGGAAACCTGAGAAGGAGTGAAGGGAGATTCTGGATGCTTCCTGGCATAATTCTCAGGCTTCTTAAAGCCTCTGATAGCCCAAACCAGAAGCACGTAAAGATGCCTTTGACCCTCTTGTTCCCTGTGCTCTGTTACCAGGTGCCTTAGGGTCTAGTGGAAGAGCATTCCAGCTTTGAATGAGTGTGTGTGTGTGCCATAAGCTCATATGCAATTTCAAATAACCTATATGTTCAAAATTACTCTGGAAACTCCTTCAGGGAGATGCCTTGGTGAGAATGGATTATCATATCTCTGTTATGGCTGCTGGTTGTTTCCTTTTTGGTGAGAGATGATCACTATTTCTTCTACCAACAATGCAGGAACAAGTAGCTTTGCAACATGCATTCAGGGCTCTTGAAATATTTAAAAACTATTTGTGTAAATAACACAACTGCGGGGTGTATGTCCACAACACGAGGTGCACCAAAATGACACAACTTAAATAAGCATCTGATTCTACAAGAGCATGAGTGAAAAAAGTGATCTCTTTACACTAAGGTTTGAATATTAATGGTAAAAAAGTCTATGATGGTCTTATACTCTATTTTTAAAGTGGGGGTTTCTTGGCCTCCAACTGTTAAGATAAAATCAGCAGGTATTTTTTAATCTGGATAATGCAGAAGCCTGTGATAACTAAGTTCAGTTCAATCCCCACACATCCAAAGGCTCGCGGGCAGAAGCACCCAGCAGCAGTCAATGAGAACA
This sequence comes from Cavia porcellus, assembly GCF_034190915.1. Taxonomy (NCBI): domain Eukaryota; kingdom Metazoa; phylum Chordata; class Mammalia; order Rodentia; family Caviidae; genus Cavia; species Cavia porcellus. The sequence goes on along the minus strand of NW_026947511.1, from coordinate 36,976,277 downwards.
GATTAGAATAGACAGCTTCCAGTGCTCCTGGGCTAGCACTCTAGCCAGAAGGTGCTTGGTTCCCAATGTCTTATCAGGTGTGCAGAGGCAGAAGTCTTCTCCCAGGAAGACAGGACTTGTGAAACTTTTCACTGAGCAGCTGTCCAGGCTACTCTGATTCTCAAGTTGAGGCTGGAGTTCTTGTTGCTATAGCAGCTCTTGGCGGTGGGGTGGGGGGTAGCTCTGCCCACATCTACATGGCTTCTTGTGACCTGGGCAGGTGCTTCCCTTTCGGGAGCCCTTTATTTTCAGTGGGTTCTCTGTAGATGTACACTGGAAGCAGAGTCTCTTCCACGTAGGGCTCTAAAGGATTGGAGAAATGACAGGGAGCTAAGTAATTTCAGCTGTTTGGTTCCAAACAGGCAGAATATATAGAGATACCATGAGCTGTGCACTTCGCCTGAAGTTTTCCACAGATACTTGGGGGATGATACGAAACAGCTTCTCCTCCTACCTTCCCAGGAAATCACAATTGATGGGATATTCCAGAAAGAAGTCAAGATTCAGCATGAGTTTGGTCCGGAGGAATATTCCTAGTGTGCCTCTGTACTACAGAAAACCTCTTCCCACATTTCATTTTTTACATTGTGTGGAGTTTTACTCCTTTATCCTTAGTCCCTCCCCCCTTTCCTTGTAAAAATAATAATAATTCATTGGAATGAGGCTAAAGGTGAATTTTTGGAATCAAGGTCAGTCAAGGCCTTTAGACAATGTTCCTTTTTGGGGACATGGAAAGAGGGAATTAAGACTTCAGCAGATGTGTGGGGAAAGCAGTTATACCACATTCTGGTACCTCCTTGCGCAACCTTAGCCATGAATAAGGTTCATTAAACTGACGGTGGCTGGAAAGTCCCCTGCTTACTCTCTTTTATGACTTCCTTTCGCAAAGACCAAATATCACAGGCAAACCAACAAAATCTGGGCTGGTGATTATCTTAGAAGGTCACCCTGCGTACCATATTCCTCAATCCTGAAATGACATGTTCCTGCAAAATGGTCTAGGGAAATGTCAAACACAGAAAGGTCAGACTATAAATAACTCTATATTTTCCTTGCAACTTTTGTGTAGTTTACTCAATAATAAAAATATGTTAAACTTAAAAATCAGGAGTCAGCTCATGAAAAACCATCCTTTGCTTTTGAAGGGAAGAATCTGTAGGTGCTGTAATAGTGTGGGAGAGGCAACAAATTTTACTTGAAATAGCTCTAATCGTTACAAATTTAAGGCCAAATAATACTGGAAATTGAAAAGAGAAATATAAAAATAATAATATTCAAATGAGGCTTCTTTATTAAGATTTACTTTTTTTGTATGAAGGACCTTTAAAGTTGCGGTCTTTGGGTTCATATGACTACCTTCGCTCGTTTACCTTTCTACCATTGAAGCCATCAATAGACAGTCCTGCTGAATGAGGGGCATTAGTACTCATCCTCATCTAAAATCTCCCTTTCTTGCCTTGCAACAAGCCGATTCCTGCCTTAGAATTTACCAGCGAGGCCCACTCATCCCCACTGAAATGGGAAATGTGCTTGATGAGATTTATGCAAAGCTTTTTTGTCTGCAGCAGGGTTTGCAGGCTGCTGTGGTGACTGGGGGTGCATGCACTGCTGGGAGTTCACATGCTCACTTCTGCAGGTGCACGTGGCTTTGGGAGCCTCTCGCTAATGGATATTGCAGTTAACCCAAGATGCACTGCACTTTTGACTTCTGATAGAAACTGAGATTGTTTCCTGTGACATAATATTTTTGATATTTGAAAAAAGGGGAAATGAATTTTATTGGAAAACCAAAGGGAAAAGGGCAGTCTACTCAGCCATAATCCTTGTAGTTAAGACAAAATAGAACAAAAATATACATTTCCCTGTTTCATTATGATGAAGTGTTGATTCCTATTTGACAGATGACAGCCTATAAAGTGTAACAGTGTGACCCACTATTGAAGATCTTCATCAAAGTCTCATGATGTTGGATACCTTGATAATTATAGGGTAAGCCTCTCATTTCCAGAGCTTTTACTAGGTTCCAAATATTTCGTTCACTATAGAGATCACCACAGAAATTCTAAGATGAAGATACTGTTATCAGGCGTATTTTGCAGAGGTAGTAACCGACACTTATAGCTAGCAAAAACCAGATTCAAATCCAAACTATCAGCCATGAAACCTGTTCTCTTTTCCAATTCCTTGTCCTGGAATGAGGTTTTCAAATATGCATATTTCTGGGACCAGGGACATAGCTCAGTGGCACAAGTGTCAGCCTGGAAAGAGTGAAGTCATGAGTTTGTTCCTTGGTACAAAAAAAATCTGACATTTGACACACAGGAAGTTATAACATGAATCCTAAGAGTTTATAAATTTCATTACAAAGTTTCTATATAAAACTCAAAAATTGTCACATTGTGATGAAATGGCAGTGTTGTGGTTTGGATCTAAAAATGTTCCCCCAACACTAGTTGAAAGGTAACTGGGTCCCAGGGGCCTCGCTGTATCCATGGATTCATCTTTGGATTGACTCATAGTGTGATAGCTGATAGATAATGAAAAATTAGGAGTTGTGGACTAATTGAAGGGTGTGAGTTACAGAGTGTGACCTTGGGGACTGCATGCACTCTCTCTTCCTGTTTCTGCTTCCTGGTTGTCAATGAATGGAAGAACTGCCTTGGAGCACACAATGTCGGGCCAAGACCTCCATGAAGAAGCCTCGGAGGGGCATTGCAGGAGGCAGTAATATCTGCTGACCCAAGGGAGGTAGAGAGAATGGAGTTTGATGCAAAAGTTTTGCAATACATGAGTCATGGTTGATTATTAACATTAATTTAAGAAATTAAGAAATCTGTCTAATTTCTTACTAAAAGAAAATTCCAGTAAGATTCGTGAGACATTTGTTTTGGCAAAACATTTGGCTTATGTTTCTAGAGAAGAGTATAAAGAAGTGCTAGTATTCTGGAGTGTTCCAAGCAGCTGTGGGCAAGCACAAGAACCACAGAGACAGGGAAACCAGCATCAAACAGGCAGGGAAATGACAGGAACAGCTCCTGTCCTTGATGGTTTATTCTGCACTGAGACTGCACTGAGTATGCTGCACCAATGCCCTGTCCATGCCAAAAATACACTAAGAGATTTTTCTTCCCAACTAATTATCACCATCTTGTTTGTGTGTGTGTTTGACTGATTTGAAAAACAATGTCAAAACACATAAATCTTTGAAAATTCACCTTTGCGGTTTCTTATAACTGAACTCTTTCTCTGGTGAGGAAGCATCGTGGATAACCTGAAGCAGGCAACCTGGGATATCAGGACTTAATTTTTTGCAGCTGGAGCCCTTGGCCTATTTCCATTTTCCATATCAGAAGGAAATGCATCACCTTCTCACTGCAGATTTTATTACAGAGATCAATAAAATAATACACTGCAAAAGAACAACCATTAAAGTGCTAGATTTACCACGCTGCTCTGCCTGTTACAGCCGGCCAGTCATCCCGGGCCCCACGAGGGCATCTGCATGACCTAAGGCTGTCTGATGAGGACATGAGCAATGTCTGATCTGGTGATGTCCCTGTCCTCACTCGCCCATGGTGAGCCCAGCAGTTCCTGTGTTGGTGGGGTTGTTGCCTGTGCCTTACTGAAATCTCCCTTCCCTTTCTCTATAAAAGAAAAAATGGTTGTGAAGGGGTGGATCCCAGTTAAAAAGCAAGGGGAAAAAAGCAGTCATGTGTCACAAAAGTGCTGCTATTAAATGCCAGAATATAGTCTTTACTATCCCCACACTCACTTTTAGTGACTGCAGGTACTCAGTCCTAGCAAGGCCCTTTCTAACAGTTTGCACCATTATTTAATAATTCTGCAAAAAGCAAGCAAAGCAGGAAGCTTCGCTTAAAATACTAAGCACCAGAACATGAATTATCCTAAATGTATAAAGACTTTTATCCTTTTTCAATGATCTCCATAAACTGTAACCATCTTTCACTACCCTGCATCAATTCGACTAATACTACATAAAACTTCCTAAAGTAGAAAAACTTTTTTAAAAGAAGCAAAGTCGTGGAAGGAGGACACATTATACTGCATGGTGGTCCCAGGCGGCTGCACACACGTCTGCTGCTTCTCTCAGCTTCGCCTCTCTCAGATCTCCCGGAACTCTACTGCAGCAGAGTATCCCGTCCTGTCTCCTGCAAGCATTCGCATATGCTGTCCCATCTCCTTCATGCTTATCTATCCTGATTCTCTCCTACTTCAGGCAAAAATATCCACTCTCCTGTGCATTGCTGGTCAACTTAACCCCTCTCCCCTCTCCTGCACAAATGTATGCATTTCTCCTGTCCTTTGCTACAAGTATAGATACCTTTTCTCCTCTCTATTGCAGGCATACACATTCCAACCCCTGTTGCCAAGTATGTGTCCCCTGTCCACTTTGCTGCAGGCATGTACATCCTCTCTCCTCCCTTCCTACAGCAGGAATATGTATGCACCAATTGGTCCTACTGCTGGCATAGATAGATGTCTCCTCTCCTCTCTACTGCAGACTTTGTATTTCCTCTCTTCTCCACTGCAGACACCTCTATGTCCTGTCCTCTCAACTGCAGGAATGTGTATCCAGTCTCCTCTCCACTGCAGGCATGAGCATTCCTTCTTCGTTTTCGGCAGATGTGCTTTTATATCCATGACTGTCCACTGCAGGAAAGCAAATCCCGTCCTCTCTACTGCAGCCGTGCACTTCCTTCTCTGCCTACTGCACAAATACATATCCCCTATCCTCTTCCCCAGGCCTATATACGTATCCTCTCTACTGCAGCTACACATACACCCTTTCTTTTTTAAAGCAGGTACGTGCACTCCTCCTCTCTATTGGTAGTGTGCATAGCCCTTCACCTCCCTACCACTGCAGACATACACATCCCCTTTCCCATCCTGGAGGCACATGCATCTTCCCTGCTCCTTCTAGTGCAGACAAACACATGTATCCCTCATCCTCCCTCCAGCACGGGCACACTTATCTGCCCATGTAAATCATGCTCTTGGCTCTCTTCTGGGTTATTAACTCTTGAACTTTAAGAACAAAACAAATAACCCCAAATTTTTCCCTGTTGAAATAAAAACAAAACCAAGACCTGCTGCTGTAGTTGAGAACTATTATTCTTGTTTTCAGTGACATCTTCATTCCATGGCCGCTCTCAATTCCACTGAAAGACAAGACCCTGCTTTGTCTTTGAGGTCACTTCTACCATATTCTAGTATCTAGCTCATCACAAAGCCTTGTGATTTTTTTTCATATTGATAGTTTACCATCCCTTCTACTCCTCAGCACTTCCATCACCATGCCTGCCACCCAGGCAATCGTCATGTTTGACCTGTACAATGAACTGTCAATTTTTTGTACAATGTAACTGTCTTTACAGTGCAGACTTCCTTTCCTCCTATCTTGGTCTTTCTATCTTATTCTCCATGCACTATCCAAAGTAGTCTTTCAAAAGTTAAATTTTATCTTATCCTGTCCTGGGGTATAACTTTTTGCTTACCTTTTATGGATAATAATTGATCTCTTCAGTGTGCTAAGTAAGCACTATATAAATTGTCTTTATGAAAAAGGTAACAAGGACAGGTACCCATGACCCATGACCTGTTAGCAACCAGGCCCTGCAGCAAGAGGTGAACAGCAAGCAAGCAAGACAAATTTCATCTGTGTTTCCAGCCACTCCCCACTAAGGCCTGGGTTCTGCCTCCTGTCAAGCCAGTGTGGCTCTGGTTCTCATCGGAACCTGAACCCTACCAGGTGAACTGCGCATGAGAGGGATCCAGGTTGAGGCTGCCTCTGGATCATTCTGAAAGCCTCTCCCATCCCAGAAAAATTGTCTTTCATATAACCTTTTTCTAGTGGCAGAAGGTTGGTGACTGCTGTTGTAACTCACTTGTAATTCTGTGAAGACCACTGCAGCTTATTATAAGCTGGGGCTTCTGGATCTTTCCACAGGCAGCCCTGTGGGGATTCTACATTTCCTGAGAATGAAAGTTTCTTTCACTTGCTTTTCTACCCAAAGAAAATCAGAATTCCAAGCCCTTAAAACTCAGTAAAAAAAATATTTACCGCCTGAAATAATTGTTAAATGAAAAAAATTACATTTTATTATTTGTCACATTTTGTCACCTTCTTAATTCTTAGAATATAAGCCCTGGATTAATTGGTATATTCTTCCTTTCGCAGATATAATGTGTTCTTAACTGTAATTAATTGACAAATTTTACTGACTTAGTTATCTTAATACATTACATTAACAGCTTAAGGAACCTGAAAGCTACCTGGTTTTCACAAGTAGTGTTTTGATTTAAAAATTAAGAAATGTAAGTGACGTAGAAGTAAAAAGAATTGTTAAGGATCACAAATAAACAAATATATACAGTTGCAAAAAAGAAACCATTCTGTTGAAAGCAGAAAGTAGGAAGACAGGACATATAAAGACAGAACTTATAAAATTGATAGTTGGGCCAACGTGACTGAACTATTTCCAGACAACCAAAAGCCATAAAATTTGAATCTGTTTCCCCTGATATTTACAACTTCTGGTTCCATGAAGCTGCTAATTAAGATATACTTGTTTACATCAAAGCTGTGCTATCTACAGAGACTTGCATGTGGATACAAGTGCATCTTTCTGTGAGGAACTGCAGAAGGACAGGGTTATCTGCTACTGTCAGGTGTAGTAGACTTTGGTACCAGGGAAATCAGAAGAAAATGAAATTCCCAGAGAAGGATGTGTGAATTTTCCTAGATCATTTTAGGAGAAGAAAAGGATTTGACAGCTAGAATTTCTATTGAGGCTAAAAGTCAAGATCCTTTGTAATATTTTACTATAAGTACATATAAGGCAGTGTTGAAACTTGGGCTACATGTTATATAAAATTCTCAGAGAAGTACAAGACCCAGAACAGTTAAAAAATGTTATTTTTCTGTGTTAGCAAGCATAATCTCACACCCTGGGATTTTTGCACTCTCAAAAGATTGAAACCACTGGGATGTGAACAAATTGTGATTTAGAGGAAGTACCTGAGATGCTTAAGAGAGGCAATGCAGGAAGTCAGAAACAAATATTTAACTGACATTATTGTTATAAGAATGGCCCTGTACATTTGAAACTCATTATTTTGTTAAGAAAAATCTAATTCTAGCAAATAATATTCTGAAATTTTTTCTTTTTTGGGAAGAAGAAGGAGAAGAAAAGGAGGAGGAGGAAGAGGAAGAGGAGGAGAAGAAAAACAGCAAAAAAAATCCCCACAATATTACAAACAATAGGAAATGCAATACCACATGATTTTTGAGGTCAAACTTATGATTATACCTTTGTCTGGGAAACATATTACCTGTCTCTTTTTGTTCTTTCTTTCTTTCTTTCTTTCTTTCTTTCTTTCTTTCTTTCTTTCTTCTCTCTCTCTCTTTCTTTCATTCCTATTGCCCCAATGGCAAATATAACCCAGATATGACCATTCAAGGACCATTATGTATGTTGTATGCTAAATATCTAGAGTAAGGAGACAGGCAGGCTTAATGCAGAACATCAATTTTCTACTAACTCACAGAACTCCAGAATGCTGCTCACAGTCTCTGAATTTTGTTTCCTTATATATTACAATTGCAATATTTATCATTTATAAGACTGAGAATGAAGACAGACAATTTGGAATATTAACTACTAAACAATAATTGGTGAGTTGAGCACCTTTCCATGGCTGTAATAAATATCTTGAGATAAAATGACTAACAAGGAACCTTTATTTTGGTGGTTTCAGAGGTTCTGGGCCATGGATGGTTGGCACTGTGGCTGCTGGGTCTGCATGAGGCTGCATACCATGCCAGGGTGTGTGCGGCAGGGGAGAACACTCACCTTATGTAGGTGGGGAAGCAAAGACAGGGAAGGGGCAGCATCCCAGTGTCCTAGTCCAGTAAACCCCAAATGGCCTCACTTCCTCTGACCAGTTCCCTGATAGGAACTGCTATACCTCCCAATAGCACCGACATGGTGACCAAGTCTTTAACCTGAGGGCCTTTGAGGGGCCCTCACCCAAACCACAGTAGTCAATAAATAGTATCCCGTTGTTGGTACTTTATCATTGTGCTGGCATTTTTATTCCAAGAACCAGAATGTTACAGATAAACTTAAGTGCACATTTGAAAAACTAATTATTGAAGATGTCAAGAAGAAATGGTGAGTGATATCAAAAAACAGGACCACTGTTGCTCTGGCTGCTGCTGCTGCTTCATTTAGTGCATGGGAAGCATCCATTGGTTTGGGGTGACCAGATTTCATTTGCTTGACTTCAGGTAATCATGATTTGGGATCCATCTCTTCTGCCCCAAGCTCACTCCACACAGTATGAATAGGAGCCTCACTTCCATTCTAGACCCAAACCGAGGTCCATCAGCAGCACAGCTTTGTGCTCAGCTACAGTCATGGCTCAGGCTGCCTAGAAGATCATTAACAGCCAATGAGATAAAGTAAAACCCTCCACAGTGTTTATAGGAGAAAGATTGTTGCTCTTTCTTAAAGGATTTAAAACCAGAATGGTTGAAGATCAGGAGGTAATGCAACTATCTTTCACCTTCCAGAGGTTTTCTAAGAGGAAGACCAGATAGAGAAGTGGGGAACCAATGAACACCCCAGGATCACTGTTTGTGGCCCTGATGCAGTTGAACTTTAAGCGTAACTATTGTGGATACATTTCTTTACCCCTAGACATGTATGCTAAAACGCTAGCTTAAGGTAGTGGTGGTAGAAGGTAAAGCCTTGAGGAGGTTGTAAGACCCTAAGACAAAGCTTTTCTGGGCGAGATCTGTGTCTTTATCAGTGATGCTGGAGGTACTTTACCAAGGCAGTACCAGAGAGGAGTCAGAAAATTGGTTTGCCCCAGATACTAAAGCTATGGACTGCTGGATCTTGGACATTCCATCCTCTGGAGCTATGAGAAAGAAACGTCTGCTGTTTATCAAATGCACAGATTGTAGTTCTGATTAGTAGCTAACTTGGTAGAATCGATGGCTCATTTGTAAAAATTGAGGTTTTTGAGAATTTTAAATTCTTTCTGCCTTTATTTTATACTTGTCAAGCATTATTACATTTAGCTTCTACTCTTGGTTTGATGCCATACCTGACTTTCTGCACATAGAACTATCCAATCAAATATTTACAAGGTTAGCCGGTACAATTTCTACCATTTTCCTCTCAGAGATGAGGAAATGGAGAAGTTATGGCCATAACTAGCATTATCATGCTGATGAGAAGTGGAGACACAACTCGAAAGTAGCTTGCAGAGCAAAACCCCAGATTTCCAACTACTCGGTGCTGCCATTGGTACTAACGTGGTGAGCAGCTCCCAGCTCCACAGAGCTGTAAATGCTCATGAACTTGTGTAGGTCTCACTAAGTCAGTCTTGATCTCCATTCTGGTAGATCTAACGAAGCATGTTTTGCATCTTGTTTGTTATGTCACAGCAGCAGTCAACACTGCTGACCATGTCCATGTCCCTGAAACATGGCTTTCCTTTGGTTTCTTATGGTTTCTCCTAAGAGAACTCATCTTGTATTCATGGAGGAGTTCTCCCCCTTCCTGGACACCTAGGTAAGAGACCGCTATAAGGGCCCTCCTGTCTGTATAAAAGCGCTCACTGTCTACCATTGTCACCCTCTCTTCACACCTGTCTTCTTCTCTAACACGACTGCCTGAGAAGTTTGTCTTTTCTACTCTCTAAAGCACTTTTCAAACTTTGTGTCCTTTACGCCTTACTGAGGTTCAGAACTCTCATTTTTTAAGTGACTCACCCTGAAGGTTGGAAAGCTTTCATGGTGCTGGCTCCTTAGATTTGGCCCTCAAAATTGTTACAGTTCAGCCTAAGTGTGGGTTTTTGTCCAACTTAATTTGATTTATGATGAACATTTGTTTCACTCTTGTCAAACAAGAATTCATTTGTTTAAAATAAAATAATTCCAAACCAGGAGGGAGAATGTACAGTTGGCAAACATGAAGATCACTGTGTTTCATTGTGTTAGCAAAAATTATGCTTCTTCTAGAGCCCATGAATATTTTTAAGGAAGTCTCTCTTACCAGTATTTGATTTTACCATGAACAAAGAGTCAGGAGACCTGGGCCAGCAGGAGAAAGAACAGACTTAAGTTGTCAGCAAAGATGGGTGGATAAAGAAATAGCTGTAAACTTCATTTACAGATAAGGAGATAGCAGAACGTAGAAAGGGAAGCTGATTCTTTGAACCCCAATTTAGTGTTTCAAATTGGGTGGTTATCCCTTTGCTTTACCTCAGAACACCTCACTGGAGATTGGATTATTTGCTTTTTATCATTTTAGTCAATAAAAAGATTTCTCAGGAGTGGCCTCTGAGTCACCAAGATGGTCTCATTACAAAGCAAGTAAAAGACAACAGCCTGCCTGGGATCCGTCAGACGTTTACATAGAAGATAAATAGGATCATACAGACAGAGTCCTCAAAAAATTTATCCATCACAAAAAGGAAAACTTCTAGAAATATTTTAATATTAAATTTACTGAGACATCATGAGATTAATACATAATTTGGCCTCTAAAATTTTAAGAGAGACTCAAATTGGCGGCCATTAGCTTCAAACTGCTGAGGTGTATATATACTTTTTTAGCAGAGTCTGCACATACAAGAATAATTTGTACTCTCTGGATATCGCTGGAAATGCTTCCCAGCCCTAACACACCTCAGGAAATAGGAAGGGGCCTTGACAGCTCTTTAGTCTCAGCACAGGTGCATACCTAAAATGAATCATGGAGGTGACTGTCCGCAGGTTAAGAATGACTGGATGTATCAGTCTATACTCCCACGAAGAGTGGAGACATGTTCCTTTTACCCCACAGCCTCACCAACATTTGTTATTTATTGGTGTCTTGATGACAGCCATTATTTCTGGATGAAATGTAATTTCAGTGTTTTAATGTGCATCTCTCAAATGTGTGATGTTGAATATTTCTTCATGTATTTATTTGCTATTTGTATTTCTCCATATGAAAAGTATGTGTTCATCTCAGATTCCCATTTTTGGATTAAGTCTTTGACTTTGGGGGGCCTGATGTTTTCAATTCTTTATATGTTCTAGATATAAGCCCTTTGTCTGAGGAGTAGTTGGCTAAAATTTTTTCCCAGTCTGTGGGTTTTGTTTTCACTCTGTTGGTGATTTCTTTTGATGGGCAAAACTTTTTAATAAGATGAGATCCCAATTGTGGATTCTTTGAAGTACTTCCTATGCAGTTTGCATTTTTTTTTCATGAACTCTTTGTCTAACCCTGTGTCTTCAAGATTTCTACCCACCTTGTTGAACCACTATGAAAATCAGTGTGGAGATTCCTCAAAAAACTAGGATTGGAAGTCCCATTCAATTCAACTATTACCCTTCGGCATATTTTCCCAGAAGAACTGAAAACATCATGCCAGAGTGATATATGCTCACCCATGTTTATAGCAGCACAATTTGTAATAGCCAGATCTTGGAAACAACCTAAATGCCCATCAACCATGAATGGGCAAAAAAAGATGGGGTATTTTTATACAATGGAGTGTTACTCAGCTACAAAGGATAAACTTGAGACTTTTATAGGTAAAAGGGTGGAACTTGAGACCATACTCATAAGCGAAATAAATCAAACTCACAAATGTAAATATCAGATTGTCTCCCTAGTATAAAAAAACTGAAAGAGTACTAAGATCCAAAACATACAATAGATATTGTGATAATGAAAAGGAAAGAAAGTGCTCAAAAGGAAAGTAAACTGGGATAGGGCAAAGAAGAATGTGTGTGTGTATATATATATATATATATATATATATATACACAGATAACTACACTACTAATCTCTGTAAGCGCATCAAAAAGATCAGTTTGTGCTCTCATTGTGTGGTTGTTTGATTTTTTTCATACCTACATTTTGTAACCTGAGCAACTATTTGTAAGATAACTACATGCAATATATTAACTATTGCTAATTTCCTACTGTTTTGTGAAATTATCTTTCATTTTGTTTTGTTTTTAAAATGAAAAAAGAATGACTGGATGGGGACAGCTTCCTGAGAACATAGATGGCTTCTATTCCCTAGGAGCTTTTCCTCATCCCCTTTGCCCTGTTCTCTACTCTGTGTCTCTTGTTCATTGTGTAAGTCATGCTCCTCTATAAGCTGTTATGTTCTGTGCATAACTCTGCAAGACTGGCCCTGCTCTGTCCTCAGATTATTCTGTATGGTTACAGCCTATCAGGTCTGTATCCCTTCATGTGTCCTGGCCTGATCTAACAAGTGTCCCACACTTACCTGTGTTATAATCAGGAGACCTGTACTCTTTTATTCATTAAAGTATACCAAAGTGGGTGTATTACTGCAATACTGTATATTTGTAATTCTTGCCATGGTTTCAACATGGGCAGTGCACTGAAAAACGTGAGCCACCTGGTTAAATCAGAAAGATAGTTAGAACTCCTCTTTTTTAGACTTTCCCTGATCAAAGGGAATCTAAGGACAACATCAGGACTTCCCTTCCAAGGACAGTGTACAGATATGGTAACTGAAGAAAATTAATCCTTTCTGCTCTTAGGTACTGTTAGAGAATTATTCAATCCAGCTGACCATGCTGGGTTCCAGAGGCCAGCCAATTGGCCCAGTTTTCTAAAGGATTCATGAAGTCTCCAGAAGCCTGTGAGGGGTCAGTGGAAAGCACTGGAAACCATAAGTTCAATATAAATGAAGTAGGAGGAAGAAGTAGAAGCTGGGATTGTGACCGAAAAGTTAAAAATCAGCAGTCTGATGCCATATTAAGACAAGATGTGCTCACCCAGCCCACCACATAGTTAGACCATTAGACTCAGTTAACCTTGACTGACCTATCAGCTGCAACTTAGAGGTGGTCAGGCCTGGCTCACTCTGACTGCATCAATCTGGATGGCTTGTACTGTCTGACATATAAATATATTCTATTTTCAAGGACTGTCCAACTGAGGTAGACTAGTCAAGGATATGCTTAGTTTCAAACACCCTCCTCATTTTCATGTTCCCCCCTAGATTCTCCCGCATTATGGTAAACAACCCCTCTAGCGAACCTGCCTGACAACAAATGATTTGACTCATATAACAAATTGCACAATAACCTACTATCAGCTATTGTACTTTCTGCTTATAAATCCTATCTCAGCTAAACTCAAAACTGGCTCAGCATTGGTGATTCAGAACTGATTCCCACCAGTCTGCCAGCATAGTAAAAGTTTCCTTCTAACTCCTTGGAGCAGAGAATCTAAGTTCAGTACCAGGTTTCTGCAGTACCTTAACTAAGAGACACTCAAAATCTGAGTTGAAACTGAGATGAGTTTCCACGTAACAATGAGTACAAAAATCCATTCTTTTGGGCTCTGCTCTTGAAACTACCCACTTGGAGCTTTAATATTTTTGACTGTGTTTTAGTATCCACCTTTGCTTACAGGCGCATGGCCAGGAATGTTTCTTTATATATACAAAGGGTTTTGTTGATATTTAAAAACATAATGACACTTCTAAAATTTCATTTAGGAGCAAATGGAACAATTAATAATGCAGCTGTCTCTGATGAAGCAAACCGATCTGTTAATCTAAAAATGTATATATTACCTCTGATAAAAATGGGCTGCCAACTGGATTATAACTACCAAAGGGAAGCAAATTTGGATCAAATAAATTGAAATGGTTTTTGTAAGGTAAAATTTGATTTGATACAACTGAAATGTGAAATGCCCTAAAGTATCACTGAAAATATTAAAGCTTTTTAAGAGGAAAATGCTGATGGCAAGAAAGGATATAAAAATGTAGATATTCCAGTATTCAGTGCACCCACCATGGAAGTGCAAAGAGCCATTATGGATTGGTGACTAATATAAAAATATGCACACAAGTTGTAAAATTATGAAAAACACCACTTCTATTTTCTTGGGTAAAGGAAGCCATAATGCTGAATTTATGGGCACATTTGAATTCCTGCCACTCTAAAAACTATTCCTACATTTTATGTCCAAAGACAGCTAATATAACCATCTTCACACATACCAATTTATGCCAAAATCGTAGCAAGTTGTGCAATGAGAGTCGTTTTTTACAATCTGCCTTGCTGAATTATTACTTTCATTGTCATTGCCATAATTTCTGCAGCATCCAGCTGTGCTTAGAATCAAACTTTGTGTCCTGTTTTACAAATGCAGGGAGACTTTGCAAACTGCTAGTGTGTAAAGAAATCTTTTTAGTAGTCCATACACTTCTCTAAGAAGCCTACTATTCCTGCCAACATTTGAAGTTATCTTCATATGTACTTTTATCAGGTTGAGGACACTGTCATTATTGTTAGCAGTGAGGGACATGTAATACGCTGGAAACCGTGTATCATAGACACACAGGGCATTGAATCTTCACAAACCTGTGAGCTGAGTAGCAGATAAAGAAACAGCTCTCTAATGACCCCTTTTAGTTACAACCCACTCCAACAGATTTGATCTCTGAAAACTTTATGCTTAGATCAGTTATTTTCTATCTTATATGACCAATCAAAGAATGTGTTCTTCTTAGTGACTAACTTCATTCATTAAAGCTATCTTGAGTAACATAGGGAAGGTAACTGTAAATCACACGTTCACCCTGATTTATAATAGTCAATTGCCTGACTAGACAACACGTCATCTGTTCTACTTTGAGTAGTTAGTTTCCCATTTGGAGGGGCCATTATGAATAATTTGCTTAAAACATTCAAAAAGTGACTTTTGGTGATTGCACTTGTCAGCCTTCTTACAGATGAGACAAAATACCTGACAACCACAACTTAAAGGAGGCAGGGATTTTGGAGTTTGAATCCATGGACAGCTGGTTGCAAGGCAGAAAGGTAGTGGAACAAAGATGGCAGCTGGGAAGCAGAGCCCAGGGGAAGAGGGGCAGAGAGGACGGACACTGGAGCAGATAGAGTGTTGGAGACCACTACGAAACAGCTCTGAGCAGGATTTAAAAGTAAGTACTTGGTTTTCTATGTTTATCTCTGAGTCTGTCCTAGGCCTAGGCCTAGGCCCTTTGCCTGGCGATGGGAGCTGATTCATAGTAAGTGAACCTCTGTGAATCACTGGGTCGTGGCTGAGGCCTGTAGTGGCCTTTGAGATCAGAGATACCTCAAAGGGCAAGATAAGGCCACAGCTGTGGACACTTGGTTCAAATATCAATTGAGTAGATAGAGACTGCAGCTGCAGGAATTACTCCTGCAGTCTCACTCCTACTATGTCTTCATGCTAAGATGGTTCTACTGAATTGACTTGACTCATTCCTTGGAGACGTCCTTGAAGTGACTCCCAAGGTCCTGCTCATTGCCTGCACTTTCCTCAGCTTCCCTGCCCTTTGTTGTTGGACCTAAATAAAAATGGGAAGTCCTGAGAAGTCTTTGCCTTAGCCCTCACAGCCTCAAGCTCAGCTAAAGTGTTTTGACCCTCCTGGAGCCTAAACGCATCCTACTTGTCTCATTTTATTTAAGCCTTCACTGTACACTCATTTGGGAGATTGAAGATCTAGGTCAGGACCCAATAATACAGTACCTAGCGCCACCTCCCACCACCCAGCCTGACATACTCAGAGACAGACAGTGTTACTAATCTCCCAGATGTCTCTCAAGCCAATCAAGGTGAAAATCAAACTTAACTATCACAATGATACATAGAACTTTGTTTTTGGGTGTATGAACAATAGAAAATTGCCACTTTTGCAATCAAAAGGCAGTTCCTTGGAGTTCAATCTAGTATCTAGGATTAGAATTGCTGGTTTTCATTGTATACATTCTGCTTTTCTTTTTTCAGTAGCCTCTGCTGAGTTTCCTAAACTTGTACCAAATGATACTTCTGCCAGCAGTGTTTTTTGTGGGGTTATGCTACAATAATTTTATTTGTTGTGGCTTTTAACTTTTTGAAAACTACTCTAAATGATTGTGTATTAGCACCGCATTACAGCTTAAATTGCCATTTTGCTAATGAAAATAGCACCCTTTGCGTATATTTGGCAAGGGCCAGGGATGTAGTGCAGTGTTGGAGCACTGCTTAGCATACCCAAAGCCCCAGGGTCTATCCCCAGCTTGGTATACATATAAAAAAATTTCACACCATTTCTTTGGGAACTATTTTAAATCTTTTGTCACTTGTTCTGAACATTGTCTTTTTTTTTTTTTTTTTTTTTGCCTTTGAGCTTATGGCATGTGTGAAATACTTATAAAGATTTGAATTTTTAATCAAAAATTTGTTGTTATACTTATGGTTCTGATTTAAAGCACTGCCTATTTAAAAGTCACAAAAGTGTTTTCCTATCATTTCTTTCAAAACCTCTACTTTCAATACTGGTTGTGTTTGTTTCGCAGTGTTCTGAACTCAGGGCCTTGAACCTTCTAGACCAGGTTCTACAACTGAGCTACAACATAGTTTGTCATTATAACAAGATTTTATTCTATGGGAGAAGACTTGGCTTTTGGGCAGATTCAAAATTTATTTGAAGCTATGTCTAAAAATGTTTCTTCTGAGTGACCAGATTAAAATAAAAATAAAAATGAAAATAAAATTACTTGAATTGTTAGATTAATGTTTGGTGTGATAAACTTCTAATGCTGATTTCAAGTGAAAAGTTGGTACTATTTCCAAAAAACTGATTTGCAAAAATGATGCTCTTAAAAATATTCAACTGTTCAAATTATCCCATATTTTACATTTTAAAATTAATATGCAGAAAATCTTTTATTGGCTGGACCTGGTGGTACACACCTGTATTCCCAGCACTCAGGAGGCCGAGGCAGGCATATTGCTTTGAATTCAAAGCCAGCCTGGGCTACATAGTGAGATCTTATCTTCAAAAACAAAAACCAAAAAACCTTTTTATTGACCATTTTAATATTAGTAGTAATTCAA
Organism: Cavia porcellus; assembly: GCF_034190915.1. Lineage (NCBI taxonomy): Eukaryota > Metazoa > Chordata > Mammalia > Rodentia > Caviidae > Cavia > Cavia porcellus. The sequence goes on along the minus strand of NW_026947511.1, from coordinate 36,959,292 downwards.
GTAATATTTAAACCATGTGTAGCATGTCACTTGAAATACTTCTAAATCGACTTTAATTAGAATATAATTCTACTCTCATTGATATGCTTTCAAATATTGCCCTGTATATTGGCTCATTTAATGTAAACCAACTCTCATTCTAAAAATATGTGAATTACTCATCTGATTAATCATGAACTTGACTTAATCCTCGATTTGATTTCATATTTTCTTTTTCAATCATTTCCTTTTCTTTTTTCCTTCATTTTTATTTTTTAACCCCAACTTTTGTTTTATTCCCATATTCTCTCTATGAGTTTCTAAAGGAGTTGCAGTAAATTTTAGATTGATTTAAACAGAGGATTGTCTAAAAATATTAGAGATTTCAGTAAACCTACATTTCATGAGAATAACAGGAACATAACTGATTGAAATATTAAATATCTCAACAAAAAGGGGATAAGTAAGAGCAGTAGTACAAATATGTGGGTATATTAAGTTGTGAAACAAAGAAAGTAGCCCTGTTTTTCTGTACACTCAAAACACATTTTCAACTTTACTGAGTTTTACTAAATACTTTAAAATAGAAATGTTGAAAGCAGTTGTTGGGAAACAGAAGGTATTAACTATGATAGCTTGGACCCTGGAATAAAATCCAAGGAAGCAAGAAATTAAAATTTGGGGAGCAAAGGCTTTATTTTAGGCCAGGTCTGGTGATACAACCTCCGGTAGCCAATTTGGAGACTGCACGCCCCAGAGACTGAAGAAAAGGATTTTAAAAGCAGAAGAGGTAGAAAACAACAACAACAACAACAAAAAACCCCTCAGAGCTGTTAAGCTGTTGACTCAAGTCTGGCAATTGTAAAGCTGTCCATTTAGTTCTGATAACATCGGGAGCCTTTGGTGCCTTTCAAGTTACTCCGAGTCTACAGATAAGCATTATCTCGGAATAGCACATCTGCAATAAAATTCGGAGAAGAAAGTAGAAAGTTAATTATTTTGGGACAGCTTGTTAGCAATAACATGTGGAAGGGGGCAGGTGGTTAATTGGGAGAGCTCATTAGCACTAATGTGAGAAGGGGTCAAAAGTTACAAGAAGCTGAAACTTAAGTTTTTACAAGGATTTGAAACTTAACCCTTTTGGCACATACAGAACAAGAGGGGGCGCATTATAGAACAGAAATACGGTGAGATTACATTTTTTGGGGTGGAAAAGAGCAAGATCAGGTAAGGGTTGTGCTAACAAGCAAGTTTCCCAAGCAAGTTTAGAAAAAAATATCTTTTTTTTTTTCAGCAGAGAATAGAGAAGTCTAATAGTAATTAACAATCTTTTGTTACCTTATTTTAGCACCACATCTGTTATTTGTAAAGGGCAACAATGGTTAACATATCAATTAGGTAAGATTTTGCAATTCTTTACAGAGGAGAGCATTGATTAACATATTAGGTCACCCAGACGGAGAAGGAAAACAAGGAAAACATATATATGGTATGGTCATGTTACAGGTAATTTGCTATAATACAAATATAATGAAGCTATTTTTCTTAGAATACAACATTAACAACATGCCATTTATAGATCTTAAGAGAGAAGAGCAGAATTTGTATGTTCTCACACAGCTCAATGGTAAATCTTAAGTAATGGATACACAGTTATCCTGAGCTGATTATACAAGAGTCAAACATCCCACTGTACTCTTGCATAAATATGCACTAATACTGCATATGAATTTTAAAAATTGAAAGAAAAACATCAGATGTGTGCATTTCTTTATCCTCATACTTCAGTTTTCTTCTTCAACTGCATGAAGCATTCAGAGCACTGAGCATCAGCAGGAGGGTTCTGCACACTGAGCAGAGAGGTCTGGGAGCACAGCCCCAGGTGTGGTCACCACAGGCTCTCAGCAGGAGCCACCCTGGGCTGCAGCAGGAGGCAGGGCAGTTGGAGAAAGATAAGAAAACAGGACTGTGGTTAGAGAAGACAAGGAGAAAGCACTCAGGCTCCAAGAGATGCTTCTAGCACGCTCATCTTTTTCCGTGTGGCCTGGATCCTGCTCCAGATGCTGAGCAAATGGAGAGCTTCCATATGTACCTGGAGAGCCAGAAAGAAGCTATTTGTCTCTTCTTCTTAACCCTGACATGTTCAGTGCAAATGGGGAAACATAAGAGATCTTGATTATTTTCACCAGCTTTATATCATGAAGGTACCCAATAGAATTATAGTAAAAAAAGAGAACCTTTTTAATTTGCATGTCACTATTCGTTTAGATAATGGCCCTCAGGATTATCTGTTATCCTGTGGTTTTAAAACCTGACCAAGCAATTCAAAACCAACAAGTTTGGTTCTTTACCTGTCATTGGACCCACCTCACTCTACTGTCCTCTCAGTCCCCTGAGTCAAGCCATTAGGTTGAATGTATCCACGTGTGTGTGTGTGTGTGTGTGTGTGTGTGTGTGTGTGTGTCCATGTGGTCCTGGAGACTGAAAACAGTTAATGATAAACTGCACCCCCATAAATTGTGTTTTAATATATTGTGAGACTGAGCCAGGAGAAACTGGGATTGCAAGTGTACCCCACCGCGCCCACCTGATCTATCTATATTTTAATTTAGTCTTACCACCTGATAGATTTAAAAATAGAAAATGATCAATGCTGGGTATTGATAATGACACTACAAAGGAAATAAAACATATAGAAAAACTTATTTTCTTTGGAGAAAAATTAATTTTACTTCTCATGATACTTCGGAGAATCCAGACTTTGAGGTTCTATGAAACAAGTTCTGTAGTTGCTTCTAAAACTAAAATATGCATGAAGTTAAAAATCTCTCAAAGTTATTAATAGTGATTGGTGCCATGAATCAAATGTATGATCAGAATTTCCAACAAGAACTGAGTTCTCAGAAGTTAAAGAGATAAAGAAAATGTGAGAGATTTACACACTGAAATACCACTCGGCCATTAAGAAGAATGAAATTTCGTCATTTGCAGGAAAATGGATGGAATTTGAGGCTGAAGTGTTAAGTAAAATAAGTGAGACACAGCAAGTTAACACTGCACGTTTGCTTGACAAACCTGAAACACTGAATTCAGGCTTTCACTACACACGCAAAAAAAAAAAATAAATAAATAGCAGATGGTAGAAAACAAAAAAAAAAGATTTCTTTGGAAATGAGGGAGGGGATTGGCAGAGAGGGAAGGAGGGAGGGTAGAGAAAGGGGAAAAGGTTCAAAAAATGATCAACATAGACTATATGCATGTACAAAATGGATATTGCAATATCACAGTATTACAAGTAATATGTCACATATCATAGGGAAAAAATTGGATATCAGATCATTTCCGATTTGAGGTTTTCAGCTGGAAAATGCTCTGTATGTATAGTCTGCAAATATTTCCAAACTCAAAAAACACTGAAGTTGGAAATAGTTCTTTTTTCAAGAATTTCAGGTGATAGTCATTCTGTGTTTTCATATTAATAAATACATTCTACTAAACCTTTCCAAAGAGAGAAAGGGAATTAATTTAATAACTTCTTGAGGATACTGTTGACTTTTAGAGCTAGATAAGAATTAAATGCTAAAAACTATCTTTCATTTATGCTTAAAAATAACCTTTCTATGTGTTAAATTACATTTACAGTATTTCCCATATAGTAAATAATTTTAGGGTTAATGAATTTTCTTACTAAAATGACCAAAAACTTAAAGAGTGCCTTCTTTTATAATATCACTTTCAACTGTATTCCCAGACCATTTTTTAATAAAGGTGAGTTGGTAATTCTCCATTTTTTACTGTTTACCAGCCAAAGTTTGAAGCACTAAAATGCGATCACAGAGGCAGAGACCAACCAAAGTCTTGGTAACATTCCTGTCCTCCAGGACATTAAACTGATCACCACACATTATTATTCATGGCCCATTTACTTCACTCAGGAGCATCTTGATCCCTAAATACCTCATCTCATTCAGCATTTGTCTCAATTTGGAGAGAAGTGGTCTTTTAACCATTATATCTATTCATTTATTTATGTCTTATATTTCTGATTTATTTCACTAGAGTTTGTACATAACATTATAGAAATATTTTCTATATTTTATTATTTATACTTTTGACAGCAATGCATATGGTGGTATTTTTGAATTTTTAACTTTCACTACCTGTGATAAAATATGTTTCTGTTTAAAATTATAATCACTCGCTATGAGGATAGAAAAAGTCCTGTTGATGAACTTTATCTATTACCTTGTATTCTTGACCTTGACATAATTTCTTATTAGTACTGTAATTTTTTTTTCTTTTTGTCACTTTTCTGGAGATGTTGCCTAGACAGCTATGTCATCTATGATGCAAGTTATGACTTTTAAGTCCTTCCAAATCTATATTGATTTCATTTACTTTTCTTATTATGATGTTGACTAAGAGTGACAATAGGATCTATTCTTCATTTATCACCAAATATTAGGGAAACACATTCAATTACTGAATACAAGCTGCAAGTTTATAATATTCTTTATTCACTCGAGAAAGTTATTTTCTACTTCTAGATGAGAAGTTTTACTGTGAATATAATTTAGTTTTATCTATGTAATTTTTAATCACTCTATAATAATGATCATATAAGGCTGTAGATGTGACATGTTCCATGGATTGATTTTTAAATGCAGAATCCTTTGAGGCCATTGGTATCTTCTGCTTCTCTGCAGAATTCTGTGATCTCTGAGAATTTATCGAAATGCAATTTGAAAAGAAGCTCAGAGAAATTTGTGTATTTGGCACTTGGAAGCTTGAAAACTAAGAAAGAATAATATAAATCTGTCTCAGCAATAAAATAAATCTGTGACTGTCATTTTAACACCATTGAAATTGCTTTAGAGACAATTGGCAATAGCAGTGAATTACTAAGTTCTCATGAGAGAAATCACTTTGAATATTAAAAACGAGTCTATAAAGAAAAACTTGCTTACAGCATAAGAAGCCATAATAAATTCTTTCCATCATAAAAATATTTTGTATATTTCTCTGTTTTTATTTGCCTGCACTCCTTCACTCATTATTTCTTTTTGTCTAGTTCATAGGAAGAACCCCCTGACTGTAGCATGGTTCTACACATTTTGATTACACAACCTATGCTTGTAAACTTGATTTTTTAAAAACAAATTTGCAAAAATCTTTTCAAGAAACTGGTTGAATACAGTCAGATTTTGAAACACTTTTGAACTTTGAGAACAGTATTTAAAAATCATTTTAATATCTTCTCCCTGTACAATACTACATCATATGATCTACAAAATTACTCTGTTATAGTTGTACCATTTTCCATTGTTTTATTATTTGAAGAGCAGTATTTTCTCAGATGATCACTATAAATAAGGAAAGTACATTTTTGATAAGGGCTCAGAGTTAACCTGTTTACTTACATGAATATTAAAGGTTACTAGGAGGTCATTTTCTGCTTTTTAATCTTTTCTTCTGCTTTTCAATCTTTCAATATTGGGCCATAAGTAAAATTTTTCACTTTTGCAAGACCTCTTGGTAACCACCATTTTGTAGAATAAATTGTTTAAATAGACTGCAGGAAGCAAAAGTAAAGTATATCTTTAATTATTTCAACAATGTTACTGCAGTATGTTTAAAAAGTCAAACCAAAAGTAAAAGTCAAAAAAGATAAGACAACAAAATAATAGAGCCACGACCACAAAAAAACTTTTTATTCTATCGAGGTTAGTAAGAGTTTTACAAAACTATGTTAAGGATTAGAGTAAGGCATATAAAATATTATCCTAGAGGGTTATTCATTTTGTACATTTTTCCACCTCTGTGTTAGGGACTGTCTTCAGACTGATCTACCAATATTAGAAGAGATATCTCATATTGTCAAATGTAAAGAGAGGAGCATACACAGAGCAGATAAAAGCCACGTATTTTAGAAGCAGTGAAGAAGCGAAGACACCTGTAATGTAACCTTAAATCTGAGAGAAGCAAAATTTGCAAAGGAACATTACATTGAGTATTTTGGAGAATAAAGAACACAAGTGAATAAGAAGTGAAATGGAAGATTTATCACAGCTCAGGAAAACTAGATAAAATGTACTTGAGAATTTAAAGCACATTTGATAAGTTTAAGCAAAAAGCATGTCGGGGCTGGGGATTTAGCTCAGTGGCATAAGCACCTGCCTTGCAAGCAGGTGGTCGTGAGTTCGATCCCCGGTACCAATAAAAAGTTAAAAAAAAAAAAAAAAGTTAAAAAGCATGTAAATCCTTTCTTGGCAGTCAGGGATCCCATCTAAACTAGAAACCCACTCTCACATATTGGAGGTTTACCTTCTCCTGAACACCTAATTTAACCTTGAATCAGAGATAACTTTGTAGAGAACAGTTAAAAATTTTGTCAAGTAGTATATTAGTCTTCCTTTGCTCATCTTAAAACAGAAAATATCCTAATTTCCTTCATTTTGATAGATATGTGTTTCTTTGTCAAGTTAAATTGATGTATCCAGAGTTGCTTATATAGGGGGACCAAGGGGAGATACTCACTCCATCAATATAAAAACCAATACATCGGAAACTATCCAGTACTTTGCTGATTAAATTTCCTGAAAATACAAGTAGTCTTTTTAATACCTGTCTGTATTTTCTCTGTGTGACTTTTCTGTGTTCTAATCCAAGGTCTGACCATTTGAGGTCAAACCAATAATCTGGCAATTAAGTTAATCAGTTCATTAAGGACTAGGAATTCATTAATTTTCATTAAGAAAGTACAGGGGAGCTGGTGTGTTTCAGACTCTAGGAAATCTCAAGAGTCTTAAAGTCAGAATTCACAACTTTTGTAATATAAGAGCTGTTTTTAGAGAATAATCAGAGTCTTGGTAACATTTCTATCCTCCAGGACATTAAGCTGTTCACCACTCACATTATTATTCATGACTGGTTCGTCTCATTCAGGAGCATCTTGATCCCCAAACACCTCATCTTATTTAGCATTTGCCTCACACACCTGATCACCTTGGTGCTCTAGCTGATCCTCCCTAGGCCTTTTCTCTTTTCTGGTTTTGCATATTACTGCTGCACTCTTTCTCTCTATTGAGCAGGAAGCCAAAAGTATTTATTTTCAGTAAGAGTTGTAGTTTTTCTCTATCACTCCTCTAAAAGTCTTTTGCACTAGCCTGACTTCTTTCATAAAGTTCACTCTTCTTTTGAGAGAGTTGTCCTGTTTGGATTTAACTCAGATAGGTAGAGATTACAATGCAACTGAGATGGGATATTCAAAGGCTGAGGTTTCTTATTATGACAAAGCTTGTATTTTCAGGTACATAGGTAGCTAACGATTTCATAGGCTGATTGACACACTGTATTTGTGAGTGTGACCTATCTGTTGGTTTGCATGACGTTATCATGGAGTGGAATTTAGGGAGAAAAGGAATTAAATTTTGACTTTTCTACTTAATATCTTATAGACACCTATACTGCTTGCATGATTATGCTTGGGATAAATGTGATAAAGCACTTTGTTTTTATTTTTAAAATTTTAAGTTAGATGCATTTGTAAATAGAGCCATCACATCCAGTTTTAGTGTTTGATACTTATATATGCCTCCTGATCAGTTTAGTGCCCCAGTGTCCATGCCCCCTCCCAATCCCTGCTTCTTCAGACCCCTTCCCATCTCCAGAGAGTCTACCTTTCTACTTCTTAAGAGGGCTTCTATTGCTGTTTATATTATATATATTTTGTGTTTCTTCTGAATATCATCCCAAAAGATTTAAAGCGATACCTGAATATTCTCATTTATAGTAGCACAACTCACAATAGCTAAATCACAGAACAGAAGAAATTAAGAAAATATGATATATCTACACAATAGGGTACTACTTATCTACACAATAGAATATTACTTATCTGTACATTAGAGTACTACTTAACTATTAAGAAGGGTAACTTTGAGTCATTTGTAGGAATATGAATGTATTTTAGGACCATAACAGCAATTGAAATAAGTCAGTCACAAGAGATCAAGCCCTTTAAAGACTTTTGTGGTGGCCTGCACACACACAAACTGGTCTACAGCCCCCCGCACTCTGCTTCTCAGCCTCTGCTCCTCAGGCTATTTTCTCTTCTTCCATAAACATGCTGAAATCTATTCTTATCTGCTGATATCTAACTTCTGTTTTTTCTGTTCTTGTTGTTGAGTATTTTTGTCTTTTAGTCTTTTATCATCCTTATAATGGAGTTTCAAGAGGAAAAGGTGACAGCCTTGTATTACCTATCAATCATTGTGGATGATAAACTGCTCAATATAATTTTCTTGCCAAATAGATTGTGTTAGTCTTTGCCAAGTCTATGAATGGTATATATCTAATTTACTGAAGTGCCATAAAATGAGTATTATTATTCTCATTTGAGGTTTTAGGTGTTAGCATAACATCATCACTTAACTCAAATAATAAGCTCAGTAATAAGCATTCAGACCCACTTTTTCCCCTACACAACACCAATGCTGTTTTTATCCTCTCAAGTAGTGGACACATCAATAGTACAGAATGGAAGATTATTTTAGCAATTAGGGAGTCTCAGCAGTAAACTAGGTTTCCAAAAATACTACTGCATTTCTTTTTGTACTTATAAAAGAATGCCTGAAACACACAAATAATTTTCACAATAATACAAAGTTACTTTATTTGTTTTAGAGGACCAATGAGTTTCCTATTGCTAAATCTGAGTCACAATGCTCATTTATTTAGCATAAAAACAACATTTGACACCGTGATTATCCCATCTCTCTAGAAAAGCCTTTAAACAGCCATGTTCTTCTTCTTTCTTTCTTTTCTTGCTGGTATAGTACTTTTTCTTAGAGACCTTAGAGTTCTGTCTCCATGTCAGCTCTTTTCTCTCTTCAGGAGTAACCTTCAGTGGACTCTTCTAGTCTCCGTTTTTTCTTTGTTTTGTTTGTTTGTTTGTTTTTGCTTTTGCTTTTTTGAGGCGGGTTATCACTACATAGCCCAGGTTGGCCTTGAACTTGCAGGGGTCCTCCTACCTCATCCTCCTGAGTGCTGGAGTCACAGGTACACACCACCCTGCTCAGCTTCTATAATGTCCATAAACAGCACTTCTTGCTCAAGTGGATTGCTCAGTGCGAATCTCTGCACTGGCCTTGTCATGGTTGACAGATTGTCACCTAGAGAAGTTTGGAAGCTTGACTAAGTGACTCAGCAGTTCTACATCCTAGGGCATAGAGGACCCACCCTAGGGCATGGAGCCTGCTTACAGTATAAAACGGCTCCTGTTGCTTTTGCTGTCTTCCACTGCCATGAACTGCTCCCCCTCTGCCATGACACCTTGCCTAAGAACCAATTGATTATGAATTGAAACCTCTACAAACTGTGAACTAACTAAAGATTACCTTCCTTAGTTTTAGGCATCAGGGATTTTGTCTCAGTGATGAGAAAAGTTAACACAGGCCCAATTCCTCCATGAAATTTGCTCTCTTTATCCTGATGTTTGCTTGACTTCCATGTTCTTGTGATAGAAAGTCTTTAGACATCTGGTTATTTCCAACCTAACTGTGTAAAACCAAACCTTAAAATGTCATGTCATGTACTGTAACTCCAGGCTCCAGTCATTCAACCCAAAATCCTTCCTTTCTTTTATGCATATGTAATGTCTAACACCATCAGCAACTGACTGCCCTGGAATTCTATCTGGAGCCATCTACTACTGCTCATCATCTCATCACTTTGTCCCAATTACCGTCACCATCAGCTCTGCCAATAGCCTTTGGGGCAGATTCTCAACTGGCTGCTGACCCTACCATTCTCTGTGCAGTGTATTCTCATAAAACCCACTAAAATATATATAAACTTCTGGTATACCTCTCCTTAATCCCCCATCACACCCATTTCACTCTGAATAAATGTGAGCCACAGTACTGGTGTAAGCATCATTGCTGTAATTTACCATGGTCTCTCCTGCCTGCTCTTTCCCTTCTGCTTTTCCAGATCACCAGGCTCACTCCAGGCTTAGAGCCCAGCCCCGCTGGAAATCTCTCCTTTACCCATCATCAAAGCCCTGCCCCACTACTCGTTTGAATCTTTGCTTAAATCACTCCTTCTCTGATCTTGCTTGGGTTCTATTCACAATGGCACATTCTCCCACAGCTGTCCCCACTGCTCTTGTCTGATAACATTTTTCTTCAGTGTTTATCACTTATCATCCCCCTCCTTTCTTTTTTCAGTACTGAGAATTAGACACAGGGCATTTGTACTGAGCTATCATACCAACACTGTTTTTATTCTTTATGTTGATTCAAATTTGTGATTGTTCTGCATCAGTTTCCCAGAATATTGGGATTAGAGGTGTGCACAACTTTGTCTAGTTTATATTTTTAATGCATCTAGGCTCTCTAACTCCTATATGTGTGTTAGTGTTGTAAAATACAGATTTTTGCTGCTCTCTCTTCATTGGATATATTCTTAGTGTTAGAAAAGTTTGTAAATTGTAACAGAGCCTCAAAATTCAGTATTTGCTGTATTAATGAATAGATAAACAGTGGCTGGTTAGGGTCTACTATGTGAAATCTTGAAGGAAAATAACTAAAAATACCCATATCCAGGAAAGACTTATTACAGCATCTGTGAAGATGAAGGTTCAAGACAGACCCTCTGATATGTATGTTAAAGTAATTCCAGGAGAAATCAAGCTGAAAATGTGAAAGAAAAACAGTGCAATTAGAGAATACTCATATTTACAGTCTTAAATTTGTAGAAATATATTACCTATGAACTATCTTTTTCCTCTTTGATCTCATAAAAAAACTGGTGTTTTGTATATCAGTTAATCAATCAATAAACCTCCAAAGTAGGTTGAGGTTTCTTTGCTCTTCAAACCATCCTTTAGCTGAAGGCCTAGCCCCTAAAATGACTCTGTCTACTGCTCTGAGCTGTCTGCCATCATCTCTGCCCACCAGACACCTCTGCAAGGTGAGCCAGCTTCCTCAACAACAAGCCTGCTCTGATGAACAGAAGTCTGCCCCCAGGAGGTGCATTTACAAGGCTGTTGGGCTGTTCTCAGCAATTCTCCAACTTGCATTTTACACTTCTTTGGTTCTGAAGAGGAAAAAAAGCAAGAAACAACTTCAATGTTTTTCAAAAGCAAAATACCGAATGTCATCATATTAAGTGGCTGTAAAATGAATTTCTAAGAGCTCTCTTGCTGCCTTAGGATGATACCATTTTGAATTCCATCCATGGTTAAGTACCATCAGCTCACATGGAGGGTTAGGCTTCCTTAAAATGTGTTCCTATTTTCAGCTTAGTAGTGAATCAGAGCTGGTTTTGAGAATCTGGTTCTGCTTGGTTGAATTCTGAGAGTTTTTCTCAAGAAAAGAAAATACTAGGCATCTTCCTGATGCTGCTTGAAAGGAGCATAATTGATATGTCTTTGAAGTTACTGCCACACTTAACATATTTCTTCCAAAGTACTTTGGGAAATGTTGAGAAATAATGACTCTAATTGTTCCCTTTGTGAGAACACTTAACTTACTGTTACTTAATGGTCACCAAAAGTGCTATACTTTACAGCTAAATGGGTAGGTTAGGTGTGACAAGTGAGAAGGACACAATTAGCACAGCTCAGTGCTGGACTACAGGCCTGGACAGAGAAAGAAGTTATTGCTGTGAGTGCAAACCAGGGGCTTTCTGACCCCAACATTATGAAGTTTAAGTGGAAGGAAGGCCAGTGGAGAGTGGAAAGCTGAAGAAGCCTTTGCCAAGTAGCACAGTGGACAGTGTCCTGGTTACTTTTCTCATTGTTGAGGCAAAATACTTGACACCCAAAATGAAGGAAGGAAAGGTTTATTTACTTCACAGTTTGGGGTGGTGTCAGTCCCTACTCAGCTGTCTCTAAGGCAGGGTGGTGTGACAGAAGAACAGCAGTTCATGGTGTCAGAAGACAGCAAAAATAACAAGAGCAAAAACCTCAGAAAGAATATTCTTCTGTTTCTTATTTTGCGTGTAGGCCACACCCACTTGAGTGCAGCATTCACACTCATAATTGCAGCATTGGACCATGAATCATTCACAAAAGCTAGCAGCCTGCCCCCATGACTCCATGAGGCTTGGAGGGACACCCAGACACAAACCATAACATCACTGGTCAGTGTTGCTGACAGTTTCATGACTACAGTTACTTAAAGAGATATGTGCATTTTCATTATTAATTCATTTGCTCGGTGCATACTTACTCTCGTTTTGTCTTGTTTTCCTAACTGCAGTAAAAAAAAAAAAATCCTAGGTAGGTAGACATTCTGTATCAGATACAGTTGTTAATAAATATTACTAATTATACTAAGAACCTGATTTGAAAGAAGAGCAGTTACTCAGCTGTTTGGGATACGGGAATCTGTCTTCCTTGAAACTATATTTTTCATAAACATCTCCTGTGAATATCTTAAGTATTGAGTATGTTGATAACTATATTTCATAAATATGATATTCTTGAGATTAAAATATATATTAGAATCAAAGTAATCCTTTCTAATGCAAAATATATAGTAGCAGGTTAATGTTATTCAGACAACCTCCTATTATCTTGAGTGTTGAGTTTGTAATGTTTGAAGTTATCTTGAGAAATCTTTTGAGATGTTGAATATATTAAATGAAAATAAGTGTAAGTTTCAACACTGATTTTTGAATGAAAACCTTCTTCACAGGAAGAAATCAAGACCATGATGTTCCATACCCACATGCCATCTATCTGTTCACCAGCCATGGGGACAGCATTTTTCTAGATGAAGTAGCCTCAGACCCAGAGTATTGACATTAACATTCTTTGAGACAGAGTCTCTCTGTGTATCCCAGGATGACCTCAAACTCACAACCCTCCTATCTTAGTCTTCTGAGAACTGGGATTACAGGTGTACACCACCATGCCAGCTAAAAAATACTTCTAATATTTGAAATATTCCCCCAAAACCTTGGTAACTCAAAACACATATCTCATTTGAAGTTTTAAAAATCTTCCTTTCAGTGAATAATTGAAGAAATGAGAAATAATAGGTGCGGAGATTAGGAGTGTAGCTCAATGGTAGATTTCATGCTTAGAATGTTCAAAGACCTAGGTTCAATTCCAACTGCAAAATGTAATAGGAAAAAGGAAAAAATAAAGGAAGAAAGACAAACAGAAGGAAACAAAGAAAGAAAGAAAGAAAGAAAGAAAGAAAGAAAGAAAGAAAAAGCAAGTGAAAGAACTAGGTTTAAATTTCTAAAGAAAATATTCGATGCATTCCATGTGCAAGTAAAACTACCTGTGAAATTTATAAAGTTTGAACTAAATAAAAAATACCTTTCAATAGAAAGGATAAATATAAAATATATAGATATATAAATGTCTATAAGTTTAATGAAATCCCTACATAAATTTAATTTAAATATATAGAGACATATAAATGTCTATAAATTTAACAAAATCCCTATAAAAATTGATACTGAAGTTTTAGCTAAAGTCACAGAAGTTCTGATGAGAAGAAAGAATGAAGACTAGCCAATCAAATACTGACATGCATTGTCAAATTTAAAAACTACTGCAGTGACAAGAAATGAGTGATGGAACCACTCAGATATGTATGAGATATTAATAAATAAAAACCAGGATTTTGAATAGTGAAGGGAGCTAGTTATACAGTGGATCATTTGGACTTATGCACTCACCATGCTGAGGATGGAGACCTAACAGTTTTTTCAATGATTGCCTAAAATGAACAATGAAATAAAATTTAGATAGAACCAAAATTGAATACAGGAGGCAGAAGTTTAGCTGAGCAGCCCACCAGGCAAGCACCGGGTCATGAGTTTGATCCCTGATACCAAAAAAAAAAAAAAAAAAAAAAAAAAAAAATACAAATGTGAAGTCTGTCAAAACTTTGGCATAAGTACAAAATTCTTTCTAAGAGAATGGCAAAAGGCAACACACAAACACACACACACACACACACACACACACACACACACCCCATGATAACATGAAGGCAGTGAACACTGATTACTTAAGTGTCTTAAATTTAGACAAGAATCAGGAAACGAACTTAAAAGAACAATATGTATGGTCATGTAATTGACAAGGCACTTTTGGAAAGCTACTATAGCAAAGATTTTTTTTAAAAAATGAATAAGAGAAATGTAAAAATACATGAACTGGAATTGAAGAATAAATGAAGACATCTATAAACATTTGAAAAGATATCCCATTAATAATTGGATAAATATATCTTAAACAATAATGATAACTGATATCACACTATTTAATTGACAACCTGAACATTTCATAATAGTGATTGGGCAAATACGTGTGAAAAGTATTGAACATAAGATACGGAATTTCTTGCAGGTAACTATTGCCACAGAATCATAATTTCTTACCTGAAAACTGTGGCAAAGTACCTTAGAATACAGCATAGTGTGGATTTAGGAAGTGTTTAGTCTTAGTATGGTTCAGTTACCAAATAATAACATAAATTTAGAGCCAGAGGAGGAGAAGAGGAGAAAGAGGAAGAGGAGAAAGACAATAATGGCTCCTCCATGGTTGCGGTCAGGGTTTTTGTCCAGTTTGGGGCTAAAATTTTGGAATTTTTAGTGTATGGATGAGATATGATAAGCCTTTAATGTAAACTGTTTCACCATTTTTGAAGGGTAATTTGACAATGTAGATCAGCTTTCTTATAGCTATACTCATATACATGCATAACTATGATAAAATATTTTACTGCAGAATTATTGCTGCTGTTGATAGGGTGACAGACACTGACTCCAGTGTAGTCAACAAGATGCTGTTTAAGTCATGGGTATGTGTGGAAAAGAAACCTTTATAAATTCTGAGTTGTTAATTAGGAAAAAGAAAATATGGTATAGGATGATATGCAACCTTATGTATGTCTTCAAATCGTTACGTATATGATGATGAAATATGAAAGACTTCCATTTCTTGAAAGTCCAAACAACACACTATTAACATTGGCTGCGTCTGTGGAGATGGCTTGGAGTACAGAGGAGGATGGTCACCTACATTTCACTATGTCTTTTCCATTCTCTTGACACCCTTCCAAGAGCAACTCTTGGTTGCAGATGAGATTAAATTCTCAGTGCAAAGATGTGCAGATATTTTATTTGGATCAGTTGTGTTCATGTGTGAAAAGTTATTTAGTGTGATAAAATGCCTCCTTAACTAAAAATTTAAAAAATTTTGAAAAACATTCAAACAGCGCCTATAGTGATAAAGAAGAGAGACTCAAGGAAAATATTTATACAAAAGAACAATTATTTTACATAAGAAA
The DNA here is from genome assembly GCF_034190915.1 of Cavia porcellus. Taxonomy (NCBI): domain Eukaryota; kingdom Metazoa; phylum Chordata; class Mammalia; order Rodentia; family Caviidae; genus Cavia; species Cavia porcellus. Next base: position 36,943,993 of record NW_026947511.1, on the reverse strand, counting down.
TATGTGAAAAGTTTAAATAACCCATTTTGAGTTTCAGAAGATGCAGAAGTTAACATGAGTCAGGTTTTAAGGATAATTTTCTCAAAATGGCTTTTAGGGTAAGTCTTACGTTGGGGACTGGACATTGTGGATGACGCAGAAATGAGAGGCAGAGGGACAGGGACCGTGAAGTCTACATTAGGAGACAAGATGCCAGGCAATACTGCACCCTGGCTTTTACAAACCTCAATTTTCCCCTGGGATGACTAATTTCATAACAATTTTAGATAAGGTTGGAGGGGACCATTCGAGGCTAGAGAAAATTAGGGAACCTTCCCAATAGACTACATTTGCATGAAGACTTCTAGTTCTCCTGTAAAATCTACTGTTAAACACAGTGATATCTGGAGTAAGATCTACCTCTAAAATGTGCAGGAGAGGACTGATTGGGAAGGTATAAGGGACCGTCATCAAATCACTCCCAAATAACGACCTTGCCTGAAATGAGCCTCACACCATTGGGTTAGTGGTTCTGTTTCGAGTCCTCTGAGATCAGCGCTTTAAAGAGAAAGGGAAAATCTGCCCTCCACAGTGCCCCTGTAAGGGAATCTGCTGTGCTGCTATTGCAATGTCAGAGAAAACTGCTAATCAGGAAAAAGTCCCCAGGCTGACCGTGAAGTCATTCTCCACTCCATTTTGGAGAGACTGCTGACTCTGTGCTATTATCACTGCTCAAATAGTGCTTTGGAGAGTACTAAGGTAAACACTTGAGCTTCAGGGTTTCATTATGACCTTAGGAAGCCCACAGATGCTGTGCAATTCCTGTATAGACCAGGAAAAGTGGAAGACAGTGTCTATAGCTTACTCTAAAATCCACAAATAAGACCACACCCAAGAGCTCACTGGTGAGGAATCTACCCTCAGAAACTGACTCTGTTAAACAAGAAGATCCTACTGCTGTGGATTTACCAAAGGATTTTTTAAATCAACAAACCCTTCAAGCTCATACTTGACAACAGACACAGTTCAAACATGAAGCTGTGCTTTGTTGCAGATGAGACTGAACTCTCCTTGCAAAGATGTGCAAATATTTTATTTGGATCACTTGTTTCCATCTGTGCAAACTTAATTATTAAACCATATTCCAAAATTTTAATTGCAGTCAGTATAATAAATCTTCACAGTATTCATATGTTGTCCCCCAAAATCCTGTTGTTTTATTTTTTACTATGCTTTCCTCCCAAGACTTGGAGGTAAAATGAGATTTACTGTGTTGCCTTTGAAAAGGAGATAAATTAAGACGATGCCCAAAACTTCCCAGCTCTCTTAAAAACCCTTAGAAATACTTATTTGAATTGGAGATCAAATATCGATCAAATCTATAGCAGGTGCTATAGATTGAAGATAGCTATGAATCTTTGCTTCTCTCTGCAGTGAGCAGTAGCATCTAATCCCACTCTGGCTCTGGGCTGGCTGAGTGCAGCGGGTGAGTAAGAGTTCATGGCAGGAGTAACCTTCCAGTGCTACTAAGGTTAGGTTTTTAGAAGCTTGTAGGTTCTATACGAGCTTCTGGGAATGTTTACTGAGAGCTCTAGAGGTCATCTGAGAAATATAATTATCTTTGTGGCTCGTATTACAGGAGACACAGGCAAGTTTCCCAGGTGACAGTCACAGTTCAGTCCAGCCTTGCAGTCACCTGCACCAGAGATCTCATGTAAGAGGAGCCATTTTGGATTCTTAAATCAACCTGCTGAGCACCACTGTGCGTATCAATTAATGCAGAAAAGTCATTCTGGTGGCACCCTCCCTGGATTGCTAATCCACAGAAGCTTAAGATATAACAAAATGGTTCTCTTAAGCCACTGAGGTTTGGAGCAGTTTGTGACACGTTAATAGATAACTTGGACAATGGCTGTGATGTCTACGTATGCGTCTAGTTATAAGTTTAGCTAGTTGTCTCCCAATGTCTGTAAATTATATCACTAACCAAGTCCCTGGACACGATTGTAAAGTGAGGAAGATTTTACTCTATGTATGTTTTCTTTTCTCTTTTTGGCTCCTGCACCTTTCAGGAAACAAGAGTCCTGGCATCTCTGAGATTAGCCCCTCCATCATCATAGAATAATTTATCTGTGCTCTTTCTGCAATAGGTATTCATCTTTTGAGCTTATCTCTCAATTAGGGATAAAAGTCATTGTTTACCAAGGTGCAAATTCTATTGCTAAAAAGAAATTTCTAGGGAACAATCTACTTGGTACTTATAAGAGAGAGCTTGATACCTGTGTCCTATGTTATGGGGCATCATGAACTCTACTGAGCTTCTGGGAGCTTCCTATAGGCTGCCAATGTCCCACCCCAAATTGTGCCAGTTGTCTTTTCTTATTTTGCCTCAAGTTCATTGATACCAGAGACACTGCTGTGTCTTCATACTAAAATATCCCAGAAGAGCTGCTAATTAACGCTCCCAAGGAGGACACTTGTACAAATGAGGATCAGAGATAGGAGCAGTGCTCCAGCTGCCTGTGAATCATGTGACAGCTCCAGGTGACATTCATACCTTTATTAGAAGATTAATATTGTTCTGTATTATCTTTGAAGTCTAACCTTACTGGGGCCATGGATCATTCAGCTTGATGAATAATTTAAACTGAACATCATAAAAGTGAGCTGTGGGGACAATAAACTCACAGGAAAATTTCACGGACCTTTGGATACACATCCAGGATTGAGATTACTAAAATCATACCTTTATTCTCTTGTAATTTTCTGAGAACAATCCATATTATTTCCACAAAGCCTATAACTTTCATTCCCACCGACAGGGTGTAACAATTCCTCCTTCACATTCTTCTCAACACCTGGCATCTTTTGTCTTTTTCAACAAGTGTAGATGACCTCTGCACTGCTGTGTTTATTATAGCATGATTCACAATACCCAAAATACAAGATCAACCTGTTCCCCTCAGTTATAAGTGGATGAGGAAATTGAGGAAGTCTGCATGCACAAAGGAACATCTTTCAGCTGTACCCAAGGAGAAAATCCTGCTGCACTAGACAAACTGGTCCTCCTTAACGGGAGGACCTGCAGTTAAGTCAAAGAGGTCAGACACCGAAAGACACCACTGTGTGAGCCCACTCACATGAGAAACTAAAACTGCTGGTCTCATAGGTTGTTGGGCACTGGGCCTGGGGACAGCTTAGAACATGGGATGGATAAATGTCAGTCAAAGACTATAGTTACTGAGGGGGTAGAAGGCCAAGAGACCTATTTTAAAGCATAGTAACTATCATTAATTACAATAGATTGCTTTTCAGAAAAATGCTGTGTGTGGGTGTAGTACACACACCATAGAAGTAACCACATGAAGTAATGCACATGCGAATTAGCTAGACTTGGTCATTCGATGGTTATGTATTCTTCAAATTGTCTTGCACAAAAATGCAAGTTTACCTGTTAGTTAAAAATATTATAATCCATTGTCCTTCCAGGGGAAGTAGATATTCAGGCCAAACTCCAGAAAAACACTGTAGCATCTCTGTGAGTTGGATTTTCACTGCTGTACAAAGGTTCAGTCTTCTTTGGAGGCCAAACATCATGTGCCGCCTTCCTAGAAACAATTGGTGATAGAAAGTGATGGGAAAATGGATGTTTGCCTGTGTGAGCTCCTGTGGAGAGCAGAAGGGACAGAGAAGAGGTGGAGAGAAGAGGACAGATGTTTGACAAACCATTAACAGGTCTCAATGACACTTGTATTCACTAATATGCTTCTCAAAGCAACCCTGAGGTATCAGTTGCCTCCTCAATTTTACTGATAGGGGAAAACAGATCTGAGGAGACTTAGAGACAATAAAAATCACAAAACTGGTACATAATAGAAGCAGGCTTGACTTACATTCAAATGTCTCCTAGCTTTGAAATTCTCATGCTTTACTCCAGCAAATTAAGGCTAATCCGTTTCCACATGGCAGATCTTCTCAGCAGACTGGTTTCCACAGGCACACACTTTTTGCTGAACTGCAGTTCTTTAAGTTAATAAGCACTGTCTATATTCTGAGGAAGTGCATGGGAAATTAAGCAGAGAAGAGAGCAAAAAATGCTTTTCTTTTTTGTCCTTACAGTGTAACATCCACGGCTGTCTAGCAAAGAAACCCTGCATGGAAAGGGCGCGGTAAGCAAGAAATGAGTGAGCGAGAGACTTGGCCCAGAAGCGAGCTGATCTTTCTGGTCTCCTGGATTCAGAAGTTTTGTAAAAGGCTCTGGACTCTTTGTTCAGTATTTGGGGAACGGCATCACATTCTGCAAGCAATTGCTTTGCTGTCATTTACTGATAATGGAGGACATTTATATGCAAGGGTAAACAGTTTCACTCAGGGAAAACTCCCCAACATGATGGGGATTTTGAGTTTTTCTGGGCAGTTTTCCTCCAAAGCACTGCATTTATCACATCACGTATCAGTGTGTAGGTAGCACAGGATTTTTTTTTCAGTTTTTATTTTTTGCTAGTCCATGTTTGTAGTATATAATGATTATGCTTCTCATGAGGAGTTGGTACATGTGTACAACACATTCTTTTTTTTTTTTACCACTTCTCTTCTCCTCCATCTCTCTCCCTCCATCTTTTGTCCTCTTCCTATTTGTATGAGATCTATCTCCCTATTTTCTATTATCAATCATTCATTTTGATCATATAGTATATTTATACATGGCCTTTCATCAACACCTATCTCTGAGATTCAGAATGGTTTCCAGATCTTGACCTTGAAAGAAAGGCTCAGATGGAACTGTCTCCATGTGGTTGTGTTCCCCAAGGCATCAATGAGGTTCATTTCAGCTTCCATTCTACATCCCATCACAAGCCCTCCTGGTGATCAACTCAGAGGAGAAAGAAGTGGATAATTACTGTCTTTACTGCATTGTCTCATTAGGCATTTCTGGTCCCTCAGATCTGATCAAAAACATGTGATCTTGTCTGATGTATGGCTCTGGAATCTAGTGGTTTTTTAAGGTCAAGAGGAAGAAAAGAGCAGATATTGGTGAACACTAGTGATGTCTATGAAAACCACCAGTGATACCAGTACAATAGCATTCCCAGGACACGCTAGGTGTCCTTAGTAAGCTCTGAAATATTTAAAGGTAACTTTTTGCTGTTTTAGCCTTTCTGTTGCTTTCTTCTTGTTCCTCTTATTCCTGATGTATGTTCACACACCAGAGCTTTCTAAATATATCAGATCACTCTCATTTCTCAAACTTCATCCAAACATTCACAGTTTAATCATGAAAATTTGTGGGACTGGTCAATCAGCTGGACCACACACATCAGTCCCAAAGTTAACATTTCTTTGACTTTTCTTTCTTCGAATATCAGTTTAGGTCCAGGTCTGCTAAACATTCCAGATTTATGATTTTCAATCACAGAACACTTGTTATGTGAGATGAGAGATTGCTTCGTCGTGCTGGAATAGCTCACGCAATTCAAGATTTTATTATCTCTGATCTCTGCCTCTAAATTCTTCAAATACTCTTAATTATCGTGTTAAGCAAATTTGTCTACACATTTATAAATGCCTCTGCTTTTGAAGTATTCTCATGATAAGAAAATACTATTTAAGTCTATGAGTTAGAGTCTCTAACACTGGAATACTGTGGTGATAAAATGGCTGATTGCTAGATAGGGAAGCAAAGAAAGAGTCAGGTGTCACAGTCCTAACACCCGGTTCTCCTCAGTTTCAACTAGTGAAGATGAGAGTCTTTTCCCTGAGAGTCTGCAGCAATTGCAGAATCTGCCAACTTTTAGAAATCCATAATAGACCATTTAAATTTGGCAACACATTATTTCTCATTTACTTATCAAACATTTATTAGCATTTTGTGCAGCAATATATATGCTAAATAACAAAGATGAAAAGTGTAGCAATTACCTACAATCATGTGCAAGCGTTTATTTATTTATTTTTAATTAAAAAACAAAACAGAAAAAGGGTAGAAATAATACACAATTTCAAAAAATAAACAGTAAGAAATCACAAGTCGATAATTACATACTGTCTTCTTAGAAATAGTTGTTCGAGTTACAAAAGTGAAGCATACAATGTGGACCTTCAAACAGCAAGACTGCAAACAGTTCTGTTCAACTATCCAAAAATAGCTTAGTAATATGGTTATCAATCCTACACTTAACCATACATGCAGTTATATCCTTTAGAGCACTTTCTTTTCCTCTCTTTGTTACAATTGTAATTATACGTTTTGGGTTTTATTACTCCTATATTTCTTATTACTTTTCACACTAGAGACACAATGTGCTATTTATAAATATGTTTCTTATTTTTTCACTAATGAGGATAGCCTCAAGTTGTCTCCATTTGTCTATGAAGGCCTCAAGATCCTCCTTTTTATAGCCGAGTAATATTCCATTGTATAAAAATACCACATTTTTTCATCCACTCTGTGGGTTATGGGCATCTTGGTTTTTTCCAAGATTTAGCTATTACAAATTGTGCTTCTATTAACAGAGGTGCATATATATCACTGTGATATTACCTTTTCAGTTTTCCTGGGAAAATACCCAGGAGGGGAATAGCTGGGTTGAATGGAGCTTCCAATCCTATCTGCTGAGAATTCTCCATATTGATTTCCATAGTGGTTGCACGAGTCTACACTACCACCAACAGTGGAGCAATGTTCCTTTTTCCCCCGCAGCCTCACTAACATTTGTTATCAGTTGTTTTCTTGATGGCAGCCATTCTTTCTGGAGTGAGATGAAATCTCAATGCTATTTTAATTTGCATTTCTCAAATGATTAGTGATGTTGGACATTTCTTCATGTATGTATTTGTCAATTGTATATCTTCATCTGAGAACTGTGTGTTCATCTCAGATGCCCATTTTCAGAGAGAGTCTTTGAATTTTGGGGCTTGGTATTTTCTCAATTCTTAATATGTTCTGTATATAAGTCCTTTGTCTGAGGGGTTGCTAGCTATAATTCTTTTCCATTCTGCTGGCGATTTCTTTTGAAGTGCAGAAACTTTTCAATAATACGAGATCCCAGTTGTTGATTCTTTGAAGTGTTTCCTGCGCAGATTGTGTTTTGTTCATGAATTCTCTGCCTAGCCCCATATCTTCAAGACTTCTGCCTACCTGTCTTCTAGTCGATTTAGGGTTTCTGTTTTAATATTTAAGTCTTTGATCCATTTACACTTTAGTTTTATGCATGGTGATAGGCATGGATCTAGTTTCAGTCTTAGGCATGTGGAAAGCCAATTTTTTCAACACCATTTATTAAAGAGGTTCTCCTTCCAGTGAGCATGTTTAGCCCTTCACCTTTGTCAAATATCAGGTGGCTGAGTGTCTTTGTAGTTGTGCTTGCATCTTCTAATCTGTTCCATTGATCCTCAGGTCTATTTCTTTGCCAGTACTATGCTGATTTTATCACTGTGGCTTTGTAGTAGTTTCAAGTCAGGAACTGAGATGCCTCCTGCCTTACCTTTGTTGCCCAGAATCACCTTTGCTATTCTAGGTTTCTTCTGTTTCCAAATGAATTTTAGGAGTTTAGTGTTTTCTCTAGATCTGTGAGATATGTTAATGGTATTTTGGTACAAGCTTCTTTTGAACCTAATGTGTTCTGAAGAAAAAGAGTAGTAAGTTTAGACTATTATGCCTTAAAATATGTTCCAAATTACTAAAGTTGTCTGAGTGACCTGGAGGTGACCCTGTTCTGTGTCAAACAAAACAGTATTTAATATAATGAGACAATGCAGTTACAATAAAAGGTAGAGTAATGTTTTGTTTTGTAGACTTTTATAAACAGTAGTTTTAGAATAAAATTCAGAGGAAGATACGCAGGTCTTCTATATACTCGTATCCCCCACATATGTGTTGTCACCCCTTTATCAACATCCTCAACTAGGATGGTACATTCAGTACAGATGATGAGCCTACACTGATAGGTCTTTATCATTCAAAGCATATTGTTGAATCTAGGGCTCACTCTCCTTTTTTTAAGTTTTTGGTTTTTTTTTTGTTTTGTTTTGTTTTTTTTGTCTTTTTCCTTTTTATCAGTACCGGGGATCGAACTCACAACTGCCTGCTTGCAAGGCAGGCGCTTATGCCACTGAGCTAAATCCTCAGCCCCTTCCTTTTTTTAAATTAAAGATAGTAAAGTCTAACAAAACAAAACAGAACAAAGCCAATTAAACAAAGCAGCAAAATTGGTACAGAACTTCAAAGCAGGACACTAGGAAAACAACAATAGCCAACAGAGTATACCTTGCTGTCTTCACAATAGTTGCCCATTCCATCAGGTATAGCAAAGTCAAACCAAAAAACAAAACAGAATAGAATCAACCAAAACAGAACACTGAATAGAGCAAAACAATCAGAACAAAGCAAAACAGTGAGAACAATATTGGATTTCAATGGCAAGATAGAAGGCAATCCCCCATATTTGCTATATTCCGTACTGTCATACTCCCAAGAGATACTCAGACTGCTGACCCCAGGCCTGCAAGATCAGCTAAACAATGCAAGCATTTAGTTGCTTTATGTACCTTAGTTGCTATCCACTCAGTCTGCCTTCCACAGCCACTGGTTGCCTAAGGGGCAGGGTGAGGGGATAGGCTCCCAGGAGGCACTGACTTTTCTCTTCTTGGAACCCACGTGGCTTGCATGGCTTTCCAGAAAGGCTGGCTAGTTAGCTTCTTGTTGGGTCTTCCCAGGCCCAGCATCTAGCGCTCACACTTGATCTACATTCTAGATATTGGGACAAATGTATATTCATATGTCCACTATATTATCGTAAAGAATAATTTATTGCTCTTAAAATTATCTGTATTCTAAACACTCATTCTTTCGGGAAACAAAGACATTTATTTCTATTGTACCCATTACTTTGCTGTTATGCATGAGACCATCTCATACATAAAATAATGTAATATATAGCCGTTTATAATTGGTTCAATTCACATTTAAGTTTCTTCTCCATTTTTACATGAGAACCCATTTCTTTCTGCACTGGATAGTATTTTGTTATCTAGATGTACCATGTTTTATTTACTCTTTCACCAACTGAAGAACATCTTGATTGCGTCTAAGCTTGGTATTTATGAGTAAAGCTGTTATAAACATCCATGTGTTGGTTCTAATGTGTATATACATTTTTAACTCCTTTGCCTACATGACAAGGAGAAGGCTTGCTGGATTATATGGTAAGGGTATATTTAGTTCTGTAAAAAAGCAAAACTGTCCCAACAGTCTTTCAAAGTGACTAAACCATTTAACGCTCCCACCAGTTATGAGTGAGAGCTCCTGGTGCCTCAGCCCTGCTTTCATTTAGTAAATGTCTGACAGATGAGCAATGTGAGCGGAATCTTTTCACTATGAGACATATTCTCACTTCATGGAATTGTCTGACTTCCCCTGAAGCCTGCAAAGAGTGAGAAATGAAAAAGGCAGACCGATGCGAACATAGTGCATTTAATCATGTTTTCCAGCTTTCTATGTTCACATTTCTACTTTGTACACAGGTTTCCCTACAGTTTTACTATTGAGAGTCAACATTCTTTGTTCCTGTCACTTTCAGGATTTACAAAAAATGGCCTCTGTTCACCTGTGAGGCTGAGGACCGACCAGGCATGAAACTGTGACAGATGAGCAGGGAGATGCTGCCTTGCAGGGCTTTGGTCATCTCTTTCCGACACAGGCCCTGCCTGCAGGTGTGATTGTATTATTTTATTTATATTTCAGGTCCTATTTGTTGGGAACCTATGAAATAATGGATCTGAAAGAACACTACACAGGCTATTTGACACCGCGGTCCACAGTACACGGGTCCAAATGGACGCATCTCATTTTGTCCTGAACTGTTTATTCCTTACAATTCCTATATGGCTTATCACCCTCTCACTAGCTATCTATGGCAAGCATATAAGGATCCATGTAGCTTCCTGTTTCTAATTACCCAACATCTAATCAGTCAATCAATCAATTCTTCAGGGCTGTGCTGCTGAGTCTGCTCTTCAATACTCCTAGAGCTTGTGGCTTTTATGACATTTCTGCCACCCTGCTATGTCTCATGCTGCCAGTTTGTCACTATTGCGGTGGACTCCTGTCCAGTTTCCCTCAAATTTGCCCTTCTGACAGCAGGCAAGGAGCAAAACAAGAAAGAACACATTTCATTACTTATAATTCCTCAACAATTCTCAAGACTGCCAGCAAAAAGTTTAGACATTTTCACTTAGCACTGAAACCCTATATAATCTGACCACTGCCTGTCTCTCTACAGTTTCTCAACCTGGTTCTCCTTATTTGGTTGCTGTGTTGACAGAATGGGCACCACACAGTCTCCATCCCAGTTGGGCCTGTCTGGTTCATGAGTTTCGAGAGCCTGCACCTTTCTGATTGCAGGAAACACTGCCACCCTCCAGCCCTCTGGAGAGGTGACAACCGGAATCCTCACCTGTCCTCTCACAAGTGGAGAGTGGGGGTCTCTGTGGGGCAGCTCACAGGTGGTCACTGACTGCTTCTCCAAGGCAGAACGTAGAAAGGTCAAATGAAATTTCTCACCCCAAACAGCCTAAACATTTCATACAAGGTTATGAGGCTCCCCAAACTGAACATGAGCTGCATCCAACTAACCACTTTCTGAATAATTCACTTTGTACTGACTGGATACAAAAAAGATTTTTTTTAAGTTTAGGATTTTAAGAAACTCTAAGTTTCACCTCCTTTAAAAATTAGTTGATTCTTGTGCGGCAGGTTTCAGTATAGTGTCCTGAAGTGGCTGCTCCATGAGACAAAATCCATAAAGCCTCTCAATGGAAAATTCCAGAAACATTTCTTTTTTTTTTTTTTTTTTTTTTTTTTTTTTGTCTTTTTCGTTTTTATCGGTACCGGGGACCAAACTCACAACTGCCTGCTTGCAAGGCAGGTGCTTATGCCGCTGAGCTAAATCCCCAGCCCCTCCAGAAACATTTCAATCAGGGGATTTCTACTGAAGCTTTAAGATGTGCAGCTTTTGGAGTCCTGAAGAATTTATATTCTGGGATTGTATAGCAAGATTATCTGGAAATAATTTTGGAAATGAATATTTTAAAAGAAAATGACAAAATGTAATATAAATGGAAGAGGTCTTTATTCAATAATTTTGTGTGTGTGTGTGTGTGTGTATGTGTGTGTGTGTGTGTTGTTTTGTTTTGTATGCTCAGTTTGGTTAGTCAGACCCAATTTTGTTTATATCTTAGCTCTGTGGAAGATGCATCCTGGAATTATGTATTCAAATCCTGGTTCAGCCACTTAGCAGCTGAAAAATTTGGGGGGATGTGAGCAGTGTCTTTGAGCTCAGCTTCTCCGTATTTGTGGATGGATTTTCTCACAACTTCAGTTCTCAGCGATTTTCATCTGTGCATTCTAGAGTAGTAAAGTCTCTCTCAAGCTAGTGTTGAATGCATATTCATGGAATAAATGTAGGAATGATTCTGTGCTAAATTTAAGTTTTAAAAAGAGCATGTACTTGGCCTTCAAACTTGAAATTCTGTAGATTGGTCATGTTGAGATTTCCTTTGAATTCTCTATTTGAGAGAGAACTTCAACTGTTACACAGGGACTAGAGGTCTGGCTGACTTCTCAGTCTTCTCAGGATGTTTGTTGTTGTGGTTGTCTTGGAGAGAAAGCACATGAACTCTACAAAGTCATGATCATAATTTGGTGACATTGAGTAGAAATGCCTCCGTAGTATGACTATTTTGGTAGGCTCAATTGGGTCTATTCCAAATTGATTTGTTTTTTATGTATGCTGATTTGTGTTGGTGATTCTACTTTTTGGTTACCTCTAGCCTGTGTCTGACTTTTTATCCTCTAACTCATTTATTATAAGCATTGTGGCAACAGGGAGATCTCTCTGACTTCTCCTGAACACAGTCTAGTTCACATATTGACCTTCAGAGGCATAAGTTTCATAGAATCATTACTCAAAGGTAATGCAGGGCTGAAGTTGATTTGCCATCTTTGTGCATTTCCCAAGATCTTCCATCCAGGGGCCTCTCCCTGTAGTCCCACATAGGCAGACAGTGGAGTCTTTTTCCAAGATATACAGGAATCATTAGCTAGCTGCCCCATTGTCCACTGGCATGTGGAGCACTGGCCCCACACTAAACAGATTAACTTACCAAAGTAACAAAAGAGAACAACCATGAACTAGTTAAGCACATACAAGCCAATAATAGCAGTGAGTCAACAGATTCTGTAAGAGACGAAGAGAGGATGAGCAATGGTTAGGAGAAATATTGGGCTCCTAGATTTCCTCAGTGTTTTTAAAGTTTAGCAGATACAGCATGTTCCCAGCCATCTGCTATATCTTCATAAACATAAACATACCCATTAATAGGCCTCCATGCGACATCAAAAGCAACTACTTGAAAGTCCAAAAATCTGCACTTTATTTTTTTGGCTCTGTGTTAATTCATTCTCCAGCTTTTGGTTTTCAGCTACTTTCTATTTGCCCTCTTATGAACGGAGGTCCACTAAGTTGGAGGCTGTTATGGATTAAGAACTGGTGGTCAATTTAATGCCAGCTGGATTACATCAGCATGGCACTGAGTGTAGATGTTCCACCTGAGGAAAGTTGCCAGCATAAATAGAGAGGCAGAGAAGGAAGACATTAATGCATTATTAGCATTGAGGCATTGTGGGTTCTCCTATGAGTTGCTGTTTGAACTGTTAGACTCTCCTGGAGAAGCTCTAGTCCTCACATCGAGCATTGCTTCCTGGCTCCAGTGGGGAAGATGTGTGCTGCTTGGTCTCCAGGATGAACTCGTCACGCCGGCTTCCTGGCGTGTACTGACGGTGCTTATCGTCAGAGAAGCTTGGGACCTCCATGTAGCTGAGGATGGCTGTGGTGCTTTTCAGGACAGCCTTGGGCTTTTTGTGAGTATAACTTCTTGGCTCCAGCGTAGAACCCTCCATCTACCAGCACAGCTCCTTCACCCCGCTGGCATGGACTTTCTGGCTTCCACCTCTGACCTTTGGGCCTTCCCAGCATGGATCCGTAAAGAGACTGGGGTGAGTCCTTGTAGTGGGCTCTGGACCTCCAGCTGGACTCATGGGAGGCATTTTCATGAGCTCTGGGTTTTCCTTTGGACTCATGTGGAACATTGTTGTGGGATTTAGGCCCTTGACTAAATATTCCATGTTTTTGGTGTTGCAGATAGCATTTTGTTGTGTTAACTCCTAGTGACCATTATAAAAATAATAGTATTTTATATAATATATAATATACATATATAATATATAATATAATAATAATTCATGTCCTGATTCCAGTTGTTCTCTGCATAACCCCTGACTATAATAGAAATATTCATGCTTTTATTTGCTACTGTCAAAATGAAAGCACTTATCTGTGAAAGACATATTTATTCCACTATGTTCTGACTGAGGAAAGACAAGACAGTGTTATGCACAGCCCTATCATGGAAATGTCCAGAATTTATACTGGAAAAATAATGACAGGGTCCTTCTGCTGCCACAGAGGAGCCACAGGAAGAGTGAAGTGAAAAGGTGCACACTGTGGGTGTCACATGTGTACTACAAGGGATCCAGCATTCCTCCTATGAGCCTTGAGCTGATGATTGAGACCAGGAGCCAGTCTCAGAAGAGTAGCTTCTCTTAGAAACTATTTTGGGCACAGCTTATTATTAGGACAATTGCTGGGCTCAGCAATACTAAAAGAAGACATTTGGTGTAATTGTGGATGGGTCAAATTGGCTACAGCCTGGAATTAAGATTCAAAGAGAGAAAGAAGGCTTTCTATTTGTTTCTGGGAAAACTAAGGAGGAAAAAAAACCTATCTGAGCAAGATTAGTTAAAACAAAGAAAAGAAAAGGAAAGGAAAGGAAAAGAAAGGAAAGGAAAGGAAAGGAAAGGAAAGGAAAGGAGAGGAAAAGAAAAGAAAAGAAAAAACAATTAAAGTTCCTTGCTTACCTAACAGTGCTAGCAGTATGCCAAAGGATGGTAGCATTTATAAAATTCTGTGGGAATAACTTATAAGTTGAATATTTCTGAAAATCTCATGAAATTCTGCATTCTTATATTAAAGAGACTTGTGCAGAGCAAAATAAGCTTGGGAGAATTTCCCTTGAGGTTTCCTACAGATTGATCTCTCTACTTACACGCCTATCTTCTTTATCTACCTATCTGTCACAATTATTACCTGATCCTTGAATCTTCTCCGAAGCTCTTGTTAGTTTTTAATAATAAAGCACTCTAAGGATGGTATTGAAGTATCTCTGGGATTATGCAGTGTGAATATGCGAAAGCCTGTTTTTAATAATATATCTAAGATGAAATAAAACAGCACAAACTGGTAGAAATCTAGCAGGAAGAAAACTCAGTTCTCACTTATGGAAGTACGACAGAGTGTTCTCAGTGTTCTTTTCTCATGAGTTATTTCACACACACACACACACACACACACACACACACACACACTATATGTGTCAAAGCATTCCCGGTGACTTTATCCCTGGGATTCCAAGACCCAGTGTCCCTCTGTAACCTGCCCACCAACACACAGTGTAGGCAGTGAAACCAGTATTTTAACTCTGCTCCGTGTTCATTCAAACCCCATCACTGTCTAACACCCTCCACCATCCTTCATAAGAAGTTGGGGACAGCTATTCATTTCCCTGGCTGAATGCCAAGGTATGTTTGGAGGAGATGCCATTGGGATCCCAGGGAACACCTGCAGCCCAGCCCTGCTCCTATTCTAGGTATCAGCTGGGCACCTTCCAGGGTAGGAACTGGCGACGGTGCTGCACCTGCCCAGCCAGCTGCCATAACAGAGAGACACAGGTCACCACTGCAGCCAAACTGTGCACAAGACGTCAAGACAGTGATGAGGAGAAAAGCAAACACAGTTTTAGCACCCAGCAGCAGTTCTTTATAACAAGATCCATACCTCTGTGAAAAGCTTTGTATTGTGCGGTGGGTTTGGGCTCCACAGCAGGCAGTGAGATTGCCCTGCTGCCCTGTGAAGAATCATTCAGGGTGTAGACAGGAGCAGCCCTGGCCTGAGCCCAGCTGTCAGCCACATCACCAAGCAGCCTGGTCTAGTTCCAAGGACCGTGCACTCCTAAGGAGTTCGTGCTCACAGTTCATTCCCTCACTTTCCAGAAGTTTCTGCTCTTCCCTTCCTCCTATGTAATTCTCCTCTTTTTCTAAGGCTTGTTTTAAAATTCACATCTTTCTCAAAACCTCAGCCTACAGAGAATTCTTCTTTTTCCTCTTGGCACTTAAAAACTGTAATGATCTGCCTAGTCCACAATGTAACCATATTTTTGGGTTTGGTTTTGGAGGATCATGTTTTGAAATACTCTTTTTCTATACACTAATTATTTTTCCTTTGTTGTACTATTCATACGGTTTTTTCAAAATAAATTATAAATTATCTGAAGGAAGAGGTGTGTCCTTTCTGGGTACCTTAGTGTCTTGTTCAGTGATGTGGATAGCAAGTCAACAAATGAATGTTGATTTTAAATATCATACATGTTTTTATGTATTTGAGGAGTACCTATCTCAGTGCCTCACTGTATTAGCAAACACAATTTACTTAATATTTTCCCAGTCACTAAATATTAATTTCATAATATTTAGAAAGTTACTGTTGAGCCTTCATAAAGCTCTGCTATTAAACAATTATTTTATCCATTTTTTACAATATAAAAGCTATGTGAAAAATACGACTTTAATGCAGTATTTATGCAGTAAGTCACTATCCAGCTGATTAAATGTTAATTTGTTTCTTACTAGGATGCAGAATGTGGAACAATCACAATGTGTCTGCTTTTAAAAATATTTCTCTCACCCCATAATGCATTATTTCTCATTATTTAAGAACTAACAATAAAACAAAATGTGCCACAGTTGCTTGTATCATATCACCTACTGCTTCAGCCATAAAATGATGCTGAATTAGAGAAAACAGCATCCAAAAAGGCCCATTAGCACATGGTCCTGTCCGCCTGTCACTGTGAGGACGTTGGCTGGGATACATTCTCTAATGCGATGAGGAAGTGAGTCAGCACTTTTCACAGAGGAGCCGTCCCAGGTCTACTTTGCTTGTTGATTTACTGTCAGCTTCTATTTGAATTAGACTTTAGGCTGAATACAAAGTAGAACCTAATGCGTTCCCATAATGATCCTTGCTAGTGTCTCGGGCAGCCTGTTTCCTGCTTAGGGCAATAGAAAGAGAAAATAGAAAAACCTCAGAAAGAATGCCCACACACACACACACACACACACACACACACACACACACACACACACACACTCCTGGAGATTCTAGGACATAAGGAATTATTCTAGAGAGGATAAAAGGCAAAGGGACATTTGAATGGCCTAGGGATACGAAGAGGGCATTTGCAAAGGTCTTTTCATTCCAAAGTTCTGGGCACTAAATATCCATTCAAGATCCTGAAAGTGAAGGGCTACAGCAACAAAACATAAAGGATGTAGACATTCCCCCCGGAGCACATGACACCTGAAGTTTAAAGGGTCTCTGCTATGATCTGAATGCTTCTGTCTACCCTTCCTCCAAGTTGCATGTTGGAATCTTAATACTAAGGTGATAGTATTTGGTGTTGGCGGCCTTTAAGGTGTGATAGACCATGATAACACAGCTCATGAATGAAATTGTTGCCTGTGGCAATTAAATTAATTATCAACTCGACTGGCTTCAGACACTTCTGGAAGTGTCTGGGTTGGTTAAGGAGGTGTGACCTCAGGGGCTATGTATGGTCTCTGTCCCTTTCTTTCTAATGCTGTTCCCCTGCTCTAATTCCCAGCCACCGTAAAGCACCATGAGCAGTTTCCCTCACAATACCCTTCCATCGTGATGGTTCTGCCTTGGAGCCAGCCTCCCATGGATTGGATCCCCTGAACCCATGACCCAGATTGAATCTCTCATTCTTTAATTTGTGGGTGTCAGGTATTTTGCTCTTGTGATGGGAAAGCTAAATAATACAAAAAATTGGTACTGCATAAATAAGATCCCTGGTGTGACTATACCTGACCACACGGTTCACAAGATTTTGCAACTGTTTTGTGGGAGGACTTTAGAGGTTGGGAGGTATGGGCTAGAAGCTCACAACAATGCTATAAGCAGAACCATATGGATGATTGTGGTCAAAGCTTAAATGATCAGAATGGATCAGTAAAATGTATCAGTAAAGAGAAGAAAGGTTCAGAAGTTTCCAGATAAAGATTCTCCTGGATATTTGACTAAGTGCTATATATCCTACATCTGAACAAAGAACTGGTCTATATTTTGTCCATGTCCTGAGAATTTGTAAAAGGTTGCATTTAAAGGCCATGGAATAAGTGATCTGGTGGAGAAAATTTCAACAAAGTACAACATTCAAACTGAAATATGAAGTATGAAGTTAGTGCTACTAACTTCTTTTAGCCAGATTTATAATAAGAATCAGGAGCAAAAAGCAAAGAAGTATTATTTGAAAAAGTTAAATTTTGCTCCCTCAAGAAAACGTATGTAAGGTTAGGGTCAAAAGTATTTCAGGTGCTGAAGATTAATGCCATTAAAAATAAAGCAAGTAGGGCCTGGGGATTTAGCTCAGCGGCATAAGCGCCTGCCTTACAAGCAGGGAGTCTTGAGTTCGATCCCTGATACCAATAAAAATGAAAAAGACCAAAATAAATAAAGCAAGTACTTTGCACAAGGAAAAAAAGAAAGATGCTTTGAGAATATCTCTGGAATTAGCAAGTCTTCACTCATTGTAGGTTCAAGAGTACAAACATGTAAACCTTTCATTTGAGAAAAGAACCTCTGGAACTCATGCTCAAAAAGGGCCTCCTAGGGAATTTGTTCCTGGGATTTATTTCACTGTGCTCAGCTATCAAGGCACTCAGTGGGCCCTGAAGTCACAGTTCAAATGGGCCTGGCTACTGCTTGAGCTGGTGGCAGGTGTTTATGTGGTCCTGTTATTACAGGCATTTTGAATGCAAGAGTTACGGAATTGAGGAGGCTTCCAACTGGATTTCAGAGGAAGTCCAGAAAGCCAGACAAGGAGCTCCTGAAAAGCATATAAATAAAGCTGTGGGAATGAATCCAAAGGTGCAGTGGAGACCTCAGGAAGCTGAAGATTATCTGTGAGAAATAGTCTCTGGTTTATAAGCAGCCAAAGTGTTAGAATTTTGTTATAGCAGCCCAAGTGTACTTAAATTGCCATCAGAGTAATTATTAGAAGTCATAGGCTTTCAAAATGTTGGAAAATTAAAAAGGAAGGTAGAAGAAGACAGGCTCTGTGCTTTATTGATAGTTCATTTGTTTGCCAAAACATGAAGGTCAGAAAGTACCCCTAGTTCCCTGGTAAAACTGGTGGAGGAAAGTTTTAGTTAGAATTTAGAAAGTGTCTTCTGGCTTTCTCTCAGTGACTATAATGACATAAAAGCGGAGGATAGCTAAAAAAGAATTGTTTCCTTCTCAACAAAATTTTATAGGACATATAAAGAAACCAGAAAAAGGGCTTGAAAATAAATCATTTTCATTCTCTGCTTCTTAAAAATTCTCAAATTAAGAATTTCATAGCAAAGATAAAATCTAGTATATAGCTACTAAGTCTTCAGTTAAGGCACTGGAATGACACAAGGCAGTGGCTGAGGAACTATTCCATCAACTATTCCATCCTTGGTCCTCCAAGGATCTACATCTGCCCAAAAGACCTTCCCAGGAATCGGAGAGCAAAACTTCTAGGAATGTCATTAAGGTGCTGGAGGATACCTTGCATCATGTAATACCGAGTGGTGAGAAAACTTTACAATGAAGATACAAATTTGGAGAGCAACTAACTTGAAAAGAATTCATGATATTCTCCTTGAGGCAGAAAACAAAACTCATGTAGTGAAATATTAAGTACAAAGATATCTTTCAGTGGCTGCACTTCTCAAAACAGAAGATAAGTTTCCAAATTACATTTTAAAGTCGTATCCAGATTGAGGTCGGTCTCCACTCATCATTAGGATATTTCTGTCACCTAAAAATAAGCATGAGTTAAAAAATTGAGGTTCTTTTTCTTAGTTACCAATAAAAATATATCTACATTTTAAAAGAAACAAACAGAACGGGACATTTGTCATCACTCTCTGGTATCCTACATGAAACCCTTCTTTTTCTTATAGCAATTATGTACTTTGGTAGTTGACAAAATAAGGAAGTATACTTTTAGGATCCACAGGTTCTATTTAAGTATAACTCATATAAAGATTCATGGAAAATATCAAGTAAATCCTTGCTGTTTTCAAGTTCAATCACGTACAAGAATGAGCACCGCTGCAAAGATCTGTGATGTTGTCTTTCTGTGTTTGCGTTTTCTCTCTGCAAACAATATTCTGAAGAGGAAAAACTGCTACCACCACCATCAGGCCTGAGCCCTGTAGGACTGATGCTCTGTCTTGTTTTCATTACTGGACCCCTCCCTATCCCTATGAGCTAACTTGTCTCATTTCCCAGGGGCAGTTAGAGCTTAGAGGTGGTACATGGTAAGAGCACCCCAGGGAGTTCATCTACATCCCCAGAGCTCAATGTTCAAAAGCCTCAGAGACCTGAGACTTTGTGTGTCTGATATACTAGCTGGAAATACTAGTGCACAAACCATGAACCAGGGAGCATTAATCCTAGAGATTTCTGACTACTATCTTTATTTCTCCAGGGTAAACACTACTGGGAGAAGGAAAAATTGAAGGGAATAAAAATAAAGAGTTAGAAACAAATGCAATATTTTGGTGCTTTTATTGATCCACCAGGAAGCATCTTGTCTGCAGCATTATCTCAAGGCACATACCCCGCGAATGTGTAATTGCCATATTCATTAAGTAATATGAATAAGATAATCTGTTATTTACATCCAAAGCAATTTTCAAAGAACCAATGTTGTTCCTGCGATTTTGATAAGTAGCAATTCTGTGTAAGATACAAATGCATGGCTCACCTGAAAGAAACAGATAATATAAACATGCAGATAGGATTCTTGTCAGACTATCTCAGGCAAAGCATGCACAACCCTAGCAAAAATGCTGGGGACACCAAATAATTTGTAGGATTTGCTCTATTAATCTTAAAAAGCAGAAATAGTTTGTCTACTTACGTTTTGTAACTTGAATTTCAATACAATGAAGTTAAAACCTTTGTGACTCCAAGTCCCCTTTTCTGTCAGTAGGGAACAACAGATGCAACAAAGGAAGTATAAATACATATAAAATCTATTTTTTAACAGTATAATTTAGAGATGTCCAGTGAAATACAATTTTTAAAAAAGATGAGAAGAGGACTTTGGGGGAGCCACACTGCAGAGTCTGTTCAGCTGAGTGTCCCCATTCTCCTTGAAGTAGATCCGGCAGCAGATAAATCAACTAACACCCACAATTTGAGTAGTAAAGACGTGAATATAAGTTTGAACACAACATCTGAACCCACTGTCATCCCAAGAACTAATGCATCGCAGTGCTGTTGGGTCAGAGTCACATCACTGCAATTAAAACTGAAGAGATTTTGTGCTGAGGATTCTTTGTCATCTCCTCAAAATGGGTTATTAAGGGGACAGTTATCAGTGGAATTTAAGGGACAGGTTTTAGTGTGCACTATGACTTCCTGCTCCTTCTGCATGAAGTGTATGTGTTGATAGGTCAGAAGACAGATCAGTGAAGATGAGTAAATTTAGCACTAAACAGAATAAATAAATTTCTTTAATAAATACTCATTGCACTCAATTGGTTAACAAAATTCACTGCAAATTATTGTAAAATTATAGTTACAGTGGTTTTGAAAATAAACATAAAAGGATAAAAGGAATACAATATACATTAAAGAAAGAAAAAACATCACATAGATTGGCCCCATGAATAACTTATTTATAGATGGAAAGACTAAGGATTATTTTATCCTTTGTTGGTCTTCTTTGA
Source organism: Cavia porcellus (assembly GCF_034190915.1). NCBI lineage: Eukaryota > Metazoa > Chordata > Mammalia > Rodentia > Caviidae > Cavia > Cavia porcellus. Next base: position 36,923,049 of record NW_026947511.1, on the reverse strand, counting down.
CTACCAGAGATGGCTATGTTTATTCTTTTTCTGTATTTTAGCTTGTTTTCTTCCAAAAACTGCTTCTGAATACCTGCCAAAAAAGTGGGAAATTTCCAAGTGTGAATTATGTTAAGCAATGACAAAGAAAAGAGCCTTCCCTGCTTCTACCTGCAATTATAGCTGTGCCATATAAATAGCAAACGCAGCATGTGTGACATTTCAATTCTGTATTACATTTTTCCTGGCATTGTTCACTGACCATTCACATTAGTTATTTGTTTTGTTTTGAAAATGTGGTTTGAAAAATATCAAAATCCTGAATTCTTATCTATGTTATGATAAATGGAAGTCTGCTTACTATTGTATACAGCACAGGCTATTGGGAGAACAGGACTATTACTGAAAGAGCACAAGTAACTAAATACACATTTTTATTCAGATTCTGTTGGAGACTCATAATGCAGTGCCAAAAATACTGATAGGAAAGTGTTTATATAAAAGTTTAATTTTTACTGTGCACTAGGTACTTTTCTGGATGCTGAGGATGAACAATATATGACAAATGATATTTAATTGAACAGGATAAACAAAGCATAATAGGAACAAGGATAAATAGATATTTCCAAGAATCATATGACAACAGAGAAAGTCTTTATTAGAAAGTTGCTCCCTAACTTAACCTTAAAAGTCAAGGACCTTAGAGGCCTGTCCAGGAGGATGATGTGGAAGAGGAGCAGAGACATGGAAGCGTCTTTCTTTATGAAGAAGCCAAGTTCAAGGCCAAATTAAAGCCAACTGCATGCACCCTATGGCACTGCAGTGCCTCCCACACCTCTGAGAAGCAAGAATCCAGTTGCATACCTGTATCTTAGTGACAACTTTTTATCACGTCTGGGGTCCATGAATTTTAGTGAATTATTCCTGCCACTGAGCTATTGATTTTTTAAGTAGGAGGCATTGACATACAAATGAAAAGAACAATTTAGAGCCAGCACGTAAGATTGAAGAGTCAAGGGCAGAGTTGTAGAAGCACTAGCAGAAGTGGTGCACGAGAGGCCCCCAAAGTGTGCAGAGCAAGGGCCCGATGAGCTGCCAGCGGCTACAGAGGAGTCCAGTAAAATGGGCAAAGAGCCCACGGCAGTCAGGACATCCCTGGAGTGTAACTGAATTAGGGGATGGAAGATTAACTGGAGACTGACGGAGTGGACCACTTAAGAAAGCATCTCTCTTGAAACTTGCATTGTACAGAAAAGAAAAACATAAACCGGAAGAGAGAACCGATTTGGGTTCTGTTATAAAAACTATTTTTCTCACCTCTCCTTTTGTTATTTGAGAAAGAACTGAGTACAGACAGGGGACTGAGAATGAAAAGAATAAAGAATTTGAAAAGATTTGGAATCAGAACATGTGGCATAAACTGTTCACCCTACACAAATCAGTAAATATCTCAGTCTTGGTGTTCGCCTAAGAAAAATAGGAAAGTCATATCTGCTACTCTGTTCCTGTGATTATTTCAGTAATGATTAATAATAGTGTGCAAGAAAGTAGATTATAAATCTGATTCATGAATTTGCAATCAAATTAGATCTCTATAAAATAAAAAGCAAACCATAGATATATTGACCATAGATCAAAAGAAAATTGTTAATTTGTGTAACTAATAGGTGACTGCACCAAATTGTAATACTTGACCAGGCATCGCCATGAAAAAGATATATTTCATCATAAGGTCCGCTCTCTACAGTGCTATCAATTCAAATTCATTTTTCACTTGCTAAGTAGAATAAAGCAATGTTCCATTAAAGAAATTCTCCATTCTGGCAAAGGCAGAGACTGCGAATCAGTACAATGCAAACTTAATCTGTTCTGTTTATAGTTTCATTGTCATTTCAAGGTTCTCGTGGGATGCCATACGAACCGCTTTATTGTTTGGTTGAAGTTCAAAAATATGAACACATAAATAATTTGGGGGCTCTGTAGAGTCAAATTAAATTGGATGTAATGTCAAGTGGCACACACAGAATTCTTTCACAATGTAAATAAGGATTTATTATATTTGAAGCACATTCCTAAATTATAATTTAATGAATATACAAAAATGCTTGCATCCACTGAATTTCAAACCTATCACTTAGTTAAAGTCATACTTTGTTTCTACAATAAATAAAACTTAATTAATCCCAGTGAGTTATTTTTAATGTAGTTCATTGATCTTATGCTTTTATTAAACATTCATAACAAATACAACCATGCTGCACTTATATTCTTTTCTAAAATAAGGTTCTGAGACAGAGAAAAAGGAGAATAATGATAGGACTAGATTTCAGCTTTGGTACCAGTGAGATACTTAAAAAGAATTATTGAAATATTTAAAAACAAAATTTAATTGGTGTGTAGGAAATAAAAGAATGGTCAGTTCATGTGAAATGGTGATTTAAAAAATGTGTTCATTCCAAAGTACGTCTTTAAAAAACCAAAGAACAAACAAAATATGGAAAATCATATAAAATGGATTTTAATTAAATTAAGAAAATAATTAAACAAAAATACACATTATTAGAACATCATGTTAAATCATAGATACATCAACTGTAGGTAATTTCAGCAGTGAGTTGATCCCTAAACTTTATCCTTCTAAGGTAACTAAAGGACAAATGTGTATAAAGATCTCCATATTGAACTTTATTTCTATTTTTTGATATAAAAATACCCTCATCAGTTTTATTGAGGGATATTTAGTATGTACATATCAGAAAAATACCAAGATGATGAATTGTTTGTCACTATGATATCACCATAAGCCACACTATTACTATTAGAGTACTATTTATTTTTAGGGAGCTTTTCAATTTAGAGTGTACCTTTTTTATATATATTGCCTCTTTGGTGTAGCAAAAATCTACAAAGTTGATGGCACAATGTATTATCTTTTAATGATTGGAAAGCCACATGCTGGGGGATAAATCATGAACCTTACACATTACAGTCAGAGATTTGAGATGGTTTTAGAGATCAAGATGCAAAATTCCTCTGAAAATTATAGCATATCACAAGGCATTTGTTAACCATTTACAGCTAACAAAATGCTGTCTTTAAAATGATCTCATTTACTTCTCCAAATTATACATGAAATATGCATCAATCCATTTGTTTTGCCACTGTGTATTCTCACACTGAGGATTAAATGTCCTTCCCTGTTTAACAAAATATGTGTGTAGATGCCAGCACTGGGCCAAGATCTAGATGATATTTTAATTCTGTGCCCATATTAGGTTGCCTGTTGTTTCATTATCCTGTTGTATCATTTTCTTTGCAACTAGTTAGTGCTTATAGGGATTTCTTACTTCAGAAAGCCATAAGGAGTGTAGATCCTAATAACTCTGCTCCTTCTCTTCTCCTGTTGCTGTTGCTGGTGTTGAAGAACAGAGGGAAGAGTCCACAGATACACAGAGGAGGAAGACTCCCAAGTAACAACAGCCACAGCCTGTGCTGATTCCCAGCCCCTTTCTAGTTCCTCATTTGACTTCAGCTGAAATTAAAATTTTACCTCAAAGAAGTAGAATATAACCTCATGGAGAAGGGTCAGATGCCTAAAGTTATGATAGAGGAAACAGTGATCATGGTCACTTTTCATCTTCATTTTTAAAAGAAGCCTATGGAGAATTTTGCGATCCCTGTAGTAGATAAAATAATAACAAAATGTCTCATAAATTAAAAAGTACTAAGTGGTTTATTCAATCCTGTCTGGTTATGGAGGGTGACAATGTGAGGAATAGATGAAATAAAAGACCCAAAATGATATTTTTAACAATAATCAAAGCTACCCTTGTACTCAGAATTAGCAGTCACTGCCTTCCTGGCCATGGGAGACTTCATGTGTCACTTTCTGCTCAATTCTCCCATCTTCAGTGATTTATAACAAATTATAGGTTTGTAGAAATTCTAATTCCTTGTTTTCAGACCTCAGGAGATTCTTCCATAAAGAATTTTCATCTGTAAACTCAATAGAAAAACATGATTTTATAAATCTGGGATCAAACTATACTTCATATGCTTAGGGAGACTCGTGGAAAGATACAAAAACAGAACCATATGAAGCAAAGAGATTAATTTAAATATAGAAGACATTACAATAAGCAAATATTATCAATTTCAAAATGGTTACTTACTACTACTTTACATACTATTGTGGCCCTGGAGTCATACAGAAGCTCTTTTAAAAATCATAATGCTAAAATTGTCTTCAGTTTCATTAGAGTTTGAGGCCAAAGTTCTAAATATGATTTACAAATTCATTAAATAAACCTTGGCAACACTAAGAAAATGTTGTAAAGGAAACCATAAAAGTCCATTTTACACAAGCAGATTTATTCCCTTCAATGGAATCATTCGAATGATATTTAAACCTTATATGTGTCCATCCAGAATACAAATGACTTCTCTGGGAAATAAATTTAGATCAGATAGTAAACTGATACGTACTGCTCTGTAATACACATTCAGATCTTATGCCACAGTGGTCTGGCTAACAGAGATTTTTAAATGACTGAGCTTTTCAATCCCAAGTTTTTTTTGAAAAAAAAAAAAACTAAATATTTTTTTGTACAAAATACTTTTAAAATTGATACTGTTTTTTAAAAAAAAATATTGAAAATATACACTTGAATGATTTATAAGTGTCAGCCATCCAAACAGAAACTTACCACATTTGCCCAAAAGCTCATAGATATTTAATGGTTATATCTTTGTACTCTCAATCCTGTATTTTTAAGCTATGGGAGGTGACATTGCCTTGTGTCTAAGAGAAGATCACTGGGGTCAGGCACAGCACGGTTGGCTCTGCTCTATCTTTGGTGGCTTTGTGATCTTTGCTGACTTAACCTCTTGAAGCCTAGTAAACTGGAATTTTCTTACAGAATTAAGTCAAGGTGCTTAGCTCAGTACCTGACAAAAGCAAGACCTTTATAAAATGTGGCACTGTTATTAATGCTTCATCTTCAAAGAGACTGAATGAGAGGCACAGGCCGGAGTCTTCCTAAGTCTTCTGTCTCCTACATCATGGTGGTGTTGATTCACAGTGCCTGCGTCAACCTGAGGACTTTAAATGCCTTTATTTTCTGTAACTGTCTGCTCCTGTTTCTTTAAGAGCCTCCACACAAAGCGTAGAAAGAATCAGATCTGCTTGTGGTTCCTCAGATGAGATCATGAGAACAGCAAGTCTATTTTGCAATCTTTAGCATGGCCGTGTCTGCCCATGGCTCTCAACTGTCCCACTCATGTGTGTCCAATCTATGGCCCATTGTAGTATCTTTAGGGCATCTCATCCCCAGAATCCACTGCAGCCAGAAAACGAGCAAGTTTAACAATACTGCTGCTCATAAATCCCTCCAAGGTCAGGCTGACATTATCTGGATTTTAGTGTCTCCTCTCAGTGACAAAAGTCTCCATGCATCATTCAAACCCTCTGGATCCCTCACTATTTCCTTTACCCTGTAGCTCAGGATTGGTGAAGCTTTTAAGGTCTGTATTTGCCAAGTCCCTCTTTTCAGATTCTTCCATTTTAGCTGGATTTATGTTCCCTCGGTGTTCTCCAACCCTGTCTTGTTTGTTCCTTTTCCACACCACCATTCAAACCGCACCACGGGCTGCTCACCCACCGCTTTCTCCCCACGTGTTTCGGCACTTTCCTATCTCCAATCTCTAGCTTAAATTCTCCCACAAGACCATCATGAGTAATCATAGCCCACAGGGCTCTTTCCTGTCTCTAAATTTATTCACCATTCTCCCGTTTATTTCTCTGTGTTTTCAGAAACTGCATTATACTCTCTGTATGTGAAGGATCCTACATTATGACTCAACACTGCCTAAATTTGTAACATCATACAAACTGGATTCAGCACCCAAGTAGCATATTGAATTCAAAATAATCAAGTTGAGAAATGAGGTAAAACTTTAAACACAAAAACTAACACTGACTCAGAAGTATATGTTGGGTTTCAAAGATTTTCAGTATAAAATAAATACTCTAAATAATGACAATGTATATATTTTTGTTACAAAAATCTATACCATTTTACATAAATTTTATATATAATTGCACAGATTTTTAAACGAATGGACATGCAATAACTAGTTGCTATAGTGATAACAATAAAAGATGATGATGATGATGAGAATGATGTTGAAATAGAAAACAGCTTGAAGAAGGGAGATACAGCTCTAATTTTTGCATGCTGCCTATTTCATCAAAGCTGACAAGTAAGGCAAACTCTACAGCAAACACTGTAACTGTGATTTATCATATTCACTGGGTAAATTGTCAGGCTTCACCTATCTCACGAATGCAACAAAATTCACGTGACCTTCACATGATCACCTAAGTATCCTGAGTATCTTCTCCTCTCTATTTTGCTTTAATGTTATCATTTGCCAAGTGTCAAAATGAACATCACCGCAGTTTTCAGAGAGGTGGTATTGTTCTCAGGTGATTGCCTACAGCTGACCTCATTCAGCCGTGGTCTGTACAGCAGGAACAATCTTTGCATGGCTGAGCGTTTGGACACGGCTGAGCTTTGAGGAGCCATGAGGATCATGCTCCATGCCTAGGGTATCTTTTTAACAGTGTTCAAGGAATTCTGGTGACTTCTAGACAAATGTTCAACCCTTGCTGTTACTAATATGCTGCATGTTGAGCTCTCAAGCTGTGGGTCAGGCTCCCCTACATTTCCAGCCTGGGGATACGGAGCTAGATGCTAATTCAAGTAGATTAGCAAAGCTCAAACAGTGACTACAGGATAGAAGTTTAGCATTTCACACAATTTATACTAATATTTTCACTTTCCTGTTTTCTATCCTAAAATATCTTGGACACTGGAATAAACTAATTTAAAGATCAATACACATGAATGTAATCAAGTGTCCCCATGAAGCAAAATATTAAGAATGATTATATTAATCATTAATATATGATTATATTATAATATTAATATATTATATATGATTATATAATATTAATATATTGTATATGATTAATCATTAGTAAATGATCATATTAATATCAGAGGATTAAGATCAGACTATAGGATATGTTTATATGCATATACAAATAATACATATATAGATTGATATATATATTGACTATATAAGATACGTGTACAAACTAAACTATGGATATAGTGTTCTTGCAATACAACTGAGTAATGTATATGTAGACATTATAGATACAGATAAAAACAGACATTGATATGATATAGGTAGATATAGATGCTTGTATAAATACATAAAATTAAATACATATAATGGTATAACATGTAAATACCCCTAAAGGAAGCCCAATTATAGCAAGAAATGTACAAAATCTTAGCTCAATATCGCCATAGATGGGCTTCTATTCCCCAAATTATAGATACAGGAAGAAACAGAGATGCAAAGTGTTGATATACTTTATTCAAATCCTAAATGATTAGACTAAGGAACAGATAGTTCTGGTGTTCCTGTTTACATTCCAATCTATCTTTTTCAGTCAAACTGACTGGAAAAAATTATTTAACAGATGTTATTCAGCATAAATTGCAAATGACATCAAATGTCACAGCAAATATCTGTGTTCTCATGGACTGTGTATGGATTGTCTTCAATTTAATTAAAAATCTTCCCTTTATAATGGAATTTGCATACTAGGAAAAGTAGTATTTAAAAATTCCTATTCAAATCTTATATGGGAGCCTAGCTCAGGACCAAACTGTCCTGCAGATCAGGACTCTTCACTAATACTCCTGTGCTCTGAGGATCTTATTAAAACAGTGTAGAACCTAAGGACTCTTGTACGAACCAGTGAATATCATTTGTGACGAGTCTGTAGTGTTGTAAGGATAGCCTTATGCTACACAGAGGCTGATGGGTCTAGGTAATCCTTGATCCTTCTGCCTCCTCCACCCCCCGCACCACCTGCCAACAAACAGATCATCACCCAAAAGGGAGACAAGTCTCCTTTGCTGAGTTGGAATTTGGATATTTTCCCACATTCTCCAATCTGCATTCAATTTGACTAGTCCTCGGTTCTATTTGGTCTTCTGATTTGCTAACTGAAAAGTTATTTGTAAAGTCATTGTAGGTATTAAAAATAGGTTCAATTTCAAACTTTCCAGGAAAAATAACTTTCAGTAAGACATATTTTCTGTTCTTTCAGCCAAAACATATAAATGACAATTAAGTATTTGTGCCTGACATCGTCCATCAGGGCTTATGTTGTTTTTATCATTTGACACAAGAATATTTTCATAAACACCCAACAAGATCTATTAAGTATAGGGAACTGGATTTCTTCATTAAATATAAGACTAGTTCTGGACCCACTTAATGGCAGGGAGGGAAGATAATGGATACTGTATTTCCTTTTCCCCATGCTCTTTATTTCTAGGGTTTTAAGCCTGATAAATACAAAGGAACTTTCCACATATTATAGTTTTAATATATCCTTATGATAGGATCAGGAGGTAAAATTATCATTTGATTCCTTATTTTTTTGTAAACTTGAACTGGTCTCATTCTAACTCTGGCAAGATTACAGAAATTGATTCAGAGAGATGATATTGAAGAATGTTTCTTAAAAAAAATTCAGTGTCTTATTGGCAAAGACTGATCTAAATAGTAAAATAAATTTTGTGTAATCTTTTCAAAAATGTGCTGTGACTTGATTAGATTTTGGTAATAAAAATTGCCTGTCATTCAGGAAAAACTGAAGTCTGTATTTTTCAAACAAACAGGTTGATTAGGGGTGAAGTTCTAAGTGTATAGAATTTTGTAAGTGCTAAGCAGTCAATTCTCATGTTCAATTTACCTCTATGAAGACCCGGGCAAAATAAAATAGCTCTGTTCTTTGATACAATTGTGTTGTTTAATTGGTTTTTTAACATGTGCTGCCAAAATGTAAGCTCCCCAGGAGTGACAGCTGTTTCTCTTTGTGGCTTGAGTAATTGCATGGTGATTACTAAGCATCTAAATCTAAATGTTCCCTCAAGGTGAATGATAAGATGGATTACTCTGCTAGTTGCTAATTCAGGGGGAAAAAATCTAACTGGTTGTCTGAAATTCAAGAAACAAAGAACAAAAAAAAATTAAATATGTTCCTGTACTGGTCATCTTTTCCAGGACGTGATAAAATGCCCGAGACAAACAACTTAAAGGAGGAAAGATTTACTTTGACTCACAGTGTGAGAAGTTTCAGATTGCATGCCTTTCTCCCTGCAAGGAAGGTGGAACCAACATGGTGAAAGGGTATCCCTGAGGAAACTTACTCACTTCATGGTGGCCAGGAAGCATAGAAAATTGGAAACATTCCACAACAAAAAAAGATGAGGAGCTGGACACGGTTCTAAAGGTCATGCCTTCCACATAGGTCCCACTCTACCTCCATCACCTGACGATAGAGCCATTCAGTGAAGATCCTATCGGTGGTTTGACCCGCTGATGAATTTAAGAGTGGACATGGTCCACACATCAGCAGGTAAACAAGGGTTCGACACAGGGAGATTCTTTAGGGATGCTAGGTGTCACGACCGTAATAATTACTGATTATTTGTTTATGTTTGGAGGGCTGATTATAATGATGAAGAAGGATGAGGTTTTGGAGAATTGTATGGGAAATTCTTCAAATATTTGCCCCCTAAAACCTGACATCTGGTATGTTATCAAAGCCAAGTGGAAATTAATTTCAGAGCAGTAATTTACATTCTCTTTTCATGTTGACTTCTATCTATATTTCAGGAGGACCATTGGGCAATTAAAAATTACAACACATGTCTTTTTACAAATAATGACCGTAATATTCACACCAAAAATTAAAACCCATGATCAGTGTTTGCAGAAGAACCAGCTTCAGGAGTCAGTAAAATGGTGTTGGAGGGTATCAATTAGTTCTATAATAAACTATAATAAGAACAGGAATTACATGAATTCTAAAAAACAGATACAAATCAAAACCACAAGGAGACATCACTGCACACCAGTATGGATGGCTGATACAAACAGAAGACAACAAATGTGGACAAGGATTAGAGATAAGGTCCACTGCACTTGATGGGGAGAATATGAATTCTAGCCACAGTGTGTAATACAAAATGCAGATTTCTCAAAATATCAAAGCTCAAACTCCCCTGATATCCCACCACTCAAGTATAGAGCAAACGCCCAGGAAAGGAAGTCAGCAAAAAGGTCTGTACTCTCGTGTTCTCAGCAGTGCTGTTCAGAGTGGCTGAGAGAAATAACCTATGTATTCATTAATGATCGACTGGATAAAGAAAAGTGATAGATACCTAAAAGAATATTTATGATTTCCATATTTTATGCATCACTTAAAATAAATTTTAAAACAATATATCTGAATGAACTTGGCTTGCAAGGGTTACCTTTCTCCATGAGGAAGCAAGGCGACCCAAAGCAGAAGTGATCATCAGGACCCATGAGAGCTAAGGAAGCCTGCAGAGTTGCAGAAGACAAGAAGCAAGGAGATCCAGGTTGTCATCCTTTCCCCCTTGCAAAGACTGTGTCTTCAAACCATTTAATTCCAAGTGTGATACTATATTCAGCTTCTGAGCAAGACAGTTTGGACTGTCACTGTTCCCATGCCTAGGGATGTGAGCTCTTAGCTCAAAGGGGCATGGTCCTCCTTGTGCCCAGTTAGGTCTTAGTCTTCTCTTGTGTCCCTAGTTTTTACTTTCTCGTCTATCTGCCTCTAGAAATTTTCTGTTTTTTACTAAGGTCTGAAGTGAGGAGGCCTAGCATTCTTGACAGAGGTTTGCTCTAATAGGTTACCTCATGTGTCTGTGTGGGTTGGCCCTGTGCTCAGACATTTGGACAAGTACTGTTCTAGATGTTTCTGTAAAGGTGTTCATTTGGATAGAATTAATATTTGAATACAGCATGTTAGCATCTTAAAACATATATGGGCCTTAGCCAATCAATTCAAGGTTTTGACAGAACAGAGACTGATCTCCCCTGAACAAGAAAGAATTCTGTCAGCAGACTGATGCTGGATGGGTCTCCAGTCAGCCTGACTAATCTTCCAACTTAGTACATATTGATTCTTCTTAACCATTCCACAGTAAATAAGTAGTTAGATGGGTAGGTATATAGATAGATAGTAGATAGATAGATAGTAGATAGACAGACAGACACATAGACAAATAAATGAATGGATATCCTGTGTTTCTGTTTTTCTAGAGAATCATGGCTCATGCATTCATAATATATTTTTCTTTGAATGTTTTACACTTATTAAAAACAGTTGCAAAGCTATATAATGTAGATCTCAATTAGTTATAAGTGGAATTACCCTTAAAAATTGGTCCTATTCAGAACTGCTCTGTCATGTAGCAGGGAGCAATCTTTGATGTAGATGAACCCTTTATCCTTTCCAATTGACAGCATCATCAAATTAGGCTGTGCTGATTCCCACATTGTCCCTGGTCCCCTGCTTCAGTCTGGCTTTGCCTCAAGCCTCAAGAGAATAAGGAAAGTCTAGCCTCTGATCCACGCCTTGATGGAGACAGACAACTCTATAGACTTTTCTGAATGTAGATGGATGATTTCTGGAAGTTATTTTAGTGACTCCCAGAGAAATTCAATTTTTTCCAAAGATAGACACAGAACCCTACTTTCTCCCTTCCCCACATGAACCCTGATGGGAAACTACTCTCTGGATGGCTTCCATTTTTCCTTAATCATCAGCTTAAAGGGGAGGCAATGTTTCAAGGCAATTGCTCTGCAGGTTGAATTAGAATTGTCTCTCTAGTATAATATGCTCAGTGACAAGTGTCTGTGCTAATTGTTTGACTTTAATTAACTTTAATTAATGGCCTAAGTCTTATTTTTTATGACACCATACTGAATATATTAATTTAGGCATGAAATACCTTTCAAGAAATGAGGGGGCAAAAAAGCTTTAACTGCATCCATAATTAAAGTCCCAAGGTCTCATTCATAAATTTTATTACTTAGCAAATCTTTTATTACTTTACCATTCAATGACCCCAGCAGTTATAATACAAACAGAAAGTAAATCACTTTTTTCATATAAAAATACTGGAAAATACTTGGGTATTGAAAAATCACTCATCTAATTATTGATTTATACTAGAAACTTATACATTCTAGCCCTTATTATTATATAAATTGGGACTGTTGCATTTATTACAAAATCTTAACTGTAGTAGAAATCTTAGTCAGAAGATAATAATAGATATATATATATATATATAAAGCCTTTATTTAATTACCAGAGACATATAAAAGCATCATCAACCAGCAAATATAATTTTGTCTCTTTGTGCTTTAATAATCATATTGTGGGTTATGATTAAAGATCAGAATGGGAAGTCTTTTCCCTTTTTATTTTATATGTTTTAGCTTAGTAATAATGTACTTCAATGATGAACTCTGCCAATGACTATGGCCCACACTGGGGACTTTCCTAAAATAATGGGAACAATCTACTGCAGACAATTTATTGTAGTTTTCCTGTCCTGTATTTGAAAATATGCATTAATTGGATTAAAACACAAATATTATTCTACTGTAATTATTTTCTATGCTGTATCAATCATCTGTCCATTGCTGGAACCAAATGCTGGACATTTATAACTTCATAGATGAAAGATTTATTTTGGCTCATGACTCAAAGAATCGAGTCAGGAACATTTTAGTGGGAGGGTGAGGCAGAGGAAGGCTGCTCAGTTTGTGGCAGGTGGAAAACAGGGAGCGAGAGAAAAAGAGCCAGAGAGAAATGGTCCAGGGACAAGTTGCATCCTTCAAGGCCTCCTCAGTGACCTCCTTCCTTTCTCCATCTGCTGCCACCTCCCTACGACCCATTCAGCTGTGAACTCATTAATGGAATCCATTATTAAGGTTGCACCCTCATGATCAGTCCTTCTTTGAGGTGTCACCTTGAATATGACTGCTTTGGAGATCAAGCCCTCAACACTCAGGTCCCTGGTGGGCATTTCATGTTTAAGCCATAACACATTGCGTATTTTAAAATAAATTATACAAGAGACAAAATACATTAACACAACTGATATTTAATCAATCACATTCCAAAAGATTTCCCTGTTTATTTCATATGTATTTCCTCCAGGATTCTGTAGGGAAAATTTGCCATTAATCTTCTATTTCACTGCAATCTCTGTTAGCAGGTGTAGACACTTCTAGAGCAGATCAAGATCTCTATAAAAACCTCATAGCTGTCAACCCTGGCACTTCCAAGTTTCCTTTACCCTCCTTAAAATTTTTTGTGCCTATCTTGATCCAGATAAGATGAGACCATCTTCAGTAACCAAAACACCTGCTTGAATGCTCAAGGCTGAAGGCTCAGAAATTTATTTACATCCCTTCACTCACAGTATTGCCTTGACTCCTTTTTCTCTTATGTCACTTTCTGCTCTTAGACTTGTACCTGGCCCTTCATTCTGAACTCACAGTGTGATAGCTCTCATCTTCTGACTTTGAAATTATTTCTGGGTTAACATCAGTCTGCACTGACCTTGATTCCTCCTAGGCCCCACTGTCCTGTGGAGGAGGTAGAATATTTTCTTGAGCTGGGATGTACACACTGGGATTGCACTTTTGAGCCGAATCAAACCTTCCTTCTGCTTGCAGCTGTTGTGCTGCTGGAAGTGTCCCCCAGGAGGGCCCCTTATGGAAGATCTCTGCCTGTTGGGACACAAGGGGTTTCCTTCTTGGGAAACTGAGTCATATACATTAACTTGAGCTGTTGCAAATCTTTCTCTTTGGAAACCAGATTCTCAGCACCCCAGAAGGCTTTTTGCTGTCTTCAATCTTTGCACCTCCTGGATCACATCTGCCTTCCAGCCTAAGCAAACACAGAGTGGGGGAGAAATTCAGCTTTTGCTTAATTGCATTAACAATACAGAGCTCACTTCTTTGCACTGCGCTCTTGACTAGTTTGAACCCCCAGTAGTCCTCCATCAGTGTGTGTGGGCACACACACACACACAACCCCATCCTTTGGTTTCCCTGCATTTGTCCTTACTTAAAACAATAAGGAAGAAAATGTAAGAAGATTGGGCGACCAATAGGTCTCATGAAAATATTTTCATTTGCCAATAACTCTTATAAGATATGAAAACAACAGAAGAATATAGCTCCTCACATGTGACAGTATAAATATTTATAGAGACATCTTTTCATTTTCTATTGAGTTCAATCATTTAAAAAAATGAAAATTTATACTTGGCAGCTGTGATGGTGACGTGCAGCCAAATGCAGGTTTCTAAAAGTATACAATAGCATCAGAGTTAATACTGTTTTGAGCCAAACTATTTGCAAAGGAAGACTTCATTTTAAACAGTATAATTTTATTGCTTTAAATTAATATAATTATACATTTGATATTGTGATTTGAGGTTATATCTGATTTTTAGCAAAATGCATATTTTAATCTGTAGTATATTAAAGGGTAAACCAAAACATTACAGCTTACTTACTGGAGGTATTCTTATGCTTGGACAGATTTATTATTTTTCTTTCCAATTCCTTTACTTAACTAACTGCAAGGGTATAACTTATGTCTGTAGGAATGTATCTGGTACTTACCCTATATATTATTTAGTGTATATGTCTCCATATATTTTTGCTCATATTTTAGATACTATTATGTGTCATTACAGCTGAATAGCTCAAGTTCAGTCAGGTTCCTAGGCTAAGAGGCATTAAGCTATGCAAAGCAGATTTATTCACCAGCCTTCTGGGAATCACACCCCCTGCATATCATTCTAGCAAGAATTTGCTTTATTTCACCCAGATTCCCATGGGGTGCTGCTCATTCCTGACACATCTGTCTTCTCCCTAACTTCCCAGCAATATCTCCTTCACATTTCTCAGCTCTCCTTCCATGCTGTACAAACTGATCTCTCTGAAGTCTAGCTCACACAGAGACAGTGCCGAAGACCTAAGTCAAATCACATCACCACTCTGTTCACGACTATCCAATGGTTCCCTCTGTCTCTCAGAGGAAGGTCCAGGATGCTTCCTGCTACATGGAAGGGTCCATGTGTACTGAGTCAGCAACTCTGTCCTCATCGCAAATCTCCCACTATGCTGGGTCTTCCAGTTAACCCACCAAACACCAACACCAACCCAAAACTCATTGACTGGACTGACACTGGCAGCATCACCATGAAGCAGGTACAGGTCTTTTCTCTGCCCACAGCATCTCTTGATTTCACTGTAACACATTTTCCTTATTTTGCTTCAAAGTCTCCTCCTTAGTAAATATGACATTGGCCAGGGAGGGCAGGACTATTTGAGAATGATTTTTAAATGACACTATGCCTCTTGTTATGAGTTTTTTCCTCTGATGGGAAAAAATTCAATAGTACATAATTGAAAACTGAACACAAATCAACAATATTAAGAGAAGCCTTATGGCAGAAAAATACAGCATACCCCTGATTTTTTAAAGTTGAAAAATCTTTTCCTGATTTATATCTAGGACAGTTTGAAGATAATCTTGGCTTCCCTTTTTTTTTAGGAAAAAGGAATAGAAGGCTTAAATTTAGAGTAAAATTATAAGATGAGGCTGCTCATTAGAATCAATTGCCACAGTCATTTTTATTACCTTGGACAGATACATTTACATATAGAGTGAAACAGACAATTTAGGCTAACAGTTGACCAGTCAGCAAGAGAGGACAAGGTACAAGAAAACATGCCACGGTATTAACAAACATGATTTATAAATAATGATCATGGTCTTGGTGATTTAGAACCTATAACAGACATTAACCACAAGTCAATTTCTACCCACTACAATGGAATTACAAACAATATGACCAGGTAAGTTTTTTGAGATTTGATCTTTTTGTACCATATTTTCTAAAACACTTCTATACTCTGAAAGAAAATTTGAGGATTTTGCTCCTGTGGGCTAAAATATTGAAACTTTATGTGCATGCTTTTATGATTATCAGGATGAAATATGACAGCACCGTTTTTAGCTTGCCATTTCCGCTGATGGATGTCATCCCAATCCAATTGCTTGTACAGCATATGTCGGAAATAAGTCACACTTGTCTAAAATAACTCTTTCACTAGGCAAATCAAGCTCTTGATTGTATTCTGAATGTGACTCAAGTGATTTAAAAATAGAACTCAAATAATGTAAATAAAGAACTTTGCAAAATGTACATACATTATTCTTACTGTCATTTAGAACAGATCATAACAAAAATAGTCACCCACACTGACTGCAGCACAATAGAAGGATCAGAAACATTTTGTTAAATTCCCTTTGTTGCTTTTGTTATTATTTTGCTTTTCCTCCCAAGAGTTTTTAATGCATCTGGTAGCTCATTTTCTAAAATCACTGGAGAACCTCACCATGCTCGATTATTTCTCTTTGTCAAGGAACAAAGAGAAGTGTCCAAAGTCAGTCTATTTCTTTTATTTATTTCAGTTAATAATACTCGTGCTGAAATCAGGCTTGCTTAAAGATTTAAACAGCAATACGTATGTGGAGTGCATTTAGTTTCCTATGATTTTTTCCCAGGTTTCTCCTATCTCTTGTTGTTCTGATATTACTAAGAAGAATTATGTGCATCATTTCCACATCTTCACAGAGCTTTAAGCCAGCACTGACTGTGTGGTAGAACCTCTATGGCTACTGTGTGGTAAAAACTACATAAATGCATTATTTTTCCAAACTCTGTTATGTGAGGCAGCTATGGTGATCATAAAGTGTAGAGAGGAGAATGATACTCCCTTAGATCTTCTGGACCTGTTTACTGAACATCCCCTAAAATACAGAGGTGTCCTTTTCCAAGGCTACTGACATCTCTCAGATGGGGCACTTTTTTCCACATTTCAGGGCTTCGCTGAGGTCTCAGCCCAGTGGTGGTGGCTTCCAGTGAGCCTGCCCAGCCTAACTGTTTGCAGCAGAGACTCTGTACGTGGCATTCTCTGTACACGGAAAACTAATTTTCTAATCTAAAAAGCATGACCCGCCCTCCAGGTTTTAGCCTAGTGCCTATTACTTCAGGGTGTGAGCCTCTGTGTATAACCATCACATCTGAGAGATCCTTATTCTCCTCTGTTTCTTCATCCTGTTGATTTCTCTAACAGTGCACACAGACTTCATCCTAGTTTAGTGACTGTTTGTTTAGTGACTGTTGTTGTTAGTAACTAAAACATAAGTTTCATGTTTTATAGCCTATATCTTAATAATAACCTCTGAATCCCCAGGCCTGGGAAAAGGAAAATTCCCAATAAGTATTGATTGCACTAAAAAAGTGAAATATACCTTAATATTGTCAGTCTTTTTCATTTATTTTTTAAAGTACACAAATGTAGGGAGAAAATATAGTATGCATTCTTCAGGTTAAAAACCTATCAACTTTTTGCCAAATTTTCTTCTATTCTGTTTTTCATTTATAGTATTTCATATATTAGGTATATTTACTTGTTTGATTATTTTTGCAGTACTGGTGATGAAACCCAGGGCCTTCATCTATGCTACAATGCTGGGCATTCTATTCTATTCCAGTGTATTCCTTTCCATTCCATTCTGTTCCCTTCCATTTTGATACAGGGTCCCACCAAGTTGTACAATTTCCCAGGCTGAGCTGAATTTGTAATCCTCCTTCCTCAGCCTCCCTGAATGTTTGGATTACAGGTGTGGGCTATCAGGTCTAGCTATTTCTATTCTTTTTATAATTTTCCTTTTTTCTCTTTGGATAAAACAGTTCCAAGAAAATTTTGGGCACCAAAATTCCTGTATAATTTTCTAAAACATGTTTACAGTTATTGAAATTTTCAGGTGATGCTACTACCAATAAGATATTTTACTTGAAAAATTAAGACTACAACTCAACTGTACTTAAGTGGTGACTGCTTACACTGCAGGTACCAGTGATTGCTATGATTGGAAAGTAGTTTCCGTGTCCTGGAAGAATCCCTGTAATTAGAGGCTGAGTCCCTGGCTGATCTACTGGGAGCTTGTTATGGTTGATACATTATCTCAACTTGAGACGTTTAGAAGTTTTAACTGAGGGACTCAGTATGGAGCCAGGGTTCTTACTTTGGGGTGGTCTGTGTACAATATAAGGGAGAAAAAGAGGCTTGCTTTCTCCCTTCTGCTCCAGCTGCTGCCTTAGTGTTGCCTCAGTGCAACGCCATCCTGCCTTGGAGCCACCTGAATGTGGACTGAAACCTCTACAAACTGTAAGATAAATAGACTTTTCTTTGTTTCATTTTGGGCATCAAGTATTTTGTCTCAACAACAAGAGAAAAGTAACCAAGACAGAATTTGAGTTGTATATCTTGTGTTTCTCTGTTTCTCTGGTAAGCCCTGACTGAGACAGAGCTACAGTGGGCCATGGGACCACTGAGTCTCTGACATTGTGCCCTTTGGGTATAAAGGCTGAGGTTATTTTTAATGAACCCATCACATCTGGTTTCTGGTCAGGGAACCAATGATGTAGTATCATGGGAACAAGCACTGCTGCTCTGGTATCCAAGAGGCTGCTGGAATCTTAAACACAGTCCTAGTTTAAAATTAGAGGGGCAGTTTAACAAAAGAAGACATTTTATTTGTAAAGAGGAAAAGGAAGGGGGAGGACAGAAGAAAATAGATAGCTGCCCTGATAAGACAGAATCAGGGTAGGCAGCTCCAGAAATATGGAGGACTTGTGGGCCCTTTGTTCTCAGCTGCTTTAGTAGGGAAGTCTCACACACACACACACACACACACACACACACACACACACACACACACGGAGCTTCCCTGGATTACACTGGCTTCCAGGCACTCTGCCTAGTGTCATTTCTTCTGGCGGTCTACATGTGGCTTCTTTTTGACTGTTTATTGTCCTTGGTCTGTCTCATCTTTGGGGTGGACAGTGGATTGGCAAGGGGCTTCCTAATTCATGGTTAGCTTAGAGTTAGTAAGTGGGCATGTGAATATCTATTTTAACCTGTAATGATCCTTGCAGTGATTCTAGCGTGAATCCGTACACACACACTTATGTTGGTGCATAGGTGTGAGTACATACTCTCTTAATGTTAGTGACATTAATTGTTTCCTCGATGCTTTATTGGTGGTGGAGGTGGCTTTTCATTTGTGCAGTTGACTTTCTCTCTGTGTCCTGCCTGTTAGCTCTTTTTCTGGTCTCTTGATCTAAGTCCCAAGATCATCTATTGCCTTTCTTTATCCGTGTTTTGCTCTTTCTCTACTCCCATCTTTGAGCTGTTTCCCAGGGGAGCTTCTCTAGTAAAATTTGCTTTTAACCCCTTCTAGTCAGGATTAGCTGGAAGACCTAATGAGGCACCTATTTTGTTTTTTCTCCCTATCTAAAGAATCCCGAACCTATGGACCATTCCAACCTCTTCACTCTTGGACACAATATGACCACTTTCCTTCCCTACTTCAGTCATGTGGACTTTCAGCTCCAAAATCCCAAACTGAAGAACCTCTGTACTTTATATGTGGCCTGCACCAGGTGTTTCATTACAGCAATCAAAAGCTAACCGATACAGAATGATCCCTTTAGAAATATACATGCATAATCACAACCATTATTGATGGTGGCTGTATAATAACCAATCCAAACTGGTGTGGCTGATGGTCAGTTTCCTTGGATATCATTTAAGGTACTGGTAACACTTTACAATTTATATTCTCAAGTACATATTAAAACAAAGACTAAACTTTACTTAGTTTATACTGTGCATGTCTCTCTCTCTCTCTCTCTCTCTCTCTCTCTCTCTCTCTCTCTCTCTCTCTCTCCCCTAAAACTTTAAGTTTGAAGCAATATGTTGCCCTGCACTTCCTGTCCCTGACTGAGCATAGCAGCAGGACCCATGGTCCTGGGCCATACTGCTTGTCCAGACTTTCCTCTGTCACACACTCCACCAATGGTGGGTATCTCTAGGAGGGACATGGGTTCAGCTTGCAGTTTGACACAGCTGCTCCAGAACACACTGCACTGGGTGATTAGTTACCCCTCACTCTACTGAGAAGAAAGCAAAAGCTGGATGCAGGTCTGGGATGCCTGATTACTCTTTTTAAATTTTCCCAGGAAACATAATGATTTAATTGCTCCTGTTTGTTACCAGAATAAATTGCTTCATCTAGGTTTCAGAAGGGCAACTTTTCTATCATGCTTATTAATAGAGATTATTCTGGTTTTGTTTTTGCTGGTCTTTTGTGGTCTTTTCACCTTACTTACCCATGTTATGGGGCTTGGGGGCTTATCATTATGTAAATATGTTGAATTATCTATGTGCTTTTAGTTCATTTTTTTCTCGTTTTTTGTTTCCCTAGCCAAATCTTGGTTGCGTTTGGTTAGTAGGAGAAATTCTGCTGAGACTAAGGAAACCCCATGTTGCTGCAATGGTTACCTTCATGTCACCTTCCAGTTTTCAAGTTTTTCCCCACGCCTTGATAGTGCATCTCCGGCCTGCCATTTCTGTTTCCTTTTTCTCCTTTTAAACATTTCTGGCTCAAGTAGCAATTTAGTTTTCCATGTTAAAGTGGAAGGGCAGAGATGATTTAGCAAGTATAAACTACAGTTAATTACACAGCTGCATGCCTGAGTTATATAGGCTCTTCTTTAAACAAAGCAAAAGAAAAACCCTAAAGATTATTTTTCTAGTTTAAAAGTTGTCCCAGATGTCATTTTAATTTATGAAGAGACCCAGAACAAAGTCCTGCTCTCAAACTGTCCCAAGATACTTCTTGAAGCCAATTCTCTCTGTCTTTTAATAATTTTTACTGGAGATAGCACCTTGTTCTTCCCTTGGTTGTCCTTGGGAGTTAAAATGTCCTCTAAAGTACCTTGGAACTTATATGAAGTCTCAGGAGATATTTTTACCAATCAGGTTTGTTCTGAGGAATTAGGTTTTTATTCAGCTATACTGGGATTGTGACTGGTGTCAGGTGTTAGCCTTTGGTCTTGTGGTTGTCTGAGTCTCTCCTCCCATGTCCTGATTACCTTGGAAGAGCACAAGGTGACTCCAGCAGGGACTGTCACCCTCTGATGCTGACTTCTGGAGCAGCAGCTCTGGATTCTGAGCTTCTAAGATCCAGGTCATGCTGAATATTGATGTAGGAGGCCTGAAACTAAATGTGGTGAGAAGAGCTGGAAACAGTTTCCATATAAACTGCCCCATTCAGAAGCAAGTCGAGGTCCTGAAGGAGGCCTTGGTTAGGACAGGACATTCAGACACTTGCTCTGGATCTGTTTGTCACCACCAGGCCCACATCTACACAGCTCCATACTCCTGTCAGGTGCAAGCGGATACTCCGTGTACTTGGGTTTGCAAGGTGAGAACAAATTTCACCAAACTGTATTAAGTAATTATACAGAAAGTCAGTAGAAATCATCAAAGAATAAAGTAGTTTTGGGTTATACTCTAGAGCCTCCTTTTATTGTAGAAAATTTTACACAACATAGCTGATGGCCAAGTAGACTTCCTCCTGCAAAATGATTCAATAGGTGAAGAGAAAGCAAATTTCCAATAAAAAAAAATCTCTCAGTCTGCATGGATTCTTTCCTCTTCTAGACTGAAATTTTTATCCTCAGACTTTATTGGTTGCCTGCATTCCCTGGACTGCTCACCTGTAGTCTGTGAGAGCCTTCACCTTGAACTTTACAAAACCCTGTTCTTGTTTTTGGTCAATGTGCAAAAACCCACAGGAGACCTAGAGAACATACTCTTAAGTGAAATAAATCAGACACACATGTAAATATTGCATTGTTTCTAGGGTGTGAGGAACCAAAACATAAGTAAGGACCAAAATATATAATACATATTGTGAAATAGGAAAATAATGTTCAAATAGGAAGGGGAACCAGAAAGGGGGGAAGGAAAAAAGGAGGGAAGGGAAAATTTAGGAAAAAAATAAGAAAAGGAGAAAAAATGCAAACAGCTTTTGTAAATAGGTAAGGAAAACGGGTTAAAGGTAGGGCTGGTAAGTACGTTCGAGGGTGTAGGATGGAAAACCATATTACTGAGCTTTTGTTGGATCATTGAACGGAACTGTCTCCAATTTCACTGTATGAATGTCCACTTTATATGCTTTAATTTTGTAATTTGGACAACTGTTCTTGGTAAGATAATATGTAACCTATTAACTGGTGATTTCTTACTGTATATTTTTTTCTTGAAATACTATATTATTTGTACCCTTTTATTGCATTTTTTATGTCCTTTCTTTTTTTCTCTTTAAATAAAAAAAGGTAGAGCTGGTAATTGTAAAAAATGGAATCAATATATATCATGTACAGACACAAATCCCCTATGATGAATATGATCATTAAGTATACCTAATGTGTACAAATAAATTTAATTAATGTTTTAAAAGCACACAGGTGATACTTGTGTGGACTGATTGCAAACATGTTGTGGCCTGATCGTTGGAGTCCCCAAGACAGGTATGTGTGCAGTATTGTTATGATGTATAGGTGTGGGGTAATAATCATGTGTGCATGTATGTGTAGGCTTAAGTTCACACTTAACCATACAAAGAGAAACTATCTTTAATGAGTTTAAAAATAGTCTCTAGTTGTCATATCCTAGGGTCAGAAAGAATTGTAATATTCTTGAATAATATTCAGTAACATTAAAATGGTTTCATGAAACTACTATATATACCTAATAAGAAGAGGAAAATAAAGAAGTCTGTTAATGATTTATGCAACCAAGGCTCAACACACAGGAAAACAGACACAAGCAAACATTTTTAAAAATGAATCTCACTTCCTATAACTTTAATGCAGTTGAAAATATTGGTGTCCACTCACAAGATATTTTATCTACAAAAACCACTTGATTGGTCTTGCTTAGGGAAACATCAGGATTCTATCCATATCAGTGATCACCCTTCATGTGGATAAGGCCAAGTTCTATTTGCAAAGAAAGCAAGCCGAGTTTCTCAGAGAACTGGCTGGGGCAGAAGATTTACAAGATACAGTGATGCCAGAGATAAAAAAATATATATATACATATATACCAGATACTGTTGGCATTGGACTCTGGTTAAACATGGAGCAATTTCAGTATTACAAAGAACTATGATTAGAATGGAAAAAAACTTATCAAATACGTCAAAGTCACCAATTTCAAAATGAGGATAAAACAACCAAGTTGATGATCCTGCAACTTTGCTGACATATCCTGTCCTTATTATTCTGAAAACCAAAAAAAGGAGGACGACAATCATGTAACTGTCCCACCTGACCCTTATCCCAGCTCTTCAAGGTCCCCCACTGGGTGATTCACTACAGAAAGAATTCTAACTGTAGAACTCAAGTTACACTCAAAATAATGCAATAACAGACATTGGAAAGTAAGTGAGAGATATAAATGAAGAAAACTTGGCCATAAATTGATAAATTTATTGAAATTAGGAGGTAGCACCAGGGATTTAGCTCAGCAGCATAAGCACTTGCCTTGTAAGTGTGCAGTCATGATTTTGATCCCCAGTACCAAACAAACAAACAAAAAGAAATTAGGAGGCAGGTAAGAGATGAGTATATTTCAGTTTTTATTATAGTACTCTCTAGTTTTTATGTCTATTTGAATGTTTCTATGGTGCAATGTTTAAAATATCAAAATCATTGACAATGTAAAGCAAAACGGATTTGGAGAGGAAAATTGTTCTTTCCTGTGTGGACCAATATAAAGTGGCCAATGCTCTTTCTGGGCAGCAAGGACAGCCTAAGAGCAGCAGATGGGGGAGGGACACAGGGCAGGGACATCAGACAATGGGGATCTGATCTTATCACCTGACAATAGCACATAGTGGCTTGTGAATTGAGCAGATTAAAGACAAAGTTCAGACAGACATCTTTATGGGTTTTGAATATATTTCTGCACTTAGAGCCTTTTGGGAAATTGATTTAAAATTTCAGTCTGGGTTTTAGAAATGTGTGTCCGTAGATTAAGTGGAAGTCAGGACTAGAAGTTAAAATATTGCTGACACAAACTCGATATTGTAGAATATAGTTGCAGATAACAAAGGAGCAATGAATCAAGCACTGTGGAACTGCAGAGAGACAGGGAGATGGGAGAAGGCAGGCTGGAAGATCATAAAGGCTTGAGTGACTTGGGGGATATGATTCTTTATATGTTTATTGGAAATCTTTAAAAGAAAGAAAAATGTTCCTAGAATTACTGAAATTTTCTATTGATAATGTAACTCTCTCTGTGTGTGTGTGTGTGTGTGTGTGTGTGTGTGTGTGTGTGTGTGTGTTTGCATGGTGTTTGTTACTTTTTTATGTTCCCTCTTCATCTACTATTACACTGAAAATAGATGGGGATTGAGGTCAGTTCCACGCTACTTTTGCTCAAGGCTACATGCAGCAAATTCTTCCTCTGATTCAGAAGAGAAATCAATTACCCTTGCTGAAGGGTGGCTGTCTTAGGTGACTTTCCTAAGGTCATCCTAAAGAGATGTCTGAAATCCCCACAAAAAGTTAAGAGAAGATAAGCACTAATTTATAATCTCCTTCATCCCTGTAAGATGTGCTTCAGGGACAAATTTTATAGCCAAGTATTTTCAGGATAAAACAGATATTTTAATATTTTGTGAATAATAGTAATTGTGCAGCACTTTTTGAGATGAAGAAAACTTTCCAGGAAAAACGTAGGACTAAACTTTATCAGCAACATTAAGGAGACAGTCACCTCTCCTAGGATGTACTCTTGACGCTCCACATCCCCTAGGTTCCTTTTCCCCTAAAACTTCATCAACATATATTATCTCTGTTGACAGAATTGCTGAAATAGGGACATTAGACGAGGAGCTAACTGAAGACAGTGCAAATTTTTATTTATTTCAGTAGCCTAAGTACCTACCAGTGATTATTAAGTGCCCACTGGGGAAAAGCAAGCAGTCATGTTAGTTCATACATAGGAAAAGAAAACTAAAGCAAAGAAACAAATGTAATAAGAGATAAGACACAAATTAAACACATATAATGTACTGTGGCAGGAGAAACAATCAGGTGTTAGCAGGAAACTGAACATAAAGCTTATTGGATAGAGTTGTTTCACAGGTATACAGGAAAATTTTAGGCATAACATGGTAAGCTAGGGTGCCTGGTTTCGATTTTTGGACAAGATAGAGAAGTATGATGTATGATGTGATATCCCAGGCCAGTTTTCCTGTAGAATCTCACATGTGCATTTGAAAATTGAAACTTGCAATTTTGCAAGGTGCATTCTGGGAAGAAAATGTGAAGTAAGAATAGAAAGAAAACTAGAGGAGCAGGTAATAGAGGAGCTCCAGAAGTTTGCTTCACGATCAGCTCCAGCAGCAGCTACACGGGGTGGTCCCTCTGCGAAGGCGAAGTTTGTTCCTCACTGAGGGTCTTCAGTGTCTAAGTGCCCATTAGCTTTTCCAACTTTAATGGATTTCTGCTTAGTTTTGTGCTTCAAACTGATAACTCATCATGTCCTGTATATTACAGTACTGTGTAATATATACATCCAAGGACTTCTGGAAAAAACAATTGAAAAGCAAGGGTTCTGTAGTCCAAGGTCTATGAAAAAAACAATGTGCCTCCTTTTATGACTTGTTTTTTATTTTCCTCCAGTCAAAGCAGAAGTTGCAAAAGTACTTGTCTCTTAAAGCCAATTAAGTAGACTTACATCATTTGAACCGGTAAGTAGCGGGAACATTGATTTGAAAAATTCTTACAACTCTGCATCTGGTTTTAGGGCCATAATTTTGTGCGCTATGTTTCCGTGTTCAGGAAAAGAAAAAAGTTAAATCTTTTCAAATTTCTTATTGCAGCAGTGAACAGAAATACCACCCAGGACTTGAAGGCAGAGTTATTTAATGTTGAAGGGCCTGACAGGGAATCAATCCTCAAAAAATATCAAGCCCTGATCTCTGGTACTCTAAGTCTTATATAGAGTTTTCAAGAGAGAAATACAGAAGTAGAGTATTTGGTGGTTATTGACTGACTACATCTTAGTTTATTATTACTGACTGGCCTAAAAGAAAACTACATTATATATGTTGCATACTAAGTTCAAAATCCAGGCAAGCTCAGAATTACAGGAAGCGAGGGCTTGAGATAATGTACAAGTTTAGGGTACAGTCAGTTAGATAAGGGAGATACGTACTTGGCATTGTTAGAAGACAGAAAGAAAAATCTACCCAGGGAAGTAGCCAGTTGCAGGAAATTTAATGCTAAAAAGTTAACTTTTTATTTTCCTCTTCTTTATGACTTACATAGGCTAATGGCCTGCCTTGAAAAATCATTTCTAACACCACCTGATTAATATCGGACATCAAGTGAGCAGGCATTTCAGTGCTGACTACTATTTCATTATCTCCTGGGCTGCTCGTGATCAGACACTGCTCATCATTATTTAGTGATAGGACCTCTTTTCACACTCTTAACTAAATCATAATAAAGTCCACCATTCCAAAAGGACTCACTAAAATGCAACCAGGGAAGTTTATCCATGGCACTCATGAGGAGGTGAGACCAGTGTGCTGTATTCCTCATCAGAACCCAAGAACTGAGAACAGTTTCCTGCACCTTCCAGAGGGATGAGACATGGCTGAGAGTAGCCATGAGGTCTCCTTGCTGACTGCCCTTCCTTTCCTGTTCAGAGAGGGTCACAACATATTCTGCAAATCAAAGACACTGACACATGAGACATGAACCTCTCCTTGATGCTTTCATATCTCACAGAGGGGCCCAAGTTCTCAGGAGACGGATCTATAGTCAGAGGCAGAAAGCCCTGCTATCCTGAAATAGCTAGACCTAAAGACAACCCTCCCTAAATGCAGTGTAGATAAACTGAGGATGACAGCAACCATCAAGGCATCTGAAGTCAGAACAGGAAGATGGTAGAGGTCAGACGCAGCCAGAAAGAATGTGTCTCCTTCAAACTTCCTCCTTGGTTCTTCTGAATTAATTCTAAGGAATGTCATCCCCAATAAAGTCCCTCTTAAAGCTAACCACTGGGTAAGAGGTTAATAGTGTTTTAATGTTACTGTTTTGTGTCCCTTGTACCCTTAGCCTTTGATGGGATATGGAAATTGCCCCTGCAGTTCTTTTTTATGCAATACTTTAGAATTTAGCAGCACTGCACATAGACAGTAGCTGCTGAAAGCCTACATAGGCATTTTATTCAATGTTTGTATAGCCCATGTAAATGTATGTTTATTCACAAGTGGAGCAAAGTGAAGGGCAGACTTGGTGACCACCAGTGCAAGATGTAAATGAGTGTTTGTAATGGGAGTAGGCACCAATTTACCTTTTCACTCTGAACAAGCTGTGATCATTAAATAAGCGTGAAGTTTAGTGTTCAAGTCCAATAATTGTCTTGAAGTTAATTGGGCTGACTTTGTACACAGCTCAACTTTACAAGAATTTGGGGCATTAACGAATGGATTTGCAGTAACTGCATTGGCACCTCCAGCCAGATATGCAGCCTCTTCTCTTTCCGTCTGCCCTTTTTTCTATAACCATCTCCATCCTTATAGCAAATATACAAACAGATGAGGTCCAGGTCACAGAGTGACACAGAACTCCAACCCAAGACCTCTAGCAGTCACTGGGGAAAATAAACCATGGTTTTCAGAGACTGGCTCAGAAAGCCAACTCACAATCTGTAGTGGTCAGTTCCACATGGTTATAATTTAGCCAGTATTTGACAGCTTTAACCAAGCACAGTAGCACCTGCCTATTTTCCCCGCTACTCAGGAGGCAAGAGGACTGCAAGAGCTCATGAGTTTAAAACCAATCTGGGCAATGTAGTGAAATTCTGTCTTTAAAAAAAGAAAGATCAACAACAAAAGCTAACCAAACAAAACACTTGACATATTCTTGCCTCCTCCCAACTTCCAATTAAACCTAAACTAGAGAGATCCAAACATATTTCATGAACCCATCCTCTACAGAGCCACAGTTTTGGACAGAGAGGTATCAGCCTCCCTGTGCCTGCAGGCCCCTGCTGGGGAACACCCATAGCTGTCCTTTCTGAAACCCACAGTTCTCACCTTACCACTGGCTTGTAAGTCTCTGTCAGCACCGGTGACCCTGGCTGACCCCTTGCAGTCACAAGCACGGGATAATTAACCTGTGCTCAGACTCATCCAAAGCTCTTCAATTGTCCATGACACTTAACTCTCCTTACTTAGTAGGGATAAAGCTATTCCCAAATAAACCTGAAACAAATCAACAGGTGAGCAGCCCTTATTTAGCGGTGATTGGATTCAAACCAATAAAACAGAATCCCAAGAAGGATCTGATGAGAATAAGTAGGAGCTACTCATGACAAGAAAATATGTCCCATGCTCTGTGCCACCGACATCTGTGTCCCTCCTCACATAGTCCTATTGACTGCCTCAAAGAGAGGCATCACAGTGAAGGAACAGAGGCACAGAGAGGTCAGTGGTCCTGTGCAAAGCCAGCGCCGGTGGACAGACAGAGGCTTCACACTCAGGCACCTTGTGTCCTAGCCTCCTGTTCCCCTGGGCTGCAAGGCTGCCTACGCTCTGAACACAGTGCTCCTCTCCCTCACAGACTCTCCCTGTTCCAGATGCTCACGCTGAGTATTTTTTGCACCTTTTGCTTCTATTAAGCTGCAAAGTTTTTGTCCGTGTGTGGGGGGAACAGACTGGCCAGCTTGGAGGAGAACGATGGATGAAGAAAGAGCAGCCCTGCAGTGCAAGTGCCAAAGCCCAGCAAGGTGTTTTATTCTTGCCTGCCAGGGTGTTTTATTCTTGCCTTCCACTGACCCCACTGGTCTCTGGTGGTGGCCTTCCAAGGGTCAAATCCACCTACCAGCGCTGACTTCAGCAGTCCTGACCCAGAAGCCTCTGTACTGAGTGTGGAGGGAGAGAGGAAGGGGCAGGGTTAAGCAAAACAGGCTTCTGGTCCCTTGGTGCTTAGCTTTGTGCTTGGGCTGAGCCCTGCACCACTTAACTTACAGCCTCAGATAAGAGATGAAAGCAGCCAGCATCGCAAAGCTTCCTTTGCAGATGCATGATGACTTGCAGAGTGTATACAAGTTGAAGACCACTCATCTAGACAAGCGTGTCATAGCTTTCTCTCTATTGACATTTTAGGACAGTTGTAGGACATTTAGGGCTTTGTTGATGGGGGATGCTATCCTATACTTGGCAAGAATTTTAGCAGTATCCAATTTCTACATCTTGGTTCTCGGTACCATCCACCCTCCTGGTTGGAATAACCAAAAATATCTTCAGGTATGGCCTCTTGCAAGACTGAGAAATTATGCTGTAGACTCATAGAGACAAATATCATGTTTTCTCTAATATATGGAATCTAGGAAAAAATTGGAATGAAAGTAGAAGGAAAATTGGTAGAGGAAGAGGACTGTGCTAAGGGAGCAGAGAATAATGAGGGTAGAGATGTGATAAAAAACATATACATGGGTGAAAATACAATGAAATCTAATATTTTATAAATTTAATATACACCAATAAAATCTATATAAAATAAAAATAAGTATAGTTTCCAATGTATAGATGGTTAGACAGAGGCTTATATACAATGGATGCTTAATGAATATCATGAATCTTCTCAGAGCCATACTATGAACCAAGGATACTCTAAATCTCATTCAAAATGTACTTATGTCAATTATGCATTTTTTCAATTGTGCATTTTGAAATAGAAATGAAATCAAATCACCACTGCGACCTTGAAAAATTTATTTAACATCTTTGGAATTCTTGTGGGTCACCATCTCCATCTATGATGTGATTTTTGGGACTGCAAACAGTGGAATGTAATTCTGTACCGCAAATTACATTTGATAAAAATATAAATTTTACTTTAAGGCATCTCTTTTCGTTGAGTATGTAAGACAAAACCTACCTGTTACTCTTGTCCTGTGTAACTCATTTGGTAGTGCAATGTCTAGAAGATGACTGACATGAGAAATTATCCTACTACCAGAAGAGCAGTTTTGAATATTATTAGACAAGAAAGCATCATTTTCTCTAAATTTAAAAGCAGCCACTGAAGTCTTCTACCTCAAATCTCAACTCAGCTCCTTGCACTGTCATTCAAGAGTATTCTCTGCTCCCCACTCATCCCAACTCGGGAGTTGGGATGTCCCTCAGTAATGCGTGATCAAGGACGTGCGGAAAACAAGCTGTCTACTGCACAGCTGGCCAAACTGTGGGAGTGGCCCAGTGTCCCAGCTGGAACACTCTGGATGATGTGCTAACTAAGAATAATCACACAAGTGAATATTTGTAGCAAATCTGGTGATAAGCAAGGGTAATTTTATCTCTATCAAATGGACTTCTATCTCAAAAAATTCCAATCTCCACACTATTAAATCTAAATTTCAAAAAAAATTAATTATTTTTATTATTACAATTTCATTCAATAGAAAATTGGAGGAAATTTTTGCTTGAAATTTGTAATATAATTCCTTATATAGTTCCTTCAAATTTGTCTCATGATAAATTCATAAAAGAAGGAATACTTATGATCTAGCCTTTCACCGAAAACATTTTCCAGCTGGTAAGCTACTGAATTGCAGTCCTCATTTAAAGAGTGAGGGGGCTGGGGATTGAGCTCAGCGGCATAAGCACCTGCCTTGCAAGCAGGCGGTCATGAGTTCGATCCCCGGTACCAGAAAAAAGTAAAAAAAAAAAAAAAGTAAAGAGTGAGGACTCTAAGAGATGATTACAATCACTTCAAGTACCCACTGAGTTTCCCAACTGCCTTATTTTAATCATAAACTTATATTAGTATTGAAAAGGTAGAAAATAAAACCTTCATTTAATCTGTATTTACAATATTTTTGTGTAGCAATTAAAAGCTTAAGCTTACAAAGTGCTTTTTATTCCACTTAGGTTACATAAACATGAGCTCCAGATAGGTGAGCTCTTCTTACACAATATCTAGGACATCCTGGTAGGAGACTTGGTGATTAAGATTATTCATCTGTCTAGCATTGGAGCTCAGAGACTTTTCTCTGTATGGACAACTTAGCTTGAATCAGTTTTCGTAGATTAAATAGCACTCAAACATGACAGTCTTTGCTAACAAGACCTTGTGAACCTTGTGACCAAAGCAGGACTCTTGGATCATGACAAGTCATATTCCAAAAGAAACCTTAAGAATAAACTCTTCCTGAGCTCCTTGGGTCTGCCCTGACATCATTAACCAAGATAGACCTGTGAATCAGTCATGCTAAACAGGTAAACCAACACAAAAGAATAATTGTGAAGGAAATAATTTATATTGTAACAGTGTGGGGCTTTCTGAGTAGATTGTTAAAAGTATTTCTAGGTGGAAGTCAAATGCTTTTAATTTTGATAGGTATAAAAAGGAATTGATGGATAAATTGTTTATTAATTCCAATTATCAGTGGGAAACACTATAAATGAATAATCTCTAACAATAGATTACTTAGCAGTGCTTTAGTAGTAATCAAAAATTTTTGTATTAGAAATACAGTGCTACCTCAGCTCACAACCTTGATTCTTCCCATAGTTCTGGTCACAGAATTTGTTTCATGACTCTAGTTGCATGAACTTGTTCCACAATATAATGAAAGAGTTTATCAAAGCTCACATTTCAGTGGATTCAATTTGTGGATGACTATATCCAAAGCAGAAATGGCATGGCAGGTGATGTGGTAGCCAAGAAGCAGACAGCAAGAGTCGAAGCTGTGAACAAGAATATACCTTCCCACGTCATCCTTTGGTGACCAAGCCCCTCCAACATGCCCCACCTCTGAACTTCAGCCTTTTGGAGGACATTTGAGATCTAAACCATAATGTTCAATGCATGTTAGAAAACATCCAATTCCTTGTAGATAGAAAAGTAAAAAGGCAAGACATGGTTCACCCATAGTTGGAGAGTTTCTAAGTTTCTCTGAAGGGACAGGATAGAGTTCCTTCTAGAAGTGGTAAAAGAGATTGGAGTCTGAGATCACACATGAGTGCAGTGAAGTCAGGAAGAACAGAAAGGCAGAAAGCTTTTCTCTGCTCCGCACTTGACACCCTTCTCCCACAAAGTCCCAATTCTTAGAACCAAACCAAATGTTTTTTTTTTTCTTTTACAAGCACTAAACCCAGCCTCACAAAGCAGAGTGTAAAGCTCTCATGGCTGAGAAACTATGAGCAGATAAGTATCAGACATCCACAACTTCCTCAGTGACTCATCTGTCTGTCTGTCTGTCTGTCTGTTATATTAACTATCTCACATCATATGGAAAGCATTAAAAATAAAAGGCATTATCTTCCATTGCTACATCTCACACTTCTGAGAACACAAAGGAAACGGGCCATTGTTTCCTGGCATAGCTGAAACCTCTGGTGTGCTGTGTTCAAGGCTTGCTTTTGGCATTGGTTTTTTTGTTTTTTGTTTTGTTTTTGTTTTTGTTTTTCTCAGAACAGGAAAAATCGTGACAGAGATCAGTTTTGCTAAAACCCCTAACTTAAGGAATTTCGCTCATAAAACCCCTAACTTAAGGAATTTCGCTCATTCTTCCCCTGTAAACAATACTAGCTTCTTGCGTTGGGAAGTTTCTTCATCTCTCTGACCCACTTCCCTGCCCAGGGATATGAGTGATTGAGGAGGCTCTATGGTTTCTCATTTCATAACCAGCAGCCTGGATTGATGGTCACATTAGTGCTATGTGCCTGGGGGGGAAGGGTAAAAACAGTGGCATCAGGCAATTTTAGCCAAAGAGAAACTGCTTATCATTTTATAAATTAGTTTTGTCTCTGGAACACGAGCACAGCCGAGAATGAAGCACTCATATATAAAGGTGTTAAATTAATCCCTATATTTAGCTACTGGCTTCCAGGTAAAAATATCCTTCCTTTCTTTTTTCCATCCTTCCTTTCCTTTTTATCCTTCTACCCATCATCCTGCCGCAGTGACTCCTTTTCTATGGAGCAGAAATATACAGAATTAGAAATGATCCCTGACAAAATCAACTTTATATTATTGTTGGATTAAAAGATTGTAACCCATAATTGGACAAAAAGTGTTGCTCACAATAATTTATCCAAAGACTTAGATGACCAGACACAATGTTTTTAAGAAACACTGAGGTATACAGGTCATAAAGAGTTAGGTAGAAGTCTCTTCCCTACATCTCCAGCTCACTTCTGCAAATACATACTGACAACGTCTTATAATTTTTAGAATAATATAAGTTTAAATGTACAGCAAATATAGTTCACAGACTATCTCTGCTCCTTATCTATATCTTTAGTTCTATGATGATAGATACGTGTATAGATTGATGGATGATTGACAGATGACAGACAGAATGGTACTCCTCATGTATTTTCTCTAACCCTAATCTGTCTTCAAATCAGGTTTCTCCAATTTCATTTTAGAACTTAACTGTGAAACTTAAATATTTTCAGTTGGTAACAATTTTCTACTAAAATATTTAAAGTATTTAGGAGTAGCATCAGGAGGATTCAATTTTACCACGATCTGTCTTTATTAAAAGAAAATGTTGTGGAGTCAGATTCTGTAGGAATTCAGGATACATATAACCAGGGCTTGACCTATTTATTACAAACCTTTTTGTTACAACTAGGAGCCTCCTCCCTTCCCATCCTTACTGTCACAGTGCTTGTGTGGCAGGACCTTGGTCAGTTACAATTCTGTGATCGGTCTCCTTGATCACAGCTGTTGTGGTCTCTCTCTTCATCCGTTCTGAAACACCAGTGGTGTGTTTGGGGGCAGAAATCTCCATGTGTGAAGCAGAAGCTCCATCCGCTTTCATTTCAGTCAGCGGTGCAGGCAAAGCAAACAGCTTGACCTGTCAAACTCTGACTCCTCATGCTGTAATTTGCATACAAGATTTTCAATATGCTGACTCCTGGAACTTTTTATTTTACTCCAAATCTGGCTCAATATTCTGACAAGCTCATTTCATAACATGAACTTTTCATAAACACAGCTGTTATAGTCAGAGTTCACAATGGAAAAGATCTAACACAGGATGCATAATCTATAGGAATAATGTATAATATTCACCCAAAAAGTCAAATGCAAAATTGTGCAGGAGCTCTAGAGACCCAAAGAATTCAACTGAGGGCCTTGGTCCCATGTAATGGTCTGCACAAATCTAGTTGGATGCCTAGAGCCCACAACAATGTCTTATGAAAGTCTGTATCAAAATCTACACTGGAAGGTCCAAAGGTCAATGGTAGAAGTTAGAAAGTCTGCACCATAGGATGAAGGATCTATGTCACCAGGCTGAGGGATCTGCCCTGCAGCCAGAAAGCAATACTCAAGGTAAAGACCAGAGTTCATCTAAAGAGAACTGCAGCCATCCTCAGCAATAGTGAAGATCTGAGCTCCTTTGATGATGAGAACAGTTCAAGAAAACCAGTGTGACAAGCTTTTCCAGGAGAACCAACAGCACACCAGCTTCCCCTCCATTTCTCTTTTTGTGCTGTTGGCAGCAATCCTCAGGTGGGCCTTCCACACCCAGCACTGCTGACTCAGTTCAGTTGGGTGCTACAAGTTGACCATTAGTTAATCAACAAAAGCAGGCCATTGTCTCACCTCCATCAGTTAAAAATCCTACCTTTTAACTTGTTTATGATGAGACAAAAGTTAAGAATTCTGTATACGATACCTCCAAACTCTTCCTCTACCCTTTCCTCATTCTCAGCTTTTGTGTATATTCTTTTTATTTATTCATTCTTAGTCACATACTCATTTGGTCTTTTCCCCCTAATACAACATGTAGGAAATATTTTAACATCCCTTTCGTTTGGTGCAGCAGGAATGCATTTCCTGGTTATAAGGGCTGGAGTGGAGTTGAATGTTTGATGAGTTATATAGTCAAGCAAATATCTGCTTACTTCAATTGCAAACAAGAAATGAACTATTAAGATATGCTACAGCATGGTTTTTATACCTTAACTTTTTTTTGAGGCAATGACTCACTATGCTCCAGGCTGACCTTGAACTTGCTGTATATCCTAGACTATCTTCTCACTCAGTCTTCTTGTCTCAGTGTTTCAGAGTGATAAGATCACAGGCATAGGCAATCATACTAGTCTTAGTTTTAAACTTAATTGCATCACTTTCTAGCAAAAAAATGCAAATTCACTTAACTGTGACAACTTTACAACAATGGTATGAACCAAAACTAAATTTCATTTTGAGAGATCATATTTACAAATGAAATTGTTTTAAGAGCATTCTGAATGAAGCATTGTTAATTAAAACCTCACAATTTATTATTTCATATATCTTTTTAACAAATTCTCAACTAGCTGCTCAGAAATTTTTATTTAGAATTAGGATCCAATTCACATGTACAAGTAACCAGTTAAAAATTTACAATCCAACGGAGTTCCCAATGTTGCACAACCATCACCTCTGTCCAATTGAAAGGCATTTTGTTCACCCTAAAGGGACATCTCACAACCATTAAACATGAGTACACATTCTCCATTCCCTACCAGCTCCTGGCAATCACTAGTGTGCCTTCTCTTGATTTTTTTTTGATATATTGAGTTTGAACCATTAAGCTACATTCCCAGTTTCTCTTTGTTTTGCTTTGATTTCCTTTGCTTTGCTTCTGTTTCCTTTCTTTTCTTTCCTTCCCTTCCCTTTCCTTTCCTCTCTTCTTTTCTTTTCATAGAGTGTCTTGCTAAATTGACAAGGCTGGGCCTGAACTTGTAATCCTTCTACCTCAGCTTTCCAAAATGGTAGGATTACAGGCCTCTGCCACCACACCTGGCACTAGTTTGTCTTATTGCTCTAAAAATATCTATTCATATAAGTGAATTTATGAAACACATTCAAGTAAATACTAGTACACTAATGCTTATTGCAGCATAATTTACAATACTCAAATGGAGGGAAAAACCCAAGTGTTCATCAATGCATGAAGAAAGAAAATGTGATATGTCCTTGCAATGGGATATCACTCACCCACAAAAAGAAGTAATATGTGTTGCAGTGCAGAGGAAACTCAAAACATCATGAGATACACAAGAGAAATTACAGGTATTTTAATCTGTCCAAGTGACATCCTAATATTTTTATCAAAATGGAATAAATATTTTTAATTAGCTGCAGTTGTTGAAGACCAGGCTGTGTAAGGTTTAAGTTGCTGACCACAGTGCTCTCTGGCTGTGTTGAAAAAGCTCATATGTATGTTTTTACATTATCTATTATGTCCACCCTTTTGACTTGACCGATTCTGTTCTGTTATGTCACATTTGGTTTTACTCTCTTCCAAAAAAGCAATAAGAACCGTGGGAGCAATGAAACCCAAAATGTGTAATAGTCATTGTACAAAAGAGAGGAAAAGAAAGTGCTCTAAACTATATAACTGCATGTATATTTAAGTGTATAAGATAGAAAATGATATCACAGAGTTTTATTGGATCATTGAACAGAACTGTTTGCAGTATCATTGTTGGAATGTCCACTTTACAAGCTTTAATTTTGTGACTTGAACAATTATTTCTAAGATGACAATATGTAATCCATTAACTAGTGATTTCCTACTGTTCATTTTTTTTCTGTAAATCTGTATAACTTGTACCCTTTCCCTGCTTTTTTTTTCTTTTCTCCTTAAATAAAATTAAAAAAAAAAAAAAAAACAAAGTCTGAAGGCAAGAGAAGAGGGCAGCCGAGGCCAGTTGGCTCTCACTCCTACTCCAAGGCAATAACCACCAACCTAAGAGATGAGACAGTTCTCTTAATTAGCAAGATTTATTGCCTAGAATGTCACTGTTCTAACTTCTCAAGGCCTGCTCATCTTTGCTGGCTTTTCCTTCAGATATGCCAGTCACTTCCTTCACTCCCTTGAATTGTAAAGGACCCAATAAAGATGCACACTCAAGAGAAGTCTTGGTCTTAGCTACAAGAGAGTTCTGACCCCCACAAAGCATTCTGAAGTTTGTCTTTTATTTAATCCTTTTCCATGCACTCATCTCTAAGATCAGAAACCTGATCAGTTTCGAATATACAGGTGTTTCTACAGTGAACAAGTATCAAAAGAATTTTAAAAAAAAACCACAAAGATTTGGAGACAGCTAGCACAAATTAGCAACACCAAACAGAAAAATATAAGATCTTAGAAATAGAAAGGACTTCTCAGACTATTTTAATCAAAAATATAGGAAATCAAGTTGTTAAGGAAGTCCTAGTAAGAACACATCTGCTTCCCTCTAAGGAGCTTCAGGTACTGTCAGGGCCAGGCTACAGAAATACTGAATCCCAATTAAGTTCTATTGATCACTCAACACCTATAGGCCCTTGTACTAATGGCATGTAAGTTGTCTTCCAAACACTTGTCTCGGTGATTCACGCATGCCCTGTCTTTATGGTTCTACAAGTGCAACAAAAAGAACACGAGTTGCTCTAGACAAAGACTTTTGTGCTCAGCTGAGCGTGCCCATGACATAGCATAGTCCCTGCAAATATTTACTGATTAAGTGATTTGCCCTCAGAAAAGACAACAGCATGAAAATTTTTAAAAAGGAAGCAATTTTACTTTGAGTTAAATTTTTATGGACAAGCTGAATTCTATTTCTGTTAATGTTATTAGTTTGTCTGGAGAAGGTGAAATAAAATAAATCTTTTTCTTTATTTACTTCCTATCTTTCTGGCAGGAGAAGGGGGAGGGAATGAAAATAAGATAAATGAAACTGGACCTGAAATTATCTTAAATCAATTCTCAGTGGCCCAGAATACAAGGTTGTCTTCTCCCCTGTGACGGGGCAGGCTGTTCTTTGCACGTCTGTGCTACAGTACTCGCGTTTCTTCTGGAATCAGTGTGCAGAAAGTGCAAAACTGTTATGGAATGGAAGATGACAACTGATGTGCCTTCTGGGGAGGGGCTGTAACAGAGGTTTGGTCAGCAAATCCCTCCAGATGTCAGACAGGCTGGAGGAAAACTTCAAGCTCTTTAGTAAGAGGGCAGAGGCTTGATCTTGAATATTTGATACCCTAGGCAATCTTCTTAAAATCACTTTATGTCTCTCAGGTTCAGTTTCTTTATTTGTAAGTAAAATTCAACGGTTAAGATATTTTCCCTACCTATTAAAGGTCATTTTAGTTGTGAAATAAGGCAGTTTGAGAGTATGCATCACAAGTCTTTCATAAATTGTAAAGTATTATAAAAACACAGTAGACCAAGGTAGCAAAATAAGTGATTTGAGGTCCACAAAAGCTGCATTAAATTATGTTTTAAGGTTAACTTGCAGTATAATTGGGTAATTCATTATTTTCTCCAGAACTCAGTTCTCTTATTTATTAAGAAAATTTTTGACCAATCACTACTATTTACAGAATTCTTTGATTGGATTTTATTTTTAAAATCCAATTGTCCTTGGGATGTTATACTTTATCAAGCTAAAGTGTCTCCTTAAAATTTCCTTTTAATTAAATCTCCAAAACCTGTATTTTAGCCTACATCTCTTTTTCAGGGAAGCAGAGTCATTTTATGATTTTTAGTTATAACTATAAAAGCATCTGAACTGGGAAAGCCTGATACTGAAATTGAGCTGCAGACTTGGACTTTTATAAAAAGACCAGGTAGAAAAGACCTTCTCGTCTAAGTGCTCCATCTATAGCAATTCTCAAGTATCAGACACAAAAACATAAACACAGGAACAAACCTTCCATCAGAGAGCAAACGAAGATTTATAGGTCAGCATGAGGCAGGGTGAAATGTGAGTGGCAGAGGACCCCACTGCAGACCTCTTCTGCCTCTTGTGTGTCAGGCAATGGTAACTTACAGAGGTAGGGAGCTGGTATTTCAAAGACAATCTCTGGTGTCAACATTGCCCTTAACAGTTTTAAAGCAAGTCTAGAAAGGATGGAATTGCTGCTGAAATATTCATGCTTTTGAATGCTCATCTCTATAAACTTTCATAAAGATGATCAGTGGTAATCGTGAATTTGTTGGTTCCTAAACATACTAGCTTCTTTATTGTTTTTTTAATGAAGTGTTGTACCACTGTTTATGAATTGAACCACGAAATGGAAAAACTTTAAGTGTATATTTGAATATTTTCAGTTTTAAATCAGCTATCGCATTACCTACTTATCTAGATTTTCCATGATCACTTCTATGAATTTGTCATGCAACTGTCTTTTTGAAGTTAAGCAAGTAGGCAGCTGTTTCATCGGAATTGAGCACTCAGCGGAAAAAAAACAAACCACATATTTGTGTGATATTGAATTGATAGAACTTTACATCTGTGTCTGCATTGCCATCATTAAATCTTTTGCTCCTTTCTAAATTAGGAGCTAGAGTCTGGGTATGGGATGGAATAGGCTGTCCTGTATTCTGACGTGTGGTTATTGGTTTGCTGTGCAGGATAACGGGATTCTTACAACCGTGCTCAGAGTTTGCCCCATCCTAGCCCATCCCACAGTTCTAACCATCTGTAAGCCTACGGATGTCATCTCAGAAGCTCTGAAGTTCTACCAAGGAGGCTAAACCTCAGTCACCAGACTCACATCCAAGGCCAGGTCCTGGGTAACAGAGCACCAGCCATGAGTTCTAGAATCTTAAACTCACTCATCTTTAATACAGATGTGTGATTTCCTCTCATAAGTCACGTAATATTATTTTAACCCTCACGTAATATTATTCTAAGAGTATTTCACAAAGGGATTGTGTTCAGAGGGGGGCTTTTCACAAAGCAATTCAAAAAGGGGTGACAAAGGTGGACCTTAAACCAATGTCCTTCTAAGAAAAAGAGGTGGGAAAAGCAGTAGACATACAGACCACTGGGAGACACAGAGAAGATGGCCATCCCCGTGTTAGAATGAAGAC
The DNA here is from genome assembly GCF_034190915.1 of Cavia porcellus. Lineage (NCBI taxonomy): Eukaryota > Metazoa > Chordata > Mammalia > Rodentia > Caviidae > Cavia > Cavia porcellus. The sequence goes on along the minus strand of NW_026947511.1, from coordinate 36,883,251 downwards.
ATCTCGACCTTGGACTTCAGCCTCCAGAACAATGAGGAAGATGCTGAGCTGCTTTGTCCGGAAACTTTGCTCGTCCAAAATCTTCCTCTCATACAAATGCTTGTGCAACTTTAAGTGTACTTTTCTCAAATTCATTTATTCATAAATTTGCACTCAAGTCTTCTGCATGCCTGGGTTCTTTCCTCTCCCTACACTTTGGAATCATGCGGGAGGGGCGAAGAGTGACTTACCTTCCCCACTCAAAGAAAAGGATCCGGATGTCATGGGCAAGTGTGCCACCTCGGAGGACAAGGTCAGCTTGGGACCCATACTGGGAAGATGAAAGTCAATACCAAGCACAGAAAAAGTGATAACAGCCTCTCCTCAGACTCTCAGGTTTTAACTGCTGGACCTAGATTTAATTCAAAATGAGAAGACAGTGTTTTTAATGAAAAAGACAGAATTTCCTGTTTAATATTTTCTACTTGCTAGAGTGGAGGAATAAATTATTTTTGCACCTGGAATATAATTGCCAGACAATAAGCATGAAACATAGAAAAAGTAAGACCTCGACCACCAAGCTCCATATTCACGGTCTAGTGAGTTAAAGATTCATACTACATTTTGGAACTCACATTTTCCTACCTTTATTGTTTCTGAAATCAGAAACATCTACCATGATTTGTGTTTTACACTTCCATATAAATGTTGCCACTGTTTTCTTGCCTAGAAACCCGTTAAAATAAGTAGTACCTTAGATTCCCTGAAATATGGTAATAGTATTTCTGAATATTAAAATTTAATTAAATTGGATAAAAACAAATGCGTCCGAATTTTACATGGTAAGGTTATCATCATCATTTTTTTTGCTTTTTATCATAAATCCTTTAACTTGTCTCTGTCCTATACCATACATTTCCAACATTATTGTCTAAACATTTCTCAATATTAGTAGAGAGTGCTTCTCTGATCACCGACAAATCTGAATAAGAAAACTAGGATTAAATTTCTAAATTACCAAAGAGAAGCATCATGCTAGTCCTATTAATGAGGAAGTTACATGAATATTGGTTATAGGCTGACTTGCTGGCTGATCTGCAAGTGGTCATCTGTTAGCAATATGTGATACCTTATTTCACTTTGCATCCTTTGGTTATTTTTCTAGTTAATTGATGAGCAATCAATTAACTCATCCTACATTTTTGTATTCATTGTATAATTAGAAATGCCTCCATACCGAGAGGCATTACATGCTCCACAAATTTGAAAGAAATTCATAATGACATAATTAACCTCTCACCAGACAAACCTGCTCCCCAAGCAATCTTTCCACCAGTACAGTGAAAATCAGAGGTCAGTTTCTTTTTTAGTACAAAAGCTGAATCTGACAATTGCTGGAGGATATACAAATCTTAATGTACTAGATTTCAAAATTTTACTTTTAGAAATTTGAGTTTAGATGAATATCGTCAACAGTTTTTATGTCATGTGTGTTACAAAAATGCTTTATTCACTAACTTCACAAATATTTATTGAGTGCCCACCAGCTGGTGGACATTTCAGTTATATATCTGGGGACTACAATCATGTTGCAGTCACACATTAGCTGTTGCTGGGCTGAGGAGGACTCATTTCCAAGTTCACATTGCTGATGGCAGAATTCGATTCTCATGGGTTTGACAAAGAGTCTCAGTTTTAACTGGGTCTTGCATTGTGATTTTATCAAGCTCCTTGCCCGTTGATCTTTATATCAGGATGGCTTGTTTCATGGAAGCATATGAGCTGAACAGGTTATAAGAAGAGGCTCCTAGCAATATTAGTCCTCTGTCCAAGGAATTTTTGGCAATATTTTTTCCTATTTTACATGATCCTTTCTGTTGATTCTTGAAGCTATTTCTTGTACCAGTGGAGATCTGTTCAGAAAGTTTCTACCTATACCTACATATTTAAATTTAAAAAATTATTCCAGGAGTATAATTTAAATACATGGGACAGAACAGGCCCTCAAATATACATGTGTTTGCATGTGATGTAGTTACTCTTTCAGTGTTGAAATAAACACATTACTATTAAGCAGTAACTATATTGATATCACCAGAAATATGATACCTTTTGACATCATCAAAGGACCACTGAGGATAAGAGAACATAATAGTTCATTTGATAATACAGTAAATAAAATTTGAGTTCTATTTAAATAAATAAAAACAGTAGCAATTTTAATTGAGAATAATTGGTAATAAAGTGAGAGGATAGTCAAGGAAGACTTCCAGAGTTAACTGTGTGGAAATCTGGAGAAATATTCTTATAGCACAAAAAATGAACAAATAATTTCAATACTATAGCAAACTTGATACAGAGAAGAGCAAACAGATGCCCCGTACCTCACTACCCATAGTGAGGGGCAGAACATGAGATAGGGTGGAAATACTGGCTGATGTAGACCATGATCAACTATGGAAACCATGGCCTTTTGACCATAGAAGCAATGGTAAAGCTGCTATGATGAGCCTTGGCAATATTAGAGGCAGAGGAGTGAACTGACCTCATACCTTCTGAATTCTGTGTAGGCAACACAATGGGTAAATAGAATCAAGCAGCCCACCAGCATATCCGATGTCTAGATGATGGAGATGATGGTTTATCTTAGGAAGAAAGCAGAAATCAAAACAGAGCAGGCACCTGCTTTGATATATTCTGAGAAACTAATCTGATAGATAACCACAGACGGCAGAAAATCCTTACCTCAAAGAATAAGATTTGAGATGAAGAATACAAAAGCAGAGTGAGTCTGGGTGACATGGTGAGAGAGTGAAGGAGGAGGTCAACTGTACACATGCTAATCCTGGCAGAGAAAATATCAACTAAGAATTGAAACTCAGGAGAATGTTCAAGATAAGAGGGACAGATTTGGGAAACATCCCTCTGTGGAAGGCATTTAAACTACACCTGAAATCATATCACAAAAGACAAAACACACAAAAAAAGAAAAGAGGGTCCAGTCCAAAACTGTGAAGGTGTTTCAAAATTTATAGGACTGCAAATGCGACCAAGAGCAGAAAATACCAATCTTCACCTTTGAATTCTGGAAGTTTGTTTGTTTGGAAATAGGGCCCTAGGGAGATGCTTAGCACAGGAGAGCTGTGCCCTCATGAATGGAAATAGTGTCCTTAAAAAGATTAATCTGATCAATATGTATATCTAAATTGTATCAATAAACTTAATAAAAAGGTAAAAGAAATAGAAATAAAAATTAAAAGAAAAGAAACCCCAAAGACCCAGCTAGTTCTAACAGCTTTGAGGGGTCATGGTGAGAGGACAACTATCTCTGGAAGGGATGGGTCCTCGTCAGACACCAATAGCGTCAGCGCCTTGCTCTGGAACTTCCAGCATCCAGAATTGCCACAATCAATGTCTGCTGTTCATAAGCTTAGCTTGTGATGCTCTGTTACAGCAACCTGAGATGGCTAAGACAGGGAGGTGCAAAACAGAGCACACACACCACAGGGTACTAGAAAAGCAGAGTTCATTATTAAGGTGACATTCCAGGCTTTGTGTCACTTGCCTGTAATCCCAGCACTCAACAGGCTGAGGCAAAAGGATTGCCATGAGTTCAAGGCCAGCATGGGCTGTGTAGTGAAATTGAGGACAGTCTGGAGTATACAGCAAGAGCCTGTCTCAAAAAATTATATTCATTGTGCCGAATAAAACTGAGGGTATATGGCAGGTTAACCTAGAGATGGAACATTTGCACAAACTGAAGTTATTGGTAACCTGGAAAGTCAAATTCAGGTGAGGGATGGGACAGGAACCCATCTGGAATGATTGCGGCCATAGAGATTTTGTTCTTACAGACATGTTGGGTTTAAAGACCACGAAAAAGAGAGGTTTGACTAACAGGGAAATAGGGGTCAAGGGAGTGTGTGTGTGTGTGTGTGTGTGTGTGTATTAAACAAAACAGTTTTAAGTTAATTGTGATATGTCATTAGAACAGAAGACTTCTAGAATTCAGAGATTGTTTTTCTGTGCTAGGATCCAGATTCTACCTCTGATGTACACCACCACAACCAATATTCAGGAAACTAAATGTGTAATTCCAACAATAAAAGTCATGAAAAATGGAGAAGGGATGGGAAATGCAGAGGTTTTAACAGTATGTTCTCTGAAAGAGAGAGAGAGAGAGAGAGAGAGAGAGAGAGAGAGAGAGAGAGAGAGAGAAAGAAAGAAAGAAAGAAAGAAAGAAAGAAAGAAAGAAAGAAAGAAAAGAAAAAAAGGGAAAAGGTTAGGGAGAGGGGTTAAGATGCAGGCAGGTGGCAATTAAAAGGAAAGAACGTGAGAACTTCCGTCTGATGGTGCCTGTCAGTGAAAGTATATGTGCAGATATTCCAAAGGGAAGCCTTTTGAAAGAAAGAAATATAGGAAAATACAGTTTGAGTAGAAAGTGCACATTCTGGGAAGATCAGGATAAGAAATGGCAAGCTGCACTGACTTTCCAGGTGAAGTTTGAGGTGATGAATGCTAAGTCATTTGTTAATGCTTCAAGTTTAATAAAAAAAAAAAAAAAATCCAGTTTCTCCGGTGTAGAAATGGAAGTAGAAACAAAGGCTGGCAGAGACCAAGTCAATGTGAAGCCTCATAGAGAAGGTGATCCTTGAGTCAGTCATTAGAATGCAGCAAGAGTTTTTCAGGCAGACAGACAGAGAGCGGAAATGCTTGCTCAGGTCCTGAGTGGGTTAGTGGGGGTCAATTTTACCTGAGAATATCAGAAGATTCAGGAGATTGGAGACACGTGAGGGACGTGGAGGTCCCAAAGAGGGGAAATTGAAGCATCTTGCAAGACCTAGTATACCAGAGTTAAGATTCTGGATTTTACTCTTAGGTTATAATGAGACAATGAATAATTTCAAGCAATAAAGCCAAGTAGTCATGGAAGACAATTAGGAATACACCTTCCAGGAGTCACAATTCTGACACTGTACTGTTGGTTTCACACATCTCCACTGCTCACACTCACTGACTGCCCACCCTCACATAACACTGGCTTGAGCACCTGTGGGTTCCTCCACAGACCCTCTGGTGTGTGGACTTCTGAGGAAGTTCCTGTGAACGACTTCAGGTTGTTTTCTAAAGAAGGCACAGTTCATATGCTCACTGATTCTCACTAGAGAACTTTGTAGAAAGAAAGTGTATAAATAGATTATTTAAGAATCCTCAATTGTAAAAATCTACTCTCCCTGACAGTTACCTTCTTTCATTTTAATCAAGATCTATTCATTTTAAAGATTGTACTTCAGAAGTTCCCATCCAGAGGAAATTCCAAATATACATATTATTGGCCATCCTGATTGTCATTGCTGATACCTGTCTTTCTTTTTTGATTCTTAATTTCTATAATTTATTTCATTTGGAAGCTTTCTGATTTGATCTATTTCCATTATAAAGCACCTCCTGATTAGAGGGGGGCTTTCTGGAGATGGTGGGGGTTCAAGGATTAGAGAAAGAGGAGTAGGTGGGAAGAAGATAAAGGAAAAAGGATCAACATTTGATATGCATATGTACCAATTCCCTACAATGAGTGCATTAATTTATATCACAAGCACATACTGATAAAAATTAAAAATAAATATGAAGTGTTATAAAAGAGAAAAAACTAAAAATTAATATAAATTATTATATGCAAAGAATCCTTTGCATGGAGATATTCCAGCCCAATCAGTGGTCTTGCATACCCTCTATATGTTTGCTTACTTATAAACCTATAACGCGATGGCATATTGATTTTAACCCTCTCCAATTTTACCCCAGTCTCCAGATTTTCACTCTTTAGTATCTAGAACTTTGTGGTCTCTACCCATCCAATGCAATGCAAACTATTTCTGAGCCTCTGTTCTGGTAAGTATATAAAGAATCACACACCAGTTTCATGTCCAGACATCATGGACTCGAAGTCATATTAATTTATGTTGTGTAGGAGACACTCCACCTTTGGTTTATTACTGAGAACGCTGAGTCATTTCTTGTATGTGTCCAAAATATCAGATTCCTGACTCATGCTCTTGTTATCCTAACAGTTTCTCTCCTGTGTGACAAATCCCTGATACACCTACCTGCCAGTCACACTCTTCCACCTAGTATCCCATCCCAGCCAGCCCCCAGGATGAGATGGAAATCACACCCGCATCTACTATGGCCTTTTGTGTATTACCCACCACCAGTAAGCTGATGCCTGACAAGAGGCCACAGTCCCAGCTGCAGATCTTTCTTGGACTGTTTCTGAAGCTAGGTTTCTTTTTGTTAAGAGTAAATAGACACAGAAAAGAAATACCAAAAGCAATACAGAGAGACAAACAACAAGAAACCAAATACAATAACAGCATAGGTTTACAAAATAAGATGATAGGAATTTGACAACGTTTGTAATATTGCATATTGCTACCTTCAAGAGGGTTGCTTAGATTAACAGATATAGACATGTAAAATTGATATAAACACATGAGAATTAACTATTCCTTTCCAATAGCTAATACAATTAGTAGTATAGTCATTTTATCTATCATATATGTATATATATATATATATATATATATATATATATATATATTCTCCAATGAGGAATAACTCCAAAAGCCATTTCAGTAATTAGCTGAGGACTTTCTACTTTATCACAGACCAATTAACCCTGCATCATATATTTATTTTTTTTCCTTTCTTCTCTCTCCTTTCCTCCTTTCCCTTATTCCAATTACTTTTCCCTTTTGAAGAGCTTCTTACTGTTACACAATATTTACTGCAGAGTTTGGAACATACATAATTCTTTAGTTTCTTACACTAGGAAGACAATATGGGATTTACACGTGAGTTTGATTTATTTTACTTGTGAGTATGGCCTCAAGTCATGTTCATTTACTTATAAAAAATCTCAATCTTTCTTTATAGCTGAGTAGGCTACCTTTCTTAGGAAGACAAATTTTACCTGGATATTGGAAAGTGAGCAGGTTATGAGGAGTTGCTCTTGAGATCTCTGGGTTTAGAGGAGCAAAGAAAGCAAGATAGGGGAGCAGTGTTAATTGGACTGTGATAAAGTGGAAAGTCCTCAGCTGATAACATGAGGATCACTGGGGCTGAGATGGCTTTTGGAGTTGCTCCTCATTGGAGAAATGGGAATAAGACTTTATTCTCCTGAAGCAACCAATTACAACCTTAAGTGACACAGCCCTCTTCAGCCAAAGCCGAGTATCAAGAAAGTGAGCTAAAACTCTCAGCTGCCAACACTTGCAACTGCAGTTGTGAGTCCTTGAACTACAGGAGGAGAGAGTTGGAGGAGCCTCACATGCACCGCCCACAGTTCAGAATGACTCAATCTCCCTCCTTCTCTCTCTCTCTCTTGCTCTCTCTCCCTGTCTCTCTCTCTTTCTGTATACTCTTGCTATTCCCTGTTGATCCAACCCAAGCTTTAGACTCACATGCTATCTCCTATCTAAATGTGGTATTTTATCATATCTGTTTTTAAATGTTAAAGATAGTAAAATCCAACAAAACAAAACAGAGAAAAGCCAAGAAAAACAAATGCAGCAAAACTGGTACAGAATTTCAAAACAGGATACTAGGAAAACAACAGTAGCTACCATAGTACGTCTTATTATCTTCGCAATAGTTGTCCATCCATCAGGTATAGCAAAAACAAAACAAAATAAAACACAATATTGAATAAAGCAAAACAATCAGAACAATCCAAAACAGAGAGAACAATATTGAATTTGAAAGGCAATCCCCCATATCTGCTGAAGTGTATACTGTCATCCTCCCAGCAGATGCTCAGACAGCAGTCCCCAAGCCTGAAAAATCAACCAAACAATACAAGCATTTAGCTGCTTTATGTACCTTAGTTGCTATCAATTCAGCCTATCCTCAGAACCAGCAGGTTGTTTGGGGGTGGTGTTGATTCTCAACCTGTGCAGGTAGACTCACCAGAGAGGCTGACCTTTCTCTTCCTGGAAGCCACATAGCTAGCGTGGCTTACCAGTCTCTCAAAAGTTTGAAATTACTCTCTGACCTGTGCTTACCATGCTTCTTGTTGGATATTCCCAGTCCCAGCATGGCCAATTCTAACTTTTCTCTTCCTGGAAGCTGTGTGGCTTCTGGGATTTTTTTGTTTGTTTGTTTGGTTCGGTTTGGTTTGGTTTTCCTGTTTGTTTGTTTTGTACTAAGAATCAAATTCAGGACTTTGCACTTGCCAGGTAGGCCCTTGTGCTGCTGAGCTATGTCCCCCACCCCATATCATTGTTTTTTTTTAAAAAATGTATGACAGATATGGAGTGAACATTTATTTTCCTACGAGATTCGTGTGTGAAGTTCTGACTTTGATTTGAACATGGGCCCTTGAGAGGGAAATAAAGAGAGTGAGATGAGCTCCTGAGAGTGAGGTCTTCGTGGCTGGTGAAGCCTGGATCTGACTCAGTCTCCTGCCTCCGAGTTACAGAGAAAAGTAAAATCATGAAGGACACAACAGGAGTTAGCCATCTGCTACCAGAAGAAGGCCCCTCACCGGAACCCAAACTGGCTAGCACACTGATCTTGAACTTCACAATCTCCAGACTTGAGGAAACCTCTGTGTTGTTGAAGCCACCCAGTGCAAGGAATTTTGTGATGGCCCAAGCTGACGAAGACAGTTTAAGACCATGCTATTGACATGGAGGAAATAGTATGGCCATGTGGGAGCAAATGGTGACACACCAAGGATGCTGAACGATATATGGCTGCGAATCCCACCCACCCAACAGTGAAGAGGCCAATTCCATGGATGTGAACCAGCACTGTGGATTTGGTGGGATAAATGCTTGACAACTCTGAAAATAATATTTCACTATGTTTCAAACTCCCTCCCTTAAGGTAAAAAGAGGAAGCTGGTTGATTCATTTGTGTAAGTTATCCTTCAAGCCTTACCATCTCACCAACCTTTGAAAATGATTTTCTCAGACCCTTGGAAGAAAGTAGTCTTTTAGTTTTGCTGCTGATGGAGCAGCAAGGGCAAGTGTAAGCTGCCCTTCTCCTCACATTATTCTTCACGTGGAGAGCAGGAGAGATCCTGATGTCAAACCTAATAATAAAAATTGAGATTTGATTGCTTTTGTTACCAGCATCTCTGGAAGTATGTCGCCAGATATCAGATGTCACTGTCATGATTTATTTTTGGTCCCTTTTGTAAAATTCTGAACTCTGTATTTTTAATATGGAGCTCATCTGCTTTTATTCCTCATCTGAATCTATACTATAACATTTTCATGTTTCCCACTCTCTTATTTTACCTTTGCAGGCTTCCTACTATTTATTTTCTGCTTAAAAATTGGTCTCCATTAGGCTGGTTCTATGGACTCGGATACAGAGACACACATTTATGCAAGACCAAAACACATTTTAACCTACATAGTACTCCTTCCTTAGTAATTGAGATTATATCTTAGTTTTTCTAGAGTGCTTCAGGTCTTCTGAGATAACAGTGTCTCATATGGGAATATTTTCAAGACAGAGTCACTTCTATGAAATAATAGACAAAAACTTTGCACCTATCTTTTATTTTTTAATTTGTTTTTGAGTAGGTCTAAAAGCACAGTGTTTTTGTTTTCATTTGGTATACTTACCTTTTTCTAGAAATTTTCCTGAGTCCATCTATCTATTGTAGGATTAGGTTGAACTAACTGAAATTGTTATAGGAACAAAAAATACTCAAATGTCATCATCTTATCATGCCGATGTTTGTCTTAAAACTGATATGTCTAGATTTTTATTCCCTCTATACACAGCTAAGCCACTTATAAATTAATATCATTTTTTTCTTCTCAATGCATATTTTAAAGTGATTTTTAGTTGCCTTACTGTATTATCTATAACTTCAAGCACAATCTCTCAGGTGGAAAAAGTGATACCAAATGTTTGTTTTGTTCTAAAATGTCATAAAAATATTTTAAATATTTCACAAATAAATACTGTGTTTGAGTACCTTTTAAGACGTATTCTTTAACAGATTATGGAAAGTCTTTTATTCTTACTTTGTTAAGAATTTTTCTTTAAATCATAGGTATGTTAAATCTTATGAAGGTTTATGTAATTTTTAAGTGCTACAATTTATCCTCTTATTTTTATCAATACGGCATGTGAATTTTATCAATATAGCATGTGAATTTCATTGTTTTTATACTTTAGTAAGATAAATTCCTAGAATACATTTCTTGTTTTTTATATTTTATACATCATTAGATTTGATTTGCAAATATTCTTCAAAATTGTTTTGCCTATGTTTCCAAGAGAAATTCTCTTACTATTCAAGTTTTAGGGAAAGTCTTTGCCAAACTTTGATAGCTCAATATTATTCTAGATAGAAATGTGAGGATCAGGACCACAGAGTCTGCAAACATTAAAGAAGTACTTCAGGAATATTGAGAATTACTTTACTGAAAAAAGTTTATTTATTTATAAAAAATTGGTACACTTGAGAAAAGAAACTCTGATATTGATTTAAGAAGAATCAAGAAATGAGTCATATTTATGAATATCTACATGTGAATTGCATTGCATGAGTGATAACATATATGTAATAAATTATACTTTATTTGTATATGTAGAAAAATATAAATGATAAATAATATATTACATATATAAATAACATTGAAACTGCAATTAGAAGCCTCCCCACAAAGCACAGGTCAGAGAGTAATTTCAAACCTTTGAGAGACTGAATAATGTTAATATTCCAAAGTGTTTTTCAGAGAATAATAAACTGAGTTATCTCTGAGTGCACAGCAATTTTAAGGGCTCCATCTAGGAGATGGCTGGACAGAAAGAGGAGACTTTCCTTCCAAATCTGAAGTTCATTTCACGGCAGACATGCCAAGATAGAACAATGAAATATCCATAATAAAAATTACATATGCAAATGGAAATGACATTTCTGTACTTTGTAGCGAAATTCTGTTGATTTATAGAAATAGTAGGTCAAATTCTAGACTACGTATGGCAATTGTTAAGATATTGCCTCTCAACTCCTAGCTTGGCAATCTCTAACCTGACTTATCACACCAGGCCTGGAAATTTGATCTTATTACTTTTCTTTTCCTCTGGTTCAAAGTTAGACTCTGCTGATAGTGCGAACTGCAGGAATCCTTCACATCTGGAGAAGGAAGGACTTGCTCCTGCCCATGTCTCCTGCTGCTTTCCATCAGGCTTCTTTGAGTCAAGTGGCAAGAACCTTAACTCTGTCCCTACCAGTTCTATCCTACAGGGACAACTCATTTTACAGTTTCTCTTGTGTATTTAGAGATTTCACTTGACTCCCGTGAAAGATACTGATATGAATGCAACTCTCCATCCTCAGAGGTTAGGGTCCCAGTCCCACAGAGACCGTCATGTATGACAGATACTGTATGAACTAATGTCTGTCAGTGTTAACTATGCTTACCAATGTCAACTATGAAAATATATGCGACTCAGATCAGGGGAGGAGGATGTTACCTTTTGGATGACTATTATTAGAAACTCATTCATGGTGAGATATGCAAATACTATAATTGAATGAGATACTGTGCTCAAACATAGATAATCTTAAGAAGGAAAACACCCCAGTTATTTTTATTTTATTACCTCTATCAGTGTAAAAATTCATGAGAGTTATGATTTATGAGGAGCTATCTCTCTTTTTAAACCAGCCCTTTCTTCAGCATATGATATGCTATTTAATACAAAAAACTGTTCTTAGTAAACATACTGTTCTTAAGCATCAATATATCTATGGTAATAACAGATGTATGAATTTATATTGCTCTTTTTTTTTACATATATTGCTCTTTACATGCAAAGAAATTGATGACTATCCAAAGGTGAGATCTACCAACACCACTGGCAAAGACATTACTGTTTTCTTTTGTTTTTATCTTATGCTATGTTTTCTATGCTACTAACTGTTCTGTAAATTTGTATGCTATATTTTCTTAATTAGAAAAGGACTATCAATGGGTTTCAATGAACAAGAGATAGTATTATTTTCTGGGACAAACACAAGTCTCTGAAATGCCAATAAATGAAATTTAAAATAAGTATTTTTTCAGGACTATCACATTTATTTTTTGACAATTTGGGTTTATGTAAGGATAACATGGTATCTCCTTCCTGTGAATTATGAAGCTGCCCAGTCAGTTCTGCCTGGTGTTTCTCCTCTTTCCCATCCTCCTGAGGACTCAGGATGATAGTGGAGCTCTGCTCACAAGCAGTGTGTTCACACATCCGCACTTCATCTTGGGCTCCTCAGAATAACTCCCCTCTGCAGCTGGCTCGATGCTCAGTTTTGCCAGTAGGAAGCTTCATGCAGCCTTTTTCAGTGAGTCAGTGCCATTTGCAGACTGTGGGGGAAGAGAACAAGAAGTCACCAAGAAGCAAGCCCTCCCTGTGAATCAGTGCCATGCACGGGCTGCTGGGGGGAGAACCAGATGCTAGCCCCTTCTGGCATGTGGGCTGGGAAGAAGAGACAAATTTCCCCCTACTCGCCATTAGCAACTAGCTGATCCAGAGAAACACAGGCTGCAATGGCAACTATTGAGGTGAAATGCAGTTTGATGCTTGTGGTGTTTGATGTTTCACTGACTTTGCAGGTCTAGGGCTGGTAATATGATCATCTGTTCAGAGGATAACAGTACACAGTGTGGCATCTCTGGGGAATCTCTTTCTGAAGGTGGTAGCCATTGTTAATTCCCTCTTATCTTGTTTTGAAGTCCTGTATCATTTTCATTGTTTTGTGGGGCTGGGTTTTATTCTGTTTTATTTTGTGTGATTTTGTTGTTTACAATGGCATGGGCAGCTATTTCAAAGATAGCCATTTTGGATTTACTATTGTCTTGTATAGAAGTCCTTTATTGCATTCATTATTTTGTTTTTATTGATTCTATTCTGTTTAGTTTGATTTTTATTATGTCTGAAATTATCTACAGCTATTTTGAAGACAACAAAAGGCATGGTAACTATTGTTGATTTCATATTGTTCTGAAGTCCTGTGTCACTTACAGTGGTTTGCTTTGATTGCCTTTATTTTGCTTGGTTTTATTATCTTTAAGATAAAAAATATTTTAAAAAGAATGTTTTAGGTAGACACTCAGAGAGGAGTCGCCTCTCTGTCCCAGGTGTGGGAAGAAACTGTCAGACAGACCCTATGTGTTAGGAGCCCTGGTTCCTGTTGAAACTCACGCATAATATGTGCCCAGGGTACCACCAGTGGTCCTGGCACAAGGTATGCTCAAAATGTGTGGTGAATGCTTCAATTAAATTTATTACAGTTTTAAAAATCAAGGAAAATAAATAAATTCATTATAATAGAAGACACAATGTATGGTAAATGTATAAAATATTTTTTACAGTAAAATACACACTGCCATGAGTCCCTCTCAAAATACTCCTCCTTGCTTTGAACATACTTATCATTACTCATGGGATCTGGCACTATGTCACTTTTGGCTCTTCCCAAAAGTCAAAATGATGGGGAAAATATAAACTTTTGAATCAATTTGGGATACGGAGGCAGCCAGGACAGTATGACTAAAGATCTTTATAAAAGAGGACTTGGAGAACTGCTTCAGAAAAGAGCGAGAATCATGGGATACGTGAGTTCAAAACAAGAGAGTGTATTTGGGTGAAGGGTTACTTCAATCATTTTTCAATTTTTAAGCACTCACTATACTTTCTGATTGCACCTTGTAAGTGTGTCAGTGATTAGTTTCCAGGCTCATTTTTCCATGAATGCAAAGAGAGTTTTCTGCTTATCAGCACTGGCCATGTTTTTTATTTTATGCTCCCTAAAGAGATTTTTCTGTTTACCCCTCAACTGTACAAAAACTCTGATGAAGGCTTTCCAAAACACTTTTGGACTAGGCTGTGGTCTGCAATCATATCTTCTAAAGGAAATTTGAATCTTATCCTTGAGATTTCTCTTCTCTTTAGTGCTTTCCCTCAGTCTTAGGGTAGGTGTTTATTTTTTAGCATAATTTATTTTAAAAATACTATTACCTCCAATAATGCTTTATATATTAAAGTTATTGTGTGATTTCTGTGTCCTGATCGGGTCTTAACTGAGAATGAGCCAAAAAAAATGCAGGTCTTCATACCACAAAGGAAAATTTTTGTAAGTGGATCACATCAACCTGGATAGTTTGTCTCTTAATCAACTCTTTGGAAATAATGTCAAAAAGATTCATGAAGCAATGAAAGACAGAGTTTGAATGCTTAATTATATTGCTAATGGCCAGAGCAATTACATTCATAATTGAACTAAAAGGTGATAAAAATGGAACTCTTTCACCTTAGAGCATAACACAAATCGTACACTATCTGAATTTTTGAACAGTTGCATATGATAGAGTGATTTACCAGCGTAGGAAAAATATAACTTTGATTATCATTGACCAATTACCACAGTGCAAAGGTTGGTTAAAGGGAAATCACATTTACATAATTTTCTTGACGGTACTATTTTATCATGTATGTGGTATTGCAGTTAAGGAAATTATCTCCTGTACATTTCAAAGAAAATTGTTCCCTTTTTGAAAATAAGTCTTCAAAGAAATTTTATATGCATTGTTTTCTTATATTTTTTATGTATGAAGTGTCTTCTCCAATAGAAATATTGAGGACTTCTTGATAGGTAAGAAAAAATTGTTGTGTGCAGTCAAGCATATCAAAATGATATCCACAGCTTTTGTATGCAAAGTAAGAATAATACTGATTTTAATAAAAACAGGAAAAAATGCTCCCCTTCCACATACTTTGTAGATTTTCTCAGCACCTTTTTGTGGCTGAAGTCCTTAGCCCTAAGAAGTCATCTTGGAAATTTGTGAAAAACATATTTTTCTACCAATGCAACCTTATTAATGTCTTCCTGTTTCCTAAAAAAATAGCAAGAAGTGAAACCCAATCTATATTTTGTTGGGAATTCAAAGAGAGCTGTGACATGGATTAACTCCAGCAGCTACTAATTTAGTCCTGGACACTTACTAATGAAGTTTTGTTAATTGAGAATATTTGCTTTACCTCTGTTACATACACTTTAGTATAATTCTGAATCAATGCAGTTATCAAATACAGTACCTGAAAGACAGTGCAAACTTCAAAGAAGAGTTACCAAAATATCAGTGTTTTTTCATAGCTATTTACACATTAAAATCACCCGGAGCATTTAAAACTAACACTATCAGCAACAAACACTGTCTGGACCTATACATAAATTTTTTATTGATTTGTGGAAGAGCCTATTATCAAGTATTTTTGAAAGTTCTTCCAGGGGTCTCATATTCAATCAGTGTACAGTCCCACAGGTATTACATTTTGAGTAAATGGTTTGGACTAATGAAAGACTGCAGCTTCTGAACACAAGCCTAACTATGGAGCAATTAGAGTGCACTATTGTATTATTTTACAGAAATTTCTTTGTAATACAACTTTAAAACGTCAATGTTGTGCATATGAGTTTAAGTGAATGCAAAAACAAGTATATACTGATTTGTTGAAGAGCAAATAACCACAGACTATTTAATTACTGTCTCAACTGTATAAGTTATTATATAGTTTTGTTATTTTGTTTTCTGTTTTCTGGTGTTTGTTTTGGGGAAGTTTTTTGGGTTTTGGGGGAGTTTTTTGTGTGTTGTTTAGTTTTTTAATGATGTAGAGGCTCTTAGTTCATTACAGGTCCTAAATCCACGGAAGTGGAATAAAAAATGCCAGCCTCTGAATACCTGTGTCTCTTTGGTTTCTGGATTTGGAATTGCATAATACTACAGGGTGTACTTTTGGAGGAACACTGTGGGGTTTCTAACACACAATAGGCAGATTCCTCCTGGAAAATATTGGAGTGTATTCGCTGTAAATTCCAAGAGACAGAAAGAAAGGTGAGCTATCAGAATGACTTTGCCCAACTTCCCTGAGATTACTTTTCCATGGGTAGCAACTCCAGTAGAATTTTTGGTCTTTCTCAGCGTACACCTGATCAGCCATCTGGGTTTCAGCTGCTTTAAGAATCATTTCTGTCATTAGCAATGCAAATGCTTCTGAAAATTCCTGGTAGAGTTGGTATTGGGTAATGAGAGTTAAAGGGTGAAGGGTCAAGCAGATTTATAGTCAGATGGCTTTGACATAGTCTATTTCTCAGCCAGATGGAGAAAAACGAGTCAAGGCAATGTCTCCTAAACTTTAAGAATCTTGTGCTTTTTACATAGTAGACTATCTGCTGTATTGATGCTCAAAATAACATTATTTAAAAATAACTAAACATTCTCTGAAAAAATACCCACCTTTCAATCATCATAATAGCCTTACTGAATTCTTTGATAAAGTGTAGTATTATCTAGCCAGTGAAATTGTCAATACCTATGCAAAAATTACATCTGTCACATAAAACTAAATCACACTTATATTATATTAAAAAATGATGACTTGCACTTGACAGTATAGGGCTGTTGCTTTAATGATTAGGGGGCAGCCAAGCTTTTTACTTGAACAGAATATTTAATGGATTAAATTATATTATATACTGTATTATAAGACAATACTGTGTATTTGGTGAGTTTAAGAGATCATCAATGAATCTGTCACAAAGCCATCATGATAACCTTCTGAAACACAGCAAATTTGTCAGCACTGGTGTTTCACACTAGTTCATACATGACTGGAGTAAAAATCTGAGCTACCAGCTTTAAAAAGTCTAGGCAACCACCATTTTATTCTCCAGTTCTATGAGATGAGTATTTTTATATTTCATGTATGAGTGAGACCGGATGATATGTGTCTTTTTTGTGTTTGGCTTTTTTCTCTTAATATAATGATCTCTAGTTCCATCTATCTTGTTGCAAATGACAGAATTCTAGCTTTTTTTGATGAATAGAAGTTCAGTGTGTTTATGTACTATATCTTCATTACTCATTTAATGGTAGTTATTCGAGGCTGGAAATAGAGGGGAATAGAGATGAGAAGAGTTTGATCAGTGGTACTAAGTTACATCTAGACAGGAAAAAAGTTCTAGTGTGCTGTGATACTGTAGGGTGATGTTGTATTCAGGGTTTGTGCAGAGAAAAATTAGAATCAAGACATGAGGTTTATAATATTATTTTTATGATGGTCACCCAGAGTTAACACAATAAAATGCAGGAAATCTATCCACAACATTAAAGACATAGAATATTTATCCAAGGGCCTGAATCCCACAACAATGTCCCACATGAGTCCTGATGAAGACCCAAAGCTCATGACAATGCCTCCCACAAGTCCAACTGGAGGTCTAGAACCCACAAGAATGACTCACGCCAGTCTCTTTCATGGATCCGTGCTGGGAAGGCCCAGAGGTCAGTGTGGAAGCTAGGAAGTCTATGCCAACAGGGTGAAAGAGCTGTGCTGGTAGGTTGAATGTTCTATGCTCGAGCTGAGAAGTCACACTCACGACAAAGACC
This sequence comes from Cavia porcellus, assembly GCF_034190915.1. Classification (NCBI taxonomy): domain Eukaryota; kingdom Metazoa; phylum Chordata; class Mammalia; order Rodentia; family Caviidae; genus Cavia; species Cavia porcellus. Next base: position 36,865,801 of record NW_026947511.1, on the reverse strand, counting down.
AGGTCTATCCTGAAAAGCACCACAGCCATCCTCAGTGACATGAAAGCCCCAAGCTCCTCTGACGACAAGCACCGTCAAGTATATGCCAGGAAACCAGCATGACAAGTTCATCCTGGAGACCAAGTAGCACACAGCTTCCTCTCCAGAGCCAGGAAGCAATGCTCCATGTGACAACCAGAGCTTCTCCAGGAGAACCTAACAGCTCAAAGAGCAACACTTAGGAGAACTCACAATGCCGCAGTGCCTCAATGCATTAATGCTCTGCCTTCTTCTCCACATCTCCATTTATGCTGGCAACTTTCCTTGGTGAAACATCTACATTCAGCAGCATGGAAATTCAATTCCGCTGGCATTAAGTTGACCACCAGTTTTTAATCCATAACAGGTGACTATAGAAAATGATAATTTACTGTAAATTTCACAAAGCCAAGAGATATTCTTTTGTATGTTTTCACCAAAAGCAATAATAGACATTTGAGGCGATAGGTATTTTAATGTGATTTAAATATATATATATATGTGATATATTTATTAGTATGTACAACTTGCGTGTTTTGTATGTTATGGTTGATGCATTAGTTTAAAAACTAAAGTAAGAATACCCACCACGAACTAGATTCAATAACAAGTCTCCTATCTTATACTTTTAAATACACATTATAAAGACCTATAAATGATATTTATATTGCTAAAACTGTGGTTAAGTAAATAGCAAAAAAGTTAGGCATAAGATTCAGAAAAGGGATCATGAGCTAAAGAAGGACTTCAGTCTCAGGTGGAAGATGAAAGGCAAAGAGTCTCATTTATAGCAGGGGACATTGCATTCTCTACTGGGTAACAAGAAAGTGAGCACATGTGAAAGATGCAGCTAAGAGAGCTGCGGATTTAGCTCAGCAGCAAAAGTGCCTGCCTTGCAAGCACATGGTCATGAGTTCAATCCCTGGCATCAAAATAAAACAAATAATTGTTTTAAAAAAAGATGCAGCTAAGAGGAGCAGTATTTTAATTAAGGCATCAGCCTGAGTATAACTCTGAGAAAAATAAAAGATGCTGAATGGCAAGAGTTAGGCTCAGAGGCAGGAGTTCGATGGCAGAGGAGAAAGAGGATAATACTGAGGATGCTCTTGTAATTCAGGGAGTGCCACGAAGCTGTAGGAAATGAGGATATCATCATCATCAATCCAGCTGAGAGGAAGGATGAAATCGTGTGGTGGACAGGTGTGAGCTTATAGACAACAGTTAGAATATCTAGTGAAGCAAGGGCAAAGTAAAGGTACTTTCTCCCCAAAACGAGTGCTGGGATAAGTGTATGCTAATTACTCCCACTTTTTTGGTAGAGAAAGGTCTACTGTATTGGGATAAGCCCCCCATTTGATGCAATTTGAAGAGATCATGGAATATCAAAAGTCAAGAGAAAAGAGGGGCACCTGTCTAGTGGGTGAGAGTAATTGAACTAACCACAGTTTCAGGACAAAGCCAGGGCAAATTGAAGTCATAGGAACTGTTCAGTGAATTCACACCATCAGAACTCCAGTGTCATGAGTCAATCAGATAAACCTTTCCTTAAGCTACACACACACTTTTCAGGTCACGCTTTCCATCTACAGCCCACCTTGGCTTTCTTCAACACTTGGGCAGTGCTGACTTTGTCTTGGGTCATCAAAGTCATCCTACAACAATTTTTGCTCTCATACTCATATGATGCAAACCCAGGCAAACTGGAACAGTGAGCAGTCCTGAGAATGCTGTTCTAGAAAGTTAACGGTTCTCTTTTGCTGACAAAAAATACCTCAGTGTTCATAGCCTCATCAACTCTGTACTTCCCAGATATTAAAGTTGGCCTTCCAGAGCAACCAGAATGAACTTGAAATAACATTCATAACATGCCCTTGCTCTTTCCTGCACATTGCAGATATCAGATGTAGCCCCATCTATAGTCCTACTGGGTATAGTAAAGACAAAGGGATAGCTGTGTATGTCAGTCTAGAAAACAATGAACTCTATTTAGAACAAGATAATCACAAAAACACTGGCTTATGATTCAGTTTGATGGCAGTGCACTTGATAGGAAAAGCATTTTCACAAAAAAATGGATTGTTCAATATCTACCCAGAAAAAAACTAAAAGTCATTTTTATGTGAAACTTACAGTTACACAAATTTCAGCAATGTGTCAGATGAAAAGAACTGAGAGGCAGAGGGAAATGGGATGAAAGCCTAAAATTCATGGTTTCACTAGAGAGATAATTGGTGCTTTTTAAATGCTGAGATGTTGGAGTAAAACACGTATTTTGCATGAAAATAGAAAACCTGTCAAATTTCCTATAAATGCTCTATCTTTGATCATTCTGACTCTAACAGTGATAAATGACTTGTCTACAGAATATGATATATCCCACCCCATACTAAGGTAATAGAAGGTGATTTTCTCACATTTCTCTCCTTAAGATAGGGCAGCACCACTAATCTCAGAGCCCACATATTGATAAGAATTGACTTTGAGTTTGTGAGGAGGACAGAGACTGGGTGCACCTGGGGACAACAGAAGCCAGTGCCACACTGTCCCCCACAGATGGCATCTTTCCTTAGAACAAGACAAAGGCTGTGGTTCTCAGGGCACAGTTTCATTCACCCAACAGCGTATTTTCCAAAAATTTTAAATTTTAATATCTAGCATAGTCAAAGCATTTCCTTTCCAATTTTCCAAGCTCTTTACCACTGTGATTTAAAAGTTAATTTTATTTGTCTAATTGCTATATGTACTTGCATTTGAAATCTTATATGTAAGATAGGAAATGTCAAAAGATTTGCAGAATCAGCTGTGAACAGTCTAGAGGTTGAAAATGTCCATTGCCTGTAAGGATATGAGAAGATAGCTAGGGTCCCAACTGCTGGGAATATTACAAATTTGGAAAATATTTTGAGTACTGATTAGAATGGTAATATGTCGGGTCCTGACCTAGATCCCCAATCTCCCAAACGAGTGTACGACAAAGGCTTAAATAAAATGAGACAAGTAATATGATTTTAGGGCTTCAGGAGGGTCAAAACCCTTTAGCTGACCTCGAGAGACTCAGGGCTAAGACAAAGACTTCTCTGGACCACCCATATTTATTAGGTCCAAAACAAAGGGCAGGGAAAGTGAGAAAAGCACAGGCAATGAGCAGGACCTTGGGAGTCACTTCAAGGACGTCTCCAAATAATGATTCATGTCAATTTAGGAGAAATATCTTATCTTCATGACATGGTAGGAGTGAGACTCCAGGAGTAATTTCTGCAGCTGCAATCTCTATCTACTTAATTGACGTTGGAGCCAAGTGTCCACAGCTGTACTTTATCTTGCCCTTTGAGGTATCTCTGGCCTCACAGGCCCCTACAGGCCTCAGCCAGGACCAGTGATTCATAGAGGTTCACTTACTGTGAATCAGATCCCATCACCAGGCAAGGAGCCGAAGCCTAGGACAGACTCACAGATAAACATAGAAAGCCAATTAGTTAGTTTTGAATCCTGCTCACAGATGCTTCATAGTGGTCTCCAACAATCATATGTGTCAGACACGTAAAACACACACACGCACACACATTCCCACATTAGAACTCAAAGGTTTAGGTGTAGGAAGTTCACTGCAGCTCTGGTTTTAAAAAAAATTGAAATTCACCCAAATTTCCCCCTCCGAGAAGCTGATTATATGACTAAGCTACATATTCTGTGGGAAAGGATTTGGCCTTTACAAAGAAAGAAGGCCCATGTGTCCATTCTTGGAACATGCTCCATAACATAACCCAAAGCAGCCCAAGCGTATCAAAGGAGCTCACTGTTACAAAAGGAGCACATTTAGGTATTCATGTGCATTTAGCTGTGCATACAAAGAACATTAACCAGGGGACTTAAATGACACCTGCCAAACTCTTCTCTATAACCTGGAGATTCAAATGAGGTTGGTCAAAATAGTTATGATAATTGATTATGTGCTGACCGTGGAAGTATAAAAATGATAATGATAATAATTAAAAAGAATAATGACATAGAACTGTTATCTCCTCTCCAAGTATGTCCCCTTTTGCAGAACACTGTCTCTGATTTCCCACTTCACCTTCTGCCTTCCAAGCAAGTTCACTCTTCCTGTCCTATCTGTCACACTTTAGCACAAGTCTCCCAGGGCTGTGCCAACTAACTCATCCTGGGAGAAAGGGCACTTCATTTATTTATACACCCACTAGTGCTCACCTTAGTGTTTTCCAGATGGTGCCGGCTCTGGGCACAGAATATGATCAAGGCTTTCAAGGCATAGGGCAGTGTTTCCTATCATGAGCATATTAAATTCTTCAGGATAAGGGAAAGCCAGGAGTTTCTAGTCACAACCTCATAATGATGTTGGTCTCATTCACATGCAGTGGAAATGCTGGTTTTTTTAATGTAGCAATCCAAATAAGTAATTTTTGTTAGGACTGCATCCCATTCTTTATTATATTCAGGAAAGCATACTTAAAGTTTTTAAAAATTTCTTTTTTTTTTTTGATGGAGTGGGGAACCAGGACTCAAACTCAGCACCTCATGCTTGCCAGGGAGGTGCCATGCTGCTGAGCTATATAAGACACCAGGCCCCTCATATATTTTGTTGATCTTTATTTTAAAAATTCAGTAACAAATTCTTTTCATCATCCTTTTTCTGACTCTCAGCAATATTTTCAGAGCATTTTATTCCAAGTCACATCTAATTTATGTCTGCTTCTTTTTATCTGCTACTTCTATAAATGCAGCCATCACATCACGTGCCTGCAGGGCCGAGGGGCCAGACACCTGGAAGGGACAGCTGGCATCACAGGTAGGACTGCGAGTGCCTCATGAGGTCCATTTCTAGCCCTGCCTACCCGCTGTCCTTGCTCATTATAGTGCAGGGCCTAGAGGCCTTGTATCTTCAATATTCACATGTGCAGCCCCAAGAGTGATTTACTCATAATGTATTTCTACTCCGTATTTCTACTATGATTTCCATAGACAAAACTTTAATTCTTACCACTATTGCTTTGAATTAATGGTGGCAGTTGCAAACACAATTTAAGATCCAGAATTATCTCAGAAACAACGGTTGTATTTAGTGGAATCACACAACTAGAATCAAAATATAAAATTGATAAAACAAAAACAATGTGAAAACTCTATTGAAATGGTATAATTCTGGCAAGAGTAAATTACTGACATCTCATAACAAGGACAATAGACATAACTAAACACAAGGAAAACAGAAACTAAAAAGGTAAAAATGCAGAGAGATTAATATATATGGAATATATATTATAATAATATATGGAATATATATTATATACTATAATATTATTTATATTATAATATATATGGAATATGTTATATTATAATATATTATAATATGTGTGCAAACATTTTTGTGCCAATGTTGGAAAATTTCCTTTTCTCAAAAGAAAAAATTTAATTATTAGTTTATAGTATTCTAAAGTTTACATGGGCCAAATTGTTTTGAAAAACAATGTACACTTTCCATGTTGGAGAAATATAATGTATTAGAGTGGTCTATTAGAGATTTGAACTTTCATAACATATAAAGTGTTTCTTAGCACTAAAAGTTAGGTAAATGAATTTAAAGAAGACATCAAACAATCTAGAAACTGTCCTTTATTTCAGTGTCAGAGTTCAATAAAAGAAGAAGAGGGGAAACCATTATTTGGTGAATTTATTATTAGTACAGTCTCTTCCGGATGTTTTAACTTATCTTGGCATGGCAGACAGGTCTGGAATGAAGTCACGCTGGGGATTGTACCCATAACTAAAAGTTTTGGTGTGAAGTATGTTATTTTTCTGCACAAACTTTCAAGTGTATAATGTAATTAAGGCTCCAATAAAAATAATAAAATGATGTGTGAGGTTCAGACCCATCTGAATCCTTTGAAAATAAAACTGCACTACAACCTAAAGTGATCTTACATCAGTAATCTTTCATTTTTCAAGTGCCTTGTTTTTCAATAAGAAAATGTCATTTGGCTTAGTTTTGTGGTTGTAAACGGGGACCTGGAACATGGATCCTTACTGTGAAACCACTTATCATTGACCACATGAGCAAAAGAGAGAAGTCCTCTTGATATGACCAACATCTAACTTTCAACTAATACAAAAATTTTCTCTTGTTCAACTTTTTAACATCTAAAGAATTTCAGTATAAATAGAGAATCCTCATTTAAAGACTGACTTCAGTTCCATCTGCTAAGACAGTAAGTGAATTCTTTGCTAAATGAGGAATTGCATATAGTATATATATTACAATATTCAGAACAAAGAAATGGTCAAAGGAAACTCCAATTCAATGGCTTTGCTTTTGTTTGCATGACTCTCCCATGCAGTATGGCAATGTAAAACAGACCGTAAAGCTACACTATTTTACAGTAGAGTGCAATCAGTGTAAATTACAGTACTGTATAAACAAGGTCTGTATTGCTACAAAAAATACATTGGAGCTCTATAAACAGGCTATTCAGAACAGCACACCAGAAAAAAACCAAAAAGATAGGTCATAAATCCAAGGGATGGATTGTGAACCCAGAGTGCCTCAGTCGGAAGTTTGAAAAATTGTTAAACAGGTAGGTGGTTAAACAAGGAATGTCTGTATTATCTAGGAGGTTGTTTTATAGAGATTGTTCTGTGGGAGATTTTCATTTTTCTGCTTTTTACATATTTTTAACATGGATGACTTGAGAAGCAACATTTTCGAGGTCAAATACAGTTGGAGAAAAAAACTTGTTTAAGGAAAGATAAACAGAGGATTTTTCCCTACAACCTAATAGAACCTTTAATGTGGTAATCAGCATATTTTCTGTTTCTTATTGATGCAGGTTGTATGATGTACAACAGTTAAATAATCCACACAATATAAGGTAAGCATTATTACTCTCAACCTGTCAGGTATTCGAAATGCCATGTTTGTGTTCTCTAAAATCAAGGAATTGATTCTAAGGACAATGGAGGTTTAGAACTGCAAGAATTTATTGAGAGAAAGAGCACTTTTGTCTAAGGGGGCCTAAAAGGTGGGTTGCCCTGTAACCCTGCTTCTCAAGGGTCTTTTATTGAGCAAACCCAGGTTCAAGGTGGGACAAAACTGTTGACAGCTAATAAGATTACAAGTGTAGTAGCTTACGTAATGTTGGTCCAATGGAATATCAATCACTACTGTTTATCCCTAGGAAAGTACATGGCGGTAGTGAAGCCTGGCCTGCAGTAAATGTGCCTCTAGCTACAGTTTCCTTCTGCACTGACCTTTAGAGGGCCCACCCCTGTCTCTCTGTCTACAATATTTCTAAATAATTTAGCTGTCTATCATATCTCATCTCCTTATCAAGTATATGAGTCAACGGTTTCTCTAACATGTTGGGTAACCACACCTACTTCCAACAGAATTTTTGATAACATTTGCCCTTGGGTAAGCATATTTCAAAAGAACTCTGACCCAAAAGAATGAAAAACAAACTTTTTTCCTGCATTTTCACAATTTCTACATTGAAGACAGATCCTAAAAGCAAATGATTGCTTTATTCAGAGTTTGGCATTATGAAGCACTTTACAAATTATTAAGTTTCTCATTTTCATTAAAGAAAAGAGGAGTAAAAGTCCTCACCTAGGGTTACAAGGGTAAAATTAATATTTGTATATTAAACAGTATGTTCAAGTTTTCAATACTGCTTTTGAAAATAAACCATGCCTAGTAAAAATGAATATCTAGTAAATATCTTTAGTTTTAATATTTATTATGCTATCATCTGTGCTACACTGAACAGAGAACAGTTTGTAATGTCACTGTTAGTATTTTGACAAAATCAAAAATTATGGAACAATGTTTTTCACATACTTGAAGGATTGAAGATATATGGCCCCAATTACAGTTTGCCTTGTAAAATACACAAACATAATAAACTCTTTTTCATTAAAATTAGACTTTGTAATGTTCTCACTGCACTCTGGTTAAAATAAACTGATTTGACATTAAATATATGGAGAAAATTGGTGTGAGGGGAAGAAAAAATTTATATAGTGATAGGACTGAACAAAGATAGAGATTGTCTCATAACAACTTACAGACCACCTAGATCAGAATACTACCTAAATCTAATTTAATAAGTAAGCCTGTGAGAGAAGAGAAAGCTGTTCTAGATGGTGTCTCTGTCCCTTCCAGTTGGAAAATTGTACATTTTAGTCTAAAAGAAGGAACCATTTATCAGAGCAGAAAGATTTTTAGCAGTACCTGCTGATTGGGAATTATGCAAAAATCACATTTCACATGCTTGACTGAGGGTATCCCCCCACCTTTCTTTGCCAAATCAGCATCTCTAGCAAAAACATTTCTCAAAACTTGAAACCGTATGGAATGATAGATTAGCCATAGCATGAGGTTATTTTTCCTGTTATTTACAGAAGCGATCTCATAACAATGATCTTTTTAAGATTTAAATTTTAAAAATTAACAAGATGAAATGAAGGGATCTACAATTATATATCTGTCTGAACCAGGCATGATTGAGATTGCCTGATTATTAGGCTTTTTTTGTTTTTCCTTGTTGCAGTTGGCAGTAAAAATCACTAATCCATTGGTACTTTGTTTTTTTAAGTTCTTGTGATTGAAATCAAACCCTTCATATTAAGCTATATCTCTAGCCTGTTTCTCTTTTTATTTTGAGACAAGGTCTCACTAAGTTGCCTTTATGCTCCAGTGTGTGATCCTCTTGCCTTAATTCCCAGCATGCTGGGATAAAGGGGTGCACCACCAGGCCCACCTATCCTTTGCTTCATTTATTGACTCCATCTTTCAAAGATTTTTGCAACTGAAAGCTTAGTATCTTAATAACCAGAAACTGAAGTCATTGAACTTGCAAGAAAGGCAACCACACAGTAGTCTGCGACCTTGAGAAATTACACCCCAACTATCCTGACCTCATAGCTGGTAAATGCACACCTCACCACTGGGTTAATGCTGAATTCAGTCCTTCCTAGGATTTCCCTTGCAAATACTTTCCAGAGACCCAAAAAGCTTAAAACTCCACAGGCCAAATTTCTGATGGTCTTTATAAGATGAAAATTTTCCTCTGATTCGTGTGTGCGCGCTATGCTCCGGATCAAGGGTGCTCTCATGAGGTTCCAGACCAGGGCTGCCTTTGTCAGAGTTCACTGCCTCTGCTGCTGCTCTCCTGGCCTCAGGAAATGAATCCTACAGTTCTGTGTGTAGATTCCACATCACCAGCAGGCTCATGCTGATTCTATTATCAACACATTTCTGGGACACATCTCTGGTGTTCCCCTCTGCAGCCAGATAGGGACTCATTTTCAATTGTACAGTGTTCCAGAGAGAGTCCCTCCACACAGTCAGAGCCATCTGCTTCTGGAAGCACAGACATAAAGCCTTGAAGGTGACTGACCCAGCCCTGCAGGCACTCCTCTCCACTCACACTGATTTTTTGGTTAAGAGTCCCACTTCTTATCCTTAGAGTCTGACTTTTCTTTTTAAATGGTGCCAGTATTCTTTAAACAGCTGTAAAGATACAAGGAAGAGACACCAAATCACACTCCCTTAGTAAAAGGGAAATTGATGTCTAATGTAAGTAGCAAGGAGAGAAGTAGATCTAACATCAGAATCTGCCTGATGAGGGGTGACTTGGTCTTCATCACTAGCCCCAAAAGGGATCTTCCCAGTGAGCTCACCTTGCTTCGTGACGCTGTAGGAATTCTCAGTCTGTATCTTTTCATTAAGCATTAGTGTCTACACTTCAATGAGAAGAAATTTCATTTTGATTCGCGGGGTTATGCACTCACCTTGTGACAATTTAAACCAACCAAAAGCCTGCTGGGCAGGTGGCACATGCCTATAATACCAGCACTTTGACAGACTGATGCAAAAGAATCACTTCAAGTCCAGCCTAGGTAGTTTAGTGAGTTTCTGAGACCCTATCTCAAAATAAAAAATAAAGGGGCTGAGAACATAGCTCAGTGAAAAGGTACTAGGCTCAGTTTCCAGTACTGTTAATAAATAAGTAAATAAATACAGTAACCCCAAACAAAACAAAAGCAACAAAAAGCTTAGCATCCACTGCAAAACTTAATGAGAAAGTCATCTCCACAGAACAGTCAGAAAGGTAATTTCATAGGCAGAATATGCAGCTCTGCACCAAGCTCAGTCTAAACTATGCTTTTTATTTTTGTTTTTATTTTATTTTTTGCTCTGCTGAGCACACAGCTCCATAGGAATGTCTTTGTAGGTCCAGTTTCCAAAGTCCTTAATGGCACTCTAACACAAAGTTACTCTTTATGACTACTAGCCCTTCAGTAAAGGTCTGACCCAGTTAGTCAGTGCTTTCCAGAACTAGTAATGAGAGCACCAGATGGGAAGGAAATGTGGGAGTATTTTTTCTCACACACATAGTCCTTGTGATCAGTTCTGTGATCCTCACTTGTATCTCTAAGGAGGGAGGACAGTCATATTTCAGGTCCCTTTCCCTCAGAAATATCAAATGTCTGCTTGCTGGTATCATGGACCATATAGGAGAGATTTCCTGTATCTGCAGGATCTGCATATGATACTGCTTCTAATGTCAGTCCTGTTTCCTCTGGACACTTCTACTTCATTTCACAAACATTTGGGAGAAAAGTATCTCTAGTCTGTTTGAAAGAAATGTTTACTAAATAAATAAAGAGTTGACCCTCATGACCTTTTTCTCCTTTGGAAGTGTTTTCTCCTCTTTTTGAGTCTGATGATCTCCTACCCCCAAAATGCTTACTGAAGATGGACACATTCAAAGGACTAAGAAGAATACAAGTATTAAATGGCATCAAGGAATAAAGAAAAACAGTTCAAGTGCTGGGTGAGCCAGCTTGAATGAAAAATCTGACTCTGCCACTTATTTCCTATTTGTCATTTCAGTTTCTTTATCTGCAAAGTGGGAACTTTGCAGTTCCCACTTTGGGTGGGGTGATTGCGAAAACTGGAGAAGCCTGTGAATGACCAGAGTAAAGTAGATGCTTGGTGTCCAATTCTTTTTTTTTCTTTCCACCACACATTTGACATTTTTCTTCATCAATGATTGTAAAGAAGCAACCTCCATGAATGCATCCTACCCATCAAAAACAACTATGAAATATCAGAAGGTCATTAGGTCCCCATGTCCACTATGATTCCAATGACACTGGGAAAGAACCATGAAGGATTTTTGGTTTGGGGCTATGGTTGAGTTTTTGGTCATTAAAATTAATATATATGGAGAATCTGAGGCAAGAGGACGCCAAGTTCCAGCCCAGCATGGGCAAGTTAGCAACTTGCTAGAACCTTTCCCCATTCCCTACCCCACCAAAAAAGAGAAAGTCGGGATATAGCTCCGAGTTCAATCCCTCTACAAAAATAAATAAGGTTCAAAAGTAAACAAGAAGAAATCTACATGAACCCAAATTTGAAAGAACAGACTGATGTCAAGGAAAAGTTATACTGAGTTAAACAAAAGAAACTATTTAAGACCCTTGAAATGCAGGAGAGAGAACTCAATTCCACTGAAACCAAAGGTGAGAGCTGTCCAGTGCTGGCTGAGAGATCTGAAAAGTACTGGGGAAGTTAGAGACCTCTTTGTCTCAGTCTTTGGGCTTGATTAACCCTTCCTAGTTTGCTGCTGTTGTTGATCCAGGTCAGGCATCCACCTTCCCCCAGGGTTGGAGACAGGGACTCTATTTCCACTTCAAAAGGGTGGCTCCAGGTACTTGGGCTGTAAACTAGCAAGAGCTTACAAGTTTTACATCTCAAAGAAGCAGAGTTTACTGAGACCAATTTTCTAAATAAAAGTCTGAGAAAAGAGGGTGGGGCCTAGATTGAGAAACCCCTCCCTACACTTTGGTGAAGTTGACTTGGAACTTTAGGACCTGGGGGACTAAACTCTTAGGGAGGTGAACAAAATTAACGTGGCTCTGATCTCTGTCTCAGCATCCTGATCCCGCAGCTTAGATCTGAGCAAATTCATCAGGAGGCTTCAGAGTTACTGTATTAAGCACCTTCTTCACTAAGGACAGAAGATGAATAGATTTATTTGCCAGGAAATTAAACTTCATTATGATAGTCAATAAAAAGGAATTCATAGTCTTTTTTTTTAAAAAAAAATCTATTTAATCATTGATTTTCCTTTGAACTTCATGTTTTTTCTGGAATTCACATGACATAACTGTGCCAAAATTCTTAACTGGAGTTGTCATTTTTATACTCAGAGATATTGCAAAGAAAACCTGACTTTTTCAACAAGAAAAGGAGGAAAAATGAAATCTACAGCCAGAAACAAGATATTTTATGCTCTTCTCTGAGAAAACTCTTCAAAGAATATGAAAGAGTAAGTTAGTGAAGACACACACTCTCACATCATCCTGGGGAACACACAGAAGTGCTAGGGTTAGGCTTGAATTACTTTCCACATCGGCCATGCCTGTGTTTTCACCTCCTCCAAAGAACCTGGTACTAATCCAGGCACTCACTTTCCTGGACAATTCTGTCTAATCACTTAACTTGTTTATTAATGGAGCCTCATCTGTATTTTGAAGTTGTCTTTTAAAAAACAATAGCATTAATAATAGTTTAGCAATAAAAAGAGGGTGAGCAATAATAAATTGGTTTATCCAAAGAAGCAGAAGGGAATCCTCAGGAGACACAAGGGAGCTAAGATTTATATACGTTACTAGGACTTCAGAGAAGACCACATCTATCTAGCTAGCTAACTAGCTATTGAGACAGGGGTCTAACTGTATAGTTCGATCTGCCTTTGATCTCAGTACATAGCCCCAGCTGGCTTTGAACTCCCCAAGATCCTCCTTCTCAGTCTCCTGAATGCTAGGGTTCTAGATATGACATGTGCCACAACGTTTGCTTTCCCCTTCACTTATTATATCTTCTTTCTTTTTCCTGCCTTTCTTTCCATATTACTCTCTTCTTCCTTGGAGCCTACTGTTTCCTTTTCTCTTGCCAGGGTATATGTCACAGATAAGTCAGTTTGAGAATGATGCCAAGAAATAGAAATAACTATTGCCAAGAAAACATGAGAAATACTATGAAATGCAGAAATGTAATGGCTGGTATTCTTTTGCTAGAACACAGGCAGGATTTAGGTCAATTATTTAATTCTGTAAGATATTTTTATAGTTATATTTTTTCATTGCTTATTTTATAATTCCAAGCATGACAAAGAAAAAAAATGAACTATTGTTAGCTGTCCCCAAAACTGGAGAGTAGAATGACCATGTGAACCAGTTATTCTGCTCCTCACTACACACAGCATTTTGAAGAATTGAAAGCAATATGCCAAAGAAGTATTTGTGCACACATGTTCATAGGAATTCTATTCACAGTAGCCGAGAAGTAGAAGTTAGAATTTAGAAATTTGATATTTCCTACTATAGAATGCTATTCAGCCTACAGAAGGAAGACAATTTTGACACACAGTACAACATGGATGAATCTTGAAGATATTATGCAGATTATAATAAAACATTCTTGAAAAATGAAATTCTGCATTATTTCCACTCTTGTGGGGTATCAAGAACAGTCAAGTTCATAGTAAGTGAAAGCAGCACAGTGGTCACTAGAAGCTGAAGGAAAAAGAAAATGAGAATTTGTTTGAGGGGTTCAAAATTTCACGTTGGCAAGATGAAAAAGTTTTGGAGATTTAGTTTCACAGCAATTTAAACGTAATTAATGCCACTGAACTGTATGCCTAAGGTGGTTAAGATGGTAAATTTTATATATCCTATGTGCATTTGGCCACAATTAAAAACTGTAAAAAAATTTTAAATGATAATCATGCAAATGAGCCTAATTCATAGAAATGTGTATGATTTTGCCCAAGTACAATAGATTTCTTATCAGTAGAAAAGATTTGCATTGTCCTCTGATTCATATTATCATTTTTACTTTCTCTCTTTTTCTATATATCTTCAGGTTTTCCATTAAGCAAGTTGTAACATCTTATTGGCTCCCGTCACCAGGCAGGCTTCTAAGGAATGCTGGTCAGAGAGATGAGGAATCTGGGTCCACTTCACCCATGGGGTGGATTGTAAATTCTCTGACTTCCATCACAGAAAAAGAATTTTCAGAATGCAGCAGCAAGATAAGGAATTTGTTAGGCAGAATTTTAATCCATACACTCAGCGTAAAAAGAGTTCAGTTCTTGGAGAGAAATGCGTAACTGCCTGAAACTGAGAACATTTATGTTTTCCATGAGGAGTCTGCGGAATTGATGAGCTTGTGAGTCTTCAGGGAGCTCCATCTTGGCCTTAGCATATGAGACAAAAAGAATGACCCATCCTATTGGATGATAATGATCCACTTTACAGATGACAGGTCTGAGCTCCTTTTCAAAACTCTTTTTAAGTTGGATGATCTGAGCATTCTTTCAGACTGTCCCTTTAAGATCAATCAGGTTTTCAGACTTTGCTTTCTCAACAAAACTAATTTATAGACTTACAGTTTCCTTAAGAAATTTGGGGGAGGTAATGGGTCAGGAAAGAAAGAAGCATAAGCTAACTGAGGGTACTGATAGCCTTAGGCATCCTTGAATGTGTCTTGGAAGTCGCAGGTGTGGGGCAGCTGCCTCTGGGACTCCCAAGTGTTCTTGTATCTTACAGATTCCAGATACCCAGGCTGGGTAGAAGGCAATGGGGGAGGCACAGGAGTGGGAATCTACTGGGTCAGAGTGGAAAATTTGTGTTCAAGATTCTCTAATAAGGAAGCCTCTACAACACAGGGGCCTCTGGACTAGGAGAGCAGAACGTATAAGATGGTGAAGGAGTCCAAGTCCTCCACGCAGCTCCCTTCATGGACCACACTACACCAGCTCTGCGGGAGTCTGTGGGAGCAACTGTGCCCAGGCTGCAGGTGAACCCTGCACTTACCTTGGATTGGCCTGAAAAGCACATTATGGGTTTTGGGCCACACTGTAGTCTTCAGTAGCTATCATAGCTTCCAAATGTTGATAGTACCCTTAATCATCTGAGTAGTCACATTTGTCAAGTTCTTTTCCCCAACTCTTGTCTTCCTTTTCCCTACAGTATTCTTCAGAAGGAAATCACTGTGTGCATGCAGCCCATCTAGGAGAGAACAGCTATAATGTGCACTTTGAAAACAGTTTTATCAACATAACTTATGAATTTTTATGAACTCACTTAATTTTCCCTACATAAAACGTGTGTCTGTTGGGTCCCATTCTTTTAATTAAGCAGTAAGTTATATAGATTTTTCCAGTGCAAACCATAGTGTCATTTTTGAAGTGAAAGTAGTTTGATTATCATTACCATTTTTAATTTACTGGTGATATCACGTACATGACATATGTGCGTTTATGTACATATTATATATGTATGTGTGTGGAGTTTCTTATGCAAAAGATTAGTCTGTATTTTTTTGAAATGCCCTCTTCTAATTTTCTGCTTTGAATTATAATTGTTTATGTTTATAATCCTGGAAGAAGAGATCTATAGTCTGTCAGGCTGTGCATCTATCTACTCCCCTCTATGACATTTTTGAAGAAAAGCATGAATACTAAACAGTTATTTCAAGTAAGTTATTGAAAAGCATTATAACACGGTTCATACCCAGGTGTAATAGACAGGCAGTATCATTTTCTCTTACCATTCCTGGCATTGTTTGTGTTTTAGAAGGAATTTTTGAATAGCTAGTGCTGTTAATGTTGGCATTTGCTTGAGTTCAGAGATTTTTCCTACTATTTTTCAACAAAACCAAATGCATAAGTTTATGTTCTCTTATGATTTCCTTATAACTATGATAACAATAGTATAAATGATAGAGCCACACATTTCCTTAAAGACATCTACAGATTATCCACTGTCTAAAAGCACTTCTCACTGTAATGTCTGACACCTACCAATTCCATAACTATCAATAGGTATTTTATTTTCTCAGTGAGAAAAATGTGGCCTAGAAACAGTGAGAAATTGTTTGATGGAATACAAATAGTGACTAAAAGTGTCTGTTCTGAATTACATGCATCCTGATTTAGACATCATTTCCTTTTCTAATCTTCCTTTACGGAGATGAAAGCTTCCTGGGCAATCTTTTCAGGAAGGTTTAGAATGATTTTCAAACCACTGAGCACTTTCCACTTATTTTGAAAATTATTTGCAAGAAAATTGTATACCTTATAAGATAATAACACATTCATCTCTTCCCCATGAGAGGATGCACTCGGCAGCTGTAAATGGCTCTTCGGACACACAGCGCTAAGCAACAGCAACCCAATTATCAGCAGTATCATGCTCCCAGCAGTTCATGAACTGAAGAGGAAAGAGGTGAGCATTTCAGTGCCAGTGCTGTGGTTGTGTGACCCACACTCAAAGCAAATTTCACTGAACATCTTGTGCAGATTAAATAACTTCCTTTATTCTCTGGCACTTAGTGATAAGAGATTAAGTTCTCAGCACACCTGCAAGAGTACCCCAGAACTAGGAGACCACTGCATCCTATGTCTGCCTTTTTTGTCCCTCGCAAGCACTCTCTTGCCCAGTTCTGATGTCATAGCTGAAATCATTTTATTAAACCCCACTTCAACTATCTGAACAATTCCCTACAGGCTCCCTCTGCATAGGACTACTAAGCCTACACCCCAAATTCCCCCCTCCCATTTGTTTCCTGCTTTGGTTTTCATACCTCAGGACCTAGAAATAGCCTCTGTGCCCTGGGGCCTGTGATGTTACTCCAATCAGCCCCTTAGCTGGGATCCAACTAGCTCCACCTGCCTTCCTGCTGGTGTCTCAGTCTGCAGTTACCTGGACCCTGGGTAAAGCCCTCTGTGTGTCCCTCTGTGTTGCAGACTTCTCTGGTCAGGATATGTAACAAAGAACCTTGCCTGACTCTTTTTGAAGTTGTATGGTGCCATGGCCTGCCACCTGAAGAATCATAGTGTTATAGAACATTTGGGTGCATACATATTGATTTTTTTCCACTCAATTCACCATCTTTCTGGCTTTCTGTATAAAGAGTAGTTTTGTGTTCAAATCTGTACATCGGGGTATTATGAGATTATGGATATTAGATAGATGTGAGATTATGGGTGTTTTAGATAGTTTCCTCTGACAGAGCTCCACCACAGCTCAAGTGAGGCTTTATTATTACCATTTTGGATCCAAGATATGGGGTCCAAGATTCCTACATGTCCTCTTTTAATCCTTAGATATGATTTATTTTTTTATTTAAAGAAAACAAAACAATAAAAGGGTACAAGTAATACAGAATTTCAAAAAAATAAACAGTAAGAAGTCACTAGTTAATAGATTACATATTGTCAACTTAGAAATAGTTGAGCAAGTTACAAAATTAAGCATACAAAGTGGACATTCAAACAGTGAGACTGCAAACAGTTGTGTTCAATGATCCAACAATAATTTAGTAATATGGTCATCTATCTTACACACCTAAACACACTTGCAGTTGTGTTCTTTACAGCACTTTCTTTTCCTTTCTTTTTTACAATAACATTTACACACTTTGGGTTTTATTACTCCCACAGTTCTCATTACTTTTTTTTTGGAAGAGAATAAAACCAAATGTGACAAAACAAAGCAGAGTCAGTCAAAACAAAGGCTGGACATAATACATGATGTAAAAACAGAATACAAGGTAATCAACAATGGTTACCTTAATGCCCCTTGCTACCTTAAAAAGAATTGCCTGTATCATCAGGTATAATAAAATTGAACAACACAGTACAGAACAAAACCAATAAAACCTAAACATTGGAGACATTACAGGACTTCAAAAGAAGATAATAGTGAAACCAGAGTGGGTATCATAGAGAATCTTATTGCCTTCAAAGCAGTTGTTTATACCCTCAAACTCGATACTATCAAATGAAACAGAATGGAGAAAAATCAGGCAAAACAAGAGGGTGAGAGCAATATGGGGCTTCAAATTGAGTTAATAGGAAATCAAAAAGTTTCTATAATATATCCTGCTAATTTTTCTCTTTTCTTAAAGCATTGGTTCTTCGTTTTTCTTAGGGGTGTGATTTATGATTCTCTATAATAGCTCCTCTGTCACTGTGTGCGGTGGCCTCATTACTGCTAGGTGGGGCTGGAAGTCCTGACTATCTGGTAGGCATCCTCGATGTCACCCTCACGGAGACGAGACTGTCAGAACTTGCTTCCTCGTGCAGGAGATGAAGTTTCTGATTCCCTATGTCCTGTTCTATCGTCATCCCTGCAGGACAGGCAGCTCACCTTGTCACAGCCTGATGCAGGTAAAAGTCTGGGCTCGTCACTTGGTCTTTGCTATTATGCACCATGGTGCATTCATAGTTGTTCTGTGACATTTGGAGTAGAGTAGTGGTCATCTACAATTGTCTGCTTCCCCATCTGACCCTTTCCTCATCTACTATAGAGAAAGGCTTTGTGGAGACGCTTTACGTTTGCAGTTTACCAACTTCTTTAAGACTACATCTGGGCTTATCTGAAAGAAAAATAAACCTCAGAGAGCTTACCATCCTATCACTCCATGGGTCTCAGAGTCCCTGACAGATGTTCCTTCCGCTGTCTTTCAGGAAAACTTAATGTAATTTTTGTATATAATGTTTAGAATTCCTAGTTGTCTTTAGCAGGAAGAATAGGGAACAGCATGCTTACTTCTCTTCCTGAAGGTAGAAATGCTTCGATAATACGTTTAAGAATTTTATTTAATATCATTTCTATCTTACCAAAAGTTAGCACAAGTAATAAATACATAGAACTAATGTAATCTGTGCCAGGATTCACAAAACTCACAATTTGTTTTTATTTTGCCCATTTGTTTTCTCTCTCTCTCTCTCTTTCTCTCTCTCTCTCTCTCTCTCTCTCTCTCTCTCTCTCTCTCTCTCTCTCTCATTTGACAGAAAAATGTACATCTATTACTTCTTTAATACTAAGCTAAGAATAGTACTGGTATTTCAGAAAAGGAAAGATATTTTCTTACATGACCTGTCAAATAAAGTTAATATTGGCATCTGTTTGAGTTACTTTTCTCTCATTGCAAAGACAAAATACCTAGACTCCCAAAGTTAGAGAAGGAGAAGCTTATTTAGCTCACAATTTGGAAACATTTCAGCCTATAGTCAGCTGGCCCCAAGGCACAGTGGCACATGGCAGAAGAGGGCCACAGTGAACAGTTAAGCCCACAAGGGAGCAAAAACAACAAGAGGCCTGACCTGCCCCTTTATCTTATCCAGACTACTGGGGTTAGAGTGATTTTAAACCAATAAGTGGGTGATTTAGTAAACATACACCCTTAGTCCCAGCATTGTACCATGAAACAATCATCAATCACTAGTCACTCCTGAACAAACCCACTACAACCACCTGAGCTTGGGATGGGGCGAGAATACCCTAATACAAGCCATCACAACATCTAGTATTACTATCTCATTATAAAATTAGTTTTCATGAATGGTCCTAAAAATCCATTATGAACATTTTTATCAGCCCAAACTCTCAACCATATTCATCTGTGGCATGTTACTGTTCACAACAAAATAGGTGCATCTGCGATCTAGAAATTCTTCTTTTAGCTTTTACTTGATATGTTGTCAGAACATGGGTCAGATATTTTGCAGGATGCCCTATGTTATACTTTGAAGATACCTCTTCATGATTAGATTCAGGTTATGCATTTTTAGAATTATCACAGAAATGCTATGTACTTTTCACTGTACTGTATCAGAATGTGCCAAGGGGCCTCTTCTCTTAAAAGTCATGTAACCATCAATTAGTGGGTTACACTGTCTGCCAGCTTTCTGTGCCTTAGTTTAAGTTCCCCTCAGCTCTTTGGATCTTACATCTATCGCCTTCTGTTCTGCTTTTTAGACTTTTCCCATATAGACCACGTAGGAGCCAACCAGAAATTCAACAGTCTGCAGCTTATTCATTATGTGGCTCCAGTTTTTGAGAATTATTTCCCTTGATTTTCAGCAATTGGGATATCTCTGACCTCTGTTTTCATTCTTTGAACCAAAATCCCTGGGCTTTCTTCAATAGTTCTAACTTGCTAATGGGAGTACATTCGGTTCATATGTAATAAAACACAACTCTAATTTAGCACAGTTCCTTTCTTCCAATAGCTGAGCACTATTGGAAGTACCAGGTCTGTCTGCTGCTCTTTGTTCTCCAGTGTGTCAAAATAGGTGCTTTCAACAGTTTATTCAAAGTTATGTTTGTCTTGTCTGAGATGGTTCAGTCTGTTACATACCACTCCACATTCATCAAAATTGAAAGCTTCTTAGCCTAGAATACTTGACACACAAAAATAAAATCAAATGTGGAAGTACACAGTAAACGGTCAAAATTGGCAATTCCCCTAAATGTCACTTCACCCTTTCTGCCTCAGCAACTTCCTAACTGGACAGTCATCTGTGCCGACTGTGATCCTGAGCATATCTGCACCAGAATCTTCTGTGCTTCTGGTTAAAATTCAGACCCCTCAGTCCTATTTACACCATATGGGATCAAATATCTGAAACTGGGTCCCAGTCCTTCACAGGCTAAAGAATTTCTAAGGGATGTTGTTCTCATTAGGGAAAGAAAGCACTACACTAATGAGAATCAGAATGTCTGAAAGCAATAGGGTCCCAAAATAAAGAGAGAGATAGACTTAATGCCTCTGTCCAGAGACTTACAAAACCTTTGAAAGTGGCAGTGATAAAATAAGAAACAAACTCACTTTCCCAAAGGCACAGGATATAATGCCTCTGGTGCCCTTGTGACAGGAGCTATTCAAAGGCTCGGAGGCTCTATCTTGGCATCTGGAGGTTGTTCTTCAGGTGTCCAGCTGTCTGCAAATTAGGAGACAGCTTCAAGTCTCCTGAGCAGCTCTGTAGGTTGGAGAATTATTTTAACCATGGAGCCACTTTTATGCCAACAACCTAACCAAATTTAACGTGATTATATAATGAATCCTTTTATTGAACATTTCAAAAATAACACCTCACTAGGACCTAAAAGGCTAGCCAGTATGATATTGGAAAGCAGTATTTTGGAAATGATTCCCCACTTGATAAAATACACTTGATGCACTTTCTATTAGGATTATTGGCTACTAAACAAATTTCAGAGGCTGACAGAGTAGTTTTCTGCTGATGACATAGTTTTATAATAACAGGCACTAAATTTTCTTAGGACTATTGCTCAGGAACTTTGCATATTATTTGCTCATGTACTTGAGTGTTTCCAAAATATTATAGGTCATTGTCTCTGTATTTAATTTATCATACAATGATACTCCGGCAGGAGGGAAAACAAATAGAGAAATTTAAACAGCATTTATAATAAGGGAATGAGGAAATATTAGACATGAAGCTATGGATTTTATTTTGTTAATGTGTTATGTCACAGTTGAGAAGCCCGGTTCTAGTTCATAATTTTGCATTTTATTGAAGTTCTTATTGCAATAGCCTGAATGCTGTAATTTTAAGACTTGTTTATTCAAGACTTAGTCCTGCAAAGTTCTGCCAAGGCACATGATTATTTTGCTAATGGTTTTTTTCTCTAATGTGGCTCCACTTTTATGCCTGTCCCAGAAGATTTATTTCACAAAGACATTTTAAAGAATAATATAGATATCAATATGCAACTGTTACTTATTAAATGCATGCAAAAGTGGTAGACACAATGAGGAATGTGGTAGAGACACATATTCGGGAGCTTTCAGTGGCAAGTAACACACTGCATAACTGATGCTGCAAATCAGGAGGGCACATGTTCTCTTAGTTAAGAAGCCTAGATACAAGGTCATAGAAGGCAACACTAGAGAGTGAGCATCCTCAATTACTGTGTATTCACTGATCCCTTCTGGCACCCTTGTTATCGTTTACAAAATAGGCACCACAGCTCTCTGAGTGTCACATTCTCACAGAATATTGAGTCTGTACAAATTTGTTTTACTAAAGAAGAAAACCTTTATAGAGACTGTCTTCTCACAGGTTTTCTGAAGGTCCCATGGACCAAAGTTACATCATATGCACATACCCTAGGGAATCCAGAAAGTCAAAGGCCGGAAGTGCTGAGCCTTTAGAAAGGTCACGGCTCTCACAACAAAGAGTTGTGCAGAGCAAGTAGAGAAGAGAAGGCTGGTAACCAAGAATTTCTATCTCAAAGATCTAACTTTAAAGTTCCCATTACTAACTAAGAGTTGCACTGATATTATTTGTGGAATATTTTAAAGCACATCATCTCAGTGCTTAAACATATCTAACATAAAATTATTCTATCCCCACTTTATGCCTGGGAAACCCTGGAACAAAAACAGAAAGCAGTGAGCCCAGTAGCACATTTTGAACTTGCTTATGTATAATAGGACAAGCAGTACAATTCGTGAAGTCAAAGTACATTAATTAGGGCACTTGTGCTCACTGTGTGCATGCAAATGAACATAGCCCTACCGAACTCTTTCTGGCAGAAAAACACAGGAGACAGTGGAGAGGGAAGGACTGCAACAGGAAGATTAACTACAAGATGGTTCCAATCAACAGTTTTCTTTGTGATCTTTGCCTTAAATAAGAGGATCAAGAATTAACAAGAGTGGTGATAGTTAAAATTTTTGGAACGAGTGACTCAAAAATCCTTCAGAAGGGAATACAATGCAGCATTAGAGTATAATTACATTAAGTGGATTGCAGAAAATGCATAAAATACTTTCTTCTAGTAATAGAACACTAATAATATAGAAAAGAAACCAGTGACACAATAAATTGCTTTGGAAAGCCCGATAATGTTAGCTTTGTAATAAGCTAATGTGGGATGAACTTTCAATTACAAATATTGAGTAGAAATCATATGGACACAAGGTCGGGATAAACTTTATAAAGACTTATATATAAAGAATTTCTAAAGGGAATGCAGGTAAAATAAAAGCACGACTGTCACATGGCAAAGGAGGTGTCCTGTTAGAAAAATGGGTTGTGTTCCTGTCTACCAGCGTTCGTTTAGATTTGTTGCTCATCGGTTTAATTTCTTCAGATGTGGGCCTTAAAACCAAGAATGTGGAAGTATAACATTATGTGCACCATGTGGAAGAAAGTGCACGGCACAGGCAACTGCCTCTCTGCCCACCCACCCTATGCCCACGGCAGTGGCTGCTCCCTGTGGCTCCCAGGTTTGGAGCACTTGTGAGGACAATCATTCCTCCTCCTGAATCCTCTGCTTAAACCTCTTCTCTGCCCCTCTCCACCTATGTGACCTCTGCAAGGCACTGACCCTTTCCTTACATCCTTTCCTAAATTTCTAAAGTAAGGATCATAATGGCTATCTCTGAAAATTATTAGCATTGTATAGATTAATGCAAAAATTTCTTCTAAGTGAATCTAGACAGTACAATTCCCAAGAATGTTCTGACATGGAGCTTAAAGACTGAAGAAATTTTAGTTTTAAATTATATAATTGTGCAGTCTTGTATTGAGCTAAATAAGAAAAGCTTAGAAAAACTTAACTTTGTAAGTTTTCTTTCTTTCTTTCTTTCTTTCTTTCTTTCTTTCTTTCTTTCTTTTTCTTTTCTTTCTTTCTTTTTTCTCCCGTTCAGTCTAGCATGGTCTCAAGTGTCTCCACCTACTACTGCTCACACTCTCACCTACTCCAGAGACTCCTAATTATCCTCTCATCCCAGAAGGTCCAGGCTGAAACTCACTCCTCCCAGGAAGTCAGCACACTAAAGTCCTGTTCCAGGCACAGCTCTGCTCTCTCCTCAGTGCTGCTCCTCATGACTAATGTCTGTTTCTCTGCTTCCCTCTGCCTTCTCACTAGTTCTGCAGGTTGGCTGGCCTGGTGGCCCAGGACTTGGAAACAATCCTGCTGTTTGGTGTCTGGGAAGCCTGGTCACTAGCTGGACTGCACAGCTGTGCCTCAGCATGGAGCAGCTTCCCTGTGTGTCCTGACTGCTTTTCCACCTGCCTGAGCCCCACTCTAGACATGGGGGTCTGAACGATTACACACACACACACACACACACACACACACAGTGGCATGTTTCTGGTCTAAATCATAGCTGTTTATTTCTTATCATGATGGTGTTCAGTTCTGGCAGGTTCATTTTTGACCTTTGTTATTTTTGTCCTCATTGTGTATCTGCACATGTGTAGCTGCTGACTTCCATGCCTTTTAAAAACTTTAAGTGGATTCAAGCATACAAAGCACAAAGGCACTGCACACAAGTGAGTCTGGGAACCCTCTCCCCACAGTGGATGGTTCTTACACTCCCAGCCAGTCATGAGGAAATTGGCAAAACCTAGCTATCCCATGAGTACTTTCAATACAGTCTTACTTATTGATTCTATAAATGAGAGTAAATGTGTTTTTTAGTTTTCAAAAGCACATTATGGGCGCCTGGCCATAGGTCTGCAGAGGAGGAGCTGGGCAGATCTGGGGTGCCCTCACTGGCCTCTCTGCGTGTCTGGAGGACTCTGGATTTCTGCGCCCAGACTGCTGGAGTTCCCTCAGGCTTCCAGGTGCAGGGAAGGAGAGAGGTGGGTTTGAGGCTTCCACATCAGCCTCCCCATTCCCGGCTTCATTTGGAGACCTGCTGAGCTCCCGATAGGTGGGCTGGCCCACACTACCAGCCTAGCCCAGCCTGTTTAGCTGCCGCGCCTGGCCACAGGTCTGCAGAGGAGGAGCTGGGCAGATCTGGGGTGCCCTCACTGGCCTCTCTGCGTGTCTGGAGGACTCTGGATTTCTGCGCCCAGACTGCTGGAGTTCCCTCAGGCTTCCAGGTGCAGTGAAGGAGAGAGGTGGGTTTGAGGCTTCCACATCAGCCTCCCCATTCCCGGCTTCATTTGGAGACCTGCTGAGCTTCCGATAGGTGGGCTGGCCCACACTACCAGCCTAGCCCAGCCTGTTTAGCTGCCTCGCCTGGCCATAGGTCTGCATAGGAGGAGCTGGGCAGATTTGGGGTGCCCTCACTGGCCTCTCTGCGTGTCTGGAGGACTCTGGATTTCTGCGCCCAGACTGCTGGAGTTCCCTCAGGCTTCCAGGTGCAGTGAAGGAGAGAGGTGGGTTTGAGGCTTCCACATCAGCCTCCCCATTCCCGGCTTCATTTGGAGACCTGCTGAGCTTCCGATAGGTGGGCTGGCCCACACTACCAGCCTAGCCCAGCCTGTTTAGCTGCCGCGCCTGGCCATAGGTCTGCAGAGGAGGAGCTGGGCAGATCTAGGGTGCCCTCACTGGCCTCTCTGCGTGTCTGGAGGACTCTGGATTTCTGCGCCCAGACTGCTGGAGTTCCCTCAGGCTTCCAGGTGCAGTGAAGGAGAGAGGTGGGTTTGAGGCTTCCACATCAGCCTCCCCATTCCCGGCTTCATTTGGAGACCTGCTGAGATCCCGATAGGTGGGCTGACCCACACTACCAGCCTAGCCCAGCCTGTTTAGCTGCCGCGCCTGGCCATAGGTCTGCAGAGGAGGAGCTGGGCAGATCTGGGGTGCCCTCACTGGCCTCTCTGCATGTCTGGAGAACTCTGGATTTCTGCGCCCAGACTGCTGGAGTTCCCTCAGGCTTCCAGGTGCAGTGAAGGAGAGAGGTGGGTTTGAGGCTTCCACATCAGCCTCCCCATTCCCGGCTTCATTTGGAGACCTGCTGAGCTCCCGATAGGTGGGCTGGCCCACACTACCAGCCAAGCCCAGCCTGTTTAGCTGCCTCGCCTGGCCATAGGTCTGCAGAGGAGGAGCTGGGAAGATCTGGGGTGCCCTCACTGGCCTCTCTGCGTGTCTGGAGGACTGTGGATATCTCTGCAACCAGGGAGGGTCCACAGGTTCCTGAAGCACTGCGGCCTGTGGTGAGTACCCTAACCTGGCTGCGACTGAAGAACTGTGGAGCTTCCAAGGGGCAGGTGGGCGCACAGTGTCCCTGAGGCCCAGCTTGTCTGGAACTGCGGAGTTCTGAGCAGGCAGAGGAGGGCCACTGGTTCTGTAGGCCTAATGGATTGGAGTAGCGCGGCACCAGAGTCCCAGTAGCTCCAAACATAGAAGGGGATTTTCAACAGATCCTGAGGAAGCTTTCAAATAACACTTGAAACACAGAAATATAGGAAAATGACAAAACGAAAGACCAAATTACAACCTCAAACCTCCAGCCCATCTCAAGAAACCCTAGGAGCGATGTATATAGAAGAAAATATATCCCATCCACCTCATATATCGGACACAATAGCCACTGAAATTGACAAGCAACTCCAGGAAGCTTTAAAGAAATTCAAACTCGAAATAATCTCCCAGATAAAAGAAGAAATGATAAAAGAAATGAAAGAGATTCTAAATATATCTAAAGAAAACACAGATAAAAAATTGGAGGAACTAAACAAAAAGATAGAATCCCTAGACGAGCAATATAAGAAACAAACAGAATACATAATGCAGATGCACAGAGATATACAGGAAATAAAAAACTCCACTGAAAGTTGTAAAAACCGCCTTAATGAAAGTGAAGATAGAATTTCAGACCTTGAAGACAGGATTGCAGCTAGTGAACAGGAAAGGAAAGATCTTTTGAAAATAACAAGGAACCAGGAAACAACAATTCAACAACTGCAAGACGATGCAAAGAAGAATAACATAAGAATGATAGGGATTAATGAAAGAGAGGGAGACAACATGAAGGATGTCAGGAGGATATTTAGAGAAGTAATAGCTGAAAATTTCCCAAGCATGAGATCAGAAACTGACATCAGGATCAGTGAAGCATATAGAACTCCAAACAGTCATAACCAAAATAAAACTACACCCAGACATATAATAGTCACCATCCCAGAAATCCAACACAAGAATAGATTATTAAAAGCTGTCAGAGAGAAAAGACAAATCACTTATAAAGGAAAACCTATCAGAATCACAGCAGACTTCTCAGCACAAACGATAAAGTCAAGAAGAGCATGGAGTGAAGTATTCCAGATCCTAAAGCAAAATGATTTCCAACCAAGACTGATATATCCTGCAAAACTATCATTCAAAATAGATGGTGCAATACGATACTTCCATGACAAAGAACAGCTGAAGAACTTCATGAACACCAAACCAACCCTGCAAAAAATATTGAAAGACAGTTTAGATACACAAAGGAAAAAAGCACTAAGCAAAGCAAATAATTAAACAGAACAGAAAGATAAAGATGCAACAGCAGAGAGATAACATTCCTACAATTAACCAGCATTTAACAGTAATAACCATTAATGTAAACGGTCTCAATGCACCAATCAAAAGAAACAGACTAGCAGAATGGATCAAGAAACAAAATCCAACCATATGCTGTTTACAGGAAACCCATCTAACCCAGAAAGATACTCACAGACTGAAAGTCAAAGGATGGAAAACAATTCTTCATGGAGCAGGAATCCAAAAAAAGGCAGGAGTAGCCATTCTGTTTGCAGACAACGTGAACTTTAAACCAACAATGACCATAAAGGACAAAGAAGGTCACTACATACTCGTAAGGGGAAAACTCCAAGAGGAAGAGATAACTATCTTAAATATATACGCACCAAACTCCAGAGCACCCAGTTATATAAAACAATTATTAACAGAAATGAAAACTCAAATTATCAGTAACACAATTGTAACAGGAGACCTTAATACACCACTGACACCAAGGGACAGATCAACCAGACAGAAAATGAGCAAAGAAATAACAGAACTGAATCACACCTGTGAACAAATGGGTTTGATAGACATATACAGAATGTTCCACCCAACAACATCAGAATACACATTCTTCTCAGCAGTACATGGATCATTTTCTAAAATAGACCATATATTAGCTCACAGAACATATTTAAGCAAATGCAAAAGAGTTGAAATCATCCCTTGCATATTATCGGATCATAGCGCTCTGAAATTAGAAATTAATGACAAAGGATACTGCAAAAATTCCGCAAACACATGGAAACTAAATAACACACTCTTGAGTAATCAGTGGGTCACAGAAGAAATTAAAGAAGAAATTAAACAATACCTAAAAGAAAATGAAAATGCAGATACAACTTACCAGAATCTGTGGGATGCAATGAAAGCCGTTCTGAGAGGAAAATTTATTGCACTGAGTTCCCAAATCAGGAAAACAGAACGAATACAAATAAATAACTTGATGCTACACCTCAAACAGCTAGAAAAAGAAGAGCAAGTCAAGCCCAAAGCCAAAAGAAGAGAGGAAATTATAAAAATCAGAGCAGAAATCAATGCAATAGAGACTAAGAAAACAATCCAAAGAATCAACGAATCAAAGAGTTGGTTCTTTGAAAGAATAAATAAAATCGATAAGCCCCTAGCCAACCTTATTAAAAAAAGGAAAGAAAAAGCTCAAATTCATGCAATAAGAAATGAAAAAGGAGAAATCACTACAGACCCAATAGAAATACAGAGGATCATCAACACCTATTTCGAAAACCTCTACTCTCAAAAGTTTGATAACACAGAAGAAATAGACAGATTCTTAGAAGCATATGAAGTACCAAAGCTAGATCAAGAGGATATAAAACTGTTGAATAACCCAATCTCTGCTAATGAAATTGAGAATGTAATTGGGTCCTTGCCCACCAAGAAGAGCCCAGGCCCAGATGGATTCACTGCAGAATTCTACAAGAAATATAAAGAAGACCTAATGCTGACACTCCTCAAACTATTCAATGAAATTGAAAGGGAAGCAATCCTTCCTAAGTCATTCCTGGAAGCAAATATTACTCTAGTACCAAAACCTGAGAAAGACCCAACTATAAAAGAGAACTATAGACCGATCTCCCTAATGAACACAGATGCAAAAATCCTCAATAAAATATTGGCAAATAGGATCCCGAAAATCATCAAGAAGATTATACACCATGACCAGGTGGGATTCATCCCAGGAATGCAAGGATGGTTCAACATACGCAAATCAATAAATGTAATCCACCATATCAATAAAGCCAAAAATAAGAATCACATGATCATCTCTATAGATGCAGAAAAAGCCTTCGATAAGGTCCAACACTTATTCATGATAAGAACTTCACAGAAAATTGGAATAAATGGTCTTTACCTCAATATAATAAAGGCCATTTATGACAAACCAACAGCCAGCATCATACTAAATGGCCAAAAATTGAAAGCCTTTACTTTAAAATCGGGTACAAGACAAGGATGTCCTTTATCACCACTCCTATTTAATATAGTACTGGAAGTACTAGCCAGAGCAATTAGGCAAGAAAGAGAAATAAAAGGGGTAAAGATAGGAAAAGAAGAAGTTAAATTATCATTGTTTGCAGATGACATGATACTCTACATAGAAGACCCCCTAAACTCCATTGAAATACTCTTAGATACAATAAATAAATTCAGTAATGTGGCTGGATACAAAATCAATACTCAGAAATCAATAGCATTCCTATACACGAACAACAAAATTACAGAGAGGGAAATAAGAGAAACTGGACTATTCACATTAGCAAGCAAAAAAATGAAATATTTAGGAATTACTCTTACGAAAGAAGTGAAAGACTTATACAGTGAAAATTATAATACACTGAAAAAGGAAATTGAAGATGATCTCAGAAAATGGAAAGACATCCCTTGCTCATGGATAGGAAGAACAAACATTGTGAAAATGGCCATTCTCCCAAAACTGTTATACAGATTCAATGCAATCCCAATAGAAATACCATCAACATACCTTATAGATCTAGAGAAATCACTCCTAAATTTCATCTGGAACCAGAAGAGACCTAGAATCGCAAAGGCAATTCTAAGCAGCAAAGACAAAGCAGGAGGCATCACAATCCCTGACTTGAAGTTATACTACAAAGCAACAGTAGTAAAATCAACATGGTATTGGAATCAAAACAGAGCTGAAGATCAGTGTAATAGATTAGAAGATACAACCACAACTACGAACACACTCAACCACCTTATTTTTGATAAAGGAGCCAAGCAGGTTCACTGGAAGAACGACAGTCTCTTTAATAAATGGTGCTGGAAAAACTGGCTCTCCATTTGCCGAAAACTAAAGCTAGACCCATGTCTATCACCATGTACTAAATTAAAATCTAAATGGGTCAAAGATCTGAATATTAAAACAGAAACACTAAATCTATTAGAAGACAAAATAGGTAGAAACCTTGGAGACATAGGAGTAGGTAAAGAATTCATGAACAGGACTCAAACCGCACGGGAAATACTTCCCAGAATCAATAACTGGGACCACTTCTTATTAAAAAGTTTCTGCATGTCTGGGGCTGGGGATTTAGCTCAGCGGCATAAGCACCTGCCTTGCAAGCAGGCGGTCGTGAGTTCGATCCTTGGTACCGATAAAAATGAAAAAGACAAAAAAAAAAAAATTAAAAAAAAAGTTTCTGCATGTCAAAAGAAATCTCCAGCATAGTGAAAAGAAAACCCACAAACTGGGAAAAGATTTTAGTGAACTCTCTCTCAGACAAGGGCCTCTTGTCTAAAACATACAAAGAATTAAAGAAACTCAGACCTCCGAAATTCAAAGATCCAATCCAAAAATGGGCATCTGAGATGAATATGCAATTCTCAGATGAAGAAATGCAAATGGCAAATAAATACATGAAAAAATGCTCATCATCATTGGTCATTAGAGAAATGCAAATTAAAACCACACTGACATACCATCTCACTCCTGAAAGAATGGCCAGGATCAAGAAAACCAACAACAAATGCTGGAGAGGCTGTGGGGAAAAAGGAACTCTCCTGCACTGCTGGTGGGAGTGTAGACTGGTACAGCCTTTGTGGAGATCTGTCTGGAGATTTCTCAAAAAGTTGGGACTGGAAATCCCATTTATTCCAGCTATTCCACTTCTAGGCATATTCCCAGAAGAACTGAAAGCATCATACCACAGTGATATACGTGCACCTATGTTTATAGCAGCACAATTTGTAATCGCCAGATCTTGGAAACAACCCAAGTGCCCATCAACTGAGGAATGGATAAAAAAGTTGTGGTATTTCTATACAATGGAGTATTATTCAGCTATAAAGAAGGATCACATTGAGATATTTATCAATAAATGGGCACAGCTTGAGACCATACTCATAAGTGAAATAAATCAATCTCGCATGTGTGAATACCGAATAGTTTCCCTAATGTAAGTAATGATTCAAATATATAAAAATATGTTGTAATCATGATTCCCCATTAGGTGGCCTTGAAGCCTTATAAAGTTTTCACTCATTAATTAGAAAGGCTTTATTCTGGGCTTCTTGATATGAAAATATTTGAAGCTAGAGTATATGAAGTTTTACCCAAATATTTCAAGGAAAAAGACACTATGGTAACTACTATTAAGTCAGGTTATAAGGTGGTGAAGTACTAGGTTATTGAAACAGTCATGCTGTGACCTCTATTGTTATATTGTTATGTCCTGTTTTATCTCAATCTCCCCCTTATTGTTTCAAAAAAAATTATTTAGTCATTTCTTATGTTTGTCTTAATTAAAGAAAAAATTCAAAAAAATTAGGATATATAAATAGTAACTCTTTTCGATTTCCTATTAACTTGTTTTGAAGTCCTGTAGTACTCCCACGATCTTGCTTTGACTGATTAGACTCTGTTCCATTCTATATGATAGTATCAAGTTTGAAGACATAGGCAACTACTTTGAAGACAATAAGATTCACTAAGATACCCATTCTGGTTTGACTATTGTCTTCTTTGGAAGTCCTGTAATGTTTACAATGCCTAAGTTTTATTGGTCTTGTTCTCTACTGTTTTGTCCAACTTTATAATATCTAATAAGATAGACAATTCTTTTTAAGGAAACAAGGGACAACGTTGATAACCATTGTTGATAAACTTGTACTCTGTTCTACACCATGTGCTATGTCTATCCTTGGTATTGACTGACAGCTTTGTTTTGCCATATTTGACTGTATTCTTCCCCCCCCCCCAAAGAAAGTAATAAGCACTAAGGAGTAATAAAATCCAAGATGTGTAAATTTTGTTGTAAAAAAGAGAGGGAAAAAAAAAAGAAAAAGAGCTCTAACGGATATAACAGCAAGTGTGTTTGGGGGTGTTAAATAGCTGACTTTATCAATGTTTTTGGAACATTGAACACAGCTGTTTGCAGTCTCCCTGTTTGAATGTCCACCTTGTGTTCTTTGATACTGTGATTTGAGGAACTATTTTCAAGAAAATAGTGTGTAATCTACTAGCAGGTAATTTCTTACTGTTATGGTGTTTTGTTTTGTTTTGTTTTGTTTTGTTTTGTTTTGTTTTGTTTTGTTTTGTAGTTCTGTATTGCGTGTACCCTTACGCCGCTTTGGTTTGTTTTGTGTTTTTCTCTTTTTCCTCTTAAATAATAAAAAAAAAAAAAGCACATTATGTCCTTTAAGTTTTACACCCACCTTACTCTTTCTTTTTCAAGTTTAGTTTTTTATTGGTCCGTGTTTGTAGTATGTAGTGATCACATTCTTCATGCGGAGGTCGTGCAGGTACAAAGCACACTGTGATTCTTTTTTTCATCCCTTCCCCATCCCTTGGTCCCCCCACCTTGCCTTTTGCTGATGATATCTATCTCCCTACTTCCCATTGTCTATCATTTATTTTTTCCTTTGTTTATATGTTAGGTTTCTCACGTAAGAAAAACCATGGGATAGTTAAACTGTGTGGTTTACTTTACTTACAATTATGGTCTCAAGGTGTAACCATTTTGCTACAAATGATTCAAGTTTGTCCTTCTTCATGACAGAATAGTATGCCATGTCTCTAAACACACTTTCTTTGCTCATTTATCTATTAATTGACATTAGATCATGTATAACACTTAGATATCATTTGTTCATTCATGCATGAATGCATTTCTTCATCCAGGAAGTGCTTATTGAAGATCTGCTACTTTTCAGGCACTGTTCTAGTAAAAGACACATAGGATGAAGGCCTTCATGACTTACACAGAGAGGTCCTTACCACTTGCTCTAATAGATAATACAATTGTGACCCCCAGAAGTTGCATAAGTTGGCAGACTTCATGTACAAGGCTAAAAGCATGCTCTGTTCTCTTTGTCCTAACATCATTAGCAATGTCTGTTAAGTTAATATGTAATTTATGGCATTATAGTTAACTCTCAAGTAAAGTGACATTATCAGATTCTCTAAAATTAGAATGAACTAATTCATTAGCATAGACATAGCATGATTCCAAATAAACAGTCATTTGATTTCTCCCCTCCAAGCACTAACCAGGCCTGACCCTGCTTAGCTTCCGAGATCAGATGAGATTGGGCGCATCAGGGTGATATGGCTGTAGACCAATCATATTACTTCTATGTAGCATAAATATTACGGTAATAATTAATGACAATAAAAATTAAAGTACATGAATCATTCCTCCATTTTGTTTTTAATGATATAGCTAATTAGTATAAATTATTTAAGATTATTTTGCCTTGCACTCAATAAGAAAACTCACGACAAAGTGAAAACATCATTTTTAAGGATGAGAAGCTTCTATGTGGCAGAACACCAGGAAAAGAAACAAGGAGATAGGGCTCCAGGAAATAATAACCACTTGAGATCCTGGCTTGCTTTCTTCAGGATAAGAGGAAGTGTCACATTATAAGAAAAAGACTTTACCTTTCACTGATTCGTTTTGAGGTTTACTCTGGATTGGAGTCCTGCTAGCAGGATAGGCAGTGTGCAGGAAACATAAAATAGCCCTAAATTCTATTTTTTAAATTGAAAATTGTTTCTATTTGTCACTCACAATTTTAGTTTTGTATTATTGGAAACTTAGGCAGAGATAGAGAGTGTGCAAGAATATTCGATTGAAAGATTGTTATAGAAATAATGAAAAATAAAAAAGGATGCAGCCACTGGCAAATGATAGTGAGTTGTGGCTACTTTATTATTAGCCCTTAGTGCTTAATTACTAGGTGCTGTATTTGGGCTAAGCATGGTATACATTCAGCTCAAAATTTTCTCCTTAAAGAATAATCTTATTCTGATTCTGTAGGCAACTATTTCTAATGACAAGGTAAATGTTATGCTTAGACTGAAATACATTTTTAAATAGATCACCTTTTGATTCTAAATCCTTCTCAGAAAAGCACTTTAAAATAAGATTTTCAAAAGGTGAGGGCATAAAGAGAAACAGTGACAAGAGGTGTCCTGTTTTTTTTCTGTATGTTGTCATTGTCTGACCTTCAAACATATGGAGAGGAACTGGATCTGTCAGCTGTACCTTCTGACACAAACTATGCTGAACACATGGCCTTTCTGAAATACTGCAGGGAGCGGTTCTCTGAGTGTCATCCATCATCTCCCTCCACATTGACATCTCACTGCAAAAAAAGAAGGTGAAAATAGTTGCTATGAGGTGTTGAGTTGATGGAGAATAAGGAAAACCTTAACTCTGTAGCTCATAAAAGAGTCATTGAAAATGCTTTTCAACGATGCTGATGTATTGTAGGTGCCATCCAGGCACCAGAGCCTCCACAGAAGTGGAGCTTTGTGCACACAGGAGAAGGTAACATCTTCTTCCTTTCTTGTGACTTTGTTATATATAATGGGTGATCAAAATAGGATTGATGGATGCTTTAAAAATAATACAATAAAAGACATTGCCGTTAATTCCTCCAAAGTTCTCCCCCTCACATGGAATATACTTATCCCATTGGCTGTGCCACTTTCTGAAGCAGGTCTGAAAGTACTCTTTCTTGAGACTCTTTCACAGGTGTAATCACAAATATGGTGAGTGCTGTGCCATCCAGTGGAAAGTGACATCCACTGAAAAGGCTATAAAAACATGACAGTGTGTCCTCCTCCACCTTACTCATTGGATCTGGTACCATGTGACTTTGATGTTTCTCAAAAGTCTAAATTACCATGAAAGGTAAACATTTGGAGTCAACTCAGGACACTGAAACAGCTATGACAGCACAACTAAACACCTTCAGAAAAGAGAACTTCCAGAACTGCTCCACAAGTGGTAAAAAAACAGTAGAGTTAGTGTGTTTCAAGTGAGGGGCAGGAATGGCAATGGTCTTCTACTGCAATTTCTTTGCACTGAAACATGCACTGTGTTCTTCAGTCACATCTGTATTCAAGAAACTTGTTCCAATGACAAAAGAAATCTATCTATGAAAATAAATTTGAATGTCCTACTGTGAATTTTTCTTTTTATAAAATTTACACATCTTAGTAACAGATTTTAATGATTTGCTCAATATACTATGCTTCAGATTTTCAGTGAATTAGAAAAAATAACTTGTTTCCTTTTATCTGAAGCTGGATATATAACTTTACCTTGGGCATGTTTGGATAAGCCAGGTACTATATTTTATTTTATCTTGCAAAAAGTAAAAATATTTTTCAGTATTTAGTGTGATATTCTTTTCAAATAGTCATTGCATACTATCAATGTTTTCCTTTAAGGAATCCCTTACATACTTTCAAGGTAGAGATCAGTATACTCTTGATTTAATGATAGATTTCTGTTCCTGTGACTAGGTTGTTAAATGAATTGGTCCCTAAGTGTGAAATTGTATATATTATATACATTACAATATTCAAAACAAAGTAACGGTCAAACACCACAACTTGATGACTGGTTTTATTTGCACGACTCTTATATGGAGTCCTGAAAAATATAACAGATCATAAAGCTGCAGTACAAGCAGCAAAAAATACAATGCTGTATAAGCAATGTATACTGTACAAAAAAGACACCGAGACTCTATCAATCAGGTGTACAGAACTGTATAAAGCAAGAGTTGTATATCCAAACACCTGGCCTCAATTGAAAGTCTGAACAGTCATTGAACAGGTTTCTGTATTAACCCTCATAATATTATCATAGACATCATGTTATTCAATAGTTCAATGAAAATGATTTGTTTTCCTTAAGAACCCATGATCTCCAGTCACCTTTAAAATAAAATACAATAGCCACCAACAAATCATGTCATCATCTGGATTCAGGTACTATTGACCCATTTCATGTCAGAAAAGGCAGAGAAGAAAATAATTCAGAAATTCCAGGAGACCTTATGATATAGAAAGTGCTCATCAATAAACATGATTACAAAACAGACTCAACCAAGCAGAGCATTACAGCATCTTTTCTTATTTGTTTCCTCACATACCCTTTCTTAGCATCTTAGCGGCTTCTATGAGTTCTTCAAGGTTACACTGACCACAGAGTAGATACTGCTGGAAGCTGTGTTTTGAATACACAAGGTTAGCTCATTAATGAAAGAATTTCTGCAGGTCATTGCAAGAGACCAGTGAAACTAAAATACTATCCATAAGATATCAAAAAATCACAAACCTGTTTGACTCTGTAAAAATCATTGGAAACACCAAACATCCTTGACAGTGAAACTGCATTTAATGAGCCACTCCTCTGTCTGCCTCTTCAGTAAATACCTTGAAAGATAAACAAATATATAAAGTATATAGTAAAGTACTGCTTGTAAAGCCAGGAGTGTAAGACAAACATTAAACACAAAAAACATCACAAGAATGGCAGTATAATTAATTGCTTGATTATTTCCTGCAACTTGAATAACCTTTGATTAAATTCCCTTTGATAAAATACTTTTGTATGCACATATATATCAGATACTTCTACCCATCAAAAGTTTCAAACATAGCATCAATTCTAAACAACTTATTAGTGGCTAATAATTTATGTAATTCCAGTTGAATCAGTTTTACTATCTCCTGAAGAAACTTTGGAAGCAAATAATTCCTAGAAGTGAACCCAATAGTAAAAGGGCACCGATACATTTTTCTGGACCTTCAGCACAGTTGTTCTGCCTGCATCACATGTGATCAGGAGATCTCATAAGATCAAGCTCCAAATCACTCCCTTCACCATCCAAACAAACAAATCAGATACATTTTGGATATTGAGGCAAAACAAACAAACACAGATTAGATTGCTTGTTTTGCCTCAATATCCAAAAAACACAAGTAGTTGATTTCTTCCCAAGTATCAAACATTATAAAAATAACACATATATTGAACATATTTGTCTTTTCATAAGTGTTGTGTTTATTTGTATAACATGATTAACGAACATGTCTAAAATGTAACAGGCTACAGATACTCTTCCTTAAATGATCAAGTCATGTTCCTGTGACTGGGTCATTAATTGAGTTAGTTGCTAAATGAGAAATTGTATATACTAGGTACATCACAATATTCAGAATAAAGAAATGGTCAAAGGAAATTCCAATTTAATGACTTTGTTTTTATTTATGTAACTCTCCTATGCAATACTATAGTGTACAACAGAACATAAAACTACTGTACTACACTGCATGGTACAATCAGCGTGTACTGTACAAAAAAATTTGAGGCTCTATCAACAAGGTGTACAGAACTGTACCAAAAAAAAAATCTGAGTACACCTTGGTTGTAAGTCTGAACAGTTGTTAAACAAGTAGGTCACTGAGCCACAAGTTACCTCTATATCAAATGAGACCAAACAGTTTTATCAATGAGTCAATAGCTATTATTATTATTATTATTATTATCTGGATGGTGATCCAGAGAGAGTTGAGGATAATGGAAAAGGGGAAATGGAGATCATGGGTATATTTATCCAGTGTGTACAGAGTACATTCTCAGTGGCCCTAAATTACACTTTTAGCAACAATTCACAACCTGCCTCAGTAGTAAGAATTTTGAGCATTGTTTCTCTTTTCTGCAGAATTCAAGCTTTGCTTAACTAGAGGACTTTCAAGGGTATTTTGAGTCTTTTTTTCAGTCAGTTTACTCTCTTGACTTTACATATTCAGCCACTCAGTCAAAACAGGATGAGTAATTCATCAAAAACTAGGGAAGTTTGAGAAAATCGTAGTCTGGGGGAGTATTCATGAAAATGAAAAATACTGGGCACTTTGGTTAGGATCCCAGAAGGAAAAGAGAGGAGAAAGGATTAAGTAAAATAAGGAAATGCAAGAGCATGTAAAACATGAATGCTATTTACTAATAATACATCAATATTGCTTCATTAATTGTGACAAATGATCTGTTGCAAATATTGTTGTTATAAAATATTTAGTAGTCAAAGAAACCGAGCATAGGAAATACAGAATTCTCTGCAGTTTTTCTATAAAATAAATATTTCTGTAAAAGTTTCTTACAAAAAGTTTAAAAATGGTTAATCCAAGCACGGCAATATGATGGAAGAAAATTGTGTCTCTTCAAGTAAAGCAGAACTAAAATAAATTACTTTAATGAGAAAAGTGAAAAATGAGAGTCATAAATCTTTGTCCTCTTCCCTCAGCTTCCTTCTCTGCACTCCTTCAAATCATGCTGGATTTCAAGTTACGCTGCTGACTCAGGACAGATATGGCTCATATTTAATGTCTCCTCCAGCACAGTGATGACTCAGTCATATCCAGCCCTTCCCACCCACGCAGTCTCTCAACCCGTGGTCCACACTGTCAGCGCTCTGGGCTGGATGTGAGCAGAGCAGGAGGAGTAGAGGAGAGCCAGGACTGCGAAGAAGCTATGTGTACCCAGTGGTCATCTTCAACTGCCAGCAGGATTTTCAGAGGCTGAGAGAATAAAGGAGCCCCTCTGCCTTTCAACCCTCGGGATAAACAGGAGAAAAACACTTCTAATTTACAGAAGATGAAAGAAAAGGTATCAGCACCAGGAGTGCCTTTAGCTCTGCCAGTCTCCACCTCTAATGAAAAACTGACTCCAAAAATGAGATTATACTAGGTGGCCAATTTAACCTTCCTGAAAATACCTAAAAGTGGAGAAGTTGGACTAAGATCATTCAGGTGGCAGCTGTGTCTTCTTCCAAATATAATTTGGCATAATGTGAAGAAAGACCACTGAGATACTGCTTATCTCCTGCCCAAGATTATTCTCTACTGTTTTATTCTTAAAAGAGGAAGTGAGTTGATATTAATAGAAAGTCTCACTTTAGAATGACTTCATATTACTTGCGATGTTGCTTGGAACAGGATGTGTAGTAGGTAAAGGTGATGGTACTTCTAAATCCTCGATCAGAGGCTTTCATCACTATGTCTGTCTTCCAGACAAACTCCCCCCGCCCCAAGCCTCTCCCCCCTCTCTTTCTGTGAAGTATTTATTACCTTTCACTGTTACACCTTCCAAAGCACAAATGCCAGCAACACTGGACCTTTCCTCTCCCTTCCTGGCCCTGCCTCCTCCAGCTCCAGGATTCCTTGGGGAAGCTAGAGAGCAGCTCAGGATGCATTTCCCTTCATAATACCCTTTAACTCTGTAAGCGCATGTCGAAACATATCTCAAGTGTTTACAATAGGCTGAAAATTTCATGAAGCGAAAGTATTCTTTTCACACTATAACATTTCTAGCAATGATGTTTTATAACATGTAGACCCCCTAGTTAGCCACAGAAACAAGCAGGTGTTGAGATATTTTTATTTATAGCATTCCCAATTAGGATGTGGAAAAGTTACATTCATTACTCTGATATTTTGATGTTTCCCATATTATACACATAGGAATATTATGAACCATATCTTTGCTTATCCATATCTTATTCTAGGAGTTTCTGACCATTTTTCTGCCTCATACTCAGCTGGAGTACCTACAGATACCTTGGGCTCACCCTTAGGGTTTTTGATTAGATGAGGCCAGAGTATAAACATCTGCATTTTAATAAACACCCCAGGATATTCTTAAGCAGATAGCTAATGGAATGAGCTTCCGGAAATATCTCACTTCTGTCTGACAGCTTTACAACACCTGAGGTAAGAAAAACTTCAAAATATTTTCCAAAGAGCTTTACTTTAGGCAACCATGCACTGAAAATTAAAATATATATATATATCAAAAGCAAATGCACACTTATTTTTCTACCATGAGCAGCATCTCCTGATAGAAACAGTATCCCTGCTTTCTAAACAGTGGCCTCCTGAATGATTCTGAGGCAGGAGGCACCCAAACAGAGCCAACCTGATCCTTAATTTTCAGAATTTGGAAAGCTGCACATCGGAATGTGGGCACACTGAGGTAACTGAACCTTGAAGAGACAGAGTGCCAGGAGCAAGGGCTCATCGGAACAATACTCCCAAGTCTGTGGAGGGTAGAATTTAGGATTTCTTGAGGAAAAGGCTGAGAAAGTATAGCAGGAAGCACCACAACACCAGGTAAAGAAGAACTGGGGAATGGCAACTGGACAGTTCCCACAGCTGAGTGAACATCACCAGCCACCATGGGGCACTTGGAGGAGACGCGGAGGAGTCACTGCCAGCCAGGGTGGAACTGTCCCTAGAGTGAATGACGCCGTCAAGCTGCTCATGCAGGCTACCTTGACCACTTGAGCAGACTTTAGAAACAAATCTCAAAAGGATCAAGCACATCCACAAGTGATTTCTGCTTGTTCCTGTGCTGTTTCTTATGTAGCACAATAGCCTGCCCCTGCCCCACCCAGAGAAGATGTTCTCCATATTTTTTCTAATAAAATTATTTTGTGTTTAGGTCAACAGAATGAATTCTGTGCCCCAAACTAAGAAATCAAACCACACACACACACACACACACACACACACACACACACACACATCCTCTTCCTCTACCATTAACTTGGTGACACAGCTGTTTGCACAGCTTTTCGACACTAACACAGAGTAACTTGTGGAGTAACTTCCAGCCATCCTTTAAGGTCATGATCCAATATTGTCTCCTCCGCGGAAATTTGTATTTCTTCATCAGAAATTATAGCAACTTCTGCTTTTTTCTTATTTTTTCCCATAACTCTGTGCTTAGCTGGCTCTCACAGCTTTTACTCAGGATCTGAGGTCTCTTCTTCACGGAAAGTAGACCCTTAGGGTGTGGAGGGAAGTCTTGTTCTTTTTATACACCTCAGAGACCAGAAAAGAGACTGGTTGATGGGCACAGACGCATTGCTAAGCACTTGGCATGTGATACAAATTTTAAACCTTAGAGCAATTAAACAAATTATCATTATTATCTGATTTGTATGGAAAAAAAAAAAGCAGAAGGGACAAAGATTTCAGAGAGAATTTTGGAATAAATGGACACTTTAAATTTGCATTTAAAGCTTAAAAATCAATTCCCAAAAAAGAATAGAATTTGTCTATACCCCCACCAAGTAATATTTTAGGTGAACTCTTTTCCTCTACTAATGGCCTTGCAGTATCCTATTGCCTTTCCTCCTGGGTACACTGAACATAATGACTGAACACATCATGTTTGCTCCTGCCTTTGTGAACTACTCTGTACTATTTTCTAATTCTGAAGCCTTCTCATGGCGGACAAGTGAAATATGTAAAGTAAAACCTCATACGTAGTACTAAACACTTGGGCTCCTCTTTTGCCCTCCTGTAGGAAGAAAGCCAAAAATCTTACTCACAGATTAGAATGCCATTTTGCTATTCAGACAAGCAAGTCTTATTTGCTAATTTTCTACATTAATACAGTAAAAATTTACCAACTTTTGTCAAATAATACTTTTTACAATAAAATGAAGAAATGATATTTATCCAAAGTAAAATATACATATGGTCTCAGAAACAAAAAAGAAATACAAATCAGTATAACCTATCTCACTGTTTTCATTTCTGTTTTTGTCAAATTGTACAAAAATTTCAAGTATGTGTTCTGCGGAGAAATAGATCGTGTCATATGCTTTATGCACTGGAAGCATAAATCATTTTGCTATATAAATTATAAATGAAATCAATATTTGTAAGAGACCAGGCTGCAAAGGGAAAAAAGTTGTGGAGTATTAGTAAAATTAAAGTGTGTCACTGTGGATTAGATTTGATTTACCAAATTGATCTCAATATTAATCTCATATATTTGGAACAAGTATTATCGACCTAATCCCTTTGTCACAACAGAGAGCTGAATCTTTAAATGATTTTCAGCTTTTGGCTTTATCGTCAACAGTGGGGCTTCAGGAACCTGTAGCATTGCTGCCAGCGATGTACATAAAGCCTGCAATTCTCTAGTCTGAGAATCTTGAAGAACGTACTGTCCGGAAACCTAGAAATCTCTTCGGGGAAATACCTACATGTATACTGGAGAAAGGAAAAGATAATTAAGAAAAGTATAGTTAAATATGAATACTATTTCTTTCTTAGAAAAATCCTCTTTCTTTGATGATTTTTAACTGGGAAAAAGAATATCTTCTGCCATGAAATATAATCATATAGAATATATTGAAAACATGCATGCACAACACTTGTTAAAACAGGTCCTATAGTCTGGGAATAACCTGAGTAACAGTGGCCATTATGGTCATCTCACATAGGCCTTGGAATCACTTGTCCTAGATGATGAGGTTCATATGATTTTATGGTATCTGCAAGAATTATACTTGCATTTTAAAGAACTGCATTAGAGAAAGTATTTGGACACAAGCTATTGCGTTTAAATTCAAATGGCTTTTTAATGCCTCTGAAAGATTTCTGCTTAACTCTAAAATTCTAGCTTCTCTTCTGAATCAAACAGGATGGAATGATGGTGTGATATG
The DNA here is from genome assembly GCF_034190915.1 of Cavia porcellus. Lineage (NCBI taxonomy): Eukaryota > Metazoa > Chordata > Mammalia > Rodentia > Caviidae > Cavia > Cavia porcellus. The sequence continues at coordinate 36,823,324 of NW_026947511.1, read as the reverse complement.
GGTGACTGTCCCCTCTTGGTATTTGAAGATGGAAACTTCTGGACAGGGAGCCAAGCGTCCTCTGTTCTCAACTTAGTGTGGGAGCAGAACTCTGTGAAAATATTCCAATGTGTCCTCCCACTCCTCATTAGGAGACAGGACACACAGAAATAGACAACAGGTGATTTGTGGCCTCCCTGTACCAGATGTAAAAACTGTAAGTCATGTTGAAGTGAGAGACACCAGAATGTGAGGGACAATGTATAACAGAGTATGGAAAGGGTAAGCTGTCTTTTGAATGATAGAAAACAGGACTTTTAGATATACTGCATTAGCTACCCATAAAATGAAGAGAAATTGCGTAAAGGAAAAAAATATCAACATTGTGGCTAACAGAAAAAGCACTCCATAAAAGATAAATATGACTGTTCGATTATTTTCTTATTCTGTCCTGCAATATGAGAATGGCAGTGTCCATGGCATTTGCTGGCATGTGTGGCCTCCTCCCATCATTGTGCAGTCTGTTAGTGGTGACCACGGATGACCAGAAGACAGCATATCTACATAAACTGTCACCCTTCACCACTAACATAGACTTGTATCGAAATACTCTTTAAACTGATAAATGCAAAATCATCACCTGCTGCAGGACAGGAAGGATTTTAAAGGTGAAATAACCCCCATAAGAATTAACTGGTTGTGAGGTCATAAGAATTTGTATCTTATCTAAATGACTCATTTCATCAAAAACATTCAACTCTGTAATGTTTTCCAGAAATTCTGCAAGAGATGGAAACATAGCTAACCTGGATTGCTTAAGCCAAATAGTAAAATCAACCAGAAAACAATACAAAAATCTCAATTGATAGGGACTAGGGCATGAGAGAAATGAGATATTGGGGGAAGGGTACAAATTTTAGTTATAAGGTAAGTAAGATCTGGATATTTACTATACTAGTACACACTGTGATGTCTGGTTGACAGTACTTGTATTGGAAATCTACTAAGACAGTAGACCTCAGGAGTTTTCACAACAACATAAAAAATGGTAACTGAGAGGTTATAGTTGTGATATCTTGATTGTACTAAATGCAAATTACAGTTCAATTTTTTAATACTTTGAACAATTCTGTTTGACACAGTTATCTTTAGATTATACATTCCTACATAGAAATGAAATGCAGAGCCACCAAATTAAAATGTCAAAAATATTCTAAAAATGCATTTCCTTTCTTAAGGTTTACTTCAACAAGGATATAAAATAATGGAAAAAAGATTTAAAACCTAGTTTGTAGTTGCAGATACCAAACTGTTGTAGTTTCTTTCGCATCTGAGATACACATCTCTTCTCTGTCACACATGCATCATCAGACGTGAAAACCTATTGTTTTCCCAATCTCTGGCCACCGTGTTTTGTTTTGCTTTGCATGGTTTTGTCTTTTGAAAATACAGGATTTTGTTAGCTGATAATGTCAAACCTCACGGGGCTTGAGTTAGATAAATATTTACAGCTCTAAATTTTATTCAATCAGGGGTTTTCTATATTAAAAGCTACAAGCTCTGTCTTGCAGAATTATTTATGGTTGGAGATAGTACATTACCTAGTTTACTGCTGCAATAAATCTGATTCTACTAGAGCAGGAGGTTCTTGGACAATTATTTAGTTACCTCATGAATGTGATAGACAAAATTTGATGTTAAGATATGATTGTTGCTACTATATATGTGTACTTATTAGGTCTTTCCAGAAATATTTTATGGTGAGTATTGATCTGGAGTTGAAATTGTGGCTGCGTTTCACTTTGTGACATAATTATCTTTTTCTTCAAATTGCTAATATGTTTTAGGCAAATGTACTCAATTTCATTTGTTGTATTGCAGAAAGCAATCTACCCATATGCAGATGATTTGTTTTCTGTTATAAACATAGGTATAAAAGACATTCATGTAAATTTTTTGTTTAGCCTTTTTGAAACAATGAAAAATATTATTTAAATAGTATTTCTATTTAAAGCATGAAATAGCTGCTATGTAACCCTAAAGCAAATGCTTTTTCAGTGAAAATATAGTCTACTTCAATGCCATTCTGTTTATAAAATGACTTTCTGGACTCAAGTCTGATCATGTCACCAAAATGCACCTTGTGACATCTTGCTGTAACCTCCAGTTTCCAGAGGCACAAAACTACAGCAGGAAGGATGTGGGTTTGAATTTTTCTCCTTTGCTAATTTCTTATCAGATTCAGATCCATTCTCCACTATAGACAGTCATGAGCTTCATCAGGGCAGTGAAGGGAGCTCACTCTGCTTCACTGAGGTGTCGTGAAGTGTGAATTAGAGCCTGCCAATAAACGTCCAGCACACAGAGCCTACCACTTGCCCTTCCCCTCGGTCAAGATTCCTCATGGTGTTATACTAGATTTTCTCTTTGTGGTTTCACGATCTTCAGCATCCATGGGAAATGATTAGCTTGGTCTGCACAGCAAAACGTCTCAAAGTGAGTCAAATTTGCCCCTTACTGGTTCTAAAATAAGTGATCAATTTTGTCGATTTCTCACTATCTCTACAAGAAAGCTATGTCACCAACTTCTGTGTAGAATATTCTAACTTACCAAAATTAGGTTACATTTACTTATACAATAGCTGTTTGTCCTTTACAGCTTTATGAGACAAAGTATTGCCATGGAAAAGAAGTAGGCTACTAAGAGCCATCAATAGTAGCAAGTACATTGCATCAAGCATGCTTAAAAATACCATCCCTATATCTATTGATTTAATTCTCACATCCAATTTATGAATTATATAGTTGAAATATAAATTTGAAACCACAAACAAGACAAATCATAAAAAGCATATTTTACTTATCCCCATATATAATTTTTGAATACCAATAGTGTGACATATAACCTTCTATAAATTTCCATTTTTACTGAACAATATCATACAAATCTAGCTTATGTTTAATAAAGTACTTGTATATATTATTAAAAATAATAACTAGCTTATCTTTTAGTGGTAGGCATTTAAATTATTTTCAATTTTCTGCTATATTAGCAATATTCTCAGAGGCATTACCCAAGTTACCTTTATTTTTCATCAAATTTTTTTTGTGGTTTTTTTTTTTTTTTTTGTCTTTTTCATTTTTATCGGTACCAGGGATCGAACTCATGACCGCCTGCTTGCAAGGCAGGTGCTTATGCCGCTGAGCTAAATCCCCAGCCCCTATTTTTCATCAAATTAAAACTGAGAGTTCTCAGAGAAATAAGAAGCTCACCATTATTTTTGTCAGCCATCTTTTATCTTGTCTTTATGAGCTGTTAATTTCCTTTCCAACTGAAAATGAGTAAAATTGTTATTTCATCATTAACAAATAGAATTACTGGTCACTAACAAACGGCCCCCGTGTGCCCTCCCCTGCTCTGACAGTAATATAACTTTAGTCAAGTGATTGATACCCAAATTAAATACTGCACCATTCAGCCCATGGCAAACCTACGTGTGGCTGCCTGAGCAAGTCATAGTGTTGGATGCGAGCAGAGCAGTCCAGAGTGGTTTTGGGAATCTTTTCAAAGTGATAGTTGGAAATATGCTGCCCTTTATCTTTCCCATCCCTCTCTGTATCATGTTGCTGGGAATGGCCTCTCGGGATGCTGGGGCAGGACAGCTGCTCTCCAGAAAGGGGAGAACAGTGAACTGGAAGGAGCCAACATCACAGGTATCCTCACAGGATAGAACCACTTCATCAGTCAGGGACTATAGCACTCAGGACTTTATACAAAAGGAAAAAGAAAAACAGATTTTCTATTTTGCTTCAGTGTCTGTTGATTTGGTATATTTCTTTTACCAAACCAAATCTTAAGAAATTTCCAATTTTTAGAAAAGTTTGCCCACTGTGTTAGTGACAGAAACTTGGTGTTTTTAGTTTAGCTGTAAGTGACGTCAAAATACTTGCATATGTCTCTAACATAAACCTAATATCAATTATTGACTCCTATATTTGTGCATTTTTTAACCATTCACTTTCTTGTTAATCCTCAGGAGCTCTTTATATTTCAGGAGCATGAATACTTGGGCATTTTATTGTGAGGATTTTTCTTAATTTTCTATTTGTCTTATTTTGTGGGTTAAAAGTTTCTCATTTGCTTTTTCTTTTCTCTTTTAAGATTTCTAGTTTTCATATTTTGTGAGTCTTTGAATGGAGAACTATGACAGAAAAGGAAATGTAAGGATGAGTTTGACTCTGGGATTTGTTCTTTTTTATCTTTCTTCTTTTCCTATCAAGCTTCTAATTTTATATTTCCCTGTATAAATGGGGAGCTAAAACATAGTTTTGAGGGCTGGGCTGAGGATTTTTTTCCCAATGTTTGTTTTTTATTTATCCATGCTTGTGGTATATAGTGATCACATTTCATGTACGGCATTGAAACACACACACAGTACATCTTAATTCTTTTTGTCCGTCCTCTTCCCTCCCTTTCTCCCACTCCATCCACCTCGTGGTACCCTTTCCATTTCCAAAAATTTATCTCCCTATTTTATACTACCTGCCTTGTATTTTACTCTGTATTTATATTTACGATCCTCATATATAAGAAACCATGTGATATATAAGCTCGTGTGCCTGATTTATTTCACTTAACACTGTGGACTCAAGATGCATCCATTTTCCCACAAATGACCCAAGTTTCTTTATGGCAGAATAGTATGCCATTGTGTATAAATACATTTTTTATCCATTCATCTGTTGATGGGCAGATAGGGCACTTTCAATATTTAGCTATTATGAGTTATGCTGCTATAAACATGGAAATACTTATATCACTATAATTTTGTGCTTTCAACTCTTTGAGGAAAATACTCAGGAGGAGAATAACTGGGTTGAGTGGAATTTCTACATTTAGGCTTTTGTTTTGCTCTGGTTTAGGAATATCCGTTTTGATTTCCATGGTGATTGTATCAGTTTACATTCCCACCACAGGGTTGCTTTTCCCTTGGGACCGTGCCAGCATCTGTTATCACTTGATTTCTAATGTTATCACTTGATTTCTTCTTCCTGGAATAAGATGGAATCTCAGTGTTTAGTTCTCACTTCTATAATGGCCAAAAAGGTTGAACATGTTTTAGTGTATCTATAGATCATTTGTACTTCTTCTGTGAAGTGTTTTTCATTTCCAATGCCCACTTTTTGAATGGGTCTTTTGTTTTGCAGAGCCTAATCTTTTGAGTTTTTATGTATTATAAATATTAGTCCTCTGTCCAAAGAAGAGCTAGTAAAATAGTTTCCCTTATGTAAATTTTCTCTTTGCTGGGTGTTTCCTTTGCTGTGCAGAAGCTTTCTAATTTTATATAATCCTGTTTGCTGGTTCTTGATGGCATTCCTTGTGCTGCTGGGGTTCTGTTCAGAAGGGCTTTATCTCACTCTGACTAAAGCTTTTTGTGATATACTTACTACCAACCTCTTATTAAATGGGAAACAACTGAAAGATTTCCCTGTAAAATCAGAAATAAGAATGTCCACTACCATCACTCTTGTTCCATATACTACTTGAAACATTAGCCAAACCAATGAGATAAGAGAAGTAAAAGGAACATGTATAGAAAAGAAACTTGTTAAATTACCAATACTTGCAGATGACGCGCTCCTCTACACAAAAGATCCAAAAATTACACCAAAGAATTCTATATTTGATAACAAAGTTCATTGTTGTAGCGGGACACAAAATCGATACACAAACTCAGTAACATTCTATATCAATAGTGAACTCACCGAGAAATTAGGAAAACAATACCATTCACTATATCATCAAGAAAAATCTACTCAGGAAACTGAATGATCTCTACATTGAAAACTACAGTACTCTGAAAGAGGAGAGCAAGGAAGAGACTAGAAAATGGAAAGACAGCCTCTGCTCCTGGACAGACAGAACCATTATAGTGGAAAAAATCCATACTTCCAAAACTGTTAAAGAGTTTTAATGCAATTCCAATTAAAATATCTCATATAGAACTAGAGAAAACAATCCTAAAATTCATATGGAAACAGAAGAGACCAATAATACCAAAAACAATCCTGGGTCACAAAAGCAAAGGAGGGGCACCACAATCCCAGACTTCAAATTATAGTACAAAGTTACAGTGACTGAAAACTGCGAGGTACTGGCACAGGAACAGATACAGATCAATGGAACAGAATTGAGGATGCAGAAACAACTCCAGGCACATTCAGGTATCTGATCTTTGACAAAGGAGCCAAAAGCATACACTGGAGAAAAGGCAGATAGCTTCCATATTCAATGGTACTTGAAAAATTGGCTAACCGCACGCAGCAGACTGACTGTGGACCTACATATCTCACCATGTACTAAGCCCAAATCAAAATGGATCAAAGATCTAAATGTTAAAACAGAAACACTTAACTCACTGAAAGATACAATTGATAAAACTCTAAAAGACAAATGCATATGTGGGCTAAAGGTTATAAATCACATAAGCATCTCTCCTGAACAAAGAATCCACGCTTCATCCTATACCATGGTGCATTCTCTACAATATGTCAAGAGATGAATTTTCAATGTATTCAGGGTGCCCACCAGATCCTCAATGTTCTTTGGGTGTCGGTGATTAATATCAAGTGGTAGAAAAATCAACATCCGAGGGAAATCAACATCTTCACATCCTCCTTAAATTTTTTTCTATTTTAAAAAGAGGCACAAGAAGTCCAGGAACTATTAATACTTTGTAGAAACCTTAAAGAAGCGGTTGGGAATGGATTATGATATCCATGGAGAATGAGTTGGATTTATAATCATAATAACCTTAGGAAGTTGTCATAAGACACCACATACGTATTTAAAATTCTACTTTAAATTTTTGAACTCACTCAAAAGCCAAATGCCCTCCTTGGTTTTTCCTTATTCTATTGGAAACCCACTACTGGTGATGTTTGATGGTAACTTTTTCCGTCTAAATAAACGGCCTAGTTTCATTGCATTGTCGTTTTCTTCTGATTATTAACTATGTTCTCTCCTTAGCTGATTTCACCTGGGTCTGCAGATAGGACAATGATGTACATTTTCCCTTTGCCATTCTTGGCTTCTCCTCTGACCTCCACACTCCTGTGCCTCACTTCCTCACTGACAGCTCCGCTTAAAATCTGACAAACATTTAAACAGGAGGACCTAAACAATAGTGGTCTGCTTCCCAGAAATCTCCCTTGTGAGTAAATGTATCCACTATGAACCTCGCAGCCCAGACCTAATGCTAGGACATATTTTTGTCTTCTTGAGGCAACCATATAAAACTCACAGGATGTCACATGTGTTCCAACACAAAAACGTGTTTCAAGTTTTACACCACAGGTCTCCCATTCCGACATTGAAAACATCATCATCTCTTACCTGCATTACCATGAAGTCTCCCAACTCAGATCCTTATGTCCATGTTGTCTCTTCCAATTCAGTCACTACATAAGGTGGTATTTAGCATGCATCAGACAGATCTGTGCATCTTCGCATCCTTCAGTTACAATGCTTTCAATAGTTCTAACACACAACATATTTTCAATGTAACCTCAGAGCCAGTAGGAACCAAAGGATGGAGACCTGCCTGCCTCAGCTCACACCTCCCTCATCTGAGTACACCACCACCCCATTTCTTTGCTTCAGACACACTAGTTCTTTTGTTTCTCACTGAGCACATTTATCTCTCCCTTCCCTTTAAGGCCTTTGTGGTCAGTATTTGGGGAAGAAGGACTTGAAAACTAGTCCAAGAGAAAGAAAAAGACCCTGGTTAAACAAGTCTATAAACATCCTCTGTTACCTTTTTTGTTCAGAGTATTTATATCTGGCATTCCAAAGCTTGCTATTTAGGATTTCTTTTTTCTTTTTTCTTTTTTCTACCACACCCCTGGCATACTCCCTGCATCTTAGACAGTGCTATAGCTCTGGGTGGTGTTAAAATGCCTGAAATCATAGGTAATTGTTTTCACACAGTATATTTGTCAGCTTAGGCTGCCATACACTGACTGGGCAGCGTAAGCAGGAAAACCTCATTTCTCAGAGCCCTGGACTTGGATGAATAATACCAAGGCACAGCAGATTGAATTCCTGTCGCGGGGCCTCTTTCTGGCTTGCGGATGTTGGCCTTTGGGCTCTGCCCTCAAATGGTGACAGAGAGCTCTGGTGTCTTTTTATGTTTTTTAATAAGGCCCCTTATATTAGGCCCCCATAACTGTGAACTCCTTCAGTCTGTATCACTTCCTTACAGACCCTTCCTGAGTAAAGTCACTTAGGTATTTAGGGCTGTAACATGTGAATTCTGGAAACACAAAAATAATTCAGTCCACACCAGATATGAAAGCTGATCATGTTTTCCTTCTTGTCATTGCTTTTGAAATAATGTCTCTCTGGGTTACTTGGGTTGCTCTCAAACTTCTAAGCTCAAACAATCTTGTCTCAGCTTCCCAAGTAGCCAGGACTACCAGTGTATGCCTCATGCTGGCACATGGGAGCTGATATTTTGACATTGTCATTTATTATTTTGAAATGTAATGAAAGACATGGATCTCTACAAAGGTCTAAGATGTTAGTATTTGATCAAATAGATATACCACTGCGGCAGCAGTTATCTGATGATGGTTAATATGGACTCTACCAGAAAGCAGAGACAGATTGCTGGAAAAGGTAAAAAATTGAAAAAAAAATCATCAAAGCTGACCAAATTTAATCTCTTGATCATTTTCCCCCTGAAAAAAATGTCATATGAGGAACCAGGAAGCAGGAAATTCAGCTGGCGGCTGGGGTGAGTCAGCTCCCTATCCAGAGCCTGGTAAACTGTGTTAAGATTATAGCTACCAGAGCTCAAGAGCCCACCCAGAGCCCAGCCACACTAGGCTGCACTTGCCTGGCAGGTTTCAGGCATACCCAGGACATGCCCATAAACCTTTTCTGGAACCAGGAACCAGGAAACTCAGCTGGTGGCTGGGATGAGTCCGCATGCCATCCCGAGCTCGGGACATTGTGTTAAGATCATTGCTCCCAGAGCTCAAGGAGCTGCCCAGAGTGCAGCCCCTCTACACTCACCTTGGGAGGTTTTACAGACTGAATAGAATACCCCCATGACCTTCTTCAATTACAGGAGCAGAGAGCAGGTAAACTGAGTTTCAGGGCATTGGTCTTTACACAGAGAGAGCTTTAGCCCGTAGTCCACAGTGGGTAGGAACCTGTCCAGCTACCTGGAACACTGAAGGTAGCACAGGAGGGCCTGGGGGCCTCACTGGACCACACTCAGCAACTTCCATTCAGTCCCAGGAGCCTAGGGCACAGGAGACAATTTCCAACACATCCAGGGGAAGCATTAGAAAAACACTTAAAACACAGAAATATAGGAAAATGACAAAACAAAAGACCAAAATGCAATCTCAAACCTCCAGCCCATCCCAAGAAACCCCAGGAGCTATGTACATAGAAGAATATATGCCATACACCCGAAATACCTGTAATAATAGCAACTGAAATTAAGAAGCAACTCCAGGAAGCTTTAAAGGAACTCAAACTAGAAATAATCTCCCAGGTAAAAGAAGAAAGAGATGCTGAACACATCTAAAGAAGACACAGTTAAAAAATTAGAGGAAAAAATGAAAAAGATAAAATCCCTGGATGAAGAATTTAAGAAACAAAGAGAATGCATGAAGCAGATTCAAAGAGATATCCAGAAAATCAAAAATTCCATTGAAAGTTGTCAAAACCAACTCAATAAAAGTGAAGATAGAATTTCAGACCTTGAAGACAAGATTGCAGCTACTGAACAGGAGAGGAAAGATCTTTAAAAAAAAAAACAAGGAATCAGGAAACAACAATTCAACAGCTGCAAGATGATGCAAAGAAAGACAATATAAGATTAATAGGGATAAATGAAAAAGAAGGAAACAGCATAAATGATACCAAAAGGCTATTCACAGAAGTCATAGCTGAAAATTTCCCAAACAAGAGAATGGAAACTGACATTAAGATTAGTGAAGTATATAGAACACCAAGTAGCCATAACCAAAATAAGACTACATTCAGGCATATAATAATCACCATCCCAGAAATCCAACATAAGAATAGAATACTAAAAGCTGTCAGAGAAAAAAGACAAATCACCTATAAAGGAAAGCCTATCAAAATCACAGCAGACTTCTCAACACAAACAATGAAGTCAAGAAGAGCATGGAGTTAAGTATTTCAGATCCTAAAGGAAAATGATTTTCAACCTAGACTGATGTACCCTGAAAAAATGCCCTTCAAAATGGGTGGAGAAATAAGATACTTACATGACAAAGAACAGCTGAAGAACTTCATGATCATCAAGCCAACCCTGCAAAGAATACTGAAAGACAGTTTAGATGCACTTAGGAAAAAACCACTAAGCAAAGCAGACAAACAGAACACAAAGATAAAGGTGCAACAGCAGAAAGATAACATGTCAACAATAAGCCAACATATAACAGTTATAACTATTACTGTAAATGGACTCTTCACCAATTAAAAGAAACAGACTTGCGGAATGGATCAAGAAACAAAGTCCAACCATATGCTGTCTACAAGAAACTCATCTAACCCAAAAGGATACTCACAGACTGAAAGTCAAAGGATGGAAAACAATCTAACATGCAATAGGAATCCCCTCCCCCCCAAAAAAGCAGGGGTATCTACTCTGTTTGCAGACAATGTGAACTTCAAACCAATAATGATCAGAAGAGATAAAAAAGGTCACTACATACTGGTTAGGGGAAAACTTCAAGAGAAAGAGATAACTATCTTAAATATATATGCACCAAATTCCAGAGCACCCAGTTCTATAAAACAAGTATTAACAGAAATGAAAAACCAAATTATCAGTAACAAAATTATAACAGGAGACCTTAACACACCATTGACATCAAGGAATAGATCAACCAAACAGAAAATCAGCAAAGAAATAACAGAACTGAATCATACCTGTGAACAAATGGACTCGATAGACATATACAGAGTGTTCCACCCAACAACATCAGAATACACATTCTTATCAGTAGTACATGAATCAGTCTATAAAATAGACCCTATATTAGCTCACAGAACATATTTAAATAAATGCAAAAGAGTTGAAATTATCCCTTGCATGCTATCAGATCATAGTGCCATGAAATTAGAAATTAATGATAAAACATACTGCAAAAATCCCACAAAAACATGGAAACTGGTTAAACACACTCTCAAGTAATCAGTGGGCCCCAGGGGAAATTACAGAAGAAATTAAACAATACCTACAAGCAAACAAAAATACAAATACAACTTACCGGAATCTGTGGGATGCAATGAAAGCTGTCCTCAGAGGAAAATTTATGGCACTGAGTTCCCATATCAGGAAAACAGAATGGATATAAATAAACAACCTGATGTTACACCTCAAACATCTAGAAAAAGAAGAGCAAGTCAAGCCCAAAGCCAGAAGAAGAGAGGAAATTATAAAAATCAGAGCAGAAATTAATGCAATAGAGACTAAGAAAACAATCCAAAGAATCAATGAATCAAAGAGTTGGTTCTTTGAAAGAATAAATAAAATTGATAAGCCCCTAATCAACCTTACTTTAAAAAGGGAATAAAAAGCTCAAATTCATGCTATAAGAAATGAAACAGGCGAAATCACTACAGACTCTGTAGAAATACAGAAGATCATCAATATCTATTTCAAAAACCTCTACTCTCATAGGTTTAATAACACGGAAGAAATAGATGAAACATATGAAGTACCAAAGTTAGGTCAAGAAGATGTAAAACTGCTGAATTATCCAACTTCTGTTAATGAAATTGAAAACAATTAGTCCTTACCTACAAAGAAGAGCCCAGGCCCAGATGGATTCACTGCAGAATTCTACAAGAAGTACAAAGAAGACTTAATGCTGACACTCCTCAAACTCTTCAGTGAAATTGAAAGGGAAGTAACCCTTCCTAAGTCATTCCTGAAAGCAAATATTACTCTAGTACCAAAACTGGAGAAAGACCCAACTAAAAAAGAGAACTACAGACCAATCTCCCTAATGAACACAGATGTAAAAATCCTCAATAAAACATTGGCAAATAGAATGCAGCAAATCATCAAGAAGATTATACACCATGACCAAGTGGGATTCATTCCAGGCATTCAGGGATGGTTCAACATATGCAAATCAATAAATGTAATTTACCATATTAATAAAACCAAAAGTAAAAATCACATGATCATTTCAATGGATGCAGAAAAAGCTTTTGATAAGGTCCAACATTCATTTATGATAACAACCTTATAGAAAATTGGAATAGATAGTCTTTACTTCAATATTATAAAGGCCAACTATGACAAACCAACAGCCAGTATCATACTAAATGGCCAAAAGTTGAAAGCCTTTACTTTAAAATCAGACACAAGACAAGGATGTCCCTTATTACTGCTCCTATTTAATTAGTACTGTAAATACTAGCCAGACCAATTAGAAGAGAGAGAAATAAAAGGGGTAAAGATAGGAAAAGAAGAAGTTAAATTATCATTATTTGCAGATGACATGATATTCTATACAGAAGACCCCCAAAACTCCATTGAAAGTCTCTTAGATATAATAAATAAATTCAGTAATGTAGCTGGATACAAAATCAATACTCAGAAGTCAATAGCATTCCTATACACTAACAACAAAATCACTGACAGAGAAATAAGAGAAGCCACACCCTTTACACTAGCAACCAAAAAAATGAAATACTTAGGAATTACTCTCACAAAAAAAGTGAAAGACCTATACAAGGAAAATTACAATACACTGAAAAAAGAAATTGAAGATGCTCTCAGAAAGTGGAAAGACATCCCTTGCTCATGGATAGGAAAAATAAATATTGTGAAAATGGCCATTCTCCCAAAACTGTTATACAGATTCAATGCAATCCCAATAAAAATACTACCAATATACCTCATAGATATAGACAAATCACTCCTAAAATTCATCTGGAGCAAGAAGAGACCTAGAATAGCAAAGACAGTTCTAAGCAGCAAAGACAAAGCAGTAGGCATCACAATCCCTGATTTCAAATTATACTACAAAGCAACTGTAGTAAAATCAACATGGTACTGGAATCAAAACAGAGCTGAAGATCAGTGGAATAGATTAGAAGATTCAACCACAACTACAAACACACTCAACCACCTTATCTTTGATAAAGGAGCCAAGCATGTTTACTGGAAGGACAGTCTCTTTAATAAATGATGCTGGAAAAACTGGCTAGCCATATGCCAAAAACTAAAACTAGACCCATGCTTATCACCACGTACTAAATTAAAATCTAAATGGATCAAAGATCTGAATATTAAAACAGAAACACTAAATCTATTGGAAGACAAATTGGGTAAAAACCTTGAAGACATAGGGGTAGGTAGAGAATTCATGAACAAGACTCAAACCGCACGGGAATAATTTCCCAGAATCAGTAACTGAGATCACGTCTTATTAAAAAGTTTCTGCATGTCAAAAGAAATCTCCAGCACAGTGAAAAGAAAACCCACAAACTGGGAAAAAAAACTTAGTGAACTGTTTCTCAGACAAAGGACTTCTATCTAAAACATATAAAGAATTTTATAAAATCAGACCCCCAAAATTCTAAGATCCAATCCAAAAATGGGCATCTGAGATGAATACACACTTCTCAGATGAAGAAATACAAATGGCAAATAGATATATGAAAAAATGTTCATCATCATTACTCCTTAGAGAAATGCAAATTACAACTACACTGAGATTCCATCTCACTCCTGAAAGAATGGCCAGGATCAAGAAAACCACCACCAACAAATGCTGGAGAGGCTGTGGGGAAAAAGGAACTCTCCTGCACTGTTGGTGGGAGTGTAGACTGGTGCAACCATTGTGGAAGTCAGTTTGGAGATTCCTCAAAAAGCTGGGATTGGAAGTTCCATTTGTTCCAGCTATTCCACTTCTAGGCGTATTCCCAGAAAAACTGACAGCATTGTACCACAGAGATATATGTACACCCATGTTTATAGCAGCACAATTTGTAATAGCCAGATCTTGGAAACAACCTAAATGTCCACCAACTGAGGAATGGATAAAAAAAGTTGTGGTATTTTTATACAATGGAGTACTACTCAGCTATAAAGATTGATAATATTAAAATATTTATAAATAAATGGGCTCAGCTTGAGACCATACACATAAGTGAAATAAATCAAACCCACAAGTATAAATACTGAATAGTTTCCATAGTGTAAGAAATGATAACAACATATAAAAGTATGTGATAATCATGATTCTCCATTATATTGCTTTGAAGCCTTATAATATTTTCATTCATCAATTGTAATGGTTTTATTCTGGGCTGTTTGATTTCATTGTCTGTGAAAGTATGAACAGCTATTTTGGAGAAAACAAGACATCTTAATAGCTAGTGCTGATTTAATATCATCTTGTCTTGAAGTCCCATCAAGCTTTTGTTCTTCTGTCTCCATCGGTCTTAACATATTGTATCTTATTTCATTTTATTATATGTGATAATATAAACAAAAACTTTTATAGACAAGGAGATAATACAGAAACCATTGTTCATTTTCTGTTAGTTGTCTTGATATGTTTGATGCTACAGTATACGAAGTTATACTCAAATATTTCAAGGAAAGAGACACTATGGTAATTACTTTTATGTGGGGATATCTTGTGGTGAAACACTATGTTGCTTAAAATGTTATGTTCTGACCTGTGCTATTTTGTTGTTATGTCCTCTTTTATCTCAATCTCCTTTTTCATTATTTATTTTTTTATTTGTATCTTTTTAATTAAGGAAAAAATAAAAAATAGCAGGATATATTATAGTAACCCACTTTGATTTCCTATTAACTTGATTTGAAACCTTGTATTGCTCTCACCATCTTATTTTGACTGATTTTACTCTATTCTGTTTTGCTTGATAGTATCAAGTTTGAGAGTATAGGCAACAACTTTGAAGACACTAAGATTCACTATGATGCCCATTCTGGTTTGACTATTATCTTCTTTTGAAATCCTGTAATGTCTTCAATGTTTTGGTTTTATTGGTTTTGTTCTTTACTGTTTTGTTCAAATTTATTATACCTGATGATATAGGCAATTCTTTTTAAGGTAGCAAGAGGCATTATCGTAAACATTGTTAATCACCTTGTATTCTGTTTTTACATCATATACTATGTCCATCCTTTTGATTTGACTGACTCTGTTTTGTTTTGTCACATTTGGTTTTATTCTCTTTAAAAAAAAAAGTAGTAAGAACTGGGGAAGTAATAAAACCCAAAATGTGTAATTGTCATTGTAAAAAAGAGAGGGAAAAAAAGTTCTCTAAAGTTTATAACTGCATGTATATTTAAGTGTATAAGATAGATAACCATATTCCTGAGTTTTTGTTGGATCATTGAACAGAACTGTTTACAGTCTCCCTGTTTGAATGTTTACTTTATATGCTTTAATTTTGTAACTTGAACAACTATTTTTAAGATGACAATATGTAATCTATTAACTAGTGATTTCCGTTTATTTTGAAATGTTTTTTTTGAAATTCTGTATTACTTGTATCCTTTTTCTGTTTTTTTCTCCTTAAATAAATTTTTTTAAAAAGTCATATGTTCACTGAAAGAATTATAGACACTCAGCTACCACAGATCCGATGAGTCCTAAGAATGGAACTCACTCCTGAGGGCTTTGGTTCCTGCTGCAGGGTCGCTGTAGTGATGGTCAGCTCGAAAAATCAACCCTGTTCTTTCTCAGATCAGATCCTAGAGCGGGCTGGAATGACTCCAAGGCATGAGAATCCTTGAACTGCTGTGTTGGGCACCGGGCTGTGTAAGGGTTAACTGCTGACCACGGTGCTCTAGGGATAAGCTAACACATACCACAGCTGAGGCAGCCAGGGACATTTGGTTCCGATGCCAATTTGAGAGCAATAACTGACAACCTTAGAGATAAGACAGTTCTGCTAATTGGCAAAATTTACTGCTGGGAAAGTCTTTGTTCTGACTTCTCAAGGTCCTACTCAGCTTCCCGCCCCTTCACCTTAGCTTTTCCCTTTGTTTCCCTCATGCTCTCCAAATTTATTTGAAATCCAGTAAGTACAGGCAATCCAGAGAAGTCTTTGTCTTAGATCCAAGAGTTTGGACTTTTCCTGGACTCCACAGACCATATTTGCATTGTCTTCTCTTAATCCTTTTCCATAAGCTGCTCTGTAAGATGTTCAGTCTGATCAGCTCTGAGTATTGCTGGGTCTCCAGGGCTTCCCTCAGTGTGAATAATCTGGGCTCAGACATCAAGAGTCTTAGCTTTTCACACAGAGAAGCTGATGGCTTCCCAGGATTCTCAGGTTTATAGACATCCAAAAAGATAACTTTGAATATGAGTGGGTCTATCAGTTCCACAAAGGAAAACACAAAGTGGAATTTTAAATCTCTTGTGTTTTGAAGTGAATTTCCTTTACTGTAAGATGCTGACAGTAATTCAATATGATGTGGCATAAAAGCACATTAAAGTCTTTCTATGCATTTCATAACAGAATAGTCAAGATAGATTTGTGGTAATACTACTTGGAGGTTATTATGGACTTTCTATGTACGATTTTTAAAATGCAACAAATATGATTTTTATATTTCCTAAAGAAAGTTTTTCTTTATAATAAAAACTATTATACTTTTGTGAAATACCAAAGTTCATATTAATGTAAAAGTGATTTTTTATAATTTTATAATAGACTCAAGTGGCTAATATAATTTTTTAAACTATTACTATTAGCATTAACTAAGACACTGTTCAGAGTAATAACCCTAAAAAATGAACATCATTTTTAGAAACATTTTAGGCAAAAGTATTTAAATTATAACCACTAATCTTTTATATTGTTATTCACAGTATAGCTTAGTGGATGCCTCAAATCCAGAGACAACAGTATCACATAGGATATAGGGGGAAATGCCCCATATAAGGTCTAAATTCAGAGCCCACATGAAATGGGTAATAATATTATAACACCATGTTTAAAAGTATAAGCTGTAAATTCATACCCACCTGGGAGAAACCAAGAAGTATCATGACATAAAATATAATCAACATCTAAAATGTTAAAGAGATCAACTGAATTTGAAATAAAAATAATTCATCTGTTAGTGATTATTTTCCAGCAAAAGTTCAGTAATAACATATGATATACTCTACACAAACTGTCATGGTTATTACAGGACAATTTTAAAGGAGATTTTAATGTTGTATCATGTAAGGCTGGTAGCAAATAGTGGCTTTACAGATCCAGGTTTCATATTTCCTTGCTTAGAAATACGTATCTGAGCTTCATCTCATAATGTTGATGGTTTTGTAAGACAAAGTCAGTCTTTAATCACAGGGTGGTAAATTTGCATGAAGGATCAGGCACTGAATGGAAATGTAAAAGAAATGTGGTAGATTTAAGTGGGTGCAAGTTTACCCCCAAAACTCAGTGACTTAAAACTGCTCAGCCTGACTTCTTGCTTGGTAAGTCCCCCTGGGTGCTTGCCCTGGCAATCAGCATTTGTGCGGGGTCAGATTGGCAGGTGTGGTGCGACTTCCCAAATCACTTCCACGAAGAAGAGAGGAACAGACCGAGGTACTTGGGAAATCATTTGCCTCCCCTCAGAAAGTGTGGATCTCGGAAGCACTGTATATTGCACGGCCATGGCTCACTTCAAAGAAAAGGAGACTGTGATCTTATCATGAGCTCCTCAAGAAGGAATAACTAGGTATCAGGATTCAGAAAATACAAGAATTTTTTAAAATAAAAAAGTACACACACATATGCTTCAAAATACAAGCTTAAAAATATGTATCTGTCAATATGTTTAAGTAAAACATATGTGTGTGTATGTGTGTGCGTGTGTGTGTGTGTGTAAGTAGAATGTAAATATCACTGTGATAGAATGGGAGAGCAAACTGATGTCACTGAAGTCCCAAGACATGAAAGGAAAACCTAGGACTCTCAGAATACAGGTAGCTTCATAAATACATAGAAAACACTGATTGAAACTTTGGGACTGGGGGAAGGCTAAGGGACTGAGGTCTTCCCTAGCATGGTCAAGACCCTGCATCTGCATCTGAGAACTACAAAATATATAAAGTAGCCACACGTAAACCAAAAACAAAAAAATGGCCATTAAATATATTCTGTTTATTTGTACTCAAGAGTATTTGTTTGGAGGGACAAGGAGTTTTAGAGGAAAAACTATAAAGATATAATAATTTCACAAGTCAAAGTAAGAGAAATCAGGTGTAAGATGTGTGATTAGGTCAGGCAGACATCCTTGTTTGTGTTGGTGGTATTATGCAGAATTTCCTCTGCAGTACCTAGACAAATATTCAAATGAGATTTTTCCAAACTATATATTTTATGGAAATTTTTATTTTATCCAGAGACTGCATAAATACTCACTTAAAACATTTCTAGTTGTTCTTGTTCCCTTCCTACCTAGTTTCAACAAGTGATAAATAAATATAAAATTAACATAGATTAACCTTTTATTAATTCACTACTATATAAAGGAACATTTGAGTAGGATAATTAGAAAATTGTCCATTATAAAAATAACTCAGTCATTGATGATTATATGATAAATATCACATCTTTTATTCAGTTTTACTTTTTGTGAGTTATTGTCTCATATTTTAAAAACTTACCTAAGAAAATCTCATCTAAAATCTTGTAATTTGGGATACCAGGAATTGAACTCAGAACCTCACACTTGCTGGGCAGGTGCTATGCTGCTGTGCCCCAGCCCTACTCTAAAATCTCATAACCAGGCTGAGTATGCTGGGGTGGTGTAGTCTTATAATTCCATCTATTCTGGAAGCTGAAGCAGGAAAATTCACAAGTCAGAGGCCAGCTCAGTCAGCTTAGCTACTTCCTATTTCAAAATAGACGTGTGTGGAGACCAGTGGAGGAGCGGGACTAGAGTTGTAGCTCAGTGATAGAGTACCCCTGGTTCCATTTTCAGACTCAAAAGAAAAGCAGGAAGGCAAGAAGACGGAAAGAAAGACAGACTGAAAGGAAGGAAAAAAGAAAGGAAGGCTAAAATCAGTAACCAAATACAAATAAAATAATTCCACGTGGTTGTGGAGAGTCGCCGCACTCAAGCCCTTCTGCTGTGCTGGATGCCCGAATGGGTTTAGCGAGGTCTCCTCCAGGTGTGTGACACCCGTACTGTGCTGTGTGCAGGGACAAGAGCTCTGGGACAGAGTGCACAGCTGACTCCTGCATGTTAAGAGTGTGACAGCATGAGGCCGTCTGGATGGGGTGAGAAGGCAAACCTTAGCCAGCAGAGTCTCTGTCCGCCCCCCCCCCCCCCTGGTCTCACAAGCAGCGCTGGACTATGAACTTTCAGGGCTGTAGAAGCGTGGCGAAGCACACACTCCCGTTCCTTCTTCTCTGCATGGCCCAGACTCACACCTCACAGTCTCAGGATCAGTTTCTTTCCCCTCAGGCCGGGAGCATGGAATCCATTTCCAGGTCCAGGTCAGTGATTTGCATTTTGAGCTCCTGTGATGAAACACCTTGACTCCACAGCCTACAAGCACCAGAAACTTTTCCTGCAGTGCTAGACATGAGAGGCCCACGACCCAGGCCCTGCAGGCGGGGTGTCTGGCATGGTCTCTCTCCTGCCCGCAGCGGCCCCTTCTCATGCACTTCAGCCACTGTCCAGCGTCCAAAGGAAAACTATGACCGTGCACGGTTTCCTTAGCGATTCTGCTCTCCTTTCCCCCTGAAATTGTCCACCCTCGGCTTCATCTCAGTGAAGAGACACAACCTTAGTTATTTGCCTTCTGTCCTCGAGGGCAGGATAGACAGGGCCTGTCTTTTCTTGGCAGAGGCTGGCATGCAGGAACAGCACCACCCTGTCACCTAGTGTTGTTGACCTCATCTGCACCCAACTGTCATCACACATCCTCCCTGGACCCCTGAGTACAGCAATGTCCTCTCCAGCAGGCCTCTCCTGTGCAGGTGGCTGTCCCTGCCGGCAGGAACCCTGCTGTCTCATCCTGGGCTCATTGTGCTTCAGACAGGGCCTGGAGGGGTCTGTAGGTGGGGAGAGGAGCGCCCCCTGCTGAGCACACAGCAATTCCTGTCTCGCTGAGGCCTCCGGTGCCATTCTAGACGTTAGCAGTGCGTAACATCTCCTTCTGTCGACATACGAAATTATGGACGACTGCAGGGGAAAAATGCAAAACTTCAGAAATTAAAAAGTGATGTTTTAACCAGAGAGAAAGTGCTGAAATAGGTAAGGCTTAATAGATTGAGGGAGGTTAATGGAAATCTCTCATCTGTGAAATTGCAATCCTTTATCCAAAAACGGTAGCCTTTAGGACTGTATAAATCCCCAATGAGCACTGACTCAAAGAGAAATGGTCCTAA
This sequence comes from Cavia porcellus, assembly GCF_034190915.1. Classification (NCBI taxonomy): domain Eukaryota; kingdom Metazoa; phylum Chordata; class Mammalia; order Rodentia; family Caviidae; genus Cavia; species Cavia porcellus. The sequence goes on along the minus strand of NW_026947511.1, from coordinate 36,802,899 downwards.
CAAACACCTGTCATTCTCTGCTTAACTGACATTAGTTCTATCCAATAGAGCCTCAATTACTGTGGCACTATCAAAGTACCAGTAACCCTGGCAGGTGTCTCTCCTGTAAAGATAATTCAGGGGGGTCCAGATTTATATGTGCAGCTCACTAGACATCTCCACTTCGCTGTAACACTCTTCACAGCCAGGGTGCCCAAATTTAAATTCTGACAATCCCAACACACCTGTCCGCCCTCTGCCTCTCACATTTCAGTTAATGGCACCTTATCTGTCCACTGTCTTTGGCAACTACTTGACTGGTTTGCTCGCCTCCTGTCTAACCCAGTAGGAAATGTTATTATGGAAATACCTTCAGCATGTACCCAGAATCACTTTCTGCTTTTAACCATTTTCACAGGTCATTTTCATAACCACGTCCATGTCACCAGCTTCATCTACCCTGGTTGCCCCGATAACTTCCTCATCTGATTTTTCTCCTAATCTTCTTAAATCTGTTCCCATACAGGAGCCACTGTATGGCTTATATTTTGGAAGGTGAGCTATGCTATCACAGGTTTCTGTTTAGGTCCTGAAAGAGATCTGTACCACCCCACCACCCATACACACACCAGGGGTTTCAGCAGTAGAGAGGTTTTCAATGGCTGATCCCATCTCTACCTTTTATGACACCCACCTTCTTGATCATACTAGCTTCCTGGAATTCTTTGAACTGTGCTGAGTGCTGTCTTGGTCTTTCATCTGCCTAGGAAACAGCCCCTAGGTATCCACAGAGTTAGCCTTCGCCTCCTTCATGTCTGTGCTTTAGTTCACCTCTTTGCTGAGACTGACTCTGGTTACCCCTTTCGAAATTTATTCCAGAATACCCACATTGTTGTATCTATGGTTGAGTTTCTTCACGTACAGAGAACTGCATACACCATCAATTGGTGGTCAGAAATCTTTCTGTTCTATCTAATGCACATATCTCAGAAACTACCAAACAAGTACTTTGTACAGACCTTTCCTGTTTAGCTAACCACTCTTTTGAGAAATTACGTTTTTCTCCCTAATCAATTTAGAGGGACAACAGGGCACTAGAGGCAGATAGCCAGAGCAGTGTGGGGAAACTGGCAGAAAAACAAAGTTATCAATTTCTTAATAAACCAGTAATATGGGTCTGTATTTTTCTTAATCACCATGGTGATATCTCTTGGACCATTTAAAAATGCTTCATTGTATGTTTCTAGGAGCAGAGGAACTACAATACCAACAACTATGTCACAACTTGCAGTAAATAATCAGCCTCCAGAATAATCCTACTTGGCTCCAAAATTAATTTCATGTGAAAACTTTGAATAAAATTGCCTGACAACAAATGTATACTTGTTAATTTCAGAGTAGAAAATTTGACTTCTATTAAATAGAACTGAAGAATTCAAATACAAAAGATATCCCATTCTGCCATTTGAGTGCACACCATAGGATCAAACACTAGACGCCAGTGACAGGTAATTGAAGAATTTCTAGGAGAAAATTCTTATTCAGCCACTAGAGAATGAAAAAACACCTTCATGCAGGAAATGCCCCTGACTTTAGGTTGGTATTTGCACTCCTATATTATTTTTTCTACAAGAGAAATGTGTATTTTATTTTTTATTTTGGATCTCAATTTCTCATGTACTCGTTTATGCATCAAACACTTAAAATGCTTCCTGCTGTCCACATAATTTCTTAAAACATTGAGCAATATGAGCACTGACAAGCAAACAAAATAAATAGACAGTTTTTTATATCCTTTTGACTATAAAAAATGGTTTGCTGTTGAGTTGAAACACCTCAGTATTTTCTTTAATTACAAACAATGTGAGTAAAATTAAAATGCTATTTGTTATTGTGTGCACTATAATAATTGGGAACATAAAAATTAAATGCAGGGCCTAACTTGGTGGCACACACCTGTAATTCCAGCACTCAGGCAGGCAAAACAAAAAGATCCTTGCAAGTTCGAGACCAGCCTCAGCTACAAAGTGTAGGTTCAAGGCCAGCTTGAACTGCATAGTGAGACCTTGTCTCAAAAAGAGAAAAAAAATTAACAAATGCAGATATTAAGCACCACCACTACTCACTAAGTAATCAATACTTAATCTTAGAAAAATGAAAACTGGCCCCTGTTGATGAAAAAGGTTCAATGAAAACTAATACTCAAACCATAAAATTGCTGAAACTTACATAAGAACAAACTAGTAAGTTGCTGGTATTGGCCTTTAAATCAGTTTACCGTTTAACTCCCTCCAATCACAGAGCATATATGAGCAACATTGTTACCTTTTAGGAGCTTGTTACCTTTTAGGAGCATCCTGTTTGAAAGACTTCAGAGGTTATGGTTTAATTCCATTAGCTTCACATGTGCCAAGTGAGTGCCACGGTAATTTTGTACTTTATTGCTGAATGAACCAAACTGTTCTGACAATCCTTTGCCTCTTTAGCCACCAGGGCATTCCACATAGGCTGCCGTCCAAATCCTATTTAGGAAATATGTATGTCTTCTAAAATAACTTACACTAGTTGCACAGTCTTCTGCATGCTGGTAGGTGAGACACAGAAGCTCAGGTGGTCTCTGCCTCTGGGCGCTTACCATTCCAAAAAAGGAAGACATAGTCAGGCCTAGCATTCAGTGATTTTGAAGAAGACTTGACATACAATTTCATATGGGTTCCTTATTGATATTTTTAAATTTGCCTTTTGAAAGTATAAGAAAAAATGTTATAATGGAGGAGGGATATTAACTCTTATTGCTTAGTGATAAAATACAAGCTGATTCCCACTGACGAATAATTCCCACTTGATAGAACAAGTGTATCCATGATAAATTGTTCAAAAGAAACTACAAAAAGTATATGCAGACCATATACATTCTATAGTATGAACAAGACAGCCAGAATATTCGACAGTTTGGTCATTGTGTGGTTTCTAATCTCAACACAGAGAAAACTGTTGCTTGCTGTGAGCATTTTGATCATCTAAAAATAGACCAAAGACTTAAAAACCTGTGGAAAGATTGCTATGGTTCTCTGAAGGGTAGACATTATGCCTTTGGCTCAACAAGGAAATGTGGACCAAGAAGCACCTACCCACAATCATAGAGATAGTTTTCCAACATTTTTCCAAAGTCGTAACTGTGAAGTTTCTTAGACATAAATGAAAACAAACAAGAATCATGGGATAAAACTAATGACTTGGTTACTAACCTAGGAATATGAAACGAGTGAGTTAGAGAAAGCTCAGCACAACAGAGGGACAGGTAAAGAATAGGAGAAATTTCCCAGGGCCCAGACGGCAGGGGTGAATACAGGAGCAGAGCAGAGCCAGCAGTCTGGGTGACTCTCATGCTGGCCCAGCTTGAGAACCACCAAACCATAGTAAAGCAGGTTCAGCTGCCTAAATGCTCATATCATTTGTTCATTTAGAAGGACAATCCATGGGGTACCTATGTCATGAAAAAGCATTAAGAAAATATATCTCCGGGGCCTATAGATAACACATTCTCTTACTGAACTGCATGCACAATTTATCTGAGTTCACAATAATTTCCTTCCATTTTACATAAAAGACACATATGTTTACCTATCACACATCAGGTGATAGTGACTTGCCTCCCCCTCCAAAATGCCCTTGGGTGCCAATTTCAGGAAAGACTCTGGTGACAGAGAGCAGAATGTTTATCAAATGTTCCATCTGCTTCTCCACATTCATAATTCCTAAGTATGCACGGCCTGGAGCAGCAAAACTAGTCTGGACCAAAGTGGAAGCACTGTCTTTCCAGCCCAAGCCTTTGGTGAGCTGGGTTCTCATCTCTACTTGGTGCTTCTGCTTAACAACCACACCAATGCTTCTCCCAGGGTTGTCTCTTGCCAGACTGTTTGTAGACTACATACACACAGAAGTATATGATGTTCATGTCAATCTTTATCTGACATACAGTGAGATCAGGAGGAGCTTTAGTACAAACCTACTAAAATCTGAGGTTCTGTGTTAGTGTGTGCATAGTCTTTGTACCAGAGAGCATGAATTCTAAAATCACATCAGTTTTATGCTAGAAAAGTACTATGCATCGCTGGTTGATTCAAAGCGACAACCCAAGAGATGTTCTTCTTTACATCCTACAACATGTATGTAAAGCTAAAAGACAGCTCTTTAGTCATTGAAAATATTTTTTATTCTCAAGGTTATCTAATCTAACTCAAACTTAGACTTCTTTATCCATAAAAGAAAATTCGATCTGAAGTTATCCTTCCACTCACTTCTAAAACGTTGTTTATATTTGTAGAAATAGCTGACATTGTCCAGCACAATGAACTGGAAACACAATTTATATCATCTAAGAGAACACTGTAACTATCAGAACAGGGAAAAAGGAACCAATTCATAACAATGACATACTTGATTTTGAAAACCAGAAGGCCAATTTATTTTGAAGTAATTTTGGAGCCACAACAAATTTTGGGTTAGGAAATAGTCTTTACTACAATGCATATAACTCGAGATATTATTCTCCAATAATTGTATCTGGTTCTTGATCATTCATGTCCTCTGTGTGTGCATAGTGGGCTACTGTTTTGTCCCTATGGATACATTATATTAAAAGCAAGCAAGATGAGAGACCAAGCCACAGCCCAGATTCCTCTAACTCTGCAGCTCGTCTTTCAAATAGACACTACCCATATGACTGTGGCCAGACACACAAGAAAACCCAACCTATCAGAGAAGAAAAACATCTGTAACCATTTTCTGTCTTCCAGATATTTAAAAAAAAAAAAAAGTAAAACATAAAGCCTAAAATCACTTAACCTCCGTATAGCGTGGCTGAAGTTTTCATACTGTGGACATCAGTCACTGCACAGCGTTACCCTGACACAGAGACAACAGCCATCTGACTGTCCAGCGGTGACCCAGTCCCAGGCTCGCCAGACTCTGAACCGTGAAACGAGCAGCTCACCAGCGCCACCTACTGCTCGTAAGGATATTGAGGGCAGAGAAAAATGTGTACAGAAAATTACTATTGATTCTGTATTTCTGTCAAATCAAAACAAAAGCACCTCTGTAGCTGTGCTAAGACATATCGATCAATAAAAGTGAACAGTAAACAAGATTTTAAACTCTTTGAGCTAGTCTTGGTCTTAGAATTTCTGAGACTGTATCAAAAGCACAAATTACAAAGAACGTGTCCCAAGTACCAGATTTAGGTACCAGTCACTTAAAATTTTCTTCGTATTTTTCTTTAAGAAAGTTTCCCGCTGTTGTAATTCTAAAAATTCAAAAGAAGCATGGGCGTGTGTTTTCGGAAACAAAGATTTTAATCATTGACTACAATAGTGGCACTGACAACTTGGAATAAGGACCAGTGCTGGATTACTACTCCACACAGCCGATGGCTCTGGTTTACATGGTGCTCTACTTTCCAAAACCATGATCCCACGTAACTATTACAATTGTTACTCTTCTATGCTTGAAGAATTACAGATGTATAATGGTGAACAAAAAACTTGTTCAAGGTCATGCTATTACCTGGGTCAGAGTGTGGTGGACACCCAAGACTTCAGATGTGTTAGCACAAGGTTGCCATGTCTTCTAGAGTCTTCTCAGCTAAATACCCATTAACCACCACTGGCCCATGGAACTATGAGTGAAGTAGGAGGAGAAATCAATTCAGATGAGAACTTTCCAGCCCTGCAAAAAGGGAGCCCCAAACATCATGCGCTAGAAAATACCGAGGTGCAAGTCATACGAAGCTAAGTTCAAACTCCAGATTTATTTACTAACCTACTTATCATTATGAGATTTTGATGAATAAAACTGTGTTTTTTAAAGTTTGATTTCCTCAAATTAAGAAAAGAAATAATATCTACTTTTAAGATTATTTTAAAGATAATGTAAGTGCAGATTCAGTCTTTTTGTTTAAGTGACTGGTTACAGATAAATACTGACTCTTATTGATAAACTACTGTTATAGGTAAAAATAAATGAAAACCACAGAAAGTATACTCAGAACTGTACACATTCGATACACATATATTAGTATCATGGAATATATTTATATCATATGCCCCCTTCTTTAAAAAAAAATACATTCTTAGAATGAAGAGATACATTTAAAGTTTTTAAAATTTTATTTTAAAGAGACTAAAACAAAAGAGGACATAACGAAGCAAATCAGAGCAGAACAATGTAAGCAACACAGCACTTCACAAGACAACCGGATATTAACTGTAGCTACCATAATGTCTCTTTTCTTTGAAATAGTTGAACATATCTTCACATACAATAATATCAAACATAACAAAGTAGTATAAAACCATTCAGGAGAATGAAAGTATTACAGGATATTCTTAACCAAATAACAGAAAATGAACAATGGCTACTATAATATCTCATTTTCCATAAAAAAATTGTTTATACTATCATGCATATTAAAATCCAATAAGACACCACATGATAGAACCAATAGAAGCAGAAGAACAAAAGCATGGTAAGACTTCAAAGCAAAATGATATTAAATCAGCAATGGCTGCCATGATGTCTTGTTTTCTTCAAAATAACTGTTCATACCATCATACATAACAAAATCAAACAAAGCAGAATAAAACCATTCCAACTAATGAATGAAAACATTATAACGTTTCAAAGCAATGTAATGGGGAATCATGACTATCATAAAATATTATGTACTTTTACCATTTCTTACACTAGGGAGACTATAGGGTATTTATACATGTGAGTTTGATTTATTTCACTTATGATTATGGTCTCAAGTTGCATCCATTTAGATATATTTAAAGTTAATCCAGAATTTTTTTGCTGTCATTTCATTGAAACAATTCTGTGATTTCTATTCTTTTCTTTGTAGCTCAATGTCTATAACCCTCATATTACTTTTAAATAATATTATTTATTCATTCTAAACATGGAATAATGAAAAAATCAAAAAGTACATCATAAATGCTTAGAGAGTTGATTTTTATTAACTTTCAGGATCAGTAACCACACATCAGCTTATTCTCCTAGCACAACCTGAAAAATAACTTAGCACCAATGTAAGGCCATGTTATGTTATTACAGAAGCACTAATAATACCAGAGTCTCTACTCATACAGATCTAATGTCATTATCCAATATTACAGATAATATTGGCAAGCACAAGGTCATGAGTTCGATCCCCAGTACAAAAAAAAATCATATTATGGGATTAAAATTAATTTGTGTAAAAATAAGATTTTCTGTACAATGATCCACCAGGAATAAAGCATATATAAAGAGAAATACATAACAGCATTGGAGAATTTTTTCCCATTATCTATGAGATCATCTTTATGAAAACCTCTATTCCTGGCTAAGTTTTAATTTTTCCATAGTATGTCATTTATCCTTTGAATTGTCTTGCTTTAATATGTTTTAACAGTATGTGCATCGAATCATTTGAGCTTTATTTCTGACTGAAAATTTCATCTCATAATAAAATTTACATTTAAAAAATTATCATTGGACAGTATAAAAACCATTATGATATATAAGGAAAATTTAACCATAAAGTTAGTAAAAAAAATCCTAGGGAGCAGGTTTTTAAAACAACTTCATATCAAGAAAAAATAATTTACAGTTAAAATGGAATTTGATGAGATGTATAAACCATGACTAATATTAATAAATCATTTTAGACTACATTTCTATAATGTCAAAAACATACCCTTTTAGTTTATTAGAGAACATTATACTCAGTATTGCAAATGATGCTTGGGAGAGAGCACTGGAAGACAAAATTGAAGCCTCCCTGTGATTAGCTGTTATTAGCCACTATTAATGAGGGATTTCATGCAGATGTGTTGTGATCCAGTTTGGAAGTGGAAGAGTTGGTGTTGGTAGACGTTGTGGTAGACGTTGTATCTGTCCAAGTGCTGCTCAAATCAGATTAGACAACTACAAGTGTGACAGAATCAGTTGTCAAAGTAAAATCCCATGGGAGAGGAAAGTGTGAGCTTGAAGTCTCTGAGCTCACTGTGCACAGTCAGAGGCTGGGCTGCCCTTCCAGTTACAGACAGAGCCACCTGCAACTACACAGTTCTTGACTTCAAGTCCCTGAGTGAAAATTGACCACGTTACAGTGATGTTATCAACTTACCACATTCAACCATCTAAAAATCGGAAGATGAGAGAGGTCTTCCTGCTGAGATAAGAAAACCAGCCCTTCATTGTGAAGAACTTCCTGAATGCTGGTGGAAATTTTAAAATGAAAAGCAGAAACTAAATTGGCCATCAAAATGACTGAATTAATATTTTTTGAAAAGAATAGGAAAATAGTAGTTGGTTTTGAGGTCTCTGTCTTGTGCAAAATCGTATGTCCTAATTGTAAGGAGCGTGACTGGAGGAGTCTAGCTCATCTGCCTGATTCTGCAAGCTGACTGATGCACAGGATGGTGAAGAAGAGAGGCAGAGCTGTTACAATGAGAACCTTATTCCCAACCTTGCAAAATCAACCATGAGAAGGCATACATGGAGAAAGATTTAAAATAGCAGTCTCTACAAAAAAGTCACTAGAATTAACTCCTTTTCTCAGTTACCTTATAATCTTCAAGGATATTGTTTGGATAACACTGACAGCTTCATGAAAAAGAAAATATGATTAAAAATTCTAGCTTTATATATGCATTTTTCTGGACACAGTTCAGGCTGGCCTTGAGCTCACTTTGCAGTCCAGGTTGGTCTTGCACTTGCAATGATCCTCCTGCCTTAGTCCCCTAAGTGCTGGGGTTACAAACATAGCCCACTGTACCCAGTTTTGGCAGGTTTTTAAAAGGCTGATTTTTTTTTCCAATTGACATAGTCCAATTTAAAAAGTTGAGTCCCTTCAGTAGCATTTTAGAAAAATATTTGGAGGAAGAACTTTAACATTGTGGGGAATGAATGTTGATATGTATTTTATTTTATATTATATTTATATTTATTTATATATCCTATTACCAAGGATATATTATTTCCAAAGAATAAAGAAAATGAATTCCAAGATAAAGCAAAATAAAACTGTATCTAATGCAAAAAGTAATAATATTTACACATGCATTTGTTCAAAATAAGTCCATTAATCTTCTGAAAACTCTGAGGATATGGAAAAGATAGATGAAAGGAGAAAATACTAATAGTCTGAGGGAAGACAAAATTCAATAACTTTTAATGCAATACCATGCATAGTAATCACTGGTGGGGGATTTAGCTCAACTGCATAAGTGCCTGCCTGGCAAGCACAGAATCATGAGTTCAATCCCTGGTGCACACCCACAGAAAAATTAAAAAAACATATATGGTAGTCACAACCAACAGATCCTTCAAGTGAACTGATTTTAATTTTTGAAATGGTAGATCATGTCACATGGTTCAAAAGGAAGAGTGTAGAAATCATACACAGACAAATCTCGTCTTCAACACTGCAATTTCATCCTCTTTTCAACCTAACCACACATGTGGCCATTTCTTAATAAAATTTTACGTACTTTGCCCATCATATGACCCCAAGCTCTTGAAGTTTGTGATGCAGTCATGTTTTTAGTGTAAGTGTATCTATTTGTGCAATTATGACTTCAAGTCAGTTTTAGAAGACCTCTTCACCCCAGGAAGACATCTCCGGGAATCACCTGCTCCTGAATTATTGGCCAGGGCAAGCTGTCACAAATATGCTTTTTTGGTCTCCAAAGCTTTGCCTCAGAAACGTGGTGCCATACAGCATGTGATCTCAAGCTCTGGATTCCTTTAGCTAAATGTGTGTTTAGAGATTATTCATGCTATAACCTGCATCCACAGGCCTTCCCTTTTGATTGTTCACTTGTGTTAAGTATGTACCAGATCCTCTCTTTGCTTTCACTAGTTGATAGACGTTTAGATCATTTAAAATTTTAGAGCATTTAGAATAATTATGCTATGAATATCTGTATGCAAGATGTTATGTGACTATTTTTATTTACTGAATAGGTTTTTTAGAGTGGAAATGCTCTGTTATATGGTACATTTATTTAAAATGTCACCTCTGAGACATTTTGTGGAACTGTCAAAATATTATATAGAGTGACAAGCTCATTTTACATTTCTACCAGAAAGGCACTAGGATCCCTGGTCCTATCTGACATTTGTTATTATTTGTAATTTTAATTGCTATATCTCTAATAATGAAAAGTAGGAAAAACCTCGAGTTAATGATTCTGAATAAATTTTATGTAGCTTTATGTTCATTTCTATAGCTTTTTTAGTAAATGGTTTACTTGAATCTTCACATAAGTTAATTTTTTTCTTAATTAAAATGTGAGTTCTTTTTATGCCAGACATCAGCCTCCTCTGTGTGCGGGCTGGGAAACAAGAAAGAGCCAACACCCAGTACCACCACCCGCCATGAGAGACCAGCTGATCCAGAGAAACACAGGCTGCAGTGATAGCTATTGAGGTACAATTCAATTTTATGCTTGTAGTGCTTAGTGTTTAGTGTTTCACTAACTTTGCAGGTCTAAAGCTGATAGTCTGATCATCTATTCAGAGAATAATAATACATAATGTAGCATCTAGGGGAGATCTCCCTCTGAAGCTGGTGGTCATTGTTAATTCCCTACCATTTTGTTTTGAAGTCCTGTATCATTTTCATTGTTTTGTTCTGCTGGGTTTCGTTCTGTTTTGTTTTGTTTCATTTTATTATAGCCAATGGCATGAGCAGCTATTTCAAAGATCAGATATATTGAATCTCACTATCTTCACAGCTGTTTTGCATAAACTTTCGAACCTGGTACTATCAAGCAAAGCAGAATAGGGGGACATCAGTCAAAAACAAGATGGTGAGAGTAATACAGGGCTTTAAATCAAGATAATGGAAAGTCAGAGTGGGACTTTTATCTACTTTTGAAGACCTACAATGTCTCCAATGTTTTGGTTTTGTCGGTTTTGTCCTTTACTGTTTTGTTCAATTTTATTATAACTGATGATATAGGCAATTCTATTAGAGATAGCGGGAGGCATTATGGTAACCATTATTGAGCTTTTTCATTATCTATTATGTCCACCCTTTTGATTTTATTGACTCTGTTCTGTTAGGTCTCATTTGGTTCTACTCCCTTCCAAAAAAGTAATAAGAACTGTGGGAGTAACAAAACCCAAAATGTGTAATTGTCATTGTACAAAAGAGAGGAAAAGAAAGTGCTCTAAATGATATAACTGCATGTATGTTTAAGTGTATAAGATAGAAAATGATATCACTGAGTTTTATTGGATCACTGAACAGAACTGTTCACAGTCTCACTATTGGAATGTCCACTTTATAAGCTTTAACTTTGTGACTTGAACAATTATTTCTAAGATGACAATATGTAATCCATTAACTAGTGATTTCCTACTGTTCATTTTTTTCTGTAAATCTGTATAACTTGTACCCTTTCTCTGCTTTTTTTTCTCCTTAAATAAAATTTTTAAAAAAAGAAAGAAAAAAAAAGATAAGATATATTATGGTAGTCATTTTGGATTTACTATTGTCTTGTTTTGAAGTCCTTTATTGCATACATTGCTCTGTTTTTATTGGTTCTATTATGTTTTGTTTGATTTTTACTATGACTGAAAGTATCTGCAGCTATTTTGAAAACAAGATGCATTATGATAACTATTGTTGATTTCCTATTGTTTTGAAGTCCTGTGTCACACGTTTGTTTTGACTGACTTATTCTGTTTTATTTTGCTTAGTTTTATTCTCTTTAAAATAAAAAATAATTTTACATATTAATGATACAAATTAATTTTTAAATTTTATAAATAGTGCTTTGGTCTAATATCTAAGAAATATCTAGCTTAGTTAAAAACTCAAATTGTTTTTTTATATTTACTTTGTGATGTGTCATTATTTTGACTCTTAGCACTTAGTGGTTACTTTTATTATTCTTTTTCACCTTCCAATGAATGTACACACATACATACATTTAGGATTTGTGAACTTGTTTAAATAAGTTTTTGCTAATCCCTAATTGAAATTTTGTGTTCCCTAATGTTATCAACAAAGGCAACCACAGCAGTATTATCATTTCCTATTAAACTATCATAGCAGTTGTCTTGGTTACTTTTGTTTCATTACTAGGCCAAAATACCTGACCCTCAAAGTTAGTTTATTTAGCTCACAGTTTGTGGAGGTTTCAGTCCATACTCAGCTGGCTTCAAGACAGAGTGGCGTATAGCAGAGAGCAATAGTTAATGGCAGCAGAAAACAGCAAAAGCAGTAAGAGCAAAAGAGGAGGAACACCGAGAGAAGATTCTATCCCTTACATTGTGTATAGACCACACCCAGGGGGTGTAACACTTACATGCCTAATTCCAGCATTGGACCATGAGTCATTCACAAACTCTAGAAGCCAGCATCCATGCCTACATGAGTCTTTAGGGGGACATCCAGACTCAAACCATAAAAGTAGATATTGGAGATATTTTTATATCACATAGGAACTGCATATTCTCATCATTAAGAGTAGAGTTTATTTTTAAGAGTAGAGTTTATTCAGTGTACTGGTAAAGATGCATGTCAAATACTTCATTAAAAATCTTGAAATGCACATTTTAAAAATGTTTGTTCCTTTGTATGCCTATGCATTTCACATCATGAATAAATTTAAATTATTTATATGGAGGCCTTTTTAAGTTGTCTTCTGGTATTTTCTGTAGAGAAATATCCCATTTTCCTCAACAAACAATACTGTTCTATATAGAAGATGTGAAGGATTTTGGTGAATTAGATTTTTTGCTTTTGCTCAGGAGTGTCAAGTTTTGTTAGTATCATGAAACACAATTTTTTAATTTAATTTCCTGGGGAATGAGTCCATCAGTATATGTTCTGATTTGATGATGTTCTTTTGTTTGAAGAATATTTTGCCTATCTCCTCCTTCCTTCATGTCCTTACCCTAACAGTTTTGAGTTGCATGTTTGTCGTTTGTTTGTTTTCCCGCTTACTGCTCCCTGAAAAGCCATGTCCCCAGGTTGCTGTTTCAAACTCTGTCACTCCTGAGCATTCCTCTCTGTCTGTCACCTGTAGCTGGGGCTTTGTTCCACAGGTACTTGGGTGACTTGTTTCATCCAGCCATTCCTAGGTTCCATCTCCTTTCTAAATGATGTGATGTCTACTGATTTTCTGTGATGGTTGTTTTACTACATTTGTGTAAATTTTACTTTGCTGTATTTTATGTCTCCTCCTGAATTTTCACTCATAGAGTATGGGTTATTTTATTTGCATGTATTTTATCTGGATGTATTCTCTCTCTTCCTTCAATTCCTCCTGCATTACCTCCATCTCTCCCTTCTTCCCTTCCTTCCTTTCTTCTTACCTTTCAGAAATGTGAAGATAATTGGATTTAGATGGCTGCCATTGTCTTTATGACAGAAAAATGTGGAACTTAGAAATGTATTATTAATGACATCCCTAATCCCTACCCAGCACAGAACTTGAGGCACACACACATACACACACACACACACACACACACACACACACACACACACATAACTTGTATCTTCCAACATGATCATTTTTAAAGTCATTATAGCTCAAAAGGTTTTGGGGCAAATCGAGTGCCTTTCTATTCACTTGGCAGCACTGTGAATTCAATATAATAAATACATTATTATCAATATGAATTTGAGTTTGAAATATTTTCTGCCACACTAATGCTTTTGCTAAAGAAGTCTTAATAGAACAGATTATAAAGATTAAAAAAAATTATTTTATGTACATTTATAATGGCAGATTTTATCTAGTATTTTGACATTCTCTCTTTCAAGATTCCTTAGCGATTGAATGCTAATATTGCTTCAAGAAAATGTCATGAAAATGTCATTTATCTAAAGAAAGTACGCAAATAAGTACACCAAAATTATGGTATTTGGAGAAAATGTTTTACAGATATTAAAATAACTGTATTTTTTGTCACAAGGGATTTCATCTCTTTAAGATCTTTGAACCAAATCCAAAATGAATATAAAGCCCGAGAATAAATAAAATTAAAAATAAGGTAAGTATTCTTTATACTCCTCATCATTGAAACTTTTTATGAAAACAAATACTAAAACTGTTAGGCCTTTAACTTGCCATTAAGAGTCCAGTAGAAAGTATCAATATGAATTTTGTGTTGAATATTCCAAATTTAGGGAAAATATGTTATATTCTGATTTTAATCAGACCTAAACCTCCCAGGACATGTGAAATATCTCCCATTTGGTTGCTAGCAATATTTCTAGGGTAATGGGTTGAGTTTGTGTTAAAGAATGGCTTCTTGCTTTTATGAACCTTTTTTTCAACTGAGAGAAGTAAGGAAATTTTGAGAATTTTATTAAACCACATTTGATATGCATGTTATCTCTGAAAGCTGAGATTTCTGGCCATTTGCAAGTCCCTCTGTGCTCCACAGGACTTTTAGATCTTAAATGTCCCCCAGAGAAGACCTTACATGATCTCTCATGTGAAAGACGATGTCTTGTATAGTACTTATGCCCACACACTGCTCTTAATGTGCCCTTGGCACCAAAGGAGGGTTTCTTTTCTTTTCTAAAGACTACAGTGCTGTTAGTTGCTTTCTGTGGTGAAACTTTATCATAAATGATAAAGTGAAAAAAAACATGTCCTGATAGCCTGTTTTATATTCCCAGACCATTTAGTTTCCCTTGATACTCAGCACTAGGACTAGCTGTATTCTTAGCCTCTGCTTTAGATTCATCTTTAAGACCACTTTAATTTTCAATAATGGGCCTAACTCTGTACTTGGATGTCTCATAGGACTGTTGTGTGCTCTCCACAATTTTCTTAGGTAATTTATAATTTTGCGGGATCAAAATATAGGTAACCGTGTGTATTTTAGAAGATTTTTCCAATGATTGTATGTATTAAAATGTGTAAAAGGCATAGCAGCTCTGGTCAGGGTAATAATAAGTATTAGATGAAACTATGCATTTACTTATTCATTCATTCACCATTCGGCAAGGGTTAGTAAGGACATTAACAACACAGCACCTCATTAGGCCCCAGTGTACAGTCATTAGGCATGATCGTGCAATGGTATCCAGCGATCTCAAAACAAAGACAGACCACACCGATAAGGACTGAGTTTGCCCATGTTACATGTCTTCCAGTGTAGGTCAGAGCAGGCTCAGACCTCTGATCCACGTAGTGTCTCTCTGAACCCTAGATTTTCACTGTTTCATACACGGCAATTCTGAGGGAGTAAATAAAACCAGCAACGCTAATGTGCAGGTCCACAACTGTTCTCTCTAGACGTAGACTGTCTTCGCCTTTCTCTGAGCAAAGCCAAGGACACAGGACTGTGTCCAGTGATGGAGGAAGGAGCAGTCTCACAGGGCGCCCTGCAGGATGAGAGCCACGATGTGTGAACACAGCCTGAGCATGCACCGGGACCAACCTGTAAATCAGTACAAATATCTGGCTTTATCACATTTTTAATCTGTTGGAGAGAAGAGATTACAAAACAGACGAAAATGCAAAACATGAAAAATTGAATTTTATATATACTATTAGTGAAATATGAGATTCTTAATAAAATAATGCAGTACTGTTGTAGAGCTAATACAACAAATCTTACACATGGATTTTCTCAGTTCATTTATTGAGAAAGTGAAAAGATAAATATCACCATCCCACCTTTTATTACTCCATTTTTATCCCTCTGCACATATCTAATTAAACTGGTTTAAACAAGAAAAACTTTTTAAAAAGATAAGTTATTTACATCCTATTTCCAACAGTAATCTTACAAATGATGTTTATTACTTAAGTCATTATGATAAATATATGAAATATCAAAAATATTTCTGATATTTTGACTTTGTGACTTTAAAAAGATATACTGTGAGTTGCATAAATTAATCATTCAAATAAGATATTCTTGAAAATCATGAATAACTCTGTATACTCTACTCATGTAAGATGATGTACCAACCTACTAATTTCTTTTTACAACTAAATTCTAAAAAATTCTAATGTTCCTCTTAGGTCAACTCAGTGCAATTAGCATGATTATTTTCTAATGGGTTCACTTTAATAGCACTATATTGATTATCCATTCCTTTTAATTTGCAAAAATGTTCAGGGGTAGAATTTCTCTTCTTAGTTGTAGAATAAACCTTTTCTTCAATACTCAAAAACAAGAGTTCTTTTTGATATAGAACAGGTTCCTTTCAGATAACTGACTTCTCTGCATACATCTAATTAAACTAATTTAAGCGAGACAAACTTACAAAAAAAATTATTTGTACTTTTTCCAACAGTAATCTTACAAACCATGTTTAGTATTTAATTTATTACACTGATAAGAATATGAAATTCTCAAGCAATTGTTTAAAGCATTTATTAACCAAATACTGATTTACTTCAGTCTATGTTAAAAAGAAGAATATAATAACAATACTTTTTCTGAAGAACTTAGATTCTAACTAGGCAAATGATATTGTTTTTTGGTAAAAGAAAGCAATAAAAAATTAAGCAAAAATCAAACAAAATGTCCAATAATCTACACCACAAGTCATTGATATAGCACCTCAGTGTGAACTATAGAATTATAGAAAGTAATTTATGAGACAGAATAGGTCTAAGAAAATTTCTGAAAGTTAAAATGTTCATGAAAATAGGAACAGTATTAAGAATAAACGCTAAGATACTATTCTGTGGCTACCAGGATGTCTAAACTTGAAAAAAAAAACTGTGAAGGAAGTGGAGTCATGTGCTATTGATAAGAATATAAAATGTCATGGTTGTTCTTTTAAGATAATTGCACCATTTATTACAAAGTCAGACAGACTTCTGGTTCTCACCGTGATGTACAAAGGGCTTGTTAGTTGTCAGCTTCATAGTTATGTGACCAAAACAATCTAAATAATCAAGAAATTTTTCTTGGAACTATTGATAGCAAGAGTCAGAGGGCAAAGTATCACCCCCAGCTTGGAGAGACAGGGGAGTAGAGCCACAGCAGAGATCAAATACCTACAGCAACAGCCACGATGCCTATAATGCAAAGAGCAGTTGATGACAATTCTGGAAACTTGCTGGAGCCCAGTGTCTATTAGCAGAGGATTGAGTAGCTCCCTCCCCAGAGTCTTGGGGGACTCAGAAAAAAATCTGCAGGAAGCCTAGAGGTTCTCATGCTGAAAAGCCAAGAAGTGCACATGCTTCCTACTGGAGATGGAGGGTGAAATAATCAATGCAAAAGAGAATTCTCCAGAGCCAAAGCATGTTTTTCAGGGGAAGAGACATTACCAGAGTCAATTTAGCTTTGGGGACGAGGGACATCTAACACTGAACCATGCTATCCTTTCTGTGTCACCCAAGGAAGCTCATAACACTTCTGAATGTCTCCTTCTGGGGCACTCTATGTGGAAATACTGGGATAACATAAGGTTATGGAAAGAGCTCTCTTCTCCCATGTCTCCCACTACATTAGCAGCACCGTACAACAAAGCACTAGAACGCAGGACAAAGGGCCACATGCCTTGGAATCTATTTCAGAAAGAGTTCCCAGGGAAATCTGAGCAACAGGATAGACAAAAAGTGACAGAGGTGAGTTTGAATCTCCTGGAAACTCTAGATAGAACAAACATGGATGAACCACAATTCCTGCCATATTAACACAAAACCCCACACTCAAGCTTTGTTTACTGTAGTTCCCATTCCTCAAACATTTGCGGGGAGGCACCAAAAACTTGAAATCTCACAAATAGATATTAGCAGGTAAATGAATTTTAAAAGTTGTTAAGATCATGTGTGGAATAATACTCCTCCCTAAAAAGAGGTGGAACAATGTGTGTTGTTCTAAAACATGTATTATGCTGATTGATGGAAGGTAGCTAAGAAGGACGTGTACTTGATACTATTCATAAAACAGTTATAGAAAGTAAAAACAAATCTAGTGACAGAACATATATCAGTGCTTTTTTCTAGCAGGATGGGGTGTAGGGCCAGATGAGAAAGCTTTGTAAAGAGGTGTGAGAAAAGTTTTAGTGCTGACAGACAGGTTCTGTTGTTTTAGTTATGATGATATTAGGTATATATGTATTACTAAATTTATCCGGTTGCAATCTTCAATCTTAGGAGTTTATTCTAGGTATCAGTTGTACAACAACGATTATTAAAAATCATTTACTTGCCTGCTAGAGAGTAATATCTGTAACATGAGTAGTATAAAACTATTTCCAGTATAATTTCATACTGACAAATGCATGCAGGTTTAAAATGGCAATGTTCAGCATGTACACTATTCTCACTAGAGATTTTAGATCACAAATACACCTGGTAAAACAACTTTGGCACACACACCTACCTCCGGTGCTTTATTCTATTGGGAGATCATTGTTACAGGTAGAAGTATGCTTCTAATTGTATTCATTAATGCATTTCCTTAACAAGTCTTTTGATCTGGTCTATTTGTAAGGGAAGATACATTCTCCGTCTTTATTTTCTTTTTTTTTTTTAATTTTATTTAAGGAGAAAAGAAAAAAAAGCAGAGAAAGGGTACAAGTTATACAGATTTGCAGAAAAAAATGAACAGTAGGAAATCACTAGTTAATGGATTACACATTGTCATCTTAGAAATAATTGTTCAAGTCACAAAATTAAAGCTTGTAAAGTGGACATTCCATCAATGATACTGCAAACAGTTCTGTTCAATGATCCAATAAAACTCTGTGATATCATTTTCTATCTTATACACTTAAATATACATGCAGTTATATAGTTTAGAGCACTTTCTTTTCCTCTCTTTTGTACAATGACTATTACACATTTTGGGTTTCATTGCTCCCATGGTTCTTATTACTTTTTTGGAAGAGAGTAAAACCAAATGTGACATAACAGAACAGAATCGGTCAAGTCAAAAGGGTGGACATAATAGATAATGTGAAAACATAATACAAGGTGATCAACAATGGTTACCATAATGCCTCCCGCTATCTCTAATAGAATTGCCTATATCGTTAGTTATAATACAATTGAACAAAACAGTAAAGAATAAAACCGACAAAACCAAAACATTGGAGACATTGCAGGTCTTCAAGAGTAGATAAAAGTCAACGAGAATGGGCGTTATAATGAATCTCATTATCTTCACAGCTGATGCTTAAATTTTCGAACCTGATACTATCCAGCAAAACAGAATAGGGGAACATCAGTTAAAAACCAGATTGGTGAGAGTAATACAGGGCTTCAAATCGAGGTAATGGAAAGTCAAAATGGGTTACTATAATATATCCTGCTATTTTTTTCCTTTAATTAAAAGGATAAAAATAAAAAAGTAAATAATGGAGTGGAGATTGAGATAAAAGAGGGCATAACAATGAAACAGCACAGATCAAAACATAACCATTTAAGCAGAATAGTGTTTCACCACCAGATAATCCTGACCTAAAAGTAGTTACCATATTGTCTCTTTCCTTGAAATCCTTGAGTACAACTTCGTATACTGTAGCATTAAGTATATCAAAACAATGTAAAACCATTTAAGAGAATGACAGCATTACAGGGTATTTAGAATCGACTAACAGAAAATGAACAATGGTTTCTGTATAATCTCCTTGTCTTTAAAAGGTTTTTGCTTATACTATCGTACATAATAAAATCCAGTAAGATACAACCTATTTGGACCATTGGAGACAGAAGGACAAAAGCTAGATGAGACTTCAAAACAAGATGATACTAAATCAGTATTACCTATTAAGATGTCATTTTCTCCAAAATAGCTGTTCCTATCATCCAATCTTCTCTGCCTCATTTCTGTTGAGCTCTTATTCTGTCAGTAGCTGTCAGTTTGTCTTCTTCACTTTGTTCTCTGCTCCATTCGTTGTGGCCTCCACTATTTCTGGATTCTTTGTATTTTTCTTTTTTTAGAATATCCTGCAATACTCTCTGTAGAGTTGAATTGGTGGTTGCAAATTCCCCCAGTTCCTCTTTATCCTGGAAGCACCTTGTTTTTCCATCAATTTCCAGGGACAGTTGTGCAGGATATCTCAATCTTGGCTGGAGATTATTATCTTTCAAAGCTTGAATTATTTCCCCCCACACTCTTCGTGATTTGATGGTTTGTGCAGAGAAATCTGCTGTAATTCTGATAGGTGCTCCCTTGTAAGTGGTCTGTTTCTTGTCTCTGACAGCTTTTAATATTCTGTTCTTGTATTGAATTTCTGGAATTTTTATTATTATATGCCTGGGTGTTTCTCTGTTTGGGTTGTAGGTAGCGGGGGTCCTGTATGCCTCATACATCTGAGTATCTTTACCTTTTGCTAAATTAGGAAAATTCTCCTGGATTATTTCTGTGAGTAGCTTTTGTAGTTCATTTGTTTGTGTCCCTACTTCTTCTTTTATGTTCTTAATCCTTAAGTTATGCATCCTCTTATCATCTTCTTGTCTTTGTATTATTGCTGTTTGTTTCTTTGTTATTTTAAAGAAGTTTTTCATTTCATTCTCCCATATTACAATTCTGCCCTCCAGTTCAGATAGTCTGTCCTTAGTTTCTTTCAAGCTGTTATGCCAGTCTTTGATAGACTTCTTAGTTTCTTGGTAGTCCCTTTGAACCTGCTTCACGTATTCTATGCTTTCCCTGTTTTCTCCATCAAACAATTCTCCCCTCTTTTTCTGTTCTTCCATTCCACTATCTGTTTTTTCTTGGGTGGTGCTTAGCATTTCTCTAACTATTTTGCATACTTCTAGCTTCAGATCGTTGATAACTTCATTCCTGAATTGGTCTATGAGGCTCTCTATATGTCTATTGGTGCAGTGTCCGCTATTGCCTGTTTCTCAGAATTGGGGGCCAAGGAGCCTTTCTTGTTGCTGCCTCTTCCCATATTCTCTGTTCCTTATATATGCAAGTTTATATGAGAGGCCCAGCTTCTCTCCCTGTCAGCCACAGCCTGATCAAATTGCGCCGGTTAGGTGTTCCCACTCACCGCTGCACACCAGGCAGCCTACGCAGGGGCCCGCCCCTCCCGGCCTCCCTCGGGCTCTGGGATCTGGGTTGGGCCAGCCTACGGGGTCCACTGGCAGCGTGGCAGCGTCACGCAGGCTAGGCACCCCTCACCAATCCCGCCCGAGAGGGGAATGTGTGGCTGGAGTCGCCACCGCGCCCTGCTCCCGCAGGACTGCTCGGGCCCAGAAAGTCCACTGGAGTCAAACTGTGGTGGAGTGTCAGTTTCTCTCACTCACCTCGCCACAAGTCAGAACATGCCTCCCTGCCTGTCCTGTTTTCGACTCCGTTTGCAGACTCCCGTTCTCAGAGTTTCCGTGCGTCTCTCTCCTTGCCGAGCCGATGTAGAGGCAGCCAGCCACTGCGCGGCGGGAAACCCAAATCACGGCTTCCAATGGCGCTGGGTCCAGCCTCAGCAGCGAGGCTTTTCTGTTCCTGTTTTAGCACCAGGACTGCATTCCAAGTTGGTTTCTCTCAGCCCAGTTCGTTCCTGAGTCAGCAGAGCATAACTCCACCTGCTTATGTCTCTTTAGTCCGCACCATACCTGGCTTCTGAGCCTAGTTTTTCAGAGAGCCTCTGGTAGTTGCTGTTATCTGTCCGCCATGTTCTCCCGGAACCTCCTCCGACTTTATTTTCCATTAAGTCTCCTCTTTTCTCTTATTTTTGTTCTAATGCTAGCAGATCTTCTGAGGACAGTTTTTCTTCTTGTAACCTAAGGAACTCATTCATGTGGGAAATCTTTTCCTTCTCTGTCATCTCATGTCCTCCAGTTTCATATCATCTTTTACTTAAGATAGACATGTCTTTCTTATGTAGATACTGAGTATCTCTTCAAGGGAAGAAAGCTGGTAATTCCCACAGACAATTGTCAAGACTACTTCATTCTAGGTCCGTAATCTGAGATCTTTGTCAGGTCCTAAACCCATCTGGCATCTTTCTTTTTATCTTCTCACTGATATTTCTGGATATTACCCTAATCCACACTGACAGATAAACCTCTTAGTTCCCTGACATAAGATATTCTTCAGTAACTGGAAAATATCCAGTTTCCATGAAGCAAAACAAAGAGGTAATTAAGATTTCAAAAAATTTACCAGTAACAGATTTACAATATCTTGACAAATTCACTCATGAGAACAATAGGTATACTGGAAAAAAAAAAAGACTTAAAAGCATCCATAGTTGAACAAATAAATATCTAGATTACTAAACTCCATTGGTACTTGCCAAAGTGCTTGGATCAAAGTATTACTCAACCTGCTATGATAGCTGTTCAAAAAAAGAAGACTTGCATACGTAAAGTTATAGTCTTACACTGAATAAATGAGGGGTTATATTAAACAAGTGAGAGTGAAAATTAGTTGGGGTCTTAGCAAATATCAGTAACCAGCAGAGATAAACAAAGTTGAAGTGTGATTATGGAGAAAGCATTTAACGTGGGCACTACTCGGTGTTTTTATCATTGAGTAAAAAGACCAGAGAAAATAATATCCATTAAATTTTGAAACTGGAAAAGATTAGAAGTAGTCTGTGTAATCAATAGTCAAATGCTGGAAGGTTTTGATGATGAAAATGTAAAACTTCTGATTTCACAAATTTACTGAAGGATATTTTATTCCTAGTCATTACTAAAGGAACGCATAATGCTGAAAGTCATACTTATACTCTGGGAATACCATTGTCCACAAATGGAGATGATATAAATAAGTGACTAAAAAATAATAGGAAAGTAGAAAGTAGATGCCTAGCGATAAGGAAGGAGATCATGGGAGGGTGGTGGAAAAGGAGCGAGAGAAAAAGAAGACGGTTGAAGAGATTTAAAATGATCAAGATACGTTATATGCTCATGCCAATTCCCTGAAATGAATGTCATTGTTCTGTATTCAAAGTGTGCACAAAAAGTAGATGATGACGGTTTGTTCATAGGTTAATGGAGCATTGCTATTTCTCAAATGTTCCATAGAGTTCACCATATGTAATTCATTTTCTGTCTCTCCTCTCACACACACACTGGCAACAACAAAGTCTATGACTAAAATCAAATAAATTTCCACATTAAAACATAAGAAAATTAAAATTTCCAAAGTTAAACATTTCATGGGTATGTTCATAGTCCACGTGGGAGGAAGTATTGGACACCTGGAAGTCCTGGTTTCACAACCCACGTTTTTAACTAACGTAATATGTTACCTACTTACTTGCAAAATAACCTTCAAGATCCAATTCAATATTATGCAAAGATCAAGCAAATAGTACATAACGATAGAGATCAACACCTGCCCCACCCATGAAAACCGTAAAAGCAAAAACTGTTTATTGCCACTCATGCTATACAAACAATCTGACTCTGGGTGTAAACTTTCTTACTTCACTTCTTCACCAGTTATTTGTTTCCTTCTGGTAAATAGTTTAATATTTTCACAAATAAAAGTGAGTTCCACAAGTTTTATGTTAATAAAAATTGATGTGCCTGAACATACCTCTTTTATGAAAGTGTCATTGCATTTTTGTTATTGTCAGAAATAAATCTTTTTATTCTCTGTGAACTACCCAAACAGTAAACAAAATAACTCACTCTGCAAGTAAAATAAAAGCCTTACAGGTGAGGAATGCCATATGCAAGCCTGAGTTTGAGCACCGCAGGACAGAGTTTTAATTGCCCTCTGACTGCACTAGGTTAGCCTGTGTTTCAGCGGGCATATGGTGCGTTTTCCTGAGAGTCAGTGCTTTTCTAGGGTTTTACTATTTTGCAGTAAAACTTGGAATTTTGAAATGGGCTTTCCTTAATTTAATCCATTGTACTATTGGCAGTCAATCCTATTGAGACCTTTTAAGCCACAGGAATCATCATCTAAGTTGCTGGCATCCGGGGTTATCAGAGGTTAATGTCATTTTGCAAAGTCACAGCGTAATCATTTTGTAAATTGCATTCTTCCTCAGATTCCTGACTGCATCTGAAGATGAAAATGCCTTCTTCAGTGTTATCAGCAGAGTAAATTGTCTTCCTGCCAATGTTTGCAGTTTAAAATATTTCATCAACATTGAAAGTCAATTTTCCAAAGGCCCTTAGACCTAGTAAAAATACCAAATGCCTTCGATCTAATTCTAGGAGAGAAATGAAGTAAGTTCCAGGCACTCATTTTGAGTGCTTTAATTTTATGTTTTAGTTTGGAATTTATGGATCACTTGGCAATCAATTCATAGGAAACAAAAATAATTATCTTTAAAATGCTAATTTCTGTATGCTAAAGGCTGTGGGAGCTATTTAAAATGCATGGAAAATTTCCCAGCACATCATTATTATTTTTTACAAGACCTTCACAGAATTTAGTACAATTTTAGTAAAACTATGCCCAGGAAGGAATGACTACAGATTTGGAGTCAAGAGACAAGCTTTAGTAAAACTATGCCCAAGAAGGAATGACTATAGATTTAGAGTCAAGGGACAAGCTTTTAAATCACTGTTTATTACAACCTAACTTCAGTCTACTCTGCATGATAATTAATCCACCAGGGAATCATATCCACTTTCATCAAACAAAAATGTTAACATAATACCCACCTGGTAGAAACATGTGTAATGTACATGAACATGCTTTCTGAATATGAACGTAGTTGTTAATCACGATTAACATTTCTACTTTCTGATCAAATTCAATGCTCTCTGATCTGTGTGCCCTGGGAAATCACCTCAAACAATATAATAGCAGAAATCAGATCTCACATGTGTTTGTGATTTAAACTTTCAATGTTTTTCAAAGGTTATATGATTTCTTCCCAAAATCTCAGGCAGAACTTTTTCTCTCAACTAAATTCCTCAATGGAGAGAGTACCACAAAGGGGAAAACAATCACAGTGACCAAATTCACAAAACTATCTCAACTATGTATTTTCTAAATGATCTTGAGATTATTATTAGGAAAACTATACGATCATTACACTTTATAGCAATCATTTTGAACATCTGCATTTTTCTTTCACTTCCTATCTATGACCTTTATATTCAGATATGTAATTATTTCAGTAACATTCAAACTCCATTACTTCTCAATTCCTAGGAACCAGAAGTAACTTTCAATCTGTACTCGGAACATAGAACTAAGACACAAATGCCAGCATCAAGGATAAAGCAGATGGTTTGACCTCAAGACCTATCTCTGTAGACAAACTGCAGATATGGCATGAATAGTTACTTGCATTAGGCACCATCTCCACAACCCTATGTGCAAGATTGGCCCTACTCCCAGAACATACAGGGTAAGTAAATCTCACCCCACTAATGATTTTTCTAGACATAATTTGTTAATTACATTTGTCTAGTGTTTTTAACTCTCATAATGAAGCAAAGAATAATGAACTAAAAAAGGCTTTGCTTCCTCTGTGTTTGTGTCACTTTCTGTTTAGGAAGTTGGTATCACTTTACTGCTCTATCAATATTACCAAATTCCATTAACATTATGATATTTGCATTGCCCCTCCAATTGTTCTAGATCTGTGGCAAACCAATGACCATGTATGCAACAAAATTTGACATCAAGGTAAATCTGATGTACCTAAGAGATATAGTTGAATAAAATTTTTAATATGGGATATGCGACCCATGTATAAATATATGCATGACCAGCACTAGTTTTTATGAAAATGTAAGTACTGTGTTCACTGAAAAAATGTTTACTATTTGAAAGCCATGTAATTTACATTACTTGCACATCCCTTTTCTCAGTGTATCTTCTCTGTGTAGACAGTCATCATTTCCCCCGAGTTCTTGCTCAGCTCTGAGACAGGAACCTGTCTTAGGGTCCAAGAGAAGCAGTTCCTGCTCTCACATTCATTTCTCTCAAGAGGGGCTCATTTTTCTGACTCATGGGACAGAAGGAAAAGATTGCTTCTCCAGCTAATATCTCATCTGTACTTCCCAAGATGCCCCTGTTAGTGACAGTTACTGTGCTCACTAGTTTTGCTGCTCACAGTTTGTGTCTGTAGTCTCGGGAGCTCACCCTGGAAGACTGAAACTGGGGTGACTTGAAAATCTGAAAGCTTTTTTAACTCATGTTTTGTTTCCTAGAGAAGATGAGGGGAGTTCGTGTCTCCTAGAAGGCTGACTGCAACTCTGCTCCATCCTCTCCCTGCAGAGTGGGCTTCTCACAGTGTAATGAACGCCACTCCAGCTTGTGTGAGGTGAGCTAGTGCAGAAGAGCTTTCTGTTCCCATAGAAACATTCGTCCCCAAAAGGAACACTTCTCCACTGCTGGTGGGAGTGTTGATTGGTGCAGCCACTATGGAAATCAATATGGATATTCTTCGGAAGACTAGTGAAAGGGTTTTGGCTCAGGCCGGACACTGTGGCTGGTAAAGCCTCAGCCGGAACCAAAGAGCTCCATCTCCCCCACCCTTAGGAATTTACCTATGGCGCCAAACAAAGACCAATGGGCTACCTGTGCATCCCTAATGCCCCCTTAGGTTCTACCCCAAACCTAGGCTACTTATGTGCCTCAATCCACATGTTCCATGGAGAGATCTGTGACCCCGGGTTAGAGATGCCGCACCCCAGGGGACCAGGGGTGTCTCTCTCCACATTACTTATCTTTTCAGCCGCCGCTGGTCCCCCACAGTTCTATCATATGGTTCCCTGCCGCTCCCCCACAGTTCTATCAACTAGGATTGGAAGTTCCATTCAATCCCGCTATTCCTCTCCTGGATATTTTCCTAGCAAAACTGAAAAGATCATGTCACAGTGACATGTGCACCCAATATTCATAGCAGCACAATTTGTAATAGCTAATTTTTTTTTTTTGAGGCATGGTCTTGCTAGCCATTTCAGGCTGTCAGGCTGGCCTTGAGCTCACTTTGTAGCCCAGGCTGGTCTCGAACTCACAACAATCCTCCTGCCTCAACCTCCCGAGTGCTGGGATTACAGGTATGAGTCACCACACCCGGCTCAATAGGTAAATCTTGGAAACAACCAAAATGCCCATCAATGCTGAGTGGATAAAAAGATGTGGTATTTTTATACAATGTAATATTACTCAGCTATAAAAAGGGTGATCTTGAGGCCTTTATAGATATAGAGGCAACTGGAGACTATCCTTGTAAGTGAAATAAATGAGAATCATATTTGTAGATATCACATTGTCTCTCTAGTGTAAAAAGTAATAAAAACTGTAGGAGTAATAAGATCCAAAATGTGTAATTGTTATTGTAAAAAAGAAAGGGAAGGAAAGTGTTCTAAATGATATAACTGCATGTATGTTAAAGTGTGTAAGATAGATGACCACCTTACCAAGTTTTTGTTGGATCATTAACAGAACAGTTTGCACTGTCATTGTTTGATTGCCCACATTTTATGCTTTAATATTGTAACTTGAACAACTATTCTAAGATGACAATATGTAATTTATCAACTAGTGATTTCTTAGTATTAATTTTTTTTTGAAATTCTGTATTATTTCTACCCTTTTTTCTGTTTTGCTTTTTTTCTTTAAATAGAAAAAAAAAATTTGTCCCCTGGGGACTGGGCATAAACCCTGGAGGGCTTCACTTTGGAATTATCTGAGTCACACAGTTTGTGCTGTAACACTAATCTATCATTCTTTTAAACATGGTCTCTTATCTTTGACCAAATACATATATCGCCTTCTCCACTTTCAGGAAAGCACATTCCTAAAAGTTTTCTCTCGAGGAAATCATGGGGACTGAAAGGTTTCTGCCCTAGTATAAGCCATTGAATATGGCAGTGGTCTAACATGCAGAAGGCCAAAGCAAAAACAACACTCTCCCTGATGACCACTTCCACCTCCTTCCCCGTCAGCCTTGATTACAACTTCTTCTTTCCCTTCCTGCACGCACTCAAAGAAAATTCGAATCAGTTCCTCGTGTGCCATCAGTGCCTACCTCCAACTCCACCTCTGGTCAAGGTCGGAACACCTCCCACCATGCTTGTCTTGGTCAGAGGAGAAGCCCAGTCCCACAAGTTGTACACTCCTCTCCACATCCTCAATAAAGGCTTCCTTATTCCTTCTTTTTGCCTATTGTGCCAGAAAGCCCTAACAGGGACAAATTCACTGTTCCATCATCAGTGGATCAGCAGAAGTATCCATATGGAAAACTGAGATAGTCTTTAAGGCTTTGGCATGGAGTATTATTTATGTGTCTATGATCTCTCTCCTTGGTTATCATAGAATACTCAAAGGACTAGAAGATGTTTTTGATGTGATATTCAGCTAGAGGACAAATGCTAATAGACTGGACAGTATGATGTGTATTGCTCACTGAACTGAACACTAACCCAAGCCTTGTTCTATAAAAAGCCTTCAGAAATATTTCATTCTTAGATTAATGGATGATGAGTATAAGCAAAAAGTATTCAGTACTTGCACATATTATGTTGTCTAATTCTTTCAAAATCCCATGTCTCCTTTTTTGTGTATGACATAAGCATTTCTTAGAACAAGCAAGAAAGAGAAAGGGAATTTTCAAGGCTCTCATTGGGAAGCCTGGTACAGAAAAGCCCTAAGTCGAGCAAACAGGTAACCACACTCCTGCCTTGACATGAGAGATTGAGAAACTTAATAACCCTGATTCAGAGCTCAGATGGTTTTAAGCAGTGATAATCATCATTATTATTGCTATTATTATTATTATATTGCTATTATGATGATGAGGACGGTGACATTTTCATCACTTAGCCAATCATGTTGTTTGTGCATCTTACACACAGCCACCAAAGAAGCAGGAGGACCAGACTGAGTTATAACACAGCCCTGCCAGGAAGATCTCCCCTTCCTCAGGAGAAAAGTTTATTTTAATCAGATTGCTGAGCTGTGAAGTCTCCACTGTTGTCATCCAAGGTAAATATGTTCTCAAATATACCAGATAACAGATAGATCTCAGAGAAACAGTATCATCGCTGCTAATAGAAAGCTGAGTCTCAAATCTAAGTACTTAATTGTAAAGCTTAACAAGAAAAAAATCCCTAGAATTTAAAAACTTTTGGTGGATCTTTAAGACTTCGCTAAGACAAACAACAAACATTGACTGCACAACAAAGCTTTCTATGTATGGCATATAGATTTACCTTTAAAAAAATCCCTTAGGACAGAGTGAAACACATTTATTTTGAATCACTTCCTACAT
The DNA here is from genome assembly GCF_034190915.1 of Cavia porcellus. Classification (NCBI taxonomy): domain Eukaryota; kingdom Metazoa; phylum Chordata; class Mammalia; order Rodentia; family Caviidae; genus Cavia; species Cavia porcellus. The sequence continues at coordinate 36,773,777 of NW_026947511.1, read as the reverse complement.
AATAAGAGTTCTAGGATTAGGTTCCCAAACAGAGAAATAAACTCGCATGTTTCAAATCAAATTATCCTACTTAATGCAGGCATGAAATTAATCACTTCTTTATGTGCTAAATGAGGTACTCCTCTCCAGCCTTTTCGGCTAATTCATCAAAGGCAGAAAAAGTCACAGAGGAAAGAATACAGAAGGTGAATGCTACCAATGACTATTTCAAGGCAACAGTTATCAGGGACCCCTGCAACGAGTCCCAGCCTCCTGCCCAGAATTATGTACCTCATGAAAGAAAAAGAGCAAAAGACAATAACTGCAAGAAAAATGAGGTTCAGGGACCATCAGTGTTCTCTGGAAACAAAGACCAAGACCCTCCAGCTTGCCACTATTTTATTAGCCAGTGCAGGGGGAGGAGTTTGGTGCTTTTCCTGGAACAGCATAGGAGTAGTGATTGAAGGGGCAAGTTTAACATCGACAAGTTAAGATTCACCCCTATCCCTGGGTGCTAGTTTTCCCTGTCCTGTCGTCAACAGTCTTCATCCTGCTCTGTGACTGTTACAGCCCCTTTGACCATCTTGATGGTCATCTTAGCAGTGACCAAGAGGATGCAGGATTTCTACATTTCTAGCCCACAAGTCAGGGCACAGAGGCTTGGACAGATACTATGTCAATTTAGCATTAGTGGTCTCCAACAAAACTATCCTACTTAATCAGGCATGAAATTAATTACTTCTTTATATTCTAAATGAGGTACTCCTCTCAAGCCTTTTTGGTAATTCATCACAGTCAGAAAAATCACAGAGAAAAGGAAGAACACCTGGGGAAAGTGACTTAATACTTAGATGTTTGGGATGCCCACTTTTTGGCATGAAAGTAATCAAACCTCATGAGAAACCAGTCCTCTAACAGTGTCTAACAATCCTGGATGCAAGAAAATATAATAAATATTTTCTATGCACCAGAGGAAATAGTAAGTAATCCACAAGAACTGAAAGCAATCACACCAGCTTGGAATTCAATGCTGTAGTCTAAAAGTAATTATCATTTATAGAATGTTTTCAGGATAGAAAATTAATATCCAAAGTCAGCCACTTTTCTATTTATCAGCAATGAATGGTTGAAGTTTGATAGTAAATTCACAATGCTATTTATAATTCATCAAAAATGAAATACATATGAATGTAACAACTATGCATGACATCTGTATGAGACTGCCACAAAATTCTTAAAAGAAAATTTCAAAATAATAAAAATTAATCTATGTTCACATGCAGAAAACAGCATACTGTTGAGATATGAGTTCCTAGCAACTTTTATATTCAGTTCATTGTCAGTCAAAGTCCTAGAAATATATTGGGAGGATATACACAAAATGATTCTAAACTTCACATGGAAGGGTAAAAGATCCAGAACAGATAACATAAGATTGGAGAGATATCTTACAAAACTTGGTTCAAAACAGATCACAGACCTAAACACAAAATATAGAGCTCTAAAACTCCCAGTTGTTTGCTTAAGAGAAAAGTTTAGATTTCATCATGCCTTCTTGGACATAACACCAAAAGCACAGCTTGTCTCAAAAAAAGAAAAAGAGAAACCCTATTATCTCAAACTTCATTAAAATAAACTTTGTGTTCTGTGAAAAACATATCAGGAGAATGAAAAGACAAGTTGTAAGAAAATATCGGCAGGCACCCATTTGATAAGATCGTGTGTCCAAAATATTCAGGAGAAAAAGTTTTAAAATTCAGCAAGAAAACTAGAGAAATCTGAATACTCATTCATACATATGACAATAACATTCACATTATGTATAATATGGCAAATACATACATGAAAATGTCCTACATCATTAAAGTACTACAATTGAAACAAGAGTGAGATACAAGCACAGACTGCTTAGAATGACCAAAATACAGAGCACTGCCACAAACGCTGGTGAGAACACGGAGCCCCAGAAACTCTCTTCCACACTGGTGGGAATGCAACATAGTACAGCCACTTGAAAACAGCTTGGTAGAAATATTATCTTATCATACTGTCCTCATTATCTATTCAAGAGGAGTTGAAAACTTACGTTTACACAAATGTCTTCAGACAAATATTTATGGCAGCTTTGTTAATAATTGCTAAAATTTAGATGCAATCTTGATGTCCTTCAACAGGTGAACTGGTAAGCTATGCTCCATCCATACAGTGGAATATTAATCACTGATAAACAGAAATGTTATTGAGTTACAAAAGACATAGAAAAACATTGATAATGGGTATTGGGAAGTAAAAGAAGCCAGTCTGCAAAGACTGCATAGTGTATGGTTGCAACTTGAAATACAAAATTTTACAAAAGGCAAAACAGGAAGCAATAGAAATAGCAGTGGTTGCCAGGTAATCAAGAAAGAGAAAAATGACATGAACAGGTAGAGCGCAACGTGTTGCAAGGCTAATTAAACTACTGTGCAAGACCTTGGAGTGGTGGTTCTGTGGCATTATGCATTTCTCAAAACCTATGGAATTGTACAACTTAAAAAGCAAATTATAATGTAAACTGTGAACTTTTAAAATAATGCATCTATATTGGGTGACCTTTCATAACAATTGAACCTCACTATCGTATAAATGTAGTGGTATGAATACACCTATTCTCTTAAAAATTGGAAAAAGACAACATATAGATATATGCCTTACATATACAGACATGCACACGCAGATTTGAACTTTATTAGGAAAAGATAATAATTAGCTCAAAAAAGTGACACGCAAAACATAGTGTATATCATTTAATGTGAATGGACTTACAGCTTCAATGAAGCATTGCACCCAGAAAGTTCATTCTACAACAAAAACCTCACAATCTAAACAATATGATTCATGAAGATTGAAAAGTAAAAGAGGCAAGTGATTTCCAAGAAAATACATATTACGGTAGATATTGCAATCTAATATCAGAGCAAATGGAATAAATAATTTAGTTCTGAATTAGAATGACAATGTGGTAGGAAATCTCTATCATATAAGAAAATTTACAGCAGTTGGGATAAAGTGCTTTGGCACAAAGATAAACAACCAAAGTAATTTAATATAATATATAGCCTAGAAGCAGATGCATGCATATATTAAAGCTTAATTCATAACTGAGCTGCTGCAGAGGTTTATTGAGGACATGACTGCCTCTCCAATAAATTTTTCTGGGAAGTTCTACTACCTACTCAGAAAAAAAATAACAACTCTTTTGTAAGGCATAAATACCCAAATGTAAGATGTAAATTCACAAATCACATAAGAAAACATAAAAGAATATACTGATAAAATGCATCTAGAACATGTGTTCTTTCACTGAGCGGAAAGAGCTTAAACAATAAAAACAAATTCATAAATTTGATTGTATTAAAAATATAGAATTTCTATTAGCAAAAAGGAAATACGAAAGCATGCCAAAAACTATAATAAGATATTTGAAAAATAAAGATGTATCCAAAGAGTAGTATTCAGAATAAAAGTCAAATGCTTGCTATTCATGAGAACATAATTTCCATGTTTCTAAAGCAAGGGAAACATTTCACCAACACTTTCTAGAATAAAATATTAATTGATAATAAAACTGAAGAACAGTCGGTCTCTGTAGTGTAGTGAGGATTTTGTGTCTTACGTAGAGAGAAAGTAGGCAGCAGCAATTTCTACAAATACTTCACTGTACCACGCTAAATGTTTACATTTGTTTCCTATCTGCCAAAAGAGGACATTGGATGATCTTAAGGATGACGTAACTCCAAATAAAATACATTGCAAGGTGATGGCTTGGATATCTATGTCCCTAAACTCATAGAAATACTTATAAAATACTACATATAATATGTACTGTAGCGAATGTTCTACTGGCACCTACAAAGCCATACTTCTCTTTTCAGTAGTAATTTACCATAGCTGTAGGAAATGGAGAAATTGGTAATTTGAACAATCGTCAAAAAGAAAATCCTTACCAAATTTAACTTGTGGAAAAAAATCATCTTAAGCTAGTCTGATTATGGCAAAGAAATATCACTGAAACAGCATTGAAGCACACTAGAATGTGCTCCATGTTTGTGCAGAACCATTGATGTGTTGCCAGGGATACAAAGAAGCCCTAATGTACATGGAGGATGATGATATCTCACGCTCTGGAAGGTGTAATCTTTCAACATCACAGTGTGCATCGTGCCATTTGTTTACATGGCTTTATGTTTCCACCTTTCAAATATAAATGTTTAGCACCATTTTCAGACTATAATGAAGGAGTCACTGAAATATCTTCTGAAATAATTTCCTTAAGAAATGTGTTCTTAAGCTGCTCCATGAACCATTATGTTGGACTATTCTTCTCAAGCAAATCACCACATAGGTATTTGTCACTCTCAGAACATTTGGATAGGCAGAGCATGATTTTATCACACAGCATTTCACCTATCATGTTATTTTTATATCATATACTTGGAGTTTTTATTATTAAGAATGCTTTATGTGATATTTTCCTTCTTAATAAATGTTCAGGTAAAAATTAGGGTATTAACTATAGGCACTATGAAATACAGCAGATCTCAGGAACTCAGTCATGTCACATGATTGAAACTTTATACACTTACTGAACAATATCTGCCCTTTCCCCCTATCTCTGGTCTCTGATCACCCCCATTCTCCTCTCTACACCTGTGAGTCTATTTCAGACACTTTGTATAATCAGAACAATGCAGCATTTGTTCTATAAACGGCTTACTTCGTGTAGCATATCTTCAGGATCTATATCTGTTTTCTCACATTACAAAACAATGTTCACTTCATAGCTGAATAATATCTCATTGCATTATATATCACATTTTCTTTGTCCAGTGATCTGCCCATGAATTTTCAGGTGGTTTCCACACCTCCAAGATTATGGATTGTGCTGCAGCTAACACTGTGGTACCTTGACCTCTTCAGGCCTTTGCTTCCATGCTTCTGCATAAATACCAGGATGGACACTGCGGCATCACGTGGTCATTCCTCATCCCATTTTTTCAGGAGCCACCACACCAGTTCTCTTACAGAATACATTATTCTATATTCCCACTGCCAATGTACAAGAGTTACAGTTTCTCAATCTTCACCAATGGTTTTATTTGTTAGTTTGTATTTTTGTAATTACCATTTTACCAGACATACTGTAGTTTTCATTTGCATTTCCTGGTGGTTGGTGACATTGAACAGCTTTCCTTATGTCTGTTGGCCATTTCTATGTCATCTTGAAGAAATATGTATTCAACTCTGGCTCATTTTTCAATCAGGCAATAAATTATTTATGTATTTTTGAAATTTGCTTCTTACTTGATATATGGTTTGCTAAAGTTTCCACCATTCCATAAGCTGTCTTTCATTTGTTGTTTCATTTGTTCTGCTGATTCGTTTTGGCTTGATGTATCCCCACTTGTCTATCTTTTAGGGTTTTTAAAAATCTACTTCGATGTCATATCCATAAAATAATTTCTAAGTTATAGTGCAAGAAGGTTTTCCTCTATGTTTTCTTCCAAGAGTTTATAGTTTAAGATCTAGGGTGTCAGGGTTTAGTCCATTTTGAGTTGATTCTTCAAAGACATAGGGGTTAATGGAGCCTCTAGTGGAAGGGGCGTGGAGAGAGAAGGCTGGTGGTCCAGGCAGCAGGAGAAGTGGTGACCCGGAAGTGAAGCAAGAACCGCGGACAGGAAGTAATCAGCTGCAAAAGGGGCTGGAAGTGACAGTGGAGACAGAAGAGAGAGGAAAACTGTGACTCTGTGGTTTTTCCATACTGACAACATTGTTCAAAATATGAAGTATTTTTACAAGCATGTGCACACTGCCAGCTGGTGCCTGGTATGATTGGAATAAGTCCAGGGTGAGCAAAGCTGTTAGGATTGAAGATTAAGCTTGTGACCTCAGCATGAGCTAAGGCAGTAGCACATTTTACAGTCTAGAATACAAATAAAATCATGGCTAATGGACCATATAGCAGAGAAACCCAAAATATAAATAAAGAGTAAAATAAAAGGAAACGGGGAGATCTTTTTCAAATGGGATGATGGACAAGAGATGGGAGAGGGAAGAAGGAAAAGGATTTGGAAAGATTTTTTAAAAATGAAAGTACAGGGGCTGGGGATTTAGCTCAGCGGCATAAGCGCCTGCCTTGCAAGCAGGCAGTCTTGAGTTCGATCCCCAGTACCAATAAAAAAAAATTTTTTTAAAATGGAAGTACAGCATTTTCAAATGGGAATGGGATTAAGATTTGGAGGAAGCAGGAAGGGATGGGAGGGAAGAGGAACAAAGAAAGAATTAAAATGTGTTGTGTACATGTACACATTCCCCATGAGAAATATAATCATTATGTATTACAAACTTGTACAAATAAAAGTACATTAATTAAAAATAAAAAATTAAACACAAACAAGGAATGTCCCTATATTTTTTACTCATGCTGCCGTGCCTTGGAAGTTTTGTTGCATAATGTGTGAATTTCCCAATTAAACATGTTATTGTTTGTTTCTTGAATGTTTGTTCTTTGTCTTTACTTCTATAGGGAGAGTGTAATAATACCAAAAATATGAGAAAAATATATATATTGAGTACTTGTGACATGCATGCACCATTTCCAGTTACATATGAATACACTATCTTTATAAAACATTATCAAGTAAGTTGCTATTATCCATATTTCATTGATGAGGAAACAGATATGGAAATATTGCATAACTGATAAATTAGGTCACACATTTAATAAGTGACAGAAATATAATTCATAACCCTTTATGAAATTTGCTACTAGTCTAGCCCTAAATCAAGGCTGGCAACTTCCTGATGCTGTTGGTTTCAAGCAAGAGCTTAAAGAGATGTCTTTCTACGGTCTGTTGGCCATTTCAGAACTTGGGCAATGAAATGGTCAGTTCACTAGAAAGAAACAGCTTGAAGCAACCCCTCCCAACCATGGTGAGCGGCTGTGAGCATGGTAGGCTGTGTCAGCCCAGGACGCGAGCCAACGCATTTACTGGGACCCACGCCATGCTGGAATCTGGAGTGCCGGGAAACCAAGCAACCTCTCCACCCCCTTGGTGAGTGGCTGTGACAGTGGCAGGCTCCAGTGGCCCAGGAAGGGAGTCACCAGCGTTTACTGAGATCTGTGCCATGCTGGGACCTGAAGCACCAGGAAACCAAGCAACGACCCCCTGCCTGTTTTGTTTCGTTGAACTTCAATATACATGAAAGTATGGACAGCTATTTTACAGAGAACAAGAGACTCTATGACAGCCATTAGTGACTTCCCTATTGTCTGGTTTTAAAGACCTAAAACGCCTTCCTCATTATGTTCAGATCAGTTTTATACTATGTTATTTTGTATGAATTCTCTGTATGCAAAGACATGGACAACTATTTGGAAGAAAACAAGAGACAATATGATAGATAGTGAAGATCTCAGGTTGTCTAGCTTTGAAATTTATATCAATTACATTGCTTTTTTATGTCCTATTTTGTTCTGTTTTGTTGTGTTTAATTTTACCCCCTTTAAAATAAAAATAAAAATCTATTCAGCTATAAAGGATAATCTTGAGGCTCTTGTAGGTAAATGGATGCAACTTGTGATCATGCTTTTGGGTGAAGTGGTTTGGACTCATATGGGTGAACATTGTGTTGTCTCCTTAGTACAAAAACCTAAATTAGTGGGATCCAAAATGTACAACAGATAATGTGAAAGTGAAAGGGGAGGAAATGTATAAGAAGGGAAAGTGGTAGCCATTATTAACTTCCTCTTGTTTTGAAGTCCTGTGTTGTTTTTATTATTTGGGTTTTTTTTGTTTGATTTTATTATGTCTGATAGTGTGGGAAGCTATTTTGAAGAAAATGAGATCTATTACGGTACCATGTTTGATTTCCTATTGTCTTGTTTAATGTCCTGTATCACTTTGTTTTGTTTTCATTGGTTTTATTCTGTTGTTTTGATTTTAGAATATTTGATGATATGGACAGGTATTGTGAAGATAACAAAAGGCATTATGGTAGCCATTGTTGATTTTCAGTTATCTTGTTTTGAAGTCCTGTATTGCTTTCATTATTTTGTATTGATTGGCTTTATTGTGTTATTTTATTTGATTTTATTCTCTTTAAAATAAAAAAATTTTAAAAGGCTTCAATAAAAAAAGAACTTTGCTACTAGTGGAAAAAGAAAACCTGTATTATAGTCAGGGTGAAGCCATACAGAAAAATCTAAATATCACAGTGTTCTTGTTACTTGCTGAAAGTTCTCACCAAAGCCCATTGCAATATAGTGGCTTCCTGTGTGATGCAATGTTAGCGCACGTACTACAAATTAATGAGGTAAACATTTGGAAGTGCCAGAAATATGTTCTATATAGAAATAATGCAAAGTGGGTGCAGGTAATTTGATATGCCATGCATGTAAAAGGCATACACATGTATGTGACATGGCATGGCATGTCACATGAACTGAGATGGACATGAGGAAGCTTAGGATAGCAACAGGACCAGGCTGTTGCCAGAGAAAATCCACTTAAAACGTACATTTGGGCTTCCAGTTTCAGCCAGGTTGGTTAGTTGCTTTGCTCTGTAGCCTGTTGTGAGGCAGCATCGCAGCAGGAGTATGTGACAGAGAAAGCCATTCCTCTCATGGAGCAGGGAAGCAGCAGAGAGGAAGAGATCTACATCCCACATCCCCCGTAGTGGAAACACCCTCAAGGACTTACAGCCTCTACTGGCCTCGCCTTTTCAGGGTTTCTATTACCTTCCAAGAGAGCCTAGCTGAAGACCACACTTTCAGCTTGTGGGCTTTCGCGTGACATTCCAGATGCAATATATTAGCACCTTTTATCAGCTGAAAAATGTTTGCTGGTCACTTTCTTCCTGCCCTATGACACATACCTCAACCTGATAGCCATGACATTTTCCTCTGCTTGAATGACTTTTTCTTCTTTAGGCTTTTCCTGCCCTACTTATTTTTTTCATGTCTCAGCTTAACTGTCACTGGAGCTAATCCCAGATTATTAGGTTGAATATTTATAAGCAGATACAGTTTACCTGCCACAGTGTGGTTGCTATGTTAGAGTACAAACTATTTTACCTACAACTAAAAGTGGTCACTACTGGGTGATAGATGAAGGTGGTATCTGGATGAAAAGAGCTTCTAGAAATGAACATTACACAATCTTCACTTTGTTACTGTTCTGTACTGAGCTAAAATTCTGTGCTGGGATAAGTCAAACTGCAGTGCATTTTGATCATAGAACTGTCAACCTAAATTAAGCACAGGAAAGGCATAAAGCATAGAATGTTAAGTATGTTTATGATTATTTGTGAGGATGCATTTGCATGTGGAGAAGATCTGGGACATTTCTATTGAAATATCTGGACCATACCCAAAAAAATGAAGAATTAGGAATAGTACAAATGTTAAAGTAAAGGAAAACCCAGGAGTGAAAATCAGGTGGCATTATATATAGTAAAGCCAGTAGGAATGGCAATAGAATCAGGAGCAAAATTTGCTGAAAAACTATTCTATTCCAAACACTGAATGACCTATAAAACACTCTCAGAAATGAGGTATTTACATTAGGAGATTAAAAGTTATCAGAATCAGAAACAATTGCAAAGTTCAAGAAAACACATGCAGTTTAAGAAACACAAACAACTTCATTGTGTGTGACAGAGAGAAATCGATAAAAAAATAAGATATTCCAGAAAAAGCTGTTATAAACAAACAGAAAAAAGATGCTCCAGAGTCTACATTTTACCTCTATGTCTATGCCTAGATAAATAAGGAGCTATGTGATGTACACAATGTGTACCAGGAAGATGAACAATGTATTCCTGAGATAACATTATTCTAGGATAAAAATTAGTATATACTGAGCAAAAATCTAAATGTACTGTGCTATAAAAGATATCATATCTTACAAGAGGATTATTTGGAAGAATGGAATGTGAGAATATTGAAAATGGAATGGCTTATTAAGCCAGTACTAAATCATTATCTCTTATAGAGCTCTATAGTTTTTGTTCAGCTTTGACTGAAGATAAAACGTTTTAAAGACCTTGAATACATTTTTATATTCTGGATGAAAGCAGGAAAATAAATTATTCAAAGCAAATATTAATGTCAACCTCTAGCTGCCTTGAGGGTATCCTGTTTTCCCACTAGGTAATTTCTGCTTTATTTGCCTTGTCTTTATGAAATATTTAACAGATGTATGATAGCTATTCTCAGCTTCTCAGTAATGAGTTCACTATATTTGCAAGCAACTGGAGTATTCTCTCACTATTTTGGAAGGAGCTGGGATGTATCAGTGGCATATAGATCTTAATAATATATCTATCACTTGTCACACTTGACCAAACCTGAGAACATTTTTGAAAGACAAGATTCTTAATTCCTTGCCCTTCTTGACATGAAACTCAAGATATTTAGAATTGTAGAATAATGAGGATTTCAGGAGATACCAAGATTACCTGTCTACCAAACCAGGGAGGTATTAAGACAGTTTGGAATATTTGGGAAAAGTAAGTAATTACATGAAATTGAAAATTGCATATGCACACACGTGATGGTCATTTACACCTACAGTGAGCTGGGAGAGAGGGAGGTTTTTAGCTAATCTAGATTAATTTTTTTAAATACTTTTCGATAAACTCACCATTAACCTGTTCCTGTCCTCCTGTGATGACAGCACTCTGGGACTTGCTTTTGCTATGCTGGATAAAAATTAACAAGTAAAATCTTCTCTTATATTTTCGTTCAAATGTAGCAGAGATTTATTTAACTTTAGCTTATCAAAGCCTCCAGTGGGTCTCACTTGTGCAAAACAGAGGGAAGGTAAAATGTCTCACTGTAATTCTCACATTCTTCCTTTTCCCCGTAAAGCGGTCAATTTAGCTTTCAAAGTTTTAAAACAACACAGGGAAAATCCACCATTTGCTTTTTCTCTATCGTTCATTATATCAGCCGACCCTGAGGAGTGTGGCTGTCCCTCAGAGGAGTCTGTCCCTAAACAAACGAACTCCCCTATGTCTTCAGCTTCTTTTGTTAGTATTTTATGGTTGTTAGCATATCTTGCACTTCCTGGGTTAAGTTTATCCCTAAGTATTTTTTCCCACATACTATTCCAGTGCTGGAGTGTGTAGAACAACTACTGATTTCTCAAATGTAAATTTTGTATATGGAAATTTCTCTAAAATTTTTGTTGGTTTTAACAGCTTTTGATAAGTCATATTTCAGAAAATCAGGACATTCGCAAACAGAAACCATTTAACTAATGCTTTGCTGATTTAGATGTCAAATTCTTTCCTCCTTTCTTCTTCCTCCCTCTCTCTCCATCTCTGCCTCTGTCTCTGTTTCTGCCTGTCTGTCTGCCTCTCTCTCTCTCTCTCTCTCTCTCTCTCTCTCTCTCTCTCTCTCTCTCTCTCTGCCTAATTGCTGTAGCTAAACTTTTCAGGACTATCTTGAATAAAAGTGGGGAAAGTAAGCAGCCCTGTTTTTGCTCCTGGTCCGAAGGAAAAGCTTTCAGCTCTTCACTGTTAGGTGTAACATTCTCTGCAACATCTTTTATGCATTCACCACAGTATGGTCACTTTATCTATTCACAGAAGTAAGTCTGCTCTGAACACGGTTAAGAAGTAATGCAGTTATCAACATTGTTTGTAAATGTTTCCTTAAAAGCTTGACTATATGCATTGCTGCGTGGACATCCTACACTCAGAAAAATAAAAGCAAGAAAACTGAGCTCATCAAACAACAGTTTTTAAAACATAATAGATTTTGTGTTTTTGAGCAGCTTCACCCTATGAAATTTGTGTCTGAACTTAAGGAATTACATAACAGGTGAATTAGTAGAAATTCAGTCTGAGGAAAGTTGTGAAGTATATTTCAGAGCATCAGTTAACACTAGCTGTATCTTAATTAAGCTGAGTGGGGGATTTTAACAGAGCAATGTCTGTGTTTCTGGACCTTTCTTTTTACTGTCTGTGCATCCTGAAGCACCACCTCATTCATCACTTGACTAAGTCTTTGTAACTCACGCTCCAACCTCAAAAAGCTAGTTTACTCAAAGCAATTGGACCCCTTTTCTAAAGAATTACCTAGTATTTCTTTCTCCAGATTTCTCTGGTTTCCTGGTCAACATTCCAGACCTTTATATCATCACACTCTTACTAGTTTTAAGTTTTTACCATCTATTTTTTTTGCAATTATATATCTCAGTGGGTTTTTTTTTTTCCTCTCTCGATTTGAAAGACAAACAATTCAGCTCTGGATATCCAGCACCTGACACAGCAGCCAGTATGTAGGAAACACTTACTAAATTGTACGTGAATTAGTGTACTATGTGTGAGTGAAGCGTATACCCTGGCCAGTTTCAGGGCTCTCCTGCTGGTGTTTAGCATGGATTATCTTGCCTCATGCTTCATTGCAGTCTCTGAAATACACTGTATTATTTCAGATGAGAAATTATCTGAAAACTGAAAATGTTGAATTATTTTTAGTATACTTGTGTCTTTTTTTAGAGGATGAGCTGAAGAAGCACTTGCACAATGATTTCTGCTCTCTTTGGTCAGGCACTCTATGAAGAGTAAACTGGAGTTTAAATACAATAGGTACCATGTTCTATACATCACACATCAGTCTACAAACCTCCAAAATTAGCACATTTACTTATGAAAATAATGACACATGGTAGAAACTGCTCTTATAAAGAAGGCACCCAGGGACGAGGAGGCCAGTGGACTTGTTCTCAGCACGGGCTCCTCAGTGTTAAGCAGGCCAGGGAACCACACACTGACCCACAGCCCACACTCTGTCTGCTAGGCTGTGTTTGCACGAGCAGATGTGGTGCACATACGCATTGCAAAAAGCAAAGCACAGCCTAATGAAATAGGAGCGAAACAGAAGTGTAACAAATTCAGGAAAAGGTCACATGATGGCATGACCTATTTTGACTAAGGAATCAGACATGGTTTTACTGAGAAGGCTGCAGACTAACACCCTGAGCAGAATTCCCACTTCCACCCCTTAAAGCAGATATCACCTCACTATTCATTCTATGCTTATTTTCCTGGAATCTAACAGCTCCCTCTGCCTTCTGGTCTGCTGATTCACAGTATCTTAGCCCTCTTCCCACTCCTCTGGTGCAGCTTAGGGAAGACATAGACCCCTCAGCTTCAGAGCAAAATGTTATTTACCTTGCATTTCTGAACTCAGCACGTCACCAACAAGTCATTGAAGAATAAACCAGTATCCTAATCTTTTATGAAGTTACATAGCAACCCTGACTCTCACTCCCAAAAAAATGTTTTGTGTTTTGCTGCTCATGATTTTGTAAACAAATGTGAGCATTTACTACAATTGCTTAATTCTAAACCTTCTGAAACATTTTACTTTAACTCTGATACACAATAAGAAATGGCACTCAAACCACACACACACACACACACGCACACACACTTGCTTTTTCCTTTATTTTAACTACAATCTAAATAGGCTTCCTCTTCATTAATCATTTTTCCAAAAATTACTAACCCTTGCCTTCCTCTGACGACTGTTACACATTATTTGACAGTCCTTTAAGATTCTCAAGGGGAGGGAATGCTTAAATGAGTGCTAGCTTCTTAGACAAGGGAGACAGAAAGAAAAATACTACAAGAATTGACTCAGGTTTGAAGGGTTACCAAGGTGGAAGTTTATGAAAGTGTTTATGTATATATGGACATAGAGATTTGTGCATACTTTTAATGGTCAACACAATGTGTCAACCTGATTGGAACACAGGATAGCCAGGTAACTGGTTGAAGGTTATCACTAGGTGTATCAGTGAAGGTGCTGGAAAAAAAAAAAAAACTAGCATTTAAACTGATGGACTGAATGAAGCAAGTGGCATCCCTCGTGCAGGTGAGCTTCCTCCAGTACATGGAGAGCTCAAACAGAATGGAGGAGCACTGAATTAACTCTTACTGCTAGGGCTCGATGTGACCTCCTTTCTCAGTGCTCCTGATTCTGCTGAGCATAGTAGTACACCTCCGTAACTCCCAGTACTCAGAGGCTGAGACAAAAGGATCACTGCAAATTCAAGGCCAGCCTGAGTTACATAATGAGTTCAAGGCCAATCTGAACTACATAGCGAGATCCTGCCTCAAGACAACAAGATGGCTGTGGGATTCAATACCTTTATAGCTAGAATACAATCCATACTCCATCATCTCTCTAGCTATGAAGGTTTCAAATTACACCACTAGTTTCCTTGGGACTCTAGCTTACAGAATGTAGATTGTGAAAGTTCTCAGCTCCCATGATTATATAAGCTAAAACTTTAAAATCTCTTCCTAAATAACGTGAAAATCATATCATCATTATCATTCTCCTTCTCTCTCTCCAACACAATATTGGCATAACTGGACATTGGATATGTGTGTGCTTTGTTGCTCTGAAGAAGTCCGAATAATGAGATGTCTTTTAAAATTTTTTTGATGCAATAAAAATGTACAGTGCAGTGTTTCTTGTGTTTCCCTTTTCAGTACTTGGGAATATAATTAATGTCTGAACTGTAAGTCAAATGGTAAATCTTTTATATTTCTGCCTTTTCTGTGTGCTTAGTTGTATATAATTTTGTAAGGAGATATCTACTCAGGCTCCGTTCAAGCTCAGTAACAAAGGGAGCAAATACTCTGATAATACCTCTACTCCTTAGAATTATACATCAGGAGAGATTCTTAGAACTAAATGGACAGAACGCAAATGAAATCAATTCCAGCAACGTGGGCAAGACAAGCAGAGTAAAACATTTAAACCCCACTGACATGCCTAGCTTCATTTCAGGCCAAGACAAAACAAAACAAAAAAATCAAAGTTAATATGAATGCTGAAGTCTCAGGAAGAATAGAATCAGACATCAGAAGTAATCATGGTACTCAATCCAGAGAAAAGTGTTTCTATAGCATGCATCGATCTGCCTGCATACCCTTTTCAAAAGATAGCCAGTTACAAGCCACCTTTGCCACACTCTTTGTCAACTGCAAGGTCCAGTGCCAAGGTCCAGTGGGTAGAGGTTTTATGCAGCTTGGGAATGAGTGACATTCTAAAGCATAGGTTTCAAGGCTTTACAGTAATATGATTAAAGTCTTACATTTTCATGCTGTCTACATAATGGTTAATTTCTTTGTTAACTCTCTTCAGTATCTCTTTACATTCAGTAAAGCATCTATTGACATGAATTTAGGTATTATACTTTATTTTAAAATTCACTTTGACATATAAAACGTTACCAAACGTTGTAACAATCCTCTAAAATATCAAAATCAAGTATTTACCACCCTGCATTCAGCTGGATGATTGAAATTCAGACTGATAATAAGTTCATAACTTGGCTAATACTTGACATCTTCATTCTGACCTTGTGTTCTTTCCAAGCACTTTCTGTCCTCAGCATCACCCTAAGGAAATATTCTACCTGTCACAGCCACCTTCCTTCTCCATTCTTACTTGCTATACTTAAAATGTATAACTTTCACCAAACCTTAAAGATAGCTGCTTCTTCTACAGAACAATTAGTTCTCAAACATATTGGAACAAACATTACACTGTCCTCAATTTTCAGTGATATCGTGTATCCATTTGTGCATAGTGCTACCTCGAATCATGAAGAGAATTCATTCCATGACTCTAGAAAAAAAGGCCACGTTCATGTGCAAAAGATGGCCATGATGGTGTTTGTCATCTGACGCAGACATCACAAACAACACAAAATCTTGCAAAATGTTTCTGTTTGTGAACCACATTGTTTGTGAAACAAAGTATTTGTGAACCAAAGTGTTTGTGAATTGAGGTACCACTGTATTCGTATCTTTTACTTCCATTGTAATGAAGTACACATCCTTCTGATTAACCTATTATTTTGTCTGTGTTTTTAATTTTATACCTTTGTACCAATTTTGTTCCCTTGTACCAATTGCCATTCCTACACAAAAATCACCTAAAAGTGGAGCAGAGTGAAACGTAAAACCTGAAACTAAAGAACTCCTGACGTTAGGCTGAGTAATGTTTTTGGATGTGACACCATACACGCAACAATGGTAAAAATAAACAAGATTACATCAAATTCAAAAGCTCTTGTACTGTCCAAGGACATAACAACTGAGTGAAAGAGGCTACAGAATGAGAAGAAACATTTCTAACTCAATGACTATAAATTTTGATTACCTGAAATTTATAAAAATCTACAAAAACTCAGTAGCAAAAACTAAGGACCTGCACACAAGAGTGACAAGGAACAACATGAATTTCATAAGGTGCTCAACCGCACTAATCTTGAAGGAAATGCAAACCTGTGGCACAATGAGATGTTGCTAAGCCCTGCTAGGATACCTCTTGTCCTGAGGGACATGATAACCAGTGATGGTGAGAATGTGCACAAGTGGGAACACTTGTCTGCTGTTGGGAGGAATACACGTTGGTACAGCCATTATGGAAGCATGGAAATTACTCAAAATATTAAAATCATGCTAATAAATTTTTACTGCTGTTTGTTTTAGAATAGTCAGTTTTTTAAAAAATTGATCCCTGGTGATTGCTAAGATATTTGTTTTTATTATCCACTCTTTATATGTATGCCTGAAAGGACAATATTTATAACCGTAATCTATCATGAATATACTCCTCACAAAATCCATTCTCAGATATGTGGAAAAGGGACCCAGTGACCATAAGCTACACCATCACTGTTTCTGTGACCTTTGCTTTAAACAAAAATTAGAATGTATGTGAGACCAAGTCAGAAACTGACTTGTAAACAGGGCCTAAATTTATATGGATATTTTCACAACTAGACAGTGTAATTCCTAGATAACTTATCTCTTTAGTAATGTTAATCTCACATGTGTGAAGACTTTCCAGATGACTGGGCAGAAGTCCAATAAACCTCCATGTCAAGTAGGATTTGTTTTGCCTTTTGTCTCATAGCTTGGTCATAAATGCTTATAAATTCTGTTGCTTTTAGACAAAAAATTATTTATTGTAGCAGCTTCATGAATATTCAAATACATTTATGATCTCTGCAGATGTGGTCTCAATATGAAAATGTAACTCTCTTATGTTTTATTATTCATTAATGAACACTTACAGATCATATCAGTTTACACATTTTATGCATATGTATATATACCTATACATACTATTTTCCATGACTGAACATTAGTTTACAGAATAATGGGCTTCATTTTGGCATACACCTATATGCATAAACATACTTCCATCATCGTTATACATATTCTTAGTGTAATAACCTTTGGCCTTTATAGTAAGAAACTAGAAAGGCAAGTTTTGAGCAGTGAGTCTGCTGTCCAGTATTGTAGATCTAATAAACACTGAAAAACTGAATTGTATGCCAACTTGGGCTTCATTGTGCAAATATTGTCAGTTGAGATTATGAATAACAAATTTTAGTAACTATCAAAAATATAAATCTCAGTAAAATTAGTAACTTATTAACGTCATGTGCTCTTAAATTATTCCATTATGAAGAGCCATCTCTCACATCACCTTGACCGGGACTTTCTGCTGACACTGCAGTGGTTTGTGCCTGGAACCTCTGGAACTATTTCCTTGTTGTTCCAGTCCATTTTATGTTGATAATTTTATACTTGCATCTTAAAACACATGCACATTAAAACACATCATTTAGTATAATGTTCAAAATCACATCTTTCTCTTCAGATTCTCTTGGATTAATTCATCTCATGCAGTCTCTCTTTCTCCCTCTCTCTCTTTACCTCCCTCCTTCTTTCCCTCCTTCTTCTCTCCCTTGATCATATACTGGTTGCATTTTCACTGTGTATAACATCTTTTATGCTCCTGCCTATAATATATTGCCCTTCACAGTATTTTTTCCTGTGAATCATTTCTGAAGATTACATATTGAAATTTTTGTTTCATGTGGAGCACATGCAGCTCATTTAAAAACCTTAGTTGGCTATTATACAGTCTCTTTGCAACTTCTGAGAGCAAGTAATATTGATCGTGTCTTTTAATTTGTAAGAATATATTAACCGGCCTAGTAAAAATGTACAGACAAACAACATGTAGCAAATGCAAGATTGATTTCTTCCAAGATCTTCAAAGCATTTTTCAGTCTCATTGATTCTCATGTCACTCCTAAGGTTATCTCTACAGGCAAAATCAATTTAACTGCAATGATAATCAATCAGAAATGAAACTATTCATTAAGCAAATTTGAAAAAGAATCTGTTTTCCTGTTCTGATCTTTTATGTCTAATGCTAGACATAAAATTTAAGGCACATATACTGCCTTTAAACAACAGTTAAGAAACCCGGAAATCAGAGAATCAGTAAGCAGTTCAGTTCCCTATGTCATGCAGCAGTGAGTTATACAAGACTCTGCCTTCTTTTCTTGTTTGCTCTAACTCTCTATTTTGACATGCTACAGATGGATGGCAACCCTCCGTATCAGCACCAGGACTGGGTCTGGTATCCTTCTTCCAATCCTGCTTGGTCTCTGTTTGTGTCTTTGTTGCTCTTGTTTTTGAGGCACGATCTCACTAAATTGCCCAGGCTGGTCTCAAATGTGTGATCTTGCGTCTCGGTCTCCAGAGTAGCTAGGGTTTCAGGCATAGGTCATTGGCCCAGTTCTCTCTCCAGTTCTGAATAAAGATGCAGCTTTGGAGAATATTTAAATCCAACCAAGAAAAGGACAAGGTAGAAACCACTACTTACACTTTGCCTTTTTCTTAAGCTTTACTATTGACTTCTTCCTTATTCCAAAATATGTCATTCTGCCTGATTAGAAATATGATGATTTACTGCATTGAGAGTATCGAAATGCATTTTTCCTTCCCCAAAGTAAAATTTTCTTAACATTTTATTGCAATGAGTAATGATGTTTACCTCACAAAACAATTTTTACTATGAAAATATACTCATTATTTATCTACAGAAGCAGTGTTTTTTAGAAGCAAAAATATTAAGAAACATGAGAGAATACCAAGTTTAAATTCTACCTCCCCAAATTGCAAGATTTCTTTAGACATTTTATTTTTATTCTCATCATATTCCTCACTGCTTTATTTAAAATAACAGTAATTTCAAAAGGTATAGGGTTTAGGGGAAATACAATACATAATAAGTATATCAGTAGCACTGTGAATATTTTTTATAAATATTAATTATCATCCATTCCTTGTGCTCTTTATGGGCTATTGTCCTATCCACTCTACAAGTAGTGCTTACTGATTGTTTTTTATTTTTAATCAAATGCACCACATCTGAAAACACCACTGGGCCTTGCATACAACTTGCCTAAGAGAACTGGTACCACACATAGAAACTTTCAATCTCAGTTTATTAAAACAGGACAGCCTACTTCTGTCAACTCTGTGGGATGAGCCTTCTGCTGTGCCTCCAATTGTATAAACTCAGAGGAATCTTTAATGTATGCTTGATGTCTCCAGCTCTCTGAGGTTCTCTTCTGAGGAAGCCAGTGCAGGGCATTCATCCAGGCACAAAGGAGGGAGTATGGTTCCAGAGGAAGCCACTGTTACAGGCATCTGATTCATAATCGAGTCTTTTCTCAGATGCAGTCAAAAGTTCTGACGTTTTAATATTGTTACAGGTCGGTACTATCCTTTATGATCAAGGAAATTATCCCATTAATAATGAGGATCCCCATAAATTCCAAGGGTAATGGCACTTTAACATGCATACCATTTTCTCAGAATTTATTTTTTCTTGTCCTTAACTTAGGACCACAGTGATACAGGTATTTATCATTTCCTTATTTAATCACTTCCAACTTAATTGATGGGTGATGCAAAACTCGGTATGTGTATTTATTATAGTGAGAATGACTCAGAATATTTCACTGTCCTTTCCACTGGCATTAATTGATTGAAATAACCTTGAACAGGAATCAGTTTCATTACAGTCTGATGATTCAGTTTGCATGACATTTAATTCTCTACTTAAAAGAAGCCTTCAGAGCCATATGTTCTAGAAGGCACACTTAGCCATCCTTTAATATTACTGTGTCTTCTTCATTTTTAAAATATTTTTCTGCGACTTTTAGGTAGTATTTCACTTGCTTTTTCATTTCACACATCTTTCTCCACCGACAGAGGGGCTGGAGATCCAAACCATCTAAAGGAGTTCCTTGCAGCTCAGTGCTAATGAAACTTACTTCATTGGTTTGCCCTCTTATAGAATCTTGGAAATAAAATAGCCATGTTCCAAATTCACTGACTGCAGATATGACACAGGTAATCCTTGGCTATGGCAGCTGGTGATGCAGTGAAAACTCTCCACCTTCACCTGAAGACCACGGTGAAGATCCATGCTGGATCTAGGATCCATTTTGTACAGAGTAGACCCCTCAAAAGAGGAGTGATGCCCCCATTATAGGGTAAGATGCCTCCTCAAAATGATAGTTAAAATCTCTTTTGTAAGGCAGAAAGGCATTTGTTAGAGACTTAAAGATAAAATTAAGTGGTGTGTTTCTTCAGAAGTACAGTGATCAAGTCATCTCAAAGGTCCACCAATTTAGACATTTAAACAGTCGTAGGGCTCAGAGGCACAGATCCATCACAGGGAAGCAGTTCAAAGCATAGTTCAGGAGAATATTTTAATTAAAGTGGTGGTTAGCATTTTTATTGATACCCCTAAAAGCACAGTCCGTCTACTGAAAAGTAACTTGTCTTGGAAGTACAGTCTCATAAAGTGCTAATAAAAGTGTAAAAATCTGTTTGACGGGGGCTGGGGATTTAGCTCAGTGGCTTAAGCACCTGCTTGGCAAGCGCGAGGTCATGAGTTTAATCCCTGGCACCAAAAAAAAATCTATAAAGAAAAATCTGTTTGATGTTGTCAACTAATCATTAAGTTGATTTGCATACTTCTGTATTCCCAGGGATAAATCCACTGAAAATGTCTATGTATCCTCACTTGGAAAGAAAGAAGAATATTCCATGTTAACACAACAACATCGCAATCCCCAATACCTCATAACCACTAACAGGTCCTTTAGACATAGGAAGGCATATTTATAAAATGTGATCCTTTAAACAATGAAAACTACATGCAAGTAGTTTAAGAAACCGGCAAAATGTCCCATATGCTGACATTCCATCAAAGAAAGAACCAGACACAAGTTATGTTTGCATACAACTGTAAATATCTAAAACTGCCCTACATTATTGAATGCTGAATGCTTATTAGACAAAGCTCAGGAAAAATGCTGGTGAACACTTTTTGTTTAATTATACAAATACATAAAAGTCAGATCGGTGGTAATCTTTGTGAGAGGACAAGGCAGGGATGTAAAAGAGACAACGAAGGATTCTGAGATATAGATAATAGTCCATTTTCCTAAATTTGGTTGTGTCCATATAACACTCACTTGATGCTTTTTCACTAAGCTGGATTTTTTTAACTTGGAAATTTCATAGATGTGTGATATATTTCTGGTACCCAAAGTTGGATAGTCTATATTTTTTTTCAAAAATGACTCAAAACCGAAAACTGGCTTATGAATGGTTTACATGCAAATGGGGAATATAAAAGTAAGTAAACAAGCAGGACATGTTGGTGCATAGCTATCATCATTTTGCAAGTCTGAAGCAGGAGGTTCTAGTCCAAGCTGGTCAACTTAGTGACTTAGGATGACCCTGCCTCAAAATAAAATAAAGACAGAGGATGCAGCTCAGTCTTAAAACTTAGATTCAGTCCCCAATGCTGGCATAAAGCAAAAACATACTTCATAGAGGGAAAGGTTACTAATTAAAATTTGCTTTCTCTTTTATGCTATTTAATTGGCATTCCAGTATTTCAAATTAACCCTAAATGTATGTGTGTGTATATACATATGTGTGTGCATGTAAAGAGAACTAGGTACTCTGAAACCCAAATAATTTCTACTGCACTGCCAAACATGAAATTAGGAACTCTGTACTAACCCCACTATGTGACAACAATCCCTGTGACCTGCTTTGAAACAGTCAGATAAACATTTCACAAAAAACTTTCCCATGAAGTAATTTTCATGCATATGTTATTTAAACTGAGACGGAGTTGGGATGATTTGGTTTTGTCAGTGAAACCTGCTAAACTTTGCCGGTGTCCCCCATCTAGAGTTGATATGTATTGCGTTTCTTGGGTGTTTTTTTTTTTTTTTTACTTTTATTCATTGAAAAGTTTTTATAGCTCAAAATAGAAAAAGCAATACCTTAGAAACTTAGAGCTAGCCCGGCAGGATGTTTCCTAGGATAAGGGCAAGGTCTGAGGTACACCCTCCTGATAGCCACTGCACCCTCACCTCCCTCTGGCTATCAGCCACATCTGTCCATGTTTATGCTTTGGCTTTGCTTCCTCAGGGGCAGCTGGTCCATCTGTATGCCTGGCCTCTCTATCTCAGCATCTCTTATTGACTTTTCCTAATCTTATTATTTCTGTTGATATTTGCTCTGCATCTCATGCCTGCTTTCCCAGCAATATTCATTGACATTTGTCCCTGAGGAATCTTTACATCATCAGCTTAAACAAATGAAATTAGGGTATCTGGGTGGTCAGGTCTAGACTCTGATCCAACAAAAGAGCAAATGTCTCCTTGGAGGACGCAGGAAAAGTTTGAACTGAGATTGACATCAAAAGATAAGCCTCCTGGAAAAAATTCAAGACCCATTTGGGGGGCTGGGGATTCAGCTCAGTGACATAAGTGCTTGCCTGGCAAGGTTGAGAGTTCCATTCCTGGTACCAAAAAAAGAAAAAGACCCATTTTGTTGCTGTTGTTGTTTTGTTTTGTGTAAACGTTTCTAGCTTAAATTTTGAGAGAAATCATAAAACAAAAATTTATCTTGTAATACAATCAGAAATGTAAGTTTTATCTTTTGTTTTGTTTTTGTCTTGTTTCGTTTTGTTTTTAAAAAGACATGGAAGAAATACTGTAATCTCTGGGTTCAAACAGAATGGGAATGGGTTGCAAACTTCTCTATTTAATAGGAGTATTGTCTAGCATTCCAAGTCCTACTGCATTTATATATGAAGCAGAAGTAGTCATCTTTGTGGGTTTATCTTATGAGTTAAATAAGATTTTAGATGCAAAATATATCTTTTGACATAATTCACACTGATCACTTGTTTCTAAGAGACTACTTTTTGCCATCAACTGTTATTATTGCCTCTACAGCCTCAGTCTTTGACACATTCCCCCTCTGTTTCTGGTCTTACATCACCATGTCCCCACAAGAAAATAAATCATAGGAATTTCCAGTTTCTTTGCCCAGAGTTCAGAAAAGATGTTGGCTTCCCAAGAGTCTCCATAAATTAATAGGAGAGGGAGAGGAAAGAAGTCAGGGATGGAAGTAAGGTTGGGAGGATGAAGGGTGTTAAAACTGGAAGATAGGTAGATACACAGACAGCAAAAATGATGCAGTTCGAGTCCATATCAGGAGGCTGAAAGGTCTGCAGTGGAAGCCAGGGATGGACTTGAAGGCAAAGGCAAAGACTGCAGCTCCTCTAAGGAAACAGCAAGGAGACTTCCTCTCTCCCCTTTTTATACCATTCTATTCCAGCACTATCGGCTGGTGTCACCCATACCCAACGTGGGTCTTCTGTCTTCAATGATACATCCAGCCACCCCCAGAGCTATGCTACTACAAAAGGTTGGGTGTTTCTTACTCAAGTTAACACATCGGTAGGTTAGTTATCACAACTACGGTCCACATTCCAAGTAGTAGCTCGTGAAAGGACTTTGCCCTAAATGGGAGGCTGCAGCAGTGGGAGGCTAGAAGGCGGGACCAAGGGGCTCTATCTTGAGGTCATCTCCTCCCCTAGGCAATTTACCTGTGGCACGAAATGAATTCCAATGGGCTGCTTGTGCATCAGTAATGCCCCTTAGGCACTGCCCCAAACCTAAGCTATATATATATATATACTCCATACCATGTGTCTGGCAGAGAGAAAAGCCAGACCTCAGTGGTCATGAGTGTTATACTAAGATGCTAAAAATTAAAATAATTGATCAAAAGATAATTAACAAAAGTAGTTACTTAAAAAGATAGTTATTAATAATATTGTCATTCTGTACTGAGCTCATTACCCTAATAACCAAGCACCAACCACATAGTTAACTGACCACGTTGTTCTGCTGTTCTGTAATGTGTCACCTCCCCCCCTTAGTGCCCTGTGTGCTATATCAACTTTTGTTCCCCTTGTAAGAGACAAATGATGCTGTGTCAACCATTGTTCCCTTTATGAGAGACAAATGTTCTTGGAATTGGCAGACCAAAGGCTATGAATTGGCTAACCACCCACTGTGAAATGCCTCTTACCTCAAGCAAAGGGGAACAAGGCCCACCTTATTTCTGTTTCTCATCACTATGTACTTAATGATCAATGAGCTAATCATAAATGAACTATAAAAATCAGTCAAAACTCTAACTCAGTTGCACAGCTTTGCAATTCCATCTGTACTGTGTCGCTGGGCCAGCTAAAATAAAAGCGCTTCTTTTAAAAAAGACATCTTGCCCCGTTTGTCATCTTGGGGTCTTGCCCCATTTTTCAGCATGGGGCCCTGTTTTTTGAGTAGAGTACAACAATGGGATTCTCTCTCTGCATTCTTAAAATAAAGGCCACTTTTATTTCATATTTCTATCTTTTTAGCCATGCCAAAAATTCTATCAGCTCATAATGTTTGTGAATTCATAAAATGCTTCTAAGTGATTACACTATCTCTCCCCACCACACACACACAGCGTTATTGCTCTTATATTTCAAATGGATAAAGTCTTAGGAAACATATATGAACCCCACTTCCCCACTCCCCCAAATTCAAATAATTTGAATCAAGAGATCACCATCAAGGTATTCACTCTTCTGTATATTGACCAGCCAATAAATAACAAATTCATATAGATGCTTAGGTCTGCATGAGCCTGTGGAGCTATGTGGTGAGCCAGAAAGACAGATTTCACCTTCCTG
Organism: Cavia porcellus; assembly: GCF_034190915.1. Lineage (NCBI taxonomy): Eukaryota > Metazoa > Chordata > Mammalia > Rodentia > Caviidae > Cavia > Cavia porcellus. The sequence goes on along the minus strand of NW_026947511.1, from coordinate 36,748,786 downwards.
GATTCTAACAAGAGCAACAGGCTGTGAGCACATAACTGAGAAGGTATAGAAAATCCATCATCGTCCTTGTATGAAAAACACTGATTCCTGTTCAGAGATGGAAGCACAGAGACATTTTTGTCCCAGCATAATTACAAACAGACCACACGCTGCCTTCAGTTGGTAAAGAGGGAGCGTCCCAGGGGTCTCAGAGCAGAGGGCACCCAAGTAAGGTAAAGCGATGCCCAACTTGTGCTGGGCCTGAAGGGGAAGCAGAGCTGGAATCCAGCTGGTGTATAAGTCATGGTCCTCAATTTTTCCATGACGGTGTACAATTTGCCTGGGAGTTGAGCTCCAATGGCTTTGGGCAGCACTCTCAAGCTCTCTGTTCCTCAGTTCCTTAATCTGTAAAATAGAAGTAGCAGTGTGTAAGCCATAAAATGCATATTTATATAATTATATTTCAAATTATACACAGGCACATGTGTTTTTGTTCACAGTTTTAATGAAATTGGCCGGTTTCCTAGACATATCCTGCCTCTCTTCCCTCATCAAAGATTATTCTCTATAAAGTATTTTTAGTAAAAATATCAACTGATAATTACATTTAGCAAAATATGTTCCACTCCAAATTTGTTAAAACAAATTCTATTTGAATTTTTTTGGTTAATTCTAGTGCTATAAATAAAGCATGGGCAAGGTAGCAAGAAAAAAAAAACAGACTGAATACTTAAAATTAAAATTTGAGAGGGTTCTAGCATGTCTCTTCTTTCCATTTGATTAAAAACCAATAACATAGTTTAGACATTTTGAAATGCAAATTGTAAAAATAAAGATTAACATACATTTCTTTCAATTCATTTCTCCCATAGCAAAATATATCTCTAATTGGGCACTGTTTTTGCACTTTGTACATGACAAAGACATAACTCATTGCTATTTTCATTATCCAGAAATAATCCACTAAAATGATAAAGATTGTAAGATGTTTATATCACATACCCTCTAGCAAAGCTCTTAAAATAGGCCTGCTTATCTCCAAAATTCTCTAGTCCCCAGAGGACTATCTAGAGGATTAATCTCCTTCTCTTTATCCTATGCAGCTCCTCCCCAACCACATCTCAGCCCCCATTTCTTTTCTCCTGTTCTCAGAACTTCAATCCTTTCCTCAGTTTATTATGCACAAGGAACAATACTCAGTGTTAAGAATCATTTCTCCCTAAATTACCACGTGATAATGGTAGTGAGACATGTGTGTGTGTGTGTGTGTGTGTGTGTGTGTGTGTGTGTGTGTGTACAGTGGAGGAGGTTACTCTCTGTTTTAATGGAACTTATAATGTGAACCAGACAATGGAAGGGCAAACATTCCCTTCTAAGAAATGTCTAAGAAAACATTTTGCATCTCTACTTCAGCTTAAGTTTTTGACTTCTATTCCATAACTAATATTTACAGAATTTTAGCTCCTTGTATCCACTACGTTGAAGAAATAGGAAAGTATACCACTTGGACACTGAAATTTTTTCAGCTCAGCAGAGACCGTTCTTCTCTATCTTGTGTCCGGGCTCCTGACTAAAAATAATCTGTTTTCCCTATATCTGCATTGTCTCAGCTGCTTATTGGCTGCATTATATTGCTTTGACAACACAAAGCTATAGCAGAAATTCTCGCAGGGTTCAGGATTATTGCTACAATACATATTTCAAATTATTGTTACTAATGGCCTCTAGGGAAGACCGTGAACTGACTGGCAGCTGAGCACCCTCCTGACTGCACTCTGATGATTAGAGGACCTCACACATCCTATAGGACTTCCCTTCCTAAACCAGAGAGGGGTTTGTCATGCTGATTTTCCAACCTCCTGCTCCCTCTTTCCCTAAGAAACAGATGCAAGCTGGGCACCTGTAACCCCAGCACTTAGGAGGCTGCGGCATAAGTATCACTGCAAGTTCAAGACCAGCCTGGGCTACAAAGTGAGCTCAAGGTCAGCCTGAACTGCAATAGTGAGACATTGTCTCAAAAAGTCAAAAAAGAAAAAAATGGAATAATCAATGTTTAATGTGTTTGAATTTTGGTTTTACCTCACATTTGGAATTCAGATATTTTGCCTTCTGAGGTCACTTCTGTCCCTCTGAGTCTTGCTCAGTGTGATAGTGGCAGAACAGAAATTTATTCTCATACAACAGGATTTCACCAAGAGGACATTATCAGCCTAATGGAAAAGTCCTATCTGGCATGGGTAATCCATCTTCATGAAGAATCACAGAAGCGTGTCATACTGCATAACATTTCACTTCTAAAACTTCTGACACCAGGAGAAGACACAGTTTATCAGAACATTAGTAGACTGAATCTGTAATATTGGATTTGACTAAATTCTCTAAATTGTCTTCTGAAAACAAAATAAAATAATGTGAGTTGGGATTCATATGTTTCAAAACTGGGAAGACCAACCCATTAGTCGGTTTTCATTTTAGCAAAAGTTATTCCTGGGGCACACTGTTTCTGTGTTATTCACAGTAAACATTTTAAGTCCTTTACAGGAAAGACATTCTGTGAGGCAGTTTTGGAGAAAAAATTGAAAAAGAAGAATTGAAAACAAAACATAGTCATTTCCAACCTAACAAGCAGAAAAAACCTGAATAATATATAATCTCATAAATTTTCTTGAAGTCTTAGGAGAGTTGAAGTCACAAAACTAAGAAAATTGAATTCTAAAAGAAATAAGCACCTCCAAGATAATGCTTGTTACTCATAGGCTGTTTTGTATTTCTTGGAGCATCAGGGAGGAATGAGACAGTTTATGTAGCAGGAAAGATACAGACACAATGGCATATTCCCATCAAACCAGTAACCAGGGATGCTAAGTCAGGAGAGACCTGGAGTCCGAGGAGAGCCTGGGCTCCATAGTAAGTGCAAAGACTATGTAGCAAAACCAGAAACAAACAAACACACACACACACACACATACACACAGTGAGAGAGAGACAGAGAGACAGAGAGAGACAGAGACAGAGAAACATAGAGAGCAACTAAAATTTCAGCAGACCACATGGGGCTACTGTGACCCTGGAGAAAAACTTAATCCAGAGTTTATATAAAGGATGAAAGAACTGCCATTTAGGGCAGGGCTGCTAAGGATGCTAGGAACCAGGACCAGGACAACAGAGCACAGCACCTTGTCCTGTTAGGAGTCAGGTACTGACTGGCAGGAAGAGGCAAAGCCTGGGACAGAGGAGCTCCTCCATGGCAGGGATGGTGGGAGACTGAAGGGAGATCACACACAGAGGAGGACCTCTCAGTCCCCAGCTTGAACATAAAGTACAGGGAATGTTGTCAGTGTGTCCTGTGTCACTGACAACCACAGAGCAGTTACAGAACAGCAACTGAGTCAAGCCAACTGCACAGTTCAAGACTCACAAAGAAGCCTAAGGAAAGAGGAGACTTTTCCATTCAAAATGTAAAGACTGAGCACTGCAATGTCCACTACTCACCAATGTCCACTACTCATCAAGGATTACATAAAAAGAAGAGTGTGGGTCCACACTCTGTGCTTCCTCCGTTGTCCTCGGGATGATGGTGCCTGCAAGCGGAACATAAGGACACATGCCTTTGGCAGGTGGACACTCCGGAAACCCAAGACCCAGGACAACAGCTGGCCAGAGCACACTGGTGCACACAAGCCTTTGGAGGGTAGAGTAAGCAAGACCAGCAATGTGGAAGTGTCTGAAGCAGCAGCGAGGAGCCAGCACTTGGACTCTGGAGAACTCCACCAACAGGAGGTCAGTCCCAGTCCCACATCCAGAGACCAAGATCAACTCCCACCCAGTACATTTCTGGGATCTAACATGTTCACTATCACAGAACTGTACATACCAGAGTATTTTACTACTTTTGTTCCCCCTTGTTTGTCTGATTGACTACTCTTTCCTGTCTGGTTGGATGTCATCTTGTTTTATTCCGTTTTGTATTATATGGTTATTTTTGTATTTGGGATTTTTTTTCTCCCTCTTCACTGTCTCTGATCTCTTTTTCCTTTCTTCTCTTTTCTTTTGGTTGTCTTTCTTCCTTTTTTTCTTGCTGTTTAGATTTCTTTCTTTTCTCTTTTAATTTCCTTCTACTGATCCTTTTTCTCTCTTTCCTCAACTACTTGCTGACTTTAAGCTTTCAAGTGAATAATCGTTGTCTCTGTCCTTTCTGAATATTCCTCCACATTCTGTTCGATTCTTTCCTTCCTGTGTCCTCCAGTTTCCCAAATCTGGGTGATCACCTTTTGACTGCCAGCCTTCACTCTCCTTTATTTGAACTCATTCATCATTTTAGCCTGTCCCATACACACCTTAACTCCCCTGGCCCCACAGAAGGGTAAAATCACTCCACTAAGGGGAAAATCGCTGCACGCAAGTGTATGGCATATGTCAAATTTTATTATATAAACAGAGTTTGCTCCTGTGATCACAGATAACAGGTCAATGGTTTGTCACTAGTTAAGCTATACTTGAAACTATTGCTATCACTAACTGTACTACTTTAGCCAAGATGTCATACATGTCACAAACGGTTTTTCTTCCCTGTATGATAATATTCTGATTGTATGGGGTCATAATCATCACCACACCCCAGTACCAAAGGACTGGGAGCTGAGTCAAATAGTAATTTTGCATCCTTTACAAATTGGGAAGATAGGTTCTTGAGATAGCTATTAAAAAAAAAAAAACCTACATCTAGAGGGCTTCTCACACAGCCAGGAGTGGTATCTCACACTTGTAATTCCAACACTCAGAAGGCTGAGACAAAAAGACTGCTGTTAGTTTGAGGCCAGCCAGTGACACAAAGTGAGCTGAAGGCCAGCCTGAACTGCATAATGGGACCCTGTCTCAAAAAGACAAAATATAAAATGAAATAAAGGATATCTCTGAAGAACAGACATCTAGGAAGACCCCAATGCCAGTGATAAAGCTATATATCACAAGAAATCAGCAAGTATCAACACAGAAACAAAATAAAATTAAAAAGAGAAAATATAAAATGACAAGACATAAAACACAATTCCAGATCCCCAGCCCACACAGAATCAGCCCAGAACTGAGTGAGATAGACGAAATTGAAGTCAAACACTGGAACTTTCTGAATTTATAGAAACAGAAGTAGAAAAAAAAGAAATTGAAAAGGCTATTCAGAAAATAATCTTTCAGTCTATGGCCATACCACCCTGAACGCACTCGATCTCATCTGTCAAAAAATAATCTTTCAGATACAAAAAGACATGATGCTTACAATCAAAGATATGAGCCAGGGATTTACCTCAGTGGTAATAAGCACCTGCCCGGCAAGCACAAGGTTGTGAATTCAGTCATTGGTACCAAAACAAACAAAAAAATCAATAATACTATAAACTAAAATCACAGATATTAGAGAAGACACAAATAAAAGAATAGATGAGTTTAGAAAAATGATGGAAACAAAAAATATTGAACAAAGGAAAGAAATAGAATCCATGAAACCGATTCAAACTGAAATCCAAGAGATTAAAACGTTCATACAATCAGAAACGTTCATTGAAAGTATATGCAACAGATTGAATGAAGGAGAGGATAAAATTTCAGGTCTTAAAGACAGAATTGCAACTAGTGATCATGAAAATAAATATGTCTTAAAAATAGGAAGAGCCCATGAAAATCAATCCAACAACTACAGGAAGAAGCAAAAAAGAACAAAATAGGATTATTAGAGATCAATGAAAAAGCTACACCAAGATATATAATAATCAAGATTCCAGAAATTCAGCACAAAAACAGAATATTAAAGTTGGTAGAGGAATGAAACAGGTTACTTATAAAGGAAAGCTGGTCAGAATCATGGCAGATTTCTCAACGCAAACCCTCAAGTCAAGAAAAGCTTGGAATGAAATATTTCATGCCCTAACAGGAAACAATTTCCAACTCAGATTGATGTACCCTGCAAAACTGTCTTTCAAAATTAATAGAAAATCAAGGTACTTCCATGTCAAACAACTGAAAATATTCATGAATACCAAATCTACCATACAAAGTATACTAAAAGATATTCTAGATAGAGATAAAGATGATCACAATTCTAAAAACAACTGAACGAAACCACCAGGCAGGGCAGCCAATTAAACAGGGAAAAAGCAGGGAACCAATAGCAGGAAAATAACATGATAAAGATAAGCCAATATATATCCGTTATAATCATCAATGTAAATGGCATCAACTCACCAATAAAATGAAACATATTGGCAGAATGAATCAATAAACAAGACCCAACAATATGCTATATACAAGAAAAACATTTAACTCAAAAAGAAATTCATAGACTGAAAATCAGAAGATGGAAAACAATACTCCAAAGAAACAGGAACTCAGAAAAAAAGCAGGAGCTATTCTGTTTGCAGTCAGTGTGGACAGGAAACCAAGAATAATCAAAAAAGATAAATCAGGTAATTACATACTTGTTAGAGGAAAACTTAAAGAGAAAGAGATAATATCATAAATATATATGCACCAAAAATGGGAGCATCCAACTATAGCTGACAATTATTAATAGACATGAAAAATCAAATAACAACATAATTGTAATGAGAGACCTTAATACCCCATTGTCACAAAGAGATAGATCAACTCGACAAAATAGCAGCAAGGAAGTATCAGAACTGAACCAAAACTGTGAATAAGTGGACTAAGTAGATGTTTTCAGAGTGTTCCACCCAACATCATCAGAATACAAATTCTTCTTGGCTGCACATGAGTATAGACCATATACTAGCCCATGAAACATGATTAAGTAAATGCAAAGGAATTGAAATTATCCTATGCATATTATCTAACCATAGTGCAATGAAAATGGAAATTAATGATGAAATAAAAACTCAGTATACACATGGAAATTAAATAACACCCTTCTAAATGAGCAGTAAGTCACAGATGAAATAAAGGAAAAAACTTAAACAATATCTATAACTAAATGAGAATGCAGATATAAGAACTTATGGGATTTGATCAAAGCAGTCCTAAGAGAAAAAAATTACAGTAGTGAATTGTCATATCAGAAAAACAGAACAAGCACAAATAAACTGCCCAATGTTCCATCAAAAGCTTCTGAAAAAGAAGAGCAAGCCAAACACAAAGCCTATATGAGGGAGGAAATTATAAAGATCAGATCAAACATTAACACAGTGGAGACGAAAAAAACATGAGAAACACTGAATTGAAGAGTTGGTTCTATGAAAGAATAAATAAAATTGATAAATCATTAGCTGATCCTTCCTAAAAAGTAAAGACTCAATTTACACATGGAGAAATGATAAGATCCTGTATAAATTCAGAAGATCATCAATATCTACTTTGAAAATATTTACTCTCCGCAAATAGAAAACACAAAAGGACAGCTTCCTATGTATGTATGAATTGCCAACACTAAATCAGGAAGATATAAAAATTCTGAACAACCCAATGTCAGTTAATGAGATCGAAAACATAATTAAAAATTTACCAACAAGAAAACATGGAAAGCAATAATTTCTAACTCATTCTTGGAGGCAAGCATTACCCTGATACCAAAACCAGAGAAAGACCCAATCAAAAAAGAGAACAATAGGCCAATCTCCATAATGAACATAAATGCAAAAATCCTCCATAAAATCCTACCAAGCAGAATACAACAAATCATTGAGAAGATTATAAACAGTGACCAAGTGGAATTCATCCTATGAATGCAGGAGTGGCTCGACATATGCAAATCAATAAATGTAATGCGTCGTATCAGTAGAACTAAAGACAAAAGTCACATGATCATCTCAGTAGACAGAAAAATCTTTTTATGAAGTCCAGCATTCAATAATAACTTAAAAAACTGGAATAGATGCTCTTTACCTCAATTTGAAAAAAACCATCTATGACAAACCAACAGCCAACATCATATTAAACATATAAAAACTGAAAGCTTTCACTCTGACACCAGAAACAAGACAAGGATGTCCACTATCACCACTCCTATTCAATATAGTTCTGGAACCACTAGCCAGAGTAATTAAACAAGAGAGACATAAAAGGAATAAAGATAAGAAAGGAAGAGGTTAAACTATCATTACTTGCAGATGAGATGATACTACACATAGAAGACCTCAAAAACTCCACCAAAAGATTCCTAGAGTTCGTAACCAAATTCAGTAGCATAGCTGTATACAAAAATCAATAGTACTCTTGTACACAAACAACAAACTCAAGAGAAATTAGGGAAACCACACCCTTCACAATAGTATCCCCTGAAATTGAAATACTTAAGAGTCAATCTAACAAAAGAAGTGAAGCATCTATACATTGATAATAACAGCAAAAGAGATCAAAGAAGACATCAGAAAATGGAAAGATATTCCTTGCGGATGGATAGAAAGAACCAACATAACGAAAATGGCCATTCTCCCAAAGTTGTTATATAGATTTAATGCAATTTTGATCAAAATATCATTAGCATACCCCACTCCCAAAATTCATCTGTAAGCAAAAGAGAGCTAGAATACAAAAGATAATGCCTGGTAACAAAAACAAAGCACAAAGCATTTTAATTCCTGACTTGAAATTACACTACAAAGTTACTGTAATAAAAACAACATGCTATTGGCAAAAACAGGCCTGAGGATCAGTAAGGCACAATGAAACATGCATACATATCCCAAAACATACTCAGCCACATTGTCTTTGACAAAGGAGCCAAATATGTTCACTGGCAGAAAGATGACCTCTTTAACAAATGGTGCTAAAAAAAAACTGGCTCTCTTTACATCGAAGACTAAAACTAGACCCATGTCTATCATCATACACTAAACTAAAGTCAAAGTGGTCAAAGATCTAAGTACTAAAACAGAAACATTAAATCTATTGAAAAAATAGTAGATAAAGATCTGGAAGACATAGGAATAGGCAGAGACTTCATGAACAAAACCCAAACAGCACAGGAATAATCATAGATAGATAGATCTAATCAACAGGATATTATCCCTCCCCCTTTCCATTAGAATATTCAATATTTCACTCTGATTCTTCTCCTTTCTCTCTAATGAGGTTTATGCAAAAAGTCTAAGATCTTTGAACTCTAGAAATATTCAGGTTATACATTATCTATGTCCACCATTTCCAATCTAAAGTGTTTTACATTAAATTAGAATTTAGTTGCTACTTCAGAATTAGGATATGCTTCATAATTTGGCTATTTGTTAATAAACAGCCAAACAAAATACATATGTATAAATGATAAAAGTCATTTGTATGCTATTTTTAGTCTACCTAATACATTGTTTACTCATTACATGTTTGTTCTGAACCTTGGAAAGTGTATGTAGTGATGGAGGAAAGCAAAGAGCTATACTTTAGGATGTCAAAAGTATCTGCCTGTCTCTGTAGGTCAGTTAAACTAATGTTTGGTACAATCAAAAAGAAAAGCAAGCTCAGCATGGTAGTGCCTTCTTATAACCTCAGCATGCCAGAAGCTAAGGCTAGAAGACTGCAAGCCTGGACCACATAGTGAGACCTTGTCTCAAGCAAACGAAAAATGAACAATGCAGAGTGAGCTGCAGATGTAGCTCAGTAGAAGAGAACCTGTCTACCATGTCCCATGCAGAAAGCTGTTGGCTCTATCTCCAGCAATGTACAAAAAAAGCATAAAAATTAAAACAGAAACGATACCATTTGGAAGAGTGACCAAGCACAATGGATAAGCTTAAATAAGGGCACCTAAAAAGGGTTAAATTAAAAGAAGAAAAAGCAGGAGGAAGAGGAGAAGGAGGAGGAAGAAGAAGAGGAAAAAGAAGAGGAAAAGGAGAAAGAGAAGAAGAGATGAATATATGAGAGGAAATGGAGGAATGACAAAGCATTAATTAAGAATTTTGGCCAGATGTGGTGGTGCACGCCTGTAATGCCAGCACTCAGAAGGCTGAGGCAGGAGGAGTATCAGGAGTTTGAGGTCAGCCTGGGCTACATAGTGAGTTCAAAGTCAGCCTGAACTGAGACCCTCAGCCATACTGAGACCCTGTCTCAAACCAACAAACAAATAAAAATTAAGAATTGCCAAGAACATGCCAAGAACATGATTAGTCTCCCTGAGACTCAGTTTCTCATTTTTTATTTTAAAAATAATAAAACCCAACAAAACAAAACAGAATAAAACCAATCAAAACAAAGCAGCAAAATTGGTACAGAACTTCAAAGCAGGATACTAGGAAAACAACAGTAGCTACCATAGTATACATCTTGTTATCATCACGTGAGTTGTCCATTCTGTCAGGCATAGCAAAATCAAACAAAACAAAACAGAATAAAACCAATCAAAGCAAAACATTGAATAAAAGAAAACAACTAATCAATACAAAACAAAACAGTGAGAACAATATTGGACTTCAAAGACAGACAGAAAAATATCCCCCATATTTGTCATCCTCCCAACAGATGTTCAGACTGCTGGCCCTAAGTCTGCAAAATCAACCAAACAATTCAAGTATTTAGTTGCTTTTTGTACCTCAGTTGCTATCAACTCAGCCTGGCCTCTGAGCCAGCCAGTTGCTTACGGCAGGTAAAGGAGTGGGGCTGGGAGTTGATTCTCAGCCTGCAAGCCAGCAGGCTCACAGAAAGTGCTATCTGACTTTTCTCTTCCTGAGCCCCACGTGGCTTGTGCGGCTTACCAGAAAGGCTGGCTAGTTGGCTTCTTGGTGGGCTCCTCCCAGTTCCTGCAAGTTTCTTGTTTTTTAAATCTTGAATTGAAGATAATTCATGTATAATAAGACACTAACCTAAAATTAAGTGGTAAAAATGTAAAGAAAGGAATGTCAATTAAGAAGTGTTGATGGGCTTTTTACTGTGTAAACTTCTGTCTAGGGAAACTAGTCTAGTTATCAAAGGTTCTTTCTCCCCCATGAGATTCACTATGCTCCTAAGAGTTCAGATGCAAGAGTGTACGGGAATAAAGGCTTGAGGTATTTTCTATATGCTATTATTATTAAAAGCACTATTTTAACTTTGGAGCGACTGAAGGTATTACAGTATAGATAGAAGAAGAGTTTAATAACCACTTATTGCATTATTTTAAAATAAACTATCACATCCTAGCTCCATGGATCACAGGGTCAACATTCAATGTCTCTAATCTATTTTAGAAGTGTTTTCTAAGGAAGAGTAAGTTTTATTAAAGTAAAAGTCTACCAGGAACTGTTTAAATACTTGACACATAAAAACTAGAAATGCAGTTTTGACTACTGCATTTCTGAATGCAGTTTTGGAAAATATATTAACCTACATTTGTTTCATAAAAAAACAGCATTTGAAATAGTTTTCCTGATATTACCTGTCATTATCCTGATGAGTATTAGTACTTCATTTCATAAACAAGGAGAATGAAGCTCTGATGATCCCTAGGACTGCCTACATGTCACTCACAAGTCACAGAAATGGCATTTGGACCTGCTAAATGTGAAGTGCAAATCCTCTATAGAGAACACTTTCCTGTCCTTCATGGTTCAAGAAGGTTTATTATGATATTTCAAAGAAGTTATTGGAATTCTAGTAAGTTAGTTCTAATCTACCACTACCAGTGCAACCCATGATGAGAAAAGGCACTGAGACATATATACAGTTGTGGGGTCCTAAGTCCAGTCAAGATGGTGGTTCACCAGAACAAGGGCCTCCACCCAGAGCCCTCTCAGGTTTTATTAATTCCCCATGAGGGAAGTGGCTCAGGGATGAATGACTGGGAGAGTGGCGGGAAATACATGACTGCAGTGAGCTGGGCTAAGTAGGAGGTCTGAGATTACCCCAGCAATAAGCAGAGAGCAAGAAATGCAGAGCAACATGGTCTCGAGTCACATCCATTTACCTATGAAAGCCTCAGTGTGATCCTTCTTTATAGATGAGCAAATACCATATTATTTCCCTAGTATAAGAAACTGAAACATTAAGTAAGCTACAAAATCTTTAATAAGTACTGTGAAAGGGTAAGAAACTGCTCAAAAGAGGAAAAATAACTCAGGGAAAAGGGAAAAAGAAAAAAGATAAATTTGTGTATACACACTTAAGATAGCTACTAATTCTATTAGTTCTTGGAACAAAACAGTTAACATTCATAGGATTAGATCACTTTTGAATGTTTATATCTAGTAATCTGTGTAACTTTTTTGAAGATAACTATGCAAAATAACAATCTTAGTTATGTTCCTACTACCTTGATTTGAAAACCTATATTGTCATTGTTTTGGGATCTTTTGTTATTGATATTTATTTGTTTCTTGTTTTTCTTGTAATTTGTTTTGTTTTTCCCTCTAAGACAGAAAGGATAGATATACCTTGAATTAGAACTTTTAGAACTTCTCCTAAAGAGATTAAAGGAACTGATTTTATTACATGTGATGATATTAACAGCTACTTTGAAGAAATGAGACATTATGGTAGCCATTGCTGATTTCCTATCATCTTTTGTGAAAACCAGTAATGCTTTTATTGCTTGTTTAAAGTGGTTTTAGTCTGTTTTGTATTACTTAATTTCAATATATGTGAAGGTATGGACAGCTATTTTGAGGAGAACAAGAGACATTATGGTAGCCATTGTTGATTTTCCTATTGTCTAGTTTTGAAGGCTTGTAATGCTTTCATTCTTTTGTTTTGAATGATTTTATACATTTTTGTCTTGTTTGAATTCATTTTGTGTGAAGATATAGACAACTATCTCAAAGAAAACAAGAAACATTATGGTAACCACTGTTTATTTCCTGTTGTCTTGTTTTGAAATATGTATTGATTGTTTTATTTTGATCTGCTTTGTTCTGTTTTGTTTTGTTCTCTTTAAAATAAAAAAATTAAAAAATTAAAAGACATGCAGAGTGAGCAATCTGCTTAACACAGCAGAAGCAGTATCTAATAATTTGTCATTGGTGCTTCAGTTCTGATGCACAATCCTGTTTGCCACAGGAAGTCATAGCATCTTTCTCAAGGCTCAGTCTCAGCTGATAGTGTGGAGCATGGCTCTCCATCCCACCTGGCTCAACCACGGATTTGGGGAGTCATTAGGTGGGGTAACACTGACCTATCACCTTGCTTTAGAGATTATACGTCAGCTCCTCAGCCAGCCCAATTTACATTGCTTAAAGCCAATGTAAGGGACAAAGAAATAACCCAGCCAGCTCTGTACATAACAATGCATGGAGATAGGGCCACGTTTATCCAAAATGGAGATAGGTGCTCCTCTTTTCAAGGAGAGTCTTCTCTATGGTCCCCCAGAGTCCACAGTCAGCAGGCTTCTGTGAGACCCAGATAAGAAGGAGCCAATATTCCCATGGAACCAATGCTCTCATAAGACATTTCTTACCAAGTCATCACACTGTCCCCTTTCAGAAGCATTTGTGCCCTGGGCACTCCAGGGCAGGTCTTGAAGCCACACATATTCTACTCCTTTTGAGCCTTGTAATTTAATCCCTTACTTTAAAATTTTTAATTAATACCTAAAAACATAAAAATTGTATATACCAATGGGATATCATGTTATGTTTTGGTAAATGTATATACTGCATAATGTTTACATCAGGTTACACATTTATCATTTCAAACATTTATCATTCCTTTAGGCTGGCAACTTTAAAAATCCTTTTTTCTAGCTATTTGCAATGTACAGTACTTTGTGTTCATTTATGCTTACTCTACTGTGTAATAGCACACCAGAACAAATCTTAATTTTAAATTTTTAGACTAGTACTTGCTTACTGTTTAAAATAGAGCAGTTATAGATTGGAATGTGAGCTTCAGTTATAGATTTATTCCATGTCAAGTTAAGACCTTGGGAGACAGAGTGTGAGGAGGGATTATACAAGAAAGAATGAGGCTGAGATTGCAGAAAAGTAGCATCTTCCAAGAAAAGTGCAAAATCTAGAGCACAGATGGTCAGCCTCTTGAAGATAAATATTATGCACAGGGAAATGCTACCAGTAATTCTATTTTCTCTGGCTCGTGGGTTAGAAAACAAAAAGTACAAATGACAGCAGAGGAAATCATACACAAGGATTTCACTGTGGTAAAATTTTACAGATCCAGAAGTTAGTCTTTAAAAATAGGCTTCAAAGATCCAGGTTCTGAGAATGGTAAAAGTAGCCAGATTATTTACTAAATACATGCTATAGAATAATACGCTTTAGGTAAAAAATCACAAGACATCATATTGACTTGTGAGCAAAGTCATTCAGTGAGACTGTTCTGTGAATGTGGAAACTTTAGCTCAGGTAAATAAAGTTTTGGTCTGTGGTCCTTAAACTGGTAGGTGGGAGGAGACTGGAGTTTAGCCCCCATGTCATGATTCCAGAATCCTTTTCTTTAATGAAGAACTAATTAAGTACTTGGAACTATCTGGAGTAAAAATTTGAACTGGAGAGGTAGAAAATAATAACAATAATACTGACAGTATATAGCACTATTAGAATAATAATTATTATGGCAATGAATTGAGGTCTTTCCATTATTTTACTGTTCTAACAGTAACATTTATGCAAAGTATATCATATAATTTTTCTACTAATGAAGAAAATGTGATACACTTACATTAATAACATTCACAAACTCAAACAGCTAGAGCTGGTACAACTTGGGTTCAAACTAATGAAGTTTGACTCGGGCATTGTAACACTGAGCCTCGTTCTCCCCAAACAGCTTGCTCAGTGCATCAGCCAGTATGCCTGAGATGGCCAAGAATTTCGCTTATGTCAAGAAAAAAATGCATAATCATCATGTGTGTGTGTGTAGCTTGTAAAATACTAAAAATTGTGACTACAGATTACTCTAGAAAGAGTGAGGCAACATCAGTGACATCAAGACAGATCTATCATCTATAAATCCATTTCCGTTTTTCTTCACTCATGAAGGCAGAGTTAGTTTTTATTGTAAGAAACAGAATCTTGAAGCTGTTGATTATGTTGTAATTTTGCAGCTGGAAGTCCCTTGGTCCCTTGGGTACTTCCCATCTTTCATATTTACTTACATGGCTTTCATTCCAGAGCTGAAACCTTCAGGAGCATACAGCATTGCTCTAGCAGAGACCTTCGTAAGACTGGATTCCTACCAAGCTCTCCTCCGTGCCAGCACATTTTCCTCTGTTACAGATTCGGATGACAGGATGACAGCCAGGCTCTGCCAGGCTGCCCATCCCATGAATCACCCTGATGTTGGGGTTTCCCTGTCTTCACTTCTCTTGATCATTTTGTTAGTTATGCTACAATTTTCCAAGGAGAGAGACATTCTGGAATGTTGCAAGTTACTGAAAAGTTTTTGTGTGTGCTCTGAATAAGAAGAATCCATCTACAAAATTAGTCCAAGATTAAAGCGTCAAATTCTCTTCAAATTGGAGGTTGTATTTGTAGAAATGGGAGAGAAAGTTGACCACAGGAGACTGGTCACAGGACTCATGGCAGCAAGATGCCCATCAAGTCCATGCTGATCTGAAGTAACTGCACCTGACAATCAGATGCTTTGAAATGAACCCAGCACTTCCCATCTTCCATATTTACTTACTATTAAATGCATCCTTCTTCTAATTAATTATATTACAAAGCAAAAAGAGTTCTTAATTATTCTTTCCTTGCATATAATGATTTTAAGCATTTTGACTCTGCTGTATGAAAACTGAGCTTTTATTATGTAAATACATAAGAACTCCAAGGTGGGATTCTGGCAAAGTCACTCATATGAGTCAGCTCAGATACCTTTACCTCCTTCTTTTGCCAGAGACCTAATTGCTTCATAATGAATAAACAAGAGAAGGAGTCAGCAATTCTAAGTGAACTATGACAAATTAAATGCATTGATTTAATCTGCATTTGGAGAGGCATTTTCTGACTGTTTGCCAGAATATGCTCAAGTTTCAAATGGAGCTCCTCATGATTGAGTGAAACTAAATAGCTGTTATCAGAGAGTGGGAAGTGTATGGACCTTAGACAAAGACAGACACACTGTGATTTATTTAATCAACCCTCATTGCCATTTTGTCATCTTTAAATCTGGAATTTTAAACCTCCCTTGGAATTGTGTTAGAATTAATTATAGGATATGTAATTTATCCCTTACATTGGCTGACAGGTAACAGATGGTCAACAAATATTGTTATTAAAACTGAAAACGTTGAAAAATGAGCTAAATGTAATACCTATTTAGGGCTTTTATGTATCCACAAGCAGATTAAACAGGGGCCAAGAGAGACTTTGCTCTCTCAGTTGTTTCTATATCTCTAATTTTTATACAAATGTGTGCTACAAGGGTGATGAACTTAAACATCGAGTTGAATCTAATAAAAGTATTACTATAAGAGATAAAGCCTAATTCTAATGATTCATACAACACTTCTGAATTTTTTTCTGCAACCCTAAGTTTTAGTTTCATTTCTGCTGGGATCTTGGTGATCTATCTGTAAGTAAGTTCTTGCCCCACACAGAGTTTTCTGGACTGTTGCTATTTATGAATCCTCCTGCTTTTCAACAATCCCTGGAGTTTTACAATACTTCAGCCATTGAATTTTCGCTCACTGGGTACTAGGGGGAAAAGAATGATATCTAAAGTGATAGCACTAAACAACAATACCAAGAAACCAGAAGAAACCAGAGATTTTACTGAGAAGTGAACATTAAAGCCCAACAAAGGGGATATTAAAAGGGCAGCTCACATTATCTGATGCGATGTCAGCGCTTCATGGAGGAGCCTTAAAGACTAAATTAATCTGAAAGCTAAAAGCCAAATTAATCAACTAAGACAGACCCTTTTTTAAAAGTATGTGAAGATGCAGTGTTTCATTCTTCAGTTTCATTTGAATTCACTTCAGAAAGTCATACAGTTCATTGATGGATTTGGGAAAATCACCGTCATTTATGTGAAGTCCCTATGTGCAAACACCTAGAAAGCAAGTTAACATTTGAGCATTCTGAACTCTGAGAGCCAGGCAAACTGCTAGCAACACTAAGCGTGAGATCTACAGGATCAGTTTCCCAGTGCCAGTGTCTGGTGGATCCTTCTCCCCGTGGGTAAACTTGGGCACAAGAAAGAATCCTTCACTGAGATTCCCTATTATATACCATACATAAATATTAATTCCTCATACCATTATTATTAAATAATGTTTAATAACTATATAATGTTATATATGTTGCTTTGTATGTATTATATATAAAGAATAATCAATATACACAGAATGCTTAAATTTTTAAAAATTTATTATGGTAAAAGACATATTGCCATTAATCTCCCTCAAAAAATGTATCACTTCAAATACATTTATCCCAGCATTCTTGATACTTTATCAAGTAGTTCTGGAAGCCCTGTTTTGTGAATGTCCTCGTGAGGTGTGGCCCACGCCACCCAATGGGAAGGCAGGCTGGAAAAACATCACACTCATTCACTTATTCACTGGATCTGACACTATCTGACTTCTGGCTCTTTGTCAAGATCAAAACAACTAAGAATTGTGAGCCTTGACTCACTTGAGGACAGAAAGCAGAACGAGAACACAGCTAAAGGTGCTCATGAAAGAGTACTTCAGAACTGCTCCAGAAAATGGCGGGAATGATGGGATAAGTATGTTCAAAGGAAAGAGGAATATTTTAAGGAGGGTGAATGGCAATATGTCTTTTTTACTGTAATAAATTTTTAACACCGCATTTTTGATCCCACCTCATGTATACATTATGAAGTCTTTGAAAATCAACTCCAATAGCAGGAATTATAAAATTTACTAGAACTTTAACTTCAAATCTCTTTAAGTTTTTAAAATTCTCCTTCATTTTTCTTGACATATCATCCAATTAATATTCAAAATTACTGAGCACTGTTGCTGGATGTAGAAATAATTTATCTTGGTTGTTGCTGTCTTTTTTCCATCTCCAAATGTGTGCCGTCTTTTTTGCTAGTTCTGATGTTATTACTAACAAATTCTCTAGTGCTTTCTGCGATGGCTCATTTATCTGCTAGTACAGCTAGTTATTTATCAAGGATGAAATAGTTACTATTTCCAAACTTCTGATGATATTCTCTTTGAATTCAGGGGCACTTTCTCTTGACATAGCATCCCTCATCAGATACTTTGTTTGTGGAATATTTTTATTTTACAACCACAATCCCCTCCCTTGAGAGTTGAATCCATTCATATATTTTCTGCTCCTACAAAAACATTCTGAAAAAAAGTTTTCAAAATGATTTATGGGGGCTGGGGATTTAGCTCAGTGGCATAAGCATCAATTAAAAAAATGATTTCTGTGCATTCAGTATTTGCAGGAAGGAATACTGAAAAGCATGACATGGAACTAGAGACTTATAAAAAATAACACAAGCATTTGAGATCATACAAGATGTGTAACTGTCAACCATAAAGCTGATTATGAAGCTGAAATTGTCTTGAATGGAAACAATAGACCAAAAGAAACAGATTCAGGAGTTTAAATTTTTCCTCAAATGTATAGGAAAATATTTTTAAATGTTTAATCTTTGTTAATATATATTATATATATACATATATCTTTATATTAAAGAAAAGTTTCAGCTGAGAAAAATTATGAAAGCAGGCAAAATTACCAAAGCTTTTCTTTTAGTTTTGTTTTTTCAGTTTAAATTAAATGCCCTCATTTTGATACCTTCTTAGAGTACAGTTAGAAATTTAATGAAAGAGATAGGAAAAACATATTCTTTCTTTATGTTACTCTGAAATATGATAATAAAGCAATGAGATTGAATATATAAAATTCAAAATTAGGTATATTGTATATGTACTCAACACTTTCCTTACCAGGATGTGATACCAGAGCCCCTCTGTTCCACATCCTCCAAAATTATTCAAATTAACAACTTAACTAAGATTCCTCAAAGTCCACGTTATCACACTCTGACCCCTCTATAACCTTTCCTGCAGTATTAATTTGTCCAATTGGACAATTGTGAGTGCAATACCTGTGGGACACCCCAAGCTCCTGCAGGCATCCTGGGAACCTGAGCGCCATCCAGGGAAACCACAAGGCATCCAAGGCCCTTGTGGTCATCCAGAGGGAAATGTCCAATGCACAGCTATATTACCAGTTCTATATGTTAAGGAGCAGCTACCAGAAAGAAAATATGGTTCTCATACAGCAATTTGAAACACGGGAGTAGGCACAAGTATTTAGGAAATAAAGGTACAGTGGAAAGAAGATAGACCTGAATCTTGCAAGGGAATATTAAAAACTGGCAATATGCTAGGTAAATACCATGTTCACAGAAACTTACACAGCTCTTATCAGGAACAAACAAGGAAAAGACTGGGAGCTCTTATCACAATGTGTGTGTGTGTGTACCTTTGTATCAATATGAAGGATTTAGAAAAACAGCGAGAGATCACACATCTATTCCAACTTGCAGAAGTTTCACTAAAATGTACAGTTAGCATATAGTAAGATGGGTGCAGTATGGAATTTGTCAGCCTCCAGAATTGAACAAGCCAATTTCCTTTAAAGATTTATTTCATATATCTTTTCATGGGTGTATCCCATAAGGTCTGTCTCATTGGAGAAGCCTGACTAATATATAGTCTATTCTCTAATCTATGTTTTAACACTGAGAAAGGTGACCTGGGTACCTCTCCCTGAATGCAGAACAATTGCTGCAACAATAGTTAAATCAAGTCTTATTTCCATACACTGATATATACAGAGTGGGTTATGCTATTCTCTTCTTTGTTTAATTGGCTCTAAGCGATGCAAATAAGGCTAGCTAAAGTACTGATATGTAATCCTTGAAGCCAACCTGACAATTTCCTGTTTCCTCACATAGTGCTCTCTTGAGCACTCTTGAAAAGGATTGAGCAGAGCAGAAAGGCAGAGTAAATCAGCTCCAGGAATGTCAGTTGGGCACAAGCCTCAAAATAAGAGGCTATGACTCCCCAAGACACAAAACTTTGCATATCAAAAACTGAAGCAACAGCTTCCTAAAATCATTCAAATGTTACCCTAAGTGAGTTGTGCAGACTGATTGCTCTGTGTATCATTCTCCCTGCATATTACAAAGATGCTTTTCTCTCCACCTGGCTAGCCAGCTCAAGTTACTCAGATAGATCCTGCCATCCTCTGTCACTCATCCTTAAACCAAGCCCTTCTGGCCTTTGTCCATATATCCTCACTTGGACAGGACTTAGGGCCCCTTGGCTTGTCCATAACTTTGAATATGTCTTAGTGTCTTTACTCTCAACATGGGTTACATTGGAGGTGATAGATTGAACTTAACTCTTTGGAATTCCAATAACATTTCTATGAGATTACAAATATAACTTTCCAAATTACAAGGTGAACTGGAAAAAAGATTACAATATTTGAATTACAATATATGATATTGGGACTTCAATATAACACTATTATGTGAGATCTGGTGAGAAAAAGAGAAAACAGGTCTTTATCCACCCATATATTTTCCCCATACTGCTTGTTAAGTATCTTCTAATCATGTTAATTCCAAATTTCTATGGTCAAAAGAAACTGCCAGCCACTACCCTGGATCCATCTATGCGTGGATCCAGCACTACTGCAGCGTGGGAGGTGGTGGTGGCCAGGGTGAGGAGCACCATCCTTTATTCTGGCCACAAGAACACTACTCTGCTGCTTCCTTGCTGTGCATAAAAAAAAGCAGCAAAAGAGAAATGAGCGTTTGCAAGAAAGTGCAATTTTTAAAAGTATGCAATGTAAATGGTGCATGAAAGGATTTATGTAATCTTTATATTGCACCTGTCCAAATATGAGGACTAAAAACTGGACTGGTGGGCAGAGTGGAAGTATAAGGGTTTTCCCCCCTTTTACTATTTCTAAACAGGAACACAAGTATAACTGATGTCAGGCACAGTCCAAAACCCAGCTGTTTGTACTGTGTAGTTTGATAAATTCTTACCATGAATATCGGTCACAGTACATTTCACAGTGCGTAATGAAGCATTTTGAGATTTCTTGTTTTATAACTAAACACTTCAGAATAATCTCCAGATTGGTAAAAGAAGAGAATCACAGAGGCAAAGACCATTTTCCAAAAGGAATTGTCATGAAGTGAAAGCAATGGATGAAGGACTAGGGAATTTGGTTCCTTCTGATCCTGAAATCCTCTCATTCTAATGCATGAAAACACAGAATATATAAAGTTTGCATGCTAAATGTTGTTACACTACAGTTTCAGAATGCATTTAATGCCTTCTGTCTGGCATAGCCTACTTTTTCTTATCTTACTCCGACAATAATAATCTAAATTAGCATTTTAAAACCTGATGTGCACTGTGGTGTGTTGAATTTTCAGAATTTACTCTTTCAAATGCTTCTGAAACACATATAGCATTATTTTCAATACACAATTGTAGAAAAAAAAAAACTAAACTAGAGAATTTGATCCCTTTGTCCAAGATAACAGAATGCTAGAATAAACATGGCACTGGGATGTGACCCCTGGTTTATTCCTCTCACATGCTGCCAACCCTGAGAGCAAGTGGATCAAAGGACATTTATCTGACATGGATTTGGTGAGACATTGTAGTCTTGTGAAATCAAGCATTGTCAGTTTCAATCATGGCCCCGCCATCAACTACTTATAAAAAAAAAACACAATATGACCAGTTGCTACAATTCCTCAATTTTAAAATATCACTGGAAAAGGTGTGACATTAAAGGACCTGGCCTAGATCCCCAAAGTCCCAAATGAGTATGTAGAAAAGGTTTAAATAAGTGAGACACGTAGCATTATATTAGGGCTCCAAGATCAAAACTCTCTGCAGTTTGAGACTCTGGGGGCTAAGGCAAGGAATGTCTCTAGGTGGCCTGTATTTACTTAGTTTTCAAACAAGGAAGAGGTTACTCCGGAAACTGAACAGACGTTGGGAGTGGTTCAAGTGGTTCAAGTTACTCTCCCAAGTAACAGCTTATGTTTAATTTAGGAGAACTATCTTATATTGATTTAGGAGAAGTATCTTAGGAGAAGCTCTGCATATTGCATTTCACTGCAAGAGTGAAATGCCTGAAGCTACAGGCTTTATTTAGTTAACTGGAGTTGGGACCAGGTGTCCTCAGCTGTGACCTTATCTTGCCCTTTGAGGCATCTCTTCCTTCCCAGGTCAGCCATGCCCCCTGGCCATGCCACAGCCCTGCACGTGTATTCAGTTTCCAGTTTCAATGGCTCCCAATACTGTGAGAATTCAGAGACAGCAACTATGTATTGACACTAATGCTATATGTGTTTCACAAAGCTATTTGCTCCCTTACCAGCTTACCTTACCATCACTTATGCTTTTCTAGCCACTTTCTAAACTTCCTGTGCATTTTTACCCCACTTTTATATCTGTGTGTAGAAGGGCAGCTATGGGGAATACTATATGACAGTAATAAGTGGATGAGTAATAAATATTAAATCAAAGTACATATGAGTTTATTTGAAAATTGCCTCTGTGAGATTCCAACCTATTTGTTCCAATAGCTAAATATAATCCTTTATGTTTAGCTCTTTTTGAGCATAGATTGGACTTTAAGCATCAATATCTCTATCAATGTTTGACTGGCTTGAAGCCATATACCTTCATTCGGCTGTCTCCGGCCACAGCTTGCAGGGAGAGTAGGCATTGGGTAAACCTAGGTCAGGTAAAGCTGTACTGCCCTTGAACAGAAGTGCTAGTTCAGCACATATCCTTTAGTGGAGAGGGGGAATTCAGGACAATGGAGATCAGCTCATTGCATAATATTTTGTTGTTTTCCCTGCAAGCAAATCTGATTGGTGTCCTGACCTTATTTGAGTCACTAATACTCATATAATACAAATTTAAGAGTCTTCATTATACAAAGTAATTGTTAGATGATTCTCTGTATTTTCCATGAGTCAAAGAAAACTAACTTAATAAGAGCAACATCTATCAGCCCACTCAATCACACATCAGCAAATATACAAATTATCACCATCAATTCTTACTGGTGCTAAATTATACATATCACAATTCATTCATCATAATCTGTGTTTCCTGGAACTAATAAAATTATGTCACAAGCAGAATCACATTTGTTACTATAAAATAATCATAGAGAATTTCTTTCTTTGCAGTGACCCATCTACAGGTCCCATTTTACACTATAAAACTGACAATTTAATATCAAGTTCCTAGACTCATTGTGTTGAATTCAAAGACTTTTTAGAGCTCCCAAAATATCCATAAGTTTTCTGTATTGGTGCTAGCATATTTACATAAATAAGGTGTATACTTTCCATAAGATTTCTAGAACATCCTGTGATTATGCAAAATTCACAAACATAGATGCATTCCTACACTAGTGCCTTGCAAACAAACTATGGTATTATAACTAAGATTCAGATCTTGACCTCATTCCCCTCTCAATACACTTATTTTACCTATTCCTATTGTTCTTGCTAACCTGTTAACACTTACAGACTTCTTGTTTTATAATATCTCTATGGTCATGGATCTCATGGCTTTCTTATTCGAAATTTAAAAACACCTTCTAAATGCTAATCAATGAATTCAACAAGTATTTATTGAATACATAGAATATAGCACTATGCTAAGCCCTGTCAATGCAAATGGAAATGTGGAAACAGAAACACACGTTCTTAGGATGAGTTAGCAATCACTTGTGAAGTCTGGAGTCTCACCTAATTTTACAAGAGAGGATTCAGAATTTAAATTTTTGAAGAGCCAGAAGAGGCAACATATTAAGCCATCAACACTCTTACTTTAACTTGTATCATCTAGTAAAATATTTTTTCTTTACATAGCACATCAAGAACCAAGTTTTATGAATAAACTGAAAGAATAACAAATCAGATGAGGCATGTGATAGGAGTAAAATAGGAAATTTTAAGCAGAATATCAGCTAGGAGTGTAACAGGTATGATATTGCTAACCCACATACTATAGAAAATCTCTTAGGTACTGAAACAGGAGGAGTAGGAAGAGAAGAAATATTATAGAAAGTGAAATCTAGACCTTGAGAGTTTTGCAAAGACCATCAGAATATGAATGGGAGAAGTGCATCTTTAGCAATGGGCTTTCGTATTTTAGAGGTGATTCTACTAAAGGATTGTACAACCTCCCACAGTGTCATCATCCCAAGGGGTGTGTATCTTTACCATTGATAAATCTGCATTGGCTAATTGCAATCACCCATTGTTCATGGCTTATATGAGAATTCACTTGAGATTGTACATTTTATGGGTTTGGATGAGTACGTGAGTCTATAAGGACAGACTAGCAAGTTTTATAAGCTTAATGAAGCTCAACTTGTCAGTTATTGCTTCTATGAATTTTGTCTGTAGTATTGTTTCAAAGAAATCATCATGATGCTTGTGGTCACCTACAATGCCTGTATTTCTTTGCAAAGATCAGCTTACTATATTTATGGAGTCTGATAGAACTGTGGGGGACCGGCGGCGGCTGAAAAGATAAGAAGTATGAAATATAAATGACCTTTATTTGAGAGCTACCTCCAATCCCCTGGGGTGCGGCATCTCCCCCTGGGGTCGGCGATCTCTCTGTGGAACAGGTGGAGTGGAGGCATACATGTAGCTTAGGTTGGGGGTGGTGCCTGAGGGGCATTAAGGATGCACAGGTAGCCCATTGGCACTCATTTGGCGCCAGGGACAAATTCCTAGGGGTGGGGGAGATGGAGCTCCTTGGTTCTGCCTGAGGCTTTACCAGCTACAGTGTCCTGTCTGGGCCAAAACTCTTTCAGAGTCTATTTCTGGGATATTTATTCTGTGACACTCATCTGTTAGCCTATCCTTTTGCTAGTGATCACTGCCCCAATACTGCAGCTTTATGTTGTATCTTGAAGTTAGGAACATCAGTCCTTTAACCCTTGTCTCTTTTAATATAGCACTGGCTCCTTCTTATCTTTTACTATACCATGTAAAAATTTACAGTCAGCTTTCAAGAAATAATTTTCTGGTTTTTTTAATGGAGCTTGCAGTAAATCCACTGGTAAGTTGAAAAGAAGAGACACTTTGACAACATTAAGTAACCCTATCATGAATATGGAATCTCTTTCCACTTCGTCAGATCTCTGATTCTGTTTGTAAGAGTCTGTAGTTTTCCTAGTATAGATTTTGTACACATTTTTTCATTTATCCCTTTCATCTGTAAGCTGCTGATATAAAGCAGTATTATATTTTTAGTTTCAAATTCTACTTGTTCATTTCTCAGTAAGCCATGACTTCTCTTATTCCTCTGTCTCTCCACTCGGTTGAGTGATTTATTCTCTGATTTTATCTTTCTCAGATCTAAAATGTACTCATTTCTTTCTATATTTCAAAATCTTACTTGTTAAAATGGAGTAGTGATATCAAAAGTCTTCATACACAGAAACGGGACAGAAACTGGAAGTCTGAGCAATAGTTTCAAGCTAAGCACTGTGAATTTCTCTGTGGTCTTACTCAAAAGAAAGCATGCCAGAGAAGCATTACATACAGTTAAAGCCAAGCACAGGATCCTGAGGTTGTAAGTTTGACAGGAAAGTGATTCTATTTTGATATGTTTTATGTACTGTTCCCTAACTTTAAAAAACTGAGCCCCTATATAAAGAAAGAGAATGAAAAGGAGGAGGGAGAGGTGAAGAGGAAGCACATGACCAGCAGGAGGAAGGAAAAGAGAAAGAGGAGGAGGAGAAGTAGAAAGTATAAGTGAATAACAGGAAGCAGGAGAAGGAGACAGAGAAGAAAAGGAGGAAAGGCTCACAGAAAGAGGTCATTTCTGGGTAGATAGTAAAGGGATGTGTGGATGGAAATAGGGATGATGTTCAAGTACGAAGAGCATGCCTGATTTCTGTATATAAAGAAGGCAAAAAATTCTAATCTCGGTGGTATGAACCAGTACGGTTTCATTTCTATCTTTACCTGGTTAAGGTTGTACAATCTTTGCTTTCAACAGTAAAGTATTATTCAAGAGCAACCTCTCAGTATTGTGTTAGCACACTAGATATAGGATCTTGTTTCTAGCCCTTTACTGTCTTGTTTCTTGCCTCTTTACCCTGGCAAATTCAGCCATATGACTGTCCTTTAATTCTCTTTCTAAGCTCAGCATTTCTACTTAGTATAAACAAAAAAATCTTAAAAATGAGTAAGTTATAATAGAAGCAATTGTTCCACATTCATGTTACTAGTGGTAAAATACGGAGTGAGAAAATGCACAGGATAAGGGCACCATGAAGGTTAATAAGCAAAGTTTCTCATCAAAAGAAAAAAACTTTTAATTTTACCTCTAGCATTACTGAGTAATCTATGTGGACACAAGTTGCAAAAAAAAAAATCCAAGATCCAATAATATCTATGGACTTGTGCTTTTCTTCACTCAAACTGCATATGTCTTTCAGAATTCAAGGATGAATTTCGTACCTGCTCTGTGAAAATCTGTCATCTGACTTCCTGTTGGTGAAATTTCCAAATTTTCTTGGTATTTGTCTTACTCTGTAAGGAAATTCCTAGAATAGAGCACAAAAGAAAATATTCAGAGACAAGAGTGGTTATTTGACTTATCACTTTGTCAAGAAAGGATATTCACATAATCTAATTCTCTCCTGTCCTGTCTCTGTGTTTTCTCTGCTGTCTGCCACAGAAGGGCAATGAGGATGCATATTAATGAGACTGGCCAGGCAGCCACCCACTGCATTTTATCAAATGGAAAAATTATCTCAAAGATATTTGCAAAAGCCTGAAAGGACAGTTGCTTGATCAATTGTCACCTTTAAAAGTGTTTAAGATACAAACAAACAGACAAAGAGGAGAGGAGGGGGCAAGGTGAGATCTACAAGGTAGTACCAAAACCCCAAACCCATAGGAAATAGTACTTATCCTGTTTGTTGCTCTAAAATCACATGATGCAAAATAGGTTTTGCTCAGATGTCCTCAGTTTAGATAGCATTTTGTTTCAGTAATGTTGAATCTCAACCACAGAGAAAAAAATAAATGAGCACATTCATTGAGAATTAGATAATTTTTTAAAAATCTGTGAATCACTTTGTACTCAAGATTGTTAAGAGATTTAGTTACTACTGAGTGAGGTAAGTGTGAACTGATTTGTATTTCACAAACTCAGAAAGAATTATACTCTCCCACAAAATACCTATAGATAGAAGATTGTACATTGGAATTATGATGTTGATTTAAAATAGTTTCCTAAAAATTTTAAAAGCCCATAAACAAGTAGAAATAAATGTGAGGATTAATAAATGGTTTTAATAAGTGACTATAGGATATGCTTTGATTTTTCATCTTTAGTGATGTCATCATTTCTTGGATAAAAATAAAGATGAGAAATTGTCAAATTTATATGAGCAAATAATAGAGATTCAAAATTATGTCAGGGAAAATGCATCCAAAATCCTTGAAATTATTTGTAAGTATTGTTCTGAAGTCTAAGGTGGTCTGTTCATAATGAAAAACTTTAAGAATTCAGCAAGAGAAAAAGATGGTTATAATCAATTGTGAACTCTTAGATTTTATAAGTAAGATACCTTTGTAAAAACCATAAATAATATTTGCCCCTGTCACACACACATAGAACATTGTTTTGAATTCAAGTACCTCATTTTAAGAAGGAATTTGTCATTCTACAGAAAATCACTATAGAGGCAGAGGATGTAGCTCAGCAAGCATAAGCACTGACCTGGTAAGTGCAAGGTCCTGAGTGCAATTCCCAGTACCAAACAAACAACAAAAACAAAATAAGAAAACGTGCTATAGAATGATTATGTACAATAACAAAGATTATGAGAATTAGCATTATAACTGGAATCCATATTACATAAACAAGAATCCAAGACGTTGATGTTCAGCTTTAAAGAAAGAAAATGACAAAGAAAATCAGGTTCTCTTTATAAACAGGACAGAGTCACATGGGCTGAAAGAGAACCCAAAAGCCAAGCCATATCCTCCCATGAGCCAGCAGCAGCCATGTGGGCCAGAAAGAGAATCTGGAAGCCAAGTCATGCCCTCCCATGAGCCAGCTGGCTCAATAGATTTAGTATTTCTGTTTTACCATTTAGATCTTTGATCCGTTTTGACTTTAGTGCATAGTGATAGACATCGGTCTAGTTTTAGCCTTTAGCTTATGGAAAGGCAGTTTTTCCAGCACCATTTATTGAAGAGGCTTTCTTTCTGCCATTGAACATGTTTGGCCCTTTTGCCAAAGATAAAGTGGTTGAGTATATTTGTGTCTGCATCTTGTAATCTGCTCCATTAGTTCTTAGTTCAGTCTTTTTGCCAGTACTATGCTGATTTTATCACAATAGCTTTGTGGCATAATTTGAAGTTAGGGATTGTGATGCCTTCTGCCTTGTCTTTGTTGCCCAGGATTGCCTTTGCTATTCCAGGTCTCTTCTATTTCCAAATGAATTTTATATATGTTTTCTCTAGATTTGTGAGGTTAGCTAATAGTACTTTGACTTGGATTGCATTAAATCTATGTAACAGTTTTGGGAGTATGGCCTTTTTCACTATGTTAGTTCTTCCTATCCATGTGCTAAAGGTACCTTTCCATTTTCTGATATCCTCTTTGATCTCCTTTTTCAGAGTATTTTAATTTTCAGCATATAGATGCTTTACTTCTTTTGTTAGATTGACTCCTAAGTATTCTTTTCTTTTCTTCTTTGTTTTTTGCATGCTATTATGAAGGATGTGGTTTCTCTAATTTCTCTCCAGTAAGAAATTACAGGAATTTCTCACTGTGTATACAGAATGCTATTGACTTTGAGTATTGACTTTGTATCCAGCTATGCTATGAATTTACTTATTAAATCTAAAAGTCTTTTGGTAGAGTCTTTGGGATCCTTTATGTAGAGTTTCATGTCATCTTTGAATCATGATAATTTAACTTCTTCCTTTCTTATCCTTATTCCTTTTATTTCTCTCTCTTGCTTAATTGCTCTGGCTAATGTTTCCAGAACTAAATTAAATAAGAGTGGTGATAGTGGACATTCTTGTCTTCCTCCTGATTTTAGAGTGAAAGCTCTCAGTTTCTGTTCATTTAACATGATATTGGCCATTGGTTTGTCATAGAGGGCTTTTATCAGATTGAGGTAAAGACCATCTATTTCAATTTTTCATGATAGTTTCTATCATGAATGATTGTTGGACTTTATCAAAAGCTTGTCTGCATCTAGTGAAATGATCATGTGATTTTTGTCTTTGGCTCTGTTGATGTAATGTATCATGTTTACTGACTTGCATATGTCAAACCATCCCTGCATTCCTGGGAGGAATCCCACCTGGTCATGGTATATAATCTTCTTCATGAGTTGCCGCATTCTGTTTGCTAATATTTTATCAAGGATTTTTGAAACTAGGCTTACTAGGGATACTGGTCTATAATTCTCTTTTTTGGTTTGGTCTTTCTCTGGTTTGAGTATCAGAGTGATACTCACCTTCAGGTATGCATTAGGGAATATTTCCCTTCCAATTTAATTAAAAAATTTGAGTAGTATTGGCATTAAATCTTCTCTAAAGTTCTTGTAAAATTCAGCAGGAACTTGGGATCTTTTGTTGTTGTTGTTGGTAAGTTTTTATTTACCTTTTTAATTTCATAAACTGATATTGGGTTATTTAGAATATTTATATCTTCTTCACTGAGCTTTGGTAATTCATAGATTTATAGGAATCTATCCATTTTTCCGTTTTCTATCCTATGTCACTAAAAATTTTCTAAGTAGGTATTTATGATCCTCTGAATTTCCATAAGATCTGTAGCTATTTCACTCTTTTTGGTCTTTATTGCGTGAATGTGAATTTTTTATTTCCCTTTTTTAAAATAAGACTGGCTATGGAGTTTATCAATTTTATTTATTCTTTCAAACAACCAGCTGTTCAATTCACTAATTCTTTGTATTGTTTTCTTAAAGTCAATTGCATTAATTTCCATTAAGATCTTTATAATTTCCTCCCTTGCATGAACTTTGGGCTTAACTTGCTCTTCTAGAAGCTTGAAGTGCAGCATGAGGTTGTTTATTTGTGTTCATTCTGTTTTCCTGATGTGAGAATTTACTGCTACAAGTTTCTCTCTCAGTACTCCTTTCATTATTTCCCACATTGCATCCCCAAATGGTAAGTTGTATCTGCACTTTTGTTTGACTGTAGATATTGTTTAATTTTTTCCTTAATTTCATCTGTGACCTAGTTATTGTTCAGGAGGACGCTATTTAATTTCCACGTGTTTATGTAGATTTTGTGGTTGCTTTTGTCATTAATTTCTAACTTTATTGCATGATGGTCAGATAACATACATGGGATAATTTCAGTTTTTGCATTTATTGAAGTATGTTTCATGGGCTAGCATATGGTCTGTTTTAGAAAACATACCATGTGCAGCTGAGAAGAATGTGTATTCTGATATTGCTGGGTGGAACACTCTGTTAACATCTACTAAGCCCATTTGTTTATAAGTTTGGCTCAGTTCTGTTATTTCTTGGCTGAATTTTTGTCTAGTTGATCTGTCTCTGTGATGGTATTGAAGTCCCCCATTACAATTGTGTTTTTTGATTTCTCATGTCTATTAATAATGTCTTATATAGTTGGGTGTTCCTATATTTGGTGCATTTATATATATATATATATTTGTCTTTTTCATTTTTATTGGTACCGGGGATCAAGCTCACGACTGCCTGCTTGCAAGGCAGGCGTTTATGCTGCTGAGCTAAATCCCCAGCCCTGGTGCATATATATTTATGATTATTATCTCTTCCAATTGAATTTTTTCCCTAACAAGTATGTAGTGACCTTCTTTGTATCTTTTGATCATTTTTTGGTTTGAATTCATATTGTATACAAATAAAATAGTTACTCCTGCTTTTTTCTCGGTTCCTGTTGCATGGAGTATTGTTTTCTATCCTTTGACATTTAGCCCATGATTTCTTTTTGAGTTAAATGTGTTTCTTGTACACAGAATATTATTGGATCATTTTCTTGATCCATTTTGCTAATGTGTTTCTTTTGATTGGTGAATTGAGGCCACTTACATTGATGGTTATAACTGATATGTATTGGCTTATTTTTGTTATGCTATTTTCCTGTTAATCATCCCCTATTTTTCCCTTGCTTGGTGGTTTCTTTCTCTTGTTGTCATTGGAGTTGTGGTCATTTTTGTCTCTGTCCAGAATATCTTTCATTACTCTTTGTACTGTTGGTTTGGTGGTCATGAATTTCTTCAGCTGTTCTTTGTCATGGATGTATCTTATTTCTCCATTAATTTTGAAGGACAGTTTTGCAGGGTACATCAATCTGTGTTGGAAGCTGTTTACTTTCAGGATGTGAAACATTTCAAGTTCTTCTTTACTTGAGAGTTTTTGTTGAGAATTCTGCTGTGATTCTGATACACTTTCCTTTATAGGTCATCTGTTTCTTTTCTCTAGCAGCTATTAATATTCTGTTCTTGTGCTGAATTTCTAGGATCTTTATTATTATATGTCTGAGTGTAGATTTATTTTGGTTAAGGCTAAATGGAGCTTTCTATGTCTCACTTATCTGTACATCAAATTCTTTTCTGCTATTACTTCTGCAAATAGTATTTTTATGTCATTTGTGTTGACTCTTGCTTTGTCATTGACATCTGCTATTCTTATATTGGTTTTTTTTTCTTGTATCATCTTGCAGCTGTTGAATTGTTGTTTTCTGATTTTTTGTTCTTTTCAAGACATCTTTCCTTTCACAATTGCTAGTCATGGTCCTTTTTTCAAAATCTGAAAGTCTATCTTCACTTTCATTTGAGTGGTTTTGCCAGCTTACAATATAATGTTTTAATTTCTTGTATATCTGTTTGAATTCACTCAAGGCATTTGATTTGTTTCCTATAGAGATCTTTCATGGATTCCATCCTCTTCCTATCATCACCAATTTCCGTATCTATATCTACTCCAGATTTGATGAACATTCCTTTTATAAGTGTTGCATTTCCTTTTTACCTGAGAGAATATTTCTGATCTGATTTTCTTTGTAGCATCGTGGATTTGTTTCTTTATTTCAGTTGCTATCATTGCAGAAATTCCAAGTGTGTGTCTTCCAATTTATTCTATGTCAGTGTTTCTGGACTTCTTCTGGGTGAGCTAGAGGTCTGATATTGCATTTTGATTTTTTGTCTTATTTTACATTCAAAAGCATTTTTTATTTTGTTTTGGTTTTTTTGTGTGTGATGACTAGTTTAATAGTATCAAGGCTTCTCTAAGAAAAGTCTGTTCTTCAGGGATGTCTTCTGTGTGTAAGAGATTCTTGGTTTGTAACTATGCCAAGATCCTATCTGCCCAATTTATTTAGTGTGGGTTGATGGTATCTCTTTGGTTCAATCTCCAGTCCTTTTATGTAGGGCTGTGGTAAGATTATTACCTCCATAGCTCCCCAGTTTTGTTGCAATGATAGAATATCTGACTACAACCAATATGACATCCTAGCTGAAGTAGTAAAATTAGCAATAATTATAGCATTAAGCACAACTTAGAAACTGACAAACTTCCATAGAACCATAGAAACAAAGTCTGTAGTTATACAACAGAACCAATCATAAATTAGGGGTTTTATGCAAAGTGTTTCCTTAAATACATTTACCATGTGGTGCAAAAAAATAGAGAGGATGGTGTATAAAACAGAGATAACTGGAAAAGAAGTAGAAGTAAGGCTAGAGGGTAAATGATAATCACACAATGTTTATGAATCTAGAGAAAAGGGTAAAAAAGAAAGAATGAAGGAGTGCTGGGGGGATTTATCTGAACTTGTTCTCTGGCTTTAGGGGAAGTGATTAGCTTTCTGTGGCTGGAGTTCTCCCCAGCTGTTTAGAAAAGAGAAAGAGAAAAGAGTAAGAAGGAGAAGAAAGAAAAAGAAAAAGAAGACCAAAAGAATGACCGTAATGAGTGTAAGGGGCCAGTTATAGAGTCCTGGGCTTTCTCCACACTGGCTGCTGGTCTCACGGTGTGATGGGAAGAGAGCTTGCTTTTCTTTCACAAGTCACTTTTCAGTCCCTTTCTTCCTGAGTTATAACCTAATCTCTGGGAAGCACGTTAGAGATGTATTGACCAAAGTCATAAATAATTACCTGCTGGATGCTGAATGAAACAGACAGCTCCTATGAATTCTGTATGTTTGCAGATGATGTCTTCTTGGGATCAGCCCAGATCAGTGCTAGAGAACTGGCCCTGAGCTGTAGCCAGACCAAAGAAAAAGGCAGACAGATCCAGGATTGCAGAATGTAACTCCTTGAGAACTTACTCAAATGTGATCCTGCATAACAGTGCAATCAGGTGGAGCCCTCCAAAGGGAGCTTATAAAATGATCAGGACAAAAGTGATTTCATCCAAAGAGTGGATGCACCTTGTTTATCTCAAGCTAGTATCAAAATCATGTATATTCCTAACATCAAAGCCTGGTCCTAAAATTTTACACACTGCTATGTTTTTACTTATTTATAGTGTGCTGGGGAACTATGTGGGGGAAACCAGGGTGACTTAGGGACAATCACAGCAGCTATGAATCAAGATGGCTGCTACACAGGACATAGTTGTCATGTCAAGCCGAATCCACATAGTGTCTCAGTTTGTAGCTAAGGTACTAATGCTCTAACTTGAAATTTATATCAAGAACAATCTTCACTTTTGTCTATGGAAAGACCTTCCAAGAGGACCCAACAATGTTATAGGATAAGCCAGTGAAGTCATGAGGTAAATGAACTTTAAAGCTGAGGTACAATGGACCCCATCCAGAAAGTCTAAAGGCAAACTCACCAATTCATTCTACAGCGTTAAGTATATCTAATTTAGAATGAATTAAAAAGAGTTAAACAGAATTTCCCTAGTGTGAAAGAGTAAATAAGATCCTGGAAGAGTAAATAAGATCCAGGGCCAGGGGTTTAGCTCAGGGGCACAAGCATTTGCCTGGCAAATGCAAGGTTGTGAGTTCAATCCCTTGTAGCAAAAAACAAAACAATAGTAGACAAGATCCAAAGTGTATAACAGATGCTATGAAATGGGAAGAAACTATTTAAAAGGAAAGAGAAACTGGGATGAGGGAAAGAGAAAAGAAGAAAGGAAAAAGAAAAAATATATATAAATATGTATATATATATATGAATGATATAGTTAAGATAGTAATACTACTAATTTCTCAGTTTATTGAAAAGAAAAGTTTATGCTAATATTGTATGGCCAATTTTTCATGCCTATATATTGCACTCTGAACAACTACTTTGAAGATAACAATATGCAATGTATTAACCATTGTTACTCTCCTGCTATCTTGTTTTGAAATTTTATTTCATTATTTTTTGTTTTTCTTTTTAAAATAAAATAAAGTGATAAAATAAAATAAAAAGACATAAATATTCTTGAGGTTTTTGCTTAATGATCTTCACCATTTAATTATCCTGTAGCTGACCTTTAAATTTTAAATTCTTCAAACATCTCTCCAAATTCCAGAATCCTCTGTTTTCACCCTGCCCTCATCCATATTTTCAACTATCTTATGTATGCAAGTATTTTGCCAAACTTATGCCTCTTTTTTTCTGCACCTACATTCATATACAATGACTTTGCTAATATGTCCACTTAAGGTGTCTTAAATTCTACTATTCCTAATCCAGAGGCTAGATCTCAAAGTGTGACATGATAAGTTAAAAAATTGTAGAAACCAGAACAAATCTAACATTTATCCCTGATATTGCTTAGCTCCTTACCCTCATATTCAACATGTCTCATTTGTTATTAATATTACCTTCTTAATATATCTCTAAACTGGCCTTTTATTCATCCTAATTATTGCACCCACACAGTTTACCTACTTTCTCCCTTTGGACTCTTACAATAATTAGCTAGTAGCTTTCACCTCTTTGATTCCTGCCTTCTTTTAATTCATGTCATGTATGGCAAACAGCATGACCTTAAAAACAAAGATCTCTGTAGGAGTCCAGAGTTGTCTCTCAGCCCCAGGGGCCCTGCTCATTCTCACCTGCCCTCCTCCCTGTCATTTCCTCCCTGGCTCACTGTCTGGTTTGACCCTAGAATTTCTTCACTGTTAAGCACCATGCTCCCTGCCTCAGGACGCCCTGCCCTTCATTCTTCATAAAAAGAAAACCAGTGCTCAGCCTTAGATGTCTGGCTGCTCTGTCTCAGTGTCCATGCCACACACGAACAAATCCTATCTAGGGTGGAGAAGCACTGCAACTCCTCTCTTGGTGGCTGATGCTATTTTTAAGAACTCCAGTGATAAAAGACAGACAGACATTCCCCTGAGAGCTGGCAGTGGGAGGAACCGTGGTGAACCTTAGCTTCCAGATTGGATCTGAGTCTGCAATTCCCACACAATTACAGCCAGGAAGAAAATCACCTATCAGTCTTGTTTTGATTCATTGTATTTTATCAGGTTCTTCATTCACATTTAGTAGCTTGACTCTGCGTCATCATAGTGATAATTTGCATATATTTATGAACGGCTTATGTCTTTCCCATTACATGTATTTATCTCATTAGTTTTAACATTTAAAATTAAATGTCATGGTGAATATGAGTGTGTGTGCCCACACACATCTGAACAATTTAGAGTAGTGTTCGTCTTCTGAATGAATACAGTCCTCCTAATATTTGTTACAATGAGACATGCATATGACTTTATCTCCCCCTAATCATTTTCTAGCTTGGTTATATCACTTTTTAATCAGAATATGAAGAATTTAATGGTTAAAAACAAGGCACTCATTCAATTCTGAACCAAAGATTTCACTGTTTTCTTCCCAGTCATGCAGATTTTTCTCCAACTTTCCAGTAACGTTCTTAGAATATTTCATTTTCCTTTCTCTCTTCCTCTGCCCTACTCCTATTTATTCCTTTCTTTCTCACTCATATCCCTTAAGTTCCTAGATTTTCTGGGATAATTTATTAGTTACTTGAATTTTCTTTTCTCCATAAGAGGCCTTAGCTAGGAATATATTCAGTGGCACAGTTCCTGCCTGGCAAAGACCAAGGTTGTGAGTTCATTTCTCAGTACAAAAAAATCACCCTTAACTGGTGTTCTTATTACGTATCCCAGGATAATTTGTGTTCACATGTAAGTCACTGATGTTATGAGGCCATTTCAGAAGTTGTTTGCTGTTTTCTTCAAAGGTACCGCTTTCTACCTGTTTGTATAATCAAGCAGTCTTTCCACATTTGTTTTCTCAGCAAGAAAAAGTGTCGATAATACCGCCTTGAGTTTCTTGCACACCATTAACATCTTATTCTTACAGAACAGATGACCACCAACTTGGCCGATGATTGAACTCCTAGGTCACAGTCTTTTCCGCAGCCGTCATTCAGCACCCTTCCACCACCTATTTATTATACTTGAACCTCTCACATTGACTATCTCCTATAGTTAACTTTTAAAAACACATATAATTATTTGACTCCCAAAGGGCCTTATTTTGTATTGCAACTGGTTCTTCTGCAGTAGAAAAACAAGCAATGGAGGATGCATTTGACAGGGTATGACCAGGGGATGGACCAGGGTCAATGCCATTGCCTCCAAAGTCCCCAAATCTTATTGACCAATGATCAACAATAAGATCAATTCTGAAATGTGCTGAAAGCTGCAGCCGCAGCTTCAGCCCAACTGTGTTTGTGGAAACGGCAAGAGCTGTCAATCAGCATCTGCTTTGTCACAGTCTGGTGAAGCTCACACGTGCTACACTTGGCTTCAAGCAGCTCTAAGAGATACATACCTTGGCTGCCACCAGATTCAGGGTTGGCCTATCATCTTTAGGCTCTTCAGCATGACTTTGCCTAGGAACTTCTCTAGGTGACCCTGGTCACTACTGTAAAAAAGACCCAAAATAGGTCTGTGAGATGCAGAAGACTGCATATGCTGGTGACCCTTCTGTCCAAAAGCAGCACTCCCTCAGGTCAATCCAGGAGGGCTCTGTCTTGTGCTCTGCCCCTGTGCTGCAGAACAAGCCCTAATACAAACTTGCTTGAGTGAGTTAATCTCCTACATTTAATTTTACTCTTGGGTAGAATGGGATGAACTAGTGCACTAAGAAATGCTACATGGTATTATCCCTAAATGGGTTGGGCAGCCACCGTGAGGATGCTGAAGAAGTCCAGACAGCAGTGGGACAAAGGATGGCAGAGTCTGGAAGAGAGCCAGAGAGACCCTGGGAAAGTATAGAAAAGCTCCTGAAAGTCTCCCATGGGCTCCAAGGTCCTGCTGCTGAGCAGCCCACAGGGGTGGCCTGAAGCAGCCAGGACCTGCCAACATTTGAAACTCAGAGCTGAGCACCAAAACTGTAACATTATGATGTACTAAGAGACACTGACACTCAAAGCTCAGGGCTGAAACACCAAGGCTCAGTGCAAGGGCGGCTCAAAGCCTGCAGCTGCTAACGTCAAAAGAGCTGAACTTTGTAATCTTAGGAATTCTACCCAAACTGAGCAAAGAAACAGAGCCAATTGGTGATGCTATCTACATAGTCTAATGTTTCTTTTTATCTTCATGTCCATCTCATTGCTCTGTGCCTTTTGACTGTTCGGGTAATCTAATTGTTTAATTTGAACTTCTTCTCTTTGTTCTAATTTGACTTAGGAATGGTAACTGGGATACCCTTAATCATTAACACAGTGTCTCCAATTTACCATTCTATATTGCCAAGTAAACATTCTGTTATGTATAGACATCATATTTTCTTCATCCATGCATCTGTTGGTGGACATACATAGGCTGCGTCCAGGATTTAGCCATTACATTTGTACTGCTATAAACACAAGTATGCATGTATTATTGTAATGTGATGCTTTTAGCTCTTTGGGGATGATAATAAAGAATAACTAGGTCAAATTAAACTTCTAATTTTAGTTCTTTCAGAAATGTCCATACTGATTTCTTTATGTTTGCACTAGTTTTCATCATTCCCTCGAAAAATGTAGAAATCATTACTGCAGCATTCATTAATATATAATTATTTGATGCTTGACATTCTTTTTTGGGGTCAGATGAAATTTTACAACTGTTTTCATTTGCTTCTCTCTAATGGCCAAATATATTGACCATTTTTTCATGTGCCTGTAGGTCATGTATACTTGCTCTTCTGAGACAGATCTGGAAAGAAATAGATACACCTGGAAAAAAATAAAGTGAAATAAGCCAAACACATAAGTTTAAGTATAAAGTGGTCTCTCTTGAGTAAAGCAAAGTACAGATAATGAGAAAAATAAAGGATTTATAGAAAGAGAGATCTGTTGTAAATGGAAAAGTGTCTAGGCAAAGGAAATGGGGGAGGAATGGTAAGTAAAAAGATTTAAGGTGCATTATGTACACATACCAAAAGCCAACAATGAATGTAAACATTGTATGCCACAAACGTGAGCTAAATAATAATAAAACAACAACAACAACAACAAAAATGGGAACAATTGCTTTAGAGATAAAGGGAGGGAGGTATGTGGAGACGGGAAGGAGATTAGGTAAGATTCCAGATGTGTTATGTATGTGTATCTCCTCCCTAAGATGAATGTGCACTTCATCTACTAACCACGTGTACTAACAAATTTTTTTTCTTTAAAGAGAAAAAAAGAAAGGACATAAAAAACAAAGCAGTAAAAGGGTACAAGTAATACAGAATTTCAAGAAAAAAATACAGTAAAAAATCACCAGTTAATAGGTTACATATTATCTTCCCAGAAACAGTTGTCCAAATTACAAAATTAAAGCATATAAAGTGGACATTCATATAGTGATAATGGAGACAGTTCCGTTCAGTAATCCAACAAAAGCTCAGTAATATGGTTTTCCATCCTACACACTCGAACATACCTGCGGTTATATCCCTTAGTCCACCTTCCTTTCCTCTCTTTTTTACAATAACAGCTAGACTTTTTGGGTTTTATTATTCCCACAGTTCTTATTACTTTTTTTGAAGAGAATAAAACCAAACATGACTAAGCAAAACAGTGTCAGTTAGAACAGAAGGATGGACATAGTACATGATGCAAAAATAGAATACCAGGTGATCAAAAGTGGTTACTATTGTGCCTCTTGGTATTTGTAAATTGAGTTGCCTATATCATCAGGTGTAACAGAATTGATCGAAAGAGTACAGAACAAGACCAATAAAACCTACACAGGAGACCTTACAGGATTTCAAAAGAAGGTAATAGTCAAACCATAATGGGCATCATAGTGAATCTTATTGCCTTCAAAGTGGTTGCCTATACCCTCAAACTTGATACTATCAAACAAAATAGAATATAGAAGAATCAGACAGAACAGATGGGGAGAGCAATACTAGGGCTCAAATTAGGTTAATAGGAAAACAAAAAAGTTACCATAATATGTCCTGCTATTTTTTTAATTTAGTTTTCCCTTAATTAAAAAAATGAGAGAAAATAGATTAATTTTAAAAAGGGGGGGAGATTCAGATAAGAGAGGACATTATAACAGAACAACACAGGTCAGAACCAAACAATTTAAGCATTATTGTGTTTCACCCCCAGATGATCTAACATAATAGTAGTCGCCATACTGCCTCTTTCCTTGAATTATTTGAGCATAACTTGTGCCTGATTTTAAAGTAAAGGCCTTCAATTTTTGGCCATTTAGTATGATATTGGCTGTTGGTTTTTCATAGATGGCCTTAATTATATTGAGGTAAAGACCATCCATTCCAATTTTCTGTAAGGTTCTTATCATGAATAGGTCTTTCACTCCTTTCGTGAGACTAATTCCTAGATATTTCATTTTTTTGGTTGCTAATGTGAAGGGTGTGGCTTCTCATTTATCTCTCTGTGGCTTTGTTGTTAGTGTATGGGAATGCTATTGATTTTTGAGTATTGATTCTGTATCCAGCTACATTACCGTATTTATTTATTATATCTAGCAGTCTTTCAATGCAGTTTTGGGGATCTTCTATATAGAGTATCATGTCATCTACAAATAATGATAGCTTAACTACTTCTTTTCCTATCTTTATGCCTTTTTATTGCTCTCTCTTGTCTAATTGCTCTGGCCAGTATTTCCAGTACTATATTAAATAGAAGCAGTGATAAGGGACATCCTTGTCTTGTGCCTGATTTTAAAGTAAAGGCCTTCAATTTTTGGCCATTTAGTATGATATTGGCTGTTGGTTTGTCATAGATGGCCTTTATTATGTTGAGGTAAAGACCATCTATTCCAACTTTCTGCAAGGTTCTTATCATAAATGAATGTTGAACCTTATCAAAAGCTTTTTCTGCATCTATAGAAATGATCATGTGGTTCTTACTTTTGGCTCTATTGATATGGTGTATTATATTTATTGATTTACGTATATTGAACCATCCCTGCATGCCTGGAATGAATCCCTCTTGGTCATGGTGTATGATCTTCTTGATGATTTGCTGCATCCTATTTGCCAATATTTTATTGAGGATTTTTGCATCTGTGTTCATTAGGGAGATTGGTCTGCAGTTCTCTTTTTCAGTTGGGTCCTTTTCAGGTTTTGGTACTAGAGTAATATTTGCTTATAGGAATGATTTAGGAAGGATTGCTTCCCTTTCAATTTCATTGAAGAGTTTGAGGAGTGTTGGCATTAGGTCTTCTTTGTATTTTTGTAGAATTCTGCAGTGAATCCATCTGGGCCTGGGCTCTTCTTTGTAGGTAAGGATTTAACTATATTTTTGATTTCATTCATAGAAATTGGGTTATTCAGTAGTTTTACATCTTCATGACCTAGCTTTGGTACTTCGTATGCTTCTAGGAATCTGTCCATTTCCTCTGTGTTATCAAACCTTTGAGAGTAGAGGTTTTCAAAATAGGTGTTGATGATTTTCTATATTTCTATAGGGTCTGTAGTGATTTCTCCTCTTTCATTCCTTATGGCATGAATTTGAGCTTTTTCTCCCCCCTTTTTAAATAAGGTTGGCTAGGGACTTGTCAATTTTATTTACTCTTTCAAATAACCAACTCTTTGATTCATTGATTTTTTGGATTTTTTTTAGTCTCTATTGCATTGATTTCTGCTCTGATTTTTATAATTTCTTCTCTTCTTTTGGCTTTGGGCTTGACTTGATCTTCTTTTTCTAGATGTTTGAGGTGTAACATCAGGTTATCTATTTGTATTCATCTGTTTTCCTGGTGTCTGAACTCAGTGTAATAAATTTTCCTCTGAGGACAGCTTTTATTGTGTCCCACTGATTCTGGTAAGTTGTATTTGTGTTTTTATTTTCTTGTAGGTATTGTTTAATTTCTTCTTTAATTTTCTCTGTGACCCACTGATTACTCAAGAGTGTGTTATTCAGTTTCCATGTGTTTGTGGGAATTTTGCAGTTATTTTTCATCATTAAATTCTAATTTCATAGCGCTATGGTCTGATATGCAAGGGGTAATTTCAATCCTTTTGCATTTATTTAGATATGTTTTGAATTTAGAATTAACATATGGTCTATTTTAGAGAATGACCCATGCACTGCTGAGAAGAATGTGTATTCTGTTGTTGTTGGGTGAAATATTCTGTATATGTCTATTAAGTCCATTTGTTCACAGGTGCGATTCAGTTCTTTTATTTCTTTGCTGATTTTCTGTCTGGTTGATCTGTCCATTGGTGTCAATGGTGTGTTAAGGTCTCCTGTTAGAATTGTGTTACTGTTAATTTGATTTTTCATTTCTGTTAGTACTTGTTTTATATAACTGGGTGCTCTGGTATTTGGTGCATATATATATTTAAGATAGTTATCTCTTCCTCTTGGAATTTTCCCCTAACCAGTATAGAGTG
This sequence comes from Cavia porcellus, assembly GCF_034190915.1. Taxonomy (NCBI): domain Eukaryota; kingdom Metazoa; phylum Chordata; class Mammalia; order Rodentia; family Caviidae; genus Cavia; species Cavia porcellus. The sequence goes on along the minus strand of NW_026947511.1, from coordinate 36,707,055 downwards.
ATCTTCTTTATCCCTTCTGATCATTATTGGCTTGAAGTTCACATTGTCTGCAAACAGAATAGACACCCTCACTTTGGGGGGGGGGTGGTTCCTGTTGCATGAAGTTTTGTTTTCCATCCTTTGACTTTCAGTCTGTGTGTACCCATTTGGGTTAGACAGGTTTCTTGTAGACAACATATGGTTGGATTTTGTTTCTTTATCCATTCTGTGTTTTTAAGAGTCTCATATTCTCCCAGCATATAATTCAAGGAAGACTCCTCCTACCTGTTGTTATTTGTGCATAAGGGAGAATTTTTACTCACATCTAAATCATTATCAATAAAACTCTCTTGACACATTCGTACACATGAACACAGGCACACACACACATACACTCCAATGATGAAAACTTGTTGTCCAACTTGTGTTCCATCATTTAGGTCCTGCATCATATGTCCAGTCAGTTCTACATGCAGAATGATCCCTGAACCAGTTCAACAGAGAAAAATAAATCTATGTAAACACAGCAATTTATCAATCTCTTTAGATTCTAAACTGAGGGGAGTCAGGTTGCTTGATACAGAAGATGGTGACAAGGATGTTCTGATCAGGTTAATCCTCTAGTTATTAGTCACTGTGGAAAATTAAAACTTAAAGTCCAAGATGATATAATTCTTTTTAAAACATCTTAGGTCTCCTGTGAATTGAATTATGATTCACTCCATTAGACAACTTTAGATCAATATATTTTTCCAAGATAAGCCCTTCTATAATCTTGAATTGTATATATATGTGATATGAGAAAATATTGCTAAGACTCTCAGAAGCACAATAAAACATCCATTAATATATTTATTCTTATTATTTACTGGAGACTCATAGCCTTAAATTTTTCTGAAGTCCTATAAAGGGCATTAAATCTATCCTTGTATTTTATCTTTACCCTGAGGCACTTCTATTGGAGATTTTTTCTCTGGTTGGGAAGTTGTTCTGAGTCCTTGGTATTTCCTCTCAATTCTGTTTGAAAACTCAACATTTTATTTTTAGACCATCTGGCTTTTCTTGACTTTTGTTATAAGAAGTTGGAAAGTTTTACATTCTACTTGAAAATACATTTAGCAAGAGCTTGAGATTACTGGATATTAGTATCTCTTTCCTCTGTTATTATCAGCAAGAGTTGCAAAGTTTTGTCATACCATAACTTTTCTCAGCCTAAAATAATAATTTTCTCATTGCCCTACAAATATTTGCCCTCCAAATATTTCCTCCTCCAAGCTCTTTTGGATTTCTCTAATTACTGTCTCCATACTTCCTTGATCTTGTCCTCATGTCAATGTCATGGTATAGTTTATTGTTTCAGTAGCACCCCATATTTTGGCAATAACCAGATTCACTTCTGGTTATCAGTTGCTATATAGCATGTTGTGTAACAAATGACTCCAAACACCTATTGGCTTCCATGAAAAGCAATCTTTCTTCCTTTTTTTAATCTCAAAGCTTCAATGTGGGAAAGTTCTATTCATGAGATACAGGTAAGACAGATCATGCGACTAAGACGTAGAACAATGGTGGACTTTTTGGAGTTTTTATTTCTCTGTTTAAACCTTACAATTTGGTGGTCATTTTGTCCATCTACCCCTGTGAAGGAATCTCTCTCTCTCTCTCCCTCTCTCTCTCTCTCTCTCTCTCTCTCTCTCTCTCTTCTGTGGGAAACTCTTCCTTTTTGTGTGATTTCAGGGCCTCTCATGGAGTCAACTGCTCCTCTAAGCCTGTAAACTTAGAGTAGTTTCCTTCCTCCCATGACTTCCCAGCCTCTGGAAATAACTAATTTAAGAAACAAGCAGTTAACAGGATGGGCTTAAGTGAAATAAATGAGACACACATATACATATCACATTGTCTCTCTTGTATAAAAAACTGCAAGTGTAAATAAGAACCAAAATGTATAATAGATATTGTATAATAGGAAGAAATTTTTCAAAAAGAAAAGGGAACTACGGAGGGGGAAAGGGGAAGGGAAGGAAGGGAAAGAAAAAATGATGAGAAGTCTAAAATGGAAACAAATCTTTGTAAATAAGGAGGAATAGGGATTGAAGGGACGGGAAGAAAATGGGAAAAAAAAGAGGAACCAAAATGTATCATGTACAGGCACAAATTCCCTATGATGAATGATCATTATGTATATCTAAAATGCACCAATAAACTGTATAATAATAAAAGCAAGCAGAACATTCTATGTCCTTTTACCACATGTCTTTTGTTATGCCACACTATTCCCAGTTCAGTGAAAACATCGACTCCACACGGGCATAAACATCAGAAGGAAGCATTGCTGGAGATGAGACATGACTTCAATGCTAAAACAATAATTACTTTTTTCACATCATATCCTATCCACAAGTCTGTATTTTAGCAATTATTAGACAGCGCTATATACATTCACCGTATGTCAAAGGCCCTTCAAGAAACAATTTGTACTCAGGAGACTATGTCCTCAGTTTACATTTATTACCTAAAACCACAATTACTTTTTTCACAAAACTATCATTTGATAAATAAGAACTTGGCCATTGAAACAGAATTGCTGTGATCTATTTTAATAGCATTTACCTTTTCTTACACACCTTTTTATTAATTTTATTGATACAATTTAGATATATATAATGATCAAATTCATATAGGGAATTTGTACCTATATATGATACATTTTGACTCCTTTTATCCCATCCCTTTGTCTCCCTTCAGTCCCTCTTCCTCCTTATTTATAAAGATTTGTTTCCATTTTATGTTTTTGGGATCCTTTTTTTTTCTTTTCCCTTCTTCCTTCCTTTCCCCCTTCTCCCTCTCTGGTTCCTCTTTCCTTTATATTTCTTGAAAATATAAGAAGATAAGTTTCAGAAAGAATGAATGAGATACATAAATTCATTGAGATTCTATATTATCAGTAGCAGGAATTCTCAGTTTACATTTGTCTTCTAAGTGGGCATAAGCATGTTAAGGTTAAGGTATTACCTGTTATATCTTTTATCATGATAGCTTGCGTGTACTTGATAATCAATTAATATATGTTGAATAATTAATTAACTTCTGTGGTCACACCACCAAGGTTCCAATTGAATTTTTTCCACCATATTTTCCCCATGTCTGATTTCTAACTGTCCATCAATACTAGAATGATATTCACTTGTTTTAGGCTTTGATATTCCTACAGTGTTATTAACACAGACAGAAACCTAAATATCTAAGACTTATGATGCAAACAATAAAACAACATTTCCTTAACTAACTAATGTTTAATGTGATTTAAGAACAGTTCAATAAATGAAAACCACTCTCTAGCACAAAACAATGCCTTTTCACATACACCGTCTCTGCCATAGCAAAATGGTATGTAAGTCCTCACTAATGATATTACTATTCTAATTATAAAATTGTATATAGAATAAAATAACCAAAATTTTATCAAACCCAGTTTTGGATGAAAGAATTATTATTCCAATTCCAGTTATAATATAGAATGTTGCCCAATGCTTTAAATGAAAATCTTCATGAAAATCATTGAAAAGAATACACAGAAAACTAACATTTTCTCTACAGTTAACTTCATAGTCTGGTCATTGGCAAATAGAGATTTCACTTAAGAAAAACTAGCTGAATATTTGAATAGTTTAGATTTGCATGATAAGTTGAAATTGACAGAATATTCAAACACAAGATGCTTCTCCTCCATCAACAGCTAGTTCCCATAAGACTTTTGCTGAGAAAGCAATTAACATGGAAATCTAAGGGCTAGACTGGAAAATTAAAAAAAATATTTTAATCTTATGATGCCAAGAAGCCAAAGCATTGCTAGAGAAAAGATTCTGACCCTATCCTCAAAACTTATATCTGAGATGAGGCAAACTATATATGACTCACTCCATGTCAGTCCTAATTTTATCTAAGACATCTCTCCTACATCCTCAGTTGTCTGACAATAGAAACAGCAAGCAGGTTCTGAGGAATATATTACTGATTTTCAACTCTAGGAATACTTTACTCACCATGTTTGACATAAAACTTCAGGATAAGGAGAAATATGAGGCAGCAATATGAGGTGCATAATCAGGTAACAGAACAAACTATAGAAAAAGAACAATAAATAATCCAAATGTCCAAAGTAGCAGAAAGCCCGTTAAAGTACTGTTGCAAATATAAGAAAGTTTTTGGAGCAACAAAGGGAAAAAGGTAAAATGAAAATTCTGAAAGAAGTACTTGGTAGAAACTATGTAAATAAAAATATGGAATACTTAAATATAAGAATCATTCAGATGGACTTTGGAGCAGACTAGTCAGAGCATATAGCATTGGTGAATTAGATACCTGTTGGAAAATATCAATAGTCTAGAAAATATGCAATTTCAATTCCAGAGAGAATGAGTCAAGAAACAAATACAAGGCATTATGACATTTGGTTTTTCTGCAAAATGTATGCAATGCTTCAAGTGCACATTCAAGAACCTCAGGGAAGCCAAAAATTAACCACAGGCATTAACACTGCAATCGCACTGCTGAAAACCTCAAAAATAGTAAGCAAAAGAAGGCAGAGTACCTGTGTGGCAAACATTTAAAAGCAAACATTTCTCATTAGCAACAGCTGAAGCAAAACCACAAAGCACTGACATTTAAAAGAGTAGAAAGAAAAGCTTTAGCCTGTAATTGTATACCCAACACAGCTATGCTTCAGAAATGACTTAAAAATTTATTGTCAAACAAAGAATTCCTCAGCAGCACATGTGCATTACAAAAAAAGTGAGTGCAAATCTCCAAGATAAATTGCGTGTATATAAATTTCATATATATATAGTATATATAATTCAATATGTATATGAGATAAGTTATACGGCAACATTAGAATAAAAGCTACTTTGTCAATAAATATGCTTTGGGTATTCTTACTCTGTACATGAAGTAACATAATGTTAATTAAATTAGTCTTTCATGTGATGAGCACACAAAATCTGTGGGCTACCCAGTATTTTTAAATAACTTTAGCTAAATATCCACTGGAAAAAATGAAAAGGAATGCTAACAAAGTCATCTTTTTTAAAAGTAAGAAGAAACAAACAATGTATTAAGTGAATTAGAAGACAATAAAAAAATAAATCAGGTTTAAAATAAAAATTTTAATAGTTAAAAAGAAATGAAAGAGTTTTTTTATTATTTATCCAGAGAGGATAAATAGATGAACAGATAATGACAATGATGATGATGATAAACAGATGATAGATGATAGATAGAATTATATTTGTTTTTTTAAGTATTAAAGCATTCAAAAAGGATAGAATTTCCACCACCAGGAGTATTTTAACTACCTTTCCGACCTTAATAATAGGATGGCATAATCTTAACGAAAAATCACAAATATTCTGGACAATAAAATATATGTTGGGATGGACACAAAGGATCCTAAAACTTTAAAATGTACCAGCACCCATAATTTCTGCCGCGTTTATAAAACTGGCCCCATTCAAGGTCCGGTGAGAGATATTTTAAGTAAACACGGGTACATTTTGAAAGATGTAACTCAGCGGTGCCAGTCTGAAAGCACTTGACAGGCGTGTCAAATAGGACTTGCCCTGCCGTGACTACTATGACCATGACATGAATCAGTAGGATGGTTGTAGTCAGGGTTTGTACAGAAAACAATTGGAATCAGGACATGGAATTTATAGTATTATTTTTATGATGGTCACTGGGAGTAAACACAAAGAAATGCAGGAAATCTATCTGTAACACCAAAGACATACATTATTTAGTCAAGGGCCTGAATTCCACAGCAATGCCCCACATGAATCCAGATGAAGACCCAGAGCTCATGACAGTGCCTCCCACGAGTCCAACTGGAGGTCTAGAGCCCACAAGAAGGACTCACGCCAGTCTCCGTATGGATCCGTGCTGGGAAGGCCCAAAAGTCAGCGGTGGAAGCCAGAAAGTTCATGCCAGTAGGGTAAAGGAGCTGTGCTGGTGGGATGAGGGTTCTACACTGGAGCTGAGAAGTCACACTCACAACAAAGACCAGGGCTATCCTACAGCCATCCTCAGCTACATGGAGGTCCCGAGCTTCTCTGACAATAAGCACAGTCGGTACATGCCAGGAAGCCAGCGTGATGAGTTCATCCTGGAGACCAAGCAGCACACATCTTCCCCTCAGAGCCAGGAAGCAATGCTCGATGCGAGGACCAGAATCTAATGGTTCAAACAGCAACTCATAGGAGAACCCACAGTGCCTCAATGCCTCAACACTATAGCTTCTCCTCCTCCACATCTCTATTTATGCTGGCAACTTTCCGCAGGTGGAAATTTACATTCAGCACCAGGCTGATCTAATCCAGCTGGCATTAAATTGACCACCGGTTCTTAATCCTTAACAATGACCAAAAATATTTTACTTGAGTTAGTTACATTTGAATGAACAGAGGAGTTATGGATAAAAGCAGTGATTCTGAATGCCCTTATGAAAATCAACATTATTGCTTTCTTTACTCAATAAAATGAGGATGACTAGCTTTTGCCTATCAATGAGTGCACAAAAGGATTTTGAGGATATTAAGAATTAGCTGGTAAAAGGCTTTTTCACTTCATGGCATAACAATGTTTAATTTTAAAAGAATAATCATGTTTTATGTTATGTTTTATGTCACTTTTCAGCATTAATTTTTCCCTTTTGCCCCATCAGTCTCAGTAATTTTTATGTAAAAATCTACTTGAAAGGCCCTTAAAGGCTTAGTTTTGTGAAATGCCAATTTAGAATTATTTATATTCTAGAGAACCTAAGCATAAGTATTAATTAGCTGAATTAATTGTATTAATCCAACATAAGTGCATATTAAGAAACCATAACCACTGTTTTTCTTTCCTTTTGCATTAAAGTTGTTCTTTATGAAGTTTGCAATAATTACATTATTCCAAATAGAAAAAGCATGATATATACTTTTATTCACATTATATTTACTTTGTGCACTATGGTATAAAAAATAAATCCCATGTGTTTTAAAACAACCAGAAATGGTAAAATCCTACACTGTTTGAAATAATACTAAGTTAAAAATACATGATGTCATATACCATTATTTTACTTAAAATTTCAACTCTATCCTAGACATAAAAGAAAAATCTGCTAATAATGTCTCAATGTTCAACATGAAATACATGATTAATTGTAAAAATAATATTAATATTAGTAATAATAAAATAATAACAATATTTTGTGCATTTCAGTGTTTTATGGTTCAGAAAGACTATTATCCTGACTGACATTACCCAGATAAGAAGGCTAAATACTAGAAAAATAACTTTTATCCACAGATACACAAATTTAAAGTAAAAAACAATAAAATCTAAATACATGTCTCCTAATTTCTGTGTTTTATTTTCTTAAACATACTAGAGACTGCTAACTTTACACAGCAATTCAAGAACTCTATCAACTTATTCTAAAGAAAAAACGCAGACAAAAGATAATTTAGCTAAAGAAACCATTTTTCCAATTATTTTTCTAAAGGAAATAAACAGTCCATTGTGAGTATATCCAACTTACTGGTTTTATATTCAGGTAGATACATGTAGATAAGAATCATTATAAACTAGAGATCAGCCCTGACTTAAGTCTTTTGCCTGAAACTGAAGGCTCATATCCTTCTATGGCTCCCTAAGCCTGCATCACAGGCTTGGGAGATTATATAAGAGAACTGTGCTCTGAGAAGGTAGAAGGCGGAAGGTAGGCCTGGTAAAGAATCGGTGTAGTAAATGCCATGTTCAGTAGGGCTGTCCCTCTCATCCCATCCACCAATAAGTACACTGACGGACTTTAATAGTGCACAGACTTCTAATGTATGGAGGGAAGCTCGATTTCATTCTGTTTTTTGTCCAGTGTCCAATTTGAAACTGGAATTGTTTTAAGCCATTTTCTTCTGGCTTTATATTTTTGGTTTTATGTTTTCTTTCCATTTAAGTCACCTATCAATTTTTTTATTGATCCCTTAAATACAATAATGTCTTTTTCCTTTATATTTAATGTATTATCTTTATCTTGGTTTTCAGTGGTTTGAATGTAGTGTTCCAGGCATAATTTGCTTTACCTGAGGACTTGAATCTGTGGATTGGTAACTTTCATTCAATTTGAAAAACTGTTATGACTTCAAATATTTTTCTCTTCCATTGTCCCTTTGTTTCTCTCTTCTCCTTATGTTTCCAGTTGCATATATGTTAAGATATTTTGAAATTTATCTAAAACTTGAGAATCAATATTTTCCACTTTACATTAATTTCTGTATCCCTGACTTCAGGTTCACTTCCATTGCTTTCTATTGTGTCTATATTTAAATTGCTCAAATAAGTTCCTTCTTTCAGTTGTTACACTTTTAATTTATATAATTTTCAATATTTATTTTAGCAAAGTGTAATTATTTGCTAAGTACTATATCCTTTGATTTCTCTTGGTCATATTTCCCCATTTTTTCTTTTTTTTTATTTTTAAGGTAGTAGAAATGTAATAGAACAAGACAGAACAAAGCCAAATGAGACAATGCAGTGAAATTGATACAGAACTTCAGAGCAGGCTACTGGGGTAACAGTAATAGGGACCATAGTATATCTCCTTACCTTCACAATAGTTGTCTAGCCAATCAAAGACAGAACATTATAAAAACCAATCAAAACAGAATATTGAATAGAGTAAAACAGCTAATCATACTGAGACAAAATAGTGAAAACAAGATTGGCTTTCAAACAGAAGATAGAAGCAGATCCCCCATATTTGCTATATTGCATACAGTCATCCTCCCAAGAGATGCTCAGATATATGTCCCCAGTTTCTAACAGGGGATGGTGGGAGGTAGGATGTTTGATTCCCAGCCTGGGCGCCGGTAGGCTCACAGGAGATGCTGACTGGGTCTCCTCCTGGCTCACAGTGGAGGAACCCCATTTTTTTTTTAAACCCTTCTCTAATAACTCCAATATCTGATCATCTTTGAGCTCATTCTTTAACTTGTTCATCTATTGATTATTGGTAACTTTTCCTGATTCTTAAAACTCCTGTAGACTTGTAGATGAAATACATTTATTTTACTGTCTTCAAAAATTATTTAGTCCATCAAATTTCTGGTAGGTTCCTGTAATCCTCTCAAGACTTTAGTTTTAGATTGCTGTACAGTGAGTTTAGTTCATGTAAGGTTTGGCCTTCATTGGTGCCATCTTCAACTCTAAAATGTGTCCTTTTCTCCTAACTTGTGACATTTCCAAGACGTCACCTGCAGCCCTTGATCTTCATCATGCTGTCTCCTGAGTAGGTGAGGAGGAACTCCAGGTCTCCCAAATACTACTCTGTCACTGAGCTTCTATTGAAATCTCCATTCACAGTCCAGCTTCCAATTCTTCTCTGACAGGCGTCTCCTAATCTCACTCTGACAATGTACAGCACCAGCACTTTCCAAAGATACTAAGAAGAGTTTCTGCACAGGATTTCATTGTTTTTTCTTTGTAACTTTCTGCCCTCTGGTAACCAAACTCCCAAATCCAAGCTGCTTTAACTGCAAACCTCTCGTCTCCCTTTTCTTTCCATACAAGATTTCTGCATTCGGAGTTCTGCTCTCCTGGAGAAATGCTAGGTGGTGGTGAAATTCACCTCATGTCCTTCCCTTTCCTTCTAGGACTGCAGCTCAGTGTGGGTCACTCCCTAACACCTAAAAGCCATTATTTCCTTCATTCAACCAGGTTTATGTTTGTTTATAGTAGTATGTAAGGGGATCGACTTTAGTTCATTATTCTCATGATTAAAAGCAAGTTCATAGCAATAATTTAAGGAAGGTGCTTTTATATGTTTTGAAGATATTTAAAATTCAAAGATTCTTGGCTTTCTCATCATGTCTGCAGCAGAACTGGGATTTTATCCTTAAAGACCTCTGCTGTCTACATCATCAGCACTGTTCACTGCTGATCAGGCTACTTTCCCCAGTTGCTGATATCTGCCCACCTGTGCACACTCCCTCTTGATACTTTTATTCTTTTGAATGTTTTTTTCTCTTTCCCTGCCTAAATCTTACCCTAAATTCTGGACTTCTGATCATTCATATTTTCATATGAAACAGTCTAACAGTTTCTTTCATGATAATTGCTCCTTTCTATGAATCACTAATAGAGCTTTGAACAGTATTAATCTGCTTTATTGCTCACCAATTTTAGAATTGTTAATTGATTTATTTCTTTCAGCAGACAGCAAGTGCTGTGAGCATAGTGTCCATACTGGCCATCGTGTAGAACAATTACTCTATTTTATCTTACGATAGCATAACTTTATAACAATAAAATAAAAGTTGCCGATTGTTTGATTTACACATTTGTTTGTTCATTCAGAGTAATATGCCACATATTTACACTTCGAGAAAATTAGTCAAATAGTTGTGACACATTCCCTCTAGAAGCAGAAGGGATTGCCTATTTTGGTCACACTTAGAAGTGACTTGTAGCAAAGCTACAAATATACAATTAGTTAAGAATGCAATGCCTAGGAAAAATGCCAAGCCAACCTGAAAACTATGATTCCCTAAGGACAAAGCAAAGAAGTAAGGAATTTTTCAGGCTGTCTTTGGACACTAGAAAAGAGAACCTAACAGAATAATCCACATACACGAGAGGTTTGCTCCAGGCCCCTATCAGATAACAGAGTCCACTCAAGTCCCTTCTATAAAATGACCTAACACCTTTTTATTAACCTATCCATATCCTCCCATGTACCCTAAATAATCCGTAGATTGTTCATAGTAACTAAGACAAAGTAAATGCTATGTAAATAGTCATTATACTCTAATGGTTAGCAAACAGTGACAAGAAAAGGTCTATGCAGGTTTGGTACAAATGCAAATTTTAAAATTAGTTATGATCTTCAGTTGATTAAATGTGTAGCTGAAGAAATCAAGGATGTACGTGGCCAGCTGTGTATGTGTCTGCCAAGACTTCTAGAGCATACTGACAGGGGCTCCAGCAAAAAGAGACACAGAGTGTGGTGAGGGGAGCGAGCACACGCAGCTCAAGCATGAAGATGAACAACATGAATAGAAGGTGGGATTACTCCGGAAAATCCAGCTGCCAAAGGAAATTCAAAGTAGTATGGTGCTATCTTAAAGAAAAAGAAGTGGGTATAGCTCTGAAATGATTTTGCAGAATCCACAAAATTATTAGCATCTTAGGGCTGGGGTCTAGCTCAGTGGCGAGTATGAGGTTGTGAGTTCAATGCCCAGTACCAAAACAAAAACAAAAACACCAAGAATTATTAGCACCTCTGAAAAGGTGAGAACTCACAGTGAGTAATAGTAAGATAAATGAAAATGCAAATGAATCCTGAAAAGTGTTGCTTATCTCAGTGCTGCACTGTTACACATAATATATACACACACATATATCTCTAGGCCAGTGCTGTGACTTTGGTTGTTAAACAGTGCACAATTTATTAAAAAGTTGTGGGGAGAAGGCTTAAATTTTTCCTTTTAATTTACACAGATATTCGTTGTTTCTGAGATAATTTGTACTTTCTGAAAACACAGGTTTTACCCTCTGTCACTTTCACCCTGAGAATCTTGGCTTAGTATTTCCAGTCTACTGATAGAATTCTTAACTTTCTTTGATCTGAAATTCCTTCATTGTTGCATCCTGTTTAAGGAAGCACAGAATCCTGTATTGATATTCACATTTTCTTTCAGCCCCCTAAAGCTGATGTTGCCTGCTTTTCTGAGATCCATGGTTTCTGGTGAGGAAAAAGGTCATCATTTTGCTTTTATCTAATATGCCCTTCCTCTTACTGCTGTCAAGATGCATTCTTTAGGAACGGTGGTTAATAGCCTGACTATAATACTCCTTGACTTAGGTTTCATGATGACTGTTCTGTGCAGGGCTGCTCACGAGCTTGACGGCACACAAGATCAAAGCAACGTCTCATCAAAGTTGGTAATTTTTCAGTCATTAGTTCTTCAAATACTTTTCTGTCATATGATTTCTCTTTCCCTTCAAAGGAATATCCTTGTCACACATATATTTGACTCATATCTTTATTTAACAATTTACGCACCTCTATTCGTTTTTTTCATCTGCAAGGTCACTTAGACATTCTGTGTTGAAGCCTATCCAGTAATATTTCATTTCAAAAAACTTATTGCTTATTCTGTTCCTTTTTAGTTTCTGTTCCTTTTCAGAGACTATTCATTAATTTGCTTAGTTTCCTTGCATCAAGAACAGGTTTTATGTTTCATCTTTCAGAATAGTTATAATACCCAAATAAGAGTCCTACTGCTTCCAATATCCAGTTCATCCCATGGCCATCGCTAAGTGTCTTTTTTATTTTAAGACTATGCTTCATTTATTTTATTCCTTATCTATCAAGTGATTTTCAATACTATTCTAATGTTGTCAGATTTATGTTGTGAGAGATCTGGATTCTTTTCTTTTTCTCCAGTGAGTATTATTTCCTTTGTTTTGCCAGTGCTGAGTCTGTTCCTCACAGGTGTCGTCAGAAGACCCAAGTCTGAGAAGATAGTTCAGCACTCACTCTGAGGCTTGCTCTCCTACAGGATTACCTCATGTGCTCAAGTGGCATTGATTTTGTGGCAATGCTTTTTGATTTCCAGGGCAGGAAGTAGATCTGCTACCACATGGTTTGGGCTTTGTCAAGGCTAGAAGGTGAGACATGTACTTCAGTGGGTCCCCAGTTTTTTCCCTAGAGACGCACGAGCTCCCACCAGCCATCTGACCATTTCCACTTATTCACAAGAACTTTAAGTAGTTGCTTTTATGTTCAAATTCAATCTCTGTATAAAAGAACAAGCAGAGTTCAGTCCTTGTCTGGAGATTTCAAAGTCTCTTGAAGAAAACAGACATGAGTATAAATAGTTCTAATATTAAAATATAAATTTCCAATGGAAAACAATAAAAACCAAGGTTTTCTTTTTCCATACTCTTATTTCATTTGTTTCAATATTTATTATTTTTATGGTACCAAATTTAATTTTCATTTTTATTGTCCTTGGATATTTTAGCATTGAAAATTAGTTATGATAAAATTGCCATACATGAAAAGTGATATTTAAAATATTTTACTTTTTATTACAGTACAATAGTCTCCATCAGAGACAGAGACAGAGAAAGAAATGTAGAAGACTCACCAAATAGACATCACTCTCAAACTCCAAGAATAACTCTAATTAAAGAATTGTTATCTCTCAAGCACAGCCATTAGAACTCCACTCACATATCTTGGGTTTTTTTTTTTTACTTAATAAATGTAGTTCCTAAAATACATGCTGGTTAATTGAGTGAATTTAGTCCATACATGTGTTGCTGTAATAGGATTTCGGTGTGATAAATATAATTAACAAGGGAACATCAGTAAGGCAGATAGAACCTTATAATTTCTACCTACGTGTTATTATTCCCCATAAATACCACCTCATAGTTCTTTATCTCAAGTTCCCATGAAGCTGAGTGATTAGAATTAAGACCTCCACTTCTCCTTCATTGTCTGCCAAACAAGGTCTCATGAGCCTCACTGAAGAAAGAGAGATTTTAGAATAGCTTCTTTGGGAAAAATGTCAGGCTAAGCAGACTTTTATAACAAAAAATTCAAAGACACTGCCACACTATACACAAAAGATAGTTTAAAAATCAGAAAAGAAAAAGATAATATTTCTCTCATGTTAACTTTATTAAATAAAATGAAAGTTAGATTTAACTACTATGAGTATCTAGTAGGATGGCCTATTTGATAAATGAGTACTATTCTCAAAAGAGTCTCAAGTCAGAAAAACTAGTGTGCTGAGTAACATCTGAATTAATGTCCGATGTTTATAGTGTTTACGAAATTTGCTAAATAAAATTCAGGGAGAAAATCAGCTAAAGTGTGGTGGTGGTGGTGGTGGTGGTGGTGGTGGGATGTGTGTGTGTGTGTGTGTGTGTGTGTGGTGGGGATTGAACCCACACATCCCAAGCAAGTGTTCTACACTGAGCCATACTCCTAGACCTAGAACACATGTCTCATTGAAGACACTTTGAAATGCATGGTCCTCTCTCATCTTAGTTTTCAAATGCCTTGTATGCCTGGTGCTGCTCCTAGACTGCCCCACACTCAAAGGATGCCGACGTTATCAAACTGTGAATGTGATTTAGCCAACCTAGGGAAATCCATAGCTAGACATCATGGAGTAAACATTACCTTTTCACGAGCATACACATACACAAACGTGCGTACAATCAATAAATTGAAAAACTGAGAGACTCCAAAGATGCCAGGTAGAGGTGCTCAACATTTCATCTTTTCTTCACAAAGAACCACAGAAATATGTGGATAGCTATCATTTGTGATGAATGACGATGGGAGAACATGAAACTCAGCAAGGGAGATACTGAAAGTTTCTAAGACTCAAAGACCTGAGATGGCAGCATAGAAAGAACAGAGCATCCAGGCAGGTACAAGCCTGGCCTCAGCCAGATGGGAACTGCTGTTCAGGGTAAAGATTGAACAGGAGAGCTCTAGAAACTTCACTGGGACATTAGTAATCCTATCTATGAGGACAGCCTTGCAGTCCAGTTTTGGGAGAAAACTGAATCCTGCACACTAGTCTTACTTTAGAGGAGGATCTTAGAGGACCTCCCTGCCACACCTCAGAGCCCAGCTGCTGTGCTTGAGTACTGCCTGAGAAAGGGAGTTATTGTCTGAGTTCATATTTCACTAAGGGTCAGAAACCTCTGTACATCCCCAGGCCTGGGATTCTACACACATCCACTCCATTAGCACAGGGGCTACAGCCATAGGAACTCAAACAGACCCAACAGAACAACTGTGAGCCCAGAACTCAAGCCCAGGTAGTAGTGTTCTGTGTTACAAGACACCAGCATTTCAGCACTAATGGACATGGAGGGCACTACCACCCAAAACTGAGAGGCAAGTGTACGTCTCCAGGGCTGGGATGTGGCCAGCTGTTATGTGTTCATGCCACTCCTGAGATTTAGAGTGGGCATTCACATGGTTTCCACTGGTGTTTCATCCCACCCCATAGACAAGGGCAGGTGGGCTGTACTACTATTGAGGCTGAGAGTGGGTGCTGCATAAGGGACACCACTATGCCTGCACTCTTTCCACAGTGAGGGACCGCACTATTGCTGGTATTGGTAGTGGCCTGTACCCACAGGCTCAAGGAACCACCAGGGCTGAGAGTGGACACTGCAAACAGGTGCAACAACTTCCCATGGCCACCACCCTCACATCGTGTGTAGCCATCAAGACAGAAAATGAACACTGAAGAAGCACAGAGCTTGTCCTCTGTCTCAGCCCCACACAGCCATCCTGTATGAGATCATAATAATTAGATATGTTCATCTTTTGGGAGGGCATGATGCTGCTTAATGTCCAGCCTGTCACCTAGAGTGTTGTTCAGAGCGAATGACTCTATTGTCTGATGACAGAGAAATGCAAGATAACCATGCTGTCACAATCCAAAATAAATCCTACTCTTCTCTGGAAAATGATAATGATCGTGTAAATGTTTGCTTCACCGAGGAAATGTGGGTGAATCTCGCAGAAGAGACACCAAGTGAGAATTTCATGTTGAATTGGGGTAAAGGGCCATCACTGGTCAGGGAGTTGCTAGCTGCAGCTGAGTGGTGTTGAGGAAGATGCTTCCTGGGCTGGGGGGCTGGGATAGGGACATCAGGAGTCTCAAAGTAAGACTATGGAAGTGGGAGAGTTAAAAACAGTTTATCAAAGAGGGCCAAGTTCATATTTAGATTGATAGAAAGAGCCTATTTATATCTCATTCTATTTGACTTGAAGAAAGTGAAAACTTGTCTCTGAACTGTGAAACTCCATTAGTGTACCACTAGGGACTAATGCCACCATGAAGAGCACTTTGGGGCAGATATGGCTTGTTAAAATGTTCTTTCATTTTTTTCCATTTAAAGTTTTTATTATTCTATGGAAATTTTATCCTGCATATTTGAAGTACAGCATAATATTTTGGATATAACATAGCAAAATAGCATGGTGAAGCCAATTAACATACCCATTAATCGCAGTTAATTTTCTGAGGGGCAGGAATTGCTAAAATGTATTTGTGTAGCTTCAGGAGGCCTGCAAATTGACCTAGGAAGAATGAGGAACAAGAGAAGAGACAAATTTCCAAGCAAGGGAGTTCAGAGGCCTTCTTTCTCAAGGGTACAAGAGAACTGGGAGTCCAAAAGAATCCATTTTTATTAGTAAAATACATCATATCTTATCAAGTTCTCAGTACTGTCAGTACTGAGAACACCAGTATGTACTAGAAGAGACTACAGGGAAATCAACAGTCCTGGGGCACTTATGAGGTGTGTTTTATTCATGACCTCGTTTAACATTTATAGTCACTTTAACAAGTGTTTTTAAAGTATCAGCATTTTGAAATTGAAAACAAATGGGATTAAGAAAAGCCAACAAACTTTCCTATCTTAACACATAAAAGGCAGATCTAGTATTCAGAAGATTTAAGTAGAAAAATACTTTCTTCATCTAACACCACTTTACCTTCCTTGTAATTGGCCAAGATTTCAGATGTTGAGTGACACTTATATGAATAGAATTAAAGTCAATGTATGGTGTGCTTCTTGATAAATTGAGTAAGAAACATGTAGCTTCTTTATATCAATTCATTTGGGTACACTACCTGAAAACATTTCTTGGTAGTTTAAGAATATTTCTATACCAACTTACCCACAGGTGAGGTGTCCTTCATGAGTTGGAGGTGATGAATGTAGATGAAAGGTGAGCAGGTTAAAGTTATCAAACAGCACATTTGGCTACCATGAACAGTGTATCAGGCACTTCCTTCCACTGGTTTCAATTCCCATCACCTGCAGTTTAAGGGAAGAGAAGTTTGTTTTAGCTCATGTTTCAGTCCACAGGCAGATAGATGGCTGCCAGGCAGGATGGCACGGCAAAGGGCATGGGACGGAAAATCCTGTTCATCTCATGATGCCCAGGAGGTGCACAGTGAGGGATAGAGCCATGACAGGAGATACACTACTCCAGGTCTACTCCCAAGGACACACCTCCAACCAGGCCCCACCTTCCAACATCAAGCCGGCTGTAGCGCTCCCCAAATCCAATCCCTTCTACAAGACCCTGCCTCTGTCTTGTAGACCCTGCCACCCTCAGCCATCCATAACACAAGGATGAATTACAGCATCTGAAGTCTTGGGGGGACATCCAGATATAAATCATAGCGTGCAATTACCATAAATCAGGATTTAGTTCCTGAAAGTTAATCTAGAATTTTGATAAGAAACTAATAAAATATTCAGAGGAAAATAATGGTTCAATTTATTTAGGACAGCTGTTTCTTGAGCGAGGTAATTTATGATACACAGAGTAAGAATGGAAGGACTGATTATGAGTCTTTATTTTAATGTTCTGGTGTAATCTCTTGTGTCATTTGGCCATATTAGTTTGACCCTGAAGCACTGACAGCCACAGAGTGCATGCACAAATGAGTTTCTGAACTTTGTTTCTTTCCTCATTTATTTCCAAGTCAGATGTGCCTGCATTGATTACAAAAGATGAAAGATACCACCAATAGAGGAGAATTCACATAAGTGTTTAATAATGATAGTAAAGAGCAGTGTCAATACCAGAGCTGGAAGAGCTTCACTGATCGCAGATTGAATGTGGATGTCAAGGATGACTACAAGTAAGATATGTCTCATGCTTAAATTTTTAAATTAGAATTGCAACGAAGAGTAAAAAGTGGGCTGAAGCTAAGGCTGTAGAAGGTCATGATTTAGGCAACACATCTTCTTAGTAGTGGAGTTGAGTATTTACATTTATACCTAAGGATGATGGGAACTCTATACAAGACAATTTGTTGCCCACCATTTTTCTTATCTCACAACTCTTGGTAGGAACAATCCTAGGTTATTTTGAAAGAACGATCCCCACCTTCAACTCAGAACCTCAGATTTGTAGTGTTAGGAATGGATTTTATTTGTCTTAAATCAAATATGGTAGTTCCTGAATTAAAAGCTTTCACAAACAGACCTCGCATTGCTAATATTTATTCATGTGAATAAATTGCAGAACTGGCTCACGTATCTGCTGAACTTGTCACAATTGTGCTACTGGGTGTTGACTGAACAGTGTTACAGTGTTATAGTGAATGGTGTGTAGTGCAGTGCTCAGTCAGAGGCTGGGATGTCCAGAATCAAGTGAAAAGCAGTGGTGATACAGAAGGGATCTAGGAAGCACAAAGCAGTACATGTTGTATATTTGTGTCAAAACAGTATAAGACTCACTTCGTTAGACTTGTGAACCAATCTGACTTGAAAACATTCCCCTGGGATGGAACTTGTTCTTGTCAGGACTCAACTGTAAGAATAATCATTTCCATGACTACACAGCTTGGCTATGAATTAGTACTTTTTAAAAGTCCAATCGGAACAACAACAACAAAAAAAAAAAACCCAAAGAATTATATTTGAAATAAAGGGAATGAGATTCTTCTGTTACTGGGAAAACCAGTTTAAAACTGCCACAGCCACAAAAGAGTCTAGAATTCCTAGGAAGGGGCACACCTAGGAATCCAGGAGTGGAGCCAAGAGAACAAAACGGTGGGATTCTAGAAGATTGTTTAAATTCTATTCAAGTATCTTTAAGAAATCAAGTGTCAGATATGAACAAACAAACAACTTTTTAAATTGCTTTCTGAAAGGTTTCATATTTATCATTCTTACCTGAAATATTATTAAATAATATGAACCTCAAAGTCATCCATAACACAAGGATGAATTATGGGGAGCATGAGAAAAAAATCTCTTTAAAATCCATTTCATTGGGGTGAAACACTATTTTGCTTAAATGGTTATGCGTTGACCTGCACTGTTTTGTTGTTATGCCCTCTTTTATCTCAGTTTCCTTTTTTTAATTATTTAATTATTTAATTTTTTCTTAATTAAGGGAAAAATTTAAAAAGCAGGATATATTATTATAGTAACCTACTTTGATTTCCTATTAACTTGATCTGAAACCCTGTATAGCCCTCACCATCTTGCTTTGACTGATTTTCCTCTATTCTGCTTTGCTTAATAGTACCAAGTTCGAAAGTATGAGCAACAACTGTAAAGACAATAAGATTCATTATGACACCCATTCCGGTTGACTATTATCTTCTTTTAAAGCCCTGTAATGTCTCCAATGTTTTGGTTTTATTCTTTACTGTTTTGTTCAATTTTATTATAACTGATGATATAGGCAATTCTTTTTAAGATAGCAAGAGGCAGTATGGTAACCATTGTTGATCACCTAGTATTTTGTTTTTACATTATCTATTATGTCCATGCTTTTGATTTGACTGACTCTGTTCTGTTATGTCACATTTTGTTTTACTCTTTTCAAAAAAAAGTAATAAGAACTGTGGGAGTAATAAAACCCAAAATGTATAATTGTCATTGTACAAAAGAAAGGAAAAGAAAGTTCTCTAAAAGATATAACCGCATATATATGTAAGTGTATAAGATAGATAACCATATTACTGACTTTTGTTGGATCATTGAACAAAACTGTTTCCAGTCTCACTGTTTGAAAGTCCACTTTATATGCTTTAATTTTGTAACTTGAACAACTATTTCTAAGATAACAATATGTAATCTATTAACTAGTGATTTCCTATTGTTTATTTTTTCTGAAATTCTGTATAACTTGTACCCTATTTCTGCTTTTTTTTCTTTTTCTCCTTAATAAAAAAATAAAATAAAATAAAATCCATTTCAGTGGGAAAGGATTCCTATGCTGCTGTTGGGAGAAAAAAGAACAATACACCTGTTGTGCTTTGTGTGTCCCCTCCCAGGGCCTATGAAGAGAAAGAGGTGAGATAAAGCAGATTTACTAAGGGCTCACCAAGCTCTGCTATGAAGTTCTTGATAGCCAGGAGAGAGACTGAGGCAACGGAGAGAAAGATGTATGGACATCTAAAGATCATTGCCATGGAGACGACCAGCCCCCAAGAAGGTCAGCAAGCATATCATCAGCCCTGAGATCACACCAAAGCAACCAGGTCTTGGCAGACGGAAGACAGCTTGGAGAGTGAGACACACTTAGGAGTTCTTGGAGGGAAGTTACCACAGCTACAGCCAAAGTGGCTGGGGCAAGTGTTCCTTGGGTTGCACATGAATGCATCCCAAAGAGACTGGAGGTACTTTGCAAATGAAAACCTAAGATATGCGAGCATTTATATCTGTTGGCAGGCTGGGCACGGGTATTTCCCAGTGAAGAACCTGAGACAGTGCAGTGCTGGGTGCCATCATTCGGGTTCTCCCAACAGTTCACGGTAAATGGTTTTCAGACTTTGGGGTATCTGGTTGGTAGGAAACAAAGTACAACCTCAGTTGTCAGTAAATGCCACAAATGCTCTTTGAAGACTTCATCAAGCAGGGGGTATTCCTCCACATTTACTGGTGTTGCCTGCAGTGGTGGCACCGAACTGCCAGTCAAGAACTTGAGTTTTATGCTTGGACCTGTCTTGATTTGCCCCATCATCTGACTCCCTGGGTTTTCTTTGACATTAGTTAGTTACAGATACTTGGAAAATTTTCTAAGCCTCCTTAGTTTATTCTTCTTCAAATTGTAACTAACAGCAACTAGATCAGACCACAGGGATTTTGTGAAGACTAAATGTAGTAGTATATGCAGACCCCTCAGGACACTATCTATAATACAGGAAAAGCAAGTCCACTAGTGAATTCATACACATCTGTCCAAATTTCTGGTTGGGGTAGGCAAATCATATGCGACCATTGCTTATTACTAGACTTCTTAGTGGTGAAAGATTCAAATCCATAAACCTAATAATCTTCTGCCTGTTCACTGACTTGCACCCCCTGGTTCAACCAAGTGTCACTGCGAAGTTAACTTTAGTAAGATTTAGTATAACAGTCAGAATTTACAGTGCTGGACTAAAGAGAAAGGAAAGTTTGGTTGGTGCATCTGTGGAAAAACCCATTTCATCATATGTGATCCAGATCCAAGCATACCCCACAGATCCAGAGTAGTAGCTCTGGATTTAGCTTTCTCCTCTGAGTGGAGGTACTAAGATGGACTGGAGCAATTCTAGGGTTATAATCATTTTGATAATAAAGATCCAGAGAATTAGTGCAACATAAATTATGGATCTTCTTGTTTGAGAGACTTTAGATTTCAATAATACTGTAGCTTCTCCTCTTTATGAACAGAATATCACTCATCAGATCTTTCTGATGATGAGAAAAATACTTAGATATTAAACAAAATTAAACAAGTATCAATTTTTGTGTACCATAGACATTAGCGAGTGTGCTTTTTTCATAGGACTTACAGAACGGAATGTTTTGTCATCTCAAGGTTTTAAAAAATATTAAGACTTGCAGGGAACAGCTAGTTTCAAGAAAATCAATCATAATTAAACAAGAACAAGCTGTTCTTTCTAATGCTGTCCTCAAGGGGGAAACTGATAGTCCCTTTTGTCACAAGACTTACAGACAACACCTCAAGCTTTAATATAGGAAGTGACTGCACAGATGTTCTGGGCATGCATAAAGACCCAGGATGCACAGCGCACGTTTGCACTGACTTTGATGAGTATATTTCTCTAAGGACGAAGAGTTGCAAATTCAGACCCTTAGGATGGAGAGATTTTGTGTTGCTGGGAAGAGACTAAAGATCTTCTAGTTGCTTTTTGAACTTGTTAACAAAAAATGTATTGGAAAAAATAAAAAAACAAAAAATGTATTGTGCTGGATTAATATTTCCTCCTTTAGTGGCAAACAGCACAAAGTAACTTGTCTTTTGAAATCAGATAACCCTTCTTACTGGAGTCGCTTCTTCATTAAGAAGTTGAGGCCTTACGGCTCTTTCTATTTAACTTAACCCTTTCTTCCCCACTGATCATATGAATATATGGCCCATTAACCCCATTTCTGGCTACTTGCTTGCTCTTCCAATTCTTCTACCTTTCAAGATTCCATCTTCCCACTACAGCCCTGGGACGCTGCCACTGTACACAGCACTTTCTTTTTCCTGTCTTTAGCTTTTCCCTCTCAGCGGTTGCTTCCCCTGCCCTCTGTCCATGCCTTTGCTAAGTGATCCATTTTCTGTCACCCAGTAGCCCTCCCTCTTCTTACACAAGAATTTGAAATGTTCCCTCTGTCAGCAGCTTTTCCTCATCCCTCATTTCCTCCATAAACTGTGACACTCATTTCTGCCTTACTGCTCCAAGCAGACAGCTCTTTTTAGAGGCTTCATTGATTTCCTAATTTGAGTTCTGATTGGACAGCTATCAGAAGTTGCATTCTTGAATTGCTTTTTCATTTGCTACTGTTGAATTTTTTTTGACAATCATAATACCCACACAATCTAACGCTTGGCTTGATACATCTGTACCTATTCCCTTTGACTGTTCCTATAAGTTCTGATTTTTCCCATTAGAAAGTCCAGTTTACCAAGTTTCCCCTTAATCTGGAGCATTTAGCCTATGCATAATTCTCCAAATAACACCCAAAGTGATACATTTAACATTTAGGTTTGCGTAAACAGGAGGGAAAGAAAAATTCAATACAAGAGGACCAAAAACAACACAGATGAATGGAAGAAACATTCATGATTCTTCTTTAGCATAGTAAGGTAACTATTGGACAAAACTCTCCCCTCCTCTCCCTCTCCCTCTCTCTCTTTCTCTCCCTCTCTTTCTCTCTTTCTCTTTCTCTCTGGATTGGACCAAGGGCTTCATATGAAGCATGCAGTCTACTCCTGAGCAGGTCTTTTTATTTTGTTTCAATACAGTCTCACTAAACTAGCCAACCAGCCTTGAATTTGGGACTCTCCTGCCTCAGCTTCCCAAGAAGCTCAGATTACAGGTGTATGCCACCACACCTGGCTCCTTTTCACTCCCTACATTATAACTTACAGTATGGCAGTGTAGCACTTTCCAAAGCTCCTACCGCACTTTCTCAGCATGTGACTTTTGTTCATCCTACCCCTTCTGCCTGGCAAGTCCCTTCCTCCTCTATCCACTTTCACATTTTTCTGCAGTTAAGCATATATATTTTTTTAATCTTCATTTGAGTGGAAATTCAGGAAACCCTCCCATTAATTACTCCAATATTATGAGTTAGGAGTCACTCCTTGCTTCATATATAACATCAGTATACCTACTTCATAATATTAAACTTATCTATTTCAGAGTCTGTATTTCCCACAGATGCATTCCTCACAACTGAGAACTATTTTTGTACCTCTGCATACCTTAAGCATGGTGTCTGGAATATCAATTTAGTTAATCCTTTATCACCATCTCCCAAAGCATGACTCAGGTGAAAATTGCTTTTCTTTGTCTCATTCTGGCAGAGCATTTTTAACTTGACAATGAAAAAACCTACAAGAAATATTCATTTTCTTGTGTTTGTAAGGCTCAAAAGCTATGAGGTTCAAGTGCCTGCCAGGCAAGTGTGAGGTCGTGAGTTCAATCAACACTATGAAAAAAACAAAAAGCTATGAGGTTCAAAATTTGGACAAAGTAAAATATGAAATAGGTTTTTAAAAGATTCTATTTTGTACAAGTTCATATTCTGACAGTCCAAGACATTTGATTAATGCTGGAATGTCAAAACTTACTAACAGTCTGGGCTGGGAAGGGTAGCTCCGTGGTAGACCCCTTGCCTAGCACGTGTGAGGTTCTGGGTGTCATCTGCACGTCAACATCAACAATGACAGTCATTGCAATGGTACATTTGCTGACTGGATGCTAAGTGTGGTATTCCCATTAGTAGTATGTGTATGATCTAGGAAAAGAAAATCAAGTTCCAACCTGTAAATGAGGTAGTTTTGTTTAGTCATGGCCCAAGAAACATTCAAAGAATATACAACACTAATTTTCCATTTTTCATGCCAAACTGTATTCATCAAGTCTTAGGCTCATTACAGTGAAGTTAGAGCTGTGTACTTAGACAGTAAGTATCTCTCAACCCAGTGATTGTGAGGTCTCTGCAATATATATCTGCATTCTGCAGTTACTTGTTAACTGGTGTGATCAAATTTATCCTACCATGAGCTGCAGAGAGAAAAGCAGCTACTTCATCTGCACTGTAAATATCCGAGTCTGTCTTGCGTTCTTAGCACACCTCTAGCATTTTTCTAAGGGACCACCTTCTTTAATTAAAAAATATCATAATAGTCTTGCACAATGCCCCAGAGATATAATTAATGGCTCAACTTTTAATTATTAAAAACCCTTCCACAAAGCCTGTGGGACCACATTTATACCCATGATTTCTGCTAATGCATCACAGTAAAGGGGATCTCCCTTGTGGTTTATTCTTCTTTCACCATTGCTAAACCTCCTCTGATTGCCATTTTGTTCACGTACTCCTGGGAGGCACTGCTGCCAGATGAAAGACAATGTCACGAGAAAGAAATAAGATTCTGTTCCTAAAATATCACCTGGAGCCTTCATTAAAAATCATAACATTGAGGCCAATAAAATATTGTGACATCCAAGTTGGGCAGGCCCTAATATCACCTTAAAAGTATCTCCCCTGACACAGAAATAGCTTCTAAAACTTTCTTAATTGATCGTAACTCAACTGTCACCTGAATATGTCAGTAAGAGAGAAACTATCTGCTCAAGGTGTATATATTTTGTAACTTTAGTTATGTATATTTTATTTTATATTTATTTGCTTACATTTTAGCTTTAAGCATTTTCTAGTCTACAAGTTTTTCCTCCCTCATTTTTCTTTGATCTAACAGATCTCAACATTTAACATTATCATCAGTGGGAGGATAAACACTTGATTTTTGGCTCTATTATTTCTTACATGGTTAATTTAATATTTCTAAGCTTCAATTTCTCTTCTATAAAGTGGGTATAATAATAATTACAGGGTTTCTACATCCAGTGATAATATACATACATATTAATTTCAACCTCTTTCCATTCTTAGCGATCAAGAGTACAAAAAAATTTTTAAAGAAAAATAAATAAAATAAAATGAAACAAAATATGATAAGAGATTGAGTGTCCAGAGGGACCCACTCATGGTGTCAAGAAGCTGAGTGTTTACCAAAAAAGATAGATAGTGAACACTGATTCAAGCATTTCACTAGAGTGCTACACATGGTATAAGCCCATATGAGTGTTCATGTGGGTCTATGCTGGTTATTCAGACTTTTCCTAACTATCCAAACATAACACTTCGAAAGTTCTATCTGTATGTATGTATGTATGTATGTATGTATAATAAATCTCCAAAACTACAAATGACCAAAAAATCATGTTCCTCTCTAAGCACCATTGACATATTGTGGTATTTAATTTTAGATTTTTTGGAATGTGTTACATTTACATAGGTGCATGACATAATCTTTATAGATTATCTACATTCGTAAGTAAAAGGGATCACAGTAAATGCTGTACTTTATGACCTTTTATTTTCCTTCTATAATGGACTGAATTGTTTTCCTTCAGTAACTCCATTCAATATTTATTTATGCATTAAGCTTCACCATATGCCATGTCCTATTGCAAGCAGAAAAATTTAAAACACCACTTCTGATTTTTATGTTAATTCTATAAAGAGTCAAGCATGTGGGGACATCCAGGTGGTCACAATCTTAAATACTGTTCTCAGGGATTTGACACTGTAGGATTAAACTACCACTTTTTAATGTGGAATTAGTGCTGAAATTTCTCTAAGGATGCTTTTTCACACTCATGTACAGAAAATTCAATCAAATGAAAAATATAGAATGTTCTTCCATAAAATAAAATTTGGCAATGAAATTGCCACAAATATATAACTTTAAAGTGATTCTAGCAACAATTTAATAGACAACTTTTCTCTGCTGCCAGAGATGTTAATTCCTGTCTTACTCTATTTTCTTTTACTACAACTAAATATGACAGATTGGAGAACTGTAACAACTAAAGATTTGCTGAGTCCAGTGTTCTGGAAGTCCAACATCAAGAAGCCCCAGTGAGCAAAGGTCTTCTTGCTAATGGGGACACTGCAGAGTTCTGAGGTGCAGCAGAGGAGAGAGAGATGCCTGCAAAGACTGAGCCAAACTGGGTTTTTAAGAGACCAACTCTTCTCATGAGCCATTAAACCATTCATGACCTAACCAACTCCCAAAGTTTCCCCTACCACTACTACTTAATATTTCACAAAGGGGATTAAATCTCTACATTACTTTGGATGTGGAAATTAAAACCATAGCAGTTCATTTATTAAAATAAAACATTTATAAAATATATTTTATATATAAACATACATACAATATACATTTAATAAAGTAAAATATATATCTAATATGCATTGATAAAATAAACATTTATAAATGTAACTAGTGAAATGCTCAAAATAAATGCTCTGACCACCTCTAAAAGACATTAGCATATAATACACCTTTAATAATTAAAATTGTGAGAGTGTTGATGGTGCACAATTAGATAAAGCAAAATAAAAGAAAACCTTAGAAATTAACCCATGTGCAAAAATAAATGAAATACAGTGTATTGTGTATTTTACTAAACTGTATTTAAGATATGAGTAAAATCATAGACTGTTTTTAGAGAAACTGATTTCGAAAATTGACATAAACTCAGAAAAAAGTTAAAATTAGATTTATATTGCTGTTATAAACTGGATACAAAGTACTGAGAGATCTAAATGTTAGAAATAAAAGCACACAATCTCTAGGAAAAAAAGAAAGTACTGAGGAAACACTTTCCCAACTATGACTCAAAATGAAGAATTCTTAAATCAGATTCATAAAACTAAAAATTAAATTTTATATAAGAAAAACAGTAAGAGCACAGTCCAAAGGCACACTAAGAAAACTACCTATGTCACAGACATAGCAAATCTTCCTAATGTATGCATAAACTTCTAAAAAGGAAGAAACTATGGTCCCTTCTGGACCAAAGGATTTCAGATCCCCCCAGTAGATCTGGGAGAGGACTGGTCATAAACACCCAGGTGGACGGACACCTGTGTTCAGGTCCCGATTCGTGGATCCACGGACCCTCCAGAGGATTCTGTCTTTCTGGTCCAGTAAAAGGCAGAGAACTCTGCCTCTCACAGCCCTGGCTCAGGGAACACGGTGACATCGCGGGGACCAAAGTCCTTGCTCTTGACTTGGGATACGAGTTTTTAAAGATGCTACTATGAATATAATCTTCGGGGCAGTTACACCAGAGATTCTGGGTAATGTAGTCCTTGGTAACGGGAACATAGCTGGGACTCTAGGCATCTAGGAATCATGCCACAGGGATTTGTATTTATCAGTGAGGAATGCTGAGGATTCTGGTTATGGTAGTCACTACTCAGGCAATGTGCAAAGGATTCTGGGTATTGCAGTCCGTGGCCAAGTTGAGGGTTCTGTATATTGTAGCTTTTGAGAAGACTGTAGCACAATCTTCAGTGTACCATAGCCTTTGTTGGAACATCCCTAATGCTCAAAGTAGCATAGTCAATAGAGCAGCACACTGTACATTCCAAGTATTGTAGTCTTTCCAGGGGCCACGCCAAGGATTCTGGGTAAAGTCCTTGTTGGTAAAAACATGAAGACAATTTTAGATATTGCATACCTACATCTGAGCGGTGGATTCTGGGTATGGTAGTCCATAGAAGTGTTACTTGATGAATTCTAGCCTGTGGTTGCGGAAGAATTCAAGTTATGGTAGCCTATGGAAAAATTATGCAAGACTCTTGAGTACGTAGTCCTATGGCCTCACGAAGGATTCTGGGTATAGTAGTCCAGGAGGAAAAAAAAATCCACACTCAGAATTCTGGATATTGTAGTCCTACACCCTCTTACCCCACCCCGCCCAAGAGGATTCCGGGTATCGTAGTCCATGGGAAAAATCACTCTTAAGAAATCTGGATCCGTAGCCCTGAGGGCTGGTGGTGAATTCTGGGTGTTGTAATCCGTTAGAAAATTGGTGATTCTGTAGTCTTGCGTCCAGTTGGAGGATTCAGGCTACGCCAGGCCAAGGGGAATTCACGCCGAGGATTTTGATTACCACTAGTTCTGTGGCCGCGGTAGAACTGTTTATGATATCAATGGGGTAATTACTTTGCGGTACCGCGCAGGATTCTAGGTATGGTAGTCTAAAGGGAAATCGCGCCAAGGATTCTGGGTATGTAGTACTGCGTCCTGGCAAGAGGATATTGGGTATGGTAGTCCATGGGAAAATCATGGGCAGGATTCAGAGTATGGTAGTCCGGGGAGATAGCATGCCAAGGATTCTGGGTATCGTAGTCCTGCAGCCAGGATGCAGCCTGTAAGGCAGCGCTGAGCGAATTCTTCTGATGTCACCAACCACCTAGCCTGTCACCTGATGAACTGGGCACCCGGAGTTCTTGCTGTCTGCTCTTCCAGCCCTGGACGGAGCACTGGAGTACTTGCTGCAGAAGCAGCCAAATCGTTCGCGGAACAGGGTCCAGTACAAGCACTGAGCAATGCATTGTTAAGATGTTCTGAACGGTGTGACAGGCAGTGGCTCCGGGCTGCTTTACTCTGTGTGTGAGCAAAGCTGGAGTTGTACAGGTTGAGTCAGAGCACTTTGCGTCCTTAGCGTGAGGGCCAGGGCGCGCGCTTATCTCTGAGGGCAGAGTAGATGCTGCTGCATCTGCAGGAAACAGGATAGGCGCCGCAACCCTACAACTTTTCGTTGTTTTGAATCAAAAAAATATATATATATTAAGACGCTATGAAACATCATGAGTTGTAGACTATTTCTTACAGACACACAAGTGTAACTGTCGCACTGAGTTGGGCTGGGAGCAGGGGATTGGGCTGGGATGTAGCTCGGTGGTGCAGCACTTGAATAATATATGCAAAGTCCTGGGTTCAATTCTGAAAAATAAGTCAACGGAAAACAATGAAAAAGAAAGCATGGATCAGTGGGGAGGAGGATCAAGAGATGGAGTGGGGTGGAGGGAGAAAAAAGAGGGAGGCAAGCTTGGGGACACTTTCTTGTTTTCTGCACAGTAATAAACACTGCTCCTAGGAGCATTTAGGATTTTCTAGGCTCCACTAACAGAAAACAACTTGAAGCTTGCCCTCCAAATTCTTACCATATACCTCTTTCTTGAAGTGATATTAATTTCTATGTTCATGAATATAATTTTTTAAAAAGGATGTTCAGCCTAAACATTGAAGGGAATTTACATTTTATGAGCAGTATGCTTTATGGTTCTCTCAATATAAGATCTGCTTGGGGCAAGCTGAGAGACTAGATGTCTGAGGAGCACAGCCCCCAGAAAGAGGGTGACCTATGCCTGGCCTCTCACACTCTCATTGTGACTTATTTCCTTTTTCTTTATGCAATATCTCTTAAGAATTTACATTTATTTTACCCTTAATTATTAAATACTGATTGTGTATATTTTGGGATGCAATGTTATGTGATTATATACATTTACATTGTACATTGATTAAGTCAAGCAAATTAACACACTGTATTCTTCACCTCTTGACAGCTCCACACGGATGAATGTGGACAGAGATTTTGTTGCACTTACCTAGAACTGAAGAAATAACTTTCTCCTATCTAAAATTCAACCCTAAATGGATGCTTTTTAGTATCAAATGCTGTGTACCCTTTAATAAACACAATCATTTCTTTTTCTTGAAGAAATGTGAGGCTATTTTCTAAAACTATTAAATGTTGTAGCGACTTGCTTAGGATATTCTTTGCTCAAATTGTTTTGAGTATTTACAGCAAGTTTGTGTAAACAGCTTTGAAAGCATGCTTTTTGTTTTCTATATTCTGATTTATTTAAGATATTCTTAGTGGTTTTATTTTTGTTTTGTTTTTTAAGTACCAACTCAGGGGCTTCACAATGAGCTACGGCCCCAGAAGATGTTTTCAAATGTGTGTGTGTGTGTGTGTGTGTGTGTGTGTGTGTGTGTGTGTGTGTGTGACAGGCACTTGTTGAATCATTAGATTGCCTGGCAAGGCTTGAATTTGCAGTCCTTTTCCTTCAGTCTCCTAAGGGCTGGCATTACAGGTGTTCACCATCCTGCATGCTTTCTTTCACTCACACAGCATTGATAAGACAGAAACATGAACTTGCCTTTTGAGGGAGAATCAACACATAATAATACAAGGCCATGGTATATTGTATTGATGCTTAAGTTTTAGGTTTCAGGAAATAGAAATGCAAGAAATTGTTATGTGTGGACATTTCTAAGTAAATGGATACACCTTGAAGACGTACTCTTAAGGGAAATAAATTGGTCACACATATAAATATCTCACTGTCTCTCTGGTGTGAGAAACCGAAAGTATAAATAAGAACCAAAATGTATAATTGATACTGTGAAATGGGAAGAAATTGTTCCCATTGGAGGGAGAAATAGGGAGGGGGGGGATAGGCAAGGAAGGAAGGGGAAAAGAAAGAAAAGAAAAGCAGGATAAAATGGAAACAAAGCTTTTTAAATAATAAATGAAAGAGAGGTTGAATGGAGTGAAGGAGAATAAGAAAAAAAGGAATCAATATATCATGCACAGGTACAAATCCTCTATCATCAATATATTTATCATGTATATCTAAATTGTACAAGTAGACTTAATTTTTAAAAAAAGGTGTGTAGCTCAGTAAAAATGCCCAAATGAGTTGTATCCACAGTACTGAAAAAAAATAAAATAAAATAAAAGGGGAAAGAAAAACAGAGGAGGACAAAATACAGATTAATAAGTTCAATGAGCTTCTTGTTGAGATTCGGTGAATATGAGGGGAATAATAAACTTAAACTAGTAACAATTTGAATTATGATAGATACAGGAAAATGTGCAATGTGGCCAATTCATTATATGCCCACACTCAGCAAAACCACTACCTCCAGAAATCTGTAACCCTTCTGGCTAATGAAGACACCTCGGGGATGACACTGATTGGCACAGCACTGAGTCTCACTATTCGTACAGCTGCTCTTCTTGGGCTCTTCATGAATCATCAAGATACTTCTGTTGTCGAGGCCAAGACCCAGACAGTCACTTACCCCCTGCTTCTCTCCCTTGCCTTATGGTTCCTCCACTCCTTCCTCTTTGGGCTTTGGCCAGCCCAAAAGAACCACCTGCGTTCTCAGGCGGTCTACTTGGGAGCTGCACTGACTACGACTGTTTCTACTGTGTTGGCCAAAAAACTATGACTGTGGTTCTGACTTTTAAATATGACTGCAACAGACTAAAGGATGAGGCAGTTGTTAGTATTAGGCGGACCCAACTCCCTCATTTCCATTTGCTCCTTGATCCAATTCACCGTCTTTAGAATCTGGATGAGAACAAAACCATCCCTACTGACATAGATGTATGCTCTGATCATGTGTACAAGAAAGGAGGAAACACACTCTGGAAGCAGTTCAAAGCCTACCTATCTTGGAATGACTACAAGTCCTAAAAGAGGTAAAACTGGGCATTAGTAAGGGGATTCTCTTGCTCATCCTGTCCCAGAAAAAGAAATCAAAATAGTGACTACACTAGAAAGTCAATAGGCAGATATCTCTTCCTAAGTGATTTTTTTTTTCTAAAAACTGGCTGTGTTTATTTCCTATGTTTGTCAGGATCATTTTATTTCCTTTGGGTCTTGGGGGTAGAACCCAATGCCACACACAGGCTGACCTACTCTGTCTTCTGCAGAGATGCCCGCTCCTCCCTCCTGTGGATCTTTAACATGTAAATGTCCTCCCTTCTTGCCAGAAGAAATGCTTTTTCTTAAGTGAAAGTGAGATTCTCATGAAAACAGAAGTTAAAATCTAAACATTCATTCTTTATCTCCTGACACTGACTGGCATTAGACTGGTGCCCTGCAGAGTGTGAGGCCCTGGGAAAGACACTGCATTTGGAGAGGAGCTGTATGTGTGCTCTAAAAGGAACAGTGAGAGGGGCCCAAAGAACTATTCAGCTCCTGTGCACCTTTGTACAGAAGGAGCAAGACCATTGCCAGGATGAAGCACTTCTGAATCCCTTCTCACCCTGGGAATCAAGGCTTCGTCTTCCCCACTCTAGCTCTCAGCCTAAAACCTCAGCTGCTCCTGCCTTGCTGTAGGAATTACTTCCTTGGAAAGACTCCTCTGAAGAATATTATAGGCAGCTGAAATAGAAAGTAATACAATGTTAGAAAAAATCTGGGTCCTCTGTGAAGCCAGCAAAAAAATAAGACATCAGAATTGTGATTGGAGATGCCTCTGAAGAAGGCTGGACCTCAAGATGAAGATGCAGTGGCCAGGCCTGCATAACTCCCTGAGGGATAAATGGTACCTTGAAATTAATCACCTAGTTCAGTAAGTCTAGTTAGGTACTGGATGCCCAGGTGGTAACCATCCCATTTGGACCCATCCTTCCCCCAGAATACCTGCATTCTTTCCATATACCATTGCATTGTGACTCATTTCCCTTTTAATTAGCTAATTTAATATTAGCTATGCTTGTAAGTATTTAGGTTGATTGTAGTTTGACCCATGTTGTTGTCCCCACATTGTAGCCCTGCTATACCAATTATATCTGACAAAGGGCTTTGGTCCCACTCCCTCAGGCCCACTCCTGGAAATCCAGGAGCTATCCTTCTTCCCCTTATTTCCAATAAAACTCTCCTAATTTGCTCCCTTTATTTGCGGCTTCATCTGTCAATGTTGTGGGACCATAAACTTGACACATTTGTCACCAAACAGTTCCGGAGTGAGATTTCTCATTTGTCTTCTTGAAGCTCCCAGGGAGATAATTGAAAGGAAGCTATAGTTTGCTTTCCTTTATGACATCTCTAAATATTTCAGCTGTGTTCTGGTCTGTGACTTGTTGAGGTAGTCAAAAATTGTTATCCATTATTTGCTCATTGCATATGTCTTTTGTTTCTTGCCTATGCAGTTTAAAAGTTGAGAGCGGTGAAGTTTGTGTCACCTTTCTACATTTGAGATTTCTCTCATAGAAGAAATTATTTTGCAAACAGAGCTTTGTATTCCTTCCTTGACTTGTTTGACTTTTATAGCTTTTTGAAATGGTTTTCTGGCTGTCAGCTCCAGTTTTGTATATGTCTAAGAATGCTACACCACAGGGCAGACCGAGCTGATTTTTTTGGAAAGTAAGTTCATTGATACAACAACAACAAACATATCTAGGGATACTTGTAAGTTTAATCGCATCAGGTATTAAAAGTGAGGCCACAGGGCCTAACTCCCAGAGGACTGACCCTCCCTTGCCAAGACTTCTCTCTAAAACATGTCACCAGTCCAGCCTCTGTTAAAAAACCTGTAGCTAAATATGATCCAAAGAATCACAAGATCACAAAGAACATAATAAATGCAGATCAAACTGGTTCTGGCCACATTCTTGAAAACCCCCCCCCCTTTTTCTGTCACTGGCACAGGATGAGGCTAAAGCTTAGGACACTGAATAAGATTAAACAGGGATACCTTCTGTCGCTCTTCTCTCTTTCAAAATAGAAAGAAACTATCACAGATAGACATCTGCAACTGGGCAGATGAGAGCTTGTGGCAGGTCTTCTTTCCCCCGGCTTTTAGAATACATACTTACTTCAAAACATGTCACCTAGGCTCTTTCTATACCTAAATCTGGTTTGAGTAATCCCTGAAAATACAACAGTTGAAGTTATCTTTAATAATCTCTCTAGAGTAAATAGTTACATGTGGCTATCAAAATTGGAGTAAGTAAGTTGCTATCAAATAACCATGGTTATCAAAACTTCAAGGGGTTCTGAGAAGTTTGTATAGCTATTCCAAAACAAAAGAAACTATCAGCCTAGGTCTCTGCTGTAAAACAATATTTGCTTCCACAGGTATGATATGATTTTTTTCTTCTAATTCTTAACTTATTGTTACAGGTAACTGAGTTAGATAGAAATGTTATAGGCAGTCAGTGAGGTCCAGGTTCTTGAAGGAGCCATGCAGAAGCCCAGATACTTTGCAACCTTGGAGCAGACAGACCCCTCCCATTGTGGGCCAAGACTCAAGACAAAAGATCAAGCAAATCCACCCACATCCTAAGATTGATATTCTAAATAGGTCTCTATCACCCTGAGGAAGCCAGGAGACACCAATGCAACCCCCTAAGGGCAGAGTCACTGCTCTGTATGCATGCCTGCCTGCTATGTGGCTCACTTCCCCATTTGCCCCCTATTTAATCAATTTTACCTGAGCAGTTAATCTCACTAGTTGCCCATAGTTCTGTCCCACCTCATGCCCACCTCCCATGTTTTACTCACTTTAGATCTGTCTCACTTTGTGGTTTTGCTCTACAAAAGTCCCAAGAAAAGACAGTCTTTAGCAACCCACTAGGGCGGGACCTCTTCTGTCTCTCTCCCAGATAGAAACTTTCTTTCTCTCAATAAATGTGTTCTGCTCTTAATCTCCATTGTTCCTAAAATTCATTCTTCAATTTTAAAGAACATGAACTCATACTAGACATCTAGTAGGTTGGGAGTTTCATTCCCCTATATCATTACCACAGGAGATCCCTGCTAATTAATGAAAAGTTGCTATTAGTTTAGTTATAGTTACAAATCTGAAAATTGTAAAAGGTATGTTATCATTCACTTTGTCCGACATATCTGAGCATGCACTCTGATTTAAGTGTAACTGCCTTGTATATGCTTGTCTTCTAATCTGTGTTAATAACCAGTTAAAGCACCAGCAGCTGCTTCACTTTAAAAAGTTGGTTTGCAGCTCAACAATGTCTTTTTTGTTGTTTATATAATTTTTCAGAGTAGCTAATCTTATTTAAAACATTACGAAACAAGGACTGCTAGGCTCAAGGTTTACATAGGATTTACAAATAAAAGTCCTAAAGTTTCATAACATAAAGATTACATACTATTTAGGTTAATATGAGTGTTTCTGTGTGTTAACTTTCAGAGATATATTATGCGCCAAAACTACTTTAGTTAACTTATAAGCAATCACTCAGACTTTAGCTCAAATGCTTGTGGTTCCGCCTTAGACTAATTTAAATTGGCTGGTAAGAGTAAGGATGTCTTTAAAGCAGGTAACATATTTCCACCCAGGACGTTAGAAAACCAACATACTATCTGATAGATTCTTCTAGCCTGGGCCTCAGGTATCTCTAACACGACATCCGCCCAACTTGATACACAGCCCAGAGAAGACACTTATCTAAGGGTAACTTCTATGTTCTCCTTCCACTTCCAGAAATAAACCTCCTACCTGCTTTTTGCGCCTGCGCCAAGCCCTGTCCAATCCAAAGACTCTACAACCACCCAAGTGCTCCACCCCAGCCCCCAGTAAATCCTTCTGCTGCCTGTTTTGCAAAGGCAGATGCTGCTTCAAATCAGCTGTTGATATGTCACTCTTCCCACCCCCCAAACTCCTCCTCAGCCAGACCTGATAAAAGTACTTCCACTTTTTTGTTCTCACTGAAGGTGCTTGCATGTCTTCTGCAGCCCTCCCGTGCGCACAATAAAGACTTTTCTCTTTTGTCTCTCTTACCCTGCCAAAATCTTATCAAGTACAGTTTTATAAGTACAATGTCTAACATTGTCTGTGTGCCACAATTTAAGTTTTCCTTGGTGAAAGATAATATATGGACATAAAATGTATTAACTGTTATAGTCATCTAAAGCAATTGCTGTGGCTATAATTAAATAGTTGTTTTCTAAAGATATTCAGATCCTCTTTGTTAAACTTACAAAACTAAATTTAAAAACAAAGGCTGTATATTTTATGAAGTAGATTCTTGTGTTTTGCATCATGAGACTTTAACTTAATAAAATGTGAGCTTTAAAAGTTAATGAATATTTAAATATCAATATCAATAATCAGTTTATGATTGGTTAAACACACAACTATTATCTTAGTTTATGATACAACATATGTTTAGAGATATATGTATGTATACATCTAAGAAAAAGCTATGCTGTTAATCTCAGCATTAAATTTACATTTATAGACTTAAGACTACCTAAATTTAATACATGCAAAGTAACTAATAGTCTCTTTTACATAATGCATATATAGATGTTAGACATATCCAAGGATAAAAATTTGCCATATAATTAAATTTGGTCCTGACATTAAAACTTTACCTATATCTATTGATTTTGATTAAGCAAGCATTTTGTTATTTTATAAATAAGAAACACTTATAAGTCTGTTCATGATCATTAAAACTGTTTCCTAAATTTGTAAGAATGCTAAAGACGTCTTTAATTTTTTTCAATAACATTACACCCCATAAACTCTGTCTAAAATTTGTCTTAAGAGTATAAACTAAATAAAGTCAAGATTTCTATTAGCTATGATACTATTATTGCTGAATTCATAATGTATCAAATGTTGTATTTGTGTTTCACAAGTATACAGGCCTTTGAATATGCAAACCTAAAAATCATCCTATTATACTGGTGACTTCCAGCTAAAGTTGATTATGTGGTAAATTATTTTAGGCTCAAATATCTATTGTCCCCTTACTTGTGTTCCAGATACTTGTAATGAAATGTGTGTCCTATCCTAGTGTGAAAGGAAGTATCCAGACAGGTGATGTGAATACTACTTTGAGGTTTATGAATATACAGCTGTTACGTGTGTGTTATACATGTGTTACAACACTTAGAGATACTTAAATACTATGCAATCCAGCCAATATCACTCTAGAAATTAAAGGTTAGACAGCATGTAAGGTGCATCTATGGACAAGCCCATTCTTCTTAAATGGCACTCAATTAAAAGATCATAAGTTTAGGTAAATTTCCTTTATGTTACTTAATACTTTTTAATTACATAAATACAACTAGTGAAAAAGAAAGTTACCATACACTGAGATGAAAATTTAAATTAATCAAACCTCATAGTTCTAGTATAATAATGCCAACATGGTTGTTATGCTAAAATGTTATATTGTTCTTCACCTAAAATTTTCTCTATAAAACTATAATGTTATCTGATGACATTTGGCAGGAGTTCAAATTCTAAGACAATCATGATTAATAGAAATAATACTTCTCTGGTCATGCTATACAATTCAAGGTGCTTGATAACCAGAGAGAGAGATGTGTGATAGATAAACTTACTGCTCCCATTACAATACTGGTGTAACTGATCTCCTAGGTGTTCAACAAATGAGATTTGGACACCAAAGCTAAAAAATACAACTTGGCTAAAAGGACAACCAGTGATTTGGCCCTGGCCCTCCAAGGTCAACAAGGATCCAGGTCGTGACAGATGTTTTCTACAGGATCCTATAACTTTGGTGAGTCCCCCAATCTCCTGAGCAGGAAGGTTGTTGAACTACAGAGCACAAGAATCAACCAATGTACAGTATGCTAATAGTAGAATCACTAGAGACAGAAATATCTTTCATGCTTTCACAGGAATCTACATGGTCAGGTAACTCCATGACCAATTCTGATGACTGACAGAATAGCTTAGAGGCTCTGTATATGGTTCAAAATAACACCTGAACAGCCTTAGCTGACCTTGATATATAGCAAGAGGTTAATTTTTATTAGCACAGATCTCAATTTAATTATTCTTAAACATCCAGCACAAAAATATAATCAAACCATATATAAAAGTAGCAATTTATTAGTAAAGGGTAGATAGAGAAATGAGTTCTGATCATTACACTGGTCCCTGCTAGCAGTCCCCAGCTACACTTGAGGCTGGCCACTGTTAAGGCTCAGTGTGGCTAGAAAGCTACATTGGAATCTATACAGGCTCAGCAAGAATCTTTAAATCCCTCAGTTCTCCAAAACCATAGAGTTTTCCATCTTCCTAAGGGAAAAACTAAAGTGACTTAAGCAATATGTGGTGAGTTAACTGATGATCAACTTGTAATGCCCAGCCAAATTGAATCAGCATGATTCTAGGTGTAGTTAGCCCACCTGAGTATTGTTGCCAATAGCATAAAAGCAAAATTGGAGGGGAAGATGGTGTGCTATTGATTTTTCTGGAGAAGCTTGTTGCACTGGTTTTTCTAATATGAACTCAGTTGTTCTCGTCAGAGAAGCTCAGATCCTTGCTGTCACTGAGGATGGCTACTTTTCTTTTCAAGAAAGTTCTGGTCTTTACCTTAAGCATCACTTCCTGGCTCCAGTGCAGATCCCTCAGACTGCTGGGACAGATATTTCATCCCACTGGTGCAGATTTTATAGTTTCCGCCACTGACCTTTGGGCCTTCCCAGTACAGATTCATTATACAGATTTGCATGAGACATTGTTGTGGGCTCGAAGTCTCAAGTTGGACTCATGAAGGACATTCCCATAAGCTCTGAGTCTTCAGATAGACATGTAATTGAGTTCAGGCCCTCAGATGGTTTCTTTGGGTCTCTATTGCATGGACAGATCTCTTGCACTCTTCTGCATTGGATTTTTTGATGGATATTATAAAAATAATCCTATAATGTGCCCTCTATTAAATCCATTCCTTTGTAAACCCTTACTATAAGGCACTAATAAATGAAATGTTGTCTTTTGATAAATAACTCACATCAGAGAAAAAAAGATCTTAAAACAATAAAAATATGACTCACAGATAACCTCCATGACAGGCAGGTCTAGGATCCAACATTCCTATCACTTAAAAACAAGAATCTGGAATTGGCTGCTTTACTCAATCTGTCTTTCCATGGTAGTATTCATGCACTATTTAATCTCTTTGTAAAATGTTTTTATTCTTGCCAAGAGGCTGCTTCAATGGATAATGCAGATGGAACTGATGACAAATATATCACGTTCACTTTACCAGATTCAGTTAGATCAATCTTTTGAAGACATTTCTTAATTCCAATATGACTTCTATCTAATGCCTCTTAGATAATCTCTCTGGAGAAGGCTCCTGACTGTGGTCTACCCTACACTAAACCTTCTCAGCTTGA
Organism: Cavia porcellus; assembly: GCF_034190915.1. Lineage (NCBI taxonomy): Eukaryota > Metazoa > Chordata > Mammalia > Rodentia > Caviidae > Cavia > Cavia porcellus. The sequence goes on along the minus strand of NW_026947511.1, from coordinate 36,668,151 downwards.
AGTGGCTAGACTGAAATTTAATCCATTCTCCCCTTATCACAGTTAGAGATACCTCTTCAGAGGAGGGAGTATTAAATGCAGCTAAGGTAGATAGAAATTAATGTACATGCACAGAAGGACTGGGCCCTCAAAGAAGTCAGCACAAAAATAAAGACATCAGAATTGGGGCTGAGAGATGCATCTGAGGAAGGCCAAGCCTCAAGACAAAGATCCAATGGCCAGAACTACTTGCCTTCCTAAGTCATAAACAGTAACTTGAAATTATACTGTAATTAGTACCGCCTGGCCCACTAAGTCCACATAGGCATCAGGCTTCTGATGGGTGACCAGCCAGTGACCAGAGTATCCGGACCTATCCCTTCCCAAAAATGCATTTGTTCTTTCCATATAAACCCTGAAACATGATTCGTTTCTTTATTGGATCAATATTAGTTAAGCAGCTGTACTTTTAAGCTGGTAGGCTGATTATAGTTTGATTCATGTTGTACCCACATTGTAACTGACTTCGTAGAATACATTACTCCTGATAAAGGGCTTGGTGGCCACCCACCCAGAATCCATCCTGAAATTGTAAGACGTATGCTTCTACCCCTTATTTCCAATAAAACTCTCCTAATTTCCTTGTTTGATTTATTTCATTTGTCACATTTTACATCTAATTTCCTCGTTTGATTTATTTCATTTGTCACATTTACAGGTTGGGGCTTACATTTCTCTTACACCATTAGCAATTCAATGGTAGTACCAAAGCAAGGGAAGTTTGCGTGTCTGGTTCCCTAGTGCTCCCACTGCTGTGCAGCCGGTCTCAGCCTCCCCCTCCTAGCATATCAGGCCTTCGTTAAGCCTCCTCCATCCCTGCAGCTATTGCCTCCCCATTCCAAACTCCGTCCCTCAACCCTGTCCAGCTCCACAGCATCCCAACTCACTGCTCTGCTACCTAACGCATCTCAGAGCTCTTGCTTCTCTGCACAGACTATCTGGTCCTTCAGACCAGAGTCTCTTTGAAGCCCAGAAACGCCTTTCCTCTCCTTGTGTGAGGCAGCCCTTTAGAAACAAGGGCTGCCTTCCTGCTCAGCTAAAACTTGTTAAGGCCTCTGGCTTCTTCTCCAGAGTCAGATTGTAGGCTTACAGAGAGGTTCTCTAGTCTCCAACTCTTGCTGCAGACCTTCATTCAGACCTCTATCCACATGGGGTCTGGAGGCTATAAAAGAAAAGATCAGCAAGGAAAAGCTGGGGAGGGAGAAATGAAAAGGATCGTACTCTGCTAGCAAAGAAAAGAAATGTGTGAAGCCAGCCCAAAAAGACTGAAATTCAGAAAGGTGCCCAGTAGGTTTCTGATAGGGAATGAAAGCAAGATCCAGCTCCTAAGGCACTGTCCATACTAACAATTTCTTCAGCCACAGTGACTTAGTGTGTCCCAGATTTCGTGCTCTCCAGGTACCACCAAGGGCATTGTGGGAATTTAATTTATTCAGGAATTATTAAGTGTTGGTCTTGCATACAGTGTCTCACTCTAGGAGAGGATTTATAGGTTATTCTTGCAACAGTTCTGGAAAGAAATATGCTACTACTCACAATTTCTGGCAAAAGTATATCAACCCACATACTAACACAAGCTCCTCCAACTCTTGGTCTCCGGAAGCCACCTAAGAGCCTCTGTGGACATGATCACTCAGAGAGCAACTGTTGGTGACCTAGGTCTGGTCAGATTAATGCACAGAACTTTCACCACCCTTCTTTCATTAACTTGGATAGACTTGCACATAACCACAGTGAGAGGAGGCGGGAATTGGCCTACAGAGGCAGCTACACATTTCCTAAAGGTCTTCACCTAGAGATTTTAATCATTGGACCTTAGTATTTTTCACCGAAATTTTCACCAGAGACATTTCCTCTCCAGAAAGCCCCTTGTCTCATCATACAAATTGCTGCAACTCTCTCGTCTGGTCTCCTTTCACTGTCCTCTCGGCCATATTACTGTCCCATCTGCTCTTTAACCACATTGCCATTCCTAGCCAAAAGCAGCCACTAAAGACTCCATCCTTTCAGTCCTTTTAAATCCTCTTAGAAGAGCAGAGAGAGCAGGCAGCTCTGTGGCCTGCCTGTCCCTCTCTCTTCAGGGCACTTGCAGAGCCCCACAGCGCCACAGACAGCCATTGCATTCCTGTATACTCACAACAGCCAGTGGAAATAATAATAATGTCTTTGGTTATAGGACAAACATTAAAATACATAAAAATCAACCTAACAAACCACAGCAATTCTGAACTGCTCACATGGAGTATAGACAAGCTTGGCTATGATGAACACAATGGTGGAGGTGGTCTGCCAGACCGATGACTTACTATAAAGCAGAGAACATTAAGTATGTGAAGTAAAGTCATAAAGAGAGAGAGAGAGAGAAAAAAGACATCTCATGTGGGCATGGTGAGGTAATCCTATAACCCCAGTTACTTGGGAGCCTGAGAGAAGAGGAGCACAAGTTCCAGGCCAAGCCGAGCTACCAAGCATGACTATGTCTCAAATTCTAAAAAAAATAATAAAATGGAGAGCTGAGGTTGTAACTTAGAAGCAGAGGAATTACTCAGCATGCACTGGGCCCTGACTCAATATCCTATGTTATCAAAATGAAGAAAAGAAAATACCAAAACATAGAGAGTCCAGCCCCACACACACGGAAATGTGGTCAGTGAGAGGGCCATGCGGCCTGGGTCATGACAGGAGGGGGATTTGCAAATCAGTGGAAAATTACAGCCTAGTGAAAGGAGTGCTGGGGTCATTGTTATCCACACCAGTAGACGTAGAATTAGATCTCGTTCTATGCCATGTAGTATGCAAAAAATAAAAGCCAGTTGATCTAAAAACTTTAAATTTTTAAAACTTAAACTTCTAGAAGAAAATAAAGGTGAAAATGTTGATCCTCTCAAGGTAGTAAGGAGTTTTCTTAAGCAAGGAGAAAAGTAACAGAAGCCAGAAAGGTAAACCTTCCTACATTTAAATATAATATGTATGTTCATCAAGAGATCCCATTTTTAAAAAAGGCTAAATACTACAGAACATATCTGTAGCAGATATAACTGATAAAGACATAATCAGGGAACACGGATTTATAATCCCAACTGCTCAGAAGGCTAAGGTGGGAGAATCAAAAATTGAAGGAAACTATCCTGCACTGTTCGTGGGAGTGTAGATTGGTGCAACCACGGTGGAGGTCAGTTTGGAGATTCCTCAAAAAGCTGGGATTGGAAGTCCCATTTGATCCAGCTATTTCACTTCTAGGCATATTCCCAGAAGAACTGAAAACATCATACCACAGTGATATATGTGCACCCATGTTTTTAGCAGCACATTTTGTAATAGATCTTGGAAACAACCTAAGTGTCCATCAACTGAGGAATGGATAAAAAAAGTTGTGGTATTTTTATACAATAGAGTACTACAATAAAGTACTACTACTCAGCTATAAAGAATGATCACATTGAGATATTTATAAATAAATGGGTGCAACTTGAGACCATACTCATAAGTGAAGTAAATGAAACTCACATGTATAAAGAGCGTATAGTCTCCTTAGTGTAAGAAATGGTAAGAGTACATAAGATTTTATGGTAATCATGATTCCCCAATACATTGCTTTGAAGCCTTATAATGTTTTCTTTTATTATTTGGAAAGGCTTTATCCTGGGTTGTCTGATTTTATTATCTGTGATGGTATGAACAGCTATTTGGAAGAAAACAAGACATTATGACAGCCAATGCTGATTTAATATCATCTTGCTTTGAAGTTCTACCATGCTTATCTTCTTCTGTTTCCATTGGTTCTATCATGTTGTATCTTATTGGATTTCAATATGTGTGATTGTATAAATAAATTTTTATGGAAAATGAGATAATATAGTAGCCATTGTTTGTTTTTGGTTATTTGGTTCTGAATGCCCTGTAATGGTTTTATACTATTTTGTTATGTTTGATGCTATTGTATGTGAAGGTACGCTCAACTATTTCAAAGAAAGAGATGTTATGATAACTACTGTTAATATCAGGTTGTCTTGTGGTGCAGTACTGTGTTGCTTAAATTGTTCTGTTCTGATCTGCTTTGTTGTGTCCTCTTTTGTCTTAATCTCTTTAAAATAAAATAATTTTAAAACAGAGGAAGAAAAAATTAGTTTTAGTCAGCTCTAGGTTTCTCATAATGTCTACAATGCTGAAAAAATTTTTAGGTTGATTTAGTCTTAACATGGTTACTAATGAGCTTTCTGACCTTGAGAAGTTGGGCCTAATGAATGCCACACCTCCTTTGGTTCCATATATTGTCATACAGAGCTTGAAGTGTGTACAATTTTAAACACTCAGTTGCATCCACAGGTTTTCTGACTGTGCAATCCCAGGTTTTCAAAATCTTCCTGCATCTCTCTGCAGCTTTCTTATTACTCTTAGCTTTCAGATCGAATGAACTCTCTGAAACTCATTGCCACCATTTCTTTTCCTGCAGCTATTGTAACTGTAAAATTTTGAAAACAGTCATGTCGTACATTCCACCACAAAAAAATACTGCTTCATGCCACAAAAGTTTTAAAGTATTATTATTGGTGTGAGCTGCTATCTGTCACACAAGATCAGCTCAACTCCTTTTTGCACTGTAAACTGGTATGCCTGATCTGTCACTTTTGGAGAGATTGCATATGAAATCTACCATGTGCAATGAAAAATGCCCAATCTCTGAGGTATGGAACTGTCCCTCTTCCAATTCTTTCTGTTAGCACTTTTTGGCACAATGAAAGAACAAAATATGAAAGTAAAAGTGGCATTTATTCTAAGGACGTGGAGAGGAGCCCACAACCAACGGAGGTCTGGCTTTCTCTGACTAGAACATGAGGAATGGGATATATATAACCTTTGACCAGGGGTGGTGCTTCGGGCAGGCACTGATGACATGGGAGGAGCTGATTGGAACTTCCTTTGTGTGCACTGGGAAAGGAAAAAGGAAGTTGTAATAGGAGAAGGAGGAAATGACCTCAGGGTAAACATCCCCAATTCAGCCTTCTACCACCATAATGTCCTGTAACTTATTTTAGGGCAAAACTCTTTCAGTTTCTATATATTAACCACACAAAAATCAAATCTTTCATTGGCTTAAGTAAAAGATTTTTAGCTATTCTTTTTGATTATTCTCTCACTATCTACCCAGTTATACAGCAAAATGTTAGCTCTACCTTCAAAATATTGAGCCTTCCAGCACTGGGTAGCTCCATAGCTAGAACCTTGTCTGAAACATCATAGTCCTTATCCTGGATAATTATTCATGCTTTTAATGTTTTGTTATTGAAATGTTTTGTTAATGAAGTGTATATATAATATATATACTACCCCACTAAGATAAATAAAAATGATTTTCTGAATGTCATATTCTATTGAAAGCCACAAAACTTCCATGATTTTTTTTTCATTTTTCCTCAGATCTAGAAGTAGAGTAGGGAAAATTGTGGTTACCATGTATAATATTTTTGGTTAGGTTATAACTTCCAGAAATGTTTGTGCTTTTATTGGTCCAGAAATATTGTTCACCTCTTCTGCTACTTAACTTTAATGATTTAGACTCTGTCACTGTGTTATGAGGAATTACTACTGACTGTAAAAGTGGCAACAGACCTGACCATACATCACTTACATCAGTTCAACCTCATGTGTACACCTTCACCATCTGTCTACAACTTTCACAGCCTCCACTACTGTATTTTATTATTAGTAGTTAGTCTTCAGTATGAAAGGAAAAGGGGGAGGATAGATGTAGTGGTGGGTGAAGGAGAAGCGTAAGTCATTACGAGGAGAGGTAGACAGAAGAAACAATAATAGGTTAAAAAACAGATTAAGGTCAAATTCTATTAGTGGTCTTTTATGCTTGTGGTAAAGGGTTAAATTGAAGATTTTAAAAATGACATTTGTGGGAGCAGATACAGGGTATAGGAGTAAGGAAGCACACTTTGAGATTAAGGAGAGCTGTGAGGTTGTCAGAACTTGTTGGTTTATTTGTGCATCTCAAAGTGGAGACGAGGTAAAGCAAGACAAAATGCTGAGTAAGATAAGAAAGAGCAAACAGTAGCACAGAGAGGTGACAAGGTTAATGCAAGAGAAAATTGTAGACATATTGTAGAGTAGATTACAGTGAAAAAGCAAAATTGAAAAGAAGCATATAAAAAGTAGAAGATACAAGTAAAAATATAGAAATAGTGTAGCTACAAATGCTAGAATTGAAAGGAATAGGGAGATGAAAAAATAAGGAATAAATAAATCAAACCAATAGAAGTAATGACAAAAAGTAAATAAAATAAAATCCAGTGGGGTAATCAAATCTAGCTATTCAAAACAGCATGTGTACGCAATTTCTTCAAGACTGCTATGTCTAAAACTTGTGTATGCACATAGTGCCTCTGTATCCACATAGTTGCAATCTGAATCTGAATGCAGGCAGCCAAACTTGAACCTGCAGGTGGGTGGGTGTTGTGGACTCAGTGGACTCACCAGGTGGATGAGTATATGCAATGGAAACTCAATGGGCAGGTGGGGAGGTGGGCACCTGAGCCAGGCTGATTCCAAGCAAAATTGAATAGGGCATGTTAGGTTGTTTATCCTCTCTATGTCCTGGGAGCTGGTCACTTTCCCAATTGTGTGGATGAGTGTACAGCAAAGGAGCAAAGACAATAGACAAAGTACTATGGTGTTTGGAAGTCCTGGAAGGCCAGAGCTCTTGTGGCTACGACAAAAATTTATCCAAATTGCCATTTATTTGACCACACAACATCAGGGATGCATGCAGAGAAAGGCATAGGGTGGCTGAGGTAAAAGGGCTTGAAAGAGAGCCAGGCCTTGTGAAGATGGAACAAAGACATCCCAAGAAGTAAGTCTTTGCTTGATGAGATAGCTGTTTGACCTCTAAGCTTGGCAGCTTTTGCCCTTGAAAATCTGAAGGAAAGTCAGTGCCCAAAACTACAGTGTTATATTGACTTCAGAGACATCACAGTGTCCCAGGGTCTACAGGCTTCTACCATTACCAGTGGCATGGAGAGTTCTGTTTGTGCATGCTGGCTGCTGGCTTATCAGAGAAGTCATTTAGGCCTGGGGCAGACTCATACTATTACAAATTGTGCTGCTATAAACATGGGTGCACATATATCACTGTGGTATGATGTTTTCAGTTCTTCTGGGAATATGTCTAGAAGTAGAATAGCTGGATTAAATGGGACTTCCAATCTCAGCTTTTTGAGAAATCTCCAGACTGACCTTCACAATGGTGGCACCAGTCTACACTCCCACCAACAGTGTAAGAGAGTTCCCTTTTCCCCATAGCCTCTCCAGCATTTGTTGTTTGTAGTTTTCTTGATCCTGGTCATTATTTCTTGAGTGAGATGGAACCTCAGTGTGACTTTAATTTGCATTTCTCTAATGACTAATGATGCTGAACATTTTTTATGTATTTATTTGCCATTTGTATTTCTTCATCTCAGATGCCCATTTTTGAATTGGGTCTTTGAATTTCGGAAGTCGATTATTTTTGATTCTTTATATGTTTTAGACAGAAGTCCTTTGTCTGAGGGATAGTTCATTAAGATTTTTTTCCCAGGTTGTGGGTTTTCTTTTCACTATGCTGGAGATTTCTTTGACATGTAGAAACTTTTTAATAAGGTGTGATTCCTAAATCAACCTATAAATCTATTGATTCTGGGAAGTATTTCCCATGTGGTTTAATTCCTGTTCATGAATCCTCTACCTACCCCTATATCTTCAAGATTTTTACCTAAATTGTCTTCCAACAGATTTAGTGTTTCTGTTTTAATATTCAGATCACTGATCCATTTAGATTTGAGGTTAGTACATGGTGATAGGCATGGGTCTAGTTTTAGTTTTCGGCATATGGAGAGCTAGTTTTTCCAGCACCATTTATTAAAGAGACTGTCCTTCTTCCAGTGAACATGTTTGGCCCTTTTATCAAAGATATAGTGTGTTTGCAGTTGTAGTTATATCTTCTAATCTATTTCATTGATCTTCAGATCTGTTTTTATTCCAGTACCATGTTGATTTTATTATAGTGGCTTTGTAGTATAACTTCAAGTCAGGGATTGTGATGCCTCCTGCCTTGTCTTTGCTGCTTAGAATTGTCTTTGCTATTCTAGGTCTCTTCTGCCTCCAGATGAATTTTAGGAGTGATTTCTCTAGATCTGCGAGGTATGTTGATGGTATTTTCATTGTGATTGTATTGAATCTGTATAGCAGGTTTGGGATAATGGCTATTTTGACAATATTTATTCTTCCTATCCATGAGTAAGAAATGTCTTTCCATTTTCTGAGATCCTCTTGGATTTCTTTTTTAGGGTATTGTAAGTTTTCCTGTATAGATCTTTTACTTCTTTCATAAGACTAATTCTTAAGTATTTCATTTTATTAGGATGCAAATGTGAAGAGTGTGCCTTCTCTTATTTCTCTCTCAATGACTTTGTTATTAGTGTATAAGAATGCTATTGATTTTTGAGTATTGACTTTGTATCCAGCTACATTGCAGAATTTATTTATTATGTCAAGGAGTCTTTCAATAGAGTTTTGGGGGTGTTCTATGTAGAGTATCAGGTCATCTGCAAATAATAATAATTTAACTTCCTCTTTTCCTATCTTTACCCCTTTTCTTTATCTCTCTTGTCTATTCGCTCTGGCTAGTATTTCCAGTATTATGTTGAATAGGAGCAGTGATAAGGGACATCTTTGTCTTGTGCCTGATTTTAAGGTAAAGGCCTGCGGTTTTTGGCCATTTAATATGATGCTGCTTGTTAGTTTGTCATAGATGGCCTTTATCATATTGAGGTAAAGATCATCTATTCCAGTTTTCTGTAAGGTTCTTATCATGAATGAATGTTGGACTTCATCGAAAGCTTTTTCTGTATCTATAGAAATGATCATGTGCTTCTCACTTTTGGATTTATTGATATGGTAGATTACATTTATTGATTTATGCATGTTGAATCATCCTTGCATGCTTAGGATGAATCCCACTTGGTTGTAGTATATAATCTTCTTTGCTGCATCCTGTTTGCCAATATTTTATTGAGGATTTTTGCATCTGTGTTCATTAGGAAGATTGGTCTGTAGTTTTCTTTTCTAGTTGGGTCTTTCTCAAGTTTTGGTACTACAGTAATGCTTGCTTCCAAGAATGACTTATGGAAAATAGCTTCCCTTTCAATTTCATGGAAGAATTTCTTTGAAGAGTCGACATTAATTTTTCTTTGTATTTCTTGTAGAATTCCACAGTGAATCCTTGTGAGCCTGGGCTCTTCTTTGTAGGTAAGGACTTAATTACATTTTCAATTTCATTAAAAGAAATTGGGTTATTCAGCAGTTTTATGTCTTCTTGACCCAGCTTTGGTACTTTATATGTTTCTAGGATTCTGTCCATTTCTTCTGTGTTATTGAACCTATGAGAGTAGTGGTTTTCAAAATAAGTGTTGATGATCTTCTGTATTTCCACAGAGTCTGTAGTGATTTCACCTTTTTCATTTCTTATTGCATGAATTTGAGCTTTTTGTTTCCTTTTATTAATAAGGTTATCTATGGGCTCATCAATTTTATTTATTCTTTCAAAGAACCAACTCTTTGATTCATTGATTCTTTGGATTGTTTTCTTAGGCTCTATTGCATTAATTTCTGCTCTGATTTTATAATTTTCTCCCTTATTTTGGCTTTGGGCTTGACTTGCTCTTCTTTTTCTAGGTGTTTGAGGTGTAGCCTCAGGTCGTTTACTTGCATTTGTTCTGTTTTCCTCACGTGCAATAAATTTTCCTCTGATGACAGCTTTCATTGCATCCCACAGATTCCAGTAAGTTATATTTGTATTTTCATTCACTTGTAGGTATTGTTTAATTTCTTCTGTAATCTCCCCTGTGATCCACTGATTACTCAAGAGTGTATTATTCAATTTCCATATGTTTGTATGGTTTTTGCAGTTTCTTTTGTCATTAATTTCCAATTCATTGACACTATGATCTGATAACATGCATTGGATAATTTCAGTTCTTTCGCATTTATTTAAATATGTTCTGTGGGCTAGTATATGTTCTATTTTAGTGAATGTCCCATGTACTCTGAGAAGAATGTAAATTCTGATATTGCTGGATGGAATACTCTGTATACATCTATCAAGCCCATTTGTTTACAGGTGTGATTCAGTTCTGTAATTTCTTTGCTGATTTTCTATCTGGTTGATCTGTCCCTTGGTGTTAACAGTGTGTTAAGGTCTCCTGTCATAACTGTATTACTGATAATTTGGTTTTTCATTTCTATTAATACTTTCTCTGTATAACTGGATGCTCTAGAATTTGGTGCTTATATAGTTAAGATTGTTATCTCTTCCTCTTGTAGTTTTCCCCTAACAAGTATGTAGTGACCTTCTTTATCTCTTAGGATCATTCTTGGTTTGAAGTCCACATTCTGCAAATAAAATAGCTACCCTGATATTTTTTTTTTGCTTCCTGTTGCATGAAGTACTGTTTTCCATCATTTGACTTTCAGTCTGTGAGTTTCTTCTTCGGTTAGATGTGTTTCTTGTAGAGAGCATATGTTTAGATATTGTTTCTTGATCCATTCTGCCAGTCTGTTCCTTTTAATTGGTGAATTGAGACCATTTACATTAATGGTTATAACTGCTATATATTGGTTTATTGTTGACATGTTATGTTTCTGCTGTTGCATCTTTATCTTTTCATTCTGCTTAATTGTTTGCCTAGCTTAGTGGCTTTTTCCTACGTGTATCTGAAATTTTAGTATTCACTGCAGGGTTGGGATGGTGATCATGAATCTCTTCAGCTGTTTTTTTTTTTTTTTTTTTGTAGAAGTATCTTATATCTCCATCCATTTTGAAGGACAGTTTTTCAGGGTACATCAGTCAAGATTGGAAATCATTTTCCTTTAGGATCTGAAATACTTCACTCCATGCTCTTCTTGACTTCATTGTTTGTGTTGAGAAGTCTGCTATGATTCTGATAGGTTTTCCTTTATAGGTGATCTTTCCTTTGTCTCTAACAGGTCTTAATGTTCTATTCTTATGTTGGTTTTCTGGGATGGTGATTATTATACGTCTGGGTGTAATTTTATTTTGGTTATGGCTATTTGGAGTACTATATGCTTCACTAATCCTAATGTCAGTGTCCATCCTCATGTTTGGGAAATTTTCAGCTATTACTTCCATAAATAACCCCTTGATATCATTTGTGTTGTCCCCTTCTTTTTCATTTATCCCTATCAATGTTATGTTATTTTTCTTTGCATCATCTTGCAGCTGTTGAATTGTTATTTCCTGATTCCTTGTTATTTTTAAAAGGTCTTTCCTTGCCTGTCCAATAGCTACAATCTTGTCTTCGAGGTCTGAGACTCTATTTTCACTTTTGTTGAGGTGGTTTTGACAACTTTCAATGGAATTTTTGATTTCCTGTATATCTCTTTGAATCTGCTTCATGTAGTCTGTTTGTTTCTTATATTGTTCATCCATGGATCCTATCTTTTGGTTTTGTTCCTCTAACTTTTAAACTGTGTCTTCTTTAGATGTGTTCAGCATCTCTTTCATTACTTTTATCATTTCTTGTTTTACCTGGGAGATTATTTCTAGCTTTAATTCCTTTAAGCTTTCCTGGAGTTGCTTCTTTATTTCAGTTGCTATTATTTCAGATATTTCAGGTGTATGGCATATATTTTCTTCTATGTACATGGCTCATAGGCTTTCTTGGGATGGCCTGGAGGTTTCAGACTGCATTGTGATGTTTGGTTTTTTTATGTTCCTTTATTTCCGTGTTTCAAGTCTTGTTCCAAGGCTTCCCCTAGACGTGTTGGAAATCATCTCCTATGCCCTCAGCTCATGGGACTGAATGGAGGTTGCTGAGCATGGTCCAGGCAGGCCCAGAGCCACCTGTGCCACCTCCAGTGTTCCAGAAACCTGGGGGGAGCACCTAACCACTGTGGATGATGGTCTAAAACTCTCTCTGGGTAAGGACCAATGAGCTGGAATGCACTTCATGTGCCCCCAGCTCCCCTGATTGAAGTAGATTGCTGGGCGTAATCTAGTCAGGCCACAAAACCTTCCAAGCCTACTCTAGTGTGACTGGAAGCTGGGTGGGTCCTTGACCACTGGGAGCAATGATTTTAAACTCTCCCAGGAACTTACTTCTTCTGGCAGCCCTGTTCCCTGAATTGAAAGAAGCTCACTGGCCCTGGCCAAGGCAGGCCAGAGATCTGCGGAGCCCAGTCTAGTGTGGCTGGAAGCTGGGCAGGTTCTTGACCACTGGGAGCAATGATTTTAAACTCTCCCAGGACACTGCTGGTGTGCAAGATTCACTTCCTCTGGCAGCCAGTTCCCCGGATTGAAAGAAGGTCACTGGGCGTGGCCCAGGCTGGCCAGAAACCTACAGAGCCCAGTCTAGTGTGTCTGGAAGCTGAATGGGTCCTTGACCACTGGGAGTGATGATCTTCTGGACAGGTATTTTGAATATAACATGATATATTATGGTAGCCATTGTTGGTTTCCTACTGTCTTGTTTTGAAATTCTATATTACTTTCATTGCTTTGTTTTGATTGACTTTATACTCTTTTGTTTTGCTTCATTCAATTTTATGTCTTATGGTACAGGCAGCTTCTTTGAAGATAAGAAGAGGCACTCTGGCAGCCATTGTTACTTTCCTATTGCCTTGTTTTGAAGTCCTGTATTATGTTCTTTGTTTTTTTTTATTGGCTTTGTTCTGTTTCATTTTGTTTGGTTTTGTTCTCTTTAAAACAAACAAACAAATGAAAACCATCATGGTACTGGCAAAAAAACAGTCTAAGGATCAATGGAGCATACTAGAAGATGCATAAACAACTCCAAGTACACTGTGTCCCCTTATGTTTGAGAAAAGTGAAAATACCTTCTCTGGGATAAAGATAAAAACTGTGCAGGAAGCACTGGCTTTTCACATGCTAAATCTTAAAACTAGCCCCATATCTTTCATCATGCCCTAAATTCAGCTTGAAATGGATCAATGATCCAAATATTAAATCATAGATTCTAAATTTCATGGAAGATAAATATGTAGAACTCTTGGAGACACTGCTATAGGCAAAGACTTTATGAACATGACACTGATCACACAGCAAGTAACACCAAAAAACAACATCCAGGAATTGATCTCATTAAAAAACTTTTGTGCAGAAACAGAAGAAAACCCACAGAGCGGGAAAAAACTTTGCCAGCTGTTCCTCAGTCAAGGGACTACTATCAAGAGAATATTCAAAGGACTCAATTAAATAAGACCTCCCAAATTCAAAGACCCAATCCCAAAATGGACAACTTAAATGAACAGGTCCTTCTCAGGTGAAAATGTAGAAATGGAAAACACCACTGAAACACCACTGGTCTTCCAAAAGATATAAATTAAAAGAAAGCTGAAATTTTAATGCTGAGAGAGAATGGCTGCTACCAAGAAATCAACCAATAAAAAATACTGGAAGGGTTTTGGGGACAAAGGAACTCTACCGTTAGTGGGAGTGTAGAGTGGTGTAACTGCTGTGGAAATCAGTGTGGGGATTCCTCAAAAACTAAAACTAGAGGTTCTATTGAGCTAAGATATTCCCTTTTCTGGTTTTCTTCCAAAAAATTAAAAGCATCAAACCACAGTCATGTATTCACACCCATTTTTGTCGCAGGTGAAATAACTAATAGTTAATAGCTAAATCTTGTGATAGCTAATATTGAGAACAACCCGAGTGACCATCAACAAATGAATAAGCAAAGAAGATGTGGGTTTTTACAACATACAATAATAGATTGTTAACCTGCCATAAAGAAGGATAAGCATGTGACATTTGTAGGTCAATGTATGCACCTTGAGAGTATCAGACACACATATTCAAGTATTGCATGGTTTCTAGTGTGAGAAAACAAAAGTGTAAGTAATTAACAAATGATAATGGATACTGGGAAATCAGAAGAAAATGTTCGAGTGAGAAGGCGAACTGGGAGGAGGGAAAAAGGAAAGAAAGAAGGGATAAGGGCTAGAGATTTAGCTCAGCAGCATAAGCACCTGCCTTGCAGGTGCACGGTCATGAGTTTGATCCCTGGTACCAATAGAAAAGAAAGAGAGAGGGAGGGAGGGAGGGAGGGAGGGAGGGAGAGAGAGAGAGAGAGAGAGAGAGAGAGAGAGAGAGAGAGAGAGAGAAAAGAAAGAAAGAAAGAATAAGCAAAAAGAGTAGAGAAAAATACAAGCAAAGTGTGTGTAAATAAAGAAGGGATGCGACACTGAAGAGATGGGATGGGAATGGGGAAAAAAGAGTCCATGAGTAAACTAAGAGAGTGCCTCAAAGAGAGAGAAAAAGAGCGCCTCAGAGAAACCACCTTCTCCTCCATCTGGGGGGGGGGTCTCTTCCCTTACATTGCCCCCCTCTTGGGACCCTAGCCACCTTGCTGTTACTGCTTACTGTAGGACCATGACACTCATTAATAATGTTAATAACAGGATTGACACATTTATGGCAAAGCCCATTCAGGTACATTACCACCGGTTGGAAATGGCAGAACAACAAACTTATAGGGAAAGAACACCCACCGACGGCCCACATGATACTGTGTCCCTACTGCCCTGAGGCACTGGACAGGCAGCCAGAGACGGGCAACTAGGACACATATGTAGTGCCAAACGGCCACCTAAGACAGGTCCAGGACCAACAGCTGTCCTGCAGGCCCATGATGGGTAAGGCTCGATTGGGTTCATATGAGGAGTCTTTGACCCAAGACAGGTGCTGTCCTCCCAGGGCCTGCCATGTTCCTAAAATATATATATATAATAATGGAGGAGATGTAGGGAGTGGCTCAGAATGGCTGCTGCTGCCCTGCCCCTCCCATCTGACTATTTGGTTTCCTGTCAATACCTGTGAACGCAGAGTCACCTGAGACAACAGGTGCATTGGGAATAGTGCATGTTTCCACTGAAGAGGAGCCAGCTCTGTGTAGCACAAAAACAGAACACTAAAAGCTATTAGAGAAAATCAACAGATTGCTAATCAAGCAAAGTCCATTAGAATCATATCCAAATTCTCAACACAAACCCTCAAGTGAAGAAGAGCTTGGAGTGAAGTATTTCATATTCTCGAGGAAAACAATTTCCAACCGATCCAAGATTGATTTACCTTGCAAAAATATCATTCAAAATTAATGGAGAAATGAGATATTTCTATGACAAACAACAATTGAAGAGATTCATGTTCAGCAAGCCAACACTAGAAAGATTACTGAAAGATGTTCTAGATAGAGAAAAAATAACACAACTTCCAGAACAACAACAGAAAGAAATCACCAGGCAGGGCAAGCAAGTAAACAGAGTACAAAAGCCGAGAACTAAAACCAGGAAAATAAAATGACAAAGATAAACCAATACAGATTAGTTAGAACCATCAATGTAAATGGCCTAAATTCATCAATCAAAAGAAACAGATTTGTAGAATGGATCAAGAAGCAAGAACCAATAGTATGCTATATAAAAAATGCATTTAACTAAAGAAGAGATTCACAGACTGAAAGTCAAAGGATGGACAACAATCATCCATGCAATAAAAACCCAGAGAAAAAGCAGGGTACCTGCTTCTGTTCATAGACAATGTGAACTTCAAACCAAAAATGTTCAAAAGGGATAAAGAAGGTCACTACATACTTTTTGGAGTAAAAATTCAAGAAGAGACAAAAATCATATATATATATTCACCAAATATGGGAGCATTCAACTACATAAGACAAATATTAATGGACATGAAAAATTAAATATGCAATAATACGATTATTAACAGGGGACCTTAATGCTTTATTGCACAAAGAGATAGATCAACTAGATAAAAGGCAGCAAAAATCAGCAGGACTGAATCAAATATGTGAATAAACAGATTAATAGACATTTACAGAGCATTCCACTCAACATCAGAATATACATTCTTCTAAGATTCACATGGGACATTCTCTAAAATAGACAATGTACTAGCTCATAGAATGTGCCTAAATAACTGCAAGGAAACCAAAATTATCCCATGCATATTATCCAACCATAGTGCAATAAAATTGGAGGTTAATGGCAAAAGAAATTGCCAAAACTGCATAAACACAAGGAAATTAAATAATACCCCCTGAACAATCAATGTGTCACAGATGAAATTAAAGAAGAAATTAAACAGTATCTATAATCAAATGAAAATGCAGATACAACATACCAGAACCTGCGGGGTGCAGTGAAAGCAGTACTAAGAGGGAAATACATAGCAGTGAATTTTCACATCAGGAAAACAGAATGAGCACATATAAACAACCTAATGCTGCACCTCAATTTTCTAGGAAAAGAAGAACAAGTCAAGACCAAAACTCGCAGAAGGGAGGAGATCATACAGATTAGAGCAGAAATTAACACAATTGAGACTAAGAAAATAATACAAAAAAGTGAATGAATTGAGGAGTTGGTTCTTTGAAAGAATAAATAAAATGCATAAGCCTCTAGTCAATCTTATCGAGAAAAGGAAAGAAAAAACAAGTTCATGCAATGGGAATTCAAAGAGTAAAATCACTACAGATCCTGTACAAGTACAGTTTCAAAGTACTTACTTTGAAAATCTTTATCTGTTTAGGCTGGAAAACACAGAAGAAATGGACAGATGCCTAGAAACATAGTAATTACCAAAGCTGAATCAAGTTGACATAAAATTTTGAATAACTTGTTATCAATTGCTGAAATTGAAAACATAATTAAAAACTTAACAACAAAGAAAAGCCCAAATCCTGATAGATTCCCTACTGAATTCTACAGGAAATTCAGAGATTTAATGCCAATACTCCTCAAATTCTTTAATTAAATTTGAAAGGGAAGAAATTTTCCCTAGCTTATTCCTGGAGCAAGTATTACTTAGATACCAAAACCAGAGAATGTCCAACCAAAAAGGAGAACTATACATCAATCTCCCTAATGAACATAGGTGCAAAAATTATCAATAAAATACTAGCAAACAGAATGCAGCAAGCCATCAAGAAGATTATACACAATGACCAAGTGGGATTCATTTCAACAATGCAGGGATGGTTCAACATATGCAAATCGATAAATGTAATACACCGTATCAACAGAGCCAAAGATAGAAATCATATGATCATCTCAATAGGTGCAGAAAAAACTTTTGATAAAGTCCAACACTCATTCATGTTAAAAACTCAACAGAAAATCAGAAAACATGGCCTCTGCCTCAATCTGACAAAAGTCATCTATGATAAGCTAATAGCTAACATCATATTAAGTAGATGAAAACTGAAGCTTTTATTCTAAAATCAGAAACAAGACAAGAATTTTAACTATAACCCCTGCTGTTCAATATAGTTCTGGAAATGTTAGAACAATGTTAGAACAATGTTAGAGAAGGGAGAGAAATAAAAGGAATAAAGATAGGAAAGGAAGAAATTACATTATCTTTATTTGCAGGTGACATGATATTCTACATAGAAGATTCCAAAGACTCCACCAAAGGACTACTAAAATTAATAAGCAAATTTAGCAGCATGGTTGGATACAAAGTGAATACTCAAAATTAATAGCGTTTCTGTACACAAATAACAACCTGAGAGAGACATTATGGAAAAAACCTTTTGCAATAGCACACAGAAAATGAAATACACAGGAATCAATCTAACAAAGGAAACAAAGCATCTGTATATTGAAAATTAGAGTACTCTGAAAAAGGAGATTGAAAAGATGCCAGAAAATGAAAAGATATGGATTTGGTCCTGGATAGAAAGAACCAATATAATGAAAATGGCCATTGTACCAAAACTGTTATACAGATTTAATTCAATCCTAATTAAAATACCATTAGCATACCTCACAGATCTAGAGTAAATATTCTGAAAATTCATATAGAACCAGAAGGGACCTAGAATAGCAAATGTTTTCCTGGGCAACAAAAGCAAGGCAAGAGGAATCACAATCTCTGACTTGAAATTATACTATGAAACTACTGTGACAAATTCAGCATGGCACTGGCAACAAGCCAGACCTGAGGACCAGTGGAACAGATTAGAAGATGCAGACACAATGACAAACACACCCAGCCATCTTATCTTTGACAAGGAGCCAAACATTTTCACAGGAAGAAATCCTCTTTAATAATGGTGTTGGAAAAATTGTATTTCTACATATCAAAGACTAAAACCATGCACTAAGGTCAAAATGGATCAAGATCCAATAGAAACAATAAATCTACTGGAAGATAAGATAGGTAGAGAGCTTGAAGACAGGGGTGGGTAGAGATTTCATGAACAAAATTCAAACTGCATGGCAAGCACGTCAAAGAAACAATCCGGTTTTCATTTTATTAAAAAGATTTATATATAAAAAGAAATCACTAACTGAGTGAAAAGAAAACCCACAGAATGGGAAAAAGTTTTATCCAACTGTCCCTCTGACAAACTACTTCTGTCTAGAACATATAAAGAATTTTAAAAGTCAGTTTCCCCAGATTAAAAATATGGGCATCTGAGATGAACTTACATTTCTTTGATGAAGAAATGCAAATGGAAAATAAATATATGGAAAAATGTTAAACATCACTGATCATTTCAGGAATATACATTAAAAGAACAATGAAAGTCCATCTTACTCTAGGAAGAATGGCTGTAATCAAGAAAACAAATAACAAATGCTAGCAGGGTTGTGGGGGAAAAAGAAATCATTCTCCACTGTTGGTGGGAGAGCAGACTGGTACAATCACCATGAAAATCAGTGTGTAGATTCCTCAAAAAACTAGGATTGGAGGTTATATGTGCACCCATGATTATTGCAGCACAATTTGTAATAACTAAATTTTGGAAACAACCCAAATGCACATCAACTGTGGTATGGATAAAAAGATGTGGTATTTTTATACAATGGGGTACTACTCAGCTACACAGAAGAATACACTTGAGGCTTTTATAGGTAAATGGATGCAGCTTCAGATCATAGTCATGAGTGACATAAATAGACTCGCATATGTAAATATCATATTGTCTCCCTTGTGCAACAAACTGCAAGAGTAAATGAGATCCAAAATGTAGAATAGATATTGTTAATGTGAAAGGGGAAAAAACTTCTCAAAAGGAAAGAGCAACTGGGATAGAGGAAAGGGAAAAAGGAAAGAGGGGAAAGGATTATATACATACACACACACATGATAGATAATTACATGACTAATCTCTGTTAATTTATCAAAAAGAACATTTTACACCTTCATTTTTTGATCATGTTTTCATGCCAATATTCTATAATCTGAATAACTACTTTGAAGACAGCAATACACAATATCTTAAAAATCGTTAGTATCTTATGATTTTGTTTTGACATTCTGTATCATCATTTTTATTCTTTTTTGTTGTATAATAAAAAAAGGAATAACAAGCTGCCCCTGTCTCCCATCCAAAACAGGAGTGTTGTAGGCAAAACTTGCAGTATCTTGCCCAAATTGTAAGTATGCTCCCAAGGGGAAGGGGTCAACAAGCAAGTTGTTTCTGCGAAGGGCAGAAGGAAGGAAAAGAGATTCTGTGCATAATCAGAGAAGGATGCAGGGACTGAGTGACTCCGGGAGCCTGGAGAACGGAAAAGCGCTCTTCTGCTGTTTCTCTGGGCAAAACTGAAACAGAGGCGGCTTCGGAAATCAGCACCAAGGACAGAGACTTTGAGGCACTATATGTGTACATTTATAAGTAAAAGAAATCTGTGGAGCAAAGACACAGAGAAGTCCACGGTACTTACCTCCTCAAGCAATCGGGACAATCGGATCCATGGAGGTCTGCAGAGGTGGATGGTGAAATTCGAAACCAGGACACAAGTTAGGAGGGTACCCCAGCTTTAAGGCTTTGAACAAGAAATTGCCTGCCCACAGTGTGATGATGTGCAGTTCATCAAAACTCCAACAAAGACCCCTTTGAAAAGGGAGCTGTGTGGAAGATCAGGACAAAGAAAATGTATTTAAACACAACAAAATAGCAACCTACTATAAAAAGAATGAATCTGAAACATTTGTATGAAAATGGACACACCTTGAAAATATAATGTTAAGTCAAATAAACCAGAGGCACAAGCTTAAATACTGCAGAGTTTCTTTCATTTGAGAAATCCAAAGTGTAAATAAAAATGAGGCAATAGAAGGGGCTGTAAAAAAACCTTAGTGTCATGTACCAAATTTCCACTATGAAAGTACTCATTATGTATCACAAACTTGTACTAATAAATAAAAAATCACATTCACAGCAGCTCCTACACTGGTGATTGATTGATAACCTAAGGAGTTTATGCTGGCCAACTTGACATAGAACTGCAGCAACATGAATGGAACACATGTTCAAGGATAAGCTCCAGAAAATGTGAGTGTAGCATAAGCAGAGTCTCTCCTTACGTTAACCAAGCTTTTGACTATTAGGAAATAGGACAACTTGAATATCATAGAGTAGAAAATGATGCATATGGACAAACCAGGAGCTCAAAAGCAAAGGCATATCTGGTCAGGTGCCATACATTAAAGATTCCCTGATACAATCTACATGCAAACTTTTGTTAGTTGAATTCCTTCAAAGTCATTTTTTTCCTGATTTGTTTAGACCAGGTATCATTCTAACTCAGGCTGGCTTGAACTCACTGTGGGTCCCAGACTTGCCTCTAATTTGTAGTGATCCTTCTGCTTCAGTTTCCCAAGTGCTGAGATTACATACCTGCACCATCCTACCCAGACCCCAATGCCTTTTCGGTGGTGACAAGTATTGCTGAAGTGATTAAATCAACATGTATTTAAGAAACCAGTCACTATGCATTTTGGGAGGTTCCTATCTCTGGGATCACTCGGTTGGCCTGCACAGGTTCCTCAGGATGAATTTAAGCAGCACTTTAAGTGTAAGATTCTGCCTGTGTATTTGCAATCTGTGCTAATAACAAAGGTTTATTTCCCACAGTTTGTGGTGGTTTTCAGGACCACATGACTGATGAGAGCTTAATTTTCAGTGATAAACTGAGTCCATGGTTGGCAGTCCAGGATCCTTTACATGAATCTTCTGGCCAAAGAGTTAAAGTTGACACTTGAGATGCGGAAGAGTTAAACTGTTATTTACATTGACTTGTGTGTGTGTGTGTGTGTGTGTGTGTGTGTGTATCTAGGCATTATACCCACGGATGTTCTGCCCCTCATCTACATCCCACTCTTTTCTATTTTTTTTCAATTATCAAAGAGAAGTTTGCTTAATTTCTCTCCAGCCTTCAGGCTTTCAGTTCTTCTGCTTCAACTTCTCAAGTAGCTGGGATTACAGGTCTATACATTGGTTTATATAGTAAATATGTCATCTCTAAAAGAGAATTTCCTGACTTTCATAAAACCTTTTAGTGAGAAAAAAAGGTTTGAACTTTTCAATTAGAATTTGAATCTTTCATATGGGTTAAAATGTACACAGAAATGAATAAACTTTTATACAAAGCATGATGATTCTTCCCTCTATTTTTTGCAATATATATTCTTGGTATTGTAAACTCGGTTTGATTTTTTTCCAGCTGTCTGATGGACAAATTGGAAGACCTTCTGCGAGCTTGAATCTAACATACATACCTCAGGTAGGTGGTGCTGGCCTCTCCCAGCTGTGAGGATATCGGTGCATGCTATGGCTACTTTTCAACCACTGCAGGGTTGAGGTACCAAGGACATGATGGGAAGGAAGACCCAAAATCCAGATGTGGCAATAAAAACTGATAGAAACATCTGTGACCATTCATGTGGGGATTTGTTCTGAATACATCTTCCATGAGCCAAGTGATGACACACTTTGCAAAAAACTAAATTTGTTATTCACTTGAAAACTCTACAGAGGGCTTGCTGGACAACAGCTGGACAGGTCAGAGAGGAAGAGACCTTGCTGTGCACAGAGGTTTTTAAGGAGTGGCGATAAAGTTACAAGGACCTTCAAGTTCTTCAGGAGCCACAGCCTCCTCCTGCAGATTCTCCAGCCCCTGGCACTCTTTAGCCCCTGGCTCCTTTATTTTGGCTGTAGAGTAATGAGATTGCTCTGTGAGCACCCAGGAATCCTGCACAGGCTGCAAATCTTTGGAACTACACATAAGTGTTAGATTCAAAACCTGTAAGAAGTTTTAAGCAATCATAGCTGGGAATGAGTCATAACCCCTCCTCTAGAATGGTGCTCCCACCCTGCTCTGCAGTGCTGGTAATTTGATCTGAGTGCTGAATAGTAAATCCTAATTACCCTTTCTGGAGCTGAAGCATTCTTTGGGTATGAATGACCATCCTGCAAAGGTCTCTTCCTGCTAAGGCTCACATTTCCCTCTCACTGGTACCCCTAAGTGGGTGCCTGACATTAAAAGAGGTCAAAACCAAAATGCAAAAACTTGGAACTTTTCCTCAACATTCCAACTCCCAAGTGTGGGAAGTTACAATAGGGAATCGCTGTAGAGTCCTAGGGTCTTTCCAGGTGGTACTGAAATATTTACAAAAGAATCTGCTTCACCCCAGCTCTGGTCTTGCTGTGGTTACTCCTCCTCCACCAGCTTCACTTGGGCCAGGCTGAGTTCTAGAGCAGAAACTAAAGAGTAAATCTCAGGCTGGAGAACTGTAGGAGCCTGGCCAGCTTGCACCAGACTCTGACCACCATGCTTAACTGGGAAGAAACTTTTAGCAATATCACATCAGGAAACATATGGAAAACAGAACAATACAGTAGTAAGTACGGCAGGTGGGCTAAGGATGAGAGGAATAGGGATATCTGGAATGACTTCTTGGGAGAAAACTTGAAAACTTTGTTGAAATTAGCATATTCTTGGAAAATACTAACTTCCAAAAATGACTCGGTAAGAAACAATTGTCTTACAATCATTTAAAATATGGAAAGTATAGAAATCCTTCCATAAAGGAGAGATCAGACACAGACACTGAAAATTTAAACTTTAATGAAGAAATACCATTTTGTAAAAATCTAAGAGTATCGTAATAAACGCACATTTTCCATACTAACTAAACAGATCCCCAAACCATACTGGTAATCCCAATGGGAAAATAAAAATGAGTACAATTTATTCATGAACATACCATGGAAAAGTTTGAATCAACACGTTAGGAAAAGTGATCCAGCAATGCTTAAGTATACATGCTTGGATTAGCTGAGTTACTGTGGAACAGAATGTTCCTTAGGATGGCACAGAGGTGTAGCTGTAGGTCCTGGTACTGCACAGCTGAGTGAGGCAAAACAGTGACAAGAAGAAAACCGCCCTGGGAAAACTATGCACACACAAATTATTCATTAAAACAAGGGCCTGGTGACATGTCACAGAGGTGGAGCTCCCTACAGTAATGACCAGTTAACCAAAATTAGTTACTGTAAGCAAAATCTATTTAAATGACTACAAGAACTTTAAAGAAAAACAAAATCACATTTTTGCCATAGACTAAAGCATTTTAAAACTCAAAATTTGTACAGGCAGATGATATTAAGATCCTGAAAAACAAACCAAAAGAGTACTTGGCAGAAACTGATAATGCATGACCAAGTTGAAGTTGAAGCTAGGCAGGGCAGACAGTCCCCTGGCCTCTCACTGTTGTGATTCCATATACCATGGCAGTTTTAACTAATGCAATAAATAAAAATGAATATGATTGCTAGAACTAAAGGTGCCATTTTTCAGAAATGTGGTAACTGTGTATATATGTAATTCAGTGACTCAAAATAGTACTATTTCATACACATTCACAAAATTCTTGTCTTAATCATCCTGGTGGAGTTAATTTAAATAACAGTGAATTTCTGCAAATGACAAGACATTTCCCTTCCTTCCCTCTGTGCAGACAGGGTGATCTATCTTTCTCAGTCCTTCTATCACTTGCTACCACACTTACAGTTTAACCAGTGGACAGCCATTCTCAAGGTGCTGCTGGACTTCAGATATTGAAATCTCATCAGGAACCTGCTGCTTTCCTTACCCAACAGGTGATTGAGACCTGTCTGCTATTTGCACGGGCGCCTGCTGCAGCAGAGAGCTCAGGGAACCCCCAGGACTTTGCTGTTCTGATGCAAGGTTGGGCTGCTGTTGTCCTAAGTCACTTGGATTCTGGTTTGCCGAAAATTGGTCATGGGGAGTTCAGAGACTGTAGCAGCTGTGGCTGGGAGCTCCGCCCGGGAGCTCCACCCAGCCTGCAGGAACTTTCTCCCTGACTTGGGGGACCAGACCGGCTCCTCACCAGACCAGAGACCAGGCCGGAAGGGTGAGAGGAACAGCGGCAGCTGGGAGCTCCTCCCAGCCTGCGGTAACTTTCGCCCTGACCTGGGGACCCAGGCCAGATCAGAGACTGTGGCAGCGGTGGCTGGGAGCTCCGCCCAGCCTGAGGAGACACTCTTGCTGGCCTGAGGAGCAGGCCATAGTTCCCTGCTGGGTCGAGTGAGTGGGGCCATCACAGGGCACCCCATCCCAGGCTGGTGGATCTCTCTCCCACACCTGGAACAACACTTGAAGCTTCCAAATACAGGAAAATGACAAAACGAAAGTCTAAAATGCAATCTCAAACATCCAGCCCATCCCAAGTAAGCCCAGGAGCCATGTGCATAGAAGAAAACACATGCCATGTGACTGAAATATCTGAAATAATGGTAACTGAAATAAAGAAGCAAATATGGGAAGCTTTAAAGGAATTCAAACGAGAAACATTCTCTCAGATGAAAGAAGAATTGATAAAAGAAATGAAGCAGATGCTAAACATAGCTAAAGAAGAGGCAGTTAAAAAATTAGAGGAACTAAACAAAAAGATAGAATCCCTGGATGAACAATATAAGAAACAAACAGAATACATAAAACAGATGCAAAGAGATATACAGGAAATCAAAAACTCCATTGAAAGTTGTAAAAACTGCCTCAATGAATGTGAAGATAGAATCTCAGACCTCGAAGACAAGATTGCAACAAGTGAACAGGAAAGAAAAGATCTTTTAAAAATAAGAAGAAATCAGGAAATAACAATTTGACTTCCGGGAGAACATGGCGGACAAATAACAGCAGCCACGGAGGCTCTCTGAGATTACCAGCTTAGAATCCAGGAGCGGTGCTGTGTGAGGATTCCCATGCGAGGGGAGATGTATCTTGCCAACCCAGGAACAAAGTAAGCTGAGAGAAACCAACTGGAAATGCAATCCTGATGCTATAACAGGAACAGATAAAATCTCAGTGCGGAAGCTGGATCCCGCGCCATTGGAAGCCACGATTTGAATGTCCTGCTGCCAATACTGCGTCCCAATCCGCACGGCAGGGAGAGAGACACGCAAAAGCTCTGAGAGCGGGAATCGCCCAAAATGGCGTTGAGAGTGGGACTGGCTCGACCTGCAGTGAGTGAAATGGGGACCCTTTCATAGACTAGGAGGCTCCAACAGAGGACATTCTGAGAACGGGCAGACTAGTGGGAACACAGCCCTGCAGTGACTTTAGTCACATTTCCCCTCTCAAGTGGGAATGGTGGGAAGCGCTTGGCCTGGTGATGCCTCGGACTAAGATCCTGTAGGCTAGCCCAAACCAGGTCCCTGCGCCTGGCGGTGCACCCTAGCAGTGAAGCCTTCACTAAGTTGATCTGGAGGGACAGGCCCAGCAGAGGCTGCCCAGGTCTGTGTCTCCCTACACTGCAGTGGGCGGGAACACTTAGCTGGCAGATTCAAACAAACTGCCACAGACAAAGAGAAAAAAAAAAAAAAACTGAGCCTCCTACCTACGCTTGTATGGAAGGAACAAAAAGTATGGGAAAAGGGAGCGACAAGAAATGCTCCTCAGTCCCCAATCCTGAGAACACTGATCCAGGAAAGGTAAAAGCAAAAGAGAATGAAGACAGAAAACATGCAATATCAGACACGGCACCTATAGATATAGAACGGTATTTCCGGAGCCTCATAGACGAGTTCAAAAATGAAGTATTTAATGAAATAAAGCAAGAAATAAGTAGAATAGTTAGAGAAATGCTAAGCACCGCCCAAGAAAAAACAGATGGTGGAATGGAAGAACAGAAAAAAAGGGGAGAATTGTTTGATGGAGAAAATAGAGAAAACATAGAATACGTGAAGCAGGTTCACAGAGGTTACCAGGAAACTAAAAACTCTATTGAAAGCTGGCATAACAGCTTGAAAGAAACTAAGGATAGATTATCATAACAGGAGGACAGATTTGTAAGGTGGGAGCATGAAATGAAAAACTTCTTTAAAATAACAAGAAGACAAACAGCAATAATACAAAGACTAGAAGATGACAAGAGGATCTTAAGATAATCTCGACATAATAGTAGTTACCATAGTGTCTCTTCCATTAAAATCTTTGGGTATAACGTCGTATACTGTAACATCAAACATATCAAGACAATGTAAAACCACTCAAGAGAATGACAGTATTACAGGGTATTTAGAATCAACTAACAGAAAATGAACAATGGTTTCTGTATAATCTCCTTGTTTAAGAAAAAGAATTAAGAACATAAAAGAAGAAGTAGGGACTCAAACAAATGAACTACAAAAGCAATTCACAGAAATAATCCAGGAGAATTTCCCTAATTTAGCAAAAGGTAAAGATACTCAGATGTATGAGGCATACAGGACCCCAGCCACCTACAACCCAAACAGAGCTACACCCGGACATATAATAATCAAAATTACAGAAATCCAATATAAGAACAGAATATTAAAAGCCATCAGAGACAAGAAACAGATCACTTACAAGGGAACACCCATCAGAATTATAGCAGACTTCTCGGCACAAACCATCAAATCATGAAGAGCATGGGGGGAAATAATTCAAGCTTTGAAAGATAATAACCTCCAGCCAAGATTGATATATCCTGCACAACTGTCCCTAGAAATTGATGGAAAAACAAGGTACTTCCAGGATAAAGAGGAACTACGGGAATTTGCAACCACCAATTCAACTCTACAGAGATTACTGCAGGATATTCTAAAAATGAAAAATACCAAGATTCCAGAAACAGTGGCAGAGGGGCCACAATGAATGGAGCAGAACGTGAAATGAAGAGGACAAACTGACCACTAGTGACAGAAAAAAAAGCTCAACAGAAATGAGGCAGAGAAGGTTGGATGGTAGGAACAGCCATTTTAGAGAAAACAAGACATCATAATAGGTAGTGCTGATTTAATATCCTCTTGTTTTGAAGTCCCATCAAGCTTTTGTTCTTCTGTCTCCATCGGTTTTAACGTGTTGTATCTTATTGGATTTTATTATATGTGATAATGTAAACAAAAACTTTTATAGACAAGGAAATTATACAGAAACCATTGTTCATTTTCTGTTAGTTGATTCTAAATACCCTGTAATACTGTCATTCTCTTGAATGGTTTTACATTGTCTTGATATGTTTGATGCTACAGTATACGTAGTTATACCCAAAGATTTTAATGGAAGAGACACTATGGTAACTACTATTATGTCGAGATTATCTTGTAGTGAAACACTAATTTGCTTAAATGGCTATGTTTTGACCTGCACTGCTTTGTTGTTATGCCCTCTTTTTTATCTCAATCTCCTTTTTATTATCTACTTTTTCATTTTTATTCTTTTAATTAAGGGAAAAATAAGTAAAAAATAGCAGGATATATTATGGTAACCCACTTTGATTTCCTATTAACTTGATTTGAAATTCTGTATTGCTTGCACCATCTTGTTTTGACTGATTTTCCTCTATTCTGTTATACTAGATAGTACCAAGTTTGAAAGTCTAGGCAACAACTATGAAGACAATAAGATCCATTGTGATGCCCATTCTGGTTGACTATTATCTTCTTTTGAAGTCCTCTAATGTCTCCAATGTTTTGGTTTTATCAGTCTTATTCTTTACTGTTTTGTTCAATTTTATTATAACTGATGATATAGGCAATTCTTTTTAAGATAGCAAGAGGCATTATGGTAACCATTGTTGATCACCTTGTTCTATGTTTTTACATTATATATTATGTCCATCATTTTGATTTGACTGACTCTGTCCTGGTATGTCACATTTGGTTTTACTGTCTTCAAAAAAACAAGTAATAAAAACTGTGGGAGTAATAAAACCCAAAATATGTAATTGTCATTGTACAAATAGAGGAAAAGAAAGTGCTCTAAATGATAGAACTGCATGTATATTTAAGTGTATAAGATAGAAAACCATATTACTGAGTTTTGTTGGATCATTGAACAGAACTGTTTGCAGTCTCACTGTTTGAATGTCCACTTTATATGCTTTAATTTTGTAACTTGAACAAATATTTCTAAGATGACAATATGTAATCTATTAACTAGTGATTTCCTACTGTTTGTTTCTGAAATTCTGTATAACTTGTACCCTTTTTCTGCTTTTTTTCTTTTTCTCCTTAAATAAAATTTTAAAAAAACAATTCATAATTTAAAATTTATAAGTCTGTAGCCTCATACCTATTAATAATGGAATTACTAAACAAGGAATCTATACTATGGTAATAAAGATGAAGTGAAATTTAAAAGTTTCACTTATTTATTTAGAGACAGAGTCTTGCTTGTAGTGTAGGCTGGCCATGAACTCACTAGATATCCCATGGTGGCCTCGAACTCACAGGAATCATTTTTCCTAAGCCTCCCAAATGCTAGATTAGAGGTGCTTACCAGTGCACTTGTCTAAAATGAGATTTCTGGTTTTGAAATGAGATTACTAATGCAGGTGTGGCAGCATAGGCCTGTTCCTCTAAAACCTTCATTCTGAGGCAGGAGGCTCCCTTGATCACAGGAGAAGAACATCCAGGTAAACTTTGTAAGACCTATTCACAACTAAGAATATTAGCTGAATGACAGGACATTCTTTAAGACTGTCAGAGAATTGAAATATTCTTAGGCATATCAAAATTTTCTGGAATATAAAAGTGGAGAACAGTGACATACAATGGTTCACTGGCAAGACCTTCCTTGCACCCAGGGCAGGCCTGCTCTACACAGCAAGACCCTGCCTCTAAATAAATGAATAAGACGCAGACATGGAAAGATGTGTAACATCACCAATCACTAAGGAAACAAAAATCAAATCTACTGCCATATATCACCATATATCATTTACAATTGCTGTTATTTAAAAGACTGGAACAGTGCAATTGAGGATGCATGGAACTTGGAAACATTGTATGTTATCAGTGTAAATGCAGGGTGGTATAGCTTCTATGATAGTTTTCCAGAAAAATCAAACTACTATATCACCCACCAGGTCTGTGCCTATGAGGTACCTAATACATAATTCCCGGGTATAACCTAAAAAAATGGTAGTTTCCAGGGCCCAAGCAGATGGAGCCCTAATGAAGTCAACATTTTATGTGCACAAAGTGCCAGGTTTTAAACTACTCAACGGAGAAAAGGAATTGGGATAGAGGAAAAGGAAAATGACATAATTCTATTTGTTCTTGGAAAACCAGTTAATATTCATATGATTAGATCAATTTTGCCTGTGTATATTTAGCAATCTAAGCAACCCTTCTGTAGATAACAATATGCCATATTACAACTATTGTTAAATTTCTATCATCTTGTTTTGACAGTTTGTATTACTATTGCTTTGGGTTTGTTGTTGTTGTTTGTCTCTTTGCTTTTTGTGTTTCTTTTCTGTGACTTTTTTTCTCTTAAATTAAAAAAAAACTAACAAAGAGAAACAAATGTGCCAGGATCATCAAATGGAATGGGAAGGACAGAGTTGTAAGGGGAGGTGGAACTGTACACAGTGCCTCTGAGAGTAAACTAAAGATGCTCAAGTTTATGTTCTATGTTATCAGGATTAAAAGAGAAAACTCTACTTCAAGAAACAGCCCGAGATTATAAAACATGCATCTACATATGAAAATTTCAGGCACAGAGATTTTGCCTTAATCTCAAAGCCTCTATCAGCTAACTAAAGCAAATAAAATCTAAAGCATCCTTTCTGAGGTTGGATCCCATGATCTGATTGCTTCTGAGAGGACACAGCTGCTAATACCATTGCAGTGGGGATTAAGTTCCTACCACAACATCCTGAGTGTGATTTTCCAACTACAATATGGAGCTTCTCTCAACTGAGAAATACATGGAAAACTACTTAGTGAATCAGAGAGAGCATTTCATACATTTTACTGAAGAGCTAAAATTGAAGAACTGATTCTGTTAGGGTTTTTTCTCTTTGAGACTGGGTCTCACTTTGTGTTACCAGCTGACCTTGAGCTTACCATGTAGCCAGAACTGGCCTTCAGCTACAGCAATTCACCTGCCTCGGCCCCCGAAGTGATGGGATTACAGGCTGTGCCCCCATGCCTGGAGTAACAATCATGGTTTTTAAACAAAATGGAAACATGACTCAAAGGCCTGCTTTTATTACTAAAATAAATAAACCAGGAGTTAATATAATGAAAAAAACCAGAGTGCTTGGCTGTCACGATCTTGGCCCAGAGTTAAATGCCCAGTATACTAAAAGGAAGAAAAGCAAAGGGAAATGATACTGCTCATCTCCGCGGTGATGCAAGTTTTAAGATGATAAATTTCATATTGTTGAACCACAATTTCAAAATATATTCATTTAGAAAATAACAAAAGGAAAGAGGGACTGAACTACTAATATGAAAGTAAGCACGGATTCTTCGAATAAGGGAAAACAGTGCTGCCTGCACCAACCCTGGGCCTCTGCTGAAGGGATCAGTGACATAGTATCGCCAGGTGGGCACAGGACTGGGTCCCAGCACTCAGAACTCAAAGAGGCTCGAGTTTGAGGCCAGCCGAGACTTCAGAGAGACCTAGCTCAAAAACAAAAACATAAAAACCAAAAAACAGAAACAGAAAAACAAATTCTGTAATATGAAGTTCTGAAGAGGATGAAAATTTAAAACTAATTGAAATTTGCACAAAATACAGTAAGTCGTAGATCTCAACCCTTTCCTTGCAGAAATGCATAAAGTATCAGACAACACAAATTACAAAAGAGCACAGTGTTATTTGGTTTTCCTTTGTTTGTAGCAGGGAAGGGGCGCTGGGAGCAGGGAAGTGCTGGGCAGCTGTGTGCCAGCCCTGCTGCGTCTCCATCCACAGCTGTTCTAGCTCACAGAAAAACCCAGGTTTCCCTGATGTGCTCACAAATAATCCCGATGGGAATCACCCAAGGCCAGAAGTCCCTAAGGACAAACGGCTGTAAGTGCCTTCTTATGTCTAGATTTCCTGGTTCAGAGAGGGTCCTGAGGCATATTGGGAGACTGAGCCTGCAGTGCTGAGGCCCAGCAGGACAGCTCCCACCCCTTGGCCAGGTGCTTCACCTGCTGTCTGGGAGGGGACTCAAGTGGGGGCAGGGCCTGCCTGGAAAGTACAAATGGTGGAGGCTTCTTTTTCTATTTCTCCATCAGTGTTTCCTCAGGGAGATTAAAAGGTGAAGATTAGACTCCGGGATGTGATCCCAAGGCAAAATTAGTGTTCCATGGGTGGAATTAATTTCATTTGTGCTGAGCCCAATCCTGCAATCTACAGAAAAGGTCTGAAGGCCTTTACAGGGAGGAGCCTCAGTGATGTCCATAGAGGCTGCCTTTTCTGGGAATGGCATCCCCAGAGCTATGACGGACTCAGGGTAGGGGACCCTGGGAGTTGCTTCAGAGCCTGACAGTCCTGTCAGGTATGGTAGGGCATTTCTCTAATCCTATCAGTCTTGAGGCTGGGGCAGGAGGATGGCTGAAAATTTGAGGCCTGCATAGGCTACAAAGTGGTTTGAGAGCAGTTTCAACTGCATAGCAAGTTCGTCTCTCTTTAAAAATAAAAGAAGATGAAACTGGCAAGGAACATGAGCTAAGTGAATTTAAAGCATGAAGGAGTAGTTAGTCTAATGGCACTGCACTTTTTCTGGAATAAACTTTTGATTCAAGATTGCACCACGTATTTTGATGATACCACGTATCTACAGATATAAACAATTTTTTCCTATAATCACAGGTCCATTTTTAATACTTCACCATCTCAGACAAGGCTACTCAGGGCCAGGGCTTTAGCTCAGTAGTACAAGTGCCTGCACGTCATCAGTTTGATTTTGGTACAAAAAAAAAAAAAAAAGAGGAAAAAAGAAAAAGAGAAGAAAACAATAACAAAAAAGCACTACTCCACAACTGCAGTGTTCAGCCACCACAGACAGTCACCTTGGTGACATGGGTTGTCCCCAGCCTATTAGATAACTTTTTGCATTTTTCATAGGACTCAAAACTGAACTCACAGTGTTTGCACTGAAGAATATCCTCAGGTCTTTTAAAATTTCTTGTCTTCTCATTAGTTTAATAAGTTTCCCAAACCTGACTCCAATTTGAGATCCTCCTACGTGTACTTTTTTTGTTCTTTTGAGATGGGTCTCACTCCATAGTTCAGGCTTGCTTGAACTCACTAGGTATCCTTGGCTGGTTTCAAACTCACAGCAATGCTCTTCCTTTAGCCTCCTGAGTGCTGGGATTATATGCCAATGCAGGGATTATAGGCTCATGCTGGGATTACAGCCCTAGAATACCACACCTGGCTCCTACCTGTAATATTTATTCTTTTTTCCGACAGGCTCTTGCTATATCGTTCAGACTGGCCTGAAACTCACTATGTAGCCCAGACTGGCCTCAAATCCAAGATACTCCTGCCTCCACCTCCTCAGTGCTGGGAGCACAGGCGCCACTTACACTTTCAAGAGCTAAAATTTCCAACCCCTACAAGACATTAACGCGGTGCATAGCCTGCCCCACACTTAACACACCCCAACTTCCCACCAAACAACTTACCTTTGGGAGCCATGTCAAATATTCTATGCACCTTCTCCAAGTAACACTACTGTGTAAGGTCACTCTGAAATCTGCTGTCCAAAGTGAGTGTAGTGTGGAAATGAGGGCTCTGAAGCAGAGCTCTTTGAACATCCCCCTGAGGCCACCCAGCCCACAGGATGGGATCCTCCATTCAGGCTACCACCCACCCACTCCAGGGCGGGGCTATCTCTGTCCTCCCACTCCCAGCCCCAGCCAGTCACCGCCCTCCCAATCTCTGCCTCACTGCAGAGAAGGCAGAGCTCCCAAATAGCTGCCTTTACCCAATGGACCTTCATGTGTCCTGCCTTCCATGCATTCAGCACCCTCCCAGCTTACAGTTTTGTTGAATCCTCTCCTAGACTTAATGTCAGTGGAGTTTTATGCCCAGTCTGAGTGCAGACACGGAGACATTTAGACAACAGGCTGAGGCTCCCACCCCAAACCTCAAGCTGGGGGCCTTGAAATCCTATACTACCAGCTGCTGACAATGTGATGAAGGAGCTCAGCTGGTCACCATCCCCACCTAACTCAAGTTTATGCTTGATTAAGGTGGAGTCAGATTGGAGTCAGGAGATTCCAGGTTGCCATTAAGGCTGTTGTAAGACGGGTAGCTTTTGGATAGTAGGTTGTCTAATTTTGGGAGGAAGGGTTGGGGACTAAACATAGAACATTCACACTGCAGTATATCTCATCCCTTATTTATTTTTATTGTCAGGCAGAGTCTCTAAGTCACCACTTTTCCCAGTGAGGCTCAAGAATGGTGACTCTGCTAACCCATCCTCATGCAATGCTGGGGTTATGAGGTGCAAACAAAGAATTAAGCAGGACACTGAGAATGAGTAATCAGAGCAAAATTTATTAAAAGTGAAAGACCGAGGCCATGTTCAGACCCATGTGTAGTGCAGGAAAACACCCTGAAAATAAACAGCTGCTGCCTTGCAAGCTGCCTTCTCCGGCTGGTGTCTAAGTCTTCACTACTGTGGTTCCTCTCAGATGGCAGAGATGCAGCCACCCACAGCAATGCATTATACCAGGTAATACCTGACTCATCTGAACTGTCAAGAGGGAGAATTGTGCCCATACAAGAATTTTAGAAGAAGTGTCTTGGTAAACAAAACTGGGCGTAAGGGTGCCAAAATAGCTATGTAAATAGTATTGACCACAGGCCAGGGCCCTACCTTTTTTTCCTTGCACAGAGCCATCCTTGTTCTGTCAGGTTGCTCAGTTCTTCACTGACATTATCTCTGTTCTCCCTTGTCCCACCTCCTACCTCACTTGGATGCAGTTCTGTGCCATCTTTCCAAGACACCTTATTCTCCAACTGTCTCATGACAGAGACAAACCATCTGCTTTACAGCTGAGGAAACTGCAGGCTTTGGAATTGTTTTTACTGCTTCAAGCCTGTGTATTTTCACAAATATGTGGGAGAAGGTGATCACAATTTATAAGGGCTTTTTAAAAATCATGCAGGTTCAGAACGCACAGCACATGCTTGACAATTGTTTCATGTTACTTTTCCTAAATACAGAGAGCCCCAGGTTTCTATTTATCATTTTTTCCTGTCTTATTTTTTAAATAAATTGCTACAACTATATGAAGACTGACACTTGGAGAAGCATCCCAGGGATGTAGATGGTTATACGGATGAGTCCTGGTATGTGGAGAGATTGAAGAAACTGAGGTCAAACTGAGAAGAGATGACTCTTTAGAAGAATGTGAAGCAAGTGAAAATGGGGTGTTTTTGCTTTTTTGTTTGTTGGCTTCTTTTATTATACTTGAGTCCGATCTCAGCATTCACAGTGAACCTCATCCCTACCAAAATGTTTTTAACATTTTGACAATATTAAGATAACAAATTTATAAGTTGGAAGACTATGAGTCACATAGTTTAAAAGGCCAATTCTATGGAAAAAAATGAAGTCACCCCAGAAAAGTAAGAAGATATGTGTCATTATAATGAATGCAAAATTTTTAACAGCCTCATTCTGCCCAGTGAATGCGTTATAGGAATCATCCTTCAAAATTAACATGATAAAATGATGTTTCCTTCAGATAAAAAATAATTATTTCCTCCTAATAAGTTTAGAAAATCTTATTTACAAGGAACTATCCAGGATTTCACCAGTATTATGACCTCCTGTAATTCTGCCATTACAAGAATTGGAAATTTTAAAGTTATTGTATTTATGAACACACATCATTTTTAAGTTTGCTCTTCATTGAGAATAACTGAATACATATTCTGTCAAATCACAATAAAAATGCAATGTGTTGTACTAAAATACTAAAAAAACAAATAGTTCGTTAAAAAGTTATTAGAAAAAATAGTTTAAAAGATAGTTATTAGCAGAATTGTCATTCTGTACTATGCTTATTAGCCTAGCAACCACGTAACTGAAGCACAAACCACATAGTTATAGATTAACTGACTGCATTGTCATGCTGTTCTGTATGCGTCCTCCCCCAAGTAACCTGTTTGCTGTGTCAACCTTTGTTCCTTTTGTGAGAAATAAATATTCCTGGAATTAGCAGACCAAGGGCTGTGAATTCCTTTAAAGAAGAAAAGGGCTAACCAGCAACTGTGAAACATCTCTGACCTCAAGCAAAGGGAAACAAAGGCCTTCCTAATTCCTGCTCTGTCACATCACGTGGGTAATGTGCTGTAAAATTCTGTCAAAATTCTAACCCAGTTACACAGCTTTGCAAACTCCATCTTCACTGTGCCACTAGTACCAGCTTAAATAAAAGGGCTTCTCTTTAAAAGGAGTCGTGCCCCCTTCTTGACAACAGACAACATCACGGGGCTTGTTTTTGGGGTACAACACAATGTACATTTTGGAAACAAACAGAAAGCATGCAAAGAT
Organism: Cavia porcellus; assembly: GCF_034190915.1. Classification (NCBI taxonomy): domain Eukaryota; kingdom Metazoa; phylum Chordata; class Mammalia; order Rodentia; family Caviidae; genus Cavia; species Cavia porcellus. Next base: position 36,632,438 of record NW_026947511.1, on the reverse strand, counting down.
CAAAATTACTATCACGGTATAACAAAAGACCAGAATTATGCTTGCTGTTCTGTTTTGAAAAGAATCAATGTATTACATAGGTTGAGAAATATGCTGCACTAAAGTCTTGTTACTTATACATCTACAGGAGTTCTGGAGCAATCTGGCTTTATGCATATGGGTATATTTGAAGCTTTTTGTTTGATTTTTTTGCAGTTATAGTTTGTTATAGTTTATATCTGGATGTTCCCCAAATCTTCATGTACTCATAGGTAGGGCTTTAGGGAGGTAATTGGAACATGGGGGTGAAATACTCATTGGATTTGGCCTCTAATGAGATGATAGCAAAATATGATTCTGGGAGGTGAAATCTGATAGGAAGAGGTGGATCACTGTGGGTATGGCCCGGAAGGGTGCATCTCCCTTTCTCTTCCTCATCCCTGATTCTTGCCTATCATATTCTGGGCTGCTTCTCCTTGCCATGTCCCTATGCCATATTGTCCTGCTTGGAGCCAGGCACGTGGATGGAAACCTCTACAAATTGTAAGCCAAAATAAACCTCTCTTCCTTTACCGTGTGAGTGTTGCGTATTTTTTCCCAAGAACAAGAAAGTAAAGAAGGCAGTCACTAGTTTTGCTCCCCTGGACCCCAACTCAAAACAATATTGTATACTTTGGCATCAACATGGTTAATTGTATAAGATGTATATTTTTCATGGAATTTGGCATTAATAACACGGACATTTTTGCATGGCCTTTATCTGTAATCTAGTTATCTGGAAAGTTATTTCTGATTTGATTTTTTTCCTAGAAGCTCATTCCTTTGTTTGGTTATTCTGTTGTAACCAGTTGAGAGATTCCAGGTGGGATGCTTTTGGGTTGTTCTACTACAACTTCCGCTGGGTTTGCTTTGGTGAGCTGGACATTTGCGATTTCCTCTTAATGTCTTCTCATTTTCTATTTGTTTTAGTTTAATTCATCATTCTTGATGATTATAAATTACCTATAGTAAATAGGTTTATTGCTTGTAATAAATACTAGCAATAGGAAATGACTGCTTCTCAGAGGTGTCTTTCAGGTATAACTGGATTTTGGGTCTTGAAGCTACCACACAGACTAATCCAGGTCAAATAAACAAAATAAAACAAACAAACAACAACAAAAAGAAATTCATTCCATAATTAAATCCTATGAATGTAATGAATGTGAAAAATTCTATAACTAGATTTCACATCCTATGAATGTAATAAATGTGAAAAATTCAATAACTAGATTCTATAATTAGTTGACCTCATTGTTATGCATGAAAGGACTCATACTAACTTGAAACATAATAGTTAAACTGAGGACTAAATATATGAATTCCTTTAAAATCATAACTTTATAACATCAGATGCAAAATGGTTTTTTGGATTCAAACAATGCTAAGGAAATAAAATCAAATCTTTAATACATCAAAAGTGAAATCATTGGGCTGGGGATGTAGCTCAGTGTTAGAATGTGTGCTTAGCATTCACAAAATCTGGAGTTCAACACCCAGTTTGTGCTCGCAGGCAAACACACATGCAAAAATACCCATACTCATGAATCTCCACACACAAAGATCAAATTTATGTGTGTAGGGTTTTCCCTTAATGATGCATATTGATCTATCTAGAAATAGATGAGTGCACTTGTTAAAAGTTGCTTCATTTTCTACAGTGATATTCCTTGGGTATGAATTCCAAGTGTCCTCCAAGGAAGCTTAGATTTCTAGTCTACTGTTATCTGATATTGAATGAGGGCTACAAAAGTCCTGTGAAATTTTAAATATTCCTTTCATTCACAACTCATACTGGAACAAACATTATTAATTCAGTAAATGTTGTAAGTTTGCCAGCTGAAGCTGTCAAATTTGTTGCTCTGGAGAATGCATAATGGAGAGAAGTCGTACAAACGTAATCAATATGAAAGATCCTTTCTCTGTAGCTCTCTCATTATTGCACAGCAGAGAATTCATACTGGAGAGAAGTCATAAATCATGAATGAGGGAAGTGTCTACCAAGATTTCTTCCCTTATTGTGCATGTGAGAAAAAATACTGGAGGAAAACTACAAATGCAATCATTATAGAAATTATAAGAATTTGTCTCATTATTCATCAGATAATGTAAACTGAAGAAATTGGTAATCAATGAATGTGGAAGAGCTTTCATGGTTATTTTGCTTTGCTTTGGCATCAGAAGAGTCACAATGAAGGGAAACTACCATTGAACTAATCAGAGTATTTTATTGCACATTTGATAGCATTTTGAAGATATAAACATATATACTCAAGACAGATATATTTACTAAGGGTTCAGTGACACATTCTTCTTTATGATTCCATAAGAAACATTTTCATAGAAGGAATTTATATATTTAGTCCTTAGTTTAACTATTATGTTTCAAGTTAGTTTTTATGTGGTTTTTTTTTTTGGTAAGGATGTGACTTCATTTTGTAATAACTGATTATATATATTTTCAGCACTGTGTTTTGAAGACATTATTCTTCCTTGTAGTAAGGTTTGGGAGGCTTACTCGAGATAGCTTCATCAAGTACATGTGAGTTTACATTTGATATCTCTATTCTGCTTTATTTGTCAATATGTCTGTCTTTACCAGTGTCATATCATTTTGGCCATTGTCATTTTGTTATTATGTATTGAAATAAAAAATTGTGAGATCTCTGATTTTGCTCTTCCTTATTAGGATTGTTTTAACTATTCTTAATCTCCTGAGAGTCCACATGAATTTTCATTTCCTTTTCCATTGTGTACAAAACCACCACTGAGGTGTAGATTACAAGATTTGATATTGCTAATGTTTCAGTATTACTAGAACAGACACTGAAATTCTTTACAGAATAGTTGTTGGAGTCATTTGTAATTTAGTAGTCAAGAAAGTTGTGTTTTTTCCAGGAAGTTCCCGGTTGACTGCATTTATCCTAGAAGACCTGAATATTACAGTGATGTGGAGTTCATTAAAGTGGATGAGATTGATTTCAGCTGGTTGGACTGTCGACTTCCATGAACATAGCATTCCCTAGAAATAGTGTCCTTTCCTCTGGTTTCCATTCACCAGTAGCTGAATGAAACCGTGAATTCCAGAATGGCAGAAAGAAATGTATGTCTTTTAGGCTCAGGTCCTGCCATAATTAATCATCAGGAAAACGTTAAATGTTCCTTGGCCTGGGGATACAAAAGAATATGAATATGGAAGAACTCCATTCTCAGAGTAACATGTGATAACAGATAAGTAGTACATTGATAACTGGTGATCAATTTAAACATCAGCTGAATTGAATCAGTGTGAATGTGGATGACCCACCTAAAGACTGTTGCCAGCATGAAAAAGGAGACCTGAGTTTTCCTAAGTGGTGGTGGTGTTTGGAGCCATTGGTTCTCCTGGATGAGTCATGATGGCTACCCTAATATGAACTTGGCTGCTATTGTCAGAGGAGCTTGGGAGCATGTTACTGAGAATGGCTGTGGTTCACTTTGGGTAGCTTTGGTTCTCACTTTGAGCATTGTTTCCTGGGTCTGGGTCTGAAGGGGAAGATATGTGCTGCTTTTTTCATAGTTTCTTTTTCTTTCTTTCTTTCTTTCTTTCTTTCTTTATCTTTTTTCAAAAAAAAGATGTGTGCTGTTTAATCTCCAGGAGAAGATTTTCATACTGGCTTCCTGATATGAACTCTGCTGTTCTCATCATTGGAGGAGCTTAAAATCTCATTGTCACTAAGTATGGCTGTGGTAGTTTTCAGGGGAGCCCTGGTCCTTATTTTGAGTATTGCTCCTTGGTTACAGTACACAACCCTCAGCTTTCTGGCACAGATCTTACACCTCGCTAACAGACTTTCTAGCTTTCACTGCTGACCTTTGGGCCTTCCCAGTACAGATCCATGAATAGACTTGCATGAGCCATTGTTGTGGACTCTAGATTTTCAGCTGAACTGAAAATATGTACATACTAGTGTACCCTACAACATAAAACAAATATTAATGGATATGAAAATCACATAAGCACTAAAACAATTGTAATGGGAGTCTGAAATACCCCCGTATCACAAATGGAAAGATCACCTAGGCAAAAAATCAACAAAGATTTGTGAATAAATGGATCTAGTAGATGTCTGTATTGTGTTTTACCCCATAACATCAGAATACATATTCTCAGCTGCACATAGGACATTCTCCAAAATAGATCATATACAAGCCACATAACATGCTTTAGTAAATGCAAATGAACTGAAATTATCCCATGCATATTATCTGACTATAGTGAAATTTGAAGTCAACAGCAAAAGAAACCACAAAAATTATACAAACACTGGAAATACATCATACTACCCTGAACAACCAAAGGATTACAGATAAAATTAAAGAAGGAATTAAACCACATCTACAATTAAATGATAATACTGATACAACATATCAAAACATATAGGATACTGCTTTTAATGAAAGCAGTCCTACAAAGGAAATTTTTAGTGGTGAATTTTCAATCAGAAAAACAGAACTAGCTCACATAAACAACCTAATTTTGAGCTTCCATCTTCTAGAAAAAGAAAAACAAATCAAACTCAAAGCTTATATGAGGGAGGGTATTCTAAAGATAAAAACAGAAATGCACTTGAAACTAAGAAAGAAACACAAAGAATCAATCAAAGAGTTGGCTCCTTGAAAGATTAAATAAAATTGATAAACCCTTAGGCAACCTTATACAAAGAGGAAATAAAAGACTCATTCATGCAATTAAGAATGAAAAGGTCGAAAGCACAACAGATCATCAATACCTACTTCTGGAACCTGTACTCCAATAAAATGGAAAATACAGTAGAAATGAACAGATTCCCAGATACACATGAATTGGCAATACTGAATCAAGAAGATTCTAAATAACCCAATATCATTCAATGAAATTGAGAATGTAACTAAAATATTATCAATGAAGAAAGCCAAGGTACTGGTCGATTCACTGCTGAATTCTACAAGAAGTCTAGAGAAGATCTAATACCACTACTGATCTAATACCACTACTAATAAAATTGTAAGGGAATCAGACTCCCAAACTCATTCTTGGAAGCAAGAATTATCCTGATACCAAACCAGAGGATGAACCAAACATGAAAGAGAGGAGATGGGTGGGGGTCCAGTAGAGTGTTAGGGAAAACAAATTTTGCAGGCATTGGCTGTAATGAGAAGCAGCAATTTTGTACCAGGCACAGAAGCCTCCAGTTAGCAATATGATAGATAGCTTGATGTATGCAAGACTGGTACTTTTACTTCCAGGAAGATATAACTTTTCTGAGTCCTATGGCCTCAGCTGAAAGGTTATCTCATGTCTTAGCCCTGGAATCTCATAGGCTCTTCCTCGAGCCTCCATTCCAGCTATCAGCAGCATCACATTCTTTTTTATTATTATCTTTTTGGTACTTGTCTTAGTTACTTTTTACTCATTGCTGAGACAAAATACCTGAAGACCAAGTTGAGAAAGGAAAGGTTTATTTCTCACAGTTTTTGGAGGTTTCAGTCCACACTCAGTTGGCTCCAAGACAGGCAGGCATGGCTGAGCTGCAATTCATGGTGGCCGCCAACAGCAAACTCGAATCAGCAAAGAGAGAGACACACCTTCTTCCTGCCATTACATCACATCCTGGCTCCACCCCTATGTGGGTGGAGCACTGACACCATCAATCCAAGCACTATACAATGAACCATCACAAATGAACAATGCAAACTCATGAGGCCTGGGGGACACAAACATAAACCATGACAGTACTGGAGATCAATCTCATGACTGTGTACTTGCAAGGCAGGCGCTTATGCCACTGAGCTTATGCCACCGGCAGTATCACCTTCTTTTAGTCAATTAATGGAACATCTGGCTTGGTTTAGACAGCTCTTAGTGAGTAGGAGTGAAGAAGACATCATGGAAAGATCAAGGAAAGGGGCTTTGTTTCTCAGGAGAATGCAGCTTGGTGATCTTCCACACACCCAGAATCCTAGCATTATATACTTAATCCCAGAACTAAACACTCTAGATCCAGGGACCTCTGAACAGCCTCACTTATGACCACATTAGCCATAACAGATGGTACCTAACGTTCTGTATTTTAACTTTAAAACTAACATATAGCAGTGAGTTAAACTAGAGGATTTTTGTGTATTAGTTTCAGGTACATTTAGTTTCCAGGGAATTGGAGAAGGCAGTATTTGTGGAAACTCATATGAGGCATCTATTTCCAAAGACATCTACACTGTGCTTATGGCCACATTTCAACTACTGTTAGGATGGATTCCAAAACAGTGATGGGAAAGAAGATCTGAAATCTACACAGGGCTCTTGTAGGATGTAGAGTTTTCCTATATGAATTCACTTTGAGCAAATGTCATCTGAGCCAAGTAATGACCCCTTTTTCAAGAGACTTAAAACTTGATTCACCTGAAAAACCTACATAAAAACTTGTTGGTCCCAACCTGTAAAGAACAAGTCACAGCAGGACAGGTTGTTTGTTGATACTTGGAAGTTTAAAGAGCCTTTTAGTAAGCAGCAGTAAGATTACATGGGACCACAGGATCCAAACAGTAGGCTCCCCCTGCAACTGTCCTGCCTTCTGGCCCTCTTTTCTTCCTTTCTGGCATGGTTCCCAATTGTTCCATGTATGGGAGGTGGTTACACAACAGTGATTCTGTACTATACCTCCACCCCAAGACCCTGCACAAGTTGCTAATCCTTTAGGACCACACACACACAGAGATACCCCATTCCTATTTTGCAAGAAGCTCCAACTAACCAAGCTAGAAAATGAGTGCTAGCCCTCTTAGCAGAAACAGTGCTCCCATCTTGCTCTGCAGTCTCTAGAGTGTGACCTGATCTCAGAGGAGTTAATTTCAAATCCCCTTACTGTGCTGAAAGCCCTTTAGGGTCCAGAGAACATCCTACACTAGCCTCTTCCTCCCCTTTCCTTTTTGGGTTTCACAGATATGCGCCAGGGGACACCTGATATCTAGAGAGCCCAGGTGCTGATTCCTAAGCAAGATCTGCATTCCAGCTTTCATCACAAGAGGTTCCAAATAACTGCTCTAGAGTTCCTGTGCCTCTGTGGTTGATGAAGATGAAACCCACATACTCCAAACCTGGACATGTGAGGTCATTGGAACTGCAACCCAACAGAGGATTTAATGCTGGAGACCAGGCTGAGCATCTGCAAGTCCAGTTATGACCTCATACAGAAAAATCTTGTTCAGGCATTGCCAAAGAAACTTTGGCAGTAAAACATCAAGAAATGCATATAAAATATAAATGTAAAGCAATATGGTGCATGTGCTCTATATCTGGAATGACATCATGGAGGTTAATTTGAAATCTTTGTGGAAATAAACATGTTCTTGGAAATATATAATTTTGAAAAAATACTGAAAGTGAGAGTTGTCTTAAAATCAATTCTTTTTATCGGTACCAGGGATCAAACTCACAACCATGCACTTGCAAAGTAGGTCATAAGCTAAATCCCCAGCCCCTTAAAATCAATTTTTAAGATGGAATGCATAGAAATTTCCCCATGAACAAAAGGTCTGACACAGTCATTGAATATTTTAGAAATTTAATGAAGAAATGTCATATCACAAGAATTTTAAGAAAATAGTAGCAGAGTAACAATACTTAATTCATATTAAGGCTAATTTAACAAACCCCAAATCTCTAAAGATAGTCCCAGTAAAAATCTGAGTACAACTTGTCAATGAATGTATACAGAAAAAATTCTGATAAATACTAGGAAACAGAACCCAACAATACCTAAACAGGACTCATACACCTTTCAACTAGCTGAATTATTGCAGAGCAGAAAGTTTTTTTGCCTGGTGTGGAGACACAAGGTTTTAGGGACAGCTACACGGGAAGCAAAATGAAGCAGAAGGATGGTAAATTCCAGTCCAGTCTGGGGAACCTAGTGTAAGACAATCTCAAAATAAAAATGAATGTGGATGTGTCAAAGTTGGAGAATTCCTTGATCTGCAGAACATGGTAACAAAAAAGAAGGTTCTTTAATAAAAAAGAACTATACATCTTTACCAGAAAAAGTAAAAACTCTTACAATACACAAAAATAGCATTTTAAAACTCAAAATATCTATAGAAGGAAGACAATAAAAACCTGAATTAAAAAAACAAAGGAACACCTCTGTGAGAAATTGGTAATATATAATTGATGATGAGCTTAAAATTAGGAAATTCACACAATCATGTGGGCTCTTTGTTCTGATTCCATCTATTAGTGCAGTTCTACACCATGCAAAAATGCAAAAACAAAACAACAAACAAACAAAACCAACACACAATTGTGTACAAATGACAGTCTCATTTTGGAGAATATAGTACTTGAGCACAACCTGCATTCACATTTAACAAGCTAGGTGCATTAGTCTGTTTGCAGAGGTCAATCTAAATAATCAGATTCTGTAAAGAAGACTCCTACTCTATTGTAGGGCGCATTGTCTAGAGCTGTCTCTTGGTGAGGACCATCATGACTTCCTGCAGCCACAACTCTGATCCCAGGGATGGATAACAAACTGAGGGGATAGGAGATGATTTCCAACACGTCTGGTGGAAGGCTTGGAACAACAATTGAAACACAGAAATATAGGAAAAAGACAAGATGAAAGACCAAAAGGCAATCTCAAGCCTCCAGGCCATCCCAAGAAAGCCTATAAGCCATGTACATGGAAGAAAATATATGTCATACACCTGAAATAATAGCAACTGAAAAAAAGAAGCAACTCCAGGAAGCTTTAAAAGAATTCAATTTAGAAATAAACTCCCAGATAAAAGAAGAAATGATAAAAGCAATGAAAGAGATGCTGAACACATCTAAAGAAGACACAGTTAAAAAACTAGAGGAACAAAGCAAAAAAGATAAAATCCCTGGAAGAACAATATAAAAAACAGAATACATGAAGCAAATTCAAAAAGATATACAGGAAATCAAAAATTCCATTGAAAGTTGTCAAAACCACTTCAACAATAGTGAAGGTAAAATTTCAGACCTCAAAGACAAGATTGCAGCTAGTGAACAGGAAAGAAAAAATCTTTTAAAAATAACAAGGAATCAGGAAATAACAATTCAATAGCTGAAACATGATGCAAAGAAAAACAACATAATATTGATAGGGATAAATGAAAAAGAAGGGCATAACACAAATAATATCAAAGGGTTATATATAGAAGTAATAGCTGAGGAGAACTGAGCTGCTAGAGTGGGTGAGTTCCTGCACACATCCCAAGCCCCAGGAGAGTTTAACATCATCGCTTCCAGTGGTCAAGGACCTGCCCAGCTTCCAGCCACACTAGACTAGGCTGGGGAGGTTTTGCGGCCTGAGTAGATTGCACCCAGCAACCTTCTTCAATCAGGGAAGTTGAAGGTATATGAGGTGAGTTTCAGCACATTGGTCCTTACCTGGAAAGAGCCGAGGATCATCATCCAGAGTGGTTAGGAGCACCCCCCATGTTTCTGGAACACTGGAGGTGGCACAGGAGCTCCTCTGGGCCTGACGACTATGCTCAGAAACCTCCATTCAGTCCCAGGAGCTGAGGGCATAGATGATTTCCAACACATCTAGGGGAAGCCTTGGAACAACACTTGAAACATAGAAATATAGGAAAATGAAAAAATAAAACATCAAAATGCATTCTCAAACCTCCAGGCCATCCCAAGGAAGCCTTCAAGTCATGTACATAGAGGAAAATATATGCCATACAGCTGCAATAATAGCAACTGAAATAAAGAAGCAATTCCAGGGGGCTTTAAAGGAATTCAAATAAGAAATAATCTCCCAGACAAAACTAGAAATGATAAAAGTAATGAAAGAAATGCTGAACACATCTAAAGAAGACAGTTTAAAAATTAGAGGAATAAAACAAAAAGATAGAATCCATGGATGAACAATATAAGAAACAAACAGAATACATGAAGCACATTCAAAGAGTTATACAGGAAATCAAAAATTCCATTGAAAGTTGTCAAAACCACCTCAACAAAAGTGAAGACAGAATTTCAGACCTCGAAGACAAGATTATAGCTAGTGAACAGAAAAGGAAAGACCTTTTAAAAATAAGAAGGAGTCAGAAATAACAATTCAACAGCTGCAAGATGATACAAAGAAAAACAACATAAGATTGATAGGTATAAATGAAAAAAAAGGAGACAACACAAATAATATCAAGGGGCTATTTACAGTAGTAATACCAGAAAATTTCCCAAACATAAGAATGGAAACTGACATTAGGATTAGTGAAGGGTATAGAACTCCAAATAGCCATAAACAAAATAAAAATACATCCAGACATATAATAATCACCATCCCAGAAATACAACATAAGAATAGAACATTAAAAGGTTTTAGAGAAAAGACAGATCACCTATAAAGGAAAACCTATCAGAATCACAGCAGACTTCTCAACAAAAACAATGAAGTCAAGAAGAGCATGGAGTGAAATATTTCAGATCCTAAGGGAAAATTATTTCCAACCTAGATTGATGTACCCTGAAAAACTGTCCTTCAAAATGGATGGAGAAATAAGATACTTCTATGACAAAGAACAGCTGAAGAACTTCATGATCACTGTGCCAACCCTGCAGTGAATACTGAAAGACAGTTTAGACACACACAGGAAAAAGCCACAAAACAAGGCAGACAATTAAACAGAATGAAAAAATAAAGATGCAACAGCAGAAACACAGCATGTCAACAATAAACCAATATATAACAGTTATAACCATTAATGTAAATGGTCTCAATTCACCAATTAAAAGAAACAGACTGGCAAAATGGATCAAGAAACAACACCCAACCATATGCTCTCTACAAGAAACCCACCTAACCAAAAGGAAACTCAGAGACAGAAAGTCAAATGATGGAAAACAATACTTCATGGTACAGGAACCAAAAAAAAAAAGCAGGGATAGATATTCTGTTTGCAGGCAATGTGAACTTCAAGGCAAGAATGATCCTAAGAGATAAAGAAGTTCACTACATACTAGTTAGGGGAAAACTACAAGAGGAAGAGATAACAATCTTAAATATATATGCACCAAATTCCAGAGCACCCAGTTATACAAAGCAAGTATTAAGAGAAATGACAAATCAAACAAGCAATAACACAATTATAACAAGATATCTTAACACACCATTGACACCAAGGGACAGATCAACCAGACAGAAAATCAGCAAAGAAATAACAGAACTGAATCATACCTCTGAACTAATGGACTTGATAGACATATACAGAGTGTTCCATCCAACAACATCAGAATATACATTATTCTCAGCAGTACATGGGACATTCTCTAAAACAGACCATATAGTAGTCCACGTAACATATATAAATAAATGCAAAAGAACTGAAATCATAGCACCATGAAACTAGAAATTAATAATAAAGTGCAAAAACCACACAAATACATGCAAACTGAATAATGCACTATTGAGCAATCAGTGGGTCACAGGGGAAATTACAGAAGAAATTAAAGTATACCTACAGCAAACAAAAATACAAATACAACTTACCAGAATCTGTGGGATGCAATGAAAGCTGTCCTCAGAGGAAAATTTATTGCACTGAGTTCCCACATCAGCAAAACAGAACGAATACAAATAAATAATCTGATGTTACACCTCAAACAACTAGAAAAAGAAGAGCAAGTCAAACCCAAAGCCCAAAGAAGGGAGGAAATTATAAAAATTAGAGCAGAAATTAATGCAATAGAGACTAAGAAAACAATCCAAACAATCAATGAATCAAAGAGTTGGTTCTTTGAAAGAATAAATAAAATTGATGAGCCCATAGACAATCTTATTTTAAAAAGGAAAGAAAAAGCTCAAATTCATGCAATAAGAAATGAAAAGGGTGAAATCACTACAGACTCTGTGGAAATACAGAAGATCATCAACACTTATTTCGAAAACCTCTACTCTCATAGGTTCAATAACACAGAAGTGGACAGATTCCTAGAAAGAAATGCTGGGTCAAGAAGATGTAAAACTGTAGAATAACCCAATTTCTATTAATGAAATTGAAAATGTAATTAAGTTCTTACCTACAAAGAAGAACCCAGGTCCACATGGATTCACTGTGGAATTCTACAAGAAATACAAAAAAGACAATGCTGACACTCCTCAAACTTTTCAATGAAATCAAAAGGGAAGCAATTCTTCCTAAGTCATTCCTGGAAACAAATATTACTCTAGTACCAAAACCTGAGAAAGACCCAACTAAAAAAGAGAACTACAGGCCAGTCTCCCTAATGAACACAGATGGAAAAATCCTCAATAAAATATTAGCAAACAAGATGCAGTAAATCATCAAGAAGATTATGTACCACAACCAAGTGGGATTCATCTCAGGAATGCAGGGGTGGCTCAACATGCATAAATCAATAAATGTAATCCACTATGTCAATCAAGCTAAAAGTAAGAATCACATGGCCATTTCTATAGATGCAGAAGTTTTCATAAGGTCCAAAATTCATTCATGATAAGAACCTTACAGAAAATTAAAATTGATGGTATTTACCTCAATATGATAAAGGCCATCAATGACAAACCAACAGCCTGCATACATAAATATATGTATGGCATATATTTTCTTTTGTGTACATAGTTCCTAGGGTTTCTTGGGATGGGCTGGAGGTTTGAGATTATATTTTTGCCTTTCATTTTTTCATTTTCTTATATTTCCATGTTTCAAGTGTTATTCCAAGGCTTCCCCAGGGCCTGTTGGTAATCCTCTTCTATGCCCTCAGCTCCTGGGACTCTGGCCAACCAGTTCCCTGGATTGAGAGAGGATCCCTGGGGGTGGAGCCCTATGGTGCACATTGAGTGTGGCAGGAAGCTGTGAAGTTCCTTGGCTGGTGGGAGCAATGATTCCAAAATCCCTGGTTCAGGGGATGTTGCAGGGACACTCACTGCAGGCCGCTCAGCCTCAGAAACTGAGGGCGCTGGCAGGCTCGGGACCCCAGAGTCCACCAAGCATGGCAGGGAGTGGGACAGTTGTTGCAGGTGGGCTCAATACCCACAGAGTTGGTCCAATGCAGCAAGAAGCCACAAAGTTCCTTGGCCGGACCCCAGCGAGGATCCCAAACTCCCTTGGTTCAGGGGATGGTGCAGGTAACACTCACCGCAGGCTGCTCAGCCTCGGGAACTGGATGACAGTAGTTTTGTACTACAATTTCAAGTCAGGAATTGTGATGCACTCTGCCTTGCCTTTGTTCCCTGGAATTTCCTTTGCTATTCTAGGATACACTGTTGGAATTTTGATTGGGGTCACATTAAATCTGCATAACAATTTTGGAAATATGATCATTTTCATTGTATTGGTTCTTTCTAACCAAGGACAGGGGATATTTTTCCATTTTCAGATATCCTCATCAATCTCACTTTTCAGAGTACAGAGTAGTTTTCATTTACTTTTTTTTTTTTTTTTTTTTTTTTTGTCTTTTTGAGATAGGGACTCACTATGAGGTTCAGGCCTACCTTGTAGCACAGGCTTTTCTCAAACTCTCAATGATTCTCCTGCCTCAGCCTCCCTTGTGCTGGGATTACAGGCATGTATCACCCTGCCAAGCTAGAGTACTGTACTTTTCAACGTACTTTTACTTCCTTTCTTAGGTTGATTTCTAGATATTTCATTTTTTTGGATGCTTTATGAAAGGTGTTATGTGACCCTGAATCAAGTCCTGCATTTGCTGTAGCTACTGGTTTCAAAAAGGAACCTAATGAGAAGCCTTCTTAGGGTTTCTTGGTCATTTCAGAACTTTGAAAATGTAATGATCAATTCACTAGAAACAGCTTAGAGTCCAATGCAGGCCTGAGAAGAACCTACACAACAAGCCTCTGCTGTGAGTGGGCCCAGCAATCCAGTGAGCACAATACAAGCCCAGAGAAGACACCACGCCTTGCTGTGCTGCCCCAGTGAGGCCCAGCAACACAGTGATGCCAGTGAGGGCCCAGAGAAGGGGTCAACCCCAAGGATCCACTACCATCTTGGGAACATAGAAGAACCACCACCCCATGCATCTCTACTACTCCAGGAACCCCAGATCAGAAGTGCATAGCACAATCCCCTACTGAGGGAATGGCAGCCAATGCAGGAAAAACCCAACTATGTAGCAATAAGATGATTCATAGAAATACAGGAAAATGTCACAATGAAGGAGCAAAATACAATCTCAGCAAAATACAAAAGCCCACCTTGAACAAGTTCAAGAGACATAGACATAGTAGAAATTAGAGATCACACACTTGAAATTTCAACTTGGTTCTTCTATTCTTTGGTTAATTTTGCATGGTGGTCTGGGCAGCTATTTTTAAGATAACAAGATGCACTATGGTATCTTGTTAATGCTGTATTATCTTGTATTGAACTCCTGTATCATTTTTATTTGTTTGTTTAGTTTGGTTTCATTCTGTTTTATTTTGTTTAGTTTTAGTGTGTCTGATGCTTTGGACAGCTGTTTCTGTTTCTCTCCGCCTCTCTCTGTTTGTCTCTGTCTCTGCCTCTCTTTCTCTCTGTGTGTGTGTGTGTGTGTGTGTGTGTGTGTGTGTGTGTGTGCCAGAGATTGGACACAAAATCTTATGCTTGCCAAGCAGGCACTTGTGTCACTGAGCTAAATCCCCAGCACTGGACAGCTGTTTTGAAGTAACAGAATGTATTATGGTAGCCATTGTTGATTTCTTATTATCTTCTTTTAAAGTCCTGTGTCAGCCACTTCCTGCTTTGCCATAAGAGCCTGCCCCACCTTGCCATGCTGCCTCACAGCCAAGTGAGTATAGACTGAAACCTCCAAGAACTGGTTATGCCCTGTACTTCAAATCTGCCAGAAATGTGACAGTGAACATCCTCAACAATCAGACTAAAGTGCTAATTCAGCTGATAACAAGTCCAAAAGCTGTAGAAGCTTATGGCAAAAAGTTTGAAGTGAAAACTGTGTCTGGAAAATTGCTCTTCTCTGAAGATGACAATGAAGTGTTGGTAGGAGCTGAGAGATTAAGAGTGTTAGGAGCTGAGGGCTCAGTTTTCCCTAAGTCTATAGAAACACCTAACATCAGGGCAGACCCCTTCAAGGAACTAAAAAGGAAGTTCAGAAGAAGGCAGGTCAATAAACAGCAAAGTAAGGAGCCTCTCTGAGAGAAAGAGCTCAGATGCTGAAAAATAGCATCCTGGAGAAGGCCAGATGGAAGGAGATGGGTCCTTTTGACCCAGAGAGAAACTAAAGGGGAAAAAAAGAAAAGAAAAACATGTATGGAAGGCTGTAGACAGATGCACTCTCACCTGAGCCATCCCACTGTGCACGAAATGCCACCACTGGACTCTGAAGACATGCGGTCCCAGTAAGTTAAGGATTGGTAAAGCCCGAAGGCCTCAGTGGAAGGATGCGGTTGCAGAAGGGAGAGGTGGACCAGAGAACAGCATTAGCTCCAAGATCTGCACTGGCTCACGGTGAGTGCTGGGAACTCAGTCTTCCCACAGGAGTGGGTAATTGGCTGGGTGACATTTTGGAATCAGGCAGGATAAGCCTGGAACTAGTGGCTTCAGTCAGCTACTCCTAGTGCAGAGCAGATTAGTGAGAATTGTTTGGACTGAGTCCCACCCCTGCGCATGATCCAATAGCCAAGGAAAAGGTTTCCCTGAAGCTATCCATAATCAGCCCCATCCACATGGCACACAATAAGGTGTGAAAACTCCCAGTGGTTGACCAGCTCAGAAGGGAGGGGCCAGCCTGCACCACCCCTACTTGTACTGCAGTGGTCAATAGCAGGCTGGGGAGGCAGCAATTCCTAGTCAGCATGTTTCAGAGTAATCCTAACAAATATAGGAAGTGCCAGGGACCACCCACTATGCACTAGTCTGGAAGAAATCAGAAACATGACAAGATAAAGAAACAAAAGGGACTCTCCAGCCTCCAACCCAAATAGTACTGGCCCAGGAGAGGTAAACACAGAAGAGATCAGGGGTTGCACACTTGCAGTTTCCAAAGAAGCAGCATCTGACATAAAGTAATATCTTCCTGACATTATAAAAGAACTGAAAACAGAAATACTAATATAAGTACAGCAAGATATAAGAAGATTAATTTAAAAATGCTAAACACCTCTCAAGAAGACAAATATGGAAGAATGGAGGAGCAGGGAAAAAGGAGGGAAACCTTTGATGAAGAATATAAAAATCAAGAATACATGAAACATATTCAAAGAGATTACCAGAATATTAAAAACTCTATTGAAAGTTGGCAAAACTGCTTGAAAGTAACTAAGGATAGACTATCATACCTTGAATACATGTTTGCAGTGGGTGATCATGAAAGGGAAGATCTCTTAAAAATAACAAGGAACACTTCCGGGAGAACATGGCGGACAGATAACAGCAACTACCGGAGGCTCTCTGAAAACTAGGCTCAGAAGCCAGGTATGGTGCGGACTAAAGACACATAAGCAGGTGGAGTTATGCTCTGCTGACTCAGGAACGAACTCGGCTGAGAGAAACCAACTCGGAATGCAGTCCTGGTGCTAAAACAGGAACAGAAAAGCCTCGCTGCTGAGGCTGGACCCCACGCCATTTGGGTTTCCCGCCGCGCGGTGGCTGGCTGCCTCTACATCGGCTCGGCAAGGAGAGAGACGCACGGAAACTCTGAGAACGGGAGTCTGTGAACGGAGTCGAAAACAGGACAGACAGGGAGGCATGTTCTGACTTGTGGCGAGGTGAGTGAGAGAAACTGACACTCCACCACAGTTTGACTCCAGCGGACTTTCTGGGCCCGGGCAGTCCTGTGGGAGCAGGGCGCGCTGGCGACTCCAGCCACACATTCCCCTGTCGGGCGGGATTGGTGAAAAGTGCCTGGCCTGCTTGACGCTGCCGGCGGACTCCGTAGGCTGGCCCAACCCAGATCCCAGAGCCTGACGGAGGCCGGGAGGGGCGGGCCCCCGCGTAGGCTGCCTGGTGTGCAGCAGTGAGTGGAAACACCTAACCGGCGCAATTCGATCAGGCTGTGGCTGACAGAGAGAGAAGCTAGGCCTCTCATATAAGCTTGCATACATAAGGAACAGAGAATATGGGAAGAGGCAGCAACAAGAAAGGCTCCTCGGCCCCCAATTCTGAGAAACAGGCAATAACAGACACCGCACCATTACACATAAGGCGCCATATAGAGAGCCTCATAGACCAATTCAGGAATGAAGTTATCAATGACCTGAAGCTAGAAGTATGCAAAATAGTTAGAGAAATACTAAGCACCACCCAAGAAAAAACAGATGGTGGAATGGAAGAACAGAAAAAGAGGGGAGAAGTGTTTGATGGAGAAAACAGGGAAAGCATAGAATACGTGAAGCAGGTTCAAAGGGACTACCAAGAAACTAAGAAGTCTATCGAAGACTGGCATAACAGCTTGAAAGAAACTAAGGACAGACTATCTGAACTGGAGGGCAGAATTGTAATATGGGAGAATGAAATGAAAAACTCCTTAAAAATAACAAAGAAACAAACAGCAATAATACAAAGACAAGAAGATGATAAGAGGAGCCATAACTTAAGGATTAAGAACATAAAAGAAGAAGTAGGGACACAAACAAATGAACTACAAAAGCTACTCACAGAAATAATCCAGGAGAATTTTCCTAATTTAGCAAAAGGTAAAGATACTCAGATGTATGAGGCATACAGGACCCCAGCTACCTACAACCCAAACAGAGCAACACCCAGGCATATAATAATAAAAATTCCAGAAATTCAATACAAGAACAGAATATTAAAAGCTGTCAGAGACAAGAAGCAGACCACTTACAAGGGAGCACCCATCAGAATTACAGCAGATTTCTCTGCACAAACCATCAAATCACGAAGAGCGTGGGGGGAAATAATTCAAGCTTTGAAAGATAATAATCTCCAGCCAAGATTGAGATATCCTGCACAACTGTCCCTCGAAATTGATGGAAAAACAAGGTGCTTCCAGGATAAAGAGGAACTGGGGGAATTTGCAACCACCAATTCAACTCTACAGAGAGTATTGCAGGATATTCTAAAAAAAGAAAAATACAAAGAATCCAGAAATCATGGAGGCCACAACGAATGGAGCAGAGAACAAAGTGAAGAAGACAAACTGACAGCTACTGACAGAATAAGAGCTCAACAGAAATGAGGCAGAGAAGATTGGATGATAGGAACAGCTATTTTGGAGAAAATGACATCTTAATAGGCAATACTGATTTAGTATCATCTTGTTTTGAAGTCTCATCTAGCTTTTGTCCTTCTGTCTCCAATGGTCCAAATAGGTTGTATCTTACTGGATTTTATTATGTATGATAGTATAAGCAAAAACCTTTTAAAGACAAGGAGATTATACAGAAACCATTGTTCATTTTCTGTTAGTCGATTCTAAATACTCTGTAATGCTGTCATTCTCTTGAATGGTTTTACATTGTTTTGATATACTTAATGCTACAGTATACAAAGTTGTACTCAAGGATTTCAAGGAAAGAGATAATATGGTAACTACTTTTAGGTCAGGATTATCTGGTGGTGAAACACTATTCTGCTTAAATGGTTATGTTTTGATCTGTGCTGTTTCGTTGTTATGCCCTCTTTTATCTCAATCTCCACTCCATTATTTACTTTTTTATTTTTATCCTTTTAATTAAAGGAAAAAAATAGCAGGATATATTATAGTAACCCACTTTGACTTTCCATTACCTCGATTTAAAGCCCTGTATTACTCTCACCATCTGGTTTTTAACTGATGTTCCCCCATTCTGTTTTGCTGGATAGTATCAGGTTCGAAAATTTAGGCATCAGCTGTGAAGATAATGAGATTCATTATGACGCCCATTCTCATTGACTTTTATCTATTTTTGAAGACCTACAATGTCTCCAATGTTTTGGTTTTGTCGGTTTTATTCTTTACAGTTTTGTTCAATTGTATTGTAACTAACAATATAGGCAATTCTATTAGAGATAGCGGGAGGCATTATGGTAACCATTGTTGATCACCTTGTATTATGTTTTCACATTATCTATTATGTCCACCCTTTTGACTTGACCGACTCTGTTCTGTTATGTCACATTTGGTTTTACTCTCTTCCAAAAAAGTAATAAGAACCATGGGAGCAATGAAACCCAAAATGTGTAATAGTCATTGTACAAAAGAGAGGAAAAGAAAGTGCTCTGTACTATATAACTGCATGTATATTTAAGTGTATAAGATAGAAAATGATATCACAGAGTTTTATTGGATCATTGAACAGAACTGTTTGCAGTATCATTGATGGAATGTCCACTTTACAAGCTTTAATTTTGTGACTTGAACAATTATTTCTAAGATGACAATATGTAATCCATTAACTAGTAATTTCCTACTGTTCATTTTTTTTCTGCAAATCTGTATAACTTGTACCCTTTCTCTGCTTTTTTTTCTTTTCTCCTTAAATAAAATTTAAAAAAAAATTTAAAAAAAAAAAAATAACAAGGAACAAGGAAGCAACAATACAAAGGCTAGAAGACAATAAGAGGATATATAAATTAAAAATAAAAATGTGAGTTAAGAAGCAGGGTTAATACAAAGGCTATTTACAGAAACAATTAAAGAAAACTTCCCAAGCATAGGAAAAGGAAATGATATTCAGATATATGAGGTATACAGAACTCCAGCCAGCTATAACCAAAATAGATCTACACCCAGATCTATAATAATCAAGGTCCCAGAAATTCAGCACAAGATCAGAATATTAAAAGCTATCAGAGAAAAGAAACAGATCACCTATAAAGGAAAACCCATCAGAATCATGACAGACTTCTCAAAACAAACCATCAAATCAAGAAGAGCTTGGAGGCAAAGTGTTCCAAGCCCTGAAAGAAAATAACATTCAACCCAGACTGATGTACCCAGAAAAACTGTCTCTCAAAATTAATGGAGAAACAAGATGCTTCCATGACAAAGAGCAACTGAGGGAGTTCATGACCAATCCAACCCTACAAAAGATACTGAAGGACATTCTAGAGAGAGAGAAAAATGAGCATGGTTTCAGGAAAGCTGCAGATGGGGATCACTGAACATGGCAGTCAGGGGAATGAAGGGGAAAGTAGATAACCAATGGCAGAAAAATAGCATAGCAGAGATGAGTCAGAGAAGATTGGCCATAATTACTAACATAAATGGCTTTGGTGCACTAATAAAAAGAAACACAGGCAGAGAAGATCAGGAGATAGGGAGAAATATAGTTAACCTTAAAGAGGGTTTATGAACTGAAAGTCAAAGATGAGAAAATAATGCTCTATGAAACAGGGAACCAGAAAACAGTGTGGGTAACTCACTCATAAGCTGCAAATTGGTTGGAAAGACATAACACACTTATCCAATGGAGAACTACTCAGGTATAAGGAAGGAATCCCTTCAGGCTTTTGTAGGTAAATGGATAGAACTTGAGATCAAGCTCAGGGGTAAAGAGGTTCAGAACAACTTAGGTAAATAGCGGGTTGCCTCCCTAATCTAAAAGCTAACAGAGTTAGTGGGGTACAAAACGTACAATGTA
This sequence comes from Cavia porcellus, assembly GCF_034190915.1. NCBI lineage: Eukaryota > Metazoa > Chordata > Mammalia > Rodentia > Caviidae > Cavia > Cavia porcellus. The sequence goes on along the minus strand of NW_026947511.1, from coordinate 36,611,868 downwards.
CCCTATGAAAGTTAAAGGGGAGGAATTGCCTAAAAAGGGAAGGCAGAGGACGTTGTTAAACTTGTATCATGATTTGAAACCCATATTGTTTTCATTGCTCTGTTTAGTTTGGTTATATTCTGTTCCAGTCTGTCTACTTGTACTAGATTTGAGGGCATGGACAGCTGTTCCAAAGATAGCAGGATATACTATGGTAACCATTTTTAATTTCCTATTAACATAACCTGAAGCTCTGTATTGCTTTCACTGTCTTGTTTTGACTGATTTTATTTGAATCTGTTTTATTCGATTGCTATCTTACCTTGACTGGTTTTATTTGAATCTGTTTGATTTGATAGTATCAAGCACAAGAGTATAGGCAACTACTCTGAAAACAATAAGATTCACTGTAATACCCATTCTGGTTTGACTATTACCCTCTTTAAAGTCCTATAATGGGTCCGATGCTTTGTTTTTATTGATTTTGTTCTGTACTGTTATATTCAATTTTATTGTGCCTGATGATATGGGCAATTCTATTCAAGATAACAAGAGACATCATGGTAACCATTGTAGATCACCTTGTATTGTGGTTCTAAATCATGTGCTATGTCCCTCCTTTTGCTTTGAATGACCACATTTTGTTTTTTTCTCATTTGATTTTATTCTGTCATGGTTTAAGTCTGTGGCTGCCAGGCCTCATGAGTTTGCATTGTTCATTTCTGATGGTTCATTGTATAGTGCTTGGATTGATGGTGTCAGTGCTCCACCCACATAAGGGTGGAGCCAGGATGTGATGTAATGGCAAGAAGAAGGTGTGTTTTGCTCTTTGCTGGTTCTTGCTTTGCTGTTGGCAGTCGCCATGAACTGCGGCCCAGCCATGCCCACCTGCCTTGGAGCCAACTGAGTGTGGACTGAAACCTCCAAAAACTGTAAGAAATAAACCTTTCCTTTCCCAACTAAAGTCCTATATCACTTTCATTGTTTTCTTTTGTTAGTTTTATTCTGTTTTGTTTGGTTTGATTTTAATGTTTCCCTAGTTTCTTTCTCAGTGAGTTAGTTATTTGTGTATAAGAAGCTATTAATTTGAGGGAGGAAAGAAGATGGTGAATAGATAACAGCAGGCTACAGTGACTCTCTGAGATTGTCAATTTGGATTCCAAAAATAATACAGCCTGGGGAGTCTCAAACAGAGGGAGATACACCCTCCCAACCCAGGAACAAACTAAGCTGAGAGAAACCAATTAAAAATACAGTCCCAGTGCTACGATTGGAGCAGCTACAGTCTTGGTGCTGCTGCTTGAACTTGCTGCTTGAACTCACTGCTGCTGTTGCACTTGAATTGGTGCAGCTTGGATAGCCTGCCAGTTTCAACTCACTGGAGACACAAACGCACTGAGAGCGGAAGTTGGTGAACCAAATTGAGAGCAAAGCTGGAGGGGAACCCTGCATCAACCTGCGGTGAGTGAGAGGAATAAAAACCCTTCCATAGAGAAGGGGGAGCTTCAACAGGATGACATTCTGGGACTGGCCACAACAAGGGGCTGCAGTAAATTCAGTCATCTACTCCTTTTTCAAGCAGGATTGGTGTGGAGCACTTGACCTGGGTGATGCTGAGGACTGAGACCCAATAGGCTAGCCCAAACCAAATCCCTACACCTGGTGGTGCACCCTAGCAGTGAAACCTTTAGCAAGTTGGCTGACCTGGAGGGGCAGGCCCAACATAGGCTACCTGGGTCTGTACCTCCTAGTACACTGCAATGGGTGGGACCACCTAGTCAGCACACTTCAGACAAACTGAAACCAACAAAGAAAGAAACTGGGCCTCCTATATACACCTGTATGGAAGGAACAAAAAATATGAGAAGAGAGGCAACAAGAAAGGGTCCTTAGTCCCCAATCCTGAGAACATTGATCCAGGAAAGGTAAATGCAAAGAAGATTGAGGGTGGCAAGCATGCAATATCAGACACAGCACCAATAGACATAAAGCAATATCTTCAGGACCTCATAGACAAGTTCAAAAGTGAAGTATTTAACCAAGTAAAGAAAGATATAAATAGAATAATTAAAGAAATGCTAAGCACCTCCCAAGAAAAAACAGATGGAAGAATGGAAGAACAAAAAAAGGTGGGAGAATTGTTTGATGGAGAAATAGAGAAAACAGAATACATGACGCAGATTCAAAGAGATTATCAGGAAATTAAAAACTCCATTGAAAGCTGGCAAAACTGCTTGAAAGAAACTAAGGATAGATTGTCCGAACTAGAGGAAAGGTTTGCAATGTAGGAACATGAAAGGAAAAATTTCTTAAAAATAACAAGGAAACAAGCAGTAACAATACAAAGGCTAGAAGAAAACAAGAGGATCTATAACTTAAGAATAAAGAATGTGAATGAAAAAGCAGGGGTACAAACAAAGGAACTGCAAAGCCTATTCACAGAAATAATTAAGGAAAGCTTCCCAAATATAGGAAAAGGAAAAGATACTCAGATGTATGAGGCATACAGAACTCCAGCCACCTACAACCAAAACAGAACCACACCCAGGCATATAATTATCAAGATACCAGAAATCCAATATAAGAACAGAATATTAAAAGCTGTCAGAGACAAGAAACAGATCACTTACAAAGGAAAACCCATCAGAATTACAGCAGACTTCTTGGCACAAACCATCAAATCGAAAAGAGCATGGGGTGAAATAATCCAAGCTTTGAAAGAAAATAATCTCCAGCCCAGATTGATGTATCTTGCACAATTGTCCCCAGAAATTAATGGAGAAGCAAGATGCTTCCAAGATAAAGAGGAACTGGGGGAATTCGCAACCACCAATCCAACTCTACAGAGAATACTACAGGACATTCTAAAAAGAGAGAAAAGCACCAAGATTTCAGGAACAGTGGCAGAGAGGCCCCAACACAAAAAATGAAATGAAGAAGACAAACAGATAACTAATGATGGAAAAAGAGCACAACAGAAATGAAGCAGAGAAGGTTGGATATAATTTCTAATATAGATGGCCTAGATACACTAACTTAAGGGAAAAAAGAGAGAATCACAGGCAGAGTGGATCAAGAGGTAGGGTCCACTGAGATGCTCTTTATAGGAAATATAATTAACCTGAAGAAGGGTATATGGACCAAAATCAAATATGAGAAAACAGAACTCGATGTATAGGGAACCAGAGAGTAATAGGGGTAACTGGACCAGTATTTATGGATAGGTTGAAAAGACAGACTTTAATAAGTGAAGAAATACAATGAGAGATCAAGTCCAGGAGTGAGAAAGTTTGAAAACACTTGGGTAAATAGCAGATTCCCGCCCCCCAATATAAAACCAAGAGTGTTGGGGAGACCCAAAAATATACACAGTACATCCTAGGGGAGTGAAAGGGGAGGAATAGTCTTTAAAAAGACAGCAGAAGATATTGCTAATAGTGTATCAGGAATTAAAACCCTTATTACTCACACCACTCTGCTTGGATGGAACTTGTTCCATCCCGGTTTGTATACAAGCACTGGATCTGAGGGCACAGACAGCTGTCCTGAAGATATCAGGATATAGCACAGTGGTCGTCTTTAATTTCCTATTAACTTAATCCAGATCTCTGTATCAGTTATACTGTTGTATCATGACTGATCTTAGTTAAATCTGACTTGTTTGATTGCTGCCTGTTATTGACAGATTTTATTCAAAACTGTTAGGTTGATGGTATCAAGTTAAAGAGTATAGATATTATACTGAAAATGACAATGATTCACTACAATACTCATTCTGATTTGATTACTACCTGTTTTTGTAGCTCTACACTATCTACAAAGTTGTATTTCTATCTGTTATGTACTGATATATTCAATTATACTTTATCTGATGATTATAGCCAATTCTGTTGATGACAACAAGAGGCAGCACAGTGACCATGGTAGAACTCCTTATACAGCAGTTTTATATGTCTTTTAAGTTTTCTGTGTCTATAGGAATATGTTTTGTTCTGTCGTGCTTTGTTCTGTTTCTCCCTTTAATATAGAAAGGATAGAAATGCATGTTAAGACTCATGCTTGCATAAAACCTATAAACAGTTATGAGAACTGATCTTATGACACATGATGAAATGAACAAATACTTTGAAGGAGAAAAAGAGGGTACTGCAGTACCTAGTGCTGATTCTGGAGTGACATGATGTGAAATCCAGCAATACTATTAATCTTTGTTCAGAACGATTTTAATCTACTAAGTTTTGTTTGGTCTCAACATAAATGAAGATATGGATAAATGCATACATATCTAAGTGTATAGGATTGATAGACATATTACTTAGTTTTCGTTGGATAGTTGAACAGAACTGTTTGCAGTCTCCCTGGTTGAATTCCCATTTATACGTTCCACTTTTGTATCTTGAACAGTTATTTTGAGAGGGAAAATACGTATACATCAACTAGTGATTTATTAGTTTATTTCTTCTCTTTGAAAGTATGTACTATTTCTGCCCATTTTCTGTTTTGTTTTGTCTTTCTTTAAATAAAATTTTAAAAATAAAAATAAAAAAGAAGTATTAATTTTTGGTTATTGGCTTTGTATCCAGCTACACTACTGAATTTGGTTATGAATCTAGAAGTCTGTTAGTGGAGTTTTTGGAGTCTTCTTTGTGAAATATCATATCATATAATCATGATAATTTAACTGCTTCTTTCCCTATCTTTATTCCTTTCATTTCTGTCTCTCACTTAACCATTCTGGATAATATTTCCAGAACCATATTGAGGAAGAGTAGTGGAAGTGGATATTTTTGTTTTGTTCTTGACTTTAGAAAGTTTTAAGTTTTTGTCCAATTATTATGATCTTGGCTGTTAGTTTGTGATGTATAGCTTTTACTAGATTGAGACAGAAATCTTCTCTTCCATTTTCTGTAGAGTTTTTATCATGATTGGGTGTTGGACTCTGTCAAATACTTTTTCTGTATCTATTAAGATGATCATAAGGTTTTTGTCCTTGGGCTTATTAATAGGATATATTATAACTTTGATTTGGATATGTTGAACCACCCCTGAATGCATGGCATAACTCCTCCTTGGTCATGGTGTATAGTCTTGATTGGTTGCATTCTGTTTGCCAGTATCTTATTGAGGATTTGTGTGTCTATGTTCCTTGAAGAAATGACCTTATCATTCTCTTTTTGAGTAGAGTGCTTCTCTTTTTTGGTATCAGTGTAATGCTTGCTTTCAGGAATGTACCTGGGAGCATTACCTGTTCCCTTTCATTAAAGGGTTTGTAAAGTAGCAGCATTAAGTCTTCTCTAAATTGCATGCAGAATTCAGAGACAAATCTGTCAGGGCCTGGGATTTTCTTCATTGGTAGGTTTTAACAACATCTTCCATTTCACTGACTGACATTGGTTTATTTAGACTTTCTATATCTTCTTGATTCAACTTTGATGATTCCTATGTATCTAGAAGTCTATTAATTTCTTCTGAGTTTTCTACTTCGTTAGAAAATATATTCTCAAAGTAAGTACTGATGATCCTCTAGATTTCTGTGGGATGTGTGAAGTTTCGTTCTTTTCTTCTAAATTGCTTTATTGCTTTTTTTCTTTTCTGTGTGTGTGTGTGTGTGTGTGTGTGTGTGTGTGTGTGTGTAGTTTTAGGGTTTGTTTTTTCATAAGTTTGGCTAAGGGTTTGTCAACTTTACTTAATTTTGCAAAAAACCAACTGTTTGATTCATTGATTCTTTTATTCTTTTCTTAGTCTCCATGGCATTAATTTCTGCTCTGATTGTTATAATTTGCTCCCTCATACAAGCTTGGGGCTTAACTTGTTCTTTTCCTTGACGCTTAAAGTTTCACATTAGGTTGTTATTTGAGCTTGCTCTGTTTTTCTGAAATGGGGATTCACTACTATAAATTTCACTCAGAGAATTGCTTTAATCCCATCCCACAAATTCCTATATGCTGCTTTCGCATTAACGTTTAATTGCAGAGACTTCTTAATTTCTTCTTTCTTTCATCTGTGGTCTTTCAATTATTTCAGAAGGTGTTATTTAGTTTCCATACGTTTATGAAGTTCTTGTGATTTCTTTTGCCATTGATTTCCAGTTTCATTGCACTATGGTCTGATAATATGCATGGAATAATTCCAATTTGTATTTACTTAAGTATGTCTATGTGCTAATAGGTGGTTTATTTTGAAGAATGTCTGATGTGCAGCTGAGGAGAATGTATACACTGACATTGTGGCATGGAGCTTCCTGTAGACATAAACTAAATCCATTTGTTCAAAAGTTTGGTTCAGTTCTGATATTTCCTTGTTGATTTATTTTCCTAGTTGTTCTGCATGTTTGTGACAGTGGAGTATTGAGATCTCTCACTACGATTGTATTAGTGCTTAATTTTTAATATATGCTATTTGTTTTACAGAGTTGGGTGTGCCAGTATCTGGGTGCATGTCTTCCACTTGGAGTGTTCCCTTTACAAAGATAGAGTGACCTTGTTTGTGTCTCCTAATCAGTCTTCACTTGAAATGCACTTTGTCTGCAAATATAATAGCTACCCCTCTTTTTTCCTGGGTCCCTGTTGCACAGAGTATTGATCTGCAGTCTATGAATTTTGTTTTGAAATAAATGTGTTTCTTGTATGCAGCATATTGTTGGGCCTCACTTCTTGACCCATTTTTGCAGTCTGCTTTATTTGATTGGTGAACTCAGACTATTAACTGATATGTGCTGACTTATCCTTGTCATGCTGTTTTTCTGTTATTGGTTCCTTTTTTGTCTCCTTTTAATCATTTGCCTTGTCTGGTGGACTCATTCTATTGAGGTTCATGAAGTTGTGGTTCTTGTTATCTCTTCCTAAATATGCTGGGTTTTTGACCATGGAATTCTTCAAGTGTTTTTTGTCATGGAAGTACCTTATTTCTCAAAAATTTTGAAAGATCAATTTGTGTGCTATATCGAACTGGGTTGCAGGCTGTTTTCTTTTTTGCCCTCAACTCTGCTCCACGTAAAGTTTTGTGTTGAAAACTCTGTGATTCTGATGGCCTTTCCTTTATATCTTTTCTCTAACAGATTTTAATATTCTTTTCTGGTGCTGAATTTCTGGAATCTTCAATATTGGACACCTTGTATAGATTGTTTATAAATCATGGCTAATTGGAGTTCTACATGCCTCACTTATTTGTACGTTGAAATCTTTTCCCTGCTTAAGAAGGTTCCTGTATTTACTTCTGTGAATAGACTTTTTATGACACTTTTGCTCTGGGTTTTTTATTGGTTCCAGTCAACCTTCTGTTATTTTTTCTTCCATCATCTCTGCTGTTGTGTTGATTTTAGGGGGGTCTTTGCTATTTTTAAGAAATATTTATTTTCATGATTGCTAACTGAAACTCTGTATTCTACATTTGATATTCTGTCCTCACATGGGTGCATTGTGCTGTGTATTCTTTCAATGGAATTTTTCAACTACTATGTATCTGAAGCTGTTTCATGAATCCATTATTTTATGTCAGACATTCATCATTTTCCTCATTTTCTTAAGCTCTCCCTTTTTAATCTGTATCTCTTGTAGTGTCATTAATAACGTTGTTCATCATGGACAGCATCTCTGTAATTATCTAGGATTATTCTTGCTTTAATTTTTTCTAGAGGCTCATTCATTGGCTTTGTTACTTCTGGTGTTACCATTTAGGAGAGTCTATATGATTGTCTTTCAAATGTTCCACCTCATTGTCTTCTGGGTTTCCCTTTTGTGAGCTCAGTGTCTGAGGGTTGCAGCCTGCAGGAGAGAAACTGTAAAAGAGGTTAAGGGAAAAAATAGAGAAATAAAAAAGGAAAAAGAAGGGATTGGAAAAAGGCTAGAGGGAAAACAAAGATTATACAAGCTTTGGGAAACTGGTGAAGAAGATAGGAAAGAAAGAAATAAAAATAAGAACAAAAACAATGGAAAAAAGTAAAACAATGTTCACATTCATAAAACAAAATAAACAACCAAGAAAAAAGATAAAAACAAGAAAAGATTAGAAAAGAAAATTTTTTAAAATATCCACTGCAAGCCGTATCTCTGCTGCCACTTGTAGAAAAAGCAAGCCAACCCCAGATTTTCTGCGGGTTGAAATGGGTTTGTAAATAATATAGAAATCCAAGCAGCCAAACTGATAAATTTGGAATTGAATTAGCTGAGTTCAGCGACCACTCATGTGGACCCATTTCAGAATCTCACCAAGTGGCCCTGAACTGGAAAATTATAAAGCTTTTAAACAGCGAACCACAAAAAGACATCCTGTTGGACATTAATTTTTGGTTGACACCTGTACCCTGCTTTTGTTGAGCAGATTAACTTTTCTCCTGTGGGTATAGCTCATTCTGCTTTTCTCCTGGGACTTGTACCTTTCCATTTTCCTGGGTCAAATACAGGTCACTAGTTAAATGCAGGGCTCAAGATGGCATCAGTTATGCCAAGCTACACCAGGGGTAATGTATAATCCCAGCAACCTTCACTTTTTATTCCAATGAATAAAAAAGTGCTGTCTCCTGGCTGTGAAGCTGGAACCCAGTTTGTTCATCCTGCAACATGCTATGTGCCTCCTGCAAGTTTGAAATTCACTCTCTGCTGCCTTACCCTTGGATCTTGACACTGGCAGCCACTCAGTGGACCCAGAACATACCTCTTCTGAGTTCTGAGCTCAGTGGGCCCCTCTCCCATGTGACTAACTGCCAATCACCATCTCCTGGGGGACATCTAGACCCAAATAACTGCTGAACCACTGCAGTCCACCCATCCACTGCCCTGTACCTATTGGTGTGTTTCTCTATGGTATGGTCAGCAGTCACCATACGTCTACGTAAAGTGTCACTTGCCACCTCCTATGTCTTCTTTAAAGTCTCTCTTCTTCCCTCTACCTGTGGGCTTCATTTCTCACATCAGATCCTTCTGATGGGTTAGGGGCCTACTACCCTCCTTCTCTTCTGCCTCATGCTGGTATCTTCCAGGGTCTGGACAAAAAATTTCAGAGAGGATTTTTTTCTCTGCTGCTTACCACTTCATCATCTTCCCGGAAGTTCCCCAACTGGGCATTTCTTTGAAGATGGACAGTTTTTTTTTCTTCAGTGCAGAGAAGAGCCATGGTGAGAGTTAAAGTAATTCATAAAGAAAAGAGGTTCCTCTTCCCTTATTCTTCAAAATCAGAGACTTTGCTTGTAAAACCAGTTAGTAAAAAAAAAATTTTTAAAGACAGTTGCAATTGGTTTAAACCCACCTCTAGCTGCATGATTCCAGACAGGCTTTAACCCCATTTATTGGTGCCTCCAACACCCAGGGTGTGGCACCCTCAATCCTTTCTAGCTTCATGATTCCATCCAGGCTATAAGCCTGTTTCCTGGTACTGTCCACACCCATGGTGGGGTACCCTTAGTCCCAGTGTCTCCTAAATTGAGAAACAAAAAAATCCATGCTGGAGCACGGTTAATCCTAGCATCACAGCAAGACACAAACCGAGAAAAAAGCTCATTTCCAAAACTGGGATAAGTAGAGACCAGATTAATTTTCCTACAAAGAGAGCAGCACACAAACAGAACACAGACCGAGAAAGAGAAGCCATTTCCAAAAGTGGTAAGCAGCAACTGGTGAATTCTCCAAAAAGAGTAGGAAAACAAGGTCACTGACAGCAGGCAGCCCGCAAGGCGTGCAAGCAGCCACATTCCAATCTCTGGACTCCCAGTCTCAGAGAGGCTGTTTCTCTCCTAGTCACCACTCTGCTATTTCCCAAGAAGTTCCAGTTATTTGTATTTGAAAGTGTGTTTTCAGATTCACAGAGGTTGTAAAAAAAAAAAAAAAAACCAAAGAGCCTAAAGGATATTTGATTAAAATTTTTGAGTTTCTTATGAATTTAAAGATTCCTGAAATTTGAGCCAGGTATGGTGAAGCATTCCTGTAATCCCAGCACTCTGGAGGCTGAGGCAGGTGGATGCTTGCAAGTTTGAGGCCAGCATGGGCTACAAAGTGAGCCCAAGGCCAACCTGAACCACAGAGTGAGACCTTGTCTCAAAAAGCCAAAAAAAAAAAAAAAAAAGGGTTCTTGAAATTCATAGTAGCTTCAACAATTGAAAAAGTGTGTGACAATAGAACAATAGATCCTCCTGACTCAGCCTCCCAAAAGTGCCGGGATTACAGGCATGCACCACCACATCCAGCCAGGGAATCTCTCTTTCTAATAATACTTCTTACAAGATTTGAATTTTATATCTTGATGAGCAACTGCATTGATTAAGAATGGAATGGACTTATCCTTCATTGCAAGAGTCACCTTGAATTTAGCATTCAAAATGTTCCAGGGGGCCTTTGCTGTTTTGGGCATAGTCAGTCTTCAGGGACCAAGCCAAAAAAGTCTGGGAAGGAGCATTTGGGGGTGCTCCCAGGGCTGATGTCCAGAGCTGGCAAGGAGAGGCTGTTGATGGACTATCTGACTTCCGTGGGGAACCCCCCAGGAAGGACGCAGATTAGAGGCAATTCCAGGCGGGAGGCATTTCCTAGCCCAGCGACCATTCTGCCAGCATCTGAAGCATGGCCCTGGAGGAATTGTCTTGGGCAGAAAGGCACTAAGATGCCAGTGGGCTAGGGCTCTACTCCAACCAGAAATTTTCTGACAATGGAAGATAGCTCCTGAACTCAGAAATGTGCTGTTTTCTTGTAGTCCCTTCTTTATTATTAAAAACTTGAAAAATCAAAGTAATAAGTTTCTGTTGTGGGGGATGAGGGCCATCCTTTAGTTCCTATAATATTTACGACTGTGTCACTCATTAGATAATAAAGTGCATCTTTAGAAGAAGATGTCCTTCTGGCCTTTCTGGGTCTAATGCTGCATAACATCTAAGGGCAACAGCCAAGCAAATAATATACAGAGCCAGGCTTTCATCCCTGTTCTGAGTGATTCTCTTTAGCTTCTCAAAATTCACTGTCTTACATGCTGCCACGTGAAGTCCTTCTGTTGTACCCTGAAAACAAGCCCCATGATGTAGTCTGTTGTCAAGAAGCGGGCAAGACATCTTTTAAAAAGAAGTGCTTTTATTTAAGCTGGTACCCAGTGGCACAGTGCAGATGGAGTTTGCAAAGCTGTGCAACTGGGTTAGAATTTTGACAGATTTTTATAGTTTGTTTACGATTAGCTCATTGACCATTAAGTACATAGTGATGAGAAACAGAAACAAGGTGGAACTTTGTTCCCCTTTGCTTGAGGTCAGAGGCATTTCACAGTGGGTGGTTAGCCAATTCATAGCCCTTGGTCTGCCAATTCCAGGAACATTTGTCTCTCACAAAGGGAACAATGGTTGACACAGCATCATTTGTCTCTTACAAAGGTTGACACTGCAAACAGGTTACTCGGGGGATGACCCATACAGAACAGCATGACAATGCGGTCAGTTAACTATAACTATGTGGTTGGTGCTAGGGGAACGAGCACAGCATAGAATGACAATACTGATAATAGCTATCTTTTTAACTATTTTTGCTAATAACTATCCTCTCAACTAACTATTTTAGTTTTTTAGAATTTTAGTACAACACTTCTATTAATAGGAAATCATGTAGTCTCATCCTGCTAGGGGCCCAGAATCTGCCTGAGAATTCCAATTAGGATCCTCCCAGAGTACAGCTGTTGTTTCCATTGTAAGATCTACTTCATGTAAGTGTTGTTCATCTCTGTAAGACAGAGTCAGGGACATCATTTGTTCCCACTCTTCTGCAGAAAGAGTGGAGCCAAGCATCACATTTAACTCAGACCAGGATACGCTATATGACTGAGTTAGGTATTGAAACTCTTGAATATATTGAGTGGGATCTGAGGAGAAGGAACCGAGAAGGTTGATTCAAGAGACATCTGTCAAAGAGAAAGCAACTTGAGCTCTGACAATCCCCTCTGACCCTGCCACCTCCCAGAGTGGGAAACGGGTGGACCAGGAAAACGCTTTTGAGGCCAGATTGTAATTTGGGGTTGGATGTAGTGTGCTGGGTGTACTGTGAGTAGTGTATGGAACAGGTATCTGGTCAGCAAGAGGTCCTACAGGATGGGAGAAAATGTCTATACTACACATGGGAAGCACTAGGAATGAAGAAATGGCGGCAGCAGCTGGAAAGCCCCAAGGGGAAGGCAGAAGAAGGAGTTGAGAGGAATCACATGAGGCACACAGAGTAGGACTCTTAGAGAGGGCCAAGAATGCCTGTAGGTCTAGGCATCTATCTTATGTTCTCTCCCGTTTCCCTCAGTGCACCTTTGCCTTGTCAACTGCATTTTCGAGGAAAGCCTGATGTAAACATTACTTGATGTCATTTAACAGCTACTCAGGTCAGACAATCATGGCTGTCATTATGCTAAAATTGAAGTTATTTATGAATGTTCAGACACTTTTAAAATTTGTTTTATGGGCATGATGGCACACTTGGGATGCTGAAGCAGGAGTATCGTTGCAAGTTCTAGACCAGCCTGGGCTACAATGTAAGCTCAAGGCCAGCCTAAACTGCATAGTGACACCCTGTCTCAAAAACACACAAAAAATAAAAGCGAATACATTCTACAAATCAGAAAATATATTCTGACCCAATTCTTCCTGTTTCTCAATCTTTTTCACAAGTCATAGAGAGGCCACACTGACTCCATTTTATCCTGGACACATCCGGTCAACAATGTTTTAGGGAAAAGTACAGGCCTTAAAACATTGCCCCCACCCTAAGATAAAAACATGAAGTCCTATAAGGACAAGAAGCACACAAGTTATATAATCCAAGCATGTGCAATTTGAGTTTCTTTGTTCTTTATCTCAATAAAAGCTGCTTGCTTATGCAGGCCTGGCAGCAGCCATTTTGCTGACCATTAGTATGTGCAACCCTAATTTCCCCTTTGCTTGCAGAACCCCAACAATGAGTGCTATAGAAAGGGGATTCTTTAACAAAACATCGTACCTAACACCTCTACCAAACTAAACATGCACTTTTTTTCAGTTAACTTCTTTCTTCTTTGTATGCAAGTAAAGCTCACTGGCAAAGGTGTAGCCTCTATCGGCAAACTTCTGGCCAGAAAAGAGGACTCAGAGAAAATAACAGAACCATTGATCAGAAAAAAGAGGAGTGGCAGAGGAAAATACTTAGGCTGTGGCCTCAGTTGTGCATTCCCATGCAAGATGCCCTGATCTGCCACCGCAATACCAGTTGACTTCATTTGTCTGCTGAAGTTGATGGCTATGGACAAATCTCACCAGTACAAGAGCACTTCACTTTGGTGCATTCTTTCTAATGTGTGCAAAGTCCCTACAAGAACCATGCTTCGGCTCATACACATGATCACAGTCACCTCCAGGTGGCCTGATCTCTCACAGTTGTAGCAGCCCTGATCTAGCTCTTTCATGCTCCTTGTTGTCCTGGTGATGTGGCCACCTCTACTGCAGCAATGGTGGTCATCGTCCTGAAGATCACAATCCTTGGCAAAATGACCAGAGTGCCCAGGGTGTTAACAGATATCTGAAAGGCAGGAAGCAAGCTGGAAGCCTCTCTGTGAGGTAAAAGCACCTCACCACAGCTTCTCATTACAGAACCTCAATCAATAGGGTCTTCCCAGGCCCAGGGCCCAGACTGTCCCACTTGAGGCAGGCACCACTGCTCACGGCTGCTGTTGGATCTGTGCCATCTAAGAGGAGCCACAGCAGTGGAGACCTGGACACCAGGTGGAGAAAGCATTCTGGGGGCAGGTGGTAGCGGCTATTTATTTGCAGGGTCTTTGCCTGTGCTACAAGTGCATTTCCACACAGCCTCCATCCTTTACTTTTAATAAATCTTTCTCTTGTTATTCCTTCTGAGTGTCTTACTCAATTCTTTAGGGTATGAAGAGCCCAGAAACAAGGCCCCCTGGACCTTTTACCTTGTCAGTCCAAGGGAGATTTTCATGGGTGAGATCCCCAGATTAAATAACACACATGTACAAGACATCAGCAAAAACAACAGACAGCAGGGCACAGAGAGGAGTGCAAGAGCACAAAACTGCAAGGGAAAAAGTTCTGGGCATGAACAAGGAGGAGAACTAGTCAATGGCTCCCGAGATCTGACCATGGTGGAACTTGGGCAGCTGCACAAGAAAACAATTTGCCCACCCTCTTGGTAAGCATCCCTGGCACAAGCCTAGAGGAGAACCAGTCAGTGGCTCCCATTAGCCTACTAGCACATGGGCTGAGAATCAAATATCTTATCTCTACCCCTCCTCTGCTGTTACCAACTGGGGACAGAGGTCTGAGCATCTCTTGGATCACCATATGCAATGTAGCAAATATGGGGGAGCTCCTTCTGTCTTCTGTGTGAAGGCAAAGGTTGTTTTCACTGTTTTGTTATGATTGTTTTGCTCTATTCAATATTCTCTTTCAATTGGTTTTATAATGTCCCGCTATTGGTTTGATTTCACTATACCTCATTGACTGGACAACTATTGTGAAGATAATGAGATGTACCATAGTACCTATTACTGCTGTTCCAGTATCCTGCTGTGAAGTTCTGTACCAATTTCACTGCACTGTCTCAATTGGCTTTGTTCTGTCTTGTTCTGTTATATTTTTACTACCTTCAAAATAAAATTTAAAAAAAAGAAATTCTGCCTGTGTCTTGATTGTATAATTGTTATGCAGGTTGTTACCTCATATTTACACTTGTACATAGCACCACAACCTGCATGTGTGTGTTTACCTGTGCTAAGTCATGGTTTCTCACTGTGCAACTGTGCTAGATGAAGAGATTTGTCTTTAGACACCCCAGAGCTCTGAAGCAGACCCAGTGGACCCCAATGTACCTCCTAACCCCAGTGCTGCAGTAGGGTGGGACAGTGGGGTCAACATTCTTAAGCACTATCTAAGAGTTAGTGATTTAGAGACTCTGTCTGACAATAAAAATAAATAAAGGATAAGATGTACCACAGTGTGAATGTTCTATGTTTAGTCCCCAGTCCTTCCTCCCAAAATTAGACAACCTACTATCCAAAAGCTAGCCATCTTACAACAGCCTTAATGGCAACCTGGAGTCTCCTGACTCCAATCTGACTGCACCTTAATCAAGCATAAACTTGAGTTAGGTGGGGATGGTGACCAGCTGAGCTCCTTCCTCACATTGTCAGCAGCTGGTAGTATAGGAGTTCAAGGCCCCCAGCTTGAGGTTTGGGGTGGGGGCCTCAGCCTGTTGTCTAAATGTCTATGTGTCCACACTCAGACTGGGCATAAAACTCCACTGACATTAAGTCTAGGAGAGGATTCAACAAAACTGTAAGCTGGGAGGGTGCTGAATGCATGGAAGGCAGGACACATGAAGGCCCATTAGGTAAAGGCAGCTGTCTGGGAGCTCTGCCTTCTCTGCAGTGAGGCAGAGATTGGGAGGGCGGTGACTGGCTGGGGCTGGGAGTGGGAGGGCAGAGATAGCCCCACCCTGGAGTGGGTGGGTGGTAGCCTGAATGGAGGATCCCATCCTGTGGGCTGGGTGGCCTCAGGGGGATGTTCAAGAGCTCTGCTTCAGAGCCCTCATTTCCACACTACACTCACTTTGGACAGCAGATTTCAGAGTGACCTTACACAGTAGTGTTACTTGGAGAAGGTGCATAGAATATTTGACATGGCTCCCAAAGGTAAGTTGTTTGGTGGGAAGTTGGGGTGTGTTAAGTGTGGGGCAGGCTATGCACTGCATTAGTGTCTTGTAGGGGTTGGAAATTTTAGCTCTTAAAAGTATAAGTAAGACTATCCCAATTGAGGCAGGCACCACTGTGCTCCCAGCACTGAGGAGGTGGAGGCAGGAGTATCTTGGGTTTGAGGCCAGCCTGGTCTACATAGTGAAGTTCAGGCCAGTCTGAATGATGTAGCAAGAATCTGAATGATGTAGCAGGAGCCTGTCAGAAAAAAGAACAAAAATTACAGGTAGGAGCCAGGTGTGGTATTCTGGTGCTGTAATCCCAGCACGAGCCGATAATCCCTGCATTGGCATATAATCCCAGCACTCAGGAGGCTGAGGCAAGAGGATTGCCATAAGTTTGAAACCAGCCAAGGATACCTAGTGAGTTCAAGGCAAACCTGAACTATAGAGTGAGACCCATCTCAAAAGAACAAAAAAGTACACGTAGGAGGATCTCAAATTGGAGTCAGGTTTGGGAAACTTATTAAACTAATGAGAAGCCAAGAAATTTTAAAAGACCTGAGGATAATCTTCAGTGCAAACACTGTGGGTTCAGTTTTGAGAACTATGAAAAAATGCAAAAAGTAATCTAATAGGCTGGGGACAACCCATGTCACCAAGGTGACTGTGGTGGCTGAACACTGCAGTTGTGGAGTAGCGCTTTTTTGTTGTTGTTGTTTGTTTGTTTGTTTGTTTTTTCTTGTACCAAAATGAAACTGATGACTTGCAGGCACTTGTACTGCTGAGCTAAACCCCTGGCCCTGAGTAGCCTGTCTGAGATGGTGAAGTATTAAAAATGGACCTGTGATTATAGGAAAAAATTGTTTATATGTGTAGACACATTGTATGATCAAAATACGTGGTGCAATTTTGAATCAAAAGTTTATTCCAGAAAAAATGCAATGCCATTAGATTAACTACTCCTTTATGCTTTGAATTCACTTAGCTCATATTTCTTGCCAGTTTCTTCTTTTTCTTTTCTTAAAGAGAGAAGAAGCTCTTAAATTGACTTTGTAGCCTATGCAGGCCTCAAATTTTCAGCCATCCTCCTGCCCCAGCCTCAAGAGTGATAGGATTAGAGAAATGCCCTACCATACCTGACAGGACTGTCAGGCTCTGAAGCAGCTCCCAGGGTCTTCTACCCTGAGTCCGTCATAGCTATGGGGATGCCATTCCCAGGAAAGGCAGCCTCTATGGACAGCACTGATGCTCCTCTCCATAAAGGCCTTCAGACCTTTTCTGTAGATTGCAGGATTGGGCTCAGCACAAATGAAATTAATTCCACCCATGGAGCACTAATTTTGCCTCGGGATCTCAGCCCACAGCCTAATCTTCACATCTTAATCTCCCTGAGAGTCATTGATGGAGAAATAGAAAAAGAAGCCTCCATCATCTGTACCTTCTAGGCAGACCCTGCCCCCACTTGAGGCCCCTCCCCAGACAGCAGGTGAAGCACCTGGCCAAGGGATGGGAGCTGTCTTGCTGGGCCTCAGCACTGCAGGCTCAGTCTCCCAATATGCCTCAGGAGCCTCACTGAACCAGGAAAGCTAGATATAAGAAGGCACTTACAGCCTTTTGTCCTTAGGGACCTCTGGCTTTGGCTGATTGCCTTTGGGATTATTTGTGAGCACATCAGGGAAACCTGGGTTTTTCTGCGAGCTAGAACAGCTGTGGATGGAGACACAGCAGAGCTGGCACACAGCTGCCCAGCACTTCCCTGCTCCCAGCACCCCTTCCCTGCTACAAACAAAGGAAAACCAAATAACACTGTGCTCTTTTGGAATTTGTGTTGTCTGATACTTTATGCATTTCTGCAAGGAAGGGTTAAGATCAAGACTTACTGTATTTTGTGCAAATTTCAATTAATTTTAAATTCTCATCCTCCTCAGAACTTCATATTACAGAATTTGTTTTTCTGGTTTTTATGTTTTTGTTTTTGAGGTAGGTCTCTCTGAGGTCATGGCTGGTCTCAAACTCGAGCCTCTTTCTCAGAGCCCTGAGTACTGGGACCCAGTCCTGTGCCCACCTGGCATTACTATGTCACTGATCCCTTCAGCAGAGGCCAAGGGTTGGTGCAGGCAGCACAGTTTTCACTTAATTCAAAGAATCTATGCTTATCTTCGTATTAGTTGTTCTGTCCTTCTTTCCTTTTCTTATTTTCTAAATGAATATATTTTGAAATTGTGGTTCAACAGTATGAAATTTATCATCTTAAAACTTGCATCACCGCGGAGATGAGCAGTATCATTTCCCTTTGCTTTTCTTCCTTTTCTTATACTGGGCATTTAACTCTGGGCCAAGATCGTGACAGCAAAATGCTATGAATTTCTTCATTATATTAGCTACTGGATTATTTATTTCCATAATAAAAGCAGGCCTTTGAGTCATGTTTCCATCTTATTTAAAAAGCATGATTCTTACTCCAGGCATGGGGGCACAGCCTGCAATCCCAGCACTTCGGGGGCTGAGGGAGGAAAATTGCTGAATTGGAAGTCAGCCTAGGTTGCATAGTAAGATCAAAGTCATCCTGTAATACAAAGTGAGAGCCAGTCTCAAAAGAAACAAACAAATAAATGTGATTCTTCAGTTCTAGCTCTCCAGCAACATATATGAAATGCTCACTCTGGTTCACTAAGTAGTTTTCCACGTATTTCTCAGTTGAGAGAAGCTCCGTATTCTAGTTGGAAAGTCACACTTAGGATGTTGTGGTAGGAATTTAATCCTCACTGCAACGGTGTTAGCAGCTGTGTCCTCTAGGAAGCAATCAGATCATGGGATCCAACCTCAGAAAGGATGCTTTAGATTTTATTTGCTTTAGCTACCTGATAGTGGCTTTGAGATTAAGGCAAAATCTCTGTGCCTGAAATTTTCATAGGTAGATGCATGTTTTATAATCCCAGGCTGGTTCTTGGAGTAGAGATTTCTTTTTTAATCCTGATAAAGCAGAACATAAACTTGAGCATCTTTAGTTTACTCTCAGAGGCACTGTGTACAGTTCCACCTCCCCTTACAACTCCATCCTTCCCTTTCCATTTGCTGATCCTGGCACATTTGTTTCTGTTTGTTTATTTGTTTGTTTTGTTTTTAATTTCAAAAAAGGCACAGAGAAGAAACACAAAAAGCAAAAGAGACAAACAACTAAAAACCCAAAGCAATAGCAATATAGGCTTTCAAATCAAGATGATAGGAATTTAACAATGGTTGTTATATTGAGTATCATTGTATGCAAAAGGTTTGCTTAGATTGCCAAACATACACAGGCAAAGTTGATCTAATCATATGAATATTAACTGGTTTTCCAAGAACTAATAGAATTATGTTTTTTCCTTTTCCCTTCATTCATTCTTCCTTTCCCCCATCCCAGTTCCTTTTCTCCTTTGAGCAGTTTAAAATCTGACAATTTTCACCAATAAAATATTGATTCCACTAGGGCTCCATCTGCGCAATCCCTAGAAACTACCATTTTATTTACGTTATACCCAGGAATTAGTTGTCAAGTACCTCATACGCACAGACTTGGTGGGTGATACAGTAGTTTGATATTCTCGAAAACTGTCATAAAAGCTATACCACACTGCATTTACACTGATAACATACAATGTTTCCAAGTTCCATGTATCCTCAACCAGTTTGTTCCAGTTTTTTAAATAATAGCAATGGTAAATGATGTATGGTGATATTTGGCAGTAGATTTGATTTTGTTTCCTTAGTGATTGGTGATGTTACACGTCTTTCCATATCTGTGTCTTATTCATTTATTTAGAGGCAGGGTCTTGCTGTGTAGAGCAGGCCTGCCCTGGGTGCAAGGAAGGTCTTGCCAGTGAACCATTGTATGTCACTGTTCTCCACTTTTATATTCCAGCAAATTTTGATATGCCTAAGAATATTTCAATTCTCTGACAGTCTTAAAGAATGTCCTGTCATGCAGCTAATATTCTTAGGTGTGAATAGGTCTTACAAAGTTTACCTGGATGTTCTTCTCCTGTGATCAAGGGAGCCTCCTGCCTCAGAATGAAGGTTTTAGAGGAAGAGGCCTATGCCGCTACACCTGCATTAGGAATCTCATTTCAAAACCAGAAATCTCATTTCAGACAAGTGTGCTGATAAGCACCTCTAATCTAGCATTTGGGAGGCTTAGGCAAAATGATTGCTGTGAGTTCGAGCCCACCATGGGATATCTAGTGAGTTCATGGCCCGCATGCACTACAAGCAAGACTCAGTCTCTAAATAAACAAGTGAAATTTTGAAATTTCAGTTCATATTTATTATCATACTATAGACTCCTTCTTGTTTAGTAATTCCATTATAATAGGTAGGAGGCTACAGACATAAATCTTAAATTATGAATTGTTACAGCACACACGATCTTTTTTAAATGCCACTGGTATTCCCTCATACTTTCCTTGGTGTTTCCACATCTTTCAGGCTCTTCAAGTAAAAAGGATGATTATAAAAAAGCACAAGTCAAGCAGTGTGGAAAACGGAAAGCAAGACCTCCACACAAATTTACACAGGATGAATTACAGATTCTGAAACGATCATTTGAAGAGAATCCTTACCCTAATTACAGCACCAAGGTGGAACTTGCCAGAGTACTTCAGTGCCAATTGTATGTCATTGATGTAAGTCCAGTATTCAAAGTTCTATATGGATATATATTTTATAGACAATATGGGAAAAGAAAGAAATTATGAAAATGTTTTGTAGCATGCCACTTCACAGAAGAATTTTGGGAATCATTTTTACACACTTCAGTATAAGAATGTATGCATGACACATGCATCTTATGCAAAGAATAACTGTTGTAAGACAAGCTCAGGGGTAAGGACCAGTCTAGTAGTGTTCACAATTTTTGGGGATGTGAACTGTGATGTGAAGACCAGGGAGCTGGCTGTGGATCTCCTCAGCACTGGAGGACTTTTATACTTTGAATGTAGAACAGACAGCTTGCTGAGATACTGGCTACATAGTGGGAGAAGAACAGTAAGGGAGGGATCCCAGGCTTTGGCTTAAACCAATGGAAGCCTGGATTCATGAGGAATTAATAAAGGGAGGCTTTGGGGAGTAGCAGCTCTGTGCTGGAGACACTGGGGCTGTCAGTTTGGATATGTGAGGTTGGATATGCCAATGGAACCCCTAAGAGACGGCAGTGAATTAAAGGTTAGGAATAGTAGTATCAAGTGCAGGACAGACTAGACTTGCTCTTCTCCACCATGTGACATCTCTCAGTGTTCAAGATACTTCAAAATCCTACATGGCATAAAGCAGTGTATTTTTGGAGTTGTAATATATGGCAAGGTTGTTTTTTTGTAAATTATCATTAAAGATGCACAAAATCGTTCTGAATTTTAATTGTAATGGTTAGGACTGAGGATGTGGCTAAGAGGAAGACCAGATGCTTGCTTGGTGGAAGACTTTGGTTCAATTCCTACCATTTCAAAATTAAAGTACTATTTCATATACACTGTTAAGTTTTTCACATGGATTTATTCTGTCATTATATTTGGATCACTGAGTATGTTGGTTGCATGGCAAGCAGAGAAAATTTCCTCAGTGGAGCTAAGGATGGAAATTTTAGTTTCATGTTGGAGAATAAAAGCATAGGAAATGCACTGTACACGGGGAGCTTACAAAATTCATGAAGTAGAAAGTCTTAAAAGGACCTGCAAATCAATGATTTTACAAATCAATAGAAAACCTGGGGAAGAGTTTTGGTTTACAGTGAACGCCTTAGTGAATGCTCATGGTGTGATGGAGAAGCTGTCACGGATGGAGACAGGGTCACAGGTGGCTTGCACAACACAAAGTGTCGTCTGCTTTCTTGGTGGCATTCTGTGAGATTTACCTCCAGGTTAGTTTGTAACCACTTTAAAAAGTTCCACATTTCATCCTGAACTGTCTCTGAACACTGGTTCTGTTAGGAACAAACAGTATATGTGTTTGAAGGTATCACATTCATTATGAGTAAGACAATTTTATATTAGGCAAAGATGAATGTGTGTCAATGAGCCTTGTAGCTATTTTTGAAAGGCTGAGTGTGGAGACAGGGCCTAAAGAAATACCAAATACCAAAATGCTCCCAGAAACTACAGCCCGTGCTCAAGCCTCTACCTGCCCTACCAGCAACCTGGTTAACTACCATGGAGAGTCTACAGTAGCATTTTATCCTTTTCACATTTCCTCCCCAAATTTTGGGGACTCTGATTTTCATGAACACTTACCATCATTTTATGGAGGAGAGAAAACAGAAACCTGGAGTTGTTCTGTAAGATGTTTAGGGTCACAGAACCCAAATTACTGAGTTATGAAAAACTCTTCTTTCCTCTGTACATCTATAGGAATACAATGAATTTAATAACACAGTTGAGGATACATTGATGGTTAAGGTGTCATTGGTGGTACAGGGTGAGTAAATAATGTGTAACAATGTTTTTCTTGGAGAGTAATTTGTCTAAATGCTCAAAATTATAACTAGGTTTGAGACAGATCAGGGAAAGAGTTTCACAACCTCCATTTGCACATCATGAGGGGTCACTGAAAACCATGGGAGTAGGGAATAGCACACATTTCAAAACTTCCATAAGAAGTGCCACCAAAGGCAAGGTGGCCCCCATTTGTCATTTCTTCTTGTGGCCAAGAAGCAAGATACTAAGAATACTGAGTGAAGTTGACCTAGGAAAAGGTCTTTCATTTTAGAAATGCATTGGATATTTCTAGAAAACTAGATTTAATTGATGTGTTTTCCTCTTTGTCTTTAGAATTGGTTCCAAGGTCAAAGATGCAGACTACCACCTGCAGAGAAAAAGAGAATCTTTGCCATGAAAAAATTAAACCGTTTCCTTGTCCAGAAGTCTCAGTCGCTGCTCTCCCCTAATAGCCTGGCACAATTAGACAACTCTTCCATGCAGGACACCACCTTGCATGACCAGGAGACACTACTACACAGAGGTGGCTTCTCTTACCTGGAAACACAGGCCATTCCCAGTGGATGTGTTTGC
Organism: Cavia porcellus; assembly: GCF_034190915.1. Taxonomy (NCBI): domain Eukaryota; kingdom Metazoa; phylum Chordata; class Mammalia; order Rodentia; family Caviidae; genus Cavia; species Cavia porcellus. Next base: position 36,589,220 of record NW_026947511.1, on the reverse strand, counting down.
TCAGGTGATGCTGCGTTCACAGGTATTGAAGAGGATCCAAGAAGTCCCCTGGAGTTTCAAAATTTACCAGAAAGTGGAGCTTCTTATACTTCTCCACCAGCCAAATTTATTTATTCTAATACATCTTTGCAGTATTTTGAAAGTGCCAGATATGAGCCAGAAAATAGCTACTATTCTTTGCCCTTTACTCCCCATGATATTTTCACTGGCCAGGGGACAGGCCAGCAGCAAGAAGGGCAGAAGGTCTATTTTCAGTGTATGACATTTCAAGGACAGCAGGGAAGCCCCTGGGAATACCGTGTGCAGCAGCTTCCACAGCCCCAGTATTACCTAGAGAATTACCAGTTGCCATCCCATGACCAATTTTTGGCAAACCAGAATCCAAGTGACTTAGGACAACAGGAGCCCAACCTTGCATCGGAACAGCAAAGTCCTGGGGCTTCTCTGAGCTCTCTGCTGCAGCAGGCGCCCATGCAAATAGCAGAAAGGTCTCCATCACCTCTTTGGTAAGGGATGCAGCAGGTTCCTGATGAGATTTCAATATCTGAAGTCCAGCAGCACCTTGAGAATGGCTGTCCACTGGTTAAACTCTAAGTGTGGTAGGAAGTGATAGAAGGACTGAGAAAGATAGATCACCCTGTCTGCACAGAGGGAAGGAAGGGAAAGGTCTGTCACTTGCAGAAATTCACTGTTTTTTAAATTAACTCCACCAGGATGATTAAGACAAGAATTTTGTGAATGTGTATGAAATAGTACTATTTTGAGTCATTGAATTACATATATACACAGTTACCACATTTCTGAAAAATGGCACCTTTACTTCTAGCAATTATATTTATTTTTATTTATTGCATGAGTTAAAACTGTCATGGTATATGGAATCACAACAGTGAGAGGCCAGAGCACTGCCTGCCCCGCCTAGCTTCAACTTCAGCTTGGGCATGCGTTATCAGTTTCTGCCAAGTACTCTTTTGGTTTCTCTTTCAGGATCTTAATATCATCTGCCTGTACAAATTTTGAGTTTTAAAATGCTTTAGTCTATGGCAAAAATGTGATTTTGTTTTTCTTTAAAGTTCTTGTAGTCATTTAAATAGATTTTTCTTACAGTAACTAATTTTGGTTAACTGGTCATTACTGTAGGGAGCTTCACCTCTGTGACATGTCAACAGACCCTTGTTTTAACGAATAATTTGTGTGTGCATAGTTTTCCCAGGGCGGTTTTCTTCTTGTCACTGTTTTGCCTCACTCAGCTGTGCAGTACCAGGACCTACAGCTACACCTCTGTGCCATCCTAAGGAACATTCTGTTCCACAGTAACTCAGCTAATCCAAGCATGTGTACTTAAGCATTGCTGGATCACTTTTCCTAACATGTTGATTCAAACTTTTCCATGGTATGTTCATGAATAAATTGTACTCATTTTTTACTTTCCCACTGCGATTACCGGTAGGGTTTGGGGGTCTGTTTAGTTAGTATGGAAAATGTGCTTTTATTATGATACTCTTAGATTCTTATACAAAATGGTATTTCTTCATTAAAGTTTTAAAATTTTCAGTGTCTGTGTTTGACCTCTCCTTTATGGAAGTATTTTTATACTTTCCATATTTTAAATGATTGTAAGATAATTGTTTCTTACCGAGTCATTTCTGGAAGTTAGTGTTTTGCAAGAATATGCTCATCAAAGATTTCAAGTTTCCAACCAAGAAATCATTCCAGATATCCCTATTCCTCTCATCCTTAGCCCACCTGCCCTACTTACTACTGTATTGTTCTGTTTTCCATATTGCTAAAAGTTTCTTCCCAGTTAAGCATGGGGGTCAGAGTCTGGTGCAAGCTGGCCAGGCTCCTACAGTTCTCCAGCCTGAGATTTGCTCTTTAGTTTCTGCTCTAAGACTCAGCCTGGCCCAAGAAATGCTCTCAGTGAAGCTGGAGGAGGAGGAGTAACCACAGCAAGACCAGAGCTGGGGTGAAGCAGATTCTTTTGTAAATATTTCAGTACCACCTGGTAAGACCCTAGGACTCTACAGCGATTTCCTATAGTAACTTCCCACACTTGGGAATTGGAATGTTCAGGAAAAGTTCCAGGTTTTTGCATTTTGGTTTTGACCTCTTTTAGTGTCAGGCACCCACTTAGGGGTACCAGTGAGAGGGAAATGTGAGCCTTAGCAGGAAGAGACCTTTGCAGGATGGTCATTCATACACAAAGAGTGCCTCAGCTCCAGGAGGGGTAAGTAGGATTTACAATTCAGCACTCAGATCAAATTATAAGCACTGCAGAGCAAGGTGGGAGCACCATTCTGGAGGAGGGGTTACGACTCATTCCCAGCTATGGTTGCTTAAAACTTCTTACAGGTTTTGAATTTAACACTTATGTGTAGTTCCAAAGATTTGCAGCCTGTGCAGGATTCCTGGGTGCTCACAGAGCAATCTCATTACTCTACAGCCAAAATAAAGGAGCCAGGGGCTAAAGAGTGCCAGGGGCTGGAGAATCTGCAGGAGGAGGCTGTGGCTCCTGAACAACTTGAAGGTCCTTGTAACTTTATCGCCACTCCTTAAAAACCTCTGTGCACAGCAAGGTCTCTTCCTCTCTGACCAGTCCAGCTGTTGTCCAGCAAGCCCTCTGTAGAGTTTTCAAGTGAATAACAAATTTAGTTTTTTGCAAAGTGTGTCATCACTTGGCTCATAGAAGATGTATTCAGAACAAATCCCCACATGAATGGTCACAGATGTTTCTATCAATTTTTATTGCCACATCTGGATTTTGGGTCTTCCTTCCCATCATGTCCTTGGTAATTCAACCCTGCAGTGGTTGAAAAGTAGCCATAGCATGCACCGATATCCTCACAGCTGGGAGAGGCCAGCACCACCTACCTGAGGTATGTATGTTAGATTCAAGCTCGCAGAAGGTCTTCCAATTTGTCCATCAGACAGCTGACAAAAATTCAAACCGAGTTTTATAAAACCAAGAATATATATTGAAAAAAAATAGAGGGAAGATTCATCATGCTTTATATAAAAGGTTATTCATTCCTGGGTACATTTTAACCCATATGAAAGATTCAAATTCTAATTGAAAAGTTCAAACCTTTTTTCTCACTAAAAAATTTTATGAAAGTCAGGAAATTCTCTTTTAGAGATGACATATTTACTATATAAACCAATGTATAGACCTGTAATCCCAGCTACTTGAGAAGTTGAAGCAGAAGAACTGAAAGCCTGAAGGCTGGAGAGAAATTAAGCAAACTTCTCTTTGATAATTGAAAAACAATAGAAAAGAGTGGGATGTAGATGAGGGGCAGAACATCCGTGGGTATAATGCCTAGATACACACACACACACACACACACACACACACAAGTCAATGTAAATAACAGTTTAACTCTTCCGCATCTCAAGTGTCAACTTTAACTCTGGCTAGAAGATTCATGTAAAGGATCCTGGACGGCCAACCATGGACTCAGTTTATCACTGAAAAGCAAGCTCTCATTAGTCATGTGTTCCTGAAAACCACCACAAACTGGGAAAGAAACCTTTGGTATTAGCACAGATGGCAAAGACGCAGGCAGAAACTTACACTTAAAATGCTGCTTAAATTCATCCTGAGGATCCAAAAAATATTTCCAGGTTTCTGTGGAAACTGCAGACCAACCGAGTGATCCCAGAGATAGGAACCTCCCAAAATGCATAGTGACTGGTTTCTTAAATACATGTTGATTTAATCACTTCAGCAATATTTGTCACCACCGAAAAGGCATTGGGGTCTGGGTAGGATGGTGCAGGTACGTAATCTCAGCACTTGGGAAACTGAAGCAGAAGGATCACTACAAATCAGAAGCAAGTCTGGGACCCACAGTGAGTTCAAGCCAGCCTGACTTAGAATGATACCTGGTCTAAAAAATCAGGAAAAAAATGACTTTGAAGGAATTCAACTAAGAGAAGTCTGCATGTAGATTATCCCAGGGAATCTTGCATCTATCAAAGCACCTGACCAGATATGCCTTTGCTTTTGAGCTCCTGGTTTGTCCATATGCATCATTTTCTACTCTATGATATTCAAGTTGTCCTATTTCCTAATAGTCAAAAGCTTGGTTAACGTGAGGAGAGACTCTGCTTATGCTGCACTCACATTTTCTGCAGCTTATCCTTGAACATGTGTTCCATTCATGTTGCTGCAGTTCTATGTCAAGTTGGCCAGCGTAAACTCCTTAGGTTGTCAATCAGTCACCAGTGTAGGAGCTGCTGTGAATGTGATTTTTTATTTATTAGTACAAGTTTGTGATACATAATGAGTACTTTCATAGTGGAAATTTGGTACATGACACTAAGTTTTTTTTTACAGCCCCTTCTATTGCTTCATTTTTATTTACACTTTGATTTTTCAAATGAAAGAAACTATGCAGTATTTATGCTTGTGCCTCTGGTTTATTTGACTTAACATATTTTCAAGGTGTGTCCATTTTCATACAAATGTTTCAGATTCATTCTTTTTATAGTAGGTTGCTATTTTGTTGTGTTTAAATACCTTTTCTTTGTCCTGATCTTCCACACAGCTCCCTTTTCAAAGGGGTCCTGGTTGGAGTTTTGATGAACTGCACATCCTCGCACTGTGGGCAGGCAATTTCCTGTCCAAAGCCTTAAAACTGGGGTACCCTCCTAACTTGTGTCCTGGTTTCAAGTTTCACCATTCACCTCTGCACACCTCCATGGATCCGATTGTCCCGATTGCTTTAGGAGGTTAATACCGTGGACTTCTCTGTGTCTCTCCTGCATAGTTTCTTTTACTTATAAATGTACACATATAGTGCCTCAAAGTCTCTGTCCTTGGTGCTGATTTCTGAAGCTGCCTGTTTCAGTTTTGCCCAGAGAAACAGCAGAAGACAGCTTTTCTGTTCTCCAGGCTCCCAGAGTCACTCAGTCCCTGCATCCTTCTCCGATTAGGCACAGAACCTCTTTTCCATCCTTCTGGCCTTCGCAGAAACAACTTGCTTGTTGACCCCTTCCCCTTGGGAGCATACCTACAATTAGGGCAAGACACTGTAAGTTTTGTCTACAACACTCCTGTTTTGGATGGGAGACAGGGTCAGCTTTTATTTCTTTTTTTATTATAAAACAAAAAAAGAATAAAAATGATGATACAGAATGTCAAAACAAAATAATAAGATACTAACAATTTTTAAGATATTGTGTTTTGCTATCTTCAAAGTAGTTATTCAGATTATAAAATATAGGCACGAAACATGATCAAAAAGGAAGCCATAAAATGTTCTTTTTGATGAACTAACAAAGATTAGTAGTGTAATTATCTATCATGTGTGTGTGTATGTATATAATCCTTTCCCCTCTTTCCTTTTAACTTTCCTCTATCCCAGTTGCTCTTTCCTTTTGAGAAGTTTTTTTCCCCTTTCACATTAACAATATCTATTCTACATTTTGGAACTTATTTACTTTTGCAGTTTGTTGCACTAGGGAGACAGTATGATATTTACACATGCAAGTCTGATTTATGTCACTCATGACTATGATCTGAAGCTGTATCCATTTACCTATAAAAGCCTCAAGTGTATTCTTCTATGTAACTGAGTAGTACCCCATTGTATAAAAATACCACATCTTTTTATCCATATCACAGTTGATGTGCATTTGGGTTGTTTCCAAAATTTAGCTATTACAAATTGTGCTGCAATAATCATGGGTGCACATATAACCTCCAATCCTAGTTTTTTGAGGAATCTACACACTGATTTTCACAGTGATTGTACCAGTCTACACTCCCACCAACAGTGGAGAAGGATTCCTTTTCCCCCACAACCCTGCTAGCATTTGTTATTGGCTATTTTCTTGATTACAGCCATTCTTCCTATTGTAAGATGGACTTTCATTGTTGTTTTAATGTATAGTCCTGAAATGATCAGTGATGTTTAACATTTTTCCATATATTTATTTTCCATTTGCATTTCTTCATCGAAGAAGTGTAAGTTAATCTCAGATGCCCATATTTTTAATCTGGGGAAACTGACTTTTAAAATTCTTTATATGTTCTAGACAGAAGTAGTTTGTCAGAGGGACAGTTGGATAAAACTTTTTCCCATTCTGTGGGTTTTCTTTTCACTCAGTTAGTGATTTCTTTTTACATATAAATCTTTTTAATAAAATGAAACCCAGATTGTTTCTTTGAAGTGCTTGCAGTGCAGTTTGAGTTTTGTTCATGAAATCTCTACCCACCCCTGTCTTCAAGATCTCTACCTACCTTATCTTCCAGGAGATTTAGTATTTCTATTTTAATATTTAGATCTTGATCCATTTTGACCTTAGTGCATGGTATTAGTCTTTGATATGTAGAAATGCAAATTTTCCAGCACAATTTATTAAATAGGATATATTCCAGCGAAAATGTTTGGCTCCTTGTCAAAGAAAAGATGGCTGGGTGTGTTTGTCATTGTGTCTGCATCTTTCAATCTGTTCCACTGGTCTTCAGGTCTGGCTTTTTGCCAGTGCCATGCTGAATTTGTCACGGTAGTTTCATAGTGTAATTTTAAGTCAGAGATTGTGATTCCTCTTACCTTGCTTTTGTTGCCCAAGATTGCATTTTCTATTCTAGGTCCCTTCTGGTTCTGTACAAATTTTAGGAATGTTTACTCTAGATCTGTGAGGTACACTAATGATATTTTAATTAGGATTGATTTAAATCTGTATAAAAGTTTTGGAATAATGGCCATTTTCATCATATTGGTTCTTCCTATCCATGACCAAAGGATATCTTTTCATTTTCTGGCATCTTTTCAATCTCCTTTTTCAGAGTGCTGTAATTTTCGATATATAGATGCCTTGCTTCCTTTGTTAGATTGATTCTTAAGTATTTCATTTTTTGGATGCTATTGAAAAAGTTGCTATTTCCATAATGTCTCTCTCAGGTTGTTGTTTGTGTACAGAAACGCTATTAATTTTGAGTATTCTCTTTATATCCAACCATACTGCTAAATTTGCTTATTAATTCTAGTAGTTCTTTGGTGGAGTCTTTGGAATCTTCTATGTAGAATATCATGTCATCTGCAAATAATGAGAAATTAATTTCTTCCTTTCCTATCTTTATTTCTTCTATTTCTCTACCTTGTCTAATTGCTCTAACGCTTCCAGAACTATATTGAACAGCAGTGGTTATAGTTAAAATTCTTGTCTTGTTTCTGATTTTAGAGTAAAAGCTTCAGTTTTTGTCTACTTAGTATGATGTTGGCTCTTAGCTTATCACAGATGGCTTTTATCAGATTGAGACAGAGACCATCTTTTCTGATTTTCTGTAGAGTTTTTATCATGAATGAGTGTTGGAGTTTATCAAAAGTTTTTTCTGCATCTATTGAGATGATCATATGATTTCTATCTTTGGCTCTGTCAACCCAGCTTTTACCCTCTGGTTATCTTCCAAAAAAAATTGAAAGCATCTTACCACAGTGATGTATGTGCACCCATCTTATAGCAACACAGTTTTTAATATCCAGATCCTAGAAATAATCTAAATGCTCATCCACTGAGGAATATATAAAAGATGTGGTATTATTATACAATGCAGTACTACTTTCCCGTAAAGAAAGAAAACTGAACCATTTTATAGGTAAATTGATATAACTTGAGAACCTACTCAGTTAAATAAATAAGACAAATGTGTGTGAACATATTTCATTAGTGTGAGAAGTTGGAGGAATACATGTATATATATACATATATTTAAAAGTTGTTAAGATAGTTATATTACTGATTTCTTTGAGTTCACTGAAGAGGAAGATGTGTGCTAGGATTTACAATTTAATACAGATTAAATTGTGTTGCTAAATTGAAGATACTCACTGTAGGCACCACAACCCACCCCAATTAGCCATCATCCAGGACCCTGTGAGTGTGTTTTACACATAGTTAAGGCATAAAGCCAGATGAATTTAACTAAGATAGATTATTAAATATGGTTTGGGAAGAACAGATCCAATCTGTGAAAGCTGAAATGAGTAATGCTCATCTGTCTGTCTTTCCCTTGTCTTTGTGGGACTTTACAGCCCTCTCTGGGAATCTGCCAACCATCTTGAGCCCTGAGCCATGCTGGGACCTCTTCATGAGCCACTCTGGAGTTCAAGGTTCTTCAACTGTGTGGCTGACAGGGAAGTTTGGTTAAGATGCTAGAGACTCAGGGCTGTGATTAAAGAGCTCTGTTGTGATTTTCTCAGGGATAAAAGTGTTTGTGGTACTTTATAGCTTCCTGGAGAGATTTTAGCTACCCATGACACAGAAAAAGGTGACTTGATTATGACACAAACCGATCTGGATGACTCAAAGTGCACTCTCACTGCATGCTGAGGTCCTGGAGACACTCTCTGGAGTAGCTTTAGGCACCATAGCATCCATAGCTGTGATCCATGCCTTTTTCTGGACTAGTGACATGAACAAGCAGGGCATTGTGGGCCAGAACCATCTGGCTACTTGACTAATGTTGGTGGGTTTCTTATTGGGGCTGAGATTTCTCCTCATGTTGACTAGTGGTGCTTGGTTCATTTCAACTGGTTGTATTTCAAAATATTTATCAAAATTTCTGTGTGGGGGAAATTGGTTTTTGTCCCAGTAACAAAGTCCTTAAACTCCTAGCATGCCTTTCTGCCTGTTAGCAGATCAGAGTTACAGTTTAGCTCTTTGACAAAAGAGTATTTTTAGTTTTTTCAGTATTTCCCTATCTTTACAGAGGTTGTAAAGGAAAAACTGAAGTGCATAAAAGACATTTAATTAAAATTTTAGTTTATTATGACCTTAAAGATTCTTGAAACTTATAGTTGACTAAGCTACTGGAAAAATGTGATACAAATGCTAATAGATCACTGGCTGGACATTATTTTACTTAAAAGCTAAAAATGTTTAACTTCTCAGAAAATATTATTTAGCAATAGTCAGGCTAACGGCTGCCTGTAGACTTAGTCAAAGGGGTCATAAAATGCAATATTTACTAAATATTGGTCAAAAGAATTATGGTTTATAATAAAAACCTGTCTATCCCCCAAATGCTATAAATCATGCTTTTTATGTATATCAAATAAGGACCCAACCTGCCCGAGGCAGATTAGGGTACAGCAAACTATTTGAGCGAGTTGGCATGAGCTGTTAATCACAGAAACCCAGCACACATGCAATCAGAAAATGCCTCAGTTCACTTAGGTTTAGCACGAAACCAAGCAGACCTTTGATAGCACACTTTAAACCTGGCATTGCACCAAGTGAGTTTCTGAGATGAGAACCAAATGCTCTTTTCACCTGGGAGAAAAGCAGGCCAGTAGTGGGACGTACAAAGACCCCCACCATTGATCGCACTGCCGCTGAAAGCCTTTCACCAGCCTGCATTCACATTGCAGAGTATATTCCTTTTCCTCCCTCAATAAATCTAAATCCTCACTCCCTTTTCTGCATGACTTATCCAATTCTTTGTGCAGGACACCAAGGACCTGGGTTTGTGTTTTGTTTTCTGTTTGGTTGTGTTTGTTTGTTTCAGTTTGTTTTGTTTGGGGTTGGATTGGTTGGCTTTTTGACACAGGGGTCACCAAGTAGTTCAGGATGTCCATGAACTCAGGCTGGCCTTAAACTCACAGCAATCTTCCTGCCTCAGCCTCCCAACTGCTGTGGTTGCAAGCATGGGACACCAGGGCCACGGAAAAAACCTCTTCAGAATCCAAAAGCCAGTAACATGCCTGTTCCCTCTTCCTAGGGTGGTCTATGACTATATTATGACTGTATCAATTTCAGAACCGGTTTTTTCCAGAATATTCTCAGGACTACTTCCTTAAGCAAGAGTGGTTTACAAAGGGCAGAAGTTGAGTTGCATAATAGATATTCCCCATGACTTATTGCAGTAGAAAAATGGAAGCAACCAAAATTGTGCTTATTATATACTTGCTAGTAAAAGTCTACTTGAGAGTTCTCTTCTTAAGTCTATGAGTAAGAATACATTGCTCTGTCTATGCATTAACTTGTGTTTGAGTAAATATTTCCCAGCCAAACTTTCTCAGTGTCCTGAAAGAGCTGGGCCCTTGTTTAGTTAATAATTTCCACACCTCTGGAATGACAATATGTTTTGAGTATTTTCCTCTGTCATCTGTGGATCTTTCTTGAGCTTTTAAGCTTTGCTGTTTTAAATACCCAGGACTAGTGAAGTTTCTTCTATAGATTTCCAACTGGATTCACTTATGGGCATCTTTATTCTCCAGAACAGTTTGCTTTAGGTAACAACAAAAGTATGGTTCAAAAATAATTGTCATTCAAGTTCAAAATTCCTAGAAAACACTTTAAAGAGTGTTAAATAGCATCCTTTGTAGTGCATGTAGATGCAATAGCCAAGAACTGACTACAACTTTGAGAAGGCCTCTTTTTGCTTTTTTGTTCTTTTTCCATTTAAAGAGAAAGAAAAAATAGAGAAAAAGAGTAGAGACAATACAGAATTTCAGAAAAATAAACAGTAAGAAATCACCAGTTGATAAGTTACATATCGTCATCCTAGAAATAGTTGCTCGTTACAAAATTAAAGCATACAAAATGATATTCAAATAATGACACTGCAAACAGTTCTGCTCAATGATCCAACAAGAACTTAGTAAAGTGGTTATCAGTCCTACACACTTGTTTTTTAATTTTAAAGAGGGTAAGATTAAACATAACAAAACAGCTTATAAGGAAACAATTTACAGAAACACAGATTTCAAAGAAAGTCCACTAGAGATCTTCACTGTCTATCTTATTTTCTCTAGTTTTCTTCTAAATAGTTGTCTCCATCATCACACACATTGAATATATACTGAACATTACAGAACTAATCAAATCATTACAGGATGATGAAGGCTTTTTAGATAGTGAAGACCTGATTTTGGGGAAGTCAATAATGACTACCATAATGTTTCTCAGTCTCTTCATAGTAGCTGTCTTTATCTTTACCTATGCTGAAATTGAACATAAGAGATAATATCATTCTGAACAGTGAATGATAGTATTGCTGGATTTTATATCATAATGCTACAGAATTAGCATTGGGTTTCTTAGTGTCTCTTCTTTTTCAGAGTATCTGTTCATTATATTGTGTATTATATAATCTGTTCCCATAAATAGTTTAGAAATTCTTCTCATGTGTGAATCTCTATATGTATATCTATCCTTTCTGTATTATAGGGAAAAACAGATCAAAACAAGACAACAAAATAAATTCGTAGAAAAACATAAAATGAAAAAGACATATAGGACCACAATATTAGATGAGCTACAGTAGTTACTATGCTTTCTCTTGTTATTTTCAATAGAATTGTCCACATCATCAGGCATAATATAATTGAACATAACATTACATACCTATTTTAATAAAAACACAACTTTGAAGACATTGTAGGGTTTGAAAGCAGTTAATAAACAAAACCAGAATGGATATCTTTTACATCTTGTCATCTTCAGAGTAATTGCCTCTACTCTTAGACTTGATACTATCAAGCATACCAAATTAGAATAAAATCAGTCAAGGCTAAACAGCAGTCTAACAAATCAGCTTCAAATAAGATCAATCATAGTAAGACAAGGTAAGTAATACAGGGTTTCAGTGTAAGTTAATAGGAAATTAAGGATAGTTACCATTGTATAACTTGCTATTTGGGGGTTAGCTGTCTGTGCCCTCATATCTAATGTGATTAGACAGACCAGAACAAAATAAAATCAAACTAAACAGAGCGATAAGACTACTGTGACTTTTAAATCCTGGTACACTATTAACAATGTCCTCTGCCTTCCTTTTTTAGATAGTTCCTCCCTTTTCCCTTTCTCAGGGTGCTTTGTATATTCTGGGTCCCACTAGCTCTTTTAGTTTTTAGATTAGGGGGCCAACCTGTTATCTATCTGAATGTTGCTAAACCTTTTTACCCCTCAGCTTGATCTTGAGCTGTACTCCTTTACTTACTAAAGTCACAAGGTGGTCCTTCCTTCCAGCTGTGTAGTTCTGCACTTCCCAAAAGTGTCATAGCTTTCCAATCTATCTGCGGCTGCTGGATGAGTTGTCCCTATTTCTCTCTGGTTTCCTGTCACATATAGCATTATTTTCTCATCTTTGACTCTCAGTTTATTAACCTTCTTTCAGATTGAGTGTATTTCCTATTCATAACATCTCAATGCATCTTGCCTCCTAATCTACTCTACTGTGTTTCTTTTTTTGTTAGTGTATCAGGACTATCTATATTAAAGATTGTACCTTACTGTCTCTCTCATTTCTGCTATTTTATTCTTCTGCTATTATTTGTCCACTTTACTTCTTCATTCCACTGTCTGCCCCATTCATTGAGGCCTCTCTGCCACTGTTGCTGGAATCCTGGTATTTTTTCCTCTCTCTCTCTGGAACGTTCTTCAGTATTTTTTGTAGGGTTGGGTTGGTGGCCATGAACTCCCACAGTTCCTCCTTGTCTTGGAAAGATCTTGTTTCTCCATTAATTTTGAGAGGGAGTTTTTCTGGATACATCAGTCTTGGTTGGAGGTTATTTTCTTTCAGGGCTTGGACTATCCCCCCCCCAGGCTCTTCTCGATTTGAGAGTTTGTGTTGATAAGTCTGTCATTATTTTGATAATTTTTCCATTGTAGGTAATCTGCTTCTTTTCTCTGGCTGCTTTTAATATTCTGTTCTTGTGGTGGATTTCTGGAATCTTGATCATTATATGTCTGGGTGTAGATCTGTTTTGGTTGTAGGTGGCTGGAGTTCTGTAGCCTCTTTGATCTGGCTATCATTTCCTTTTCCTATGCTTGGGAAGTTTTCCTTTATTATATCTGTGAATAGTCTTTGCAGTTTATTTGTAATTACTCCTGCTTCTTCACTCACATTTTTTTATTCTTAAGTTATAAATCATCTTGTCATCTTCTAACCTTTGAATTGTTTCTTCCTGGTTCCTTGTTATTTTTAAGAGACCTTTGCTTTCACAATCACACATAAAATCTCTCTTCAAGTTTCAAAAGGCTAACTTTGGTTTCTGTCAAGGCATTCTGCCATCTTTCAATGGAGTTTTTAGTTTCCTGGTAATCTCTTGGTAATCTCTGTTTCATGTATTCTAGATTTTTTTTATATTCTTCATGAAAAGTTTCTCTTCCTTTTCTGAGTTTCTCTGTTCTTACATCTGTGTTCTCTTGGGAGGGGCTTATTATTTCTTTAATTAATCTTTTTATATGTTGCCTCACTTGGATCAGAAGTATAGTTTTAAATTTTTCTATGAGGTCATAAAGGTATTTCTTTATATCCACTGATGCTGTATCTAATAATGCATGATTACTGCACTGGTTCTCTTCTGTATTTAACTCTCCTGAGCTTATTTTTCCAGGGTCAGTGGTTGGAGGGTTTTTTTTAATTTCTGTCTCTTGTCATGTTTCTGGTTTCTTTCAGACAGGTGGGGGGGGTCTCTGGCCCTCTCCGTATCATTTAGGGTCTTTCCGAAGCATGCTGCCTGGGTTTTTGCTGCCCTCCTCAATTTGCTGTTATCTGAGGTATCGTAAATTCCTTCCCAGGGGCTCAGGATGGTGCGAGAACACTCACCCCAGGCCACCCAGTCCAGAGTTCAGGGCACAGGCAGGCAGGTCCAATTCCCCAAAGCTAGTCGAGCATGGCAGGAAATCGGAAAGTTCTGGTTCTGTATTTTTGATTATTGTCTGAAGAGGTGTTTTCAGAAGCAGATTCTCTGGGTTCACAGTGGCATCTCCGTGGGACTCCAGCCACATGGGCCTGGCAGCAGCAAAGACACACTCACCCACCCGGGGATCTCAGGGGCACTCTCGCGGTGAGAGCCCACTCAGGGCTGGCACTGCAGGCTCAGGTCCTTGCGTGAGTGGTGCAGGCAAAGGCAGCGATGTGTCCCAATAGGTCCAGTCCCACGCCCGTGATGGCACAACAAAGTCTCTTTTTTTCAAAAAAAAAATATTTTGGGACATTAACTTGTGCTTGCCAAACATATATTTTGTGGCCAATAGACAGGCAATTATTAAAGGCGTTTGCTAAGTATAAACTCATGTATTTACTTCTTAAAATGTATAAATGATAAAGTTCGGGAGTATTAAATGAATCTCATTGGTTGTTGACCTATGTGTAACACTGTGATATTCAATCAAAAGACAACTGATCCCTTACGAAGTTTCAGAATAACCATTTTAGAGGGAAAATCAGTATCTGAAAAATCGAGACTTTGTCAAACTATAGATCAAAAAGTTTAAAAAAGAGCCTGAGTCTCTCTTGGATTTCCTCACAATAGCACATCCTATGTTATCCAGAGTGTCCTTTTAGCTTGCTTTTTTCCCTTTTACTTGGCCCAAACTCACTCTCTAGGTCCAGTTTTTCTCTCACTTTTCACTGTTACTTTTTTTTTTTCAATACGGGGGATTGAACTCACAACCTTGTGCTTGCCAAGCAGGCACTTATGCCACTGAGCTAAATCCCCAGCCCCTATGTTTACTTTTCCAAATAAACTTTGCCACCACTTTTTGCTCTTTTCATCCAATTATTTGTTTAAGATGAGAAGAATCTGGAATCCAGCTCCAGAAGGAGAGGTGAGCAACCCAAATCTTGATAACATTTGACTGACAAGTCACTGTTAAAAGGAGCTGACCCATAATATTCTGTCCTAACCAGCCAGGAGAATCAAAAGTCAGGAGATTGTGATAACAGTCTGGCATAGCCATCAGGGATAAATCTCAAGAGCTGGAGACTAAGGTAAAGTCCACGTATGGCACAATTTTTGTTTCTGCCTGTGATGAATTTTTTCTTCTCTCCTTTCCCTGACTTTCTCCTCTAAGCTGGGAACAGAGGAACTCTTCTCAAGGCACCAGGGAGTGGCTTCCTGGTCCATCCATGGGATAGGGAAAGAAAATGTCAATTTTTATACAATACTAAGATTAAGAGTAGCCCACCATGGGTGTGGACAGCACCAATAAATCGGCTTATAGCCTGGATGTAATCATGAAGCTAAAAAGGATTAAGGGTGCCACATCCTGGGTGTGGGAGGCACCAATAAATGGGTTTAGAGCTTGCCTGGAATCATGCAGCTAGATGTGGGTTTAAGCCAACTGCAACTGTCTTTTTTTTCCTAACTCGTTTTACAAGCAATGTCTCTGATTTTGAAGAACAGTGAGGAGGAGCCTCTTTTTTAATTACTTTAACTGTCACCATGGCTCTTCCTTGCACTAAAGAGAAAACATTCTGTTTAGCTTAAAAGAAACGCCTAATCATGGGAACTTCTGGAAAGATGGCAGAATGGTAAGCAGCAAAGAAACACCCTCTCCAATATTGTAGGGGGGAAAGCCGTCAGTACCTTGGGTATCTAGGACAAGGCCACTATTTCTCATGAGTTTGTCAGGGCCCATGAGAAGCATGCACAGCTCAAGGAGCTGATGCACATAGTGACTTGACAAGAGAGGCACTTCCTCTCTTGTTACCCATGAAACCACCAAGGCATGCTGTTCTGCTCAAGATTAGATATTGTTCCTGTCCCAGATCCTACCCTCCCCTTAAACTCTCTGTGAATTTATTCGTATGCTGGTTGTATAAATAAATGTGCTGTAGATGCTGGGAAGTTCCTTTCTCCCATCAAAGGAAAGAGCTCCATCCGACCTCAGTTTTTGAACATTGACTCCTGTCTTCTTCATCCTCCACGGTCCTCCCTCTGGAGTTTCAAGAGCTACACTGCGTGAAGCACACCATTTGGTGTCCAGACACTGAAATATACCAACATGAGAAAAAGAAAGAGGAGGGAAGTGGGTCTGTGGAAGCCAGGATGGATCTAAAGTGAGAACTGAAGCCCACAGAGAGAATAAAGAAAGATCAAAGACAAACAAGTAGATGGCAGGTGGAACTTTTCCCCTGAGCCCAGACTCACTGTGTGGGAGGGATGACTGAAACCTAAAGGCCCTGTGGTGACTACCAGAGACCCCAGAGGCCTCCACGGAGAGACACAACAGTGGAAAGGAGCAGTGGATGCAGAAAACTTCAGAGGATGGGGAGATATTCATATTCAGACGTCGCCCAAGAGGAGTGATTGGCCAGTAACCATCTTGGAGTGGGGTCAATTAAGCTCAGATCTGAGACAGCTGAGGTTCAGGCAGAACAGCTGTGTGTCAGCCTGCCAAGTTCAAGCCAGCAAGAGGCTCATGGACTGTTGCAGGCTGAACAAATCTGGTCCCAGCCTCACAGCCAGAAACCAGCCTGAACATCAATGGATTTAAATGTGCAGGCTTCCTGGGATCATCTTCTACCCTCAAATAAAGCTGTGGCTGGCTTTTGGGGATTAATCAACTCCAGTCTCAACTCTGTACACCACATTGTCTACTAGTGGCAGCAGAGACACACCTTGAAGTGAATCATCTTTTTCTTTTTTTGTGTGCTCCTTTCCTTGTGTTGTTGTCATCATTTATTTTCTGAATTGTTTTTGTTTTTTATGAGTGTGAACATGGTTCTAGGGTTTCATGGCTGTTATTCTGTTCTGTTATTCCTTATATTTCTTCCTGCTCTCTTCCACTTTCCTCTGTACCAGTTTTCTAAGGTTTGTGTGATCCTTCTTTGTCCTCCACCCTTGCATCTAATCCCTTCCTCTTCTATTTCTCTATTCCCTACCACCACCCCTTAAAAGATTCTCCCCTGAGAGTCAAATTGGAATATTGAGAGTTTATTTACTCCCTACAATTTTCTGGTTCATTTTAGATTTTGTTGTATAATTAAAAATTTAGGTCACATGATTAAACATGAAAAATTAATGGTTACCTTAGTTTATCATTTTCTAGGATGTGTCTGATGTTATTTTTATTGCTGATTATACTACTTGAACCAAAAGTGACATAATTGTTCTAACCAGCTGTTCTTCTTGGTATACCAAGACTGAGATTGCCTGAGTCACAGAAAACACTGCGGCCAGTGCCAAAGAACCAGAGGCTGGGCCAAGGGAGCAACAACTTCTCATCTCCAATAAGTTGAAACAACAGGATCTTGCTAGAAACTCAAAACCCAAAATCCGGCTACACCTGGAAGATAGCTCTGAGAAGTAGTCATTTCCAAAGTGTTCTAAATACTAGCACTAAAGTTACTGGCCAAAAACAATTTACAATTAAACTAAAAACCAATAGAAAATGAAAAGACAAATAAGATGCAACCCCAGACATTCAGCTCATCAAAGGCAAACCCAGAGAGGAAAGATGTGGAACAATTTGAAAGGCAGCCACCTGGACTCTAATCTGCTAATAGGGGAAGTAATAAAGCAGATGAATGAGGTTCCAGAGAGAAGTCAAATCAGAAATAATCTCTCAGCTACAGAGATGGTGACCATAATGAAAGATGCTTAGTGATTTTAGAGCACCTACAGTTTAAAAATAGAGAAGCTTAAGAAAATCTGGAAATCAAGAAGGCCCAACATATGAAAGAAATTGAATCCATGAAACAGGTTGAAATAGATACCCAGAAGATTAAAAATTTCATTGAAAGAATACCCAGCAGGTTGAGCCAATGTCAGCATAGAATATAAGATATGTAAGGCAGATTGCAGTTAGTGATCATGAAAAGAATTCTCAAAAATAGCAAGAGACCACAAAAAAATTGATCCAGCAGAAGCTAGATGATACAAAGATGAGCAACATAAGATTGATCAGAGACAGCGAAAAGGCAGGATATAGCATGAATGACATAAAGTACCTGTTCAGAGAAGAAATGGCAGAAAATTTCCCAAACAGAGAAAAAAATTTCACATTCACATAAGTGACACATGGAGAACTCTGATTAGTTACAGTAAAAAAAAAAAAATCTACACTAATGCATATAATCGTCAAGATTCCAGGCTGGGGATTTAGCTCAGCCGTATAAGCACCTGCCTGGCAAGCGCGAAGTCGTGAGTTCAATCCCCGGTACCAAAAAAAAAAAAGGTTCCAGAAATTGAACACAAGAACAAAATATGAAAGCTGTTAGAGAAAAGAAACAAATTACCTACAAAGAAAAGCCCATCAAAATCACAGCCAATTTCTTAGCACAAACCCTCAAGGAAAGTACATCAAACCTTAAAAGAAAAAACTCCAACCTAAATTAATATACTCTGCAAAACTTTCTTTTTTAAATTGATGGTAAAAATATATATACCTCCACGACAAAGAACACCTGAAGAATTTCATGATCACAAAAGCAGTACTCCAAAATGGGCTAAAGATATTCTGGAAAGAGAAAACAAGGAATACAACTCAGTGAAGCTGGAAAGAATGAATTCACCAGGCAAGGCAATCAATTAAATGGGGAGGGGTGACTAAAGGAAAATAGCATGACAAGGATAATTCAGTACAAATCAGTTATCACCATCATTGTAAATGATCGCAATTCACCAATCAAAAGAAACAGATTAGCCAGGCATGGTGGCACATGCGTGTAATTCCAGCACTTGTGAGGCTGAAGCAGGAGAATCATTGTGAGTTCGAGACCAGCCTGAGCTATGAAGTGAACTCAAGACCAGCCTGAACTACATAGTTAGACCCTGTCTCAAAAAGACAAAAAAAAGAAAGAAAAAAAAAAGAGACTGCCATAATAGATCAAGAGACAAGATCCAACAATATGCTGCATACAAGAAACAAATCTGATTCAAAAAGAAATTCATAGACCTAAAATCAAACAATAGAAAATAATACTCCATATGAAAGGACCCAGAAAAAGAGAGGTAGCTATTCTATTTGCAGATAAGGTGAATTCCAAGCTAAGACTGATTAACAGAGACAAAGAAGGTCACTACATCCTTGTAAAGGGAAAAATCAAAGAAGAGATAACGATCACAAATATATATGCAGCAAATGCCAGTTCACCAAGTATTAATATAAGATAAATATTAATCAAATAAAATCAAAGAAACACTAATACAATTGTAATGGGGGGCCTCAGTACCCCACTATCACAAATAGGAAGATCAACTAGACAATCAACAATGAAATGTCAGAACTGAACCAAACTTTTAAACAAATAGACTTAGTCAGTGTCTACAAAGTATTCCACAACATCAGAATGTGCATTCTTCTCAGCTCCAGAAGAGATGTTCTCCAAAACAGATCATACACTAGTTCATAGAATAGGCTTAAGTAAATGCAGAGAAACTGAAATTATCCCACACATGTTATCAGATGACAGTGCAATGAATTTGGGAATCAATGACAAAAGGAACCACAAGAACTTTATAAACACATGAAAGTTAAATAACACCCTCCTGAACAACCAATGGGTCACAGTCACAGATGAAATTAAATAAAAATATCAGACCGTATCTACAATTAAATGATAATGGCAATACAACTTACCAGAATTTATGGGACACAGTGAAAGCAGATCTATAAGGAAACTTTATAGTGGTCAATTCCCATATCAGAAAAACAGAGCAAGCCCAAATAGCCTAATGTTAAACCTCATGCTTCTAGAAGAAGAATAGTGAATCAAGCCCAAACTGGAATAAGGGAGGAAATTATAAAGATCAGAGCAGAAGTTAATGCAGTGGAGATTAGCAAATAATACAATGGATCAAAGAGTTTGTTCTTTGAAACATTAAATAAGGTTGACAAACCCTCAGCTAACCTTATCAAAAAAAGAAAACACTCAAATCCATGCAATTAGGAATGAAAAGGGGAAGTCACCACATATTCTGCAGAAATCCAAAGATAATCAATATTTACTTAGAGAAGCTCTATTTTAATAAGACAGAGAAAACAGAGGAAATGGGCAGATCTCTAAATACATATGAATTACCAAGGCTGAAAAATTCTCTGCAAACCAATATCAGTCAAAGAAATCAAAGATATAAAAAACGAAAGAAAGAAATTGAAGATGTGGTTAAAAACCTCCCAACAAAGAAAAACCTAGGCTCTCACTGAATTTTATAACGAATTTAGCAACCTAATGCTGCTACTTCTCTAACTCTTTAATGAAAGTGAAAGAGAAGCAATTCCAGAGAAGAATCCAATCAAAAAAGAAAGCTACAGGCCAGTCTCCCTAATGAACAGAGATGCAAAAATCTTCAATAAGAGATTGGCAAACAGAATGGAGCCAATCACCAAGTAGGATTCATCTGGAAATGCAGGGGAGCTTCAACATATGCAAATCAATAAATATAACACAGAGACAAGGAGAGAGACCAATTGATCATCTCAATAGGTACACAAAAAGCATATGACAAAGTTCAACACCCATTCATGATTTAAAAAGAAACTACAGAAAATTGGAATACATGGTCTTTATCTCCATTTGATAAAATCTATCTGTGACAAACCAACAGCCAACATCATACTAAACGAACAAAAACTGAAAGCTTGCTCTCTACAATCAGGAACAAGACAAGGATGTCCACTGTCACCACTGTTATTCAATATACTCTTGGAATCTTTAACCAGAGCAATTAGACAAGAGAAAGAAATAAATTAGAAGACGAAAGAAAGAAGTTAAATTATCATTATTTGTACATGACTTGATATTCTATACAGAAGATCCCAAAAACTCTACCAAGAGATTCAAGTTTAATAAGCAAATTCAGTAGCAAAGCAGGATACAAAGTCAACATTCAAAAATCAATAGCACTCCTGTACACAAACATCAAACTCACTGAGAGAGAACAAAATGGAACAGCATCTTCCACACTAGCATGCAGAAAAATGAAATGAATGTGATCACATTATGCATATCTAAAATGTATAATAAACTTAGTTAACTAAAAAACATCTTTTACACTTGTCAAAATAATTTTTAGTATTCTCTATACTGTCTTGTTAGATTTTAAATGTTTAAAATAACTCTTAGAAAGAATGTATTTACTGAAATATCTGTTTCAACTTTATTTTACAATTCTGATGACAAATTGTCAAAGCTCTCATCTTTTAGTGTCCTAATTACAAAATAGACAGATTTAGACTTGACAATGGGCTCTCTGTATACTCAACATAAGTGCCACTCTTTCTAATCTCTGTTATTGCTTGAATTTGGCAAGAAGGGCTTATGACATGGACTCCAACCATCTGTCACATCCCCTCCACAGCGGGACATCTTCTGACTGACCATCACCAGGGAAATGTACTTTGGCACTGAGGGACAAGACAGCAGAGAATCAGCTGGCAAAGCTTTTAGAAGAGAAGAAAACGCATTTGGAGTCAAGGGAAAAGTTGCTGCCACCCAAAGAGTCACCTGCGTGTCAACCTAAACAAATATGTAGCGTTACACAGGTTCTAAGAGAGGGTTCTTGTGCATGATTGCCTAAAAGTCCTTCTAACAGATCTTGACATTGGCTTTCTTTGGTATTAAATGACTTAACAATTTTTAGTGAGACTTTTTCAAGCTCAAGCGTCTGGCTTCATTTTGCTTGTGGTCTGGCTATCTTTGAAGGAATCTACCTGCCAATTCAACAAGCGACAGACAAATGCTTTATTCAGCCAAATGGTGTGGCACTTTGAAGTCCCCAAGATCAAGAGCTAAACTACAGCAAGGAGGGAGTTGTAATTAGCACTGCAAAATGGAACTTTAGTAGTTAAATGTTTTTCTTTTCCTTAAAGACTAGTGGCTTCACCAAACTTCCTCAAGTCTAGTATATAAATGGTTGCTCCCACCTCTCCTCAGCCAAGCTGAGTGGACAGGTGCTGGGCCTGGGAGACAGGAGCCCACAAGAAAGTGGACAATGAGCCAAAGACGACTGGAAACATAGAGATCTGCATGGACCCTCTGTGTACACCCTGCCCTCTGTTCCTCACCAGGAAGAGCCTGTACACAGGCTGTACACCTGCATACCTGTACACAGAAAGATGATGATTTGAGGAAAATAGCCTGCCCCGTCTCCTCAGAACTAGCTTGGAATAAATCCTTTTCCCTTTACATTTAACCAAAATGTATAACTTCTTTTGATTTGGTCAATAGCGAGAAATGCTAGGCATATAAATTTAATTATATAAACCAAAGTGGCCGGTAACGGTATCAGGTTGAACATTAAAATATATTACACCGTAGCCACCAATTACGTCTTCAGTAAAAATTTCCCATTGTGCGAAATCACTGTAGTGATTAAAAAAAAAATTCAAATGTTGCCATTAGAGTTTGAATCCTTATGGTGAGATTTAGTGCACACAGAAATGAATAAACTTTTTTACAACTCATAATTGTTAACTCCTCTGTTTTCCCCCTTCTTCATTTCTCTCTTGGTCTCATAAACTCAGTTTGAATTCTGACCATTGAGCAATAGACAAGAAAATCAGCACAGCCACCCCATAAGAGTGGCACTTATGTTGAGTTTACAGAGAGCCCATTGTCAAGTCTAAATCTGTCTATTTTGTAATTAGGACACTAAACAATGAGAGCTTTGACAATTTGTCATCAGAACTGTAAAATAAAGTTGAAACAGATATTTCAGCTTCCTAGAGGCTCACCACATGCCACTGGCTCGTCCCGTTCCTGAGGACAACAGCAGCGCATCCATGGCTGTATTTCAACCACTGTAGGGACGAGCTGGCCACCAGATGGGCAAGCGTAGGTTGATAGAACACCTGGGAGGTTTCCTATGGGAATGTACTTTGAACACATCTTATCTGAGTCAAGTAATGATGCACTTTCAAAAGAACAAATGCTTTATTCAGCTAAAAAATCTGCATAGACCCTGCTGGACAAGAGAGTTCACAGAGGGGCAAGGCTGGCTCCTAGCCCTGTCCTTCCCCACCAGATCTTTAAGAAGAGGTCAGGAGGTGACCAGGGACAATCGAGTCTCTGCAACAGGCTCCTCCTGGTTCCCCAGGCTGCAGATTTGTTGTCCCTTTGTATTCTTGGTTCTCTGGTGCAGCTGGCTAGAGAGGAAACCCACTGAGAACCACTCCACACCCCAGCAACAATGTGCAGGGTGCAAATCCTTTATTCTAGCCTAAGTCCTGACTCCCAAATTGCATGATGTCCTAACTGTCCCTGCTAGGGAATAACTCCAACCTTCCCTCCAGAAACATCGCTCCCACCCAGTCTCAGGCACCTAAAATCCGACCTGAGGGCTGACTGTTAATCTCAACTCTCTAACCTGGAGTTAAAGCCTGATTTGGCTCCTGAGGGAGAAGCAGGCACCAGCCTCTTCCTGCAAAGGTTGCCTTCCTGCTCTCACGGCCACCAGGCGGCGCCTGACAGGAAAAGGGACCGGGAACAGCTACCTGATCCTGCACATTGCAGCTCCGGGTGCAGGACTTCAAGCCGTTGCTCTGTTGCTCCGAAGTCCCAGAGATCCTTGCAGAAAAAACAACCCGAAACCCGTGGAGTCCGGCCCTGGTCATGCGCTGGCTGCCAAAACTCCTCCAGCTTCTCTGTGTTTCTTGTCGCAGCTTGAGGATTAGAGTATAAACCAGCCACCTGAAGATGCCTGCGACAGAGCCGCACCGGAGCCAGCCCTACCTGCTGCTGCGGACTCCGCAGAGCCTGTAGCAGCTGCCGGGACCGCCCTGGCGCACAACGTGGCACAGAAAGGACCTCTGGTCATCTGACATCCGGAGACTCATGCAAGGTACTAACAGAGTAATACATACTCCCTGTGCTGTTAGCATGAATGCTACAGGGTAAATTTGAAATCTTTGCAGAAGTGAGCATATTCTTGGAAAAAATAGAGCCGCAAAAAATGACTCAAGGGAAAACACTTATCTTATAATACTTAAAATACGGATTCATAATTTTCTTTAAAAATCTTCCCTTAAAAAGTTAGACCCGGGGGGCTGGGAATTTAGCTCAGCGGCATAAGCGCCTGCCGTGCAACCAGGTGATCGTGAGTTCGATCCCCGGTACCGATAAAAAAAAAAAAAAAAAGATTAAAAAAAAGTTAGACTCGGGCTGAGGATTTAGCTCAGCAGTTCAAGAAATTGCCTAGTAAGCAGGAGGAATTAAAAAAAAAAATCAGACCCCATTCAAAATTCCAAACATTTAAATGCCAGATAAAATTTTGTACAAGATTTTCTAGACTATAGAGTCAGCACCACTGATTCATACTAATTTAACAGACCCCCCCCCGACCTCTAAAAATAGTTACAGTAAAAAAAAATGAGTGTCATCTGTCATTCATAAACATAGATGCAAAAATCTTCATCAAAATACTACGAGACGTAATCCAGTGATAAATAAGGTACGTGCATCTAGTCTTAGTTCCTGAGTTATCTCAGGAATACAATGTTCTTTATCCCAGCATGGAGAGGGATGGGGGTCCAGCTACCTGGGAGGCTGAGCAAAGTAGGAGGATGACAAATTCAAGGCCAGCCCCGGCATGTTAGTCTCAAAAGAAAAAAGGCTGAGGATGTGTTTCATTGGCAGAGCACCCTGGGGTGCCAACTCTAGCAATGGAAAAAAATTCTTTAAGAAAGATGTATGTAAATCACTATATGAATAGGTTAAAAGAGGAGGAAATATCATTACTGCTGCAAACAATGAAGGGAAAAAAAGCATTTTAAAATTCAAAATCTCTACAGAAGGTCATAAGGAAAATGGACTGGGACTCAACGGGACTTCTTTGACAGAAATATCTAATATGTAGGCTAAGATAAATATGAAACTAGGAAACACGCGTTATGAGGACGTCTCACTGTTCAGTTTCCACTTATTACTGCGGATTGAGACCATCCAGCACAGAAAAAGGAACACACTTGTGTAGAAATAACATGTCATTTAGGGGCAACTGTGGTACATCTGTACACATGAAAGCCGGGAACCAACGGGCATTAGCTTTTGTTCACATTTATAACCTTTGTTTCATCATATTGGAGAAAATGCTCTTTCCTTTTCCTTCTTGTCCAAAAGCAGCTCTCGCTAGCTTAGTGTGTTTAGGTGATTTAAACCCGGCCCATGTATTTTGTGTTTTTCCTGTATGTAAATACATGCCGGTATCCAAAAATAATGTTGCTACTTTCTCCTTTGTGTCATACTTATCAGACAGTAAAAGTCACTCAGAAACTTGATTTTTCATGGAGCATTTATCCCACAACATTCTCAAAATTGTGCAGGTCTCATCACTGTGTTTAACTGTGCTAAAGCTAGTTTGTATCTTACAGTTCCTTCAAAGATGCATGTGGTAAAGGCTTGGTCCCCAATGTGGCATTTTAGAAAATGACAGTATCTGTCAAAGGCAGGGCTTAGGGGAGGTCTGTAGGGTATTGGAGGGGTGACCCCAGCTCCTTCCTCTTTCTTTGGTTTCTTGGCCAAGCAGTGAGTGGTTTCGAGCCACCAGGATGCTCTGCCCTGCCACAGGTCCAAAGCAACACCGCTAACCCACCATGGACTGAAGCCCCCAAAACAGAGGCTACATAAGCCTTTCCTCTTCCTAAGCTGATGATCTCAGGCATTTGCTGTCGTAATGGAAAGCCGGCCAACACAGCAAGGTTCCTTTATATGAGTAACCTTGTTGGAGGGCTCATGATGCGAGAACACAAAGGACGTCCTTGTGGGATGTCCACAGGAGAAGCGCTAGGCATCTCAAACTGGAGTAAATACTCTAAGTGGCCCATCCTGTGGCAGAGAGCAACTGCTTCCCCACCTGTCCTCAGTCTTACTATGGTAACAGAAGGAAGATGTTCACAAAATGACACAGGGTGTAAATCACAGCAATACACGCAAGACATGCTTTATTCTGCAAATGAGTACTCCAGAATTTGGTTTCAATATAAGAAGTATAAAATATAAATTACATAAAATAATTATGAATGTAGGCAAAAGCATGTCAAACTCTGCAATGGTTATCTCAAGAATGGGAATGAAGTACAAAAGGGACTGTCTAAGGTGTTCCATTATAAATCTGTATTGCTGAAATTAATAAACCTGGCCTATGTGGCATTGTAGTTCAATACTGTCACAGCAGGACGAAGGACCATTCAAAGATGGAGGTGTGCATCCCAGTGTTTCTCTGGTGTTAGAAAGCAAAAATGTAAAAAAAGAACCAAATAAGAACATTTTGCAAAATAGGAAGAAAAT
The DNA here is from genome assembly GCF_034190915.1 of Cavia porcellus. NCBI lineage: Eukaryota > Metazoa > Chordata > Mammalia > Rodentia > Caviidae > Cavia > Cavia porcellus. The sequence continues at coordinate 36,563,248 of NW_026947511.1, read as the reverse complement.
GTTCAAATCGGGAGGAAACTAGGGAGACCAGAGGAGGAAAGGAAAGAAGGGAAAATTTTTAAAAAATGAGAAGGAAAACATGGAAACAGAGATGCTGCAAATGGAAAGGAGAGGTTGAAGGGATGGTAGGGGAACAGGGAAAGAGTTACATCGTACAAATACGAATTCTTGATGATGAATGTGATCATTATGCATAACTAAAATGTACCACTAAAATCTGAATAAAAATAAAACACAACAAAGGAAAAAGAGCTGGACTAGATACAGATATGATAACTGTAAAATTTATTGTAAAATACACAAAAATCCAGAATACAGAATTCAAATATTTTCATGTACGATCTCAAATTATAGACCTCTTAGTTTTTATTGTAAAATAGTTTGATTTGTATAAATAAGTAAATAAATAAAAGTACAAACTATTCAAAAAAAAATACACGGGTCCCAGGATTCACCTGAAAACTCGGACCAACACGTGGCAGATGCCCGTGTGGGTTCCCTCAGATCCAGTGGAAGCACATGCCCGGCCACTTGTCTGTCCCACTCTGGATTCCCAGGATTAATTTTCTTTTTGTTTTTTGCATCTGTATAGGAAGATAATTTGTGTTTATCTCTCCTCTTTTTTTTTTTTTTCAGGTTTTTTCTTTTGGTTGGGGTTTTTGTGGAGGGTTTTTTGTTTTTTTTTTTTTTGGTAATTTGCATTTTGACTGTTTTTGTTGTTTTTATTTTGGAGGGTTTGGGGGGTTTTATTTTTTCTTTTTCTTTTTCTTTCTTTTTTTTTTTTTTTTTTTTTTTTTTTTTTTTTTTTGGTTTGTTAGGTTTGGTTTTGGGTTTGGTTTTGTTCTAGGGGGAGATTTGGGGATTTTTCTTCCAGGTGCAGGTTTCCATAGAGCATTCCTGAGGTCAGCATTTTCATGCACAAACTCTGAAAAGTCTTTTCCTTTTCCTTCTGTGTGCTGACACCGGAAGGCCCAGACCCACTGCTTCCTGGCATCAACACGGTTTCTCACCACCAGTCCTGACCCCAGAAGCTCACACCTGCAGGCACCTTGGTCTAAAAATACTAAATTTCAGGGCTCAGCTGCTCTGCAGGAAATCACTGCATCTCTTGCCCAGAAGGCACTGGTGGAGACTTGTCCACTGTCAGCACCGGCGCCTCCTGACACTGGTAGCATAGGGCTTTGCCAGTAGCTTTCTGCTGTGGTGCAAAGAGGGGTGTCTGCTCCCCTAAATTCCTGGGACTAGAAATTTGCCCAGGGATGCACTGGCAGTTCTCTTGGTAATCCTGAGGCTGTGGCCACTGTTGCAGATGGTGTCCCCCCCTCACCTGGCTGCTGTCCTGCAGAGGGCCTCTGAAGCTGCCGCTGGCAGCCCATTCCCTTCCTATTAAACACTCAGAGGAAAACCAAGGGTCTCCCCATGACTCACAATCTGCACTTTGAAAATACTGCCTGGATGTAGTAGGATAAACAAAATTGGCTGGTGAAGGGCTAGAGGAAGGTTCACTTCTTGGACTATCTATATACTCTGAAGCACAACTTGATTGCATGTTACTACCTGTGGCCCCGAAGTCTCGTAACCCAACCCATTCAGTAGGAACCCCCTCTGTGTCCTGAGAAGAGTAGCCAGCTCTGCCTAGAAAAGCATCCTGGCCATAAAACGATTGTACTCTGGTATTCTTGTAGCGTGTGAGTGAAGAACCTTGAACAGAAAACTCAGGACATCTCCTGGTGGTGAAGATTCTATGCTTCTCTTTAGGTGGTAGTCTGGCTCTTCTATTTTGGAACCAATTCTAAAGAGAAAGAAAAAACAAGTCTAGTGTTCTAGTAATATCTACAGTGCATTTCTACAATGAGCGAGAATTGTACAGGTCTTCTTAGTCTTAGCATTACTGCTAATTTGCCTTCTGGCCTTCAGAAGTCTTGACAATTGAAGATCCCCTTCCCCTTGGCTGCTTGCATTATAGAGATTGTGAACTATGTTTGATTCCAAATACCCAACTGCATCCAAAGTTCCCAGTGGCCTTTCTAAATGTGCAAATGAAGGTTTTTAAAATCTTCCACTGACCTGTCTGCAACCTATTTATAATCCTCAGCAGTTAGAATAGACTCCCTGAAACAGATTTCTACCCCTTCCTCATTTTATTAAAGTTGTCCTACCAGGATATCATCAGGATCAAGGTGTCCTAAATTATATTCTTAAACTCATCATATGCAAAGGCCATGCACAGACAAAGCAAGAGATTTGCATAAAGGAGCAGTACACTTTACAGGCCCGTAAACATTTCTCAGAACAACTGCAGTCTTTTATTTTCCTCCTCCACAAAATAAAGATAATCATACATGACAACCAGTCTGCAGAGTTTCAGAGCAAATGTGAAAATGATACAATTATTCTTAAGACTCTCTATCGAAACTAGCCAGGCTGCAATGGGACACTTTAGAGTCATGAGCACAGACGGGAGTATCTGAGAGCCCTTCCATGTTTGATCACTTCTTGTTATGGTTTGGATCTAGATGTGCTCCCAAAGCCTCATGCAATCATAAGTAGGCTTTCTCAGAGGTGGCTGGAATCTAGAGCATGGGGTGCTGGAATTAAGAGTGAGTGATTACTAAATCAGTCCCCTGATTGGTTTGGCATTGCCCTAGTCTTAGTAGCCTGGATACAATATCAGGGGAAAAAGAGACTTGTCTTGCCCTCGCTTGCTTTTACTGTCTTTTACATGTAATGACCCGTTGTTCTCTACAGTGACCCTCTGCCATGTGCCATTCTGCCTTGGAGCCAGCCAACTATGGGTTGAAACCTCTACAAACAGTAAACCAAATAAACCTTTTCTCTTTTAACTTTAGGTATCTGGTATCTGGTCTCAGCAATGAGAGAAAAATAACTAATAACTCATGGAAGCTCTGAATCCAAGTTCTGAATTGCTTTAGATTAATATCTAGAAGGACCATTGATCTACATTTGTGATCACTTAAAAAAAATTGTTAGTATGGATAATTGAGAGCATGGTGCCTCCAAAACTACTCCTACATTTCCTCTTTACAACATAATTATACACAGAAAAATCAGATGCAAGCAAAATCAATCAACCACTTGTCAGAGGTTACAGGAAGGAAATAGATCTCTTGCATACCAACCAAAAAATAAAATCTTCCATTCCACTGTCCTGTGTTCCTCTCCCTGTGAATTTCTGCTCCCAGTCACATCATAGGGATTCTCCAGGCACAAGCAGCTCATGTCAATGCTAGCCCTTTTCTAGTTATTATTGTATTCAGATTTTCTACTTATCCCACTTATTTGCAGGTCCTTTTAAGTATTTTCAGTTCATAGATTTTTTATATCACAGGAACTCCATTGCCTATAGTGAATTTGCTTACATTTTTCATTTATTCTCCAAAGCTGTTCTTATATTCCCTTTGCTTTTCCCACTAAACTTTCCCTCCATTTGCCATGCAAACAATAGCACCAATGATCCATGATAGATAAAAATAAATATGGAAGTGAATCTTAATTATGTATATAAAATAGTGCTGGGCATTGAACCAAGGACCTTACCCCCACTAGACAAGAACTCTACCATTCAGCTACTTCCCAAGCCCACATTTCTACAATTCTAATATATATGGAACAATTTTCTGCAACCATGACAAAAATTTCAAAAATAATCATATCATAAATTGGGTCAGAGATTTAACTCAATGGTGTAAGCACTTGCTTGGCAAGTGCAAGGTCACGAGTTTGATCCCCGGTAACAAAAACAAATCGATAAACTATCCCCCATCCCCAAAAATACTCCCACATACAACAAAGTGTTAGAAGCACTTACCAATCCGGGACTTTACAATACTGTATTTGGCACTTTATTTACTATCACTTCTTGTAGTTGAATTTACATATCACACATAACATGTTCACTGTAAAACTCCTAATGTTTCTGGCTGAGGATTTTTCCTCCTCCAAGCTTTCCTATATTGTTAAATATAAACAAATTCTGATTTTCCATTTGTTTAAACTAAAAATTCGGAGCTATCTTTTTCTCCATTTCTGCACACGCAATACCTCAGCAAAATACTATCATCTCTACCTTCAATATATATACACAGTCTTCCAGTTCTGCATAATTCCACAGCTAGGGCCCCAGGAAAACCCTCACAGTCCCTATCCTGGATTATGATAACTACTTAACTATTCTGTGCATCTAAGCTTGTCTAAGTTTTTGGTTAAATTTATTTGTACTGCATTCACAACCACTTTGAAGTACATTTTAAAAACGATCACCAAAAAACTCTTTCCTATGTAATGCATAGTAATGAAACTTTTCCATAATTCCTTTATTTTCTGTATTATGTACGAAAAGATATATCCATGCAAAGCTATGAGGATTAGACTTACTTCAATGACATACAGGTGACAGTGGATTTGATTAGCTAATTGCTTCCTTGTTGTGAAATCAGGATAAGGATCCTGCTCAAATGACTGATTCAGGACCCACAGTTCGCCTTTTGTAAATCTGTGTCGTGGTCTTCTTCTTCTATGTCCTGCTCCTCTTACGTTATTCTGATTATCTCCTTGAGCTGGAGATCCTGAAAAACGTGGAAAGAAAAGCATGAGGGAATATTAGCAGAATAAAAGGAAGACAAGATGATTTGTTGACTAACAATTCGTAAAATAAGACTTAAAAAGTAAAACTCCACCTCATACTTATTTTTAGAATAAAAGGAAGACAAGATGATTTGTTGACTAACAATTCGTAAAATAAGACTTAAAAAGTAAAACTCCACCTCATACTTATTTTTAAAAGTACTGTAAATTAAAAACCTATCTTTAAAATAAGTAGATTAGTTGTCGATGTGGAGTAACACACATCTATTCTCCTAGCACTCTAGAGGCTGAGGCAGGAGGCTCACTTCCTCAGGGAATATAACCAGCCTTGATAACAGAGTGAGATCTCACCTAAAAATAAATTCAGGAAATAAAATAAGATGATATTATCTATGATTTTCTGGACATGAAAAGATTTCTTTAGTCATAAGAAATGTTCCTACATTATAAAGAAAGAGACTGATGAAAAATACTCAGTAACTGAATAAGTACAAGGAAATTAGTTGTTCTTCTAGTTCTTGAAGTTTACAATTTCTCTGAGGTTTTCTTGCAGCCCTCTATCAGAGGGCTCCCTGCACCTTTTATAGGACATCTCTTTCTCTAGTTATAATTTTATTTCTGCATGACTTTTTCCAGTCTCTTACTCAACTCAAGTCTCTCTCTCTCTCTGCCTTGGACAGCAAAATCTTTGGCTCTGAGAAGGTCCTTCAATTGTTCCCATTCCTTCATTTCCTACATCTCACTAATTCCTTTTACATTAACAAGGCGGTCCTCTTTCTCATAAAGCTCTTGGATCTTTTCTCCAGTTCCTCACTGGTTTCCTTTGATTCCTTTTGAACACCTGTTAGTTGTTTGAGCCCAGAGGGATTCAGCCTTGCTCATAAGTGCTTTCTTATCCTGTCAGGCAGCAATGAGCAACCTTAAATTCCTCTTCCGTTTCCTGGTGGTTAGCAATGATCTCTGATGTGCTCTGGGAGTTGGTCACATTCTGACTGGATGACTTCTTGCAGCCTCTGTAGATTGTCTCTCCTTAGCTAAGGATGACGCTTGGTCACAACTTCGCTGAAGTCTCTCAGACAACTGGAGCTCCTCCATTTCTCCTCGTAATAGTAGAAGTCTTTGGCTTCAAATTGCCTCTACAGTTGCCCCATCTCACTCATGACTCTGATCTTTTTCTTCCACACCGAAGGGCTGTTGTTATTTGTCTTGAACTTCTTAGATTGTAACCAAAGTGTCTCTAGTATTTTCTTTCAACTGATCACTTTCACCTTCAACAGCTTCTTTTACCAGTTTAAAGTCATCTCCTTCTTTAGATACTTTGTCTTTTTCTCACTTTATGAGAGGTTCTAAAGGGTTACTTGACTCACAGATGGATAATCATTGTGAATGTTTGCATAGACTCTCTTGACATGGAGAAGGCAATTGAAACCCAGAAAGAGCTTTCAACTAGAGTAAGAGCAAACCTCTCACTTCAACCCCTACAAACCAACCAGATTCTTACCATCAACTGGAGGCAGGCATTCCATGGAATTGCAGAGTCATGAAGAAACTTAAAAGTATAGGCTGAGCCATGGGTCAAAGACAAAAGAAGAACAACATGAATCCATCAACAAGCTTGGGATGACTTTCATTGATGAAGTGGAACAGCAGAATGAAATGCACGTTAAAATACAGCACCTCCAACAGGCCCAGGAGGGATGTGGCACAGGGTCCAGGAGCCTCAAGCTGAACCAGCATAGGGATCTGCCTATTGATGAAATTCTCAAACTTCTCAGAAAGTGACTTCCCCAGCATAAAGACTGAATTTCAACAAACACTAGGTAATAGGAAAGAAATGGCTCTGTTTTTGGAGCAGAGGCTGAGGACTTATTTTGACATCCACAAAAAAGATGACAGCAGTTGTCATGTGAATGACTTCTGTATTAGCAAAATAATAGAGTATTAATGAACTGACAGAGTTTGAGGAAAGGGGTGCTGTCAGAGGCAAAGAGCAGCAGCAGGACCAGAGATCAGTGAGAGAGAAAAGGCAGAACCCTGTGCAGTGACCACCACAGGCTGTTCCTCCTGGTGTCCGGCCCCTGTGGTAATCTTGCCACATGAGTCTGCAGGAGTCTTCGTGCTACACTGCTGACCACAGAGCTGCACCGCTGAGCACAGAGAAGACTCAGGAGCTGGGAACTTCCTTGTGTGAGGGAAAAGAAAGTGCTGTGCGTAAGGAAAGCGAGATTATAAAGATGCAGGAAGAACCTGAAATGTCCAGTGACACAATAGTAAAACATCAAACTTAAGCTAATATAGCAAATAAATTTCCTGAAAAAACAAATGAAATGGCCAGGGATCATAGTGCACTCCTGTCATCTCAGAATTTAGAAAAATGAAGCAGGAGGATTGCCATGAGTTTAAGGCCAACCTGGGGCTACTTAGAGAGTTCAAGGTCTGCTTGGACTACATACCAAGACCCTGCATCACAAAAAAAAAAAAGAAAAAGAAAAAGAAAAAGAAAAGATCCCAGCACCACGGAACAAAGTTGCTTTAGGAGCTATGCCATATAAGGAGGAAACTGAAGCCCTCAAAACAAAGCTGGTGAACCAGGCATGGTGACACATGCTTGTACTCCAAGGACTCGGGAGGTTGAGATAGGACTGCCTTGGGTTCAAGGCCAGTCTGCACTCCATACTGAGTTCAAGGCCAACCCAAACTACATAGTGAGACCCTGTCTCAAAGAACAAACACAGAAACAAAACCAAAGCTGGTGAAATTAGACCCAGAAGATGAAAACTGCCCGGGAATTTGAGAACAAAACTGCATCTGTAAAAGACCATCAAAATGAGAGAATATCTGAGAAGACCCAAGAAGAAGGCCCAAGACACCTCGATGGTCTCAGCACCCTGCGACTCTCAGCCTCCACTAAAGCCCTGACCTGTGGACGTGGTAAGTGGCACCCTGCACTGCACTCAAGCTGCAGAGTGAACACCGGAGGCTGGGGAATGAGCTGGTGAAGCTGAAGAAACACAAACGTGCAGCAGAGGGACGGGCTGCTGAGCAACTACAAAGTCCAGGGAGAAGAGCACCTCAAAAGAGAGGCTCTCAAAGAATTACCCAGGAGAATTTGCCAAAGGCAGAAAGCACAGAATCCTGTGCCACAGGAATCACCACAATCTTGGCTTTTGACCCCTCCTTCCCATCTAAGTCCTTTCTGGCCCCTCATCCAGTTCAATGTTTTGACAACTCAAGCCAAGCCTTTGCCCAGAGGACCAAGCTACAGGAGGACAGAATGTGGGATGCCTGCCCATCACTGCAGGGGAGGCTGAGGCAGGAGAATTGGGAGGCTGAGGAATGTGCCTAAGTGCAGAGCCCAGGAGGTTCCTTGGCCTGCAGATGTAGGCTCCTTCCCACTGTCTCTCTCTGTCTCCTCCTTCTTCTCCTCCTCTCCTCCCCCAGGGTGATGTCTGTGTCCAGCAGAAGTTGGGCTTGGTTTTCACTTGGCCACTGTAATTGGAAGATGAAGGAACAAGAATAGTCAAGAATATTCCAGCAAGACCTAGTTGTGTAAGGCAATGCTCTCAAACGTTACCCTAGTTTATTTGTGTATAGAATATCTGTGTAAAGCATATTTGTGTAAAGAATAAGATTACTAAAGCAAATTCCAGACTGTCCACATAGGTACAAAGTGCAGAACTTTGTCAAAGTTATTTGTATATGACTTGGGCATTAGCAAAATTACAAACTCCTTTAAGTCCTTTGTGCATGGAATAAACGAGTAATTCTGAAACACAAAGAGAAGACCGGGGAGAAGAAGGAGGGAGATGGTGATGGAAGTTGGGAGGAAGCTATTCCTCACTTTGCAAAGGGACCCATATTTGGAGTCTCAGCCTGCACTGACAATGCCCAGAGAGGCCAGCTCATCCCCCCTGATAAATGGGGAGAGTTGAACTCAGATGGGGGAGGTGTTCAAAACCTAAATAATTGTAACTTTTTTCCTCTGTCCTCCATAAATGTCTCCTTAATGAGGATTAGGAGGTGATGGTTCATTGGACTCTGGTTTCTGAACGTCACACACAGCCCTCCAGGAGTGGACTAGTGTCTTCTGTGCTGAGCCCGGTTCCACAGTTTATATATAGAAAGGATCAAAACTGGGCTTGGTGACGCCTGTAATCCCAGCACTCTAGAGACTGAGGCAGGATTGTTTTGAGTTCAAGGCCAGGCTGCCCTACACAGCAGACCCTGTCTCAAAAAGGTGGAGGAGGGGGAAAGGATCAAAAAGCAAATACAGACCTGGGCGTGGAGGCACACGCCTGTAATCCAGCACTCTGAAGGCTGAGACACAATTGTATTGAGTTCAAGGCCAGCCTGCACTATACAGCAAACCCTGTCTCAAAAAAAGGGGGGGGGGGGGCAGAAGGGGCCAAAAAACAAACACAGAGCTAGGTGTGGAGGCACACACCTATAATCCAGCACTCTGGAGGCTGAAACAGGATTGCTTCAAATTTGAGACCACCCTGGGTCACATAGGTAGTTGAAGGCCAGCCTGAACTACATAGAGAGACCCTGTCTCAAAATTTTTGTTAAAAAAAGTTAAAAAAAAACACCAAAATAACCAGCTCTAATGCTGCTACCCATGTTAGAAATTACCATCTTGCCCGCTTCCATATCAGCTCTACATTTTCTGTGGTGCAAAGGACAGTTTCCTTCTGAAAAGAAGAGCAAGGGCTGTACTCAGCCGTGGCAGTGAGCTCCGGAGGGGCCAGTCAGGCTTTTAGCCTGCTGGAAGGACTGGACTGGGCAGGAGAGTAAAGCAAGTGACGCCATTAATAATTCAGGTTGGCAGAGCGCTTCCCTAGGAATTCAGTACCCAGCACCACATTCTCCAAAGTGTGAGAACCATCAGGCTCTCCGGCTGGGAGTCACCACACTGCCGCGTGGTTTGAAGGAACACAAACAAAGGGAAGAGATGTGGCCACCCTCTGTTCACAGCGCAGTGAGCCCTGGGGATGCCAGCTCTGTGTGTGTGTGTGTGTGTGTGTGTGTGTGTGTGTGTGTGTGTGTGTACATGTTTTGAACTGTGTAGCTCAGGCCGGCCTTGAACTCACTACGTAACCCTTTCCGGTTTGAACTTGAGGCCTTCCTCCTGCCTCTAAGCACTGAGATCGCAAGCCTGCACCCGAGCACAACCCCACATCTTCTCAAAACCAAGAAGAAAAAGAGATGCGGAAGGGAGAGGAGGAAAAGGGAACGCAAAAAGGAATTAAGATGTGTTTTGTGTGTGTACCAAGTCCACACTGGGAATGTAAACATTATGTACTGAAAATACATAATAATACAAAACATTTTTTTAAAAAAAATTAAAACTGCCATATGTATACGGTAAAAAATATAAGCACTGTCTTACGCATCCATAGGTTCATTTTAAAATATGCGAGCCTCTCAGGAAGTACTGTCCAACTCCACTTCCACTGTCCAGCAGCGATGGGTGGTCACCTTGGTTGTCCCCACCTACAAGCCTGAGCAAGATTCCTCTCTTCTTTCCCCTCCCCTCCTCTTCCACTTCCCCTTCCTCTCCTTCTCTCCTCTGTCCTGGGGGTTGAACCCAGGATCTTCACCTTCACCCTTGGTTATATCCACAGTGTTTTGTGTTTTTGTTTTTTTTTTTTCCTTGACATGGGGACTGGCTAAATCACTAAGTGGCCCAGGTTTGGCTTGAACTTCAGATTCTCTTAGTTGCATTTTTAAGGGAGGAAAGCTGGAACCCCTACAAAACACTAGTAGGATCCCAGTATCCGGGAAGCTGAGGCAGGAGAATCACAGCAAGCTCAAGGGCAATCTGGGCTATATAGTGAGTTCAAGGCCAGTCTGGCCCAGATAGCAAGACCCTAAGAACTCCAAACACTAAGAAACACTAAGAAAACCAAAGAAAACACTAACAGGTCAGGTACACAGCCTGCCCCAAATGCAACAGGCTTCAGTTCCCCCATGGAAAACTCACCACTGGCCTCCATGAAGACTTCCTGTGCGGGGTCTCTTAAGCACTGCTTCGGGCTTCCTTCTTACGGGGCGCTGGGCCCTGGGCGCTGGCAGGCCGTGTGGGCTCTGGGCAGGTCGAGATCTCTCTAGTGCTACCTCAGCTCACGGCCTCTTGGGATGCTAGGGCTGACCTTGACCTCTGGTGCTACCGCGATACAGCGCCCCCGCGGGTGCTACTGCGCTCTGCAATCTCTGGAGAGGCAGTGAGCACCTTGGAGCTGTAGGTTTTCAATGGAACATCGCCCCGCCCAGGAGAGACACCGCCCTACCCTAGGCCCCGCCCCACCATAGCCTGGTCTGCTTTGCCGAATTGGACTTTTCCTACCCTTTCACTCATTGACAATGTAAACGCTGAAACTCACTTGTGGATTCCATTCCTCACGTAACCTTTAGTGTTTTTTTTTATTTAAAGAAAGAAAAAACAAAACAGAAAAAGGGTAGAAACAATACATAATTTGAAAAAAAATAAACAGCAAGAAATCACTTGTTAGCTGGGCATGGTGCTCACACCTGTAATCCCAGCACTTGGGAGGCTGAAGTGGGAGGATCGTTGGGAGTTCGAGACCAGCCTGGGCTACAGAGAGAGCTCAAGGCCATCCTGAACTGCATAGCGAGACTCCATCTCAAAAAAGACAAAAAAAAAGAAAGAAAAGAAAAGAAAGAAAGAAATCACTAGTTGATAATTACATATTGGCCTCTTACAAATAGTTACAAAAGTGAAGCAAGGGGGCTGGAAATTTAGCTCAGCGGCATAAGCACCTGCCTTGCAAGCAGGCGGTCGTGAGTTCGATCCCCAGTATAGATAAAAATGAAAAAGACAAAAAAAAAAAAAAAGTGAAGCAAAAGCGGATGTTCAAACAGTAAGACTGCAAATGGTTCTGTTCAACTATCCAACAAAAACTTAGCAATATGGTTATCAATCTCACAGACTTAAACATACATGCAGTTATCCTAATCTTTCTTCATGTATGTTAAGATTAAACAAAACCAAAGCAGGCTAAAGCCAGTCTGAACAAAGAATAATAGTATTGCTGGATTTCACATCGTAACATTGTGGGATCAGCACTGGGTAGCGTAGTGTCTCTTTTTCTTCAAAGCAGTTGTTCATTTCATCATGCGTTATATCCTCATGTAATCTTTAATGTATATGGGGTTGTTTTTGTTTTGCTTTGTGTCAGAGTCTCACTGTGTAGATTCAAATTCACAGTGATCCTCCTGCATCAGCCTCTCAAGTGCTAAGATTTCAGGCTTGCGTCACCATGCCCAGTGGTCTTGAGGACACTGGAAGCAGAATCATGCACTGATCCTTACCCCAAATTTATCCCTGACCCCAAGCTGATTCTTGACCCCAAGCCTCATGCTTAGCCTGTTCCAGGCTGCTGACAAATGAGGACGGGGCCCCGCCTGGCTCACAGATGACCACCTCACTTGATTTACCTTTGGTCAAAGAATTCTCAGCTTAGAGGCAGCAGAATCCCTCGGGTTGCTATCAAGGACATCAAACACAGAAGATGCAGGTTCTGTGCCTGTTACTTCATCTAATTCATCTTTTCTTCTTTCTAAACCCAGGATCTTCACACCGAGCTGCATCTCCAGCTTTTTCATTTTTTACATTGAGAAAGTCTCACGAAGTCACTGTGTTGTCCAGGCTAGGCTTAAACATGTTGTCCTCCTGCCTCAGCTTCCTGAGGTGCTGGGATTACAGGCTTAGCTGTCACACTCAGCCATCCTGTTTTTGAAACAGTCCCTGAGAGCCAAATCTCCACTTTCCAGGTGCAGAAACCACGGACCTGAAGTTCTTCCCAACACTCTGGGCCTGTGTACTTTTTCAAAGCTGGGGAGAGAAAACAGTGCGTGGGATGATTTAGGGATTTTACTTTTTTCTTTATTTTGAGTTTTTTTGTTTTGGTTTGGTTTGGTTTTGGTTTTGGTTTTTTACCTTCCAGGTACAGAAAATACAACCATGCTTAAAAATTATTTCATATTAATCAGCCAAGGTGCCGATGGACCCAAAGCGGGCTCAGGCGTGGAGCCAGGCAGCAGGAGGACACCGAGGCACGTACCATGACCCTGCAGTCCCCAGGCCCAACTCCCTATGTGACAGTCTGCACCAGCTAAAAGGCTGGTGGACCGAGGAGGCTGTGGACCATGACAGCACGTCCAGTCCAGACATGCTTATGGCCTGCAGCTTTGGTGACAAGGATCTCTTTTTGCCCGTTTTGCCCAACCAGGGCTGTTGGGAGCCACTGAGCTAGTGATCATTCACAATTGCCCAAACAGGAGTGCCCCGAGGGCTCAGAGGACCTGAGAAATACCCTGAGGGCATGGAGTGCTGGAGGTGAACAAAGATATTCCAGCCACAAGAACATGGGGTATAATAAGATAGATACTTAAGCAAAGGGGCATGAGACAAGTGTGTAAATCAATGCATTGTGGTAAATGAGCAATCTTTTCCTCCCATCTGGAGGAAGGGCTCCACTGGACCCCAGGTTTCTGTCTCTATCTTTATTTTCTTCATCCTCTAGTTGACCTTCCCCCAGGGAACTTAGAGAAGCCTCATAGCCGCAACATGTGGCACACCAGCAGGTGCTCCTGGTCCAGCCTCTTCATCTTCTGGTCTGAATAGAATTCAGCTTGAGACACTGATGGTGAGACCCGAGATCTCTTTATCATGGTTGAAGAGCCCATGAAGCATCTCTGTAGGGTGGAGACCCAAATCACCATCACATATAGGATCACCGCCACATGTCCTAGGGCAGAGTTACCAGAATATCCTTTTCATTGACAATACCAGGGTTTTGACTGGCTGGGGAGCAAACTGAAAACCCCAGCCCACTCATCTCATTCTCATACATTGTGAGAAGTTTGTGGTGAGAGGCATCCTGGATTTTTTTTTTCTCAAAAGTTTGTGGAGACCAGAAGTAAAGCTTTGGATAAATTTCTGAAAAGAATTACAGATCATTCTGTGCTCTCTTTCCATGAACATTTTAATGTTTTCCTTATTGCTAAGGACCTAGATGCCTAAAAGAAGCAGGGGATAACATTGCTGACCAGAATGGATGGGTCAGTCAAACATATCACCAGATGCTATAGACAGAGGAGTAGCCGCTGGAGTTTGCAGTCACAGATGAATACATAGATACTATAGCACTCAAGCTGGGAACCATTGACTAGAAAGCCCTATGGATCATTAGGGAAGAAACAGAGTACCTTGTGGGGCTGAGAGAACGTGGATCTGTGTAGTCCACCTGGAGCACTTCAGAAGGTGAGCTGGTGGAGTCTCGGGAGAGAGGGTCAGCCTGTATCCAGGAACTGCTCTGAAGCCTTGGACGAGCAGCTGAAAGTTTCCTACTTGTGCTCAAGAAGTATATGTTATACCCTGACTCCATGAAGTGTACTGAAGAACAGAGATCGAGTTCAAGCAGAGTATGAAAACAAACCGGAAGCTGTGGGCCAGGGCAGAAAGATCATCCCAAGGTGGCATCAGAATAAATGTCAGGATCCTGGGGAGTGTCTCAAGCCAACCGGAAGGCCAACATGGAGAGGTAGCAGAACAAGCAGCAGGACCTCTGGCAGCTGCTCACGGACTTGGCTGACAAGAACATCTAGGATTATGAGAAGCAGTACCTCATGGTGTGGAGTTGACCCTTCCGCTGCCGCAGGAGAAGCCAGGGGCCAAGTAGGCTCCTTGGGACAAGATTTTCCTACCTACACAGGCATGGTTCCCTGTACCAGGATGTCCCTGCACTACCAGAGAAGTGGTGCTGTATCGAGGATCTGGCCTAGAACCCCAATCTCCCAAATGAATGTACAGTGAAGGCTTAAATAAATAAGATAAATGGTATGATTTTAGGGCTCCAGGAGGATTAAAACCCTTCTGTAGAGTTTGGGACTCCAAGGGCTAAGACAGGGAATGTCTCTGGGCAGCCCATATTTATTATTTTTTTTCAAACAATGCAGGAAACTGAACAGACTTTGGGAGTGGTTCAAGGACTTTGCTAAGTTACAAATTATATTTAATTTAGGAGAACTACCTTACATTAATTTCAGAGAAATATCTTAGGAGAAGATTTCCATGTCGCATTTCACTGCAGGAGTGAAACGCTTATAGCTACAGTCTTTATTTAGTTCATTGGAGTGGGGGCCAGTTGTCCTCAGCTATGACCTTATCTTGCCCTTTGAAGCATCTCTTTGTTTTCAGGTTGCCTGGGCCATGCCTTGGGCATGCCACAGCCCTGCGCGTGTGTTCAATTTCCAGTTTCGATGGCTCCCAATAGCACTGGACACAGAAGCACCTCTCCTTTGTGTTTTCTCTCCTCCTCTGCACCCCACAGATGTTTTCAATCAGTATTTATTCCTTAGTGAAGTCTGCAAGGCCATAACCATTTCTCAGAAAAAGAAGCATATCTCCATGTCATAAAGGAACCTGTTAACTGGAACACTATGCAGACTTGAAAGTGAGGAACACAGCAACCCACAGTTGACCTGTGACGTCTCCTGTTTCCTCTTTGGGGACAGCCAAGTTGCCTGTTATGGAGGAGAGTCCAGGTCCAGCTTTTCAGGGGCAGGAAGGGGTCATGAAAAGATGCTTACTATAGTGACACAGCAGCCCTGCCTTGACCCCTGTGAAGCAGGAGTTGGGACCTCTGAGTAACATCCTTAGTTTACACTGTCCTATAGCTGTGAGTGTGGCCTGCTGCCTGCTTTGACGAGTGATGTGTTTTGTTGTATGTGGTTCACATGAAGCCCCTGAAATCAGTGTCTTGGATGCACCCATGCTGACTGAGCAATCCAGCATCCTGTCCCCTGTGATCCCTTGGAATGAGGGCGCTCCTCAATCATGTTCCTGACACCAGCATGCCACAGATCAGCAACTTTTTGTGAGAAAAAAAAAAACGTGCATTTTTTTCGCTAAAAAAAAAACTTATTTTACATTAATGCATCTGAATTCAGAGGGAGCCATGTGTCCCTCCCCCATTTCTCGCTTTTTAATTTAAATGAGCAGCTACAAATGTTTGAAGACATGATTGCATGACCCACATGGCTCTTGAGGTTCTTGGGGTGAAGGACCATGAGCAGACGAGGAAATAAAGAAGAGATAAAGCTGGGCTCAGGTGGGGCCTTTACTCTTCTGACAGGAGTAAAGAAACTACCTCTTCATTGTAGGGGTGTTTATTTATATATTTTAGCAATTTAATGTCACATGATGCCTGTGGTTTGCATTGTCTTGGGGCTTGGTGTTCTCTGGACTGAAGCAGCTTCTTCTTGAGGCTTGCCTCAGGTGCTTTTTGATCTTGGGACAGCCATGCTCCAGCCCTGCACATGCAGTCAATTTCCAGCTTTTCAACGGCTCCCAACACATGGTGTAGCTGGTCCAAAGACAAGATTTTCATGTAGTCTAGGGACATAAACAGTGACACAGCTGAGTCCTTAGGTACAGAGATCCACGCACATAACGAGTCAGACCATAAGAACAGGAGCACAACAGTGGTGGCGAACCTACGACACATGTGCCACAGCAGGCAGTTCGTATCATTGAAAGCTCTAAAAGCTTCGCCATCACTGGAGACTGACTCCTCTGGCTTTTGTTTTCTTCCTAATAGTTCAAAGTCTGGCTCAGCTCATTTTATTTTTCCTCAGTAAGTCAGTTCACACTGAGTAGCAAACTGCTCTCTCCCTCTCTCCAACACACTAGTTCCAAATCCCACAGGGACCTGCCCCATCCCTGTCCTGCCTCACATCTTTCCTTGGACCCACTCTCCTCTGTGCACAAGTTGTTTTTGGGTATCACAGCCCAGGGTCAACCAGCCAGCTCCAAACCACCCCACTTCATGACTCCTATTCCTAAGTCATCAAACTGACCAGTCTCTCTCTCTCTCCTTTTCCTGAAAACTCTCCTTCTATACAAGTTTTATATTAAACTTGACTTTGGTAGATATTTACCTAGTTGAGTCCTATGTCCTTCTTTTTTTCAATTTATTTTGTATTAGCACATATCTGTAGTACATAATGAGCACCTTCGTCTTGGGGAATTTGTACATGCACATAACATTTTAATTCTTTTGTTTTTTGTTCTTTTACCTCCCCTCTTTGTGGTCATTATTTTTCCTTGAATTCTTGAGTTTTCCTTTCCATCCCTTCTCCCCCATCTCTTGTTCCCCTTCTCATTTGACAAATGCTTCCTACTTCCTAATATCTGTCCTCCATTCCACTCCTATTTATACTTTGGGTTTCTGACACAAGAAAAACAATGCAGTATTTAAACTTGTCTGATTTATTTCATTAAGATGATGGTCCTGAGGTGCATTTTTTTGAGACAGGGTCTCTCTATGTAGTCCAGGCTGATGTTGAACTCACTATGTGGTCCAGGCTGGCCTTGAGCTCAGAGACCCTTAGCATCCCAAAAGCTGGTATTAGAGGTGTGTCCCACCACATCAGGTGGTGCATTCATTTTTTAAAGGTCTGTGACCCAAATCCTGCAATGCTACTATAAACAGCTGCTGGAAGCAGCTAAAACTGAAATTTGACCACACCTGTGGAGGCAGGACAAGCCAGGCCTGAGAACAAAGACCACACCCATGATGAACTGTGAACAAGTGATTCCAGGCCCAAACCTCAAACCCTTAGGTTGTCATACATGCAGATTACTAGGCAACAGAGTGCCATGTGACATTAAATTGCTAAACGTTTAAATAACTGCCCCTACAGAAGAAGGCAGTTCCTTTCCTCCCATCAGGAGATAGGGTGTCACCTGACCTCAGCATTTGTTTTTTCTTTATTTTCCCATTTTGTCAAAGTACTTCTTCCTGGGGAACATCAAGAGCCACAGGGCAAATAGCCAAATGTCGTCTTTAACAATCAACATGGGGAGGGAGGGTCTTGGATTTATAAAAATGTAGGATCAGCTAGGTGTGGTGGCATGCACCAGTAATCCCATCACTCAGGAGGCTAAAGCAGGAGGGTCACGAGGTTAACAAAATCCTCTCTCTGTTGTACTCTAACTAAAACGCCGCCATCTTGTTCCACATACATTGTTACCCTGGTAACCCTGTGCTCTGTCTCAACCTTTGTACCCCTTTGGTGAAAGACAGTTGTTCCTAGAATTAGCCAACCACAAGTCGCTAAGTTCCTGTAAATAAGGAACTCATTAACCACCAGCTGCAAAAATTTCCACAATGCAACTGACTGAGAAACTCTGTTCCCAAATCAAATAGGAAACAAAAAGCCTTCCTCACCCTTACCCCCTCCTACTCCTGTTTTGCAGTTTTTCCATTTATAAGCCTCCCAAAAATCTAACCTAGTCGCACAGTTTTGCAATTTCCAACACAGTGTGCCACTGGTACCAGCTTAAATAAAGTGCTCTTTCTTTTTGGACGCCATCTCATTTTTGGGGTACAACATTTGGGGGCTTACCTGGAATATCTCGAGAACCCCTCCCAAAATTATTTTTCACCAATTGGCTTAATATCTGTAAGTACTTGGGGTTTTTTGCCCATTTGTAATTTGGGTGCACACATTTGTAACTGCAGACAAGCCCAGTGCTTCTTCTGTACCAGAGTGGGATGCCTCCAGGGGCTTTTTGCCCATGTATAATTTGGGGCTTTTTGCCTGTTTGACTCAATGTTCAGTGTTTTTGTACTTTGGGGCTGTCTGCTCATTTGAATCTGTTACTAACTTTGGGGTCTCTTTGCCCATTTGAGCTTGTCCTTGATTTCTGTTGCAGGCACCATGTGGCCTATTGGACTCAAGGGTCATAATGAAAATTATTTCCTTTTAGGTCGCCAGACCTCGGACAGAAAAACCTTCATTTGTGTCTTTAATGTTGGTCTTGTCTTTTGTGGCACCTTGTTTAATGTTTTAATCCTCAACTGATTACTTGCAACCTCAGCATGCCTTTTAAAAAGTATTTTTCTTTCTGATTAAAATGTGTATATATATTCATGTGTTTTTACAATCATATTAACTTTACCAAGTGAAACCAGGTCATACTGTTAAGCCAGTTAAGACAGTTACAGTTTTTACAGTGTAGCATTTTAAGGTGGTGAAAACACATGAAATGATTCAATATATTTTAGACTACTGGAAGAAAGTCACTTCAAGGATTTTGTTGAAAGTTTTAATGTCTGAAAAGTGAGAGGGAAGGTAATTGACTGATGATAAGTTAAAAAAAAGAGAGAGAGGGACAAAGAAAGTGGTTTTGTCTGCAAGTAAAAATGTCTGGTTGTGCCAGAATGTGAAAGAGACTAGAAAAAGCTCAATTTGAGGGTGTGTAGTAGATAGCTTGAGGGGATGTAAATTTTGTTTGCTTTGATTTATAGTACCTATAAATAACAGGTTTTTTTTAAAAAAAAAGAGAGAAAAACAAATGTGTTCAGAATGTGACAGAATTGGATCAGTAAACCTTTCCTGCAAAATGTTTCCATTAAAATGAGATTATACTCCAAAAAGGGGGTGACAAACTGGAGCCCTTTGCCATCTGAAGTTTATATAATGATGATAAGTCAGTGTTGACCATTATATCAAATATATTTTCCAGTGGAAATAAAAATTAAAAAGGACTGTAATTCTCAGTCCCATCCGGACTAGGAGCCATCAGCATTCAGAATCGCTTGACTCCTCTTCCTCAACCCCCTTTTTCTAAGGACCCTCAGGGCCTTATTTCTCTTTTGAAATCTGTCCTCTCCACTCATTGCCCCACTTGGGATGACTGCCAGCAGATTTTGCAGGTTCTGTTTACAGCAGAAGAAAGAGAGCACATCCACACGGTGGGGCAAAAAGCAGTATGCGATCCAGTTAGAAACTTGTCCTCTGATCCCGAACACCAGAACCACATTTTTCTCTTTGTCTCATTCTGATTGGAACCTAATATGATTGTAGGTAAGGAGGCTTTCGATCAGTATTGCCAGTTATTCCAAGAGGAAGTTACTCCAAGAGGAAGCCCTTAAAGGTGCTGCCAGAAAATCTACCAATTTGTCCAAGGTATCAGAGGTGAGACAATCAGCTAATGAATCTCCCTTGGGGTTTCTGGAAAGATTGCAAGAGGCCTATCACATTTATACACCTTATAGATCCAGTAGCACCCAAAAATGCAAGGGTCATTAATATTCTCTTTGTAACCCAGTCGGCCCCTGATATTAAGTGAAAATTGCAAAAGCTTGAGAGATTGGAGGAAATGCCCCTCAGTCAGTTATTAGAGATTGTTTAAAAGATAGTTGACAACCAGGAGGACCCTAAAGACCAGAATCAGACAAAGGTGCTGGGAATACTAGCCAACAAAGTCACCCAGCCCAATGCAAAGTCTTGTCCACCCCTAGATAAAAAATCAGTGTGCTTATTACAAAGAGAAGGGGCATCGGTGAAAGGACTGTCCCAAGCTCTTCCCTGGGCCTTAGATGAGCTGGGATATAAGATCTCTGCTAAAAAGGCCCAACTATGCCAAAAGCATGTGACCTGCTTAGATTACCAAATCCATGAAGGAAAACAGACTCTTTCCTCCCAGCGGGTGCAAGCCATCTGACAGATTCCAGTCCCTGTGACTAAAAAGCAAGTGTGATAATTTATAGAAGCCATAGGCTATTGCAGGCTTTGGATTATTAATCTTGGTGAGATATCTCAGCCTTTTTATGACTCATTAAGGGTAGCCACTCAGGACCTCTAGAGTGGACAGACTCTCAAGACAAGGCTTTTAAACACCTGAAACTGGCCTTAACTGAGGTTCCTGCCCTGGCACTTCCAGATTTGCTAAAACCTTTTTCCCTCTATGTCGATGAGAAGTGAGGGATAGCAAAAGGAGTGCTGACCCAGAGTTTGGGGCCCTGGTAGAGGCCTGTTGTCTGTCTTTCCAAGAGACTTGATAATGTGGCAGCCGGATGGCCCACCTTGTCTATGAGTGATTGCCTCAGTGGCCCTCCTGATAAAGGAGGCTCAAAAATTGACTTTTGGACGGAAACTCTTAATTGTCTCTTCCCATTTGCTGGAGACTCATCAAGGCTCCACCCAACCAGTGGCTGTCCAACTCCCAAGTCATGCACTATCAGGCACTACTTCTGGATCTGACTACTATCAGTTTCAAGGGGACAACAGCTTTAAATCCTGCTACTCTGCTGTCTGATGATGACCCCTCCATGATTGTATTGAGGTTATGGATCACCTCACACAGCTCCAACCAGACTTGACAGATGAGTCCCTATCTGGAGTTCCATCATACTTCTCTGATGGGAGCAGTTACATCTATCAAGATAAGTGGGTCTTGGGAGCTGTCATTACCGAAGACTCTCAGATTCTGTGGGAACAAACCTTGGAGCCAGGAACATCAGCCAGTGGGTTGAACTCATTGCCCTCACTGAGGCCCTCAAGTTGCCAGAAAGTAAAGATATAAATATTTATACTGATAGCAGATATGCATTTGCTACTGCCCATGTTCATGGGGCCATTTATCAAGAATGGGGTTTACTTCTGGGAGCCAAAAGATCAAAAATGCTCCCCAAATTTTAGATTTGTTGGCTGCCATTTGGATGCTGAGGAAAGTGGCTATCATCCACTATAAAGCCTATCAAGTGAGAAATATATCCTGTTATACGAAGAAACAATCTCGTTTCCACCACCCAAAAGGTGGCCACTAAATCAGTGGGGATTGAGACAGCCCCAACATTACTGCTGATCCCACCTACTCTGTCAGAGCCCATTTACACTTGAAAATACTTGCATCTGATGGCTCAACTTCGAGCAAAGCCTAATATCCCTGGGGGCTGGTATCAAAGCTTACCCAGTCTGTGAGCCTCAGATGCTCTCAATGTCAATTAGTGAACCCAAAGCAACTGCAACAAATAAAAACCACTCACTACCATGGGACCAAGCCTGGAGAATATTGGGAAGCAGATTTAACAGAAATGGGAAAGCCTGGACTTCTAGGGTATAAGTACTTACTAGTAATGGTTAATACTTTCACTAGGTGGGTTGAAGCTTTTCCTACTAAGTCTGAGTCAGCCCTGATAGCAGTTTCCTCAATTTGGCCTCCCCTTATCCATGGGGTCTGACAATGGCCCGGCTTTTATAGCCCAGATAACTCAAAAAAACTGATCCAAACCTCGCAGATTGGTTGGAAACTCCATTGTGCTTACTGGCCTCAAAGTTCCAGACAAGTGGAAAGGATAAACCAGACTTTTAAAATGGTAATAACTAAGATGGCCTTGGAAACTGGAGAGAACTGGGTGAGTCTCCTTCCTTTTGCCCTCTTGTGTGTGTGATGTACCCCCTATGTTGCTAATATTTCCCCTTTTGGGGCTCTATATGGAAGATGCCCTCCCCTCATCCCTAAGATTTCTGAAGAAAAACTAGCTGATCTAGCTAACCAAGATCTTATTAAGTCCCCCCAGGACCTTCAGCCAGTTCTGACTTCCATCCACTGGTTATTCTGACAACATCCTCTGCCTGCAGCCCATTCCAAGGATGAACACCCTGCAGTGGAACCTGGGACATTGTTAATAGTGTATCAGGATTTAAAAGCCACATTAGTCTTATTGCTCTGTTTAGTTTGATTTTATTTTGTTCTGGTATGTCTACTCATACTAGATTTGAGGGCACAGACAGCTATCCCAAAAATAGCAGGATATACTACAGAAAATATCCTTAATTCCCTATTAACGTAAACTGAAGCCCTGTATTACTTACATTGTCTTACTATGACTGATCTTATTTGAATCTGGTTTGTTAGACCGCTGTTTTGTCTTGACTGATTTTATTCGAATTTGATATGCTTAATAGTATCAAGTCTAAGAGTAGAGGCAACTACTCTGAAGATGACAAGATGCAATAAGATACCCATTCCAGTTTGATTATTAACTTATTTTGAAGTCCTACAATATTTCCAATGTTGTGTTTTTATTAAAATTACTATGTAATGCTATGTTCGATTATATTATGTCTGATGATTTAGACCACTCTATTGAAAATAATAAGAGAAAGCATAGTAACTACTGTAGATCATCTAATATTGTAGTTCTTTGTGTCTTTTTTATTTCATTTTTTTCTAGGAATTTGTTTTGTTGTCTTGTTTTAATCTGTTTTTCCCTATAATACAAAAAGGATAGGTATACATGTAGAGATTCACACATGTAGAATTTCTAAACAGTTAATGGGAACAGATTATATAATGCACAATGTAATGAACAGACACTCTGAAGAAGAGACACTAAGATACCCACTGCTAACTGTGTAGTATTATGATATAAAATCCAGCAATACTATTATTCACTGTTCAGAGTGATATTAGTCTAGTCTCTTAAGTTTAATTTCAGCATACGTAAAGATATGGACAGCTACTTCAAAGAGAATGAGAGACCTTATGGCAGCCATTATTGACTTCCTTAATGTCAATTCTTGAAGACCTAAAAAGCCTTCATCATCCTGTTCTGATTAGATTGTACTATAATGTTCAGTATGTATTCACTACGTGTGAAGATAGGAACAATTATTTGGAAGGAAACTACAGACAATATGATAGAGAGTGAAGATCTCCAGTGGACTTGCTTTGAAATCCATGTTTCTTAAAATTGTTTCCTTATGATATGTTTTGTTCTGTTTTGTTATGTTTAATCTTACCCTCTTTAAAATAAAAAAGAAATCAGTGGGGAATATTGTACTCTAACTAAAACACTTCCATCTTGTTCTGTATGCATCATTGCCCTGGTAATCTTGTGCTCTTTCTCAATTTTTGTCCCCCTTTGGTGAAAGACAGTTGTTCCTGGAATTAGCCGACCACAAGTAGCCAAGTTCTTGTAAATAAGGAACTCATTGACCACCAGCTGCGAAAATTTCCACAAGGCAGGTGACTAAACGAGAAACTCTGTCCCCAAATCAAATAGGGAACAAAAAGCCTTCCTCACCCTTACCCCCTCCTACCCTTGCTTTGTGGTTTTTCCCTTTATAAGCCTCCCAAAAATCTAACCTGTTGCATAGTTTTGCAAATTCCAACGCACTGTGCCACCGGTGCCAGCTTAAATAAAGCACTCTTTCTTTTTGGATGTCATCAGTAGTTGGTTCACTCAACTGTGAATGCAGAAAAAACAGGGCTTGGAGTGGAGCTCAGTGGTAAAACCCTGGCTTACCATCAGAGAGACTGAATATGTGTTCCATTCCCTGCACTGTAAAAAGTATGCAATAGTAAGAACAGTAACATTTTTTTCCTTTCTGCTTCCTCTAAACCAACCATTTCTCAAACAAAAAAAGAAAAAAATGCCCAGTGTTCTGTAATCCAAAGTCCTGCACAATACCTCACTGCTGTTATCTTAGTCCATTTCTTGCTGCTGAGATACAACAGCTTCCTACAACTCTAAAACAGAGATGTATTTCATGGTTGTTTCTTCTAGTCACAAAAAACTGCTCCTGAATCTCTGGAAACATGGTGGTCTATGCATATGTTTTATTTTTATTTTTTAGATTACTTCCAGCTACCTTTCTGGGGAAAGCAGGAGCTGCTGTCTCACTGCAAGTAACTGTCACCAGGTTTAATGGCTCCACTGCCTCTTGGTGAGAATGGAGGCAAAACAGAACATCAGCAATAGGTGTCAGATAAAGCGGAGTTTATTTGCAGCAAATAAGAGTCCATGGGTAATCGCTACCAAAGTCCTGATGCTACAGAACTAGGCAAGCTAGTCTACTGGGCAGGAAAGGAACTGTCAGGGGAGGGAGGGGCACTGTTACCTGTGTGAGCACAGATGATTCTGTGCTGTCACAGTCTGACAATGTGCTCTTTCATACTTCCTGTGTCATGGGAATGAGGCTTTCTCTCCTTCCTGTGTGGAGACTTTGGTATTATAATGCACTGTCACTGCTTCACGCACCTTGGGGTAGTTTGTAGAACATCATTTCTGAAAAATCACTTAAAGAGTAACTTAAAAATCAATCATACACGAGGCATGGTGGCACCTTGGAGGCTGAGGCTGGTGGAGCAATGAGCTCAAGGCCAGCCTACACTGCACAGTGAAGCCCTGTCTCAAAAAGACCAAAAAAATCAATTACAGGCCAGGGATTTAGCTCAGCATATAAGCGCCTGCCTGGCAAGAGTGTGATCCCCCGTACCAAAAAAAAATCATCCATACATGTTTGGGGACTCAGTAGTGAATGAAAAGCCTGCACCTGCTCTGAAAGGCTCCTGAATGGATGAGACGCTTGCATGTTATTTTTTTAGGCTGCTAGCAGGGAGCAGCCTCATCCTGCAGTGTTGGAAAGACAGCTACTTACTGACATTTCAGGCCACCACTAAAAGACCCATCCCACTTTCCAGCCTTCATGTGGGAACTTGGGGATTAGGGTGCTATTGCTCTCTAAGCCTGCAGATATTTTGTCATTAATCTCTGTATCTTTGAGCACAAGGAGTAGAGTTTTCCCACATAACTAACCAATTGTCCCAGAATAATTTAGTCAATTGTGCACTCATTCTTACTCAGTCTGGTGTTACCTTCCTAATAAATGCTTGGTTTTGTATCAAATTCAGCTTTGGAGTTGGTATTATTTTTCATTTATTGACTTGTCCATGTTAAATACCTAAGGTTCATAACTATCATAGTTTTTTAATAGTGTCTTGATATTTGGTAGACCAATCTTATGGGTAAAACACTCGAGGCAATCCTCCTGCTTCAGCCTCCTGAGTTCTGGGATTACCGACATATGCCACCAAACCCAGAACCTCTGGTAGCTTTGGTATTTATGAGACTGTGGTTTATCTGGGAAATGGATTTTATCACATATTCAAAGAATTTATTCTTTAATACATTATGGCCCAAGTATTTCATGAAAAAAGAAAAAATATTGGCTGGTTTCTAGGCCAACTGAAGAAGTTGTGAGAACATTACACATCTCACATAGCACAGTCACTAAGAGTCCCCCTCTAAAGCTGGAACCCTGGCCTATTACTTGGTTTCCACAATTTCCTACCCACTATGCATTACATGACTGTGAAGGTTTATGTTCAGATGGCTTCCCATCAAGCCTCATGTAATCATGGGCAAGACCAAATCTAGCGTTTGTGATTGGTTTGCTGTCTGGCACTCAGATTGGTGGTGTTAGTGCTACACCCACACAGGGGTGGAGCCAACATACAGCATAACCACAAGGAAGAAGGTGTGTGTTTGTCTTTTGCTGTTTGCACTTGTTTGCCTTAGGCCATGAACCACTGCCCCTCAGCCATGTCATTCTGCCTGGGAGCCAACTGAGTATAGACTGAAACCCCCAACCTGTAAGAAATAAACCTTCCCTTCCTTAACGCTGGGCATCAGGTATTTTGTCTCAACAATGAGATAGAAAGGTAACTAAGACAGTGATTTTTGAGATTTTTTTTTTTTTTTTTTTGAGACAAGGTCTTGCTATTAGTCCAGGCTGGCCTTGGACTCCAGGCAATCCTCCTGCCTCCACTTGCCAAGTGCTGGGATTACAGACATGTATGATCACACCCAGCTGATTTGGGGGATTTATCTGTGCTCAAATACTTCTGGTTTCAAAGACGAATTGTGTATTCAGAGGTTGCTTCAAGAATTCAATGAGCTAATCTTATGCAGTACTTAGAACAAAGCATTGGACATAGTAAGTTCTAGATAAATACCTGCTATTCTCTTTACCCATTTTTAGGGCCTAAATAAAAATGCAAATCTTTTTTAAGCGTGTATTAGTCAAAGACTACTAAAATTCGTTAAGGTATATTTATTTAAGAATATAACATACTTTGATCATTCTGTCAAGTTCTCCCTCAATCCCTCCCCATCTTTTCTTCTCATAGTCTCCCCTCTACTTTTAAGTTATCTCTTTCTCTCCCCCTAAATTCCATATATGATTAAAACCATGCATTATTTGACTGATTCTGGCTTATTTTATTTAGCATGATGGTCTCTATCTCCATTCACTTTGCTCCAAATGACAGGATTTCATTCTTTATGACTGAGAAACACTCCACATGTATGGAGAGCATTTTTTATTCATTCATCTGCTGATGGACATCTAGGCGGTTCCCAAAGTTTAGCTACTGTGAACTGTACTGCAATAAATTGGGAATTCATGAATCTCTACTGTGCTGAACTTTAATCGTTCCAGGACAAAACAGACTTTCTCTGAGAAAATGCAGTCAAAATTCTTGGGCTTGCTAGGCCTCACACCGCTGATAACTTAGCACTGAGCCTGGCACATACACTAACATTCACAATGATTGGAGTTTAGCACTATAGGCCAGACACTGTGACAGCTTTCTTTACACGTTAATGTATTTTATTTAATCCACCCCAAAAGCCCGCAGGCAGGAACTGTTATAACTCCATTTTACACACAGGGAAACTATCTCACAGCCAACAGCTGAGTCAGGACTTAACCCTTAACCCAAGGCAGGGTGCTTTCCAGTCTCTCAGTCTCTGTGCCGCGCATTTGCATCCACCTTAACCAATAAAGACGAAAATCACAGGGCGGAAGTTCGAAACCTAGACTTAAGGAGGAAAAGGCAGGTAGATGGCCAAAAGTTGGAGGCCAGCCTGAACTACAAAGACCCTGCTTTAAAAAAACGAAAGACAACAAACAAACAAAAAAAGCAGACTCACAGCTATCAGGAAGAACCCCGTCTAGTCTACTTTTATCGGCTTTATCTTAAGGCCACAAGAGGCCTGGTCCCCCACAAAATGACAAGCAGCCCGCAAGCAGAGCGCAGGTGTCAGTACAGCTCAGCCCCTTTACCTAAGCCAGACCCGACTACACTCGCCCCGAGTTTCACGCAAACACGCAAAGACCCCTGGAACCTCCTAGGTATGCCGACTGCAGAAGCGATCGCCCCGCCCCTTCCCGCCTCCAAGTCCCAAGTCCCGCCGCGCACTGCGAGGGAGGCGCTGCCGCGATGGCGCAGACAGCAGGCGATGTAGCCTATTTCCAGAGGGGAAGCCTGTTCTGGTTCACAGTTATCACTGTCTCCTTTGGCTATTACACGGTAAGCACAGAGGCTGCAGATTCCGCCCTGGCTGAGGGGAGAGGCCGCGCAGGCGCAAACGCAATCCACGGCTTTGCAGGCGCACTGGGAGGCCAGGGCCGAGACGAGCGTTCGGAACTCTGAGGAACTGGCTTGTCAGGTTTTCCTAGGCATGAGTAGGGCGGCTCTCCACCCAGCGAGCCTTTCAAGATGGTGGTGGCGAAGTCGGAGGCCAGTAGGGATGCCACTGCCTACTTCCGTTCAGCCAGACTTTGGCCCGCACTGATCACAGTCCTGGGGCTGGGATACTTCGCGGTGAGGCTTGGGGCGGGTGGCGCACTTCTTGAGCCCACCCGGCCCTCGTAGGGCAAAGCGGGCTGTGGGAATGGTGTCACTGCGCACGCGCCTGTGGTGGTTGCTTAGGTTACTGGTGTATGCGGAATTTCGGTGGGAAGATTTGTGCGCTTTTAGCATGGTGTTTGTGCTGCCGAAGCCAACACAATGTCCCACTCCCTACAGTTAGTGAAATTTACTCTAGTCGGAGCCTCTCACAGAGGTGGAATTAAAGTCCACAGTCTGCCCTAGATCTGTCAATTCAGGCTGAGAGCTTCCAAAGCAGAATGAAGCAGCTGAAATTGGGAAGCGGAGATAAACCTGAAAGGTGGTAGGATGTCACTGGTAAGAAGGGCCAGTGAGGCTGTAACTGTTCTGACATAGGTGTGAACGCTAGAAGACAGCTCTCGAGAGGAAGAGCGGAAGAGCGGCTTCAGTTTAGATGCGGGTTTGTTTAAAGATAATGGGAAAATGCTGGGAGGTAAATTGAGGGCTACATTGGTATAACTAGGAATGAAGGTAAAGCTATTTGGATATTGCCCAGGAGATCCTGGGGACTAGAAATTTGTCATGCCTGTAGGGTTGTTTGTTGGTGTCAATGATGACAACCTCTGTCCTGGGTTCCTCATATGTAAAATGAAGACACTGAAGTGAAATTTTTCCACGGTGAAGTTTGGTTCTTCGAATCTGTGTCTCTAATTAGAATATAGAAGGAAGAAAACTTTGGGGACTACAAATTGAGATATTGTAGAACTGGCAGATGCGGGGCTGGGGGTTTAGCTCAGCGGCATAAGCGCCTGCCTTGCAAACAGGCAGTCATGAGTTCGATCCCCGGTACCGATAAAAACGAAAAAGACCAAAAAAAAAAAAAAAAAAAGAACTGGCAGATGCTCTTTCTATCCCTGTAGCTTGAGAAAATGTAGTGGTATTTTAATTGCGTATGTGAAAGAACATCTTAGGAAATATAGTATTCTTGGCAGGGCTGAATGGTCATGAATTTTGGATCTGTTGGCACTTAATTATTCTCAGAAAAAAAAACAAAACTGGCAGAGAATACAAGGTGGAAAATGAAAAGTTGATCTTACATGATTGTGCAAATTACTATTAAAATTTTACAACTTAAACTTGCATATTTTCCATCTCTGTTCAGTGGATCATTCTTAGTTTGATGGGTGCAATAAGTGAAAGAAAAGGAAGGAGTTCTAAATTAAGTGGGAGTTTGGTTCAAGGCATAGTTTCTGGAGTAAGAACTTGTCATGACACAAATTCTTAAAAAAAACTCTATCGTGTTCTGCTGAAGATCACTGGGAATCAGCCACCCGGGGCGCTGAGTCTGCTAACCATATGTTTTCCTCTGTAAATCCCAGTAAAGTTGCTTTTAGAAAACAGAAGGCAAAAATGGAGGACTGAACAGTTCGGGTCAGAGTTTCCTTGGTCTATAGTTTTGCTGTACAATCAGTATTATTTTACAGCTGCTCTAAAACACATACTGATCTTTTAAATGACTTAATAGATACTCTGTGCTTTGGATTCTCTTTCAGTGGGCTGTGTTCTGGCCTGAGAGTATCCCTTATCAGAGCCTTGGGCCACTGGGCTCCTTCACTCAGTACTTGGCAGATCACCATCAAACCCTCCTGCGCAATGGGTAAGGCTCGCTGGCCACCTGGCAGCCTACAGATAGCATCAGATGTCCAACAGCAAAACCAGTTCCCATTATGACACTTATCCTTTTAAGCCTTCTGTGATAATTTCACCACCTTAAGCTCAAAACACTATTTTTTTTTTTTTTAATTTTGGCTTCAGGTACTGGCTTGCCTGGTTGGTTCATGCTGGAGAGTCCTTATACGCCATGGTATTGTGCAAGTAAGTCTTTGTATCTAAGTTGAGAACAGTTCCATTTAAATAATTCAGACATTGTAGGTCGAGAGCACTCTCGGGGTAGATTTGAATCCCCATTGTGGGAACTTGTCTCAAAAAAAAATTCAGCAACAAAAACAAGCACTGCCTTTCACAGAGCCTCATATTCCCAAGTGGCAGCAAATCTTTAATTTCCTTCCTAAGTACTGTATCTTCACGTACTTCTAGGATGAAATAAGTTCGTTCAT
Source organism: Cavia porcellus (assembly GCF_034190915.1). Classification (NCBI taxonomy): domain Eukaryota; kingdom Metazoa; phylum Chordata; class Mammalia; order Rodentia; family Caviidae; genus Cavia; species Cavia porcellus. The sequence goes on along the minus strand of NW_026947511.1, from coordinate 36,533,248 downwards.
TTCAAAACCCATGTTTGCTGATCAAAGTTATACATGTCGTGCTAAAAACTCCAAAGCACATCCATTGAAAGTAAAGGTTTCTCACTATCCCAAAAGTGATTCTGAAGAGATGAGCACATGTTATGATTTATATATGCATCTGCAAACGGTCTTCTGTAGCATTTCCCCATTGTGATATGTGCCTGTTTTTCCATAGTCACTCCACCCATTAACATTAGTGACCAGTATTCTATTACAGCAATGAGCCTCAGTGTCTTTATGAAATCCCTCCTCTGATGGAGTTCTAAGTCTCTGGGTATTTTTATCAGCAGCATTACGAAGAAAATGCATTTCATGCATTTGGCCCACTTGGGTATTTAATTTGAATAACTGCAGATCTGGAATTTAAAGATTAAAGTGTGAGTTCTCTAAGTGTTGGTATCCGTTACCACCTTTTGAAAGGGGGACTCATTTGCATTTCAGACGGGAGTGTATGCCCATTTCCCTCCTATGACTGCTGTTCTCACTGGGCGTCTGACCTTTTCTTATCTACCCATAGGTACTCTTTTTTGTTTCTTGAATTTGAGTGGTTTTCCACTTAGATATTTTGCAAATATACTTTCTCATTGTCTTTTTTTATTCTGCTAAGCCTAATACACAGAAGTTGGTCCGTGGGGTCCAGTGTATGTGTTTTCTGACCCTCGGGAGGTCACGGCTGATGTGAGCGATACAGACTCCTCTCACATCTTGCTACCCGTGACCTCTTCAGAGCTAAAGGTATTGAGGTATTCTTTTACATACAGTGTTTTTAATAGTTCCAGAATCTCACATCTCCCACTCACACCCTTAAAGTACCTGGAATTGATTTGTTTTGAGAGAGAGCCACAGAGAGAGACATTTCTAGCTTTACCTTGTAATTCCCTTGGACCTGAAAAAGAAAGAGCAAAATTATTGGACACTCAGTTATTCCCGAGCCATTCATTAATCCATTCATTGTTCATCATTGTGCCCTGACATGCAGGCATGTACATATGTGACTTTGTTTCTATTTTCCATTTTCTTGTCTTTTTTTTTTTTTTTTTGAGACAGGTTCTCATTGTGTCACTCAAGCTATCTTTGCGTTCACCGTATAGCTCAGGCTGGCCTCAAACACAGAGTGATCCTTCTGCCTCCGCCTCCCAAGCACTGGGATGATAACATGCTTCACTGTGCCCAGTTTGACTCTCTTTCTGAGCTCTCCATTATTTGAAAGAAATGCCAGCACTCAGAAGACTGAGGCAGGAAGATTGCCATTTGGAGGCCAGTCTGTTCTATGAGCAGTGGGCAGAGTGGCTCAGTGAGTTAAAGGCCAGCCTGAACTACTTAGGAAGACTGTGTCTCAAAAAAACAAAACAGTAACTCTGTGAAACCATAAAATTTAATCCAAGTGTTTAAATTTTGCTCTTTCTTTTTCAGGTCCAAGGGGATCACAAGCCCGCAGGCCCGGCTGCTGTGGTTCCTACAGACGTTCCTCTTTGGGGTGGCATCTCTGTCCATCTTGATTGCCTACAGACCAAAGCGCCAAAAACGCACTTAGGGAGCTGGCCCTTCGAGCCTAGGTAGAGCCCTCTGGCTGCTCGTTTCTCCTTCCCATTCTCTGGCTGAGCTTGAACAGACCAGGGTTACTCAAGAGAGACCTGAGAACAGCCATGGCTCTCCATTTCTGCAGTATCACCTGTTAGGCAGCAGCTTCGGCCACCTTGAAGCCCACAGCTTTCCGTGGCTCTCCTGGCACCTGGGTAAAGGCACATATTAGGCACATACAGGCGTGTTGGGGTACTTTGCCCCTCAACCCTCACTACCACCATTCCGCTCTCCTTTCCCAAATGTTTTTTTCTGGACCAAGTGACACTTACACAATATATCGATTGCCCATCCTTTTACCAGACACCTCTGAGGCAGGGTTCTCAGCCACTCAAACTGCAGAAAGAGCTAAGAGAAAAGATACCTGGCATGGAGCCGGCTGCACGGAGCCCCAGGGACATGCCCAACCCAGGAGCAGGCGCTGCCAGCTGGAAGGAATTCGTCCCTACCCATGGCACCTGGGACTGAGCTCGGGGTAGTGGCAGTATCTGGTGGCCACAGCTAGATTGTTCCTTACTTCACACAGTGTCCTGTCCCCTACCAGCGCTGAGATGCCTTACATGTCACTCGACAGAGGAAGGACACTGGTCATCTCACTCTCCACTTCTCTGGCATTCCAGTTGTATGCCAACATTTCCAAAGGCACTCAGTGTCCCCTCAGCTCAGCAAAAAGACACAGGTGGTGCCATGATTCTCCACTGCCTTCAGGGAAATCTGGATCTTTTTCCTGCTCTCTGTCACTTTCTCCTTCCTGCACTGGATTCCTTGGTTGCACACCATCGTGTTCTAGAGATCCAAGTCTATGTGTCACCCAGCTGGTTGCCGCCTCCCCCATCTGCTTGTTGGGGAAGGAGGGCCACTGTGTTCTCTCCCCTACCCTGGAAGAAGGAGGAATGATTCTGTCACTCCCCGGGACCCCCTGACCCTTCTCTGCGGACCAATGCTCATTTCCCTTCCATGATACAATGGATGGGGCAACAAACATCAGAAACAGCTTGCTCCCAAACAGCCCTGAAAGATTATGGACCACGTAGTATTAAAGCCGGATCCTCTCTAAAGGCAGATTATGGGGGGAAATGGGCTGACCGGAATAAAATGAATTGTCTCCAAATGCTTCACCTGCTTGCTTTTTTGTCATTTTCCATATATTGTCACACATTTGATTCTTTTTCTGAACCAGGCTCTAATATGGAATCATTTGTACAATTCAAGTGTCTGTCTGTCTGTCTTTCACTGATAAAATGCAGGCTGCCCTGGTGGTAGAATATGTATGTATTTCCTCTGTTTGTGGACCTGTCCGTGGCCTTGGAACTCTGGGTGAGGCACTGGGGTGGACACCAGTGTCTTCACTGTTCCATCATGTTTTTTCAATGAGAATTTTATTTTTATTTTGTGGTAGGATCTGGGAAAGTTGCTTAATTGTCCAAACTGGGCTTGCACTTTGGATCTTCGTGCCTCAGCCTCCCAGAATGCTGGGATTATAGGAGTGTGCCATCACATCCCACTGGCTCCCTTTTATTAGAGAAAAATGTTTAGAAAACTAGATCTAGCGTACTCCTTGCTGACTCAGCATCTGCAGAACATCTGCAGTGAACAGAACTAGGAAAATTGATTCTTTAAGACTCATGAATTGATTCCATAGTCTTATCCTTATGTCAGAGAAGTTATCTTTTATTTACTAAATGGTACTCAATTTTAAAATTATTTTTTCCTATATATATATATATTTTTTAGGGGGAGTGGAGACGGTCTCACTCTGTAGTTTAGTCTGGCCTTAAATTCACTGTGTGGCCCAGGCTGGCCTCAACTCTGAGGTGATCCTCCTGCCTCAGTCTCCCAAGTGCTGGGATTACAGGTGTGTGCCACCTTGTTCACTATAATTTCCTTTATGTATAAAGCATTGACAAGGACAAAAGGCAGAACAGCTGAGCATGGTAGTGATGCCTGTAATCCCTGCACCCAAGAGGCTGAGACAGGAGGATCACCTTGAGTTCAAAGCCAGTGTTTATAGTGAGTTGAAGGCTGGCGTGAGCTACATAGTGAGACTGTCTCAAAAAAAAAAAAAAAAAAAAGGAAAAAGAAAAAATCAGGCCACACAGGCAGTTCAAGACAGCCTGAACTACATAGTGAGACCCTGTCAAGAGAAGAGAAAGAAGAGGGGAAAGGAGGAGAGGGGAGGAAGGAGACAAAAACAATATAAAAAGACACTTGGAGAAGCCTTCTTTCCCCACCCAACCCCTTCCACCTCATTCCCATCCACCCCTATTGGGGTGGGAGGGGTTAAAGTGTGCATCACAGGCGGTCACCTGAATTCTGCCCTTCCGCATGGCGTGGAGCCCAGCAGGTGCAACCCACCACACACGTGCTCCCGGGAGAGGACGGGACACAGCACTGCCTGGCGTGCTTTTGTGTTCATCCTAGGCACACCTGGCTGTCAGCGGCCATCTGCGCTACTTCCCTTCCTGCTAAGCAACAAAACATCTGGTCTCCCTGTGAACAGGGAGCAGCAGCGTGGAGTGAGGCACCCAGATTAAACTCCCTGCCCACAGTCACCAGGTCCCCGCTCTGTCCTGGGGAGCAGCATTGTCTAGAGGCTTGTCCCACATTTTAAAAGGTTCACATTCACACCACAAGGGATACAAGGAATCATAAATCAGATTTTCTCGGGAAAGCACCCTAAGAAAAAGAAGGGATGGAGATGTGGCTCAGTAGTAGAGCAATTGTTCACCATGAAAAAGGCCCTGGGTTCAGTCCCTAGCAGTGGAGAGAGAGAGAGGGAGAAAGTGAGAGACAGAGACAGAGAGACAGAGAGACAGAGAGAGACACAGAGAGAGACACAGAGAAGCAAGAAACATCTTTTTTCCTTTGGCAACAGGGAAACCACATCTTTTATTTACCCTTCTCTAAAAGTATTATTAACTTCTTGTTTGTCCTTCCAGTATGAAATTTTGTGAATAAAAGCAAATACATGTAAGTACTCTCCCTTCACCTCTCTCCCACATGTCAGATCTGAAAGAGATGTCCCCTGGGAGGGGGTTTTAATTTTAATTTACTAGTACATGTGGCAAATTGGTTCACGTACACACACCTTAATTCCTTTTCTTCCACTCTCCTCCCCACTCCACCTGTCTCTTAACGTCCCCTGCCCAGCCTTTTAGTACATGTTTGCAACACATAATATCTTGGGCTCACTAATGCAGCTTAGGATGACTTCAAATTCACAGTGATCCTCCTGCCTCAGCCTCCCAAGTGCTGGCACACACCACTACATCCAGTGACTGCAATTTTAATGAACTGGAATTAGTTACCCTAAAACGATCTGAAAATCTTAGCACATGCCTATAATCCCAGCACTCAGAAAATTGAAGCAGGAGGATTGCTTTGAGTTAGACGCCAGCTTGGGCTACAAAGAGAGTTCGAAGCCAGCCTAAAATGCATATGAAACCCCATCTCAGAAAGACAAAAAATAAAATAAATCAGAAAACCTAAGCTGAATTCATTCACCTTCCTAGGTTTGCTGCTGTAGTACTGGGGTACGAAGTCACCCATTCACTAATCCCAATCAGGGCAAAGGTACCAAAATCTAGGACAGACTAGATTTATATGAATCTCGTGGGAACGCTACTTCCCATGGAAAAAAGTACAGCAACAACACCGCTACCCGCCTAGAAAATAGAGAAACAACAAATCACATTTCACCTGTCACTGTTGTTTTTCCTTAAGAACAAGGCAGTGAGCGGAGTATATGGAACAGGGCTGGACCCGCCCATGACTGTCACCTGACCCACATGAAGTAACCCTATCACCTTGGGTAAGTTTCATCCTGCCTTGGAGTCTCGGCATCTCCTTCTTCCTGTTTAATTCCCCTTTATCCCCATTTTCCTACTGTCCCCAATTTAGCAACAATTCTGATGCATTTTATGTGCATACGTTCTTTCACAAACATGCAGTTTTACGTGTATTTTTTATTGAGGTGAAGGGTAGCGTATTACATTTCTAACTGAAAGATCCACTCATGTTGCTTGCTGTGTCCACTGCTGCTTGACCATGGCATCTTGGCTCTGAGAACTCTCTTGAGTACAGAAGCTGATTTATCTGATTTTCATTTCATTCTTTCCTCACTTGCCAGTAAGAGCTGAGCTGCCCGCATTCCAGGTCGCTGTCTCAGAGGTGGAGAGAAATCTGTCTGCAAGAAACCAAATTCTCCACTCTTGGTGGATGAGAGGGTAACAACAAAGCAAGCCTGGGCTGGCTCACTTGCAGTAACTCATTTTGGAAGCCTCTGGATGTCTTTATTTTGCTCAGCTGAGCTGGAATCGCATTAAACTATGCAAGATGTGAGATAAAACCCGGACCCACAAACATGACGGTAATCAGAATGCGGAAAGGAATGCAGAAATCTCCTCCAGCCTCCTTTTACACAGTGGGAAACGGAGGGAAGTAAGCACAAGGGAAAAGCCACTCAACCAGTTTGGTTGCAAATCTAGGTCCCTGGTGTCTTGCTGCTTCACAAAGCGGCCTGTCTGCTGTGTTGGCTGAGACACCACAGCCATGCTCCCAGCAGCCTGCCTCATCTCCCAAGTATTTTGCGACTATTTTCCAAGAACGAGGCATTAGGAGAGAATAACTTCTGTCATTGTTAGCTGCCTTAAACCCCAGCATCCTGTTCCCATTCCTGGCGCCTGCTCTTGATACCATGGCAATGCACAAATATGTCGAACGCTCAGCAGTCCCAGGGGCTTTCTGGTCATTGGTTAAAGGCAGCAATAATACGTTGCACATGTCCTCGGAATGGGGGTATTTATAGCATTTATGAAGCTTCAGCATCTGCACAATCAGAGCTTACAACAGGCTTGTGTTCTGGGTATTACAGCATTTCCTAGGAAACCAATAATAAATACATTATGAAATTTCACCCTTCAAAGCGTCACTAGGATTATCCTGGCACCGTCGCGGCTCCTGCAAAGCACACTTTGACCAGAGGAGGGTTCCGTATGCAATCACACCAGTCCTTCAAGGTTGCAGAAAGTCCTGCTTTTGTGTTAAAAATAAACCAAGAGCTAAGCGTCAATCACATACTCGCGGCATAGGGGGCGCTGTGCTTAGGGACCCGCCCGCATTCTCCCCTACCCCTCCCCGCTGCAAAACACAAGGCCTAAGGAGTTAGTAGCTTGTTTCCAAGAACTAGTGAGTGGCAGAACCAAGCAGCAAACCTAAAACCCTGTACTCCACAGTCCCTGTCTGTAACGTGCTCAGGACTAACTAGTTGTAAACGACAGAGGTCACCCGCGGTGTCAAGCTGAGCTCTGGGATGGAGGTGTGGTGTCCTCAAACCCTACTGTGAATCCTTAGAGTTACAGTAAGAAACACGTTGCCAAGAATCCTCCTCAAAATGCTTTCTCTCGCTTCTTCTTATTTCTAATTGTTTATTGGTACATTTTGAGTATACATAATGATCTCATTCCTCATAGGAAATTTGTACCTGTCTGGGTAAAACTTGATTCTTTTTTCCCCACCCTTCTGTGGGAAGCCGCCTATGAATGGCGCCCATTTCCTGCTTCCGGGTTCTTCCCGGCCTGAACAAGCCCGCCAAATTGTCATATCTGCCCAGTTACCCGTGACGCTAGCCTATCAGCTTGTTAGGCGCGCTTCTCTGTGATTGGATACTGCTTCCCCTTATAAGAGGTTGTTCCTGCCCCCAACGGGCGGAAGAGGAACCAACGTTGAGGGTGGCGGACCTTGTTAGGTCCGGTTCGCTGTACACAATAAACTTTGAGAGCTGATCCTGCTCGAGTCTGGCCTCCTGTCTCCCGCGGCTCCGGTCATCTGGTGGCCCGTACGGGGAAAAAGGTAAAAGACTCAGCAACGTGCCTCTTCAGCCGGGAGGTGTGATTGCTGTCGCCTGTGGTACGACGGAGGACCTGGCCCAATAACAACGGAAGGCCCCGAGCGCCTCTTCTCTTCACCCTGATCAGCTACATGAGATACAGCGGTTCCCGGGACAGGTGAGTACTGGATCACCTGGGTTGGGTGGACGCACCTAACAGATTTTGAGCGCCACACGGGTGGACGCCGGTCTTTTTTTTTTTCCCTTGCATTTGTTTCGCTTTCGCTTCGCCATTGTGGGCAACGCTGCTCGCAAACCCCTCGCTGACTCCCTAAGAGTCCTGCTGCGGACCCGAGGCATCTACATAAACCGGGTCACCCTTTCGAGATTTCTGGATAGTGTTAATGAAATTGCCCCCTGGTTTTGGCCCACGGGCTCTCTAACCCTCCCGTCATGGGAGAAGTTAGGAGGGGATCTTAGATGCGCCCGAGAAGAGGGACGCTTGGATCCCATGGTTTTACCCCTGTGGGAACTGATTAGGGCTTGTCTGACGGACGAACAAACCCCCGGGCTTTGCTCAGCCCGACAGGCTCTTGACAAAGCTTGATCCGAGTGCTCGGAGGAGCCCGAAGTCACACCTGACTTTGGGCCTCCAGAGAAACACAAGGGCTCCGAAGCTCGCGACCCACGATCACCCCCTTCAGAGCGCCAGGCCCCACTGCACCGCCGTGGCCGGAAGAGGAGTTGCTCCCTGGGCTGCCACCTCCACCCATGGCCGCCAGAGGGCGCCCACAACCTATGGCACCGCCCTGGTTAGAGGGAGAGCTACTTCCTGGGTTGCCTTCTGCGCCCCCATCTGGGGAGGGAGGAGGACGTTCCTTCCACCAGAGGGTATGGTCGCGGCTTCCCTTTGAGTGTTCTGGTCTCGATGCATTCCCGGTACAAGTAGGAAGCAGGGGAGGAGGAGGATATTATGAGCCCTTAGAAATTAAACAACTTAAAGCTATCAAGGACGCAGTTTCAGCTTATGGGCCCAATGCGCCATTTACCATGGCACTTTTAGAGGCATTGGCAGGTCTGTGTGATCTCTTCACCTCAACAATCTATTGGTGTTAACCCGAGAGGACTGCGCCCCAATCATATTTGGCAAACACACATCCCAGAATTCGGAAAAATATGTACATGTTTCGGTTGACACCGCTTCTCAGGTTATGTTTGCTTCGGCAGAACCTGGAGAAAGGGCCACCCATGCTATTAATCATTGTCTTGCAGCCTGGGCTGCTTGGGGAAAGCCCAATATACTAAAAACAGACAATGGTCCTGCCTATACCAGCAAAATTTTTATGACATTTTGTCAACAAATGGAGGTCACTCTTAAACATGGCATTCCTTACAACCCCCAAGGACAAGACATCATTGAGCGATCCCATCGGACACTCAAGGGTGTCTTACAAAAACAAAAGGAGGGAATAGGCCATGGCCTAACGCCCAAAGGAAGAATATCATTGGCACTCTTTACCATAAATTTTTTAAACCTTAATCACAATAATCATTCCCCTGCCATGGAGCACAATAACCCGTCCCCGGCCGACAAAGGGCTGGTGAGATGGAAAGATGTCCTTACAGGACAATGGATGGGCCCGGATCCAGTGGTTAGCTGGACCCGAGGTGTGGTTTGTATCTTCCCACAGGAACCAGGCTGCGAACCGCTGTGGGTCCCGGAAAGATTGACGTGAGCAGTAAACTCCCCACCAGTTCCTGATAAAGCACAGGAGGATAAGCCCGCGGACACAAGTCAACTCGACCCTTCTGGGACCGACGCTCAGCGCCCGAGACCATCTACAAACTAAAATGTCTGGTTTGGAGCTTTTTCTATTCTGTGGGTTCCTATTAATCACCCCTGTTCGCACAAATTTGACCAACACTGTTAAAAATATGACAGCTTGGCTGCAAGACACCTACCTACCTAAGTTTCACAATTTGTCCCTCATAGTCGGTCAGGAACTTGACAATATGGACGGTATCCAACTAGGTCCAGTCAGGTTTGATTTATCAACTTTAGGCAGTGTTATAGCCAGTTTGTGGGAACGCGTCACCTCCTGGTTCTCCTGGCCCAACCTGACTACTTGGATCCTGATTGCCGTGGCCTTCCTAGTGGGGCTTGTGGTTATTAAATGCTTGTAAGATCGCCTCATACAAACTCAGCAGCAGGCCGCCGCATATCTCCTTCACATTGCAGAACATCAGCTATAAGAGCTGAGTGGGCAAGCCAATGACGGGTAAGACGGGAAAAGCCCTCCCGGTCAACCTAAGACAGGCTCCACTCAGATATACATGGCCTATAAGGCCAGGGGTCCCTCCCGGAGTCAAATTATTGGCATTGAGATGCGAGACCAAGGGTACTGCAGTGCCATCCGCCCCAAAGGTTGGGGGGAAGACAGCAATGAATGTCTATATGCATCCAGGTTCGGTTCACAAAAGCCTGGCCCTGCGAAAAAATGAACCACTCACCTTGAGCATGGTCCTGGCGCAAGGATATGCACAAAACAGGGTGATGCATAGCAGGGTATAGACCTCTACATTCTCTCATGCCTCGGCCTACAAGGTAGGCCCACTCCTAGGTGTCTAACAGCAACAAGGTCATAGACACCTTGGAGGGACCCACAGACCATCCTATTTTAATAAATAAAAAAGGGGGAGATGTGGGAAGCCGCCTATGAATGGCGCCCATTTCCTGCTTCCGGGTTCTTCCCGGCCTGAACAAGCCCGCCAAATTGTCATATCTGCCCAGTTACCTGTGACGCTAGCCTATCAGCTTGTTAGGCGCGCTTCTCTGTGATTGGATACTGCTTCCCCTTATAAGAGGTTGTTCCTGCCCCCAACGGGCGGAAGAGGAACCAACGTTGAGGGTGGCGGACCTTGTTAGGTCCGGTTCGCTGTACGCAATAAACTTTGAGAGCTGATCCTGCTCGAGTCTGGCCTCCTGTCTCCCGCGGCTCCGGTCACCCTTCAACCTCACTTCCCCTCCTTGTTTACAAGAACCTGGTTTTCAATTTTTCCTTCTTTTCTCATCATTTTTTCTTTTCTCTTCCTTCCTTTCCCCCTCCCCCATCCCTAGTTCTCCTTTCCATTTGAACATTTTTCTTCCTATCCCACAATATCTAATATACATTTTGATCCTTATTTACACTTTTTTTCTCACATCAGAAAAACAGTACAGTATTTAAATGTGTGTCCCATTTATTTCACTTAAGAGCACGGTCTCGGGATGCATTTCTTTAGCTAGAGATATCTCAAGCTTGTCCTTCTTTGTGACAGAGTAGTGTTCCACTGCATTAAAAAAAAATCTTCTTTATCCATTCACCATTTGGTGAGCATTTGGGCTGTTTCCAAAATTTAGCTATTACAAACCACACTGCTATAAACACAGTTGTGCACATATCACTGTGGTATGATGCTTTTTATTCTTTTGGGAAGACACCAAGAAGGGGAATACCTGGGTCAAATGGAACCTCTCATTTTAGTTTTTTGAGGAATCGTCACACTGATTTCCCAGTGATTACACTAGTTCACACTTTCCCTCACTTCTAACACACTCAGCGCCCCATTCTTGTCACTTTCTGAAGCAGTTCTGGAAGTCCTGTTCCATGTATGTCTTTAATTGTGTTACTGTGGCTACCTCAGTGACCTGAATTGTAAATCTCAAAAGATTTCCTTTGACTTTGGGGACTGCTGAAAGTTTCATGGTGCTAGATTTGGTGAATATGACTGACAGAAATTGCCATAAACATTTTGTAGCAATTCACGACATCAAAGGAACAAAAAGACACTCAGAAAAGAGAAATTCAGAAAGTACTGCTTCAGAGTAGTAGGCATTGAATGCAAAGAAAGAAATAAAGAAGGAGGAACAATATGATATACATCTTTATATTTTGAGGAGGATTAATGGTACTGTCTTTTACTATAATACTTTTTCAAATTTAAGTCCAAGTACGGTGGCACATACCTGTAAATCCAAAGCACTTTGGCAGGTCCAGACAAGAGGATCCCAAATACAAACAGGTGTGGTAGGGCATGTCACCTGTAATCCTAGCACGGGAGAGGCCGAGGCAGACAGATTGTCCTGAGTTCAAAGCCAGTTTGAGCTACAGAGTGGGACTCCTGTCTCAAAAAACAAACAGAATATTCCAGTCCAGTCTGAACAATTTAGCAAGTTAGCAAGAACTTGTCTCAATTTTTTAAAAATTGTTTTTATTTTTTTTCAGTGTGTTTGTTTGTTTGTTTTGAGACAGGGTCTTGCTTTATAGCACAGGCTGGCCTCAAAATCCCAGGGATCCTACCTCAGTCTTCTGAGTGCTGGCATTACAGGAGTGCGCCACCACGCCCTGCCCTGGGTTTTTAAATGTATTTAAAAATTCACTATGTATTTTCATTGCCCTTGAAAATTCACTCACATCCTGTGCCCTGCCATGGGGATTGAAACCCGGGCCTTCTTACGGAGCTCCATCTCCAGCCCTCACCCCTTTATCTAGACAGGCTCTCACTAAATAACCAAGTTGCTCAGCCTAGAAATTTGAAATTCTCCTGCCTCAGACCCCCAGAGTACCAGGATTAGAGGCATGTCCCACCACACCTGGTTTGAGTTTTGCTCCTGAATTTCTCTTTTGACTCAGCTGTGATTTGCCTGGTTCCCTCATGGAGTCAGTGAAAATCACAAACACATTTATTCTACATCTATTTGAAAGTCATGATTTTACCTTTTTGTTTTGCTTTGTTTGGACTTGCTATGTAATTCAGAGTGCCCCTGAACTCACTATAGAGCCCAGGTTGGCCTCAGATCCACAGTGATCCTCCTGCCTCTGCCTCCCCAGTCTTGGGACTACAGTCATGTGCCACCATACTCAGCTATGATTTTACCATTTAAGAAATGTATTTTAGAGAAAGCCCAGAAGTCAGCATTGGCAGCTTGACTGCCTTTAGGTCAGATGGTTTTGGAATGGAGGAGGCTGAATTGCAGGAAGCCCCTCATCATGTCAGCAGCAGCTGTGGATGTAGCTAATGCTACACCCCTGTGTAGTGGTGGATAGATCATAGTCAGTTTGAGAAGTTCAGAAGCTTAAATAAGTCAGTTTAGCAATTCTGCACCCTAGGATGTAGAAGACCCACTTTAGGGGGGCTCATCGCCTGGGTGGTATAAAAGGGAAGGAAGAAGGACAGACAGGGCTCCATTGTTTGGGGGAGCTTCAATCTTCACCTTTAACTTGGATGTTGTCTCCCAGCTTCTGGAGCACAGGCTGGCTTCTTCCTTGGATCCTTTGTTCTCCCAGCACAGACCCATCAGCCTCCTGAAACGGACTTCACAGGACACTGCAGTGAACTACAGACCTTGCACTGAATCCTTCGGCCTCCAGCATGCAGACACCGTCTGCACACTTCCTCATCCAGCTCTGTGGCTGACCATCCTAAGCCAGTCTTGGAATTTCTTGTCCATGCCTATATTTTGTGTTACAGCTGTTTCTCTAGTAAAACCCTGACTAATACACCCTGTCAGGGTCCACAAAAGTGAGTTTGGAGGAACCAAAGAAGATGATTAGAGAGGACTGGGGAAAAAAGGAGGAGTAAAAAGAACAATGAAAATTAGGCAATGCTCCTGCAGAAGGTGATGAAGAAGGAAAAAACATCAACCCTCATATTCCTCCGTATATTTCTTCAGGGCCGTGGTATATTGGCCCTTAAAGTATCAGTGACCACAGCTAGAGAAACAAAAGCAATTCAGTTCATCTGGAGAATGGGACAAGAGGAAAAGAGAATTCCATTCCTAAGTACCTCAAAGGAGCATGGGAAAATTGTGGGACCCTGACACACAATAAGAAAGAGTGGGTGCTGCCCTGGGGGCTGATGGGATTGTGGTGGTCCTCTCACCCAGCTCAGAACTTACTACAGTCCCCCGCCCCCACTCCCAAAATGGCGACCTCTCTGGGGTCTAACACCTACAACAGGCAGGACTAGGAAGATGCAGACTTCCTGATTCTGTGCCAGACGTGTCTTGGCGAAAACCCATATAGTCAAATAAATGACCAGAGTACGGGAAAGAGCAAAATCTGTAGCGGGCCATTCACAGAGCTCGCTGGTGTCCTGGGATCTGCATGTTCTTCAACACAACCAAACTGTGCCAAACATTTCATTGAAGAATGTCTGTCAGATCTGCCTCTTAGAGTATGGTCTGCCCGTCTAGGTTTGAGATGCAGGACTGTCTGTTTAATATGACACCCCAAAATCAGATGTCAACAGAGTACAACAGACAGAATACAGAGAGAAATTTCTAACTCTGATGGAACATGAGAGTTGGTAATTGGCATGCTGGGGAAAGCCAAGTCCACCAGTGACATGCTGCTTAAACTGGCCCGGACTACACCTGCTACAAAAGGAATTGGCCCCACGTTTGCTCTTTCTGGGGAAAGGGGCATGCAAGAGAGGAGAGGAGTGTCTATACACACAGGAGAAGCCTACAGACCTAGATGACCCCCTAGCTGATCAGAATATTAAAGACCAGTATTGTGGAATCAGGGACCTGAGGCAGAGAAGCTTCTGGAGCAGGCTTCCACAGTGCCTCACCTAGACCTGCCCCAAGATAAGACCATCAGCATGCAATATTACTGAGACAGAAGTCTTTTTTACTAGTGTGGAGAGACCCAGATGATCCCACTTGTACAGAGGCAGCAGTGAGCTTCCATCCACTTTGCCACAAGGCAGACTGCCAAAGTGGCTGCTGAGAAGCCCTTTAATAAATTGATCGTCAGTGGCCCCAGACTCAACGTGACATGGGGATGATCCCAGGCAGCCAGGGGAAAAGAAAAAGACAAGGATGGAACCACAGACTCCCAGATCAAGCTAGAGTCTGTTCCAGGACTGCCAGGAGCTCTTCCTCCTCCCCCTGTAGCAGAAGAGGAAGCCTGGGCCGCTACTCCAACCTGCCCCAAGAGGTCCTCGGGCAGTGGCAAACATTGCCCTGCCCCACTCGTGTTCCATTCCGTGAGACCGCTGGGCTCCTGGACCAATTTACTGTCCTTCTCAGGATCCTCAGCTGGAAAACACAGCAGTTCCTTGCACTTTATCACCACTCTGGAGCTCTGTGGAAGAAAGAGCACTCTAAGATCCCAGGACGTGAATCCTGAGCTAAATACAATTTTCCTGCCTTTGTGGTTTCCACCGTAGCTGAATGTGTTCAGATGTGAGCAGCTGGAAAATGACAGCCAGGCTTCCTTCCACGTATTCAGAGGATCCCTGGACCTCAAATAAGCTGTCAGGAACACAGCTAGTTACTTCTACAACCTGAGAAAGCTAATGTCTGTTTCCCTTAAACCTGTACGGGGACACGCAGGTGAGTCCGTTGGCGTATCTAGCAGTTACCATCTCATGTATATGTTAATGTTGTATCTTTTTTGGTGATAGGCAAAAACAGGTCTGTGGTTAAAAACCTTTTAACCATTTTTATGACTATTGGGTATTTTCTTCTCTAAAAAATTAGTATCAATCATCTTAGTGGCGTAAGTGTGACTTAAGGATTTAACACTTTTGAAGTCACATCCTCAGAGAGATGAGCAGAAACCAACACCCAGCACAGTCCAAATATTTCCTTTCCTCTTTTTTCCTCAAGTGCTGCAGGAATCTGATAGTTTTACGTTTTTCTACTTCCAAAAAAAATCCCCAAAAGATAAAAATTACTTTTTATTCCTATCAATCAGATGGAAATACAAATTTTATGGAGCTGTGTATCATTAAAGAAACCTAGCATTTGGGATGAAATTACTTTGAAAAACTTTCCACAAAATACTTTAACAAAAGAAAAGCTTTGGAGTAAGTTTGAGTGGAAGATTTGCGACCTACAGCTGCAACTCTGGTCTGCAGAATTCACCTTTGTGTGTACGCAGAGTCTCAGTGTAATCCTCTGCATCTGGGCAGGCAACTCTTTTTTTTTTTTTTTAATTTTTTTTACATTTTATTTTATTTTTTTTTATTTTTATTTTTTTGGTACCGCAACTCATGACCTTGCACTTGCCAGGCAGGTGCTTGTGCCGCTGAGATAAACCCCCAGCTGGGCAGGGAACTCTTTGCTCTTAGAATGTTTGGATATAACTGAACTGTAGAGCTAAAGGAACTTTGATTTGTGGTATTGTTTTTAAATACTTAAAATGGGTCAGTTTTTAAAAAATAATAATATCGTGCCAGGGGTTTAGCTCAGCGGCATAAGTGCATGCCTGGCAAGCGTGAGGTTGTGAGTTCAATCCCCGGTACCACAAAAAAAAATAATAATAATAATAATATATTTTTAAAAGAAAGATATGCTGCTTTGAGAGACCTAGATGAGTTGAAGCCAAATTTACAGGTACTAATATAGCTCCAGAGGAACACGTCCAGCCTCAGCTGAAGTTTAAACATGGTGGGAAGAGAGATCAGTGGGATGGTTACTGTCCAGAAGAACACATGAAAACTGTGGGACAGCATGCCAAAGTTATCTGGCAAAACAACATTAAAAGCCTAGAAACTCCAAGAAGAATTAGCTTCAGGAAAATTAGTAGAACAAGCTCAATCTCCAAAACACCAGTGGGGAGAAGAGGAAACAAACTCTCAGATGGAAGAAGATCATCACAGCACAGATGAGGAAGAAGGTAAGTATGCAGACGATGTGGACGGGCCTGGACAGAATTTTGAGTCCACGAAATGAATCACTGTCCAGAATCTCAGGATTCGAGAAGATATTGCAAAATGTTTGAGAAATTAGAATCCAAATTCTACCCGTTATGATCCAAACAGTAGAGCAATGAGAGAGAATCCATATTCAGGGAAGATTCCAGATGAAGAGTTACGCTGGAGATAGCATTGTTAGCTACCCAGGAGACACTATTCCAATGACTCAGACACGTTGTTTGCATGGAAAGCCCATGACAGAGGGTCTGAAGAGCACAAAACCAGAGCTGCTGTGTAAGTCCTTCAAAGTCAAAAAAGAAGACCTCAAGGAACATCAGGAAGACAGCATCCTGGAAAAGTGTGGTGGCCAGCAGCCCCGGGACGCATCTGCAGCTGACTTGCTCTTAGCCCAGACTGAGGCCTACGTGGAGTACTCGGGATACGACACAGCCATCAAGGAACAGGAACGGGCTGTGCCTGCTCTGCATATGAAGAAGACATGAAAACCTGCAATCACACCCATACCTGGGGACTCTACCGGGAGGTAGAAAGACACACAAATGCTGCTGTTCATTTTTCAAGTATTGCTATTGTACAGGAGCAGCTGGGAAGGAGACTATTAATCCAGAGGAAAGTGTTACAGCTGATAGAGCTGGAGAAGAATCTACAAAAAAGCCTCACACCCTCATGGAGATGCACCAAGAAAAACTAAAAGAGAAAAAGAAGAAATGGAAAATGAAGAAACACCGAAAGAACAGTTCAGAGTGATGATGAAGAGAGGAAGCGTGAAAAGCTGAAAAAGGCCTGAGGGGCAGAGGAAGCCTGCCGCCTTCAAGTCAGAGGGATCACGTGGGTTGATGAGCAGAGGCGACCTTATAAAAGCCTGTGGGAAACTCGGGAGCCCACTGAAGCGGAAATGGAGGCCTAGCCAATGAAAGGAATGAAAGCGAGAGGCCGGAAGCCCCCACTGAAGTCACCCTGGAGAGATGCAACCAGCGTCTCTTCGCACCTCTTGATCACTGTAGGTCGGAGAATCCTTGCCTACTCTTCTCAAGGCCTAACTTTAATAAAGCTCCAGAAGTTGCAGAGTAGGGCTGGAGATTTAGCTCAGTGGCATAAGTGCCTGCCTGGCAAGTACAAGGTCATGAGTTCAGTCCCCAGTCCTGAGGTCTCAGAGTGAATTCATTTTTCTCCACCCTGACAAAACACGACAGAAGAAAACTAAAGAGGAAGGACATTAAATATGGATGAAGACTGGAAATAATCTAATTTTAAATCAGCAATAGGGAAAGGTCTCGGCTGTCTGCCTGTCAAAAATGTCTTCTACTCAACAGTTAACTCTGTTTCCTCGGGTTTTCTAATCTTTTGTCTCACAGTGTTACACGCTTTGAAAGTAGATGTGTTACTTTCTCAAAACTAGAACTTTTTAAACTGCTAGAAATCACAGTAGTAATTTAACTCTAATCATAGTTGTTTTGTAACCATTTGTTTTAAATGGTCTGAAACAAAAAATAAATTTATTCTAATTTGGTCTGTGGAAAGGCTATTTGTAGAAATATAAATCTGTGAAGTAACAAATATGTTTCATTTGATTACAAAAAACTTTAATATATTTTCTTGAACCTTAAAAAGATATATTTTAGCCAAATCAGGCATGGTGATCCATACTTACAATCCCAGCACTGGGGAAGCTGAGGCAGGAGGATTGCCATGAGTTCAAGGCCAGCCTGGGCTACATGGTGACTTCAACACTACCTTGTACTACAAAGCAAGACCTTGTCTCAAAAAAATAATAATAACTAATTATAAGCCGAGGAGGCTTTAAACTTTATAGTTTACAACTCCTCTAATCTTGACTGACAGTCTCCTGGAGACTGTAACTCAAAGACCACCACCTGGTATTTTCGTTTTGTTTTGTTTTGTTTTTGAGACAGCATTTCACTATGAAGGCCAGGCTGGCATCAAACTCTTGGCAATCTGGCCCTCTGTCTGCCTCAGCCTCCCAAGGGCTGGGATGACAAGTATGTACCACCACCTGGCACTAACCTTCCATAGCTCTGACCCAGCCCCTCTGCACCGGGAAACCTGTGTGTATCCCCAACCCCTGTGCACCCTTCAGGCTAAGTGGAGATAAAATGCTCCCTTCCAGCCTGAATAAGATCAAGGCTCCCGGACCTGGAAGACTGATTGCACACCTCCACCATCCAGTCTGCAAGGAGCAGGACACGGAGCGCTTAGAGGCTGACCATACTCTCTTGGGCTAATGAGCCTGTGGCAACAGCAGAGTTTTAATTGAAAATAACATAAGGTACAGAGCCAGGAGATGAAGGCTTTTTGAAACCTTTTATTGGAGTATTACCTACATGTACTTTAAGAACCAAACACAACCTTGTAGACAGTACCCTGACCAAAAGAACGACACCAGCATCTCAGAGGCCCCTCATTTTTCTCAAAGTCCCCACCCATTCCCAGCATACACACAAGGATTAATTTTGCCTGTGTTAGTAAAAATGGAATCATAGCACATTTTGGGGGGAAGCTCTTCTCATCAACTGTGTCTTCTTTCTTTCTTCCTTTATTATTATTTTTAAGCAGGGTCTCTTTATGTAATTCAGGCCAACCCTGAACTCACTATGTAGCTCAGGCTGGCCTCAAACTCAAAGCAATCCTCCTGCCTCAGCCTCCCAAATGCTGGGATTATAGGTGTGTGCCGCTACACCCAGCATTAATTGTTTTTCATCCATAGTGTCACATGTAGTGACAGATCATTCATTATTTTGTCCAGTGTCACTGGCAGTTGGTGTGGTTCCTAGCTTAGCACTGCTGTGATTGTGCAGGTATGAACATCTCCATCCCCATCTTTTCATGACTCTGCACCTCTGTTCGGTACACAGCTGGAAGTGGAATTTCTAGGTCCTGTTTATTTCTGCATGCATCCGTGTTGATGCCTCTGGTCTGATCTAACATATGGTTTGCTTTTATCTTTCCCCTCTTTCTGCAACACGCCCCCATACACACACACACACACACACACACACACACGTTTTTTCTTTTTCTTTTTGTGGTACTGGGGAATTGAACCCAGGGCTTTGTACATGGGAGGTGTTTATTCTGTCACTGAGCACACCCCTAGCGTGTTTTTTTTTTTTTTTCAGTATTTTGAAAGAGAGAGAGACAGAGAGTCTCCCTAAGTGGCCCAGACTGGCCTTGAACTTGCAACCCTCTTGCCTCAGGCCCCTGAGCAGCTGAGATTACAGGGATCCATCTATGCTCCAGGCTTGTGGTTCCTTTGTTTGACAGTGAAAAGCCCAGATCCCATTGGGTACAGTAAATTTACTTATCTGCTCAGTCCTACAATGCTCATAAAATAGTTGCAGGACATCTAACCCACATTCCCCAGCTCTGTCTGCTAAGGGGGCCCAGGAGCAATGGCACCTGCCCCCAAAGAGTACACACAGCACCGAGATCGCAGCCTCTGAACACCATTCCCTGAGAAGAGGAAGAAGGGTCCCTTGGAGAAACGACTGAGCCCAGAGTGGGGACAGTGACATTGGAAGGCAGGCTTGGAACAAACTGTGGTGTCAGACACAAAGGATCAAAACCCAGATGGGAGTATCGCAAATGAGTTACAAGCAGTGGGATAAACTAAATACCCACGAGTCCATACAGGAAGAAACAATAGAATAAATTAAAAAATACCTGAGGGAAAGGGACAGCTCTGCCTTATGAGCCATTTGGGGGCTAAAACGGTGGCACAGAGGGCTGAATGAGGACATAAATTCACAGGCGCATGGACCTTTGCCCTCGGCAGCCTGGCGTGTTTTAACAGCCCTGCTCTACTGCACCCCTGTCCGCATGAGATGAGAAATCGGTACAAAGAAAATGCTAAGTGGGTGCCGTAGCCCGCTCTCACCGGTCTATTGAAAGGATCCCTCATCGTGGAGGTCACGGGCCGGCCAGTACTTAATCAGTTTCTCACCAGCTTGGCTGCTGCTGTCCCCCTGCCCTGTGGCTTATGGTAACTGTGGCACAAAGCTGTTTCTGCTAAGACACTGGCCCTCCTCATGAGTCTACAGAAAGCCAGGGGGAGACTAATTAGATAAGAGGGACGTGGCATCTCTATCTCTATCTTATTTTGCACAAGATGATGGCATCAGATACACAAAATTTCGACATTCTGTGATCAGTAGCTCGGTCATTCTCTCCCAGTTTCAAAGCCCTTCCTTCCCCAGCATAGGGCTTTGCCGTGTAGGAGTGTGTGTGCTCACAATATTTGTGTCAGACACTGCGTCAGACACTGCTGTTGTCTGGTATCACTGCCGGCTAAACTCCAGCTCGAGAGTGGAGAGGGAATTATGGGAACGGAAGACCGTCCTTTGGAAAACACAATGGCAATGAATTACAGCAGCCAAGAACCGGGAATGGATGCTGAAATTAGTGAGAGTTAACAAGATATTTCCACAGGCTCCACTCTCTCCCTATAGGGTCCTTATTAATTTCAAAGGGGAAAAATAATCATGTTAGAGCGGAGGAATCAGTCAGGCATCACCTTTACAATACCATCTTTCCATGCAAACTTCTCTAGTAGTGAGCGACAACAGCTTTGCCCGTGACTCCAGGTGGGATGCTGGGTAGGTACCACCTCCTCAGTGTGCTCTCTAAAACGGCATAACCCAGGCTCGGGAGAAGGCACCACGCTCGAGCCAAAGTACGCTCCATGAAAGAAATGGCCAGTGCTCTTCCAGAGCGTCAGGGTTGGGAAAGATAAAAATACCCAACTAGGACACTTAAAAACTATCAAAATTATGAGACAAAGGGGAAAAAAGTCAGAAAGCTGTTAGAGCTGTTAGAGACATGGCCACCAGCTGATGGTGATGGAGCATACATCATGTAATCCCTGAACTCGGAGGCTGAGGCAGGAGGATCTCAAGTGAAGCACACCCTGGCCAATGTAGCCATTTAGTGAGACTCTACCACTGAGCTCCAACCTCCGCCTTTGCAAGATGTTACTACTGGGGGAAAGTGGCGAGGAACATACAGGAACTCAGTGTACTATTTCTGTAAGTCTAAAAAAAAAAACCTATATTCTAGAAGAAAGGATATTGAATGTTCTAAATGGAAGGAAATGACAAACGAGACAGATACGCACCCTCTGATTTGAATTATACAATGTACACAGGTATTAAGACATCACATGATCCCCCCAAATATGGAGAACAATGTGTTGATTAAACAAACATACTGTATATGGTAAATGTGTGTAAAACTACCCCTGCTGTGAACCCCATCTACCCTCCTGAGAGCGGCATTCAAGGCCCTCAGGAACCTGACCAAACCTTCCCCTGGATTTTCCTGCCTTTCCCACCGCTGCCTGGGCCCTACTCCTGGTCATAGCTCTTGGGAGTCTTCCCTTTGCCCCGATGCAGGAATCAGGTGGCCCCTCGCTGGCT
The DNA here is from genome assembly GCF_034190915.1 of Cavia porcellus. Classification (NCBI taxonomy): domain Eukaryota; kingdom Metazoa; phylum Chordata; class Mammalia; order Rodentia; family Caviidae; genus Cavia; species Cavia porcellus. The sequence goes on along the minus strand of NW_026947511.1, from coordinate 36,511,681 downwards.
GTGGTTAGCAGCTGAGCCCCTGGTGACCTTGAACTCCCTCAAGGGCGTCTGCGCACCTGTCTGGCCCTGCTCACACACTCCCCGCCCCACAGCCTACAGAGGAACAGCAGAGCCTTAGGAAGGCAGCTCAAAGGCAGGACGCCCAAGGAGGGGACCTGCCTCAAGCAAGGACAGTCAGGCCTGAGCCCCAGCCCTCTGCCCTTCTTCCCAGGGGACCCAACTCTGAGATGCTTTAAGAGTCCACCAGGCAGCTCATGTGTTCCCTAGATTCCTCCAGGAGTCAAAATCAGGGCTGGCAGGAAAGGCCAGCTGGCTCACAGCCCGCACGCACTGGGAATCCCAGGGTCAGGGCTTAACACTTTTGAGGAAACTCCTCAGAGGTCACATGAGCTGCAGCAGGTACCGACCAGGGCTGAGGTCAGCTGGGCCTGGCTCCTTGCCGAGACCGCTTCCCATGTGGGTTTGTCCCTCTTCAGAGTGCACTGGCTGGGAGCCTGCCATGCTCTGGGATGTCACACAGCCCACCGTCCACAGCAGCCACTGAGAGGCACAGAAACAGAGTGGGCACTGACGTGAGCTGTGTTGGACCCCATGACAGGACGCCTGTGGGCGCCTCGGGCTGCCAGGGTGAGGTCAGCCTGTCTTGTGTAACCCCTCCCCTCCCTGCAGCTCCTTCTTCCTGTGCCAAGCTGACCCGCCGTCTTCCACCTGGAGAATTGGCAGCTGCATAGTAGAAATAGGGTAGACTTTTTAAAAACTCCTTAAATCCCAGTGTTTTGAGATGTAAGTGTTGTCCTATCCTCACCAGAGCCCCCACACTGTCACTTTCTCTGGCTCTTGCTTGCCGTGTGCCTCTGGTCAGCCACCTGCCTATCCCCATCCTCTGTGCCGAGAAGGGCTGGCCTTGCCGCCACCACGGGGCTCCCTGGCCCCCACTCTTCCTGGTGGCCCTGGAAACGCTCGCTTGTGCCAAAAGCCGAAGACAAGAAAGCTTTATGCAGCTCCGGCCTCCCAGCCCCTCTGGCTCCCCACTTGGCTGCCCCGCTGCCACACCTCTGCGCAGAGACAGAGGCCACCCCAGGTGTCCTGCTCCCTTTGGCCTCTTGCCCTTGGGCGTTGGTGAGGAGAGCAGGTCCTGTGCCTGGCTGCTCTGTGTCCCCTCAGCAAAATGGCCTCCGTGGCCCATGTGTGTGCCACAGTGTCGCAGAGCGGGTGGCCGCACCCCGTGACACAATGGGGCTGCGGAACATGGATTTTTTGTCACCTGGTTTCCAACTCAGCTTCTGACCTGGCTTCCAACCTGGGATCTGTGACTCACTGATGTTGGAGCAAATATACTTTATTTGAAAAACTGAATGATGATCTGATAGGCGTACTCACAAGGATTGAGACAAGGCACAGGACAGCCTTCCCCAGTTTGGGGAAGATGGTTAGCAATGGCTGAATGCTAAGCGGGAGGTCAGGTACAGAGGCCCAACACTGCCGCTCAGGAGGCTGAGGCAGGAGGATCACCGGAGCTCAAGAGTTCAGCAGCCTGAGCCACACAGGGAGGACCCACTTCCAAAAAGCACAAAAGACGATACCGACCGTCACTAGGCCCAGCTGGCCCCAGTGGCCCCTGCGGCCTGGCATATGGGGTTGGTTGTTTTACTGCCTCCCTCCGTAGGTGCCAGCCTCCCCTATATCTGACGTCATTGCTCATTTCTAGAGAATGTTAGACAGGACACCAGTAACTGGATCCTTAATATCTTTGTGCCCAGAACAAAAGATTTCCCTTACATGTTTGGACTGATTTCTTTCTTTTTTCTTTTTTGTTTGTTTGTTTTTGTTTTGTCTCTTTGAGACAAGATCTTTCTGTGCGGTTCAGGCTGATTTTGAGTTCACTTGGTAGCCCAGGCTGGTTCTGATCTCACAACAATCCTCCTGCCTCAGCCTCCCGAGTGTGGGATTACAGGCATGCGCCACCACTCCCAGCTAGGAGCTGATTTCTGTTGGTGTGAGGAAATAAATTGACTTCTAAACACTTAAGTCCACCCACTTTGTGAAGTGCAGTAATTCACGTAGTTCTAGTTCACCTGGATTTTCCAAGAAACCAGTAGAATCTCCTGTTAATCACAATATTTTGTCTCCTTCCCAATACCTCTTCTGTTGATGTGTGTTTCATTACCTTGACCTGACTATGGATAATTAACTAGTATTGAAGGTGGCGCCTCTACCTCACCCCTGGTTTAATAAAGAATGTGATGCCAGGCATGTGGCTCACACCTATAATCCCTGTGCTCAGAAGGCTGAGGCAGGACGATCACAAATTCAAGGCCAGTTTAGGCACTTCAGGGCAGCTTTGTCTTTGGCACGTCCATAAAACATAACACGTGGAGGCTGGAGATTTAGCTCAGCGGCATAAGCACCTGCCTTGCAAGCAGGCGGTAGTGAGTTCAATCCCCGATAAAAATGAAAAAGACCAAAAAAAAAAACCCATAACACGCCCTCTGACTCCGCGACTGCCCGTCAAGACTCTGGCCTTTCAGAAATACGTGAATGTGCCTGTATAATGAAGCACTGGCAGTCGTCCTGGGTAACACCAGCTGGTGTCGAGCTCCCCTGCGGCTAGGGAGGAGCAGGCGAGGTGAGCAAGGAGGTCTTCTGGCACAGCAGACCCCCAGCCCACCCGCGCAGGAAGCTACTGGTTACAGGTACCTCTGGCAATCGTGCGCCCCCTGCTGGAGGTGTGGAGAAACCACAGCTAGGAAATTAGATCTTTTTTAAAATCTATTTTTTTCAAACATAAATAGAAAGAAAAAAGAAAACTTAAATAAGAACTGAAAGCACATAAATCAAGGGATAACAATGGTACATACATTGCACATTGTCATCCCCAAATCATTCTCCCAGAGCACAAGATATCTGCCTTCAATTGTCTGAACAATACCAGCACAAATCTTTCTCTTTAGTGAACTCAGAGAAATCAGTAGTATAACTATCTTAACTATTTTATATACACATATATACATATGTTTTTCTTTCAGCTTGTCACACTAATGACGATGTTTACACACGTGTCTTATTTCTTTCACTAACGTATATGTTCTCAAGGTGCATCCATTTACCTATAAAAGTGTGCAGTTTATCATTCTTTATGGCTCAGTAGTACTCCACTGTATAAAAGTATCACATCTTTTTTATGCACCTCTCAGTCGCTGGGCATTTAGATTGTTTCCAAGATCTGGCTATTATAAACTGAGCTGCTATAAACATGAGGGCACATGCATCACTGTGCTATGATGTTTTAAATTCTTTTGGGAAGATACCCAGAAGGGGAATAGCTGGGTCAAATGGGACATCCAACCCTACTTTTTTGAGGAACCACTGATTTCCACAGAGGTTGCACCTGACTACACTCCCACCAACAGTGGAGAAGGGTTCCTTTTTCCCCACAGCCCCTCCAGCATTTGTTATTGCTTGATTTCTTGATAGCCCATTCCTTCTGGGGTGAGGTGAAATCTCAGGGTTGTTTTAATTTGCATCTCTTGGATGGCCAGTGATATTGAACATTTTTTCCACGTGTTTATTTGCTATTTGTATTTCTTCATCTGAGAAGTGTGTGTTCATCTCAGATGCCCGGATTGGGACTTTAAATCTGGGGAGACTGATTTTTTTTTTTTTTTTTTTTAGTTCTTTATGTGTTCTCGATAGTAATCCTTGGTCTGAGGAACAGCTGGAAAACATTTTCTCCCACAGTATGGGTTGTCTCATCACTCTGTTGGTAGTTTCTCTTGCTGTGCAAAAGCTTTTCAGAAGAAAAAGATCCCATTTGTTCTTCCTAATAGTTACTGTGCAAGACTTTTGTTCATAAAGTTTTTGTTTACATCAAAGTCTTCAAGAGTTTTACCTATTCTATCTTCCAGCAGATTTAATGTTTCTGTCTTAGTGTTAAGATCTTTGACCCATTATGATTTTAGCTTAGTACATGGTGAAAAATATGGGTCCAGTTTTAATCTTGGCATGTGTAGAATCAGTTCTTCCAGCACCACTTATTTAAAAGGCTGTCTTTCTTCCAGTGAATGTGTTTGGCACTTTGTCAAAGATAAGGTGGCTTACTGTGTCTGAAGTTGTTTCTGCATCTTCTAATCTATTCCATTGATCTTCAGGTCTGCTTTTTTTTCCCAGTACCACACTGTTTTTATCACAATAGCTTTATAGTATAATTTCAAGTCAGGGATTGTGATGCCCCCTGTCATCTTTGTTGCCCAGGATTGTCTTTGCTATTCTAGGTCTCTTCTGGTTCCAGATGAATTCAGGATTGTTTTCTCTAATTCTGTGAGATATGCTATTGGGATGTTGATTGGAATGTCACTGAATCCATATAAGGGTGTTGGAAGTGTGGTGGTCCCCCGCTTCCTGAGGTATGAAGGAGCCAGAGAAAATAATTTGGAATAGGAAAAAAGTATTTATTAAAGCGCAGGCCTGGCGACGCAGCCTCCAGTAGCCAATATGGAAGACTGCGCGCCTAACAACTAAAGGGCAGAGTTTTTATCCTGTAAAACCGCAAACAGCTGCTGGTCTTCACAATGCAGGAGGTGGAGTTTGCAGCGCACTACAGAACAGGAACGCGGCGGGTACATTTCTTGGGAAGAATAAGGTCCAGATGGGCTAACAAGCAAGTTTAGATTAGGCAAACATGTGCTCTTAGAGGTACCTTTGATAGGTTACAACAGGAAGGATGGCCATTTGGGGAATTAGCTCTTACCTGAAGGCCACTGAACTTTGAGTTTGCAAATGTGCATTCCAGAACTTGGTGTGAGAGATTGTTCGGACCTCAAAACACATAGGTTGGAGCGGGGAGGAACTATATTGGTGTTCTCAGAGTGTTATTTGTACTTTCCAGGAAACAAGCAAGGCCCATGTGGTTGGCCTTTTTGACTGCAGCAAGCCAAACGCGTAGCAATCACGCCACCGCTGGAAGACACCGGCATACACTGCGCCATGTAGAAAGGGCACTTGAGGGCCCGCCGTGGGGCTGCGGGGAGGACAGAGCTCAGGATTAGCGCCTCGCCAGGCAGCGTGCACCCGGCCCTGGCTCCCACCCACAGCGCCAGCGCCAGCACAAAACAAAACGCGAAGTTTCCCTTTCTCTGTTCTCAGTGGTCCTGGGGGTCAGAGGTGCCTAAATGCATGGTTGTAAGGAGAACAGTAGGGCAAATAAACCAGCAGCTTTTTCATTCTCACTTAGGTGTGAATTATTATTCGTTTCATTAATATAGATGTAGTGGTGTGACGCATTAACGTAACTCAAAAGCTTTCAAGGAACAGGCTTCAGTAATTTAACTTTACAATAACTATAAGTCTCTTAAATATTTCTGGGGTTTTTAATTTGGGTTTTTTTCGTTGTTGTTTTGTGCTGGAGATACAATTCAGGGTTTCATACAAGGGCTACCTCCCCAACACTTTTTATTTTGAAAGAGGTGCCCATGCCTCTAATCCTAGCCCTGGGGAGGCTGAAGCAGGAGGACTGCTGTGACTTCATGGCCAGCCTGGGCTACCTAGTATGTTCAAGGGGACTCTGGGCTAATAGCAAGACCCTGTCTCAAAAATAAACAAATAAGCTGCCCAAGATGGATGTGAACTTGGAATCCTCCTGCCTCACCCTAACTGAGTAGAGGGAGGACACGTGTGCACTCCCACGCCTGGCTGGATGTTTTTCTCCTAACAAGTAACTGTCTTGCTGACAGCAGCTGGCAGTGGGGACCTTTTTTACGCAATAGGTTCCACTCAGTGTGCTTTTCTCTGTTGTGCTCCAGGTAAGAACTGGCCAATAACATTGCACTTTGCCTGCCATTTGCTATTAACATGCATGATACTTAAAGAGATGCATGGGAGATGTTCCTTAAGGCAGGTTTCACACTGCAGGAAACAACAAAACAATCTGTGAGTATCTCTTTACCTATGCAGCCATCAGAAGGACAGTGTCTGGATAAGTGGGTGCACCCATTGTGGGATTTTTTGCAGCTCTTAAAAGGAATGAAGTGGGTTTATGTTTATTTATTTCTTTACTTATTTGGATTTTTTTCAAAGTGTTAATGATCTTTCTGAGAGCTGATGTTATAACTGAGATAAACATGGACCTGGTAGCAAAATATCTGTCCTTTTGTAAAAGAGACAGGGCCTGAGACAGAGTCTGCTAGATCATAAGAAAATAATGTACACTGAGTTGAGAGCTAACTGAAGCCATGCAGTTAGTTAAATTTTTTTTAAAGTGTAAAAGCAGGCTTGAGGGTATACATCTGTAATCCCAGTGGTCAGGAGGCTGAGGCAGGAGAATTACTGCATTTGAGGCCAGCTTGGGCTACGTAGTGAGACCTGGTCTCAAAACAAAAAAGAATGAGCAGATAAGGACCCTTCCTCCTGGCGAAGACAGTTCATAGGCTGAGTATGATGTTAGCTGACAGCGCCTACTACCTCTGGGCTGGACTTAGAAATGCAGAGCAGCCGGCGTCCTTCAAACTAAGTAACTGGTTTTCCTTAGACTACAGTACAGAGCCTAAACCTCAACTGCTTATTCTGAATGTAAAGAGCTACCTGTTTAAAATAAGTCCTCATGATCCAGTTTTATTATAAGATCCAAGCAAAGAAAGCACCCTGGAATTCTACTTGGGGAGCCCCCCTCTAGAAACCAGGAGGTATTTTTCTCTTTATTTCCAGTAAGTATTCTCCTAATACCCACCTTTTGCTCACGATTTCATTCTTTTACTTTGTGAGACAATGAGCCCCGGTTTATACCATTCGTGTGGGGTTAACCTTTCATTGTGACCCCATGTCTAAATGTAAATGTCCGATTATGCGCTAAGTGGATGGGGAATTCACAGACCAGGGACAGGGACAGTCCTCCACACAGAGGGGCCTGGGCTGGAGTCCTGGGGCAGGGAAATTAGACACAGGGTCGAGGAGTTTCCTTACATTACATATGTCATTTTGTTGTGATTATCAAAGCAATGAAGTTGCTTTTATTTTATTTTATTGTATTGTATTATATTTCATCTTATTGATAATAGAAATTAGATCCAAGTATTCCTGAACTGCATCCTCAGTCCTTGTTAGGTTTTTGTTGTTTGTTTATTTTGTTTTGTTTTGAGATAAGATCTTGCTAAATAGCCCAGACTGGCCGCAATCTGCCCCAGTTTTAAGAGTAACTGATATTGTTACAGGTCACTGGGTTAGACAGAAATATTATAGGCAGTCAGACAAGGTAGGTCCTCGAAGGAGCCAGTGCAGAAGATGAGATACCTTGTAACTGTGAGACAGACAGACACCTCCTGCTGTGGGCCAGGCCTCAAGACAAAATATCAAGCAAATGCACCCATATCTTAAGGACTGATGTTCTAAGTAGGTCTCTAACCCCTTGAGGAAGCCAGAGTCACCACTCCAACTGCCTACAGGAAGCGTCACTGCTCTTTAAGCATGCCCGCTTGTTATGTGACTCACTTCCCCATTTGTCCCTGATTTAATCAATTTCACATGAGCAATTAATCTTATTGGTTGGGGGGGGGCAGGGGGAAAAAATCTTATTGGTTGGTCATAGTTCCGTCCCACCTTGGACCCATCTCGAGAGTTCCCATGTTTTTCCCACCTTAGACCTGCCTCACTTTGTGATTTTACTCCATAAAAGTCCCTAGAAAAGACAGAGTCTTTGACAACCCACTAGGGACCCCTCTGTCTCTCTCAGACAGAAGTTTTCTTTCTTTCAATAAATATATTCTGCTCTTAACCTCCATTGTTCCTAAAATTCATTCTTCGGTTTTAGAGAACATGAACTCATATTGGACTTCTAGCAGGTTAGTAATTTCATTCCCATGTAGCAGTACCATAAGCATATGTCACCACACCCAGGTCTTTTTAAACCTTAAATTCAAACTATTAGGTAGCCCACTGGCTCCAAACTGAAAGATCTTAGGTACTATTTGATAGTTTCCCATCTGACCAAGCATCCAAGGAGTGTCCTACCACATGGGAGAAATTCTTGGGATTCCTGAAATCCTCACTTCTAAACCAGCTCTTCTGGGCATCTTGATCCCTATGAGTGCTTTTTATAAATCAAATGCACCTATGGAACCTATGTTCCATCATTTGGAGAGACTCTGTCCCAAAATTAAAAAAATAAATGCAAAAGGCTGGAGACACAGCTCAGCCCTGAAGACCCAGTACAGAGGTGGGTGGGAGGAATTGGGTCCCCATCTCCCTGGCCAATCTGTTCCCCCAGAATCCAGCTTTCCATGCCTAAGAGCATCATCTTGCTGCTGCAGAGGAGGAACTGAGCTGTGGGATTCCTGGGCAATGTGGAGATGAAATTATGGACAATTGCATAGCCACAGCCAGGACCAGAGAAGGTTAGAGGGACGGCCTGCCCTGCAGAGATGCCCATGGACTGTGAGCAGGAGACCCCACAGATGAAAATACTCTCTCAGGCTCAGCAGTGGACAATACCCCCAATCAGGCAAAGTGCTTGGGGTGCTGCACAGTCTCATTTGTTTTGTGTTTTCACTAAAACTCTGTTCTTTCTGCATTTGTAGGATGAGTATCCCGGGAGATAGAGTTTCAGCCGTTTTCTAATCTGAAGGAGATGGGGTTGACCTGAAGCTCACTGAAAACCTCACCCAGCTGTCAGAATAAAGAAGCCCACCCAGCATGCTCACCAAAAATGTAATCAGATAGAGTGTACGTTACTGTCAAGAACTGGGCTGCATGGGCAGCAGAACCAAATTCACCTTTTTTTTAGGCTGGCCTTGAGCTCACTATGTAGCCCAGACTGACCTCAAACTCATAGGGCTCCTCCTGCCTCGGCCTCCTGGAATGCTAGGATTACAGCCGTGCACCACCACACCCAGTCTGAGTGTGTACATCTGACTTGAACAATTATTTTTAAGATGGCAATATGTAATCCATTAACTAGTGATTTCCTACTGTTCATTTTTTTCTTCTGTAAATCTGTATAACTTGTACCCTTTCACTTTTTTTTCTTTTCTCCTTAAATAAAAAAAAGAAAGAAATATTTCATAATTAAAGTTCTTTTTTTAAAGAAAAAAAAATTGTTGCTACACAGTAAATCCCATCCTGAAAATCGTTTTCCAAATCAGTACTCAGCAAAACTGCAATTTAATTCTATACAGAGGGTAGATTTAGGTTCCTCCCACCGCCTTGAGAACCTTGTAGGTGTGTGGCCATTAGCAAGGTTCTTAACCTTTCCGAGCAGGTTTTGCTCTGCAGAATGGATATGTAGTGTGTCCTTTACACGCCCACAGTGCAGATGAGAGATGGTGTAGGCTGCAAATGACCCACCCCGAGGCTTAGCTGCCGTTTAAGAAAGTTATTAGACAGTGAACTCCTTATAGGGCAGACAGTGATACAGGGGAATGAAACTCCCAACCTACTAGAGTTTATGTTCTCTAAAATCCAAGAAAGAATTTTAAGAACAACGGATGTTAAAAGCAGAATATGTTTATTGAGAGGAAGAAAGCTTCTGTCCAAAACAGACAGAAGAGGTCTCAAAGGGGTTGCCAAAGACCTTTTATGGAGTAAAATCACAAAGTGAGGCAGGTCTAAGGTGGGGAAAACTTAGGAACTCCCAAGGTGGGCATGAGGTGGGACAGAACTGTGGTCAACCCATAAGATTAATTGCTCAGGGATGGGGATTTAGCTCAGCCGCACAAGTGCCTGCCTGTCAAGCTTGAGGTCATGAGTTCAATCCCCGGTTCAAAAAACAAAAGATTAATGGCTTGGGTAAAATTGATTAAATCAGAGGAAAAATCAGGAGAAGTGAGTCACATAAGTGGACATAAACACTTATAGACACATATAGTGGACATAAACACATAAGAACAGTGATTCTTCCTGTAGGGCGTTGGGATGGAGACCCCCTGCTTCCTCAAGGTGATAGAAAACTATTTAGAATATCAACCCTTAGGATGTAGGTGTACTGGCTTGATTTTTAGTCTGCAGGTCTGGCCTACAGCTGGAGCTTTCTGTTTCCTCCAAGCTTGCAAGGTGTCTTGCCTTCTGCACTGGTTCCTTCGAGGACCCAGCACTGTCTGACTGCCTATAATATTTCTTTTCTAACTCCTGTAACAACACGATTACGTGTGACTGTGGGAATTATTTCCATTTCCTCCAGACTCTACCTGACACTATCAGGCACCAGGTTTAACCCTTTGCTGAACACTGCAGTTGTGATTCCATTAGTAATGGCTCAGTGCCATCTCTTACTTACGAGCTATTTTGGAAGTTTGTAAATCATGTAACTGAGAACAATGCAGAATAACCTCATCAGCAGATAGGCAAATTCTGCCTGCCACAGGTTCTCTTGGTTCCTATTCCTCCCTCCCCAGAAATCTCCTTTTGAGAATATTTGTCTGCATTACGGATCTAAGTCTATTCTTCGGACTGACCAAGCATCTTACACAATCTCTGATCAGTCATGATTCAAATGAAATTGTTAGCAATGCTCATTTTATTTTTTAAAATTTCATTGTGCACTTAATTATTTATTGTAATAGTGGGATTTGAACCTGTCACCTGGAAGCTGGGTACCCTTGGTGTTTGGTTCTTTGTTGTTATGGATTAAGAACTTAATGCTCGATTATATCAGCATGGTGCTGAGTGTAGATGTCGCACCTGAGGAAAGTTGCCAGCATAAATAGAGACTTGGAGAAGGAGAAGCTATTGTGTTGAGGCATTGAGGCATTGTGGGTTCTTCTACGAGTTGCTGTTTGAGGTGTTGGTTCTCCTGGAGAAGCTCTGGTCCTCACATCGAGCACTGCTTCCTGGCTCCGGAGGGGAAGATGTGTGCCACTTGGTCTCCAGGATGAACTCATCACATGGCTTCCTGGTATGTGCCCAACCGTGCTTGTCATCAGAGGACCTCAGGGCCTCCATGTAGCTGAGGATTGGCTGTGGTGCTTTTCAGGACAACCTTGGTCTTTGTTGTGAGTGTGACTTCTCAGCTCCAGCATAGACCCCTCAATCCACCAACACAGCTCCTTCACCCTGCTGGCATAAACTTTCTAGCTTCCACCGCTGACCTTTGAACCTTCCCAGCACAGATCCGTAAAAGAGACTGTGTGAGTCCTTCTTGTGGGCTCTGGACCTCCAGTTGGACTCATAGGAGGCACTGTCATGAGCTCTATGTCTTCATCTGGACTTATGCGGGACATTGCTGTGGGATTCGGGTTCTTGGCTAAACATTCTATATCTTTGGTGTTGTGGACAGATTTCCTGCACTTTCTTGTGTTAACTCCTGATGACCATCATAAAAATAATATTATAAACTCTATGTCCTGATTCTAGTTGTTCTCTGCACAACCCCTAACTACAACATTTGTGACCTTGATGAAAGAACTCAGTGGAGACACATGGGCTCTGCAGAAGCCTAGGCAGAATTCACTGTAAGGTGGATGCAGACAGTTGCACATTCAAACTCGAAAGCAGGTAGTACCTTGAAGGCCTCTTCACAGAGTGTGAGTGTAATACTTTTTTTTGTTTTTTGGGACAGAGTCTCATTATGTTCTGCAGGCTGGCCTTGAACTCACCATGTAGCCCAGGCTGGCTTCACACTCGCAGTGATCTTTCTGTCTCAGCCTCCCATGTGCTAGGATTATAGGCCTGCTGGGCAAGTTTGGATACATTTTTATCCAAAACCAAGAGTTATTCTTGGGGTCCAGAGAACTGGAGTGATTATGATGCTTGTCACCATTTTACTTAGAAGTTACTTAGGGATTACAAACTATGTTTCTGTCCTTCTTAGATGGTCTGTGTTTCCTTGGGGGCTTTAATCACGTAAAAAAAAAAAAAATCACAAAAGATAAGTGCTGAATTTAAACCAGACCCCAGCCCAAGGCAGGAGGGTCTTTAAAGACCATTTGTCTTTTTTATATCATCCGGCTGTGGGTTATGGCATCAGGAATGCAGTGTGCCTTGCACTGGAGTTGGGTGGCCAGAAGGAATGTGCAAAATGCACAACCTTAAGACATCACTGTGCTCTGTAGAGCTGTTTTAGGTCTGAGACCTAACAAATGATGACGCACGTATTGTACTTGGGAGTCTTTCTTTAATGAACTTAATGCACATTATTTTGAAACCCCACTCCCTTCCTCCCTCAGGCAGGCGAATGTCTACCCACCTAACAAACTCAGGGCTTTGCATGGAGCTATCTCCCCAGCCCTTCTTTTATTTAGCCACAGCCCCTCACTGAGTCGCTAGGTGACCCCCGCTGGGCTCGAACTTACCATCCATCCTCATCCTCCTGCCTCAGTCTTGCTGAGCGCTGGGATTGCAGGCTCTGCCACCCTGACCAGCTACAAGCTTATTTTGTAGCTACAGGAGCCTCGTGGGAATAGTGTGGGTGGGGAGGTCACTTCTTTCCCAGGGCAGCGAGTTTCTGTGAAAGCAGACACTAAGCCTGAGTGCCACGCATCCGTTTCTGGCTCGTGGATAGACTGAGAAGAGCTTCCACGCCTGGGACCTGGATTCGGATGCTGTGCAGTCCTGTGGCAAACGCGAGGAGGGAAGCAAGGCGCTGCTCCCCGAGCTCAGCCTGCTCCCAAGAGTCCCGGAGCGCCCGCCTTGCACCGCGTCCCCTCGCGCACCACAGTGGGCGCGGGGCTCCAGGCGGCCCCCTGTGCCCGGCTGGCACAGCGGTGCAGGATAAGCCTTCGGGGTCCCGAGCTGGGTGCGGGCCGCTGGGGGCTGCGGGGCCTCTGGAAGGGGCGGGCTCCCTGCAACCAGGAAGCCCGGAGCCGCCCAGGAATCTTGGCTCGGCCCGCGCTCGTTTCCTCCCCGCCCGCCAGGCGCGATCCCCGGGCAGACGCCGCGCTCGCTCGCACCATGCGCCCGCTGCTCTGCGCGCTGGCCGGGCTCGCTCTGCTCCGCGCGGGTGAGTGGGGCTGGGGATCCGGGAGCCCTGGGAGGAGTGGGAGCCGGAGAGAGGGAGGGAGAGGGATGGAGAGATGTACACAGGGACGTGGAGACACGCAGAGAGGGAGGATTGGAGAGAAAACTAAAAGAGGAGGAACAGGACAGAGAGAGGCACAAACAGAAAGAGAGGGAAGGAAACAGAAGAGGCTGAAACAGAAGGGGCTTTGGAGATAGAGACATGAAGGAGAATAAAAAGCAGGCGGGGTGGTGAGCATCCCATCTAGGAATACTTCACTCTCAGCACTCTAGAAAGCTGAGGCAGGAAGATCTCGAATTCATGCCAAGACTTAGTGAGATCCTATCTCAAAACTGAAGTTTTTTTGGTGGGGGAAGTGGGAATCGACCTCAGGACCTTGTGCTGCCAGGCAGGCACTTGTGTTCCTGAGCTATGGCCCCTGCCCTCAAAAAAATTTTTTAAAGGATTGAGGATGAAGCTCAGTGTGAAGAGCCTGGGCTCAGTCTCCAGGACCACAAAATAAATAAGCAAATAAGAGTGAGAAAAAAGAACTGAAACGCTGCAGGGCAGGGCTGTTGAGGAAAAATGAAAGGCTTATGAGAGACCAAAGGAGAGCAGGAGCAGCCGGTGAGAGTGGTGAGGGCCAGCTGTGAGGGCCAGCTGGCCACCACCAAGAGACTAGGCCAGCGCAGATGCCTGGCCTGCAGGGCGTGGCAGCTCTGAGGGACCAGCTCCACTCCAGGCTGGCTGCAGAGGGCACCACAGCCTTTTCCGAGACAGATAGGGGCCCCAGGAGAGCGACCTGGTGGCAGGAGGGGTTCTGCATTCTGGACAGGAAGTGGACTTGGTGCTGAGAGCTCCGTGCTGCCCTGGGTCTTGGGCTGAACTGGGGACGTACAGGAGGGAGAAGCCAGCAGGGTCTTGGGACCGCTGGGCTCCCTGCCCTGCATGGTGCCCTTTACCATCCTACCCAGCCTGAGGTCTCAGTGCTGATCCTTCTTCCCAGGGACTGGGAAGAAAGAGGAGGCCATGCCCCAGCTTTACTGGGTACTGCCCAGGGCAGTACTCACAGATGCGCATCCACCCCAGGCCTCTGCACCCCATGCATGCACCTTACAGTTTGCAAACCACATCCTGTAAACCCAGGGTGTGGCTCAGGTGAACGAGGAGTTCAGGCCTCACCAAGGGTCCTGACACCCTCGCCCTCAGCCAAGCCCTTGTGCCCATGCAGGCAAAAGTGCGTTTTGCTCAAACAGAAGCCACTTTCCTATTCAGGGCCAGTAACCAGAGGGGTTGAGCTCCCCCTCATCCCGGAGTGATCCCTACCTTGGCTAAATCTCATTATGTCCTGGTACTGTTTCCTCCTCTGTGAACTGGGGAGAAGGGATCCCTCCCCAAGACTGGCTGCAGTGACTGGGGGAAGGAAGAAACCTGGCATTCTGTTACATCCCTCCACAGGTCCCTCGAGCCTCGGTTTCTCCACCTGTTAAGGAGAATCAGCTGCTTCCTCTCTGCCCACCTCCTCCCCCTTCTCCTCTCAGCTCCTGGAATCTGGGTCCCAGGGCCCGTGCCACCAGAGGGACGTGTGCATAGCACACCTTAATTCTTTTTACATTTCCTTGTCACCTCCCTCTGCCTCCCTTCAACTTTTGGTCTCCTTCCCATTTGCAAAAGAGCCATCTCCCTATTTCCTATTGTCTTTTATTTTGCTCTGTAATTTATTTACACTTCGAGTCTTTCACATAAGAGAAAGCATGCAGTATTTAAGCTTGTGTGTCTGAATTAACTTTCTGGTCTTGAGGTTCGTTGATTTCCTTCATGGCAGAGTAGTATTGCACTGGGTATAAATAGCACATTTTCTTTATTTATTCATCTGTTGATGGACATGTAGGCTGCTTCCAAGATTTAGCTGGTATGAGTTGTGCTTAGGTACCTGTAGAAATGAATATGCATGTAACACCGTAATATGATGTCTTTTAACTCTTGCTAGAAAATACCTACTAGGACAAGTAATGTTTTCCTTTTAAAAATATTTTTTCATTTTTATTTGACACATAGTAGTTGTGCATGTTTATGGAGTGCAGTTTTTCTTACCTTGGATTAGGAAAATATTTGGATACAAAATAATGGTAGGTAAAAGTGGAACCCAACAACATACCATGAACCTTGCTATAAATATTAGTGCATGCCCCGTCTCATTCATGCACAAGCCCATCTCCGCTCTCTTCCCTGAATTATTTTAAAGGAAATTCCAAGCGCCATGTATTCCCACCTGTAAATAGTTACTGTGCATCTCTAAAAGATAAGTACTCTTAGCCGGGCATACTGGCTCACGCCTGTAATCCCAGCACTCGGGAGGCTCAGGGGGGAAGATCATTGCGTGTTCAAGACCAGCCTGGGCTACAAAGTGAGCTCAAGGCCAGCCTGAACTGCATAGTAAGACCCTGTCTCAGAAAAAAAAAAGATAAGTACCCTTAATAAACAGAACTGCAATGCCATTACCACATTCAGGAATTAATAACTCCTTACCTTCAGATTTTCAATCAGTGTTTACGTGTGCTTGGTGGCGATGTTTTTAGACATCATTTGTTTGATCTAAGGAAGGTCTCCTGCATTGCATTGGTTAACTCTGTTTAAAATATAAGTTCTCCCTCACCTCTTTTTATTCTTAAAATTTATTTGTTGGAGAAGCTAAGTTTGTCCTAAGAAGATTTTTACTTTTTTTTTTTTTTTCTGCTAATTTCCTCATCCTGGTATCATCTAATTGTTTATCTATCCTGCGTATTTTCTATTATCGACTGATGATGACATCTAGAAAACTGATCTATTCCTACTTGACTTATTTTTTTTGCAAAGGTCCTGTATGCTGTATTATTTTAGTTTGCATTTCTTTCATTGCCGCTGAAGTTGGGCTATTTCTTCAAAAGTATTTTGGTCATTTCTACAGATTTTTGTAAACTGTTTTAGACTTTATCGATTTCTGTGTTGAGATTTTTCAAACTGATCTGTAAAAGTACTTCACATACCAAGTACAAAGCATCAAGTTGTGTTATCTGTGGGTTTTTAAATTGTTTTTGAGGTACGATTGCACTACGCAGTTCGGGCTGGCCTCAAACTCGCTGCAATCCTCCTGCCTCAGCCTCCAAAGCTAGGATTACAGGTGTGCACATCCCACTGGAATGTTTTAGTAGACAGTAAGTCTCTGATTTAAGAACACTTGAGTTGTGAACTTTCACAGGTACAAACCAACCTTGCATTACAAACATGGATAGATGTGAGCAAATTGCGGAAGTAGGTTATGTGTCTGCCGGACTCTGCCCAGCTGTGCTGCTGGGCACTTACTGTAAAGAGGGTAGCGTTCAGTAGCACAGTGCTCAGAGCCCAAGATGTCTAAAAGCAAGAGAAAGGCAGTGGCACTGTGGAGAGGATCGCCAGGAAGAGCAAAGCAATGTACTTTATATGTGTGTGTCAAAGGTAGGTGAGGCTCACTTTGTTGGACCTAGAAACAAATCCAACTTGCAGACGTTTACCTGGCAGGAAACTTGTTTGTGGGCCAGGGACTTACTGTATCACAGTTCAGTGGTTTGAACACATACTATACAGAGCTAAGAGGATCCTCCTTCCGGTGCAGACTGGAGCAGAGCCGCCTGCCAGTGTGGCCACTGGCCAGTCTGGCTCTTCACTGACCCACAAGAGAAGAACAGACTGGGTGTAATTGACAGGGGCTCTTTGTTATGACAGCTTGACTCGTACCCTGAGTAAAATACAAACGTAACGGGAAACAGAATTGGTAAGCACTCAGTGACTCACAAAGCTTGAGTCCAGATCTAGAAACAGATCCCAGAAAGAGGCAAAATAGGACGCATCCCTTCCTAAACAAAACACAGTAAAAATGTTCCTTGGGCTGTGACCTTTGTCTCCGAGCTCCGGGCTCCCCCAGTGTTTCAGCCTGGGCAGCTCCATTTATTACATTTCTTCATATGCTCATTTCAGAATAGTGCTCCGCTGCCTTTTTTACAAAGCCACTGATGGTTTTGAATGAATCACAAATATTTATATAAGTTTTGAATGTGGTGAAATTTATTATTCTATTACATTGAATGCGGTCGAATATAATTAACTCCCAAGTGGCCAGCATTGCTCACAAGAGTATGACTGTACGATTCAGGAGTGAAACAGCGCCTTTTAAAATGCTACCAAGATGCTGTTCACCCACTGCACAGAAGTCACTTGAGCTGTGGTTGCTTTCTGAGTGTGTGACTGTCCGAGGCAAAGATCTCCCTGTAAGGCCTGTGAGTAGCAGGCGTGTCTCACAGGACAGAATTTACGGGCCCCATCTTTGAATGTGTGTGTGTGTGTGTGTGTGTGCGTGTGTGTGTTTGTGTGTGGCAGTGGGGATTGAACCCAGGGCCTTCATACTGAGCTATATCCCAAGTCTTTTCCATTTTATTTTGAGACAGGATCCCACTAAGTTCCCCAGGCTGGTCTGGAACTTGCAGTCCTCCTGCCTCAGCCTCCCGAATATCTCTCCACATCTCTTAAACAGGACAACCAGCCTGGTGCTTTCCCAGGGCCTGTGGGTCCCACCCAGCTGCCAGCTCTCACACACAGGCATTGCTCCTCCACTCATGGCCACCGTCCAGGTGCATATCAGGCCCAGGCAGGAGCCAGGCCAGAAAAAGCAGCCCAACTTCCGGGGAGGTCCATTCCCAGCTGGCAGGGCCAGGAGGGTGGAGGGAAGGAGGAAGGGGCACTAGGGACCAAAGCCTTGGCTGCTCAGGTCCATCCCGTCTTTGCCACTTCTGGTTCAGCCCTGACAGCCATGTGTGTTCGTGCATGTGTGTATGTGTGTGTGTATAAGCATTCAAGCCAAAGCCATGGGGGCCTCTGTGGGGGGAAGGGGCAGGGCCGCGCTCCAAGCTTTCTGTGTGCGAAGAGCTCCTCGGAGGCCCGGATTAGCTCATGGACAGTTGGGCTGGGGTGCACTGAGCAAGGAAGGCCTCGTCCAGATGTGAGAGATTAGTGCTGAGCTGCTCCAAGAGCGACCCCAGCCTGGCCTCTTCCCTGGAGGGATCCTGAGGCCAAGTCAGACCTCCTGGCAGGCACGGAGGGGACAGGCTGAGGCTAAGGCAGAGGGGTGGAGTCGGACTGCTTGGGACACCCACAGCTGGCAGTCCCACTCGGCTTGCTGTGGGGTCATGTTGCTCCTCTTGGCACAGGCTGTGAGACGCAGGGTGGGGGAAGAGGACCCTGGGGGCTGCAAGAGGGCAAGTGACACTCAGGGGAATGACTTGGCCAAAGATGGGGGTCAGTCCCAGATCCAGCCAGCCCCCTTCCAGGCCCCTCAGCCCCCTGTGGATGGGGACAGTGCTTCCTGCCACCCCGAGGTCCTTCCCCTCTGGCAAAGCACTTCAGTATCACTAAAATGGGTCAGATTCCAGGGTCCACTGACCAGGCCCACTTCCAGGCCTGTGGCAGCCTCTCCAGTCAGAGCCAGAAGAGGGCTCCCACTCCCTTCTCCATCTCCCTATCACTTCACACCGGGGTGCTCAGCCCCCCAGGGTTCTGCCCTGCCGGTTACCCCAGACAGCTGGCTCTTACCATGGAAAACATCTAACCCGCCCCACACCCCACAGGCCCATCACCCTGATCCTGAGAGTCCATCTACCCACTCTCCTCTCATCCCCACACTCCAGGCCTGGAGAATTTCTAAGTCAATCCAAGATACTCTTGCATTTCAGTGGTAAATTTTTCAGCATAGGTCTCTGAAAGACTCCTCTTATAACCGTAGTGAGCATGCAGTTATAACCTCACCCCTACCCTACCCAGCAATTCAATAATAGCACCATTGTCATTTGAAGAGGGTTTTCAAAGTTCAGGGGGTGGGAATCACGAAAAGGAGAATTTAGCAACCAAACTGGTCTCCACCAAAGCACTGTATTCCTCAGCTTGCTATCACTGTAATGAAATGCCTGAGGCAGCCAGCTATAAAGAGGAAAGGGTTGCTGGGCTCATGGCTTGGGAGGTACCAGTCCATGGGTTTCTGTGAGACAAGACAAAGCCTCTCACTTCATCATCCAGGAAGAATAAAAAGAAAAGACCAGGGTCTCAGGACTCATTTGAGGTGACCTAAGATCTTCCCACAAGGCTCA
Organism: Cavia porcellus; assembly: GCF_034190915.1. Taxonomy (NCBI): domain Eukaryota; kingdom Metazoa; phylum Chordata; class Mammalia; order Rodentia; family Caviidae; genus Cavia; species Cavia porcellus. The sequence goes on along the minus strand of NW_026947511.1, from coordinate 36,492,613 downwards.
ACCTTGAGGGGTCCATGTTGCCTCCTGATAGAGCCGCCCTGGAGACCCAACCTTTAATGCGTGTGCCTCAGGGACATTCAAAAGCCAGACTCCACCAACAGATGCCCATCAGTCCAATTGTGCAGTCCCCCTCACCTGCTACTGTCCAGGTCCCCTTCTCACGCCCTTTGTACTCTCCTTCCCCTCTCAACCCACCCTGATAAAGTGGCTCTCAAAGAACAAAAGATTTGCTGATTTACATATGTAACTATTAGCACTACACTTACTGGTTTAACAACACACTCCCAGGGTTCCTGAAAATTTAGTCACAGTCTCTCTTTTCTACAGAAATTTCCAGCAAAAGATCTCCACTTAGGGAGGCCATTGAGGGGCCCTCTAGGAAGCTTACCTTTCCCTGCTTTCACCGCACCCCCTTTGTTCTCCCTCCACGGATCACCCCTGCATTTCTTGGCCTCCATCTCCTCAGGAAACACATTCCTCAGTCTCCTTCCTGTCCCTCCGGCTACAAGCATTGCTGTGTTTCTCCAGCTCTTAAGAAAACAGAGCTGACACAGTAACGCTTGCTTCTCTCGGCCTGGTGATCTGAGCTCCCTGCCTTCCTGGCCAAGCTTCAGGAGCAAGTTCCAGGATCCGAGTTTCCGCCCGCTGACCTTGCACTGCTAATAAAATGGTGGCTAGCTGGAGACGTAGAGTGTTCGCTCCTAGAGGACACTGATCATCCCGGAGTCCTCTCTTTTGCAATTCTTGTCTCGTGCTTTATTTTCTTTCCCCCTGAGCACAGTTACCCAAGCAGGAGATTCGAAACCCACTGCGGGGGTATCTAATAGCAGATAACGTGATGCTCTACATAGAAGACCCCAGAAATCCACCAAAAGAGTATTAAATTTAATAACCAAATTCAGTCTCATAGCTGGATACAAAGTCAACACTCAAAAGTCAGTAGCTGTCCTATATCCGAATAACAAACACTGAGAGAGAAATCAGGGAAACAACACCCTTCACAATAGCATAAAAAATGAAATACCTAGGAATCAATCTAACAAAAGAAGTAAAAGACCTCAACATTGAAAACTGCAGTACACTGGAAAAAAAAAAAAAAGAAATTGAAGACGATATCAAAAAATTAAAAGCTATCCCTTGTTCTTGGGTAGGGAGAACCAATATAGTGAAAATGGCCACACTACCGGCTGGTTGCTCTCTCCTAGGACAGACATGTGAACATGAAGATCTTCTCAGCTACTGTAGTTTGCTGTGTCCACTGCTCGCATCTTCTGGTACATTTCTCTGTGGAGGCCTCTGCGGTGGCCAGCAGCCACTGGGCATCCGCAGGTTCGAGCTGCCTTTCCCACACAATGATCAAGGCTCGGGAGAAAGCTCCCCTTGCTCCCTCCTTCCTCTGCACTGAGGTCTCTCTCTTCGCTCTCCCCATGGGTTTCAGTTCTCACTTCAGTCCTTGCTGGGGCCCAGGGATTCACGTCCCTCCTTCTCTTGCTGTATTCCAGCATCTGGACATCAAATCTTGGAGAGGCCATTTACTGTGCACTCTGTCATCTTCTTGTAAGTAATAGCCACTCATAGAGTTGTGTGTGGGAGGGTGCAGAGGGTCACTCTGCACACGGAGATCTGAAGCATCGACTCAGAGTTCTGGAGCTTACTGCAGAGTCCCATGTGAGTTTGTATCAGGAGGCCAATGGGTCTGTGATGGAAGGCTGAGGAGTCTGCCTTTTCTCTAGGATCAAGAGTGGTACATAACTGGTTATCACAGTATGTTAATGTCTGATTTGTCCTGGGCAGTATTACTGTAGCTGTCTCACTTGATACTAGCAGGATCACATACTTACTGCTGTTTCTCTGTAAACAGCACTCAGATTGCCTTCATGACATTAGCAATACTAGTGAACATTCCCAGAGGACTTGGTTGTGGGGCCCACTACACTGCCAACCCGGGGTGTTTCTGTGGCTAACTTTTCCAGTCCTCTGCAGGCTGCCACCCTCCTACATTAGGCTATGCTGCCCTTGTCACCCTCTGCAGAATCTGTAAAGCTCTTTGCTCTGTAGACAGCTGGGACAGCACCCTGCTTCCTGAGGGTTAGTGCTCTCCAGTGGTCCAACCGACTCTAATGCCCCAAGCAGCTCGGAGCCATGAGCCCTGCAAAATGTACTCAGAACAAGGCTCTAAGGTTTCTGCTGTGAAGACTTTGGTGCCAGGAGGAATCAAGGCTGGATATGGAAAGGACAGATTAAGGGTTTGTACGTGCAGCCGGGTGTGATGGTGCACACCTATAATCCCAGCACTCTGGGAAACTGAGGCAGGAGAATCAAAAGTTCCCAGAGTGGGCAATTTAGTGAAACATTTAAAAAGGGCTGGGGGTGTAGCTCAGTGTAAAGGTTCTGGGTTCAATCTCTAGTACCACAATCTCAACTCTTCTATTTCCTGTCAGTGTAACGTCAAACACGGCATTTCACCCTTCTGTGATTCAACTTCCCCGCAGGTAAACAGGAAATAGAGACGGGCTCTTGGGGAGCTAATTGAATTAACATACTTGCTTAGTGTTCACTTTATGTGGTGCACACTAACACACATCACATGCCAATGTGATCAGTGCTAACAGACAGCTCATACATCCCCACTCGCTTTCTTCCCTTCTATTCCTCTTGGTACTGTCCATCACTATCACTTCATATCCTGATTCCTGCAGCATCTTCCTGCCTCCAAAACACATGCTTCCAATCCATTCTCTGTATTTAAAAATTCAGAATATTCATCCACTGAAATAATCCTCTGAGCACTGTATTTGACTGATGAAGGCCTTGGGGTACAGTTATACCCTTTGGTTTGATGCCAGGATCCCTGTCCCATCTGCTAGCACGCTTCCGGGAGCATTAGTCCTAGGAGCCTGGAATCTCCTGCCTCTGCATCTCCTGGGCTGAAACCTCTCCTTTGCTGACCTCACCCGGCCCAGGCATTGCCTCACACCCTCAGGTCTATAGGGGGCTGTGGCCACATAGTCAAATGACTATTTGCTGCTGGCCTTAGGGCTGTGTCAGGACCCACCTCACTTACACCCAGGATTTTGTGAGAGTCTCTGGGCTAAAGGGAAACTGAGGGTCCCACTCTGACAAGGCTTGTTTCCCCATAGCTGCTGAGCCTCTCAGTGCCTCCCAAGGAGACCCAGCTTGGAGCACAGGCTGTGACAGACTTGTGGCTGTCCAGAGTCGCTTAGACGTCATGGAGGAGGTAATAACTTGAAATGGGGCTGGGACAGGGGACAGGAATCTTTGCGACCACCTGCCTTGCTGGTGGATTTCTGGGGGCACGGATGCCACCCTGCTCTGCAATGTCAGGAGGTCCAGGCCGATTCTGTCCCCTGTGTTAAACACCCCTAACTGGGCCGTCAGGTGACCAGCTCTCTACACCCTCTCCTTTCCTGCAGCCTTGCTTATACCCAGCCTTTGGTCTCTCCAAAATTAGAGCAGGTGAAAGTTTGACCATCATGTTTTGTGGTACAGCCATAACTCAAAAATTGAGGTTTATAAGCCTGTGGAGGTTTATGTCTTTATGTCATAAACCTTCAATGAAAAGTGCCTTTCCAGTCCATAGTAATATTACCAGTACCATGAAAAAAGTCACAGATTTCATCCCATTATTGTTGCTGTGAGTATCTCACAATGTCATTTGCAATCCTCATGTGGCCAGAATGACTGCATGAGGCCTGATGTTAGGTCATGTTATTTAATGACTTAATAAACAATATCAATTTTTAATTTTTAACACTAGAATAATGTTATGAAGTATTTGATATACTTATTAGTCCTATATGTTTTAATTTTTGCATCTAAAGAGTTCTGTAAGTCGCATCAGATGCCCACAAGATCAGTGGAGCAAAAAATCCATTAAAAACTGAGTAAAGGGGGGAAAAAAATGTCAAAATCCCAGACCTGCTCTTTGGCAGAAATGCCACCAGGGGGCAGGGCAACGAAAGGAATGTGAGCCCAGGCCGCGCGGTCCCACAGGAAAACCGGTGCTCTGGAGACCCGGGTGCAGTTTGGGATTAAGACCGCCCAGCGCTAGACAGAGAAGGGCTTCAGGGGCGAGCCCCCAGGATGCTGTCCTCTGGGGAGACTGAGGCAGGGAGGGCAGAGCCGGTCGAGGAGGATCTGGACCCTCAACAGGGTCCCTTCCCTCTGCACACCGTGGTTCTTGGGAGGCTGCCACCTGGGAAGATTGTCCCCTCTGGTCCTTGACTCTGTCCCACCTCTCCATGCAGACGGTGGAGAAGACCACAGAGCACCTGGAGGCCCAGGTGAAAAGCCTGCTGGGGCTGCTGGAGGAGCTGGCGTGGAACCTGCCCGCGATGCCCTACAGCCCGGCCCCCGACCTCCTCGAGAGTGGTGAGTGGCTGGGCACAGAGGAAACCCCCAAGCCTGTCACTCAAGGGGAATCGCCCAGCCTTCCTTTGCTGGAGACGCCTCTCGGCTGTGTCTCCTTCCGTCTCCCTTTCCTAGACCCCCTCCAGTTGCACCCGAGACTGCCTTAGGGAAGATGGCACCCCCTGGTGGGCACCGGTGGCGTTGTCCCCTGCTTCCTCCCTGCTCCTCTTCCCCCGGGACCTCAGCTCCCCGCTCCACCCCACCAGGGTCAGGCAAGCTGCTGGGCTCCGGGGACGAGGGGCCTTCGCTACTCCAGGCTACCCACGCTGGGCCACCCCTTTCTTCCAGATCACTTCTGAGCCCAGCTGCTGGAGGTGATGCCCGTTGGACAGCACCCCTCTGAGGACAGCGTCACCCCTTCCCCATTTGCACGAAGAAATAAAAATTACTCCCCCGGTCTCCTGTGTCTACTGACAGAATCACCCCATAACCACAGTCCTCCTCCCTGGGGTCCCCGCCCTAAGGCCCCATCCCCCGCTAGGCTCTGGCTATCTGTGCTTTAGCCTACTTCTTTATAGGGACAGATTGAGCAGGGGTCATCCAAAGGCAGGACGCTGTGGTCAGTCACCTAAGGGAACACAGCCTTACTACTGGACCTGGGGTCAAGAGGAGCAACAATGCCACCTGAAAGCTTGTCACAAACACAAGCTCTTGGAACCCCTCCCCCCAGTCCTCTTGAGCCCCAATCTGCACTTTGATATGATCTCCAGAGGTCTGCGGTGCACACAACCCACCACCTCTCACCCCTGGGCTGAGGATTGAGTTCCACTCTATCCCAAGCTATATCCCCAGCCCCTTATTCCTATTGCAACAACATTCATGTAACAAATTCCCCAATTTTAGCCATTTAAAACTACAAAATCAGTGGCTTCCAGTACATCAACCATCTTGAATTCCAAAACATTTGTATCAACCCAAAAAGAAACCCTGGGTCAATTAAACAGTCACTTCCCGTGTCGTGTGCCACCACCCCTGGAACCCACAAATCTTTCTGTTGTGATGGACTTGCCTGTATTCCTCACTGTATATAAATGGAGCCATGCAAGACGCAACCTTTTGTATCTGGCTTCTTTCGATGCATATGGTTCATTAACATTGTAGTCTCTGTCAATTCTTCATTCCTGGCTATGGTCGAGTTATGTTCCAGGACACACTTCACCCCTCCATCTCTCAGAACACGACAGGTTGTTGGCACTTTCCGGCTATTATGTAATGCTGTCATGAACGGTTCATACACAGGTTCTCGTGTGGACACATGGCTTCATTTCTCCTGAGTGTATGCCTAGGAGGGAAGTTGCTGCATGGGTGGAAAGAAATTTTCCACTTTTTGGAGGAAACACTGAGCTATTTTGTGCAGCAACTGTGCCATTTTACGTTCCCACTGGCAGAGTCAGGCGTGGGGGTTTTCACAGATACCCTCTATCTGATGGAGAAATCTCCCTTGTATTCTTAGATCCTTGAGCATTTTAAAGAGTGTTGGATTTCTCAAATGCTTTCTCTGCACTAGAAAACAATGCAGATGATCATGCCCAGGGATGGGAGTGTGGTTCCCATTTCATTTCAGAAATAAGGTCTCACTGTGTTCCCAGGCTGGTCTCAGACTTGCCTCTCTCCTGCCCTTGCCTCCCAGGTAGCTAGGACTACAAGCATGCACCACCCCGTCCCTTCATTATTAGCAGCATGTGACACTGGTTAATTTTCATACGTTGAATGATCCTGGCATTTCTGGAGAAAATTGCTCATTATACCATGCAGCCCTTTTAATGTGTAGCTGGATCGGTTTGCTAGCGTTTGGCAAGGATTTTTGCACCTATATTCTGAGAGCTGCTGGTCTGTAATTTCCTTGCAATGTCCTTGGCTTTGGTATCAGGATAATTCTGGTCTTATAGGATGAATTAGGAAGTGTTTTCTTCTGCTCTTCTATTTATTTTGGAAGAGTTTGAGAAGGACTGGTTTTCATTTCTCTTTAAACATGTGAAAGAATTCACCAGGGAAGCCATCTGGATCTGGGCTCGGCTTTATCCAACTAACCTAATCTCTGTATTTGTTATAGATCTACCCAGATTTTCTGTTTTTTTCTTTGAGTCAGTTTTGACAATTTTTGTGTTTCTAGGACTTTATCCATTTGCTCTAGATTGTCTAAGAGTTGGCACACAATTGTTTGCAGTACTTCCTTACCTTGCTCTTATTTCTGTAAGTTTACTGGCAATGTTCGCCCTGCATTCCTGACTTAGTAACTGAGTCTAGGAAAAATCTGTTATCAGTTCTGCCAATGTCCGTCTTTTTTTTTTTTATCGGTACCAGATATCGAACTCACGACCCCGTGCTTGCAAGGCAGGCGCTTATGCCGCTGAGCTAAATCCCCAGCCCTACGATGTCTATCTTTTAATTGGAGTTTATTCCATGTATTTTTAAAGTAATGCTACTTTTTTGAGAGAGAGGGAGAGAGGTCTCACTACATAGTTCGGCCTGGCCTCAAACTCATAGCAATCCTCCTACCTCACCCTCCCAAGTGCTGAGATTACAAACGTTTGCCCTCATGCTCAGCTCTTCCGTGTTACATAATCAGAACTGCTCCTCAATTCTTCTAGTATGTCATACTTTGTTACAGATGGCTCTCAGTACATCTTTTTTATCCTTTTCTCACTTATGTCCCTTTTTTAGTTATTTTCTGAGTGGTTTGTTTGACTATAATTAACCTCCTGTTTAGTAATAATCTAGTTTGAGTTAACACAGTGTTCTAATAGTATACAAGAACTGTGTTTCTATGTATCTCCAACACCCACCCCTATGTTGTTACTGTCGTAAAATACAACTTTACACATTTTGTGCCCACCGATATCAGTATAATTATTGTTTGGCATGATTGCCCCTTGAATCATGTGGAGAAAAACAGTAGTTCCAAGTCAAAACACACATTAATACTTTTATTATTTACCTATATCATTACCTTCAGTGGTGTTCTTTATGTCTTTACGTACATCTGAGTTACTATCCAGGAACCTTTCAGCTTGATAAGCATTAGCAATTTTTGTATGGCAAGTCTAACTGGCAACAGGTCTTTGCTTATGCCTGGTGTCTTCATTTTTGCTTTACTCTTGGAGGGTAATTTGCCAGATGTAGGAACCTTGGCCAATACAGCTTTTCTTCCATGCACTGAATGTGTCATCTATTGCTTTCTGATTGCCATGTTTTTTTGTGGGGAAAAATGACCATCAATCTTCATGAAAATCCCCTGGACAGAAGAAATTATTTCTCTACTTTTAAGATTCTCCTGGTCCTTGTCTTTTTTGGTTATACTGTGCCTTAATGTGGATCCATCTGATTTTATCCTATTTATTGAGTCTTGGCTCTGAATATTAATGTCTTGCATCACATTTGCAAGTTTTCATTGTTTTTTTTCAAAATATTTTTGATATCTTCTTTTTCCTCTCCTGTGATTTCCATTCTATATACACTGGTAAACTTGACAGTGACCCATCTGTCTCTTGGGCTTAGTTTTTAATTTTTTTTCCTTTCTGTTCCATAGACTGTATACTCTCAACTGATCTATCTTAAAGTTTGCTGATTCTTTGTTCTTTCTTCTAAAAACTTCTATTGAACCCCGCTAGTGAATTTTTCATTTGTTATTATGCTTGTCAGCTGTTCAGTTCTAACTTCAATCCTTTTTATAATTTGTCTTTTTATTGATAATCTCCATTTGGTTCTACTGGATTTCTTCAGGTCTTCATGGCTTCCTTCAGTTCTTCATGGCTTTCTTCAGCTGAGTTTCTTTTTACAACTGATTTGACACAAGCATGAAAAGCTAGTAATGTAACCCCATAAGATCGTAAAATTTTGTATGACATGATTTTTAGCAATAGTTTTCACGCCTGAATCGCTGGTGCCCAAGCACAGACTACATCGATGACAATGGAACGCTGTGTGGGGAAGGTCACAGTGCAGGGTCAACTCTGTAACCAAAGCCTGCCTGTGTTGGATGTTATGTGTATTTGTACAACTCAGGAAGTAAAGGCTGCAGTTACCAATAGTAGTATCTCAACTTACACGTGCGTGTGTGTGCATGTTATGGCAGGCCTCTGTTGTTGCAAACAGATATGTTTTCTTACATAATTATTAAAATAATTACTGTATTATTTTGTACAGTGGTTTAATGTTAAAATATTGAAAAAGGAAGTTAGGCATGAAGGCACAAGTCTGTAATCCTAGGTCTGGGGGACTAAGGCAGGAGGGTGACAAATTTGGGTCCATCAAGGGCAATTTGGGAAGACCATGTACGTGCGTGTGTGTGTGTGTGTGTGTGTGTGTGTGTGTGTGTGTGTGTGTAAGAATAAAGGCTAAATTATAATAAAGAATAAATTAACTATATTAGATATTTTACATGTGACCCAAGATAATTCCTTATCACTTAATATGGCCCAAGCAAGCCAAAAGGTTGGATACCCATGATTTAAAGTTTTCATCTAGTAAATCCAATATTTGAGATATCCTTGGTTTCCATTTATAGATTTATTTTTTCCTGCATATGAGCCATACTTTCTTCTCTCTCCATGCCTAAAAAAATTTTTTTGCTGAAAACCAGATTATTTATTATAATACTGGGCCTTAAGCCCTTAATGCTGAGCTTTTTCTCCAGCCCTTTTTTATGTAAATGTCTTGTTAATTTTGAGACAGGGTCTTCCTAATTTGCCCAGGCTAGACTTGAACTTGCAATCCTTCTGCAATTTTAACCTTCCACATTGCTGGGATTATAGGAATACACTACCTTAGCTGGCTAAAAGCTGGACATTTTGTACACTATTATGTGGCAACTTGGGAAATCACATTCTTGTGACTGTTTATTGTATTTGTGGTAGTTTATTTAGTGACTTTTTAAAGAAAATTTGAAGTTGATAGAAAAAGTTTTTTGACACAGGATCTTGCTATGTAGTTCAGGCTAGTCTTGAATGGACTATGCACCCCAGGGTGGTCTTGAACTTACAGATAAACCCCTGCCTCAGCCTCCTAAGTTCTAACATTACAGGCATGCACAACCCTGCCCAGTTTAAGTTTATATTCTTTGTTAAGAGTGGCCACTAAATTATCTCTTTTGTTAGCTTCATAGTAAGTGATTGAACAAATTTTCCTAACACCTAGAACAACCACCAACAACACTCTCAAGACCTTACAGATATGTTGTATGTGTGTTAGAGCACACTTTTCTGCCAGGCTCTTTCTTTTTTAATTTAAGACAGGGAATACTTTACTCAAAACCCATCAAAGAAATGGACAATTTGGGTCTGTGACAAATCATTTATGTTTTAAAGCATAGGTCAGTAATTATATGAGAGCATACACTGCTACCTATGAATTAACTGATCAGACCACAATTTTTCAATGTTTAGAACAGAATAAGCTTCCCTGTAAAAGCAGCACCTTTGTGACATTTTTAGTACTCCTCGCCTTCTTACTTGCCCTCTCCTTCACCAGAATCTACACCAACCTCCTCATAATCCTTCTCAAGGGCAGCCATGTCCTCCCGGGCCTCAGAAAACTCCCCCTCCTCCATCCCCTCACCCTCGTACCAGTGAACAAAGGCACGCTTGGCATACATCAGATCAAACTTGTGGTCCAGGGGAGCCCAGGCCTCAGCGATGGCTGTGGTGTTGCTCAGCATGCACACAGCCCGCTGCACCTTGGCCAGGTCTTCACCAGGAACCACAGTAGGAGGCTGGTAATTAATGCCAACTTTGAAGCCAGTGGGGCACCAGTCCACAAACTGGATGGTACGCTTGGTCTTGATGGTGGCAATGGCAGCACTGACATCTTTGGGGACCACATCACTATGGTACAACAGGCAACAAGCCATGTATTTACCATGGCGAGGGTCACATTTCACCATCTGGTTGGCTGGCTCAAAGCAGGCATTGGTTATCTCTGCTACAGAGAGCTGTTCATGGTAGGCTTTCTCAGCAGAGATGACAGAGGCATATGTGGCCAGAGGGAAGTGGATGCAGGGGTAGGGCACCAGGTTGGTCTGGAATTCTGTCAGATCAACATTCAGGGCTCCATCAAATCTGAGGGAAGCAGTGATGGAAGACACAATTTGACCTATCAGCCTATTCAGGTTAGTGTAGGTGGGGCGCTCAATATCAAGGTTTCTACGACAGATGTCATAGATGGCCTCGTTGTCTACCATGAAGGCACAACCAGATTGCTCCAGGGTGGTGTGGGTGGTGAGGATGGAGTTGTAGGGCTCTACAACAGCTGTGGAGACCTGGGGGGCTGGGTAAATGGAGAACTCGAGCTTGGACTTCTTGCTGTAGTCAACGGAGAGGCGCTCCACCAGCAGGGAGGTAAACCCAGAGCCAGCGCCCCCACCAAAGCTGTGGAAAACCAGGAAGCCCTGCAGACCTGTGCACTGGTCAGCCAGTTTCCAAATTCGATCCAAGACGAGATCAATGATCTCCTTGCCAATGGTGTAGTGCCCACGGGCATAGTTACTGGCAGCATCTTCCTTGCCTGTGATGAGCTGCTCAGGGTGGAACAGCTGGTGGTAGGTACCAGTATGCACTTCATCAATGACTGTGGGTTCCAGGTCTACAAACACTGCCCTGGGCACATGTTTGCCAGCACCAGTCTCACTGAAGAAGGTGTTAAAGGAGTCATCTCCTCCCCCAATGGTCTTGTCACTTGGCATCTGGCCATCGGGCTGTTCCAGGCAGTAGAGCCCCCAGCAGGTGGTGCCAATCTGGACACCAGCCTGGCCAGCGTGGATGGAGATGCACTCACGCATGGTTGTTGCTTCGCAGATGCCAATCGGATAGAGACAAGAGGAGAGGTTGCTGCTTCTTACAGCACTACTCTTAGGCGGTCGATGTAAGAGAACCTGCCTCTGCCAGGCTCTTTCAAACTCTGCCTTAGCCTTCACTTCCTGCTTATGCAGAAAGTAAAGCTCAGCCACAGGTGACAGGTTAGGACCCTCTCAGTATTCCCAGAAACATATGGGAGCTCTTCAAAGCCTTCATTCCCTAAAGTACCCCATTCCCCAGTCTTTCCTATCCACACTTTTCAATTTGTTTTGTATGCCCAGATGATGTTATTTTCCGCCAGGCAGAAGCAGTTAACAGTGGACTTGAAATATCCCCTCCCCAACTTACCAACTTCAGCCTGGGAGACTTCCAAATTTGACCAAACAAAAGTACATCATCTGAGATGAGTATAACCAACAGATAAAAAGTAACATAAAATAGTTCTCAAGGACAATGTCCACTATGTTCCTCCAGCACAAGAAGTTACAGGGAAATCAGGATTTTGTTTTTGCTGCTGCTGCCAAACCAGAGACAGAGAGATACCCCTGGGATAAGCAAGAGTTCAGCAAAATTCTCTCCCAGGATTTAGCTCTTAGGCATTTGGTTACTCTAAACTTTCAATTATTTTCTGGGTGTCAATAAAGCTGACCCTGACCATTTTTGCTGGCTTATATGCTCCTGCTGTAGAGGAGCAGATTTTGGGAGTTCTCTGGCACCACATTTTGACCCCATTAAAATTTATGAAGCTCTAAAAAAAATTATGAAGCTCTGAGTGTTCTGCTCATTTTACAAAAGCCCAAGAACGGACATTACTTCTCCAGGATCACAAGACAAATCTTTGGCTGAGCTGACAACAGAATAGAGACCCTTGATGCCCAGTGGAGTCCTTTCTGCTTTAGGACAGCAGCTATGGAAGAAGGAACCAGGCTCAGAGTGAACACTGTAGTATGCCAAGGGGCAGGTTCTTAATGAGCAGGAGCTATAGGTAAGAGTCCATAGTACAGCTGGGGGGCTTGACTCTTATACATAGAGGACCCTGCATGGATTACTGCCGTTTTACCTGGTGGGGAACTGAGTAATGATACCCATGTCTCTTAGAGAAGCACAAGGTCCCAGGTTTGATGATGGGATGAGAATGTAAGCCTAGCTGCTGGGGATAATGTATTTAATTTGATGTCTGATTCCAGGTTAGACACCATGCACTATCAGCGGAGGTGGAAAGAGCCAATTGAAGAAATAAAGTCTCATGTCTGAAAGCTAGGACGCTGGATTACAAGTGACAGTCTCCCATTCTCCACACCTCTTAGAATCTGTGAGGCCAGAACCCAGGACTTGCTCCTTAACAAGCTCCTGACAATCCTGATGCACACTAGGGCTTACCAACCACCTCAGGACTGCCTACTCACCCAAAGATGAGTGTGCCAGGGTGCCTCTTTTACATTCTGCACCTAAGACAAATGCTCCACTTCTCACCCTCTTCTGAGCAGTGCTCTTTTCAGTGAACACAGCTGCTGAAAATGCACTCTGGGATGAATGCATCCAATACCCCAATCTCTGCTATTTCAAATGTGAGACATGTGTACCACAGACATGGCTTAGACATCTTCACAAGACAGAAAGATGATGTGTAGGGTTGCATGTCTTCCTCTCCATCTTTTTGTCCTACCACAGTCAACAATGTTGATGCTAATCTCCCAGGAATCTTGGAAGGCAGTAGCTGCCTTTTTGCCCACAGAAAAAGCACCATTAATTTACAGTCTTCTCGCCCATTGTTATGAAGGGCCATGTTATGGCTTGTACCTAAAATGACCCCCGAAGCCTTGTGTTTGGAAGGTGACTGGATTATGGGGGTTCATTGTTATCTATGGGGCTTCCTTGTTATCTGGGGAGAGGGTAATCTGGATAGAGGAGAAAGATTACAGGAGGCCTGGTCTAGAAGGGTGTATCTCCCTCAAAATGGCCCTCCATCATGCCATCCTGCTTTGAAGCCAGTTGACCGGACTAAAATATGAGCCAAAATAAACTTCTCCTACTTTAAGTTGCAAGTTGGTAGATATTTTGTCCCAGTAATGAGAAAGTCAGTAAGACAGATTTTGTTACCAGACAAGTGGGGTCATCACTACCACTGTACCTGATCATGTGGTTTAGAAGTTTTTAGAACTGGTTTGTGGGATGAATTTGGAAAAGTTTGAAGATGCTGGTTGGAGAAATAGCCCTTTACAGTTTAGAATATTGTAAACCAAGGTTGATGAGAAATTCTGATCAGAACTCAGAAGCCCAGAATGCTGCTAAAAAGAAAAAGGAAATAAAAAACAAGATGGAAAAGATCAGGCTTGGAAAGTCCTACTGGGAATAACTTTTTGGCAGTTGGACTCCAGACCATGTGTGTTTGCTGTCAGATTTGTCTATAGTTTGTCCTTGGGGTTCTATGGGAGAATGAGATTAAGGGTGGCAAATTAATACAGCAGAGGAAATTTCAAAGCAGCCCAATATTGAGGCTGTAGCATAGGTAGTGTTGGGGCTTTATAGCAGATTTATACTGAAAATCAAGAGTCAAAAGCACATTTTAAAAGTTTTTGGGGCCTGGCATGGTGGCACATGCCTGTAATCTCAGCACTCAGGAGGCTGAGGCAGAAGGATCACTGATTCTGAGGTCAGCCTGGGTAGCAGAGTGAGTTCAAGGCCAGCCTGAACTTCATAACAAGACCTTGTCTCCCCAAAAAAACATTTTTGGTTTCACCAGAAAAGAAATGCCTATGAAGTAGGAGCAAGGAGTCCCTGATTGCTGAAAAGATTAGTATTAAAAAGTAGGTAAGTACTTTGCATCAGGACATTAGGAAGGATGACTTGAGAGGGCATCACAGGAAACAGCAAGGCTCAAAATTGCAAAAGAATAACATCCTGCTTTGAGAAGAGTCCCAGGACATCCTGCTTGAAAAGAGCTGCCCAAAAAAATTGTTTTGTGATTGGATTCACAGTGTTCATCCATCCAGGTACTCAAAAGTCTCTGCAGCAATGGCTCAAGAGGGCCCAGCTACCGCTTGAGCTGGTCACAGGCTTCGGTGTCATCCATGTGATGCTTGTTTTACAGATGTGCAGAATGCACGATCTGTGGCTTCCACCCACATTTCAGAAGGCCTGGAGAGCCTGGGAGGGTGTCCCTTAGAGGGCAGTGTCTGAAACTGAGAGTGAGGCTGCAAGTACAATGGAGATCTCAGGAAGTTGGAGACAGGAGGATTATGGAATGACTGAGGAAATCTGCAAGAAGCAAGCAAAGGCAGGTCACAGAGAAGCCATGAAGACTACAATGACTGCAATGCTGTAGCAATGAAACCCTCTAATCTATTTGCAGTTCTTATCCTGCCACAATTTTCGGACAAAGAGCTACAAGATTTAATGTTTGCCCTGTTGGGCTTTAGTGTCTTGTTTTGGTCCCACTCATTTTTATGCTATTTCTCCCTTTTGGAATGGGAATGTTTAGCCTATGCTACTGTGTGTCAGCAGTGTTTCCCTTTAACTTTTATAGGGACTCACAGCTAAGAATTTTCTTTACATCTTAAAGGAGGCTTTGGGTTTGGACTTCTCAGCAGTGCTGGCACTGTTAGGACTTTGGCAATAGTTAGAGATGGACTATTTTGCACAAAGAAAGATGCAGGAGTCTTTTGGAGGTCAGAAGTGGAATGCTATTATTTAGATCTAAGATAGCCCCCAGCGCCTCATGTGTTTGGAGTGACCAGACTATGTGGGCAGTATAACTGACTTGCATTTGGGAGGTGGGGTCAGAGAAGGCAGTTATTGGGATCATGGCCTGGGTTTCCCTCCTTTCTCCAGCCTCTCCCTTCACTCTGCTTCCTTCACCATGCTGTGAGCAGCTGTCCCCAGCAAGGTCCCTCTGCCATGCTGTCCTGCACTGGAGTCCACCAACTATGGTCTGAAACATGAAGCAACACAAACCTCTCCTTTAAGTTCTCGGTGTTGAGTGGCTAAGACAGTTTGTGTCCCTTGGGAATGGTCAAGAGGGCAATCAGAGGTGCTGGAAGGCAGGGAGAGCCAACACCGGGGACAACACAGATGGCCTGTTCTTAGACCAGAGATCTCAAACTCAAGGGTCTGCAGGGGCCACAATGATAACAAGGCCTGTTATGCAAGTGGTGGCCCCCTGGGCAGTGGTGAAACCAAGCCTAAAGGAGGACTGAAGCTGGCTCCAGCTGAGCAGAAATGCAGGCCCAATGAAAATCAATCTCTCTAGCTCGCTCTGTGTGTGTGTGTGTGTGTGTGTGTGTGTGTGTGTGTGTGTGTGTGTGTATGTGTGTGTATTGAAGACAAACAAGAATTACAGATTTTAAAACATTAAAGCTCCCAATGCTTACATGTTGGCAACAAATTCAAATTCCTGAACATTCTCTGGGGGACCAACATAAATGCATCTACAATCTCAATACTGTTGGCTGGGCACCAAGCTGAGAACTCAGATGTATAAATGACAGGAAAAGCAATGTCACAGGATAATCACAATCAGAGCACATGAGCTCAAGGCCCTATCACAGCTCAGGAGGCAGCAGGGTCAGCCTGAGATCAGGACAGGTTGTAATATGCCTGGAAGTCCACCCCACCATGCAAGTCCCAGCTGGTACTCCAGGGGCAAAGGCCTGCCCCCGCAGGGGACCAACAAGGAGGGGACCTTAGCTTGAGCTCTGGCTCCAGAGGTCCGAGGCATGGATACTGAGGAAGAGACCCATCCCAGCACCCATCCCAGTCACAGCTCAGGAAGGTAGCTCCAGTTGTTCGGGACTAATGCCCAGCACCTGAGTGCTCCATGGAGACTTCAGGCTGCCAGTCCCCTTCTCACTGCTTAGGGCTGGTGACGTGTCAGGCAATGTCCCCAAGCAGATGTCTACCCTGTACATAGGATCCTGCCTAGCTTCTTGCCAGGGCCCAGCAGGCTCAATCCAGCCAAGTCTCTCTGAATTCTCCTGTTTTCTTGACTCTTCAACACAGGTCAGGAAGGAAGAGGGTAAAGGCTTGCACTGCGCCCAGCTCTGTGCTTCTGGATAAGACACGGTGATTCCTAGGAGCCTGTCCCTTCTGGAAGCCCCTCTTTGAGGATGCAGAGGTCCTCATGGATGAAAGCCGCATGCTCTCTTTTGACTGAAGGTGCCGGCCTGTGCCTCTTTTCCAGGACCTGGTGTGGACTCTGCCCTCCCTGCCTCACTCTCAGAGGCCTGCGCCTGTACCCCACCAGGATCCAGGTTCTGTCAGGTCCTGGCCTCCCCTGTGGTTTGGAGGGAGCTCCTTCTCCTGCCAGTCTCCATGAGTGAGCTACACTCTGGGTCTCCAAACACCAACTTCCACTTTAATTTGTGTGGACGTTACTGGCTAAAAAGGCAGAACACCGCCCCCCTCCCCTGCTGTCCTGAAACGGAAGAGAACAAGCTGGGACCAGGAAGATATTTCCAGAACATTCCAGAGTTGGCCAACTTTAATTTGGAAACAGCTTTTGGCTACAGACATTCAGGTTTAAGGCACATTTCAAAGTACAAGGAGCCCTGTTACTGGCCAGGAACAGGCTTCTGCCTTGTGGTTTTGCACGGGAGATGGAAGAAATGACTGTCTGGGCTCTTCAGTTTTCCTAAAAATGTAAGTGTTTGGCAAACACAAAGCTCATGATATAGTCTCCCTAAGACGTAGATATTACACTTTCAGGCCTTGGTGAGGGTCATGGTTCACTCCCCAGAAATGTGTATTGGTACACACACTCATGTGCATCTGCTAGGCAAAGATGGTACAAGTAAGAATATAAAATTATACAACTAAAATGATGCTGAGAATCTTAGCCATAAGCAACGAAGAGGATTGCACAAGTCAGGAAATCAAATACCTACTCTAATAGCCTGAGGCAGCAGGGAGTGGGAGGAGAAGGCTCCCTGCTGGAGTACTAGCCACAACCAGGCCCTTAATCAGGGTGTGGGGCCAGGAAGGGCAGGGCAGGACAGGGCCAAGCCTCTGGGGACAGATGTGTGCGCCTCGGGGCTACTGGGCTGGATTTGTGGGAAGCAATCATCTGGCCTCATCCTGGCACTGCATTGCCAGCAGGGGGCAGGAGTGAACCGCCAGTCACAGCTCAGTCGTTGCCACCGCAGATCTTCAGCAGGATCTTCCTGTAGTCCCCAGAAGTGTCTCCCTGATCATAGGAACAAGGACATCAGTTAAGCGAGGTAGGACCACTTCCTGCCTCCTGATTTTCTGCTGGCGCCAGTGCCTCTGCAGACAGGCAGACCTGTGGTAGGCAGATGTTCCCCCCAGCTGTCCCAGAGCAGGTGGCCTGCGCCTTGGGATGTGCACCTCAGCCCCACCCAAGCCACTGATAAAGAACAGAAAGCTGCGCTTGCACCAGTGATCAAAGGTAAATACATCACCACAACAAAAAAAGTCGGTCTCAACACTACCTGAGGCTGACCAATATTCCTCTCTGCAGGCATTTGTGGGGCACCAAACTGGAGTTCTACCAAAATGCACAATGTGTCCTATTTTTTTTTTTTTTTGTCTTTTTCGTTTTTATCGGTACCAGGGATCGAACTCACGACTGCCTGCTGGCAAGGCAGGCGCTTATGCTGCTGAGCTAAATCCCCAGCCCCCAATGTGTCCTTTTTGGAGACACATTATCTCCATGGCCATGCACCGGAGGACAGTGCTGTCACCTGGGCCACCAAGTTCCTGGGAGCTCTGCCCTTCTGATGCCTCTGCACTCACTATAAGGGGGGCTAAGAGGCTCCCCCAATTCTTAATCATTTCCTCCCACCCTGGCTCTCAGGGGCAAGGCCTACAGCTGCTTCTAGACAGCACAGCCGGCTGGCACTCAGGAAGTCTCTAATTACAAATTCTCTGCTAATCACGGCAACATCTTTATAGCACACAAATGGAAAGTCACTTTTCCCAAAGAGCAGCCCAATAGTGTCACACATCAGCGAGTCTGGAATGAGAACGTGGGCCCGGTGACTTTCAATTTCAAAGTTCAGGTGTGTCCAGGATGTCACAGTCAGTCTAGTGAGACAAGAGCACAGCCTGCCTGCCCCTCCGGTGACCCAATAGCAGCCCATGTTTGCTAGTCTCTCAGTGTAGATCTCCCGTTGAGCCCTCCTAGGAAGGAACTACTATTATCCTCATCTTAAACACAACAGGTGTGGGGCCCAGGCAGAGGCAACACCACAAAGTCAGCAAGCAGAAAAGCCAGACTCCTAGGTGAGCCCACAGGCCCTGACACTGAGCTGCGGCCTTCCTATGCCTTATAGGGAATCCGTGAGCCGCACACAGGCTCTAGGAAGCCTCTAAAACAGGATTTCTGGCTGATGGATCACATATCAAAGTGGTCTGGGCTCTGAAGGCCAGGGCCAAGGTAGGAGAGGCCCCCAAATTTTGTGAAAGCTGTTGGGTGGACACCCCATGCAGTTACTGAGCACCGGGGTCCAGGAGCCAGGGATGCAGCATCAGAGCCTGCCCCGGCCTCAGGAGCTGACAGTCTGCTTGGGAGTAACTGCGTGAACCAGGGAAGTTCAAAAGAACAGATCTGGGATCCATCAGCACAGCGCCCATGTACTGCCCAGAGGCCTAGTGCATGAGGCCAAGAGCGTGAGCAGGAAGAGTGGAAAGGGGAGGGGAGAAGAAGGGAAGGGAAGGAAGCAGAAGGGAGGGGGTTGCCTGGCACAGGCAGTGTGTGAGGCCACAGGAGGCCGCGGGGCCCGTACCGTGATGTCACTGTACAGCGACTTGCCATACATCCGCTTGTACTCTGCTCTGATGTCCAGAAGGTCAATCTCGCTGCGGGACACCATGATGCGAATCAGGGTCCGGTCCTTTGTTCCTGCTCCCTAAAGGGTCCACTCAGGGTCATGAGCAACAGGACACACCCCCACCTCCCCAGCCCTGACCCTCCCACTCCAGCTTCAGCTGCAGCAGGCTGAGTGTGGCCCTCCCAAGCCCGCTACATGCACCCCCTGGCCCCAGTCACAGTGGGGCTACATACCCGCATGGCCTTATTGAGCCTCTCAGCGAAGAAGGCTGGGGTGTTCTTGAGACATTTCACTGCCGGAGAGAAACACAGCATAAATGGATCTTCAGGAAACTCTCAACCTAGAAGGCCACCGCCTCCATCCCTCACCCCACACTCCCGCCTCCAGGCTAATTATCCCATGGTTGAGTCCAGCTCTTTGGAACAGGACCGTGCAGAGCTGGACACCAATCCACTCTCTTTCCTGGCAGCCATGGTGATAAAAGGATTGAGGAGCAAAGCAGGGCCCAGAGGGAAGAAATGCTTAGTGCAGAAGAACCGTGTCGCTAAACAGATGCGGAGCCCGCTGCAGACACTGTGACCCCATGGAGACAGACCGGCGAGCAAAACCAGTGTCTCTCTGCAGTTCTCGGGCCATGAGCCCACCACAGGGGATGTGCAGAGAAATGAGGATTAATCTCTCCAAGGAAAATGCTATGAAAAGAATGGGCAAAAGGCATTCCAAGGTGGGAGAAGGGAACAGTGACAAAAGCCACAGAGCAAGGCCCCCAGTGTACACAGTGGGTCAGACCCGGAGCCTGCGCCCTGCTGCGGGAGCCCAGCTGCCAGAGATCGGCCAGCTTTCCCTGCAACGGGCTTGCTTTGCTGTCGCAAGTAAAAATCTTCCCCGTGTTTCCATCACAAACATCTGACAAGCGCCTGCAGGAGGTATTTTTAGAGGAAACTTGGCAGGATGTGAGTCACTCTCCTCTGAGAGAGCGGCTGGATGTCCTCCGACCAATGCCCACACGGCAGCGCCCCTCTCCGGAGCCTTTCTGGGAACATAAACAAGAGCCGGCCGGCCTGGACAGTTGGGCTTTCTCAGCAGGCAGGACAGCAGCATGAGGTCCCAGTGCTTGGACTGTCTGGTTTTGGCACTCTGGGGTCCTGAGGTTCTCTCAGCGTGCCACTCGGCAACCAGAGGACAGGGAGTACTCTAGCAGCCGGCAACACACCTACCCACGGCCAGCCCCGGGACACCTACCCACGGCCAGCCCCGGGACACCTACCCACGGCCAGCATGCCCCGCTCCAGGTTCCCCGACATCTCCCGGCAGATGCTGTTCTCGATGTCCCGGCCTGTCATCCTCTGATACTCATTGAAAACTAGTGGTGAGACAGAGAAACATACTGAGTTCCCCCAAATCAATGCTCAGGTCCTACCCCTGGATTCTACAGAATAAAACTGTATCTGGAGATAGTCTTTAAAGAGGAGACTTCATTAGCACGAGGCTGTTAGCGGGGCTGAGCTGGTCACACTGGTGCCCCACATAAGGGGAGGAATCAGAACAGCCGAAGATCAGGGAGCGCATTTTGGGGGTGTTTTTGAGATAGTCTCACCATGGTGCCCAGGCGGACCTCGAAATCCCAGCAATTCCCTAGCTTTAGCCTCCCAAGTGCTGGGATTACAGGCACACACCACCATGTGCTGCCACAATTTAGGATTATTTTCACAAAGTGCAAAAATACAACCATCCTGTTTTTCATTTTCAGTAGAGCTCCCACTAAACTACAGAAACATTCAACACTGTTACAAACAAGGCTCTGTGCTAGGTGAGTCTGCCCCGCTCTAGCTAAGGTAGTGCTCTGAGTATATTTAAGACAGGCTAGCTGGGCATGGTGACACGGGTTGTGTAAGCCCCAGACTCAGGGGACTGAGGCCGAAGGATCATCAGGGGTTCAAGGCCAGCCTGAACTACACAGTGACAGCCTGTCTGAAGAAAACAGAAACAAAAAGATAGGCATTGCTGCTCTCCACTCAGAGCCCAGTGATAACCGGACTTCATACCTTTTGCCTTCCTCTTCCCAGAGAACCCCTCTCGGTGCCCCGCCAGGTCCCCGCTGCAGGGCACTGCGTCATGGGTTTCTCCCTGGCTTGGTCCTACTGCACCCTGCCTGACTCCAGGGCTGCCGTCCCCTCTCCAGAGCTACCGCCTGACAGAGATGCTGCTCTGTGTGCCTCTTGGCCGTCCCTGAACAGGGCGGTGAGCCTGGTGAGGACGGGACAGTGGTGCTGCCCCAGCCCCACTCTGGGAAGAGCACGCAGAGCTCCCCGATGTGTGGACTCAAGCAAACAAGCATTTGTTACAGCTGTGTCACGCCACCGTCAAGCCCCTGGTAAAGCACTCCAAAGACACTCCCAGTTGCATGGCCCTGCATCCCAGCACACAGCCAGCCAGCAGTGGCCCAAGCCCACCCTGGCTTCCTCCAGAGCCCCTGCCGGCCTGAAGCGCTGGGTGGTACCATAAGTAACCAGCAGGGGGCAAAAGCAAGCTCAGCTCATACTCAGCCCTCGGATGCCTGGACTGCCTTACCTGCCACCAAGTGGACCCGGCTTCGGGAGCACAGAATGGCATTGAACTTGGACTCATCCGTTCCCAATCGGTTCTCCCCGGCAGCATACAGCTCCTGCATGAGGAGGAAGATGTATACACAGAGCCAGTCATGTCCCAGGCCCCGGGCCTAGGTCAGCCAGGAGAGGTATGCATGTGTGGCCCCAACCACAGAGGGGAAGGAAATGGGATCAGTGGGAGCCTCAGAGTCCTCATTTGCAAAAGAACCAGAGGTCAGCAACCTGCATCCCCTCAGTAGGGGGATCCTGCAACTGGGGAGTTCATACCAGGATAACCAAGGCTGACTTGGGGTGCTGTGGGAAGCGCGTGGGCACAGGGCTGAAGGGCCAGGGCTAACCACCCAGAGGTGAGAACTTAGCAGCAGGACTATAGAATCGACACTGCCCAACCTTGAGAAGCAGACTTCCTAGGTCTGAGAAGGAACACATGAGATAATGAACGTTCCTACACTGACAGATGATAGTTGTGGACAGAGGATTTCACATATTTATCACTCCCTAGAATAATAACTACGTTTGCCAAGGGGCATGATTTGCACTTGCCTGTTAAACTTTTGAAGGTTTAAGCTCAAAATACTTGCCAACTTGCACCCCTGTCCTAGTGGCCCCTGAAAGGCCTTCAAAGCTTCAGGCAACAGCCTTGGACTCAAGGTCCTGTACCCAATGCAGATACTCAGAGGGGCTCAGGGACTTTGCAGGTTAAAGTGAGGGCGATGTAAGTCAGGAACAGAGGTAAGACAGTATGAGACCTCTGTCCTCCATAGAGGGCAAGGGAGGTACCCCAGCTCCATTCCACCAGGAAGCAGGGCTCTCACCAGCCAGGACAGTGGGGTTGAGAAATGCACTTCTCTAGGGAGCCACTCAGCTGCCTGGACTTGCCCCCTTTTGTCTGCAAAGCGTAAAGGATAGGGGAGAAGTCTAAGGCTGCACACCAAGGTGACAGCTGGCTTCTAGGCTCCTACCCTCTGAAGCTTAGCAGGTGAAGGTCAGTTCTGCAGTATGCAAACAGAATGGTATAGCACCTGGACACAGGAGGGCACTGGTCACCTGAGACCCATGCCCGTAACTGTTACTTATCAACTGCAACAACGTTCAGTATGTTCCTCCCTTACAAAGAGGAGAAAATGAAATCCAAGAGGTCGGTGACCAGCTCGTGGTCCTGGCTGATGAGTGGCAGAGCAGCTCGCAGCAGCCGCACCTTACCCACAGTTCTTTCCCAGAGCGCCGCCTCCTTTGATCACCCCACCCACTCACCTGGACGTCTCTCTGGACGAGGGACATGTCCACATTTGTGCTTTCGTCTCGGTTACCCTGAAAGGCAGCAGGTTGCAGGGCTGAGCCCGCTCCTTGGAGGGCTGCACCATGACATCCTCCTTCCTCCCGTTCCTCTCTGCGCCACCCCCTGCACTCTGATTTCCTGTTGTGGGGAAGGCACCTGAGAGAGGGAGATGAGGAGCCTCTGGAAGTGCCCGGATGTGTCGCTGCGAATGGCCTCCTCCAGGGTCTTCTTGTGTTCTGCAAAGAAGGGACAGGAAGGTCACCTGGTGCCCACTGCAGATGTGGTCACCCTGGGCAGCAGCAAAAGAAGGGCCCAGGGTCCAGGTCTAGAGGAGACATGTGGCCCATGAGGTCCTCCAGGGACATACGAGCCTGGGACCTGGGGGCTGTCACAGCTGTAGTCAGGCTCCGCCAGGCCGGCCCTATATTAGTCACTTGTTCAGGTAAACGGCAGGCAGGGCAGGGCCTTGAGTGCGACCCAGCAGGCTGGGAGTGGCAGAAAGTGCGTGATAAGGAGGTCAGGAGGGATTTAGGGTGCAGAGAGGGTGTGGCCCAGGCCAGGGGTACAGAGGCTCTGCACGCGCAGCAGGCACCTGCTTTGTAGGCTCTGCTCAGCTCCTGGATGTGCTCATTGCTTCGAGAAGCCAGGATCTCGATCAGACAAGCTTCATCTGTGCCAGCACCCTGTGGTGGCGGAGAACACGAAAGACCACGCTCTACAACTATGTCCGGGAAGGACAGCGGGAGGCACAGGCAGCGGGGCCTCTGACACAGAGACTCAGCCAATGTACTGCCAGCACCAAATCATGACAGTGGCCAGCCCCCATGGGAAGGGATCACAGGAACCACACTCAGAGAGGGGCAGCAGCTGCCCAGGGACACAGTACATGGTCTCTGTATTCCAAGTTCAGCCCATGAATGAGATGACAAACAACTGGGAAGAGGAGCTGACAGTGAGTGATGTCCGAGTGGCCGTGTGGCAGCACCAGAGTCCCCAGTGGACTGTGGAGTGTGTGGACACCTCTAGGACAGGGCAGCAACAGCGAGGACAGAGGAGTTATCAGGCTGGGCATAGCAAGAAGGCAGAGGACAGGGTCAGCAGCCTGGCTTTCACATGGGTCTGACTCTGGGCTCCAAGGCTTACTGGCTGTGTGACCTGGGACAAAGTAATTAGCCTCTCTGTGCCTTGGATCCCTGGTCCATAAAATGAGAGGGCTCTGTGTAGGAGTCATGAAGATTAAGTGAGTTAATGTGTGGCGAGCACTTTGTTCGGGTCAGGCAGGAAGCACAGCATGTGTCAGTTATTTTTATAACCGCCAATGCCCACGGCCACCCTCGGGTTACTCAGAGTTTATAAAGGGTGTATGTGCGGCCTCCTTCTCCAGGTCACAGTTCATCCAGGGCACCACCGTCCCACATCCTCTGTCCACCTCGGGACGCTGCAGAAGGAGGTGTGGGCAGAGAATAAGCCAGCCCTGCACAGGACCCTAAGGGCCTGACAAGCCTCATTCCGACTGGATGGGGAGCCTGTGAGCAGGCCTGAGCCATGGGTGGCCCACTGGGATCTGGAGAAGGGACTGCTAGTCCCTACTGCAGCTGGCTCCCTGACAGGAGCAAATGTGGGGGAAGTACAGGAAAATCTCTTCCTGCATACTGCAGCAGCAGTATGACATCACGCAGGCTTCCTCCTGGGCTGCGCGTGCACACACACACACACACACACACACACACACACACTCACGTGTACACACCTTGATGGCCTCCTTTATCTCAGACACGTCGTACTGTATTGGGGTCTTCATCAGAGCCAAGATGGTCTTCTCAAAATTCCCTGACAGCTCGGATTTCAGGTCTTTGATCAAATCCTGATTAGACATTCAAACAAGCCAACGCTGACACTCCACAGAGCATGACCCATGAGAACAGGTTCCAGAGTTGCGCATCAGCGACATGGGCATCACTCTGGCCAGGGAAGGGGCCTGGCCTCAGGACCCTTTTCACAGCCTGCACCAGTGGGGGACGCCAGGGCACATGGCACCAAGGCTGGAGAGAGGCTGGCTACAGCACCAGCCACTCAGCGTTCACTCGGCTTTTACCCAGGAGTCAGAGCCCAGCCCCCTAGGGTTTATTCTGATCCAAAAGCCTTTTCCTCCAAAGTGCTCACATGAGCAAAACCTCCCCAGGTTTGAAGGGAGACAAGAAGGGAAACTGAGGCCAGGAGAGGGGAAATGATATGCCCACAGTTCCTTAGTTGTGGCACAGCCAGTGCTAGAATCCAGAACTTTGGGCACCTGTGTCAACCTCAGTCCCCTAGGAACCCAGGGACTGTTCCCCTGAGGTATCCTTCACCTCAGAATGGTGCTGCCAGGGAGGGCAACAGGAGGTGCCCTCGTGCAGCTCAGTGTCCATTCCGAGTTCCAGGCCCACCAGTTCCACAGAGAAGCAAGAGGGGAGGACTGCAGCCAACCCACTGCCAGAGGCCCCCCTGTGCTCCCGTCCTCCTGCACCGTGCCTCACCTTCCCGTAGGCCGTCTTGAAGGACAGGATGATCTGCTGCCGCTGCTTGTTGGAGCGACTCCCCAGGCAGTCGATGATGGCCTGTTCGTCGGTCCCTGGGGAGCAGAGTGGCAGGGAGGTCACTGGGATGCTCTGCACCTCCCAACACCCAGCTTGCACCCTCTAATTCTCCCAACCACGCTCCTATGTCACCTCCTCTCCCATCACCTCCCCCAGCCCACAGCACCCCTGTGAAACTGCCCAGGAAATCAGGTTAGGGCCAGAACATAACCACCCAGGGTCTCTCACCAAAGCCCTTCATGGCCTTCCGCAGGACCTCAGCATCGCGCAGCGGGTCAAAGCCAGCAGCGTCTGTGATGGTGCCTCGGTTTCCGAACTACACAGATAGTCACAGGTAAGAGGATCTGCATGCCACTTCCCTCAGATCTGAGGCAAGAGCTGGGGTGTCTGAAGGATCCAGAAATCAAGCGCACTCCAACAGGGTTCCAATTGAGGCTGCCCAACATGGCACTACTCATCGTCAGTCCTGGTCCTGGGCCCTGCCTGGCCCCCCAGCTAGCAGTCCCCACAGCCTAATCCTTCCTGGCCCTGAGAATGTGTCCCATACCCAGCTCCCATAGGGCTGACACTGGGCCTGAGGAAGGGCAGGCTGCAGGAGCAGAGGCTGCTGACCTCTCCCTGCCACAGGGTGATATGGCACACACTGGGGTGCTCCCGACAGGGCCTGGCTAGTCCGTGTGGCCCCAGAGGTGCAGCACCCAACCTTTCAATGGTGCACGGCCACCAGGTTAAACTGTGTGCTGGTGCCTTGAATTTCTAGTGACTGGTACAGTAACAGAGACATGCTCAAGAGAAGACAGTGTAGGGAGGGAGAATGGGCAGGTCTTGGGGTATGAAAAGAGAGGACCCTCTGTCTAAAAATAGTCTCCTATCACACATCACCAGCCCTGTGCTGGGCTGGTTTGGCCATGTAACCATGACAATGAAGTCTAGGCTCTGCAAACACAAACTGTTCTGCAATATGAGCCAAGATCAACCCTACAGGAGCTGCCAACAATTTTCCCTTCCCAAAGGGAACCATAGGAACCCTCCAAAACCGATCTGGGAAGGCGTATCACGGGGCCTGTTGGGCACAGGGGCCTGGAGGCTGGTAGCCCAGGCAGCTCTTACGAAGCATATAGCCTGGTAAGTCACAGCAGGAATGAAGGGGCTGCTGGGGTGTTCTGACCTGTAGGCACTTGGGATGTCTAACCAGACTGGGAGAAGGGGTAGGCAGCCCCTTCTCCCCCAGGACAGGCAGCCTGGAATAAAACGACACTCCAATAAACCAAGAAGTGTAAGCTGCAGGGCTGAGCCTCTCTGTCTGTCCCCTGGCCTTCCTGGCAGGGCCAAGAGTCTCCAGGCTTTGGGCTCAAGGCTGGACCAGCACTCACCTGGGTTGGGGGTACAGCAGGGGTCATGGGTCCAGATGCTGGGTATCCTGGGTAGCTTGGCATTGGCTGCTGCCCCGGGGGTGGCATTGGCTGCTGCCCCGGGGGTGGCATTGGCTGCTGCCCTGGGGGTGGCATCGGTGGCTGCCCAGGAGGGTAGGTCATCGGTGGTTGCCCAGGGGGTGGCACTGGTGCCCCTGGGAAGGGTGGATAGGAGGGCGGGTTTCCTCCAGGGGGTGGATACATTCCAAATGGAGGAGGACCAGGCTGCTGGGGTGGGGGTGGACCAAAGCCACCAGGGGGAGGAGGAGGATAACCACCCCCAGGAGCTGCCGGGTATGGGTTGGCTCCTCCAAATGTCCCAGAGATGTTGGCTGCCTGCAAGAACACAAGGTAGAGCCCGTGACTCACTGCCGGCCCAGCTGCGCTTTGCCCTCTGCCCTCCACTGCCCAGGGCCTCAGCCCAGAACTCAGTTCCTCCACTGAGCTCCAAGCAACCCGCACTGGAGCCAACCTAACTTCAAAACGAGTAGTTGGCCAGGGATCTGCCCGCTCCCGCTGCACCCTGACCAGGTACTCCCACCCTTTCCACAAGGGATACAGCCTTTCCCCTCCAAAGGATATTCCTTTTTTCCTGGGCCCATGAGTAAAGGAAGAGTTTACAGCCCCAGAAAGTACAGGGGCCTCTCATGGGCTTGATAGGACCCCACATTATCACCCACCTAACCCCACACGTCGGGCTGTGAGGCTTGGGTGGACACATGCCTCCCCAGAATGAAGGCCTGAAGCCTGAGCAGGAGACTGAGGCCCTTCTCCCCTCTCCTCCTAGTTACCCTGGCCTCAGCTGGTGCCTGGAGCGCTCCAGGTCCATGGTGCTCCAGGGTCTGGTGGCCCTGGACACCCAGATAGCACACCCCTCCCCTGCTTCAGACCTCTGTCAATGTCCCTTGCTGGCTCACCCCAACCCTCTACCTTAAAACCCTCACTCCACCCCACTCACCCGACTCTAACCCTCTCACCAGCTCTTCTTGCTCCCCCAATCTCAGCAGCACCCCCAGCAAAGCTGTTCCTGTCACTGTCCCTTTCCGATTAGCAAATGCACCAGGGCTGAGACTCCTGTTTGTTCCATTCACAAATCCCCAGTGCCTAGAACTGGGCCCCATACAGATTTGGGTGTGTACTGGTTGTACTGTTTCTGCTATGCACACACTTGTTTTCAGATTATAAAAGATATTATTTTTAACCAAAACAACCAATATAAATTGGGCAGATTTGCCCAAGCTGCTGCCATATTCCCACTCACGACCAAACCAGAACAGCCATCCCTCTGTGGACACTCACAGCACACGCACACACACACAGGCACACACATGCAGACACACCTGCACCTCCTCAGGCCTGCACTGAGCTTACAAGGTGCCAAATGACTCTCCATGAAGACTCACCCCACTGAGCACCCCAAGGCTGTAAGGACCGGGAAAGACCACGTGTGCACTGCATCTCCAACCCCTCGATTTACGGAAGGGAGAGCTGAGACCCAAGCAGGGGCATCAGGCAGCTGGAAGAACCCTGGAGAAGTCCCTCCTGCTCTTAGGGGCAGTAGGCACACTCCAAGCTCTCGGTCACCGCCAGCCTTGATTCCCCAGCTGTGTGGCTGTGCCCCAGGCGGAAGGACAGACTCACCATTCCTGAGAGGTAGTCCTGGTTGAACTGCCCTGCGTAGTTGGCTACGTTATCCAGCCCGATGGGGGGCCCGCCAGGCGGGGGATAGGCTGGATTCCCCCAGGGACCGCCACCTGAAAGTTAACACCAAGCCCTCAGCCCGTCTGCCCCTGCCCAATGGGGGAAGGTGGAAGAGTTCAGCAGAGGTGGCCATGCAGAGCCTCGGGCCAGCGCTACAGAGGACAGAAAGGCCAGGAGGAGAGTCAGGACAAAGAGGAGGCCTCTGCCTCGCTCCCCACTGAGTACTCAGTGGGGTATTCAGGAGGCATGGGGGGCCCACTGCAGCCTCTGCCCCCTCAACCCACCATCACGGAACAGACACAGGACAGTCACTCTGGGACTCTGTGCTGGGCTATGCCAAACAAGCTCCAGGGGCCCCCAGGATTCACAGAGCGGCACAGGTATGGGGCAGAGGTCCTTCCAGCTTAGCTACTCAATGTGATAACTCAGTAACAGGAAGGAGAGGCAGAACGACAAGCTGGAGGAACTCCGGCCCGCAGCACAGGAAACACGGATCCCAACCACTGTCCACAAGGGGACAGCAGCGACAAGCCTGGCTCTGGCCCGGCAAGACAGTTGTGTGCTGGGGCTCTCAGCTGCTCCAGGTTGGTGTCCTGCAGAGTGAGTGATGCCTGAGGAGCACGCCCAGTGCTCAACTAGGGGCCACAGAGGACCACTGTCACTGAGACCACAGCACGTGGCTGGCACCAGGGTGGAGCAAATGATGCCCACAGCGCAGCCTTTTCCGAGCTGCCTGCCTACACCCTTTTGCTGCTTGGAGGTGGAACAACAGTGCTGACGAAGCAGACAGGACACAGTGAGATTTCTGCCGCAGCGCGGAACAAGGTCGTTATTAACCAGTTGCGGGGGAACTGGCCCTGCTCAAGGACTGCGCCCTGTGACAGTAGCTGAGCCATCTCTCCAATGGAGCTTGTCCCCTGCGTGCAGAAGTGGAGGAGGAGCAGGTCCCATGGTCCCAGACTTTGACTCCCCAAAGTGAATGATGACCCCCTTAGGATGGGTCAAGACAAACTCTGCTGCTGGGCCAGTTTGTCACAAGACCTTCTGCTGGAGCCCTGCTGCTGAGCAACCAGCTCATAATGCTTTGGGGAACACCATGCCTGAGGCTTTACCTGTCTATCTCTGGTATCTGGGATAACTCTGCAGATAGGACCTCTAATTTCCAAAGGAGGAAATGGAGTCTCAGAGAGGTGAAGGATTTGTTCCTGGTTACCGGCTTACAAAGAAGAAACCTGGCCTGATCTGGGCCTCGAGGAACCAGCTCCAAACCAGGACCCCTGGGCGGCTCGCACTCCGTTTTTTCCTCTCATAAGGCTGTGCCAGGGGAGGATGGGGAGCAGCAGAACTCTGATCCCCCTATTTGGGACCACACAACCCTTCTTACCTGGAGGACCTGGTGGGTAGCCACCAGGGGGCGGGGGATAGCCTGGGTAGCTCATGGTCGGATCTGGAAGGGAAGAGAAGGGGCATTCAGACTGTGCCCAGGGTCCTCCCCACCCGGGCCTGCCGGCATAGGGATCTCAGGAAAACAGTGAGCACAGCCCCCACACCCCAGCAGTGGAAGCAGTTGCATAGGCCTGCTTGTTGTAACAGTTTACGCTCCCTGCTCCCCGATCCCCACTCCCAGATCCCTGGCAAGGTTTCCAGCTAGAATTTCTGGACCAGGCTCTGCACCATGGTTGCAGGGATTCTCCAGCCTCAAGCCTGAGCCTGTGGGTTCCCAACAACGCAGCTGCTCTCTGCTATAAAGAAGGATACACTGGAGACATATGTAAGAAAATGAAGGCACCGCGTGACCATAATGTTAAATGAAATAAATCAGACACACAGGCTGCAGAGAATCCCCAAGTATACATAAATTAAGACCAACTAAATGATGGATAATAGGAAACAGGACAAGAGATCTTTTTACAGAAGAGAAGGAGACCAAGAGATGGAATGGGTGGTGAAGAAGAATGAAGATCAACTCCCCAATGTGTGTAACCACTATGTACTGCCAACATGAACCAATAAAAATTAAAATCCACCCACTTCACAGCGAGCAGAGCACAGCCTGTGCCGGGCACCTGTTCTCAGACTCAGACACCAGACAGCACACGGCGTCCCAGCTCCAGGTCTGTCTGTCTTCTCTCTCTGCACCCGTATCCCCAGCACCCCCGCCTGTCTCCCTGATCCCATCTTGGGGGACCAGTCTGCCCTTTCCATTCTCCCTCCATTCCCCAGGCAAAGGGGTGCGGCCAGAAGGACCCCCAGGAACTGAAGCTCAGAGAACATGTGATTATGTGCCTATCAGTCGGGGAGGCAGAGGCCTAGAACCCAGGGCAGCAGGTGGGACAGCTGGCCTAAGTCCCTTGGTACACAGGTCTGTGGCAATTAAAGCACCCAGAGGCACCGAGCTCAGTGACTGCACCAGCCACAGGAGAGATAGTGGCAACCTGCCCACTCTTGCCACCCAGCAGCAGCCTTCCTGGGCAGCCACCTGCCCCCGAGAGCACAGCTGCTCCTTCTCGTGCAAATCAGTCACCTGATATCACATCACATAGGTCACTGGATTCCACCCCCAGGACGTCTGGGTCAGAACAGTGAGGTCCTGAGCCAGGGGCCTGCCAGACACTCTTCAGCACCACTCTAGGGGCGTTCCTGCTGCCCTGAAGAGCTGTACCTGTGGCTGGCAAGAAGGCTGAAAGACTTCCCTAAGAGGTCACCAGTGCCCACAGATTTGCTGGTTCTCGGCCCTATAGGTGTTGCCATTCTTTTTTGTCAATGAGTCCATCAGTGACCCCAGGCAAAGCTGTGGGAAGCCAGTGATACCTTAGTGCCCTTGGGGAGAGTAGACATGGTCACATGTGGCACACTGGTGTCTTTTCAGTCTTAAGCACTCGTGGCTGAGGTTCCAACAGTGCTGCCCTGGGACACAGTGACCCATCCTCCTAGGGCTGGGTGAGCTGTCGCCAAATGTTCCCTTCCATACACCAAACAGATCTCAGCCAGACCAAGGTTTAAATGGAAGAAGTGGCCTCAAACCACAGAGACATAAAATAAAGCCTCTATATGTTAAGAAAGAGATAAACAGCATAAAGACAAATGACAAACTTAGAGAAAAAGTTTTACTGCTCAGGAGGCTGAGGCAAGAGGATCACTTGCACCCAGGAGTTCAAGGCTTGTCTGGGCAACAGAGAAGTCCTGCCCCTAAAGCAAA
This sequence comes from Cavia porcellus, assembly GCF_034190915.1. Classification (NCBI taxonomy): domain Eukaryota; kingdom Metazoa; phylum Chordata; class Mammalia; order Rodentia; family Caviidae; genus Cavia; species Cavia porcellus. The sequence continues at coordinate 36,460,828 of NW_026947511.1, read as the reverse complement.
AGAAGAAAAGATAAAAGACCCAAGAACTGCAGGAGAAACTGCTCAATGATGTGAACAGGCAATAACAGAAGAGGCACGAAAGAAGCTCACCTTCTAAAACTGCTAAGAGAATCCCCAATTAAAAGGACAGAGGTGCCAGAAGTAAAAATGACACACCGTGGACCCAGCGGCTCTGCTAGAACTTCATGCCAGACTTAGGCCTCTGGAAACGACATTAAGAACATGGGTCTTACGTGGCATTACCTGTAACAACAGAAAACCTCTCACCACTTAACACTTAAATACATCACAACCGAGCTACTTTTTGAATCAGCCAGCTCCATCTACCAGGATGTGGATGATCCCCACTGTTAACCATAGTAAGTACCATGTGTAAACTAGGCCAGTAAAGAAAGAAACACCCCGGAAACACACGACCCTCATGCTGTACACATGCACCTGCATACAGGCCATCCCTGGAATGACAAATGACATCCTGGGTAATGCAGCTGCCTCTGGAAGGGGAAAGCAGAGGCCAGAAGTGACGCTGTTGATGTGTGTGCCCTTTGCATTCCTGCCATGTGCATGTGTTACTTAATAAAACATGACTTTTAAAAGGCCCAGTTCAAGCCAGATGTGGTGGTGCATGCCTGTGATCCCATCACTCAGGAGGCTGAGGCAGGAGGACTGCCACAAATCTGAGGATGCTGGGCTACATAGTGAGTTCAGGGCCAGCCTGCAGTGCACAGTGAGACCCAGTCTCAAAAACAAACAAAAAGGCCATTTCAGCTGGGCATTTCTGACCGCGCTTGTGGCTGCCCCGTCCTGCCTTGCACAGCAAACACATAGCTCCTGCTCTTCCAAGATGAAAATAACTCACACAGGCCCCATTCAGCTCCACAGCCAGGGAACAGCAGCGCACTGCATGCATTCCTGGGAGGGCTCCAGGGAGCTTCCCGTTCTCTGGGCAGGAGCTCTGTCCTGAGGGGCCCCCAAGGTGGGGCTCTTTCCACTGCAAGGCCACAGTGTCCTGGTCAGCCCCAAACACCGTGCCCAGCCTTCCCCTCTGCTGAAAGCACAGCCATCTCTCCACTGATCTCAAAGCAACAGGATTCGTCCAGTCCATCCGCATCCCTTTTCGCCAACCCAAGGCCCAGCTGTGGACCCAGCCCACAGAGCAGGAGCACGCCCTTCCCTAGATGTAACAGGGGTGCAGGGCGCTGTGACATTCCCCTGCGATCCTGCCAGCTGCCCAGCCTGACGGCTCCCTCTGTCTCCTATCTGTGGATTTGGCACCCACAGTGCTCTTCCAAGTACTTGACCCAAGGGCCACAGCAGGACCATCCCAATTTGTCATAAGGGAACTCCCCAGCTTGACGTCAGGCACCAAGTGCCCTGGGAAATGGGTCTAAGCAGCTGTCCCCTGTTGGGAGCCGCCGACACCGGTCGCCTTACTTGGCGGACGTAGGGCCTGTGGGTGGGAGCGGAGCCTGAGCTAGATTGCCCCTCCCATCAAGTGAGTCAAGTTGGCGCCTGCTTCCTGCCCCCTGATTGCGCTGGCGACTTAAACAACCCGCTCTGTAAGATAGTCTGCCTAGCAACAGCTGATGTTAGCCAGTCAGCCCGCATCACGCGCTTTGAACTGATTGGCTACTGTTGCCCTATAAAAGTGAATGCCTCTCCCGCCACGAGAGGAAGCACAGAGAGGAAGCACAGAGAGAGATAGAGAAAAGTCCACCGGCGAGAAAGGGCTGGTGGCAGAAAGGAGGCCTCGCGGAGCCCACGCGGAGATAAATAAAGGCAAGATTGCACACCGCCAGACTTTGTCGTGTGTCTTTCCTGCCGGCCGGGAGCGACCTCGACAGTCCCCCAATTCTGCCACAACCTAGCTCTCAGGAGGGGTAACAGTTCATCTCTCTAACAAGTAGGGGGCCATGCTAGGGAGCCTGGAGTCCAGGCAGTGTTCCAGAGACCCTGGTTCTCTCTGGGACCACCCTTCTGCCGGAAGCTGTGCGCGGACTTCCCCTCCCAGCCCTGCCTAGCCCTCACCCTCAAAGAGCAGCTGGTGACTAAGAAAGCTGACCCGACCACTGTTGTGCTATGTTGTGTTACACTGCACGGTGCAGTGCTGTGCTGTGTTGTTTTTAAAGGAAATTTCCCTCAAGTGTTTGGCATTCTTGAGTATTTCAATTGCCACTCTGACCAAGGCATTTTTCCTTCTGCTTTTTATTTCTGAGACAGAGGCTTGCTCTAGAACTCACCATGCAGCTCAGGCTGGCCTTGAGCTCACCATCCGTCTTGCCTCGGCCTCCCAAGTGTTTGGACTACAGGACCAGCTCTCCTACTCTGTCCTTTCATTAAAAAGGTGCAAGGGTGGCAGGGCACGGGTGATTCACACTGCTGATGTGACATTGTCCCTTGATCTTATGCACCAGCTTCTGATCCTGGTGCCTGGACACAGGGACTCTGGCAAGGTTCCCCTGCTTACAGGCAGCTGGCTCCTGGGATGGCTCCGGCTCTTAGCACCTGCCTCTGCGGAACCTCCAGTACAAGAGGCCACCTTCTTTTCTCATTGGGACCATCTGCCTAGAGCTGCAGCGCCTCCAGCTAAACAAGAGGCTCACTAAAACCGACTGCTGGGCCCCACACCAAGCCAAGAGGTCTGGGGCTGCTGAGAAGCACCATTACCAACAAACTTCTGGGTGACGCCAAGGCTGGACCTCAGGCACCCTGGTGCGGCCCCCCAACCTGGGAGCCCAGGAATCTGAGATGCAAACAGGCATGTACCAACCCCAAGCCCCTAGGAATCCTGATGTCATTGATTGTGTGCTCCACACTTGGGGAACACGGTCTGGGTTTCTGGAAGCTTTCCCTCCCAGAGTCACTAAAGGGCCTGTTCTCTAAAGCTGTGTATGTGGTATCCTGGTAAATCTCAAAGCCCCCAAGAGGACACCAGCTGGAATCCCCAAACACAGGAATCTAGAAACAATGTGTGGGGACAGGGAGTGACAGCTACCCCAGCACAGTAGGGAGTCTGGCACCTCCCACCCCAACAATGGGAGGGGAGACCTGGGCCTCCAGCCAGCAACAGGACTTCCCAGTGCACATCTGAGGTCCTGCCTGACTTCCAAGGACTGAACGTGGGGTGGGCAGTGCCACGCCTGGCAATCAGGTACAGGTGGCCAGCAGGGAGGGACAGAAGGGGCTCACACTGGGACAGAGCCTGCAAGAAGCCAATGCTAAGAGGCAGAGGCCCAAGCCCCCCAGTGCTCAGCAGCAACCTGGCAGTCTTGGCTGAGAGAGGAGACGCCGTCAGTCATGGGATGACCCTTCCTGCTGGCTGGAACATTCATTTGTTCATTAGTTTTAAAATTAAAAGTTTTTAACATTAAGTCTTTAATCTGATGCGACCACAAAATTTCAGGATACTGTTTAAACTACACAGCTCTGACCATGCTTATATTTTTTTAAATGAAAGGAAAAAATCGCGTGCAGTGAGGCGTACATGTAAATCCTGCTACTTAGGGGGCTGAGGCAAGAGGGTCCCTTGAATTCCAGGGGGACAAGGGCAAGCATCCTGGCAAAATAGTAAGGAGAAGACAGGCCACAAAATAAAGCAAAGATAAGGGTAGAAAATATGTGCAAGGGACACATCAGATAAAGGAAGTTCGCCAAAACAGACAAACAACTCTTGTACCTCCACAAGAAAACAAAGCACACAATGTTTTTTTAAATGAGCAAAAGGCCTACACAGAAAGTTCACCCAAGAGGGCACTCATGACAAGCACAGGCGAAGCCACAACATGTCACTAAGAACTGCCAGTTAAAACAACTGCACACCACTCCATACCCGTTTCTGTGGCCCAGATCCAAATACCCACGCCATGAGCTGCTGCAGGATACAGAGTAAGAGGAGTACTTGTCTGTTTCTTCATTCATTCACTCCTGGGAGGGGGTACAAAGCGACACAGCCTTTCTGAAAGAGTTTAGCAAACACTCACATAACAACCCAGAAAGTGAGTTCAAAACCAATGTTCACACACAAACACCTGCAGCCAGATATTTGTACAAGTTGGCTTTCTGTCACTGTGACAAAAATGCCTGAGATAAACCACTTATAAGAAGGAAAGGTTTGTTTTGGTTGTTTCAGAGATGTGAGCCCACAGTCAGTTGCTTCTGGGCCGAGAAGGAGGCAGCAGTGGTGGGAGCAGACCTGGGTCCCAGGGTCTACCTTTCTCCAGGCAGGCTCTGCTGAAAAGCTCTACCGGGTCCCAGTCGTGTGGAGGGCTGGTAACGAACCCCTTAACATGGCCTTTGGGAGACACTTCGGATCCAACTAGAGCATCAGGAAGAGTGCTCTGATACATAATTGCTGAACTTAGAACAGAGATGTCCTCCAGTAAGCGAATGGCTACCTAGATGACAATTCATTCAGACAGCAGAATATATTCTGCATTAAAAAGAAATGAGCTTTCAAGCCATGAAAGGGAACGGCAGATGTGCATCAAATGCAAGTTACTACGGGAAAGAAGCCAGTCTGCAAGGGATGTAGATCAGTGATGGCAAACCTTTTAGTGCTTTCCATGACACAAATGGCCCACTGTGGGCCACTGGTCTGCCGCCCCTGAGTACAGGTTGTCAGATTCCAGCTACAGCACAGCTTTCTGGTGATGGCAAATGCTGGTGAGGAAAGGTGAATGGTTGCCAGAAGTGGGAACACACCAAGGTCTGTGGCTGGCAACGACACACTGGTGTCAGTTCACAGATATGACCAATCCAACATGGGGGGGGGGGGATAAGAGTGAGTTTTGGATGTTTAGGTAGAAAGGGCGCATGGGAGCTAAGCAGTTTCCACTCAAGTTTGTTGTGTACATCCCTAAATACATTTTATTTAAAAGAACAAAAGGAGTACATGTACACTGTAGGGAAACCCAAAGGGAACACAAAGACAGAAGGTTCCTCTACCCTCTTCTCTGTCTCCTTCAGTAAAGGTAGACACGAACTTTCTTTCTTTTTTTTTTTTTCTTTTTTGAGACAGGGTCTGAGTTCAGGCTGGCCTTGACCTCATTCTGTAGTCTAGGCTAACCTCAAACTCACGGCAATTCTCCTGCCTCCGCCTCCTGAGAGCTGGGCTTACAGGTGTGCACCAGCATGCCTGGCTCAGGTGAGCAGTGTCTAATGTATAGTTCAAGACAGCCAAACATAAATGAACATGTATATGCTTGTGTAAATGTGTACATAGATGTGTGTTTAGTTTACAGATGTTCCTATATATGAGTGACTTCTACTTACACGTGTGCAAACTCTTGACCCAGTTCCACCCTAAAGGTGCGTGTGTTACTGTGACACAATAAGCAGCACGGGTAAGGCAGGCTCTCGGGACTGGGCTGTCACCATGAGGTCTGCGCTCCATGAGGCAGGTAAGAATGGAGCTAACTGCAGAGCACAGCTGGTGCTGAGGAACAGGTCAGTATGCAAAAGCCGACACCAGGTCACAGAAGTGCTGTATGGGAAGCAGCGTGGACGCAGAGGAAACCGGTTTTGTTCAGTTTCCTTTAAGTCCATGTTTGAGCTGGTGCAATCCTGGTGCTGTCTGGGAAATGGAGAGTCAGACCGAGGTGCCCCACATACCAGCAGGAGCAGCTGGTGATCACTGTCCCCAGGTCACCGGCAGGAGAGCACAGGCAGTTACATGGAGCCATGCAGGGGTCAAAGCAAGATGAGACACTTGTTTCTACTTAAGGAAGTCCAGTTCCAAGGCTCTCACCAGCAAGGATCAACCAGAGGCCTGGAGCTGGGCCGTTCCCCCACAGACCTTGCCTGTCCCATGGGTGAGACAAGGGTGTCCCTTCCAGGGCTTCTCTCTCCCCTTAGGTCTGAGGAATCCTGCAGAGAAACCCTTTCAACTTTCAGCCCAAACGCTAGACTTCCAGATTCACAATGTCCATGCTGGAAGGATCTTGAGACTGTCCAGTTCCACATCACTTGCGTTTGCAGCTAAAGTGTTCCAGGGCCAGCCTTGGGCAGCTCACAAGACCGCTAGGGACAGGGCCTGTGGTAGAACGTAGGCTGCAGGCAGCTGACAGCACCACCTTCCTCCTGGGACAGTGCTGCATCACAGTGACCGCCTCACCCTGAGCTGGGCCAGCATGTCTGTTGGGCCAGGCTGGTTCTGTCACTGTGACCTGCTTTAAGTCCCCTCCTTCAAGGGGAAGAGGCAGTGCCAGCAATGTGCTTTTTTCTTTTCTTAGTGCATGTTTGCAGTACGTAATGACTACATTCATCATGGGGACTTGGTGCATGTATATAACACACCCTAACTCCTTTTACATCCCCTTCTTCTCCCTTCCCTCCTAGCGAATGAACCAGGGCTGCCAGAGCCTCTGCTCCTAGCCTTCTCCCCGGTAAATGCAGTGCTTCTATCCAAGGCTCCTGACCATGGCGGGAGGGAAGCCACATACAGCCAGATCCCAGGCACTCTAGTTAACATTTTCTTCTATGCCAGTCTAGGACTCAGGCACTGGTTCACCAGCAAAGAAGTAGGAGCTTAGAATGCTTGCAGGAAAACCAAGATATCTCCAACCCCTGGACCAGCAAGCTCCTACCAACTGCCAATGCTTCCAACTATCTATGATCGTCATTTTCTAGTGGTCAAACACAGGCCAAGAGCCTTGTTTACCATGATTACCCCAGCATCTGGCTTAATGGACATCCCATAAATACAGTTTGAGTGAGGAGTGCATATCTGGAGGTGTGAAGCCAGGCCTCTGCTGCTTGGTAGCTGAGCAAGTGTGGTTCAGCCTCAATTTTCTCCTTTAGAACCTCTGGCTTCACTCACTGCCAAGAGGACATAAGGGCTGAGTGGGAAGTGTGTGGTCTGCAGAAGCAGAACCATGCACACATTCAGGGCTCCTACAAGGCCAAGCAGCAGCCAACAGGCACGTTTGCATACAGATCATCTGTGGAGAAGGACCCACCTCAGGGTGTGACACAGCTGAGTCTGGCCACAGTTACACAGCCCCAGGGACTTATAGCAGACACCCTAACCTTCCCCTCCAGACTCCAAGTCTGTTCACTTCACTGCTGAGCTTCCCAAAGTACCATAGCCCAAAGTCTAACCTGGACCCCCAGTCCCTCAGCAGACAGCAAACTTGATGGCACCGTGACCTTGGACTTCAGCCTCTGGAACTGTGAGCAGCACTTTCTGTTTAATCCACCCAGATCATGGGATCGGTCAGAGCAGCCTCAGTGGACTAAGACAGAGCCTGAAGACACACATACACCCCAAAGGGAGAAACTGGGCTGTGTTTGTGAGTATAGCTCAGTCACAGGGAGAGACAGGTATATGCTTCATGACACCACTTCTGCACGAGAACAGCTGCTCTCAGGTATAGCGGGGACACTGTCTCCCAGGAACGCAGTCAATGACACAGCAGACAATGGCTGTGGCTTGTGGAGACCGAACGCAAGTCCCAGGGAGATCACCCAGTCTCTCCCAGGCCCTCCCCACCTCCCCCCGGAAGAGTACAGCACCTACTCCAGCCCTGCAGTAGTAATAACCATCTGCACATCGGGGCCCTTCACATGGCTCCCCAACAGAAAGGACCTGGGGGCTCCTCCAAGCCTCTCTCATTGCACTGGTGACATGGAGGCCAGGGGCCTGGTCCTAGGCCACACAGCCTAAGCAGCAGCAACACTGGATCCGAATGCCTGAGCCCAGATCCTTGGCAGGTTCTCCTCCCATCCCTGATTACCCTCTTTCCACACTCTCTACACAGCCCAGGATCCCCCATCAAGAGCCACAAAGGTCCAGCAGAGTCACAAGAGACTCCTCAGTTCTGCTGCATGAATTCTGCCTGCAACCCAGAGCTCTGATACTGTCCTCTAACAGTGCTGCTGAGCCACCCAAGGATTCACAGGATGTGGAGTCCAGGAACAATGACACCAGTTCCAGCTCTCCCACTCATTAGCTATGTGACCTTGGGCCTATCACCGAACCTCTCTGACCCTTCTCCTACCTATAAAATGGGGGAGGAGGAAAGCGTTACATGCACCTTACCCTGTGGTTGTCAGGATTTAGGCACTAATATTCATATGTAAAGCTACCATCATGCTGCATATAGTAGAAGATATATACCAATTTTTTTTTAAGGATGTAGGACTTGCTAAATTGCCCAAGCTGGCCTCCACTTGTAATCCTTCTGCCTGAGCCTCCCAAGTAACTGAGATTACAGGTGTGAGCTGCTGAGCTCAGCTCCTCTATCCTAATAGTTTTAACTCACTTCCTAAGCAGCCTGGGGGCCAATGTCTGGGCCCTATTTGCCACTCACTGCGTGACCCTCTCTGAACTTCCACACACTCTGCATAGCTGTGACTCTAAAGTATGGTGAGGATTGAATGTAGTAAGGCTAAGAACATGCTTTGTAAAGTTGGGGAAACTTTACCTGCCCAATGCAGCCTTTGGGAGGACAGATTTGGAGGGGAAAAAAAGGTCCAAGACCCCAAGTACAAAGCAAACCTGCATGTGTGCCCACCTCTTAGGTGAGCACGGACCAGGTGAGGTGTGTGACTCACCAGCACTGAACAACACAGAGCCTGGGGCAGGGAGGGCTTTGCAAAGCCTGAGGCTCAGGTTCCTTCAGAAATATCCTCAACAGTCCGCACCCTGATCCTCCCAGGCCTGTGAGAATGCCACCTTACATGGCAGAAGGGGCTGTCCAGATGAGGCAGGCAACCACCTACGAGAGGGAGACCCAGCCTAGACTATCTGGATGAACACCAGCAAATCCCAAGGGTTCTCACAAGTGAGATCCCTGCCTGTGTGTAGGCTGAGGCTGAAACTAAGCAATGCAGACCAGTCTGAGCTCCAAAGGGTGCCTGCCGCCTATGGAGGAAGGGACCACAGCCCAGGGACGTGACGGCCACCGGAAGCTGGAAAAGATGAGGACAAGGACTTCCCTGAGAGCCTCCCAAAAAGATGTGACCCTGCCAACAGTGTGACACCCATGAGACCAGATTTCCAGATAAAACTGTAAGATAACAGTCATGTGGCCCAACGGACAGCAGCAACTGTGGGAACAGCAGGGTGGTTCCCCAAAATATTCAATACAAAACTACCCTGTGACCCAGCAAGCCCACTCCAAGCTCACTGCGTAGGAACAAGAGCAGGGCCTGGGACAGGTGAGGCACACCCTCGCTGCCAGCAGCATCACTCACAGGAGTCCAAGTCCATCGATACAACTCCAGGTCCCGAGAAGGATGAACAGATAAAAGAAATGTGTACTCATACGGTGGGGTTGACTCATCTCAAAGAGGAAGGAAAGCCTGACACACATGGAACAGCACTACGGGAAACAAGCAGCCGCAAAACCATGGCTATTGCATGATTTCACTCAGCCGAGAGTCAGAACGGTATCCGAGACTTACCCAGAGTCACAAAGGTATCTAGAGACCTTTCTGTCTGGAGAAGAGCAGGAGACTGAGTTGCCAGAAGTAGAGGGTTTGTGGGAAATGGGTACTGTGCGTGAGTCTGGGAGGAAGACAAGATGCTCTTCCTCCTGGTTAAATGGTTAAAATGGCTAAATGGTTAAAATGGTTAACTTCTATGTTATATATATTTTACCACAAAAGAAGCTGCAGGGCTTTAAACCATGAGTTTATAAATATCTGTTATGGCAGGAACAAAACACAAGCACAGAGCGTGTACTTCTCCTCTCCTCCCCAGCTCCTTCCCGGGTTCTCTCAGGAAGCCTCTGCCCCCTGGCACAGGACCTGAGAACATGTCTGCCCCAGGCGTAGGCTTTGACAAGGGAAGCGTTTAACTGCCATGACCACAAAACAGCCCTTCCAACAGTGCAAGAGGGGCCAGGTGCTCACCTCCTCCCCCCTGCTGGGAATCAGAGCTCAGTGCAGGTGAGTGCTTGTATCACAGGTCAATAGCGTCACCATGGTCACCGTGAGTCACTGCATGAGACTCGAGGCCCCTGGTGGGTTCTATGTGACCGGGCAAGACACACCCAGCCAGCAATGCAAATGCTCCGCTGCAGGAAAGAGACAGGCAGCCGGCTCTGCACTGGCAGGGCAGAGCCACTGCTGGGCCATCCATGAAACCAGGATGCCGGAGTGGCCCTCAGAAGTGACTCAGTTCATCCCCACCCACCTCCTCTCTCCCTCTGCAAATGGGGACACTGACACACAGGGAGGGGGAGTGACAAGCCCTGGGGACATGGCATGATCCAAGAGGCTGGCACAGACCCTCCCGCCCCCACATCAAAAGCGCCTCATCCAAGGGGCAGGTCACGGGCCTCAGGTCACCTTCCCTGGGATGTTTCTTCTGGCTCCTCCTATGGGGCTGTCTGAAGCCCAGGGGATGAGAGCTGCTAGGGGCAGCACTTTGGAGAGCAGAGTGGCTCTAAAACCCTGACCCCCACTTACCCACACACGCCAGTACCCTCACGCTGCCCGTCAGCTCTGTGGCCTCCCTCCCTGTGTAAACTGCCAGGACAGCACAGGAGCCCGCATCTGGGCAGTGTCCATCCAGCTGGGGAGGGATGAAACCAGAAGAGGAGGAGAGGAGAGAAGGAACAGGCTGATGAGAAGCCGAGGACAAATGTAAGTAATACCCTCAAGGAGCAAGAGAAAAAACTGTATCCATAAGGCAAAATGAAGATGCTATAAAAAGGGAATGATTAGAGAACAGAAGAGGGTATTCGGAAATTGAAAACAGGAGGACTAAAATTATAAATTCAACAAAAAGGCATAGATGATCAAGTCAGGGGAAAAAGAATAACAAAACAAAACAACAAAGATTAAAGAAAAAAACCAAAACAATTGAGAGATGTAAGTTTCAATATCTGACTTAAAGGAGTCCCAGGAAACTACAGACAAAAAAGCAAAACAAAACAAAAACAGACCAGAAAATTACAGGTTACTGTACGAGAACACTGCCTAACACAATAAATCTCTCTACCACATCGTGATAGCCCAGTGACGACCAGCAGAGCCCACTGCAGTGCGATTCTAGATCACGAGCAGCAAAGAAAAGATGCTGACGCTTTCCAGAAAAAATGGGAACTAAGGTCCTCTTCAGGGAACTGAAATGACACTGGACTCCTCAGTAGTCACACTGAAACCTAGAAGACAGTGGATCCATGTCCTCAAAATTGTGAACAGAGCCGGCTAAGGACAATAAATAACCCGCCTCCCACACACTCAAGAACTTCTCAAGGATTCCAGCACGGTGATGAAGTAAATGGAGAAAAGATGAAATACATGGAACCCAGAGGTGGAAAAACAACACAGAAACGTTAAAAGGAAGCTCCCAAATGACAGATGGCCAGTAGTCCTGGGGAGCTGTTTGTCCAGTCTGGAGCAACGAACACACAAAACGCCAAACCAGAAGGGGGAGGGATTGTTGTACCCCAAATGCGTAATCCTGGTTAATTACTGAACAGCAATTACTGAACAGCAAGTACTGAACAATGTAATTTATGGCTCTAATAATGCAAGCATTAAATACTAGTATATGTATTGATTCCTTATCTATCTAAGCAGGGAGCCCACATGCAATGTCTAAACTAATAAATTAAGAAACAGTAACACAAGCTATTATTTAAACACACAAAGCTTGTTTAAAATGAGTTAGAAAAAGGGGAGGAGCATGTCAGGGAACAGCTGGTCTCATTATAACCTTTCAGATCCATGTATTTGTCTTTTCTCATTTTTAAATTCTGAAGTAGCTTATAATGTAGCAATATGTAAATAACAACATACATGGGAGTTAAAGGCACAATAATAGATCAGTACTGTTTGTCATCTCATTTAAATAACAGGATATTAATCAGTACAGTTGAACTACGGCACTCAACTACAATATGAAAAACTAAAATTTTTTTAGACAAATGTTAAAACACCTTTTGCTTCAGGGTTGTTTTTCTTCCAGCTGGTAATGTGTCTGAATTTTTTTTTTAAATCAGCATCCATAAGGTCCAAGTTTTATGGCACATGAAGGTTATGGTATTCAGGGGCTCTAAGGTAATGCCTATAACAATGCCCACTTTTTGCAAATGCCATAAACCACATGACCATGGACTCACTGCTGGGGCCCTCCTTGAGCTTGGGTAGGGTCTGCACAAGGAGGGGCTGGAGCTCAAGTGCCTTTAACTTCACAGCGATTCTATCTGGGCTCAGAGAGGCTCCAAAGCAGGACCAGAGGTCCCAGGAGAGCAGGGGAAAACACGACAGCCAGAGCACAGAGCCATTCCAGAGGAGCCAGTTCAAGCCTGAGACTGCAGGAAATGTAGTCACTGGGACTGTGCCAGGGGTAAGTGGGAAACCAGCTTCGCTCAATGGGCCTGGGCAGACCTGGGTGCTCCTAGGCCCTCTAGCTCACCTACCTGGAGCTGTCTCATAGCCCACAGAGGAAGGATTTGTAGCTTGCCCGCTTCTTCAGAAGGAAGGGAGAGCCTGCTAGAGGCTCTTGGATTATGCTGGGCCCTGTGGTGCAGGCTTGCAATCTCAGCACTCTAGGAGGCTGAGGCACAAGGACTGCAAGTTGAGCCCACCTTGGGCGATGTAGCAAGATCTTTTCTGAAAACGGAAAAGGACCAGGGAGTAGCTTGGTGCAAAGCCCTGGATTCAATCCTCAGTGCCACAAAAGAGAGAAGGAGGGGGCACTAACCCAGATCAGAGGAATGGGCTCACTGATTAGGAGGTGACAAGCCTCACCTGCACAAGAAGGCACTCAGAGCCCTTGTCACAAAGACAGGGGGCAGTGGGTGAACAGCATCAGAAGCAGCCGCCAAGCCCTGGTCCCATCACCACCACCACCCTGTCCTCTGGGACAGGTCACCACCCTGGAAGCTTGACCCTCAGATCTGTACGACTTGAGAGTATTCACCGCTTCCAGGGCCACCTTGCTGAGGCCTCCTGCTCAGCCTAGCAGCCTCGGGAATCCTCTCCTTAAAACGTACCCAACAAGGACAAAGGCAGCCACCCACAGAAGAAAAGGAAAGAAATCTCTGGAGAAGCCACAGGTCAAATGGCCAAGGTGGACTCTTGCAGGTCCTGGGGATGGCTGGCCTCTGTGACACTGGGCCACTGAGGAAGAGCAGGAAGACAGAGGCCCTAGGTCCGTGAGTGAAAAGAAATATGGGAGCACACACCTTCACTTGGCCAAACCCCGCCATCTCCACCTTTAGACTTGTGCTCAGAGGCCCTGTGTCTGGTCCATCCTCGGTCCCCAGGTTTCCCTGAAGCCACATGGTGTCCCCTTCCCTCAGGAAGCCCACCTTGACCTCCTCCCCCACCACTTGGCCTAACGCGCTCTCTATCTCCTCTAATGTGCTAATAACGCCACACATCACCCCTTAGCCTTCAGAGCAACCCTACGACACATATTTTCACTTTATTTTATAAACAAGGGAACTGAGGCTCAGAGATCACATCCTACAAGTGTCAGAGCCAGGATGGCAGACCCCTAGACTTCCCAGAAGAAGTAAAGTCAGTGCTGCCCCCCAACACCTGTCATAGGGCTGGCCCCCACTGAGACTCCCAGGAACACCAGAGCACCCTGACTCACCTCTCCACGCCCTGGATGGCACCTGCTCCGGAAGCTCCTGGCTGTACAAAGGCTCCAGGAATTCTGGGGGCAGGAAGGACACAGCTAGGATAGTCCCCTCTCTCCACCCGGAGGCGGGTCCTCACCACGTGAGGGCATGTATGACATCCCTAACTCTGCAAAGTAGGGTAAAGAGCCCTGTGCCCTGCCCTCACAGGGCACTGCCTCACCTCTGAAGCATGGCTCACATTTAGTCACTGACGCAGGCCCCAGAGCAGGGCAGCAGTTCACCAACCACACCTGGGTTTTTCCGAGGTACTACACAAGAGCCCACAGAAGTGCTGTGAAGCAGTCAACTCCCCACCCACTCACTGAGAATTAAAAATAGTAGCACTCACATCAATCATTAGCCAGGCTGTGTCTCAAGGGGACCCTGTGGAGTTCCAGGCAAAGCTGACACTCCTTTCAGGAGAAGAGCCACAGCAGCGTCCATGGCCTCGCCCCCTGGTACACAAGGATCCTAAAACATCAGGCTGAAATGGGCCTTCATATGAACATCTGGATCCTCTGGCTTATTTTACTGCAGGGTAGTTAGGGACAAGACAAGGCCCACGGCAGTGTCTTGACTCTGATGCGTTATGGCCCAACCTGGCCCCCAATTGGGTTCCCCCAGGCTGGAGGGTAGCTGGGGGACATAGAGGTGAACCTGGTGAGTGAGGGCAGGACTGCTGCCTCCCAAACAGATCCAGCTTCCGAGAACAGCCTGATGCCTCTCACAGCCGGCAAGGGAATGGAGGCCCTGCCAGCTCGCTCACCAGCCCGGGGCCAGAGCTTCCTGCAACAACGCCACCCTTCCCAACATGAGCAGATGGGCCTGGCCAACAGTGAGACTCCAAGTCAGGAGAGCAGTGGGTGGCGTTCCAGAAACATCTGGCCGTCGCCCATCAACCATCTGCCCTCTCTTGCTTTAGCAGCAGAACACTCTGTCACCTGGCACATAGCAGCCCCATGCAAGGACCATGTCCCCACCTCGCTAGCAGCTCTACAGGGTCCTGTCAGACTGAAATTTCACTGTCCTGGACCATGTAGGCAGCAAGGGTGGCCCCAAGACTAGTGGCATCCACACAGCCTGGGCACCGGCTAGCAATGAAGATGCCCAGGCCCCACAGACCTTCCAAATCAGGACCTTTAGGGGTGCAGTCCAGCAAGCTGGTGAATGGGCCTCCAGGCTGAGTCTTATCCACACTCTTGTCTGCAAACCACAGCGCTAGAGACTGTCAGGGACATGGTGACACCAGAAGCCTGGGATCTGGACAATCTCCCTCGAATTTCTAAAGATTGGCGGGGAGGGGGGCCCCTAATTCAGGAGCAAACCTGAATCCTAACACAGGTGCCGCAGGGAAGAACAATGATGAGAAAATCACTCAAGACAGAAAATCACTCGAGGAAAGCAGCACCCTCAGAGTGCTGTTAGTGATAAGACGCAGGGAATCGAACCAAATCAAGGACAGAACCCACCAAAATTAGCTTTGTTGCTGTTATCCCTGCCCTGCCACTCTCTCTCCTGCCCCGCCTTGCTACATGCTGATGATGGAGAACAATTTAAATGTTTAAGTGAGAATGATTTAAAATGAAAGGTTAGGTAAGGCCTCACCAAGCAAATGAAAAGAAATACCAGAGGTGCAACTATTAATAGTAAAAGCCTCGGAGGACTCTTTGATAACCCTTCCTCGGCAGCCCTGAGTATTTTTAAGCTTAGGCATTTACCTTCATCTCAAAGTAGAGGATCTGGAAGTGGACTCATTAAGGTATCAAGGTCCACCAGAGGCTTGGGACAGTTTATGTAACTAAAAATGTAAGCATGGACCATGCCTTCGGTGACTCACATCTGTAATCCCAGCACTTGAGAGGCTGAGGCAGGAGGAGTGCCAAGTTCAATGCCAGCCAGGAATGCATAGTTCAGTTCATACCAGCCTCCCTGGACCACATCCCAAGACCCTGTGTCAAAGGCAAAAATGAAAGCCCACATGCATAGAAAGAGGGTGAGAATGGGGGAAGCCTGCACAGCTGATACCTGGCCCTTGAACATGTCTGTACTTCTGCTCATTTCCCTCCAAGAACAAAGAAAACCCTCTCACTGCCTCAAATGCAGAAGGAAATACTGACCACGAGGAAAGAACAGGGTACAACCTCCCCGGCCCCTGGACCCAGGGAAGGAGCCAGAACTGCAAAGGAAGAGGAGATTCTGCTCCAGTGTGAGGCTGCTTTGTCCTCCAGGGGCTCGCATGCTGGAAGCTTGGTCCTCATTGTGAGGGCACCAATGTAGTGGGCCCAAGCAGGAGGCAAACAGGTCATGGGTTTAGGTTAGTTCCTATGAAATCTGGGTGTTACCAAGCAGTTCAGCCTTCTCTGCCCATGTCTTCTGTATCCGTGCCTGTTCTGCACACACCTCCCTCCTCGCCTTTCCTCCACTGTCCTGTGACACAACAGGAGATCCTCACCAGAAGCCAAGCCTATGCAGTGCTCCTGGAGCACACAGAACTGATTTCTTTACAAATCATCTAGCCTTGGGACTGGGGATTTAGCTCAGCGGCATAAGTGCCTGGCTTGCGGTCGTGAGTTCGATCCCTGGAACCGATAAAAAAAAAATCATCTAGCCTCAGGTTGTTTGTTACAGCAACAGAAAACAGACTAAAAGATGGGTTTGCAGGCCACAGCCCTGGAATTTGCAGGTCATTCTTCCTAAAAGCCTGGCTATCATGAGGACCCTGGGGATAGGCAAGGAGGGGTGTCGTGGTTACCAGCAGAGAGGCAGGACCTGCTTACCATGGGAGCCTGAACAGACACTGCAGGGGCCTGATGGCATCATGCCCTCTGACTGACGCCTGCCTCTAAGTCCCAAGCCTTGCTGTCTTATAAGGTATATCTATTTATTAATTTTAGGACTATAAAGAAAAGGGATTGTCCTTGATCCTTATCTATGCATCTATATATTCTCCCCAAACATAGACAACATGAATTTAACACATTCTCACTGGCTTGAACCAGCAGTGATACAGGCATGACTGCCCCATCAGGTGGCCACTGGTCATACAAATGGATCTAAGTCACTTTTATTGGCCTTTATTTACTAATAAAATTAATAAAAAGTCACCTGATAGAAGAGTCATACATATACCACTGGTGCTCCAAGCTGCCCAGGAGAGAGACAGTCTTACAGCCTGTTATGAATTAAGAACTGGTGGTCAACTTAACACCAGCTGGATTACATCAGCATGACACTGAGCAAAGATGCCCCACCTGAGGAAAGTTGCCAGCATAAATAGGTGGAGAAGGAGAAGGAGGTTGTTAAGGCATTGAGGCATTAATGGATTGTTGTGTTGAGGCATTGCGGGTTCTCCTACGTGGTGCTATTTGAGCCATTGGTTCTCTTGGAAAAGCTTTGGTCCTCACATCAAGCACTGCTTCCTGGCTCCAGAAGTGCCACTTGGTCTCCAGGATGAACTCGCTGCACTGGCTTCCTGGCAGGTACCCGATTGTGTTTGTCGTCGGAGCTCGGGGCCTCCATGTCGCTGAGGATGGCTGTGGTGCCCTTCAGGACAGCCTGGTCTTTGTTGTGAGTGTGACTTCTCGGCTCCAGCGTAGAACCCTCATCCCACCAGCACAGCTCCTTCACCCCGCTAGCGTGGACTTTCTAGCCTCCACCACTGACCTTTGGGCCTTCCCAGCATGGATCCATAAAAGAGACTGGCGTGAGTCCTTCTTGTGGGCTCTGGACCTCCAGTTGGACTTATGAGAGGCACTGTCATGAGCTCTGGGTTTTCATCTAGACTCATGTGGGACATTGCTGTGGGATTTAGGCCCTTGACTAAATAATCTATGTCTTTGGTGTTGCGGATAGATTTCCTGCATTTTCTTGTGTTAACTCTTGGTGTCCATTATAAAAATAATATTACAAACTCCATGTCCTGATTCTAATTGTTCTCTGCACAACCCCTGACTACAACACAACCCCATTGAAACTTGTTAAACTCAAAGACTAACAGCATGAAACATGACACAAATGACCTGATACAGGACCCACAAAGTGAGCCCGATAAATCTGTAAACACCAAACAGGAAAATCAAGAAGCCCTAAAAATACAAGTCTTGATTTAGAAAAAAAAAATTATAGCAAGAACTTTTGAGAGAACTTTTAGAATGTGATGGATGGATGATAAAGATATCATGGGTCAGTTAGAGTTAAAATATGTACCTGAAGTCTGCCCCCCATAGAATACCACATATTTTCTTCTTTCAAGTCCATGAAACATTTTTAATAGTAATCATGTAGTTGGTCAAAAAGAAGATGTAATTCTCTGATAAAAAGATTTTTGCAGACCACATTCATTACTTATAACCCATAACACTAAAACTCAACAAGCAAATATAATTATGTTCTCCACAGTATTATGTACTTGGAAATTCAAGATCCCATCTACTTAATAATCCTTGGATGGAAATTGATTTACAGCCAGGTGCGGTGGTGTACACCCATCATCCAGCTCCACACAGGAGGATCACGAGTTCAAGGCCAGCCTGAGCAACAGGATCTCAAAAATCCAAAACAAACAAAAACTGATTCACAGCAGAATTGCTAGAGAGCAAAGGAGAAGGAGGACATCGTACAAAGGGCTGCCAGCTAGACCTGTACTCAAAGCAAAGGGGGAAGTAATATGTACTTGTTAAATTAAAGGACTAAAATTCAATCAACCAATATAGATATTAAAAGAACAGCAATAAAATAAACCAAAAGTAAGAAGGAATAGAGACTGAGATTAATGACTAATGAACAGGAAAAGAAAAAAGGGCAAAAATAAAAATAAATATGAACTGAAAATTCTGGTATATCCAGTTAGAAACTCATTCTAATGTTCAATGATTCTATGAACTTGGAAAACTTCATAGCATAATAACATAAACCCTTCGTAAATACTCAGTAAACAGTTCGATTGGGATCCTTTCAGGTTGCTTATCCCAAATCAATAAAAATGGTAAATGTCCACAAGCCCCAGCAGTTCGAAAAAGGTTGAGTAAGTGATTTGGCACTAAGAACATTCCACAGCTGGCCACCAGGAGTGGCAGTAACCAGAATAGTCACAAATGGGCTGCAACACCAGGTCCACAGTGTGAATCTGCAAAAGGATTCTGACCTCAAAGCTTCATAGGTGCATAAATCTCCAGAGGGGAGAGAAGGGAGGGAGCCCAGCTGCCTGCAGTTCATAGGCCGGCCCCCAGGACAAAAGGGATCAGGTGCTGAGAAAACACAAGCACTCCCTGAGGACATTCTCCTGTCAAAGCCTCAAAACCTTGGGCTCCCGCTGTGAGCCACCCACCCACCAAAATAGTTACTGCATGTCCTTCTGGTCACTGACCTCGGCAGCAATGTCACCACTGTCCACCCCATTCTACTGAAGTGGGTTGACCCTGGCTCCTGCAGTTGGTCCTCTTGGGTGGCTGACTGGGTCATCTTTCTTTACATCACGGTGCCCTTGACTCCAAATATAAATACAGCCTCAACAAAGCCTCTGTCCAACCCAGATTTCTACTGACCCCCAGATCCACGGGTCTACTTGGTGTCTCAAAGGAATCACATTGCGAACTGAATTTGTGACCTTTTCCACTCCAAACTGGGCCTCATTCAGCCTCCTGTCCTAGGTCTCAGGACACCTATAGGTAGAGCCTAGGGTGGAGGGTGTGGCCTCTCCTTGTGGGCACCCAGCCCACAGCTAGGCCAACAGTGGACACTAATGAAGCGTCCAACAGAAACATCCCTTTGTCACCTACTTCCTAAAAATATCTGTGACCTTTCTGGCAGACACACGAAGCTCACATCTACTACCAACCTCCCCCGACACTGGTCACCCGGTTCCCCAGACTACGCTGCAGGCTTAGTATGCCACAGTCTCACCCCAACAATACATTCTTCCTCACCAAGTCTTACCCAGAGGCCCTCACCTCTCCTCAATGTCTCCCAAGTCAGTCTCCCTGCTGTCTGGGTACTGGGGAGGCAGGTGACCTGTGACTTCCCTCTCAATCATCTGCCAGCTTCTCTTCTCTTGAGGAATGGGGCCTTCACAAGCACAGATCCCTGGGATAAGAGATCAGGCAGAGCCAGGCTTCCATACCAGCTGAAACAACCCTAACACAGCGGTTCCTCAGTTAACACACCCACAATATACTATTTTCCATTTTTTCTCTTTTGCAGCACTGGGAGCTGGGGCCCAGAGCCTCACACTTGCTAGGCAAGCACTCACCCACTGAGCTCCACTCCCAGCCCTGCTACACCCACAATACCATCACTATCACCTCCTCCCCACCACACACAATATCATAGCTAGCACCTTCTCCTCTCCTCGGATCTCAAACCCCTCCTACAAACATCCTGAAGCAGCAGTTTGTCATCAGAACACTGGGGTCAGGTGACTAAAAGGCAAATATGAGAACTCTGTACCCGATGATTCCTCAGTGTTCCCACCCATCACTGCCGGCCGTCAGCCCAGGAAGGGCCTGCTGCAGCCAGGTGTGTCATTAGGATCCTCGAATGACTACCGTGTGACCTTCATTTCAGGGGTCCCCGGGGTGAGGGTCAGCAGGGCCTAATGTAGAATGGTTTCGATGGTTACTGGAGAGTTCCATTCTAAACAGAGCTTCACTACAACTCCATCTACAAATACCAACTCCCACCAAGGAAACTCGGTCTCTTCATTACCCTAGGAGCTTTCCTATCTCAGAGTCACTCAAATCCCCAATGTTCTGGAAATGATGAGATCCAAGGACAGTGGAAAGAAAAAGCCAGAGAAACTGGAGCCTGCTGCCTCAAGATGGTCCACAGCCAGCCCCTCCCAAAGGGCTCCTGTGGGATGCACTGCCAGGAATCTTTGCAGCCTTAAGAGGAAGAAGGCAGCTTAGGAAGAGAGGAAAGCAAGGTCTTGTGCCCCAATTCCAGCCGACTTGAGGTTTTTTTCTTGGATTCTACACTGAGTTCCTGTTCCACTCTTCACATCACAGGACCACAGCAACACAAGGCCACCCTGGCCATACGGACAGGGAAATCAGGGTGGGTCCTTCCTGTTATTCTGCCTCAAGAAGAGGATCAAACCGTAGAACCTGACCTTTCAGCTCCTCTCTCAACTTGCAGTCTGGATGCACTTCCAGCTCACCCTCCCAGTTCTTGTCTGCCTACTCAATCAGTCCAGTAACTACTGAGAAACTACTACAATTCCTCTATCGGCCTCTTACCTAACATGTCCTGAGCACCTAAGGCAAGGCGCACCCTGGGTGCTGTGCAAGATCAAGTAAGTGGGAAGTAGCCCTGCACTGCAGAGATCAAGGACAGGGCAGGGATGAGACACAGGGCCACACAAGTACTACTCAAGGCTGCCAGGCGGGTCCTGAAAATGGTCAGTGGAGGGGGAGGGCTGTGTGAGCCAGCACAAGGTGTGGCCTGTCCCTCTGCTGGGCAGCAGGCACCAAGATGGCTGGCACATGATGGGCACAATGAGGAAAAGAAAGCAGGGCACTGCAGGACAGAGCTGCCAGAGCGATGTCAGAGCCAGCTCAGAAAGGCAGTTCCCCCTGGCTGCACCTTCCACTGTAAAGGAAGAGATGGTTATTACTGTTATATTATTCACTGGTGCATGCATCTGATTACTTGCACACCACTGTTTGCTCACTTCATGCCCAACCTGAGTGACATCCACCTGGGACACACAGATAAGACATACCGGATGCCACCCATCCTGCCTGGCAGTACTTGAGCACTGGAAGGTGATTTCGATACGAATTCATAGAATCCACACAAAAAGCCTTGGAGGTGTGTGTTATAATGGTGCCAGGTTTACAGAGGCAGAAACAAAGCACAGAGAGGTGTGAGATCAGGGAGCCCAAGGCAGGGAGCAGCCAAGGCCAGCGTGGCCCTTCACCTGGACTCTGATGCCCGTGAACACTTTGCTGCAAGACAGAGCCCGAAGCGAAGGGTCACCACTATTCCCCCTGCGAATCCCCAATAACTAACTGTAACATGGATGGAACGAGGGACGCAATGTGAGCCAGGTATATGGGTCAGCAAAATCACCAGTCGCCCAAGAAAGCTGGTGGTGCCTACCATGTGGGCAGGGCAGACAAGAAAAAAGGATGGAGGAGAGGAGGCGACCTTTTAAGATACCTTGGGTCTGTCCCTAGACATCCAAACTCCACAGAGAGGTCACTGGTTAGGGGGCGGGGTCAGAAGTGTCCTGTGCGCAACATCCCTGGTTCAGGCTAGCACTGGCTAGCTTAGCTTTTCCTCTCCAGCCTCAGGATAAGGAACTTCACCTCTGTGCTTTTGCCCCACAGACCGGTTTCTCCTTTCCCCACCTCAGGAGCCCGCTCCGAGCCCATGGTGTCTGCCTAATCTTAGAATCCTGCAAAAACTGGAGTCCTGGCTGGAAAAGGGTTGGGTTGCATTCTCTCGATTCCTTGGGTCGCAGCCTTACAAATAAGCCCGCAGTGGTGGCCGCTCCCAGGAATCTGCGTCCTCCAGCCCGCAGCAAAGTTCCCTAAGCACCTTCGTCCCACCCTCCCCAGCATGGCCGGGCTCTTCCCGGGTACAGCAGGCGAGGACTGACCAGCCGGCCGGAGGGACTGAGGTCACCGTCCCGCGCGCTCTTCCCAGGCCCGGCCCGCACCCCCGGCCCACCCCGCCGCGCGCCGCGCCGGCGACCAGGAAGCGCAGGGCCGAGCCGAGAGGGGCGCGGAGCTCCAACGCCGCGGCGCGGGACCTCACTCACCTGGCCGGAGACGCTGAGACACGAGCAGAGACGCGGCGGCAACGACCTCTCGGCGGGCGCTGCGCTTCTCTGCTGGACCTTGGCCCAGCTCTCGCGCACTCAGGCCCGCGGGCGCCTCGGGGAGAGGGCGCGGAGGGGGAGGAGCCCCAGAGAGGAAAACTCCCGGGGCGCCGCGCCCCACACGCCCCGGGGCGGGGCCGAGATTAGGGGCGGTCCCAACTTCAGGGGCGGGGCCGAACTGCGGGGGCGTGGCGGGACCCCATCGAGGGGCGGAGTGGGGTGGGGCTACCAGTTGGGCGTGGTCTAAATCTGGTCCAGCCCCCAAGTGGAGGCCAGGGCTGACTTGAGGAAGGAAGCCACTGTCTTTCCCGAGATCAGGGCGGAGGATGAGCCCAGGTTGGATAATTCTAGGCTGCCCATCATTGTCCCAAGGCGGCTCGCAGCCTTTCGGCCCAGGGAGGGCCGCTCGACAGGGGCGTGGCCCAACCCCATGGCAGGGGCGGACCCTAGGTGGGGGTGTAGCCTGAGCTGGCCCAGCCCCAAGTAAGGCTTCAGAGCAGAGCTGCCGGAGGAAACCGCTCTTTCTTCTCGCTACTGGACTAGAAGAGGCCACCTGGGGCTTGTTCCCAGACCTCTTCGCACTCTGCGCTGCGCTGAGCTCCAGGAACCTGGCCATCACCAATCCTTCTGCAGCCCTATATAAGTTGTTAGTAACTCTTTAGGGTGACGGAAACTTTCTAAATTAAAAAGATCACAACGTACACAGGGAGAAGTGGCGCGTGGCTTCGTAGTGCAAAACCCCAAGGCTCACTTCCGCCGGTGATAACAGCCAGCACCCTCAGTGAGAACGCTACCCACTAGACTGGACATTCCGTGGTGGCCTCCTCCCCAGAACACAGAGCCCCATTGCCATCGTGCACCACACAAACCCCAGGGGGAGACATTGTGAGGAACACACTGCACTCAAACCCAAGGTCATCAAAAAGCAAGGGAAGGCCTGAGGACACAGGAAAACTAAATGGGAGGCGGGATCTTGGATGGGATCCTGGAAAAAGACATTAGCTCAAAGCCAAGGACCTCTCAAGTGTTTAGCGAGAATGCATCAATACTGCTTCACTAACTGGCAAAAGCTCCACGCTAAAGTTCAGAGAAACCTGACCTTACGGCAACTTCCTGTGTTACTTTCACAACTCTTCTGCAAGTCTGCCACTGTTCTAAAAATAGTTCCTTTTCTAAATGATGGTGCAGGTAATACACGGGTATATGAAAGTTATAAAATATCCAAAAAATTAAAGCTAAAACTCACTCGCATTCCTCTTAACCCTCTTTCAAGCACACACCGTGTGTGTGTGTGTGTGTGTGTGTGTGTGTGTGTGTGTGTGTTACACAAATATATGGCTGCAAAACAGCATCGCAGCAATTTTGCTCTTCCCTCTGGAGTTGTGCGTGCAGGGACACGTGGATCATCCCGGTTCTCCTCAAATCCAGCACGGCTCACATAATCATCCAAGGCAGCACTTACGTAGGTGTGTTACTGGAGACTGAACCCAGGGCTTCACACTGAGCAACATCCCCCTTTTTAAAAAACACAACGTCCTGCTAAATCACTAACTTGCCCAGGCTGGATCCAGTTTTCGATCCTCTTGCCTCAGCCCCTCGCTCCCCGAAACTGCTAGGGCTACCACCTAACCGAAGGACTCCTAAATTATTGCTTCTTTTTGACTGAGTGCTGGGCCTATTTGTATTTCAAGGGTATCTGATCCTGATTTGATGGAGCATGCCTCTAATTCCAGCACTCAGGAGAGGCTGGAGTTGTTCAAGGTCAGCCTGGACTAAGTCGCGAGTTCGAGTTCAAAGCCAGCCTGAACTACTTAGCGAGACCCTGTCAGAAAAACAAAACAACAGCAAAAAGAGAGAAGGCCGCAGTGCGCGGTGGGGGCTGGAGCTCAGGCTCCCAGCAGGGACGCGAGGCTGGGCGGCACCTCACTCGGGCAGCCCTGAGCTGGGCCCAGGGACCAGAATTCTGTGGCTGCTTTACGCTTGCAGGCGCGCCTCTCTTTCGGGACCGGCAGCGTTTTGGGGGCGCGAGTGCAATCGGGAGCACCTCACAGAAACGCTTCTAGGAACCGTGGACGAGCCGAGGGTCCAAGGGAACTGGAAAGACCCTTGCGGTTGTTGGTTATTACCGTTAGGGGGCGCGCGGTCGCCCGCTGCTAGGCGGGAGGACCCGGTTCTGGGTCTGAAGCCCCCGGGAGAACCGCGCGCTGCTTGGTTTCCTGGAGCCGCTGTCTCCGCTGGGCGGCGAAGGTCGCCGGGCGCGCAGCCAACTCTGCCCGCTCCCAGGTGCCCGCGCTGGCTGCCTCCCAGCGACAGCAGGGCGAGCTTCCCACGACCCAGTTTTCTTCGCGCCTAAGCGAATGACTGCACGAATGATATGTTAAAAAATAAACAGTCCGGTTAAGAGTACAGCATGCTTGCAATCCCAGCACTCTGGGGAATCGCAAATTCTTCTGGTGATTTTAATAAGATCCTGTCTAAAAAAAAAAAAAAAAAAGTACTGGAGTTAAGGCTCAGTGCAGAAGCCCTGGGCTCACTCAGTACGGCAAAACAAGCAAACAAATAAATGCAATCCTTTAGGCTGAAAGTTAATCTGTTTGTAGCAGTAACACCCTATGAGCAAAAAGGGACAAAACTTGGTGTTCCGACTGTGGGGTTCTGGTTCCAACTCTGACATTTGCAAGTGGTGCCTCTTCCTATCCTCTGCTGGTTCACCTATAAAATCCTCAAAGTGATCTATAAAATCCGTACAATAACCCTGGCTTTCTTGCTGTTCGGGGTGGATACAAACACCAAAGGAAGTCAGAGAAGGTAGAAAAGCCTTATAAAAGCAAGGTCACCTGCTATAGGGCAATGCTGATCGCACTGATTCTTTCAACAGGGAGTGAGGGGTTGAGCCAGCCATAGGAAGCCCCTGCTTGGTGCCACACACAGAGGAATAAAGGAATATCCCTGCATTCTCTGTCTCTGTCTCTCTCTCTCTCTGTGTGTGTGTGTGCGTGTGTGTGTGTGTGTGTGTGTGTGTGTGTGTGTGTGTCTCACTATGCAGTTAAGACTGGTCTTGAACTCACTTTGTAGCCCAGGCTGGCCTTGAACTGACAGTGAACCTCCTGTCTTAGCCTTCTGAGTGCTGAAATTTATCCCTGTATTCTTAACATGGCCCCTAATCACGTGGGAAAATAAATCATAAATGCCACAAGAGGCAGAGGTTTGCTGGGAGGATCCAGTGGGGTGGATGAAAGGTCAGTGGGAGATGGGAGGCTTGAATCCTTCTGATCCTTCCCATTAGGCTTGACAAGAATCTGCTTTTAAGTTCTTTTTAAATCATGCTTTGTTTTTTGTTTTTGTTTTGTTTTGTTTTTGTCTTTTTGAGACAGGGTATCTCTATGCACTTCAGGCTGGCCTTGAGTTCACTGTGGCCCAGGCTGGTAACGAACTTGTAATGATCCTCCTGCCTCAGCCTCCCAAGTGCTGGGATTACAGGTGTGCACCACCACGCCTGGTTTAAATCATGCTAATTGTTTTTGAAGTTATTACTTTAAGTTAAACATTTACCTTTGGTATTATAGTTGCCTTCTGCTTTCTTTGGAGCTGTGTGTGTGTGTGTGTGTGTGTGTGTGTGTGTGTGTGTGAGAGAGAGAGAGACAGAGAGACAGAGAGACAGAGAGAGAAAGAGGGGGAGGGGAAGGGGAGAGAGAGACAGAGACAGAGATTATGTGTGTGTGTTTTCCTTGTTTCTAAACTGAATGCTATGATCATATATCTTTGTTGGTGCTTTCTAGTAAATAGATGTAATCATAAATCTCCCTCTACATCCTGCTTTAGCTTCATTTCACAGGTTTTCATATACCAGGCTTTTGTTGTTTTTAATTTTTAAATAAATTGAGCCAGGCATGGTGTCACATGCCTGTAATCTCAGCACTTAAGAGGCTGACACAGGAGTATCCCCAAGAGTTCAAGCCCTGCCTGAACTACATACTAAGACCCTGTCTCAACAACAACAACAACAAAGTTATAAATACTTTGGGTTTTATTAAATTTTACTGGAATTCATGGGTTATTTAGAAATAGGTTTTCTGGGGGTTTGTGTTCTGTTTTCAAATTTATATTTTTATAAAGTAATCATATTGTCATTTATTTCTGACTTTAATACTCAGAGATGAAGTGTTCTTTTTAGAATTTGTTGAGAATTCCTTTGTGGCTTCATATACAGACTTGTTTTTGTGAATCCATTCTTTATAGTACAAAGTTCCGTCTCCATCCAAGCTGCTAATCAGATTATTTCAATTGTTTATCTCCTTTTATTTAGTTTCTCCAACTCAATCTATTTCTGTGAGATTAACTGTACACTTCCCACTTCTATTATAGATTGTCAATTCTGCTCTATAATCTGGTCTGATTTGGCCTTTTAATTTTGAGAGCAAACTATTAGTTTCTTAGAGTGTCTCAGTTACTCTTCTCTGACTGCTGGGACAAAATACCCAACAACCAATTTTAAAAGAGGAGAGGTTTTTTACCTCACAGTCTCCAGAGGTTTCAGTCTATAATTAGCTGGCTCCAAGACAGGGTGGCTTGGCAGAGGGACAACAGTTTATGATGGAAGACAATACCAAAAGCAGGAGCAACAAGGAAGAACAAGCCTCTTTTCCGTCCTTTTACTGTATGTAGGCTCCCTGCCCTAGAGCGAGTTATAACTCATACCCCCAGTTCCAGCAGCAGACAATGAACCAATCACAAACTCTCTGCAGCCCCTCAGAAAAGCCCACCCCCCATGACCACATGAGGCTTTGGGGGGACATCCAGACACAAACTGTAACAGATCAGGAATCATGATTATTTTACACTTGTTTCTTTAAAGGCCACATTGTGGCTGGGTGATGAGTCCATAGTGGATGATTAAATTTCCACCTTGTAAGCTACACGTGGAAACCACACACATCACTAGATAATATGACCGCTCATCCTGTGTTTAAGAATACCATTTCCCCCCAGACAATACAATATCAAAAGTCCCTTTTAAGAATAAGCATATATTTTACTCTGCCTCTTCCCTAGACCACTAACCTTAGTTAATCTACACATATTTATTCATTAATTTTACTCAGGACTGTTTCTACCAATGCCAAGGGCACAGGACCCTATTGAGCACAAGCATATAACCCTATCAATTGTTATAGATTGGAATTGTTCCACCCTGCTTGGCAAATAGCCACTACCCTGAGATTCCCAGTGCCCCTGCCTCCATCTTTCCCCGGTCTGGCAACACAGTAGTAACCCTGTTACACGGAGACCCTCTAGGATCTCCTTCAAGACCCTAGCTGGTCAGATGCTAAAGTGATGGATTCACATTTTGAGTATATATTTTTCAAATATTTGCCTTCTTGATGTTCCTTTTTTCTTGATGTTTCTTTTTTCTATTTCCTACTTCCCTTTATGTTATTTGAATGTTTAACAGGAGGATGATACTAGAATTATAGTGGAATATTCTCCCCAAAACACAAATGCGTCGTGTCAAAAATGAGCTCACCATCTTTCACTCTAAACCTGCTTTTCTCCTGGGTTCTACATCTCAGTTGGGTACCACTTCCTGCCAAGTCATTCGGGCCAGGGATTTGATAGGGACTGGAGTCCCCTCTGCCAGAGTCATTTTCCAAGTCTCGTTAATAAAGATTCACTAGCGAGCTGCAGATTCCTCACAAGGTCACAGTGGGAGAAGCTCGGTGAGGGTTTCCCTTTTCGGATGTTTTTGCAGAATTCACAGATGTAAAGTGTTTTCTGTGCAAATGGTTTCCACACCATTTTCCTGTCCATCTTATTCTTCCTCACAGTCCTTGTGTTGGAGTGGCCACGGGCACTCCCAGCACCTGGTCAAGGACAGGACACGTGTGACAACAGTGTCACCCAAATACAGAATGAATGTTTAAGCTTTTAAAATTGTACTGCAGTGAAAGACACACTGTCATGAATCCCCCTCAAAATACTCCCCTTAGCTTCCAACACACTTACCCCTTTGTTCTGACTGCCTCCTGCAACGGATCTCAAAATCCTTTTGTACCAGGTGTGATAAAAAAATTTAATCTGCTACCAAGTGCCTTCCAACAGAAAAGCTGGCTCATAAACATCTACAGAGTGTCCTCATCCACCTTATTCACTAGGTCAATAGACCCGGCACCGTGAAACTTCAGACTCTTCCCAAAGTTGCAATGACCCCTTTTAGTTTGTGGTCCCTTCTGTGAACACTGTGATTGTTACTGGTCTTCCTGAAGCAGGAATCACATCCAGGAATACTATTCTGATGTAGCCAGGAGGGCTAGAGGTGACAACTTGATAATAACACGTCCTAATTACGATGTCCGAAAGCATCTGTTTTCAGAAATATGTCAGCAGTAGAAAAGAAACAAGATTTGACATGTATGAGATCAGAAACTGGACTATGGAAAACCCTTTCAACCACCACATATATAAAGTTTTAAACATGTAAAGATATTCTCATCCATGCCTATTTAAAATAGAAGTTGTCGCTAGGTGTGATGGCCTGTAATCCCAGCATTTGGGAGGCTGAAGCAGGAGGATCATTGTGAGTTCAAGGCCATCCTGAACTACATGGGAAGATCCTGTCTCAAAAACAAAACCAAACAACAAGAGAAGTCTCCTGTAGGGAATATTTTCAGTAAGACAGCATAGACATTCATAATGCAAAAATACGAATGCATCTTTTTTGAACCATTTCACGAAATAATCTTTTTAGAATTTCTGAAAATTGAGAATCACTGTGTAAGAAATAAAGTGTGTTATGCATCTCACCATATCTGGTTATCTCCTAGCTTATCTGACATATTTTATCCTGATGAAGCCTGAAAGCTTTAGGTGCAAGTGCTGAGAAAGGATTAAATTTTACGATAGCTTGATCTGAAATACTTATATCTTCAAGGAGAGCATAAACCTCGGTCTTCTACTAAAATAAGAGCACTCATGACAAACCAGATAGCACTGATACCAATTCGAGAAGGATTGAGGTGACACATGCCCTGTAATCTTATATCTCGTATATAAAACTTGATAGAGATGTCCCCAACTTTGACAATATTCATAAAAATCTCGGGGGAGACCCCACAATAACCATTTGCAATTGAAGTAGCTAACTACCCCAATTTTTCTAAAAACAGACTGTCATCCTGGAAGAAATCTGAAGTCTTTTTCTATTAGAGAAACAGAAACCAACATTTTAAAACTCTACCATACATTTTATTGCCAATATGCAATTTGAATCCATGCCCTGTTCTCCGTCCTCAAATACCTGCCATCCTGGTCCTCAGGCTCTTAAGACCCATGTCCAGCCTGGGCCTCTGTGGGCTCTTCCAACGCTAGTGTCACACCCTCCAGGGTGGACAAGATGCATAATGACTTTGTCATTTTCTTAAAGCTACCCAGGGCACCCCAGGATAAAGCCCTTTGCATGGCACATATCCTGCCTTTCTCTTTGCAGCCATGTAACCTTTGCCTCTCTCAAAATGTGCATGTTTGCACGTGTGCATGTGTCTTACTGGAGCCTTTGCACTGATTTATATTCCCAGCCTTTTTTGCTATTTAACTTTGAGAGAGGATCCTGCTAAATTGCTTAGTTGCCTCTGCCATTCTGTTGGTGTCCCATCTCTGTGTCTTCCTCATGCTGTCTCGTCACCTGTGATAACTTTTCCCCTCTTTCCACACTGGCTGCTGTAATTCACAGTCCAAAGTTCTACTGGATTCTCATCTCAACCCTAACCCTAAAAACTCTGACATTCTTTTTCATAATAATGGGCTAAATATGTGCTGCTGACTCTTTTCCCAAACCCCAAACTCCAGAAATGATCAGGGAGGAAATTAAAGTGTTTTTAAACAGATAACTGGATATCTCCCCCAAAACTCGAAATACTGAGGCATTCCTGGGGGGCTGAAAGCAGACAGGATCAGAGTTAATGGCCTACTCATCCTCTGCATGTGTAGAACCTGTGCCAGCACTGTGGGAGCCTGAAGGGAGCCAGGGGGGCCTGCTCAGCACACTAGTTAGTGTCAGCCCCGAGGTTGTAGGGGACAAGTTGGCCAGCTCCTCTTCAATGCTGAACAGTGGCTTCAGCTTTAGTTAAATCAAATCTTGTCTCCACGCGCTGATATACACAGAGCTGGCTATGGTATTTCCGTCTCCCTTCATTTGGCTATAAGCAACACAAATAAGGTTGGTGGAGGTACTGATAAGTGATCTTTCAGGCCAACCGACAATTTCCTGTTTCCTCACATTGTGTTGCCTGTAGAAAGGTTGAAGGCAGCGGGATAGCAGAGCCAGCCAGCTCCAGGAATGTCAGCTGGGAATGAGCCTTAAAATAAGAGGCTATGAGGCCCCAGGGCACAAAAGTTTACATATCAGAAACTAAAGCAACAGCCTCCTAAAACAATTCAAATGCTACCCTACTTGAATTATGTAGACTGATCCTTCTGCATATCATTCTCCATGTATATTGCAAAGATGCTTGTCTCCCCACCTGACTAGCCAGTTCAAGTTGCTCACGTGATACCCTCCATTCTCCCTGTCACTCATCTTCAAGCCACGCCCTTCATCACAAGACAAAAATGCTGGGAGAGGCCTTGGATCAGGGCCTTTGTCCGGATATCCTCACACGGATTGGATTTAGGACCACTTGGCTGCCCATAATCATGACTATGTCTTAGTGTCTTTACCTGCGCACCATGGGTTGCATTGGAGAGGGCAGATTGAAATTGCTGGAATTCCAATTATGTTTCAATGGGATTACAAATATAACTTTCCAGATTGTGAGGAGGATTTGAAAAGGGATTACAATATTACAATATACAGGGATTATAATATAAAGGGATTATAATATACAGTACTTGGACTACAATATTATAGGGAATTACTATTGGGGTTATAATAGTTCAACATCAGTAAAGGTCATGCCTGTGTCATGAGATGCCACCTGCCCTGCACTGTAGACAGCAAGTGGCACAGTCCCCTGAATGCAAATCACCTGGCTTTGATGTCACAGATGAGTAGTGGCCCTAAGAGATGATACTACTACGTATGGCCTCCGGAATTAGGGACTATTACTTCTCCATCTGAAATCATCTCTTTTTTCCTTGGTGTCAGGGATTGAATTCACAGCCCCACAAATGCTAAACATATGCTCTACCCCTGAGCTATACCTTTACCCCTGAAAGAATGTTTCAATGGATGCCCTCCAACTTTAGAGAGATTTATAGGAAATAAAATATATAGACAATAATTATGAACATTAAATAAATTGCCTTCTTGAGTTATTTTGCATATACCAGCACAACCAGATTAACAAGGATTTTTTTTTGTTTTGTTTTGGGTTCTTTTTTATTTTTTTTTTCCTTTGAGACAATGTCTCACTCTGTAGTTCAGGCTGGCCATTGTATAGCCAAGGCTGCCTTTGAACTCACAACCACCCTCCTGCCTCAGCCTCCCAGTGCTGGAATTATAGGTTTGTGCCAGCATACTAGGCTAATGAGTTGTTTTGTTGCTCAAAATTAGACATGCTCTATGTACCTATAGTCAATAGATTTATGTGGTCACACACCTGCTTTATAATTCTAATTTTCACTGGCGTTGTACCTTATGGAACTGTGGGTCCTCAGTTACCCCACAATTGCTTTGCTGGCACTCAGATTCCTCCTGAAAAGTACCTACTCTCAGACTGCAGAGATGCTCTTGCAGCACTTAGGGGTTGGTTTTCGCTTCAGGAACACTTTCTTGAAAACAATCTCGTTTAATCAGAGCCTTGGTTCAGTTTATTATTAAAGTATATGGCTCCTCTCTTCTTAGGCAAAGGAAAGTACTACCGTTTCTGAAAACGTGGCTAAAACAAACGCTCTTTATGCATCAGTGACCACAGAGGACACATTCTACTCAAGTTTAGCCAGGGTAACGGGGCTGGGTGCCTTACTGCCTCTCGTTAAGAATTACTATCTGACTGCTTTGGGCTTTGGTTGGTGGCCCTCAACCTACAGGAAGGAGCGTTGTTCAGAACGTGGTTTTGAACATGTCTCCCCGAGATGTGCTCAGGGTGTGGGGATGTTGTGGAGAGAGACCTGGAGACCGTGCACTTTGCTCTCAATATCTGGAGTAGCTGTGCCTTATCTTCGCTATCTCCAAATACCCAGGTGTTTATAACAGGTCCTAGTTCCCTCTCTGCCTCAGCTTTGAGAGTATTAGCGCTAACTTGGCAAATAACTATGAGACCAATAAAGGCAGGAGATTAGGGCGGGGGGGTAAACTGGACAAGTATACCAGCCAAATGGGTCAAAGGTCATAAAAAGCCGTGGCTAACAGTCTGAATGAGACATTTCTTAAAAAGAGAAGACACAAACACGACACTGGACCCAAAACTGACTCCAGGCTTGGAGCCCCTGAGCACTGTACACAGAACCATCAAAAAACAATGTTCTTAGTCCTTCATTTATTTGAATCTGGTCTGTTTGCAGAACCAATCAGAAAACACCATTCTCCATCTTTCATTTACAAATGACCAATCAAAAGGCACTGTTTCTAAGCATTCATTTACATCCGGAAAAAAAAAAAGGGGAGCAGATTTTTTCCTTAAGTCAGTTTATATCTAGTGTGGGGCCAAGAGAGTTTTTGCTAGGAGAGTTGTCCCAAACCTTATGTACATGAGATGGAGGTCAACCCAAGTGTTGTGGTAAGAAAGACGCCTTTCTCTTTATCCTGGGATGAAGCCCTTTTTCTGGTGGTCTCACCCTGGAGAGCAAACTCCTCGTCCCCCTTCAGGAAGTACACACGCCCTCTGCCCTTTCTGTGAGTCTTGTACAAGTCCTTGTTCCGTACATTGAGAACCTGCACACCAGCCCCTCAGGACCCCTGTCTCAGCACCGTCTCAGCCTGGCATTGCGGGTGAGCCTGAAATCTGAGTGTGGTTTGGTGAACTCAGGTGGGCTTGTCGGGATGGGAGTGTCACAGAATCTCTTCCTCCTGGGGAGGGCTGGAGACCAACAGTTCCTCTGCACTAGACCTGGGCAGGGGCCTGCAGACCATCCCTCCTCCCTGTGTTGGGCTGTGGGGAGCTGAGGAGCCCAGAGCAACGTCCTTGAGATGCTCTCCTGGGAAAGAAGTGACGCTGTTTTCATAAGACACCAACAAGCTCCTGAGAGTGAATCTTTTTAAAAGAGTGAGCCGGGCCTTCCCTGTTCTGTGGCTTCCTGTGTTACCGTGTGTCCATTCCCAGCCACCGTACAAGAGATGAGCCCTCACCAGAACCGCAGCCATGCTGTTTGCATTTTTAGCCTCCCAAACAGTGAGCTAGGGAACTGTCTCTTCCCAGTGAAGTGGCCAGCCTTGGGTACTTCATTATGGTAACAGAAAACAGACCCACACAGGAATCAACAGGTGATGGAAAGGCCCAGCTGCCCTCCCTCCCATGCTTCCTGTCCCTTCTTAACACCCATGCACAACACCACTAGGAACAGCAGCAACTGCAGGCGAGTCAAATGCATCCCTCGCTGTACCTTTCACAGTCCCCAGGTCGGGGTACAGTCTGTATTCCCAGCGCTCTGGGAGGCTGAGGCAGGAGGATGGCAAGTGTGAGCCCAGCCTCAGCAACTTGGTAACTTAGCGAGACCCTGTGTCACAATAAAAAAAAAAAATGGGAAAGGGGCCGGGGAAATAGCTCTGGTGAAGGTCATGGGTTCAATCCCCAGTACCACATAAACAGAGAAATAAATAAATGTAAACTCTAGAGTCAGAGAGCCAATTTAGTCTCTCCCTCTGTAAACAAACAAAAACATTGTTTACTGAACCCAGTTGTTATGGGAACCACATTACATCACTTATGTGAGTCATTCAACAACACAGCAGTAGGTGCTTGCTGTGAAGAATGCTATCATGGTGGCTAGGAGTTTGGCCTTCAGGCTTTGGCAAGGGAATGGGTAGAAAGCTTTGGCTGGGGACATGGTGCACTTTGTAGACCACTTAAAAACCATTGTGAGGCCCTGGGAGAGGGAGAAGGAGATTGGTCTTTGGGATCAGATACACCTGGGTTCAAATTCTAAATCCTCCAGGTCATCTG
Source organism: Cavia porcellus (assembly GCF_034190915.1). Classification (NCBI taxonomy): domain Eukaryota; kingdom Metazoa; phylum Chordata; class Mammalia; order Rodentia; family Caviidae; genus Cavia; species Cavia porcellus. The sequence goes on along the minus strand of NW_026947511.1, from coordinate 36,426,326 downwards.
GAAAAGTTGGACAAATTCTCCCTTTTTTAGTCTTCAGCTGATTTCCTCTGCAAAATAGGGTCAGCAGTGCACATAACACTGGTGCCCATCGGTGAGTCTGAAGCGTGAGCTTCATAAACGATAGCACTGGCTGCTCACTGCAGCAGGACAGGAGAGCTCAAGTCAAACAGGAGAGAGCAATACATGTCTGAGGATGAGGAATGCAGTTGTCAACCTTGGTGTCCCAGGAAAACTGAACTCTTCCCCAACACGTAATTGTGCTTAGATTTGTCATCTTCTGTGTCTCAGGCAACTGGTCCCCGTTTCTCTGTTTTTGCCTTGTCTGGGACTGGGTGTGGTGGATCTTAGTACTAGGGGTGACAGAGTTTCTATCAGTCTGGGTCCAAGCAGGAGACCAACAGCACAGAGTGGGACACAACACAACGTAAGTGTGGTGAGTGATTAAGCTCTGCGAAAAGATGTAACGAGAACCTTTTAGGGCTGTTCTTTTTTAATTTTATATTTATTATTATATATTTACAGAACATAACAATTACATTCACCTCAGGGAGTCGATACTTGTACACAACATAGCTTCATTCTCTTTCCTATCCCTTTCTCTTTCCCTTGCTCCTCATCCTCCCATCTCTTGGTCTCCTTCGCATTTATAAAAGGTCTATTTCTATTTCCTATTACCTATTTTTGTTTATTTTTGTCTTTGTTTTTTCAGACAGAGTCTCATATAGTTCAGGCTGGTCTTGAACTCAACTCAAGACAATCCTCCTGCTTCAGTCTCTCGAGTGCTGAGATTATGGGCATGTGCCACCACACCCAGCGCTATGATGTGTCTTTTATTTTGCTGTTTAATTTATTATGGTTTGAGTTTCTCATATAAGAGGACCTATGTGATATTTAAGGCTATGTGTCTGGTTTATTAGAAAATATGGTATTTGCATACAGTGGAGTACTATTCTGATATGAAGAAGGATAATTTGAGTTATTTGCAAGAAACTAGATAAAGCTTGTGAGCTGCTGTTTCTACAACATAGGAAGAGTATCTCAGGAAGGATGACCTTGCAAGGGGTCCCTCCCAAGACTGGGGATCAGGTTTTGGAGATAGCATCATTCCAGCCCCTTAGGTGGCAGAGACATTTGCTTGATGCCTGGGCTAGAGCTGGTTTACAATCACTGACCAAGCAGGATGTAACCTCCACCCAATCAGAGGGTGGGGGTGTGGTGTGAGGAAGGGCTGGCTGTGTTGTGAGGATCGAAGGAGGTGAGTACCAGGCAGGCTGGAATCTCCTGAGACCTTCGGGGATATGTCTGGGGCAGAACTACTACCAAATGTCTTCACTCCCACCAAAACCAGCAATAGAAGCCCCTTCCTTCTCTACCAAGCAAGGCCTCTGTGTGCTCACTGTCAAGGACAGGTGCTCAGGCCCATCCTCTACACACAACACCTCCAGGACCTGCTCCGTGTTACACTCACAGAGCACAATCACAGGCCGTGCACTGACCCGTGTTACGTGTACAGGAGCACCCTCCAAACACTGGGCATTACCATGAGGACATGGAACCTTAAGAGAAATGGCCTCATGCGAGGCCCCCAGGTCACTGGGAGGAGGCCCCTCAGAGAGGATTGTGGGACCCCGTTTCTTCCTGCTGTCCCCTTTGTTCCAGTTCACGAGGTGAGCTCCTGCCAAGATTGCTCCTCTCCACAGGCCCAAAGCTGTGGCCTGGGCACTTGATCCTGGGTTGGAATCCCCAAAAGCAGAAGCCAAATAAACCTCTTATATACTGATTGCTTTGGGTATTTCATTATAGTGATAGCAAGCTGACTACAGAGAATCTGTAACAGGCACAGGTGACTTGGGGGCATTTGAAGAAAGCTGTGAACACATATGCATAGGCCAGTACCTGCATACATGTGTGCACGTGTAATTATCTGTCTGCTCACGGTGTGCTCTGGTCCTAGGTGATCCTAGACCGTAAGTGGAGAGCAGCTAGAGAGAGAGCGACCCGGGACACATCTGCTCCTGCTCCAGGGCAGCCACAGAGCTCCACAAAGCTCTGGAACTCTTTGGGGAGGTGGAGTCAGATGACGCAAAGGACCTGGCCGTCAGCCCTCTGCATCCTGTCCCTATCAGGGAGGGCGACCTTTCTTCCTCCATTTCCATTCCCGGATACATTGTTTTTGTACCTAAAAGGAGACCTGGAGACCTGCCCCCAGGGACCAGGCCATCTTCCTTTGCATTTTTATTGCCCCCAAAGCCTAGCCCATCTATCAGGGGGATACACAGCAGGCGCCATGCTATGAACAGTGTTCCTGGGTTAGTTCCCAAACTCCTGACCATTGCTCTGGTCCTCCAGTGAAACCAGGAGCTCCTCACTGGCAGTGGCAAACACCCGTCTCCACGTCACCTGCTGTCTGAGGCCCAGGGAGCAGCTGTTCCCTGCCCTGCTGCAGTAAAGACCTGGATGCTGGACACTCGAATCCCACCTCATCCCAGCCTGAAGGTGGACTGGCTGCTGGCAGTGACCCTAGGAGTGAAGACGGGTCCCTGGATCTTTGAGTTAACTTCCAGGTCTCCCTGCCGCACACACAGACTGGAACTGTCTTCAGAGTAGGCTTTTCCTTGGAGAACCAGCACGCTGGATTGAGATCAGAAAAATCTGACCTCGATTTGTGAATTTAAGCTCATCTCCCTGCCCCTGAACCTCAGTTTCCCCAGGAAAAAGGAGAGTGTTAAGGTGGAGTCTTTCTTCACTGTGTTACAGGGCTGCTATGAGAATCTGTGTTTTGTAGGGGCTTCTCAGTGGGTAAAACCTGTCACTTCATTGGATTTTGGTACACCCCCTCCCCATATCTAAAACCAGAGTCCCTGCAGATTCCCCACTAATGATTTTTCAGGAAAGGATAGGATGATGTGGTTTATACTGGGAGCAATGAGAATCCAGGAGCAATAGATTGCAAGCAGTTTATAGAATGGAAAAGAAAAATCAACTTGTCTCTAAATCTGTGATAGAGAGTTGGGACCCTGGGAAGTTAAATGCTGCCCCCTGCTGGTCACATTTTGTGTAGCAACATCAATAGTTTTTGCAGTTTCGTCATTTTAAAATTAAGTTTATTGGTACATTTTAGCAACACATAATGATCACAGTCATCATAGGGAATTTGTACTTGAATATAATATATTTTATTCCTCTCTTTCCCCAATCTCTCTTCCCTTCCACCCCTTTCCCTCCCTATTTACAAAGTTTGTTTCCATTATATCCTTTTTAAAAATTATCTTTTTGTTTTCCTTTTCCCTTCCTTCCTTCCTTCCGTTCCCCCCTCCCATTCCCTAGTTCCTCTTTCCTTTTGGACAATTTGTTCCCATTTCACAATATCTATGGTATATTTTTATCCTTATTTACTCTTTCAGTTTCTTACACCAAAGAGACAATGTGATATTTACACATGTAAGTCTAACTTATTTCATTTAAAAGCATGGTCTTGGGGGCTGGGGATTTAGCTCAGCGGCATAAGCGCCTGCCTTGCAAGCAGACAGTCGTGAGTTCGATCCCTGGTACCGATAAAAATGAAAAAGACAAAAAAATAAAAAATAAAAGCATGGTCTCAGATTGCATCCATTTACCTAGAAATGTCTCATTTATCCTTCTTTATGACTGAGCAGTACTCCATTGTATAAAAAAACCCACATCCTTTTTAATTCATCCCACATGCCAGGGACTAAAATTAGACCCATGTCTATCACCACGCACTAAACTAAAATCAAAATGAATCAAAGATCTAAATAGCAAAAGAAAAACCCTAAATTTTCTGGAAGACAGGACAGGTGGAACTTTTGAGGACATAGGTGTAGGCAAACATTTCATGAGCAAAACCTCGATTACATGGGAAATAATACAAAGAATCAACAACAGGGATCTCATCCTATTAAAAAACCTTTTGCATAGCAAAAGAAATCACAAGTAGAGTGAAAACCTAACCCACAGAGTGGGAAACAATTTAGCCAATTGCCCCTCAGACAAAGGGCATATATCTAGAACATACAGATTTGAAACCAGACCCTCCCAAATTTAAAGACCCAACCCAAAAATGGGTATCTGAGATACACACCTCTCAAATGAAGAAACACAAGTGGCAAATAAATATATGGAAAAAATTTCAACATCGCTGGTCATTTGAGAGGTGCAAATTAAAATAACACTGAGATTCCACCTCACCCCAGAAAGAATAATTATCAAGAAATCAACCAAAACCAAATGCTGACAAAGCTGTGGGAAAAGGAATCCTTCTCCACTGCTGCTGGGAGGGTAGACTGGTGCCACCACTATGGAAATCAGTGTGGAGATTCCTCAAAAACAAGGAGTAGAGGTCCCATTAGACCCAGATATTCTCTGAGTATCTTCCCAGAAGAATTTAAACATTGTACCACAGTGATATAGGTGCACCCATGTTGGGAAAAAACCCAAATGCCCATCGACTGAGAAAAAAAAAGATGTGGGTATTTTTTTGTCAGTTTTTGTCAACTGTAATTGAAACTGCTAGGGGACTGGAGAGAGGAGGTGGCAGCTGCTGAGCACTTGTTCTTTACAAGGGGTTCTCATCAAGGGCGCTACAGATGAAGATTGGCCCTGGCTGCCACCCATAGAGAGCACAGGTTCCAGGGGGCCAGGGCTGCCTCTTAATGACCACCTTGTGCCCATCTTGCACCCCTCCGGACATCAGTTTCCTAAGTGGACACAGTGGGATGGCTGGGAAAGTGCCTTAAGAGATAGAGGGTGCTGACAGATGGGTGCTGGGAGAGAGACAGAGAGAGAGAGAGAGAGAGACAGAGAGAGAGAGAGAGAGAGAGAGAGAGAGGGCAGGGCATCTGAACTCACGATGTCGCCCAGGCTGGCCTGGCCTTGAACTCATGGCAATCCTCCTGCCTCAGCCTGTTGAGTGCTGGGATTACAGGCATGAGGCACTATGCCCAGCAATGATTCTTAAAGGAAGAATGAAATTAATATCTAGTACTCTCTACCAACTTTAAGGAATAGCATCCTGCCACTAACAATGAAGTATACAATGATTATAATTTACTTACACATGTCTCTGTTGATGGACGTTTGAATTTTCCTAGTTGTTTCTAGGATTTTTTTCCCCACTTGGGATATCCATGTGAACGCATTTCTGTCCAGGACATACCCAGGGATGGAACTGGTAGGTTGTAGTGTCTTTTTAACTGTTTGGATCGTAACCATCTATGACCTAACAAAGTTTCACCAATTTAAACTTAAGCCAAAAGGGTGTGAATTCCCATTACTCACCATGAACACTTGATATTGTCAGATTTTTAAAGTTTTGCTAGTTGAGTGGGGTGAAAACGTCTTACTCAATTTCCAGTGGCTTTTCCCCAGGTAATTGTGAATACGTGTTCATACACTTGTTGATAGTTTCAGTTTCTTCTGTGAAAATAACCTGTTTTTTGGTCCGTTCCTCCACCGTATTGTCTCTTTAATATGAAAGGTATTAAAACATAGAACAGATTCTTTTATCACTGATGTTAACTGTCAAGATTTTATGCTGTCTGTAGAATTCCTCTTCACTTTCTACACTCCCTGCATTACAATGGGGTTACTTTGGAAGAGTTTAAAGATGTAATCCCAATTTAAGTAAAAAATGCATTTAATGGGGCTAGAGATTTAGCTCAGCGCATAAGCGCCTGCCTTGAAAGCGTGCAGTCGTGAGTTCAATCCCTTGTAACGATTTTTAAAAATGCATTTAATATACCTACCTTAAACACAGCTACTCAGAGAACTTAAAAAACTTAGTCCTCTGCCTCTCTTCTCTCTCTCCCTCTGAATGGAGTCCAGTCCCTGATACCTGCGAGGCAAGCCACACCCCAGCTCTTGAGAATGTGATGGGCTATCTCATCTGGGGTCACATTCTGTTACAGAGCAACAGGAATTCCGCAGGTATAACTGGGCTAGCTCTAGAGTTGTGTATGAGTCAATTGGGCCGGGGGTGGATGAGGTGGCCCTGACCGCATCACATGATCCAGACACAGCAGGGCGAGAGATCCGAGGTAGAGGGAGAGCAGCAGCGGCCTGCAGGGCTGAGAAAGACTCAGCCAACCAGGGGCACCGAAGAGAGGGCCCCACTCAGGCTCTAGGTGCTGACAGACCCCAACAGGAACTGGAGGCCTCCAGCCACAAGATACCACCTGTGGCTACCACACCAGCGAGCTTCCAGCTGTGAACGCGCGGTGCCCATGCTGGGTTCCAGCTGCAGATCCCTGGGTTCATGATGGTGACTCTATGGCAGTCAGCTGTGCAGCAGTGGGAAACAAATGTCTTCCATTTATTCTACTTCCAGAGATTTTTTAAAGAATTCTTCTCTATACGGAAGTCATCAGGATTGTTAGGGTTTTGCTTAGCATGGTAGAGAAGCAAGAGCAGAAAAAGGGAAAGGGGCCTTTATTGTGGTCACGGGAGGACTGCTGAAGAGTGCAAAATCCTTCCGAGGCCCACAAAGAAGTGGCCGGCTTTTGTTAGGTTTGATAAGGGGGTGTAGCTTGAAGGGGCGGGCAGAATGATGTATCGACAGCTGATTGGGGGACTGTCGCACATGCATGAAAAGCCAGGAAGTTGAATTTCAAATTTCGAAGAAGATTGCGGAAGTCAGTATTGAAGGGATGCACAGTTGCTCCAGGGCCCAGCCATATGCAGGGCAGGCACCACGCCTGAGTTTCATGCAGGTGGAACCCATCCAGGATAGTTCTTTCTGCCAATTGTAGTTTTTATTTTTCATACTTAAAGCCTTTGTTTTTGCTTTTGTTTCTTGCAGGACTGGAGATTGAATCCAAGGCCATCATTCTGAGCTACAGCCCCAGGCATTTTTAAAAATTTTTGACACAGGGTGTCACAAAGTTGCTAAATTCATCAGACTAAGCTAAAACCTCTGATCCTCCTGCCTCAGCCTCCTAGAGTGCAGGGATCACACCCATGCACCACCGTGCCCGATATTTAAGTTTAAACTTACTGAAATTGATTTTCCCCATATGGTGAGAGACAAGAGATTTGACTTCACTCGCCCCTTCCCTAGGGATGACTGTACTCTGGAACTAGTTATTGAATAGCTCATCCATCTCTTGCAGACCTGCCATTGCACTTCTGTAGTGCCGCACATGTTCAGAGGAACAAGTGTCTAGGATAGTGAATGCCCCCATATGTCCATGTGTTGAAGGCTTGGGTGCTACTGGGAAGTCCTGGACACTGTGAGCCAGAAGAAGCCTCTCTCTCTTTTTTTTTTTTTTTAGTCTTTTTTGAAACAGGGTTTTGCTATACAGTTCAGGCTAACCTTGAACTCAGTTTGTAGCACAGGCTGGCCTTGAATTCATAACCATCCTTCTGCCTCAGCCTCCCAAATTCTGGGATTACAAGCATGCACCACCATGCCCAGCAAACTTTCCTCCTTCCAAACTGATTACCTCCGGTATTTATGTCACCTCCAGTGACATAAAATGAGCAGTAAGTTTCTGACTTCTTTATCCTGTGTCATTATTTAATTTGTCCATCATTGGTTAATTGTCTACACCGCACTGTCTTCATGGCTCTCCTTGATGTGTGCTAAGGTAGCTCACCCAGCTTGTTTTCCAAGAGTGTCCTGGCTTTTGATTCTTCCGGAAAGACTTAAAGTAGATTAGAAAATTTCATAAGAAAACTCATTGGGATGTAAAACCAGGTAGGGCAGCACATGCTTGTAATTCTAGCACTCTGGAGGCTGAGGCAGCTGGGTCACCTGTGAGTGGAGGCCAATTTGGGCTACATAATGAATTCATAACAAGACCATGTCTCAAAAAAAATGTTAGGATTTGTTTAAATGGTAGTATTACACTTCTAAATTAAGGACCTTGACATCTTTAAATCTTTAAAATACTGAATATTCCAATCTATGAATATGTTCCATGACCTCCTTTACATAATTCTACTTAATATCTTTCATAAAAATTTATGATTTTTCCAATTAGATGTCGTTTATTAAATTTATTTTTAGCTACCATGTGTCCTTTATTGAAACTATAAAAATATCTTTCACATTTTTATCTTTTTTGGCCAGCTGTGATAGTGCATGCATATAATCTCAGAATTCTGGGGGCTGAGAAAAGAGAATCACGACTTTGAGCCGAACTTGGGTGTAACTTACCAAAACTGTAAGTGTCTCAAAATAAAAATAAGGGGTAGGGATGTAGCTCAGTGCAAAGGCTTTGGGTTCAATTCTCAGTGCATCACCACTACCTAAGAGAAAAGTCTTTTCAAATCTTTTCTATTTGTGGTGATGAATATAAATGCAACCTTTTGATTGATTTCATTTATTTTTTTGTCTGTGATGCTGGGGATGGGATCCAGGCCAAATGCCTGCTAACACACTCAAATACTCTACCACTGAGCCATGCTCTCAGCTCCACAAATGTCTTCTTTGATTTGCTTTTTTTTATCTCACAATGTTTCTAAATAGTTAAAAAAAAAAAAAAAAAAAAAAAAAGGATTCCACCGTGTAGCCCAGGCTGCCCTCAAAATTACAGTGCTCTTCCGGCCTCAGCCTCCTGAGGGCTGGGATTATAGGCATGTGCCACTATGCCTGACTAATTGGTCTTATTCTAATCATTTAACTATAAATTCTCTTTAACTTAATTTCTTTAATAAATGTAGCCCATTTGGGTTTGGTAATTTGTGTTTTTAAGGAAATTTTTCAATTTCATTTATGTGATCAAGATTATTGGCATAAAGTTGTCTACACTATTCTTTTATTTTTAATATTGATTGGATTTAAGTGATATCTTTGGTGTAAGATAATTGGCTACTATTTCTTAATGAATCACGCTAGAATTTTTGTTTTATTTTTGCTAGAGTATATTCAATAGATTTGTTGCATTATCCATGAGTTTCTGGCTTTGCTCTATGAAACTTTGTTTATGTTTGATGCATAAGGGAGATTAAAAGCTGGCGGAATTGTCAATGCTGCTACTTCCCAACTGCACACTTTTATTTCTGAAGTACATTTCAGCAGGTATAATTCTGTAGTGATAGATTTTTTTCCTTGTAACACTAAAAATATCCATGCATTCCTGACTTCCATAGTTTTGGATGAAAAGTCATTATCTCACTTGTTGCTTCTTTTAAAGGAAACATCTTTTTTTCTGATTACTTTACAATTTTTCTTTTTATCTTTTTAAAAATAATTCCCCTGTATTTTTCTTTCTTGAGGTTTCTAAGAGATTCCTGGTTCTGTAAATTAATGTCTTTTATTCACTCGGGAATTGGGGACACATCTACTCTTTAATTATAGCTGTTGGGTCAGGAGTGGTGGCACATACCTGTAATCTCAGCAGTTGAGAGGCGGAGGCATGAGGTTTAGTGTAAGTTCAGGGCCAGGCTGGGCTAGATAGTGAGTAAAGACCACCCTGAACTACCCAGCAAGACCCTATTTCAACAGATATATGCAATTATACCTATATATAGGCACATTCATACCTGTTCCATACTTGCTTGCTTCTTTTAGTGCTGGGAAATGAACTCAGGGTCTCATACATGCTATGCAAGTGCTCTACCCTTGAACTTTGGGTATCAAGTATTTTGCCTCAACAATGACTGAAAAGTAGCTAAGACCCCCGTCTATTAGATTCTTAATTTGTTATTTTTCTTAGTTCTGTAATTTTCATTAGAATGTGTCAGGTACACAGATTAATGGGTTTTATTAGGGTGGATTAATAATGCATTATAGCCTACTTAGATCATTTTCACCCTCTGGCTCACCTCCTGCTTTTTCTCTAGTCTGGTTCCCTTCCTCTTCTCTAATAGTCTATCTTTATTTTCAATTCTATAATTTTTATTTAATTCTTTAAAAAATAAAGTCCCAGTGTTTGGTGAAATTCTCCTTTTTTCATGTGTTCTGTCCAACAATTAATTATGGTTAATTTTACATTCTTGTCTGATAACTTCAAAACCTGACTGTCTGTGAGTCTATAGCTATTTTTTTCCCTTGGTTTTCTCTCATTTGGCCCTGTCTCCTAGCATGCCTGTTTATTCTTAAGGGAACTACAGACATAACTAACATATAACAAATTACAGAGCCCATGAGTGGTGTTATGTTTTACAAGGGAGGACATAATTATTTATTGTCATGCAGTGAGTGTGGGCAGATCACCTTGCCCTAGTCAGTGACTGAGAGGATAAAGCTGGGTGTCAGGCCTTGTGAGGGCAATCTGTGTCTGTTCCCTTCTTTCACCATGCAATCCTTGTAGAGATTCAGATGAAAGTATTTTTCAGGGCCTTTCCTTTTAAGTACCCACAATTCCTCTTTCTTACCCACAATTCCTCTTTCTTACCCACAATTCCTCTTTCTCTATGATTGTAAGATGGTCAAAATATCTGCTCATCTGCTCAGTTGCTAGGCAGCCGTCCTCTACTTATTTTCCATACTCTCACCCCAGATGACCACAGACTGCAGCTCAGAGACTGCCAAATACATCAGGGGCAAAGTCACTGCAGAGCATTGGACTTCCTTCTCCATGTCCCTGTTCCTTCCCAGGCTCACTGCCTGGGTGACAGTAGATCTGGGTTTAATTTCCTCAGTTCAGTGATACATCTTAAATGCAGAGTCCCAATTTCACACTTGACCTGTATGTCCAGGTCTGCACTTGGGCAAATGTTCCTAGGAGAAGATAAAGTAGCAAATTCCCACATCACCTCATGATTTTTTCTGCCTGGTCTCCAATTCCATAGTCCTGTACTAGACAGGATCACTGTGCTTTGTTTAAGACTCGCTCCTGATCCAGACTGTGCTTGCCTTCCTGTAGCCTGCAGAAAACCAGGGTGGTTACAGAGCACTACTTTGGCTGCGTCTTTTCAGGCGACATCGTCTTGTGCTGCTTCTGCCAGGATCTGGCATTTATTCTGCAGGTTTTCACCAGGGTCAGCCTGACCCCTGCTGCTCTGTCAGGGTGCAAGCAGAATTCACCCAGCTCATTAATTTAACCCTAGCTTTTATTTTTGGCTTATTTTGATTGAACTTTAATATACTTGTGCTCTTAAAATGTCAGCTAATTCTATAGCACTTCGGAGAAGTTTTACCCTTAGCAGAGATAACTCTTAAGCTCTTTCTTCCTGTCGGTCCTTAGTATCTTTAAATAGCACTTTCCACCGCTATTGAACTCCAAAACATGAGGATTAAATCCCTACCAAACCCTTGCCTCCCTCCTACTGGCCCCAACGCATTGATACCCTACTGTTACTCCAGCTCCCGTCCCATGGCGACTCTGTAAATGTTATTTGCAGATAAGCCCTAAAGTATTCCACGACTTCCTTTCTTATTTTGGACATTTGAAAAACTTCCTTGGGGTTGTAATTCTTTCTATTCATTTACCATCTTTTATATATGCATCGTATTTTATATGTGCTTTTATCTCTGATGCTTTGCCAAGAGTTTATATCTTTAAGTGGAAAGCTTGCTATGTGTTTAGCTGCCCTGGGGCTGTCTCTCCCGCCCCAGGACTCACTGCACAGCCCCTGTCCTGCAATTTCCTCTTCCCATCACTGTGAATATCCTTAATTTGGCAATTAAGGATAGATTGGCCAGTTTCTTGTGTTTTCCTCAATCCCTTATCTTCCTCTTTTCTGATTTACTCCCTTAGTTTTCTGGAATACATCCACCAGTAGTTTCCTGAGAAAGAATTCTTGGGAAGTAAGTGTTTTGATGTCTTGCATGTGTATAAGTGTCCCTATATTTGAGTGACATTTTGGCTGGATAGCTAATTCCCAGTTGGAAAACATTTTCTCTTTACGTTTTGAAGGCACCCTGGCATAGCCTGCTAGATCTAGTGATTTTATTTTAAAAAGTTTCATAGCCTTTTGATTCTTAATTTTTTTTTTTTTTAGTGTGTTTCGTACTTCAATCTTTTTTTCTGGAAGTTTCATGTTATTCCTGGAAGTCCAGCATGTCACAACACTGTGCTATGTGTGAATCATATTTTCAATCACTTCACAGTTACCGGTGATTGTTCATAAGTCCTTTCAAGCCAGAGGGTCATGTCTGTCCGTCTTGTAAATTATTTACCTAAAAATGTTTATCTCGCATCTGCTTTTCTGTTATGTCTTTCTGGAATTCCTATTAATCAAACGTTGGACTTCTGGCCTGGCCTAATTTCCTATTTTGTCTCCTACTTTTAATTGTCTTTTTCTTCTTATGCTAGTTTCTAGAAGACTTCTACAACTTTATGTTATTTTCATGTAGTTTTCACTTTAGCTTACTACTGAAAAGTCACTTGGTCTTTCTGGTCCTGTAACTGTTTCTTTTAGTTTGTTTTGTTCAATCTTCTCTTACCTTCCTGAATGTACAGTGACACAGTTTGAAAGCCTTTTTGCTTGTTGGTGTATTTGCAGTACTGGGGATTGAACTCACAGTCTTTGTACTGAGCTGCATCCCTTGACTCATTTTCATTTTTATTTTGACAAAAGATCTCACTAAGTAACTAAATTGTGGAGGCTGGTCTCAAAATTGCAGTCTTCCTGCCTCAGCTTCCCTGAGTGCCGGGAATACAGGTGTATACTCATTTTAAGGTCTCTCGGTCTCTCTCTCTCTCTCCCTCTCTCTCTCCCTCTCCCCAGTTTTTTGCTGTGAAGTTAAGGCTAACTTTGAACTCATAACAATCTATCTGCCTGCCTCATGCTTAGCAGATTTTTTCCTACCTATATTGATTTTGTTTTTGTTTTAAATTATTCCTAGGTCTGTTTTCCTGTTATCTGCCTGTTTATTTTTTCCCTTCACCTATCATGTTAGAGGTTTTCTGGTCATGTCTAGAAATCCATGGCTGTGGGGCTGGGGGATTTAGCTCAGTGGCTTAAGTGACTGCCTGGCAAGCTCGAGGTCATGAGTTCGATCCCCAGCTCCAAAAAAGAAAAAAAAATAAATCTATGGCTGTTTATATTTAATGAGACACTGCAGTATCTATTGAAAAGTCTGCAGGCCTCAGAATAAGAGATATCTATAGGTGGTTTTCACCATGGGGTGTTTGAGTGGAGACCCCATATGTGAATTCCCATGCATCCGTCTGCAGCTAGACTGGACCCCCCTCATTCTGCACTCAGAATGTGGGGTGGAATAATAAATATGTTACCAACACTTAGAGCAGAGGGGGATGAGTGCAGAATGTGGGAAGGGGCAGGAGCCTCCGTGATCAAGAGACGTCTACATTTAATATCCCTTGTTCATCCCACACCTGATGCAGCCTGTGCTGGGCGCCCGAGGCCGGAGGGCTCAGTGGGTGCTCTGAGTAAACCCCCCTCCCCATGATGCTTTTCTCAAGTGGAGGAGTGACAGTCATGGATGGGAGAAGAAATCCAGGCGTACTGTTTATTTTTGTGCAGATTCTCAATCAATACCCCTGTTTTTAGCCCTGCTGTATCCCCTGAATGTAGTTAGGACAGTAGCTGAGCCAAATAGCAAAGAACAGCACAGCAAACTAACAAAGCAGAGTCACTTCAAGACAGTGCACATTTCTTTGGTGTCCTTCTAGGAAACACCTTCACGGTGACAGTCGCCTCTCCAGGTGGTCATCCAGGGACCCAAGCGTCTTCTGTCTTGTTGATCTGCCACCCTCGATCATGTGGTCTTCATCGGCATTGTCCAAGAGGGACAAAGCACCTCTCTGCTCCAGTTCTGGAAAGGTTAAAGCCCACAGAGGAGCACGCACGCTGTGTCCCATTACCTCGCACATGGTTGGTCACCAGTCTCTTAGCCCCAGCTACAGGCGAGGGAGAGAGGGAGAAATGTCCTATCCAGATGAGCATCGAGGTGTCCGGCTACCATTCCCTTGCTGAGAAAGGACAGAGCAGATTTTGCTACGAAGCCTGCCATCTCTGACACACCCTCGATGGTGCTTCTGGGAAGGATCAGCCGCATGAAAGTGGGCCCCTGGGCCACCTCTGGCCCTCTGAACTCATGTGCTTCCTCCTGCCTGCTGGACTAGTTAGCTCACGTCTGTGTCTTTCTCTGTCTCCACACGCTGATGGACATCTCCACAGTGTTCTCTTTGTTCTTCTGGACCTATGACCTTTTGTGGTTTTGGAGTCGTAGTCCTGGATTTAGGGACAGAGTGGAAAGTGCTACACGTTTCAGTCTGCTGTGATGCTTGAAGCTACATCATTAATTATTGCTTGCAATTCCTTGACTCTGTCCTGTGTCTTGGGTCATACTGATTTTCTACCTTTCTATCATGTCATTTCCCATTGGACATCGATCTGCCATATTTTTCTCGCTAATTTTTTTAACTTGTTTCCTCCAGACGTGTATCTCCTGATTGCTGATAAGAAAAAGAAATCTTTCATCTGTTCGTGTGCTTTCCAGCACTGATTCCTGTGACTTCTCAAGGAGCCATTTGTTTCTGGAATGCTTCTCTTCTCAAGCTCTCTGCTGACTTCTGTCTTATCTCTGTTGTTTCATCCTGCCTTCTGTGAGCTCTTATCTGGTTTAGAATGTTTTACATAATAGAAGTATTTGCTTTATCACATATGTGAATATAGTGATTGATGTGGGCAGAAAAACGCCGGACTCCAAAGATTTTTAAAAAGCGCTTTATTAGCTGAGCTCAGCGGCGACACTGTCCCAGAGGGCAGTCAGGGAAGTGTGCGGAGCCAGGGCCTGCAAGGAGTTAAAAAGTCGCAAGCCACAAGGGCGAGGGTTCGGGGTCTTAGGATCAGTTTGTCCCCATAAAAGGAACCAGGGAGGCGGAACAAGCAGTTACAGGAACCAGGGAGGCAGGGAGGGGGTTCCATGGAGGGCACTTTACAGGGTTGCAACTTAACTGGCAATTACAGAAGTTCTACAGGAAGAGAACAAGTTATAATAATAAGTACAGCTCATTTTGGGTTTTTGAGCTTATAACAGTGATGTATTTTACCACAATTTTTGATTACTGTGTGGTGATATTTTTCTACCTTTCTATCATTCATTTGCCAAAAATTCTGACATTTTCCTGTCTTTCCGATTGATTGATTGATTGATTGATTGATCATACTGAGGAGTGAAATCAGGACCTTTGCACCAAGCTACATCCCCAGTGCCTTTTTTGTTTTATATTTTGAGGCAGGGTATTGCGGAGTCTCTAAGTTGTCCAGGTTGAGCTCAAACTTGCAGTCCTCCTGCCTCAGCCTCCAGGAGAGCCAGGGATGCACCCCTATACCCTGCTCCATTTTCCTCTGCTTGTGGAGTATCTTTTTGTGGATGCTTAGTCCTCTTTGACTATTACGTATCTGTGAATAAGGCAAGTTCTTCCTTACTGGATACTTGTTTGAGGTCCACTGAGAAGGAGGACAGGACAGCATTCAAGGATAGCCGAGCCCTCCCTGTGACACAGAACCAGATCCCGAGCCCTTTTTAAATTTCAACACAGGGTCTTGCTGTGTTGCTAAGTTCCCCAGGTTGGGCTTGAACTCAGAGTCTCCCTGCCTCAGCCTCCGGGAGAGCCGGCACTGCAGGTGTGTGCCCGGTACCTGACCAGGACTGTGGGTCTGGAGCTACCCTTTACGTTTTCTGGGCTAACAGAGCTTGGTGAGAGCAGTGGTTCACACATCTCCAGCTCACAGTGCCAACAACCACACTTCTGCTTAGCATAAAACCAAGTTCTTGGGAAATTTTTTCTGTCCCTGTATTTATGTTCTCTTTTTCAAAGGAAGGCATTCTGGTCATTAGCAATTAACAATTTGAAACTGAACTTTACAAAAATTTCAATAGTACCAAAGAGAATATAAACATAGGGCTAAGTTTAATAAGCAAAGAGACATCCTGTAGATGCGGCCTGGAATTCTAAGTGTTGCTAAGACGGCAATACTCTGTGTATTCAATGCAGATTCAGTGCAGAAATCTCAGCAACATTTGGGGGAGGGGAATTGAGATGTATATCCTAAAATTCATATGGAAACTCAAGGAACCCAGAGTAGCTGGGACCATTTTGAAAAGGAAAGAAAACACAGGAGGATTCTCACCTCCTGATCTCAGAACTTAGCACCGTGCAGGCGTAGTCAGGACAATATGGTACTGATGTAAGGACAGAAGACAGCAGGGTCCATGGCACAGAACTGAGATTCCAGGAATAAACCCGGGAAGTTACAGTCAGTTAACTTTTTACAAGGGTGCCCAGAAAATTCAACAGGGAAAGAGTTGTCTTTTCAACAAATCGTGTTAGTAAAGCTGGCAACCACAGGCGGAGTGAGGTCTGGGATTCCTTCCTCACACCATATAGAAAACAAACCACAATAGATCTTAGACCTAAGTGGAAGAGCTTAACCCTCCTATCCTCCTTCTGGACATTTTCTACAAAGAGTTAAAAACCATCAAATTACAGTGGTATCCATGTTTATAGCCCCACAATTTATAATAGCTAGATCTTGAGAACAGCATATATGTGCATCAACGGATGGATAAGGAAAATGTACGTTTATGTGCAGTGGAGTACTATACTGCCATAAAGACAATCTTGAGTATTTGTAGGTAATTGGACATAACTTGAGAACACAATGTTAAGAGAAATGTTAGACATGCAAGCTCAAATATTCCATGGTTTCTCTGATATGAGAAACACAAAGAATGAAATAGTAGAGAGATAAACAAAAAATAAAAGTTAAAGTATTTCCAAGTTACAGATTCTGTTGTTTTAAAAATATTTCAACATGTGTGATAATTTGTTTTATTTATTCTACTAGATTATGTTCATTGAAAAGAGGGATTGTGTTATTTCCTGTTGTTTCTTTTCTTCTTTTTTTGCCTTTTTTGTTTTGTTTTGTTTTGTTACTGGAGATCAAACTTACAACCTGGTGCCTACTAGGCAGGTACTTATGCTGCTGAGCTAAATCCCCAGCCCTGTCTTTCCGGGAGACAGGATCTCACTCTGCATTTTAGGCTGGCCTTGAGCTCCCTTGGTAGACCAGGGTGGTCTTGAACTTGCAATGATCCTCCTGCCTCAGCCTCCCGAGTGATGGGATTACAGGGGTGAGCTACCACGCCTGGCTTATCGGTTGTTTCTTCCTGGTAAGAATCTTTTTGCTTTATGTCTTGCATTTCATTGCTGTGAACATCCAGATATAGATATAGAAAGTAAATTAGTGGCTATTTAGGGCAGAAGGGGATTCAGCAGAAATGGAAAATAATTATTAATGGATCTGAGGTTTCTTTGGGGGGCAACAAAAATGTCCTAAAACTGTGGAGATGGTTGATAACTCTAAATACACTAGAAACATTTCATTGTACATTTAAATAACATATGGATTATCTCCTTAAAAAACAGCTTTTTAAAAAGCAAGGGGAGCCAGATGTGGTGGCATACACCTGTATTTCTAGCACAAAGGAGGCTGAGACAGGAGGACTGCTGTGAGTTTGAGGGCAGGTTTGGCTACATGGGGAGTTCAAGGCCAGACTAAACTTCACAGCAAGATCCAATCTTGAAAAACCAATAATAATAAAAAAAAAAAATAACAAGGGTACTCTTCTATTATCTTTTCATAACTGGCTGGAAAGCAGATGTGATAGCAGGAATTAACACAGCCATTTTGAGCTACTGAGATAGAAAAACACTCCTGAAGAGGATAGGGCAAAAACACAGAACCTGAGCTCCTGACGTGGTCAAGACACCTACCGGCCCTCAGTTTCCTCCTGATGCTTCTTATGACCGAGGAAATAAACTCCCATGCTCACACCCTTGTAATCTGGGGATTTTTGTTACAGCAACAAACTCTGTGGTACTGAACAGTGCTTAACCATGTTTCCTGGCTGAGTTAATGAATACAGCTGTCTGCTGAGGTGGTTTTGAGCACATGGTGATAGACTGCCACACCGGATGATGCCTTTTGGTTTTTGATGTGAATGCTTATCCCAGAAAAACAGAGGTGCTATCTCACCCTAAAGTATCCCGGAAATTAATTAAATAGGAGAATATTTTTAAAATGTGGATGGAAGACCTAGATAACTCTTAGGACAGGGTCTTTATTCATTCTTTTGCTTGCATTTTTCTTCTCAGCCCTTTGCTGCCAGGAACCACGTCTTTTTGCCTTCTGTCTTCTGGCGAAAACTTGGTATGCACCCCTGGGCTCGGATGTGTGGATTTCAGTCCGCTTCTCACTTCCGGAGACAGCAGGCCCCAGGACGGCTCTGAGGGTGGCTGAGCATGAGAGGTCCTCCCAACCCCACCCCTCGGCTTGACGGAACTGTACAGCTGCAGGCAGAGCCTCACAGGACAGAGGGGCTTGGTTCCCGGGGACCGAGCTGCTGTGCGTGTGTCGAGGCCAGGGCAGATTAGTGCAGTCAGGTGCAGGCCTGGGCCGAGGGCCAGCGGGAGCCGGGGCTGACTCATGTGCATTCAGGGATCGAAGCCAGGCCACAGGGAGTCAAAGTAAACACCCTCCCGCCCACCCCCAACCATGGAACAGAGCGGTCATCTCTAGGAGAAGGCGATGGCTGGTTGTGCCTGCCCGGACATGAGACTCCAGAAGAACTGAGGTGTTGTTTTCCCTTGGTTTAGGATTTTACAACTTAGGACGTCTGTCACAGCCATTGTCTCGCGTGAGCTGCCCCTGCAGAGAGGGGACTGCAGGAGAGGGGACAGGCAGCAGCCAGGGATCCAGATCTACGCTGGCTCTCGGGTGCAGGGACCTGATGTGGTGGTCAGCTTCCAGCGGGACAGGGCATAGTCCCACTAGGAAGGCAGGACAGCCCCTCCAAACCCAAGGCCTGTGCTGATGTCAGGAAGGCATTGTGAATCCAAGTGGGCACCCTGTGTCCATACTGTGAGCCCTGGCTCAACTGGACAAGCCCCTGCTGCTCCCCGGAACTCAGTTTACCCATCTGGACAAGCCAAGGATTTTCTACTTGATGGCACTCAGATGTGAGACCTGAGCCCAACTGGACTCCAGTCACCAGCCAGAAGCTTCCAGAAGCTCACCGTTTCTCTCTCCCTCCTCTTCCCATCCTCTTCTCCCTCTACCCCGGACCATGCAGTCTAAACAAAAGCCACAGTAGCTCAGCATGTTCCTCAAGGCCTGCTGCCCAGCAGCCACTCTAGTAAGCCACATAGCTGCCATCAAAGCCACCGGGGCAGGCTGGACAAGTTCCACGCCACCTCCTGGTAAGGAGGACTCTAAATGGGGCCGGTGAGCGATGACAGTGGGACTTCCGTCAGGCTTCAAAGACTTTGACTTCGCAGGGGACCCAGTGGAACCACCCAGATGTCCATCAGATGGATGGATAAACAAAGGCACTGTCTAGGGTGTGATATTCTGCCAAGGGAAAGGA
This sequence comes from Cavia porcellus, assembly GCF_034190915.1. NCBI lineage: Eukaryota > Metazoa > Chordata > Mammalia > Rodentia > Caviidae > Cavia > Cavia porcellus. Next base: position 36,407,017 of record NW_026947511.1, on the reverse strand, counting down.
GGGAAGAAGAATGAAGAAAGAAAGGAAGAAAGGAAGGGTGAAATGATCCACGCTACAACCTAAATGAGCTTTAAAAGCATCGTTATACCAAGTGAAAGAAGCCAGAATGAAAGTCCTGCTGCATGAACTCATGCATTTGAAACCAAGGGACACTAGAGCAAAAGGGTGTCCCCTGCACCAGCTGAATCACAATTGTCTCCTCACTCTCTGCCTTGGACTGAGCTCGCTGAGTGACATATACGCCACCCTGCCTGCTCCTGGGGGGTGGCTGGTCAGGTCTTGTCCAGGTCACAAGGTGAGGTCCCAAACTCATCCCAGCTGGGCTCCAAGCCTGGCTTTGCTCTGTCCCATTTCTACAAATGAGTCCAGTTTCTCTCTGGCTCTTCTCCTTCCTTTTCTTGTTAAAGGAAAAAAACAAGACATTGGAGGATAAAACCAAGCAAGTTTTGTAACAAGCATTCAGGAAATGGTAGTGAGCATTCGTGCACACACGCACGTACACGTGTGCGCACACACACTCCTGCCCGGGATGGGAGAGAGTGACAGGGGCAAGGAGTGGGTGGCCAGAGCCCGTTGCCCTGGGAGGCACATGAAAGGGGCATTCAGGAGCCCGAGGGCGGGAGGAAGCTGAGCAGGCTTGCAGGTAGGGCCCTGCTTCGGCCAAGAGAGCCCTGCCCCGAGCCTGGTCTCACCCCAGCACTCTGGGTAGAGGTGCCCGGCCAGCCAGCCAAGGGGTGGACATGAATCCAAACATCAAAGCCGGGCTGGAGGGTTTGGGCCAAATGAAAAGCAGCAGGAAACGTGTCTGTGAGTTGAAAGGCCCGAGAAACCCCAGGTGCCTGCACTCCCCAAGGCTTCAGAGAGACCTGGGCGGGGTGGCTGGAGTTTCCTGGACTCCGTCCAGACCCCTGGCCAGCCCTGCTCTGCTGTCTCTCATGTCAGGGAGGAGAGGAGGGAATGGAGGTAGGGAGGGGAAGCCACGCAGCTGTTCCTGTGCTGGGGGCCTGGGAAATTCGAGCTGAGCCACGGGCCGCCGCTGCGGGCAGGAGAGGCCCTTGGAAACGCACTTCTGAGCTCTGGCACAGCCTCACCAGCAGCCCCGGGATTAGCTCAGCAGCCTACCCTGAGCTCCAGACATCTGCAGCCTGGAGTCCACTTCCCTGCACCCCAGCGCCATGGGACGGCCCCACCCCAACCCCCACCCCAGAAGGGAGGAAGGGGGAGCAGACAGCTGCGAGCTGGGGTTGGAAGGGGTCCGGACTGGCCTAAGACACAGAGATTGGCACCTAGTCTAGGGCCTCATTCCAGAAATGCCTTCCCTTTCCCAGGATGTGTGGGCTGGGGCAGGGAGGAAAGGACGGGAGAGACATTTATGCAGGTCCACTAGGCACCCGGGGGTGCTGGATGTTCCACCTGACTCTGAACTCTTAAGGTCTGTGTTATTTCTTTCACCTCCATTTGAGGAGACAGGCTCAGAGAGGCTAGGGAGCTTGCTAGGGAGCCAGGAAGCCCAAAGCAGTGTACGGATAACCATCCGAGCCTGGGTCTGAATCTTGAGCCCCTGCTGTTCCTGGAGCCCAAAGAATTAGTACCAGGCAGGTCAGGACAGGGGCCAGGGTAGGTTAGTTTTGTTTATTTGCTCCAGGCTTTGTGCTGTTACTGGCCGTGTCACCGAGAAGCGGGAAAAGCAGCCAGCTCTGCTGGTTGCTCCCCGGTGATCGTTTTGAAGTCTCACGGTGCCATGAGTCTGGAAGAAAAGACGGAGGGAGAGGTCAACCAACTGGAGGAGCAACTGAAAAAAATATGAGGACTCGGGTTTAGAGAAAACTTCGAAGAGCCCCACTGTTGCCAGCCCTTAGGAGTCTGACGTGTTCTGTGGGACGAGAAGGAGGCAGGGTATGCGAGATTTTGCTGCTGTAACAAGCAGTCCCTGCGTCTCGGTGGCTCTCACAGCCAAGGCTAATTTCTTACTCGTATTATGTGTTCACATGCACAGATCAGCAGGAGGCTCTGTAGCAGTGGCATGGGAAAGAGGGAAACTGACTTACAAAGCTTCTGCTTTCATTTCCTCAGTCACGGAAGTCACTCGTGTACCGTGTTAGTCCCCTCACCAGGACAGCACTCCTGAGGTGCTCCTGTGGCAGGGCCGAAGGTTTATGCTGAGTGTTGGAAATCTTGGCCATGGTCAGTGGGCCCTCTCACTTTTGGATGAGACCCAGTGCATCATGAGAGCCAGGGTCCCACTGTGTCCCCTAAGAGCACACCCTCTTATGATGGGAAGGTTTCCAACAAGGTCCTGCCTCCTAAAGGTCTCACACCTCCCAGGGACACACGGGCCATGGACACACAGGCCTCTGGGGGACACTTGTTCCAACTGCAGCAAATGGCAGTTTCTCACTCCAGGAGGGCAGGATTCGCACTCCCTCCCGGTGCCCAGAAGCAGCTGGAACGTGGTGGGCGGCACTCATGATGACTTCATGGGTAACTGGGGCATGTATGAATGTATCTGCTGGTTGGTTTAAGCATGACCTTCCCAAGGGAGACTGTGGGAGCTACAACAGGAGCAGTAGTCTGGGGCCAGATGGGTATGTAGCAGAATTCCTGTCTCTGTCTGTCTGTCTGTCTCTCTCTCTCTCTCTCTCTCTCTCTCTGTCTCTCTCTCTGCATGCTGGAGATTGAGCCCAGGGCCTCATGCATGCTAGCCAAGTGCTCTACCACTGAGCCACATTCCTGACCCCTTTTAAATTTTTTTTTTTTTGAGACAGGCTGTCACTAAGTTGCCCAGACAAGTCTCACATTTATAATCCTCCTGCCTCAGCTTCCAGAGTAACTGGGATTATAGGCACGCATCTCCACACCTAGCTACTTTTTCTTCACAGCTGTGTTACTATGTGCAGATTCCCTAACATCTCTGGGCTCCAGGCTCCTCCATAATGTGGAGAACACTGGCAGGTCCTGAGGTACCACATGCACAGCCCCTGGCACATCATCCTGGCACAGGACAAGCCCCGGGTAAGGCAGCTATTTTTGCTGTTCCCATTCTTGCAAAAATGCCTTCCCCGAGTCCCTAAGATGCCCATCCGTGGCCGGGCAGGTCTGGAGGGGTCTGTGCTGGGGAACAGAGATGCCCCCTAACTGTGCAGTTCTGTCACTGCTGCTCTTTGTCCCTGGTTGTTCTCAAGTCGTTCATGCCTTGCCCTTCCCGCAAACGGGACAGGGACCTCGTTAGAGAAACAAAAGGAGCAGCGAGCTGGGTCCAAGTCAAGAGGGCATCTCTGAGGGCAGCTGCGGCCCACCGTGTACCCAGGACTAAACTTGACTGTAGTACCAACCTTGGACGCCAGGGGGAGGAAGAGTCGCCGCCCTGACTTTCCTCGCGCCTGACACCTGCTTTCCCCGCCCCAGCGAGCCTCACCACCTTCAGCCTGACCAGTCCCTCCTGGTCTGCCCCGCACGGCCGCTGTGCCTCCACCTCTCAGGACGCCTTCCCAGCACACCCAGCCCCAGGGCTTTGGGAGCTGCAGCCTCCAATGCCCCTCCATGCACCGTGCGCTGCCTCTTCTCTCCCTTCCTCTTGAAGAGAAGCCAATCACCAGGCTCCTATAGGACACCTCCAAGAAAGGAAAAGGAAAGTCTCATTCCAACTCCTCCCACCTCCGGAGCAGCAGAGACGACAGCACTGCTGGGGGCTCTGAAAGTCGCTGCACCTAAAGTCAGGGACGCTGAGGATTTCCATCCTCCATCCAGTCAGCTCAGTGGGTCCTATAGTTTTGGATGGGAAGGGGGCTGTGCTATGCTTTGATCTGTGTCCCCCAAAATCTCCTGTGTTGGAAACTGCATCCTGAAAGCCATAAATTCATGGTGCTTAAAAAAATTCATGGTAACTGGGGTTAGCTGAGATCATGAGGGTGGGGCTCCCCATGATGGTGTTAGTGGCTTTTTATAAAGAGGAAAACCTGCCCAAGCAAATATGCTTGCTGTATTGCATGCAATGCCTTCCAGAACCATGTACTCTTCATAAACTACCAGCCTGTGGCATGCAGTTAGAGCACAGAAAAAAGGACTAAACCTGTAAGTAAATCCCACACCCCTGTCCATAACAAGTGCCCATAAAGCCCCCAACTTCTTAGTTTGCCAACGACCTCATTAAAATATTATCAAGATGTCCACTTCCATCTCCCCGGAGTGTGATTCTGGAAGCCTCTGGATGAAATCACCTATCATTTTCAAAATAATTTGAATTAAAATTTTAACATCAATAATTCTATTTAATATCAAAACAGGCAAAAGGAAGAGACTTGCAGAATAAAAAAGTCTAATCAATTGAACTTTATGGAAAGTTCCCTACATTGCTCTCAATTTGTGCATATTTGTTTGTGTGTGCACATGCGTATGCGTGTGTACAAGGGGAAACCCTGCCACAAACCAGCTTGTGCCTCAGGCCGAGGTCTGGGAAGCAAGATCTGTGACCCTGCTCTGAGCACACGTGTGCCCTGGAATGGCGTCATCTGCCATGCCACAACAGAGGGACACTCCTGGGCTTCCAACGCACGCTCCATGGAGTATGAAACACTTGACATTTTAAATGAAAGAGAGGTCCCCTTGCCACTGTCTTCTGTCCTGGAGCCTCCTGCTGGACCAAGAGTTGAGCATCTAAGAAAATTTAAGAAGCAGGAAGATCCCAGGCTGTACCACAGGGTCTCCTCTGTGGACTGCAGGCCCCAGAGTCTGTGGGTGCTGTTGGTGTTGGAGCAGCATAATCGGAGTGGTTAAGAGGGGGAGACTGAGGGGGAAAGGGAGTGGGATAAAGATCTGGAAATGCCCTCTGCAGAAGATGAGTCCCCGGAAGTCACCGTGCGACTTCCATATCTCTGAACAATGACTGGTCCAGGAAGCAGGGAACTGTCTACCCTCTGAGATGCTACAGAAGAGCCACACCCAATGGGGCAGAATGACAGAGGTAAATTTAAGGTTAAGAAAAGGAAGCCACGCTAGGAATCAGAAATGCCTGAATGCATAAAATGAGCTTCTCATCAATGGTAACATCATTAGTCAGGAGACGGGAAAGATTCCTATACTTAACTAAAAATGAAGAAATTAAGTAAAAAGAATGATAATTTTGCATTTTTAGTACTTGACATTTCATAGGTTGTTTTGGTACAACTGAGGTTCAAAGCAGTCTTTAGAGAAAAGGAATTATTCTGATTTCAGGCTTACTGTGGCATATTGAGGACATACACCTGCAAAAAAAGAACAAAGTGCCTGCTTTCGTGGCACTCACAACATAGAAATTCCACAGATTTTATATTAACCTTAAGACTGTGGAAGACCTTAAAGATGGATGAAATAAGACAATGCAAGGAAAAAGAAAGGCGAGCATCAACTACAAGAAAAACAATAAAGACAATTTAATTCTAGCATAGCACTGATTACAGAGTGAATAATATTTACCCTGTGTCTTAGTTACTTTTTTCATGGCTGGGACAAAATACTTGATCCCCACAAGTAAAAGGAGGAAAAGTTTGCTTCAGCCCACAGTTTGTACAAGTTTCATTCATAGTCAGCTGGCCCCAAGGCAGGGTGGCCAGGCCAAAGACAAACAGCCCATGGCAGGAGGCTGCCTACACCCATCCCACAAGCCTGTTGTTGTTATCATTACTACTATTTTGGGTTTTTTTGAGATAGGGTCTCACTCTGTAATTCAGGCTGGTGTTGAACCTACTGTATTGCCAAGGCTTGGCCTGATACTCAAGGCAATCCTCCTGCCTCAGCCTCCCAAGTGCTGAGATTCAGGTATGGATCACCACACCCCGTGGTTTCAGTTTCTTAAAATAACCAGAAGAAAAGCATATGTGCTTTGTGTTGATTAAAGAATGGAATGTAATTATCTCAAAAATATAAAAATAAAGGTCCGACCAAAGGAATGCTCAATTAAAAATACAATAGTACATGGATAGCAAATGGAATGCTCAACATGGGAGAATATGAGAAAGGGAAGGCGCTGATGGTTTAATCCTTGTATACATTTATTGAGATAAGGAATTTAACTATCTTTTAATGAAATAATTATAAATGTAAATATATTATTGGAATATGCAACTGTAACAAATAGATTAGATCACTTGATCACAAAAGAGGAAGAGAAGAGGAGGGAAGGTGTTCTCCTGAACTAAATTCTCGTTTTTCATCACCTAAAATTGGTAGATCAAGAAACGGGAAGCTGGGCATAGAGGCGCATGCTGTAATTCCAGCACTCAGGAGGCTGAGGCAGGAGGGTTTCGATGAGTTCGAGGCCTGCCTGAGCTACACAGTGATCTCCTGGCTCAGCCTGCTCTCCACCAAAACAGAAAGAAGAGGAGCCACGTGCTGTCTATTTAGAGAGGCTGGGGCTCATCCACTAGGTAAAAATGTTGGTGAAGAGAAATGGGGCAAACGCACCGAGGGTGGGGAGGGCTGGCCGGAGAAGCTTGTCTTTCACCAGGAACATGTGTGGAGCATTTCGTAGTTTAAAAGAAAAAAAAAACAGGCTGTTGTTTCTCACTTCAAGTTGTGTTTAAACTTTCACAACGACTTCCTGGTTAAAGAGACGTGGAGCCTGGGTTTCCGGAGCTGTGTGTCTCTCCTGGGGTCCCAGGGGTGGGGTGGCAGCCCCAGTCAGTCTCAGGGTCCCCGTGGCGCCTGCACCTGCTGTTTCCTCCACGCCAGGGTCTGTGCCAGCCGCGCCCCTGGCGTTTCTCACAGCCTGGTTGAGGTCAGCTCCTCAGGCTGCTGGTCTTGCCCCCTCCCCGCCCCGCCCCCGCCTCTACTGTGACCCCAGGCGCTGCCACCCCCCTGCACACCTGCAGCCCTTCGGAGTGTGTGACTGTGGGAATGGGGGCGCCAGGGGCGTGACCCTGAGCTCCTGGTGGTGGCCGGAGGCCACAGGCCAGGCAGCTGTGGAGGAGGCTGTCGGTCAGGTCCTCACGCCCCGGTGGACTCTGCGCCCCAGCCTGCGGGCCCTGTCACCCTCCCACCTCCTCATCCTCCTCCTGATCCCAAGACTTATCTGCAAATCCCAGCACTCCCAAAGGCAGATGCAAAGGCCAAGCCAGCTTCCATCTGGATCAAATTAAACCACTGACGGTCCTGTCCCAAGTCAGTGGGGCTGGAGGAAGGCTTGGGAAAGAGACTGGACCTTTCCTGCTTCCCTAACTCGGAACAAAAACAAAGCGCTGGCCTGGCAGGAGCTGCTCACGGGGAGGGAGCAGAGGCGCATGAGGCCTCTCAGCGCTGTGTGTCCCCAGGCAGGTGACCAGGTCTCCGGGCCTCTTTTCTCACCAGGATCGCAAGGACAGTGCTATGCACGTCGTGTGTTGGAGGAGGTGACCCTGGTGGGTGCTCGGGATGTATGTGAGCTTTCTGTCCTCTCGCCCTCTCTTTGTTTTAAATCTCTCTTTTTGTTTTGATTTTTATCAGTGATCCAGGGACATTACAGCCAAACCCAGCTTCTTACCCTGGCTCTGCTGGCTCCCCCCAGAAGCCACTACACTCAATTCTTTTAAAACAATTCTTTTGGCTTATTTATTTCTATATTTCAAAATATTGTGATTGAACTGATATTTTTTTTAAAAGTTTCCACTTTCAGCCTTTCTAAGTGACTTTTTACCATGGGAGATGAGAGGCTGATTCCACATATACATTTTCTACCTGCGTCCGTCTCTTTCTCTCTGCCTCTGTCTGTCTCTGTCTCTGTCTCTGTCTCTGTCTCTGTCTCTGTCTCACATACACACACACACTTCCTGCGCTGCTCAGCCCCTCCCACGGTGACAGTGGTGTAATTTTGGTGAGAGCCACCCCCAGGATTCAATCTATCACGGTTATGTAAACACTCTCCGCAGCTGAGACAGGAGCGAGACCGCAGTTGTTTTTTCTCCTCTGAACAACATTTTCCCTTCTGGAATTAATAATTACCATTTTGTTCAATTGGTTCTCTTTAAAAGTTTCATGCACTTTTATCTTCCCGAACGCTGGCCCTGTTGTGTAAGTCTCCTCCCTGGGAGCCCAGGCCTCCACACCGACCCCGGGGAGTGGCTCCTCCGTGGCTGGCCGTCCGTCCCTGGGTTCACCACACTGCTGGCCACCGCGATGGCCCTTCCCTGTCATCCCTGTCTCTCTCGTTAGCTCCCTGTTTCCCGGATCATAAGCCTCTCACTTGCCTGGTTTACACCTCCTTTTCGGTGGGGCACATCCTATAGTAGCATCCTAGAAAAGAAAGCATGATAAGCAAATATGCAAAAGTGTTTTTATTCTGCCCTTAGGCTCCAGTGATGGTTTAGCTGGATGCAAAATTCCAGTTTGAAAATAATTCCCCTGAACACTTTGAAGGCATCCCTGGATTTCCTTGCAGCTTCTGTGAGCTGTGCCGTGCTCAGGGTGGGTTTTTTGTTCATCACCAAGTTGTGTCTCTGGAATCATTAAGAACCTTGTCTTTCGTCCAGGGGACCTGATGCTTCACACATCGTCTTTGTTGATAAGGCTCTGTTCTCACCCACAGTGCAGTTCTCTCACGGACACGTCTCGATCTAGGAATCCACGTCTTGCAGTTCTAGGAATGTACAGGCTCGTATCAGTTTTTGGTGCGTTTCCTCCCCGGCTCTCTCTCTGCTGTCTGGTTCCAGGTGCTCCTATTAATGGGATGCTGGACCCCGAACTGGTTCCCATTCTTTCATCTTTTCCCTTCTGATTTCTGAATGTTTCCTCCTCCTTTCTCAGAGAATTCCTCAACCCCATTTTCCTTTCTAATGAGTTTTCCTTTCAAAATTCCATATTTCTGTTTCTGAGGCCAGCAGTCCTTAATTGTAAAGCAGTTTGAAGTTCACAGAAAAGTTGGAGAGGAGGTACACACACAGAGGTCACATAGAGCCTCTTCCCCGACACATGCTTTCCTTTAATATTATTACTGTTATTATTATTGTAATAGTAGTAGAGATTGAGCCTGGGACCTTTAAACTAAGTCTCTTTTTATTTTTTATTTTGAGACAGATTCCTACTAGTCACTAAATCGCCCCGGCTGAGTTTGAATTTGTGACCTTCCTGCCTCAGTCTCCTACCTAGAATGCTAGGATTATAGGCACGAGCCATTATACCCTTCTGGTTTTCCCCCATTATTAACCTTTTGCATTAGTGTGGCTTATTGGTTACCACTGATGCACTAATATTGATACAGTGTTACTGACTAAAATTCATAGTTCATATTAGGTCTCACCATTTGTACTGTATAATGTGCATTCTTTGTGTTTTGATGAAGGGATGCCAGGCCTTAAGCATGCTGTACCCCATGCAGAATAGTTTAGCCACTCACCCATGCCATATAACATCTCTTCAGCTCTTCCCTGATACAAACACCAAACTGCAAGTTGATTATTTTAGGTTCTCTATCACTTTGCCTTTTCCACAATGCCATACAGCTGGAATCATCAGGCCTCTTAACACTGGCTTCTTTCACCTAGTGATGAGCATTTAACGTTCCTTCATAATTTTTCATAGCCTGGTAATGTGTTTCTTTTCTCTGCTGAGTAGTATTCCAGTGTATAGACATACCACAATTTGTCCATCCAGTCAACTGTTGGATATTTTGGATGCTTCCAGGTTGGAGCAGTCATGAATAAAGTGGCTGTGAATAACTGTGTGCAAATTTTACAGTTCATCTGGGGAACTATCAGGGAGCACATTTGCTGAGTCACATGGGAAGATTCTGCTGAGCTTTGCAAAGAGCCGAGACCACAGGGTTCCAAAGTATCTGCACCATCCAGGGCGCTTACCAGCGGTGGATGAGCGCCCCCTGCTGGTCCCTGTTCTCACAGCACTTGGTGCCCCGGTGCCCTGGGTTTCTGCCATTCTAATAGGCGCGGGGTGATGTCCCATTGATATCCTACCTTACAGCTCGCTAATGACACACAACAGTGAGCACCTTTTTTTTGTTTGTTTGCCCCCCTTCCCTGGGGAGACTACATTCCAAGAGTTCCTGCAGATACCTGAAACTGCAGATGGCACCAAATCCTAGAGGTGAAGGGTACCGTCTTAGCTACTTCCTTATTGCTGAGATATAATAACTTGATAACCACAGTTTAAAGAGGGAAATTCTGATGTTGGCTCTCGGTTTCTAGAGGTTTTAGTCCATAATTGGCTGGCTCCAAGGCAGGGCATCATGGCAGAGGGACAGGACAGAGGAGAAGTAGTTTATGGCAGGGAGAGCTCAAGGGATGAGCAGGACAATGACCCTTCTATGCCATGCCCCTGGTGACCCGTCTCCTCCATGCAGGCTTCACCTCCCAACTCCACAGTTAGCTCGATACTCAGCAGTGGACGAATATTATGCCCCAATCAACCGATCTCCTAAAAGCCCCACCTACGAGCATATGAGGCTTTGGGGGGACATCTAGATATGAACCAAAACAGGTACATACATCCCTATGAAAAATTTAATTTACACTTTAGACACAGTAAGAGATTAGAAAAATGGCTAAATAATAAAATGGAATAATTGTAACAATATGCTGTAAGAAAAGTGATTTAAAATGAATGAATTGTTTATTTGTGGAATTTTCCATTTCGTATCAGCCATGATTGACTGCAGGTAACTGAAACTGGACAACAGGGTCAGTGACAAGGGAAGGCTTCTGAATAGCTTTTTAGGGAGGGATCTGTTCATGTGTTTGGCCCATTTCTGAATGTTTTGTTGTGCTTTGCTTGACACAGGGTCTTACTTACTCTGTAGTCCAGGCTGGCATTGAACTCATTATGTAACCAAAGCTGGCCTCAAACTCACAATGATCCTTTTTTAAACCCTCAATCTGCTCTTTTGTTTGTTTTTGTTTTTGAGACTGTCTTGTTATATAGTTCAGGTTGGCTTCAGACTCGCTGTGTAGCCCAGGTTGGGCTCAAATTCATGATCATCCTCCTGCAGAGGCATCCCCAGCGTTGAGGTTACAGGTATGCACTGTCACACCCAACTTCATGTACTTGTATTCACAGTAAGAACGTCTGAGATCCAGTCTCTTAGCAGTTCTCAAATATGCAGTTCATTGTTCCTAACTCCAGTCACCAGAATGTCCAACAGACCTTTGAAGTGATTGGTCCTGTCTAACAGAGATGTTACGTCTGTCGGCTAAAATCACACACACACACACACACACACACACACACACACACACACCAGCTCCGATAACCACTTTCTACTTCCTGCTTCTCAGAGTTTGGCTTCTTTTAAATCGATCTGTGATAATTGTACAGGCTTATGTGGCGAAAGGGTGACATTTCAAAGCCTGTGTATAATGTGTTGAGTTTGACTGTTTTGCATTCTGTGTCTTAGAAAGATTGTGGACTGTTTGTCTTGCTAAGCCTGGTGCTTAGCACAATACCCTCCAGGTCTACCCATATCACCAATGATAGGATTTCCTTCCCTTTTTTAGGCTGATAGTATTCCATTGTGTAGATGTTTACCCTCCAGTAGATCCTGAGCTTCATCTATACGTTGGCTGTAGTGAATCCGTCACTAGTATACTGAGTTCATTGCCTGAGGGTGTGGGAACACACCCTCAGTGGGATGGTTGGATCACATAAGACTTCTAATTTTAAGTTTTCGAGGAATCTCCATGCTGTTGTCCATTGTGACTGTACTAATAAGTAAACTTCCACGTGATACCTATTTTTGATGCTCCTTGTTCCCCAATACCTGTGTCTTCCCGTGTGTGATCTATCCTTTTAGGGTGTGGATCGCATGCTTCTGCCAAAGTGGTTGAACTTTCCCCACCCACGTGGTGAGGACAGGGTCTGGGGTCCAATTAGACCACTCTTGGCTTAATGTAGAAAATTTATTCCAAAAGGAAAGCTTCACCTTACACTAGTGTTCAAATAGAAGATGAGAACAATATCTAAGGTCTTCTCATGTTCTTTGTGATCTAAAATCAGAAGCAGTGACACTATATGTATGTCTATTACACTGACTTATAATAACTGTCTTTTACTAAAAATACAATGGCATTATTTTTATGTTACTCTAAATTAAGATTTTACTAAAATTTGTACTTTTTGATCATCTGCTTATCTAAAGACCCAACTTTAAAAAAAACTCTCAATCTATTTTTTGTTTATTTTTATTTTTGAGACAGTCTTGTTACATAGTTCGGGATGGCTTCAAACCCACTGTGTAACCCCTCAAACTCATGATGATCATCTTGTTTCTGTTTCTCAGGTGCTGGGATTACAGGTTTATGCTACCATGCTCATGTCTTTAATCTGCTCTTCCAATGGAGAAATTTGAATGAAACATATCTATTGGAAGCGGTTTCTATAAATTTGGTTGAGTAAATCCTTCAGGGCATCCTGAGTTCTAGTTCACAGTATCTGGCTGGCATTTGTTGTCTCCACTGATTTCTTTAGAAAGTAAATTTTCTACGTAGTCATCAGGTCTCCTTCAGCCTCTCCTGGAGGTGACAGTTTCTCAAACTTCCCTTGTTTGTGGTGACCTCGACAGTGTTGAGGACTGGTCAGGAATTTTGTAGACTGTCTCCCAATTGGGATTCACTGGACACACACCTCTCAGCCCAACCGGGATGGCGTGTGATAGGGAGAAAACCACAGGCTACCGTGCAGTCTCCTGCCACAGTGTCAAGGCCACTCACTATCAGCATGGCTTGTGCAATGCTGTTGACTTTGCTCAAAGGTTGGGTCTGTGGTGCTTCTGCACGACCAAGTTGCTCTTTTTACCACCAATGCCAACCCCTTCCCTCCCCTCTCTTCCCCTCCCCTCCCCTCCCTCCCCTCCCCTCCCTTCCCCTCCCCTCCCCTCCCCTCCCCTCCCCTCCCCTCCCCTTCCCTTCCCTCCCCTCCCCTTTCCTTCCCTATGCACAGCCCGGGGTTAAGGACTGGGGAGTTACACTCTACCTGCTGGAAGCAGAGTACTGACATGAACTATGTGGGATTCTCCCTCACAGGAAATTTGACTGCCCTTCCTATTTATTTACTCCTCATGATGTCAGTGTGGACTAACAGATTTTTTTTTCTACTTTGCACTATAACTCGGCACAACTTTATTTCACTGCTCAAACTGTTCCAGCGTTGACCACTGGGAACTCTGATTGTTGTTTCCTGTGTCCTGGGACACACACTCCTGGGACACACACTCATCACGGTACGTGCAGTATGTGTGTGTAAGTGAACACTTCCTTACCTTGTGGCACTACAACAATTACCTGCTTCCGACCCCAGTTCTAGAACCAGCGGCTTCCTCTCCTAAGATTTGGGTGCTGGAGAGGCCATTGCTTTGAGGTTAGCTGACAGGGCACGGAAAGGCTGTGTGTGCACCCACAAATACGCACTGTCAGTGTCCACATGATGCGTATGTTGCGGTGAATGTGACTTCACACTTTTGTCCTCCAACCTAATCCATTAGCAAATGGACCAGTCTGGCTTCTCCCCCAATTGATCTGTCACCTTTCACACAACCTGCGGAACAAGGCTTCATCCATTCTCCCACTGTTCAGCCCCAGCAGCGTCAATCTTGTTAACCTGCTCTCCCTGGGGGGATGATGAGGGTACTGTGGTCATGGAGAGAATCTACTTGGAATCACACAGTAGGTAGACTTTGAAAACTGGCTTTTCGCTTAGCTGTATGCATCTGAGATTGATCCGCGTCTTTCCAGGGTTGGCAGCTCATTTCTTTATATGACTGAATGTGTCCCTCATACAAGGACTTATCACTGTTATTGATCCCCTTCACCCAATGGAAGACGTCTTGGGGTCTTTCAGCTTGGGATTATAGTGCATAAAGCTGAGTAAACATTTGTATGTAGGCATTTGTGACTGTAGAAGTGTTCAAATTACTTGGAAATTCAACAGCCTTGGCCGATCCTTCCGTCTTTTCGGCCCTTCCTTCATGAGCAGTTCCGGTGGGGAGAAGCTGCCTGTCTCGGAGCATTTTGAAGGGGTCCACAAAGTGAGGCATCTTGCGCCGTAGCTTTCCATCTGCCTGTCTGTGATTCAGCTTCCTCTGTTCCCCAAGCCACCAGCTTTCCTGCCTGGAAAATGCTGTTGCATAATTCTCTCTCCCCAAGTCTCATTATTTTTGTGGGCTTTGTGTATTTTCTTGTCCCTCACAGTCATTTTAGTGGAGTTGGGGTAGAATTTAATGTCAGTGCTTAACCCACCAACCTCAATCAGAAGTAACCCTCTTTCCATTCCCAGAGGCTCCAATTTAAGGTCGCTGGGGACGAGGGGACTGGTTAGTTCATTTTCTGTCCATGTAACAAGATGCCTGTGGCTGGGAATTTTATAAAGAAAAGACTTACTTAGCTCCCAGTTTTGGAGGCTGGAAGCTGAAGACTGGGCAGCCCCATCTTTTCAGCCTCTGGTAGGCACCTCCTTGGCTGGTTGCAATTGGGGGGAAGATGGAAAAGGGTTAAGAATGGGGGTGGCCTCTCTTTATAATACACTGCTCCCCAGGGCCAATATCATCTCCTCCCAGGGCAATGCCCCATAACCTGATCACCTCCCAACACCATGGTACCAGTGCATGAATCCTGGGTACAAACACATCTGAACTTTAGCTGGAGGACAGAATCAGAGCTGGATCACTGAAGTCATAGCGTTGTGACTCAGGCATAACAGAAGACCCTGTGCCTCCAAATACCTCTCCCAATCCCCAGACCATCAGGACTTGAGCCCAGCCCTCTGCCCTCAGGACACTGTAGGTCCTTCTATGGGGGAGCTTGATTCCTGGTTTTGAGCCCCAGATCTCATCTGCACCAGGCTTTGCCTGGGGAAAATGTATAACTGGGTAGGGGACAGGACACAAGTACAAGAAGTAGCCCTAGGATAAACACGATTGAGACAATGATGCTGTTCTGGTCTCTGTCTGGCCCATCTACCCCCATCTTGCAACAAACCTGGCAGAAGTGACAGAGGTATAAAGTCTAGGTAGGCTTAGAGTTAGCAGCTATATGATTTGTCACTGAAATGAGTCACCTCTCTGCCCCTGCTCCCCGGTGACTTTTGCCCTGGACTTGTATCTATCTCCTCCCCCTCCACCCAAGGTGCCTTACCTGGGGCCATGTCATGTACTCAGCCCCTCACCTCCAGCCTGTATCTTGAGGGCTCCCAAGTGACACCTCCAGCCACAGTCACCTTCCGGAGGGCTGGTTGGTGGAGACTCTTGACCCTCAATGACCACAGGTGACACAGCCGCGTTTTTCCACAGCCCCCTCTTTAGATCAAAGCCTCTTTAGATCAGACTCTTGGGTTTCTTGAAAAACTTCCAACATTTCCAGTCCACTTCTACATGGCCTCTAGTTTCTGAGAACTGCTATCTGTTTATCTGGCGGCCTTTAAATATCTTCGCTATAATTGTTTACGTCTTTGGGCAGGAGCAAGAGCTTGACTTGATACTGGAAGAACTCGTCTCTCTTTTCTTGGGGCTCATTCTCAAAGGGCCTCATGGTCTTTGTTCCACCCCGAAACCCACTTTGGGGGAGCACACATCTGCTGATCTGCGGGAGAGGTGACTCCCAGACCCTCATCGCCCCGTCAGCGCGTGGCCTAGAGGCTCTCAGCTCCTTGAATGTTTTTCTTAGGGTTTATTTTAACCTCCACTCTTCCTCCTCCATCCCTGAGGTCAAGAGCCTCCCAGCTCTCCGGTTTCCTCTTTGGAAAACACATTGGAGGTTTTGTTCTCATGGGAAGGCCGGGATGAAAATCTGCTTCTTGGGATGATTCCATACTTATTTAACCAATTACCAGGGGTTTGTGCAACATTCGCAGACCAGTCGCCAGACCGGTGCCAGTAAACTTTCTTTGCTTACGGCACAGCCCAAATGCCTCATCCTGCAACCAAAGCTGCCCGATATCTGCAGCATTAACTTTATCTTAGGCTGCAAAGAGTCAGTAAAACACAGAGATTAAGAGTGTGGATGTGTAGCCAGACAGCCTGGGTTCTAATCAGACTCTGTCACATACTGGCTATGAGATGTGGCCCAGACAACTTAACCCTTGGTGCCTCAGTTTCCTTCCCTGTAAAGCAGGAAGTGACAGTGATACTAGTAGGTGCCGCAGACAGTTGTGAGGAAGATTAAATGAGCTGATCAATGACAAAAGCCTTGGGCCACCGTCTGGTCTGTAGAGGTCACCTCTGTTCACCACTTCCTCCTTCCTGGCACAATCCCATGGCGGCCCACCTGCCCCTCTTCCCTCTCTCTTGTCACCTCTGAAATTTCTGTTGCCTAGAACCTTCCAGGGCACGGATCAAACCCTCCTCTCCCTTCTCTGTCCCCTCTTCTCTCTTTCTTTTTCTTCCATTATCAGTAACAGCTACTGATTTTTGAACACTTGGCTATGGGCTAGCTACTTTTCAAATATCAGTTTTTCAACCTTCACCTGAAAGGCTGGCAGCAACCATCCCATTTTCGAGATGAAGAGAGAGAGGTTCATGGCACTTGGCAGCTCAGGGGTGGAGCTGAGATCCAGCCCTGTCCCTCCATCTGTGTCCCCAGGGCAGGCTGTCGCCCTGCCTCACAGTCACACATGCTCTGTCCTCACCCCAAAACCTGCAAAGCTACCCTCTTAGCTCTTTTTGTGTAGCTATAACGGGGCACCACAGGCCGGTTGACCTCGGAACCAAAGAAGTTTGTGACTGGAAGCTCAAGAGCATGGGGCATATCTGGCAAGGGCCTTTGTTCTGTGTCATAACGAGGCCAAACATGTCACATGGGGGAAGGAGCTAGCAAGAAGGGCAAGGAGAGCTTGTTTGTGTATCAATCCCACTCCGCAGTCACAACTGAGATCAGAGCCCTCAAGGCCTCCACAGATGCCAAGGGGTCCCTCCTCCCCACTCGGTTCCATTTCCAACACGACCCTTAGGGGACTTATTCAGCCTATGGGAGCCATGCTTGGGGCTCTCCATGTTGTGAATTACATCATCACAAGTGACAGAAAAGCCCACTCAAACAGAATTAAACTACAATGGGAACCTGTCAGCTGTATAAATGAAATGTTTAGAGTAGGCAGACTTCAAGAAAGGGCTTAGCAATACCCCAGGACCCCACTTGGCATAGCCTGTCCCCCTCCCCGCCCCGCTCCACCATGGTCCTGGTCTTGTCCTACCCTTGGTCTAGTGCCTTTTGTGCAAAGTGCCCAGATCCTGGAACAAGGACATGAAGAGGAATAGGAGACACAGAAGGGACAGCAGACAACACTAATAGGAAAATGGAAAGGTTAAATAGAGAAGGAAACAGCCTGTGAAGAGTTACCTGGAAAATTATCTCTGAAAACTCTTGCACAGTTTCAATGAGAACAACGTAAACCCAGGTGTTGGAATTATCCGACCACGTAGCCCTTGGACTGTTAGCCTGTGTCAGGAGCCAGCAGAGAGGGTTCCAGTAGCCAGAGACAAAGAGAAAACGAACAAAATAGCCTGTAATCTCAACTACTTGGGAAGCTGAGGCAGGAGGACTGCGTATTTCAAAGATAGCCTGGGCAACATGGCAAGACCCTGTCTCAAAAAATAAAAATTCAGTGCACAAAAGTCCCATGGATGTAACTCAGCTGTAAATCACTCGCTTAACCTGTGCAGTCTTGCATTCAATCCCCAGCACCTCCAGGAAAAACAAAATTCAAAGTAATGGTAGGAATGGGACAGAGGAACATGGTTACCAAGGGCATTTGTCACCCAGAGCGTGCTTCCTCTGTCAGGCCCACTGGACTGGGGACAGACTCCCACAGCTGTCCCATGAAAGGCCTCAGCTTCACTCCAGTTTGCCCTGTCAGGTGCATCTGTACCTGAACTCAAATCAGTGATTTACAGCTGAACTCAAATCTGCATCCAAGCAAACTCTCAGTCCATCACTGTGGCAGATACAGGGCCACCAGGCCCCACACAGTCCTGCCAGTGTCACAGGGCACACAGAGCTGGATGGAGGCTGCCCTGGGATGTCAGGAAGGCAGGAGAGATGTCAGGGAGCAAGAGGCAAAGTCACCCTCAAGGTCTTCCCTAAGACAGAAGGTCACAGTGGGATGGAAATAAAGCCCCTGGGGACTCTCGAGGTTTCGAAGCTTCATCCTTTGTGTTGCTGTATCTGCTGCTCTTCACCTGCTCTCCAAGGTGACCTTCAATCTCACCTTGTACACAGCCAAAGAAGGGGAACTATGGCCTGCAGAGGAACTCATGTCCATTCTAGAGACTTCCGTATGTACTGCACATCCATGTACATTGGAACACTGTGTTCCATGCCTCTCTCTCCTACTGGGCCCAGCCTAACCTCCCAGGCATCCAGGATCCATCTGGCCAGAATCTGAATCCTCTAGGGCTTCTGTTTCCTTAGGACTTCTCTAGAACCAACTCACCGCCCCAGGCCTGTTGCCTCAGAGACAGGAGTTCAGGGAGCTCCGCCATCTGCAGAGAGGCACTGGGAAGGTGTGGGCAGGAATTCAGGGGCTGATGGGGCATCAGAAAAGTTTCTTCCTCAGACATCTGCTGGTCCCCAGGAAAACCATAGATGACTGCTGGAAGCACACCGGCCCCATCACAGGGAAGAACCCCCGGCCCTTCGTGGATGTGTCCTGAGCATAACATTCTGCTGCTCCCACCCCTCAGCACCCAGGAGCCACGAGCCGGTCACATATCCACCCCCAAGCCCACCAGTCAGCCCTCACCACCCGCCACCTAAGAGGTTTACAAAGAGCAAATCCGGGTCATGGAAGGGGTCCCAGCTGAAGGGAACGTCCTCTGGTGAATCTGCTCTGCTGGGTTTCAGAGCCTCAGTTTCCCTTATCTGGAAAACAAGGGAAAGAACTCTTTTTTGGAAAGAACCTGGGAATGTGAAAGTACTGATGTTTCTTGGTCATCAGAGTCTGCTGAGACAGTCCCCAAACCTATGCCTCAGAACCTCAGAAGTGGTGGAATTCTCCTGTCAGGGAACCACTCCTGAAATCCTTCCTTGTTTCGAGAAGCCCTCAAGAGGCTGGTGGTCCTGCCCTCTCCCAAGCCCCTCTTTCCAACTTAGTGTGTGAGTGTGAGCATGCCTATGTGTGTGTGAGTGTGTGTGTTTAGAATTAAACCCAAGCCTTTACTTTGAGACAGTATCTTTCTAAGTTACCCAGGCTAGTCTCAAACATGCAGTCCTCCTGCCTCAGCTTCCCAGTTCTGGGATTGGAGGAGTACACCAACATGCCCAACTACTTCCCATTTTTTTTTGAGACAGGGTCTCCCTATATAGGCTTAAACTCACTGTGTAGCCCAGACTGGCCTTGAACTCCTGGTGATCCTCCTGCCTCAGCCTCTCAAGTGCTGGGATTACAGGTGTGCACCACCTAAGTTTTATAGATGAAACCCTAATTTTTATAGATGATTAGTTTTGTCTGTTGGATCTCTGCTTGGGAACCGTCCCCACTCATTCACGTGTCCATGGAAGGGGTCCCTGGCTGAATTGTCACGGCTCCACTGGCTCCACTCTGTGGACCTCTTGCACTCAGTCAGATTAGACAGGGGTCTCCGAGAGTCTTCAGTTTCCAGGGGAGGAGAAAAGCAGGCCCACAGAGGTGGAAGACCAGTGTGTATGAGATCCTGTGTGGGTGTCCTCTGATCCTCCTGCCCCTCACTCTGGAGACTGAACCGGGGAGCAGCCCATCACCCAGCCTCTCTTAAGGTCCCACCGCTTGGATCTGGGGTGGACATTTGACCAGGGAGAATTAACCCAAAAGTCAGCTTGGACCAGTAACTTCTAGAATCAGAACACAGAGCCAAGGTCAGATGTGTGCCAATGCTGACCTTGTGCCATAAGAAAGTAGGGAAGGGAGGTGATCTGTAGAGCAGAGAAATGACAGAGCCCCGAGATGGAGAAATGGGAAAGGAGACCGCAGTGGGGCTAGGGGAAGGGCTGCCTGACCTCCCGGGTGAGTCTGGCCTCACTTGCCTTCAGGCGCCATGGCTACGCCTCCATCCATCTGGTAAACCTTCCTTTCCGCCTGAGCGTCGACCTGGTGCCTCTTTCCTGCCCAGGGCTTTAGCACAGCTAAAAACGGGAGGCTGCGTGATCACCCATAGGGGGCGCTGGAGAGCGGCTCTCTACTAAGACCACGCAGTTTCACTCCAGTCCTATTTTTTAAATTGCAATATAATTCACGCAGAGGAAATTCATTCTTTTAAAGTGTGCAATTGAAAGTTCCTTAATGTAATCACAGAGTTATGTGACCATCACCACTATCAAATTCCACAACACTTCATTACCCCAGAAGGCAAACCCCATACCCAGTATGGAGCACTCACCACTCTCCCCCAGCTCTCCCTACTCCTCAGAGTATGATAAACTGCTTTCTGAGCCTAAGGATTGCCATGTTCTCCACCTTCATATAAATGGATCCAACCAAGGTGACCTTTTCAGAACCATGTGTGGTGGTGCACGCCTGTAATCCCAGGGTGTGGGAAGCTGAGACAGGAGGATCACAGTGAATTTGAGGTCAGCCTGAATTACAAAGTGAGACCTTGGGTCAAAATAAAATTACCTTTTATTCGTGGATTTCTTCAGCATCATAGTCTATCAACATCACCGTCTATTCCTTCTTATAGCTGCAAAAATAATCATATTCTGTGTATCCATTCATCAGTTGATGGATATTTCAACTGTTTCAGTACGGAAAACTTCTGTACTGTATCTGTAGTAAATAACTGCTCAAAGCATTTTCGTACAATTACTTAAGTTCTTCTTTGCAATCCCTTAGAAGGGGATTGGCTGGGTGATACAGTAATTTTAATCTAACTCTTTGAGAAACCACCAAAACACAGTCTATAGTGACTACACAATTTTGCATTTCAATAGCCCTATTTGAGGGGTCTGATTTCTCCACATCTTCCCAATCTTAGTGGGTTCAAAATCGTAGCTCAATGTGATTTTGGTTTGCATCCCCCCAGTGACTAATGATGCTAAGTTTTTTAATGCCTATTGGCCATTTGGCTACGTTTTGGGAGACACTGTCTATTCAGATCCTTCACCCAATAAAACATTTGAGTTATGTGTGTCTTTATTAATGAGCTGTAATCTTTCCTTATGTATGTTATGGATACAGGTCCCTTATAAGATAGATGGTTTCCCAACAGTTCCTTCTATTCTGTGGGTTGCTCTTTTACTCCCTTGATAGTGTGGTTTGAAGCACAAAAGGCATTAATTGATATGAAGTCCTGTTTGTTTGCTCTTCTGTTGTTGCTTGGCTGGCGGTGTCACAGCCAAGATATACATCTTCTTCCCCTCGGTGCAGATTCTTTCCATCTGGTGAGTTCCACAGCCTGCCTGATGTTTACCAAGGCCGTTTCTACTACTTGCTTCTTGACTGAGTCTTAGATAACAAATTTCCCCAGGGCCGGTGACCAATACCCAAAAAACAAGCCGGGATTGTGCAATTAGTTAAAGTTTTCAGTGGTGATCACGGCAGTGACCCAGGGGTCAGTAAGTTCTCCCTGGGGAGGAGGATGGTGTCTTAGCTGTAGGACAGAGAAAATCCTCTTCTAGGGAGCCCCTGGTGGATCAAATGATGCCCAAACACATTCTTTACTCAGACCCCAGATTCAGAAGTGCATCTCTTCTGGAGACACCCTCACAGACATCTGTAGGATAGTGACTGGGTCTCAGGGCAGCCTTTAGCCCAGCCAAGTTGGCATCACAAATTAACCAGCACGTCTGTGCGAATCTAATGCAACACATGACCCAGGGACTGGCCTGAAGAATAGAAGATACCCATCACTAGCTACAGAGCCACCTTCCCATCCTGGTTTTACTTTATCTCTTCTCTCATCCCTAACTCAGCACCTGGGCTACTCTCTGTCTCTGTCTCTGTCTCTGCTTCTGCCTCTGTCTCTTTCTGCCTCCGTCTCCTCTGTCTATCTATTTAGCTATTATCTATCTATCTATCTATCTATCTATCTGTCTCTCTGTCTCTCTTTTTCCTGAAACCTGGACCACCTGGCCAGCCTCAGACACACTCACCTGGCATCTTAAGCTCAGCCCCCCCCCCCATTCTGAACTCCTCTCCATGAAAACTTGCTCCTCTTCCCAGATTTGTGGGCTCAGGAAGGCTCCATCATACATTTAGTGGTCCAAGCTGAAATGCTGGGTATCGTCCTAAAGCCCTGCTCTTCCAGGCGGTCAGCAGACTCTCCTTGACAGACCTCTGTGCCATTCCTTCCTTCCCTCTTGGTCCCAGAGCTCATGAACAATGAAGCTTCCTGGGCATCTCCAGCCACTTTGCCGTCACATACTCCCTCCGCCAACCTTTCCTAGTCTCTCCTGTAGCAGCATCAGGTCAGGCCTCACTTTCCTCTCCAAAAGAGTGTCCTCTTCAAGGTTCCCAGTGGCCTCCATGATTCTAAATCCATAGCCAGTTCCTAGGCCTCCTCTCCCTGACCCAACAGCACCCCGTGGTACTGTGGACCGCCCCTCCCGAAATAGCCTCCTCTTACTCTCCAGGGGCACCCTTCACTTGGTCTCCCTCAGAGACCCCAGAAGCTTCTCAGTCTGGCATTGGAGTTTCCTGGATCTCTGTTTCTGACCTGTTTTCTATCTATATAGCTGTCCCTGGGGATTCTTGGGGAGCTGTACCCCAGAGGACATGAAAATTCACAGATATTCAAGTCCCTTGGATAAACGGCATACTATTTGCGTATAACATATGCATCCTCCCATCTTCCCATATAGTTTTTTGTTTTGTTTTTTTAGACAGGGTCTCACTGTGTAGTTCAAGCTGGTCTTAAACTTACCATAGAGCCCAGGCTGGCCTCGAACTCATGACCTTGAACCCTGCCTCAGCCTCCCAAGTGCTGGGATTATGGCACCATGCCAGATGTCTCCCATGTACTTAAATCACCCCTAGGTTATTTATCATGCCCAGTGCAGTATAAATGTTGGGTAAATCACTGCTACACCATATTGTTCAGGAAATAATGACAAGGAAAGAGTGATTATAATATGTTGGGTTGTCATTTGCAGAATGTGATCTGTGGTTGATTGAATTCATGGATGTGAATCTGCAGATACAGAGGGCTGGCTATTCTTACTCTACAAGAGATCCTGTCACATGATTTAAATACTGTCTATAGAGGTGTGCCAAAATGCTTGAGATGAACCAACTTACAAGGAGAAGAGATTCATTCTGCCTTATGGTTTTAGGGGTTTCAGTCCATGGGCTCTTGGCCCCATTGCCTGTGGGCCTGTGGAGAAGGAGCACATGATGATGGAGGATGTATTGTGCAGCAAAGCTGCTCTTCTCATGGAGACTAGAAAATGAAAAGAGAGAGGCAGGGCTTGGGGTCTCACAATCCTCTTCAAGGACATGCCCTAATGACCTAACTGCCTTCCACTAGGTCACACCTCCTTAAAGGTTCCACCTACCCAGTAGTACACAGACTGGGGCTCAAATGTTCAACACCTGATCCTTGGGGGACACAACTCCAGGCCTGTGTGATGCTGGCGATTCCCAGCTCTGGTCCAGACCTCCCATGAGGCTGTGTTTTGTTGGCCATGTGCGTCTCTCGCTAGGAAGTCTGAAAGCATCTCCAATGAGCCACTTCCCTAGCCCTGCTCCTCATCTGTCCTGCACATCTGTCCTCCTGCAGCCCAACTTCTCCATCCCGGTGAGGACAACACTAACCTCTAAAAGAGGAGACAAAAAAAATCCTTAGTGCTATCTCTAATGTTCCACAGGCATTCATCAAAGGAAATCCTGTCCATTCAACTCTTAGCGAGAATCCAGCCATTTCTCATGACCTCGCCAGCTCGCCAGCTGTTCTCAGCCACCATCACCTCTCACCTGGATTCCCACGGTGGCTTCCACCAGCACCACACTTCTGCCCTCCTCTTCTTCCTGTGTAGGTCAGCTCCTGTCTCCTCTGTGTGTGTGTCTCTTTATCTCATTCCCACCACAAACCACAATCATCAGGGTATCCTCCAAAGTTCCACATGTGCCCCCGCTTCCTCCCTAACCTTTGTCATCTCCGACTCTCCCCCTGGTCTGCTGGCTCCCTCTCTGTCTTGTCTCTTGAACGCCGTTCACCTTGAAGCCTTTGCACTTCCTGATTCTTGGCCCTGCCCCTGCCCATCCCTTCAGGTCACATCTTTCCACTCCACCCTGAAGCGCCATGAAAATCAAACCACCTGAACGTGCATGTGCACATAAGCTCACACAAAGCCCTGACAAGCTCTCAGGTCCCTGCTGAATTGACAAGATTCTGGACGAGTATAAACCCACCCCTTTTGTTGTCATAGTTTTGTACACATAACACTTAAGCTTTCAGAGAGTGGTGATCTTTGGGGATCCCCAAGGATCCTCTATCGCTCAAAGCTGAGTTGGGCAGTAGGTATCTGGTTAGAGCACTCCTTCCCTGGCCCACCTGAAAACCATAGAGACGTATACTACTGCGGGGGTGAGATCTGGGGCGAGGTCCTTCCTCCCTGGCCCTTCGAGCCATTTCCAGTGCTTCCTCCCAGCAGCTACATCTCAGAGCTGATTAACTAGAAACATGGACCAGGAGGCAAGATGGCAAGAAGGCTGGGCCTGGAGGCTGGCAAGTGCACAGTCTCCAGCTGCACTCGTGGGGCCGGGGATGTCTGGGGTGGGACTGATCAGCAGTGTCCTGGGTTCCTTTGCTGAAACGGGGTTGGGCAGCATTGGGCAGTCAGATGGAAGAGACTGTTTCTAAGTCAATTAAGTGGATCCGAGCCCATTCACTCAGTGAAGAATAGAAGAAACGAGGCAGAGTGGCGTAGAGAGAAACAAGAATGGATTTTAAATATATCTAAGAGCATGTAGAACTCCAGTAGAAGCGACAGCACAAAATAGCAATCAAGAGCACACATTCTGAACTCCAAATCCATTAATGATTGAGATGTGAATGATCTATGCTAACATCCACCCCTCTTTTCTAATTAGTTTAAGAACCTTTGTTGTTAGGTGGCCTCATTAAGCCTGGAATAAAAGTCCATATCACTCATATTCCTCTGCTATTTAGTATGAAGTATATGACTAAGCTCTAGCTTTCAAGTTATTATAACATAGTGGTTCAGCTTCCAGCAGCCATCTGGGCTGTGGAATGAACCACATCCCAGGGAACAAATTCCCTTGATGCCCCTTCTGGGGCTTGGTGCCCTGGGGCTGGCTGTCTTCTCCAAGCAAAGTCTTTCACTTTTGCAATTTTGAGCCTTCAAAGGATAAGTCTTTGCTGGTTGCCATAATGCTGTTAAGCCGTCTTTCCTATTATCCTGATCTAAGGTATTTGGCTTTTTTTTTTTTTAATGCTAATCTTTTCAACAACCAACCTCTCCTTTTCACCAACTTTGCAGGCCCCAATTTTGCAGGAGCTTCTTTTCTGCCCTAACTCAAAAGGTTTTAAATCATTCAGCATGCCATTTGCTCTTGATTTTGAGCATAAAGCTGGCTAAAATTTCCAATTGTACCTATGCCATACTTTCAACATTAGGCTGCCTTGAAATTTCCTTTGACAGATTCATTAGTGCCTTTAATCTTAGTCTCACACACAATGAGCAAAATGTAGACAAATTTTCTGTCAGAGAATCATACACATGGTCTAGAGTTCGACTGTCTGTGGAGTCTTTCTCTACTGAATTTCCTGACCTTGATCTTAACTGTCTGCCTTTTTATTAGCATTCTAGTCTTCTGAGCTTTGATCAGAATCTCCCATTAAACGCAGCTTACAGCATTCTAGGACTGCATCTCCAAATCTTTCCCAACTCCTCCCATGAACCAGTTCCAAAGGTTTCTGAATGACACGGTCAGGTAGCATCACAGCAATGACCCCATTTCTCTGGTACCAAAATCTATCTTAAACTATGAAATGTTAGGGGAAGAGTGAACATCACCCAAAGAAGACCTTTGCCTGCTACTGTGGGTGAGGAAATTAGTGCCTTTCCATCTGTATGCAAGTAATTGAATCATGGTAGATATAATTATGAGCTTGCTATTGCATTGTTGTATGGCAATTAAATATGGTTTTAAGAGATATGTCTGGAAATTCGTTGACATGGAGGGGATTGTAGCAGCTCATTGTGATATGTCAACTTGAATGGATTAAGAAAGACCTAATGGCTTAGCAGAGCACAGTTCTGGGGGAGGCGGGGGTAGGAGTGATTGACAAGTAGGTCACAAATTGAAGAGGGAGGATCCACCCTCTTCGTGGGTGGCACCAACCAATAGGCTTGTAGCCTGGATGGAATGAAAGAGAATGAAGGGAATGCTTCTTTGGAGGAACTCCAGCCTTCTTCTTTGCCTCTGGACATTTGTCTCCAGTCCCTTCAGCCTTCTAGCACATAGTCTTCAACCATCCAGCGCAGATTCTTTGGCTTTCCAACACAGACTCACACCGCACTCCCCGGCGAGCTCCAGACCTTCGACCTCCAGCCAGATCCCCCAGCCCTCCAGAGCATTCTTCTACCCCTGATCCCGCACACAGCTCCTGTGAGTCTCCTTAGTAAATCCTTTATGTATCGTAAATGTATTTTTATATTAAACCTGCCCCTCTAGCAGACCCTAACTGATACAATGACCGTGAAAGGTGAAGGCTTTGAATGAAATCAGGATATCAAGGCAACCAAAGGCAGCCATGGCAACACACCAAAAGGCATTCACCAAAGAGGACTTCCAAGGCTGCTTCAGAAAGTGGCACAAATAATGGGATAAGTGTGTCCAAAGCAAGGGGAATATTTTGAAGATCAATGGGGATGTATGTTTTGTTATAGTACATTTTTTTAAGTATTCACTGCATCTTGTGATCATAATCTTATTTCTTTGTTTGGAGAAAGGGTACTTGCAGATATAATTAAGCTAAAGCTCCTAAGACAGAACCGTCTCAGTTTACTCAGGTCAGGTAGGTCCTAAATCTGAGACGGGTGTCTTTTAGGAAACACACAGACGAGCAGAACAGACACACAGTAAAGAGGTGATGTCATCACAGAGGCAGACTGATGTGGCCACAAGGCCACAAGTCAAAGAATGTCAACAAGTTTATAGTAATTTCTTCCACCAGCTATTTAAAAAAAAAAAAAACCCAACACACATCACTGAGACAATGAGAGAGGATAAGGAGAGTTCAGCTCCCTGGTAAACCAGTGGCCAGGGCAGGCAGAGCAGAGCTCGGCATAGGAAACTACTTTCCAGTGGCCAAAGAGACGGACAGCAAAGAGCCATGGGGGTGAGGGGGTGAGCACCAATGCCAAATACCACTCGGGTCAGGGCAGAGAACTGGAGGATTCGACATCAAGGAGGGCAATTCAGATTGCGAAGCATCTCCAGGGGAGAGATGGGAGTGGGAGCCCGAGGATCTGGGGCCAGCGTGTTACTGAGCCCTGAGCCGGGGAACAGTGAGCACAGAAAATCCATGCCGGTGTGGAGGGATAGAGAAAGCAGGATGTGATTACATAGACAATCCAGGGTGCTAAATGGCTAGCGAGGAGGCGGGGGGGGGGGGGGGTGATTGCAAAAGGAAGCTGAGGTTCCTGAGCCCCAGAGGAGGAGCCCCCAAACAGATGCCAGAACAGGTAAGTAAGAAAGGTTGTGGCAGGATGTTGAGGGACTATCCACCTAGTAGCTTCTATGAAAAGCAAGGTCACCAACCCAGATGGATGAAAAAGGGTGGGACAGAAGGTCATGAGAGGAACAAAAAGGAAAGGAAAAAAAAAATGGGGAGGGGAAAGGTTTGAAATAACTCCTGTAAGCACAGAGAGTGTTCAAGACTTTCTAATCTCTACTCAGGGCGGCTTGAGCCAGAAAGCAAATATTTCGGGGCCCCAGCCTTCACGGTGGCACAAGGGTCTCCAGCACCCCTCAGCAGCCTGGGCCAGTCCAGAGAAGACAGAGAGGAGGTAAGTGGCACTGAGAACCTGCCGGGCAAGTGAGACATTGGGCCAAAGGGGTGGGTTTTGCTGATGGACTAGGAGAGTGGGGTGGTAAGCACACATTTAATTTGATTTCAAAGTGAAAGAGGGGAATTCTTAATTTACTAGCGCTACAGAAAAACAAGCACACACCTGGACGGAGTGAGCGAACTAAGCGAACTACATGTTTATCCTAATGTACAGCCACTTGGGCTGGGACAGGGCCCAGGGTGGAGGAGAAGACAGTGCCGGGGGTGGTGGTTGGAGGCTTATAGCCTGGGGGTTTTCAGGCAGCTGGGCAGAGAGTGGAGGAGGTGGCACGGTTGACAGAGCACCACCAAACTCGGCTGCCTTAGAGGACTGTATTTCTGTATGCTGCTACAACAAAGAGCCCCAGACTGGCATGTCTGTGGTGGTGCCCCGCTGTAATCCCCACACTCGGAAGGCTGAGGCAGGAAGATGGTCGAGAGTCTGAGGCCAGCCTGAGCTACGCAGTGAGTTCAAGGCCACTCTGGAATACATTTTAAAAAAGGGCGGGGGGAGCCACAGATTGGACAATTGATAAAGAAGAAAAATTTATTTCCCTGTAGTTCTCGAGGCCCTTGAAGTTCAACGTCAATGTGGCACTTGAGGATGGGCAGAAGATGAGAAGCTCAAAGGGAGCCAGCCCACTCATTTTGTAATGATGTTAGCTGGCTCAGGGGGCAGAGCCCTTGGAACCAGGTTCCCTGGAGATGCCTTGCTCATCCTTGCTCATGGGACACAAGTGCCATGCACCGAGCTACACTCCAGCCTGCCTCGCCCCCACCTCCCGCCGTGGCTGCACTGGAGGCTCCATTTCCTACGCATGCTCCTTGGGACGCATTCACACCTGGCTGAGGCTACCAATGCTTGGCGCTCGCTGCTCGTCCCTGCCAGAGCCCGCTGCGTTTCTTCAGCGCTCCCCAACTCTAATTTGTCCCAGAGCAGATGACAGGCTCCTGTCTCTGAGGCTCTAGACCACAAAGCCTGGCTGGACTTATTCCTGGATTCCTTAAGTAAACAGAGGGCCAGTCTGAGTCCAGTGCAGGTGAGACAGGGGCACCCACAGTGTGGGGTGGGAGCAGGGGAAGGGAAGATGGACTGCTTGCTGAGTGCTATGGCACCACAGAGATGACCCTGGGGCAAGGATGGAAGGGAGACTGTCTAATGGGTGTGAGCAAGCATGGGGTGGCATTGTAGGAGTCTTGTAGGGCGTGGAGGCTGCAGGAAGACTACATGGGAACCTCCTCTTGATAGAGGATGGCACGTGCAAAGGCCTGGAGGCAGGAAAGCCTTGTGCATGCAGGCAGAGAGTTGGGGGACAGGGCATGCATCCAATTTGTATAGCGAGATGGCAGAAGTCCGGTGTGGGAGAGGCTTTGAATGCCATGTCCACACCACTTGAGCCACATCTCATGGGCTGCATGGAAAAATTCTAAGAAGGAAGGTCACTGGGTGACCAGAGAGACAACATCTCTATTAGCCAGCTTCCCTTCCATTCTTTGATGTGGCCAGGGCTTGTCTCAAAATAACACAGAGAGCTCTGCCCATTCCACTTCAGGGTGCTGTCCCACAGGCTGCAAATGTCCCACAGGCTGATACACAGACAGATCCCCAAACTGTTCCCCACAGCTGTCCTCCACAGGAGGGCATGATCACATTGGATCAATGGCCCTGCGTGGCCAGGTATCTTCTGGAGTGACCAGGGACTGCTGGTACCCTGGTGTTCCTCCACAAGCTGAGAGGCCACTGGTAAAATGTACTTGATGTCCTTCTTCCTCCTCCATCGTCCCTCCTCTTCCTCCTCCTCTTCCTTTTCCTCTTCCTCCTTCTCTCCTTTTTCTTCTTTAGCAATTTCATGTTCGAATTGGAAGGAGGGGAGGAACGTGACTACTGCCTATGAGGAAGGGCCCAGCTTGGTCCCCTACTTTTCCAAGGGTGGCTCCTCTGGGAACAGGGCTCCATCAGGAGCCAAAGGCCCTGGGGGTGCTCTGCTGGTTTGCCAAACCACATGCACCCCAGGCCTGATGTCCATGCCAGGCTCCCCTCTGTCCCCCTGACCCTCCGCAGCTGGCAAACAACTGCACAGAGGGCCTCCACCCCCCAGGGCCCTAGGAGTGCCCAGTCCTCCCTGCAACAGGAGGAGATTTGATTCCCGAGGAAATGATCCAGGCTGAGAAACTCAGATGGCCAGTGTTGCACAATCTCCAAAGGCCCAGGCACGTCCCACGGTTCAGCAGCCTGAGCGTGGGGTTGGGGGATCTATCCACCTTCCTGGCTTTCAAAGGCTGAGCAAGAGCCTGTGGGAGGGGCGGAGGGGTCAAGCAGCCCTTATGGCTTTACCATCTGTGTGCTGCAGGACATCTGGGGTCAAGAGGGATAAAATCTGGCCAGTGTTCCCCAAGCTGGGTGCCTGCACCCACGGGACAAAGCAGGACCACTTGTATGTGTGTGTGTGTGTGTGTGTGTGTACACAAAGGTGGCTTCCAACCAAGATTCAGCCCCTTGCAGGTGGGGTAGTGTTTCTGTAATTCTGCACAGAGTCACCCTGAGGATGGGAGAGCTCTGGGAGGGGGCAGAAAGAAGGTTGGGGTGACAACCAGTTCTCAGGCGTAGTCAACTGTGGAGTGCTGTGCCGAGGAGGAAGCTGGGGTCAGGTATGGGAAGAAGGTCTGCATTCCACCACCTCTGTCCCCTATGGGGGATGGGACAGTGGCATAGGCAAGAGAGGATTTGCCATTTTGCCCTTTCTGCTGTAAACTGACACCTTCTGTGTCAACACCCTGCAAAGGCACCTAGGGTTGGGCCCTGGCCCAGGACAGGAGAGGCAAAGCACAGCCCGGCTAGGGAGTCCTCTGCAG
This sequence comes from Cavia porcellus, assembly GCF_034190915.1. Lineage (NCBI taxonomy): Eukaryota > Metazoa > Chordata > Mammalia > Rodentia > Caviidae > Cavia > Cavia porcellus. The sequence continues at coordinate 36,376,236 of NW_026947511.1, read as the reverse complement.
TGTTCCTGACGCAGGATAGTGCAGCAGGTTCCAGGGACCTCTGGGTCTCTTCACACCATCAGTCACCCAAAGTGTCTCAGAAATCAACGGAGTCAATTTGCATAGGATCGTGAAACCACATCTTCTGTCCCTGCTCATCTCTGTTGGTCTTTTGAGCCCAAATTAAAAGCTTATTTTATCTCAATGAACTCCTCCTGCCCTACTTCCTCTTCAGGCTCACATTTGCCCTGCTCCTCTGAATACAAAGCTCTGGGTTTGAAACTTCCCCAAACACCTATCAGACCGGTGCCCAGGAGACTTTAGAGGCTGACATTTCCCTTCTGCCTCTTTCCCCACCTCTCCAGATGAACCAGATCTGGTCATTGTTGAAACCAGATCAATACTCGCTTACCTACTGGCTGGCTGCTCACAGCTAGCAAATCAGCATCCTGTTTGCATGCTCATTGGACCCACTGGTCCCTGGAGAAGTGGGCAGGGATGAGATGGACACTCTCAGTCGTTAACCCCACAGGTTTAAGAGAGGGTAGAGACCTGTCCAAGGTCACTCACCCTGTCTTCTCTTCACCGTCCCATTCTGGCAATCCTGGGGTGGATGAAGTTCCTAGACAAGGAAGAGAGAGCCTCACTTGAGAGTTCCCACCTATATTCAGCTTTGAGTCAACATGAGGGGACAGAGTTACCACCTGGGACCTGGCCAGACTGAGACCAATGCATGGAGAGCTGGGATGTGCTTAGAACTGGTAGTTTAACTATCAGGCTCACTGGGTGACCTTGGCAATCCTTTGCCTTCTCCTGTGTAAGGTGGGGGCTTAGGCTGGGACCTCCGGCATTTCCAATGTGAGGTTTCTTGATGTGGACATGATGAGAGCCATAGGTTTGGGGCTGGCCCAGTCTCCTGGCCTGGTACAAGGCCCCTGGTACCCATCTGGTCACTCACGTCCTGTGCCCCATTCCCATGGATCATACTGTCTCAGGGGATTCTAGAGCAGCTGGCTGAGAATCTGACCTCAAGTCAGCCAGCCATTGGGGCCAATTACCTGTAAATTGCTCATATTTATTGATCACCTTCTGGGTATAGAACACAGGTGTTAAGCAGGTGTGCTGTGGGCAGTAGGAAAGAAAAGCACAGAACCCAAGCAGCCATTCAGCCTTAACACACACACATCTATGCCTTGATCCAGCCAATCCTCAGCCCAGTGTAACTTTCCTGACCACTCCACCAGGTTTTGCCTAGGAACAATGGAGGAGAGAGGAGAAAAGGCAGCAGAGGCCATCAGTGTGGTCACCGGGTATAACAAGAGAAGGCGTCCATGCCAATATCAGGCTTGGTCTCGAACTGAAAACATGACAGGTGTATTTTGTTCCTTGTGGATCCTAACAGAACCATTGACCACCTTACACCTGCATGACCCATAAAAGAATTTCCATAGTGAGGGAAACATTAAGCACTTCCACCTGGCAGGGCAACCTTCATCTAAAGCATGAATGGGAGCCAAGTTAGAGAGCTTGGGTTGCAGCTGGGTGCCGGACGCTCTGTTCTTGGCTCCCCAACTACCTGGCTGTGCAGTTGGGAGACGTCACCTCTCTGAACAGCAGTTTTCTTTCTATAAAGTCTAGGGATGATCTATACTGGTGGCTCCACACCCTGCACTTCCCTGTGAGAGCTCAAAGGGAAGCAGAGTTGTGCATTTCTAAAAGTGAGAGGGTTTTTGCATGTATTCCCAACAACCAGGTGCCTTTTTTTTTTTAAGCAAATAGGTTTGACACAGCTTAAAATGACAAAGGGCATTGGATAGATGTGTGCCTTTAACGAATAAAAACCGCGATACGATTGGCATATGTTAACAATCATACATTGGTTCTCAAAATCTTTGACAAAATGGAGATTGGAGACCGAAGGGACACTTCGTTGGAAGCAAAGGGCTGTGCGTGGTCACTACAGAAGGAAGGCTCCCCTGGTCCACGCCTCCACAGATGCACTAAATCACCCAGGACAGGTAGTGGGAGAAATCCTCCCAGAGGGGCTGGCTTGGCAGAGAGCTAAGCATTTTGGGATCTGCTTCCCATCCCCAAGTTGGTAACCTCACAAACATCCCGAGTCAGGATGACGGCCAGGCTGGCATCTGAAAAGCTCCAGAGCTGCCTGCAGGTGGGCTGGAAGCCCGAGAAGCCAGAAGCGCAGCACAGCGGGTTCTCAGCAGGAGGTCAGTTCCGCTTGGTGGGCACAGCGATTTGGGCCTTGCCACTGGGTCCCCAAGACCGCGGCGGCGAGGCTGAGCCGGTGAAGGCCCTGGGGTTTCGGGGGTGTCTGGTGAGAACAGGGCTCCTTCCGGACAGATGTTGGTTCCCGACATCCCTTGGCCCTGGCTGGGTTTTTGGCGACCCGCTAAGGACCAAAGGGGCAAGGAGCCAGGCGGGCCCAGAGCAGAAATAAGAGAAGGGAGAAAGGGAGGAGGGCGGGGGTGTGGGGACAGGGAGTTCTTCCTGGGGCAGGAACCCGGCCCCCCTCGGTGCAGCCGGCCCGCAGAGCGGTTCTGCAGATGGAAGGAATTAAGCGCGAGGGGAGGGTCCCACGGCGATAGCGGAGGAGAGGAGTGTAGGAGAGCGGTGAGGGAGGAGAGAGAGGCAAGCAGTAGACCAGACGGAGACAGAAGAGACTGAGGAGACAGAGGGACAGTCACAAAAACATGCAGACCAACAGCGAAAAGAGGGACACAGGCGACAGAGCCGGTGTGTGCGTGTGCGTCTCTATAAAACAACTGGAAAGGAGTTGGGAAGGAACGAGATGGACTGGAGCCGAGGCAGGGGCGAGACTGATTGGGCCCGGGCAGTGCGGAGCTCCCGGTGCCCCAGGAGCCGCCCGGCCCGCCCCGCGGTGTGGATGGGGCTGGAGGGACCGCCTAGGGGCGGCCCGGCGCCGAGTTACAATGTATCCACCAGCCTCTCTTTGCCCATCGCCCCGCCTCCTCTATTTGCATATTCCACGAGGTAGCCAATGGAGGGCGCGAAGGGACATTGAGGGCGGGCGAGGGCGGGGCCTCCTCTGCCGACCCCACCCTGGGAGCGGCCACCGGAGGGGTCACTAGCGAGGCAGATAGCGGATCGCAGCGAAGGGAGGGGAGAGAAGGGGTGGAGAGGGGCGGGCAGAGGAGGGGAGAGGCGGGGCGGGCGGTGTAGGGGGCGGGGCCCAAAGTTTCCTGCCCAACTTTCGCTGCCTCCTTCCTCCGCCCGCGCGCGCCGGGGCTGCAGTCAGGGGGGAGGCGGCGGCGGCGGCGGCAGCGGCTGCGGGCAGCGCGCGGGGCGCAGGGCGCGAGGCGACCGCCGTCGGGGCTCGGGCGGCTCGCAGTGGGCACAGGCTCCCCGGTGCCCGCCCCTCCGCCGGGAGGGGGGCGCGAGCGGGCGGCCGGGGAGGGGCCGGCGCGGCCGCTGCAAAATGAGCCTGCTGTCGGCCATCGACACGAGCGCCGCCTCGGTGTACCAGCCGGCCCAGCTGCTCAACTGGGTCTACCTGTCGCTGCAGGACACGCACCAGGCCAGTGCCTTCGATGCCTTCCGGCCCGAACCGCCCGCCGGCGCCGCGCCCCCGGAGCTGGGCTTCGGCAAGGGCCGCCCCGAGCAGCTGGGCTCGCCTCTGCACTCCAGCTATCTCAACAGCTTCCTACAGCTGCAGCGCGGAGAGGTGGGTGCCCCGCGCGCGCTCGCCCCGCGCTCCCGGCTCGTTCTGCCAGACCCAACACCCGGGGTCCCCCGGGCGTCCCCAGACCAGGTCACCTCCAGGCTGGCGCAACTCAGGCCCGGACAGGGCCCTGCCTCCCGCCCCCTCTCTAACCCCGGAGCCCTGCTCAGAGGAGGCTGGGAGGCGGGGGTGTCTCCGGATTCCCTACGGACAGCAGGGGTGCGGCCACGGTGGGGAGCCCCTTCCAACTATCTTTCCCTAGCCCAACGCTGTCCGCCTCCTGGCCACCGCTCACTGGGACCCAGAGTGCAGATTCAGCTCCTAACTCCTCCAGAAGGGCCTAAAATCTTCACCGACTTCCATGATTGCTGACCTGAAAGGAGCCTTGGAGAGCTGGGGCTGGCCCAGAGGATTGCCCCTGCTATTCCCAAACGGTGACCCCCAGATTGGCCGTCCAGCTGCTTGCCCTCCCCCAGCCGCATAGGAAGTGGTTTTTGAGGGCTTGACCCACAGACTGCGCTGTCCCTTGCCCTCCCAGCCTGGAAGGAAATGAAAGGGAAATCCTTACAGCTCTCTGGGGCGGCGGGAGGGGGTCGCGGGGACTAGATAGGGGGAGCAGTTCCAGCTGCCCAGGCCTTCTTCTGAAACTTGGGCCTCCCTTGTCGCCAAGTTAGCCTGGTTGGTGGATTCAGTTACAAAGTCTACGGGGCAGTGCCTCTTTTCCAGCTAGATAAATACCCAGAGGGCCCTGACCTCTCAGCCCCTCAGAGGGGGCTTCTCCAAGCCCTTCCAGGTGTCACTCCTCTCAGCCTTATGCTAGATCCCCCTCCTCCTGTACCCCACCTGCGCCAGCTCCATTTGGAAATCGCAGGCACCCTGTGGCTTTCACTGACTTCCTTTGTGGAGGCCCAAGCAGAGCCAGTCTGGAGAGCAGGGGAGATGGCCTATGTATGCAACAGTGGGCTGGGGTTATGTGCTGGAGGCCACAGGTTGCCCTTTCTGGCCTCACCAATATGCTCAACCCTGCCCTTACTTACTGGAGGATTCATGGATATATAAAACGCTGGCCCAAGACCCACACTTCCTGCAGCCTCCTCGACCCCCGTGGGTAGCAGTAGTGGGGGAAGCTGGCATAGTGGAGGGACGTGGGTCTGGAAAGTTTCCCTTCGGTGCCAGGCAAAAGCATCTGTATGCCAGTGCTCTTTGTAAACTGTAAAGCGCGCGCTCTGAATGAGGAATGGTTCTTGGCTGGAGATCTTTCTTTCTTGTAAAAGACTGCCGCCTCTTCAGGGAACTAGCTTCAGGTGACCGGGGCTTGTTCGTGGAATGTGTCTTCAGTGCCTGCGTCTGTCTTCCCAGTTGTTTATTCTTTAACTAAACATTTGTTGAGTGCTGCGTGGGTCCCTGGGGCTTGGCAGCCACAGGGCCAGTGAAGGGCCCAGCTTGTAGGCCAACAAGGCAGTATGTGCAAATGTGGGTGACTGGATGGGGGTGCTTTCCCAGTATGTGATGTGGTGTTGGGAAGGTGGGTGACTGGATCAGTGCACCCCACGCAGAAGGAGACAGTGACCTGCAAGTTGAGTGGAGTCCCTAATCAGCCTGTGAGACCTCCTTTCACACCCACTCTGTGGCGGTCTTGTTGCCCATGTGTGTCTCTGCTAAGAAATCCTGGGGACCATCAGGAGTCCCCTTTGCTAGTAGGATGTGGTCTCTTTTTGGAAATTTCTGGCCTTCAGGGTCCTAGCTATGGCTCAGACCTATGTCCTGTCACTGGTTGCCGTGTGCCTCAGTTTCTCCATCAGAAAGCACAGTGGGGAAGGAGCAGGTAAAGGTTTTCTACAGCAGTAGTCTGTCATGGTCTGATTTCAGGAAACTCCTTGTCTCTCCCAGAGCCTCAGTTTGCCCATGTGTTCAGTCTGGTCCCTACCATCCCCTAGGGTAGTCTGTCTGGGCTGGAGATCTCTCCTAACGAGAAGAGATGTGCCTGCTTACAGGCTGGGCTCAGGGGACACAAGGGGCTTCTCTTGTGCTCACAGGCCAGTGGCTTCCTTGGAGGGTTGGCAGGCTGGCTCCTGACTTCCGGAAGCCTGTCTGAGCCTCAGCAGCACCCCCCCCTCCCCAGCTCAGATCCCCAGCTGTTTCTTGGGGACAGGCCTCTCCTGCATTCAGGGCTTAGCTGGTGACCTGATATGGCTCCAAAATAGCAACTGGCTAAGAAGGCAAGAAGAAATCCCCCCACCTCAGTGTCATCAAGGGGCTGGTCAGACCACAGCAAATCCTGTGTGGCTGGAGAGGATTCTACAAAGGGACCTGGAGCCCAGGAGCTCTGCCATTCTGTGTGAGGCCCGGCAGACCAGTGGCAGCACCCGCGGATGTGACTTGCATGCTGACCGCTGACCACAGCCGCCTGTGCCAGCCCCTGTGCCAAGAGCCCACCCCCTGCTGCCCCACCCCCAGGCTGCTCCCACCACAATAGCAAAACACCATGAATGCAGCTGGCACTGGGGGGAGGCGAGGACATGGGGGCACAGTAGCTCATTGTGCCCCTGGATCCTCGGCCACAGGAGCTGCAGATAAGCTGGGGTTCTAAGCCGGGAGGGCGATGGCAGTGTTCACATGCGAGTTCAGGGTAGATGCCAGGAGGTGACTTTTAAATGGCCAAGGGCATCTTGTGCACTTTCTTAAAAGACACTAAGGCCCTGTGAACCCCACTTTGGGAAACCTGATCTGTTGGAGGGAAACTTCTGAGCACCCCCTCTCCTCTGGTCCCCAGGAAGATGGATCTTGGGAAGAGTGGGTGCTTGCAATGAGGAGTATTTCCTGCCAAGTTCTCTTTAGAATTTCAATTCTCAGCAGCATGGGGGCCATGGGATCTCACCTCTGGAAAAGCAGTTATGCATTACCTTCTGGCCCTGAGAGATACTGAGACCCAGAGGAGACACAGCCGGCCCATTACTTGTAGGCGGACACCTTAAGTCTCATTATATAGCGTAGGCTGGTCTCAAACTCTCAGTGATCTTTCTGTCTCAGCCTCCCAAGTGCTGGAATTACAGGCAGGCGCCACTGCATCCCTCATTAGATGAGCTCCTCGGGGCAACCATCCGCTTTCCCTTTTCCTCCTGGATAGAAGTGGCTGGAAGGCGTGGCCATGTCAAGTGACCTGTACTCTGTGGCTGTTGGGGAGGGGCTTTGGGGTCTCACATACTGGGAAAGCGCAGCATGCTGTCCTTTCCTTGTGGTCAGACAGTACCAGCTGGCACAGCGAAGGTTTTGAGGAGTCCTGGGGAACAAAACATGTCCACTGGTCTTCAGCCCCACATTTCCCTACCTGCTGGAGCAGAGAATGTTTTTGGCACTGGATATCTGCCAGGATTTGTCAGTCCCAGTGGTGCTCCTAGAGTCAACACTGCCCTGGTGGCCTAACCTCATATTTAGGGAGCTGTCCCAGAGTCCCCTCCTGGGTCCCAGCTTATGTCCAGTGACACTGCAGACCCCTCCTCTCTGCCGCATGACTCAGCCACTGAAGCTTTGGGGACAGTAGGCAGAGTATCGTGAAGCTTCTTGGCTGCCTCCTGGGGCCTTGTGTGCATGCAGAACTGTGAGAGCAAAACCTGGGTCCTGCTTTCAATGATTTCCAGCTGGACAGTGTGCAGGGGTCACCTGTATCACCTGTGCCACCTGTGTCACCTGTGCCACCTGTGCCACCTGTGTCACCTGTGCCCGCAGCCAGTGGAAATGAGCCAAAGGGCAACAGGGTGAGTGTGGGGCAAAGCTGTCCTCTTCCTGAGGATGAGTGTGTGCTAGAAGAATGGCTTTTTAAGGCTTGGCCAGCAGTTGGGGAAGATCAGTGTGGCCAGACAACCACCAAGTGACAGATTACCAACCCCTACATACACATGCACACAGGACAGCTCAGGGACCCTGGGTTGTAGGCTGGAGTTCTGGTTCTGCCACTGGTGCCCTAAGCGTATCATCTGCCTCTTGCAGAGCCTCAGTTTCCCCATCTGGACAATGAGGCTACCGTGCATAGGCTGTACTATGGGAACCAACCCTCTTGGGACGCCAAATGGTGGCTCAGTTAAGGATACTGCTGACCAAAGCAGCCCGGCCCTCCCTCCATCACAGGAGGTTGCCTGGGTCAGCATGGGCTTGGAGGGAGACCAGGCCTTGGGGTGAGTCAGGTGGAAGGTGCTAGTGATCAGTCACCAGCAGTGGCCCGTCCAGGGGCTGCAGCACCAGAGCAAGTGTAGCCAGTGGAGAAGGAGACTGGTGCATGGCCCTTCTGAACTCTTGGTGTTGGGTTGCTGTTAGTATCACTCATAGCTGCCATTTTACAGAAGGCAAGACAGAGGCTACATCCATCGCCTGCAGGGCAGTGGCACAGCTAGATCTAACTCTTCTGTGTCCCAGCCAGGAGTTGTCTCTGTGGCTTGTCCTGCAATTGGTCTTTAGCTCAGGGCTTACCTAGGTCCTCTACTGGGCTCCTGTATGGGGCAGGCAGGACCCAGAAGCCTTCTGTCAAACCGCAAGGCCCCTGACAGCTTGTCCCGGACCCCAGACCCCATGAGGAGTGCTGGGCAATGGTCATAGTGCTGGGTGCCACATTCCTGCTTGGGCTGGCCTGGTTTTGGAGAAGCAGAGAGGCACACAGCACACTTTCTTGTGTTTTGGTTTCCATAGCACAGCCTATGCATGGCAGCCTCATTATCCAGATGGGAAAACTGAGGCTTTGCAAGAGGCAGATGATACACTTAGGGAGCCAGTGGCAGAATCAGGACTCCAGTCTATGACCCAGAATCCCTGCTGTCCTGTGTGCATGTGTATGTGGGGGTGAGTAACCTGTCACTTGATCCTCCTCTGGCTACACTGATCTACCGAGCTGTCCCACCCCGCCACACTTCTGCACCTGCCATTGCTCCTCCCAAGAGTGCCATCCCAGCCATCATCCAACAGACTCCACTGAACTTCGTTGTGCCAACAGCCAACAGCCAACAGCCGTGGGGCTGAGCCCTCCTCCAGCTGCTGGGACCTGGTGACAAGACAGGCTAGGCTAGCTGAAGGTGCTTCTGGCCAAGTTGACTTTGCTGTGTTATGGTCACCATGCGTGTCTGCCTCCGTAGCTAAATTCAGTGGTAGGAGAATAGGACTTCTTGGCTTTTTTCCACTTAATAGTCCTGGAAGCCGGTGCTCGGTCAGCACCGGGGCATGCTAGGTGCTCAGCTAATGTGTACTAGAGGGATGGGTGGTGAGCGGAGGGGTGATTCCAAACCTCTCCACTCTTCCCACTCCAGACCTGTGAGCACGCGGATGCTCTCCTTAGCCCCTTAGCTTCCTGATTTATCCCAAGGAAGACATATTTGTTGGTTACTTGGTTCACTGGAATGACCCAATCTGGAGGCAGTGAAGCCCTGTCCCTACTGCTGTCCCTGAGGAGGTTTAGTGTGCTGATGACCCTCACTTTGGTGGATGTTGCATCTCAGAGAATCTGAAAACAGCCTGAGTTCCTGTTGTGGGCTCAGTGCTCAGAGCACAAAGGGTGCATGTGTGCACATGCTTGAGGTTGACGTGTGATTTCAGGGGTGTCATGGACACTCTGGTGAGACGGTGGATCCTAGACCCAGGCCTTCTGCAGTGCAAGCTGCAGGCCTCCGTGGTACCTTGGACTTGCTAGGTGTTAGGGCCCTTTTCAGTCCTGGGACCCCAGATTCATGCCGTCTCCTCTTGATAAATATGCTGTAGATCAGAGAGGCAGCAGGTCCCTGGGGCCTAAGTGCTAACCAGGGGGAGGGCACAGAGCTGTGAAAATGAGCACCTGTCAGGTGAATGATGAACTGGGCAGGGGGCGGGGAAGATCTCCCCTCAGTCTTCCCTGCTTTTTCCTGCTGTCACCACCTGTGAGCCTACCTTTGGTCCTTTCTCCCTTTCTCTATACACATTTCCTGCGTCAGAAAGAAAACTATATTCATGAGGTCAGACTTTTTTTTTTTTTTTTTTTTTTTGAGACAGGGTCTATTTGCATAGTTCAGGCTGATCTAGATCTTGCACAGTCCACCTGCCTCAGCCTCCTGTGTGCTGGGTCTATAGCCTGCACTACCACGTCTGGCTTAGGTCAGACTTCTCATTGAGCACTTTTTCTTGTGTACTTTTTCTTGTGATTATGTGCCTCCTGGAAGTGAAGGTGTTGAGGCACCCTGGTAAAGGGTCACCACCCTCATCATGACCAGCCCCACACAGTCTCATTTGCAGATCCATGTAAGGCCTTGGATATCTCAGCAAAGGCCAGCTGGGTGCAGCTGGGAGCTTCTCAGTCAAGATGGGGCTGGTGTCCCCATGGCCATTGTCTGCCACGTCCATCCTGTCACCTTTTCAATCTCAGTGCACCTACAGACCTCTGAGTGTGTGTGTATGGAATGCCTGTGTGCTGGGCACCAGACAGATCCTGGCGACAGAAGGACAGACCCTCTTAGGAGAAAGGATGAGTCATTAGTGAGCCAGCAGCTTTTGTCACAGACTGGGCAGTGTGGTTGCAGGTACGCACCTCTATGTGTGTGTTAGATTCAGTAGTGAGGAATGTCTAAGGTACTTTTCTCTCCTTGCTGAGAAAATGCCCAATACTCAAAGTTAAAGGGGAAAGTTTTATTTAGCTCACAGTTTGTAGAGGTTTCAGTCCATAATGGGGTGCCTCCAAGACAGGGTGGCATGACAGAGGAGCGTTCCAGAGGAGAAAGAGTTCAGGGTAGCAGAAGACAGCAAAAGCAACCAAGGGAAGGGAAGATAAGCCTCTTTCTGTTCCTTACTTGGTATACAGGCTACCTGCCCTAGGCCAGGTGTACACTCACACCCTTAATCCCAGCCAGAACTAAACCAAACCAATCAGCGGACTGATTTACTAGTCACACGTCCTTAATCCCAGCATCACACACTGCAGATCCAGCTACCTCTGAAAAAGCTCCATCTAAGACCACGTGAGACTTGCGGGGAGGGTGCATGTAGACACAAGCCATAACAAGGGATAGGGCAGCTTTGGGGATAGGAAAGCAGTTGTGTGGCCAGCAGAAAGAACCCCACAGATCTGGGGACTAGTATTAGAGAGATCTGGGTTCAGGACTCAGCATGGGCATTTTCCCAGTCTCCTGGGATGCCTTACCGGGCACACAATGTATTCTTAGTGGCCTCGCCCACCACCATGTCACTCCCAGCACATGTACCCCCACTCTACTGCTGCCCCTGAGCTCTTATACGGATCTCTTCTCCCTCTGGGCTTCATCCAGAGCTCTAACTACCCTCCCTGGCCTGTGGTGCCCTCTGACCACTGTGGGGAAGAGAAGCCCCTTTAGCATGCGTGCCTAAGGAGGATCTGTCTCTGCACTCCATATCCAGTAGCAGAGTCACTGTCTCTGGGGCCTGAACCCCTCGTACAACTCAGAAAATCTGGTGCCTCATCTTACCGAGCCCAGGGCTTAGCATCTGGCACTTTCCTCTGGCTCCTCTTCTTGTAAGAGAGGCCAAGCCTTGGAAGCTGTGTGGAGGCTGAAATGTCACAGTCCAACACATACTGGCTGTGTTACCCTGGATGGGTGACTCAGCTGCTCTGAGCCTCCTTTTCCAAGTCCATAAAATGACGCCAACTGCGATCATCCAGATTATGCTTTTGCCAGGCAGAGAGCAAAGCCGAAGAAAGGTAGTCCAGTGTGTGATGTGTGTGCAGTCACCACTCTAGTGTCACCCCGTCTGATTTTCCCCAGCAGCCATGCAGACCCATGCAGAAGTTCCAGCCATGGGCAGGAGCATGAGACTTAGTCCTCTTGACATGGGATCAGGAGGTGAGGATGATCTCAGGTGAGGGTCCCAGTCTTTCTGCTGGCTGCGAGGGTCACCAACCGAGGCCTCTACCTGTCACCTGGTACCCAGAGCAACCAGTCTATCCACAGGAAGCCTGAGGCTCCAATCCAGACCTTTCATTTAGGGTGATACCTTTCCTGGCCCGTGGGGATCCAGGCCCTTCCCAGCCTGGGCCGAGAACAGGCAGAAGAGACCAGCAAAACCAGTCTGGGTCCCAGGGCAACAGGAGGCCACAGCATGGTGCCTCCAGGGCTGCCCAGCCTTGCAGGAAAAGGAAGGAGGTGTCACAATCCAAAGAGTCTGGAGTGACTCCTTAACACCGACAGACTGACAGACTGTCTCAGGCAGCATTGCACGATGGTCTTTGTGCCCCCCTAGGGCAGAGGCTGGGGGTCGGGGGTCAGGGATCATGGCAGGAGGCCCTAGGAGGAGGTCAGGACCCTGTGGATCTGTGCTTTTCACACTATTCCCGGAACCCTGAGGCTTAGTTATGGCTCCGAGGTTGCAGTGCTGGAGCTGGAGCCAGGCATAGAGCCGGGTCCTGCCGGGGTTCACACGTTCACAGAGAAGGGCATTCTGGGAAGAGGCAGCACATGCAGTCCAGGGAGAAAAGCAGAGACATTGCTGGGGACACTGAGAGGAGTCACTTGCTGTGATCGAGTTGGGGCTGACTGATGGAGGCTCCATGCCTGCCTGGCCCCCAGCACAAAGGCCAGACGGACACCCACCCGTCCACATGTGCCGGGTTTAGGGTGTCTGTCAGGACCCGGAGGCCTGTGCCTGAGGATAGCAGGGCTGCAGCTGGTCAGGTGTGGCCTCCCCTGCTGCCCCATTGTATGTTTCATAGTTGGGAAACGCAAGAGGTCAGCACCTGGCCCCGTGTCCTGACCTCTGTTCGGTGCCCGCAGGCCATGAAAACAGCCAGGACTTGCCTTTCACCTCCATGGCCCAAGCTCAAACAGGGCTGCGGAGAGGAAACAGCGTGTTACCCCACCCGCCCTTTGCAGGCCAAGCAAGGGGCCTCCTGGTGGTTAGTCCAGACCGGGCCTGCAAACCTCTACCTCTCTAGGCCTCAGTTTCTCTGTCCATAACACAGAACTGAGGCCAGGTTGGCTGTCTGCTCTCTGTTCTTTAGCTCTGAAGTTCTGTTTGTCTTGAATTGGGCCTAGAGGCAGCAACCCCTGCATCCAGGCTGGAGGACATTGCGGTCAGGGAGGCTGTGTGTGGAGGGCCAAAGCTGTGACCCTGGGGAGGCAGGGGTGGGTGCTGTTGAGCCACCGGAGAGAGCTGCCTGCTTGGAGGCCTCTAGCTGCCCGGGATGCCTGAGGGGCTGTCGTGGGCAGGGGAGTGTGGCCACAAGTTGGAGGAGAGGAATTTCAGGGTGTAATTAGTGCATTTTCAGGCATCCACCAAACTTCCCCTTCCTCTTAACAACTCGCTGCCAAGACAGCCCTGATTCCTGTGGACTTACTTAAATCCTATCCAGAAAAAAAGAAAGAAAGAAAAAGGAAATGGGGTGGGGGGGTAAGTCAGTTGTTATTTGTGAAATTGCATTTCCCAGCCGTGAGGGTGAGTCACAGCGTTTGGAGCTTGGCCCTGCTGCCCCACACTGGCTGCTCTGGGGTGGGGTGGGGTCTCCTGGGCTGGGATAATTCTGGCCAGTGGTACCCCACCATGCTGGGAGCCTGGGAGGTGTGCATTTGGGCTGGGGGAGGGGAGAGCCAGGAGCCGGTGTTTGACGGGGCAGCTTCCATTTGGGAAGACAGAAAGTTCTGGATGGTGATGACAGTTGCATGGTGTGAATGCTCATTGCCACTGAACTGTGTGCTTTGAGATGGGCATAGTGGCCTGGGCACTGTGGTGCATGCCTGTGACCTCAGTGCTCTGGGCAGCCCAAACTGGAGCATTGCAAGTTGGAGCCCAGCACGGACAATTTAATGACTTCGTGAGACCCTGTCTTAAATAGAAAAAGGACAGAGCAAAGACCTCGGGTTCAATTCCCACTACTGTGCCTTCCACCAAAGTCCCAATGGTATTCTTTATTGACTTGTTTTGCCATTTGGTGCAAGATGCAGATTCTAGACCCTTGGTCCTGAGAGGTGCTCAGTCTGTCTAGGGTGCGGCCCAGAGAACTGTTTTGGTTACAAGTTTCCCAAGTCATTCCATGCAAGTTTGGACACACTTGTTTAATCCGGAGAATGGGGAGCATGACTCATAGTGCAGTGGTGAGAACCGCTATCTGCGTGTGTGTGAAGACCCAGAGTTGGAGCGCCAGCCTCCGCTGTCACCAGGGTCACCAATAGATCTCATGCCCATTGGCACCTGATAGAGTGGCTCCCAGGGACTCCCGCTCTGCCTGCTGAGGGTGGCCCCTCCCTGTCAGGTTCATTGGACAGCTGAAGGGTCACCCCCGGCTTCACGCTCCTAGGCTTCTTTTTTTTGTCTTTTTCGTTTTTATCGGTACCGGGGATCGAACTTATGACCGCACACTTGCAAAGCAGGAGCTTATGCCGCTGAGCTAAATCCCCAGCCCCTCTCCTAGGCTTCTTGATGGGGCCAGACAGTGGTAGAGCAGAGACAGCCTCCAGGATCCATGCACAGTCGCTGCTCTGCAGCTGGGGGCTCCCGGAGCCGCCTTGGATGTGGTGTCTCTTTTCGTCTACATTCCAGGCTGGCATCCAAAAGTGCATGGGCAGGAACAGAGGCCCAGAGAGGGAAAGTGCTGGCCCAAGATCACACAGCAGTGTGTCATGATGAAGTACCATCTCCCCCAATGAGGAGGGTTTTATGCCCTAGGAGGGAAGTGACCTATCCCTAGAGCAAGGATGAACACACAGGGAGTGACCAGGGGAGGAGACAGTGTGTTCCACACTCTGGGCACAGTTCTCAGCTGTCCTCCCTTCATTCCCTCCGTTGTCCCCACTCTGGACCCCCATTTACCCTGGCTGTGAGGCCCTCCTTCCACTGGCCCTGGGCCCCATCAGCCTGAAGACTCCCAAGAACACAGCCCCTGGTATAGCTAAGGTGCCCAGGTCCACAGCTCACTTCTATAGCTCCTGGACACCTGCATTGGTGCCAGGGATGCCAAACCCTGTGCCTGGACTTGTCCTCTTTCCAGCCTCAGCTCTGCCCTAGGAGAGGGACCCACGGCTGTTCCTTACCAGCCTCGCCGCAAGCCCCACCTTCCCTGGGTTCCAGCCTGTCAGGCCGCCTGGAGCCCACGACGCCTATAAATAGAGGCTGTGTACACCGGGAGGTGGCCTGGGCCGCGTCTGCCTTGACACTTGGCGGGGTGTCTGGTTCCTGTCATCGGGAGGTGGGAGAGGTAGGCCACTTCCCTCTTCTGGCTCCCGAAGAATGGCCGGGGCCAGGCTGGGCTCTTAAACACAGGAGACCAGACAGAGAGCTGGGCTTCAACCTTCCTTTCTGTAAAATAGAAACTATGCTGCAAGCTGGTGGGGAAACTGAGTCAGCACCGATTTGCCTAATGTCCCTCCACCAGTTAGTGGCAGGGTCCCAAATCTAACAGACAGCTTTCTTCTTACGTCATGGCAGCTGTAAAAAACTGAGAGTAGTAATAACCATAGCCACTGTCACTGTCACTGTAGATTGAAGGGTTCCTAAGTGTCGGACATGGACAGAAACTCCCTGGGGCCGCTGTCATATTCCTGAGCTGCAGACAGAGCCATTAAGACCGGAGTGGCTAACTGGCCACCCAAGAACTTACACGGGGGTTAGGGTTGGATTTGAACTCAAGCCAGGAATTTAGACAGCCGAGCCCGCCACGTGAATTTGCAGGGAAAATCGCCCGGCCATCGCTGCCAATGTGCTTCTGTCCCCACAGGCGCTGAGCAGCAGCGTGTACAAGAGTGCCTCACCCTATGGCTCCCTCAACAACATCGCCGACGGCCTGAGCTCGCTCACCGAGCACTTCTCGGACCTGACCCTCAGCTCAGAAGCCCGCAAGCCCAGCAAGCGGCCTCCGCCCAATTACCTGTGCCACTTGTGCTTCAACAAAGGCCACTACATCAAGGACTGTCCCCAGGTAAGGTGGCCGATAGTCTCGTGCTCTCTGGCAGGCCAGTGCCTCTGACCCATGCTGGTCTGTGTTTGGGCAAACGCGGTGGCCTCCACCGTTTGTTCCCTCTGTGGCTGGAACAGTGGCCTGGCTTCATCTCGGCTGGCGGGATAGCAGTCTGAGTAGGGGATTCTGGGTCTAAACTGGGCCCCCCAAATAAAGCTCTGGGCCTTCAGGTCCCCAGCAGCTCTCCTGCAGGATGGGCCCCATTATGGCGAGGCCCGGGGCCAGCAGCCTCCTCTGGCTCTCCGGAGGCCCCAGCTGCTCACACTCACGAGGAAGGAATGCAGGCGCGGGGCCAGGAATCCAGATGTGCACCCCCTTCCTCAGACCCCACCTCTGCCTCCCTCTGCTTGTAGAAAGGAGCGGAGAGGGTCCCGTCCCCACTTTACACCCCTCAGAGGGGTCTAGGTGAAGGTCTCTGGCAGAAGGGCTGGGCATCTCTCTTGGGGGAAAAGGAGGCCCCGAGAGGGAGGTTATCAGGAGCAGTCCGCCCTCCCCCGCTGACCAAGAAGACCCCCCTGTTGGGGTGGCCCCTGACTCCCTGATATGTCTTTGCAATCTCAGGAAAGAAATCAGTCAACTGTTTTTTGAAGTCGAATATGAGATTATCAGTGATTTTTTTCTTACAGTTTTTCATATTTTCCAATTTTTATAATGTGGTACATTTTATTTTATACATGTAATGGCAAAGGAATCCTGGAAGCTCTGAAAACCCATGAAGTGTCACCTTCCAGATGTTGGGAGCCAGAATTGTGTTGGGTGGGGCTGTGTCCAGGGCCCTGGGAGGCCAAGATAGCATGCTTGTTGTTCATCAGAAGTGGCTGTGCTGGACTCAGGTCTTTCTGCTTCATTCATGGGCTGGGCACAGCCCCACTGATGTATCCTGGGAATTTGTCAGGAATGGAGCTGATCCACTGGTGGCTTCCTTGCGAGCCACACCCACTAGGGTCCTGTGTTCCCGTCCAGAAATACAGTACATGAGAGGCCCTTAGTATAGGGACACTGCTGAGACTGGGCCTCCACTCCACCCCAAGTGTCTCTAGGACAGGGCCAAGGACAGCTGAGGGACCTGGGTGGTTCTTAAAACCCCCATAACCAGCACCACACACTGTATGCTCCCCACTGAGCCCTTGGCTGAGCTCATGGGCACCACCAATCTCTCCATCCTCCTGCGTGTGGCCGGGGCCCTGGGCAGGGCAGGACTCAGCTTTACTGAGGAGGAGATGTGCTGAGGCACAGGGTCCCACCTCCCAGCACCATGCAGGACGGAGCTGGTTTTTCCTTTATGCAGAGCACTATCTCTTAACCACATGGCAGGGGTAATAGCTGTGCTCCCATTTCACAGCTGAACAAATTGAGTCTCCCAGAGGTATTGAGGGACTTGCTAGAAAGTGGGTTAGAACTCTGGCTTTGGGACCTCAGTGCACCTTGCCACTCCAAGCTAAGACACCCCCTGCCCAATCTGTGGAGTCTTGGTTTCTTTCCTGAGCTAGTTGAGACCCTCCTTTGGTCAAACCTGATTTTGTCTGGAACTCCTGAAGGGCCAAGGCTCTCCCTGCCCTCGTCACACATGGTGAACGGACGGAGGTGAGCACAGGGCTGGGTGCACAGCGAGCGCTCAGAAGATGCTGGCCTGATTATTCTTTGCTCCTCTGGGTCACCCATTCTGTGGTGCTCAGCAGGCTGGAGTTTAACTGGAGGTTGCTCCTGCTTCGTGTCGCCAACAGCTGTGGGGGGCAGGTATGGCACGGGTTCAACCCCTGTGTGCCACACTGTGTGTCAGTGTCCAGCAGGCACTTAGCATAAGGCTTACTGATCAAAGGGACGAGTTTACAAGGCTCGTGGAAACCGTGGAAGGAAATGTGTCACAATTAAAGATTATGGAAGAGTTGATTGTGTCTAATGTATAAAAATTGAATGTTCTTTTTTGATAACCACTTTAATGAGACATAGCTCGCTCCCTAAATAATTTACCTATTTAAAAGGTACAACCCAAGGATTTTTAGCATTTCACACAGCTATGCAACCCGCATCACAATCAGTTATAAAACCTTTTTATCTACTCAAAAAAGAACTTAATGCGGTTAGCTAGTTAGTTAGTTACCTAGTCTTTTGAGATAGGGTCTCACTGGGTGGTTTAGGCTGACTTTGAACTCACTTTGTAGCCCAGGCTGGCTTTGAACTCACGGTGATCCTCCTGTCTCAGCCTCCTGAGTACTGTGAGGTATGCAGCATCACACCCCATCCTAACACATTTTAGTGTCAGCTCATAAAATTGGAATCATAGGATAGCATGAGATTTTGCCACTGGCTTCTTTCACTTAGCATAATATTCCGAGGGTTCGTCCATCATTTATCGTGTGTCAGTTTCCATAACCTGGAAAGTGTCTGTCATTTTCTATGTTCTGGAAGAGCCTGTGAGGAATTACTATTAATTATTCTTTCGATATTTGGTAGAATTCATCTCTAAGGACATTCCTTTGTGGGTAGATTTTTGATGACTAATTCAGTCCCTTTTCTTTTTCTAGATCTAGTCTGATTGTCTTTTGCTTCTTGAGTCAATTACTATTGTTTGTGTGTTTCTAGGAATTTGTCTGTTTCATCTGCGTTATCTAATTTATCGGCATGTTATTGCTCCTAGTATCCCTTTGTAATCCATTTACTTCTGTAAGGTCAGTAATAATGTCCTCCTCTTTCATCTCTAACTTGTAATATGAGTTTTCACTTCTTCATTTTCTTGGACAAATCTAGCTAAAGATTTGCCAAATTTATTGAACGCCTCAACGACCCAACTTTTGATTTAGCTGATTTTTCTGTTGTTTTTGTGTCTTCTATTTTATTACTTTGCACTCTAATCTTTTATTTTTTTAATTGAGGTAGAATATGCCTAACATAAAATCGAGCATCTCGACCATTCTTTTTTTTTGTCTTTTTTCTTTTTATCGGTACCGGGGATTGAACTCATGACTGCCTGCTTTCAAGGCAGGCGCTTATGCCGCTGAGCTAAATCCCCAGCCACTCTTGACCATTCTTTAACTGTGCAGTTCAGTGGACCTAAGTGCATTTGTATTGTTGTGTAGGCATCACTGCTGTCCATCCTAGAATTCTTTTTATCTTATAAAACTAAATTCTGAATCCTTTGACCAATGACTCCTTCTCCACTCTTCCAAACCCTTGATGGCCACCATTTTGCTTTGTCCCTGTAAATCTGACTATTCTAGGGACCTTATAGAATCATGCAGTATTTGCTCTCTTTCACTTAGCATGTCCTTATGGCTCAGCTATCCTGTAACATGGGTTGGAATTTCCTTTCTTTTTAAAAGCAGATGTATAAGTCCATTATACGTTCTTGTTATCCACAATAGCACAAAGGTGGAAGCAACCTAGTTATCTATTGATGGATGAAAGGAAAAATGTGGTCTTCCTAAGCAACGGAATATTATTCAGCCTTAAATATTTGCTTCCACTCTTCCAGTCTGACCCTCTTTCCTTCCTTCCCTAGCTTGTTTCTGAGGTTTAGTTTGTTATTCTCCGTGTCCCTTGAGCTGGAAGACTATGTCACTCACTTTTCATGTTCCCTTTTTTATGTAGATCTTTACAGTGATGAATTTCCCTCCGAGTTTGAGCCACAAGATTTAGTATGTTGTAACTTTGTTTTCATTAGGGGGTAGTTTTTTATTATCTTTCTTGTGATTTCCTCTCTGACCCACTGGTCATTTAGAAGCGTGTTGTTTGATATTGGCATATTTGTGTGTTTTCCAAATATAGCTTAATGATTTCTAACTTTATTCCATTGTGGTCAAAAAACATAAATGCATTTTTTCATCTCTTCTAAACTTCTAAATTTCTGATTTAGCATGTGGGCTGTCCTGGAGACAGTCCTGCATGCACTGAAGGTTCTCCTCTGCTGGTTGTAGGTGGAGTATTCTGCAGATCTCTACTAGGTCTCTTCATGAACAGTTACTTGTTTGTCGTCTGACCTGTTGACATTCTTGCTGGTTTTTCTAACCATTATATTAAGTAGAGATAATGAAGTAGACATGTTGAATTATTTATTTTTCTTTAGTTTTGTTTTTGTTTCATGTGTTTTGGTGCTCTGGTATTAGGTGCACCAATGTTTATAATTGTTATATCTTTCCAGTACATTGATCCTCTTATTACAAAATAGCCTTTTTATCATCCCCAGGAACATTTTTTTGCTTCTGCTTGTCTTTTTGTTTTTGTTTTTTTGAGACAGTGTCTTGCTATGTAGTTCTGGTTCATAATGATTCATAATGATTTTCTTGCCTCAGCCTCTCAACTGCTGGGATTACAGGTATGCAGTACCATCACCAGCTGCCAGGAACATTTTTTGTTTTAAAGTCTATTTTGTTGGTTAGTAGTATATCTAGCTTCTAATGGTTGATGTTTACATAATAGATCCCCCCATCTGTGTGTGTGTGTGTGTGTGTGTGTGTGTGCGTGCGCGTGCCCATGCATGTCTGCTGGGCCTTGTACATGATAGGAAAGTGCTTTGTCACTAACATACATACAGCCTCATCTTTTATTTGAATCTAGAGTGTATCTCCTAGAAACAACAGATAGTTAGATCTTGATCTTTCTCGGTCTGATCTGTGCCTTTAGGTTGGATTCTTTAATCCAATCACAGTTAGTGGTGTTATGGGTATAGTTGAAATTATACTCTTCTTTTTTTAAAAAATTACTTGTCATTTTTATTCTCCTATATTTCTTACTGCTGTCTTTTGCACTCATTTTCTAGTGCAAAATTTTTACTTCTTTAATAATATTTTTGTGATTTCCTTATTGGTTGCTGTAGGACTTGTACATTGTACTTTGCAGCATGACCTATAGAGATGCTTCCCCTAGTGTTCTCCCCGACTTTGACTTCTAGCCATTTTACTATGCTGTGTCTGTGAGTGTCTCTGTGTCTATCCTACTTGGAATTTGCAGAGCTGCTTGGATGTATTGAATACATTTTTAAAATCAGAATTAGGAGGTTTTCAGCCATTATTTTTAAAATATTCTATCTGCTCCTTTATTTTCTCGCTGTGGAATAGCTATATAATGATCTAAATATTTTTAAAACCCTCAGTCATCTTAGCCGAGGTGCAATGTACCTGCTTCATCCTGAGGCTGCTCATGAACCCGAGGTCTGGGGAAGGAGCAGCTAACGTGTTCCCTGCCCAGGTCTGATAGTGGCATAGGGGCTGGGGCTGGTGGCCAATGCACTGATTCTTTTCCAACCTTATGATATGAATAGAGAGGTCAGAGTTCTACTTTTTGAACTTATGGGAATCCCATATGTTCCACATGCAGCGTAGTGGCACTGGGCACTGCAGGAAAATGGGGAGCCCCTAAGCAGAGGCAGAAGGTGCTGGAGCCAATTCTGAACGTTGCTGAAGGGAAGCTCCCCGATGAGGGCAGCTGGGTCAGGCAGGGCTTCACCTCCTGCTACCACCAGTGCTGGCCCAAGAAGGCAGAACAGCCAGGAGGGTCTGCAGCTTGCTTCTTACCCTACAGGCATGCAGTCCCCACACGGTGTGCCAGCCACGGAGCCCAAGGGTGACAGTCATATCACATCTCCCCTAAAAACTGAGTGTAACACTGAGCTTAGCATGTTACTACTAAGTGAGCATCTGTTAGTTCATTTAGGTCTCTCAGCAAGATGCTACAGGGATCTCCAGTTGTCATTTGATAAAACTGAGGCCCAGAGATGTGAAGTGACTTGCCTAAGGTCATGCAGCGTTCACACACTTGCCTAAGGTCTCAAAGCTGGGGTTGCAACTCAAGGCCTAGAAACTCCTGAACTTGTGCTTTTTCAAAGACATCCTGCCACTGCCCTTTGCACCCAGACTTGGTCTTTACCATTATTTCCAGAAAATTGGTTTCTTTAGAAAGATGGGCTGGGAGCTGTGGGTGTGACTCAGCAGCATGGCACCTGCCTGGCAAGTGTGAGGTCCTGAGTTTGGTTCTTGGTTCAAAAAAAAAAAAATGCAGTTTAAATGTTGCCAAAGTAAAATATGGGCTTCTAGGGGGGAAAAAAACCCCAAAAAACAAAGGATAAGGGTTTTGTATGTCAAAGCCGTAGCTGCCCTGTCTGACCACATCAGGGTGCCCAGTAATTTCCCGTCGGTCCAGCCTCAGGGTATCTGCTGCCAAGGGGAAGTCAGAGGTCAGGTGGGCCGGCTATGATGGCAGCAGAGCCCACCAGCTGCAGGAGAGGCACAGTTGATGTCCACTGGGATCTGCAGATTAACAGAGCAGGACCAGAGGACCTGAGCCGGCAGCGTGCCAGGCCTGTCCATGCTTGATGAGGCCCTCCTGTGTCCCTGGGGAGACACACAGAAACAGTGCTGGCCATCCTGGGTTTGCCAGGAGGGTCTGGCTCCTCCTGGGGCCTATGTGAGGCCTTCGAGAGGAGAAAGACAGCCCAGTGGGGGTGACTTCCAGGTGGGAGTTGCTGTCTGACCCAGAGCCCTTTTGGCCAGAGCTGCACCTTAGGGAGGGGGTGTGGGGCATGGTGAGAGCAGGTGCCCAAATGCTGACTCTGTGTGGAGAGCAGGGAGAAACCATCCAAGGTGTTAGGGAACTGGCTAGGATTCCTGTTGGGAACAGTCATACTGGTGGTAGGCTGGAGGCCACTAGGCTGCTGCAGAAACCAGCCTGCAAGTGTGGACAGAAGACTGGGTGACAGACAGACCCGAGGGAGGCTAAGCAGGGTGGGGCCAAGGCATTGGGGAATAAATGCCAGGAAGAAGAGGAGTTTACTTTCAAGCACAAGTCAAGAACAAACTAAGAAAGTATCAGATGAGATGAAGGCTATCAAAGCGTCTTTTGATGATCTGACGAGTCCCCCAAACTGACTTCTCCATGACATACTGTACAGACACTGCTCAAGGCCCACAATACTTGTTGTATTGTTGTAATGTTGAGTCAGAGTTCACAAGGACACACAATTTATAGGATTTGACCCAAAAAGTCAAATGCAGAAGACAGCAAGAGATCTGTTCACACACTAGAGACCCAAAGAATCCAGCTAAGAGCTTGGATCCCACAGCAGTGTCCTGAACAAGTCCAGCTGAAGACCTACAGCCCATGGCAGTGTCCTCCATGCGTCTGGTTGGAGGCCCAGAGCCACAACAATGTCTTATGCAAGTCTGAATCAAGGATCTGCTCTGGGAAGGCTCAAAGGCCAGTGGTGGAAGCTAGAAACTCTGCACCAGCGGGATGAAGGATCAGTGTCAGCGGGCTGAGGGATCTGCACAGGAGCCAGGAAGTGACACTCAAGGTAAGGACCAGGGCTCCCCCAAAAGAGCCATAGTCATTCTCAGTGACAGCAAAGACCTAATCTCTAATGATGGCAACAGCTGAGTTCACATCAGGAAAACCAGCGTGACAAGCTTCTCCAGGAGAATCAACAGCGCATGTCTTCCCCTCCAGTTCTCCAAAAGGAGAATTGTTGGCAACGATCCCCAGGTGGGCCTTCCACACCCAGCACCACGTGATTCAGTTCAGCTGGGTGGTACAGGTTGACCATTAGTTAACTCACTGCAGGGGTCCACAGAAGTGTTTCCATTTTCAGTTTTTGAAATCAGAAGAGCTGCTATGGTAGTGTGTGGCTGTAATCCCAGCATTTGGAAAGCTGAGGCAGGAGGGTCATTGAGAGTCGGAAGCCAACCTGAGCTATGTACTGAGTTCAAGGCCAGCTTGTACTACAAAGCAAGAAGGAGAATTCTCGAAGAAGAAGAAGAAGAAGAAGAAGAAGAGGAGGAGGAGGAGGAGGAGGAGGAAGGGGAGGAGGAGGAGGAAAAGAAAAAGAAGAAGAGGAGGAGAAAGAAGATATATAATTGCAACTTCAACCTGGACATTTGTCTTTATACTGGTACAATCAGAAAGTGTAATTTAAATGATTCTTTGTGGGGGAAGCCTACAAAGACAAAAGTGTCCAGGGACACGAAGTCACCACACAGCCCTGAAGAGGGCTGGGGCTGGTTTGCACTGGGTGGCCAGATGTGGTGCTCTGATGCTGGGACACAAACCTCTGCTGCCTTTTGGCTAAAGTTCAGGCAGGGTCCATGCACCACTCATAAGGGCCTTGATACTGTTGAGGGGGCATCTTGGTGAGGTCAAATGAAACAGCTTCTGATTTATAGTGCGAAGATCAGAGTTCAAGTTTGAGCTCTGCATATTGCCCTTCTGGGCAACCCTTGTCAAATCTCTTGACCTTTCTGGGCATGGACTGGGATAGGATAGGGACCCAATGTCCTTTCTCTGCATCTCCCTCTGCCCTTCCCAACCACACCCAGCCTGGCAGCTGCTTCTCAACCACTGACCTGAGAGCAGAAATTCTCCAAGCCTCAGCTTCCAACACACTTGAGACACCCTTGGGGAGCAGTGGTTACCCTCTGGCAGGGACTCCGGGGGTGTGGTTACCTGTGACTTGGTGTCCTGTTAAGCCGGGCATGGGAGAAGTCGGAGAGGGCTCAATCCCAGGGGAGGGCCATTCCTGCGCCAGCCGCCCAGGCTGCTAATGCAACCCAGATGTCAGACAGAACACAATCATCTCCCCCACCCATCTGGCAGCTCGGGTTTCTTGGAGATTGCAAAAGAAAAAGAAAAATAGAGCTGGGAGAGAATGGAGTCCTGGAACAGCTGAAGTCTTAAAGGCAGGCTGGGAATAGTTTGGGGGTCTTGTTGGGGGAGGGGCAAGGAGGCAAAGGAGGAAGCTGGCCCAGGCCCCTTCCCTTGGCCACCCTTGGACCAATGCTTCTCACCTTACCTTGGGTCAGACTGATCCTTGAGGGCTTGGGGTATCCAAAGGCGGCCAGCAGGCTGCTCAGCCCATCCCCTGGGGTTGCCTGGGACTTTTAACCCTGCCCTCCACTGTGACCTCACAGCAGCACTGTGTCTTCTCTGAGGTCACAGTGCCTGGAACCAGAGCTGGGGACAGAGCAGGACTGTGGGTACGTAGGATTTCCCCTGCAGAACCTCAGGGACCTCACCCTTCCTAGCTGGGTACAGTGAAGAAATGTTCTCAGGTTTGGAAACAAAGGTTTGGAACCTTTGGTTAGTTCAGATCTGCTATGGTTCGGGTGTGGTTGGAGTGTGTCCCCTAAGGGTTGGTGTCTTGGAAGTTTGGTTCCCAGGGCGACAATGTGAGAAGTAGTGGGACCTTTAAGGAGGTGGGGCCTAGAGAGAGATTATTAGGTCATTGGGGCTTTGCCCTTGGAGGGGATTGGGTAGTTCTCCAGGGACCCTGTTACTTCTCAGGAAAAGGCTGCTACAGAGAGCAAGCTTGGCTTTCTCTCTTGTGCTGGCTTCCTCTCTCACCAAGAGACATGGTACTGCAAGCTCCCACCATGGTGTCATCATCAGGTAGCTGTCCCCAGCACTGGTGCCATGCTGTTTGGACTTTCAGCCTTCAAAACTGAGGGCTAAAGAACCTCTTTTAAAAGTTCCCCCTCAAAAAAAAAAAAAAAAAAAAAACCAGATTCCGGTGTTTTATTATAGTAATAGAAAACAGACAAGACCCATCCATGGCTTGGTTGGGAAACTGAGGGCTTTTTCCAGCACCTGGGCTGTTTACATGTTATAAAAAATCCACAAAGGAGGGAAAGGAAGAGGAGGAGGGGAAAAAAGGAAAGTGTAGAGGAGGGAGAGAGGGAGGAAGGCAGGTGGCCAGCAGCATCCTGTGTGTGTCTCCATGGAGGGAAGCCTGAGCCCAGGCCGGTGGCCCTTCAGGGAGCCAGCTGCAGGTAACAGCACAGGGGACTCCTCTGGAACCAGGCTGTCTGGCTTCAGGGCCTGGACTGTGGCATTCTTGTGCTTGGCACAGGACCTGGGATGTCGTGAGTGCTCAGAGAATGTCAGCAGGGATGGGTGTTGCTGGGGGCTGCACAGTGACTGCTGCCTAGTAGGTGGTGACGTGGTGCCCGAGCCCAGGGCCAAGACTCAGGCCACCCCCACTCTGCCTCTGCTCCCGAGGCCCTCGGCTCACAGTGTGGTGGCTCCAAACCCAGCTGTCAGGCAAGCAGCCCATGTGCGAGCCTCAGCACTGCCTCTTATCAGCTATGTAGTTTGGAGAAAGGATCCTATCTTCCTAGGCCTCAGTTTTCTCCTCTGTAAAATGGTGATAGAAGAAGTCCTGCTTTGTGGAACCTAATGAGCTATTCTTTTTGAAGTGCTGGCCAGAGCATCTGACACCACACACACACACACACACACACACACACACACACACACACACGCGCGCATGCATGCATGCATACATGATCATGGGCTGCTAGGACTCTGATACTAACATGTCCACTCAGCTGTCTTGGCTTGGAAAGACCTAGAGGTTTGAGCTGTATTAGGGCTGGGAGCCACCGAGCAGCTTTGGTCCTCCTTCCCAGCAGGAGCTGCCTCTGGGACCTGCAGGGAGCCCTGGTGACCAGGCTGTGCTCTGTCAGGGGTCTGCATAGGAGCAGGAAAGCCTGGCTACCAGGATGGCCTCTTCTTTGCTGAGGACTGTGCTCCAAGAAGAGGGTGTGGCTGGAAGGTACCCAGGGCCACCGAGTGCCATCAGCTCCCCTCTGGCTCAGGCAGATGCCTGGACTTGCCATGTGCTCACCTGGCCTGGCTCCAACCAGCAGGTGTGGTTGCAAGGGTGAGGGGTGGGCCACCTGTGGGGCTCAGGGCTGTACCTGTACATCCTTCCTGCATCTGGGTGGCCGGAAGGAGTCTGAGGCCAGTTTCACATCATCAGTTCTCCTTTCTAAAGGCACATATGGTGACTTGGAGCCCTAGAGCCCCCAGGTGTCAGCACTCACCTTCCTGGTCCCCCTCTGTGGGGTGACAGGGCATAGGCCGAGCACCGGGGACAGGACACATCTGGTCTTGATCAGCTCATGAGACCTCTGGAAGAGAACACATCAGCCCAGAGTGGTGTCTGTCACCTAGTCACAGCTGCCTTCCTGTACTCTAATGCACTGGCTCTACAAAGAGTTTATTCAGAAAATAACCTGGACATCACAGTCTGAAGGGCACACGCGGGCCTGAGTGAGGGCCACATCCTCATGGAGAGAGGAAAGGGAGGTGGGGGACCAGGCTTGAATCTTCCATACCCTCCTCCAGCAGGAACTGTCTTTATCCAGTCCCCAAACTGCTTCCTTTTGGGAGGCAGGGTCTACAGTCAGCCCACATGCAGAGGAAGTGATTCTGAGCCTTCTGCAGGGTGCTACATCCCCAAGGGCTGGGTGTGTGGCTCTCTGAAATGAAGATTCTCCCTTCTGTGATTGGGACACATTGTTATTCTGAATTCTGGAGATTCCAAGAAATCTCAGCTCTTGTGGTGCTAACATTTTGTAAAGTTCTAAATTCAGCAACTCTGCGATCTGTCATTCCCTCTGGGCAGTTGGCCGCCAGGGCCAAGGGCTGGCCTTTGTCTCCCCGGGACAAGGTGGTGATTGTGTGGGCTTGGACTCATGCCCTGCCCTCGTGGCCTGCTGGGTCTCTCTGAGGGAGTGTGGGGTACAGCCAACGGGGACCCCTCAGAGCTCCCGGAGCTCCAGCTCCAGGGCGAGGGACACAAGTGCTGGTGCCCCAGGAAGGGCTGGTGGAGCTGGTGCCCAAGCCCTGGCCCTGTCTCCCACAGCATCCTTCCTGGACTTGGCTTTCTGCACAGAACCACCAACCTTCTAATAGGACCGAGAAAACCTTCGCGTCTCTCTGAGGCCATGGGGACCAAGCCTGTGACTCAGGATGACACATTTTCAGTGATTTCACCAGGCCCAGCCCACATAAGTCTTCTGTTTCACTCCCAGGGCTGTGCCCACTGTTGCCCAGCACACAGCACACTCAGAGACTGGAAGACAGGTTGGCTGGCAGACCAGTGTGAGCCAGGATGCTCCCCGAATCACTGTGTGACCTTCAGAAAGTCCCTGCACCTATCTGGGCTCATCCCTGCCGGGGGCCACTGGATAGTAACTCAGCATAGCAATGAGGAATAAATGGGGTCCCATCTGGTCAAACCTGACACGGTAGGAGGGGACACAGCTGACCACCCCACCCTTCCAGGTTGCTACTCAGCACAGAGCCCACTTTGCTGAAGGAGACTGGGTGGACTCACAATGACTCAGAGAGTGATATTCTGCATTTCAGAGAATTTTTTGGTTTTTCAAAGGTTGATGGTGGGGCAAAAGAGGAAGAGTCTAAAGGCCTTGGACAGCTGAGATTTTAGGCACATGTAATAGTGGTGGTGGTGATGGTGATGATGGCAGGGATGGTGGTGGTGGTGGTGATGGTGGTGATGGCGGTGGTGGTGGTGGTGATGATAGTTCCTCTTTCCTAAATTTCAACCATAAGCCAAACACTTTGCACTCATGAGCATAACTCCTCTCAACTTTCCACCTGATAGATACTGCCCTCCATACTTGAATTTAGGAAACTAAGGCATCGGGAGACCCAAAAACATCCCCAAGCTCTTGCTGCCAGTAAATAGCAGAGGCAGGGTTTGAACCCAGGCCCTCAGGTCTAGCAGCCAGAGTTGTGTTTCATTTTGCCTTGACTAGAGAAGAGAGAGGAGACAGGGCCACACAGTAGAGGGTGCCGGGCCTCCAATAGCCCATGCCGGGGAACCAGGGCTTTTTTCAGAAGATATAGAGTGGTCATGTCTTCCCCCAGCCATGTGTCTCCCAATTTTCTTTTTGTCATTTTTAGAAATTCACGGCTGCCCGTGGTTGTTGGGGCAGGAGAGATAGACACAGACCAGGAGGCTCCACACGGCCATGCACTCTCATGAGCCACACATGCCTGCGGCATATGCGGATAATCACCCCGATGTACACGGTGGCCAGGCTGGGCTCCCCCAGCCCCTTCCTGTTAGCTGTCTTGCCTGGTGCTGGCTGGTCACCCTAGTAGCGATGGTGAACCTTCGGTGACACAAACAGCCACTGTAGGGCGCGTGCTGTAGGTTCGCCACCACTGCCCTCAAGTGTGCATGGGGGATGCACCCTTGCAGGTCACAACTCACATGTGTGCCCCTTGCCCAGGCTTGGTCCTGTGTGTGCACAGCAGGCACCTTGGCCTCGAGGTTCTGCACCCTCTTTCCACACATGGGGTTCTGACCTTTTGGGTCCAGGGAACCAGGCAAGGTGGAAGGGACAGTCAGCGCCCAGGAAGGAGTCCAGAGGGTAATTTGCAAGGCCTGGGGACAGCAGACTTGCCGGGGACTTGCCTTAGGTCTCTGCCCGATTTCTAGCCCTCAGAAGGGACGCTGGCTCCTGAGATGTGGCTAGTGGCAGGCAGAAGAGCACCCCGCTGTGCATGGCTCTGTGGGTCCCCCATTTAGAGGTCTGCTTAGAGCCGGGATGGGACTGAGGCCTGAGCTCTGTCCCATAGCCACTCAGGCTCTGTGGTCCTGGAAGCTACCTCGCCTGCCCTGGCCCTGGCCTGCATGTCTGTGCAGTGGAGGCCCAGCGGAGCTGTGCGAAGCCTCTGGGGTGGGGCATGTGCATGCAGCTGGACATGGGAGCCTGGTTGTCCTTCTGGGGCTCTAGCTTCACCCTCTCCCCCTGAGCTTCATTCTGCTGTGGACTCCACACCTTTCCCACCCAGGGCCTCCCCACTGCCCGCTGCCTTGCAGGTGCCCAAGGATTCCTTTGAGCCTGGCAGGCAGTGGACAGTGGGGAGTCCTGGGCCTACCTCGGGGATCTTTTGCCCATGGGCTGGCTGTTTCTAGCCAGGGCAGAATCATTAGAAGGCTGTCCCTTTCTTCACTACTGCCTGCCACCTGCTAGCTGGGCCTCTTCCCATCTGTCACTGCCAGTGCCCAGCATGACCGTCATCTGCCCTGAGCCGTGCCCAGCCCTTCCCTTCCCTCTCGCCCTGCCCCACCAGAGCCAAGACTCTTGGCGAGAGGGCCATGCGGACAAACCCCCGAATGGCCAGGCCTGATACTTCCGTTTCTCAAGGCCATCCAAGGCCTGTCCCTGCCTCCCGTCCATCTCTGTGTCCCTCACTCTCCTTCTTTGGCAACCCCCAGAACACACCACCATCACTTCCCCTCCCCCCGTCATGTAACAGCTGCCCTGCACTGGTGTTCACACCCCCATTCTCCAGATGCAGCCAGAGATCTCAAAACACCAGGCAGACCTCACTACCCACAATCTTAGTCCTTCCCTGGCTCCCCGTCACTCCCAGGCTGACATTCAGGTGTCTCAGCCTTCAGTCCTCCATGCTTCCTGCCACTGGTCCTTTGCACCTGCAGCTACTCTATCTGCATAGAGCCCTTGCCAATGGCTTCACCTGGCTCTTCCTGCTCCTCTGTGACCTCCTTCCAGATCCCAAAGCATAGAGCCCTACTTTTCCTGACCTCGTGCCTCAATGTATAAATGGGTGCTTAGGTGTGTTCGTTCCTTCGGATCATTCACCAAGAATTTATTGAGCACCTACTGTGTGTACAGCCCTGCCCAGGTGCAGGGGACCTTCCATAATGACTGAGAAGCACAATGGAAGAACTTGGCTTATAGTCTGATAGGGTGACGGACAGTAAAGAAATAGATTGACACGGCTGTGTCACGGCATTGGTCATATTCCAACAGGATGTGACAACCCAATCACGGACACAGAACAGGGGGCAATCACAGGGGTCTGTGGTGATCCAGGGGAACAGGGAATGGCTCGTGCAAAGGCCCTGAGATTAGGCGAGGCAATGAGGAACTTTTCTGACAGTGCTGGTTCAGAAGGAGCCCAGGCTGGCTGGGAGGGGTTGAGGTGCAGGGTTGAGAATCCTCCCGCCCCCCGCCATGTTCCTGCTCCCACCTCCGCCCCCAGCTGGGCAGCTCTTTTCTGGGGAAGACAGATGGGTGCTTGTCTTGAGAGTCCCCCCCTTCCTCGGCCACTCTGAACACTTGCAGTGGGGACAGGAAGTGTCAGCCCTCGCCTCCCAGCTGCCCGGGTGGAACGCTACTGAGCCAGGCTGGCGTGCTCAGGGAGAGACAGAGGCTCCATTGAGCCTGCTCCCTGGACTGTGGGGCTCAATAGCCACACTGAGGACCAGGGACATCAGCCCGCATGTGTGCCCAGGAAGTGGCTATCCAGCCCACTGCCCAGCCCCCTCCCCATGCCACCTGACCCCCCTGGCTTCTTATCCCAGGCTGGGGGCAACATCCCAAGGGCCCCTCTGCCCTTCTCCTCCAGACCCTCAGTGCTTTCTTGTAAGATGCAGAGTGTGGGGTGCAGGGCTGCTCGGAGGGCTTCCTGGAGGAAAAGGCCTGGCTCTACAGCCAGGGGAGTACTTTGTAGGTCCCCTGAGCCACCAGCAGAGCCAGAGGGTGTGCAAATAGCAGGCCCAGAGGAGGAAGGGACAGAGATGGTGCCCAAGTTCCCACAGGGCCACACTGCATCTGTTTCTCAAGCCTGGCTGCCGCCTCCTAGTGGGCATTTGTTCTGGAAGAATCTTGAGCATTTTGAGCCCAGAGATAACAACACAGATCCCATGTCAGCCACCCCAACCCCATGCCACAGCGAGGCGGATGTCAACACGGAGACCCACACTGCCCGCCAAGTCAGGAGGCAGCTGTGGAGGCCTTCAGTGGACCTGGCACCCTGGACCTGTCCTGCTCTGTCCCATCCCCGGGAAACTGAGCCCCAGATGGCAAGGAGACCTGGCCCAGCCTCCGAGCACACTGGAGGGTGTTAACAGGGTGGACACGGGCTAAGGAACACCCTCCTTTAATCTGTGCAGCTTCCTGCCCCAGGAACAGTTCTGCCCTGGACAGACTCTGCCTGTGCACCTCAAAACACCCCCCTAGGGGGCTGGGGATTTAGCTCAGCGGCATAAGCACCTGCCCTGCAAGCAGGCAGTCGTGAGTTTGATCCCCGGTACCGGAAAAAAAGAAAAAAATACACCCCCTAGAAGAATCCCATTAGCCCCGCCTAGCACCCCATTTGTTCACAGCCCTCTCACGTGCTGGACTGGCCCCTTGCTCGGTGTTCTTTCCTACTGGCTTTAAGATCACGGCACCAGGTGACACTTGTCTTAATAGCTGCCCCACTCTATGTCCAGTATGAGTATGGTGGAACCCAGTACCTATCTGCTGAGGGTATGAATGGAGAACCCCACAATAGGCAAGATAAATGCACATGGAGGCTCTCTCCACAGCTGATCCTGCAGAAGACAATGTGGGCCCTGACGTCCCAGACATGTGTCAGACACAGCCAGGCCAGACGTGGCAGGGCCTGAGCTCTGTTTGGTGAAATTGAGGCCCGGGAGCTGAGCCATGACACAAGATAGAGCAGAGGGCTAAGCCAGGGTCCCTTGGCTTCTGGGCATCCAACTAGCCAGTAGCCCCTGTGTCTACAGCCAGGCACTGTCTTTTCCCAGCAGCGAGGCCCACTGGGACCTGAGCGTGCCTTTGCCAAGGCAAACACCTGTGAAGAGGTGGTGACAGGAGGGTCTTGCAGGCCTGAGCACCTTTGCTTCCCTGTGCAGACAGCCGGGCCCCAGCAGCCAGGTTCACTCTATGATCCTTGTTCCCTATGATAGCTTCCAGATGCCAAGGATTCACAGATCTGGGCTCTGCTGTGCCCCCTCCCCGCCCCAGCACCTCCGCCAGGCCTGCTACTAGGAGCTGGATCATGTACCCCATCCCAGTCTGCAGCCAGTGAGCTGAGCAGCCCTGGGCTCCATTCCCTACTACTTATGTGGCTTGAGCCATTCACTTGCCTGCTCTGTGCCTCGGTTTCCTGGGCTGTCAAATGGGGACACCATGGAGGAGAGAGAGACAGCCTCTGACCAACATTCCCATGGTTATAGTGTCCTGTGGGGTGACAGTTCCCACAGTGGGGCCCCAGACGTGCCGTACAGCCTCCTCCAGGGATTCATTAGAGATTTGGATGCTGCGTTCGGAGAGCAGGACCCTGAAGCAGCCTGCTCTGTGGAGTCTGAGCTGGGGCCCTGGATCAGAAGGACAGCATTTTACGGATGTGCCCAGCCAAGGCCTGGGTGTGCAGATGTGAGCCAGCCCGTCCCCATCCCGTAGAGGGGGCACATTCCCTCCTCCACTCAGGGTACTGTAGGGCTACTGTTAGGCTCCACAGACAAGGTCAAACAGAAGGGCAGTGCTTCCTTCAGGAGGGAGATCCCATGGAGACTGGTGGTACGTCTTGCTGTGCCCAGTGTGTACCCTGCACTAAGGCTGGGTACCCCAACCCCTGCTCCTCAGCATCCCAGTTGCCATAGGTGACCTAGTGCCATTCTGTGGCCTCCTGGACCCCAGAGCGTTCATGTGGCAGAGAGGGAATGTGATGCCAGCGAGAAGGACCAGGGTTCAAGGCCAGCACATATTTGCTTTGTGTCCTTGCATGGGTGACTTGACCTCTCTGGGCCTTGGTTTCCTTGTCTGGAAACCAGGTCTCAGCGAAGCCAGCTCTAAGCCTGGTGTGGGGGTGAACTCTGTACCGTGCACACGTTCTCAAACGTGGAAAGTTTATTCCTCTCTTACCTCCCGCTGTTTAGAGGAGGAGATGGAGGCCAGAGAGGAGGTGATTTATGTTGGGGCTACAGCCTCTGCCAGGCAGCCGCAGGAGCCCCAACCCCAGGCTCCTGCTGGAGTGGCCCAAACTGCTGACTTGAGCGTTTCGCCGGCCAGGGCAGACCAGATCTGTATTCTGGCACTCGGCCGCCCTGCACGCCCTTCCCCCATCGCTATTTTGAGCTGAGCTCCCCATCTGTCCCCTCCTCCCACGGCCCTGGCCCTCACACCCAAAGCCTCACTGCAGGCCAAGGCCTTTCCACCTCTGAACCCTCGACCTTCTCTGTGCAGGGCCTCGTGGACCAGGCAGTGCTGGACCCCATCCAGCCAGGCCTTGCTGGGGAGGGCGTCGTGCAGAGCTGGGGCCCAGGGCCTATAGATTAGGTGCTGCTGGCCAGAGTGGTCAGCACTGCCCAGGAAGCATGTCCTGGGGACAGAGAGACCCCCACCCATACCCCAGGCTCAGGGATATCACCTTCCTGTCCCCCTTTCTTTTAGCCTCATACCTTGTCTGTCCTGGCTTCTGAGCCCCAGTATAGACCTGGGCTCTCAGAAAAGCAGAACAGATCAAGGGTCCTACATGGTCAGCCACGCAGAGCCTGATGGGAAATAACATGGCAGTTTGTGTGGCTTCTTTAAATTCTAATTGAAATCACCAGCGCAGCTTGCTGGAGGCCAGATTAGGGCAGGATGGACCAGGAGCCAAATGAGGTGTGCAGACCACACCATCCCCTGGGAGTTTGGGGACTCAGTCTTCTTTGGAAGGGTCAGCCTGGGACTCTGCGGGTGGAGTGAGGATCCCAGGAAGGATCCCCCTGAGCTTGCCCTTGAAGGGCACAGGGACATTCATTGGTGGAAAAGAGGAAAGGCTATAGGCAACCACTAAAGCAAAGGCACTGGGTGGCGTATCACTTGCAGGAAGTGACTGGTTTGATTTGAATGTAAGCTTTATAGAAGAATTGAACAGCAGCTAAGGGTAGAGGATAGGCTGGAGCCTCATGGGGAAGGAGCCTCACGGCTCATGCTTTATCTCAGTCCTGCAGGGATGGGACCCTAAGGCGAAGGCAGCCTTCTGAATGCTTGGAGGGGAAGGGGCACTGCCTGGCTGAACTGGCCTAGCTATAGCAGGAGAGAGGGTACAGTCAGGAGAAAGGGCCTGCTGGGCCCCTAGGCACACAGCAGCTCGCTCCCAACAGCAAGCCCCAGGACGGCTGCGTGCAGATGTGACAGCCACTCCTGGGCAGTCACGTGAGAGGAGGGAAGCCCTTGTCTTTTGCAAGGCCCTGATTCGGATGTTTTCCACCCCTTTGCGCTGGCCCCTCTTCCCCTCCCGTCCGCAGCCCCATCGTGCAGTTGGCTGGAGGAGAAAAGCCAGAAGCAGGAAACAGATAACCCAGGGAGGGGCTGCACATGTGATTAAAAGTCTTCCTTTTCCAAAAACCTCAGCCTGAGATTGCTTCAGATGGTGGCAGCAGGCGCCGCGGGCTTTAGAGCCAGAGGTTTGGTCGAGTGATGGCCACAGTGCCTGGCGACCTGTGTGTGAGAGCAGAGGTCCCCGAGCCCAGATCCTGGGGGGCTTGGTGGTCCCAGGAGGCTCCATTCGCTTCCACACTGGTTTCCGCTTCCCCTCTGGGTGGCTTCCTGTCATCTGCTTGTCTCCGCTGTCTCCTCTGCTGGGTCTTACTCCTGCTTGGCTCTGTGCACCCTGCCCCGTCCCTCCCAGGGCCTCCCCCTCTGCTCTATCTCAGCCCCTTCCCTCCTCGCCACCCCCCAGCCGTGCCCCCTCCCCAGGGTTTTCCTGAGGCCTTTTCCTGTCACTGTGAAAGCATCCATTGTTCCCTGCACTTTGACAAACCCTAGTGTTGTGGAATCAAGATGGCATTTTTGCAGCGGCTTCGCTGGGAACGGGGTGGGAGGGTGCCCAGGAGGCTGAGCTGCGCAGGAACCCTGATGGGACGGGGCCATGTGAGGAAGGAGGACGCTGCCGCAGACAAGGAGGCCTTGAGGCCCGGAGGAAGCTGACCTCTCACGGCAGCGTCCTTCCTCCCTCCCTGCATCCTGCAGGCCGCACAGCCCGGCCCACCTGTCCCGCTGCCCCACCTGTCCCTCTGCCCCGCCGCTTCCTCTGCCTCCCCGCAGCCTCCACAAGCCTGGCCCGTGCATGTACCATGCGGACTCTTGAGTTGCTGGGTTTTTGGGAGGTCCCCAAGGTGATGCTTTAGAGCACAGACCGGAAAAAAAGGCCTTGGTCCTGGCCCTCGACCGGCCTGGTTTTGGACCTGGCCCACTGCTGCCTGATTCTGTGATGTCCGGCACCGCACTGCCCTGGTTCCAAGTCTCAGTTTCCTCATCTGTCATGGTGGTGAGGAGCTGACTTGGAGATCATTTCACACATCATGACTGGCTGGTGTCTGTCACCTGGGAGGCCCAGTGGGCTCTGGCTGAGCACGTGGGTCTCCAGAGCCTGGGACAGGGTGTTGTGACGGTATGGGCCACAGCCGAGGAAAGGGTCCCAGCAGTCTCATTCAGGAGGCCCCAGGCTGGGAGCTGCATGAAGGCAGGGCCCTCCTCGTGTACCTGATTTATTTTCATATTCCTGGAATCTTCTAGCAGGTCTGGTTCAGAGTGGCTACAGTCTGTGTGTTGGCTGGGGTCAGAGGTCAGAGGTCAGAGGTGGGGCCGTGTCTCCAGGCGCAGGACTCTTTTCTCATGTTTTCACACCCATCTGTGCACCGTGGAGAGCTTCCCTTGGAGTCCGTGGTGGGGTGCAGGCCTGGTCCCGTGGCAGGGGTCCCAGTACAGCTGCTTAGCCTCCCTGACTGTCAAGCTGAGGGGCTGTGGGAGGCATGGTAGGAGGTGCCCATCTGTTCTTCATCTTCCCCCTTCCCCCTTGGCTCCGGCCAGCACTTCGCACTTGGGATGAGGAGGCAACTAGCACTTGATGGGCAGGGGAGCATGAGAGAGGCTTCCAGAAACTTGGCCAAGGTCAGTCCCACCTGGCATTCTGGGAAAAGGGAAAACTGAGATCCACAGAGGGAAAGGCGCCCCCAGCAGGCCAGGATCCGTGACAGTAGCAGCCCCTTCCTTTCTCGCCGTCCAGATTCAGCAGTTCTCTGTGGGGTCCTGGTGCATTGCATGGAATTTGCAAAAGGTGGCAAGTCAGATTGGTTCGGGGCTGGACTCTGACCAGGCGGTGTGGAGTCCCGCAAGCTGTGCGAGTGTGTCGGGCCTCAGTGCTCTCATCTGAGTCAGGGACAAATCATTCTTCACTCATAAAGTGCCTGGGAGGGCACAGAGGGGGCCTGGTTGGACCCTCAGGACCGATGATGCTATTCTTCTGTCCCAGGGTCTGGTGGAGCGCAGGCCCATCCTCCAGGCAGGCCAGGGTGGCAAGGCCAGGTCTCACGGAGGCCAGGCTGAGGCCAGGTGGCATTGGGGCCCATAGCTGGGACTATCCAGGGAGCAGTAGCCAGTATGGGGGCATGACACGCAGAGAGGGCACGCCGTGCAGCTACCCTACATCCTCAGCCCAAGCCACCAAGGGCCACAGTAGCCATCTCGGTGTAAAGGGACTTTGGGTCTTAAAGGAAGCAGGCAAGAATCAAGCTTCACCCTGAGGGTGACTCGGCTGGGAGGGGTTCACACAGCAGGGGCAGGGGGATGATGAGCAGGGACCAGTTGGGCTGGGGGCCTCTGGGCAGAGGGAGAGGAATGGGGTGCCCTTGGAGCCTGGGAGCAGGGTGGCTTGATGGACATACATGTGGTCCAAAAAACTAGCATCCAGAAGCCAGCCCGTGTCTGTGCCCAGCCCGTGGCACAGCTGCAGGCCGAAGCAGACAAGGGTGCACCCAGCACCTCCTCCTCGGAGCTCTCACCTTGGGAAAGAACCCAGCGCCCCCTGGTGAGCAGGAGGGGCTGCAGCCAGGAACCTCCAGCTCTTGGCCGTTTCCTTCTCACAGCGGGGGACGGGGCCGCGGTCCAGCGCTTCCCTGCTTTCTCTCCAAGCGTTTTCCCAAACCCCTAACAAAACAGTCATCACAACTGCTTTAATGGCGTTCCTGTCACCCATCCAACGGGCGTAATGTGAGCTAGGGAGGCTCTGTGCACGATGGAATGTGGAATCCGTGCCAGGTCCCCATCCATTGTCCTGACCGGTGCTATGTGAGCGCCTGGATCACGCTGTGGTCCCCTCTGACTGTCATCTAGAAGTGGACGTGTGTGGGAGAAAGGAGTGGACATGTGTTAACATTTGAAGGCTTGCGGCCAAGTCGCCCTGCAGACACTGGGAAGTGTATCCGTCC
Source organism: Cavia porcellus (assembly GCF_034190915.1). NCBI lineage: Eukaryota > Metazoa > Chordata > Mammalia > Rodentia > Caviidae > Cavia > Cavia porcellus. The sequence goes on along the minus strand of NW_026947511.1, from coordinate 36,338,820 downwards.
AGCCCCACCCCTGCTGGGCCTGACGGTGTGCCCTCTGCACACTGGCCTCAGTGGGCTTCAGCAGATCCAAGGTCTGGAGGGCTGTAGAGTTGGAAGTGCTGCCGGAGGTACTAGGCTTAACCACCTTACCCAGGCAAAGGTCCTCTCAGCACACTCATTGATTGTTTACCCAGCCTCTGCTTGCATACTCCCAATGACGGGAAGCTCACCCCCTCTCAGCCACCCTCAGATCTCATGAACTGATGAGAAAGAAAACACAGAAGCATCCAGACGTCATCAGCTTCCTTTTGTCCCCTCCCAAGCTATCTGCTGGCTCCTCCCCATCCCCACCCAACTTTTGGCTTCTCAGTTCCTTGGCTCCTCTCCTTCCCACTCCCATCAGCTGCAGCCATCCACTTCCCAGCCGCCCTCCTGCAGTGACTGTGGCCCTGACTGAGAGGTCAGAGGACCCTTCGCTTCCCTCTCCCAACCCCAGCTTGACTCTGACCTGCTGTATGTCCCGAGTAGCCACCCTCGCCTCCCTGATCCCCAGAGGGCCCATCTGTGCTACTGAACGTGATTTCTGATCCTCAGTGATCTGCATCTTGGCTCCCAGCAGATGGGATTCCCCAGGGGGGTACGTGGCAGGGGCCTGGGTCAAGCCAGCCTGCTGGGGCCTGGCATCCCGCCCAGCTGAGCGGGTGGTGGCCCCGCAGAGCTATCTGCAGTGACTGTTTTGTACTAGAGTTTATGAAAAGAAGCCGTGGCTTTCTGGGAGGAGGCCTGGGGAGCAGAGATGCCTTTTTTCTGTGGAAATGGCCCCTCTCTGTGGTCCTGTCCTCGTGGGTGAGCATAAACAATGCTGGGCGGGCCACAGAGCCTTCTGGGAAATGGCTTCTCACTGCTAAACACTGTTCCTGACCTGCTGTCCCCCGTCCCCTCTGTGCACGCCCTGCAAGCTGAGTCCCCTCTGACACTGGGGTGGACAGGGCAGGAGGCCCTTGGGATTTCTCCTGTAGTTCCTGCAGCTGGGGATTTCCCTTCCCTCAAACATCCATGGCCTTGTGAATGTGACACACTTGGGGCTGGCAGATGGAAGTTGCGGCAAGGGTGGCCCTGGTTTGAAGCCTGCTGAGCCTTTGCCACCCCAAACATGTGAATGCTCTTCGGCAAATCCCACCCGCCATGGGCCTGAGTTTCACTAGCTGCTGAATGGGTTGATGGCTTCCCTGCCCCATAGGGTTCTGGGAAGCACTGAATGGGCACCTGATTTCTCCTCTTCCCTTGTCTCTAAGCTTCCGCAGCCTCTCTTTGCCTTTCTTGGTCCTTCCATGAGAATCTACAGGATGAGGACTCCTCACGCTGCTCCTCCTCTGGCTTGCTACGCCCTCTCCCTCAATGCAGGGCCAAAGACCTCGCCTTACCCCCTTCCAGAACCTCCCTTTTCCAGCTGGCACCTGTGGGTCACAGTCCCAGCTTCTGCATCAGCTCCAGGCCCTTCGTCCCTCTCCTGTGCAGTGTGGTCTCTGAGCAGAGGCCTTGCTGGGTGGGCAGCACCGCATCCTCCTGACAGCCTGGGAGGCAGCCCCTGGCTGAGTGCAGACAGTTGGTGACTTGCCGAGTCCCCCGCCGTGGTCATGGGCAGAGGCAGTTTGTGACTCTGGAGCCCTGGAGCCCTGGATCTGAGCCTGGTTTCGTGGGACAGGCGTCAGTATGGGGTTGCTCAGGGCCTGGCCGGGAGGCTATGCGAGCGGCCACACCTGGACATCCGGCCCCACAGGAGGGCCCCGTCCCTCGCTCACCCCCTTCTGTCCTCTTGCTTCTCCCTCACTGTACCCTCTGCGCCCCATTCCCTAGCTGTGTTTCTTCCCCTCTGGCTTCTGAAGCAGAGGCTCCCCAGACACTGGGACCTGTGTCTAATCCAGCCTGCTCCCCATGCTTGGCACTGATGAGGTTCGTGGGGTGACTTGACCCCTCTCTCTGATCCCCTGACCCCTGCCCTTTGCCGCAGCAGTGTGGGGCTGGGAGCCAGGTCTCAGAGGCTGTGGAACCAGACCCTGGAGCAGCCCGTCTGGGGACAGACCCCATGCCCCTTTCGATGGAGGCATCTCAGAGCCCACTGTGGGCACAGCACTCACCTGCTCCCTGGTCATCTTTCACCAGGCAGATGGATGCCAGATGCCCTGGCAAGGGACCTTTGCTGCAGGGGGTGACAGCGGGGAGCCTGTCAGGAGCCGGGGTGCCGGGCCCCTGGGGAGACAGCACAGCACAAGGCTTAGGGGACACCTGCAGGGACACACGGGTTGATTCTCTGCCACACTAACTAAGCCAGGCCCAGCTGCATGCTGAGAGTCCCTTGCTGACACTGTCATGGGTCCCTCAGACCTGCAGGGAGGGGGACAGAACCTTCTCCCCGGGCTTCCCTGCCGGATGCTCGGTGAGGATCGCAGGCACAGGCAGGGCTGCTCCCTCCCAAGCCAGGATCTTTTCACCCTTGCTTACCACCTGCCAGCTGTCACCAAGGGGTAGCAGGGAAGGAAGAGGAGGAAAGGAAGAAAGGAAGAAAGATTATCAGAAAAAAAATTAAATTTTATGTGCCACTGTTGTTCAATGTAAGGAAACAATATAATGGTACAAATACTTTTGTGTCACCTTTTTTTTAAAAAAAATGTTTATTTTAAAATTTATTTTTGGTTTTTTGGAGACAGTGTCTCACTGTGGAATCCAGGATGATCCTGACCCACTATGTAGCCTAGGCTGGCCTCAAACTCACAGTGATCTCCCGGAGTGCTGGGATTACAAATGTGTGCCACCACCAGTGCCACCTTCTGTGTGCCACCTCTGTCCTCAGTGTTTCACACGGTCTCATTTCAACCTCAGAACCATCTTATATGGTGATGATGTCCATTACCCTTGAGTAGTACCTTGCCCAAGATACCAGAGCTAGAATTCGGACCCAACATCTGTGCTCTTTGAACCCAGAACCCCACAGGTGCTAGGCAGGTCCTCTGCCATCGAGCCACACCCCGGCCTGTGCTGCTCCATGAGTGGGTAGTACTCAGGGAAGCTAGTCTGGAGGGGTCGCCTCGTGGCCCAAGGTTCTTGGATTTAACTGCCTGAGTCTTCCCTGGGGCTGTGTCAGAGGCAGATTCTGAGGCCAGAGAGCTAAGGTGGCTTTCCCAGCTGCCAGGTGTTACACCAGCCTGGGCTCCACACTGAATCGGCATAGCACAGAGCTATTTCCATGTGACACCTCCTATTTTCAAATATTAAAGTAGCCGATCTAACTTTTCACAGCACTGCTGTGTGTACACAGATGCTCACAGCCACTTTCTTTGTGATAGGCAAAAATTAGGAAGCACTCAAGTGTCCAGCATCTGAAGAATGGAGAGATAAGACATGACAACCCTGCAATGGAATATTATTTGACATCAAAATGGGATATAGATCAGGCATGGTGGTGCACACCCATTATCTCAATACTTAGGAGGCAGAGGCAGGGGGATTGCCATGAATTCGAGGCCAGCCTGAGCTACAGAGTGAGTTCAAGACAGCCTGGAATATACAGTGAGACCATTTCGCAAATGCCCCTCCCCCCAAACAATATGAGTTACTGACACACTTGCAGCATGAATGAATCTTGAAATATCACATTAGGTAAAGAAGCTAGACACAAGAGAACACATACTGTATGTTTCCACTTATATGAAGTTTCTAAAACAGGTAAAGCGATAGAGACTGAAAATAGTGGCTGGCGAGCGTTGGGTGGTATGAGAATGTGGGGGTATAATGGGGTGAGACTGTTAATGGGCACAGGTCTCATTTTTGGCAGTGATAAAAGTGTTCTAGGGCTGGGGCTCTACTTCAGGCAATTGCTTGCCTGGTAAGTATGGAGTTGTGAGTTCCATCCCTGGTACCAAAAAAAAAAAAAAAAAAAAGTTTTAAAATTGGGTTGCCCACTCTGCCTGGGTGAGATGTGGGATATGTGAATTGCATTTCAGTAAAGCTGTTTTTAAAACACTGCAAGATAGAACTAGCTTTTTTAAAATAGGAAATGCAGTTACAAATCAAAGAGAAAAAGTCAAGTCCCCATCAGAAAAAAAAACACTTCACAGAGAAGATGGACAAACAGCTCACAAAGGAAGCAAAAGGTTCTTGAATACATGGGAAAACTCCTCCTTGCTCATGATAAGATATGCACAGGTCAAACAAATGTGTACGTCTGGGATTTTCTGCCTTTCAGGTTGCAGATAGCACAGTCCTCCCCTTAGAAAGGGATCCATTCCAGGCCCTTCAATGGATGCCTGAAAACACGGATAGTAACAGAGGCTGTAATTTAACGCCTTTCTGTCTTAACTAATTTCTTTTTGCACTTATTTTTACTGGAAATTGCATATTTTTGCAATTTGAACTGCAACGGCAAACATAGCATGCATTTCATCTGCTACTCTTATATTTGTTTTTTTGAGACAGTCTCCCTGTGCAGCCCAGGCTGGCCTCAAACTCACGGCAATCCTGCCTCAGCCTCCCACACACTAGGGCTTCTTGAACACGCACTGGCACACTAAGGGCCAGCAGCCTCAACAGCACAGATGCCCTGGACAGAGGGTGACCCCATCCCGCCCTTGGACACTTCATCGTGTACTCAGAACTGTTATGTAATTCAAAACTTGTGCATTATTTGTAGCACCTTCCATGTGATATTTTCAGACTACAGTTGACCAAAGGTAACAACAAATGGAGGCAAACAAAATCGTGGAAAGCTAAGCTGCAGATGAGGAGGTTACTGTGATTAAAGTTCTGCTGGGGGAGGTGAGGGATTATGAAGCTGGTGTGCACACTGGATGTAGGTGTGATCTCCAAAACGTAATAGTGCACGCGCCCACCGATGCAGCAGTTTCACGGCTACAAATGGATCCTGTGAAGACTCACAGGTGTGCAGTGATAGTGCACTAAGCCAGTCACGATGGCCTTCTTTGTAACAACCAAAGAAAGGAAAGCAACCTACGCTTTTTGAAGCGCTCTCTGCTAAATGTGCCCCAAACTTGCCTGAAGTCTAGAACTCTGCAGCTGTTAGGCAGAACACGGTCACCCTTTGTGTGCTGAGGAGGGGAAAGCGCAAGGGGCATCGCGAAGCCAGGATGCAATCTGTTTCCATCCCCAGGAAGATAAAGTGCAGCCGCATGTGCTTCGTCCGGTGTGAGTGCAGAGGCTGCCTTTGGCGTGCAAGAAAGGAATTTAGGGTCCCTGCAAGTGGGAGCTGGGGCTGGGTGGAGACTGGTGTTCTCTGCATGCCAGTGTCTGTGCCAGGGCTGTCACTGTGTGCAGGTCCCTGTGACAGCCGATGACACCTGCATCATTGGGTACGTCTGTCTGTCCCTAAAGATGTCTCCCCTTCCCTCTGGTTGGAGGAGGGGTGTTGGGGTTCCCAGGCCTGGGAGGGGAACCTGGTGCTCCCTAAGTTGGACCAAAAGGTGCCTGCCCACACGAGTACCCCACAGGCATATCAGGCTGGTCTGCCGGATCCCAGCCCACTGTGTCTGCTTCCTGTCCTCTAGGCACGCCCCAAAGGCGAGGGTCTGACGCCATACCAGGGCAAAAAGCGCTGCTTCGGCGAGTACAAGTGTCCCAAGTGCAAGAGAAAATGGATGAGCGGGAACTCCTGGGCCAACATGGGGCAGGAGTGCATCAAGTGCCACATCAATGTGTACCCACACAAGCAGGTGAGCCCTGGGGTGAGTTGAGGGCGGGGCTGCGGTGTGTGGGCGGAGCCACATAGTGGGTGGGGCTAGGGCGGGGCAGGACAGCTGTGATAGGGCAATCTCTGCAGAGTAACTCCTCTCATTGGGTCTCATTTTACTCCTAAATACTATTGGGATGAGCTCACTCCAAGTAAGCCATTTCTTCCCTAGTCTCATCTGAAATGGGATCCAGGGAAGGGGAACCCACTTCCCAAGGACAGGAAAGAGGTAAAAAGGTACTGGCGCCAAGTTCCCAGGGCAGAGATCTCAGGTGTGTTTTAAAATAAAGAAGGATGGCCGTGATGCGACCCACAGGCCCTCGGGGGCCACAGGTTGCTGCGTATGTGTTGGAGTCTGGGCAGTGCTGGGCAGGGACAGTTCACCCTGGAGCAGACCTTCACGGGCTGATGGCAGAGAGAGGGCATGATCCTTGCTCCCACCCAGGAAGTGGGAAGCTGGATTTGTCACAGTGGGGATGGTCATCCTAGGAAGAAACAGGACGGTCACCAGAGCCTGGGCACGGGGCACCCATGGGAGCTGGAGAGCAAGAGGGCTCTGGGGTTCATTTTAAGACAGTTACCCTGGTCTTGTGTCTCTGCATTAGTGTGGGGATCCCCAAGTGGGAGGTGGCCCTTCTATTTGGAAATGGTCGGCTGAGCTGGGCGCCCAGCCCCCAGGCCAGGCAGCCTGCCGAGTGTGAATCCCGGATTGGCCACCTGTATTTACCCTCCAAGACTTTATCCCTGTCACCCTCCCTGACACCCCACAAGGTTTGTTTCTCCATTTCACAGAGGAGAAAGTGAGGCACCGGCTGTGAAAGGTTCCCCCAAGGTCAGTAGAGATGTTGGGATTTGTGAGGAGGGGCCAGGTTTGGGCTGCAGGGTAATGAGGACTGAGGACTGGAGGAGGCCAGACGGGGCCAGGGCCGGGAGTAGGGAGGGTGTGGGGAGGACAGGCTGGGTGGGGAGCTGGGAATGGCTTGGTGTCTGCGGGATGCAGACTCATGGCCACTGCTTGAGTTTGCACCTCGGGTCTGGGGCTCAGTGTGTGCAGCTCCCACACCCTCGGTGACCTAGGCAGAAAGGCAGGGCCCACTCAGCACCCCAGGCCAGCAGGACTGGGCTCTCCACAGTAGCCCTAGTATCCAGTGTGTCCCCTCCATCTTGTTAGCCCGCACTGCCATCCCTAGGGTGGCATTCCCCAGTGGTCCCCATCCTGCCTGCATAGCCCCAGTGATGCCCTGAATCGCCCTGACCCCACCTCCATCTGTAGGATCAGAGCCTCCAAGAGCCTCATCTGGAAGCATCTTTCAAAAGCACATTTGCTGTACTGTTTCCTCTCTCAATTGTTCAGCTGGTGCTTGTTGAGTATCTACTGTGTGCATGGGGGAGACTGAGGCCCAGAATGGTGATGGGACACGAGTAGATCAATCAGCCAGCTCTGTTACCCCTCAGGTCTCCATGCCGAGAGGGGCTGGCTGGTTTCTCCAGCGCTGACCTGGGCCTCAGCATCCCCTAGAGCTCTGCACTTCCTCACACTCAGTCTCTGCCGCATCTGTTTCCTGTCAGGCTCCAGCTGTGGACCCCCCTACCCTGCTGGCTTCACCCCCCCCCCCAGAAGAAAACACTGCTGGGCCTGGGCTCCCTGCAGGGGGTGGGGGTGGCCCTCCCTGATCCGTCCCAGCTGCTGGTGTTTTCCCTCTGCAGAGGGGAGCCTTCCTGATGGCTCTCCCCAGCTTCTCACAGGCAGCAGGCTGAGCAGGGCTGAGAAGCCAGGCCAGGCCCCACACAGAGACCCTGGGACACAGAGGTCGCCACCAGGGAGACACAGACTCAGCTGACCTGAGGGCCGGAGGGCTGGGGCTGGTGAGGATAGTGCCAGAGTTTTTCCATGTCTGCAGGGACTCAGGTTTGTAACCCACCCAGCCTGCCCCTGGCCCTGCACAACGCTACCAGTAACATGTGGTATTAACGCCAGCCCACATCCAGAGCCTCTCCTGCTCCAGGCACTGTTCTAACCACTGCGGATTTGGGGTGTGTGTGGTGGCTTCCACACTGAACCACATCCCCAGCTCTTTAGTTTTTTCTTTTGAGACAGGCTCACCCTAAGTCACCAAGCTGGCTGGTTAGGGCTTGGTATCCTTCTTCCTCAGCCAGGGTGCTGAGATTACACTCATGCAACACCATGCCGGCCCATCTGCAGTCTTCTGTCCTTTCCACAAGGACCTTACCAGATCTCCCAGATGGCTGATTGGAGGAGGAGTGGCTGGCTACAGAGCTGCAGGCTATGGTGGAGGGCAGCCAAAAGCCAGCATGGGGTGATCAAGGGAAGTCACCTTCAGAGCTGCCCTGGTCAGGTGTCCTATGGGAGTGGGGCAGAGCCCTAGGGCCCGTGTGGCTGGGGTATCCAGCAGGATGGTGCAGGAACCCCGAGTTCAGCTCAAGTTGGAGAAGCCCTTACAGCGTGGACAGTGAGCTGCTGCTGTGCTTGGCCTGCAGAGGCTCCTGGGACTGGGGTGTGGAGGGATGACACAGAAGTCCAGTCGTAGGTCCCCTTCAGGAGTTGTGGGAGAGCAGGGAGCCTCCCCCGCTGAGGCCTTCTCACCTGGCTTTAACACTGAGGGACCCCAAACCAGAGGGTGTCCATCCCATTAATATGAGCAGAGCAACACTCAGAGGTCCAGTATCCTTTCTAGTCGTTATCACCACTGAGGCGTAGGATCAGAAGAACCCCAGGAACAAAGTGTTATCATAGTAGGAATTGAACCCAGATCCTTCCACTGACCCATAGCCCCAGACCCTTTTATTTGTATTTACTTATTTATTTTGTGATGGGGTCTCATGAAGGCTAAATTGCCAGGCTGGGCTCGAACTTGCCATTCTCCTGCCTCAGCTGCCTTCCCCTGACCACCTGGGCAAGGTCACAGGCATCTGAGCATCCAATACCGCATAGGCCTACAGCCCCACCCTGGCCTGTGGCTCCCAGCTGGCTATGGCCAGCTTCCACAGAGTCCCCCACATCCGTGCAGGGGACCCTCTACATGCAGGAGTCCAGGCAAGCCTGTGGCTGGAAGGGGACACGCCTGCCCGGGGTGCTCCCAAAGCCTCCATGACACTTCCGGGGAGTGTCTGCTGGTTTCTGAGAGCAGGCAGAAAGGGAGGAGAGGGCAGGGACATTCCCGGTTTATCAGAAATGCACTCTTGGGCCAGGGATTTAGCTCAGCAGCGTAAGTGCCTGCCTGGCAAATTCAAGGTCAAGAGCTCGATTCCCAGTACAAAAAAAAGAAGAAATGCACCCTTACCTACCTCAGGAAACTGGGCCTCTGGTTCCTTACTACAAAGCAGTGACAAAAAAGCCGGCTGTGGTGGCTCACGCCTGTAATCCCAACACTCGGGAGGCTGAGGCAGGAGGATCATTGTGAGTTCGAGACCAGCCTGGGCTACAAAGTGAGCTCAAGGCCAGCCTGAACTGCATAGCAAGACCCTGTCTTAAAAAGCACCCCCCCCGCCCAATAAAACAAAGCAGTGACATTCCACTCATAGAGAGTCACTCAGCAAACAGGCCAGGCCCTGAGGTGGGGAGGATGCAAACACTGACTGCAGACTCCCAGGAGCTCAGGGCTCACTCACTGCTAGCAGCCAGTGCTGTGTGTGATGGTATCCAAAGGAGTCCTGCTGTGTGATCTGAAGCTGCCTGGGCAGGTTGGGAGTGACAAGTGGCCGGGGAAGAATTTCTAGTGCTGGGAATCACATGTGGGTGGCGTCTCCCTCACCCAGAGACTCGGTGTCATCCCCTAGGAGTCTGTGAACTCCTGTCCCACCCTGTCCTGACTCCTATGAGCTTCAGAAGGCTCCAGGGATCAAATAGTATACCCAGGGCCCAGGAGAAGACCCCTCCCTGGTGCCTTGGGTCAGAGCTGCACAGGGGCTGGAGGGCGAGAGTCCTTGGCCCTCCAAGGGCCTTGATCACTACAGCACCGTCCCCCTTTCCTCCCCCCCTCATGCCTCTCTCTGTGTCTCTCTGCTACTCTCTGTGTCTGTCTCTGTCTCTTTGTCTCGGCCTTTCCCCACATACCTGGTCTCTTTCATCTCCGTGTGTCTCTGTCTCTCCCTCTTTGTCTCTCTGTGTCTCTGCCTGTCTCTTTCTGTCCCTCACTGTCTCTGTCACTCTGGACTCTCTGCACCCCTGATCCTTTGTCTCTCCCTGAACCCCATCCCTCTGCAGAGACCCCTGGAGAAGCCTGACGGCCTGGACGTGTCTGACCAGAGCAAGGAGCACCCACAGCACCTCTGCGAGAAGTGCAAGGTGCTGGGCTACTATTGCCGCCGTGTGCAGTGACACCACTGCCTGCCACCTCCCTGTGCTGCGCAGGGGGTTGTGTGTCCCCTGGCCTCACGCGTGGTGACAGTATTGCTGAGGTCACTGTCCCCGGGGCCCCCTCCTCTGGGAGGTCCTCTGGGGTGAGCAGCCTGCATTGGCCACAAGTGCACTAAATTTACTGTGAATCCCTAGGCCGAGGGGCTGCATCCCCAAGGCCAGCCAGGCCCCCCCCTGCCCAGAACCGTCCTGTTTGTCCTGTGTGCAAAGCCACTCTGAGAAAGTCCACCTCTCAGTCCTAAGCCAGCAGTTCCAGTGCACAGGTACCTGTGCGCAGCTGCTAGGGAGTGGACCTCTGTCCCATGCCCACAGGGAACCCCAAATCCTGACCCCCTTTGATGTCACCATATTGCACCTGGGAACTGCCCCAGGCCCAGGCAGCAGAGGTCAGAAGGTGGCACTGTGCACTGGACAGTGCTCCCAAGATGTGTCCTGGGGCTCATGGGGGGCACAGCCACGAGCCCTTAATACCATCCCACTGGCTTGGGTCCTGTCAGCCTCATTCCCCTCCCATCCCCATTGCCTCCTGACCCCACGGGGGACCGTCAGGGCTGCAAGCCCCAGTTCAAAGGACAAGGCCTGGCCCAGCCCTCTGCTAATGCACTGTGCCGCCTGGGGAGAAGATGTCACATCTCCAGCCCCAGTTTCCCTGTCAGGTGAGAGAGCGGCACTAGAGAACAGAGGTCCCTGAGAGCTCTGATGTCCTAGGAGCAGGCTGGCCAGGCACCTGTCCTGGAATGGTGGGGGTATTTGTACCCTCAAATGTGAGCAGCACCTCCCAGGTACCCTTTATTCCCCCGAGTGGCCACTTAGGAAGCCAAGCTGAGGGACAAAGAGTCCTCTTGCAGCTGCCCAACCTATTGTGCCCTTCCCCTGCCAAAAAATGGACAAGGACCTCCCAGCCCCTCCCAGAGGGCTACCCTGAGACAAGCCATGGCACCTGTCACATGGGGATGGGGACAGTGACTTCCTACCTCCCAAAGGAGCAGAGAGGCCTCGCGGCATGTCACACGGTCAGGAGGCCCACAGTCCTGGTTGGCAGCAGGCATGTGGCCTCCTTTCTCCCCAGTGAGAAGCCCTGATTCTGTTGTCCTTTTCTCATGGGGCAGGGACAGAGCCAGCTGCCAGTACTGGGTCTCTTGATTTTGCCCCAACATTGTGCCTCTGTGGGAAAAAACAAAACAAAACAAAAACAAATCAGACCACAAAATGGGCCTGAAATCCAGTGTTTACCACGGCTCCAGGACACCCATCCGGTGCCTGGCCGCCTTTAGTTTTCAAATGAAAATGCTTTGTGCGAGTGAGGATTTACAGTAAAGTGCTCACCAAGGGTCCAGGGAGTAGGGTAGTAGAGACAGAGCGACTTGCAGCCAGGGGGGCTGCAGGGTAGAGTTTGGGGGACCCCCCCACCCTCTGAGCACTTAAAACCCAGGAGTGTTTGCTGCAGCTGCACCCTCTAGCTGCTGCCCACCTGGGCAGCATGCTGGCAGCAGACTGGCAGTACCACCCACCCCTGGATACTGCCACTGAGGTAACCTGGGTGGCCGGGCCCCAAGGCTTCTGTCTCCAAGAAGAAGCTGCAGATGGCAGTCATCCTGCTGGGCTCCTAAAGAGAATGACCCCAGTGGCGAACGGAGTGCTTGTCTCCATGTGAGGACAAGCAGAGCCAGGGAGGACCGCTGGGGCCTGCCACTGGGCTGCAGAGGTGGTGGGGAAGCTCACACCCTAGAAGGAACCCAGACTCCAGACCACAGGAGGCCAGGGCCAACAGGAAATAGGATATCACCCCTAAGTGACCTTCGCAGCGGGCTGGTCCAGCTGGCACCATTACCCGGCCATCTGTGCAGGCAGGAGGCCACCTCAGAGGCTGGCCTGCGGCAGCCACCCCTATGCGTCCCTCTTGCACAGTTGGGGTGTGCTCTGTGATCGCTGTGTGCTGTGGGAACTTAGTGCTCAGAGGGCCTGGCAGCTCGGAGACAAGAAAGTGTGTGGTGTTCGTGCATTCAAAAAGGGACAATCGTCTGCGGTTATAGATCTAACGATCCAGTTGGGAGATCATGGTGTTTACCCCATATGAAGTATTCACTAGCTGTACTTGTGAATTTGTATTTATTTTGAGTTATACTTGACACGGACTTCCTTTTTTAAAAAAACAAAAATACTATGTGTGTATTTTGGGAAAAAAATGAATAGATGTTAAAATTTCTGCATGGTTACCACTTTTTTTTTTTCACAACACTGAATTTGGTAGCTTCTCCCCCCAAAATTTTTTTCACAGTGATTTTTGTTTGTATATATTTGAGGGCCTTTTTTAAAAAAAAAAAAAAAAAAGCAAAAAGAAAAGCAAAAGAAAAATAGAATGGCTTGATTTTTTTTTTTTTTTGAGATTATAAAACAAAGAGAGGGGTATTCTCCAAACTTCAGAACTTTTAAGAGGGCAATAGAATATCCAACAAAGATTTCTGGAAGTGTTTTTGCAAGTCTTCTGGTGGAACTACAAGAAAATATTTATGGTGAGAACTCTTTTTCCTGTTACTTGTTTTGGTTTTTTGTTTGGCTTTTTTAAAAATTTGTTTTTTTTACTCTGCTTTGGTCTGTAAAAAGTATGCAAGTGAACTACATTAAGAAGGAAATATTGTCTACATAGAATATTATATGAAGTTGGTACATAATTCTGATGAGAAAAAAAATACTGCGATTCTTTAAAGCCATGTTGTTGTTATTCTGTATTGTTTTTCTGGGGTGAAAATATCAGTATTAGTAGCCAGCATATTATTCAAGTGTTTAGACTTATTAATGTGTTCTTGTCCTGTATTTATACATATGTGTATTTTGGAAAGCATTGCTTTTTTTTTTTTTTAAAGGGGAGCTATTATTAGATACATGGCAAAAAACAAAAAAAGGGAATCGTGACCCCTTCCGCTGAGGATAGCCAGCACAGCCTTGGAATCTATGTTCCCGTACCTTCTCATTATTATCTGGTTACTATGGTGTTATTAATTTTGTAGGGTAGGGCGGGGTGGGATATGAGAAGAGAGGAAGCGTGGGATGATCCAGCCCCTCAGCCGGCCAGCAAGGCCCATGGAGTGAGGGGGAGCCGGGCTCCCATGACAGCTGGGGACTCTTCCACCTGAGCCTCCGGGCCCTGCTCTTGAACTTGGATGGGTCATGCAGAGCCCTCACGCCTGCCTCCAGCATCTAATAGACTTGAACTACTCTAAACACATATTTAATCCAGCCTCACTACATTGTGCCCCAGTCAGCAACTAACACTGAAGGGTGGGGTGTCCCAGCCTTTGGAGAGGTGACCCGGTGGTTTCCCCACCTCCTGAGGCTGGTAACAGTTGGGATCACTGCTGTTTTAACCAGCTCCAGCTGCTGGACCTCCTCCACCCCCGTGTGGTGACCCTGTCTGTGTCTGTGATGTCCGTATGTGTGTGTCCAGCTAAAAGACAAACAGAACCCGCGGGCCCCGCTGGGAGGGCGCTGGAGACGGCGCCTGGCTCCCCACAGGGCAGCCCTCGGGATGGCATTCCGGTGTGTGCCTTATTCCTGGAGACTATACGCCTTGCCTTTGGAAATATAGCCTTTTCATGCTATATTAAAAGGACTTTGGAACGCGCAGAGGCTCATGGGTTTCCTTGTTTACAGAGAGCACCAAGGTGCGGATCTCATAGGCAGAGAGAGAGCTGAGCTGGGACTCAGGCCACCTTGGTCATCTTGTCCTTGCCTTCCCTCCACGCAATCTGTCTGGCTCCTCCCAGCCCCTCCACCCCCACGTGAGCATTCACTAGGGTTAGGCTCTCCCCAAGTCAGGCCCCAGATCGGGAGAGATTGCCAGCAGATTAGATCACACACTAGCGCCGGACAGCAGGGGACCATATATAGCAGGGAATCTGCCTCAGAGACGCAGCCCTGGGCCCTGTGGCAGCCGCCTACACTTGGCCTTCTCAGCTGAGCCCAGGATTTGAGTTCCAGACATCACACAGAGGACAGATGGAAGTGTCTGGGCCAGACAGACACGGAGCTCCTTTCTTGAGCACAACCAGGGCCAGGGCCTGCTCCTGTTGAGAGCCACATAGCAAGACCATCAGAAGCTCCTGTCGCAAAACCTTTGTGACTGGCACCATGCTGCTCATTAAGAATGCCGCAGCCTTGGTCCTACCCAGAGATGCTGAGAAATCAGTCTGGGTACAGCCCCGTGTTTACAAAGCCTCAGATCCCGCAGGATGCATGCACACCTAACAGCTCTGGGTTTCCAGAGTCCCTTCTCCCCCGATGTGGGACTAATAGCAATGTCAGTGAGGAGGCCAGCAGGCGGGCAGCTCCCAGGCCTACCAGAGGGGCACGTGGTCCTCAGCTCCAGTCCATTGGTGCCATCTGAAAATAATGCTGCCAGCTGGGCACAGTGACACACAATTGTAATCCCAGCTCTCCAGAAGCAGGAGGGTGTCAATAAGTTTGTAAGTTCAAGGCCAGCCCGAACTGCATAGTGAGACCCTGTCCTCAGAACAAACCAATAAGAAAAGGGATAATGTTGTCCCGTGGGGGAGAGTGGAGGAAAACTGGAAATCCCAGGTGCTACGTGAAATTTTCCAAGTTTAACATTATGGCAACTGGTTTCCTAACTGTTTAAATCGTGTGCAGGCCAAGGTATAGATCTGGAGGAAGCTCTCACCTCCAGACTGCAGCCTGAGATGGGCAGAAAGACAGAAAAACAGACAGACAGATGAACAGACAGGAGTCCTTGGGTCTGAATCCAGGCATGTGGGGTGGGGACAGGAAGGACACAGACCCTGACTTCAGAAGCAGGACCGCTTGTCTGAGCTGGGCTGCAGAAAAAATCTTGAAGCCACCAAGCCTTTTCCTGCCTCCTGGCACAGAGAGGATCCCACTGGGCATCTGCACTCAGTATGCAGAGGCAGGCAGGGCTGGAGTCGGAGGCGCTAGGGCTGGTGACCCGGGTGGAGGGGAACACGGGAAGACACTCAGTAAGTTACAGATGCAGTGAAACCCTGACAGTGGGGGCCCCACCAGCCGCCTGGGAGGGGTGCAAGGCCCGGGAGCCTCCATCTCTCTGAGCCAGCAGGCCCTTGCAAGGGCTCCTGCCAGCCCTGCCCCAGCTGTGCTATGTTGGGGTCCCACCCACCTCCCCGAGGCCCGAGGGTGCTGTGCACATCGAACAGTCCAGTGGCTGTGCCCCAGTAGCTATGACCTCTCCCACCCACAACCTGCGGCTCAGGCAGAGGACACAGGGGAGTGAAGGGGGCCAGGCCTCAAACCCAGGACCCCTGGCCCCGACAGCAGGCACAGCAGACTCCCCGCTGCCACTGAGCCTAAGGCTCACAGGCTGCTGCCTTGTCTACAGCCCTGCGCATCCCCTTGTGTGATTTGTTTTCCGAGAAAACATGCTGAAGGCCAACACAGCCTGCATTTCAACATCTCCCAGAGCCAAGGGAGAGCAGTAATTCCACTGGACAGGAAGGATTTCCGGTTGGACTTCACACGGATGTCCAGAGGCAGCTGGCCACCGAGAGGCCCAGAGCGGGTGCCGGGAAAGGCACTGGGGACCTAAGAAGCTGGGCAGCTCAGGCCAGAAGCTGGCCCCCACTGCCCATGTGGCAGAGGCAGGACTTGAACCCCAGTGCAGGATTGGGGAGGAGTCCAGAGCAGCACAAGAGTGAGACCCGGGCTGGGGTGGCCCCGGGGTGGGGTGAGAGAGGAAGTGGGAAGCACAGCAGCCCAGGACAGTTGCGAGGTCATGAGGGCCCTCTGGTGTCACCGCCGGCACAGCAAAGCCAGCACGCCTGCCTGTCACCCTGCTCAGTCGGTTCTGACCACAGCTCAGGGACAGCTGCTCCCCTGCCACCAACCTACTCCGGGCAGATGCTTCTGGAGGTGGCCCTGGGGGCCAACCTGGCCTTCTGGCCTCCTACGTCCTGGCAGGAGCCAGCATGCCAACAGGGCAGGTGGGGAAACTGAGGCTGGATGGATCCCTGACCCCTCAAGATGACAGGAAGTATCCTCTGTTGTACCCTGCCCCTGTGGTACCCTCTATGGTCCATGCTGGCTCATTGAGGCTGCTGCATGCATGGATTTATGGATCCTGTCCCAGTCTCCAGCAGTCAGGCACCCAGCGCCATTTCCTAGGTGGCTGGACCCCAGGCCCTGGGCTACGGGGGCCCACAGAAGCCAAGCAGCCCAGCTCTCCACCTTGACGTCCTGACCAGCTTCTAATGGCCCGAAGATCCAGGTGGGCATCCAGCACTTGCTGCCCTTCCAGCTGCTGCCCGGCCAGGGTGGCCTGGGCCTGTCATCCCTGCCCCCCCACCCCGCGTGTTTGGGAGACCGGTGTTGGGGCAGGGGGAGGCGACAGCTGGGGGTGGGCTCCCTTGGCAGCCGAGTTTGGCTGTTCCCACAGTGCTGTGACCGGAGCCAGGAACAGCCTGTCCTGGCCTGGGGCCCCCAAAGCCTCCCCCACCATTGATCCTGGGGCCAATTCCCAGGAAGCAGGAAAGGCCCTGCTCTCCATCCCTCCCGGATACACACACACACACACACACACACACACACACACACACAGCACACACCTCTTCCCACACTCATGGACACAAACAGTTCCACACACGTACACATTCACATACACACATATTCACACTCATTCATACACATGCACAAACACAAACCCATATTCACACATACACACACACACACACACACACACACACAGAGCAAGGGCTGAGCACCCTAGGAAGATGCTCCCCACCCCAGCCAGGTCCCTATGGAGATGGGGTCCCCCAGCTCGGAAGCCTAGGGCACCCTCTTTTGGCCCTGTTAGCCAATCTTACTTTCAGAGGAAAGAGACTCAGAACAGAGAAATGAGCTTCTGGTGAACCCGCCCAGCTCCTGTGCTGCCAGCTGGGACCCCAGGGAGGGAGGGAGGAGGGAGGAGCAAGCCCCAAACCCTCGCCTGGCATCGAGGAAAAGCCTGGCTGGCCTCCCAGTGGCAGGGGGGAAATCAGACACCTGGGCCCTGTATCTAAATGATCCAGAATGGCGGGTAGGTGGGGAGCCGGGCCAGGACCCACTAACCTGTGGTGCCTGCTGGAGACTCTTCACCATGCTGTTTCCCGACTGGGCAGGAGCTGAGCCCTGAGTGAGTCTGGTCAAGGAGGAGCTGTGATAGCCATCATTGTGCTCAGGGACCATGCTGGGCCATTTTATTTTTTCAGTACCAGGGAATGAAACCAGACCTTCTTCCTATGAGCCACATCCCCACAAAGTCACTAAATTGCTCATGCTGGATTCAACATTGTGATTCTCCTGCCTCAGCCTCCCCAGAGTGCTGAGATCATAGGCGTGCACCACTCCTCTGAGACTATGACTCACAGGGGGGGAAGCTGAGGTTCGAAAGCTGGGGTGACTCCCTCTACCCCACCCAGAGTGGCTCTCCATCCGAAGAGAGAGCAGTCTGGGGTCTGGTCCCTGCTCTGCCTCTTCCTGCTGCAGAGCAGCGGCCCCCAGAAGCTCTCAGCCCCCTCCCACATCTGTCCTGGAAGAGTTGCCAAGGTGCCCCCCCAGGGTGGGCAGCTCCACTTGCATCCCCAGCGAGTGAGCCAGTGGCAGCTGTGCCTTTACCCCAGGACACACTCCTCCTTGTGTCCTGCTGACCACACAGACTCTGGGAGCCTTTTCTAGGCCCGAGATGCACGCACATCCTCCACGTCGGTGCAGGAAGTCAGAGGCCCTTCCCTGCACCCCTGAAGGGCACAGCACCCACTCCCTGATCTGGCCACACAGCTTAGCCTCGCTCCACAGCCCCTGCACATCTGCACCCCTTTGGGCAATGTAGGGTCCAAGTCCTGCTCAAAAGCCTAGGCTTATGGTGCTGCTGTTACCTCCATCTCTGCCTTCCTGTCCTCAACCTGAGCAAGGACTCAAGTCAGATGGACTGGGTCTTTCTGAGCCTCAGCTTCCCCCTTTGTAAATGGGAATGACAACACCCACCTACCTACCTGAGGGCCACGGTCAAGAGTAAACTAGACACGGCATCACAGTGCATGGGACTCGGGTGTGAGTGAGTTGTTGACAGGAGGGGGTAGGGGCAGCTAGGCCATGGTCCTCTGATGTGGCCCACGAGCCCACCTCAGTCTCTGCCCAGCCGTAGACTCTGGAAACTGTTGGGCTGGCAGCCGGAGCCCACACCTTACCCCAGGAAGGGCCCAGACCTGTTGGTTCTCCTTGACCCAGGCCATTCCCCTCCTTTCCCCTGTACCGAGCCTCTCTTAGCTTAGTTCTGACCGAGCTTGTGCCTCAGTTTCTCCATCATGCTGTGGCAAAGGACCCTTGGCCAGCATATAAATACCTTATCTCTTCTCCCTGGGAATCTGACCTTGGCTAGGCACCAAAGTGGACACGACTTCTGATCCTGGGGCCCACTCTATCCTGACAAATTTGCGGGCTCAAAATTCTCCAGATTTTGGCCTCTTGTGCCTATCATCTGGGTGTCTTCTGCCCTCTGGTGGCTGAATTGGAGTACTGCAATTTCCTGCTGGCAGGCAAGTGGGTACCGTGTAAGCGAATTAGAAGGGGTTTTTTTTCTTTCTCCCACATCCTAGGGTGAGCCCAAATCTCCCCAGATCTCATTGTGCTTGAATGAAACTCCAAAAGCAATAGACCTGGATTTTCTAGATATAAATAATTCACACAAAATGTGAGGTGGAAACAACACAGAAAGATGTAAAACATTACCAGGCAGCCGACTTTTCTCATGCAACACCACCCAGAGATCGGCTGTGTTCTTCTACAGTCTTTTTGCTTGTGTGTGTTTGCGTGTGTGCATGTGAGTGTGAGCGTGTGTATGCATGTTTGTGTGTACAGAACCGTCTCTTTTGTCTAATCGTTGGTCGTGTCCCTTTGCTGGATAATCCATTTATCATTGCTATTGAAGTTTGAAGCATTCTTGTTTGTAAAAGTCACAACCTTTCTCTCGCTCAGTCTCACATTCAGCACAGTGACAAGATCTGAAGTCTGGAGAGCTAGGGTTTGACTTGGAAGCTCTCAGCCACTGTCTCTGGCTTCAACCCTTTGCCCCTCCAGGCCTCAGTTTCCCCGTGTATACAACTAGGGCACTGGGCTCCGGGAGACTCCCGGGGGAAGTCTCTGCTCCAACAGGCTCCCTGACCTGGGAAGCCATCCACGCTGTGCCTACAGCCTTTGGGCTGCCTGGGTTCGTCCTTGAGTTTTTAGCAGATGCTAGAAGAGGTCTTAGAGTTTACAAGGCTCTCCGAGGCCTGGGCCAAATGAACCGTCGTGTGCTGCATGGTAAAGTTGCAGACAGGGACAGATCACATAGACAGTCTCTTGGGGTCACACTGCCTTGGGCTGTTGTTGCCCCTTCAGTGTATAAGTAACTCTATGATGATCACACAAGGGCAAAATCAATGTATCTTATCATTAAGCGAGACATGTCTATATATAAACTATGTATTGCTATTCCTTGGTGTATGATGGGGGTTGATAACCCCATTGAGAGATGAAAATATTAAAAGCCAAAAAATGTACTTAATATGCCCAGATTCCTGTACCTCCCAACATAGCAGCACGGTGCCCTAGAGGACTGGCTGCTGTCCTACTTGACAGGGTGGCTGGTGGGTGGGTACTCACCCCCGCTGCTCAGCATTGCAAGACAGTGCTGGATCCCACACTGCCAGCCCAGAAAAAGATCAAGACGCAAACCGTGCCTTCTACCAAATGTATCTTTCTTTTCCATCACTACAGAGCATAAAAATCTTAAGTCAAGCCACATAAATTGGGGACCATCCATTTCAGATGAGGAATTTGTATCTATATAAAAAGCTTTTACAGCTCAACAACAAAACAATTATGAAACAGGCAGAGGCTCTAAACAGACATTGATTCAAAGAAGATACACAAATGCCCAATAAGCACACGGGCAAGGTGTTCAGCGTTGGCAGCCATCGGAGGTAAGAGAAATAAAGCCACAATGACAGACCACACCTACAAGATGGTTACAATTAAAAAAAGATAACAGCACAGTTGGTGAAGACATGAAGAAATCAGAACCCCATTCAATGCTGGCAGAAATGTAAAACGTAGCTTTTTTCTTTTTTGGAAAAGTTTGGCAATTCTTTTTTTAAAAAGTTAAAAATAAAGTTACCACCAATTCTTACCTATCTATAAATGGGTATATTATTTGCAATCAGTTCATAAGTTAAATCACTATATACCTAGCCCTAAAGAAACCACTACCAATGAAGATCTGAAAGATAATAGTAGAGATTAAGATGTAATCATTTGGGTGGGGGAAAAATCCAAAAGAAGGCAAAAAAAAAAAAAGAATGAAGGCCAGTTAACAGGAAATCAGAAAACAGAAAATCAGATGGCCAATTTAAATTTAACAATTACATTAAATACAAAAGGTCTAAGAATTTCACTGAATGAATTTCAAGTTGCCTATGAAAGCAATTGGCAACACACCAGGTGTCCGAGTGCTGTCTCTGAGCTCTTAAACTTGTTCCAGTGCCCTGCTCCAGACACTCACCCCGCCCTGGCCTCTTGGACCCATCATTAGCTTCACCAGCAGTGGGCGCTGGAGAGGGATGTCCAGAAGCTTCCTTCGCCTCAGGAATCCAGGGTACAAATTACTGTGTTGTCTCAGTCTCCGCTGTATGGAATGGATACCAACCGCAGCCCCAAGAGATAACTCCACAGGGATGGGTTTGGAGATCTGTCAGGTGGCGCCCCTGGACTGGAAGGCAGAGCTGAACCTCTCGCCATGGGAAATGGTATGCTAGTGATCCTCGGCAGGCAGTGACATCAAAGTGAGTCATGTGGTCACCTGTGCGTTTGCAGCACGAGAAGCATGTCCTCAGGTGGCCAGGTGTCTGCAGCACTTGATCATCATGACTGTGGCGGTGACCGTAAAGACCATGATGTGGGATGAATTCTGCAGCTGCTTTCCTGCTTACCGAAAGCCAATGGAAGACTTGGGTTCTTTTTTAATTCTCAGCCTGAGTTAAAATCTGAGAATCAGAAAGCTTCAGTAATAGCACCAAAAGGTTCTCTTACTTCTTGGAGGCACTGAGCTGATTCACCACTTAAAATGGAACACAACTTTAATCGTGCAGGTTGTTGAATCACAGGATCATTTGAATTCAGTGTCACGGAGCTTTTCACAGGAAAGGGCATGAACGGGAAAGGGACTCTGACATTCGATTGGCTCCAAATGAAACCAACAACTCACGCCCTCAAATAACTGCACTTTTCCTTTGGTGGGGTGAATTAGCCTGCCCTCCTGTGTCTGAGAAGACTGCTCTGTTCAGAAATTCTGTGATGATCTCACCCAGGACCACTGCTTTGAAAGTAGAAGAAACAGCTTATATACCCTAAGAATCACGAGACCTTGCTACGACTCATTTGTAAGCTGACAGGTGGTACAATTCATACACTGTGCAATTCACCCATCAAAATGGTTGTTGGTGTGGTTGCAGATATATACAACGACCCCAAAGGTGAACCTGAGAACATCTGCATGATCCCATAAAGAAGGCTCATGGCATCTCTACAACTATCTCCTCCATCCCGGAGCATCTGTGAATCTGCTTTCTCTGTAGACCTGTGGTAGATGTTCCCTATGAATGGGATCGCCTAGTGTGGGGGCTTCTGTGACTGGCTTTCACTTAGCTTGTGGTTCCCAAGGTTTGTCCAAGTTGGAGCAAGCATCACTGTCTCCTTCCTTTTTAGAGTACAGTAATTCCACTGTACAGATACATTACAATGCTTGGACATTTGCCCACTGTAGGGCTTTTGGGATATGCTAAGGTTTAGATCTAGTGTCCCCCAGAAGCCTGGTGTTCAGGGGTGTGGCTTTTAGAAGGCTGGATCACTGGATGCTGTGATCACCAGTGGATTCATCCACTGATGAGTTCATGGCTGAATGTGCCCTTAGAAGGTGGAGCCTGGTTGGCGGTAGGCACCAGGGCTGTGCCATGGAAGGGTGTACCCTTATCGCCAGCTCTTAGGCTCTCTGTTTCTTGCCACAGGATGAGCTCTGTCCTCCACCAGGTCCTTCCAGCATGCTGTTTTCTGTTCTGGAGCGATCACCCATAGACTGATCCCCATGAACACTAAGCTAGAATAAACCTCTCCTCTTCCAAGCTGTGCCTGCCAGGCAATTTGTCTCAGTGACAGAAAAGCTAAACCAGGTCATTTCTATTTTCTGACTATTAACAATGCTGCTATAAACATCCATGAGCAGGTTTTTGTGTGGATCTCCATTTAAACTCTTGTAAGGACCTATCAGGCTATTTTGCAAATACAAGGGTTTCTCTTCGTTTCTGCACATTCATTACCACCCAGCTTCTTCATACTAACCCTCAGAGCAGGTGCAAACTGGTATTTTGCTGGCCTTTGATTTGCATTTCCCTGATGATTAAGGATGTCCACTATCTTCTCTGGCCATCTGTACATCTTTGGAGAAACAGTTAAGGGGCTGGGGATTTAGCTCAGCGGCATAAGCGCCTGCCTTGCAAGCAGGCAGTCGTGAGTTCGATCCCTGGTACCGATAAAAAGGAAAAAGACCAAAAAAAAAAAAGAGAAACAGTTAAGCATATGCCAACCATTTTTGAAATCCTGGTTTCATCCTGGTTCCAGCACCAGGAGAAAAACAAAGTCGTTTGCATTGCACCAGACACAAGTTAACTCATTAAAATTTGGCTTTAGATATTTAAATTATAGACAGTTTCTTTCTAAAACCACAGACACCAGTCTTGTAGAAAATACAATTTATTATCATGTTAAAGGTGTAACACAAGTGTTCCAAAATCTTTCATATACATCATCAGTGGATTGGATTTATTCAACACACTTTGACAAAGCAAAGCCCACAAGAAGTATTTTCCTCCAGGGCCACTTCCATTGCCACACAGGAATTCACATTGAGTAGGCGCCACTCACAGCAGCTTGGCTTCCAGGTTCAGAGTTGAATGCAGTGAACCATTGAGTTTCACAGTGACCTCAGTCATGGGAGCTGTCACACGAGCCCTGAGTTGTGTTGTAACAGCCAGGATCTGGGGCTCTATGACCGCCACCAACCCAGATCATGTCACAGCTTCATTTCTAGGCTATGTTGTTAATTAAGTTATTGCAATTAGGAAGACAACAGTAAACAGGTATCACAGTCCTTTGGCAGCAACTGGCTGTCTCCCAGTCAGGTGACTGAATGCTATCCCATCACAACCACCAGTGTCCAAGGCACAGAGGAGCTCGGGTAACTGCAGGCAGCGCCTGCTGAGGGGTGTGTGATGCTGGCTATGGTGGGCAGGTGAGGAAGGCAGACACGAGGCCCTGGAGGAGGTGCACATCCCTAAGTGGCCTCCTTCAAGAACACAGGGACAGCAGCTTCTTCTAGGCACCTTGGCTAAGAATCCCCAGTGGTGACCTGGATGGGTCAGCTGCTAATGTCCCAGCACCCTGACCACCAGTTAGCTCAACTGGCCACAGTCCGTGATGACAATCTTCTTGGATGTCTTCCCACTCTTAGAGCCGAAAGATTCTATTTTCTTCACGACATCCATGCCCTCTTTGACATGACCGAACACCACATGCTTGCCATCCAACCTGCGGGGGTAGTGGTGCCGGTGAGCAGATGCAACATGAGTGCCACCCAACGCCCTGGCCACGGGGTCAGGTGGTATTCACCAAAAACAGCGATTCAGAATGGAACCCAGCCAGGGATTTAGCTCAGCGACCTAAGTAGTGCCTACCTGGCAAGCACAAGGTCTCGAGTTCAATCCCCGGTACCAAAAAAAAAAGAAAGAAAGCTAATACAGAATGGAGCCCCACCTTGAGTAGCTGGATCCACCCCTTGAACATTAATCAAATCATTCTGAGCTCCCCAAGTACACCCTACAGAACACCCGGCTTCCAGGACATGTTCTGCCCTCTTGCACCATGCAACCCTGCCCTAGGCTGCTTGGCCTGCATCCTAACCCTGTGTGTGCAAGATGAGCTATGCTTGTTCTGCCCGGGGAGTTGGTAAGTATTGAGCTGCTCAGAAAAAGCACAAAGTCCGCACAGCCCAAACCCCTATGAAGCAAGCATCAAAGCAACAGGTGTGCAACAGGGCGCCCCAAGCGGCCTTTGTGTTGAGGGCTCCAAGAATGTCAGAGGCACCAGGACCACGCCAGGGAAGCTGAGAGTGGCGACAGCCATGGCACATGGGCCCATGACGAGCTCTAGGGTCCATGAGGGCTCCATGGAAGGAGCACAGAGGAAGGGGTCAGCGATGACCTGCCCGGCCTGGCACCCCATCTTTCTCATCTGGAAGGTAGAGATGTTAGCATCCTACCCCATTCTCCAAGAATCCCTAAAATCTTGGAAAGGAGCTTCACGTAGTCTTAGCTCCTGGCCAGCTGCTGTCCTCCCAACCCAGATGTCCCAAAGCTAGGAAATAAGGGGACTCTGGGCAGAGAAACATTCCCCAGTGAAAAGACAGTCCTAGAATCCATGGCCCGTGAGAAGGGGCCACTGTTCCTGAGTAGTTATGGATGCCCTGGCCACACATGGTTTTCCTTGAACCTGCACAAACCCTGCTCCAGCTGCAAGGGCACCCTCATGCCCCAGCAGTGCTTGGAGGGGGCACTCACCAGTCTGTCTTTATGGTGCAAATGAAGAACTGGGAGCCATTGGTGTTGGGGCCTGCATTGGCCATGGACAGGACACCTGCAGAAATAAGCAAGAGTGGGTCACGCTGCCAAGGACACATGTCACCTGGGAGGGACAGAGGGCTCAAAGCACACCAGGGACATTTGACTCTACATATCCTGGGCCCGGAAAGGTACCAGGGCCACCAACTAGCAGCACCCAGGGCTTGTCTGCTCTGCTGCCACTAGGTGGTGGCGTGGCAGGAAAGGGTCTGGGGAAGTGCTCAGTGGCGCAGCTTTCCACATTCCACTTCGAGTCTTGTAGGTGACACCACAGTGGAGTTCTGTGTAAAGGCTCTCCCCCAGCTTCCCCAAGGGGAAGGCTGTTTCTAAACTAAGAGCAGGGTCGAAAGCTCTAAGGAAACCCAGTGAGCCAGAAACGAGAGCAGACCAGTCGCTGGAGGAATCGAGGTGCAGCACAGATGGGGGGCAGTCGGGCCTGGTGCCTTCAGGGCTGCCGAGAATGGCCGGGGTATGGACTCAAGGTGGACATAGCCCATACTCACCTGGCCCCTCGTGCTTCAGCGTGAAGTTCTCATCGGGAAAGCGGCTCCCATAGATGGACTTGCCCCCCGTGCCATTGTGGTTGGTGAAGTCGCCTCCCTGTGCACAGAATGACTTATGAGCAGTCGCCACACAGGACTGGTAGGAGTACCCCACCCCCCAGCTAGAAGCCCCTCAGGCCAATAGACACCCAAGGAAATGAGGATCGATGAGATAATAAGGCAAATGAGCAAAAATCGAAGTTTAAATATTTTCTGCTATAAGAACTGTCCTGGTTTTCTGGACACTATCTTCTTGTCTGAGCAAGCTTTTATGCATTCCTCAAAGGACCTAAAAGGCGTTCTGATGCTTAGTAGCCTAGGACTTGCAACCCCCCAGGTCTTAGAAGGCAACAAGGACGCATCCAGGCATCCATCCCTGAGCCTGCTCAGGTCATCAGGGTGACTCCCCCTCTCTGACCCCAAAATCCCTCACATAAACCCAGTAGACCCAGGATTTGGCCCACCAGGGCTGGCATCCTTCCTCAAAGCTCACCTAAGGTCCTGGCAACCCTGGCAGGACTTCTATAACCAGCTGTGCCCCGCAGAGCTTTGGCCACGACCACACTATGATTTTCCTGAGACAGCATTCTCAGATGACACAGATGACCTGCACAGACCTGCTGAGTATCAACAGGTACCCATGAAGTATCCCCAGACACATGGCCTCTGGGACCCTCCCACAGAGTGCTAACTTGGCTTCTGCCTCAGGTGGCACAAAGACTAGGGTTTGGCCAGGCTTGCACCATAGCTAAGCTCCTCCCTGCCCTGGCCATTTTCCAAGCAGATCCAGGCAGCAGTGCATCTACAGGCCCTGTCCCACTGCCATATACCACAGCGGCAGCTGCGGAATCAGGGGGCAGGGATGGGAGAGAATTCCAGGCCAAAAGGACTTCAGAGAGGTCCTCCAGGCCTTGACCTTGAGGGTATGCTGTACTAGAGGACATTACCCAGCACTGCATAGGTCCGCACCCCTGGGAAGTTCTTGCTGCCAACGCCTAACCCCTAAGCAATGCTAAAGCTTCTGAAAGCCAGGCGGGCAGATGAGCAGAGAATAAACTCATCAGCGGAGAACAATGCCGTCTGCTGGGAACAGCTCCTGCAAGCCCAGGCATGCACCTGCCAGCTGGGCCTGGCCTCCCTGTTCCCCCTCTCTCCTCTTTCTTCGTCTCATCTCCCATGCCCAGAGCTCAGGGGGGCACAGAGACTGCTGTCTCTGCAGGTCTTTCAAAGCCTTAAGATCCCTCCCACACACAACCATCCCTCAACCCCGTCTCCCTTGGCAGCTCTCTTTCCAGCGCTGGGCAGGCCCATCTCACACTGTGCACAGGTCAGGGGGCCACCTCGGCAGCCCAGTTCAGTATGTCCTATAGCCTGGAACTTTCGGGCTTATGAATGTTCTTATTAACACCCCACGCACAAAGGGGAGACTGAGGCACATTACCTGGCACATGAAGGATGGGATCACCCTGTGGAATGTGGAGCCTTTGTAGCCGAAGCCTTTCTCTCCAGTGCACAGTGCTCTGAAATTCTCTAAGGGGTGAAGGGAGAGAGGCGGTCAGTAGGCCTGCACCCCAATACCCCTAGGAGGGAATGTGGGGAACCCAGCCCACCTGCTGCATCTGCCCTGCCAGACTGACAGGGACTAGGACAAGTCACTTCCTTTCCCTGACCCCGGAGCCCAAACACTGTGACAAGAGCACATGCTTAGGCCAGGGATACAGCTCAGCGACATAGCGCCTGCCTGGCAAGCACAAGGTCCTGAGTTCTATTCCCAGTAGGAAAAAAGGCACATGCTCCTGGCAGGGCCTTCCAGGTAGGTCAGTGGAGCAGGGAGTCCCCCCCAGGACTGCCCTCCAACACACACACTGGGGAACAGGAGGGCAGCTGTCTCTGGGAATCCCCTCATTCTAAGGCTCCCAGCTTAGTATAGACAGATGGGCAGAGCCACCGGTAAGGCCCAGAGAGAGACAGAGGCTGCCCTAGAGCACACAACAGCTGAGCCTCACATGGAACCCATAACCTGGTTGCATTCTTGAGCCTCAACTCTTGCCCTGTGCCCACCTGCCCTCTCCCCAGGCTGAACTCAACACCCTGCCCTGCCTTACCTGCTGTCTTTGGGACGACATCTGCTTTCAGCTGTGGGGAGCAAAGAGGAACAAAAAAATGGTTAGTCCCAAGGCAAGCTCGGGAAGAAGCCTCCAGCCACCCATACCCACAGAGGCCTAAGGCATGTGGAAGAACCACAGTCAGCCCTGTCACTGCCAAACCTACAGACAGCAGTGGAGGCTGCTATCACTCCTGACAGCTGCTTCCTGAACCCCAGCTGCAAGGAGGCAGCCTCAGATCCCAGACCAGCGAAGAGCCAGTCTAAGTCCTTTAGTGCACAGAAGGGAAATGGATGGAGGCAGGGGAGGTCGGAGCCCCATCCAGGCCAACCCCCACCAGCTCAGCTTCAAGATTCACTCTTACACTGGAAGCATGTGGGGAAGGTGCCTCCCACGAAGAAGGGGAAACTGAGGCTTCACAGGAAATACTGAGTGCTCCCTGGAAACAGGCCACTCAAGGTCAATTGGCCCCTTTGCTTAAAGGGGGGCCAGCTAGTGCTTCCCACTTACCTTGGCAATTATGTTTCTTACTTTGCATTAAAAGTGGCCCAAAGAAACGGGCAGGTACTGATGGACCTTAGGAGCGTGGCTGGACTGGGGGCACCCAGAATACTGCTCCATTTCCAGACACGGGGGCGCCACTCAGGTCCTGGTGGCCTTGTGGCCCAGCAGTGGCTTTCCACACTCACTGCCCGAAGGTGGGCGCCAGCGGGGGCGGGTAGAGCACGTGCCACTTTATGCAAAGGCTTCCGTGTGAGCGCACGCCCCGCCAACCCGCCCCGGGGACTGCTGCACCCACCTCGCAGCTCAGGGGCGCTGACCTCTCTCCCAGTCAGACCTGCCGCGATCGCTGACCCTCCCCCTCCGCGATGACCTTGAGGCTCCTCCACCACCCTGGCTCGCCTCGCCCCAGCTATTCCCTTGGATGCTGGAAGGCACCAAGCCGACACCCCTTCCCAGAGACGGAGAAACTGAGGCGCAGGGCCCAGAAGCGGGAGGCCCAAGGTCACCCGCACACCAGGCGCCGCGCCGCGGCTCCCGGCAACCCGAGGATCGCACCCAGCCCCTTTCCCGGCGGGCGGTGTCGGGGAAGCGGCCTTACCTCCAGCACCACGCGGCCGAGGGGCCGCCCGTCGGCGCCCACGTCCAGGTAAACAAGTGGATTCCTGTTCCCGGAGGAAGAGGTCGGGTCGCGAGCGTCACCGCTGCTGCAGGCGCGGACCGGGACCGCAGAGAGACGCAGCGGCGCGGACCGGGCGCCGGAGTGGAGGCCGAGCAGGCGGGGGCCGCAGCGCAAAGCCAGCATCGCGGACGCGGGTGCGACAGAAACCCGCTAGCGTAGCGCAGAAGATAGGCCCGGCAGCGCACAGGAAGCGAGTCTCGCGGGCGCCAAGCAACCGCTTTTATTGGCCCTCCGGACTCCTAAGCCACGCCTTTAACACGCCCCCGTCACGCCCCCTCCGGGCCTTCCGCGAGCGACCCCTGCCGGCTGCACTGGGAAACACAGCTGGCTCGGGGGACGGAGGCGCGTGAAACCCGGTGTATGTACCATGGACCCTGAAAGATAGGCACTGCTATGCGAAAGGGGGCGAGTTCCATTTTTGTGAGGGTCCCAACAGAGTTTTTAAAAGGAAAAATGCTAAGACGTAGTTAATTCCAATATACTAGCATCCATATGTTTGTGTTTATATATCATCACAAAAATCTATGTTTGTGCCCTTTCTTGTGCAAGGCGCTAAAGCGCCGTCACTGCTTCCGCAAATAGCTCTACAGACAGGCAGAGCAAGGGCGAGGCTAGCACTGAAGATCTGAGAAATCTGGATTGGAGGTGGGATTACAGAGGGAGAGGCTCTGGAGGTGGCAGATAAGCAGCCACACTTCTCTAGACACCCACAGGTCATCTCATTGTCCTAGGCTGGACTTGTCCCTTTTTGCTTTCCTAGACCACACCCTCTGCCAGGAAGACAGGACATGCAGCCTGGGCCTAGTACTCCTGTGAGGCCCCTTTCCACCTCCCTCCCTCACAGAGGTAAGCCCTAGTCCCCACCAACCTGGCCAGCCCCAATACTCACCCTAGAACAGAACTGTACTCTACACACGGGAAACTGAGGCCCAGAGAGAGGACAGCATTGGCCAAGCCTAGAGAACCCTGGGTCCCACTTCCAGGCTGTGCCAATCTTCCCAGACCTGCAATGCGAGCTCCATGCTCTTCTGAACTCCTTTCACCCAGGTTTGTTCTGAGGATAACATGAACTAGAAGGGCCAGGGGATTCAATGCCAGTTAAGTCATTGGACCTATGAGCACCAGTGACAGCAGAGCCTAGACTTACTTCTGAGGGTTTGGGGTTCAGAGGGTTGTGGGTCTCCACTGCAGGGGCTGCAAGCCTGAGGGGCCAGAGAGGGAATGGGGGCTGAGCTTTGGACGAGGTGACCTGGATCTGGGACCTGCTTTGGACTGACCCACTCCAGTCTCTGAATCAGCTGCTGGCCAGAAATGGGGTACCAGAGACCTGGCCTGGCAAATGCATGAGGTCAAAACAGTATCCTAGGTGCTGGGGATTTAGCTCAGTGGCATAAGCGCCTGCCTAGCTAGCAGGCAGTCATGAGTTCGATCCCTGGTACCGATAAAAAGGAAAAAGACCAAAAAAAAAAAAAAAAAACAGTATCCTAGTCTGACATTTGACAGCCCATCCCTGTGTTCCTGGTTCTGGAAGGGCCTGGGCACTCAGACAAGCCCTGCTAGGGTCCTCCCCATCAGGGCAGGCTGAGAATGGTGCTGATAATCCAGGGAAGCTATCAATGGTCCCTTGTCCCAATCCAGGATGGGTCCTCCTTTTGCCCTAGAAAGTGGCCCCTTTCCCCTTGTGACTGTGTCCTGAAGTACACAGGCCTAACTGGGGGAACCCATATGCTCCCTGCTCTCCTGAGCCCCTAGCACCTCTCCCAGACCCCCAATATCCATGCACACTGCAGACTTGGGGGTGGAGGAGAGAAATCACCCTATACACTGGCCAGGTAGCTTTCTAAAAGCCCAAAGCCCCCTGCAATCAGTTCCAGGCCCCCAGCTCACACAGATCTCAGCACACTGAGGGGATCAGTGGGATCCCATCACCGCTGCAGCCTGCTTTTGGGGGTCCCCAGTATATTCTCCACCCAGATGATGGATGAGTGGTTTGTCTCAGGACCAGCTGCCTACTCCTGTGGCCACTTCCACCCTCAAAGCCCTCCCCAGCCCTGAGCTCATCAACAGATGGGGCCAAGCCTGGGAGCTGGGGAGTGGATTGCTCAAGGGCAGAGTGCCAGAGCTGGGATCCTAACTGGACTCCAGGATCAAGGTTACTACATGTCAAGCCCTCCTTGCTGTCACCGAGGGACAGGAATAGAAGTAGGGCAAGAGAGAAGCCTCAGGCAGCAACACAGCTCCACAGAAACAGGATGCAGCTGGGGCTGTGGCACCCAGGGGAGATTGTTTCTGCCTGGGGGCAGAGGGTAGCTTGACTGACTATGTCTGAGGAACAGAGGCACAAAAATATGAAGAGGTGGTTCCAGTGGGGAATGAGCTAACACGAATCTATATGGGAGGGTTCAGGGGACTTCAAGGAAAGAAAGGCCATGATACTGAGTATGAGCTGCAGGCCCTGTGTGGGTACAGTTTCGGAGGGCCGTGAAGCCAGGGTAGGATCTGATGTTATAGGACAGCACGGGGAGACATCAATGGCCCTATGTCCCCGCCCTCAGCTTCCTTCCTATTTCTCTTCTCATCTTCTTTGGAAAGACCAGACATCGTCACTGCCACCTGTGTGAGCCAGAGAAAATTCCACCTTCCCCAGGGCTTGGCTGTGATGTCACCAGTGATGCCAGGAGAGGGACAGCCCCTAGGCTGAGCCATGCTGAGCCACACCCAGCCCTTGAGGGTGCCAGGCTCAGGTGAGGTGATACAGATGGTGGCACTTACCTGGCTGCCAGCTGGTCATAGGCTATGTCATCCTCCCTGTCACCTCAAGTGACTTCTCCTCCAGGGTGTTGATGGTGACTGTCACCTGGAGCCTGTCAGCCTGTGCAGGCTCCGTAGAATGGAGCAGGTGACACAAGCAGGTGAAGACATTGGGAGTGAAGTCGTGAGAGGCACCTGCCAAGGACACAGCCAGATGTCATAGAAGGGACTATGGGTCCAGCGTAGCCAGCTCTACCCGATTCTCAGTAAAGGATGAGAACTTTAAGTTTCATTGACATTCAATTTTTAAATGCTGGTGATGGGCATGGCAGTACAGGAGAATTACTGTAAATCGAAGGCCAGCATAAACTCCAAAGGGAGACCTTGTCTCAAGAAAAATATTCTAGAAACTAATTTTAGAATCAAATTAAACACTGAGTGCACTATAAACATACCCACAGCCTAGATGAGACCTGTGGACAGAAGTTCACGATTTCCAGTTCCCACCGCATGGATGTGAGAGAAGCTGAAGCCAGAAGCTCAGAGGGCCGAGACTTGGCCTCCCTGTGCCCTTGTCTCGGGCCTCTGTGCAAGGCTAATGTGACAGTGGTGTTTTCCGAGTGCCTGGGTCAGGCAGCCCAGGTGCAGAATGACAGAGCCTTGTTAGGGTGACTGAAACCAGGGTGGCCACCTTCCAGAGCTCAGTGTGGCCTGGCTGTGCAGGGGACCTTTGGGCTGAGTCACAGGTAGCCGTGTGAGCCCATGGAGGCATTTGTTTTTGGTTCTTTGAGCCTCAGTTTCCTCACTGGTAGAGTCAGTAGTACAGAACTGTTTTAGTATGGATAATTGGGTGACAAGGGGCTTGAACATCCTTGGGACTCAGTCAATCAACAAACAAATGAGACACCGAATACATGCTGTCCTGTCCAGGCTGGTTGAGGGATCATGAAAACTGAGAAAATGACAGTGTGCCCAGTGGAGGTGTCCTGAGGGTGACGGTGTTCGCTGCTTGTTTTTGCAGTGTCTAGGGATTGTAAACCGAAATATCGAGTTCAGTCATCCAAGTATTGTAATCCTCTTTCTAGTTTTCCCCACAATCCAAAAGGTTATATTTGTAATCCCGCTGGAATCCTAGCAAGTTAATTCCAATCTACCACCACCTATCCAAAGACACCAAGACATATTCCAAGTTAAGACAGCTAATGGGTCCTAAATCCAATCCCCGTGAGGCCATGCGGACAAAGGGCTTGATCCTCGGTCTCTCCCAGAATTTATTATCTTGTGAAGAAGAGGGGTGGCTCAGGGATGAGTGACAGTGAGGATGGCGGGAATTACCTGAGTAACTTGAGCTGGCTGGCCAGATGCAAGATTGACATCTCTGGAAATTGCAGAGATAAAGATATGCAGAAGGATCAATTTACAAAATCCAATTAGGATAGCAGTGGAATTGTTTTGGGGGGCTATAGCTTTGGTTTCTGGTGTGCAAACTCTTGTGCCCTGGGGAGTCATAGCCTCTTATCCTAAGGCTCTACCCAGTTGACATTCCCAGAGCTGTTTGCTTTAACATCTCACAGTGCTCAATCCTGTACATGGAGAACACTATGTGAGGAAACAGGACTGTCTGTCTGCTATAGAGAATGCGTAATAGCACCTCAGCTAGCCTTATTTGCAATGCTCAGAGCCGATTGAAGAGAGAAGGAAATATCCTAGCCAGCTTTTTACATGTCAGTATAAGGAAATGAGTCTCCAAGTAATAAAGTCACAGTGTTTTGGATTCAAAGGGAGTCACTGGCGTTGTCTCCCACACTAGGGATTGAACCCAGAGCCTTCACATGGAGCTACTTCCCAAGTCCTATTTATTTTTTATTTTGAGGCAGTAGCTTGCAATTGCTAAATTGTCCAGGCTGGGACAATGTGCTATCATCCTGGCTCAGCCTCCCAGAGTGCTGGGATTACAAGTATGTACCATCATGTCTGGATTACGGGGCTTTGGGGTAGGTCCGTAATCCTCATCTGGAAGGATATACTGTACCATGTAGTCTTTTGCTCACCTGGGTGAGGGGAAGACGGACCATGTCCTGGGTGTTTCTGCTCTGGAAAGAAGGTGTCAGCCCCCTTTGCCCCATTGCATCCCCACCAAGGCAGCAAGCTCCACATGGTTTCCCTGTGAAGTTCCCCTGTGAAGGATGGATCCTTCCAAGATTAGGTTACAAAGAAACTGACTCCTGCTCTAGGTTCTGTGTGCCTCTCTCCATTTCTGTCTCTGTCACACACATGTACCACATCATGAGGGCACCGACAGCCAATGGGAAGCCTCCCCAGAGGAATCAGGTCTGCTTGAAGCTGCACAGGGACCCAGGGTGTGGATCTCTCAGATGACAGCTACCCCAGCTCCGAGATAGACCGAAGCCTCGCAAGATGCCCTGCGCCAGCGGCACCCAGCTGTCCCACACCCAGTGTCATAACCTTCATTTCTTGCTGTTTTAAGCCACCAGCAGTTGGTTCACTTGCCACGCAAGACTAAGATGTCACCTGAGCCTCAGGAGGACCCTGCAGAAGGGAGATTGTTTTCTGTCTTATAAGCAGAGGAGTGGAAGCCCAGAGAGGGTAGGCGATTTGCCAGAGGCCACCCTGGGATAAAGCGGAGCACAGAATTCTCCGCAGCTTGTCTCAGCTGTGAGCTTTCTGCCGGAGCTGGTGGGCTCGGGCCATTCTGAGATGGAGCGTATCAGACACCATCCACTCAGCACAGCTCTCCACAGTCACGCCGATCAGTCATCCTTCGTAGTCGTGCTAAGAACCCTGCAAGGGAGAGTCTTCGCCCTTGTGATGGGTCCCAGGAGACCAAGCTGGGCACGAGTCCAGGGCTGACTCGCTCCAAAGCCTGTACTCTCCCCGAAGGCCCTTTTGCCCCAGAGTCTACCACTGGCTCCCACCCTGTAGCTGCAGCAGTGGCCTTCAGCAGCCCAGCAGAGCAGCAGGTAAGCCCACAACCCCAGCTGGTTACATGGCTGTTTACATGGTTCCCACCCAGAGTCAACAGGAAAAGGAGGTGGCCAGCAAGACCCAAGACCCAGCCAGCCAACATTAGCCCTATAGCCTCCTATATATGCTATTTACTGGTTTGCAGGGGCTTTTCTCAGTGCCTTGTTATCCTAATGAAAGGGTCCCATTGTCAGGGGAAAAAGAATGAGGCGTTCACCAGGCCTGAAGTGCGGTGAGACAGACTCAGGCTGTGTCATTGTGGTTACAGACAGCCCGTAGGTTTGCAGCCACCTCTCCCTGGCAGTTCTCTCGAATCAAAACCCAGTGCAGTTCCCTGGAATCTACTGACCTGACCCTATTTATTTCTGCTTACTAACAAGGAGACCTTTCCTTCCTCCAATAGAATAAATCACCTTCTAATCAATAATGCTTGCCTTCTAGGTAATATTCCTCCCTTCTAGTCAATATCACCCACCACTGATGGTCTTTTCTTCCAACTGAAATAAATGCCCCAGCTGTGGGTGCAGCCAGCTTTCACTGCAACTTAATGAAACCTAGCTGGCCAGCACCTGGGACCTTGTTCCCTAAGCCCTGCAGGACCTAGGCAGCAGGAATGCGTGCACTGATACACTTCATCATCTCAGCCTCCAAAGCTGGCAGAGCGACATTAGCAAGCCAAGGTGGCCCAGGACTTCCCTAAAGTTAAGTAAGTGGCTGGTGGCCAGCGATTGGCCCTGCTCTGCCTAATCCTAGAGTTTGGCTTCTGCCTCTAGTGCTTTCTCTAGTGTTGTTGAATTTTAGTACAGAATGTCAGCAGGTCAGGCTGAAAGCAGTCTCCATGCACATGACAACTATCTCAGATTTTAAGCAAGTAGTCTTTCAAACGGTTGATGGGCTGCCAAGCCACATTCCTAGGTACTGGCCCAGCAGCATATCAGGGACAGCTCCCAGGGACAGCTGTCCAGAGCTCAGTGGGAAACCCAGAGACAATGGTACAGGATTCTGTGAATCAAGGGTACGGGTCCAGTTCTAACTTCTGTATTCACTAGAGAAGGGGGTGGAGTAGCACCCCAGGGGTAGATGCCAGAGGCCCAACCAGCATCAGTGGGACCCAGGTTTGGACAAATTTAAATAAGAAAGTTTTCTGGCCATCCACTGTATTGCATGATGACTCTGAAGTGGTAAGCTTCCCATGATGTGTGAGGAATACCAAGCCAAGATGCCACAGAAAGAATACTTGCCCAGGATGGGTGTTAAGCCCAGGGGCACAGATGAGGTTCATTCCGGGTCTGAGACCCTGTGATTCAGTCCTCCTGAGAAGCTGAGCTGCCTGGCGGAGCAGAACATTTGAAGTGTGATCTCGAAGTGCAAAGTCAAAATCCTCTACTAGCATGTAGGAGAGTGGAATAAAGCACAGAACTATAAACACCAGAAAAGAACACTTGGCGTGGGGTTGCTGGTTTCAAAATGTTCCTAAGCATGGTAAGCAACCGGAAGGAAAGGTAAGGAAAGATGTGGAAACTATTTGGGCATAACTTTTCTAAACATCTGCGTTTCAAAACCACCATGGTCTCAACTGAGGCAGAGTAAGCTGTGTTCTTGTATTTTTGTATGTCCTCTCTGATAGAATTTTTGGCGCAGCTAAAATGATAAGAAGTATAAAATAAAAGTGGCTTTTATTTTAAGAATGTGGAGAAAAGGGGATGGAGGATTTAGTTCAGCGGCATAAGCGCCTGCCTTGCAAGCAGGCAGTCGTGAGTTCGATCCCCGGTACCGATAAAAATGAAAAAGACAAAAAAAAAAAAAAAAAAAAAAGAAGGGGCTGGGGATTTAGCTCAGCGGCATAAGCTCCTGCCTTGTAAGCAGGTAGTCATGAGTTCAATCCCTGGTACTGATTAAAAAAACGAAAAAGACAAACAAAAAAAAAAGTAATCTCAAGAGAAAAAAGACCAAAAAAAAAAAAAGAATGTGGAGAGAGACTCTATGACCTCCGGGGTCTGGCATTCTCTCCGCCCAACACGTGGTGTGGGGGCATACTATTTGGGGTGGAGCCTAAGGGGCATTACTGATGCACTGGGAGCCCATTGGAATTCATTTTGAGCCATAGGTAAATTGCTTAGGGGCAGGAAAGGTGACCTCAAGAGCCTCTTGGTTCCGCCTCCCAGCCTCCCACCGCTGCAGCTTCCCAACCAGGGCACAAAATCCTTTCACTTTCCTCTGGTTTTGAGCAGGTGGGCCTCAGAAAAAATGACAAGAATGCTCATACCTACGTTCGAGATTTCAAAACAAAACATAATACAACGAAACCAAAGAACCTCAGGACACAGCGCATTCCTTCGGAAACAACGTGATTGCACAACCTGACTTCCCAACCGGCCTTTGCCTGTGAGGAGCAGAGAGAAGGGTAGCAACTTAGACCAGTGGGGTGGGGGCGGGGTGGAGATGAGAAACACCAGGCTTGAGGAATCTAAGAACTGAGCTGGTTTCTCAATAGAGCCCTGGGAGGAGAAGAGCCCAGAGAACCCCTCCCAGTGGGTTTAGAAATGTCACATGGAATGTCTCAGCCGTGGTGTGGCACAGGAAGAAAGGAACAGACTTCCTGGGGGCCCCAGGAGAGCAGAGTGACCCACAGACTTGACCACCTGGAGGCCTTTTGGTTGGACAAGGAGATGACAACAGGGACTGTGTGAATGGGCAGAATCAGATGGAAACAAGGACCTTGGGACATTAGAGGGGTCACATCCCTACCATCTTGGCACACCTCGAGCCCCAGGCACCAAGAGGCAATTTGGGAGAGAAGATAGGGAAAGAGTCCTCCTCCAGCTCACTGAGCTTGAAAAGGAAATGCAGTTAGGTTATAGAAAGTAAGTGTGGTTAGGTTTCTTCCAGATTTGCAGCTGTGGGCCAGAATTCACGTCTACTACGTGACCAACCAGGGAAAATATCTGTGATAGCCGTGTAACCTGAATACAAAAATGGTGATGAAAATCAGTAAGAAAAGTGTTAGCGCTCATAGAAAACACGTGGAGGAAACATGCAGGAAGTTCACAAAGTAGGAAATAGAAGTGTCTGGTGATCTTGAGAAAAAGACTCCTCAGAAGTCCTGTGATGCTCACAAAAGGGTTGGGTGTCAGTCTGCTCCATCACCCTGGCCATGAAATGCCGTGTGGTTGTTTGTGGTTCTCCTCTGTGACCTGAGGTCCTCTTTGTGACAGCGCCAACCCCATGTGGCATCCAGGTGAGCCCATTGCTTAGATCTTGCCTGCAGGAAGCTACCCAGGCTGCTGTGTGCTGAAGTGCATGCCCCTGAGCTAATTCCCAGCCAGGCATGGAGGGTGGCCAGGATGCTAAGGACAAAGGGCACCTGATCCCTCTGGTGGCCAGTGTGAGCTACAGGGCTCCCCAAAAAGCTGTCCAAACCCAGCCAGGGGCTGGGGATGTGGCTCAGGGGTAGAGTTCTTGCCTTTCCTGCACAAAGTCCTAGGTTTGATCCCAGTGCCACAGGAAAAAACAAACAAAAAATCCAAATAGGCTTAGGCCATAATCTTGAAAGCCACTGTCCCAAATGTTGAAATTGCAAAAGATCAATATCTCTAAACTCCAAAGAGATCAAAACCTCACAAATGTAGCTCTGGAAAAAGTGATTTTAAATATCCTTTTGTTTTTTGAGATGGTCTCACCTGGACAGTTCAGGCTGGCTTTGAACTCACTGTGTATCCCAGGCTCGTTTTGAATTTATGATGATCTTCTATCCTCAGGCTGCCAAGTACTGAGATTATGAGGGTCGCTGCCAAGCTAGCCTAAAAACTTCACCTTCAATAGAAATCAAAAAAACTTCAGGACACAGCCTGTGTAAATGAGACAATTTTTTTTTTTATATTTTGTTGGGAATTCATTTGAGAAACAAAAAAATGACAGCAATTCCCAGGCCACTTTATGCAATAATAACACACATATTTCTGCAGGTGTGAACACTCAGGTATAGTAACAATAGTCAAGGGATATAACAGAATACACCAAGAGACTGCATATGTAGGTTACATGTAATATACGTGTCCATATATGCCAACTCCCCAAACAAATGTAACTATTATGTACCACAAACATACACTAATAAAAACAAAGCATTTGAAAGGGCATTCAGTTATGAGGAAACACATCATACTATAAAAAGCAACAGACCAGGAGGTGAAATTCGTTAACACACATCACTCTGGTTGGTGAATATGCGCGCCCAGCTTGATAATGTCACATGGTTATCTGAACTACTGGGCAGACAACTTCAGTTTTTTGATGAGAATGATTAAAAAACCTTGATGATTCACTGCTAGATAAGTAGTTGCCCAAAGAGCTTAGATCCCAAGAAATTTTCTTCCTCAATGCAGACATCTCTGCTTGTTGAGGTAGTTTTAACAGTTTTATGTACACACACAGTGCTTGAGGGCTGGACATTTAGCTCAGTGGCATAGGTGCATGACTGACAAGTGCAAGGTCGTGAGTTCGATTCCTGGTACCAACAAAACAAAACCAAACCACACACAGTGCTTGCACACAGACCTAGGGTTATGACAAGGTATTTTTGTGCAGTGAATTTGCAAAAATGCCTCAGGCTTTTGTATAAGTCTTTGTATGATCTATGCCTTTGGTAATGGAAATGTTTAAAGGTGAAATGCATAATATAGTAAATTTTAAAGCCTAGTGCAGGCCAGGTGTGGAGTCACACACCTGTAATCTCAGCATTTGAGAGGTTGAAGCAGAAGGATTGCTGCAAGTTTAAGGCCAGTCTGGGCTACACAGTGAGTTCAAGGCCAACCTGAACTACATGGTGAGACTCTGTCTCAAAATCAGTAAGTAAGTAAATAAATAAATAAATTCTAGCGCTGCTGATTTAACATAGTGGAAAAAAAATCTAAAATAAGAAAAACTAAAAAGGAAATATAAACTGGGCATGGTAGCACATGCCTGTAATCCCAGCACTTGGGAGGCTGAGGCGGGAGAATTGCCATGAGTTAGAGGCCAGCCTAGGCTACATAGTGAATCCAAGGCCAGCCTGAAGTACATGGTGAGACTCTGTCTCAAAAAGAGGAGGAGAAGGAAGAGGAGGAGGAGGAGGAGGTGGAGGAAGAAAGGAAGAAGAAGAAGAAGAAGAAGAAGAAGAAGAAGAAGAAGAAGGAGAAGGAGAAGGAGAAGGAGAAGGAGAAGGAGAAGGAGAAGGAGAAGGAGAAGGAGAAGGAGAAGGAGAAGGAGAAGGAGAAGGAGAAGGAGAAGGAGAAGGAGAAGAAGAAGAAGGAGAAGGAGAGAAAACAACCCATGACCGAGAGTATTACAGATCATTCTAATTGCTTGGAGCTAGTCACAAAGAGCCAGCTGACATTCATGCTTATTTTATTTTTTTTATTTTTAAGACAAAGTCTTACTATGTACCTCAGGCTGGTCTGAAACTCACAGTGACCCTCCTGTTTCAGCCTCCTAAATTCTGGGATTACGGGCATGGCCCACCACACCCTGCAGTGATATACTTTATTTTCTTTGTTTATTCTTTTCCATATAGGTTGTGGATTTTCTCAGAGAAATGGTTATGTCCATTGTCTGCATGGTGCAGCTCGTTTTGAAATTCTGCAGTACAGCACACCCGGACAGGAGCGCCCGAGTCCATCTCCCCATCTTCTGAGGCCCACTACTGTGTTATTTTGGGTGTGGAAATCTGCTCCCCAGCACTCAGCGTGGCTGTGAGTTTGGGAGAAGCAGCCCTGGAGCGGAAACAACACAGCAGTCTGAGCATCTTCTCTGGTAAGTGCACACAATCACTCTCCCATCAGCCAGGGACTTGGCTGGCTGCTTCTGGCGCTGCTGTTTTAATCCGTTAGCAGTCCCCAGGATGTTCTCAGCTTCGAGGAGGGCCCAGCAGACAACGGCACACTTTTAAACTCCAGATTTCCTAGCTCCCTTATTGGTGAGCAATCTCCCCCCAGAACTGAGCTTTCTATCCGTCTTACATAGCTTCCCTCACTCTCAGGAGTGGTGGTTTGAAGGATTTCAACATTCTAGCTTTGCTTTGTTCTGTTCTGTTCTGTTCTCAGGGTCTCACCAAGCAGCCCACGCTGGCCTTGAACTCACAGCGATCCTTCTGCCTCAGTCTCCTGAGTGCTGGGATGACAGGTGGGTGCTACTGCACCCAGTGTCAACATTCCAGGTATTAAAATTTCTGGTTTACGATTTTCATTTTAGGAGTTTAGTATTTGGGTTTGTGATACACGAGCACCACATGGCTGCCAGACCCCACTGAGTTCCCAGCTTAGAGACCCGCAAATGAGGAGGCCTTGGGCTGACTCCCTCCCCAGCCACCATCTGCAACACCTCAGGGTCCCACAGTTAGCCCCAGAACCCTGAGCGGGGACGGGTATTAGATCACTGTTTTCTCTGACTATAAAAAAAACTTCTGAGGCCTGGAACTTTATAAAGATTCTGGCTCATGATTCTGGTGGGTAACACATTCAGACAGCATGGCACATCCAGCTACATCCCAAGTGACGGAGAAGTGGAAAGGAAGGTGACTGCACACAGAAGAGGCCACGCATGTGGGGGAGCCTTAATTCATAATGACCTACGCTCAAGAGAAATCACACCTGTGAGACTCAACCCACTCCATGGGACCGGTGTTCTCCATTATTAAGGGTGGAGCACCATGACCTAATCATCTTCCACCCTGAGGTGGTGCCATGGCCTCCCAATGCCACCAACCCAGGGATCACATGTCCAGCACGTGGAGACTGGAGGGACTCTCTCTAACCACATCCACACGATGGAGTCAGCTTTCCACAGCTGTCCCCAGCACCCGAGATACTTCAGTTTAGAACAGTCTATTGGGTGGTGTCAGTACATGCTCAACAGGCCCATTGCTTGGGCCTGGGTGGCACATCATGCTAGGAGCTTGTGGCCGGGCAAAGAGAGTCCCACCCTTCCACGGAAGAGCCCCACTGCCCTGTAGTCTTCCACTGGGCCCCAGCTCTTCAAAATTCTAGTGGGTCCCAAAGCACCAAGCACTGAACACAGGGCCACTTGAGGACACATCCGGTCCTGTCTATAGCACAGCCCGCAGTAGATAAGGACAATGGCTGCTACTGTTTTACATCCCTTGGTTTGGGGTGGCTGGTTACGCAATTAGAGCTAACAAGGACCCCACCCCCACCCCCTGCGTGCAGGTGGTGCATGGTGGGCAGGAGCTAACTGGAGCCCAGCAGTGCCTCCTCCAGCCCTGTCTACACCGTGAGCTACAGGATGTGTCAGACGCTCCCTCCCTGTCTCCACCCACCCCTCCCAGACTCCAGTGTCCATAAATAGCACCCACCCTCCTGGGCACCCCAGCCACAAACTCGTGTTGCCCTTGGTTCCTCCCTCTGCCACCCTGACCCTGTCCAGTTCACACCCCCTGCACTGTGTCATGTGCCTCCCCTGAGCACCCCTGCTCAGCTTTCTGTTAGGTTGGCACATACGTTGGTGAGCCAGGTTGGACCCAGTCCTCGCTCTCAGGAGGCTTCTAAGGAAGGAATGCATTATGTTATTTATTTAATTTTTTTCTGCAGTACTGGGGATTGATTGAACTCAGAGCCTTCCTACTGAGTTACTTCCATATAACTTCTTTTATCTTACTTTTAAATTTTGAGATAGTATCTCACTGAACTGCTAAACGGCCTAGGCTGATCTCAAACATATGATCCTCCTGCCTCAGCCCCTCAGAGGGCAGGGATTACAGATGTGTAGCACCATATCTGGCCACATCAACTCTTTTTTTTTTTTTTTTTTGCAGCACTGGGGATTGAACTCACGATCTCACGCTTGCCAGGCAGACGCTTATGCCACTGAGCTAAATCCCCAGCCCCACATCAACTCTTAATAACTGTGCATAAATTAAGCACCATATTAGGCTCTTCCTATTCATCAAATCATTGAGTCTCCATCACAACCCTACAGGGAAGAGATGAGCTCCAGAGAATCTTCCAGAGATTACTAGCTCCAGGGAGTCAGATAAGGAAACTAAGGCACTGAGAGGTAGGATGAGATAAACCGCCAGCATGAGGGTAGTTTCCTCCTAGCCTCTCCCTCCTGCCACTGCTGTCCTCTTGGCTCAGTACCGGGGTCCTCCAAGATGACTACAGCAGAGTTGGGAGTCCAGGAGGCTTACAAGGGTGGCTGCCCCTGGGGCAGGTGGGAGGAGGCAGCATGACTGGCAGAGCTCAGCCTGCTGTGAGCTCTCCCCATCAGGGTCCACTTGGGTCCTCATCCGCAGGACATTTGAGAGGTGTCCACTGCACCCATGTGGCAGGGCCTAGGACAGAGGGGCCTCCCAGCCGAGGTGGCCCTGCAGACACTGCAGCTCTCTGTACTCCTTGCAGCGAATTCCTTCTGGAAGGGAGAGGCGGCCCTCAGACCTCTGTCTCTGGCCCCTCTGCCCCCAGCACCCAACTCCCAGTCTGCAGCTGTAGTTCTGCAAGAGATATCA
Source organism: Cavia porcellus (assembly GCF_034190915.1). Lineage (NCBI taxonomy): Eukaryota > Metazoa > Chordata > Mammalia > Rodentia > Caviidae > Cavia > Cavia porcellus. The sequence goes on along the minus strand of NW_026947511.1, from coordinate 36,295,928 downwards.
AAGTGAATGTTTAAATACAAAGGAGCACAGCTAAATCTAGATGCACTCTATATGTCCAACAACAGATGAATGGATAAGAAAATGTGTTTCCACACAATGGAGCACTATTCTGCCATAAAGAAGGATAAACTCAGGTCATTGGTAGGAAAATGGATGCAGTTTTGTGCCCATAATTTAGAGTGAAATAAATCAGACACATAAGCTAAAATATCACATGATTTATCTTACATGAGAAATGCAAAATATAAATAAAGTGCAAAATAAAAGCTAGATAATGAGAGTAAGGAGGCAGGTCTTTTTCAAAGAGGAAGAGGGACTGAGATGGAGCAAGTGGCGGGGGGCGGAAGGGGCATGAACAAAGGAATTAAGATGTGCTAAGCATGTGCACAACTCCACGCAAGGAATATAAACATTATGTATGCAAACATGTACAAACCCAAAAAAGGAGACCAGGCATGGTGGTGCACGACTGTAATCCCAGCACTGGGGAGGCTGAGGCAGGAGGATTGCCATGAGTTCAAGACAAGTATGGGCGACATAGTGAGTTCAAGGCCAGTCTGGAATATATAGCAAAATTCTGTCTCAGGCTAGAGATACAGCTCAGCGCCATAAACGCCTGCCTGGCAAGCACATGGTTGTGAGTTTGATCTCAGGTACCAAAAGAAAAAAAAGATTCTGTCTCAAAAAAACAAAGCAAAACAAAGCAAAAATAGGGACAGAGGTCAGAGTGTGGGTAGAGGAAGAAAGGAGAGACGGAGAGGGGTGAATAAAAAGAATTAAGATGTATTACATGCATGTACCAATTCCTCAAAAGAAACGTAAATAGGTACTACAAACAGGTACTAATAAATGATGGAAAAAAATTAAAAAGAAATAAAATTGGAATTACATTTTTACAATGTGTTACACAAAAGGACACATTGACATTAATTCCCCTCAAAGTAATCCTCCTCTCTTCCCACAGGCGTATCCCAGCCTTCCTGCCACTTTCTGAAGCTCTTCTGGAAGTCTTCTTTCAGGAGTGTCTTCATGAGGTGGGATCAAACACACACTGAACACTGCTGCCAAGTGCCACCCAGCAGAGAGACAGACACACACGCTGTGTCTCAGCCTCTTCGTTCGCTGGATCTGGCACCGTGTGACCTCTGGCTCTTCCCCAAAGTCAAAATGACTGTGAAAGAGAAATAATTTGAATCAATTCAGGACACTGAGAGAGCCACAACAGTGAAGCTAGAGACCGGAAAGAGCTAGACACCAGATCTGCTTCGGAAAGCGTCAGAAAGGGTGGGCTAAGTGTGTCTGAAGGCGGTATAGTATTTTGAAGAGGATCAATGGCAACGTGTCTTTCCCTGTAATACATTTTTTAAAAAAGGTAAACAAGTACCATATTTGTCAGTCATATCTCATTCAGTACACACTTCTCTCTATGAAACCAGAGATGACTCCATGCCTTCCAGGGGTGGGGGCAGGTCCTGCCCTCCCCGTCCTGTCCACTGCACTGACAATGAAGGGGCTGGGCCATGGAGTCCCCTGCATGCCCCCCTGGGTCTCCTGGGGAGACCTCTTGACTTTGCTTTATTGGAACGTCCTCTGAAGGCAGCTGTGGGGTCCAAAGAGACAGCAAGGGCATGTCCAGTGTGGGGCCACACAGAAGAAGGACACAGGGAGCGAGATTTGGCCTGGGACTGCCCGCCTGCAGGGGCAGCGTGGACCACCCTTGGGGCTGGCTGCAGGTCACGGGTCTTTGTCATCCTAAATCTGGAAGGGTGAGCAGAGGGGCTCCTCTCAGGCTCTCTGGTTCCCTTGCCAAAGCTGAAAGGCTGCTGTGAGGAAGTCTAGGCTGGCTAGGTGGGAAGGGAGGGGTATCTTCAAGCATGTAGCTTGCCCGCCCTGGCCCTGACCCCTGCTCCAGCGCCGATGGGTATTCATCTGACTGCTGCTCAGAGCCCCAGCTGTCCTGCCCACTGGCTGCTCCAAGGAGCCTTGTTTGCTGAGGTTCCAGGCCTGCCTGGCGCCAGCCTGGCCCGTTTCAGCAGCCCCTCCTCGGGGCTGTCCTCATGAGCCATCGCCTCCAACAAAGGGCCAGTGTCCCCACGAGGCCAGGTGCTGCCCAGCAGAATGGCAGTCAGACCTGCCACTGGGCAGTGAGAGCTCAACACAGAGGCCAAGGCCTGGCCAGGCTGAGGCCACAGCCAGCCGCTGTCTGCCAGGCTAGAGCCACTGTTCCTAGAAAGAGGTCAGAGTGAAGCATACAGGCCCAGGGGACATTTTCCAAGATGCTGGCTGGTGGCCAGATGAGGGCTGCCCTGGAGAGACACAGGGTCTCTGCTCTCCCTGCTACTGGCTGGGCCCTGCCAGAAGCCCCTAGGATCCGATTCGACCTGAGACTTAGCAGTGAAGAGCCAGGGTCCACCTCATTTTTTAAGCAGGGAGGAGCACTGCCAGCCACCTCAGGACACATCAATAGAGGCTGGGTATCTAAAATCAGGGACATGAGAGTTATCTTTTCTACTTGCAACTCAGACCTAAGGGAACGAGACACTCTACAGATATTGGAAAGAATGTCACAGAACAGGAACAAATAAACAAGTTTCTGGGAGTGATGAAAGCCACAGACTTCAGCACAACATGAGGACAGATAGAAAACTGTGGAGGATTTTGTGTGTGTTGTATTTTTCTCTTCCTCCGATCACAATCTCTTTGGGGCTCTAACTCTTCCTCTGTCTGAGTCTCTGACTTCCTGTCATCCCTCAGCTATGGTGGTGGCCATGAGTAGCGGTTGGATGGATGGTTGGATGGATGGATGGATGGATGGGTAGGTGAGTGGGTGGGTATATGTATGGATGGATGTATGGGTGGGTGGGTGGATGGTAGAATAGATGGAAGGATGGATGGATGGATGGATGGATGGATGGATGGATGGATGGATTGGTGAGTGGGTGGGTGGATGGTAGAATGGATGGATGGGTGGATGGGTGGGTGATATGCAGATGGTGGAAGAGTACAGGAGAGTGAGTGATTGAGTGGGTGGGTATAGATAGATAGATGTTGCTTGGATTAGGCTGGGTGAATAAACATCTCCAACACCAGAGGGATGAATGGAAGGTGGCATGACCCTTGCTAGCACAGAATCTTAGCTTCTTAAAAATTTCTTACCAAAGATTCACAAAGCATTAAATTAAAGGGATACTATAGGTAACTTCCACTAATACACTAGTAACTTCTGTGTGTCTTGAAGACATCATTTGATCTAGGCATGGTGGCACACTCTTGTAATCCCAAACTAGGGAGAAAGGAAGCTGAGGCAGGAAGATCACCATGATTCTGATGCCAACCTGGGGTACATAGTGAGTTCAAGCCAGCCTGAACCACATGATGAGATCCTATCTCAAACAAACTAACAAGACATCATTTAAAAATGAAATTTGTAAGTAAAGGCATGGAGCGGGAGAAAATATTTTCATTACATACAACTACCCAAAGCTCATAATCTAATGTGCTTGATGAACTCGCATAAATCAATATGAAAAGGTAAACAGCCTGGTGGATGGTGTTAAAGGTGTGAGTAAGCATCACACACATGTACACACACACACACACACCAGTATCCACATGACTCACAGACATGTGAGAGGCAGATAGTGTATTTCATCATTAGAAGAAAACAAATCGAAGCCCCACCAACATACCACTGTGAACCCACTAGCAGAGCCAAGTTAGCATGTGGTGACCCTGGAGCTTTTCTGCACTGTGGTGGGGTTTAAACAGGCACCATCACTATGGAAAACTGCACAGCAGTTATCTAGTAAAGCTAAATATATGCCTACTTATGGCCCAGAAATTCCAGTCCTGGGCATCCATCCAAGAGAAATGAGCATTATGCCCACACAAATACTTCAATGAATATTCATCAGAGTTCCAAACTAGAAACACCCCTAAAAGCCCACTAACAGTAAAATGTGTTATAGAACTGGGTCCACCAGAATACTATTCAGCCATGAGCAGGAGCAGGCAGGGATTCTCACATGGATTGGGGAACAAGGTCCTGTGCGTATAACCGTGTGATTCCAGCTGTAGAAAGTACAAGGGTAGGTAGAGCTGAGGCATGGTGACAGAGGTCAGAATAGTGGCTCCTTTTGGGGAAGGGGAAACCTGGAAGGGGGACCAGGGACTCTTCAAGAGTCCTGGGAATGTCCCCCATCTTGATCTAGGTGAAGTATATCAGCTTTAGTGTTGATGACCTGTGCGCTGGTTTGATGAGTTAAACCTCTCGAAAACATGTTTAATTTTTTTTTTCTTTTTTGAGACAATGCCTCACCATAGTTTGTGTTGGGTCTGAACTCACTGTGTATCCTGGGCTGGCCTTGAAGGGATCCTCTGGCTTCAGTGTCCCAAGTACTGGGATCACAGGTATGTGTCCCCAAACCCAGGTAGCAGCACAGACACCTGGCCTTTATTCTGGAAGATTTTACTGGGCAGTATGGAAGTAGAGAGGACACCAGAGCCCAAGGGAATCATCTCGGCCCCTCAAAGACACGTGGTCCTCTGGACTTGGCCCCAGACATCTCGGAGGAGCCTTTGAGAAAGGTTGGGGTGGATCGCAAGGAAAGGAAGTCAGGAGAGGCCATGGGATGGAGTAGACCACAGCAGGGACACATCCGGGACTTTCCTGCCTGTGGTGCTCCGGGCTACACACTCACTTCCGAGGCATGAGGAGAGGCTGGCTGGGCATCTGTGCCCTATCCAGTAGGCCCGATCCTGATGTCACCAGGCCTCCTGCTTCTCATCACTGCTCTCCTGGCTGCTGTCCAGGCTTCCGGTGGGGAAAGGGGACCCAGGAGAAACTCCCCAAACCTGCTGCCTTGGCCTCTTCTCTGTGAGGTAGGAGGCAGATGCAAACCAGGTGGGTCTCCTGCAGGCCTGGAGGTTCCTCCGGCACCCCAGACCCCCATGGGTCTAGGAGGACCCTGGCCCCTGCCCTTCCCCACAGCAATCCTATCTGGAAACCCTGAGGGCTTTTCCTCTGACCTCATTGTGCTGAAGTCATGGGGCTCCTGCCCCATGAGTCAGAAAGTGTCACAAGATGCTGGCACAGGTGACAAGTTCTGAGGCCACCTGGTCAGAAGTAGGCAGCCAGGATCTGGCCCAGCCCAGGCAGGAAGCTCATAGATACAGCAGGACTCGGCTGAGGGGTTATCCCAGGTGCTGGGAGAAACCTGTGAGCCTCTGTCGCCTCCTCCCTCTCCTGGCAGTCAGGCAGCTCTCACTGCTCCCCAAGTCCCCTGGCACCCCTCCATCCTGGTGTCCCTGCCCTGCGTCCTAGCTGAAGCCCTGAGTCTGGAGACTATAGGAGGCACTTCCCTCCTTTATCAAAGTAAAACTGACATCCGGTGCATGCTGGGACCTTAAGGGTAGAGTTTAAAGCACTTTGACAAAGCCAACACCTTCATTAAGGCGTAGACATTGCTATCACCTAGGGAGCTTCCCTGAGTCCCTTTTCCAGTGACCCAGGCACACCCAAAACAACCCTGTGCTGACTTCTGCTTCCACCCCCACTGACGAGTATCACAGGTCCTGAGTTTCACACAGGCACAGATTTCAGCACACACAGTAATTATACAGAACACACTCCTTCACATCTGCCTTCTTTCACTCATAACATTTTGACCCGTCCATCGTCTGTGACTTTCATTGTGTGCTTCTCCACGTTATGAATTCCCCTCTATTTGTTTATACATTCTACAAGTGGGCAGCCAGGCTGCCTTCAGTTTGGGGTGAACTGGAATGCTGCTGCTATGACTTCTACGGATTGATTGTCTGATTGATTTATTGATTGAGAAAAAGGTTTTGTTATATGGTCCAGGACAGCCTCCTATTCATGGCAATCCTCCTGCTTCAGGCTCCCAAGTGTTAGGACTACAGGTGTGTTCCACTAGGTCTGACCCAGTGACTTATAGACAAGACTTGGTGTGGACAAAATCGATTCCTCTTGGATAAATATCTCTAAGTTGAGTTTCTGGGACATGCATTAGATAGATTTTATCTTTATAAGAAACTGTCAACCTTTTCCCAAATGGTTGCACAATTATAAACTCCCACCAGTAGCACAGGATGTTCTGATTGCTTCTTGTTATGGGTTAAGTCTCAAATGTCACCCCAAAAGCCTGATGTGTTCAGAGATGGGATTTTAGAAGTCAGTTTTATCATTTGGGTGCTTTGCTCATCAGTGAAGCAATCCCTTGATAAGCTCATGGTGAGTGTCTTCTTAGGAAATGGGACTGGTTGCAAGAGGTGAGTCCCTGGGGTGTGACCTGGAAGGGTGTATCTTGTCCCTGGCTTCACTCTCTGTTTCCTGTCTGCCACAAGTTCAGCAGCTTCTTCTGCCATGCCCACCATTGCATTTCTGCTGCAGAGTGAGCCTGCCATAGGCTGCACCCTCTAAAACCATGTGTCAAAATAGATTTCTCTTCCTTTAAATTTCAGATGTTGGGTATTTCTGTCACAATGATAAGAAAGTGACTCAAACACTTCGGATCTGGTTTGGTCATCACTGTTATGGTAGCCACCAGAGAATCATTTATTCTTTTTCTTTTCTTTCTTTCCTTATTTTTTATTTCTTTCCTTTTTTGTGGTGCAGGTCCTCTAGACCGCTGGATAAGATGCTTACCCCTAAGTTACACTGCCAACCCTTAAAGGATATTTTTAAAAATCGTACCTAAACAACCTCACATGTCCACCAACTGGCCAAAGGACAGGTGGCAAGTAAGATGTAACACCTTCACACAATGGAATGTGATTCAGCAGTAGGAATGAAATTCTGACACACACCTGATAAACCTTGAAAGTATGGCACTCCGTGAACAAGACCAGTCATAAAAGACCACATACTATGTGATTCCACTTACATAAAATGTCCAGAATTAACAAGTCCTGTAGAGACAGAAAACAGGTTAGTATTTGCCCAGGATGGGGGAACTCGAGGCTGGAGGGTCTGGATTTCTTTTTGGGGCAATGAAAATGTTCTGATACTGTGAATGCACTATAAGCCATTGGACCAGACACTTTCAATGGCTGTGTGATCTATGGATTGTGTCTGAAAAGAATTGTCAAAAAGGCCAAACCCACCACATCTGATTAGCAGCCAACCCTGTCCTTCCAGCCAGTGTTCCAACATCAGATTCGCAACATCATCTCCTTAGTCTCCACACACAAGGGTCACTGCCTCTCCAGATGTGCTCTGTGCCACCACGTCTCTGGGCACTGGTACATCTGCTCTTCCTCCCCGGGACACAGTCCTGCTTCACCCCTGTGGTCCAGTTCACCTGACAACCTTCCCTTCTCCCTCTTTGGGTCACTCATCCACTCATTCAGACACTGTAATTATTAGAAGTCAGTCACATACTAGGCTCTATTTTATGCACTGGGAAATAGCAGCCCTCCCGGAGCTGATTTGTTCTGGCATGAACAGATGGTAACTGTGCAGTCTCGGGCTCCAGGCCCTGCCCTACAGCCTCCTCTACTCTCCCAAGGAACTTTCGATGCTCTTTTGGTTCAGCTCTAATTTCTCTAGGTTTGCATAAGTCAGCTGTGGGTTGGGGACCCCACAGGGTAAGGAGACTGCCCAGGTCTTCTGGCTGTTGAGCAAGTGTGGTCCTTGGCTCTATGCACACTTCCCAGGACAGTTTATAGAGCCCTGTTGCAGCTCTGGTCTCAGCTGCTTGCATGTCTCCCCTGTTCAGCATGGGGGGACAGGGGAGAGGAGATCAGGGGGCATGGAGTTCCCTGCCCAGAGGAGACAGTGAGGCCCCAGGAAGAGAACACTGGATTGTACCAGGCCACAGAGCTGCAGGATGGTGATGGGAAGCTGGCTTCTCCCATTCTCTGCCCTGTGCAGCTCCTGTGGCCTGGCAATCTCTGAATGTTGAGGATTGGTGTCCCCACACCAGGAATCCTTTTCAGGCTCAGCTGGGATCATGCTCATAGGCTGGTTCTGTGGGTCATGGTATCACCCAGGTTTCTGTTTCTCAGGCTGGGATAGTAGGTGGCAGGATCTTCAAGGAGCAGCGATAAGTCCTCTAGGCCTCTTCCCACCCTCAGCTCACTCAGGTAAGTCACTGATACCTGAGCGTGAAGTCATTCTCTGGATTTGTCTCGCAGTGGTTATGCAGGTGATGAAGAAGCCATGGGACAGGCACCTGGGGTGCAGGGACACTTCCTTGGGGTGTGATGAATGCTAATGGGTTGGTACTTTCTTCCAAGGCCTGCCGCACACCTGGCTCCTTCTCCTCAGTTCCCACAGCAGCAGAGTTGGTGCTGGTCTTCAGCTGACAGCTGCAGTATCCGGAGCCCTGGAACCTGCACCCCAGGCCTCTTTGGCTTCTGTGTCTTCGGTTGTTTGGGGTCAGGCCCAGGGCTGATGACATCACGTGACTGTCCCAGTTTTCTGCCGGGGAGGAGGGGAGGGAAACCCCATTGGGGTTCCTGTTCCTGGTACTTCTCCCTCCTTCTGGGGCACCAAGATCTGGGGCTACACACTGAACACTGGGACAGGGGCCTCTTTCAACCCCGTCACCCAGGACAAGGCACTTGAGGCTGTCCTACTGTGTTTCCACCCGCTGAATCTGAGGGGCAGAGGCCACTCAGGTTGGAGCCCACAGAAGAAAAAAGCTGCCACCTTTCTGGACCCTGAAGGAAACCTAGATAACCCCTGGAGATCTTCCCAGCTTCACCTGCATGGTTACCATTGACTAGGTAACATGTAAGCCTTTCCCCACTTCTCAGCCCATAGATACCCCCAAATCCTTTTCTCAAGGGGGTGCATTTGAGACCTGCTCTCTTGTCTCTGTGCCCTTGGCTGCATTGTGAAGAAACTTTGACAAAACTCCTCATTCCTGTGACCGACACATTGTACATCAGGAGAAATAGGTCCAGCAGGATGTGACCCTCCTCAGCCCCCTCCTTTTCCGTGTGTATGGCCTTGTCACAGCCTGGAAGGCTGGAGGTCAAAGTCTCAGAGACTCTGGGGCTGGGAAAAAGGAGGAGGCATTGAGTCTATGGATAGCACCTGAATGCTTTCCTGGCAGACAGCAGGGGAGTGGGGATGGTTTTCTGGGTCCTTGAGTCACCCTTGAGCTTGGATGTCTGCTCCTTCCTGGGAGGCAGGAGAGGAAGAGACCATGTGCATCCTGCCTGTCCCCTCAAATGTGCACAGTGACACTTTGACTGCCAGTGCTCCGTGATGAGCTCTGAGCAGTACCATGGCTGGGTCCACAGGGAGCTAGGAGCCACCGGACACAGTTGCACGGTTCTCCCCCCAGGGGTCCAGCAGCCTCAGCAAAGGGCAGCATTGCACACAGGGACTTCACCGTGGGTCTGGTGAGAAGTCCCAGCTGGGCTAGAGCGGTCAGGGTTCCCTGGACATCTTCTACTTTCCACAGGGTCTCTCCACGGTGTCTCACCATGGCAACTTTCCACATGGTAGCTTCCCAATGTTGTATGCATGCAGTGTGGCTAAAGATGACTGGGTCTGTAAGAAACATTCTTCTTTCTCCATTTGACACAAATTTGCCCCATTTCCTGACTGTGACCTTGATTTACTAAGCTTACAGAGTGCCCGCTCCTCCCAGCTCAGAATTGCGCTGCAAAGCATCTCTTCCATTAACCTGACAAGGACAAAGCCAGGGAAGGGGACTCAGCATCCTGTCCACATCACTGCACTTAATTCCTGTACTGCTCCTAGATGACAGGGCTAGGGAGGAGACACTGCAGTCCAAACACACACACACACACACACACACACACACATACACACTCTCTCTCTCTCTCTCTCTCTCTCTCTCTCTCTCTCTCTCTCTCTCTCCCTTCTGTTAGATTTCTTCCCCTTCCTCACAACGCTCTGACTTCCTGCAGAGGATATCTTTTTTCCTTCCACATCTCCTGCTTTATACATCAGTGCACCCAGGTGTTTGAAGTTTTGGTGGAAAGCAAATGTCTGCAAATATTTTCTTTAAGGATCAGATAGTCAACACAACAGTTTGTGGGCCATGAGGTGAAATTGAAAGTAGGATACAGGTGTTTATGTAATTGTTTAAAATGTAATCAGCACTTTAAAACCATTGGTAGAGCCAGGCATGGTGGTACACATCAGTAATCCCACCACTTGGGAGGCTGAGGCAGGAGACTGCCTCAGTTTGAAGCCAGTGTGGGCTACAAAGTGAGTTCAAGGCCAGCCTGAACTACATAGCAAGACCCTGTCTCATAAAAAATATAATAATGTAAAAATAAAACTAATTCATGTAAAGAACATAAAAATCAAAGCCCGGCTAGATTGAGGGCCCGGACTTGTAGTTTTCCAACCCAAAAGACAATGTCCTCTAACCTTACCTCTTACCACCAGAAGCAGTCTATGGACATGATATCCTCTTTGTCCAGCACCCTTGGGATCTTCTGAGCAATGACATGGGTGCAGGAACCCAGCTAGGCCTAGCCAAGACACTGGATTCCCATGGCCCTCAGCCCTGGCATGGTTGCTATGGCACCAAGACCTGAGACCCTTCTCACTTTGGCTCTGGAGTCTCCAAATCTTCCTGTAGATCCCAAGGAACTCATCTCGCTTCTTGGGGTGAATGACACCCTGCTGTGGGAGAGGGGTGGCTCACAGTATCCTTGCCCAACCCCAAGTCTCTCATGGCTTTTTTATGGATCACCTGTGCCCGTCACTGCAATAATCACACCTTGGGCTTAGGCCCACTGAACAGTAAGAGGCCACAGTTGTCAAATTGTCCCTCCAGAGGCCTAAGTGGTGCCCAGCTGACAGCCAAGTCATATTTTCATAGAAGAAAGGGGCCCCGCTGGCTCATGGACCTGGGGAAGACATGGATGTGGCTGGGAAATATTAGAATGAGGGTCTCTGGGGTACCCAACTCTCTCTGTCATTTTTCTCTGCTCTTCTGTGTATGATCCTCTCATGACTTCCTACCGAAGCTCCCTCTCCATGTGGCCCAAGACAAGACAGCTGGCTACCACAGAAGGATTTACCCAACCCAGTCCTGGAAAATCCCAGGGAAAGCTTCTGATTGGTCCAGCTGAATAAAAGCAACAGGCCAATTATGATCATGCTCTGGAAAGCAGGTTGTATTGACTCCCATGGAAAGATGTGGCAGAAGGTGGCTATGGAAGATTGTGACTGTCCACCCTGAAATTTCTCTCTTTCTCTACTCACAAATGCCTCTTCACAGTGTGACACTGAGGCCTCTTCTTCTCTATCCAGGAGTAGAATCTCCCTTACCCTGCTTTGAGCCTGAGCTGGCCTTGGGGAATGAAATCTAAGCAACATCATACCGGTTCTGACACTTAAGAAGCTTTACAGATTTCCCCGTTTCCTCTGAAAACCTGTCATCCCCACCTGAACAAGTGCCTCTCAGGGGATGAGAAACATGTGGCCTGGTGACCCCATCATGCCAGCCGACTAAAACTAACTTCCAACCACACGCATGCAGCCATCCCGAGATAACTGACTTGCTGACTTCAGACAAATGAGATTCGCTGAAATGAGGCCAGGTCAGTAGACTCAGAGGCAAAACTAAATAAATGATCATTTTGGACCTTTAGTAAGATATAGCTGTTTGTTACACAGCAAGACCTAACTGATACATTGGCTAGCAGTTCATCAAGTTTTTGGGAGCTAACATGACTCTTCCAGTCCACAATGATGGGCCCAGGGGGCAGGCACAAGTCCCACTGAATTAACCAGGACTCTTCTCCAGAATTCTCTCCTAAGCATGGAGCATGTAAGTGTGTAGACTATGAGGTTTAATCACAAAATATGATAGATGTTTACATTTTTTTTGAGGGGGAATTTTGAGATAGGGTCTTATTCTGTGGCCTTAAACTCACTATGTAGTCTAAGCTGGCCTCAGACTTGCCGCAATCCTCCTGCCTCAGCCTCCCGAGTGCTATACCACCATTCCTGGTAATTTTTAAATAATATTTATAGTATGAGACATATTGTAGACTCTCCTTCAAAACACTTCCTCTTGTTTTGAACACACTTACCCCATAATTCTTTCCACTTTTTGCAGCAGTTCTGGAAGTGCTTTTTTGTGAGCATCATTAGTTGTGTTGTCATGGCGACTTCCGTGTCCCCAGTAGATTCAAAACATTTATCTCTCATGGTCATTTTGACTCTGGGAAAGATCCAGGCATTGCTTGGTGCCAGACTGGATGAATACAATGGATGAGAAGGTGCTGTGATGGGTTTACCAGTCGAAGTCTAACTTTCAGCTGAGTGGCGCTCGGCAGGGGCTCTCATTCTAGTTTTTATCAGACATCATAAAGATGAAAAAGAGATTTACAGAGGGGTTAGTAGCAATGTGTGTTTTACCATAATATATATATTTTAAATTAATTATTCACGGACTTCCAGGAGAACATGGCGGATAGATAGCAGCACCTTTGGAGGTTCTCTGAGAAACCACATTTAAAATCCAGGAATGGTGCCGGGCGAGAAGTCCTAAGCAAGGGGAGACATACTTTGCCGACCCAGGAACGAACTAAACTAAGAGAAACCAACTGGAAACGCAATCCTGGTGATATAACAGGAACAGATAAGGTCTCAGCACGGAAGCTGGACCTCCCACCACTAGAAGCTGCGATTTGAATTTCCTGCAGCCGTTGCTGTGTCCCAACTGGCATGGCAAGGAGAGAGGCGTGAAAGCTCTGAGAGTGCGAAGTGGTGAATGGAGTTGAGAGCAGGACTGGACAGGAGCCCTGCATCGACCTGCATTGAGTGAGTGGATCAGGGACCCTTCCATAGAGTAGGAGGCTTCAGCAAAGGACATACTGGGACCGGGCAGATTAGCTGGAACAGGTTGTTGCAGTGACTTCAGTCACATATTCCCCTCTCAAGCAGGATTGGTGGGGAGTGCCTGGCTTAGGTGACGCCGCTGACCAAGACCCAGTAGGCCAGCCCAAACCAGGTCCCAGCGCCTGGAGGTGCACCCTAGCAGTGAAGCCTTCAGTAGGTTGACCTGGAGGGGCAGGCCCAGCATAGGCTGCCCAGGTCTGTGTCTCCCTAGTACATTGCAGTGGGCGGGAACACCTAGCCGGTGCAATTCAAACAAACTGTAACTGACAAAGAAAGAAACTGGGCCTCCTATGTACGCTTGTATAAAAGGAACAAAAAATATGGGAAGAGGGAGCAACAAGAAAGGGCCTTCGGCCCCCAGTCCTGAGAAACATGCAATATCAGACACGACTCTGATAGACATAAAGTGCTATCTCCAGAGCCTCATAGACGAGTTCAGGAATGAAATTATTAACAACCTGAAGCAAGATATAAGTAGAATAGTTAGAGAAATGCTAAGCACTGCCCAAGAAAAAACATATGGTGGAATGGAAGAACAGAAAAAAAGGGGAGAATTGTTTGATAGAGAAAATAGAGAAAACATAGAATACGTGAAGCAGGTTCAAAGAGATTACCAGGAAACTAAAAACTCTATCAAAAACTGGCATAACAGCTTGAAAGAAACTAAGGATAGATTATCTGAACTGGAGGGCAGATTTTTAATATGGGAGCATGAAATGAAAAACTTCTTAAAAATAACAAAAAAACAAACAGCAACAATACAAAGACTAGAAGATGATAAGAGGATTTATAACTTAAGAATTAAGAACATAAAAGAAATAGGGACATAAACAAATGGACTACAAAAGCTATTCACAGAAATAATCCAAGAGAACTTCCCTAATTTAGCAAATGGTAAAGATACTCAGATGGATGAGGCATACAGGACCCCAGCCACCTACAACCCAAACAGAGCTACACCCAGGCATATAATAATCAAAATTCCAGAAATCCAATATAAGAACAGAATATTAAAGGCTGTCAGAGACAAGAAACAGATCACTTATAAGGGAACACCCATCAGAATTACAGCAGACTTCTCAGCACAAACCATCAAATCACGAAGAGCGTGGGGGGGAAATAATTCAAGCTTTGAAAGATAATAGCCACCAGCCAAGATTGTCCCTAGAACAATCTGTCCCTAGAAATTGATCCCTAGAAATTGTCCCTAGAAATTGATGGAAAAACAAGGTGCTTCCAGGATAAAGAGGAACTAGGGAAATATGCAACCACCAATTCAACTCTACAGAGAATACTGCAGGATATTCTAAAAAAGGAAAATACCAAGATTCCAGAAATAGTGGCAGAGAGGCCACAATGAATGGAGCAGAAAGCGAAATGAAGAAGACAAACTGACAACAAACGACAGAAAAAGAGCTCAACAGAAATGAGGCAGAGAAGATCAGATGGTAGGAACAACTATTTTGGAGAAAACAAGACATCATAATAGCTAGTGCTGATTTAGTATCATCTTGTTTTGAAGTCCCATCAAACTTGTATTCCTCTGCCTCCATCGGTCTTAAAAGGTGGTATCTTATTGGATTTTATTATATATGATAATATAAGCAAAAACTTTTATAGACAAGGAGATTATACAGAAACCATTGTTCATTTTCTGTTAATTGTTTCTAAATACCCTGTAATAATGTCATTCTCTTGAATGGTTTTATAGTGTCTTGATATGTTTGGTGATACAGCATACGAAGTTATACTCAAAGATTTCAAGGAAAGAGACACTATGGTAACTATTTTTATGTCAGGATATCTTGTGGTGAAACACTATTTTGCTTAAATGGTTATGTTTTGACCTGCGCTGTTCTGTTGTTATGCCCTCTTTTATCTCAATCCCCTTTTTAAAAATTATTTACTTTTTTCTTTTTACTATAATGTATCCTACTTTGATTTCCTATTAACTTGATTTGAAGCCCTGTATTGCTCTCACCATCTTGTTTTGACTGATTTTCCCCTATTCTGCTTTGCTTGATAGTACTAAGTTCGAAAGTATAGGCAACAACTGTGAAGACAATAAGATTCATTATGACGCCCATTCTGGTTGACTATTATCTTCTTTTAAAGTCCTGTAATGTCTCCAATGCTTTGGTTTTATTCTTTACTGTTTTGTTCAATTTTATTATAACTGGAAATTCTTCTTAAAATAGCAAGAGGCAGTATGGTAACCATTGTTGATCACCTTGTATTTTGTTTTTACATTATCTATTATGTCCATCATTTGATTTGACTGACTCTGTTCTGATATGTCGCATTTGGTTTTACTTTCTCCAAAAAAAGTAATAAGAACTGTGGGAGTAATAAAACCCAAAATGTGTAATTGTCATTGTACAAAAGAAAAGAAAGTGCTCTAAAGGTTATAACTGCATATATGTTTAAGTGTATAAGATAGATAACCATATTACCGAGTTTTTTTGGATTATTGAACAAAACTGTTTGCACTCTCACTGTTTGAAAGTTCACTTTATATGCTTTAATTTTGTAACTTGAACAACTATTTCTAAGATGAGAATATGTAATCTATTAGCTATGATTTCTTACTGTTTATTTTTTAAATTTTGTATTACTTGTACCCTTTTTCTGTTTTTTTCTTTTTCTCCTTAAAAAAATTAATCATTCACTTTATATTTTGATCTTCTTTTGTACATTTTTGAGGGGCTTAGCCCTCTTTATGAACTCTTGGTAGCAAGTGATAGCGCTTTAAGGAATAAAATGCAGTCCTGGCCTACAGACTCACTCCATAGAGGATACGCTTTAATCTCTCCCTGTCTGGTAGCCAAGTACAGGGAAATTCCGCATTTGTCTGTTACGGCAGCCAGGCCCCATTCCTGGAGCAGGGAGAGCCAGAAAGAGGAGCAGAGTGAGTCCCAAAGAGAAGCCCGTCTTGTTTCTAGGAACAAAGAGGCGCTGAATGTGTCCTGGGAAGTCAGGTGCCACCTTGAACACCAGGCTTCAAAACCAACCCAAACGGAAAGCCCGGGGAGCTGCCAGGGGCAGAGCCTACAGATCTTGGTCGCCTCCCCGCTGTGCCCTGACAGACACAGCCTCTCTGGTTTGGTGGGGAAGATGTGAGGTCCTGTGTGGGAGGCAGCAGTCGCAGGAGGAGAGGCCCCCCAAGCCCACTCATTGAAGCAGAACCCCATCTTTGTCTGACATAGATTCCCACTGTAACAAACAGCCTTTTTGTTAAAACTAGAAATTTCCATTTGTTCTGAGAGCAGGAGTTGGAAGACTTAACTTTTGATATCAGAAAATTCATTTTAAGGAAAAGGGAAATTATGCAGCTGACAGGGTAGAGAATAAGTCAAAGCAAAAGGTGGAGCAGAGGAGTTATCCAGAGAGGAAGCCAGACTTCAAACCCAATGACCTGCAGTCCTGGGGCCACAGGAAATTTCTTGTAATGTGATCACTTACTGACCAATGACCAGTGACATGGGTCCCATGTCAAGTGTGCATCCTGGTCCAGTGGGCTGAGGTCAAGTCAAGGGGGTTTGCTCCTGGTGACCAGCATGGCTGTCCTTCTGCATAGGCAGATGGAGGTGCTTGAGTGCTCACCAAAACCCAGCCGGGCATCCCAGGAGGAGGGGCAGCCATGGGCATATCCACAGCAATGAGAAACAAGGAGAGTGTGTGAATGGCAGGAGAGAGGACGATGCTCAGGAATGGGAAAGGCAGGAGCTGGGACCAGTCGCAGCTCTGGGCAGGGACAGTCTCTCCAGGTTAGAAATGGTGGTTAAGCTCAGTCCTCTTTAGTCTCCCAGGACAGAGTTTGCATCTGAGTTCTACCACCTATGCTATCCAGGGATCCTGAGTCAGAGATCAGGAACTAAGGGCAAACAAAGCAGTCCACCTCTGGACATCATCTGGGCCACACAAGCATATTTTTATTTGCTATAGTTTTTTAAAAATATTTTTCTTTCTTTTTAGCTTCTCCCTATGCAGTTCAGGCTGGGCTTGAACTCACTTTGTAGCCCAGGCTGGCCTTGAACTCACAGCAACCCTCCTGTACCAGCCTCCCAAGTGCTGGGGTTACAGATATGCATCACTACACTTGGTGTAAATTTGCATTTCTAAGACTTCTTAGAAAATTAGAGGACTAAGAAGCACCTAGGGCTTCAGCCTCACCTGTCAACAAACACCTGCAGAAGCAGATGGCCCTGGGTCACCACCAATGCTTTAGTTGTCTACAATCTCTGCCTCCCCAAGTACCAGCCAGGTCTTGGTATCCTCCAGCATCAGCTTTCAGTTCTGCTTTATTACAGTAAGGATAACTTTTTCTATCTATGTGTAGTGAGCTGATTGATTTCTCACCATGATCCTCATCCTTGGACACTATGAATTTGCCATACACATGGAAGATGAGTTAAAGGTCACTATTTAACTGGCCTTAAAGTGGGAAGATTTTCCTGGGGCCCAGTGTAGTCACAGGGGTCCTTCAGGTGGCAGAGGGGGAAAGAAGAATCCGTGTCAGTGCTGGGATAGGAGAAAGACTCCACCAGCCACAACCAACTTTGAAGATGAAAGGAGTCATGGACCAGGGAAGAGGGACAAGGCCAGAGAACAATAACCTCCCAGAGCCCCAGCAAGGGACACAGTGCCTGTGACATCTTATTTACTTTCTATTGCTGGGGCAGAATACCTAACACTTACACGCTAAAGGAGCAAAGGTTTGTTTTGGCTCACAGTTTGTGGAGGTTTCCGTCCATAGTCGGCTGGGCAGAACAGTATGGCAGAGGGGCAGGGCAGAGGAGGAACCGTACATGGTAGAGCATGTTCTTTCCCTTTTTATTGCATCCAGGCTGCAAGCCCATTGGCTGATGCTGTTCACAGATTGGGTGGATCTATCCTCTTCAATAAATCCATCACCCACACCCAGAACTATGTTACACCAATCAGTGGCTAATCCAGTGTCAGACACTTATGATCCAGTACCACACTCCCATGATCCAGTCACTCTCCAAACCCCTCGTGTGACCACATGGGGCTTTGGGGGGAACATCTAGATATAAACCATAACATTACCGCTCGATTTCAAGCCCAGTCAGACCTGTTTTGAACATCTGGCCTTAGAAAATGGAAGATAACGAGTTGGTCTTTTGTTTTGGTTTTTATTTTTATTTTTTGAGACAGGTTCTTGCTATACTTCAGGCCAGCTTTGAAATCACCACACTACCATCTCAGCCTCCCAAGTGCTCACATTATAGCTGCTTACTACCATGCCCTGCAGTTTATCTTGTTTTAAATCACAGATTTTGTCACAATAGTTTATGACAGTCCTAGAAAACTAGCACATCTTGTCTCTTGCCAAAATGAATAGTAAATCAAGAAAGTGATGCTTTGTGGGAAACACTGAGAAAGCCTGTACCTTAAGGAACAGGAACACTACTCCTATTCCTGAGTACTTAATTTGTCTGCAAATTGTATGTGACACCTGGCTTATTTATCAAATTCCTTTCCCTGTCTGGTACTCTAGGCATTTGGGTTTGAAATTCCTTTTTCAGTCAATTATTGTCAGCTCTCTGTATCCAGGAGTCCTGAACCAGTGGATCCAACCAGCTGTGAACTGAAAACATTTGAAAAAAATATGTGTTAGTTGTAAACATGTAGAGACTATTGTCATTATTCCCTAAATAGATACACCATCTATTTGTATCTTATTTACATTGCATTTAGTATTATAATTAATCTCAAGATGACTTAAAATGCATGGAGGATGTATGTAGGTTATATGCAAATATGCCAACCTATCTGAGGACTTGAACATTCCTCATGTAGGGCTCTGTGCATATCTGTGATAGGAGCCTTGAGAAAAACCTCTGTGGGTGACCACTGGTGACTGGTTTCACGTTTCTGCTCCTCACTTCTCTCTTCTGTAAGCTTGCAGCTTTATTTTAATAAAGAAAAATTAAGCAAGTAAAGCAATTCGTATAGCCCCTCACATGTTGATGAAATGGCATTAGGATTGGTGACATGGGTGAACCAGTCAGAACAGGCTAGGCCTTGCTGCAGGAACAAGTTCACTCTCATTTCCCTGACTTAGCATGAACAAGATTTCTTTTTATTCAATCTACATTTCCAGCGTAGACCAGAAGAAGCCTCAGGGCAAGAGGTCACTGAGGGACCCAGGCTGGACCCATTAGTCTTTAGTTGTCCCCTTCTTTGTCACTGTGGCAGGGGCAGGGCACTCAGGAGGGCCTCACAATGGCAATAAAGGCTTTGACCTAGAGATGACACACTTTAGGCTAACAACTCATTTTTAACAATGCACCTGAGAATGATGGGGAAGCATAATATTCCCAAGTTCATGGAAGGTTATAGGAGATTTAGACATGAAGGAATGGCCAAAGTCTCTTGTCTTAGTCTGTTTTGTGTTTCTATAGCAAATTTTTGGAGACAGAGTACTTTATAAGGAGAAAATGTTATTTGGCTCATTTAGTTTTAGAGCTAAAAGTCCATGATCAGGCTGCCCTGTCTGGTTGGCCTCAGTGAGGCTGCGTCTGGATCATAACAAGGAGAGAGATGGAGGGAGAGAGGAAGGGAAGGAGAAGGAGAAGGAGAAGGAGAAGGAGAAAGAGAAGGAGGGGGAGGGGGAGAGGGAGGGAGAGAGGGAGAGGGAGGGGGAGGGGGGAGACAGACACAGAGAGATAGAGAAACAGAGGGCCTATGCTCATTCTAACTCACATAATGAGCTGTTCCACTGCAGTAAAATGAGCATTTATCCCTTCACAAAGGCAGTCATGACCCAGCCACCTCCCACCAGGGGCCCCACCTCTTGAAGGTCCCACCAGTCTTTTATATTGTTCCACTGGGGACCAAGATTCCAGCTCAAGGTCCTTTGGGACGCAAACCATATCCAAATCACAACATTTTGTTATAGCTTGTGCCTAGATGTCCCCCAAAGCCTCACGTGCCCAGGGTGGGGCTTTTGGGAGGTACCTGGATCATGGGGGCATGATAGTCGTCAGCGGATTAGTCCACAGATGACTTTATAGCTAAATGAGATTTTGAAAGGCAGAGGCTGTTTGGAGGAAGTGAGTGGCTGTGGGTGTGGCCTGGAAGACTCTATCTCCCTCCTCCTCCCTGCCACCACACCATGAGCCGTATTTCCTCTGCTGTTCTCTCTGCCGGGCCACCCTTGGAACGAGCCAGCTATGGACTGAAACCTCTACAACTGTGAATCAGAATGGATTTTTTCTACTTTAACTTGTGGGTGTTGGGTATTGTGTCCCAGGAACAAGAAAGCAACTCAGATACATCTTTACTACAATGGATCTGAAAAGAATAAGAACAGGGCTAAGAGGTCACTTAAGAAGCTGTGAAGTTGTGCCAAGGAGAACTGTAGGTGGACCTGGGTTATGGTAATGGCTTTAGGAATGGAGTGGAGATAGGTGAGAGGGATATTAGGGAATCATCGAAACTTCTTGGTTGAAGTGATAGGAGGGGTTGAGATGCAAAGAGACCACGAACTGAGAAAAGGGTCTAAGATTAACATTGAGACTGCAAGAAAGGAGCTGCTGGTCTTGGGTGGAGCGCTGTAGCGGCGGAGTCTGCCACGAGGATCATGGGAAACTGATCTTTTGAGCTGCTGGAGAAGAAGGGGGATGAGGAGAATAATGTCAGGGTCTCAGAGCGAGACTCCCTTTGGTTGGGTCATAGAACAAGGGCTTAGGAGCATGGATCAGACCACAGCGTTACCTTCCCAAGGCAAGAGAGCTGGCCTTTTAGATTCTGGACTAGCCAGCCATTGCTCATGGACCATGTAAGGGGTACAATTCCAAAGAGAGCTCCTGTCATCTCAGGGCAATTCTCTAGAGCAGAAGTCACTATGAGCTCTCAAGAGTGAACACAGCAGCTGGGGACAGATGTGGCAGCCCAGTCAGAAGAACTGTGGCAGAAATCTCAATGTTGCTGCTCCTTTTGCTTGTCACATTAAGTTGATTCATGCCTGTCCAAGGTCATTGACTTAGGGAGTACAGGGTACCTTGAAGGACAGTAATCCATCTCCTTTCTCTTAGCAGGTGTAACTTTCAAGTTGTATCTACCCTTTCAAGGTTGGCAGCCACTGGGTGGTGTGGTACATGGTAGAATCAGTGCATCTGATGGTCAAGTACCCACTGCCACAGTACCCTTGCCATGACTTATCTCTTGGTCTGTAGTAGTGCTGTGTAAGAGATCACAGCAAAGAATTCCTTACCCTGAGAACCTCAGGTCAGACTCTACAGGAAGCACAGGCAAAGCCTGTCTCACACCCAGAATATGCTTGCATTCTGACCAGCGGGATGCAGCCTTCTCACAAGGAAGAAGAACTGTACAATAAATGATAGAGAGCCCATCCTAGACCTCGTAGCCATCTGGGGAGTTTATTTTTGTAAATCCATGGAAAAGTTATTGGAATTCCAATAAGTTAACTCCAACCTACCACCTTAACGTCCAGTGCAACCCACAGCAAGAATAAAGACACTAAGACATAGTTAAGGGACGTCAAGGTGTCCTAAATCCAGCCAGGATGAAGTTCAACAGAACAAAGGCCTCAACCAGGGCCCAACCTGGATTTTCATTAATTCATGAAAAGGCAGTGGCTTGAGGATGGTGACTGTGAGAATGGCGGGAATTTCTTGAGTACTGTGAGCTGGGTTAGCTAGGAGGCCTGAAAGCACCTCTGCAATATACAGAGAGAAGGGTACACAGAAAGAGTAATCTGCATAACACAGTTGGGACAGCATTTAATGTTAAGGGGGCCGGTGCTTCAGCTCTGATGTGCAAACTTTCTGGTCTGGGAAGTCATAACGTCTTATCTCGAGGTTCAATCCTAGTTGACAGCCTTGGAGTCATGGCTTTTCATCCCGTTTAGCTCAGCTATCTTTTTGAGAGTCATGGGGTGGGGAAACAGTGACTGTCCCTGTCACCTAGCATCAGAGATTACGCACCAGCGCCTCAGGTAGCTCTATGACTATTGCTTAAAGCCAGTTGAGTGGAAAAGAAAATGGCCCAGCCAGCTCTGTTCATATCAGTACATGGAGACAGGGCCAAGTTTAACCAAAGTGGAGATAACTGCTCTTCATTCAAGGAGAGCCATCCAGCTGGTCCTCCACAATCAACATGCTAACCACTAGCTAGTCAGTCTCCTGGGATGCTATTGTACCAGAATCTCTGTTTTGGTATCTGTTGGTGACAGTTTATCATTCACTAATAGCAGTAGCTGGATCAGCCTTGATGAGAGGGGGCCCTGTCTTTTGGAGTCATATTTAGGTTTGTTGCTGGCACTGTGATATTCTGCTAATGAGCCCATATTGTGAAAGCTCTCGATGAATGCAAGGTCAGAGACTGGCTGACATCCATAGCCAATGCCTCTGGCCTCCTTTCTAACCAATGACTCTCCCGTCCTGAGGGTGGATAGACTCCTACCTCATGATGGGTGTTAGCACCCCCAAGTACTGTTCCTGCCATGTGAATGACCATGTGTTCTGTGCAAAGCTTGATATGCAGCAGGGGATTCTCCATGGTGGGCTGAGGCACCCATTTACCAAGTTGACCTATCTGTGGACCAAGCTTGAGAACTTTCCTTCTAGTCCTCTGACCATTGTAAACCCTCCATGTGGCTGCAGATGTGTGCCGAGGAAGAGGTGTTGAGACAGTCCTCATCCCAAGATGAGAGCACTCTTCTCCCTATCACTAGGGGCCTGATTTGGTGGAGGAGACCAGCCCTAACAGAGAATTCAGCTTTTTCTGACCTTCCGGTGTTTTGGTAATAAAGTCCTCCTTCTAATCTTTTTTCTGCCTGCCCTTGTTACTTCCTGCCAAGTGATTGCCTCTCAGTTTCATACTTCATTTTAAATTGTCAGTTAAGAAATGTGAAACTACAACTTCCTTTCTTCAGTGCCTCACTGACACTTGGCAATAGCCACCCAATTCCATAGTCTTTTGGGGGGGTGGGGTATGAGGGACTGAACTCACAAACTTGCACTTACCCGTCAGGGGCATGGGCCACTGAGCTAAATCCCTGGCCCTCCAATTCCATTGTCCTCATATCTAATTTCTTTCCTTCTTTCCTCTGAAATGCCAAAGCCTTGACCCAGCCTAGCTCACTGCTCCCCCACCCCTGGGACTGGCAGTCTCTACCTGCTGGATTTCCATTGCTACCTGGGCGGGAGTCCAGATAGGTGTCCTTTCCTTGGGGCCTACGCTCTCAACCCCTTCCTACTTCAAGGACCTTTGTCCCTAGGAGCAGAGACTCAGTCAGGGGTTGTCATTTAGGATCTGTAAAGTGGAGAGCATCCCTTTGATGATTAAGAGAGGCAGAAATACAGATTGCATTACATATACTGGGGTCATTCTGGAGGTCACTCCCATTCCCCTGGAGTAGGGACAGTGTGAGAAACCTGTGGTAAGGACTGTGGGTGACATCTTTTTGGCTCCATGGTGTTTCCCAAACAGATTTCTATGGAGCATTCTGGTTGGAGAGCTAATACAGGTAGACAGGCTCCAGAAGGGCCCATTGGGGTGGTTACCAGGAGGTGGCTGTAAGCATGCAGCGGAGATCAGGACTGGCCACTGAGGAGCAGGGAGGAGGCACAGAACAGGAAACTCTCAGGAATGATGTTATGGCTTCTGCCTGGATGTCTCCCCAAGGCCTTGTGGGCTGGGGAAGTGACTAGATTATAGGATGCTAGAATTGGTTTGCTCTTGGGAGGCAGTGCCTCTTGGCGGGGGGTGCTCACTGGGGCGCGGCCTAGTGGGCTTTCTCTCCTTCCCTGCATTCTCCCTTTGCTGTCTTCTTCCTGGCAACCATGACGTGAGCCATGTCATGTCTCTGTCACTCCCCTCTGCCATGCTGTTCTGCCTTGGAGCCAGTTGACCGTGGACTGTAAATGTGAATGGAATAAACCTTTCCTCTTAATTTGTTGGTGGCGGGTACTGACTCCCAAAGACCACAAAGAGACTAACGAGTGACCGGAAAGTGATTAAGGTGATGAGCCACTTTTGGGGTGAGATAGTCAAACTTAATTTAACATAGATGTTGCAGTGTGGGTAGGTGGTGATCGTTCACTATACAGGCATGCAGAGGGCCATGGTGCACTGAGGGAGGGGACTCAGGGGAAGTCTGGGTGGGAAGGGGAGTAGGGAAGAGGACAGCAGAACAAGGACAGGCTCGGGGGCAGTGTCACCACTAGTACCCCGGGGAGGAGCAGGGCCCCATCCCGTCATTCTCTGCAGCAGGCAGCAGTGGGCAGCTTTCTTGGCTGAGGGCTATGCATGTAGCGTGGAGGGCGGTCACCTCCCAGGCGAAAGATCCTTGTCTGCTGTCGGCAGCCCACCCTGTAGCAGCAGAGGTAAAGGACCTTCTTGGGACTTCCTGGAAGCTCCACAAATACCTGGTCACTCTGGAATCTGTGAAGACAGAAGGTATGCGGGGGTATCTAAGAATGAGAAGAGAAGATGGTGTCATGGAATCCTAGGAAATTTCTGGGAAGCAGGGGCAGCTGTCACGTGTGACCATGAAGTCCAGGGTCCAAAAGCAGCATGAGTGCTAAGCAACCCAAAGGCCACTGGTGAGCAGAGGGGTGGGGGCCGGGCATGAGCTGGGGACACAAATGGGGATGGAAGGGAGTGACAAGGGCCTGTTCCTTAGCCACCACAGGAGACTGTGTGCAGAGCAGAGGACACAGACAGCTGGGGTGGGGACAGCCTAGGGTCAACCTTGCAAGGCCAGGACAAGGCCCAGGGAGGAGGAAGTTATAAGAGAGGGGCTGCTCCTGAAATCTCTCTTGGGAGACCAGGGGTTGGCCAGGGAGGGGCTTGGGTGGGGAAGATAGTGGGAGGAGCTATGCAAGACATGGGAGGGTGCATAGGAGGTGCAGGCCAGTGGGCCTCCTGTGGGCTGGGGATCCTGCTGAGAACGAGGTGGGTGTGGGTCGATGCAGGGCTGGCACTGAACCTGAGGAGATGGGCAACCTGAGGGAGGGGAGGCCACTAAATTGCTGGGAGTCCTGAGGGCTGACAAATGTCCACTGAGAAGCCCAAAGGAGGCCGGGCCTGTGGAGGTTGGAGCTCAGGCTCCCTACATCCGGTGTGCTTTGGTGACCATCCATGGGGCCAAATGACTTCGATAGGAGCACCCTGCAGCCTAGGAGGCTTTGTGTGAGAGGCTGGGTGAAATGACTCTTTTGTGCTACGCTGGGTGTTGGGAGGCTGAGCTCCAACCTCCACAGGCCAGGACTTCCTGTGGGGGCTTCTCAGTGGACATTTGTCATCTAGACACAGGCCTGAAGTCGGAGGGAATCTCTCAGAGTTAGCTGAGCCACACTGGGTGGTCTCTGTGCAGCCTTGGGGCTGCTGCAAGCCTGCAATGGGTTGTGACTGTCCCTGGTTTCAGGGTGCCAAGGCAGGTTTTTGTTTCAATCCACAGTTGGGGAGCACAGGATCCTCCTTCCTGGCCCTACTCCATCCACTTCCTGCCTTTAAGGCAACAGCATTCAAACGGTTTGTTTTTGACCACAACCCTCAAGTAAAAACTCACATCATGACTCAGCGTCTGCTCACTGCACCCCCAAAGTTGCCTGGTATAATTCTTGTTCTTCCTCTGTAGAATACACTATTGGTATCTCCTAATCTGTTTCCATCTATTTGATTAAAAACTGCTCCCCTCCATCCCACGCTGGTTTCACAGCTTGTTGTAATCACTGCTCTAAGGCAATGGGGTATGGGGCTAGCCTATCTAGGGACCTGATCCCCTTCCCACCAGCATGCTAGCCACCTCTTCTCTACGTGGCTGTTTGGAGGAAGCTGCTGCCGGGCAACGCTGGCAGAGGACAACACCTGTGGCTCAACAGTGACTAAGATTCCATCTGTAATATAAATCCTTCTCTCACCTTCCATCTCCAGCCCAGAAGCACAGGGGATCCTGGTGTCCAGTCCACACAGGTCACCCCATTGCCTCAGCTCAAGAACCCTCTAGAGTCCTGGGAAGCAGGAGGTGGAGCAAGGACATGTAAACATGATCACTATGTCATATCAGGAGACTAATAAAGGTCTCCTTGCTCCCCAAGCTCCCCAGGTGTGCACAAACTCAAAAATACATGCCCTCATCCAACCTCATTTGCATTGCAGTTTTGACCCAACTCTCATGAGCTTTGGACATCCTGACAGTTCCTCTAAAAACTTCATAGGGTCAACATTTCCTCTCCTAGATGGGTGGGCCAAGCGTCAGGTATCCTGTTGGACTGAGTCCTGTTAACCACCAATGTGGATCCTCCCATAATCCCAGGACCCTAAGAAACCCAGTGCTGCCTGTGTGGAACTCCTGAGCTGTTCTCATTGGCCCACTTCGGCTCTTGGATGGACCTTCTCTCGGGTTTGTCAAGTCTCACTCTAGTTACTCCTTTTCAGTATCCTGCTCAAGTCTGTGTTCAAGATGCTGAGAACCTGGACAGAACTCCCCTACGCCTATCATATAGCAACGCTGGTAGGTGTATTGGGGGTGTCTTCCCAGTCCCAGCCGAGATAGTTTTAAGGAATACTGGAAGGATGGGGGTGAGACACTGCCAATCAGATTCACTTTCCCAAAACTTCCATTGGAGACCCGGAAGCAGTTTGTGCTGGGTGCTCGGGCTGTTAGGCAGGAAATACCTGCAGCCTGGGTGGGAGATCCTGTGACGAGCAGTCTTCAGGTGGAGAGGGGAAGGCATAGCCCACTGGAGAGCAGCTGTGAATTCTTCACTTGTCTTCATCTCCGGATGCTTCGGACAGAGTCCAGTGTGGTTCAATAGCCACAGATTTCTGTTCCTGCATCCACAAGGGACTATCAGAGACGGGCCACCATCAGCCACCTGTGTCCCCAGCACTTCGGAGGATCTTGACCTGTTCAGCTCCACTTCCAGCCCAATCCCTTTGTCACACTGGAGACAGGGTCCTGTCCAGGAGGTGAGGACACGGGGCTGTGGCCACCACCCTATCCCAGGGTCCAGGGCTTCCTGCAGGGACAAATGCCTTCCAAATCATCCCCGAAACTACTCTAATCCTCTGTGCCTGCAGAATGATGGGACAGGGGTGGTGGTTTAAAAACCAAAGCGTAAGACACCCAAACCATTCCCTCACAGCCACAAAATCGCTAATCACCAAAACCTTCATTTTTGTCAATTTATTTAGAAAAAAAATTAACATGGGCAAATGAGATACCTCAGTGTTACAACAGAGTATAGAAATGTCTAGCAATAGTCAAATAATTTGATCTTTAAATACAAAATAACCACATGAACACCTAATATACAGGTTTCATCTGAATACATATTTATTAGATAAATATTAGAGGTTGTCACATCATCTAACTACATACAGCTTTGCAAGACTAGAAATCACAATTAGTTTTCTGAGCAGTTTAAAGTATGAAATGATTTTTGCATTGTACATATGATGTACAAAGACGATGATGCTTCTGCGGGGGTCACTTCAGGCTGCACTGGTGGGTGTGTGGATGTGGGCGTGTGAATCACCTGCGATCATGATATAAAAAATTATACAAAGTATGAATTTGGTTACAATTGTCTTCTGAAATCCCCATTTCTTTTCATTATTTCCATAGCACCCTAAAAATACACAGGTGGCAGGACTAAGTACACTGAAGCTAAATAGTACATGTAGGTAAAATAAAAAACAGAACTGCCTTTCCACACAGGTCAGAGTATATTACATGAGCGAGACGGAGGTGGAGAACTCACAAATGCTAACAAACAGGATCTAGTTTTTCCACGTTAAGATGGAGTTCCAAGCCTTTTTTTTTTTTGTTTCGTAAAATAAAAACAATACACATTCCGAGAGAAATGAATGCATCTGTTGACAAGTCTATTTCTCATTTACATATGTACACACGTCCCTTGAGTCACTGCTGCTCACCTGCCCTGTCTGGACGGGTCAGGCCAGAGGCCCATTGGGAGCAGACCTGTAGCTCTCTGGAGGTTAGGGCTCCCATCAGAGAGAAAGTACTAGAAGTTTCTTAAAAAATAAAATGGCTACAGGGAACATGATAAAGCTTCAAACCAAGGAGATGGGGGTGATTGCCCGTTCCGGGCCCTTCCTGCCTGCCCGTTGGTTCCCGGTCCATCTTGTGGAGTGGCGGCAGAATCGTGCCGTGGGTGGGTGGATGCTTGTCATGGGAAGGTGGCTTGCTGAGGCCTCGTTTTTGCTGAGGTCACTTATGGCTGCAAGTCGTCGTCTGAAAACATCAGGGAAGGATCTTTCCAGAGCTCAGGCCTGCCTCTGTCCACGCTGCTGCCTTGACCTGCACCTGTTACTGCCCAGGGACCATTCAGCCCCGGACCATTCTGTCCCTTACATCCTGGCTGAGCACCCATCACTCTGGTTCCCAGAGCAAGAGCTGCAGGCACCACGGATCTGAGCTGGCTGGAAGGAAAGCTCCGGAAAAGGAAAGCTTGCTGGTGGAGGCTTGCTGGGGAGGGAACCCAGGCGACCAGGCTCAGGTGCCAGCCCAGAGATGGCAGCGAGGTGCCTGGAGCCCAGACTGCTGGGAGTGGCTAGAACCTCTGCACTAGAAAGCTGAGACTAGGCTTGGGAGCAGGAGCTGGGCACACTGTGACAATACCCAGCAGGGATCCCAGGTCTTTCTGGGGCAAAGTCTCATGGCAGGAAGCAGGAACTGCTAAAGAAGGCATCTGTCAATCTGTCTACAGCTGAACATTCCAGATGGTCAGAAATAGAGCATGGCCACCTGCCAGGCCACAGGCACTGAGCACAGGTAGCCACAAGCTACCTTGTCCTATCAGCTAAGCTGGGGACGGCTCTTGCGACAGTGGGCTGCCTGGTCTTCAGCTTCCATCAAAGCCACTCATTCTGTTTGTCTCTCATCTGTACAAATAGCCCTGGTTGCTTTTTTGTTTTTGTTTTTTTAAAAAAGGACTCGGTTTTTGTTATTGAGTCAAGGTATTTTTAAAAACACCAGCAAAGGCTATAACCAGGTCATGAAAATGTTGAATATTATCAAAGACAATACTAAAATATTCACAAAGATATTTACAAAAGCGATTTCTTAAAATAAGTGATTTGCATACTGAACAACACACTTTGAAAAAACCTCGAACACGACAACGGGGACAAAGGAAGAAAAGGGGGAGGGGTGATGGCAGCTTTCCTTCTGAAAACCTTGTGCCATTTGGTACAGCGACTGCATGTCAACAGCTGAGGCCACCTTTTGGGTTCCATCCACAGAGGAGTGCCGGGGACCACCCACCACAGCGGGAGATGGGAGAGCGACAGTGACCAGGGACACTGACAGTGGATGACAGGGCAGAAGAGTGCCCTGGGTGGCAGCAGCAGGAAAGGGCACAAAGAATTTACAGATGGGACCCAAGGGACTGGACAACCCAGCATCATCATAGACTGTGAGCTCAGGGGACACAGACCAGCAACCTGGGGACCCTGAAGCGGGTGGAGTTAAGCAGTGAAGGAAGACCAGAGGCTGCTCTTGTGGAGCAAGCTCAGAAGGGGAGGCTAGTGACACCACGAAGTGGCCACGGGGACATTCTGGTGTATGCAGCAGTGAGCACAGATGGGCAGACAGGGAGGCTGGAGATGCAGGAGCACCGAGCTCCTTCTGCCTCTGAGGCCTCGTGTCCTGTACTGGCCCTACTTCTCTGTCACACTACAGCCATCCGGTGGACAGAGGACACACAGGGGAGCGGATGTCCCATGGAACGGTCTTGCAGAGGCGGGTGGGTGGGTGGCGGGAAACAACATACAGAGGGAAACCGTTTGTTTGCCATCCAAGTGCAATGTTCCTGTCCTCCAGAGCTGTCAACTGCAGCTTGAACCAAACAGCAAGTAGCTTGGGGCGAAGTTGTGGGTGGCTGGCTTTTAGGTGACACTGGCTGGTGACGCCCCCCATAGTCCCCGGCCCAGGGCAAAATCATCCTGGCTAGATGCCCTCCAAGGCCTCCAAGGCTCTGCCCTCCAAGGCCAGGCCCTGGTCTGGGTCCCCCAAGGCAGATCCCTCTGATGCACTGTCCTGGCTCCAGGGACCCTGTCCCCACTTTCCCACCAGTCCCCAAGCAGGAATAGCAGCCCGCCCCTCAGACACAGAAACTTGTCCTCTCTCTGCCTTCGGAGGGAGCATTCACAGGGCATCTCTTGGCTTAGAGGTTGGAGGCCAGAACCTCAGCCCTTGGCCCCAGAGATTTCTTCTTTCCCAGGGGTTTGTGCTTTTCTGTGGTGGGCAGCCAGTATCACTGTAGCCAACTGTCACTGCTCCTCTGAGGCTGGGGTCCTGTAGGTCTCAGGGAGCCCCCTCTCAGACTCCAGTCACTTGAAGGAGGCTCCGGGCCAGGAAGCAGAGAGCTGGGCTACAGTTCAGAAAATGGAAGAACCTTGGGGGCACCAAAAGGTCGGCTGCCTCTCACCAGGCCGCGCCCCACAGTGGGTCGTCTTCAGGGCCTGCTCTGGCCATAGCCCCAGCTCAGGGCATTCAGGTGGGACACTGGCTGTGGCCCCAAGCAGCCTTCCCCAGCCACCCCGGGCCTGTGGTCCCAGCGAGGGGTGGCCTGAGGTGCGGGCTCCTGGGGGGCAAGTGTGAGGGGCAGACAGGGCAGGAGGCAGAGTGTGGGGGATGACCCCAGTGGGGGGGGCGCTTCAGTTGTTCTCAAAGAGAGATAGGAGGTCGTCATTGCTATTGCTTGGAAGGTCAGGGGGGTCCAGGTAGGAGAGGAGCTCGTCAGGATTGGTGAGTTCTGGCAGGAGCTGCAAAAGAGGAAGTTGGGGGTCTTCACGAAAGGCACTGGGGGACGAGGTAGAGGGGTGTAACGGTCCCACTGCCAGTGCTCTTCTTTGCCTTTGTCTCCTAGGGCCCTGGCCCACCTTGCCTCCTTGGGGCAAGCCTCAAAACTCACTTCAAGTCTGCCCATAGGCACCTTCAGCCCACCAGCACAGAACCAAGCAGGGGCTTACATTTACTTATTTATTTGCTACTAAGAGCCAGGGCCTTTGCACAGCGCTAAATCCCAGCCTTCTAAAGTTCTGAGCTAGTCTTGAGCTAAATCACTCAGGCTAGGCCCCAATTTGCAATCCTTTTGTCTCAGCCTCCCAGAGGGCTAGGATTATAGGTGTGCGCCACCATGCCTGGCTCAGAGTGTTCCTCTGGTCTCTCAGACCTGCCATGAGCAGCTGTGGGTCAGCCAGCAGAGGCCACATGGCATCCTGTAGAAGCATGAAGACTGGGTCTGTGGGGAGGCCAGGGGGACCCCTCAGTGGCCACCCGTGGGCCCATCCCCAGAGCTCCTTGGTGAGCCTGTGGTTGGCCCACTGTCCTCTATCTTTTCCCTCTCCTTGGAGTCCCTATGTCCATGGAGGGGGCTGGGTGGCAGCAGATGCCCACCAAGATGGCTGCAGAGTTAGCACGATGGCTAATGCCACCAAGCCCTCTGACAGAGCAGGACCAGGAGGGGAAGGGCATGAGCAACAGAGCTCAGCCCCCAGTGGTATCCTGTCCCCTCCCAGCCAGCCCTGTCCAGCTGCCCAGCCCCAACCATTCATTCCATGCCCCCCACCTTCCTGACCAGTAAAGCCTGGAGGAGGGAGTTGCCCAGGAGTCAGCTGCTCCCAGCCAGGCTGTGACCTGAAGCCAGTCCCACTGCCCCACCCCCGCCGGTCACCCCACACAGGGGCTGCTTTGGGGGAGCGATGGAGCAAGCGGAAGCAGGGAATGGACAACACGAGGACACAACACTGCAGACGGACATGACTGGCAAGACAGTGGGGCCCTGTCTTGCCCAGTGCCGCTCCGGCCAAGGGCCGGAGAGGGGCAGACACAAAGACAGCAAGCTCAGCATGGGGCAGGGTGAGGATGGGGCTGGAAAGAGGAAAGGGACCCTCCGGACTGCCTCCCAGGCCCCAGAGGACCCTGCAGGGCCTGGGTGGAAGGGGCAGGGCTGGGAACAGGACTGTGGCCATGGGACCTGCGGGGCTTCCTGGTGCTGGACACAGGGGAGGCTGGTTGGGGCTCACCCACCACCCACCCAGCTTTCCCACCGGGGTGTCATGCCCTCAACATCCCCCCTTCTCTCGGGCTGGTCCTGCTGCCAGGCCCGGCCCCAGGCCAAGGCACACGGTATGACCCCAACTTACATCCAGCGAAGGCTCCGGCATGTCGGATGCTCCCTGCGCTCCGGCCTGACCCTCTAAGGCTGAGGAGGGGTTAAAGGTCAGGTCGCTGTGTGGATGGTTGCTGGGAGCGGCCTGTGGCGGCTGCCGGGGAGGCTGGGAAGGAGGAGGAGGAGGAGGAGCCCCACTGTGATGTAATGGAGGCCCTGACTGGCTGCTGGGGTGTGGTACGTGCAAACCTTGTTGTATGGAGGGATGGGGCTGGTCAGAACTGCCAGCGTGGGGCATCTGGAGGAGGAGAGAGCAGGAGAGAAGAGAGGTGAGGTGACGAGGTACAGCGACGAGATGCCTGGAGAAAATGAAAACCAACAAACCGGGGAGATCACGAACCCCAAAACAAAGCCACCCCTTGAGCTGAATGGCGGTTATGGTGTTTTTTGGAGACAGGATCTCCCTATGTTTATAGGCTGGTCTTGAACTGACTACGTAGGCCAGATCCTGCCTCAGCCTCCTGAGGCTGGGATTACAGGTGTGTGCCACCACATCCGGGGTGGTTTTTTTGGCAGAAAAACAGAAATCTGTCCTCTCCACAAACTGCTGCTGATCAGGGAAGCCCTGGAGAGGGAGGTGGATCACAGGCTGCTCAGGCCCCTTGGAGCAGGAAGGGCTTAGAGATGGGTGCTGCCTCTGCTCCCCATCTCGACACCGTCACCACGACAAACAACAGCGAGGGCAGATGGAGAAGCCGAATGGGCATGTTCCGGGCTTGGTGAGGCGGTGGGTGCTGCTGGCAGGGCAGTGCAGGCCCCTGAGGGCTGGGGCAGCACAGAGCAGACGTAGACACATAGCACAGGGCAGGCATGCAGCTCGGGACAGGGACTGTGCCCCCGGGTGGCCCTGGGCAGGGGTTGAGGCTGAGCACCAAGACCTAAACCCTGGCCGGTCGCCCAGGAGGGGACTTGGCTAATATCAAAGGGACAGGGAGGAACTGGGTGACCAGGCCATCTCAGGACACGGTGGCCCTTTCTCATGATGGGCACAAGGGGGCGCCCTGATGGACTGGTGGTGTCCCGTCCCTGTAGCAAACCAACTAGACACTCTGTGGCGCGGGCAGGCGGTGAAGGGTGGGGAGATGTGACTGTGCTCCCATTTTTGGCTGCTGCTGTCCCCAGTGAGTTCTTTCTGGGGTGCACATGACATCTGCAAGCCCTCACTCAGCAGTCAGACAGGGACTCAGCCCCAACTGCCCTCTGCCAGGTTTCTGGTCCCCTCAGCCTGGCCCCATTGTCTGACCGCACAGAAGACATTTTCGAGGTCCTCTTTCATGAGTTTGCAAGCCCAGCAGCCACATCACCCCAGCTCCTCTTCCTTTTTGCTGTACGCAGCTCCCCAGGCCCTCTGTGAGTTGGCCTCTGCCCACAGCCCAGGCCTCAATAATCAGGGAGGTCATACAACCATGGGGCTGGGTCGGGGGCGCTATGTGAGGAGAGAAGCAGGAAGAGGCTGGGGGAGGAGGTGAGGCCACCTGGCTGCCAACTCCCACTCATACCTGTGGACATCCTTCCCACCCTGCGGATGCCTCATAGTGCCCAGCTCAGGCCAGACAGTACCTGGCCTTACGACACAGCCGTTCCCTCAACCCCGGAACCTCTCTGGGCTTGGAGGGGGAAGCTCATCAATGAAACCCTGGCTGGTGCCTTCCGGCCAGTCCAGATGTGCATGGGGACTCTTCCCACCTATGTGCTTGACTGACTGCCCCACCCCACCCAGCACAGCTGTACTTCTCCGTCTGGCTGCCCTCTAGTGAGAGGAAGGATGGGGCGCAGTGGGGAACATCAACCCACAGCCCCAGGTCCCCTGCACACAGCCCTGGCAGCAGGAGGAAAAAAGCCTGGTTAAGAAGGGAAGCAGAGGACCTTCCCATGCCACCTCCCGGGGTTAGGGTCCGTGAGGGCTTGGGGATGTGTGT
This sequence comes from Cavia porcellus, assembly GCF_034190915.1. NCBI lineage: Eukaryota > Metazoa > Chordata > Mammalia > Rodentia > Caviidae > Cavia > Cavia porcellus. Next base: position 36,261,945 of record NW_026947511.1, on the reverse strand, counting down.
TGTATGCACATGCATGGTTCCTGGATGTGCAGTGCCGAGGTTCCAGGGACCAGCACTGAGGAAGGAGAAGCCCCCATTCCAGCAGGTGAACGCTCCACGGAGCTCACTGAGAATCAGGGGAGGTCAGGGTTCCTTTCTTTCCTGCCACACAACAGGAGGTGTGAGAGCTGGCGTGATTCTTCCCACTCAGGCCCCTTGGTCCTGCTGTAGGCTGTGGTCCCTCTCTCTAGCTGGCACAGTCTTCAGCAACTGCCCCTGCCCCAGAAGTTAGAGACCAGAATGACTGAGGCCTCTGATAAGCCATTTTAGCTCTTGGGCCTCAGTTGCCCAAAACTCTTTAATTGTTCGCTTTCTACCCACAACCCTCCAGAGGTGGTATCCTGTGAGCACAAGGCCTCTGTCTTGCTCACACCTGGCACAAATGAACCCAGGGCATGCCTCTGAAAACACTGGATAAACAGGAAGTGTCCAACCAGTGCTAACGGGCGGGGACTTGAGTATATAGCCAGCAAGTGCTACAGCTGCTGGGGCCACCCTGGCGTGGGACAAAGTCCTACACGCCTGGAATCCTGTGCATCAGTGTAACAGTGTGTGAGTGAGGCAGAGAGATGGCAGTGAGGCACAGGGGTCGTGAACCATGTCTGTTTGTGTGTATGAGGAGGAGCCTGAAGCTCCCTCCAGCTCTGGAGAATCCAAAGTCCTACATAAAAGAGCCAAGTTCATGGACGCTCACAGGTTACATCAGATTTCTTACTCACTTCCGACTCCCAGACCCAATTCTTAGGTCTTTCCCTCTGCTGGGAAGGGAACAGGGCTATCACATCAGAAGTGTCCTGAGGGAGTCCTCTGCCCGAGGAAGCCCTGGACAGAGTCTGGGGCCAAGAGGGAGAGTGGGGAATGGGGGTGGAGGGAGGTGGTACTCACAGTTTCCTGCATGGGGTGACTGAGGGGCTTCTCGAGGGCAGCCATGGTGTTGGGCATGTCTGGGGGGTGAGAGAGCTGGGGGGGCCCGTGCATGAAGTCATTCATGGACGTCCCACCGGGGTTCCCATGGGGGAAGTCGAAGTTGCCATGGCCCTGGTAGTTGTTGCCTGGGGAAGGAACAAGATGGGAACAATGGTCACCCAGAGGGCAAGTGTCCACTTCTAAGAGACAGAGGGTACAAAGTTCAAAGCCGGGTCCTTTTTCTCTGGAGGCTTTAGCCTGTGGATTGTTCGCTGCTGAGGAGGAGCAGAGTGTGGGGGGGACTGCCAGCTCTCTCGGGGCCGAAGAACACAGAGCAAGACCCACACAGGCACCTGGATGGGAGCTGCTGGGCCCTTCCTCTGAGCTCCTGTTCCCCTGAGCTCAAGCCCACAGGGTCTGCTGCTAAGTCTAGAGAGAAAGTGGCATCAGGGGCAAAATGACCCAGATAGGGGACAGCTGTCCAGCCTCTCCAGTCACTGCCCTCTATTACACAGCAATGACAAGATTCTGCTTATCCAGGAGAAGCCCGGGGGACATAAGAACAGGGCCTCGGTGGGGAGGTGCCGCCCTTGGTGTCAGATGGGACATTATTTAGGAAGCTTGGCGTGACCAGCAGAAAGCTCTAGAAGGAGTCAAAGATGGTGACCTGGGTGGCCAAGGTTGGGCCCCTGGTGCTGGACTCAGGCCCTGGCAGGGTATGAGAGTTAGAGTGACAGGGACAATAAAGGTGTCATGGAAAAACACAGGTGAGCCTGGAGGGGTGGGGACTATCTCAGCTAGTAGAGCAGGTTCTGAAGCTCCTAGCATGGGCTGCTGTCACCGCAGGTCTAGAGACTCAAGGGTTGTTTCTAGGTGTGTGTGTGCCCCTCTGTCTCTCCATTCCCCTCACTCTTTTCCCCCCAGAGCCTTTGCAAACTGAACTACACACTCCCTCATCCCTTTGGAAAAATGTAAAAAATCTGTTCAAGGGTATTGTGACTACGATTTTGCTGACTGGAAATCCTACACAAAGACATGCGGCCTCCTTATCCTCTAGATCACTCAGCACAGAAACCTTGTGCCCTGCTGGACTCAGGGCTGCCGCTGCCTCCCTCCATCACCCACCTTGGCTGCCGTAGTCACTGGAGTTGGTGCCCCCAGGGGGAGGTGGGAGCGGGTATGGCGATGGGCCTGGGCCCAGGGCAGCGATCATCTCCATGACGTTGGGCATGATCATCTGGCTGGGGCTCATGGTTTTGAACCGCTTGGAGGGGATGCCGTCAGGATCGTCCTTGATGTGCAGATCTGATTTGATGGGCACCGGCCGCCAGCTGCATGTGGGGTCAATGGTGACCTCTTCAAACTCGGAGCTGGGGGAAGAACAAGGGCAGGACTGAGGTCCTGGGGTGCCGGGCTTTGGAGACAGAAGCCCACGCCAGGCCCCTGGCCTATGTCATCACACCATGCCCAGCACAGAGGCTAGCAGCTGGGAAAGCCCAGGGCTGTTCTGGGCACCGTTGGTATCCTGGGTAGTTGAGTCCTGCCCCAGCTGGATGCTCACTGCCCTCAGATCCAGAGCTCCTGAGGTGCAGTGAGAGGTGGTGAGAGGTGTGGGAAGGGTCTGCAATCCAGCCAGGAAGTGGTCAGAGCTGCTATATTCTTCCCTCTCCCCTCCAATCCAGCAGGGGTCCCACTTACTGTTGGATGGCGTTCAGGATCCCCCACATGTACTGATCCACCTCCAGGCCCTCGAGCAGAGCAGTTTTACTGGAAAGAGAGAAGGTTTGGATTTAGTTCCTGGAAGAGACGAGGTGGAGCACAGCCCACCCTCCCATCTGGGCCCGGGAGAGCCCACTCTGATGCTGGTGACAGCCACATGATGGGGTCACCCAGAGCTCCTGGAACCTGAGCCAGGTCTTCAGCTTGGTTTTGGTTTTAGGGCAGGCGGAGGCCCAAGGGCAGGCCTAGAGGAAAGGCAGGCGGCAGAGCCCCGAGCAGAGACGCTACTCACTTGCACACAGGACACCTCCAGGTCCCTCTCTCGCAATTCAGCTGCAAGTACGACTCCAGGTCAAAGCACTACAGAGGCCAGAGACAGAGAAGACAGATGAGATCACACCTGCAGAAACTGCCTCACCACACCTCGAGGGAAGATTTTCCAGCCAGACAAGAAGAAGACGGACAGAGGGCAAAGCAAAGGAGGTTTAGATCTAAAATGTCCCCCCAAAGCTCCATGAGCTTCTGGAAGGCGACTGCATCACAGGGCCTGACAGCTGACTTATGTCAGGAGGTGGGGTCTGATCAGAAGAGCCAGGTCCCGGGCTGGGGGGGGGGGGCAGAAGGGCCTTCAGTATCTCCCTCTCCAGCTCCTTCCTCCCTTCTGTTTGTTTCCTGGCCACCTTGGTGTGAGCAGCTTTCCCTCCACCACGCTCTGTGTGTGCCGTTTCTGTGTCTAAGCCTGCTGACCATGTGCAGAAACTCCTGAAACGTGAGTCCAAATAAACCTCTCCTCCTTTAAGTTGTTGGTATCAGGTTCTGTGTTCCAGGGATGAGAAACTGAGACAAAAGGCTACGCCACCCACTCCGCGGCTCACACAGGAGCCAGCCACATTCCCAGCATCTCTCAGTACACCGTCCGTGCGCCACACAATCCCGTGTCCAAGTCCTCCCAGCTGCTTCTCAGTTTTGTCCTATGATGGCCTCTCTCACTGGCAGTATGGACTCTGGCCAGCCCCTGCCCAGCCAAGACACCATGGACAATCTGGTCAAGCTCATTTATCTGTGTCAGGGACTGAACCACCCATCACTTGAAGTGCAGTCTCTCTGAGCAGGGGAGGCCCAGGACCAACTTTCTCCTTGGAGGGGCTGAGGGTGACAGTCGAGGGCTACCCTGCACGCTCGCACTTTGGTTCCTTGCACCCCCTTTTTTGAAGACTTTCCTGAGCAGACCCACACAATAACTCTCCCATCTTGGGTTATGTATATTTTTCTGTGTTTCATCACAACTTTGAGAACGTGACCGTCACTTCTTCCATAGCCTGGTCTGGGGAGGGCAAAGCCCCAGACTCAGCAGCAAACTCTGGTCCTGAACCCTGCTGTAAGAGCTGGGTGGGATGTCCAGCTGGCACCTGCCATCTGCCAGAGTAAGGACCCCAGCCCTGATATGAAGATAAATGACAGTAGCAGTGACATCAGCTGCTGACCACATGCAGTACAGCAGAAGACAGATTCCACCCCTGCCATCCCTACCAGACTCCAGGAGGCTGGTCCTACTCCCCTCACCTGGACATGCTTGCAATCGTGGCCTCGAGCAGGCAGTTGAATGCGCCGGAATGTGATGGGACACTTCAGGGACACCTTGATGGCCGTCTGCTCCACACCGTCCTCCCCATTCAGGGTTGTGTTGCCCGACGAGGCAGCCACGCTGCTGAAGTTCCGCTTGACTGAGGGGGCGGGGCACAGGCAGGTGAGGAGGGAGGGGCAATCCTGAGGGGTGATCTGCACTGCGCATGCTCCTGGGCAAGCCTCGGCTCCCCTCCCCCAAGCGTGGAGCTAGCAAGACGAGCAGGGGGCGTCACAGCTTTGCAAAACAGCCCTCGTCTCTGCTAGGAACCGGGGATTCTGCAAAGCTGGCAGAAGCCCAGCCTGGCACTTCTCTGATTTACTGGGTCAGCGAAAAGCCCCCTCTTTGGCTTTTGCTCTCAAAGGTGCTGGTGTGGGAATAGGAACAGGTCAACTGCCCTGGTGGGATTTAGGGTGCAGGGAGCGACCCACAGAGGCTGAATCGGAGTGGCGGACAAGCGTGGCGCATAGGGTGTGTCATCTCTGGCTTCCCGCACACTCACTCACTTTTTGTGATGCAGTGCTCGGCCGGCAGGAGGCGCTTCTTCAGCAGGCCCTGCAGCACCGAGCGCACGGAGGGCCTGTGCACCAGCTGCAGCACAAACAGGTGCGACTGCGGGAGACAGAGACTATGCTCATCCCCGCCCGCTATGCCACCTGCCCCACGGCTGGGAGAGGGAGCCTTAGAAGGTGGGGATCCTGGCAAGATGACAAGTAGACTCTGACACAGAAACACCTGGATGAGGCCAGGGAAGACTCAGTGATAGGACTGGAGCCCAGCAGACTCCTCCTCCTCCCCTGCCACTGTATCTGTCCCACATCTTCAGCCTTCCCAGGGAATGGTGCATCCCTGCCACCCTTCCTCCAAGAAGCCTTCCAGCATTGTACCCCATCTACCAAGCTGGCTGCACAGCCTTGAACGACACTCCTGTTCTGGTGACTTCTGTTATCGTGGTCTCAGTGGAGAACACTTCCTTATCCTGGGCCATGCAATTCATTCCCACACAAGTTCCCCAGGGAAGATCAGTGTGCCAGCAGCTGATCTCCAGGGACCAGATCAACTGCCCAAGACCAGAGTCCTGGGTGGAAGGGATGCACACACACACAGATGTGTGTGCACATACTTCTAGGACAACAGGGCTGGGGGACAAAGGGCAAAAGCACTTGGCTACCAGAGGTGGGTCTGGGGGGAACATGTGGTTAGAATACGAAAATCACAGGCAGCTTTGAAGGACAGAGTGTTCCGCCAATGAAAGATGCGGGAGGCTACTGAGGGTGGGACCTGAGAGATGAGGGATAGCAACCTAGGCTATGGCTGTGGATGGGGAGGCGAGGATCCTGTGACCTGAGGGCCTTGCACGTGTCCCAGCCCTGGGACTGCCATACTCACACAGCAGCAGGCAGTGACTGTGATCTGGATGGTGTTGCGGCCCGGCTGGCACACATGCTTAAGGTGCAGCGGCTTGTGCGAGGTCTTATTGTCCCCTCGCTCGATGGTGAGAGGCGTGGCGTTGACGCTGACCTGCACCGAGGCCGGCCAGTTGGTGTTCATCTGCCTGTCCTCGTGGTGGTAGCATTTGAACTGCAGCTCTAGGTCAGACCTGGGAGGGGGGTGGTGCAGGACGGGGCTCAGCTCGGCTGGGGAGCCCCTCACACCTGTGCACCACTGCCTTACCCCTGCTTCATCTTCTCAACACCCCACCACAGCTCTGGTTGTGGCTGTAACCTCCCTGTATCCCCACTACCTGGGTGACTGCTCCCGGGGACAGAGACAGAGGGACAAAACAATGGACTCTGTTTGGCAACTAAACCACAGTGGTAGCGGCCTCTCCTCTAAGACGTGTGCGCTAGCAGCACCCTAGCCTGGTTCTGTGCTGTGCCCATGTCTTGAACACCTTCCCAGTTCTGAGTCCCTGGCACCCTACGGCAGCGGGCTCAAGGGTGTAAGCCTGTGACAGAGCAGACAGCAACTCCAGCCCTCAGGGTGCTCACTGGGCAGCTGGGGGGACTCTAGTTCTGGGCAGGGGTGACAATGTCAGGGAACCTTGCTCAAGGACAAAAGACTCAGCAGACAAGACACCACAGGTTGGTGCTGGCTTCCAAGACCCCAGGCTGCGCCTCAGCCCTTTGTGTGGCAGCTGAGAGAACCATACCTGTGATTCCTTGCCTAGCCTCAGCTTCCTGTTTGTCACTTCCCAGCCCCAAGAGCACAGGCGGCCATGCCCGCTGGCCCAGCACCACCGCCCCTGCCAGCCTCCTGTCTACACTGTAGCTATGGCCACAAGAGCCATGTTCAAATTCTTTGCCGCTTTTCCCTCTCGCCAGCTCAGGACCCCTCCTGGGATGGGTGCCCTCCTTCTCAGCCTTGCAGCCGAGCTGGCACCTGGTCCTCCGGGAAGTCCCCAGCAACGCAGGACTGGGCTGCATGACGGCGGACACCCATCTTGGGGACATACTGTCTTGGCCTCAGTCCCTCTGTGTGCCTGTGGATTTACAGGGCATCCCCAGGGCAGGTAAGTGAGCCCCGGCGGCCCCACCACACTCACCTCCACATCAGCGTCTGGTGCACGGTGGGCCGCAGGTGGAACACGTGGTTGCTGACGGCCAGGTTGTGCTCCAGGCGGAAGGGCTCCAGCACCACGCCGTCCCGCACGGGGAACGTGAGCCGCAGCTCATCGTTGTGGTTGGCTGGGGACAGGGCATGGGTGAGCCACAAGCCATTGGCTGTGCCGCCCTGGGCACGTGCTCAGGGGGACACAGACATGCGAGCCATGCCCTGACCAGGCACCTCTCCTCTGCCACTGCTTCCTCCTGTCAGGTCCCCCTGACCTATTTTTTGCCACCCCCTTGCCACGGAGCCCAGCTTCCAAGCCCCAGCTCCCTAACCCTAACCCTTACCTGGGGGTGGGGGCAGAGCACTCATATTTGGCTTGATGTCAGGTGGGAAGGGTGGTTTGACATCTTGGCTGGGGGACAGGTAGGGAGGGATGTTGCTCCCAGGGGTCATGGGAGGCGTGGGGTTCCCTGGAACAGGCGAGTGGGGGTAATTGGCCACAGGAACCGGCCTGGGAGGCTGGAAGGAAGAGAAACCACAAATAAGTTAGGAGGTCACGGGTGGAGGAGGGTATGACTAGGTATGGCTATGAATGTGCAGCCCGCCCTCTCCAGGGGGAATTTGATCTCTTCTGCAGGCCTCTGCTCCCCCTTGGAGGCCAGCTGGCCCAGCGAGGAACCCCATCCTTATCTGGGTGCACGCTGCAGCCTTGGAAAGATGCAGACTTCCAGGCCCATTTGACAGATAGGGACACTGAGGCTCGGTGTTGTGGAGGACTTGCCTGAACTCCATGGGAGAGTGGGGACAAGTCAGACAGGTTCCCCACACCATGGCCAAAGGCTATGTCCCTCAACCCCCCACAGCATCCCTACTCCCAGGAGCCCCTCTTCTCTCTCAGGCCTCTGCTCACACTTTCCTCAGTTCACCACCCCGCAGAGCCCCAGAGTGGCTAGGCAGGGAGAGCACCCATCTGTGGATATTCCAAAGAGGCTGGGACAGGAACCAAGAGGCCCAAGGGTGGGACTCCTGGTGACAGACACGGCGAGGGACATACCCTGTTGACACTGCCCTGGCTGTAGTTGCTGTAGCTGCTTCCCGAGAAGGTGCTGTTCTGTCCGTTAAACTGTTCTGGCTGTTAAGACAAGACAGACGGAGCTGGGGGGCATGCAGAGGGCCCCGCAGCCTGATTCCCCCCATGCTGACATCCACTGGACACAGGGCTGGGGTGGGACGTGGAGGGCTGCCCTTGTGCCTCTGTCCACAGTGACTACTTTGGCGAAAAGAACTGGCAACCCCAGTGTGCTGACACCCGGGCAAAACTGATGAAGCCACCTGGCAGCAGATGGTCGTGCAGGCTGGTGGGGTCTTTGGCAAGTAAGGTAAAATAACAAAACATCTTCACTGCTCTTTGTATTTTGTGCTTTTATTTTTTTTGAGACAGAGTCTTGCTGCGTAGTTTAGGCTAGCCTTAAACAACATAGCCCTGGCCTTGAATCTGCAGGGACCCTTCTCCCTCAGCCTCCCAAGTGCTGGGGTTACAAATGTGCGCCATCGTGCCTAGCTCCTTCTTTACTCCTGAGAGTAGGTTTTATAATAAACCTGCAGGAAAAGGCCAGAAGATATTTCTCAAAGTATTAGCTCAAAAGTGAAAAATCAGGAACAATTCAAATGTCCTGCAGAAGGCTGCGATCTCCATAGAACACTAGGTAGTACTGAAAGGGAAGGAGACAGGGACACTGTCACTATCAGTGCCACACATGTGAATTCAGGTTTAGGTGAAACACAAAACAAAGCCGGTTCATGGTTGCAGCTGCGTGAGAAGTGTTCTATGTCAGCTCTCTTGCAGGACAGAGCGCAGACTCGGAGGGTATACGCCTTTTCTTTAACAAAGTGTGTCCTTAATTGTTATCTTGGGTAAAGAGAAGGGAAACCATTCTCTAAGCCCCATGAGACTAGGAACTAAGAACAGCCAGGCTGACTTCCTGGCCACTTAGACCTGAGCACACAGGGGAAAATCAGACATCTTCTCCTGGCCCTTGGTGTCACCAGAGACCACAGGTAGGATGAGGTTGACCATGTGAGTGGTAGGAGGCCAGGGGCAGCCCTGAGGGTGGACTCACCTTGTAATACTGCCCCATATTGACCGTGGGGGGCGGGTACTGCCCAGTGCTGGGTTGGCTCGGCATCCGTTGCCCCGGGTAGTTTGGAGAGGTAAGTGGCCTCGGGGGGTTTGGGGTGGGGTACTGGCCTGGCTGGGTGGGGAACTGGCTGTTTGGTCCATATTGCTGGTTTCCATAGTTGGGCTGTGATGGCAGAAAGGACAGGGGAAAGGTGGTCATGTCACAGAGTTGACCTGTTGTTTCTGATCCCAAAACACCCTCCCTGTGTGCACAGGGACGTCCAGGATCCTGCCTGCTGTGACATCCAGGGAAGTGACATTCTGGGAACTTCGTGACACCTTTAGAGCATCTCAGTCAGGTCACGTGGAAGAGGCACAGTGCTAGCGTCTCCTTTGTGCCCTTCTGACTGCCTCAGGGCTGTTTCCCAGAGTGACAGAGACACACAGGCTGAAGGATGCACTGCCAGGGAGGGGATACCTACATACTGAGGCCGGTTCTGGGTGGGGGCACCATCCCTGAACCCCACACTGAACAGAACACAGGCCCAGCACTCAGCTCCTGGCCACTGGCAACCTGCCACCCATGCAGAGGCCCAGAGAAGTCGCTGGCAAAGGGACAAGACAAACAGTGCCACCTTGGCCATGTTCTCTGGCTAGAAATGAGTCAGGTGGCTTAGGGCCACCTGAGTCCCAGACAGGGGGATGTGATGTGCCATGGCGTCAGTGGTTTCTTCTCTGTTGCTGACCCTCTGTAAGCATCTCTAGTCCTCCAGAGAGGGAGCATCTGGCACCACGCCCAGGAGAGGCATGACACAGCTGGGGGGAAGCCATGCTCATGAGCCCTTTGGTGAAAACAGCCGTCAGGGTGCTCTCTGGGGCATATGGGGGAGGGGCACGCATGTGGGTGCAGAGCTGACAGCTTGGGGACTCTGCTTTGGTCTCCAATGAGATCACCTTCCTTGGGGCTGGCAGCTCCAAGGCTGGGCTTACAGATGCGTCCCCAGAGCAGGTAGTGGGACCCCTGGGGGTCTTGGAAGAGGGCCCAGGAGCCATGTAGGGCCATGCACTGAGAATGAAACAGCTGCTCGAGGTCACTATATGGACCTCCGGAGGTGGCCCTGGTCCTTCTCTGATCCCTCCTTTAACTGGTGATAATGAGGGCCAGGACCAGCAGCTGACCCAGCCTCCTGGTGTTTTAATCCCACTCGAGGCTCTCCCCTCCTGGACATAGGCCATCTCCATCAGCTGGCGCCCACCCAGCGTGCTCCAGGGGTGCTTGGTAGGACCTGAATGGATGTTCAGGGCTCTTCCTTCTTTGGGATGGAAACTCACTGCAAGCCCAAGCAGTGAGAGCAGACAGAGGAAGCAACCTACAGGAATGTGTGGGGGCAGAGGGCCGGGTGAGCAGACCACGCAGGCTTCCCAAGGGGGTGCTACTAGGTCAGGATTCTGGGTCCTTTTCTTGGGCATCAAATGGGCCAGTCACTGCCCGCGTGTTTTCTGACTGCACTGGAGGCCAGGTGACAATCATGCTCTCCTCTAACCTCATGCTGAGTTCCCTAAAACCTGCTGGGCTGCACTCCAAGTGGGTCCTGCAGATGGCGCTGCGCCCAACAAAACAGAAAGGGGGATGGGCCTCAGGGCCCATGCTGCCGGTTCCGCCCCTCCCTGACACCCCTACACTTTATTCACAGGCCAACCTCAGCTCCTATTCTTTCTCACTTATTTACTTATTTTTGCAGTACTGTGATTGCACTCAGGACCTTCGCACTGAGCAACATCTCCTGTCCTCTTTAAATGCTGAAGCAGGGTCTCCCTAGCTTGCTGAGCCTGGGCTCGAACCTGCGATCCTCCTTATTCAAGCCTCCCTGAAGGCTAGGGTTACAGGTGTTTGCCACCAAACCTGACTTCAGCCCCTACTCTTGCTAGGCCTGGCCTTCTGATCCAGGTGTTCCAGGGGGCACTCCAGGCTGCCCAGTTTGGGTCTCAAGCCCACCCTCCACGCCTGCCTCTCGAACTCACCTCTCCCGGGTATGGCCTCTTTATGCTCTGGATAGGAAGGGACTGGGGCCGGGGGCCCGGGTACGTCTGCTGGGGCATCCGCTGCCCATGAGTGCCAAAGGGGCTGATGCTAGGCGGCCGGGGCTGGTTCATGCCCATAGGAGGGCCGCTCATCCCCGAGGGCGTCATGCCAGCCGCCATGTTGGCGGGGTTCATGCTGCCCCCCATGGAGGCGGGCCCTCGCGGCCCGGGCTGGTTGATGAATTGGCTGTTATACGCCTGGGTGGGACCCATCTGGAAAGAGGAACAGACCTTCAACGGGAGAAGAAGAAAAAAAAAAGAATAAAATGCCACATGCATTGAAAGTGCAGGGAGGGAAGGGTGGGGGCTTGAGGGGAGGGGAGAGGGCACTTTCCCCTGTGGCTGCAGGAGGGACCAGGTCCTCCATGCTCTTGGGCTCGCTGCTGCCCTCCGCTGGCCACACGGGAAAGATGCAGCTAGGGTTGTTAGGGTGGGTGAGGTGCAGTCACTCCAATGCACAAGCAGCATCTCCAGGGTGGCAGGCAGGGGACAGGAAGGGGTGAGGGGTGAGGAAGGACACTGGAGGGTGGAGGCGGATGAGGATGGAGGCTGAAGCCGCTTTCTCTGGAGCCCTGGCCCTGCCCTTGTCGTCAGCCAACAGAGACACCCTGTGCCCAGTCCTTACCCTTCTGCCTACCTGGGCCATTGCCCCCGTGCCCCTTGTTCTGCACGGCTACGGGGCTTTCCCTTGTCTGCACAGCCCACCCCACCCTTCTGTCAGGGGAGCTGCACTGGGGGTCTGGGCAGATTCCACATATGTGGTAATGGCCTTCATTTTACTTTTTTTTTTTTTTTTGGTGTGGGGAGGGCAGGGTCTCACTCTGAGGCTGGCTTTGAACTCACTATATAGCCCTGACTGGCCTCTAACTTGCAGAGATCCTCCTGCCTCAGGCTCCCGAATGCTGGGATTACAGGTGTATACCACCATGCCCAGCAAGAAGGCTATCTTTTTAGCCTTGGAGGAACCCACGGAGCCACACCCACCCTTACCCCTGTACACAGACACACAGGACACTGACCTATGAGGCGCACAAGCACCCAACCACGCTCCCTGTCTCCACATGCTCCCCCCAAACATCCCACCCAATTCTAGTGGCTCCCGGTTGCACACGGCCCTGAGCGCCCACACTGGTGGCTCCCCAGGCTGGGGCCTGGTGAGGCTGGGCTGGGACACAGGGACCCTTACCGGTCCATACTGGTTTATGTCCTTGTTCTGCGTCTCCTGCAGCGCTGCCACGGTAGCTGTGGCTGTGGCCGTGGCTGTGGCTGCTGCTGCCGCCACTGCTGCTGCTGCGGCGGCAGCCGCAGGCTGAGTGAAGTCCGCGGGTGGCCGAGTGTGTGGAGGGATGCCCATGCCTGCGGGCGCGTTCGGACCCCCAGGGTAACTGCGGGAGAGGAGGAGGGGGCTTCAGACTCTGATTACCAACCTGGGAGAAGCCTGCTGCAGTGCCGGGTCCTTCGGACTATTAGGCAAGCGGCAGGCACCTCTGCCTGTCTGCATCTGCCCTGTCTCACATCCCCTGAGCTCCTCCTGGGGCTGCCCTGCCTCTTCCTCCAGAGCTGGGGGATTCCAGCCTCTGTTCCACTTTCCCTACGGAGACCAGCAGGGCACAAGACTTTTCCTAGGAGGCTGAAGCAGCTGTGGACAACAGAGCCCTCTACAGTCTCTCTCCAGTGACCCCTACCCAGCCTCCTGGTCTTTTAGGTGATAAAGAGACAAGGCAGGGGGGGCTGGGGATCTAGCTCAGCGGTATAAGTGCCTGCCTGGCAAGCGTGAGGTCCTGAGTTCAATCCCTGGTACCAAAAAAAGACATAAGGCAGGGAAGGTCACTGTGAGGAGTGAGACCCTCGTGGCTCATCTATCCCTGTGGCCCTGCACTGTTACAACAGCCTGAGTGCTCCTGGGACAACCCAGGTGACCGTGGCAGCACTTGCCCGTACTCCTCAGGCAGGAAGCAGGGAGCTGAGGCTTATCCTGGAACCCCACCTGCACAAGGCTGCTCACCTGGCCCCGAAGCCCCCGCTGCCGGGGTAGTTGGGCCGACCGTACATGCCCTGCTGGATGTAGGGCTGCGCTGGGCCGGCCTTGGCTGAGAACTGCTGCTGCTGCCCAGCGAACTGCGGGGAGTTGAGGCCAGGGTTGCTGGTGGTCATGCCCGACGCCATGGGGTTGCCGCCTGGATTCATAGGGTTGTTGGCATTGGCCATAGGGTTCCCGAGGACCTGTGAGCAGAGAGAGCGGCTGTCAGCCAAGCTGGGACCCAGGCTGGCATGGAGATAAAGGGAAGAATGGAGAAGGGGAGGGAGGATGCTGACTCAGAAGGACTAGAGAGGACACTCGGGGTGGGGGGGTGAATTGTTCCTGGGTGCAGGGGGTCCTGGGCGCAGGTCAGGACACAGGCTGCATGGAGCCTGAGAGCTTCTACCTATGCAGGATGAGGGGAGGACAGAAGCAATGGTCATGGGCAGCCTGTGTGGTCCCTAGGGCTAGGCAGCCTCAGAGGGAGGGAGGTTGTCCTGGTGGCAGGGCTGACTGAGCCATTCCCCCTGGGTAGGATAGTGGCCCCACAGATGCCCCCAGCTGCTGCTCTCAGGGCAGAAGATCTTGGTCCCGAGACCCCGTTAGTCTGAGACCAGGGGGACACATAACGGCCCCTCCAAGGCAGCAATCAGCCCTGAGCCTTCCATGTGGCCCATGGGTGAGGTGGCCACGTGGCAGGTGGGAGACCTTCTGTCAGAAGCACTCGTGGAGGACAGGAAAGGAGTAACAGGGAGTGGAGGCAGCTGGACCAATGAGGCATTGGGGGCTGTCACAAAGTTAAGTCACAGTATGATGATGAAATTTAAACCAGACCAAAGACCCCAACTTTGGAGCACTGAGGTCAGAAAATACAGGAAGTTGTCCTGCTTCTCCAGCCAGAATCAACACGGTTACGGATGAAACCTGTCACCTGTTAGATTACAGCCACTCCCTGGTGAAGGTTCCAGGAAGGGGACAGTCCATAGGGGCCCAGCTGTGGCCCTCCCTAGGCGGGTGTGGCCCTTCCTGGGGTGGACATGTCTCTGTAGCTAGGGGCTCCCTGAAAGCAGATCTTCCAGCTGGACAGTGATGAGAGGGCAGCAGGGAACAAGGGGTGCCCCTCACCAGAAGAGGCTGTGGCTGGGGCACAACTGGCTCTTACCTGGCTCTGGGATGTGTTGGTCACTCCCCAAACCGTGGTGACCACAGAGAGGGAGCCGGGAGGCTGGTTGGTGTTCTGCTGCCAAGGGACAGAGTCATAAGGGAATGACCCATCACTGCAGAGGAAGGAGATGGAGGAGACGGTCAGGGGCTGGTGGTGGGGCTCTGAAGGCTCCAAGCCTCTGGGCGCCCCCCATGCCACTACTGCTCCCAGCCACCAGTCCTGCATGGTGACAGGTGTGCAGAAGTGGCTGACTCCTGCATCCCCACAGGGCTACCAATGGCTGCATCATCTTGGCTCAGAGCCCATAGGCCGTACAAGGAGGAAGTGGTGAGACCAGGGGCTCAATGTGAGTCCCATCCCCAACCATGTTCCGCCTCCAAGGGGCACTGCCTTCCCTGGGGACGGCTCTATCCTTACTCAGTAAAGCAGGGGGGCCAGTCCGAGTTCCAGCTGTTCCTGTCCTTTACCTGCTCACAGCTGGATGGTCTGGGTGGGAATGCGGGTTTTCTGTCCCCCTTCTTTCTGACCCTGATAACACAGGGTCAAGCCAACCCACCCCCACCCATCTCTTGTGCTCTTCCCTGCCGAGTGAGTCCCTCTCAAACACCCAAGACCTCTGCACAATCCAAGTCCTCCAGCGGCTTCTGGTGCTTACCAGGCAAAGTCCAAACACACTACAGAATGACTGACCACATCTTCTTTTCTTTCTTTTTTGTTTTTTTGAGTCAGTTTCACTATACAGTTCAGGCTGGCCTGGAACTCATTTGTAGCCCAGGCTGGCCTCAAACTTGAAGCAATCCTCCTGCCTCAGCTTCCTGAGTTCTAGAATTACAGGTGTGCACCACCACACATGGCCTGCTCCATCGTTTTGCAGCTATCCCCGGACACCTGCCTCCTCTCCACCAACCACTGCTCTGTCTCCCCCACTCCCCTTCCCGAGACCACCAGTGCTTGTCTGGCTTGGTGACACCCCATCAGGAGCAGGAATGTCATCTCCAGCAGGTCCTGCCCTGAGGCCTACAGGAAGTATTTGATGGACTTTCTGAGCACCTACAGGAGTGGGGTGCACGTGCAGCGCAATATCCTGTTGGGTACCAGCTCCAGAGCACTGAGCTAAGGGTTTCCCACCACCAAGAGCCAGCACTGGCTTTCCTATGCCACCTCTGGGTGAGGGCATCCTGATGTAGGTGGGGCCCTGTGATGCCCTACACACAAGAAGATAAGTGGGAGCAGGGGCCACTGTAGCCATCAGAGACACTGTGGCTATCGAGTCCTAGAGGCAGGGTGCCTGGGGTAAGGCTGGGCCACACACTGACAGAGCCCAAACAGGGATTTTGGGAGGGAAGTGGGGTCCTGTGTCATGGGCAGGCAGAGGGAGCTAGGCCAGTCAGTCATGCGGTGGTGGCCAGCCTGCAGGGTGGCTGTGGTCATCACCCAGATGACTTCTTTCTTGGACCCACCTCTGCGAGCCCTGCTTACTTCCTTTCTGCCTCAGCCCAGAGGTCACCTCTTTGGAGAGCTGCTCTGCCCTACAGTGCACAAAAGCAGCCCCACACCACCATACCCGCCTGGGCCCCTCAGCTGGCTCTGAGATCTCTGTGCCAGCATGCAACCACCATGGAAACTGTTTGGTATCTGATCATCGCCACCAGCCCAGAAGCGCCAGGAGCAGGGACATTTGTGTAGCACAGCCCCTGCCTCAGCCCACTGTGTCCGCAGGTTCCAGTGGATTCCAGAGCTGGTGGACAAAGGTGCTTGGCCATAGCCAGGCCCTGGCCCGGAGTCCTGTGCTCTGGGAAGCACCTGCCAACTGCAGGCAGCATTGTTCAGGCCACAGGGCTGAGTGCTGGGGCTTCTGGCCTCTGTCTCTGCCTAACTCTAACCCCTGCTCCCCAGGTAGGTGGCTGAGCCTCAGGTGGCCCTAGGCCTGCGTGGTGTGTCTGTGTCTGTCTTCCCCGTAACTCCTGCACTGCAGCTTCCAAGGCCCTTTAGGTCAACATCCGGGGTAAACAAATGCTCCTATGCTCAGAGACTGTGTCTGGCCAGGCTCAGGAAGGAGCCCCTCTCCTCCTCCTGGAAGCCTGGACCTCTGATGCTCTACTATCTTGTAAGGACGCTGTGTTTGGACACGTACCCACCCCAGCCCTTGGGTGGGGCTTGAGGGTGGAAACTGGCTCCTTTCTGTTTCACCCACTTTGCACCCAACTTGTTGAGGAGCAGAGCACTGCCGTGTTCCCAAAGTGGGAAGCCCTGACTGGCCAGAAGCCGTGCCCCCCAAAACAAAGGTGCATGGTGGCGGTGTGTGCAGTGCTCACTCCGGGAAACGACGGTGCAGGTGGTAGGGTGGCTTCAGTCCCCCACTCTCACCTGCTGCAGAAGCAGAAGTGGCGGCTGCCCTGCTGTGGCTGTGACTCATCTGGTTTGGGGGAGGAGGCTCTGCTATCACCACAGAGGCACCTAAGGCTGCAGGCTTCCCACAGCGGTCAGCCCCACCAACATGATGCCTCCTCCCTGGTCTGTAAATATGTTACCAGTTAGGGACAATTCTCCTTTCTGCCTGCCAACAGAAAAGAATCTAAGCCTCAGAGAGTTTCCTTGGTATTATTCTGCCTTTTCTTATCTAGCTAGTGAACTCCTACCTATACCTCAAGGCCAGGCCTGTACACTCCCTTTTGTGATTCTAAGCCAAGCACTTTTCTCTTTCTCTTGCAACACCCTTTGCACTCATTTTCCTACAGGATGGAGGAGAGGAAGAGTCCTGGCCTTGCCTCTTAGCAGCAATGTGATTTCTGTGTCTCTCAAAAATTTAAAAAGATTTTTTCTGAGGCCAAAAAAGACCTACTTACTATAGACTGAGCTTTGGTTTTGCTGTGCAAAAAAAAAAAAAAAAAAAAAGAGCTGAAATCAATGGCACCTGTGAGCATGAGCTAATGGAACTAAAGAAAGGAGGAGGTAGGGCTTTGATGGACCCTTCTGGGTTGGCTGACCATGGACTATGTCAGGCTGGGTGCTACCAGAAGGGGCGGGGGAGCAAAGACTAGCCTGTGTGTCAGGCATGGTGACAAGCACATGCATCCTGCCGCCCCTGACATTTCCCTTCCTTGGACATGGACACTGAGGCACATCCAGCTAAAAGCGGGCGGAGCTGAAATTCCAGGTCTGTGCCCCCACCTGCTGCACCCCAGGGATCGCTCCTGTGGGGCCCAAAGCCCACACCTGGAGGAGGAAGGTGGCACCCTTGATCACACGCCTTCCCCAGCTCCAGCAGGATTTGATTGTAATCAAATTAACAGCATAAACAAGATTTATTAGACTCCTAATTACCTTTGCAACACTGATTTGCATATGGACAATGCGCTAATCACACATGACTTTTTAACCGCTCATCAGAAGCCTGGAGAGGGAGGCAGCAAGAGTTGTTGGCATTCATTCCAGGACCCTGCAGGGACAGTAGGCATCCTGTGGGCGGCCAGTGGCCAGGACCTCACAGGCCGCTCTGGTCTTAACTGCGTACTAAAAAGCTTCACTATGCTTCACTGTTCACTATGGGGGCTGGGGATTTAGCTCAGCAGCATAAGTACCTGCCTTGCAAGCGTAGTCGTGAGTTCGATCCCTGGTACCAATAAAAAGGAAAAAGACAAAAAAAAAAAAAGCTTCACTATGGCCAGTGGCAAGGATGGTGCAGGAGGCCCCTGATGACTCACGATCCCTACAGCAGAATCACGGTTGGGAACTGCTGGTTGTCCCTGTCTATGTCCTCCATCACATTCCCTACACGGAACTGCAATGCTCAGATCAATGGCCTCTGTTGGAGGCACGGCTCTTGGTGAAGAACTCTAGCCTGACTCAGCCTCCTGCTGTGGCACCAAACCCCTGGGGCTTGCAGTGAATGAGACTGTGACCGCAGGACACTACAGTCACCAAAGACCCTCCAGGTCTATGGGCGGGGTAGGCCTTTGAGTTTCAGGGCTCCCTGGCTCCCTTTCCTCTCTGCTTGTCCTCAGGACCTGCAGACAGGACCCTGGTCTTTGGACAGCAGGTCTCCCTTAATATGAAGGCAAAAGATCACAGTGACAGTTTCCTAACTGTGACAGTGCCCAGCTTTCTCTTCCATGTCTCTCCTTCACATTGTAGAAATTATACTGAGGCTTAAAAGGTGATGGCCCTGGTGGGTCCCATGGATACGAGGGGTTTCTACCCTGGGGACACCCACGAGGTTCTGAGACCAGTTAACTCCACAGTGTGTCCTTGAAGGAGCCCTGGACATGGAGAATGGGCTGGGTGCTAACGACAGACCTTTACTCCTATGAATGGGAAGTAGGGTGCACTGTGGATATGGGGTGATGCTCTCTCCGAGAAGCTTCTCCAAATCAGAGTGACCAGCGGCAGGGTAACTGGCAGCCAGGGTACACTGTTCCATGCTTCGCTCTGTCCCTTGCTGGCTGTGTGTCCTCGGACCCATCACTCTCTCTTTGTGCCCAGCTTCACTTCCAGTTCCGCCACCAGAAGGCCCACACTTCATGGTGCTCAGTGGAGCCCAGAGGTCACCATCAACACCGAGAAAGTCTCCCAGCAACCCTTCCTCGGAGACTACCCACAGCCAGAAGTAAACGCCAGATGGGTCTTCCCAGGCCAGCTGCTCTGCACTGTTCTCCACTGAACCCCGTCTGTCACCTCACCCTAAAGCTGCCTTGGTTTAGCTGCTGGTTCTCCATTCTGCCCCGTGAGCCTGATTTCCCCTGATGGTGAGATTCAGTTCTTGCAGAGACTGCTCATCTCTGCTTTACCCCAGGATCCAGTAATCTCCTGCCTGATCTCAGCAAAGGCTCCGTAAAGGGCTGCCCACGGTCCAGATGTGTGCTCTGCGGCTGAGCCACTGCAGTCAAGCAGTCAGAGCCATGTATGGAGTGGGGAGCGGCAGGGCTCTGGCCCATCACCAGTTTGGCTGAACTGACAAGGAAGAGGAGGAGGCTGGGGAGGGCAGAATATGCACTGTGATGACAGCCAGGATGACTCTGGCGGGTGGCTGATCAGAATTACTAAGCTCAGGTGTCAGAAGTATAACCAATACATCAACTGCTTCTATAGCCTATGCTCTGTAGCTGGGCTCTGACAGGGGCGACCTGCAGCTTTTAGCTGACCAGGGCAGGGACTGGAGGCAGGAGGTGGTGGTTTTGTCTGTCTAGAGCAATGGCTCCCAACCAAGGGTGATACCCTCACTCCCCAAAATTGTGAAGGTGTTTTTGCTGTTACAGTAGAGGAGGGGAGGAATGGTCACTAGAAAAATCAAGAAGGCAAGGACCTAGATGACCTGTAAAATATTGCACAATGAAGGAACAGCTGGACAGATGCCAGCTTTTATATCAAACTGGCACACAGAGAGGCAGCTTTGCTGTCAAGCACCAGACCCGGGGTTCAGCAAGGCAGCAACCCTGGGTGTGTGAGTGTGTGTGTGCGTGTGTGTGCGTGTGTGTGTGTGTGTGTGTGTAATGTGCATTGGGACCAAGGCAGGAAACCACATGTCAGGGCAGTCCTGCCCTGGCAGGGCACTAGCCTTGAGGGCTTCAGTCCTTTCCAGTTCCAGGAATCGACAAGCTTCTATTTACAGAGCAGGGATGGCACCTGAGTGCCGTGGTGGCTTGGTGCAGCCTGAGTTGACCGCAGGGAGCTCAGGGCTGTGGGTCTCTCAGGCTAGATAATAAGAGCTGAGCCATGATTGCAAATGCCCCTTCTGGTCATTAGTGGGGACCAGGACCGGGAGGGCAGACAGCATGACAGGCCCTGCCATTCCAGGGTCAGCCTGTGTAGTGCTCTGAGAGAGTTGAGTTCAGCAAGGAACCCACAAGATAATTAACTGGAGGAATTGCCAGGCCTGGCCGTGTG
This sequence comes from Cavia porcellus, assembly GCF_034190915.1. NCBI lineage: Eukaryota > Metazoa > Chordata > Mammalia > Rodentia > Caviidae > Cavia > Cavia porcellus. Next base: position 36,241,835 of record NW_026947511.1, on the reverse strand, counting down.
CTCCTTGGGGGCAGGAACAGGGCACACCAAACAACTCCTCAGGGTCTGGTGGCCTCACTTGGCTCCGTGTGATGGCCCTGAGTTGGCTCTGTACTCACTTGGGGTGGAGCCACCAGCTCTGTGGCCTTCCCGAGATCTGCTTGGCCCTGTTCCTCTGAGTGTGCCTGAGACCCTGCTCAGCAAAGAGGGAACTTGAATTCAGGACTTCCACTGCTCCCCTAGAAGTCTAAAACTGGAGACTCAAGGGTCCTCTAGGGAAGCACAGAACAGCCAGGCAGGTAACCAGCCTCTTAACCTGCCTGGATGGTGGAAAAATGGCTTGCATCTTGTGGGCCTGAAACACAGTGTATCTTCCAAGACTTGAGAGCCTCAGGGCTGCAGTTTCTGCATGGAAGGCTATCTCCTCCTGGGCGCCCGGACCTGCCCTCCCTCAGTGGCACGTGCCCACTCACCTGTGCGACAGAGTGGGTTTCATGGAGCTCATGGAGTTGAGGGGGGGCTGCATGGGGAGTTTCCCAGGGGGGTCGCTCTGGCGGCTCTTCTGATGTCGGAGCAGTAGCAGGCGGCCGAGTTCCTCACACCAGGAGGACAGCAAGGCTGTGAGGAAGGACACGATGATGTCAGTGGCACCGCAGTGGCTGTGCCCTGTCACGCTCAGCCCCTGACACCCCTCCCCTCCTGAGGTGTCCTTGCTGCCAGTTTTGCCCCCACCAGGCGCCTCACTAGGCCTTCTGGGGGAGCCTCAGTGTTCCAACTGCAGAATGGGACTAAAGCCTGGAAAGGGGACTCAAACCACGGGCCAAGGCCTGTTTCAATGGCCACCATGCTGAGAAGCGTGGGCAGGAGTAGCAGAAAGACGGCAGAGTCCAACCATGGAGAGGAAGGCAGCTGAGGGAGACAGGAGAGCACACTGCCCTGTGACAGGGCACAGATGGGCATTGTTGTAACTCTAGACTGGGCAGTGCCTGCACCCTGGCACTGAGAAGTTAGCTCGACATGGCTTCTTCCCAAGGGTCCAGCCAAGTCAGGCATGGTGGTGTATGTTTATAATCCCAGCCCTCTGGGAGGCTGAGGCAGGAGGACTGCATGTTTTGATTCTGGCCTGGGCAATTTACTGAAAGATCTTGTCTCAAAATAAACTCAGTGCAAAGGTCCTGGGTTCAATTCCGAGTACTGAAGAAAACAAACAAATCAAGACAAAATAAAGTAAGGTCTGGACAAAATTCACAGCCTTTCTGGAGCTTGTAACAATCCAGGGTGTCTGTAGGACTCTCCTTGTGACACCTGCTCAGCATTCACTCCACTGAGCACAGGTACACAGGCACACATCTTCTGGCCACATCCTGCTACTGGGCCCTGCAGGGCAGGGCACAAATGCTGGGGAAGATGACAGGCTTCCAGAGCTGAGGGCAGAGGGGCTTAGCGGGGGAACCAAGGCACCCCACTCTGCAAGGGAGGGGGTGAGCCTTAAGCAAACTGACACTGGGGAAAGAGGGTGTTTCTGTTGTCCTTCTGTTGCAGTGTGCCCTGGCCTTACCAAGTGTATGACGGTGCTGAGGCTGGGAAGGTGGGGCTCCAATACCACCCTGCCCTGCGATTCTAGGGAGCTCATGCACCCTCTCTGGGCCTCAGTTTGCTTAAACATTCGGAGGGTAACACTGGCCCTGATTTCCTCTGCACCCCTGCTGCAAGTACTTCAGCTACATGGACCCAGGGGTTCATGATAACACTGGGTGCAAAGCTGAGCCCTCATTTCCAGCTCTCATTAGCTCACACCTGCCCTGCACAATCCCGGGCATTTGCTATTATGGCCTCCATTCTAGACAGGTAGACTGAGGCTTGGGGGAGGGGATGCACACATTCATTCAATCACAGCTGCAGAGGGCAGACACAGATGGTGCCCTCCCTGGCAGAAACCTTCAGCAGGCAACTCCTCAAGTGGTCACGGTCTCCCAGCTCTTTGGATTGAGTAAGGAGTCCCAAAGTCACCCTTTCACTTCACTCAGCTAGCACTGGAGTCAGATGCTAAGATTCACAATGACCACTCAGATCCTAGATGGGATCCCGTCAGCCTAGAGCCCCAAGAGGTCTCTCCAGGGCCATTATGTGCATTGCCTTGGTTTTGGGTGGTATACAAATATACCCAACCAAAGTCTAGGCATGGTGGTACATGTCTGTAATCCCAATACTTGAAAAGCTAAGGCAGGAGGATTTACTACAGGTTTGAGGTCAGCCTGTGCTGCATAGTGAGTTCAAGATCAGCCTGAACTACATAGTGAGACCCTGTCTCAACCACTCCCCCCAAAGAGGCAAGAAGGGGTGTGCAGGTCTGGAGAAGGCACCTGTTTCTTGCCAGGGGCAGGCAGAGGGAGCTGCCTTAAAGGCTGCATCCTGCCCTCTCCGTGGGATCACCTGGCTGCCACCTGCAGGGAGAGGCTGGTGTAAGAAAGGAGAGATGCCCCGATCCCGGTGCGTCACCAGGAAGGCTCCTACAGCAGGTGCCTGGCACACATCTGCTGTGGCTGGTGGGGCACAGCCTGTTCAGAGGCTGGAGCCGCTCATAATGCGCCTCCAGACCGCTTCCTTCTTCTTCCAGGTCTCTTGTTAGGCTTCTTGTGCGGGGGCACCGGGCATCTGGAAACTCATTTGCATGCCAGGCACGAGGCCTGCCCGACTGCAGCGACGAGGACGCTCAGTTGCCAGCACAAAGGAAGGCTGCAGATGGTGCTGCCTGCCGCCCGCCCCACCCCTCCTAGACCTCGCTCTGCCTGGGTGCCGACCACACGGTACACAGCGGGATTCAGCGTTGGTCTCCAATAACCCTGGCTGCCCCAGTCCCTGGTCCAGTCTGGCTCTGTCTTTCTATTCCTAGTGAATGGATTTCTGCAGAGGAAAGAAAGGCAGGCAGCTCAGTGGCAGGGCTGGTTTGTGGGGAGCAGGTGTGATGTGTATTAGTCCTCTCCTGCTTAGGAGGCCAGGCCGGATTCTTACTACCAGAGACCCACCTCTGCCCCTGGCTAAACAGCTGGCAGCAGAGGCCTGAGGTAGTCTTGGGCAGCCCCACTGCAGTGAGCTGCATGGCGCTTTTTCTATTAGAGCGCATAGTAACAGGAGCTATTCAGTGTAAATGCTGCTCAGTGGCATTTGCAGCCAAAGAGTGTGGGGACCATCAGGGAACGGGGAAGACTAACACGGCCAGACACAGGCAGGTAGAGAAGACTCAGCCATGGAGCTGAGCAGGGCCCATGGCAGTCAGGTCCTGTATGCTGGCTGGGTGGGGCACAAGCAGTCCCAGGATGGAGTGGCAGAGTCAGGAAGGTCTGGGGTGATCTATCAGAGTGAGCCTGGTAGCGAGAGGACAGTTTCGGTCCTAACCTAGACGCCCCTCGTAAGGCCCAGGTAGCCCGCATGCCAGCGCCTGCTTATCTACTCACAAGTAGCAACAGGGCTGGCCCGAAAGGCCATTAAAACAGCAGCTGGGACACTGCATCCCTTCCGCTTGCTGGGTCCCAGAGGGCCTGGGCAGGGCATGTCACTCCCTCTCTGATCAACAGAGAACAAGTAGCTCCACCCAGTGCTCCTGTGGCCTGAGATCTTCACACCACCTGCACACCACGGCTGGCACAGAGGCCACCCCAACCCTGGGCTGGCCTCCAAGGAGCTGAGTGTGACTAGAGTGACATGTGCCAAAGCTGATAAGGGGTGAGGAGAGGCTCGGGCTCCACCTCCAGCCCCTTCCTGCATTCTCAACAGCCAGCCCAGACACTGCCACCTGGGCCCTTCTGGTTGATCTCAGATGTCCACAGCTGGGACAGGGCAGCAGCCAGGAATTGCTGCCTCTGAGCCTCACATTTCCAAGCACTCCTCAAACTTCCGAGTATAGACAACATGCAAACACATGTGACCCACAGACATAAAATAATTGGTCAGACGTTCTCGTGCCCTTCCTAAGCAGCATTTTCTGTCACCAGGCTTCCAACACCCAATATTCATTTGACAACCAGCTGCTGAGCATCTACTAGGAGCTGGGGCTCCTGTGGTGGAGGACACTAGGTCTGTATGTTTCCCAAAACCCTTCGTGGTTCAGTCGCCAAGTCCAAGCCACTCAAATGACATGCAAAGTCCAATACGCTGGGAGGTGGCCTCAACTCTCTCTTTTTCTGACCTTGGGGGAACAGTGGCTGCACTGTGGTTCAGGGCAGGGGACCCTGACAGTCTGAGATCAGAACCCAGTTCCACCCTACTGGTGACGGGGAGTGGCAGCTGATCTTTTCAGCAATGCTCCTTGCCGACGGGCGCCACCACAATGTACCTTAGGGAGAAGAAAAAGCCAAGCAGATGTCAGGATGAGGCAGGCTGCAGTGGAGAAGCCTTGCTGCCCTGGCGTGCCCTCATAAAGGCAAGGACAGGTCCGTGTTTATCTCTACCCACAACTCCCAGCACAGCAGGAAGTCATGACCAGCTGACCTCAGAAAGGAGGCAGAAAGCAGGAGCTGCAGAGCCCTAGTCTGGAAAGCCAGGGAGGGAGGGGGAGCTGCAGACAATAATGGGGTTGTGATGAAGGGAAGCAGAGGCCAGGTCCCAGCATCCAAGGAACAAGAAACCAGAGGGAAAGAGTCACTGCCCACAGGAGGTTGGGACAGCGAGGCCTGGGAATGAGGAAGGGAGGGAGAGGGGAGGAAGCTGGGGAGAGAGTGCACAGCGGTCTGCAGGATGCGGGGACCTGGACGAGGTCCAGCAGGAGCATTATCCCACGTGCTGCAGCCTGGGAGCCGCACTCAGAGTGAAACAAAGGCACCTCAAGGATCACAGAGTTCTCCTAGGCTGGAAGACTGGGGACAGAGGGACTGTGCATGTGCTCCTTCTTTCCTCTGTGACCTGTCCCCAGCATGCTGGAGGGCGTCTCTAGGGGGTCTCTATTCCAGCTCAGCTCACTCTGACCTCCGCCCTTTCCTTTTTCCTAAGGAATACCTTGGTGGCACCTGGGTGCAAAGGGCATTGCTGGACATACTATAGGGAGTCTCCAAGACTCAGGAGAGTCCTAGGCAGAACGCAACACAGCCTCCTGCCCTCAAATCAGCAGGTAGAGAGTTACGCAGACAAAGACAGGAAGAGCCCCTAGGAGGGTGCCAGGGAGTTCACTATTGCCATAAAAATACCAGCGTCCTTTCTAGATTGTTCTGTACCACCAGCTTCCTAAGGCCATGCAAGACTGACACAGCAGCAGGGTGGTGGTCCTGGTCCCACCAGGGAAGTCAGCAAACAGGAGCTGGGAGGCCCTTTCCTCTCTCCTCTTCTATATATACCAAGATCCACATGGATCCCAGGAGCACCTCTTGTCACCCCAGGAGGAAGCCCCTGCCGGTGTCATCCACACACTGGTCACCGCAAGCTGACTGTCTTGACAGCCTTGACCCTTTGCTCCTTGACTGCCCAGATCTAAGTCCCCTCTGCAGCCTGACAGTGGTCCCTGAGTTAGTGCAGGAGCATTCCATCCTCTCTCAATCTGTAGGACATGCAGAGAAGTCCATCCACGCATGCAGGTTGGTCGCCTCTGGTCACCTTTGGTGGTCAACAGATGTAGACACTGGTCATAAGCTCTGCTAGCTAGAGGAAAGGTGTGTCACCCAGGGCCACCACAGGTTGCAGGGGCTTGCTCCTGCAGCCCCAGCTCCCAGCACGATGTTTAGCACACGCTACACAGCTAACACATGACTAATAGATTTCCATGAGTCACAGACAGGAATAACCCAGTACGCAGAGAGGATGGGGGAGACAGCCACACACTGAGCACGACATCCAAGTACCAGAGAACTGGGTGCCCTGTAGTTTTGAAACCCACAGCAGCGCACCATTCCTGAATGGAGTCCAGGATGTGTCCAGACACGGGCAGAGTCACCCCATAAAACCAAGAAGGGAGTCAAGGGTCACAGTCACAGGGGAACTGGGGAAAAGGTGAGGAGTCCGTGGGAACATCAGGACCAGAACGCCCTGGTTTTTCTCCACCCTGGGCTGGCTTTCTGCTCAGCTCAGCGTGTTGAGGGTCTCTGGGTCTGTCATATCTCCCCTGGGACCCTGAAAGACTGTCTCTTTTCTGCTTAGACTCAGCCAGGCCTCCCAACCTCTGACCTTCTTCTTTTCCTCTCCCTCACAGGGTTTTGGGACCACGGTGGAGGGCAGAGCGCCACATGCAGTGCAGCCTCCAGCCTTGGGTCCCAGCTCCTGTGCAGAAAAGGGGTGCTGAAGGTCCAGGAAAGGGGTCGGGGTGCATGGGATTTAAGGTGGCTCCGTACCTGTAAAACAGCAGATGACAGGACGAAACTCCTGCTCCCTGGAGCTCTGAGGTGAATGACAGCCTACAATTTGTGATCACATGGGAAACATCGAATCTTAAGCCAAAGGAACCTGGGCAGCAGGAAATGCTGTCCACCTCTTATCCCCAGAAGGCAGAATGGCTGGACATGCGCTCTGGCCAGGCTGCCTGGGTTTATGTCTCAGCTTACCATACAGCAGTTGGGTGACCCTGGGACGATTCCTGAAGCTCTCAGGGCTTTGGTTTGTCCTTCCACAAAACAGGACTAATAAATATTACTTGCCTCGTTAACTTATGAGGATCAAAGAAGCTCGAGCACATAAAGTACTGGTCCAAAGCCGGCACGAACAAAGCATTCTGTAAGAAGCAACTGTTCCTATCATTTCCTGCCACCCTCCTCTTAGGCCACCAATGCTGGACACCCCCAGAAATGGAAACTGGGCCCTGTCCTGTCCCTGCTGGTTCTGCTTTCAGGCCAACTCCAAAAAGACCACACAAATGCTCCTCCTAGATGCTCAAAAATCCAGCCTGCTACGACCTCCTTCATACTGTATACTCTCCGGGACTGGCAGGGTTGTCCTGAGCTCACAACTGTATGGACACCCCACATTTGCTCTGCCAGAGATTGCACAGCAGTCCCCACGCCTCCTAAGGTCACCCCACAGTGTCCACTCCTGACTCAGCTTCTGGGTCCTGCAGGCCGAGGTGGGGAGTCTTTCCCTGAAAATACTGGACACAGGCTGGGTGGACTCTGGCAGGCGTCCTCACCACCTGGGTCCTGCACTTAGGCCAGCACTGGAAGTGGGACAGAGCCTCACCCTTTCCTTAGCCCATCCTACCAGGGCCTGCAGGTGGGGGCAGCGTGTATGGGGGTGGATGGGATGTGGGCAGAAGCCAGGCTCCTTCTCTTACTGCTCCGCTCTCAGCAGGAACCAATGGTCTGACCTGTCACCTCCAAGAACAGAACGATCCACAGAACGGTCACCCAGCCTGGTGGTTTCTTACTGTCCTCCCTGCAGGCCCCCAGAATGGAAAACAACAGCCTTCCCCACCATGGCCAGTCCCCTGACGTTGTCTCCTCTCAGGAGAAAACAGCAAAGGATGCACATGGCCACGAATGTCTGGAGGGCTGGTGACCTGGGGGCCCTTGAGATGGGTGGGATTCTAAGGAGGCCACTGGTGTACTCTCAGGTCACCTGTGCAGGTCTGTTAAGCAGGACAGCTCAGAGGAACCAGGAGACACACAGATATTCCTTCCCCGCAGAAGGCTGCCCACATTGGGAATGGGAAACAAAGACCCAAAAGGGTTCCACTGCTGCTGCACAAGGGTTTCATGTTCCCAGCCTGGGACATCACATCTGAGATCAGGCACATCCCGAGGAGATGGTTCAACACCACGACTGCTCCTTGCCTGCATCTGCTCTAACTTCCTGTTTGACTATGGGGAAGCTTCCTCCCTTCACCGGCTACACTTGATTGGTTGGAGGGTGGAGCAGGCACTGCACTCTGACCTCACAGTGGGTCACACCTCTTTCACCTGAGCACGCCCCTTCTCACCCCTGCAGGTGTGTATGGTGGCCAAGCCAGAACCGAGGGAGGGAAGGAAAACCTTTGGTCAGACAGCTGACTGGTGCAGGAGCCCAGCAGAGTAGGTGGGGGAGGGGAGCACTGTGCAGCCTCCTGAGGATCAGGACTTCTACTTGGTTACAGGAAACACCATTCCAGGGAGCTGGAGGTTGGTCTTGGTAGCCCTGACAGAGGATTCCTGGATCCTAAGACCAGAGCTGTTTTCCTTGGGGAAAAGCTCACTCTCTGCAGAAAGGACATGTTGCTACCCTATCACTGTCCGTACCACCTGTCCTGGGTTTCAACTGCCCTGGTCCTTCTAGATTCTTATTCTCTGCTGCTGTAGTCATCTCCAGCATGTATAGGGCAGAAAAACAATACTAGGAGAACCTACATGCCAACCCTTTAGCTGCAAGTGACCTTGGTACCTTTGCTTGCCCCTCTGTCCTTGCTTGTTCAGGACCCATGTGCAGGGAAGACAGGCCAGGGCTGTGTGCAGCTGGGCTGCTCGTGGCCTGTGCTTACCTGCTCCCCAAAGTTGGGTAGGTCCTGCCTTCCAGACCCAGCCAAGAGAGAGCCTCAGGCATCCCTCCCTCCTTCCTTTCTCTCCTCAGCTCCCAGAACCCTCCTGCTTGCTCCCACCCCCTCTCCCCAAGGGCTCCCAGGCTGGCAGGAGCTGAGTCTCCAGGCAGGCGTGTGAACACACCCTGGGAACTGAACTCTGGAGGACCTCGGAGCCTGCAGGGTTGATTCCCAAACCGGTTTGGCTGTCCCTCACCCAGAAGAGGCTGGGCCGGCTGAGCAGGATGCAAAGACCTAAGAGAAGCCACCAGAAGGGACAGGTCTTTCTCCCTGGTTTCAGGAAAAATCCCCACCTGAAACCTCTCTGTCCATCTCACACAGCAGGAGGGATGCCTGGGCGACTCAGGTTTGACTGCAAAGATACCTCCATGCAAGGTCAAAGGTGTGCTTTCAGGAGAAAAGCACATTTTCCTCTCCTCCTGGGGGGAAGGGCTCCTTCTCTGCAAGGTGCCAGCCATCTCTGCACCACCCCTCCCCCCAGGTGCTGCCAGTCTAAGGGTGGGCCTGAGCTAGCTTTTGTCATCTTACCCCAGGGATGGCTATTTGCTGGCTGTGGGAAATTAAGGAGCATTAGATAACACAGCAAGTGTACTTGCTAAGAGGAGACTCCCGCCAATTCTGGGACCCAACAATGGGCCCAAATCACTGTTTCACAATAGACTGAGGCCAGGCTAGGGTTGGAGATTTAGCTCAGTGGCATAAATGCCTGCCTGGCAAGTGCGAGGTTAAGAGCTTGATCCCCAGTACCACCAAAACAATGCCCCAAAAAACAATAGACTGAGGCCAAGATGGCTCTGTGTACCTGTCTTCCATCTTCTAGGAAGACATGAGATCCCACAAGATAGACTTCCTTGGTATAGAGGGTGCACCGGTACCCACAGTCTACCCACCTCCACCTTCCTCCAAGGAGCACCCCAGCAGGTAGAGTGCAGCCCACAGACCCAGGGCAGCTGGGGTGAGAGGTCAGCCGGCCCAGGGAAGTGAGGATGCTTTCCAAGTCAGCCCTGGGTCAACCCTCACATTACCAGTGTGTCTGCAAGATGAAAAACAGGCCACACCTGCTACACATGGAGCCACTGGCCCCCCCAGGAATCTCAGAGCTGCATGCGGGCCCCATTCCAGCAGGAGCCACCCTGAGAGCCTATTTTCCATGCTGCATGTATGGTTTTCTCCTCTGGCTAAACACCACTGCCCGTTGCTTGCTTTCAGGGAGCTGGAGGGCTAAGGAGGGGTTACGGGAATCAATTTCTTCCCTGGGTAATTTACTTTTCTCAGCCCTCCCAGTTGGATGTGTGCAGTCTGGCTGCGTCCACCACTCCAGTTTAAGGACAGGTTGGAGCAAGGCCTACTAGTTCCTAGGACCGCACAGTCCCACATGTGGTCATGCAGCCTCTGTGGATGGCAACAAGCCATGAGTCTGGGTGCCTTGGGGCCTCAATATGCACTCTCTCAACCAGATCTGGACCCCACATCCAATCCCAGGCCTTTGTCTCTTTCTAGGGGTGCCAGCAGCCAGTGACAACACTTTGTGTTGTGGTCTCACAATGCTTTTGTAAATAAGGAGGGGAAGAGTGTTTAAAGAGAGGTTAGGGAAATGGGGGGAGAAAAAAGTATCAAGATACATCATGTACAGGTACAAATTTCCTATGATGAATGTGATCATTATGCATACCGAAAATGTGCCAATAAAAATCATTTTCTTTGAAAAAACGAAAACAAATGTTGGCTTCATCCCATCCACCCTGATCTCACAAAACCAAAGGTGGGTGGGTATCCTGGTGAGAAGGAACAGGGCAGGGATAGAGTAGGAAGTGCTTCTCCAGAAGACCCACAGCCCTGACCACTCAGTTGGGGTTCAGGTCACTGGCAAAGGGCAAGCTCAGGGGAGACTTGCTGAGCAGATCCCTGCTGCCCCCAGCCTCTTTATAAAATAAAGCCTGGCTTTATTGCACCTTTCCATCCTGGGCCAAGGCTGCCTGACCCAGTTCATTTCTAAGAATCTCAGGTTCCTGGTATAAGAAACCCACAGGGTAACTCCTCCCTTCGATGCTGGGTTAGTGATCCTTCAGTCCAACTAGGGCTAAGGTCTGAGCCACCCGGCAGGTGGCTCCATGCCAGCTCTGCTCACTCTGGAATCACACAGGTGTTCTCAGCCCACGAGGAGGCTGGCACTGTCTGGGCCTCTCCAAGCATGGTTTGCAGTGGTTCCCAACCCTGCACAGTGAGAGATGGAAACCTCAAAATCACTCTTCGAGCGAGAGCATAAGACTGATTGCCTGTATGTTTCACAGTTCTACATTCTGGCTTCCTAATCTGGACCCAAAAAATTACCCATGCCTGGCTGTTATCACCTGTCCACATGCCTGGCAGGTGGTGACCCGGCTACCCTGAGCACTTGACAGATCCTTTGTCGTCCCACTGGGCCAACTCTCTAAACCACAGGAGTCTCACACGCATTCTAGAGCACATCTGTCAGCATCTCAGCACACTGCCTGCCTGTTGTAGTCGTGGCTGTCATGTGCTTCATTCGAAGAAAACCTGACACAGACACTAAATTTATAGAATGCTGGAGGTACGGTAGGAAATGGGAGATTCTTCTCTTCCCAGAAGATTCTTTACCTGGTGAAAGGATTCTCCAGGAGGTTTCTTTAGCTCTCCAGTTGCCTGGTGCATTATGAATGGCTTATGCAAGTTCCCTTTCCATCCAGTGCTTCTTGGGGCCACCTGGTACTCAAAGAGCGCAACACACACACCTGGGTGACATGGTACAAATCCACATCCTGCATGCTAGGGTCCCAGGACAGGACTCAGCCACCAGGCCGGGTCTTCTCTATCCTATCCAACCAAAATCATCAGGAAGGCTTATTAAAATCCATGAGCACTGGGTTCCACCCCAAGAATCTGCATTTCTAACCAGTTCTTGAGTGATGCTGATGCTGTCGGTCCAGGGACCTCACTTGGAGAATCACTGCTCTAGATCAGGGGCCAGGGCAAGCTCAGATCCTGGCAGGATGTGGAACCAGCCTAGCAGCTGGGTGAATGGGTCCTCTCTGGTCTCAGAGTGCGGACAAGTTTCACCTCCCTGATCTTTGCATTCAAGGCTCTGGAGAAAGAAGACTGAGCAGAAGTCAGAAGTGGGTGGAGCCCTGGTTTTATCTATGAGTATGACCAGGGTGATCTTGGACAAAGCCCCACGGTGCATGCATTTATCGCTGCACGTGTGTGTAGACCTTTCTTACCCCATTGCTCCAAAGGGGTACGAGTGTAAACCTGCCAGTGGCCAGGATGGAGACTGACTCTGGCCAGGCCCTGCTCTCAGCACTCTGCTCTGTGGCCTAAAGAAAGTTTCCCTTGATGGCTCGACACTGTTGTTCCCCATGGCAGCTCTCAGCTCCACCACTTGCTGATGTGCTAGGCAGGTGGCCCTGCACCCTGTCTGCCTTAGGGTCTGCCTTGTGAAGTGACCAAGAGATCTGCTTAGGTTTTACAGGGCTCCACATCCCTGTGTGCTCTCAGGTACGGCAGGGACAGACAGCAGCCTGGGCCATGCACAGCAGCTCAGGCCCAGCTCCGATTCTCTTGCAGAGTCGCTGGGGGAAGGCGCATCATTTGTTTAGGCCTCTGCAGTGTTTAATCACCACACAGTGTTCCCTCCTCCCCCTCCCCTCCAGCACTGGCTCTCTCCCTGCAGGAAACAGCTCTCTGCCTTCTGCCTCTGATGAAAGCCATAAAAAATTAACACAGCAAGCAGAGAGGAGTAAACACCAGGGTAGGAGGATTGTCAGGTGAATGACCAGCTGGACAAGCCTGGAGCCCAAGAACTGGCCAGGCCACACATCTGACCACGCAGTGCTGCCACTGTGTCTCGGATGTGGTCATCCAGGAGTGGGGCACAGCCCCAGCACTCCCCTCGGGGGACAAGGATTATACAGTCAGGACTGGATTACACAGTACTGAGACCCTGGAGAATCTGAGGGCAGGGAAATACTCCACTCTACCTGGAAGACAGCCAGGTCACACAGGGACATGCTCTCGGGTCAAGGTCAACACCAGGCCAGGAAACTCAACACACCCCCTTTCTCCATTAACCTAGCTGGCAACCCTAGGAAGTAGAGATGCTACCTCCATTCTACGGGAGGAAACCCACACTCAGAGAGGCTAAGGAACCCTCCCAAGGACAGCCATGGAAGACAGTCTACAGGGTAGGTCTATTTGCTTCTAACTAATACAATTACTTTTTATTTACCTAAGCAACATGCAGACTCACTTCTTTATAGAGCTACTGTTTCAGAGAGAAGCCAGGAAAGGATGAAGAGGGCCCACAGGAGCCAGCCCCAAAGCCCTCATCCTCCTGTTGCATGTCATGATTCTACTTCTTCCTTCTGAGATGGGATTTCGAAGAGGTACTGTGTGTGTGACCAGAACTAAAGTAGTAAAAAAGCAGCATGTCTTGAGAAAAAAAAACACAGCCTCTCCCCATTATTCCACTCGTCAGGGGGCCACTGGGGTTCCCTCCTCACCCCCGGTTCACCTCTGCCAGGGCTTCCCTGACTTGCCAGTTCATAAATGGCAGTTTATAAATGCCACGCCCGTTTCCCTTCCCTGTGTCATCACTCTCCAGAGCACTGTCATAGTCTTTGAGAAAAAAGCTTTATTTTTGCAGTACTGCAGATCCAGCCCAGAGATGCTCTACCGCTGAGGTACAACTCTGGTGCTTCTCATTTTTTAAATTATGAGACAGGGTCTCACTAACCTCGCCAGCTAGCTTTAAATCTGCAATCCTGAGAAGCTGGGGTTATAGGTATGCGGCACTGTGTCTGGCTCTTTTTCTATGTCTTCTTTCTCCCAAAGACCCAGCCTGGTTTGGGCTATGTGGTAGGGGCTCAGAGCTCAGGATGAGCAGGCTGAAAACTTGATCCCTACCTCACAGCATAGACCAAAATTGTTGGGGTGGAGGGCAATACATAATCTAAAACAGGAGAATATCTTAATGATCTTGGGGTCTGAGAAGACTCTTAAGGAAGACAAACCACAGCTTGTGAACATCAGCTTATTGGTAAAGTACTTGTCTAGCATGTGTCATGGGGAAAAGTTGATAAGTCTTCCTACAGTACTATGAAGAACTTATGGACCAGAAGTACTGAACACTAAAATATTCCATGAAGAAAGAGGGAGGGCAGGAGCACTCAGGTTGCCAGGAGACTCACATAGGACAGAAGCTACACAGTGCTGGAAGGAGCTGGCCTCCCCAAGACTGCAATAACCCAAGAACATTCTCAGAAGAGGGTAAGAGACTCTTCCCCAACCCAGCTTCCCCCTCCACTTCCATAAAATCCAGACACTTTAAGACAAGACAGAAGCGTTCCAGCTCCCTGCCCCTGCCCCATGTAGAGATAACCAAGCAAGAAGAAACAAATCAAAGAGCCCAGGAGCCTGGCAAGGCCTTGGGATGTATGGCTCGACAGGGCAACCGCATTTAACAAAGCTCACACCATCCATCACTTGGGCCCAGTCGTTTAGATCCTGGGCATTTGATTAAACTAATATGGGTGGCTGGGGCGAGGCATGGCTGGGCGCTTCCTACCCTCGCCTACAAATTAGACCGTCACACACAATCTGATTACCTTGACTGCCACATTTATCTCGAGAGAGTGTCCATCCATCACTCCCCAGCAGCTGGCTCTGCCCACCCCACATTAACTCCTTTGGGAGGGAAGCCAAGTTTGCCCCAAAGTTTCAGCGAGCAGTGTTTACTCATTTGGTCTACCAGTCACTCAACAGGTACTTGCCTCAAATACCCTGTGAGAAAGCAGCCTTTGCCCTGTCTCTGGGAGTGGGGCAGAGCTTGTGGAAGGGGAGGCACCATTGCTGGGCAACAAGGGTGGCACAGTGTGCCAATACCCACACCTGCATTGGTCACAGCTCTATCCCAAATCCTCCCATCAAGCTGTGACCTATCACGTGCCACTGCACCAACCTTGCCCCCACTATCACACCTATGTGAAGTAGGGTGACCATGTAGCAAAGCACTGCATGGGTGGAAATGTTTAAGATTTGTGCTGCCCAAACAAGGACCGGGAGTCACGTGCGGCCATCAAGTACTTGACCACAGCTGGTGCAACAGAGGAGCTGAGTTTCAATTTCATTTAACTTTAATTCATTAAATTTAAGTGTCAATGCCACAGGGGGCTTCTGTGTTGGACAGCACAGATCCAAGGCACAACTTGCCTATGACAAATGTCCCACCAAGGCCAAATCCTTTTTTTCTGCGTTCTGAGATGGAGGAGGAAGAGGACAGTGGCTGCTACCTGAAGAAACCTGGATGACAATGTAGTCACCTCTTTGGTCTCACAGTCCTGCAAGGCAAGGTGATTTTCAATTTTAAAGAAAAAAAAGGGGGCAGTTCTGAGGTTAAAAGATGGCAGAGGCAAAGCCTAAGCTCACGTCTCTGTGGCTTTGAATCCTATCTTTCCAGTGGACACCTGGCTCGCCAGCAGACAGACAGCAAAACACAGGAAAAGGGCAGATGAGGACAGGTGAGCTGGGCAGGGAACAGCAGCCTCCTCCTTGGCCAGCATCATGGTCTACAGGGATCAAGATTGCCAGCTCCTCCTCTAGGTATCAGCACTGAGGAGGTGGATGCCAGGCATAGGTTCCCCTCAAAACCTGGCCCTGCCGAGCCTGCCCCAGCCCTGCAGGTCCAGCCCGAGATGTCACTGAGGCTCTGAGAGCTAAGGACAGAGCTGGAGCAGCTGCTGGTATCTGTGGATCTAAATATAACAGCTCTAGTACGGACTGCCATCCTAAGACTTCTGCAGAATAAGCAGGGCAGTCTGAAAGGGGCCTCTGTGACACCAGGACCAGTGACTGAGAATTCGGAGACATCAGGCTTCCTTCTGCTTCCTAGGGTGCCATCCAGCACTGCTCAGAAGTCTAGCAGATGGACATGAGTTCAAATCAACTTCTGTGTCCAAAAATCTCTCCCCACTGAGGGCTGTGGGACCTGAAGTCAGCCATCCCGCTCTGCAGGTCACTTTTAAAATCTAAAAACTGAGGCTAAGATCACAAGCACGTGCAGACCTTCCTGTGAGGGTCAGATGGGCTCTGTGAATACATCAGCAGCTGAGACATGGCCACCCCTGAAGGCATGGGCAGCCAGTCATGGGCAGGGCTCCCTGATCCCCAACCCCAGAGGCGCCCACAGGGTTTCCCATCAAACTTCAGGCTGCAAAGAACAGACCTGGGTCACTTAGGCTGCATGTGATCCCCCCCTCCCCTGAAGTGGCTACTTTGTCCCATAAGTAGGATGCTGCCTGCTCAAGTTGGCAAGGGTGGCTGGGAAGGTCTGAGGGACACAACTGCAGGAAGGAGGGCGCTGCCCAGGATGGCACGCTGGAAGTGCTGGCCCTGGGCTGGGCTGGTTGGATGAGGTGACCTAGAAGAGCCAGAGGTGAAAAAGGAGTGGGATTACCAAGGAGCCGAGGTGGCCCCGCAGCATCTCCTCTTTGCTATCCCAGTTTGAAAGCACTTAGCCACTCACATATTAGTATAAGTAAATTTATAACAAACTGTGTCAAGATTGGGCAATAAATAATCAACAGGAAAAGGACAGGGGAAGGTGACGGGGAGCAGGAAGGTGGCAGGGAACTCTCCCTATCGAGCCACCTCCCCAGAGCCAAGGAAGGCACCCAGGAGCTTTATAATGGGGACCCTCTGCTGCCAGGCCCACTAGCTTTTCCCTACCCTCCCCAAATGCCAAAATGCCAACACTCTTTTGTTGCCACTTAAACCAATTTGGGGGTAATTCTGCAGGCAATTGTCTTCCGATTTACAATGCGGCTCTGTGATTGCATCCAGGCTGATGGTTCAGGCTGTAATTGTATGGTAATCACTTCTGTTTATGATCGATGCGGAAATCACTATTGTTTTCCAGCAGGCTTGTTAAATCAAAGAAGTGCAGGGGTGGGAAGGGAGGGTTTATTTCTATGAGTTGGAGCCCCAGGAAAATGAAATTAGGCAGAGCAACCCGATGTAGGGGACACGGCTCCAAGGTACCCGCAAGAGCTTGGAAGCAGAGTCAGAGACAGACAGGGACACCGAGAGGCAGCAAAATAACCAGGGAGAGGCACAGGGGGTTTCAGAGACTGGACAGTGGCTTGGGGCAGATGATCAGGAACTTCTGTACACAGCAAGGTCTCGTGGACTGCATCCCACCTACCTGCACAGAAGCTGAGATGGGAGCACACTCAGAGGGGCCCTCCTCAGCACCCCTACCCTCACCCATTCCTACAGAGTTAGGGCCAACCAGGTGCCAGGTGGCAGGCTGGGCACAAGTTGCCCCCCAGAGCTGCAGCCTCATACCTTCCCCACCCTGGCTTGCCTTCTCCTTGCTCTGCCCTGAGGCCGCCTACCCGCGGCCGGCAAACAGGGTGGCATATGGCACCTGGGGGCCCAGGTGGCAGAAGCCTGACAGCGTTGTGAGCTGAGCTGCTGCTTTGGGGAGTGAGGGGGAGCTGCCCACCTGGCAGGCAGAAACCTGAATCTCCCAGAGGTCACAGGGAACAGGCCCAGGCCAGGTGGGGGGCAGTGCCTTCTAGGGCAGTGGGGGCACTGCGCACAGAGGTCTGGCTGTGCAGGCTGGAGGCCAGCCGCTTGGAAGGCCCAGCTGCACCAGCTGTCGAAAGCAGGTCCCACACACCACGAGGTCACAGGCTAAGCCTGGCTCCAAGGCATATGTTTGAAGGGGACCATCCGGCAGTGCTCTGCAAATCGGGATCCTGGTGACAGTATCAGGTGTTACCGACAAGGCTCACTGCCCTTGCCTCGCCTCTGCCAGCCCCCCTTACTCCTGGGTTCTGCCTGCCTCCCCTGGGGGATTCCCCACCCGCTGGATTGCTGGCTCCCGATGTCACGCTGACCGCAGTGCTGAACCTGGTCACCCTTTTAGCCCATTCATGGTGACTTTGCTTCAGCATTGCTCTGCAATGAGCAGGAACAATCAAGCTGTACCCTGTTATGGCAGGCTTCCCAGTGACAGCAAGGACCGTATGCAGCAGCCCACCAGAGCCAGCCTGGGCACAAGGGCCTCGGAGCTGAGAATGTGCTTCCTTCAAATCTGGAGTGGTCTCTTTCCCTTGCTCAGATGCCCACAAAGGCAGCCAGGCAGCCAGGCCTGGGACAATGATCTCAGCCTGCTCCTTGCTTTTTTTTTTAAGGGGGTGGGGCTTGCCTTGTACCCAGGGTAGTCTCAAAGCCTTAGTTCTCTTGCTTAACCTCCTCAGAGCAGGGAATCACAGGCCTGTGGCATCGCAGCCAATAGCCCACCCTTTGAATGTCCAGGAGAGGGCTGTCCCCTGGGCCCTTCAGACACTTGTGGGTTTTAGGCCTTGAACACCCCAACCGGGCCCTCAAACAGGCCACCCCCTGCCATACTGGGCCTGAGCTGGGATGCCCCTGGTTGCCTAATTAGGGGCTCAGCAGGGCATGCCAGCAAGCTCTGGAAAACCCTGAAGTGGAACAATTGCTGTTAATTGGACTTCCAGGATTCATCTTAAGAAAACAGACTACTTCCACCCCCCTCGGGGACGGTTTCTGAAGTATATACAAACAAGTGATAGTTATTCCACATTAAAAACAAAGTTGGTGAAAAATGAGAATTTAAGTCATAATTAAGTTTCCTAAATAGAGAAGGAAAATCCAAGGGTGGGGGGTGTGTTTGTGCAGTACGCGTGTGTACATGCTCAGGCTTGAGCGTCCACATGGGATGAGCTAGATGCCGAGTCCATGGGTATCTTTTGGGGTCACAGTGTCAACCTTCTACTTGAGCCCCAGACTGGTGAACTCCCTCAGACCCTGTGGGATAGTGAACACGGGACTTGGTGGGATCCTAGGGTGCTGAAGACAGTCTCTGAAGCCAGATGCCAGAGCCACACAGTACCTGCACCCCACAGTACCTGGCTCAGGGCCCCTATCTACACACTGGAGATCACAAAAACACCTCCATTTCCGGAGTATCACAGACAGTGAAGAAGTGCTGGACACTAAATGCCCAGCACATTTTGGAGCTGGTCCATGACCTTTGACATCAGTCCTGGGTCTTGAGTTTAAGGTATGGCCATGTACATGTTTCCCCTCCCTGCACACCTAAAGAGAGAGTAGGGAGGGTGAGTCTGAAGAGTGGACAGTGGTTGGCTGGATGGAAAAGCAGCCAGGCCACCGAAGGAACAGGGGGTGCTCAGAGACCCAAGCTTCCCTGGGTCTTTCTACCCTGGTACTACACAACTGTCCAGAACTCAACAAGACCATTTTTCAGATAGGGAGAACAAGGGCCCAAGGAGGCAAGGGAATTTCTACTGGAGCAGACAGCAGGTGTTATATAAAAACAATTCACAGGTTTCTCCCTGCAGGTAGCTTTGAGCAAATCCACAGCGTTCTTCAGTCACCCTGAGATGGACAAGAGAAAGCTGTGGATACCAAGTCAGACTTCCCCAAGGAGCCACAGGTACCCTTTCCTGAAGGCCTGGGAGGTCCTGTGTCCTCCCCAGGACAGGATGGGCCTCCCGGAGCCACCCATACTCCTGGGGTCAGCTCTGGCTTCCCAAGCTCTTCCCTCAGTCCCTCTGGCAGTCACAGGCCTCCACTCCTGAGTGGGCTGGGGACCTGCCTGCTCCAGGGAGAGAAGCCAGGGCCTCTGCACATCTGCCTTCGCACCTGGATGACTAACATTCAAGCATCACATCCTTTGTGCCGGGCCTGGGGACTTGTCAAATTCCCCAGTGATCCTGAGGTTGCCGTTCTTATCAGAGCTTCAGTAATGGGCCTGATGTCACACAGCTGGCTCATGGGGGGGGGAGGCACCTGCATGCCCCGAAGGGATCAGATGTCTGCACTCATACATGCATGTGTCACCTGGCTCCTCTCATGTCATAAACATGCTACCAACACCCTGTGTGTGCAAAGCCTGCACAAACTCACAAGAGCACCACTCACACCCTCATCCGACAATGACTCCATTGGAAGCATCCCAGTGTGGGCACTCGCATGTTCCAGTGTAGGTGGTATATACCCGGAAGATGTGAACCCCGGGGAAATTTGCAAGCACTCTAGCTCACTCACTCCTCTTCTACTAGCTCTGCAACAGGCTCCCGGGATTTAGGGGTAAGGCCCTGCACAACCACGTTCTTCTGGCAACTTTATGCTGGGTCCTTAAGCTCCCAGGGAGCAGGCCTGTCACCTACAGCCTGCTCTTTGCACTTTTGTTCATTTGAAAATATACTACTGTGTGTATTTCATCCACCTGGCTGCTGAACATACAAACTTAAACAGGTCATAGCTACGAACTTGAATGCAATATCCCTGCACAAACCCACAGGGGTGCCGAGCACTGCCATGTCGCTGCAGGGTACCAGGGGTCTATCAGTACAGGCACAGGCAGGGAGTGTGTGTACTCAAGGTTCTCAGGAATAGGACTCCGCATGCTCACACTGAGGGCAGGTCGCACCACAGCTGTTATGGTGACAACAGGTCTATTCCATTTTGTAGAGATGACTGCTGAGCATACTGCTGGGTTACAGAGGCAATCTAATGCTCAGCTGGGTGGGGTGACAGCAGGGCTTCATGTAGAATGTGTCCAAGACCAGTGAGGAGTCCAAAGAGGTAAGAGATCATGGGGTATCACTGGGTGTGGTAGAAGAAGCCCCAGGGTAGGAACTGCCATCCCAGGGGCTGCCACCTGAGAAAGCACTTATCCAGGTCATTGAAAGTATTTCTGGAGAAAGCCTGCCACCAAGCAAAGCTCTGAGAGGATTACAGCCCCTGCTCAGCTCCAAGCTGCAGAGGCTTAGTTTTAGGCTGGGTGGGCGGGTTTTGGGGACCTCGCCTGCCAGGAAGAGGCTGCCTCCATCCCAGGGGACCAAAGTCAACCTGGACAGAAGGAAGAGAAGACGCTATCTTGGGCCCTGTTTCTCTTGTCCTGATCTGATTCTGGAGGTCCCCTCTTGCCACTGCCCCCCAGAAGTCACCAGAGACCCAGTAGTCAGGGCTATGCTGGGTCCAGTGCGGGTAGGATAGGGGGTTTCTCTGCCAGGTATCCCTGGGATGCCCCGAAGCTTTGGGGGCCTTTTGTCACCAAATACAAAGCAGGCACACCTGAGCATTACACAGGTTGTCCCCAGTACCCTACAAAGAAGCCATAAGCCAAGTCTTCCCTGCACTAAGGGAGTCCTGAGCTCTGGGAGCTGGAGGACTGTGTGTACAAGGCACCCCAAAAGGAGGTGCTCGGTGTCTTCCACCAGTTCTGTGCTTGGGCTGGGTGAGGTGCCACTCAGACTAGTGGTGAGTGATTAAGAGCCCCCTTCAAACCCAGGGCACCAGGGAAAGCAAGAGGATGGAGGGTCCCCAGGGGAACAGATCTGGTACAACCATAGAGGCCTTGACAAATGACAGGGGGATCCTATGCCAACACCAAGTGACTTCAAGAGTCTTGGGGTAGACGTCCAGTTTGGTCCCCAGGACAATGCAGGTGGGTGTGTGGCTGCTGGCCCTCATACACTTCCTCCCAAGCTGGGACCTCCTGGATGTCTGCAGGCAGCTTTGTACCTGGGCAAATGACAAGCACACTCAGGCTCCTTCCTCTGCTTCAGGCCATTCAGGCTCTCCTGTGACAGTGGTCACTCAGGAGGCAGGGACAACCCTTCCACAGGACACAGCAAAGGCTCTGGTCACAAGGTACATTGTGAAGACAGGTAGGATGAACTAAGGCCCAGGATGGGGCGCGGGGGAGTCAGGTGGAGAGAGAACCCATCTCAGGCTTGGGGACTGAAAAGAAAACCCAGTTGCTCTGGGGTTGCATGGAGGGAATGAGGTCAACCTGATGGGGATGAAGGCTGCCACTCACCTAGCAAGTCCAGGTGCCAGACATAGAACTAAGCCTGGCAGCTGCCGCTTGCACACCCCCATAGCAGTGCTGCCTGGTGGGGGCTGACAGCTCTGTTTTATTGATTAGGAAACAGAGGTTTGGAGAAGTGAAGTAACTTATCCAAAGTCACCCAGGAAATGACAGATGTGGGTTTCAGAATTACTCTCTATTACTGTCTGGGGAGGACTCTGAGTGGCCCCATTTTAAGGCCCCTGGAGGGAGGGTGGTTGGGGCAGGGAGGTCCTTGAAAGACCAATGCCCAGGGGACAGGGTAGGACCAGCCAGCAGAGCTACTGACAGGGAAGCGGGTGAGTCCTCTGTGTCTCAGCCCTTCCTGCAGATCCTGCTTCCCCTAGAACTGTGGGGACAGAGCTGTAGGTTCCCTTAGAGATTCAGCCCAGGACTGTCCAATCAGCCTCCTACCCCCTCCAGCAGGGCGGCCACTAAGACCTTCAACAGTGGCTACCACAACTGGGGAACTGAAAACTTCACTTAACTTTACCTAACATGCACTGAAATAGCTGCACGTAGCTAGTGGCTGCTACCTGGGGTCCAATTCTTTAAAGAGGGAGACACCAGGGGCTGGGGATTTAGCTCGGCGGCATAAGCGCCTGCCTTGCAAGCAGGCGGTCACGAGTTCGATCCCTGGTACCGATAAAAAGGAAAAAGACAAAAAAAAGAGGGAGACACCAAGAAAGGTACAGATTCCTTGGCCACTGCATAGCCAACCTGGAACCCAGAGCTCCTCATTTTCTTCCTGGGTGACTGTCTTTGCTGCCGCCCACCTATGCAAGGGGAAGGGGTCTTGTGCCAGGCATTTATGGAACACCTAGCATAGACTTACAGTGCACGTAGCCTGGCCTTCAACAAAAGTCTAGCAGGGCTGACACCCAGGAGGGCAAGTGACTACCTGAAACATACTATGTGGCTGTGGACATAGAAAGACACTTAAGGAGCTAGAGAACAGTGTCTATGTGCGCTGGGGGGTGGGGACTGCGATGGCTTCCTGGGCAGTTGGACACAATGGGATGAAGACGAGGCAGAAGGATCCTGCCCTGAGCTGATCACACGTACTGAGATGTCGTACCATATCCCGTGGACATGTACACTTTAAAGAGAAAGAAAGGGGGGCTGCTGGGGCTGCTTCTTCCTTCCTCTCTGAAACACCCCACCTCCTTTTCCACAGTCCTCCCACCCACACACAGGGCTACATTTTCTGTGCACGCTGCACCCACCAATCAGATTACAAACACGGAGGCAGAGAGGCTGACTCAGGCTCTGCCCAAGGGGACAGGGGTTAAAGACCAGGGCACAGAGAGCTCAGAGGCTGTTCTTTCTCTCTGCTCCCCTCCAGCCCCAGCCTCTGAGAAATGCTCACAGTGATTTAAAACCTCCCGGGCCAGCTCTAACCCCTATGGGACTGTTTGTCCCCAAACAGGACTGGCTCTCTTTTTCTCCAGGAGAGAGCACCAGGGCCTCTTCGGGGAGGTCTGGACAAGTTCCATGGAGTTCCTGGAGCTCCTCGGAAGGCAGAGCAGGCTGCCCTCGCCCCCTACCATGGGCAACTGCAAAACAGGAACCCTGCAACCAGAAGAGACTTTCCACTGCGTCAGCAGACGAGGATGTTCCCGAAGCGGGGCGCCAACCTCCCCCTGCCATGCACAGACTCCAGCCCTGCTCCTGGAAGCCACACGCGTCCCAGGGGCCTCTGTGGCTCCAAAGCCTTCAATGGGTCCTCACTGCCTTGGGATAGAGTCTGTGTTCTGGGCCAGGGTTTCAGCAGCAGCCCTACTTAACCTCAGTAGGAGGGTCTGCTCACCTACCCCCCTCACCACTGCCATATCCTTTCCAGTTCTAGAGCCCGAGTGGCCTGCGAGGTCAGTTCTCCGGTCTGACATTTACCACACTTTATACCTGAGACCCAACTCCCACTGATTTTTGGAGGAGCTATAGGTTGTTCCAGCCCTACAGTTACCCTTTCCCCTAGACCAAGATCTCCACTGCACCTTCAGATTTCCCACAGCACCTCTAGATGCTGGCGGGGATACCCACCTTACTAAGGGCTGGTGGTTGATATCCTGGGCTGGACTCTGTCACTTACAGATGACATGAAGAAATGAGACAGCAACAACCTCAGAACAGATGAGCTGCCTGGGGACCCCCAGGGGAAGTGACTTGCCAAAGGTCACGTACTGACGTGGCATCAAACCACAGATATGATGATCACTTGAGGGCTAGGTTTGAGGAGCTATTTCCCAAACAACGTGTGAGGTTTGTGGGGAGTTTTACAACGCCCCACCTGTGCCCCAGAGGAGGGCTGCCCTGGCTCAGTCTCCTCTCTCATTTACCAAACACCCAGGAAGCACCCACTGCTGCCCTAGGCAGGGGCCAGGCCTGGCCTCACCCCATGGGATGGTGGGAGGAGAACTCAGCAAGGTAGAGGAGACTCAAGAAATGCCCTGGGGAACTCCAGAGCTGGCTCCAAGCAGAAGTCAGGACCACAGCTGGGGCTACTGAAGGAGGAGGCCCAAGTCCCCTGGGGGACAGGGGTAGAGGGCTGGTTTTGGGGTACCTAAGGCTCTGGCGGGCACAGGGCTGGGTTCCATGACTCAGTTTGGAAAGGCCCAGGGCCCATGAGCCTGAGGAACTGGGGTTTTGTGGGGTACCCCCCCCAGGAGGCCTTCTCTGGCTACAGAGAAGGGTGCAGGGGCCCCAGAAGCCCTTCCTATCCTGAAAGTTCCCTTGGACAGAATGTGAAGATTCCCTTTCAGGGTCCTTTATTGCTGGGAGTGATGGTACCCCATGACAAGGGGACAAGGTCCCTGGCAAACCACGCTCAACTGGCTGGAGCATGACACAAGAAGCAGGGCCCAACTAAATCACAAGCCTCAGCTCCAGTGATGGAGCTGGGTGTATAACAGTATAAGGGCATCAGTGCCATCCAGGCCTGCCTTGCTGTGTGACCTTGGGCACTGTCCCTCCACCCTCTGCGCAGCAGGCCAGCTGGCCTTCCTTCCCTGCCTGTGGCACTGCCTGGGAGCTCCCTGAGAAGCTGGATGTGCGGGGGGTGGGGTGGGGTGTTGTTTTTCCCTGAGTTGGCTCCCCTCGAGAGTAGCTGCTGCTTGGCAAGCCCCAGGAGAGTTTCCTGTGGCAGCTGAGGCTTCTGGGGAGTGTGAGGGCAAGCGTGGCCCAGCAGATGTCCTGTGGCATGACCGGCAGTGAACAGGGGGAAGGAACAGGAGGGGCATTTTATATCACGTGCCTAATGTCCAGAAACCTTGTCCCTCCTGGACTGGGGTCTGCAGCCCCCTCCCTGGGGTGGTGCTGAGCACGTGGTAATAGGCCCACTGGTGAGTTCCTCCCTTTGAAGGAACTGACTTCTCCCAAGGCACCCGAGCCACATCCATCAAGGTAAACACCTCCTTTGCCCAGAATGCCTCTCGCCTGCGCTTCTAGCTCTGCCAGCTCAGAACTGTCTGTTCCTGAGGACCGGGGCTGGGCTGGCTCTCCATCCAGATCGATGGATGACTTCACAGAGGCTGACGCCTACCAGCACTGAGGCTGTCCTCAGAGAGGTCTGACGCTGTGCCAGGGCCCTGCTCCCTGCCTGTGCCCCCTAGCTGACCTCTGGATGCCAAGGCACTGGCTGTACAATGGAGACCCAGGGCCTGTGCCAATCCCTCATTAGGTGACAGAACAAAACCTCAGCTTTTTGCTATGTGAAATGGGAGCATCTGGCTGCTGCATGCCTCCTCCAACATACTCAGGACACAGAGGTTCTCTCTCTCTTACCAGTTGGCCACGGGCACACGGTGGGCTGGGATCTTCTCCTCACCTCTGTCTTAGTCTCTGCTTTTCTGGTCTAGGGCTGTCCTGTGAGACTTTCTGCCATGGTGGAAATGCCCTATAATCTGATCTGCCCCTGAAGTAGCCATGAGCCTTCTGTGGCCACAGCACACCTGCAGTAGAGCCAATGCCAACAAGCCTCCAAACTTTTACTCTGAATTAACTTAAACATACATCAGCCACACGTGGCGAGTGGCTACCACATTAGACGGTTAAGTAGCCTTAGACCCAGCCCTGCCATCCTCTACTCCCTGGTTGTGAGTCACTGAGCTGTTGAGGAAGCCTGGGGGCGAAACTCTGGCTAAAGAGCCATTCAGGATCATCTCTCACCTCTCTCGATCTTTCAGTTCGACTCATCTTAAGAGGTTCTGGGGACTGAGCATGGGCTGGGTGCTTAGCAGAAACTCAATCAAGGCTGATGTAGGTCCAGAAGTGCTCTTTAATCCCTCTGTCAGCTCCCACAACAAGGAAACAGTTCAGGGATCGCTTCTGCCTATGCCATCACTAAGAGTCACTGAGCACCCAGCAACTGCCAGGCGCTGTGGTACACAGTGTTCAGTAATACGTAGCCCCTGCCCCAAAGAGCTCATCCATTCCCTGGGTGGTCTCCAGCACATGGGTTTCCCATCTGAAACCAGGGCTCACAAGTCCTTGGGTGCAGGAGGATGTGATGAGAGAGTGGGCAAAGGCTGGGCTGTGTGCAGGGTTGCAGGGACCTTAGAGGAAGCAAGTCTCAAACTCTGCAGGCTGCTGCTTCCGGTAAAGACCCAGATTCTCACCAAAGCATCGCTGTTTGGTGGTTTCTCACGAAGGAAGTTCAGGGTAAAAATAGCTCAGAAGGGACTCAATCCAGCTAGTTACAGGGTAGTCACTGCCTGGCTAATTCATGAAAAAGGGGAACAGGCTTACCAGTAGCATATGGCCCCCAAGACTCATCTCTCACTGTGGGATGGGGGCATTCTACTCTGTAGGGGATGGGAAATCAGCTTGAGGACCAGAGCTCCAGAACTGGAGCACCTGGGTCCTTCCACACCATCTGGGGTCACCCTGATTTCCGGATGACACAGCCTTGCTCACTTCAATCCTTGGCCCGATTTCCAGCCACTCTGTTGCCCACTCTCAAGGATGGGGCCATTGAGAAGCACTCTGGCACCAGCTCCTTGCCAGCTGCCTCACAAAACCTTCCTGTTAGAAGAGCCATCGGCAATACTCACAGCCCATCTGGCAGTCCAGCCCCATGGTCAAGGACAGGGCACCTGGGCCCCCACTCTAAAAATGATCTCCTGAAGCCAACCGGAGGTGCCCTAGTGTCCCACAGCTGGCTCTCATTTAAACCCAGGAACTGGGACCCATCTGGGGCCTACTCACCAACACAGCACCAAAGCCACATGTAGGGGACTTCTGGCATTTGCCCTTTAAGTGTTCTGGGAAATGCTTTTTCAAGGTCTTGTACAGGATGCTGGGAGCCTCAGGTCGGAAGGGACCTTTCAGCCCTGGAGTACAGACCCATCCCTCCTTACTCCTTCCTGCTTTCCAGCATACACTTGTCAGGAGCCTGATCTGCACCCACCACCTCTGGGAAGGGCGCCCTACCGCGTGAGTGGCTCCATCGGCGTCAGTGCCGATGGGGGTCTCTGGGTGCTTGTAGCACCAGGGCTGCATTCTGACAAAGGAGTAGTCTTAAGTTAAGACCCTCAGCCTCTGCCTCCACCAAAAGCTTCCTGGCTGATTCAAAGGACGAAGCCTTGTAAAATGTCTGCTGGAGAGCCAACACTCCACCTTTGGGAGAGGGACATGGGGAGCGTCTGCCACCGGGCTTTGGGAGGAATGATGCCCCCCACCACCGCCGCGTGGGCGCACAAAATGGGCCCGGTACACGCCGGTGCCACTCTCCCAGCCAAGCCTCAGGCTGACACCATGCAGCACACGGCGCTACCCACAATGCACTGGCCCTCCTCTGTCACACACAGGCACGCACACTAGCCCCCGCGCCCGGAGGGAGTCCGGGCCAGTCCCGCGGGCGGCCCGGCACCGACCCCTCTGGCCCCCACACTCACCTACAAGTTGCTCTGGTCGAGGTCCCGCCCTGGCGCCCGCTGGGTCTGGGGGCCGGCCCGCAACGGCTGCGCGAGCGACTAAGGGCAGGGTTCAGCCCGCGCCGAACAAAGGCTGCACGCAGGCAGCGGGCGCCGCCTGCATCCCCACTTCGCGCCCGGGCGGCGGCGGCGGCGGCGGAGACGCGGGGGCCCGGGAGGCTCCGGCGCCCGCTCGCTCCGCGCTGCCCGCTCCGAGGGCGCCCCGGCTCCCGCTCGCTGCCGCCCGCCACCGCCGCCGCCGTCCGGCTACCGCACCGCACACATCAATTATTCATCGCCCGTCTCCAGCTTCCCGGGCGAAGCCAATCACAGGCGGAGGCTCCGCTAATGGGGCCGCCGCGGCCGCCGCCGAGGAAGCAGCCAGCCGCGCGCCCGGGCGCAAGCGACAGCCCTCCAGGGACGGGGATGGGCTGGGGGTGTGTGGGGGCGGTGGCGCACTGGGCGCGCTGGCGAAACTTCCCAAGGCCCGGGCCCCCGCGGGCGTGACCACCCACCCTGCGTGTACCCGCGTGGGGCTGGGGACTCGGGGGAAGTCGGGCGCGTCGCGGCTGGGGGAGGGGAGGCAGAAGGAGGAGGAAGAGGAGGAGCGCGGGAGGAAGATGAAAGGCGAGCAGACCTGCCTCGGCGTCTCCAGGGAGCCCCGGCTCGCGCGCGCCCTCTCCGCCCCGCAGCCTCACCGTCCGCACCCCCGCCCCTCGTCAGCCGCCCGCACTCACTCGCGCGCGCGGACCGCCAGCCTAGCCACTTGGCTGCGAGGGAGCTCGGGCGAGCAAGGATCGCAGGCAGCTCACATTTCAAACTTGCAGGCAGGGGTGGTGCTGGTGCACGCCGCCGCCGAACGAACGCACGACCCGGCGAGCGGCGCTCCAACCTCCGGGCGGGGGCGGCGACCAGGCCCCTTCCCTCCCCCGCCAAGGCAATTAATTGCCAGCGCCACTTGTACGAGTGGGGCTCCTGGAGCGCTGTCGCCCGAGGGGGCCGCCGAAGAGGCGCTAGCAGTGCAGGATGACTTCGGGTGTCTCCCGCCCCGGGCCAGGAGAGTCTACCCAAGGGTCATGCTAATGAGGGTCCCGGGCGTGTTGGGGGTGGAGAGAGCTGGACCGGAGGCGGCCTCAGCCCAGGGAGGGGCGGGGCAGGCTAGAGGCATCTGATTAAACCTCGGTCCGTTTAAAGGATTTTCGGAGCTGGTTAGGGGGCGGGGAAGGTCAGCAGCCTGGCATTTCACTTCCCTGGCACAAGGGGCCCTGTCACCTCTGGGATTCCCCGAGCGCGAGGCCCTGGACAGGGTGAACGCGCGCGCGTACGCCCAGGCTCCCCGACTTCAGGGAGTTCCTATGCGTTGCAGCCGGAGGCGCGAGGGAAGCCGGGGGTGGCTGCAGCGTGCGGCCCGGCCCCGCCTCGCTCCGGGAGCTGCCGCCTTCCTGACATTGCATCCTGCGGTAGCTGCGGCCTCTTCCTTCCAGCCAATTTGTCGCAAGGGCTCCAAGCTTTGAGCTGAGCTTCCCAGCTCACTCTGCGCTGCTCCCGCTGACACCCTGGAAGCTTACTTACTGGCTTCCCTGCTCAAAGGGCCTGTACCTCACCTTCTTCGGAGGACACCTAACTACTTCCATCACCCCTGGGGGAAAATTATTTTTGTGGCCTCCTCCCCTGATCCCCGATCACCTGCCAGTAAAAGGTGCTTGAATGGGTATCTAACTGACTCCCATCAGTTAGGAAGGTGAGCCCCCATCCTTCATCCCCAAAGAAAGGTAGCCAGGTCCATCCAGCTCCGGGAGGCTGTGCACTGTCCTTACACCAGCCGGCGCCAGGTGGTGGCAGGTCCACCTGCCTTTGAGGTCGCTGCTCCTGATTTCTTCCTGTTTCAGTGTGAGCCTCTGGTTTGTCCCTAAACCTTCCTGTCTGTCCAGCTGCCCACCCTGGAAGTGGCTGTGACAAATCACTTATCTAGAAATTATGTTCTTGCTCCTTGTTTGACATAAATCGTTAACAGGCTCTAATCCCACCCACTGCCACTTGAAATATCACTTTTGGGATGGCATTTGGAAATGCAGTTGTCACAGGATTTCCCTCTGAGGAGCTGGTTAAGTGGATTAATTCATACTTCATAACTTGCTGCCTTTTGGACAAGAACTAGCTTCCTGCATGAGAGATTAATTGGCATCTCCTTCCTACAGGGCCAATTGCAGGGCAGCCAGGGAAAGGACGTCCCCTCCTGCTCTGCAGGCCCTGCCCAGTCTAATCTCTTCTTGGGTTACAGTGGCTTCTCTGGGGACAGGCTTTCACTCACTGAGACACTGGTGACTCCAGGCAGCCCCACAGGGATCTGAGACCCCAACAGGCCTGGGGAGGACTCTCACCTTTTCCACTATAGGGCCCTCAGAAGGTAGGGCCATGTACTCTTGCCCATATTTCAGAAGGAAACACTGAGATAATGTTCCAAAGATCAGTTTCTGTTATTCATCTGGTTGTAGCACAATGCCAGGGCTTGGGCCTTGATTTTCCAGAATCCAAACAACTAAACCCTCAAATAACCAGAGCACCTCATCTCTCTTCCTCTCCTCCCAAAGCTCTGTACAATGACAATTCACAATTTTAATCTGATCCATAGCACCTTCTCAACATCAAAGGGGATCACTTGGGTTCATTCTTCAGTTACTCTGTATGTTGGTGCCAGAAAGCCACACACACTGAGTTCAGAAAGACTGCCCTTGCAGGTTGAGCCAGAATTTGTATAGAAATGGATCAGAATTTACACTGCAGGAATAGAGACCAGGAAACTTTAATAACATTGCCAGGCTCACTGTCTCCATCCCCACCCTCACCCCCTAGTTACTCCAGGAACCCACCTGGGTAGAATATGTAACAGTTTAAAAATCTCCCCAGGTAGTCACCACAGTTGTAATTCCAGTATTTGAGAGGCTGAGAAGGAGGAATGATGGGAGTTGGAAGCCAACCAGAGCTGCATAGTGAGTTCAAGGCCACCGGGTTAGAGAGTGAGCCCCCGCCTCAAAAGAAAAAAAAACTCCCAGGTAAATCCCCCACCTCAAAGTAAATACTCCCTCCAGCATTTACATAATTAGGAAAACAAATTGTTTGAAGCCACCACTCAGCACCCCAAACAGCAGCCCAAACTAGGCCCTTTCACATGCTAATTTCAGAGCCAGCTCCTGGGCCCTGAAGGTCTCTGTCCACTTGGTCATTAGCAGGCTCTTTTTAGTACTGCGCTCCTGGAGTGCACAGAAATCCGGGCACTCCAACCAGCGCCTGCTTCAGAAGGCTGTCTCTCCTTACTTGGTCCAAGTTCCAACTCCACTTCTCTAACTTTCAAAGCTGTGCTCAAAGGCCTGGGGCCCGGCACAGCCGCACCTCCCCGGGGCTCCCCTTGATAAGGATCTACAGCAAAGAGGCCGCAGACAAAGGCGCTGTGCGCCTTGGCGCGCAGACGCTCCGCGAGCTCTCCAAGTGACCTCGGCGAGGGGGGGGGGGCGGCCCCGGGGGAATGACTTGGGAGGGAGAAGAAAGGAAGAAGAAAGGGCGAGCTGCAGCCCTGCGCAGCGGCTCCTTGATGAATGCCCGCCAGCGCTCAGGAGGCCCAACGCGGGATCAATAGCGGTGGCTTTTCTCTGGGTATTTGAACTGCTCCTGCCGTGGTGAGAAGGAGCCGCCAATAAATCACAGAAGTGCAGCCGGGAAGGCCCGGCGGCAGCGCGCTCGGAGAGAGGATGCTTGCTTCCTCTGGCTAGGGAGCCTGTCATCCGGAACCCACCTCAGCAGGACCAACCGGCTATGGGGGGAGGGGAACGCTGCAGACAAGCTCCAGGGCCCAGGGCTGGGGCCTCCGCTAGGGTTCCCCAGCTGCCCAACGCAGGGACGGACCTCCTGGATCTTGTCCCCGCCCAGCGCGGAAGGGGAAAAGAGCCAAGTCACCTACCTGGGATGTAGGTCACCCAGGGGTGAAAAGTGGCTTCAGGCTGGGTGGCCTTCTGTAGAAGGCTTTGTGCAGTGGGAGGCCCACACAGGAGGGAACTGAGAAGAAAGGACTAGGGACCAGGGCACAAAAGCCAAGCTCCCTATGAGCTGGGGAGTCACTGTGTTGTGAGCTGGAGAGCTCTGTCTTCCTCAGGCAGTGTGCTGATTCAGCAGGCCTGAACAAGGATCCTGAGGTCTGGAGATGTCACCATGCGGGCTCCAGCACTCAGAGGGAGGGAGAGGTGGACATGGAGGCCCCGGATGTGTGTCCATGTGGATATGACAGGCATGAGCTGCCCATGTCACCCCCGCACCTTGCCATGCCTGGTCCCACTCAGGATGCCCAGTGTGGATACTGGCCTCTGTACTGTCACTCGGACAGTCATACCTTACTCAGGGAAGGCTCACCAGCAGCACTGGATGCTGGGGTAAGGGTGCCAATAGATGCCTCTGCCTGACGCTGCTCCCTCTGCTGCCTGCCCCTCCTCCTTCGCCCTGGCCAGCCTCTTAGAATCGTAGCTTGGTCTTAAAGATGGAAGGCATAGGTGAGGTTCAGCTTGCCTTTTGGCCAACACAGGTGTCCCTGGCCCTGCCCACACCTGGGGACACAGAGTGGAGAACCAATGCTGGACCCTGGCTCTTCCTCTGCTGGTACTACTGGTCATGCAAGTTCACGACCTGCTGTTGCCAAGCACAGGTTTCCAAGTCTAAACACTCCTGCAGCCCTCTCTATTGAAGGAGATAATTATTTCTACCGCACAGAGAGAAGCTGGGCACAGAGAGGTTTAGGCAACTCTGGAGGGAGTTGGGTTGAGACAAGGTTTTGTTATGTAGTCCAGGTTGGCTTCCAATTTACAACAGTCCTCTTGCCTCAGCTTCCCAAGTGCTGGGATTATAAACATGTAACACTACACTTGCTAAAACAGCTTCTGCAGAAAGATTTAAAGTACCTGACAATCTAGTAATGAAGCCTGACTCTAAGACCCAAGGGAGAATAGGGACCATGCAGGTGACAGGGCCCTGAGAACTGTGATGAGAACGCCTGACCCTGCTCTTTTATATGGTTTCCAGCATACTGCATTAGAGATGAAAAACAATTTCTTACTTTACTTCTTTTTTAAGTTCAGCATCTGTGCATTTGTAAGCATCCACTTGACATGTACACTTGGCTGGGTCCCTGCCTGAGGGGAGCTGGGACACGCTATGGAGGAGACCTCTGCACCTCCCAACCTCTCATTGTAGTCTGTGACCCCAGCCTCTTCCTGGATTCATCCCCCCGCAGGGCTGCTCATCCCAGATCCAGGCTACATTCTCAGAACTCTGCACTTGGCGTCTGCCCAAATCTTATCATTTCATTTTGAAAACCACACCCGCCCGACCCCACACCTCCCCCTGGCATGTCCGAGAAGCCCTTGGAATTCCAGGTTATTGGAGATCCAGGAAAGCCTCCTGCAGATCTGAAGGAGATGGGGGTGGAGCCAGGAGGGGACCTAGGAGACCCACAATGGCCATTCAGATGGCCTCTGTCTTACAAAGTTGCCTGTCCCCGACTTGTTCAGCCAGAAAGGAGAGGCCTGAATGAGGCTGTGTGCTTTGGGAGATCTCTAAAGGTGACCTGTGGGCTAGGGCTGGCCTGCAGAGGCTGGAGTAGAGATGGTCAAGCTTCTGGGGTAACTTTAGGGCTGTAGAGGGAAGGGGTTTACCTGGATTTGGAGACTGAGGGTCAGGAAATAAGTGCTAACTAGCTAGTGGCTTTGGGGGAAGACAAATCAATTGGGCTTTTTGGGTCCCCCCTACTCCTTTGTCTAATGAGACTGAGACCACCTGACACCAGTACTAGAGGAGACCGAAAGAGAAGAACTTGAGATAAGTTGGTCTGCTGTGGTGTCAGGGGTGAACTGTGTGTCCCCAAAAGATGCTGAGCCTTTAGCTCCCTGTTTGTAAAGGTGACCTTCACAAACAAAGTTTTTGTACACAATCAAGTTAAGATGCAGTCCTCAGGGTGGACCCTAACTCAACAGGACTGGTGTCCTGGTGAACAGACTGGTGGACAGAGGCACACCAGAAGAATGCCTGCCATGGGGGGCTGGAGTTGGCCTCCAGCTAGGGACCTGCTAGCTGCTAGGACAGGGACCTACAGCTGGTCCTTCTCATGTCTTTGGAGAGGTCCTGGCCCAGCCAACACTTTGATCTGGTCTCCAGAACTGTGAGCCAATCATAGCCCATGGTTCAAGTACCTGGTTTGGGGACTTGACTATGGAAGCCATAGCAAAGTAACGCGTGGATGGTCCATTGGAAACCTAAGTCACAATGCTTCATTCCTCCAGGTGCTCTGGCTTGGTCAGTCAAAACCTGAGCCCTTACTGACCCAAAGGATCCTGTATCAGGGACCCAGGCCCTCCACTCTTTTCATGTGATTCTCTTCTAGTCCCTGTGCCTCATATACAACCGGAATATGTCTCTCCAGGTGCCCAGGCATCCCTGGCTCCCTCCCTGATTCTGGCAGGCTTTCCTGTGGGGATGCCTTCATGGGGGGCCCTTCTTCAGCCCAGCTGTAACACGCTGCAGCTCCTCCCGATGTGTCTCAGGATGCTCTCTCCTTAGCTTGATGACTGGTGTATTTCAATTATTTATCTTGTTTAACACTGTCTCCCTCGCTAAAAGGCGAGCTTCACGTCAACTGGGACTTTTGTCTGTTTGGTACGTGTTATGTTGACAGTATCTAAAATATGCCCAGCAGATGCTCAGTAATATTCACTACATGAATGAAACAAGGACCAGCTGCCTGAAAGAATGAATGAGTTAAGGAATGAATGAATGAATGCACAGTAAACTATCACAGATTCCAGTGGGCTGTGGTGGCCTCGCTACCCTGTCTGCCTACTTGGGGACTAGGTCCCAGCCTGCTGCCTGGAAACCCAGGGCTGTTTCTTAGGGGAGGGCCTGCTCAGACCGGAAGCTGGGGCTGGTTAACAAAGCGACTGCCGGAGGCAGTGGGGTACACACCACCAAGGCCTCTAATGAATCTCTTCCCATTGATTTTTAAAGTCGCCTTGGAAGGCCAGGGACATAAACATAGCTCAAATGTCTGTGCTTCAGCAGTCCCGGGGTTTTATTGCTTCTCCCAGGACATAGCTCTGACGGGGGGCTTCCAGGCAGCACTGGGGTCCCTGATGAAGGTCTCTGCTGTTGGAAATATTATTTTCCTTCCTGTGGCTGAAGATGTCTGTCTGCTTTGCTGCCTGATTTCTCTCCTAAAGATCCCCAGGCAAAGGCCCGCCCTGCCCCTATCTCCTCTGGTCCATGATGTCCAGCTTTTTTCCCAAGTCCTTACTTGTCCACTTTATAAATAAGGAAACTGAGGCTCAGAGAGGGGACAATGCTGCCTCCAATCACCCAGCAAATTAGTGACAGTGCCAGTACAAGCACCCAGACCTCCTGGTTTGTCACAGGCCCAAGCCATCTCTCCTGTTGCCTCCTATAGTGTTGGGAGCATGGTCTCCAAACTGACACGAGGCCTGCCCCTTCTAAAGGCTGCTTGGTCACCCCCGGGCTCGTCTTCAGGCTCACAGTAGGGGAGTATGAGCAGGGAGGTTCAAAATAGGGAGGGCACACCTCATTCTTTCTCCTGTGCATGGAGAGACTGGAGCCTGGACCCAGACCCTGCAGCTCCCTTCCTCATCTGCTGGGTGAGAACCATGCATAAAAAAGGGTGGGAAATACCAATTTGGGCTTCAAAGAGGGGGGAGCTGGCAATTGGGGGCTGCTCAATTTTGGCAGTGAGCACCATATCACGGGCGATACGTACACTGAGGGTGCAGAAGGATCCCTGCACCCTGTGGGCTCATGAAAGCCGAGGCCCTTGATGTTTAGAGTGTATGGAGAGATAAGGGGAGAGACCAGGTAGGAGAAGCATGTTCCAGCCTCTCAGCATGTTCTGGGCAGCAGAGAACAGTTTCATGAGTCTCCAGGCCTTTCTGCCAGGAATCCATCACCACGCTGCCTTCCGGCCTTCTGTCCCAGCTGTCCTGGAATGAGGGCCACTCCCAGATGTTTGCCCCCTTCCATCCCCTTGTTCCTGGCCCATGGGACCCAGTAGCTTCCTGCACTCTTCAGTGTGGTCCCAGGTGTCCCTTACCTTCAGGGGCTCCAGACATGAGCAGACAGGCCACAGAAGAATGTCTGTCTGGGGAGAATCCAAAGGTGGCCGCCCGGGCAGGACAAGGAGTGGGAGGCCTGATGTTGAAATCAGGACCTACGGAGCTGAGCTCAGCACAGTAGCATGCACCTGGGCTGGGAGGCCAACTCTCCAACCAAGAGAGACGATGCCTCCACAAGGTTTGGGGGCTTGCTGTGTGACCAAGTACAAGTTGCTGCTCCTCTCTGGGTCCTGGTTTCTCCAACCAGGGGAGAGATCTAGGCAGCTGCTCTACGTCTCCTTGGTGCTAGGTGCACTAGTCTCCCTGAGTCATTATGGAGTTGCTCCCTGCCAATCCCCCAGCTGGGCTGAGTAGGAGGCCTCAATATCCACCATCCTGCCAAGGTGAGGAAGGTGCTTCTAAAGCAGTGAGTCCACACAGATCCATTCTTACCTATTGTTTTGTGCTCATCTCTAAAGGTAGTCCCAGCAACTACACCAGCCTCCAAACTGTCTTTCCTGCCCCTGGCCCACTATCTGCTGAGGCAAGCCTGGCCATCTCTCTCTCCTGTTCACCACCTTCCTGGCTCCTGTGGTCTACTGAGATCAAGTCCAAATTCAAGTATCGTGGACAGATGTGGCCCCGGAAAAGGTTCCACTGCCCTGGCCTGGGCTGCTCTACAGAGTTCCCCCAAGGCATACAGCATCTCTGGTCCACCCAGATTTGTATGGGGGTACTGCTCTTCCCAAAGATCCCCAAGCCAAAGTACTAGGCAGCAGCTAGGTGCAGTATGAACATGGGATTGGCAGAGAAGCTGTACTCAGATTCTACTTATTCTCTAATCTCTGGGATTATCCAGGGGAAGGGGGGCCCCCGGCCCTTCAATACGTTGGGAAGGAAAGGCAAGCCCCACTCCGGCTCCACCCAGTGGGTTCAAGGATCACTGGGGATCTCAGCCCCTGGGATGCCAGTTTGGGATGCTTTAGTCTGAATGAGTGTGTTTCTCTACATTGGTGTTGAATTCTGGTCCCTAGAATAATGATACTAAGAGGTGGGCTCTTTGGTAAGTAATTAGGCCACGAAGGCTCCACCCCATAGATGGGATGACTTCTCTTACAAAAGAGACGGCACATGTGTGTTGCTCATGAATCGCCATGCTCAGGTATTTTGTTATAGCAGCCCTAACGGACTAAGACAGGGGCTGGGCAATGTTGCTTTGCCTTGCCTCAGTTTCCCCATCTATAAAGCAGGCAATGTTCTGGAATGTGCTGTGGGAAGGCACAGTCCTGAGAACTAAGCCAGTGCTCACGATAGTTCTGCTGCAAGGGGAGCCCATGGCCCTCCTCGGGCCCCAGACAGACCTGGGAGCATGGTGTGTAATTGAATTTGGCCTAAATTACCTAACAGCGCCCGGGAACAACCTGTACCACAGAGCCTGGGTGTCCAGGGTGCATGGCAGTAGAGTCCAGACACCGCCTCCAGAACCCCCAGGCATCCATGGAACCAAAACCAGAAGCTCTGTAGCTCTTAACCTCTTCTTGGGTGCTCAGAACACAGGGGCAGTTAATGTTGATCCTGTTCTACGGATGAGGAGGCCAAGGCTCAGAAGGACTCATGCAGAACAGATACAGAGTCAGAAGGAGCAGAGACAGGACTGGGACCCACACCCTGTGCAGTACTGTTCTCTATGCCAGGACGCCCTTCCCTGCCTCCTCCCTGGGCAGCTTTTTTCCCTAGGAGCCTCCTAGGCAGAGTTCTGTCCTCCACCAAGCCTTCCCTAAGAGTCCAGTCTCAAGGCCCTGCCACTGTCCTTCCTAGAACATCGCAGTCATGACAAAGACATCTTCAGAAATGTCGTTCCCTCCATGATGGTCCTGCCTGTTAGAGGGCAAGGATGGTAGCCTCCTCATTCATCCCCCGTCCGGTGCCCCGTGCAGGGCGGAGGATGCAGCATTGCTTTTTAGGCAAGACACCTTTACCTTTGTCTCACTGATGGCCTGACTGGAAGGGCAGAGACTCCTCTTTGTGAGGCCCTGGGGTCTGGGGGCTTTGGATACAGGATCTTGCCTTCGGGAACAGAAGGGACAGGCCCAGCGTCACAGCCAGGACTGTCTGGATCTGGACTTACTGCCCCTCCCCCCTGCTGTGGCCAAATCACAGAATGAACAAGGCTCACCTACTTATAAGCATTCGGGTCCAAAGACAACTGTGGGACAGGAATTTCAGGTCTGGTGAAGTGAGTCAGGACACAGACTGTCGGATGCCTCCATGGAAACGGAGACGGCTGCCCCCTGCGCTGAGGCACAAGTCCACCCAGCTTTGCAAAACCTCTATGGCCCCCATTCCTCTGGCACGTGGTCTTGTCCTCTTCCTCCTCCTAGGAGGCAGCCTGGCCTGAGACCCAGGTAGGCTGGATCTGGGACAGGGCTGCCAGGTCTGAATTCTAGCCCTGCCCTGTGCTAGTTGGGTGAGCTTAAGCAAGTCGATGACCTTCCAAGTCTCAGCTTCCTAAACTTTTCAGAACAGTAAAAGGAGAGAATGGGTGTACAGCATTTGCCTATCAATATGACCAGGATGAGATGAAAGCCCATTTCCCGATTAGCAGTAGCACAGGCTGAGTGTCTTTTCTTCAAAATGCCTGGGACCAGAAAAGTGTTAGGGATTTCAGATATTTTCAGATTCTGGAACATCTGCCTACACGAAATGAAATACCTTGGGTATGGTGCCCAAGTCTAAATGCTAAATTTATTTATGTTTCATATACACCATGGACACATAGCCTAAACATAATTTTATACAAGTTGTCTTGTTGTTTTTGAGACAAGGTCTCCCTACATAGCTCAGGCTGGACTTGAGCTCACTATATAGCCCAGGTAGGCCTCACACTCAAAAGGATCCTCCTGCCTCAGCCTCCTGAATGCTGGAATTACAAGTGTGCACCATCATACACAGCATGGGAGTTGAGATTTTAGGATCAGCAATGCGGTATCTGCGGAATAGTGTGGTATTAAAAGTCATTGGACGGCAGTAATTGGCCGAAATACTGAAAATAGTAAAAGAATCAGTACCAGTGACACTAAGGGGGAGGAGGATTAGTGATAATATTGTGTGGTGCCAGCCTAGCCCCAGGGACAGTGTGGCCCAACTGCTGGGAAGATGGCACCCTCTCTGTGCGTCTCTTCTCAGATAAATGAGGTCAGGCCAGGGAACCCTAAAATGTCTCCTGCTCTCCGACATTCACATCTGAGACTAAACACAGGAAAAGAGCAGTGAGACCACCAATGCTTCCTTGAGCGAATCCCGTCTTTCCTGCCCCACACACGGCATCCTCCCGAGCCAGCCTCCTTCCACCCATGGCCATTCTTTTTTGATGAGGAAGGCTGGCATCCACCCACCTGTTTGGTCTCCATCCCTGGCGTGTGGCAAAGGGCACAATTTTCCCTAACATCAGCCCTGCTACACGGGATTCTGTCAGAAGGAGGTGCAGTACGGTGCAGTGTTAGAGCACACGCTTAGCATTCGAAGCCCTGGTTCCATCCCCAACATCAATTAAGAAATGAACACAGATAAAGTCACACAGCTCTAAGGTCACTGCAGGCCGACCTCCCCCATCAGCCACTGGCCCACCTGGGCCTACCTTATTCCTCCAATGGTTTAAGGCTGATGCCTTCCCTGGCCACCCTAGGCCGCACGGGGCTTCCAGCACAGCACCTTAGGTAAGAGGTAGCCAGTGACAAGTAACACACCCTGGCAGTCTGAGCACACCTTGTGTGTCACAGCTGCCTAACCAGGGGCTGCTGCCCACTCCCCAGACCCACTTCTGCCTCCCTCAGCCTCAAGCTTGGGGTGTCTTTGGGTGACCTGCTTGGCTGTGTGAGTCACACACTGAACTAAGGTGGATCTTCCCACACAAGGCACTGAAGGCAGCACCTTGACCCCTCGGGCCTCAGCAGCACCCTGAGCTCCTTCCTTAGAGGAGCAGTGCCTCTCTCTCTCTCTCTCACCCTCTCCCTCTTTCTCTCTAAGATAGACTCTCACAATGTAGTTCAGGCTGGCCTCATTCATTCATTATATATCCCAGACTGGTCTTGAAATTGTGACAATCCTCCTGCTTCAGCCTCCAGAGTGCTGGGATTAGACTTGTGCCACCACAGCTGACCATCTCTATTGTTTTTCTCAACCCACAGTTCTGTTCCGAGAATCATTCACAGAGGTCCTGTGCCCAGAGCAGGGTGTGTGACTCTCTCCCTGGGGACCACCTGGACACCTTCCTCCCACAGTGGCCCACAATGAAGTGCATGGGTGCCTTCACTGGCCTGCTACCTGGCTTCCCCACAGGGCTCCACAATGCACCCATTTTCTCATAGTCTCTCTCTAAGCCGGGCCTGCACAGCTATGGACTGCACACAGGAGCCCCTCACCCCTGGCCTCAGGCAGTTGCTTCATAGGGAGGCAGTGATTCAACACATCTGGGGTACACATCTGAGAGGGGCTGTAGACCCCATGGAGCCAGGAAGTGGAATAGAGCAATGACATCACTTCCTTGGCTGAGGGCACTCAGGAGGGGGCAGAGCTGAACAGCAGCCGGCATTCAGGGTGGGGCTGGGGCCTGGAGCCAGTCGCTGCTGCTGGGGACAGCAGTGGGGACAAGCTGCAGCTCTCCAGATAGCACTAGCAGTGCAGGCAGCTGCGGTCCCCAGGGGCAAGGGGACAGACAAAGGAAGTAAGGAGAGTGGAGGGGGAGGGAGGGACTGGGAGAAAGGAGAGGGAGAGGGAGAGAGGAGGAAACAGGGAGCCTGTACACAGGTGGGGAACTGTTCCACTAGCCTCATAAAGTGGCCTCAGGCTTCCGGGAAATGGAGCCCCTTGGCTCCACCAAGGAGGGCAGCTTCCCTTCCTGAAGGGCACTGACCCAATTCTGATCCAACCTCCCCACTGTGCAAGGAGAGCCTGGGACTTAACCTCTCTGGACTCCAGTTCCCTCACGGGGAAAAGGACAGGTGCTTTCCACAGTGGGAGGCTGCAGGGGCTTCCCAATGTATCTTGAGGGCAGGTGGCTCTCCCTGAACTGCTTCCACCCTGGCCAGGGTGCCCTAGGGGCTTTCCCGCCCAGCAATGGAGTCTGGCAACACTGCCTTCTTCCTGGCATGTGCCCGCTGAGCTCTCTGGGTATAGACAATCTCCCGTGCCAAGGTCTGCACAGAATGGGGACCAGGAGCTGATGTTGCAGGGGTGAATATAGCTTACCCTTTTCTCAGAGTTTCTGCTGTCATTATAATTATGAGCCTGTTTGAAAGGCAGACTCCTAATTTCTCTCCCCAGTAATTCCTATTTCCTGACAGAAACAATACTGTCTCTTCATCTGGAACAGGTGAGACTGGGCCCTTTGGAATTCCCTGCAGGAGTCCAGCCCCAGGCAGGGTTTCCCAT
This sequence comes from Cavia porcellus, assembly GCF_034190915.1. Classification (NCBI taxonomy): domain Eukaryota; kingdom Metazoa; phylum Chordata; class Mammalia; order Rodentia; family Caviidae; genus Cavia; species Cavia porcellus. The sequence continues at coordinate 36,200,975 of NW_026947511.1, read as the reverse complement.
CTGGCTGGCCTTGACAAGCCAGGAAATGTCCCTAGGAACCTAAAGATGTCTCTAGTAAGGACTCTGCTGTGAGGAAAGACCTTGGCCAGTGTGGCTCCCGAACCAGTAAGCTTCGGGTGCAGTTTCTTTCCGGGCCCAGGAAGAGCAAACAGAGCTGGTACAGCCAAGGTGGCTCTGCCTCCTTCCAGCCACCTGCCAGGTCACCACCCTGTCCCCAGTGAGGGGAATTACCACCTTCCACTGCAAAACACAAACACCTGGTTGCCTGGGCAGCACCTTGTCGGGGTGACACGATCCAGATGGTCCCTCGAGAAGCAGCTGGGTTGCCACGGAAACAGGATTGCTGCCACTGCAGCCAAGAGACCTCAATTGTAGAGCCACTGGACCCCAAGCTTAGAGAAGGAGAGTGATTTGCATAAAGTCACACAGCTAGGCTTCAAAGCCTTGTCTGCCAGCAAGGTCTGATAAATACTCAGAAGTGCCAGTGCAGAGCCCCGAGGAGATGACAGCTTGTGCTAAGTTCTTTGTACCCAGCGTTTCCTGAGGCTGGGAAACAAGGCCAGGGTCACACACAGCATGGAAGTGGCGGAGCTGCGCTGGACCCAGGCTAGTTTGATCCAAAGCTTGAACTGGACCCTTACATTAGGCTGCCCTGGCTCTGGCTTCCAGCTCTGGGCTCTCTTTATCCTCAACCAGTGCTGGTCCAGAAGAGAGCTGACCCTGATTCAAGGGCCACTTGGAAAGTTAGGGAGAGAGGAGGCTGAGGTCTCAAGTCACCAGGGCTCAGCCCTAGCCCGAATACTGTGTGCACCTGACCCGGCAGCTCATGTGGGGCCACAGTGCACGGACTGCTGGCCAGGGCTTTCCTCCCTCAGTTTTCCAGTCTGTACAGTGGGCTGGTTTGTGAGGATCAGCACTGATGTTCATAAAACACTCAGTTCCACCTTCCTTTCGATCTGGAGTTTTGGGAAAGGCTGCTAGAAGATTTAGAGGGGAGCCTCAAAGTCTTTTGCTTGGGAGAAACCCCAAGGTGCTGCCCGCTGCTGTTTACTCCTCCGGGCCACAGCCTCCCCCTAGGGGCCCAGCCTCCTCTTCTGGGGGGACAGCAATGTGCTGTGCTCCCAACTGCATGGAAGACTACTGGTTACCTATCTATCCATCTATCCATCTATTTTTGAGACAGGATCTTGTTGCATAGTTTAGGCTGGCCTCTAACAGCGATTGTCTTGCCTCAGCCTCCTGAGTGCTGGGATTGCAGGCCTGACCCCTCTACCCTCAGCTGACTCTATTGTTGTAGATACTGGTCCAGGGTTGCTGGTCCTATAATTCCAAGAAGGACTGTTTCTAACAGGAATGGGGTCCTCTTCACTTCCTGGCTTGTTGAAGGTGGGTGCAGCTGACATTCACCTTGGCCCTACTTACAAATAGGATCCACTTTCTCCAGACCCAAAGATCTATTCCACCTCCACGTGTGAGTGGCTGCCTACGTATGAACACAAGCACATTTGGGATAAAATTGCTGACACCATAAGGCTGACACCATAAGTCGATACCAGGCCCTGTTCTAAGCACTGTATACATGTTAAGTCACTTAATGCTTGTGATATAGACATTAAGATTCCCTCTCATCAGCCTGGTGAGGGAGTGCATGCCTCTGATCCAAGTATTTGGGAGGCTGAGGCAGGAGGATCACCACAAATTCAAGGCCAGCCTGACCCTACTGCAAAACACAGGAACAGATCTTCCATTACCAAATGAGGACCCTACATACACAGAGGGTAGGTGAGTTTTCTAAGATCACGCAGTGGGTGAGCCAGAGGCTGGGTGGGATTTGGAGTCAGGAAGCCTGCTCTGAAGTGCATGTGTTCCACAAACATGTGAAACAGAGCTGCATGGTTTCTGCAAAGAGCGTTTGAAACTCGGGCTCTCTGCTCCTCACTGTCCATGGGACCATGAAGGTCACATGAGTTCAAAGACGAGAAGGTGTGTCACTTAACCAACTGGGATATGTCACTGTCACAAGCTAAATATTGTCACTTGTGACCAGTTCAGTCTTTACCAGTCTTTCTCAGGACCTCAAATTAACCCATTCTTAGACCACAGGGGTCAGAGGATCGCTTTGGAGGAAGTCACATATTCTTGCTTGAATCCCAATTCTGGCTCTTTTTAAGCCAGGCTGTCTTGGTCAAATTACTTCATCTATCTAAACCTCAGTTCCTCACCTGTAAAATGGGGTGGACACAAGTACGCGGGATCATGATGTGGGGAGCGTGGGGTTTAGAAGTGCTGATCCAATGTGTGCTGTGTATTAGGACAGAGAGGGATAGAAATTGGATCTTTTCCTAATCCCCATGCTCTTCCTTGACCCACCTGTAAATCTAAACAGGCAAAACTGGTAATGACTGCACCATCATCAACACCTGGCTGCCTAACCCAGAAGATAGTACAAGGCGGCAGTTTGCAATGCTTCCTAAGAAAGTTCCAGAACCAACGCGCCCACTTCCTGTCAAGGCTCTGCTCTGTTTCACTCTCGCACCCTCGAATCCCCTGAAATCCCTGCTCTGGGGGTGAGAATGCTAAGCTGCATCTTAAAACCAAAGCTCTGGCTTCCTTAATCCTCTTACCTGGCTCTTTACTCTGCAGAATTAATTGCTGCCGATGGCTTTATTAACACTCGGCATCCTCGGGGCGACCTGGGGTGTTGGAAGGGGTACTGCTCTGGCAGGACCTCTGTCCTGAATGTTTCTTTGTGCTGTGCAGCTGAAGGCAGGTATAGAAAGTCTCAGGAAGGTGGCACTGAGCTTGCAGGGCGGCAATACCGTGGCCCTGCATCTCCAGAGGGGCCGCTCTAGCTACTCAGACACATATTGGCCCCTGGTCTCCTACTGGGAAGCAGGGATGGCCTGGCCAGGTAGCTAGTCCCACTTTGAATCTTATCTGCCCATTCCCTGAACCTCAGCTTCTTCCTCCAAGTAGGAAGGGGCCTGCCTAGGTCATTCACGGAGCTGGGTATCATCATGAGAGGAATTCTGTCTCTGCTCCTTCCCCGCAGAATGGAAACATATCCGTCTCAAGCCACAAGAATAAGGGCCGTGTGCGTGTGTGTTTAGATATGTGTTTGTGGGCCCTGTGCTCAGAGTTGTGGCATCAGCAGCAAATCATTCTTACCCTTAAAACTCTAGGGTCGCTAGCCAGGTGTGGCTACATCTGTAATCTCAGTGCATAGGAGGCTGAGGCAGGAGGGCTGCTGTGAGACTCTATCTCAAAAAGCCAAACCTATTTTTCATTTTGAGAATGTTTCTGACACTCATGACTTTAGCATTTTTCCATAGCCTTGAAATGGTCCAGATGCCTCGAAAGGAGGGAGGAAGTCATGCTGGGCTAGGGCACAGCCCCCTCCTGGACTCCCCTTGGGGGAGCATTCTGGACTGGCAATGTGGGCCACAAGATGGCTGAGGGTGTCCAGAAGACCACTGCCTCATCACCTGGCTTCCACCTTAGGGATGCGGTGACCTCCAGCTAGACAGTCCCCTTTGGTTTCACTTTAACTCTCTTGTAAGCCCACCACTGCCCTCGGTGACTGGCAGGGAACGGTCCAGGCTCTAGCACTCGACTTAGACTTGGGTGTGGCTGTGCCTGTCTTTATTGTGACCCTTTCTGACCTTGGCAAGGGAGAGCAGCTCACCAGCTGTGGCAGTGATACACAGTTCCCTTTTACAACTCCCACGTGGAAGTCCAGGTAAGCGAGTGAAACTTTTAGTAAGGTAATCACAAGTTGAGCTGATTGGAATCCAGCTGGAACACCAAGGTAGGGTTTGAGTGACTGTACCTCAGGCACTGCCACTGCCTCGTCCATGCCCCTTCTGCCCACTGTGCCCCTTACTGGTGCTTTCTGCCCTCACACGGAGCTGGCCGGATGCTGGAAGGTTTGTCCACCACTGTGGCAGGCAGGAGGATGACACCTTCTCTCCCTGCTCCCCAGTGCTCAGCAGACAAGGCTGGTTCCTGGCAGGATGAGCCCAGGTGCTTAAAGTAGATAACATGCTTAATGACTGTGCTTTTCTGTGACTTTCTTCCTGCCTGTGGGGTTTTCTAGGACCCTCCTAGAGAAGTGAGGAGCCTGGAATATTCCCTGCAGGATCTCCACCTGGGGACACGCAGCCTGGCCACTCTACTGCTTTCCTTATTAACCCCCGGCCTCTACTTTGCAGACCCCCAAACTAGGCAGGCGGTGAGGTTGTAGACTCCCAGGTGGACTCTGGACTGGTGGTACTCAGGGTCCAGGAGAGAGGAGCAGGCCCATTTTGAGAGGACTCTGCGCCTCCTGTGAGCATCCGGCCCCCAGACCTCTCCTTCCCTACGGCTGGTGACCTGCCATTACCTATCCCTTTTGGACAAGCCCTTGGAGAGCAGATGCCAGATGCTGCTGGGCCTCGGTGGCCCTGTGTCCTGTACACCAGGCTCTGTAGGACACAGTGAGGTGGTGGCGGTGGTGGGGGTTGTGTCAGTGATGAGCTAATCCAGCAGATGAGAGGAAGACAGGAAGAGTGGCCTCCTGACAAGCAGAGGCCTGTCCCTGGGCTCTCGGAGAAACTGCTGAGCCAGCTGGGAGACAGGGCTCTCCTCTCACTCACCCTGCAAACCCCAACCAGGCTCAGAAGAAACTCACAGCAAGCACTGCGGATCCTGCTTACCAACAACTCAAGTCCCCTGCAGAAAGTGTGGAAATAAAGAAAAGGTGTCACCTCCTACCCCCTAGATGGAGCCATTATTTATAAGCTGACATTTCGGGACAGTCCTTCTGTGGTCTGTGCTTAGGTACATCCCTGTTTTGTTTCTCAGCCCGGCTGAGGTCAGAGGACCATATTGGTATTTTGTTACTGTCTGGAAAGTTAACATTATTTGTCCTGAGCATTTCCCCCTCAGGGCTTGTTTTTAAAGACTGAGCAGCCAGGAAAGGCTCAGCCCCTTTTCCTGGGCCTGCAGGCTATTTCCACAGCTACCCTTCCATTCTCCATGCCACTGTCCCCCCATGGTGCCCACCCCCCACTCCAGGGACCATGAGAATGACCCCCCTCTCCCCAGTTCCTTGGCTTGGGAACACTGTGTCCACAAAGGCCCTCCCACTGTCTCTCTTCTCCAAGAGCAGAGCCAGGCCACCGGATCCCAGGCCTCATCCCTCGGGGAGCTGGAAGCCAGGGCCACTGCCTCAGGACAACCTGCCCCGCTGAGTCATCCAAGGTCACTCAGAAGACATGGTAGCTCAGGGGTTCAGACCTGGCCTCCCAGAAGCAAATCCTGGTCGAGGAGCCGTGAGACCCACTTCTGCCTCACTCTCCTAGTCTCAGTATCCCCCTCTTTGAATGGGCTGACTGACAGGCATTCCCAGCAGCACAAGGCAAGCCCAAGAACAGGTTTCATCCACCACAGGGAGCTGGCTGCCAGTCAGCAACCAGGGGCCTAGTGATGAAATCCAGAGCCCTTTCCAGGGGGGCCCAGCAGCAGGAAGGAAGCCCTGTCCCTCCCCCACATCCCAGCCTTGCTGAGCTCAGGGGTGGGGGTGGGGCCGGGTCCTGGAGGAAGTCTGTTCCGGCCTTGAAAAGGTGCCCTAGCCTGCAGAGCTGCTCACAGCTTTGTCTTAGAGAGACAGCTCTGGCTAGGTGTCCCTGAATGAGGCCATTTGTCCTCCCTGGTGACGGGAAGGCGGCTGCATGCTCTGGAGCGGGCAGAGGCAGAGAATGTTAGAGAGCAGGAAGGTAGAAATTCCAGCGTGGCTACTAACAGAGACCAAAGATGTTCCTGCCACCACATGGGTCTGGGAACTCCCACTCAGCTTGGTAGGGGCAAGGAGATTTGTTTTCAAAGACCCGGACAGAGAGGGGTTGATGTCCTGCCTTTCCCTGGCTTAAGGACTCCAGCACAAGGTAGAAATGACCTGGCTGGCTGATGTCCCTGTCCCTGCTTAAGGCTCTGACAAAAGCCCCTGGGATCAGTCAGGGCTGCTGCACAGGATATGGTAGAAGCCTCCTGACACTGTGGGGACTGCCTCTCCCAAATCCCTTTTTCTGGAGGCCACAGGCCACAGATGGAAGGGTAGGGACCCCCATATTCTTGATTCTTTACCTCCCAGTTTGGCTGGGCCCAGGGCATATTTCAGTTTCCTGTGATCTGCCAACACCCCCATGAAGCACATTAAGGAACCCAGGCTGAGCAGATATTTGGGGACAGAGCCAGAGAGCCTCTTTGCCTGGACTTGCACTTTGGCCACATGCTTAGAACAGGGCGGACGGCGCATGTCCTCGGGGCCAGGATAGTTCCCAAGGTGCTGCATGAAAGAAATAGGGGGAGGATGGGGCTGCGCACTGTCCTTGTCCCAGGAGGGAACTAACTGGACAGAGTCATCCAGTAGGGAACTCCAACCCAAGGCTGCCAGTGTCTCCCACAGAGCAAATGTGGATGCCCTTGACATTGTATCAAGCCACCTTGCAGATTGACCAGAGCTGACCTCTGGCCACATTTAGCTCAGGGTAGCCACTCTGTGAGCTCTGACTGACGCACATCTCTGCCTGTCCGTAAGGATGCAGCCACTTGGGGGAGGGGCGGTGCCTTTTCCTGCCAGGACCATTCTCCGGAGCTCTGGCTGCACCCTCTCAGGACAGCCCTGGGAAGCCCCGTGCCTCCCAAACCTGTCCACATTTCTACCTTGCCATTAGTAGTGGGACATGCCATGCAGCTGTCACTGCCTCAGGGAGACAGGCAAGCCACTAAGAAGGACAGCAGGTACTGCAGACCCTGTCTGAGCTGGGGTGGGTGCTCCCTGTCGGGCCCCCAGGCTCCTTACCGCTGGATGCTGGCATCCCGTTCTATTTCAACATGCACTGGCTGTTCGGAGGAGCCAGGTGAGTGGGTGCAGATTTATTCAAGTGTGGGACACGGCTGAGGAATGCAGGCTTCTAGGGACCTTGAGATGGCCACTGCCTGATGCTCGGCGCCCACCTGGACAGCCGGTGTGGACAGCTGGGTGCTGAGGAGCTGATGTTTCAGCACAGCCTGCCAAGTCGCTGGTGGCGGGGTGGGCACGCTACGCAAGAGAGTGTGTAGGCATCGAGCAGCTGGGGGGCTGGCCAGGTGACCTTAGGGGATAAAGGGGAGGTGGGCAGCCAGCCCCCAGTAGCCTTCGCGGAGGCTGCTGACTGCGTGCGTGCGCGTGCTTCTGTTCCCGTGTGCGCGCAGAGGCTAAAGGCTGCACCAGAACAAAGAGCTGGGGGCTGGGCACCAAGGGCCCCACGTGGAGCCGCCTGCTTGCGCGGCTCAGCGTCTGGCTGGGCTCAGCTCCGCACCGCCCAGCTCCATCTCACGCGCACACACGGCACACGCGGCACCGCCCCGCGCTGCCCGGCACAGCTCTATGAGCGCACGGCCACCAAGGCTGTCAGCCAGCTCGCCTGACAAAGCACCTCTCCGCCCCCGTGATCTCATCAGGGCTCCAGGCTCCAGCCCACAGCAACAGACAAGGAGGGGGCGGGCAGGGAGAGAGGGAGAGGAGAAGGACACCCACGTGCACACAGGCGTGCAGCAGGCAGCATCACACTGGCCTGGCCACGCATGCACACACCCACAAAACCATGCACACACCTACACAGCCATGCACACACCTGCTCACACAGCTTGGGAACAGCCACACAGGCCCCAAGCCCACACTCCCCTGCTTAATATCCCAGAGCCCACACCACACACCACACAACCACGTACAAAGCCTGCATACCACACAGCCACACACCTGAGTCATGCACATACGCCCACAAGCCACTGCCACACATACCCAAGCCACACACCCCAGTTATGCACCCTGTTGTGCAACGTAGGCCCGTATATAAGAACTGAGACTCCTCCCCCAGATGTGCACACTAACCCCACCCAGAAGGCCCAAGAGGAGCAGGAAGCTGGACATGGACAAAGGCAACAAGGGAGGGACAGATAGATAGACAGATGCCAGAGGCCCACAGGACAAAGGAGAGGGAAGACTGGACAGGTGAGTCTGACAGAGCAGGTGTTTGGACAGACAGGGATAGCCTGGGTCACAGGCTCTTGGAGGACAGAGAGCTCAGGAGGGTGAGGGCTTCTGGGGCACAGCCTGCAGTGCCCAGGGCAGGGTTACTGAGTGCACCACCAACCCCTAAAGCCAGGAAAGGCCAGCCTTTGAGCAGCCTCTGAGCACATGACAGCTCCCACCTCTGCAGAGCCTAGGCTGTCCCTACCTGGCAATTTCCCCTTGAATAAAACCAGCAGCCAAGCCCAGACCCTCTCTGATTGCCCCTGGCCTTCCAAGCAGAGGACAGCCACATTTTATAAGGAGGAGGCTGGGGGGGGGGGAGCAGTGGGGGGGGCAGGGAAACTGGGAAGAAGTGCGCACAGATAGGGGTGCAGATGAAGGACACACCAAACCTGGGATTCGGGACATTAGAAGGGCCACATAGGCGCACAGGGCCCTACGGGAGAGATCTTCACGGAACCAGGCAGGCGCTCCCAGACCCTGGGCCAGCACAGAAGCCCCCAGATCTAGAACCCAGCCAGCCCTGGGGTCACTCTGACCCAGTGGGCAGAGCCAGCCCTCTCTTTGCCCAGCTCAGGAGGCTGGAGTTCAAGTCCAGCCCTGCTGCGTATGAACTGTGTGATCTCAAACAAGTCCCAGGATCTCTCTGAGCATCAGGGTGTTCGCTGATACAAATGTAAATAATTTTCTGTGCCTCACAAAGTTCTGAACTGCTGCAAAATTCCAGGGTGTGCTGCCAGGTAAGGGAACCCGTGGGAGTCCCTGTGCCCTGAGCCCCTCTTCCTCCACAGGGGAGTAGGTGGTGCTTCCTCTTTGCCTTCTGCTTCTCTGGCTATGCACTCCCTGCCTTGGCTTTGCAGGGATGGAACCCAGGTGCATGTTAAGGAAACCCTCTACCACTAAGCTACCCCCAGCCCAGTGTGGCCTCTCTATATTACTGCCTTTCCTGTGCCACTTTTGCGTTCTTGATCCAGCCACTGCCATGCACCCTGATCTCCCCAGGGATCTGGCAGCTCCCCGTCTTTGGTAGGAGGAGAGATCTGCAAACTGAGAAGCTAGGCATGCTTCCATTATATTCAGGACCACAAAGCAACCTTCAAAGCAGGCCCTACATGTTCATTTGTTGCTGACCTTCCCAGCTTCACCTTTGCCACATGTCACCGCTAGACTCCTGAACAGTTCTGACATAAAGCCATGCTCCTCTCCCCACCCTAGGTCCTTTGCACATGACTTTGCCTGAGAAGCAAGCTCATCTTCCTCTTCACCTCCTTAACTCTTTCCTGACTTTTGGATACCTATCCCAGAATGGTCTGCATCCCCCCGAACATCCTATGGCATCCCGAACTTTTCCTTTATGGGCTAAGCACACCCTCAGCGGACAGAGTTGCCACCCCATGCATATGTTCACACCTGCAATCATTTGATTAATGGTTTTCTCTTTTTCTAGTCTGGAGACACAATGCTATAGGCTAACATTTGTTCTCGTAAATAAAACCGAGTGGGGACTAGCCATGCTCATTCCTTTACACATGGTCTATGGTTGCTTTGGTAGAGATCACAGGCCTAAAATAGACTCCATCTGATCCTTTATGAGAAAAGTGTGCAGAGCCCTCCCCCGGAAGCTTGGTTTCTGGAGCCAGCACCCTGCCCATTTGGTTTCCCTGGCCAGCAGCCCTGGCTGGCTTCTGCACAGAATGGCTACACACAAGACAAGTGTTTCTTTGATACAGTGAGATTTTTCCCTGTCTCAGTCATATTGACCTGGACTGTATTATTACAACAGAGGAACCCATCGAGAACGGACACAGCACTTGTGAGATTCTAAGATGGTTTCTGACAACAGTCCCATGTGACGGTGCTGTCCCAGCACAGGCAAGAGCGGCAAGGGTTTCAGCTTGTGGCTCACGAGGCCCTCACACACCTTTTCCTAAGTGTAGCACAGTGCACAAGCATGGGGCAGACGCCCCGCACAGCACGGGGTGCAGAGTACATTCCCAATCAATTCGGGGACGTGCACTGTGAGAGCCCCACCAGCAGTCTCCAGAAGCCCACTCTAAATACGGTCTAAAAAACTGGCAAGCTCAGGGACAGCGTGTACTATATTGTTATGCAAGGAATTTCTGCTTTTGCAACTAACCCTTTTTCACCTATTTGTTGTTAATCAATCAAAAATGTTAACGACACCCAGACATACTGTGTAGGCACTTGATGTACTTCTGGAAGTTACAGTGACCACTGGCAGACAGGTCCCAGCCTGCCTGACTTCCCGAGGAGATAAACTGAGGCACAGAGACCACACACAGAGCAGGGGTCAGGTTAGAGGGTCACAGGTCTGTCTGGTTTCAAGCTTGTGGGGCTAGTGGCCAATGTCAGACTGTATCTTTAATGTGCTTAGAACTCATAAGACAGAAGGCTCCCTGGCTCTGTGGGTGGCCCCTACACCCCACATGATGACAGCATCACAGTACACAATAAGCCATATTATTAGGCAGCCTGAATGTACCACTGCGTTTTTCTGTTTGTATGTGTGTGGTTTTTGTTGCTGTGTTGAGACAGGGTCAGCCTATGCTGTCCAGGCTGGCCTTGAATTCATTATGTAGCCCAGGCTAGGCAGTCTATTTGGCCTCAGATTTGTAGCCGTTCTCCTGCTTCAGCTTCCCAAGAGCTGGGATTACAAATATGTGCCTCCATGCCTGGCTCCTGTGTTTGGTTTTCAATAAATTTTAAAAATGAATGAATGAACAAACACAGTGAGGTGTAAGAGTCTAGAATCCTGACCCTGGAATTCAGCTTTATAAGTCTAGGACAGCTCTTCTGCTTCTCGGAGCCTCAGTTTCCTCCTCAGGCCAAGGTGGACAATCCCAGAGCGATGTCACTGTTTGACAACAGAGGATGCACCCCCTGCCAGAGCACAGGACGCCTTGGTGGCCCTGCAGGACCCCTGGGGGCCGGGCGACTCCTTCAAAGAGACTCACACACACAGATCATCCGAGACACGAGCGTGGCGGACACCCCAGTTTCCAGTCCCATCCTACTCCCCACCTTCCCATGGCGCCTCCACAGCCCCCGGGAGACACTTACCGGCAGACTTGGGAGTGAACTTGTCTCGGTTTGCAGCACACACGGCCAGCAGTCTGTAGCCGAGGTCCAGGTCGAAGCCTTGCTGGGCTGCCACCCGACTGACCACCTGCCACAGGGGAAGCGCAAGTCAGTTCTTGTGCACAAAACCCTCGGCACTTAGGGGCAGCAAGCCCAGGTCACAGGTGAAGCAGGCAAGCAGGGCGGCTGATGGCAGGTCCCTGAGACTGGGCAATGATGGGATCCCACTCTGTTGGCTCCCCAGCCCCTTCCAGTGGTCCGCTAGGGACACCCTGCCTTTATCTTTAGGACAGACCCATCCAGGGAACCATGAACTCATGTCCCAAGTCCTGGGCTCTAGGAACTCTTCCTGCCTTCTTCAACCTTCCTGAGTTCCCGCAGTACCATTTTGGGGTGCTTGCTACCCCTGGCTACTTCTAACTTCTCAGCCTCTTGTGGGGGATTTTTAGAAATGCAAGCCCTCAGGCTGGGTGTGGTAACTTACAACTGTAATCCCAGCACTTAGGAGGCTGAGGCAGGAAAATCATCATAAATTGGAGTCCAATGTGCACTTTGGGGGGGGGGGAGAAAACAAACTCTGGTCCCTATCCACTGTCCCTGTCATCTGTGTCCCATGAATCATACAGGAACTATGGAACACAGCCTCCCAAGGATTGCTGCAGGGTCCCTGGCTGGCTGGGTGAGGCCCCCAACGCTGCTCTGTAAATGCCTTAGAAATGCAGGACTCTGGTGCTCAGTTTCAGTCTGGGAGTGGCACACACAGGACTCCCATCCCCTTGTCCCCAGAGGCCCCACCCATCCCTAGCGGGAGGACTATCAGGCCCCAGTCGAGGTGCAGTGTAGAGCTGGGTGCTCTGGAGGCTCCGGCGCATCTGGCTTCACTGTGTCCCTGCCCATTCCTGGGTGTCCCGTGACTGCCAGGTCTGCTTCCCCTCGCCCGCCTTCCTCATTAACAGCAGCCAAATTAGGTTTCCTTATTAAGAAGGAAGGGCCTTGGAAAATGGAGGCACTGTGCAAAGCAGCTGGACTGGCCATGGCTGAGTGGGAAAGGGGCCTCCCACAGGTGGCAGCTGGTGCTTCTGAGAAACGAGATTGCAGTGGGCAGGTCCCAGAGGTGTTGCGGGTCTCTGAGGGGCTCAGGCAAGCAGGAGCTCTGGCCTGGGCCCTGGGCCCTTCAGAATGGCTCTCCACTCTGTTTACGGTCCCAGGGGTCCACAATTGGGATATGAAGGCTGAACGAGGTTAGGAAGACCCAGCCTGCAGTGGGGGGAGCCTGGGACCCCCTCTCCTGGGAATCCCTTGAGCAGAGTAACATCTGAGCCAGGCGGGGTGGAGAGGGCCACTGTCATATTACGATGTCTGCTCAGCTTCCCTGTTGCAAACAGAAGCCTTGACCTAGAATGCGTCCTGTCTCTTTCTGGCCCTGAGTGTTCTCTCTGGCCCTCTGTGTGCCCCAGAGTCTCAGGGCTGCTCCAAGTAGAGGTGTTTAAGCAGAAAGACCAAGGCTCCTAACATGCCTGCCTGTGCAAGGTTTCCAGTCCAGTCTGCCGGCAGCTACTACCTGCAGGGCCAAGGAAGACGGGGATCACAGAGCCACTGCGCACAGACACTGCGCACAGACACTGCCTGTGGAGCCAGCAGGGCGGCCTCGGGGCGGACGCCGGAGACAGAGCCGTGCAGCCGTGTTAGGACAGGAGCACAATGAGGCTGCTCTCTGTGCCCACGGGTAGAATCGGAGAACACCGGCTGCCAGGCAAGAGGGCTCAGTCTGACTCTGTGGTGCCACCCAATGCCAGGTCCCCGCACAGGGGTTCGTTACCTCCTCTCTAGACAGGGGCACTGAGGATGAGTTCCACCCACGCTGGTCAGCAACACAGCCAGAGGTGTCCGGGGCAGTCTTGCTACAAAGCCTCAGCTCTCTCTAAGACCAGCTGACTGGCTCACAAGGGGTTAAGGCCACAGGGCCCAACCTCCAGGGAGGACCCTGGGGGCCTGGGTCAGGGCAGGAAGGCAAAGGTCCCAAGTTTGGCCAATTCCCGCTCATCCTGTCGCTCTGGTTTTAAAAACAATACTGGCTGCGTTGATCCAGAGGCTCTGGAGCTGAGCCCAGGCTGCAGGGGTGACAGCTGGCTGGGCAGCACGCGCATTTGCTTGTGGCCCAGACCCCTGGAGGCACACAGCACAGCAAGAGTGACCCTGGAGTGTTCATATGCTGCCATGCCTGTCCCCCTGGCAGAGGACCCCAAGAAATTTCCACGAGGTAGGCTGTGACAGGCAGCCAGGGTTAGAGAGGGTGTTTCCACTACAGGGTAGCAGAGGTCCCAGAGGAATCGGGACTGCTCCCTCAGCATTCAGGCCCTGGGAGGCTGGCAGTGAGGACTCTGACAAGTCGGGGTGCAGCCCTCATGGCTCTGGGAAAATCGTGCCACACAGGGACAAGAGACAAGGCTCGATAGGGACCTTATGGCAGGCAAGTTTCATTCATGCGCTAGAAGGGAGTATCACTCTGAAAACTGGTGAGCCTCTGACCACTGAGCTGGCTGGGGAAGGGTCCTGCTTCCAGCAGGGGCCTTGAGGGAAACCATGGCCCACTTAGGCTTCTATCTTTTTCTATCCCATGCTGTGCAGCCCAAGGGAAGTTACTTAACCTCTCTGAGTCTCAAATTTCTCTTCTATAAAGGAGCCAGAACATTCCCATCTCTGCAGAGGTACACAGTGGGCTGTTCTTGGGCCCCAGTTCTGTCTACACAGCAGAGCCCTATTTCCTACCTTGCTACCTCTCTCAGCATGCGGGTGCAGAGAGGGTGGGTGGGATAGGTACTTGTGCCTGCTTCGAAGTCAGGCATGAGACTGGGGGGTTACTGTTGCCACTTGCTGGTTAGTCTACCTCACATCACTTTTCTGGGCCTCAGTTTTCTCTTCTGTGAAATGGGCACAAAACACCCTCTTTGCCAGGATGACCTGCCAGGACTCAGCATGTCGGCTGCGCTCTGGGTCTCCTTCCTGTTGTCTTTACATGTCACCAAGGATATACTCCTGTGGGAGGCCAGGAGCGGGTCTAGACAGCCACCAGGAACGGGGCACCCAGAGCTTGGCCATGCTGATGGAGAAGGGAGGCATGAGAGGGATGTGTTGTCCCAGAGCGTGAGGGAGGGCGAGTGGCTGGCTGGTGACCACAGGGCCCCGTCCCCAGAGTCTCTCCCTTCAATTGTGCCTGAGCTGCTTAGGAGTCCATGGCAAAAAATGTGTCCATTTGCCGCGCACAGCTGGCTAAGTGTTTTAGTTTCTACCCTCGGAGTCAGGCAGCTCCAGTGGGCTCTGGAGCACACTCCTCCAGGTCACACCTGGGGCTTCAGCAACCTGGGCCCTGGCTGCTGCTGGCCGGGGAGGGCTGGGCCCACCCAGGACCCTGGGGACCTGGGACTCCCGAAGAGCAGAGCCCGGCTGTGGCGAGACTGGGTGGGGCGCACAGCAAGGACCAAAGGTCCCTGGGGGTCTGTGGTTGCTGCTCCCTGTCCTCCCTCACTAGGAAGTGGGGTGGTGACACAGCCCCTGCCTGGCACCACCTTGGGCAGGGAGGGTGACCGCTGCAACACCCTGCCCTGCCGCTGCCGAGCGACGGCCACACTCAGACCTTGCCCGCTGTGAGGGGTGGGTCGGTGAAGGGAGGCAAGGTATGGTGTGCCCTATGTCTCTGTCCACAGCATCTGCCAGGGACCTCCATCATCCCCCATCCACGGGCGAGCCTTCTTGAAGCTCTGGCCCCGACACAAACCTGGGCCCCTTTCCCACTGCTTACCGCCCTGCAGCTCACACCCAGGCTCTGATCCACGGACCCACAGGACCCAAGGTGAGTGAGCTCCTTCTGCTTCCTTCTTCCTTTTCTCTCTGGCCCCTCCCCTGCTCCAGCTCTGGCCCCAGGCCCTTTGCACACGCAGTTCCTTCAGCCTGAAGCACTCTCCTCTCCTCTTCCTGAGGAGGTCAGCTTGGGACAACTTTCCTGACCTGGTATAACCTATCTGCTTGTCCCCCACTGGAAGGGAAGCTCTTTCAGAGAGGCACAGAGCAGACCCACGGCAGGGAGTTGGGGAATGTTTGCTGAATGCGTGGATGAGCCATGGGGTGAAGCAGCACCTGTTACGATTCATCCAGGAGGGCCAGGGTGCCTGACCTGTTCAGTTCTGAGTCCCCTATTCTAAGCAGGCTCAGGATGGCATGTTGGGGGACAGTAGTGGCCTGTCTGCCCACATGTTGTGCATGTCCCTCCCGCCTCCTTCCCCTGCAACTGCTGGCAGCTGGTGTGGGAGCAAGGAGCCTTGGGTAACATCTGTCTCTGTCCACGGGGCTTAGGCTGAACCCAGATCCCCACAAAGAGGATTAGGGCAGTTGGGGGAGGGGAGGGGCTCCTGAGGGCCAGAGGATGCAGAAGACTGGGCTGTACAGGTGGCCCTGATTCAGCCTGGTGACCTAGAGGGCACCAGATGCTGTTGGCTTCCATGCGGAGGGGAGCCCTGACAGGGTCTAGGCTGCAGCCTCCCAGGGGCCAAGAGCATCCCCTGTGGAGCAGACAGCCACAGCTAGAACCCCAGCCCCTTCCAAGCTGTAGACCTGGGGTCAGTGCAGCGTCAGCGTTCTCTATAAAGTGAGCAGGGGCACAGGCTGACCTTATCCTGGGCTCTGAGGATGCATATCCAGGGCCAGCTCAGCCTCACCTGCCCCCGCCTCCTCTCTGGGCCCCTCCTCCCTGAGCTTCAGGATGTGCAGGGTTCCAGCAAGAGGCTCCTGAGAGGCTACCCTGGCTGGCCCTCTCACTTAGGAGTGCAGGCTGTAAGGCAGGAGATATACTCAAGCTATGAGCAACCTCCATGTGGTTCTCTTAACCCTGGTAAATCATGCCATGGGCTGTGGCCTCTACCCAGTGTGCAGCCCAGAGCCTCACCTGCTGCTCTGTGCTCTTGGACATCAGGCGTTTGCACATCCTGTGCAGAGCAGCTTGGCAAAATCTCCATGTGTATAAGCCGCTCCCAGCCCGGCCGGGGCCCAGGCAGCTGAGGGATGGATGCCTCTCTCCTGCCCCGTTTATTCTGTATGTGAATCTCTCTGCCACCTCTTTACACATCAGCAGCCCTGGCTACAAGGACATGAGGCCTGGATAAGTCTTTCTCATCTCTGGCTTCCTGGGACTCATTTGGCAGAGGGGATCATACATGATAAATGTAAATCGGTCAGTGTTTATTTGGCTCGATGGTGGATGTAACAGGGGCTTAATAAATGCTTCCACGAGTGGGTGGATGACAATAACGAGGGCTCAATGAATGTTTAGTTGGTGGATGAATGAATGACTTGACGATTTGGCTGAAAACCCTCCATGGGGCTGTGGCTTTGCTTAGGCTGGAACCTTGGCCCTCAGTGTCTGCCTCACACAGTGTGGGGGACCCTCATCATTTGTGGGGGATGCTCAGGGGTGGTCACTCACCGTGAGGCAGCCCATCAGGCTTTGCTCGAAGGGCCGCTGGAACGCACGCGGGTCGCCACACCAGTCCAGCAGCTCCGTGGCGGCATTGTGGAAGTTAGCAGGATTCTGTAAGTGCTGTGGGAGGGAGAAGAGACAGCTTGAGGCTCTGAACCGGGCCCGCAGGGGTAGCACTTAGGGGCCTGGGGCAGGACATTCACAGAGGGGCCTTGAGACCCAGCAGCTTCTCAGATCCTCTCTTCCCCCAGCAGTCAAGGTCAGCAGCCCTACCACAAAGGCGTGGTAGAGAAGACACCCCAATGCCTTGTGGCCCTTTAGGCTTCTGGCAGGGAGAGGTATCTGGCCTCCATAAGTGTGGGTGGTGCTCCCTGGCCCAGACAGGCTGGCCTGGAGATGGACAGCCTCTCCACAATCCATCCACCTTCCGGTCTGTGGCCTGGCGTGCCATGGTTCTGGTTTCTGAACAAGCTCAGGGTGAACAGTGGGGGAGGCCACGCCCTGCTAGGAAGGGGACCAGGCACGTGGAGCTCTGGGGTTCGAGTCATGCTGTGCTTGGTATGTGGCTTTGTGCCCCAGGTTCCGGGGCCCAGATCTCTCAGGCCATGTGCCTCAGTTCGGGCTACTGGCTTTACAGTGTGGAGTCCCCTCCTATTTGAGGAGTCTGAATTCTAATGCATGGGCTTTCCAGTTTTACTGGAGGCCCAGAGAAAGGAGGTGACTCTGGGCACCCTTTCCTTAGGTGACACTGAATCCTGTCTTTCTGGGCTCTCTGAGTTGAATAGTTAGACCAGCAGGTATGAGCCTTCCCAGGGCCAAGGGCATGATACAGCTGTCTCTGGGATTTTGGGGTGGGACTTTGGCTCAGGAGTACGAGTGGCTGATGGTGTCCCCTGGGGATTCCCAGGGTGTTCACAAGGACAGAATGTGAGACAGTGGCCCAACTGCGGGATGGTGGCAGATCCTGGGTCCCTGGGACCCACCCTGCAGCATGAGCTTGGAGCAGAGGCAGGTCCCCACAGCCTAGGAAGGCACGGGTACTGTAGGAAGTCCTGAGGGGCAGGGCCAGGGTCCTGTCTGCCACTCCCTTCCACTCCTGCCGACTAGGACCTCCCCTCGCCTCTGACAGCTCCAGTGCCCTTTCGGTTACGTGAGGACACGGACCACGGTGTAGCAGTGGGAATCTCTGCTTTCTGCACTACGGGTCCATGACGGTTGTTACAGTGTGGCTTGCCCTGGGCAAGGGTTAAAATCAGAGGAAAGAAAGGCTCTGAACGGGGCCTGCAGGGGCTCTCAGTGGGGAAGAAGAGGGAAACAAAGGCAAGAGGAGGGTGGGGGTCAAGCAGCAGCAGAACCCCTCCCCAAAACTGGTGGAGGGAGTTTTCCCCCCCCAGATGGCTGTCTCCCCTCCTCCTGGCCCCCTGGGGCACAGCTGCTCAGCACCTGCAGTGCTGCCCTCTGCAGAGGGCGTTTGCTCTCTGCCTTCAACTCCAACAGACTGAGGGCTCCCCCGCCTCTGCCACCCGTGCCCCTCAGCCTGCACCTGGCTTGCTGCTGCTCACCAGCTCTCCTGCTAACCGAGTTGTTCCGTTCACTTATGTGATGTCACAGCCAATTAGCAGGGTCAGCAGCCATGCATGCTGCTCTCAGAGCTGTTTGCTCCCTGGCAGCCACAGCACCCTGTTTTGGCCAGCCTTCTGTATGTTTGTCTGATTGATTTTTTTTGAGACAAGGTCTTGCTCTATAATCTAGGCTGGCCTCAAAGTCACTATGTAGGCCTAGCTGGCCCTGAACTCATGGTGACGCTCCTCGTGAGATTACAGGTGTGCACCAACACGCCTGGCCTCCGTGTCTTGCAACCTGAGATCCCTGTCCCTGACCCACCAGTTTGTTCAAGCAGGGAATCTCAGATGGAGCAAAAGTCTGGAACATCCTGTGCAGGTTGCAGGACAGCAACTCTGTGGCCTTGACCAAGTCCTCTCCCCTCTCTGTGTGTCACTTGTTCCAACCACGAGGGGGCTGAAGTGCACAGAGACCAAGTGATTCCGTGATATGTGTGGAACACACCTGGGCCAAACCTACCCAGCCTTTTGATGAGAGCAGCCCTGGGGATATCACTGAGCTTTAGAGTCCTGTCTGCAAAGTGGGGTGGTGACAGCTTGTGGGGCTGGGGCCAAGGTTAGAAATGGTGTATGTGAGGAACCAGTGACAGAGCGGTGCCGAGGGACAGCCTGATCCTGCTGTGTGTGAGGCCGTACTCTAATCCTGGGTGTTTTAGAGGGCCCAGAGGGTACAAACAGCCTTCTGCTCCCTTCTGGAAGCCCAAAGGCTGGCACGAGCTGACCCTGCAGGAATGGTGGGTGGCAGCTGCCTGTCTCAAGGATGCCTCTCTGCTGAGCAGGCCAGCAATCTGGCCACTGCACACGGGGACCCGAGGATACAGGGAGTGTCCAGCTTGGGCTGGGACGGGAGTGCACACTGCACCAGAGGTAGAAGTCCTGGGGGGCGGGGCTTGGTGGATGCTCAGCCTCCCCAGAAAACTGGCCCATCTCCATGACTCCTCAGAGGATGTGTCAACAGCCCATGGCTGCTGACTCTTCTGACAGGCGGCAGCAGGGCACACACTTCCCAGGGCAGGGCTGGCTACCCTAGAAGCAGTGGATTCCTCACACACAGCTGCCCACAAGTCCATCTGTGAATTAGGTGGTCTGTCCATCCATATATCCATTCATGTGTCCATCCATCCATCCATCCATCCATCCATCCAAAATGGATCAATCCACTCATCCATCTACCTACTCATCCACCCAGTTGCTCATCCACTTGCTATTTATCTGTCTCTCATCTACCCATTCATTCGTCTATGCATTCATCCAGAAGTCATTTAGCCACCCACCCTTCCACTCTTCCATCGCTTCTCTCCAGTCACCCATCTAACTGCCATCCAGATGCCTATCCATCCATTCACCCATCCATTCCCTTGTCTATTTGTGGCGCCAACCCCCTCCACACTTGTCCCAGATACTTAAGCCCCTTCCTGCACTGAGCACTGGGCCAGACTCTGCACCCTCAGCATGTATGTGTATGACTGCACGGAGGAACTGGAGGGGAGGTGCAGGATGCAGGGGCCTCTAGAGGGCTCAGCAGGCACCCCATAACCTGATTGTGTTCACGAGAACACAGGGCTCCGTGAGTTTGCAAAGCAGGCAGCTGGGGTTCTGACACCCCATTTTACAGGTCATGCAAAGGGGTATGACAACTTTTCTTTTTGGTTGTGTTTTTGGTCCTGGGCCTTTGTACTGAGCTACATCCCCAGCCCTTTTTGGGTCTCCCTAAGTCTCTAAGTTGCTCATCCTGGACTCAAGCATGCAATATTCCCGCCTCAGCCTCCCAGAGTCCTGGGTGTGAGTTGGGATATGGCAATTTAAGCAAGGACAAGTGGCTTCTAAATGTGGGGAGGAGGACTCAGGCCTGCGGGCCTATAAATCTGAGCTGTGTGCCCAGCTTTGAGGGGTTGCTGCAGGGCAGAGCCCAGGAGGGAAGGGCCCCTGTCTTCAGGAGGAAGCCGAGAGAGAGCAGGTGTCAGGAGCAGCCAGGTGGCTGGTGAGGACTGAAGCTGGGGCTGGGGTCACAGCCAGCCGACCTGGGGAGTGGGAGGCAGGTACAGGTTTGTATCCGTGACTGTGAATAGAGGCGCAGAACAGGTGCGTGGAGCTGCCGGGTCAGGTTTAATCTGTAACAAGTCTTTGATCTCCCCTGCCCAGAGCCATGCAGCCATCCGAGATTGCTCTGCCTAATGTGAGGACACATGGGGCTCCTGCCATGGGGGGACCATAGCACCCCAGGTGATGTTGGGGGGCTCTGTCACCCCAGCTCTCAGCAGAATGCAGGATCCCTGAGCTGTACAGCCACTCTGCACTGAGATGCTGAGGACAAGTCACTACTGCCATCAAACTGCCACAGGCCAGGGCCGGATAGCGTGTGTCACAATATCTCCTGGTGACCTATCAGGGAGGCTCGTGGGCTACATTTAATACAGAGGGAAACTGAGGCTCAGAGAAACAGAGTGTCCAGCCTGAGATCTCTCCATGGGGCCACCGGGATCTGAGGACTCAGTCTGGGACTCTGCACCTTCTCGACTCTTCTGTCTCTGTGTGCGGTACTTGTGACTACCACTGAAGGTGCCCCGGGAAGGGGACCCCTCCCACTGATCCAGAGTGGGGAGCCCAGGTGAGCTGCATGTGGGCTTGGTGTGAAGCAGGAGGAAGTCCTCCCAGCACCAGGAGCCCCGTGTGGGGTTGTGTGACTTTAGGCTACTTCCTTCCCCTTCTGTCATTTTCCTTTCCTATAAAATGATTTATTTGCCAGGCGTGGTGGTACATACTTATAATCCCAGCACTCAGGAGGCTGAGGCAGGAAGATCCCTGTGAATTCAAAACCAGTGTGGGGCTACATAGTGAGTTCACGACCAGCCCAAACTATGCATCGAGACCTTGTCCCCCCAAACCAATGATGATGATGATGATGATAAAGTTAAAAAAAAAAATAACTCCCCAGGACTTTTTCTTCTTCTTTTATAATGTTTATTGACCAACAGCTGGGGCAGAGGCAGGGTGCTAAGGTCTGGGCGGGGAAGTGGAAATATTAGGACTTCCCTGTATCCTTATCCAGCCCAGAGCACAGCAGCAGAGCCCAGAGAGGGCATCACACTGACCCACAGTTACACAGCAGGGAAGAGACATGGCAGTACTGAGCTCCAAAGCCAGGCGTGTATAATTCCAGCATTTGGCTGGTTCCCGCTCAGGAGCCCCAAAGCCCCTTACCAGGCGGGTGCTCAGGGAGCCCAGGCACAGACCCGAGCTATAGTTCCTGACATGGTCCCCCCGCCCCTCCCGCCTGCATACGGGCGCCCACCTGCTTGATACACTGCAGTCGGTCGTTGGTCTGCTGGATATGCCTGTCCATAGAATTCATCCTGGCCGTGTCGCTGGGTTCTACCTGAGAGCCATGAACGTCGTCCAGCCTGTGTGGAGAGAAGAAGCGTCACTGGCTGGGCCTTTTATGCCACCCGGCATCCCTGAACCCCCGGCTGCTACACTGGAAGGGCCAGGGCCCTCTTTACAACCCAAGGCCTCCTGTGCCTCTGGCCACCGTCTCATGGAGGGCACAGCTGGGGCGCCCTTCGAGGCTGAGGGCAGGAGAGGCCGTATTGCACGTGATTTGTGACTCAATGGGGGGCACCCTCGCCTGATTCCTGGTTCAAGGCTTAGCCTGCTGGATACAGCCATGTGCACGTGTGTGTGCACAAGGGCAGGGACCTTCTCGAGACAACCTTCACGGCACAAGCGCTGCCATGTGTCCCTCGTCACAGACGCCACACGCTTTCCCTAAGCCCCTCTGGCTTTACAGCCACTCACAAGTGCATGGTTCCGTCTTCTGCCCTTTGCCTTCCTGGCCAACAAGGAAGACAGATAAGGAGGAGCCTCCCCCAGTTCCAGAAAGCCCCATGCACCCCCAGGCCACACAAGGGGGACCACGACAGCATGACAGGTGGCACATCCCCACCCCTCACTGCTCAGGGCCGGGGGACTGGTGCAGACTCGTGAGTCAGATGCAGGGCTGGACGGCAGCCCCCTCCTGGCTCTCCCACCCTCATTTCCGGCATGTCCCTAGATGTCCCCTTTACGGGGACACATTCTTCCGGGCAACACATTCTCTCCTTCACTTTTCACCCCTCCCAGAGACACTCTGGGAGGCTGGCACTGTCTCCACATTAGAGAAAGAGGCGCTGAGATGCTGAGGTCTCAGATGGCCACAGGTCTCAGATGGCCACAGGCCAGCCGGGCCTTTTCGGTTTCTAACAGCTGCACGTATTCTGTGCTACAAGAAATCATTTACCCCACTAGCATCTGAATGCCAGCCCACTGCCCAGGGCTGTCCCATAGCCTGATGCCTGCTTAGGAGACACAGGCTCCTTGGGCCAGGTCCTGTCCATGTAGGGGAAGAACTGGAAGCTGTTCCCATGTCACTAGAAGGACCTTTGAGACTCGCACGTGACACACGTGTGCCTTCACCTAGAGAACCTATCAGAAGTGGAAAGGCCGGGTCCCTTGCACCTTTGTCCTTCTGAGAATGCTTTACCCAGGGCTTTCTGACAAGAGGAGAAAAGCAGAGACCATGCCACATATTCACACCCCATCCCTGCCGCCCCTCACCATGGTCACCACGCATGTTGCAAATTATCTCCCTGACGTCTGGATTTCTCAGCTGTCATTTACCTGTCCCAGTGCCAGTCTGTCCACCCGTTCACACCTCCACAACCATCCCAACGTCCTGAGGTCACTTTGCAGCTAGGGGCCTGCTACAGAGTGCACTTTCCACAGTGGACAAGGACACTGGGCTGCAGGGCACGAGGTCAGGCCAGGTGTGGTGGTGCCCGTAACCCTGTAACCCCAGCACTTTGAGAGCTGAGGCTGGGGGATTACAAATTGGGAGCACAGCCCAGGAAATATAGTGATTTGATGAGACCCTGTCTCGAAAGTTTTAAAATGGGGATGGGGTGTAACTTAGTGCAAAAGCCCTAGGCTCAGTCTCCAGGATGACTAAGACTGTAACAAACACAAGACCCACTAGGCCAGGTCAGCTGGGCGGCCAGGAAGCCTGAAGGAATCCCCATGTGGGGCAAGGCCGACTCATAGGGGACTGTGGAGCCCAGGCAGCCGGTAGGGGTCACTGCTGACAAACCTAAGCGCCCACAGGGCCAGACATCTGCACTGTGCCTCAGCCTGAGGAGTTTCCCCCTTGTAGGACAGGATGGCCTCCGGGGAGGATTAGGAGGTCTCTAAAACTCCACCTCCAGGAACATTTCTCAGGATGGACTGGCATGGTCCAGGCATTTCGCAGTGTCTGGAGACTCTAGGTACCCGGACCTACCTGGCCAGTGAAGGCTCAGCATTGTAGCTTCTGCCAGGGAAGATGACCCAGCCTCACTTTAGGAGACAAACTACAGAGCTGGGTATGGCAGAGCCCATAACCCTAACACTGGGGAAACTGAGGCAGAAAGGTCCCAAGTTTAAAGCCAGTCTGGGCTACAGCCTGGAATGCATAGTGAGACAGAAAGAGAGAGAAAAGCTGGGACACAGCTGTCCAAAATTCCTGTCCATATCTGCTCCTGGGCAAGCCTGTCTGCAGGCCAAGACTGAACTGAACTGACTTCTGGGTTCAAGGATTTCCAGGATGTCTCTGACCAAAGGCGACCTGGGTGACTCTCCTGCTTTCTAAACCTGAGGCCACATAGCATGTCTGGGCTGGCTCCTGACCCAAGAGTGTCAGCCCAGGCCAGGCTCCATCCTGCAGGAATCACAACAGGCTCAGCCAGGCTTGGGACATCTGAGATCAGGGTGTTAGGGGACAGATGGGTCACAGACACAACAGCACGGCTCGTGCATATTCTTGTACACGAGAATACGTGTCACTGAATAAGGAGGCCACACAGGTGCAATGACATTGCTGAGCCACCAAGAGGAGCAGCCAGAAATGGAATGATGAGCAACCAGCAATGCATGGGCTGGGCCATGGTCCCACAGCACACCGAACAAAGCCTTAGCAGCTGGGGTCTCAGGCATGAAGACAGGAGAGATGTGCTTGTAAGGAGTGCTACCTGAGTCCAGCATTGGGCCAGGCCCTGAACACAGGCCCCGAGCAGGGACACAACTGATCCAAGGTCACACAGTCAAGAAGCTGCTGGGTTACAGCTGTGACTGGACCCCAAAAGATGTCCTCCTTGTTTCACCCACCCGGTCCAAAGCCAGTTACGTTTCAAAGGCCTTCTCTGCTCAAACTCTGTGGGCCCGCCAGGGCTGGGAGGTGGCAGCGCTTGGCAGCCAGCAGAGGTCGCCCTTGGCTGCGGAAGCGCTGGATGGTAGCAGCCTGGTCTTTCAGCTGCTCAGATTCTCCTCACAGATCCTCTGTGGCTGCAGCTCCGGCACTCAGGGAGGCCTGGGCTACTCCTAACAGTTTACTGTCCTGTGCCCATGGCCTCAGCTCCTGCCCCTAGGTGGGTGCCATCAGGTGACTTAGCCTAGCTCGAGGCCTTGCAGTCTCTTCAGTCTGAGCAGAGCCTTGGGGTAGGGCATCTGTCACACCCTTCTGGGCATGACACTGGGTCTCAGTTTCCCCTTCTGTACAGGGTCAGACAAGTTGGCCTTTGGCAGCTCATCAGATTCCACATCTGAGATTGCTGTGTCTTGGGCATGGGCTGTTTAGAAAACTCTACCTTGACAGGAAAAGACACTGGCTACAAAATTGGCCCACCTAAGCAGGTCCCAGGGAGCCCACGAACATGCCCCTGAGATTTGCCTTAAGTCTGGCCGGGCTTGACTGCACATACGGAGATGGTGAAGGGGTAGGGGTGGTGGCTGAGTCTTCCTGACTCATGGGGAAGGAAGGCATTTGCACTTCTCAGCCCATGCAAAGCGCAGGGAGTTAGCGTTGCTGGGCACACAGGCTGCAGGGGCTGGGGACCAACCTTTCCTGCATCGTTGGCACAGGGAGAACACAGAGGGTGTGAGGGCCCTGTGGTTATTCTAAGCAGGGCCCTTGCCTGCCAACATTGAGGAAGGCAAAGGATCTGGGGTGGCTCCTCCATGAAAAGTCGGGGTGCTCTCACTACCCCAAGGGTGAAGAGCCCCACAGGGAGTCCCTGAAGGTGGTAGTATGGCCATGGTGTTGAATACAAGTGATTTGTTTCCCATATTTCAGACCTAACTAGTTCATCGGCATGCTGGACCCACATGCATCCAGGAGGCATTTGCACCCGGTGCATGTGTGTGGAGCACCTGCCTACGTGCCCCTCTGCACACTCCTAAGCAGGTACGTGCACATACGGGCTGCTGGCCCAGATGCACTCAGGCACACACATCTCAAGACAGCTTGCACAGGCAAGTGGCGGGTCCCCAGGGAGCCGTGTGAGCAACGGTGTGCAGAAACGATTCAATCACCACACACATCTGCAGCTTGGTCCCCTGGGGTGAGTGGTGCCAGCGGTGGCAGAGCTCTCCCCGCACAGCCTGCAGGGAGCAGAGGCCGTGCTCCCAGACGTGACCAAGGCAGGTGACCTGAACACTGCCTGCAGCTTGGCAGTGAAAGAGCCTAGGGTCTAGAGGTCCTGACTCATGAGGCTCAGCTGTGGAGAGGGACCTATGGGCCTGCTACTTTGCCTGAACTAGCACCCTGGTGGTCCTCCTAGGCTTGTCTCACCTTCTACCACTCCTAGGTGTGTCCCATGTCGCCTACAACCTACCTGGGCTGTTCACTTCATCCCTGTCCCCTCTATGCTCCATTCCCCATTCCCATCCGGATGGTGCTAGATCAGAGGTGACTTTGCCTCCATCTCTCCAGCAGCTTGAAAGTCTCCTAGGCGGGCCTCCCCTGGGCCCATCCAGCACCCCAGAACCCCACAAGTGCTCGCTCATTCCACACATAAAACAGCTGGGTAGATGCTTGGGCATTGTTATATGTGTGTGACCCAGATGGCCAAAGCTGAAAGTCCAGTGACCCAGCATAACCACAGGACCCTGGGACTCAGGAGATGCCACACACCTAGCGGGTCTCAAGAAGTGACACATGAGCCACTGGTGAGACAAGGATGATACCAGGTGGTCCCCAGGCAAACCTTTTACATTTCCCCAGTGAGGTTTCTGAATAAAGACAATGACCACAGTTGAATTCATGAATGGTATTTACAACGAAGTTAAATTAGAAGGCAAAGTGGGCTCTAGAAATGGTTTGGACACAATGCGAGTCCGGGGATGGTGACCAAGGCTGGAAAAACTCAGATGTGGGCTGGCACTCTTGTCATCTTAAACAGAACGAGCAGAAGCTTAGAGAGGTACAGGACCTTCCCTGCCCATCCCCCCAGCAGGCAGATTGTCCACTCCTGACCCTCAGGAGCCTGCCCAGGACGCACCTTGGAAGCAGAGGGGTGGGAGCCAAGCAGACAGTTTGACTTTGGGGCCCTATCCAGGGAAGTCAGGAGGAAAAGCTGAGGAACAGGAGCCAGAGGGTGGGGAGCAGCTGCTGGGACCAGCTGTTTCCCACTGGGGCCAGGCAGTGGGAAGGGGTGGCGGCTGTGCTCAGGGTGGCCCGGCAGGAAGGGGCTGGGAGCCAAACCTTCTGGCTGGGGGGCCATGAGAGGCCTTTTACCTGCTGGAGCCTGTGTCCTCAAAGGTGTTCTCAATGGATAAACAGGAAGAGCTACCCCTTTCCCCTTCCCTTCCCTGCTGCCGGTGGGGCTGAGAGTCAAGCCACTTAGGGACAGTGCCTGCAAGGTGAGAATGTGGATTTGTACCCCAGCGCTTACAAAGCCAGGCCTCCCCCAGTGACACAAAGCAGCTGACCTGTACAGCTGTGTCCCATAGCCTGATAGGGACTGAGTGGTGAGTTCTGGGGAAGGTGACCCCGACAGAGGTGCTGGCCACCATCCTGGCCACGCTGGGCTAGGCATCCAGCTGTATTGGGTGTGTCCTGTCCCTTGGAGCATACAACATCCAGCATGCCTAGTAAACTGCCCTGAGGTCATAGCCTCCTGCCACATTCTGGGCACATACCAGTCCCTGACCTCAGCTTCTCCAACAGCTTTGTCCCCTGGAAGGTTGGTGTCAGCCCTGAACCATCCCCTGGGGTGTCCTCTTCTCCCATTGCACTTGTGTTTATTTCCTCGGAGTGGAAAGAGAAATAGAGACACTATAGAACTGAAGTAAGCCAGATGTGAGACTCTCCAGGTCACCTCATTTGTGATGCAAAACTCCATAGCAATGTGGCCATCACTACCCCTTGCTATAGGAAGGAGTGAGGCTCAGAGGCCCAAAGGCCTTGCTCAGGATAACACTCCCAAGGAGCGGCAGCACAAGGCCTCAAACCTGGCCTAACAGCAGAGCCCAAGTCTAGTGCCTCACTTCTCCACAGAAATGCAGCAGGCCTTCTCCACGTGCTGTGTCATTCCCCAGCCCCAGCCACCTGGAATGTGGGGAAGGTGGCTGTTACTGCTGCAGAGGTGGAGAGCGGGCCCTGACACAGGTCCAGAGTGGACCCAGGCCATCAGCACTAACACAGATCCCTGCTGGCTTTGTCTCAGGCTCCTGTCTGCTATTGCAGAGGCTCAGATACATGGTGGCGGGGGCGGGGCAGGGCGGGAAAGTGGTCTATCTCCCCCACCCTCCAGGGACTGGAGGATGAACACAGGGAAAGTTAAACCACCTCCCCAGTCCTTTCGCTCAGGCTAGTCTCTTAACTTGCAATCCTCCTGCCTTAGCTACTGGGGATTACGGGGGTGGGCCACCATCCCCACCAAGGAGGTGTTTTTGACTGTCTCTTCCCTACTCTGGCTTTAAATCTATCCACCTGGCAATCCTGGCACTTCAGGGAGGATGGGGACAATAGCATTTCTTGGGGAATGATAGCTGGATGAACCCAGAAGGACCACTGGGCACAGAGATGGCAGCTACCACTTCCTACACCCAGGGCAGGCATGGCTAATCGCTCTCTGCATTTTCCCCACCGAACCTAGACATGCCCAGCCAGTCCTTTACATGCCCTCTGCCTAGCCACCTTTAACCACCTGGTACCAGCTGAAGATTTCCAGGTGGTCTGTCTGTGAAGGGAGAGGGGACCGCTTAGCCTGAGCACCAGGCAGACCCAAATGAAGACCTCCGATTCTTGACTTGGAGCTCCTTCCCTGCACACAGGCTCGTTTGAAGCTGAGAGCCCTGTGGGCAGACCACATATGGGGTCATTCCCCAGACAGCACCAACAGGGGCCTGGCTGGAGCTCCCAGCCCTTGGCCTCTGTGTCAGCAGGGAAAGAGGTAGAGAAGCCGGTGTTCCTGGGGAAGTTGGCCCTCCCCCACTGGGGTGCTAACAGTTTTCAAATTAGAAAAACCAAACAAACAGTGTTTTAAAGCCTATTTTTTTAAATCTTATCATTTCTGGGGCAATGAGAGGAACAAACAGGACAATGGATGGGAGTAGGGGCAGGTGATGGCCCTTGCTCTCCCTCCCTCAAGGGCCCTTGAGAACCCAAGAGGCCAAGGCTGACAGCAAGACAGGGACCTGTGTGTGCCCACCAGCCAGGCTCCTGTCAAAGGCTGCTCATCAGGGAAGAAGGCCAGGCTAGGAGCTCTGGGATACATGAGCCCCTCCACAGTAGCCCAGATGGCCAGGTAAACTCTGTGTCCTGTAGGCCGGAAAAGAGCCACTGCAGGATCCCCTCCCTGAAGAAAGGCTCCTGGACAGGGAGACCAGCGCCACCTGGCCTGTCCTTTGGGGTGGGGGGTGGGGGTGCTACTGATACTCCTGCAGGGATGGGCCTGCAAATGTCTGCCTTTTGCCAAAGTCAACGGGGCACGGAACGACTTTCACTGAACACATCTTAAGATTGATTTCTCCCAGAAGTCATTTGGAGAAATGCCAATCTGAATGGAGGCTCCAGGGGTTACAGAGGCTGGAGCACTTCGAGGCCTCCTGGGTGGGGAGCCCAGGAGCTGGTGCAGGGAAACCCCCAGCTCCTGGTGAGGATCTAGCTGCACAGAGTGGCCAGACTCTCCGACAGTCCCTGTGAAGAGAAGCCAGGGGAAGAGAGGAATCATGGAGCCTGAACCCAGGACATGTCCTCCTTCACAAAAGCCACTCGGGGAGGTGGGGTACTTCCTACCTCCCCAGCCTGAAAAGTTCAGAAGTGGCGGGGGGCACGGCCATGTCCCATGGGTGAAGGCGAGAGTGAGAGGTAAAAGGAGGTGCTGGTGGAGGCTGAGGACACTGAACCCCTTCCGTCCTTGCCCAAACAAAGTGCTCTGTGGCCAGGGCACAGGGCACAGGGCACAGTAGCCCAAGGCACCCAGGGGGTCACTTGCCCGAGCTGTCTCCCCAAAGCTGCAGAACTGGGCGGTCCTCCACACCACCCTGAAACCTCCCTGGTAATTATGAATAATAATGAACAAAGGTGTAGCCTTCCTTGTCTACTGCCCGCCAGGCCCCGTGTTGAGCCTTTTATGTGACATAACAATACAGCCAAGGCAGAATGATTAGCACCATCTCCCGATAGGAAAAGTAAGGTTGAAAATAACTGAAGAACTTAAAACTTGTGGAGATCAGAGAAAGACAAGGCTGGCCGGGTGTGGTGGCACACAAATCTGTAATCCTGACATTCAGGAGGCTGAGCCAGAATTGCTGCAGTTCAGGACAGCCTGAACTACATAGTGAGATGTCATTTAAGAAAAAAAAAAACAAGGCTGGGATTCAAATCCTGGTCAGTGAGACTTCAGCACCCAGTAGCTCACTCACTGGGGACCGAGAGATGGTCCACAGTGCGGCATACATCTTTTCACCTTGTTCTCTCTCTGACCCACGCAGGTGGGCATCATTGCCCATACCTTATGGCGATACTCAGAGGCCACACAGCTGGGCAGGAAGCTGCTGGAATGGAATCTGGACACATGCACTTTGAAGGCCTTGACCTAACCCACAGCTCCATTGGCTGTGTCCACCCAGTGGCTGCAGGCCCAGAGGTGGATGATGAGGGGTTCCCACGCAGCCCACCCCAAGGTGCCCTGAAGCTGGGCACTCAGCTCCTCTACACTGGCTTTGGGGAAGTGGGTGCTGGGTGAAGAGGACAGGGGACAGAAAGGAACATGGTTATCTCTGTCTCCTAAACTCTGTAATCCAGGGGTAGGCAGATAAGCAGTCCCTCCCACCTGCTGAAGGGGGCTGGACAAGGAAATAAACCTACATGTCCAGGGACTTTTCAGCCAGACCTCTTTAGGGGCCTTCCTTCCTCAGGACTGAACCTATGCCATGCCATGCCATGCCATGCCAAGCCATGCTATGCTATGCTATGCTATACTATACTATATCTATGCTCATACTATATCATAGTATATTATACATTATATTCCCAGCCCTATATTTTGAGATAGGGTCTTGCTAAGTCACAAAGTTGCCCAGGCTGGGCTTGAACTTGCATTCTTCCTGCCTCAGCCTCCCAGAGTGCTGGGATTACAGAGCTGCACCACCACACACAGCCATGGGGTCTGTCTTAAAGGAGAAGGTATTTGAAGAGAGTAGGACCTTAAACTCATCCGCTTTTTAATTAACTTGCCCTGCTGCCTTTAAGTGATTCCGTGCTTACGCTCATTCTTTTGAAAATTCCAAAGTGCTATTTCTGACCTGTGATTTACTATTGCCGTACGTCTCTATAAGCAGTGTTTTAGCTTAAGTGGCAGTTGCATATTAATTACAAAGTTAATTATGTGCTGTGTAATCATGCTGTAATTCATTAGTTTACTCTACACTCTGAGAGCCTCATGCTAATAGCGAGATCTGACAGGGTTTCAGGAATCAACATGAAAGATCCATTAGAAAGGCAGAACAGGGCCAGAAAGGCTTGGGACCCCACGGAGACACTTCCTCGGGACCCCTGGCCAGGTCTTGTGCCTCCATGTGGATGGAGCGCTAGGCCCACAGCTGCCTGGGGCCCCGCACAGCCTTGTCTCCCAGAGCCCACAATGCCTGGGGCCGAGGCTGCTGAGGACGGCAGAAAACCCAGCTGGCTCTTGCTTTCACCTCTGGAAGTGCATGGACAGGAACAAAATTTGTTTAAAATTACTTACGGAACAAGGAGTCACTTTTAGGTGAAAAATTAACTGCTCAGATGACCAAAACAAAGTGGCCACAGGAGGAAGTGCAGACCGTGAGGCAGGCAGGGTGGGAGGACTCCAGCATCAGTGTCCGGCAGTGATGGGGAGACCCAGGCCCAAAGGGTGAGGGGCCTGGCAGTGAGGTTTAGACTGAATGTCCTTTCCCTTCCTCTACTGGATACTCAGAAACGTCCAGGGCCCCAGAGGGAGCACGGCTCCCATTTCCCACCTCCCTTCTCCCTGTTTGTCTTCTGATGGGAAACCATGGAGAAGGTTGCAAGCTCTCCAGCCTGGCTGCAAGCTGGGTGTTCTCCTTAGCTGATCAGGAGGCCCAGAGTCCTGCCTGCAAGGGCCAAAGGGGCTCCAGCCTGGACAGACACCTTGACTGTTCTTAGTCACTCCAGGCTATTTTTTCCTAAAACCATCTTTCCCAAGGCCCAGAGCTGTCAGCCACTGAAGGATCACCCGTGATCCTCCGGTGGCATTTAAAAGTCACTGCCAGTAGAGCCAGGCTTGCTCCAAGCACCTCGCCCCTCTGCAAATCTGCAGATCGAATTTCAAGCCCTTGTGCAGGTGGGGGTATCAAGACTGTGACCTACCCCCGGACATAGCAATCTGGTGGCTGAGACCCTCTGCTTTCCAAATATAAACCTGCTTGTTTATTTTTTCTGACAGCTGAAAGAAGGGGAGGAAAAAGACATGGAAGTCCTTTCTCTTCTGGTTTCAGTCAACAAGAAAAAAGAAAGACTTGGAGCCCCAGCTGGCACGGGAGGAAGATAAATAAGAAAAAACAAAACATGTCCTTGTGCTGCAGCAGAATGTTTTAAAAAGAGGTGAAAGACACAAGGTCAGGGGCAGACTTCATATTCCATCATTCCAGCAGCTTGGGGAGGAGGCGGGGTGCTAACGACTGGACGCTTCACGGGGAATCATTTTGGGGGATTTTGGAGGGGGGTGCATCTTAGCAGCCAAAGCACTGTGGTGTCCTTTCCAGGAAACACACTGGTTGTCCTGGCAACAGAGAAGTCCGGCCTCCAAAGTTCTGACAGGATACCAGGCTTGGCCTGAGATGCTCCCCCATGATTATCTGAAGCCAAGCCTTCCCCCCCTCCCCTCAGTGAGCTGGAGGAAAGGGTGCAAAAGTGTCAGCTCTGCACAAACACAGGTGCCAGTCCCTGCCTCTCCCTTGTGCAAGCAGCTACTCATCCCCCAGATTCATGGCTTCCCAGGGCTTTATGGCTGAGCAGGTAAAAATGCCAGAAATAGCTTGGAAGTGATCCTGCCTCTGCCAGCACCTGAGGGACCCAGGAGACCCGAGCCCGGTGGAAGGTGAAGGGTCAGCCAGGGCCAGGTACGGTACACAGTGCACTCTCTGGAGAGGTTAGCGGGCACAGGGGGCCAAATCAGAACACAGCAGGTAGGATTTTCTCCAGTCATCTCCCTCCATCCATGCTTGTTTGGGGTGGCTCTGGAGATGCTTCTGGATTTAAAGCCCATTTTCCCAGAGAGAAATATTGAAACACCCAGCCTGAAAGAGGCTGTCAGGGGTGAATCAGGTTCTCGCAGGAAGAGCAGGGGAAGTGGGAGAGAGGAGCAGAGGCAGCAAAGGCCTCGATCACATGGGCAAGAGCACTTAGCTGGCCACCACCAGGAGCTGGGCTAAGTGCTTGATGTGCATTATCTCATTTAACTCATTTTCTAGCCCCCCAGCAAGGCGGGTACAATTATCCCATCCTCAGGGGGTTGGGGGAGAAGAGGGGCTCAGCGACCTAGCCAAGGCCACCCAGTGAATATGAGGTAGAGCTGTGAGCCACACCTTGCAGTCTCCAAGGCCCTTCTCGCACTCACAGCACAAATACCAGGAGGGGGTGGACCAACGTTGGCAGGCAGGAGGGATTCACTGCTATTAATCCCTCCCCTTTCAGTTCCTGGCATCTCTCCTGCACCCCCTATTCCCTGCACATTCTGCGCTCTGTCCCATGGACCAGACCAGAGCCTTCTCTGAGCCCCCAGAAGCAGATGCAGCAATGCTGACAGGCCCCGAGGGTCTTACACTGCACCTAACATCACCACTGTCCTCTCTGGGCCCAGAACCATCCTAGGACATAGGTAGTAACTGTCCATTCTACAGCTGCAGGGCTGAGGGTTCAGCCAGGGCCAGTAGTACATCCAAGCTCACACAGCTAACAAAGGACAGAGCTGAGCTTCAAACCCTGGTCAGTCACAAGTCCCAGAGGTCATGTTGGACTAATGATGACGACTGGATGATGAGGAGGGTAACAGCTAAGCCTCCCCAGTTTCGTGCTGTGTGCTCTGACTGTGGCAAGCGCTCTAAACACATTAAGTTATCTTATTCTATCAACCCCTGATTGAAGTCCACGGCTATAAATAGCCCCACTTCAAAGATGGGAACATGGAAGCTGAGGTGTGAACTCTGCTAGGCAGACTCCAGAGCTCACACTGGTAATCCATAGGGTGCCCTGCTTCTCCAACCACAGAGACCCTGCCTGGCTCCCTGCCTATGCCCTGGACCCCAGAGGGATGGGCAAGCAGCACTGGGGTCTCAGTTTCCCTTTCACAGAGGTCAAGGCTCTGAAGAACACTTCTCCAGTCTAGGAGAAGCTGGTCCTGCACTAAGTCTGTGTGCATGTGTGTGTGTGTACATGTGTGTTTGAGTGTGTACAACCCTTCTCAAGCCTCAGGCCTGCACTGCTAGGAGGATATGCACACAACTGATTTATAACCCTTGTAGAAAGCAGAATTGCAAATCTCACCCACAAATCTTTCTTATCGAGGTACTGTGACAGGCAGACATGCTGTGAATTCCCAAGAACAAGCAGGCCTCCCCTCAGCCTTGGCTCCCTTCTGCTCCCTGGAACTTGCAGGGGGCCAAGGATCAGCTCCCTGAGGTCCCTCTGGCTGCTAGCAGTCAGGCCAGCTCACCCGGGAGAGGTGATTAGAAACCCTGGCTCCTGAACGCCCAGCTTGATAGGCCTATGGGCCCCCTAGCCTCTCCCACCACACTGACCACCCGCTCCGCCCTCATCTCTGCTCAGGGGGTGGGGAGCAGGCCCCATAACTGCCAGCCCTCACCTATCTCCCCGAGGGCTCAGCCCATCCCAGCTTGCACAGATGTGGATCCTGGGGGCCAGGGCTACCACACTCAGGTTGCTGCTCCCATTGTCCCCTCCAGGCCACCCCAGCATGGTGAATATGAAGCAAAAAATAAGAAGCACACTCTGTCCCCAGGCTCCACTTGCAATACCCTATCCACCCACCGGCTTCCTCAGAGGTCTCTGACGACCTACTCAGTCCCCTGCTGCCCTGTCCTGAAGACCAGTGAGCAAAGGTGGGCGGATGGGCAGTGCTGGTGATAGGGTGGGCTCAGTTCAGTTCTGCCATAATGTGCTGCATGACCCGGGGCCAGTGTGGCTGCCTTTTCTGAGGTTTCTCTTTTTCCTCTCTAGGAAGCAGGCTGGACTTGCCCCAGCCACACTGGGAGGATTAGATTAAGTTTAAGAGAGGCCGTGACCTTCAAGAAAGGCATACACAAGTACACATCCATACCCATGTACATAAGCACACATGTGTATACACAGCGACACACAAACAGAGGTCCCAAGGGTCAGGTGATGAGAATCCCCAGTCTCTCCAGGGCACACTGCCTGCCCTCTGAGGTGTCTCTTGCTGGCCTGACTCCAGTAAGCATCTCAGCTCCTCCTCCTCCAGCTCAGACTCCGTAGGCCCCAAACCTATAATCCTGGGCAGGGAAAATGACAGCCTTGCCCAGTAGCCGCCCTCACTGGCGGGTGGGGAGCCGGGCAGTGGCCACAGTGGTGGCTGGGAGGCGGGCCCAGGACAGGCAGCCGCCGTGGCATGAGAGGTCAATGGTGGGGCCAAATGCCATGGAGACTGTGGGCTGTGGGCAGAACACAAGGGAGACAGAGGGATAAGGCTGGCACAAGACCCCGGGCTGGCCCAAGCTGGCCTCTTGTGGGATAAGGGCCAGAGGGTCAGCGAAGGAAGGATGTCACCCTCATGCCAAGAAGGGAGTAGGGCGGCCAGGCCCCTGGACAGCCCACTGTTAGGACACTGAGCCCTGGCCCTGCCCCCTTATCTCCTTGGAAGCCTGGGAAGCTGCATTTTTAGAGTGGATTTTCTGGGACCTGCTGGCAGCTAGCTGGAAGGTGGCTGGCCAGGAATCTGGGTTGCCTTGCACAGGCAGGCGCTGGGGTCTCTGCTGCCTCTGCAGCACCCCTGAGCACTCACCCCACTGGCAGGAGGCCACCACTCTGCCAGGGGCACACTGACTGCATCAGCCACCCACTCACCACCTGTCTTCTCCGAAGCACCGCCCCTTAGTGGGTGGGGCCAGGAGACTGGTGTCCATTTCCCAAGGCCTGGATTAGCTGCTGGGGTGTTTCTCCTCTTGGCCCTTGCCACGGAGAAGTGCTACCAGGGAGCGACACCAGGGCACTCTCCACACCTGTGCATCCTGCTTGGCTCTGGGTCCAGGGCTATATGGGTCCTCGGTCCATCTCAGTGGAGACTGAAGCCTGGCCTCATGGGAATGCTGCCCCAACTCCCCTGCCCAGAGCCACAACTTGGGCAGGTCATTTCTGTCTCCAGCCTCAGTTTCCTCATAAAAGCAGGAAGAGACTGGGCTTGAGAGCTGGGCTAGGGCACTGTGGTGAGCAGGGATTGAGTCAGAGGTCAAGGCTGAAATTGGAGTTGGGTCAGCTCTGAGTTTCTGATCAGCCCTGTCTAAAGCAGGGGCTTTTGGTGGCGCCCAGCATCTAGACCACAGAGTGCCCAGCTGAGGCTGCCTGCTCAGAGGATGGTGGCAGTGCTTGCCTGGGGCTGTCTGGATGATCGGCAGGGCTCTCATGTCACCATGAGCTGGGAGAACAGGTACAGCTGACCGTGCTTGGGTCAGCCTGTGCCTGCCTAGGTGTGGCAGCTCTTGGGACACAGGCCAGCGGCACCCAGGCCTTGACCCCAGTCAGAGTCACAGGGATGGCCTATCCCAGGCTCAGGACCCAGGATGCCTCGCTGTTACTCCATAGCCACCACCGCTCCTACTGTCCCAGCTTGTCTTAGGAGGGTTCTGCTGAGAACAGGGACACTCCGCTGACCCGGTCCCAGGTGTGCTGCAGGGTGTGTAGCCTGACATCTCAGGGCCAGCTTCCCTGCTGGTGGGGAAAGGCTCCTCAATGTCTTCTCCCTCCGCCCACCTGCGACCTCCAGGATGGCATCAGGCATGAGCCTGTCCCCACCCTTGGCACCCCTCCAGGAAGAAGATGATGACAGGGCCAGGGGATGGCAGGTCAGTGCCAACCTGCTGATCCCTGCTGCCTCTCTCCGCCCAGGAATGGTGAACGGAAGCCAGGGCCCCCGAGAGCAGGCGGGTGGCACAAATGGCATTTGTTCCTGTAGCCTGCCTGCCCAGCGTGCCTGCTCACCCACTGCCCGGTCCCACTTGCCTTGGCCTCACCAGCCCCTTCCCTGCCCCCTTGCCAGTCTGAGATGGCTGTCGCCATGGCAACCCTGCTCATTCAATCCAAGGATAATGAAGCCAATGTGTTTTTCATTTCCATGAGCTCGAGTGCGGAGCAGCGTGGAAAGGCGGCTTTCCCCTTTCGCCCCTCCCTCCTGCCCTGACCAGCAGAGGGACAGACATGGGCCGGCAGGAAGGAGTGAGGCCTGGAGCCACCAAGCTGTCAGCCTACCATGGCAGGCATGTGGCTGGGCGATGGCAGCTAGAATGGCAGCGCTCAGACTAGAAGAAGTAGCTGGGCATCATGAAAACAAGTCAGGGTGTGGAAGCCAGGTCAAAGGGCTCCATTTCAAGCTGTGTGATCTTGGGCTACTTTCTCTACCTCTCTGGTCTCTCAAGTTCACCAAAAGCTACCTGGGTCCTACCCAGGGCCCCTGGGCCCCTATCTTCTTATAGGAGGGGTCTATATTTTCTCAGCATGAAAATGGGGCCAGCAACTGTCACCTGCTACTACCAGGAACAATGCACCAGAAAGCTGGTACACACAGTAGGCATTTTGTAAGTGTGAGTCTCCCCTCTCTTCATCTTCCCTGGCCCACACAGCACAGAGGCAACAGATGTTTGGGAATCTTCCTGTGTGAGTCAGCGGTCAGCTGGCCCTGACACCTCGCCTTCCTGCAGGCCGTGGCCCAGGACCTGCCCATCCCACTGGGGGTGAAACCGAGGCCGAGCAGGGTGGGGCTGGGTAGGAGGCAGGGCATTTCTGTAGCCCAGCCTTGGAGCTCTGCACCCGAGGCTGCTGCCATGGCCACCTACCCTGGCCTATCTCTACTAAGGCAGGAAGCCAAGCATACAGGTACAGGAACCTGGTTGCCTCTCCCAGTGATTCAATCATCCTGAGGCTGGTGGCCCTCTCCTGTTTGGGCTGACAGATGAGAAGGCAAGGAGCCTGCCATGGAAAAACCAGTGCAGGACTTGAAAAATGAAATAAACCTGCCAGCAGGGAGACAGTCTCCATCCGTCCTCCGTAAAGCTGTCTTAAGGCCACCAAGGATGCCAGTGATGGCTCCTCCTGAGCCCCCTGCACCCAGCCAGGCTCCAGCCTCTGCCTGGGGAGAGCTGGCAAGGAGGGTACTGGGAGGCACTGGGTTAAAGTGGCAGGAACACAGCACGGGGGCTAGGGGTGCTGAAGTAGACTCCTCAACACCTGCATATAGTAGATGCTCAGCAGAGGCTGTCTGTGGGTGACTGAGTGAAGGTGCCCAGCCAGTAGAGCTCATCACAGCCTGCCTGGATGCCACTGAAGAGGCCAGAGGCACGTGACAACCCAGAGCAGCTTGCGTCTCTAGGAACCAGCGTCCAAGACAAGCCAGTGTCACCGGGACCTGCACTGCAGGTCAGGGAGTCTCCCCATAGCGGCCTCAACCCAGGCCTGAGGCAAGCAGACTGTGCAGGGGATACTGCCTGTCCCTTCCTTGGGCCTCCGTGGGGCCATTAGGAATCATGCCAGAAAGTCAGGGGTGATGGTACACTCTTAATTCTAGCACTCAGGAGGCTGAGGCAGGAGGACTGCTGGGAGTTCAAGGCCAGCCTGAACTACATAGCAAGATCCTATCTCAAAAAAAGGAAGAGAAAAAAAAAAAAAAATCATGCCTGAAACTTGCTTGTGACGTAAGTCCAAAAGAGAAGGAAAGGGAACAACAAAGTGACCAGAAGGAAACACAGCCAAATGTCATCCAGCACGACCTCTGGTTTGGATGATTACATCAATTTCATTTCTCATCTTCCACTTTGCTGTGACCTCCAGGCCACCTACAACAAGCACGTGTCACTAGGGGGAAAGGACATTATAAAGTTGAAGATCAATAAGTCACTTCCACTAACAGCTGCTTGTGCCAGACTCCCCCATTTATAGGCCAAAGTCAAAGAAATTGATATTGAATGAGGTGGAGCAGTTTCCCTGTCATCCAGCTGCCCTAAGAGGGCTCCCGCTATGGCCTGCAGGTCCCAGGAAAAGTCAGGGCAGGAAAGAGGGGACAGGGTCTGGATCCCCTCCTTTCTTATGTGGCTTTGGGCAACTACTGTCCATCTCTGTATGCTGGTGTCCTCCTCCTGCCCTTGGCAGCGTCAGGGCAGGGGCCAGGGCTAAGAGCTGGGCGGGAGGGAAGAGGGAAGCCAGGAGCGATGGTGCATTCTTAATGGTGCTGGGGAAGTTGGGCGCAGGATGGCGCGGGGAGCCTGGCTGGGAGGCTGCAGGAGGCTCAGGGCCAGCTTTCACCCCCTGTTTACAGTGGAAACACAGACTTAAAAAGGTTTCACTTTTCCACTGTTTTTGTGGCGGGTGCTGCGGGGAGCAAGGCTTCCTGAGCCTGAGGCCAGCTTTCCAAGGCCACACCGAGTCCAGCCCTGCACTGGCCTCCAACAGGAAACATTGTGTTTTCAATTTACAGGTCCCTGCCAGGCTCTGCGCCTACAGACCCTGCAGTGTGAGCCTCCAGGCCCTGCTGCAGCCTGGAATCCATGAGGGGCCCTGCTCCCTGGCAGCTCCATTCCCCAGATTCCACATCCTGGCCTCCCCGATTCTGGAAATGTGGAGAAACTGAGGCTCACAGAAAGAAAGGCTTCCCAAAGCTACCAGGATTCTACACAAAGAAGGCCCTCACCTCAAACTGGAGATCTTTAAACAGGGTCCCTGGCAAACTGAAACCATCCCATGCCTCACTGAGGACAGCTGACACTACCGTATGCTTATCACAGGCCAGGTCCCAGGACATCATGGAAGCCACAGGACCAATCTGCGAGCTGTCTGGTCCACACATTGCCTAGGTGAGGAAACAGGCCCAGAGGACTAAGAATGCTGGGCCACAAAGCTGCTGGGCTGCCCCATCCAGCCTGCCTCGGCTGTCCTTGGCTCTGCTGTTGCTGTTTGGGGTCACCTTCCCCAGGTCCCACTAGCAAGCTGGTCCTGCCAGCCCTGCTCATACCCAAGTGCTTCTGGGAAATTCCAAGTGAACTGAGATGCTCACAGCAGAAGTGTTCATGCATGTAGTATGCACAGAATGTGTGGGTTCCCAGTCCATGGGAACCATGTGGAGGCTCTAGGGACTGAGGAGGATCCTTCGGGCAGTCCAAAGGGCCAGAGAAATGTGTCCGTGTATGCAAGGGATTTAAGAATGGGGCGGGACACACATGGTGTGCACACATGCATGCACACTTCCAGAGCTGACTGGAAAGTCCTCGGACAAACCCGCTCAATGTGGAGGTAGAGACAGGGACAGAGGGAGCCCTTAGAAGGGTGTCCCTTTAAGACGAAAGGGGACAGACCAAAGATAGCACAGCAGAGTGTGGGCAGAGAGGGACAGATGGGCACCCAGCCCCGGCACGCTCTCCAGTTGCTTTGGGTCATGTGTTAGGTGAGACTGCTGTCACCCTGGTCTCTCTCTGTGTCTAGGTACTGTGTGACCTCAATGTCTAGGGACAAGAGGATACCCTGGTATCCAGCGCTGCACACCACCCTGGGTGCTGACTTTGAGCCTCTTCAAAGCCTTGCCCGGCTCTTGGCCTCAGTTTTCTCCTTCCTGCCACAGAGGCGGGACTGACATATGCTCTGATGCCTCAGCCTCTAACATCCTGTGTCTCTAGGGATTCGCATTCAGTTGGCATCTGTGTGAGTTGCTGGCCTGCGAATGCCCTTTCCTATCCTACCCCATTTGAGTACTTTGTTAAAATCCCAAGCTCCACCCACACTGGGCTTGGATTTTAAAGGCCAGACCTGGACCAGGACAGCTCAGCCACAAAAGGGATCACCAACATGAGCACCTTTCCTACCAGCACCCACCCTGGTTGCTTTTTGCTCTGGGATCTAACATGTTGGGTTTCAAGGAAAGCCTGGGGAGAAATGGTGCCCAGTGTCTCCTTACATATCCCAACCTGTGCTGGCGCCCCAATCAGACAGAGCTGTGGTCCGGAGGACCCGTCCCATGCTGCTTCTCCTATCCAACTGTCTGCAGGTCACAACTGGTGCCCAGGGACTGTGGTACCTGTCTGTGTGCACTCCTGCTGTCCTTTCTAGATCCTCGCATCCTGACCCTTGCAGTGGGCATTGCATGTGTCAGGCAGCCTTGAGGCTGACTCAGCTGGCTGGCAGGTGGATCCCCAAGGCTGTAGGCTGGCTGCCCCAACAATCCCTGCAGAGTCTGGAGGGCCCAGGTACTGAGTACCCAGCCCTCTAGACACCTAGTAAGAGCCTCTGGAAGGAAAGCCCAGGGTTCTGATGATTACAGACCAGGTTCATAGGAGAGAAAATTCTGACGCACCTTCCACAAGCCTCCTCTGATCCTCCTGAGTGGCAGGTCCGCACTCATCCCCCACAAAG
Source organism: Cavia porcellus (assembly GCF_034190915.1). NCBI lineage: Eukaryota > Metazoa > Chordata > Mammalia > Rodentia > Caviidae > Cavia > Cavia porcellus. Next base: position 36,159,792 of record NW_026947511.1, on the reverse strand, counting down.
CTCAGGCAGGTGCCCTGTGCCAGTGGGGAGGCTGAGGGCTTGGCCTTGAACGTTAGATGCAGCTAGGCTGAAATTCTAGCCCCATTTCCCAGTAGCTGTGTGGCCATGGCCATTTTACTTCACTCCTCTGCTATTCAGTTTCTCATTTTTAAAACAGACTTCGATGAAGGTACACTAGATGACGCATCTTGAGTAACTGGAGTAAGTGGTAATGAACACAGCTATCACCAAGACTCCCCAAACACATGACACGCTCGCCAACAGTCACAGCACGACACAGTGACTGACTACAAGAGCTGGTGGCCTTGGGCAGGTCACTTGCTCTCTTTTTGCTGACTGAGGTCCATCCTTAAAACTCTTCCTTCTAGAGAACCCCTCCTTACCACCAAAGCAGCAGGTTGTTCCAGCAGCTTGGTCACCAGGCTGCCCTCTGCCCCTTAGGTCCTGATCTGCTCCTACAGCCACCAGAGCAATGCTACCCCCCTGCTGAGGAGCTCCTCACGGATGCCTCTCTCACAGGGCCAGCGAGGGCCCTATGGTCCAGCCCTAGGGAACCCAGCCCCAGGCACAGGGAACCTGGGGTCTTGGGTCAGCTCCTTCTTGGACCAAAGCATGCAGATTTGGAAAACACATGTTGTCCTAAGATTAAGCACTTTTAATTCCGGCCCAAACCTGTTCTGACTCACACTGCCTCCTCCCTGGCTGGCCCCACGCTCATTACCATTTAAACACCTGAATTATCGCACTGCCTGGCACCGAAGCTTGGCAGATAATTTACTTCCGTTACAAAAGGGCTACAGGGGGAGGGACCCGTTCTCTAACCGATGGCAGTCAGCTTTGGGGCGGGCAGGCAGGCGGAGGTCGGGCCTGTGTGAAGATCGATAACAAGAAACTTCAAATGAGGTTCTGGAGAGTGTGCGTCCTCCTCCTTGTGTTCAGAGAGGTGCTTCTGGGGCCCTTGAGCAAACAATCAGGGTGGAGGAGGTGACGCCCAACTTAGGTGTGTTGAGGTCACAGTCTGAGGATGCATACTGTACCCCAGCTGCTCTCCTGATTCCCTCTGCCTCAGTTTATTCATCCACAGAATGGAGATGATTATGGTCCCCACCTCCAAGGGCACCACTGTCATGGAGAGGGAGGATGCCAATGCCATTATTATTATTAATAAAATATCCTAGTTGTTACCGTCTCTGGGTCCTGCAGTCTAGTTGGACTCTGCACTTCAGTGACAGATGTGTGCTTCCGTCTTAGGGGATCAGGGATACGTAGCATCTCTGGACATATGCCCGATGTCTGATACCAACGTGCCCCACAGAGACTACCACTATTCTGCAGCTGGCCCGAGCACCCTCGCCTACTAGGTCCCTGCTCTACCAGGTGCCACTAGGCAGTGACAGCTCAGGAGGATGGCCAGCGCTTGTGTGTTCCAATGAATGAGGCCAGCGGTCCCTTGGCTCTGTCCTCTGTCCCTAAATTCCAGCAGCCTGCCTCCTGTCCCTGCTGCTTCCTGGTCTGGGTTCTCAGTCACTCCACAGACGCATAAGTATCCCCTTTTCTCAGGTAGCATTTATGGGGTGACTATGCAATGAGGCTCACTACCTCAACACTCACGGCACAGCCACTGAAAGGTATTGATGATGCCCTGGTGCCCGCCTGTGGCTGCCTAACACCATTTCAGTCTGCCCAGCAGCCCCACGCTGCTACCTGCCTGGAAAAGGAAGGTGTATGCTTTGCCCACAATGCTCTGGTGCAGGTGCCAGCCCCTGCCTCTCCTCTAGCCCCACTCGAAGTCCTTAAGTATCTGAGTATGAGTGGCTCCAATACTCCTCCTCCAGGAAGCCTTCCTTGTACCTCACTCCCACAATCCCCTCCTCTCTGGATCTCAGCACATGTCCCTGTTTCTCCATGCGCTCATATCGTGATCTGCACCTTGAGCTCCCTCCTGGCTCTCCCAAGAGCAGAGCACAGGGCCACATAAATAGAAGGTGCACACTACCCACTGCGACCTTAGCAACTGCAGACGGAGTGCGCAGCAAACGAGGGCTGCCCTGCACCCACCTAGGGTCACCATGGCAGCCCTGCACAAGCTGGTTTGCACTAGCAGATGCTAGCAATGACAGGAGCTCTGGCCTTCATCTGAGTGACAGCACCACCCAGACCCTGAGCCCTGACATCATCCAGGTGGAGGGGTAAGTACCCGGCACTGAGTAATTCCTTCTCTGTGCCTTGCCAGGGTTCAGTCGCCTGAGTCTCCTTAGGACAGATCCAGCTTGTCACTTCCCTCACTCTCATGGACACTGCACAGTGGAAACCATGCAAGGGAATCTGGGCACTGTCCCTCCTCTGGAGCCACATAATATTCCTGGACATTTGCCATGAGTGGGCACCCAGGACTGATATGGATTTGGGGTGATGGTAAGGATCAAAGAAGGGACTAGTTTTTTCCAGGGGCTGCAAGGGATGGTTTCGGTTAATGCCACTGTCCTGAGTGGACTTCCCCAGGGAGCTGAATGGCATAGAGCAGCCCAAAGACCAGACTGTGAGCCCCAGGCCCACAACACTCCCCGCAGCCTCCCTGGGTGGCCTGGCAAGGCACAGGCCACACCAGGCCTCAGTTTCCCCACCTGTAACAGTAAGGGTTTTGACACTGATATGGCCCCAACACCCTTCCAAGGAGCCAGACAGCCTCATCACTCCTGTCCCCTCCTGTCTCTCCCTCAAGGAAACAACTCAGCTTGGCCGGCAGATAGCAGTGCGTATCTGAGTGGACTCTGCAGACTCCTGTCAAGTCAGAGGGTTCCTGGAAATCCCAAAGTGACGGCCACTACGTGGTACATCATGTTCAGGGGACAGCTCTGTCCCTGGGGCTCTGGAGCTGGCAGGAGGCTGCAAAGCCAAATATTCTGTGGCCAGAAGGAATGGGGCTGAACAACAGCCTAGAAGGGGAACAGAGGGAAATGCCCATCAGACTAGCATGAGGCTTTATAAGCCCTGTTTATTAGCACAAGGGCTGAGCCACACAGAGACACAGAGGCACTGGGCCTTGACTGTGCTCCTGCAGTGGGGACACGTCACTGTCCAAGGTCCCCCTTGGAGGCTGGCTGCCCTTTGCAGGCTCAGGTGTTATTTGGGGCATGCGTTAAAAATGCAGATGCCTTGGGCCAGGGATTTAGCTCAGCGGCATAAGCGCCTCACTGGCACAAGGTCATATGTCCAATCCCTGGTACAATAATAATAATGATATAATAATAATAATAATAATAATATGGCTGGGTCTAATTCCAGACCTACAGAATCAGACTCCGGGAGAGATCCTGGGAACCTGTATTTAAACTCGCACCCAGGTTGGCCTGTGCACATGGGCAGACTGGCCAAGCATTTCCTCTACCCAGAAGTGTCACTCCCAAAATTCTCACTCGAGAGCTCAAGTGAGGACTAGAGAGGCCAGTGTCCCGGGGGAAGGCATGGACTGGAACCCGCCACACTGTATCCTTCACATCCTGAATTCATAGCCAAGTGGTGGTTGGTTAATTCTCCAGCAAAGGATGTGTTGGAGCAGCAAAGGATGTGAGGAGCCACCAGCAGGCATAAGATGGCCTTTACCACCTCTCTGCAGCCGTGACTGGGGACAGGCTAAGCTTCCTCAAGGATAGAAGGACATTCTGTGTTTTTTCCACATACACAAAAAAATGTTCCAGATTGTGGACAGGTTCCAGTTCATCAAAGCCTTCCTGGCTCACTCCCCAGCCACCTGCAGCTGCTGGGCAGGAGAAACAGGAGCTGGCAGGGTGCAGGGCACAGTGACAAAGGCAGGGTGGGTGCCATGGGCACCCTAGTTAGACAGGGGGGTTGGGAGAGCTCCCAGGGCCACCCCAGGAGGATCAGTGTCTCAAAATAGACCATCACACTGACCCTTTGGTGGTCAGTGTCTGGCCTTTGATGGCCAGACAGATAGTTTGGGGGAGCATGACACAGAGGTTATGAAGCAGAGCCCTCAGGCTCAGATCGAGTCGCCGATGTTGCCTCAAGGAAGTGGCTGAAAGTCCCCAGGAGCTGACAGGCAAGATGTGTAGCTCCCCAAATGGGAGCCATGGAGGGTGAGACACATGGAACAGGAGATGCATGTGAAAGGAGGCTTCACAAGGCTTGGAGAACCCCAATTCCCTGCTCTGTGTCAACCAGTCAGCTCTCTGGGGCTCTGGAAAGCTCTCTAGGGCACAGCTCAGCCAGCAGTCAGAGCAGACGACAACACTGGGAAACACACTGATGTCACTGCTTGGGGATGTGGCTCTGAGCCTTCAAAGGACCAGAGAAGGAGACAGCAGTCTCCCTGGGCTGGGAAAGTGAGGAAGGCCCTCAAGGAGCTCCTCTTGGGTGGGCAGTGGCTGTCCCCATGGGAGGAGAGGAGCCTGGGATCTGACCCTTCCTGAATCCCCACAATACAGCCTGGACAGAGCCAAACAAAGTGGGTGGACAGAACTCACACAAGCAGCCAAGTGCAGCTGTGGGGGGCAGGGGCGGAGCTCCTAGGAACACATAGGAAAATCTGCTCAGGAGGGTGGAGGCTCTCCAGAGGCTGGGGAGGCACCTCACCTCCAAGAAGCAATTCCTGTGTTCCCCTCCAGCTCTTGAAGCCAGCATCCTTCACACCTGGAAACCAGGTTCAGTGGAGACCTCTACAAGTCAGACTGAGTCCTGGGTGACTACAGAGGGTGGAGGGAGGGGTATCCTGCTTTTCTGGGGTGGCTTTCACCCTATGAGCTCCTGTCACCACTGTGTACTCATTGTCTGGAACCAGGATGGGTGAGGGCAGGCTGGCCCCCATAGGACACTGTATATAGTGGCTGCCTTGGTCTGGGCTATTTGGGGAGTACGTGGGGAGCTCTGCAACCCATGAAAGGGAAGGGAATGGAACCCTTACCATCATGTATTCCTTTATTGTGTGAGCTTCTGCCACGGTCCTGCCTGCCTCTTCCTGTGCTGCGGGACAGGGGAGCGTAGCCACCAAGGAGCGCACACGCTCAGCAAATTCTTCCCCACCACACCGCCTTCCCCAGTCTCAGTTCCCCCACCTGCAGAGTGAGGACGTTGGCCCCTGTGAGCCTTTATCACCCAGTATGTTAGGAGCCACCGTGGGGGCTGCGGGGTAACAGGAGGGTTCAGCATGTGTGTCAAATGCCCCAGGTTTCCAAGGCTCAGTGCGGAAACAAGAGATGGAAAACGGCGGTGTATCCAATAGATCATCATTCCAATATGTAATCAAGCAGCCACGGCCACCAGACCAGCACAGATTTGCAGGGAGAAGAGAAGGCGGGAAGGAAGGACCAGATGTGCAGGAGAGGCTTCCAGGGAGCTGGTGCTTAGGGCCCTCAGGGGTGGAGGCTGTGTTCTCCATGTGTTGGAATCACGGATTGGGGTAGGTGTCAGGACCCTGGAGCACCTGGTGATAGGGGCATCTTGGGGAGGTGAAAGTGAAGGGGAACAGGAGTGGGGGGGTCTGCAGCCCAGGGCATAGTGAAAGGGGTCCTTGACCAGATGACAGTGGCTTTTCAGGCCGGGTACATGGCAGGCACTATGGGGATGATACTGACCTCATCCCATGGACAAGGACAGGGTAAGGGAGCTCCTGGGGGCAGGGAAATCCACGTCCCTGAGATGCCCCAGGATCCCCCCTGCAGCACACTCTACCCTTGGGGGAGGACAGAGTGTTTATTCATGAGCTCACCCACCCTCCCTCCAGGCCCCAGCTCCTGACACCTCATTTCTAATTATAGCAGGAATTCCATTAGCGCTGGGGGAAATGCCAGGTTTCCAGCAGCCCCCATCTCTGGGTGGCTGGGCAGCCATAGGTGGGCACTGAGCCTTCCCACTGTGCTGGGAGTGCCATCTCCAAGGGGCCCCGGTCCTTGGGGAGGGGCTGGTGCCTGCCCACATACAGCATAGCCTCCGAGCAGCTCGGAGTGCAGGAGGCTGGCTGGACACCTCCAACGGGTAGCAGGGTGAGGGCCAGAAGGACATCTCTGCTCTGCCCAGCCTGGAGATGACAGGAGCTGGTAACATAGAGCTGCTGGGTGGCCTGGCAGGTGTGGATCTGAGGGAGGTATAGAGAGGCTGGGCTCATGGGGACCTTAGGGGAGGGTGACCATACAGAGGGGGAGTGCTTGTTGTGAGGCCACAGGGAGACCAAGATAGTGATGGGGAGAGGCAGAATGGTGGAGACACAGGGAGACAGAACACTGTCCATCCCTGCAAGAACACAGAGACACTTGAGCACACACACGCAAACATGCAGAGGCCTAGCAGACTGGAGACTCAGCTCCCAGACCCCGGAGGTCCATGGCAGGACTGGCTGCTAGGAATGGGAGACCACAGCTCTGGAGCCTGGATGCCCTCATGCCAACTCTCCGTGGGTCGCTCACAGGCAGCAGGGCCGTCCTGGCCAGTGTGACTGGGGGTTGTCATGAGGATCTCAACAGGAAGCTTCTGGTGGGGGTCTGGACACAGCTGGGTCTCCCTGTTCCTCGGCTGCTCACGAATGGCCACACAAATTCCACATTGCACCACAGCCTGGCCTACGCCTCTGTGCTTCTTCCTGAAACCCAGAGCCTGCTTAAGCCCCTACTGGGGCTGGAACACTGCGTGGGCCTCTGGGCAGAGAAATGGGCCCACGGCAGGGTCAGAGCAGGGACACCCCAAGGCAGCGGGCTGCATCTGGCCAGGGAGACCTCCACACTACATCCACCTGGGGAGGGGTGGGGTTCTACCAGGGCTCCCCAAGACCTCAGGAGAGAACAGGCTTCCTCTGCTAGCCCAGCCTCCCCACTGCCCATCTCAGGGGGTCTCTGTCAGACTCAGGGATGCACCAGGGCCCTGGCCAGTCTGCTGCCCAAGCGTCCTCGGCAAACCCAACTCCAACTTGAGTATACTTAGCAACAAGGAACTTAGGACATCCAAGGAACAGCTTTTAAAAAATGAAATAAAATCATCCCCAAGAGCTCAGCCCTTTGGAGAGCTGAATTTGAAAATACCAAGGAGACACTGTCGTTTGCCATCATGGGCATTAAGCTCCCCTGGCCAGAGTCCCACAGGCCAGATGGTCTTTTCACCCTGGCCCACTGCCCTAACTGTCCCTGAGTCATAGGCTCTACCACCTTCTCGTTTAAGGACTGGTATCGGGGACATAGGGCAAGCATCTTGCTCAGTGAAATACCCTCAGGGCAGCTGCAGTGTGCCAAGCAGTAGGAGGTGGCAACGGAGGAACACTCATTCAGTATATTTGGAACAATAGTCTTTGTTTGCCCTTTACCCATTTTATAGGTTGAAAAGCTGAGTCCAGGGAGAGACAGAGGCTTTCCAGAGTCACCCAAGGAATCAAGGGTCAGGGTGAAAGGATCATGCTGTGGCCTGCACTGACCATCTATCTATCTCCCTGGCCTGAGACAAAGGGCAATATCCCCATGCTGCCAGGCCATTTCCAGGACATAGAGATGTGGATTACCACCTTTGCCTTGGAAGCAGGTTTTTTTCCTTCCTCCAAGGCTTTCTGTTCTTCATTCTCTTTTCTTTTTTCAAGAATAAACTCAAAGTGGCTCTTATGATTAATTACCAGCTGCCTCATGCCCCACCACTGGCAACTCTGCAAAGGGAATGAATTACCTTGAAAAACATCGGAAAAGAGAACCCACCGTGAAGGAGAATTTCAAAGGTTACCTGACAATTAGCAGTGGGGTCCCCCAGCAGACTGGAATGTGGGAAGCCCCCCTGGGGAGGGGTTTTCTGCCTTGTGGAGGCTCCCTCAGGCTCCAGGCAGCAGCAGGCTCAGGGGCTGAGCACGTGACTGCCCGGTGACTCCCGTTCTTGGTCCCCAGGGCATTCTGGCTGTCCAGTTTTGAGGACCTTGGTTCAAATCCCCACTCTGCCACTTACAGCTCGATGGTTTTCTTAGCCACACCAGCCTCTGGAGGAAGCCCAGGCTGGCCTTGAATTTACAGTAATCCTTCTATCTCAGCCTCCCAGATGCTAGGATTACAGGTAGGATTTCATCATCCTCTGAAAGATATACAATTAAAAATATTCACAGAACTGGGAGTGGTAATCCATGCCTATAATCTCGGTGCTTGAGAGATTGAGGCAGGAGGATAGCAAATTCAAGGCCAGCCTAGGCTACATAATAAGACTATATCACAAAAAGTTTCTTGAGCACTGTCACTCACAGCAGCCCATCTGCAATGGTATCACAATTGTCCTCATTTGTAGATGACACCCTATGGCAGGAAAGGGACCGACCGAAGTATACACACAGGAAACTGAGATTCCAGCCCCAGGAATTAGACAGAGCCCAGCATCCAAATTCCAAAGCCCACTGCAGCTCAGCCCTGATACCTGCCATGGGGACACTGGCTCCCCAGAGTGCCGTGGCCACAGGCAAGGCCTCCATGCTGAGGCAGGGGTCCTTACTCTCTGGAGGAGAGTGCCAAGGTACCACATGACCAAGAGCAGTGGGCTAGTGTGCGTCCTTGCAAATCCTCTCCTCTGCAGGCTGAGGGCCTCATAGGTCACTGTCTGGTATGTGATTAGGCATGACCAACCCTCCAATGCTCCTCTGTGATAGATACTGGTGTCCAGGCCACAAGCTACACATGAGGCTCAGCCTCAGGACCCAGCCACTCTCGGGAGCACATGAAGGACTCGGTCCTCTGCTGAGGCCAGGGCCCACTTCACGTGTCTCGTGGCATTGGTGGATGCTCCAGGGGATGGGGGATAGTGTGACTAGCATTGGGGGGACAGGAAAGCTGACATTCTGAGGATTTCTGTGTCCAGGTTCCCTAGACACAGCAGCAGGGCAGGTACTGCCATCCTTCCCCATTGACAGACAGGTAAAATGAGACCCACAGCAATTATACAAGGTCACAGTAGTCGGGCACCGGAGTTAGAATTTATCCCTGCAGTGTGACCTCAGCATTTGTGACCCACTGGCAATCATGCTATGGCTCTCTGTCTAGCTCATCGAGTGGGCCAGGCACACCCTCAAGACTCAGGGTGGAATGGGCAGGGCTGTGGCATCCTCCCATGCACGCTCCCAGCAGCCACATCAGAGACAGACCAGGGCAAAGAGGTGTGGGGCACACCAGGCCACGGGGACGACCCAGGGATGCTGCAGCACCCAGCCCCACCCATGGCACCCGTTCAGGCCACACCCTGTCCTCAAGGCAGGACTTTAGGCCACACAGGGTCTTGAGATCAGGGCAACAGTACATCCTTACCTCTGTGGTCTGAGAGTCACCAGGGTCCCCGGCGCCAGTCAGCAGCGTTAGGCCCTCAGTCCCGCTCCATCCTTCTGAAAAGAGAGCAGGGTCAAAGTCAGGGCAGTAGGATGTGGTCCCCATGCACCATGGCCCCCACTTGTTGTCCAGTCCCCAGCCACAGACCATCCCTAAAGGGGCAGTCACGTGTTCATTCAACACACGTCATGAACCCTCAGTGCTGTGACAGAGGTCCCCAGCTTCATGGGGACCCAGACAATGAGCCAAAGGGGGGGAAAAACAGTATCAAATTTAACCAGTACAAAATTACAAGTGAGCCCCAACAGAAAGAATGGTATGAGGGCTGCACAGCAGATACGATCACGTGGCCCCTGCAGGGATGTGAAGCGGGAAGCTGAGGCAGGATGAGTCATGCCAAGGTGCAGGACCAGCAGACTTGGCAGGTGCAGGAAGAAGGCCTGGCCTACGAGGAGACCTCGAGAGTGGGATGGGGGTGGGTCAGTGGGGATCTGTCACAAAGGAGGGGATGCTGCGGAATCAGCACAGTTGAGTGGTTCATGTGACCTGTTTGGGACAATTGGCAGGGCTGTGGAGGGACAGAGCTGGGGGGGGGGGGTGGGCACAGAAACCAGGGAGGCTGCTCCAGGATCCAGGAGGGATACAGTGGCAGCGGGCAGAAGCAGCCGGAGCTGCTGGGATGGGGTGGGACTAGCAGGAGGGAAGCCAAGGCTTGCCGCTTCAGAGGCTATGATGGGCCACTGCCCTGCACAGCTTCTGGGGCCTGGGGAAGGCCTCGGGCCAGGCCACTTTACTGCGCAGCAGGCCAGGTGCCCAGGGAGGCCAGGGTCCCCCAATAAGGCCTGGTGTCCGGCATCAGCAATGAAAATGATGTGATTCAAAACCTGTTCCAATCCCTGACAAAGTGTGTGGCCGGAACATGGATCTTGCCTTGGTTTCCTGAGGCGGGCTTGTGCAGGCATTGGAGACTCCCTTTATATAGATATACAGACCAGGAAAAGGGTCAGACTCGCAGGTGGGACCCAGAGTATCTCGCAGGGCCCAGTGTCCCCACCTTGCCACCAGGAAAGGCAATGACCTCACCTCCTGCCTCTTGGACACTGACAGCCACCAAACGCTACCAGCTGGAACATGAAGAGCCCTTGGGTTTGATGCCCCAGGGTCACACAAGCATCACAGTCTGGAAGGGAACCGCAGGGGCCTCCTGCCTCTCTCCCCGCCACCCACGGCTCAGGCCTCCCCAAGGCATGCTGGCTGCAGAGCCGCTGACAGAGAGAAAATCATTCTTTCGGCAGCTGAGACACAAGCCAGAGCTGGAGAGCTCTGGCTCATTCGGCCAGCACCACCCACCACGCTGCCGCTCAGCAAGCTCAGTCTAAAGCCTCACCACACTGGCCCCTTGGCACAGAGCTGAGCCAAGACACAAATGGAACAGAGGGGAAGAGACCTGTCCAAGGTCACACAGTGACAAGGAGGGGCACGAGGATTTGAACCAGTCCCGGTCAGGGACTAAGTCTATAATTCATGACTCATCTGGGAGAGACTTCTTCAAACAAAGAAGCAGTCACAGTTTGTACACAAGGCCCAGAGAGGTTCTCTGACTTCCTAAGGACACACAGCTAAGAAGCTCTTGAGAGCCTGGCAGGGATAAAGAAGCTACCTGCCCCAAGCCTGCAGGGTCCAGCAGCTGCTCACCAGAGGGAGTCAGGGCAGGACCATGACAGAGGCACCCACTCTGGCCCTCCCCTAAAACTCAAAGCCTGTGTGGGTTTGGTTAAATGGTGAGACAGAGAGGAGGCAGAGAAACATATGTCCCCAGGGGGACCCCAGCCCACACAGTCCACAGTTTAGGATAAACACAGCAGGGGGCAGTGCACAGCTGCAGACACCTGCAGCTCCCAACGGTGGGCAGGGCAGAGCAGGACAGAGGTCCATGCTGCACAGCAGGATTCTGAGGTTCCAAGGAGGACAGGCTTGCAGGGAGTGACCAGCCTGGGTCTGGGGCAAGGCAGAGGCTTCTAGGGGAAGGGACTGTCCCAAAACTAAGAAGAGTTCCCCAACCACACCTGACGTCCTGCCCACGTTTCTTCTGGGGATTCCTGAGAAGGAACTGGGTGGGGGGGCCGGCGTGGTGGAGGTACCTGGTCCAGTCCGCATACTGGGCCAGGCAGAGTGGAGCTGAATCCCTGTGGCACTGTTCCCTGCTGCTGTGCTGCTTCCGGGCCTGAGGAAGTTGCTCGGCCTCTCTGCGCCTGTCTCCTTTCTCAGCAGGATTAATTTTCCCTCCAGGTTGATGCAGTGACGTTGCACTTTGGCCACAGCACAGAGCTAATCATAGACCAGGAAGGGGTCACATGCCGGCAGGGTGCTCTGCTGGCCACGGCAGGGACACCCGAGCCCTCCCAGCACGTGTGCACACATGTACCCTGCACTCAGGCCACGCAGAAACAGGTGTCCGAGCCAGAGAGTTCAGTGGACAGGGACTCTGAGCTCAAGGTCACACACAGCGGAGTGGATCAGAACCACTGTCACGTGAGCAGCACTCACTTCTGCCGAACCTGCAGAGCTGACCTGAACTGGCTTAAGCCAAGCTGCACCGGAGGAGGCAGCTGCTCCTCCCATTTCGGAGGGGAGAAAGCTGCAGAGCCAGCCCCAGCCCTCCCCACACTCTCCTGGCAGCCAAGGCTTCCTTGCTTAGGTACTCTTTGGGCAGGCGTCCCCTGACATGACCTTAGGGGACAGGCCCATCCTCCCATGGTGGCCAGAGCAGGCTCCAGGAACAAGGCAAATATTTACCCCTGATGGTTACCCAGACCTGATCCACAGGCTCTGCCCGCCTCCCACATTCCTGGAATATGCGTCCTCTGACCTCACTGAGCTGGGGCCCTGGCTGGGACCCACTGGGGAGGAGCCCGGCTGCTGGCCACTCACTGCCCAGGGGAACCGCAGGTGCCTGGGTGAGCCAGGCCGGTGGGGTGGGAGCACCAGGATGAGGCCATACCAGGGCAGCAAGGGTGAAGCTGATGCCATTCATGCTGGGGCTCATCAGGGGTCCTGTCACCAAGGCTGTGCTCCTGACACCTGCTACTGAGCACAGACAGCCAGAGTGAGGGACTCAGTCTGCTCCTGCCTGTGGGCTTTGGCACAGCTCCCAGGGTCTCTGCATCCCAGGCAGATCCTTTCCCCAGGGAGCTAGGAGGTCCTAAATTATGGACAAGGCTGCCCCACAGGGCCCAGAGGTCCCAGTGAGAGACCTCAGTCGTACCTCGTGGATTCTGTGGTCCCTCTGCCCACCCTTCAGCATCTAAAGGACCACTTCCCTCCATAATGCCTTCTGTGATGGTCTCACAAGTGACCATCCCCTCCCTGAACTTCCAAACCATTCTGATTGTTTTCTTCCTTCTCATGTAGTTAAAATGGGGCGCTAGATTAAGTCACGAGGGCTGTACAGGTACAGAACTTGCTGCCCTCCTTCCAGACACAGCGGAGTAGAGCCCCGAGGCTGGGCAGCCCTGAGTGCTCCGTGGAGGACTGGACATCCTCTGCATCCCGTCCCAACAGCTGGCCTCAAGGAGCAGATAAGACAGACACACTTGCCAGGACCACATGCCTATAATTCCAGCACTCCTGGAGGCTGAGGCAGGAGGACCATAAATTTGAGCCCAGCCTGGGCAACTTCATGAAAACTTATCTTAACATAAAAAATTTTTTTAAAAAGGCTAAGGATGTAACTCAGTATGAAAGCCCTGGGTTCCATCCCTAATACCACACACAAAAAGAGAGGAAGGAAGGGAGGGGAAGGAGGCAGGCAGGCTGGGAGGCAAAGAGAGAAAAGACTCAGCAAGCTGGCAGCCTGGAGTCTGGGGAACTCTGGGCAGGGCTGCCTCAGAGCCACGAGGTGCCCGTGGGTGTGGAGGCTGTTCCCACTTCCTCTGAGAGCTGACCCTGCCCTGCAGCCCCACAGGGCCCTGGTTCCCTGACTTCCTCTCTCCAGCTGAAAGCACGGCAAGGGGATGGGGGTGGCAGAGCCAGGTGGGGAGTGCAGGGCTGGCAGGTTGGGATCAGGGGGAGGCGACAGATTTAGGCAATGTGCAGACCTTGTAAGTCCAGGTCTTGGGCAGTCCCGCCAGCACCTGTTGCTGGTCTTGCAGAGATTCTGTGTGTGCAAACTTCCTGAGGCCGGAGACCTCCTTATGCAAACCTGGTGCTCTGTGCTGGCACTGGGGACTCAAACAGAATGTGCTGAGAACAGGTGGAGTTCTCAGGACTATGGTCCCCAACATCTCTGATACCTGGTTGTCTCCTTAAAATGGGAGCCATAAACTATCTTCTAGGTGATCTCCATTTACCTACACCCTCAGGCCTTGCACTGGGACTGGGGACTGAACCCAGGGTCATCACACTGAGCTACATCATCCTAAGTTGTTTTTTAGATTTTTAATTATGAGGCAAGCTCTCACTAAAGTTGCCCAGACTTGACCTGAATTTGCAATCTTCCTGCCTCAGCTTCCCAAAATGCTGGGAGGACAGGTGTGTATTACCATACTGGGCTTTGTTTCCTTCTTTTAGCAACGAATGACCATGTCTTCTGTCTGCTAGAGGTTGACCGGCACCCCCACTGCCTGCAGTCTCCTAGGTGTCCTGAGGCAGAGAAGACAGGAGATGGATGGATGATTCTGAAGCAGTTAGGAGCATAGGACCAGAGGACGGGGGATGTGCTCAGCTGGGTGCGGGAGAAGCCTTTCAGAAATGTTGGGCAGGGGGGCTGGGTGAGGAAGAGCTGGGCAGGAGACAGAGCTGTGGGTAGCCTCAGTGAGCAGGAGCACTGTGACCCTGGGGCAGGGCTACATGCAAAAGCACTGCCCCGGGTCCTGCCCAGGCCAGATGTGCCATGTCTTCAGGGCCACCCTGGAGGACCATCTCCAGCAGATCTGGCCAGGGCTAGAATGTCCTCGCTCAGTCCATGAGCCCGTCCCCGCCCAGGGCATGAGTTCCATCCATCCTGTGTCTCCACCATGCTGAGATTCATGGTACCCTATGTGTGTCATCTCACCCCCTGCCTCAACTGTGGCAGTTGCTGGGTGTGGGGCTTGCACAACAAGGCAGGCAGGCTAGAGAGGAAGAAACCCGAGGTCTGTGGCTGTGACACACAGCCCACATACTGGGGGAGGCAAGCAAGAAGGGAATCCCCTCTCCCCAGGTCTTCCCTTCCTTGTCTGCCACATCAGATCCTGTACAGTGAGCTCAGCCTCCCTTCCCAGAGGTCTTTCTCAGAGGGTAACCTGGCCTGGAGTGACCAAATCAGAGTTCCTGGTGACTGCAGAGGATCTACCATTCCCAACACCAAAGATCTAAACTAAAGTCTGGTCTCTTGGCTCTGCCCACACTGATTGGCTCCACCCACTGTTCATATGGGCGAGGGGGGTCTGTCCATCCCTGGGGTGTCTCCAGCCCCAAAATCCTTGCAGCATAAAGGGCCTTCACACAGGCTCTCAAAATAAAGAAATAAATAAATAAAGTCCTTGGAGGTCCTTGGGGACCTGAGCCCGAACCTATCACCCTGCAAAAGAGGGACACAGCCCAGGAGGGACAGCACAGGCCCATGGCCAGTGTAGATTCGGGTCAGTGCTGCTATTGGAGGTAGGATGAAGGAGTTGAGGGTCCAACCTTGGCCCACAAGCAAGACACTGCTCGTATCCAGGGCCTGCTTGCCTCCTCTGAGTCAGCCTGTCTCGGATGCATGCAGGAAGGTCACAAGGCTGAAGGGCACGGGTTCCATCAGGGCCACACACAAGCAGCCCAGCACAGAGTGTTCCCAATGACCCCTTCCTGGGCCAGGGGCCAGGTCCTGGCTGTCACGTTCCCCAATCAGGCATCCCTCTGGGATTCTGCCCACATGTGGGCCCAGCCAGTCTGAAGCGGTGGCTGAGCCCCAGATGCATAAATGCTGGACAAAGGACAGCACTGTTCTTGCTGGTGGGAGGTGGCAGCTCTGAGCACAGGCTTTAATGTCACCCAGGCCTGGACAGAATCCCAGCTCTGCTGCTCCCAAACCAAGTGGCCTTTGCCAAGTCCCTGTGCTGCCCCCTGCCTCAGTTTCCTCAATGGGGTTGTGTGAGCAAAGAAGGTCTTACTGAGTGACAAGTGTGTAGCCCAAGCCCAATCTGCAGAGAGGCCAGGTGGCAGGAGCTCTTGTATTTACAGAGTCATCAGCTTCCACTCCACGGGTACCCAGGGGATCGTGTGGACTGTGAGTGCTCACACTTCCTTCCATGGCCATCCCAAGGCATCGCCCTTCTCGGACTCTGAGGAAGCCAATTTTCCCACCAGTATCTGTTAAGGGTGGAGTTTGTGTCCTGTCCTTGTCTCTCCCCACTCTCCAGGCTCCCAAAACTTCCTCATCTCCATCTCTTCTGCACCACATAGGAGAAGGGGTGTCTCCCAGGTTACTGGGAGAAGTCTCCCAGCCGGAGGCTGGATAAGACCAGCAATGGGCTTTGAGGAGTGTCCCTCATCAGTTCTGGGCTCTACTCAATGCTGGATGGCCCTGCTTCCCCAGGCAGTCTGGGCGCAGTGCAGTCTGAACAGCATCCACTCAGAGCAGGTTCTGGGGCCCCCCAAAGGTACTAAGGACCTCCCCAGCAGCTTCCTAGGTGAGCCCTTCGGGGCAGGCCTAAGATGCCCCTTGTCTTCTCCCAAATCTGGGGTCTCCCTTATTCTTTAGGAAGAGGGGTGCTATGGTTTGCATCTGTATTCCTATGCAGACTCTTGTGCTCATAGGCAGGGCTTTTGTAAGTGATTAAATTGTGAGGTACTATAGCTAAACACACTTAGGAAGGGGGGCTGGTAGGAAGAGGTGGTCACTGGGGGTGTGGCCTGGAAGGTTGATCTCCCTTCCTGGTTCCTTGTTTCGCTCTCCTGCTTCCTGGTCGCCCTGAGGTGAGCAGCTCTCCTCCGCCAGACCCTTCACCATGATTTCCTGCCCCGGAGCGACAGACTGTGGTCTAAATGCATGAGTTAAGATAAACCTCTCCTGCCTTACGTTGCAGGTATTGGGTATTTTGTCCCAGTGACAAGGAAAGTGACAAAGATAGGGGACTCTCTCTGTGCAGCAATCTGTTGGATTCTCAGGGGAGTGACCCCCTCCCTGCCCATCCATCCTTGGGATGAGAAATTGTCTGTCTTGGCCCTAGATGGGCCTAAAAGGAGAAGCCTGAATGGTGCCCTTTTCCTGTCTCCACAGCACCAGCACTGAGCCTGCTGGTACAGGTGTGGCATGGTCAGCATGTGTTCCCAAAAGTGCATGTGTTAGAGACTTGACCCCCAAATTCATGCTGATGATGTTTGCAAGTGGGGGCTTTGGGAGGTAATTAGGGTTAGGTAAGGTCATAAGAGTGAGATCCCCAAGTTGGCATTAGTGGCTTTCTAAGGAGGAGAGCCACGCTGGCAACCTTGCTCTGCCTGCCTGGCCACATGATGCCCTCTGCCATGGATGCAGCAGGAGGCCCCCATCAAGCATAGGTCAGTGCTGGGCTCTTGAACTTCACAGCCTCCAAAGCTCTGGTCAAATAAACCTCTAGTCTTTAAAAAGTATTCAGTCTCAGGCATTTTGTTATAGCAACAGAAAACAGACCAAGACAAGGCCATGGCAGGTGTGGCATGACCCACCTTGGACCAAAGATCAAGCCTGTTGACACCTGCACAGTATTCACAACACCTGTCACAGGCCAATTTCAATAGATTCTGTTTACAAACACTGCAGAGTCCCCAGAGGGATTCTTCTGAGTGGGTAATGTCACCTCCATTTCACAGGTACAGAAACAGCGGCTTGGAAACATGAAGTCACTGCTCAGTTTTAGGAAGGGGCAGAGCTGGATTTAGCACAGGCTCTGGGCTCCAGAACCCATGTGTTGCCTTCCTGGGGGCCTGGAACCAAAGTCTCCCAGCCTGACCTCAGGTACTGCCCAGGGATCTGATGTAACTGAGCTGGGCTGGGACAGTCACATTTTTCTGGAGAAAGGTACACACTCAAGGTGGGTGAGCCTGGTGCCCTGCTTACTAGTCCTGGGTTTTGAGTTTTTCAAAAAAGAGCACCACCCTCCCAGCAAAGCAGTCCATGGGCCCAGATGTGGGTGGGACAGACGAACAGATGGCCGGGGAGGCCAGTGCAGCACACAGCCAGATGACACACAGGCCCGGCCACCCCTGACTCACTACCACCATCCTGTGACTCCACCTAGTGCCGGCACCCCCACCCTCACTTGTACCCCTCAGCCTACTGCGTCCTCCTCGGTCCCTCCCACCAGGACGAGAAAGCCACAGACGGAGGAAGGAGCAGTGGGCCCCACCCAGGCTGAGAGGGACACAGGGACACCCAGAGGAAGAGGCGAGGGGCATGGCGCCAGCATTGGCTCTGCCTGTGCTCCGGGTGGTGCCCCACCCAGCTGCCTGTGGACAGACCTGCTAGGGTCTGAGTGTGTCCCCGGGAGTCCTAGTCCACTGTGGGGACTGAGGCTGGCCTGGGACAACTTTCCCGCCACTTGACTCCTTGATTCAGGTCCCACTCCACGCATGTGTGGCTTCTGCCTGCCAGCTCTTCTCCCCGAGGCATTCACTCTGGTCACACCAGTGTCTGGATTGTCAGCTTCCTCTGACTGTGCCTTGACTGTCTGCCTCTGCACTGTCACTCATGCCAGCCCTGCAGCCTGGAAGGTCCCCACGGTTTGACCTGAAGGGAAGAGTCACAGGGGATCCTCTGTGAACCCCCTAACTCCAGCTGACACCCCACCCAGCACCCCAGGATACTGCTGCAAGGCCCGGTGACACAGGTGCCATGAGGCTCAGAGTGATGTATTAAGGCCAGTGCACTGAGCTGTCACCACCCTGTGGGAGGGGCTTGTGCTGCCCAGGAGAAGGAGCTTCCCATGGTGAGTGAACTCCAGGTGGCTCTTAGGCTGTGTCAGTCCACCCAATGCCACAGTCACTTAGACCCACTCCCCTCAGTGTCCTGACCCTTCTTGACCTTCTTGTGACGTCCCTGGCTGCTGTCCCTAAACACAACTGAGCTGGGCTGGGCACACCTGGCAGGGACAGGTGGGCCAGGGCATGGAGAAGACCAGGAAGGAAACTGGACGCTCCTGGCTTCCAACAAAGCCCACTGACTGGGTCACCACGTTTCACCTCCCACCACAAGAGCTGGAGGATGCAGTGCCCTCTCAGTCTGGCTGGATGTGACAAGGGGCCTGGCACCCTGAAGTATAAACTCATCTTGCCCCAAAATCCCCACCCACAGGACACTCACAGCTGGGCAGAGCGGCTAGTCCCTGCTTCTTCCTACAAGCAAGGCTTAATCGGTGAGGGACTATAATCCCAGGTCTCCAGGACCAAGCCTCATTAGGGGGCCCCTCCTAGTCCTGCTCCAGGTCACCAGTATTCATAGGGTAAGGAGGGGTGTGAGTCCAAGCTCCTGCTGACAGGAGGGCTGGAAGGGTCGGGGCAGGTCAGAGGCAGGGCAGCATGACAACCAGAGGTCGGGTTTCCTTTCTTAAGAGGCATGGCTCCTGGCGGCAGCTCCCACGGGAACAGGGGCAGGGCCAGCCTTGGGAAGCTCAGGGTGGGACGGAGGTGGTGCTGGGCAGGGTTTCCCGTTGGGGGTGGCAGCCCTCGAAGAGGCTGGGTGACCTGTGTGGTGTGGCCCTGGGGACACGCCAGGCTGATTTTGCCTCATCCCTAGCCCAGGCCCATCCTCCAGCTGGCCTGGCTTCCTGTCTCAGTGGCCTCACCCGGCCCAGGGGAAAGGGAGGACCCTCAAGGCCTCTGCAGAAGCCAGTGCTCACCTTGGGCAGAGCTGTCAGGCGAGCCCAGTATGCTTAGTGGCCTCTGAGCCTCCCAGTGTTTGGTCCACAGGATGAGGCCCTGGCCAAAGTGTCACAGGAGCTGGGCATGCACCTCTCAGTGGCTACTACAGAAAGAGTCCAGAGGGGAGAACAGCAAGGGACCAGCAACACAGGCCCTAGGCCCCTTCCCTGCCCCTAGTGGCTCCCTCCATCTCCATCATGGCTGCTGCCAGCAGGCTACCTGGAAAGCTGGCAGGTCACAGCAAGACGGCCTCTTGTCTGGTCTGTGTCCACCACACACAACAAGCTTTTCTGCTTCAGCTGGGAAGCAATTGCAGATGGGGGCTGGGCTACTCTTAGGAGAACTCAGAGACAGAGCAGAGCTGAGAGCCACGGCCCATCCCAACAACCTCCCAGGGAAGGTGAGCCATGTTTGGAGGAAGGGGACCCACTTCCCAGCCAGATACACCTGCTCAGTCCTCAAGGGACTCAGAGACAGCTCCACCTCTCCTGTGGAGGAGTCCTGCTCTATTGCTGGGTTTCACCCTCCTGGATGGTGGCTGACACGGACATCACATGACAAGGTCACAGGGTTTCTGCAACAAAAGAGAACCAGGCTACAACAGCAAGAGAACGGGTGATAGATGGGTTTGACAGAGGATCTGGAAAGTAGGTGCTAACACAAATGTGCTGATTTAACCAGGGCTCACTGGGTGCACAGAAAAGTCCTGACTTCTGTGCTCTTACCACGGAGGTCAGGGCTCCACAGCACACTCTGGGGCACGGCAGGCTGTGGCCGTGTACATAATGCCTATTGTCCGGGCACGATGCGGCCTTTTGGGCACTTCCTGGCAAGAGGATGCTACTCTTTCTGTTCTGGGGGTCATTCTGTGATCAAACCCAGGGCCTGTTCTTGGCAGACGGAGCGGGGAAGGTCAGAGAACCTAGGCAAGACAGAAAACCAGAACAGGGCTGTCCTCCAGCCTAGGACCCTACACCTGCACAGCCCCGAATCACAGCCTCTTGGCCACAGCCAGCATGAAGTGCTTACTGAGACCAGGAAGGGAAGCAGTCATGTGGTAGCCAAGGGTTCCTTGACCTAGAAGGCAAGTGCATGCGTGGAAGGACACACATGTGCATATACACACACACACACACACACAGAGCCACTCACTGCAGGTGAACATGTAGTCCCGCAGGACAGGGGCTGAGCCAGCTCAGGTTTCTGAAGGACAAAAGATGGGCTGCCTTTCTTCACCCTTTAAAGCACTCTTTCCAAATTCTGGCTTTCCACTTCCTGGACACACTGGGGCCATGCAAGAGGGGAAGCAATGGGGTAAGGGGTGCATGCACCCAGCCTAGCTGCTGCCTCTGCCTGGTGTTTTCCTTCTGCCTTCCCCACCCCAAGGCCAGATGTTGGGCAACTGTCGGGTCAGCTGCTCCCAAGCAGCAGGGAAAACCCAGAGCCCTGGTCCGGAGCAGGGGGGCTGGGACTCAGCGAGGCACCAGCTGTCAGTGAGCTGCACCTGGGAGCTGGCTCAAGCTGGCTTCCACCATGGAGGGGATGCAGAAGCGGTGAGGAGGGGTTGTCTAGTCCCATCTCATAGATGGGCTCTGCCTTTGGTCTCTGCATGGGAAGGTCTGTGGCCAGGGGCTCCAGAGCCTGGTACCCCCAGAAGGCAGGCCTGGATGCTCTGTGGGTGCCTGTTCTACCTCAAGCCCAGAAGCCCACTGCACAGGCATTTCAGGAGGCTCCAGAGAATGAAGGTGTGGCCACAAGTTCCCGAGCAGAGGCACCTGCAGAAGCATCACAGCGTCCTTCCCACCGCCTTCCATCACGCCACTTAATGAATCAGGGGCAAGGCTGCACATGGAAACTACGTCAACCCACAGGATCCAACCCTGGGGCCCAGGCTTTTCCCCAGTACCCAACCCCACTACGCAGGAGCTGGCCCCCTGCCCCCAGGCTGGGCCGGGCCCAACCCTTGCAGAGCGTTGGACTGGGCTTCCCAAAGCCGGGCCTGCATTCTAAGGGTGCACAGGGCTCCCCACCACAACGGTGGCCCCAGCCTAGAACCAAGCCAGCTCCATATCATCCATCAGCTGCTTCTTGCTTGGGCACGGTGGAGCTCCAGGGTAGAAGAGGAAGAAGAATGGGCGGGGAGGTCGAGAAAGAGACAAACTCCAGGAAGCAGACAGAGCTGGTGAAGCTCAGCAAAACTGGGGAAGGCGAGGGACAGCCAGGAGAAGAATGAGAAACACAGGAAGAGGGAAGAGCCCTGGAGAAACAAGAGGAGGATGTGAGAGAGGATGGAGGGAAGGGCTGCAGGAGGCACAGAGAGCGAGAGGGGTACACAAAGAAAGAGGGGAGCACAACGGAGGGGAAGAAGGAAAGCAAGACCTGGAGGATGGAGAAATGGCAGCAGAAAGGCAGAGAGGCAACCTGGAGGCCACGGGAGAGGCAGAGGCCTTGGAAAACCGGGAGCAATGTGGAAAGCAGGGCCGCCCACCGCACATTAAATACCTAACAGGAGATGACAAATCAAATGGGAATTACTGCGGTAAAAACATAATTAGAAACTTGATTGAAGTTAAACAGAATTTACATAACACTGCAAATTAACTTTACATGGAAACTATTCACTGGGAAGGCATGAAAAGGCATTTCATTAGTAATCTATATTTAAACAATAGGCACAATGGAGCCCTCTGATGAAGAGCTCCAGGCTTCCCATCAGAGCGGGTGCCAGGGGCTGTTAAAGGACCAGGGGGTGTGGAGGGAGGCATGGGTGCTCCCGGCGGAAGTGGGCAGGGGCCAGGGTGGACAGGAATAGGGCAGATGGGAATCTGTTGCCAGTTCTGTGTCTGACTCCCTGTGTGGCCTTGAGCTGGTGTCTTACCTTCTCTGGGCTTCTATTTGCTCACCTTCAAAAGTGAGGATTTGGAGAAGCGGCTTGTGTGCCTGGATGGTTAGGTCTTAGGACAGCCTGGATAATGATATGGTAAGCCTGTGGGCTTTAGAGGCAGGCACCCCAGTTGAAAGGGGTCACAATAGCTGTGGCATCACATGCGCTTTGTTCCCTCTGGCCCTGGTTTGCCTGGCTGATCAGTGGGAATGCATCTGCCTCACCTGGCATCACCAAGACAGTTGAAGGAATCAGGAGTGCATGGGTGGAGCCAGATTCACAGAAAACCACTCTAAAGGCCCAGGGTTACCTGTCTCATCTGCCAAGCAGGCAAAGTGTGTTACCCGCAGCCACCAAGGCAACACGATGGAGCCCTGCACCATCAAAGCAGCTTTTGCTGCCTCCTCTGGTCCCAGAGGCAGAGCCAGAGGGCAACTCCCCAGCTCTGTCCCCAGAGAGCAGGTCACAGTCTCTGCCTAGCTGCACTGATTCCCAGCCTGGAGCTGTCTCATCAGCCTGTGCAGACCCATACAGCCAGGCTGGACTCTGCTCCCCTGGCCTGGATGCATGACTATGAACACCCCCTCACCTCCAGCTGCGCCTCCAGAACCTGTGGCCTCTGGATTCATTTTGGCCACCTGCCCCTCTCTGCACTTCCCTGGCGGGCTTAGTGTGGTGGACATTTGTGGCGCTAACAGCTTCGCTAGAGGTCACTGGTGCCATACCTGTCCCACCTCCCCACCTGTGACTGCCAGCTCTCAGAAGGGAGGAACCCTGTAGCTGCTCTGTGCACACCACCCTGAGCCCTGTGCAGGCACAGGGAGGGTGCTCGGCAAGTGCCCCCAGTGTGCTCCTGCTGCAGGCAGAGGGGCCAGACGCCAAATCCTCAGCTTGCGCTCCAGGAACCAAGAGCATGTCCTGGACAAGCGAGGAGACAGGCCACACCCATCCCATCCTGAACCAGAAGGGACACTGCTGAGACAGCAACTGAAAGACCGGGATGGAGAAAAGGAAGAGGCAGATACTGAAACAGAGACACACACAGCTCTCCCTAAAGGCAGAGGACAACTACTGTGAGCTAAAGGCTGAGAAACATTCACCCCAGGGAGGAGGCGGCACAGTGCTTGGATGAGTGTCCGTAGTCCATGGGTAGGCAGTGACCGAGTCCAGAGCATCCATCAAGTGCTCCATATAGGAGAGGGCCATGGTCAGAGCTGCAGAGGGCTCAGGAACTCCCCAGAGGTAAGTACAAAAGTGGACACCCCACTGGGTATGGGGGACCATGCCTGTAATCCCAGCACTTGGGAGGCTGAAGCAGAAGGATCACTGTGAATTCAAGGCCGGCCTAAGCTACATAGTGAGTGCAAGGCCAGCCTGAACCACAAAGCAAGGCCCTGATTCAAAACAAACTACGAAAAAGTGGACAAGAGGCTCAGCTGGAGTCAGGGGACCAGGAAGGGCTGGACATGAGCTCATTCTCAGCCCAGCCAGATACTTGCAGGCCTTGGTGCCTGTGGGGGTTAGGCTGGGGAGGAAGAAGCCCTGCTCCCCACGCCCTCCCCACACATGTGGGGTTACTGAGGTCTCTGGGTTCCCTCTGCTCCTCTGCCTGCAGTGCCTGTCCCTGTCTGCCCGTGCAGTGTGCTCCTGCTGCCCTCTCTCTGCAGGGCTGCTCCTTCCTTCCTACCCTCTCCCAAAGCTTCTGCCCCTGTGGCTTCCTCCTGAGGACCGTGACTCAGGTCCCTGCCACCTCTGGTCCAAGCTGCCTCCACCTCCCTCTAGACTAGTGGCAGTTTTTGGCCACCTCATGCCCCAGGCTTGCTGCCTACGTGCCGGGTCCACATAGTGTCTGACCTCACATAGTATCTGTCCCTTCCTGAGCACCAGCCACACAGCCTTGTGCTCTGCCCTTGATTGCTAAGGCCACCCTGGCTCACTCACTGATGGCTGGTGGCACTCACGCCTTATTCTGTCAGAGGCTTCCTTCACCACCCCATCGGAAAGCACTTCATCTCAACTGGTTGGCTCTGTTCCGTTCTCTGGCTTAATCCTCCTTTTTAAAACTTAGCATTAAACGGGGCATGGTACTGCATGACTTAATCCCAATTCCTCAAGAGGCTGAGGCAGGAAGATCACAAGTTTGAGGCTAGTCTGGGCAACTCAGCAAGACCCTATCTCAAAATAAAAAATGAAAAGTATAAAAGCACTTTGAGGGGGAGTTTTTTCTGTTTTAAAACTGCTACATCTCCCAAACATCAGGAGTCCTTCCTTGTCCATTCCCATCCCCTCATCCAATCACAAACTCCACACAGCCAAGCACCACCACACCGGAGGGGCTGGGCTCCATTGCATGCTGTGTCCTCTCAAGCAAGACTGGATCTGCTCTGTCTCCAAAACCCAGCCCTTAGTGCAGGGCATGCCTTCTGTAGGAGTCAGTGAGTGACGAATGAATGAAGTAGGAAATGGGTGGTTGGATGGATGGATCTATGGATGTATGGATGGATAAAGGGATGGATGGATAGATGGACAAATAAGTGGATGGAAGGACAAGTAGGTGGTGGAGTGGGTGAGTGGATAGGTGGGTGAATGAACAGATGGATGAATGAATAGGTAGGTGGTTGAGTAGGTGGATGGATGGATGGATGGATGGATGGATGGATGCAAATAGGTAGATAGATGGACAGATAGGTGGTTGAGCGGATGGATGGATGGATGGACAGATGGATGGATAAATGGCTGCATAGATGGACAGGATGGTCATGTAGATGCATGAACAGACAGAGGACTGGGTAGATATATGGGTAGGTGAGTAGATGGATGGGTGAGTCCCACCACAGGCACCCAAGGAAACTAAAGATCACTTAAGTTTAACAGCAACACTTCTCTGGCAAAGACCAGAGGTAAAATTCAGAGTGTAGAAGGTGATGTAGTCGACAGAGTAAAGCCAAGTGTGGCTGGGGCTTGCTGTGAGGCCCCTGGCAGCCCATTAGCCCCCTATACCTCGGGTGCGGGCCATAACTCTTGCCTAAGGTTCCCAGGGAGATGGCACCGAAGACAGCCACATCTGGTGGAAGCACATCTCCGCCAAGTCTGCTTAGCCCATCCTCTCCTCACAAGCCCCACTGACCTTGGGGCCGCATCACGTTACATCCCCAAGGGCTTCATCCCTGGTGCTCTAAGTGGGCCCAGCAGCTAGTGTGGCTTAACTCAAAGATCAGTCACTCCTCCTGATTCACAGGCCCCTGGAGACTGGGAGGGAGGAGAGAAATGACACCCATGCCCATTTTAGAGACAGATAAACTGAATCTCAGTGTGTCTATAGCAGGACAGACACCACAAAAGAGCTATAGGAGCCCTGCAGCCAGGTCAAGGAAGGCTGGGAGAAAGGCGATAGCTCTCAGCTCTGGTCTGCCTTGTCATCGCCCAACTTTGCCCTGCCCAGGGCTTGGGAGGGATGGTGGCATGGTGGTGTTACCTTTCCGGGTCAGCAGCTTGGGCACAGGCAGCAGCAATTCTCCTCACACCCCTTGCAGCATTTCTCTGACCCTCAGTGGGGCCCTCAGCGTCCTCCTGGGGACACAGAGGAGAGACAGACACGCTGAGCAGCCAGGGACACAGGCAACCACCCACTCCCTCCCAGCCCTGGCCTCGCTCCTGGGTTATCTCAGCGGCCTCTGGGCCCCTTCAGCACGCCCGGGATGCCTGATTTATCACAACCACTGTGTCTTCCCCGCCCTACCACACACCAAAGGGCAGGCTCACTTCTCCTAGTGGGATTTTTTAAAAAATGTACGTACATCTAACTTCTGCTTCTTCTGGAGCCCAGGGACTTTGGTTATCTTTTTCTTCTTGGTAAGAGCTACAGAAAGCCATCGCCTTCCTGTGTGGCCCCCAGGCAGGGTGACAGAGAGAATTTGTTGAGGTATTTTTAGCAAGACATACAAAGCCCTTGCTTGGTCACCTCTCTGTGCCATGTCTGGTTTTGGAGAATTATCTTACATGGCTGGTCATTGCCTGGCCATTGCCTGTCCTCCCAGCAGCCACTTCCAAAGCCACTCTCTGACCCCTGCCTGGATCTCTATGGCATTATGAATTGCTTACCAGGTCTCCAGCTGACAAAAACTTGGCATCATTTTTCCAGTCCTTTTCTTCCTGTTTTGCCTATAACTAGTGGAGGTGGGGACCAGAAACAGAAGAAAGCAAGACAAGTCCTATGACCAGTTACTTTCTGTCCCAAACTTATAGCTTTCTCCTGTGTCCTTCATGATTCTTGGTTGGAAATGAGGCTGAGACGGGAAGATGTCCCAATTAAAATGCACCTTGACTTAGGCTCCTTTTTTGAAGCTCCAAAAATACCTGGCCTTGTCCAAAGCAATCATGGCCATGAAATAACTGGTTTGATATGCTAGTTACATATTTCTTATACACCTTCATAAATAGATAATTCATGGGATAGAGGCCTGCGTTCTTTTCAGCATTAACCAAATCTAGAATCTTGTCAGAGATGGATGAAGTTTCCCAGGTCAAATTCTGGCAAACTTGCCAGGGCGCAGGAGCCATCTCAGTGAACACAAGGAGAAAGACGTGTGGAGGAGAGCCAGAGAGCTGACAGGAACCAGTGCCAAGGAGAGGGCTAAAGGCCTGGTGTGCTGGATGTTTCCCTACACTGGGCCGGATCAGGCCTATCCCACACTTGAATCTTATGTGAGAATCTGGGTGGTTATGTAGAAGGCCTCCTAGGGTATTGTGTTCCAAAGGGGGGCAGCAACCCAAAGACCCAGGGCCCCAAGATGGCGTCGTTTCCCAGCATTCCCTAGGGCCTCTGACTCTCTGCTACCCCTAATCCTACAGCCTACACTCTTAGTCCTTGGTTTTGTGGGCTCTGGGGACAGCTGCAAGCCCTCCCTGGGCCTCGGTCTCCCCATGTATAGTTAGGGGGCAGACCCTGGAGATCTTGGTGTCCACAGACCTTGCACCTCAAGGCTGCTCTCTATCCTTCCCTGTTCTGCCTGCAGGCTGAAGACCCCAGCTGGGCTCCTGGCTGGCCCTGCTGCCCGCCTCTCCGGCTGAGAACAGGATGTGGTGTGAGGAGGGGACGGGAGTGTGGGGTCGGGTGGGGAGTGGCCTCAGGACGGGACTTCCTGAAGCCAGATCGGTTTACCACAGTCAGTTGGGCCCAGGACCGCACAGCTGTGAGTTATAAATGTCCCTGTCAGAGCCAGGGCTGGGAGGCCCTGCTGCTGGGGAGGCACACAGGGTCCCTGGCGCCCATCCTGGAGGCCTCCTTGGCCATTGTCTGTCTTCTTGGTGGTTCCTGCCAAGTGCCAGCCCCATGACCCTTGGCCTTGCCTCACTCCTCTCTGAAATGCACTGATGATGGGGTCTGATGCCACCTCCCTGCCCATTCTTTGCCCCTCCAGGTGTGAAACTTGTGGTTCCCACGATCTTGAGAGCCCCCAAAGAGCAAGGCACGCCCTGAGCCAGCCTGCACAAACCCTGGGCTTGGAACTCCGCCAGCACCCCCATGACAGCCGCAGGGGCAACTGCTCCAAATCCGAAACCTGCTTCCCATGGCCCCAACTGCCCCCCAGGCCACCCACCAGGTGCTGAGCAGGGGGCGGGTCCCAGCTAGTGTGTAGGGGGCTCAATGTGGAAATCGGGGCTGCGGGAGACCTTCCCAAGCCCCATTCTCCCTATGCCCCATCTCTCAGGCTCTTGTAGTGCAGGGTAGCAGGAGGCCAACCATACTGAGCATGGCTGTCCTGGGCTGAGACATTAGGTCACTCTGACCCCAGGCCAGGGCCACCTTCCTGCTGGGGCCACCAAGGTGGGCAGCACAGAGCCAGCCACAGGAGCACCACAACCAAAGCAGATTGTGGTTCAGGTTTATAAGGACTAAAGCCTCTATGGCTGTTTTGTTTTGTTTTGGAGTGGGGGGTCCTCTTTTTAAAATATATATCGAATTACAACCATGTATTCAGACTCAGAAATCACAGAAAATTCCTGGAGTCGTAGGGAACCAGGCACCTTTGTCGTGCAGCCTCAAAATGCTCGCAGTGAAATATTGCTGGTCGCACTCCACATCTTACCCTCAGAAACTTAACAGCTCCCAGTTACTCTAGGCCTTTTACCCTGCTACATGAGTCTGCCAGGGAGTCCTGGTCTGGTCACAATGACAGTGATGAAACTGGTGATGATAATGATGGATAAATTAAAAGACC
The DNA here is from genome assembly GCF_034190915.1 of Cavia porcellus. NCBI lineage: Eukaryota > Metazoa > Chordata > Mammalia > Rodentia > Caviidae > Cavia > Cavia porcellus. The sequence goes on along the minus strand of NW_026947511.1, from coordinate 36,131,548 downwards.
TGTAGCTGTACCATCCTAAGTACCATGTGTGAATTAGTTCATTTCACAACCTAGAAGGCAGGTACTATACTAATTTAACTGATGAGGAAACAGAAAGATGAAGAAACCAGCTCGAAGTCACACTGCCAGGACATGAACCCAAACGCCCTGTCGATGCAGTGGCACTTCCCAATCCTTTCTGCTCCCTGCCTGGAGGAGCTGGATGGTTTTGGCTCTGAGAGAGACTCTAATAGTAGCAGCAACTGCTCAGTAAACTCCTCTGCTGAAACCATTCATTCATCCCACACAAAGGCTCCCAGTATCCACAGGCACCAAGATCTCAGTGGTAAAGGGGCCTCCTGCCTGCCTCCCACACCTAGGGAACACTGGGTCCTCCTCCTGGTCCTGAGTCTTGGCCTCTGCAGGGCTAGTGGTATAGAGGTTGAGCACCTGTGGGAGGCCGAGAGGTCCTGGCTCAGAATCTGGCTCACTAGGGCTACAGGGAGCACTGTGGCTCTGGGCAGCTGTGGGCAGCACTGTGACCCAGCCCCCCAGCCCCAGAGCCTTGGGAACCTCCAGCTTCAATCTTGAACTCATATGGACTTTGTCAAAGCCATTCTCTCCTCCCTTGAGGACCAGCCACTCTGCCCAACCCTGGGTGATCACAGAGAGCAAATGACCCTTCTCTAGGGGGCTCACTGCAGAGCCCCAGGAATATCTGCTGGCTCACAGAATAGAGCCACAGTGGCCGGCAGACCAGGGGCCAGCCAAATGCTGCCCAGGTAGCTCCCTGTGTCTCCCCTAACCTGGCGTCACCCTCTGGCCCTTCACTATGCCCCCACATCAGTTCCAAGACATCAGAAGCACCTCTGTGCTCCACATTTATTATTTATGCATTTATGATTTATTTAAATCATTTCACACCAATCACTGTCTTTGTACGAAGCAGCATCTTCAGCAACAGTATCTGTGAAATCATGGGTTTGATGGAGTAATTATATGTTTTTTTCCTAATCCACACGAAAATAAATACAGAATGCTAAAATGTGAAATTCAGACCCTGGCACATGTCACGGCTGTGCAGACAGCCTGGGTGGTGCACCCCGGCTGTGGGGAGGCCCAGGCCAGGCAGCTAAAGAGAGCCTGCGACCAGGCCTGTGTGGAGAAGTGGTGGGCTCCCACAGGCTCAGACTAGCCCCTCTTTAGACTGGAGGGGGGGTCCCCACCTGCAAAGACAACTCAAGCCAGGCTTGTTGAAGATGCTAAGCCTCTCTGGACCTCAGTTCCTGCATGAGAACAGAAACAATGTAGGATCTGCAAGTTCCTCCCAGCTCCACCAATCAGATAGTAGTCCCCAAAAATCTAAGGGAACCTGGAGCTCCTGGTGTCCTCTAGGCCTCAGACAGGCCCCCTGACCATGAGTGATTCCGACTTTTTCCCTCCCACCCGGTCAGGGGCCTCGGGTGGCATCTGGTGCCGAGGGGAGACAGGGCCATCCTGTGTGACAGCTATAAAATTAGATAATCAGCTAATCACCAGCAAATTAGCATCCCATCTTTACATAGAACAAATATAGTATTTACGTAAAAGTTGTTAGGAGTTTCTCTCTTTTTAATTAGCAGAAATAAATGCAAAATGAATGGTAATTAGGCAGCTGATGGATTTGGTAGTACAATTATGCCTGCAGCAGCGCCCCAGTCCTTAAACACTGCGCTCCCAGGAATCAGAGGAGCCTGTTTATGTAATTTATTTATAAAACAAAGTTAACGGGAACAGAGGGGTGAGGACTGGGCTGCTGCAGAGGGGTCCTAGCTGTGGGGCTCGGGCACTGGGAGGCTGCTCTGTGTCGAGCTACGGGTCTATTTCAGGTTTGGCATGTGTCTCTGGGGGCTGGGAACAGGCCTCCTGGCAGGAAGTAGGCTGGATGGGGGTGAGGGGCTGGGAGCAGCTGTCTCACCCCGGTCCCCACCTCTCACTCCTTTGTTGGCCCTAGATCTTCACCAAGGACTCCCTAAGCCCTGCCCCAAAGCACAGAGAGAAAAGTAGTATTTTTCCTTGGCTCCTGGAACTCAAGGGAAACTAGATCCAGGAAAAATACATGAAACACAGGAGACATATGTTCTGGAACAGCACAGCACCCAATGTGGTGAAAGTCTCATTTAAGAGATGTAAGTCGGGTTCTGAAGAATAGGTAGTTTTTGGAGAAGGCAGAATGTAGCAAAAGCAACCTCCCGGGTGGACACAGCATGGTGTGACTACTCTTAGGAGTGCACCGGAAGTGGCGGCTAGACAGATAAGCAGGGGGGTCTCGGGTGCCAAGCTAAGGATCTGGGCTTCATCCCAGCAGACAGAATGGTCTGAACGGAGGCCACAGGGCAGTCCCTGCCCAACCACTGTCTGCTTAGTTCCCCTCCCCCACCCAAGCTGAGAGAGGGCCAGGTGGACAGGCCATTAGAGGCAGCTGGCCTGCCATCAGAGCAGCAGGGCAGGAGGCTAACCTGATTACAGGCCGGGAGGTCTGTCTGCAGGGAGAGGGAGGCAGAGCCCGAAAGCCTGGGAAGAGGGCACGCCAGGCCACACTTGGGTCCCCTCAGGGACGCACTTGTCTTTCCTAGCAGAGGCCCCTGCCTTGTCCCCCTCACTTGACGGCTGGAAGCCTTATCAAGCCTGGGGGAGGGGAGCCAGTGAGGCCCCAGGGGCTGTGTCCCCTCCCAGAGTCCACTGCTTGTGCAGTGACCTTGACGCACCACTCCTGCCTCTAGGCTGCTGCAATGTCTCTAAAACAAAGGCCTGCGCTGGCCTGGGGGAGGGGTCGGTCCTACAGGTCGCTACCAAGGGAACTAAGGATGGGTTGGGGCTCTCCAGTTTGCCATAGTCCTTGTCTCTCCTTCCTTTCCCCCTAGCTACCCCCGAATCCAATTCACAGGCTCCGAGGGAAACCGAGGCCCGGGAAGGATCTGCCACAGGGTCCTAACAGTAGACAGCTGCGACTTCAGCTTGTGGAGACACAGGTCAGCGGTCACTTTGTGCACTTGAGGACGATTGCTGGTTGGCTATGACACCCCACTGTGTACCTCTCTTAACTGGGAATGATACCAGTCCACAGGGTCACTAAATAGCTCAGAGAAATCAGTACATGCAGCAGCCACGGAGAATCCCAGCGCTCAGTGTGGTTTGCTGGTTAGAACTCTGCTGGTTCTAAAGGATTTCCCAAAGGAACAATGTCACACTTCCCAGCCAGTAGGGCTCTCAAACCTTGGGTTTCCCCAAGGTTTAAAACAGCAGCGCTCCAGTGCCTTTCAACTTGGCAGCCCAGAAGGTGTAGGATGGGTACCTGGGCTGTTGGATGTCACTTGGAGGTATCCCAGGCCCCTGAGGGAGGACGAGATTACACTGCACACTTCTCAGCTCTGTAAGTCTTGCTCCTGCCTTGGGCCAAAATCGATCAGAATCCCTGCTGTGGCTGCCTTGCTAGTGCATGGGAGGCTGCCGACCCTCACAATGAAGCCTAAACTGCCACCCTGGTGCCCTCAGGTTCCCCCTCATCTCCTGACTCCTGCCCCAGCTACAAGCTGCAGAAGCAGGTTTGGGGTGGGGCGGCGCCCAGAGCAGGGTCAGAGGGTGCAGCCCTCCTCATCAGCCGGCTCAGGGCTATGAGAAATCAATGGGTCTGTGCTGCAAATGCATCATTAGGACAGGAAAAACTCTGCAATGGAATTGATTTGTTTAAATATAAGAACGCAACTTCACAGAACACCATGGAGGCAGAGCAAACAAAACCCACAATAAGGGAGCTCAGAGGATGCACAGGAACCAGACCTGGACACCTTCTCTGCCAGGGCCATGACCTGGTGAGTGACCATGTCACCTGGCACAGAGGGGGCTCCAAGATGCCCTCAGCAGCCTGGGCGGTCGCTGCTGTGTTGCTCTGGGAGGTGACTGTCTCAGCTGCAGTCCAGCCCCCTTTGGTAATGGGGACAGGAGTGAATTCTGGTCCCAGCTCCAAAGGCTCTGGGTGGGGATGAGGGGACAAGACAGTTATGAGGGGCCAAGAGGGATGAGCTTGCTGGGGTCCCAGAAACTGTGGGAGGGAGTGCCAGCACAGGACGAAGGTCAGAGGCAGGGATGGAAGGGTCTCCTAAGAGCAAGGAAGAGCCCACTTGGAAGATGACCCTCAGCTTGTGGACATGGCATGTGCCTGTCCTCACCATGATGATGACCAGTGAGAGCTGACTCTACTGATCCTCTCCGCCTTCTAAGACCCTGCAGACACTTCCCACAGTCATGTCACTGAGTACTCTGGAGGGAGGCTATCATCTCCCCCCTTTCACACACAATGCCACTGAAGCTCAGAAGGGTTTAAGTGACTGCCCAAGATCACAAAGCAGTTCAAGGAGATGTCTGGGAAGGGCATGAAATGGGCAACCTCCAGGCATCCTGGAACTACACAGAGTAAGGCCGCAGGCGAGTGCTCCTAACCCTAAAGACCTCAGAGCAAGGGCACAGGTTGGCTGCCCTGAGGACCTCATGAGAGACCCTAATGGCACAATCGGGTGGCAGTGGGAGCAGGAAGAGCAGCAGCAAGAGTAATTCACATGCAGGTCACTGCAAGGCCCGATGCCTGGCAGGGGTGGGCTGGGGACGGGGACCTGCACCCACAGACAGGGAAGAGAGCCAGTCCTCACAGGATGTGAGGGTGACAGACGGATCCTGACTGCTCCCCAGCCCTCATGGGGCTTGGACACCCTGCTAGCTGGAACAGGGGGAGAACCTGCCACAACAGGACCAGTCCAGGACCTGGTGAGCACCAGCCCCGCCCTCAACAGCCCTGAGGGTGGGTACTGCAGGCCATGGACCACTGTCCCTCTGCTCTGTACTCGCGCTGACCTTTCTCTTTTGTCAGTAGCATCCCCCATCAATGCACCAGAAGGGCCAGGGCAATCTCTCCCTGCTGCCCTGTCAGCTAGGGCTGGGGGTGGGGCTCCCTCTGCTCTGCTTTCAAGGAAGAGGTTCTCAGACTCCTCAAGAGCTGGGAGCCAGCTGCCACAGCCCTCGTAGAAACAGGGAGACTGAGGCCAGGTGAAAGGCAGCTGGTGGTCAACTTCAGGGCAGTGCTGGACATACAGAGTCCACAGGGCATGACCCAAAACCCGACCAGCTGGAGGGAGGGAGGAAGGAGAAGAGGAGCCTGGAGAGGAGACAGAGCCAAGGCTAGAGGATGGGCAAAGGTGATAGGGCAGGAGAGGGGTCTACAAGAGACAGGTGGAAGCAGAGCCCAGATCACTGCTGTAAGTCCTTGAGCCAAGGACGGGATCCTGCAGCCTTGGGCCCAAGGCCAGGGTACTCAGACAGGACACACACATGATCATCATCCTGGCTTACCTGGGGGAGTGAGGTTTCCAGGATTCGCAGTTCTTGTACTAAAACTGGCCAGTTCTGGTTTCTGATTTCCTGTCCACCACTTGCAGACTTATGTGGTCCCTGCGCCTCAGTTTCCTCCTCTGGAATGCAAAGCTTATATATGTACGGTCCAAGGAAGACTGAATTTGATGATGTTGCCAAAGTGCACAGCATGTGACTCGGATCACTCAGCATGTGGCAGGTGGCTGCTGTCATCACCACAGCTGTGTGACAATTCTCACTTCTCTGAGGACCAGCTAGCATGTACCAGATTTGCCGGTACCAGGCCCTTCCCTAACACTGGACACATGTTGCTAATTTAGCCCTTGTGATACTTCCAGGATAGCAACATCATCGTCCCGGTTTCCAGGTGAGGAGGCTGAGGGAGGCAGGGGCTATGGCACATGCCCAGCCTGAACAGCTGGCAAGTCCTGAGCCCGGAAACCACTTCTGTTTCCACTGGGCACACCCCAAAGTCAGCCAGCCACTGGAGAAAGGCCAGCATCCAGAGACTTCAGGTCACACTGACCCAGGGCAAGAACTGGCCAGACTCAGGCTGGCAGGCATGGTGGGGACTCTAGGGTTCCCAGGAAATGGACAAGTGTGATTTGGGAGAGACTGAGTCATCAATCCTTAGCCTGAGTCCTGAAGACCTTCCTCTTCTAGTCCAAATGCATAGATCTAATTGATTAGGTTCCCATTGGGACACCCCAAGATGGCAGACACCTGACTCCAGTCATTCCTGCAATACTTCTCGGTTGGGTGGCGATGCCCATGCCAGAGAGGACAAATCAGAAAGGGGCAAAGGTGACACAGCATCCAGCTCCAGACCTGGGCTCCTCTTGATGGCTTAGACGCAGTGCAGCATGGGAGGAGTGCAGCCCTTCCCCAGATCCTGGCGGGGCAGGAGCTCTGACAGCTCAGGGAAGGGGTCTGAGTGCCTAGGGGAAAAGGCCATCCTGGGCACAAACCAGCCCACGGAGGAGGAAGAGAGAGGAGAGGCGTAGGCAGGGCCCCGTCACCCAGATCCCTCGGAGACGCAGGCCCGGAAGTTCTCTCTTCCCAAGCAGCCCCTGCCCCAGGCCCTAGGAAGCCTCAGCTTTGAAAACTATAGACACAGCATGCAATTAGCTTCTAGCACCCAGGAAAAAGGTCGCCTAGGCTGGCAGGCAGGCACTGGCTGGGCAGGGGCCTTGGGAAGTTGGATCTGGTTATTTTTAGTATCTTGATTCAAGAGGGAGAGGCCCTCCTCCCCACCAGGTAAATGTCAGCGCCACCACAGACCCAGCCAATTAAAGCAGCTGTAGGCCTGGAGGGAAGATAGTGCCAGGGGCCCCCATCTCCTGCTCACCCCAGCAGCTCCAGCCAGCAGCCTCCTCCTCGATACACCTGTGCAGTAGCCCTGGACAGCTCTGGTTTGGTGCCAGAGAAGCCTGACCAGGTCCCTGGATCCTGGGCTTCAGTCTTGGCTTGGCTGTGTGACCCTAGCAAGTATCACACCTCTCTCTAGTGTGTCCCATTGGAGTGCAGCCCTCCTCTGCCCCCTTGATATCAAGAGAGTGTCATAGGTCTGAGGTTATGAAGATGCTCTGAGTTCAAGGAGATCAGCTACCTTCAGCTTTGGGGCAGCTGCCATAGTAGCTCAGAAATAAATTCTGTGCTTCCCGAGCAGGAACTTGGGCAGCCTAGGTCGGCTGCTGGGCACAATGCTGGCAGAACCTGTGCCCTGAGTACGTGGAGTCCAGGAGCCAATGGCTATGCTTCGCTGATAGGAGAGGAGTGCAGGGAGGCCATTTCAGGTCACTGGAGGCTCAGCAAACACTCGGGACAGGTCCAGGAAGGCACTGGGCAAAGACTGCAGGCCTGGCTGAACAGGGCACGCACTGTACCTGCATCTGGGTCTGCACCCTAGCTGTGGGGAGCCACTCCCACCCCATTCCATCCCTCATAGGAAAGCCAGGTCCTGGCCCATAGGTGGCTCTGTCCAGGCTGGTGGGGACCCCAGTCTAGTCAGGACTCTCAGGGTGATCCTCGCCAGCCAGCCAGAGAAGGCCTCAGCCTTAGGCCCTAGTATTAGCTCACATCTGTCCAAAGGCAGACCCTCCCAGCAAAGTACTGCCCTGCTGTGGCTCCCAGGTGCCTGTAGCTTAGAGAAATCTGAGGGAAACTGAGGCAGATAAGTGGGGCAGTCATCTGCTCAGGAACATCTGGCACAGTAGAAACAATTTCCTTTCTTCTGGTATCATCTGGCCTCCAGGGGGCATCTCCAACCTCCTTTCTTTACAGCCTGGCTATGTAGCTGGCTGCCCTGTCTTAGTTCAGCTGGTACCCCAGCTTAAGGGCTGAGGTTCAGCTCACTGTTGGGCTCCTTCTTGAAGAGCCAGCTGCAACCTCACCTCCTCCAGAAAGGCTTTACTGAGCCAAGGTCCTCAGAGGCTCCAGTCCACTGCCCCAGGTAACGTGGATGCTATCTTGTGGCCACCATGTGACCACAGTCTGCTTAGCTTGGCCAAGGGGGCCGAGGGACATAGGTGGTCCTTGACTTCTGAGTCAGCTCTCCTTCCTGTAAGCTTTTAGGCCTGCACCTGATGCGTAGTCAGTCCTTGGCCCCTGGGCTTGGAACTCGAGGGCTATTTGTGCAGTGACCCTCATGCCTCAGCCTCCCAAATGCTAGGATTACACACTTGCACCACCACCTTCTGCTGTCTGGGAAAGGGCGGGAGGAACAGAATGCAAACCTCACAGGGGACTCCAACTGTGTTAGAAATGCACGGATTCCTCCTTGTAGCCCACCTGGTATCTGCTCCCCCAGGATGAGGCCACTGAGGCTGTGGATCCAGAGACCTAGGGAGTGGATAAGGTGGTCCTCTACCCCAAGTGGTGGCTCCCAGGCCATAGGAAGGCAACTTCAGAGCTCAGGAGGCACAGAGTGAGCTGATCTCAGCAGGAGAGTTGCAGGTTCTGACACCCACAGAATTCTCTGTAGCTCCCACGCCAACACAAGCAATCCTACCTAACCGGGGTATATCTCCTGGGCCTGCTATGATGATGCTCTGTGTCTGTACACAGGTCTCTAGGACTCTCTGATCCTATCTTGTCACTAAGCAAACTGCTGAGGTAAAATCCCCCGGTGAGGAGGAGGATGGCTTGTGAGTTGATAGTGCCACAAGATGCTGGCACCTGGCTCCTTCCTCCTGGGACAGAACCCAGCCCTGAGCCAGCAGGGCTGCTGATGTCCTGGTGGTGCCTGGTGGTCTGCCCACCTGAGCAGAGGGGCCCACCACACCTTGCCTGGCTTGTAGGCCCTCCCAGCACTCACATGGCTTCTCCCAGTCTCCTCTCTGCAGAATCCAGGCCTGATTCTGCGCTTAGACTTCAAGGCCCTTGGGAGCTAAGTGCAAGACCCCAGGGAGCCCCTAGGAAGGCATCTGACTCCCCTTGCAAAGTACTTGTGGCTGCCATTCCCTGGGACTTTGTGACCTTGGCCTAGTGGGGCTGGGCTCTCTCCACGCCTCAATGACCATTAGTTTCAGGGCACCTGTACCAGCGCAAGGTTGAACCCACAGATATCTCATACCGGCTGACAGGTGAAGGGGTCACCAATGGCACACCAGGGCCTATGCTAGGCAGTCTGACCTCACAGGGAAAACTCAACAAACAAAACTGGGCCCACTCCACACTGTGAACAGCTCTGGGACCCTGGCTAGGTGCCCTAACCGCTCTGTTCTGAGTTTCCACACCTGCACAATAAATTAATCGCAGCGTCACTTAGTTGTCCCTGTCCTGAAGGAGTATACTTTGTGACTGCCTAACTTGTGCCAACCACTGGCTCTACAGATGAACAAATAGCAGCTCAAAGAGGCTCAGTAACTTACTTAAGGTCACATAACAGGTCTGTGGTGACACAAAAGGCCAGTTCTGGGCCTGCCAGGATGATCTGCCCTGGGCAGGAATGAGTAGCAGGCCTCGGACTATTTCCAGCCCCAGGCTGGAGTGGGGGTGACAGGGCGGACAGGGGGCGGGCTGTGCATTCTCAGCTGGCCTGCAGACTGACAGGCTCACCACATGCATGTGCCTGGAATCCAGGTCCTACGCGCCCACGGCTGGGCGGGGCAGGGTGTTGGGCACTGACTCCAGCGCCTGGGTCTTTGTGACCTGCCCCTCACCACTCCACAATCTGGAAGCACTCCCTGACAGCTGCTGGTTTAGGGTGGGCTGCAGTGCACAGCCAGCCCCTGGGACTGTCCCAGAGCACAGCAGTGGGCTGGGTCACTCCTGGGCACCCCAGATGCACCCCAATCCAGCCCTGATCTCCTATGTCTTTTCCTAAGACCACACAACCATGCATCTCTCCAGGACCTCTGCCTAGGTACCCACAGCATGGGGTCAGCCCCTGCATGCACCTACATCTGTGGCCACCTGCGGTACTTTCTTTGCAAAGAGGTTAAATCACAATCTGAATCCCACAAAGAAAGGAGGGGCAGCACTGGACAAAGCCAAGACAGAGCCTGTACCCTTAATCATGGCAGTGTCCTCTCATTTTATCCATCTAGTGTCTGAATCTTTTTTTTGGAGACAAGGTCTCACTATGTAACACAGGCTAAACTCTACAGCACCAGCTGGCCTTACACTTGTGTCAATCCTCCTGCCTCAGCCTCCTGAGTGCTGGGATTATAGGCCTGTGTCTCCATGCCTCATTAGAATTGTTCATAAAGAACACCTTGTCTCACCCAGATGTGATGCCCTCCCCTCCATGCCCATCAGGCTGCCAGCCCTCTAACCCCCATCTGGTCTGGTAAATTTGGAAAAGAACAAAACACCAGGCCACTGAGAAGGCACAGAGTAAGCAGGCAGACAGGGACAGGTGGGGAGACTAGAGCATAAACAAAGTCTCTGTCCCCACCTGTCCCTAACATGCCTGGGCTACTGGGCCAGGACTGAGCCTCAACAACCTTAGGGGCTTTTTTGGGGACCCCTCCCACTTGAAGACTCTCACAGAAAAAAGACAGGGGAACAAATCCTGGGGTACAGCATGGTTCAGCAGTAATAATTCTGGCCTTGCCATATCTTGGTTGTGAGACTTAGCCTCTCTGTGCCTCAGCCTCCTCATCTGTGAAGTAGGCACCCATCCCCTGATCTCAAGGGAGGTCGCTGGGCTGAAGAGCACAAATGCAGGCAACCTGTGGCCCAGCTCTAAACCACACTTCCAGGGAGGTGGCCTTGGGAACCTTCCCAAACTCATGTGCCTGTCTCCCCACTTGGAATGCTTCATTAAGATGTTCCTCTTGGGGGGATTCAGGGAGTTTGTAAGCAACATGGCAGCCTGCAGGGTCAGATGTTTCAAAGGTGGGTGTCACAGAGCCTCAGGGAATCAATCAGGGTGGCACAGGGGGAAGGGATGACAGATTCCCCCCACACACACTTGAGGAAGCAGTGGGGTGCCAGGCCCCCGAGGCCTGAATGGAGTCTCCAGAGGAGTTAGGGCAGGAGTGGAGTCTCTGACACCAATGGCAGCCCTCACAGCACCCTTCTACCTATGACCCATTTTTCATAAGAAGAACTGCTCAAGGGCCTCAGAAATGTCCCAGGAAGCTCCCCGGGGTCTGCAGAAGAGGAAGCCATGGCCTGAGGAAGCAAGACAACATGTACAGCTGGTCACATGGCCACCCTCAGAGGCACCCACAAAGCTATGGCATGAGGTGGGCATGGGATCCTGAGGGCTGCTGGAAGCTGCAGATGACAAGCCTCAACTTGAATGTACGTGTGTCTGTGTACCCACATGTGAGCTGCATGCGTGACATCTGTGCATATATGTATGCAATGGAGCATGCATTTGCATATCTGTGCACACGTGACCATTCATGTATGTGTCTGTACATTTGGGTACCCTTACTGTGTGTGGCATGGCTATGTCTGTGTGTTAGAGGCCTCAGGATATGCAGGTGAGGATGTATCTGTCTGTCTAGACTATTTTTTGGGGGGGTTTGCTTTTTTGAGACAGGTCTTGTTATGTATTCCAGGCTGGCCTTGAACTTCCTATGTAGCCCAGGCTGGCCTCAGAATTGTAACAATGGTCCTGTCTGAGCTTCTTGAATGCTGGGATTACAGGTGTGGGCCACCACATCCAGCTATGTATCTAGATTTTAAATGAGGGCATAAGGTCAACTTGTCAATACAATGCCACCCAACTCATCTTCTTCCCATGAAAACCTCCGCCCTCTCAGACACTTTTTAGGTCAAGACCAGCCTCACTTTCTCCAAGAAGCCCTCCTGGGTCTTCACGAAGAATTCCAGCATCAGCCCCTGCACATCCTGGCACTAGCCAGCTGCAGATCTATCAGGGTCCCTTCCTGTCTCCCGGGCCTGAGCTCTGTAGCTTTCCCCAGGGACTAGCAAACAGCCCACCAGTGCCCCTACCTACAGTCACAAGATCTGGCTGAAGCACACCTTCAAGAGCATTGCCTGTCTTAGAAGCCTTGATGCCTCCTTCCTATCCCTGGGGTCCAATGTCCAACCTGGCATTTGTGACCCATCACAATCCTTTGCCAACTCCTCTGTCAGCCCTCCCCACGTGCCACTGTGCCTGCACTGTTCCTCACTTCGGGGTCACCTCCCCAGAATTCTCTGCTTTAGAGGAACCATTCATTTCCTTCACAGGCCTTGTGGTACCTGGTACAGGGCCCAGGATGCAGCAAGTGCTTAAAACATACTCCGGGAACCAAATGAAGTGGGCAAAGCTGGACAAAGCCTCATTTAGCAACAGGCCCCTTTTTTAGGGGGGACCCTGGGTGCCATCTCTGCAGAAGGCCGAAGCCAGACCTGGCAGAAGCCCCATCACAATCACACAAGTCGTGTGCCAGGCTTCAAAAAAAATTTGAAGTCTTCTCACGTGCCAAAAAGCAGCCACTATGCCTTGGGGGAAAGGTCCCTCCTTTGCCCTGGGACCAGACACTAATGATCACACCAGTCCCCATCCTTCAGGAGGAGCTGCAGAAGGGAAGAGGTGAGGCCAGAGCAGGGTGTCCAGGATGCAGGCTGGTGCCTGAGGGCACCCAGACCTGGACTCCAGCCCCAGATCTGGCCAGCTGTGAGAGCTCAGGGAAATCACCTGCCAACACAGAACCTTAGTTTTATCACCCATGCTGTGGTGATAAATGTAGCTACTAAATCCTCAAGTGATTAGGAAGAAAGGGTGCTAACTATGCAGGACTTAGTACAGTACTCAGAACACAGTGAATGCCCATAATGTTAGAGGACCTTGTATTGTCTCGTTTCCTTTTGAGACATGATCTCACTATGTAGTTTAGGCTGGCCTGGAACTCACTATGCAGCCCAGACAATCCTGCTTCAGCTTCCTGAGTGCTGAGAGTACAGGTGTGCACCACCATGTCCGGCGGGATGTCACATTGTCATTATTATTACTAATATTACTTCTGTGTTCTCCATGAGAAAGCCAAGGTCCTCAGCAGAAGGACTAGGCTCCCCCAAACTGCACTGGGAGTTGTACAGAATAAAACAAAGGTCCAAGTTCCAGACCAGGGCACGAGCCCTCCAGTGTCCCACCCAGAAGGCCAAGAAAGAAGCGCAAACTGCAGAGCAAGCCCTTCTGCACCTGCTGCCAGCTCACCCTGCTGGCAGGCACACACTGCAGGACAAGCACTGACCCCTACCTGTTGAGATTCTGGGGGCCACGCAGGACTCAGGCTGCTGAGGTATCCCAGAAGGGAGGTGGCCCCAGTCCCGCTATATCCGAGCACAGCCGCTGCAGGCCCTGGGGAGAAAGGAAAAGAAAGAGACCATGAGTTCCAGCTCTGACCCTGAGAGCACCCCCTTCCCCTCCATGGACCTCCAGGTTCCACTGGCCTCGGCTCCTCTGACCATCTGGACAATGGAGCTGCCCACCCGAGGGGAACCTGGGTGCTGCTCTCCTGCCTCCTATACTTCCTCCAGTTTGGACCCTGGGATCAGCATAGGCAACTTCTGAAGGCCCACTGGACAGCAGCAGATGGGGCTACACCCACCCCAGTGCAGCATGGTCCAGCCGCCTGACCCCAACCTTGACTGGGCCTCTGGCTGTGGCTCCCTGACCACACCTCTCTGTTTGCAAGCTGTGCTCAAATGCTTCTAAGTCTCATGAAAGGGGCTGCCATCCCATCCTAACTGAAGCTTCTGTCCCTACCTGTCCCCCATATACCTTTTATTTCTAAGAAAATGGCACAGGGATACTGAGCCAGAACTGAGCCCTGACAACACCAAGAGTTATTAAATCAGGAAGCCACAGAGGCCTCCAAAGCACTGTGTCCTTCTTGCTGCTAAAGCGCAAACCTTGGGGTCAGCTTGACGAGAGGACAAACACTCTCATTTCACAAATGAGGGACAGAGGCCTGATGGCTCTTCCCACGATGCCTCAGCAAGCGGGACAGGCAAGGTCAGGTCTCGAGGGTACTGTGATTCTGCCAATGCCTGTGGCAGACACCAGGCTCCCTTGGCTGGCCCAATCCCCCAGCCATGGAAGTTAGCTCCAGGGAAAGGGGACATCCTTGGGAGCCCCAGCAGGGTCTCAGTAGCTGCCCAGGGCCAGAGATGCCCCTGACATCCCTCAAAACCACCAGCAGGGCAGAAAACATTTAGAAGTACCTGCTACACGGTAGCCAATGCCACCTCCCCACAGCGCTGCTTCTGCAAAAGTGCGCGCACTTGTCACCAAATACACATCCTGGAAGATTCCCTGCAGCATTCTGCATCCCAGCCCAAACTGAAGCCTGGCCAGGGGTGGTGATACATGCCTGCAATCCCAGTACTTGGGAGGCTGAGGAGGAGGATCATGGCAAGTTTAGTCCAGCCTGGGGTACACAGTGAGTTCAAGGCCAGCCTGAACTAGCAAGACTCTGTCTCAAAAAAAAAAAAAAAATTTGAAGTCTTCTCACGTGGCCACAGACCACCAAGTGGATGAGCTGATGTACCCACAATGAGTTACTCCATGTTGTTGAGCTGAGCAGGGGGCAGCTACAACTAGAATACAAATGCACCTCACACGCACCACGCTGATTTTAGAAGCAGTGCAGAGTACACTTTCAAGATCCATTTGCATCAAGGTCAAGGACAGCCAGAACAAGTCCACGCCAATAGCCCACTACACAAGGCCAGAGCATCTCCACAGCTCCTCCCACCAAGAGGCGGTGCCTGTCCTCTGCCCCTAAATGTGGGAGGGTCTTGAGACTAGTTTTAACCAATCAGGTGGAGGGTGTAGGGACAAGTCTTCTAGGGTCCTGCCCTTCCTGACATTGACATTTGGAATTTGGCCACAAGAGGGAGCCATTCTACTTTATGGGAGGTAAACTGAGTCCCAGCCAACAGTACCACTACCTCGCTAACTTTGACGGTCAGAGCCAGCTGACAGCACAGGTGACTGGAACCACATAAGCCCAGGCACTCCGGTGCATGGTGTGATTTCTAAGCAGTGGCTGTTTTAGGCCACTCACTTTGGGGTGGCTTTAGGGCAATGACACATGGTGACAGCAGGCTGCTGGAAGGCAGGATCGGCTTTTCCTCGAGGGAGAGGTCCCTGGAGGCATACAAGGGCTGCTAGGGGACTGGATGTTCTACTCTTTGATAGCAAAGTGGTGACTCACACGACCATATTCACTTCCAATTTGTTAAGCTACACGTAGACGATCTGACATTTCTCTGCATGGACGTAACATCCCAGTAGAAGTGAAAAACAGATTCCAAGACCCTCCATCCAAGAGTAGCAGGTCCGGCCCCAGGCTGGCCAGGCACCCCCTCCTCCAGCAAGGCTCCCTGACTGCCCCAGCGTGCATGGGGCTGGGCCTGCCCGAGGATGCAGTTCTGACTGGATCTCCTGATTTCCCAGCCTTTGGAACTCTCCAAGCACCTCACTTCCTCTCGCTCAAGGTTGAGATCCCCCTAGCCTGTGTTGACCAGAGCAGTTTCTGGTGATCGAGGGACATGGGTCTGGTAGTCACACAGTGAGTCACAAATCAGCATCAGACAGAGCAACTCCCCCCAGCTAGCTCCCCAGTCATTAGGGTAATCTGTTTACAGTCTCTGCTGGGTCCCTACTTTCTCTCTCCCATGGTAGGGACTGTGCCCCAGGTCAAGGCAGTTCTGTGACCAGGGTCTCTTGCTAGCTTTCTCAGGGGCCCTGCTGTGCCAGTCATGGTACCAGCCTGGAGCAGGCTGCATGGCATCCTGTCACCTGTCCCTAGCCTCAGGCACCCCTCACTAAGAAAGGCAGCTCTCTGCCCAGCACAAAGGCACAAAGCCAGAGTGAGCCCAGACCCCTAGAGAGGTGACGATGGGCACGTGGGACAGCTAGGGAGATCACAGCCCAGTTTAAGAAAGAACTCTGGAATGGAGCATGCTTGCAGTTTCATGGTTCAAGGGGTGAGCACCCAGACCACAGAGGTATGCAAGCAGAGAAGTGGCTACATGGGGCTGTGGCCGCTGTGAGCATCAGGAGGCAGCTGGACTCCTGATAAGAATCACCTGGGCGGATGGTTAAGCACAGAGTGGCCCAGCTCTCCCTCCACCCTTAGGATGAAGTCTGTAGGTCTGGAAGACAGCCCAGAAATTTAAATTGTTAACAAGTCTTCCCAGGTGATCCTCCGCATCTGGAAGGTTTGGAGGGGTGAGGGGCCAGCAGATGACCTTCCGGGTCCCTCTGGGGCCACAGATTAGTGATTCTGAGTCTCTCCGCTCCACCCACCCAAACCCCATCTGGAAGATGCTGGCCTCCCTGCATCATTAAAATAAAAATGATTTAAAAGCTGGGGAGAGGGGCAGAGATGTCAGGGGAGAGGGGTTCTCAGCCCATGGCGACAGCAGTCCAGCTCCTTCCTGGCCCTGAGCCCCCCAGAGCCATCCAGAAAAGCTCAGCATTGTGGGAGGGGGTGACAGCTGCTCAGCTGCTGCTCAGGAGGCCTGGAAAGCAATTATCTTGCTCTTAGCAGAGAGGCACCGGCTCTCACCACCCTTCCCTCCCCTTTCCTCCCTCCCGCCCCCTCTCCTCTCTCCCTCTCTTGCGTGCACACACACACACACACACACACACACACACGCACACACACGCATGATCACGCTCACCGTGGCTGGCTGTGCACCCCCCTGCTCCCAGCCTCAAGATCTCCCCAGCTCCCTCGCTCGGCCTCCGTCCTCAGAGCACATTTCCAACACTTAAATCATTTAGCCCGCTAAACCGGAGACGGCAAAATGGGTGCTATTTCTTAAAAACATACAGAGAGCGTATTAAATTATTGATAGCCATTAAACAGGGGGAAAAAAATTAAACAGCTCTCAGCTCTTATCAATCATTCATGCAGTTTCCACTGGGGTGTTTTCTGGGGCCAGCTCCTGCCAGCAAGGAAGGCAAAGGCGTGTGGTGTGGCTGGATGCAAGCGGGGCGGGGACACTCAGGCCCCCACGAAGATCCTCACACAAGGACAGGGCGGGGGAGGTCAACTCTCCACGGCAAACTCCGCCTCCTCTCTTCACCACATCATTAACAAAGGGAGACTCCAAGGCTGCCTTCAGGAACCCCCTTAATTAAATCCAGCCTGCTTTTATTAGGCACCTACTATACATCAGCCTGCAGGATGTGCAGATAATGGAGTCCCCAGGTCTCCTCCCAGGCAGCAGGGGGGGGGGCCCTTTGCAGAAAGGGATGACTATGCCACAGAACCATTAAGAGAGGTCCAGAGAGAGGTGGCTCAGGAAAAGGGGGCTGGAGGAGACTGCCAAGCAACACGGCCAGAGAAGTGATTCTTGGGTGAATTCTTAGATGAAGAGCAAAGAGTGCTAGAGAATGGGATTGCAAAGGGACAGCCCAGGCACAGGTCCATTGGGCAAACCAGTAGAGCTGGGCAAGGGCCAGTGCCCCTCCTGTCGCAGCTCTGCCCATCCTGGACAGCAGCTCCTGGCAAGCAGGGAGGCAGTCCTGGGTATGGCCAGTGGAGAGTAGAGTGGCCCACGACCCACAGCCACGCTCAGATCCAGCCCAGGCCAGGGCCCCCTGAGCTGTGCGCAGGCGGGAGGTTGAGGTTCAGTCCAGCAGCCTTGGACAGCAGCACCTCCACCTCCACATGGTAGATCCATTTCCTGGCTCTCACTCAAGACACCTAAGCCAGTGCAACACAGGCCCCAGAAGCTCCACCGCTCTGGGCACACACAGGCCTGGCGGAGCTGCCTTGGGAGCCAGGCTCCCCCCTGCCGCCAAGCCATGCCAAGGACCTGGGCACAGGGCTATGGGAGCCAGCTGACACCTAACACCACTCGCCATGCTGCTCAGGGACCATCCACAAGCAGAGGCCATCTGAGGTTCCGAGGCCGTGGCTGCAGTGGGAACAAACAGGCCAGGCACTGCTGCCTTCTCCCTGTCCAGCACACCACACCGCGGGCTCCAAATTCTTGAACGCCTTTCAGGAGCTCTGGCACGCTGGGAACCCGGGTTGGGAGTGGAGCTGGAGAAGGAGAGGCCCTGCCAAATGTGGATTGCATCCTTGCCAGAGAAAGCTGCTGTCACAGGGAAACATTCTGGAGAGAATGGCTGTTTCCCACTGCCCAGGACGTCACAGTATCACAGGGAGATGTGAGATTTGCAAAGTCGTGAGCTACTCGAAGGCGCCCTCTCCCCAAATTCCCCAAACTCCAGCCTTGAGGATCAGGCTCTCCATGCTGCTGGTGGCCCAAGAGCTGCAGGGTAGGTGGCTGAGAGAAGGGTGTCACAGGCCACAGCCCCCAGTTGTGCCCAGACTTAGCACCCAGCTTCCCCTCCATGGACCTCAGTGGCAATACGCAGTGGGCTCCGGAAGGCCCTGTGGCTCCCAAGGCCACAGCAACCTCCAGGCTGTCTGTCCTCACAGCGTGCCAGGGACACGTTGTTCCTGAAGTCACCACAGCACTTCGGCTCTGCTTGCCTCAGGACTCGGTGCGATGTCATTGGCCTGCTTCCCTAACAGCTTGTGACTCCCCTGGGTCTCTGCCGCCCCTTGCCTGGGTTGCTACACATGACTCCTCTCCCGTCCAGAGTCCACACAGGTGCAGGGCCCTGGCAGAGCCGAGGCCTAAGCTAGCCAGCTGAGCAGCAGAACCAAGATCGGAATAGGCGTAGGACTTTGCAACCCAAATCAAACACACCTGTCCCTGCTCCATTACCAGCACTGACTCCCCACTGCTAAGTCCCCTGGACTTTCATGCCCCAGTGCCTTTGCATATACCATTGCTTTCTCTGCCAGCCAGGTTCTTCTCTGGGTCAAGTTTCAGGTCACCTTCCAAGGCTAGTGCACATTTTCCACACTATGCTAGGCTGCACTGTAGCCACATCTGTTCTGAGCTAAGTGGGGGACATGGTGAATGCAAATGGGGTTCTCTTCACCTGCCAGACAAGGTCAGAGGGAGCCTCTAACTTCACTACACTCAAGTTATCTCCCCACCACCCACTTATTCATAGTTTTTTCCCCCCAGAGAGGATCTCTCTGTATAGTTAGGCTGGGCTTGACCCCATTTATGTAGTCCAAGTGATCCTCACCCTCCAGAGCAGACGTCTTGCTGTCACTGTTAAAACCACTCCATGGAGAGTGGATAAGATGGCCAAGTGTAAAGGAGCCCATGGTCATGGAGGCCCTGAGCCCAGGGAAGGAGCAGGGTTGGGAATTTCCAAGCAAATGCCAACAGTAATTGGCCATGAGTGAATTGTTGACTTCGACTCGAGAGCTCTGAGAAACACATGCCAAGGTCTCAAGTTCTGGCCCGTGTGGGCCACTTGGCCTCCCTTGGCACAGGCCTGAAGGCACCCCCGTCATGCCCTGGCTGGCCATCTGCTTCACCTCACAGCCACCAGTCACTAAGAGCTGCGCACTGGAGCCAGAGCAGCCCAGATGTCCTACGGGAGAGGGGACGCCCTCCCCAGGAAGGATGCCAAGCTCTGCCCGCACACTTGTGCCCTCCTGGAATGTGCTCCCTCCTCCTCATGCACAGGGGCTGGCTCTGGTCTGGCCTGTCCACCTGTGCCCACCTCGGCCCTGGGCCTCCTGCAGCCTTGTACAACTCTCAGCTGTCCTCTACATGCCCTGGTCCAGTGCCAGGACGTCCATCCTGCAGTGCAGCCCCTGCCAGGATGGGATCCTCACATCCTTTCTGGACCCCGGCAGGTACTCGAGTCAGAAGCCTCATACACCTGTACATGCAGTGGCAGCAATGGCATGAGTGGCCTCTGTCACACACAGCAAGGATCCCCCGGCCCCACGTGGAACACAAGGACACGACAGCCAGGCAGGGGCCGGGCCCAGGAGACCAGTATGGCACCAGGCGGCCCATAGCCATCTGCGGGCGGTAGGAGGAGCCATCATGCTGATGTCACCTGCCATTCCACAGCCACCCCATAAATCAGGAAGCCACCTGCCACACGTATTTAAATCACAGTTCCGGGCAATAGCAGCCAGTAGCAGGCCCAGGCCCCCCTCAGCATGTGGGCAGAGGAAGAAAGAAGACATTGGTATTTGGCATTCCTGTCACCCAGGGCCACCTCCTGCCCTCACTGCCGAGTGGCCCCAAGGCCCACCCAGCCCTGCCTGCACAGCCTTTCTTCCTCATTCTGTTTTCTTCTTCCACATACAGCCAGGACCCTTCAGAGACCCCCCAAGCTGAGCACTGTCCTCTAGTCCTCAGTGCTGAAAGCTTTCCTAAGCCCCCAGAAGTCCAGGCCGAGGCACGGGCAGGGAGTGAAGAGTCCACCTCTGGCCCCCAGACCTGCCTTGGAGCCAGGGCCTCACGCCAGCTCCTGCTGGCCTCGCATCTCCACCGTCCAGCGGCAGAGTCGGGAAGAGGACCTCCGAGAGCTGCTGGTCCCGAGAACTTTACTGCTTTGGTAGGAGACCTCTGCCATACCGATTCACTGTGACTGTGAAGCAGCGCTCATGGTGGAACAGAATGACTAAAAGCGGGGGAAACTGGGCCAGGGATTTAGCTCAGCAGCTCAAGCACCTGCCTAGCAAGCACAAGGTTGTGAGTTCGATCTCCGGTACCAAAAAGAAAAGAAAGTGGGGGACCATGGGTCTGGGGTGAGTCTGGCAGCAAATCCGCAGTGGGGTGTGCTGGGGCTGGGCTGTGTGTCTGGCACAGACAGAAGCCAAGAGGTCAGACAGACAGACTGGGAGCTGGTTCCTCAGACAGTGAACACTGGACAGTTCCCAGAAACCCACTGACCTCCCTGGGCAGGGCCTCAGCTGCCAGGGGCTGGTGGGGGCATGTGGGCACCACCCTCTGTCCTGAAAGGCCTTGAGTGCTGCTTTGCACCAGCCCCTGTAATGGATTCAGGCCAAGCCATTTCATACCTCTCTCCCTAGTCCCCTCCCTGTTCCCCAAAGCCTGGCTCTCTCTGCCTGGCAGGCTGGGCTTTTCCAACTGCCTCCTCCACAGTGGGACCAGTGGGCACTGTTCCCTCTCCTGCCACCAGGTGGGGCTTGGGTAACCCCGACTTCCCAGCCTGCCTAAACACATGGTCATTTCCCCCACACCCCTGCAGAGCTGCCCCATTACGGATGAACAATGCCCAGAACCCCCAGTTTGAGCCAGGAAGGTGAACCCCAAGATCCCCACAACAACCCCATTAGGTATTTATACCCATTTCTTTGATGAGGAAACTGAGGCACCGAGAGATTAAGAGCAAGCCGTCCAAAGTCAAGTGGCCAGGAAGTGGCTAAAATGCCAATCAGGCCATCTGGCGCCACAGTTCTCACCAACTAGGCCACAAAGCCTCTGAATGAATGAATGAAATTTAAATACCAGGAGGCACAGTGCCTTTGGAACTGTTTTTGTGAATGGAAGCTGAAGTGGCCAGGACGTGAGTGTCAGTTCTTCAGGCCAGGTCTCCACAGTAACCTGTTGTGTTATCTCAAGCAAGTTGCTTTCCAGTGCTGGGCCTCTATTTCCTCCCCTGTACAATGGGAACAAATGGGGCTATCTCATCCACAGGCCGGACACAAAGGCCATGGTCAAGTGACAGCTCCCAAGTGACACAAGGGCTCGATGCTGATGGCTTAACAGACAGGGCCGAATGTGCACCTCGGAGACTGGTGCCTGCTCTGGAGGGAACCACGGAAACCGCAGGACTGTCCTGGGAAATCTCAGCACATCACCCCCCAAAAGGACCTTGTAATCGAGGCCAAACCTCACGCAAAGCAGGCCAAGGCCGCGCCCAGCTCCTCCCACCATCCTCTCTGTGGTCCTTCTCTAGGCTGCGGAGGCAATGTTCTTATTTCTGGTGCCCTGTGCTGGCTGGAGTTGGGCCACACACAGGCTTCCTCAGCACAGGGCTGGGTGCCAGTCCTCAGTGGCACCGAGTCCCCTCCTCGATGCACAAAGAGCACCTGTTAGGTCCCCAGGGGAGCCTCTGGGCTTGAGCACTTGCTGATCACGCTGAAAGCTGGGAGAATGCCTGCTCCTGTACCACCCAGCTTCATGCCCACGACGTGGCAGACATCACCAATCGACTCCCAGGTGCTCGTACAGCTCAAGCCTGGTCTCAGAATTACTTTTTCTCTCTCTTTACTTACACAGCTCTGGCTGCCTCAGTGTCCTAAATCAAAATGAAACATTTACCTTTCATGGTCAGTTTGACTTTGGGGAAGAGCCAGCAGTGACACTGTGCCAGATCTGGTGAATAAGGTGGATGAGGACGCACTGTAATATCTTTACGAGCCCGCCTTTCTGTTGAATGACACTTGGCAGCAGCGTTTGCCATTTTGATCCCACTTCGTAAAGACACTCACAAAAGAAGACTTCCAGAACTGCTTCAGAAAGTGGCAAGGAGGATGGGATAACCGTGTTGGAAGCAACAGGGAGCACTTCTTTTGTTTTGTTTTGTTTTTAAGAGGAAACACTTAGAAGGGGGGTTCATGGCAAGGTGTCTTTCACTGTAGTAATATTTTAAAAATTTAAGCATCCATCCTATACTCTGATCACACTATTTGCAAGTTAAACAAAAACAAAGGTGTGGCTATTAAACAGTGGCTTTCTGTCAGTGCCCTCTTGGGGCTCTGACCCACCACCGGCTCAGTTCTCATGTTAAGGGGACCTCAGCAGTGTGCAAGCCCTGGAGACTATCCCTGACACCCACAGAGGACCAGCATCAGAGGGGTGCTAGATGACAGTCCTGTTCTCTCTCTCTCTCTCTCTCTCTCTCTCTCTCTCTCTCTCTCTCTCTCACACACACACACACACACACACACACACACACACACAGAAAGGTCACAGAGCAGTGAGTGGCAGGGCCGGGATGGTGACCAGGGTCCTCCTCTCTGCTGGCGCTGCCCCGTCTGTACCACGCAGAATCACTCAGGAAAGCAGAACCCCCCTGACCTGTGGCTGGTGCAGTAACAGTTTTTACACCTGCCATTAGCAACTGTGATTTAAGAGGTTATTTGTCTTAATTTTCAGGAATCAGCTTCTCAGAGAAGAGGTAATAACGAACACATCGGGCTGGGGAAGCTCGTCTTTTTGGAAAATATTTATAGCATTTCAAGACAGTTTGGTGGCAATTGGATACAGCATCTGCTATTTTCCTCACGTTCCCCCACAGCTCTAGACCCACAGCAGTCAGTCATACACACACACATGCATGCACACACCCTCATGCATACACAGGCGTGCACGCCCCCCACAACAACACAACAGCATCCACGTCAGAGTGGAAAGGAAGTTGAAACTGATCACTTCTTGGAGAAATGAAAGACCCTGGTGACTCCACAGTGTTCAGACCCCCCACCCACCCCAGGTGGCAGCCAGGCCCCCAGCTCTCCCAGGAGCAGCACCTATGATAGCTCAGAGCTGTGGCCAGGCCCCAAGGCCACCAGAGTCACAGCTCCAAGTGAGGGCCAGGAGGACTCCCAGACCAAGATGCTGACTCATAGGAAGCCCCAGTGGTCAAAAGGGCCCCCACCTACCAATCTGGAACCAAGCTGCAGGCTGGAGGATGATGGGAAGAAATCAACCCCTGAAAATCTGCCACTGGGCACTGAGGGCACTGGCCATGCAGGAACATTTCTCTGTCCCTATTTTACAGATGGCAAAGCTAAGGCTTTCACAAGCTGAGTACTTCCTGGAGGCACAGGCGCTGGCTGTTCTGTGGAAGCCCAGTACTCCTCTTCACGCTGGTGGCCGCCCTCACATGGCCCCCTTGCCACATTCACCACCCTGCAGGCCACCTGTACAGCCCACCCTCCAGGGAGACCTGGAGCCTCCCGATGCCAAGGCTGCACAACCCCGCTGCAGTGTCTGCCATGGAGTCCCCAGGGACCTTCTGCTCCAGCTTAAAGCCCCAGGTCCAGAGAGAGGGGACAGGCTTAGGGTTTCAGTGCTGGCCTGCGCTAACACAGAATCTGTGTGGAAACTTCTCAGCCATGCAGCTGCTCCCTGGCCTTGGGGTGCTGGCTGGCAACCCGAAATCCATTCCACCATGTGGGAGGCTTTGGTTGACACCCAGGGCTGGTGCAAGTAGGGTGCCAATATCCATAGAAGGGTGCCTTTTCACCACCCAGGTCTCCAGCCTTTGCCCCTCTGCACCCAGCTGCAAGCCTCCCATCCCCTGTTCCCCATAGTGCCTGGGGATGAAGCCCAGGCCAGGCCCAAGGGCAGTGCCCACTCACAGCCCAGATGGAGGCTACTGACACCTGTGTGGGCATTCCCTGGGCTCCCCTCTCAACTTGGGGGTCACAGATTGCACAATCCTGTGTCCCAGGATGGCACCACCCCTTCCAGATCAACAGCCCTCCACTCCAAGCAATCCCAGTGTTAGACCCCCAAAAATCAAAGAGCCATCCTGACTCTGTGACACTGCCTCCGCAAACACTGGACACCTTTACACTCTAGGCTGCTTTCAGATGTCCTCCTCCCAGAGTGACTGGCCTTGGTTTTATCTCTCAAGGGGTCATTTCTTGTTGCCCTGTTCTGCAACATAAGGCTAGCCCCACCCAATCAGCCTGGAGCACAACTCTCAGTATTATCCCTGCACTGCAAGTCTTATAGTTGGTTATTATTTGGTTGAGGGTTCCCTACCCTTGCCTCTGCCCAGACTTTGGCCCAAAAGGTCAGCTCCTTGTCACACTGCTTTCCTGCTTCATATCCAGCTTCATATCCAAGTGCCTAGAACAGCAGCTGGCACAAAACTGATGCTCAGTGCTTGTTGAATGAATAAGTGAATGAACATCCATGATCTCATTAGCTCCCCACCAAACCCAGCCAGGTTGGGAATGATGCCACTTCAAGGATGAGGACGCTAAGGCCTAGGGACACACAACGCATGGGGCACACAGGGCTTCTGCCCTCCCCAGGAGCCTCGGAAAGATGGTGAAAGTGTGGGGCTCCCATACTCCCCCTGCAACGTGAAATGTCGCCTCTGTGGAAACCACATCCTGTCCCCGTGCCTGGCCCAGCCTCAGCTGCAGGCCCTAGGTGCCCTTGCTGAGACCACGGTCCGGCCTGGCCCGGCCCAGTTCCTTTTCCTGGCTGTCCTGAAACTCACTGGCGGCCTGGGGCCAATGGAGGGCGGCAAGGACAGCACGGGCCTCCCTTCCGGGAGGGGTGGGGCACAGCTGAGTCAAATTTGGGTCACACTGCTGCCCCCATGGTCCTGTGAGGCCTAAAAATAACCATATTTACCCACTGCCCAACCCCGGCTTCTGCCTGTCAGAGGGGTTGGGCCTCAACGGTGATCTGGTCCCTGGCGTCTGCTGGGCTGCAGGCCTGGGCCAGCACTTGATGGGGTGAGACATTCGGGGTCCACAGTTTTGGGTGCAGGAAGAAGAGCTGAACAGGACCATGCATTCTCAGTGAAGAGTTGTGTGGGGACAGCAGGAAGGACAGGGTGGGGGCCAGATCGAGCTGTGGGAGGCCAGGCCAGTTCACCGTGAAGCCTCAAGGGGATGGGGAAGCTGGGTCCCAGGCAAAAATCCAACTTGTGTGTGATCTGCGCAGCCCACACCCGTCTCTGGTCCTCAGCTACCTGGCTGCCCTATGGCAAGTGCTGCTGGCAACAGGTGGCTACAGGCGACCTTGGCTTATGCGTGGTAGGTGGGGCCCTGAGGCAGCTGGGAGCCCCATGGCTATCTTGGTGTGGATGGCACAGTACCTTTGCCAGAACAGCTGTCACCTGGCCACCTGCCTCCTGCCCTGCTTCTCCCAGATGGACTTTAACACCGGAGGGGCTGGTGCCAGTCGCCTGCCAGGAGAGGACCCTCCCTCTGGGCAAATAGGCCCTGCCCTGTGCCAGGACAGAACTCAGGCCTTCGGAGGGTGTCATAGGGCGGGAGCACAGGCCTCCCTCACACCCTGTGTCCCTGGGGCCAAGGATCCTGGCTCCAAGGATACCATGGCCCCAGGCTTTCTTCTCTGACTTGGGATGCCTGTCCCACTTGCTGCCCTAGAGAGAAACAAAGTCCACGATGATGGCCTGGCTTCCAGAGCCACACCCCTGGCCGCCTTCTGTGCCTTGACCCATGCTGTTCCCTTGGCCTCCCATGCTCTCCCCTCACTTCCTGTCCTGGGGTTGCCTCACACTCCCTTCTCCAGCAGAATGAGCTCAGCCTTCTAACACACAGTATGTAACTCCCTAGGGCTCCTCCCTAAAGTGCCCAGGAAGTGCCCCTATGGCTACTGGCTGACCTATTCTCCAACCTGCAGCCCTTCCAGGTTCTCCTCCCTGTAGGCAGCTCCACCTAGCTGGCTTCTAACAGAACCCACCCAGCGGTGCAGCGGCATGGCCCACATCTCTACAGGCAGCTTCCATGCAAATACCCAGGGCTCAGGGCTCTTCCTTAAACTCAAATCCACACCTTTTGAGTATCATGGTGCTCAGTGTCGCACTGCCCAGAGCCATTGCAGTGATGGCTCTCCAGACCATATCTGTGACATTACCCCTTACCTGACTTTACACTCTAGGCACAGTTTGCATTCAAGGCTCTAAGGCCACCACTGTCAGAATCAGGTGAGCCCCAGGACTGTCTTTCTGCTGGTAGAGAAAGTGACATTCAGAGGTGCTGGGGATGGGTCAGGTCACACACACAGGGTGACAAGCCAGCACATGCTCTGACCCGCCTGTATGACCTGCCCCCCAGGGAACAAAGTGGGGTTCAAATGCCCCGCCCATAGCAGGGGCAGCAGCTGCTGCTGTGCCTCACCCCGCTCTCGCTGGAGCCTGGGCCTTTCTGGGAAGAGGGGCTACTTCCTTCAAGCCAAGCCATAGTATAGTGTCACCTGGGAAGGAAGGGCCAGAACAAAGGTTGATCCCAGGCACAGCAGCATGAGGGTCCCAGGGTTCCCTGAGGATCACAGAATGAGGCGAGCTGGCCCAGAGGCTGCCCCTGTGCTCACCACAGTGTCGCCTCTCTGGCTGCAGAGCAAACCCTGGCCTTTTTCCATGCTTTGGTCTCACGAGACTTCCCTCTTTCCTAAGGCTCTCCTGTCCTCACAAGCTGCCTTCCTTCAACATCAAACACAAATCAGCAGCAGCCAGTGGTGGGCCCTGGAGCTCACCAAAGACCACCCTGACAGAGCTGGATAGGGTCCCTGTGCCCAGGGGGCCCCCACACTTGACCCCAGGGACTCTCCACATGGGCACCAGCCCCACCTGTTCCTAATCCCAGCTGTGCTTCTCACCAGCAGGAGTTTGCATATCAAATATTCACTCAATTATGTTCACAAGGGCCCTTGAGGTAGGTGTTCTGGATACTCCTGCACCGACTTAATAGAGAAACCGAGGCATGGAGAGGCTGAGCCGTTTGCCCAATGTTGCCCAGTTGGGCCTCACAGGGAACTCAGACACAGGGCCCAGTGGCCTGGCTCCAGGGTGTACACTACCCACCACTTCACACTGCATCCAGAAAGCGTCTGGCTCCCCTCCGACGCCCCTAGGGCCTGGCCTGCTCAATCCCTCCTCCCCAGTGACCTCCAGAGCTGCCCAGACACGTGGCCTAGTTCTGATGCTCCAGCCACTGTGGAATCATCCACACCAGGTCCAGTCCTTCATCTTTCCCTGACTCTGGACCCTTAGGGAGGAATGGCAGCTGTGTAACCACCCTTATACTTCACCCCCAAGCCCTAGGCTGCCACCGGGGCACCTGGTGCCCCTGCACAAGGCGCCAGCATATCTGTAATCTGCAGGAACACAGTCAAGGCTCAGGAGAGGCTGTGACAGGGACCACAGGGACCTCGGGTTCAAGGCTTCTGGCTCGAAGGCTTGAGAAGCTCACAGGAACGGGACCCCACAAAAGGGTTAGGGTGCATATCATGCTCCCCTCCAGCTCACTACTGCATGGGGCACAGTTAGCATCCAAGCACCCTCTAAGGGGCCCGAGAAGACCACATATGTAGTGAGCACAAAAGCCCAAAGTGACAGAAATTGATAAAAACTTCACCGCGCCACTGACACCCCATATATCAAAGGCCCCAAATCTCATTCTCTCCTTGCCTCCAATTTCTATCAGAGCTTGCCAGCTGCACATTTATTGAGAAGTTTGTGATCTGACAGGCTCTGTATTACCAACATTAATGATGCGTCAGTCTCTAGAATTACTGGGGAAACAGTCCAATTGATTTCATTATCATCTCGAGTTCTTCACATTTCATTCCGGGCAGCTCGCTCCTGGGGTCTGAGCAAGGACTAGAGCAAATAAATAAAAGGTATGGGCCGGGGTGACCCCAGGCTGGGGATCTGCACTGATCTGGAGACCCCAAGGCAAGAGCCCTTGCGGCCCTCAGCCTTAGCTTCCGCTATCGGTGACACGGGAGTATCAGGTAGTATTCAGCAGGGCAGAGCAAGGCCTGGGCCTGGCCTCTCATTCATGCTACCAAGATGGAGGAGGCCAGCGGCAGGCAGAAATAGCCATGATGTCACTGTCATGTGCCCCCTGTCTGGGCAGGGAGCAGGCCTCACGTGGAACCCAGGGGCAGCACTGGCCATGGCCCCACCTGGGCCACATTTGCTGTAGGCCTGGCAGCTGCCATCTGTGGAGCCAGGCAGAACTGAAGGGTGTGCGTGGGGTCTACTGTGTCTCCAGGTGCTGTGTCCCTGGCCCTCTGTCTCCAGCTATCCAGGTCTGCTTTCAGTTGCTCGGCCTTGGCCATGCTGTCCCCTTCCTACCTCCATCATCGCATGGTGCCCCTTGGAAAGGCTTTTCTTGTCTAAAGGCTCTCTGTGCATCTTCTGGAATTTCCCATCGAGCATCCTGCTTCTTTCTGAGCACTTGGCCTAATCTAAAGAGAGGTCTCAGTTGGCTAAAGCAGCAGCTCCTTTTGACTCCACTCCCACAGACAAGGCTCTAGTCTGCTCTGTTCCTCGGCAGCCCTGTACGGACAGCAGGTGGGGCCGGATGGCCCAGTGGCTCTGGGTGAAGAGGACTACTGGTTTCAGGGCCTTGTGACTTCTTCCAGCCCCAGCTCCACTGTTGGAGGTTCTGAGAAGCGTCTTACTCCCAGCTTTCTGCATAAACACTCACCTACCAAGACTCGCCATCTCTGCTGCAGACCTTCTGCATGCTCCACC
This sequence comes from Cavia porcellus, assembly GCF_034190915.1. NCBI lineage: Eukaryota > Metazoa > Chordata > Mammalia > Rodentia > Caviidae > Cavia > Cavia porcellus. The sequence continues at coordinate 36,102,615 of NW_026947511.1, read as the reverse complement.
TCCCCTATGAGCACAAGGAGGCAGTGGGTGGAGTGGGGAGCTGTGAGCTTTCAGTCAGGCCAGGAGCTAGGTTCAAATCCCAGCCCCATGTTAAGCAAAACACATAAGTGCTTTACATTTTGCTTAATCACCTCAGCTACAAAACAGGTGCCAGAGGCCGGGGCGGTGCCAGGGAGAGGATAAGGGGAGGGACCACTGTCTCTTGGGACCTTCAGATTCAGGACCAAGGAGAGGGACCTCTAGGTCCCCAGGAGCAGGACACACCTAAGGTACCTTGAGGATGCTATCGACTGTCCACTTTCACTCACCGTAGGGACTGCTTCCCCTACCCCAGACAGCAGTCCTAAGGCAAGGCCCTGAGCGACGCTTGGAGTGAGGAAGGAAAGACTCCTGGCGCCCAACCATGCAGGGTCCAGGGTGTCTGGGCATACAGGTACCCAGGGTGTCTGCCTCAAGGTGGTACCAGTTAGGGTATCCCAGGCCCAAGGTGATGGCCGGGAGCAGGGAGGAACAGGTGATGCTTCACGTCTACACTCTGAGCTGCCAGATAAGAGGCAAAACCATGCTTATCTAAGCACAAGAGGCCAGCTGGACACCAGGAGGGCCACCACTGGGAGGCCTGCAGGGCTAAGCGTTGGCCTTGTGGGGCAGCCTTCCAGATATGGGCGTGATGGCTATTATTGTTATTTAGTACCATCTGGAATTAAATCAGGAGAATATTGGACTTAATAGATAGTGCTGACTTGAAAATAGGTTTTTTCCCCCTGAAATAAATATTACTGACATAATTTATTTATGAACATTCTCCATGGGGCTGGCTCTATGCTGAGCACTAAACATATGTTATTATATTTCATCCTCCTAACAACCCCAATTGTCCGGACTCTATGCCAATAAAGACGGAGACCTCAGAAGGGACCCTTGGATGCCTGAAGTCCCAGGACAGAAGACAAGGGGTATGAATCCAGGCTGGAAGGAGTACCTACACCTTGAGGAGACTGAGAAATACCCCTGAGGCCCCCAGGGTTCAGGAAACAACCTTTTAAGGCCCACCAGGGTGCAGAAGCAGGCCCTATAAGTCCTGGACTCTGACCATCGAGCAGTTTCATTTCCTTCTGAAGAGGACAGTGAATGCCAGAGAGGCCCTGGACTTTTCCAGCGTCACCTGCTATGCTGGCAGGGCAGGGACACCTGATCCATCTCCTGCTGCCTTCATGTCACCAGATTCTCAAAGGAGCCTGGGAAGAGAGAAGGACCTGCTCCAGAGCCAAGAGCAAGGCTGCAGAGCAAGACAGCCTGCTGGGGCTGGCATATGGGCTCGGACTCGGCTCAGCTCTGGAGTCTGCCTGGTAACAACCAGGCACCAGGTCCGGGCTCCTGGCCCTGGCCCAAGAGCTCACTTGGGATCTCTGGGAGCCCCCGAGTCCTCCAAGCTTGAGCTGTTCCCTTTGTCATCGCCAGCAGCTCTGCACTTGCAGGGGCTTAAGACGCCCAGGACACTAGGTCGGATATGGGCTTCTTGCCATTTCCAGCAGCTTCTCTTACTCAAGTAGGCCATTCTGTCCAAAGGGCAGCTGTGACGTGCAGAACAGGCTATGGTGTCAATATGAGACTGGCATTGTACGGCTGTGGACAGACAATGCCCTTAGCCCACTGTTTATTTATAAATCTGCCCGGCGCTCAACCACAGCCTTTACATACAGCTTCTCCCCAAATGCAAATCGGCTTCTTCCTGTAAGTCAAACCGGCTTGCTCGAGCTGATAAAAATCATCCCAAACGAGTTCCTTTATCTCCCCAATACAGAAGGTCCTCTGCACCCACACCTCCTAGAAAGAGGAAGATGTCCCACTGCTGCAGGGACAGGGACACAGAGAGGCAACCAAGGACAAGAGGAGACCTAAGTTCAAATCCTGCCACCAACACGGTCTCGTTTTGCACAGTCCAGTGATCACCTGTCACCATAACCATTCACAGGGGGTGTGAAGTGCAAACAGTCCCTCCTGCCCAGGGTGCACTGGGAAACTAAATGAGAAAATCTGCACATAAGTTGCTTGTCACGCTTTTGAGGGGCATAAGAAGTCCCCTGGATTCGGCAGTGATGACGGCAGTGGTTAGGAATAATAAATTAATTCCTGTCACCCATTCACTCTCTTGCCGGTGGCTTTAGGAACAGGCCTTTTTGCTCTCTGAGTCTTAGTTTCTCCAGTGAGTGACCTCTCCCCTGCAGGCAGCCGGCTCAGCCCCTCAACTGCCTGTTTCCTACTGAAACAGTGCTGGGGGTGCTGTTTCCAGTACTATCTCCTCTCTCTCTCTCAAGGGCTCTGTTATCACAGAAACCAAATCTGTTTTTAAAAGCCCCCAAACCCCATGTTACAGAAAAGCAAGCTACCTGCTGGCCGCATGCAGCTGGTGCTGGGACACAAGTGTCACTCAGAGGTTTGCTGGGTGGGAGGGAGGCAAGACAGGGATCTGATAAGGGTGGGTTACCAAGGAGACCAGCAGGGTGGGGGGTGGGGGGCAGGGGGTGGTGGCACAAGGTTACACATGAGTAAATGCAAAATGGCCCCAGAAGTTACCAGAGACCCAGAGGCGTGCAGTGGAACCTCTTGGCGTTGGTCCCAAGGTTTACAAGCTAATGTTGTGACACTGTCATGACAACAGTCCTGCCAGGTGATCAGAGTCCCGCCCACAGAGGACACCCCTAACCTTGCCCAGGCCTGGCTTGCTCTCCCAGCATGGTGTCCAGTGCCCATACCCCGTGAGCCAGTAGGGCGGGGGCAGGAGTTTTGGGGTGTGCGGAACACTGGGACCTGGAAGAGGGAGGTGACTGCCTGCAGCCATTTGGCTTGGTAACAAATCTCAGGACCCAAGTGAGCTCCAACTGAGAGAATCTAGGCAGGCCAGAGGTTCCCAGTGGGCCATGTCACAGACTTTCCAGAAAGAGGGAAATCCAGCAATGTCAGCCCACAGAGGACACCCCTTCCTTCTGCCTCATTTGTTCCTCAATTGGGCCAGGATGGGGTGAGGGTCTCCCTACCTTGCAGGCTTCCAAGCCAGCACCGGCCACTTTCAGAATCCTCTGCTGCCTCTGCCCTCCTTGGCATGGATGAGATGGGAGGAGGAGGGACCACCCCAGCCCTCCCACCACTGCAGGGGACAGGTTAGTACTCAGGGCACCTGAGGGAAACACACAGGCCTGTGTTATTAGCAGGGCTCCATCTCCTCCAACCCTGCCAGCTCCCTGTTGCCAGATTAATCTCCTAAAACGCTGCTGTGTCCCTTCCCTCCTGCTCTGCGCAATCATCCCAACTGCAGGATGAGCACCCTCCAACTCTGCCTTCCCTTGGGTCCCAGCATCCACGGAGACACCTCCACCGTTATCCCAAGTCCCTGGCGCTGGCTGAACCACCCAGGACCCTCACATGCATACCCCTTCCTCGCTTCCTGTCCTTTCACCTCCCAACATAGCTCTTCCCTGGCCTACAGTAACCAAAGCTTCTCCATCCCCAGCACTCACCTTAGATGGCCCTCCATGGCCATTCTAGCCCATGATCACCTCTTACACCTGGGATCCCTATTCCAATTTCTCTGCGGCCTTCAGGCCCTATCTTTCCCATTCTGCCACGGAGCTGAAGCTCCTTGAAGAGAAGATCTCACAACTTTGTTTAGCCATCTTTCCATACCAGAAATAGTGCCTCGATTGGTCCCTGTACAAGAGACAAAGCCCTGCTCTTTGCAAGTGTAGAAGAAGATAAGCCACATGCGTGGGGTGGAGGCAGCAGCAGCAGAGACACCTGCGTGTGTTATAATTTAGATCTAAGATGTCTCCCAAGTACAGAGGTGAGGCTTCTGGAGGTGACTGGGTCACGGGGGAGGATCATCGTCAGTGGATTCATCCATGGAAGAGCTCTGTGCTGTCAGGGTACAGAGCTGGGGGAGGGGTGGCGCATGACCTGGAATGCCCAGTGTTCAGGCTGGGTGAGAAGAGGGACATGAGGTGGGCACGTGTGGCCCCCTGGCTGGGGCCACTATTGGCACAGGTGACAGGTGGGCGGCAGCATGGACCCTGCTAACAAGGCAGAAGGCTTCACCCTGGGGGCCAGGCCCAACTGTCCCCAGAGAAAGCTGGTGAGATGCGAGGCTGGTCAGCCTGGCCTGGGGACACCCACTCGCCCTGCTTGTGCTGTGGGTGGGTCCTCTTGGTCTGGGCCTTTCTGAGCGGCCTCTCCAGATGGAGCCCCGCTGGAAACACACGGCTTACACTGCTGGCTCTCGGCCCAGCAGCCCGGCCACTCTCCTAGACTGCGACCGTCTCGGCAAATGGTTTCATTGTTCTCGCATCCCCAAGGCTTCTCTGAAGCGGGGCACAGACTTCTGGAGAAATAAATAAATGGAATCCTACATGCCAGGGTGGCACTGCCCATCACACCCCCACTCCAGCTCTCTGCCACCCTGGCGGGCAGCCCAGGCCCATTACCACCCCCTGGTTCACACCCTGGGAGGGGACAGAGGGCCTTCTGCTCCAAGTACCTCTCCTTTCCCAGGAAGGAGGTCCCTGAGGGCTTCAGCCATCTCCACAGCCACAGCAGGCCAAGTCTACGGTGCAACAGGCACAGTCCCTCCAAGTGCAGTGACCCCACGCTTTGCGATGCTCAGTGACTTCCCTCCTTCTGCTTCAGGAAAAATGGAGCATGGGAGGAACCAGCCTGTGAGCCTTTACCTCACCCAGGCTTGTTTTCCCATCTGTAAAATGGAGCTGTTAGTCCAGTAATGGCATGCTGTCCCTCACGCCCCCACTTGCATACTAACTGATGTCACCTGAGGCAGCGACGGTGACAGGGATGTGCCAAAGGCAGAGGGAAGAAAGAGGAAGGCAGACTGGGGGTGAGGGCTGCTGTCCATGGCATCAGAAGCCTTAAAAGCTGGTAAAAGGCTTAATCCTGCATAATGATTTACAAAGTGACAAGTAAAATAGATTTACCGTGACAGCTTGAAAGGAGAACCAGAGAAATAAAATGACGCTGTGGCTCACCCAGTCTCTGCAACCTGTCCCCTCTCCTCCAAAAACCAGGAGCTGTCACGGACACACATGCGGCAGAGGCTCCTGGGTAAGATGATAGAGTGGCCTGGGGTGGTGCCTGGGAGAGGGACGAAGGAAGGGGCAGGTCTGTTTTGTGTCCAGTGGTCTTGCGCTGGCCTGGCCAACACCCTCGGTGCAATTCCACCTGCACGGAGCTCGAAGCAGGTGCCTGTGCTCATAGGCCACGCACTCCAGCTCCTACCTGCTCCCAGGTAGGATAGAGCAGTCCCAGGGCTCTGCTGAATCCCAGGGCCCGCACAGAGGAAACTACTGTTCACCCAGAATGAGGCAGGAACTCAGCACTGGAACCAACAGCAAGAGGGGAAAAACCACAGAAGGCAAAAGCACCCGCAGCCCAGCTCATGTTGGACAGCACAGTGAGCAGGTTCTCCACCCATGCCGGTGCCCTGGCTCTGCTTACAGAGGCACCCCACATACCAATGCTCCTCCCCGAGATAAGAACATCATCTGCTGCCCACAGGCTGTGCCCCAGGGCTACAGGGCCCAGACACTTGCTCAGGACTCTCCGGTGACTGGGGCAGAGGCGGTGACTTGTCTGCACCAACAGACACAGACAAGGTCTCGTGCGAGAAGAGAGACCAGATTCCCCTTGATAACTGAGGGGCCTCTCTGAACGCCAACTTCCTCCTCTGGAAGTTGGGGACAATGCCACCCCTGCACAGTGTTCTATGACAGCAGGATGCCCCCAGAGCACTGTGCCAGGTGGTCAGTGGATGTCCTTACATTGCCCGTGGGCATGGACTGGGGCACATTTGCAGCAGGGACAGCCTGCTTAGGGGACAGGAGCTCTAGTGTCAGACCGAGCTCAGGCTTGTACCTGCTCATGGGACACCCACTCCCCAGGGCTCAGTGTGCTGTAGAGGGGAGATAGCTGTAGGGAGGTATAGTAGGCAGAGGCCGGCCTGAGGACTTCCAAGTCTCCTGCAGTCTCCACTGGAGGGGCAGAGTCCCTGAGGAGGCCCTGCAGGCTCCCTTGTGTCCCTCCCTGTCACCCTCTCCCCACTACCTGGCAACCCCCAGCTCGGGGAAACGTCCTGCACAGTCACTGACAGTGCCAGGGATGTGCCCAGGCAGGCCAGATCACTGTGTTTATCCAACCGCGGTGGCCCTCCCTCCTCCCGCTTGGCACTGTGGCAAGCTGGAGCCAACGTACCCATGTGCCCACAGCCTTACCCATGCGTAGGCTGTGCGTGCGAGGCCTGGGCCTTGCCCAGGGTCTTGCCCAAGAGGCCCTGCGGCCTGGCCCAGCTGCTACAGTGGCAAAGCCAACTCTCCCAAGAACCCGAGTGGCGGCGGTGTGGGCTCCACTGATTCACAGGTGTCGTAGGACCCAGCAGCTTTGTGCAAAACAGCCACGCTGGCAGGCCCTTCAGGAGCCCAGCCCTGCCCACAGTGAGCCCCAGCAGCTGTGAGCCCAGACACTGACATTTTTGCTTTTTCCAGCAGGGTGTACAGGTCATTCCCAAAGTGCCATCCCAGGGTTCAGACACTTTTTCTAAACCCCAGAACCACCAGGCAGTGCACAGGGGGTGGGAGGGGGTACTAGTCATCAAGCAGGAAGCACTGAGGAATCCATGCCAAGGGGACAAAGGTGGTGCTGCTGGCAGCCAAGTGCCAGAGGCGGCCTGTGGCTGGAGATCCCTGACGGGACTTACCAGGTTGCTGGACTAGGCTGCAAAAGCAGCCAGGAAACCATGTAGGGGACAAGGAGATGGGGCAGGGGACAGGTCAGATTCACCTGACCCGCCTCATGCACACGGGCAAGCTGAGATTTGAAAAGGTTTTGTAGGATTCCTAGAAGTTCACTGGATGGACAGAGCAGAAGGGAACAGAACAGTTGCTACTAGGACCAGAGAATAAACGATCTTGAAAGTCAGACTCAGGAACAGGAAAGCCTGAGAGCATCTCAAGCGAAGTGCAGGAGGTGACAGGAGCAGAGGCTTCCTTTATTAAGGCCCATATACTGGAAGAACAGAGCGGGACAGAAGGGCAGAGGGTGGCTTTGCAAACACTGGGAAGCTGGTGTCAGAGTGGTCAGTCCCTGACTGTCCCCTGACAAGTCTGCTCTGGGCAGATCAGTGGGGGCAGAAACCCAAGGTCTCAGGCTGCACTCCTGGGGAGGAGTCATGGTGATTTCCAGGTTTCAGCCTGAGCTGCACGCAAGGCAGTGACAGCCCTACTCTTTGTCCTTACTGTGGTTTTATGAGAATCAGAACAAGCCCCCCCCCAACCATCTGCCATAAAGTTATTTAATAGTTGTCCTATCTGGAGCGACCACAATGTGAACTCCAGCCCCAAGTTGCACAGTACGTAACACGCACCACCGCACACAGCTATCCTAGCAGACGCACGGCCATTAAGCAAACAGTGAGGAGAATGGCTAGAGGCCCGCGGCTCAGGCAGGTAGAGAAGGTAGATAAAATCAAATACACACAGGGGCGAAAACACTTACCTAAGCAAAGAACAACCAAAGGGGAGCCTTTACTAACCCTCTCTGCCTTTTGGCATGAGAAATCTAAATAGTGTGAGAGGTACAATACGGCTTCAAAACAGAAAAATCAGTGGCTCCAACGAGACAGATAAAGGAAATGCAAAATCTCCAGTCAGAAAGCACTGGTTTTGACAGATAGGGACTGGCCAAAGGGATAGGAAACCTAGTCATACGGCTGGCCTCACTGTGTAGCCCAGGTTGGTCTCGAACTGTGGTGATCCTCCTGCCTCAGTCTCTTGAGTGCCGAGGTTACAGGCATGTGCCTCCACATCCAGCTGATTTTTTTAAAGACCCTAAATGCTAAGCAGAACACCAGCAAACAAACCTAACAGTGCAACTTGAGTTGGTAGAACGCACTGGTGCTCTCAACCAGCTGATCCACACGGGTAGCCGAGGTCCATCAGTCACTGCGTAACTACAACGCACCTCTCCGCTCCAGCTTCTGTCTGGGGATATGGCTGGTGTCCTCACAGAGCCCTGGGCAGAATTCAAAAGACGGGGGATCGATCGGGGACCTTATCCTACCTGCATTCATCCATAATGTGATGGCAAAGACCCTTGCTTAACCAAAGTGAGCCTCCAAAAGGAGATTCTTGGTACCCATCTGGGCACCAATGGGGAGAGAGCTAAGGGTTTGCCTACGCTGGAAAGGAGGGCAGAGGTGGAAGTGGAAAATGATCTTTGGACCCCTGCCAGAGTCCCCTCAGGGCTCAGTGCTGTCCTGAGGCTCTATTCTGCCCAACACTAGAAACTCAGGGCAGCGAAGATACCTCTGGATGGCTCCTGAGGTCCCTGGTCCCTGGGCACAGGCCCTGATCTGGACGGGGGACTTCTGCCCAGAACCAGATGCTCACCCCACTCCTCCGGGCAGGGGACTGAACCCAAAGCTAGCGAGGTCTTTACTGCTCAGCAGCTGTCGGCCTCCACATGCTTCCTGGTCCTTCTGCCCATTTCACTGATGATTGACAGGTGTCTCCTACTAGCCACTCCTAAGTGTCAGGCAGGGACCAAGCCCATGACAGGTGCGAGGCTCGGACCTGTGCTGGGATTCCCGGACCTTTGGCCTCACTGTCTTGGATAGGCCAGATATGAGCCCCAAATGTGGGTGTGGAACCCCAGAAGCACTCTGCTTGATGCTGTAGGGCCAAGCAAAAAGATACCAGCTGCCTGGCTACAGTTTGTGCTTGGCTAACTCACAGCTTCTGAGCAACGAAGCGGACAGAAGAGACACAGTGAGAATGCACTGACTACCCACTCAACCACTGCAGGCAGGGGACAAGTTCTGGAGCCAGCCCAGGACGTGCTAGCCACACAGGGCAAGTCAAGGCCTAATGTGCAATGTAGGGGCGGGCAATGTCCAGCAGAGGCAAGGGCCACCCTGGCCAACACTGGCTCAGGCTGCCTTCAGGGGGAGCGCAAGTGACCCAGAGCTTGTGCAGGTTCAGACTAGAACCAGCTGGCCTGGGCACCACAACCTACCCTCCTGTGTTGCCCGCCTCCTGCTCACCTTGGCAGTTAGGACGTCCCTCTGTGTGCCTTTGCAAGCCACAGGAATCCCAGCTAGTTATCGAGGACCAGCCAGGCCGCCAGGACTCAGATCCTGGTGACATCTGACCCAGGCAGGTATCTTGGGAAAACTGAGGCCCACACTGTGAAAAGATTGAAGCCACAGGAATTTGGAACCTTTGGACAGAGATCCCGACTGTGCCAATATGCTTGTCTCACAGACTAGTAAACTGAGTCTCCGGACAGGAACAGGCCCGCCAAAGGTGAAATACTAAGTGTCCCAGAATGATCTTCCTAGGTTGATCCCATAGAGTCAAGAGAGAGCAGCCTTCTGTGACCCCAACCTCAACTTCAGGAAGTTGCAACACTTCCTCGTTTCCATGGTAACCAGCTACTGCTCCAGGAATACACTGAAATGTTTTTGTTCCCTCCTCTGTGAGGGCCAGTCCGGAGCCAGGCAGTGAGGACACAGAGCGGAAAGAGTGGGCGTGAAGGGGGCACGGTCTCAGCCCCAACCCAGGTTATCCTGGGCTCTGGAGAGGAGGAAGAGAAGCGTAGAATTCTCAGTGTGAAGAAGTGCAGAGCGCCTGAGAGAACCGGGAGGGGGTCAGAGGGGCAGATTTGAGCTGGGCTCCGGGGGATGAGTAGGAACCTACCAGACTGAGGGGCAGGGCTGGAGGAACTGGCATATACAGAGGCTTGAGGGGCACTGGCATGTCAAAAAAAGCATCAGGGGATGTGACAGCACAAGAGATGATGGGAAAAGATTTGGCCCAGAAGGAGGACGAAGACCAAATGCAGAATGACAAAGTTGCACATGTACATCCGAATGCCAGAAACACTTCCCAGGCCTCTGCTTATCCAACTTTGAAATGAGCATCTTATGACAGGGAAGCACAAGCCAGCTGAGCATAAGAAGAACGGAGCTGGGCATGTTGGTGCACGCCTGAAATTCCAGCACTCAGGAGACTGAGACAGGAGGATCCCCAAGAGTTCTAGCCAGCCTGGACCACATGTAAGGCTTGGTCCCTAGGGCCTGCTTTCTGCAGGTGCACAGGCGTTCCCAAAGGCTTCCATGCGCAGGCTCTGTTCATTCTCAAGACTCATCCCCAGGCTTGATCTTTCTCATCATCTCTGCTGGCCACTTTGGCCCACGCCAGCAGTGTCTTTTCCTGAGTTACCATAAAAAGTGCCCAGCCAGGCTAGAGGGGTAGGTCAGCAGTAGAGCTCTGTGTAACACACCCAAGTCCCTGGGTGTGAGCCTCAGGACCACACACACACACGCACACATGCACACAGGCACACACATAGCCATGTCACCCTGCTGGCAGCGACTGCCACATTCTCTGTCCTCAGTGCACCAGCCAAAGGGATCTTCTTAGCGGGCATATCAAAAGTCACAATCCTTTACTTGAAATCCTCCAGTGGCTACTGAATCCCTGAATGATGTCAGTAGCTTTTCCTGCACTCAGTGAGGCCCTCTGTGACCTGGTCCCTAATCATTCTGCTGACCCCTGCCAGTATCTCCCATCTTCCCTGGCTCCATCAAGCCATGCACTACGCATCCCTGTCTTAGAGAGTGCCCTGCATGTACTTGCACGGGGCCTTTGCAAGTGCTGTCTCCTCTGCCTGCTGACAGGGTTCAGCCCACCAGCCCCGCCGCGTGCCTCACTGGGATATCTGTTCAAATGCAGCCTCTTCAGAGAAGCCTTCTTTGACTACACCAATTCTCACTTCCTACTTCCCCATATCACCTTGCCCTGGCTTGCTTCTCTCCAAGCACTTATCATAGCTCGTGACATCATTGTGTCATTGACTCGCCACCTATCTCACCTGCTTGAACGTGAGCATGGCCTCCGTCAAGTTTCCCACCGTATCCTCAAGGCCAGATACACAGCAGGTGTTTGACAAACTCAGTGGATAAACAAAAGGACTCATCTTTCCTAGCGGAAGGACAAAGGATGCTAAGCACTCATCTCCCAGGAGCAGAGCACGGGGGCTTGAGACTCTCATGGACAGCTGGTCCAAGCTGGTATGTGGACCCCTGGAGGAAAATGGAGGAAGATGGACTGCCGTCCTGAACCACTAGCACACGTGACCCTGCTGGTCAGCAGATGCCAGGCCACTTTCTTCCCCCTGAGCCTCAGGGATGCTGTTGGTGCCTCCCTCCCAGCTGACGTCCATGTCTCCTGACCCGAACTAGGCCTGATGTCTCCAAGCTGCCCAGACTCTTACTAGAGGCAAAGAGGGAAAATAAAGAAGCTCAGGGGAAATAAGAAAAGCCACTACCTCCAGGGTAGTGCAGGAAGCAGGCATGTGCTGACCCCTATACCTGGCTCCCCAGGCCTCAAAGGGAAGCAGGACCTGGCCTGGGGGAGGAGGCCCCTGGGAGGTGCATCGTCCCTCCTTTTGTGTGCACTTGACCCCAGACAGACAAGGACAGCCTTGAGGGCAGTGTGGAAGCACAGGGAGGCCAGCCCATTATGGGGAGGAACTTAGCATTCTGCTAGCTCTTTGGGGGCTGCTTCCTTCTCTGGACCTCAGTCCTCATGTCTGGAAAACAGGGATGAGAGAAGCTGCCAATAGTCTGGGTGACTTGGCTCTTTGGGCCCCGGGACACATCACACCAGGGATGGAACAACAGCCACAGATTCTTGCCGAGAAGATGTTTTTATGACTCTGCTTCCAAGGCAACCACTTGTGGCCAGCTGGACGAGGGGTCTTCTAGGGGGTCTTGGGACCTTCTGTCCACTCAAAATGACAGTCAGCAAAACCCAGGGCAGTTCTGTTTGAGCCAGCAAAATGAGGGGACACTGCCTGCTACAGAGCCAGCTGTCCTCAGGAACCACAGCAGACACCCACCTGCCCCAGGGCCCAGAGGTTCTGGGGAGCAGAAGCACCAGCACTGCAAGAGGCGGGGAGCAGAGGCTCCAGGAGAGGCCAGTCCCCTCCCCACCAGCTTCAGGGGGACCTCTCCCTGCACCTCACCCCAGCAAAGGCTTCTGCAGTGACAAGGCAGAGGCTGAGCCCTGGGTGGGTGACTGTAGTCCTGAGTTTCAGTTCAAGCTCTGCAAAGGACCTGTCTGTCTCCTCTGGGGTCAGACTCAGCAGCTAAATGAGGGGTTGGTCTGGACAACCTTGATGTTGGATCCACATGGATATCATCATCATTGTGCTTGGTAATAAGACACTGCGTCCCTGACCCAACTGTGACACTGGACATGTGTGACACTGGACAGCACGCAAAGGGCAAGCCCTCCCAGTCACTCTCTCAACAGTCACAAGTGACACCACAGCAGGAGGCAGTGAGGACTCCTAATGCAGTGCTCCCTGCTGAAAGTCCAGTCTCTGCAGCCTAAGGACACTCTAGGACACACCACGGTAGTGTGGCAGGGTAACTCAGAGGGACAGAATGGGGAGCAAGAGCTAATCCCAGCCCCCACACCCACCCCAGCCACCTTCCAGCAAGGGCTCCAGTTCACGCCCAGCAGAGGCCAGGAAGATGGACTGCTGTCCTGAACCACTAGCACACGTGACCCTGCTGGTCAGCAGATGCCAGGCCACTTTCTTCCCCCTGAGCCTCAGGGATGCTGTTGGGGCCTCCCTCCCAGCTGACGTCCATGTCTTGTGACCTGAGCTAGGCCTGACATCTCCAAGCTGCCCAGATTCTTACTAGAGGCAAAGAGGGAAAATAAAGAAGCTCAGGAGAAATAAGAAAAGCCACTACCTCCAGGGAACCCACTCCGCCTGCTCCAGCCCTGAGCTTGTCTGGAGAGAAGTCTCCTTCGGAGGCAGTTCCTGAGAGCCAAGTTCACCATTTCTCCACAGTCCCAAGATACACACAGGGCACAGGTGTCCTTCCAGGCTAGAACATGGCCTGGGACTTGCTAGGGGGAGAAGCTGCTGGGAAGCGAGGAGCAGCCAGTCTCTAGGGTACAGCGCCTGGAAGGATGCTAAGGGTGGTACACACAGGGCATAAATCATTCATCTGATAGGCATTGGCTAAGGTGGTTAAAAAGGTCCCTTGTGGTTTGAGAATTACAGATCCCAGGAATCAAGAAAATAGCAGTATGCAGGGCCCTTGAGTGGGGTGGATCACAGGGCCCATATACCTCTGGGGAGCCGGCTATGAGGGAGGCCTGAGAATTCTGGGGCCCGTGAGGATTTCACACCCAAAGCAAGCCCACTCTTCTTCCCTAAAGGGACTAGTCTGGCAGATGAGGCACAAGCAGAAATGCGATGTCAAACAAGAGAAAATGGATGCTTGACTTAGCTTCATGGCCCTGTCACGAAACACAACATGGGAAACCACACGAGAGCATCTTGCTTTTCTCCAGCTGGAGCACAGGCACCAGGCTGTCCTGCAGCCAAAAAGCCAGTGGCCAAGATATCCCTCAACTCATTTTGTGCCAGCCACAAAACCCATTTCTCAGAACACAGACAGAAGGACTGCGCCTGTGTGCCTGGGAGGTGGCATGGCTCATCATCCATGGTCACAGATCAGGGACACGGCTCTTCTCATGGGTCACCAGGACACCCCAAGCCACAGCAGTCAGGATCTGAAGACAGAAGGTGCCCTTTTCTGTGATGCTGGGGTTCTCCTGCACTAGGGAGGAACACAAACCCAGGAACATGGCCCGTACCACTGAAACTGACCTCCTGACCCTATAGGGAGTTTAAACCAGCCCCGCTGGCCTTCCCAGGAGTGAGTGGGAACTTCCCTCTGTCACTCTCATCCCCAACACTTTCTGGGAACACTGAACCCTGACTTTTGGTGCATCTCATAGAACCCAAGAAGGATGGTTCTAGGGTAAAGTCAGCTTGCCCAGGAGGCCACACCTGCCCACCATTCTTCCTTTGTCTCCCGGGGCCACTTGAGCCCTTACGCCAGGTAGACCATCTAGAGGTTTTCAGTGACCTTGGTCAAGGCTCCTCTATTCCCCTCGTCTCAGTTTCTCACCAGTAAAAGCTGAATTAGAAGCACAGTCATTAAAACAATGTCTTCTCCACAAAAGTGGTCACATGGTGAGTTGGAATGGAAGGGTTTGTGGGCTGGAGAAAGAAGGTGGTCACACAGCAATGCCACCCCACATTACACCCCAAGGCCTGTATCCAAGACTACAGGCCTTGGATTTGGGCCACAGTTCTGACACTGTCTCCTGGGGCCCACACAGATTGCAGGATCTGAAGAAAGCTGTGGACCTCCTCTCCAGACAAAGGCCAGGTCACAAAGGCGGTTCCAGGGCCATGTCTCCTGCAGGCCAGGGACAGGTCCTTCCACTTGGACGGTTGCTAAGTCCTTGAGCCCCATCACAAGGGATGAGGCAGAGGTCCTAACCCTTTGCCTGACTGGCCTTGCTTTGGGACTGCCCAACCACAAACAGATTTGTGGTCTGGTAACAAAAACAAGGAAAGAAAAGGAAGCCAGCTAAAGTGACAGAGATCTGCAGACTGAAGCAGGGCAGAAGTTAGGCGGAAGAGCCAGGAAAGGGGCTCCCGAGAGGATTTCTGTGCGTGTGGACCTAGCCCTGGACCTCCTCAGGATAAACCCTTGAAGAGGTGCTTCCAGAGGTAAACCATTGCCAGGTCCAGCCACTGTACCAGAACCTTCGGCCTGGGAATTCCAAAGCAAAGATCCCACTGGCATCCTAAGTGTAATTTTGCATTTAGGGGGCAATGGTGAGGCAAGAGCTAATGCTTCTGTTTCCTAGCACTTACTACCTGCTGTGTGCTGCCCACAGGATCTTCTTAGCCTAAGGGGAAGGCAGGACATTACTGGCTACTACAGAATTAGTAAGTCTTTAACAGATGTTGAGACTGAGGTCAGAAAAGTAAAAGATAACTTGTCCAGAGTTTCAGAGCTCACAAAGGATGGGGCTGAGAGCTGACCTCAAGCCAATGGAGAAGGGAACAACTGCATTCCCCAAGGGGACCTGGCTTTTGTAACACTGATGGCACATCTTGGGTAAGTTGTTTGAAAGACAAGGTTGTCCTGCAAATAAGAGCAGGACGTTGCTGGCACACTCCTTGCCCACATCCAGACCTCAAAGCCCAGGGGCCATGTCTTGCTATTTGACCTGTGGCTGGTCCCCATAGCTCTCTGGACTTGGGGTTCCTCCACCTTTGAACTGGAAGGGTGGAGAGGCTCTCAAAGGCACTTCCTGCTTGTAAGGCCAAGAGAAAACTTGGGGACTCTCCTCCAGAGGTTTCTGAGTCCAGGTTCCTGGCTGCTGGCAGCTGGGTGCCCTGCTTCCCAGCTGTGGTCAAGGTCCACCATGGGCAGGGGTGGGAGTGTGGCAGGGGCCCTGTAGGCAGGGCAAGGTCCAGGCCTTGGCATCTCCTCCCTCCTGAGCTCTCACCTGGGCTGGCACAGGTGACTCCCAGGGTGGAGAGAAAAGGTTCCCGCCCTGCCTCCCATCACAGAGCAAGTGACAGCAGCAATGAACCAGCCTGCTATTAGCCCTGTAAGGGACAAAGCCAACACAGGAGGGCTGGGGCAGGCGGGCAAGCCATCCACACTCTCCAAAGACACCCTGTGCCCTCCCTGGAATGATTCTGTGAGACATGGATACCCCTGCAATGGAACCCACCTTTGAAGATACCCCCTGCAGGGCTGGGGCTCTAATGCCACCCAGGACCACCCACTCCATCGGAACTCAAAGCCAAACCCCTCCCTCTCCTGTTCTAGCCCAGGTTAGGGCGGAAGAGTATTTCTATTATGTGCTCAGAAGAGTGGAGAAAGGGGCTGTGCCTGGCCAACAGTAGATGCTCAATAAATGTTTAATGAGCTCCTGGGCTGGGAGAGACCGGGTTCCAGGGCTGGCTCTGTCGCCCATTCAGGGCTGACCTTGGAGGAAGCCAACTGCTGCTTTCCAAGTTTCAGTTTCCTGGGCTAGAAAAGAAAGGCCAGAGCAGGTAACCCAATCGGTACCCCTAATTCTCTGTGCTTAGAGGCTCGAAGCCCAGTGCCAGGGAGGTCTCAAAGAATACTGTGGCATCCAACTCCTCTGCCTGCTGCACCCGAGCTGGAAGGGCAGCCCGGGGTGCTGGGCAGGGGTTCAACCCTGCGGGTGGAGCATGGGAGGAGGATGAGAATGGGGCGGGGAGGAAAGAGGATGGAGAGTGGGTACAGTCTGCATTCAGGCCAGATACCAAAACAGACTTCTGGAAGAAAGAGCCACTGAAAGTACAAAGCGATCGTATTCAACACCCTCCCCCACTGGGCAGCTTGGCCATTTCCTGGTGTGCAATGAATTGGACAAGTGTCTGGGAAAGACGGGGCGGGCATGTGTGTGTGTGCGTGTGCGCATGTGTGTGTGTGTGTGTACAGGCACCAATGTACACACCTGAGGGAGAGGAGGAATGCTGCCAACTGGGGCATAGGCCAGAGGACACAGGAATCCCCTCAAATCCTGTCCCTGGGACTAGACATCTTTGGGAGGTTCACCAACCCCTGGAAATTTCAGACTTGGCCTGGCATCTCAACAAGCAAAGATCACAAATCAGGTCACCAGACCTTGACAATCTGCCACTGCCAGCTATCAGAGAGGTCAGCTATCAGGGCCCTGCCCCTCTGTAGACCTCAGTTTCCCCACTGGTACTGTGAAGACTGTAAGCTGGAAGACCTTGAAGGGCATATCTCCTTTGACATTTAAGATGCCATGGAAAACTGCACTTATCATCATGAACCCTCCACCCTAGAGCGCTAGGAAGCAATTCTGGGCCCCAATCTCTGTTGCAGGATAGGCTTGGGGGCAGAGCTGAGTCCCCACACCGTCTGTCCTCAACAGCCTGCCACGGCCAAAACCTTGAAGTGGTTACAATTACAGCCAAGCTAACAGGATTAGGGGAGTGTTGAAATCTAAGAAATCTAATTATCTCAGACACCCCAGCCTCCCCAGCACAATCCTGCAGTAACCCCAGCAGCTGAGCCTGACAGGAGGGGTGGCCTGGGGCCTTCTCGGGCTACATCCATGACCTGCACAGGTGCGCTGGGCACAGGTGTGCCTGCTGCCCTGTACCACATCAGTTGCAGCCTTGACCTGGAGTGGCACTCAGATGAGCTCCAGAATACCAGGCCCAGAGACACAGACCACCCGGGCAGGTGGAAACCAAGGGCCCAAGGCTGGCTGTCCAACACAGCCTGGAGACTGACTCCACCAGAGAAAGTCACCGTCTTTAGCACAGAAGTCAAGGCAGCCCAGGGGAGCCTTGGGCTATCTGGTAACCAGGGCTGGAAACACCTCTGTGTCCTGCTCTAGGGCCCTGGCCTAGATGAATCCAATATGCAGAAGCCCAGGGGAAGTTGAGGCAGGATGTGAGGCTCTGAGCAAGCTCCAGTTGGAAGAGATTGTGTCACAAGCATGGGGACACCACGCTGCTGGTTGGGGGCAGGTGGATGGATGAGGCCCACCTGCGACCTTTCCCAGGAGCAGCACCACCTTAGTCTCTTGTCCCCCCAGCCTTATTCCTAGGGTCAACACTAGTTTTACACCCAAGCCCCCTGGAGCTCTTGCTCTGTGAACCGTGAGGGAAACAGCACAAAGTGCTGATGCCCCGAGCTGAGTCCAGACTTTGCCTTAAGTCTTTTGACCTCTCCAAACCTCTGTTTTCTTTTCTGTTCAATGGGGGTAATCCTTAATAGCAGAGATCTCACACTGTTGTTATCCAGGCTAAACAAATTTGGAGATGAAGTCCACAGCCACCAAGTGCCACCAGGGAGAGGGGCTCCACTTACTCCTGTCCTCACACGCCCGTGGCATGCGGCCAGCTGGTGGTGAATTATTTATTTGGGCTGATCTTCCTGCCCTTGCTGGATGTCAGCTCCTAAGGAACAGAAACTGTGGGGCCCCTGCCCTGTCATTCCAGCTCCAAGGGAAGTGACAAGAGGCAGGCCTGGCCCCCAAAGGCAGGTGACAGTGAACCTCTTCTGCACTGCTCCCAACACACTGCTAAAGACTGGAAACCACCATTTGGAAGATGTCCCCTTTCGCATGTCAGTTAGATGCGCTCTTGAATCCATGATCAAACAGAAAAAAAAAATGAGTCTGTGATCTAAAAGTCCTCGGCAACTAAAGCCCAGACCAAGAGTTGGAAGGTCTAGATTTCCAAAAGGCAAAGCATGCTCATATTCACAGCTAACACTCACAGCACTGAAGGCAGCACAGTCTCAATGAGCACCTGTCACTGGGGGTGTGCAAGCTGACACTGGACAGCCAGGGAGGTGAGCACAGATAGGCTGGCAGCTTCTGGAACATGCTTCTAGCATCCCTGAACCAGCCCCTTCATGTTCTATCTGCACCAGAGCCTGCTAAGCCTTCAGTGATCCATGCCCACATCTGCTTCACCTGCCCAGCAGCATTCTGTCCTTGAATCCATTTTACAAGTCAGGATACTGAGGTCTAGCAGAGTAAACTGGCTGACCCATAAAAACCAACAAGCTACAGCCTTCTGTCTCCTTTTTGTCCCCTCTATTTTCTGCTAATAATGGGAAAATCTGGTTACCACAGGATGGGCTGGTACCCAGCCCAGGACCTGTCTGTAGGATTGGTGGCATTGGTGCCCCCTGCCTCCCTCCATCCTTGAGGAAAGAGTCTTGCCCTAGTCTCCCCATGGAGCTTAGAGACCAAGTAGGCTGCTCTCTCTGGCCTCAGGGCGCTTGAGGACAAAGAGTACCCCTCTCTCAGAGGGCACAGGCACAGGCCACCGGTGTCCTGCAGAGAGGTCAGGGCAGTTCCAGGCAAGGCTGCAGCAGCTTCCCGGGTAATTACAGCAGCCTGGCCTTTGTTGTTCACACAAAACCCAGGAACCTCATAGAGATGCAGTAGAGATAGGAGCCAGGCCAGGGCCCATGGGAGCAGAGTTATGAATGAAACTGTAAGGGACCCAGTCTCCACCTAGCAGGCCCTATTTCCTGGTTCCATGACGAGAGATCTCAGAAGTTTCCCAATATTAAATTGTTGATGCCCAGCTTTCTGAGAACATCTTTCTCTGAGACAGGGTCACAGACAGTCAATGGGCCCTGGCCAAAACCAGGCAACTCAGTAGCCCTGGCTTCCTAGGAAGGTCCTCCGGTAGCCACAAAGTGCCTGCCTTCCTTACCCACCCTGTCAGTCAAGGAGAAAAGTGAAGTTTGCAGGTTTCTCTGCTGGGTCGTTCTGCCTGCAGCTGTCTAGAATGAGACAACTTGTGGTCACCTGTGTCCCTATGTTGGGTCATCTCAATGGGGGTCGGGGATGGAGATAATGCTGTCATTGTTGCAGCTAGAGAAGTGTGTATGATAGAGAGAGAGAGAGAGAGAGAGAGAGAGAGAGAGAGAGAGACAGAGAGAGAGAGACAGAGAGAGACAGAGACAGAGAGCAGGTGTGTGATCACTGGCCAAAACCCCATTTCTGGGCCTGTCTTTGCTTTGCTCTGCTTTCCTTAGGAGCTAAAAGGGACATCCAGTTCCCCATGAAGAAGACAGTCACTCTCTTCTACACAGACAAGGCAGTTTATTCAAGGATTTCCTAAGTCCATCTATTTCTCTCCCCACTCTTCAGGAGCCTCAAACCCCAGCCCAACTCCTAGAGCCTCTCTAGCTCCTCCCCCTCAGCCACTGCCTCCAATAAGCCCACCTGAGTGTCAACTTTTGAGATTTACATGTGAAAACAACATTTCATAACCTCCTGACACTTCCAGACAAGGAGATGCCTTTGCACTTTGGGGAGAAAAGAAAAAACAAAACAAAAAAAACCCAAAAGACAAAAAACTCCAAATCATAAAACTTGCAAGAACACACCACTTCTCTCTAAGAGCGTCCACAGCACCCCAAAGCCACACGTGCTCCGTGGCAGATGGGGCTTTCAATGTGTCTTTTGTTTCATGCTGGTGTTTCAACATCCTCAACTTGAAGAGGGAAAGGTCAGCACAACTCCGGGTGTTCACAGGCCCCAAGGCCAGGAATCCTTCCTACTTGGGACCCTCCTCAAAAAGCCCCCAGGTCGGAGAAAGGCGGGGATTTGTTCCCTCCTCTAAACTTCCCAGAGCTCATACAAGCAACTTTTCCCTTCCTGGCCCAGGCAAAGGCAGGAGGAGGCAGGCTGAAATTCATCAGGAGCCAAGCAGCCCAGTTCTCCAGCCCCTCCGCCTGCCCCTTTATCTGTTCCTTCACAAAAACAATAAGCAAACCCAGGCACCTCTGGGAACAGCCTCTGGCCTCCTGCCCTGCCCTGTGTAACCAGCCTGTCCTCACACCCACAGCCGGCAGAGGAGGAGACTGCACTAGTTAACCCTCTGGTGTACCAGGCCGGGTTCCCAGGTTGCAGCAGGAGGCAAACTGTTGCTCAAGGAAACCCTTCAGAAAACCCTTGGCTGCGTGCAGCTCCCCGCCAGGACTTCTGCACTGCCCAATGCCCTTCCAAATCTCCAGGGCTGGGCACGACAGCCCTAAGCCCTGGGTGTCCGACCAGGGGTCTCCAAATCCCCAGGCAGCACTGAGAGGAGGGACTGGCTGGCCCGAGCGCTGCCCTCACCCCGCCAGCCCAGCCGCCAGCTTCTTGGAGGACCTCAGAGAGAACATTTGTTGGGCTGCCAAGTTAAATCTTCCTCCCTCATGTCAGGGCATTGGAAAAGCAGTCAGGGGAGAGGGGAAGGGGGAGAGCGGGGGAAGCAGCGGCGGGAGGGAAGGGGGAGGGGGGAAGGAAGCAGGCGGGCAGGCGCGGAGCCCCAGTTACTCGGGCACTGCCTGCCTAGTAAGCTGCTGCTCTCGGACTGAGCAGCCCCAGCTCCCGTCACCCAAGCAGAGATCCGGCCGCCAGGCCTTCCCGGTCAGCGCGGGGTACCTGAAGCCTTGAAGCCGGGCTTTACTCGCTCTGCGCCCAGCTGGAGAGGGTGAGGTGGAACAGGAGGGTTTACAAGGGAAAAGTTTGAGACAGGTAGAGGGGGTCAGGCTGGGCGGTCTTGCCTCCGGGCTGTCCCCCGGGAAGGGGTGGGGGGCCAGGCCAGTGGCGGCCCCGGCGCGCTCCCTTGCGCCCGCCCTCCCGCCTGGGTTGTTTACATTCCTGGAGTGTCTTTTAAACCCCGGGCTGAGGCCGGCTCCCGGCCTTCTCCGGCGGCTCCGGGGCAGTCTCCCGTGAAAATCTGCTGGCGCACAATGGCCGAGAAGACGGCCGCCCCTCGCCCGCGCCCCCACCGTTTCAGGGCGGGGAGCCTGCCCTCCGCACCGCGCCCTCTCGCTGCCCGGCCGGCTTCCTGGACAGATGTCCCCTGCGAGGGGGCGATGCGCGCCCGCTGCCTGCGCCCCTGACGCCGAGGCCGCGCTCCCCACTGTTTTCTCTCTCCAACGCAGACGCTAGGAATGTGAGACAAGCATCCTGAGCCCGCCCCATCTACGACCCCAGCACCAGCCCGGGTCCGGCCCCAAAACCTCCGCCTCGGGACCAGCCTCCCACTCCCCGGGGGCCACCGTCGCCAGAGACCGAGAGGAAGAAAGAACACGGGGAAATTACTTTCGTATTTGCAACGCGCGCGCACACACACACACATGCACATGCACATCTTCCCTCCGCTTCTCCTAGCTGGGGCAGCCCCGATCAGGGGTGGGCCAGAAAGCCCTCAGGTTTCCAAAACCCTTACTAGCACCCCCTCCACCTCCACACACCCCTCGGCGCTCCCTGCCCCGCACAGCGCGCCGCGCTTCCCCAAGCGATTCCCACACAAACAACTTAACCGCGCCCCCACCTCCCATTTACAAAAGTGTATGTTTTCCCTAGAAATTCAGATGCACAACTTAACACCACCATCCCTCGCCACCCTGAAATTCCGCGCCTTCCCGGCGGTCGCAGTACGCACACAGAAGCACAACTTCAAATCGCTCCAAAGGAGGTGAAGGAGTCCGAGCTCGTCCTTCCTCGGCCTTCCTTACTCCTTCCTTCGGAGCCCGGTCCGGCCCGGTCCCCACGGTTCTAAGCTAGGGCTGGAGGAGCACCGGCGAGAGGCATAAGGCGGGCTCGGTCCGCGCGCGCACTGCTGACCACACTCGCGCTCCGCACGCCCGGAGCTTCGGCCCCCGCGCGCAGCCAGAGCCGGCTCCGCGCAGCCGGGCGCTCGCCAGGCAGCTGCCCGGGCCTCCGCCCCCGGCCAACGCGGGGAAAGCAGGGAACTGCGCTGCGGGCCACCCGCCCGACCCGAAGGACCCTTGAAGGGAAAAGCCCCAGCGCTCAGCACGCCAAGCTCGCACCCCAGAACCTGCGAGGAGCGGAAGAAAGCCTCGGGGCTAACGGGCTCCTGGCTCTGTCCCCAAACTTACCCGGCGCTGCGAGCACCGCTGCCGCCGCTGGAGGACGCGCCGCTGCCGGCCAGGGCCGGCTGGGGCCGGGAGGAGCGCGGTGAGGGCGCCGGGATCGCGCAGCTCGGCTCGGCTCGGCTCGGCTCGGCCCCTGCTCCGCTCCGCGCCGGCCGGGGCCGGGGTCACCGCGCTGCGCCGGCGCTGCTAGCCCGCCTGGTCGCCGATCGCTGCTCGCCGCCCGGCCGCTGGCTCTCCCGGGCGCCCGCCGCCGCCGCTCGCTTTTTTAATGTCCACAGACAGTGAAAAGGAACTCGGCGTTAGGGGGTGAGTAAGTGAATCAACTCGCCCAGAGCCGAGCAAGTTGAAGTGTCAGATTACATTGGCTATTCTATTTCCAAAGGGCCCCGCGCCGCCGGCCGCACGCAAAAGCCGGCACGGAACACAGCCGGAGCGGAGCGCCGAGCCGCAGCTAGCGCTCTGCTCCTTTCACCGTGGCTCGCGCTCTCTCTGCGCTCTCGCCGCGCTCTTTCTTTCCCTTCCTTTCCGCCTCTCCTGGTCTTTCCTCGCTTTCTTCCTTACACCCTTGGCTCAACGCTCCACAAGCTTTTCCTCACTTGGCACTGACGGCTCCGCGTCACTCCCCCCCACGCCGCTAGTCCACTCGGCCTCCCCCACCCGAGTTCTCTTCCCTCCCGACTCTGCTCGCACACGCCCCACACACACACCCCCGCCCCAGTAAGTTTGGAGAAGGGGAAAAATTTTGAGCCTAGGATCGCGTTGGGGAGGACTCCAAAGTCACCAGCTCGCCAGGCGCACGCCGCCCCTGCGCGCACTCGCACGCCCCCGCCTGGAGTGCACCCCGGGCCGCGGGCGCTGTCAGGCACCTGAAGTGGTATGGGCGAGTTGCTAACAAGATCTCTAAAGCCTTCTTTGAGGAGACTTTGGGTTAGTTCCCAACATCAAGGCCCTAGGGGATGGGAAGAGGGTCGCCACCCAAGGCGATGAGAGGCTAGAGCGCGCTCCCCTCGACGGCCGGGAGGAGCTAGTTGGGTGAGACGTACATCGCGAGTCGGGGCACCCGAGTCAGTCCTGGACGAGTGGGTGCTCCGAGGCCTTGCGGGCAGGGCCAGGGGCGTCGTGCGCGCCGGCGACCTGGGGGTGGCAGACCCGACCTCCACCCAGGTCTGGGCACAGTCGCAGGGAAGGCAAGGAGCCAAGGCAATCATGAGCCTACTCCTGGGGTTCCCCTCGCAGCCCGCCTCCAAGAGCGTCCTAGTGCACGCCCACTCTGGCTCACGTCCACTGCCACACGCACAAAAACTCCTACACAAACGGCACACACATTTGCGCCCACCTTCAACTCTGCAAACATGCAACTCCCCGCACACAAACGCACTCACACACTCACACTTTCCCTCACAAACACGCCCGCGCACAATCACAGTGAGCACACTCAGACACGCAGCTGTACATAAACTTGCAAACATCACTGCACACAACCCCACGCACACTCAAAACACTCCCTGTGCACGAAATCTCACGTTCATATACACACGCGCCTCCCCCATACACCTCTTCCACAGCTCTTCCTCGGGACACCCCACCCTTGATGGGCGGCACTTCCATTGCCCGGTATAATCAGCGCCTGGGTTGGACACACACACGCGCGCGCGCACGCGCTCCCCTCAGGGCAGACAGGCGGGGAAGGTTGGGCCTGAAGCCCGCTTCGCCATCCAGGTGTAGAAGTAGTTCCGCGCTCCGCGTTTTGCAGACCGCCGCGGTGTCGGAGGCGAGGCGAGGAAGGGAGCTGGAATAACAAAGGCAAGTTGGGGAGAGCGCAAGGGGGCGCAGCCCTGGCCGGGCCGCGGGGGGAGCCCTGCACCGCCCGGGGGGTCGGAGGCTGCAGGGTCGCGGGCGCCGGGAGCCGGCGGTGGGGAGGGAAGGTGGGGGGCGAGGGGCGGGGCCGCGGCGTGACGTCAGAGAACAATGACACCGCTGGGGGCGGGCACCGGGAGGCGGCACGGGCGGGAGTCTCCCCCGAGGCCGGGCGGGCGGAAGAAGTCCTGGCCGCTGCCTGATTGACGAGGTCCGCATGGGAGCGCCGACGTGCCACGCAGACTCTAGGGCTGCCGAGGCCTCGTGGGCGCTGATCCGAGAGAGCTTGGAGCCGGGGGAGGGGGTGGGGGAGTGGAAGGCTAGAGTCCTTCAGCCAGCACAGACCCCTATTTTAGAACATTCTTCTGAGGGCCGCTCTGACCTCGGCTTGAACTCCTTCAGGGCTGGAGAGATCACTCCTTCCACCGGCGGGAGAGAGGAGGCAACATGAATTCATTCCCAAGGCTCTGGTAGTCTGACAGCCGGTGAACTCAGCCTGGAATTCATGAGGGCTCCGAGGCTGCAGCTCGGGGCCCCAGGGACTTGATGTGTCTGTGTGCGGGTGGGGAACCTGTTTGATTTTCCCAGGGGAAGCCCTGCCTTATCCTGCCACTGGGCGCTAGGGAAGGTGCTCCTTTGCAGCCTCCCCGTCTTCCGATCTGATCCGGCACACAAGGAATGGACTGTTACTGCCGCTGCTCCCCCACCCACCACAGGTGACAGCTGGGTATCTCTGGGGAGAGTGGGTGGTGTGCAGTCACTTCCTGACCTCCAGGGACACCAGGAGGCACAATCCCAGCAAATTCCTGTGGGAGGGAGTCCCTGCTTCACAGCCTGTGGGTGGCCCAAGTTCACAGGTGGCCAGAGGGCAGCCTGAGAAAGCCTTGAAGGTGGAAATTGAGCTTGCTGCCTGGTGGCTAGACCTACAGCTCTCCCAACCGCAGCATCCTACACCATTGCAATGAGCAGAAAGCCAACCCACCCCCAGGTCCAAAATCCCACAGTGGAGTTTCTGAGCATTGCAGGATTTGGGATGCATGGAACCAGCCCAGCCAGCAACTGGGCCAATTCCTGTTGCGTTGCTGGTGCCAGGTTAGGACACTTGGTCCTCTCAGCCTTCTGTCCAAATCCCTCAGGGTGACCACTCATGTTCAAAAGCTCCTGCCCAGAAGCTTCCGGACAGTAGTTATACCTGGAGAATCAGGAAGTGGCCACAGAGGAGCCAAGAAGAATGAAGCCTTAGCAGCCAGAGCCAGGAACGAGGCCAGCTCTTCCTAGATGTGCAGCAGGGCACTTGAAGCAGCAAATCTGATAAACCCTGCCAGGCTTTTCTGGAGACCCTGGGCCCCACTCCTTGCTCTTGGAGGACTCCACTATCTCTTGACATCTTCCAGGGAAATCAGTGGGGGTCAGATCCCTCTGGGGTCTTGCACAACAGTACACTGTAGGCACTGAGGATTGTGGGGAGGGTGTCTTGGGCAGTAGCTTAAGGAATTGGAGCTGTGTATTTAACAAGTGCACACTGGGTCCAGATGCAGACTCAGGCCCTTGCTACCAGTTTCCTGCTGGCTGCAGCTCAGCTCTGTATCTGTATCCATGGACTCATATGTGGCCCCAAACAACTGGCTTTCCCTCTCTGGGCCTTTGTTAGCTTTAAGGGCAAGGTTCCCTGCCAGTGAAGTCTTCCTGAGAACTGTGTGTCTCTCTGCCTCAGCCTTGCTGGTCCAGGAAGTCTGGACTGAGGCAGAGATGAAAGTATCTTTGTGTCCCAGCCCTGGGACATGGAAGATTATCCTGTTCTGCCAAGGCTGGCCAGGCATCACCTGGATCCAGAGGTAGCTTTAGGGCCTATTATAGGGGTGTGGGTTACATGAGCCCAGTCTTTGGGTGCTCTTGCAGAATCTTAGCTTACACCCACCTTCCCCCACAGACTGGTGCTATACATTTCCCCTCTCTGGGAGCCATTATCAGAACAAAGAGGCCATGACTGAGAGCAGGACCCAGGTCTCAGGAAGCCAAAGTCACAGGCTCAAAGACTGGGAGGATTCAGGCCCCTGGGTACACAGAAGACATGTACAGAGTGCAGTGAGTGGGGCCAGCTGGGCCAGGAGATCCTTGGTGGGCTGGGGGATGAGGACAGGTGCGGTATGTATATGGCCAGTTCCTCCTCCCAAGGACTTCCACCCCTCACCCTTAATAGGAGCCAGGGGATGTCTCATTCAGTCGCAGGGAGGTGGAAGGAAAGTCACATGTATGGAGAGCCCACTGTGAGTCAGGTACTGGAAAAACCTTCTTCCGTATGTGCCACAAGCCAGGTGTCACTGTGACTGCAGGAAGATGCTCAGAGGCTCCATGACACCAGCACTGGGCTTTAGGTCCAGCTGTTCCTGGGGAGTAGAATATGTATTTTTGCCCTCATCTTGTTGCCAGCCACAGTAGAAATGAGGTAGCCTGCAGGTACTTTGAGATAAAGACCATCATCCACCTCCCAGGAAAGTTGGGAGCCCTTTCCATGGCAGTGATGTGACAGAGAATGCATTTAACCTTCACCCCTTGGTGGATCCAGGAAGCACTGGGCACTGTGCAACTTTGAGCCTGAGCCTCCTGGAGGTGAGTGGTCAAGTACAGCAGAGAGGGGCTGTGTCTTTGTTGGGGTCCTGCCTCTTCCTTCTCATCTTGTTCCAATAGGATTGTCCCTCCTTTCTCAGTCCAGCACTTGGCCATGACTCTCCAGCACCCTTCTCTTGGGCCAGTGTCTCACTCTCCACCTTTAAGCTCTGTTCTTCCTGCTCCTGGTTTCCCATCTAGCTCAAGCCCCCACACCCACTGATAGACATAGGGTGGAGCTGCCCAAGACAGGGGACATCCAGAGCTGAAGAAGTAGTAACCCTTGCTCACAGGGCAATTCTCATCCTCTGAGCCACACAATAGCACTTTTATGGGTGATTAAATAGTGCTAAAGGGAGGGGGTGGCTTTCCCAGAGCCATGCAGCTAGGCAGTGCCAGCGCTGCCTAAGAGTTCCCTCCGTATCCTCATGAGTACCCTGTCCTGGCCCTGAGAGCCATGCATAGAGTATTCAGTGCAGCAGGCTGGGAGGGCACACAGAAGACTGCGCCTCCTGCCCCTCAGCATTGCTCCAACCTGTAGGCTGCTGGCCTCGGGGCTGGTGCCCCCTTGCTCTGACCTTGTCCCTTTGCCACACTCGGTGGCCTCTAGAATTGCTAGCTAGCATTCTGTGCACATTCCTTCCTGCCTCCTGGAACACACCCCTCCTAACCTTCAAGGCCATAGCCATAGCCACCTGCCTGGGAGCCTGTCCAGGTGTCTTGGCCAGACCTACTGCTCGCCGCCTCCTGACTCTGGGTGCCACTGGCCCTGTCTCCTGCCCATTTACCATGTAATAACTTGTGCCAGGCCCTAGGTAGCTCAACCATTTGAGATTTTCTTACCCTCATCTGAGCTGTGGGTATTAACCAGTCCATTATAGAGCTAAGGAAACTGAGGCCTGGGGAATTTGATTTGCCCAGGATACCTCAATGTGAGCTGCAGGATACAGAATGACCCACTACTCCCTCACCAGTAGAGCACCCAGTCACACAGTAGAGCACCCAGGGGCTGACAGATAGTCACATGTGGTAGGGGCACACAAGGGTGGATGCCCAAGCCCCCAGGAGGAACGATCCCCATCAAATGCCACTGTAAGAGCAGAGAAAGAGAAGTGGCAACCTTGTGTGAGCCTAAAAGACAGACTCTTGTGGAGGCCGTGGGGCAGCAGACCAGACTGGGGCACAGACCTGCCCATGGTCACAGAGTAAGAGCGGGCTAGGACTAGGGCCCCCACCCTGGTGTGGCTTCCTGTACCTTGTAGCCAGCTGTGGAGCCCCTGAAACTGCTTTTTTTTTCAAGGACACACAATGCCAGATGCCTCCAGGATGCTGAGCTGTTCAATGAGTGACTTCCCACCCACCCCCCATTAAAATAGAAAAAAGGAAAAAGAGAGAGAAGAAAGAAAGAAAGAAATCCAGGCATTGTTCCCATCCACAGCTGGTGCCAACCAGAATCCTGCAGAAGAGAATGGAGCAGGAGCCTGCCACCCAGGGGCCCAGCTGCTGACACAGGGCCTTTCTGTTTTGCTCCCCACTGTGGCCCCTCGGTGGAAGCCCTCCACCTGCCTCTCTGGTCCCAGTGCCCAGTCTCGCACGACCCTCAACAACTTTGGTAAATCCAGGTGCTGCTAGCACCCTGCCATGCTTTCCTTCCTTACCAACTCATTGCCTGAGGCAAGCTGGGCTTCCTCCCTGCCAGCCTGGTGCCCACCCTACCAGGTGAGGACTGCAATGCCTGCCTGGAGAATTTGCACAGGTGCCTTCTCCATGGAGTCGCTGCTTTGCTTCTGGGATGGACTGGAGGATGTCTCACCCTGCTACTAGGCACCAGCCCTTCCCTCACGTGTGAAGGCCGTCACAGTAGGGACTGTGGACTGATGACCAGCTCTACAAAGATGAAAACACAGTACTTTAAAGTCACTCAGAGACAAAAGTGATTTGAAAATTTCCCAGTTCGTTCTCTGTCTTTAGTCTTAGAAGGAAAGAGTTCCCCCAAAGTCTCCTATGCCATCTTTTTTGGTTTGGTTGGTTTTGGTTTTTTGAGACAGTGTTTCCCTGTATAGTTCAGCCTGGCCTTCAACTCACTATGTACTTCAGGCTGTACTAGAACTCCTGGTGATCCTCCTGCTTCAGCCTCCTGAGTGCTGGGCTTACAGGCATGTGCCACAATGCCTGGCTCCCATGCCACCCTATTGCATCCTCTCCTCCCTGTCCTCTGGGAGTTCTGTCTGCCCTGGATCCCAGGTGCCTAGACATGAGCTGGTTTGAGCCAGATTTCTCCAAACAGCCCTAAGGGGGCCACATGCTGCCCACTGACCAGTATCCACCAAGAGCCCTTGGGTGGGGCTGGCTGCCAAAGGTAGCTTTCCAAGCTGTCTCCTCCCTCCTATGGAAATAGCACATTAGAGTCTGTTTTAAAAAAAAGTGCTTTATGTCACATGTGAGTCCCACAACAGCCTCAAGAAGATGTGGATTTGCGCACTGCACAGTCCACTTTGTAGAGAAAGAAACCGAGCTTCCAAAAGCCTGGCGGTCTGGATAAGGTTATACCAGCACGGAGCAGAGTTGGCATTTGAACCCTGATCTCTCAATTCCATGCCACAAATGGGAACAGAAACACAAGTATCAATGGCCACAGAAGACAGCATTCCCAGCCCCTGCATGCTACCAGAAGACGGTGTCTCAGACACATTGATTCAGTCAACAAATATTTGTTAAACACAAGCTGTGTGCCAAGCACAAACCTTGGCCTTGGGTGTTCAACCATGAAGAAGCAGATCCAGTTCATGCTGCCCGGTACCTGTGTTTGGTGGATGAGACAGACCTTGTGTAGAAAAGTCTTCCCACCCTATAGGCAGCATGCAGTCCCTATGCCCTTGAAAAGCCCACGGCTCAGGGGCTGGAGAAAGGGTCTGTGGTCCCTGTATTGCCCCTCACTGGCCCTGCATGGCAAGGTTTCCCATCTGTGAAATCACAAGTGGCTCCTTACATGTTTCCTCAGGTTCCTGCCCAACTCCCATCTTCTGGGTCAAGTGGTTAATGATTTCTTGGCATAAATAATTACCCTGATTTAGTGTTTTCTTAGACCCAACTTTTCATAGGCACTGGGAGCTGGAAATGGGGCTTCCGAGGTCGCCTGAGCTGAGCCCCTCACTAAGCAAAACCCCCTTAGCCTCAGTGCCTCGGTGCTCCGGCAAAGTGCCCAGCATTGCTTGTGCGCTTCCTGAGATGGGTCACTCCTGGCTCCTCCACACTGCAGACCTCTCTCTGCGTAGTGGTGTGCTGGTAAATGTTTAACATCTGGCTCTCCAAAGCAGGGAGAACCTGATTGGGAGTATTTGCTGATTTCCATCGTGTAAATACGCCCACCGCAGCCCATTTCAAGCTGCCAGTCTAACATCAACCCTCTCACACTTCCTGAAAATTTGAGTCAGCTCTTAGGAGCCGGTCCAAGCAGGCTGCAACCCACGACTGACTGCCCTGGCCCACAGAGAAGCCTCATCCGGCTTTACTCACTGGAAAGTTCTTACCAGTATGGAGTGCAACACTGATTGGCCAGGCGCTCAGGCCTGAAGGAGGACTGAGCTCTGAAAACCTTCAGAGGTTCCCTTGTGATGGAGATGGTCCTGGGCCCAGTGGACACAGGGCAGACCCACCCTCCTGCTTGGCCTCTCCACCTCCTCTCCTCTTCCCCTTCTCTCCTAAGTATGCATTGGCTTTAGTGACACTACAGTTTCCTATAGCAACAGGGACCAAATCTCAGCTCCCAGCTCGTTCTCTCCCTGCCTGCACCTTCCAGGACGGAATCAGACACCAGTCCTCCCCAAGCCTGACCTGACCTGCACCCTTTTCTGTCCTGCAGTTGCAGGCTCCGCCTCCCCAACCTTATCAACTTGGTACTTATCACTCTCTACCTTGGATTACAGCTATTTGTGTACAGGCCTTATCTCCCTGCCAGACAGAGAGGCAGCACTGGCTTGTTGAAAGAGCTTGGACTTTGGAGCCGCATGACCTGGCTCCCTGCATCCCAGCTCTGCAGGCACTCAGGGAGCTCACACTACCTTTGCAAATCTCAGTTTTCTTATCTGTAAAGTGGGACCGCTGGTAACTCCTCCCAAGATGATTTTCGCCATTAAATATGACTAGAAATGTTGAACTCCCTTTCCTGTTCCTGTGTGGACTCCACTCCCCTTGGGAACAGATTACCTCTTTGTAGGCTTCTGTAAAAACCATAACAATATTTATAGTGACAAAAGTTTATGGCATTGCTATGTAGAGAGTACTGTTCTAAAAACTTACATAGGCTAACACTTCTCATCCTTGCAAAAATGGAGCTATAGTATTATTTCCATAGATAAATGGCAAGGTAGAGGGGTAAGTAGCAAGCCCAAGTGGAAGAGCTGAGATTCAAATACAGGGAAATTGGTTGCACAGCCTTCGTTATTGAACTCGATGTCATGTGCGCAAGGTGGTTTGTACAGTGGTAGAGGGGTTGCGGTCTTTGCAGTCCTGTTCCTCATCCTGACCCATCCTGACCCTGGTCTGCCCTCTAGGACCTCCCCAAAGTTGAAGTGGTTTGTACCAAAGAGCACAATGTCTCCAGGTTCCTGGAGGCAGGGGACAGAGAGGCCATTTGTGGGAAGAGGTGGCATTTGTGGTTGGCCTTGACAAATGAGAGTTTGGAGCAGGGTGGACAGCACAGAGAGACCAACCTGAACAAAGCTATTGAGGTAGGTGGGGCACATGAGAGCTATCAAGGTGTCAGGCCAGGCCTGGTCACACCCTCTGGTGGGTGGCACGGACCAGAAGCTGGGCACTGGGGGAGGGGCTTGCTGATTGACAGCCTGTGACCCAGGAATGGCTGGGTTGAGACCAGTTCAGGGGCTTTGGAGGCCAAAAGACTGAGAGTTGGCTAGCTAACTCCCGGGCCAGATTGTTCCCTGACCTCTCTCTCAGCCTCTCTCAGCCGTCTCCTTTTCTGCAGATCAGGCATGAAGAGGCAGTGGAGGGAAGAAGTGGGGTTGTAAGAGGTTTGTGTCTGATGCTCCTGGGGCAGGAGGCAGCGTGGCAGGTGCTTGGTGGGGAGATAGGGAGAGGGGCGCTGAGAGGAGCCTCAGTTTCTTCATCCGAGACAAGGTGCTTGCAGTGAGCCTTCCCTGCAGCCCTGAGCATACATGGAGGGCTCTGGCCAGTGAGTGCCAAGCCTGCCTAGCTGGCCCCCATGGCATCAGTACCACATGCCTTTTTTCCTGCACTTCTGGGCTGGTCCAGCAACACTGGCTTCTGTAGGGACTGCTCTGGGCTGAATCCCAGTCTTCTGGCCACCTCCTTTTGCCACAGCCACGTCCCTCCCAGATACTGCTGAAGAGTCCTTGGAGAGCCCTCCTCGTGTGCCCAGCGCTGCTACAACACCTTCCACACCCATAGACACACCTCATCCCTACACATATCCAGTGCCCACAGTCACACACACACACACACACACACACACATATGCACACACGCACTCCTGTGTATCCAAAATGACACTTCAGGGACTGTGGGCCCCCAGGAGGACACCCCCATGGCCCAGTGAGCCCAGGCTCCAGCCTCTGCAGACAGAGCCCCAGCTCTGCAGTTGCGAGTCTTAGTCATTTGAGCCAGTGGCTTCACAAGCCCTGCATGGTGGCTCCCATGTTCCCAGCAGGTGCTGCCCAAATCATTACGCTCATCCACCCTACCTCCTGGATAAGAAGTGGGCCTCAGGTGTGTGACTGGGGTTTAGGGATGGGAGATGACCCTTCCCCCAACTGAGGCAGGCTCTCTAGGCTTTGAAGGGACAGCAGGAAGGGGAGAGTGAATTAATCCCCGCCTCTCTCCCCCTCTAGGCTCACTATGATGCTAATTTTCTCTGCCTTTGATCCACACTCCCCCAGTCCGGCCCCTGACTCTGAGCTCAACCGGCACTGAGCATGGTCTGAGATTAGGGCTACCCTGGGTGAGGGCCCCGGGCAGATCCCTACATGCAGCAGATTGGGGTTTTGTCCCTGGGGAGGGGTCTGGGGGATTATAGCCCTGGTTACTGAAGGGGCATTCTCTCTCTTCTCTGTTCCCCTCCCCTGTCCTCCTGGGGGGCTCTGTGTTTTCGATCATTGCAGAGCCCAGTGAGAGGCCCCGGAAAGGACTCCAGAAACTCTGGCCAAGGCTAGTGGAACCAGGGTTCCATCCAATTCAGTCTTTCAGCCTCCAATCGTGCTATTTCCACAGAGGGCTTCTTTCTGTTCCATGATCTTTTCTTTTCTTTGTTCTTTGAAGTGTTTGGTTTTCTGAGACAGTGTCTCTCTAGGTAGTTTAGGTTGGTCTTGAACTAACTATGTAGCCCAAACCAACCTTGAACTAGTGGAGATCCTCCTGCCTCAGCCTCATGAGTGCTGGTTTATAGACATGCACCATCATGCCTAATCTCTTCAGTGGTTTTTATTGTGTTTAAACCAGTTGTGTTTAAACCTGGATGTGTGTGGCCTCCTACAGACCTCACATGGCCTGTTGTGAGTCCTGCTTTACAGGCGGGCAAACTATCTTATCCTATTCTGTCATAGACGGCAAAGTCTGATCAAACCCTGGACACCAGCTACCCGGAGTCCCTTGCTATACAGAGAGAACACTGAAACCCAGACAGGGCAAGGGCCACACTCAAAGCCATACAGAGAGCTGGCTAGCATCCATCCCCTCCCTGCCTATCTATGGCCAGCCTTCTTCTGGAAATGACTGGAGTATCCCGTGGTCCCCATGGAGTTGACACAAGGATCCAGAGCTCCCCTTAAGCAGGGGATGGGACTGCTGTGAAAATGCTAACTTCAGGTAATCATGGAGGCATCGAGGCCAACTTGGCCTTGGAACAGCCTGTAAACTTGGGTATAAACACAATTAAACTTTTTATTACGTTCTATTTCATGCATATAAAAGACTATTTGAGAGCTATGAAACATATCACAAAGAAGGTTCATGACCGCTCTGCTTCAGAACTGGATTATTGTGGACACCAGGGAAGATCTTCCTGCAGGGAACCTCTACCCAAATTTTGTTAAATTGCTCTCTTTTTTTACAATAGTTTCAGCACAGGTGTGGCTACCTTTTTGAGACCTTGTGTCTGTTCTGCATTCCTGGAAGTGCCTTCTCTAAAAGGACAGAGGGAGAATGTGAGGATCAACCTGCACCCCAGCCCCATGTGCCCCTTCCCTTCACTGACACTCGATACCCTGCTTGGCTTTCTTGCTCTAGCTATTGCTCTGAAACAGGTCACTTCTTCCTGACACAGCCAGTAGGAGCAGGACAACTGGGCTGTCCCTGAGCAAGGCAGATGACTGAGAATTTGCATAAGGTGGCTCTCAGGTAGCCACCTGAGAGCGGTTCTCACCTGGGCTGCTCTGGAATAGACCCTTTCCAGCAGCAGTCCTGAGGGTTCATTTTGGGGAGGCTTCCCCTGTTGGATCTGCTGTAGTCCTAGGGCATCCTTCTCTCAGCTCTTGTCCCAGGGCTGTGGTACTAGGAGCCAGTACGATCCCAGGTGCAGCAGAGCTTCAGAGCCATAGCTGGTGTTTGCAGAGGACCAGAACAAAACCCAAGCTCGGGCAGTGCCAGGTTCACCCTTTACCCATCTGCTGTGTTGATGTGTGAATGCAAGACACTTGTGCAAGTTGTTCAGTGCAAGTGCCTGTGAGTGTGTGTGACTGTGGCAATGCACACATTTATATACATGCTCATACTCATGAGTGCAGAGCATCGCTCCACACCCACTGGCCCTGTGGAGTGTGCATGGGCACTTCCTTCCTCTGTTTTTGGCTCCCTTTCCCAGAGAGGTTTGTTTTCTCTATGGGGATCACACAGTAGACTTTTGGGGTGCCTGCTGAGTGCAAGCCTTGGAGGGTTAGGGCAGAGGACCTTGGAGAGCCCTCACACTCCATCTCCCCATCCCAGCATCTCTGCTGTCAAGTGCCACTGCCTCCATTTCTTAGAGGAGGACCCTGAGGTCCTGAGGCCAGAGAGGAAGCTGTGGAGCCAGCAGTAGGGATGGGTCAGTGAGACCCAAATCCTCTCTCAGGCCCTTTCTTCAAACTGCACCTGGAGGACGTTCCCCTCAGCAGCTGTAAGAGGGCACCAGGGAGCAGTAGGGGTTCAGGGCAGTTGGGATCTGAGTGGAGCTGCCCCCAAAAGAGTCCTATGGCTGCTGGCCTTCTTATTCCTCTGACCCCCAACCTCAGATCAGGACCTGACAGCTGGAGGGGATGAATTTAGGTGTAGCAAGGCGCTCCTTCTTCCTTCTGCCCTTCAGGTGGCAGTGATGTGGGATACTATCCAGTGTGAACAGAGAGACGGAAGATTCCCCATCTATCTGCCCAGCACCTGGACACCACGCAGAAGCTCAGTAAGGCCTCTTCAGAATGAGGCTGGCCGTGCAACTTGGAAAGTGTGGTCTCTAGCTGTAGACTCAGACAGTGGACAGAACCCAGGGATCTCATTCTAGCTGCAGATTGTGGACAGGTCATTTTGCCTCTATGAAGCTGAGTCTCTAACCTGTGTACAGAGAGGATGGACGCTTTATGTTGCTGTAGATGGTGATTCTGGCTCAGACCAAGGCCAGAAATAGTGGTTGGGGTGGTCAATGCCGGGCTCATTCTTAGAAGCACCACATTGGCTAAGGTGTGTGGTGTCCAGCACCCCACCCCATCCCACCCCAGCAGCAGGGCATCTTGTACCCCAGGAGAGCCTCCATTTCAGTCCTGGCATCACCTTCCAGCTAGGTGGCCTCAGTCCCAAGGACGTATGAGGTGAGGATGACCTTTCCAGCTAGGTGGTCAATCCAGAGACATGAGGTGAAGATGACCCTTTTGAAGATGACCCAGGAGACATCCAAAAGGGCCTGTAGGTCACAGTGCAACATCTTGTGGGATGTTGGAGGTCAGTGTGGGTCTCTGTCCTTAGGCATCTAGCACTTGGTCTCCAGTTAGGCTGAAGGCTGATTGTCATTCATGGAAGAGAGCTGTATTCGTTTGGGGGCCCTCTCTTGAGTCTCCTGTAATCTCCCCACCGCCCTAAGCTGCCACACTGAATTGTGCCCCCTCTAGAGTCTGAGGCTGCTCAGAAGCTGGGGAGTTGCCCCCGGTGGGGCAGAGTTGACCTAGTTCAAAGACTCTCTCCCGGCCCTTAATTACCCTTTCTCACCCATGGGTGGAATTGCCAGTGGGAGCTCAAGAGAGCCACCCCTGGTGCTGCTGGGGACCGGGTTTCCCTACTGTCTTTTGTGTGGCAGCCACCAGCTCCACAGTGGCAGCCAGTTCAGGTTTCTGATTTTAATGATTTCCTGAATTCATTCTGTTTCCTACCTCAGGGAAAGGAGGAGAGGTGATCCTCTTGGAAATTCACATAATTGCTTTTATTTGATTTTTATTAAAATGCATTCAGGAATAATGTGATTGCCCCCTTTATTACGTTGTTCATCAATCTGGCATGGGAATCAGCTAAGAAAAACGTGGTGGGTGCAGGAGCCTGGCGTGTGGCAGGGGTGGGCACTCTGTGGCAGGCTCAGGGGTTCTCTTGCCTTGCCCTGGGGGAGCAACAGCCTGATCCTGAGCCCCTGCTGCCCCTGTCTGGGGAGATGGGTGCATGTTAAGGATTCTGTGAGCTCATTCCTGATGCCTCCCACCCCAGCCTAGCCCACCTCTATAGCCATCTGGCCTCCCAGCCTTCCTCCCCCTGCTCCCTTCTATATCCCACTGCCTGCACTTTGACGACCTCACTGTCTTCAAACTCAAGGCCCTTGGCCCTCTTTCCCACCACCCACCTGCTTAGCAGCCTCAGTGGCTCCCAGCAGCTCCTTTCTTGCCTGGAATTTTACTTGGATTCCAGACATCTGTTCAGACTTGGATGTGGGCCTTGCTTCACGTTACCAGGTAGGACACCAGGCAAGTCACTACGTTTTCTTCAGCCTCGATTTGTTGATGACAGCAAAGAGAACAGGAAATCGGTCCACAGGGTCAGAGGGAGAAGCACACACAGGCTCAGGGACTGCACCTCGTGTAGATGTGAGACCATGGCCCTGCCTGGACAAGGCTGCAGGGGCTGAGCAGGGCACACATCTGGTCCTGGCCACTGCAGAGGCTACAAGCTGGCTCTGTGGTGGCCACTGTGATGGGGACGATTGTCCTCCTAGCACTTCTGCCCCCATTCCCTGTAGTCCTGCCTCATCTTCCTCCCAGGGGTTCATCTGTTTCTTGCTACCCTCTCTCAGGATTGGCAGTTTCCAGAACAAATGTGTTCGCTGGGCTTTCTGGAAACTCCTAGGACCCCCGACCCTGATAGGTGGGGTGTTTTGAAGGGGTACTGTTTAGCATGTGGGCACCACCAGAAGCCCTTGCACCCACAGTGTAGGTGGCCCCATGAACCTCAGGGATGTGACCCTGGTTCTAGGGTGTTCTAGGGTGGTCCGGCCCTGCAGGGGTGCCGCATAGGAAGTCAGCATGGAGCATGTGCTGACTTTCTCTCTGCGGGCTTTAGCAATATTTTTATGAGTGTATGTTTGTGATGCATAATGCATACACTCATCATGGGGCGTTGGTGTGTATGCATATTGCATTTTAGACCTTTCTGTTTTTCACTCCTCCTTCCCTCCATCCCTAGAACCCCTTCCCATCTGTAAAAGGTCTACCTCTATGTTTCCTATCATCTTTTGTTTTGCTCTTTGCATTATTTATAATTTGGGTTTCTCGCATGTGAGAAAGCGTGTATAGTTAACTTTCTGTGCCTGATTTATTTTTGTTTAGCATTATGGTCTCAAAGTGCATCCATTTCCCTACAAAAGGAAGGTTCAGCCCTCGGGTCCTCAAGGGCTGTACCGTCTAGCCTGGCCCTTGGGGATGTGGCTTGGTGGACTCCACTCCGCTTTCTGGCCTCTTAGCCTTGCCATTCTGGCTCTTCTCTGTTTACTGAACTCAAATCCTCTGTCTCTGCCCAGGACCTGTGCCTGTACCCTTTTGAGTCTCTGGTGGTTGCAGGTCCTTCTCCATTGCTTCTCAGAGTGACCTGCAAGGGAGCAGAGCCCAGAGCAGGTGACCTGGAACCAGTCTGTCCCCAGACAGTGGCTCATGGAGCCTGACCCGTGGGGCTGTGTACTCAGGCAGAGTGTGTGCCACCCTAGGCACCTCCGATCTCTGGCCTCAGTGTCCTCCTCCTGTCTGTCCCCAGGCCCTGAGTCGCACTCTTAGCATATCTGATTCTCTCCTGGAAGCTGCTGCTTAGCCTGACTCTGCCCACCCCCATGTCAGCCCTTTCATCTCTGAAGCAAGCACAGTGCACAGGAAAGTTTGTTTCTGATGCTTTAACAAAGCCTCCTTCTTGGAAGGGGTGTGGGGCTGTCAGCTGGGCCTGCAAAGCCCCACAGGGCGTGGTGTGGGCGTCAGCTGGGGCTGGGGTGGGGGCGGGATTTGGAGCTGTGGGAGGCTGCACCCACAAGCTCAGCTGTTGGTTCCCATGCAAAGGTTCAAGCGTGCAGGTAATAAGGTTGTGCACAGCTGCAGTTAGGTGTCACAGGATCCATTCACAGCCCTGGGTAAGCCCGTGAGGTGGGGATTTCCTGGCCATTTCTCATAGCCAGCAGCAGGAGAGAAGTGGAGCTGAGGGCAGAGCTTCAAATGTGTAGTCTGGTTTCTACCCATGCTATGGTGCTGTCTTCAAAGATCACCACCCGGCTCCTTCCTCCTTGTCTGCGGCTCTCTGTAGATGCACAAGCGCTCCCCAGGCAAGCAACACAGCACAGCCTCGCTTCTGGGCCCACGTTGTTCTGAGGATAGACCAAGAGTTCTGTGGGCTGAATGAGAGCTCTAAATCTTCATGCTGTGTGGCCATGGGTAAGTCACTTGGCCTCTCTGATCGCTTAACTACCAAATGAGAAACTTAGAGAAGACCTGGTAGATTCATATGAAGCTAGGAGGCAGGGGGTTGGTATCCTCTGTGTGTTTCACAAGTATCTCAGGAAGCTTCAGTTGTCAGCCAGACTGAGGAAGAACCAGGCCGAGGTGATAGGGAGCTAGGAAGGTGGGGAAGGAGAGAGTGGCATGGTTGGGGTGTGTTCCAAAAAGCTCTTTGGGCAGCAGAGTGGAGGACTAAAGGGGAGTGGTCACTGCTTAAATAAATAAAGGTCCTTCTCATTTGGAGCAAGAATGACAGAGGCCAGGCTGCTCACATAGCTTAGAGCAGGCTCCCATCCAGGACAGTGACCCAGTGTGGCCTCCTCCAGGGGCGGGGGAGCATTTGCACACACACACTGTAGATATCTTCGGGGTGAGACCCAGTCTAAACACAATGGTTTTATGTTTCCTGTACACTTTATGCACACAGCCTGAGGATGACCTTATGCAATGTTGTTAACAATTTTGCACGTGAAACAACGTTCAAGGTGGGGTGTTTTCTGCTTGGGATGTCACCCTGGTACCCAAGTAGTTTCAGATTTTGAAACGTTTTGAATTTTGAAGTTGTGGATTATAGATGCTGAGTACACACTGGCTATGTTGCTGCCGGTGGGGCTTTCCCCCCGGGCTGTCACAGAAATGTCCTGAGCCCAGGGATCCCTCATCACAGAGATGGGACAGGATGCCCCAAAGACTGCAGCCTGAGCCTGCTACCCCCTTGAGCTAGGTCTGGAAGGCAGTCTCATGCTTGGCTCCAATCTGATCAGGGAAGCAGCATCCCAGGAGACACTGAGGCCACGAAATCCTGCACCATCAGGGCCTCAGCCACAGCCAGTGCAGACTGGACACTAAAGCCCAGGCCCCGCTTCCTGGGCACCAGGAAGTTCCAGCCTTCCTAAGTGAGCTGGGAAGTGGACACCTCACAGACACACAGGTGGGTGGGTGAACAGAAGCCTCTTTCTGTCTGTCTGTCTTTCTTTCTTTCTTTCTTTCTTTCTTTCTTTCTTTCTTTCTTTCTTTCCTTCTTTCCCTTTTTATTTCTTCTCTTTCTTAATCCTTCTCTCTGTCTCTTTCTTTCTTTGAGACAGGGGCTCCTTAGTAGTTCAGGCTGACCTTGAACTCTTTATGAAGCCCAGACTGGCTTCTGTCTTATGATGATCCTGCTGTCTCAGCCTCCTAAGGATCATAGGTGTGCACTACCATGCCTGGCCAGAAAGTACTTTGTTAAAAGAAAAATCAAGAATAAAAATGTTTAAAAAAAAAAAAAAAAGGAAGAGAGAGAAAAGAAGAATCAAGAATGTGATGTTTTGGGTTGGGGATATAGCTCAGTGGGAGAGTACTTGCCTAATACATGTAATACATAGCTGGATTCCACCCCCAACATTGCAAAAAGGAAAGAAAAAAAAAAGAATGTGATATTTTGTACATCTATGCATTTTGGTATAGCATCGTGCCTACTAATAGTACCATTAGCCTGGGAGACTGAGGCAGGAGCCTAGAAAATCTATTGAAACCTGAGTAATTAGTGACTTAGTAAGACCTTGTCTCAAAAAAATTTTAAAAAGCACGGAGGAGAGCCAAGTACAGTGGTACATGCCTGTAATCCCAGCACGTGGGAGGCTGAGGCAGGAAGATTGCTGTGAGTTTGAGGCCAACCTGGACTACAAAATGAGTTCAAGTCCAGCCTGAACTGCATAGCAAGACCCTACCTCAAAATGATAAATAATAAATAAATAAATAAGGGCTTGGGATATAGGTCAGTGTGAAGGTCCTGGGTATTCAATCTTTACTGCAGAAACATGTAAAATAAAATATTTTACTTTACTTTCATTTATGCCTACTCCAAAGCTCCTTCTTCACACAGATCTGCGTTTCGGATCCCTCTGAAGAATTTCTGGTAACATATCTTGCAAGAAAGTTCTGCTGGAGACAAACTCCCTCAAATTTTGTTTATCTGAGAAAACCTTTATTTCTCATTTACCTTTGAAGGATAATTTGTCAGGCTACAGAATCCTAGGTTGCTGTTTTCTCTCTCAGCACTTTAAATATTCCCTCCCACTCTTTTTGCCTGAATGATTTAAGACAAACGTAGTGTCATTCTGACCCTAGCCTATACATCATAATTTTCTTTTGCTTCTTACTTATTTCAGGACCTTTATCTTTGATTTTCGTGCAGTTTGAATGTGGTGAGGTAGTTTTTTGGAATTTTTTCTGCTTGCTGACGTCTGAGCTTCCTGGATCTGTGTTTGGTATTGTACATTAATTCTACCAAAATTCTCAGCCATTATTGCTTCAAATTATCCTTCAAAGGTAGATACAAATCTATCTTTTGTTTTTTCTCTCTGTCCTCATCTTCGGATGTCCCCCATTGTACGTGTACGGTCCCTTTTGTAGTTCTGCAATTTGCTTTCTGTCCATCTTTTTCTTCTTTGCTTTTCAGTTTTGGAAGTTTCTACCATTCTAGCATTACTTTTTGATTCATTATTAGAATCTCCACTTCTCTGCTTATATTGCCGATCTGCTCCTGCTTTCTTACAGCCTTAGTGTAGTAACCACAGCTATTTGCAATCCACAGTCTGACAATTCCAACAACGCTGCCACATTTGAATCTGATTCTGATGCTGTCTTTTCAAACTATTTTATCTTTTTAAAATGTCTTGCAGGATTTTTGCCAAATGTTAAACTTGATGTATTGGGTAAAAGGAACCTGGTACAGGTGCCTGCAGTAGTCTTTGCTCAAGGCACCTTCTCTGGTGAATTGTGAAATTTGGTATCCGTTTGTCTCTATGACAGGGGGAGGCGCGGATCTCTAACGGATCTAAGCAGAGGTATTGGTTTTCAGTTTGTCTGCCTTCTGTCTTATTTTGAGAACAAGATTGACAACTTTCAAACTTCTTATATGCTAGAATGGAAACTGGAAGCCTGATATCCATTTGCTTTAAGACTTCTTGCAAGTGTAACCCTTTATTCACCAAACAACCTTGTCACATTTGTAAAAATCAACCACATAGGTGTGTGTGTGTGTGTGTGTGTGTGTGTGTGTGTGTGTGTGTGTGTGACTATTGTGGGACTTTATTCTATTCCATTGATCCCATATTTTTCCATATATCAATACCACACCCTACTGATTACTGATGGCTGTATGGTGAGTCTTGAAATCAAGCACTGTAAATCCTCCAGTTCTGTTCTCTTTTTTAAATTTTTTTTTTTTACTACCATTTTGGATATTCTAGGAAATCCTGTTCATTTTCCTATAAATTCCAGAATCAGCTTATCCATTTCTGTTTTTAAAAATGTCTGCCAGCCTTCTTCCTTTTCCTCTTGTCTAGCAATAGTGTCCTATGTTTCTGTCATCTCTTTTAGATTTCACATATTAGAAAGAATGTGTGCTGTTTGTCTCTCTGAGTCTGGGTTATTTTGCTCAACATGATGAGGAAGCATACAATTGACTAGTAAGAGTCATGAATATATCAAAATACATTGTACAGATTGATACCCCTAAATATGAACCTAAGGGAAGGGGACGGGAAGGGGTGGTAGGGAAATGATTAAAATAAATTGTATGCATATGCAAATCTATCAAAATGAAACCCACTAATATGCACCAATGAAAAATGTGGAAATGTATGGGGGACA
Organism: Cavia porcellus; assembly: GCF_034190915.1. Classification (NCBI taxonomy): domain Eukaryota; kingdom Metazoa; phylum Chordata; class Mammalia; order Rodentia; family Caviidae; genus Cavia; species Cavia porcellus. The sequence continues at coordinate 36,060,189 of NW_026947511.1, read as the reverse complement.
TTTCATTGGCCAGTTTTCTGGTAATGTAGTGTTTGTCTGAAATTCGTATCAGAGTAATTCTGACCCTGAGAACCAAATCAGGAAGCATCCTCTCTCCTCTATGGTTTGAATGAGTTTGTGTTTGGGATTATAACTTAAATGTTTGACAAAATCTACTATGAAGACTTACAGGGCCTGAGTCTCTTCTGTAAGAAGATTTGAGGAATTCAATTTTTGTGATAGGCTTGGTACTATTTATATTTTCCTCTTCTTGTGTTGATTCTTGTATTTTGTGTTTTTTGAGGAAATTGTCTCCTTTATTGAAGGTGCCAAAGTTACTATCTTTAAGTTGTTTGTAACATTCTATCACTATCCTTTTTAACAGCTATCAGATCTGTAGTAATGAACTCACTTTGATTCCTGATATCAGAAAATGTGCTCTGTTTCTTTTTTCTTGATCAGTCTGGCAAGAGGTTCATTGATTTTTACTGACTTTTTAAAAGCATAAGCTTTTGGTTTCATTGAATTCCTTTAGTCCAGTGTATGCCCATTTTCTAGCTCATTGATTTCTATTCTTTATTGTTTCCATCCTTCTACTTAGGTTTTAATTTGGTTTTCCTTTTTCAGACTTTCTTAGGTGAATCAATGTTAATTCGAGAGTTCGCAAGTCTACCTCCAAGTTCAGTGGTTTCCTAGGAAGACTGACAGGATCCAGCCTGTGTCCCTATCCACTGTGAAGATTCACTACACCACAAGATACAAAGCAACACCACAAAAGGAAAAGGAACGTGGGGTGAAGTTCGCAGGGAAACATACACAAGCTCCAAGAATCTGCTGGTGCGCAATCACACAGGATGCACCTGTGTGCTTTATTCTAGGAACCAGCTCTGAGAACCCATATGTGATCTATCTGCAGGGAAGCTGACCAGAGGCTCCGCATTTAGGGTTGTCTGGGGGGACCCCACATGGGTTCTGCTACATGGCATGTACCAGTATTCTAGATTCCCAATAAGTAGACAGCGTTCTGCACAAACCGTCTTGTTTCCAAAAGCATTCAGCCACAGCGAGCCACTTTTTTTTCCTGGAACCAGGAAGTGAACTGAGGATCTTGCACTTGCTAGGCAGGCGCCATGCTGCTGAGCTATATCACGGGACCTCAAGCGTGACCGGCCCTGAAATCCAGGGTGGCAGGTGCCATCCAAGACCCAGCCCTGCACGCAGGGCTTTCTGTGGCTGTCAGTCTCAGCACTGCTCTGCTAAGTCTTTACCACACACATCTTTCAAATTTTTCATTCTGTTCACATAAAGACTTAAAGCCATGCATTTCCAGCAGCCACTCTTCTTGCTGCCTCTCCTAAATATTGACAGTTTATATCTTTGTGTTTTCATGTACTTCAAACCATTTTCTGATTTCTCATGATTTCTGTTGTTCTGTCTTCAAGACCCTACAGCTTTTTGCTTTCAGTTTGTTATCTGCTACTCATTTCTTCTTATAAAATTTCCACTTCATGTATTTACTTTTCTACTCTAGAAGCTTTGTTTCTTTACTATGACTTCTATTTATCTCTTCATTATCTTCGGTAATTTTAAGTTTTACTAAAGCATCTTTGCAGTACATAATGATTACATTCACCTGGGAAGTTCCATGCCTTTCCCTTCCCGCTTCATAATCTTCACGTTTGCTCTTAAAATCTTTAATTCCTTGTAGTAACCATTTTAACATATTTGTTAATTTGTTACATTTTAGTATATTTGTTAATTCTGTGATTTCTGGCTTTTAGGTCTGTTTCTATTGAATCAATTTCCTTCTAGCCCTGAGTTACATTGTCCTGCTGTCTTTCCTGTCTAGTAGTTTCTGTGTGAATGCTAGACACTGTGATATTGAATTGTCAACTTCTTGGATGTATTTTCTTCCTTTAAAGAGTTTGATACTGCTGCAGCCGGCAGTTAGTTGATTTGTTGGCCAAGTTGCTCCTTTTCAGGCTAATTTTAAAACATTATTAACATGATCAGTGAAGGTCCTCTGCTCTGACCAGTTGTGACTCCAAGTCATTCAGCTTTATCTGAACATGGTCAGTGTCCGGTGCTCTGGTCAGTTTTTTTTTTTTTTATTTTTTCCTGGCCACACTGAGCTTCACCCACAGCACACGCAGCTTATAATTCAGGTACGGGCTCAAGAGGGCTCCTGTGGTATTTCTGGAGCTCTGTCTCAGCCAGCTCGCTCTGGTCTCGGCCATCCACTTCCTGTCTTTTTAGCCTCCATCTTTTTAAAATTTTATTATTTCATTTTATTTTTTTGTCTTTTTCGTTTTTATCGGTACCAGGGATCGAACTCACGACTGCACATTTGCAAGGCAGGCGCTTATGCCGCTGAGCTAAATCCCCAGCCCCTCAGCCTCCATCTTATCACCTCAGAGATGTTATATTCCGCTGTCTGTTTACTGGTCTGGAATGGGTATCCAGCTAGAAAACGGGGGCAGCTGTGATTTCCTGCTGTTTGCCTTCTCTCAGAACAAGCACTCTGTTCTTCTGTGTTTTTCTCCTTTTCCACTTCTCCTGCTTCATCTTCTTCCTCTTCACTCTGCCCGCCTTTCCTATCCTCCTCCTTCTCCTCTTTCTCCCCCTCCCCTTCTTCTTCCTTTTCCTCTTCCCTCTCTCCCTCCTCTTTCTTCTAATGTAGGGCTAGTTACAGGGGTGTGGTGAGAAGCGGACTTGACTGTCTCTTTTGGACTCACGCACCTGTGTTTATGCTGAGCAGAAGTTAACAGAAAGAGACATGGGTGAAGGGATCTTAGGGGAACAGGCGCGTAAGAGAAAGCTGTGTGTTCACAGCACATTCTGGGTGGCAAATGTGATACGCGTGAAGGTTAGAGGTGAGCCAGGGTGGCGGGAGTAATCAGGACTGTGTTAGCAAAGCAGTGGTGATCGGGGATCTCACACAGCATCCTGGAGGTCTTGGGGAGACTATAACTAGCAATCTTCATTGTCACTATAATGACAATAACATGTAATTTCTGAGTCCCAGGCACAGCCCTCAGCTCTTTCTACAAATTTTCTCATTTATTTTTCTAGACAGCTCAGGACCACTGCAGTGTCACTAGGAACTGCCGTGTGCTTTCTTCAGCCTTTTACATAATTCTCTCACTCGATCTCCTACAAACACTGTTACGTGTATAGTTAGGTCTATTTTACAGATCAAGGAACTGAGGCACAGAGAGGACAATGACTTACGGTCACACAGAGAGTAAGCAATGGAAATGACTTTCTTTTCTTCCCAATTACTTATTAGAATTGTTATAATAGGGGCTGGGGGTTTAGCTCAGCGGCATAAGCACCTGCCTTGCAAGCAGGTGGCCGTGAGTTCGATCCCCGGTACCGATAAAAATGAAAAAAGACCAAAAAAAAAAAAAAAAAAAAAAAAGAATTGTTATAATACTGTTATTGCACTACAAAGCTACTGCCTCGAGGCCACCCAACGTCTACTGCCCTGTTAGAGACCCCATGGAGGTCGGTGCCCGCAGCCATCATGCCTAGCGAATATGGCATTGCTTGACATTTAGGCTAGATCCACAATGCTTAGAAGAGGTTTTCACATTGTTGGACACTCCTCTCATCAGAAGATGGCCTCTAATTCTAAAGGGTTGGCTTTAGTGACTGGTTCCTGGTGACTAGATGTGGCAGAAGTGATGCTGGATGACTTCCAAGATATCTAAAAGGCATCTCAGCTCCCCCCTGACTTTTTCTCTTGGGACTCCAGCCTTGGAAGCCCCGATCTGTTTTCTGTCCCTGTAGGTCACCTCTTCTAGGATGTCATATGATGATTCCAGTGGGCAGTGGTGGTGTTTGGCTTTTATGTAGTGTGTTGCTTTAGAAAGGCATCCACACTGCTTTGTGTGTCAGGAGTTTGTTCCTGTTCACATCTGAGTGATTTGATGATCCATTCGTTTGTCACTGGTTTGGCCATGGGGGCTGGAACATGGTGAGCGCTCCATGAATGAGTGTTGAGTGGCTGAGGGGCTGAGTGGAGGCGGAGGTGGCGACTCCTCTATAGATCTGTTCAGACCTGGCTTTGAGGTAACAGGAAGAGGACCTGATGAGGAGGCAAGGTATGACGATCATCACCCTCTAGTTCACAGGTGTGCTCCCCGCTGTGCTACACTGTGACAAACAGTTTCTGCCCACTCTGAGCTGTGCTCCCCTGAGAGGCTAATTATTCATCAAACAGCTAATTTCTGGGAGCTAAGTTCCCGGAAGAAGGAAGGGAAGGCAGGTGAGGATGGATGTGGGGAGAGATGAGGGTGGAGATGATGGGACAAGTGAGCAGGCAGTAGTGTAGCCCACAGGGCAGCTCCCCAGGGTGGGTTCAGCAATCCTCCTTTCGGGATGCCAAGACCATAGAATTTGGCTTCTTCAGCCAATGGAGAAAAGAAGGGCATCCTGGCCTAGGAACCCGTGTGAAGGCCCTTGTGGGGATGAGTCCAGTATGTGTAGAGACTGGCCAATTTGGCTTAGAGTGTGTGGGGGGCATCAGCACATGGTGCTGTGCTCCTATGGGGAAGATAGTTGGGACTCTCTTGATGCCATATAAGTTGGAAGGTGATAGAATTAGGGTCTCACTACTTTTCAGTGATGAAAGGACTGAGAATATATGTAGGGGTACAGAGTGTGGTGTTTCAAGTACTTCAGCTGAGGGACAGCAGGAACCCAAAGACGCAAAGGACCAATAGATTTTAGATCAACTTAGAGGTTGCCCTGCCAGGATCTGGTGACTGGCTTAGTGGGGTAGGCGGGGGGACTAAGACTGGTGACCTGGAGAGCTGACTGATGATGAGATTAAGAGGGGATGAGTAAGCGTGGGATCTGTGAGGCTAATGTGTCTACAGGACCCCACATACACTGTGCATGGGGCGTTGGGTGGACTGGACACAGACTTGGAAACATGGCACACAGCAGGTGGGTGGGCTTGCATGGAGGTGAGCCCAGAGGGTGGAGGATGCCAGTGCAAGATAGAGACCTGAGGCCTCAACAGGCAGTAGAAGGACGGATATGCAGGGAATGGCATGGAAAGACAGAGTAGGGAACCCAGAGATTGTGTCAGGAACCAGGGAAATGTGGAAAGCAGAGTGGGCACTAGGAAGTGTGCCATGCAAGGGTCAAGTGAGCACCTCTGCAGGATGCACGGTTCCTGGTGACCTTAGAGATGAGCCTCTGGGAGGAGTGACAGAGGAGAGGTGGTTTGGGACACAGCTCTTCTTTGCAGTGTGATTGCAAACAGGGGTGCAGGACACGAGGAGGCTCTGGATAGGGGAGGCTGGATGGCAAAGCTGTCAGTAGAAGGGGGGGATCCCAGGGATCTGCTGCTGTGAGTCAAACCCCCTAAACTAGGGCCTTGTGGTGGCAGCCATTCATCACCACTCCCCTTTCCCAGATTGCCTGGGCTCAACTCTTGCTTCTGCTTCGTGCAGGACAGGCATCTGGGGGTTGAACAGAGCATGGAGACAGCTCAGACACATGGCTGGGGCTGATGTGGGTCACTGTTTAGAGCCTGGCTGAGGCTGCCACCAAAGTGTGCTGTTCCTACTCCAGTGAGTCCTCCACCATGGTTGGGTCTCTTCTCTTCTGGAAAAGGAGCCATGGAGCTCCTTTTCCAGATGTTGCAAATCAGATGTCTTAGGATTCAACATTGGAAGTCACAAGGTGCCACTGCTATCACATTCTGTAGGGCGGTGCAGGTTACAGGCCAGCCCAGATTCAAGGAGTAGACGTGAGACTGGACCCCATGTCTTGGGCAGAGGAGATGCAAAGCCTTGAGCAGTCTTCAAGGAAGAGTGAAGCCTCTGAGAACTGAACAGAAGGATCCACCAAGACATGGCCTGATAGGGCATAGGGCACCAGTGCAGGGCATGGCTTTAGGGGGAAGAGGTTTGGGATGGGACTCCAAGAGGACAAAGTCAGCTCAGAGTTATCAACAGAGTCTGAGCAGCTCAACCAACCACAAGAGGCCCAGTGATATAAACCTCTTGGAAGTCTTCCCTCCCTTTGTAGGTTGGTAGTGGGAGAGAGCAGCCAATAAAAGCATTTTATTGAGTGCTAATGTGTGGCCTCAATCAGTTCTGCCAAGGGCCCTGAGAGGTGAGTGTTGTGATGCTCCTTTTACAGGTGAAACAGCTGAGTCTCGGTGAATCTCTCTCCCCTATTCTCCTCTCCTCTCCCCTCCCCTCTTTTCTTTTTGTCTCCTCCATCCTCTCTCCCTCTCTCCTGTCTTCCAGGCTGCTGTGTCTCTGTCTCTCCTTTCTCTTCTCCTCGTCTCTGATCTCTGTTCTTTCTCTTTTTCTCCCTCCCTCTCCTGTATGAATGTGTGTACTGATTGCCTGCACACAAACACTGTTTGCTATTCTCTGCCTCAGGAGGAGGAAGATGTCACAAAAACTCTGGAGAGGAGGGACACCATAATGGCTGAGAATTTCACTGCCCTCTTCCTTCAGAAAAGTAGGGTCAGGGTGTGCTCAGGCAGAGCAGAGCTTAGGACTGTCAGGTCCCTGTCCCCTCAGCACAGAAATGAGGAAAGAAGAGATGAGGAGGAAGCCTGCAGCAGCCATGGACTGGTGACCACCATTCCCACCGTCCTAATCATGCTTGTGTGATATTAATAAAAATAATTTATGTCATGTGACTGCTTTTTAACTAGCTGCTTTCAAGACTTAAGACTGGGATTATAAAAGGCATGCATTTATAAATTATTAGCACAGAGCTCATAAGCACATATACTTTGGGGAACACTTTGGTAGCACTTTAAATTAATTTATTGTCATTCATTCCAGCTGTCTGTGATGTAAACCTTCAGCTATAAATTTGTACCATCATCTGACACACCATTAACTAAGGTGCTGCCCGAGCCAGAGAACATAATAAAACATTTGAATACAATTTCTGTAAGGATGAAGATCTCCCCTCTCCTCCCTCTTCTTTCCCTTCTTCCCTCTCCTTCTCCCCTCCCCTGTCCTCTCTTTATGGTGACAAGCAGAAAGGAGAGAAGGCAGGTGCTTGGGAGTTGGCCTTCCATAGAACTTAAGGGGCTCCATTCTGTTGCATAGATAGGTGTCAGAGGTCTAGAGAGGGCCTGGGTCTAAGACCACACAGCCAGCAGAGACCATGCTGCCCTCCTCAAACACTTTAGTAGCAGGCAGACTGAGTCTATGCTTCAGGAACTTTGGCCTGGGCATGGTAGGCCCCACAACTCAATGGGAAGCTTGGAGCAAGGAATGAGATTTGAAAGATGTTTCTGGAGATGCAGTCAGAACTGAATTCTGAGGAATGCTGGGCAAAGGGAAGAAAAGACCGTGGAGGGGCTCACTCCATGACCGATGCCTATAAATAACAGAAAGGGAAAGAGTGACTGGCGTGGAAGATTCATAGGGACAGAGCCATGCACTGGAAATCAATCCTGGGAGACAGTTTAGAGGCCCACATGGGTAGTTGTGGTAATGATGGAGTTGGCATAATTTAGAGTTAGCTTTGGGGGACATGGATGGTACACTGGTTTGCTGTAGACAAAGACCAATGACCACAAAAAATGGAATTTGAAAAAAAAGGTTTACTGCTGTCTTAGTTACTTTTCTCTCAATTTTGAGAAAAAATACTCGACACTCAAAGTTCAAGAAGGAAAGATTTATATAGCTCACAGTTTGTGGAGGTTTCAGTCCATAATCAATTGGCTCCAAGCCTCAGTGGTACATACCATAAGGACAATAGTTCATAGCAGTGGAAGAGAGTAAAAACAATGATAGAGAAGGAGGTAGCAAGCCTCTTTCTGTCCCTTATGTTCTATGCAGTCTACCCACCCTAGGGCAGCCTAGAGCAGGTGCAACCTTATACCCTTAACCCAAGCACCTTGAACTGTCAATGAATCATAAGCTCTAGATTCAGCTATCTCTGAAATAGCTCCTTCTAAAACTATGTGAGGCTTTAGGGAGACATCTAGACGCAAGGCATAACATTTCATCCCTGACTCCCCAAAGACTTACGTACATTTCTTTACCCAAAAAGCATTTAGTCCATTTCTAAGAGTTGCCACAGTCCTAACGGTTTCACATTGCTGAAAAGTTCAATCCTGAAATCTCTGGATTTAAGGCAAACTCTTAGTTATGAGCCCCTGTACAAATGAAAAGAAAGTTAAGCATCTCTAATTCAATGATACAATATAGACTTTTCCATTCCAAAAGTTACAAATAGAGAGATACAAAGGACTGGGACCAGAGCAAGTTCAAAATCCAGCAGGGTAAACATTAAGTCATTTAGTTCCACGTGCAGCATCTGAGGCAATCAGTGGCAAGATGTGAACTCCAGAGAGTTTGGATGGCTCCACCCCTATAGCATTTCCTGTGGTTGTAGCTCCCATGGCTTCTCTCTTGGTCCTGATCTGCACCCTCTTTACAGTTATTCTGACAATCCACACTCCTGGCTTCTTCTGGGGTCCCCACTGAACTTTTGGCTTCACACTCCAGTTTTGCACACTGCCTTTTTAAGGGCACACTGCCTCACTTCCAAAGCCTCCTTCTGAAATATGAGTGGAAGCCTGCCTGACCCCATAACTCTTTCATTCTGTGTACATTTAAAACCAGCTCTGCAAGCTGGGTGAGGCAGTGCATACTTGTAATCCCAGCACTTGGGAGGCTGAAGCAGGAGAATTGTTGTAAGTTTGAGACAACCTGGGCTACAAAGTCAGTTCCAGGCCAGCCTGAACTGCATAGCAAGACTGTGTCTCCAATATATAAAATAAAATAGAATAAAAAGAGCACCAGATGCCAGAATCTGCTGCCTGCAAGAGCAGTAGCCAGGCTTCCCTCTTCCTTGGTTGTTGGAACCAAGTGTCTGGATCACTGAGCACTCTGAATCCAATTCTGAGAAACAAATTCTCTATGCTGCTGCCATTGTGGAACATGGTGCTCTTGGGATCTCTTCTCAAAGCGAAGTCTTTCACTTTTGCAACTTTGATACTGCAAAGGGTGAAGTCCTGTTGCCTCTTGTGATGCCTTCAGGCCATCTTTTCTATTCTCCTGTTCCTTCTCAGCAATTAAATTATGTCCTTTATCTTTCTTGTCCACAGCTTTGTCTTCCTTTCTCACCAAACTCACACTGTTTTAAATCATTCTACTGTGCTCTTTCATCTTGATTCTCAATACAGATTTGGGTAAAAACTTCCAACAGTAGCCATGCTACTCCTTCAACATTCAATTGCCTTGAAATTTCTTCTATAGGAATAATTAGTTCACTGTCCTGCATCTCAGTCTCAGGCAAAGTGTCTGGACACAAGTAAAATGCAGACAAACTTTCTGCCAAGCCATACTATACATTATCTGGAGTCCTTCTTCGAAGCAGAAATCTCCAGAGCCTGGTCTTTACTGTCTTTCTGGTCTTCTGAGCTCTGGTCAGAGTCTCCCATACAGGAGAGCCTAAGGCATAATATCTCTACTTTTTCACCTGGGATCTCCAAATCATTCCAAACACTTCCCATAAACCATTCCCAAAGGCTCCTGAACCACATGGCCAAGTATAGTCACAGCAACAACACTACTTCTCTGGCACCAAATTTGTTGTAGTCAAGAGCTTTAAGGGAATAGATTTAATACAAGATACATAATTTATAGGATTATTTAATAATATTTACCCACAGAGTTAAATGCAGAGTGCCAGAGATCTGTCCATACACTAGAGACCCAAAAAATCTAGCTGAGGGCCTAGATCCCATAGTAATGTCCTGCAGGAGGCCAACTGAAGACCTAGAGCCCATGACAATGTCCTCCATGAGTTCAGCTAGAAGTCTAGAGCCCATGGCAATGTCCCATGCAAGTCTGTACCAATGATCTGTACTGGGAAGGCCCAGAAATCAGCAGTGGAAGCTAGAAAGTCTGTGTCAGCGTGGTGAAAGATCTGAGCTGGCAGGCTGAGGGATCTACAATACAGCTAGTAAGGAATGTTCAAAGTAAGAACCAGAGATCTCTTGAAAAGAACTGCAGCCATCCTCAGCGACAGCAAGGACAAGCTCCTCTGATGATGAGAACAACTGAATTCATATCAAGCATGATAAGCTTCTCCAGGAGAATCAAGAGCAAAGAATACAGCAGAATGATTTAAAATGCTGTGAGTTGCCCAGAAAGGAAGCTCTTAGTAAAGCTGTGGACTACAAAGATAAAGCAGAGGAGATCTCGATCAGAATTCCAAAGTGGGTCTCATGAGGTTAAAATCAAGGTGTTGTGCAGGCTGTTTTCTTTCTGAAACTCTAAGAGAAAATCTGGTTCTTTGCTTTTTCTAGTGTCTGGAGGCTGCTGCATTCCTCAACTGGATGTCCCTTTTATTTCTTCAAAGTCAGCATTGTTAGACTGAGTCCCTCCCATGCTGCCACCTCTTGTGTATCCTGGGATGATGTTGGGCCCTCATTATGGGACACTCTCTTCATGTCAAGGCCAGCTGGCCTTAGTTCCCCTTTTCCCATAACCTAATACTTCCTGGATCTCAAGGAGGGAAGGGTCCCTGTTTGGGGCCATTATTCTGTCTACTGCAAACAAAGAGTAGGGACACTGAGATCTTCCTCATAGAGAGATCTTGTTTAATCTGAAACCAGAGGACATTTTGATGCTGCTCTTAAGCAAGAGAATGTGCAAGGAAGAAGGAGGAACAGCAAAAAGAACAAAGACAAAATGAAGATGAAAAAGGACGGGGAAGAGCAGGAGGAGGAGACAGGTGCTGGGATAGGATGGAAGCGAGGAAAATGGGGCAGAAGTGGATGGAGCAGGAGGAGGAGGAGAGGTTGGAAATCTGAATTATGCTTTACATATGTTTGGTGGCTTTGGCCCCACTCTCCACAAGGTCCAGGTACACTTCAGAATGTGTGAGCCCAAATTCCAGCCTGCGTGGACCAGCTCTGCAACCAACATCATGTTAGCTCATTCTGGCCTCAGTTTCTCTACGGGTAAAATGAGGTCTGCTGCCTCTTTGACCCTGGATTTGCTATTTCACCATATATTGCCATTCCAGGGCAGTAGAACATGGGCTTAGCATGCTTGAGGTCTGGTGTTCTACCCCTGGCATTAAGAGAAATCCTAATGATCAGTCTAGAGTAGGCCCAGCTAAAGGAGGCTGCAGGGCATGCCATGCTTGGGCCATGCCAGGATGGTGAGAATGTTCTAGAAGTACTGCCTGGCAGATTGGGGCAGTACTGTTCCACGGAGACCAGCAGGCCATCGCTGCTTCATGGCTGTAGGAGGTGTGGCTATGTGACCTATCCCCTGGGATACGAGCCAGGGTCCCCCCATCTTCCACCTAACCTGCTTGCCCTGGGCCCTAGCCATCCTGGAGTTAGTCCTGGGGGTGCTATGGCAGCTTGAAAGGAGCCCTGGGAGGAGCTGTGTGTTCTCCACTGGCTTTTTCCTCTCCTACCCTAAAGGCCAGGACTGTGACTGTCTAAAGCTCCATCTGTCCCCTTTCCTGATTTCTCTGAGCTCTTACAGATGAGATGGTGACAGTACTTGTCCCGCAGGGCTGTTGACAGGTAGGGTGGCACTCGCTCTAACCGTACATCAGCACAGTGTCCTGACAACCAAAAATCTGCGGTGGGGAGCATTTCCTGTCACTGCTGTTCCTGGATGGTTCTGTCTGTCCATTCCCCCCAACCTCTCCTGCTGGCAGCAGCCAGCAGTCCTGGCCCCAAATAATGGCAGATCTGAGTGATGGCCTCCCCTCAGGGACTGGGCCTTTGAGATTCCATCTGTCTTGCTGGCCTGGAGGATGTCCTTAGAGGCCGCCAGGGCTGTGATGTCGCTGAGGCAGGCCCTGTATTTATCAGCCTCTGGGGCTCTAGGAGTCACCCCCCGCTGACTACCCAATAGGTGCTGAGCTGGGATGAGTGGGTGTGGGGAGGGGGGGGACACTAAGCTATTAATTTGTTTGTCTGTCCATGTCCTCTAGAGACTAATGGTGTTGCCTCTTCCTGGCACGTGTTGCTCTGGCAACAGGGGGAACCCTGGCATCAGAGGGAGAGCTGAGGGCTGGGATAGGGGTGCCTATGGCCTTTGGCCTCAGAGCTCAGCCCTGGAATCTGCAGTACCCCCTCTGGCTGGTACTTGCGTCTCCTCTTATCTGTAGCCAGACCTTGAAGAGCCAAGGACCAGTTCTATTAATCAATTATCTGCTGCTGTGCAGAGAGCAGGGCTGCCCAGCCAGATAAAGTCCGGGGGAGGGCAGGGATCCAGAGACGGGGTTGGAGAGGGGAACCTGACGCTCACCCAGAGTGGGTACCTGTGTCATGCTCACACACCAGTGTGCACATCTCTGGGCACATGCATCACTTCTTCCCTGCAGTCTCTTCTGTCCTTAGCGTTTCATGTTTCTGCATCGGGTAGCAGCCCAGGCCCTGCACACAGCTCCCTCATACCCACACAGTCATGCACCCCTCTAGCACCTGCCCACCTCCTTGTGAACACCTGGCCCACGCCCTGACAGTCACACTTCCCTCCATACGCTCTGCACAGTCTCACCAGCACCCACTGAGAGCTTCCTTCATGTCCCCAAGGCAGGCAGTACCTGTGTGGATGGCCAGATGAGGTTTCTGAGGACAGATGGACCATTGTCTGCAGGAGGTTGGTTCGGTTTGAATTTTTGGCATGCAACCAGGATGTCTGGGTTGCAGCCAGAGGTCTAAATTTCCTGGCCATATCGGACCCTGGATAAGTCCCTTTCCCGATTCAGGCCTCAGCTTCCTCATCCTCGAGATGGGAATAATGCCAAGCTGGGGTGATGCTCCCAGGATTCAATGCAGTGTTACCAGGGACACAGTGATGGTCATTTGTATTATTATTGCTCTGTTTGCTGTTGTCATTGTTGTTGTTGTTGATTGGCCAGGGTCCTCTGGAGTGTGGGAAGCTAGTGACCAAGCAGTTCTGGTGATGTTGAAGATTTGACATCCTTGTTTATACCCTCTGTCACTGGAACCAAGGCCACTCTGAGATAAGCTGGCGAGACAAAAAGCACCTTGTAAACCTCGGCTGGCTAGTATACCCTTTTCTTCACCCATACCAGGGCTCCTCCACTCAGAGTTTGGAGACCTGGGGTGCACATCAGGTCCAGGCCATCTGCTCCCCACAAGATGATCTACTGAGTAAAGGGATAAGCAGCATGTAGGTGACATTGCCACAGTGGGGGGCCAGGAGAACTCAGGATTTGGATCCACAAAGAGCATGGGGCACCATGGGGCCTGCAAAGAGCATGTGAGGCCGAAGTGCAGGCCAGAATGGGAGCCCATATGTAGTATACATGCATCAGTGACTCCCCCAGGAGGGTGATCATGGGGTGTCCTGGGAGTTATGGCAATGCTGGAGAGAATCAGTGTGTGTGTGTGGTGTGCATAGGGTACAAATAGGGGTAGCCATGTGGCTGTGTGCCCTCTGCATTTGTGCCCTCTGCGATTGTGAGGAGCATGTATGTACATGCCATTTGTTGTCTGAGAATGGCAGTGTAGTATGTGTGTGTGGGGTGAGTGTGGGGGCAGCTGGGTGAGCCTTTTCTGGTGCCTGGGAATGTGAGTGAGCTTCCAGGCCAGTGTGTGTCCATTGGTGTATGTTTGTATTGTATATATGTGTGTATTTGTACTGCATGAGCAGGTCTGCCTGTGTGTGTGGGGTGTTTGCATCATGTGGTGTGTGTGTGTGTGTGTGTGTGTGTGTGTGTGTGTGTGTGTGTGTATTACTTGCAGGGTCTGCTCCTGACAGCTGGGGTGCAGGCAGACCTCTCTATGGGGTGTGAGCATAAGGGCAACACGGGGTGTGCATGCGAGGGAGTGAGCAGTGTGGGGAGGGTGACGGGCAGCGGGTGCTTCCTCCTCTCCCTGTGCACAGTGCCTGAGCTGACAGCCAGGCAGGCGGAGAGGAAAAGTAGACGTCAGGGAGATCAGTCAGAGACAAATCGATTCCCTTTAGAGGTGAGAAAAAGCAGATGCTGCGGCTGCTGGTGGCCTGTTAGGCTCCCAGCCACATCCCTCCTGTCCTCCCCCTCCTCCGGCTGCCAGTGCCCCGCCTTTGTTAGGGGCCCTGCTGTGGCCTGCTGCTCCTGGCCTCCCTGCAGCAGAGCCTGCCTACGGGAGCGCCATGCTGAGTGTGTGGGCATGTGCACGCGTGCACAGGTCTGTGTGGCTGGGAAGGCACAGACCTTATCCTGGACCTCAGCGACTTCAGAAGCATCTGCTAACCGATTTGTTTGGGGGTGTTGAGGAAGCTAGACCGAGGATGCATGTAAGAGCTGCTGTCCTGGGGCAGTGATGACCCAGTAGTTTGGACCCTTCCTGAAGCCTGGGAAAGCATTGTCCCCAAGTCCAGCGCTACCAATTGAGGCCAGAGAAGCCTGGATGGAGTGGGAGCCAAGGGTCAGCTTATAGCCTTATCCTGGTGGGTGTCAGGGGCTTTCTGGCCTCTGCTGCCCACAGAACTATGACTACTGGGAGTCATAATCATATGTGTGGAGGGGTGGAGACCTGAGCTATCAGATTGCACCCACTCCAGTCCCTCCCCTTAGCACCCTGTTTTCCACTGGGGAAGCAGGAATCAGGGCTCAGTATGTGGCGCACAGGGACGGTGGTTGTCCTCTCTGTGCATTCTCAGGCTCTTGATGGAACCAGCATGTCACCTGCTTAGCAGTCACTGGGTCTAGTTTGGGGCCAGGCCCTGGATAGGCAGAGAGCCTCGCACCTGGCTAGAGAGACACTTAGTGACAGGAGGGATTGGAAGATGCAGGTGGGAACAGAATGTGGGAGGTGCCCCACATCAAACCCAGCCTCCTCGGATTCCTCACCATCTATCAGTGCCCCTTTCCTTCTACCTGCCCTTCCAGTTCCTCCCAGGAGCTGCCCCTGAGCACTGGGACTGCTACCACCTCTTCTCCGCCACCCTGCCTTCTGTAGGCCTGTGGCTCTACAAGACCAGGGGCTTCACCTTTCTTCCTCTTCATCAGTCCAGGGTTTTGCCTGGCATGGATGCCTATATTAGTTGCATTTCTCTCCTTACTGAGACAAAATACCCAGTGCCCAAAATTAAGGAAGGAAAGGTTTATTTAGCTCACTGTTTGTGGAGGTTTCAGTCCATAATCAGCTGGCTACAAGGCAGGATGGCATGGCACAGGGGCAACACTTCAAGGTGGCAGAAGACAGAAAAAGCAACAAGAGCATAAGTGGGGAACAAGTTTCTTTTCCTCCCTTATATGGTAGGCAGTCTGCCCACCCTCCGGTAGGTATAGCACTCACACCATCTTGATGCACTCCTCTTGTACAGGCTCAGGATGTTGATAAAGTGAAGACCCTGGGCCCCTGCTGAGTCACTTAAGCTTCTACAGTTCTCAAGTTGACACAATGAACAACATCCTAGAGGAGTATGGGCATGTCCTTATACTCTGGGATGCGGAACTACGGAGTTACTTAGTTAAGGTCTTAGACTTCTCAAGTTGATATAATTAATCAACCATAACAATGGCCCCCTCTCCCCAGGTGTGAAGGATCAGAGACCAGAGCTGCTCCGTGGGAATGGCCCTTCCACGGCTGGGTTTCTGTGACACCCTCAGCAACAGGGACTCCCCTCCTCTACCTTCCCTCTGCCCCCAAAGACCCTTGAGACCCTGCTGTCCACTCTCAGTCTCAGGCACTTTCGACACGTCTCCTCTTACCTGAGCCACTCACAGTGTGAATCTAGACCTCGTGCCGAGAGACTTGTCCACCAGCCCTGGCTGCGGGTCCTGAGGCAGGCGCTAAAGCTCTCCTGGTCTTGTTTCTTCTCCTGCTCAAGGGCTTAGGATCAGGCCTTGCCCAACCTAGAGGAACTCAGAGCAGACGGTGGGCATGGGAGCCAAGGGGCACAGCGGCTGTATTTGGTAATAGAGGCTGGCTCACAAAACCCTTTCCAACCCCCACCCCTAGCCTGATTTCCCAGGGTCCGGCCAGATGGGAGAGGCCAAGAATCAATCTATAAACATCGATTGAACCACTTTTGAGCCAAGCCCTGTTGTGGGCAGACAGCACTTGGCCTCACGCCTGGCCTGCGGGATTTGTTCACAGCAATGACTGCTGGGAGAAGGAAGGGATGGCTGTGTGTGTGGGTGTGGACATTGCTACACACACACACACACACACACACACACACACACATACACACACCACCAGGAGCTGCCAGTCTCACCAGGACCCTGCTGGGTGGGAGAGAAGAACAGGCTCTGACTCCAGCTCTGCCTCTGACCTGCTCCCAGCCTTCCTGTTTATCCCTCAATAAAACAGAGTGCTAGAGCTCTGTGACCTTGAAGACCATTTCCTGCTGTGATATTAATACCACCACTAAGAATAACGGTAGCAGTTGAGGAGGGCCAAGCATCCTAATATTAGCTGCACCTGTCGAGGGCTGGAACAGGCCAGGCCCTGCCCTGTGTGATGATATCAGGCCTCTGGGTGCCTCCCTGGTCTGGGCTGCATGACTGCAAGAGAACCATCTCTCAGCATTCTGTCCCAGGTCCCACAGCCAGGGCAGCAGGCAAGGCTGGCGGCTGGGCTCTGATGATGGCAAGGAACAAAGGGGTCAGCTGAACTCAGGGCTGGAGGGCAGAGGAGACGTCCACTGTGAGGCCCTGGGTCAGCCACACCAGTGGACTGCAGGGAGAGCGGAGTGTGGCCCGGGCATCAGCACAAAATCCCTGGAGATGCGGTTCTGCATCGAATGGGCCTTGGTCTCCCTGGCCCTGGTTCCGTATGAAGTCTAGCTTTCCTGTCTTCTTATGGCGTCTCTGGCTGGACCTCAGCCTCTGCTCCTTATAGATGCTTCTGTCCTGCCCCACTGGGGACCATGGTTTCCCTCCAGGTCTCCTTGCAAGGTCAGAGCTCAGCCCTTTGTCCAATCAGCTGCAAAGAGCTGGGCAGGTCTCCCAGTCAGCAGTTCCTAAGCCTCAGTATTTCCCTATTAAAAACCTACTGAGTAATAAGCGCCTGCCATGCAAGTGCGCAGTCATGAGTTCAATCCCAGGTACCAAAAAGACAAGAAATCAAAATGGAGAAATTGTACATTTACTATTAATTAAAAACTAACAAGGGCATGCCACCCCATATTAACACAGACAATGTAGCTGGTGTAAAAAACAACTTTTCTAAAATGAAGGTACTTAAGCAGGAGAGCAGCTTCAGTTTATGTTTGTGGAATCCCTGCAGCGAATCAGTTAGGAGGAGACTGCTCAATCCACCCCTTCATTCGTGCTGTCTTCATTACGGAGTCACTAGGGTGTCCTCAGGTGCACTTGCGTGAAGGAGCGCAAAACAAAGTTGATTTTCTGTAGTGACACTAAGCTGCCCATGTGTTAGTTAAAATAGTGTCCTTGTAGCTCCTGGAGGAAAACATCCTGGATAGGTGCACAGAGCTGACCTGTCTCTTCTTGGAGATGTGCTGTGTTAGTGTTTGGGGCTCCTACGAGCATGGGGTGGGGGATATTGTTGAGCAGATGGTGGGGATGGACAGGAGAAGCACTACCAGAACCCCAGAGGTGATCTGTGGTCACCTCTGAAGCCTGGCCTGGGATTGCCTCTCTCTGGCCCTGCCTGGACCCCCATCTGGGCCGAGGGTGTGGAGGATAGTCTTTATGATGGCCTGTCCTATCTGTCCATGTCCTTGCTGGTGTGGTCTTGGAGGGGAAAAGCAGTTCTCAGAAGGAACAATCCTCAGTCTAGAAGAGAGCTGGGAGGCTCAGCCTTGGCTAGGGTGGAGGTCTCAGCGCAGGATGTGCGATGGTCTGTGAAACCACTAGCTGCTGAATCCCTGAATCCAGCTCTTCAGCTCACTATGTGCCTCAGTTTCCTTGACTGTAAGGCACAGATGATGGATCCTGGTTTCTTGGTATGGTTGTGGTAAAGGCAAAATGATAAGAGGATGCGGCACCAGGGTTACCAACTACCTTGTTCTACAGGCAGGAAAATGTAGAACAGAGAAGAGAGGGCATATGTTTAAGGCCACACAGCAAATTAGTGCCTCAGCTGAATCCTGAGCCAAGGGACCACCATCCGTGGGACTGACCGTGAGGAAGACCCAATAGGTGTCTGGAGAGGGCCCCTCTGTGTGTGTGTGAGTGCATGAGTACACATGCATGTGTATGCGTGCCTATGTGTGTACACCTGGGAAACCAGGGGACTTTCTTCTTCCCAGGGTTTCTCCCTGCTGCAAGTCTGTAAGTCTTGAAGTAAATGAGAACTTGTCCTACTTAGTGAGAGTCCTGTGCCACCTGAATTCCCATAGGAAGGTGGTATCTCACCGATCGAATCTCTGCCTACAGTGAAGCTATTGTGGTTTTATAGAGACTTTTATGAGAGCCCGGGCTGCAGACGGACAGCAGATTGCAGAGGTAGCAGCAAGGATGATGACCAGGGCTGGGGAGGCATTTTTCTCCCCCCTCCTGATGACCTCTCCTCGGCCACGCAACCCCACCTTGGCTGTGGGCTTGTTTGGAAAGGACTCTTGGAAGCCAGCTGTTCTGCTTTCCTCCAAGAATGACTCAGATGCGGCTTGCAGAGTAGCAGCCACAACTGCAACCGGAAGCTGGTTAGAAATGCAGTCTTAGGGCCACCCTCCACCTGGCCCTGAGTCAAAATCTCTGCAGATGGGACCCAGCAGTCTGTTTTACAAGCCCTCTGCTACTGCTTATGTAAGTGTAAACATCACTGCTTCACACTGTTTCCCAACCAAAATATGGTATTCGGTAGGGCTGGAATTAAAAGGGATTGGGTGTTTCCTGATGGTAGTTGGAAACCTATTAAATCTTTACTTGTTCACCCATCCACCCATCCATCTGTTCACCCATCTACTCAACTGCCTGTCTATCCATCTGCTCATTCACCCATCTACATACCCATCCATCCACTCAGTCACTTATCCACTCATCCATTCATTCACCTATTCATGTGCATAGCCACTCATCCTTCCACATTATCCATTCATCCACCCACCCATCTGTCCATCCATCTATCCACCCACCCATCCATCCATCCATCCATCCATCCATCCATCCACCCATCCATATACCCATTCTTCCACCCACCTATTTACACACCCATTCACTCATCTACTCATCTATCCATCCATCCACTCACCCATTTACCCACACACCCATTTATTCTTCCACCCACTCACCCATCCATCATCCATCCATCCATCCATCCATCCATCCATCCATCCATCCATCCAGTTGTGCCTTGAAACTGACATGAGAAAGCTTGGCCTCTCTCGCTTGCCATGAGGTGCCACCAGGTGGCCGAGGAGATAACCTACCTGCTTGATTGCCAAAGTACCACTGGTTCTTCAGGCCCATCACTTGCGAGTGTCTGAGCATGTCACTGTTCACCAAGCCTAAAGACGCCACCCTAGTTCAGTGTGTCCAAGGGGGCGTAAGAGGAAACAGCACACTCCTGACATGGGTTGTGAGCCCAGTGTTTACATCCTCCCAACCTCCTTTGTACTGAGCATTATTATTTTACAGATGGGAAAACTGAGGCTCAAAGAAATCAAAACTGCAGAGCCTGCAAAGGGCAGAGGCAAGACTTGAAGCAAAGCCAGTTTCTTGCAAACCCAGAGGCTGCACATTTGCTTCTGTTCTATGCCGCTTTCTTCCTGGAGGACTGGGAATTGACAGCTAAGATGGAAGGACAGGCCTGTTTCAGAAAACTTTAGTGATTTGTGCTGATACAGATGAGCAGGCTGCCTATGAGAGGGTTATCTTCCTGTCACAGGAGCCATGCAAGCAGAGACTATGGTCTCGTGTGAGTGCAGGCAGGGAGGACTGGGACCAGGTGGCCTTGGAGGACTCCTGCCCTCAGAGCTGGGCCTGCTCAGGCCTGCTCCTGGATCTGCGCCCCGTGGAGGATAGAGGCCCTGCAGCCAGCTGCTCGTTATCTGTGGATTCTCTGAGGGGACCCTGCCAGCTCCCAAGCAGGAAATGTGTCCAGAAAGCTGTAATTAGAGCAGGGAGCACAGGCCTGAGAGATGCTTGCTGTAGCTTCAAGTGCAGACATGCCACACAGTGGAACTCGGAGAGAACCCAGTGAGTCAGGTTCTCAGATCCGCCTGTATGTGGCACCCTGCCCCACCCTCCCCGGTCTCCGGAAGGAAACTGAGAACCTGCTGGTACTTGGGCTTCACCAGCATTCTCTCCTCGCTTCCTCTCCAGAATGGAGCTCAAGGCTCCCAGGTGCTACACGGTCCACAGAGGTCCCCCTGCCAAGCAGAGACAGGACCTGAGGTGGCCTGTGGGAGCCCCTAGTCCCACTTTACCTCATCAGGGGAGGATGCCACAGTCACAGGTGGGCACAGAGCCAGGCATGCATGCAGCAGAAGTCTGGCTGAACTCTGGTGTGATTTTTATTGGCTTTCTCTAAATGTCCATAGAAGCATGGGTCCCTGCTAGGCACCCCTGCCAGTCAGCTGGGCAAACTTTGGCCGTAAATTCCTTGACGCTCTTCCCACGAGGAGGTTAGGTCTCAGTCCCCTCCCTTTGGATTGGAGCAGATCTGTGACTTCTTCATCCTATAGAGTGTTGCCGAAGAGACCTGAAGCCACTAAAGATTTCTGCATCACCTACTGGAACACTGAGGGTTGCGTGAGCTGGAAAGCCTGCTTTCTCACGGTCACCAAGCTGGTAAGATGCCAGCGCACAGAGACCATGGCAGCTCCTGGGGCCCTTGGTCCCAGTGGTCACCTAGTCTCCTTAGCTGCTCAAGTTTCTCTAGCTGAGACTCTAGAAGCCACAAAGCCACAGTGCCCTTGCCATGCTGTCCCCATAATGACCTGTAGAATCTGGACGCACCATAAGACTTTTTGGTGCTGATGAATAAGTGATTTATGATATAGCAAGGGGTGACCAGGACTGGGGTCGAATTGTGGATTGCAGTGTCACAAGGTCAAAGTTCATTAAGAGCAGCTGGAAACATGGATCTCAGGGTCCCTCAGATCTCATGGACTCCTTTTCACCATCTTTTTCCCTTCTCTGGAAAGCTGACTGGGCTTACCCTCCCAATGCAAACCGTTGCTTCAAGGACAGGCAGTGAGATGAATTTTTGATAAATAGCAAGAATGCTTTATGTTTAAAACAACCAGCCTCATCTGCCCATGCCTTAAGCTAGGAGAAAAGGACACCTTCCTTAGCATGTTAGCTACTTCTGCTGAACTGTGTCATATCATTCCCGTAGAACATCGCCATGACACTTGTCACAGTGTCTATTCTGAGACCAACAGCCAAGCCTGTTATGATTTTTGTAGGCACTGGGCTTTCTATTTTTATTTATGTCACAGACATTGTATAACAGACCAGGTTTCCCCTGTGCACTTGCCACCAGGAAGCTCAGCTCTAAAAGTTTAACTCTTTGAAATCACATTTAAGATTTTATAATCTTCATTTTTTTAACTCACCAGATTTCTAGTGAGTCCCTTAAATATATCCTTTCCTCCATTTTACTTCTTATTTTTCTGTCTAATTCTAAGCTACATTTTATTGTGATACTTTATGTATCTTCATACACCCCTATGGATTCACACATGCTCTAAGCATGTTCTTTTCTCAGATCAAACGATACACGTTAAGTGCGTGCACAAAGTGCTTCAGACAGCGCTGTCTCCCTGGGCTGGCTGCAGAGTATGGGGCTGGGCCTGCTGTTGGTCACAGTGTCCCACTTGGGCTTGGGGAGCACGGTCCTCTAGGGCTTGGTCTCTGTCCTGTAGGTGGTGGCCTCCAGGCTTGGCAATAGCTGGCTCTGCCCAACAAGGGTCTGGTTCCTGCCTCATCCTTGGCTGCTGGCTTTACCCCTTGCTGGTGGGGTCCCCACAGGCCTGATCGCCTGACCCCAGCCTTGGTTCCCCCTCTTTGATGCTCACTGCCGCTCCCAAGACATTGCTCAGCTGCCTTCTCATCTGAGACTTGACCTTGTCTTCCAGGTGCCATCTGATTCTAGTTGCCACAGGCAACCACGCTTGGTCATGCATGTGGGCTGGCTCTCAGGGTTTTCTCCAGCCAGGCATGGACTGCAGATCTGCAGACTCAAGAACTGACCCTGGGCACTGAGTCCTCAGGAGTGGTGCCAGGGGCTGGTTACAGAGAGGGGTGCCAGGCACAGCCAAGGCATAGTGATAATAAAGCCTATGCAATGTGCAGCATCGTGGTTTGATCTCTGGAGATGAGCGCTTACCCCAGGTGGGCAGGCAGTGTGCGCCTCTTTCACAAATGAAGACACAGAGGCTCAAAGATCTGTGGAAGGCCCAAGGTCAAAGCCTAAGAGGGCTCTTGCTTGCAGGCTGGTGCTAGGATGCCTCTGCCATACTTGAAATCTGTGCCAGCTCATGCCTCCAACCATACCACCCAAGAGCATGGGTGGGAGACTTTCCAGATACTTCCTAGTCAGGAGGAGCACCTGAGAGCTGCATTCCTCAGGGAACTCCATGCCTGCGCAATGTCACCCCCTGGGTGTCACCAAGAAGACGCATGGGCTACCAAGCCCCTCTTTTCTAGTGCAAAGCATGGTTTGTGGAGTCTATTCAGTGCATAAGGTCTGATACCAGCCAGCTGCATACAGAAGTGGGAATGGATGCTGGGGGGAGGCAGTGAAGGCTCTGGAGGCTTCATTTTGGTCTCTACAGGGCTTGGTGCTCAGAACCGGTCTCTTTGGCGGGGGTTGGTAGCAGGGGACTTGCAACAACCTCCAAATTCATCATGGGCACTGAGACAGCTGATGTCAGTTCCTCCCTCTCTAAGTGACCCCATGCCTGTCCTGGACTCTGGGAATCTGAATGTTGTCACCTGTTAAATGGGACCCTAAGTCCTTGGCCCACTACCTCTCAGAGTTTTTGTGCTGGCCAGGATGTTTTTGTTCTAGAATGTTCATTCGCCCCTCATCTGAGATGCAGTGCAGAAACATTCCCCAGGGAGCTCTACCTTGTCTGCTACATCTCCCCACTGAAAATACCAGAACCCTTCCCAAACCAAAAGGACCAGCGCATCAGACTTCCCCAAGCAGATGGGGCTATGAGAACCCAAAATCATGGCATTGGCTTGTTTCTATCCAGTATCATAGCTTTGTGCATGCCATGAGAATCCATGAAGGTTGTGTGCAGTTCCTCCAATGTGTAAGAAGTGCTGAGCCTCACCCCCTTCTACTCTCAGGGCTCAAGTAAGTGTTGGAAATGTGAAAAGCTATTAGATAGGAGGGCTCTGACCTCTGAGCCACCAGACCTGGCTCTGAGACCCCGCTCTGCTCCTCACCACCTGGGCAACCTTGGATGAGTCACCTTCTTCTCTTTGCTTCAGTGGTCCTGTGCGTGGTGTGATGAGAAAATGCAAAGATTTTGATTAGCAGTGACTGAAATATGAAATGTGGGAATTGTCTTATTAGGGACAGTGAGAAGACACAAGCCCTCTCCTGTGGCAGTGACAGTTCTGTAAGTGATTAGTTACGATCCTGGGAGCTGGGTGGGAGGCAGGATACAAAAAGTGCTGTGGACATGCAGTGGTGGAAAGCTCCTTGAAGCTGCTCATGACCTCCTAGCACAGGACTGCTGGACAGAACAGGTTTTCAGATTTTTCCAGGTTCTCCTGAATCCTGAAACTTTTGCCCTGTATGTTCCCTTTGAGGTAGGTACTGTGGTTAAGCTTGATGGTGTTAACATGAGTGGTTTGGGCAATGTTACCATCTGGGTTTGGGAGCTGCCTAGGGAATGCTGGAACATTCTTCTGAGTGTTGGAGGGTTGGTGGGTTGTGGAGGTGTGGCTGTTTTGCTGCTCTGTTTCATGTCCACCATGAACTAAGCAGCTCTGTTCCATTACATCTTTCCACTGTGATGTTCCTGCCTTGGAGCCAGCTGACCATCGACTGAACT
The DNA here is from genome assembly GCF_034190915.1 of Cavia porcellus. NCBI lineage: Eukaryota > Metazoa > Chordata > Mammalia > Rodentia > Caviidae > Cavia > Cavia porcellus. Next base: position 36,036,292 of record NW_026947511.1, on the reverse strand, counting down.
CCCTTAAACCATGAGCCAAATTAATCGTCTCCTTTGACTTGCGGGTGTCAGGTATTGTGTCCAGTGATAGGAAAGTTATTTAAGATTTTTTTCCCCTGTCACTCTTATGCATTCTCTACTTTATGTACCCTGCAGACTGCTTGGGACATGTGGTCTCCATAGACTGAAGTCAATGATTCATGAGTCCATAGTCTTCCAGATGAATTCAGCCAGTGTAGTATGTTGTGGTTCCTGTCTCTGTATTACCCACTGCACTGTAGCCCATAGCAACCACCCAAATGTGGCCTAAAATGGCCACTATTTGACCATGCTATGATGCTACAGGTCATGAATTTGCAGGCAGGGCTTGCCTCTGCTCCACAGCTTCTGGGACCACAGACAGTGGTAAGTCATCTGAAGGTCCTCACTCTTACAGGTGCCAGGTAACACTGACTTTGGGCTGGGGTTCAATCTGGGTAGCACTAAACTCTGAACTCTGTGTGTGGCCTCTGCACCTGGATGTTTAGGCATGATGGTTGCCTTCCAAGAATGAACATTCTAGTGTGACCAGTGGAAATTGCATCACTTTTCTGAGCAACCTCCGAAGTCACGAAGTATGGCTGTGATCACTATTGTGCCTAGACTGAAGGCATATTGAAGTCTCCTTGGAAGAAGATAGAATAGACTGGGAGAAGATATTAAAGCAACCATTTACTATCTGGGCTCTGCCTCAGGATGGAGAGACTAGGTCTTTGCTGACTCACTCTCCGACTTAGTCAGCAAATCCATGGTTAACAGTTGTTCCTTCTGGTGGCTGTCATCTCTGTCCTGGCAACTCTGACTCCATAGGGGTTTCAGGAGCCATTCTATCCCCTTCAGTGTTTAACCCTCAGGGTGCCAGCAGCTCCTACTGTTCTAAATCTTAAGGTGCCCCACTAGGTCTTTCTGGTGTCTTTTAGTCCTGTGCACTGTCAAATCATCCTTCCATTTGATTCTCTTCTTTCACTCTTCTGAGAAATGATTTCCTCCCAGGACTGTCTTGATATACCGTGACACAAAGGAACTAAAGCACTCAAGAGTGCCTAGATCCAACAGTGAATGCCTGGTGGATGCAGGATTTGAACATAGTTCACCTGGCCCCGTGTTCTGTGCCTTTTCCAAGGAACCATCACGACATAGAGTCAGGAGTAAGTCATCAGGCCTCAGGTTCCCAGCATTTGAGCAAACTCCCTGCTTACTGGGCTCAGTTGCTGGCCAGGTGTGACCTTATGTGTGGCATTCTCCATCCTCAGGCTGGGGACCTCCCTGACTCCACAAGCTCAGCAGTGGACCAAGTGAGTGACATGCCCTTCTACATTTTCACATGTACTTGGGTCATCAAGTATAAGAATGCAGGGCACTGCTGGCTACTTAGGACTGAGAAATAAAAGAACTCACAGCCACATAGCACTAGAATTCCCAACTTAACATCCACTCTGCACACCACCCATGTCATCTATTAAATGGCCTTCACTTCTCTCTTGGTACAGAGTAATAGCATTGATGATGATGGTGTTGATGGTACTAGTCATGGTGGTGGTGGTGGTGATTATGGTGATGGATATGTTGATGGTGATGGTCATGGTGATGGTGGTGATAGTGATAGCAATGGTGATTATTGTGGTACTGGTGATGATTCTAATGATGGTGATGGTAATAATGATGATGGTGATTATGTGATGATGGTGGTGGTGATGGTGATAACATTGGTGATTCTTGTGGTAGTAATGATGATAGTAATGATGATTTGATGGTGATGGTGGTGGTGGTGATAATGGTGATAGTTGTATTGGTGGTGTTGATGTTATGATGATGATGGTGATGGTTGTGTTGGTGGTGGTGGTGGTGATAACAGTGATGGTTGTATTGGTGGTGATGGTGGTGATAATGGAAGTAGTGACAATTATGGTGATGGCAATGGTGATGATGGTTAGAGAGGTGTGGAGGCTGATGACAGCAACTGTTTCCCGAGCATTCCTCATATGCCAACCACTTAACACATCCTATCTCATTTTATCCTTTCTTCTGACAAGTGCACAATACTTTATGAGAGCCTCTCTCACAGTTATGCATGTGCAGGGTGTCCCAGGACCGAGCACCTCTTTTATGCATATATCAGGGGCCTCACTTGCTTACTCACAATTATCAGCATCCCTATGATGCAGATCACTTCCTTGATAATGACCCCAAGTTTCAGAGATGAAGTGAGTTGCTCCTGGCCACATGAGTGGAGACTGAGCTGAGACTTGAACCTGGCTCTGCATGACCTTTCAGTTCCCGCACTTATTATGTCCTTCCCACCCACTGACAGAAGAGACACCAACAGATCCGGAGACTTGCCTTGCACAGGGATGCAGGGACAGCTTAGGGGACAGTGATTTGGGAAGTCTTGTTCAAGTCAATGAGAGAGGGACTCCTGAGGACAGGAAGTGAACCAGTAAGGAAGCCAGTTATAGGAAGTCGCAGATGAGCGGAGCTTTTCACCTGGATGCTTCCTGTTTATTTATTCTAAGGTGGAAAAAACAAACAGAACATCTGACAGCAAAGTGAGGCTGTGTGATAATTCTATTCCCCGATCAAATCTCAGCACCGGGAATGCGTTATCATCAGTGTGATTACCTTGGGGGCAGAGACAGGGAGTTTTATTAAATGAGACAATCTTGCTAAAAGGAAGCCTTACATTAGACTTTGGGCCTTAAATAATATTAGTGTCAAGAGCTGACAAACATTCAGCACACAGCATCTGAGAGCACACCGCCTTGCAGCGAGCGGCCTTTATGGAGGCCATGGGAGCTGGGGCATCTGAGGCTGTGACAGGCAAAGCAGCCCCTGATACCTTGACCCCTCATATCTGGCCTGTGGCTCAATGGCTACCAAACAAAGACATTCAGACTCTGCTGTTCTCCTGGTAACACTGAGACCAGGGACCTCTGCATCCCCACTAGGAGAGGGATCTGCAATTTTTGCTCTGGGTACAATGATCTGGAAACATCATGGGTCCCCAGTGGAGGCAAATGATTGGTTTCCCAACAAGGAACCCATTTCCACCCTGAGTGTGACCTGGAGACTGCAGGAGTTCAGAGCCAGCAGCCCTCTGGGGCCATGTGTGGTCTTCAGGGACTTGGAGGTCTGGAGAGTTTGGGTTCAGGTCCTGATGCACCAATCGATGACCAAAGACATGTTAGCTCACTTCTTTGCATGTTGGTTTCCTTATCAGTCTAACTGGTACCCACCTCATGGGCAAGTTCTTTACGTAAAGCCCCCAGAACCATGCCTGATACACAGGAAGAGTCCAAGTCATGTTCTCTTTGCTCTATCTTGACTCCCATCTTTGCCCTGTTCCAGGGAATCTTGAATGTCCCAAGTCCACATGTTAAAGATTTGGTTGGGAGGTAGAAGGAATTTAGGTCACTGAGAGTTTGTCCTCGAAGGGAATATTGGGAGCCCAGAGTCCACTCTTTCTCTTTGCTTCCTGGCTGCCATAAGGTGAGCAGCTTGCTTCACCATAGACTTTCTGCCATGATGTGTTGCCTTGCCCAAAGTGACATGCCAGCTGATCATGCCTGGAGCCTCTGAAACCGTGAGCCAAGTAACCTCTCCTCCTTATAAGTTGATCATCTTGGGTATTTGTGACAATGATGGAAAACTAACTGTTGTATTAAGTGGTTATGAGGAGAACAATTACATATGGGACACATAATTTATAGTTCTATAGTATAATGGTCACCCAGGAGTCAAATAAAAAGAAAGTGCAGGAAATCTTTCCACAACACTAAAGACCTAGAAAGTCCAGCTAAAGGCCTGGATCCCATGGTAATAACCTGCATGAGTTCAGTGGAAAACCTAAAGCCCATGACAATGACTCATGCAAGGCTGTTTCATGGATCTGGGAAGGCTCAAAGATCAGTGGTGGAAGCAAGAAAGTCTATATCAGCAGGATCTGTGTCAGCAGGTTGAGGGTTCTGCAGTGGATCCAAGAAGAGACACTCAAAATAAGGACCAAGGTTTCCCTGAAAAGTACTACAGCCATCCTCAGTGATGACAAGGTCCCAAGCTCTTCCCACAGTGAGAACAGCTGAGTTCATATCAGTAAATCAGTGTGACAAACTTCTCCTGGAAATTGAAGAGCACACAGTCTTCCCCTCCAGAGCCAAGAAGCAATGCTTGAGGTAAGGACCAGAGCTCCGCCAAAGGAGCCATTCTCAGCAACAGGGCTCCTCTGATGATAACAGCTGACTTCTTATCAGGGAAGCCAGCATGACAAGCTCCTGCAGGAGAACCAAAGGCTCCAAATGACAACACTTAGGAGAAGCCACAATGCTACTCATGCTCTTCTGGTCTCCTTTTATGCTGGCAATAGATCTCAGGTGGCCCGTCCATGCTCCGCACCATGCTGATTCAGTTCAGCTGCTGTTTAAGGTGACCATCAGTTACCAGTCCACTACACTGACCAACACCATTACCCACAGACTTACCTCTGAGACAAGGGGTAAGAGCTGCAGGAGGGAAGATTTCTCCAGACCTCTGAGGGGAAAAGCATCCTATGGAGACCTTCAGATTTCCAATATGGGAAATAGGTGACTGATACCTTGACCCTTGTGGTCACCCACGCATGTGTCCTCCTTCCCTATTATATGTAGGAAAACTGAGCTTCAAAAAGGGCTGAGATCACCCTGAGTTTAATCTCTACCTCTCCTTTCTCCATCAACACTGGCTAACTTATAGAGTGAAAGAAATCATACAGTGGTTTTTGATTTACAAAGACTTAATGTACTGGACCCAGTGCTAAATCTGATATGGTAGGCAATTACATGTAAACAGTGAGATGGTTTCCAGTCACGGAAGAGTAAACTGTGGCTCCAGGAGGTTACTTGGTTGCAATTGCATGCTTTTTAAGAGGTAGAGCCCTGTCTTAGTCACTTTCTTCATTGCTGAGACACAATACCCAGCACCCACAACTTAAAGGGGTTTGTTTTGGATCACGGTTTTTAGAAGATTCAGTCTATAGTATGTTGGTTCCAAGGTAGGAAGGGGATGGTGGAAGGCTCTGTTGGTAGAAAGCTGTTCCTGTCATGGTAGCCAGGAACAGAGAGTAAAGGAAGGAGCCAGGGACAGAGATCTGTCCTTCCATGTCCTACCCTTGGGGATCTGCTTCTTCTGGGAGGTCCCATCTCCTAACAGCGCATTCAGCTATGGATGCACCCATGGATTCATCCACTCATGAATGTAACAGCCCCCAAGCCAATCACCTTCTGAAAGCTGTTCTGACCATGTGATAGTTTGAGGGAACATCCTAGATCTGTTGCATTGGGAACCATTGCAAGCCAATTCTTGAAAGTCCAGGGCTGCCTGTGCAAGCAGCAACCCCTGAAACCCCAGAGCAGAGGACTCTGATCCTAAGGACAATGACAGGATTGCGGTCTTGGACTCCGTTTATCTTCTGTAGACCTTGAAGTTGATGGATCTTTCTGAGTGTTGGTTACCTTTCTCATAAAGCAGACGTTGTAATTCTCAGGATAGTTTCTACATTGGTCGCTGTGAAAGCGGAGGAGGTCATTCCATCCAGCCCCTTCTCTGTGCTCAGGTGACAGAGCCAGGAGCTGGAGCAGGGATTTGTTCTGGAGAGCAGGTGTCACTGTGCCATCCCCGGACTCTTAGTTCTCATCTTAGAGTCCTGGTATTGGCAAGGTGGCTGCCTTTTTCAGGAGCCCTCCCTTCCTTCTGCTTCTCAGAAGGGAGGGCCAGGGGAGGAGACTATGGTTGTACCTGTTAGAAGTTGCATCAGTTTGTCTTTCCAAACTGTATTCCATGCCTGTCTCCAGTTCAGCAGATGTTTCTAGCGCTACATGAAAATCACCAAAGAAGTTTTGGGAAATGCTGGGTTAAACAGTGCTTAGAGTTTTCTTCTCCTAATTCATCATTACCAGACTAACTAACATGCAAAGGAAAGCAAGAGTAGTATATGACAAATGTGAATTGTCACACCCCTCCATTGTTCTCATCTCACTGAGCAGCCCTTGCACATTGCCCTCCATGGCACACACACATGCATGCACGCACAGACAGGCCTTTAAGAAACCTGACCTGTTTTCTCTTGAACACTTTGTGTATTAGTCACTTTCCTGTTGCTGGGACAAAATACCTGGCACTCGCAACTCAAGGAGAGGTTTGTATTGGCTCACTGTCTCAGTGACGGGCTGGCTCCAAGCCAGAAGCAACATGGTGGGAGGCCTGGGCAGAGAAAAGATGCTCAGCCCGTGACAAGCAGGAAACGGAGAGGGCGTGGAAGAGACAGGGAAAGAGACACAGCTTCCAAAGCTGCCCCTGTTTGCCCACCTCTGGCAGCCAGGTCCTTCCCTCTAACAGTCCTTCCGGTAGGAACTTGCAAGTGGATAAATCCACCAATGAGCCCAGCATCCTCATAAGCCTATTGAAAGCTCTACCTCTGAACATGCAGCACTTCTAAACTGTGACACTTTCTCTGAGCTTTTGACATCTGTGTGGTCTTAATCTCCGAGCCCAGCCTTTCCACATAGCTCTCCCAGACACTGATCTTGTTCATTCTTTCTGAGTGTCTTGTAGAAGCTTCTGGGCAGGGGTTTACAGGATAGCCTCAAATTCAGGTCTTGGGGCTTTCTGGGCCAGTAGGGGTAGCTGTCCACAGCCGTCCCAGTAGCCAGCTGGGCTACTCAGAATAGACAGCCTTGTGAGAATGTGGCTCATGGGCTGAATGGGCTACTACCCTGGGGGTCAGCTCAGTTGAGGATGCACTGGGCAGGTGAATACCACCATGAGGGGCCAGGGTGTGGTAAGATAGCCTGGCCTTCCCTGCCTCCCCAGCAGGGCCATAGGAGACTGTGGCCTGCAGAGATCCAGCAGAATGGACCAGAGAGGAGAGTGTATGTTAGCATGTAGGTCCAAGGAGGCTTCAGACTTCTGGGCCCCCCGAATCTCTCCTGACCCTGTTCCTTTCTCATGTTAGGTTGGATGACAACTAGACACAGATGCTCTGCTCAGAACTCTCCCAGGTCACTATGGAGTTCTGCTGCACTTGTCACCTTCACACTGAAGCCTAGGGAGCCAGAGACACTCCTGGGAGATGTGGTGGAGCCAGCTCACACTGTAGGACCCCAGCCTCCTACAAGTGACTTCAGGTGGGCCACCACACTTCCTGGGAGCCAGACCTCAGTGCTGGAGGACCTTGAGCGTTTCGAACTTTGCTACCCCAGATATAGTCAGAACCCAAGAATGCACCAACCTTCCTGTCCATGTCTGTCTTCCAAGTTAGTTGGCACAGGTCCTTGGTCTTGTCTGAGTCACAAGTCCCTTTTACAAGGAACCTCATCCTGGTCCTCAGAGCTATGTACAAATGTCCATGGGACAATATTTTGTGGAGATGGTGGGGGTCTTCTTGCAGCCATGACACTCAAGTGTTGTAGTTCCTTTTTGAGGGTCTCTGAGGTGCATAATCTGACCCTCAGCATGGGAGGGGTCATGGAGGAGAGGAGACAGGCTGATGAGTGCCCTCTGGGGCAGCAGCATGCATGCAGAGACATCCTCTCATCTGGATGACCATCCAAGCAGTTGAGAGTCCTGATGGACAAACAGGGACAGAGCTGTGTGCCCAGAGAGGGCTGGCAGGGCTCCCTGGAGGGACAGGGAGGCTGGAGAACAAGCAGAGGTGCTGGGGAGTGCCATAGGGCATGCATACACAAGTGGTGGCTTGGAGCCCTTGGCAAGGGCCTGCAGGTTGACCTTTGCCAGTTCCATGACACAGTTCTGACTGATGCAAGAGCCCTGTGGTGGCAGCCACCACTTCTACTCTAGAGAGGGGTGGGTCATGAGACTCAGCTTCAGGACGGAGTCAGCATCACAGACCCCCAGCTTCATTGTCTGGGGTAATGATTTAGACAGTGAGATTCTAGGTGACTGAAGAATAGTAGCAAAAGCTCCCCAGGGGAAAACAGGACCTTCAGGAGTGAGGCCCATGGCTTCCACCTGGACAGGGACAGCCTGCACATTGCCCAGGTGGTGTGGCTGAGCCCCGTGACCCCTGCCCCAGGCCAGACATGCTGGGACCTTTCAGAGTCAGGGATCTGAGAGTCTTACATCTATTCTCAGCCTTAGCCCACCTGTCAGGGCCAGAAGCCCCTCACCCACTCATTCCTCCTCAAGCCTTGTTTCCCATGAGGGCACCCACACCTGCTCGTACCCTGTCTGTCCATTGGTCCTTCACCTTAGTGTCTCCCTCAGTCTCCCAGGGATAAAAGACCTTTGTGAGTCAGCTTCTGTCCCTGCCCAGGCTGGAGATGTGGGGTACACTCTGGACCTCCCAGGACCCTGAGCCCTGAGGACTTTGGGCATACAAGACCTTCCTCAGTGTGGGCTGTGGGCAGCTTTTCTTCTAGACAGCAGAGGCTCCCTGGAGCCGTACTATATGGTGTATGTGGTCCAGGCAGCCTTCTCTCTATGCCTTTGAAATCAGGCCTCAGAAGCAAGCTGCCTGGGCTCAACCCCCACCTCTGCTGCTTAGAAGTCTGGCCCCTGTGGCAGATGATATGGCTTCTCTGTGCCTCACATGGATTTGGACACAAGCCGGTTGCTTATGTTTAAGTCCTGGGAATATTTGCAGCTACTCCCTAGGTTACTACTCTGGTTAAATGAGCCAATGCATCTAAGTTAGGTAGCAAAGTGCCCCGGATGTAGCAAGCTCTCAAATATAAGATTGTCACTTCCATTTGACAGATGGGGAAACAGAGTCTTGTAGAGGGGAAGTGACTTTCAGATGACCTCATTTAAATTCAGCCCCATCTGCATCCAAAACTACGGCTTGTCCTCTCTGGTTCCCCACTCACCACCCAGGACAAAGGTCAGGTTCAGACTTCCAGGAGTCCCCACCATAGCTGTCCCTTGCAGTGCTCATAACTGGAAAACCTTGGTCCTCCCAGCCCAGAACACTTATTAGTTGATTGAATCTTCACGAATTGCAATCTCGAGGGCACTCTGTCCTCCAGAAAGCACAACTTAGCCAAGGCCACTTCCCTGGCCTTTGTTGGTGTGACTGGTCTCTGAGTCATCAATTCCCTTTATGGCCAAGGCCCCAGTTTTCTTCCTCTTAGTTTCCCTCTTCTGAAGCCCACGTGTCCACCCAGCACCTGGCCAGGGAGCCAAGCCAGTCTCCCTCCCTCTGATTTCACTCTGCTCCTGTCTGGCTGCCCAGCCACTTGGAGTATTTGTCAAGTGCGGTGTTAGTGTCTCACTGCCGCCCTGGCCTCTGCAGAGTGCTGAGTGGGCAAGCTGGAGCTGTCGGCTCAGTGCGTACCCCTGAACAGGACCCAACATTCTTCACTGTCACAGGCGGCCAGGCGGGCAAGGCTTCCACTCAGTCTTGGGTCAGGGGTGCAGGATGCGGGCAGGCGACACTGAGGCTTGGGGCCATGTGGTTCCCATGAGGTGCTGGCCATGGGCGTGTGGGCATACCAGGTCCCCTGCTGGTCTTTGAGAGCCTGAGATTCTGTGTACGAGGTGAGAATTCTTAGCTGCCACCCCTGCTAATGACAATGAGGCCACGTTTCATCATGGGTGGGTACCAAGTGGAACGCTCTACAACATGCTCTTGTCACTGCTGCCTGTGGATGTGGGCCACACTTAGAGACTGCCTTCTCCCTTCCCCTGTCTGGAGGTGACTCTGGACATCGCAGAAATGACAGCCATCCTTGCTGCTATTCATTGAGGTCCAGAGGGCTGGCTAAGCCATTACCTGTAGCTGCCCACGTGAGCCTCCGACCTTAACACTCACTTCTCAGAGATAGGGAAACTGAGGCCCAGAGAGGTTAAGCAAAGGAGTCACAGGCAGCTTTGGGGGAGCAGCCAGCAGAGGGATTTGTGCGCACAGAGTTCTGGAAGCTGACCTGGGGATTCCTGAACAAACTTCCCAGTGGGACTTGTTAACAGAATGTCTGGAAAGTAACCTTGGAGCAGGGCATTTCCAGGGAGGCTTCACAGCTGTTTTGGGGAGTTCTCAACTCACCTGGGGATGCCAGGTTAGCAGTGCTCCATTGCCCCCATGCAGCCACCCAGACAGGATCCTGAGGGATCTTCTGGACTCCTCCTGTCCCCCTGGTCCCCTCATTTCACCAGCCTCTAGGCCCCCCCATTTATCCCCCTGGATTCCACTCATTTCTCCTGCTGGCCACATCACCTCTCCCAGGCTGACCTTGAACTCACGTTGGAGCCCAGGCTATTCTCAGACTTCGAATTCTCCTGCCTCAGTCTCTGGAGTTTACTCTCCCACACCCACTTACCACTTCTCGTTTTCTGGAGACACAAGCAATCTCTCCCATCTGCTTCTCTCCAGCCAGCTGCTCTGCTCCCTGTCCTTGCCTACAGTTACTCAGGGCCTTCCACGGTGCTCAAGGCCAAGTCCCAACCTCTGATCATGTCTCTGAACTGGAAAAGTTCTCTAATGGCACAGTAGTGGTAATCAGAGAAGGCTTCCTATAGGAAATGACAACTGTGCCAAAGGACGACAGAGAGTTTGTGCTGTACACCCCTGGGGGAAGCCGCTCTGGGTCAGCAGTGGCTGAGAACCTTCCTGAGGGGCTCCCTCACCCTGGATTCCTGTGGGATTTCTAGGAGGAAGCAGGTTGTGGGGCTGTGCTTCCGCTGCGGCAGTGTGGACATTCTGGGAAGTGCCAAGGGAGGGTGGGCGACCGTCCACACAGGAAGGGGGTGCACAGGGCTGGGTTAGCTGAGCCCAGATAAGCGGCTCCAGGAATGGGCTGGAGAGGAAGCCCTGAGCTTGGAGCCTCCTGTGCGTGTGATAGCGGCGCTTTAGAACGCACAGATATTGACAGAAGACGCTGCAGGCAGACTGTGGATCAAAGGCCCGGCGGAAGGCACTGTACAGGGCAGAGAAGCCACCCAGCCTAGGGGACTCATGGACACAGAGCAGAGGAGGCTCCCATGCTCTGTTTATACCCCAGTCTCCCTAAGCATCTCGGGGACAAGCACAGGGCTCAGTGGGTGTTACGCTACCTCCTAGGAGCTGGGGCACTTAAACTCTGCATTCATTTTAGAAATAGGACCAATTCAGCCTCATAGAGCAAGATGAGCCATTTCCTTGACATGACAATGGTGTCAGACACAGCCCTCATCTTGAGGGGTGCCAGTGGTCCCCAGAAAGAACTGGGCTTGGCATCCATGAGGGTGCCCCTGTCCTAGCTCTCCAGAGACCAGTTGCTACTGAGATGTAATGGTGAGCAGCTGCTTCTCCTCTGGGGCCTCAGTCTCTCCATCTGTGAGGTGGGAATTTCAGTAATACCACTTTTGCCTCCTGAGTCAGTTGGAGGAACACATAATAATGGTGGTCAAGTCACGCAGTCATTTGGAAAGCTGACTGCTGACAATCACAGACCTGGCTCACTAGGAAGCAGACAAGTGGTGAGATGAGCCAATGCTATGTGGAAGGTACTTGGGTGGAGGCAGCTCAGGGGTTGCGAGTCTATGGCCGAAGGGGAGGTTTCCAATTTACCTCTCTGGTCACACAAATGCCAAATGGAGCAAGGAAGCTGGCAGTGTACCATCTCCTCCCCAAAGTCTTCCTCGACTGCCTTTGAGAAGAGTGAGTTGTAAGCTCTGGGGAGCCCTTGGCTCCCAGGAAAGCCCTCACCATGAGTGCATGTGTGTAATCCCACCCTGTTTAGCTCATGGATAGCTTGGGCCCTTGCCTACCTTGCTAACCCTTGTCTGACCCCAGAGAGAGCAGCACCATGTGGTATCATGTGCCATTTGTCCTTTGTGTCTGCCTTGGTGCCCGCCTCAGTGCCCACAAGGCCAGGACTCAGACAGCTTCAGGGTATCTTTGTCCAACCACTGATTTAAAGTCCCCAACCAGCCTAGTGCAGCCTTCCCTGGACCTGTACATGGAGAAGTGGTCAGTTCTGAGTGCTAAGTAAGGCAAAAACAGAGCCACCATGGGCCGTAGGTCAAAGGCTGTGACCCCAAGCAACAAGTACAAGTGTCTTCCGGGGAAGCAGGCTCCGGGAGGGGGCCTTCAGAGCATCAGCCCACTCTGGGAAGACTGGAATTTCCACATGCAGATATGAGCTGATGGAGACCCTGTGACTTGTCACAGCATTAATTTTAGGAGACTGCCTTGGTGCACATTAGGAGGCTATTTTAGTCTCACGCAAATTAGACACCTTTATTAGCCCTCTGAGGTCAGGGAGGTAATGAGGGGCTGGAGGTGAAGGGACCATCATGTTTCGCCTGGGGTCCGCTCATTTCCCCATGCTTCAGCACTGTCAGCCCATCTGTCATCAGCTGCCCAGTGCTGGATGGAGTGTGGGACATTCCAGAGCAGGGTGATGGACAGAGAGAGGTCTGCAGGTTTCACACGCAGGTGCCCATAGGCCTGGCCGTGTGCATGTGTGAGCAGGAGGTGTAGGAGGATGGTGCCAGTTCTTGTATCTGTGCAAAGAGCTTTCTGAGATAGAGGAAGATTGTGTCGCTGTGGAGTGGTGAACTTCCTGTCATGGGGACCCTGGCCACTTTGGAGGGGCTCCTAGAAAGGAGGGGTAGGCTCTCAGCTTCAGGACCCCTGGATGGACCCCTTCTGGGGTTCAGAAGAACTGGATTCTTCTGGGTGCAACATGGTCCATTGAGCTAAGCAAACTATTCTCTTCTTTGCAGTTCAGCTCCTATTGCCTGAGGACCCCCAGCTGCTGCCCAGGAAACAGGAGGTACAGGGCCCTGGGTGTGGGGACTGTGAGGATCCCAGCTTCTTGATCATCAAACACATGTGGGGCTCACTTCACTTCACAGGGGAAGTTCCCACCCAGGGGATCAAGACTCCCCTCGAGTCTGCAAGGACCCTCAGACCCTCACCCCTGCTGAATTCTTGCTTATTCAGCAAACCACCACCAAGTGCAGGTACCCTTCAGGGGCCCGATATCACCTTCAGGGAGCTTCTCCAAGGTGCCCTGCACCTTGGAGAGATCCCGCTGTGGGAGGGCAGGCAAGTACAATTCTGGGGAGCACCCTGGTGAATCCCAAGTTCCTTGTGGCCATCCAGGCCTGTGTTGCCCCAGAGTTGCCCTGGCATCTACAGGCACAGCACTTTGTAGTATACCAGGGCATTCTCCTCTGCTCAGGAGTCTTCAACAGGCCTGATGGAGCTCTGCTCTCCAGACAAATGAAGAGACCCTGCCAGCCAGTGGGGCCTGAACTGAATCTGCTTTTCAGCCCCTGTGTTCCCTGGGGTGCACTCTCCTCTCTTTTTGGCTGAAAATATTCTCTTTCCCACATCGGCTGGACTGTTTACCTGGCAGATGCGCACAGTCACTAAAGGGGCCCAAGCAGGTCTGTCTGGGTGACAGGCAGGCAAGGGTAGAGGGACAGCTACTTTGGAGACATAGTCTAGCTATGTAGCTCAGGTTCAATTTGAAATTGTGACTCTTCTCCCTCAGCCTCCTAAGTGATGGTGTTAACGGCCGTTTGCTAATGCACCCATCAGGGCAGCCTCTTGGGAAGGGCTCTGAGGTCACACAGACCTGGGAAGTGGGCTTCGATCTTAGCTTGGGCATGCCTGGAACTCAGCAGGGTGTCCCACATGGTGACTCCAGCCACTGTTACTTTTTCCTGAGCCTCAGAAGATTGGAACAAGCCTCGGATCTTTGCCAGGGAAGTAGAAGGAGAGTTTCTATGACAGTTCTGGTTTGATAACCCCTACCTTATCCTCTACTGTATCATTTTGGGGTATACTATGTTGGCCTCGTGAAAAGTGCCAGCATCCCATATTGACCAGAGAAGCCAGGCCAGAGGAGCACAGAGCTAGGGCAGACAGGGTTGGAGCAGCCCAGCACAGCACAGGTCACTTTTGGCTTTGAGCCCTGCGTGGGATCTCCGACTGGAGGAGAAGCTCCCTGAGGGTGGTATCGGGCCCCTGAAGAGTATCTGCCCTTGGTGGTGGTTTGCTGAATAAGCAAGAATTCAGCAGGGGTGAGGGTCTGAGGGTCCTTGCAGACTCGGGGGGAGTCTTGATCCCCTGGGTGGGAACTTAGTGTTCACGCACACCTGTACTTTGTAGTGACGAAGACACAGAGGTCTCCAGGGGAAGTGCCCAGAGCAAACAGAAGACTCAACACTCAGCCACCTGGAGTAGTGCAGGCTGGGTGGGGCCTCAGGCCTGTGGTAGGAGGCTGGGGAGTAAGTGGCCGAGCACAAAGCAGAGGGGCTCAGGCAGGCCTGGTGTCCCCTAGGCTAAGAACAGAGGCCCTCAGAAGGCAGGGTCTGTAACAGCCCAACCCCAGGATGAGTTACGGGCGGGGCAGGGACCCACACTCATTCCCTTGCCCATCTGCCTGGGATATGGAAGTGGCAGCACACACCTGTAACCCTGAAGCTCAGAAGGCCCAGGCCAGCCTGAATAACACAGCAAGACCTCTGTCTCCACAAACCACAAACCGAAACCAAACAAAATGCTGGGCTGCAGGGAGAGGCTGGGGCCCTGGGTATCATTCTCCTGGACCCAGGTCCAGGACTCAGGTCCACAGTCCCTGGCACTGCACTGAGGATGGGATCCTGTGCCCTAGACGCAGCACACAGGCTGCAGGTGGCTTCTGCCCCCGGGGTTCCCCAGGGACCTGTGTGCCCCACGGCTTTGTTTTCTGGAGCAGCAATGTGGAGGGGAGGAGGGCGGCCAGGCAGTCCCCATACAGGCTGCGAATTCGGGCCATTGATTTGCATTTATTTCCTGCTCAAATGATCCAGGCCCACCACTGCCAGGGGTAGGGGCGGAGGGGCTGCTCTTTAGCATTTTAAGTTTGCAGATAATTGGAGGAAAATAACTCCAATAATGAAATCGCTGCTGGATCGCATTCTGATACGTGACAAATCAATTCATTTATGATACCTTTTTTGTCACACTGAGCCATTCTGGCACTCAGTGGAAACCTCTTAAATTAATAAAACTGTTAAATCCATAAAATTCTCCGTTCTGAGTAGCACATCACAGCGCAAGTTTGAATCATTAAAGGAATAAAACTGATAAATGTGAGCTGGGGAGTGTCTGTCTGCAAGGAGGGCCTGGCTTTTAGCACAGATGCTCTGTAAGAGCTGCCAGCGCCCATACATTCTCCCTGGAGGGACAGGGGGCGTGGTCGCCCGTACCTTCCTGGAGAGAGGAAGGCTGGTGCAGGCGGCCGCTTTAGAGGTGATTTGTGGGGCTTCAGCCTTTTAAATAAAAGGCTGAGGTGTGGTAGTGAATGACTGTACTCACAGCACTCAGAAGCTGAGGCAGGAGGATTGCTGTGAGTTTGAGGCCAGCCTGGGCTACATAGTGAGTTCAAGGGCAAGTGAGATCCTGTCTCCAAAAACCAAAGGCAAAAAATTATTTAACAGCAGGGAAAAAAATATAAAGTCTATTGGATCCTGCCAAAGTTGGCTCAGCAGGGATTTTCCAAAATATCTTCATGGTCAGACCACAAACTACCTGGATGGGAGGCCAGGTGAAGGGGAAGAAGGAGAGAAGGAGTGGCCTTTGACAGCTGATGGCCTCCTGATGAAACCTTTTGGTGGCTGTGTGACCCTGTGCACACTGCCATAATTCTCTGGGCTTCTATAGTCCCAACAATTGCCCAGGGATGAGGACCGTGACCTTCTAGGAGGAACTTGGAGATGATAGACATTATAAAGAGCAGGCGGGGCTGGACCGTCATTCCTAGACCTGCTCCTGGCTGCATGATACGGGATTGGATTTCTGCGTGTGCTGCAAGGGACTTAAGCAACAGGATATGAGCGAGCACAGTGAGGCTCTGCACATACGAGCCCGTCACCTGTGCAGCAGCAGCGTGCTCCACCTGTCTCGTGTACACGTGCAGAGGTAGCCAGAGCTCTGCCTTCCCTCCCTCAGTCTGGGAGTGTTCAGGAGAAGCCAGCAGAGATGGGACGCAGGGCAGCCAGTCAGCGGATGCTCTTCCACCCTTCACGGCAGCCCGGTTTGCTAAAGGAACAGAGGAGCCTTGTGGGGCTCCTGGCACAGATGTGCGGGTGGCGGGAGAGCCCTGGAAATGAACGAGGCTCCCGGCCTGTTAGGCTTTAGGGGGCCTCTTAGCCGCTCTTTGACTGCAGTGTTTAGAAGTTCCCTGAAGATGTCTGGGCCTTCCCTTCACTGCCTCCTGGGGATCTTCCAGGAACAGGGGCCGCACAGCCTGGAATGGATGGGCTACATAGCTCCTTCCCTAGGAACAGGGACTTGTCCAGGGGAGAGGCCTCAAAATGTCACCGACAGCGAGAACTTTCTACACTGCGCTCTGCCATACCTGTCAGGTTATATGGATGTATTTGGTCCAAAATGTCTAGGAAACACACTCACCTTTAATACAGGTGATGCATGGGATTTGATCCTATTCTATTGTTGGGGTTTTTGGGGTTTTTGTGGGGCGGTACCAGGGATCAAACTCATAACCTCGCATTTGCCAGGCAGGTGCTTATGCTGCTGAGCTAAATCCCTGACCTCTATCTTTGGTTTTTAAAATGCTACCTCGGTCTACTCAATTAGCTTTATGGCCCATTAAGGAAATGCAATGCACGATTTGGAAACTTTGGATCTTGTCCACCTGCTCAGTTTCCTGACAAGGGACTTTCCAAAACCCACACCAGCACAATCCAGGCGGGGCAGGGCCAAGCCAGAGTCCCCCAGGCTGTCTGTCCCCCTTCACACGCCTCTCTGGCTCTACGTGAGTCCCGTCAGAGCCCTTCCCATTGGTCACTCTGTGCAGGGCTCAGGGACTCACCGTGGGAAAGTGACAGGGAAGCTGTCATCAGCAGCCTCTGTCCACTTTCTAGAAAAGAGCAGAAGTGACAGGGTGGCTCTTGCCCTCTCCCCCTACAGAGATCAGAGGGGTACGGGGTGGGAGCCTGTGCCCCTGGCATAACGAGCAGTGGCCCGGCAACCTGACAAGCCTTTGCTCGCCCTGAGTGTCAGAACTCCTTGACAGCCGCCAACGTGAGCACTAATTGTCAGCAGGCCGAGGGCAGCAGCCCCATAATCCATATCAATTATGGGTATTGGCCCTGGCTGCCAGGCACAAAGGCTCCTCAGAGGTTGTCAGGCTTGGTGTCATTACTCGCAACCGCTGTGCCTGCTGGAGGGCGACGGAGACAATGTCCCTGCCACTCCCACCGCCTTGACAGCAGGGTCCTCAGCACGGTGCAGCAGGGCCTGACAGGTGTAAGGACCAATGCGAGTCCACCTGGCCCACCTCGGTGCTTTGCCGCCATGCTTGTCACACTGGGGACAAATGGGCTGTCACCTGCTGTCACCTCTTTCCAAGGAAAGCTTCAGGCTTGTTTTGAAGCCTTTTCCTCCTGCAGGGAACTGAAATGACCCCCAAAGCATCACTGTTGGTGGTTTTCATGCTCACAGCTACCACGCAGAAAGGAAAGGCCAAGGAGGGGGGCACTTGGGACCCTACACCATGCTTGGGTTCAGTCTGCTGGTCACATCTGGCTCTGGGTGTGCCTTTGATGTCAAGTGGATGCTGTGATGTTACACAGAGGCCAGGATTACGTGGCTCTGGAGTCAGGTGCACCTGTGCCTCTGCCTCCTAGGAGCCAGACCGTGAGACCTGCATCTTACAAATACTCCACTTCTTCTCCATCTTCTGCATGCTGCTGTGTCTGGGAGCCTTCCCCCAGACACACCTGCTGGGCACCAGCCTAAGGCCAGGTGTTGCAGATGATTTTGAGGGTGGGCATCTGGTTCTCCTCAGTGCCCCCCATGCCCAGTTGCTGGAGGGGCTCCCGAGAGACATTGTGTCCCGTTCAAGTGTGGGAAGTAGTTTTCGAAGATTTAGAGCTGATCAGACAAGCAAGGGCTGCCCAGGGAAATGGTGGCCCTGGTGCTGGAGAGACCCAAATCTAAGTAGGCCACCAAGCCTGTTGGGCTGTGTTGGAAGGGATCCTGAAGGAGACAGGGTTGGGGTCTCCAGTTGTTTAACTGGCCTCCTGACTTGCTGGTTCTCAAGGTACTATCTGATGCACTCCCTGTTTCAGTGAGGCAACCAGGGTCCCCACATTAGTGATCAGGAAACTGAGGCCTGCGGCTAGAGGACTTACCCAGGTGCCTGCCACTCTCCCTTGGGATCTCTTGAGGACAGGACCTGGGCCACACAGAGTGTGAGGGTGGGAAGCAGGGCGGCTAGAGGACAGTGGGTGCCGTGAGTTCCTTAGGAACGTGGAAAACAGCTTCGGCTCTGAGGCTGTAGGGGTGAGGCCCTAACTTGGGAGGTTTCTGGGGCCAAAGTTTGGCTGTGATCTGAGGGTCTGACTCTCCTGGAAGTCGGTGTCTGATACTCTGCCTTTCCAAGGCTGACCCTGTCCCTCAGGGTCCCCAGTGTCCTCCCTCTCTGCTTTCACCTTGCTGTAGCAACTTTAGAAAGACATCTGTAATGAGGTGTAATTTAAGTGCCACGCAAAGCACCGGTGTGAGCCTGAGCTGGTCAAGGTGTTGGCCCGTGAAGCTCTGCGGCATCATCAAAGTCCAGTTTTCTGCCTCTCCTGGAGTCCCTTGAACCTGCTAGCATTCGGTCTCCTCCACCTTCCCTCTGCCTGGGGAAAATGACAGGTCCATTTCCTGTCTCTATTGATTTTCTTCTGCATTAACAGCATCACACAGCAAATAATCTTTTGTGTCCAGCTTCTTTAACTCAGCAAAAAGTTTTCCAAGTTATCCCCCTCTTGTTTCATCTATCAGCACTTCATCCTACAGTGAAATTTTGGTGATTTCAAACAATGCACCTATGAATATTTGTACAGAAGCCTTCCTGTGGACATGTGTTTTCATTTCTCTTAGAGAGGCATCCAGGGGTTCAGTCAGACTTCTCCAAAGTGGTTGTAGCATTTTCTATGCTCATGATGGATAAAGGTTTCAGTCTCTCTACTTCTCCTCCAACACTTGTTATTGTCTTGCTTTTTTATTAGTCATTTTTACTAGGCATGTATGGGTGTCTCATTGTGGCTTTAATTTGCTTTTCCTTCATGACTAATGATGCTGAGCCTCTCTTCATGGGATAATTAGTCACTTGTGTCTCCTTGCTGAAGTGCTTATTCAAATTCCTCTCCTTCCCTTCCCTTCCCTTCCCTTCCCTTCCCTTCCCTTCCCTTCCCTTCCCTTCCCTTCCCTTCCTTCCTCTTTCTCTCCACCTTTTTTTGGAGGGTGTTGCTGGGGATTGAACCCAAGGCCTCACATGCATTAGGCTGTCCAGCTCGCCAGGCCATGCATGACCTGTCTTGAAAGTGACTCCTGCAGCCTCCAGCTGAGCTGCTTCAGCTGGGGTTGTGTGGAGCAGAAGGGAGCTTTCCCAGGGATGCCTTGCTCAGTATAGATTGGTGAGCAAATAAAGTAAGTGACCACTGTGGACTGGAACCACTGGGTTCTGGGGTGATTCGCTTTGTGGAACTAGGAGACAGGAACATTTGCCTGAAATGCTACAGCGGGAAGGAAGGAGTAATGGAGAAAGGAAGAAGGAAGGAAGGGGTGAAAGATAAGAGGGTAAGAGACTAGGGCAGGCAAGAGGGGACGATGTGAACCCCTGTGCTGGACGTGCATGCTGATCATGTGAGTTAAACCAGTGCCGACACCATGTCCTGCGTAGACACACAGTGTGCGACCTTAGGCAGATACCTCCTCTCTTGCAGCCTCAGCTTCCCTGTCTGTCTAAGGGGTTTGCTTGATTCTCTGGAGCTACCTTTCACAGCTGCCCCTGAGCAGCCTCTGTGACCACAGGCCCTTTGTCATTTGTCACGTTTGGAGTCCAAGGGAGGGCACATGGAGGGCGTGGGCAACCAGAGGAAGGGGACAATGCAGAAGCACAGGCAGGAGCCACAGAGTAAGCCTGCTGCATGGTGACAAGAAGAGAGGGCTCTGGAAGGGGCACACTGAGTGTCTGCATGTCTTCCCTGGGACAGGGGAGGAGAGAGATCTTGGTGGCCTGGAGGGCAGACATGGAGGCTTTCCAGGGACCCTGTGAAGAGACATGGATACCAGAGGAAAGCTAGATGGGAGCTTCCTGTCACCTGGCTCCTCTTCTTGGCTGTGCCAAACTGCCCAGGCTTTCTGCGCTGCCCTGTCTTCCTAAAGGTCACAAACCCAAGGTCAGATGTGTTTGTTTGCAGCTGTCTGGTGAGCAGATCCTCTGGCGGGGAGGGTCAGGGGGATGCAGGGATGGGAGCTGGCAGGCGCCCTCAGCCATGGCTCCTTCTTGGCGCGTTGACCTTTGCAGGCTGTCCCCAGGGCCTAGACCTCTGTCCTCCTCCTTTTTTCAGGACTGGCTCCTGGGCATGCTCTAGTCCTTGTTCGGACTGACGCCTGGGCAGAGATGTCACCACCACATCCTCAAATCCACCTGTCTCCTTTCTTGGCAGCTCAGCCACCTCCTGCTCATTTCGTCCTTGATACTGTCACAACCTGGCACTACCTAACAGTTGCTGGGCTTTTGGTCTGCTCCGCCTCTCCTGCTGGGCCATCAGCTCTGGGAGGGGTGGCCACTCTGGCCTGGTCCCTCATGGTGTCCCACTACCTGGTTCTACAAGAGGCTGCAGAAGGCATGAGCAGCAGTATCTGACTCTTGCATGGTGTGGATTGACTGGGCCCCTTCCTCACATGTCACCTCTAGCAGCAGGCTCAATGCCCCACGATCTAGGAGGTCGCTGTCATAGTGACCGTCAGGTACAGGGAGTAAAGGCTAAGTTCCTCCAGGTGGAAGTGGAGGCCAGGATCCACACCCAAGGCAGCCTGGTGCCTGATGCTTTCAGTCCCTGACCGAGCAACATCCCTGCTGCTCCTGGTCATGTCCCTGCTCCATGGCTGTCCCCAGACCCCATCCACATGCAGCTCCCTCCTTGGATCCCCTTACTCTCCCCTTTTTGGGCCAAGAGTTCTGACTGCTCTGGTCTTGGAAGGTCCTGGCCGCCCTCTCTCCTCCCAGCAGTGCCATGCAGAAGGAAGGACTTATGAACCTGTGGCGAGAAAGGGGGAAACTGAGGCTCTGCAGGAGAGAAAGTGGGCTACCTTGCTTCTGCTCCTAGCCTCTTCTGGGCCTTTTAGCCCTTGGCTCTCAGACATTGGCAGAGAATTTCCAAAGGCTGCTGGGCTTCTCAGAAAGGGCTCTCCTCACCACCCAGCAGGGTCTCCTTGAGCTGAGGGACATCTGAGGCCCAGAGTGGAGAAGCTGTTGCCTGGCATCATTTAGCTGAAGAAGACCCAGGCTTCCGGCTTCTGACTTCTGGCTTGGGCTCCATTCATGGGCAGCAGGTCCTGCAGGCTCCTGGCCCTGGAGGCTGGCACACAGTACGGAAGTAACACACAGTCAGATGCTTGAGGGTGAGCTGGGGTGGACTGTCAGCTTGATGGCCCTTCGGATCCAGAGAGTGCTGGCGGGTCATAGAGACAGGGTCTTGAGGACTATGTCCGGCCCCTCATCCCTTCTTCCAGCCACCATGATCTAAGGAGCTTTGCTTTGCCTCACACCTGCACCATGTTGTCTCTGCCTTGGAGTCAGCTGACCATGGGCTGAACCATAAGCAAATGAAGCTTCTCTTCTTTTCAGCTGTGGGTGTTGGGTAGTATGTCTCAGCCCCAGGAAAGCTGACTGATGCACGAGAGGTGAATGAATGCAGGTGTGAATGAGTGATTCCTGGTGCAGGCCCCGCAGTGAGCCTGTAGGGGCTCTGGCAGCCAGCTGCCCGGGGAGTCCTCAGGTCTGACAGGGTCCTCGGGGCTGGCTTGAGTCCCTAGGGTGGTGAGGAGAGAAAGCAGAAAGAGGGTCAAGCCCTGAGGACAGGGTTCTATCCACAGGTAGCCAAAGGTGAGGAATGGCCAGGTTTGGGATAAGGGCCATTCCTCTAGTCCATGCATGGCTGAGCCTGCGACCCTGGCATTTGCGTGGAGCCTTCATCTCAAACTCATCAGTGCCTTGAAGGCAAACTCCATGAACTTGCTGGTCTTTAGCTTTGGACATGAGTAGATCCTGCTCAGAAGAGTTTGAATGGATGAAAACACGACTTTCTAGGGAAAAGGATTTCACTGATGGAAACTCCCAGGGGGCAGATTTTGTACCTAAGCTCATTTCTTCCTTATCATCCCCTGGGAGGAAGTGAGCACCCTTGATCTGTTTAGCGGTTTTAGCTATTTTATTAAAGTTCGTGCACGTAGAGTGTCCAAGGTAATGAATGGTGTGCCGTCACTTACAGGGCCGCACCCTCACCAGCATCTGATTTCAGGACTCTCACAACCCCTAACCAGTCTTGTACCCATTCACATCACTTCCTGTTTTAAGAAGAGAGTGAGCCTGGTGTGATGAACCCCTCGTCCTCCATGGCATCCTCTGTTGCTGTTGTCTGGGTCTGTTCTGGCCACTTACATCTCTTCTTCTTGCTGCCCCTGCTGTATCTTAAGCCCTCGCCATTCCAGATGTGATCCCAGGGCCCACAGCAGGGAAAAGCCTGGGAATCAGCTCCAAACGCCCGCTCCCCGGCCCCAGGAAGACCTAGCGAATCAGCATCCACCTTTGATCCAATCTCCAGGATGTTCACCTGGGCCCTTGCATGGTTCTGGGATCAAACAAACCCCAGTCTCCGGGGCATGTCCCTGGCAGTCTCCTCATATATGAGCACACCCCTTTGTCTCTACCAGGCCACTGTCACAATGCTGAAGTTAGCAGGAATCCTGAGTCATGGAAACAGACTTGGCGGGAATAGAAGAGGGGACTGAGCCCAGATCCATATGTATACCTTTGTCCCTCCTTGTCACTGTTCTCAGTCTGTCCCCAGGTTCCTGGGGGACTTAGCACTGAGGCCAGGTCCTGCTTTCCCTCCGAGGCACCCCAGAGCCTTTGGCAGAGTGCTTGATGGTTGTTAGGTCACACGGGCTCCTCTCTGTGACTCTGGGGTGGCCATGGCAGACCTCTGGTGGTGACCAGATGACTGTGTCTCTTAGTTGGAGCCCTAATGGTGACAGTAAACGGGCCTGCTGCCCAGAGCAGGGCCAACCTGCCAGTGACCTGCTTCGTGACCTGAACGGGCCCTCACCCATCTCCAAGTATCCTACTAGGCTGGACCTGCCTTGTCCTCTTGTGGTGATGTGCCCATTTCCTAGATGGCTAACTGAGGTAGACCAAGGAGAACGTTGATGGGCATGCTGTACCCTGTGTAGGTGACAGTCATGTTTATGTGAGAGTGGGCCAGTGTCCTCATCCATTGAGTTCTCTCCCTTGGCTGCAGGTCAGGTCTGTCTCTTACTTGGTGTATCCAACTTTCTGTCCCTGGGGAAAAGCAGCATGCAGGTTTATCTGCTCCGGAAGTAGCAGTCCTTCTTCCCGGCTTTCCCAGGTCCAGGGGGAGGGTGGAGTGGATCCTGGAGCTTCCAGGCCTGCAGGTGAGCCCTGGTTAATATTAATGAGCACCTTTGTCCCCTGGGTCAAAGCACACAGCTCCTGTTGGACCTACAAAACCTTTCACAATCTGCCCCTACTCCCTCCCTGCTGAGTCTCCTCCCTCCTCCCTGTAGGTTGCAGCCTGGATTGGTTTTTGCCTCCTTTCTTACCTCTAGGACTTTGCTTGTTTCTCCAGTGGAAGCACTTCCAGGGCTCCATTTAGACCATGTTTCCCTCTCACCTGCTCCCAAACTGTGCTGGGAGTGGAATCCCTCTTGGGATCACCCTTCTCTGTGTACCTGTGCCCTGTGTACGACCATTATTGGTTCATTTGCCCGCCTTCCCCACAGACTGAATCCATGCAGCCAGCTGGACAGCTAGGAATGGTGGGGGATGATGGAGGGTAGGTCCTGCCTGGCTGTATACAGTAGGTGTCAAATGAATGCATCTGAGTGCAGTGGGAAGTCAAGGCCTGATATACCACAGTGTGCATTTTGGGGATGTGATGGGCAGTTGTGAAATGTTTCCTCTAAAAAGTGAGGCCAAGCCAGGTATAGTGGTTCATGCTTGTAATCCCAGCACTTGGGAGGCTGAGGTGGGAGGATCATTGTGAGTTCAAGACCAGCTGGGGCTGGGGATTTAGCTCAGCGGCATAAGCGCTTGCCTTGCAAGCAGGCAGTCGTGAGTTAGATCCCCGGTACCGATAAAACGGAAAAAGACAAAAAAATTTGGGAGTGTGCCTGGCCTTCAGGAAGGCTGTCCCCAGCCGCAGGGGCGCTTTTCCAGGCTGTGTATTTGAGCAGCGAGGCCCTCGGGAAAGTTTATGTTGGAGACACATATTAATCACCAGGGAAAGGCTCTGGGTGCTAGCATAAGGCAACTCAAGGGAAGATATCAAAGAGGCAATTCTTGAGCAGGGCTTTGAAGGATCTGTACAAGTCCACTACATGAAGGCAGCCAGTGCCAAGGGAGCAGCCAGTGGGAGGTCATCAAGAGAAGAAGCATCTTTGAGGGATGTTGGAAAGTATTCCAGGGCTGCAGGCAAGTGCCAAGATGAAAGGGACGCGTGCTCCCGAAGGTGTGAATCTCGGGCTGTGGAGTTAGGATACTGAATGACCCCATAGGTCAGTCACAGAGGTGCTTAGTCACTTGTGTTTACTGAGTACTTACAGTGTAGCAGGCTCTGGGCTGGGAATGGGATAGACTAAGGGCTAGACTGAGATGGTGCAGAAGGCAGAGGCCTTCTGAGGCCTCGGAGACCTCTCTGAGGAGACTGGGAGAGGTGCAGGAAGAGACGGGAGTGTGGGCCAGGGTGGTGGAGGGGCTGGAGAGGAGGCTGCATGTGGTGGACTTAAGGTGACCCTACTTTTGTATGTTCCTCCTGAGGCAGGCAGTCTGATTTTGGACCCTTGAGCTGCCCTGGTGGCAGAAGTGACATGGGCATTTGGAGGCAGAGTCCTAAGAAGGCCCACAGCTTGCCTGGGCCCCTAGCACAGGCTGTGTAGGAGCCTTGAGGCATCCGCAGGCCACCGCACCATGGAGGCCACCTGTAGGCGCCCCAGGGACAGTCGTGTTAAATGGGCTGTGTGAGTGTAGCTAGCGTGGAGCCCACACCCTGGCCACCTTCCACCTGGAGCCCCTGCGAGATCTCCGGATCACGTGCCTAGAAAATTTGCATGGCAGAACCCTGGCCAGCAGCATCGCAACAGAATAAAATGGTTTTTGTGTGGAGCCACCATGTTTTGAAGACTTTTTTTGTACAGCAGCTGCTAAACTGGATCAGAATGGGAGCCAAAGGGCCTTTGGCAGCGCAGCCAGGGGGCCACCTCTGGGTGGGATGGAGGGTTGCAGGGATCTGAGTAAGGACAGCCAGATGCAGCAAATAAAAAAACGGGACACCCGGTTAAAGTCTAGATACACAGGGAGTGTGTTTTAGTACAAATATCTCCCAAGTATTGTGCAGGGTATAATTATATGTATTGCATACTCATTGTTCATCTGAATTTCCACAATCCTTGGCCATTCTGAATCCAGATGAGGGAATGGCCTGGAGGTAGGGAGGACATGAGTCTGGGGACAGCAAGGTGAGGAGTCTGGGATCAGATGTGAAGACCAAGGAGTCTGGCCACGAACTGGTCTACATGGGCACTACGTGCTGGTCCTCCCCACCACCCCAAGATTGGGGATTGAACCCAGGGCCTTCCAGGGAAGGTTTTGCTAAGTCCCTAATTTGCCCAAGCTGGGCTGGAATCTGGGGTCCACCTGCCTCTGTCTCTTGAATAGCTGGGATGACAGGCACCTGAGCATACTCCTTAAGCACATGTCTTGACAGCAGCTGGACCCGAGCCCTTTCTGGAACCCTAGTCTCTGTTCCACGCTGGTGACAGGGAGGAGCAGGTGCAGTGTTCTGCCAGCCGGGGTGGCACCACCCAGCAGCATGTAAAGAATGCAGTCCTCTCCAAGCTCGCTGAGCTGAGCCATGGCTGGGTGCCCAGGCTGCCACCCCCTCGGGCCCCTTGCAAGCATCTCCTGCCCTGCTGGCTGCCCCGTCTGCCTGCTATCTCGGGCAGTCCCGACTGTGCTGTCTTCAGACACGCTGACGCACGGTGCAGCCAGCAGTGCTGTCTGTGAGAGGGGAGGGCTCCCTGGGCTGCTGGGCTGGACACAGCGAGCTATCCTGCGTCCTGTGGGGTATGGAGGGGTGACAGCTCCTGTGTCTCCACACAATGCTGCACCTGGTTGGGAGCCGGGGGAATTGGGCCTCTGGCCTTGGTTTGGAAGACTCCAATGCTGGGATAGCTCTTCCCCAGGGTTCTGGCCAGGAGGCACTCCTCCAGCCCTCTCTCCACATCCTCCCTTCACTCCTCATTCTGGGACACTGCTATGAACGCCTGGCTGTCCCTGTCCTGCCTACGTGCCTGCAGGCTCCTTTTCTCCCACTTGTCTCAGGCCAGGTGATCTGCTGGGAGGCGAACCTTTTCTCAGTGCTGCTCTGGAATGGCCCAGACTCTGCCCCTCTGCCAGGAAACCATTCAACCTGCTGTGTGCTGGACACCACACTAGTTGCCAGGGGGGCACACTGTGACTGGACAAGACCTCTGCCCTCAAGCGGTGGTCAGCTCGCTGGGAGGACAGCAGGTGTGGCAGAGATTAGCAGGTGGTGGGCACCAGGCGTCTATTTGCTGCAATCTGGACTCCAGAGCCAAACTTGCACTTGGTGACTGAGTGACCAAGCTACCTGCAGTGTCTGAGCCTTGCGTGCCTCACTGGGAATGGTGGTCCATGTTCTTCATCTCCTTTCTGCCTTCCAGCTTGGGGAACAAATCATAGAGCACAGGAAAGCCGGTGGTGGCATGTTTCCTAGCTGCCAGGGGTTATTTTTGTCTCCGCGAGAACAGAGCTTTGTTTGTTGGGTTTGCGTTATCATGCACTGCTCTGTAGAACTGGAGGACAATTTATTCAATACAGCAAGGGGGCCGGAGAGAGCGAGCAGGAATGTCCCACCAAGATGGCAGGAAGGTGCTTTAGGCTCAGGGAGAGCTGAGCGGGGCCCCTGGATGGAGAAAACGGGGCCTGCTTGGCCGTCCAGGCTGACACCCAGGTGCCCCAGGAGGGTGTGATGGGGCAGGAGGAGCCCAGGGATGCCAGAGGGAGGGGTCACTCCAGGGTCAGCATGGAAAGGCCTCTGCATTGCCAGCCTGAGGGGTCTGGACTTTGTCCACTTGACAGTCGGGAGCCAAGAAAGGCTTTTAGCAGAGTGACACAGGCAGGATCGTGCCTTGACGCTTATCTGTGGTTTCTCTGCTCCTTGACTTCTCTTGAAATCCTGCCTCCTCCACAGAGATTTGCGGTCATTCAGGGCAAACTTTAGGGGCCAAACAGAGGCGGGGCCCCCTTCCCACCTCTACCCTCCCCCCAGTGCCAGCTCTGCAGCCTCATGCTAATTGGGCACCTTGTGCCCTCCCCCACATCTCACCAATCCTCCGAGCACGGGTGAACCCAGCTCCCTCCCGTCTGTCGCTCTGTGACGTGAGCATGAAACACACAGATGCCACCACAGCAAGCGTCGACCTACATCTGCGGGTCGAGCTGGCTCAGAGGGGCTGAGCCCTGATTCTTCCTGATCTTCCTGGATTAGACGCAGGCTTAGTGGTTGCCACCAAAACAGCCCCTCCCCTGGCTTTGGGAGGTGGGCAGAGCCGAGGCCATGGCTCGGGCAGCTTTTATTTTTGACAACGAGAGATGTGTCTCGGTCAGAGGTGAAGTGTTTGAGGTGCACAGAGAGAATGGGGTGTTTATTAAGGGCCCCCGTGGAGGGGACGCAGACTCCTTCATAGAAATGCTATATAGAGGCCTCAGAGGGTTCTGTTCTTATGAGGGGAAAATTGTCCCAGAGCCAGTGACACAGGTCAAGATCACACTGGGGTGGCAGCAGGGACCAAATGGAGTCCAGGAGACTTGCTGGGGCTGAGGAGGAGCTGGAAGAAGGGAAGTCTGTGAACACCCTCAGGAGATGCCAGGACGGAGCTCTGGGTGAAAAGCTGGCTTAGATTTGGCCAAAAATTGTACATATCTGGCTTCACAAGCTTAGATGTGGTCCCTGAAGCCAGCCACCACCTACTGCAAAGGGAGGCCAAGCCAAGAGAGGCAGCACTGTGTTTTCAGGCTCGAGGGAGGAGCTGCCCTGAGTTTCTGCTCAGGGCAGGGCCTGGGGAGGATGGCGGTGTCACTGGGCACCCACTGTGTGACAAGCATCTTTGTTGGCACCTGAATGAGTCCTTTCAATAGTAACTGGACCCAAAGCTAGGGGAGCACCTGTAATCTCAGAACTCAGAGAGCTGAGGCAAGAGGGCTGCCTTGGATTTGAGGCCAGGCTGGGTTACATAGAGAGACCTATCTCAGCAAAACCAAAGCAAAGCAAAGCAATCCCAGAAACAAAAAAACAAAAAGAAAGAAAGAAAGAAAACACAAGAAAAGTTAATGTACCCTAAAGCAAAGTGCCTAATCTTGGAAGGAAGGAGGGGTAGTCACAGAGGGCTTCCTGGAGGAGTGGTGCCTAGGATATGTCCCGAAAGACAAGACAGAATTAAGTGGACTGAACACGGGGCCAGTGCTGTGAACCTGAGGAACAGTGCTCATAAAGCCAGGCAGACAAGCGACGGGTGCAGGGCGATGCTTTATGCTGTGACACAAATCTCAGCATGAGAGATGAGAACGAGGACCCAAGAAGACCCAGAGGACAGCTCTCTGCAGAGTGGTTTCCTCCTATAGGTTCCCAAGCAGGAGCGTGGCTTGTTTGGATTTGTGTTCTACCCGGTGACCCCGGCAGGCAGCCGGGGGGAGCTGACTCAGAATGAGCAAGAGGAGGCAGAGAGGCTGTCACAACAGCCTAGACCAGGGAGGATGGGGCCCAGCCTTGGGCTGCCATGGGGCTGGAACAGAGGGATGCAGTTGAGAAACCTGGCGAGGTCCAGTTGTCTGGCTGGTGACGGTGACTGATTGGCTGTGCGCGACAAGGCGTGGCCAGGCTGGCTAGTCCTGGCTGAGCTGCGGTGGAGACACTAGACTGATCCCGGGGTGAGACATGGTGAGTTTCAGGAGCTGGTGAGGCTTAAGGTGGCCCCAGAGTGCCAGGGAGAGCAGGAAGCCTGGGGCGTGGCCAGCAGCGAGGGCCTTGCTGGACCTGCAATTTTGGAAAGGGCAAACGCCAGGCAGTGAAGGGACCTCGGGACAGGGAAATAGCCCTGCAACAGTCAGTGCCAGGGCAAGAGGGATAGAACTCTGTGAACCCTGACATTCAGAGGGTGGGTGGAGGAAGGGGGGGCTCCCCCTAGGAGATTAGGGGTGAACAAAGAGGAGGGAGCAAGCAGAAATGGTGACCTCATGCAGCCAAGGGAGGAAGTGGCTGCAAGACCAAGACAGTGATAGCTGTGCTGACAATGAGGGGTGCTGGGCATAAGGACTGAGGGGGTGCCCCAAAGGCAGCGAGGGCTGTGGATGGAAGAGGTGAAACCCCACTTCCGGTAGCAATAGTAGTGAAAATATTTCTGCCTGAAAGGGTGGTGAGGTGTGTGGAGATTCCTGCACACTGTTGCAGGCCCTGTGGGGTAGAAGAGGGGCCTTCCCTAGCACTGGTTCTGGACAAGGGCAGCGGGGGTGTGCCAGGGAGGGTCTGGAGAAGGCAGGAAGCAGGGCACACCCGAGGGCTTCGTGGTCTGACCGAGTCCAGTGTCTGCAGGCATGGAGGGGGCAGGGTAAGTGGAATCATGAAGACTAGGGTAAAGGGCAGCAGGGCCAAGCGAATGGGAGGCTGGCTACGATGGGCCAGAGGACTTTGGAATCACGCCTGAGGGTCCAGCTGGATCGCGCAGTGCCAGCCTGAGCTTGTTGAAGGAGCCTGTGGCTGGCTTGGCACAGCGTGAAGTTGGGTGGGATGGTTAACAAGGCTGGTGCCAGCAAGCGGGTCTCACTCAGATGACCACACTATTGGACTAGTTGGAGAAGGTGGTCAGAGAAGAAAAAGACATCAGGGCTAACCTGGAAGAAGGGAAGCAGTTCTAAGTGATGACCTGGACGCTGTGGCCCATGGAGTGGACTGGGCTGGAGTGGGGAAGGTCCCTGCAGAAGGAACTGAGAGGCCAGATGTGGAGGGTTCCCCAAGGCCATCAGGTGAAGGCAGGCCTTGGACAAAGCGAGGGGACACAGTGAGCAGGGGTTGGGGGTCAAGGTGGGGAAAGGGGTGAGTGGGTGTGGCAAGCAGCTGAATTAGTTAGAAATATTATAGGCAGTGAGACAGGGCTGGGTCCTCAAAGGAGCCAGTACAGAAGCCCAGATACCTTGCAACTGTGGGGGAGACAGACACCTCCTGCTGTGGGGCAGGCCTCCAGACAAAAGATCAAACAAATGCATTCATATCTTAAGGACTGATGTTCTAAATAGCAGGAGTCACCACCCTAACCCCCAGGGAAGAATCACTGCTCTCTAAGAAGGCCTGCTTTCTATCCCATTTGTCCCCAATTTAATCAACTTTACCTGAACTATTAATTTTGTTGGCTAACCATAGTTCTGTCCCATTTTATGCCCATCTGCCTTATTAGTTCCCAGTTTTTCCACCTTGAACCCGACCCACCCCATGGTTTTACTCTATAAAAGTCCCTGGAAAAGACAGAGTCCTTAGCAACCTGCTTGGGACCCCTCTGTGTCTGTCAGACAGAAGCTTCCTTTCTCTCAATAAATACATTCTACTCTTAACCTCCGTTGTTCCTAAAGTTCATTTTTTGATTTTAGAGAACAGGAACTCGCACTGGACATAGTATCAGGAGTTTCATTCCCCTGTATCACAGGGAGGGGTCTGAGAGGAGTAGGCAGTGGCATCTGGTGGCATGAACTCCCAAGGAGAAAAACCCTGATTTTGTGGGTTGGGGGAGTCACAGTGTGGAAAGCTGCCCTCTCTGGAGGATGGAAAAGGAATACGTGGACCTGGGGTCCTCTAAGGAAGTAAAACATGAGGACAGATGTAGTATCCCCAGAGAGGGCAGTGGGGATGAGGACTAGGGGTGCTGAGGAGAGAGGGGGTATTCTTAAAGGTAGTAGATTCTGGAAAGGGAACCCGGAGTTGTCAGACACACAAGGTGAGGGGCACAGGAGAGGGATCCCTGAGGCAGAAAGCTGCAGGATAGAGATGCGAGTCTCTTGTCAGTATCTTGACAAGTAAAGATTCTCAGAATCAAAAAGAGGGAGCAGAGCCCTTCACCCATGCTCACGGAGGAGCTCTGTGCTGTAGGACGGGATTTTATGCTTGGAATTCAAGGCTGGGCAAAGTGACAGTCCTTACTGTCGTGCAGGTAAGAGGAGAGAAAACAGCAAATATGACGAGAGGTGACCCCGAGAGTATGTTAGAGAGGATCAGCTGTGGACGGGAGAGCTGTCTGTGTTGGAGGCTCCCTTCGGGGCTGGGGTGGGCTGGGGCTCAACATGGGGGTCCGGTGGGCTCAGATTTGGCCTATGCTCTAACTGCAAATCTTATCTGGTAGGCCAGGAGCTGGGGCTGAGGTGGGGACAGGTGGCACCTGATGAGTGGCATTTGGGAGAGTTGATACCAAAGTATCTTGCAGGCTAGGGAAGAAATGATAGGAGGGAGGAGAAACTCCATTCTCGGGACACCTGTGTAGGGCTGGCCTGAGCTAGGGACACCCATCCAGCAGCCTCTCCCCGCCCAGTACCAGCTGTGGAGAAGGAGGGAGCTGATTTATTTGTCCTATTAGGGACATGAAGAAACGGCCGAACTCACACAAGTCAGTGCTTAGTGCTGTCTGAACACTTTGCCCACTTTGTGCGAGCGCCAGTATGTGCGTGTGTGGTACCGAGACTGGACCCAGGGCCTTCACCCTGAGCTACACCCTCAGCCCTTCTGCACTTTTGTTTTGAGATGAAGTCTCACTAAGTTCCTAAATTGCCTGGGCTGGGCTCTAATTTGAAAGTCTCCTGACTCAGCCTCCCAGGGTGCAGGGATCACAGGCATGCGTCCCTGCACCTCTCCATGCCAGCTGCTTCTTAGTGTACCCCCCAGACCTCTGGGGAGGTTGGTATCATTATATCCACTTCCTGATGTCAGGTGTGAAGCTTCTCAGGGTCTGTGCAGTGGCTGGCATCACGCATTCCAGAGGCAGCTTGCTTGGTGATTCAGGCAATTCCTTAACCTTTCTGGGCTCAGCTGGCTTTGCCGGGAATGAGGGTAATAAAAGCACCTGCCATACAGGGTCATGCAGAGGGGTCAGTGATGTAAAAAATGTAGGGCACCCGGGGAGGCCCCAGCACGTAGCGGGAACAGACAAGTGTGCGCTGCCACTGACTGTCATTACTATCTGAGGTCATTTAAGTGGGCGTGGAGACCAGAGCTGCGGTGGGGCTGACCCCTGCTTTACCCCGGCGGATGCACTGCCCGCTGTTGTTCTGGACGTGCTGACCCAGTCTGGAGGAAGGAGCCGCATGTCCCCCATCCTCGGGCCCGTTCCTCCGCTGCAGGCATGTGACATATTGTGGCGTGATGTGTTCTCCCCTCCTGGTGCAAGACGTGACTCAGAGGGCCATGCTGGGGAAACGCGTTTCTTGATTTGCCCACCTCGTCGCCCCTGCATTCTTTTGAATCTCTCTGAATCAGACTTTATATCTGGCTCTGCCATTCACCCGCTTTATTTATGCAGAAAACGGCCCCACATTTCCAACTTGCTCAACAGCCGGAAAGATTCATCTTTGGCCCGGGGAGGGAAAAAAAAATAGGGTTGGGGGTGGGGAGAGAGAAAGGAAGGCGGAAAGAAAGAGCCAGCAACAATCAAAACAACCTTTTTCTCCCTGTGTAATCTGGGCAGCTTCCCGGAGGATAATGTCTTTCCACCGTGCGTCGCCCCTCCCTCCCAGGCTGTTTTCACAGGAAGCAGATCCTGGAGCATTTTCAATGCGCCCCTCCAGGCAGAACAATGAGGCCCTTGAACGCTCACAACCGCACTTCCTCCAGTTATCCGGACCTGCGCCCAGCGTCTCCTGCAGAAGGAGGGGGCCTAGGGGCGATCCGGAGGGGACCCGGGGGCTGCTGGAGCAGCCAGGGAGGGGCCGGCTTGCCGGTACTGCCCAGCGGCACGAGGGAAGCCCAATAACCCAATAATAGGTTTGGATCTGTTTTGTCAAGGTACCCGGCATTTACCCGGCTCCCTGATTGGGGGTGGGGAGCTGGGAGGAGGCAGAAGAGATCCAATTACGGCCACCCCAACCGGGTCTCGGGGAGGTGGTGAGGGGCTGGGCGACACGGGAAGCGGGGATTGGAGTGCAGACCCTCGGCGGGGCGCCCTGGGGTGCCTGGACCGGCTGGCCGGAGCAGCTCCACCCGCCTCATTGTCTATTGTGGACAAGCCTCTCCCCCTCTATCCCCTCCCCGAACCTGCCCGCCTCTTTCCTCCCTCCTCCCGACAGAAAGAAGAGCCAGTCTGTGGAGGCGAATGAGTCATGAATAAACAAACCGCGTAGGGGGAGCTGTCACTCTGAGCTGACTTCCTGGCTGCCAGCGGTGGCGCTGTGACCTCCTGCCTGGGCCCAGGAGCCAGGCCAGCTGTGGCTGCACAGGGAGCCCTGCAGTCGCTCTGTCCACCCACAGCGGGTGGGTGCACAGGACCCCAATTCCCATGCCTGTCCTTGACCACAACCCTCATAAAAGCGTCGTGGTCCTTAGAGTGTGGGAAGCAATGCGATGCGGTGGCCCAGTGCCTCCGGGAACCTCAGGGTTATGAGTCGGTTCTCTGGGGGCTGACAAAAGCCAGGCAGGGGAGACTGGTGATGCCACTAGTGTCTGCCACGGGCTGCTTTGCTCTAATGGTCATCTGGGAGCATAGGTACTCTGTGGCCTGTGTGCATGCATGGGTCTGGTGTGTGGGACGCTTCAAAGTGTATGTTGTGCCTGGGCTGGTGGAGCATGTGTGTGTGTGTGTGTGTGTGTGTGTGTGTGTGTGTGTGTGTGTGTTGCATGACCAGTTTTATGACTCTGCCTGAGCTTCTGTCACTGTTAGGCTTGAGACTTGCTTGTGTCTCCTGCTTCTCTGCTTGGTCCCTTCTCTTCTCCATTATGTGAGCCTGTGGGTTATTTGGGGCCATCTCTCCCCATGAGTGAGGCCCCAGGGCTCCAGCAGACCTCCAGGGCCTGGCCTGGCTGGCCCCATCGTCCCGCCAGCTGTGGCCACACACAGGCTGCCGGTGCTGCTGACTAATGCTGGCTGGGGCAGAGCAGGCCCATGCAGGGAGGGACTGTGGCTGGGCCATGGGAGCCCTGCTGAGCCCCTGTGGTTGGGCAGGACCTGGGCCAGCCCAGATGTCCTGGGGGTGGGGGTGGGGTTGTGACCACACCAGGTCAGAGGCAAGGGCAGAAAATCATTTCCTTTAACTTCTCTGGCAGCTGCACATCCTCACCTGGGTCACCCAGGGCCAGGGCTGGTAGCTGCCTTCAGGAGGAAGGCTGTGGGTCAGCCTGCAGCTCCAGGCCCTGCTGCTTGGCCGAGTCTAGAACCTGCCAACCCTGGCCCTGCTCCCTCTCCATGTCCTGGTTCCTGGGTGGAGATGGGGCGCAGGGATAGAGCCCCTGAGACCATAGCAGGGCACCCCGTTGCTGTTTTTCCTGTCATCTCCGATGCAACTCCACTGCTAGCGCTGACTTGCTGGAGTTGGTGTCCTGGTACCAGAACTGCAGGCTTAGTTGTGCCCTGATCATCGAGAAGGCACTGGGGCTGTAGCAGAGGAACCCTGGCCATTTCACCCACTCTTCCCCACCCTCCAGCTGACAGGTGGCTTGGACTTTGAGGGTCAGTATAGGTCAGGAGGCAGAGAAATGTGGCTTCACAGCCCAGCTCCTCCCTTTGCTAGCTCTGTGACCTAGAGCAAGTCACTCAACCTCTCTGAACCCTTCCTTCCTCTTTTGTAAAATATGCATACTGAGCCAGGAGTGGAGGCACAGCCCTGCAGTCCCAGCACACTGGAAGATTAAGGCAGGAGGATCTTAAGTTGAAGGCAGCCTAGGCAGCATAGCTACTTAGTGAGACCCTATCTCAAATAGAAAGGAAAAAAGGCTTGAGATGTAGCTCAGTATAAAGATCCTGGTTTCAGTTCCTAGTGGTGAAAAAAAATCTATGCTGATCTCCTGATGCCTTAGCTCTTGGAGCTGTTGCATAGCCCTTGAGCCCAAACATCAAGCTTGGCTTCAACAGGGCCACTCTTCATCCATGCCCAGCCCTGCACTTTCCTTGTGGGAGAGGGTGCCCTGCTCAGGTCAGGCTTTGGCTGTAGTTGGACTGGTTTGAACCCATAGACATTTTTTTTCTTGTGTTTCCATGGGATTAAAAACCCAATCAATCCTTGGGAATAAAGGCATTTTATATCAAAGTGGTGGCTGCAAACTCCCTTGAAGGGTTGAAGGGAATGGCCACCTTGGCTTACTTTACCGTGTGGAAACCTTGGGCCGGGGTGGGGCAGCAGGGCCCCGCTGGGCAGGACAGGACTGTCCAGTTGCTCCCTAATGCATTGTTACTTTCAAACCTGAGGTGCAGAAAAACCCCTGGAGGCTCACATCAACAGAGCTGGCCAGGGCTGGGCAGTTTCTGTTTCTGAGCATTCTGTTTCTAACAAGTTCCTGGAGATGCCCATGCTAGTAGCCCAAGGACCCACTTTGAGAACCACTGGGCTGCCTAAGGCTGGGCCTGATAGGTCATCACATCTGGCCTGTTGCTTGTATTTGAAGTAGGGAGATAGTTTTCTGTACCTACAACTAGAAAAAGTAGAAAAATTAAGCCAGGTGTGGTGACACCGGCCTGTGATCTCAGCACTTGGGAGGCTGAGGCAGGAGGATCACTATTAATTCAAGGTCAGCCTGGAATACATAGTAAGACCCTATCTCAAAGGACCAAGAAGAAGAAAGAAAGGAAGAAAGGAAGAAAGAAAACAATTTAAAATGATAGTCTTATTTGATCCAGTAAAGTGGAGAAGTGTGATTTCTTTGGAGACAGGAGGGATATTTTGTTGTGCTCACATGTGAGCAATTTGAATATCTGTCAGATAAGCACAGCGTAAAGTGCTACCATGAGATGTCAGTGAGGAATGTGAGATTGGTCACCTCTGCCACTGAGCTGGGTTTTGTACTGTGTGCCTCTCTTGTTTACTTTCTCTGTGTGACCCTACAGGTGCTTAGGTTGTGACCTCCCCCTGCCACAGCGAGGCCACAAATCCACGGATTGAACACCTGAGGTTTGTGTTAGGATCTGGAGTTGCAGAGTGTGAAACAGACCTAGTCTACCTTCGTGTGGTCACAGACCATGGGGACAGGCAGGCACAGGAACTGAACTTGTGTATGTGAAAAGGAGCTATCATCACTGCACCAGGCGGGATACTGAGATGGGGGGTACCAGGGTGCAGGTCATGTCCTTAATTCCAGGTAGTCAGGGAAGCTTCTCTGATGTCCACATCCTCTAGTGGGGACAAGTGGGGTTCTGGACCAAGTGAGCTTGAATCTGTGCCCTAAAGGATGGCTGTGGAAAGACAGGAAAGCTGGGCTCTGACTCTGGCTCTAGTAGCCCCCCTTGGGTTCCCTACCTCTGTGGACTCCATCTCCTCAGAGCCCCACCTAGTGCTCCCCAAACCCCGCGCAGTCTTGGGCTCGACTTGTGGTGCTCTCTCACTGCCTTCCCTGAGTCCCCGGGCCCCTGGCTGCTCCCCACTCTCCGGGGCATGGTCACACAGAGCCTGGTGCATCAGGGCTCTGTGGAGCCCTGTGCATGGTTCAGGGGCCACCTTCACAGGTTTCCAGGTCTCTGGACCTGAGCCTGCTGAAGTGTTTGCTCTTACAACCATATTCAGGCAAGGAGACGGGTCCATTGCTTTTCTGTCCCCACAGTGGGGGCCAGAAAGCAGAACTTTCCTTCCTCTGGACCTGCCTCCCCAAGGCTACCCCCAGGCCGAGCATAAATGGGCCATGGGACAGGGGACACTTTTCATGTTACAGGACCTAAAGCATCTTGCCTGATGAAGGTAAGTTGGAGGCACACCCCTCCCCTATTGTCACCATTGGTCATGATATTTTCCTGTGGAGCTCACATATGACATTAGAAACCATCTCAGCACAGTCATCTGGGAAGCTGATGCCGAAGACCCAGAGTGGACTCGTGGGGTGAAATCTGCCAGTCGCTCTTGTTTAGCAGGAGCTGGGATACCATGCTGGGCTCATTTTGACTTCTGCATAAGCAAAGCTTGGGATGTGGGCCTAGGGCAGCTTTCACGCACAGAGGTAGAGGCTGGACCAGTCTGAAAAGAGCTAGAGGAGGCACCATGGGTTGGAGGCTGTGGGACTCAAGTATGGGGCCAAGGCAGTGTGGGTTCTAGGGACAGAGACACTGTGTGGGACTCTGCCCAAGTCTGGGTTGGGTGCCCTGGGCCTAGGGCAGCTCTGGAGCTAGGCCCTGTAGGTCCTGGAGAATTTAGAACACCAAGCACAAACACCATTCCCCAGGTGGCATGGCTGTATCCCAGCCACACCTTGTAGGCATGACTACCTTGTGTCCATGGCCGTGCCTTGCTTCTCCTTCTCCAAGTTGGAGTTCCTGTCTCTGCTTCCTTAGGACTGTCCCAAGTCCCTTTGGTTCCTAAGGTTCAGCTGCAGGGCCTCCTCCTTCAGGGTCCACAGGATGCACACTAGTGACCCTGTGAGCTGAGGCCACCGTGCTTCCCACAGGCTAGGAGGGCTGGTGGGGAATTGGCCGTGGGCGAGGCCTCCTTGGACGATGTGAGCAACTCCAAAGCCACTTGGGCCTGGCGCTGGGCCGCCCATCTCTGAGATGTGGAGGTTGCTGGGCATAGGGGAAGGGAACACTTCCATCTGGGTCTTTACCTACAGGAGAGTTCTGTTCCCCCAGGTGTGGGCTGCAAGGTGCATAGCCCTGGCCTCTGCCTTCCACAGTCTCTGCTCTCAGGGGCCAGGCTGGGGACTAGAGTTGCTTGGCATGTGTGTAGGATCTGATGCATGCCTCTGGCTGGATGGGCTTGACCTGGTCTTTCAGGGTCTCGGTTTCCTTCACTGTAAAGTAAAGCGCTGTTCCCATCTCGTAGGCCATTGGGACGATTACAGATCTCTCACACCTGCTCTCTCCTGCCTCAGCTGTTTGCTGCCTGGAATGTTTTCTGCTTGTCCTTTGCCAGCATAGCTCCTATGCATTCTCCAGAGGTGCTGGGCTCAGTCACCTCCTCCAGGAAGCCCTCCCTCGTGACTGCCTCTCATCAGGTTTACTCGATGTATCTTGCTGTCTCCCCATTTCTTCTGTCTCCATGCCTCCCCCTGTTAGACTGTGAGCTCCACAATGGTCTGGGTGGTTTCTACTTTCTTCCCCACACTATTTCTCTACCAACCTCAGGCTTGGGGCTTCAAAACAATCCATGAGAACTGGCTAAGTAAATAAATGAATGGGAACATGATAAGCTGAGTCTTTCTTATCAGTGTGGCTCCTAGGGATTGGGGGACCACTCTGAGTTCAGGTTGTCAGGGCCAAGTTACACTTCAGCAAGCTCTGTATCCAGCTCATGCCAGGCTGCCTTCCTGGGAAGGCCTCACCCTCAGACTCTGATGGAAGTGGGCCCCAAGCACGCAGCTTGTCACTGCCTTCAAGGGAGTCATGTGGAAGGGACCCCAGGGCCCACATGGCATGCATACAGGGCAGTGGGATGGATGTCTGCGGGTCCCTGGGGCTCTGGTTCCCACCTCTGCCATCTCGATGATACCTGGTTTTCTGAATCCACTTAATCTGAACTGGAGCCTGGTGCTCCTGACTCCTTCTCAAGCCACCCAGGTCCCACATCTTCTGTCTCACTCTGCTGAGTCTGCTTCTTCATCTGTCAGGCGGAACAAAAACTTTATGTGGCATTTGGAGGATCCAAAGGCATGACCAGCACTTGCAGCATTTTATAGTTTGCAGAACCAAATAAGCTATGCCTTCCTGAAGAGATGTAGAGTTCTTTATCTGGAGGAGCCCAAGACAAAGGGGTAGTGGGGACCTGAGGTCACTACGTGAAAGTCTGAGGCAAGGGAGCACCATTTGTGTGGATGCGATGCATACAGCGGCCCTTGTGATGGAGCGAGGTGGTGGTACTGGGCTATACACTCTGCTCGCCTTGCCGTCCCTGGAAGTCAGATCTGTCACCTGTATCTGGGATCCTTGAGCACTGAGGACAACAGTCTTGGGACCCTTTTCCCTGGGTCTTACTCTGCTCAGCTAACTCCTATGGGGACCCAACTGCCTGTCTGCTCACACGTGCACCAATGTACATACATTCATGTACCTGTGCACATGCGAATACTCTGATCCCGCTGTTTTCATGGCTGGGTGAGTCTGTCTTTTCCCAGCGTGGAACCCGTGGAAAAAGAGTCCCAAGCAACTTCCAGGAAGAATATTCTTTCTAGTGCTTCCTTATTTCTGCCATCTTCTCTTTAAAAATGGAGGGAAACTGAGGCCAGAGAGGGCAAGTCGTTTGGCCTGGGCCCTGCAGCAGGACAGTGGAGATCCAGTAGGAGCAGCTGTAGGAGCCTGACCTGCATTGAGGCTTGGGAGGTGGGAGGTGACTTGGGAGTGTGACTACAGCAAAGTTCGGTCAGTGCAGTGTCCCATTTTACAGTGGGGGAAATCGACTCAACCACGGTCTCATCCCAGGAACTCGCAGATCCCACAGCCTGGAGGTGCTCAGGCTTGGAGTTGCAGCCCTGGGCTGGCCTCCATGTTGCTGGGAAATTCCGGGTTGGCAGCTGCCGTCTGCAGAGCAAAGCTCATTCAGATTGTAACTGCAAAATAAAAAAGTGAACTTAATAAACAGGGTTCTGTGCAGATGCCCAGGGCCAGCCTTTCCCTGCAGCCACTGAGAGCATGGGGCTGCCTGCCTGGGGGCCTTGCCTGCTGGTGTGCGGCCCTGGGCCAGCCGGCCAGCAGCCCAGCCTGGCCTCCTCTGGCCCTGCCCCATCCTGCTGACACAGGCTGTCCTGGCCTCTCACCTCCCGCTCCCCTCCCTCCTGCTGGCAGGCTGAGGGTAACAAGATGCCCTTTGTGTGCAGGTTGGGCCAGCAGGGGAGGGGGCTGCGGGCAGACTCCTGCGCTGCTTCTCACTGCTGAGTCACAGCTCCTGCCAGGATCTGGGGACAGAGTTGCAGGTGACTGGCCAGGTGGCACGGAGCCCAAGACCTTGGAGATGACCTCAGACAACCCTTTCTGAGCGTGACAGGGGAAACCAAGGCTCAGCAAGGGGAAGGGAATGTCCCATGGTTGGCTGGTAGAGGGTCTCAAGAAAAGGCACTTCTTCCTACAGTCTGAGGGTTTCAGGCTGGTGGTGGGGTCTCCCTGGTGCCCTTGCTTTTTCCAGAATAGCTAGTGTGCCAGGTATGTGCACACACAATCCCGTGTCCATGTGCTTGTGAGCTTGAGCATGTGGTTATGTGGGTTAGTGTGTAAGTGTGTTTGTGTCCCCAGGGTTCCCCATGCCTTCTCCTAGGACACCCAGGCCTGTCCTCAGTGGCACTGCCCCTTCCATGTAGTTTCCAGCCATGGAGGTAGGTATCTGTGACAGGTGGCTTAATACCTCACAACCAACCCCTTGAATACAAGATGAGTCTCTGTCTCTGTCTCTCTCTCTGACTCTGTCTCTGTCTCTGTCTCTCTCTCTCTCTCTCTCTCTCTGCCCTCTTGCACTGTGCATTGTGGAGCTCATAAGTGGGGGCCTGACTGGAACTGTAGATGCTAAGAGCACAGGCCCTGGAGCCAGGTGGTCTGGTTTTGAATCTTGTTTTGTCACTGTTAAGCAAGTTACTTTCTCCATTTTCCTCATCTGTAAAATGGGATTGTAACAGGCTTGCCTCACCTTGGGTAGGTGTTGGGTTTATACCTGTGAGCTTCTCAGAATAGTGTGTCATCTATGGTAGATCCTTTTGGAACATTGGTTATTATTATAGAGTCCCAAGCAACTTCTAGGAAGAATATTCTTTCTAGTTCTTTTGAGCCCAAGAAAGTCCGAGTGGCCTGAAGTGACTTGGGGCTTGCAGCCCAGTAGCGTGAAGGGCCAGTTCCTTGGTCACTGATCAGCAAGTAGCAGAGGGTGGGGATGGTTCCTGAAAGGAGGTGCCCAGAATTCCCTTCCTGCTCGGCCCCCTCTGAACCCATGCTGTTTGGTGCTGGCCTGGCTCCTGCACCTGGCTTTCCTGAGCCTCTTGGCCAGGTCCCAACAGAAAGGGTAGGATGGCCTGGTGGCTGGTGCTCCTCCCCTTCTGATGGGCCTCTGGTGGCCCTGGTGGGCGGCAGGCTTCCTGTTGCTGTGGCTGTGATGCCCCACCTAGTGCCGGGAGGGCCATCTGGGCCAAGGGCTCCGAGGGGGCCTGCCAGCCATCTGCTTGCTTGGCGCTGGCTGCTTCCGAAAGG
The DNA here is from genome assembly GCF_034190915.1 of Cavia porcellus. NCBI lineage: Eukaryota > Metazoa > Chordata > Mammalia > Rodentia > Caviidae > Cavia > Cavia porcellus. Next base: position 35,994,867 of record NW_026947511.1, on the reverse strand, counting down.
CAGCAGGGCGTTGCAGGGCTGGAGCTGTGGGAGGGGCCGGGCCTGTTTCTGGTCTGGACAGCCTGTCGGGCCCCAAGCTGCCATGAGAATGCCTGGTCCCAACTTCTTGTCCTAATTCTGCCCATGGCAAAGCCTGGCAGAGAAATCACCCTCCTGGCTATAGGCTTTCTGCCACTTAACGGGCAGACTGCCAGTCAACACTACCTCAAGGCCCAGGAGCTGACTGGGGGACACACTGGGTCCTCGGAGGGTCTCCCACTTGGACCTGGCCTCAGTCCTGACCCTGAGGCCCCCACTGGGGAATTAGGCACACCAGGAGCACTCAGGTACAGAGCGAGATCTCTCCCCCAGTGGCAACCTGGCCCTGTGCCGGGTGACACCAGTGAGGGAGACTTCGCCAGAGAAGGAGGTTGGTTGGGACCAAGGAGGCAGCTTCTCCACGGGTGCCTGTGGACATTTGTCACCACTTCAGGATCTGCATTGCTCCTGAGCATCAGCACATGCCTGATGCCGGGCCAGGGTCGTGGATGGTGGCCATGACAGTCAGAGTAGGAGTAACTCACTCGTGACAGTCCCCACCGACAGTGTGAAGAACTCCAGGGTGGGATGTCCTAGCAGGAATTGCAGCTCAGCCCTGGGGCCAGGAGGAGCCTCTGAGGTGCTGTGACTGAGACTTGAGGGGGGATGTGGTGCCTTCCACCTCTATAGTCCCCTTCTGAAATCAGAGGTCACCGTAGTCACTGAGTGGACAAGGGAACCCGATTCTCAAACAGATAAATGCACAAGTGGCTTTTCTGTGGTCCTACCAAAGATGGGACAGAGCTGGCATCTCAGTTCCAGAGTGCCCTGGGCCCCTCTGGTCTCCGGCTTCCAGGGTGTTCCTGCTCTTTGTGAGCTGCTGACCTGTCCGTGAGGTTGGGGGCTGTCCTGAGGATGGGAACCCACATCCTGTGGGGGATGGAATGGGCAGTGGTCTGCCTGGATGCACTTTTATCACTTCTGTCCAGGGTCAATCAGGGTGACCTGGGCTTGTGACGCCTGGAAAAGCCCCACCATCCTGCCCTGTGGAACTCTGGTCAGGCTTGTGGGCTCCAGGAGGGCTGCCCTGGGGTTCTCTCTGCCCTCCTCTCTCTCTCCTGTGAGGATCCACAAGTCCTTGGAGGTCCTCCTCCGGGGGTGATCTTGGCTGTTATCTGACTCTGTCCCCATAACCCTGCCCAGTTGCTCCTGATCCTCTACTCGAAACTTAAACAACTGACTAAACACCTCCATGTCTCGCCAGCCCCTCGCTGCCATTCCTGCCTCATCCTCCTCCTTGGTCCACAGATGACCAGCTGGCCCCCTGGCTGGGCGCCCTGGTCATGCCTACATTTCTGGCTCTCTCTCCATGCATCTGCCAGCAGAGAAGCACATAGGGAATCAGATCGTGGCCCTGCAGATTCAGCTCAGCTCAGGGCTTCAGATGCAGCCCTGGCCAGCTTTGGGCTCCTTGCTCTGCTGTGCCTCAGTGTCCCTAGCCTCCATCTCGGGATTCCAGCTGCCTGAGGTGTCTACCCTGCAGCTGGCCCTTTTCCACCTGGGCTCAAGGGCTCATGGGTGACCCTGTGCACTCCTCTCCCATTTCCCTGTTTTACTTTGTCCAGAGCCCATCCTTGATTTGCAGCTCTCTCTTCTACCCCACCCAGAGTGCAAGCTCCGAGGTCTAAGGCCACTTCCCATCCTGTCCCATCCGTCCAGAACCTGGCCAGGAAGGTACTCAAGGAGTAAATTTCTCCAGTGCTGCAGCTCATATTTGGAAAAAAGGGACCTTGGTCTTTTCTTTACCAGCTTCTTGGCATGGCCAGAAGTTTTCTGCTCAGTGCCAGCTTGCTGTCCCTTGGTGGCAGGGTGATCATTTCCCCAAAGGCATTGCGTCTTGTGGACCATTGGCCATCAGACTTATTTTGGCCTGCAACCAGGTTTTTGGGGTCTCCCCCTGAATCTAGTTCTGCTCCTTTAGGTGACACCTCTACAGAAGCTTTGCTCCAATATTTAAAATGGGAGAGAGGGTCCTGGGTTCCATTTGGCTTTATCCTACTTCCCTTTGCTCAGCTGCATCCTGTGGAATCCTGGGGCCTCAGTTTCTCCTCTGGCAGTGCTGAGAATCGCATCCTTCAGGCCACACCAGGGCAGGAGAAGGTGCTGACCTGTGTGCCTAACTGGATGCTTTTCAAGTGCTCTATTTGTGCAAACCGTCCTCCATGATTCTTCACTGTTCTGGGGTGTCTCGTCTCCACTGCTGCGTCTTCCAAAGCCAGTAAAACTGGAAGGAAGAGGCCAGCTGCTGAGGTGGGCCTGGGTCGCAGGAGGGAGAACGGAAGATTAACGGGTTCTGAGAGCTCCTGCAGTGATTTATGGCGTTCTGCCTTTTGGAAGATATTGCAGGGCAAGATTGCCCAAGGTCAGCGCCTCTGCTCTGCAATCTCTCATGGAAAGGCGGAGGAGAAAATGGGTGCAGTTTCCAATTTTTTAAGGAGCTGGCTCAGACTCAGCCCTAGACATCAGGGAAAGGCAGCTGACTGCCTGGCGGTCCAGCCACATCCCGAAAATGCCTGGACAGGGAGAGAGAAGAAGCAGCCATTACTCCAGGAACCGCTGTGGGTGCCAGGCCCCGGGCCAGGAGCCAGGAGCCAGGAGTCAAGAGCCAGGAGTGTGTCTGGCCCTTGGGAAAAGCCAGATGTTATCCTATGGATTTTATGTGATTGATTCATTTAATGAATTTAATCCTAGCTCCATGTCTGTGAATCAGAATTATGTGCCCATTTTAAAGACTGGTTACCTGGGGCCCAGGGAGATAAAATAATGTGCCCAAGGTCTCACAGTTCACAAGGACTTTATTTAATCCCAGACTTACAACTTCTTAGGGACAAGGATCATTGTTACCACCGGTTTTCCATGCTGTGCAACTTGGTTGATCTCTCTACTTGTTCTAAGCCCACCGAAGGAGTTGGGCTGGGAGCTGACAGGCACGTTGGAGCTGTTGACAGGGGAGGTTGGGAGGGATGGGGAGCCCCCAGAGTTGCCATGGGCACCTCTGATTTCCCTGCCAGTGATGTCTTAGTCTTTCCATGAATGCCCGTGTTTCCACATAGATCTGGAGGAAGAAGCTCAAATCCCCCTTAAATGTTCCTCTTAAGCTGTTGCCTTCGCTATCAGAGAGATGTCAGGAAAGAGTTAGATTAAGAGGCCATGTCTGGACCCCATCATCTTAGATCAGGACTCACCCCTGCCCCCCATGTCACAGGATGATTCAGACAAGGAGAAGTCCTGGGCTGGGGCCAAGACGTGAGCTGGCCCAGTATACTGGCCAGCCTCCAGCCTCCACAGGCCCCCCACCTTTCTCAGGACCCCTGCTTCCTCTCCCCTGCTGCTACCAGAGCCTCCTTCCTAGATGGATTAGGATGTGCTCAGAACCCAGAGCCCTGGAAGTCAGGGTCCTTGTCCCTTCGTGATGATGCCTGAGGGCCCAGTGTAGCTGTATCTATGTTGGATTAACCCGGCTTTGAGGGCAGAGAATGATATCTAGTCCCAGCCTTAACAATGATGCTCTCAGGGAACATGGTGCCATCCTAGGCTAGGTCTCACTTTCCCCACCTGTACAAGGGGTATATTAGTATGGTGTCTTGGTCAGCAGATGATGATAAAGCAGGGTGGTAGATAAGAAGATGCTCTGAACATGGTCAGATCTTGGCAAAGCCCAGTCACCAATAGCCAGTATGTCTCAATCTTCCAATTGTACTGAATCACTTGGGGTTCCTAAGATATACTGACATCTAGCTCCTTTTCCAGGTGGCTGAATTGGGCAGGAGTAAGACCAGGCACTGGGAGTGCTGAGTTCATTTTTATCTCAGGTGATTTGAAGTTGTGGTCAAGTGCAAAACCTTTGGGCAGCCCCTCTGGTTCTGTGCTTTCCTGCCTTGTTGGGTAGCAAGGGAGTTTGTAGGGCAACAGCAGGCCAAGGCTTTTCTCTTGGGTGCCTGTTTTGCTCTCTAGATTTACCCTACCACCTGCTTGTGTGGAATGTGGCCCTGCAGGTGTCTGGGGAACAGAAGCACCTGTGGTGTCTGCTGGCCTCCTTCTGTTTGCTGAGGTTGGCTTGGAGAAAAAACAGGTATGGGAGACTCAAGCCTGGCCCCTCCTCTATACACACTCAGGTGGGAGTCTTTTCTGTCTGTGATCCCATCTCCAAGTCCAGGGAAGGAAGTGAAGGGAAGAGAGTGTGACCGGGCACCTTTCACTGCTCAGAGCTTTGCATGGATACCACTTACAGAAGAGAAACTAAGCCTCTGACCTTGTCACGGACTTACCCATGGCTTACAGGTTACAGGTACAAAATGGGAGCAGAGTCCAGCTTTGCCTGCCTTCTGAGCCCCTGCTGTAGGAGGTGGATGATTAGGGGAAGGTGTGGGCAGGTGCCACTCAGTGCATGCAGGCAGGACTAAGGCGGGAAGGGTCAGAGTCTGGGACCACAGTGGGTCTGTTACCAATCTGCCTGGGGTTCTTCTGCTCAATTCAGATGGGAATCATGATTGACAAAGTGCAGCGTCGCTAGCAGGCTTGAAGTCATCAATTGACACAAGCCAGCTGCTGGACGCTGCTGCTGCTGCCTCTCACCCTCTGATGCCAACTTGGGCTGGACACTGAAGATCAACTCTATTGGGTCTGGTTGTTGGTTGATCACCTTTGGAGCTCTTTGGTGTTAACAGCTCTGAGTGTCTTTTGCTTTTTGTCTTCGGCAACCACTGCCCTGCTCACATTACCCAGGATAAAAGTCTCAAAGAAATTCACTGGACTTTTGGAACCCACAGTACCCAAGAAATAAATCACGAACATATTTAGAAGAACACTAAAGCCCTAGATATTCAGGGCCTGTGCTTCAGCCTGGTGAAGCCCAGTATCCAAGAGGGAGCCCTCCTAGATTAAAACTCGAGAAGTGGCTTGGAAGCACTGTCTGTTTAGCAGCTGCAGGCCTATGCCAGTGAGGGGCAGGGCTGAAAGCTGGCTATGAATGTTGGGCATGCAGGTCCTTCTCCTCCTGGATACTTTTTTCCTGCTTCAAAAATGCAACAGTTAGCTGAAGTGTCAGAGTAAAAGAGCACTGCCGGTCTGGCTACATGCATGTTGGAGCAGTGTAGAGTGGTGAAGGCTGTTTGCAAGCCAGCGAGGGCCCTGAAACAAACTGTGCCACTCCACTGGGGACCAAGGAGGAGCCAAAGCAGGTGAGGGAGGGGCATGCTGGCTGCTGCCTAGTCACGCCACTTCTGCTCAGGGAAAAATGAGCTGGACAGGCGCTTCTCATCTGCCTCAGGTCCAGGGTTGTTCCTGTCTTTTGCTTTTTTTTCCCCTCTCTCCTTTGGATTCCCAAGTAAAGGACAGCCCTAGATGTCCAGAGCAATGGACAGGTACTTACTTTCTTGTAATCTTGGGATCAAGTCCAGCGGTCTGTAGTTTGCAAGCTGCAGAGCTGGGCTGGGCTGGGGACATGCCTCCCATTCCATTTTGTTAGCTTCTGGAGTAATCAGGTGAAAAGGGATGAGATTTTCACAGTCAGCCTCAAACTCTGGTTGGATCTGAAGAGGTCCAAATAGTCTTGGCCACTTCAGGACCTGTGACCATATGAGTGAGGTAGTCAGGAAGAAAATTCCATCGTGGCGGAGGTCTTCAATGCTAAGCTATGGCAATCAACTTAAGAGTAGGCTCAGGAATGGTGGTCTAATCCCTGTTTTTTCCAGGTCTTTCATTAAGTTGGAGGTGGAGTCTCTATGCTAACCAGCCTTGTCTTTTAACCATCTGTAAAAGGGGGCTTCTAGAAGTTATTGTTAAGGAAAGTTCAAGGTGTAGCCTTATAGGCAGAGTACACAAAGGCATCTATCCATCCATCCACCCATCCACCCTTGCTTCCTCCCAGGCATCCACCGGGGCTTCTGCACTCCTTTGGTGAGCTATCTCTGAGCAGATCCTTGCAGATAGAGATGAGTCACGATTTCTGCTTCCAGGGACTTCTAGTTTCATTGGGGCCGCCCATCCCGTGAATATAGTGGCCAGCAGTAGTTCAGTCTGGGTTGTTGGGGCAGCTTTCACCAAGGAAACTGGTTTGAGGTGCCAGATGGGGAGGGAAAGGAGGGACGTCTCAGGCAATGGGCATGACAAAGGTCCAGTGGGGTGTGGGGTTTGGAGTATTTAGGCTGAGTGTCCTGACTGAGATTTGGCAGGACCAGGATTGAAGCTGTGGGTGGGGGTTTCTGAGCCAGGGTGGAGTGTGCTGCCGGATTCTGCTTCAGGTGGGTGACTCAGTGGGGCAGGGAGGGGCAGTGGGCATCACTGGGCAGGCCCAGGCAGGAGATGGGGCTGCTGGGATTGATATACTGCTTTGTCCTGTTCCCCCCAGGAGAATGCATCTTCTCTCTCTGCCCAGCTCTCCTGTCTTTTGGGGGGTCAAGAGGCCTATCCTACCCAAATGTGAAGCCGAGCAGCCTGGCCCTTGTCACTCCCATTCAGTCACGGGAAGGAGCAATACTATCATTTGCATTTAAAAACCTTTATCTCCCCGCATCTCCCTTTAATAAGAGCCAATTACACCTCTGCCCCAAACTGCAGGTTGCCTGCCTGTCATGGACTTTCATCCTGTTTGGGGTGGGGAGAAACTGCTCCTTTAAATGTCACATTTAGCATATGCAAATGAGGAGATAATTGTCCCTAATGGAAAAGGAACTCACCTGCTTGCTGTGAGTTCCAGACAAAGCAGACATTGATGAAATGGGCATCCGGGTGAGCTCAGGGGTCTGCTCTCTGTCCTGCCTCAGCCGGTGCCCCTGGCCTTGCCTACCCCTCTCCCTCATCTAGAAGATGGCAGTGCCAGTTGGAAAGTGACATATTTAGAGATCTTTCTTTTATTTAGCACCAGGCCTAGAGGGTGGAGAGACTCGTTCAAGGTCAGAGGCTGGGCCCAGCTTCAAGGCAAATCAAGGTGGAAGTGTGTAGCAGCCCACGGGCCAGGAAGTGAGTCCCAGTAGTTGGGTGATTCTGCAGCCAGGCAGACAGGACTCGAGGCAGCATTGGGGTCTAGTGCGTTCTGGCACTGCATCTCCTCAGGGGATGATGGTTTCCAGTGTGGGAGATGTGCTTGGTAATCTGGAGGCTGGGGCTGGCAGGAGCTGGAGAGGGCAGGAGCTTTGGAGACCATCTTAGCCGCTGGCCTAGGAAGTGTCATCTCTCTTCATTTTGTTACAGGCAGCTGAGTTAGTTAGAAATATTATAGGCAGTGAGACAGGGCAAGGTCCTCAAAGGAGCCAGTGCAGAAGCCCAGATACCTTGCAACTGTGAGGGGGAGACAGACACTTTCTGCTGTGGGCCAGGCCTCAAGACAAAAGATCAAACAAATGCATGCTAAGGACTGATATTCTAAATAGTTCCCTATCACCTTGAGGAAGCCAGGAGCCACCCTCCTAACCTGCTAGCGAAGAGTCATTGCTCTCTAAAAATGCATGCTTCCTATGTGACTCCCTTCCCGACTTGTCCCCAATTTAATCAATTTTACCTGAACTATTTTTTTTCCTTTTTTTTTTGGTACAGGGGATTGAACTCACGACCACCATTTACAAGGCAGGCGCTTATGCCACTGAGCTAAATCCCCAGCCCCTTGTTTTGTTTTAGTGCCAGAGATCGAACTCACGACCTTGCCTTTGCCAAGCAGGTACTTATGCCACTGAGCTAAATCCCTGAACTATTAATCTTATTGGCTAACTATAGTTCTGTCCTGCTTTATGCCCATCTGCCTTGTGAGTTCCCAATTTTCTCACCTTGAACCCATTCCACCCCATGGTTTTACTCTATAAAAGTCCCTGGAAAAGACAGAGTCCTTGGCAACCCGCTTGGGACCCCTTCTGTCTCTGTCAGACAGAAGCTTCCTTTCTCTCAATAAATATATTCTAATCTTAATCTCCATTGTTCCTAAAATTCATTCTTTGATTTTAGAGAAGACAAACTTAACGACATAGTAGGTTGGGAGTTTCATTCTCCTGTATCACTTTCTGGTTATGTTCATTTCAAAACCAAGAGCAGAGGTGGGATGCATGCAGAGGGGTGAACTCTCTGTCACAGGCAACACACAAGCACAAGAGCCCTCTAAGTGTGCCATGGTCAGAGTGGGGATTTCTGGGAGGAGGGAAGCTTTCTTTGAGAATGAGTCCTGCCTGGCCCGCCTTCAGGATTTGAGCAGGAATTCACAGAACCTAGAGATACAGCCTGACCTGCTCCAAGAATCCTGTTCTCCAGTTCTAGAGTCAGGGTTAGGATTGTCCCATCCTGGATCCTGCTTGGCCTCAGAGCCCAGTCCCCAACCCTGGGGAAGCATTGGTGCTGTGGAACTGGAAGACCTGCAGCGGAGTCCTGGACTGTCCTCTTAAACATCAAGTCCCCTGGGGGTTGCACATCCTCAACAGTGGACTGGACATTGATTGCCACAGCTGCCTCCTTCTGGTGTCAGATGGACACTGCCAAAAGGCATACATGAGGCCTTGCATGTGGAAGGGACTCTGTAGGGACTCGTTTGACAAATCACCTGCTCTGTTCCCTGCCCCTTACCTGTGGAGGGGCCCAACTGCTGCTCATGGTCTACACACCACTCCTGTGCGGCTGCCCTGTTGCCTCTTGCTGGGTCCCCCAGATGGCCAGCTTAGCTCAGCCCACTTTGCTGCTGGCTGAGTCAGGAGTGCTGGTGACTTTGGAGATGTGACACTAGAAATCTCCAGTCATCTTTCCCAGATTTTCTGAGGAGTCTCAGAGGATAAGCAACTTACTCTGGGTCACACAGTGAGGTCAGGGCTCAGCTGACTCTCTCCAACCTCAATGGCCTCATGCTTCTGTTGTCATAGTGGGGTACATCTCTGTGGGACATGGATGGCACAGCTACTCCAAGCTGAGATCATGGCCCTTGATACCCAGGCAGTGTTGGTCACAGACAAGGAACAGAAGATGGGACTTTGATCTGATGTGGGCCAGAGCCAGAAATGCACAAGTGCTTTGTTAAATTGCTGAGACCGGGGATTAGTTGTTCCTGCAATAAATTTTAGCCCATGCTGGCCGATTCCAGAGACCATGCAGATAACTTCAGTATGAAAAAGGGTGAGTTTCAGGCCCTGCATAAATAGGGGTAGTGGATCTCACCAGAAGCTGCAGGCAAATGCATAGACCTCAAAACACCATGCTGGGTCAGTAACACCCATTTGTTGGTGACTCAGTCAGGGCCAGTGATATAGCTTTTTCTTCTGCGGGTCTCAAGGATGGCAGGTATGGGCCTCAATGGGTACCCTTTGTACAGTGTGAAGACTTCTAGGATGTGCAGACAAGGGTTGGACCAGAATTCATCTCCAGTTTGCTGAAGCCAATGGCCAGGCAAGTAACCAGGGCTCAAAGCCCTGACTGCAGTGGCTTTCTCTGATGTCTCCTGGAACGGGGGAAGCCCCAGGTGCGATAGCACAGGGAACGGCAGCCTTCTTGCCTCATCTGGAGGCCCACAGCTGGGCCAGCTGTTTCTGAGGGAGCTGCTGGGTGCTGGAAGGAAGGCCAATGGCTGGTGGACTGTGCTGGGTCACGGCGTGAGTCCTGATCTCCCGTGAGAACATGGAAGGAGCTTCCTCCCAACTCTGGGCTCTTCAGCCTGTCTTCAAGGCTGCCCGGAAGCTGACTCTCTGTGATTAATGTGCACTTCCCCTCCTCAGGGACCTGCGCTGAGGGATGGATGGGATGTGGCTTTGGCCATTGTGGGCAGCACTGGGGTTTGGGGAGCCTTGGAGCGTGGGCTGCAGCTGTTTACTGTGAGAATCTCACTTGCAGATGTGATACTGTTCGGTGGGACCCAGTGAGAAGCCAGTGCCATCATCCTTCCTCGATCAGGCTGCTTTATGCCTGGAGAAGTACTCATACCTGTAGTCTTCTCTCAGATCTGCTCTGCCTCCAGCCGTCTCCAGAGGTTGGTGAAGTTTCTTCCTGCCCCTGCTGCCCCTGCATGTGGATCTCCAGGCCTCTGTTACTCAAGCCAGTGCGGTTTTGGTTTGGGGGTTGAAGCAACATTGGGCTCAAGCTCAGGCTCCAATTATCCTGGGCAGTGGAATTTGGAGCTAGGAGAGGCGAGGCTTGGAAGAGCTCTGAGCTAATGGAAAGAGGGAATTGTGAGCCCCTCCCTGCTTAGCTCATCTCGGGAGCTTGGCCGGCCCTCCCTCTTCCTAGAGTGCAACCCTGGGTTCCAGGATGTGAGCTCAGCTACATTGGGTGGAGGTCCTCCTTCTCCCTCAGATTCTTTCTGTACTTCCCCCACAGGGGCCTGTAAGAGCTCTCTTCGTCTGGAATGAAATGTAAAGGGTGGAAGCTGGGTGCCTCCTCAAGGTACTGGCTGGATGTGTTGAGATCAGAGAGTAGACAGGGCCTCAGTACACTGTCAGTGCTGAGCAGTTTTGTGCTTATTGACATGAGTAACTCATTCATTTCTCCTTTCATTCCTTCATTAATTTATTCATCTTCCAATCAAATCAATCGCCCATCCATTTATCATACATCCATCCATCATTCAGGCACTCATCCATCCACTCATCCATCCATCTATTACATTATGCAGTCATTGTCCTATCTATACAAGCATCTATCTTAGCATCCATTCAGCTAGGAATAAAAGCTATGTATCTATCCATCCATCCACTCATTTATCCATGAACCTATCCATTTATCTATCTATTCACCCCTCCAGTCACCCTCCTCTCTATCCAAACACCCATCTATGTGTTACCTATCCATCCATCCATCCATCCATCCATCCATCCATCCATCCATCTGTCCATCCATACCCATTATAATCTTGGTGAGTATTTGCTTTGGGTCAGCCTCTGTGATCATTGCTAGGATACAGAGGCAAACAGTTCAGTAGCTCTGTCCTGTAAGTATTCTAGGTCTGGTGACCAGATATTCATGTAAACACCAGTGTCTCCTCAACCATATCACATTATAGCAAACTTGAAAGTTGCTTCATGAATCCACCTCAAATGACCCCTCCGTTAGGCCACTTTTTCTGGATTAACCATGTGGCATGGGAACATGACAGAGGGAAGACAGGCCACAGGGCATTGCTGGGAGCTGTAGGAGGCTTTATGAAGGCAGAGCTCTGTAAACAACCCTGTAGCTGTGGGGCCGGAGGAGAAGAGACCCTCTAGAGAGTTAACTGGAGAGTCACACTGAGCGGTTGAAGAGGGCCTTGAATGCCAGGATGAGGCTCTTGATACCATGCTATAGACCCTGAACACCAGACAGCTGTGGGAAGCAAAGGCCAGGCCCTTTCACACGTGTGCTTTTAGAAGATCATTGAGGCAGGCAGAACTGGGTTTGGATCCAATCTGCCACTTTCTCATTTTGTGGCCTGGGATCTATTTCCTTTTCCTCAAAGAACAGCGAGTTAACCTCATTGGGCTGCTGTGAATTACAAACATATTCTGTCTGAGTGGTACCTGGCATGGTTCTTGACACATAGCAGGTGCCTGAAAAGCACCTGATTCTGGGCTCAATTGGGACCTGGCTGGAACTGGAGATTGGGATTTCTGCTGCTGGTTCCAAGTCACTGTGTGCTGAACTCACTTTCTCTCCATAGGCTTTTTTTCTTACCCAAGAAACTACCTCCATGACTTGTTGGAAGGAAGGGAGGGACACAGTGATGACAGAGCCTGGAAAGTTGTCTGGGCTGCAGACGCAGCGGTGGTACTCGATCCAGTTAACCAATGATGCCCTGGCTCAGGAAAGGTCTCAGGAACTGCATAGTGACCCAGGGGCACTGGCACCTGGCCACTTGAAACTCTCCACCAGTGTGGCTCCCAGGAGCAGCGGGCCTGGGCGAGACCTGACATGTTGATGTGCTCGGCAGCCCGCCTTGCTCAACGCCCTGGCTCAGGGCCACCTCTGCCAGCTGCAGGACTGGGGCTGTTGTCCACCACGCCTGCCTGACACTCTACCCTGACCTTGGCTGCTGCCCAACCTTGGATTCAGATGCACCAGGGGAGAGGTCAGAGAAAGATGTGTTTGAGAGAAGAGCTTCATCTTTAACTCCCCCTGCCCATCTGTGGGCAGCCGGAAATAGAGCAAGGAGGGCCACCATTGAGCCTCTGGGATATGACAATACTGGCCCCACAGGAATTGTCTGGAGGTCAAGTGAAGGTGGGGGAAGGAGTGTAACTTTGCAGAGTGTAACTCACCCATGGTTGGTGCCTAAGGTAACAGTAGAGTCATACCTACCCAGCACTTGGCCTTGCTCTCAGCAACAGCAATACAACAATGTCCTTCAGCAGAAACAGAAGACAGATCTGCAGGAACACTTTCCAGAAGGACATACAGGCTTCTGGGAAACCAGGAACCAGAGAGATAATGGCAGTAGCTGAGACCCGCATGCCATCTCTTGTCATCCAGCTGTTGGTGAGCTGCACACACACACACACGCACACACACACACACACACACACACACACACACATAGGACACAGGACACAAATATGCATTCAGATGACACAGACACTGTGTTAGTTTTCTGTCACTGTGGCAAGATACCTGAGAAAATCAACTTAAAGAAGGAAAGGTTTATTTGGGGTAAGTTTTAGAGGTTCAGGGTATGCTCAGTTTGCTCTGTTGTTTGCAGGCAAAGCAGACACATCATGGAGGGAGCAAGTGGTAGAGGAAACTGCTCATCTCTTGGCAACCAGGGAATAGAGAGAGACAGACAGAGACAGAGAGAGACAGATAGAGAGAAAGAGAGAGAGAGACAGAGAGAGACAGAGAGAGACAGAGAGACAGAGAGAGACAGAGAGAGAGACAGAGAGAGAGAGAGAGACAGAGAGACAGAGAGAGACAGAGAGACAGAGAGAGAGAGAGGAGTCTGGTCTAGGGGCAAAATGTACTTTTCAAAGCCATGCTCCTATCTTAACTAGGCCCTACCTCTGAAGTTTCTATCTCTCCCCAATAATGCTTTTGAATTTATGTACCTGTCACTGGATTACTATTGCTGATGAAGTCAGAGTCCTCCTGGCACAATCACCTTTCAAAGCCCATCAGCTGGCAACCAAGCCCCCAGGAGATATTTGAGATCCCAGCCATAACATATGACACAATGGATGGTCCACACGTATCTCCAGGGTTCACACACATGTATAAACAGATGTGCCAACCTGAGTCTGCAAGCCACACCCTCACAATCATCCCCTTCACAGATGATGTAGTTTCCTGGGTGAAGGTACCCTACTTACTTGTGTTGACCCTGATCCTCCTGCAACAGAACATTCCAGAATACTCTAACCTGGTAAATTTGAAGCTCTTTAGATCTGGAGAAGGAGGGAGATATTGTGTAGACTGCTCCTGTCCACCAGCCTGACCTGCTTACTTGGAGACAGGAAAGCTGAGGTGCAGAGGGGCAGGGAACATGCCACACTAGCTCTGTGACCTTGTCTGAGTCAGGCTTCTTGTCACGATCTTGAACAGACCTCTTATAATCTGTCTCTTCTCTATTTTCTGCTCTGGCCTCAGGACCTAGAAACCCCCATGGTCACCCAGCTCCTCACTGGATTTTCTTTCATTTGGGACAAGAAAGACTTGAAATCTCCACTGTGGAAGCTGGAGATGATGGATGGGCCATCTAGCAGTGGGGCCAACCAACAGGCCAGAAGGACACTGCTATTCCTAGAAACTGCTGTCCAAGGCTGGTTTGCTTCTAGCTCACTGGCATGTCCTGCTCAGAGCCTATGGGTGACAGTCTTTGCAAGAATATTTGATAGCTGAGAAAAAATGATCACCCTTCAAAAAGGACTGCAGAATCAGAATTAATTGATGTTTAATTGAATATGTGCATAACGTAGCATCATGTCAACTTGTTAAATTGAACTCATCTTGGTGCCTATGAAGTTATATATAAATGACATCCAAAGTGGGTCATAGGTGCATCCTGATGTGTTTATTTTGATGCGCTGTGACATTCTACAGCGAGAAGGTGGAGGGTTATGAAGATTTAAGACCAGCTCAATTGGAGTAGTGTGGATTAGGGATGCTGCCTACAGCTGAACTGTACCTTCTGATTGTCCTGCTGACTGACACCTGCAGGGGACCACTTTGGGCAGCTGAGTATTATGAGCGCCCTAGATAGATAAGCTGGGCTCTGGACTCCTCTGATCTGACACATTAGATTCTTTCTGACAATTGGGGACGCCCAACACTCATGTGGTAGCTCAGTGTGTTCTGGTCATCCCAGCCTGTCTCCTTGGGCTGAGGATGTGGGTAAGGGGAGGCAGGGCATCCTGGGGAAGAGAAAAATGGGAGGTTTAATCTTTGTTCTCATATTCAAGGCAACCCCAAGGCCCATGGTCAGAGCATTTGGGACACAGGAGCACTGGGTTTTGTGTGACTACAGGGAAAAATGACAGCTAATCTACTAAAAAACAGTATAATGTGGCTCACTTCTGCACAGGGCTAGGCCAAGGGCAAAGCAGTTTTAGGATCTTGAATTCATCTTGTCTTCACGCGGGGAGGTCAGGATTAGTTTACATGCATGGGGATGGGGCCAAGTAGGCTTAGGAGCACTGAATGAGTCAGGAACTTGCCGCTGAGAAAGGACAATTCTGGCCTGAGGCCAAGCCCTCCTGACTCCTGACTGAGTGGAACCCTAGCTCCACCCTCCCTCACGCCACCCGCAGAGCTATTGTGCCAAAAGCACAGATCATTCTAGACTCTGCATTTGTCCATGTCTGCCACCTCCACTAGAGGACCCCCTATTGCACAGCTAGTGTGAGACCCCTGCCCTTGTAGGGGCAAGTGGTAATGACAAGGGCCGTGGACTCTGTAGTACATCCTCTTTCCGGGGCTGAAACTGGAGCCACGTGACTGGTCCTGGCCAATAGGCTGTGAGCAATTAGATACGTTCCTTCCAGGTAAGGCAGAGCCATTTATCCTAGTGGAGCTGGGCTCCAGAGTTCCTGATTCCTCTGGCCCAGGGAGCCATGGATTTTTTTGTATTTTTAATTTGATGTGGGAGCAGTTGTGGGAATTTTACGTTTAGAATTTCATGAAACTTTTCATAGAAAGGGCCTCTCGAATTGCACAAGTTTTTACCCACAAAACCCGGATGTGCCCCTGTGGTCAGGCAGTTAAAGAATGTGTACCTCCTGATGCAGTTCTCTCTCATTCTGCAATGGCCTTGGAGGTCAGCCAAAGCCACAGGGTGAAGGAGAGCTGCCTGTAGGAAACGGGCCCTCATGTGAGTAAGGATCAGGCTGTCCTGGTGTCTTAGTGCATATTCTGTTCCTATAACAAAGTACTTTGGACAGGATAATTTATAAATAATAGATATTTATTTCATGGTCTCATCTAATCCTAATCATTTCTAGAAGGCCCCATCTTCAAATACTATAAATGCATAACTTTAAGGATTAAGTTTCCAATACATGAACACATTCAAATTATAGCATCTGGAAAGGCACTGAGATTTGGGGATGTATTTGTTACAAAGCATAACACACATTGATGACTCATTCACAGAGGAGAAAGAGGTTTAGGCTTTCTCATTGGGAGCGGGTAGTGTAGGTGCTCATAAAGATATGGTGGAGAGGTAGAGACTAGAACAATATGACCGATGGTGTGTGGACTCCAAATTCAGTGGTCTGAACCTGGGAGCCTTGTTTTAAATCCAGATATCCCAGAAATCACAGTGGTCAATGCTTCTCCCAGGGAACCCTCAGATCGAGGCGAAAGAGCTTGAGGGCTAAACTCACAGACTAGAGAAACACAGTGTGGGAAATCTGGGGGTAAATGAAAGTAGTACCCAAAGCTCATCACTCCCAAAGTTGACCTCATGGAAGGTCACAGGTCACTGGCCCTGGACAATTTCTTCTCTCAACTTGATGGGACTTGGGAACAGTTGATCAGGCTTGGTTTCTGAGGCTACTATTTCCTACCACAGCTCTGGAACCTGCGTGGTCACTTCTGAGAAAGGGGGACAGCAGTGGTTCTGGGCAGCAGGAGGCTGTGCTCTGGGGTTCTGACTCTGCCAATTTTTGGCTGCAGGGGAGAAGCTGCCTGTGTGCCAGAGAGGGCAAGTGGATGAGAGTTCTATCTGTCATCTAAAGCAGGGTTGTCCAGTCCCCAGAACTGAGTTATACAGCAGGAGGTTACTGGTAGGTGAGTGAGTGAAGTTTCAGGGGCAGATTCTCACAGGGGCTCAAACCCTCCTGGCAGCTCCAGATGTCAGGGATCTAAGTTGTCTGTTCCTTATGAAAATTTAATGCTGGGTGATCTGAGGTGGAGCTGAGGCAGTGATGCTAGTGCCAGGGAGTGGCTGCAAATACAGATTCACATCAGCAGAGAGCTTTGACTACACTAAACCTATAATAAACCAGTTGCTTGCAGAATCATACCAAAGTCCTATCAGTGAATGGCAAGTGACAATTAAGCTGCATTTGGTGGCATCTTTATAGGGGCAATGAGGTGATTCCCATTCTTCAAGCCTGCTTTGTGTAATATGTAATACCTGGCAATCTGACAAAGCCATGAAACCTTCAAAACTGCTTTGAACAACTACTGTGCTAAAAAAAATATTTAATTCAAATCTTTTGAGTTGAAACAAGTGAACATTAAGAACAGGAGCAATTATTGAAGGCTACTGCTTCATTAAATGTGTGTGCACTGAGATCATAATTGTGAGCGGCTAACTGTATTATTAAAGCTAAGAAGCCCTTTACTACTGGTGAGTTAATTCTGTCTGCTACTAAGGAGATTTCTGTAGTAAACTTTTAGAAGATGCTACAATTCAAAAGGTAGCAAATGTTCCTCTTTCCGTTAGCAGCAGAACTAGACAAATTGATGAAACATTGGGGAAAAATTGAGGCAAAACTGTTAGAGAACCAATGAGTCACAGTAGTATTCATGCCAGGTTTATGAGCCCACAAACACAGACAGGACAACAATGTTTGTTTCTGTATGATATGTTTTTCAGGAGGATGCACATGAAGATATATTACATATTCTTCTGTTACTGATCAACATCACAGCTGCAGAACTATTCAATGAATGATTAAATATCAGAGAAACTGAACTGGTCAGCATCAGCATATGTATGGACAGAGTAGCTACCATGAATGGATGGCTTTCTGGTTTCACTATTCTGGTCAAAAAGGTGACTTCCGAATGTGAGTCTACACACTGTGTCATTCAAAGAGGAATCTGAAAATGTGCAAAAAATGTCATCTGAATTTAACAGTATTTTGCAGAATGTGAATAAAATTATCAAGTGTATTAAAGAACATGCTCTCTACTTATATTTGTCTGGATAGTTCTTGAGCAGATTCATCCAGAACATAATGTTTTCTCTTACACAGTGCTAATGGCTTTCAAAAGGTAAATCACTAGCCAGAGGTTTTGAGTTATTAAAGTTGCTCCACAGATTTCTTTTAGAAAAACCAGTCACCATTGGCAGTAAATTTCAGGTACACAGAATAAGTCAAAAATTTGTTTACTTGTGTGACATATTCAACCTTTTCAATGAACTCAATCTACTACTTCAGGGAACAAATTACAAGTATGTTCAAGTCAGCAGATAAAATGAATGCATTCAAAGCCAAACTGGATTATGGGGTGGTGAGTGAACACTGGGATTTTTTGACAAGTTTCAAACATTAGGAGAGATAAGTACATGATCATTTATCTTAATTCAAAAGAACTTACAATTATATGTCAACCACAAAAGACTCCCAAAGTAGGAAGGATGCAGATATCTATAATCCATTTGTGGGTGAGCCAGGTGGATACACTTTGCCAAAATTGGACCAACTACTTGAGATAAAAAATGATGGTTATCTTGAAAGTGTATTTGAGGCAAATTTCAAATCACCAATACATTGTGGATGAAAGTCCAGGTGGAATATTATGAGACTGCCAAAAAACCACTGAAAAGTTTTTTTCCATTTCTGGCAAAGTATCTTTGTGAAACAACTATTTATTTTTTGGTAGTGACATCAACCAGAATGAGACTGTGAAGTAGACTGGACATAAGCAACACACTTTGAGTGTTACTGTCTCCCATCATCCCCAGATGAGACTATCTAAGACTAAATAAGCTCAGTGCTCTCACTGGTTCTGCATTGTAGTGAGTTGTATAATTATTTCATTATATATTACAGTATCATCATAGTAGAAGTAGAGTGCATAATAAATGCAATGTACTTACCCCCCCCAATTTGTGAGAAAATTTTCTTTCATTAAACCAGTTCTTGAAAAGTTGGAGACTGCTGATCTAAAGGCAGATTCCTCCTGCTTGTCTTCAAGCATGCACAGTGTAGCATTCAGTCTTCAACAGCTCCTGGGAAGAGCACGTGGGGCTGTGTCCTCTGTGTGTGTACTGAATCTCCCTTATCTACAGTTTTGCTCTCTGAGGTTTCAGGAACCCGTGATTGACCATGGTCCCTATATATTACATGGAAAATTCCAGAACAAAATCATAAGCTTTAAATCACATGCCACTCTGAATAACGTGATGAAATCTCATTGTTCTGTCCCATCCTTCCTGGAACAGATAGGAATCATCCCTTTGTCCAATAAATCCTTGCAGCATATGCTACCTGCCCCTAGTCACTTAGTAGCTAAATCAGATGACAGTCATAGTGTGGTGGTACTTGTGCCCAGGTAGCCTTATTTTACTTAATATTGGCCCTGAAGCACAAGACTAGGGATACCGGTGGTTTGCATATGCCAAAGAGGAGCTATAAAGTGCTTCCTTTGAGTGAAGAGGTGAAAGTACCATACGGAAGAGAGAGAGAGAGAGAGAGAGAGAGAGAGAGAGAGAGGCTACAGTCACATAATATTTATTACAGTATATTGCATTATTGTTCTATTCTATTGTCAATTATTATAAATCTCTACATGCACGTAATTGGTGAGTTAAATTTATCATAGGTTTTGTATGTCTCAAAACAAACATGATATACAAAGTCCAGTGCTAGCTCTGGTTTTAGACGTCTGCTGAGTGGAGCATTTTCCTCGTGTGCTGCATGTGTGTTCATGAGTGCCAAGGGGATTATGCTACCTGCTAGGGTGGGAGGACAACACGAAAGAGTTGAGGTGATAGACTGGCAGCACGCGAGGCTCTGTAGTAGCCTTCAGTACGTTATTTATCTTATAGTTTCTATTTGGCTCTTGCTCAGTACTTTTTTCTGCTTTTAGTTTGTTAGTGCTGATGCCACCTAGGTAAGGCTTTGTGGTAGTGGTGAAGTCTTCAGCCTAGAGGAGCTCAGCCTTGTGCTGACTCTTTGCCTTGTGCTGTCCTGGCCTAGCCTGTCCTCAGCCCCCCTCTTCTGTTTGTGC
Source organism: Cavia porcellus (assembly GCF_034190915.1). Lineage (NCBI taxonomy): Eukaryota > Metazoa > Chordata > Mammalia > Rodentia > Caviidae > Cavia > Cavia porcellus. Next base: position 35,975,463 of record NW_026947511.1, on the reverse strand, counting down.
TGTTCCCCAGCTGTCAAGGCCTAAGTGGTTAGCACTGCATGAGCTGGGGTGGTTTGCTTTCTTAGAGGCTTCCAGGAGCTGAACTGTGCTCTGACCCATTCTGCCCCTGCCGCAGTTCAAGCACGCCAGCCCTGCTGGGTGTGCAGAGCTGCACTAATGAGCTCTGGCCCTGCAAAATGCCAGCTGTTGATGCCCTCTGCTCTCTCCTGCTGCTGGGTGAGCAGCTTGGCAACTCCCTTAGCTTTAGACAGCAAAGGCTGTTCCTCAACTGGAGCTCATCCAGAAAGCTCTCCTGGTTGCTGTGGGTCAGGTCCACTGGAAATGGAAGTGGAAGCATAGATTCCTGTACAAGTGGTGTTTGGAGGGGATTTTTCTAGAGAATTGGGGGAGGCAGTGAGAGAAGCAGGCTGGGAGGCACAGGAACCAAACATGACTATAAGTGCATGGCGTTCAGCCTTTGCTTCACCTCTTTCTGGGTAGAGGAGCTCAAGAGTGTGCACCTCCCAGAGATATGTCTCGGCTTGAAGCAAGATGGCTGGGGCTTAAACCCTGGCATCAGTAAGTCACCGGCAGAGGGCTGCCCCCTGGAGGGGTGGCAAATTCCTAGGCATTTTCAGGCAAGACTGCTTCCCTCTGCTGGAGAAGAGGCGGTGCATGTGTGGTTAGCAAGGAGCTCCCATTCTCTCTAGGGCAGGGAGGTGGCTCCATGGTAGAAGGCATCAGAACAGGTGCCTGTCACATCTGTGATACTCTCCTTGGCCATTGCTTCTCTCCAAGGATAACCTTGTGTTTGTCCTGTATTGAAGACTAGCTGGCATACTAAGCCTGGGAGCAACTTGACCTACTCTGTGCCAGGCCCTATTCCAGTATCCCCAGGGACCTCCTCCATCTGAGAACTGCCCAAGGCTGAGTTCTCCCAGCTCTGATTTCTGTCTGTTCCACAGCAGTGGAGGGATAGATTGGCAAGTGAATCTTTTCTTACGCAAAAGGAATTAGAAAGCACCACTTTTCTTGATATGGCTGAGGCAAGGTGTATTAGACAAGCCTGGTATTTTTCCCTTTTGCAAACTGCCAAGCAGAGGAGACAGCACAGAGAAGCACTCTTTCCTCCTGCTCCCCGCTGCCACTGCCTGCTCCCTCCCTGCTGGGCTGTCTCATCTGCAGTCCTGGCCTTGTAGCTACTGCTGGGGAAAACAGAAAACCACAGCTATGCGGCACCAAACAGGCCTGCATCATGTTTATGAAATGACAGAGTCCTGGGCTCATCTCCAAAGAGGCTGGGGATCCCTGAGGCAACTCAGACAGCCCTTCCATGTCTGAGGCTGGGATTCGGCGGCCAGGAGGGCGAGCAGGGCCCTTGGTGATCACTGTGTCCAAGTCTCTCATTCACCAGGAGGTTGAGAAATGGGAGCGGACTGGCTGACTGAGCCCTCAGACCTGGATTAGGACACATGGGTGGAAGATTGTGATCAAGGTCCCTGGGTGAGGAGAAGGGGTAGAGACTCACGTTAAGGTTCAAGTTCACATGTGACTGCCTTCAGCTTCTGCCTCCCTACTCCCCTTGTGTCGAATCAGCTGCTGGCTTTCAGCCTGAGTCATTTTCTCATAATGCACAAAGGAGGGACAGCAGGAGGATCATGTCCTGCTCAGCTTCTGAGCTGCACCTGGGGGAGTTCCACTTCCTCAGCCTCACACCTTGGAAGGTGCAAAGGGCTGAGCCCTGTGACCACGAGGGTGGGGGTCTGGAAGGTTAGGAGGGGTTGGGCTATGCACGGAGCTACAGGGCCTTTTCTGTCCTCAGCCCCACAAGAAGCCTTTCCCTATATATTCTCATCTGAGCACCTCATGGCTTATTTCTGCATAGCATCCGATGAACTTCTCCTCTTTTCATCCTGAAACTGCCATGCCCGTGTCCAGTTTTCTTCTCTCTCTGCCTGGGAAAGGAAAAAAGGCCAGCACTCTCTTTCCATTTTCCCTATGTGGTGCCCACCCCAGTAGGACTCTTGCCATGAGTATCTCTCTTGGGTGGCTCCGCCCTCTCCTCATCCATGCTGTCTGCCTGACTCTACTTCTCCAAGAAATCTGGTGACAAGGTGCACTTTGCTTCCAAGCCTTTCCCTACCTGGACACTAATTCCTCTCCGCTCATTGGCATTGAGGTAATCAGTGTGTGGTCTAAGTTTGCATTTGGTTCCTGTCCTGCATCTGACATTGTTGTTACTTCCTGTGACACCCTTTCTGGCCTTGCGATCTTTCTTTTTTGGGTCAACTGTCAAATTGTTCCTTAAATTCTGTCAATGCTTCTTCCTGTTTTAGGTCAAAAATGAGTATTTTTTTATTTCAAAATGGATTCTTCCCTTGCTTCCTTCTCTTGGTCCCTTCTTATCTAGGAAAGAAATTTGAAATAAGAAAGGCTGAATAATTTCCACAGGCTCATCAAAGTACACCAATGGAGACTTGAAAATCATGCTCAGACCACACCTCCCTCCCCTGCTCTGGATCCACACTGATGAGTCCCTAACAAGACTCCCCTCTTGAATGTGTCCTAAACTCCTAGTTGAAATCATTACTCCCTACCTGAAGCTGGTCATCTTCCTTACCAAGCTCTCCTCTGTTCTCGGTTGAAAGTATCACCAGTTTGCCCCAGTTAGCAGTCTGAGTCTCATTCTTTGGGCAGGTTGAATAATGTGCCTTTCCCGTAAAGTGTTGGTATAGAAATCTTTGGAGTCTGTGAAGGTTAAGTGACAAAAGAGACTTTGCAGACATGATGAAATTTAGGATTTTGAGACAGGAGATAAATTGATTATCTAGGAAGTCCTGATATAATCACAAGGGTCCTTAGAGAGGAGAAGGAATTGGGGAATTCAACCAAGAGGCAGCTTTGAGTTGCAGAGAGCTGACAGCCATCAGAGACAGGAGATCAAGAATGGTTTCTCTTAGATCAACTTTGCTGACAACTTGATTTTAGCATGATCAGACTCACTTTGGACACCTGACCTACGGAACTACAAGAACACACACATGTGTGCGTTCAGCCACTGTGCGTGTGACAATCTCTCATGGCAGCTATAGGAAAGGAGACAATCCTGCTGCTGTTTCTCCATTGAGAGCTGGATTTGTTTGGTCCCAAGTCCTTCAATCTTTCTCCAAATTATTTTTTGGTTTTATTCCCCTTTCTGCCCTCAGATCCTCGCGATTGTTTCTCCCAAGAGTTGCTTCCCTGATCTTTTAATGGATCACCCTGTCTTTCTAAATCAGCCTTCCCATTGCTTCTAGACTCAGGAGATGATCTATGTATGTTTTTTAAACTTTTGTAGTACTAGGATTTGAACCTGGGGGTAATTTATTACAGTTATACTTCCAGATTTTTCATTTTTTGCTTTGAAACAGAGTCTTGCTAAGTTGCCCAAACTGGCCTTGAACTTGTAATCCTCCTGCTTTGTCCTCCCAAATAGCTAGGATTATAGCTATGCACCACTGTGTCTGGCTGATCTATGTTTTATGGAAAAGATATTGTCCTCTTCTGTAGCACTGGATTGCAATTTAAAGCAGGGAGTTGAATTATTTAGTCCAATAGGAGCTATAGAATGTAGCACCATGATTGGTTTCCAGTCTCTGTCTCCTACTTCAATCCTTACCTCACAGCCTACCATTTGGTCACAAGAGGCAACAGTGGCAGGAGCACTGACTGTGAGTTCAAGAGTTGGGCTTCAGCTTTATCATCTGTCTCATGAAAGGACTGGTCCACGTGAGCTATGTGGAACTCTTAGCCTTAACAACTGAGCTCAGTAGACCCATAGCACCCGTAGCCCTTGAGAGACCTCACCTCTGTTTTGGAATGGCTGGTGCCTCGTGGGCTGTGCTTCCTAATGATGCTGTCCCAGAGTCAGTGGGAGGGCATCTGTGTGCTGCATATCTGTGCATGTGCTTTCGTGTTTTAGAGGGAACAACAGAATTTTAAATAGTTTATTAAAGAGCTGCTAAAGGCGCTTTGGATATGAAATTTCTCCGGGAAAAAAAAAACTACTCTATTTTGATGATTTAAGTGTTAATGATTCAAAACCATATGGATCACATTTCCCTCTCATCTGCATGGTTTTTTTTTTTCCTTCAAAGTATCAGAGAGACTGCTTAGGGCAAAATGCACTTAGGAATCTATTGATCCAACACCATTGCAAGGACTGCTCCTCAAATTTGAGAGAAAGGGAGAACAGGGGTGCTGGGCCAGGATGTGGGCCTTCCCTGGACCTGCCACACATGGGCTCCAAGAAAAGCCATGTTGCCGTCTGGGGAGAGTTTGTAGTGTACAACTTGGTGGGGGGAAAATGCTGCAGCCCATTGTGTGTGTGTGTGTGTGTGTGTGTGTGTGTGTGTGTGTGTGTGTGTTTTAAAACCTCCAGAACTAATTTTAAAATGACTTAGGTTTTGGCAGACTGAAGAGGTGTTAACTCAAACCCGGGTGGATTTCAAGGGAAATGTAGTTAGAAAAATGTTCTCCTTGCTGTGCCGAGCAGCGAATCTTGCTGGGGAGTTGTTTGGTGAGATAAAACGTGCTGCCTCCGGGGTCAATGTGCAGACATGCACATAGGCTTCCCTTCGTCCCCTGCCAGGTCCAGCGCCTGTGTCCAATGTGAAGAGAGCACGTGCAGGGGCCTGGGAGGGGGCTCCTGCTCATCAGGACCAGGCCACAGCTCAGCCAGTTATTAGGCTTCTCCCTCCATTAACCAGAGTGAACTGGAGTGGGGGCACCTGCTAGTTCATGGGGAGCACATGCTTTGATTCATTCAGATTCTTGGACCTAACCCCTTTCCTATCCAATAAGACAATGACAGCTAGCCAGACTTGAGTATCTCTGGCCTCGGAGTGAAATGTCACCTTCCAGTGTGCAGTTCAGGCCCCTTCCCTTGCGTGTGTACCTGTTTCCTCCACTGGTAGGCCTCACCCAGACTCTCCAAAGTCCTGTTCTGCCTTTCCTGATTCAGGCTCCTTCTGCCAGGGATGCTAGGCTTCCTTTCTCCCCAGGAGCCCAAAGAGCTTCCCCTGTGGAGAGAACCTGTCCCTCTTTTCACTAGGGCCCTTGAGCACAGTGGACACAAAGCTGTGCCTGTGATACTGTGTATTGTCTCTGTGTTGGACCTGAATCTTGGCCCTTTGAGCTCCTATGAAGAGGGGACTTGTCAGAATCCTGTATGCACCATGCCAGGGATTAGCATACTGCCTGACATGTGGTTAAGTACTCAACAAATGTGGATGGAATAGGGTAAACTTTGGGGCTCTCTAGCATTGTTTTATCACTTACATATTTGATCCATCAAATCATTAATCTACCCATCCATTCACTTATCCACCCATCCTCCTCATCTCTCTATCCATCCTCTTTATCCATCCACCCTTCCATCTGTCCATATATCTACTCACCCATCTACTCACTCCCATTCATTTCTGTCTTTCGATTCATCCATTCATGTATCCACCCATCTTCCCATCCATTTTTCCATCTACCCACCAGCTACCCCTCCATCTATCTACCTAGGCATTCATTCATCCTTCTAGCTACCAATCCATTTATCTACCAACCCATTCTTTCATCCATCCACTACTCCTACATGCATGCTTGATTTTCAGCTACCAATACCTACTCACCACTCAACCACTCACCAGCCAGGCCTTCCTTATTCAAAAGATTGGGTGCTTTCTCTGCAACTCAATCGCATTTATGCTAAAATGCCTTGGAACGCTTCAACTAACATATTATAGCAAATAGCCTTGGGCCACCCTGTGAGCTTTATCTCTCTTAATATTATACCATGTGTACTTCAGAGTAAAAGCAAATATTATAGACATGTTTGGGTGCCACATGCCCCCTCTACACCTCTGTTCTCCTCCCTCTCCCAAGATGCTGTCTTTCATCATGCACATTTTTAGCTTTCAATTATCTATTTTTTGTGTTCATAACAATCTAGCATGTGTTCTTTTCAGGTATTAAGCTTTTGTGTAACTGGTGTCTCACTGCATCGTTCACTTTATCCCTTAATTTGTTTTTGCTTATTGTTATGGTCCTGCTGCCCTTTTGATAGCTATGCTCACTGAAGCGTGCCCACTTATTTATCGTGTGTTCCTCCGGGTCGCTCCATTTGAGCTGCAAGCTTCTGGGCCACCAAGAGCTTTTTTGCATGAAGAAGGCTGGGCTGGTTTCTGAGCCTAGCAAGGTCTTTATGGGTTGACCACATGGGTAACGGGCAAGCCTTTGGGGATGCCAGCACTGGTCCACGCCCTGTGCTCTGAGGAGGAGGTGTGGTGAGACTCAGTCGTAGCTCTTAAAGAGTAGCTGATTATAAGACAGAGTACATAAATAGCTGAATAGAGGTACGGATGGGACCTCCAAAAACGCAAAGAATGAAGGAGGGATTTGACATGGTGGGGAGGCGAGGGTCAGAGTGGACCATCAGTGGGTGAAGAGAAGCAGAAGTTGTTCAGCTAGGTCAAAATGGAGTAGGACATTCATGGCAGGAGGACAGCACAGTGAACACTTGGAAGTGCACAGCCACTGCTCCCTCTAGTCTGGCCCACTTCTATCAGGGTAATTTCTGTCCTATTTGTCTTCCTGGAGGGAAAGAGAGCTCAGCATCCCTGGTAGTGGGATGTCTGAATCAGGAAGGGAAGAGAGGGATTTTGGAGAGTCTGGGCAATCTCTAGGCAAACCTTTGCATCAGTGCGGGTCTTTGAAAGCCGTATCTCATCCACCCACTTCTTCCTTCATATGTTCAGTCAGCAAATATTTCCTAAGCACTGAGTATGCGCTGGGCTCTGTACTTGTGTCTGAATACAGAGAGTCATAGGGAGACAGTTCTTGCTTTCAGTATTGTGGGAAGTGAGAAAGACAACAAAACATACAAGTAAGTAAAATGTCAAATGGTGAGCAATCTCCCCACAGAGCACTTAGGGAGTCTGATGAGTTACTGAGTCATGGATAAGCTACTTCCTGGAGTGGTTAGACGGCCACTCTGAGGACGTGTATTAGTCAGTTTTCTATTGTAACAAAGCACTGCAGGCTGCACAACACGAAGAAAAGAGGTTCATTTAACTCACGGTTTTGGAGGCTGAATGTCCAAACAGCATGGTGTCACCTCAAATGAGGGCCTCTCTGGATGTGTCACCTGATAGTAGGTGGCATCATGCTGGTGGTGTGTGTGGGAGTGATCACACAGGACAGAAAGCCAGCAGGAGATTTTTAACATAACTCACTCTTTCAGGAACTAACAGGATTCCATGAAAACTTCCCTAATTCCTTCTGAGGACAGGCCCACCCTCTGCTGGGCCCCACTTTTTAAAGACCCACCATCTCTCATGACACTACCCAAAGACCAAGCTGCAACACTGAGCCTTTGCAGGACAGCCCATATCCAAAGCACAGCAGGAGGGACATTGAATGATTGGCTGGGGAAAGAGCACCCTGGAGGCTGAGAACTTGGGCTGGGGCTGTACTCAGTAGTAGAGCACTGGAAAAAAGAAAGTACAGGAAACTTTGCCTGCTTGGATTGGCTTCTGCTGGGAACAGGGGCAAGGCAGTGGACCCGAGCCAGGAGTCAGAAGACATATGGCATCCCAGAGATGGTAAGGGGCATAAGCTTGGTTCTAACTGGACAAGCAGACTTTAGAGTGCTTTAAGTAGACTGTGGATGGGAGCCAATTGCTTTTCAATTTAATTGAGAGTAGAGGCCCAAGAGTTGAATTCAAAAGGGAAGTAGGAGACTCATGTTCAGTCCAGGTGCAGATGGCTGGGGCATGGCCCTGTTTGGTTGCTGGCATCAGGGGTAGAGCGAGGCAGCTGTGGCTCCAAAGCAGAATTGTTAGGCCTTGATGAAAGGAGAGATGGAGGAGGAGGAGGAAGACAGCAGTTGGTGATACATCGCAGGATGGCTGGGTGAGTCTCTGGGTGGGTGTCGGACACATGGTTGCTAAGGGAGGAGCAGATGGGTGGTTGGGAAGGAATAGTCTTGCTTAGGCCCTGCTGATTCTTTCTTTCTTTCTTTTCTTTTCTTTTTTTCTTTCTTTTTTGTTTTTTTGCCTTTTTGCCTTTTTCGAAATAAGGTTTCACTATGCAGTTCAGGCTGGTCTTGAACTCACAGCAATCCTCCTGTCGCAGCCTCTCAATGCTGGGATTACAGGCATATGCCAGCATGCCTGGCAACCCTGCTGAGTTTTGAAAGGCTGTTGTCAAACCCAAACGGAGGTGCCAATCAGGGCAGTCATGTGAGGTTCTCAGAAGCGGTCACGGCTGCCTCACTCCAGGCTTTTGCATCAGAATGACACTTGCCAGCTGGCAGGTTCCTTGTCTCGCCTACCTGTCCCTTGCACTCACTGGGCATCTCTGGAAGGTTGGGACTAATGCACTATTTTTGGGTGAGGAGATGAAGGCTCAGTAGGCGCAGTGATTGGCCTGAGACCACACTGGCAGGGCCAGGGCATTTCTCCTGCTCCAGGCTCTTCACTTCCTGCAGGCCACTTTCACCCTGCTGGGCAAGGAGGGCAGCTTCAGCCTGCCTGCAAATGCCTTTTTCCCTCCTCCGTAAATGCCCTTTTCTGTTTTCATGATGCACGGAAATTCATGCGGTCAAAAGACTCCAGGGCCAGAGCCCCAACCAAGCCTCGTGTGTTACTATTGCTCGCTCTGTCAGGGAAGAGCATGGGAAGGCTCTGAGACAGCACTCTGAAATCAGAGCTCAGGTTCCTAAGTACTTCCGTGCCCTGGCAGCTGCGGGTTAGAGTTAATCTTCAGTTCCCTGGCAAGTACTGAGCACCTATGTGTGCTCCAGGATTGTCATTCAGTGAGGGTGCAGCAAGTGGACCCTGAGCAGGCAGTGTTGCTGACTCCTGGGCAGGGGGAACAGGGAACGTTGGAGCACTTCCTGTGGAGGACAGCAAAGGAGGCTGGGAGGGGATGATTTCCGAATGAACCTTGAGATGTGAAGGGGAGCCTTGCAGGCAGCCTGGGCTAAGGCTCCGAGGCCGGTAGGATGATACCTGTAAGATGAAAAAGAATGTAATTATTTTTTTTTCATATTGAGGTTGAATTCACATAAAATAAAATCAGCCATGTTATTGTATGATTCAGCAGCATTGCACATACCCACAGTGTTGTGCAACTGTCCCCTGCCTAATCCTGTCGCCTGCGTTCTCCACCCAGGCCTTGGTGGGTTTCCTGCTCTCGGTGCCACAGTATCACCATCTGTTGTAGTCAGAGGTTGTGAGGAGAACAATTAGAATCAGGACACAGAATTTATTTATACAAATTTATTTATACAAATTTATTTAATTTGATGGTCACCCAAATTAAAACACAAGAAAGTGCAGGAAATCTGTCCACAACACTAGAGACTCAGAATATTCAGCCAAGGGCCTGGATTCTACAGCAATGTCCTGCATGAGTCCAGATGAAGACCTAGAGCCCATGACAATGCCTCCCACAAGTCCAACTGGAGGTCTAGAGCCCACAAGAAGGACTCACACCATCTCTTTTACAGATCCATGCTGGGAAGGGCCAATGGTCAGCGGTGGAAAGTTAGAAAGTCTATGCCAGCAGGGTGAAGGAGCTGTGCTGGTAGGTTGAGAGTTCTATGCTGGAGCCAAGAAATCACACCCACAACAAAGACCAGGGCTGTCCTGAAAAGCACCACAGCCATCCTCAGTGACTTGGAGGTCCTGAGCTCTTCCAATGATAGGAACAGTCGAGTACATGCCAGGAAGCCAGCATGACGAGCTTGTCCTGGAGATTAAATGGCACACGTCTTCCCCTCTGGAGCCAGGAAGCAATGCTCGATGTAAGGATCAGAGCTCCCCCAAAGTGAACCACAACCACTCTCACCAACAAGGTCCCGAGCTCCTTTGAAAACAATGGTTGAACTCACACTGGGGAAGCTAATCATGGTGAGCTCCTCCAGGAGAAGCAATGGCTCAAACAGCAACATGTAGAAACTGAAACACTCCACTCATCTTCTTCCCATCTCTATTTATTTCTGTTTTTTATTTTTTTACCAGTACCAGGGATCGAACTCATGACTGCACGCTTGCAAGGCAGGCGCTTTTGCCGCTGAGCTAAATCCCCAGCCCCCACATCTCTATTTATGCTGGCGACTCCCCCCAGGTGGAACATCTACGCTCAGTACCATGTTGATTTAATTCAGCAGGTGCTAAGTTGACCATCAGTTTTAAATCCATAACACCATCCTAGCAGCAGAGGCAGGGCTGGCCATGACATGAGAAACTGTACTTTGCTCACAGGAGATATTGCCTTATGCACGAAAAGCACTGAGAGCTCAGAATGATGTGCCCAGTTCTAGATGGGGACACTGAGGAAAACCAAAAGAGATCTGCCTAGGGTTACTCAATGGGTGGCAGAAACAGGGTTAGCACGTAGGCATCTGAGACCCATTTTATGGCTGCAGTTACAAATTCAGATCGATCGAGGGATGGGGCCCAGGCATCTGTTTTTCTCCTAACAGCCCTGGGCATGGAACTCTTCTCCCCAACTCTTCTGGGAGGAAGCCAGCCTTGTACGATGGGACCCTCTAGATGTCAGCTGGTGGGCTGGCAGCATGAGGGTGGTGGGCATCTGGGCAGAGGGGTAGGCAGGTGGAATGGGGAACCGGCCCAGTCGGCCCTAGCACAAAGGCCTCCCTGCCAGGCATGTGTGGGCCCCCTGACAAATGGGTCATGGCTTTCCTCATTAATTTGTGGAGTGCTGTGTAATAATAAAATGCTCCTTAAAGCTGGATCATGGCAGGAGTGACTACTTTTTCAGGTCCTCATCAGGATCATTAACTGTGTATGAGGTTTTAAAAACATTTGTTAAACTCCCTGAGCTTCCCGTACCCATGGATTACAGCTCTCTGGGATGTTCGCCCAGAGAAACCAGCTGGGAGGGAGCAGCCCAGAGGCCCAGGGTCCTGCTGTCACCTTTAGAGTCTTCCAGATTCCTGTGACTGGGTAGTGACTGGACGTGGGGCCGAGGGGCCATTGATCCAAGTGGCGGTCATTGTCTGGGGAATGAATAGAGGCTGGGTCAGGGGAAGACTACTGACTTGGCCACGTCCTGCGTCTGCACCTACAGCCTTTCATGGACCCTCGCTGGGCCTCAGGCTCCTCACCTGCAAAATAGAGATGCATGTTTTTTGCAGCTTCTGGGGGAGATTTAGGGAAACGAAACACCCTGGTAAAGGGATGCCGGAATGCCCTCCCTCTGCCTTACCTCTCTGTCCCCAGCCTTCTCTGCAGAAGCGAAAGAGGAAGGTGGGCCTGGGCTGCTGACCACTGGGAGGGGAAGATGAAGAAGCGAGGCTTACAGACGAGCTGGAGAAGAAGGGCAGGCCTCGAGCACCGCTGGATGGGTCCTGTCCCTGCTTTCACCTTCTCGTCACTTCCCAGTGTCCAAGGACATTGAACGAGCACTCCAGTCTCTGTTTGGGACCCTTTGTGCCATGGGAGAGCATGGGTGTGACACGGCTGTGCAGGGTGGGCTTGCTCCGGGGCCCAGGGGACAGGACATAGCCTTTCTCCCACCACGGGTGGTTTGACAACCCGTGATTCTATAGCCCTGGCCTCGACTCAGGGAATCCTTGCTGTCCCTGGTCCCATTTGCCACACAGACTCATCCCCAGCATCGTTCTCTTCCAGGCTCCCCTGTGCAGGGCCATCAGCTCCCATCTCTCATTCCTGAGGAAAGGCAGTGAAAAAGCCACAAACATCACTGGCCTGCTTAGCCAAACATGTGCACGGGCAACTCCCAGCCCCACCCCGAGCAAGAGTTTCCAATGGAACCGCCAGGGAGGAAGGGTGTGGTGTGGCCTGAAGTAGGGGCAGCCCTACTGAGATGTCCCTGTCCCCGAGCTGGGAGTGTTTGCAGGGAAAGAATTACCAGGAGGGGCCTGCAGGGGCTGGAGCCGGGGGAAGGGGTGTGTGCACATGTGTGTGCACGTACACGCATGCTCAGTGATCCTTGTAGGCAGGGCTTTGGGGAGCACGTTTGGATTCAATTACTGTGTTTCCACTAGTGTCTCCTGTGGCCCATAGATGTCCCTTTGGCCACAGGATCTTTTCACCTGTCACCCTGTGAGATCCATGCTCTTCCTGTTTCTCCTATTTTATATGCATGGAAACTGAGGTTGACCATCTGGCCCAACATCTCTCAGCTGGACAACTTTATCTAAAACCTCCTGCAGTTCCTTGGGCCTGTAGAAGGAAGTCCCCCCTCTCTTTGTCCCTGGAGTCCCTTCTCTAGCTGGGACCTTGGGTGCTGTCCTCGAAGCTTAAGGTTAGATGGCTGCACGCCTAGGATCTCTCCACGCCAGCATCACGTGCCAGTGGCCATTGTGTTCTATGTCTGTCCCTCACTCCTCACATGGGAGACCAAGCCTGTGTGACCTTATGGCACTGGTATCTGGCTCAAGCCTGGGAACTGGGGAATTATCAACCAAATGACAGCGGGACTTGGTCCCCCAGGAGGGGACAGCGTGCTCTGTGAGGGGGGAGTTGCTGTGTTGACTGACTCTCAGATTGGGTCACCCGTTAGACCCACCCCCTTGCTCTGTTGGCTGCGGGGACTGGGAGAGTATATGGAACTGACCCCCTCAGGACTCATGACCCCAGCTTGGCTGTGGATCACCCTGTAAGTCTTGCTCTGTTCCTTTCAATGAGTGCCAAAATGTAATGACAAGAATAGATGACTTGGTCTCACACAAAGGGGGGCTGTTATTCTCTGAGAGCCTCACGAGAGTCATGACTCATGGGGTAGAGGGAGAAACTGAGGCACGAGGCAGAGACAGGGCTGGCTTGCAAAGTGGATAGCGTGGGGCTGGAACTCACTAGACTCCCACACTCACCTGTCTTCAGCTGGAAACAGCCAGCAGGTGAGACTGCTGGTGGTCCTGAGTGAGGAAGGTGTGGGAACAGAGTGGTGTGGCCTGCACCGCATACCTGTACCCTTTAGCTACCTCAATTAAACTGATTTGTGTCAACTGAACATGCTCAACCTCAGGCAACTCTCGTGCAGCTAGAAGGAACGGCAGGAAAGAGTTATAAGATTCTCTTTTAAAAGGAAAAGAAAAAAATCCCTCCCTGCTCTTTAGTTTCCTCCCCTTCCCTCAGGGAAAAATATGGCTTGGAGATGTACTTGGCGGCAGCTCTGCGCGCAGCTCCTTGGGCTGTTTGTCTAGCTCCTCCTGGGCAGGCGCTGGGAATTTACAGCGTGGCCTCTCTGGAAGCAGCTTTGGAGGGGGGAGATGGTGGCATTTTCTTCTTGCTAATTTAAAACAATAATAATTGTTCACGCGTTAGGAAGCATTCCTTTCCGTTCAAATCAATCCAATCTTTTGGAACAACTGAAAGAGAATGCAGCCCAGTGTCCCGAATAGGCCCCCACTGGAGTGGAGAGAGTCATTGCTTCATCGAGGTGGATGAGGGCCAGCCTTGTGCTAGGCACTGCAGGGGAAAGGGGAAGTGGCAAAGGAAGCGAATAAGGGCCAGCTGGACATCGCTGGACACGGGACTGGCTATGGACCGAAAGGAGTTACCTTGGGCCCTGGGTGCCTGGCAGGCTGCTGCTCTGACCTTGGGAATCTGGAAAAGGTTAGACCTCTAGGGGAGGCAGGAGTTTGGTTGGGGCCCATCTGTCTGCCTTCAGCTCATGGTGGAACCGAGACTACAGAGGGTGGGAATGGGCACAGGGTAGATCAGAGGCTAGGGTTGGTCAGGGCAGAGAGATGGGCAGGAACCTAGGTCTAGGCTGAAAGCACATAGAGGAGGACACTGGTCTCCAATTGAGGACAAATGCCAGGAGGGTGGCAGACTGATGGTGGCCTGTGATGGGGTGGCAGGCTGAGCTGGGCCATGCTGGTCCTCAGTAGCACCTTGGCCTCACTGTGGGGCAAGTAGGTGTCTGCATGCAGCCTGACACACACAGGGTTGCTCAAGGGAGGGGCCCCATGGTCACCCAGGAGACATCTAAGGGCAAGGGACAGGGCAATCTGTCCCGGAGAAAGAAACTCTGTGCCACTGGGCGGGAGACCTGTGTATGCTCTCAGAGATGCCTCTGTTTCAGTGGTGGCTTTGGGCTTCACTGAGGCTGGTGGGGACCCAGAACCAGAGGCCATATTCTGACTGCATGTGATGAACCTGATGGCCTGTGGCCTCATGGCACCCGTTTTAATCTCAAAGACTCTGTTTGGTAGAAGGTGCCGTTGCCGGTGTTACTGTGCCAGTTTGAGCAGGTGTACAGCTCCCTAGCAAGCCCGGCTCCAATCCCTGCCCTTCCTCCCGGTGTCAGCTGGGGTGAGCTCAGGGACACCTTTTATTCTGAGCCCCTGTCTGCCCTCAGTTTTGCAAAGCGCTCATCCTCTCCATGATGTAAGTGTCTGAAGCGTCTGTTTCCCAGAGGTGCTGGGATGCGATGTGGGTGGGAGAGAACTTTCCGAGACATCAAAGGGTCTGCAGGAGAACTTGGTCTCTTTGGTCTCTCACTCTTGTCTCTCTCTCTCTCTCTCTCTCTTTTTTTTTTTTACCAGTACAGGGGATCGAACTCAGGACCACGCGCTTGCAAGGCAGGCGCTTACGCCGCTTAGCTAAATCCCCAGCCCCTCATCATTGTCTTTCCCTGTCTTTCTCTGTCTCTCTCCAACTAACTCGATCTCTTTTTCTCTTGCTTTCTGCGTCTGTCTCTGTGGGTCTGTCTCACTCTTCTCCACCTTTCTCTCTCCCATCCTCTTTCATGTCTGTCCTAGGATTTCAGATGCTCTTTAGAGCTGCAGTGGGGACCCCAGAACTCATTTTAGGGTGTGGCTTGGGTGGTAAGGACAGATGACGGGGTTCAGGGTGGGAGAGGAGTATTTCTCCCGTCTGGTCTATGAGGAGGTTGTGGACGAGGATTACCATAGAGCAGCGCAGCCTCCATGACAGAAGAGGTGGGATGCTCGGCAAGGAGAAGGTGAAATGTTGCTCGTGCCAGTGGTCAGATCACACAAGGACTATGCACCACTCAGAGTGCTAATGAGGCTTGGTTCTGTATCTGTTTAAGAAATTGGTATATGTTTCCTAGAGAGGGCTTCAAAGTCAAAGATTCACTGGTCCTACAAGAAAGGGTGCATTCCCCACCCTAGAAATAATCTCCAGGTGGCCCCCAAAGATAGTGAGCACCCAATCCTTGGAGAAATGGGAGTAACCATTGCCTGATCACTGGATAGGGCTGCTGTGCTGGGGTCCTTCCCAGGCCTGGGCTCCAAGGTTTCCCCCAGCACACCCTCTTCATCCGTCCTCTGTTTCAAGGCAGTCAGCTTTCTTGTGGATGAGTCAAAAGGCCGCCTGCTGTGGCCTCCTCATGGGGTGGGGTCCTGGAGAGCTGCCAAGACCCCCCATCTCCCTAGCACAGGGTCACAACTTTCACAGCCTTGAGGCTGCATCTTGCAATCACCACTTCCAGGAGCCAAGAAGTGGAGAAATTGCACAAACAAGGAAAAGGCAAGAAATGTTCACAAGCATATGCACACATGTGCATAGGGCGCCTGCACACACACTCCTGCACCTACACACACACACTGCAGAGTGCTGGAGTCTTGGTCTGGAATGAGAATGGCTGCTTTGCCCTGGCCTTTTATCATAAGCCCATGGCGATGCATATTCTGACCTAATAATCCAAACAAGCTGTAATTGCAAACAGACCCTCTCCAGGCTGCGCAGGCAGCGTGGCCGGCCGGGGAGAGAGCAGACTCAGTACCTGCTGAGCACAGCTGGCCGGGCTTGCCCTCCACCCTCCTTCTTCTCTTTCTGCTCCTTCTCTGCCACCTACCAGATCGATGCGGCTGTCCAGCCATGCACCATTTTGGCAGCTTGGCCAGCTGGAGCCATGCTCCCATTCTGCCTTCCCCAGGGACCCAGAGCTCCCTTGGCAGAGAAGCCAACCCACCCTCGGCCGAGAGGGGAGGCCTCATGTCCCCCTGAAACACGGGGAGCTGGAGGGCTGTTGCTCCCACCACCAGGACCCCACCTCCTCCTGGCTCCAGGGGTGGTGCTCTTGGGTGAGACCCCAAGGCTGGAAGGTCTTCCTGTCCCTTCCCCACCCTGCCTCCCTTTCTGTGTTTTGTTTCAGACACACCCTCAGCTCAGATTTGCTTGGAAGGTCAGTGATTTCCATTCTTTCTTTTCAAAACAATCGCACAGTTCTGGGACCCAAATGTTGATTGTCCTCACAGAGGAATGAGTCTCTGTCCACAACAAGTACATTCCAGAAATGTCCGTCCAGCATCGTCAGTGCACCAGACATCCAGGAGGGGTCACAGATGGACCACACCTTGCCCGCATTCCCAGGACACTTCTAACAAAAGCCACACACCCGATGATGGCCCAGGTAGTTAGTATGTACCACTGTTGTGGGGGATGGGAGCCCTCTGTAAGGCCTGCTTCCACTGGGTTGGGGGAAGGTTGTAAAGGAATTTGAATTCAGTGCTGAGGGAAGAGGGAGGGGTCTACCAGATGGCTGGCCCAGCTTGGGCAAAGAAGGCTGGACACCTTCTTTGGTAATTTTTTGAGGACTGTGATTGAAGCTGTTAGATCTGGTGCCTGGGTCCATGGTGGGCATCTCTGTGGGGACATCCGATGGGCAGGTAGGTGGTTTGAGATCACCTGGTGATAGACTTTGACGAACTTGCTAATGAGTTAGACCTAAAGAGGCATGGAGACCACTGGAGGGTTTGAAGCAAAGCAAAAGTACAGAATCACCCTTCTGTTGGTTGTGTTGGTGATGGAGCAGGAGGGAGAAGAGATCAGCCATACAGGTAGGAGTCCGTTAGGAGGGGGTCCAATGTCCAGGTGAGAGAAATATGAGTCTGGTTCAGAGTAGGGCCTGGGAAAGAGGAGAAACAAGAGAATCTGGGGCACTTTCTTCTCAGACTGGTCCTTACTGGGTCAAAGACCTCACTTAGGTCTGGGGTAGGAGTCTCAAAGATGTCCAGGATAATGATATTGAGAACTGATGAGTCAATTTTGAGACCAATGTCATTGTGTATGTCTTTTCATTAATAGATACTTTTAGATTCACTGGAAGTTGCTAAGATAAGGCAGAATGGGCACTTTACCCTGGGTCTCAGCTTGAGATTTCTGAGTATAATATCAATATCATTTGGGCTTTGTGCCCATCTATCCTTGCCTGAAAAGCCTATGGCTGTCCGCTTAGACTTGGGGGACACAAACTGAGGCTTCTCCAGTGGATTAGGGTTCGGGTTGGGGTTAGGGTTAGGGTTAGGGTTGACTTTCTGAAACCATGACTGATTTTAGCCTGAGGTCCTTTCCTGGGGCTGAGGGCTGGGGCCAGCCCTGCAGGGGTGGCAGATTTAGCACTCACTAGTGAGTACCTTTGGGCTCCGAACCTGCAGGGCTTGGGTGAGCTATTTTAGTTCAACCTTTTTGGTAGAGATTTTGCCTCAGTTCCCCTTCTTGTCACTCTAGATCTTGGACGAACCCAGAAACTGGCTCTGAGCCCCAAATTGTCCATTTGACCCATGCCACCCCTCTCCATCTTATACCAGATTCACCCTGGAGGGATGGTTGCTCCCCTCCAAAATCCACCCCAGATCCCAGACTGGTTCTAGAAACTCCCTGGAGTAGTGTGATGGACCACAAGAACCTAGCATCTCCAGAGATCATATTGCTGTTTTAGGAAAAGAAATGATCTCACCCACAGCCAAGGTTAGCTCTGCACCCTGTTCCCCAGATGCATCTGCTCACCAGCCTCCCAATCAGATCCTGTACTCCCAGAGGGATAGCCTGAGAGAGGACAACCTGTGAGCACCATGTCACTGTGCTCTCCTTGTGCTTTTTACCAGAGAAGTCAAGGTCCAGCCCTGGGTGGCTGCTGGGCTGAGAGGCAGGGTAGCTGGCCTTTGGCCCATCTCAGACCTGCTCAGTGATGCCAGGCTACTGGCTACACCTAGCACCAGGGGCTGTAGTACTGACCGTAGATTGCCTGAACTCAGCAGAAGAAGTGATGGATTGGGCAAGTTTTAGAAAGCAAAGTGCTACAAAAATGAAAGAGCTCAGCCTGGGTGTTCGATTAGTTGCTAATTTCCTTTTACTTTGATTTTAACAGATCCCTTCTCTTCCCTACGGAGGATAATTAATCATGAAACCATTTAGGGAGCCTCTGCCATGTCCCATGTATGTTATGAACGTCTTTCCCAAAGTGGGGGATGTTACAGAAGAGTGGACCTGGGAACCTGGGCTCGGAGAGACAGAAGAGACTTTGCTCAACCCTTGGACATCTAGTTTGATTGCTTTGCTCCTTCTGCTCAGTGTAGACTCTTGTCGAGGTCCAGGAATCCACCTCTTGCCTGCTGGGTGTGCACAGTGTGCTGGGACCTCTCCAGGCTGCTGGTGTGTATGCAGCGGGCAGAAGAATGGGACATCAAGTGCTAGGATGCGCAGCTGCCTGGACTTCCTTAATGGGAGGGAGCGGGAGCTTGGTGCATGGTTCTTTTCTATTGATGTCTGTTGGCATCTAAAAGTGTCAACCCTTAGTTTGTTTCTTTGGGAGCCCTACACCCCTTTCTCACCATGCTTCTGTGTCACTGCCTTGAAAACCAGCACTAGAATCTTCTCTTTTAAAGTGAAACCTTAAGCCTAGGACAAGCTGAATGGTGTCCGCAGGCAGCTGCCCTAGAGATGCTGCCTGTGTCTTCGTGGTGAACCAGGCCCCAGGGGGCTCAAGGTCATCACTCGCATGCCAACTTCTCCAGATATTGCAGACTGTGCCGTGGGAGTCCCCTCTGGTCTCCTGAGTGTGGGGCTGAGTAGCCTCCTTCAGCTCTGCCCTTCTTGCCTCTGAGTTTGGGGTTCATCGTCTGTTCAGGGTGTGCCCTTCCCTGAACCTTGGCAGTGCCAGCAGCTAGACCAGTCATCCGGGTTGGGGTGTCATTCCTGGTGGCTCTGCAGAAAAAAACCACCTGTGTTGCTTTTGCCAGCTCCTGAAAGGGCCCTTGGATTCTTGGTGTCACAAATGCATTACTCATTCATCCCCAGAGCCTCTGATCACTCCAGTGATGCCAGTGACTTTGAGGTGGGTCGTGTGGTGAGTGCTTCATCCTGGGGTGGCTACATGGGGGCCTTTGGTTTTGCTTTCTTGCCAACATCTTCCAGTTTCCAATCTCTCTGCATTTCTGCATCATGAGCAATGAGACTGGCACCACTGGGAATATTTGCTGAGCAGCTAAACTGGGGCACGTAGGGAGCTCCCTTGAGGGATAAATGGTAGAGCCCAGTCTTCAGGAGCTGCGGGAATTTCCTAGGCAAATAAAGGGTGGCGAAAGCCCATGGCAGTGGAAGATTCATGAACAAAGGCTGGAGGGTTAGTGAAAGAGTGTGGGTACAGTGAAGCTCAGGGAGAGGTTCCAGGAACTCAGGGGTAACATAAGGACAGGCCGGGGCTGCGGTGCAGGTGAGATCACTGGCAAAGAGGACAAATCAGAGAATTCAGACAGCCCTGAAGGCCGCACTCAGGGCTTTAGACTTGAACCTGCTCAGAGTCACTGGGCATTTTCCAGAAAGGGATGATAGCATTTTATTTACTTAGTTATTAAACCAGTTTCCATGGAAGTGAATAGAACACAGACTCATCTCGGGGGAATTCTAGAGATAAGATATCTGGAGTGTTCAGAGGCACACACGATACAGCCTTTTAAAATACATATTTAATAAAGCCCCAAGTAGCAATTAAGGACCAGCAAACCTAAAGACAAGCTATAATGAGAACAATGGATTTTCAAATTATTCTGTTATTTACATAGAATCAAAGAGATCACCTTCCCGGAAGGACCTGCCTGGTAATTCTTGGGTGGATTGAACTGTATGTTACTTTTTGCTGTATCAAAATAATTTGATGTTCTCAGGAGCTGCCCATGCAGCCATCAGAAGCTAATTATCCAGGAAAAAAGAGCGAGGCTCATAACCTTATTAAATGGCACATCAGCTTTTCTGAG
Source organism: Cavia porcellus (assembly GCF_034190915.1). Classification (NCBI taxonomy): domain Eukaryota; kingdom Metazoa; phylum Chordata; class Mammalia; order Rodentia; family Caviidae; genus Cavia; species Cavia porcellus. Next base: position 35,955,449 of record NW_026947511.1, on the reverse strand, counting down.
TAAGGGAGACATGTGGATTTTGTAGAGAGAGCCGTATACAATGTTAGTCACAGCGTGATGTGCACATGTTTTGCATACCTGAGGGGCTCACAAGCACACCAGGTGCACATATGCATGCTTGTTCCTGAGTGCTGATCTGGTTTGAAGGCAGTGGATGCTGGGAGTGAAAACTCTATGGTCTGTACACATTGCTGGTATCAAATGTGAGGCATCAATCAGGTTAAAGTATGCTGCAAACACACCTATGTGCACACGTACCCATGTGCATACCCTTACACATGTACACATTCATAGAACCATGCACACACAAGCTGGAATTAAACCTCAGATTGATGGTTTCAACCATAGAATATTATTGCTGGGAGAGATTTTAAAGGTATCTAGGCCAAGCCCTCATGTTAAGTATAACCACAGTCCAGAGAAGAAAAAGAGCTGGTCTAATGTTACTCAGCAAAAGCAAGGCCATCAGGGATCCCATCAAGTGTACAGCCAGCAAATGGCCTGATGGCAAGTGCTCCTGCCAGGCTGTGTCTTTACAGGGGCTGGGGTGTCTTTAGCAGGGCCCCATCTTAGTCACTAATACCTGCTTTTGGCAATGGAGGCTCTTCTGCACTTTCCATTGCATAAAAGGAGCCGGGCACATCCTCAGAACGGGCTTTTGTGCAGGTTGGATCCTGTTCCACCCGCTTTGATCCTTGGAGTTGGCAGGATGTGTGGATTAAAAGCACCCCTGGAGAGTGGTCTCCCCACGTCCCGAGGCCCTGCTGGCTTCCCTCCCCTCTCGGGCAGAGGCCTGTGATTTCCTGGAGTTTGGGCTGTTTGAAGCTGTCCTCACTGAACTCCCATGCACAGCGCCTCCTCCCTCTGGCTTCTCAGATACACGGACAGGACTTTGAAGAGGACCTGCCACACACAGGGCTGACCTGGGGTAGACGTGGCAGGGATGCCCAGGAAGACAGGGTGGGCTCAGGACGTGGCCTGCGCTTCAGGACAGCTGCCATCATTCCTCATGGGGATTTGGTTGGGATGCTCAACATGTCTCCATTCTTTCTCATCTCCTTCCCCTCGCCTCCCTCCCTGCTTGATCCTCTTCCCATTTGCAGAATGTCTATCTCCCTATTTCCTAGTATCTGTCTTTTATTTTTATTTTGGGCTTCTCATATAAGAGAAACCGTGTGCTAGTTAAGCATGTGTATATGATTTATTTCACTTAGCATTATGCTCTCAAGGTGCATCTGTTTTCCTAGTATGAATCATTTCTCCTTCTTTATGGCAGAATAGTGCTCCACGGTGTACCCCTAATTGGGGTCCCCTGTTTCTTATCACACGCTCCTCTTCTCGCCCTGTGTATGTCCTCTCTTGTTCCATATACTATAACCATTCATCTTGCTATAGACGTACGGGCCGCCATTTATTCAATCTGTTACCAAGTGCCCACCTGGCAGCCAGATCATCTCTTGCATTAAAACAAAACATTTCATTTGCTGACATCATAAGACTATGCTTTAACATCTTTACGCAACTCATTTTAAGGTTTTTGTGTAGGCATCTGTTGAACTCATGATATGGCAGACAAATGAACCAATAGATGTCTTTTTCTCTGCTTGTCATTTTGTTCCTACCAAGGGCCTTAAGAGATGGCTGTCATTAGTGCCACTTCTCAGACGTAACTCCTGCATGTGTGTTGCTGTGGGTGACCCAGGAGCAACTGAGGTGAGATCTTCCACCAAAGACGGTGTGTTGGGAGGTCAGAGAAAGAGCCCGTGTGGCCAGACATGGCTCCTGCGTGTGTGAGTGTGTGTGTGTGTGTGTGTGTGTGTGTGTGTGTGTGTGTGTGTGCATGACTGTGTCTCCAGTTTCAGGCTGGCTGCTATTAAGGAGCCACCTAAGGAGTAACATCAGGCAGGCAGTGGGCCTAGGGTAGGAATAAGAAGTTTAGCCATGAGCCAGGGGCTGAGGGAGGCAGCTCTCAGATGCCCAAGACACAGCACAGGGGCAAAATTTCAGGGAATATTTGGCAAAGTCTCAAGACACTTTGGGTAGGCATAAATGGTAGATACCACTGGTGTCTAGTGGTGGAGCCCAGGGATGCTCCCTAGCATACACAAGATAGCCCCCTACCCCAAGGAAGAATACTTTAGCTCCAAATGTCAGTAGCATTTGGCTGTGAGGAGCCCCAGAGGTGGCCTATATAGGGGGAGCAGGAAGGTTCAGTATCTCTTCATCTGGGGGTGCTCCTGGAGAGAGAGGGTCATGGCCTCTCAGCTATGACAGTTGCCACCAACACCTTGTGGAGTTGCATTGTATCCACAGAGCAAGGAGCTGAGTGTGCTCCCTGCAGAGGGACAGGTCCTCAAAGTCAGGGACAGGTCCTCAAAGTCAGGGACAGTCTCAGTTTGCTCTGATGCTCATGCATTTGTCCACTTGGCCCTGACTCAGGACAGCTGGGTCACCTGAGCACATCGGTCACCACCAGCCTCTGTTCAGCTCAGCCCCAGCAGCGTTCTCCCACCTGTCAGGGCCATGTCCTGGTTCTGGTGACTTTTGGCATCTTTTCTCTGAATACACCTCAATTTATTGTGGATCTCATAAAAAGCAAAAAAACTTGGGAGAGAGAAGATTGAGTTTGCTTCTTACAGCAGCATTTGATTTAGGGCCAAGAGGGCGGCAATTGCTGCAAAGCAGAGATTGGCTATTTTGGGAGTGATGTGAATGATTTTTCCCATCTCCAAATGACCTTACATATATCCTGTGTCTGCCCGCCTTCCACTGGGGGCTGATGGGGGCAGCTGTGCCTGGGATCTGGTGGGTGAGCGCTGTTCCTAATAAACATCAGACAGACAGAAGGAGGGCAGTACCTTGACCATGGGCAGCAGCTGGGCCTGTGGGGGCTTTTCAGTGGCCAGCATCCTCTGTGGCCACAAGTGCATGCTCTCCTGATCCAATGGGAGCTTTCCACTGTCACAAGGCAGTGACAGCTGGAGCAGGTGGTCTGGGCACATGTGTCTGCGTATATCACGGGGCTGACTCCTTCACTTTCGCTGGCTCTTCACATTCTCTGTCCCCATGGATGTCAGCTTCTCGGCCCCTCTCCCAGGTCACTGCCAGCTCTACCCTAGGACATCAGAAGGTGCGACCAGGTGGGTTCAAATGCTTGGGATCCAGAGTCCAGGACCTGGGCTTGGGCCTTGCAAAGTGCACCATCCTGAACAGATTTCTTCCACTCTCTGAGCCTCAGCTCTCTAATCTGAAACAGATTAGTTGAAACAGTTTTAGAGTTAGGAGGAGGCCTCTTCTCCTTCTACCTGGGTTATCAGGCTGTACCTCTGTCTATAAGCCATCTGCCAGAAAATGCAGAAGAGGCTGTTCTGAGTAGGGGAATGTTTTGATTGGCTGTGTGCAATCTGCGCATCATTTCCAGGCAATGTTGATCTTTATTTCCAGGTAAAGTATCCAACACAGCCTACCTTCCTCAACCTCTATACTCAGCCCTCGCTGATCCTTCCTTCCTTCCACCCTTCTCTTTTTACACCCTGATTCTGTTCACATCCATTTGCTGTCCCCCATCCTTGGACTGGGGCCCTGAGATACCTGTGGCACAGGAGAGGGTCATTCCTACCTTACCTGGTGACTATGAAGAATGAGCTGACACTCTAGTGTTTGTTTTACAGACTAAGTAAAAGTGTCTTTGTAGTCACATGGTTGTGTCAAAACACAGAGTCATAAGCAGTTGCAATGACAGGGACCTGCAAGGAATGCAAGTTGGAGGTGCCACCTCCACAGATGCGAGGTACTTCTGCAGAGTGGGAAGCTGATGCAAGAGAGCCTGCAGGCCTCTCCTGTCACCACCCTGAGGTGGCAGTGGGTAGGAGGGTTGTGAGGTGGGAGCCTCACAAGGGGGACATAAAAGTCCTGACCCTTTGGTGGCTCATCGCTCTCCAAGTGGGCAGATCCTGCTGTAAGGAGGGGAGGTTTGTGCGTTTGTAAAAACATGGATGCACTGTGAGACTATAATGTTTAGTGAAATAAACCAGACACACAGGTTTGCATATCACATGGTTCTCTTGTATGAAAAACCTGAAGTGTAAATAAAGAGCAAAATAAAATCTGGTTAACAGGAATCAGCGGGATAGATCTTTTGCAAATGGGAAGGGGAGCAGGGCATGCACAGCAGGGCGAGGGAAGGGCATGAAGAAAGGGGCTAAGGTGTGCCAGGGTCAGGTGCTGACTTCCCATGAGGAATGTAATCACTGTGTACTGCATACTAAGAAAAAATAAAAATTGAAAATGAAAGATCTGGGCTTTCTGAGAGTGTCCATGCCTAGGAGGGGAGGTTGAAAAGAAAACCCTCTCCCCAGGTCCTCACTGTTCACTCCTTAGTCCATCCATCCATCCATTCATCCATCCATCCATCCATCCATCCATCCATCCATCCATCCTCTAACTAGTCATCCATCCATCCAACTACTCATCATCTACCATCCGTCCACCATCTGTCATCCATCCATCCATCCATCCATCCATCCATCCATCCATCCATTCACTCAGACATTCATTTATTCTGAGAATACTTATTGAGATCGTATCTATGTCAGGCTTAGGCTCTAGCAATGAACAAAACAGAATAAAATCTTCCTCTTCACAGATCTCAAATTTTAATGAAGGTAGGGAAGGGAGGGGGAAAGAATGGGTAATAAATTATGTGATAAACTGTGCAGTCCCATCATTTTGACATATAAAGATAGCTACCTATGGAATCTGACCTAACAGGAGAAGTCCACAAATGCTAATAAGTGCTATGGAGAAAAATACAGCTGGAAGGGCATGGTTAGGAGGTTTCTCTGCCATGCTCATCCAGCCACGCCATGCCACTGTCACCATCAAGAAGTTTCAGGTGCCACTCTCATCATCAGGCACCCAAGGCCCTGCAGGTTTGGTTGAGTCCACCCTGTCTCTCAGTCAGACGTGGCTCCCGGAGCACAGGCTGCCATTGGCTTGATGTGGCTGCTGTCTAAGGCCCCGCTGGCCCAGCCGGAGCGACAGGCCTCAGAGGTGCCCTCCCGGCTTGCGTGCCACGTTCTCCCCGACAGTTTTAATTGCTCCCTCCTCTGCACTCACACAGCACTTTATTACAGCACTCAGAACTGCTCTTCTGTTCAGAAGACGCTGATTTATTCATGCGCCTTATTAATGGGCCTCTCCCGAGGGCTGGTGCAGGAGCCTGGCAGGCAACAAGGCCCTGTGCAGGTTTGCTGAGTGAGTGAGAGAAGGAAGAGAGGCTAAATGGGGTGCAGCGAGGCCACAAAGGGGGGTTTGGGGGAGGGTGAGAGGAGGAGAACCCTGAGAATGGGGTACTGCTCAAAATTGGGAGGAAGGGAAGCCTGTGCCCAGCATAGCCACATCTGCCCACATCTGTCCACTTCTGGCTGTCCTCAGCTTGTCCTTATCTGCTTACACCTGCCCACACCTGCCCATGCTTATCTACACCTGTCTATGCCTGTCCACGCCTGTCGCTTATCAGCCTGCCCTCACCTGCCCTCCCCTGCCCTCCCCTGCCCTCCCCTGCCCTCCCCTGCCCTCACCTGCCCATACCTCTATGCCTACCTGTGCTCAGGCTGCCCTCACTTGCCTGGCTTCCCCACACCCATGCATGCTTGCCCGTGTCTGTCTGTATCCAGCCCACCCTCACCTACTCACACCTGTCCTCGCTGGCCCTCACCTGCCATGCCTGTCCATAACTGGTTATGCTCAGCCTGCCCTTACCTGCTCACCTGCCCATACCTGCCACAGCCATTGAGGGCTGTCTATGCTCACTATGCCAGGCCTGCCCACATCTGTTCATACCCGCCCCTGCGTGCCTGGCCTTTCCACACCTGCCCATGCTCGATCAGGCCTGCCCAGCCCTTCCTGCAACCCATGCCCACACTCTCCATATCTCCCCGCTTCCCCTATCCTCCTCCTCCTATGCTGCTTGGCTCTTTTTGTCCTCCAGTCATACTGGGGACACTTTCTTGTTGCCTCGAGGGCTCTTGCCTTCACCTCCCTTCCTGTTTCCTTTGGGGAGCCTCTCCCTGTACCCCAAGTCTCCTCCTGAGCTGTGGATATTGGGGCAACAGGGGCTGAGCCTTTGAGGCAATGTCTGTGTCTGAGTGAGGCTGTGACCGTGGGCTGGCTCTTTCCTGCTGTCGCATCCTCAGTCAATGGAACCCATGACCCTGAGCCCGTGGGTGCTGGAGCCTTGCAGGTGACATGCATGCATTAGCTCTCCTCGAATGCCTCTTTTTCTCCCGAGTCCTGAGCCCAGGGCCCCCAGGCCTGGGGCTCAGCAGCTCAGCCCTGCGTGCGTGGGAGCGTTGCTCCAGGAGGAGCAGGGTCAGGGACAAACAGCTGGGGTTGAGCAGAGCCGAGTCCAGGATGACTGGAGCATTGGGGCCATGCAGACTCCTGGGGGCTTGAGGGGCACGGATAAGCCTAGCACCTCGTTCTCTGTAAGAGGAAAACCAGACTGAGTGTCTCTCCACCCTCCCAGGAGCAAGGTTGCCAGAGAAACCAGAGATGCCCAGGTCCTGCATTTGGCCTCTTGCCGAAAAGCTTTTCTCTGTGAGATTACATATTCTGGGCCACATTCCTACCATCGACACTTTCTCCTCCCTCCTTTACTCCTTTTCTTCCTCCTCCATCATAAAAGTCTCCAGAAACAGGTTTTGCTCAAAGTGACTGAGGCAATAAATTCTCTGTTTTTGACAGGCAGAGGAGAGAGAGAGAGAGGGGGTTTGCAAAGGGAGCAGTAACCCTGTTCCTGGGCCCTGATGAGCTTGGGCTGATGCTGAGGTCACCTGAGTGGGGGAGGGAATCAGAGGCAATGGGCGCCCCTTGAGTCCCTGCGAGCTTCCTTTGGGTGGGTAGCTGCTAGCCTGAGGTCTCAGTTGTATTAACAGGCTCAGGCCCAGGCTAGGTCTTCTGACTTGGCTTGCTTGACTAACTAAGAAACTGGGCAGGGTGAGTGTCATCCGTTCGTCCACTCATTCACTCATTCAGTCAGCTGTCCTTCAATTCATTCAGCAGTCACTTAGCATGGAGGATAGGGTCTCTAATTCCACTAACGCATCACATTCTTTAAGGAGCCTTTCCACAAAGGACTACAAATATTTGCAATTCGAGTCATAGCAAAGATTGATTTTGCTGGTAAATAAAGAGCTCCTACAAATCATTAAGAAAAATAAACAACCTAATAGGAATCTGGCCAAAAGATAGAACAAATAGCTCACAGAAGGGTGGAAATATAGACACTCCAACAGCAACTACATCCTACGAGAATTCTCTCCCACTTGCAGGGGGAGAGGTGTCTGTGGGCCAGTCCCCTGTCCACCCCACACTGTGTTGAGGAAGGACACACACACATACTTTGCTGGAGGCTGTGCTGTGCTTCAAACACAGATCAGTTTGACCAGGTCCTCTGCAGGAGGATTTTGCGAAGCCTCAGGGCTGTGTGCATACTCAGCCTCTCCTCAGTGAGCCGGCCTCTAGAAATTTATTTCCCCTCTAAGTGTGCAAGATTATTGGAGCCCAAGATTAGTCAGGAAAGCATTTTCTGTGTCATCAAAGACCGGAAATAGTCTACATGGCCATCATATAAGAGACTGGCTAAATAATTTATGGCGGGCTTATGGAATTAAATGTTATACAGTCTTTGCAACAAAACAAGGCACCAGGCAGTACTTTTATGTACTAATAGGTACTGAGCTCCCAGATATACTTTTGAACGAAAATGGCAGGGAATAAAATGGATTGGATACAATCTATACTTCTATTTGTATTGAACTGAAGAAAAAGAATATATATGCATGTGTAGATATTCACATACACAATATGGATATTTGTTTCCGTATCTTTCTCTCTGGAAAGACAAGGGCTGTGCCAATGGCTGTCTCTGGGGAGTGGAGTCAGGAGCTGGGAGGCCGTGGTGCGGGCGGGAGGGAGGGAGGACTACACATTTTGTGCCTCTTTTCACCTTTTGGATTTTGAATTGTGTGAGTGTATTACTTATTCAAATAATGAGCATCGTTCACGTTTAAAAGACAGACTCAAAGGAGAGAGGCAAGAGCTGGGAACTAAGCAGGTGAGGAACACAGGGAGGGCAGGCACCTGCAGGGGTTGGTGCCCTGAGGTGGGTGGCAGTTTGGGGACCCCAGGATGGGGGGCTGCTGGAGCACAGTTCAGGGAGATCTTGGGAAGAAGATGGCTGGGAAGAAATGCAAGGGATAGAGCCAGACAGATTGGGAGTCATGTTAACGACTGAGTTTCAGTGCAGTGAGGACTTTGGTGGGTTGTAAGCACTGTGTGTGGGGCACATGGTTAGGTGTGTCTTAGGCTGTGTGGGGAGGGCTCTGGGGAAAGTCTATGTGCTGATTCCCTGTGGTTATTTGTTGTCAATAACTAACGAGAGATAGTATTGTTATATGAGGCTGATGAAAGGAAACTGAGGCTCAGGAAAATTAGGTGATAGGCCATGCTTTTATATCCTGGGCCTCAGCATTTGAAATCAGGTCTGTGGTTTGTCCAGAGCTTGAGCTCTAGAAATAGCCATGTGAAGTATGGCTCTGCATGACATGGCTCTCAGGGCTCATAGATGCTCACAGTCTGAGGACTGTGATTTCGGGGTGAGCACCTCATCCTCTCAAATGCAAGTCCATGGCCAACAAGGCCATGTGGCAACTGCAAGGTCGCAGCCACCAGCTTCCAGCGACTCACTGCTGATTTCACCATCCCTCTGTCTCCCAGCGGGCCACAGCCACAGCCCCATAAACTCCTGGTCTGAGCCACTGGGAGGAAAGCAACAAACTCCTTGATGACTGATTTTCCTCTTGAAGGACACCCCGGAGATCACAGGCAGACCTTTTACAGGAGGTAGCTGGAAGCGTTAGAAGGAGGCTTCCTCTGGATGGGGTTGGGGGTAGAGACATTTGGCTCCAATTACTCTGAGCTTTCTAAATTTCCTGGTCATTTGGTTTGCATTTTCCTGTCATTTCTTCACGTGCATTTTTCTGAGACTCCCATTTTGTAACTGTGACAACGGAGACCCCAGAGGACAACAGCTCAGCTAAGGCCACCTGGTTTGCCCAGGTAGAGTTAGGTCTCACACACTCCAGGTCTTTCTGCCACACTGTGTTCTTATTGCTTTCTATTGCACGGGTGTGTTTGGTTGCCTGTGCACAAAGCCATCAAGGACTTGTGATTTCTTCTCCAGACACTGAATAAGAAGAAATCTGAGCTCTCTTTGTTTCGGTGTTGGTGTTTTTACTGGGATCAGGTGCTAGACCTTCAGATGCTGGGACCTCCAGGGTATCTGCTGGTTTCCAGGACAAGGCAATGACAGTGGCAGAACCAAGCCCTGCCCAAGCCCCAGCTGTGGTAGTTTAGCAGAGAGCTGGGGCTGAGGCAGCCAGAGAAGAAGGGCACATTGTGTGCAGGGAGCTGATGAGACATTGGGCCTGGGAAGCCACGGCCACCCTGTACACCTCTCGGGAAAGTCTACACTCCCATCCTGAGCAGCCCTGTGTAGGATGCTGGTGTGACATGAGCTGCATCAAGTGCTGTGACTCAAGTTGGGTGTGGTGGCAATTTGCTTGTCATTCTAGCACTCTGGGAGGCTGAGGCAGGAGGACTGTAGTTTGAGCCCAGCCTGGGTAATTTAGCATAATCTTGTCTCAAAATAAAGACAGACAAAAAAAGGGTGGGGGGGGGAGGGGAGGGGGCTGGCAGTGCATAGCGTGAAGAGGGCTCTGGCTCCCCCTAGGCTCCCTGGGGCTCATTGCTGACTTTTCCCAAGTTTTAGCGTCACCGGGGATCATGGCTCAGCTCTGCCACCGAACTCTGTGGCCCTGGGTGAGTCATATGAAATTTCAGAGTTTCTTTTTCTTCCGTGCAAAATGCAGACCTTTTTTTTCCTCGATATGGATGAGCAGCAGCTGGAAGGTGCCATTGGGGAAAGCATTCTACAAGCATATACCCTGACACTGCCAATGACAGCTGTCCCTGCCATTAATGCTGCCTTAACCCCATGGCTCTACCCAGCTGACCTATGCTCCCCTTCCCTGTGGTAACAGGAAGGTCCTCTTCCAGCTTTTAAACTTTTTGACCGAAAAATACCTTATTATTTCTCTGATTCTAATTGATTAATTAATTTGTGATGCTGGGGATCAAAACCAGGGCTGCATTCAGGCACCTGCTAGGCAAGCAAGCTGCCATGGGAGCTGCCCTTCTTTCCCAAAGACATTTTTCTAATGCTGAAAGGGATTCATTTCAAAACACTCAGGAGAGTGTTGTTTAAAAGAAAATCCATCATTATTTCTGGTTTGCTGCTGTCATTGTGGATTTTGGGGGTGCCATTGGTCACTTTGCATTTGGCTTCCCCAAGGTTGGTCTCTGTCTCACATTTGAAGGCCACTACTCTATCCAGGGCACTAGATGGGGGACCAGAGTGGCGCTCCCTGCGGGGCCCACATCCTTCTCAAGACTGTCTCCAGGCAACCACTGTTGATCTCCTGGGAGAGCAGGTACTCAGGGCTATAATCCCAGCTCTCTGGGAAGCTGAGACAGGAGGGTCACAAGTTTGAGCTCGGGCTGGGCAATAGCAATTTAGCCCAACCAGGCCCCACAAGGGAGTTTGGAGAGTCCCTCAAGCCTGCCCAGTACAATAAGGAGTTCGTTTTTATCTGAGCTAAACATCTTGAACATTGCATAGCAGATTGTGGTAGCTTCCATGGGGAAGTTGCTGGAAAATTTCATGAATTTTTTTTTTTTCAAAGGAATGAACCCTGCAGAGCCAGTGGAATGCAAGCCAGTGACTTAATACATTTTACACCCACATAAATGCTTGCGTTCCTTCTTTATCTCAACATGAAGCTGGGTGGGACCAGGGATTTCTGAGGCGGGACACGACAGGATCAGGGACCCACTTTGTGTCGCATTATTGTGATCTTCCATATCCCTGGGTTGTGAATCAGCAGAGCTGTACATTTTACAATCGAGAAAACTGAGACCCAGAGAACAGACATTGCTTCTCAGGAGCCATCCGGCTTGTTAGTGACAGGGCAAGGGTCAGGCCCGCCTCTGGGCTACCTCTTTTCTGGTCAGTCCCCCAACCTGCCAAGTAAAGGTCCCCATGATGCAGGGTATTTCTATGAAGTGAAGAGGGGGTGTTCCCTTACCTTTGATGTAAGGAGATTCACAGTCTCCGTGTTGTCACCCCCGCCACTGTCTCTGTGCCCATCTCAACCGAAGGCCTTTCCCTCTGTGACACTTCTTCAGTTACAGCGGTGAAAGCCACTAGCGAGGAGGACACAGGTTATGGTCCAGCTCAGACCTTCTGCTTGGATTTTTTCCTGAAGCTTCAAGCCATTCTTTTGGCATATTCCCTGGCACAGAGATGGAGGGTATGTCTCCGGGGCTGGGGTTGTAACTCCGTGGTAGCAAAATTGCCTGGCAAAATGGGAGGCCCTGTGTTTGATCCTCAGCCCTGCTACAAGAAAAGTATGACTTTTAGAACAGGTTGCTTGCCCAGCATTGCTGCCTGTTGGATGGGCAACTTTTATTGGCTCTGTGACTCGGTTTCCCCAATGGTTTATTGAGGGTTGTAACACTTCTTATCTCCCACAGCTGCTTTGAGACTTGAATGAGTTTTAACTCACATGAAGGAGCCACAGCAGGGTCAATCTGTAACAGAGCCCAGTAAGCATTGGCCTTGATACGGGACCCTGAATCTTGGGTGACTGAGGCACAGGTGGCCCTTGCAGATTGCACTGTGATGCACCCGACAAGGGCTTTTTCCTCTAAACTCTCTTCCAAGAAGCTGCATGGTTTCCTTCCAGCACCAGCCCAAGTTCAGTGACATTCGTTCCTCTTCCATGAATCCCTCCTAGATGGGCCGCATTGCTCCCTGATGGGGGCTCCCAGCCCCCACTGCTGATGCCACCCTTTGGCCTCAGACAAAGCGGGCACCAGCAGCAGCAGCAGCCGGGCTGGCTCGTTGGCTTTCATGAAGCTGGGGCTCCCGGGAGCCCAGGCCGGGTTGGTCTGCTTTGAATGCTATTTGCATTGCAATAGCGAGCCTGGCCTTCAATGCAAGCCCTTCTCTTTTGACAGAGCAGCCTCACAATCGCCTATTGACCGGGCACCTGTTCCTGCCCCAGACATTATGCAAATGCCGGCCAGGAGCGAAGCCGCCAGCCCCCCGGGCCATTGTGCATTGAACCCTGATGGAGCCCTGCCAGCTCCCCGCCGGCCTTTGTTCCCTGGCTGCACTGCGCCACCCCCGCCACCGCCTCCCGACCGCCTGAGGTGCCCTGCAGAGGGGCTGCCTGCTGACAGCCACTTGGGTCCTTGCACCTGAAGAAAGGCTCCACAAGCTGGAGGCAGGGCTAGGGCCCCCCTAGGAGGCAGCCAGTGCCTGGCTGCCTGGCAGGGCCCCTCTTGTCCTGTCCCCAGGGATCGCTGAGAGGGGCCTGGCAGGCGGAGGAGGGGGCAACCGGGACCATGCCATCTGGGGGAGGGGAGATTATAATAATCGCTCTCACATCTGCTGGGGGCCTTCTAGTGCGTAAAGCCCTCACAGGGCCGTGTCCCAGCCAGGCACACCTGCTCTCGGGAGGTCAGCCCCTCGATTGTGAGGGCCTCACACAGGAGGGAGTGTGGCCCCCTGGGGCAGTCGAGGGTCAGGGTTGGGGTTGGGGAGTCACATTCAGGGCTGTGGATATCTCTGCCTCCCAAGCTTTGGGTACAGAGCTCTCTCTCCTTCTTCTTGCCCACTGGAGCTCTGAGTAGTGATCTCCCCTCTGAACCCCCCATTTAACGCCCTGCACAGTCTGGCTACAGCCCGCCACCACCTCTTTTTGGATTCCTTTTCTGCACACTTAACCTGCATTACCCTGGCTGGTCACGTTTTCAAAGCACCATCCTGAGACCAGCAGCATTAGCATCTCCTGGCACCTGTTCAAGTGCCAGTCCCTGGGGGTGCAGACCTGCAGAACCAGAGGATCTGGCCTGGTCCAGCTCTCCAGGTCTGGCTCCCCTCCAGGTGTTCTGAGGTATGCACAAGACTGAGAACACCTCGACCCGACCTTCATTTCCATCCCCCTCCTCCATCCCAGCCTTGACTGGCACCAATTTCTCTCCATTAGCCTGGTCCTCTCCCCCACCCACTGTGCCCATCCTGCTTCCCTTGGGCTTCCCGGCCATGATCAGGCACCTACCAGGCGCCTATTTTACAGTGCCCAACAAACCACGCAGCCTTGGAAGAGATGTAGGGAGCACGGGCAGCCGTTTTACCTGTTGATTTCCAAGCAGGGAGCTGATGCTTCGAACACAGAAGAGAGGTGCCTAGTGTAGCCTGAGGCAGGGGGTGTCCAGGGAGACCCCTTGGAAGGGATGGCACCCACACTTAGAGGAGAGGATCTGCAGTGATGAACAGTTCAAACGATTTCAGGATAAAAGGCTGCGCGGTGTGCAGACCCTGTGGGCTCAGACCCTTGAGGAGGCCCCGCTGCTATGCTGCAGCCCAGCCCAAAGAGGGCAGCAAAAAAGGGAGGAGGGGAGGTGTGAGGCTGAGGATGCTAAGGGTGGTCCAGATGCCACAAGCTCCAAGTGGCCAAATGGAGAATCCGTTGTCTTCTCTGCACCTAGAAGGCTGATTCTCCTGGTCTAGCCATGAAGCCTGTTCTGCAGGGACACCCCGCTGCTAGCCAGGCAGATGCCCTTGGTTGAGTGGTACCTTGCTCTCCATTCTGCCCCTTATCCCTCCTGGCCACTTGTGCTTTGCATCCTTGCTCCCAAGGAGCCACCAAGATGGGACATCAGGGCAGGAGTAGGGCAAGCCCCGGAGTGACCCTGGCCTCCAGCCAAGGTGCCCTCACCAGCCCTTTGGCTCTGACAATCTTTCACCCGATGCCAAAGTGCCCTGGAGACTTTGGCCCAAAGCAGGGAAATGTGATCTCATGAGAGGCTGGGCAAGGTTTTCAGAGCCAAGCTCTCGTCTGTCTCACAATTTGTCTTCCTCAAATGCTGTCAGGGTCTTTTTTGTCTAAAAGACAAATGGGGAGGAAAGTAAATGAAGTCAGACTCCCTCCAAACACCGTGCCTTCATGTGACATTCAAGGCCCTTTAGGGTCCTGCTTAGGTGGCCTTTCCTATCCTGCCTCCCCACTGTGTCATTCTTCCAGGGGGAGTCCCTCTGCCTGGAGGATGCAGCTGGGGTATGATTCCAACACGCTTCCCTCTGGGTCCATTGGGTTAGCATGTCCTCGAGCTTATAGACCTCCTCAGGCATCTCCATCAAGGCTTCCTGATCTGTTCTGGTTGGGAATCTTTTGTAAGCACCTGCTGGTTTCCCTTGTTCTGGGCTTGGGGATGAAGTGCTGTGAGAAACTGCCAAGTTCCAAAGGAGTCTCGGTCCCAAAGGATTCTCCCAAAGGATTCATCACTGTGTGATGAGGCTGAATGAGGGTTCAGGTGAGTGGAGAGAAAGAGAGAGAAAGAGAATGTAGTTGAGTGGAACCAACTGGCAATGGCTCAGCTGGGAGGGGACCACGGGAGGGTGGAGCCAGGAGTGAAGGCTGAGTTTCCAGCTGGGTAGGTGATGATAGTGGCCCCCAAAGATGGGGAGCAGGAGCCCCATGTGGAGAACTCACGGCAGGAGGAGAATGAGGGTGCTGGGTGAGCCATGAGTGAGGGGTCTGGGCTGACACTGACTGCTGGGCACGCGTGACCTGGAATGACAGTGGTGCAAGCTGTCCTGTACCCATAGGTTTACCACACATGTTGCTCTGTCCACAGTGACCCTGTCTTGCATCCACTCTGTCTGTCCTCATGGTACTGGTCTGTGGCCCTGCTGGCATCAGGATCAACAGGGTCAGGATAGAAGCTATGGCTTCTGAGCTACCTTGAGGCTTGAGGAGGCCTTGAGGCCTTGAGGCTTGAGGAGGTTTATTTGCAGGTAACCTTATGTTGGTGTCTTCCAGGAGCTGTCAAAGAAGAACCTTGGAAAAGGAAGAGTCCCTTAAGGAGGACCAGGCCGCCAGTGAACCACAGTGAACTGCCATGAACCATAGCGGGCTGGGATCAGAACAGCCCTGGTGATGAGGGTGGGTGGTAAGTGGGTTGCTGTCCCCATTTCACAGATGAGAAACTGAGGCACAGGCAGGAGCAATGAAGTACTATAATCCTACTGAGATGCTAGAGGAGCCATGTGCTTTAAGAGGAAGAAAGATGATGACAGACTTTATAGAGGGGGACTATATCAGGCTTTATAGGTGGGTCACGGCCACCTAGGCACGTACTGTGGAAACCGGTGGGGGTCTCTGCCTGTCCTGCGGCTCTGCCCTAGCCCCTTGGAACTTTGGCATCCATGTATGCACAGTCCTCCTCTTCTTCCTCTTTCCCCTCTTCTTCCACCTCCTCTCCCCCCAACTCCTACTTCTATACTGGGAATAGAACCCAGTACCTTCTCATTAGGCTACATCCACAGCCCTTTTCTGGGAGACGGGGTCTTCCTAAGTTGCTGAATTTCCCTGTCTGGGCTGGGGAAGCAGAGACACAGCACACAGCCTGACCACACTGCGTTTCTGCACAACCTCCCGATACCCAGCAAACCTGAGGCCTCGACTACCCAGGGTTCAGGGTGCCCCCCTCCCCCACTTGGCTCCTTAGCTCTCGGCTCTTGGCTCTTGGGTTTACCTCCACCTGGCCCAAGTGAGCAGTACAAGCTATAGATCGGGAGACCCCAAGTACAGCTCTGCTCTGCCACCACATCCTCAAAAGACCCCGGCCAGGTGCTTCTCCCTCTCGTAATCTCCATTTCCCCATGTTGAGTCTTCATTTTATAAACACAGCAGTGGCTGTCAGCTCTGCACACCTCCTCCTCCTCCTCCTCCTCCTCCTCCTCCTCCTCCTCCTCCTCCTCCTCCTCCTCCTCCTCCTCCTCCTCCTCCTGGGCACCACCGTACGCGGCTGCAGAAAACTATTTTCTCTTAGTGGCTTTGTGAAATGTGCTTTGGGAACTGTGATTCAGGCTCCCCCTTCCCCGGGTCACCAGCCCCTGATTTACAATCCAGAGAAATTGTGTTTTCTTTGTGATCGAGAGTGAGCTGGAGGATAATGGAGCTGGAGCCCCTTCCCTCAGCTGTCATGAGATAAAACCTCCGCTGAATGGGCCCTCGGAGGACTTCGAAGGTGGCTTCCAGCCAGGAGGGAGCCAGCGGGCTCACAGTCACGCTGGCCTTTGTGCCTCGAGGGCCTGGCCTCCCCTCCCAAGGCTCCTGTGTCTTCTGGGTCCCCCTCCTTCTCATCTCCCTCCTCCTCTGTTTTGAAGCCACCCAGCTCTCACCCTGCTCCATCTTGGCCTTGCTGTAGAATCCTGAGGAAAGCTCCATTTTGAAGGCCTACTATGTGCTGGGCCAGGGTCGAGTGCTTTTATGTGGTGTGTTCAAATATATGACAAAAGCTTACATTTTAAAAAATGTGCTACAGTCAAACAGACACTTCCATTAATCCTCTTCAAAATACCCTCCCCTCTTTCCTTGACCAACTTAGCCTATTGTTTTAGCCACTTCCTAAGGCAGTTCTGGAAGTCCTCTTTCGGGAGTGTCTCTATAAGGTGTGGTCAGAAACACGGTGAATACTGCAGCTTGAATGACATCCAGTGGGAAGGATCTTCTTGTCATCCACCTTGTTCCCGGGACCTGGCAGTGTCTGACTTCTGGCTCTCTCCCAATGACAAAATGACCGTGAAAGATAAATGTTTTGAATTGATCCAGGACATCAAGGTAACCACAACAGCATAACTAAAGACACCTACAGTAGAAAACTTCTAGAACTGCTTCAGAAAGTGGCCAGAATGGTGGGATATGTGTGTTTCAAATGAGGGAAAATATTTTGAGGGAGATTGAAGGCTTTTACTCCAGTGAATTTTAAAGGTTTAAATATTCCTCTATTTTTGTTAACATATGCTTATATGCTTTCTCTCTCTCTCTTTAAAAACCTTTCCTTCATTTCTCTTTACCGTCTTTTTTCACCACAAGGATGGTTTTCCCATCCCAGTTTATAAAGCAACACACTGAGCTCAGGAGGATGAGCCCAAGGTACCGGCTGCCATGAGGCAGAGCTGGCCAGGACCGACCTGCTCCCTTCTTCCCACCCTTAATACCCTCCCCCACCTTTCATCAACTCCACCTTCTGAAAGACCACAGGGGGCCCCAGAATGACTCCAACAGGCACCTGCTGGACACTGACCATTTTTTCAAGCACTTCCCAGAATTGTTTCCTCCCACTAAGAAGGTCTGGTCCCGTGGTGGGATTGTGGACAAAGCCATCCCTGCTGGAGCTCACAGGTGACAATGGTCCAGTCTGAAAGATTCTATTTTGGATGGGGTCCTCAGCCTGGCTGCAGGGCCAGGTAGTATTCTGGAAGCGGCATAGCCTCACTGCAGCCCACCTGCCTATGTTTGAATTCTGGCCGCATGCATAGAGCGCTGGGACTCTGGGCAAGTTTTTAAATCTTCTGTGCCTCCATTTCCCATCTGTCAAACAATGGCAATACTAGCAGCTCCTGCCCAGGGGTACTGTAAAGGATGAATCCATTTTCATGTGTAACAGGCACAGGTCTGGTGCTAGCACATGCAAACCATAAATAGTGGGGAATGTACAGAGTCTGAGAGGGACTGGGTGACCACTCTGGGTTTCCTTCTGTTGCTCCTGCTATGAGGCCCATGGCCTGGAGACCAGATGGCAGCTGTGGCTTTGGGGCTCCTCCCTGTCCCGCTCTCTTCTGTCTCTCATTCCTGTATGGTTGTCCCTGATGCATACAAGGAGAGTGAGGGGGACCCCTCTGTGTCCTCAATTCCTGGGAAGCAGATGGGGAAGACACTTGGGGCCCTGAAGATGCTGAGATAATGTGAGCCAGCCCTGGTGCTCCTGGCGGCTTTGGCACTATGGAGCCCACGTAGCACAAGGAGGCCCCGGTGCTTTGCAGCAGCTGGCACATGGGGCTGCTACTCCTGCAGACATGGGGCACAGCCTGAGGCCTCCAGCGGTGGGGTGGTACTCCCTGGGCCGAGAGGTTGTGTAGAAATGTATTTAAGTGGCCCCCAGCCTTGCTGTGCAGTTCTTTCTCCTGGCGGTCAGGACAGCCAGCCGGGTGGGACCTACTCCAGGAGCCTGCCTTTTCCCTCTCCCTGGCTGTACCAGCCTGCCCCAGACGGAGTTGTGGGGCACACAAATGGGGTTCTTCAGCCACACGGTCTTGTGCTGGGGGAAAGTCTCTTGCCATGTATGTGACACGTGAGTAGAGAGATGCAGGCTTTCCCAGGACTGTGCCCAGGCTGGCCCTGGAAAGTTTTGGTTTCCGGGGGGCTCCTAGTGGGACAAGTGGGAGCTGGAACATGGTGAGCAGATGAAGCAACTAGGCACACCTGGCTGAGAAGTGGGGATCATGCTGGCGAAGTTGGGGGTCTGTAGGACCACCGGTGGGATGGAGAGGCAGGCCACAGGTGCTTCTGCCTGTTCTGCAAGATGTCCATGTGGGTAGGAGGTGCTGGAGCGTCAGTGAGCCTGGGTGAGAAGGGCTTAGGGTCACACTTTGGCAGTCAGACTTCTAAGGAGCCCACTGGAGGCCCGAGAGGGTTTGACTCCTTTGTTCCTGCTTCTGGATGCTCAGTCTGGCTTCTGGTAGGAAATAAGGAGCAGAGGAGGCTGACTAGTGCAGGGACATCTTGGAGCTGCTGTCACTGTGCAGCAGGAGGGGTCAGTCACTTGGCTTGGGTGGTGGGCATGGAGAGAATTAATAGCCATTTAGTGCTTCATGATGGGCGAATGTGTTAGCAATGGAAAGGGAGAGGAACTCAGGAACGACAACTCTTTGCAACATTCCCAACAAGGTTTGCAGACTTTTCTTGTATACTTCCAGGGACAGGGAGCTTCCTACCTGGTTATTTAGCAAAGTAGCCCAGGTTGAACATCCCTATTCTGAAAATCCAAGTTCTAAAATCTAAAATTGTTTTAGGACTGGAATCACACAAATGAGAAAAGTTCTGTATCTGACTTTGCCCAATGTCAAAACTCAGGTGCTCTAAAGAGATGGTAGAATTATCTTCAGGTATCTATCACTTATGGGCAAATATTCCAAAATCTGAAAAAAAATATAAAACACTTCTGGGCTCAAGCACTTTGGATAAGAGGTGCTTGGCATATACTTCAAGTTAACTCCTTCTACGTGTGAGTTTATAGCGGGCAAACTCTAACCCAAGTGGGCACCACAGTCGCTTCCCAGGGCTTTGAAAGGCACACATACCCTGGTTTCTTCTATCTTCGTGTTAGTTTCTGCTGTTGGTGTTATGTGGCCGGCTTCCGTTTTCTCCATCTCCTTTGGACATTTTATCCTGTTGTGCTTTATTTTTGGTAAACAAGAATAACAAGCAATGAATTTGCAAGGACGAGCTGCAATCTTCACACTGAGTGGCCTCAGGACCCTGCTCAGCAGCTTGTCTTCTGGGGGGGGTCCCAAGAGGAAGTCAAGTTATAATTAAAGGGCCACTTGTAGGCCTGAGACACAGAGGGGAGAGGATGCATAGCGATGTCAAGACACTCCAGAAGCGGGTAGTTTGCCAAAGTTGCACACTTATAAAAGTGGCTCAATGCAAGCCCGGCTCTACCTGCCACAGAGTCTAAGCTGTTTGTTTCCTGCTGCCCCTGTATGGTGAGTGGACAGGCAGGAGAGGAACAGATGACAGGAGCCCCAGGGGAGCTGGCCTGTGGGAGGTAGCTTTTCTGGGACCTGGCCTAGAACCTGGCTGGGAGGTGAGGGGTCTTGAGGGGTCACGGATGCACCCAGCTTGCTGGTTGGTGGCTGGGGGTAGTGGTGGTGTTGTTTCCCTGATGACTACCCAGGGGGGAACGTGAATCAGAGATGACGGGAGACAGCCATGCAGACTCAGGTGGATGTGAGGAGCTGGAGGGTGCTGGTGACACCACAGAGCAGCCACTCAGCAGCCATCAGTGCTGTGCTCCAAAACATCACCTCCCGGTGACTTCGGAGGGGCAGATCTCTCTTGGCTGCTCTGCAGCTGGCTTTGCTCCAGGGCCAGGACAAAGAGCGCAGCGTCTCTGTGTGGTGGGAGTGGGAGCACTGCTCAGCACAGCCAGAGTCAACCCAGGACCTGCTGCTCCTACCATTCTGCAAGGCCAGGAGACGTCCCCAGAGCTGCACTTCTAGGAACTAGCAGGCCTGGGGTGCCCGGTACAATGGGGACTGCAGAGGTGGCATTCTGGGGTCAGGCAGCTAAATCAGAAAAGTCTGGGTCAGAACAAACCCACAGGAGTTCAGGGGTGCAACAGTGCATTGTGGGCTCTCAGGATGCAGCTGGCAGCCCCGGCATTGTGAAAACAGGTCACACTGGGCATAGAGGCCCATATGGGTGTTTGCTGATGCTCCTGCTGGGAAGATGGCTTGGACAGCTGTGTGACCTGGTGTAGTCTCTTCCCCTGCTCACAGAGAGAAGAGATAGCTCTCCTTGCCTTTCCCCGATCTGCAATCTTCACAGAGTCTTTGTCAGGAGCAAATGAGGTAATAAATGTGAAAGTGAGCTCTCAACTGCACAGGCGACACCGTGGAGAGGTAAACAAACACTGGAATATGAACCAAAACATGGGTGGGCTGGCTGGGGGGCTGGGGGCCCGCATTCTCCAGGCTGTATGCCTGATGCTGGAGGAGCACACAGGGCTGCCGTGGGTGGGCTGGGCAGCGGAAGACAGCAGTGGAGGCAGGATTGTGAAATGGGAAGGATGGGGAGTATAGACTGAGACTTGGAGAGGAAGAGGGGCAGGAGAGCTGGGGACATCAAGATGTGGTGACAAAGAATGTCAAAGAGTGGGAGTGTGAGGTGGGGTGAGTGAGGTGGGGAGAATGAGGGGCTGAGTGTGACAGGGGTGGGGGCGGTGGGTAGCATTAGGCTGGACCAAGACCTGGGCCTGGTGCATAGCTTTAACCCCAGGTCTCCTTCTGATCTCGCTTTGACCCTCCTCGGCCATCCTGGTCTCTGGCTGAGGTGGCTTTATGGACATGCCCAGTTTGGGCCCCAGAGCCCCTTGACCTTGAGTGGATGACAGGTGCACCAGGCACTGTGAGCCTGAGAGCTGTAGGCCTGGGTGTTATCACTCTTGGTGACTCCAAGGGGCAGAACCCAGGACAGTTAAGTGACGTGTAGGCCCTGAAGTCCTTTATTTTTAAGGGAGAGGCCTCTGCTTAACAAAGGCCAATACAGGGAGGCACATGGTGCAGTCGTTCTGTGCAAAGGCTGGAAAGAGGAACAGCTGAGTCAGGGTTGCCGGTTCCCTCCTCTCCAGCCGGAGCTCTCCTTGCCAAGGGTGACAGATTGCTATAAGCAGCCTGGAGGATTGTGTCACTCTTTCTCAACTGACCCTGCCCAAGTTCTGGGGTCTCCCAGATGTGGTAACCAGTACCATCTCTGGGACGGTTGGTCCCAGAGGAGTTGAACTCTTTCGGGACAGGAGCTGAACCACTCTTTCAGCTTCTGGGGAAGAAGGACATCTGGTCCCCTTCCTTAACAGGGACATCCTTCTGGCTACCTCTCATCTCCCACCCAAGATCAAGCTGCAAGGTGGTGGCCAGTGAAGAAATGCTGGCCTGCTCCCCAGATCTGCTTAAAAAACGAGGGCTGCCTTTTATGCGGAGTAAGATCTTAGAGCCAAGTGGACGGAGCGGGAAACGAGGGGGAAATGAAGCACTGGTCTTCAGCTCAAAATCCATCTGGAGACAGCGAGGTGAGCTGAGCAGTGTGCAGGGATTGGATATGTGAGGTCCTGAGTATCCAGACTACCTTGCCGCCTCCTGCTGCAGCCACCCACTGTGCCTGGGAAGGGTGGGGAAAGGCTGTGTCCTGCCTTCATGGGGTGGCCTCAATGCTTCTCCATCTTCCGGAGCTGGGCTGACTTGGACATGGGCTGTGCTCTGACAAAGGATGCTGGGCCTCACGTTGATACAGTTGGGGAAGAAGAACTCCTTCCTGTTCTTGCCAACTTCCTTTCCCATCTACTGCTGCTGAGATTCCTTTGGTCTTTTGCCTGTGCCAGATCCCTAGGGCTCACCATCTAGTGGGCAAGTTATTGTGAGCCCTGGATTTCTAGAGTTATGAATAGGACTGGCTTCTGGGGCATGGTAGGGAGAGGCTCATGAGCCCTTGTGTGGGAGTATGATGCTTTCTCCCCAAAGGCACCAGCATGGATCTGGGCCCGGAGGGTTAATAGGATTCAGGGAGCAGAGAGGGAATAAGGACTCCAGATAGAAGAAAGTGCAAACTGAGCCACAGGTGGAAAAAATGTGCTGTGTTCATGGGGGTGTGTGGTAGGGCCAAGCTCTGTGCTGTGGGGATTCAGGGTGGGTTATGGTGGGAATGACCAAAGGCTAAGGAAATCACTTGAACTTTATTCTGAGGACAATGGGAACAATCCATGATGATTATGATCATATCAAGGATCAGGTGTCTGTCATCAGTATCTGTCATTTGGTGTCAGAAATAGTGCCTGTCTTAGTCACATTTCCAGTGCTGGGATAAAATGTCTGATGTTCACAATTTACTTCTATTTCTTTCTCTTTTTTTTTGGTGCCAGGGATTGAACTCAGGACCTCACACTTACCAAGCAGGTGCTGTCCCTCTAACTTATATTCCTGGCATGACACAATTAAAAGGAGAGGTTTGGCTCACAGTTTCCATGAGTTCAGTCCAATGGCTGACTCCAAAGCCGAAATGGCCTGGTGGAAGGGTACGGCGGAGGACAGCTGCTCATCCACTGGGGCAGGAAGCAGAGAGAGGAGGGAGGAGGAGCCAGGGGCAAGACTATAACCTTCCAGTTCGTGCTCCCAGTGACTACCTCTGACCAGATCTTGCTGCCGAGCAATACATTCAGCTATGGACTCAGCAATGGACGAACCTACCGGTGAGTAAAGCACACCACCCTCACCATCCAGGTGCCTTCCACACACACGAGACTTTTGGGGGAGCATTTTAGATGTAGCCCTTAACAATGTCTGTAGTAGGGAGAGGGTTCTTCAGTAAGATCATGGGTAGAGGATTGGAGACGTGGGAGGGACAAGCACGATGACATCAGTGGTGACAGTGAGGAGGGTGAGTGATGAGGGTGAGTGATGATGATGGTGAAATTCGTGATGCTGATGATGCCTGAGGTGAGGCTAGGAAGGTGGTGGTGATGATGATAGTGATGGCAAGATGGTGACGATGATGGTGGTGATGGTGATAGTGGTGATGATAATGGTGATGATGGTGGTGGTGATGATGGTGATGAAGATGGTGGAGATGGTAATGGTGGTGACAGTGGTGGAAATGGTGGTGATGATGGTAATAGTGGTGATGATGGTGGTGATGATGTTGATGATGATGATGGTGGTCATGATGATGGTGGTAATGATGGTGGTGATGATGGTGGTCATGATGATGGTGGTGATGATGTTGATGATGGTGATGGTGGTGGTGACGATGGTGGTGATGATGGTGATGGTGATGATGTTGATGATGGTGATGGTGGTGGTGATGATGGTGGTGATGATGGTGATGATGATGATGGTGGTGATGATGGTGGTGATGGTAATGGTGGTGATGATGGTGATGGTGGTGGTGGTGATGATGCTGGTGATGATGTTGATGATGATGGTGGTGATGATGTTGATGATGATGATGGTGGTCATGATGATGGTGGTAATGATGGTGGTGATGATGGTGGTCATGATGATGGTGGTGATGATGTTGATGATGGTGATGGTGGTGGTGACGATGGTGGTGATGATGGTGATGGTGGTGATGGTGATGATGATGATGGTGGTGATGATTGTGGTGATAATGGTGATGATGATAGTGTGATGATGATGGTGGTGATGATGGTGGTGATGATGGTGATGGTGGTGGTGTTGATGCTGATAGTGATGATGATCGTGGCAGTGATAGTGGTGTTGATGGGGCTGATGCTGGTGCTACTGCTGGTAGTGATGATAGTGGGGGTCATGATGGTGGTGGTGAGGATGGTGGTGGCGGTGATGGTAAGAGGGTGATCACGGTGTTAACGGTAGCAGTGGTGGTGAGGGAAATGGTGGTGATAGTGATGGTGATGATGTGAGTTCTGGCTAGGACAATAGAGGTAAAATAAAGGACTGATAAGGACTAACATAATGGTATTTGATGATAGGACAGACTAATGGGGGAGATGAGTGAGAGAGAGATGACCAGAGTTCCTGTTTCAGATGTCAGAGTGGCTAGTGGGATGGCTGGGACTTCTAGGTGAAGCAGCTCATGGCAGTGAACACTCAGGTGTAGAGCCCACTAAGACAGCGATCTGAAAGTCATTGTTGAGGTAACAAGTCTATGTGCTGCGGGGCATGAGATCCCCGAGCGAGGAGCAGGACAACAGCAGGAGTCAGGGTCCTTGTGACTACTGGAATTTGGAAGAAAGCAGAACCAGGGATTCTTAAAGAAGTCAAGGATCTCAGGAAATGCTCAGGGGTTGCACTACCCCTCCCCCATCAGCAGAGTCAGTGTGGGCTTTTGCTACATTACAGGTTCTAAGCCAGATGAGGTTTGAAGATAGAAGTCTATACTCGCAAATTCCTTTTTAATACAGAGAAAGAGCCTGAGGTCCAGGGAGAAGAGATACTGCCTGGGTGACCCACATGGTGGTGGACTCAGGCCCTGATCCCAGGTCAGTGCTCTGCATTAAACCGAATCTTGCACTCCTGGGGAGAAGGGCTGGGGGCCAGGGAGACCTTACTATTGGGGCTTCCTTTCTCGTTTCTTAACAAGGTTTGTACTGGCTCCCAAGGCCATCCAGAGTGAGTTGTGGAGCTGGGCCGGGTGAATTACCGACATCCACCACTGCCCACACTCGGGCAGCTGCCTCACCCAGATGTGGGCCTGGTAAGCACGTGGCCACACCTTGGGGCCTGGGTTTGGCTATGAACCGAAGGCAGCTTGGCTTTGCCTACCTCTCCTGCCGCGGGCCTCACACCAGGCCAGAATGTCCTCAGGAGCCGGCTCCCTCTCTTCAGGGGGTGCTTCTGGACTCCCATTTGCAGCTCCTGCCAGGATGTTTTGCAATGAGCTTAGAGAAAGCATTCATTCCGGGAAGTGGGAGGGAGTGCAGTGCTCCTGTTCCGCCAGCCAGCCGGGTCTGGGGGAGAGGGCGCAGGCCGCCTGCTGGGCCAGGTGGCAGCAGCTCAGCACTGGCGGCCCCTGCCCTGCCCGTGGGCCCATTCCTCAACCCCTCGGGAACCTTGGCCTCTAAGCTGTTTATCTGTCTGTCTGCCCGTCCATCTGGATGCCCGTCCATCTGGATTAGAGAAGCCGGCTGGCTCACACCATTTGCCCCAGGCGTCTGCCGGCTACGAGGCAGCCTATACTTTGTTTGGTTTTATTTTTGAATAATACTGAGTATGACTCAAAAGTGATTACAAAATGAAAAGGTACATTCGCTTCCAGCCCTGTTTCTTCCTCCCTTACCCGCCTGCCCCCGTGAGTAAACTCCCCTACCCTCCCGTTTTGTTTATTCATCTAGTCTGGGGCTCTATTTGCAAATACAAGCAGCCACATAACTACATGCAATCTCTCCTTCTCACCCTGGAGGAAGCATTCTGTCTGTGCCGCTTCACACCTTGTTTTGTTCTGCGGAAGAGTGTTACCTGCGATCTCTCCCTAATGCATGCAGCAGTCTGGTGCTCTGCCAGCGGGCCAGTGCCATAGCCATTTTGAGCATGAGTTTTCACACCCAGCCACCTACGAACGCCATGCAGACTCTCAGCCAGGGCTTTCTTTAGATTATCTTTGTTGGAATCCCGACCGTGATGCAAGAGTTCCTCTCTTATCTGCCAGCTCCTTCCCACAGTCCAACCTCTTCCCACTCGCTTTCCCATGTGTCCACTGGCATCGCTGTGGCCATTCTGCAGGGAAGAAACCAGGGAACTAGGAAGCCAGTGACACACCTGAGGGGTAGCTTGTAAGCAGTGAGGTCAAGGACCTGAACCCAGGCAGTGAGCTGGGGCAAAAATCCTTCCTCCTCCTATGTCACACTGCTGGGAACATAGAGCTGTGTAGCCCTGCATTTCCTGGAGCCCGATGGAGTTTCTAAGCCCAGAGAGGGTGGGTGACTTGTCAAAGCCATGCAATGGCACCGCAGCAGCACTCCAGGCGAGGCATTCTTGCTCTGTTGGGGGAATGCTACACTCTCCCGTGGGTGTGGGCGCATGTACAAGGGGTGGACCCCTCAGAATTCCTGGACAGCGGACTTCAAGCCTGCCTTGTTCCTCTGCCCATGCATGGTGCTGCTCCCAGAGCCACTGCACCATTGAGGCAGGAGAGAGAATGGAGCAGGAGGGGTTTCAGGACCCAGCCCCAGGCCCTGGAGTGCTTCCCGGCATCTACCTTGCCTGGCAGAACCTGGCCCTCCCATCTCAGTGTGTGCTAATCCCGTGTCACATCCTCCAGGATGACCAATTCCAGACTCCTGTCTGTCTGCCCACAGTCAGGCTTCTGTTTCCAGGATGTTAGGAGCTGCAGCTGGAGAGCGAGAGAGCTTGGGTTTGGGGTGCTGGCAAGGTCTGCAGTAACTCTTTCCAACCCGGTTTCCGAAGGCACTCTATGATGTAGGATTAAAATATCTTTATTGCCACCAATCACTCCCCTGGCTCTGCGCACACTTCTCCCACTGTTCTTGCCACTTTCTGAAGCAGTTCTGGAAGTCCTCTTTCGTAAGGGTCTTTAGTCGTGCTTTTGTGTGGCTGCCTTGATAGCCTGAGTCAATTCAAAATGTTTCCCTTTCATGGTCATTTTGACTTTGGAAAGAACCAGAAGCCCCCAGATTTGGTGACTAAAGTGGATGAGGACACACTGTCATGTTTTTATAAGCCTACCTTTCTATTGGATGGCACGCAGCAGCAGCACTCCCAGAACTTTTGATGACAGCTTATAAAAACAGTCACAAAAGAAGACTTCCAGAACTGTTTCAGCAGGTGGCAAGGATGATGGGCTCAGTGATTTTGATCCAATCAAGGGAGAGTATATTGAGCAAGATTATGGCAAGACTAATTATTTAATCTAATATATCTTTAAACATTTAAATATTGCTGT
This sequence comes from Cavia porcellus, assembly GCF_034190915.1. Classification (NCBI taxonomy): domain Eukaryota; kingdom Metazoa; phylum Chordata; class Mammalia; order Rodentia; family Caviidae; genus Cavia; species Cavia porcellus. The sequence continues at coordinate 35,928,258 of NW_026947511.1, read as the reverse complement.
ACATTTTGATGATACTGCATATAGTGGCATGTATATGGATATGTGCATAGGCTTTTGTGTATAAACCTGAACTTAGTTTTCTTAAGAGTGTGAGGAGACGCATGCATTTGAGTGTGGAGTAGGTGCTTATATGTGGTAAATAGGATGTAATTAAAAGTGTGTTTTCCAGACACCTTGCCTAAGTGAAGCAGGGTCAGTCAACCTGTGTGTGAGTCCAACGGTCCCTCTGCCCTTCTGGGTCAACCTGAGCAAGGTGAAGGTGGCAGGTGGCCACTGCCCTTGTTTGAGGAATGAGGTCTCCAGACGTTATAAAGCACAAAAGGTACTGGGCACAGCCTGAGCTCAGGAGTCACAGTTTAGCAGCTCTCAGCTCTGCCATTGCTGTGTTGACTTCCACAGGAACTGGAAGAGGTGTGAACGCTGTCACCTCTGTGGGAATCATGAGATCACAGATGGCGTCACTCATCTCCCACCTCCCAGTCTTTCTCTTTTTTCCAGTCACCCAGGTTTGATGGTTTTAAGGAGGAGCTTGGGTGGAGTTTTATGCCAGAAGATCAGAGTGCTGGGGCATGTGACACATACAGAAAAGAGATAGATAGATAGAGAGAGAGAGAGCCAGAGGGAGACAGAGATCCTTTATGATGGAGGAGCCTCCTCCTTGGGCTGGGGCCAGAGAATGCAGTTGTCTTAAGGAACTAACCTTTGTCTGCCATGGCATTTTCTAAACTGGTGCTCACGGAATTGCTGGGGGTGTGCCAGGGTCTGGATGCACCAAGAGGGGTTCTCTCATCAGGTGAATCTGGGAAACACTTCCCCTATCAGTACGTCCCCTCATAGACATTTTGATCCTCATTTAGCTTTATAAAGAAGCTATAAAGATAGCTAGAGTGTATAAAGAACTCAAAAAATAAATGCAGTCACCTAAAATAAAAGACCCAGATCAAGAAACTGCCAAGTGAAATCAATGGACACTTCTGGGGAGAAGCACAAATGGCAAACAAATATATGAGACCAGGTTCACCATTTCCAGCCATTAGAGAAATGCAAATTAAAACAATGCTGAGATTCCATCCTATACTAGAAAGAACAGCATTCATTAAAAAGTCAAGCAAAACAAACGTTGGCGTGGCCACAGTGAAAAAGGAACCATTCTACATTAGTGGTGGAACTGAAAACTAGTACAACCACTGTGAAAATCAGTGTGGAGTTTCTCAAACAATTCAAATTACACATTCCACTTGGCCCAGCTATTCTCCTAAGTCTTTTCCAAAAGGAGTTAAAGTCATCATGTTACAGTGATATACGCAAAACCGTGTTTACAGCAGCACAATCCATAATAACTAAGTCCTAGCAGCAGCCTGCATGTCCCTCAACAGATGGCTGGGTAAAGAAAGCGTGTTTACACATAGTAGAGTATTATTCTGCCATGAAAAGGGTAAATTTGCATCACTTGTAGGAAAAGGGATGCGCCTGAAGACAAAAATGTGAAGTAAAATAAACCAGGCACACAAGCTGACGCACCACGTGGCATCTCTCACTTGAGTAAGGCCACACATAAGCAAAGAGCAAAATAAGGAGGGCTAGAAAGGAACAAGAGCTTAGATTTGCTGCCAGTGGGAAGGGGTCCAGGAGTGGGAGGTTGAGGGGGAGAAGAGGGGAACAGTAAGGAGAATAAAAATTTGTCTTGTACAGGTACTAAATACCCACAATAGATAGAAACATTATGTGTCATGAGCATGAGATAAGATTAATAATAACAATGAGAATGAAAATGAGGAAAGGGGATTTAGAGATGGAGAGGAGGAGCAGGGGAGGAGATTAAAAAGAAACAATCTGCTTTACGGACCTGGACCTGCCCCTGCTCCCCACGGTGTATGTGAATTTCGTGATCTGCAAACACGTCCTGATAAAATAAAAGGAAGCTCTACAGTATGCGGTAAATGAACAATGCCAGCTTGGTTGAGCCCAGCGGTCCCCAAATGTTTTCTTCTTTTGCATAATTCCTGCTACGAGACCCTGCAGAACTCACAGCGAACAGGGACAGATCAGCAGGATCAATAGTAGTGAAATCAGCAAGGCCATGTCTCTCCAGGTCACAGATGGAGATGGCAAAATGATGTCATAAAGCAGCATCGCTCAAACGCGGGGTGGGGGCCTGTGTGTCACCCTGGGGAGCTGCTGAAAATGTGGACTGCACACCGGCGGGGCTGGGTGGGGCTGAGCTCTTGCATCTGTGACAAGCTGCCAGGGGATGTCACTGGGGGCTCAGGGACTACACTTCCATAGAAAAATTATGAAGAACCTAGCACTGCCATGAAATTTCACCCACACCTATCCTTATCACAGCATTTGGAGACTCATGGCCACCTACAGCCATTTCTGAATCAGGCCTTCAGGCCTCTAGCAGGGAATGATTTGGTCTCTTCAATCAGCACAAGTACTCTTGGCAGGGGAAAGGATAGCCAGCTTGGTCACAACTGATGCAAAGACCAAGGTCTGGGGATTGTAAAACCTTTCAGGGCTGTGCAGGGTTGGTGGAGTCTTCCTGAAAAGGTGACAATCCTTTGTGCTTCTGTCACTCCCCAGATCTCTGCAAACAAGGTTTGGGTGGTTAGTGTTTTAATTTATTTATTTATTAATTTTTAAAGAGACATTTCCTCTTTCTTTCCTCAGGTCTGGAGTCATTAAGCAAGGATTAGCTGGATAAACAGAGGAAGTGATTTTTAAACTGTTTGCAAACTTAATGTGAAGAGCCCAGCCTTGCAAATTATCACGTCTAATCAAAGGCCCTCGCTTCACTGCTCTAGTAATTGTACTGGTATTAGTCAAATTCTTGTTGTCTCCTCATTAGCCGTGGAAAGGAGACTCAAGACGTACTTCATTAGAGTGTCCTGGAAATATATTGCTAATGCAGAGGTGGGGGAGGGGTGGGAGGCGAGGAGATGGGACCAGAGCGTGTAACATCCATATCTGACACCATGGACACCACCTCTCTCAGCGTCCGTGTCACAGAGGCCCCATCCTTTACCTGAAGAGGCACCTAGGTGGCCGAGGCAGGACCAGCGACCCAGAGCTATGAGACCCATCTGCTGCACCGCACCCTCACCATCCCTTCCTTCTCTGGGCTCCGATCTTGCGGGGGGCACAAGGAGGGTGGAAGAGCTGGAGTCTGAGGGTCCTTCCTGCCTGAGTTCTCGGCCTGTGGTCCTAAGCATTGAGGCTTTGGTCACAATGAGCGCGTGTTGTTTGCTTGATTCCTAGGGCTTAGACTCCCCCAGGGCTGGGCTCCATCGTAAGGCAGGCATAAGCCAGATGCCGGTCTGTGGCCACCCTTGCTGCGGTCTGACAGGAGGATGAGTCCATCCACCACTTAAGTCCATTCCTATGTGGAGTCCAAAATGCAGATCTTGCGGAAGCTGAAAGAGAAATGGTGGTTACCAGAGGCTGGGGAGAGAGGATGGAGAATGGAGAGAGTTGGTCAAGGGGTGCAATATTGTGGTTAGACAGGGAGGGGGTGTAAGTTCTGGGGTTCTGCTCAGTAGGGTGAGGATAGTTTAAGGAATTGATAAATCCTTAAGGCAATGGATTGATTACCCTTACTTGATTGTTGCACAATGTATACAGACAGAAACATCACACTCTACGTCACAAACATGTACAATTTTTATGTGTCCCATCAAAACTACAGAAAAGGAGTGGGTGTATCAGCATACTCTTTTTTCCTTGCTTTCTATTTATGGAATGTCTAGTCTGGTAGCTAAAGTTTAAATTCATTGAAATAAAATAAAATTAAGAAATCAGTTTCTCAGTTGCACCAACTACATTTCAAGAGTTCAAGTAGCAAGCACTTGATTTGATCACTATTCAATTGCTCATTGTGGATTCTCATGACTCATGGGGAGTGGATCCTTAAAAGTTCAATTGGACACTGCTGATCCGGCCCTTTCTGTGCTAATCTGCACAGGAGGGTGACTAGAGCTGAGAAGGGATCCCAGGACACAGACACTCAAGCTGTGGGGGAGAGGCACCCCAGATCTGAGAGTTGAATCCAGAGCCCAATGCTACACAAAGTGTTTGCCCCTTGAGCTCCCTGGAGGGTGAGCATTGGCCTCTGAGCCAGCCCAGGGAACTGGGGAGACCCAGCAAGGCTTCCTGGTGAGCGCAGATTTTTAAGTTTGAGGCTGGCCTGTATCCGTTGCTTTAAGATGAGACTGGCACCCCAGCACTCCCGAGCTGCAGAGCCCTCACTGCCCAGCTTAGGGTAGTGTCCTTTGAGGGTTAGCTCTGCACACTGGCATCTTCTGCTCCCAGCAGCTGGAGAAACCCTTTAGAGACATGGGTGGCTATGGTGATTGTGGGTTTTGGGGTGACCCTGATCCTCAGCCTGCATACCAGGACATTGCTTGCCTCTGCTGTTTCTTCTTCCTCATCCCAGAGAGCTCTATACACCCTGCTACCTTTATTCTTAAAGAGCTTTGGTGTCCTCTACTACTGGCCTTTGTACACGTGAGTCCCCTGCCTTGGACCCCCTTTCTTTCTGCTATATCGTCTGCTTAGGGAATCCCTTGCACCCTCCCATACCAGCATGAACAGCAGCCCCTTCCCTTTCCAGGCCAACCAGGTGTTATAGTCAGGAAAACAATTACATACAGGCACATAATTTGTATATTATTATTTTATAGTGGTCACCTAAAGAATCAAATACAAAAGAAAGAGTACAGGAAACTTGTTTACACACTAAGACCCAAAGAATCCAGCTGAGGGTTTGGATCCCATGGCAACGTCCTGAATGGATCCAGCTGAAGACCTAGAGCCCATGATAATGCACCTCATAAGTCCAACTGGAGGCCTAGAGCTCACAACAATATCTCATGCAAGTCTGTTTCATGGATCTGCCCTGCGGAGGCCCAAAGGTCAGCAGCGGAAGCTAGAAAGTCTGTGCTAGTAGGATAAGGATCTGTGAGTTCTGAGACTTCTGCCTGGAGCCAAGAAGTGACACTCAAAGTAAGGACCAGGGCTCCCTTGAAAAGCACCACAGTCACTCTCAGTGACAAGGAGGCATCAAGTTTCTTGTTGATGGGAACAATTGAGTTTATATCAGGAAGCCAGTGTGACAAGCTTCTCCTGGAGATTGAACAGTTCACCATCATCCCCTCTGGAGTCAGGAAGTGATGCTCAAAGTAGGGACCAAAGCTTCCCCAAAGTGTACCACAGCCGCTCTCATTGACAACAAGGTCCCAAGCTCTGATGATGAGAGCCAAGTTTATATCAGAAAAGAAACTCGACAGGCTCCTCCAGGAGAACCAATGGCAAGAGGAAAACCAACACCACCACTTCTTCCTCTCCAGTTCTCCCTTTTATGTGGGTGACAATCCTCAGGTGGGCCAGCCACAACACCAGGCTGGTTCAGTTCAGCTGGTGTAACCAGTTGACCACCAGTAGCAGTCCAGGCCTCCCATTAGGTGCTCCGTAGCACAGGCGGCACTTGGGGCTGTGTTTCTCTGTAGAGTCAGGAGAACAAGACCTTGGGTCTTGACTTAGAGACTCTTAGGTAGGATCCAGAAGATCATGTTCTGGCAAAGGGGTTTAATTCTATCCCAGAGAGGTCTGCAGCCTGGGGGTGGGGCCCAAGTCCTGCCTTGTCCTCAGGTAGCTTGTTCTTGAGGCATTAGACCAGCAGGGAGAAGGGGATGGGCAGCAGCTCCCAGTGGGACAGCAGAAAGGTTGATAGCAATGTCCTGGATGAGACCAGACACAGAGGAGGATGAGGCTATATTTTCTGACTCTGTGTACAGGAAGTAGCTCCTGCCACTTGCTCGGAGTGTGGATTTGCTGCAATGGACATGTGCTTCCAAAGGACATGCAGAAGGTTAGTGAGATGGGAGCAGGTTATGCAGCACAGGCCAATGGTTGTGACACCACAGCCTGACCAGGTGGACTCATGTCACAAACTACTGAGATTAGGAAGGAGATCCAGGAGATGTGACCTCTGCTTGTGGGCTATGGGCCTGGGTCTGCCGGCTGGGACCTTCTAAGCAAGGGGAAGAAGAATGTTGTTGAGTCTGGTGTGGCTCCACCCACACTCTCCTCCCTGGCCTGGGAGATATGCAAACAGGTCTCCTACACCCACACCTTTTTGTGTCACTCTCTTGTGGGTGGGACTGCATTGCGTTCCAAATCTTTCTTGTCCCCAAGTATTTCACTTGTGCATTTGCCTCAAGACAAATGCCCTTGAATAAACCACTGCTCATCTAACCAGTCCCAAATGCCCACTTTTTGCTTCTGTTTCTCTGCAAGAACTGGGTTCCTGGCTGAGGGTCTGGTGAGCTTTCGTGGTGTAGGTGAGGTCCATTCCCCACCACAGTTCTGCCCAAGCAGGGCTCAGGGTACTCCCTATAGCAGCCCATTCTCTGCTCTCCTTGTAGATCCTTCTTGGGAACCAACATCGGGTACTATGTGGACATTGGCCCCAGTCCAGCTAGCTACGTATATCATTGACAGTCTGAGCCTTAGTTAGGACAGCTTTAAGGTGGAGATAATAACACAAAGCTTGAAAGGCTGGTGTGGTGGCAAATGCTTATAATCCTAGCACTCAAGAGGCCAAAGCAGGAGGGTTGTCATGAATTCAGGGCCAGCCTGACTCGGTCTCAAAAGACCAGTAAATAATAAAAATAAAATAAAAACTGTGAACTTAGAGAACCCCTGTTGGGATTAATAACACAGTGTGCTTAGCGTCTGACTGGAGTTGGGGTGGGTAACTCAGTCCCCTCGTACCTCCCTCTTCTGGGCCTTCGTCCTTTGCTCCTGAGGGCCACTCTGGGCTGCCTGCCCCTTTGGCAGCAGCTTTTCTCTCCCAGGCCCCTGAATGCAGACCTGCTGTCCTCTGAGGCTGGAATCCAATTTCTCTACCTCTGCGAGGACAAAGGGCTGAGTCAGCTCTCGAGGGATTCACTCCTGAGGTTCCACAGAGTCTGGGTGCTCAGCGCCAGCACTTAGGCCGCTAATGGACTCGGAATGGATTCGGGGCTGACACAGCCCTGCAGTGCGGAGCTCACTGGAGAAGCGTGGTGGTTCTTTTTTTTTATTATTTTTTTTTAAATAACTTCCACACAATAGGTTTCCTTTTAATCAGAAACTGGTTGTCTGCATTTCTGGCTTCTGGTAACTTCCTCTCTGAGCCTATAAAAGCCACAAGAGAACTGATTAGATATCCCTGGTGCCGAGGCAGGGAAGGAGGCCAAAGAGGTGGCCTTGGGCCTCCTCTTGCTGTCCTGAGCTGCCTGCAGGGCACGACACCCTGGAGGAAAGGTTTCTCTGCTGGGCTTTCATGTGCTCTGATGGCGAGAGTCTGGCCCTCGGGGTGCACACGCCCAGCGTGTGCGCACAGAAGTCAGAGGTGCAAACCAGCACCAGAGGTTTGGGTTACATCATCTTGGGGGCCCAGAGAGGTTAACTGACTTGTCAAGGGCCACATAGCTAGCTGGTCAAGTGACCAGGGCTGGATGTTCCTGCCTTAAGTCTTTTCTATGTTTGATCCCTAATCAATCAATCCACCCGCCATTGTCCACCCCCACAGGAGCTCACACATGGTGTATTTCATGGGGTCAGCTACTGCTTTGTGGTCATGTGACAATCGCTTTTCCAGCCAGACTGTAATCACAGGTTAGTGGGGACAATCTGGGCTCCGACAGCCTTAGCTGAGCAGACTCCCTGCTGAGAACCCGCTTTGTCTTCTGAAAACCCAGGGTGGTAAAGGCACCCTATTATGGGGGTTCCGTGAGACAGAATGAAGGTACCACATCAGAGATCAACAAATTCCTTCCTGAGAAAGCCTTCCTCCAAGGACAACGTAACTTGCTGTAATTTCTGCAGGATCTCCTGGGTTAGGCCCTAGGTTCTCAAAAATGTGGTCTCTGGACTACACCTAGGAACTTGTTGGAATTCCCATTCTCTTCCTGTACAGTCTGGATCAGAAAATCAGGGGGGAGGGTTCAATAAGCCCTCCCCGTGACTCTGATGCGCCCTGAGTTTGGGGGCTGCTGAGCCATACATTCACTTTCCATGGTCTTGGAGTAGGGGAAGAACACCTTGGGCTGAAACTTCTTGTCAGGAAAGGATTCCTGGGTTGGTGGTTTCAGAAATGGACGTTTGGAGGGCAAGTAGGAGCTAGTTCCTGGAGAGGCAGGCGAACGTGAGGAACAGTAGAGAGACCAGGGAAATTGGAAGCTAGATCTGCCAGAGTCTGTCCTGCGCCCACCACCACTTAATACCCAGGATGACCATTAAGGCCAGAGTGTTGGAATTTGGACTTCATCTTATTTAGATTGTCACAAATGTTCTATCTGTATTGGGTCATGAAGGCAAAATCAGGGCCAGGAGCCTTCCAACCATCCATCCGTCCATCTATCCATTTACCTGTCTGTCCATCTATCCACCTGTCTTTCTAGTCTTCTCTTCATTCTTTCTTTCAATCAAAAATCACTAATGAGACAACTGTGTCCTGTGATTAATTTAAGCATTTGAGATAATTTACTTTAAATAAAAACAGCTTTCTACCAAATACCACTGTCTAAAATATTAAAATAAATAATTCTGGGTAGAAGAGAATTGGAGTAAAATGCAACTTCAAGGTCTGACCCTGTGTTTGAGATGCTTACAAGGCTAGATACAGGACTCAGACTTGTTAAGGGCACAGCTTCAGCCAGGAGACAAAGAAATGGCTAATTTGTTTGGCTGTTAGAGCTTCCCGCCTCTCTGTCTTATCTATTTTCTGATTTAATTCTGAAAACAATACCATGAAGTCTGAGGAAACTCAGACTCAGAATTTAAATGACTCAGCCCCGAGCCTCAGAGGAAATGAGCTGCAGAACCCTGACAATGTATGTATCTTCCGATTCCCTCCAGCCCCAAGCACAGCCAGGCTGACTTCCATTCACAGGGGTGGAAGAGGAGGCAGGGGGACCTCTTCTAGGGAGCCCTCACGCCATTCACGTGAAGCGATAACTGAGGAGCCCTGTCTAACGCACAAAGCAACTCAGGAAGCCCAAGACCCATTTCCAAAGCAGTTAGTTACCCATTTTCCAGTCTGGGCTGTTGGAAGCAACTTGGAGACTTTGCCCTTATCACCAAAGCTGACTGCTCTGATAGCAGATTAAGAAACCACTCAACCCTCTACCACCTCATGATTTCCAGGAATTTAACACCTCACCCATACCGGCTGGTCACTGTGGAAAAGAAAAATCAAAACATATACTAGTGGTTAAAGACATGGCTCTTTGAACAATATTAAAACACTCCACAACCTTTCATATAGAATTAATTAACATAAAACCCAGCATCCTCACCACTGCAGAGCCCTAAAGTGGTTGCCAGAATTTAATTAGACTTAACCTTTTTTTCCTACACCAGTACCACTTTATAATAACTGCAAATCATTATTAATTCCTTTGGTGTTCACTGTAATAACATTAATCATGATGAACTTCTTTCTGTAGTAATGTGTATGTAATATGTAATTCCATAGCAATTTAGTATTAGTTAAGGCTAAATTGAAATTAATTTCACAAAAAGATACTATTTATTATTGGATACTGTATATTCATAAAATAATATTTTAGAGCAATTTATATGAAGGTGGCCGGATTAGGAGGCATTTGGTAAAGTGTTACAAGTTCACGGGCACAACTATTTGCTGCTGATTACTGGAGCGTATCTGATTGCTGGCATCTCGTATCCCAAGGTACTTGAAATATCAAACCAGAAAATGGGGAGGCTATTATGAGATGGTCCTTCGGGACACCGTACCTTATCAGTCTGATGGTACAGTCTGGGATGAGGAGCTCCTAGGGAGTTTTTTCCAGAGCCCATGTCTGTGAACCATTGTGCCAGATCTTAGGGTTCAAATGCATGCATTTCCCTCTGTTAGACTCATTCTTTTTTTCTGTAGAATGGTCCTATTGTCGCCTGGTGGCGATCTTCAGGGACATCAAAACTGTGATGGCTTGGAGAGTGATTTGGAAACTAGGCTTAGCTGAAGTGAGAAAAGAGAACCAGAAACCTGCATGTGTCTGCTTGTATCACGTTGTCTTGTTTATTTATGTGATCTTTGGAAGTAGAGGCACTGGGAAGGTAAAGAAAGACACTTTTTTTAAGATACCAGGGGGAGATGTCACTGATTTTCAGAAGTCACCTTGTCCCAGGCTCTGCCCTCCCTTGGGTCTGTCCTGTCAGTCTTGCTGGCAGAACTCCAAGGACTCACCTGTATTCACCTTACTGCTCATCGGTCCTTGGAGGAGTCGGAACACAAGGATAAGGCATAACTCTGCCTTCAGAAAGCTGGTGGTCTAGAGGACAAGGATGATGAATGGATAACTAAAATATATTCTAATAAAGGCTGTAGCAATGAGCTCAGCTCAGCGGTGATAGTATAAACAAGCAATGGTGTACAAGGCACAGACTCGGGCCACATGGCAGGGTAGGGGGACACGCGGATGGGTATTGCCTGGACACTAACCAGCTTAGGGCTTAGGGGATACCTGAAGAGAGCCCTTCAGTTCAGTGGCCCCCAATCTTTTTGACATCATGAGCCAGTTTTGTGGGAGACATTTTTTTCAAGATTGGTGGCGGGGTATATTGGGGATGATTTAAAGAAGCACGTACACTTGTAGGTTTCACGCTCCTATGAGAATGTAATATCGCTGCTGATCTGACATGAGGTCTAACTCAGGAAGAGATGTGAGCAATAGAGTGGGGGAGCTGTAGATACAGATGAAGCTTGATTCTGTGGCAGCTGCTCACCCCTTGCTGTGCTGTCAGTCTCCTAACGGGCTATGAATATAGGATCAGTGCCACACTCTGATCCTTTAGCCTGTGTGCAGGAAAGCACTATTCAGGGAAGCTCCTTAGACATGGCAGGAGTCTTACATAAGAATGGACTTGGGCCAAGACCAGGCAATAGCCCAGGTGAAGCTCAGAGAAAGGAGACCAGCTGGTGGGTCCAAGGTGTCACCCTGCTGGTTTGCTGTGGTAGAAGATGCAGTGTTCTGGGTGGGAGGGGACAGTTTCACTGTCACCGAAGGCTTCCTGAGATGCACTGGGCAACTTCAACTTCAGAGCAAGCCTGAGGGCAGGCATGGAATGCATCCAACAGGGCTTTGCTTTCCTCCTCCTCCTCCTTTTTTTGTTTTTTGTCTTACCATTTTTTTTTCTTTTTAAATGACTTCACTGTTATGGTAAAAATGATATATGCCAGATAAAAATTAAGCATTTATGTGTGGAAATAGACACCATAAGCAGAGTCAAGACACATGATAGATGTTACAAGAAAAGGTTTGGAACATATATTAGAAAAAAATTGATAGCTCTTATCTATAAGAAGCTTTTTACAAATTGATAAGAAAAAGACAAATAACCTAAGAGATAAATAGACAAGGGGAAGCCTGAGATAACTAATAACTTAGGGAAGAAAAGACTTCCACAAAGAATCAAGGAAAAGAAAAGTAAAATAATAATAAAATAGCAGTTTTAAATCAAATTGGCAAAATCTAAAAAGGTAGGTAGTATTTTTAGTGGAGAGGAAAAGTGGACATTCTCATACTTAATGGGTTGAAACATCAGGTCATAATCTTTTAATATGAAGCCTTAAAATATGCATGATATTTTGATCAGAAATCCCATTTTTGGGAAACACAGCTATGCACAAAAATGTCCTGGTGTGAGAAGGTGAGGTGAGAGGTTTAACCATCCTCAAAGCTCATAAATTTTTGTTTCTTTTAAAAGAAGGAAAAGAAAAAAGTGAAATGGAAGGAATTGCTTTACTTAGATAAATATTTCTTCAGTGTAAGGAGCTGTTGTTTTTTAACAGATTCCCTCTCGGGGATTAGAGGACACATTAAAGAGGCTGAAGTCACTTTTAAACGACATAGTTTAAATTTGCGCAGTATTGATTGACATCCTGCTCGGAGAGACGGAGACATCAGCATCCTTCCAGCCCCCGTCCATCCCTTCTCAGGGCCTGATGTGGTTAGTTAGACCACTTTTCCAGCTGCAGAACATCTCGATCTATTTTGTAGGCATAATTATGTCCATTTTTTAGTCTTGGGGAAAAATTTAATAGACTCTACATAAAATTAGTCCTTTGACTCATAGCGTTGCCAGAGCGGAGTCCTCTACTTTGTTGTAGCTGTTAATTGACTGACGGATTGGTTAGGATTTGGCTCCACTGCAAAGACAACAGAAATGGTGACTTAAGCAAAGTAAAAGTTTCTTTTTGCATAAGGGAAATCTGGGAATAGCGGTGTAGAAAAAAGTTTACATTAGGTGTGCTCAATCCACAGCCCACAGGCGACATGTGACCCCCACACAACTAGCCATGCAGTTGCACAAGATCGTAAAATTTAACATATTATTATAGGATTTTTAGTGATATTTTTCTTGACTGGATTGTGCAGTGCTTGAGTGCAGAGTGTGTAAATGACAGGGGACTCCACGTAGGGGAGGTCACGGTGTGATGTTAGCTCCTCCTCCATACCTCCACACATCCTCAAATACCCGACATTACTGCACAGAGATTAGGTATAGCAGGACTGTATCTCAATAGTACCCCAACCTACCTACATGTGTGTAGGGAAGACCAGTTTTATTGTTATTAAGCAGACACGAAAAAAAAAAAAAAAAAAAAGAAAGTTTCCTGATTCAATCACTAAACTTGTTGTGTTCCTTAATGTTACAGTAAAAAAATACAAAAATTACAGGAAGTGTTCTTACTTTATACATTAACTATACCATCTATTTTTTATTCTTTAAAAAATATCATCTATTTTATATGCAGCTGTAGGCAGTTCCTCTTGCTCAGTGTGATCCAGGCAAGCTCAATATTAGACATCCATAACTTAGAGGTACAGATGAATTACCAGGTCAGCCCCTGCTAGTGACTTCCGGTTTGCTTGAATGAATGATACAGGCTGGTGTCATCCTTCTTGCTAATTAGACTCCTGGGAAGCTGCTCACACCACCTCTGCTTATATCCACTGGTGGACTTGACCACGAATGGCCGCAAAGGAGGCTGGGCAAGGTGCTCATGGGTGGGTCACACTGTGTCTAAGGGAATAGGACTCTTCATCATTTGTAAGTTTTACTGAAGAAGGAGGAAGCAGATATTCGAAGGTAACAGTCTCTGCTGAGAGATTTCTCTCCCTATAAGCTGCATTTCATCATCAGCGAGCATTTCAACAATGATTCATGAGGATTATAATTTCTTTTGTATTTGGAGATGTCTTTCAGTGGCCTTTATTTTTGAGTGACATTTTGGTTGGAGATAAAAATCTTGGCTTACACTTCCCATTAGTCAGAATTTTGAATATATCCCTCCACTGTCTTGTAAAATTGCACAATGTTACACAGCCTCCGAGGCCAGTTTGGCTCCCTTCAGTTGACTGGTGACCTACTCTCTTACCTTGACCTCTGAAGAAGTCCTTCCTTATCCTTGAAGTTCAGCCTTGCCAGGTTACGATCTAACGCTGCGTTTTCTGTGTCATGTTCATTTCCTTGTGCCAAACCTTGGGAACAGCGTCTTTCTCAAGCAGCAAATTCCCCTATCTCTCTTTTCAGGGACTTGAAATTTCCATCTTTTATGATGTTTCTGTTTCATTTATTATGCTTTGGACAATGAAAGCATCAGTTATTCCAATGCAAGGTCAAGTTTGTTTTCCAAATTTACTAGAATTCTTGTGTTTTTCCTTGGGTTTTGCTGTGTTTGTTTCTAACAAGGGTGTCACTTGGGGCCAAGAGGGCTGGCAGCTGGGGAACTCCAGGGAGGGCCAAATGACAGGAAAGGGGCTCCCTGGCTTTGTAGGATCTGCCAGTCTGTTCTCTTTACTTGATCTCAGAAGTTTTGTTTTGTTTTTGTTTTTTTACCTGCACTTATTCTGTTCTTATATTTTATGATTTCCTTACCGGTTCCTTAATGTGTCTATGTGACAATGTTACGCTGCCTCTCGTTCTGTATTTTGCCTCTGCACTCTGTTGTATGCTGTTTACTTTTAAAAATAGCTCTATAGAGTATAACTGACGTACAAGAGGCTGTGCATATTTAAACTGAGAGTTTGATCAACTCGGACCCATGACTGCACAGGAAGCCAACAATACAATCAGCACAGTGACCCCTCCTCCAGGTCTCCCTGTGCCTCTTGTCAACACTTGTTCTTTTTTTTTTTTTTTCTTTTTCGTTTTTATCGGTACTGGGGATCGAACTCACGACTGCCTGCTTGCAAGGCAGGCGCTTATGCCACTGAGCTAAATCCCCAGCCCCAACACTTGTTCTTGATCCTTTCTGTCACTGGTCTAGACCTCACCTGGCCATTGAGCTCATATTTGTCTGTCTGTCCTTTTGTCTACATCCATACACAAAGAAATTATGCCTTACATACAGGCACAGTATCATATGTACACACGTATGCTATGTGTGTGTATGATAAGGAATTATACAGCCTGTGGGAGGGGGAGGGTTGGCTTCTTTCACTGAGCACAACTCTGGAAATTTGTCCATTTTGCCTCCTGTTTCAATAGTTGATCTTTTTTATTGCCAAGCTTTCATCTGTTGATGGACATGTGGATTGCTTTCAACTTTGGTTTACTACAAGTAGAGCTGCTATGAATATTCATATACAAATATTTGTATGAGCATAAACTTTCGTTTCCCTTGAAATGTAACCTCATGAGTACAATGGCTGGATAATATTTGTAGGTGTCTCTTTAACTCCAGAGAAGTACTCAGTTCTTTTATAATCTGGGTGTTCCATCTTCCCTTCCTATCTGCAGTATTTGAGATTTCCTGTTCCTGTATTTTCTTGTTCTTGCTAGGTGTGGTCAATCTTATGAACTGTAGACACCCTAAGAGGTATGTAGTCGTAGCTCGTGATGGTTCTGAGCTTCCTAATGACTAATAATGATGAACAACTTTTCATGTGTGTATCAGCTCCTCATTTATATTCTTTAGAAAAGTATCTTTCCGCATTTATTTTTCTTCCTTAATTTATCTCAACAGTACTTTAGGACTTTCATGTATTTTATTTATATGTCCTGCACAAGGCTTTTCAGATTTTCCCGTAAATATTCACTACTTTTGAACACACACACACACACACACACACACACACACACACACACAGCTTTTACACTGAATTACATCCTCAAACTTTTTAAATTTTTATTTGAGACTACGTCTGTCTAAGTGGCTAAGCTGCCCGGGCTGGGCTTGCATTTACACTGTTCCTGGCTCAGCTGCCCAGAGTGAGGTTATAGACATGTGTCACCATACCTGGCAGTTATTCTGCACAATGTTTTTAAAGTTTAACTTTCTATTACTTATTTCATTGAAATATGATTGATTTTAAATATTGATCTTGTGTCTTATGGCTTGACTGAACCCACTCTGTATCTTTTTCTTCCGGCTTCTCTCCCGACTATAAACCCACTTTTTAATCTTAGAGGCTTATTTATGGATTTCATCAGATTTTCTATGTAGACCATTTCATCACCAACGAAACAGAAGAAGTTTTATTTCTTTTCCAATCTAGATGTTTTCTGTACTTTTTCTTCCCTGTTTTCCTATATTGACGGAACCTCCAGGAGGTTGTAAAAAAGAATCCTTGACTTAGTTTTAATTTTAAGGGTAAGTCTCCAGGAGTAAGTGTACTATTAATAGAAAATTTTTGGGTGATATCCTCTATCAGGTTGAGAAATTCTTTTGTATTTCTAATTTGCTAACTTTTTTGGGGTCAAGTATAGATATTGCATTCAGTCAAATCCTTTTTTCTGTGTCTCCTGAGATGACCAGACAGCTTTTCCTTCTGGTTTGTTAAACTTGGACTTGATTGTCAAATGTTAAACCAGCTTTACATTTCTGGGATAAACCTAATGGCCAAAAGGCTGTACCTCTTTTTTGTTTTGATTTGGTTTTGATTGTGGTATCAGAACAACACTGCTTTGCAAATTGAGTTAAAAAGCACTACATTGAAAAGTTTGTATAGAATTGACATTTTTTCCCTTAAATATTTGAATGCACCATCAAGACTCTCTGAATTGGAAATTTTCTTGAGGGAAAGATTTGACCTATACATACAAATTTGAAAATCAATAGAAGAGTATTTCAGTCATTGATTCCTTCCTGAGTGGAATTTGGTGGCACTTGCTTTTCAATGATTTTGTCCCAATCATCTAAGTACTTAAAATTATTGACATAGATGGTTTCCTGGGCCTTTAACATCTATTGAACCTAAAGTGATGCCACACCTATCAGCCCTGACATTGGGACTGAGTTCACTCTTTCCTCTATTAGTCTGGCTTATAGAACTCACTCTGTTAATCTTCTAATATCTAGCTTTGGGTCTGTTGACGTTTTTCTGACTTTTTTTTTTTTCGTATTTTACTGATTTCTGTTCTGGTCTTTATTTGTCTGTTCTGATGATTACTTTCTCATATTTGATTTTCATTTGTTCTCCCTTTTTCTATTTTCTTAGTTTGAAAGCTGCAGTCATTGATTCAAGACTCTAAGCCTCAGTACCATAAACGTTTCCCTAAGTACTGCATTGCATTCATCCCACAGATTTTGATATAGGGTGATTTGATTCCTATTTTTCTAATTTCCCTTTTGAATTGTTCTGCAGCCAGTGGGTCCTTTTATAGTGTTATTTCATTTCCACATATTGGAAGACTTTCAAATCTTTCTTATTTAATTCTACCATTACCAGAAAACATACTTTAAATTCTTTAAAAATATAATTTAATTTCCTAAATTACTTGCTTTGGGGACTTAATGTCTATTTTGAGAATCATTGTTTGGGACAGAATCTTGCTGTGTGGTTCAGGCTGGCTTGGAATGCACTATGTAGCCCAGACTGGCCTCAAATTCACAGCAACTCTCCTGCCTCAGTCTCCTGAGTGCTGGATTACAGGCATGTGTCACCATGCCTGGCTTGATAAATGTTTTATGTACACCTAAAAGAATGTGTATTCTGTTGGTGGTGGAGTGGTCTATGAATGTCAATTAGATCCATATAATTAATCATGGTTTCAGCGTCTCCCTGTCCTTGTTGATTAGATGCTCACTTGTCTTTTTAATCATTGAGAAACACTGTTAAAACTTTTATCCGTAACTGCAGATTTCTTTATTTGTCCTGGAAGTTCATGTATGTTGAAACTCTACTAATATGCGTATAAGTTTGAGATCCTTAGGGCTTCTTGATCTTGTTGTCTTTTTTATGGTGATCTTTTATTGTTTGATAGCACATTTGCTTTGAAATCTGTTTTGTCTGACATTAATAAAGTTATTTCAACTTTCTTACAGTTAGTGTTTGTGTGATGATAGCTTTTTCTGTCCTCTTATTTTTAACCTGGGTGTGACCTGATTGTGAGTAGCCTATAGTTGGATATTTCTCCCCCCACCCCCGGTCTGACGATTTCTGTCTTTTCTTAGAGACTTTATGCCACTTTCACATGACGTGACTATGAGTAGGGTTAGCTTTGAGTAAGCTATCTTTCTGCATTTATTCTATTAATTCCATCTGTCTTTTGTCCCTTCTTCCTTCTTGTCTTTTCTGGGTCTGGATTGAATCTAGGCTTATTACACTGAGCCGCTTCACCACCGTTTTGCATTTTTTATTTGGGACAGAGTTTTGTTAGATCACTAAGGTGCCCAAGGTGGGCTGGAACTTGTGATCTTCCTGCATCAGCCTCCCAGAGTGCTGGAATTACAGCTGTGTACTATCCTGCTCAGTCCTTTGTTTTTTTCATTCTTTTTAAAAAATCATTATAGGTTCACAGGAAGAGGCACAGTAGCTTTGTAATTTAATTTCAAATCAGGGATTGTGATGCCCCCTGACTTGCCTTTGTTGTCAGAATTACCCTTGCTATTCTAGGTTTCTTCTGGTTCCAAATGAATTTTAGGGTTGTTTTCTCTGATTTCTGTGAGATGTGCTGTTGGAATTTTGATCAAGATTGCACTGAGTCTATATAATCATTTTGGAAGCTGGCTGTTTTCACTATATTGGTTTTTCTGACTCCAAAACAAGGGAGAGCTTTCAATTTTCTAATATCCTCTTTAATTCCCTTTTCAGAGTACTGAAGTTTTCAATATAGAGGTCTTTTATTTCCCTCATTAGACTAATTCCTAGGTATTTCATTTTGGGGGATGGTATTGTAAGAGATGTTGTTTTTCTAATTTCTCTCTCAGTGAGTTTGTTATTCATTTATAGGAAGGCTTTTGATTTTTGAGTGTTGAGTTTGTATTCAGCTATGCTTTATTAAATCTAGAATTTTTGGTTGAGTTTTTGGGGTCTTCTCTGTAGAGTATCATGGCATCCACAAATAGTGATAATTAACTTCTTCCATTCCTACACTTACTCATTGTATTTTTTTCTCTTTTCTAATTGCTCTGGCTGTTTCCAGCACTATACTGAATTCAGAGTGGTGACAGTGGACAGACATCGTTGTCTTCTTCCTGGTTTTAGAGGGAAAGGTTGCAGTTTTTGTCAGTTTAGTATGATGTTGGCCCTTGGTATGGCTTTTATAAATTTGAGATAAAGACCATCCAATTTTCTCTAGGGTTTCATTATGAATAGTTGTTGGACTTTGTCAAATGCTTTTTCTGCATCTAATGGGATGATCGTATGATTTTTTTTATTTAAGGAGAAAAGAAAAGAAAAAAAAAACAGTGAAGGGGTACAAGTTATACAGATTTACAGAAGAAAAAAATGCGCAGTAGGAAATCACTAGTTAATGGATTACATATTGCCATCTTAGAAATAATTGTTCAAGTCATAAAATTAAAGCTTGTAGAGTGGACATTCCAACAATAATACTGCAAACAGTTCTGTTCAATGATCCAATAAAACTCTGTGATATCATTTTCTATCTTATACACTTAAATATATATGCAGTTATATAGTTTAGAGCACTTTCTTTTCCTCTCTTTTGTACAATGACTATTCCACATTTTGGGTTTTATTGCTCCCACGGTTCTTATTGCTTTTTTGGAAGAGAGTAAAACCAAATGTGACATAACAGAACAGAATCGGTCAAGTCAAAAGGGTGGACATAATAGATAATATAAAAACATAATACAAGGTGATCAACAATGGTTACCATAATGCCTCCCGCTATCTCTAATAGAATTGCCTATATCATTAGTTGTAATACAATTGAACAAAACAGTAAAGAACAAAACCGACAAAATCAAAACATTGGAGACATTGTAGGTCTTCAAAAGTAGATAAAAGTCAACGAGAATGGGCGTTATAATGAATCTCATTATCTTCTCAGCTGATGCCTAAACTTTCGAACCTGATACTATCCAGCAAAACAGAATAGAGGAACCTCAGTCAAAAACAAGATGGTGAGAGTAATACAGGGCTTCAAAGCGAGATAATAGAAAGTCAAAGTGGGTTACTATATTATATCCTGCTATTTTTTCCCTTTAATTAAACGGATAAAAATAAAAAAGTAAATAATGGAGTGGAGATTGAGAAAAAAGAGGGCATAACAGCGAAACAGGGCAGATCAAAACATAACCATTTAAGCAGAATAGTGTTTCACCACCAGATATTTCTGACCCAAAAGTAGTTACCATATTGACTCTTTCCTTGAAGTCCTTGAATACAACTTCGTATACTGTAGCATTAAGTATATCAAAACAATGTAAAACCATTTAAGAGAATGACAGCATTATAGAGTATTTAGAATCGACTAACAGAAAATGAACAATGGTTTCTGTATAATTTCCTTGTCTTTAAAAGGTTTTTGCTTATACTATCGTACATAATAAAATCCAATAAGACACAACCTGTTTAGACCATTGGAGACAGAAGAACAAAAGCTAGATGAGACTTCAAAACAAGATGGTACTAAATCAGTATTACCTACTAAGATGTCATTTTCTCCAAAATAGCTGTTCCTATCATCCAATCTTCTCTGTCTCATTTCTGTTGAGCTCTTTTTCTGTCAGTAGCTGTCAGTTTGTCTTCTTCATTTTGTTCTCTGCTCCATTCGTTGTGGTCTCCCCGTCACTATTTCTGGGTTCTTTGTATTTTTCTTTTTTTAGAATATCCTGCCATACTTTCTGTAGGGTTGAATTGGTGGTTGCAAATTCCCCCAGTTCCTCTTTATCCTGGAAGCACCTCGTTTTTCCATCAATTTCCAGGGACAGTTGTGCAGGATATCTCAATCTTGGCTGGAGATTATTATCTTCCAAAGCTTGAATTATTTCCCCCCATGCTCTTCGTGATTTGATGGTTTGTGAAGAGAAATCTGCTGTAATTCTGATGGGTGTTCCCTTGTAAGTAGTCTGTTTCTTGTCTCTTACAGCTTTTAATATTCTGTTCTTGTATTGAATTTCTGGAATTTTTATTATTATATGCCTGGGTGTTTCTCTGTTAGGGTTGTAGGTAGCTGGGGTCCTGTATGCCTCATACATCTGAGTATCTTTACCTTTTGCTAAATTAGGAAAATTCTCCTGGATTATTTCTGTGAGTAGCTTTTGTAGTTCACTTGTTTGTGTCCCTACTTCTTCTTTTATGTTCTTAATCCTTAAGTTATGGCTCCTCTTATCATCTTCTTGTCTTTGTATTATTGCTGTTTGTTTCTTTGTTATTTTTAAGAAGTTTTTCATTTCATTCTCCCATATTACAAGTCTGACCTCCAGTTCAGATAGACTGTCCTTAGTTTCTTTCAAGCTGTTATGCCAGTCTTGGATAGACTTCTTAATTTCTTGATAGTCCCTTTGAACCTGCTTCACATACTCAATGCTTTCTCTGTTTTCTCCATCAAGCAATTCTCCCCTCTTTTTCTGTTCTTCCATTCCACCATCTGTTTTTTCCTGGGTGGTGCTTAGCATTTCTCTAACTATTCTGCATACTTCTAGCTTCAGGTCGTTGATAACTTCATTCCTGAATTGGTCTATGAGGCTCTCTATATGGCGCTTAATGTATATTGGTGCGGTGTTCACTATTGCCTGTTTCTCAGAATTGGGGGCTGAGGAGCCTTTCTTGTTGCTTCCCTTCCCCATATTTTCTGTTCCTTATAAAATGTAATCTTACACAGGAGGCCCGGCTTCCCTGCCTGCCAGCCACAGCCTGATCAAATTGCGCTGGCTAGGTGTTCCCGCCCACCGCTGCGCACCAGGGAGTTGCGGACGAGGCAGCCTATGCGGGAGTCAGTCGCTCCTCCGGGCCACCGTCAGGCTCTGGGATCTGGGTTAGGCCAGCCTAGGGAGTCCGCCAGCAGCGTCACGCAGGCCAGGCACTTTTCACCAATCCCGTCCGAGAGGGGAATGTGTGGCTGGAGTCGCCACCGCGCCCTGCTCTTACAGGACTGCCCGAGCCCAGAAAGTCCTCCACTGGAGTCAAACTGTGGTAGGGGGTCAGTTTCTCACTCACCTCGCCACCAGTCAGTTTTCGTGTACGCCTCCTTGTCCGTCCTGTTTTCGACTCCGTTCGCAGACTCCCGTTCCCAGAGCTTCTGCGCGTCTCTCCTTGCCGAGCCGCTGTGGAGGCAGCCAGCCGCCGAGCGGCGGGAAACCCAAAAAGCGGTTTCCAATGGTGCGGGGTCCAGCCTTCACACCGAGTCTTTTCTGTTCCTATTTTAGCACCAGGACTGTATTCTAAGTTGGTTTCTCTCACTTCGTTCCTGAGTCAGCAGAGCATATCTCTACCGGCTCATGTCTCCTTAGTCCGCATCATTCCTGGCCTCTGAGCCGAGCCTTTCAGAGAGCCTCCGGTAGTTGCTGTTGTCTGTCTGCCATGTTCTCTCGCAATCCGATTGTATGATTTTTGTCCTTGGCTCTGTTAATATGTTGGATTACATTTATTGATTTGTGTATGTTGAACCATCCTTGCATCATTAGACTAAATCTCATTTGGTCATGGTGTATTTTCTGATATTTTATTGAGGATTTTTGCAAGTATGTTTGTTAGGAAGATCAGCTTGTAGTTCTCTTCTTTGGTTTTGGTATCTGTGTAGTGCTTGCTTCCATGAGTGAATTTGGGAATATTGTTTCCCCTTTCAATTTCATTAAAGTTTCAGAACTTGTGATATTAGGTCTTCTCTAAATTTCTTGTAGACTTTAACAGTTAATTGGTTAGGACCTGGGCTTTTCTTTGTAGGTAGGTTTTTAATAACATCGTCAATTTCATTGACTGATATTAGGTTATCTAGAATTTTTATGTGTTCTTGATTAAGCTTTGGTAGTTCATATGTATCTAGGAATCTCTCCATTTCTTTTGTGTTTTCAGAATTCAGGTTCTTGAAGTAGGTATTGATGACATTCTGGATTTCTGCAGGATCTGATGTAATTTCACCCTTTTTATTCATAATTTCATGGATCTGAGTCTTTTCTTTCCTTTTTATGGGTAAGTTTCACTAAAGGTTTGTCAAGTTTATTTAATCTTTCAAAGAACCAACTTGATTCTTTGCTTTTTGCATTTTTGTCTCTATTGCATTAATGTTTGCCTTGATATTTATAATTTCTTTCCTTGTGCAAGTTTTGGGCTTGACTTGCTTTTCTTTGTCTAGAAGATTGAGATTCAACATTAGAGTTTGCTCTGTTTTCCTGATTTGAGTATTCATTGTAGAAATTTCCCTTGGAGGACGGCTTTCATTGTGTCACATAAGATCTGGTATGCTGTATTGGCATTATCATTTAATTGTAGAAACTGTCTAGTTTCTTCTTAAATTTCACGTGTGACCTATTGGTTGTTCAGGAGTGTGTTATTTAATTTCCATGTGTTCATGAATTTCTTCTGATTTGTTTGGCAATTGATTTGCAATTTCATTGCACTGTGGTCTGATAATATGTATGGTATAATTTCATTTCCTTTACATTTACTAGATCATGCTCTACGAGCTAGTTTGTGATCTATTTTAGAGAACATTCTGTATGCATCTGAAAAGAACATATTTTTATTTTGTGGAGTGGATACTCTGTAAACATCTACTGAGTACATGTATTCAAAAGTTAGATTCAGTTCTAATATTTCATTGTTGATTTTTTGTCTAATGAATCTGTCTATTTGAGACAGTGGAGTATTGAAGTTTCCCCATTATGGTTGTATTAGTGTTATTTGATTTTTCATGTCCATTAATATTTGCTTAATATGGTTGGGTGCACTGGTATTTGGTGCATATATATTTTTGATTGTTATCTCTTCCTCTTGGATTGCTCCCAGGATGCAGTGACCTTCTTTGTCTCTCTCTATAAGTCTTGGCTTGAAATATACTTTGTCTGCAAATAGTATAGCCAGCCCTGCTTATTTTGGATTTTCATCACATGGAATATTGTTTTCCACACTTTGACTTTCAGTCTACGAATTTCTTTTTGAATTAAATGTGTTTCTTATATGCGACATATTATTGCATTCTTGATCCATATTGATGGTCTGTTTCTTTTGATTGGTGAACTGAGAACATTAACATTGATGGTTATAATTGCCATGTACTGACTTATCCTTGTCATGTTATTTTCCTGTTGTTGGTTTGCTTTTCCTCTCCTGTTTAATTGTTCACCTTGCTTGTGCATTCATTCTTTGTGGGTTCATGTAATCCTCATTATTCCTTTGTAGAACATCCTTCAAAACATTTTGGAGTGCTGGTTTGCTAGTTATGAATTTCCTAAGATGTTCTTTATCATGGAAGTATCTTATTTCTACATCAGTTTGAAAGATAATTTTGTGTGGTACGTCAATCTAGGTTGGAGGTTGTTTTCTTTTAGGGTTTGAAATACTGCACTATGAGCTCTTCTTAACTTGAGAATTTGTGTTGAGAAGTGTTCTGTGATTTTGATTGGCTTTCCTTTACACATGATTTGTCACTTTTCTCCAACAGCTTTTTAAAAATTTTATTTAAAGAAACACTAAACAAAACAGAAAGTAAGTAGAAATAGTACATACATTCAGAGAAAAAAATAAACAGTAAGAAATCACTAGTTGATGTTTACATATTGTCATTTTACAAATAGTTGTTCAAGATACAAAAATGGAATATGTAAAGTGGGAATTCAGAAAGTGAGAGTGCAAACAGTTCTGTTTAACTGTCCAACAAAAAGTTAGTAACATGGTTGTCAATCCTACACACTTAAACATACATGCAGTTATCCATATCTTCATTTTTGTTTAGATTAAACAAACTAAAGCAGGTTAAAATCATTCTGAACAAAGAATAATAGTATTGCTGGATTTCACATCATGACACTCCATGATCAGCACTGGGTACTGTAGTGTGTTTTTTAAAAAAAATTTAATTTAAAGAAAGACTAAACAAAACAGAAAACAGGTAGAAATCACACATAATTGCAAAGAAAAAAAATAAACAGTAGGAAATCACTAGTTGATGATTACAGATTGTTTTCTTACAAATAGTTATTCAAGATACTAAAGTGGAGCTTATAAATTGGGGATTCAAACAGTGAGATTGCAACCAGTTCTGTTCAATTATCCAGCAAAACTTAGAAATATGGTTATCAATCCTATACACTTAAAAACATACATGCAGTTATCCATATCTTCAATTATGTTGAGATTGAATAAACCCAAGCAGGCTAATATCACTCTGAACAAAAAATAATACTATTGCTGGGTTTCACATTTTGGCACTCCAAGATCAACACTGGGTATTTTAGTGTCTCTTTTTCTTCAGAGTATCTGTTCATTTCATCATGTGTCATATGGTCAATTCTCATAAACTATTTATAGATTCTACACATGCATGAGTCTTAACATGTATTTCTATCCTTTCTATATTAAAGGGAGAAACAAAACAAAGCAAGGCAAAACAAAACATATTCCTATAAACACATGTAATGAAATAAACATATAAGACCATTGTACAAATCATTCTACCATAGTTCCTGTGTTGTCTCTTGTTATCTCCAATAGAACTGGCTATATCATCAGACATAGTATAATTGAATATGTCAGTACATAACATTAATAAAAGCACAACTTTGTACATAATATAAAACTTCAAAAGCAGACAGTTATCAAACCAGAATGTGTATCGTAGAGTCTTGTCATCTTCAGTGTAATTGCCTATACTCTCAGACTTGATATTATCAATCATATCAGTTTTGAACAAAATCTTCTCTGCTTCATTTTTGTTATGCTCTTTTTTGCCATCAGTTTCTGCTTATATACTTCATTCTGTTTTCTTCTCCATTCATTGAGGCCTCTCTGCCACCGTTCCTGGAATCCTAGTACTTTTCTCTCTCTCTAGAATGCCCTGCAGTATTCTCTGTAGAGTTGGATTGGTGGTTGCAAATTTCCCAAGTTCATCTTTGTCTTGGAAACATCTTGTTTCTCCATTAATATCTAGAGACAGTTTAGCAGGGTATATAATCCGGGATGGAGGTTATTTTCTTTCAGGGCTTGGAATATTTTGCTCCAGGCTCTTCTTGACTTGATGGTTTGTGTCGAGAAGTCTGCCATTATTCTGATGGTTATCTGTTTCTTGTCTCATATTGAATTTCTGGGATCTTGATTATTATATGCCTGGGTATAGCTCTGTTTTGGTTGTAGGTGGCTGGAGTTCTGTATGCCTCATGTATCAGAATATCATTTCCTTTTCCTATGTTTGGGAAGTTTTCTTTAACTATTTCTGTGAATGTCCTTTGTAGTTCCTTATACCCCTGCTTCTTCATTCACATTCTTTATTCTTGAGTTGTAGATCCTCTTGTCATCTTCTAGCCTTTGTATTGTTACTGCTTGTTTCCTTGTTATTTTAAAAATGTTTTCCCTTTCATACTCCCACACTGCAAAATTGTCCTCAAGTTTGGATAATCTATCCTTAGTTTCTTTCAAGCTGATTTGCCATCTTTCCATAGAGTTTTTAATTTCCTGGTGATCTCTTTGAATCTGCTTCATGTATTCTATATTTTTTTTATATTCTTCACCAAATGGTTCTCTCCCGTGTTTGAATTCCTCCCTTCTTCCGTCTGTCTGCTTGAGAGGTGCTTAGTATCTCTTTTATTAATTTTCTTATATCTTGCTTTATTTGGCTAAATATTTCACTTTTGAACTCCTCTATAAGGTCCCGAATATATCTCTTTATGTCCACTGGTGCTGTGTCTGATATTGCATGTTTGCTGTTCTCATTCTCCTTTGTATTTACCTGTCCTGAGTCAATGTTCTCAGCGTTGGGTCCTGGGGACATTTTGTTGTTGTTTCCTTTTCCCATCTTTTTTGTTTCTTCCAGGAGGCCCCAGTTTCTTACTTTGCTGGTTACAATTTTTCTGAAGCATGCTGGCTAGATGACCCTTCATACTGCAGTGTGCTAGTGTGTTGCAGACAGGGACAGCATATGCCGGCCCCTCCCCTCCAGATCAGTCAAACTACTGTGGCCTGCACTACTGTGTTACTTTGCACTGCCTCCCCTCCAGACCAGCCAACCCCACTGGGCCAGTGTGGTTAGTGTACACCACTGCTGCAGGGACTTGACCTCGAATAACCTATTGGGTCTCAGCCGGGTCACGTGACCCAGGCCTAGCTCACTCCACCAATCCCTTTTGGGAAGGGACAATTGACTGAAGTCACCACTACCCTTTGTACTTGCCACTCCTGCCCGGTCCCAGAATGTCATCTGCTGGAGTCTCCCTATTTATGGAATGGCTCCACTCTCATCACTCACCACAGGTCAATGTAGGCTCCCCACCAACTCAGCTCTCTGTTTGGCTCACTGACCCCTGAACTCAGTGTAACTATGCCTCCAGTGAGTCAAAGCAGCGGGACCTCAGATGGCTCAGCAAGTCACGGCGGGACACTGGCAAGTCACAGTGGGACCTTGGCAAGTAGCGGCAGGACCCTGGCATGGTGTGGCAGGACCTCAGCAAGTTGCGGTGGGACCCTGGCAAGTCACAGCATCAGCCAGTTGTGGCAGGACCTCAGATGGT
Organism: Cavia porcellus; assembly: GCF_034190915.1. Classification (NCBI taxonomy): domain Eukaryota; kingdom Metazoa; phylum Chordata; class Mammalia; order Rodentia; family Caviidae; genus Cavia; species Cavia porcellus. The sequence goes on along the minus strand of NW_026947511.1, from coordinate 35,901,329 downwards.
CGGCAAGTCACCTTAGTTTCTTCTTGGGATGGGAGAATTCATCTCCCACTCTGTATTATGTTGAATTCTAAGTTGACTATCTCATGGAGCCTCTGTAGCCAGCTGTTATCTATCCGCCATCTTTGCTCCTCCAACTCTCCAACAGCTTTTAATGTTCTGCTCTTGTGCTGAATTTCTGGAATCTTGACTATTATATGCATTGGTGTGGATTTTTTAAAATTATGACTAATTGGAGTTCTGTATGCCCCACTTATCTCTATTTTAAATTTTTTTTTCTCTGCTTGGAAAGTTTTCTGCCATTACTTCTGTGAGCAGGATTTTTTTCTTTACTGTTGCTTGCACTGTGTCCTGATTTTTTCACTGATTCTGATCAACCTTAAGTTATTCTTTTTTGTATCATCTGGCAGCTGTTTGATTGATTTCTCATGGTCCCCTGCTATTTTTAAGACATCTTTCTTTATGATCATTAACCATAATCCTGTCTTTTATATCTCATATTCTGTTCTCACATTGGATCATTCCGTTGTATATATTTTCAACAGAATTTTTAATCTCTTGAATATCCATTTGAATCTATTTTTTGGATTCTGTTTCTTTCCTATGCTGTGTGTTCATGATATCCATCATTTTCCTAAGCTTTTCTCTCTCTCTCTCTCTCTCTCTCTCTCTCTCTCTCTCTGTCTCTTCCTCCTTCCCTCCCTCCCTCTTTCCCTCTCTCCCTTGCTCTCTGCTCTAGAGTCACTAAGCATGTCTTTCATTATGGTCAGCATCTCTGTAGTTATCTGAAAAATTATTTCTGATGATATTTTTCCCAGAACCTCATTCATCTGCTTTGTTACTTCCACTGTCACCACTTCAGAGTGTATGGATTATTCCACCTCATTACACCCTCAATTTGGCTTTGGAAAACTGGAGGTCTGGAATTGCTTCTTAAGTTTCTTTCTCTCTCTCTCTCTCTCTCTCTCTCTCTCTCTCTCTCTCTCTCTCTCTCTTTCTCTCTCTGTCTGTCTCTCTCTCTGTCTCTCTCTCTCCTCTTTTCTTTTTTGGTTTAATTCCTAGGTTGATACTTGTAAACTGCTTATGGTGAGTAGCTTTATTGCTATTTAGAACCCTTAGGAAATGACCACTTCTCAGAGTGTGGAGCTGGCTTTTGGGTTTTGGGTCTTTTGCGAATTCCTAGCTCTTCAATTTATTAAGGATGAGAAGTTGCTGCCCACTTGGCCCAGAGCCTGGTTCTCTGCTACTGAACTATACTATTTTTTATGTTCTCAGTCTTAGTCTATCAGCAAGAGCAAGAACAACTGACTGGAAGAATTATATCACTTTGGCTAAGTGGTATGATCAACATGACAGCATCAAATATAGCCTAGGAAATGACAAACTGTAGTAATTAATAATTTTCTACCTTTAACTATATGAACTAGCTTTGTGGTAACATAACAAAATCTAAAATGAGCCAGAAAATTTTATGTAGTAAATAAGCCCACAATATGGCCATTTTATCCTTAGAAGAGAAAATTTTAAAAGGTTGGGAAACAGGAAATAGAGAACTAGAACAGGAAGAGATTAGAAGCAAGACTGGGGGGAAAAAGGAAGATCACAAAGTGCACAAGAGGGAAAGAGAGAAGAAAGAAATAGACACAAGAACAGAACAAAAATGTGTTGTGTTCATACTTGTATAAAAACAAGAAAAAACAATCAAGAAAAATTAAAGCAAAACAAAAAAAGAGAGAAAGGCAAAAGAAAAGGGAAAAAACCCACTTCAAGGTTGTGTCTCTGCTGTCACTGGTAGATACATGGTTGGACAGAGTTCTGATCTGAGTTAATTAATATCAACAAGCCAGCTGTAGCTTTGCATTGGGGTATGGATAATCCCAGCAAACCTGCATCTTCATTTCCACTAAGCTCAGGCTCACTTCTGCTCTGAGGCTGAAACCAGATTTGTTCAGCCTACAATAGTCCGTGTGTCCCTGCCAGCCCACGGGTGTTGTGCATTCTGAACTCAGTTGACCTCTCTCCAGTATGACTACTGGCCAGTCAACCTCTGTCCTTGAGGACATCTGAAGCCAAATAACTCACTGAAGTCTACTGTGTCTACTGCTCTGTGCCACTGGCGTGCTTCTCTGTATGGCCCTTAACCAGTAGTCATCCTGCATCTTGCAGGTTCCTCTCCCACCCAGTGAGTTTGGGCTCAGGAAGAAAATGCCACCTACCACATCCTTCTCTTTCACTGATGTTTCTCTCTTTGCTCTCCCTGTTGGCTTCAATTCTTGCTAAAGAAACAAACCTTCCTGGATCCCAGGGAATAACTACCTTCCATATTTTCTTCCTCATGTTGATATGTTTCAGTGTCTGGACATGAAATCTGAGAGAGGCTCTTTCTCCACAGCACCCTACTCTGAAATTTTCCTGCAAGTTTTTAACTCATAGTTTTTAACAAATTGATAAATGTTTTACCTATTATTAGTTCTTCAACTATTTCTCCCCATGTTCTTGTCAGATTCCATTTACAATATCTATTAGGTTGGTTGAGTTTGTCCCACAGTTTAGTTATGCTTTCCTTAGTTTTTTAGTTTTACTTTTTAATGCTAAAGTTTGGATGCAAACTCTAAAAGCATGAGTTGCATGGGATTTAGCTCAGTGGCATAGCACCTGCCTGGCAAGAGTGAGGTCATGAGTTCAATCGCTGGCACAAAAACAAAACAAAACAAACCAACAAAACCAACCAAATACAAAAAAATCAAGAGTAATGCTGGGCTACGTAAGAAAATAGCAAGCCAGGCATGGTGGTGCATACTTGTAATCCCAGCTACTTGGAGGCTGGGATAGTTTCAAAAGATGTTATTTCCCTTGAGATAAATTGTTGTTAATTGTTCTAATATGTTTTTTTTATCTCAGTCATGATAGTTTTCATCTCTAGAAGTTTGATTTTAATCACTTTTGTAAATCACCAGCCTCTTTTTCTCTTTATTTCATTTTCTTAAACACATGATATGTCGTATAATCACTTCTCTAATGTTCTTGGGTATTAATTCTATTATGTGTATAATTTCTTGGACAGTTTTATTAAAATTTCTCCTTATCACAGATTATGTTTTTCTGCTTTTCTGGTAATTTTTTACTGGTTTCTGAGCATTTTGAATTTTATTTGATTGAGGGCTGACCAGTTTGGTATCCACACCTATAGCACTGAAGCAAAATCTTTTAAAGTATAGTACTCGTTCCTTATCCATGGTTTTGCTTTTGGTGGTTTGCTACCCACAGTTAATGTGGTGCAAAAAATATTTAACATAAAGTTCCACAAATAATCAAATTGGAAGTTTTAAATTTTGAACTGCTCTGAGTAGCATGACGAAGACTTACACTTTCCTTCTTGACATGTAAACGATTCCTTTGTCCAGGGTGCCCAGGCTGCATGGTCACTTCATAGCTGTCTTGGTTATCAGATGAGTCACTGGAGCATTAAGATTTGTGTTCAAGTATCCCCGCCTTACTGTGCCTCCTCCTCTCCCCCTTGATCTCTCCACATGGCCCTGGTATCCCTCATAGCACCACAGAAGGGTGCTTTGCTGGTTCACAAGAAGGCTCGCAATAAGATGTTTTGAGAATGACCATATACATAGCTTTCATTAGAGTACATTATTATGATTGCTCTATTTTATTAGTTATTGTTGTGAATATTTTACTATGCCTAATTTATAAGTTAAACTTTATAGGTCTATAGATTGAGGAACAAATATACTTTGGCTCTGTACTATTCATAATTTTAAACATCTTCCAGGAGCCTTGGAAAGTATTACCCATGGAGAAAGGGGACCACTGCCTTCTGGATCATGCCCCATGTGTTCTGAGGGTGGGGACAGGACTACTCCGCTTGTCTGAGCCCCTGTCTATGTTTCAGCCTGGAATCTCTCCTCTGTGCAGTTCCTGTTTGATGGTAAGTTTCATCTTATTCCTTTTTCCTTTTGGAATCACTGTCCTTAGTTGCCTGTCCTGTGTTTAAAAAACTCTTGTTTCCTCTGTTTTGTGTAGTTTTGAAGGTGTTTCACTTAGCAAGGTAAATCTAGTCCCTTTTATTTCACGTGGCTAAAATTGGAAGTTGCTCTATGTCATCTGTTGTTTAGACTTTTATTTTGATACTTTCAAGATTAAGTTTCATTTTAATGGGGAAATGTTCTTAATAATCGAGTCTTTTCCCCAGACAGTTCTTTACCTGGTTCATCCTTTACATCTTTTTCCTGAGTAACCCTTGCCGTGCCAATTATTTTAATCTTTTTTACACCTAACATGGAGGCTGCTGTTCAGTTCTTAAACAGGAAATAGTGACTTCATGGTCATAAGAATGTTCCCACTTTATCTGAGACACATGTGTCTTTCCCTCTGAAACATAATTTAATGGTTAAACATCTTATTGTACCAATGATTCTGTAGTTGGGATTGCAAAGAGAAGAGAGCAGATTTAAAGGAGAAAAGTCTTTTGATTGTATCCTGGGGGTCATCTGACTTTTAGAAAGTGACCTGAGAGGTAGGGTACAAACACTCTGAAGACAGGGATTCTTTGTCAGTTTGGTCACTGTTGCATCTCTGGTCCCAAAACTGTGCTGGGGTAAACTGTCCATAGTTATTCACTCCTGGTTCTATTTGAACTCCCTCCTCCCCAGGAGAGCTGGAGAATTTTGGACAGTGAGGGGCAGGCAGAGCATGTCAGCTTCATACTGGGCAAGAGCTCTGTGAGCTGATGATGATGTGATCCCATTGGGCCCACATTCTTCCAGGCAGAGAAATCAATCAATCCACACAATGGGCATGACACTGGGATTGTCTGACTTATGATCTCGATTGATTTCAGTGCAAGGTGGTGGGAGAAGCCACAGTCTCTTCTGTGCCATACTCCTTAAAAGCTCTCTTGTGTCCACAGCACAAACATTTTCCATCTCTCCTCTGGGCTTCTCTATAAGACAGAACTACTTGGACTGTGTGTAGATTCTAATAACTGCATTGGTGGATGTTTGTTCTCATCGGTTGGCAGTGATGGTAATCCTTTTAGAGCGTTCAGTGACACAAACAGCCTGCTATAGACATGTGCCATAGACTCGCCACCCCTGGTAGGTTATTACACACGAGGAAGTGGGAGGAACATGCACACAGCAGCCTCTATTGGAATCCATGCTCCAGAGTTCTTAGCTCATCTCAGTCTTAAGGATGGGAAGAATGTACATAGTGGCTTCCTTGCACACCCTTAAGGTCCTGGTGACCTGGGCATTTTCTTTGGAGATCATGGACTTCATGCAGTCTGAATTTTTAACTGTTTATATATTCTCCAGCCCACTGATTTTATTTCCTTCTGGTGCCCATTCACCACTTCCTATGCCCCGTACTTATTGCAAAATCTCTTGACTCCAGTGCAGTGTTTGACCAATGCTTTGGAGTCTCCTTTGTCTGCTTCAGGATGAGGGGCTCAGCCATGTTTCTTGGGCTCCCGGAGACCTGCGGGCAATGTGAATGAGGAAGGACTGGACTGGGGCGGTCCCAGAAGACTCCCGCTTAATAATGTGGATTCCACCCTAACTGCTTTCTTGGGGTGTCTGCCAAAAGTCATGACGGGGTCAGGATAATTGGCTGGGGAGGCCTCAGAGTGCAGAGGCAAAAAGCAATGGGCAACTTTCTAATGAGACACATCCGGAAAAAAAAAATCGCTGTGAGTTCCAAGCTGGCCAACCCTAGCAACGTGGAGAAGAATGACAGGATGTTCACAGAGAGCAATAAAAATGATTGAGGCTCCAGAGACACTGATTGATGACACAGGCTCAAAGAGCTAAGTACATTTTACTGTGGCCCAGCAGAGCAAGGGAGGGGAGGGAAGGTGGGGATTCTCTGCAGAAGATCGGAGTGGGAGGAGAATGGTAGAAAAGAGAGGTGGCTTTGGAGGGTGGGAAAGGAGCTGGGAGATAGGGAGAAGGAATCTGGCAAAAGGGAGGAAGAAAATAGTGAAAGGAATATTTAGAGGGAAATCTTTGAGGACCTCAGGGATCGAGGGCCCGAGCTTGCCAGGATCGGTTATGTCAATTCAGGGCCATCTTCTAGGTTACATAACACCTTCCCATTTATCTGTCCTAGGGGCTCAGTGTCTCTTTCCAATGGCTGGGGCCATAATTAGCTGGACACACAGCCAGCCATGTGATGTGAGCTTCCCGGAAACCCAGCATCCAGCCCAGGGTTCTGCACCCGGAAGTCTATGAGGCAGGAGGGCCATTCTGGATGGAGTCTTGAGAGATGGTTCGTGCTGCTCAGGAAACCCTTGCCTTGATTTTCCCCTTGATTCTCATCCCGGAAGGCCTCTGGCTGCAGAATTCTTTCTGGTGCATTTGACAGAAGCAATAGGCCTGTAGGAAATGATGCTCTGAGATCCAAGCCTGAGCCTTGGAGGAATAGCATGAGATTGAACTGTTGGAGAGGTGTCTCCAATTCCACTTCCCAAATTACAGTGTAAAGCTCTTCAAAGAAGAGATGAAATAAGGATAATCATAATAGTCACGGTGAGGTCCCACATTTCTGCACCACTTAGAGGTCCCCGAAAGCTTTCACAGCCATTAGCCATTTGCCCTCATAGCAGCCTTGCCTATCTCAGTGGGTTGCCGGGGAAAATCAAAGGTTTCCCCCAGGAACTGAGGCTTCAGGCATGCCCCACTTTAAGCAAATCCTGCTGAGAGCATTTAGGTAAAGAAAGCCTGCTTCACAGAGGAATTTAACAAGGTTATTTGAAATGGTGGCATTCCCCAGCATGCAAAGAAATAAGAGACAATTTACTAGAATGCCTGATTGATTGACACATATCTTGTCCAGGACCAGCTGTATGCCTGTAGCATCTAATGTGTGCTGATTTTGGTCACCTGTGCTGGGAGAAGTGAAAAAGAATCTGACGCCCGAGAAAGGAGGACTCTCTGCATCTCTGGGTTCACTTCCCACCTGTCCTGTGCACACAGCCTTCTCTTATGTACTGAAGATGGCCAGGGTCATATAAGATCAACTCTCAGCCTCCAAACTGAGTTGGAATCCCTCTCAGATTCCATCTGAGGAACAGGCAAGGAGAATCTTCCCAGACAGTGCACAGAGTTGCAAAATGTTAAAACTCAGGAGCAGCTGGTGGCCATGTTACCTCCCCTTTGGTTAGGGATCTGGTCCCCAGTTAGGAAGAGTGACACAGAGAGAAAGAACAGACCAGTGGGTTTTTGATGTGTGGGGCTAGGGCTGGTCTCTGATCCCATTCTTCCTATGGCTTGGCTTCCATTTCTGCCATCTTCAATCCAATCCCTGGACCCTTTTAACTTAAGCTGATTCAAGGTGCCCTTCAGGGGCCACCAAGGGGCCTGCTAATAGACTCTTTCCGGAGGGGCTCAAGCTATCCATCCGTGGATATTTGCGAAGCAGTTATGTATGCTGATTGAGAGTTGGGCTTCAAATACCCAAAACAGCAGATTGGAAATACTCAAACACCGACCCCAAGAAGATCAGTTAAGTAAATGCCAGTGTGTATGCATGTGGGAAAATAGGTTCAGCTGCAGGCAAAACAAAATTGAGTACCTTTCATTTGGGCAGGAACAGGGCTCCTTGCTGTTTGTGGTGTGAGAAAGGGCAAGATAGGACTGCATGGCGATCAGAACGGGCTCAGAAGACTCGGCTGAGTCAGGTGTCGGTGAGGAGTCTGAGCTGTAATAGGAGCTGCCATGCTTGCTGGTGGCAATAGGACACAGGGCAGCGTCTTTACAGAGCAATATGGCAGGTTTTTTGGGTATGAAATGTACTGTTTTGGGTATGAGATGTACTGTTTATTTGTATGGCTATAAAGTGTTTTCACCATCTTACTTCAAGATACATGAAAATGTATGCTTATATAAAACCCTGATCACATTTGTAGCAGCTTTATTTTCAAAGCCAAAACATGGAAACAACTTAAGGGGTACCAAAAAAAGGCAAATGGACAACTGGGCCAAGCTTGTCCGTTGGAATTACTCTGTAATGAGCAACAATGAATGTTTGATACACGGAACATGTTGGCTGTGTCTTGGATGCTGGGCCAAGTGCAGAAAGCTCTTTGTCAAAGGTGCGCACCATGTGATCCCGCATCTGTTGCGTTTTTCTAGTGGTAAAATCATGCCGGTGGAGAGCAAGTTGGTGGCAGCTGGGGCTTAGTGATGAGAGAAGGGTGTGACCATAAAAGGAGGCGTGTGCAGTTCTCTTTGTGGTGATTGGTCGGTTCTGACTCCTGATGGAGGCAGCAGTTAAGCAGGTCTATCTGTGTCATAAAAGTTCACAGAGCAATTTACTAACATGCTCCCAAAGTTAGTACAAATAAAACCCGGTAAAATTTGAGTATGTCAGTAGTTAATTGCACGGTACAATTATTGGTTTCTTGGTTTGGGTTACTATCTTGTGATTATTAGACTATCATTGATGGGATTTCCAAGGGTACATGGAATTTCTCTATATTATTTTTGCAACTTTTTTCATTGTTAGTGTGCTCTTTTTTTAGTTCATTTTTTGTTAGTATTAGTACATGTACGTAGTGCCTAGTGCTTACATTCCTTCTAGGTAGCTGCTACACGAACATAGTACATCTCAAATTCTTTTTTGTATCCCCTTTCCCTTCCTTCTCTCTCTCCTTCTGTGTTGATTCTCTTCCACTTTGAGAAAGATCTATCTCCCTGCTTCCTGCTATTCATTTTTTATTTTATTCTTTATACTTTGGGTTTCTCATGTAAGAGAACCAAGTGATATCTAAGTTTGTGTGTCTGATTTATTTCACTTAATTTTATGACCTCCGGGTACATCCATTTCCTGCAAATGATCTATCCTTCTTTATGGCAAAGTAGTATTCCTTTGTGTGTAAATATCACATTTTCTTTATCCATCCATCCATTTGTGAGCATATAGGTTGCTTTCAAGATTTAGCTACCATGCATCATGCTGCTTTAAACATGAGTCTGCAACTTCTGAGTCTAAAATTACTTAAAACTTATTTAAAAAAGTAAAGAACAATGCATACAAACCTCTGATATAAGAAATAGGGGAGATGAGAGTCTGTACTCGTATTTCCTTGTGCATGCCTAAAGAAACTCGGTGCTAAAATGAGAGCTTAGAATAATAGTTACTGAGGGAAGAGGATAGTGAAGATGTAGGGCAAGTGTGAGAAGGAGCCTTTACTGTATATACTTTTTGTGTTGTGAATCATGTTTAATTCTCTTCAAAAATAGAAAACAATAATCATGGACCTCAGAGTTCTATGTCTGAACCACCCCTCCAGTATTTCCTGGCTGTTTTGCTTTGTAGGAGCGAACTTTCCTATCTGTGCCTCAGTATCCATATCTGTAAAATGGAGCCAAGAATAACAGTTCACATTTCCCGAGGTTGTCAGGAGGATTGAGTGCTCTAAAGTACTCATTGATTCTGGAAATAGAGTGATTCAGTCTCTCCACTTCTCTCAAGGAGACAGAGAGATGAAACAGCTGATACCAGGACACATATTAGGCAAGACTGACACTTGTGCTCAAATCCAAGCCATCATATTCTGAAGCTTGTGTTCTTGAGGTCCACACCCCGTCTCCATTTCTCACTTGCTATTTCTTCCTCTGAGTTTCCAGCTGGGAGAAGGGAGCAGGAAAGAAAGCCAGCCAGCGCCCGGCACAAATGTACTGCACCCTCAGTCTCTCCCTGGTGTCCAGATAATGAGCCAGTGTCATGGCCTTGGCCAGCAGCTGCCCTGGGAAGGCCTGGATCATGACCACGACCTTGGTCTGGCCTGGGCTGCAAGTGCCTGTGGGCCCCAGAGTGACCCCATCATTGGGGCCCAGTAACAGAGACAGGGCTGCCGTGGTCTGCTGCCAGAGCATGCTTTAATAAAACAAATGGATTTCACATTCCAAATAGCAATTTCTGTTTTCTATTAAATGAATCGCTTTCTCAGGACATGGTGAGCTGAGAGCAAGCTGGGGTGACGGTGGCTCTCATGGCTCCTGCTGGGAAAGTGGGATCTGGAAGCGTTGACAGGATGGGGGCAGGGAGGTTCTGCCCCTGCTCCGCGGTGTGGGCAGACGGGGGGAGGGCCCTGCACCATCCTGGCTGTGCTCACAGCTCAGGGGCTGCTCGTGGTCTGGTCTCGTGTGAGGATTTTTCCTTCCAGCCTTGGGTGTCCTTGTTGGAACAGTGGAGACCACAGACTCCTGTCCCTTCCGCTGCCCACCTCTGTGGCTCTCATCTCTGTCTCTGTACCTCAAGACATGGCAGAAGGCCCTGAGGGAACACGAGCTTGGATCAGAAGGAAGAGAATGAGCAAAAGCAGAGATGTTTAAACGTGGACAATACTGTCTCATTTGACAGCATCAAGACCTTGCTTTGTAGGAAGGCTGTGCTCTGTTGCTTGGGACACAGGGGCATTTATTCCATACCTATTGAGGGGCTCCAGACCTACAGGGAACAGACAAAAGGACAAGGAGGATGGCTGTGGCAAGGGTTGCAGAGGGAAGCAGTGTGGGTCTCAGGGCACCAGGGGCCAGAAGGGAGGCTGAGCTTCCAGTGGTACAGCAAGGTGCAAGTCCGCCCTTTGCCTGATGGAAGAAAACACCGATTTCTGATGTAGAGGTTTCAAAATCCTCCTGCAAGGATGCATTGTGTCTGACCCCATAAAGTATGTCAAAAATTAGTCAAAGAACAGAGAGGTTGGAATCCTGTTGTTGAAGAGACAGTGGCATGGGCCACATTCCTAGGTTGCTTGGTTGCAGCCAGGTAGAAATCGCCCTGTGCCCACCGTTCCTTGATGTGGCCCTTGCCCGGAGGTTCACACTCCTTCACTGGCCTCAGTGACATCTGAATGCTTCAGTGGGGTCACCAGCATGGAAGTGGGGTCCACCCTAAGCTGGGTGGTGCAGGTAGGATACCTGATGCCATCCTGGGGGTGCATTAGGAACCCAGAGATGGGAAGCATCCTTCAAACCCAAGAGCCCCCTTGGCAGGTGTGAAACCTGATTCAAATAGTTTTCCTTTTTCTGTTTGCTCATCTGAAACGTCTTCCTGATTCTCCTGCTTATTAACAACCTGCACACCATGCTGTGCTTAAAGTTCAGAGCGCCATAGGATACGGAGCCGTAATTAATCTCAGTCTCTGAGTTCTAGAACACGGAGAGCAATTATAATTTACTTTCGGGAAACCAATTTGGGGGAAGCGGTGGTGTTCGCGTCCTGGATCAGGGTGTCACCAAATGCCACTTCCCATCCACGTGCTGCTTGGCGGGAGAGCAAGACCTTTAGTGTCTACACTTCCGAGAAGAGTCAAGTAGGGGGGGGGGGGAAGAAAAGAGAGGGTGTGCGTGGGCATGGGGTGTGTGGGACCCAGCATTCGGGGCACAGTCTTGCTCTTAGCTGCAATCCAGCCCCCTGCCCTTCCATGTGCCTGGCACTGAGGGCTGTTTCCCGCTCTCCACTCCATTCCTTTCCTGGCCACTGCCCCTGCATCCCTGGCCCCGGGAGCAGGAGTCTTATCTTCTCTCCTTGTTTTTTTTTCTGCCCCAAGGTCAGATTGTCACAGTATCTGCACAGCTCTGAGAGGCTGGGTCTGAAGGACCCACCAGGCACGATTCCAATTACCATCCGGGAGACAAGGGCGAAACGCCAGGGCTCCGTGAAGATGCTCCTGTCTGCGTGGGCAGGAGCGCATTGCACTGGGTGCAGCTGTGTGTCCCGGGCCCATGGGTCCTGCTGCCATGCACGGTCTGCAGCCCGAAGCCATGGTCCATTTATCTACTGGCCCTAGAATGCAGCTCAAGGCACCACACAGAGTGGGCAGGTAATAAGTGTGTGCTGGGGTGGTGAACCACACAGAGACACACAAGCAATGGAAGTGTCCACAGAAGGATCAGCTGATAATGGTTCCTTCCTCCCTTTCTCCATTCCTCTCCTTCCCCCTCTCTTCCCTCCCTCCCTCCCCACATCTCTCTTCTTTCATCTCTGACAGGTGCTGGTGCCTGAAATGAATATATCTTTGTTCCTCATCTCAGCTTGGAAACATCCAAGGTACAGTGTGATAAGACCATTTAGGATGCTATGGGGGCACAGGGGAGTGACCCTGATTCTGGTGCCAGGGAAGGTGGTCTTCAGGTGGGTTTTCTGTGCTGGTCTCCAGTGCTGTGTTTTTGAGGGCTTCAAGTTTACCTGACGACATGCGTGTGTCAGCCGAGAAGGGACCCTGCCCTTGGATCTCTGTTACTCGGGAAGTGTCCTGCCTGTGGGATGCAGCCATGTGTGGGCTGAATGAGCAAGACAGCAATAAGCACCTTCCAGCTAGGGATGGTGGAGAGGGCCCATCAGGTGGAGGTGGCACGGGCGGTGGAGGAATGCATGGCTCAAGGTGCCCAGGAGCCTGAGAGTGGAGTTGGAAGCCACTTCTAAAAACACTCTTTTAGCCACACAAAATCCGTGGGCCTCAGGGCAGCCTCTCTTGCTCCTGTTTAGTTCTGCAGTGTTACGCACTCTGGGGAAACGCCCTGCCTTTGGTTTCTACAGGACTAAGAGCAAACCTGAGCTCTGCTTCTCCCTTGAGGGAGGCTGAGATGCTGGGTGCTCGGTGCTCTGCAGATCTGAAAGCTGAGATACCGAGGATGAAGCTGGCCATGGCATGGGCTGCTCTGGAAGGTTGTGGCTGCAGCAGATGACCTCATAGCTGTGTCCTGGATACCTTGCTATTGGCAGGGCTCATGACAAACAGTGGATAAGGGCCAAGCCCTATGCTCAGAGCACACAGGGACAGCATCGACCCTTGTGTAGGACACAATTGTACACAATGTATAAAGGTGTTCCATTTTGACCAAGGGCTTGAGGAGGGACTAGAAGGAAGACTGGAATGGACAGTCCAGGGTGCTCCCTGTGAGAGCCACTAGCATTTAGACTGTCATTGGGGGTGACTGCACATAGGCCCCTTCTTAACCCAACACACTGACTGCACCCGACTTGGAGATACTCAGGGCAGAGGAAGGGCAGGGCTCCTTTGGGGAGAAAGATGGGAGTATTGGAGCATGTGTCTCCCCTCAGCTTCCTGCCCAGGTCAAAGAAGATTTCACGAGGGGCCCTAAAGGTTGGGAAACAGTGACAGGTGTCTGCTCCAGATCAAGAAGTCCAAGGTGGAGCACCTTGGCAAGAAGGGCCTGAGGCCGCAGAGGGGTCACTGGGGGATGCAGGGAGGGTGCAGATGCGGGCCTGTGTCTAGGGCTGGCTCTGGGGCTCCCCACAAGGAGCAGGCCCAGAGGGGCTGTATGCCTGCAGGAGGACCCTGGATGCCTAGCGGCTGAGGACATACCTGGAGGTCAGCAGCCAGTCAGGTGATGGACAGAGGACAGTGCCAGGCCCTCTGTGCTCCTGCAGGAGGCTCTATGTCCTGTCCAACATTGCCTCTCTCCTGGGCCTTACCTAGAGGTCAGATCTGAGTCATTCAAGGAAGAGAGCAGAAGCTGGGGGAGGGCAGCCAGGCTGTCCCCTCCCTCATGGCCAGCAATGTCCTGTCCTTCTGCAATGCCCAGCAGTGCAGCCTGATGGGAAGGTTAGGCTGGAAATGGAATGAAAGTGTCCTGTTAACTGGGCTGGACACGTTGCTCAGTGACAAAAGATTCTTCTCGGTTTCTCAAGTGACTTAATGAGTTTTTATGATACACAAATTGTAAGAAAAAGGTGTAGGAATCATTGAGATTTCATTTAACTCAGGGGAAGAATCACATCCCCCAACTGGATGTAAGTTTCTCTGTCGTGTGCATTATGGACTTTTCACATGAGCTTTGATTTTGAGCAATACGGAGTTAAAATATTATTTGCTTTGATTGCTGAGCCCTTGTCCTGGTAGAAAGGAGAATGAAGGTCATTTCTGGCTTTCACTCTGTCAGTCTGAGTGGCTACCAGATGACACCCACCAAGTGCAACTCCAGCACCCCGTGCAGCAATGTCATGGTTGTAGTAAGGGCAATGATGAGAGCAAACACTGGCCTGGTGCCGGGTGTTGTTTTAATTCAAACCATCCTGTCTTCATGACCTCCCTACATGGGAGATGTCATTTCACCTTCATGTTATGGTAAAGAAATCTAAGAAGGGCAGGGCCACCTGCCCAAGGATCTAAAATGCTCCTTGCAAAGCTCAGTGTACACAACCTGGTCCCCCAGGCTGCAGGGTTTAGAGCAGAGGCCTCTGGGAGGGGATTGGATCATGAGGGCCCTGTCTGCACTGGCAGGATGGTCCACTAGAGCTTGTAACTTGATGGAAACGTGAAGAGGTGGGAACCTCATTGTGGAAGTAGGACAGGTCCTTGAGCTGGGGGAAGTGCCTTTGAAGGGGCTGTTGGAACCCAGACCCCTTCCTCCCTGTCTCTCTCAGCTTCCCAGCCACCATGAGGTGAGCAGCTTTGCGCCATCATGAGCCCCTGCCCTGGCACAGGCCAAAACCTTTGGGCCAATCTGCCATGGCCTGAATCTGTGAGCCAAAACACATCTTGCCTCCTTTAAGTTGTTCCACTCTGGTAGTTCTGTCCCAGTGACAGAAAGCTGACAGATGAGCAGCAGAGCTGGGACTTGAACCCAGCCCAGCTCCCTCCAGCATTCAGGTGCTTTCTGATCTGTAGTCCCCCGTGGGTCCCCAGCAGAGAGTCAGGAGTCGTCCCAGATTCTGCTTGTCTCTCACTGTGATGCTTTAGTTTGCGGTCTTTGGATAGGGATGGTGGGGACTCAGGTTAGGGACCCAGGTTGGGCCAGAGCCGCCTTAGCCCTGTACCTTCTACCTGGGTCCACTGCATCTTCAGGGCACACAAGAATGCTCAGACCTCAGCTCTACCTCCCACCTGGTCGCCAGAGGGCCCCTACCTTGGCATATGGAGGGTAGGCCCAGGGCTGCAGCCCAGACAAAAGTGATGTCCAGGCAGGGCTGATTCGCAGATGGAAATTTACATACATAATGTAATTTGGACCAATTGAATTGTGGATGAGGACGGAATCACTTGAGGAGCAACATGCACTCTGGCGGGTGACTGAGGAGATGAGAGGCTCTTGAGATGCCTGCAGCAAAAACATGCTTTTGTTTCTGGAGGAGATGGCCATTTCCAAATTCCTCGTCTCAAAAGCCTCCTCTCCGGGTCCCCTTCCCTCTGGGTCACAGCTGGGAACTGTTGAGATGAGAAACTTTATGGACAATTAGCATTTAAATCCGAGGTGCAGTGAGCATGCTCTGGGGTGCAGCTGGGCAGGCGAGGGGCCAGGATGCCACCGAGGACTGGAAGAGCAGCTGGAGACTGTGGACCTGGCTTTGGGACTCAGCCACTCAACCCACACCTACAACAGGTGAGTAGGAGTGCCCCACACACGTTAGGGCTGCAGAAAGAGAGCAAGTGACTCCACTGGGCCTGGATTTGAATCCAGACACCTGTTTCCTGCCTTCATGATCTTATGCACCTGGCATTAGCTTTTTGAACCCCAGTTTTATTATTTATAAGACAGAGAATGTGCTCTTTCCTTCCCTCTATTGACCATGATGGGGATGGCTTCCCTACGTGATTACCTAGGGACCTTTATAGCTCTAAACATATCCATCACAATAACAGAGGATAACCAAAGCATTGCCTCTGTGCTCCAACACTCTCTGTCTTAATCATTATTTTCGTTAATAGTAAAGTGTTCAGTTCCTTGCTGCCACAGGACATTTGCACAGGTTGTGCCTGATTGTGTTCCATCCTTCTGTACCCACCTTTGTCTGGTGGATTTCTCCTCTTTCCTCAGTCATAGGCCTAGGCCCACCGTCTGAGGACTCCTATCTCCCTCCACAGCCCAGTCTGAGCCTCTTATTCTGTGTTCTCCAAGTCCTGGCTTATTGCTGTGACATGTGATCATAATTGTTGTCATAATTGTTGATGCTGCACCAGCCCATTGCTGAGCTCTAAGCTCCTTCGAGGTGGACACTGTGCTTGTCACATCCACTGCCGACCTCTGATGCCTGGTGCAGTGCTGGCATTTGGAAAGTAGGCAGCATAGATCTGTAAACCACAGTCTGTCCCTGCCCACCTGGGTGGACTCCTGCAAGGGCCTGTGGTCTCATGTCATGTTAGGTATGTGTCTCTTCCTCCAGGAGCCTTCTCAGGTGTCACGGATGCGAGGTGGGGGCCTTGTCATGTGAGTGCTGCTGACTTGGGGTTTGTCTTTCTCTGGGATGGCCCTAGGCTGCCACTGTCACTCACTGCTCTCCGTCCCTTACTAGACAGTAAGTCTCTGGAGCTGGGCTGTGTTTTGCTTGCCGAGGCCTCCCAGCACCAGTTCAGGTACACAGCCAGTAACGGAATGCATGAGTCATGGGCACCAGGAGCTTGCAGAGAGCCTCTACTGCCCTGCACCTCAGTGGTGGCAGAAGGAGTGGCCCAGGGGCCAAAAGAAGGGAGTGGTGGAGCCAGGCATGGAGGCGGATGCCTGTAACCCTAACCCTCTGGGAGGCTGAGGCGTGAGGATTGTAAGGTCACAGGGTCTCCACCTGGTTCTGTCCTCAGTGAGTGGCAGCATCTGGAGAGGTGACAACCTTGTCCCTCTTGCTTTCCCCCAGTTATCTTATAGCAGCTCCTAGCAGTGGGAGTCCCCGCTATCCTGCTGGGGTACTAAGGCTCACAGGAAAGCAAACTGCTGCTGGCTTTGGGTTGTCATCTGCTGGTCCCCACCTTCGGCCCTTCCCTGTCCCGGGTTCCCACGGCTATGTAGAGCTCTCAGGTGCGCCTTCCCACCTCTCTGCCTCTGGAATCCCTTGAACTCCAGCAGCAGCACCCTTGGCCCTGCCTCAGTGTCCCTACTGTGCCATCTCTATGGTCCCTGGGACCGAGGCACTGGCACATAGCAGGGACTTAATGAATGCTTCTTTGAAACCTGTTGGGAAGCCTGTTGAAGATGTCGTTTCTGGCGCTGGCTGTCTTCCACCTGACAGGTCAGCAAAGACCTGGGAGCCCCGTGTGACCCTAAAAGAATTTGCCAGCAGCCAGCAGTGGAGAATAGACAGTGGTGGCCCTCTACTAGCCACTTTCTTCCGGGTGGCCACAAGCCCATGTTCTGTAGAGCCTGGAAGCCTCAAAGAGCATTGGCTCACCAGTGGTGCACACCCGTGTGACTGTAGAGCCTGTATCTTTCTGCCATTTCCAGAATCAAGTATGGGGGAAGTGTGTGGGTCCTGTGGATTTTTTTTTTCTCTCCTTCTGCCACCTGCTGCTTT
The DNA here is from genome assembly GCF_034190915.1 of Cavia porcellus. NCBI lineage: Eukaryota > Metazoa > Chordata > Mammalia > Rodentia > Caviidae > Cavia > Cavia porcellus. Next base: position 35,884,070 of record NW_026947511.1, on the reverse strand, counting down.
CTATGTGTCCTTATAGGTCCTCCTGGAACAGACTATAATGGACTATAGACTCTGTGGAGACTGGGTGAATATTGGTGAGTACAGATCGCCAAGCCTGTTCCAGGTGAGTGTGCCCAGGGGTGGGGTAGAGGGAATGGATGGAGAGGAAATGTCCCTGAGCCCCTTGGGTCACACCCCCTCCTCAGTCTGCCTTCCTTCTTTCCTCCTGAGGCTGAAGGTCCCCCATCCAGCAGGGCAATGCATGCATTCTAGATCTGCTGCCCTGTTCAGGGAGCACGGCCATGTCACTCCTGTGGACCTGGGTATGTCCCTGGCACCCTGAACCTCAGCCCTGCAGTATGCATATGCTGTTCTAGGGCTGGTGGTCTCCAGCAAGATGTGCAGATTTCAGGAGCTCTGCGCACATCGAAACCTGTGCTCTCAACCACAAATCGTGGAACAGGAAAGCTCTATGTCCTCTGACCTTAGGTATCCTCAACTGTAGGGTTGTGAGTGCATTGAGGGGTGGATGTGTCCAAGAATGTTTCTTACAGTTCTCTTTTGGGATTCCATGAATCCTAATACCTGTGACTTAAAAAAAGAATTAAAGAAACATTCCTGAGAATCACTATGCTGTAAGGCTTGATTTCTCAGAACTGAGAACCTCAAGGTGGTGGCGGTGGGGGTCTGTTCCTCTTGTTTCTTGCTTTTTACACTCCAGTGAATCAGTCTTCCCGGAGTGTATGAAATGAAAATCTGCCACCTTGCAGTAAAATTAGAGCTGGCATCGCTGCCCTAAAAAAAAAAAAAAAAAAAAAAAAGCAAAAAGGCAGCGTAGGAAAAATTATGAGCAGCTGCCTGCTGGATTTGCCCTGCGAGGAGGCGCCTCGTGACACAGTTTACGACCCCAAGGATTACAAGCCCTGATGCTATCATCTTAATTGCAGAAGGGGGACTGCAGCCAGCAGCCCTGGCTCCCAGGACCAGGATGTGATGGGCCCAGCTTTCAGCCCGACAGCTTCCTTTGCTCGTTCTGCCTGCTCTAAATTACTTCTCAGAGGCTTCAGGACTCCTGACTACTGTTCGTTGGTTTTCTCCTCCTTCCAAAGACAGGCGCGGAAATTGAAAGAGGTGGCTGTGGGAAGGAGTCAGGTGATGGGTTCTAACACCCAGTCCCCGATGGGTGGCAGGGGGTGGCTGGAGAGGGACCCCGTCTTTCTGGGCTAGGAACTGCTGAGACCATAATGAGGGCTGAGTGTTTGGGGTCATTGGTAAAGCCAGGATTTGGCTCTCTGTCTTGAGACCAAGGGAGGTACCCCCCGCCTCGCCCAGTGTTTCAGGAGCCCGACGTCCCTGGGATGGAAGGGATAGAGGAGAGGCTTGGCAAGGCCCCCCCCACCCCAGGGCACAGTGCTGGGCATAGGGAAAAAGCGAAGATTCTCTGGCCTTGAACGTGACTCCTAGATCCCACTCCTCTCCCCTGCTTCCTTGCTGAGTGACCTTCCCTAGCTGTGTGCTTCTGTTCGAATTATAAAATCTGGACATTGGACCGGAGATAAGGTTGCAAACTAGTGTCCCCCAAGATCTGGCAGCCAAGACTACTTTGGTTTCTCCTGTATGGTGCTTTCAAATCAGGACATTTTATACTAAAAAATAAAAGATTTTGGCTTCTTTTGAAAGATTAGAGACTTACGAGAAATAGACTGATGTTCATATCTGGTAAACTAGAACTTGACAAATTGATCCTAAAATTTATCTGGGTCAAGTGATACAGATTAGACAAAACAATCTTGAAGGAGAAGTCAGAGGAAGCAGATTCCAGATCTCAAGAGCTACTACAAAGCTACAGTTATTGGAACAGTGTGGTATTGGTCAGGAGGAACGTCAATCAATAGTCCAGAACTGGGAGCCCAGAAATAAACCCTCCCATCTGGCCAAGGTTCATATTTTCAGCAAAGTTACCCACATAGAAAATGGGGGAGGAGTAGTCCTTTCACTAAATGGTGTTGGAACAATCAAATAAGCAATATAAATGAATGAATTTGGATGCCTACCTCACACTATATAAAATCTTTAATTCAAAATCAGTCAAGGACCTAAACATGAGAACTAAAACTATAAAACTCTTAGAAGAAAATACACAGTTTCTTTATGAGCTCAGATTTCTCCGAGCAAAAATTTCTTTGATATGACACTAAAAGTACAAAATAAAGCTTGGACTTCATTGCAATGAAATATTTCTGTGCTGGAAATGATACCAATAAGAAAGTAAAATGACAATATGCAGAATGTGAAAAATATTTGCAAATCACCTGATGAGGAACTTCTCTTCAGACTATATAAAGAAGTATTATAACTCAATAATGAAAAGATCATGTAGTTAGAAATGGGCAAAATATGTAGAGGAGAATTTCTCCAAGGAAGATATATAAATGGCCAGTAACTACAGGAAAAAATACCTTTAGTCATCAGGGAAATGCAAATCAAACCACAATGAGATATTATTTCACACCTATGGAGATGGCTATAATAAAAAAGACAGATTGTAGCAAGTGTGAGAGTGAGGAAAATGGAGAAATTGGAGCTCTATTACATTACCACTTTGAAGCCAGTGGAATTCCTCAAAATATTAAATGCAGATTGATCGTATGAGCAACACCAGGAATACAAGCAGGAGAAATGAAAGTGTCCACACAAAAGCCTCTGCACAGGTGACCACGGCAGCATTGTTCACAATAGCTAAAAAATAGAAATAATGCAAAATATCCATGGATAGAACAGAGACCATCTGTATAGTGATGGAATATTATTATTATGTTTTGTCTTTTTCTTTTTTATCAGTATCGGGGATCGAACTCATGACTGCACACTTGCAAGGCAGACACTTATGCCACTGAGCTAAATCCCCAGCCCCTCGTGATGGAATATTATTTGGTGATAAATATGAATAAAGCTCTGATCATGCTGCCACATGGATGGACCTTGAGCATCTAAGTCAGAGAGGCCAGTCACCATTGATTATATGATTTCGTGTCTACGAAGCAGTCCAAAGAGGCAAATGTATAGGCTAGAAGGAAGAGTGGTTGTTGCCTAGGGCTGGCAGCCATGATGGGAAATGAGGAGTGATTGCTAATGGACATTTCCTTTTAGGAGTGCCAAAATGCTCTAAAATTAGACCATGGGACCATTGCATGACTCTGAATTTGCTGAAGTGTTGAATTGGATGCTTTCAATGGGTGAGCTTTACACGCCATGAGGGTCATATGTTATTACAACTGCTACAAGACAAAGGGGCTGGACCTGAGGAGGGGCATCCCTTTAGGCAGGGCCAGTGCTCCTGGGTCGTCAGAGACTCTGCACACGAGGCTTCTCGCCCAAGACAGCTACCTGCCTGGCCCTTGGGGCATTGAACTTGCAAAACACTGAGGATGCTGGGTGGTCCTCTTTGCCAAAGATCTAGGGAAATTGTTTCTTTCCTCATAGATACATGCTTTCTGCTCCTGCTCACCTGCTGCTTGGTCTTGGACTCCTTCCTCCTCCCAGCCTCAGTTTCCCCTAGGATATGGAGGCCCTTAAACTTGTCTGTCACTTGGTGTCCTGAAGCCCTGGCCTTCAGGGCTTTGGAGCTGAGAACTTGCTGTCACTGATCTTTGCATCTCTTTTAACAGCCTCGATGGGCTCTGGAGGCTGCTGTGAGGTGGGAAGGGCACAAGCTGGAGAGGTCAATGAGGGGATGCTGGGGTGCTGAGGGCACTGGAGCATTTGGCCCCAGGGGCATGTGGAGCACAGCTCACTTGGGAGCTGACCAGTTTCTCCCTGGTCACAGGGCCTGGCTGGCTCAACTCCCTGCCCAGGCCTTGCCCCCAGATGGGAGACAGCTACAAAGCCGCTGGGGAAGCCAGTCTGCCTGCTTGGAGCTCCTGGAGGTGAAGGCCCATACACACTCACTGTGCAGCCAATATCCCCGCAGGAGGGTGGAGGTACTGGGCCGGCCACTGTGCTTGCCGTCCTCCCTGCTTTATAAAGAGGCTCAGAAGTCACATACCTTGTCCCTTGTTCCATGTTTAAACCCTCCACAACTGAGAATTTTTGTTAAAACTTCTTCAAAACCCCTCCCTTCTCGCCCTTGTGCATTCAGAGGCTGGTGTTGCCAGGGGTGGGTTTGCTTCCCACTGGATCCATCTGGGGTGGGGGATGGAAGAGGGCAGTTGGGGACTCTGTAGCCAGGTGACACTGAGCCCTTCTGCAGAGCACATCACGTTGCAGATGCGGATCCAGTAGTCCCCACCTCGGGAGGCCCTTTATCTCCCGACCTTGGGCTTTCTCTAATGGCGTATGCTCAAGAAGTGTGAAATGTGGCAGTGTTTGAAGACCGAAACCCAAAGGTTACCTGGAGGAGAGGAGCTCTCCTTGAAGGCCACCACCTGAGCAATGGCTCTGGTTAACTTTACAGGGCTAAACTGTCATTAAACCCGTGACTGAGGGGTACAGGACTGGCTCCATAGCAGAGGAAAAAAGGAGCAGGAGGAGGAGGAAGGGAGGAAGGTGAGCCCATGGGGACTGGCCTGCCTTTCAAGTTCAGCTAGAACATTAAACTTGCCCCCCACGCCCACCCCCACCCCGACCTTGTCTCTCACTGTCCCAGGGCTCCCACCCCCTGGGGCTGGTCCAGCTCTATCCTGTACATCACTGCTGTCTCCACACAAAACCATGCACTCTGTCTGCTCCTCCCACACCCCATCAAGACCTTTGTAGTTGCAGGATCCACAATCTGGCTGATGGACGCCACTGTTCCATGGTTGAGCCAGCCTGGGTGGAAATGTGGGGAGTGTGTGAGTGGGTGTGTATGCACACGAGTGTGTGCCGGGATGTAAACAAAGGGAGCGGCCATGGGCTGGAGGAGTGATCTGATTTTGGAACAACTGAAGTCCCCCAAGGGTTTTTCTAGGTTACAAACTCAAGAGCCCAAAGAGGGTCAGGCTGGGCTTTGTCGCTACTAGGAGAACAATATGATCCACACGGCACCTGGCAGGGCCTGTGACAAACCAGAAAGTTCTGGCCCTGTCTAAAGGGACAGTGACTTTGAAGGTTTGGGTGTGAATTCCCGTTGGAAATCTGGCTCCAGAGAGGTTTGACATCTTAATTTTTCAGGGAAATCTGTAAATCTATATTTGCACATAAAATGTTTTGCAAACATTGAACCAGTCAGATATGGTTTTCAAGTTGCAATGTGGGGGTCCAGGCTTTGGGGTTCCAGTTTGAGGCCTCTTGCCAAAGTGGGAGCCCGGGATGATCCAAGTCTAAGGGTTTCAACATCCTGGGCTTCACCTGGGCCCACCCGCTTAGACCTCCTGAGAAGGGGTAGGGTGGCTAGAGGATAGCAGACAACAGGGAGGCCAGGGTCCATGTGGCCGAGACAGAAACAGAGAGAGAGGGTGAGAGAGAGAGAGAGAGAGAGAGAGAGAGAGAGAGAGAGAACCAGAATGAACGGTGCAAGGCTGATCCAAGTGTGGTAGGAAGAACATGGGACTGGGAATCCAGGGCCTGGAGCCCTATGGGGTTGAGCTCAGGCTTGGGGACACAAAGGTAGATTAGTTATACTTCCTGTCCACAGGCTTCCTAGCAAAAGGAGACCAAGGAAGTCACCCTTGTCTTTATGCTTTCTGGTGTCCTAGTTCACACCGCACTCAAGGGCTTCCCCAAGGAGAGGGCAACAGTGCGGTCCGGCTTGGTTGGGAGGAGGCTCAGCAGTGAAGGAGGAGAGGGGACACTGAGCTAGGTGTATGGGAGTCACCGGGAGCTGTAGTCTAGGCAGAGGGCCATTGCAGGGTGTTTTGGGTCTCAAGCGGTTGAGGTGTCTGAGGCGGGGTCTCTGCCCTGAGCCAGTGTGGTACAGGAGGTGGTTGCAAGAGAATCATGGAGGGAGACTCCAGAGGCAGATTGAAAGTGACCTCAGCACTGAGTACGGGGCTCGCCAATGAAATCATGGGGCGGAGTAGAAACAGCTACAATGCATTTGTTCATCTGTTCATTCATTCGCCAAGTACATTGGGAGCCCGGGGATCTGGCAATGAGCAAGCAGATCACGACCACCCTCAAGGAGCTGCGGTTGGGGTTGGAGGGGGTGCTGAAGAGTGAGAGACTCACACAACCGAGTCCATAGCTGTGATCAGAGCGGGGGGCGAGAGGCCTGTGTTCACACAGAGAACGGGAGAGGGGAGGGTGGGAGGTACAGAAGATTGGGACAGCATAGGGACTCTACACCAACGAGTTTGGACCTCAACCCATGTCCCCCAAAGCCTTTGGACGCCTTGGGTCTGGCCAAGACTTGGCTTCTGATTGTGAAAGGCTTAGGATTTGAGTTTCTGGTCTGAACAGTGGACAGGTTGGCCTGGGCCTGACACTCCTCCATGACTCCGTCACTGATGTCCGCCTAGGTGGTCATTTGAGTCAATGCTGAGGTTGTGCTATGTCTCTCCCCTGGCCCTCCCGCCTCCCCCTGGCCTTCCTACTGCCTTCTCAAGCCCCCTCTGGCCTCATGGCTACTTTCAGCCTTCACTGGGAACCTGGGAGAGTAACTAACACCTACGGGTCCTCCTGAGGACCGAGGTAGTTTTGTGGGTATGATTCGGCTCTGGAGCACCCCTCACACAAGCTTGGTTCCTAGCCTGTGAGCTCTTGGGAGGTGGTGGAGCTTTTAAGCAGCGTGGCCTCCTGGGAATGAAGTGAGGTCATTGGGGGTGTGGTATCCTGGAAAGAAGTGATTGAAGGTATGTCCTTGAAGGGCTATTGAAACTCTGGCCTCTTTCTGTCCTTTACTTTGCTTCCTACAGCCAAGAGGGGAACCAGTTTCCCCTGCAATGTGTCCCCACCGTAAATTCTGTGCTGCCATAGGTCCACAGGGCCATGCAAGCCTGGGCGGAAACTTTTGAAACCATGAGCCAATATAAACCTTTTATCTTTTTAAATTGATCTCAGGTATTATGTCACAGTAACAGAAAGCTGACCAGTGCTGTAGGGGCCTGGGCCCTAGCTATGGGACTGGGATCCCTCCATACCCAGACTGAGGGTTAAACTGTCTAGACTTGATGAGTATGGGCAGCCTGGTGGCTTCTAGTCTTGGCTTGGTCCTTATCTTGCTGTGTGGCAGCAACCAAGCAATCATATCGATCTCAGCTTCAGTTTCTTCTCTCGAAGGCAGAGTTGTTCTAGAGAAATGCACTTTCACTACCAAAGTGGAGCTTTCCTTTTTTTCAAGGAAAATGATATATACTATTCTGATATGTTGAACAGAACAAAATGGAATTGCTTTGACTTTACATGGTGGGTAGGCCTGGGACCTGTCCACTCATCTGGTGTGCTCCAGACAGTCCAAGGTGGGTGAGGCTGAGTGGTTTCTGGGCTCCTGGGCACCTGGCAGGGTTGGTGCTGGTAGAGATTTCTGTGACTGTTTCAAGACTGAGAATGATGATGCCCCACACCCTGACTGGATGGGGAGGTTAAGAGACCTAGGGAGATGACCAGGTTGTTTGGTCCCAATGGCAGCTGCCTTTCCTGCTCCCAGACCAGGGCACGCAGTCTAGAGGGCCCTCTGGGAACCAAGTACAGGTTTTGTGCATGCACATGGGGCTGTGGCTTGGGGACGGATGTCCTGGTCCATTTGGGCTCAGTCCTCCTCACTGATCCCTGGGGGGCCCTCACTGTCTCCCACACCCCTGATGGAATGCAGGAGGCGAAGGGACTGGAGTGGGGCCACGAACAGCCCTCACGACGGCAACATCTTGAATTGTTTTGCAAACATGTTGGGTCCACCCAAGCCCAGCACACATCTTGTCCCCAGCAGCACCCGCTCCCTGGCTGTGTGGCCCATATGTTCCCTGACCAATGAGCTCTGTCTGTGTGGCTGCATTTGCAATTAGCTCATCAGGGTGCTGTTCTCTAATAGCTCTTTGATGTCCAACTGGCCTCCTAAGCCTGCATGTTGCTGTCCCTTTGAAGCAGGACATCGTGTTTTGCCAGAAGTCAATGAAACGCCTTCATAGAACAGAGTGGTTTAATTTCCCCTAGATACGGGGCTGAGGAAATTCAAATAGGCTTCCACCCCCGCCAGCTGGCCTTGCCTGCCTGCAAATGCCCACCTCAGAGGCCTGCTGTGGGTGCAGCCTTGACCTCCATCAGGTGACAGCTCCAAGCCACTTGGCACCAATGGTTAACTCTGCACCTTGGCCTCCTTCCCTAGCTGCATTTAGATTTGCCCTGACCCTGATTCCCAAGCTGTCCCTCACCTGGACTTGCTATGTCCTCTGATTTGGACCTAGCATTGACCGTGGCCTCCCTCCTGGACACTTGTGCTTTCAGAGCTCTCAGCTCAGCCTGGACAGCTCATGGTGGTCCCTGGTGTCTGGGGAGCACCCCCAGGGCCAGCCAGGAGCTGAAGGCCGAGTTTGGCCTGGATGGCATCTGCCACGGAGTCATGAGCACCTGCAGCATCCGAGTCCTGCAGCCTCTGTCCGCTGAACTGCAGTGAGTGTGGCCCGCATATGTCTCTGATGCAGCTGCTTTGTGACACCAAGCCTGCTGCCCCATGGGTGTTGGGATCCTGGGGATGCCAGTGCCTGTTATGCTCCTTGAGCTCCTGCTGGGTGTTCCATGGTGGACAACTTCCTGTCTGGTCAAATGGACGAGGGGACAGAAATGGAACAAACCACAGGAAAGCATGCAGGAGAGAGCAATGCTGGGATGGATATATAATGGAGGGATAGGACAGAAAGTGACCAGAGCACCAGTTTAGGTGAGGTGGTCCAGGGGAGCTTCTCTGGCGATGTTATACTGAAGCTGAGACTCGAATGGTGAAGTGAAGCCAGCCCTGCAGGGTTCCAGAGAGAGCCCATTCCCAGGAGAGGAAGTAACAGTGTAGAGGCTGGGGCTGAGGAGAAGACGGGTGAAAGCAACCATCATGAAGAGTCCAGCATGGCTGCAGGTGGTAAGGAAGAGGGGTGAGGAGGGGATGGGGAGGAGAGGGAGGTGGGGAAGGTCAGTATTTGGTGCATGTGAGGAGATTCAGTGGAGAGCCTTTTTTTTTTTTTTTGAGACAGGATCTCACTGTAGCCCAGGCTGGACTTGAGCACATGGAGATTGCCCTGCCTCAGCCTGTGAGTTTTGGGAGCCTGTGCATTTGGGAGGTCACAGTGGTGGCAGCAAAGGCAGTGGTGATGGTGCTGGAGAAGCTGGAGATGGGGGCAGCTCAGGCAGGCCCCTTCTCTAAGCCTCTGCTTTCCCCTCTGCAGAGGGGTGACACGGGTACCAGCTTCCCAGGCTGGAGTGAAGAATGAATTAGGGAAAGTGGGGTGCATCTGCACTGTGCGGTCTGGGCTGGGAGGGCTCAGCGCAGAGCACCCGCCTATCACGTGCCATGTCCTGGCTCAACTCCAGCACTGCAGAAAACAAATCAAAGCAAAGCCTACATCACCGAGTGCTGAGGAGGACGGTCAGGACAGAGGATGTTGCTGGTCTCTGGGAAGCCAGAGTGGAGACCAGGGGTCATCCCGTAGTGGAAATCACCATTCTACTGACCCCCTGCCCCAGACCTAAGCAGGGTTTGGCCTCTGAGCCTTGGACTCTCCGTTCATGATTTTCCCTTCAGTCTGTCTTGTGAGAGGTCCTGATTGTCCCTGGACCCTGGTCAGGCCAGGCTGAGGCTTGAAGAATTGACCTGGGAGCACTGGTCCCCCTGCACGTAGGCGCACCTGCCAGCGAGCGCCACTGCAGCCCTGGTCAGGGCTGGCAAGAGGCCCAGTGGGCATTCAGAGTGGTTGCACTGCACCACAGCTTGGCACGCAGCGCTGGCAACTGTTGGCTTCCTTCGAATTTTCTCATTTGGGACTCAAGGCTCGCAGATCATCTGTGAGCTGATGGTGAAGGGGAAGCGTCTGATGACGCAGAGTCAGAGCTGTCATGGGGTGAGGGCATCAGGATGGCCTTGGCTTTGATGCTGCTGGGTTTTGTGATTTGGGCAAATCTTGTCCCCCTCCGGGCTATGATGAAAACAGGACCTCCCTCCTGGGCTGCCAAGAAGCTGACATTCAGCCCCATGAGGCCACAAGGGGTTTGGCCACAGTGCCAGCAGCCAGTTAGGAATGAGTGACATATGGCCTAGTCAGGTCCCAGGATAAGCATTGATTGACCAAGTCTGGATCCTTCAGGGCCAGGTGCCTTTTGAACATACTGGTAAATGCCTTATAAACTTAACAGCCTCAAGAAAGCCCCATATGTGGCCTTTCTGATCCTCCCAGGGGAAACTGAGGCTTCAAATACGGGAAGATGGGAGAGGGGACTGCAGCCTTCTGGGTGCCTATGGGTATGAGTGAGATCCTGCTAGGGCAGACCGCAGTTGGTTAATCTCCAGGCCTCTTCTGGCAGAGGCCCTGGCACACAGATATGCTCAGAACACAATAGGCAAGGAGGATAAGCTCCAGCTTCCTAAGGGCTGTGTGACCAAGGGCAATTTACTTAGCCTCTCTGAGCCCTATCTGCAAAATGGGTGCAAACATAAAATGCATAACTTGTTGCAAAGAGAAGCATACAAATCACCCAGCACATGGGAAGTCTTTTGATCTATGTTGGCTATTCATTCCACAGTGTTCCAAACCTGTAGTTACACACTAAGAACTTGGGGCTCACTCTCTGTGAGTGCAGGCAGGTCCTGGCCAGGGTGATGTTCCGGGAAGCTGAGCTGCACAGTGTCCTGCTTGGTTCCTTGGGGATCTTAAGACAGTGAGAAAGTCACCAGCTGTGGTGGGGTAGAAGCTGGGTGGCTTCCTGCTCCCAAGTAAGTGGTCCTCTCTGGGCAGCGATTACAGAGTGCAATTAACACAGCCATTGGGAGTGACCTTCAGTGCCCTGGCAATTTCTCGGCCTTATAATTATGGAACAGTCAGAGTGTCTCAAGCTCCCCATTAAATCATGGTTGGACCTAGAGACAGGGAGAAAGTGGATGCTAGTGCCAGAGGCCAAGGGGACCCTGGGAAGGCAGCAATTTGTGACCCCTGCAAGGAGACCCGGGAGGGGTGGGGCAGAGAGAAAGGGCTGGGCTAGGAAGGGAGCCTCCAGCTGGGTGGCAGCCAGCCAGCCTCTGGGACATGCTGGGCTTCCGCTTGGGAGGCCTGGGCTCCAGGCCGCCCTTCCCCCGGCATGGCACATCAGGGACGCAGGGTCCCAGCCTCCATCTGAGGAGTGTTGCTTGGGCTGGTCCTTGCCTTTTCCACTGCTAGGTCCCCAAGGCCCACAGCCCCGGCCCAACTGTTTCCGGAGGCACTGACCCCTTCGTCTCCGAGGCCCTAACATGGTCTAATGCAGGGAGAGCTATATTTCAAGACAGCAGGAAGAGTGCTCTGTGTCTCCAAGAAGGGTGAGCTTAGGCTGGAGATTCTCCCAAATCCAGCACCAGCTAAGGGCAATGGACAACGGGCCCATTTCTCAGAGCTAGGCCCTCTGCTTTGCAAACACACACACACACACACACACACACACACATTTTTTTTTTTTTTTTTTTTTTTTTTTTTTTTTTTTTTTGAGACAGAGTCTCACTGTGTAGTTCAGGCTGGCCTTGAACTCACTATGGAGCCCAGGCTGCCTTCAAACTAATGGTGATCCTCCTGCCTCATCCTCTTGAGAGTTGGGATTACAGGTGTGGGCACCATACTGGGCACTGGTTACCCACTTCAGAAGCTCCTCCTGAAGAGTCTTTCTTTCTCTTTCTCCTCAGCCTTACCTCAGTTTACTGGGTCCTGCAGGATCCAGCATATGAACGTTGTGGCCACGTGATCACTTGGCCACCCTCATGGCTGCCGTATAGAGGAGAGAACAGGGCATGAGTAGAGCGGGTCACTCACCCACAGATGGCCACGATCATCCTTTGTGGCATGTGATGCCACCCTAACCGTTGGACTCATAGCCCCCTGTTTGGCAAGGGAGGAGAACCCGGCTGACAATGTGTGTGGAGCGCTGTCCTGCCCCAGCCTCTGCCACATACCTGTCAGCACAGCGTCTCCCGGAGGTCCTGCTGCAGCACCCTGAGCAAACCTCCCTGGACCTGTGTCTGCTGCTCAGGTTCCCGAGAGGGGGCATCCAGGTTGTCCACTCTAAATCCTGTTCCCTTGTCCCAGAGGCTGGAAAAGATGTTTCTGCTCTGAACAATAGGAGGGCGCTGAGATCTGCAGCCGACAGACAGGGAGACCCCTGGGTGGAAATGTGTTTGGGCACTGGAAACACAAGCAGAGTTCTGTCCGGTTCTGATTCTGAAGACTCTGCCAAGGGCCTGGCTTGGTACCTGTGTCTTGCAGGTTACACGGCCTTGCTGGTGCTGCAGGTCTCCATGCAAGGTTCTATGCTTGGGATCAGAGTAGGGATCAGAGAGGGGAATACACTGACAGAGACCACACAGCTGCTTAGTACTTTCACAATGATAAGAAAAATTTCCCCCAGGGATACCAGGTTCTGTGACTGAGTGGAATGTTTTATGGGGGAGGAGACACTGCTTGGGGAGGGGCTGCCACCTCCCACAGTGGCAGGGGTGGGGACAATGGGGAACAATCGTCAGCAGCTTGCTTGCACTGCAGTGAACATCCAACCCTGTCAGCCAGACAGAGCCCCTGGGGGATGTTTGTTCCTCAGACACTGAGCCAGCAATGTGGGGGTTCTTTTCCTCATCTGCCCAGTGCACCCGTGGAGGTGCAGGTATGAAGGTGCTCTGTGTGGCCCCGAGGGCGCCTTTGTGAGTGGTTAACCTGGCAGTAGGAAATGAAAGGTGATCTGTGTCTCTGGGACCCCCAGCCCCAGTCCTCAGGCACTCAGACATCGAGCTGGGAGTGCCTCTCACTCATGGTCCAACATGCGCATTGGCAGATGGGGAAACCAAGCCTGCAGGAAGTGGCTGGCAAGGGATCCGCCCACTTCCGGGCCCCATCTCTGTTGCCCTCTGCTGTGGGGACACCAGCCTCAGCTCAAGCACAGGGATTGTTTCCTTCCAGTTGCTCATCTGGACTTTCTAAATTGCCTAGATATATTACCTTTATAATTAGAAAAAGATAAAACTATTATAAATTGCCTTTTTTTAAGACAGTGCAGGAAAGTAAATGTCTCAAGGAGCTTTGAAAAAGGCACGAAACAATTGCTTAGCAGCCTCCTGGTTTCTAATCTGTGTGGTCTTAAAGTCACTTCAGCAACACTTTTTCATTGACTGTGCAAGGAACCAACTCCTCACCCGGTACCCTGGCCTCCTCCTACCTTCTGGAACCCCACAGTCACACATCCCTCTGTTCACAGCAGCCGGTTCCCTCCCTGTCAGTCCTCAATTGCCAACTCTAACCCCTGTCTCTTTTCTCTTTCATTTAAAATGACTACTGAACAAGGCCCAAATGGTTTCAGCAGTAGAATCATTTCCATAGCTCACTCACGAAGTCTGGAGGGGAGTAGTGGGGTTCAGTGACGGCGTTTCAGACCTCAAATCCTTTTGCTCTTACGTCCTCTGCTAGTGGTCATGCAGGCCCCCTACTTGTTGCTTCATGCTTGCAAAATGGTTGCCAAACCCCCAAACATCAGCTCTGTGTTTAAGGCAAGAAGAAGAGAGGGAGTGGCACCAGGAAACAGCATATCAGAGAAATGAACGACCCAGGATTCCAGAGCTAACATTCATGAACACATCATGTGACCACTTCTAGCCGCAAGGCAGGCTGGGAAACTAAGTGTCAACGGAAAGCAAGTAAAGTTTCTTGATTGGCTTAGGCCAGTTTCAATCCTCTGGCAGGAAACATTGTTACTCTGAACAAAACCGAGGTCCAACCAGCAATGAAGGAGGTATTTTCTGATGACTTTCTGGGTATGGTAGATGGTGACAGAAAAAGTCTCTCTGCTTTTTGTTTTGACTTTTTATTTATTTTTGTGATGATGGGGATCAAGTCCAGGGTGTCTGCCCTGAGCTCTGCCCCAAGTCATTTTACATTTTTTAGTTTGAGATGCGTCCTGCTAAGTCACTGAGTGGCCCAGGCTGGGCTTGAATTTGCCATTTTCCTGCCTCAGCCTCGTCCTAGAATGTTGGAATTACTGGTGTGCACCACCACACTCGGCCTCTCTGTCTTGTTCGTGTCCAGTCCACCCGGGACATGTCACCCGCTTCTCCTCAGAGCTTCCTTGCTCCTGGGTCTCCTTGGTTCCAGCCCCTAACCCTGAACAGGCTGCCCCCGCCCCTGAGAGCTCCCGCCCGGCTCAGCTGCCTCTGAGTCCTGGAGTCCTCAGCTCCTCTCTTTCCCTGCTGATTTCAACCTCCTTGCTCTTCAGATCCTGCTTTCCTTCCTCCTGCTCTCCTATCCTCTAGCTGAGAGCCACAAACTTTTTCCTAGAGGTCTAGGCAGAAAATGGCTCAGGTTTTGGCAGCCATTGGAATCACTCACTCTGCTGTTTTGACACCAAGCAAACAGGAGATACATTAACAATAGGTGCAGTGACACACACCTTTAATCCCACACTCCAGGAGGCTGAGGCAGGAGGATGACAAGATCAAGTCCAACCCAGGCAACTTAGCAACTTATCAAGACCCTTTCTCAAAATAAAAGGACAGGATGTACTGAGTGCAAAGATCTTGGATTCAATCCTCAGTACTACAAACAAACAAACAAACAAACAGCATGCCATGACCAATAAAACTTTATTTGCAGCTCTTGACAGCATTCTGGGTGCCAGGCTCTGAGCTAACGCTTTGCTCTTGGCTGGGAAACCTTGTTTTGCAGATGCTGCTCAGAAGGGGTGATGACTTGCACCAAACTGCACAGTAGTGAAGGGACTTGTGATTCCCGACCCCAAGCCCACACCAGGGGCCGTGATCCTCCAGGGCCCTGTCCATGCTGGGTGGGTTCCAGCGCCTCATTGCATTGCTATCTCTTATGTTATTACAGACCCTTCTCCACCACCTGTCACCCTGTTCCCATCTCTTCTATGAGAGCAACAAAACTAACTCACGATATTGCCCTCCACACATCCTCCTTTCTAGAAGATTTTTGCCCCTTCCCTGCCATGCATAACTCAGCGTCCAGCGTCCAGCGTCCAAGCGCCTGCCCTCAAGATCTCCACTCTCCTCACTCCCACGAATTCTTCAGTCCTTCAACTTTTCATTATGACTGTCACCCAGTGACCCCTTCATTGCCATGTGAGCTGAGCTCTTCTGTCTGTTCACTGTGCCATCTTCCCCAGCCTGTCTGTGGCATTTGACCTGATAGACAGCAGCCCCTCCTCTCAGATCCCCGCCTGCCCCTCACCCTGTGTCCTGTGCTGCTTTTCTTCCCCAGCTCTTCCTTGTGACAGGAGCTCCCTGTACCCCCAGGTTGCACATCTTCTCTGGTGATGCCTGAAGGTTCTCTTGTGTTCTGTTATCACCCACCCCTGGCTATGTCCCAAATGGATTGCTCTAGCCCAGCTCTTCCTGCTGAGAGCCAGATTAAGTATCTGGAAACTTCTAGAAATTTCCATCTGGGCCATGATGCCATGCACTGGATTTACAATCTTTTCCTCTCAAATCGTCTTTTCTTAAACCTTGTTTTTCACTCAGTCACACTGCCAAGGGTGGAGAGCCTCTGCAGTTATCTCTGGCACTCAGCACCCCCCGCCTCCAGTCATCAGCCACCAGATTCTGAAAATTCTGCCATTTTCATATCTCCAAATCCAACCCATCATCTCTTAAACTTTTTCATGTTTTGGGGGCATTATCTTACTGCTTGTTTCCACAAGCATACTGTTGACCAATATCTCTTAGCTATGTGACTTCCACTCCGCATCAAGGCTGGCACCCCACGGCTTAGGATTTACCCTGCAACCTCTGACCCTAGCACCCCAACCTCTCTCCCCAGAGCCTGCTTTGCCCTGAACCTGAGGCTCTTAGACTGCTGGACCTCCTGCTTCCTAGGACCCAAGAATCACTCCAGACCTTCTTCCTTTTCCCTTGTTGACCTGTCTTTAATTATTTGAATATCAAATATAGCATTATGTACATGTTAAATGATTCAAATACTAAATACTAAGTGGCTTCTTCCTCTTCCTGAGGACATCTGATTCTCCAGCTCTCCTTGCCTCGGTTGGGGAATGACTGTTGCAAATTCTTGTGATTTTTTCAGAATTGCTACTTATCCACAAGCATAAATGTGAATATTTTCAAACCAGCAGTATTGAACACCATAATTACTTACTTTTAAATTGATGTTAATTAAGGTTAGAATTAAACACTTAGTTCTTTAATCACACCAGCCCACTTCAAACACCCAACAGACTCCTATAGTTGGGGGCCGCCATGTTGGAGAGCAATGATCTAGAACATTCTAGTCATTTTAACCCCAAGAACAGAGTTTTGTTGATAGTGTTCTTTATGCAGATTTTCAAAAAAACCCATTTTATACTAAAGACAATTCCTCCACCTTATTCACGGCATGTCACTGGCTGTTAAATCAATTCCATAATGATGGGCCCTTACATATCCCTGGAATTTGCCGTTAGATACAATGATATTACAAATGTTTGTGAACGTCTGCATTTATGATCATGCACAGATGAATCTAAAGTTTGTATAAGTTTCTAGAAGTAGAAGTTCAAGTTCAAAATATATGTGAATTCCTTCCATTTTCCTCACGTGCCAATTTTTCTACTCAAGGGAACACAGCTATTTTTTCTTGACCTAACAGAATTTGCCATCAAACTTTATTAAAATGAGATGTAAATCTTTATAGAAAACTATTGTTCTACTTTTCATGTTTAAAAAGATGAGGGATGATATATATATATATATGTATATATATATATATATGTATATATATATATATGATGTTATTGCCTTTCATTATTTTGGATTTTGTTTTTTCTTGTTGATGTACTAGTGGTTCCGTGGATTAAACCCAGAGCCTTGAACATACTAGGCAAGTGTCTACCACTTAGCTACATCTCTAGCTCCTTCTTGTTGATTTGTATCAGCTGTCTTATAGGCTGTAATTATTTTCTTCTGGTTGGTCTCCATTCCCTTTCTTCACTAGGATGAAACATTTTATATTAATGTCACGGGCTTTGTGGCTGTGTTACTGGCTTCGAAAGTCACATCTTCTCACACAGTCTTCTTAATTTCAGTATTTCAAAATATTCTTTTGTATTTTCCTTTAGTCCTTTTATTATTACTTTTTTCTCACCAATGGGGTCCATATGGAATTAGCTGCAGTGTAAGGAGATGAGATATACTTTATTTTCCAAGATGGCAAGCTAGCCACAAATCACTTTGAGAGATGCTTCTTTCCTCTTATGAACTCTGATGTCAATTTAATTATATGTGAATTGCAGAAACCTTTCTGTACCTTGAACACTAGCTCTGTCAAACAGAAATAGTAATTCAGGGTTGTTGTAAGAGCTAATGAGATAATAACAAGTTTGAGGAACTATGCCTGGGTGCTTAATACGTGTTAACTGTCATTTTTACTATTTCTTCCCGATGTATAAGACCCACATGTGGACCTTAGAGTGTAAGCATTCAGTACTGAGGACCAGAAGTTGCAAACTAGGAGCTGGCTCCATAGACTAGAGAAGTAAAGGAATTTCTTAAAGATTGGAACACCCATGTTACCAGTTGCAAGGGTGAGTGGAAAAGCACATTTTGGTTTTGCCTTGGGGTAGTAGATTAATAGTGACCAAAATATTCCAAATATAGCAAGTGTTCAAAGGACATGAGGTGACGTCAAACACGATAAGCATCTATTATAAACTCTGTTCACATGCACGACTTTCTAGCTATTGAAATCACACTGTCTTAGTATCTAGTTACAGTTGGGTTCTTCTTTTCAGAAATTTCTCAGCTCTTCTTATATATAGGAGCAACAGGCTTAGTCTAAAAATCCTGTTGGTATTTTCGGATCACACTAATATAGATTAACACAGAAAGAATTGGAATCCATACAACGCGAGTCTTCCAACCCAAGAACGGGGTGTAGCTTTTATTTATTGAAGTCTTTTTTATGTCCTGTAGCAGATTGAAAAAAAAAATTTTTTTCCCTTCAGGTCAAGGGCATTTTGAGTTACATACACTTCTAGGGATTTTATCTTTTTTATTAGTACTGCAAATGGGATATTTTCTTTTCTAATTGGTTATGGCTTTATGTAGGGAAGCTATTGATTTTTATATAAATTAATTCTCACTAAACTTTCTTAGTGTTTCTGACAGTGTTGTAGACTGAGTTTTTCTCCTCTATTCTAAAAGTATACAATGAGATGATTAATAAGTGAGAACCTCCCATGGTCATTTTAATGTCACACCTGCAAAATTTGTTCTCTTATTTAATTGGATTGGCTAGAAGGTCAAATGCAATGTGTACTAACATCCCTTTCAATGACTATTGTTCTCACCAGAATGCTACACGAAAGCCACGCAAAGTGCAATAGACAATCATTTGAATTTGTTCCTGGGACTGCCAGTCACCAGAGTTGGCTGGTCCAGGCTGGCTTTGACTGAGTGTGGCTCCCAGTCCCGGGTTGGGCCAGATCCATGTCTTGTGCTCCTCACCCCTGCTGGACCAGCAAGAAGCCATGGCCTTTGTTCTCAGAGCCCTGGGCAGATCAAGAGCACGAGGAGAAGCGCATGACTTTCCTTAAATCCCAGGCTCAGAGTTGGCACTCTGTCCTTCCTGCCCACTTTCCACCTGCCACAAGTCACATGGCCGAGCTCCACGTCAGTGGGGTTGGAGAGATGCCCTTCTAGGCGAGAAACTGCAAAGTCATTTTGAGCCACTCAGTGACAGGGAGGAGCAGAGTCTTGCACAGGACATGTGTTCCTGCAGAGATCATTCTCACTCCCCTCTCTGTCGGGAATGGTCTTGCTGGTTTGCCTTCAGAAATATTTCTGAGCTTTGGCTTCCATCATAGGAGACAGACCTCAGTTGGTATGGTCCTATTTTATTAAGGGTTTCTACTCAGGAAACACTTAGTTGGATTGTTACCAGTATTTGGAGAGAAATGTCTGATTTTTCTTTATTATAGTGCATTATATGAAATAAACCCCACAGGTGAAGTCATATTGCTACTTTAAAGTAAATATGTGTTCTAACCAGGCTTGGAGGAACACACCTGTAATCCCAGCACTCTGGGAGCCTGAGGTAGCAAGATCGCAAGTTTAAGCCCAGACTGGACAACTTAGTGACCCAGACCCTGTCTCAAAATAGAAAAGAAAAAGGCACCAGGGCTTAGGTCAGTGTGAAAGTCCTGGGTTCAATCCCCAGTACCACACACACACACACACACACACACACACACACACACACACCTATACACGTATGCTCTATTTGTGAATATTTTACTTAGGATTTTTGCAATTGTTTTCTTATAGATAGTACAAAAACTCTCCAACTTCCAATGGTTCAGCTTATGAGTTTTTGACTTCATCAAGGTTCAAAAGTGGTAAGTATTCTGTGGAAACCTCGCTCTGAACTTTGGAGGTTTATCTTCTCTGGATTAGTCATAGGTGGAGCATGCTCTCTCTATTCATGCTGGGCAGCAGCGGCGGCTACAGCTGTAAGTCAGCCCCACAATTCCAAAGGGAAATGACCAACACTGTATGACGTGCTGTGTTACTGAGCCATGGATGGTCTGCAGGTTATGTGGATTCATTATTCCTATGGTTTATATCTAGATGTCCCCTCATAAGCTCATATGTGGGGCTTTTGGTGGGATTAGGGGGGTTAAAGCTGCTGTGGGGAGGTGGGATCTGGCTAGAAGTGGGTGACCTAAAATCTTACATCTTCCCCAGTTCCTCCCTTCACTCTGCTTCCTGTCTGCCATGCTGTGAGCAGCTTTCCTCCACTGTGGCCCTCTGCCCTGCCACCCTGCCCTGCCGTGGAGCCAGCCTCCCATGGCCTGAACCCTCCACAAACTGCGAGCTGAAAGAAACCTTTCCTCCTTTGAGTTGTGGGTGTTTTGTTTTCCCAGGGATGAGAAGGCGACTAAGGCAAATGTGTTTTGTACTTATGATAGATATTTCTCACTTTGATGGGCTTCTCAGATGTCAGCCCTTTGCAGGTGGAAGGGCATCTATACCATAATCATTTTCTGTCGTGTTTTGATTTGTTTTCACTGTTCTGCTTGATTCTTAGCATCGGAGTCTTCATCCACACCCGGCAGCATTTACAGGAGTTTAAATGACACTGCAGTCACCTACGTGTGGCGGATTTGATGAGATTTTACCTGTGAGGCCGCCGACAGCTGTGGCTTTAACACAGAGCGGCTCCCTCACCCCCTTTTCAGTTTCTTTCGTGGTCCTGAACTCTTTAGATTTCCTGTGTCTTCTGGGATAAGTTTTCATTATTTATGTTTTCCTTGAAAATCACCCATCTTGTTTGTGTGTTTAGATTCATTTTCTGAGCATTGCATAATCTATTATAATTCCTTTAATTTTCACTCTCTGTGTTTATTTATCTCTTCATGTCTAATCAGATATATTTGTGCTTTTCTTTCCTGATTAACTTAGCTAGCGGCCCATCTATACTATTTCTGGAATTTTTTTTCCAAGTCCTAAAAGCATATATCCATGCAAGGCTAAGCCTACTTATTCTCTTCCGCTCTCCTGCCTCCTTCTGACAGGGGGAGCCCCCTCCGTTTTCAATCCTCCCACCTCACTCCTTCCGCAGGAACTTACTTGGGTCTTCATCCTCCAGGTTCTGTTCTGGTCAACCCTGCCCTTCCCTGCGTATCTTTCCTAGCATCTCCTAACCTTCTCCAGCTTCTGTCATGGAGGCCTCCAAGTTCCAGATGCTCCCTGGCAGGTGTTTGAGCCCTTCATCTCCCAAGGCTTCCTGGAAGCATTTCCTGAGGTCCCATGTCACTGACAGCCTGTTTCAGAATTCCACAGGAAGTGCTCCTGTTGTGGTCACCCGTGATCCTCCTCCAGGCCAAGGTCTTGAGTGGGCGCTTGGCTGTACTTCGCATCCCTGACTTCTCACAACATTGGCCAGTTTCCGTCATTCTTTCTTTCCTGAAACTCCTGGTCCCCAAATCCCACTCCTCTATGGCACCCCCTAGCTCTGCCAATTTCTTCCCAGCTCCTCGAAGGATACATCTCTCTTCACTGCTGACCCGGGGCGTGTTGTGCTCTGAGCGGCCTGGTCCTTGTTGGTCTCATCCACCTCTGTGCTGACTGCCTCTGTTCCATTCTCCTGGCCCAACGTGGCCTCCTGGGTGTCCTACAGTCACTTTACTGCTAGCCTTTATCATTCCCCTGTGACCCTTGATACCTGCCCCTCCGAGTTGCGCTGTTCTATGAGTCCAATGGCTTCCTGTCACATTTAGGGTCAAGGTCAACCATGCTGACTGCCATTCTTCCCTCACCCCCACCCTATGCCGAGTCTTGGTAGCCTCTCCCGGGTCACTTCCCGCCTGCTTGTATCTTGATTCTGATCACCAAGCCACATGAATGCTCTGTGCCTTAGAATTTTCCATATGGTTTCTATTTGAAATTCTTTTCTCAACATTCCTTTGCACTTTTTAAAAAATTAGCTTAAGGTCCTGTGCTTTGGGAAGCTGTCCTTAACTTCTGCCTCACTCTGGTTTGGATGCTTATCTTGGGGGAGCCTCCTATTCCCAGGTCACCTCTCTTTCCTTTGCTGTGTTCTGCAGGCACATGCTTAGCACATGTGGGGACCTGGGTTCAACTCCAACACCAACAAATAAATAGAGCACAGCAAAGGCCACCTCCCTTTTGCCTCCTCAAAGGAAGATGGGGAGAGCTTCAGAAAGAAAAGGAGTAAATCCAGGCACAGAGGTTGTGCAGATCAGCAATAGCTCCACAGAATTACCCAGTCCTGTGTGAGAACCTATTTCCTCAGTTATGGGATGGAGTGAAAGCAGGACTCTTACGTGTTACTGCTGGGAATGAGGTGAGGTGTGCAGAGTGCCTTGGAAGTTAATTTCTCTAACTGTCTCTGTTCTCTTTCCTCTTCCTCAGTGTTTCCCAGCACTGGACCACATAGGATTTCTTTAGAGATATCCTGGACCAAAGCCTTAAAGGGAGCTAGAAGCTGAGAAGGAACAGGTCTATCAGATGCGGTGGGGAGGTGGAGGAACTGGAACTCTTACACTCTGCTGGCAGGGACCAAAAACAGAGGGCCCATCATGGAAAGCTTTGCTGCCTTAAAAAGCATACAAGAATATGCCTGTCATGTGATCTAGCCATCAACTTCCAGGAATTTATCTAGAACAAAGACAGCATCTGTCTGTTCAAAGACCTGCATGTGGAGGTTCATAGATGCTTATGGTAGCAGGCAATTAGCACAAGTGTGCATCAAGGGGTGAATGGGTAGACAAATCAGGATAGAGCCATAGAATGAAATACTACTCAACAATAAAAAGGACTGAGCAATTTATATACTCTGGGCGTGTGCAAATCTCCAAATGCTAAGTAGAAGAGAGCACCCCAACTAGCATTGAAGAGCTCATTGATAAGGAGAACCTGGATGTCTGCTTCCCTTCTTTGGCTAAATGAACCCCAGTTTTGTTTGAGGTGATGGTTTAAATGGAGCATAGCCAATCAATGCCACTTTCGATAGATAATTCCATCATTATTCTCTCTGCCCCCTTATAGCCAAGAGTGACCACAAGACCCAAGTCTAAAGGGAATTAAGGTGGCCTTAGCTTGGGGCAATCCACATCTCTCGATTTACCTGAGGGTTACTGTGGCTGGGAAAGTTGTTTTCTTCTCTGCCTTTTAATCTACTTGGAGTTAGAAGATGAAATCTGGAGCTGCTGCAGCCATCTTCTCACTTTGTGACCAAGTCCTCTCAGACTTTACAGATGGAGTTTGCATCCCTCAGAGCCGGGGTGCCAAGGAGGTGAGAGACAATCCCAGTTCTCTTCAGGCTCCAGCCCAGCTCTGGTAAGACTTCCCTTCCACTGAATTCTGTTGGTCAGAGGAGCCACCAAGACTGCAGGCACAGAGGAGCCACCTCATCCCAGAGAACAGCAGGCACATTCAGGGAGTCGAAGAGGTGAGAGCCACCATCTTGGAGTCATGATGAGAGGCAGTGCTGAAGTAGATGCAAAGGTCAAAGGAAATTTGGGGCAATGCCCAGTCTCTCGATCTCAGCACGCAGACCCATTCATCTGCTCTCAGCTCCCTGCGTATTTCTCAATACCAAGTTCCCTTCCAAGCCCTAGAATTTTGGACTTGCTGCTCTTGATGCCTGAAATATTTCCCAGTCACTTCCTTAGCCCCAACTCTAAACTCCTACTCATCCCTCAGGACCCCTGTCCCACTACTCCTTCTCCTATTGGCTTTCCTGACAATTCTGATGTTGGTAGGGTGCCCCAGACTTTAAAATTCCAGACAAGCCATAAACCTCCAAGTTCTCAGCACCTGCCTGTTGCCAGTATGACAACCCACTGAAATGTGGGATCTAGGAGAGGTGAGACCTGCCTCCTGAGTCCTTGTACGCTCCACTAACATAGTGCTTGGTAGAGTTGCAGCAGTGTTTGCAGAAGGACTGTAGATACCTGTTATAGTCAGGGGCTGCAAGGTGAACAATTACAAGAAACAGAATTTATAATATTATTTTATGATGATCACTCAGAGTTAAATGCAAGAAAGTGCAGGAAATTTGTCCACAACATTAAAGATCTAGAAAATCCAGCTGAGGACGTGGATCCCACAGCAGGGTCCTGCATGAGTCCAGTTGAAGACCTAGACCCCATGGCCATGCCTCCCACAAGTGCAACTGGAGGCCTGGAGCCAACATCAGTGACTCGTGCAAGTCTGTTTTACGGATCTGCACTGGTAAGGTCCAGAGGTCAGCAGTGGAAGCTAGAAAGTCTGTGTCAGTGGGATGAAGGATCTGTGCCTTAGGTTGAGGGTTCTACACTGGAACTAAGAAGTGACACTCAAAATGAGGGCCAAGGCTCCTCTGAAAACTACCACAGCATTCTCAGCGACAATGAGTCCCCTGCAGATGTTGAGAACAGCTGAGTTCATGTCAGGAAGCTGGCATACAAACTTCTGGAGGTTGAACAGCACGTATCTTCCCACTCTGGAGCCAGGAAGCGATGCTCAAAGGAAGGACTAGAGCTCCCCCAAAGTACACTGCAGCCTTTTCAGCGACAAGGTCCCGTGCTCCTCTGATGATGAGAGTAGCCAAGTTCATATCAGGATAGAAGTTCCACAAGCTTCTCCAGGAGACCCACAACTGTAATGCACTTTGTCTCCAGGTCTCTCTTTTTTTTATGCTGGCAACCGTCCTTAGGTGGCCCATCCCTGCTCAGTACCATGCTGATCCGGTTCACCTGGGGTGGAAGTTGACCAACAGTTATTAGTCCACTACAGTAGCCACAAATTACACAGCAGACACAATGGGTCTTTGCACAGGGTTCCTTTGTGGAGCTCTGCAGCCTACCACCCTGGAGGAGCTGAGATCAGGGCTGCATCCTCCTCCGAGTTCTGTGGACATGGTCAAAGGCTGTGCGGCAGCTCTTTGGGGCTGGACTGAGTTGCTGTGGCTGCTGCAGCTGTGGCTGTGGGACCCAGCTCTCTGGAAGTGGTGAGGTTATAATGCACGACCCTGCTTGGGACTGTTCCATTTCCTGATGGGTCCCTGTGGCTGCTGCATTTCTTGGCCACCCACAGAGTCAGACACATATTTTTTAAATCCTTTTTTTTTAATTTGAAAAAGCAAAACAGAAAACAGGATAGAAATAATACAGAATTTTAAAAAAAACACTAGCTAATATATTGCATATTGTTATCTTAGAAATAGTTGTTCAGGTTACAAGATCTAGGCATAAAAAATGATCAAACAACCAAACTATGACAGTCCAAACTGTTCTTTTTGATTAACTAACAGAGATTAGTAGTATAGTTATCTATCTTGTATATATATACATATATGCTGTTATATGTGTATACCTACATACACATCATTTTTTCCTTTCTTCCTTTTCTCTTTGAAGCTATATGCAGAAGTGAAATAAATCAAACTCACATCGTGTTGTCTCTCTAGTGTAAGAAATAATAATAATAATAACAATAATGATAAAAACGGAAAGAGTAATAAGATCCAAAATGTGAAATAGATATGGTAATAATGAAAGGGAAAGAAAGTGCTCAAACTTTCTTTCAAGACCAGCCGGGATGGGGAAAGCAGAGATATTTTTAAATACCCATTTTGGTTCACCTCGATGTTAGGCGGTGAAGGGACAGGGGGAAACCAGGCAGAGCAAGGCAAAATCCTCAGGTAAGGGGTGGGAGACGCTGCAGGGGAGACTTCCTGCCCCTGCTGACACGCGCTGGCCTCGGTGGCTGTGTCTGGCGTCTCCTCTGACAGCAGAGGCCCAGCCTCTCTCGAGGGCTCAGTACTGCAGCCTGGCTTCCTCCAGAACTAAGTCTGAGCCTCCTAAGAGTGAGGAGACCCACGGCAGGGCCCTCTGCGGGAGGGAGAAGGTGACTCTGGGAAGATGCTGGGAAGCTGTGGGGAACCTTTCTAGGCACCTACCTTGGGGACAGGAGACAGTGGCTGGCAGCTCAGAGGGTGGTACTGCAGGTAACGGGGTACTGGAAGGACTCTAGGTGTGTGGCATGGGACTATTTGGCCACATCCTGAGTGGGGTGCCAGGGAAAAGGAGATGTCAGGGGGGTGCTGTGTGGGGTTGGGGCTCAGAGGTGCTGCTGACCACACGGAGAAAAGGAACCATGGAAAGACGGAGGAGTGGGTTTGGTCACCTCACAGATGCTCACCTGCCTTGATTTCTCCAGCACGGGCAGCCATAGGATGGATACAAAGTGATTTTCTGAGGCAGGTAAGGGGGATCCTTCCCTTCTCTGTGTTCTGAGTGGCCCATTCTGCATGGGGCTCCATGAAGGCCACATCACCTGTGAACATAAGGCTTTGATTTCTTTGTGCTGGGACCCGGTGGACACACAGGCTAGCCCTCCTATGATAGATGACAGTATCTGCCCTCTCAGAGACCCCAAGTAAACTTCCCTGAGGTGTCAGATTGTGTAGTGGTGGGAGTGTGTGTGTGTCCATGCATGTGTGTGTGCGTAGAGAGACCACTAAGGACAGAAAGGTACCAAAGAGTGGAGAAGCGTTGAAGCATTAGTAGGAGTTTGTTAAGAAGATGGGGGAAGAAGAACATTCTAGGCAGAAGGAAAATCAGGGTCAAAGACATGAAATGTGGCCAAGTGAGCTGGGAGGATGGCTGGGGGTGAGACAGAGATTGTGCTGGGCCATCAGAACCCTTATGCTCTGGAGAATGAATTTGCTGTCATCTTCATCTTGCTGACAATGGTTGCCCTGAGCCTGTGCTCAGAAGACTGAGGAGCAATCAGGGAGAGTGACAAGGTCGACTAGTGATGTCTGCTCTGACTGCAGCAGCTTAGGCACTGGGAATTTGCCATTTCTGCTGTAAAAGAGGATCAGCCAGCTGAGCATGGTGGCATACAATTGTAATCCTGGAGGCTGAGGCAGGAGGATCACAAATTGAAGCCTAGCCTGGGCAATTTAGGGAGACATGGTCCTAAAATTAAAAATACAAAGAACTGGAGATGTAGCTTAGTGTGAAGCAGGTACCTTGGGATCAGGCCCCAGGACAGAAAAAGGGAGAGAGAGGAAGAGAGAAAGACACACACACACACACACACACACACACACAGAGAGAGAGAGAGAGAGAGAGAGAGAGAGAGAGAGAGAGAGAGAGAGACAGAGACAGAGACAGAGACAGAGACAGAGACAGAGACAGAGAATGAATCAGCTCCATTCATTGCTGGATGGAGCATGGTGCTGACAAGCAGAGACCCCATAATTGCTCCTAGAAGATCAGCAGAGGCTGTAGGAGTTGTACGTATCCAAGGCGCAGTGAACTCCGGAATGTCGGCCAGCCAAGGGGGGACCTCACCCGACTGGCCTCTGCAATGAGGGCGTGGAAGAAGAACACAATGCCAAACGCTGTCAATCCCCCTCTCCCTTTTAGCAAACATGCTCGGGTGAGCAAAACACAGAACACACACACACACACACTCACACACACACACACACACACACACACACACACACACAGTGACCCCACGGAGGGCCACTCTTCCCAGCCCTTCTCTGCCTCTCATGAAGTCAGTGCATAATTACCGGAAAGCATTTTTGAAGGAATTTTAGATGAGCATTTTGACAAAAATATAATATTGGAAACAATCTTTATCAAACATTCATGTGTAGCGTGAGCGATAAAGCCTGGAATCCATAATTCATATGGTGCGCGTCTCACCGAGCGCACGATGGTCTGCATGTCAATGAGGCCGTCCCAACAATATTTCCTGCCAGACTCAGACTCTCATCATTTCCATTATTCACCAGTCTTTCCAGAACAGTAAATCTTAAATATATATTTGTGTAAGGAAGAGCGTATGTGCGTGTCTGTGTACACACAGAGGGACGTGTACCCGTTCAGTCCCAGAGTAGAGGGATGCGTGTTGTAGGTAGAGGGACAGTGGTGACAGCAGGAAGCCTCAGGCTCTTCTGGAGGACTCCAGCCCATGTGTGTCACCACGTTACCACAGCTTGGTGCACGGGCATCAAATCCACCAAATCCACTTGTGTTCCCCGTCTCCAAACTCAAACTTGGAGCCTTCAGGTGACAAAGGACACGGAGTAGGAGCACAGCTCCTTGGAGAGGGCTTGGGGCAGGGGTCCTAAAGTCCATCCTTGGAACAGAGCAGGTGATGATTGTCCCTGAGTCTGCCAAGGTCCAGGCTGGAAGGGAATATTCATGAAGATGGTTGGGTTTCGTCTCTTGCGGACACGGCTGTGAGAGTGTAGCACTGTCCCCGGGACATGGGGCGCTCATTCCCTCAGAAGTTTGCCCCTACCCATCTCTGTAGAGCCAGGTGACTCAGAGCGCTTCCCTTGACCAAGGTGAGGTTTGACTTCCCGCAGTGATGCTCCCTGAGGTCCCACAGGACGTTCACATCCCAGAACTCAGCACTGTCTTTCAGCGCTCTGAGCACACATCAGAGCCCTCAGCCCTTTGCTCCTCTTCCGGCTTCTCTGCCCATTTGTACTATGCATGTTGAGAGCGCTGCTCAGTCTCCTTCAGGACCAGAAGCTCAAGCTGCTGCCCAGTTGTTTCCTGCTGCGGTCTGCAGGCAGAGTTCCTCCCCAGCACCTTCCAAGGGACCAGCTCAGCCCAGGTCTCGCTCCGCCTGCATGTAGGAGCCAAGTTTCATGATGTCCTTCAGCCTTGTACCTCCCAGGGAATGGCGGGACTTCTGACACTGCTACATTGGGTTCATCTCTCCTTCTGCCCAGCCTCTGGCTCTTCCTGCCCCAGGCTCTTACTGCCCTCATGCGGATCCTGGGTCACTCCCAAATAAACTTCCTGCAGCCAAGACCTTGGGGCATGCTCTGGAAACCAACCGAAGATGAGTGGAGTGGAGAGCAGTCTGCAGGAGCCTATTCCAAGTGGGGACTGGAAGTGGTAGAGGGCTGAGGGGTGATCATGACAGGTGCCATGGTTGATACTTCTTCCTGGCAGAGAAACTGGGATGGAAGGGAATGTAGGGCAGCCTGTGTATTTCAGGAGGTAAAGAGGGCCCAGTAAACTAGTAATTATAAGGACAATGAAATTGTACAGCTCTTGCTGAATGCAATCGATGGATTGGAAAAACAAAAACAATAGAAGACCGTAGGTGATTAATTACTAATTGGAATCAAAGTGTGAGTCACGGGCTTCTTAGGTTACACCGAGCGGTTCCCTCTCCAGCAGGCAGAGAGACAAGAAAGTTGAGGTTCAGAAGCCAGGTTTAAATAGAAGGGGGGAGTTCCAAGGAGGTGGAGTCCTGGATTTGCTATCCGGATAAGCTGGCAACGCCAAGGTCATGACTGTTTGGGAAGGAGCAGGACTGAGATTTGGGATCAGGGTGTCCGTATTAGTGACACTGCCCACTTTGCAACCTGGATCCCCTAGATTCCCTGTTCCTTGCTATTGAAAACTTAAAGATGCAAGTCCTCTGTCATTCAAGACAGTACACTGTCCAGCTCTCCTACTGAACACTGGGCCAACCAGGGCCAGGCCACAGCCAGGCAGGTGCTGTGCCTTCCAAGAGAGGGAGAGGCTCTTATGGGGGAGATGTAGGACTCATTGCCACTGTGGGCAAAAGCCAGGAGTGGACACTGGGTGCCCTGGGTGCTCAGTTGGGGTGGGGCATGGACTCTGAATGAGAGACCTTACTGCTATGGGACACTGTTCCTAGACGGGGACTTCATACTTCGACAAAGAACTGAGAAAGGATGCTGACATGTTGCTCTGTGGTTTCAGAAGGCTTGGAAGAAGGTAAGGCTCACACTATGTGAAATAGTAAAGGATAATTCACCATGGGAGATGTCAGAAGGAAACAGAATACTCAGAGGGGTCAGCTTGCTGGAGAGGATTCTTTACAGAGGCCTGGGTCCTCTCCAGTGACAGCTCCATCGCAGAACCCTGTCACCCAAGCAGCAGCAGAGAGTCCTAGCATCAGGGAAGAGCTGGTGGCAGAGGTGTGTTTATAGAACTGGGCTCCCTGATAACAATCACATCCCAGAAAGGAACAAGGGCCAGGTGAATAATACCTGCCAGGAGCTGGTGGACACAAGGACAGTAATAAGCAGTAAGGGCAGAGTGGTGCTGGCCTGGCCTGGGGATTTATGGATATGGTTCACAGAATGTGACACTCCTAGGGCAGGGTGGCCACCGGTGTCAGTGTATCTAGGACAGAGACTCGTGGTGTGAAAAACAAGAATGTCCTGAGTAAATGAGGGTTAGCGGGGCAGCCAACAAGGGTATTGTCTGAACTATCAAATCAAAAAATCCAGAGAGATGGCCAGAGGGGGAAAGAGTTGTTTCAGTTAAAAACAAGCAGACAAAGGAAAGAGAGAAAACTTTATTTTTCACCTAGCTTCTGGATCTGAGCCAGGTCAGTGAGAGAAGGAGGGGCTGGGTCTCTAAGGGAAGGACCCCGAGTCACCACTGCCGCCATGTGTGATGGTGATTCCTTGGTCCTCTCAGGGCTTGTGTGAGAAGAAAGGGATGCACTTGGAGCTGGCGCTCATAAGAGGGATGGAGTATCAGGGCAAGTTTGGAGTGGGGATACAGGGGTCAGGTCATATTACAGTCCTGGCACAGATCTGACTCATGCAAGTCCACAGAATCCATGGAGCTACACTAGGGACATCCACCAGGGGCATCTTGGGCAGATCCAGCATTGTCTTTGAGTTGTGATGTATGACATATCCTTGAGGTTCCCCATTCCCACCACAGCGGACAGCGCCAAGGTGGGAAATGGCAGAGACAGCACCAACTTGGAAATCTTAAAGAATGCAGGTGCAGAGATCCTTGTGCTCTTAATGTTTAACTCTCCAGCTGGAGCCTTCCAGGGCACAATGAACCATGGAGAGACAGAGAAGGCCTGTGGTGCTGTGGTGATGCTGTGACGCAGTCTTGTGGGTCAAAAGGCTTTAAGCACATGGTGCCCCCTGTTTGTTCCCAATCAGGAAGCTGATCAGGCAAAGTGCATGCTCCCCAGGTATGTGGACCATGTGCAGTTCAGGTATTTTATCATGGTCCTCATCACAGTCCTGTCCAAAAGCTCCAGAACTATCAGGACAACTGGTAGGGTGTCCCATTGGTTTGTGGATCTGATGACATCCTGTCAACAGAGTTGATTTAAAAAAAAAGTGGTCTCTGGCAGCAGAGACTCACATGCTCCATCTGGGAGTAGGAGACAGACCTACAGAGTTTAGTGAGACCATGAATCTGGGAAGTCTGGTGTCCTCAGGCATGTTCTGGGCATTTTTCAAGGCAAAGACAAGTCATTGCTCACACTTTACACAACCAAGAAGAAAGCAGAGCTCCAGAAAGCTTGATCTTGGTCTCCTGCTGCTATAATGAAACTACAGGTGGTGGAGATAATAGACCAAAATTTACTTCTTGCTGTTCTGGAGGACCAGGAAGTCCAAGCCTGATATTGTCTTGCTGTGTCATCCAGGGGAAGGTAAAGGGATAGAATCAAATAGAAAGTGAGAGAAGCCCACACAAGGGGGAGGTGAATTGTTCCTCTATAAGTAACCTATTCCTTTGATCACAGAGTTAATTCCATAGTATTAGCTCACTAGGGTGCAGCCTCTTGGTCTTATCACCTCTCATCAGGCCTCTGCTCCCCACATACAGTTCTGGGGATTAAGTTTGAACCCAGGCTTCTAGGGGCATAGTTGAACTGTAGCAGGACCCTTGAGTTCTGGAAACTGCATACTCTATGCTTGGGACCTTCTCTAACCTGCTTATCAAAAGATGATGGGAGGTGTTGCCATGCAGAAAGGAGACTTGTGTGAGCCACAAGCCAAGTAACCATGATAATCAAAGCTGTCCTGCATGAGCTGAATTCATACAGAGACACTCATTCATATAACTGGGTGATATCAACAATGACATAAAAGTGTCACATCTAGGGGCTGGGGATTTAGCTCAGCGGCATAAGTACCTGCCTTGCAAGCAGGTGGTCGTGAGTTCGATCCCCGGTACCGATAAAAAAGACAAAAAAAAAAAAAAAAGCGTCACATCTGGGATTAGCCATGGACAGAGCCAGATGGCAGAAGGAAGATACTCAAGAAGAAGACCCATCTACCTTCTCTGTGTCTCTCACTCTGCTGCTCAGTTCCCATCTTGGCCTCTGAGAGCAGGTCCCTGAAGAGACACTGAAGGAGAAGTATCTCCTTTAGTATCTAGGTATAAGATGAAACAAACTTCTGCTTTACTACATTCCACTGGGGATAGCCCTCAAAACAAGCAGAGGAGAAAAATCCTTCCTAGAGACAGATCTTTGATGACAATATTGTATGGGTATAGACCATATACAGATCTACGGGAAGCAATAAATGACCAAGCTATTGGTCACAGCTCCGGGAGAAGGAAGGTTAGGAGAAATGATAAAAAAGACCAGCAAAGAGGCAGATGGAGGAACTCTGAAGTTAGTCATGGAGTCTGAACACTCTTGTGTCACATGGTAACACCCAGTAGAGAGTGCCCACCATAGAGGGCCACCATGGTAGGCATGAAGTAGACAGGATAACTCATGGTTGATGTAAGCCAACCTCTGACATTGGCTAGCCTCATGATAGCAACAATGGACCCATGAACAGAGAAGTCTTAGGGACAAAGATGAAGCCCACTCATGGCCCCAATAGCATGAGGTCCCTATTCAACGTTTTGGGACAGCAGCCCTGCCAGCAACAGAGACTAATATGGAGACACCAATGTGCTACCATTTTTGAAGAAGATCAACTGGCCTCTTGATGTCAGGTTGATTACACTGAAATTCTCTTACTCAGAAAAGGGAATTAGCTCATTTTAATTGGAATGGGAGTGAGTTCTGGATGAGGCTCCTCTTTCCTGCCTGCAGGGCTTCAACCCATGCCACTATCAATGACTGATATTTGGTCTGTTTTCCCTGGACATCATATAACCTTGCATCAGATCAAGAGAGTCATTTTATGGTAGAGGAGGTGGGCCAGTGGTATGAAATCATGGGTCTGTTCTGCATCTCAAACATTTTGGATCCTAAAAGTTAGAATACAGGATTTAGGGGAACAGAGATAGAAGTACAAATGTAGGAATGCACCCGGGTACTCTCACTGTCAAGGATCACTTGGGGCTGTATGCTTCCTGTTTCACAACACTGGATTCTGGGCAGTAGAGGACGTCCAGAGGTTGCAGGCATCCACCAGGGGACACAAGAAGGCTTCCATTAAAATTTAGCCTTTGGTATTACCTGGTCCCTTTGCTCTGCTTATGCTGATGCCTATTGGCAGGAAAAGAGTATAGGACACTGCCCTGCCCAGTTTAGTAACTTTGATAGTCCAAAGGAAGTGGTGGTGTTGCTAGACAAAATAGAGCAAAGAAGAATATATTTGGCTGCAAGATATTATGCAAAAGAGTCTCTTTTGTTTCTTTTTTCCCAGTGTTGAGGGTGACTTGGAAACACAGACATCTGTGGAGTAAGTATCTGGATACACAGCATCTTGGAAAGGGATGTCAACCAGATATTCAGAGTCTCCTGGGATAAAGGTCCACCATGACGGCATATGAGCTCAGAGACCAGTAAGCACTAGATGATCTTTTGTTTTTTTAAACAGTCCATTTTATTCAAGGATAGAAAGAAAGAAAGAAAGAAAGAAAGAAAGAAAGAAAGAGGAAGAGGAAGGAGAAGGAGAAGAAGGAGAAGAGGAAGGAGAAGGAGAAGGAGGAGGAGGAGAAGGAGAAGGAGAAGGAGAAGGAGAAGGAGAAGGAGAAGGAGAAGGTGGAGAAGAAAATTTCAAAACATTTCAATCAAAAGCAACAATGGTACATGCATTGTGCACTATCATCCTCAGATCATTCACCCAGAGCACAAGACATCTGCACACTAGGTGATCTTGAAGGAACTCTAGGATTGGTGCCAGAGGAGAGAAAGCGAAAGCATCACCCGCAGCAGTGGTGGTTGGAGTTTGTCATTCTATTTCCCTATATATGTCCCCAGGAGAAGAAACAGTCAGAATCCTGGAGCCAGAATAAGCTCTCCCAGGGTGCATCCACAACAAGTGGGTGTGAATGGTGCAAGGGGTGGACTGTAGTGGACACGGAGATGCACCATTCAGATCATCTTCAGGATTAAACATTCACTCCTTACCTGCCAGGCATGCTGCTTGGTAATGGCTTCAAGCTAAGTCACTTTCCAGGAAATGTCTTTGGCCAAAAGGAGCTATCTTGTGCAAGGCCATCCTCTTTGAGAGCAGCCCTTATCCTGTGGCTGAGTGATATGACACAAAGTTTATGAAGGGTCGTGGCCAGTTTCGGAACTACCTGGGATTCTGAGACTTCCTGGCAGTTGCTACAGTTCTTTTGCTTCTGCCCAAACCTGTTTTCTTTGCTCTCACACAGGTGCTAATTCTGAGCGTACCCTCATCAGCTTCCTGCATGCAAATCTCCATTCCAAACTCAGATTCCTGGTGAGCTCATCCTACTGCAGCATGGCTGTGAGTTTTTCTGGCATCTCTTATTTCATTGAATATGTGTATATGCCTTTCTCTTTTGCTTCACATTCAGAGACTCCTCAAATGCCAATATTTATTTGTTTAACGGTATCTCAAAGGTCTTGGAGGCTGTCTTCATTTTTTCTTATTTTTCTTTTGTCTGACGGGCTATTTCAAAAGAACTGTCTTCACACTCATATATTCTTTCTTCTGCTTGGTCTACTCTGTTATTGAGGCTTTCAACTGTATTTTTTATTTGAATTATTGAGTTCTTCATTTTCAAGATTTCTGTTTAGTCTCCTTTTAAGATCGCCTTCTCTTTGTTGACTTTCTCATTCACATCATGTATTATTTTCCTAATTTTGCTCAACTATTTGTCTGCATTGAACTATCTGTCTTGAATCTCATTGAGCTTGTTTATAATCATTCTTTTAAATTCTTTATCAAGCATTTCATCAACATCATTTTCTGTGGGGCCTTCAGCTAGGGAGTTTTTATCTTATTGTGAAAGGCTTATGTTACCTGTGTTTTCATATTTTTTGTGGTTGCACAATTTGCTGGTGGTTTAGTTAACCTCTGCTAATTCTACAGAGTGGTTTTCATAGGAAATGACTTTTTTCTAATGATGTGTCCTGGGTAGTTGGTTGGGTCCACTTGGACACTGTAGAATGGATTCTCTGTAGCTTCTTAGGCCATAATAAATGCCTTGGAGGCCATGATTGTCACAGTAGGGTTGAAGGGACCCACTGTCTCTGGAGTCACATAAGAGTGAGAATACTATAGGCTCAGGCAGTGTGATGTCCACAGTAGTGGGCATGATGGCACTTGTAAGTGAATGGATATTTGCTGAGGCCTCTACCCTGAATACAGACAGTAGCTCAAGAGCATCCTGATGGCCTGCTGAGAAAAGTGACAGCAGGGGATTGTGTGGCAGTCTGCTTTTAGTCTCTGAGTTATTGTGAGTCCATAATACTAGCCCTGCCCTGGGTCCCAGAGGACAAGCCCCTGTCCTCTCAGTTCTTGAGTGTGGGACTTGTCCTCTGTGGTGGAACCTCTGCTCCCTGCACCGCAGGGCAAAGTGGGCTTGGATACTCACAGATGTTCTGCTGGGCTGAATTTGGTTCTTGGGGTAGCAGCCCCATGCTAGTGTGGTGAGGGCCCTGTGTGGTCCGAGATGTGGGGACATACGGGCTTTAAGGAGGATGAATTTTGATGCTCACTGTCTTCTCATGAGGGTGCCTACAGCAGCCAGGGCTCAGGTTCACTGTGAACCACATTAGCTCCTTCTAGAAAGCCAGGTACCTGGGCAGGGTCTGGGTGCTTCCCAAGCTAGGTTGTAAGCCTGTGATGACTGTGACGCTCTCCAGCCGTTAGGATTGGTAGCATCTGTGCTGACTGAGTTTGGCTGGACACTTCTGTCCTTTCATCTTCCCCAGGGAGGGGCAGGTTTCCTGCTGTCCCCTGAAGGCCCAGGAGGCATTTTCCAGGGCACTTCTTTTTTCCTCCTATGTTGCTCCCCAAGGTCTCTGAGTCACAAGATTCCAGGCTTCCCCTCATTTTGAGTTCCAGCATTGACTCATCCCGCTCACGGCAAAATGTAGCTATCTGTTGCTTCAGTTTGTGTGGAAAAGGAGGTCATCTTAGAATCCTCTTCTTTGCCTGGTTTTTGTTTTCTGGTCATATTTCAGGGTATCTGTTTTCCTCCTTGACAGATGGTTTCTATAATGGAAATGAAACTCTTGAGTTTTCACCTCTTTTTCTGTAGACCCTATATATTTATTAATTTGGCCCAAGTTAGCAATAACTCTCACCCAGTGGCACTTTCTAAATCCCTTCTTGATTCAAAACTTCGCATCTTTTTTAAGCCTTGCCTCTGTCAAACCCTGTGCTCCTTATCAAGCAAGTGCAGCCAGTTTTGGCAGGATCGAGCCCACAACATAGATTCTTCTGTTCAGCTTTATGTGCTTGGCTACCATGTATCGTTTCTGCCTATGGAAAGATTTTGGATGAGACTTGTATTCAATGTGTTTATCTTTCCTTTCAGGTTCACATCAGGCTCCCATTCGATCAGCTCACCTGCCATGTCCTCATTCAGGTCGTTATTGAAAGTGTTTATCATACTTCCGGGGTGACTGTCCCCTTCCTGGGTGGGAATCAGTGCTCAGCAGTCTGAAGATCAGCACCCACTCTCCTTTCTGTTGTGGGTCCCTTTAGGAGCTTGTCACTGTCATCCTTTCTCTGGACATCAGCACCTCTCTAGCCCCCTCAGGGAGTATCTGTGGTATAGAGAAGTTAATCCCTAAGTACAAAGCTTACTGAAGAACAAACCAATATCTCTCAGAGGGAGAGAGACCACTAGCCTCTGTGCCTCAGTTTGAAGCCTAGAAGGGGACATTGATATTGCAAATCACATCATAAGCTGATGGCACAGTCCTCACAGTAACTATCCACTCATGATTGTATTGTGACTTCCCACTGTCACTCGGGCACAAAGGCAGGGTGGTTGGCATTTTGTCTACTGCTCTGGGGTTGTGTTCCTAACTCCAATAATGGTACCCAGCAGAGAGTGGGCACTCAGGGTGCTACTGGTTTATGAAGCACATCAGTCACTGTCCTCATCACTGAGACATAATACCTGACACAACATTAAGGAGTTTATTTTGGATCATGTATTCGAAGTTTCAAGCTTTGTATGGCCAGCTAACTCTGGGCAGAAGCAGCATGCACAAAAGGGTCTGGTGAAGGAAGCTGTTCCCCTCATGGTGACCAGGAAACAGGGAGCAAAGGGTGAAGCCAGGGAGGGAGATCCACCCTTCCCGGACATGCAACACTCTTCATGACCCTCCTTTTCTGAGCAGATCCCACCTCCTAACACCAAGTCAGCTGTAGCACCCCAAACTGCCACCACCTTTCACAAGCCCTGTCTCTGAATATAGAAGGCTTTGGGGGCAGGTGTAATCCATGACAATAATGATTTCTGTAGTACTGGCCAAACACTCAATAGCCATGTCACAATATGGAACTTGTCATACCGATATGCAAGGGATCAGCTATGCCAAGTGCTTTGCCCCAGGCTCCTACCAATCCCTTGATACTGGGAACTGGCTGCATCTTTGCAGTGTGCCCTCCTTCCCTGGGACCATCAGCTCCCAACTGTTGGCTAAAATCAGGTGGGAAGGCAGTGGGAGACCTGTGCTTTCTCCAGACAGAAAGTGTGCTCATGGTTGTGTGTGTTCTATACCCAGGGCTGGGCACCAGACTGTGAGAGGATCTCACAGTCTCATGCCAGGAACAGCTGGTATATTTGCAGGGCAGGTTGCATTGCTCCTGATACTGATTTTTGTTTTCTTTTCCTCCTATTTTTTCCCCATGGAGAAGTGGGAATACATGATGTTCCTGTCACAGCATGAAGAATCTGTCTCAACAAGCCCCTCTGTGCATGAACAGTAAATACAGCAAGAGACTCACCAAGTTGTTTGTTATGCATGGCCGTGTATCCTGCAGAGAGGGACAGGAGGATCTGGCTCCTCAGAGACCTCCCGAGATGGTGGAGAGGACCAGTACCAAAGGCTCTCCCAGGGCCTGGGTTATGGGTCCTTTCTTGATCCATGGCAAACATGGAGCACTTAGAAGAACAAAATATTTATTTTGGTTATTATTCACAACAAATATCAAGCAAGCAGGAGAAGATTTTGAGTTGTTATATTGTAGTTTCTTTTATTTTGCTTCTGAGTGTGGAGATAGCAGTCTTGCTGGTCACCGCATGGTCATCTGCAACATATCACTCACAAGTTTCTTGGCACAATGACAGTGAGATCCTTGTGACAGCCACGTGCTGGGAAATGGGCCACCAACCATGGCCTTTCCATTCATGAAAGGTCTGGTTCCAGTGGGTCACAGGGAACCTGCGGAAGGCAGGTATCAACCTCAGAGCTGTGGGAAGATCTTGTGGTCCCACCGGTCACATCCTTTCATTTTGCATCCTCTGCCTAGTGGCCCTTATGTCCATAGTCCCATTAGAATGGCTCTTGTCTCTTGAAAGTGACCTCCTGCTAAATGCTTCTTGACCTTCAAAGGAATCCGTGGTGGACTCAGGGACTATTCAGGTTGCATAGAAACAGCTAGTCTTTTTACAGGAGAGAAAACTGAGCTACAGAAAGACTCAAGACCTTGCCCAAGGTCACACAGTGGGTAAGTGGCTGGGATCATTATAGGTTCCCAAGTGTGCTCTCACCGTAGATTTGTGCCATGTCCTCTGGGGAGGCCTAGTAGGGGAGCTTGTCCGAGTCATGCTGTGGACAGAAATAAGCTCAGATGCCTGTAGTATTGTGGTTGTGTTTCCCCAGTGAGATGCTGCACACCAGCGACTTAACTAATGGAGAGGTGCTGGCTCTCGGTTCTGGAGGCTGGAAGTCCAAAGTCAAGGGGTGGGCAGGGCTGCCTTTCCTTAGGACTAAAAGGAAGAGTTTGTTCTGTGCTTGTCTTCTGGCTTCTGATGGTTTGATGGCAAGTGGTGACCTATCACTCCACCTCTGCCATCTTCTCCACACGGCGCGATCCTATGTGCCCAAATTTCCCCTCTTACTAAGGGCAAAAGCCACATTGATTGGAGACCACCATGCTCCATAGTAACTGGTTTCATACACAATGACCCTATTTGCAAAACAGGGCACATTATTAGGTGCTGGAGGTGAGCATGGAAAGTTTTGGGAGACACCATTCAATCCGCCACAATCCCCAGTCTCCTAACTCTTCCATGATCCTCTTGTTATCCAGAGCAAGATTTAATTTAACAATCATAATCACATGGACTATAATATGAGTTTCTTAGCAGCCTAGCAGGAATTATTATGGCTTTAAATAAATTGAAGCAAGTGCTATCAGGACTCTGAAATACCTCCATGCAAACTGAGTGTGCCTCAGGCCCCTCTCACTGGCAGACTGGCTGTCTGGGAGGGTGGGACTGAGGACCTGAATGGAAGGGACCAGACAGAGGTGTGAGGGAGGGTTAGGTCCAAGGCCCTGGGTCTGTTGTACCTGGGATTTATTTGCATAGTCCATCTCCAGGCTGGGGGTGGGGTTTGGCTCCATGCAGGCAGAGCTAGGAAGATTTGGGGGAGACCAGCAGTGGAACTCAGAGGGGCTCCACTCAGCGGCAAAGCTGGCCAGAGCCTGATGTCTGTTGCCTGGCATCATCATCAGTGCCACTGTAAGCATTTCAGGATGGGGTCCTAGCTGGGCTATGAGCCCTCTGAGGGCAGAGTCTTTTCCCCACTGTCCTGTGCAGAATGCACTCAGATTGGAAGCCCCGGGTGCTGGGATCACTCATGTGCACTCATGGCTCATGCTATCCCCAAAACAGGACGCTTGGAGACGCCTTCCCTCCCAATCTCTGTCACTGGTTTTACAGCTCTGAGCTGCATGTGGCCTCTTGCCCTCCATCCTCTGTGCCCCTCCCTCGCACCACTTCTCCCTGTGTAATTAAAGGGAACATGCTCTGCATTCATTTACCTTATACTTTATCAAACAGCTGAGAGATGAATTAAGAGGCCCATATTTCTATTTCAAGGTTCGTGTGCTTTCACAAACTGTGCAAGTTGTGCTCTTAAAACCTGCTGCATCAGCAGGAAGCCTCTGCTCTGAGCACGGCCGTCTCTCCCCCTTCCTCCTGCCATTCCCCAGTGCAGTTTCTAAATAGATGTGATAATTGTGAAATGATGCTCAGAGCTGTCAGAGTTCTCTAGTCTCTTTTCCCTCCCCTCTTCTCTCCTTTCCCTTCCTCCATCCTTTTTTCCCCTTTCCTCCCCATTCCTCTTCTTTTCTCTGTCACTCTCAGCCTTCCTTTCTTTGTATAAATTGTCCTAGAAATCTTCCTGGAGGGGATGCCTAGTTCTTGGCTTATCAAAATTGATTGTAGGTAACATTTATATAATACCTACTAGGTACAGAGGACTTTAGTAGGTACTTTGGGGGAAGCAAAACGTTAATAGCTTACACTTCTACAGTTCTTTCTAGTTAACAAAATAAATGTCCATTTATAACCCCATTGAGTTCTTGCAAGAGCACTTTGACATGGATAATTTTCTTATCAACTGTGTGCCTCTGCGGGGAACAACCCGAAGCTGGCTGGATTAAATAACCAGGGGACTTCATCTTCATTGGGTCAGGATCTTCATGGTAGACCTTGGAGGCTGGGCGTCTTCCATCAGAATAGTGACTTTAAATCCATAAAACAGAACAATGAGGTCAAAGAGGCTATAAAATACATTACAATGAAATGCTCAGAATGAAAAACCAAATCTTACATAGTAATATGTATGCTTCTGTATTAGGCATTAAACAACAAGATTCTAATAACTTATAATTTTAAAACAATGACTTTCAGGGAATAGCAATGCATGGTCTAGATTTCTGCTCATTGTTGTGAATAAAGTTTTATTGGAACACAGTAGTGCACATTCATCTACATATTGTCTATGGGTTGCTTTAGAGCTGAGGCAGCAGAGCGAGTAGGTACACAGACCTGTTGCCTAAGACATCTGCTATCTGAACTTGTATGGGGAAAGCTAGCTGGTCCCTGTTCTACTCAATATATAGAGATATCTGCAACAAAGTTTATGAAATAGGAAAATGACTATAATGTCTACAGGTGGTGTAAATCTCATGGATTTACAAAACGACTGAAATTTGTTACTTCCATTCTTTATTGAAGACTGTTAATGTTCCTCCAAGTTCACAGATGGCTAGAAGTCTGTCTTTGGTGATGGTGAAGTGGAATTCAAACCCAATTTTGTACAGTCTGGAAACCAGCTCCTTGTTCTCTGGGTTTGGGAATTACACAGTCTATTTGGAGCACACAGCTCACATATTCCTCCAGTCTCTGGCTACTGCTATCACAAGAGAGAAAGATACCAGACTCTGGGCAAGGCAATGGTAGTCAATTATATGACTTACTGAAGTCTTTGACAAACCCAGGACCACCAGGTGTGATTATGTGGGCCACTATCTCTCATTGTGCTGAGGAATTCTGTCCCTTTATCCATTCATCACACAGGTGCTCTGTGGGCTGTGGACAGCTTGGGGACATCTTCCTTTGAGGCAAATGGATGGCTCAGACTCGGTGGGTGCTCATCAATGTGCGGTCAGTTCCTTCAGAAACAGGAAGTTGTAGCTTTATTAATCAACCATCAATCTTTGGATAGATCATAAGGAAGAGGGAAGATCTTCCTTAGCTTGAGGAATTTGAAAGACTTCAGTCTGCAGACTTCTCACTCATGCATCCCTTTGTCCACATCTTCCTCTCTCCCTAACAAATGTTCAATGATTTGCCACTGTAGTTGAGGGCTTTAAATAAATGGAAGAAAGAGACATCAGGCCTCTGTATAAATTGGTCATGCCTTAGGCCCCTCTTGCTGTCAGGACCAACTTCCTGTGAGGGTGGAAAAGGGATGGAGAATAGGAAGGACCAGAGAGAGGGTTGAGGGATTCTTGAGTGCTTTAGTGACGTCTCTGAGGGAGGACAACTTTAGCCTCACTGTGTGATCTCCTAGCTATGTGACCCTAGATATCGTCTACTCTTTGATCTCCTTTTGCCACCTACTATGTGGAAATCATAAAAGTACCTGATACTCACCTCAAAGATTGAGTGAGTGTCACCCAGCAGACAACAGATGGAAAGAGTGACAGGGATAATTCTTTTCAGAAATTGGAAAGAGGAAGAGATCGCAGTATTTGGGCTGTTCAGACTGATTTATAGCAGAAGTGGCCTTTAAGCAAGGCCTGAAAAGATGGACAGGATTTGAAGAGGCCATTAGTTAGCTGGGTCCAGTGAAGATATCCCAATGGCCTTGTGGGTGAGGGCTGTGAGATTGAGTAGGCTGCTATGGTTTTGCTGTTTCCCAGAGGAGCTGTGGTACTCAGTAGACTCCATGCTGAGATTTTAGAGGCAGCCGGGAGCCATTGTTATGAGAATATGTTTATTACTATCATCATCATCATTATCATCATTATTAATAATACAATATTTGGAGCATTTATGCACATTAATTTTAAACAAGCATGGTAAGATTCAATGCTGCTACCAATAAACAACCATACTCTGGATTTTTAATTTACATGAAATCATTTATGCTAATTTAATTAGTCCTTTGTTTACAACTGAGGCTCACCCATCCCTGGATTGGGAAATTTATTCAAATGTGGCACACAGCAGTACTGGAAGCCAGGCCCATGGGTCTGCTCTTCACGTTCAGGTCCAGGAAGTCCTTATTTTTTTCATGTTGTATTTTTGAGACAGGATGTTGCTACATAGTTCAGGCTGGCCTTCAACTCCTGGCAGTCCTCCTGCCTCAGCATCCTGTGTGCTGTGAT
Source organism: Cavia porcellus (assembly GCF_034190915.1). Classification (NCBI taxonomy): domain Eukaryota; kingdom Metazoa; phylum Chordata; class Mammalia; order Rodentia; family Caviidae; genus Cavia; species Cavia porcellus. The sequence goes on along the minus strand of NW_026947511.1, from coordinate 35,841,645 downwards.
TATAGGAGTGGGCCTCCATGCTGCAGAGCAAGTTCTTACTCACAGCTTATTTCCTTCAAGGGACTCTGCCAAGTGCTGGCCTAGCATTAATTAACTCAAAGCAGCTCTGCCCCTGACCCTGTGTAGACAGCCATTCAGTGGCTGTTTTTGATTCTCGGTCTCTTTCCCCTTCCTTATGACAGCCCTTAACTAAGAAGAGCTCTCATGTATTGGAACAGGTAGGGCCTCAATAACTGTGAGGTGAATGAAGGAGTAAAGTGCAGTGCTCCAGGTAAATGCATTCTGAGGGGTGCCCTCTCCCTGGCACCTGACAGACGGGTCTGCTGTCTCCATCTTGCAGGTGGAGTCACAGATCGAGCACTGCTCTGGAGCTCGGAGCTCATCCTGCTGATTATGCCAGTGATTTACAGCCTGACCTTGGCCCAACCTTGACCTTGGTCAAAGTGCTTCCTCCGTCCGCTCCAGCTTCTCCATTTCCCCATTCGTGAGACAGAAAGAAGAATCCCTTGTCCTTCTGATCTGATGGGCAGAAATAAAAAAAAATGAGATTGCAGCGGGAACGTGCAGGATGCTGGGAATTATAAGGTGGTATTTGTCAGACTCGCCTTGGGAAACCTTGAAAAATTGAATGGAAACCACTGGGCTCATTCATCTCCTTTTAACAGCCCCATGTCATCCAGGCTGGTCTTTTCCATTCCTGCTCTGTCCAATCCTGACAACATAATTTAGTTCCAGGGAACTTGAATAGAACACAGTAGACTGATATTTCCACATGTTCGGGCCTTGATTAATACCATCAGGGCAGCTGCTGGTGCGGGTGGAGAGCCAGAGAGCATGGCGCAAGGGTGCTCCACCTCCTGGACCCCAACTCAGGGGCTGCCCCCTCCCTGCCTTGCCTGGCCTGTTTTCTCTTCTGCTCCCTAGACAGACATTCCTTCTGTAGACACAGTGTGAATTAGCCATGGATGGGCAGCGGGCTGCAGAGGCGAAAGCAGCCGCTGCCTTTATTTAAAAAGTTCCATTGTAGGAAATGGAGCTCCAAAGGCCACGTGTGCAGTGTCCTAGAGTGAAGCACTTCCCAGTAGGAGGGAAGAGGAGTTCCACACAGTGAGGGCTTTTCAAAGCAGACAGTGCCCCTGGGCCTGGCAGCACTCTGTAATTCTAGCACTCCATAGGCTGAGGCAGGAGGATTGCTGAGAGTTCAAAGCCAGCCTGGGCTACCTAGTGAGTTCAAGGCTGGTCTGGACTACCTTGCCTCAAAAAACCAAAACTACAAAGGAGACTGCCAAAGGGAAGAGACAGGGGTCCGGGGTCAGGGAAATCTCCCTGGGAAGGTATGCCCCGAGAGAGGGAGGCAGAGGTACTCACAGCAGTTATAGCAGAGGCAGATGCAGGTGGGTCTGAGATGCCTCTCTGTGCGTGGGGATGGCAAAGGTTCTGCAGCTCTATGTGTAAGTGGTGAGCTGGCTCTGGGGCTAGGAGCAGAGCTAGGGAGGAGGAGAATGGGGCAGGCCGTCTCCAAGTTCCGCCGAGCTCTGCTCCTAGGGGCTTGCTTTCTCTAGGAGACAACAGGACAGTGAAGGATTGGGAAGGAGAGGGTTGGGAGGCAGACACAAGGACATTCAGCTCAGCGAGTGAGAGCTAATCTCCAGCCCTGGCAGGTCACGCAGGGCAGGTGGAGGAAAGAGTACAGTGCAGGAAGCTCCCTTTCATTTCTGCAAATAAAAGAGAGGACAGATGTGACCCGTGCTGCCAGGCCTCTGAAGACATTGATAGCATCTCTCTTTATGGAATTTTTCACAGCATGCACACAGCCGTTCATGTTTCTCTCCTTGCCCGTTTCCCTGCCTTTGATGGGTCACAGGGGACGCCCAGCCAGGGGTGGTGAAGGCATCCCCAGCCCTGTCTACCTATACCTGGGGTGATGGGTTTCTTTCCACAGATATCAAGATTTATAGTTCCTCAAAATCAAATATTAACCTTGGCTTTTTGTCCATCAATATATGACCTTTCAAGTCAATGAACCTGGATATGAGAGTTGATGGTTACTTAATATTTCCCCTACGGGGCACTGGAAATTCCAGACCCCAGTTCAGGGTTGGGTCATAGAGGTGGCTTTTAACCCTTCATCTGGCATTTGTGATAGAAGGATTCTTGCTCTCTCTGGTAGCTTCAGAAGTCACACAGGGTAGGTGTGTCTTTCATGGCACTGACATCTCTTTGTCACTAAGACACATTTCAGTCTCACTGCTTCCTATCCCCAAGGACTGGGGAGAGCCACCAGGAAACCCAGTGTCCCCTTCCCATGCACCATATCTGACAACATACGGATTCCTTACCGGGATGGGGAGGGACCAAGGGTTGCAGTCACATGCCCTTGCTGGGACACCTATGACCTCTGAGAAGTTGGGAAGAGGGACATTGAGGTCAAGCAGGTAGGCCCACTGGTCATGGATTATCATTCTTCTAATACCAAAGGTACATTGTCTCTGTGCCTCAGTTTCCTGTTTGTGACACAGTTTGGTATAACCAACATGAAGATCACAGTCGATATTGATCAGGGGGTCAGTGCCTGTGGAGGGAATTGCTAATGCTTAGTCATTTCTGATTCTTTCCTCTTGGACACACAGGAGACAGGCTTCCCACCACACCCCTCCTTCAAGTTGCAGGGACCATGGATAAAGCTGAAGCAGGGGGCACAGTGTCACTTATGAGCTGGAGTAGTACTGGTTAGTTTTACTTATCCAAGTGACCAGCCTAAAGAATGCCCAGAGAGCTGGAAAACACCTCTCCTCAGTATGTCTGGAAGAGGTCGGTATTTGAATCCATAGACTGAGGAAGGCAGACCCATCTCCTCCAATGCATGTGGACACCACCCGCCCATTGAGAGCTCAGACCAAACAAAGATGCAGAAGCAGAGCAAATCTCTTTTCTCTTCCTGAGGTGGATAATCCATCTCTGTCCCCAGACACTGGGGCTTCTGATTCCATGCTTTCTGTCTTTGGCTGCATTGCACCATGGCTTCTCAGGTGCCCCAACTTGCAGAGGGAAGATACTGGACAGGTTATCTTTGGCCTCCATAACTGTGTGGAGGCCCATAGGCAGCCTTTTCTCTCTCCCTCTCTATCTCCATCCTTCTGTTTCCCCGGAGAGCCCTAGCCAGGCAGGTAGGGCAAAGTCCATGCATCATTCCCAGCCCCTCCTTCCTACCTCAGCCCCTGCGAAGGTCAGGTCATGCGTTGCATGGCGCAGCTTTGGAAGAAGGCCTGAGTCACCACATGAGAATATTCACCCTGGAGAAGGGCAGACTGTCACACGAGAAAGGAGCATATCTTTGCTGTGTGAAGACTCTGAGGCTATTATTGCAGCACAGTGAGGACTCTTTTGACTAAGGTGCTAATTAGTCAACATCAGTGATTGTCTTTGGTAGGAGGGGCACATCCTCAGCTGGAACATCAGGAGCTCTTGTCCAGTAGCTCAAAAGATGCTAGCCCAGCTCCAAGGGGATGCTGCTGAGCTTCTGTCTTGAGCTGATAATTCGATTTCTTTTCTCTCTCTTCTTTCCTTCCTTCCTTCCTTTCTCTCTCTCTCTCTTTCTTTCTTTTGATGGTGATTCAATTTCTGCCTTCACCTACTGACCTTGACCCTGTAGCTCCCCCAACCTGCTCCCCTGAGGTCTTTGTACTCCAAAGATGGCTGTTTTCTTAATGCTCAAGTCAACCTACCTGATAGGGCTATCAGAGGAGAAGCAGCAATGCCTGAGAGCATTTATTCAGTCAGTGGACAAAGTATCTATTCACTAAGGTTCTACTGTGTTCCAGGCCCGGTGTGCTCAGTACCAGTGAGACAGCAAAACAGACTCAGTCTTCTACCTTCATAGGGACAAAAATGCTAAACAGACCAAAGGGGACTTGCAGTGAATGAACTGAAGTGGAGATGTGTCCTCTGTGAGACAGAGGACAGCTATGATTCTGAGCAAGTCCTAGCCATGTTCTTAAGTGTGAAGGATTCATGGACTGTCTTGATCCAGAACAGACTCTAAAAGATCCCTTGAAGTGAAAATATTTATGAGTGCAAAGTGAGACCCAGAGAAGGTTAGTAACTTGCACATAGTCACACAGCCAGTGGACTTCACATCATAGCTCTAGCCCAGCTCTCTATGATGCTTCCTTTTCCTCATTACATTTCTAATGCTCCACTGACTGGGCTCCTTCCTTAACACTTCTGTCTTAGCAGGGCCTGTGGCAGGGCTGCCCCAGGTGTGCAGGGCATCAAGCCTGAATGTCTACATTAGGAAGCGCTGTGTGTATTAGCCCTAGAGTCACCTCACTGTGAGAGCAGCACGTTGCTGACTCCTGTGTGGTATTTCTGTGACAGAAATACTTTGCCAGACAGTGGGAGCAGCATACCCTGGACAGGGCCCCCCATGAGGCCTTGGGGTGGCTCCATGAGGAGGGGTCCATGGAGCTCCTTGGGGCATCTGGCCCACTCCTGGTGGCAGTGGGCCATGCTAGAAGGGGTGACAGTCTCTGAATGGGAAAAGCAAATAGGGACCGAGGTTCATCCAGGTGTGAGCTAGGGTGTGGCACCACCATCCTGGCCAACCCTGATGACAAGGGTGTCCCTCCAGGGAGCCTCTGACTGGATCGCAGGGTGGGTTAATATTGGGGAGGGTAGGCACTCTGGGTTCTGTGTAGGGTACTACACAGACTGAGAATCACTGCTGTAGGATCTCTGGGGCCACTCAAGGCAGGAAGAGCTTTCTGAGAACCCAGACTTGTTGGGGTGGAGGGCTGCCTAGGCCTGCCCAGTCTGGTGGCTGTCACACTCGCCCCTCAGATCTCCAAACAAGAAGAGCTGGCAGGCGTCAGATGACAACACGTCCTCCTGTGGGCCTTCTGATTTGCCTCCTCCCGGTGGTTGGTGGTTGCCTGTATCAGCCTTCCGAGGCAGAGGGACCTCAGTAATGAGTTTCTATTAAAGGAGCTGAGTCCCGACTCTTGGAACTCAATGTTCAGAATAAACAATGGGGCAGAATCCTATTAAAAAAGGCTTCCAACACGGACAAATTAAGCCCTTGGGAATGCTGTACAAAGAATACATTTTTCCAGTGTCGAACCAAGATCAATAGAGAAAAACAAATAATTTCAAGTGGGAGTCATCCTAATGACACCCAGGTACAGGAAGGGGCTGGGCACATCATTTTGGCCTGAGGACATTCCGGAAAAAATAATGAGGAGGAGAGAGAGTGAAAGAAGGAGAGAGGGAGAGAAGGAGAGAGGGACAGAGGAAGAGAGAGCTACTGAGAGCCAGTCCATTCTGGGCACAAGGGTGTCTAGGCTTCTGGGTGGCTGAGCCAGGATGATGTTGGGTCTCATTTGTCTCTGTCGAGGTGACTCCTTCTCTGGAGATGGATCAGCCCGCAGAGCTGCGGCAGATCACAACAGTTGCAAGGCTGAGGAGGACAGGCTTTGTTCAGAGAGAGGAGGATCCACTCCTTGGAGCCCAGGCAGGCGGGCATTCCTGGCTCACCCCTCCAACCTCCACCCCCTCCCATGGAGGAGGACCTGCACAGCTGCTGAATCTTACCACCCAGCTCCCCGCTTGTCACTGTTCTTTGACAGTCAAGCTTCCCCAGTTTTGTTCGCTGGAGCTGAGCAAGTTCTTCCCCATCATGCATGCTGAGCAGTGCCTTGCTGAATTTCTCCCCCGCTGAATTCTCTGTCACAGTGCCACCGCCCAGAGGTCTTAGGATCTCACCTAAGCTGTTCCCAGCACGGGGCCTGCATCTTTCCTGGCCTACTCCCTGCCTCCTTCTCCCCAATAAGGCCCTCCCAGTGCTGCTGGCAGCCCTGGTGATTCACTGAACTGGGGCCTTCTCCTTCCTGGATCCCTTATTAGCCTGTCCCTCCCAGCTTATCACATCAGGTCCATGCTGGGCTCTGGGGACTCTGGGTGGGCTGAGACTCAGCAGAAGTTCCTGGAATGCAGGGGCTCCCTCACCCCTTCAGTTTGGCCCAGCTGTTCCCACTGCAGATGAGAAACTGGAGATCAGAGAACAGTGGGGGGCTGCTTGTCATACAGATGGCGAGTAACAGAGCCAGAGTGGGAGCTTTTCCGAGGCCTTCTGCAGGACGAAGTCCGAGTCACCTACCATGGTGGGGGTGGAGTATCTGTCGCATGCTCTCAGGGTTATGCTTGGGTCCCCGCAGAAAGGTGCTGAAATGAAATCTCCCTTGTGAGCTATCAAGAGGCTGGAAAGCTGGTGCTGGTGCTGGAGGGGACTGGGATTACATGGGTCACCAGGGACAGCTCTAGAATTGAGTCCTAGGGACTATATTAAAAGACTGAGCAAACAGAAGAGACCTAGACACAGACTCCCTGTCTCTCACATGTTCTCCTGAACCACTTTGGAACTTTTTGCCAGCTAGATGACTGTCACCAGATATGGTACCTTGACTTTAGACCAGAACTATGAGCCCAAATGGGCCCCTTCCCGTACGACTTCTGCAGCCTGTGGTAGTATTGGTATTAGACCAAAACCAGACTCTGCCTGGTACGTAGAGGTAGTTGCTGTTCCCTTGTGGCTTCTGCCTTCTCTGGAGATTGCATTCTCACATTAGCGTGCTCAGTGAAAGGTCTTGGCAAGTCCTCTCGAGGAAAAAGTATTCTCCTTTCTCAGCATCTGCCAGGCTTACTGGTTGGTGGCTGCCCTTTCTCGTCATCTTACAATGTTTCGGGAATCCCTTGCCATTCCTTTTGGGAAAGCTGTCCAGAGGCCACACAGCTGGACCCAGTGACTGAGCAAGCCAGGTAGCAGCAGCATCCACTGTATGGAGACCTGGACACCAGCGGAGGGAGGATCTGCAGGGTGAAGGGAAGCCAGTGACACTGATGCCTCGGAGCCGCTGAGGAGGGAGAGGCCCGAAATGGCCCCCAGGACTGGTGAGCAGCTGGAGGTATACCCACAGGTGGACTTCCACACAGTTGCTGCTCAGAAGGCAAATGAACACAGAGCTGGCTGGGCGGGGTTGGCTTAGCGTTAAAAGTCTAAATGTACACGCCTTGCACCACAGCGATTTCACTTCTCTATGAACACACATGCAGGGGCTTGAGGAGCTCAGTGGAAGGCTGTTGATTGCAGTCTTGTGAGGAAGTCAAAATGGAAATAGCCTTAAGGACCATCAGCAGGAGGAGGGCTGGAGCCCGGTGCTGTCTGCGTCACAGCGGTCACAGAGAATGGAGAAGATGCTCATGCATGGGTACAGAAAGGTCCCCAAGACAGCAGTGTGCTAACTGAATAAGATGCTAACATACCAACAACAGGACTGTCCTTAAGTGAGAACAAATTGCAGATATATTCATGCACATGCAAACACACATATGCACGCCCATTCATTCACACATGCACACACATATGTGCACACATGTAGATGCATATGCAGCGTACACATGCAGCACATCCACACATACAGACACATGTGCACAATGTACCCTCACACACATAGCGCACTCTAGCGTGGCAGGTAAGAGAGTTAGCTCTCAGCTCAGAATCTCTGAAACCCAGCTCTTCCACTTACGAGATTTGTAACTTTGGGCCAAAAATCTGACCTATCACCTCCTCAGTTTGCTCGTCTGTAAAACATGGATAATATAATTTCATTTTTAAAAAGCATTGAGGGCAATATGGGATTAATTGGGCCAATATACGCAAAGTGATCAAGGGAGGGTCTGGCCCAGGACAGGACTGTGTTTCACCTTTTTACTTCTCACTCTGGCAGTCATGGCGTGCTTTATAATCGGCAGCTGTTAACACTGGGTCATGGTTTAATTGACAGCTCTTTTCCCTTCCTGGTGGCTTGTATAACAATGGCATCTCTTACCAGGGAAGATTCTTATGTATGATGAAAGTGAATGTTCATTCTAGGTGATATTTACCGAGGGCTCTGTCCTTTGGCTGCAAGCGTGACCAGCGGTGTGGGATGCACACACAGTCTCTTCTGGGTGGAGTGCTGGGGTGGGCAGCAGGAGGCCAGCAGCCTTATCAGGACCCTCTTGGTGTCTTACAAGCAGCATGGACTCTGAGTACATGTGGTTTCACTTAGCGTTGCGTGGTTGCAGCCAGCAGACACTAACACTGGTTAACTTAAGCAAAAAGGAATTTATTGGCAGGATGTCGGGAGCTCACAGAAGTGACAGGAGCCCAGAGAAGCTGACTGTGGGAGGGTGGGAGTCCAGGCCTTTCCTGAAGGCCTAGGGTGGCAACCACGGCCACTGCCTTATAGCAGGAAACATCTGGTCCTCATGCTGCCGTGGCCAAGACGAACGACCTGCAGTTTTGTCTTCTGACTCTGGAGCCAGTAGCTTTTGTCTTTCTTTCTGCTTGATGTCAGATGATTCCTTGTTTTTGGGCTTGGAGGAGAAGCAGCAGAGTCATGATTTCCCCAGATTGAGCTGCAGATCGGCAGTCTGGGCATCTCTCTAGCTTGGGCACAGACATACACCCAGGTTGGTTCATTCCCACCCTTGCCTTGCCCTCCCAAGGTATCTGGAGCAGTCAGTGCTGTGAAATAGATCAAGACCCCTTTCTGCTGGTGGCGGGAGGTTAGGCAACAGCAGTACCCATCAGGATGGCAGCACTGTGCTGAGCACCATGGGTGTTGAGGCATCCCATGATCCTGTGCGGTGGCAATCGTTCACACAGGTCTGGCCTGCCTGCTCCTGTCCAACTTCTAGTCTTCCCAGAAAATCCATGAGCTTCCTCTCTCCTACGAAATAAATTTCCTTTCAGCTTTCATATGACCAGGCTGGATTCTGTCACTGGCAAGCAGGAAGCCAGGCTGATGTCTTGTGTGACACCCCTGAGGGGGCAGAGTCCCCAAAGAGAGGTCAGCACAGGACATATCTCTGCTGTATCAGGGAGCCAGGAGAAACAGGGAGTTGGGGGAGGCTGTGGCTTTTGTAATGGGAGGCAGAAGCCTAGGATCGCCATCCACTGAGACCACACACAATGGGAATCATAAGGAAGGAAATCAGGTTGCTGTTAGTGAGCGGGTGTGGAGGCGGAGTTGGCAACTCATGGCCTGTGTGCACTAACCTTGTTTATTCAAAATAAGTAGAATGGAGGAAACAGATCCATCCATCCAGTCATTCATTCATTCATTTATTCATTCAACAAACTGCCTACTAGTCAACTATGTGAAGATGCATTCACAGGAGACACAAAATAAACTTTCAGGAGCCCAGGGCTGATGCTGGTGTCAGGTAAGCAAAGGGACAAAGAAAGTGACATGCAGAGGAATTAGGAGGTGGAAGAGGAAGTGTAGGGGCAGGGGGTACATCCAGGCAGCCATGGTGACTGTCTAGGCCCCGGCTAGGGGCACTGAGACATAAGATTCATAAGATAAAGCCGAGGCTAGTATGGTTTTGAACTCCTGGCCTTGGTTTTGGGAAGCAGAACCTACAACACCCACAGCTGCTGCCACCCACTTGTCCCCACTTCCCAAGATGACTGTCCAGCCTCTTCCCTTCCAACCACAGTGACTTCCAACAATGCTTCTCCAGAACAGTCTCACTAGGCTGTGTCTTCCACGGAATGATCTGGCGTAAGATGTTTATCCTACAAATGGTTCTGTTGCTAAAATCCACATGCAAAACCCTAAGGTCCTGGGCACTGCTCAGGAGTGCATGGCCAGCTCCTGTTTGTCACATAGCCTGTCTGTCCTGGCCAAGCAAGTCCTGTGTTGAAAACCTGTCAGTCCTAGCAAATGAGTCGGGCAGCGTCCTGCATCCCAGCATCACTGTGCTGAGGAGACAGACTTCCAGCATGGAAAGGGGCGGAGCGTCAGGGCCAGAGGCGGATGGGGTAGATGAGCTGTGGTCTGCAGCCTGGACTGACTATTCCTGGAGATGCCCGCTGAAGGAGATTTGCCCGGAGCACCTCCTCAAAAGCTGAAAAAGTGGTAAAGAGAGGAATGAGCACCCCAGGAGGGGAAGGGGACATAAGCAAATCTCAGGCAAACATAGGAGGCTCTCAAATTGCTGGAATCACCGGGCAGTGAGGGGAAGGGATTACTTCAGCCTAGTATCATGGAAAGTCCAAAGAATACATGGTATGATCAAAGCATACAGTGAATGCTTAAATTTAAAAATAAATCAACTGCAGGAAAAGACATTTCTATGAATCCCCTTTAAAATACTCCCTCTTTCTGTGAACGCACCTCTTCCGTCCCTCTTGTCACTTCTGAAGCAGTTCGGGGAGTCTTCTTTTGTGTCTTCAGTTGCCTGCATGTCCTGAATCTGTTTAAGATATTTAATACTAATTTGAGTTTGAGGAAGTGTCAGAATTTGCAGTGCCAGATCCAGTGAATAAGGAGGATGGGCCACGACATAACATTTTTATTTGATGGAAATGGCTGTAAAGCTTTTGAATGGGTTCGGGACATTGAAGCAGCCTTGACAGTGCAACTAAAATACTCATGAAAGGGGACTTCCAGAGCTGCTTCAGAAAGTGGCAAGAAGGGGTGGACGAGCGTGTCTGATGCAGGATGGTGGATGTGGATGGGGGATTTATAATGAATGTGTATTTTACTGTAATATATTTTATTTCCTCACCATAGCTTTTGATCAATTTTTCTCTGCTTAATTGAATAGTGATTTATGATCATACACATCCATTAAATCCAGAGGTCAGTGGGGTATGAATTTCTTCCTTCGGTTCCATCATCTTTGGTCATCTTGTAGACCAAGGTGGTAGCTTCACTGCAGCCCACATCTGGGCTCCCAGAGATTGAGGCTGTGGCCAGGAAGATGGGACAGTGCCTGGAGGAGGGAAGTGCAGACCTCCCTTCCCAACCCCTGCTGCTTCTCCGTGGCTGGGTCTGTCACAGATCCCCTTTGGTTGAAGGGATGCCGGAAGTGGAGAGTGTTAGCTGGTTGGAATAAATGCAAGACTTCCCTTGTGAGGAAGGAAAGGTGGATACCATTTGGACAGCTAGCTGAGCCCTCGGGAGGCTCTTCCAGGCTTCTAACTGCACTGGGTTGCCACCCCCTGATACTTGCCCCAGCCCCAGAACTCCCATGACCACAGCTGCCATGCTTAGCCTGATTTGCACCCCTGAGATACAAGCAACGACTGCCTTTCCTCTTCTCCTCACACAGCCAGATGGCAGGTGATGTGGCTCTGTTCCCTGGCAAGGTCCAGGGGACTTTGCCCTCTCCCTGCCTGGAAGGCCATGTCCCTCCTGATGCACTTCCTGTGGCCTGGAGCCCATCCCCGCTCCAAATGTGATTGGCCCTTTCTCCTCCTGTGCGGAGCCCAGAGCGACCGGCCCATCTGGTTCTATTTCACTCCGTGTTGCTCATCAGGATGTGTTTGCCAGGAGTTATTTGATGTTCATGAAAAATTCTGAAGCTTTTGAAAAGAGGTAAATACAAGCTTTTATTCCCCCAAAGACTCATGTAATTGCACTTTGCTTAGGTGATGGCAGGTACCCCTGTGAGGTTTGCTGGCCTCTGGCCTGCCAGGCCCAGGGGGCTGAGGTTCCAGGGAATTTGCTCATGCCAGTTGTCCCCCAGGTCCCTGGGCTCAGCCGGACCTTCCCAGGAGCTCACTGTACCGCACATTTCCTGATGCTCTCATGATGCCCGAATTTGGGAACAGAGGAAGGCTGCCTGCAGGGACAGCCCAGCCTGTGTTCTTGCTCTCCAGCCAAGAAAGCTTTTAGGAAGAACTCTCCCACCCCGAAGCCACATCTGGTCCATGCGTGTGAGCTCTGGAGGGGACAGGACTGGCTCTCTGTCCTCTGTTGCAAAGACAGTCTACACAGATGGGACAGTGTACTTGTCCTGTGAAAGCTCACTTTCCATTCCTGGGCCTGGGAGTTACTTGGCAAGGGAACACGGCCTCTCCCTGAGCTCTTTATCTAAGCAGGAGCAGGGAACACTGGTACCAGGGGTCCAGAGGGGACAGGAGCATGAGTTCTACTCTTCAGACTTATCTACAAGGCAGGGGCCCCTCCATCCAGCCCTGCCACTCTCAGAACCCAAGTCTCCCCCTACCTCTCCCCTCCACACCTCAGGCATTACTGGTTTGTCCAGGGAAGCTCTGGTGAAAAGCCTTGCTCCCTGGCCAGGACCCGATGCTCAGATCCTCTGGCTCCTGTGGACTCCGCCCTCCACTTCAGTGTACTCCCCACCCACCTGCACTCTGCCCTCTTGCTGGAAGAACCAGGGTCTGTTGCCTGCAGAGAGAAACGGTGTTTGCACTCTTTCCTAATCACCTCAAGGGGAGCCCACATGACACCTAGACCATGGGGGGATGGGTATATTCCATCCCATGAGTTGGAACCCCAAAAGGCTTCTGTTACCCTGCCCAAGCTAGCAGCCTCTGTGATTTATGCACAGATTCCTACCTAGTGCATCATGCATGACAGCTTACAACCGGACTATTAAACATTGATCACTCAAAATTTAACATCCCGTCTTCCCTTTGATATTCCCAACTGCTCTCCGCATAAGACAACACCCAGCTCTCTGCAGCTCAGTGTGAGGGAACTTCAAAGTCGCCTTCCTGTCTTCCCCGCGCGGCAGCCCTGGATGCTGCCAGAAAGTCTGTCATGAGGAGGGTGCCCATTGCCCACCAGTTCTATCTTTGGGACTCAGCCCTGCAGGGAAACCTCCCAGATATAAATCCTGGGTGAAGATTCTGGGGTGAACTGAACACTGTCTGGACTCAAGGGCACCTTGACATTCTCTGCAAGCTACCAGTGATAGTTGAAGGGATTTAGATGGACAGGCAAATGGAATGCATTTGTGTCCATGGACCACCTCCTTGCCAGCTCTGACACCTTAGGAAACTGCTCACTAGTTTAATATGCACATTCTTACTGCTCAGGAAAGTTTCTGGAGAGGATTAGGGAGAGACTGGAGGTCAGAGGACCTGGCCCATCTTGGCATGCAGAAGACGCCATTCCATCTTCCCTGTAGGATGAGTTGGTTCTGCCATATGATTTGGGCACAGTTCCAGGAAAGGGGTGCCAGAGACAGTGACTGTGAACTCTCCAGGGGTAGCCATTTGCATAGTCACTGGTAACGGGCCGATCACCCATCAATCACTGCTGTCTTTTCACTTCATCAGCCCCAGGGGGCTGTTTCCTTTTTAAACCATATTAATTAGAATACCTACTGTTTATGAGACCAGCCCCAGGGACAGGCTCTGGGCAAAGCCATTTACCTGGGTCACCACACATCAGCCCATACCTACCTGTAAGGTAGGATCTTTCCTGGGTTGGGTGTGTACATGAGTGTTTTGGAGACAGCAGAGGGACACCTCCAAGAAAGGGTGATGTAGGACTTTAAGCCAGGTCAGGGGGACACTAAAGTCTAACCTCTTATCTACTGTCTGGTTGTACCAGACTCATCTGAAGGCATTCAGAGCTATGTGCACTTGGCATGATAAAGTACATCAGCGCCACCAAGGAGCATGTGCTGGTGTCCCCTAGATGGACAGTGGCACTGTCCTGTGTGCATAGGTCAATCCCTACTCCCCCTTCATGGACCCTGCCGTCTGGCAGGCAGCCAGCTCCCTCCAGGACCCCCCTTACAGGACAGGGTCTCAGGCCTTGATGTTTGCATCAGAAGCCTCACTGGCACAGGTGGGAGGTCCACAGTTCAAGGCATTTCTATTTCATTTCAAGCCATTTCTGAGAAGCTATCATCAGAGTGACAGAGCAGCACCTCTCCCATTCAGTGCCAAGGATGGGTGGCCAGTAGCTTGCTGGGAACCTGATCCAGTGCCATGAAGTGATTGTCCGCAAACTCTGAAAGTGTAGGTCTGGGGTCTAGGGTTGGGTAATACCAGATTCTAAGGTGTTCTTTGCACTGACCAAGAGTGACAGACATTTCCTCTCTTGGAGAAGAGTGCTCATGGCATGAGGACTCAGCCTCCTATCCTGTCCAGGCTGGGTCACTGCAGTGATCTGCAGAGGCACAACCCTCTCAGGGTGGACATCAGACAGTGTCTGCAGTCCCTCTGGCCAGAGCCTTCCCAGTGCCCTTCCACTCTCCCCTTGTTGAGCACTTAAATTGTCATCCTTGCAGCTTTGACTTTCTGCACAATGAGAGAAGGAATAAAGGACTTGGCTTTTGGGTCTGGATTAGTACTTACATCACTGTGTCATTGTCCCTGTGATTTTGAACAATTTGATTATCATCGCCAAATGCTGTCCTTTGTCTGGGAAACGAGGTCAACAGTGTATGACTCACAGGGTCTCCAGAAAGGTTTCATGAAATGGCATTTGGCAGACTACCAGACATCTGGATATAGTAGGTGCTCAGTAAGTTTATAGAAGAGTTGCCAGCTTCTAGATGTGGAGAGATATCCACAACATCTGGCTATCAAAATCTCGGCCTGGGAGCTGGAGGAGGTCTGGGTTTGTCTGGAAGACAGCAGGAAGAGGGCAAATCCTTTAGGCTGGTAGTCCTTCTTAGCCATTATGGATTCTGTAAGCTGGGTGTACACCATCAAATAACATGATCCAACACACCAGGCCAATTATGCGGTCAACACAAAGAAGAAAATCTTGTGGTCCTCCTGGTCCTTGAAGCCCAAGGAAGTGGGCCTCCACTGAAAATCTCACCTTGCCCACCAATGCCTTCCTCTTGGTAGAATCAGGACAAAACCATTAGAGACCTGACCACAGGATCAACTCCAAGTTTAACCCTAGGAAATATAACAAATTGATCCATTATCCCCCCGATTAGTGGTCCCATGAGGCTCCATTTTTAATCACCTATTGCTGCTTCATGTCTCCCAGCCTCTTCTTGTGCTCCCAGAATGCAAGAAGGGGGCAGCTGCCAGCTGACCGTGCCAAGCACTGCTGCCTGAGGTGCTCGGTGCCCTCTCACCTAATGCTACAACCACCTGCATTATTTCTATTTAGCAGTGAGGGCGATTCAGAGGAAAAGAAATAGCCGGTCAGAGGTCTCACGGTTAGCAGCTGTCAGAGCTGAGCTGAAACTGGAGTGCAGCTCCCCAGCCACGGAGCCCTCATCTGGCACTGGCTACATGGAGGCATCAAGCAAAACACTTTGCAGCCATGGCTTCACTGAACCCCCCAACAGCCTCATCAACAGATACTAACATCACCTCCACTTCCGAGGAAACAATCTCCGTGCATCTGAGTCCGGTCAAGGTCACGCATGCAGTACGTTGTGGAGTGGATTTTGAGCACAACCTCAATATTAACCATTCCATTAAGCTTGCAGCTTCAAATTCATTCACTTACCTCCCCCCCAATTTGTAATGACTCTTACGGGAAAGATCTGTGTTAGACACTCTGGGGGGTCACAGAGAAGGCTGTGCCAGGATCTCGGCCTTAAGTCATCGTGTTCCTTGATCTTTGCCTTCATATTTGGGAGAAGCCCTGGCTCTGCTGGCTCTCATCATCTCCTTCCCTGAGGTCACGTGGGCCCTGTGCCTACAGCCCCTTTGGGGACAGCGGAAGACAGAGGAGGACAGGTGCGTGGGAGCCACAGCCATTGAGGCGATGGGAGTCTAGGACTCCTGCTTCTGTCCTGTGTGCCTCCTGCTTGCCTCCCTGCTCTGCCACCTCTGTGCTAGCATCTCTGTCTTTTGGCATAGTTGCCTCCAATAGGACAGGCTAGGCTGTGCCCTGACAACAGTTGGCTTCCAGACCTCAGTGGCTGATGGCAGCCTTGCTGGCCCTCACAGCTGGAGTCACCCGGGCAGGTAGGCTGAAGCAGGCTGCACCTTACTCCTGTTTCTACGACTGCAGGGGGAGGTGAAGTGATTTCCTAAACTGCACACTGGCTCCTGGAGACACAAGCTCGGATGCAACCCTCAGTCACTGTTGCTCGCCTTCCACTGGCCAAAGCGAGTTACCTGGCCTGACTAAATTCGTAGTGGGCTTGGGAGGTGCCACATCATCCCACAAACCCAGAAGGGGAAGAGAATGGGAATATTCGTGAACAGCCCCAGTGACCATCATCGAAGATGATCACAAAATAATATAATGAAACCAAAGAAAGTGTGTTGAGTTCTGGTCACCGAAGACTCTACCTCTGAGAACCTTCTTATCTCTTTGTTCACAAAGGACGCAGGCAATATTTTAAAGGTGTGTTCATTAACTCCCATGTGGCATTTTCTATTTTGTTTGTCACATAGAACAACTATTTATGGAGAGTCTCTTCTGTACTGGGCATATTCAAGCACAGAAAACGTGCCAGGGGACAGAATGACTACATTCCTGCTCTTAAAGAGTTCTTGCTTTTGAGGAAGAGACAGACATTGAACAGGAGATAGAAAACAAAGTAAATCATGAGCTGATGAAATATAAGTAGAGAAGAATTGATAGAAAACCCAAAATGCAGTGACTTTACCGGTATGCATCCATATTCCTGGTTGCATCGCTGGTCTCCTTTCCTGGGGCCCGAAGAGTGTGGCTGTTCCTGAACGTGGCTGGGCATGTTGACAGGAACTCTCTGTCCCCATCTCTTCTATCCAGCTTCGTTGGCTTGCTTAGTCCCTCATCTGGCTCATTTCGCCATCCCACAGCCCAGGGTCCCTTGCTTTTGGACTACTGATCTCTTATCATACAAGATGATTAAATTGCATCCACAGCCCGCAGTGTGTATGTGGTTTACAAATCCTATCTGAGACGAACTCGCTAACCTTCTTGACATACTAACAAGCAGGTGGCATTCATTGTCAAGCATGAGCCTTTGTACTTGCTGTGTGTACCTGATGTGACAGTTGATCCTGACTGTCAACATGCCTAATTTGAGAGATGTGTAGGAACCTAGTGAAATACACCTCTGGGTGTGTCTGGGTGGGTCATCGGGTGTGACCTTGGGGACTGTATCTGGTCCTTGGCTCCTTCCTCTCGAGGTCTTCTCTGTGCTCTGCTCCCTGGATTCTAGGAATGAAGCAGAACCCCCAACCTCATGCCTCTCTACCGTGCTCTTCCTGCCTTGGCACCAGCTGGCCATGGACTGAAATCTCCAAAGTCCTGAGACCTCCCCTCCTTTAAGTCACGGTGCCTCGGATTTTTGTTCCAGCAATGAGAAAGCTGACGGATACAACTGATGTCCTTCACTCCCTGTGGCAACCCACAGCATGGGGCTCGTTCCTATCTCCATTTCCCAGAGAAGGAACTAGATTCCTGCAGGCTGAATGCTGCTCAGGTCACACGAGGCAGAGCAGGGAGAGGAGCAGACAGTCCCCAGCACCACGGCCTCTGTTCTTCGTCTGACTGCAGACGTCCTTCTAAATTAAATATTTATTCATTTTTGAGTTTGCAGTATTCTTTTCTAATTTGGGGCGTGTGCGCGTGTGTTTCCATGTCTCAAGAATTTCATAGACTCTACGGTGCCAAGTGAAGAAAATGGTTTGCTCACTCACCAGACATCTATTATGTGGGAAGCCGGGACCCACTATCAGGGCTGGTGGGAAGAGTTAAGGAGCTGCCACTCAGGAGGGATGATTTGGGGGAAAAGGTTTCTAAATTGAAACACATGTGCTCTGTGTGCGTATGTGTCTCTCTCTTTGTTGGGTCCTTTGTGTAAGTCTAAAAATAAGACAAGCCCTCCTAAAGGCTCAGATCTTTTGCATGGCAGGAACAGTGCTGTGACCATGTGATGGTTTCTTTGTCCTGAGCACCTGACTCAAATGTGTGTGTCCCTGGCTCTGGCACCTCCAAGAATGGCTGCACATCTGACATGAGTGGGTCTAAGTTCCTCTAGTTGGAAGCAGCTGGGAATAGATGTGTGTGTGTTACTGGGAGTTAACCTGGGCTCTCTACCACTGAGCTATGACATTAGCCCTTTATTTTTTTTATTTTTGAGACAAGGTTTTCCTGAGCTGCCCAGGGAAGACTCCAACTTGTGATCCTCTTGCTTCAACCTCCCTGAGTGCTGGGATTACAGCATCTACCACCTTGCCTGGCTGAAACAGGTATACAATCATTCCCTGACTAGAACAGGGAGGCTTTTGCACGTGCTCAAAAACTAGAGTACAGGATGTTCACTGCAGTGTTGTTTCCATAACAACAGTAAAGTCTGGACACTCAGACATGGTCAAATAAAAGAGACGGTACACATGTGTGTGGACTGCACCCAAACCTTGCGATGCAGAGCTGCACTGTGGCTGAGAGGAAGACAGTAGCTATGGAGCATGTTGTAGAGCATTAACCCAGTTGTACAAAAGCAAACACGCGCGTGTCATATAAACCTATGATTGTCTGAGTGTAAGTTGCTGTGACCCTGGGTGCTTCTGAGAAGAGGGGACGGAAGCCAGGGGATTCCTACACTCCATTGTGTATCTTGACTTCTGACTTGAATGCTCTTATATGCACTTATGTTGCACCTGCTTCTAATTTTTTTCCAGGAGCTATCTCTAGCATTCTATATGTTTACCTATTTAATCCACAGGATTATGCCACAGGCTGTAGCATCATTTTATATCTTGTGCTTCATACAACTGAGGCATGAGGTTAGGTCACTTGTCCAAGGTCACTTACCTGGTGAATGGGGATGAGTGGAACTTTTGCTGTGTGGCTTCAATCTAGAGCCTGAATCCTTCATGTCAATGCTGTTAAAGAAAAGAGCTGGTGACCTGCTGAGAAGGGTCTGGCCCTTCTTCTGTCCTCTCATCCTAGAGGCCTTCCTAGGCCTGGGCCCCTCTCTTTCAGCTTCCTGTCTCTCTCTTTGTTGGGTCCTTTGTGTAAGTCTAAAAATAAGACAAGCCCTCCTAAAGGCTCAGATCTTTTGCATGGCAGAAACAGTGCTGTGACCATGTGATGGTTTCTTTGTCCTGAGCACCTAACTCAAATGTGTGTGTCCCCGGCTCTGGCACCTCCAAGAATGGCTGCACATCTGACACGAGTGGGTCTAAGTTCCTCTAGCTGGGACAGATGCACTGCTAGAGGCTAAGGTGCTCAAGGTGGAGGAGATGTCAGGTGCTGGTCCCTAAGTCACACTTGCAGGAGGATCAAGCATGCCAACCATAAGCCCTTTACCTAGCCATGACAGGAGCCACACCCTGCCAGGTCACCTGAGATGTGGACAGGTCTCGATGGCTTTACCTAGCATTGGCCCGACTCTTTTTGTGGCCACAGCTCCTATTCTGTCTGTTCTTTCTGCTACTAAATTCTTTAAAATGTTTCAGATCCCCAAAAAAGTGACTTTAGAGCTCTTAGCATCATTGCTCAGGGTTCTGCCCCTACCTCTGTGAGGCTCATTCATTCGTGGTGACAGAATGGAGCCAGACTCTTCTTGGCTTTTGGACACTTGCCTCTTCCCATCCTCTCCTCCCCTGCTTGGGAACGCAATCCCAGGAACATTTGATGTGGGGAACCATGGGTCCAGGGTCAAGGAGCCCCAACTCATATCCTAGATATGCTAGCAGTCCTTTGAAGGCATCAAAAGCTGAGGCACTGAGCCAGAGAGTCAAGATGAGTCATGGAGTTCAGGGACAAGGGCCACACCCAGAAGGCTCTGGTACCAGGTGTGGGGTTTCCGTTGTTTTGTTGTTAGAGATGGGCCAGGGAGGATCTTAAATGGAAGAGAAATGTGGTCAGGACTATGCTTAAAATAACTGGAAAAAACTCTAGATAAGTGTCTCTTTATAGAGATTATGCATCATTCAGAGGAACTTCAAGTAGCCATAAAAACAGTGAGGTGAATCTATACATGCTCGTGTAGGATCATTTCTAAGATAAATCATCGAGGTTGAAAGTATTCAAGGTATTGCCTAGTGTTTGTAGTATGGTCCTATTTGGGAAGAGTTGTGTAAGTGTGCATGCATGAAGGCCTTCATCCATCCATTCATCCATCCATCCTTCCACTCATCTGCCTATACCTACACCTATAAACATATACACACATACACATTACATAGATATTGTTATGGACATACCATAGACATAACAATACATAAAAAATTATGAACAGCCATTTGCTTCTATGGAGGATGCATTGAGAAGGGGCCTTGCTCTTTTGCTGTACACTTTTTTGTATTGATTGGATTTTAGCTCGTGCATACATTTTTCCAATGTATTAAATAAATATGTATTAAAATTTTTATTCTGCCTGAAATGTGAATGATAGATTGGACAGAGGACAGACCTAGGGTAGAGTGAGCCCTTCCCTGCCTCCATTCACTTGATTAATAGCTTCACCAGCCATCCAGATTTTCCATCTCCAGACTGGGAGTCCTCTTCCTCTCCCCCCGTGTCTAGTCGCTTATCAAGTCTTGCCTGTGCTAGCCCAGAAATCTCTCTCCATTCAGCCCAGAAGAGACAGTGAGATCGATGGGCCAGCAGTGCTAGCCAGAGACAGACGGGAGCATGTATAAATATTTAGCAGTGATAATGGTGACATTTCAAGTCCTTGAGGAAAGGATGGATTATTCAACAAATGATGTTGGAAAAAAAATTAACTCTGATTCTTAGCCCAGTCATAAACTAAAATAAATTCCTGTCAAATAAAAGGTATGTATATAAAAATAAAATCACAAAGGCACTAGAAGAAAATGTAGGTCAATCTTTATAAAATGTGTAGATTCTTTAGGGAGGGCATTTGACAAGATATTATGGAGACAGATCTGATAGGTAAGACAGTATAAACTTACTGATATATGTTGGACTCATAATAAAAAATCAAAAGCCAACATAAAAATGGAAAAACACTTCTAAGAATGTGACATATTAAAAGTGTTAGTAAGCTGAATTGATCAGAAAGCTTAGAAAACAATCAGAAAAAGCTAAACACTCCAGTAGGCAGTTAGGACTATGGAATGAACAAAAGAGAAAAACAAATGATCAGCAAACGTATGCGAAAAGCATGCTGTTTGAGCAAAACTCAAGGCACATTAAAATAGCAATAAGACTTCATGTTTCACCAGGTATTTTTGATAGGAGATAATGTTCCAGCCTGCTCAGGGTTCTGGAAAACTGGCTCATACATCACAGGCGGGTATGTAAATCAGATCAGACTCCACAGGTAATCAACCAGCATATCAAAATCCTCAAAAATGTGCATACCATTAACTCGCTGATTTCACTTCTAAGAGTTTATCTTGAGGAAATAATTAAGGACATCACAATGATGTTCAGCACAGCATGATAGATGACTTCAAAAATTTGGAAAAGAAAATCCCTAAGTTCCCTACAATAAATGATTGGTTAAATAAATTATGGTTCTGCCAAGCAACGTAATTGTATGTGGCCAGTAAAAATGTCTTGGGCTAAAATGCCATTTGTGTATTGTAGGTGAAAGACAGTGTATACAATATAACCCTGTTAGGTTTGCACAAACATCTCCACATAATGGCAGGCTTTAGTGGAAAGCCTAGAATTTTCCATAGAAGCTTTTCTGGATGGAAAAATTATGGAAAATTCTTATTTCCTTAAAATCACTACGAATTTTAAAAAATTGCTTGATAAGCATCAATTTGCTGGAAATGATGAAAAAAATTAAAATGTACCTGCACTTTATCCCAGAAGCTATAGGAATTCCTGATAATGAACTAATCGCAGATATGAGATTGGACAATGGTTCTAAAGTTAATCATAGCATTTCAGAGAATGATGAAAACTGGAAAGAGCTGGAATGTCCCAGACCAGAGGACATTTAAGGAAACGAATGATGAAGACAGTGGAGTCCCCTGGAATCTTCCCCCCTCCATGGAATCTTAAAAATCGAATTGAAGAAGAAAATCTGTTAAAGTAGAAAATACATTCATAGGAATAAGAGGAGGCCAAAGAAGCTATGAAACCACACATGCAAACACATGCCCTTGTTTGAAAGAAACAGAAGATATTAGAAAACACACTGAAGTTATAGGCAAGGGCTTTTGTTTATATATTTTTAAATATTCTGTATTCCACCCATATCCTACATTTTGCTTTTTAAAAAAAATCAGTGAAATATTAAACAGTATAAATAAAATTAAATGACAAAAGACAAAACTAAGAAAATATTACACCATGGCATTTCAGAGTGTTTTCATAGTCTTAACCTATAAAGGGCCCTTATAAGTCAAGGAGAAAAATAGGACCATTTCAATGAAAAGATCTGCGTGGGATATATAAAGACCATTAAGAAAAGGAATACTATCATTTAGTTAGCATATGAATAAGGTTGAATATGCTATAATACTCAAAGGGAGATAGAAGTTTTTGCTCTTTAAATGGGAATCCACTTTTCCAACAACAGGGTTGCTGCTTCTGAGAATGTGGATTTTATAAGGAAGGGGTATCCCCCTTCCACTCAGTAATCCTGGAGATGTAAAGCATTCAGCTGCTCCAGATTGCTGGATCCAAATTCTTGAAAATATTAACTCTTTGCCACCTGCAGTTCAAGTGACAGAAAGATGTACCAAGGAAGCAACCATAGACTGGCAAAAGCAATTTATGGGCAAGCAGGCTCTTTGCAGCCTTGATCAGAATGACAAAATTTGGGGAAGAGTCTAGATAGCTAACAATGAGAATTTTGTCTTCGTTGGCAATCACAGCACAAGTCCACATATGATTATGTGTTCTTCAAAATGCACAAAGCAATTATAGCTGACAGGTCTGGGTTAAGTTTGCTGCAAATTCATTGTTGGCAAAGATCTGACACCGAACCAAAGGGAAGCTTTCTAATAGCCAATATTTATCTCAGTGTGAATATTCAAACACTTTCTTGGCCAAATGTTGTATTTGAGGTCCTACTGCAGGTGCTTCAGAATATACAGTTTTCACCTGATCTTACCTTTCCAAAATCAAAATAATTCTGAGCTCTCAAATATATGACCTTAGAACTTTCCAATACTACTTAAATAATGGAACCCTATGGTGTCACTTAAATTTATGTTCTCAGGGAGCATTGTCAAATCTTTTGGTTAGTTACACTTTTTTTTGAGATAGGGTCTTGCTATGTAGTTCAGGTTGGCCTTGGACTTCCGGTGTTTCCCAGGCTGACTATGAACTTGCTGTGATCCTTCTGCCTCAGCCTCCTGAGTGCCAGGATTCCCAGTGTGCACCACCACACCTGGCTAGTTACACTTCTTTTTAATTGCTAAAAGTCAAAAAACAGTGGAGTATAAAACTATGCATCCTATCATATGGTTTTTAAAAAATATATATTGCTGTAGATTCCTCTAATAGATGAAAGAGACTTAAGGGATATGTCAAAATTTTAACAGTGGGTATTGTTACATGATGAAATTATAGACAAGTTAAATTTTCTCCTCTAATAGATACAGCCGAACTGGTGTTTTTGAAAAAATATCCATCAAAATCTTAATAAATATTGGAATAGTCTTATCTATCTTATTGTGTGTGTGTGATATGAATTTAGGGATGCTCCACCCTAAATTTCATCTCCTGTCCTTTCCATTTTTATTTTGAAACCCTCTCTATGTCACCCAGCTGGTACTCAGAATTGTGATCCACTTGCGCCAGCTAGCTGGTGGCTTATGAGACTCCCTAAAGGCGTACATATATTGAAGGCTCCTTCCCCAGGATGATGCTACTGGGAGGTGGTGGTCCCTTCAAGAAGTGGGGAATAATGCAAGGTTTTTACTGAGGATGTGCCCTTGAAGGGGATAATGGGACATTAGTACCTCTTCTTATTCATTCTCTACTGTTACTTGGCCATAAGGTGAGCAATTTTCTCTGTCATGATACACTATCTTGTCACAGGCCCAAAGCAATGGTGCCATTTGGTCACAGATTGAAATTTTCAAAACTATGAGCCAAAATAAACCTTTTCTCTATATATGTAGATCACCGGAAGCATTTGTTATAGCAATAGAAATTTGAATTTCACAAATACTATTTAGACACAGGCTTCAAATAAAACTATGGTCCTTAGGGCTTGAAGGAGAACTCTACTGGATCTCCCATGATGATTTCAAAGGAGAGATGTCTATTCTAAATTGTATGTGTGCTTGGCCATATGCTTTTTCTCCTCAATTTTATTTGCACTTTTGTTCAGGTTACTGCATGGAAAGTCTCACAGGACATTTTGAGAATGTGTTTCACATGAAACACTTGGAGAATGCTAATGCAATGGAAAATTTCATTCTTAAAACTGAAGGAAAATACAAACATCATTTCCAGGGTGGTGGCAGTTTCCTGGAGAGTTCTGACCTTTCACAGCTGGGAGCTGTGCCTTAGAAGAGTGATAGCCACAAACATGTGCGGGGCCGTGTGCTGCAAGGGAACTCTTCTGTCCTTTAGGGAGGCCACTGTGGCCCAATGTGACCTCTCAAGATGGGTGGCTGTTATAGTTGATTGCTATATCCCTCAAAACTCATGTGCTGGTGGCATGGTGGCCAGCTGAGGGCTTTCTGGGAAGTGATTGTATATCATAAAGGCTCTAACTATCTGAGGATTAATCCATTCATGAAATCATAAATTGGTGGCATTATTGGGGTGGAAATAGCAGGAGAGGCCTGGATGAAGGGAATGGAGCATGGAGATGTAACTTTGGGGACTGATCCATCTACAGTCTCTTCCTTTGGGGGTCTTTCTTTTCTCTCTCTTTCTGTGCTTCCCAGCTGCCATGAGGTGAGCAGCTTTATCCACCACCTCCACTTCTACGGTGTTCTACTCTAACACAAGCCTAGAGCAACAGAGTCAGCTAACCATGGACTAAAGCCTCTGAAACCATGAGCCAAAATAAATCTCTCCTCCTCCAAAATGACTGTGTCAGGTGTCTGGTCACAGTGATAGAAATCTGACCACACAATGGCCCACAACGTAAATGCTTATGGAAAATTCACGGAGGTAGTAAAACTGAGTTCCCAGATATTAGTCTCTGAATTCGCCACTGGGTGTTCAGTAACCCCAGAACTCTCCTTAACGCTCAGAAGATAATTTAGAGGAATAAACCCCAGCCTGAAAGCCAGCACCAAAGCTTATTCATGACTTATTCATGCAAATATTCTGGGTAACCTTTGTGAGCTCACTTCTCTCTGAATCTCATTTACTTCCTATGTACAATTAAAGACTTTATTAGCGCAGAAAAGCAACTTGGTTGCATCCTGCTTGCCAACTCCAATAAATTGATGAGGCTTCTTGGAATGGGAGACTGCATTCCTGCTCAGGAGAAACCAAGTTGTGATAGATTGCTAATGTCTGCCCTGGGCATAGATGGGAAGACTAACATCACTTGTGCCCTTCCTTGGCCATCTTAGAGTCGAAGAATATGCAAACCCTCTTTGAAGATGACCATATTTTAGAATGAATGCACAGGACTCAATCCTCAAATTTAGTTTTGTTTCCTAAACTCTGGTGATCTTTTGCTTTGCTCTTCTTTTTTTCTTTTAATTTTTCAAATTCCATCCCTTTCATCTATGGAGATTCTAAACTGTTAGCTTTTGGTCTCTGCAACAGCAAAGTAGTGGTTTTCTATAGCAATCTTTTTATATTCTTTCTGTCTTTCACTCTCTTGCCAAGGATGAAATTGTTTTTACTAAAAGAGAAAAAAGGAAAAAATACATATGTAAAAATCACATGTTCTCTCCATGTGCAAAAATCATGTGTTTGGCAGCAAGAACATTTTTCTGAGGCCAAATTGCATTTTTCTTCTCTTGCAAAACAAGCAGGAAAAAAGTCTTACTTTTCCAGAAAGGGGTATTGAATTATTGGCTCTTGTCAGTCATTGCTGCCAAGGGACCTCTTGTCCTGGAAACTCATGGTGCTGGGAGACCAAAATTCCTGGTTACGGTGGGGTCTCCTGCTTTGCATTGGGGCTGAACTACCATCATGGCTATCAGAGAGGGCTTGATATAGGAGACAGACAGAACAGAGAAGCTGTAACAGCTATGTGACCCTGTGCAGAAGCCTGAACTTTTCTGGGCTCCCTGCTCCTCAGAATGAAAAGTGCTATAGTTCTGTAACCCTGTATTTAGTTAGTCATGCTGTACAACCATATTCCAAGAAACTAAACACGCAAAGGTTCCTGTACTCAGGAAGCTGATATTTTAGTAGGGAAGGGCAGCTTGGAAGGTGGGTGTTAGGGAAAAATAGACAAGTTAATACTAAGTTAGTATCAGATGGTGCTAAACACTATGCAGGAAACCTGACCTGGCAGAAGAAAAGGAAATTCTGGAGTAGGAATGCTGGTATGGTTTATATTTAGATGTCCCCCCAAAGCCTCATGCACTCATAGATGGGGATTTTGGGAGGTTCTTGGATCACAAGGGTGTGATACTCAGCAGTAGCTGAGTCCAGTGAAGAATTTATAGCTAAACATGATATTGGGTGTGAAGCTGGAGGAGGAGGTAACAGGGGACGCGGCCTCGAAGAGTCTCTCTCCTTCCTCCTTCCCGTGATCCCGCTCTGCTTCCTGCTGCCACACCATGAGCTGTTTCTCCTCTATCCTTCCCTCTGCCATGCCGTTTCTGCCTTGGATCTAACTCCTAGGGATTGAAGCTTCTACAACTATGAGCCAAAAATACCTCTCCTCCTTTAATCTACGCGTGTCAGGTACTGTGTCTCAGTGAGAGGAAATAACTAAGACAAATGGCATTTCAAGTAACATGTTCAGGGGAAAATCCACCAAGAAGAAATGAGTTCGGCAGGTGAGGATGAGGAGATAGAGTGTGGTGTGTCTACCCAGCGTGGGGAAATGGGGTTCTGGGGAGAAGAACGGCATCACAAAGCCCCAGACGGAAATGTGTTAGAGGCATCCGAACAGCAGGGAAAGCCATGGACTGGGGCAGTTCGTGGCAGAGAAGGACAGGTGACAAGAAAAGACAGATGTGAGATGGGGGTGTAGGGTGAGGGGGGTCCAGCAGCCCCAGGACCTGGTTAGGACTTGGGCGTTTGCTCTGAGTAAGACAGGGAACCCAGGAGTGATGGTGATCTTACAAGGATGGGGTGGCAAGGGCAGAGGGGGGGAAAGAACTATTGCTCTGAGAGACGGTATTAACTCTCCAAGCAGTGCTCATGAAGGTTGGGGAAAGTGCAGGGAATCTGGGCACGTTTAAAAAGCCCGGCTGACCAGAATTGCATAGAAATTCATGGGATAGTGTGAGAACAGCCTTGTCCCAGTACCTACATGTGGTAGACACTTGGGTAAGGTTGAGTCATTCATGTTAGTCCCTTGGCTGGGGCTGGGGAGCTCCCCCTAGGGTACTGTTATTCATCCTAGTAATGTCACCTGTATCTTACTCCACACATGCTGCCAATATGCAGGAGAGTGCTTGATTCTGGGCAATTTGCAAACAACAGACATTTTCTTCACAGTTCTGGAAATTAGGAAGGATAATTTGAAGGCTCTGGCCTACCTGATGCCTGGGGAAGAAAGCTCTCTGTTTCCAAGGTGGTGCTTTGGACTGCATCATGTGTGCACGATGCAAACAGCACCTTGCACCTCTTTTATAAAAGCACTAATCCCCTTTATGAGGGCTCTGCTCTCAGGACTCAGTCACCACCTCAATAAAGGCTTTCCTCCTTAACATTCCCACACTGGCGCTTATGCTGCACCAAACAAATTTTGGGGACATGAGTTCTTCCGATGCAAGGAGCATGGTGCACACTTGCTCGGCAAGGTGGGACTGGAGAGGGGACAACATAGGATTCAGCATGCCAAGGACTCCTGGCCAGAGTGGGATCAGAAAGAGAAGTAAGGGGTGCAGAGTCCAACACTTAGGTATTTGGTTTCTCCAAGGAAAGCTTGACAAGACCCTTGAAGAGGAAGCTGGTTGACCAGTTCTATCACTGTAGCATGAATGTATTTGGGTTGAAATGAAGCGATGGAGAGATTTTGTAGAAGGCAAACTACTGTCCCCATGGCAGAGTCAGGCTGTATATGATGTCATGGCACTAATGTGACTTGGCACTGCTTTTCCCTGTCATCAGGTCCACCATCCAAAGACGGTGGCCCTGGGTTCGTCAAGTGCTAACCAGTGTGGGCCACCATGATGGCACTTGGCTGGTGTTGCAAACGTTCCTGAAGAGGAGCAGCAGGGAGAGGATCCAGGAGCCATGGCCAAGCGCTGGCACCTCTGTGAGGGCACAGAGAGGTCTCAGAACTGGGGTGTCCACCTGTGAAGTTGAAAGGCCAACACGTTAGAGATCTGGGATGAGCAGAGAGGGTTGTACTGGGCCAGGTGCCCTGTGCTCAGCAAGAGGATTTACACAGGAAATTGTTTCAAACATCCTAAAGGATTGACAGCTGTCTGAGTGTTTCATGGCCTGGGATTCTGCCCCTTGGAAGTGATCAGGTGCCTCCTGAGACCTGTGATCTCAGGGCCCTTGTTTGCATAGAGGCCATGTCCAGGGAAGCACAAGCCCTCAGAGGTCCTGTCAGAAGCCACAGGAACAAGCCCTTGAGGTGCCAGCCATCTGATGACCTAGCCTATGCCCACCTGGGACAGTGCTGCCAGTCCTGACTCTTGTGGGGCCCTGCGGTCCCTGCCTGAGAAAAGAGCCATGATGAATTATTGATACCTTTATCTTTTATCAATCTCACAGCTGGCATCTTGCCTGTGTATTGGAGAAGCACACAGGCTGCAGCCCAGAGGGAGAGGACGGAGCCTTGCTCCACATGGCTTGTGGACATGATGAACTACTAACCCTAAGGCGCCTCAGTTGCCTTTTCTATGAAGGGAGTCCTGACAGCATCTACCACTTAGGGCTTTCAGGAAGACTGGAAGACATGCGCATGCGCAGGGCTGGCACACAATCAGATGCAGTAAATAGAGGTGTCATGATTACCCTCCTCACCATCATCATCTTTCTCAACTCCTGCAACAACCCCAGAGCTGGTTACCCTCCCCGACACGGAGCAGGCTGCCTGGTGCTTGGCTGATGTGCAGAACCAGCAGAGCTAGGTGGAGAGCTCATGCAGACCTAACTCTAAGGCTGAACGTGGCCCACGGCACCGCACCTCCCATTGATCTCAGGGTTCCACAGGGGCGTCACCAGCGCCATGTGGCTATGCAGGCCCGATCTGTGGTTCTCTGGAGCACTCAGGTTAGGGATTTCCTGGATTACTGCTGCCTCACGATTCTCCTTGTAGGACAGCTTTGGCAGCTTATCTAGCGCTCTGTTCACTGTTCCAAGATGGGGACCCCAGGTTGCTTCCCTCTCAGTAATCTTCAGTCCACTTCACCAGGCCTTACCTGAGTTGAGTGATGAACAGTGTGAAGGAGCTGTAGGTCCTTGAGTTGGGGACAATTTAGTGAGGCAGGTGGGAGTAGATGCCGAGAAACAAACTCCAAACTGTCCCATGTGTGGACATGGGGGAGGGGTAGCTCATTTCAACGTGCCTGGACCCCTTCCCCCAGGGCCCTGGGAAGCAGAGACCAATGTCTATTTCACAAACAAGGACTTCAAGAGTGCCCATGACTTGCCCAGCTGACCGGGGTCTGTGTGCCAAAGCCCCCACAATCCTGTGGCAGATTCCCCAGCTCTATCCTCTGTGTCTTGGGTCCTTAGCTTTTGGGGCATCCTCACTGGAACATGAGCTAATGGACAGGGACCTCTGGGAGAGGAGAAAATATAAACTTCCATCAGATGGAAGCCTGGGTGTACCATTTGTAAACTTGTGATCTTTCTACACCATTTTGAGCATCAGTGTCCTCTCTGTGAAATGGGCTTAACAATTCTGCTTCACAGCATCCAGGTGATAATTAAAAGGTCAGGTGCGGCAATGTATCTTGGGGAACTGGTATGCTTAGTGCTCAGTGCACCACGGCACCCCGTGCCTGAGAGCCCCAGCCTGCCATGCCACACGGAATGCCAGGCTTGGGAAAGCAGCTCTGAGCCTGTGCTGTCTGGTGAATGGATCCTTTCTTCTCTCCTCAAGAGCATGCCCTGTGCCCATTCCTTGTGACTGTGGGGACCTTTCTGTACCCATGCATGAGTATCTTCTCCATTCTCTGTGACTGCTGTGATGCAGACAGCACCAGACTCCAGCTCTCCTCCTGCTGATGGTCTTTAAGGCTGTTTCCATTTTGACTTCCTCACAAGACTGCAATCAACAGACTTCCACTGAGCTCCTCGAGCCCCTGCGTGTGTGTTCCTAGAGAAGTGAAATCACTGGGGTGCAAGGCGTGTGCATTTAGACTTTTAATGGCTAAGCCAGCCCCGCCCAGCCAGCTCTGTGTGGAAGCCCACCTGTGGGTATAGCTCCAGCTGCTCACCAGTCCTGGGGGCCGCTTCAGGCCTTGCCTTCCTCAGCAGCTCTGAGGCACCAGTACAACTAATTTCCTCCTCACCCAACAGACCCCTTTTCCGCTGATGTCCAGTTTCACCATATGGTGGACGCTGCCACTACCCAGCTTCCTATCCCAGTCGCTAACTCCACTCAGTCCAACTGTGTCGTCTATATTTTCAACAGAAGTGGCAAGGGAGGTCAAGAAGCATCGTGCAGCACCGAGAAATAACTGAATTCACCATTTCCTGGAGGTTAGAGTTGAAAGCCAGATTCCTCCTATGGAGATACGAAGCTTTAAAATATGGCCATTTAAATTTTTAAAAGATAAGTTGTCATTAACCCTGGTCAAAATCCTCCCTCTCTCCCCCCGTTTTGAGCACACTGATCCCACTTTTCTGGCCACTTTCTGAAGTAGTTCTGGAAGACCTCTTTCGTGAGTGTCTGTAGTTGGACTTCAGTAGTTGCCCCAGGGTCCTGAATCCATTAGAACTCTCTTCAGCAATTTCTGTCAAATGAAAACACGATGGTGACTCCTTGTCTACCATTTCAGTGGATCTGGAGCCCTGTGACCTGTGGCTCTTCCCCAGGGTCAAAGTGACCACAAAACTAAATGCTCTGCTTCATGGGCCTCCTGGTCTCCTGGTCCTGAGGTGAGCAGCAGAGGGGGAAGAGTCAGACTTTTCTAAAGCAAAAGGAAAAAGCTTTTGGGGAGACTCCCCGTGTTATGTCACTCTTTCTTCCTTATGGGCTGAGAAGCAGGAAGGGGGTGGTGGGGACTGGTGTTAAAGTCGCACTGCTGTGTGCTGGGCCTCTCCTGGTGTATGTTCTGGACACTGCCTCTTTGCAAGGACCCTGGGGCCAAGTTTATTGGCTCTGCAGCCTTCCTGTGTGTGTGGCTTTGGCATTTACAGGCAGGAGAAGGATGAGGTTTCCAGGCCTGGGCTGTGCAGCAGTGGCGAGCCAGGGCCGGGCACGGAATAGCTGGCATTTATGGTGGGGTTTGCAGTGAGATGTGATGTGCAGCTCCAGTCTAGGCTGGAAATGTCACCCCACCAGGTACAAATGGAGAGGCGAAGAGTGGAGGACCTATACCCTCTGTGCACCTGGGCTGTGCCTCAGTTGGCTGGCAAACAGGCAAGAGCCGTTGGCTGCTCACCTGCTCTGTTTGTGTAGATACTAGAGACTCAGGGCAGGCGGGGTGGGCTGCAGGAGCTGAGACGGGACAAGGCAGCAGAATCAAAGCCACGCAGATGGGGCAGGGGCACACAGAGGGGTCACCCTGCGTCCTGGGGATGCCTGGCAGTGATGCTGTCCCCGGCCAGGGCACTTGAGCTCTGAGTCTTCATTCTTACACTGAGAAAGTGAGAACAGCAGGTTGACTTCATGGGATGCTGTGACACTTTGATGATATAATATATGAAAATCCTCTGGCTTAGGAAGCGCACACTCTGCCCTGGTTCTAACTGCACCACTGCCACAACAGTGAACCGTTATATAATGCAAGCCCTGTCCTTCTAGCTGAGGTGGCCTGGCTCGAGCCAGCGAAGACCTCCTTTCCAATCTTCTCTTTCTTCTCCTGACACAGGGACATGGAGCAGGCATAGCACTTAGGCCTGGAGGGTACAACTGGAGAGTGCCGGCCTCCTGTGAGGGATTCAGCTCCTGGCTGGAGCCCGCTTTAAGGAATGACACTGCTTTCCACCAAGCTGCAGCCAAGTCAGGCGTGTCAGCTGCTTATCACAGTTTCAATGCATTGCTGTCAGCCCTTTATCATGAAAATGTTCAGTGTTCAAATGCACGTGAAATAGGGCAGCGATGCCCCCTCACACCTATCACCCAGGAATGATTAACATTTGCGGTTCTTTTCCCACCCGTCTGTCTGCTTTTCTTCTTTCTTTGTCTCCTCTCCTCTCGCCTCCCTCTTCCTCTCTGCTTCCCTCCCCTCTCCTCTCCTCCCTTCCCTTCCCTTCCCTTCCCTTCCCTCCCCTCCCCTCCCCTCCTCTCCTCTCCTCTCTTCCCTTCCCTCCCCTCCCCTCCTCTCTCTTCCCTTCTCTCTCTTCTTTCCTTTACATCTTCCTCTCCTCTCTTTTCCTCCTCTTCCTTCTCTCTCTCTGCCTCACTCTCTCCCTCTCTGCTGAAATAGATAAATCAAACCCCAGACTCTGTATCATTTACCTTAAATCCCCACCCTGAAATACTAATGCTTAAAAGAAATTAAAGGATAGAAGCCTCCCATTATCTTACCTCATTAAGTGACAGAATGTGCAGACTGGTCATTAGATAATATTAAAATTAAAGTAAACCATCATTTTTAATACCATCTAACAATCTCTCTACACATTATCTTGCTTAATCCTCCAAACAACCATTTGGAATTTAAAAAGCACCACTGATCCTTTCCTTCAGGTGAAAGTCAGAGGGAAGGGACCATGAGGTGACTTGTGCTCAGTCCACCTGGGTCACACGAGTACCTACAGCACAGCTCCTGCCGCCGAGCCTGCTCACTTCGTTATGCCATTGGGAAATTTTATTCTGCTGTTTCTTGGTCCCAGGGTCATTGGAGGTTCTTGGGGCCCAGGTACAAACCAAAGAGTCTTCACCACCTTGGCGTTCACAGCTGCCACACTTGCTCACCAGGGTCTGGTCCCAGGAGCCGAAGCTCCAGCATGGCCTAGGAGAAAGTGGGAAGTGCAGAAACCCAGCCTCACCCCAGGCCTGCAGACTCAGAGTCTGTGTTTTAATAAGATCCGAGAGATTCATTGTTGTGTACAGGGCTGTTTGCAAAGTGCTGTACTAAGTGTGGTTCTCAGCCTGGCTGCACATGCAAATTCCCTGGGGAGCTTTGACAAGTGTGAGGTGGAAGCCCACCCTGAGCAAAGAAACCAGACCCATGGAGCATGTTTATAAGTTCTCTGCACAGCCTGAATAAGGAGCTGCCAGCACAGTCAGATTATTTTAGGAAAAAAGGGGCTTCTTGAGACAAAATACCCAGCAACTACCTAGAATGCAGTAGGCGCTCAATTAATGTTCTCCACAGGTTTCCCTTGGCTGTCTGAGTCTTGTTCCCCAGACCCCCCACACTGTTGTGTACTTGGGTGGTTCATTCCCTCTCCCTGGTCCAAAGCCACTCTTGGGCCACCCGAGCTTCTGAATGGAGTGCTGCTCTTTGCTGGGAAACCCCAGGACTGTAAACTTGGGGCCTTTCCATGGGAAGCCAGGCTGCAAGAAAGACATAAGCTCCCCTTTCCTGACCCTGGATTGCTGAGCTGGGCTGAGAGCCGCAAACAAAAATAAATAAATAAGGGGAAGCTCAGCCATGTGTGCAAAGTGGTTTTTTTTTCCCCACCATGGCTGGATTGCCGTCCAGACGTTATCTCACCCTGCTATCTCACCCCAGGTGACGAAGCCCAGGCAGGTGCCACCAGCAAGGCTCCCAGGGCAGAAGCTGTGGGTTGAGTCACTAGCCAGGTGGGAGAAGGACTTGACCCAGGGCCCTGGGCAGAGCAGCCTGGGTCCAGACGGCCCCACTCCAGTGGCTCTGGGGACAGGAATGTTTTCCTGCTGGCCTCAGGATTGGCAGAATTCCATGGTGGCGGGTGGGCCGTGTGAGGTCCTCTTCTCCTCCCCTCTGGCAGGCCACCGGGACACTCTGCATGTGGCTGTTTACAGGGCTGTAAATGAGCCACGGCCCATGGGGGAGGCTGCAGAGGGGCCAGGACCTTTCCACGAGAGCCAGCAGGACTCAAGTCTCCTGGGGAGGCTGTACTTCATGCCTTCCCCACGCAGCAGTTAATGGGGTGGGAGGCAGCTCTCCCCAGGCTTATAAAGGGGGAGACTGAGGTACAGACCAGGGAAGGACTTCTCAGGGCCACACAGGCTGCTGGGAGCCTGCAGAGCCTGTGTTTGCACAGAGGCACAAGACTTGGGCCCAAATAGGACCGTGGTAAATGCCCACACATGCCACGGGACACCGTCCCTTGCCCCCAGACCTTGTCTGTATCCTCAGGATGGGAAGAAGTAAGGCCAGCAGGCAAAGTATGAGACAAGACTCAGGCAGGGGGCAGGGCTGCGGCCCTAACTTGTGTGCTGGGTGGGAACTCCAGCGACCCGCTCTACTCTCCGAAGTCTCTGATTTGTCACCTTGTCTATGCTCGAATCCCACAGGTGGCTCGGAGGAGTCTGGGTAAGGAAGTGGTGGGTTTTGATTTTTGAAGACAAGGTATCGCTGGGTAGTCAGGCAGGGCTTGAACTCACTAAGTATTCCAGGCTGGCCTCAAACTTGCCGTGATCCTTCTGCCTCAGCCTCTTGGGTATGTGCTGCCATGATGCTTGGCTAGAGAATGGGTTCTGAGGAGCTACCAGATGCCAAATCTGGCTACAGAGCTGATGAGTGGCACACACAGGGCACACACGCCATTGTGCCTCCCCATGGACTCTGGGGTGGTGTTACTGCTTGATCCCAGCACCTCCCCCTGAGGATGTGGACAGTTCTCAGGGCTCTTCTCCATGCAGGCTGCTCCAAGGAGCCACTTCCAGCCTCCCAGAGCCTGCGTTTGTGCATAAAATCATCGCCCATCCTTGGAATATTGGTGAGAGGCTCCTGCTTCAGAGCCTGGCATTTCCAGCGAGAGCAGAGCTTGAGGGAAGAGGAATCAGGAAGCCAGGAGCAGTGGGTGGAAGGGGCCTCAGGCAGGGTAAAGGTTTCTGGGCTCTGAATGAACCCTGGGCAGGGAGGGCAGCCCTTGAGGTGTTCTGGCCATGGGTGGGTGTGCAGAACTCAGAAGCCCCGTTTGCCCAGCTACTGCCTGGCATCAGGAACTTTGCTAAGCTTCTCATTCTGCATGCACAGAGGTTCTGTGGGGCCCATAGCATTATTAGCTCACTTTCCATATAAAGAAACTGCGGCTGGGAGAGGTTATAGCTTCAAATGTACAGTGTTGATGGTGGCACTCAAGTTTTCCAGGTCCTACAGCCTGCATTCTCCATGTGGCTGCACCTGTCCCCTGAGCAGGGCTGGCCCTGGAGGCAGATCTGCTCCTGGCCAGCATTCTGGAGCACGACTGTGTTGATACAGCCTGATGAGGTGCACAAGAGGCTGTGGAGGATAGAGTGACCCACAGAGCTCTTGGGACAAGGCAAAAAGCAGGGTTCATGTGCACACTCCAGGGCTCCCCAGATAGCTAATAGAGTACTTGCTTTGACCAACAAAATAATTGCACTTCATTTTGGAGTAACTGTTAATGTTGTTTGAAGTGGGAGGTGTGTAAAATATATATTCAGTTTCTCTTGAGAAACCAGCTGTGTTGGGGACCCTGGGCCTGGGTTTCTGGGCCACCTGAGCAGGCTGCTGGGCTGTCTCCTTGCTTCTCTGCTTCTCCAGTCCCTGGAGAATTTGGGTAAGGGTCCCTCAGCAGAGCTTGGGCAGTGGGGTAGGAGTCAGCTTGTGGCCACTCTTACAGCGGTGTAACCTCAGGGAACTCTGCTCTCTGGGCTTCAGGGCATCTATGACAAGGTGTGGGGGCTCAGGGGGCCTTGTGACTCAAGCTGGGAGGTGCAGGACATACCCATTGGTGTCACTCCGGGGGTCATAGGAAGTGCCTTGTATCGGGCCCTTGCATGGTGGTGACCGAGGGGAACCAGCAAGTCTGCGAGTCCTTGAGTGTGTTGCACACTTAAAAATGTGGGTAGCCCGTGACCGGCGTTAGCCCTTGAGGGCAAAGCCTGACCTTGCTGCTCAGCCTGGCCGAGGCCATTGTTAAAGAAAGAAGGGAAACTTCCTGCATGCATGAGTGGCTTTGCAGGTCCTGGTGGACCAGGCACATACGCGTACACACGCACACGCACACACATATACACACATACGCGCACACACACACACAGACACAGAGAAACAACTCAGGACAACAGCCTGGGCGGAGACTGAGAGAGGTGATAGGGTAGTGCTGGGCACGGGACTTCTTCCCTCGGCTCTCCTGGAGGGGTCCCAAGACCTGCTGGGCTGGGTTATCTTCCAGCCCCATCACGGCAGCAGGGGCCACAGTTAAATTTAAGTGTTCCTCCATCCCGCCCCCCCCCCCCCAGCCCCAGCATTTTCCATGCCTTTTATGGATTTCTGAGGAATGATAAAATGCAGCTGTTTTGGCTCCTGAGCCAATGAAAGAATAAAAGATGGCCTGAGTCTTCTCAGGGGAAATCAGCTACTTAGTTATTTATTTGCCTTGGAGGCCTCTCTCCAGGTCTGTAATGTATGCGCAGCCTCCCATCCTGCCCCTCCATCCCTCCGCTCGCACCTCAACCCACTTTCTGGAGATTTCTGTGTAGACACACTCGGAAGCCTTTGAGGAATATGGAGCAGCTCCTGTGCTTGTCTTTTCTCTTCTGAACACGAAGGGAAGGGCACCCTGTGCCTTGCAGGACCGTGGCCTGTCAGAGGAGATGCTGCAAAGCCTCGGGCCTGGCATAGTGACACCATCTGCTTGTCTGTTCGCCAACCTTTCTGGTTTTCTGCAGGTTTAAAAATTCCTTGAAGCAAACTGCTAAGTGCTCTTCCTGTTTCTTCTTCCTGCAGCATGTGGCCTTCTTAGACACAGGGACATGCAGATCCATGGGTTCATATCTGCCTTATGGTTACCTGAGACCCATATGGTCACAGTTATGGCATTGCATTATGGTTACCTGAGACCCATATGGTCACAGTTATGGCATTGCATTGAGGCAGGGCCCTGTTCAGAAGTTCATGAAGTGAGTGCGGATTAACATTATGATGTGTGACACAAGGACGGGACTTTGCCACCGATTCTCACATCTGGAGAAGGCCAAGCTTTAGGAGGTCCAGATGTGCCTGGTGGTCACTGCTTTCTGAGCTGGGCTTCTTTCATCAGGACGCAGGCTTTGCTGGCAGGAAGTGCAGGACTGGAGGATGCTGGGAGCAGAGAGGAGGCCCAAGGGTGCACATGCACATGCAGGGGGGATACACTGCTGTCCTTTAGGTGTTCCGGCCTCCCAGGAGGCCATGCAGCAACTCTAGGTCAGGGATGCCAGGCAACTCTTATCCCGGACAGTCCCGCCCACTTGTCATCATCAGCCACATGAGGCCAATAGGCTTCCTCAGGGCCTCTACTGTGTGTCCCACACTAGGGCTGTACACAGTGGGCAGAATTGTGTCCCCTGGGGAGAAAAGCCCCAGGCCTAACTCCTAGCACCTGTGGCATGAACCATTCCCTTCTTTGGAAATGGGGCCTTTGCAGATGCCATGAAGAGAAGGAGCCTGAGATGAGATCATCCTGGATGCAGTGAGGGCCCTGCAGCCCGTGACTGATGTCCTAATAAGGAGAGGGAGCCCAGACCCAGGGAGTAGGGGGAAGCCACTAGAGGATGCAAAGAGGTTGCTGTGATGTGACTACAAGCCAAGGAACGCGCAGGGTGGCCGAGGGCGGCCAGTCCTAGCCAGAGGCAAGAAGAGATGAGCCAAGACACCCCTGGGCCTTGGGACAGAGTGCAACCTGCATAGGATCGTAGTGCTTTCACTTTGAACTTCAGGCCTCTATGACTAGGAGAAAATAATCTGTCTTTAATTAAACTGGGCATGGTGACATAGGCATATAATCCCAGCACACTGGGAGGCTGAGGCAGGAGAATCACAAGTTCCAACCCAGCCGGGGTGATTTAGCAAGTTAGTGAGACTGTTTCAAAAAAGAGAGAGGGGGAAAAAGAGCTACAGACATGGATTGCTCAGTGCAAAGGCTCATTGGTTATTTTCAGTCACCATGATGTTGGCCATGTGTTTAAACATCCCCAGGGAACTGATATATTGCAGAGAATTAAAACAGTACCTCAGACAATCCCTGGGGGGTGTT
The DNA here is from genome assembly GCF_034190915.1 of Cavia porcellus. Lineage (NCBI taxonomy): Eukaryota > Metazoa > Chordata > Mammalia > Rodentia > Caviidae > Cavia > Cavia porcellus. Next base: position 35,803,612 of record NW_026947511.1, on the reverse strand, counting down.
TGAGCTGTTTTTGGGGTGAGGGAAGCGATGATGCTTCAGGGTGCCCTGCATAAACCTGGTCAGCAGTGCTGCCTGAAGGCGGCATGCACTGGGCCCTGAAAGATGCTGAGCGTGGGGAAGGTCTGGGTTCCTGATGGGGCAGAGTCTCAGAATAGTTAAGAAGGTCCCGAGTGTGTGCTCATGGCAAGATAACAGAAAACACAGCAGCCATCTGGGCCTCATGGGGGAAACAGGCTGTACTGCTCATCTATGCAGCAGAGAGGTCCAGAGCTGCGTCCTCAGGAGAGGACTGCTCCCTTCAGGGCCCGGTGTGCTGGGAGGGCGAGAGGAGAGAGCCTTGGTCACTCTCGTGCACCCAGGGAGAGAACTGAGCTTCCGGGCCCAACACGTGGGTCTCAGAGGTGCCAGGCAAAGAGCAAAGCGCACTGGGAGAAGGCAGCTTCCTCTGTTGGTGGCCTAATATCAGGGACCTTCTGAAGGAGGTGGTAGGTGTGGCTTATGAGTGTGGTATGGGAGGCCCCAACGGCCCTGGAGCAGGGGCAGTGCGACATGTCCATGGCATGTGTGCAACAAGAAGGTGGGGATGGAGTTGGGGTGTTCGAGGGGCTGGGGGGCTGGCTGGGTACTCCAGGGACAGGAGACCCGGCTGAAAGGTGGATCCCAGAGTGCTTTGTGATGGGGTGGGGGTCACTGACAGGAGTGGGTCACTACTGCCACCCACGCGTCTTCGGGAACCTGCGTGCAGCCAGAGGGTGGCCTGAGGCTGTCAGCTCTCTGTGGCAGGGGCGAGGTGAAGCTTGTCCTGTGGACCCTGCCTTGCCTGGCAGATGGAGAGACATCTCCACATATGCCACACGAGAGGGTGCATGAACACACACACATGGATGAAGGCATGTGTGTACATTCACATGTGTGCACACACACACCCCTGCAAAGGCACAGGGCACAAAGCAAACACACAGGGAGGGATGCACAGACAACTCATGGAGACGCACATACACAGGAGCACACAAGTTTGCCGCGAGCCCTGTCCTGCCTGCCTCCCCAACCTTGTACCCTCCCCTTCTCTTCCCCAGGGTCAACTCTGGTTCAAGTTCACCTAATTCCCTCCTCACGGGGAGGGCAGGACCCAGTGGCCAAGATGGGGGAGCAAGACTCCAAAGACCCAGAGACATCCTGCGCTCCTGCCACAGGCAGACAGACGCTTAGTAACAGGCAGGGACAGGTGGCTGGAGAGACCGACCCTCAGACCCAGCAAGGGAGGGAGATTCTAGAGCCATATGTCAGTACAGACATAGGTGTTCATCGACACACACACCGATCACACGGACACCCACAGGCACACAAACAAGGTATACACATATGCAAGACACGTGTGTGGGCACACAATCCCAGCTACACAAAAAAGACACACACAGACACACAGACACACAGACACACACACACACACACACACACACACACACACACACACAGACACACACACATACTCAGAGCCAGGTCGACACAGGCAGCCCAGGCAGACAAAGAGGCTTTGAGAGTGGCGGCCTGCCCCGAACCCAGACATCCTGGCTTTGCAGCCCCCCTAGGAGCCCTCCGAAACGCCAGGAGAAATTCCTGGGATATTAGCTAAATTTCAGACACAAACATTCCGGCCGCCCTCTCCAGATGTCCTGTTCTCAAACGCCCGCACAGCCTTCCCTGAGCTGCCGTCACCGGCCCCCACCCTGGCTCCTAGGAATGTTGCCTGTGGGCTCCAGGAGGGGCCCGGAGAGGGGTGAGGGGGACATGGGCAGGGAGAAGAGGTCACTCTGGACGGGGGAAGCAGACACTCTCACCACACTGGAGCAAGAAGGGCCAGGTAGAGGCGGGGCGGGGGGAGCTGCTGGTTTAGGGTAGAGTTACTGCCCAGGGCTGGAACTGAGCAGGCCCGCGGGTACAGACTCAGAAACCCTGGGGTTGAGCTCACCGCTGTGGTAGAGGCATGGGTCACTGTAGAAGACCTTGCAAAAGTAAGGAGCCTGGTGTCCCTTTGTAGCTACTCTGGCCACCAGCTAGCACTAGGCACATGCTCTGCCCTTCCTTCCCCAGGGCCTTTGCACACTCTCATCCCTCTGCCTGGGATGTCCCTCCTTTGTCTCAGCTTCAATCTCAGTGCAGATGTCACTTCTTTGACAAGATGAGTGTCCCAGCTGGGGAAATAGCTTAGCGGCAAAACCCTTGCCTGGCAAGCACAAGATCCTGAGTTCAATTCCTGGTAATTAAAAAATAATAAAGACAAGTGTCCCTGTATACCTAGGCCTCTGAGGATTTTTTTCCTAGAATTCCTTTTTTCGTTCCTTTACACCTTGGTGTTCCCTACTATTGTCATGGTTACTCTCCTAATATCTTTCCCCTCTACTAAACCAAAATTTCCGTACGAAGAGAGATGGTCCATTCAAGGTTAGCACGCAATATGTACTCAGATATACTGGTCCTGAGTGGGCCATACACACCATTTAAAATGCTTCATGCCTCAGTTTCCCCATCTATAAGATGGGTTGAAATTGTGGTTTTTTTTTTTTTTTTGCAAGGTTTCTATGAGAAGAAAAATGAAATGACAAACGTGCAGAAGGTTCTGGCAGGCTTCCTTTCACATGGAGTATAGGCCACATGACTGTCCTTCTTAGACCTGGACGAGGCTCGGGGCAGCCCTGAGTTAGACTCAGACAGGACTCTGTAAACATGTGCTTGTACCTTCACGGCTGCCTAAGCAATCTGTTTCTAGAATGGTTGTGGAGTACCCCAGCACTTTGCAGGAAGGCCAAAATTCCATCACTACTGCCACAAACCTGTATCAACTCAGATTTGCTACAGTAATTTGTCATTTGCCATCAAAGTAGAGATGGCTGCCCACTCTTTCTCTGAGACACAAACAACCCTGAAATCTGGGTGTTTTCAGACCTAAGTCAACTAAACATCCATTTGTCAGAGTAACTAGGACACTGGGCCCACAGCAGGCCGCCAGCTCCGGGGGACCTCTCAGGACAAATTGCACGTGTGCCCCGTCTCTGCACAGTCACTCTGGTCTCTGTGCATGTCTACCGCTGGCTTCCTGAGAAGGATGGTGGCTGCTTGTGTGCGGTTTTGCTTCTGGTCAGGGATTGACATCTCAGCTTCACCCTTCCTGTCCCTGTCCTTGTCCCCTTCCACAGCCCTTCTGAGAAAGGTGACTCAGCTATCAGTGCTCCTGACACATGGCTGTCATGCAGCACATGGTCCCAGCCAATGGTCCTCTTGAGACACGAGGTCCCCCAGAGCTGCTCAGCTGCGGGGACAGTGGGCTTCTTACCCCAGGTAGATCTTCAGGGCCTGAGCCACAGACCTGCCACCTCCTGCCAAGCCAGTGCCTGCTCCGCTGCAGGCAGCTCGTTATGGAGAGATATATGTCCTGTCATAAAGTGTTTAATATTTTAGCTCCTAATTGCATTACCAGAGACAGACAGCTGTTTATCCTCATCACTCTAACATCGCTGTCTTTGGCAGGACCCACCGGGCAGCTCCAGGTGTCTCCCTGCTGCCTCTTCTGATAGAGGATGGTTGCTTGATGTGGGTATGTCTGGGCTGTGAGTGCTTTCAGCATGTAGGAATGGGATTGGCATGTGGGAATGTGCCCTACACTGTGTGTCCCCCCACCCCACCACTGTGTAGCAATCCTCCTGTTCCTTAAGCATCTCACCAGTCGTACTTTACCTGCAGGGTAGAAACTCTTATTATTGGTTCTGTGATAGAGTGAAGGGAATTGCTATAAAGAGATATTCCATCCATCCATCCATCCACCCATCTACCCAACCATCCACCCATCCATCTACCCATTCATTCATCCATCCATCCACCCACTCACCCACCCATTCATCCATCCATCCATCCATCCATCCATACATCCATCCATCCATCCATCCACTCATCCACCCATTCATTCATCCACCCATCTATCTATCCATCCATCCATCCATCCATCCATCCATCCATCCATCCACTCATCCACCCATTCATTCATCCACCCATCTATCCATCCATCCATCCATCCATCCATCCATCCATCCATCCATCCATCCACCCATCCATTTACTCATCTACGCATCCATCCACCCATCCACCTACCCATCCAGCCAGCCATCCACCCATCCATCTACCCATCCACCCCTCCATTCATCCACCCATTCATCCATCCTCCCACCCATCCATCCATCCATCCATCCATCCATCCATCCATCCACCTGTCCATTCAGCAGTCCTCTTTGGTAGAGGCCATGCTGTGAAAAGTACTAGGAACACTGAAATAATCAAGACCCAGCCAGCACCCTCAGGGCCTTGCAGTCCATCACAGATGGAAAGTGATAGCAGTGTGGCCACTCAAGGGGTCTCTCTGTATACTAGGTAGTGCTCAGGGCTGTCAGAGCCTCTGTGCTAAAACATAAATCAGTCTGAGTGCAGGACTCTGGAGGAACAGCCTCTAAAAGCCCCAGATTTGAAAGTTTCTATTGAAATTCTTGTCTGACCTGGGCTGCCCTCCTACTCTGCTCCTCACCCCATGGAGGCACCCAGAAGCCCAGCTTACTACTCCTTAAGATGAATATGACAGCGCACTGTTGGCCTTCTCGGTGGCCACCCCCACTGCCAGCACCACTTTGTACTGCTCCTACAGCCCTGATACTGTCTCCCAGATGAGCAGAGGCTTTGATATCAAAGCATCCCCAGCTCTGGGATCATGGTAACCCTCATTCTAGTTTTGAGGTTGCTCCTCATTCTCCTTGACAACTGAGAGTGATCAGAGAAAGGTCCCAGGTAAAGAGAATTAGGGGATGTTCTCTGGTGCTACAGGGACAGAAGGAGGAAGAAATTTTCCTTGTGTCCCAGGCTTTCCTTCCTTCCCGCCTTGACCATGGTTGTGCATGGATGAGATGTCTGGAGCTGTCGCAGCCATCTTTTGACCATGTAACAACAACAACAACAAAAATACATGGAGGAATTGGCTCAGAATTGTGGGTCAATTCTGGTCTCCTCATGACTGGTGGGGTCACTGGTGTCCCTGGAGCCTGTGTTCAGGGCAGGCTGTGTATCCCCATATGCGTGAGTCTACCCAGGAAACTTGTGATCCATGCCAGGTAAGGAAACTCAGACAGAGACACAGGGAAGGCTGGAATTAGACTTCTCTGCTGGGAGGGGAGACATGGGGCCCTCAGGCCTGCCCAGACACTGTGGCCAAGGCTGTCTGCCATCGGCCACTCACAGGACGATGGGTGGCACGGCCAGCTGCTCAGCCTGGAGCGGTGAACAGACCTCGCTTGTCCTGGGACGGCCACCCGGGGAAAGGTTTAGAATCCATTTTCTCCCTGCAGCTGGGGCTGGGGCCCATCAAAAAATATGACCCAGGCAGGGCCTGCCGAGGGATGAAGTCATGTGGAAAAACACACAAGGCAGAACAAAACTGTCTTTCTGCAAATGGCTTCGTCAGGCTGCCAGCATCCCGGGATCACCCTGGCTCTCACCTCTCCTGCTCCCCGCCCCCAAGAGTGAGTGGGGAAGACCAGCTACTCCTTGGCTCTGATTACATCACTGGGAAAACAGCAATGTTCCCACAGACCCACCCAGGAGGGGCTGGGGGTGCCGCCACACCACCCTGCAGGGCCTGAGCCTCACCTGACCTATTGGGCTTTTAGAACACACACAGGATAGTCCTAGATCTGGGTGCCTGGGCCTGGCACAGGAAGAGCCCTCTGTGCATGCACAGGTCCAGGCATTGAACCAGTGCTTAACTGAGCAGCTACTCTGCTCTCCTGCCAAGTACTGTGCTGGCTTTGGGGCTGTTCTTGTAGGAGGAGCAGACAAAAGAGAGAAGGTGTGGATCCCTCACTAAGAGAATGGGACACAGTATAACTGGGAGCCTGGGGATGAAGAAAGAAAGCTGAGTTTATCCCTGGTATCGTGACTACACCTAGAACCGTGGGTGCCATCCTAGTGCTCTGGGATTGACTGCTTGAAGGGAGGTTAGAGGATGCCAGGGACTGAAGTTACCTGCTGCAAGTGAAGGGTGGATGGGGTGGTGTGAGGAAGGGCAGTCAGGTGAGATGGCCAGGAGGTGGCCCAGAGAAGCGATCCCAGTAGCCAGCGGGGGTGGTGGGGGAGCCTTTGGGTATCAGGAGGTTGCAAAGGGCAGATGTTTCTCTGGATCAGGAGCACAGGGGTGGGTAGAGCAAGGGGGAATGCCCAGTGGGGTTGGCATGGCAGGTGGGGACCAATAGGATGGAGTCTTGTACGGAAAATGCCACAGAGAGGCACAGAGGAGATCCCACCATGGCTCCCAAGAAAGAGGAAGAAGGGCTGGCACAGAATAGTCACCAAGGCACTGGGAGGGCAAGGGGAAACAGTGACGCCTGGGGCCCAAGGAGACAGCATAGATGAGCCTCAGTGTTTTTCTAATGCAACAATCAAGAAATCCAGTACAGGAGGCTAAAAATGATAATAATCCAGGTACAGATCCAAGCTAGAATGTCAGGACTCAGATTCCCTCTACTTGGTCAATCTGCCACTCTCAAAACCCAGCCCTGGTTGCTTGGTCCAGAACAGCCATTCCAACTCCTGCTGCTCCATCTTCATCCTAGCGGGGGCAAAGAAACAGAAGAGGAGAAATGTACCCATTCATTTCAAAGCCGTGACTCAGAACTCCACACATGCCTGTTAACATCGCATAGAGGAAACTTAGACCGTACATAGTTGTAAAGAATGGTGAGAACCGTAGGCTGCAACATGCCCATGTTACACAAAAAATTGCACTGTAAATAAAGAAGAAAATGGATCTATAGAAGGACAGCTAGAGAGGTTATGACAGCACAGAGGTTTCCGTGAGCCTGGTATTTATAGTTTGCAAATTGTATTCTATGAATAGCCACAATTTTCTCTTCCCTTTTTAAATTAGTACACATTTGTGATGCATAAATATGTCCATCCTGGGAAACTGACACATATACACTTCACCTCTTGATTGTTCTTAAATGCAAAGTGCCATCTATTCTCTGCCAGCAACATGCTGTGTTTTCCTGGGAGAGTCTGAACTTGAATGGACCCAGTTATCCCAACTCTTGAAGGAGATGCTGGAGACCATTCTTAGCCTGGGTGCTAGGCGGTGACTGAGCAGAGTCTGGGATTGGTGGATTCTGGAAACAGTTTTGCTGGGAGAGAGTTTAAGGCTGTATCAGGCAGCTTTCCTATCACGAGGGCAAAATAACCAGGATCCACAACTTTTGGCTCACGGTTTCAGTGGGTCAGTTCATGGTCAGCTGTTTCCAAGGCAGGCACAGCATGGCAGAAAGGCATGGTGAAGCAAATCTGCTCATGTCATGACATTGAAGAAGCAGAGTGAGAGAAGGGTGGAAGCAGGGACAAAATAACCTTTACAAGCCACATCCCCCGACCTGCCTCTTCTTAACCATTCACTGGCGAGTCTAACGCCCCATGATGCAACCTCTTTCCCAAAGCCACACCTCTGGATACATGAGGCTTGGGAGGATCTAAACCATCACAATAGCCTTATGCTTACAAGTTTAACCTTAACTTGTAAGCTTTATGCTTACAAGTTTACAAGTTCATGAAGTTTAAGCAAAGTTGTTATCCTACAAAGTCAAATGAAAGACCTGTTTAGGGCTCTCTGTGCCCTGTTCTATGGTCCCTTTGAACCTGCTCTGTGGTATATGCTTGTAATAGGGCACAGAATGAAGAAAAAGCAATTAAAAGACTTTGGAGAGTTGGCAGTGTTTTCTCCAGCCTCATCCTGACAGTCTCCTGCACTGGGTGTGGCCGACATCCCTGGCTTCCCCTTCCCTGTTCTTGCTGTGGCTGAGTGGGGATTTGGCTGGGATCATGCCTGGCACACTCAGTCAAATGCCCCCCCCCCACCTTCCATCCTCACAGCTCTGTGCCAGGAGCAGCTAGGATTTCAGAGGCACAAGCTGCTGCTATGTTGGGGCAACCAGGTGAAGCCAACAGAGCCAGCATTAACCAGGCTCCGCCCGGTATCAGCTTTCCTCTCTACTTGATGTCCCAGGCCCCAAGCAAACCTGTCTCTCTGTCGGGAGCCAGGGATTTGATACTGTCCTGAATGGAGGTTTTCAGCCTCCAGCTAGTTGTCTGCTTCCATGGCGCCGGCTGTCAGTGCCAAGCTTGGCACATGAGGCCCTAGCTGCAGGAGGAGTGGGTGACTGGGGGTTGGGGCTCAGTGGACCCCTGTCACTCAGACTCAGTCCAGGGGAAGGAGGCATTGAGCCTGAGGGGAGGAGCAAAAGAGCACACGGTGACCAGGCACTGGTGGCTTCTGACATGGATGGCACTTTGCACAAAGCAGAAACTTCTGGTGGCCTACTGCTGGACAGGCTCCCAAGACCCATCGGACAGAGCCCCGCAGAAGGGACCTCCTCAGAGAGTGAGGTTGGGAAAATAACATGGCATTGAAATCTTACAGAGGGCAGGTGAGAAAAAACACAGTCAGGTGGCACGGGGACCCCCTCGGGTGTCACCTGAGAGGTGGGACAGGAGCTGAGGACAGCCAGGGAGACAGTGGGCATGGGATGAGCGGGGCCAGCTAAGAGGCCATGGTGCTGGACATGGTCAGAGCTTGGTGGCAAAGCTGTCCTGCTGTCCTTACACCCACACACATCCTGCTTTGTCTGCCCTGCTCTCTTGGCCAGCACAGGCTGGGAACTTTGTCCTCATGGCCTTTGATGGCAGGTGTTGGACCAAAGACAGAGACCAGTGAACAACAAAAGAGAGGAGGGAGCTGCTAGGATTTCAAAGGACAGAGCATGCCGCCCGTGTCCCCATCCAGAGCACGCGCTTGCCTCTTCTCTGTTTGAGGCTCACAGACCTGTGAGCGAGAGAAGTCTTTATAAATGCTACCAGACCGAGGCCAGCCTGGCAGGCATCTGCATGGGGTTGCTCTGGGCCCAGAGGAACCTCATTCCTGCCCTCCCAGAGGTCGAGGTCCAGGTACAGCATGCACTTAATTCACGACAAGCTTCCCGCTGGGAAGGCTCGTGGCTGCTGGGTATCTGACATTCACCTATTGAGTTCCATCTTTGTAGTATTCCCTGGGTCACCACGGGAGGAAACAGGGGCCCGGAGACCCTGAGCTGCCTGCCTAGGACACACAGCCAGGTTGTGTGACATTGACGTTTTTTATTTTTAAATTTTCATTTTTATCAGTGTGTGTTTGAGTACATAATGATTGCATTCGTCACAGGGAGCTGTACGTGTGCATGACACATTTTAATTCGCTCAGTCCCCTTCCCCGATCTCCATCTCTTGATCCTCTTCTCTCCTGCCAAAGAGCTATCTCTCTGTTTCCTACTGTCTAGTTTTTATTTTGTTCTTCAGACTTACAAGCCTAAATAGTGCGTGGTTACACTTGTATGAGAAAGCCAAATAAACGAGTGTGAATTTCCACTCCACCTTTCTCCCTGGGCAGGGTGGTGGGTAAGGCATCTGGGCAGGCTTGAGGTCCCAGGTGGACTTGGCCATGGTCCTTCAAATGGAAAGGAGTGTGAGAGTCACAGAAGCCACCACCAAAGGCTGCCCCCAATTTCCCACAGACCCGAGGGAACAGACTAGATGTCTGAAGAGATTCACCCCACCAGCCTCAGGCTAGACAGACCCCGCTGCCCCTCTGCGTGGTGGAACTCCTGGGAACCCGGTTTCTTTTTCCGTGAAATGAGGTGAGGCACCTGCTCACCGTGCTATTGTGAGGCTTCTTGAGGTAATCAGCATGGGGCCTGACATAAAGCTGGGCAGAAGTCTGCATTAAGACTCTGCTTCCTGTCCCAGAGTAAGTGTGGCTCTGAGTAATTTCATGTAGGGGTTGTGTGGGACACACAGAGAGGGATTAGTGTGTGGGTGGGTGGGGTGCTGGGCTCTAGAGTTCCAGGGCGTCAGGAAAGGTTGTCCTTGTTCTCCTCTTGGCAGTGTTGGCCTAGGCAATCTCCAGGGTGGAGTCACAGCCAACGGTGGCTGAGAGGTTTCTACTCCAGCATTCACAGCCACCACCTGCCAGCATGGACTCCCTGCTTCTGGGCCACCTTCCTGTGGATAGAAGAGGGAAAATTAGGCAACTGAGAGGGGTTTTCCCACCATCAGGGATCCTAGAGAGGACAAGAGAATAAGCAGGGTGGGGTCCCAGCGACTAGAGGATCACAGCTCAGAAGACAGAGGACAGGATTGCTTCTCTGGGGGGCTGGGCACAGCCCGAAGGCCAGGGTCTCTCAATGGGTCATCTTAGGTTTAAAGTTTCCTTGCTATTCAGCCAAGGGGCCCATAAGGGGCCCATCTTTACCCATGAGGTGGACGTTGGTGGATTCCTTGGTGACACAGTGTGAGGTTTGTCCTTATCCCATTTTCTGATGCTGATTCCCGCAGGATGAATCATAGATTCATCCTTTGTATGTTGTTTGTACACTGTCTTGCTACTTGTGTCCCCATAGTGCTCCCAGGCTGGGATTACTTCCTTAACAATTGCTTGCACCGAATCCTTGTCTCAGGCTCAGCTTTTGGCCACTGCAGCTGCAGGCAATTCATACCTGGCTCCTTCATATACTAGGTACCAGGAAGGCTATGGCTGTGTGTGCTGCCCACAGCCTCTTGGCTCTGTATTCTCTGCTCCTTCCTCACCCACATTCCCAGAATTGGTAAAGTCAGTGTTCCATTGCAGTCCTGAGTTAAACAGTGACAGTTTGCTCTCTGGACATAGCTTCTTGCTGGAAGGGAGGAGTCAGAAATGGGGAAATAATTAAATGGCACTGATGAGGCTTCAGGAGGGACACCAGGGAGCTCCCTGCAGCCTCCTGTATCATGGGTGTGCCAGCTGTGCACTCTGAGATGACACTGTTGGTGGGATGGGGGTGGGAGCTGACTCATCAGTTCCTAATGACACTGACGGCCACATCTGCAAGCCCTCCTGAGACTTGTCAGGGGTGATTTGCTTTCCGGGGGCTTCCGTCATCTGAGCCCGAGTCTCTGCCTGCTAGAGTTTGTCATGCTCTGGCTCTTCATAAGAAAACTGCCTAATGCCAGGGCATCAGCAAGGTAATAAAATATTCATCTGCTGAGGCTGGAGGATAGAGGCAGAAGTGGAGTCCTAAATTAAAGCTATGCATAGCCCAGACAAAGGCACAAGCCCTTGCAGTAGATGTCCCCAGGCACATGGCATGGGCAGGGACCACATGGCCTTCAGCAGGCACAAAAGCACATGCCTGCATGCACACCGAGCACCCACACACATGCTTGTGATCAGCATTAGTTACATAGGATCCTGTGTGACCACGCACACATGCCACACATGCACACGCACACTTTTCTCATCCCAGAAGCCTTGCCGCATACATCCTGCACTGCACCTATTCCCCCATCATTGTAACAAGAAGTGACATTTTCCTAGCTGGTAGATTGGGGGAAGAATTGCTCATCAGCACAGCCCTGACTCTGAACACGCGTTGCCTGTCTGTGTCCCAAGGAAGCTCCGTTCTGTCAGGCAGAAAGCAGCCGCTGTGCTGGGCCAGCAGGGAAGGCTGACTCAGAGGTGAGTTACACAACTCCGCTCTGCTTATCTGCTCTGCTCAGGAGGGGAAGGATGCAGAAAGCTTGCTAATGTGAGAGCTGAAGGCTGCTGCTTCTAGAACCTTCGACGTTCCCGGGCTGGTAGAGGCAGCCTGCAGAAGTTACTGTGAGGTCGTTCACCATTACACAGAGTACCCCCATTGCAAAGATGAAGAGGGCACCTAGAGTGTCACCTTCCCACTGAGTTGGAACCTTCCACACTCATTCCTGCCTGTCTGGGCTGCTGCCCGAGCAGAGCACTATTACACCCACACAGGGAACAAGCAGGCTGGCCCCAGGCTGGCAATGCAGTACCTGGTTAGCCCACATTACCAAGGTGATCCTACCTTCTGATTGTTCTAGAAGCTCTCACAAAGCAGCTCACAACAGGAGGATGGAGGTCAGACCTAAGACTCGCAGCTGTCCCCCTCCCAGACCTCCTGTGAGAATGATAACATCTCCCGTTCCCTGGGTGCCGTTTTTCATATGTCCTTTTTGCTCACATCAACAGAATACTGTCTAAGGGCCAGGGACTAGGGTGACAGAGCCAGCTGCCCCAAGACCTCACAGTCCACAAGGGAAACAGGCAAGAATGCATACAATTGCAACTTGATCCTGGAGGAGGCAACTCTAGCTGGTCCTGGAAGGTTAAGTCAGCCAGATGAAGAAAGAGGCTCTGTGTGTATGTGGGTGGGTGGGAGGTGGGGAGGAGGAGGGAGAATTGAATTCTGAGCAGAAAAGCAGCATTCATTAAAAAGGGCATGGTTCCCCACACAGAAAATTGTAGACTTGGGGTTTGCAAACTACAGCCTACAGACCTAACCCAGCCCACTTCCTGTTTTTGTAAATAAAGTTTTATTGGCACTCTGCCACGCCCATTCATTTATGTTCCATCTCTAGCAAAGTCCAGTACTCACAGTATATAGGCCTTAAAGCCCCCAATATTTATTGAGTCTCTATAGAAAGAGTTTGCTTACCTCAATTCTAGACACATCTATGAATTACAGAAGCCCCTGGAAAATTCCCAAATCAACCACAAAATATCTAGAGCCCACTGTATAAGTCTAGAATCCAACATGGTCTTTTAGAGCTCCCTGGAAGAGTGACATTTGTATCAGGACTTAGAGGTTTACAGTGAGCTTTTGCATCAATTATCCCATTTAATCCTCCAATGAGCCTGTGGGAGGTTAATGGTAATTTTATCCGAATTTTGCAGATGAAAAAACTAAGACAAAGGGAAATTAAGGGACTTGCTGAAGACCACATGGCTGGGAGATGGCCCAGCCCTGGCAGCCCGATTCTGACATTCCACGCTCTTTCCACTGCATTATCCTGCAGATGTTTCCCCGTCACACATTCCACTGCTTAGCTGCTCCCCTCCCAGCCCACTTCTTCCTTCTCCTTCCTAACATCCCTGCCTTTCTGTCCACGATGCCTGGAGGAGCATCAAATTTCCTTTCTGCATCTGTTTGCTGGGCCTGTGCTCCCCGGGATGCTAACAAACAGTGACAGATGATCTCCAATTGGCTGGCGTGCGTGAAGAGCCACTGGACCAGGTAATTCCAATCCACCTCCCTGGAACTCCATGCTCGGGAGGGCCCAGGTTGGCAGCGATGGCCCTGCTGGCCCTGGCTGGGTACTTTTCTTGGGAACCTGTGAGGAACCTACTGATCCCTCCAGGGGCAACAGTGGGCATCCTGAACGACTACTTGTGAGCACAAAGGTTGCAGATTCTTTGCTCATGGAGGTTCACAGGAACTGCTCCTAATGGAATTACACCCCACTTATTAGATACAAGGACCTAGGATGGGGCTGTGTTACATCAGGTTTTCTTGAAGTCCCTTCCCCCTCTCTGTCTCCCCACCACACACACGCACACTCATTTCCTGCACTGCGGTTCCATGTGCTGCGGAATGCAGCTCTACACGCTGTGGGTAACACACTTAGCTCGATAAAATATAATATATGACGGGATCATATTTAACAAGGAAAACAGGGCCCAAATGGACAGAGGAGCAGTGTGGCTGGGTTGCCATGGAAACCTCTTGTTCGGAATTTCCTGACTCCTAGGAGATTACATTTTCAACCCTAATGCTGTATTAACATAAGCTTTGGCACTTAATGTCTCTGTTTTTCACCTCTCCTCCCTCTCTCTTGCTTATAGGCAAAAGGAAATAGCAGTGATGAGCCAGGGAGGAGGAGACACACCGAGCTGCTGCTTCCTGAGCCAGCTGAAACCGGCCACCGTGCCAGGGCGAGGTGCTCTGCGGCTTTCAAAGCGCATCACATCCATTATCTCCTGTGACCCGGAGAGAGGCTGCCAGGCAGGCTGGCGTGAGGTCGCCAAGCACTTTGCATGCTGCCCTGCGAATGCCTCTTGCGTCCATTTCTTCCTCTCCTTCTCATGCTGCTGCCCTTCTCATCTCTCAGGCGCGTACTGCAAAGCATCTTGTCTGTCTCCATCCCAGCCATGCCCTCCCTGTCCCCTCCTGCTGCCTGCGTGATCTTTCCGCACGGCAAATTTGTTCATCCTACTGTTGGCTTAACAGCTTTCATCAGTCCCCAGCAGGTACAGAAGAAAGTCCCAGCTCCTTAGCATTCAAGGATTTCTGCCTCTTCCTGTAGACTCCTCTGCAGGAGTTCCCACCTGACCTCCACTCTGCCTTGTAGGCCCTCAGGGGAAAGATGTGCTTCGCCAGGGCACCAAGTGCTTTCAAGGCAGCCACGACCTCTGGGCTCCCTTGATTCAGTCTGAAGTTTCCTTTACATCTCAGCTCAGCATTCCCTGCATTGGGGTGCACAGGTGCTTCTCTTCCTGCCTCATTGTCACCTGGCTCCCATAGTGCTTGCACTGAGTGTATCAAGTACCTTCCTGCTTGCTGAGACCCTTGCCGTCTCCATTCCTCTGAAATTGTCAGAGCTGGGGGCAGTACCCTCTTTCCTCATGCCATAACTCTGCCAGCCAGTGGGGTTCTGGAAGCTCACAAGTGCTTTGGTTGGCATTTGCAAAATTGAGTTTCCAGAGGTGGATATGGGGACTCGCAAGACCCTTTACTTGCTGAGCAGTTCCATGGGGTAGAACTCGGTCACTATGTCTCCTTGCCTCTGTTTGCTCTGGGGTCTTTGGGACCCTTGCACCCCACAAGCTATCTGCAGTGCTGCGCAGGTCTTCCCTCTACCAAATCCCTTCCCCATCTTCTCCACCAGTGCCCCATAGCCTTTGGCCAGCCAGGGAAGCCCTGGGAGGGAAGAGAGAGGCTCAGAGACCACCGTCGTCACCACCACCACCACCACCACACACACACACACACACACACACACACACACACACACACACACCATGGAAAGGCCCACACTCTTCCTTCTGAGCTGTCTTGTCATTCCTTTAAAGAATGAGGGGCATGGGGCTGCAGGATTAAGTCTGGGCAAACTCTCGCATTGGAGTTTTGGAATGAGGACCAAGGAAGCCATGTTGAATTTGGCTTCCAACCAGTGTTCCAGGCTAAATAGTGCCCCTGCCCCAATCCTGTCCATTTAGAGTCTCAGGATGGGGCACCGAGTGGTCTTTGAAGAAGTGATTACTGGGTGAGTCTGGAAACAGGCTCATCATGGGATGGGTGGATCCAAATCCAATGGCAGGAATCCTTGTAAGAGGCAGAAAGGAAAAAGACATGCAGAAAAGCCCAGGGAGGGCCCCTGAGAGGACGGAGTCCAAAGCTGGAGTGGTCTTATCTATAAGCCATAAAGGATGGGCATCCCTGGAGACATCCCCATCCCTCAGCTCTGGCAGCCCAGCTTCAGACTTCTGGCTCTAGAATGGTGTTTCAAGCCATCCAGCCCTTGGCCATCTGTTACCTAGGCAGCTCCAGGAAACAAACAGTGAGTGTGTAAGAAGCTGGGGGAAGCCCTGCAGGCTGAGAGATGTGGAACATGAGAACTGGACCTATTCAACCTCTGTCCATTGTGTGGTGTGCACAGCCCCAGCTCTGCTTCCTACACTGGCTTCTCCAATGCCTTTTTGCCTCTGTGCTGACGGTCAGTGCTGCTCTTTATCCTGCTCCATCTCTCTCATCTATCACATTTCCACTGTGGCTCTACAGCCCGAGCTCTGTGGGTCCCTCTGCATGGTGGCCTTTCCATGCCAGTCTCCTCCCAGATACAGGCACTGGGGAAACTCACCTTGGAAAAGTCCCCCTGGCTTGGTCAGCAGTGTCCAGGGAAGGACAAGTGTGTGTTCCAGAATCACAGGGACAGGAGCTCAAGAGGCAGGATGCATAGCCAGAGACCCACTCAGGACCCTGATGGTGGCCCTCTACTGTAGAGACTCAACTCCCTGCAGATGTGAGCCATGTGAACAAGCAAAGAAGAGGGAAAGGGAAGAAACAATTTTTTTTTTAATGTAAGAAAAAAATATTGTAGCTCAAAAAAGCTCCAGAGGCATTATTTCACCCACTGGCTGCCTTAACCAGCTGCTAGGAAAGCTCACAGTTCTGGGTCAGCGCGACCCAATGTGGACACCCAACAGGGACACTCAGGGTAAGCAGGCAGAAGCTGGGCAAGAGAAAGGCTGCTGGGCCCAGCTGAGAAAAGCAGGCCTGCGGGCCCCAAGGTTGCAGAGTGTCCAGGATGTGGGTGGCCTGGGTCATCTGACTAGGGGCACTGGGATCCCACTGCTGAACTCACCAGCTCCACCTTCCTGCTCCTCAGTCGGCCTCTAGCAGCCTTCCCTGGGCGTGGGTCACAGCGTGAGCGATGGGGCAGAGGCAGCACTGAGCTCAGCGCAGAGGGGGCCAGAGATGGAGTGGCAAACGAGCTGGGACAGACTGGATTCCAGAAAGGGAGACAGCTGTGCGATACTTAGGGACAATTGGTGACCTTTGTGTGTGGAGCTGAAAAATAGTATTAGTGTTAAATTCAGTACCCTGCTGTGGAAAGGAGGAGGACATCTTTTTTTTTTTTTTTTTTTTAATGTGCTCTGCAATGTCTAAGATTAGTGGGGAAACAATGTCTCCAATGTAGCATCAAATAATTCAGTAAAAAAAAGGTACAAGGAGATATTCATAAAGCAGAGGGGATAAAATACAAGCAGGTGATGAACCTGGGTGAAGACTGAGCACTGATTTCAACTGATCCACTCAAAATCAAAATTCTAAAGAAGGAAACTCTAAGATCATGGCTCTTTTTATTTTTTAAAAGCAGCTTTATTGAGATGTACTTGCCACATAATCAACCAAAAGTGTGTGCTTTCATAAGTTCTAAGAGAGAATGAATACAACCATCATGTCTCAAGGTCTTTGCCTGGAACTCCTGCCTAACATCCCGTCCCGCTCCCCATCTCCAGGCAACTGCATTCTGTTACTGCAGATTAATTTGTATCTGATGGAATTACACATACACTATCTTTGGTCTTGTTTCTTTCACTCAGGATAATTATTCTGTGATGCACCTATTTTGTCATATGAATCAATTGTTCATTCTTTTTGGTCACTGAGTACTATTCCACTGAATGGATATACCACATTGACTTTATCCATTCTCCTGCCGATGAATACTGAGGTTGCTTCTCCTCTTTAACAGTTATGAAGCTGCTACAAACTTTCCTATACAAGTCTTTGTGTGGCATGTGTTTTTTGTTTTTCTGCCTGGGAATGGAATGACTGGGTCATACAGTAGGTATGTATTAACTCAGTAAAAAACCACCAAACTATTTCACAAGATGGTTATAGTGGATTTACTTGGTATTGCAGTCTGTCTGACTGTCATGCTAATGATGTCTCACTGTGCTTCCATTTGCCTTTCCCTGGTGACTAATGGATTTGATGTGAACATCAAGCTCCATTCTTCCCTGCTTCCCTGGGGCTTGTGCCCCTCTGGGTGAAGAGGCTCATGCAGTGAGATGAGCAGCTCAGTGGCTGTGGCCCTGCAGCTGCACTAAGATCAGGTGACACAGATATTGCTGGACCCAGATGGAAGGCTGCAGCCCCTACATGAGCGCTCAGACAATTACAGATCAGAGTCCAAGAGCCTGGGCTCTGGAGGCAGCCCTGCAGGTCCATTGACCAGTGCTCAGTGGCCAGCACTTGGACTTTCCTCCAGGTATTTAGCATATAACATACATCAGATCCTAACTCTGGGCCTTTGTTCATGCAACGACTGTCAGCTACCACCTTGGTGCCAGTTCTGTGATGAGCAGCCATCTCTGATGGACACTGACCTGCTCTTGGGTTCTAGCTACCTTCAGATGAAATCACAACACCCAAGCCAGATGTCTGAGCTTCCTGAATTTGGATTTTCCCTCACACCCTTCCACCTGCCCTGTCCTTGAAGTGTACAAGTGTGCTAGTGTTCATATTTTATCCACCCGTGGTTCACAAGGGCCAGTGGGCTGTGGGCTCCCTGATGTCCAGGATAGCACCCCTGAGACTCCAGACCCCTCACCAGTGCTGGCTGATGGAGGAGCTGAGTCTTTAGGACAACCGCTGCCACTCCTTTTAAGGAGCAAGTATACACATGTGGTTCACAAATCACCCCCAGTGCCAGAGGTGGCACCTGGCTCGTTCGAGAAAGTTAAATACCTTTGCCACCTTGCCCATCATTACCTGGAAGAGCCGTTATCATCGTGGAACACACGGCCCAGAGTTTAAACACTTGAACCAATTAGCATCTCGGGGGGAGCCATTTTGATTACGCCATCTCCACAAGATGTGCACTGGTCCACGCAGCCTCTTCTTTACGCTTTTTTTCCCCATTCTGACAGCACTTACGCATCTGTACTTCCACTGCAGAGTTATTCCCACTGGAAATGCCGTGAAACCTTTCAAATAAAATATTTAACATGTGGATCTGGTAATTTTATGTTGTGAGTTATGAAACCTTTATTTGGGCCCCACCTTTTATTAAACCTCAGGGTTCTGCTTTGGTCTCTAATGATATTACGTTGCATCAAAATTAGACATATTTTTACAGGGGGCTGTATTATTTGTTGTGACTCAGTAATGCTAATGTTTAAATTTTGACTCCTTTTACTGCTGATTAAACCTCTAAAGACTACAGCAGAATTTCCGCTTCACTGCTAGAAGAAAAGAGCACGGCGCGGTTTGTGTTGGGGAGATCACTTGAAGAATGTGGGGGAAGGTTGCTGCATTTATGAATAAAGCGAGGCATTATCATTTTTAATAGGAATTAAACAGCTAGAGGGAGAAGTCGGCAATGCTGCGATCAGTGCAAAGGAAAACAATCTAACAATTTTAATTAACTGTATTTTAATAGCTTTAGTTATAATTGAATAATTTAAATACCAAGGGAAACAGTTAAATCTCCTAAAAGCCTTTTTTTTATTTACATTTTAAATACAGTTCACGGTGGAGCGGTGACAGCGTGCACTGGGGGCAGTGGTGGGGCGGCTGCAGCGGCTGGCAGGTTGGGAGGAGGAGGTTGGGACCCAGCTGTCACGGGGCAGGGGTCACGCGCCCCACCTTGTGGCTAGGGTGGCCTCCATAAGGACCAGGGTACAGCTTGGGCAGCAAGAGAGCCTTACCTCTCTGGGGCCTGTAGCACATCTGGTATCACAACCCCAAGCAACGGTAGCTGGTATGAGACTCGATCCTCGAGGTTCAGGCGATAGTTACTGCAGGCCTCTCTAACGACTGCCAGGGCTGTAATAAACCAGCAGAAATAGCGGCTGATGCTTGCTGAGGGCTTCTGGGATGTTTTAGAGCTGGAGGTGATGAGAAGGGAGAGTGGGAAGTGGTCTCCACCTTCCTGGAGGTTTTCAGCAAGAGGAGACAGGTGCTAAACAAAATACCAAAGAAATGACATGAGACCTAAAGGAAACCAAACAGGATGTTGAGAAGAGACAGCAGGGCAGGGATAGGTTTAGGGCAGGTGATCAGGGATGGTTCTTCCCTAGAGTTGCTGTGTAGTGGAAGCTTTGAGAAGGACAGAAAGGGGCTGGCACTGAAGCTTGAGGCAGGTAGAACACTTCCATTAGAAAGCACAGCATGTGCAAAGTCCCTGGGGTGGGGAAAAGCACCTTAAAGGACTAGAGAGGACCTAGCTAAAGAATAGGGAAGGGAGGAAGGTGGGGTGCAGAGGGGATGATGCATTCTGAACAGTGATTTTAGAAGATCTTATTGCTGTTTTCCTAAGCCCAGCTCTGGGGTGGGTTTTCTTTCTTCCTGTACCCTGTGAGCCTGTCCAAGGCCATATCTTCCCTGGCCTATGATTGAGTCTGTAGCTCCAACCTCCTCATCCTTGTCCTGTACCTGCAGTCCCAGCATCGGAGCTCAACAGCCTAACCCCCAACTCCCCAGAACCTCCTCTGAGAGCCGTCTATGTTTCTGTGGGTGCTGATGGGGACCTGGTTTGCAACAGGGCACCTCCAAACCCTGTCGACCCCTAAACCTTGGAGCTGCCCTCCCCAGACTCCATGTAACCCCTGGTTGAAGATTCCCAGACTGCAGAGCCCTCGGCCACTGTGCCCAAGCAGTGCGCTTACTGCTTCCTCATCAGCCCCCTGAGAAAGCCTCAGAGCTTGTAGCCACTCCTTTAAGGACCCCAGAATCTCTATCAGTGCCAAACAGCAGCCCAGGAGGGGAAGACATCTGTCATATGCACAGACAGACACCTGGGAGATGGACTCAACCTGGGACAGTGGCAGGTCACAGCAGACTCTGTTAATGGACAGGGCTCTGCACTGCCACCCCTCCATTAGGACCCGGACTGTCCTCCAGCCCCATGCTGCCCTGTGAGGGCCCTGCCCTTCCTGCAGGGCATAGGCTGCTGTGCTATGGGAACCCAGCAAGCTGCAGGTTGAACAATTTCTTTTCCTGTGGAGACCTTGAAGGTTTCCCAAAGGGCCCGAGGAAGGCAGCTGAGCTTGACTCCATGGGGAAGGTGATAGGCCTGGACCTGCCACCTATTCACCAAATGATGCTGACAATAACTGTCCCAAAGGGGAAGTGGTCAGAGTCAGTCTCCTAGTTGCAGCTAGGATGCAACATTAGCCCATCTTAGCAACAAATTGAACACTTCTCCCATCAATCCACTTCTGGTTC
The DNA here is from genome assembly GCF_034190915.1 of Cavia porcellus. Taxonomy (NCBI): domain Eukaryota; kingdom Metazoa; phylum Chordata; class Mammalia; order Rodentia; family Caviidae; genus Cavia; species Cavia porcellus. The sequence goes on along the minus strand of NW_026947511.1, from coordinate 35,782,937 downwards.
CACTCCTCCCCTCCTCCAGTGCCACCCCCCACCACGCCTGGCACATGTGGGTCACTGGGACAAGGCAGTCCACGGGTGAATCATTTTCCTCATCTTCCTGGAATCAGACATGGAAACGTGCCTGAGAGCCAAGGGAGGGAGGTGCTGACCCAGGAGACCCAGCCCCTCTCCTCCCTGTGAATAGAGCCTGGGTCCTTGGATGCGAGCCGTAGGGTCTGGCTGCTGTCCCAGGCTCTGTGGCCCAAATGATAGGTGTGCCTGGCAGGAGTCATTCTGGAGACACTGAGTCAGCGAGCTCTCGGCAGGAGGAGAAGGCTCCATTACAGAGAAGTCCAGCACTTATTCAACCAGGCAAGGGTGGGCTCTGGCTGGTGGGTGTGTCTCCCTCCTGTGCCTTGATTTCCCCGTCAGCCTAGGGAAATGTGTGTACCTTTGGGACGATGCCCCAAGGATAAAAGATCCATTTGGGAAATGCTTCAGTCCTGTGAGCTCTGGAGCGGAGAGGGAGACGGTGTGTCTGCTCAAGGCGTTATACTATGCATTTGCAGATTGCAGGACAACCCTCAGGGTCGCCGTTGTGCCTTGAAAATATGCTGCTTTAAAAAAAATTTTTTCCCATTCCTAACTGGGCATGGGGGTGCATGCCCTGCAGTCTGGGAGGCTGAGGCAGGAGGACTGCAAATTCAGGCTCAGCTTGGACAATGTAGCAAGATCCTGTCTCAAAATACAAAGTAAAGAAAAAGAACTGGGCTGTAGCTCAGTGTGAAAGGCCTGGTTTCAATCCCCGCAACCAGGAAAAAAAAAATCCCTCTCCTGCTCATAAAGGCAAGAAGAATTACATCCTCGAGGAGATCTGCAGCAGAAGTGGGGAGGCGAGAAGAGAGGTGGGGGAGGCGGGGAGGAATGGGGTGCATGCATCAGGGGCCGCAGTCTGGGAGGGCATGGTGTGAAGTCTCCACCTCTGAGGAGACAAACACAGTGTGTGCCGAGCCGCTTTTCCTCAGCCAGTTCAGGCTCCCCAGACTGCGCTCTGGCTCCCATCTTCCCTGACATCTGAACCTCGGGAGGCAGGAGGCAGGTGCTGGCCGGCCAGGAGAGGGGAAATGACAACCAGATGTGGAGGATGGAGGGGCAGGATGTGCGGGGATGGCTGTGCATCCCAGGCCTGCTAGCCATAACCTTGCTTCCTGGGGAGGCCCGGGGGCTGCCGATGCCACGGCAGAGAGAAGCTGGTGGCTGAGAGGCTGAGAACGTGGGCTTCAGCCTCCTGCTGGCCTCAGCGGGAGCGCTGGCTGTGCCCCTTGCTGGGCAGCATGGGACCCAAGTTATCTAAGCTCGAGTATTCCAAGCAGAGCGACTTCTTTAAGTGGAGCCCTAAGGCAGAGGTGGCAGGGTGGGGCATTAGCCTGGGTCAGGGCCCAGTACTGTGATTGCTGTGTGTTCCCCAGCAAATCCCTGTTATCTACAGGCTCTTGCTTGATCTTCAAAACCCAACCTGGATGCTCCCTTCTCTGAGAGGTTCTTCCACCTAGCTAGGCATGGACCTTGTGTGTAGCATGAGCCAAGCTTGAATGCATCAGTATTATTTACTTGATTCTTGTTGCTTTTGGACTAGAAGGGCTGGGAAGGCAGAAGCCAGCGGGGAGTACAGGGTAATATTTCAGATTCCAGAGTCAATCACAAATGGTTTGGGGGTCTCAGGTTGTACGAGTTTTTATGTGTTTTGGTGAACTCATCAACTCTATGCTTCCATGTATTTATAAACCTCCAGAATTGTGCAACTGTAGGAGATGCCAGTCATAGGCAGCTTGGCACAGCCCCTGACACCCAAAATCCCTTAGAGGACAGCCACTGGTGTAAGCAGACGCCCATCCTTGGCCCTGCCTTGTCTACCCCAGGGCTTGGCCCAGTGAGGTGCACTGTGTTAGCTATCAACGGAATAAAATCAGTCCCCTGTTCCAGGACTCAGGCCTCAAATCTCTAAGATGGGGAAAGTGTGTCCTTCAAGTCTGTGTCAGATTGATTCTTTACACATACAGAGACTCCACCGTTCCAGTTTACAGATGGGGAAAACTGAGGCCCTCCCAGTGGGGGGCGGGGGAAAGAATGACCATGAGCACATGCATCCTAAGCCTTCGTGGAGAGTGGAGTGGTAGCATTGTTCTGGTGAGCGCTGCAGGTCAGATTCTCCATAGCTGGTTTCTTTCCCATCTGAAGCATTTCTGTGGAGAGGAAATATCAAGGTGTGTGATGTCAATGCAGCTAAGTAACTCAGCCAGCTGTGCAAACATCTGGAAGTAGTAGAGACACAGTCTCCAAGTAAAAGCAGGGATCAGTGCATGCAGACGTCTCCAGGAGGTGGCTAAACTACCTGCAGAGGTCCGCCTGGTAGTGCAGTTTGACCCCAAGCTGGACCGTGTACTCTTTCTTTTGCTGGTGCAGCTCTGGAAAGTGAAGACAGAGGACAAGAAAGTCACTGTATCCAGCATGGGCGATGCTGGAAAACAGATGGAGGCTTAGGAAAATCCTGCTAATGACGAGTTAGCAGCGGCTGGAAAGAGCTTGTCAGATGCACAGGGCTCTGCTTCTTTTCGCTCTTTCCCCAAGGCGAGAGGGGCAGACAGAGCTGTGACCCAGGTCCCCAAAGGCCAAGGGGTGGGCTTGCAAGTCTGAGGTCTGGGGGGTTAGCCTGGGGATCCCCGAGCTGCTTTCTCCCTTTTACAAGTGACTCTTCGTGACCCATCGAGGCCAGTGGGAGAAGGATCTGCCTGTGCTTCCTGTCCGGAGCCCAAGTTGTAGGCAGGGACTGGAATCCCAGAGAGGGAAACCGTGCGGCGAGGTCACACAGTTGGACAGGGAGAGTCAGGGCCGGGAGCCAGGCTTCCAGACTCCAGGCCCCGCTGGCTTCCCCATAAACCTGAGAGAGCTGCCCTCTCTCAGGTAAGCTTGTAGATGTTTATAAAGAAACATTGTTTTTTATAGGTAATTACAGAAGTAGTGTTGTCAGGAACGTGGAAAACACACAGAAGCATGAAGCAGATTTGGCAAACTATCTAGCTGGAGCTGATCCCTGATTCATTCTCTCTCTGTGTGTGTCTCTGTCTCTGTCTCTGTTTCTGTCTCTCTCTCTCTCTATGTCTCTGTCTCTGACTCTCTCTGTGTCTTTCTCTGTCTCTCTCTCTCTGCACACATAAACACATGCACATGGTGTCCAGCTTCTTTGGCTTATTTTTATCTTTTCTTTACCACAATCTCTTGCCAGGTGTGGTCTGCAGTTTTCTGGGCTAAGAGATTGTATTTTGTACCCAGAGACCACAAGGCAAAGGGGAACCTGGATTTGGTTCCTCCCCCACAAACAGGGAAGCTCCTCTGAACCTCAATTTCCTCATCTGCAAAATCGGTTACAGTATGTACCTCCCAGTGAAGCAAATTCCACCGGAGATGTGACCATGATCTCTGAGTGCTTGGTCAACTGTACTGCTCAGAACATGAGTCTGTGGTGGTGTCTGGTGTGAAGGGAAATGTGTTGGCTTCTGCATTGGGCCAATGTGACCCCTCTCTTGGATCCAAAGGGAGCTTCCTTCCTCGTCCCCCAAGTCCTTTGCCTGCATCACCCCACACAGCCACAAAGAAGAAACCTCTGATTCCCAGTTCTAATGCCATTTCCCTGCCAGCTGCAGGTAGGCAGCGGGATGGTCCTGAGATCAGGATGGACCCTCAGGGGAACTAGCCACTGGCCACCCCCGATGGTTTTTTCAACCCCACCCAAAGGTCACCATACTTGTCTCCCAAATTTTGGCTCCCAAACATTGCATGATTCCACTCAGCCTGTGTGCTGGGAATTCCTTCTGCAGCCCCCCTGGGTGGGATGAGTTTTTGTACCTGTTTACAGATGAGGAGACTGAGGCCCCTGGCACTCAAGCGATGCCCTTTGAGATATATGCACTGGAAAGGCTCTTGGTGTGTCACAGTGGCTGCCATGGGCTGTGAGTTTGTGCCCGTGCTGCTGCTGAACTAGAGGGTGTGGGGCCTGAGGCTCCCCTCTTCTCCATCCAGCTGCAGGTGTGGCAGGCATGAATGGACAGTCTTGCTATTTGAGCCCTGTCCTCCTGCAGGGCAGAGATGGGGGCATTCCACTCATCTTGGAAGCCAGTGGAGAAGCCAGGGCCAGAGGCTGAAGCCAATTGATTGTACATCTGCTTCCCCAAGGGCCTATCTCTGGGTTGCATCAGGCCTGAGCCAGGGAGAATGGGATGTCGGGCAGCTTCTGGGTCTTCGAGAAGCTGGGCTGCTCAGCTCCTCTGTGCCAAATTTTCACCTCCAGAGCTGAGTTCCCAGGTCCCCAGTGGTGCGCTCCTCTGCGGATGTTGGACAGACAGCTCCCAGTTGCCCTTCATCCCACCTGCCCTGGTGAGTGTGGGTGGGGTCTTCATCCTCCCTCTGCCCTGCCTCACTCATCTATAAACGGGCATGATGACCCACGCACCCCACTTCACTCCCATCGGGAAAACTGTTCAGAAGTTAGTTTAAGTGCTGGGGAATTTATGACCAGGCAGACAGGTGACCTCTGTCCATAATGTTAGGGGGCCTAGGGGCCAAGGAAGAACCCAGCAGACACTGAGAGCCTTTCTCAGAAGAATGCACCGTGGCCAGAAACAGGCCCCAGCCCTGGGCCCTTCTCTGTGGACCCTTTAAGGTCATTGCCGTGGCCATATGCTGTCCATGTGCGCCTCCTGCTCCAGGATCACGATCTCCTGGGCTCCTGAGGTGTAAGAGAAGAGGAGCCGCTGTGTCTCTAGCAGTGTCTCCACCCCAGCTGTCCCGTGTGGCTGGCAGCCAGGAGCTCTGCAGGAGACAGGACCAGAGGGACTCATCCTCATTGTGAGACGCTAACTTCCAGTGGCCGCAGGGCTGGCCAGGGAGCACTCTTCCAGCCCAGCTCCAGCGTGCCATGGAGACCCAGTGGGGTCCCTCTAATGGGTTTGGTCATGCAGGTCCTATCCCGACCTGGGATAAGGAGGCCCCATTGCTGGATGGGAACCTATCAGGAGCTCTGACCTGCTCTCGGAGAAACTGCAGAGTTCAGCGCTTCTGCTGATCAGGAGGATGTAATCTCAAATAGCTATGAAGCCTCCCCTCCACCCACTTCCCCAAGATAACAGCTTCCTGGGAGTCACAGGGGCCTTTCCTCCACCAGGAAGGGATGCCATCTGCCTGCAGGTTTGCACAGAGATGCTGACGTCTCAGGGCAGAGGTGGCAGGTGGCTTTCCATGGCACGGGTCCTTGTTCTCCTCCTTAGTGACAGTGTGTGTTTGGGGCCATGGTGGAAGGACTCATAGCTTCCCTAAGGTGTAAGAGGAGATTTGTCATTAGGTTTTAACTAATAAGATACAAGCAGAATGATGCCTCTGTGGAGTTTTTAGAAAAGAAATGTTACAGACCTTACTTCTCGTTCTACTTCTTGGTATCTGGAATGGAGATGTGATGGCTGGAGTGGCAGCACCTATGTAGGTCAGCTATATAATAGGAACCATATGCTAGAATGGCTGGACAGTAAGAGAATAGATTTAGCCTCTGACCCTGGCTGCCTGCCTGTGAATTTCTTTATAGAAGAGCAAATAAGCCATCGTTTTGTTTAAGCGAGTATTAGGAGTTTTCCGTCACATATTTCTAAGTCTAATCCCAACAAATGTTATTTGATTACAAAATCGTACAAAACCATATTCTTTATTCTGTCATTGACTGATTTTCTTCAGTCTTACAGTAGCCATTCTCTGTGCTGGGCAGTAGAAGAGATGTTGGGTTGAATGATGCCTGACCTCTGCCTCTAATAAGCCCCCGGTGGAGGTGAGGTGTCAGATGAGCCCTGTTCCTGCTCAGCAGTCTTCCATGGCTTCCCTGTACCTTGGTTGGTGTCTTACAGGGCTCCCCACCCTCCTCTTCTGTGCCTTCTCTCCATGTGAACTCAAGAGTGGTTGGTGCAGCCTAGTAGGAAGCCAGACCCGCAGCCTGAGCCCTGGCATGCCTTTTGCCAGCTGCATGGGGCAGGCATAGTTCAGGAAGGTGCTACACTGTGTCCTCCACCAACAGAGATACCAGTTATCTCTCCCGGACTGCTGGGATCCTGAAGGGTTGTGTGGTCAGTGACACATGACACTAGCGATGTCTCTCTTCATGGACATACGCTGTCACTGAGTGACAGCAGTTAATGAAGTAGCTTATTTGTGCCATGCCTTGTGCCCTCCCTAGTGTCAACTCCAGCCCTCTCTTACCAGTAGACATACTCTCCTCTTTGCCTGGTGGCTGAGGTCTGTGTGGGCTGAGTCTGTGCCCTTCTTTGCGTCAGTCTCCCCAGGAGCATCTATCTCTGGGCATCTATCACTGATGATACTCAGTGAATGCTTGCTGAGTGTATGCATGTGTGTACATATTTAGAGATGGACGGATGGATGGATGGGCAGATGGAAGGTAGATAGATTTGTGTATGCATGGATACACAAATGAATGCATGAATGGATAGATAGATGGATAGATGAACAGACAGATGGACAAATGGTGGATGGACAGATGGATGGATTGATGGATAGATGGATGTTGGATAGAATGGATGGATGAGCAGATGGGAGATGGTTAGATGGATGCATGCATGGATAGACAGATGTATGAATGAGTATATGGATGGATAGATGAAGAAGTAGATGGATTGATGATAGATTAATGGATAGATGGATGGATGGGCGTATGTATGAATGTGTGGATGGATAGAGCAGCTAAATAAATGAAGAGCTGGCCACAGCTGGCGAGGGGAACTATGGCACGGCTGAGTGTGCTGATATCCCTGGGAGGAAGAGGGAGCTTCTGATTCATCCCAGTGAGGGAGAAAGAGAGGAAGGAGGTTCTCACTGAATGTGGATGGGTGGAGGACTCAAGGTAGGCAGAAAGCTGTACAAGGTCATGCAGTGAGTGGAGTGACAAGCTGTTTTATTGACCCCAAGTGCAGGGTACTTCCCACAGATTCACAACCCTTAGCCTCCTTCCTTGAGGTGGAGGGGAATGGGGGAGCACAATGTCCCCATTGGCAACCTAACTGAGGTTGGAAGGTGTCCAAGTCTTTTTAATTGTATGAAGAGTTGGGACATGTTGTCATGATGAGGATGAAGATTGCTTGTAGAGAAAGAGGAGGGAAATGGCATTGAAAACAGCTAATCCTATGTCAGACACGTGTGACCTTTGAGCCCCTCCCTATGACCAGGTGAAGTCAGTGTCACTCACTTCTCCACCACTCATATGAACCAGGCCTTGGATCTGGAGCCTTAGAGCAGAATCTGGAACCCCAAGTTCCTCCATGTTCCCCATGAACCCTCAGAGTCCAGCCCAGGGCATGGTGGAGTGGCCAGAGAGCTTTGGACTCACTCTGGAGCTTGGCTGGTGGGTGAGAGTTCTGGCAATGGAGTGAATGGGGTTTGGGGAGTCTGAGGGCAAGGTTGAACGATTCCATTCATCCATTCACTAACTAATTCATGCACACATTCAAATCCATCATCCGGTCATTCAGCCAGAGGCCCTGGTCATCGTGTAGGCACTGGGCACTGTTCTAGGTGCCACAAGGAGCCAACAGATGGGATTCACATATCCTAGAGGTCATGGTGCAGAGTGATGACAGGAAAAGAAGATGACAGAAATGGCCACAGTGGTGACAGGTGTAAGGAAGAGGACAAACGAGGTATGGGCAAAGCAGATGAATGCAGGCTGAGTGGGGACCAGGAAAGTCATCTTAGGTAAGAGTGCTGAACTGAGATCAGAATATAGTGAGCTTGAGCAGTGAGAAGGCCTGGGGGACAATTCCTGGCAGCCCCGAGGGCTAGGGACTCTGAGGAGGACGGCCTCATCCAGGACAGGAGTTCTCAGTCGCAGCACGACTAGCATTTGGGTCTCAGTGGGTCCCAGTGTGGTTAGCAGGATCCCTGGACACAAACCCACAGGATGCCAGTAGCTCCTTCTTCTGACTTGTGGCCAGGAATGTCTCCCATCCTTGCGACATGTCCTCTGGGAACAAAACTGCTTTTGGTTGAGATCACTTGTCTAGGAAAAGAATATGGAAGTAGAGGAGTGGTCCACAGCTCCCTGTCCCTGTCTCCATCTTGTTCTTGTTAAGCTAAGCATGGGATTCATGGTGCCGGAGCCTTCGCAGCTCCTCACATCCACCACCATCACTCATGAGCTGTGTGCCCCAGGCAGGTGACTTAATCTCTTTGTGTTTTGGCTTTTGCTTTCTACCTGGGGCAGACACTAGCAGTCCCTTAGGGGGCTTTGGTCAGTGTGGTAGGTGCTTAAGATAGTGCAAGGTTCCTGGAGAGTGCAAGACATGGTCAGGTACAGCCTAGTGTCTTGCTCAGGGAGGCTGGACTTCTGTATCATTTCCGTGGCTCCCCCCCTCTGCTGGAAGGAAGTCCATGCTGTGACCTCCAAGGGCTTCATATCTATTTTTCCACTTCACCAGTATCTCCTATCTCCCTGGCCATTCTCAAGACTGTGTTCTGTCCTATGACACAGCTTTACACTTGGACCTCTGGGCATTCTCCTCCAATCCACCTACCTCCAGAGTCTCGGTCTCCAGTAATGGTTCCCTGGCCTCCCACAGCATGTTTTGTGGTCTACTGTATGTGCCTCCTCTAGCTCCCCCTGGACCCAGGGGTGAGTGCACTGGGGAGAGTGAGAGAAGAAAAGGCGGAGAATCCAGCCTGAGGAGGAGTCAGAACTCCAGCTGTGAGCGCTGGTTCCAGCTGTGCCTGAGAATTTGCCCTGGGGAGTGACCACAGGAGTCTTCCCCAGCAGCTCACTTGTGTCCCACTGGCCTGGGGAGTCCTGGGGTGTTGATCCCTTGCGTGTGCCAACATGGCTGAGTGGGCTTTCCTGATGTCCATCGGATGCCTTGGTACAAAGGCCCTGGGACAGGAACCAGCCGCTAGATTGGGGCTGTCAGCCCACCATGTGTGGGTCACTGTTTGTGGCAATAATAGCCGGGCCAGGGAGATGAGGGATGAGCCCAGAAATGTCAGCCACATTGACTCTTCAAGCCTCTCCCCTGCCCCTTCTTGTTTTTTTTTTTTTTTTTAATTTTATTTAAAAGGAAAAAGAGAGAGAGAGAAAAAAAAAAAACAAAGCAGTGTAAGGGTACAAGTAATATAGAACTACAAAAAAACAAAAACAAAAACAAAAACCAGTAAGAAATCACCAGTTAACAGATTACACACTTTCATCCTAGAGACAGTTGCTCAAGTCACAGTATCAAAGCACACAAAGTGGACATTCAAACAGAGAGACTGCAAACAGTTGTGTTCAATGATCCAACCAAAAACATTAATATGGTCAGCCATTTAACACCCCTAAACACACTTGCAGTTGTATCCTTTAGAGCACTTTTTTTCCCTCTCTTTTTTACAACAAAATTTACACATTTTGGGTTTTATTACTCCTTAGTTCTTATTACTTTTTTTTTGGAAGAGAATAAAGTCAAATACGGCAAAACAAAGCTGTCAGTCAAAACCAAGGATAGACATAGTACATGATGTAAAACAGAGTACAAGGTTATCAACAGTGGTTACCATAATGCCTCTTGCTTCCCTAAAAAGAATTGTCTATCTCATTAGGTATTATAAAGTTGCCCTGCTCCTTCTTCTGGCCACCCTCCACGCCATTGCCTGGTGAATGAGTGAGGCAAAGTTCGCATGGAACACAGTGTTCTTACAACCCAGCTGTGCTACAGCCAGTCTGGTGCACTGAGCCCTCCCCCAGGACATTCAGTGGTGTGAGAACAAAGCAGGTCTGGAGGTGAGGTTTGCTGGGTGGGGTGATACAAGTGTCCTAGAGGTTTTCAGAGCATGACCACTGCCCAGGGCTGCCCATAGCCTTTGCAAAGCTTGAGCTTCACATGGACTCAGGACGTTATCCCAGCTTTCAGTTAAGCAGCCAGAATCACCACCAAGCTGGAGGGGTCTTGGCTGCAGATGCTTGAAAAGGGGTTCCGGTGCCCACAGCAGTGTCAGGAGGCACTCACTCTCCAGACTTTAAACTTCTGACTCCCTCTCCAGGGAATTTGTTTATGGATCGAGATCTTGGGATCCACCCGAGACCCTCAGAGCCAGGACTGGGCTCCAGGCAGCGTATCTGTCTCTTGTACGTGCTGTGTATTGTGGAACACAGAAAAGTTCTTTGAGACTGTTCACAAGTTCTTTCAGTTTGGATTCTCCAAAAGGGGATGCTGCCACAGGATTTGGGTGCTGCTGGTTATTTAGGAGGTGATCTTGGAAAGCAGGCATGAAAGAGGTGAAAAGGGTGGTATCATGGTGTAGCAGGCAGCAGAGGTGGGTTTCCCTAGGATCTCTGCGATGCATAGGGAGCGCATTGTCTGAAGAAGGTTCAGAGACTGGACCCCCATGGATTTAAAGGTTGCCTGGGAAGCAGTGAGATTTTGTCTCTCTGGGTGTGCAGCCTGAGCATTCCCTTACAGTGCTGGGAAGACCAAGGGACAAAAGAAAGCTGCTTGGCTGGACTTCCAGGGAGGTGCCGAGCAGGGTCGTATGCAGGTGCAGAACTCAGAGGTGAGTCAAGGGAACTCTAAAGGGTCTGCTTGTGCCCTTGTGCCCAGGCAGAGTTGTGTACCTCCTTTCTCCCACAGGAAGTTTTCAGATGTCTCCTGTTGTATCCTTTAGATCTAGGTCTTTTACTCAAACCTTAGGAGCTGGGCCACTGTCACCCAGAATAGCATCTTGTGCACTGCTGCCAGCTGTGGTGTGTCACTCTCTAGGCAGCCCACCACCAGTACTCCAGCTCTGAGTCTAAGAAGCATCACCACAGGAGATAAAAAGCAGCTAACTTGGCTAACACAGGTATGCTGGAAGGAAGTCAAGGACTCTTAGAATCAGTGGCAAAGCCAAAGACACAGGCTTGGAAAGAGGCCAGAAACAAGAAATCTGGGCTTTGTTTCCATTCAGTACCTGTCCCGTGGTTGGTCCACCAGATCCCTAATAACTACAAGTCTGGCCAGGAGTAGATAATTAGTTTCTCAAAAGGAAATTGGCAAAAACTTTAACATAGTTTCCATCTGACTCAGCAACTCTATTCCTTGGGTCATATCCAAGAAACCTGAAGATCGATATCCACACAGAAACATGTACACACTTATTTGTAGCAGCACAATAGCCAAAAAAAGTGCCAACAACCCACAAAAAGACCATGACCAGATCTGTAGAGTCAGGAGGTAGGTTAGTGCTGCTTAAGAAGAGGTTGGGGGAGTTTAAGGTAATGGCTAAAGGTGGAAGTTAGTTTGAGCATCGTGGTGCCATTCTCTTGTCACTGGTGATTTGTGTGGTTTATACAATTGTAGATATTCCTAGCTGTTTGTGCTGGACATGGGAGAAGACCTGGAAGCTAAATTCTTCAGCAAAGCCCAGATTTTTCACTCCCTGTGGGCTGAGGTCACAAGATGTGAGACTGGAGGAAAGATACCTCTCCTAGAGTGGTGGACTCCAGTGCCCTAACCCTGTACCATTTAGTCAACTTGGGACTCAGCATGGAGGTCGTAGCATTAGGTGATCTTGGTGCTGACTTTGGGACCAGTGTCACATTGGCCCAGGGAAAGGGGTTGGAAGTCCTGGTCAACCTGTCCAGATTGGGGATAATATACATTTGAGCCTCATGTGGCATTCGGTGAGCAAGTGCTTTAGTATCCCCTGTTGCTGCTTACCCCGGGATCTTTCTCTCTTTACATTTGAACTTAAAGCTCTAAGTGGTGGCTGGTAACTTTATCAAAGAAAAGAATCCAATTCTGTCTTAGTTATTTTTTCTTGTTGTTGAAACAAAATACTTGATGTCCAAAATGAAGCAAGGGAAGATTTATTTCTTACAGTTCTTGGAAATTTCAGTCCATATTCAGCTGGCTCCAAGGCAGGATGTCATGGTGGGGAGCTGTTCATGGCCACTGCAAACAGCAACAGTGAACAGAGCAAAAGAGAAAAGACACACCTTCTTCCTGCCCTTACACTGTATGTTGGCTCTATCCTTGGGTACTCACACAGCCAATCCTAGTACCATGCAACAAACCAATCACAAATGCCTGACTCAGCTGTGTCCATGTAGGTGTGTTACATGAGGCTTGGGGAGGCCATCCAAGCACAAACCATAACAACAATGACTTGACTAAAGTCACCTTTGACACATGGGCATCCAAACCTAGGAAGGTGACTTATATCCACTAAGCTGTTGAAACATCTTTACCATCATACAATAGTCCTGCCTATCACTTTTCAGTCCTGCTGGCATGTCCCATGAGGTTGGGGTGGAAGCAGCTTGTGTCCTGGGCTTGGCTCCACAGCCCATGCCTCTGTGTCTAGAGTTTCCTCCCTGGCATCTGCACATCCGAATCCACAGGAGCAGCCATGTGCAGGGAGTCACCATTCCATCTGGGTGAGGGCTGTGGGGACCTGGAACTCACCTGCAGTGAAGGAACCATTGAGGCTTGCAGCCACTGGGCCATGACACATCTGCCTGCAGTCTTGCAAAGTAGACCGTCCCTCTGCAGGTCTGGTATTCACATGGCTACAAGCTCAGAACCCAGAAGGCTGCTTGGTTTCTTGCAGATGCACCACACCTTGATTTCTTTACTCACAGAGCTGGCTTTTCCTTTTCTTTGGGCTTCAAGGGTCACAGTGGTAGATGCTGGATACCAGGTAGGGGGCATCATGGTGGAGGATGCCCTTGAATATGAGGGCAAGAGGCAGGTGTCAGCCAATCACAGCTCTGCCATTGTCAGGGACACCAGATGAGAACATAACTTGGCTTTGTGTTATCATCTGCCAGTCTGAACACAGATTTTCTCCCTTTTGAATTTCACAGCCCCAACGTGGATGGGCTTGTAGGAGGCTGATCAGAAGGGGAATAGGAGAGATAGAAGCAGAAAGAATAGTAAGCCATTTACACAATGATAAAAAATAACTAGGGGATTATATGGGGATCTTTGTGAAATCTCCACCAAATATTTCCCAATGAGGAGGTGCAGGAAGCAGCGGCGTGTCTCTGTTATTTGGGGATGTTGTACAAGGCAGTTGGGAACAGGTTCATTTTGCCATGATCACATGCTTAGGCAGTGATGTTTATTGGTCTTGTTTGATGAAATGCCCAGACAGCTTAAGAAAAGCTTCAAGCCATCAAGGTTGTGGTGGTGGACACCTGTAACCTTAACATTCTGGGAGGCTGGGGGGGAAGATTACAAATTTGAGCTCAGCCTTGTCAATTTAGTGATTTTGCAAAGACTCAGTCTCAAAATAAAATATCAGAAAAGCAGGGACAGAGCTCAGTGGGTTCAATCCTTAGTACTACAAAGGCATGTTGAAGAATTATGTATCTGTATAATATGATGGGACTGGTATTGAAACCAAGGTGCATCTGATCCTAAAACCAGGAAATCTGCACAAAAATAAAGCTATAGGAGATTCTTCAGATGTGCTGTGTATGCTTTCAGGTCCCCTCACCCCCAGATTGCATAGGACATCTCGCTGGCACTGCACTCTAAGGCAGGTGCTACGACCCCCAGTTGTGGGTGAGATCCCCGAGCTGCAGAGCCGGCATCAGGCAGGCAGTTGGTCTCTGCTCTAGTCTGCTCCACTCCCCTGTGCCACTTGTGTGATCTGCTAAGTCTAATTTTCTGAAGCATTCTCTCCTCTCTTGCTTTCTTTTTCTTGTTCCAGGAAACCGCTTGAAAGCTTTGCTGCCCTTGATGCCAAGTGTTCCAGGTCAGCTCACATTCTAGAAGCATCTCTGACTGAGGGTATTTTAAGAGCCAGTGAGCCGAGCAGATTTGGAAAGCAGCCAGCTCCCTGATACTTGTCTGCTAGGGGGGTGGGGATAGGCAGGGAGCTCAGGAAGGAGAGAGATTTTTTTTTTCTTATTTTGCTTTCTTTTGAGAGACTATCACCACCTCTGCAAATACACACTGGGATGGATGGATGCAAGCATGAGAAAAATGATCAGTAAAATACCTGGTGTCAAAATACCTGGTGAATCTAGGTATGTGTCTTACCCTGACCATCCCACCTGGGGTGTACCAACCACCAGCAACATGGGAGCTTTTTGGAAATGCAGATTCCATTTTCTAACAAGGGCAGTAAACAATGAGCTGAGTCTGTACCTGCTGCTGGAGGAGCTGTGGTCTCAGCCATCACAGTCAAGCATAAATAACCCTGGGCTTCTGACTTGTGCTTTGCATTAGTTGATTTTGACTGCTCACCTGATTGGCTTGAGGATACTTAGAAAATTAGTGAACACTTCCAGTCTGTCTGAAGATGTTCCCCGGAATGATTGGCACATGGGACAGCTAATCAAAAGCAAGACCTGCCTTGCATATGGGTGGCACTATCCAATAGGGTGGGAGCCCAAATGGAGCAAAAGTGGAAGGAGAAGGTGAGCCTTAGTACGTGCTCTTGCTTTCTTTGCTTTCTGTTTGCCACCAGGTGAGCATCTCTGGCCCCCACCATGATCTTCCACGTCCCCACAGACCTAGAATCCCTGGTGCCAGGCAACCATGGGCTGACATCTCTGAAATCCTGCACCATGATAGGTCTTTCTTCCTTTCACTTATTCTTTTAGGTATTTTGTCCCACCCACAGGAAGTTCACTGGCACACACTCCACGGGAAGGACCCATTGAGGACTGCCACTACCAGTGGCATCTTTCTGCCCCAACTTGCTTTGGCTTCTTGGTTCATGTTTCCAAGACTCCCACTGCCAGGGACTGGCCAGAGCCGCCACTGCCACCCGTCCACCACCTTCTACCCCAAAGTTTAGTCAGTGAAATCCTAACTTTCTTGGTTGGCATGTCTGTCTCCACTGCCTATTTGTTCCTGTCCCCATCCCATCAAGGCCTTTCCTGAGCTTCTGGACACTGGGGGCAGCATCCTCTTCCCCCATGGACTGTGGGTGCCCTCCCCTGTTCCAACATCACCCCACCATTCTTTAGATGTAGCCTGATCTGGTTTGGTTCAACCTGCAGAGCTCTCCTTCCTCCTGGAAAGTGTATCCCAGGCCTTTCAAAATGATTCCAAATGTTTGTTGCTCTCTCTATAAATTGTCATTTTTGTCCTTCTGGCTGCTTTGTGTTTTTTTTTTAATCACTGTTTTCTGTAATTTGTTTATGATGTATTGTGGTTGAGTTTCTTTTGTGTTTATCCTGGCTAGGATTTGTTGAAATTTTAGGCCTATGAGTTTATAAATTTCATTACATTTGGAAATGGAGAGCCATTGTTTGTCAATGAAATTTTTTGTCAAAAAAAACCTTTTTTATGCGTATGCTTGGTGGTTTGATATGGTCCCGCAGCTCTCTAAGGCTCTGCTAGCTTTTTGATATCTGTACTTCCTGTAGGATAAATTCATCCTCTAAGTCTTCAAGTTCACTTATCTTTTGTCCCTGTGGTATCTAATCTTTTGTTAATCCAATGCAGTGGAATATTTATTTCAGCTATGCTATTTTTATCTTTAGACATTCCATTTGCTTGTTTTTTGAATCTTCCCTTCTCCTTGTTGGGTCCCATTTTCCTTCAGATGCTTTAGCACCACCACTGTTACAATCTTCTCATCTACCAGCTTCCTCTGTGCTATTTCTCATCTCTTCTATTTGACAGATTTTCTGCCTGGTTATAGCTCACATTGTTCTGCTGCTTGGTGCTGCTGGTAATTTGTAGTCGATGACAGACATGATGAGTTTGATGTTGTCAAGTGTCTGGATTTTGTTATCTTCTTTTAAAAGGAGTGGATTTTGTTCTGGAAAACTCTTCAGCTGCTTGTGGATGATTTGATCATGTCCAACCTATTTCCAAGAGTCACCAGTGCAGATCTGTAATGGCCTTTTATCTCAGACTGAGTATTTAGGTGCAATACCCCACCAAATGCCCAGGAGATCACTGAAGAAACCCCATTCTTCTATCACAGTTGACACAGCTCCTGGGAATTCTCTATCTTACCATTTCCTAACTGTTACTTGCCTGTTTTGTGGGGTCCATGGGAAGCAACTGTGGGGCCATATTCATGTAAGACCTGGAGGATGCATCCATATTTTTTGGAACATATTTTGAATAGGTTAGTATTCCAAAAGTAAGTCCAGCCATTTTCATCCGCCCATGCTTCTCTTTCCATCTCTACATTCTGAGGCTTTGAGGTCTGATTGGCTTCTGCTCCTTGTGCCTTGAGACAGAAAGTAGGGGTGATCACAGATCAGAGGTTGCATGAGTGTAGGACTGCATAATTCACTGTCCTTCTATGGGGTCTCTACCATGTGCTGCCAGGTATACCATCCTGGAGAGAGACGATCATGGTTTTGTTCCTCTTCTCAGTTGTTTGTAGCAGGAGGGACACTAATCCTCCACAGCCTGTCCTGCCAGTGGCAGGGTTTGGTGATATTCCTTCCAGCCACAGCCTCCTCGGGGGCTCTCTCCACTTTACTTTCCCATCTTGCTCCCAGAACTTCAAATGTACTCCATTATAGGAGGTCCCTTTTACAAGGACAATTGCTGTTGTTGGTGGGTTACACCTAGCCTGAACAAGAATCTGGTTTCCTGTTTTCTCTCTGCATTGCCAGAAACACTCACAGTAATAGCCATTGGCACAGACATTTGTTTCCAAAGCCATTTTCACAAAAACTTTGCAAGGTAGCTAACAGATGGTGGCTCAAAAAGCTTGCAGTAAATGGCAGGAGTGACAGGATCAATTTCAGAGCCTGAACTTTTGGATTTTCCATCAGCAGAATTTGTGCTCCTGATTCTGACCCTCTGCTCGATTCCTCAAGGTATGTGTGGCAGGAGATGCTGGTGATGCCTCGCCTTTTAGTTTTAGCTGCTAGGGTGGTGCTCTACCTGCTGAACCCATGGGACTTTATTTGTTGCCACATTAGAGATCTTTCTGGGACAAATAATTCTGCTAGCATGGTACCATATAGTAACTGGTTGGGAAAGAGCTGGGGTCAGTGGAAAAGGAAAAGCCCACCATAGGCAAGTGTTATGGTTTGTGTTTAAATGTTCCCCCAAAGCCTCATGCAGTCATGCCTTTTGAAAGTGACTGAGTTTAGCATTTGCAACTGGTTCATTGTCTGTCTCTGGGGTTGGCAGTGCGAGTGCTGCACCTGCCCAGGGGCAGGTAGCTATAAAAGAGGGAAGGAGGCATGCTCTTTCCCCTTTTGATCTTTTCATTCTTGTCCCACGTGGCTGCAATGAATGACTGCCCCTGTGCCTGCCCTGGAGCCATCTGAGTATGGACTAAACCTTTCAAAAAAAACTGTAAGTTAAATAAACCGTTCCTTCCTTCACTTTGGACATCGAGTATGCTGTCTCAGCAATGAGAGAAAAGCAACCAAGCCACCAAGCCTGTTACTAAAGCATCCTGTAGACATGATGGTGTGAGACAGTCTTCTTCCCAAGAGCACTGCGCAGGTATCCACATCACCCAGGAGGGCTGAAACCTCATATAATATACAGGAAAGATCAGGGGCATGGTGCTGAGGGGACTTTTGAATAAAGAGGATGTGTTCTCCTTAAGCAGCCATGCTCTGCCTTGGAACTGTGCTATTTATGGTGTCTTTTGTTACCTTACAGTGTTACTGTGCAAGATTTATGGGGAAACAGTAGGAACAATCTAAGAACAAAACAAAAGTGTCATCTTTATTCTATCCCTCTGAGGTTAAGTGTCCCTCAGTTTTGCTGCATATTTTTTTTGAAACTTAAAAGCTGCATTGTTGAACATAATTTGCAATCTGTAAATTTCATCAGATATGTACAGTTTCATGAGTTTTAGTAAATATATATGGGGAAGCCTCAGGCTCACATGTTTCATCTGCTTTCTGCATCTTTCTGACCTGTTTATAGAATATGATTCATATAAATGGGATTGTATCAGAGCTTTTGTGTCTGGCATCTGGTGGCTTTGCATACACTAGTTGATCATTTGTTTTCTTGCTGAATAGTGTTACACTGTGCAAAGGTGCCACCTTGCCTAACTAGCTGATGTATATTCGGGTTATTTCCAGTCTCCTCTAAAGTGTTTGCACTTACGTATGCTTACATAGATGCCTACAAGCAGAGATATTGGTCTGTGCAGTAGTGTATGTTTAACTTGTTTAGATAACTGTCAAACTGTTTTCCAAAGTACTGTGTAGTTTTCTACATAGTATTGAGGGAGGTTCTAGTTTCTCCCTGTCTTCCTAACATTTGACATTCTTAGTCTTTCTGGTTAGAGGCATTCTAATTGGTGTGTGAGAAAATCTTATTTAGACTTAAACCTGAATTTTCAATTCCTTATGCTAAGGACATTATAAGCCTGTTTTCATATGATTTTTAGGCTTTTATGATATCCTTTGGTATGTGATCTCTTCAAATATTTTTGCTTTTAAAAATGTGTTGTTTGCTTTTTTACTAAGGTGTAAAAGTTTTAAAATATGTTATCTATACATATCCTTTACTAGGCATATGGCTTGCAATTATTTTCTCCCACAATATGGCTTATTTTTTTATCTTCTCTATGATCTTCAGAAAAGCAAAATACTTTATTTTGATGATGTCCAGCTTAGTAATTTTCTTCTAGACCTTTTTATGCTAATATATTTTAATAAGATTAAGTTATAATCATGCTTTCTTCTACTATTTTTAACTTGATAAATTCTAATAGTAGAATATGAAACTAGCAATCCCAGATCATACCTTACCTAATCATAATTCATTATTCTTTTAATACACTTCTAAAATCTCATACATATGCATATTTATTTAGAAATATTACATGTAAATGAACCAGTGATAACTTATAAATTTATTTTTGTATATTTGTCAGACATAGTTATTAGTAATTTTAAAGTTAGAAATGAATTGTGTGTCACTTTGTCTTTTTTTTTAACATCCTGGAGTAGTTTATATATTTTGGAAACAATTTATTACTTGAAACTAATTTTTTAGTTTTTAAGCGAATTTCTGTAAAACTATTTGAGTCTGCTGCTTTTTAAAAAAAGATGCAAATTATTTAGCAGTGCAATTCTTTGATTCTTTCTCTAAATTTCTTCCAAGATTTCATCTGATGAAATTTTCATTTTTTCCAGTTAATTTTAGCAAGTTATAATTTCATAGAAAATCACGCACTTAATCTTGACTTTCAAAGTTTTTATACTGCTGGTATGTATATTCTTACATTACTCTTATAATGACTTTGGATAATACTTATGTCCGTGTTCTCTTTCCCAGTCCCAATTCTGAATATTGTTTTATATCTACAGTTTTTCTTGATTGGACTAACTTATCATTTATGTATTTTGTTGGTTTCCCTGTTCTCTGGCCCCTTGCGTCCACCTCTGGTTTGATTGCCTTGTTTAGTTTCTAAGATGGACTAGTTGACAGATATTTTTAAAAACACCATTCCTGCAAGTCACAGCAGTACTCTCGTGGAGTTGTCATTTTACAGATGAAGATCCTGAAGTTCAGAGTAGACACAAACAAGGAACATAGGAGAGCTGGAATTAGGAGCCAGACCAGAATCTCCCCCAGATCGCAGCTCGTCCTTGAGGAACGGTGAGGTTGCTGGAGGTAAGATGCAACCTCCCCCCAAAACAATATGCCACCAGGAAACAATATCTTTCGTATTTGGAGGCACAAACAATGCCAAGCTCAGGAATTATTTGCCAAAGCTTCGAGGTGGCTGGATCTAGAGTATGTGGTGTGAGACTAAGCATGTGGTATGGGATTAAGGTTGTGTGATTACTAAATCTGTTCACTGATTGGCTTGGCATAGTTGTGAGTGTGGGGATGGGAAAGCCCACCCTGGGTGCCAGTGCTATTTGCCCTAAGGACAAATAGAATACAAGGGATACAAGAATGCTGTTGCCATCACTTGCTGCTTGGTACTTCTGCTTCGCTGCTGGCTCCCTTCTGCCTGTCCTGCTCTGCCATGGGTTGTTGTTTCTCTCTGTGATGCACCCCACACCCCATGCCACGCTGCCTTGGAGCCAGCTGACTGTGGACTGAAACATCAACTAACTGTGACCTGATGATTAAACCTTTCTTCCTTTAACTTTGGGTGTTAGGTGCTTTATCTCAGCAATGGTAAAGGTAACTGAGACAAGTGTCCTATTCAAGGTATGGAATCAGTGATCACCCCAGTCTTTCTTTATGGGGATGCAGGGCAAGGCTTGCTAAGTCCCTACACTATGATGTGCACTTAGAGACCCATAGGCCTGGGTGTGTCAAAGACATGGTGTGAATGTGGTACAGAGTTGTGCGTATGAACCAGAGGCAGAGATCATGCCTGTGTGTTTCCCATCAGTAATGCCCTGAGGACAGAGTTGGGTTCAATACTTGGCAACGTCAGATTCCATGGTCTCAGAAAGATGTAATCTCAGAGGAAGGCAGGAGGCCGTGCTACACAGCTCTGCATGGTCAGCACCTCTCTGCCTCCAAAGCCACCTCCCAACACACATGTGCTCTGATTCTGGGCTCAGATGGAAATTGGGGCAGGTGCACAGCACGTGGGTGTGGAATTCCCCATTGTATTTCAGTTGCAAACTTGGAAGTTCTAAAGTTCTAAAGTTCTAAAGGAAACAAGAGGCTCATAGCTAGAGAATCCTCCAAGCTCAAACATCACCTCTTCCAGGAAGACTTCCCAGTTTGCCATGGGAATTACTGCTCTCTTCTTGGCCTTCCTAGGGCTGGTGAATTTTGCCTTTCCATCACTTCTTGAGGTCTGTCTTGCATCAATAGTTTTTGAGCTACTTCTGTGCTATGTGTGGACTGTAAAAGTGCCTGATTTAGACCTGGTGCTTACCCCTGGAGCCTGCACTGTGAGGCAAGAGAGAATGTAGCAGTTAGGACTAATTGTGACGGATGCCTTGAAGGACAGAAAGAACTCCAGCACAGGAGGTGACTGAGGAAGGACCTGAGGGTGCCATGGCCCATATGTGGACAATGCTGGAGAGATTATGCCAGGTCAAGGCCAAAGGCCAATGTGACTGAAGTGGAATAAGCAACAGAAGGGCCATCGGGATGGCCCAAAGTGGGACATGGAGGCCATGTGCAGCTCCTCATGGGGCCTTGCTCAGCCTCCACATGTGGCCTGTTACCACTGAGACTGGCCCAGGAATCCCCAGCCCTAAATCAAAAGTGAAGCTTCTGTCTTGGGGTCTGGTCACCCCAAGATCACATGTGCTGTGTGGATCTGTCTCTGAATGAGGTCATATTTAGGGACTGAGCAGAATTGGTAGCCTCCACCTGTCTTGGTGAAGTCACATGCGCAGGAATTATTTGCCAACCAGATGAGAGACCATTGTAAACCCAGCCAGATCCTGCTGGGCACACATTGCCTATGCCTAGCTGAGTAACAGATTCCTGCTCTTCCATACAAGAGCAGCTGTGAGCCTCTGTCTGCATCCTGGGTTGCTCTGCAGGCTCACAGTCCAAGTAAGGACCTTAGCAGAGACCCAGGGTGGGAGGTTTAGCAGGATGGCCCATGCCTGATTAGGGCCTTATGCTGTTTGAGAGCAGCTCAATCGCCTCCCACCCAGCACAGCCTTTCCTGACCAACCTCAGCCTTTGCATCCTGAGTCTCTGGAGCTCATCAGATGGCAGAACCCATCTTTTCCCCTGTCTCTGGGGATGGTGGAGTCGCCTGGTAAGAAGGAAACTTACTGGGAAGCAGGTGTGCATGAGGTGGCTTGGGATGTGTGCCATGGATATCCTTTATAGCCCTCCTAGAGGACCAGAATGTTCACAGTAGCTGCAGCTTGATCAGGATAGGAATTCCTTTCACATCCTGATGTCCCATAGGCCTGCCAAGCAAGTCCCCCAGAGCATTAGGAAGCAGGATGACTTTAGCAAGTCATAATAGATCACCACAGCTGCATACATTCTGGATACTAGAGCAGTAGGTAGAGGTAACGGGACTAAGATGCCATATGCTACACATCAGTTCCCATGATGTATGTATCAAATAAGCATCACAAATGTACTAAGAAGAAAAAGAAGTAGGCATAGGTGAGGCTCTGGTATCCCTGGGGTATAGGTAGCTGAGCAGTGAGTGGCCCTTTACCAGGCAGATTGGGGGTTTGATAGGGGAAAATCTGTGCTTCTCAGGCAAGGAGGGGAGAGGACATAGGCTCTAAAATATGAAAGTGTGATTGCTTACATATCTCATGATAAATGAATGGTCTGTACTCAGAGCTAATTTTATTGGATTTCCTAAAGACTGAGAATTTCAGAGGCAGAAAGGACTGATGGGGACCCCCTTACAGTTGTAAAGTGTGTGGCAAAGAGGTTCCCCCATCCCAAGCCAGTCAGGAGTTTCCATATTCTCTGTGTGTGAAGATGACTCACCTAAAATATCTTCTTGACCTTAATAAGAACTGCGAATGGCCCCAATTGCCACAGAATTTACTCTTGTGGTGGAAAGAAAAGATTTAAATGGAAGGAATTGGCTCCTTCCCCAAGTGTGGCCCAGATAGCCTTGTAGACACAACCCTTTTATAAGGAAAGGCACAATGTGGGTCCCACCTGCCCATCCTGCTACACCTGCCTGGCTGGTTCCCTGCAAGTTCATTGCTGCATTTGCCAGGAAGTAGTTCACAGAGCCTGCTCCTGGGGAAGCTAGGCAGGGCCGGGAACTCCTCTGGGGTACAGTGGATCTGCAAAACGGGGTTGGACACACTTCACAGAGAGAAGCCTCTTCCACACATTCATCAAGAGAAGGATCGTTCTGGGGAAAGGAGTGCAAGAGTCTCACGGAGCTACAGAGAGATATTTCAAAAATTCAAAGAAGCTCACAGGAGGTAAAATTTCCAGCAGCACGGATTGAGAGTGGTCCTGTGAGACCTTTGGAATCCTGGCCAGTGAGCTGCTCTCAATAACCCACAGAGACTGAAGTTTTTCCCAAGGTCACCCAATAGATAGGGGAGCTAAGGCTCAGCCCAGGCCTGCTTGAACCTCAGAGCTGATGATGTCGATCTGCATGCAGGTTGCAAGGTTTTTAAGAGAGTAAGAGTGTACAGATGTATCTATGTACACAGTCACAGTGACAACAGACTGACAAAGCCAGTGCCTTAGAGTCACATGCCAGCCTATCAACAGGGTCTTGGCACAATTTGTAGGTAGCTCCTTGCTGCTTCAAGGCCTCCATTTTCTCACTGGCATGATGGCCAGTTGACATATGAGAACCTTTGAGTCCAAGCCTGCAAATGTCTCCCATCCCAGTTCACAGATAAGGACGCAGGTGCTCATGAGCAGGGGTACAGAATTCCACAGTCAATTTGATCCAGCCAGGCACAGGGGCCTTGGAGTCCCTGCACAACATGTCCATGAAGTCTGCCCTGCTGCCAAGCCCCTTGACATGGAAATGAAGGAGACTTAAAGCTACTCAGGCTACTTTCCAACAGGCTGAATCAAGCCTGCTCCCTGCTGGCCTCGGGCACAGCTGGTGTTCGATAGTCATTTATTGAGCAAATGAAATATTTTTAGCACGACTTCCCTACATGCTTGCCACATGCCTATGGTGGTGACAGTGGATTCCCAGTCTGTATTGACTTCCCTCTCCCTGGAGTCACTGGGGAACATGTGGACAGTAAAACATTGACCACCTCTGTTCAGGAGATGGGAGTTGGGGCCCTGACCCAGCTGAAAGGTAAGAAACATATTTCTAGCAGTAAAAGGTTGGAGGGAGAGAAGGAGTCAGTTGGTAAGAATTCCCTGCAGTGTGCCCAGTGATTGAAATTGCTTCTGACACTTACCATCGTGTACAGATAAAACCCTGATGCCTCTAGAATGTGGCTTTCTTCTCAAGTAACAGAGCTGTAGAAGGTAACCCAGTGGGTCAAAGCACTGGATAGTAAGCCTGTGTGTGTGCTCAGGTGCATACTGCAGCATTGTCTGTGGGTCCCCAGTTAAAAGTTTGGCAAGCTTGGGGCTGGTTTCCCAGAAGAAAGAATGGGTGGGACCATGGTCAATCCTCTAGGGCACTTTGTGGAACCCTGTGAAGCTATTCAGAAAGCTGGGCATCAAAGTGCATGCCTGTAACCCTAACCCTATGGGAGACTGAGGCAGGCGGATTGCAAGCTGGAGCCCAGCCTGGGCAATTCCATTACCTAACAAGGTTGTGGTCAAAATCATAAAGTGTGGGGATGATGCTCAATGCAAAGACCACGGGTTCAGTCTCCAGTCTCATAAAAGAAGAAAGGCGTGCACCAGTTGACCTGAGGGCTTCTAATGCAGAGAAGTATATGACATAGGAGCCCATCGTAAGATCAGAGTGTCAGGGAAGTATGTTTATATATAAGGGGATGTGCATTGAGGAGACCAGTGGGGACACGCTGCTAATCCTTAGCAACAGGGGTCTGGGGCATGAGTGAGGTCGGAGATTGGACAGGAGAGGGGAGGGGACCAGGACTGATAGCAAAGGGAGGAAGAAAATGAATGCTTCCAGAAGTCCACAGCAGACCCCTCGGTGCTATCTGCACGCAGATGGACAACGGAGTGTTTGATAAAGTGACTCTCACACAGGATGCTAATAATATCTGTCTGTCGTGGGTGGTTGTCCTGGGGTCAGATGATGTCATCGTGCATCCAGCTGAGGGCACTGAGCAGAGTCATCTTAAGGGGAGACGCGGGCATGGCTTTTCTGTGGCTGACATCAGCCTGGTGCCTTCACTCCCGTGCCGCCACCATCTCACTAAATAGGCAGGAGCCAGACAGAGGGCTGATTGACTTTTGGAACGTGGGACATTATTAGTCATTCTCTCAGGCTGAGGGTGGTATCAGAGCAGATGACAATGCCCTCACTTTAGGAGGGAGAGTTTCACCCAGTCTGCCACATGCGCTGTAACCGCGATGTCAAAACAGCCATTGCATTCCGGTTTAAAAATAACTGGAAATGCCCACTTGACATGTACATGCGACAAGTGTAGGGCTGATGGGTGGGATCCGCTGGATGATTTGTGACACGAAGCCATGGTTACAAAGTATTCCCTGCACTGTCGCTGCCCGGGACCCCACACCAGCCCCGCTTTGTACAGACTATAAAACAGAGGTTAGGTAGCTTGCTCCAGGGTTTAGTGGTCAGACCAGGATTAAACTGTGGACCCACAATTTTAATCACACACAGCAATGGTGCAATTCAGAATTGGGAAACTGGGGGGACTTGATTCATCTAGATTGCTATGTGCATTCATAGAGATTCCAAAGAAGTGCTTTAGGTCACCAGATGCTCCTCTTGATTCTGTCGGGAACGACATCAGTCAATGTTTGAGATGAGAGAGGGCTCCTCTGTGTAATTTATGTGTCCTTTGGTGTGTTATTAGTGTTTGCTCTCAGTGGAGGCTTAAATTTGGAAGTGCTCTTACCCATCACTGTGGAGCCTTGAGAACTACTGGAAACAGCACTGAGAAAGGAAGGGAACGTGCCTGCTGCTGTCACAAAGCTCTCCGGTGCCTTCTGAGTCTGGACCAATGGGCCAGCCCCCTTCCTCTTCCCTCTCCACAGCCCAGGACACTGTGACCATCTCTTTCCTGTCGCTCGCTCGCTCCTTCCTTCTGTGGGTCTTCTGTGAACAAGCTAGTTCTGGGGACCCAGGTGGCAAAGGCAGAGGGAGGTTTGGTGCAGACTTCCCTGGTTCATCTGATTGCCTGCTGTCTGGGATTCCTCATCCAGCAGGAAACTCACTTCCTCACCACCTTCTAATACAATGTTTTCAGCTTCGGGCAACTGAGCTATTGTTTTTTGGCTCAAAATAAGGAAAAACCCAAAT
Organism: Cavia porcellus; assembly: GCF_034190915.1. Lineage (NCBI taxonomy): Eukaryota > Metazoa > Chordata > Mammalia > Rodentia > Caviidae > Cavia > Cavia porcellus. Next base: position 35,757,131 of record NW_026947511.1, on the reverse strand, counting down.
AAAGATGGGCCCCAAATTAAGAGAGACTGTGCCTAGGAGGATTTCTACTTTTTGGTGTTAAATCCAAGCCTTGGGCAGGAGACACTGTGTTTTATGTCCATTCAGTGATAGTCCTTTAAAAAACTAAAGCAAGGGATTAGGTAGCTCCTGAATTTCCCTCAGCCTGGATGGCAACCCTCCCTTTTACTCCTCCAAGGAGGTTGACTGTGTTCACAATGATCCGTTTTTCTTCTCAATCCTAGACTGAGATTGTAAGGTTCAACTGAGCCTAAAAATCTTTGAGTAGAAATTTGACCTTCTTTGCTCTGTACTCTCTACTGATAATACGACGCCACGTTGCTATCACTCCAGAGAGTGCTCCAGAGCAACACATCTAATGAACCCAACCTGTGCTCTTCTCTGGCTCAGGATCCTCCTAAAACATAGTTCTCTCACCTGGTGCTGGTGGAAGACAGGTTTCTGAACCTCATTTCAGAAGCTTAGTTTCCTCCCTACAGTGGTTCATAGATAAGTTTTGTGGCCTCCCGATAGCCCATTTTGATTTTTGCAGACTGGAATTTTCCCATCCACCTCATTTATCCCTTCCCAGTTCAGTAGTCTTTGTGGATTTGATAAGGGGATCTCTATGATTTCATTCAAGTATTCACAAAATTTGTTTTAATGGGAGAGTCAAGGACAAAACCTTATCTTGGGCCTCTGGAGAGCTCCCCAAATGACAAGCTGAACAGGAATGAATTAATCAGCATGCCCTGAGCAAGGTGCTGGATGTGGTTATGAGTCCAGCTTCTGACTCTGCCATTACCTTGGCTAATCCTCACATTACCTGAGAGGCATCATAAGAACTTCATCATGTACCTTGTGGAAATCCATGTATACTGGGCCCAAGCAGGTTTTCTGATCTAGTTAATATTTACAACATGCAAATACATACCCATGCAAGAGAGGCAGGAAAGAAGGAAAGAAAATTGGGAAGGAAGAGAGAGGAAAGGAGGAAAGGAAGGAAAGGAGGGAAAAAAATTCGGATTGTTTCACTAGAACTAGATTTTAAATGGACACACTGACTACTAAGAACCAACTTCAGTTCCTATATGATGTGAAACCATCCCAAGATTTTAATTAGGATCGAGGTTCAGGAACAGTACCAGGTGTGGGCCGTTAGAGGCTGTATTTGTGCCCTTTTGAAATCTGGAACAGCTTTGCTCATCTTCACTCACCTCTTGTACTTTGCCAGACACCGCCTCTACCTGGCACCAAGTCAGTGTGCCGGGCTCACCTGGTGGGGACTCATGGATCTGCATCAGGGTGCTCAGAATCTTCACTTCCCCTTGTTTCCCAGCTCCTTCCACATCCCCAATCGAGGATGAGCATGAGCACTCCTGCACCCAAGCCCTTTTTTGCTCAGTGGCCAGAGATCATGACTTCATTTGAAACTGCCAGAGAGCTTCCTCTTCCCTCTCCAGAACTCTGAGCTCACTCCTCCATCCAGGACTGGAGACACAAAGGTCATTTCCATCATCCCAGCTACAGGATCGCACTGGTCTTATGCAGCGGGTTAATTTCCTCCTCATCCGTCAGGCTGTAAGTATGAATTTAAAATCCATTTTCCCCGCATCTCAGTCTACTCCGGGCAGCAGCCCTGTGACACGAGTACATGAGGACTGTTATTTGCAGTGATAGAAAATCAAATGCAAAGCAGTCAAAGCAAACAATTTCTCAGCTTAGACTGTTGGAAGGTCTAGGGCAGGAGACTCCAGGAACGGTTGTGTTCAGCGGTGTGCACAATACCATCGCCTCCTGTGTCCCTCAGCCTCTCTGCTGGCTGTGGTTTCATGCTCAGAGGGCATCTGTGGCCTCCCGAAAGCCTAGGCTTCTGTAGAAGCTTTGCTTTATTGTGTCTCCCTGAGTTGTACTTCTCAGGTTCATTTGAGGTTGTTATTGTTGTTGTTTATAAGTTGAAGGCTTCTAACAGCCCTGAATGGTGCAACTCTGGCGATGTTGTTTGCCCAACTTCCCAAGTGATCATCAGTCACTTACTTCTAGTAATAAAAGTATTTTTCATCAAGATATGTGCTTTTTTACATAATGCTGTGCACATTTAATAAATTATAATATGATATAAAATAGTATAATTATAACTTTTATAGGTACCAAAAAATTTTAAAAATTGATGAGAATCACTTTATTTCATTATTCAGTTTATTGCGGTCATCTGGAAGCAAACCTACAGTGTCTCCAACCTGTGCCTGTCTTCTTCACTACTGTACAGGAGGAAATGTAAAGTCTCCTTCTGAGTTGTGTAAGTAAACATACCAAGGTTAGCTCTGATTGGAGCCTTGGATCACATGCACATCCTTGAACCAATCACTAATGCTGCGTTCCGATTGGCTAAGAAAGAGGCACATGTCCACTCTGGAGGTGGGCTTAGAGCCAGTTCCACCTGACACCGGAAATGAATGTGGGCAGGTTTCCAGAGGAACATGTGGGTGCTGCTACTGAGTTGCCCCCACACTCTCCCCAACTCCCAAAACCTGGAAGACACTTCTGTGCTTACAGGCACCTGGCATAGGGCAATTACTCCATGAACACTTGGTGGATGGTTTGAGAAACTCTTGGCAATCATGATATTCTTACATTTGCACCTTTCTCTGGTGTATTTACTAAAGGTGAGCAAAGTGGATCCTGTGTGCACAAGAGAATCATCTGCCTTCTTCCCTTGTAAACAGAAATGGATTTACACAAGATCTCTGGTCCCAGTGTTGCACAGGAGATGATGACCTCAGATAAACTCTCCATCTTGAAACTTTAGCATGGTCAGAAACCTTGGGGGTTCATTGCAACACTGACTGTGGCCAGTTCAGGCGTTTGTTTTCAGAACCATGCTGTGGAGAGATGGCTCAGATGTCAAGATCAGGGATGGAGAGAGGTGGGGAGGAGCGCTGAGTGGGAAGACCACATAAGAGGCCATTAGCACCAGGATGAAAGTGAGAGGGAAGAGGTGGTTGTAGGACTGGACGAAGGGATATAGTATGCGAGGGCTGATCAAAGAATACGTTGTATGTTTAGGTAAAATAACCATAAAAGACACATTGGCATTAATCCCTCTCAAAATTCCCCTCACTTTGGATGCATGTGTTCACTTTCCCCTTTCTGAAACAGTCCTAGAAACCCTCTTTCCTCTTTGGTGAATGTTGCTATGGAGTACTATCCCAAGGAGAAGCTCATAAGCACATTATGGTTTGCCCACAACCATCTTGCTCGCTGGACCTGGCACCATATGTAGCTAAGACAAAATGATCATAAAAGGTAAGTGCTTTGAATCCGTTCAGGAAATCAAGGCTTGCATAAGAGCAACGAAAGATACGCCCCAAAGAGGACTTCCAGAACTGCTTCAGAGAGTGGTCAGAAGGAGTGGACAAGCGTGTTTGAAAGGAAGGATGGGTATTTGAGAGAGATTAATCCCAATGTGTCTTTAATGTAATAATTTTCTAAAAATTTAAGCATTCACTGTATCTTTGAACCATACTTTATATCTTATATCTGTTAGGTTAGGACTGTGTTGGCTATTAGCATCAGAAAACAAGGTTCGAATGGGTTTGAAACATAAAGCACACATCATGCCCACATGGCCTACTTTTGTAATTTTGTGATCATCAATAAGTATTGCAAGCCACAGAGGCACCCTCTCTGGAGTGCTCAGTGTGGGTTTCATTTTGCAGGATATAGAGGGCTTATAAAGGTTGACCCCCCCAAGCTGCTTTTCATAGCTGGTGGGGTGAGAATACATGAATAAAGCTCTGGATGGTGGCCAGTGTTGTTCTGGGATAGCCTCATGTGGGGGACAGTAGGAGAGGCAGCAGGGATGGCACAGCTCCCAGGAGACACCTCTACTCACTGGCTGAGCTCCTCTGCATCACTTAGCATGCTACCTGGGAAGCCACTGTCTGGAAGCTGTCCCTGACCCTGAGTGGTTGCTTGACTTCAAGGTCCCCTCTGTCCCTCTGTCTTATGCCTACTGTGACCTCCTCACTACTGTGTGGTGTCCGTGGTTGTCAATTCTGTCCCCAACAGCAAGCCGGAAATGGCTGACCCCAGCTGGTGGGGGATGTGATACCAGTGACCTATCCTCTTCCCCTGGGAACTGTGTGTCTCTTTGGAGGAGTCCCTTTCCAACCACAGCTCACCCAAGGAGCTGTAAGTGGTTTAGGATTCATGACTCAGTCTGATTTCAGGGCCCATCAATGTTGTCATCTGTGGTGTAGAATTGGACAGCTAGAGGATGAATGGACTTAGCGGGGACAGCAGATGGGAGGATGGCTAGGCACAGTGGATAGAAAGGGCAATTGGGGGACCCACAGGATAGTGAGGGTCTCAGCTTTCCGAGTGGGGAGGCTACTTGAGCTCTGTTCCAACCAAGATAACGGAGGAAACTGCTTCTAGAAATCCTTTCCCATCTCAGGTGACTGGAGCCCAAGTCCTCATCAACATCATCAGGGGACTTTATTTACTGGACTCAAGCTGGCTCTGACTCCATTCACTGGGTGGCCTGGGCATGTGGTTTGCATTTCTGGGTACCATTTTGTTTATGACTCCTTTCCTATGTCAGCAATGTAGCCTTGGTGTGGAGAGGCTGGAAGAAGGTGGGGCCTGAGGGCACTGTGTGGTGTTTTGGGCAAGTTGGGGCTCTGTCTCCTAGGTCTGGAAAGGGACAGGGTATGGGGTGGGTGCCCTGCTGAGTGAAACCATCAGGAGCCAGAGTCTCACTATGGCAGATCTACACATACCCATCAAGCCCTGCCCGCCTCTTTCTCCCCAACGGTGTCCTTGATTTCCATCTCTGACTCTCCAGGTCACCCAAAAGGCTAGAAGTCTCTACCACCATAAAATTCAAGGAAAGGAAAGGGGAAGAAATGGGCACATTTCTTCTTGGTAAACTCAAAAAAATCCCTAGTACTGCCAAAGTGGGTGAGTAGAGGAGACACACACAGAGAGAGAGAGAGAGAGAGAGAGAGAGAGAGAGACAGAGACAGAGACAGAGACAAAGACAGAGAGACAACCAAACTTAATAAATAATACAGGAAGCTCTGTCCAGTTTCCAGAATAGTAAAGAAATAAGACCGGCAAGCCACAAAGTCCCTAACCCCAGGGAAAAACAAGGCTGACTTCTTACCCATTGTATCTTTTATTTTTTCCCATCTACCCACCTTTCTTTCCCACAGGAGAGGGTGGTTAAAGACACAGTGTCATTTGTACAGATCAAGCTCTCTTCTTGTAAGTTTCCAGTTAAACATTCTTTTGTAGCTGACACCTATTAATAATTTAAAGTGCCTGCTCCTTTGAACAATGATCAAAATTAAGCTATTACCCACAGGGGGATATTTACATACAGTTAGTCGGCAGCTACTTAACAGACTTTTCCACTCAAGATTTCTTGTGACCCTCACATATCATTAGTAAGCAGAAGGATACTTGGTTTTTCTGTGATTTTTTTCCCTTCTGTATGTTGGGAAAATGGCCACTGGGAATCACTTAGGAAGTAAATAAGGTAATTCTTTTTGATTTCTGCAGGCTGCTGAAGTTACAGGAGAAGGGCAATTATTTTTAGATCCCTCTACATGCAATTTACCAATAAGCCACCAAATGTGGAAACATGTAATTAGTAATTACTATAGTATGTAGTGATTCAGGGGTTCCCCAGTCAGTCTACGGGCGTATAATCTGAGGCAGAAAATGAAATGAATTTAGCACACACAGAAAGTCCTTGTATATTTGAAGACAGTTGTTGATGATTAACTTAACTGATGTTTATGGAGACCATGTGGCACAGGACACTCTTTACCTCCAGCTTCTCATCACATGCTCACCCCAAGGCAGATGGGAATTTGTCTCTTTGCTGCCTGAGGCCACAGGCTAATGGTTAACCCAGGCCCAAAGCCGAGGTGCAGGCTCCAGATGCAACCTGTCCGTGATGCCATGACATTGCTTAACTCACACTGCTAGAAAAGTGCCTGTGTCTCTAGGTCTCAGATGTTTACAGGAAGAGAAGGAAAGAACAGTGGGTGTGAAACAGCCTAAAATTTTGGGGGTGAATAATGGACGTGTGTCAATGTTGTCTTCTTTATGATAATGTTATGGCTTACATCTGGATGTCCCACAAAAGCCTCATGCATTCATTGTTGTGGTTTGTGGGAGCTGGCTGGGTCATGGGTTTATGAAAATGGATTATGAGTGTGTGATAACTGGATTAGGTCACTTACTGGTTTAGTGTAGTTCTGAAGGTGGATGTTGAGAAAGCCCACCTTGGTTGTGAGTGACACCAGCCAACATGCTTCTAGCCTGCAAGGAATAAAAGGAAAGAAAGGCTCTCTGCAGGCTGCTGCTTGTCTTCCTCCCAGGGACTGTTTCTCCTCTGTGATTCCTCTCTCCCTCGCTGTCCTGGCTTGGACTCAGCCAACTATGGGCTGAAACCTTTACAAACCATGAACTGAAATAAATCTTTTTTCCTTTAGCTTGTAGGTGTTGAGTATTTTATCCCAGCAATGAAAATGAACTGAGACACTAGGTTTTATTGTGCCCATTTACATAGGAGAGAAAATAAAGATTCGGTGGGTTATACTATTAAGTTAGGATTTCTCAGAGTAAAGGGGTGAGCCGGATGTGACTGTGGGCAAATGTACTTCAATGACAACCCTCTCTTCCTCGCTTACTTACTTTGGCCAAGGGAACTCTTTATTCCAGCAAACTCAATGTGTCTGTGTCAACAGCTGAAAAGGGTAAGTTGGGCAAATGAGAGCCCATAGACAGCAGGATCTTAAAGCTGATTGCTTTCACCTAGAAATTTGCAATTTTAGGAATTCATTCAAAAAAGGTTAACTCAAAAATGTAGATAAGAGTTTATATTCAGAAAGGTTCAAAAAAAGATAATGTTTGTAATAGCAAAACCTGGGGAAGAAATTCAAACATGCAATGACGTAATATTAGAGAAACTGCAACTATAATATAACAGCTGTAAAACAATTCAGTGAAGAGTTTTTAATAATACAAAACAGCCTTAAATTCTAATGAATAGGGAGGCAAGGTCTCCCCAAAATTAATACTGATGAAAAATAAAATAATATTTATGGGAAGAACATTTAGACTGTGACAGTTTCCCTGAGATGCCGTTTATATAACCAAAAGTTCACCCTTTAGTGTATAATACTCACAGATTTTAGTGTATTCACAGACATGCACAACTTTTGTCACTATCAAAATTTCATCACCTATCTCCACCACAGTCACACATTCCTGCCACCATCCGGTCCCTGGCGAACATGAATATATTTGCTATATCTACAAATTTGCCTATTACGAGCATTTCCTGTAAATGCACATGTAGGGGATGTGGCTGTTTATAGCGGGGTTCTTTGACTTAGCAGGATATTTTCAGGGTTCTTCCATTTCATACCAAAGGTCAGCACTCCATTCCTTTGAAGGCAAAACAACATTATAAACTGCATTTTCGGGTTTTTTTGTTTTAGCTAGTATGGCGATTGTTGATATAAATACTGATGCACGATGCTTTTAATCCTCTTGGGTGTATACTGAGAAGCGGATCTATTGATAACTCTATGTTTAGCATTTTGCTGAGCTTGCAGACTGTTTTCCAAAGTGGCTGCACCACTCAATATTCTCACTGGCAGTATTTGGGGGTTCAAATTTGTTTGCATCCTTCCATATTTATTATCTTTTAAAATTTTTTAACCATACTGGTGGATGTGGCATGGAATCTCATTGTGACTTTGATTTGCATTTTCAATAACTATGTTGAACATCTTTTTATGTATTTATTAGCTATATGTGTATCATCTTGAAGGAATGTCTGTTGATATTCTTTGCCTATAAAAATTGTATTATCTGTCTTTTTGTTATAGACTTGGAATTAATATATATTTATATAGGTATAGTTACATATATTATTCTGGACACTAGTCTCTTATCAAATGCATGACTTGCTGATATATTTCTCTCATTCTATGGGTTGGTCTTCCATTTTCCTGATGATATTGTTGACAGCATGGACCATTTTAATTTTAAGGAAGTCTAATCTCTTGACTTTTTCTTTTGTTGCTTATGTTTCTGGTATAATATGTAAGAGACAGTTGCTAAATCCAAGGTCATGAAGGCTTACTTTTATTTCCCTCTAAAGATTGCAGAGGGTTAGATCTTATATTAGAATCTAGAGCCAATCTGTACATAGTGTGAAGTAACACCATTCTTTTGCTTGTGGATATTCAGTTGTCCCAGTGACAATTGTTGATCTGAACGTTTGTTCCCCACTGAAATGTTTTGGCACAGTTGTCAAAAATCAATCAAGCAGGCTAGGGATGGAGTTCAGCAGCACAGCTCCTGCTTGGCAAGTATGAGGTCCTGAGTTCGATTCCTGCTACCAAAAAACATCAACTGAGCATAAACATAAGGATTTAATTTATGAATCTGAACACGATCCAATTGATCTATCCTTGTGTCTGTGCCAGCCACTCCTGGGTACTGCAGCTTTGTGGTAAGTTTTGAAATCACCAAGTAAGATTTCACCAACCTGATTCTTTTTCAAGATTGCTTTGTCTATTTCAGGTCCCTTGTCATTCTCTATGAATTTTAAGGTTGGCCTGTCAACTTCCACTGAACAGGCAGCCGGGATTTTGGTCTGAGTCTGAAGATCCGTGTGTTGGGAATTACCTTCCTCTTAACAGAGTGATAGCTGTGCCTGCATTAAACACGGAGGCTTTTTCTGAGCTGTAAGTGAGCGCCTTCTCTGGCTGGCAAGGGCCAAGAGCAGCACAGCTCCATAGCAGGGTAAGACAGGCTCGGAAATGACTTCTGTGTGGAGACGACCTATTAGGGCGCGGCAGCTGTTCCCCTGAGGCCAGTTCTCGCCACTCCGCACACCACGCTGCTTCTATTACTTAGTCCAGCAAGGCTTTAAATACCTCCGGGCACCCCCCCCACCACTTCCTGTGGAATACTATTTCACAGCCTAATAGAGCTTCCTGGGGGAATTTTCTCTTTTACTTAGCCCACATTTCCTTCTCCGTTTAAGTCCACTGCTTCCTCGGGACCACATCATTCCAGACTAATTTGCCTACTTGGGATTCCCACGTTTCCCAGCTTCAGAGGCCATGTTCTTTTCAGGTTGTTGGACATTCTCTGGCTTTCATGGTTGCAGCTTGCAAAGGAGGCCTTTGGTGAGGACTGCCCCAACTCCTGGGTTCATGAAGTCAAGGGTAAATGTGACCAGTGGAAGGAAACGGAGCAGCCAAGGTGCTCCTGGGCAAGAATGGGGAGACCCCTTCTGCAGCTTGGAGAAGGACTTCCTCCATTTTTATTGTATGCAAGCTGGGGTTCTGGTTCCCCTCAGGGTGCAACAGGAAAGGCAAGGTATCAGGTGTCAGCCCAGGGTCTGTGTGGGAAGCTCACTGGATAGCTGGCAGCTCCCTGGTCACTTTGGAGAGAGCAGGTGAGAGTAGGGGAATCAGAGACAGATAATATACACCCGAGTGTCTGCTGTGCCCAGGGTCTGTGTCAGAGCACTTCCTACTTTATCCTTTACATCCTTTATGGCCTTGTCTTGCTCAGCTGAGGCCTTAAGAGGTTTCAGGGCAGATAGAAGAAGCCACCAGCCTGAGCTGTACAGGGCATCATAGATGAGGCCGGGGGCTAGACCCACACTGAGCCTTTCTGGTGCACAGCTGAGCCTCAATTTCTTGGTCTATGGAATGGAGCTGATGCAGTGTCACAGAGCAATGAAGGACCAGAATCTAGGTGGGAAAAGCAAGCTCAGTAAATATTATATTGCTTCCTTCCCTCCTTGCCCCTGGATGGCTGATCAGGGCCATTTCTCCAAGTAATTTAGCAAGGCAAGTGTCTGCAGTGCCTCTCTTCCAGCCTCCTGCCCTGCACTGATAAGTTTTATTAGCAAAGAGGGAAGGGATTTTCTATGGCCAAATTTCTTCTGGGCTTTTCAGGAGAAATTGATGAAGCTGCTGGTTCCTTGGCCTGTACTTCATCCCAATGGGATTGCCTGGCCTATGACGGAAACCTTGCTAACCTGGGGAGGGAAGGCTAGGCAATGTTATTCTTCTGAAGGGGAAAATCATCATTTGGCTTCTTGGGTTTATGTACCCTAGGTGCAGGGGAAGCAGCTGGAATTTTCCAGGAAACCACAACGCTGTCTTCTTGGTTCTGTATGGGTGGCTGGGGACAAGGCTGCCTTTGACAGTCCCTCACCTGCCTTCCTGTTCTGCATAATAAGAACCAGCTCCTGGGGCATCTCAGTGTTCTGCTGAGTGGGTTACTGATGGGTCTCCTGGAGACCCACACACCCATGTGTGTGCTTGTGTACATGTGCCCTGCAGACATGCATGCATGCATGTATGTACCTGTGTATAAGTGCATGCATATATGTATGTGACTCTCTGGATGCATGTTGTGTGTGTTTGGGTTTGCACGTGTAAGTATATGTATCTGTGTTTGGGTATTTGCACATGTATGTGCGTGAATGTATGTCTGAGGCATAAATATGTGAGACTACTTACCTGGCTGTGTTTCTGTGCAGGTGTTCCAAGAGCCAAGCTTTTGGGGTCGGAGAGTATATTCGTGGTGCTGTGACCTCTACCTGTGAGCTTGAATCTTGGTGGGGGTGCTGGAACCCAGCACTCTGAGTCCTGCATTGTTTCATGCTATTTGTGTTTCTTGGGCTAGGCCCCCTTTCCCCTCGTCCCTGATCACCACAGGCCATTCTTCCTCACTCTCCAAGGTTCTTCTGTGTCCTTCCGGAAGCCTTCGCATTCTATGCCTGGTTAAAGTCCTTTCACTGTTTCTGTTCACACTCCAGGCCCTATGCTGACCTGACACAGGCCCTGTTTACACACCTGAGCTCATCCTAGAACCTGAGCTTCTGGGCAGGGCTGGTGATTGGCTCATCTCATATCCAGAGTTCAGATACCTCTAAGATATTCCATTCATATACGTGGTGTGAGCAAGTAGAGGAACAGTCTCCATGCCTCCCCTGAAACTGCAGGGGAAGTATCTGCTCTGGCCCCTGGAGGGCTGCAGGAGACCATGCTCAAAAATGCCCAGCAACATAGTGGAGCAGTCTGAGGCTCCCAGCAGTTGGGAAGAGAGCAGGCACAAGTCAAGCTGGCCTTGGAGTCAGAAGGCTACCCTAAGCTCTGGTTCTGCTCTTCCGTGTCAGGTTCAACAGCCTTTCACAACTGGCATCCCTCCCCACACTGTGGAGAGAGCCAGGCCCTTTTTCTTCGTGGGTGCCAGAGCTAGCCTTAATGTATGGTGCCCTAGGATCAAGGACTTGCTCAAAAGAGGGATGCATGTGCAGCCAGACACTACTAGCAGAGTAGTTGTATACAGGAAGCCCCAGGACCCTTGGGCAGGCACTGAGGAGCAGTAACTGGAGACAGGGACCTGGAGCTGGCGCTTTAAGAAAACAGCAGGTGTCTGAAATAGTCTTCAGGTGTCTGAAATAGTCTCTGGGGAAGGTGAAAGCAGCTTCTTCTCTGCAGTGTGTCTCATCCTTTCTGGAGGAAGGAGGCCAGAGGTGGATAAGTTGTCCTGGTGGTAAAATCAGTGACATCATCTATAAAAGGCAAAGGTCAGAAGAGACCAGCACAAGCTCAGGCCAGGCCAAGTACGGGGCAGCTGGGAGGAAGCAGTATCTTACTACATTCTCACATCTACCCTGTGAGAGGGACAGCATCAACCAAAATATCTGAGTGAGGAAGTTGAGACTTAGAATGTGACTTTGACCAGTCTAAGGTCACGGCAGCAGGAAGTGAGGACTTTGGAGCTGGGACTGACCTGTTTAGGCCTCCGCCTGCCCACTTGCTCACCTTCCTTCTCCTATCCATGGCTATTGCGGCAGCTTGCACCCAGCCCCTCCGCTCATGGCCCCCACTTATATTTGTAGTGATATGTTCTTCTCACCGGGAGATCCCACCCTCTGAGACTGCCTTCAGAGAAGTGATGTGTTCCTGTCAGGGTATGAGGACCCGCTCATCCCTGAGAAAGCTTGACCTCCTCTCTGATTCTGCACTGCTTCCCAAGACTCAACAGACCCTAAAATCGGACCTCAAATGTCAGCTCAGCACGAGCAGAAGCAATGTCTTCCTCATACCTACTCCACCATGTCTAGCAAAGCTCTCGAGTGGTACCTGGTGCTCACTAAATATTTGCTCAGAGGATGAGGAAATAAACCTTTGACTCAAGGGAAACTTAACTTTAATATCAAAGCTGACTGATCTCTTTGAAAATGGATTCCAGCAAAGAACTGGCATTGCCTAATGATTCTTCTCCCTGTTTGGCTGACCCTGCGATCATGCATGTGCTTAAATAGTAGCAAGGGTCACTGATTTGCCCGGGTTGTCCTAGCTGGAGACTCTTCCATTCACCATAGGTGAGGACGGCGAGCCGTCTTTGGGTCTCAGAGCCACAGGCATAGGTGAGCCAGGTTGCACCAGCGCAGTCCGATTGTGTGATGCGGGCCTGGTGGGCCTGAGGGAGCCACTCGTTGGGAACCTGATGGGAGCTATTTTGTATGGGATGATGCTGATTGCTACCCTCACCTTTGTGTCACATGCGGAGCCCTGATTGCAGGATGGGGCCGAGACAGCCGGGGCTTCTTCCCTGCTGGAAGGGTTGGCGGGGTGTCTGCTGGCATTTGCCATCAATCCCTCCTGATTAATCAGGCTGCTTCAATCTGTGAGTCACAATTTCTCCAGGAAAGAAAGCTGCCTCAACGGAATTATCCTGAACTCTGATGTCAATGCGGGCATCCTCTTCAAAAAGCAGAGGTGCTCCTGGGAGGCCAGGCTACTTTCTGCTTTGTGACAGGAAGTGGCTGCAGGATAAGTTTGAGAAAGAAAGAGAAACAAAAGTTTTCCTTCTTTATACTGATTTTATATAAGGTAAATTTATAACCCTTGATCTGGGTTGGACACCATTTCTACCAATTGTTAGCTGTGTGCTCATGAGTAGCTGTAAAGTCCCCGAGCTTCTGGTTTCTCATTTGTGAAAGAGGAGAACATAATAACAACTTCCCCAGGTCCCAGGATGTTTTTAGAATAGAATTCTACAAAGGGCCTCATAGAGAGCTTGGAATGAATGTTACTCTTCCTGCATCAGGAAAGCCAAAACAGCGATGTGATGGTTTATATACCAATTGCCCCCAAGAGTCTCATGGGCAAGTTTTTTGGAAGGTGGTTCGGTCATGGGGGCTTCTGGCGGGGTTGCTTTTAGGAGATAGAGTCTGGTGAGCAGAGATGGATCTATAGGGGTGTGACTCAGAAGGATTTATCTCCCTTCCTGGCTCCTCCTTTGATTGTCTGCTTCCTGTATGCCACACCAAGTGTCCGGCCTTGGAGCCAGCTCACTACAGGGTGAAATGTGAGCCAAGTTAAACTCTCATCCTTTAAGTTGTAGATGTCAAGCCTGTTGTCTCAGTAAGGAGAAAAGTAAAGACAAGCAGTAAAAAAATGGTATGTGTATTCTTGCTATGATTTGATTATGACCCCCAAACTCATGAGTTGGAAAAGCAATTCCCCCCCGCAACGATGTTGGCAGGGGGGTGTTTCTGGCTCCCCACCTGCTGTGTTATGATGTAACAAGTGGCCATCCCCAGCTGCAGCCCCTTGACCTTGAACTTCCCGCCCTCTCCAGAGGTGTGAGAAATTGATCTCCACTCTTTATAAATTACCCAGGCTGTGTGTCTGGCAGTACAAATGGACTAAGATGTGTCTGACAAAGACTATTTTTTTTAAATGCTGCAAACTCCTACAGAGATGTACAAAAGAACAAACACCGAAAGAGCTATCTTTATTAGAAAGAAACTGGAAAAATTCAGACACACAAGCCATGTAGAGCTGCGCCATCCTGATAGACTGTTATTCTTGTGTTGTGGCCTGGCACACAGACCTGAGTGTGCAATAGTAGGTAGAGCTGCCTTGACTCTAGCAGAGCCGAATAATGTGCAGCTGCATCTGGGCCTTGTACCAGAAACTCCTGCGCGGAGTGGCCACCAGCCCATGATCAGGAAGGCACAGGTATCTCCACTGGGCCCTCTGTCTTCTTGCCTTTCCTTGCCTATACTTGAGGGTTGTCCTACACCTAGAAACACTGCTGCTTCTGGTCCTTTTGGCCACTTTGCCTACTTCATTCATGGAGAGGAGTCAGAGGAACATTGCCTTGGGAAAAGAAATGTAAAAGGATGTTGCTTTTTGCATTGATCAAAAGTCAGCACCTCTCTTTCTTCAGAAGATGGATGAAGCCCAGGTCCAAGCCCTAGGGAAGCCAGAAAACAGTGGCTCTGTGAAAAGTGAAGTCCTTCCTGGCCTCAGCATATTCACAGCTAGGCCACCCAGAAGCCTGCCAAGCAACTGAATATGTTTTAACCATTATTTCTCTCTTGGGGGGGGGGGAGTCATTGGTAGCCTGGCAACAGAGATCTGCATGTTCTTCATGCCAGGCCGTAAACACAAGCTTTCCCTCTGCTCAGCCTAATGATGCTCAAAGGCCGGCAAGCAGCAGAAATCAGGTGGCTGCAGCATGGACGGTGGGAACAGGTCAGAGCGCACGTTGCAGGCATTGCCACCGTGACCCATGGCTCTCAGGAGAAACCCCCAGCTCAGGGGGAGCTCCCGGCCCACCCAGGGTTTTGTTCTACACCAGCCAGGAGTGGGATTGTGGAGTCCAGCATGGGGAATGTGCCTGGGAGATGGGCTGCCTGGATGGGAGGTCTGGGTTGGGGTGCTGCAGCCTCTCTGCCTCCTGCCCCCAGCCCTTCCTTCTTCCTTCCTGGGCATCCACATGACTTGTTTTTGATGCCATTTTCCAGCTGGATTTACCTCTCCTCTGCACTGTTACAGGAACAGGTCTGAAGCAGTAAGGGAAGTAAAGCTACTCCCACTATTCAGTGTCGCTTTAAAAAGGTCAGATGGAGGACTGGTTAAGAATGAGGCCTTGGACTCGGACTACCTGACTACAGGTCCTGATGCCAGCTGAGTGGTCACAGAAAGGTCCTATCTAGGGTCTCAGTTTGTGCCTCTATGTAATGGAAATAGAAATAATTCCTATAAAGTTTGCTACTGCCGAGGATCTGTCCTAAGCATGAAAAGAACACTGGCCATTATCACTGTCATTATTGTCACTCTCTGAGATCTACCACCATCAGCAAGTAGCACATCCATTGTGTTTTCTCCTCTCCAGATGCTGGGTGGAGATGAGGACCTTTAGATGATGCTGTGCTCCGGATTCACTTTAGTAGAGTTCCTGGTGCCATGTTGGTTCTGTACTCAGTTTACCTAATGAGGCTGTGCTCTGGCTCACTGATAGGATGCTGATCTACTGTATTAGCCAGCTTTCCCATTGCTAGGACGAAACACCGGACCCACAACTTAAAGAGGAAAAGTTTAATTTGATTTCCTGCTTCGGGGGGTTGGGTCTTGGTTGGCTGGCTCTTAGGAAGGAACAGGGTGAAAGTGCATGGTGGAGGAGAGCTGGTCACTGCATTACGGCCAGGAAGCAGAGAGAGAGAAGCAAGAGAAGAATAGGAGGGAGATATACCCTTCCAGAGCATGCCCAGGGACCCTCCTCCACTACCGAGCTTCTAACCGTAAACTTAGCTATAAATTCATTAGTGGATTAATCTGCTGATGAGTGTAGCACCTGAACAATCTAATAACATTCAAAAACCCCACCTGGAGACTTTTGGGGGACATTCTAGAGCTAAACCATAGCACCACAAGGCCCTGGGTTCCATCCTTAAGCTTAGCAAAGCAAAAGTATCTTAATGATGGCTAAGTCTGTGGGGGATGAGAACGTGCCTACCTTGCAGACTGTCATGAACCATTCACCACACAGAGAAGGCACAAAGCGGGTGCCCAGGAGGGCTCCTGCAGGATCTAAGTGCATCTTCCCACATACTGCTTGCTGGACCCAGGGAAACATCAGGTAAGGTGTCTTCCCCAGCACCCTGACCTGCCCTCAGAACCACCAAAGTCAAAGGAAGGGGAGAAAGGAAGGGAGGAAGGAAAAAAGGTAGGGTGGGAGGAAGGAAAGGAGAAAAGAAAGGAAAGGGAGGAGGAAGGGAGAATGGCTGAAGAAGTGGCCCAGATCAAAGAGACATGGAACTTGAATGCAGTGCATGGAGCTGAACCGAACCCCGTTGGTCCAGGACAGGGAAAATGGTGTCCATGTCGTTATAGAGGACACGGGTGACATTAGAATGTGGATTAGGTGACATTGCTATATTAACATTACATTTTCTGATTTACATCACTGAACTGTGGTCATATAACAGACAGTTCTTAGTCTTAGGAAATATACATCAAAATATTTAGATATTTACTCAAATAGGAGTAAAGAAATGAGATCACAACCAGATCAGAAAATCTGTACACTGTATATATTAAAATTATATATTACTTATGCATATATATGCACACACACCTATCATCTAGCATGTATTTATCATCTCTCTGTTATCCATCTATCTGTCTATCTATCTATCATCCATCTATCTACCTACCTATCCTGAGAGAGGGAAAGGAACATTTTTCCCAGCCTAGTTGTCACTATTGAGGCTTAAAAGACAGCACTATTCTCCTGACCTTTTTCAGTGCTGCCTTGGGATTTTATGGAGGTGAGCTCATTCCATGCATATTTCTTGGCTCAGCATTGTGAGTCTGAGCTGCATCTGTCTTGCTGTGTAGAGGGCCAGTTTGTTCATGTCCCTTGCTGTGTAGGTTTTACCCAGTCTCCCACTGGTGCATATTTGGGTTGTCTCTTCTTTTTGAATGATGTAGTTTTCTTTTTGAATTTTGGCACACACCTTTTGTGGACATGTGTATAAATTTGTGGGGGTTGAGTCGTGGGAGTCAGGTGGTGAACTCGTGTGACAGGGACCCCTCCCCAGTCAGCAGAGACTGACAGGAGTCCAAGTCGGTGAAGGAGCATTCCTCATGCTCCACATCCTCATCAACACTTGCTATTGTTGGGCCGTTGAGTCTAGCCCTTCTACTAAATGCATACTGCTGTCTTGTTATGGGTTTACGCATTCTCTAATGCTACTGAAACTGAAGCTTCATGCTTATCAGGCACTCTGTTTTGCACGGTGTTTGCTCCAGCCTGTTGCTGGTTTCTCTGTGGCCTCTTGCCTCCTGTTGATTTGGAGATGTTTTTTATGTAGGTGGGTAGAATTCCTCTGTTTAATACACCTCCTCCCAGTGCTCTTTTCTGTTCTGTGGTTTGGCTTTTCAGACCCTTCATGATATCTTCTGATCAGTAGTTTTATTTTAGTGAAGTCTAAATTGTCAGATTTTCCTGGAAAACCGTATTCCAATCTTTATCCTCTTAATGGATTGAATAGAACATGTGTAAAGGAAAAGCAAGAGATCTCTGGGCTACATTTCCTGGCCTGGACTGTCACTTTGGTGTGAGTGGGATGAGAGAACACCCCTGGGAGTGACAGGAACCCACGGGACATCCTAGCTCAGAATTAAGTCCTAGCCACTGACTGCCCCCCTGCAGTTGATACACATCACTTCCCTAACCTGGCAAGTGAGGCTAGCATCCACCTCTGAGGAGGACCAGGAGTCCGTGATGCTATTATGGACTAGAGGTTTCCATTCATTCATTCAGTGTTTGAGTGGCTGTATGTGCCAACCCTGGAGGAGGAGAATAGTAAGTACTGCATTGATAATTAGCCCAGATAGACAGCAGAGAGACAAGGAAGAAGGAACATAGCAACCCTATATGCTTTTGTTCTGAGCAGTGCTGGAGGTAAAATCATGCTCAGTCCAGCTTTGGTCTCCATGCTTCCCCAATAAGGCTGTGAAAACACCCGTGCTTCCTTAAAAGTCTAGACCAGCAACCAGCACTTCACCAGCAGAGTAAGGTTTGCCCAGATCAGCATGGACAGCCCAGGAACGTGGGTGGGTGAATCAGAAGATAGCCATGCAGACAGATGAACGGCAGTCTGTGAGACGTACAGTCCCAGGCAAAAGGGCCCAGGTATCAGAAGATGAGACTTTTAACTTACTATTTTGTCTAATCTCATTAAACCCGTTTTACAGATTAGGATACTGAGTCAGTGACACATCTGACATTACCTTGGATGACAGAAATGTGATGAGAACCCAAGTTGGCCAACTTGTCCTACTACTCAGTGCTGACCCAGACCACTGGATAATTATTTTCTCAGCACCTTTACCAAAATTGTACCCACGTCGAAACCTAGAAGAGCACATCCTAGAGAAGAAGTGTGAATGGAACTATTACCAAGTCCCTCCTGCTAGACACTGAATTAATCTGCTCAGGGAAGAAACACACCTGCACCTTTCATCATTTAGCTGGTGCATGAATATTATTAAATGTGCCATGCTGGAGCTAGGGGAAAATCTACTTCCTCTATTCTTCAAGAGCACACAGACAGGTGAGTGGGGGCAGCAGGGAACAAGAGGTTGACTCTGAGGCTCAGCTGGTGAAGAGAAAGTGCAGAGGGGGAGGGGGGTGGAGAGGAGAAGGTGCCCAGGCAGGGAGCACTTAGCTCAAACTACCCAGCTCTGGCATGCAAGCTGGAACCATCACACTGACATCATGAAACCTGTGGCAGAGGCTTTATGTATCAAGCTGGGTACTAGCATGGGCTGCCTGCCAAACCTAGCTCCCCAGTGCATACTTGGTTCATGGGGGGTCAGCTGGGGGCTCTGGTGCCTAATGTCCAGCCCAAGGCTGCCTGAGCTGCACAACTTCCCTGGTCACTCTCCCCTGATGGTACTGGCACCAGCAGTCAGCAGTGGCTTTCATCCTGGAAACCCCAGGTGGATCCTGGATGCTCAGCCTGCAGACAAACATCCTCAGGGCTGTTCCCTAGCAACCCACTCTGCTCCAGAGCTGCGAGTCCACAGCAAAAGCCCTCCCATCCATTTGCAACGAGGCGTTTGGTTTTAGGTGCTCCGGGATGCTTCCTAATGTCCCTTCAATGATCCACGAAGCCATTTGCTTATAAAATCTGCCATGTGCCTTCCTTCTCCTGCCCCCACCCCTGCCCTTCCGCCAGAACGAAGTGCAGTGAACTCTCTGCGACAGACGCAGCCAGTGGAACCCTGGGTGGCTTGTCGAACAAAGCCCTCATTCCACTGTGGCGGCGGCAGCGTGGGGCAACTTCCCTTGTGGGGATGCTGCTGCCCACCGTGGGCTGTGCTGGAAGAGGGTGGAGGGATGGCCAGGATCCAGAAGACAAGAAGGAAAACAAGCCCTGCGCCAGGCAGAGGTGGAGGAGGGGGAGGAGAGGAAGAGGGGAGGAGGGGGAGGAGAGGGAGAGGGGGAGGAGAGGGAGAGGGGGAGGAGGCGCTGGGGAGGAGGGGAGGGAGGAGGAGAGGCCACTTCATTTATTTATTATGATGCCTGTTGTGGTGTTGGTCTCATGTGTGGGGAGCAGACTGTATTTTATGTTTTAATCCTCCAAGCTGTGTGTGTGGGCTGGGGATAATTACATTGAAAAATGTGTCTAATATGCGGAAGGTTCTTTTTGTGGGGAGTGGGAATGCTCTGGCGGAAAATCTTCTTCATGGCAACTGGTCCCTTTTCCATCAGCCTCTCAGAAGGTGCCAGTAATTGGGAGCGTGGCAGGAGCCAGCCCCCCACCCCAGCCCAACCAGGGCTCCTCAGGTGTGGGGAGGGAGGGGGCTTGGCCCCGGTGGAGCAGGGGCGCCTCTCCCCTCCCCTTGCCTGCCCACAGCCCGGGGTGTGTGGGAGGAGTGACAGGCAAATGGGAGGGCTGATTGCTTTCTTGGCCACAGCCTTGGGCCCAGCTGCTGAAGAATGCAGGAGGGAGGTGACAGGCGGGCTGCTAGGAGACAGAGCTGCGGTGTGCAGGACACGCATGTGCATGTGCATACAGATGGCCACACAGACCAGCCCAGCCTAGCCATCCACATGTGATACATATCATGCACACACTCACACGTGCATGTGGCGTACCTGTGCACACTCACACAACTACTCATGCACAGAGGCACATGTGCACAGGCGCACACACAGGTGCACACACACCAATACCTTCCCGTGCAGCACAAACAGGCATGCACACATTTGTGTGCTCACGTGCTCACACACATGTACCAACTTAGTAGCCATGCCGTCTGCCGGCTGCACATCTGTTTGCACTAATTTACACCTTTTACCCATTGTTTTGCATCAGCACGAGCACTCCTATCCCTTCTCTCTCATACACACACCTTCGTATGTATTTGGACACACACATACGACATCTTGCCAGGGCTGACGATGGTAAAGTGGTATCAGAAATATTGCCAGTGACATTTTGATTTGGAATTTTAGAAAACTGACATCTGCCTTCCTTAAAAGGCCAGCAAAAACAAAACAAAACAAAAAAATCCACAACCCTGACACGCTAAATATTTATTTTTTAGCACACATGCCTTGGCGGTGGCTCTGCTCACTTAATTCAAGCCACATGTGAGTGTGCAAACTTTCCTTTGGCTGGGGGGGGGTGCTGATTTGATGCCTGTTTACTCAGTAACTGCAGATCCAATGGAAAAGGCGCCCAGCCTACTGAGATGCCAATTAGTTTCCCTGTCCACGGTGGGCCAGCATCCCCGCAGGAAGAAATCCAGGGAGCAGACAGTGAGGTCCTCGGAAAGCCCAGCTGTGATGAATAGGACTTCTGGTTCCCCTGGGATCTGGCTGGTTATTTTGTAGGAAATTGAATTTCTTGGTAAGTTAGAAGACGTGCTAATGAGTACTAATGTCAGGCCAGGGCAGGAGCTGAGGGTGGGCTCCAGCCTGGCATCAGTTGGGTCAGCTTCCTATTCAGCCTCTGTGATCCCCATCCTCATTTCACCCCTAGCCTCTAGCACAATTCACCCACTAGAATGCTGGCCCTCCCCAGGCCCTGCTGTCAAAGCTGCCCTCCTCTGGCATCTTGAAAACCTTCAGTGGGCAGAAGCTGCTGAGACAGCCTGCAGCCTGCAGGATCTGGCCAGGGCAGGGGTAGGGGTGGCAGCCTTGGCCCCTTCTCTGTGGGTGGCAGATTGAGTGGCTTCTGCTTCTCCAAATACTTCATGCTGGGCTCTTCCCTGGCCAGTATAGCACTGGGCAGTGTTTCCTGAGCTCACTTTGTTCTTGGCCTAGACCAACCCACTGGGCATCTTCAGAAACTTCTGCACCTCCATTGCTTCCGCTGCAGTGAGAGCAGGACTCCAGGTCGGGAGGGCAGACGTCCAGAGCCTCCAGGCCATGGCTTGCTGGTCTGGTGAGCTGTGTTCCCTCTACCCACCCTGCTTCACCTGAGCTGACTGTCCTCAGATGCTCCAGCTGAGCTCCTTGGCAGGTGGGGCCTTTGAGTGAGCTCTTCTGCTGCCAGGGAAGTTCTCAACCTGGACATAAACATGGCTCCCTTCCAGAAACAGACCCTAGTCTCTAGTCTTCCCTATCACACTTCTCTGTGGCCTTTGTCCACGCCTGTCCCACTGTATATGTCCCCGGAACATGAGCTTTGGGAAGACACATGCAGGGGTTACTTTGGTCATTGTCATCGAATCTCTTGCACCCAATCCAAGCGCACGTGCGAGGAGCTGCTCCACAGCTGCCTGCCTGGTAAACGAAGGAGGGGGACAGATTCGGCCTCCAGGCCCACCTGGCCTCCTCAGTCCATCCCAGGATGGCCTCTTTTGGCTTATCTCAGGCCAGTGCAAACTGCCAGACTTTTCTATTTTTAAAAGTATTATAACTGCTCATCTTTATGGAGTACAATGCAGTCTCAATTCAGGCACACATTGTGTTATGATCAAATCAAGGTAATTAGCATATCTATCGCTACATACATTTATCGTTCCTTTGTGGTTAGAGCAATCAAAACCTCTCTTTTAGCTGTTTTGAAATACACAATACATCACTGTGAACTGTGGTCGCCCTAATATGCAATAAAATGCCAGAACTTATTTCTCTAATCTCTGAACTTCTCTTTCTTTGAAGTCTAAACATGTGTTGAGGGGCCTTGATGTATATTCACTCAGATTACACACCCAGACTGCTTTAGTTGAGTGTACACTGAAACTTTGTCATGTGCTTTTAGATATTTTACATGCATTCTCAGATTTGCTAGTCTCAAAGCTGCCAGGCATAAGGCAGCGTTGTCTCACTGGACAGGTGAACAAACTAAAGCTCAGAGAGGTGCTGTGATTCACCGGGTCACACAGCTCTCCTGTCTGTGGTCCTTCTCTGTACCCAGTATGGCTTCCTGGAGGTGGTGGCCTCTGGCCTTAGCTGCACCTGGCTATTTCCCATTCATCTAGGTCAAGTCTGCTATGTGAACCCCGTGCAAGAAAGTCCTCTGTCAGGCCAGAGAGCATCACAATGCCAGCACCAAGAGAGAGAGATGTCCCCAGCAAGAGTAGTCTCTAAAACCCCCAGTACTTCTTGACCTGGTATATTCTTCTACCCTTCGGGACTCTGCATCTATATCTATAAAATGGGTTGAACACCTCCTTTCAGGGAGTTATGAAACACAGTTGCTTTGTTCTAACCCCAAACAGTCTTTCTATAAGCAATATAGGAACTCCAAACTCAGGGAAGCTGGTGTCCAAAAGGTGCTTCTGCTCTGCTGCCCATGGTTACAGGCCACTAAAAATGCCATGCCTTGGCCCTCAGAAGCTGCCCTGTGTAACACAGTGGACCACACACACACACACACACACACACACACACACTGGATATGCCTGCTGGATCTATCCAGAGACTTTCAACTGTGTCCCCAAAAAGGAGTATGTGGGAGGTGATGGGGTGGTAATTGGACCAACACGGAAGGAGGAAGACCTTGGACCACTGCATACTGGCATGGGGTAAGCAAGAGCCCAAAAGCTGCCCAGGGTGAAGGTGAGAGGCAGATGGGATCGAGGCAGGGAGAAGGTGCAGGGACACAGGGCGAGAGCTAGTGGCAAATGCACAATTTGCAGCTCCGTCCCAGATCCTAGGGACATTTGTACATAGCGGTCCCCAGCTCTGAGCTTGGATCCTGGGAGCATTGCCACACTGCAGCCTGCAGCCACCGTGGAGCAAACAAAGCCAGAGGTTCCGCTGTAGACATGGCACGGCGGCTGTGGAACAGGGGCTGTCTGCACCTTTCAACGTGCCGTCTCATTTATCTTGTACCTCTGCAGCCCTTCTGAAGAGCGCACTCACAGCAGCTCATTCATTACGGCTCTAATAACAGCGGCGGGCCTGAGAGCACCAGGCTGCGGAGGAGCTGGCCTCTGCAGCTGCGGAAAGCCAATACCTTTTTAAATACATTTACACAGCAATAAATAAAAGCGGTCTCAGTTTACCTCTTTATTAAACTCTATTTGCGAGTCGGAGTTAAGGGCCGTATTTGTGTCTTGCTATTCAAATTTATTCGTGCGCGTCTCCTTGGCTGGCCACATTTATTCCGTCACGCAATAATGGTGGCTGAAGCTTAAGAGGGTCTTTCATCACCAGCCGCCCTCATTAAGGGCTCTGCTCCAGGCTCCGGGGCTCGATTTAGCTACCATGCAGACCACCCCCATTATCCAGAGGGGAAAACAAAGGCAGAGAACGATCACGCATGTCTTCATTAGTTTCACTCAATAACCAGCCAGACGATGCCAGGAGCTGGTGAGATCAGTGCTCTGCAAACTCTGGCGCAGAGACAGAGTCCCCTAAAGGCACTCACATATCTTTCCCTCCCCCATCCACGGTATTGGAGTCTCACAGATGAGTACAGGAAACGCTCTGAGAAAGCAAGGAATCCGTTCAAACTGATCTTGACCTTGAACATTCACTGTCTGTCAACATGAGCCTGTTTCAAGGAATACAGTCCGTGTATAGGTCTGGAGAACGTGCAGCGTGTACAGGTCTGCTTTGCAGTACCACAGCAGGCAATGTCTTGCCCCCACAGCACCTCAAAACATTCAGTCACCCTCTTTGGGCCTCCCTGGCAGAGGTTCTTGGACTCCCTGAAAGCAGTCCCTATGAACAAGCAGCCCCGGGCTGGAGATTTAGCTCAGCAGCATAAGTGCCTGCCTGGCAAGCATTAGGTCATGAGTTCAATCCCCAGTACCACAAAAAAAAAAAAAAAAAAAAAAAAAAAAAAGAACAAGCAGCCCCATGGCTGGCCACAACTCCTGTCCCGAAGTTCATGGAACATTCCACCCTTCTGATATCAGGGCCCGGAGGCCCCGTGCTGTCCTCAGAATCCAGCCAAAGCAAGTGGGCACCAGGGTGCTGGCTGGTTGGAGCCAGAACACAGGATGGCGAGGGCTTCCTGGGCAGGTGATGATCATACAGTTTTGTAACAGTAGCATGTGCAGAGCCCCAGGAGGGGACCTGGATGCATGGACATGCCCTCCTGTCCTTTTCAGTTACACTCCCCCATTCCACTGTGAATGGAAGATAGGTGGGGTCTGGCCTTCCAGCTGTTCACCTGGAAAAGTCCTACGTTCCTGTGGTCACCACAAAAGCATCCCAGTGCTGAATATGGGGGCATGCAGGAAAGAATGGCCTCCAGCAAGACAGAAGAGTCCCAAGTCTGTGGAACAATGGTGCCTGTTTTTCCTGAATGGGCAAAGCAGACACAGAGAGGTTGAATGCTTTGCCAAAGGCCACAGAGCTACTGGGGGTTCCAATGCAGAAAGTCTCCTCCTCCTCCCACCTGGTACCACCATCTCCGCAGAAGAAGGTCAGGAGTCACCTGCTGTCAGCACAGGCTCTTTCCCTCTTTCTGCTTCCTGGCCATCATGAGGTGGGGGAAAGCAGGTTTCCCCCACCAGCTGGCCATCACACATGCTCAGTCCCTTTCTGTGTACTAGAAATCAAAGTACTGACTTGTACGGTTCTTGTAGGTTCAAAGTGGTCACAGGGTTAAGTTTTAGACAATGAAACATACATTTGAAATTTTTGCTTAAATCTGAAGGGTAAAGGGTGGACTTCTTTCTGGAAAAGACTTTGTGAGGGTGAAGGATTTGCTTGTCATCTGGGTTGTGTTGTTGGGTTTGTGGATTTTGGGCACTTAACTTTGAGTTTCTTCCTACCTATAATTGGGGCCCAATCAACGTGTGTAAAAAGTGTGTGAATGGCTGGATAAAATAGCGGGTGGGGAGAAGGGAGAGGTCTCTGTGCACTGGAGTGACACAGAAGCTTTCTCCCAGGTGCTGGGATTAGTGATGCCATGCAAAGAAGGATAGGTTTACCCAGGAAAGAGGAAGGTACAGTGAGAAGTTGAAGGCAGAGAGGACCACAGGAGCCAGAGAACAGGGAAGGGAAGGAGCATGCACATCTTCCAGGTTAGCCCATTTTCTGCGGTGGAGGCAGCTTCGTGTACTCCCCATATCGTGGTGAATAAGCCTTCCCATATTTTGCTTTCTTCCCCCACACTTGTTTTCCTGTGGCAGACAGTTATAGCAGACAAGTGGCGATTGATCTCTTGCTTCCAGTAACAGACTTGAGCACAGTTCCCCAAGACACAGAGAGGAGGAGATCTGCACTGTGCAGAAACTCACCAGATTTCCTTGCCCTGAAATTGCAGTTCTTTATTGTCTAGAAAACCTCAAAGATAACTTCTGTTTCAACTCACGGGGCAGGGCACATACCAGAGTCCACAGGTGCCTTTGAGAGGGGCTAGGAGCTTTGAGCCTACCAGGATCGCTTGACAACCTCCAAAGCCCTACATACCAAGCAGGGCTCCTTGGGCCTGAGCGTGGATGTACAGAACAGCTTGTACAGAAATCAAGATGTTACAGCTCCCCAAACTCAGGTCTCTTTCCCACTATTGACTTAGATGATTCTACTGGAATGTGACTTACAGCCATACAAAGCTAGGAATAAACTTCTTCTGCTTATAGTTTACCTAAAATGGGGAACACAGACATCATCACACATTTAAAAATGAGATTGAGGAGCTGCAAATGTCAATTAACATCGATGGAATGCTGCTTTTTATGTGCCCAAATTTGCACCAGAGTCCTGCATAGGATGATAGCTGTCAGAGCAGACCAAGCTGTGAATTTTTCCTGGTCCTCTTCCTACAACAGGGGAAGGAGATGATTTTCCACTACTTGTGTCCACTGGAACCTCTGCAGTGTCTGCTCATATCATGCCACAGTGCCATCTGGGCTTCCCTGGGCAGAAGGCCATATGGCGCCAGCAAGACATCTGACAACCTGAGTGACACTTTGGAGCAAGGTGTCATCTGTGTCATAGTTCTCAGCCTTAGCTGCACACTGGAATCTCTCCGGGAGGCTTTGGAAATGTTCATGCCCAGGCCACACCTCAGACTAGTAAGTTTCAAGGCTTTAAAACTGCTCCTTTCATAAGCCAGTGCCCAGGCACATTGAAGACCAGAGATCTAACCCACTTCTCAAACTTGAGCTTGTGTCTGAGCCACCTGGCAACTGTGTGAAAACCCAGAGAACTGGATTCCATCCTCTGATTTCTGATTCTTCAGAGCCTAGAGTGAGCTGAGTAACCAGCGTCGGTCACAGGGTCCCTAAGTGATGTCGATTCCACTGGTTTGGAACCCTTTTCTTTTGAGAACTAACAGCTTCCACAATCTGAATAAACTTACATTCACTTGTTATGGATTATGGTAGATATTAAAATATTTGCATCAAGAACTCATGAATTTCAGAGCAAGAAGCTTGAAAAGCTCAGTTTGAGAAATATTCAAGGAATAGACCCAGCAATGGATTTGGAATCCAAGAACCAGGACCCATATCCTACCTCTACTCACGGGCCACTAGTTTGGCCTCTGGTCAATGACGGGCATCAGCTGCAACCATGCCGAAGGTGCTGTACCCGAGTCAGCTGTGAGAGGGGGGAGATAGTTCAGGGCTCATGCCCAGCTCCACTGCTTGCTGGCTGTGTGGTCCTGGGCACAGTGCTCATCAGCACCGCAAATGGGAAGTAACAGGTTAATGGTGTGGTAGTCACCTTGGGGCTCTAATACATGCAGACACACTTCAAACTGCAAAGCACTCATCCACTTATGCTGTAAATTAAGACATATTCTGAAGGCAGTGGAGTTGCCTGTGAATCAAGTTGCAAAGGAACCAGCCTCACTAATCCATCTCTCTTGTCCACATTCAGGTATGGTCCTAAAGGTAAATCCAACTTGCAGTTTGGTGAAAGCCCTTGCATTTCCAAAGCTGAAAAGTGACCAGAACCCCCAAAGATGCTAGTCAGCAGGTAGCCTAAAGAAGGTGTCTACCCAGTCTTCAGGGAAACAGAAGGAATGAGCTTCTCTTCATGATCTGGCTTTCAGCTGACCCTCAAGGGGAAAACAAAATCTTAAAAATGATGAAAAGCAGAAGGTCAGTGATGGAAGAATGACACAAGAAGGTGTTCAAAGGACAGACTGGTGCTTGTCCCCTTCTCTGTGCCCAGCTGGCTTTTCACCTCTCAGCCCTCAGCCAGATTGGGAGAAATGGCAACAACTGTACTGTCATGAAACCACAAGCTCTTCAGAGGTGGCTCTGGTTCTTACTACGTTTCCAGTCCAGATCCTAGTCTTAAGCCCTGTCCTCCACACAGACTGGATGGATGGATGGATGGATGGATGGATGGATGGATGGATGGATAGTTGGATGGATGGATGGAGGGATGGATGGATGGAGGGATGGATGGATGGAGGAATGGATGGATGGATGGTTGGATGGATGGATGGATGGAGGGAGGGATGGATGGATGGAGGGATGGATGGATGGTTTGATGGATGGATGGAGGGATGGATGGATGGATGGATGGTTGGGTGGATGGATGGATGGTTGGATGGTTGGGTGGATGTATGGATGGATGGATGGATGGATGGATGGATGGATGGATGGTTGGATGGATGTATGGATGGTTGGATGGTTGGGTGGATGTATGGATGGTTGGATGGATGGATGGTTGGTTGGATGGATGGATGGATGGAGGGATGGATTGATGGTTGGATGGATGGATGGTTGAATGGATGGATGGATGGATGGTTGGATGGATGGATGGATGGATGGTTGGATGGATGGATGGATGGAGGGAAGGAGGGAGGGATGGGTGGATGGATGGATGGATGGATGGATAAGAGCAAGAAACTGGAAGCATGTTAAGGACATCCCTGTAGAATTCAGGTAGTTCAGAGCTCAAAAATGTGCTGGTGACTTGACATTGTAGTAAGGTACTAACGGGGATGATGGTTTATGAGGGAACTAACAAAAACTCTGGAAATCAAGTAATTGCATAACAGGACAGCAGACACAAAGAAGTTAATATATCAATTTAAAGTGTTCACATGAGCAGATGGGTTTCGAATTAGTTGTAAAACTTTGATGGAGAGAAGAAAGAAAAGAAAGAAGGAAGGAGGAAAGTAGGAAAAGATCTTGACACTGTACTGGGCAACTCAATGAAGAAACTAGAACACAGTGATTGACTTTGCAGTTCAGATGTTCAGTGTGACTGAGGAGGGGAGAAAGGAGATGGAAATTATTTTAATGCCTGCAAGAGGAGGTCACTAAGTTAGAGACCCAGACAATGTTCTCCCACTTATCTGCACCCTTAACCAGAAAGAAAGAAGGTTGAAGCCCAGATTGAAGAGCAGCAAGTTCAAAGAAGCATTTTTGGAAAAATAAAGAAGAGCAGCTGGGAACCCAGAGAGCAGAGTCCAAATCACAAGTTCCTGTTTGTCTTACTGCATTTGGCAGAAGCTGACAGTCACTCTGAATGAAAAGCCCCAAGTCTAAGGCAGAAAGAAGGAAATTGCTTTTTCTGGGCCATGTGTAACTTGGAGCAACATGGCAATTTTGTTTTATTGTGACTTCCCACTTAGGAGGACTCAGAAATAAAGATTAAATATGGGATGTCTGTGAGTGGGTAGTCTCACCAGGACGTGACGAGCAGAGGCCATCAATCCTCGTGTCCAAAGGGGCCAAGTGGGGCCAAGTAGAGCACCTCTTGCCCCTTGCAACACCCGAGGTATAGAATTAGATGCATCTAAGGGAAGCAGTGTGTTTTCTGGAGTGCTGCCTGTGGTTATGGTAGAGGAAAATGATATAGAAAGTCAGCTGTGGAGTTATTGCTCCACATTCTACCAGGAAAATGAATTTCCTTTGTCTGGTATGTCCTGACTGTGACCCTGACACTCCTAAAACATGACCTTGTAAGGAAACATGCACTTTCTTTAAGGCTTCTCTCCTTCTCTCCTTCTCCCTCTCCCTCTCCCTTCCTCCCTCTCTGTCTCTCTTCCTATCTCTCTCTCTCTCTCTGTCTCTGTCTCTCTCTCTCTCTCTCTCTCTCTCTCTCTCTCTCTCACACACACACACACACACACACACACACCTCGGAAGCATTTCTTAAATTGTTGGAAAAAGCCATTTGAAGAACAAAAAGAAAAGAAAGAAATCCTTAACCCACAAGTGATCAATTACCTTGGGCCAAAACCTATTTGAAAGTTGTCTCAAATAAGCTGTAGTGCTGACTTGAATGCTTAAACAGACACGACAGCCCAACTTTGCGGTGAAAGATCCACTTGGGCTCCTCATAAAAATAGCTGTGTTAGCACCCTAGGCAGAGAATAACCCTCTCCACCTGGAATATGCTAAATGCGTTCATTGTTCTACAGGCATGCGCACTGGATGGGTGCTGGGCAAGCCAGTTGCAGGATGGTCAGGGAGAGCATGCTGCTCTGTAAGCAGATTAGTTTACAGAATTCTTATAGGAGAAAACTAGGAATCATATGTGAGGCCTATTTGGACAAAAAGGTGGCTAAAATCTCCTCTGCCACATTTTGAATCTTCTGGTGAGCATCCAGAAGTGAGCATCCTCTACTGGTGAGATGTGGTATTGCAACTCAGCTTGAGTAGACGTGGTTGAAGCAGGCATGTCAAAATAGGACTTCATAGGACATCAGTATGTTTCAGCAGAAAACTTTGAGGATGAAAAGAGAAGGAAAGTCCTAAATGGCCATGCTAACATTCCTCAAATGAGAAGTATGCTGAGGCCTGTGGAATTTCAAACCATGCCCAGAAATAACTACCCAACTTTCTCCCACCTCCCCACAGAGAGCTGGTTCTGGCAAAAATCTTTATTTCAAAAAGTATCTGACTCAGTATTTTGAGCTATGCATTTAAGTTTGTTATGGAAGCCATGGAAAAGAGTGGTTTTCTGTTGCATGCGGCAGTCATGCCATGGGTGTCCTGTGGGTGTTCAGGCCTCAGGATTCATCCCAGAAAGATGATGGATTCCTTAGGATGGTTTAGAGCCTCACGTGGAAGGACAAGTGGGATGCACAGAAAGGATACGTCCAAGTAGAGAGGGTGTGGGGAGGCTGTCATACCCACCTTCCTCTGGCAGGTGGAGAAACAGGGCCAGATTTGGGAGGGTGATGTCCCAAGAACACTCAGCAGGATGGGTAGACAGGAGGCTACCAGTTCAGGGCTCCGTGTAATTTGGCAGCCTAGTTCCTGGGTTTTCAGAAAAGATGATTTAAAGGGCTGGCTATGCTACACTCCCTTCCATGGGTGATTTCATATTGGAAATCTCATCAATTCTGCGTCAAACTGTATTTCCCAGATTATGTCTCCACTCTTAATTTTTGTTTTGGAAATTGTGACTGTGGTAACACTGAACCCTTCTAACCAGCAACACAAGAAGAAAACTAAGCACTGGAGGACACTGGGCACTGTCCTGGCCCCTTCGAGGCCTCAGTCAACAGGAGATCCTGCCTTTGCCCAGCCCCCATTCCTCTCCAGGAGGAAACTGCAGTGCCCTTCAGGAGACAATTAGAGTCATCTTAAGGAAAACCGAATTAGGGGAATGAGCCTCCATGGACTCAAGAGCATCTTTGCCCCGAACATCGCTTATGTTCCTCATAATGGAGCCTTTCTTTAAACATTACACCCCTCAATTAGCTCATAATTGCTGTCCGTGCCATATGAATTATGCATCGTGCAATGCAAATCCAGGTTCCCTGGCACTGGACAAATCACAAGCTGTTGAAGAAGCTGGAGTAATTACCAAAACAATCCCAGGAGCCCTGGGGAAAATGAGCAGTATCTGACTGTCCCGCCCTGCTTCCTGAGGTTGCCCCACCCCATCCAGCTTCGATCAGTACTTTTGCACTGTGTGCCGAGCAAGGTGCCACCACCATACATCTGCCTCGGTGTTTTTATTCCTCTCAGTCCTTTGGGGCTGTGCTCTGACTTCACACACTGTTAGCTTCCCAGCCCCACGCCTGGGCTGTGTGGGCTTCACGGTGCCTGCCTGTGTGAGGCTCACCTCTGTAACATAAATGCAAGAGTGGGCTTGTTTCAGCAAGTGACAAATGTCATGACAAAGGATGGCTTAAAGCTATTTAAAAAAGGACAAAGAGGGCACTTTGAAAGCACTCAATGTGTTAATTATACAAGGCAAATTACATTTATTGAAACTACTTCTCAAAACGTCTAAGAGAGGGCAAAGATATATATTCAAAAGCGTTAGAATTGCACTTTTTTCCTTATAGTCAAATTCACGCCTGCCGATTCTCCGCTGTCTATCTTTTCGTACTATTATCTCGAATCATTTGGTTAATACTGTGCATATACACATGCATGTGTGTGTAATGGCTGTGTCAAGTTTAATGGTGACAAAAGTCATGGGTCCCTCAGGGGCTCCTACCTTCCCACTGCCACCATAGCTAGATTTTAACACAGAAACTATCACATCACTACATCATGCCCGTACTCAGGCAGTTTGAATAAGATTCAGCCAGATTCTTATAACTAAAGCATTTGCCATAAAGTGATTATTCTCTGCAAATTCATTGGGCTTAAAGAGGGGTTTGTATTCAGATTCTATGCATCTCCGAGGTGAACACATAACCTTTCTTCCTTTAGCCTGTTTCTCTCTTCCCCTTCCTCTTTTCTCCACTCCTTTCCTCCTCCTTCTTCTTCTCTTTCTCTCCCTTTTTCCCTCTCTCTCTCTTAAACATCAAACCTAGGCTCTCTCCATTGAGCTACATCCCCATCCCTTTTTATTCCTTATTTGGAGACAGGGTCTCACTAAGTCTCTAAGTTGCCCAGGCTGGACTTGAACTTAAGATCCTCCTGCCTCAGCCTCCGGTGGTCTTGCTTTCTTTATCCTGCCTGCCTCCATGGAAATTGTGCTGGGCCTGTCATAGGAACAGACAGGTGCGGTCCCTGTCCCGATGAGGCTTTTGGTCTTGTGAGAGGATCAGATGTTTAACAGGACTGCTTAAACACATCCGCAGCAGTGCTGATAACTGCTCTCAGGCCAGCCCAGGTTGCCATGGGCACAGACATGTGGATCAGATCTGGAGAAGGATTGACATTTAGGGGGTGACACAGAGCACACACGGCACTAACTAGGTGCAGTTGAGGGAGGGCCCTCCATAAAGGACAGGTGCTTTAGGATGTCACTGTGTGGGTGCTGGTAACAATGGCTTTTTCCTTCCCTCCTTCAATATTTTTACTTGCAAATATGCAGTGGGCATAGAAACACTCCTGAAGAGAGGTTTCAGAAAGACCACAGTAAAATGAGGTCTCTGGCTTGTGTTTAGTTTCCTGCTTTTGGAGGGTAGCCCTCCAACACTGGAAAGCTGGGGTGTTGTCAGTCTAGGAGAAGGGACTGGCCACAGCCTTGTCGAGCCTTAATTGGGCTTTGTGCCCTGATCCCCATCCTCTGGTGATGACCCTTCCTGAGGGCCACTGTATCTCTGTCCACCAAAAGACAGATATAAGGCAAAATATGGAGGAACTTAACGAACATCCCAGTTATTCTAGTACCTTCCAAGCTGTGTTAAATCAAAGAGTAACTTTGCCAAATGTCAGTAGGTGTTATCGACAATAAATGCAGAGGACTCTTAATAAGTCTAGGAAATAGATTAAGCAAAGATACACACTTCTATTGCGAGAAGACTTATCAGAGCCTTTGATGTTGTAGAGTAGCATTAGGGCTCTAATTAGGATGCAATTTGTAATATTTTTCAAGTGTATTTGACCATGAATTATAGTTCTGTTTCAAAATAAAAGATTGATAATGGGAAATAGGGAGAGAGATCTTTTGCAAAAGAAAAGGGGCCAAGAGATGAAGGGAGGAGGTGGGAGAGGTGAAGAAGAGGAGAATAAAGAATTAAGATGAGGTAGGTACGTGCACCAGCTCCCCCCGAGGACGTATTCATTGTGCACTGCAAACATGTACAAATGAAAAAGAAGTTAAGAAAATTGGTTTGCTAAGTGCTGTTTAAATAAGCAACTAAAACTTCAGATTAAAAAGTAAAGTAGGTCTCAGAGGTCACTTTCCCCAAACCTGCGTCTGCGGAGAATTGTGAATAAAAATTCACACCTACTTTGACATGCTTGTAAGTGTGTTTTGTGAAGTTGTAGGAGACAAAAAGAGAAAAGAACAAGGATAGTTCCATATTTTACCGTGTGACTCTGGGCAAGTCCCCACGGTGGCCCTGTCTGGTCAGGTATCCAGTGACAACAAAGCGTCCTTGGGTTGTAACCATAAAGCACCTGGTTCAGAACATCAGCCATCCTCCTTCCCAAGAAATAAGCATTACGGTTTATACAAGTGCTATATGCAAATATTCTATACACAGTATGCAATATTCAAGACTTTTTTTTTTTTATAATGTTGGGTTTTGCCCTCATCCCTGAAGGAATGTATTAATGTAAAGTAAACTGTGTTCAATCCTGCTGGGTTAGGCAATACCTCTCTCTCCCAAGAAGCTCTTCTATTTTATAACCCGGTGTTAAACTTCATTAAATACAAACACTCTGGAATTTATTATCCTTTCTAGGAACCTGGGCTTCTGAATTAGAGCATTGCAAAGTCTGGGCTCCCCTTTCATTTAGAAAAGACAGGCATTGAGCGGAAGTAGCTCAGTGCAAAGCCAGCCCTGGGGAACAACGGTCACATCTAGTCTGGGTCTTTCCTCTTATGGGCCAATTTTCTCTGCTTTTCTCGCAAACCTAAGTCCCAGCATGCCTGAGTGTCTGCTTGTGGATTCTCTGAGTCTCCGAAAACCCAGGAAACTCCCAGCAATTTTTGCCCCCTCACCAGTTTGAGATGTTATTTGTTGATGGGAGAAAGTTTTATGTTTTGTGTAAATGGAGGACTCAGCCTGTGTGAGTGGAGTTGGAGCCAGGGTCCACACTGGCACATGGAGAAGGAAGAAAGCGGGCTCACTTCCAGGACCAAGCTGCTTTCTGACTGGCACTTGGTGGGGAGGGGATGCCAGGCTGAACCCCAATAGTTATGCAAATAAGTTGTGGCAGTTTTTGAAATCAAGACAAAGTATGCATCTCTGAACATACATCTTACAAAATACAAAGAGAAATGAAAAGAGTTTTGGTTTTTGCTCTCTGGTACTCACCCAGAGAGAGTCGGGCAGCACTGCAGGGAGGACAGTGACAGGCTGGGGCCTGGGGCCTGGATTCTGCTTCAACTCCTTCTGCCCACCCCTGCATGACCTTGGGCATGTCAGTGCCGTCCCTTCTGTCTGACTCCTTATCGGTCCTGCGTTAGGGCTGCTTCGCTGTAGGTCAGAATGAAGCAAAGTCCCTTCCACTATCCTGCCAAGTACAGGGAGGGAACCACTCTTGTGCTACAAGGGGAACTGGATAGTCCTTGCCCTTCAGGAGCTAGCAGACAGGGAAACCTTACGCCAAGTGATCGGGTTGGCACAGCTGTCAGGGCACGCATGTTATAGTTAACACAGGGAATGCTGAACAGAGACCCTAGCCCCTAGTCTAGGAAAGATCTCAGCTTCTCACTTCTATGCTGCATCGTAGAAGCCAACCAGGTTTCATCTTCTCAAAGCTCATATGCTGCTAGTATCCCCCAAAGCAAGCTTCTAGAAAGGTCAGGAAAATCCTGAAGACAAGCAGCAGAGGTGTTTTAGGCTGGATCATGGGTGTCATTAGAGTAATATCTCTAATATTACTAGCGGAGAGGGTGAGGCAGAGCACTTGTAAGAGGACTCTTGGTGAGTTAGGGGTAGGGATGATACTGAAACTCAGGATGCTGTCTGGGGCCACCCCCAGCTGCTCAGGGAGCTGTGTGTCCTGGTAGCACTTAGCATGTCTTAGCAGGAGGTGCACCTATGTGTTCCTGGTTAGGAAGGTGCTTGGCAGGGCCCTCTGTAAGGTGCAGGGCTGCCAGGCCTGGCCCCGACATCCTCTACTTCTGCTCCCCAACAGCCCCTCCCCATACTCTGGGGTCCCTGGGAGCCTGAAGATGAAGCCATCCAGGACAAAAACACACGTGCCCCTTCTGAAAGTTGACATAGACTTGAACATCTTGAGTCACAATGACACAGGCGATCATGGGTCTAAATCTCTCTGGGTCTCTCTGCATTGGCAGAGAGGCTCCTGGTGGTATGGAACCAGGAGTGGAGACAGGACATTTTAAAACAGAGAAATGTACTTGTTCACATTTGCAGACATTTATTGAGTGCCTACTATGTGCCAGGCATAGAACGGTCATGATCCCAGACATGTAATCAGCGCCCTGGCATACAGTCTTCTTTCTAAATGTCAGGTGTCCAGTCCCGGGCTTTGTGCTTGCTTGCTTGCTTGCTTTCTTTCTTTCTTTCTTTCTTTCTTTCTTCTTTCTTTCTTTCTTTTTCTTTCGCCACCAACAAAACTCTGACCTCTCCCTGAGCACACAATGCAGGCAGTCACTCATGCATTAACAACCACCGGGGGCCCCAAAGGTCGTTTCTATGACAACCCTGGGGTCCTTAATGACCCTGGCAGGCCAATGATTTTGTTTTGTTTGAGAGTGAAGGAATAATAAGTCAGGCTGGCCGCTCAGGAGCTCGCCCCTCTCCCCGTGCCTCCCTCCTCCCCGCCTGATATACTGTTCATTATCTGACTGCCACATCAGCCCCAGAGACACAGCAGCCAGTGCTGAAAGACGGGAGCCTGGCTTCAGACAAAGAGCTGTAAAGGACCAGAGCGTGCCCACATCCACAGCTGCCCAGCTTCATTAATTCCATCACTGGCCGGGAAGTGAGAGCAAGGGCCCTGGGGTCCCCAGATCCTGGAGTCCAGAGGTGCCGGCCTGAACCCCACATCCCTGTGATTCTTCAGAAAGAATCATCTGCAGAGCTCTGTCCAGAGACCTCTTTACCCAGAGGTGTGCCCAGCTTGCTGCACGACCGCACAGCTCCTATTGGCGAGACCTATCATTTTAAAGACAGGATGAACCAGGCAATTAATGTGTAGCCCCACCAGCCTCGGGATGCAGCAGAGTAACCAGGGAGGAGGCTCAGTGGTGCAGACAAAGGCGGCAGCGTGGCTTCCCAGCTGCTTCTGACCCGGCCCTGAGTGGGTCCTGCCTTCTGGGTTCTCCAGCGCTGGTACTCAGGTTCTACCCTCAGAAACATGCCTGGAGGATGAAGCTTTCATTGTCTTCTGATCTTGGGACAAACAGGCCTCCAGCTTGCCACATTAATTTTCAGATGTGGCACTCGGCAGCCAGGGAGTTTTGCTAGCAGACATTTGGAATTATTTTTGTTGTGTGTGCATGGCTAAAATACCCTAGAATAAGTCATTATCTTCTTAAAAAAATCAGCTCCTAGTGGCTGCAGGGAGGCCCAATGAGCTGACTCATTCTCCACACTTTCCCTGAAGTAATTAGCGTTTTCATTTCTCCCAACCTGCCTATTAGATAAACTCCAGGATCCCCTTCGATGGGAGTACATTTTTTCAAGCTGACTTGCCTCAGCCTCTCCCCAAGAAACAAAAGGAGAAATCCAGAGAAGGACACAAAGAGATGAGTGACAGAGGCCCATCCGAGTTCTCCTGTGTGGACTAATTATTCACTCAGGAGATGGATACAGGGCGGTGTGGCAGAGCCAGGGGCCCCAGACATGGGTGCTGCAGGGGCACAGGATCTGCTCTTGGTCCTGCCACAAACGGGCACGGGATAGTTCCTGTCTGGTGTTACTTCACCTCTGTTGAGGGAGAATACAAATCAGGAAAGGAAAATTCTACAGTGGCACATGCCAGGGGCAGTGTGGGTGAGGAAGTGGAGTCACGGAGGGGTTCAGGTCTGGGGCATGGAAGGCATCTCCCCTGTCTAAAAGGGGGAACAGTGAGTCCAGCTCAGAGCCTGCTGTCCTTCTGGCATGCAGGCCCCAGAAGCTGGAGTTGCAGAAGTTTATAAGAAAAGACAGCCTCTAGAAACTAATGTTTATATGAAATTTTCAAATTTTGTAATATCAACTCACTCTAACTTTTTGAAACATTATCAAAGAAAACACATCTGCGTGGAGCCAAGGGTCTTGGGCTAGGCAACTTGTGTGTTGTCCTTAGGTCTCTGTGACCTAAGGTGGACAACCAGGCACAGAGAGGTGACCTGGGAACTGCTCAGCCTCCGAGCTGGATTTTCTGCACCATAAATCTGTATGTATATTAAGGTTTAGAAAGCAAACATGGTGATCGTCAAGGTCTTGGAAGTTGACTGGGATATTCTTCAGCCTTTCCCCTGAACGGGGGTTGTTCTTTGAGCCTCCTTTACATCTTTATGCCTTCGAAAAAGATGCCTTCGATGGAGAAGACCCAGTGATCAAGCTCATCTCTGGGACTCTGAGGCTTGTCTGGACCATATCTGCTCTTGGGGACAAGGAAATAATAAAGCATCAGGGCAAGGATCTGCTTACTCCTTTCTCTAGAGAGAGGGTTGTTCAGCTTCATAATGAATGAGCATTTTGTCTGCTCTTGTTTTCTAGAATTTAGTCATTGGCACAGATGACTACAGTGCCTTCCTGAGCTCTCTGCTTCAGAGGGGCTGTCATCTGACATCGTCCTAGTTGGTATCCTTGTTGTCCTAAAGCCTTCTCTTCACCTCTCAATATTCCACACGTGGCATGGGCTGTCCCCAGGGCTCTGCCTCCTGCTGTCTCTGCCATACGTGCCCCTCTAAGCACATGGGCCTCCGAATCCCCTCGTTGGGCTCCATCTCTCTGACAGCCAGTGGAGCTTTCTAACTGCTTGGTGCTGCTTTGAACTCCAGTGACCCGGACGGAAACTCTAACCTCTGTCCCAAGGTCATTCTCTTCCTGGCTGCAAGCTCATTTTTAGTGGCCTTGTCCCACTGCTAGGCAACAGCCTGGATAACAGAAAGGGCTGAAGTCTCCTGTGCGACATTAACCTGTCAACTGGCTCTGTCCCCATCCTCAAGGTGGGATTGCATCAAGTAAACGACCTCGAAAATCCACAAGTCAGCAAAGTGAGTTTATAGGCTTCCCTTGTTATAATTAACATTTACTTCCCACTCTCCTCTTGCCTATATCCAACAGTTGCAAAGATTCAATTGATCTGACCTCTTGGATTGCTCTTCCACCTCCCTAACTCTGTGGCCCCCGCCCCCACTTTGTCTGCATTCAGCTGTCTCGTGGCAACCATTGCCAGGGCCAAGCCCATCTGAGGATCTCTGGGACCACACCCCAGATAC
The DNA here is from genome assembly GCF_034190915.1 of Cavia porcellus. Lineage (NCBI taxonomy): Eukaryota > Metazoa > Chordata > Mammalia > Rodentia > Caviidae > Cavia > Cavia porcellus. Next base: position 35,718,611 of record NW_026947511.1, on the reverse strand, counting down.
AGGGTTCCATGAGACAGGTTTTCCCCAAGTGATGCCGTGTGCTCACACACCCTAAAGGAGGCCTGGAGTCTGCATTTGGCTTTCGAAGCCCTATTTCACTTGACCCCAGGGTGTCTTGCATTCTCTGACATCACACACACCAGGCTTCAGGCAGATAGAAGCTGAGGGCTTTGCTCCTGCTGGCCAGCCCCGCAACTTCCTCCAGCTAGCTACCTTCCTCCCTGATCGATTTCTCCTAAGTCTAAGTGATTAGAGGGGTTTAATGTTCAGCCAAGGCCACTGCCTCCTGCATCTTGGTTCTGGATGCCCTCATCAGGGGACATGTCCCTGCCTGCAGGTCAATGCTACTTTCTTCCTGTCTTTATGGCATTTTGCAGGCATTGTCTTACTTGACTCTAATAAATCACCCCAGACTGTGTGGCTCCAACACAGAGATGAATTTTTTCACAGTTCTGGAGCCTGAAAGTCTAGGATTAAGGTTCTGCTGCCTTAGGTTACTGGTGCAATCTCCTTTCCTGGCTTGCAGATGGTCACCTTCTTCCTCTGTCCTCACAGGAATTTTTTCAATGTGTTCTTGTGGAGCAGCTGAGGAGGGCACTCCCTGGTGTCTCATCTCATAGGGATACTAATCCTGTGGGATCAGGGCTCCATCCTAATGACCTCACTTACTTCTATAGAGGCCCCATCTCCAAATCCGTCTCCACCTCCAGTCACACTGGGGGTGTCAGTTTTGTGGGGGGCTGAAGAGATATGAACATTCACTTTGGTTCTTTGTGTGCCCATGTCATTTCCCTCTTTAAGCCTTACCTAAGCTTTCCAAGGACAGAGTCCGCATGTCTTGTCTGTTTAATGGTACCATTCATGTTTGGGTGATTAGTGAATATAAATTAAGGATGCCTTTGCAAACAAAGTGCCCATCACTGTCCTCAGAACCCCACCAATCACATGGATTGCTCTGGTTCTTTAGTTTACTGCCTTTGAAGCCCATGGGATGAATGAGGAGGCTCATTCAAGATTTCCCTTAGAAACTCTGCCTGGATCTACCAAGCAAATCGAGGGCTTCTCTGACAGTGGTATATAAGCAATCTTCATGACCTATAACTTTTTCCTATTTACTCTCCAGATACCCCTCTAGTGGGAAGTTACGTATTTGTGAAGGTCACTTTGGGAATTGCCAGTTCATGTGCCACCCCGATCAGGTGAGTTCTTTAAAGGCAGAGACTAGGACTTTTACTCCTGTGCGCCCACCATCTGGCAACTAATAACAGCACAATTAAATACAGTAAGTCTCCTTCTTATGACCATTCAAGTTGGAAACTTTCACAGCTAAACTCTATATGACTCACGTGGTCAGTTTACCAACAAATCCAACTTAACAGTTTTCATAGAATGGAACTCATTCATAAGTTGAATAGTTACTTATGATTGAAGGGTGCAACACATAAAAACAAGAACTTAAGAAAATTTCCCTATCACTTTTATGAGCTACCTGAAATTACCTTTTAAAAGCAAATTCACGATAACATTTCAGGCGACTACTTTGGCTGTTCAGAGAAGACTCCTATTTTAGATTGCATGACAGTGGGGGACAGGTTTAGTACAGAGAAGATGTAAGAAAGGCAACTGAAGGTCTATATTAAATTTGAAAATTCTCCAACAATGATAGCTGCTTGCCATTCATGAGAAATAAGTTATACAACCATCACAAATTCTGTTTCCCTTCCTGTATTGTGTCACGTCATTTCCAGCTAGAGGGTGTGAGCAGACTGGATGGGAATCTGCAGCTCCGGAATCTTCTGAAGCTCAGTAACAATAAAGAATACTATGAACGCTAGTCAAGCCGAGAGCTCTGCCATGCGCTAGAAACACCTTCCGATTTATTGTTCACAATGGTTATAAAAGCATGCAATTACTATTTCCATTTTACAGTTAAAGAAACTGAAGCCTAACCAGGGCAAGTAAGTTATTCAAGAACATAAAACCAGGCGCATAGCAAGGGTGACCAAACATCCAAGTTTGCCCAGGATGTGGGACTTGCAGTGCAAATACTGGGAAAGCCATTGCATGTGTAGAGGACAAATTAGAATGCCAGTGTTTTGTTTGAGTCACATTTTGAGCTATTGCATATCTGTTTGGTACAGATTTTGGCTGGCATGTTAGAGATGAAGACTGAGTTCTGGAAGTCAGTTGGAAAGTGTTATCTAACATTAGAAGCCATGCAAGTTAACATCCTGAGACTAGAAGCTCACTGACAGTGGAAAGTTGTCTTGCTTCTCTTTCTTCGTCTTCTGGTCCCAACATGAGAACTTGCATGGAGTGGGTGTTCAGGAAGAACTTGTTCAAGATGAGGGATTTTTCCCACCAACAAAAGGTGAAAACCCAATTCATGACTAAATGGTAATGTGGCTCTTCAAGTGTCACGCTCTATTTCTGCTTTTCTTTTAATTCTCCTTCCTCCTAACCCTCCCTCCATCCTGATATTGACTCTCTGTTTTTCCTTAAGGTTCCCCACTACTGGAGAAACTGTGCCCATATCCCAGTCTTTGCTTGCTTTAGGCTTTCCTTTTAACACTGTCCTATGTAATTCAAGTCAAAACTTTCCTTTGCCTCTTTGGGACCCTTCTAATGGGGAGTTATTGATTGGCTATGCTCACTCTGAATGTGGGAAACTTAACCACAATTGCCAATTTGCATGCAGTTCAATACATGACAGGGTCTTTGTGTTTTTCCTAATTTAGGACTTTGTAAAGGGTTAGTCAATGTGGCAGAGACCACTAGTTGTCTCCAGTATCTGTGTCCTCTTCTTCTATAGGAATAGAGTGCATATTCTACCAGAGTGTATGGCTGTCCTCCCTGAAGACCACACTTCCCAGCCTGTCATGCATGGTCATGCGACTCAGTTCTGACCAATGGGATGTGAGTAGAAAGGTTCCTCTTAGACTACCTGCTGCCTGAAGGGACCAGGGTGCTCCTGAAGCCTTGGTCACCGTTTTGTCTCACTTAAACACTTTGGACTATGAAGGGAAGGGCCACACTGCAGGCATGGCAAGGTGCTCTTCTAGAACTTTGTGGTACCTTCTTTGGACACCATGAGAACCTCTGTTGATTTTTGATCTTCCTTTTCAGACTTTTATATAAAAAGATAAACTTCTATTATGTTTAAACCAGTCTTTTATTGTAGGATTGGTCACAATTCTAAACCTAAGTGAAAGAGCTGGGAAGGATTGTTGCTGTTACCCAGGGTGAAATGAACCTCACCTTAAATTCAATCTCAATGACAAAAGAGACCTTATGTGGCCACAGGGTCATTGGCTTGCTGCCCTTGGTTTGGCATTTCCTCCTCATTCCCTGTCTCCACTGCTGCCACACAGCATTAGAATGGTCTTGCCTGGGCTTTCATTCTTCTCTGTGGTTGTGCTCAGCTTGCACTGCAGATGGAAATTCCTCACCCCTCTGTACCTGTTGCTGTCCCTGTTCCCATTGGCCAGGGTGCTGAATGTGAGATGCTGGGTTAGAAGGAGCCAAATTCCACTGAGCCTTTGAGATTTTCCCTCACCGAGCACCCGTGCCTCACACTCTGGGGCAGTTCTGAATGATGTCAGAGCACAGGAGAAGATACTGTTCCTCCTGATTTTTAGTGCTTCTTCTTGAAGAAGGAGGCAATTTGCATAATAAGTACAACATGAAAAAGGGTACCTCAGGTGTTGTAGTAAAACTCACCCGGCTTTCACTCCTAAATCAGGGCGAGTGAAAAGTTCCTGTCCCAAGCACAAACATGTAGCTGAAGTTCCTGGTGACAACAGCCTGGCCTAGAGTAGCATTTGTTCCAGCAAAGTCAGTGGCATCCACGCCCTGGCTTGGATCCTAAGTGACATATACTCTCTCATTTCTTTTCTCGTGGGTACTTGGCCGCCTCTAACCCTTTATAATATAAAGCTTATATTAGCTTTAACCAGCAGTTTGTTATAGAAAATGTTCCACATGACAGCTCAGCTTCGCCCTGATTCTCCCATTTCCTGCAACCCCGTAAAGATCTGTCTTAATGTCCTTGCTCTGTAATCCATTAATTTTTATTTTATGAACACAGACTCCCTTGATATTTCTTTGCTACTAATCCTTTCTCTTTTTCTTGCTTAGTCTTTTTTTCCCTCTTCTTGACATCCCTTTTAGTCATGTTCTTCTCCAGGTTTCATTCAAACCTCTCCTGTGTGCAGTGAAGCCTGCTACCCAATGTTTATCTTCTACTCAAAATAAACAAAAACAAATACAAGCATTCAGATGGCCTTCTGTGTTGGTCATCTGTTTGTTATGATGGCATCCCCAACATAAACACATTCTGGGAGGAAGGTTTGTTTAGGCTCATGGTTTCAGAGGTCTCAGCCATGGTTCCTTTGCTTTGGACTATGATAAAACAGTAAATCATTATTGGTGTACCTGGAAGAGGGAGCTACTTATTTTATGGTAGCTACAAGTAAGATGGGACATAGGGATCCCAGAATCCCTTTCAAGCCTGCATCCCTGATTATCTAACTTCCTCCCATCAGGCTCCTTCAGGCCCAGAAATTCCTAGCACATAGTAGGCACTTCATAAGTGTTGAGTGATTGGCTAGTGAAAACCAGTCAGCTTTCTTTGTCTTAAATACTTTTACCATCATGAAAATAACAAGTGGGTAAACTGACTGTCACCCAAATTAAAAAATTCTGCTTTTCACAATCTACTAAAATGAAAAGACAGTCCCCATCTAGAAAGAAAATAGAGATTGTTTATCCAAATATTAAAGAACTTTTCACAGATCAATTGTAACAAAGCTATTCAGTAAAACGTGAGCAAAATGTTTGAACCCATGTTTCACAAAAAAAGATACGTGGATGGAAAAAATGACATGAAAAGATGCTTTTTGTATTTTACCAATCAGGGAAAGGTGGATTAAAATCACAATAATGTACAGCCATCAGATTGGGTGAAGCCTTAAAAAAAAAAAAACTGTTGACGAGGATAGAAAAGACCAATAACCCTCACACATAGCTGGCAGGTATATAAAATTGCCCAGCAGCATTAGCAAATGGTATAAAGTTCTTTAAAAGTGAACCATACACTTAACATTATGACCCAAGTGTTCAAATTCTGGTATATACCCAAGAGAAATGAAAATATGTGTTCCTGCAAAACATGTAAGCTAATGCTCGTAGCAGATTTCCCCACCAAGTCCCAAATGGGTAAAACCTCAACTGTCCGTGAACAGAAGAATACATGAAGTGAGATATAGCCCTATGATGGAATCCTACTCAGGAAAAAAAAAAAAAGGAAAGCTAACTGATGCACACTGCAACAAGTCTCCAAATAATTATGAAAAGTGAAAGAAACCAGACAAAAAGCGTGCACTGCATGATTTCATCTGCATACAATACTAAGATAGGCAGATGAACCTATTGTTAGACAAGGAACATTAGTGGTTGCTTGGACCTGGAGCACAGGAGTTGTGGAGGGGCCAGAGGGAGACCCAAGAAAGGGAGAAGGAAAAACTGCAGATGGTGGGTCTTTTCACTGGGTTTTCCTGGGAGTATATGCTTGTTAAAAATTTAAAAATATTATATTTTAAATACACGCAGCTTATACTGCACATATACTACTGAGGAAAACCATACGCTCACTATATCTCCAGAAAGCAGTTGAAATAAACAACCAGATAATTGAATAAAAGCAATTAATAAATGCCTTGATTACATTTCTTCAATTTCTTATCTTTTTGTTGGAGTTTTCTCAAATTATCCACTTTTTTGCCATAAAATAAAGACAGTATTACATAAGTGGAGTCCAGGGGCAGATTTAGCCTCCTGTGAAACTTCTCACAGGGCTTCTTGACTTTGCTATTAAAAACTGTGTCCAGGTTGATCTAAGGGTAGAGCTCAGTGGCAGAGCAGTTGTGTAAGGTTGTAGGTTCGATCCCCAGCACCCATAAAAAGACTAGGTTTGGAGGCAGTGTGCTGATGCAAATGTGTGTCTCCCCCATGTCCCCTGACCTTTTTAGTTTTAGCCACAGTGAGCAACAGGAGACTCTAAGGTACAGCAGTGCATTCTAGAGCATAAAAATGGCTATAGGATGCCAACAGTTTGGAAGGACTTGTACTGCCTGAAGCAAGAGAGTCAACTCTGCTGCTCGTCACACTCCTGGGTGCCAGGATCCCTTGGTAAACGGGCCTGTGCTAACTCCTGGTGCTTGCTATGGGCAGCTTTCCTTCTGCTGCCCTTGCCACTAGTGGCTGCTGGGGTGGAAGCAGTTCCCGAGGCAGCAGCTCAGAAGATGAGCACAGGGCCCTGAAGCCAGTGGTCATGGAATAAGCAGTGAGTCTGGGAACAGGCAGGGGCCTATGGGGAGAGGAGGGCATGCAGTGATGATAGGGGACAACAGCCCATCAGCAATGCACAGGGAGAAAGGGCCTTGGTGAGTGAGGTGGGTGGCTGGAGAGGCAACGGGGTAAGATGCAGGAAATATCTCTCGGGATCCCTGGGTTGGCTTTCAGCTGGTGCAAGAAAGGAGCCTGCCCTTCCTTGGCTGGGGCTGGGGCTTTTCCCATTGGGCCACACTGCCAAAGCCACCTGAGACTATGTGGGGCTGCTTCTTGGGTCATTCACCTTGACCAGGGGCCCACTCCAACTGATGGGGGACAGAAGGAAATCCACTTGGAAGGGGAAGCATTGCAGAGGACACAGTATGGCAATGGGTTAAACTTGGGTCTCTGTGTGGACCTCTTTGGTCCAAATATCTCCTTGGGAACCTGTGATGTAACTGCATGGAAACACATCTCAGTCCTACTGCTACTTATAAGGGAATCTGAATAAGTTAAGGAACTGCAGCGAAAACCCCAGTCTATCTTCAGATTACAGTGAGCTAGACAGCCACCGATGTGAACTGGACAAGTCAAGGAGCTTCCTGAAGAAGGTGAGAGCATAGCTCGGTCCCCAGAGTGGCAAGAAGTCAGAGCCCTGAGTATGAAGCATGAGAGAAAAGGTAGAAACAGAACCCAGGAGGGCAGGTGGGATGCTGGGGGGGACAAGATGCTCATCATCTAAATGAATGGATGAATAAATGAGTTTATGAGTGAATGAAGCCAGGAAGCTTAAAGACTGTATCGTGTTGAACTGCGGACTCAGAAGATGTGTTCACCTAGAACCTGTGAATGTGGCATTCCTTGGAATAGGGACATTTGCCAATGTGAATAAGGCAAACGTTTCTGGATGAAGACATCTGGGATGATCTAAATGACTCTACATCTAGTGACGTGTGCTTAGAGGTAAGTGGGGAGAGGAACAGAAAAAGAGAAGGGCGTTGTGTAAAGATGGAAGCCAAGGGTAGAATGAGGAGCTAAAAGCCACGGATCACCAAGATTTCTAGCAGCCACCAGGGGCTGGGAGAGAAGCAAGGAATGAGCTCCCTTGAGCTTCTGAACCAGGGGTTCCCAAACTCTAGGGTATGAAGCTGTATAACCTGGGCACCTACCCAGCAGGAGATGAATAGTGGGAAAGGTAAACTCATCTGTATTTATAGCCCTACCTGAATCAGCCCCAAACCATGCCCTGCCCTCATTCGTGGAAAAAGTGTTTTCCACAAAACGGGTCTCTGGTGCTCAAAAGCATGGGAACCGTGCTGTAGAAGATTTGAGATGTATGGTTCTTAGAACCTTAAGAGAAAAGATTGCTATTACTTTTAAGCCACCTTGTTTGTGTGGATTTGTTACAGGAACCCACGGACACTTGCACAGATCACATCCTATGCAGTTAAGGTTTACTTTGCAGAGAACAAGGAGCCCTGGAAGGTATTTGAGCTCCAGGGAGGAAGCAGATTTCAAGAGTACAGCTGGGAAGGATCGACTGCAGGATCTGAACAAGCCAGAGAGTCTGGAGACTGGGCTCAAAGCTTCCTCCCAAAACTATGGGGCCTAATGACATAATAAAGAAGACTCCTTCATCATCTCTCCAGGCCAGATATGGGGTTTTGGTGCTAAGGCTAAAATATAGCACAGAACTGCAGAGGCAGCGTGAGATGGGTCCGAGACACTTCCTTTCCTGGTCTTGCCAGTCCTAGATTGCCAGAGCCCCATCTCTGGCAGCAGATGGCTATCCAGCTCCCAGGGGACCTGTACTGGGGAGCTCTGTGAGTGGTAATCTCACTGAGGAGATCAAAATGTGAAAGGCATCCTCATTTCATGGCATCACTGTCTTGATTTTCCTTTGAGTTTGCGAGTGATTTTGTATCATCCCCCTCTGGGCTTTCTTCTCCAGATACCTTTCTGTGCTGGCTTTGGTGCTGATGCAACTTTCTCACAGCAGTGATTCTCAATCAGGCAGGTTTTATTCTAGTACCAGGCATGGAATCCAGGAAACTAAATGTTCCTTCTGCCCTCCTATTCCTCCCAACATCTGAAGACACGTGTTCTTCCAAGAACACAGAAACAAGCCACCACCACAGAAGCAGAGAGCACCAGACACAGAATCCATTGGAGCCTTGAGCTTGGACTTCCTAGCCTTGGGAACTGTAAGCCATGTGTTTTTGTTATTTTATTTTGTTTTGCTGCAGTACTGGGGTTGAGGTCCGCACCTTTGCCCTGATGTATATTCTCAGTCCTCTTTTTCATTTTTTAGTTTGAGACAAGGTCTCATTAAGTCATAAATAAGTTGGTCAGGCTGGGAACAAATTTGTGATCCTCCTGCTTCAGACTCCAGAGTTTCAGGGATTGCCCATTATTGTTCTTTATAAATTACCTAGTCTATGGCATTTTATTATAATAGAGGAATGGACAAAGACAAACAGTGTCTCTGGCTGGAATATCTTGTGGAAGTAATTGGTTCATGCATAGTACTTAATAGTATTTACAAAGGGCTTTCTTAAATCTGATCACAAAATTTAAAACACTTTTTAACCAAGTGGTAACAGCAACAACAAAACCCATAGGCTCTGACTTGGAAATGTTTAGCTAAATTTTGCTGGAACATAGCTCAGATAAATGCCATATATATCTTGGATTTTTATGCACTTTTAAGTGACAGAAATGACTATGTGAAATCATTTTACTTACTTGAGGAACTTTTATTTATTTATTTATTACTTTCTTTACTAACTCACTGATAATCTTAATGGAGAAGCCATAGGTGTTGGCAGCAACTGTGGCAGATGCAAGGGTGCCGAGGCAGAATTCTCAGAAACAGTGGGCCTCTTTTTTTTCTTTTTTTCTCTTTCTTCAAGATGCAAGGAGTGGTTTGATTTCATTTTTAACTCTGTAATCTCAGAAAAGCTCTTTTTCTTGCAGTCAGGGACTATAGGTTTTGATTAATTATTTCTTACCTCTGACTTCCTATGTGTGTGCTATATACCCTTGAATGATGGCACAATGAAAAGAGTGAGTGCCCCTCAAAGAGAGAGAGAGAGACCATCCAGATGCCCATCTGTCTGTACCCTTTGCAAGAACTTAGGTACAGCTTAGCTAAAGAGGGTACAAAGCCTCTTTTATGCCATATGCCAATCACCACAGAACTGCAGGTGAGGGCCTAATCAGCCCTTGTGACCAGTGCTTCTCAGTCTTGGTGCACAGATGGAGCAGCCTATTGCTTATGCTGTCCATTCCATTCACTCACACATTCATTCAAAAGGCACTCAGAGGTTAAACATTCCAACCTCCTTCCCTTGAGGGTGATCCTGAATAATGAAAGTTGATCAGATTCTTCTGCTAGCAGGGCTGCCAGACTAACTGGGGTATCTTACCAGAATCAGGCAGGCAGGCAGACAGACAGGCAGGCAGACATAAAGACAGACAGACTGTGTCCTCTTCTTTTTGGGATTTGATGTGAGTGGCTTGAATGAGGAGCCAAGAATCCTTCTCCAGACCTCCGAGGAGACTCAAGAAATCTCAAGGGCATACCTTCCTGTCAGCAGCTGGAGAGACCAGTAACTAAAGAGATCTGTGTAGTTGGTCTTCCTGGCCAATGCACCAGATGCAACAGCAAACAGAGACACGAGGGTTTGGAGGCAGATTTGTTTGACATCAGATGGGCACTGACTAGGAATAAATTGTTCCTCAAAATGTCAGTCCTCAAAAGCCCAGGAAGAAAAGTTTTATGGGGTTGCAAAGGAGGAGCGTGGGTTTCATAGGTAGAGTACTTGGCTGTCTTTGATCGGTTCTTACAATATGCAACATAGTGATCAGCTATACATCACAATGACCGGCCATTTCTAAGAGATAGAAGAGACTGGAACTGCATTAGCAGCTCTCCTGTGCAACTGAAGTACACTGGCTATGGGGGGAGGGGAGCATTTTCCACTACAGTTACATAATATATGCTAGAGAAACAAAGGGAAAAACCATAATTCCAACACCTAGAGACAACAAAAATGGCATTGACATCTTGGCATCTCCATTGTTTTAATTGTTTAATTTTATCAGTGCTTGTTTGTCATACAGAATGACCGCTTGTGATATGGGGCTGGTACATGTGCATAACACATCTCAGTTCTTTTTACTATACATGGTTATCACATTGTGCATAATATGACATACTACAGACATGGGTTTCAATGGTGGGGTGGCTGTGTTATTCCTTGTACCCTTTTTTGCTATAGTCAGGATGAGGCAAACATCAGTTACTGTCTTTGAGAATGGAAATGTGGGAAGCTCTCTCACATTGGAGGAAGGTGTTTTGTTTTGTTTAGTCCTCTGGAAAAACACCATGGGTATGATTACAGCCCAAGTACTTCCTGCTCAGTCACTCATTGACAAGTGGCCTGGGTGTGATGCTTAATTTTATGTCCTGGTGTGGTTGGATGTTGTTGGGAGGGTGTTTTGGTGTATTTAAACTGGTGGTAAAGCAGATTGTTTCTTGGAGTATTTGGTTGTCTTCATCTAATCAGTCAAAGGCTTGGATAAAACAAAAGATTGACCCCAAAGTAAACAGTACCAGCAGGCATCCTTAGGAATTCATCTGCAGTATCTGCCCTCTTTGCCCACTCTCCCTGGCCCCAGAATGTCTTTGGACTCAAACTGCAACCCTGGCCTGAGTCTCTAGCCTGTTGCACTCCTCTGCCAGGTTTTAGATTTCCAGTTACATTACCCATCTTCTATATACACGTGTGTTATCTGTTCTGTTTCCCCATAGAACCCAACCAACGCCTGGTTAGAGAGCCCTCACCTTGGTCCTGTACGTCTCCACTATACCTCTATGCCTGTGATTGAAGAAGAGCAGATCAACAGGATGAACTGGCCCCAGATTCCAAGCTAGTTCACCAAGTAAAGCCCTTCTTTGTCACTGCAATAATAAGCACCAGTGTCAGCACTGATCACTGGTATGGGCTCAGATTCACACTCACAAGGCAGTGTCACTGGTGAACACAAGGCATGTTCACCTCATTTTCCTTGAAGATGCACAGCTCACAAGAAGAGTTGTCAGAAGAGTTGGTGGGTGCTGAAGCCAGCTTTCCCACATCCAACCTAGTGGTCACCCTGCTATGCCGAGCTCCGTGCTGCTTCCAGTGAGATTATTTCTTCCTGAAACAGAAGAAAATTCACAATGTGGCAAGCCAGAAACCAGCCATGAGGAGACAGCTGAGTGTGGTGGGCTCATAGCTTGAGGAAGAGAACTGAAGTGCAGAAGATGGAGTTCACAGAAGAGCTCTGTGTGGAACACGGATTTGGTTTATGTGGTTGCAAAAGACAGAGCTGTACAGACCGATTTCAAATCTCTGCAAGGTGTTTGGGGCAGGTAATGAGCTTCCTTTCATGGGGGGAACAGCTGCAGAACAAACTCAGTCTGCTTTGGATAAGATAATATTTTACATTCTTTCCTGCCCTGGATTCTAGGACATTGCAGAAGTAGCCTGCATACAAAAGAAGCCACTCTGGTCCTTGGACAGGAAATAATAAGCAGCCACTTAAGAAGTGCATGAGGTTGCCAAAGCTATGACCCCAAGGCAAGAGGGTCCATTCTGGCCAGGCAGACACCCAGAATCCTGGTTCCAATCCACTGGGATAGGGGCCTCCCACCTGCTCACAGGCCCTGCCAGTGACATCTGTAAACAAGGCTGTGCGTGGTTTTCAGGGCAAATGGTCTGTGTCTTGCCATCCATGGGCATGAAGGTACCAAGGGTTTGTGAGCATTAACAGTGCTGCCCCAACCAAATGGTCCATTGATTGACACTGGGGCCAGGAAAGCAGGACGGAGCTGAGAGGACCTCTGCCTGAATCTTGAACCCATGCACCCTTGCTCCCTTTGTACCTGCAGCTGGGCCTAGAAGATTGCTCCACCACATCTGTGGGCCTGAGACAAGTGGGGTCCAGTTGACCTGAGATAAGTTTGCCCCAACTCCCAGTTCCTAGGGACTGAGTGCTCCTGGGGACTCTGGCACTGTGGGCTCCGGCAGGGTGGGTCACAGTAGGAACGCTGCAGGCCAAGGCTGAGAAGGAACGAGACTATTGTTTTACTCTGTGTTCTGTTGTTATAAGAAAACACCAGACACCAGGTAATTTATAAAGAATAAAGGCTTGTTTGGCTCCCGGTGGTGGAGGTGGGATGTCCCAGGGAATGAGGACTTCTTGCGGTCACAAAATGTAGAGAGACAGTGAGCTGCCAGCCAAATGTCTCTTCCTCTTCTGTTAGAGCCACAAATGCTATTCTAGAGGTCCCACCTCATGTCCTCATCTAACCCTAATTATCTGCCAAAGGTCTGTCTTCAATATTTCATTCATGTGTGAATTTTGGGGCTTAGTGTTCAACACATGAATCCTAGGGACCAGCACAACTTCATTCTTCCTCGTGGCCTCATTCTTGAGGTCCAGGGAATCTGGAATTTCACGAGTGACAAGCCTGTGTGACAGCGATGGCTTAGGGTGATTGTCCAGGGCCAGCTCATGAGCAGTGAAGGCCCCACAACTGCCAGAAAAACCCCTACTTCTCAGGGGTGCAGGCAGCATTGGAGTAAGAAATTCAGTAGGTGAGTTTTCCTTGGCCAATGTGCACCCTGGACATACACAGCTGAACTGTGGGTCAGATCTGCAGACGGGGCAGAGGGCTGGCTCCTTAACAAGGGTCAGAGATGGTGGGAGGGACATTAAATGGCACACGCTGTGATGGGGAGGACGCTGGAGTGCTTTCCTCTCCTCTCGACAGCTGTCTCAATTGACACAATGAGGACACATTTAATTCTGTGTGGCCCTGAGGATCAAGGAGCAGAAATCAGAGGAGAGAGTTTGACTTCTTACAAAGTTCCACAGTTGCATGTTTGCAAATGTGACACGGCTGTGTCCAGAAGCTGAGCAATGTTAGTCAGCTCTAGAGCTGTGTAAATATCAGCAGCAGACAGGGTGACACGCTGGACCGGCGACGGGAGGGAGCCGCGGCCAACCTCACCACTGGGACTCATCAGGGTACTGGGCCTTGATTGGAAGTGTCAGTATCAGCTGTGGCCACAAAAGGCTGAGTCACAAATAAGAGGTCTCAGTGGCCTGTGACAATAGAGTGAATTTGTGACTGAGCTCCTGTGTCTGCAAGTTGCCTGGATGGCTCTGAGTCCTGTGACTCTCCCTTTCTTCCTGGGAGCCTGGAATCAGTCACAGTGTACAGGGTACAGAAAGTGCAAATACTCAGGCCATAGTGTGGTCCACCACAAGATCACACTGTAGGTTTTGCTACACCTCAAAGCAGATGCTTGAGTGAATAAGTGAGAAATTCCCAGCAAAGCGAGGTGTCCCCAAAGCAGACATCAGAGCTCTCTGAAGAATGCAGAAGCCCTTGGCTGTGCAAAGCTTTGCTAGGCACCCAGTCCACTCCGTGGCTTTTGTGCTATGTCTAAAACTCTGTGACTGACATAGGCAGGGACTGAGCATTGTCCAGCTGGATCTCCCTTCCCAGACTGACAGGGGGAGGTGCCTGATCCCAGCTCCCCTTGCTCAGAACCAGCTCTCATTCTCCCTAGGGTTCTTCTTCCTGGCCAGTGCTGGAGTACCCTGGGCTTGCTGTGCTTCCAAGCAGGCTGCAGGTGCTAAAGTCAATGCAAATCAAATAAAATGCATCTTAGAGCCATCACTGACCTGGCTTGTTACAATGTGACGACATGAGCATTGCTGATAGGTGCCAAGCAGGTAAGTAATACCTGATGGCCAGTGCCCATGTTAAGCAAGAGGACTGAAGGTCCCCAGGAGGAGGAAAGAGGGCTGAAGGGGGAGAAGGAGCCAAAAAAAACCCTGGAAAGGTTTTTTGCTTGTTTTTCTTTCTTTCTTTTTGCTGAGATTGAACACAGGGCCTTCACCCTGAGTTATGTTTCCGGATCATTTTTATGGTTTTATTTTGAGACAAGGTCTCTCTAAGTCACTAAGCTGTCAAGGCTGGGTGCAAACTTGTGATCCTACTGCCTCTGTCTCCCTGATTACTGGGATTATAGGCTAGAAAGGACTATTCTAGGAGCCGCAAAAGGAGATAGGTCTGTTGGCGGTCTGTAAATTCACACAGCTGTCTCCGCACTCCTTCAGAGGGTGCACTAGTTGGAGACAGTGTGGTTTGTGTCACTACATCTAAGTTACAGGATATCAAAGAAGAAGAATGACGGTCACTCAAATAGAGAACGTCCTCTTTTCTAAAATTTTTGCTTCTTTTTTATTAGTCCGTGTTTGCAATACGTAATGATTACATTCCTCCTGGGGCACTGCTAAGTGTACACATATTAATTCCTTACACCCCCCACCCCTGCTCTTCTCCTCTTCCTCCTTTCCTTGGCCCCCTTCCCATTTGTAAAAGATCCATCTTGCTGTTTCATCCTCTTCTGCAGAAAGGGTCAGCATGTTTGCAGCGGTGCATAGGATAATTGGATCATGTCGGATGAAAGTGTGACTTTGTTATTATCTTTACTTGAGAGCAAGTAAGGTTTCAGAACATGCCTTTGAATGCCAAGTTGACAAAGGGTGGACGGTTTTACACGACGGTCAGTTTCACGTGTCAGCCTAGCCAGGCTGCCATCTCCAGTTATATAATCTAGGTGTTGCTGTGAAAGGATTTTGTGGATGTGATTAAAGGCCGTAGTCAGTTGACTTTAAATAAGGAGATTATCCTAGATAGTCTGGGTAGGCCCGATTTAATCAGTTTAAAGGCCTTGAGAACGTAGCTTTGACCTCCGAGAAGGAACTCTGTGGACTAGAGATCCTCTGTATCCGCCTGTGACCAGCCCTTCCTGACAGCCTGCCCTACAATTAGAAAGTCATCAACCTGCACAGGGCTGTACTGGTTACTTCTTTACAATAAGCTTTGCAATATGCTTTCTCTACTGGTTTTGTCTCTTTGGATGATTCCTGCTTATACAGAATATGTGAGCTCAGCTATGGAAGGAGCTAGAAGGTAGGATATGACATACTCCAGGGTGGGTCACAGAAGGCATAGGAAGAGGTGACCGGCCTACTCAATCCAGAGCCATCAGTGCCTGACAGGAGGTGGTAGCTGCGAAGTATTATAATGTTGCAACACTGGAAAGTCAGGGGGAGGGTTACAGCCCAATGGTGGGCCGATGAAAGCCACAGATGCCTTCCACAATGGTACAATCTGATAACAATCTCCACCTTGATCGGATTCATCTGGCTCCTTGGTCATGATGGGCAGGAACCAGGAGATAAGTGGAGGCAGGAAGAAGCTCTGTCACTGCTTCTCCTCTGGGAGGAGAATTATGCACCCTGCGCAAGAATGTACCTCCCAAGGGGCAACTGGGGGTCTCTGGTGAGCTCGAGTTGGCAACTCTGTAGAATCAGTGGCAGCACATTGACTCAGAATGCAGGTGAGAAGGGCTGAGGAATGGAAGCTTCCCTCGGAGGGCTGAGTCACTGTCTGCATTCTTCACAGCCTCTCTGTTAGAACTGTTCATCCTTGCTCTTTGCTATGAGGCCTCTGCAGATTCCTAGAGGTGGAGTACAGCTCTCTGACCTGTAGATTTTGGGACGACTTTCCTTACATTGTAGGTAGAAGTGGTAATAACATGTTAGTCCTGAGCTGAAACCTTGTATGGCATCATACTGCTACTCATTCTTATGCTTCTTTGATTCATTGGAGAAGGGCTTCTCTCAGCTAGCTACTGCCTTTGAGTCTGAGATCCAGACTGAATGCATGTTGAGCCTTTAGAAGTAACCCTCGGCAATGCTCAGCCAACCCCTATCCCAGGATAAGCTTGTCAGGACAAGCTCAGTCAATCCTTAGTCTACCTGCAGAACTATGAACATAGAAATAGATCCTTGTTTTTAAAGGTCCTGATCTGGGGATGGTTTGTTACATAGTACTGCCATGGCAATTGCTGCCTGACACACTGACTTTTTTGTATTAAGAGAGCCTAGCTTCCTCTAACACGGCACATTCTCCCACAGCTCTGCAATGACTTGAAAACTCCTGGATCCGGAGGAAGAACTTCTCCAGCTATGCACCAGAGCCAGGTGTGAGGTTTGAGAGGACAAGAGGAAGTAGAAAGAACACTCCATTCAGTAGAGGGCAGGAGGTCTGACTTCTCTGAGTGGTTTTTGTTGATCACGTTCTTTCTTGAGCTTCTGTTTCTTAATCTTTTGGTTTAGCAAGTACAGGAAGCTATAGTATTGAGTGACTGCACTAGGTACTGTAGTTTATCTAGTCTAGATTTCTTTCTGATTGCTGCTAAAAGGATCCAATGTTGGTGAGTATGAGTCTGTGGCAAGCACACAGACTCCCAAGAGGAAGGACATGTGGCACCATGGTTTGCCCCTTGAAGCAACCACTCTCCAATGGGAAAGATGTGTGAGTATCAGGTGACAGTGACACCTCAGGGCACTGCCTAATACATGGGCCTGTGGTGCCAAGCAGGTGCCACAGGATTTTCCTGCCTCTGACAGGTCTCTGGCAGGGCTCAGCCAGCTGAGAACTCAGGAGCGGATCCTCTGATAATGTGAAGCAGTTGTGTAAGCGATGTGAACTCTGTTCCCCTGGACTTCGTGAGGCAGGCTATGTGCATTGCTATCAAAGGCCCCTTTGTGACACTATCAACCCCTGCAGAATGCAGTCATGAGACAGCATGGCTGTGCACCCCAAGTTCTCCCCAGAGGGCAGACGGCGGCCCAGCTCTGCTCTGGCAGACACTGGGCTGCGGCTCTCTTTGAAGCTCCCTACAGGATCTTGGGAGAACTATTGAAATCTCAGGTTCCTCATTTCTAAACTGTGACCATATGGCAGAGAGAAGAACCAGGAGACCAGGCTTGGGGTCTATTGTCTCTTGGGGTTGTAAGGTGCTCAGGCTCTGTAGAGAAGCTGGGAGGTGAAGGCTGAAGCATTTAGTCTGGTCTTTGAGTTGTAAGAACAGAAAACCTAAAGCAAACCCTACTTACAGGGAGACGAATCAGGCACATTGTCTGTATCTTTTCAGTTTCTGTAAGACAACGTGAGGCTAAGCACTTTATAAAGCTAAGAACTCATTTTGCTCACAGTCTTGGAGACTCAGAGTCCAAGGCAGGGTGGCCCCATCCATGTGGCCACTGGTGAGATCCTGGTGGCAGATGGTGTCACAATGACAGAGGGGTTCCCCTGGCAAGACAGGAAACTGAAGGGATGCAGGCATAGGCTTGCTCTTTTTATAACAACCCACTCGTGTGGGAATTCACCAAGTCCCACGAGAACTACTTTAATCTTTTCCAAGGTCGGTGCCTTCAATGGCCTAATCACCTCTCACTAGAACCTCTCTTGTAAAATCACCTCTGAACACCGCCACCCTGCAGAGATTCTAACACACACACCTCTTGGGGACCAAACCACACCCAAAACAGAGTACTCATATAGCTAAAAAGCACAGGGATGGGTAACAGGTTTGGCTGGATCCAGGGATCTGATACTATCACTTAACAGTAACACATCCAGTCTCCCTCCATAGCCTTTTCCCAGGCAGAGATTCTACTCTGAGGAAGAACTTCTCCATGTGGTAGCTGCCGGAAGCTCCAGCTCTAGAATTCCCTTACCCATTCCCCAAACTAAAAGCTCAGCTGTAGAAGAGCTTTGCTTTACCTTTTATTAGAATTCTTCATTTTTATGTAGCAACAGTTCCAGGAGTGCATTTCTTGGCTCTCTTGGCTAATGTGTCCATCCTGAGCTCATCACTGTAAGTAGAGCTGAAACCCAGGCCCTAGGCCAAGTTCAATGACATCCCTAACCTTGCAGGAAGAGAATTCAGAAAGGGCTGTGGAGAGCAGGGTGATGGATACCCAGGCCACGGAACAAGGTCTCTGTGTTCACCAGCTGACAGCTCACCCAGCCAGGAGACATTCCTGAGGCCAGGAACACCAACAAACAGAGACACCCGGCCACTCCTTCACTGCTGCAAAAATACCAGCCAACAGTGGCATGGCTGTTTCCCAGTGCTCAGCACAGCACTGTGCAGGTTTCAGAAAGAGAAAAAGAGTGACCTATTTTAGACCCCAGCCATTAGGGATCTGCAGTGGAATGGGGGAGATTGAAAGGAGCACAGTGATCAAGGCAGGCTGAGGTCTGAAGACGCTGGTTGTCAGCAGCACTCCTGACAGTAAAGGACTATGGAGGGACCAGGTTTGGCCAAGCACCAGGTGTAAGGCAGGGTGTGCGGGCATGGGGCAGTGCCAGAGTTGTCAGGATGGCTCAGAAGCATCACTGCAGATGCAACAGGTAAAGGCTAAGCCGATGGGGAAGAAGCCGGGGGGCACAGGAAGGCCACTCTGAAGAATCCGGACTCCAAGTAAGAGATCAGTCTTACTCTTGTGGCCGTAGGGAGCCATGGAAGACTCCAGGGCAGGGACAGTGCACCCTGATAAGTTCACTCGTACCTCCAGCTCTGCACAACCTACATTCTCAAGGCCTTGCAAGTGCCCACATCAGAAGTGCCTGTGTTAAAAATGTCAAAGTGGAATGAGGTGGTACATACTTGTAATCCCCATATTCTGGGAGGCTGAGGCAGGAGGACTGCAAGTTCAGGCTCAACCTGGAAAATTTAGCAACTTAGTGAGACTCAATCTCAAAATTTTAAAAAAGGGCCAGAGGTAGAGCTCAGCAGCATAGTGCCTGCCTGGCAAGCGTGAGGTCATGAGTTCGATTCCCGGTATCCCCCCAAAAATTTTTTTTGAAAGACCAGGTGCTCTAATTCAGTGAAAATACCCTAGGTTCAATCACTAGTACACAATAAGTAAATGAGAATAAAGACAAATAGGAAAAGCCCAACATTATATATACTGCCTGATCCCAACTGGCGAAAAAACTTGTAAACAGAGACATTACCTTGCCAAGTGCTACAGAGTAAACAGTAGGTCCCGAGCACTCCTGGCCATGCTGCAGCGCCCCCTGATGACTGGGCCCAGCAATGTGCATGAGATCTCCCCCTCGCAGACTTGGAGGACCAAATTTTCCATGGCCCAAGGCAAAAAGCGTGTGCACCCGCTGTATGTAAGCCAGCACTGGCCCCACACAAAAATGTGAACTGTGATATGACTCAGGTGGATTATACCTGGTTTCCATTTTCTTTTTATATTTTTCTTTAATTTTCAAGTTATCTATGGTGAATATGTGTTACTTTTGCTACTTGAAAGGAAATGTATCCCTAAAATTAATTTCTCCGGCACCCACACTAACACGCCACTTAGCTTCCCCGGTGTCAGCAGAAGCACAGGCGCTCACGAGCAGGCAGAGGGGTCACACAGACTGTCACAGCACGCACTTCACTGTCTTGCTGTTTCCTTTCATTTTAAAATTAATTTTAATGATATAAAAATGTGAGGATACCTGCTCCGTATAAAAAATTAAAATATTACGGGTAAGACTAAAATATCATTTGGCTGCCACCCCTCCCATCTAAGGGAGGCCACCGTGAGATAACGAGAGCTACTGGGCGAATGTGGTCTAGACCTTTCTCTATGTATTTGCAAAGTTCAATATGCATTTGCACAAAATAGGAGGTATTTTTGCATTTGTGCCTCACATCATTATGTTTCATTGTACAACCAGTTCTGGAATTAATTTCGTTTCTTTCTTTCTTTCTTTCTTTCTTTCTTTCTTTCTTTCTTTCTTTCTTTCTTTCTTTCTTTCTTTCAGCTGGCCTTGGAGCCAGCTGATTATGAACTGAAACCTCCACAAACTGTGAGATCAATAAATCTTTCCTTCCTTAATTTTGAGTGTCAGTATTTTGTCTCAGCTACAAGAAAAAAGTAAGTAAGACACTGCCTCAGCCATATTCCTGTAACTGGATCTGCTAGTAACAGTCAAGAGGTGTAGATGGGGGAGCCTGGAAGATAGCTCAGTGGCACAGTGTCTTCCTGGCAAGTTCAAAGCTCTGGGTTCCATTTCCATGATCAAAAAGAAGAAAGGGAAGGAGAAAAAGGAAGAGGAGGAGGAGGAGGAGGAGGAGGAGGAGGAGGAGGAGGAGGAGAAGGAGAAGGAGAAGAAGAAGAAGAAGAAGAAGAAGAAGAAGAAGAAGAAGAAGAAGAAGAAGAAGAAGAAGAAGAAGAAGAGATGGGTGTGCAAGAGGCTGGATCATGGTTCAAATGCACCCAGTCTTGGTGTTTACCACTATTTTTTGCAGCTGAGCAGCACTGGAGCCTCAGTTTCCCCTTGTGTAAATGGGAAATCATGGCAGACACTGAACACATGCACACAAAGAGGGCTGACATCAGCGCTCTGGGCCCCTGGATCTCCCTTGCTCCATGTCCTTGTCCCCAGAGCACTTCAGTCCTGCAGAGGACACAGCCTGTGAGGCTCTGTTCCAGTCTGGGGACCCCACTGCCTGTGGCCTCAGGTCTGACTTTCCCTGGGACAGTCTGCAGGAGGTGACAGATGCTGTGTAAAGAGGAAACCCCCCTCTTTTGAGAAGCCCTTCTCCCTAGCCCCACCCTGTCAGAGAAGGACCTGTTATTTATTGCAAGATTGCCCTGAATGTGGTGCCTAGAGGGTTCGCTTAGGGAGATTTTGTTTGTTTGTGCTCCTGGACTGTTCCCAAGCGATGGGCCCTCATGGAGTTAAGTATTTTCCTAAGTGGCTCACAGGGGCTTGTGCTCATGTGAGGTGACAAATATCATTGAGAAGCACTCACATGCCCCTCGCTGGCTGCAGAATGCCAAGATTCCCAAATGATCACCTGCACTGATCACCCGGGCACCTGCCCTAGCATTTGCACAGCTGGGGAAGAGGCCAGCATCAGGGAATAAGTCCAGAAACCAGTTACCATGAGGAGCACTTAGGAAATCAATGGGGAGCTCCCTTCAAAAAACAGGCTTATTGCCACACTCAGCCTGTGGACAGAGGTACCTATTATACTAGGTCGGGGAGATGCTACCTGCCCCAAGCTCTGCTGACTTCTCCCAACCCAAAATGAGCTCACACGGGCACACACAGAGCACCCTTTACCTGTGCCCTGGCTGGCGCTCTTGGATGTGGCTTCCGTTCCCAGACATCTGCCTTTGTCCAGGGGTTCAAGCATGAGTTTGATGAGCCTCTCTGCCTCGGGATCTGTGCCTGGAGGAGAGTTTTTAAAATATAATGAAAAATATTTTAACTAAAAAAGGAACCCAACTGAAAGGCTGGAGAGAACTGACTGTCACTTGCATGGAGACCAGAGGTTGGGTAGAGGCTCCTGGGACCCTTGGGCTTAGTCTCTGGCTTCCACTGATGGAGTCAAATTCTTCTCCTGCCCCAGTCCATGGCTACCAGCACTGTTCCACCTGTGTCCAGCCAGTTTCCAAACTTGGGCCTTTCCTTAGGCTCAAACCCTATGCACATTGGTTGTGCTTTGCTTCTATCTTGGGGGCCAACATCTTATGGTTGTATTAAAACCCTACTTGAATGCTTGTCTTGTTGGTTGATTGATTGACTGACTGATTTTTTTTTTTTTTTTAGGACAGCATCTCACTGTGTAGTTCAAGCTGGCTGTGAACTCACTATGTAGCCCAGCTTGGCCTTGAATTCATGATGATCCTCCTGCCTCAGCCTCCTGAGTGCTGGAATTACACGTGTGTGGCAACTCTCCTTGCACACACATCCTGATTTAGCCTGAAGCCCCTGCTCCTCTCCTCTTCCACCTCAAAGCCACCACCTATGTCTTCCTTCACATCGCCCAGACTCATGGTTCTCAGGGGCCTCCTTTTTCTCTGAAAGATAGCAAAGTCCCATTTTCTCGGACACATCAAGAATAAACACATACACATATTCCCCTCTCTTGGAGACCAAGGTTCTCAGGTATTAAGAAACATTGTATGGGTTCCTCTTTGGTGTGGGTGGAGCAAAACAGGAACACTTCAAACATTCCCTGCACAGCTGTGGCCACTGTCACCATGACAGAGACACCAAGGATGGATTCCAGCCAGTGCTCAGCAAGGCACTTTAGCATGCATTCCCTCTGCAGCCCACCAGCACCAGGTGGAAGGATGGACTGTGGTCAGTGGCCAGAGGGGAGGAGCCCAGGTCCAACCTTACTGGGCTCAGGATTCCTCCACTTACTGTGTCACATACCAGTGACCCTTCAGTGGGCCGAAGAGTAGAAGCCTCTAGGCTGATGGTTCAAAAATGTGTTTCTTTTGCTGACAGCCTCTTGGCTTGACTCGAGTCCTGGGGACGAAGTGGAGAGGGAAGCAGCTGGTTATTCTGGCAGCAAACTATAGGAGCCATAGCCACCTGCAGCCTGGCTTCTTCCTAAGAAAGAGAATGATGTCTCCTATCCTGGGCTTCCAGGAAGTGATCGAGCTAAGCCACGGGAGCAGGGCTGGACCAGAAGTAGGCATCCTGTAGTTGAGACAGCGCAGAAGGCCAGGAGGCCTCCCAGCTGGCCTCGCAGGCTCCCGCAAGGTGGTGGGATTGGAGCGAGCCCTGCCCTGCCCTGCCCTGCCCTGCCCTTACCTCCTATCCTGTGTGGTAGGTGTGGCAGAAGGAAATGGGACGTCAGTCCACATGTTTAACTTGGACTGGGTGTGGCTGTGTTTCTTTTGTGTCTCAGCCCCGAAACCAGAGAGAAGAGTGTCCCCATATTCATAGCTCGGTCACTGCTCACACTTTGCCAACAGTCACAAGGCATAGAGGTTGTAGGTGGCAACTGAGGACAGGAAGAGGCAGACTGAGCCAGAGGGCAGGGCACAGGGAGGTGGGCCTGGGAGGGCAGAAATGAGGAAGCAAGTGTGATCAGGTCCTGTGACTTTCACTGACACTGTGGGGAGTGCAGAGCTGGTCCCAAGGCATTGGCATCTAATGGAGAGAAAAGACCCACGGGCAAAGGATGCCTCACATATTGTAGGCATGAAACAGGGAGCCCCACAGTGCCCCCACTGAATCCCAGTCTCTCTCAGCAGCCTCTGAGTGAGTCCTCTCACCTAGCACCCCAACAGAGCCTGAGCTCCTAAAGCTATGAATGCCAGTGATAGACAATCAGATAGAACTGTGAGTAGCAGCCAGTGACAAGTGGCCTCACACAAACGGGCAGCTCAGGCAGAGATGACCAACACTAGCACCCACCAGCTCCCATTCCAGCCAGCGCACCCCAAGACTGTTGATGGCCTAGGGAGTGGGGCTTCACCTGCTCTAGACTCCCTTGGGTACAGCAGCCCCTTCTAGGGAGCCCTTAGAGTACTGACACTCCCACAGCCTTCACCCAGGGGACCTACTCAGAGCCCTTCCTGAGAGCCATCTATAGCCAGCAGGAGTGGGGCAGCTCAGAGCCTTCTGCAGTCCTGCTAAGGACAGGATACCAGGACAAAGGCATGACAAAAAAGGGCCGCATCTGCTCTTCCACAGCAAGGAGACTAGCCTGCCAAGCATGGTCTCTGCCTCAGGCATGTGTGTCAGCTTCTCATCACAGGGACAAAATACCTGAGGATGGTGACTTAAAGGAGGAAAGACTCACTGTTTCAGAGGCTTCAGTGGAGTCACTAGGTCCTGCTGTGTGTGGGCACATGGTACGTCACGGTAGAAGTTCATGCAGCGGAGACCTATCCACTGCTTGGGGCCAGGAAGAAAAAGGAGAGAGACAGAGGGGTCTGGGGCCCAAGGTCGCCATCCAGGACACAGCTCCAGTGGCCTGACTTCCTCCCATGAGGCCCCTCTCAACAGTGCCTAGCCTGCAGCATGAGGGCCTTCCAGGATACTTAAGATTCAAACTATGACACCAGCCGTGCTCCAGGTTAGGGGTGAGCATGTGACATGTAGGTTCATCCAGGAGACTTTGGGGACATCACATTGGTGACTAAGTTGTCCTCTTATCAGCTTTCATATCTTTTTCCTGAAATAGTCAATCCTACTCCTTAAATTGATTACACATGGCCTCCTCCAGGAGGCCCTCCCAAACTGCCCCGGCTCACACCAGTGTCCCTCACATCCATCCTCCTCCTGTCCTGAAACCTGACGCTCAGCTTTTTTCCCCCATCAACTCTCCCTCAACATATTTTCCTCTGCACCTTTCATGGTACACAGCCACAGTCTTACCTGTTTGTAGTCCCCTGTAGAAGGGGCTGCTTGAAGGTTGTCTTAGTAACTTTTCTTATTGCTGAGACAAAATACCCGTCACCTATCGTTGAAGGGGAAAAGGTTTATTTGGCTCACAGTTTGCAGAGGTTTCAGCCCATAATCACTTGGCTCCAAGGCAAGGTAGAATAGCAGACAGGGCTTCCACAGGAGAAACAGTTCATGATGAGCAGAAGGTAGCAAAGCAACAAAGGACCCTAATAGTGTACTTCTGCCCCCTCTATCTCCAGGCTACAGAGGTTAGGGCAGTAGCAAACCAGCCAATAGATTGATTTTGTAATCACACACCCTTCACCCCAGCATTGTGCAATAAATCAGTCACAACTCTAGGTTCAGCCACCTCTGAGAACAATCCACTTATGATTGCATGAGGCTTCAGAAGGAACAACTAAGTACAAGCCTTAAGACAGTTTCCTCTTTTCTTCATATTAGCAAAAGGCTTTAGGACCGATCTCTTGTGACCCAATGTTTTCATTTTAAAGATGGAGACACACAGACTCGAGAGAGGCTGTGCTGTCCCCCAGGTCTGCCTGAGGTCACCTTGGGAGTTCCACGGTGATGGGGCTGGGCCGAGGGCCCAAAGCACCGTGCTTTCAGTCTGCCAGTTCTGAGCCTTTTCTGGAACATCTCTGACAGATGGTCCCCTTCGCCTGACTGCCTTGAGCGCCTGCCAGGAGCCCCGCCCTACGGAAGGCAGCTTATGTGGTTCTGGGCAGAGCCCCAGCTCCTTCTACCAGCAAAATCTTGCTTCCCTGCAACTGTCTCCTGCTGATCCATCTTTGCCACTCATTCATTTGTTTGACCTCATTCATTCCTTCCTTCAACTGATTTTTGAGTATTTATTTAGACCAGGTAAATTAGACAAGTGTGTCTCACCTTTCGGAGCCCAGAGCTCTAGGAAGCATTAAGTGCTTGGCGTGAAAGTCTGAAACCCAAGAGCACAGTGACCACACTTGTGATCTCTCCCTGCATCTTCAGGAACAGCGGACAGTGGCACAGTCAGAGGTAGTAAACTGCATCTATGCAATGAAAGAGAATTCATGGATGACTCCAGTGTGACCTGGTAACAAGATGTTTGGAAGCTGATGATAGCAGAGCACAGAGGAAGAAAAGTCAAGGTAGACTTTCCAGCTTTTGAATCACATACCAGAAGAGTGAGGTTTCAGCAAATGGGGAAGAGATGTGACCCAGTGGGAGCAGAGACAATGTGACAACATAATATAATTACGCTGCATGAAGCTGTTCATTTCCATCACAGGGCAGGAATGGGTTACAAGAGAGAACAAGGCAACTAGCAACAGCCAGGTTTGAAGGGTTTGCACCCTGAGATGAGGCCTCTGCCCTTGCCGTAGGCCTGAGGAGTGAGCTCCTACAATGGGAGTGACAGGATCTGAGCTATGCTTGAAAAAAATCGCTATGGTGACTATGTGCACAATGCGTCACCAGCTCTGTGGGGACCCATCAGGAAGCTGGTGCCATCATCCCAGTGAGAGATGATTATGGGGCGGCCAAGAGACCAATCATTTCCAAGTCGCGTGGTAATTGGGCATTCCAGATGCAAGGCTGGGGTCGCTGGTGTCCCCAATATAATTTGCTCCCTGCTGCTGACTCGCCCTGCGTGAACGACTTAAGCTGCTTACAGCTAATCCCATGCTGGCTCCAAGCCCCGCCTTACACTTGGTGGTGGATAGCCCCTGGGTGGGCACAGTCACAGTCCTGCACAAGGACTCTGATATCTTCTTCCTCGTCCCTTTACAGAGTCACCAGTGAAGCCACCTCAGTCCCTCTTCTGCAAGGACAGCCTGGGCTGGCAACTCCTCATCAAGATGGCACCTGGCTCTCAGGCCCCAACTGATTAACCACCACTTGATTCCAGCTATCAGCTCTGCCGCGATTGGCATATTTATTTCTAATCAGCTCTTTAAAATGGCATCATTCAAAGGTGCTTAACCACATTACTTAATTCTCAGCCTGTATTGCTATTGATTTCAAATATTCTCCTCAAGATATAGCTCATCATTCAATGCAGAAGTCTGTTTATATAATAATCTTATCTGGTTACTAAAATCTGTGAAATCTCTTCAATTGCCTCTAATGCAAGATCGGAGGCTGCTTGCTAAATGAGTCAATTTTACTTTAATTTGGTTTATTTACAGTACATGTTTTAATGCTCCACGTTTTCGTCTTTCGCAGGAATGCTGAAAATAAAGGCAAATATAGGCACAGACAGAGGCCTGTGCTTTTCTCAGCCCACAGGAGGCAAGCGTGCTGACAGCTCGCTGGAGATGGGAAACATGGAGCTCCCTGCCTCTGGTGGTGGCTCTCCAGCCCACAGCAGCTGAGCAGTGCCAAAGGGGAGTCAACAAAGTGCCCAAGGGGAGCTAGGTGGACACTGCTCCGCCCTCTGCTACAGATGAGCCCATTGCCGAGTATCGCAGAGCCTGAGTTTCTCTAGCTGGGAGATGAGGGGCGGGTAATGTGCTTGCAGGTGTCTAGGGAAGATCATGGCTGGCAACCCCAGCGTTGAAGTGCACACAGCAAGTTCTCTATTCATATGATCTCTTGGTTCCTTCACCTTCCATTGCCAAGCCGCAGCAATCACCTTTCCTCTGACTGCACCCACGTCTCATTGCCAACCATGCCTGGGAACTCTTGGGAATGATTTCCCTACACAGAGAAGCTCTAGCCTGCAAACACTAGAGGCCAGTCCCTCTAGTAGTGTAAGCTGTGACTCCTGGACATCACATACTTCAGTTTTGCTCTGCGGCTTCCTTAAGTCTGTCTCTCTGGTGTGTCTCTTTCTCCCTCCTTTCATACTGTGATTTGTATCCACTGCTGGAAACACCTCTTCTGTAACACCAAAAGGGAAATGCCAAAAAACATTAAACTACCTTCTGTGTAACAGCCAGTGCCTCTCATTACTAGTTGTTGACAACCTATAGACCATGCCCCTTGGATCATGCATCAGTTAGGGTTTTGTTGCTGTGACAAATATCTGAGATAAACAGCATACAGGAGCAAAGGTTGATTTTAGCTCATGGTGTCAGAGGGTTCAGTTCATTGTTGGACAGCTACGTTGTCAACTGAGCTAGAAACATCATGGCAGAAGCACCTGGCAGAGGAAAAGCTGCTCACTTCATGGAAGCCAGGAAAAAGAGAGAGTAAGATCAGAAGAACAGCAGGGTGAGAAGGGCTAGGGGACAAGTCATGCCTTCCAAAATCATGCCTCCAGTGGCCTCTTTCCTCTGACTGGGCCCTACCTCCCATTCAGCTGTGAACTCCTCCATGGGTCAATCCATGGATTGAGGTTAGAGTCCATGTAATCAAGTAACCAGCTGCTGGAAGGGGTTCCGGGTGGGCAATGTTGGGCCCAGGCCTGGAGTAGCCCCTCACTTTGCCAGAAATATACTCATGAGCACGTGGAGAGGCCATGTGTGGTAGGTGATGCTCTTGAGCTTTGGGGGAAGATGGGGCATTAGATGATCCTGACACCCTTGTTTTCCCTGCCTGCTGAGACTGTGAGAGGGGGAGGAGCCCCATGTCTCTGTCTGTATCATTTCTTGCCCAGGCAGAGCTAAGGAGCCCCTGGCCTGTAGCAGGCGATGCCCATCCTGCCCCCTGATAACACCACTGTCTCTTGGTCAGGTGTGAAAGCTGCCATTTCATGCTCATCTTCCCCAATTAACAACAGCTGGTCCCCTATAAAACTAACTGGTGAGATGGTTTGTTATTGGAAGACAATGCAACATCATTAGGCATTAATGGCTCCCAGCCTCGTTACTGGGCTGAGTTCGCAGGGTTAATGTGGCGAGATGTTGGGTCTCACCTTGCCGCATTTCCAGGCTCTTCTGTTTTTAGGGACCTTCTTTGAGCCTTATTTTCTGAATCATGGAAGTGAGAGCTGGAGGGAAAGTGGAGGAGGAGGGTCTTGATTCCCTGAAAGGGAAATCGTGCAGGAGGTGGTGGGAGCTACCACTTAGAACAGTGATCGTCATATGAAATAATTTTGAATTCAGAAATAAATTTGAAAGTGTGCTTTTTTTCTTGTACCTGCATGAATCATTCTGCTTCCACCAATGAGCAGATAAACATACCTGTTTGCTGTTTCATCCTCTCCCTGCCATAGCTCACCTCCTCCATCTCTCCCTTGAGGACTTTGTGCTCTTGGTTTGAAAGCCAACATGAGTCACTCAAAGGCCAGTTTGACTTGGAGAGATGATCTCAGATAAGCTGTGACCTAGAAGTCGCATGGCAGATGGGTAAAGATGCTACATGTATTTCAAAATGGCCTCCTAAGGCATCAATTTCATCTTGTGCTTGTGACTTAAAACCAACGCGTTAGTCTGCATGGTAATCTTATTAATGGTGACCAAGCTTGTTCCATAAAAAGACTCTTTTTAGGTAAAAAAATCAAAAATCTCTATTATATCCTTTCATTCACTCTGCACAAAGTGACAACCACTTATACTGATAAGTATCTGTGCCTACCATGCCCATGCAATAAGTCCAGATGAATTTCATGGGGTCTGTGGAAAGGAAACTTTCATCCTTCTCTGTCTTTCTTTGTTGGTTTTTGTGCTTTCCTCCTTCTCTCTTTTCTTTTCCCTCCTTCCATAAAAATGTTCCAAGCAATTAAGCTTGATTTTGATTTTTGGTGGGGAACTACTGGGGATTGAACTTGTGACCTTCTCACTGAGCTAAATCCCCGGCCCTTTTTATTTTGAGACAGGGTCTTGCAAAGTTGAAAAGTTGCCCAGGGCTCAAATTTGCCACCTCAGTCTCCCAGAGTGCTGGCATTATAGACATGCACTCTCACACTCAGCTGCTTCAGATTTGATTAAGATTTGGTTTCTGTGTTAAAGGAACGAGGAATTTGTCATTTGCACAGAGCAGCCTCAATGCACCTCTTTGGAAGAGGAAGCTCCAAGCCCCATCAAGGAGTCTTTGGGGCTATGGGAAGCCAGTTCTTCCAGCACAAGTTCTGGGGATCTTGTAGGTGAGCCAGCTATGGTGGGACAGGGTCCCTGGCCAAGACAGTGCTTTTAGTGCCTTCCCTGGGTGTTCAAGCAAATGGAACCTATATTGCCTACACTAAATAAATCCATGCGAGGAAGCCAGAGCTCTGTCAGGACCCCATAAAGTTCACTGCAAGAACTGCAGACCCATCAGGAGACTTGGTCCAGCCCTTCACAGAGTAGGGACAGCTCTTCTAGGTTTTGCTTTGACAAAGAGGCAATCCCTGCTCTCACATCCCACTAGGAGTAGATTAGAACTCTGTCTGTGCCGTGGGCATTCACTTTCATTTCCTTTCTGTATGCTCCTCTCTCTTTGGGAGGAAGTGTTAACCCTCCACCTACTCACTCCCAGAGGAGTGTCAGTCAGATCTACACTCACTGCAGTGATTTGGAACCAAAATTAGAGCACAAGTCCTGGAAAAGTGTTGTCATACCTGTTCTGAGCTGAGAAATAACTAAAAAGCACAGTAGTCCAACACTGACAAAGGAAATCTCCCCAGCTCCTCCACTTGCATACTTGCTGTGTCATGTCACGCAAGGATCCAGCCCTTTTTGGGTGTCAAGATCTTATTTGAAGGTAGACACTATCCTGGAAAAGAGAGGCTGAATAATTGCCAGAGTCACAATTCACTACCTTTCTCTTACCTGAGCATTTCACTCATGTCCAGCCAGGAGTCCTGCAGCACATATGTCACGCATGGGTGAAAGGCGGCATTTTATAAGTGGGAGACGTTGTACATGACAGCCCCATACCCCAGGTTCTTTGCAGCAGGATTTTTGGAAAGTCTCAGTACATGATGTCGTTTTGTCCCAGTGCTGATTTCCTGCAAACCAGCTGACCTGTATTTACAGTATCTGCATTCATTTTGGAAAAAATCCAAATGTCCACTTAACTGGGCAGGAGGCCAGCATCATCTTCCTATATTGCTCGTGGCCACCAGATTGATGATAAGCCTTGCTCTGAACCTTGTGGTGACATCATTCACCTTGGGGTGTCTCTGAGGTGCAGGTACCATAATGGGTTGGCCTTCCCAGGGGCCACCCTGCTGTCCTAGAGCATTTGTTCCCGTGGAGAGGCTACTTGAGGGGCTGGGCAGCAGAGGTCTGGAGATAGACTTGTGATGCCAAGATACGGAGCAAACCCGACTCTCACCTGTGCCTAGCCTGTGACCTTAAGAGCAGAATCTCTCTGAATTCAGCTCCCTCACACTTCAGGGTCACAGCTCTGAGTTCATGCAGTTCTTATGAGAACTGAATAAAAGAAGTGCTTCGGCAGACCTGTGTCCTACTCCTGAGACCGCGCTCACTCCTTCCCATGATTGTGCAGAGATCCTAGAACAGTTTATCCAGTATTAAAGTAAGACACAGTTACAAATCAGTCCTAACAACAAAAACACTGAAAACTGGACAGAGGGCTTTAATGAACATTTCTCAAAATGCCACAGATCATTAGGAAAAGGCAGATTTCAGCCACAATGAAACATCACTTCCCTCACACCCATTAAGAGCAATATTAAAAGGTAACCACAGCAAATAGAAAAGAAAGCTATGGAGATACTGGAACGCTTCTTGTGCTGTGGGTGGAGTGTAAGTGGCCAGCTGCCCTGATAAACAGCATGGAGCACCTTCAAAAACTTTGACTCACTACAGGCTCTAAGCATTCTAATTGTGGATATATACCAAAAAGAAATGGCAGCAAGCTCTCAAGCAGCTCTTTTTGCAACCATGTTCATAGCATCATTGGTCATGATAGTCAGGAGCCGCAAACACGCACGTACCCACTGATGGATGGACAAAGGAAATGTGGTCTATCCATACAGTGGAGCACGATGCAGCCTTCAAAAGGAAAGAAGTCTTGATGCACACAATAATAAATGTGGAAGCATCATGCCGAGGGAAGCAAGCTGGCCATAAAGGAACAAAGACTGTATAGCTCCATTTATATGAGGCAAGAAGAGAAACCAAGGCAGGAAGCAGGATCTAGCAGAAGATGACAAAGTTCCAGGGGAGAGGGGAAGGGTGTCCCAAGGCTTTATCAAGAGCAGAGAGATCCCAGAACTCAGCTGCCATGGCCTGTGTCCTTTGTGCTGTGGCACAGAGTGGGACACTCTGTTTTGCAGTGTCCTTGTGGCCACAGCACCTGGCACTCTTGCACAAAAGGTCACATCCTCTTCCTGTGCTTCTGATTCTTCCAGCTCAAACTGAGAAGATCCTGGCTCCACTGAACGTGATGGCAAAGAGTGAGGAGCCAGTGCCCGGGGTCCTGGTGGCAGCTGCTGACTAGGAGCCTCTTCTGTCTGCCTAGGCTCTTCTGGGCCAGGCACAGCCTCTGCATAGGCAGCTCAATGTGCTGGTATTAAATGTCCTGGCTGAAATGCTTTCTGCTAGCAATTGCCTTCATTGCTCCCTGTAAAAATACATCAATATTTAAATATGCTGAGATAATTCTTAAGTTTTATTAGTACTTAAATATTTTGGCATGTTTATTTCTCCTGGAACAATTATGGAGATTTCATTGTTTTACTTGCAAAAAAGAGACTAAATCTCCTTGTACAATCACCTCTGTGACAGGTTGAAGATGGTGCTCTCTCTCCCCAGTGTGTATCCCAGTATTGTCTAGGTGTCTCCAGGACTGGACAGGAGACATCCGCAGGAAGCCTGCAGTGATAGGCCGGATGCCACCTCCTCCTGCATACAACCTTCCCGAGGACCAGTCCAGTATCGGCTTTCACTGAGTCCACCCAGGGCAGCTGGGGCTGGAGGTCCTGGGGAGGGTGAAGAAAGACTGGAGTACAGAACCTCTGCAGCCCCCTTTCAGGGTCCTCTGCAGGCTTCCTTAGGGGTCCTGTGTGCACAGCTTCCTGTCTCCTTTTTCCAGTGACCGCTGTTCCCCCATGAATTCCCGCGCCTGCTCCTCTGCACCCTGCATGTTTCTAGAGTTTTCTGCCATCCTGGCTCAATCCCTGGACACACTCCCTTACTTACTCCTCCACAGGGACCCATCTGTAGGGCCAGCTGTGTTCTGCAGGACCCGATGTCAGCATGGGAAGACCTGGGATCACTGTGTGACCAGGAGAACAGGCCTCAGACTCTCTTGGTCCTGGTTCCTCATTTGCATCATGGGGTTGACATTGCTGGGTGAGGTTCAGTGACCCTGTGACCACACCAGCCTGGAGGAGGTGGTGGTGAGGGAACTGAGCATGCTCTGTGTCACCTGTCTACATATGTGCCATGTCCAGCTGAGGTGGCTATTATCATTGCCCTCATCTGGCAAAGGCAAAAGCCAAAGCCCAGTAAAGGAAAGTGGACCCCCCCCCACCCCACTGCTCGCCTGAATACAGACCCTGTGGCTCAGAGCCACCCCTCACCTCTAGAGAGGACAGCTGGAGGGACACTGAGGCAGTGTCACTGGGTAATGGCAGCTGGGCTATTGTCCCCAAATTCATGGTGTGCCCCTGTACAGTTAGCCAAGAAGTGAGTGGAGATGAGCCCTTGCCATCTGCCAATTTGCACAGCAGGTCTGGTGTCTCCTCCCTGGGGCAGCAGAGCCCCTGACCCTGTCCTGCTCTTCTGCACATACAAAGCAGGAGTCTTTAGGAACCAATTCCTGTGACCCACAGCTGTGCTGCCCAGAGTCATGGCTTGGGAATGAGCCAGTTAGCATGAACCAGAGTCCCCTAGAGGATGGGAGACAGCACTTCCAGCCTGGGTTGGGATGGGGAGAGAGCTGGGCTAGGCGCCAGTCCTCTGAGGCTCAGTTTCCTCATCCCTCAGGTGAGTGGACACCTGTGGTGGCACTTGACTCCTAGGCAAGGGTGTGTTAGGCTGTCTCACAAGGGGCGCCTGGGGCCACTGATTATGCAGAGCCAATGCCAGCCATGAACACCAATGTGGCTGTCCTAGTACTAACTGAATATCCACCATTCCTGGGGCGATTAGCAAGGGCCAGAGAGAACGGCTCACAATAGGTCTCAAGGCTGAGGCTTCATAAACAGCAGCCTTTGTTTTATTTGTAAATTTCAAGAGCTCTGGTTTCCTCCGGGTTGTGACATTTTCGACATTTCAATCCTTTACAGCATATGGTGGAAATTTCATTACTGCAAGACTAGGTGCGGGGAAAATGCCAACCACTGTGTGGTGAGATTTAATTCAATCCTTCAAACGTTGGCTAAGCAGCCCCTCTGTGCACAGCTCTGGAGGGAGGCAGGGGGGGAGACTGCAGCTCATGTTCTCAGGAGGAGACCTCGGATTTGCAGGAGAAGTCACACAAACAATCTGGGGTAAATAAGTCAGTTCAGGAAAGCGCTGGGCAGGGATAGGAGGCTGGCGGAACTGTGAACACCGTGCAGCTGGGGCTCAGGACTGTGTGAGTTTCCAAACCAGATACCCTCACCCACCTTCATTCAGCCCACCCCACGGCTCCTGTCTGCCAAATAGAAACATGCCTGCTGATCCTGTTGCAGGGTAAGCTGAGAGATTGCCCTGTTGCAGCAGCTGGCATGGGGGCTTGGTACCATCTTGGGGAGGAGGAAGCCAAACTCAGGTTGGGTGGTCTGAGGAGGCACCCTGGAGAAGGGCTACGGGGGCATGGATGAGATCTTCAGGCAGCAGGGTGGGGCAGGGGTCTCTTAGTGAGCCAGTGGACGCTAGAGGAAGTAATTGGCAGAGCCACTGTGCCATGGATGTGCAGATCATTAGTGTGAGTCTGTCACACATTGGGTGAATGAAGGGCTTCTGTTCAGAGTCTTATGGTCAGAGGAAAAGGGTGAACCCCATCAGAAGCTACCACGATGGCTCTGGCCCCTGGAGAAGGCGGCAGGTGCTCAATATATGAGGGGATGGTGAAGGAGACCCCAGGGAACAACCACTGGCCAACAGAGTTCTTGCCAACCACAAGCACCTGGGACTGGGGGCTCTCACTGTCTGACTGCTGAGCAGAAGGGTCACTCCTCCTCGGCCTTAGGTTACTAAGAGGGAGAGGGAGGTGGAGAAAGAAAGAAGGTCAGGCTGCATCCAGAGCTCTGAACACAGACAGGGGAGTTGGCCTCAGTCCTCCCAGGGGACTTGAGGCAGGTGGCACTTCTCTGGGATCCCACACTTGAAACTGGCTGGAGCCCTACAGCAGCTCTCCATAAGCCCTGCTCCAGGAATCCTGGACAGAAGAGTATCAGTGGAGGCTCCCCTGCCAAGGGGAACCCCAGCTCTCACTATTCCCCCACTTTTAGGCAGAGCTGGTGAAAACAAGCAGTCTCCATACTTCTCATCTTCAAAGAGGAGAGTGAGTCGGGCCTCAATCCCCCTAGAGATGTGGTCAGGTGGAACACTGGGGGAAAGTGAATTCTGAAGGCCTAAGACCAGGTTCCTGGATAGGACCCACACCTCTTCAGGTACCCTGGGCTTCCTTCCTGCTCAGGAGTCATCACAGTGGCCCTGATCTGCCAGTCCTAGTTCTGGTTCCATCCCTGGCTGTCCATTTCATAGATGGCCACACTGAGACTGACTGGAGCTGGGACAGCACAGCCAAAGGGACCAGAGTCCAGCAGAGCTCCCACCACCCCTGTCCTCTTGGGCTCAGAGTAGGAGGCCTCAGAAACAGGCTTGGTCACCTGGCTGTGCACCAGGGACAAATGTCCATTTCTGCATTTTTCTGGATAAAGGCTCACTGCTATATCAGTCCCCAAAATGGCTTGTGTTAGGGCATTACCAGCGCTGCATTACTGAGCTCTTCTATTTCTTCTCTACTTCTGAGTGATGTCCACTGTCTGTCTCCACAATCTGAGTATGAGGTGGTGGGGTGATGGCAGGCTCCTTCTACGTCTCCCATACATTTTTCCAGGCTTGTTCAGGGGCTAAATCACTTCCTCAAATCATACATGGCCTTCTCAAAACTCAACCCTCACAGCACCCTGCAACCTCAGAGCCTGAGAATCCATATTGGGGTGGCCATGGAATGATGTGCCACCAGAGAACCATCGCCACATTCACGGCATCCTCATTTATGCCTCCTATGTTCAGAAAGTTTTTCATCATGAAGATTAAGACTTCTCATTTTCATGAAGAAAGAGGAGGCAGGCCAGGGAAGGC
Source organism: Cavia porcellus (assembly GCF_034190915.1). Lineage (NCBI taxonomy): Eukaryota > Metazoa > Chordata > Mammalia > Rodentia > Caviidae > Cavia > Cavia porcellus. Next base: position 35,683,022 of record NW_026947511.1, on the reverse strand, counting down.
TGTCCCTCAGTCACATCTGGGAAAAGATAGGACCGACTAGGAAGGTGACACAGAGAGCTGAGTCCCACACACAGTGATCTGTGCTGTAGAGCCTGCACACCACTGGGACTGAGGCCCTGAGCTGCTCTCAGGGCTGCAAACTAGGCCGGCTGTGTTTTGTGGCTCATTCATTCACAGGACCATACTCTGATGCACTCTGGGAAGACTGGCAAAGGATCCTCCATTTTTCCACCTGCCCACCCACTTATCAACTTGACTCATATGCGGTAAAGTATATGCTAGGGACTAGTAGTCAAGGATGATGAGACAGTCCCTAAAGTGATAGGACTGATACATTTCCAAGTGACAGAAAGACCAGGCTTCTGCTGTTAGGGAAGGAATCTGTTGCATTTACAGCAGCTGCAGCAGCTACATGCTGCAGACTTGAGGGACAGCAGGATAGGCTATGGCCAGGACCTTTTCCTCACTCAGTTATGGGTGAAACCCTTAGGCAACACAGCCAAAGAAATAAATGTATCTTCCTTCCCTCCCTCTCTCCCTCTGTCTCTTTCTCCCTTTTTCTCTTTCCTATGGGACTTAATAGGAATCATGCCCCAGAGAAAATACTGGACATGCAAAGGGGCGCTCAGGAGAAGCAGACCAGGAATAAACCCTTAATGGTGCAAGATGATGTCTCCAATGAGGAGCAAGCCCTGAGCATCATGGGAGCTCAGAGAAGGCCTCACTTCATCCTGGGCACTTTGATGGGTGCCTGTGAGGGGTGCTGCTGGGTGAGCAGGGATGATAAGGAGGACTAGACTTTCCATTTTGGCCCAGTGGGATGTCCTACCTCTCATGTCTCAGCCTCTCTTGGTCACTCTGATACAGGGACCATGGGGCCTCCTTACTGCTGTCTTGGGGACTGCTTGAGTCCAGGGTAAAGACTTGGGCCTCTGCCTCCTGTGTCACTTCCATTCCACAGCTTCCAAAGAGCACGAGCCCTGCATCGGGACCCTGAGAGGTCTGTCTGTTTCTCTGAGTCCCTCTGTGACCTCCTATTGACATCAAGAGTGGTTGGGAATTGAGTTTGAGGAAGAAAACTCCTTCTGGGGTGAATCAAGGGAAATGTTCCTTCCTCTGCATGGAGATGCCTCTGCTCAGCCTTGCCTGTGCCTGAGATGGGTGGCACCCAGGTCTTTAATCACAGAGGCTTCATGTGTCATTGGTGCAACTCAGGGAAGACATCCACTGAACCCATTAATCAAATATGACTCAGACATGAGGTAGGTTGAATAATAAAAACACAATGGGGTCACTATACTTAAGGTAGGTTTTTGATAATATTACATAAAACTTTATTATTCTAAACCAAAGGTCCATGAAAAAATTGGACACAAAAGATCAGTTCCCTGTTTACTCATCTTCCTGCTATTCAAATAGAACAAAACAACCTAAATTAAAACAGCATTATACCCCCAAGAGATTATGCCTCGTGGTTGAGGTACAAGTACTATTCATGTGGAATTTACAAGGTGATTCTGAACAATGCAGTCTGCCTCTCCATTCTAGTCTTCTTGTCTATAAAGTAACAGCGATAATCATTGCACTGTGGGGTACAAAATGAGAAAAAAGAAGCTGATTTCTCCCTGGAATCATCTGATCACCTGTTTGGCTGTTTTGTGTCTTTTCTGTATTTACGACCCTCTTGGACTCCGTTAGCTTGGTGGCTTTGACAGTCAAAGGGTACAAAAGTTGAGATATATGAGAGGACAGTATCTTAAAGAGTGAACATAGCATGGTGCCTATGGTTTACCCTACCCCATTATACACCTCAAATTTTGTTGAATGTGAATCTTAAGTATTCCCACTCAAAATAAATGATAAAAGGGAGATTTTGAAGGGGATTGGTATGCTTATGGTGTGGATTGTGGTAATGGTTTTAAGGATATATATTCATGAACGTGTATACATTAAATATCCATTGTTCTTTACATGTCAATCATACCTCAGTTAGCTCATGAGAGAGAGAGAAAGAGAGACAGAGACAGAGAGAGAGAGAGAGAGAGAGAGAGAGAGAGAGAGAGAGAGACAGACAGAGAGAGAGCAAGGAGAACATGGCAGAGTTGAGGGTCACTTCCTGCTGTGTGGAACTCAGAGGGACAGCAAATTTAGAGGACTTTAGAAATGACCTCCCTCCTAGAGGCCCAGAGGGAGGCAGAGAAAGTTTATACTCTTGAGGCATAAGATTTCCACACCTCCTACATCCAAAGGGAAATGCAATTTTCAAGAAGCCACAGTTTGTCCCTGGGTTTGGAATGAAAGGGACAATAGGAAAATTTACCTTCAAAAGCCAGCGCCGGCTTCTACCACGGCCTCCCTCCACCCGGAGCCCATGGCTTTGAATTATGCATGAGGTGCTGGTTGGAACTGTGATGCTTTTTCAAATATTTCTCTAATTGATGAGTGAGCCTTTGATAAATTGTTGTAGAACTAGGAGCATCTGATCGCAAGGAACTGTCTTGTTCCTCCTCGACAGATGTTTATTTGATTGAAGGGAGACACAAGGGCCAAAGAGCTTCCTCTCTCACCTATAATTCCCATTGTAAACAGAGACTCCACGGTTTTGTTTTTAAACCCAAAGAAGGACAGTTCTCCAACACCTGGTGCCTGCCATTATCAGAGGAAAGGACAGGGGAATGGGAAGTCAAGTACATAAATTCACATAGTCTGAGCACTTGCTTTCACATAGTATCTACCTCTGGGATGCTAAGGTGCTTTCTAAAGCTCCAGAGACAGGCTGCATTCTTAGAATCGGTGTGCATGGGCACTAGTCAACCAGAGCTTCAGAATGGACCCCAGGGACAGCTCCCAAGGGACCAGATGCTCTCCTTTACTTGCTGGACTATGATGGGGTCCCAGGGCCCAAAGCAGGATATCAGCGTGCCCCGAAGATGGCTAGGAAAGCAGAGGACCAAAAACACAAGCTCTTACTAAATAGTATGGAAATATGTCCAAACCCCACAAACCTACTTGAGCAGGATTCTTAAAGAATGTCCTCCTAGATCCTTGTCTTAAAAGTGCACCCCTAAATATGGGCATAACCTGTGAAACCCTTCCCAATCACACCCCAGCCCGGCTGTCCTATTTCATCTCCCTCTGTGATTCCCACCCTGGAGCCCCTGTGCTCCAGTCGCCTCATTATCCTATTTTCTGCACATAGCATGCTCCTTGAATGAAGTCTGGGTAAATCCCATATGGATACTGCTCCCCTAGCGCTGTCACAGTGTTGTCAAAAATCTCTGATGGAGCATCTAATGTGCAGCTCTGTGACTTATCTCACCTGTGCTAGACCTTAGCCCATGTGTGACATTAATGAATGAGATTTTTGAAGCTCTTGTTCCCCCTGTTATGATTACAGGACACTAGGCCATCTCACCCTAACACACACACACACACTCCTCTAACCCTTTCTGGAGTCATCAACATATGGCTCATATGTGTTCATCAAAAGCCCATATTGGAGGGACTCTCTTTTCCCTGGCCCATTGGCTTTACATTGAGGGACCTTGCTAACATAGCTTGCCTGTCTTCTGTCCACCTGGGTCAGTGTGAGGAGATGGTTGTGTGAGGAGATGGTTGCGTGAGCACGATCTGTTTACTTTCCTATTCTCACTGCTCATGTACCCACACCATGTATACACAGGGCTTCTCTTCCCCTAAGCCTGTAGAGACAGCTTGGGACAGGGAGCCTGTGACTCAGGATGACTATGATTAGACACACAGCACCTTCATGGCACATGGGTGAGCATCCTGTCTAGATCTAAGCTATGTTCTGAATGCCTTTATCAGGATCACAGGCTACCACTTGCTTTCAGCAGAGGGGTGTTGTACTTAAGATTCTTCAAACAAAGTTACAGAGCCCAGAGACATTAACAGATAAGAAGGAAAATAGTAGAAATGGTTGTGTACACACAAATTTGATCACTTAAATGAAAAGAGTCAATTATTTAAAAGCAATAAGTTATTAAAACTCACCTAGGAAAAATGGACAGATATGAGTAATTCAATATTTATTAAATATATAGAATATGCAATTGAAAACATTTTCCACAAAAGAATAGGTCAAGATGACTTCCTGGTCACATTATGCCAAGCAATTAGAAAAAAGAAAGCACACCAGTGCTACATAATCACTTTCAGAAAGTAGAAGAGAGAACATTTTGTAGCTCATCTCATAAGGTCAGTATTGCCCCGAAATTAAAACTGTACAAAAACTGTACAACAAAGCAAAACTATGCATACATATCCCCTACTAATCCACAAATACAAATAATAAAATTTTAGCAAGTCAAAAAAAAAAAAAAAGAAATGGAGTTTACTTTAGGAAAGCAAGGCTAGTTTGATATTCAAAAGTCAATCAACAGGTCATTATATTAACAGATGAAAAAATAAAAGACTCACAGTTATATCAATTAATACAGGAAAATAATTTGACAATGCTAATACATATTTATGATACATTTTTTACCAAACTATAAATAGAACTTCCTTAATAACTTGATGACAGTTGTGTATAAAACACCTACCACTAACTACCAAGTTGATAGTAAAATATGGAATCCTTTCTCCCAAAGATCAAAACAAAGCAGTTGTCTATTTTACCCTGTACCATGCAATAGATTCTGAAAGTCCTAGAGCCATTGGACAAGAAAAATAAATAAATGACACTTTGTGAAGGAATCAAACAGAACTGCTCCTGTTTGCAGGTAATATGACCATAAGAAATCTCAAAGCATCACTAAAAAACTTCCTAGGAATAATAACTAAGTCTAGCAACACTGCTGCAACATGTAAGGTCAACATGAGAAATACCAGGTTTTTTATATATAAGCAATAAACAGCTAGAAACCACAAATTTTAAAATTGATGCCATTCACAAAAATTCCCCCAAACAAAATGTTTACCAATAAATGAAGGAAATTATGTCTGGGCCCTGTATAAAGGAAACGATAAGACAGTAAAGGAAGAAATAATAGCCAAATAAACATGGAGAAGGACTGTGTTTGTGGATTGGAAGACTTAACATAGCCAAGGAGCCAGTGGTGCCCAAATTATTCAACAAATCTGATGCCTTTCCAGTCAAAATCCCATAATTTTCTCTAGCTATAAATAAGGTGGTTCTAAAATATGTAAGAAAACGTAACTAGAATAGCCTTAACAATTTTTAAAACCTAATAAATGTGTAGCACTCACACTTTCCTGTTTTAAGACTTATGATAACCTATAGTAGTCAAGACTACATGCTATTTGTATTAGTCAGGGTTTTTTTTGTTGTTGCAACCAAATACTTGAGAAAAAAATTTTTAAAAGAAAAGAGATTTATTTTGGCTCATGGTTTCAAAGGTTTCAGTCCACTGTCAAGTGTTTCCAAGCAAAAATATCATGGCAGGAGGATACAGTGGAGGGCAACTGCTTACCTCATGGCAGCTAGGAAGCAGGATAAGTGTGGAGGACCATCTGAACAACTCTCCTCGAATAAAGAGCACTTATCTCCACTTTGGCTCAACCTAGCCCTATCACCATGTACTGATATGCACAGAGCTGGCTATGATATTTCTTTCTCCCTTCAATTGTCTCTAAGCAATGCAAATAGGGCTGACTGAGGTGCTGATGTGTAATCTTTGAAGCTAGGTGACAGCCACTGTTTCCCCATCCCGTGACTCCTAGAAATATGTTTGAGCTGAGTAGAATGAAGAGCCATGGCTCCAGGGATGTCAACTGGGTTTGAGCTTTGAGATAATAGGCTATGGTGTCTCAGGCTAGAAAAGTTTGCACATTAGAGCTGAAGCACCGATCCCCTAAACATTAAATGCTGTCCCAACTGTGTTATGCAGATTACTCTTTCTGCATACTGCAGAGGTGCTTTCAGGCCTCCTAGCTAACCCAGCTCACAGTACTCATGCATTTCCTGCCATTCTCACAGTCACTCATCCTCAAGTCACTCTCTTCTGCACAAATTAATCAAATCTAGGCTAGGCCCTGGTTAAAGGCCTTTGTTCCAATGAACCTGCATCCCACCTGGACATACGACCCCCTTATCTCCCCATGACTATAAATATGTCTCAGTGTCTTTATCTCATCATGGGTTGCACTAGAAGTGGTAAATTGGGATTAATTTATTGGAATTCCAATAACTTTTCCAGGATTTACAAATATAAACTTCTTGAACCACAACAAGACTAAAAGGGCCCTCAGTAGAGAAGGAAAGAGCCAGAGAGAAGAAGGGGTCAGGGCACAGGAATATAAACCACACCCCACCTCTCCTTCCCCACAACTTACTTCCTCCAACAAGTTTTACCTCCTAGCGGCACAGTCAGTTATTACTCACTGTCATGGTTTTACGTCAGTGGCCCCCAAGCCTCATGCAATTATGGACTCGACCAAATCTAGTGTTGTGATTGGTTCATTGTCTAGCCCTGATTGGTAGTATGAGTGCTTCACCCGCCCAGGGGTGGAGCCAGTGTAGGTTAGGGGAAGACGGGATTTTCTCTTTTGCTTTGGCTTTGGGTTTCAATTTTGCTGTTTGTGGCGGGGCCATGAATGGCTGCCCTGCCGTACCACACTGCCTTGTAGCCAACTGAGTATGGACCAGATTCTCCAAGAACTGTAAGAAATAGACCTTTCCTTCCCTAACTTTGGGCGTCAGGTATTTTTGCCTCAACAACCAGTAAAAAGTAACTAAGACACACGCCAGTGGATTAATCCAGTGATGAAGATAGCACTCCCGTAATCTAATTGCCTTCACCTCTGAATATATGAGCTTGGGAAAAACATTTATGATCCAAACCATAACAGTATTGATGACAGGCCGACACATAGATCACAGTAAAGAAGGTGACAGACATAGATATGACCAAGTAATTTTTGGCAAATTCAGTCAGAGATAGGATTTTCTTTCCAATGAAGAGCAGCTTGAAACAATTGGGCACTCATTGCAAAACCAAAACAGAAAAATCCTCACCCTCTACATAAAATGGATCATCAATCTAAATGTAAAATGATAAAACCACTAGAACAAATATGAGAAATTTTCATAACCTTGAATGAGCAAACAGGTCTTAGGAAAGACCACAACATTATGATTCATAGAAAAAAAATTGATAAATTGAACTTCATCAAAATCTAAAACTTTTCCCCTGTGAAAAACAGTTATGAGAATGAAAAGACAAGATACAGACTGGAAGGAAATACTTGGACGCTACGAATCTAACAAAGGACTTGTATCCAGAGTGTGCAAACAACTCTCAAAACTCTGCAATCTGAGTACAGAGTGGGTGAGAGATTTGAACATATCTAGAGACAGCAAATAAACTCATGGAATTCAAAATAAAGTAGAACTGCAATCAGGTACTATTAGAATTTATTACAGTGATTTAAACAAATTTGCGATTGTGTGGAGCAAGAAGAATTCTGCCACTTTGCTGGGGGAAATGCAGAATGGAAAGCCACTCTGGAAATAATTTGGCCACTTTTTATAGTGCTAAACACACACACACACACACACACACACACACACACACACACATAGCAACCCCTGCTTATTTACTCCAGAGAACTTAAACGTGTATTCACACAAGTAGTAGCTCTATTCATAATCACCCAAACTGGAAACAACATACATGTCCGTCAGTGAGTGAAGAGATAAGCCAGCTGTTGTACCTTCAAAAGTGAGTGTTCTGGGCAATAATTAGGCAGGAGCTATTGGTGCATGTGACAGCGGGAGTGTATCTCAAAGGCATTATGCTGAGTGACAAAGTCACCTCATAATGTTATAAATTGTCTGAAACCATTTCTGTGACATTCTGGAAAATGCAGACTGGAAGGGCAAAAACCAGAACACTGGTTGCATGGAATTATGAGCTGGGGAAGGGTTTCATGGTCATGGAGCAGTGTGAGGAATTTGTGGGTGTGCAGTTGGGGCTGTTCTGGACCTTGGTGGTGGTATTACATATTACTATGCACATGTGCATCCTCTACAGGACTCTGTGATGGTCACATTAATCCCATCTTTGTCCAGCCCTTCCAGTGAAGTATCTTTCCAAGAGATTCTTGGTCCCAGAAGACACATGAAGGTCTCCTAACCCAGGCACCATTTGTAGGACCCACACAGCAAAGCTGGCAAAGGCACGGTCTTCCTTGGCATCCCTAGAATCTGGCATCACTTCCTGTTGTTGATACTGACAATACAAAAGCCCGGTAGGTCAGCGCCCCAGCCAACAGGCAAACTCACCAGTGCTAAGGTGTCGCATTGGGGTGTGGCCCTTCTGAGGCCCTTTGCACCAAAGCAGGTGGCTCTGTGCTCAAGGGGAAGAGAGACCTGTCCCTTTTCCTGTAGTACATTCACAGAGGTGTTGCAAAACACTTTAGACTTGTATATTGCCTTTTAGAAGTGTTCAATTTAGCTCAGGCAGCTTTATTTCCACATGTATCTGATCCCTTATTCTATTAGAGGCACAGAGATGAACTAGAAAACTAGTTCTGAGAGGCTTGCCCCGTATTATACATAGACTCAGATCAGGAGTCCCCTCTTCTCTTAGGGGGAGTGGACTAATAGAAGGCATAGAGCCACAGTTGCAGGCAAAGTAGGCCTCTCCCAAAGGCATCCCACTCTAATCTCTGTGATCATGTTTTTGTTAAATGGTAAAACAGATGTTACGGATGGACCTTAAAGTCAGGAGATTATACTAAATAATCTGGGTAGACGCCTCTAATTCCATGAAGCCCTAAAAGCTGAGTAGAAGCTGAAGAGTTGAAACAGAGGGAAAATCCAAAGAGATTCAAAGAGCAAGAACTCACAGTGCCATCCTTGACTTTGAGAGTGGAGGGGACAAAGTGTTTGGTGCCCAGGAGGCATTAAATGACTCACACAGGCTCCTGGACAACAACCAGGATGGGTCAGAGAGTTCAGCCCTGCAACCCCAAAGAACTGAACTCCACTGTCAGCCTGAGTAAGCCTGGAAGCAGATGTCCCCCTGGTGTGTCCAGATTAGAGAAACAGGCCAGCTCTGGGTCACATGACTGTGGTATCAGCCTTGTGTGACCTGGAGAAGAGAACCAGCCAAGCTGACCCAGACTCCTGACCTACAGAGCCATAAGCTGATAAATGTGTTATTGTTAAGCCCTTACACTCATGGTGAGTTTCATGGCAGCCGTAGGAAACCACTGCAGTGAGGATGCTGATAAATTCCTGGGGGACCGTCCAGCATGCCCAGAGGTACCTGGCACCCTAGTGTCAGCCTGGAGCTCCTCCACAATATCTGCTCTCCTCTGTTCTCTGTGTTTCCTATAGCACACAAGGATGGCTGATGAATGCCTCACCAAATCAGCCATAAAGCTCAAGGATTATTTAATTTGAAGAACTACATTCTAGTCCTCCCTTCACAGCTCCCCGCAGACTCAGAAGAATTCACTGCCACCAACGTAGCCAAGATGCACGCTCCAGGTCAGTCTCCTTGAAGGCCTTTCTGGAATATAAATGGAGTAACATAGAAGTAGAGCAGATCTTAATGCTGAGATCATGAGCCACCCTTCCTCTTCTCTGCATCAGTTTCCTCTGCTGAAACATGAAGATCTAGATGGTTCCCATGTTCCATTCAGCCTCAGGGATCTAGAATTGGAAGATGATTTGCCTCTTGATTCCTCCAGCCCTACCGCCACCACCACCATGCTGAGTTGGCTCCTAAAATCATGCACTGGCTATGCCTAAAAAGTAATAGTGATCCCACTGTATCACAGATTCTTGGAAGTGGAGATTGGGAATGGAATCACCTGGAGCACGTGGTGTACTCATGCAATGTGATGAGTTGAATCATGTCCCCCTAAATGATATTTTAGGATCTTAAACCCTAGTCCTGTGATTACGATCTTATTTGGAAACATGGTCTTTGCAGGTAATCATCAAGTTCAAATAAGGTTGTAACAGCCAACTTGAACCCCACATGATCACAAAAGAGGAGACAAGGATGCAGGAAGAAGGTGTCATGTGATGGTGAAGGCAGTGATTGGAGTGTTGGGTGTATCAGCTATGAGTGCCAAGGAAGGGCAGCCATCACCAGAAGCTAGAAAGGCAAGATGACCTCCTCTACAGCTTTCAGGGGGAGTGTGGCTCTGCTGACAAGTTAGTTCTGGACTTGTGGCCTCTAGAACTGTAAGACCATACATTTCAGATTTCAAAGCTTTTTTATAGAAGCTCTATAAACAACTGTACCCAAACATGTTTAGTGGATACCTACTAAGCATTGGGCACTGAGGGTTCTGGAGATGGGGTTACCTGGAATCCAACTGTACAGATGACAGTGGGACCATGACTTGTGTGCTGTTGAAATGACAAGGAGGCTGACTTGTATGGGCAATAAATCAAAACAAACCAAAATCTCTACCTTGTGGAGTTTCCTGGTTCATTGTTCTGTGCAGAGGAATTTTCCAAAAAAGTTCTGTTTAGGACAGGCAATGTTTGTGACTTTTTTGATTTATTTGAAATGGGATGTGTTATCCTTTGGTCATTTTCCAGACAAAATTTTAGGTAGCATTTCAGACCAGGAATGGACTTAAGCATTTCCTTGGGCCAAACTCATGAACTTGAGATCTGACAAGGTAGGAGCGGATCCCCACTGGGACCTTAAGTCCATGGTGGTCACTACTAATAGGGGTCCAGGTGGCTGGCTATTTAGGTTAAGGGTGAGGTACACATGTTGATGAATGTCAGACTGTGGGGGATAGAGTTTTCTGTGACCCACTTTTTGGGATAACGGTGATACTGTGACTTGGGAGATTGTCAAAATGACAGGGAGGATTTGTGTGGCATGTGAACACCAGATACTCCCCCTGAGATTCATAGTCTAGGATTGTTATGGGGACATGGAGCCAGAAGGGAAGAAGTTAGGGTGATATTTCTGTCTCATTCCTAGAGTGGCTTACAGCCGGGGAATGAAAGTTGGGTCCTGGTGCACCCTAGTCATTCTTCATGCTGGACAACATTGTTCTACTGAGGACAGCAGAGCGTGCCAGGGGCTCTCACAGAGAAGGGGCTGGAGGAAGGTGGGGATGTGGGGAACCATCTTGCACCTCTAGCCAAGGCTTGGCCTGGCTGTTGGGCTGAGGAACCAGCATGGGAGAGTTGCTAGAAACTGGAGGTGAAGCTGGTCTTGGGCCTCAGAAATATCCCTGGTCCACTCACACCTGCCTACTGCTAGTGGTGTGACTTCAGGTGGACTCAGTCAGTGTTATTTATTTGTAAAACAGAGCAATATGGAGGGCTTTTCTCAGAGCTGCTGGGGGGGGGTGGAGACTTAGCTGCCATCCTTCCAATTATAGAAGCTGCCATCATGGGATGAGAAGAGTGAGGTGAGATCCCCAGGGCAAGGAAGCCAGGGAGAATCAGGCAGGGGACACTCTGTGGAGGCAGAGGGTGACACTCCCCAGCTGAGGCCATAGAGCGGGCAGTCAGCCCCTTCCCCTTCCTCTGGTATCCCCAGGTGTGGGAAAGAGAGAAGGGATATGGACAGGGTGGCTGCAGTTTGGCTGGCTTCTGGTGTCCCTGTGGCCTGATCACCTGGCCTGGTCCCTACACAGCCATCATGCTGCAGGGCTCACCTCTTCCTCAGCTACATATGCACTTCTGTCCTTCTGTCATCTCCAGGATTAGCACCCGCCTTCAGAAGCACAGTCAAGTTTCCCTATCTTCGTTAATGTCACTGCTCTCCCTTTGGCCTGGGCAGCCCGTTTCCTCATCTCCTCCTGATGCAAATCAGCACTTTGATCCTGAATGTATCCGTTTCTTACCACCTCACTCATCACCTCTCCTAGCCAAGAAGCCACCTTCCTTTGCATAAATGACATACAGTCCTCCCAGATCCCCATGTGGCCTTTCTTCATCTGCCTATCCCAGCTTTGTACTCCTGGCAAGGCTGTCAGAGCAGCCTTCCCTAAGCCAGAAAGTCTAAAGATATTTCTCCTGCTCCATACACTAACAGCTCCCCATTGTTCCTATGAGGAAGGATGTGTCCCTAACTTAATCTTTTCCACCTGCCTCTCTGTGCTTAGCTTCCCTGAACTTCTTCCCCTCATCAAATGGGCCATGTTCCTCCCCTGCCTTCCCTGGGGTCTTTGCACCACCTGTATTCCTGCTTGATTCTCCTCTCTTCCCATGATCCTCCTCTCTTCCCATGATCCTCCTGCTCACCCTTCAGCTTTTCTTCCACTTTGCCTTCATGAGCATATTGTCCTCCTTCATGTTTTCTAAGCTGGTAATCTTATTCTTATCAGTGTGATTTCATCTGCACCCTGTAAGCAAGGACACATGTCATGGTTTTATCAAAAACGTCCCCTAAAGGGTTCATGCACTCAGAGCTGCTGAGTGTTTGAAACGAGTTGGATCCTGAGGCCTTAACTTCTCAGTGAATCCATCCATTGAAGGATCATAATGTGATGGAAACAGAGGGAATGGGACTTAGTTGAAGGGAGTGGGCCACGGGGTTGTGACCTTGTAGAATATATGTGATCTCCAACCGCTTTCCCCCAGGCTCTCTGCCTTCCTTGTTTCCTGACCTGCACGAGGTGAGCTGTGTTCCTCCGCCATGCCCTTCCGCCATGATGTGTCTACCTCAGTGCTGGTCTAAAAGCAATGGAGCTGGCTGACCTGGGACTGGAGTCTCTGGAACCATGGCCAGAATAAACCTTTCCTCTTTTAAGTTATTTTTACCAGCTATTCTGTCACACCAGCAGAAATCTAACACAACCCGCTGCTTTGCCCACCATTATCCCAGTCCTGACACTTCCTGGGAGGAGATGGAACTCCATGAAGTTGTAATTGAGTGAGTTTTTGACCTTCCTCAGAGGTAGTAGTTTTTCCTGAGTTCTACCTGTGTCCCAGAGTGTCATATTCACACTCACTCAGAGAAGCCATGGCTCACAATGCTTTGATTGCTCCTCTTCATGGTCTGGAGACTTGGGCAGGGACCAGAGCAGCCCATGCAGCCACAGTCCAGTGTGATGGTAAGGAAAGAATCTGCTGGAAAGGAGACCATGTTTTTTCAGGGCGAGAAGTACTTTATCCTACAGTTTGAGAAGCCCGGGCTGATACTCGGCAGGGATAGAATGGAACACCAGGGCTCTCGAGATACTCAGGTGTCCACCCAGTACTTCATTCCAGAACTCAAAGCTCCTGCATGGCTGGATCCCAGCTCACCCAGGATGGTGGAACAGGGGTCTGGTCTTGGGCTGAATTCACCCTATGATCTCACTGGCAGCATTATCAGCTCCCCTGGGGTGTCTTCAAGGGCTTCTCCTGTGTAGCATGGAAACATCACAGTATGAGAGATGGGTTTCATGTCACTGCAAGAGGAGTGACAAAAACTTTGGGACCACCAAGCTCAGTGGGAGAGGATGGCACCCTGGCCAGGTGGGAGCAGGACAAGGTGCCCTGGCCACAGAACCCACTAAGGAAACAGAGTCACCTGCCCTTCTATGAGCCACTCCTTTCAGAGCCCAGTCCCTAGAGTGAGAGAAGAGGGCTCAGGATCCAGTGGGCAGAATCAACCTGGGCTGTGACATTGCCTGAGACAGTGCAGAAGGGGAGCTGGGAGATGTGGCTCAGAGTCAGCTGAGGTCTGACGTGTGAGGAGACTGGATCTGTGTCTAGGGTCTGTACTGTCCTAGCTATGTAATTCTGGCTAACATGGTGACTCTCGAGAAACATTTCAGTTTCCTAATTGGCAAAAACACAAAAAGGGATGATCATGTCCCTCTGAGGAGTCCTCCTGAGCAGGTGACAACTGCTGTCACGGCAGCTCACCTGGTAGACCAGGCAGGGTACAGAAGCCTGGCAGGCACAGGGTACAGCCCTCCAGGCCAGAGGAGGAGACAAGAGCCAGACATGCAAGAAGACATCTCTGTTTGTCTTCTGGGTGGGCTTGTCTTTTACAAGTACAGCTCAGGACCCTGCCATGGGCGAACATGGTTGCACTGGTGAAACCAGACCCACTCCGTGAATCTTGGGTCAGGCACGACTTAATGAAGCCCTAAATTCCTCCTGTCTGCAGCTGCAGTTTCCAAGGTTGCCTGGAAAACACATCCCAGATGATCCTGGAAGGATTGCTAGGGACACTGTGCACATCCCTCTTAGATGGCTGGGGTAAGGACACTCGTAGTCTCATTGGTCACATGGGCTCTGGAGCCCAGGCTTCTCCTCCCATTCTTTCTGCCTATTGGTGATGCCATCAGCCACTGATTCACAGAACCCTGGTGATGTTGGGTCCTGGGAGCCAAGAGAGGCTGAGTAGAGCTCAGGCCTTGCATGTAGGGAGACTGGTGGCTTGGACCCCTCCTCCCAGCCTCCAAGCAGGGCCAGAAATCTATATTCGTGGGTCACTTCCCCAGGGAAGATGGAGCTCTGTGTTCTGGGCCTTGCCTTGGGCAGCACCCTGAGCACTTCCCTCACCATCTCTCTGTTTTGGTTACTCTTCACCTCCTGCATCGAGGCTGATCTTAGTGTCAAGTGTATTTGATACTTGACAATCATTTTCTCATTTTGCAAATAAGAGGCACCAAGAAAATGAAAGTGACTGGTTCATGGTGAGAGAGAGAGAAATATACGCATGAGGCATCTGTCCATACCCACATGATCTTCTGGACCCAGTAGAGAAGATCACCAGTGTGGGGACAACCATCCAGGCTGCTCTGAGAAACAAAGGGACAAAAAAAGGCAGATTCCCTCTCCCTTCTCAAGCTGGGATCTCATCTGTAGCCCTTTGACGCAAGGTCCCCAGCCTGGGTCTTCAACTCCCCAACCTCCCCCAGCTTGCAGACAGGAGATTGTGTGATGTCTCCACCCCCCTCATCACTAGAACCGTAGTAAGTCTCCCCTTATGTATGCGTGCATCCCATTGGCTGGGCTTCTCTGCCCACCTCCCCACCACTAACACTGAGTGAAAAGTGGAATTTAGGCAAAAACAACACTCAGTAAAACTGCACTGTGGGGTGCTTGCAATGATTAAACAAGATTGCTTCTGTAAAAAAAAAAAAAAGGCAACAGTTCATAGGAGCTATTCAATGAATGTCACATTCCCTTCTACTTTTCTTCTCAAATTTGTTAGCAAAATGGAGCTTTATTTTATTTAAAGGCTGTCAAAAAAATCCAAGCTGTTTCCAAGGCAGTTAACGAAATGTAATCAATTGCATAGTGTCAAGTGACAGATGGAAAGGAAACCAGGAAAGAACATAGATTGGAAAGATGCACAGGCATGCACACTCGCACACATAACCGTGCACACATATGCACACACATCACCACTGGAAGGGAGCTAAGCAAGCACCTTCTCCAAAGCTTCTTGTCTTCAAAAGAGAAATGAAGCCCAGGGAATGGCAGGGACTTGACTGAAGTCAATAGAAGATGAAGCAGCACAGAAAAGTTCCTTTCATTGGAAAGAAATGGTCAAAGGCATGGGAGGCTTGGCAAGAGGAGAAACAGCCAAAGGGAAGGAAAAAATGTCAGAGACATGTGCTCTGCAAAAGACAGGCCTGAGACTGGGTTACCTGTGCCATCCACAGCCCTTTTGGTATATGAAATGCTACAATCAGCTTGAAGATTCTTCTGGTCATATCTCATAAAATAAAGCATATGCCTATTGAACAACCCAGCCACTCTCAGATATTTATTGTGAAATAAAAATATGTCAGCACAAATATGTATAAAATTATGTTCAGAGCAGTTTTATGGAAAGTAATCCTAAACTGAGAAGCATCCAACTATCCACAAACCAGAAAAAAGAAATGCAATAGACAAATATTCAATAATCAAAGGAGCCAGAACATGCAAATTATGGATGAATCGTTTTTATTATCATTTTAATGTAATGCAAGAAGATATGGAAAAGTACTCTTTAGCCAGATATAGTAACACACACTTGTAATCCCCATACTTGAGAGGCTGAGGCAGGAGGATCATTGCAAGATCAAGACCAGCCTGGACTACAAACTGAGCTCAAGACCAGCATGAACTGCATAGTGAGACCCTGTTTCAAAAAGAGAGAGAAAAAAGTAATCTTTTTATTTCTTTGAAAAAAACAAGACAAAATTTCATAACAAGATAGTTAGAGAATAACAATAGTAAATACACTGTATCATAATCTTAATGGACAAATTTTACTCAGTAAAAGTCATGGATAAAAGAAACTTACAAATAAGAAACAAGCAGCTTAAAGCACTAAACTTTGTCTTCAATGAACTAAGAGAAACTAGTATGAATGAAACAAATTAGCATATATTAAAGTATTTTTTATTTTTTAAACAATAGAACAGAGAATTAAGGGAATTACTTCACTTTACACTCATTCTCTAGTGCACTAGTTGACTATGAATGCCTCAAGTTTATCTTTCTTTATAACAGAGTGTAAATATCATGTTTTCTTTATCCGTTCACCTGCTGATGGATATATATGCTGTTTTCAAGATCTACTTATTATAGAGTCTGCTGCTATAAAGAAGGGTGTGTATCTATCCCTGAACTATGATGACCTTAACTCTTTTGGGAAGATATGTAGAAGGGAGATAATTGGGTTAAACGGAAATTTCTATATTTATGTTTTTGAGCCATCTCCTTACTGATTTCTAGATGAATCTGAAAAACAAAAAAACAT
The DNA here is from genome assembly GCF_034190915.1 of Cavia porcellus. Lineage (NCBI taxonomy): Eukaryota > Metazoa > Chordata > Mammalia > Rodentia > Caviidae > Cavia > Cavia porcellus. The sequence goes on along the minus strand of NW_026947511.1, from coordinate 35,666,349 downwards.
TATTTGAACAAAAGGATCTGAAGTATGTGATGAAAACAGCAACAGCTGGAAAATAATGCTGAACAAAGATAATAGATACTTGGTAAATATTCTCACTGCCCAGCACCTTTTGATCACCCTTGTTGTGTTTTGTAAATGCATTGCTTTATGAGTTCTCTCTTTCCAAAGCAGAAGTCAGAACACTTGTTTACTCACCCTGTTTGTGGCTTGGCACGAGCCAAGTTTGTGGCTGGGAGCATGTGTTCCCAGTCATCAGATAGAGCTGCTGGAGAGTTAGATTAGGAGCTAAGAGGCTGGAGAAAGGAACGCATTCCAGAAGCTATATTTGCAGGTGAGGTTGGAGGCACAGAGCCCTCAGTAGATTTGGTAGAAGCTGGGATTACACAGTTGTGTGTGCACACAGAGGTGATAGGACGCTGGCAGCGATGGTGACAGTGACAAATGTAAAATCCTGATCCCTATAGTAGGCAAGGATTACAGGGACACTGATGGTATGATGGGGCCCTCATGAGACAATTTTTGCAGCCAGATTTCAAGCAGTGCTGACAGAAGCCTGACCTCTGGTCCTGGTACTATGTATGCGTTAGATATCCGATGTCCTTCCCGTGTTCCAAAGCGTGCTCTTCATCACACCTCCCACTTCTTTACCCCACTTCTTGCTATCCCTGCCTTGATCCTCATTCCATCTAATGACAGCGCTGCTCAACTCCAAGCATGACTCCTCTTTTTCTTTCCTATGCAGCTGGACCTAGCAGTGCATCCCGTAAGCGCCGCCTTCAGAATACACCTAGTAGCCAGCCTGGTAGGCTCCTTTGCTGTTGTCATTCAGAGCTGGGCTTGCAGAGTGCCTAGGCTAATTAACTTTGCTCCCAGCTCCAACTTAGTTCACTAGAATACTCTCAAAACTACCCAGGATGGCCCTTGTAAAACTGATAATCTAAGCATGACATTCCCACCTGAGTGACCCTCCATTCAATCAGAACCAAATCTGTGCAATGGTCCATATCGAGGCAAAACTAAACATGATTAAGCAACCAAGTGTGTGCTGTATTTTTTGAAACATTTTATGATTAAGTAGAATTTTCCCAGAAACACAAGGGACATCTATGTGATTCGGATATTAATATATTAATATTAATTAAAGGGAGAACCATCATATCAATCAGTGCTGAGCTATCATCTAGAGTCCAATGCCAATTTTTAATTTTTAAAAAATGCTTTTATAAAAATTAATAGATACTAATATTCTTAATTTAATAAAGGCTACATACTAAATGTGTAGAGGAAATATACTTAGAAATTCCCTTTCAGGTCAGGGATGTAACAACAGAACCACTTCTGTGACTGCTTTGCCATACAACTTCACAGTTTCTTGTTAGCACAGATAGAAAAGGACATTACTGGTGGTCTGAAAAACATCTTTCTCCCACCATTTACAGATGATGTGATAATTTACATAGAACATCCAAGGTAGCACACTCGGAAGTGGAAGGAAAAATAATCTTGCCAAGAATAAGGTCAACATATAAAAAGTAATAATGTCCCTCTGTGTCTCCATTAACCACTAGACAATGTCATATAAAATAAGTTTCCATTTGTAATAGCAATAACAAAGTAACAATTAAATGATTAGAGAGTGTACAAAATATTTATAGAGAAAATTTTAAACTAATGAATATTCATGAATGCAAAATATTATCAAGATGTCAATTCTCCCAAATTAATGCATACATTGAAGGCATTTCCAATTGAAACTTCAAAAATATTTTAGGGATAACCAAAGTTGGCTTAAAAGTTTCTATATAAGGAAATGATTGCTAAGAAAATTAAATCAATATTGATAGAAACTAAAGTTGAGAGCTTGCCCTATCGGACATCAAGGTTTATTACAAAATCATGGCAATTAAAATACCTGGTACCTGTGTTTAAAAAAGGACAAATATATTGATAAAAAGCATGGAGTTCCAGTTATATATAGGAACTCAGAATGGTCATGAGCTGTTTGGAGTCTGAAATACTATGCTGTTTGGGAGCTAGCAATTAAGAATTTAATGTTATTGACAGAAGACATGAGACCACTGGAACAGAGACCACGGAATGTTTCATGCTCACAGTAACAGCAATAACCAGAATATCAGCTTTTGACCCTGGAGTCTACAACACAACTTACAGAGATCTGGATAATGCCTGCACATACAGCGAATTGATTGGCAGGAGAGGAACCCTTAGCTAAAGGAACCCAAATCTTTCATAATGACCAGTAAGCCTGCCAGACTTTCGTCCCTGAGGGAGGTGTTATTTTTTATGATACTGAGCAGTAAGGAAACCTGTCCATTCCTCTGTAAGGAGACACCGTCTCTATTTCCACAGCTGTTTGCTATACAAACATCCTTGAAAAGGTAGTTGCAGTCTGTCACAGTCTCTGCTCACAAGATGTGCAAAAGAGACACATGAAGAATTATCTCCTCACAGGTACATGGTAGAGCCAGCATCACAAATCACTGGAGGGAGGATGAATTTTTCATAAATCTTGCTAAGAATAGTAACTTCCTGTGCAGAAAAAAATAAAGTCCTCACCTTGTTCTTTGTAGAAAAACAAACTGCACATAGCTTAAGGTCTGAGAAGTGAAAATTAAGACTAAAACTTCATTAAAAAATGTGGTTTATAACTTTATTTTGGAATCATGAATTATTTCTTAAATAATGCCCTTGAAAGTACAAACCAAGTAAACGAATTTACATCAGAATTAAAGGGAGAATTGTGTTCATCCAATATACCACTAAAAACCTTGTCAAAGGCACTTCAGTTTGAAAGAACACTTTGGCTAACTCTAAATGTGGCAGATGATTAATAAGTAAATAATTTCTATAAATTAAAAAGAAAAGACAAAAATTGAAAAATGGTCAAAAGATATACATCAGCAATTCATAGGAGAAGCAATTCATAGAGCAATGCATTTCTGGAGAAGTTGTCAGATTCACAAGAAAGCATGGATTCTTATTATTTCTTGTGCTATTGGAATCCATTCAGGAAGTCTTTGTGTCTGTGGCTTTCAGTTTCTCCTATGTCTTCTTGCAATTTCAAGGTTTCAGGTCTTGTGCCTTGGCCTTGGTTCATTTTAAATTAATTTTTTTGTACAGGGTGAGGCATAGGGATCTAGCTGTAGTCTTCTACATATGGACCTCCAGTTTCTCCTGCATCATTTGTTAAAGAAGCTGTCTTTACCCCCGTGTTACTTTTTGATCCCTATGTCAAAAACCAGCTGGCGATTGTGGTATGGGTTTTTTTTTCTGTATCCTCTATTCTTAAAAAAGCATCCACACAACAAAGGAAACAATTAGCAAAATGAAGACACTGCCTACAGAATGGGAGAAAATCCTTGCCAGCTACTCTTCTGACAGAGGATTCCTCTCCAGAACATATAAAGAACCTCAAAAATATAACACCACAAAAATCCCAATCAACAAATGGGAAAATGAGTTGAACAGACGCTTTCCAAGAGAAGTACAAATGACCATATGGAAAGATGTTCAACAAAACATCAGGAATATGCAAATCAAAACTATCCTAAGCTGCATCTTACCCCAGGATGGCTATTTTCAAAAACAGAAAAACCAATGAATACTGGTGAGGATGCAGGAAAAAGAGAGGAACCCTTCTACACTGTTGGTAGGAATGCAAGCTAGTATAGTTATTATGGAAATCAGCGTGGCGATCACTTGGATATTAAAAATAGTATCTACCATTTGATCCAGTCACACCGCTCCTCAGTGGGTTCTGAAAAAATTCAAGTCAGCATTCTACAGAGATACCTGCACACCCATAATTCCTGCAGCACAACTCACAGTAGCTTAGTGATGTAGTCAGCCTAGGTGTGCATTAAGAGATGGGTAAATAAACAAACTGTGTTATACGCACACAATGAAATATTGTTTCACTATAAAAATAGAAATAATCAAGGCCTTTGCTGAAGAACAGATGAAACTGAAGACCATCATGTTAAGGGAAATAAGCCAAACTCAGAAAGTCAAATGGTGCATGGTTTTTCTCATGCAAAGAATCTAGAAAGAAGTCACCATTTTAAAATATTGAAAAAGAATGATAACACAAAAGTAAGTGAAAGATTACAGCATTAGGGAGAAGATAGGGGATGGGAGAGAGGGAGAGAAAAGGAAGGAGGTAAGGGGGAAATTATCAAGGGGGATATTATATGCATATACAAATGCATATCAAAGTAAGGGGGATATTATATGCATATACAAATAGGCAAAATGATGCTCACTATTCTGGTTAATTAATATGTGCTAATAAAAATTTTTAATTTAAAAAGCACAGAAATTTAAATTAGGATGAAATACTGACCCTGTTATACCCATTTGATTGACAAGTGTCAGAAAGCTGCAGGTTGACAGGCAGGGAATGGAGACCCTCATGTACAGTTAGAGGAATTATTTGCAACCCTTTGGGGACCAACTAACATTTGCAACCCTTTGGGGACTAACTAGAAATAGTGAAATTAAAGCATTTGTACCCTGTGGCCCTGGGATTCAGCACCAGGGCACACATCCCAGGGAAAACCTGGACCTGTCCTTGGAGCACCATATTCAATGATATCACATCCCTGCCTTTCTTTGCCGGGCTTCCCTTCACATTTCCTAGACCAGGCGTTGCAAGCTTGGTCCTCCACGGGTCTTCCCCAGCCTCGTGATGGGCCCTGTGCCTTCCTCTAGGCCAAGCTCCAGCCCATTCCTGGCTTCACCCTGTCTAGGCTCTCATCACTCCGTAGATTTGTAGTTGGTTTACACGCCATCTGTATTTCCCATTAGGCTGGGCTGGGAGGTCCCTTACAGCATGGACTCTATTTTATTCACGCGTTGGTCTGATGCCTGGTATTTGAAAGGTGGAATTTCCTCCCTGTGTCAGTCACTCCTGTTACATTGGTTGGCCCGATAAGGACAGAGAAACTGATCCTGTCTTTGGATCCCTAGGCTGCAGTGGGCATTCGGTGCATCGGTGCCTGGTGAGCCCTTTTTGGAGTGAGCTTGCTAATAGCCCGTGTTGTTTGAGGGAGTGGACATCTGCCAGGCCAAGATGTGCTATGCACACAGCACAGCTGGCCTTTGTCAGCCACAGGCCCCTTCGTCCCACTGTGCTTCCATTTCTTCTGTTCCCCCTGTGTTCAAGAATGTGAGGCCAAGCTCCCTACGGACTCCAAAAAATGCCTCAGGCTGGGTTCTGTGAAATTCTAACCCTTCCTCGGGCCCCTTTCCCCCAGCCTCTCCACCTTCATCGTAAAATAATTTATACAAGTGAAAAGGAAGGGGGGAAAAAAAAAGAACACCAGTGCAGAAATACCATATGTAGAACAACCTCACCAAGTCTCCTTAATGTCCTGAAAACTGCCCCAGGCTGTTTGGAAGATGCATTAGCTAGATAAGTATTAGCAGAAAGGCCTATCACAGAAATATAACCCAAACTACCATTTTTTATTAAGCCTCCAGGAAAACTTAAAAACCAGTCCATTACTCTGATGTCTGGGAAAGACCTGGTTTGCGTTTTGTTTTGTTTTCTTTCCAGCCAAGGCAAGCTTAAGTATTCCAGAAAAGGGATCAGGATAAATCCTAGGTATAACAAAGCGCTATCACCTTCCAGTCCAAGGCTGGGTGGAGGAGCATTACTTTCAACTGATGTACAGAGTGGGATCGAGGGTCGGTTCCTTTCAAGCTTCTAGGGCGGTGAAATGATATAGTGGAAATGAGCAACAGTGCTTTACAGACCTATTACCTGCCTCGTCCATCTGCCTGCAGAAATCAGGGCTCCCGAGGGACACTAACGCCCAAGTTCTGTTGCTTTCCTAACTTGATCTGTGACCTTAGACAGCCATCTAAGCTCTGGCTCCCGGACCTATCATCTGTATAGAAAGAAGAGGGCCACCAACTGCCCACCAACTAACACTTTTTAGAGGAAGCAGTTCTGGCGCACCGTGTGGTTCACAGGACGCCAGCTCCTAGTTCCATGGCTCTTTCAACTTCCTGAGCAGGTGCTGGGTACGATCTCTCAAAAACTTGCTTTTTATGTCTTTAAAACAGGGTTTACAAAACCAACCTCCTGAGCTGGAGTGACGATAGAATCAAACCGTACGTGGAAAGCACTTAAAACATTTCCCAGAGCATAGTGACCGCTCAGATGGGCCCCATGGTCTGCACTGCCCGGTACTCAGGCCCTTGTATCACAACTTCCCTGCAATTGAATACTGCAACTCGCATGCACTTGGGAAAGGATCTGTCCCAGTCAAGCTACCAGGTGATTCCACAGCCCATCTCCACCTTGAGTGCAGCCTGTGGGAAGGCCTGAGCTAGAGAACCCAGCTAAAATGACCTGGATTCCTAACCCACTGAATTGGTGAGACCCTGCATGCTTATTGTTTTAAGCCACTGTCATTGGGAGTCATTTGTTATGCAGCAGCAGGCGAGTGATGCAAGCTTCTTTCAGCTGCAAAATGCAGTATTTCTAAATTGATTCCAAAATTCAGCTTAACTCTCAGACACAAGGGGACACCCAATGAGAACTGTGCTTTGGGATAAGGAAGTATTTATCTGGTTCCCACCACAGGCAAAGTACCAGAGACACTTTAAGTAAGGCACCAGGAAGGCAAGGTGGCTTAATCTTGGATCTGTGACCTCTCTGAACTCTGTCGTCTCTGTATGGTGGAAGTGCTAGGTAACTGGATGCACATGAGTAGTTACAAACTGGCTGTGATTAATCTGTGACACCATGGAAATCAGCAAATGCTACACATCAAGGTCTGGGATTTATTAAGATCAATGCTGACCACTACACTTAATCCTTAGAGATTGTTATTCTAAGAATTCCAGCGAAGACTCAAAAGAAGAAAATATCTTTTTGACCCAGGGAGAAGAAAAGGCTTAGGCTTCTCTAAAAGTCCCTTCTCGTACTGTGCTACCAAATGTTCAGAACTCAAATGCAGCCGAGAACCCTGTCTTTGGCATAGCATAGAGTCTGGGTTCAAATGCTTGCTTTGAGTCTCCTAGGGTGATGGTCCTTGGGCATTCTGATCTCCACCAGTTCACACATTTGCAAAACAACACTCCTTCCCATTTCCAGAATGGAGGAGGAGGTGGTAAAGATGGAATATGTGTTCAAGAATCTAGCCCAGTGCCTGGGACACAGCAGGTCCTCAGCATATCCCTGGGAACTCGCTCTCATCTCTTCCTGTTGAAATGGAGACGTGAGTTGAGGATCATGAACAGGAAGACAGTGTGACGCCTGTACATGGATGACAGATGTCATCCGAATTCTCTGCTCCTTGCCGTGTCCTCTCTGGGTTTATTCCTGGGTTCTGAGGCCATGTAAATGGAGACTGCAGGAGGCCCTCACTTCTTTAATGTACTACATACTTAATCATTGCCATGTAAAGGGGACAAAAGCAAGTTGCATGTTTTCTGTTCTGTGTTGTGTCGCCAGACAGTATCCTGATGCCTGGGGCACAGGAAGTACTCAGTGAGTCATCTTTGGATGAATGAAGGTGCTGGGACTAAGCAAGAGGAGCTCTCAGGCAATGTGATATTCCCAGATTCACAGGAACCCCCTTTAAAGGGGTGGACCCCACCCTGGGACTGTTGTCATCTGTAGTTTCCCAGATGAAGGCTGTGGGGTCTGAGATTTCTCTTAGTCCTCAACTTCTGGTCAGATTTCAGAGGACTGCAGGATAATGAGCTGTGTTTCGAACCCAGCAGGAAAGAGCGAACTTTCTGGCTGGTTTTTAAATTTTTTATTTTAGTTGTATTTTTTGATACCAAGGAAGCACCACGGTTACAGGAATGCTCCCCTATACAAAGGGACTCGGGGGAGCGGGGTGAGGAGTCTTACAGAGTTGAAAACCTGTTGGTACTTGTTAAAAAAGAACAGAACAGCCTGCTCTCTTCCCCCAGGGCCTGGCGGGTTGACCCTCCTCTTCCAGAACCTCTGGTTTTATTTTATAATCCAACTCACTGCAAACTCCCCAGCTACGCGGCTGGCTTTTTACAGCCGGGACTGGGGGATGACTTCATCTTGGTGGATTTATGGGTCACAGCAGAGGATGGAGAGGAACTCAAGGGGGGAGCTCACAGCCCAACCCTACCGTGATGGGTTTCCCAGCCACGGCCTTGCAGAGGTCCTGCTGTGGTGTTAGGAGAGGGGTGTTGGGCCAGAACCCCCACCAGTGCCTGACATCTCCGTGAACCCTCAGTAGAACAAGATGCCTCATGGAGGGATAGGTATGCACTGAGGCTGGCTGAGTGGATCCAAAGTCCAGAAGGGAGCCCAGGGCCCTGCGATAGGCAGGGGCTGGCCAGGGAAGGGGACACGATTCTTGAAGACCACTTTGGACAGGACTTGCTGTTACTGCCTATCCTTGAGCAGAACCTCTTGCTATGGGAAACTGGCCCGGCAGCCACCCAGGTGCCAATCCAGCTCCTGCTCTCTTTACTGCTGCCTTGAAAGTCTCGCAATGCAAGTCTCCTGTCGCAGGCCTCTTTGCTCCTACCTCCGGGCTACTTCCTGTGCCCGGAACACCCACTGTCCCTGTCTACCACCATCTCAATCAGGTTCACGAGCCTGTCCTTCACCTCCAGCGCCAGAGGACCAGGCAGCTCTCTGTGTGTTGACCTTGGGGCTACGGCCAGGCTGCATCTGTCTCCCTTAACTTTCTCCAACCTCTGTCTTCAGTGCCTGGGACAGAGCTTGTGCCCAGAATGGCTCACCCCATGGATCAGACGAATAAGCAATACTGGCATCCATTAGACAAACCCCCCTCTCTGCACAGCTGAGATGTGTCCCCAGCCGAATGGGTACAGGGGGAAATAAATGAGAGCCCAAGGCAGAGTTCAAGGAGGCACTTGCTGGTGAAAGGAGGCACCTGAGTTCATCCTTAAATGTGCCCCTCTTTACCTCCTTCTGGTCCCACCTTGACCCTAAACTCAAACTTTCTAAACTTGGGCATCCTCTTCTGTGACTCACCAAAATTAAGCCATTCCCCTGTTAGCTCTGGGATTTGGGGTCCTGGCTTCATCTTCTGAACTTCAGTTAGTTCTTTCTTCTGTTAAAGGCCACCCAGCTCTTGCTTCCCAACACAAGCAAACAAGGAAAGAAGCCTGGTACCAGGCCTGGCAGGTGGGAGTGGAACCCGGAAAGATTCTAAGCTGGGTGAGATCCTTGATGATTCCAATAACTTACTGTGAGCAGGGCCCTATGACAGGCACCAGTGTCCCCAGGAGCAGTGAGGCAGAGTCTTTACTCTCATCCCCGTCACCTGCAGAGGAGGAGGAAAGTCGGCAGGCACACCATTAGCTCTCAGCATACCCAACGGAGCATGACACAAGGGTCTGGCTCTGGGACAAGGAACATGGTCACAAGGGGTTTCATTGAGGAACCAATCCTCTGGTATGATGGCTGAACTCGACATTGAACTTCAAGGCAGTTTTCAGATGGATGTGGAGGGGAGAATGCTCCAGGGAGAGGAGCCAACACAGGCATAAGAGTGGAGACACAAAACAGTTGGGTGGATGCATGTCCCCAAGTTCACGCATTGAAAACAACCCCAAATTTATATGTTAGTGTTTCTGGAAGTTGGGACTTAGTGAGGGGAGTCTGATTAGATAGCATGAGTGGCTCTATAAGAAGAGAAAGAGTGAGCCACTAACAGGTTTGTGCTGTTTCACCCTGCAATGCCCACTGCCATGGTAGGGTGTAGCCTGAAAGCCTTGCCAGGTGTGGTGTAGCTCTTAAGCTCCCCAGCTTGCAGAACTGTTAGCCAAATGAACCTCTATTCTTTATAAGCTGCTTAGTTTCTGGTATTGTGTTATAGCAACAGAAAGCAGAATGAGAGAAGGTGAATGAATGGGTTCAGCTGAAAGGTGAGCTATTTGAAATATTTGAGGAAGAATGAAAATGATTGTCTAGGATCCTAAAGGGGTAGCTAAAGAATTGGGCAACAGATTGTATAATTTCTTTAAAAATGTAGTCTTGGGCAGAGGGTGGGTTAAATGAAGGTGCCTGTGCATGTATGTGGTGGGAGGCCACTGGGCAGTAAAGAGATCTGTGGGCTATGATATGGAAAGAGAGCTGTTGATTGTGTCTGGACAGCTACAGGTTCTTTGGCTTTGTATGGATGGTGGAAACTTGGTCAATGATATCAATAAAGTAAAGATCCTTGGGGTCAGTCTCTGGGGAATTAGACTAAGACCCATGCTATGTCTGCAGAGTCCAGGGCACCTTTCTGACCTGATAGAGGTTTGATCTTCTCCCAGGGGTGGGATTGAGCTGCTGGTCGGTCAGGTCCAGAGTTGTCCATTCCATGCAGCAATCAGTGCCTTTTGGCTGCAGAGGGGGAGGGTCTGGCCCTGGGCACTTTGCCCAGTTCCCTCCACCCTTCTCCTGGCTCCCCTTCTGGTATGGCATCTCCTCATTACCAGCCCTGCAGAGAAATCCACACCACTTTCCCCTGCACTCAGGAACTGAGTTCCCATCCAACTGCCCCTCAGCCCAGAATCTCTCAAATCCCCCCTCTACCTTTCTTACACCTTTGGAATAATTATTTCAAGAAAATCATGCTGCTCTGTTTCTTCAGCCTCTTCCAAATGTGAGTCTTTTCTTCTCCCAGGGCATTTGATAGGTTTTCCTTCTTCTTGCTGACTGTCAGGGAAATTGGAATCAGTCTCAAACCTGTAAGGAGATTAGTGTTCTAAAGACAAGCATGTACCTCAGAGTGGAATTAGGGCCGCTGCTCTTTGATTATCTATTCCACTCATTTGGTTCCATCGTTAACAGACAGCTGTGTATTCTGTGGTGATTACAATATACATTAATCAAAGGCATGTTATGCTGAGAGCTGAAAATTGCACTTTTCTCCCCTTTGTAGCAAAAAAAAAAAAGAGAGATTAAAATGTTCTGCTATCCAATGACAAGGAAAAAAGTATTCAGAGTCACAGAGAACAGGCAATGAGCCTCTTTTTGAAAGCCAGTTCCAAAAACAATGGAACATCATCTCAAAATGTCCCAGTGTCATTAAACTGTTAAGAGCAGGAATGGGGATTGGGGTGACCTGGTACGAAAGAGAGGGCCTAGAACTTAGTCTAAACAGACTCTAATTGCAAAAAAAAAAAAAAAAAAAAAAAAAAAAAAAAAAAAAACTTGAAAATTCCTGTGTCAATGATCTTTGACGGTTTCTCTCAGCATTTGTCAAGTGTAATTTTACATTTAACCCATCCTAGAAGACCTTGAAAGTCACACAACCAACAAAGCCCAACTGGACACCCTGCCATTTACTATTCAAATGAAACATATCAACTACCGTTTATTTCTTCCTTCCTGCACAGGCCTGGGGTGATGGGAGAGAAGCAAATAAGCGAGAACCCTTCTGATTTGGGCTGAGAGCTTGATCTTTGATGTTGGGTTGACCAGAAAGCTACAAATTTGTTCACCTGTCTGAGCACTCATACAGTGGTCTCAGTAATGCCACTTTCAAGGTCATGCAGGCGTTGACATCTACTGTGGTGCGCGGTGCCCCACGGAGTGGTCTTGCTGTCTTAATACATGGACTTGATCCAGCAAGCAGCCGAGTGGAGACAGCAGCTGGGTGCACTCCAGGTGTCAGAGGGCAGGGCCCTGCACTTGACTTTGAGGAACTTATTTAGCTTTGGTTCCTCAGTTCCTTCGTACCTAGAGGGTCATAATAGTGGTAGATACTTGTAAAGTCATTCTTTTGTCCTGGATGAGTAAATGCCTGTAAGTCAGTTAGGTTGTGGTGGGATGGAAAATGCATTTGCAGATCTGGGGCCAAAAGTCTGCTTGTAGCTGCGTTACTGCTGTTCCAGCCAATCCACTCGCCCCAGTGCCCAGTGTGGTTAGAATTTAAAAGATGAATTGAAACCATTGAGAGAATGAACCAAGTGTAACTCAGATCTCATGGCACTGGGGCAGGGACGGATGCATCTCCAGCTGTGCAGTTCTCTCCTTTTGATAAAAAGAAAGCCCCATACCTTGTCATCAGAGGACACAGGCTTTTTCTATTACTAACTTTTAAAAAGAATGTACTGTGTGTTTCTCAGATTGGCACCATATACTGTTATAGATCATGTCTTCAAAGAGAGTTAACCAGAAATGTATCCTCTGGTGGACCCTCGTGGTCAACAAGTGGGCCATAATATTAAAGCACATCTCAGAGCAGATCCTAAACTGGTAAGGTCAGGACAGGTGGCATCTTTGGCATCTGCTTGGTGTAAGGTCCAAAGTGAACCATTCTTATTGTTGTTGTTACTTGAGGTTCTCATATTCATGTATTTTTTATTCATTTTTATTTTAAAGATAAAAACAAAAAAAATAAAAACAGTGATACAGAATTTCAAAACAAAATCATAGAAAATTAACATGAGTTAATATATTGCATATTGTTATCTTCAAAGTACTTGTTCAGATTACAAAATTAGGCATAAAAGATGATCAAACAACCAAACATTTAAAGCACAAACTTTGTGATGAAATTACAGACATTAGTAGTATAATTATCTATCTTGTACACACACACACACACACACACACACACACACACACACACATATATATATATATATATATATATATAAAATCTGAACCATTCTTAGAGTGGAGATATTTAAACTTTGTAGAATCAGAGACCTCTTTAAAGAATCTGACAAGATTGGGCATCTTCAACGTGATATAGCTGTAGAATTTTTAAAGAATTCAATGAAAAAAGACCAAAGTCCCAAGAAATATATATTTGTACTCAACATTTTGTATACAGCTGTGGGGAGCAGGGATTGTGGGTCCCCAAATCTCCTTTATTAATCTATTACCCCCCTGCTATCCATGAACTGCAGACTCAGAGCCCCTTAGCCCATTTTTCTTGACCCTTTCTGGATCAGTTCTGAAAGTCCTCTTTCATGAGTGTTGTTATGAAGTGCAATCAACAATACCAAGAAAGCTGCTGCCAGTGCCACCCAGCAGAAAGGCAGGATTGTGAAAACAAGATGGTGTGTCCTCCTCCACCATATTTACTGGATCTGTCCCTGCATGACTGCTTTCTCAGAGTAACCAGAAAAGTGAACGTTATGAACCAGTTCAGGACACTGAGACTGCCACCATAGTTCAACTAGAACACTCCTGAAAGAGGACTTCCAGAGCTGCTTCAGAAAGTAGGGTAAACGATGGGATAAGTGGGTTCAAAGCCAGGGGAAGTATTTTCAGAAAATTCATAGCAATGTGCCTTTTACTGTAATAAACTTTCAAAAATAAATATTCATGGGGAATGGGGGTTTAGCTCAGCAGCATAAGTACCTGCCTTGCAAGCAGGCGGTCCTGAGTTCGATCCCTGGTTACGATAACAATGAAAAAAAAAAGACAAAAAATAAAAAATAAATATTCACTGTCGTTTTTAATCACATCTACAGTTTAAACAATGATTCTTTCCACTGTCTTATCAGGGAGGAAGGTTGTGAGCATGACCACTTAATGTCACCAACCCTCAAGAGGCAGAGCTAAGGGGTTCTCTCAAGCTCGCATCTTCAAGCGGTCAGCAAACCCCATTCTGGGATAAGGCTCTTTGGCCTTGGGTTCTCAGCTGTGGGGAGCCATGCATCGGAGCACCTCCAGCGTCATGGCTCTGGAATCTAAAGAAGTCATGGAACCACTTTGGTCTCTCCTAGATCTTTCCAGTGATAGAACCTCTGAGTCTCCTTGTGGATATGAGGACTTCAGCTGTCAAAAGCAAAGACCCATTTGCAGTAGGAACAGATTTCTTATTACTCTTTCTAACTGAAATTAGGCCATATAAGAGTGCTGTTTTGGGATTATTTCTGGAATATTTGAGAATATTGGTAACCAGCAAAAAATGACTAAATAAAGGCATGGAATATCTCTCTGGCTTCTCAAACCCTTCTCCCAAACCATATGCATACTCAGCCACTTCTTGTCCTACCATCCATGCCTTGGAAATGTGATGTGATGCCACTTCCACTTGTACTCAGTGGTGCCATCTTTGTCACCCCTTAGGATCCTTCTCTAACGTGACCTTCTCTGGGAAGCCTGCTGGGACATCCCAGCCAGGACTCCCACAGCTTGCCCTGTATTGCTACCAAGGGCGATGGCATAGGTCTCTTAGAGCTGGTGGCTTGTTTATGATGTGGGGACAATGACAGCCTTCACCAAGGAGCTGTCATGAGGATGATGTGCATGATCACATGGAAAGTGCTTGGATGACGACAGTTGATTAAAATGCTTCAAGCATTTCCTCCCATCCTTTTATCTCAGTGAGTCATCATCTCAGTTCTCAGAGAATGACATTTGGATGACAGTGGGGCTCTGTCTCTTAAAGGGGAATGACCTGTCCAAGGTCACAGGAAGAGGAAATGGCAGGAGCCAGGATTCCTTCCAGCCATCTTTGAGGTACCATCTGTCACCTCCATCGCAGTACCTACTCCTGGACCAGAGGGACCCAAAGACGCACAGGATATTTGCATGTGCAGACTGCCTGTGTGACCAGAGGGAGATTTTGTCACAGCTCCCTTAATAGCCCTTCTCCCCTAAATACATTACAAACAGTGTTGCAGCCATGAATCTCAAATGAGTACATAATGATGAGCGCTGGCTACAAAGGTGTAAATGGGCTCACCAGCAAGTGACAATATTAGGACATTCACTCCCTCAGGAGATATTCTCACACAACCTAAGGGACTGAGGACCAGATAGGACCCAACCGAAGGGTGTGGGGAGGCTTTCTGCAGAGGACAACTGCATGGATGCATAGATGCTGTCACTGATGGGGCATGATGGGGCAGGGGGTGAAGAATCATTCTGGGCACCTCTGTGTCCATAAATGAACGCCAGCCTCATTTCTAAATCTAGAGACCACCCACCCAACCACCTACAGGGGTCTTAGCTCTGCCAAGGGGCTGCTGGGACCTTGGTGAACTTGAGAATGTTGATTTTGGCATCCTTGTCTGGGGGAGGTGGGAGCTCGGTTTTGAGCTGAATGGCCAATGTTTATCTATTAACTTATATTGGATTCCATATGAATTTCTTTATTATATATTCACTTAGTTGGCATTGAGTGAGGCATGAGTTGGGTCTGGGAACCAAGTAAAACAACCTCTAGCACTCTGGCTCAGGCCTATATTGAGGGACGGTGGCAGGATATGACTAAACATTATATAAATATGCATACGGAGATTGAAGGCTATCAACTCTGTTCATACCCAGGCATTTCTTGATTCTTCAGGCAGCTCTGTGTGCTATATACTAGTTGGACAAGCAAGTTAATATGAAGAGTTAATGACTCGCTGTAGACTAGCAGAATTTCTATGTCCAGGACTTCCATCTCCCATCATCCGCCACCATCTGTCTTGTGATAAATGGAATTCAGCAGAAAAACAAGAGCAGAGGGCAGTCTTGGGGCCACATGGAAGGCCAAAGGACAACTGTGTCCAACCCATCTCTGCCCTCAGTACCCAGAGAAGTACAGGCCCCAGCCTGGCAGAGTCATGAGCACTCTGCCCACCTCCTGCCATCAGTGAGTGGGTAGCTTTCCTACCCAGTTCAGAACCTGTGTTGGCCAGGGTGTTGTTCCGATTTGAATATGGTTTTTCCCCTCTGAAAGCCCTTTGAAATTTGTTTGCAAATGCAGTGGCGTTAGGTGATGGGGTCTCTAAGCAGTGATTAAGACTAAGACAGTGAGAGGGATTGATGCCCCTCTATTGGTGTGGGTTAATTCCTGCTAGACTGGATTAGTTACTGAGAGCAGGCCGCTCTAAAGCAAGGCCATCCGTCATGTTTTGCCTCTTCTGCATAGGCCTGCCAGTTCTTTTTTGCTGTCTTATTATGATGCAGCTCTGGGCCCTCACCAGATGTGGCTGTCTGATCTCGGACTTAGAGTATCCCACATCATCAGCTAAATAAGCCCCTCTCTCTGGTGCAAATGACCCAGTCTTTGGAACTCTACAGGGACAGAAGTGCTGACTGGCTTCCATCCCCTTGGGAAGCCGGCATGTGGGAGGGATGTAGGAGGCCTATCACAGTGCTCTGTGTTTGCCAAAGGTCTGAGGTTGCACCCATCCATATAGCACACTTCTCTTTTCCACGCACTCTTTCTGGAGCTGCGCAATTGCTATGTGAGGATGACAAAGCAGAGATTCTCATCTCCACCGGGGAGGATAACCTACCTGACATCTTAAAACCAATTGCATATGCAGAGTTGAAGCTCAAAAAGTCAAGTCTTTCCTGCATCTACTGCCAGACCCAGTGGCTTCCCTGATCATTTGACCCAGTACATATCTACTTATGAATCAACTGACGACCTCTGGCCTCCAGCAGGGAACATGGGAGCTCGGAATAGGGTTTGCTGCTCTGTTGATGTGATGAAGGCTTTATTTCCCAAATCCTCATAATAAATTTCCTTCCCAAGGGGCTCAGGTGGCTTGCATATAGAGCCTAAGGGCCAGCAGCAGGATAGGGGACATGTTTACCCCTATCTGATGGGGATACCTCTCTCTCACCACTGCATTGCTCTTCTCTAAATGCAGGGCTGAGAAACAACACTTAGGCCAGAAGGCTCAAAATGGGATATCCTACTTCCTTCCTCTTGAAGCTGGGATGCAAACATCTGAAGAACACTGCCTGCTCTGCAGGCAAAATCCCTGCATTGCCATGGCTGGAACAGGGCCTGCTCTGAGCTGGCATCAATGTCCATTAGAGCTTTTCTATGGGATCAGAGTTACAAAGACATCCCCTCCAAGGTCTCACCAATAAGCGTACACCAGGAAATGTGGCACAGTGATTGTCATTGGCCACAGCCAATGGTAAAACACCATCTCCGCCCAGCCACTACCACTCTTTCACCACTCCGGAAGTATGCTTAGGAGGCAGTGGGCAAAGAAGTTCCCTCTCCAATTGCTGAGACTCCAGAATGCCACAGGATATAGATAGCACATAACAGCTTCTAGGGTCTCAACCAAGTATAGAGGGACAATCATATACCCATCTAGGAAGGGCCAGTTAAATGCTCCAGGCAGGCAGAGGCCACTGATTCGCCTCTCTTGTCTATCACATCTGGGCTTGGGGGAGGAAAAAAGCCAGATGTCCTGTAAGCAGTTTCCTTCATTCTTTATAAAGGAAAACAATGTACTGTGGTCAAATGCAAATGTGTGCATGTTCAAAGCATGTGTTCATGGTGTTTGAAAGATGCTACTCCTCTGTGATGACACTTGGAGCCATAAATTACACCTGCAGCATGCAGGATAAAGGATGAGACACTCACTCTCCAATCAATGCTTTGTCCTTTTTGCTCTTCTTTCCTCTCCTCTTTGCTTCTCTGACATGGTCCCTACATTATCTCCACGTCCCTTTCTAAAATGCATCACCATGGACTATTTCCAACAGAGTCAGCAGTCCCCACTTATCCCCAGGAGACAAGTTCCAAGACCTCCCACTGATGCTTGAAACCAAAGATAATACCTTCCCCTGTGTCTATTGCTTTTTTCTTTCTACATACATACTACTGGTGAAGTTTAATTTATAAATTAGGCACAATAAGATTAACAACAAAGGCTAATAATAAAATGGGATAATTAACATATTATAATAAAATTATGTGAATGAGGTCTTTCTCATTCTCTCTTTCAAAATATCTTATTGTGCTATTGAACATGAGAACAGTGCTTGATACCAGGACAGTCTAATACCTTAGACTCTTGGGTAGAGTAAGTGACCCTATGGGAGGGTAGCATATACAGTGTGGATGCAGCAGACACAGGGTGCTCGGTTCCTGGATAAGTCCCAGATGGGCATCTCAAGATTTCATTGCACCACTCAGAATGGTGTACAGTTTAAAGCCTATGAGTGGTTCTTTCTGGAAATTTTTATTTAACATTTTCAGATTCAATTGATCACATGCAACTAAAACTATGGGCAATGAGCCCACAGATAAGGGAATGATTGCACTTGAATTTCAAATCCAGATCAGCCACCATGAATTTGACTTTCAGAACAGCCTGCTCTACATCTGTGAGGGAGAGCACAAAGTAACACCTATGGCATGTGTTTTCTGGATCATTCCCCTCAGAGGGTTGCTCCATGGGGACCTTACTAAGCACTTATTCATGCCAGATACTATTGTAGAATGAAGCAGCCTCTTCCAACTTTTATGGTCATGAGAAAATGCTTTGAGAACCTGCTGGGATGTCCACCCATCACCATTTAAGACCTGGAAGTGATTCTCAGTGCCCAAAGGACAGAGTCTCCAAAGGCTGGAGGAGACAGGGATCCACACCCCAGAAAGTCACCTGATTTCTCTCCCATCAGTTTTCTTCTCCCTGGCTGTGCTCTGACTGGTAAGGATGTTCATCATCTGCCTCCTCCCAGCATCCTGCTTCCTGTGTTCTCACCTGGGCTCCCTAAGCAGCCTGTGCTCTCAGCTCTTCCAGGCATCTCAGCTTATCTGTCAGTCCACTGCCCAGTCTTCCTTGCTACTGGCAAGGCTGCCTGATTGCAGCTACTTGCATTCCAGGAGGGCTGGAGCTCCTGGGCCATTGTTTCTACTTACCTGACACACAGGAGGCCCTTGGAGAATCCTTTAGTGGAAATGATACCTAGTGCTTTCTCTAGAGGCTCCCTAGTATATCTTGCAGGTCTCTCTTATTTGGGGGAAGAGTTCTGTGAGCAGAGGCCCAGAACAGAAAGCATGTGCAGGGGACCCAGCATTGAGAGTCTCCTCCCTGGCAGAAGGGGCCCTGCTCCACCATCCAAGTGCAGTCCTTGAACTTGGGCTGAACTCTGCTCAGCAGCATCACGCTGGGAAAAGCAACTGCATTTGCATTGATTCTCCTGCAGCCCTTCTCTTTAGGGCCATATATTGTTCCTCCTTGACGCAAGGCCTGGGGAGCAGTAGCAACCTCCTTGCTTGCTATGGAAATACAGGCTCCTCAAAGGATATTTATTGGCCTGCAGAAAAGATGTGGGGGAATTTTGCTCTCTAGGTGAGTGATAAAAAAGAGCAGCCAGCGGATGTGTTCACCAGATTATTTACCACAAATCTCTTATTTATGGCCTCGCAACCTTCTGATGGCCTCTCCGCCCCAGGCAGCCTCCCCCACACCTGCTTTTCTTCCCAGATGCAGAAAGTGCTGAGCAGTGGACTCTTTGTCCAAGCTTCCTGACTGCTTCCAATTTCCACAGCTGGCACAGGATGCACTGATTTTGCTGGGACTGGCAGAGGGTGCTGAGATCTGGGACATGAATCGCTTGCTGTGAAGTGGGTTGGGTTGATGTGGTCTGGCACCCAGTGTTTGTGATGTAGCCCACAGGGAGCACCTTCTGTCTCTAGCTTGGCAGACACAGATCCTCTCCCTCCTTTGGGACTCTTTTTCCAGCAACCTCACAAAAATAGAGCGTCTCCTCTCAGTCACTGCCTGTATTGGGCACATTGCACTGAGTTATACTCAGCTGATCCTTTTAGTAACCCCATCAAGGTGTAATATGTCCCCAAACCAAAGTCATCCCAGACTTTGGAAGCCTCACTTTCTCCATTTCTCAGGAAATGCCATCACCCAGCCTCCCAGCTGGGTGGCTCTCATGGAGTTTCCACAACAGGAAGCCTTAATTTTGTTGATGGCACATTCTCTCTATTTGTCCCCTAGTCCTCTGGGCCATGTGACTGTCTGGACCCTTTCCAGCTCAGCCCCACCATCCAGGCTGCCATTGAGCTCCCATGCTCTGATGTTGAGCTCCTGACCCTTCCTTCTCTTGGGTCACTAAGAGGCTATTACAAACACACTAGCTGGGGCATGCCCTTGCTGAGTTATTTAAATGGACCCTTGTGTCCCAGGCAACAATATCTAAATTCTTCCTGGAAAGCAGACCACCATCTTGGACGCAAAGGCTGTCTTTGATATCAGTCTTCTCTGGTCCCCCAAGTCCAGCCCTTTTGGGCCCCATGTGGACCCCTGCTCACACTTTGCCTGTCTATCCCTCCTCACCTGTGGTCCTTCTTCCTGAATACCTCCCTCCCTTTTCCCCATGATCTCCCACTTGAACATGGAGGTTCATTCCCAAGGTCATCTCATTCAGAAGACTTCCAAGACAACATAAAGTCTGAGAGCGAGGTGCTGGCCATGTTGGTTCCTTCTAACAGATGTGGGAACGAGTCCACGCCAGGCTTTTCTCCATGCTTCTAGTGATTTCTGGTATTCGTTGGCTTGGAAACACATCATTCCAATGTCTACCCCTGCCCTCACCTATTAATTCTCTCCCTTTGGCTGTATCTTCTTTCTTCTGTCTCTCATAAGGACATTAATCATTGGATTTAGGACCCATCTGGATCATCTAGAATGACCTCGTCTCAAGTTAAGTTAATTGCATCTGCAAAAACTCTCTTTCCAAACAAGTTACATGCATGGTGATGTGGATTATAATCTGGACATGTCTTTTGAGGGCCACATTTCAGCTCTTCACAGGGCTCTTTTTGTTCCCATACATCTGAGTGAGACTCCCCCTTCACTCTTCCACCACTCATTATGGAGGTACTGGCCTGATTCCCCCAACACTGAGCTACTACTCTGGGCCAAGACTCATTTTCTGCCTCAGCACCTGGCCCCTGACCTGGCCCACAGACACTCACAAGTAACCAGTAGATAAGTGGATGAAGCGGATGCTGCTTCCCACTGTGCTGAGAAAAAGAGGCTCTGAAGGGGACAAGACAGGCCTAAGGCCTTGCAATGAACTATGGAAGAACCAGGAGTCTGCTACCGGGATGATGGTCTGGGCTTTTTATCTTGACACCAATCATTCTGCCTGGGCTTGATCCAGAGTCACATTTGGAAAAATGTCTTCTCCTCACTGAGCAGGAAATGTGAAAGGTCAGCCATCTCCCTGGCTCATCAGTAGACTTCCCCAGCTCCCTGCTCCTTCCCCATTCTCATGACCAGCTCTTCCAACTCAGAATTCCACGAGGTGCTTCACCTGGGCAAAGTAGCTGGGGCAAAGTGGCTCCTACATCCTGGATTTCCAAAAGTCCTAGGGGTCCTGTGGGAACAGTCCTACAGGAGGCCAGCACTGTGTGAAAGCAGTGTCCCCATTGATATACCTCCTGGGAGGACAAGACACCCCATGGGGGGTGGTGAATCCCTGCCATGAACCTCTAGATATTACATAGAAGAGCAACTATCCCACATCCATCCCTGCACCCGACCCTCAGACATGGATATAAGACACACATCACAGGGAGGAGCCTTTGATGTGGAAATGGCCCCCACAACACAGCAACATGAGCAGAGTGTAATTAAACCTCAGGGCCCTGACATGTGACATCCCCACTCCACCTGCCTTTCCCTGCCAGGGAGTCGCTGTGGGAAGGAAGCAGCCTGGGAGGCACCTGGCATAGCACTCCCAAAGGGAGAGGGATGCACTAAACACACAGCTTTCAGCTTTCCTCTGTGACCCCTTAGGATCCAAGAAACAGTCTCATCTGCTCTGTGGGCATCATAAAAGTTACTCAAGAGACAGTGTGTACACATCTGTCCCCATGTTGCACACTCTAGGTTTTCTCTGAGTTGTGGAAACCACTCTTCAGTCTCACTAGAGGGCCTCTCTTGCCCTTGACATAAAGTCAACCAGGAGTGTCCTAAGCAGAAAGACAGAACAGGCGACATTTTACATCATCTCTGAACAGGAAAACTCAGGGTGGCCAAAACTACTTCCTTGGAATATTGTGAAAGGAGAGTGGAATACTGACCTTATAGGTCTATGTGGCAGGTGCATTCTTCAGCTTTCAGTCACTGTGACAAAATGCCTGAGGTAAAGAATTTAGAGGAGGAGAGCACTTTGGTTCCTGGTTTCAGAGATTCCAGTCCAAGGTCAACCAGCTTCATTGCTACAGAGAAGCTGAATGACACAGTGGGAGGCAATAAAATAGCAAGACTGCGCATGTCATGGCAGTAGGAAGCAAGGGACAGAAAGAAAGAGCCAAGGAGGAAGGGCAAGGGATCGGATTTGGTCTCCAAAGTCAACCCCCATGACCCAGTCCTTTCAATAAGGCCCCACCTCCTGTTTCCACCACTTCCCAGTAATGATTTGATGGTGATATTAGCATCGCCATGATCCAGCCATTTCCTCATAGCCCACCTGCAACCAAGCCACCACTATCTGGGGGTCCTACCATGCACCATGAAGAGCAGAAGGAGCTGACTGCAAAGGTCACAGCAGTGTGTGCCGTCTCTGTCTCCAGCAGCCCTCTCATGAGCTCATAGCTCTCACGCCAGTTTACAGAGATAAAACAAAGCAAAGAGGTTAAGGACTTGCCCAGGGGTGCATAGCTATTAAGCAGGAGGAGAGAATCAAAACATTGCTCTGCTTCTCTGCCAAGTGTCAGTTTCATTCTCTTTTTTAACCATGAGTTGAGCACTGCGCTGGTTGATGGCCGTTAGTTCGTCAAGGGGGTGACACGGGTTACCATGCAGGATGAGAAGAAGATGAAACCAGGCTTCAGGCTCTTCTCCCAGGCTGGGGGATGGATGCACATACCTAATTACAATGCAGAGAGAGAGAGAGAATAAGTCAGCTACTGAACAGCCTGCTGAGTGTCTGGAATGGCAGGACCAGGATGTGCCCAGAATACTGAGTGCCAAGCAGAGCGAGGCAGTGTGCAGTGTGGACAATGGCCAGGCAGGCAGGTGCCAGGGGTTATGGACAGGCTGGGGACTGTACGCCACAAAACCATGGTCAACAGGAAGCCACCCAAAGGTTTTGAGCGGGAGACATGCGGTCAAATTTGTGCATCTGGAAGATTGTTCTGGAAGTTGTGTGTGGGCCAAGGGTCAGCCTGGGTCAGGGAGATCTTTTGGGAGTTGAGAGGTGGCATGGGCCTGAGTAGCCAGTGTAGAAACAGCAGCGGAAATGGAGGAAGAAACTTGGAGATTGCTTCGTGATAAAAGCAGCAGGAGTGGCCAGGCCTCTGAGGCCCACTCAGGAAAGCAGGGAGGCTGGGAGAGTGCCTGGGTTCCTCAATGGAATTCTGACTGGAAGGGCCCCATTCCCAAGCTGGGATGGGGGAAAGCTGGTGGCATGGACACAAATGTCATGTGGAGACCTGGGACCATGGAGGGATGGAGAAGTCCAGTGGGGAGGGCCACGGCTCAGGGGAGAGGGATGAGCAGCTGGTGAGGACAGCTAGAAATGGAGGCCACCATCTTGGGAGAATTGTGAGGGAACCAAAGGAAAGACTTGGAGGAATAGAGGCTGTTAGGTGGAGGACCAGGGATGGAGAGCCCAGGAGGGAGCAGACAGGGCATGACAGAGGGTAGGAGACTTTCAGGATGGTCAGTGGGTCACACACCACAGAAATATGGTGAGGACAATGCAGTGCTGGACCGTGGTGGAGACTGGATTTGGCAGTAGTTGAGAGTGGATGTCAGGGAAAGGGGGCAGCAGTGATAGGATGTGGGGGAGGAAGCCTGGGGAGAGGGCGAGATCATTCTCAGCAACAAAAGACCAAGTGCATTCTCTGGATTCAGGAAAGGAAGCCTACCTGACGGACACATGGCCAGTGTAAGGTGACAAATGGTCATCTAAGACAAGGGCCCCAAGCACTTCAGCAGCAGGCTTCTGGGGGGACATTGAAGCACGACACCCCCCTGATGGAGCTTCTTCTAGGTGATGCCATCCTGGCCTCTCTGAGCAAACTGGAAGCCGTGACCCTCTCCGGCCTTGGCTTTCTCCTGCCCCTTCGCTCTAAGGCATCTTGGTGGTCGTCTAAGTGCTGGTCCCCCTGTACACCAGCTCCAGGAGGGTGGATGGCGTCTGTCTCGCTTTTCTCCGTCTCCAGCATACGGAAGGGCTGCGGGTGCTCAGGGGCACTGACTGATCTGAGCCAATGTGCAGCCATTGAAAGCCACCAGGAAGCGCCCTCTCGGCTTGGATCATGGCATCCGGTCCTGTCCTTTGAGTAGAAATAGCAAAATCAAGGGCAACTAATTAGACAAAAGAACCACAGCAGCCCTGAGATGACCTTTGCTTTGTTCTATTTTCATAGCCCAGAGATCTCTGGGAGCTGGCGGGGAAGTTACAGAGCAGGGGCAGACAACAAGTTTGTATCTTTGGTGATGTTTGGAGCCAAATCACCTGATCCAGAAGTAAGAGGAGAGGAAGAGACCAAACTGAGGAGCCAAAATCCATCCCTCAGCCTCCCAAAGCCCTTTCCTTGAGCATTCAAGGGAGAGAAAACTCTATGCCAGCAAACAAAGCTTTGAACCAGGAGCCCAGTGCGAAGTGTATCACCTGGAAATAGGCTGAGGCAGGCTTATCTCCTCGTTTTCTTTTTGCCTCTCTACCCTGGGGAAGCAGTGGCTTCATTTCCAGCTAAAACACACAACTGTGTCTCTCTAGGATGACAGAAAAGAGAAAGGATTTGCAGGGATTCATAAAGCTATTGACTTAGGGTGTTAGCTACAAACCCAGCATGGAGCTAGGCACCATGGTTAAATTGCTATGATTCTAGGTGATATTAACTGTGATTGGCAGATTCTGTGGCATGTTGCACAATGCCTGCTCAAAGATTGCCTGCCACAAGCACATGTGTGGGTGAGTACGCACGCACATGCACAATCAATCAGTTAATAATCACAACCTCGCTTAGGTTCTGCACCAAATGCAAACTGCTCGCTGCTCTCATTTCCTGTCTGGCCTCCCCCTCGCCTCACTTCCATCCTGCAGTAAAGGATCGTTTCTGTTTGTACGCTCTAGAATCCAACCCTGTCTTTGTTTGTTCCTCCTTGCCCTTTCTTTTATTCTGCTTTCTTCTCCTCCCTTCTGATTTTCAGCCACTCGTTTCTGGACTCTAAACCTCTCCCTCTTCTGAGCCTGCCCATCTGCCCTCCCCACCGCCCCCTCTGTCACCTCCCTTTCTCTCTTTTCTTCTTTGTGGCTTCTGCTCCCCTTTGTAACCTCTTTTCTTCCTCACCCCCTCTTTCCTCTTCTTTCCCTTCCCCTCTCACACAGCAATCCCCACCTCTCAAGGTCAACAAGCAACTCTGCCCAGATCTGCACTTGAAAGAGCTCACTTGGCTTTAATTGGGATCCCCTCAGAAGCCCTGACCCTAAGAAAACCCAGCACTCGGGAGCTGCCAATTTCCTCTCTATCTCATCACTTCCCTCCTCCATCCCTTTAAAAGCAAGAATCCAATAAAAGAGATTTAAAGTGGACATGAGGAGGAGGAGAGGACCGAAGACATCCTACCTCGCCTTCCTTTGCAGAGATGAGAAAACTGAGACTCCAGGAAGGATGTGACACACCACAGTCACGGAGCCAGTTAGAGACAGCCAGCAGCCAAATCCTGGCTCCCACACTCTGCCGTCCCTGGGCCTGGCCACTGAGGGACTCTAAGAGCGTTTAGAAGCTGCCTCTCAGGACCAGACTTTGCTTAGCCAAAAGTGTGGCCCATTTTCTCCAGATGTGCCCCAAGGCATCTTGGGAAGAAGCTACAGAGTTAAACAAAAACAAACGGTGAGCTTGGTAATTGCACACACTCCTATTTTCTTAACAAACCAACTGGAGCTTGTTAAGGGAGGCTTCTGAACGTAGACAGAAAGAACCTTGTCGTCACCCGTTAAATATGTCTAATTTTACACACTGTCATGTAGTGCTCCAGCCAGCTGGCTCTCCACAGAGGAGAGAGAATGATCACATCTCGGCCCGTTTCTCAGCACATAGGTATTTTTCGCAGGGAGGACTGGGGATGCTGCTTTAATTGTCTTGTGTTGGAAATCTTGCATACTTGGCATCTGCAGTCGACTTTTAATTTATCCCAGAGACCATCTGCCTGATACTGACATGGGCACTTTGTCTTACCTGAGTCCTCAGTTTCCCCAAATGTAACATGAGAGCAGACGAGAGTCTCCAAGGGTCTTTCCCATGCTAAGCACTGTTGTTCCTCAGACTCTCTCCATACTTGCCAAGACCTTAATAGCATCAAAACGCTGAGCAAAGTCTGGTTTTTGTTAGGGCTTTTGCTTACAGAGCCATCTTCCAAATCAAGAACTTTCCCAATGCTTTTTAATAAGCCTATACCTTAAAGAAAGCTGAAAATTAAAATATCGAACCTCTGGGTGCACTCTGCTCCCCATAATGAGATATGCATGCAGGACGTGCGTCCAATTCAAGGACTTTATACAAAGTTATCATAACTTAGCAGTCATAAGCTAATAGTCAGATGGAATTAATAACAGGAATGTGGCCATTTAAGCAGCGAGATGGCCCCGTGTCATGGAATTTTTGCAGCTCAACCCTCTTGAGTTTCTGTAAGCTAATAGCAATTAGCTCCTGAGTTAATGGCAGCTGCGGTCATAATGAGATTGGAATTGATCATTTGAAAGCAAGATCCCATAAGCTGGTCGTATGAGGCATTTCAGCTGCAAAGCACAGCCTTGACCCCATCTCCTCATACCTTTCGCCATGACCCCACATCTTCTTTGAGGCTTTCTGGACTCAGCACACATGCTCCTTTCTCAGGCCTCATGCAGCTCTGCAGGGCACCAGCAAAGAACATAAAGGTGGGCTGTACAGTGTGCAGGCTGGGAGCTCTGAGCTGCAAAGAACAGAGTCCTCTGATCTCACAGCATCCGCCCTTCCCTTGGCAGCTACCTCCTCAGCAGGTCCCATCCTTCTTAGCTTCAGGTGCTACCCCTCATTCTACCATTCCTCTGATCAAAACAATGCATTGACCGCTCTCAGCCTCAGTTTCCCCAACTGGAAAGTGAACACATTACCTATCTCATTGGCACATAGTTAAAGATGCAATAGACAAATGCTCAGGGAATGTCTGCCTTTCTGCACTGGTCAGTTCTTGCTGTGTAACAAGTCACTCCCAAGTAAGTGGCTTAAGATGATGATTATTCTATATAGCTCACGATTATGTGGGTCATAATTTTTCTGGTCTAGCTGTCTCTTCCATGTACCTGCAGCTGGCTAATGATTAAACAGACTACAAAGGCCTCACACGCATGCTAGGGGTTGGTAACCTGAGTCATAGGAGTGCCTGGGCCATGTGAAAGTCATCCTTTAGCCTAGGTTTACTCACAGAATGGGCTCAAGGGCCATCTGCCAGAAGGAAATTCCAAAATACAAGTGTTTTACAGCTCTCTGCTCTGTTACGGTTACTGTTGTCCCATTGGCCAAAAAAAGTCACATGGCCGAGGCTAGACTTACTCTACCTCCTGATAGACAAAAAGAGGAAAGAACCTGTGAGAAACCATCTTTCTACTCTATCGCATCTAATTTTCCTTTATGCCTTTTACTTGTCTGCATACTGTGTCTGGTAAATAAGAGGTGTTTGTTTAAAGCTGGGTGGTGCATGCCTGTAAATCTAGCACTCTGGGAAGCTAAAGCAGAAAAATTAGAAGTTTTAGCCCAGCCTAAGCCACTTAGTGAGATCTTGTCTCAAAATAAAAAAGGGATGCGAATGTAGCTCAGTATGAAGACCCTGGATTCAATATCTAGTAGACAGGAAAAAGAGAGAGAGAGACAAAGACAGAGACAAAGACTTTAACAAGTGGTTGTTGAATGGCTGAGTCAATGAGAATGGGAGAAACCAATCTTCTAAGATACAGCATGACTTATGCAAGACGTCACAGCAATTGGGCCACAGGAGAACTCAGAGTCCAGCATCCTTGTTTTCTCTTATGCAGATGAAGGAAGCAGCTACAATAAGAGATAAGGTTGAGCTTTCCAAAACACAAAGCACACCAGCGCTGCAGATCTGTTTGCTGTGCTTCTTTTCTGAGCGTCTGTTTCCTTCCTGTCCCTTGCCCTTCCCTTCGCTGTCTGAGAGGTGCTGGAAAGGGGTGTGCAGAGAGAGCACTTTGCCTAATGCTTCTCCGGGTGAAGCAGCTGTGGGGTGGGAAGGGGCTGCCTGTGACAAAGCTGCCCCTGTCCTTCTGTCCCTGGTCATACCTGGAAATTCAGTGTCTGAGTCGATAGGGAGATAAGCCTTGAGCCAGCTCTGATGGTCTGAACAAAAGGTGATTAAATTACTCAGGAATCAATTCCAGAGCTGTTTTCCTTTCTTATTTAAAGAGCACAAACTGTTTTCTCCTGAGGGTTAAAAAAAATCAGTATTAGAGTAAAACCTGAGCCTTGGACTATCCCGATCGGAGGCCCCAAACAAGCTTGGCGTCTCAGGGAACTGTGAGGAAACTGAGGCAGCGCTAACTGCACTTCTCCATCTGTCATCAGTGAACTAAGCAGAGGGCAGTTAGAGGGAAGAGCTCAGGTTTACCTGCACGTGTTTTCCCTTCTCCCCATATGACACAGGAGATTTGATCTGCAGGAATCTCAGGTCCCTTTTGTCTTGACCACACACCTCTGCCAGCCATGACTGGTGTTATCAGTCAGTATATTCCGTGTCATGCTGCAGTAACAAATAGCTCTCAGTGTCCCCACAGTAGGAAAGGCTTATTTCTCACTTGTGTTACAGACCCTTCCCGGCTACCGGAACCATTCTGTGCCATGTTCATTCCAACACAGGACCAAGAGAGAAGAATCTGTCTGAGACCTTGGCTGGTCTAACAGCCGAGGGAAAGCAGGGTCGAACTCCACAGCTCTTGACACTTCTGTTCAAAAGTAGCACACTCCACTTCTGCTCAGATTCATTGGCTAAATCAAATCAAATGACCCAGCCTAATGGAGTAGGGAGGAATAATCTTCCATGGAAAAGACCAGCGAATATTTTCAACAATAATATAATCTAACACATCTGGCCCGCGGTGCTGGGGTGTAGACGAGGGTGTGAGTTTTCCAGGGCTGGGTTGGAGTGAGGGGAGAATGAGACCCAGGGGTACCGTCGGGGATCTGGGGGGCCCTGCTGGCTCTGGCTCTGTCTACTTTAGTCTCCAGCAGAGGAAATTTTAACAGGCACTTCCATGAACTCAAGTTTCCAGACATTTGGGCTTGAAGCAGCCCCAAGAATTGCTGGAGGAAAGCCAGCAGCCTGGGCTGTCTGGCCCTATTCTGAGGAACAAATTGTCCCCTCCTCCCAAAGGTCACACAGGGCAGGGGACAGCGATCTGGTTAGGAAAGGCATGATGGGACCAAGTTCCCTAAAGATCCATGGGGCCTCCGAGAGTCTCCTGTAATTCAGAGTCAGAGCCCCATGCAATGCATCAGAGAGGCTCCAGCTCTGAGGATAGCACAGCCTGCATCTCGGGTCGGCCTCTTGGCTTGGCAGCCCTCTGCCCTTTGGTGGTGAGGCATCTGCTCCATGTGTCACTAATAGCTTCAGCGCAGCCTGCTTTTTCCAAGAGATGGAACACTGCATGCAAAACAATCCAAAGGAGTTTACCTTCTGCTTCCGAGGAGACTGATAAAGATGGTGGTGTCTCTCAAGTCTCTGACCACCCCATGTCTCAGGGGGACACAAAGGCAGAAGACTTGGCCTCCAACATTTGTAAAGGGCAGATGTGGGCAGGGGGATCAGATAGCCCCCAGGGAGAAGGATCTCTTAGCTCCATGAGAAACAACTATTTAACAACACCAGAACCACGTGGAAAATAGGGGCTGCCGAGAGAGATCATGGTCCCCACTGCAAGTATGTGTAAAGGACCCTTGACCTCTGCCTCCTGAGGATGCTCTAAATGATGTGAGTGATCATGGAAGTTGGGGATGCTTGTGGATCAAAGATGTTTAGCACCACATGAGATCTATCCAATTCAGAGGCATGATAATAGGACCTTACAGATGATCCCACAAAAAATCATGTGGCCTCAAGAGTCGTAGCCGCCCTTGTCCAACCTCATATGAGGACTTCTAAGGTTCCTTCCTTCAACAGTCCAGAGGCTCACATGGTGGTTCAGACCTGGCCTCCTTAGCATTTCCTGCAGGGCTTCTACAAATGCAGCAAGTGCTTAGACTGTTGGCTTTCCATCCCAGGAGACAGGATGCTGTGTTAGCTCTATCCAGTCCTATGAGATTCTTAGGAAGTATGCTGCCTCCGATGGTAGAGAAGAAATGATACACAGATGTCTAAGCCACTAGACTGTCCTCAGGGGAAGACAGTAGCAGCACTGTGTGTTTGCAGGAAAGGACGGCAAGTAGACCGTGTCACTGTCTGAAACAGACTGGGCATGGGATAGAACTTGGGGCTGGGCTTTTCCTGATGACCACTTCCTTGATCTTATAGCAGTGTGGTTCAATCCTCCCCCTGCTCTCACATCATCTTCTACATTGTCGTCATCTTCTCCCTCACAATGACAATTGTTGGGGTCTTCTGGAGGACTGTCAAGCTCCCTTTCTCTTGAGGCCTCCTAATGGTCCATAGGCAGCCGAAGTCCTCTTCTGGGTGTGACAAATACAACTTTAGCTCAAGGGGGTGACAGAGACTTGTTCCTTCAAATCCTGGCCCTAACACTGGGGCGTGGGAGGCTGGGGCAGGGTGAGGAGTGTCCTCTCAAAGGATAGCCCTTTGTCCACAGTTGCAGATGGAGCCACCAGGGGACTGTACCATAGCCTGGGCTGATTGGCTGAGTGGATGGTTAGTGTGCAGCTCAGGGGAGCAGACAAAACCACCCTCTCACTGCCGCCTTTGTGTGATTGCCCCACATCTGGAGGCTCCCGCTTAGCCAGTCCAGGCCCGGACATGCCCCGAGGGATGTCTCCCATGAGTGATGTGCTGATGTCCCTCCTGACAACATGTTGGTCTTAGTGCTGTGCTGGGACTCCTGGGCACATCCGAGCATTTCCCCTGGGTGGGAACACTGCTGCGTGGCTTTCTGCTTGGTCCCCACAGGAAGCCCAGAGGAAGGAGAATTTCCTGTCCAGTTTGCAAAGGAAGACACTGAGACTCGGGCCAAGAATTGCACGGGGTCACCAAGGATCTGTAAGCACTGTTCTTCCTCAAGGTGAGGGGTGAGATCCAGCCAGTTCCTCTGCAGAGCTACAGGGACACCAGACGCTCAGATGGTGCTCCTGGCACACAGCTGCCCACAGGGTTGGGTCCTGAGACTCAAATGCAGACAGTAAACCACAAGGTCTCAATGCCACTGAGGTCTGGGGACATCCACACTTCATGGTCCTTGTCAACCTGGCCTGGCCCAGTCTACTGTGAGGGACCTGCATGACAAACTCACCCTTTTTAAACATGGAGATTGAGGGATGAGAGAAAGGCCTGAGGAGTACAGCCTATGAACTGTACGTGCTTGAGTGGATGGGAAAGACCAAGGCTTTGTTCCATTCTGGCAGCTAAACTGCTAAACAGACTTTAGCCTGTCATTCTGTGGGTCTCAGTTTCCCCACCTGTGCAATTGGGTCTGCAGGGCTTGGGGCTAGAATTTCCCTAAGCTCCAAATACTCGGGCACCTTCCTCATGAGCCCATTTAGACAGAGGGACCTCAGCAGCTGGGGAGCAGGGTGGAAATAAATGTCCTCAACCCTGCTCAGGCTGCCCTGTTGGCCCTGGGCCTCCATCTTTGGATCATTGACTACCCATAGGTACTGTGGGAAGCTCTTTATGGACCTGGCTATATTTAATCCTCAACCTCCTCACAGGAAGACTTTCTATTTTCATTTGACATGGAGAAGCCTGAGGTTCAGCAAGGCTGAGTGATCCACCCTGGGTCACACAGCCTAGAAATGGCGGAGCTGGGACTCTGAGGCAGGTGGCAGGCTGCAAATCTGCTGGGCTGTGCAGACTCCTGAGCACCTCAGCGTCCCAGCTAATCATTGACAATGTTCCTCCCAGAGGATGTGTGCAACCGAGCTCTCTCTCTCCTTTCCTGTGAGCCTGCCATGAATCAGGAGAGGCAGAGGAACAAAATAAACAGAGATGGATTGGAGCAGAGGGCTTCAAGTGGAATCATTTTGCAAAGCTGCCTTTTTTCTGCAAGCTGCCCCTCTTAGGAGCTTCAAAGAGAAACCCGCACCCTCGCAGGATCTTTCGACTGAGCCAAAAGCCATTTATCTGGAATATTAATATGCCAGCAGCTGCCTGTGATGGTGCCTGCGCTGATCACACACTCCCGGCAATGATCCCTCCTGGGAAAGCTCCTGAGGCTCTGGGAAGCTAATGGGCCCCCTGGGGCACATTCTACTTACCTTTTGTTTGGCTTTCCCAGGGCTTCCTGCAGACTGCCAGCCAAGCATGTCCCAGACAGGGACCTCTGGGGTAGGACAGGGCCACAACTATAGAGCCACACCCACCCCACCACCGGGGACTGCTCCTCCATGCTCAGGGTGTGCTGCTTGGGAAAGAGAAATAAAAAGACACTCAAGAGCCAACGTGCACAGTACAGATGCACCTGGGAGGGTTATGGCCTGCTGACCTGATCGTAAGTCAAAAATACTGTAAGTTGAAAGTGCATTTAATGTACTTGACTTTTACCAAACAACCTTACTCAGCCTAACCTACCTCAAATATAATGCCTACATTAGCCTGCAGTTGGGCTTTGCTAGACAATATCCAACCTAATATTTCCAGCCCAGGAATAGATCAAAATTCCCTAGCTGGAGCAGATTGCAGCTGAATGTGTTTTGCTTTTGTTCTATGATGCACACAGCTGGAAAAACAGTAAGTCAAACCATCATAAGATGGACACTTTCCATACCTCTAATATTAGAGGCTAGGGACTCCTCACCCATCCCTTGGGGTAAAGAACACTGACCTCAGGGTGGGCGACTGGGTTTCAGCTTGGCCTCAGCCACCCCAAGTGAAAACCATACAAGTGAAAACTGCACTTCTTGGACTTGTTGCTTTCACTCTAAGGGTCTTTTAGGTAGAAAATAGTACTGCGGAGGAGCCCTAGGCAGATAGTCTGAGGCCCTGAGTTCGAGTCCTAACTCTGGCACATAGCCTTTGTCAGGTATTGTGTCATAGATTTGTTGTGACACAAACAGAATTGAGATTACCCCTGCAAGCATCTTCAGGGTAGCCTCAGAGGACATTTGCTGAAGTCAAAGCTGGGGTTTCCTTCACTCCCTGAAGCCAGTACAAAAACGTCAGCCAGAGGTGACCCTCTCAGCTCCAAGATCTCACTTCAGAGTGCTAGTGGCTTTTATTAATTGCTGTCAACTGTGATGAAAGGACAATTGCAGAAACGTCATGGGGCAAGACATCTCCTGGTATGTCAATGTCCCGTGCTCCCTGTAGTCAGAGATCCCATGGCAGAACTTCAGGGTACCAACTTGCAATCACACAGCTCCCAACTTTTAGTTTGGTTCTTGTCACATAATAGGTCTCACTAATAGCCTATTTTCCTTTTTTATGTTTTTTAGTTGCATGATGCTAAGGACCATGCTGTGAGATGGGATTGTTTCATCCAGGGAGTTCAGGCAACTCATGCAAGGTCACAAAGGTATTCAGTTGCACAGGTGGAAGCTTAAACCAGACAATGTAGCTTGAGTTTGTTTCTTGACCACTAGCCCAATGGTTCTCAAACTCCAGTGAAATCAGAATGGTCCAGCAGAATGTTCAAATGCACACCACTGGGCCCCACCCCCAGAGCTGCTGATTTCCTGGGGCTGGGCAGCATGGAGCCCAACACATTCTCTGGTGAGAGTATTCTAGGGACCCCACTTTGAGAACGTCTGCTTTATCCCTTGCTGCCTCCAAGTTAGAGGAAAAGCAGATGCAATATGAACCCCCAGATCTCTTGGGGCTCCGAGATTCCTGCCTTCCTCAATCGATTACACACAGAAAATACTCCCCCAGGTTGCTAATAACAATTATACGCTGAAAAGGGGGGTGAGACCCATGGGCAAGCATGTGTGAAAAATTTGGGTTCAATAAATTTAAATATGTTTCATTACTGGTTTTCTGCTTTGTGTCTGTTTATGTAAAATCCAAATGTGCTCTGTGACATAACTCAGGAAGTATGCTAAACATACCTGGCCTCAATAGCCCTGTTCATGTGTCAGCACAGGGAGCAGTGCTCTGGGGAGCACGCTGGGGAAACGCTGGCCAGGCTTCTTAACACTCCTAGTGTGGGGCGGCTTGGGAGGCTGTGCGTGGAAGGCCCAAGCCCAGGCTGCTTCTCTTAGTTTCACTTAGACAGACTGCCTGTGAGAAACCTGTAAGTGACTTAGAACTCACATGGAGCGCACAAAACAGAGACTTCACCTCTCTTCTCTGGTCCAGTTCAGTGATCTTTCTATGTACAATTTCTACAAGTCCTCCAAACAAGCAGATGTATTGCTGGAGACTCCAGGCAAAATAATAGGGTTGCATGGTGTAACTCCATATGCCCCTGTTGGGATTTGTTCAGCAAAGGTTTCTGTATTGGCAGCTTGCTTCTCAGTGTAGTGGTGTTTGGAGATGATGTGAGACTCTAAGAGCTGGGTTCTAATGGGAAGTAATGAAGTCACTGGGGGACCCTGCCCTGGGAAGGGGTTGAAACAGTTCTTTGGGACCTTGAGTGACAGCAACCGTTTTAAAGGAGATCCTGGTCCCTCTTCTTATCTTGCTTCCTGTCTCGCCAGGTGATCCCTCCCTCTCCTGGTGTTCTCACCAGTGTGCTCCCATCTGCCATGAGACTTTTGCCAGAACCAAGCAGAAATCAGTGCCTATCTTGGAACCTAAAATAGCTGTGAGCTAAACAAACCTCTTTTAATTATGAAGTTCTCAGTCTCAAGCATTTCGTTACAGTAGCCGAAAAATGAGCTAATTTTTAAATTTTCCATACACTATCTCAACTCCTAGCAATTGCAAGTGCATGGACCTTTCCTCTCTATGGAAGAGGAAAAAATAGTGTTTTTCTCAAGCGCTGGGGAAAGAATGAACTATTTTCAGAAGTCAGATGAGACGTGTGCTGCTCTAGTGCCTGGGTAGGCAGTGGGAGAACAAAGACTAGTGAAGCATGACGTGGGCCTCCAGGCACGTGTGGTGCAGTGGTGTGGGCGGGGGACGCCACCGACATGCGGTCTGTGTCAAGGTAGGTTGCACCAGGACAATGAGCTGAGCATTTGGAGGGTGGGAGCCGCTTCTTGCTAGGATCAAGGAGTCATGTCAATAGACAGATGGTGCTCTGAGGAGGAAATGGCTCCCCGCCCCACCTAATCCAATCACACTCCTCCTCCCGAGCTCCAGAGCACAGGGGTCAGTGAGCAGCAAGATCTGCAAATTGTGAGCAAGTCCCCAAGGTCTGACAGAGAGCGCAGAATTTCATTTCCTCTCTAATCCAAGCCGGAGTTTGAGTCTGAGCAGCTGAGAAGACCAAGGGGAAAAATCAAGCTTAACCCCTGGCAGTGCCAGCAGAAGGATCTCATGGGCCAGGCGGAGCATTCCTGGGGGAACCTACCAAGGCGTTGCACGGGAACCAAGGAGGTAGTCTTGGTCCTGAAGAGAAAATGGAAAGCAAAGAGCCACCTACTGGGCACCTCAGCAGGGATTCTGACACTTTGGAGCTTTGGCTGGGACTGAAGGATGTGTTTTCAACATGACCATGCCATGGCCGCTGGTGGGAGGCTTCATCCCATGCTGGATGGTACAGGACACCTCCATCCACACCATGAGGATGTGTCGCTAGGCTGCTTAAGTCCTCACAACACAGCAGCTGCTTCCTCTGCCACCAGTGACCCAAAAAGAGAAAGCAAGGAGGGAGCTACATTGTTTCTCATAGCTTCAAAAGTCACCTGCAGTCTAACATTCTGGTCATTAGAATCAAACTGATCAAACCCAGCCCACTCACAGGAGTGGAATTAAGCTCTGCTTCCTAAAAGAAGGAATATCATGGGATTATTGGACTAATTTGAAAACTATCACACCAACTGACTTTACAAATGAATCAAAGCAGAGACTGTTGCAGAAAGAGAGAGATCTATATATGATTAAATTTAAGTAGATAATTATAGTTTCTTGGAATGTGCAATGAAAGTGTTAAATAGTGATCTTGAGTCAGACATGACAGAGTATTGGAGGAAAACCTAGTAACAGTCTGAAACTAATTATAATAAAACTATTTTGGGAAAAACTAGAACTTGGAGGGGCATGGGGAGAGAACTTACCATAAAAGAAATTTAAAATCCATACAATATTGGAGTAGAGAGGAAGCAGGAGCAGAAACAGTTGGTATTTTGTTTTCCTATAATAGAGAAGCATATTTTTAATTATACGTGTAAGAAAACAGGAGGAAATTATTGTGGAATAGAAAAATAGAGTGAAATATAAGGAAAAGAGAAGAATCACAATAAAATGCTCTAAATAGTAAACATAAAGCCAACTGTAAGAAGCAAAATCACACAAAACTGTTGTTACACTAAAAGCAAATGGACTAAATTTTTCTATTAAAAGATAAGGAGCTTTCCAATTGGCTTTAAAATCAATGAGAGGAGAGGAAAATGTTATGATAGGAAAACACTAAGTAAAGATGAAAATAAAGCAAAACAGGATGCAAGTGGAGAGATTTTCTGTGACACATTTGAGGGCCCAGGGCTCTGGCGAGGGACTGTACTGCCCCTTGCCCTGCCCTACAATAAGTGCTAAAAGTGAGCATATAGCCAAGAAAACATGCTAACTGAATACTTGCTGTTGTTATAAAAAGATTTCCCAGAAGTCAACTTGACAGCAGAGTCACAGAAAAATGCTTATTTTATTTATTTGAATCTCAACTTCAGAGAGTCTGTGAAAATGTTGTTTGAATTTCTGTGCGAGGCAACTTGCTGGGATTGAGTGTTTGATTCATTTCTTCAAACAGCAGGTAGTTCCTGCTGGGAGCCTCCTGTGGACCAAAAAGTCGTCATAAGATTCCTCTTGCATTGTTCCCTTTTCTGTACTCCAGTAATGGAAAAAGTAGTGGCTGTTCGTAGGAATGGTGACAGGCCAGGACTAGGGTGTTCTGAAGGTGTGCTGGTGAGGTTTTAAGCGTCTTAGAGACTTGAGGTGCACATTTCTATTGTTGAGGATAGCTTCACTTCCAGTTTTTTCTAAGCCACCAGAAAGACTCAGAATCTCAGTGTGTTATTCATAGGTATTTGTTTTGCATGTACTGAGTGCTGGGCACTGCAGCAGGCTCTGTGGATACAGAAGCCAATGAA
Source organism: Cavia porcellus (assembly GCF_034190915.1). Lineage (NCBI taxonomy): Eukaryota > Metazoa > Chordata > Mammalia > Rodentia > Caviidae > Cavia > Cavia porcellus. Next base: position 35,629,273 of record NW_026947511.1, on the reverse strand, counting down.
TCGGAGAAAGCCACTGTCCTCATGAAGTAGGAATTCTTGTGGAGACAACAGAAAATACACTTCAGTGGTTAAGTGCTACAAAGGAAATTAAGAAGGACGGGAATCCAGGGCATATGTAGTGTTTTAATCCATCAAACTGTGGGCTCGCTGAGTGTAGGTAGAGTCAACGACTCATCCATCTCTATGCCTGTACAGTCTCAACTCAGATGTCCATGATGTGTGATTGATCATACAAAGAAGCACATGGAGGTAAAGAATAAGGTTAGCAATAGATGTGTGCTTATTCTTAATGCAGCTCATGAGGTAAGAGGGAGCAATAAAGATTTTTGGACCGGTGACTAGTGAGATTGAATGTGTTTTCAGGAGATTTTATTCATCCACAGCATATAGGTCTGATGAGAGTTGGTGGGAGAGGCTTGAAGGAGAGGAACACCAACCCTTGAGCACTGGTGCCCAACAGAACCTTCTGTGATGATAGCAATGCTCTGCTGTGCTACTGGCCAATATGTACCCAGCTCTAATCCCTAAATACTTGAAATGTGGAGAAAGTGATGCTATCAGTCAGTTTTCCATCACTATAATGAAATAACTGACCCAAGGTGTTTATGAAGAAAAGAGATTTATGTAACTTGCAGTTTGGAAGTCCAAGCAATATAATGTCAGCTGAGTGACAAGGGTTACCTCTTAGCTGTGTCATCCTATGATGGATAGCAATGGCAGGAGGAAACAAGACTCCATCATGAGTCAGTACTAGAGAGGATAGGAAGGACTGGGCTAGATCCTTTTATACAAGCCCTCTTGGACAGCTGAAGGAGTCCCAGGAGGACTTCCACCCAAGGGCATCCTCTATGAGCTAGAGGCCTCTCCCTAGGACCCACTTCAGAAAGCACCCGGTAGCATCACCTGGGAATCAAGACACTAATACATGGCCCAGTGTGTGTGTGTGTGGGGGGGGTACATTTAGACCTTACCCAAACCCTAGCAGTGACCTGGGAGCTAAACCTTTTCAAAACTTTACTTCAATAAATGTAAGTAGCTGTGTATGGCTAGTGGCTACATTTGGGCAAGGTGGCTCTGGGGTCGTGCAAGCTGGAGATGATGAAGCCCTGACACTGGGTGCGGATGGTGCAATCAGAATGGGAACCCAGGAAGGAAGAATGCTGGGTTAGATTTAAAATCATAGCAAGTCACTGAACCCCTCTGAGCCTCCATGTCTTCCCTTGAAAATCAGAGCCAATGGTACTTACCTGCCGTGTTTGCCAAGTCACCTTGCAAACTACAAAAGAGAGCCATTATCTATCAAGGGCTCTGTGATCAGTATTTAAATCCCAGTTGCACTAGAAGTTTAATTGTATGGTCTTCTTACTGGGCAATTTGAAGGTATCTATGTATCTGTTTTATCTATTTATCCATCCATATGTGTGTGTGTATGTCTCTGCCTACAGGCCTATGCAAATCCATATATATCCCTACTGATATGTTGTCATACCTTTAAAAAGTTGATAGACATTGATATAGCAAGTCTCCTTCTTTCAATATATCTTGAACAGATAATCAGACACAGAGGCAAAAATGCAGTCAGATAGACACTTGTGAAATTATTATTCATGGTGACAAAGTTAAGGGCAACCTGAATATTCAACCAGCTATATATTACCTCAATAAAGAATATCTTGGCCTGATATTAGGATATATACACTAATAAAAGTGGAGATGTCAAATAATATTTAATAAAATGCTCATGGCATATTACTGCTAATTATATAGCTCTGCGCACTGACACAGGGCTGAAAGGAAAGCCAGTGAATTGTCAGCAGTAGATATCATTAGGTGATGTGATTACAATTCACGTTTTATTTTTTCCTGCATCTTTTCATATTTTACAAGTTCCCCTGATGAGCTTGCATTGTTTACTTCTGTAATAAGGGAGGGTGTGGGGGTGGGAAAGGTTATTTTTAAATGAGAGAAAGTAATGTTTTATTTTAAGAAGATATTCTTTTTGAAATAAATAGCACCACCCGGAGCTCCAAATATTGACATCAGTTTTCCAAAGTAGGAGCCCAAGGGCCTGAGTCCCGGAAACAACTGAAGGTTCCAGAGGTCCAGAGTATTTGGCACCAGTGGCCTGGACCAGCTCCTGGCCTTCAGGTGGGTCATGTCTACAAGTTTCTGGCCCTAAGCATTGGGGCTGAAGTAGGGAACAGACAGACCTCTGTGCATCCTGTTCTACTGGTCACTACCTTCAGCATCATTCCTGGCATGCCCCTCTCTTACTTCCTAGGCCCTGCCCTTCACTGCCTAGGTCTCTCCTGGCCTCAGTCTCCCTTTAAGTTCCCAGCATCCCTCCATCTCTGCCTGCTCCCCAGGCAGATCTGCCTCCCTGTCCTCTGCCCTCTCCTGCCACAGCAGGCTGCTGTGCTTGGCAGGGTGCTGAAGGTGATGGGCTGTGGCATGTGGGAGGCTCAGGAGCTGTGACTGTTACCGGGAACCGCTTTTCTCACATGTCACGGATCAGAGGAGGATGTCTTCACTTCCTTCTGCCTGGGACCAGCAAATGCCACATAGATCCCCACTCCACCCCCAAGTGCAAATAGCAGGCAGGAGACTTCCTGAAAGCTGTCCTGGGAACGTGCAAAATCATGCAGTGGACAGCAAAAGAGCCATATTATGCGTTCTGATAAGCTGAGAAGTCGACCTCATGCTCCCCTGCAGGGACGTCCACCCTGAGTGTTCCGTGCTAAAAGCATTCCTTGAGCCAAGAGTAGCAGACCTGGTCAGGAAGCTGAGACCCTGCTAAGGACACTTTGGAATGTAAGGTCCTAGAAAGGAGGCCAACAGGGCACAGCAGGCCTGGGGTGGAGGAAACTTCACATCTGGGCTCAGCTGCCTCCTCTTCTACTGCTAAAAGCTCAAATCTATCCATACAGGGACTCCCAGGACCATGGCCCCAGCTGCCAAGCTCCCATCAGTGGCCAGGTGGCGGGCTGGGGATGCAGTGGAGCTTGGGCTGCTATACTTGATGGTCAGGGAAGAGGAGTGTTGCTGAATGGTATGTGGAGTTGGTGTGGGCTGGTAGGGAGGGCAGTGCAGTGGGCAGTGACCTGTTCTGGGATAATTATGCTTGGCGACAAGTAGCATCATTGGGCAGCAGCCTAGAATGAAAAGTTCAGAATAGGTAGCTCAGGTCCCTGAGGTCATCAAAGGCCAGTGGCCCTTTGCTACAGATCTGGATCTTAGCACCTACTCTGGCTGATTCCATTTTTACCAACCTTCCTATCTTCCTAAACATCTCTGGTTTTGGACACAAATTCCTCTGTAGACTCCCCTAATGGATAAGGTCATGAATCTATGGGGACCCCTTCTTCCAGGACAATGCCCCCAGCCCCTATATTGGGAAACATTGGGCTTGAATATGTGGGGGCAGGGGCGGAGAGGACAGTCTGCTGCAGAATCCTGGGCCAGAAAAGAAAACTCCAGTTTGCCAGAGCTTCAAAGCTCCGTGGCTCTGCAGCCCTGTGATGTGGCCCCCTCCCTCAGCGCCTTGCCACGGTGCATAGTTGGGGGCAAAGGACCAGCTCTCTAGAAAGAGTTGTCGTCTGTTCCAACCTTTGTTAGTTGGCTGTGAAATGAAAGCAGCCTGGGTTGTAGGATCAAAGTGGGGCTGAAGGTAGAGGATTTGCCCCAGGCAGAGAGCCCACATGTGTCTGTCGATTTGAATTCTAAAAGGATGGGTTGGGAGGCTTCTAGGTCTAATAGGGAAGATGATGCTTTGGGCTCCCAGGCTGGGGCAGAGCCGCCACCCTAACACGACCATCCTTTGGGAGGTTTTGGGAACAATGGTATTGGTAAAATCAGCTCTTAATTTATTAAGCAAGTGTTTTAGACACTCACTGCTCTGATAACAATGCAGATAGGAAATACAGAGAATTTGTTGGGTGAAATGAATAAAACAATCACCACTGTGGTGACTACATAGAGTGTAACATGTCAAATCATCTGGGATGTGGAATTTGGGGCTGGAAGGGGACACGTAGTGGCTCAGCCCAGACTGAGAGAGAGGAAGAGAGACAGAGTCCAATGTAGACAGCTCTCTGACCACCCCTGAGCCATCCTCAGGCCAGCAGATGGCGGCTGTGGGGAGCAAAACTTTACCTTCACATACCTGGCCCACAGCAGCATCAGGATAAGGGGCCAACATCTGGTCTCCTTGTCCCCATTGTCTTCAAAGACAGCACAGAAGCAAACTCATGAGCTTGAGCTGCTCGGCATTTACCTTGGCAGTATCAGTGATACCAGAATGCCAGGGTTGTGACCACGCTGACAAGGAATGCAACTGTGGATGAAAGAGGTCAAATGCAAGCAAAGTTATTTTTGAAAATTTATTTAAAAGATATAAAGGCAAAGAAGTAGAAGTGCCTCTAAATGGGAGGGGTGATGAATGTTATGGTCAGGGGTTTGTAAGGAGAACGAGACAATACGGGGCACGTAATTCACAGTGTTATTTTGTAATAGTCACCCAAGAGTTAAATACAAGAAGTACAGCCAATCTGTCCACACTAAGACCCTAAGAGTCCTGCTGAGTGCCTGGATCTCATGGCAATTTCCTGCATGAGTCTAGCTGAAGACCTAGAGCCCATGACAATGCTCCCCACAAGTCCAGCGAGGGGCCTAGAGCCCAAGATAATATCTCATGCAAGTCTGTTTCATGAATCTGTGCTGGGAAAGCCCAAAGGTCAGTGTTGGGAAGCTAGAAAGTCTGTGCCAGCAGGATGAAGGATCTGTGCCAGTAGGCTGAGGACTATGCATTGGAGCCAGGAAGCGATGCTCAAAATAAGGACCAGGGCTCCCCCCAAAAAAGCATTGCAGCTATTTTCAGTGACAACAAAGTCCCTAGCTCCTCCATTGATAAGTTCATATCAGAAAGCCAGTATGATAAGCTTCTTCTGGGGGTTGAACAGCACACCATCTTCCCCTCTGGAGCCAGGAAGTGGTAATGTAAGGACCAGAGCTCCGCTAAAGTGAACCTTAGCCATTCTTACTGACAAGATCCCAAGCTCCTCTAATGATGAGAACAGCCAAGTTCATATCTGGAAAGAAACCCGACAAGTTCCTCTAGGAGAACCAATGGTAACAGAAAACCCAACAACACTTCTTCCTCTCCAGTTCTCCTGTTTAGCTTGGCAACAATCCTCAGGTGGGCCACCCACACTCAGCACCATACTGATTCATGTCAGTTGGTATTAAGTTGACCACCAGTATCAATCCACCACAGTTAGATACTCAGGAAAGCTGTTTGTCTAGGTGTTTATAAGGGATCTAAAAGGGGGCTCAAACATGGTGTAGCAATATGATCTCTACCCTATGTGAGGTAGGTTCAGTCTACGTAACATTTGGGCAGTGCCTATGTGGGGCCCATGAGTTCTTGAGCCAATGACCTGCATGATCATGCTCCAGACACTGAAGGACACCTGAGAGATGATTCTACAAGGTCTCAGAAGGGTAGCGAATCAGCAGTCTCCATTTTGGGATTCCTGACTCCATTTCGGAGCTATTGTCCATAGTGCCTAATAGAATTTTAACTTTTGTTGTATAAGGACAGATGTCTAGGAAGAGATGACACTGTCACGCCTTGGGGAGTTGGCAGCATCCTGGCAATGAATAGACAGTTCTTGAGGTCTTTTGTGGTCACCTAGACTCTGAGAATCCATCCAAGCATTCTTGGAAGCAGACGCTGACAGTGAGAGCTGACATCACTCATTTAAAAACTGATTAACCTTCTTCAGACTGCAACCTCTGTGTCTCTCCAACCTCTGATTGCAAGAATGGAAAATAACACTTCACTGGGTTGTTGTGAAGGCTAAGTACTATTACGTAAGCTACCTAGAACAGTCCTAGAGCAAGAGAAGCCCTTACTAGAAGTGATTTGCTATTAACTCTCACAACAGGCTGTGAAAGAGTTCCCAGGGCAGTATACTCAGTCACTCAGGGAGCAGATTCAAAGCAGAGACCCTGGGTTCCAGCTCCCAGGGAGGCCAGTTTAGTGGCAAAAAGATGTGGCCAAGCATTGGGATTTTTAACAAACATCTGCATCTAGGTGTAGTGCAAAAATTGCAACAAACCTAATTTTGTAGCTATTAATTGGCTTAAATTGCAACTCAAGAATTGGGCGGCAGCCTAGGGCCAAATTATGTAGTGCCATCACATCGACAGTTTATATTTACAGCCAGAATAAGGGAAATGACATACAGGAAACACAAGTGAGGCCCAGAGAATGGTTACAATTCGTTTCTCTTTTTTTGGATAAGGCTGAGACTGCTAGCCTCCTGTGATGGACGGAAGCCCTACTGCAGAGATTGGCGGAGACTCAGCTATTTGTTACAAAGGCAAATTCCTCAGCTGAGCTTTTTGTTGGCTTAGGGACTCAGTTAGCTTGCAAGTCATTGCATAAGGACTCAATTTTCAGAAGCATTCTCAGGTCAAACTTAGCTTGATTTTACAGTGTCTAGACACCCCGTGTCTAACTTGAATCTAATGCAGGCAGCTTTCTGAACACATTTGAAACATTTGGGTCCACACCTATCTGTGTATTATTGTGTCCCACTGGCCTTGCAAGATGGAAGACCAGGAGGCCAGAGGCCAGATGGACAGCTACATGCATCCCACAGAGCTTCCCAAGGGAGAAAAAATGCTACATTATATGGCCATCCATCCACTGAAAGAGAAAATTTGGTTGCAAAGACTGTAACTAATTTCTGAGGACCAGAACTCTTAGAAAGGAAATTCTCAGATTTCAGAATTACTAAATATATAAAACCCAATGCTATTCTGGCTTCTTTTGCAAACTGGCTCTTGATGAGACTATTTCAATCCCTGTACAGAGACTGTATTTAAGATCGTGATGCAAAACTTTTAGAGCTTTCAATGATTCAAATAACTGACTGTGGCACACACGCCATAGGTTTGCTACCACTGCTCTAAGAGATCACACAAATCCATCTTATGAGTCCAGTGCTAGGGAAAATGTGTTATTCCTCTTGACCAATGTCACTATCCCACTGGGGCAGATTATTTCTCCCAAGACGGTCACCAGCATTCCATGCTCTCTTCTAAAATCCAGCATTATCATCCACCCAAGTCAGGAAGTAGGGATCTTGAATCTGGAGGGTCTCCTCACTGGTATGATACTGAAAAGCTGACTGGCTTAACACTGGTCCAGTTCTGGGGTTCACTGACTTTGTGGCTACCACTTTCTTCCTAAAATTAGCCAGTTGTCCCATGAAAAGTAAAAATACCCTCAGACCATCACATCTGAAAAGCCCCAATCCCAAAGGTCTTGGAAAATGAGAAATCAGAAGCCAAACATTAATGAAACAACAGGTGTATGGCTAAACAATCCATCCCCAGAGTTGCTCCTCCACTTCCAGTCGCTCCCGTTGACACCAAGTATACCAGATGTGAGCTGCCTAACGGTCCCTCCACAATTTCGTAACCTTTCAAATCATGAGAAAAGTGAAATGACCATCCCAACCCACTATTTTGGGGGGCATTTTATTTTGCAACAATAGATTCCCAAAACGCGTGCTGTGATAATAACTGACCATATTTTCCTGTTTTCCTTTGTTGCTGGAAATCTCATAGGTCATTTTCCAATTCATCTGTAGCAGCTCTCCCTGACTTACCTCCTTATTGTACGCATATAATATCTGACTTTTTAAAAACCCTGCTAATTACATTAGATTGGTGTCTTTTCTTATTTCAGACTCTTTTTGAGAGGAAAGAAGAAAACTGAAAAATAAAAGGATGTTGGGATTTTCTTTCTTGATTCATCCTCATTAAAATTTCTCACTTATCAAAGTTCTGCTTAACTTCCAAAGGCTGGAATAGGTGCATAACCTTGCACGGTCACCTACTGGTCACTTTTGTACCACCATTGGTCTGTGTCTTTCTCATTCCTTCTCCTTCACTCTAGCTTTCTTACAATTACCTCTCATTACTCAACTTCCATCGATACAAGTGGTTTCTCGCAGAGCCTGAATGATCCAGAGACACCGAGTTCTGCTGGAGGAAGTTGAGGTTAGATAACTGGAGAGATATTTTTGATCAAGGGCAGGATCCTGGAAAAGTAATAGCTGAGAATAGACCTACCTGCAAGTCAATTTCTTCGTGCCTTTTGGGGAAGTCCCCAAAGCAGACACGATCATAGCTCTAAAGTCCTAGAAAGTCACCTACAGCCCTCCCCCCATCCCTGGTATGGAGTCTTTGAAGCTGTATGTAGTTTGAAAATCAAACCATTCTGGACTTTATAAAGGAACCACCCCTTCAACTCATGGAACCCAACTCTCCCTTTGGGAGCTGAAGTATCGCCGTGTAATCAAACACATAAACATTTCCATTGGAAAAAAATACGACTGCTTGCAATAACAACTTGAAATTGTTTGACACCAGTTCAGGACAGATATTATTGCCAAGTGAGTTACGAAAAATGCCATACTAAATATCTTGCTTGTATTTACCTTATTATTTTATAATAGTCCCCAAGAGATTAATACTATTATTATTTTTAATACAGAGAAGAGAAAATGGACACTCAGAGCCATTAAGTCATTTGGCAGAGGTCAAATATCTCTGAAAGGGCAAAGCTGAGTTTCCAGCAGGAAGTGTCTGACTTGGTGATCCGGATGCTTGGCGTCCATCTTTCCCCTGGCCCCTCTGCTCTGTGTACTGAGCATGTGGATAGAAACTTCCCACGTGGCTCCTGGGAAGCTGTGAGTTCATCTAGTGGGCTGTAAGAGAAGAAAGAAGGGAAAGAGGGAGTGAAGGATGGAAAGTGGGAGCAAAGTCTCTTTTGTACAAGGTAAATTAAATATAACCCATCCTCTGCAAACCCGACCCCAAGAGAGAAGCTGAGTAACCGTAACCAAAATGGGAAAACAAGAGACCCTTCTAGAAATACTCCAATTCTTTTCTCCCTGAGTTTTTGCATATGCATGTTGGATAGTTATCCCATTTGTTGCCACCACGCGTAAATAGATTGGTATTTTTAAATGGGTGCTGCTTTTAAAAAAAAAAAAAAAAGTGAGACTCCCAGGCTTTTTTCTTTAAAGAAATCATGATACCTCTAAAGACCAGTGGGCTTCAGGCCCACCCAGAGGTGGCTTCCGGTCTCAGCTCTGTCCTACTCACTGTGGGGCTGAGAACTTCTCCTCTCTTCAGACTCAGCCTGGAGAAAACTCTCTTCTCTTCTGCCTCTTTGTCCATGAGGCCAGGCCTGGAGGGCCCTCTCAGACCTTGAGGGTGCTTTCAGGAGAAGAAGTTGCAAGCACTGGGCTAAAGAGAGGAGCTCTACTCTCCCTGCCAATCACTCAAAGGCATCATCTAAACCTCCCACCCGCTGCCATGGTCAGGGGACACCTTTATCACCTCACCAGGTGTCAGACTTGTGCAAGGCTGCTCTGGCTTGTGACACCTCTCTGCTCTAGCTGTCTAACAGTCCCTCCTAATAAGCTCTCGCTACTCAGATTGTAGGCCCAAAGCAGAGAGGCTAACATCCATCCTTCCTTCTGTCTGTCTGTCCATTCATCCATCATCCATCCATCTTCTACCAAATAATAACAGACAACCAGATATACTGACCCAGTTTGGATAGAAATGAGACTGGCGGACTATTGTGGTTGTATACTCCACACAGGCAAGGCTTTAGTGTGTGGGTGGGGACTGTAGCCAAGCTGGAGCTTAGGCTCAAGGGAATGAGCAGCTGGTCTAGAAAGTGACCAACTTGTTGCTTGCAGAATGCAGAGAGCAGCAGATTTTGATTGATTTGCTGCAGTGGTCTAAAGTCTGGTAATTTCTATTGTCTTCTTGTGACCACCAGTCTCAGTCAACTCATCCTAGGAGCTGTTGAATCACCTCACGTTGGGCACCATCATTCTGCTGAAAGCATCCTGCCTTGTTCTTGGTGGGTGAGCAGGAGGTGATCAGTTTTGCTCAAGAACCATTGAGCTACTATTATAGCTGCTGTGCCTTTCTGCACAAGTGTCCTGGCTTTGTGCTAGGGCAATAGGACTCTCAGCGCTTAAACTGCTGAACAATTACAAGGGTGGGGTAGAAGAAACCCAGACCAACTGCAAGAGGCAATAGGTCAAACTAACCCTGTCATAGTCTCATGTGGAGTACAACCTGACTCAAGGGTTAAGACAGCCAAGGGGACAGACACAATATGAAGACAGACAGACAGCCTTTTATCCTATTTTACTCACCCATCAGACCCCTGCAGGTCCAGGAAGAGACATAATGGCTTTAGGTCCCTGGGAAGCAACAGCTATCATAATCTATACACCAACAGTGCAGAGCTAGTGGGAAGCTGCCCAGCAATGTGCCTTCCGTAATTGGGTTTGTCTTGATAACAGGTACTCATTTCATGCAAATCTCCTGCCGTTGTAGTTTCCTCAGGGTCTCCTAACTACTCTGTTGAAACATGCCATGCTATGAAAGGGAGAGTAGGTTACTGCACCCAGGAGTTTATTCCGCCATTACACCCTCTGTCCCACCATGGTGGTCCCTGTCGCACAACTACTGATTGCCCATGTTGCACAGGTCACTATGCTAAGTATAGGATTCATGTCTTCATTCACGAACTCATCCAACAACAGACTTTCATAGAGTATCTTCTATGTCCAGGGCAATGGACCTGGGATTCTGGATACAGCCATCAGTGACAACAAAAGCCATCCCTGTCTTGATGAGATTGACTTTTGAAATCACTCAGGTATGGCTCCTGTCAGCCCAGGGGTCACTCTTTCATGAGGAATCTGTCCCCAACTATAGTGTGATATCTAGTATGACTAATGTTGCCCAGGGCTCCATAGATACATAGCCTCTCATCCTGAACATGGTGCGGGAAGGGCATAAGACCCCCTCTGGAAATGATATGAGCCCCATAATCTGCAGGGTGAGTGAGGGTCAGGGTTAAGAGCAGAGAAGTGTTTGACAGGGAGGAGAGGTGCAGATGAAGCAAGAGTCAGCTCCTTCCTGGAATTGAGCACAGTCCTCTGGAGCAAGGGCAGGCTGGTGGCACGGATTAATGGTGATGTGGCTGGAGAACTGGGAGGGCACGTACTATGTGGTTTATTATGAACAGCAGCGGAACACTCTGGGCAGATACCAAGCAGAAGCAAGCAAGCAAGAGACCCTATGATGCCTATTCGGCTTCACTTATAAGGATGTATTTGGAGGAGGACCTCACCCGCATGCTGAAACGATGTCTCCCTGGACCCCTGATGACCTTTAGACCTCTCTAGGTGGATGTGAGGCTCCAACACCAGGCTGTAGGCTGCAAAGGGGATGTTTCTGCCCAGAGCTGCAGCGTGTGTGTTCGTTCCTATAATCATTAAGACGAGTTCCTGAGCTGCTGGGTAGCTAACTCTAGTCAGTGTCAGGGTAATTAACCAAGCTGCCTGAACTTTATTCACAGCCTGACAAGGTGCACTCCTGGGACTTGTCACTGTGGTTAGTTGGGGGGCGGGGGACTTGACATAAGGCTGATTAGGGAGTGTTTTACACAGCAAGAAGCTCTCTGATCTTCAGCAGAGAAGGGCCCCCTCCCATCTCACGCCTGCAAGGGTGAGAATAAAGATCATCCAGTCCAACCCCCTCATTTTCACATGAGAGAGCTGCCGCTGTTCCAAGCTAGCCAGCTTCCTCCTGAGGCCCCTTGCGGAGATTTGGTCCTAGGCTGGAACTGCTACAGAATCCTGAGGACTCTTCTCAAAGCCTTTTCTCCACTGTCCAGAAAATGCTACTTCCCAGCCCAGGGCTTCTCAAGCTTCCTGTGCCCAGGAATTTCTGGAGATTAACAAATACAAACGCAGGATCTGGGCAGGGCTGAGGATCTCCAACTCCTAACAAATCGTCAGGACTGCCAGTGTGAGGGGCAGTATCTTGCAAGCATCAGTGGTCTCTAAGAACCTTTCCCATGGGTTCTGTGGTGTGTGGCCTGTGGGCTCCAATGGGCCCTGGACTAGCATTCCTGAGATCAGACCTTGTCACAGAGGCCATAGCTTCTAGCTCCTGGGCATACTTGGCTCCAGTCAATCTATAAAATGGGTATAAATGTTCATAGCTTTGAAGAGAAGCCAAAGCAAGAAATTGAGTCTTCACCTACCTGCTCTACTCATCATCAGAAAACCAACTTGATCATTAGTGTGCTGTGTGGTTTCTGTCACTGCAACAAAAGATCTGAGACTGATGGCTATGGTGGTTCACAACTATAATTCCACCACTCAGGAGGCAGAGGCAGGACGATCTTGAGTTGGAGCCCAACCTAAACTACATAGCAAGATCCTGCCTCAAACAAGCAAGCAGTAACAAAAACAATCCTTACTTAACTTATAAAGATTTATTTATTTCAAATGGTTTCAGAGACTCCATCCTGGTTGATTAGTCCCGTGCTCTGTAGGAGGTATATGATAAAGCAAAAGACAGCAAGAGGGCAGCACCAAAGTCTCTTTATCACCACAAGATTCAAGAAAACTTTCACCACCTCCCAGGAGCACCAACGGGGACTGAGCCTGTAATACATCAGCCTTGGGGAAATATTTCAATTCCAAACTATGGAAAGTACTTTATCCCTTAGAGTAAAAAATTAAAATAAAATGTAATACCTGCCACTCAGATCCCCAAGGCCATGTGACCTTCAAGCCCCAGTGCCCATCACAGTTGGAAACTTGGCTTTGTCCCTTGTTTCCATATTCTGCGATATAGAGTCTGATGGACACAGCATACATGCTTGATTTCATTTTCTGTCCTGGGCCCCAGAAACCTCTGCAACCATAGGAGAAGCTATGGCTTGGTGATCTTTCTGATCCTCCCAAGCACTGAGTGTCCACAGCTCCCTGGGTGCTTTGTAACCAAGTGCTTTAGAAAACACACCTATACCCCATTGTGAATCAGGCATTTACACCAAAGGTTTGCATTTGGGGTTACTCACTCTGAATGTCTAAGTAACAAGAGAATATACCTAAGAAAAGGGAAATCTTTTCTGAGTCCATGAAACTATTGCCATGTCAACAAGAATATGAGATGATACTATTTCTAAGGCCTAATCCCCAGTAAGACTTTGAGCATATGAAGGAAAGTCCAAAAGATAGGGTTTCTATCTGCATCATCTCTGTGGGTAAGTCACAAAGTCTTACTTCACAGATGAGGAAACTAAAGTTCTTTCTAGGCCTGATGTTCTATTATTCCAATCTAATCATTACTTTAAATTCTAAATCCTTCCTTAACTGACAGTGGTTTGGAGAGAGGACAAGATGTTGCTGCTTTCATCATCTCCCAGGAACATCTGCACTTGTGCTAAGCTCCAGTTGTCAGGGGATGCTTGTGTATGTTACACAGGAAATAGATAACACTGCCTCAATGGGGGACTGTTTTTCCGGTTGCACTTCAGAAGAAAGGTTTAGTTTTGTTTTGCTTTCCTTGTTTTGTTTTGTTTCACCAAAGAGATTTTAAACCTTCTCTCCAGAATCCCCTGCCCTCATATTTCTACTGCAGTCCTTCATCCACATTGCCACAGCACAAATAGCATGACACCTTACAGAGAGAACATGCTGACATGGTTTCAGCAGCTAAAGCCACCTAGCTAAAACTCTCAACACTTATAGCTTTAAAATCAAAAGAGGCCATTAAAGCCTAGTCCATGCTATGTGAGATGAAGGTACCGAGGAGCAAGGGACAAATGGTCAGGATGGTTCCTTCTCAGAGACACATTATGGTTTCTCACAGTTTCCAGTGGTCAAAATTGAAACTCTAAGGAAGGCTAGGGTCTCCCTTCCCGGGGAGATGTCCTTGCCCAAAGTGTTCTCTGCAATTTCATCAACTTTACATTTGCCCTCGGCCAACTTGAGAGCCCACCTCTGGATTACCTGTAAATAAGACACACATTTGGACCTTTCCAAGGTTCATTTTTGAAACCTTAACCCGTAGTATGATAGGACTAGGAGGTGTGGTTTCTGCGGGGTCATTAGGTCATTGACCGGCGCAGCTCCAATGAAACAGGACACAGGAGATGCTTTTGTGGACGACAGTTAACTGCTAGTTTATTCACGCGGGATCTGGTTTATATATTTGGCCGTGACCAATCACAGGCTGCCACAAGGAAGCAGGGCGGGAATGGGATGCAGGCTCCGGCTACCATATCCAGCTGTGGCCAATCAGGAGTTGCCACAGAGTATGGAGTGAGCACGAAGTGCGCACGGGTTGGCTAATTTAAAGAGGGACGTAGCGCATTGCGGAAGCTGGCGTGGTCCTTAGTCCCCGGTGGGGTATGGTATGTTGGGCGCCTGCGCCCAACAGGTCATGAAGGAGGAGCCTTTATGAGTAAAATTAGTAAAAATTAGTAAAATTAGTAAAAAATAAAAATAGTAAAGGGACCCCTGAGAGCTTTCTCCCCTTTATTTTTTCACCACATGAAGATACAAAAAGAAGCCAGCAGCCTGTGACCTGGAAAATAGTCCTCATGAGGTCCCAACCATATTTGTACTGTTATATCAAACATGCATTTCTTGTACAGGGCAGAACAGATTTCTGTTATAAGCCTCCCAGTCTAAGGTATATTTGTTGTAGTAGCCTGAGCAGGCTTTAATACCACCATGCCTCAGGACTAATCACTTTCTGAATCTATATCGGTCATTGAGTTGCTGGGGCCCCAGTAGAATTATCCCTGGCTGCAGGCAGGCAACATTCACAGTGGCTGTCCCGGGTCTTTTCCATTCAAGCAGGCATTAACTAGCAAAGGAATGTGTGATCTGCTTGTGGAAGAAGCCAACCCAGACGGGTCTGCTTCACACAAACTGACTTAACATTTGAACAAGTAGCTCCAAAAGCTGACATCTGCTGGGGCCAGACATCCATGTGCGAACATCAGCTTACAGCAGGGACCAGCACTCAGCAGCCTCACGAAGAGAGTGTGAAGAAGACCAGATGGGGGTGTGCTGTGGCTGTGGCTGCCACATTGTGACCAAGGGCTGCAGATTTTCATTTTTGTTTTCTTTTTCCAATTCGGGCCAGCAGGGAATGGGGGGAGGGGGCTCCAAGGCTGAGCCCCAGATTTGATATGCTGTGGCCCAAGGCCAAGTTCACTGATTCCTTGAAGCTCACGGCATCTCAATTTTCCTGTCAGTGACACAGAGGGAGGAAGAAGATTACACGGCCTCTGCCTCTGACCTGAGCATGTTCTGATTCTGCGTGGAGAAGGAGGGGCCAAGACAAGATAAGGGGTTGCACCGCAGAAGTTTCTCCTTCAGGATCTGGTCTGGGGCTTCAGACTTCCAATGCAAAGTGACTCCTTCTGCCCCGCTCTGTGGGCGTAAAAGCCAGGGCTTTGTCGTAGGTAACACAACTTGCCTTGTTTTCTGCACTTGAGTCCTCTTCAGTTTCTGCTCCCCAGAAAGATCAGTTTCTTGCCAATGTCATCACTTGAGCCAGCAGGGACCTATCAGCGGCTCCATCAGGCCCTGGCGGCCCCAGCCCCCCTTGGCTTTAAGTCTGAGCCCTGGGAACACTGGGGAAACTTAATTCTCGAACACCTTCAACTCAAAGAGCCACTGTTTTGCAGAACCGACGCTGGCCCCTGTATTTCAACAGCTTTCGGGTGGGTTTCCCACCCCAGACGTCGATAGGGCCCGAAGGCCTGTGAATGTGTTGACCCGACTTCAACCGCAGGCTCAGTTTCAAAGCGTTGGCTGCGATCTTAGCCCGCCCTCATTCCATCGGAGGCTCAGGCTTCTGCCAGCCAGAGCTGGGTCTCCGTTCCTGGGACAGCCTCTCGGCATGTGGGTTTCACCCAGTGGCTGCGATGAGCTGTTTCTGTGGCAGGATGCCCACCACTTAGAAGAAGCGGCCTTGGTTCTGGGAACCTCTTGCTCTATGCCTCTTCGTTCTCTGCCAGAGACTGAGCTGAAGGGGTACTGGATATACTATCAGGAGGAAGGGGGTACAGTTCCACCTGCCCTCCTCTCCCAGCTCACCTTAAACCAACTGTGCATCATCTGTGGATCCAGGTTCTCCCTGGGCTAAGAGTGGCAAGTCTGTCTTCCTCGGAGAGAAAACAAAAGGACTTTGTAAGAAGACTGCTCCACCTTAGGCTCCTAGGAAACCCATTCCATAAGGAGTGTTTGAACTTCTGCTATTTCCCTTCTGGTGGCTGAGAAATTAGCAGGCAAAGATTATGAATAGCCAGCCTGGTCTGGTCTTTGTCATTACAAAATGCACATACATCCCACAGAGCACCATTTTCAAAGGGCATAGTAAGCAGCAGAGACCCCAGGGGGCATCCATGGCAACAGATCTCCTCAGATCCTGGCAAAAAAATGTTTAGAAGACAAGGCTATGTCTACGAGTTCCTGGCTGTTCCCGCTCTGCCACCCTGCTTGATGGTTGTGCATCACAGTCACAGGGCTGGAACAGGTTTTGGAACCACTCAGGGTTAGTGCTATGCTAAGTCCACACCATGGCCTCAGGCCTTAGATCCCCACAGCCATGGTGGCACTCTGTTTCTCTCCTGTCACCCTCCTGGCTGCCCATGTGGCTGCCAGCTATGAGGACACTGATGTTGCATGAGATGGACAGCAGAGCTTTGACCACAGATTGTGGTACAGCAGCTTCCCCGCACTTAGAGGCACCATGGCTGGGTTGACAGATCACCATTCTTGGTCAGCAAGGATGCAAGAGCTCAGGCCCTGCCTCGGGATTGAGGTGAGGAAGACAAGGGGAGCTCAATGTTTCCTCTCAGGGCAACATCCTGGGTGACCAGTTTCCTGAGCATGGGTGGGGCCACTGCCCAGAGCATCCAGGAAGCAACCATGGATAAGGCACTGAACCACCCTCTTGCTGCTATGGGAGCAAAAAGAGGAGAACAGAATTCAGCTCAGGGTGGTTAATGACAAGCTTCTTGTTGACAGACAGGAGGGTGAAGATTAATTCCTAAGCAGGAATGGATGTTATTTAAGAAGGGAAGGGCATTCAAGAAAGAGATGAGGTGAAAGACAGCGACGATCACTCACCAGCGGCAAACAGTTGAATCTGGCTGCAGTGGAAAATGAAAGACACAGGCTGGAGGAGGGAGGGAGAGAGGGAGGTAATTATACAGGGGTGGACAAGATTGAGGAGGAAGCAGAGGCCAGATTGTGGCCACCTCGTGAGCTCGCACCAAGTCTGAAGGTGGCAGAGGGGCAGGGAGCACTGTAAGCAAAAAGGAATGTGGTCAGAGGCGAGTTTCAGAAAGATCGCTCTGTGGGAGGCAGGAGATGCTACTCCCTATCCAGGCTGTGGGTGCCAAGCCTGGTTCTGGGCACAGACAGTGTCCCCCTAATTGCACACCAGTCAGTCATTCTGGGATGTCTTGGCCTCGATCTGCTTATCCATCCATGGGAGCGTGGGTGACTCCCAGGAAGCAGGGCTGCTCTGTCTTCCAAGAAAGACACAATAATTAAAGTGCAGCCCTGAGATGTCAAGGACACAACAAGCTCTGTGTATCTGCGCAGGCTGATAAGATCCTCAGGAAGGGAAGCTGCACCTTCCAGAGCTGCCTGCTCAAGCTCACCCAGACAGCAGTGGGTCGCCGGAAGTTCCTGCTCCAAAGGGCAGTTGGTGGTGCTGGTGACAACTTCAGAGGAGAAACGAAGCCAGCCTGAGGAAGTAGGCAGAGGGCTCTAGCACAGCCTAGGGTCTCCGAAATTGCAGCTTAAGAGGAGTCCAACTCAACCAGTACTGGTCAAGGGCACCCACAGCTCTTGCAGCTGAGTTGCAGGGCAGGGGCACTGGAGAGGCAAAAGCATTCTTCAGAGCACTCTGCTGTGAAGAGACGACCACCAGTATATCTGCCCGGTAGTCAAATTGGACTTCTTTACATATATTTTGTAAGAAATTCTCTTCCTGGAATTTCCACAAGAGAAACACAAACACCAGGTCCCCACCCTCTTATGAATTTCTTACTGGAGCAGGAAGTCCAAGCATGGGCATGCAATGCTTAATGACAGAGTTACATTCTGAGAAGTGTCCTGTTAGACAATTTTGTCCTTGTCATATCCTAGTGCTTCGCTACGCAGACCGAGATGGGCTGGGTGAGTCACTGGATGTGGCCTCTTGATGCGAGCCAGAGTCGTGGTGAACAAGAGCTGTGGGAGGCTGCTGTGAGTGTAACGGGGGTACTGCTTCACAGAGAAGTTCTTTCTGTAAGTGGAAGAACTGCAAAATAACAATGGGAAGCTTAATACAGATAATGTGTAACTGGCAACAAGGTGGTTTCATGCCATTATGAGTATCATGCACAGTACATAATTGTATGCGCTATGTTTTCATAGATCAGTGGTGCAGTGGGTTTGTTGACACCAGCATCTCTACAAACACGTGAATGATGCGTTGCACAACATCAGGGGTTGATGACAGGGATTTTTCAGTAACATTAAAATCTCAAAGGAAGAGCACCAAGAGATAGAAGGAAGAAAGTGGGAGGACAGGGATGAAGAAGGCAAAATGAAAAGAATTAAAATGTGTTGTGTACGTGCTGTAGGAGGTCATGTGCACTAGGCTGCCTCTGAGATGGCCTTGGGGTCCCCAGCTCCTGCCATTCTTACCCGACATTGCACCCGAATTGGCCTATATGACCAGTTGCACCCACCAGAGGTGGTGACTTATCACTTCCAAGAGCAAGGTGTGACACCGCGACTGAGCTGTGCTCTCTGCAGCTGGGACCATTTTCTTAGAGGGAAGCAACCGCCCTGCCAGCAGCAGCACTGCAGAAAGCCTCCACCGCCAGGAATAGCCACTCTGCCAAAGGCTAGGAGGGTTGGTGTTAAGGTTCACGTCCAGATGTCCCCACAGAGTCTCACAGGATCAAAGGTGGAGCTCTGGGGAGGTGGCTAGACTATGGGGGCTTATAGATGACTTCCTGTTGGGAAGCAGGGTCGGAAAGGGTGGGTTGCCCGGGGTGTGACCTAGAAAGCTTTATCACCCCTCCTGGCTCCTCCCTTCTTCACTCACTGTCTCCTTTCTGTCTGCCTTGCCAGGAGCAGCTCTCCTCTGTCCTGCGGCTCTGCCATCCCATCCTGCCTTGGACCCAGCCAATCACAGGCTGTAACCAAGCATAAGCCAAAATAACTCTCTCTTGCTTTCATTTGCAGATGCTGGGTATTTTGTCTCACAACTTGAGGGCGATTGAGAGCATCAGCTGGAAAGTAAATCTAGCTGCTCATCCAGTGTCTAAGTGGCTGAAACCACTTTTCACCTGTGAAGGAGCCCAAGGCAGGACTGCCAGCAAGACCCTGCCCAGGCTCCTGATGCTCAACTGTTGTTTTTGGCCAGCAAATTTTGGGATAAACCCCTACAGTGCCAGGGTGGGGAATACACTATGGAAGACATTGTAATATCTAGGACATGGGTTTAGAGGATGAACCAAGGCCAGAGTCCACAACAACCTTGTGATCTTGGGCAATGACTTAATCCCTTTGCCAGTGAGATGGGGTGCAGTGCCTAACTGCAATGGATGATCTGGTCAGTAAATGGTGTGATGCAGTTGGTCCTGGGTCCAAGACATGCTGAGTACTCAATAAACAGGACTGAGCACCATCACCCTCATCTCAGCCTTTGCTACCAGGCACAATGAGCTTCTTATAGATTTGCAAACTCGCTGCCCACTCACCTCCCAGCTCTGGGTTTTGCTGTTCCATCCCACAAGGCTGCTTCTACTGGACAGCTTGCATCCCTCCCTCCTCCTGTCCCCCTCAGCCATCCAGCCTGGACAGCTGTCAGTTCCTGCAGGCACAGGTGACTGCTGCTTCTGGGCCCACATGATGCCTTGAAATGTCTTTGTATTTACTATGTTTTATTGTCATTCCTCTAGGGCATTTTGGTCTCAGGGGCAAGTACATAGTAGCATTTGGGAGAAGCACCTTGAACAAAGGTTTCCCTGACACCATCCAGAAAGGCCTTGCAGACACCCAGGAGCCATAATTAGCCAAAACTAAGTTCCAAGTATGGTTTTTCCCCCTCTGCTT
This sequence comes from Cavia porcellus, assembly GCF_034190915.1. Taxonomy (NCBI): domain Eukaryota; kingdom Metazoa; phylum Chordata; class Mammalia; order Rodentia; family Caviidae; genus Cavia; species Cavia porcellus. The sequence goes on along the minus strand of NW_026947511.1, from coordinate 35,609,225 downwards.
CCTTTTGTCACTGTTGTGGTTCTAATTTATCCAGTTCCTGTTTGAACTCTATTTTCTTCTGCTTCTGTTTTATCTCTTTGCATGGTTTCATCTCCCCTTTCAACCTTGTCTTGTAAATATGAGGCAGAAAGTGTTCATATAATTTGAGGCTGCACAGTCATATGATAATTAGAGGCGTTCCTATAACTGTATTCCTTCAGTTCCGGGTAGATCCCATCCTAACCCTAGCCAATGCCTTCTCTCTGAAGTCTCCTGGGGTCACATAAAGTAGAGACTTTTATCCTGAAGTCCCTGTGCCTTCTCCTGTATGTTTGCCTACAGTGCAGGGAGCTTTTGTGGTGGCATCACATGGTGTCTTAACCACAAGACAACTCTAGTCCAAGACAGGAAGCTTAGGCACCCAGATCTTGGCCTCAAACACAATCAGTCGCTACTCCATGCAGGCCCAGATGCTCCACAGCAAGCAGAGTGCCGGGAATTACCCAACTTAGACTATAGCCAGCCACCATCTCTAACTCACTGGGGGCCTGTGCCACATCCCCTAGCTCCCGTTGGCCCTCAGTTTCTTCATCTGCAAAATAGGAATAACCTCTGTATGGGCTCATTTGCACAGAGTTTCTTGTGAGCAGAATTAAGCTATGCACTGTGCTAGGTTCAGTGTCTTCCTTGGGGAGACATTGCCCCACTCCCAGGCACCTCTCAGCCTGAGATAAGCAAAGCCTGTCCCCAGAGAGTGGGGCCTGTGGGAGGCCTGAGAGGAGAGACAGCGAGTGTCTTAGCTACTTCCCTTGTTTCTGGGAAAAATATAGGACTCCTGCAGCTACACGGAGGTGAGGTTTATTTTGGCTGACATTTCGGTCCTTAGGAGGAGGACTACGAGGCACAGGGGGATGGCAGAGAGGAGCTGCTTAGGGCATGGTAGACAGGGCAGAGGGGAAGCAAGGAGTGGGGAAAGGAGATAAATCATTTCAGCCAGATGCCACCTTCTAACAGCAAATCAGCTATCAGCCTCCATAATTACGTCAGGAAGGCTTCCAGAGGAGATAGCACCAGCCTTGGAGGGGACAGGATGTCTAGGACCTGGGGCTGAGAGATGGGTGTCAGTGTGCATCCACAGCAGGCCAGGGGATGAGCCAACTCCCAGTGCGATGTTCCCAGTCTTGTGTATAAAGTGCAGAGCTGGAGCAGGGTGGGCTAGGGAGCCCGGAATAAGCCAGGACACGTGCAGGTGAAGGCAGCGTCTATGAAGGTGCTTCACAAACTCCAAGAGACTCCTTGCACACACACACGTGGGGCCATCCATTATTCCAGTGTTTCTCTTTCCAGCTGCCGTAACCCATTCTTACAAAAATTCTGCAAAACCGCATCTTTAAAAAAAAAATGAATAAACGATCTTCCTTTCTACAGTCTTACAGAGTACAATCGAACATGTGAGTGCTCACGTGTTGTAGAATCAAATGATTGGTGATTTTCTTTTTAATTTCCCTTTCTTTTCCCAGTAGTGTTTTCTACTGATTCCATGTTTCAAGCACATGAATGTGGTGTCTTGGGGTTTTTTAGGAATAAATCGGGAGGCACTCACTTAATTCCATTATCCAAGAAACAAAATCACTTCTCCTTCCATACAATCCTGCAATCCAATCACCTGCGGCAGGAGATGAGGAAAGAAATTGCTCTGATTTTCTTTGGCTTTTTTCCTAACTAGTGGCATTTGAGAAAATCAAGTATGTTGTGCTTGATATTCAGGGCCCAGATCCCCAGTCAGACTTGGAAACTGAAAAGGGAGAATGTTGGTTGGTTATAGAAGAAAGTATTTCACTGCCTCCTCCTCCAGCTTCCGTGGATGTCTTTGTAGATGAAATAATATATTTTGTTTTGACACAACCTTACATATTTCCAGTAAGGCAAGACTCAGAGCATTGTAAACAGTCCCTGTTTATCCCAGCCATGGAAATTTTACATTTCTCGGTGGAGGTGTGGAAGCAAGCTGCTTTGCCCAGAATTCCAGCACCCTTGGCCAGAGTCCTGGCTCTGCACATAGCAGCCTTGGGCAGGGGCTCTCAGACTGAATGCAGGCAGCCAGAGGAGGTTAGAAAAAGCCCCGTCTTGGAAAAACACAGATTACATTTGAACCACAACTCTGCTGTGTACTAGCTGTGGCCCTTGTGTAATTTACTTACATTTGCTGAGCCTTCATTTTCTCATTCTGGTAAATGGATAAAAATACTAATTTCATTGGGTTATTGCAGAAACTGAAAAAAAATGAGATAGCACATGTAAGAGACCAAAACCACGCCCAGCATAGGGGGCTGCTACACAAGTTTGTGGACTTCACAAAGATAACCAGCCAAAGGGTTCATAGAGCAGATGCCCCACCTTGCTGGCCTGTCCTATGAGGCTCTTTCAAGTGCACCCCCACAAAGGAGAGATTTTGGATAATTCAGGCCCCCACGAAGTAAGCTTCTTTGCAATTCACACAATAGTGAAATCCTGAGAGATCCTGGGTAGAAGATGGGGATGTGCACCGCAATCCGTTGGGTTCCACTCCACTATCCCCCTGCCCAGAGTTATCTAGTCTTAGACACACCTCCCTACAAAGGCAGGGGCAGTAGCAGCTCAACTCAATCTAAATGTGCTGTAAAATGTGTTGAGTTCCAGTCTTCACTCAGAGATCTTCTCCTTGGCTGTGCTCTTTGGGGCCCTAAAGAACAAGTGAATCGGTGGCTCGATGGCTCAGCTAGTGCACTGGTTAGGTTAGCTTCAGTTTTTGCACTGCAGGAAAAATAATCTGAAACGTAACACAGCAAAAACATAGAGTCCATCATGCGAGCAGTGGATTCCACTAAGGAGCTCGTGGTTATTGTCCTTTGCCCCTTTTTCCTTACTACATACAGGAAGGGACACATTTCCCTCTTCATTGACCAGGGACCAGCCCCTGCTCACCTACATGGGCATGAGAAATGGAAGGGAGCAGAAAGACAGTACCGGGAAGCCTCCTTATGCACAACTGATCATCTATTTGTTGACGCACAAGGAGCTTTAGCAAGGTGCTGTCTTTGGAGTCTGGGGTTGGCTTGATCCTGTCTCAGTATGCTAGGTGAGTGCAGGCAAGCGCCTTCTCATCACCAGGATCCACAGAATATTGATGAGCACAGTGGCTTGAATCAGGGGACAGGGCCTGAGAGCCCCAGCATGTGGCTCTCCAGGGGCTTAAAGCATTTGGAAGTCCAGCTGGGAAAGACCCCAAAGAATACAGGGAAGTGTGAGGAAGCGAACTCTTTCCAAGAAGCCAGAGCCCCTTTCAAAGCTTTGGCCCTAGATTCCTCCAAAGCAAATTACGAGTTCAGAGAGCCCAGGGGGCACTTCCGTTCCCTTCCTATTTCACAGGAGCTGCAAAACCCACAGTGCCATGCTGCTTTTAATAGCGCCTGGAGTGGGTGGGTGGAGGGGCCTGGTCTGTGACCACAGAGAGAACCGTTGTCTCCAGGGGTGTCCGACTGGCCTCCATCCTGAGGATTACCGTAACTTTTTAATTAAGGCAAACTTTGCAGGGAGTGTGGCCTTTTGATGTGGCAGCTGCAGCTGGAAAACAGGCCTGTGTCTGAGACTTTACTGCCTCCGATGTTCAGGAGGCCGCCACCCGCACGTCGGAGCCCACACCCCATAAACAGCCCGGATCGTGTATCTTGGGGGCACAGTGGGCGTGAGGGGCTGGGACCACCATGTTGTGAGATGACTGCGCCTGCTGAGAGTCTCCTGGTGCCTGGACCACCCCAGGCTCCCCCAAGGGATGGGGCTAGCAGCTTGAGATGGCCAAGGTGTGGGTAAGATGCTCTTGGTGCCTGTGACAAAGTTTTAGTACTGGGCTTGAGGTTCTGCGGTGTCCGGGCAAAGCTAGCGGTAGACATGGGACAGAAAGAAGGTTTCCACAGCAACCTAACACTTCAAGGGTCATTTCTGTGTCCCGCTTACAGGTGTCTGTCTCGGAATGAGGGGAACCTGCCCCATTCATTCGCATCTGAGAGTCCTACACAGACCAGGCCAGTTCATTGCTCGTAACAGACTGAAAGCTGTACCTTTACAGAAAATTCTAACCTGAATTTTGAGTATGTTGTTGAGTATATTCCATACCTATTCTGTGAAGCCTCTGCTGTGTTCCAGGCACTTTCACTAGGCACAAGAGACCCAGTAATCCACAGTAGCTGCTGCCCTGAGCCCTTAGGTCCCGAGAGAGCTGGTGTTTTGACAGCCACTGCAGTCATTCTATCAGACAGCTTAGTCAGGGAAGGACGAGAAAAGATGGGTTTTCAAACTTTCTCATGGAGGAGCTGCAACAGGAGGTCTGAAGGCAGAGCTCAGAGCAGTTAGATGCCAGTGTGGTATTTCTTTGACATTTCAAAGCACTAATTGAGAAACTCATACAAATGTGTAATTCAAGACTCTATAGTATCCATGTTTGTTTTACCATAAGGTAATAATGACCATAATTGGGGGGGTGTACACACATGCAAATGAAGCTTCCACCTCCTATCCTGTGCTTGTATTTCCCGTGGCCTGCAAACCTACATGCTTGATGATCCACAGCAGAGGCCACATCTGGAGCCCACGCAGACCCTTCTAAGTCTCCACCAGGCCCTAGCCTCCGGCTTCTCTTTGCTTTCCTTCTTTAATGAGTTACAGCATAAATAAAGTAAACAACAAAATTGGGGAAGAATATCTGCGGGTTATGTTGCCTAGATCTCCCCACAGCTCTACAAGGCAGAAGTCCTGAGACCCGGCACTGCACACAGGTGTTATTGTGGAAGATGGCTGAGTGGCTGTTAGATGCCTGCAGCTGTGCGGCTCGTAATTCCTGGTAAGATGAATGCAAGCTGAATCGAATCGGCATAGGAGTTTTACCTGTTGCACTGGTGCAACCCCAGTGTGGGTTATACACATGTCCTGAAAGGCTACAGAAACAGTCACTTGCCTTCCTGGGGTCTGTTGAGGGCAATTTGGGAATAGCATAGAGAAGGCACCTTCATAAACTGGACTCTTTTATTAGGTCAGTCACTTCCTTCCAGGGATCATTCACATATTTGGCACTGGTTAGAAACTGCATGGAAATAATGAGGCATATACAGAGACTTGCCCTGCGGAGTCTGTGACCCTGCTTTAGTGAAAATACAGTAGACATTTTGCCTCTCTTGTTTATCAGGAACTTCCACGTGTCATAGGTCATTGAGCACCATGGTAACCCTGCAAGATATGTATTTTTCTTTCCATTTTCCAGTTCAGGAAGCTGAAGCAGAGCACCTCTGGCTCAAAGTCCAGAGCTAGAGGAAGAAGCCAGGGCTCCCACACACTTTTCTGCAGGGGAATGCCGCCAGCCTGAAGGACAGCAGTGGCTTCCACAACACTAGTCAGTGTGCAGGAGGGCCAGCGGATTACAGAGACTGTGAGCCATACGGGGGCAGGTCGCAGGAGCACAGTCAGGGGTCGCAGGATGGTTGTGTGCATCTCCTGCCGGGTTCAAGGCTTGGTTCCACTACTGGGTACCTGGGCGACCCTGGACAAGTTGCAAAATCTCCCAGCCCTGGACTTTTTCTCCATGAAGAAGAAGTAATAATAAGGCTCTTTAAATGTGTTTAAAATGCTTATCCTATTTCCTGACATATGGCCTTCATTCAATGAATAGCAGTGTTGAAGGAAGAAGAGGAGTAAAGAGATGGTAATGGAGGAGAAAATGATGAAGAGGATGCCAAAGGAAGAAGAAAAGATGGGGAAGGATGCAATGGAGAAGATGAAAAGGAGAAGAGAGGGGAGGAGGAAGAGGAGCAGGGGAATAAAGGGGGGACAGGAAGAGGGAGAGGAGAAGGAAGAGGGATAAATAAAAGAGGAAGGGGAGGTAGAGAAGGAACAGGGAGAGGAGGAGGAGGGAGAGGGGACCAGTGTCTCCCCCCAGACAGTCCTTGGAAGGAAGAGTCGTGTCATAGAGAGGAGAGCCGGGAAAACACCTTTCCCACAGCTCCCTGCAGACCTGAAGGGGGTTCAGGGATTCTGGCCAAGCCCAAGGACTCACTTCATCCCTGAAGCTCCACCTGGAGTTGAACTTGGAGCTTCTAGAATGATCTCAGATAGCTTTCTGCTGTCTCCGAGACTGTGCTCTGTGTAAAAACACAATGAAGCCCATTAGGATCTGGGGAGAAGTCACAACTCAGGAGAAACAATTGTCTTGTGGCCGGTGCACCCTCAGCGGGCCTTTTGTTAACAGAACAAAGAAAAGGAACAGCTGCAGGAACCCTCATGCCACAGCAGCCTCTCTGCATGAGGAGAGTGGTGGGGAGCCTGGGTCCCACACTGATGGGCACGCTTGGGCAGCAGGGGACAACACCTACCCCAGGTGCTGCTCAGGGACTCCAAGCCGCCTTGGCGGCAGCTGCAGTTCCTCCCTAGATTCTACGGCCTGAGCTCCTCCTTGAGGATGGGTAAGTCCACAGCAGGATGCCCCCGCCCCAGTGCTCTTCCTCCAGCATCTTTTCTCTCTGCCTCATGGCTCCTCCTCTCATTTTTCCTCTTCTCCATCCCTCTTGCCCTTCTCTTAGACTAAGCTCGCCTCATGCTCCAACTAGGCCTGCATGCGATGGCCTAGCACCTCAGTGCCATAGGTGTCCCCAAATGCCTGTCAGTTTAATTCATGAAAGAGAAAACTCCGTGTTCACTGTGAAATGGGAAACAGAAGACTGTCTTTTCAGATTCCGATAGATGCTGTTTAAGAAGGAGCCCAGAGTATTTTACAGCTTGGGATATCCTTGTTTCACTTCCCCATGGATTTGGGGAAAAATCACAGCCCTGTTTGGCTTGTCCAGAGTGACATACATAGGAGCAGAAGGCAGTCCGCCTGGTGTCATTAACACACACAGTGGCTAAGGACAGCTGCTGTTCCTGTCCACCTACCACCCGGCCCCTGCCTGGAGTGCAGTTTCCCTGTTGGTCTCTCCCCTGCCTCTGACATACAGGTCTGGAGGTGGCCTGACCTCTCCTTGCTCCAAATCCCAAGCCAGGCAATTGAGCCCTAACATCCCCTGGCTGGCCATGCAGCAGATCTCAGTGAGACACCCACTGCATACCGGGGTGCCCCTCTGAGGTCTGGCAAATGGATTCATTCCTCCTTTCTCTCTGCTACTCCACCTCCTTCCAAGAAGTTCCCTTCTATGCTTGAATTAATTGCAGGGACTTCTGTTACTTAGAGCCCAAGAACTGTGAACCAGCTTCTCTCTGCCTTGATTCCATTGCAATTGGCACTGGGTAGCTCTTTGCTATGGGCATCTCCCTGGTGACCAGTGTGGCAGATACCCAGTAAAGGCTGTGTCAGCCTGACACCTGGAGGCAGCCTAAGCTCCTACTTCAGGGCTCTCAGCCTCGGTACCACGGGCAGTTTGGACTGAACCATTCTGCAATATGGGGGCTGTCCTGGGCTTTGTGAGTGGTTTATCGGCACCCTTGGGCTCTGCTCATGAGATGCGGATTACATCCTCTGGGTTATAGCAGATGTCTCCAAGCTCAACGGATTCTCTCTTGACAGATAAAACCACTGCCATAAACTGACTTAGTGCCTGAACCAGTGGTCTGAAAGGGATTTATTGGGTAAATCTGAACCATTTGGTAGTAAGGGATTGAAACTGCAGTTAGAGGGCCTCAGTATCATCCTTCCTGGGCTCATCTTCCACTCCACCTTTAGCTCAGTGCTTCCTGCCCTCCCCCTACTCCCAGTGCCAACCCTGAGCAAGAGTGGGAATACATGGGGAGAAATCCAAAGGGCAGCACAGAGATGGCACTGAACCATCTGTGATCGCACCCCAGCGAGTTTTACTTGTGGAAGTTAAACCTTGCTTCTTGGCCAGCTAGGTGAACTTGACACTAACCAAGAAAAGTGAATCAACACCCAGACCAGTGGAGTCAGGCTTCAGTATCGACATTTCACTTATCATATTGGGTGGCATTCTGCAGATGGCTGGGAGATTGTTCTCAATGAGACAGACCTGTCTTTCTTCCGTCGAGGTCTGTTTCTGCTATAATGACCTGCATGGCGGAGTGGGAGGAGAAACAAGGTGAAATTAAAAACCTCAGAGATAGGGAGCTCAGAGCTGCCCTTTCAGACCAAGTAAAACTCCAAGCCTTTCTCACACTCCAAATGGGAGCCTCTTTGAGCTTTGATAAGATGCCAATCGGTGCTTTGTTCCCTCCTGCCCAGGCTGGGCTGCTTGCCTTGTGCTGAGACCACGGAGGCACAGGTCCACCAAGGACACCTAGCTGGTCCAATGCCAAATAGGTGACTCCTAAAATAATGACCTTTGCCTCCTCAATTTGACCAACTCTTGGGTAACAGCACACACTAAAAAGGGAGACACCCTTCAGTGTGGCCCAGGAATGAGGAGATTGAGGTGTCCCCCTCAGCCACTAGCAATAAAGTTTAAAAGTGCCTTTCCACTTCTTGGGTGGCTGTTGTTAGCATACATCAGTGTGCGAGATTTATTTCTGCTCCTCATTGTCGGTTTGAACGTGTCCTCCTGAGAACATGCACTTTAGCAGATTGGTATAATTTCATAAAGTGCAGGGAGGTCTGGGGAGCCCTTGATGGCTACATAGTCCAGGGTAGGCGCCTGGACCAAATACCCTTACAGAGATGTACCTTTCTTGGCTTTGTTTTGGTAGCCCAAGGCCATTGGCTTCACATCAAGATGTGGCAGGCAGGCCATGAACTTTAAAATGAAACACACCTGGTTTGGGATCTTAGCTCCCTCTCTTATTAGCTCTGTGGCAGTGAGTGAGTTTTATTTTCTTTGCTTCTGAAATAGCGAGATTCCATTCAGCCTCTAGTTAGTTCGAAGCACTGCATTTCATACTGCATGTGACCTACGAACACCAAGGAAGTCCTTGATTCATTTTGGTTTCCTCTCTCTTCTTCTTTCTCCCTTGGTCCTTATAAATCTTAGGTCTGCTAAACAGGGCAGAAAAGCTGGGAGTCATCAGGTTATTTTGACACCTGGTCAAGTCCTGGGCCAGGATTGATTATTATCTACCATTCACAGCGAGGAAAAGTGCTAGATGTGGCATTTTATGACTTGGATTCTGAGAACTGGAATCTGCTTTGCAGATGAATTTACAAGCTGTGAAACTTGGAGTAGTTGGGTCAACCTCTCTGAGCTCCATGTATAAATTGGGATGATGGTGGCTGCATAAAAACCACCCTTGCCAAGAACTCCATCTCAAAGCCAGGCTTGGTACCATAGGTATAAATATACACAGTAGTGCACCATCATGAGATGGTATAAAATACCTTTCTTCAAGGTGCTTTCCAAGCAGTGAAACAGGAAGCAGACCTTTCATGTTCACCATATCTGGGGGTCTCAGTGACTTGGACTCCACTGAGAAAATGAGAGAGGCATTTCCAAGCTGAAGCAGGAAGTGCCAGGGAATGACACAGAGCACATGGCTGTCTCCAAACCAAAAAGTGACTGCAATCTACTAGCTCCTTTCATGGAACCTGGGTGAGAAATGCAATAAAATGTCTCGTCCTGTGTATTTTGCATAACACATAACTTGCCTCACTGAAGGTCCAATTTACATCCATTTCTCACTTAGTCTTCAATTTATTGAATGCTGGAGCACAGCAGCCAAAATGCTGGGAGAAATGGCAAATCTAGCAAAAAAAAAAATAGTGAAATGATTGATAAACATGGTTTAGGGGGGCTTCACTACCCAAGACAGCCCACAGCTATTCTAATGAGAACTCCGCGCCTTGGAAAGTCTCCCCCAGACACCTATATCCAACATGCACACCACTATGCTTTTATTGAGCCAATCTGCCAGCTCCAACACATGCAAATACAGATCTTACAGGCGAATGTGCAGCCACTACAGCACTGAGAGTGTTGGAAATGGCAGATCTGTTTGATGAGCAAATAATGCACAATCAATAAAGACTTGTCAAAATGAAAGGGACAGAGAGCAGCTGCTTGCTGAATCTACTCTGGGGTGGAGAGTGTGCAGACTGAACAGTGAAGCGGCACAGCGCAGGGTGGACATGCCTGAACAGTGTGTTGCAGAAGGATAATATGAATACTCTTGACCAACATGGGCTCACCCAGCCTGTGGGTGGGTCAGGCTGAACATAAAGAAGATTTAGCCTGGAAGCCTCTGGATCTCTTTACCAAGGAAAGTAAGAATCGTCAGGAATTGAGGAGAGCCCAAGACCAGGTTTTTTAAAAATTAAAATACCAAAAAAAGAAAAAAGAATGCCAATGAACAATAGCTAAGTATCAGGAACAACCCAAAGATCCGTGGGTGGATGGATGGTTGAGATGTGGTACATTCATGCGGTGGAATATTATTCAGCCTTAAAAGGAAGGAAATCTCGATTCATAGAGAAGCCTTAAAGAATTTCAAGAAATAAGACAGATATAAGGGGGTAGATATGGTATGATTCTAGGTATACAATGTTCCTAGAGTGGCCAAGGTCATAGAGAGGGGAAATAGGGCTATGATTACCTGGACCTGGAGGAGGGGTGATGGTGAGTTACCGGTTGCTGAGTACAGAGTCTCATTCTGGGGAGATAAACATGATCTAGAAATGGATGTCGGTAATGGTTGTACAACAGTGTGAATATACTTAATGCCACCATAGTGTCTGCTCAAAAGTGATAAAAATTTTATGTTGTAAACATTTTGCTACAGCAGACGAAGTTAACGTTTCAGAGTATTTCTCGCACTCCAAAGTGAATTTCCATTGTCAGCTGTCAACCTCTGCTATCAGGTGGGGAATAACTCGGATACAAAGCATGCAAAAGCGTCAGGTCTCATTTATCATTGCACCTCCCAGTGGCAGTTTCTCATATGTGGTCTATGAACCCCATGAGTTCCCCAAGACCCTTCCAACATGCCCAGGAAGTCCAGGCTGTTTCACATCGTTACCAAGATGGGATATGCTGATTGCTTTGCTGGCATTGTGTGTGCTAGTGATGAATCTCAAAGGTGGCTTGTAATGTCACTGGCGCCTCAGCAGGAATCAAGGTGGTGGCCTCCAGCTCCACACACTGTCATTGTATTCTGAGGCACTCATAGTTTAAAATATGTACTTAAGAATGTCCTTGATGAAACAGAACAAATTTTTATTTTAATTAAATCTCACTCCTTGAGTACACATCCTCTTAATACATTGTATAGCAAAATGCAAAATTTGTATGAAGAGCTTCTGCTCCATCCTGCAGGACAATGGTTGCCTGAAGAAAAAGCACTTGTGAATCCAGAGTCAAACTGAAGTAACCGATGTCTTTGTGAAGTGTCCATGTCCCTCAATAGCAGCGCTGTTAGACAAGTCAAGATCGTTCACAAAATCAGTAGAGCTGCCAAAGCTAAAATGTAAACATTCCAAAGAAATTTAGGGTTTTGGATAACTCTTACCCACAGCTACTAGATCGAGTGCTTCCCAACACTTGGTAGGTCTTCTGATAAGATCAATGGTGAAATAAATGAGTGTAGTTGTTTGATGTTGTGTATATAATTAAATTGGAAGGTCCATGTGGCTAGCAAACCAGGATTTTCCATAACCAGTGCATCATAATCCGAAACTGTGCCTGGGTTGCTGATCTATTAAAAGGCCAGACAGATTCTTAGGATTTACTGCAAGCAGGTACCACAAGTTTACTGATGCAGCTTCGGGTTCTATGTCATGTTAAATTTAAGAGACTACCAGCTGTCAAACTTTGGAGCAGCATCAAAGAAGACCCACCATCATCAGAAAAGTTAATGTTGTTCTCATTCCCAACTCAAAGGTGAGTGAGCAAGCTTTTCTCCCTGACTCTGAAGACAGTTCACAACACGTGAATGCAGACACAGATATGAGAATTCAGTCATCTTCTACTGAGCCAAATATCTGCAAAACTGTTGCTGTTATCTTTCTTGCTGGTTTTGTTTTGTTTTGTTTCTTCTTGACAAACAGTTCTTTTGAATAAAAAATTATGCTAACATGTAGTGGGTTGTTTATTGTTTGCTAAATGCATTATTAAAAATCTTATTTTCAGCGTTAACTTTTCATATGAATAGATACAATTCTGATCAGCAAAAGCTCTTTGAGTTCCTTGGAAATATTTAGGAGTGAATTGAGGCCTGAGATCAGAGAGTTTGAGGTCCTCTGCTCTAACACAGTCCTTTAACGCAGTATTTCTGTCAATAAGTACATATAGGAGTGAACTATGAGTGAATCAATAAAGGTGTTGGTAACAAAAATATGGCTTCGAGTGGTGGAAAAGAAACAGATAAGTGATGGAAGGAAGCTTCCAGAAGATCAGCCAAGGTGGGAGCATAAGTGGCTCTTGAGTGTGACATTACACAGATGGATAAAATTTTCAAACTATGTTTGGACTGATTTAATCTGGTCAAGTAGGATCAGTTTGTTTGTCTGCCATGACTATTATTTCATAAATCTCAAGCTCTTTCTAGTAGGGGAAAAAGGAAGGGCAATCTCGGAGGATAGGGCAATCTCTACTTGGAAAGTCCAGCTGCTGATCCTGGTTCCTCCCATGTAGCTCCTGCACCGCGCATTCCTTGCCCTGCACCCCCCTGTCACCATCCCTCTAGGGCAGGGCCTCGTCACCTATCTTGGTGAGCATTTTAGGCCTTCTCAACCATGTGGACTTGGCTGCAGCTTCACACCTCTGAAGTCGAGGCACAGCTGTAGTTCTGATGTGACAGAAACAGAAAGCATAGTCAAGTGCCAATACAAGGTGACATATGAAAATAATTGGCGGCTGCGTTTGGCCCCAGGGCCAAATCCCCACCTAAAGAGGCTGGATAGGAGGAGGCAAGGGGACCAGGAGAGAGCTGCCCTCCCCACACCTGATCACGATGGATTCTGAATTTCCAAAATTGCAAGTACCACCAATTCCCTACAAATAAACTGGGAAAATCTTCCCAAGATGCTGGCTGGTCTGCAAGGGATCCTGTGTGTTTCCTTTTAGGCAACCAAAGAATATTGGGTATGCCGAAGCAGCCAAACCTGCCCTAGAAGGATAGTATTTACTCACAGTGAGCTTAATCCACTGGTGTCTCAGAACAGTGGCCAGACAGGAGAAAAGGAGAAAGGCAGCTTTGATGGCCTGTCCCCAGAACCGCGGAAAGTATGGCAGCTGTCACATGAACACAGCTCTCTGCTGCGTGACATGACATCACAGATCTAGATGAGGACACTTCCTACGTCACTCCCACATGGGAAACAGAGTCTCGGAGGAGTGTTTTAAACCTTTATTGCCAAAACTCCCCAAATCTGTGCCTCTCTTTCAGAACAAAGGGGTACATTCTTAGAAAGTTACTTTCCACTGCCATCAGCTCCGTTCTAGTGCACCAAGCTTTGACAGCAGCCTCTGCCAGCCCCGGACGCATCCTCCCCCCAGCTGCCAATCTGCCCGTCAGATCAGGCCGCACGCATATGGTGGCAAAGACAGGGGAGAGGAGCCGCAGAGTGGCGACCATATGGCCTAGAAGGCTCTCCAGGAATTTCACGGGGCATTTCACGCAAGCCAAGACCCAGGCATTCAGGAACCCGGATCCAGGAGAAAAAGAGAAAATGCAGAAAGCACTATTTAGCTCTGAAATACTAACCACAAATGTGTTAGAGAAGTTAATACCTGTGTCACAAAAAGCTCTTTAAGAAAAAAGGTGAAAACTCCCAAAGGAAACAGAAATATAACTGTTCTAATAATAATCATCATCAACAGATAGCTAAAAAAAAAAAAAAAAAGAACCACAAATGACCACTACTCTTACAGTGAATTTACCTTTATTCTTAATAAACGAATGACAATTTAAATGGGATATATTTTTACATATATGTTAGAAGAATGTTGGTTGTGAGTACAGCAGAAGAAAAACTTCCGGTATCTCGCTGATAGCAGGAAAATGGGCCCACATCAGCTGGGCCTCAATCAGCTCATACATGCTGAGAATATAAAAGCATTCAAAATCTTACCCAGTGATCCCACTGCCTTGACCAGGCACAGAATATTGAAAACTAGCACCTTCCCTGAGACAGAACATCTACCTCTATTAATAGAATCCACACTGCTAATAGCTGTTTTCTGGCAGGTCCACAAGTTGCTTGTTATGTACTACACACTAAGACTCACAAGACTCCTTTTTGCATCTACAAATTATTCTGTAAACTCACATAATTTCCTTCCTACATGAGTCTAGGATTGGGGCTCACCAGGCAAAACCTGGGGTTTATTTTTTGGATGGGCCAATCATTTTAACCCTACAGCTGTCATTCAAAAGAGCCTCAGGGTCTCCCAACTTAGTATCTGCTTCCAGTGACATCCGTCAGCTGGCCACCTGGGCTATCACCCACATTCCCAGGAGGAACTGAAGCAGGACACAACCAAGCTAGAGCCCAGGCGCAGGCCACTGGACACCTCCCTCTGGCTGGTGCTGACTTACTATCCAGCACCTAGAGTTACTCGGCCTGTTACAAATCTACTTTGTGGACTAGAATGTAGACATGGTCCTCTGTCTTCTCTGTTTTGGAGCATGAATGGGAATGTCAAGTGTTCTGCAGAAGCCCTGCCCAAGGATAGTTATGGAGAGCAGAAGGGGACTCCTCACTTGGGGAAAACTCCCCCATCTTCATGCCCCTGCTGGGTTGGGTTTTCCAGCCTCCCGCTGCTCAGGATGCTTCTGCCTCTCCTCAGCTCCCATTTCTGCTCTTCCCTCTGGGTTCTGCTTATGGCCCCCTCAGGCCTGATATTTAGCATAGTTGTAACCATGCCTTGGCTGGTGCAGGACCCAAATAACAGGATCCAGAATCGGCAGCCTGGGCCAGAGATTGTAGTTCTGGCTGTGCCATCTACCCCCAGATGTGTCACTTAACCTCTGATCCTAAAATCCCAAGGAAAAGCCACATCTTGTCCTCCGGGCTCCGAAGGTGTTCGCAAAGCTCAGATGAGACCCTGAAACACAGTGCACCTCATGATGCTAAAAGGTTGTGCAAGCAGAGGCTCGTTCGTTAGTGCAGTCACCACTGCTGCTAGTAAACTGCATTTTCACTGTATGATGCAGGGAGAGGTGGTAGGGTTTGCAATCCGCTCACCTAGCATAGAATTGGGGCTGACCCCAGAGCCTGCCCTGAAGACTTCCTGAGCCCAAGAGCATTGACTTTGGAGCAGAGCCAGGATTCTAGAAAGCCTTGAGCATGGGGCCCTTGGGAACCAGGCCAGTGCACAGTCCTTGGGTACACCAAGCATGTCTCCCATGGAGAAAGAAAGTGCAGGAGGTCACATCACCAGCACATAGAAGACGGGGTCTTTATCCATGGCAGCTCTCCAAACTGTTCTTCAACAGTGCTCAACAGGGTCCAAAGGAGAGTTCAGGAGATGAATGTAACTGCTACTAAAATGTTGATTTCTTTAAAAAAAAAAAAAAAAAACCTGAAAGAAATGAAAAGAAAAAAGAAACAGCAGAGCAAAGCCATCCTCAAAACCTCCACTTACAGCTCATTTTTATGCATATTTAGGGGCAGAGGAGAAGGGAAGCCGCCCCCATCTTGAATGAGCCTGGATGACCTTGTACCATAGTCCTGTTTCCAGGTGAAGGACCTCAGAGTCATCCGAATTCTCCTTTCTCCTCTACCATGAGGCAGAAACCTGCACCTGCAATTCCCCGGAGACCTCCAAGAGCCTAGGATGTCCCCAGCCTTCCGGTGGTACTAACTCAATCTCCTGGCTTGGATGCCTTTGTTGAATGAGTGAACACAGCCCCTTGGGGCTCACTGACTTTGCTGGACCACCCAGCACGGAGTGGCAGGGGCCAGGGATGCCGCTGCTTCTTCCCTCCTGCCTCTGATCCTCCGTTCCTGGAATCACAGGATGTTCAAGGCAAACAGACCTGCACAGGTCACACGCTTCCACATCAAAGGCCTTTCATTTCCGCAGGTCCTTTCCTTGGCAACCACACTCAACATTTCTGTCACTCATCATTCAACAAATATTTGAAGAGTGCTTATTTTATACAAAGCAGAAAGCTAAGTAAGTAATACCACATCTCTGACCTCCAAATCCCTTTCCACACTCAACATCCTCTGATTCTTAAAGTCTCACCGGGGTTTGCAGTCTATACAACATGGGAATCCTGCAGCCATGGTTGCTCTGTCCTTGGCCTGGCTCTGACGTTTTAGAGAACATAATGTGACCAAGAAGCTCCACTGGCTCAAAATGTCAGCCCACAGGTGAGGGTAAGGGGACAGCCCACAGAGCCTGTCATGCCTGGTGGTGGTGTTTCTGAGAGGGCGCTGGGATCACAGTACCACGGTGGTGTCAGGGACATCAAGGACTCCGCCAGGAGCGCAGGACCCTCCTGCACCCCACTCAAGGACTTAGGGGTGTTAACACTGGTCCTTTCAACTCCTTGCACTGCCACAATTCAAACCTCAAAGCCTGTTTTGAGACTTGGTTGAAAAACGAAGCTTTAGCTATCAGCATCCTTCAAGGAGCCCAGTAAGGAGGAGGAAACCAGCCTCAGCCTCAGTCACAGCTGGAGCTACAGCTTTGACCTCTGAACCACAAGCCCCCGTCCCACCCAGTGCCACCCAGACACACAGAAGTTTCTTTTTCAGAGAAAAACTGTATGGCTCTATGCCACATCAGGGAAGTAGATTCTCTCACTGTCTACGGTTGAGAATTAAGCTCACAATGTGGATTGGACCCTAAGTGTCCTCCAAAGGCCCACATGCTAAAGTCTTGGTCACCAAGTCTTGGTTCCACTGGGGGCGCAGTTTGGAACCTTCAGGAAGCCTAGAAAAAGAAAGTGAAGTCTTTGGGAATGTACTCACAAAAGGGCTGCTGCAGCTCTGGGCTCTTCCAATTTCTTTTTCTTCTTGGCCACCGTGACACGAACAGAACTCCTGTGCCACTCACTTCTGCCATTATGGGCAATGCTTCTATAAGTCAAAAGCAAAGGGAAGAAATGAGTATGAACTGAAACCTCTGAGACCATGAACTAAAATAAATCTTTCTCTCTTTTAAGTTGTTTTATTTGGGTATTTTGTTATAGCAACAGAAAGCTGACCAACTGAGTTCATTGGGAGAACATTCTGGAGGTGGAATACTGTATACTCAGTAAAAGACATGTCCACAGGAAATCTTAAGGCATGTGACAATGTCCCTGATGTAATATAAATTAGAAGTAGCAAAAAAACAAATTATATGTACACAAGGAACCCTAATATCGTGCTTCTATACCACATTTCCTTTATTTTAATGGCACTGATTTGAAGATACATAACTGACCCAATAGTTTGGGAGAAAAAACCCAAAACATTAAGTCAACTATAAAAAGCACTCTGATCTCAGAAACATTAGAAAGTGAAAAATGTACATTCCCAAAGTAAAGGAAATAGAGCATAAATTTATCACACAAATGCATATGCATAAGATTAACAAGAAATACTTTAAAGGAGGATGCTTTTATTCTTCCCATTCTTTTCAGTATCTTTTAATGTTTTGTGTTTATGTACTGAGTACATTAGTTGTAGTCATCAGAAACAATAAAATTTCTGTGCAGAACACTAAAAGCAAATAAAAAATATTTCACACAACACTTGAACTTATGCAGTACAATTCCCACCCCCCATCTTGACAGTTTTTGATCTTCTTTACTTTGTATTATTTCTCTGCCATGTTTTCTAAGCACAATTTAACATTCATCTCCTCTGGACCTGCAGAGGCTGCCATTGCACCTACTTCATCTCCACTATTTGTTAACAGTGCACCCATGTCTTGGTGTGAGGGCCACAGGCAGGTTTAAGTTCCCACTCACACTGTGAGTAAAGTCCTTTGTGGGAAGTAGACTGGGAAAGATTGCATAGACTTAATGGTGACAGAATCCTTGCTTTTCTCTAAGAAACTAATGTCAATCTTTTTCCCTAAAAATCACAAATTTATCTTGATTATATATATTCTTTCCTTTTTTCTCAACTGCTAAGAGACTCAGTCAAGTCAAACACATCTCTGGCACCTCCAGTATGGAGCTATTCATGTGTGTGTTTTTCTCCTGGTTTGTATTTTTTATTAGGATGTTTTAAATACATAATAATAACATTTCTCAATGCTAACATCACTACCTCAGCTCTACCTCAGATCATCAGGCACTAGGTGATGGCAAAGGACATACAACCAAATCCCTTGCATGTGCAGTTCACAGTAGGATTTATGCTCCTATGAGATCTAAAGTTGTGGCTGATCTGACAGGAGACAGTGCTCAGGTGGCACCACAAATGATGGATGAGAGCAGCTGTAAATACAGATGAAGCTTCACTTGCTGACCCCACTGTACAACCCCTTGTATGCAGCCCAGCTACCAAGGATCCCAGTCCATGTCTGGGGGCTGGGGATTCCACTTGTGACCATTCAATGTAAGCCACCCCAGCCCCTCATCCTCTTTCTCATCACCTGGTCTTATTTCGCTTGCAGCATTTACAGTGCTTGAAAAATGTTTTCATTTGTTTGCTTGTTTATCTTTTATCTGAACTCTTCCTTGTCCCATTCTGTCTAGTGTTGCATCTTTGCTGCCCAGCAAGACTGAGATGCTGTAAATTCTCTGTATCTGTTGAAAACGGTGAAGATCTGGTTCATCTTCAATGTCTCTTTGCCATAAGACTTGTGCAGGGCCACCACTCCTCAGGCTTGTGTTGGCATTTACAAATGAGCAGAACTCTGTGCTGCAAGGGCCCCTTATATCTTTACAGGACTGGGATATCTGCCCACAGTGGGAGAGACTCCAGGACTGGGCCTGACAGGCGGCTGGGAAGGAGAGCTGGTGAGGAAGGGGCTGGCAAGGGAGCAGTGATGCGGACCTGCCCAGGGCCATCTGTCAACAGGATCAGAGGCTATGGAAGGTCCAGAGAGGCCTGCGGCCCCACAAGTTGTTCCAAAGAAGATTCTCTGTCGCTGGTCATTAACTTATTTGCCAGACACTCAAAACCACATTAAAATTATTTGCCCTGAAGAAGCAAAGCTTCCTAAAGAGACCTCACATGCTTTAAGAAATCCCTTCATGGAGGTGGATTCTTCCTGTAGTGGGAAGAGATCATCCCTTTCTTTTGAGAGTTGGACACATAGGTCCAACTAAGGCTGGTTTTTATCCTCAAATTCCCTTCTTGATAAGAAGTCTTCCTGGCTCCCCGGCCTGCAGGACCCCTGTTATTCCCTGCCTCGGCCCAGGTGCTCTCTCTGGTCTTAGGAAGACATTTATTGGGATACATATGAAGCCCCCAGCCTACTTTGTCTTAGGCATTTTGTGTTGCTTCAGCAAAATAACTGATGCTGGGTAGTACATTTAAAAAGGTTTATTTGGCTCATATCTTTGGTGGCTAGAAAGCCATGCGATGTTTGATGATGAACCTCTGGCTGCCTGAAATCATGGTAGATGACACAAAAGCAGGAATTGTGCAAAAAAGCTCACATACAAGCCTTAGGAAAAGAGGCAACAGACCAGGGAGGGCCCAGGATCCCTCCTTTATAACAACCCGCTCTGGCAGGAACAGAACAACTCTGTGAAATCTAACCCACTCCTGAGACCAGCATTAATCCCTTCACAAGCATGGAAATAGCCCCACCGCTTCCTACCAGGTCTCTCTCTTCAAGAACTCACCATTGGGAACAAACCACGTCTAAGATACTGTGGCCTCCCAGAAGTGATTCAACCCAGTTATTCTAGGACTAGAGATGATCCCCAATTCGTTTTTCCATCATCTTCTTTTGGGATCAGCAGGGCAACTGAGAGCAAGGGAGAGCCCTGGGAAACCTATGCTTTCCCAGTCAATATACAAACCACTCCAGTAAGTAACTTCCCTGGGAATTACCGGGGAGACGACGGGCCTGGAGGGTACCAAGCCCTTGAAAACCTTGCCCACCTCATGACCCAGAAATGTCCATGCTTAGAGAAGAATCAGAGTGACCAGAGAGGAGAACACTAGAGGGCAAAGCCCATCCCTACCATGAAGACATGGAACAGGAGGGAACAAGAGAACCACTGCCTTGTCTTAGAGATGCTTGGACCTTGGAGCTTCAAAATCTTAGGGAACTTGGTGATTGAATACCAGCTAGCTTCTGTTTTCACACACACACACACACACACACACACACACACACACACATACACACACACACACACATACACACACACACACACACACACACACACACACGGCCAAAGTTTAGTCACTTCTAAAACCCAGAGAATTTTAGAGAGCTCCTATTCAGCTTTACCAATTTGGAGGACTTCAAAATCCTTCTAGAAGGTTAGTCCTGAACATTGCGCTGTTATTATACAGAGGCTCAGCGGCTTGTACGGCAGCACGGAGACCAACCTGAGTCCTCCTGCCTCCAGTCACCTCTCCCTGAGGCCACACTGGATCTCGGTGTAAGATTTCCGCCACCACCCCACTCCAGCTTCCTGCAGGGCCTCGCTGAAATCTGTGTCATACACATGTATGAAATATTTAAGCCTCTCCTGAGAAGCTTCGTGTCACTTCTAAATCAATTTATTCTAATCTAATCTTCATCTGCTATGGTTTTCTGGGCCAGCGCCATCAAGGAAACCTCTTGGCAGGTGAGAGAGACTGAAAACACAGAACATTTGTTTTTAATGGTTCCTTTAGAGCTGGCAGCCTCACCATGGCAAAGTTCACCCACACCATGAAATACGATTGGTCCTTGGAAAAGATTCCTATGTTCTCAGAGATTGTGCTGGTGGGTGGTGGCCAAACTGTGAGCATAAAGTCACAGGAGTGCTTTAGAGCTGGAGTATGGCCGAGTGCAGGGAGGGAGGCCACGGTGTCCAGCCAACCGCTGAGGGAAGCTGGGAGAGACCCTGGCAGAGGCCCGAGGTACGGCAAGGCTGTGATCCTAAGTGGACTTTTAACAGCTTCAGCCATAAAAGGCACGGTTTTTCCATTTCTGCCTGGGCTGCAGTGCTAGTTCCTTTCCCCAGCTTCTTTTGCTTTGATAGGAATGTTCCAAAATGCAGAAACCAGCTTGAACTTGCTTTTCCATTGGGCACAGCTGGAGAACTCCGGAAGTCCTTGGATCCAGAGCACAGAAAACCTCATAGTGGCTCCAGTGTCCTTCTGTCATGTGTCAGGGAGGTCCTGGAAGCCCTTCCCACCAGGTCCAGGATTCTCCATGTTCTATTCTGGCAGGTACCACCTGGTCCTGCACCCTCCACCCCTCCAGCATTCCCACCCACCCAATCCTGGGCCAGAGGTAACCAACACAGAAGTACATGCAACGCCTCCCCTGGTCCCTGATGTCACACACCAGCGTGGTAGATGTCAGCGTAGGAGTCCTGGGGCTGACTGACCTGCTCTGGGTTAGCTCTGTCTATACAGTAGGGCTTCTCTGAATGGATCGCTCAAAGACAGAGTCCCACCAGTCCCTTGAAACCACTCTGACTGGCCATGTCTCTTAACATCTGCTGCTTCAGGGACATCAGGGACCATCACACTGCCAGGAGCCCAAAACCTCCCTATCTGGGTGGGACTTTAATGTTTCAGAACACAGGCCTGTGTTCTGAAGGCCTGTGTTCTGAAGGAAAGATGGAGTTCAAATCTCACCTCTGGTACATCTTGACTCCATGGCATTAGGAAATCATTTCCCTTCTCTGTGCCTCAATTTGCATATCTGAAACACAGTTACAATGATACCAATCCCTACCTGAGCAGAAAACAAGGCCTGTCCTAGAGGGTGCTGCACACACTGGCTGGCAACAAGAAGCCTCCCTACGTGGGTGCCATTAAGGTATTCTTTTGGGGCACCAAATCTGGCTCTCCTTCAGAGGGTCTCAGAGGACATGCTCATTCTTTGCAGTCAGTGACAATCGGCCACGTAGTGGTGACCAGACACCTCCTGCCTAGGGTATATAAGCACAGGCGTGATTTTAATAGTCCCTCTCCCCTTCCTGAGTGAGCCTGAAGCTGCTTCCTGCTATGTGGTATCACTGGATGATAGATCTCATCCAGCTGGCTTCTCCCACAGGATCCACGGAGCAGCGCTCTCCACCAGACCTTGCAGGGCTGGGTGTGGAAGCCACAGTGAGCCCTCACTGAGGCATCCTGACTCCTCTTCCAGCCACTATCCTCAAGTGACTGCTCCAGTTCCCCTGCCCCCAAGTCACACATTCTACTTTTGGAACCTGGGCTAAGATACCCCGCACCTTCCCTTCCTCCCGAGCAAGCTGCAGCCCATTACCTTTACTTCCTCCCTGCTGATCCTCCTCACTCAGGTCTGAGCAGGCTAGGATAGGGACCAGGGGAAGCGGGGCAGAAGAAGCCAAGAAGGGGAGTTGCTGTCTGGATCTTAAGATGGACCTTCCCTCAGACTGAAAGCACAGTGTTTAACCCAAAGCCCTCTCACTAGCACACTTTCCTGACAGCCTTCCTAGGAGACACAGAAAGATCAAACACACACACATCTCCCTTCCTGGGAATCTACCAGACTATCGCTCCTGCATGGGGTATGGCAGGCAGAGCTTCTCCAAGGCTATAGAGAATCAGTGCTAGAAAGACAAAACCCACACTTCCTGCAGTGTTCAGAGAAGGGAGGTGGATTCCCTTTTGCTACAGTAAGGCAGTGTCACTCATGAGGCCACAGTCCTGCGGTCAGAAAAACCCAGGGCACCAATGTCATCAAAAGTAATTTTTCTGGAATCTGCTATCAGCCTGGCCATAGATCAGTAGTCAAGGTGACTGAGTCATCTCCACTGTGCTGTCTTTCTCAGAGGACCACAGGTCAGAGTCCGCTGTGGGGCTGTGCCTGCCTGGATACCCTTCATGGCAGGCCCTGTCCATATGCCCAGAAGGGAGGCCTCATGGTGTGTCCTCGGCCCTCACCCCAACCTGCCATGTCTTCCCTAGGCTTTGAGTCTAGTGCAGAAAGAAAGAACCTGAGAACCAAAGCTGATGAGGCAAGGGAGAGCCTTGAAGGCTGAGAGCAAATGGCCATGTTGAGTGTCCTTCTGGGGCCACCACCAAGCAGTCATTAACCCCTGTTGTGCTGGGCCACTTACTACCTCCCATGGTGGCCATGATGTCTAGGACTTTGTCTTACGGTCCGAATTGGATGACCCGTCTGCCCCACGTCTGCCCTTCATAGTTACGTGTGCCTTCCTCCCTATAGATACAGGAGCCCTTGCAAAGCTTCTCTCAGTGGAACTGAGAGTAGAACCCTGTGGCATCTGGTGACTGTGGAACTGGGCTGGCCATGCTTCTCAGGTGTGTGAGGAAGGTGACTTGACCTGATTTGGATCAGAATTCCCATCTCTTGGGACACCCTTGACCAACTGAAACAGCTGGATTCCCTTCTATGTGCCATCTAGGTAGGCCTGCTTTCATATCACCATCTCTTAGGTGAACCAGCTAGCTGGCCCACGTACTTTTCAAGACACAGGCAGAGTCTCCAGAGGACAAGCTGGAACAAGACAGATTGGCACACTGTCACTTCCCATCATGGCTCAGCCTTGGCCACCACGTTAGTCTTAGTTAAACCTCATCCTCATAGATTAGCTTCACTCTCGGCTGTGGCTATCTTTCCGGATCCCTCTTCAGGTGTCTTGTACACTGGCCAAAGACCAAAGTTTAGGTGCTGGAAAAACACTCAGTCCTTGATGAGGCCAGGACAGGGGTGTGGATGTGGAAGGGTGAAGAATCTGGACCACTCATCCCTACTCCCCACGTAAAGCGATGCTGGCTTCTGGCCATAGCTGATGTAACTCCTTCCTGACCTTCTCTCTCCCCGGGGAGCACAGTTCCAGGGCCTGAAACCCCTCTACTGCTGCCTCATCCACATATGCGCCAACACCTCATTGCCATGTGGCTTCAACTCTCTCCTCCTTTTCTTCCCTCCTTTCTTGCTTCTTCAGGCAGAGGCATCTTGAAAGAGAAAGACAGTCGGGCATCAACCTCATCAGCATCTTGATCCATCTCCTATTGCCGAGGAAATTTCAACGCGCCAGGCTTAGCCTCCCTGCAGAATGGCAGGGTCTCTTGGAGGTTGATTCATTGTTCAGTATATTCCCTGTTGCCTCCAGTTCTGCATCTTGGCCATATTTTCACGTATCTATAACCTGGATGTCAGCTAAGGATGTTGCTTCAACCTTCAACTCCAAGATCTATAAAAGCCTACAGAACTCCTTGTGTTTGACCTCTCCCTGCTTCTCACAGAATCCTGCAAGCATTTCCAGACCTACCATTTCTGTGGCCTCAGAAGCCCCCTCGCAACTGGCCTGGCATAAATATCAGAACTCTGCTGAGGCCATTGGGAGAAGGATGGGTGACATCACAGACGTCACAGCCCAGCAGACAACTCCAACCTGGCTCCTCCACCCCTCCTTTCTTTCCTTACTGACTGCCCCAAACTCCCGTACCCCCTTTTGGGTCTGTGTGCCACCACTTGGGCCTTTGGAAATCCTAACTTTAGCCTCAAGAGGAGCAGAGAGAAGGGAGGGAGAAATTTTCCCTCGTTTCAATTTCTGTCAATTATTTCTGACCACGGTTTAGGTCCCAGGCTGTGTTTGTCCCCAGCCACCCAGAAGCTTCTGGGCTCCAATCCCAGTTATATGCAGAAAGCAAAAGAATGAGGAGGCCTTCCAGGAGAAAAGTTAACAACGCCTCATTGCTTTAAAAATTATGGGGGCTGACTCATCCTACATCCCCAAATTTACGATGTTGCTCCCCAACAATATAGGAGAAAAAGGAGGCTGACCGCCCTCGTTACCCTGCTGACACCCGCCAGGCTGGCTCCTGAGGCGCACCAGGAATTAACCCCCCACTAACCAGCCAGCAAGCGCTGGCCTACAAGGGGCAGTGTGAAGCTCAGCGCCTGAGAACTCAGATGTAGTCCTTCTGCTAGTACCCTTGAGGTTGCCTGCCTCCTGAGAAGCCATAACCCAGATGTCAGCTAAGGCCTTTGCTTCAACCTCAAACTACAAGATCTACAAGTTCCCCTCTACTGGAACAACACCCACAGAGACTAATGCTAGGGAATATGCATCCAAGAAACAGTATCAGGGAAGGTATCTCCAAACCTGACTGGTACTTCCTTGGTATGTGACACTAGACGTCCTGTTTGTTGAGCTCAGGAAATGCCAGCTGATTCCAACATGTTCATTAGGAAAGCAAGTCACTGTCACAAAAGCCACAGGTCTCTTCCCCGAGGGTTTCTGAATGGACCCAGCCAGCAGCACTGTTGTCTGCCGTGCTGGCAGGGATAGGGCAGAACGGTGGCTTTGCACTCAACTCAGAGGCTGAGCCCGGAGTGGGCAGGGGGCCTGCAGCTGCCACAGGAGGGAAGAAGTTTGGAGCAGCTGAATTAGGGCAGCACAGAGGCTTGGGTTTGTAGGGACAGCCAAATGGCTGGCCCAGCTGCCTCCGCCAGGCCGCCAGGCTCCAGAGCTGCCCCTGCAGCTGTGGGGCTGCCTGGTTGGAGTCTGCTGTCTGCGGTCTTCTTTCTCCACCCAGAGCCTCTCCTTTGCTTCTCTGCTTCCAGGGCCTCCTCTGTGTGAGCTCCGTCTCTCCCCGCCTCTCTGGGTCTTTCCATATCTGTCTATCTCTGTCTTACCCTGTGTTGCTCTCCCTTGTGTTTTTACTTGCTCTTTCTATTTATTAGCCTCTTTCTACTCTGTGAGTCAAGGGGAGGGGAAAAGAGGGATCCCAGGCAAAATCAAGGTGGGATCTGCTGTGCCTTGAACATTTGCACCTCCCACACCAGATGTCCAACTTGATCCCGAATTCTCAATGCTGTAGCAGGCAGAGGCAGGGCCCCTAGGTAGCGGTGAGGTGGATGTGGATGTAGAACCCTCAGGAATGAGATCAGCATACTGAGAAAGAAGTCCAAGGGTGCTTGCTTGCCCCTCTTCCATGTGGAAACACCCAGACCTTGCCACCCAAGTATCAGAAAGCAGGACTTTAGCCAACATCAAATCTACTGGCACCTTGATCTTGGACATGCAGCTTTCTGGACTATAAGCAAACATTTCTGTTCTATATAAATTACCCTATCTGTGCTATGTTGTTACAGTAGCTTGAATGGACCAAGTTAGATCCTTCAGCCCTCCCAGTGTATTCAAGACAGCTGAAGATGAGTCTCCTAGCGTGCACACGCAGGCAAATCACTACACAATTAGATGCATAGAGCCAAGGACAGCCAAAGGGTAGGGCCAGCATAGAACTGCACCGACTTAGCATACATTAGAGAGGAAGGGTTCAAGGGAGCAGTGGACATTTGCAAAAACCAGGAGAGAACTTGAGGTCACAACTCACAAGGAGAATTTCCTAAGGCAGAGCAGGGGCAGCCCTCAGGTGTTGGGACTCCTAGGCCATGATGGGAAGCCCTTGATCCATCTGCGAAGTGGGGAGAGTGGCCCTTCCCTTCTGAGGAATAAGGAGGCCTGTGGACACTGCCATGAGCCAGGCAGAGGGAAGGCACTGGTGACTCTCACCAGATGCCTCCTTACAAGACGGGGCTTCATTCACAAGGGAGGTTGCCACAGACCACACAATGGGCTTTGTTTCTCAGTCAAGAGGAAAACTTGATTTTAACATGACTTCTTCTGTCATTGGGGGATGAGGCAGCTGCCTTGAGGCCAAGGGACAGGATGTGAGTGAAGGATGAAAGAAAAGAGATGCTGTCAAGCGATGACTTTATCCCCAGTTAGAGCATCCTGAGACCGGCAGCCAGGCCTGTGCCTACCCAGTCATACGCCCAGCATCTCCTGCTCCCCCTGTGAAAGCTATCTGGGGAAACTGAGGAAAAGATGGAGTAAAATGATTTCCAGGGTCACAGAAGATGCTAGAGCTTGTCTGTCACTTCCTCAGAAGGTGCCAGTCATAGCTCCCTTTGCAGCATGGATCACAAGCTTGCAGCCTGCATGTAGATCTGGAAAAAGAAGCAGTACCTGAGTGTCACCCACACACAGGAGGTGCTGGGAAACCCAGTCTGGGAATGGAAACCATGTCTGAGGACCTCTTCTCATGCCTCCAGCGGGCATCTGTCACTGCCACTGCCACTTTAAAGCTGCTGTTCTGTGAGGATGGCCACCCTGTGTGCATTTCAGACGAGGAAACTGAAGGTCAGGGTGCCAAGGGTAAAATTCTAGGTCATACACAGGAGCCGTCAAGCTCGGTGGCTTATGATTTTGCTCAATGCTGGCAGATGTATACAGGTTTGTGGTTATACACAGCACGATGCACGGGCATGGAGAGTGTGTATGTATTTACAGTATGCACACACTGGTGCACGTTGCACACACACAGTTTTTACATCTCCACTGGCTCCTCTCCTTGCCCTGAATTGCACAGAAAATTAGTAGAGTGGTGCAGTCACTAATCCCTTTCATTTGGATGCAAGCAAATGACAGGATCAGTCTCCGTCACTGCCATAGCTAAAGCCCAGGGCTCTCCCGGGTGCCTTCAATAAGAGTCAGGCTGACCCACTTTCTCCAGCAAGAGCCTGTCTCCAGGCGGCTTTGGCTGGGAAACTGTCAGCCTGGTAAATATCACAGGCTTGGCAGGGTGGCTCCCGCTTCCTCGGCCACCACTTTCCGGCTGCCCTGCCTGGTTTAGAGGACCAAGCCCCAGAGTCCTGCCCCAAATGCTATAGTTCAGCTGCCCCTACACAGACGGGGCTTATTTGCTGGGTGTGAAGGTGCCCAAGTACAGATGGAGGGCACTCTGTCCCTCTGCAGCCCAACCTGCACCAGCATGGGACAAGGGTCTAATCAGACACAGGCGTGCCCTCAGGGAAGGAGCTGCTGGCAAAAACAAACCAGCAAGGAAGGGCAGAAAAAGCTCAGTGTTCTCCGAGTACAGAGAAGGGAGCCGTCCATTCTGGCAGGAGGAGCATGGAAAGCCTCTCGGAACCACGGAGTGGGGACTGGAATTCCAATCAGAAAGTCCTGCGTGAGAAGGGAGGAAGGGCATTCCGGTGGGGGTGGAGGATGCAGGGGAAAACAGACGGCTAAAGCAGTTAAGCAAGAGCGGCTAGAGGACAGCTGGAGCCAGGTCCTGGCAAGCCGTGGGCCCCACACGAGGGGACACCGTGTCCCCAAGGCTTGGATCAGAGGAAGGACAGTAGCGTTCTAAGCGGAGGAGCCGCAAGATGCAGGCATCCTGGGCCTTAGCGCTGGCCTCCTTGGGCCTAGGCCAACCCAACTCTGAGTACTTTTCTATACCCTAGTGCTGTCACCCACCCACAGGTGCCCAGCTCTCTCCTCTGTCCCCCTGGAGCTCTGTTTCTGATCAAGTATAAAGCGTCTCCTCCCAAACATCATCCTTCTCAGGATTCTAGTAACTTGGTGCTCCTGGCAGGTCACTCAGTTGAGACATCACAGGGAAAAGAAAACCAGAATACCCCACGGCCAGGGACAGAAACAGAGCCAGTCTTGGACATTCTGAGTTTTACAAGAGCAACAGACCCTGAAGCTGACATTTGACCTTTGGCCTCAAGCCTCCAGGTGTCAAGGTCAGTGGAGACAGCCGTCTGCCTCTTCAAGGTCAGAAAATGTGTCTCTCCCCAAAGCAAGGGTAGCTACATCTTGAACCCTTAGGTTACTTCAGGGTATAGGGGGCCACCTCTGAGCTTGAAGCCAGAGTGTTGTCCCTGAGCAGGTCACAGAAAAGTTGTCCTCTACAAGTCCTCCTGGCCCCAGTGGATATACAGATGAGTGAGTATGAATGGGAAGGGGTGAGAGGGGTGGTCATAAGTGTGGCCTTGGGGCTTCCCTTGCTCAGCTGGTAGCACGCACCATAGGAAAGCCTTGCAGTTGCTCTAGGGCTGGAAGTAGCTGGGTACATGCTACTAAGGCTCGGAGATAGGTGTCGTGACAGTCCCGAAGCAGGAATCAGTTGCCTTCTGAAACCAATTTTTATAACCTTAGCACAATGAACTACATCCCAAGGTGTGCCTTGCCACACCGCCACTCCAGCTGGGATTTGGAGCCTTTTCTTCAAGCCCGAAAGCTTCTTCTTCCCCTTTGCTTCCCTTCTCTCTTCCTCTGGCTCCAGGTGGCCTCGCTCTGCTTTCTGTCATTATAGGTTAGATTTCACATTTCTAGAGTTCTGTTTACAGACAGCCGCTGTCTTGTGATGTTTTGACTTACGCTTTTTCAATTTCATGATGGTACAAAAGCAATACACCTACAGTAGAGATTGTGCTTTAAATTTTGAATTTTGTTCAACTCCCAGGCGAGCAATGATGCCATATGATCCTCTCTTGAGACCCTGGGCAGAGCAGAATATTCTTGCCTTTTACAAAATGAAAACGCATTGTCTTTACAAAACCAACAGAGAAGGCAGGCGCAGTGGCTCACATCTGGAATCCCAGCAGTGTGGGAAGCAGAAGGATCACAACTTCAAACCCAGCCTGGGTCACTTAGCAAGATCCTGTTTCAGAATTATTTGTAAAAAAAAGACTGAGTATGTAGCTCACTATGCAAGTCCACGATCCATATTTATGTTCTGTAAAATATAAAATAGAATAAAAAATAAAGGTAACAAAAGTCCAGAGGGGTAATTTGGCTCCCTGAAGTCATACAACAAGCTCACAATAGAACAGACACTAGAACCAGGTTCCTTGTGTCTGGTCCTGGGATGTTTTTATCACGTCCACAAGCTTCTCTCTCCTCTGGCAATTCTCCCAGAATCTGAGATAAGGGAAGCAGCCTACTGGGGACCCCAAAGAGACCCACCCTTCTCTTGAAGGCCTAGACATACTGCATTGGGGATCCTGTGCTCCAACACCCCTTTCTACAGCAGCCTTGGCGTGCATAGTTGCCTGCTATGGGAACCAGGCCTTCGTGGCCAAGTGAGCCACTGGCTCCTGCCCCCTGAGGTGATCCTCAAAATTGCTTTCTGTTCCTCCCCCTTCCCATGGAACCTCTTGATTTCCAGCCCAAGAGGTGCCCAGCTGATAAGGGAAGGAGAGCAGCACCTGCTCCCTAAGTGGCTTTGGCTGTCACTGTCCCACAGAAGGCTGGTCTCCAGCAAGCCCACTGTGACCTCTGCTCCCTGTGAAGCACCCTCCTCATTGCCCCACAATCATCATGCCCTGCAGGTCCAGAGAGATGCGGGCTCTGATATAACCCAGGCAGATTTATAGCCACAATGATTGACTCTAGGCAAGAGGGGAAGATTCTCCCCTGCCAGAAACAAAAGAAAATTCAAAGCCAGAGCAGTGAGCAGAGCTAACGCCAACTGCCCCACAGAAGTGCAAGAGCCAGATGAAATATTCCCGGTGTAGCACCCAGGAGGGATGAGGAGGTGAGACAAAGAGCCTGGTACTCAGACACTGAGCCAGATACCTAGAATAGCTGTAAAATGTAAAATAGTCTTAAAATGAAAGCGGAGAAACGCCACCCACAACTCACAAAAGTGGACCTACTTACCCCAGTATGAATGAGGAGGATACCAGAAAGAAATCTGAGCCTTAACGGGTCCAGTGGAGGATCCTAAAGCTCTACCATCTACCAGGTATGAGTCCCTGGGAGAAAATAATTACAGCAAAATCTCCCCTGTGGGCAGGGGAGGCCCTAGGACTGTGTACAAGAAAAATGTGAAATCTACACCTCCAACATGGGACACGGTGCCTTCAGAAGCTGAGCTTGGAGTCAGCAGGACTGAGTAGGAAGAAAAACAGAAGCCAGAACAAAGATCTCCAGTCATGCCCAAAAGGAGTTCTAGATTGAGAGCAGGGATGGGGAGAGATTGTATCCAGGGAACTTTCCATGGATAGTCCTTCAGAACTGAAGATATATATGAGTTCTCAGAGCAAGAATGTAGCATAAGTTCCAAGCAGGATGTACACCAATAGACACTCACATTTAAAGAGGGGAGCAGCACATTAAAAGCTAGTAAATTAAATGCTAGGTGCAGAAGAATATTATTTAAGGCATAAAAGAGCAAATAGTTACATACCCAAATGAGATATGGTAGAAAGCGAGATAGGGAGAGTAAACTAACCTCCTTGGTTTTCGTGATGGGAAAATCTCTTTAAATTATAATTCAATAAATAAGACATAAAAGAATATTGTGTATAGTTACAAGACAACCACTAGAGGAACTAAAAATACTCCATAAACCTTCCACATTATTAGAGGGAAAACCAGTACATAAAGCAAGCCACAGAAATATAGACCATGAAGTAAAACACTTCTAAAAGAAGCATTAAAACCAAAAAGCATAGTATAAAATAATATGACAGAACTGAGACCAAATATACCCTTTCATGCCATTAAATATAATGGGATAAACTCATCTATTATTTAAAAAATACTCTTTTTTGGATCACAGAATAAAACAACAAACATAGGCTTATACAATATGTCTGATTCCCCAGTTCAAATCTCAGCTTCGCCTCTGACTTTAGTGACATCAAAGTGGATGTTTCCACGGGACTCTGACTGGCTTTAAGGTGACAGCATCAGGATATAGCAATCATGAACACTTTTTCCCTTCTTCTCCTGGATTCTCCCAGAGCAATGGGAACCCTGCATGATGTGTGCATTAGAGAGCAGGAGAACTAATACCCTAGAGGGACCACTAGTCAGTGTTGAATGCAGATTATCTATGATGCTTGGCCCCATCAAATCAACAGAGAAATACAGACGAGGCTCCAAGTGCTGTGTAAGGCTATGTACTCATTTTAGGAGCAAAAATCAAAAATAATCAGTGAAAGGGATGGAGCAAATATGGATCCTCAAAAGCTTTTTTATATAGCCAGCATAAACGGGAGTTTGTAGAACTACGTTAGAAAACAACTTGACATCTCATAAAATTCAACATTTTCAGAAAAAGCCCATGCGTTGGTTGTATTCCCAAAAGAAATTCTTGCAAATGTACCCCAGGGGACATTAATAAGGGCATCCTTCATAGCAAAACCATGGAAACAATCAAAACAGCCATAGACAGGATAAAGGCTAAATAAATTATGGCACATTTACACAGTACAATACAATACTATAAAATAATAAAAAATAAACCACAGTAGTCACCCGCAACTATATAAGTATATATATAACTGAATCAGGAAAGTAAGTTCCAGAAGATTAAATATTGCCCTATAGAACTTTTATAGTTATTAAAAGCAAAAAACAAAAGCTTTTTACAAGACTATACATAGTACAACACTACCTTCAAAATAGTGATGAGGTAGCTAAAAATCATACTTGATAGTGCAAGACTGGATTCCTTCTCCCAAGATTAGAAACAAAACAAAGATGTCTGTTTTCAAAAATGTAAGTCAACTGTTAGTGGATGTTCTAGTCCAACTAAGCAATAAAGAAAAAATGACATGCAGATCAGAGGAAAAGCAAAACTATATTTTCAAAAGGCATGATCTTATATATTTTTAAAAAGACCTAAGAAGTTTACTAAAAACCCTTTAGGATAAACAAATGAGTTTAGTAAAGAATCATATAGATTGTAAGATACAAGGTCCCAGCCCTAACCCTAGCCCTAGCCAACAACTGAATTTCTATAAAATACCAATAAACAGTCCAAAAGTGAATAGGAAAACAATTCTATGTGTGATGGGGTTATTTTAAAAATGCAAAATACTTAATGGCAATTTAAATAAAGATGCAAGGCATATACTAACTTGTATATTGAAACTTCAAACATTCTTGTAAAAAATTAAAGATGTAAATAAGCGATAAGATATCCCATGTTCATGGATTGGAAGTGTAGCTGAGAAAGGAGTATTCTCCTGACTTTATCTAAAATTAGAATTTGGTGACAGTTTTACAACTCTATGAAAACCATTTAACTGTACACTATCAGCTGGTGAACTGTAGGTTATGTGAATTATATCTCGATGCAACTGTTTTAAGAGAACAAGATGGGGGGAAAGAAACCATCAGCCTAAGATATACAATGATGTTTAGCTTGTACAATGATGTACAAGAAGCTGAGGCTGAGTTGGGATGGGATTACAAGGTGGATCCAAGTTTTTGTCAAAGTTCTGGTTATTTATTGTGTGGTATCTTCTTAGATCACTATTGAAATTAAGAAAACAAATAAATGGAGAATAGAAGAGAGCTGAGCATGGTCCGGTAGTGGTGTCCTGAACCAAGAATATCATTGCTTCACTTTGGAGCACCCGTGGTTTGAGTTAAGAAACCAACCTTGAGCTGTTTCCAAGATATGGCTACTATAAATTGTGCTAATAGGTCTGTCAACAAATGAATGGATGAAGGAAATGTGGTATTCATAGACAACGGAGTATTGTTGTCCCATAAAGGATAAACTTGAGTCATCTGTGGAAAAATGAATGAAACTTGTGATCGGACTCTTAAAGTAAACTGGACACACAAGCTTAGTTATTACATCGTTGTTTTTGTGTGAGAAACCTAAAGGGTAAACGAGAAACATAGTGAAGGACAGATATTGGGAAGTAGGAAAAACATGTTCAGATGGGAAGGGGAACAAGGAGGGGGGGAGGAAAAGAAGAGGGAAAGAGAAAGAAAGGAAAAACCTGAAATAAAGCCTTTGTAAATAGGGTTGAAGGAAGGAGAATAAGAACAAAAAGCATAAAGTATATTAGGTACAGGTACAAATTCCCTACAATAAGGGACTGTGATCGAAGTGTATAACAAATATGTGCTAATAAAAAATATAAAGTTTAAAAACAACAAAGAAAGAAACTAACCTTGAATGTCTGGGAAATAACAGTAAAAATCCTGCCTGCGCTAACTCATGGGTACAGCTAACGCGATGCCCAGAAGAATCCTCACAGTCTTAATTAGTTTATTTTACTACAAACAAATGAAGATAACTCAATTTAAAGTACACAGAGAACAATGCATTAAGCATGAGCAAAGCAGAAGGAAGGAATTAGTAAGGATAAAAACACCAATAAATCAATTATAAAACAAGAGACAAAGGAATTAGGACGTTCAAAAGCGAGTCTTCTGGGAGAAAATCTTGCTGTCTTGAAAAATAACAAGATTAATAATGAAAAAAGACCTTGCCTCAAAAAAAGAAAAGAAGGAAGGAAAAAGTAGCAAAATCCTAAGTACACCAAAGTACAGAGGAAAATGAACACATAATCACACATACGAAGAATAGTAAGTAAAGTATAAGGAGTAAGTGAACTCTCCGAGTAAACATGAAAACCTGTGTAAACTGAATAGCGTGCCATGGAAATATAATTTATGTGTTTATGTTTAATCAAGATCATTTAATGTTTTACATTTGCAGTAAGAAAACACAGTAAGACCCATGATCAGATAACAAGTTGGGGAACATTTCTAAGCACTATTAGTGTATCATGTAAAGTATCAAGTCAAAAGTTTCACAGCAAGCTTTAAAAACTGAACATAGTCTGTTTGTTCCTGTGTTATCACTTATTTTTAAATCAAACTTCTTGAAATCATCACAGATTCACATGCAGTTGTAAGACCTAACACAGAAGACCCTCTATATCCTCTGTCCAGTGTCCCACAATGCTGACACCTTGAGAAATTATAGTAAGATATTACAAATAGGATCTTGGTGATTCACGCAATAAATAACCAAATGACACAGAACACTTCCAACACTGGAAAGATCATTCATGTCTTTTCCAGCCAAGCTCGTTCTTTCTTTTCCCTCAGTTCACCAACCTTATATTTCATGGTTCGTGTCTTAAGCAGAAACTTTTTGCCTAGTCCTGGGTCCTGAAGATTTTATTCTAAGTGTTTTTCTTAAGATTTTACAGTTACCATTTTATAGTTAAATCCATAATGCCTTAGAAGTTTTGCATATAATGTGAACTTTAGGTTGAGGCTCATTCTTCTGCCTATGAATGTCCAATCACTCAGCACCATTTAGTAAGGAGACTCCATCACACTGCCTTTACCCTTGTCCAAAATCAGTGGTGCATATTTGTTTGGGTCTATTGGGTCGATTCCATTGATCTATTGTTTATCTCTCCACCAATCTTATGTTGTCTGGATTCTGTTGCAATATTTAGGCCTCAATAAAAAAATAGGGTGATTCTTCTCACTTTATTCTTTCATAAAGATTGTATTTAGCAGTTCCTAGCCTGTGCCTTTCCATATAAATTTTAGAATTAGTTTAATGCTAACAAACAACTTTGCCGAGGTTTTAATAAACTTGCATTACTCCTATAGATCAGTTTGTGGACAATTGGCATTTTTATATGACAATCTTCTGATCAATGAAAACATTATGTCTCTCCATATAACTTTCTTTCAATAACTCTATAACTTCCTAAATAGAGATCCTTTGTGTTTTATTAATTTATACCTGATTATCTCTTTTTCCTTAAAGTGATTATATACGGCCTTGTGTTTTTAATTTTGGTTCCAGACGTCCATTGCTAGTACACTGAAATGGGGGCTTGTGTGGGTTGATTTGCTTCTAATCTCACGTATTAGTTCTGAGAGATTTTGTTTTATTTGTATTGCTTAGATTCCTTAGGATTTTCTACATATATAATCATGTAGTCTACAAATAGGAATAGTTTTATGTCTTCTATCAAATTTAAATATCTTTTTTGCTTTTCCGGTCTCATTGCAATGGGCAGAACTTCCAGGAATACGTTCAGCTACAGGAGACTATACAGCCTCGCCTTGTTCTGATTGGTACAGAGATGTAGACGGCCTTTATCAAACTGAGGGAGTTCTCTCTTCCTAATTTACAGTGGTGCTTATCATGAGTGGGTATTGGATTTTGTTAACTACCTTATAATCATTGATATGATCAGATAGCTCTATATTTCTGGCTGCCAATATGATATTTTATGTTGATCTTTGAATACTGAACTAGCTTTGAATATCAAAAATAAACTCCACTCAGTCATGGTGTATGCTTCTGTTTACATCTTTAAAGATATATTAGTTGCTGATAGTTTGTTGACAATTGATTCTAAGTTCATGAGCAATCCAGCCTTGGTAATATCAGCCTGACAAAATGAGTTGACAGACAATCCCTTCTCTTCTGCTTATTGGAAGAGATTGTGCAAAATGAGTGCTATTCTTCCTTAAACCTTTGGTAGGATTCACCAGTAAAGCCATCTGAACCTGGGGATTTCTTTATTACGAGTTCAGTGATGTATTTTTTTCGTACTCCAAATTGGTAATTTTTGGTTCCAGAGTAATTGTTTGAAGTTATCAAATTTATGAGTGTGAATTTATTCAGTTTAATTTTGGTATCTTTTTCATGGTTGCAGGATCCATAGTGACCGTATGTTTCTTTTCTTATATTGGTGATTTGTGTCTTCTCTCTTTTTAACTCTGTCTGGATACAGACTTGCAAATTTTCTTAATTTTTTTAAAAAGAAGAAGCTGCTTGGTTTATTGATTTTTCTATTGTTTTGTACCTTTCTTTCTGATTTCTACACTGACATTTATTACTGTCTTTCTTTTTTTCTGCTTGCTTTAGGTACATAATTTTTTCTAACCTTTAAACTGGGGACTTGATTTACTGATTGAGACCTTTTCTATTTCGTAACTTAAGCTTTTTTCTATAATTTTTTCTTCTTTGTACTGCCTTCCGAGGTCCCACACACTTTTATATGCTTCATTTTTGCTTTCATTCAGTTCTATATTTTCCTCTTTGACCTCTGTCTTATATTTTACTAATGTATTTTTATTAGTATCTGTTTGCAGTACATAATAATTGCATTTATAGTGGGAAGTTTGTATATGTATGTCACTTTATCCTTTTGCTTGTTTTGTTTTGTTTTGTTATTCTTCTCTTCCCACTTTTTACCCTCCAACTCTTAACCCTTTTCACATTTGAAAAAGCTCACGTTGCATCCATTTACCTATAAAAGCCTGAAGTTTATCCTTCTTCATAGCTGAGCAATACTCCATTGTATAAGAATACCACGTTTCTTAACCATTCCACAGTTGATGGATTGTTTTCAAGACTTAGCTATTCCAAATTGTGCTGCTATACACATGGATGCACATATACCATGGTGGCATGTTTTCAATCTTCGGGGAAAATACCCAAAAAAGTAAATAAGATCCAAAATATACAATAGATATTATGGAAATGAAAGGGAAAGAAAGTGCTTGAAAGGAAAGAACAATTGGGATGGGGAAAGGAGAAAAGAAGGGAAAAGACATATACACACAAGACAGATAACCACACTACTAAGCTGTACTAGTTCATCAAAAAGAATTGTTTGATCATTTATTAAAAAGAATGATAATTATTCTAACTATTCTAATAATATTATAATAATAATTAAAAAGAATAGTTTATTTGATTGGTCATTTTTCATGCTTAAATCTTGTAATCTGAACAACTACTTTGAAGACAACAATATGCAATATATTAACTTGTGTTAACTACCTATTATTTTGTTTTGAAATTCTGTATCATCATTTTCATTCTCTTTTGTTTGGTTGTTATTTTGTTTTTACAATAAAAGAAAAAACTCTATTTCCATGTTTTTCTTTTACTTCTCTTTTTAAAAATCCTGTTTCCCTTCCTACCCTCCCACTTCATCTCTTAATCCTAATTTCATTTGGAAAGACTCCTTACTTTCTATTATGTATCCTTTATTTTGCTTTTTATTTATATTTTGAGTTTCTCATGAGAGAAACTGCGATATTTATTCTTGTATATCTCATTTATTTCACTTACTATTATTATTACACTTACTAAGAAGTGTGCGAGTTGGTTATTCAGAAACTTTCTTGTATCTTTTTGTTACTGATTTCTCATTAGATTTAATTACGATTAGAGATCATAGTCTATGATTTTGATTAGTTTAACTTCGTTAAGGTTTGTTTTATGTTCCAAGATAAGGTCTATCATACCATTGATATTTGAAAAAAATGTGAATTTTTCTGTTGTTAGGTGGAGTATTCTTATACATCACTAAAATTCATTTGGTTGTGTGTTATTTTGAACTCTTATTGATTTTCTGAATAGTGCAGTTCCAGAGGGTAGGAGGTTGTGAATTTCTCTATTTTTCCTTCCAGCTTTACGAGTTTGCTTCTAGAAGTTGAGGCCTTCTTTAGAATCATAATGTCTTCCTTTTGTATTACTCCTTTTATCATTATTTAATGTATCTCTTTGTCTGTGATCATTCTCTTTACTCCAAAGTCTGTCTTATCCAAAATTAATATACCCCGTTCTACTTTCTTAGTAATGTTTTCATGGCATGACTTTTTCAACTCTTTTACTTTTAGGTTACTTACATTTTTCTGTTCATGGTGAATTTCTTATAAGCAGAGTAATGTTTGATAATATTTCTTAATCCACTCTGTTGATCTATCTTTCTATTGGTGTATGAAAGCCATTGACTTTTAAGGTAATTGTTGTTACATTAGAGCCTAAGTCTGCTATTTTAATAATTAGTTTTCTGTTTGTTTCTTCTGTATATTTCTTTTCTTTTTCTTCATCTTCTTGCAAGTTATTTTTTAGAATTCCATTTTCATCTTTTTATAATGATTTTTAGTATATTGCCTTTATATTTGTTCTAGTGGTTTCTCTAGATATCTCAATGTTATGCATTGATTATCACTGTCTACTAATTATGACACTTTACTTCTTGAGAAAACTTTAGAAAATTACTTGTTCTACTATTTGAAGAACATTTTTTTGTTTAGTATTTCTTCTGCATCTACTGAGCACTATATTAAATGATGGCATAATTTTGTTTAAACCATCAAATATTATTTAAGAAAAATATTATTCATAAAAAAATCAGTCTTTTATCATTATCCATCCAATGTTGGCTTTACTTTAAGGAACTTCCACTTGACTTTGTGACCACTTTCTTTTCTGTTAGAGCAATTCTGTAAGCTATTCTTAAGTGTAGGTTTGCTGGGAAAAGTTCCCTTACTTTTCCCTCATCAGAAAATTCCATTTTTTTCTCTCCTTAACTTCTGAAGGATATTTTCCCTACACGTAGAATTTGCAGGTGACAACTGCATGGTCTCAGGATTTGGAAAAAACGCTGTCCACTTTCTCTTGGCCTGCATGGTTTCAGATGGGCGATTGGAAGGAAATTCTCTGTCATTTGAACAGTGTTCCCCGCACCACATTCCCCCGACACATCTCTCAAATTTGCCTGTTTCTTGCTAAGTGCTTTACCACTGAGCTACATTCTCAGCCCCAGTTTGGCTGGTTCTAAATTGTACCCTTTGTAATAAACTAACAAACATAAATGAAGCATTTCCCTGAGTTTCTGTTTGGAACCCTTTAGGATTTTTTAATTTGTTTTTAGTTTCTAGAAGTTTAATTATGACGAATCTGGTCATGGATTTCTTTGGGTTTATTCTAGTAGAGATTTGCCCAAGTTCTTGAACCTTTAAGTTTGTCTGTGGCCAAATTTGGGAATATTTATCCTTTATTTCTTTGGGTTTTTGGTGAAATTTATCTCTTCCTTTTCCTACAATTCTGACAATATAAATATTAGCTTTTCTGCTAATGTCAACCTAAGATGCTGTTCATATTTTGATGTCTGTTTTCTCTCTTGACCAAAATGGGTAAGTTCTCTTGACCTGTCCTTGAATTTTATGTCTTCAATTGTCTCCACTTCGCTCTTGAGTTTGTCCATTCGGCTTTTAAACTTATTGTATTTTTCACTTCTATGATTTCCATTTAGTTCTTATTTAAATGTTCTTATATCTTGGCTGAGTTATTTCTATTCTTTTCATTTGCTTTAAGAGAATTTATAATTGTTTGCTGAAGCATTTCTATGATGGCTGCTTTAAAATCCTTGGCGGATGGTCCCTACATCTGATTCATCTCTGGGTTGATTATCTGTTATTATTCATGGTGTGGTTTTCCTGGTTCTTGGTACATGAGTGATTATTTAATTGCATCCTGAACATTTTGGACATTATATAATGAGACTCGAGCCTATTTAATCTTCTTTTATTAAGCAGGCCGTCTCTCTTTTGAGGTGTAAGAGGGTTGGGTGGGTGCCTTTGCTCAGCTTCCTGCTGGGCTCCAATGCTACTCACCAGGCTAAAGCAGAGGGCTGACTCACCCTGTTTTGTTGCTGCAGGCTGGGGGAGGCAGCTTAGATACCACTGGGCCCTGGTCACCATGACGCTAGGGAGGGAAGGGAGAGAACTAAACTACCAGCCACCCTCCCTGCCACTGCGTCATTCCTCCTGTGATGCTCAGTGGGGGTGGAGGCATGTCTCCTTGCAAGGAATCACTGACACTAGGGTAGGAGGTAAGTGAGGCACCGAGTCAACTCCTCCTACGGTGCCAGGAGTGAAGGCTCAGCTTTCCACTGGAGGCCGGGACCCTATTCTGGTAAGGGACTGGCACAGGCGCTGCTTCCACTGGGCAAGGAATTGAAGATCAGCTCCCCACTCAACCCAGCCAATGCTGTGCTGGCATGGAAACTAGAGCACTGCCTGGTTCCCCTGGAGGAAAGGGAGGATTTCGATGCCTCTCCATTTGGCATCCCCCACAGGGGGGATCAGGGGACTGTCAGCTCCAGAGAAGGGGAGAGAGACAGATGGGAGAGGTTGGAGGCTCAGTTCCTGGCCCAGATCTGCTAAAACCACAGGTGTACGTAGGGGAGGTTTTGCTGCTGGCATTTAGTTGGAGTAAGCCAGATCCTGTCAACAAGGTCTTCTGTGATTAAGATGCCCCTTTTCTGGTCCTTTGCCTGGAGTAATACATTTTCTTGGGGCTCTTTGTTTTGTGGTTTTTGAGTGTGCATGTTTGTTGGAGATTTCTAATGCAGGGTCCATCTGTACCCTGACCAGGATATTCAGTGGGCAGTAGGCAGATCTGAGGAATTCACTGCTATGTTACTCTTCAGGTTCCAACCAGCCTCCTCTTCTGACCGACCACCGTTATACTTTTCTCATTGTGTTTTTGCTGTGTTAGATCTACAGCTCTTTAGTTGCAAGAAGCAGGACCTGAGGGGAATGGAATTGCTTTATCTCGGTCGAACTAAAACCCAGAAATTGTTTTAATGTTTACCTTTTGCAAAGTATAAAATATTTACGAAAAAAAAGGACAGATGACAAATGTCTACCTTGATGACGTATCATATGTTGAACACATATGCAACTGGCACCCAGTTCCATGCTTAGTACCCTAGATATTCATCTTATGCGCCCAACCCAAGGCTGACTTCCTACACCACCAGTGAGCTTTGCCCTCGAGAACTCACTCTTTCTCCCCGTGATCAGTGGAACAGGAACTGATGACTTCCTCCTATCCAGGACTTTGGCTCCTGTGTGGTTCCATCCGCATCTAGTTTGCTCTTGTCCCTTGGGAATTAGTTCTATAGACAAGAAGCTTGGTTACCTCCTGTTACCAAGGCAGTGCATAGTCATCATGGGGAATTTGTACCTGTACATGATGTATCTTGATTTCCCCTCTTCCCCCACAAGTGCCTCCCCTCCTTTCAGTTCCTCTTCTTCTCCTTATTTACAACCTTTGTTTCTGTTTTATCCTTTCTATATTGTTTTTTCCCTTCCTTCCTTTTCACCTTCCCCCTCCCTAGTTCTTCTTTCCTTTCGAACAATTTCTTCCTATATTACAATATCTGTTGTACTTTTTGCCACACCTCAGAAGAGGAAAGGTTTAATGTCGTTCAAGATTCCAGAGGCTTCAGTCCAGGGTTGACAGGGTCCAAAGAAAACAAACAAAGCTCCTCAAGTTGTGGTGTCCACGAACCAGAGCCAAGATACAGCACCAAAGAGCAAGGGGCCAAGTACTAAAGGTCACAACTGCACAACCCACACACACACACCCAGAATTGTGCTTACTTTCCCCATAGGTGGCTCTCAACCCAATCAGGTTGACAGCCCCACTTAGTGTCACTACTTGGTAGCCAGAAATTCAACTCAATTCATATAATGATTTCCCAGAATTAATGCAGGTGAAGGTCTCAGTCACACAAGGCTCCCTGTGCTTTAAATACCATTGGTAAGTTCCAGACCACCAGTACTCCTAAATGACCAACTCTAAGTTCATGACTTCACACAACTTCCCAGCCACATATGAATGAGAAGCAGCCAAACTGGAAAATATATACTGGGAAAAATATGGAGATGTGTACAGTGGACTGAAATCTCTATGCCCTCTCCAAGTGTACTGCACCTCCACACGTCCCCCAACTCAGAAGCTCTCTAGCCTTGTTATTTAGAGGTATCTATGGAGATCCCATTGGATGAGTGTGGCTGATTAAATCCATGGCCATGGGTGGCTGAACCAACTTGAATTCCCTGTTTTTCCAAGAGATCTGAAATCCCCAGTGCTCCCATCAAGACTTAGTCTTTCTATACCAGCCCCCATCCTGTGTGCTAAAGTCATGTCTTTAGCACACAGAAGAAATTCTCATCACTTGAGGGATTTTAATAGTTTTTTTTTAATTGGTACCAGGGATCGAACTCACAACTGCCTGCATGCAAGGCAGGCGCTTATGCCGCTGACTAAATCCCCAGCCCCAGACTTTAATAGTTTTAAGAACTTCATGCCACGAGCCAGGGACAAAGAACAAAGATACAGAGATATCTATCTTTTATTATACTTATTATGGCTCTCCAGGAAAAGCTACTTGGAATATTGTCTGCTTGTGGTGAAAACTCCAGAATTTGGGATGCCCTTTCTGGCAACGTGCTTTGTCTTCAACATTCAACCTCAGAATTTAGTAAACTGCTTGAAGGAAAAGTTTTCCACACTCTTAAGCTTCCCCCCAAGTCTCAAGAAACCCCTTTGGTTTATTTTCTCCTAGCAACTGCATCCCTTTATCCTATCCTTAAAATTCAACAGGAATACAAGGATGGTTTATATGCATCATAGCAATAAATAAATTAAAGGAAAAAAAACATGTTTCTTTAGATAGAATAATAAAGATGATTACAAAGGCAACACCTATGTCTAAAAATAAAATAGGAATATTTTGA
Source organism: Cavia porcellus (assembly GCF_034190915.1). Taxonomy (NCBI): domain Eukaryota; kingdom Metazoa; phylum Chordata; class Mammalia; order Rodentia; family Caviidae; genus Cavia; species Cavia porcellus. The sequence continues at coordinate 35,566,301 of NW_026947511.1, read as the reverse complement.
CACTTCTTTTATATGATAAGGCAAAGCTAGCACTGTATTACATGTTTAAAGTTGTGAAAAAGACAGAGGTTCCCACTAATATTTAATATTTTTCAGGAAAGAAAAGTAAACTGACATTTTACTAGCAATATGCATGAAGTATCAAAAATTGCAAGGAAGAGGCAAAAATTGGTCTTTTATAGGAAAATCTTTAGTTGAACCTCTCAAAGGAATTAACTAAAAAACTATTAGAAAGAGTAAGAGAATCTTGAAGATGGCTGTGCTATGATTCGGATCCTGGACTTAACCCCCAGCCCAAGGTACCACCATGAGGTTGTGAAATCTTTAGGCGGCATGACCCAGAGGAAGGAAGTGAGCTCACTGGGGATGTACACAGCCTTGGAGGGAATATTAGGCCCTGTCTCTTTCTGTTTCTCTCTTTGTCACCTAGTTGCCATAAGGTGAGCAGGTCTTTACCAGGTGCATCCACCATGATGGACTGTGCTGCCACAGCACAAAACAACCAAACCAACTTACCATGGACTGAGACCTCTGAAACCACAAGCCAAAATTAACCTTTCTGCTTTTAAATTGACTATCTCTAATATTTGGTCATAGCAATGGAACACTGACTAACATAGGTTGGTTGCTTCAAGTTAATTTACAAAATTAATCACTTCATATAAAATCCACAAAAAGTTATAAAATGTAATGGAATAATAGATCCCATTTATCAGTATTAAACAGTAAAGAATAACACATGAAGCAATAAACATAACCAGCTATTTTGAAGATTCAGCAGTAGAAAGCTTTACAAGCATGAACAAAAGCCTGGAAGAGAAAACATATCTTTTTATTTAACCAAAAGCATGCTATTGAAAACATATCTTCTGATAATCTATAAATTTAGCAAAATCCTGATAAAAGTGACAATATTACTGTTTCCCAGCTGTATGGACACTGTGATTTTTATTTTAATGTTACTAAGTTTTGAAGCAATCACAAACTCGCCCAAAATTAGAAGTGACCTAGAAAGACTCCTCACATGAACCATTTGGAAATGTATTGTGACATTATGGCCCGTTACTCTTGAATATTTCAGAACTTTGTGTGCATTTTTATAGAACATCTCTAGTAGGAAGGTCGTCAGAATCAGAAGAAAGTTGCTGGCATCAAGCCCTAACAAAACTTACAGCCAGGAAGCTCTGAAGGAGGGAACTTCCCTTCGTATATCTGATAACACAAATTATCACATGTGACTGCCAGCACTGCAGCTTGCACTCAGGCCACCACAACCTTATACAGGCACATGTGTCCAACAACTGTTCAACCTTGAACACATACCACCTTGTTATTCAGCTTGGATGTCCCTGTTATTAATCCTTGTAGCTAAGGGTTATTGTTTTAAAGCAACTCATCGACTCCTCACTTTGTCTATGGAAGTTGCTCTCAGCCCAGTTCCCTTTGAAGATGCCACTGGCTTCCTCCAGGTCATGTCTTCCACACTGAAGTTCTCCTATCCTATTTCTAAATAAATATCAATATTCTTCAGAGAGTCCCTCTCTGTTTGTTATTTAAAGGTTTGTTCTATAAAGGTTGCCAATACCACTGAAGTCAAGAAATTGACATTTTATATTGCTGCCACCTGACCCTCAGATTCAATTCAAGTGTCACCAATTGCTCCCGAAATATCCTTTACAGTAAAAGGATGTGGGACAGAATAGCATATTGTATTTGATCAGCATGTTACATCATTTACCTTCAGCATGACACTATTCTTAGCCCTTGAACTCTTACAGATTAAAGGTGCTTTCTATTAGACTATCCTTCAGTTTTTGTTTGGGTGATGTTTCCTCAATTAGACATAGATTACACATTTTTATATGACTATTTCAGAAGCAATGCTACTTTCTTATTGCATCTTATCAGATGGTGTACGCTTTCAATCTGTCTCATTACTGAGGGTGCCTTCTGTGATCACTTAATTAAGGTGAGGTCCTCAGGCTTCCCTCATTGCAAAGTTATATTTTGCTGCTTTGTAATGAACATTTTGAGAGCAGGTATTTGGAAACTGTGTAAACAGTCCATTCTTTGCCAGCCTTTGCCTTTACTTATTATTGTAGTTCTATCCACATAGACTCAAGGGTCATTCTTTCATTCCAGTTTATATATACTAGCCATCACTATGTATCTGGAACCCAATTTGGGCTTTGGAAGTCCTTTTATGCTGGCTTCTACTTCTTTGAACCTTTCCTTCTAGAAACAAGATGCTTTAGCCTTGGAGTCAGATGGTTGAGTTTTTACACTCTTGCAGGAAAGACTCTCCCATTCTGCTTGATTAAGGACCTTCTCATGTGTTGGATTTTCCTCTCCATTCACGGTTCTCTCTCCCATTCTCTTTTTCATAGCAGGAGCACCTCTAGTATTATTAATGAATGCTTTATTTCTTGGTTTCATTTTTTTAATTTAATCTGTTATCTACATATCTAGTTCGTTTTGGATGTCTAAACTATGGGAAATAACTAGCATTCATAATAAGTAACACTCATAAATTAATAATTTTAAAAGGCCAAGCATCAGTGATAATGTTGAAAAAGTCTATGATGACACATAATTAAATACAAATTTAAATCATGAGTAAAAGTTTTCTTTAGTCAGTAAAGCAAAAAATCAAAAAGTTTGATAATTCACAGTGTTGGTAAGAGTGAGAATATAAATCAAAACTAAGGAAATTTGTCAATTTTGTTCACAACAATGCTACTGTTACCAATTTACCCTGCAAGATGTTCATTGCTCTATTGTTTATAAGAAGAAAGAACACAGCAAGCAATATAAATATCCACCCAAACCTAGCTAATAAATGTATCATTACCATGTTACCATGCTTTGTTACCTAATAAAACCTGCTTCCATGTATACATCATGCCATTTCGGTAGAGTTCCATGACTTTGAACGTGAGAAGCCCCCAAAAGGCATAGGAAAATGTTAACAGCCTAGAAAAAAATTTCCTTAAGAAGGAAACTTTAAATTCAACAGTAAAGAAGGTTTAAATGTGTATGATGATAACCAAGGAATCCATTGAGACAAACTCAGTTTAGCTTTTGAAAATTAACCAGTATAGCACACCACATAAGTAAGCTATAGAAAAAAATCCACATCACTGAGGGATACAAAAATTTTATAAAATTAAACAATCAGTCATGATTTGGAAAAGGAAACTTCTCTCAGCAAACTATACATTGTGGAAAAATTTGTCAACTTCGTAAAGAACATCTACAAAAAATTCTACACTGAGCATCATTATTTAAAAGTGAGAAACTAGATTTTTTTCTTCCCGAGATTTGAAACAAAGCAAGACTTTCCTTCTCAGAACTCCTACATGACATTGTACTCAAAGTTCTGACTGGTTTAACAAAAGAAGCAAAAATACAGTTATATATATCATAAAGGAAGAAATCAAACTGCTTTTAATACTTAACAATATTGTCTTTGTAGAAAACCCCAAATATCTACATTAAAAACCCCAATAACAAAACCTGTGAGTATAAATAAGGGCAAAAGTCAGTATGCAAAAGTTAATCACTATCTTGTGTATCAGCAATGAATATTGAACTTCAGAATTTACAGAAACAGTGAGGTCTAGGGGCTTGGGGATTTAGCTCAGTGGCTCAAGCGCTTGCCTGATAAGTGCAAGGTCATGAGTTCAATTCCCGGTACCAAAAAAAGGGGAGGAGGTGGCTAAAAAACTAGGGAGCTCAAGAATGCCTTTGCATCCTCCGGCTATAATGCTCCATAATCCTAGATTCTAATTCTCACCATATAGACTCAGTCCTGAGATTCATTTGTATTCCTGAAATCAGATAAGCAGCCAGCTGTCCTCAACAATCAAAATAAATTTGGCTGAAACTCCTTCCCACACAGAGAATCCCGTATATCTTTCCTGGAATAGGAACTTTCCTCGGTTTTCAGGAACTCAGAAGGCGAAATGCATAATTGTGACTCTTTGGCTTCATTCAAACCTAGGACAAATACTAGGAGAACTGAAAAAGGACCTTTGTTCCGGACCTTTATACCGAGTGACTTCGCAATAATCCACGGTAGTAAGCCTGACTCCCGCCTTAGTACCTCCACGGCTACCTCTCCCCAGGGCTCCTTTGTGGGTGCTAGGACTTCTGCAGAAGCCTCCTGCTTCTTCTTTTAGTTTCTGCCCTCAGCTTCTGCATATTCTGTTGCCATCCGAGAATCCAGACAAGTTCTGCTCCTTCCTCTCTGCTCAGAACCCTGCAGTAGTTCTCTGTTTCACTCAAAACGAAGTCACTAAGAGCACGCAAAGCCCTCCACCTGTGATGGTGAACATTTTAGAGCTTTCAATGATACAGACAGCCCACTATGGCACATGAGCCGTAGGTTCACCACCACTGCTCTAGTCGTTCAGTAAATGTTTGTTTGGAAGAATGATTCAATGAATCGGCAGCCAAAGCCATAACTCCTGTCCACTTGCGGCTGATACTTTTGCTTGTTACATTCATCTGGAAGAATTTTCTTCCCTTGAATGAGATTGGGGCACCGAGATTCTCGTGGCCCATCTGGAGAGAAACTCAGCTTCTCACACACATGTATGTGGATACATGTGCACACAGCACATAAGAACTTGCACATTAAGCAAACATGGCTGGTAGTAAGAGGAAAGAAGGGCTTAAGTAACAGCACATCTCACCAATGTAGACAAAAGTGAGATATTTGATCCTTCTTTTAAGAGAATGCCTTGCCCTTGACACAGAGCCATCCAAATTTCTAGTCATCTCTTTCTCACGCTGCCAAGGCAGCACTGCCCACCCCCGGAAGTGAACTCTCTCCCTGATGTTCACAGGATAACTGCCTCTCACTCCACTGTGCTTCCCAGGCTGACGGCAATGTCCAGAAGTCAGTGAGTTGAGTTGTTAATTTGGGCAGCATCTGATCCAAATGGGTGATTTTGCAGCTCTGTCCCCACTTCCCACTGGGACATCTGTGGTGGTGACCTACTGTAACCATCGTAGAAACTGATCTACAGGTGACCAAGGGACCCCAGTGGCTTATTCTCTTGCCTTGCACAGTGTCAGGTTCCCAGAGACCCACTTTGCTGTGAGTTCCCCCCATGGTCAGTGTGGAGGGCAGGGAGGAGCCCAGGCTGGAACTGTGGTGGCTCCATTTTCTTTCTATGACACTGGACAGGCTCTCTGTGCCTCTCTGTGCCACAGTGTCTTCGTCTCTAACGAGGAGGAAGTAACAATGCCTTCACCACTGAACTGTCTGTGAAAATCCAATGAAATAGCGCAGACAGATTTTGAAAAGCGCCTGCTACACAGCGAGTACCCAGTAAATGGTAACCATGGTGACCGGTAGCATTTCCCGGGACAGGGCCAGAATGATAGACTCCACAGTTGGCACGGGGGACCTCAGCTCAAACTCCCACCCTCACAGCACGGCGTTTTCTCCATGCCCAGTCGCGCGGAGCTGACATTCAGCACCTGTCACCTGGGCTAAGCCCTGACTCAAGCACATGATCGTGGATAAACTGCTTTCATTTTCTGTGTCTCACTTTCTCCCTCTACAAGATGAGAAGTTGGCGCTAGATTATCTCTGAGGATCCTTTTAGCTTTGATCTTAGACATGTACAACATAAAAGTGAAAATGATCACCATCATGTCTCTTAAGAAGACGCCTGTCCTCCAGAGCCCTGGGCTGACCAGATGCCCAAATGCAGTGTAGAGGGGCTCAGAGTGCAAGGAGTGGGCACTGTCTCTCCACGGTGATGAGCACATGTGTCACCTGGGAACTCACAGCAAAGACACCTGACAGAGCAGGTCTTGGGGCAGGACCTGAGACTGCTTTTCTAATGGACTCCTAGGTGTGAGACACAGTGGCCCTGTGTTTCTTAGCAAAGGATATAAACAGCAGTGCCTCGTCTTAAACTCTAGTTCATCCCAGGATGCCCTCCTCACTCCTCATGCCAGGGTTGCTGTTGTTATAGTGACCAAGCACATCTGGGTACCGGATTCCCAGAGCACTCAGTGCTAAGCACTTTATGGTCCCTGTGCCCCCACCTCCCTCAGCAAGTCTGCCCAGCAACCCTTCCTGTCCTACGCCTCATGCCACCTAAACTTGACAATCATGGTAGATTAGGAACCTTCAAGCTAGCTCATGGGCCAGCTACCCTGCTGCCCACGAGTTAGGACTAAGGAGCCATTGCTGTAGCTTGCTGTGTTTCTGCCGTGCCTTAGGGACACATTGCAACCTTCCGCAGGAGCAGACCTGCCTTGTCAAGACTTCTTGCTGTCCGAGTACTTTATTTCTGCCCTGATAAATCAAGTCTACTAACACAGGTTTTCTGGTCAGTGCTATTTGTCAGGAAGCCACGCACAGAGAAGCCATGGGGCAGCACAGTGTCTTCCAGCCCTCTAGAGAGCACCACAGACCAGAGTGGGTAGGTAGGATGGAAAAGTGATCAGATCTGAAGGCAAGCACAAACTGGCCTCCTTGTCCCATGGCTTTCCACGGCCCTGAACTCTCTAGATTCTATGAATGATGTGCAAATGTCTTAGGCACTTTTTCGTAGCTAAATCACAATGCCCAATACCCAAACCTTAAAGGAGGAGAGGTTTATTTTGGCTTAGGCCTATAGTCGATGGTGAGCTGGCTCCAAGGCAGAAATGGCCCGGAAAGCTGCTTACATCATGGAGGACAGGAAGCAGGGAGAGAAGAAAGGAGCTGGGGAGAAGAATATACCCTTCCAGGTCATGATCTCAGTGACCACCTCCAACCAGGCCCCAGCTCCTAACAGCAAGTCAGCTATGAAGTCACTCATGGGCTAATCCACCCATGATCTAACTATCTCCCAAATTCCCCAGCTCTAAACCATAGCAACCACCACCTGTGCCCTTCACGAAAGTTCTCCCCAAGGATGGGATCTTTGCAGAGATGTGGGTCAAAGTTCCCTCACTCTTCGGGGTAGCACAGTCTCAGAGAACTTTCTAGTTTAGTGGAATGGTTCGATGTCTGCACTTCCCAGGAAGGCAGCTGCAATGCAGAGGGTGAGATGGAGCGAGTCCATGTTTAATTCATTTTAGTTAAGAGGATGTAATAGCCATCCTGGCCAGTGGCTGCCATAACAGAACACTTCTCTTAGAGGGCACTCGTGTGTTTTAATTCCTGGAAAGAAAGTGGACTTTCAGTCTTAAAGCCAGATAGCAACTCTACAGTTCCCATCTGGATGGCCTCTGGCGAGGCACGAAGCTCGCAGTGTGTTTATTCTTGGTACATGCAGAGGAACACACCCAGTTAGCAGGGTGGACTGACATGTATCCCTAGCACCATGACTAATTGAGAGAATAAAAGTTCCTCAGAATAAAAGTTCTTATCCTGTGTGTCCTGCCAACCACTAAACTGTCAGATGGTCCCAACCCAAATCAGGGACCCTACTCTCAGTCTTCAGAGAATCTTCAGAGTCATCCTGGCCTCACTCACCAGAAAGGTTCAATGGGAGAACACAGTGGCTCTCTCTAAAATATGGGGTGTTGGGGCCTGACATCAGAGAGGGCAGCTGGCCTCCCAAGGCCACATAGCTGGTTGGTGGTGTGACTGCCATATTCCAGTCATAGCCCAGGTCTCTCTGTAACTTTGATTATATTTTAAATTAAAATATTGTATTTATCAAGTACTGAATCAGTGCAGGTGAACAAAAGCAATCAGGATTGCAGTCTCACTAGGAGAAACAGAGGCTCAGAATGGGAATTATCCGGCTTAAGTCATACTGTTTTTTGAGGTGTTGGGATGGTTGGGAATGGAAAGCCAAATCAATCCACCTCCAAAAGCCAGCCTCTTTCCCAGAAGGTCCCACCCTGCATGTCTACACATAGGGGACATGAGTCCCAGAGTTAGGTCCCCGTCAAGTTAAATGGGACAAACTGGGGTTTGAGCAGGTGCTGACCCTGCCAGCCTTCAGCACTTGAGAGGCACAGAGCAAGGCAGGCACTGGACCAGAATGACAGGTGAGGGGCAGCTGTGGGCAGGAGCAAGGGGAGAGGGTGGAAGCTGATACCCTGGGGACAAGCTGGCAGGAGCGTGTGGGCTTCTGGGCTGAGCACCTAGGTGGATGTGTAGGACACGTGACTGCTGTATGATCATGTGAAGGGTTCTAGATCCACCCTGCCACCGACTCACTCTGTAACCCCATCTGATCTTTCTGGATCTGCTGGTCATCGTATGGCTCTACTGCCTGAAGCCTGCCCTGCACCTGCTATGAATCTGCAGGGGTTTGGACCTGTGCAGCCAGGCAGCTGAGGCTGTACAGAGGAGGCTTCCCAGTGGGCTCCCAGTCTGCACAGTGACCCTCAGGCCCAGGCAGGACTAGATCACCAAAGCCCCTCAGCAAACAGCAGTGAGAGCTAAGGACATCATACAAATTGACTCTACATGTTCCTGGACTTTGGAACATTGGGGCAGGTCCCTGGGACAGCACAGAATGTCCCCAGAACCTGGAGAGATGGTTAGATGTGACAGGTGTGGCTGCTGCTTGCTTCTTCCAAAGGAAAATGGAGCAAGTGCCTGGGCATAGTGATGTACACCTGTAATCCTAACACTGTAGGAGACTGAGGCAGGAGGTTGTTCAAGCCCATTCTGGGTGATATAGTGACTCCCTGTCTCAAAATTTAATGTGTATGCGCATGCACTGGAGATTTAGCTCAGTGGTAAGACTCCCCTGAGTTCAATCACCAGGGCAAAAGAAGGAAGGAGAGAGGGATAAAGAGAGGCAAGCCGGCAACAGAGCCAGCAGTGTGGGGGGCCAGGAGGGAGGGAGACAGGGCCCACCTGCACGCAGCAGCTATTTTCAGGCTATGTGTACTGGGGGGCGGGCCAGGCTACTGGAATCTGACCCGTGTTCCAGTCCCTGAGAAAGTTCTCTGCCGAAAGCACAGGAACATTTGGCAAATGTTTCCCGTCACGGTTGGCTCAGGTGCGTTAATCATTTATTTAGAGGCTGTCCGGGAGGAACTCGGGGCTGAGCCCCTGCGCCAATGGGATGGCACTGTGTGGTGACCATGGAAGGGTGTCCCGGTCTCCACGCCAAGTGTATGGCATCCCTGTCCCAGTGAACAGAGCAGAGTGGAAACACAAAAGGGGAGGTCGCAGCAAGAGTCAGCGGCTGGGCAGCAGGGGCAGCTGCACAGGGCAATTCTTCAGCCCCGGTCTTGTGTTGCACTAACACCACCTTGGCTAGGTGGCCCAGGCACCCCTGAACTCCTGCACCTGCTGCAGTGGCTTCCCCAGCTGTCCCCAGTGGGGACTCCAGCAGGTGGGGACAAGCCCAGCACTGCATGAGGAAATGGCCAAGGTGGGCAGCCAACAGTCCTCTGGGAACGTGGCTATTGCTTCTCGCCCACATAGGCTTTTCAAGGCAAACAGAGGTATTGTGCCACGTGTTGCAGGATGGAAATGTTTGCCTGCATCCACAGCGACCCCCCCGGAGGGGTCACAGCTGCTGGGAGCTAGAGAACCTTTCCCACATGTGCACTCTGTCAAACCAACCCCAACTTCAGTGGCTTTCACGTGGCTTCTGCCTGCTGCTGCCTATAGCAGGGCAGAGTGAGAACTAAGCTCCACACGGTCAAGTTTCAGCAAGGCAGGAGGAGACAGAGACCTAGACATGGAGCCAGCAGCACTCAGAGGTAAAGAAACCTGGATGGCTCTGTCCATCAACGCTCTCCTCAGTGACTTTCCAGCATCAAGTGGTCAAGTTCACAGCACCCGTGCAACCAGGTACTAAACCATGAGTTTAGCCCTGGGGACAACTTCTCATCTTCCATGCAAGGATAAAAGGTCCTCATCACTGGGGGCAAAACCTATGGCGTGCATGCTGCAGCGGGTGATTTGTGTCCCTGAAGGCTCTATTAGGTTCTCCATCACTAGTCTATAACAAAAAGGAGTCCAAGGCTCCCAAGTGGAGTCCTGCAATCGAGGGGATGGCTGCATAGAAATAGGTCTCTTGAAAACCATGACACAGGTGGTGCAAACACTTCAGAAATTTGTCTGTTGATGACTCTTTGTTGCTCATGTTGGGCTGGGAAGGTAGCTCAGTGGTAGAGTATTTACCTGGCACACATCGTGAGGCCCTGGGTTCCAAGCTCATACCCAAAACAAAACAGAACAGCGAAAGCATAAACTGCATGTATTTTATTTTGACCCAGTGATTTCACTGCTAGGTTTATGCCCATCAGAGCTGTGTACACAGGTAGAAAATAAGTTCAAGAATGTACTAGCTGCTTCCATCACAATAGCCCAAAACTTGACACTGCCCAGTGCTCACCCATGGTCAAGGGATACATAAATTTCAGTACCTTTGCATAGTGAAATATCATATAGCAGCAAAAAGTGAAGTCTCCAGCTGTGCACAATAATTTGATGAATGTTACATGCAGAGTCGTAAGCAAAGCAGAAAGACACAAAAAATTGCACCGTGGATGATTCTATCCTTATAAAATACAAAAAGAAACAGCATTAATCTAGGCTTCTGGAAGCTACCAGAACAGTGGCTGGTTGAAAGGGACAAGTGAAAGGGTCCTTTTGTGTCTTAGGTGGAACCTGGGGCTATGGAGGTGAGAAAGTCCACTTGATTTTATCTTGGTGCTATATGCATGTCATGTCTGCAAGTTCTGGTTCCCAAACTGACTTCAACTTCTGTGCTCAGGGTATCCAAGCACCATGGAGGCCCCGATGGCACGGAATTAAGGTGAGTGGCCCAGAGCCTTCTCCACCGTCAAACTGGAGCCCTGTGAGCACAAGACCCAGTCTCTCCATCTGACATGCCTGACCAGCCCCAGAGCAGGTGTCTGCCAGGTCTGCTGAAAAATGTGTTGCTAATGTGATCCCTCCCCCAGGACATGGGAAAACCAGGATTGGAGCCTGGGGACTCCCCACCCCCAGCCCGGCCTCCAGGCAAGGGCCTCCTCAGATTACACATGAGAGAGGAGGCTTGCAGGGTGGGTGGCGGGGCCCCATGTGAAGTCACAGCTGGCCCCCCGTGCTCCCTGCTAGGTGTGTGGGACTCTGCATTGCTATTGTGGTAGATGCTACTAATAATTATTATTGTAAATTAAAGCCGTATATTTTCCCGCTAAGTGGGAGGCCCATGTAAAGGAGCCCATGGACAGCGGTGTGCAGGTGACTTCCAAGTTTTTCCAGTTTAGCTTGAAAATTCAGACAGATTGGTCTAGGCAGTGAGGCAGACATTACAAAAAAGGGGAATGGGGCTTGGAAGACCACCGTGTGTCCATTTCCGGGGAAGCCAGTCACCCTGGGGACCACAGGGCCCACAAGGAGAGGAGGCTCCTGAGTGGCCCATGGTGTCCAGGAAGCTCAGGCCCTTCGCTGGAATGTCTCTGCCTCCCTGGGGGAACCTGGAAGCTGCTTGCCACACAGGTGCTGCTTGCCACAGGTGCTCCCAGGCACCAGGAGTAGGTCAGGGGTAGGACAGAGACAGGGAGGGAGGGGTAGGCCTGGAAGTCTAGCAGCTTGGCTCAAGGGACCAGGCCCCAGGGAACCCTAGGCTTGTCAGGGTGAGGATCTCTGTCCCCAGTTCCTGGCATCTCCAGCTTTTGAGATTGCCTGGTGGGATGAAGGACCAGGGCTGAGGGGTGCTGTAAGGAGAGGGAGGAGGGTTAGAGGAGGGAGGGAGCACAGGCTGGACTTCCAGCCCCTCCACGTAACTTTAGGCTGCTGCTTCCCCCCTCTGTCATTCCTCATTCTGAACCTGGGGGTGGGGGACAGCTGACAGATGCCGAGACCAAGGCACAGCAAAGTGGCACAGCCTTCTTGGCTGCATGCAAGAGGGATTCATGGTCCCAGGGCTCCCAACTGGAGTGCCACACCTCACTCCATTACCCACCCTGATGTTCTCTGCCGACACAGATTGAGGGAGAGGGGCCCCAGAGCAGTGAGGAAGCCAGGGGGTGTACACGACCCACTTGGTATCTCTGGATCCCATGCACCCTCAGCTCCCAACCTCCCCCTACAGGACACGCTGTGCACAACACACACAGTTAAGTAACCTGCAGCAGAATACCCAGTCCAGTCCACTTCAGTGTGCCACAGGAGGCTCATGAATGAGCATCCACGCTCCTGGAGCTGGGGTCAGAACCCAATGGGGAGCAGTGCAGCCTTCGCCACTACCTCCCACTGTCAAAAAGAACATCTCCCAGTCACTTGCAACCAGGTCTCTTCCACCAACCAACCACTCCGTGTGGTGGCCAAGCAGGGACCAGAGGCCACTGGAGCCATCCTGGAAGCATGCCTTCCACTTCAGGGCACAGAGTCGGTGCCATGCTTCGTGACCACTTGTCCCACTAACACCCTTCTCCCAGAGCCCAAAGAAGTTCTGGATGCCTGAGGAGACTTCAGTCTGGCAGGAGGAAAAGCTGCTGCATGTGACATAAACCAGTTTTACCAAATGAGGACACAGTGTTCCTGAAATGTGACATGAACACCACCCAGGCCACAGCTGAGAAGTGATGAACTCCCAGAAAAGCCCTGGGTTTGTTGTGCCCAGAATGCTTCCAGGGAAGAGACAGCTCTAGTGTCTCCTGCCTATGTCCACATCTGTCTCCCTGCCTCTGACACTGGGACCGCTGCTGTCTTCAAGGAGCTCACAGATTCTGTATTCAGGCACCCTGGCCAAAGAGGCCACCTAGCCCCAAAACCGCAGTTCCTCCAACCCACCCCACTCGGTGGCGCAGGCTAACAGGTGGGTGTGGCTCAGTCCCCAGCTTCTGGTGTCTCTACACCCCAAGAATGGGAGCCCCAAGCCATCTCAGCTGACTGGTGGGGAGATCCTTCTCGAGAATGAATCATCGCACCAGCCAGCTACGTCTAGACACAACAAGAACCAGCCTTCTGTTCCCATCCACTGGGCCCCGCTCCCAGCCATGGCTGAAGTTGACTGTGTACTGGGGACCCAAACTTTTAGTCACTCAAAACAATAAAGTCTCATGCTGCAGACAACTCAAGCCTGGATTCTGTCATCTGCAAAACAAAATTAACTGCCTAATCATAGCTTTAAAAAAATACTGCTGTACATAGATGTTCTTTGTTATTCAACAAATTGTCCTTCACGTACATTATTCACTTAATCACTCAAAATATTAAGCACTGGGCACATATACAGACATATGAGCAGTACAGGTAAGGCTACCACATACAGGAGTTCAGGTTTGACACTGTTCAACTCCAGCGGGGCCCTTCCATGTAGCAGACCCTGTGTGTTACACAGCACAATGCCTCTAAGCCATGGGAACACAGGGATAAATAAATCCACTCTAAACACTTGTCTTCATTCTTCCTCCCTGCTACTCAACTGAACGGCAAAGATATTCTTTCATCCCGTTGAAATCATTCCGGGTGACTTTGAAGCCCTCCACACCTGCCACCTCTGCTGAGAAGGATGGCCCCAAGGCCAGCATTAGCCAGGAAGCATGACAGGAGGAAAGGGAGGGAAGTTGGGGTGCACAGGGGTGGAGACGTGGTCGGACACCCTGAGGCCCAAGCCAAGCGTGCAGCCCCTTCCTGGAGCTCTCTCCTGGGGGCTCGGTTGGAGGGCTCTTCTGTGTCTTCTCTCGGGATGATTGATTTGTGGGGTTCCTCTGTGCCCCACTCTGTGCCGCCTCAGGATAGGGAAGGGCACCATCCTCTGTCCACGTCATGTCCCCCTCACCCTAGCCCTAACAGCCTCAGCTCCTGCGGGGGAACCAGGCTGTGGTCTGCTCCTTCCTGCTTGCATTTCCTGTGGTGGGAGGAGAGGGATGTCCCACCTGCTTGTCATTGTCCCCAAGTTCCAGGGCAGAGGGACCTCCCTTATCCTGGTGCTGCTCCCTGGCAGGACCAAGCTGCCCTCAGTGAGACACACAGTCTCCAGACCCCCTAGATCTGCAGGGATCCAGTCTTGCACTGACACCTCAGCCTAGCCTGCCTGAGACCCCTGCTAGGTAAACACTGAATAACCCTCATTAACATTGCATAGACGTCTGATCCTGCTCTTCTTCTCCGTGGTCGAAAGCACTCCACAAAAGACAGTCTGCAGAGAAACAAAACGCGCTGCTTGCGTGATATTTACAGCAGGGGCCCCGCTAATCTAATCGCCCCTCCCCACCCCCTTCAATGTTGCAGGCGCCTGATTAAAATGAACACGTTGTTCTTCACGCAGCCGCCTCCCTCCCTTGCAGGCCCGCATAAATAATTTATCTGAAAGCTGATTTGGTTGGCTACGCTTCCCTAATTGAAGGCCATCCCACACGGTTTATTGGTGAGCGCGGGGGCCCAGCCGCTCAGCGTCCTGACCCCAGATGGAGCCATTCAAAGGCCCCTTCAAAGCCCAGAGGCCCTGCTGCTTGCTGCTGGCTGCTGCCGCCTCCCTCAGCAGTGACTCCAGCAGCCCTCAATCTGTCAGGAAGGAGGCCGGGCAGCCAGGCTCCTGCATCCCAGCCAAGCACTGGGCTCAGCTGGCCACTGCCAGCCCGGCACTGGGCTCCACCTACCTGCAGCTCAGACCCTGGCTCCTCCCAAGGAAAGTAGGCCAGGACCAGCCTGTACGCAGGAGGGGCTGGCCACTGCATGTGAAACGCTCAGAGGGTGCAGGGGACCTCGATCTCAAGCCACCTGACAATAGCCCAAGGCCCTCCTGACTCCCTGGCCACCCCCCACTGCTTGCCACCAGCAACTCCTCATCCCCTACCCTCAGTCGAGGACCTTATTGACCTTGGGAGATTGTGCACCTGCCCCGGCACCTGCACCGTGACACAGCTCCCACCAGCAGTGATCTGGAAGTACAAAGGAACAGGTGAGGGGCTGGACATAAGTACCTGCCTTGCAAGCAGGCAGTCGTGAGTTCGATCCCTGGTACCGATAAAAATGAAAAATGAAAAAAAAAAAAAGACAAAGGAACAGGTGAAGCCAATTTTAATAACACGTTTCCTCCAACCAGGATCACCAAGATACCATTTCACCATGGAAGCAATATAAAAATTATCCATGGGAGGGTTTGCATCTTTTCTAAGGCTTCAAAACCTGGCATTGGTGTTACCTTTTCCACAGAGCTCGGCCTGGACCCCACTTCTCTGGGGCTGGGGCTGTGGCTACCAGGACTGACCATGTAGCCTGGGGTCTCTCTCTGTTCTTGGAGCAGTGGGCAGCTGTCCAGACTTCTCTCTCTCTCTCTCTCTCTCTCTCTCTCTCTCTCTCTCTCTCTCTCTGTCTCTCTCTCTCTCACTGGACTTCTAGGTCTTACACACCTGCTGTGCCCCCAGACACTTCCAACTTCAAGTGTCCAGAAAGATCTCTTCAGTGAAAGTCCGCAGGAGCCCAGCCATCCTTTGGGCCAAGGCTTCAGAATCCCTTGACGCCTCAGGTGCCCCTAGGCGCACACCCAGCCTTCTCCCTTCTGGGCGCTGGGGTCCCCCCCCCAGTCACTTCACCTCCCCCTCCCTACTGCCACCTCAGCCTACTCTTTCCCACCTTAAACCACAGCATCATCACACAAGCCAGGCTGCTGTTCCACACTCAGTCGCTAAGGATGTTCCCAGTAGCAGATGGGGTCAAAGCCTCGCCAAGCCCCGCTGCCCCCTTTTCTTGTTCCTCAGACCCCAACCTGGGATCCTTCCCAAGGAGGTCAGTGGGCTTCTGCCCACAGAGTGTGAATCTCCCTGTCTTCATGGTGCTCCCCAAATTTCTCGGAGCCTCCTTTCCCAGCTGCCCAGAGTCAGACAGCTACTCAGTCCTTGCTTTCGAGACAATTAGTGCCAGCCCTCTGGTGGGCACCCTGTCTGTGGTCATTCTGCACTGTGAAAGCAGCAGCTCCCCTTTGCCCCCACTTTCAGCGTTTTGTCTCGGCTTCCTTTCTGGCATGGAATCATCTCAAGCACATTAAACATATTTGACACATTTTGGTGACTCAACAGATGCATGAATGATTATGTTCATGCTTTTCTTATCAATTTTAGGAGAGAGGAGATAGTCCATGGGCATAAATCACAAGTTCTCCCTGTTCCTGGTGTAGGGAGCACCCTCCCAATATCCTGGAAGACCAACCAATGTTAAGAAAGGAGAAAGCCAGGTGTGATGGTGCACACTCACAGATCCTAGCATGTGGGAAGCTAAGGCAGAATTGTCACAAGTTCAAGGCCAGCCTGGGCTACATATAAAGCTCAAGACAAGAGTGAACTACACAGTGAAATCCTGTCTCAATAAGAAAAAAATGAGAGGATGATGGGGTAACACCCTATACCTGGGGTGTTACTCTGCCTGGCCCAGCCAAGGCCACCCATGAACAATGTGAGACTCCAGTTCCCTCCAACTCCTTCCTAGAGATGACCCATTTGCTTCTCCTGCTCAGTTGCAGCCTGCAACAATTCTCCCAGGTGAGCAGGCTGAGGAGCAGGGAGGGGAGGGGCCACTTCACACCCCATCCTTCCCCAGGGAGAGTCATCCTGCCCTTTCTGCTTAGGCTTGGTCCACTTGCTTGGTTAGCAGAGTTTGGGCTGCCAAACAGAGGAAACAATAAAGATGAGCTCTGTGCTCTGCCCAGTGTCCCCCCAGGTCCCTCCAGATCATCTGGGATCAGTGTGGTCCTGATGCCTTCCTGGGGAGCCATCCCATCCTTACCCCATTTGAACTAAACCCAAATCTCACCCAGTTTTTGTTTCAGAATCAGAGCTCAGTTTCCAGTCTCATAATGACATTTGTCACTGGCCAAGGTGTCCCATTAGCAGGACTCCCCTTGCACATCCATGGTGGGTATGGAGGTCCCCCATCCATGGCCTTGCCCTAGCAGGCTGGACTCTCTGTCCCAGATGCTGAGTGTCAGCTATCACCCCGGGGGTCATGGCCTCCCATGGACAGCTACAGGTGACTGATGGAGGTGAATCCCACATGGAGGATGGGCAGATCCCTTGAGCTCTGGGATTCCCACAGTGTCAGCCAAAGTGTCCTCACAGCCAGCAGTCCACATTCAGCTCCCTGCTTCTGTCCCGTCCTGTCCTGTCCCATTGCTTCCCTTTGCTGCTCATGTCCCAAGGTCGCTCCTCATAAGCATCCTCTCAGAGTCTGCTTCCCGGAGACCCCAGTGTACCTCACTCACCCCCAACAAGACCAGGCTCATGAAACAGGGTTACGGCCTGGGAGCCCTGGAGAGCGAGGGCAGGAAGGCCTCAAAGAATTGAGCCAGAATGGTCACTGAGCAACTGCCCGATCAGGTGCTGCTCAGAAGGATCAAGGCCAAAGACAATTAGCAGTATGTGGAGCAGGAGGTGGGGACTCCAGGAACAGGCCCAGACCTAGAAGGGAGGCAGGGTGCTGTCCCTTATAGCCCCATGCCTGGTGATGAAGGGTTCCTATCACTCTGTCTCTAGGACAGATGGCACCAGCCAGGGTAGCCCTGGGTGAGGCAGATCCTCTGGGTTTGGGGGATGGAATGAAGTAAGACAGCCTCCAGGGTCCCCGACTCTCTCCTTAAAGTGTTACCTTAAAACTGCCCCTGGTTGGTCCCCCGCCACCTCTCATCCACAGTTCAAGCCATGCAAATGTCACACAAATGTTCCCCCTGCAGAACCCACATAACCCTCAGATCCAGTGCAAACAGAACTGCCCTCACCTGTGTCCCCAGGCACTTTTGGGATAGGACGCTGGATCTGCAGGCACTGGTATCTTCTATGCACAAATGCCAGTGTAGCACCATTTCACCAGCTTAATGATAACCACACATGTGCCTGAGCAAGCCTGCCTGAATCCTGGAAATGTCAAATGTCTTTGTGTTAGCTGCTTGTCTATCAGCGCTGTAAGTCTCACAAGCATGAGCCACATGCCAATTAGGATCTCGGATGGTCAAGTGATAATGTCTTTGTTTCATAAAAATGAAAGAACAAGTTCATTATCACTTCAACTCCATTCAGAAGAAATAGTCTTAGAAACTTAAGATCCATGCGTAAGACAGCTGCGTTGTTAAAGGAGGACCTCCCTAAAGATTACTTCCTTGCATTTGAATAGAAGGAAACCAAAGGACTGAACTAAAATTTCCCACTGGAGCCCAAATCCGAGGGAGCCCAGGACAGCACAGACACACACATGACCAAGTTGGAACAAGGGAGGATCTCAAGAGTGAGGATGTCTGCAGGGGCCTCTGAGATAAGTCCAGGAGTCTTTATGGCTTCTGAAGAGAGGAATACCCAGAGGAATGCCTGCCGCAGTCTCCCTGGTACCAGGGATTGAGGAGGTTGGGGGTCAAGAGCCCGGGAGATCAAGCAACACACACACACGGGCATGCACCCTTATGTAGGCACAGATGTGTATTTGTGTATATATGCATATATGTTTATGTGTGCATGCATATACACATAGATGAGTGCGTGCATATTTGTTAGACATTTTACATCTATCTTCTCACCAAAATAAATAAAAGAATAAATAAACAAATGCAAATTCACCATTGGGAACATTCTGTTAACCAGAACCAGAGTCCATTGGTCACTGGGGAAAATGTCAGTTGGTGTTTAGTGTTGCTCCAGCTGTGGGTTGGTGGAGTCACTGGGGATGTGACAGGCACGTGTCATCGCTGTGCCCCCCACGTTCTACAGGACCGTACTGGTGGCTGTGTGCACGAGTGGGCAACAGTATGCATGGGTCCCACAACATGGGTCCCTTAGGAGACTGAAGTGCTCCAGGTGTAGCCTGAGACCTGGCAACTGGCCCAGTCCTGGGTATCGCCACCCATGCGGTGCCCTGCCTTACAACCTGCAACTTGTTACTCACCAGCCAGGCACATGGACCTCTGTTTCCTCTCCTGTCCGTGGAGAGGTCCAGTGAAATCAGTGAGACAGTGATTGAAGGGCAAAGCAGCCAGAACTGGCGAGCAAAGAAATCTAAAGAGAAGAGAGCATACGCAGAGCACAGGGCATCCAGGAAGGACCTCCAGCCTGGGCTTCTAAGGCCATAGCTTTTGACCTATCCTCTGGATTTCAAAATGAGACCCTTGGATATATTAGCACTCCCGGACTTCTTGGGTGGGGTAGGGTAGACATTCTTTTTAATGTGCTATTTTCAATTCAAAACCTGAAAAATACTAGTGAGGCCCTATGCTGCCCTCAAATAAAACTTCAAGAACACAGAGGCTCCATTTGCACTTGGAGACTTTAACCTCAAGTGTACAAAACGATGTCTAAATGACTGCATAGGCTGCTGTACAAACAAGGGTTTAGCAACTGTTCAAATAGAGATAAGTGGAGAAAGGACTGAGTCACCAAACAGTAGTGAGGACACAGGACACCCAAGGCCAGTTCCGGGCTGAAGCTTGCAGAATCAAAGTCACTGCATTGCAGACAGGTGCCTGAGTTGACACCACCCTGGAAGGACTTGAAACCCAGCACCAGGAACAGGACACACAACTGGGATTCGTCCTGCTAAGCGGTGTATGCCTTTGTACTTCAAGTTATGTATTCTCGAGTACACTATTGAATTGGTTGGCCCATCAAAGTCCTAGTCCTATGCTTAAAAGCTTATCCATTACAATACGTGAAAAATATAATAATATGATAATAATTCTAACGACAGCTCAGCATGCTCAACCACCAAAACAACCCAGTTGGTAACAAGCAGATCTTCAAATGGGAATGTGTCCTTCTATTATTAAACCCGACATTGGTTATTTCACTTTCAGCAAAACATCATCTGTCACATTAAATTAATGCCATTAATTTGAATTTTAATGGTTTTTGTAGTTTTGTTTGCATTTAACTTGTAATTGTGTTTTGGTTTTATAGTTGTGTAAGAGCTAAAAGCATAAGGCAGTTATACTTACTTTTATGTTTGTATGTATTTAAATAACAATACAATCAAAATCATTTTCATCAACACTGGGGGTCTCTGATAATTATTTCCCCTTTAAAATGCATATATTAGTGAACTGGAGGAATCGCCCAGACGGCACCGCGGTGCACCGCTAAATGCACAAGCCTTTTAATTTCAAGAGTCCCAGGTGGGGATGGCTCTGGCCTGGTGCATTGTGGGTAGAGGGTGGAGCGGGAGACAAAGTTCCCTCAGGAATTTAGATCTGTTCTTTTCAAAGTGCTAAGCCAGTTTGTCAACATCTTCAATGGCTTGGGGATCCTAGGAAATGACCAGTGTCTTTTTAATCCCTTCTTGCTCTTCCACAACTCAACAGTTCTGAGCAGTGCAGAGTAATTCAACAAATCACTATTAGGTATTCCAGTGGGTTTCATAACCAGAACCACTGTGACAGACTTGGTTGGAGAGGTCCTCCTCAGTGTTCACCATGGAGTCAGCCCCAAACACGGACCATTATCAGAGGGTTATGACCACTCTGACCCCAAGGTCCAGGCAGCTGAGGCAGATACTTTTTTCATTTGCTCTACTCCCAGAAGCTGAGTGAAGAGGCTGAGACCCACAGCTGAGGTCAGAGCAGGGCCTTGAACCTGGACTCACCTAACCAACCCCCTGCAGCCTAGAAGCTGCAGGGAAGAGTGAAGAAGCAGGTGGCCTTAGCCCAGGGAGCTGCATACAGGACTGACTTTTCCAACTCCTTCCAAACCCGCTATTCACAAGTGGGACTGACATACCTCCTGTTCCAGGTGGGACTCGCCAGCATCTTTCCCCCTAGATGTGTTGTGTGGTGTATACTTGTATATACACTAGCTAACCTCCCAGAAACCCCCCAATCCCATTTAAGCAAAATAGGATGTTCGTGAAGATTTGGGGGAGTTTTGTGCCGTGTAATATGCCCTGGCTCCTGCTTCCTACAGGCCTGCAAGCTCTTGCTGAGATGGACAAGGCTGCAGAGAGGGGAGATAGGCACCTCATTTCCCCACCGGAGCCCCGCTACAATGCAGGAGCTCCAAATTCCCTCCTAGGTATAGATGTCTCCTGAAGAATCTATTACACATCCTTGGGATCGAGTAGGGGTGCCTCAGTGAGGATAGAGACCCAGCCAGTTCAATCCACGAACTCAGGAGAGGTGTTCAGGTGGAGAGGGTTGAGACCTGAAGCAGATACAGCAGCCCTTGGGCTCCTCCTTGCCTTAGAGAGACAGAGAAAGTATCAGCTTCTCCAGGACCAAGAGGAGATTGTGGAAGGCAGCCGGTGGGGGCTTGTGAATGGGACACTCCCCAAGGTAGTAAGCAAGGTCCAGGGAACACCTGCACCCCACACTATCCCAGAACTGAGGCACCCACTTTGAGCTGCCAAGAGGGACAGACTCTGAACCAAGTATCCATGGAGCCTGTCTGTGGTTCAAGTGAATCCTTTTAACATAAGACAGGAAAATACTCTGCATTCCCAAGCATGACTGGGAGACTCCAATCTGCACTGGTGATGTTGCCAAGTGATGAGGGAGGAAAAGACACAGCTGTACTCGTGGGAATGCATCAAAGGGAGGAGAAGAAAGCCATCGCCTGTTACCCCATCGAGTTCAGCCCACTCAGTCTGAAGTTCTCTATACATGAGAGGCAACCAGGGCCCGGGGCAGCACGATGGGTCACCAAGTGAACTAAATCAAATGTGGGTGAAAGTACGAGAAAGCCATGACAGCCTGGGAAGGAAAACCAGGTAGGCCTGCAAGAGACAGGTCCAGCTGGGCCCCCAAGGGTGAGTGGATTCTGCCACGGATAGTCCAGAGGCTCTGGAGCCAGATCCGGGCCACCCCTCGAGACAGCAGCCTGAATTCTGTCCCAGGAAGGTCAGTGACCATTACAGAACTTCTCCCACATGCCCTCCACCCGGGCGTTGGAAGTAGATTTTATATCTGCCTGCGGGAGGCTAAAACTATCTTCAGACACAAAATTATAAGAATCAGATGCCTGTTTCAGGGTTAGGAGCCTTGTCCCAGCTGAAAATCTTGGCCGGAAGTGGGTAATAAATACCTGCTACCACTCCGTGCCTTTCCACCACCAAGGTCCTAGCCCAAAGTCTTTCTTCCCTTAGCAAATTCCCCATGGGCTTAATAGTCATATTGCTTTCTCACTGCTCACATCCTGGGGTCCAGGGTGTAAGAACCTATTTCCTTCCCTCCCCCTCCTTCTTCTCTTTCATTTTTGGGAAGCGCAACACAACACCTCATTGCGAGCTTCAGATGTTGGGGTGAACCAGATGGTGCCTCGCAGCCATCAGGAAGGATAGCTTGGAAGGATACTACTCACTCCAAAAAGCAGGTGCAAGCCCTCATGTTCTGTGAAGAGGTTCTCTCTCTACCTGACATCCATCTTCGTTCTTGAACTCAGTGGGCTCTGGGGCCTTGGTAGCCAGGCATCTGTAAATCAGGCCCTGAATTCCACAACAATCAGACTTGAACTGTAAGAACATGTTAGCCTCCTTTGCCAATCAGAGGAGTCAACTCCCTCTTAAATTTATGAATTAGCCTTAGCCCAGCTGGACATGGCATTCACGCCCCTTATACTCTATGCCTGAGAATAGTCAGCTTTCTGTTACTGCAGCAAAGATGAATAAAATCAGCCCATAAAGAGGAGAGGTTTGCTTCAGCTCACAGCGCTGGACCTCATGATGGATGAGCCCCGCTGCTTTAGACCTGTGCTGGCACATTATGGCAGGAGCACATGGTGACAGAACATCCCACCTCATATCTGGGCAGGGAAAGCAAGAAAGAGAAGAGGCTGGCATCTTCCTGTCCCCTTTGCAGCCACCTAGTGACCTGTCACCTCCTATCCTGCCGCAGGCTGAGGATGGTACATTTGACATGGGGAGCATCAGGATACATTTCAGGTCCGCAGCACAGCACCTCCCTCTACCACTGGCTCTCATTTTTTCCTGCATGACACTTCTTCCAGGCCTCCACTTCCAGTCCCCATCCTCCCAAGAGTCCAGGGCAGCTCTCTGGGCCTCTGGTTGAGACCCCTTCCATCTTTTATCTCTTCTAATCGCTATTCTAACCTTGTTTTTCAAAAAGGCCCAGCTGGTAGCCAGCGATGCCTTCAGACCACAGACAGAGGGGGTAGTGACAATTAGACAGCCCTGTATGCTCCAGCCATGGGAGAGCAGCAAAGCTCACCAACACACAGACAGCTCTGAGCATTTGTGGGAAAATGCACCCCACTGGAGCTAAGTGACAATATTTCCCAGCACTCTCTGTTCCTGTCACAACTCAGGGCCCCAGTTATTGTGGTTCTAATGTTGATCTCAGAAAACACACCTGTTTGGCTCCCCCACCCTCTCTTTGGCTTGCCCCTTGTTCCTCTCTTTCCCCTACCCCACAGAAGGGCCACCACTAGTCAATTTAGGTTGTGCTTGGCAAGCGATCACTACCTTGTCACATTCTTCTAGGCATTGTGTCCCATCAAGGACAAGTCACTGTCATACTGCCCCCTATCTGCAAGACTGGCAGCAGGGCAGAAGAGATGACCACTGAGCAGATGGGGAGAATCTCACTGGACCATTCAGAGACAGGGCTGAGTCTGCCTCTGGGCACATGCCGTCAGAGGATGCCAGCCAGAAGGACCTTCAGAAAACAAGGCACTTGAGCTTGTCTCACGGAGGACCACATCAAGGGTCAGAAGCAGAGTCCAGGCTGGAGGCCAGGCTTGGTCCTCCCTGCACTGGTCTCTTGCACAGGGCTGGGCTCAGTGCACAGGAGGCTCATGGAGGAGGAGGAGGAGAGATTACTGACTCCTGATGCCTAATGATGGTATCACTCACTTCCTTGGACCGAGTCCCAAAGGGGTGGTCCCGGGAAGTCAGGGGCGGCAAAGCAGCCGGATAATCTCCCTGCATGCCCTCCAGAGACCAGCATAGAGCTAATAGACTCACCTCTGCCCCTCTCACCAGGCTCTGCCAAGCAGCAGCCAGATCCCTGCCTGACAGTTTACAAGATGCTGGGCCCCAGTGTTGCCTCATCAGGTGGGCACCCAAGAGGGACAGGGTCATCACTTCATCTTCAGATGTGTTGTGGGAAATTCCAGCCAGCAGGGATGCCACATGTTACTATAATGTACTTGTGGGCCTCCCTTGGTGTGGACAAGGGATAGGGAAGAGGGAGAGGGAGCCCTGTCTTAGGAGCCCATGCAGGAGCCCCTGGTTCTGTGGATGATGGAGCCCAGCCACATCCCTTCTGGCTCCCTTTTTTTAGTGTCCCCTTCTCTCCAGGCACAAATCTGAGCCACCTGATTGCTTCAATGCCCCTGCAGTCATCTGCATGCAGGTATCTACTTCTGGCAGATAAAAGCTGTCCCCAGGTCTCCTCTTCATTCTTTCTGTCCTGTACACACTGTGTGTGTCACCTAGCAGACCTGACAGCTGTGATGCTGCCCTGCACCACCAGTTACCATCCTCTCCTTTACAGTTGTGGAGCTCAAGGTTGGATGGGTTGGCACCTCTCCTTTTCCCCTCATCCCCAGGGGGTCCTGAGTGGGTACTACTAATTTGACAATAGCAAGAAGAGGTCAGGGCCCCAGCTTCAGCCTCTAGCCTCTGTGGTTTCCACTGCCTATGCAGACCAGGCGAGGAGAAGTGAAAGGCAGAAGGATGTACCCACAGGGCAGTGAGGAAGAGCCTGCAGATGCCAGGTAGATCTGAGACTGCTGACGCCAGCCTCTCCTGGTGTAAAAGTCAGAGACACTCGCTGGAATACTGCCACAACAGAAGGACAACATCCATGCGGTCCCCAACCCAGCCACGGTTCAGCTTGCAATTTTCAGCTTTGCTATGGTGCATTTGTTAGAAGCTACACTTCTGATCTTGAATATCCATCTTTTCCCCGACCAGTGGCATGGAGCACAACACTCTCTTGCCACACCAGCCCATCAGCCATGTGATCACCAACTTCCTTCTTTACCTCTAAGCAAGGATACTTGTAGCTTTGGTGTTCCAGGTGTGTTCTTTTCCACTTGTGATGGGTTTGTGGGACACAAATCTGGTAAAAGTCAAGGAGTGTCTAGACAAGGAAAGTCACATACCATGTGCAGAGAGCAGGAAGTCAAATGCAAAGGCATCCGCAGACCTCAGCAGATTATGAAATTCCATCCTTGGGGTGCTTCCTACTCACAGCTTGTGCAGGAGGAGAGAATGGAGTTCACACAACATCTCTTCTGCACTAGAGACTTCAGTCTCCAGTGTGAGTTTCTCCAAGGAATCTCTTTCCTCTGCTGCAAGACCAAGCTGTAGGATTGCTTAAGCTTTTAGCCAACCCTCCCCCACTGTGTCCCCCAGAGAGCTTGCTTTGGGAGCACAGGGAACCAGCAGCTGCCGGTTGTGCCCCAAGAACTGCTAAGCATGACAGTTTTATCAGCTCCTCCCCTCTCCCCCTGCTTTCTAGAATGGGGTGGTCCTGCCAAAAGTGGGTTCTGCTGAGGAGCCATGTTGACTTCAGGTCCCATCAGCCTGGGCCTGATACTATCACAGAGTAGCAGATTCTTCTGACCCCGTGCCCCCTTTCCTCTCTCCTCTCATGAGTCCCAGGCCCGTGTGGTGGCTAAAGGTGCCTGCCTCCTCCCACAGGCAGCTCCCTTAATAAGGATACACCTAACCCCACTGCCCCAGCAAGCATTCGCCCTTGACCCTTTTGTTATGGCACAACCTAGCCCTGCATGATCACTGATTCCCTCCTGCAGCCACCCGACCTGTACGAACCCACAGGTGCTCATCCCCACCTGCCGCGTGTTCATGAACTGCATGTCCACTCCTGTACATCCTGCCTTATGCCCAGCTCTAGTTCTGGGTGCAAAGGCTCCTTGGGGAGTGCAGTTTCCTCAGAGTGTAAATGTCTCACCCCATCCTAGCACTTGTGGGACAAAATCAAAAATGGACCTCATGCCTGACTTGGTTGATGAGTGTATAGAGCATTAGTGCTCTTCTGCAGAAAGCCTAAGTGATGCCAAGCCAGTCCCTGGTGGCGAAGGGACCCTGCCTCAGGTTGGAGATGGAGCAAATGAGCATTGGTGAGGACACGAAGATGAAGTTCAGGAACCAGACTTGGTAGAAACTCCTGCAGATAAATCAGCCCCTCGTCTCCCCACCTCTTCCGAGGGTGGCCTGTCCACTGTCCCACCCTATGTGTACGCTCTGGCTTTAAGGTAACCCCTGGGGCAAGATTGTAAGCAGAGGAAG
Source organism: Cavia porcellus (assembly GCF_034190915.1). Classification (NCBI taxonomy): domain Eukaryota; kingdom Metazoa; phylum Chordata; class Mammalia; order Rodentia; family Caviidae; genus Cavia; species Cavia porcellus. The sequence goes on along the minus strand of NW_026947511.1, from coordinate 35,540,179 downwards.
ATCCAGTTCCCTTCCCAGAGCCCACAGAGCCTGGGTCTCCCTCATTCCATCATCTATCCTGAGATCAGACAGAAGAGGAAGACTCAAGCGGCTGGTCATGGTTCTTTGACTTCTTTTGTCCTAATCCGCCCTCCATAGTGTTTTCCCTAAAAACACTCATTTACAGTCCACCATGAACTTCTTAGAAGAGAATTTGAACAGCCTAGCTTGATCCCCAGCCTGATCGCGCGCACGCGCACACACACACACACACACACACACGCTGTGCACACCCAATCATGTTGACCATTCCCATCTGCCAAGATCCTCACTCTTGTGGTCTTGCTAGTGTCTTCATTTGCAGGAAGCACATTCCCTCTGGTCTTTTATTCCTAGGGACACTGTTCAAGGGTGACCTTCCTTGTGACCATGACTCAGCTGTTCTAAAACGTGTCTCTGAGACTCAGTGACTTCCAGAAGAGCCCCTTGCCCATCTGCCTGGCTCTCTGGTACACATGGTGTTCCAAAAGAACTTGCACCTAAATGACATCTGAATCAGACACTGAGTTTAGCATCCTGCTACCTTTACAAAGTCCCCAAATCCCTTTAAGTCTCTCTTCACATCTGTGAAGTAGACATGATGGTACTAATCACCTCCTAGAGTGCTTGTGAGGGCTGAAAAGGAGAGGCAGTAGAAACTCTGCCTGATTCTGCCTTGCTCCTGTGTTTCACTGTGTGTGTCCCTAGTCATAGGACAGTCTGCCATCAGGGGCTGTCTCTGAGTAGGTGAGGCTTATGGGATCATTTCTAGCTGTGCTTTTCAATATATATATTGAGGTGGGGCTAAACTTGCATAATGAAAAAACCATAAAGGAAATACATGTCAGGGAGAAAATGACCAGGGGAAGAAGCTTGGCTTACAGCAGGGCCCCACCTCCTGGGGGCTGTGGGTTTGTCTTCTCATCTTTAATCATACTCAGCCCCGAGGCTGGTACACTGGGACCTAGCAGCACTGATGAACCCATTGGCCCAGCTCCCTCCATGAGATGTGAGGCTGAAGAGCAGACAGACAGATTTGCCCAAAATTCTGCATGGAATGAGCCTCTGACAAAGGGTGAGCCCAGGCCACTAGACTCCCAACCCAGGGTCCTTCCAGACAAACCAGGTGAAGAGAGATTTGCCTAAGCCCTCTCATTGTCCTTTCCTCCTGTCCTCCTTGTCCTCGGGTAGGGTTACTGGGTCCCAGCCCCAGCCCGGACCCTGGCTCTGCCTACCTTGCCCTCAGTGGACTGATTCTGCTTCTGGAATGGTTACTCAGACAACCATGAACTTGACCCACTGAGGCTGGAGAATGTCTGCCAAGACAAGATGCTGAGGTGTCCTGAGGGTCACACCTGGTGAGGAGAGCCCAGAGGTGAGCCGCCCGGCCACAGGGCAGGGCATCACTCACAGGCCAGCACTGGGATCTGGTGTCACCCAGCACTCCTGCCTCCTCCTCTTTTCCCTCCTCCTCTTCCTCCCCTTCTTCCCTTTTCCTCTTCTTTCTCCCTCTCCTCTCCCCTTCCTCCTCTCATTCCCTTTCTCTTCCTCCTTCCTCCCATCTTTACATGACCCACATGAGGTCACACCTAAAAACTAAACCCATTTCACAAAGTCACAGGGTGACCCGCACTTGAAAGTGACATCAAACTTCCTTCTAATGGCATCAGAACCAGCTCTCCAGCTTTGAGTCCACTCTGAGTCTCTAACCCCCTTTTCAAAAAAAAAATTTTTTTAAAGCCCTAATAAAGCATCAACTCCCCACATTCAGGAGACTGTATCCTGCTTTATTCCCTAACCCCTGAGGAAATAGAATACTTGCAGATGACTGGGAGGGACACTGAGCAAGAGGGCTTTCCCTACCTGATCACTGCCCAGTGCCTCATTGAATTAAGACACCATGTATCTCCAAAAGTAGTTCAACCAAGCCCTGGGGCCCAAAGAGAGGGGCACAGCCAGAGTCCACCACACGGCACACACAGCACTGTGCATTCTGTGGTCTGAACTTGGACTCAGCAACGAATCCATCTGACCAGCAGTTCTGCAGAGAGGAGAGGAGAGGGTGGCTCGGAGACGTCCCATCTGATGGCAGGAGTATCACAGGCAGGGGACATCCGGGCAGAGCCTCCTCTTTCCTCAAAAAAAAGAAAAGTGAAAGAGAGAGAGAGAGAGAGAGAGAGAGAGAGAGAGAGAGAGAGAGAGAGAGAGAGAGAGGAAAAAGAAATTTTGAAAGGACAAATATGAACTTAAAAGAGAAGCTCTGTGCTCTGTAAAGGACTCATATGATTCTCCCCCACCATTCACATGCTGCAGTTCTAATTCCCTGACCCTCAAAACAGTGTAGCTTTTGAAGAAAGGGTCTTTAAAGAGGCAATTAGGTCACAATGAGGCCACTAAAGGGGGCCTGGTGTCCTTATAAGAGGAAGAAACTGAGTCACCCCTACACATGCACACTCTCACATGCACAGTGCACACGCAGGAAAAGCCATCTGCAAACTGAGAGAGACAATCTCAGTCCTGGGCTTCAGTCTCCACAACCCTAAGCAAGATGTGCTTGGTGTTGGAGGACACCAGTCTGCAGTGCTTGCCACACAGCACAGGGTCACTGTCCCTGCCCAAGCATTCACTGACTTTGTGACTCCAAAATGAAGCCCCTCCTCCATAAGCACATCATTATTCTAATTTATTATACTGTTCCACAGTTACATTGGTACAAAAATGAATATATTAATATGATCTATGGGAAGATTTTCTTTGTGTCAGTGGTGGGGTTTTTTTCCCTTAGATTTTAAAAGAAATGGAGCTATTTTTGCTGGGGTCCCAGAGTTTGGGGCCACAGGCCTGTGTGTGTAAAGCCCACTGACAAATTCAGCCCTGTACATATTTCCAGGAGGCCACTGCTGAGTCCATGCCACTGGGTACCACAAGGCTCAGCAGGGCAGTGACAAGAGTGGAAAGCCCACTAAAGCGGGGAGGTGGCTGGCCAGGGTGTGGATGACAACAGCTTCTAACTTTAGCCAGGGCTGGGATTCCAGGGCATCAGATTTCTCTAGCTTTGCACAAAGCCTTTCTTCCAATGGACTCCAATGTGGGAACCCAGGATTTGAGAAGGGGGGTAGTGAGCAGTCCTGGCTGAGTCAGGGGCAAGAGCCTGGACTCATCCTCATCCCTGCATAAGCCCTAAAGTGCCTCCCGAGCTTTCAAAGAGGACATTCAGTGCAGGCTTCCCGGGCTCCAGGGTGGAGAGGGAGGGTCTTAGTCATGCAGTATGTAGCCTGCAAGACCTGGGATCCCGGGAAAAGGGACCCAAGGAGGGAGTGTGAAGGGTGAAGATCAGGATCCAGAGCAAGACACTAGCCACACTGACCAGGATGCTAGCCTTCCTTGGGGGAAGGTCACAGGGAGAACAGGGTCGGGCCCCAGAAACTGACTACAGAAGGTCTGAACCCCAAAGTGAAGAGGTTATGGGCACAGCTGTCACGGACACAGTAGCCTCAGACACTGTGATCATGCCACACAGCCATCACGGTGACTATAATCATGTGCATGGGTGTCATGGTCACAACCAACATGGACTCAGCCATTGCAGTCTCAGTGGTCATGAGCACATTTGTCATGGTCACAGCCACCATAGACACAGCAGTCACGCAGTCTGCATGCATGCACAATATTGTGCAGAGCCCCTGTGGCAGTCCTGGTGAATGCATTAGCAGGTCAGGGCCGTTCCCACCCCTGCATGGAGCTCTCAGGCAGACTAATCCCTGCATTGCTGGGACGTGAGGTCATTGTTTCTTTGCTGCGGGCGGCCAGGTACATCTGGCTTCATTTAGTGCCCCCACTGAGCAGAAACACATGTGGCTCTGTGCTCCACCAAGGTGGGCGTCCATGTGCAGGCTTCTGAGGGGCCACAAGGAGGGGTCTACAGCATCTTTTCAGAAGTGTGGTTTTTGGCACACAAGTCTTCTGTGAGATGTAATTACGTTCTGTGGAAAAAGGGTTTCCTCAGGCCAGTAAATTTGGCAAAGTGCGTAGAATCCAAGAAGAGAATTGTGAAACTTCTTAGAGACTTGAGAGAAGACTGGAAGTGGAGTGAGCAGAAATTACTGTTTGCTCAAAAGGTTTTGCTGGAGGACTAGGAAAGACGCTTCCCACAGCAGCGCCACAGGAAGTCCAACTCTCTGTGGGCTGAATTCTCCAGAAAGATCTCAGCTCATGCAATAGCAAATCCAGAGATGGCCACTTCCAGGATCCAAACAGTGCCATCAAAGCCAGAAGCCCTGCGTCTTCCCCCTCCACCATCCTCAGTCTGTTCTTTGGGTCATCATCTTCACTGGGCCAAGATGGCAGCTGCACATCCAGTTCCTTTGTAGATGTCACAACAGCCAAACACGGAACAGAGTCAGCTTCTTCTTTTAGAGAGTGAAGGAAACCATTCCCAGAATTCTCCCCAAAGACCTCCCTCTGCAGCTTATTGGCCAGAATTGTGTCACATGTTCCTGCCCAAACCAATGATCGATGGCATTATACCTCATGGTTCTCAAACCAAGGGCCTTGACGCCCAGATGGCCACACCAAATTCAGAGACATTGAAAGATCTTTAAATTTTCAAAGGAACCTTAAAACTAGTAGCCATCTTTTGGATACCCATGAACTACTACCTCAAGGAACTTCACACTTGTTGATATTGGGTTCTACTCCATTCCTTTGATAAAGCCATAGTTTTGATAGTTTTGGTGGTTGATGAATTTTTTTTTAAAAAAGCAAGAATTGGATGAAAGTTATTGTGGAATGTAAAACAAGAGTGCAGTGCAGTTTGTGAAATTTTGCAGAGTCCAACAGGTACACATACCCCATTATTGAGTTTTTTTGTATCATAGTTATTTAAGACTAAATTAGTTCTATTGCAGTGACTGCAGCTAGCAAGAATGCATTGTTCATTTTTCCTAAAATGGTATATTTAAGTGTTAGGAAATGATAAGCATAGGAAGCAATAGATAGTTAAGTAACTTGACTTAACCATTCACAAATTTGCATATCTCAAAACATCATGTCATAAACCACAAATATAGATACAATTTTGTCAACTTAAAAGCATAAATAAGTTGAATAAGTCAAAGTGAGACTTGCCAAAAAATAAAAAAAGTTTCCAAACTTGAATTCTTGCTTTTTACTTTTAATTTGTATGTATTATGTATATTGTGTGCATTACAACAATTGGCTCTGAGGTTGTTAGGATAAAAGTACTAAGTTGTTTTAACTTAATTCACAAGAAGTGTTGAGGGGCTTTGAAAAAATATATACTGAGAGGAAGAGTTCCAGGGACAGAGAAAGTTGGGGAACTTCTATGATTATGGTTCACAAATCTTAGACTTAGCAAGAGCAAAGATGCAGCTGGAACCTACTTTATCTGAAGCCCATGGAAGGCATATACCCCAATAAACTCCTGTAAGGAGAGGAGGGGGATGCAGGAGGAAGACAAGAAATGGTGGCTGCTAGCTGGGGTGCTGGGGTCCAGCTGCATACATGTTCAGAACTGTAGATCCATGCAAGCAGTTTTTCCTAGAAGTTTCTATCTTCCAGCTCTGTGTTAACTCTTCCTAGGACTCAGTAACTCCCCTGCCCCGTGGCGCTTGGCTTCCTGCCTCTGACTTGTCACTTCTCTCCACCAGCTAAAGGCAAATCTGAGACCTGAGCCTCCAGCCACTGTCCTATGTCAACTTCTAACATCATGCCAGCCCTGGGCAAGGCACTGTGCCCAGAGAGAGGCCACGCAGTGCCAGCCTTTGCTGCCCAGAGTCCTATGAGACCTGTGATGTGCAAGATGTCTAGTAAGGCCCCCTAATTCTCCTGTGTCAAATCCAGCCTGACCCTGCAATGGCCAGGCCAGGCCCTGCCATTCCACCAAGGGGTCCCAACCCCCTGTCACTCAGGATTGCGGTACTTGTGATTCTACAACCTGAAGGGGCTGTGCACCCATCCCTGCCTCTTTTTACCCTGTTCCAGCTCCCCCTACCTATCTCTGGCCTCTATAGTGCTGTTTTATTACCAGCTATTATGGCTTGGACTTGAAAACTCTCCTATATTCATGTGCTAAAGGCTCCCTTCCCAACCAGTAGGTTATTGGAAGGTAATTGGCTCATGGAGACTCTAATTTCACCAGTTGGATTAATCCTTTGACAGATTATCATTGGTGGCATTGTTGGAAGGTGATGGAAATGGAAGGTGTTATCTACCTGAAGGCAGTGGGTCATGGAGACATGACCTTGGGGACTCTATCTGGTCCCTGGCCCCTTCCTCTCTGGCTCTTCCCTGTCTCTCTGCTTCCCAGCCTCCATGAGGTAAGCAATTTTGCTCCACCAGCCCATTCCCCATGATGTTCCGCCAGGGCAATGACTGAAAGCTCTGGCAACCAATGAATTTCCAATGAATGGAAAAACTTTTTCCTTCCTTTAATTTGATGTTCTTAGGCATTTTGTCACAGCAACAGAAAGCAGACTAATGTACCATCTCAAGACGGACTGATCTTTGATACGGATTTCTTTCTCAGTTTTTGGCTCTTTGCCGCACTAGTGATGAAGCTACATTTGGGTAGAGCCCATTGGCATAAGCTGTTTTTCAGCTCCAGGGGCCATACCTGGCACTTGGATGACACCCCTGGGAGCCGCTCACTGACTGACCAATGCTCCTGATAGGCCTAGAGGCAGATGTTGTGACCCCATTTCACAGAACAGAGGGAAAGCCTAGGGTTCAGCCCCCATGCTGAGCCATAGCCTAGAGAGGGTCCTGCTGGTATTGTCCCTCTGGCCTCAGTGTCCCTGGTCTCCTTATAGGGAAATACAAAAGATAGATGCCACATGCTCTGGGCTTCCTCAGCCAGGTCAAGGCATGGACATTCAAGGAAGCAGAGATGCAAGACAGTCTGGGTAGACAGAGTCCAGTGAGACTGGCTGGAGACCAGCAGAGTAGGCCAACAGGGCCACTTCCCTTCTGAAGACACCTTCATCCTACAGACCTCAGTTTCCCCATCTTTGCAAAAGGAAATGAAGAGAATCTGCTTCCATGGTCTCTTTGATCCTCAACTGTCCTCTGTCATCTGGACCCTTTCCTTCATCCCATCAGGATACTCAGTACATCCTAACCTCTCTCCCTCCCTGCACACACACAATCTTATACAGCCAGCCCCCCTTACAGATGAGGATTCCAAAGCCTCAAGGGGCCCCAGCAGGTGACAGATGTGCAGAGGACCTGCCCTACCTCCCATGGTCCCCATGCCATCCCCAGGTTTGGGTGCCAAGTTGCCTGGTGCATTGAACCATTTTCTCTGTAGCTGGAGACTATCTGAAGGAGATGTTTCCCATGAGTTATTTCTAGCACATCTGGCAAAGGCAGAGAGAGCTCTGAAGAATTTAAAAACAAAACAACTTCACATTGGTGGGGGAGGCCCATGAGAGAAATCGGTTCACACAGGAACCAGTGTTCCACATCTGAACCCAGGAGGCATGAACTCACCCACAGGTATCTCTGCCCCGGGCCTCACATCTTGGTCCAGGATTTGCCAGATGACATCTCAGAATTCAGAACACCTGTTGGCAAGTCAGGTCACCTTGATCACAATGATTCTGGCTTCCTCACCAGGTGGGCAGCTGCTGAGCCTGCTTTTCCTCCCAGACGCGCTGCACGGGTCAAAGAGGGGCTGGCCCTGCAGATTTTCACCTCTGCTTCAGACTCTGGTCAGGTGGACGAAAGCTCAGTGCGCCTCTCCTGCAATCTACTCTCACTGAGGGCCACCCCAGAAAAAGACCCAGGCTGAGGGGCCATCTCTTGCTATCAGCCACATGTCCTCCCCAACCTCAGAAGTCAGACTGGTCACCACAGAGAGTCTCTGCGAAGGACACACAGCAATAGCAATGGCAGGAGGCCAGTGTCCTTTGCTACAGCTGGCCTGACACCAATTTGCTGTAGGACCTTACACAAGCTACTTGAGCTCTCTGAGGCTCTGAATGTCCCACTTTGTCTGCAAAGGACATAAATGTGTCTCCCTACTTAAAAGTAAAATGGCTGAGAATTAAGGGACAGGGGATCTAGTGATGTGTGTGACCCACACAGGTGTGGGTGACAGCTGGGCCAGGCACGCTGAGCTCCATGAGGTCCTTAGCAAGTGGCCACCATATGCAATTCCAAGTTTCCTATGGGCTTAGTCCTGCATGGCTGGCACCCTGTCCTTGACACCATGATGTCACAGGACACTGCAGAGGAAAAATCCACAATGAGGTTTGTCCCTAAGACTCGGCACATGTGCCAGGGCTGGCTGAGGTGAGTGAGGTGGCTCCTCTCCAGTATTCTGAGGTCAGTGGGGGGGGTAAATGAACCTAGAATAAGTCTCCCACCCCGCCTGCACCCTGCACCTCCCCAGGGATATTGTATGCTCTCTGCAGACTGTAAACCCTGAGCTTCACACTAGCCATGCCACCGCCCATCAAGGAGTACACAGGAAGGGGTAGGGTGGACACGGGCCCTGTCCATCACCTGGGCAAGGCCAAGCCCAAACTTTCTCCACAGAAGATGTCCTGACTCACCCATGCTTCTGGAGGGCACAAGGCCAAAGGACACTTCTGAGGCCAATTAGGCACCCAGCCACCATGCTCCAAATCCCTCCATATGGCCCCACCTGGAAGGCTGCGGGGGTAGCACCAGGTCTCAGAAGGGCAAGGACTTCCTGCTCTGAAGTTCACCTGTGGTTTGCTCAACCTTGCTTCTGCTTGATGCGTGTCGCAAGAAGCTGTTGAAAGGCTCAGGAGTGGTCCTGGACACCAAGGACAGGCTGGACTCCAGCACATATTCAGAGAGCGCACAATAAGTGCCACACCTTCCCCCACACAGTGCTGCCTGTCCAAGGATAGGAACCCATTCATAAATCCACTATTCTAACTTTTTGTTGATTTCAAAATCAGCAATGTCATCTGAGCATAAAACGGACCCTTTTTTCTCATTTCTCCTATAGTTTCCCCATTCCATGATGATGTCAAAGGTGCAGAGATATAGAAGAGCTGGGGTACCAGGACCCTGCACCAGCCCCGAACCCCAGCTCCATCCACAAGCCACACAGGGCCAAAGAGGGGCAGGGGCTTTCACTGAGCAGGACCTGGGAGGGTGTCTACAAGGAGCCCTCAGGGATGTCACCAAGGAAGGTAGGACCTCATGCACTCTGAGACCCCGCATCCACCTGTGCCTGCAGTCAGGCCACAATTCTCCACCAGTCGTGTTTCCACCAGCCAGATGCCACACCAGCAGCCCGCCTGTACTTCATCAGAATTCAGCAAAAGACACATAAATAAATAAAGAAAACTGCTGAGCTCCTTTCTTCTAACAATCGCCAGCGTGCAGGCACTTAAAGAGGCAACGTTTTTCCAGAAGAACAATAGGTGAGAGGCATCCAGACGGTGAGAGAATATTTTTTTTTGTCAGATTTTATTGTTAGTTGCATTTAAAAATTAAAAAAAAAAAAACCAAAGCAGGCAGGGACCTCATTCAGATTTCTGTCAGACCTAAAAGGTTTCCTGCATTTCAACTTTTGTTTATTTGTTTGTTTTTGTCAGTACGTTAGTGTCTGAAATTTGTAACATGCATGCTCACAGCTAGAAAAATTTTCCCGTCGGAGGACAGTGTTTGGAAACACAGTCTCTTTAATGTCTTTCAGCTGGGCCTTCTTCGGCTGGCTTGTGGCTTAATACGGATTCAGTCCTCACCATCTGTGCCCTCCCCATCCACGGGACATATGGAATTTTTCCTGCTCTAAGTGGTTCGTGATACCCCAGGCCAGACTGGCTTCAGAAAAATCAGCCACTCACCTTTTAGACAAACCCTCTGATGCTCCATTAAGTTTCATCAGGCACAACTCCCATCGCCCCAAGGCTGAGGGCACCCTGCCCACTGTGTATGGTGCAGGCCAGGAGGGTGTCCCCAAAGAGCACAGACCAGGGAAGCAGAGGCAGGAGGGCCATTTCTGGATCCACTGCTGGGTATGAGGGGCCTGGGAAATCCTCAGTCCTGCTGTCCTCTCTCCTTAGAGGTAAGAAAGGTCACAAGTACTTTTGAAGAGAAGCAGAAGTCCTCAAATAGGCAGACACCAGGGACTTTTTTAAAAGACCCTGGTGACCCAGGATCTTTCTTCCTTCTGGACCATTCATGCAGTGGCAACTGAATGCTGGTGCAGGGTGACATTTCAGCAGGGCAACAAGAGACAGGGGTATCTTGGGAACATACTTGCCTCATTGATGGCTTAGCTCCCTCCATAGACCTTGAAGGCACCTGGCCTGGCCGTCACATGATGTTGCTGGGCACTAGCATGAAACAGAGTTTGTCCCTGTAAGATGGTATGCCACTGACCTCCATGGGCCTCCCTCACCCTCACGGTGCCAAGGCAGGAAGACCTAGAAAGAATTGGCTGCCTCTTTGGTCTAGGGCACAGGTTTGCCAGGTAACCCTCAGGGTGCCCAAAGAAATTTTAATTTCCAATAAAGAACCAATAACGTTTTAGTGTCATTATGTCTCTGGTATTGCAATGACCCCTGCTTATACTAAACAGTTTTTGTTATGTCTTTGAGTTTGAAACTTAACTGGTAGTTCTGGTTTTGTTTTGTTTTTTCCAGAAGCTGGCAACTGTACCAGGGCACACAGAGTGAAGGCACCAGCAGTGGGGCCAGAGCCAGCCCCACCCCAGCTTTCCTCTCTTTCTCACTCTTTCCACCTCTCTTGCTTTCTATATCTTTCATCCCCAGAAATCTGAAGGGAGCAGGGTCACCACAGCACTCTCAGGAGGAACTGCCCTCATCGCCCCAGATGTGAAACAAAAAATGGGTACCAACCAACCCTTATATTTCTGATGAAGCCGAGAATAATTTGTAGCATGCTGTGTCAGTGAAGGTTTGTGGGAGAGATCAATGGATGGTGAGAGGATGAGTGGGTGGATGGGTAGACAGATGGGTGCATATAAGGATTGATGGATGGTAGCTAGGTAGATGGATGGAGGGGTAAGTGGGTGGACGGATGATGGCTAGATAGATGGATAGGTGGGTGGGTAGGTGGGTGGATGGATGGGTAAGTGGATAGGTGGGTGGATGGATGGGTAGGTTGGTAAGTGGATTGATGAATGGGCAGGTAGGTGGGTGGGTGGATGGATGGAAGAATGGACAGAGCAACTGAGTTGCAGTCCCTCTGCCTGGCTCCTGGGAAGGGAACACATAGAGGGATGGAGGGTGCAGATGTGAATGGAAATCTCCCACCTGGAGCAGCACTGGGCCTCTCATTCTTGTGGCTGGCCCTGCCTTATGTCCTCAAGACTGGGGCAGTGCAGACCTGGGTTCTCTCAGTGCAATGTCTCTGATCTGCTGAGGAGCACATAGCCCTATCATGGGATTTCCATGCCTTGTGCCCACCTGCACCCTCTCTACTCCCCCCACACCTCTTTGACTCAGGGTTTCTCATTTTCAGTCTCTAGAGCCACTGCAGTAAAGAAGGGGGCAGAGCAGTGTACACTAGGCCATAGTTAATGTAGAGGCCTGATGGCCATCTGTCCACGTTGGCCTCCCCAGCCTATCAGGGAAGAGAGCATGAAACCAAAGGCAGACAAAGGTGGGGACTTGGCCAAGTGCCTCTCTGACTTCCCCAACATGCCAGCGCCTCACCCAGCAGACACGACACACACATAGGGATGTGTGCACACACATGTGCACATGCTCTTCCAGGGCCTTTCACTGGTCCTCTGACCAGCACTAGCTTCAGTGTCCCTGACCTACTCAGTGCATTTTGCAAATACCCTGGTGGTGCTCGAGCTCTTTCCAAAGCACCCATGGAACCCCAGGTGGTGCTCACTGTAGCCTCCAGGAGCACATAAACAGGATGGGTCAGGATACCCAGGTTTTGAAGGTTTTCTTCCTTCTGGACTTATGGGCTCCCCAGAGGAGGTCTAGTCCCATCCTATTTTAGGCTTCAGTGGCAGAATCTGTGAAACAGGAATTTGACTCCTGTGCTCCCCACGTCATTTGGGTGCTAAGGGTTAAATGTACATGGTATAATCGAAAAACAAACGAATGCTTATTTTTTTAAGTTCTTAAAAGAAACATTGCTGTGAACCCCCCCCCCTTACTCTGATGTTGATGGCCCCTCACCCCATTCCCAGCAGCACGTTGGCATGTTTTGGGGGGTCCAGGTATTCAGAGAATCACATGGGACACATAATGCATTACTGTAAAATGGGCTTTGTGTGAGATGCTTCCAGGCACTGTTGGTAAACACAGGGCCCTGAATACATCTAAGGTGGGCTGCTGGTCGCTATGTTAGAGGTATGAAATGCCTCTCGACTTCACAGTATTTTCAACTTGCAATGGGTTTGTGGGGCTCCTTACTCCACTGTGAGTCAAGAAGTATCTGGATTAGGACAGGGATCTCCCAGTAGGCTACAAAAGGCAGAGCAAACATCACCAACTCTGCTATCCACATAAGCTTATAGAATTAAATAGAGGTATTTCCATTTCTGGGGCATTTTATGTCTCATGCAGCCCAGGCCCTCGTGTTTGTTCGGACAGCCCAAGCCAGAGGGGCTCAGATGTTGGGCAAGCAGCTATAGGCTGTTCTTATCACAGGGGCCTGTCACCTCCTGTGTTCTTCCTCTATTAATACAGACTCTGGGTTTCATGGAAGTTATCATCAGCTCCAATTCCATGTGGGTTTTCAGTGCCCTGTTACTAGCATTCCCAGCCCTTGCTGGAGTGGGCCCAGAACCATATATCTGGACACAGGCCTGCAGAAATAGGCTCCCAGGACACTTGTCCAACAGACCTGGCTGCAGAGTTCCAAAGGTTGGCAAGCCAATGCCAGGAAGGGATTTGAAGCATCATGGAGCTGGAGCTAGGATTTGGCACAGAAATCCCTCCCCTTCTGCTGGGCAAAGCAGAGGACACAGCACACACAGCCTCCACGGCTTCCCAAGGAAGCTGTGTCCCTGAAGTCTCTTGCTTCCTACAGGGGGACACACTTTCTGCTACCCAGACCTTGGAACAGGCAGCCTCCTCACTTGGGAGCCCATGAGCTCCTTGGACAGCAGGGACCACACCTCACCTCACCACTACTCAGAAGGCTCTGTGGCCTCAGGAAGTCCCTGCCCTTCCTGGGCCTGCACCCCTAGGTCTGCCTCTTCTGAGCTGTAGAGCAGGGTGGGGAATCAACTGATCACATCAAACTACAAAGCCAGTCATCTAAGAGAAGTAGGCCCCATGTGAAAAGGGATGTCAGGCACCCCTGTCTCCACCACATCTCCATCTCCGTCCACACCCACACTCATCTCCCATCCCTCCGGGTCATGCAGCAATTCCTGCCTCAGCATCCATGGTGCACCTTGCTCCAGCCTCCACTGGGCCAGGAAATGCTGTTCATGGGCCCCAAGGATGGGGCCATGTCCTGAAGTGATTCAAAATGTATCCCTTTCTCAATCATTTTGGCTTTGGGTAAGATCCAGAGGTTGCATGGTACCCGATCCAGTGACTGTGGTAGGTGAGGACACCCCGCCATCCTGCTGGATGACTCGTGCCAGCAGCTTCCACTGTGTTGCTCACCACACATTGGAAAGACTCTCACGAAAGAAGGTTTCCAGAGCTGCTTAAGAAAATGGCAAGAATGATGGGATCAGTTTGTCCAAAGCACGAGGCGGATTTATGGCGACGTGTATTTTACTGTTGTATATTTTTCCAGTTTTAAATTAAACATTCATCATCTTTTGGCACATCTCATAAATAAGACCAGTTCCTCCATAGACAAGAACTGCTATGAATAAATATAGACTAAACAAGAGAAATTTTCAAAGTCACCACTGGAGCAGCACAGTAGAAATCATTGTAGACAAGATGTGCTGGTGTTTGCTAAACTCGGCAGAAGAGACGTTGAAGAGAAGCAGAGCGTTTGGATCACCTCAAAGTACTCTCCCAAGATATTTGTTAATATGAAGGAAGAGCACAGTGGGAACCTGCAGCAGGCAAACCCGGCAGACCCAGCCTTGACCAAGTGGTCACGGTTACGTCCCCAGCAGGGAGATGTGCTGATGTCCTTGTGTGCTCTGTGAGAGGACCCGAGCAAGGTGCATCACACTCTGCTGTTCTTGCCAGCTGTCTGCATAACTCCAATGTAACCATGTGAGGAGAAATTCAGACAAATGCAAATTGGAGGACATCCTGCAAAGTAACCCATTCATAACCTTCTAAAGCGTCAAGGTCATAAACAGGGAATCCCTCACGAGTCATCACAACTACAGAGAGCTAAGGGGAATGATCACTAACTGTCCCAAGGGGTCCTGGGTTTCATCTTATGACAGTGTCAGGAATTAAGGAAGTGAATAAAGTCTGTCTCCAGAAATCCTATTGCCTGGTGTTCATTTGGTGACATGAACAATTGTAAATTAAGTAAGAGCTGGCACTGGGAATACTGGGTGACAAGAATACAGAATATCTCTGTGCTATACTTAACACTTTTTAATTTCCAATAAAAAGTCAAAAATAAAACCTCTCCTCCTACTGCATCCTCCAGGCCCTTCTCTGATCTCATAATAGTTGATGATGCTTCTTCCCGTGGGTCGGTCCTTTAGGGAATGCTGGGCGCTCTGTGCCGGCACTGTACACACATAACTTCCTGGACACCTAGTCACGTCCCGTTTTATAGAGGAGGAAGCTGAGAAGAGGCACCAGGGGCCATATACACATAGTCTGTCCAAATGCAGACACTGTGACAACCTACACAGTGACACAGATGCAACAGGTCACAGAGGAGGTTCCAAGTTCATGGCAGGGCAGTAAGGTAGCATCTTTCAGTTCTTGGAAGTATGGCATTGAGATGCCATTTTCCCCCAGCCAAATGCAGAGCTAGTCCATTGACAATAGCACAGAAATAAGGCTCTGCTTATAACTAGCAGTCTGGGAGGCTGAGGCAAGAGGATGACCATTTTGAACCAAACCTGGAAAATTTAATGACTTAGCAACTGTCTCAAAATAAAAAATATGAAAGGGCTAAGGATATAGCTCAGTGACAGCCCTGGGTCCAATCCCCACTACATGAAACAGACATCCATACCATACAAATATACGTAGGGCTCTAGACTGTTGAGCACCAGGTCTGCTACATATTTCCTTGTGTTCCTAAAGGAGCTGCTTAATCTCTGTGTCTCAGTCTCCATTTATACCAAATAAAGGTAATGATTACTATTTATCTCTAACCTGCTCAAAGGGTCAAGTACTTAGAGCAGCTACACGCACTCCACAGGGTAAATCATCGCTGCAACATTCACCTCTGCATCTGTCCCCAGTCAGCTGGCCTGTAGGGTACCCTACGCCAAACGGAGGTTCAAGCCCCAAGCAGAAGCCCCAAGTACACTGAGGACAGAGGAGCAGAGAGGGGCTTCCTCAGTCAACAGGAACGTGCCCCTTGCTCAGCCCAGGTCCTGAGTCCCATCCTATGACAGTGGCAGTCAGGGGCCATCCAGGGGCTCAGAATTAGAGAATGTCAAGGCAAGAGAGGAGCTCTGGGGGCTCCAACTGTCTGTTAGCTAGGGGTGACCAATCTAAGGGGAGCTCTAAAGAGAGAAGGGAAGAGGGAAAGAAAAGGGGGAAAGAGGGGGGGGAGTGGGAGGGGAGGAGATGGGAGGGGAGGAGAGAGGGAAGAGGAAAGGGAGGGAGAGAAGGAAGGAGGCATTTCGCTGAATGAACTCACCAAGGAATCCTAGAATCCCCGCAGTTCTGAGAATCAATCAATGAGTCTCAGAATGCTGCTGAGCCCAAGTCTAGGCAACGTTTGGCTCCTGCTGGCTGAGTGAAAGCACTGCTTTTTAAAAACACGCAGAGAGATTGAAATCCAACTGCGAGCCACCCCAGCCATGGGAGTGGGATTGACGTGCGGTTGGCGGGATCTCCCCTGGGGATCTCGGAGTGCTGAAGTCTGTTAAATACAAGAATTCTCATCAACATGATCCGAGCCAATCAATGACTCACACCGGGTCAATATGTGGGCACTTTTGTGGTAATAAGGCTGATTGAACTGATTTTAGGAATGTGGAAATCCATAGTTCAGCAAGGCTGATGGGCTGACCTCTGCCTCGGTGTCTAAGCACTTTGCAGCCCTCCTGCCACAGCTGCGAACACCTGGGTGCCAAGAGACAGCCGCCCAGGAAGAGCCAGCTGTTCCCCTCCTGGTCTTCAGCAGGCTTAGCACAGGCTTCGAGCTCACCTGCTTGTGCCTGTAACCATCCTTCACTTCCTTCACCTTTGGCAGCCTCTGCTGAGAATGGAGAGACCCAGGCAAGGTCAGAGGTTTTCAACCATGAGTGCCCATTGGGATGCTGGGAAAATTCTGCACCGCCCCAAGGCCCCTCCTCCGATCAAGTCAGTCAGAACAGCTGGGCAGGGCCCAAGTGTTGGTCTTTCCTAAAACACGCTGGCGATCAGCTCCTTCCCATACAGACAGACGGGCTGGGACCAGGTCGGCTCTGCCACCTGTTTCAGATCCCGTTTGCTGCCATGCTTAGATGACACAGATGCATTATCCTATAGATCTCAGTCTCTGCTGGCTAAAATCAAAGGTGTCAGCAGGGCCGTGGTCCTTCTGGACTCTGAAGAGGAATCCATTGCTTTTCCTGCTCCAGCTTCTGTTTTTGCTTAGCTCATGTTTCCTGGCTTCTATTCTCAAAGCCAGCAAGGTCAGACCAAGTCCTTCCCATACTTCTCTCTCTCTCTCTCTCTCTCTCTCTCTCTCTCTCTCTCTTTCTCTTCGACTTTTAAGGATTCTCTCTGCTACCTTGGGCTGACCTGGATGATTCAAGGTACCCTCTTGTTTTATTATGTATGTATGTATGTATGTATGTACTTTGGTCGTGGTACTGGGATCCAGGGTCTTTGCACTAAACTACATCTCCAGTCTTTTTTCTACTTATTATTTTGAGACAGGTTCTCACTAGGTCACTCAGTTACCTGGGCTGGGCTTGGCCTTGCAGTCCTCCTGCCTCAGCCTCCCAGAGTTCTTAGATTACAGGCCTGCTCCACTGTGCCTGCTGTATCTCCTGATTTTAGTCAGCTAACTCTTTACTTACAGTTCCCTTTTCATGCAGGATAACGTTTCGCTGGCTCCAGAGATAGGATGTGGGCATCTCTAAGGGGCCATTTTCTGCCTCTTAAATCTAAATTTAAATCTAAAACTTTTGGGGGGCTATGGAAAGCAACAGCTTTCAGACATTGGACAAAGACACCCTAGTACTTTCATCTCTGAGGAAAGGAAAACAAAAGGAGTTAGAGCTGTAATTCCACAGAACTCTGCCTAGACTTGGACTTGGCAGAGGTTCACAAGATTCAAGTGGATCATGTAGACTCCGTGAGCCGAGAAGAGATTAGAGTGTGGGAAAGCTGAGACTGCTGGAACTGGTGGGCAGAGGAGGAAGAAGAAGAAACTGTGCAAAGAAAGGGGTGCAGTCTACGGAGGATACTCTAAATCTCTACTGAACAGGACCCGATGCCTGTGTAGAAAGATACTCCAGCTAATCAGGCAAAGAACGATTCTCAGAGAGAGGAAAACTGCCTGGGAACTATGAACTGAGCAAATCTTAAAGCTCAAAAATGTTGAGAGACATCGGAGTCCTGGTCTAAAAGAATACAGTGACCATGTCAAACCGTGCAGGCATTGAGGGCGGTCCCAGCAGAGGCACAGGGCGTCTGTAGCACAGGTACACTGTGGCAGTACAGCTAAGCCAGGAAGGAGGAACCGCAGACCCTGTAACAATTAAAAACAAATCTCAAAGGCACAAGATGGTGAGGATGTAAACTCACATGACGCAGTGTGTTTTATGAAACAAAGAAATCCAGATCCTCACCATCGCCACACACATGATGTCCAGCGTCCAGTTAGAAGGAACTGAACCTGCAAAAAACCAAGAAAATGTAACCCAACCCCTTTCAATAGAGTAAACCTCTAGAAGCAAACCCAGAAATCACAGAGGTCGTGTGATTATCATAAAAGGACTTGCAAGCAGCTGTTATAAGTATTTTTGAGGTTGAAGAAAAACAGAGGCATAGTGAAGAGAGAAACAATCGGGGAAAAAAGTCCTAGGATATCTGGAGCCAAAAATTACAATATCTAAAATGAAAAATTCACCAGACAGGCTTAAGGGTAGATTAGACACTGCGGAAACAAAAACAAAATTGAAAGCAAGACAGACTGTACAAAAAAGATTTTTAAAAAGCTAATAAATTAAACAGAACTTTGGTGACATGTAAGACAATATTAAGTGGTTTGCTATTTTAAAGGGAAAAGTAAACTTTCTGTTTTCACACACAATACTTGTATGCCTAAAAATGGGTAAAGATTTCTTTCCACCAGCTATCAGTTCTCCAGTGGACACGAGCAAGATATTGTATGATTCATTTCAGGTCTAACCCTGTCTACCTGAGGACTGCATCAGATCCCACAGGAAAGGGCTCACACTCACAAGACTCCCTCATGTTAGACCCTAATTACAAACCCAGATTGTCACCTTAGCTACTAAGCAATTGGCTATAAAAGGGGCTCCCATGACCCCTGTTTTGGCTTCAATTGATTTCCTAGAGCAACCCACAGAGCTCAGGGAAAGACTTGGCTTAACTTCACCCACTTTTTTTTTTTACAAAGACTGTTCACAAGGCTAAAAATGGACAGATTAAATGATATGTGAGGTACAGAAAGCTCCCAACTATAAGAATTTTTGTCCCTGTAGATTTGAGGTACATCTCCATCCTATACATAGATACGTTGTTGTTCTCCAATGTGAAAAGTTCCCAAACCCTATCCTTTTAAGATTTTATAGAGACTTTATTTTATGTGTATAACTGATAATATTGCTGGCCATTCGTGAGTAACTCAGTCGTTAGTGACCAAATCCCTCTTGGAGGTCAGGGGATAAGGTCACTGTTCGGTTCCCTGGTAACCTGGTCATTGTTCGGTACCCCCAGCTTGAAAAAACTCATTCTATTTTCATAAACTCAGGTGTGGTCAAGAGGACTTGATATGAATCACAAAAGAAGTGGCTTTCACCTTTAGACTGGACTTTTTTCAGAAACTGAGGACAGAGTTCAAAATTTTTAACAGAAGATGACCTTACTGCTCTAGACACTTACAAAATTACAAGCATTTTTGGGAATTGTGGGCCATAAACAATGGATGAAACCAAAATATGTATTTCCCTTTATGTCACAATATTGCAACCAGATTATTGAATTTTGAGTCCCTAAAGAAAAGGAAGAGAACATAAGAATTATTGGAAGAACAATAGCTGAAAGTTTTCTAAATTGTTTTAAAAATAATGTGACATATTTAAAGGCAGGATAAATACAAAGAAAAAATTACATCAAGGCATTTCCCAATTAAGTTTATGAAAACTCATGATGAAGATATAATCTTAAATATAGTTGAAGAAAAATTTCATCTCGCCAGGAAAATAACTAAAAAACATATTAAAGACTACTCAACTGAAACTATGCAAACCAGAAGACAATGGAATGATAAATGCTAACAGAGCTGAATTCTAGACTGCCATTCTAGAATTCCATAGCCAGAGGAAATATCTTTTGAAATAAAGGTAAAATAAAGAAACTTCAGAAGCTGAGAAAATGCATTATGACTAGTTACCTGCATTATATGAGTTACTAAATAATGTTCTTCTGGCCGAAAGAAAGTATCAAATAAAAATCACATCTATACCAATGAGTCCAGAGTACCAGAAATTCTAAATATGGGTGTAGATTTTTAAATAACTATGTGTTTGCAAATTTCTCAGTTTCTTGAAAAAGTAATTGACTATTAACTGTGAAAAGATATGTAGTTAGATTTATAATATATGAAAAAGTAAAATCTGTGACAAAAGCACAAAAGAAAGAAATTATGTTGTACTAAGATTCTTATACCATACATAAAGTTGTATGATAGTAACTGAAAGTAGACTCTTACTGATAAAGTTTACTACAAATTCTAGAGCAATCACTGAAAGCATTAATAAAAGTATAGTCAGTAAACTTATACAGAACATGGAATGGAATCCTAAAAAATATTGAATTAATACAAAATAAAGTAGAAAAAAGTGAGACAAATAACATACGAAAAAGTAGGAAATAAATAATGAAGAGTATATTTGAACCCTATGAAAAGTTACATTAAATATAAATTGTCTAAACATTCTAATTCAGAGACCGAAGATACACAGATCAGATCAAAAAAGGATGATCCAACTATATGCTATCTACAAAATACACACTTTGAATATAAAGACACAGATTGATCAAAAGTAAAGGATAAAGTATAATATATGAACACTAGTTATACTAGTTGTATGACTATATTCATATAAAAAATAAACTTCATAAAAATGAGTACTTCAGGGATACATAGAAATGCTCCATGATGAATAAAAGCATCAATTCATTAAAAAGACAAAATGCTTTTTAAAAATATCTTTATTAGTATATATTTACAAATACATAATAATTACATTCATCTGGGGGAACTGGTACGAACACAAAGGGCAAACTGATTATTAATGTTCTCGCCACCAACAACAGAGCTTCAAAATACACAAATAAAAATCTGACAGAACTGAAAAGGAAATGAACAAATCTGAAATTATATTGAAGACTAGAAAATAGATAACCTATAAGGACAAAGAGGCTTTGCACTTAACCAAACAGATCTTTATGGAATACTGTCTCCAACAAGAACAAAGTGCAATTGGTTTCCTAGTGTACCAAATAGACCAGGTTCCCAGTGTGGTTCTGGAGTGGGATTGTCCCTGCTCACAATGTTGTGCACATTTTTTTCCAACAACACTGCAGTTGGGAGCAGTGTGTTGATGTGGCCTTAGTGTGATGGGGTGAAGCAGGGTCCCGCAATTGTTCACAAGTGGCCCCGTTTCCCCTGAGGCTTCCTGGAAGATGACTGACTGGAACTGGCCAAGCTCTTCCTGGAATTTTCACTACTGCATGGAAGCTGTTCAGTAGCCCCCAGGCCTCAGTGTATGACAGGTCTTAAAAATCTGGAACAACCCTGCTCCTCAATTACAGTCAGAGACACTGAGGCCCAAAGATTTTTCCAAGATCACACAACAACTTCAAGGCAAAGTCAGAGCTGCAGCCAGCATCACGCTTGGGGACAGAAGGAAATGAGCAAAGTATGAAAAAGTGCCACTGCCACCCACCAAATGCAAACAGAGCCTAGCATCACCCAGTATTTCCTTTTGATTATGAACATTTTGAAAGCTACTGAAAGATAGAAAGAGTATAATTAATACCCATCTACCTGTCACCTAGATTCAACAGCCACTCAAATCCTTCACTACTTGCCTCATCATTCTTTTTTAAGCTGAAATGTTATAAAGCAAATTATAAAAACCATGACATTTCATACCTAAAAGCTTAAGAAAGCATTTCTTTAAAAAAAAAAAAGACCACATTCCCATGTAATTATAAAGAAAGTGCCTAAAAATTATCAACAATTCCTTAGCATGCAATGCCCAGGATTTATTTCAGCAGAGTCTTTGGTGTCCCCCACCACCCCTCTTTTGGCCCTCTCTGGCCACCAGTGCAGCATCGGTAACAACACTTTAAACACCAATGCTTCCACCTTGTGGACCTGCATTTCTATCGGAGGCCAAGCTAACAACACAATCCTTTCCCCCTGGATACAGCAGCAATCCTCAGCCAATGAGTTCATCAGTGACCTGGGTGTGTCGTTCTCAGCCATTATGAGAGGCTGTGCAACTGAACTCCACGGCCCACAGTGGGGACCCACTCACCAGTAGACTCAGGATTCCCTTTTCCAGGTATAAACCCCCCAGGAAACATCTCACACCCAAATCTTCGCTCAGCATCCATGACATGGGTTCCTTTCCCTCTCTGACACAGTAAGCGTTGGCCAATATCATACTCAGTGATTTCTTCCTTGACTAAGAACCCTTGAGTACTCACTTCAGTGGCCCTGATCATGTAATACCTAACACCAAAGCTGATAGAGAAGCAACCAGAAATAGAGGTAAGACTTGGAAGAAAAAGCAGTTAGAATTCACTTCATCACCGTCTCTTGCACTAGCTGCCAGAATGACCCTTGGGTGTCTGCCACCATGCTTTTCAGCCTCCTTGACGCTGGAGGCTGCTGTCATTTTAACACGTGGGGGTTCCTGAAGGTCCATAACACATGGTAGTTTACACAATATTGGGCCCATGTTTGTGTAATATGGAGCTGAAGATCAGTCTCCACTAGCACCTAGCCTTCTCCTGCCTTGACTAGAAGATTATGCATGGCAGAGATGCCAGCCACTGACAACCCCAGCAGCCTCACAAAGGTCCCTTTATGGATACCCTGGGTTTCTCTGCTAGACACATAGCCTCTGCTGCTTGAACCCTGCTTTGGTGCCAGGCATTGTGTCAGGCATCCCACATGCACATCACAGATGTCTCCTCAAGAGTGTCTAAACAAGAAAGAAGGACCATGGTTCTCAGACAATCAAGGAAACCAAGGCCCAGAGCCTTGCATGACTTTCTAAGACCACAAACCATTGATCATGGAACTGGTATCTAACTTTGGACCACGCAAGCATGCTTAGTCCAGAGCACCTCCATCTTTTCCTCTGGCTCAGCAGGATTCAGTAAATATGCATAGGATCCAGAACAGAATTCAGACAGTCAGCACATGGCCCATCTGGCCAGTGTTTTGGGAGGCAAGGACCCTGTCCACATACACAAATCCAGCATGTTTAGGGCTCAGGGCTTCCCACACTAGTTGAAGTCCACTGCAATAAGTCTGGGCAGGCACCAAGTCCAGGGTGATCACTGGGATTAAGGGTTGTTGGCAGCTGTGCAGTGGGGATCTAAGCAAGACAGAAACTGTTGTAATACTCATCTTACCCAGACCACAAATTTGGGAGCAGGCCAACTAGAATGAAAGAGGGTAACCGGCTTTCATCTCCCCAAGGACAAGTGGAAAGACATGAGAGGACATAAGAGGAAGCGAATGAACTGTACTCCTGCTCACAGCAGCAAAGAGCTTTCTTTCTGCTCCAATTGGCTGCTCAGGACAGTGTTCCTGTGTCCAGTTCATGGCCAGGACCCTGAGTATGTGCCTGAGTGTGTGCCATGGAGCCAACCACCCCTGTATAGGGGATAAGACATAGCATCTTTTATTACTGTTTCCCACCTTGGACCCCTCTGGGCTGTAGAGCTGATGAATAGAGCCCCAAACCACCACTCTAAAGCTCCTAAGGGGAGGGAGTCTAGCTAGGGCTGCCTACAGGGTGTACTGCCAGCATCAACAGTCCCAGTCTGGGCCAGGGTGCTACACGGGAGTGACGTTCCCAGTGCCGTAGCAGGTTCCAGGAGAGCCCTGTGCTGGGGAGACTTGCACAACCTCTATCTGGAATTATTCACCTGGATATGGAGAAGAGTATGCACCTCCATTTCCACATCTGAAAACGGGGATGATTGGGTTGCCTCCCGGTCTTCTCGTGGTGATTTGATGACTGTAAACAATGCATATAAAGTGTCTGCTTTGGTACTTCAAATGGTAGCTAATGTGCTGTTGGTTGTTTGCATTCTTACTCTCATCGGAACGCAGATTTTCCCTGCAAAGATCCATTCATTTTACCTGACTCAGAAGACATAATTACATAGTGCCGGCATTGGAAAAGAGCCTTCGAGAGACACTCTATGCTGTCAAACCCTTTTCTTCCACAGATGAAACAAAAAATAAGACCCAGAGAGATTTGAACACTTAAGAAGGTCACACGGAAGTGAGTCAAGAGCCCAAAGGAGCTGAGCCCACCCAGCCCCAGGCTCCCTCTCCACCTGCCATCACCGCTGCATCTCATATCGTGAATGTGGCAAGTTCAACAAGAATTTGGGTATATTAAAAAAAAAAAGATTGATTTTGATGTTTGGAGGCTTCATGAAACTAGCAATTTTAATCAATTTTTCAAAATTGCTAATTTCATCCATCCAAGAAACTCACACACAAACAGAAGGGCTGATTGAAATTTAAATGGTGGCTGGCTCGTTAGCTGCAGGCACCAGGCTGGGTATTTTCATATGCAAGTCTGCAACTGTGTCCTGGCCTGGCAGCTAGAGGAAGCAATCTCCACGAGACACTCGAGGCATTAAGAATGCAGGCAGCCAAAATGAGAAGCAACAACATGAAATGATAAAACAAAGACAGATCATTATTAGCACCAACATAATGTGTTCCTGTGTCCTCCGATCTCATTTAGAGCCAGGCCCGTTGTCGACTGAAACTGTAATTAGGCTGATAGGAACCAGGGGATTAAAGTAACTTTCTCCCCCCTACTACCCCCACCCCCACTGCAGAGATTTCAAATGAGCAAGATGGGGAGGAGATAAACCTGAGAGCGGTTTAATATTCTGGGCTGCAGCTTGGGACGGCAAAGGCTGACAAACAGTGCCTGCACCCTGCCTGAGGCTGCAGGGAGGGGTGTGCCATCACCAGCCGCCCAGCCCCACCAAACCTGCGCCTGGGTCTCCTCACCTCCGTGACCGTGAACTGTCATCAATCTGTCCACCTCCAGCTTTCCTCTACACTGCTTTGGCATTGCCCCAGCATCCCTGCCGCCTGGGTCGCTACAGAGAACCCCTCCATGGCCCAGAGTGCCAGGACAAAGGCCCCCAGGACCCTACATTAGGTGCCATTTTCCTGCCTCCTTTAGACTCTGTGGGCCCACCAGGTGACCTCTCAACCACACAGCTCATATCATCCCCTTCTATACATGCACCTATGACCAATCCCTGGCCCAGAGAATAAAAACAAACACTTCTCAAGGCACAATCTTCTCCACCTATCCTGACATTGTGTCTCTGGTCACTTCTGTCCCAGGTTGGGGTCATACAAGTCACTTGTCCACTCAGGTACATGCTTAGGACACCCTGCTGTTCCTCTACTTGGCAACACACTCCACATCCCCTAAGGCCTTCCCTGGTGCTTTCTTGGGAAGTCACTGGAACCCTGTTGTGTGCATGTGCCCTGTTGGCTCTCCTCTGAGCTGTGACCTCAGTGCTGGTGACCACAGTGACCTTCCACTTGACTACAAGCTCTGCAAGGGGAGAGACCAGACCACATCTGTCCTCATATTATGGACTCCAGTGTTTGGCTGGAGACATGGAATTAAAATTCATATCAGCTTTGATCAACTGGCAGGTGTACTTGGGATTCCAGGGAAGGCAGCTCGTACCACGATTTCCTCTGCCTGCTTTTTCAGGGAAAATCAACTGCTTAGGCAGGATTTCCGGTGTGAGTGGGAATGCACATGTGTGTGTGTGTGTGTGTGTGTGTGTGTGTGTGTGTGCATGCGCACATGTGCATACACTCATATAGGTGCATATGTACATATGTGTGTGTACATAGACATGTGTGCCTGAGATAAGTGCACATAGGCAAACACAACCAGTCTCAAGCTGGGTAGAGCTCTGACTCCCTGGGCAAGGTGTTGACATAAGAGGAAGATGTGTGGCTACCTTTGCCCGGGCTGAGGGGGGCAGATCAGCACCCCAACTTCCCACCACATCAGCACCCCAACCACCCATCACTGCTACATTTTATGTTCCTTCATCCAGTCTCTGTACTTCCAAGTTCCCAGGTACCTCAAGAGCCGATTCAAAAGTATGTGATGGTAACCGGAGATTTAGCTCAGTGGCACAAGTGCCTGCCTGGCAAGTGAGAGGTCACGAGTTTGATCCCTGGTACCAAAAGCTTGTGACAGTCACACCGTCACCAGAGACCTGGAACATCATGGTCACAGTGGCCCTTATCTCCCTGGTCCTCCATTTCCCCACCTGTGAAATCAGGAGTGGTTAATGTGAATGAGCCATGCGGCTCTCCCAGTCCAGTGTGACCCCTGTCACACTGGATACAACCCCTTCAGGATACAACTGCCGCCTTCTACCACCTGGGCCTTCAGGGGAAGGCTTAGCCTTGGGACAGGCTTCGGGGCTGCTAATGGTGAACTTGGCCTTAAGAAGGATCCACCACTAAGCATGTTCCGCACCCCTGCAGTGGCTCCCGAGGGACTGTGAGAGGTATAGAAAGGAGCTGCAGCCCCACCTGCAGCAACTGAAATCCAGGAAGTGCAGGCTTGGGCCTGTTAGTGTTCATCCCAGAGAGACCTCAGCCAGGCCCTCTGTGGCTTTTGTTTTTCTGCACAAAACAGCTCATTGTCTTTGAGAGTGGCAGGGGTGGCAGAATGCAATTGAGAACTCTTGGCTCACTTTCTTGTCTTCACTTTTAACAGACAGAATCGCTTCGCTCGGAGACAGAGCCTGCGTGGATGTGATTGCATTTGTGATTTCTACGTGTGTTTGAACACTTCTGTACTTCGGATGTGGTCAGGTGGGTTCATGGTGGTGGCTGGGCAATGGTGGGGGATGAGTATATGAAGGACGTGAAGTCACAAGGGTACACATTAGCACAGGATTGGGTGTACACCTATGCTGGGTACACATTAGCACAGGATTGGGTGTACTCGTGTACACCTATGCTGTGTGAACATCCTAACCGTGCATTTGTATGCATGGGTGCAGACTTGTGTAGATGGGTGGTGGTGTTTTCAGCATGTGCTCAGGGAGGTGTGTGTGTGCATCGTGTGTGCCACTATGCACACTGTGTTTGGAACTGGAGCCATGCAATGCACTTCCTTCCAATGATGAAGTCACATGGGCTGATCCCAAAGACAAGAGAAGAGTTGTCCCCAGATTTCCACCATATAAAACCATCCTCACTGACACCCCTATGCTCTCACACACTCCGAAGATCAGAGAAGTAACCTTTACAGAAGTCCCACATGGTCTCCCCGCTTCCTGCATAAGCTCAGTGGACATTCTGCTGTAACTTCCTTAGGGTGTGATGGTTAGGCTTACTCAGAGGCAGGCCGACCAGAGACAGCTTCTGCAGCTGCTGGCTGCAGGCTCCAGACGCTTGGGGCCCAAAACCAGTGCCTGGTGTACAGCAGGTGCTCGGGTCCTGGTAACTTCGGCTGTCAGGCAGCATTAATAACTACTCCTCTGGTGCGAGGCCAGACAGCCTCTAGGCAGGGTCTCCAACCCCACCTCCCCACCTGCAGCCCCTCATCTTACATGCCCCATTAGTTGCACAGCACCCCAAAGTACAACAGGAATGCTTCCTGAGCTGTTTCCTCTGCTAACTGCCTCTGTGACAGCTTCTTGGCTGGAGCAGAGCTCCAGGTTCACATATGTTAAGAGTATGTGCTGCAGGCTTCTGCCTCAACATGGAAGCAAGGGGCTAGGCTTACGACAACCTTTCCTGTATCCACAGCCTGAAAGCTGCTTCCCAGGAGCCCTGCCTAGGAAGTCACTACAGAACCTCAGCCTGGACAAGTCCAAGTGGCCTTCCACGTCTTCTCCTGGTCCAAGACACTTGCTCTTGCATTGCTACCTGGTGACCACTGGCCTCCTTGTATGGACACCCACTGACAAGGACTTCCACCCTTGAGGAGGTGCTTTTTTACAGCGAGGCTCTGAGTAGGGCCTTGGAAATGAGATGGCTAAAAAGACACAGCCACACCCTCAAAGGACTGAGGAAGAATTGGAAGCACCAGTTCATATTTTGGTGAGGTTAAGTACTGCCCACCTCACTGGGTAAGCCCTAGATTGTCAGCCTGCCCCCAGCCAAGGGAAAGCCATGATCATCCATGTGATCAACTACAGTCTAGCTCCATGGCTCTCTCCCTGCTGTGCCAAAATTTTACCTTTTTTCCTTTGAGGAACCAAAAGCTGGAGGGAATTACGCAGCATCACACCAGAATAGTTGGCACCTAAGATCCTGTCTCTCCAGGAACAAGCTAATCTTCCTAGAAGGCCAGATTTGCGGTCTGTGGGTCTCCTGGAGCTCTGATAGCACTTGGACCCTTTGCAGACATAGAATTCAAGGCTTGAGAGGGCACATAATTATTCCAAAGTCACACAATAAGGGATCCCAGTCCTTTTCGCATTTGACTCAGGGTTCTGGGGTTCAGTCAGTAAGGTCTGACCAGGTTGTATGGTGGCCTGGCCAGGAGATCAAGAGCAAGAGCAGTTTTCATGGCTTGTGCTACTTCCGAGAGCACTGTCTTGAGGTGTTCCATTTGTAAGGTCCACATCTGTGATCTTCACTTGCCATTTGCTGAATCTACCCTAGGAACTCCGTCTGTGCCCAGGACTCCAGGTGGAAAAAAGGAGAATGAGAGACCAAGGAGATGTAGAATTAATAGTAGATGATGCTAAAGGAGAAAAATCCTAGAGAATTCACAGGCTACAATTTCTTCTTTGCTCACGTTACATGTCCAATATGGGTGGCTCTGATCCACTCAGTCATTTATGGCACCAGGATGACAGTGGATGTGTCATCCTGTACCTGTACCTGCACCATCTGGAGTCCACAGAAAGGAAGCTCTGAAGGAGGACTCCTGCCAGCTCTTAACTGTCTTGGCCAGGAAGCGACACCCACCACTTCTGCTCACTGTCTAGAACAAGCCACGCAGCCCCCTGCCTTCCAGCAAGGGAGGTTAGAGATGTAGAGGGCATACAAAAGATTTGGGGAGTATTTCCTGTCTCTGTCATGGACATGATGGTCCCAGTCCTCCAGGGACTCACATTAGCCAGAGAGCTAAAAAAAAAAAAAAAAGGCCACTGGGGAAGAAAAACTGGCCCATGTTAGTGTCCATGAGCCTGTGGCCAGAGCTGGAGGCTTACGCAGAGCAAAGGATGAGGATGGTAAAGGAAGCCAGGAAGGAATTCCAGTAGGAGACCAGTCTAGAAAGAGGTATCTTTTGGTACCAAAGAGGGCACAGGTATCATGTGTTTGATGAGTCGCTGAAGATGGAAGATGAAAAATAGAAGTAGGGTAGGGAGGGGTCAGACCAGGTCCATGGGGGCCAGAGAACAAAGCCCTTGGAAGACACCTTGGAAGTGAGCAGGGCTGGGGATCAGGATGAAAGAGGCACTTCCGGAAGGTGACATCCTCTGGGACAGACTGGAAAGAGCTGCAAGCAGGGACATGTTGAGGGACTCTGCTGGGAATCCTAGATGAAGACATGAAGTCAGAAGAAAGGATGGCACCAACCAAGGGTCAGACGGGAGAGACATCTTACGGGAGCCAGCGCGACCGAGGACAATGGACCAGCTGGTGACGGGAATGCAGCTGAGTGCATCAAACCTGACTTCCTGCCGTATAAGAGCATCCCGGAAAAAGCAGCATTAAGCTGGACCAGAAGGGCTATGAGACAGCCACATGGAAAGGAGAGGATTTGAGTCATCTTGAAATAACATTCTTGGCACTACTTCGACATCCTGTCATGGGGCTAGAGCAGCTGGCTCACCCTGAGGGAAGGAGTTCCGCAACCCTGCCCCTTCCTGCCGCTTGACAGCACATAAGGGCACAGGATCTCCCTTTTGAAAGCATCCTTATTCCATGCACAGAGGGACAGCTGGCACAGGGATAGGCTGAGAGCCAGGCAAGGGGCCTTACCCGGCTGGCAAAGCTAGATTCCAGAGGGCAGTAAGGAGCAGGTCCCTCTTCTGCAGAGGTGACCAGTGACCTTCCAATGCCAAACCTGGGCTGTGGTCTCAGAGAGGTAGAGATTGAGGAAGGGACCGTGGTGTCACAGCAGTGATGAACTGGGGATGTTTGCCTACAAAACACACGGCATGGGTTTCCATGGTCTGACTGGCCAACTGGGATCATACCCTTGGCTCTATGGGCTGAAATTCCCTCTGACAAGTGAGCTCATAGGGTTCCTGGAAGGTCAAAATTTCTAACACTCAAACTTATTGACCAGTGGAATGGAGCATCTCAAGAATAGGACTAGGGATCTCATCGCTAGATAGTGAGGACAACCATCACTGACCCACCTGATATAAAAAGATTCAATCCAGCCCACGCCAAAAGCTCAACAATCCTGACACATGAAATCTGTTGTTTAGAATCCCAGATCACACAGTTATGCATTTTACCACAGAATCTTCTCTTTCCCAGGGCATTCCCACTGCCAACCCTGAAAAAAAATACCCCTCAGTCCCAGGTAAATGGAGACAAGGTAATCCTACATTGTAGGCCCCACAGTGACATAAAATCCTTTGGTATTGGGCGGGGGTAACTCCATTGTTTGTGTTTATGATATACTATACATCACCATTATTTATCATGAAGGCTAAGCTTTGATTTTTTTAAGGATTGAATCTTGGGAAATGAGAAGACACCAGGTTGTCCATCTATAAACACTGTTCTGACCTACATATGTTCTAATAGGCTGCTTCTCCAAGGTACAGAAAGAGCTGAAACCATGGTTAGTGTGCCAGGATGCTACGTTATCAGCATCTGCGATCTGTGACCAATATAGATAATCAATGGTGAATTACTGTGGAATGCTACTAACCTATTAAGACACAAGTAACAACTATGATGGATTCTTACCAGAAGAACCAAACCTAAGTCTAAACTTTGGATCTAATGCTGGGTATATGGAAATAACAAGGATGGAGGGACCAGTTCGATGTCACCACAGGAATGAAGTCAACAAAACCCCACAGGTGGGATGTCCTGGGACACAACTGACTCATATCTTTCATCAAGGCTAAAGCAAGAGAAATGAAAGGGGCTGGGGGAGGCTGTTTTATTAAAGCCATGGAAACCCAACCAAAAGAGTGGGCTAGGTCTGGAGGGGTAGCTCATTGGCAACATGCATGCTTAGCGTACATGAGGACTGGGTTCAATCTCCAAACCCTAACACAAATAAGAGAAAGGGCTGAGTTTGGATTTGAGTCAAACAAAATAACATAATTAGCAGGGATGCAATTCTTCCTAGAAGAGCAGGAAAATGTGAGTATAGATTAGGCTACTTGATGATCTCTGACTTATGAGTGTTTGCCTTCTGACTGGTGGGGACAGGAACTACTCCCACCCCTGTGCACGTTCCAGGCACTGTTGCCTCCACTCCTTTCAGATGGTTTTATTCTGTCTCATGAACTCTGCTCAGTACTTAATAGGTATCCTTTGCAGGCATAAGATGGTGACCTCCCCAACCCACACCCTACTCCAAATTCTGTCCTTTACTCTGCACTCTACATCCTTGGTTTCATCTCACCATGTCAGGGGCTCCCTACACTTTATCTCCAGACTACATTGGTGGCCCCCTTTCTCGTGCTGCAGCCTTAAACTTGTTCAAGATAGTGGGGGTAGCCCCCAGGGCTCTCTTGACCTGTTTATCTTCTCACTGTTGTATTACTATTTTATCTCTATGCCCATCTTAAAATCTGTGTTTTCCTGTGTTTTATCTCTTCATAGTTACTGTCGACGCCAAATGGTCCCTACTGTCACTAACCAGGAGGGTAGATATAGTGCCTACTGTTCCCTGTTGGCCAGAAGGGAAGTCTTCCCCACGCTTTCCCCAGGTGAACTCAGCAGGAATAACAGTGTCTGTTCCAGGGACTTAATCCATTCCTGAGGCCCTGTGCAGTGGCACAGCCTGCCCTGGGACGTTTCCCCAAGGCTCCAGTCTCAGGACCTCAGGACCTCAGGACTTCTAGAGCAGGGCCTGTCCTGCTGGCTTGGGACACATGCTAGCATTTCCACTGGGCTTGCAGAGCTGGCACTAGCATGCTATTTGTGAGTTTCCATCAGCATTTGTTCCTGTTATCAACACCATATAAAATAAACATTTGTCTGACTTGAAGATTTTGGCTTTCGTGGATGTTTTTCCATCTGTCTCTTTTCTCCTTCTCTCTGCCCCTTTCCCAGTCACCACCCCACCCCCCGCCTCCATCCACAGCACTATTCCCACCCACCCTGATACCCATGTGCACACATATGCCAAGTCTGTGCTCTTGGGTTTGGGGAGCACTTGTAGCCTCTCACCTGTCTCCTCATTTCTTTGCTCTCCTTTGCCCTCTTCATCTCATGGTTCCTTCCTGAATAACTTCCTATGCTGGCATCAAACACCAGAATTCTAATTCTAACTATGCTCTGTGCTGTGCGACCTTGAACAAGGTGCAAAAGCCCCTAAGCTGTCACTTCGTCTGAGCCTACCAGGTACTGAGGACATGTGAGCATAGAATGTCCCAGAGACTCTTGCTGCTGGCCACCAGACAACCAGGTGAGCCCATACTAGAGGAACTTCAGAGCAAGGGAAGCTGAGGTGGGAGTCCGAGGGCCTGGGTTCCAGCCTTGCCTTGCTGCTCCATGACTGTGTGGCCTTGAACGAGTCACTCCCCAGCCCTGAGCCTCCAGCCTCTAATCTGCAACAGAGACCACTGTCTCTGCACTCCTGGATGATAGGATGGGCTTGAAAGCTTCCTTGCTTCCTCCTTGGGAAGAAACATTTCATGAGGTCCTGGTTGCATGTGCTCAGGAAGTCAAGAAAGAGTGGGCACACTCTGAGGACACAGACCTGGGCCTGAAGTCTTTCCAGGACCCAGCACACACAGTCTACTGGCCCCATCTGGCTGATCCAAAACACGGGGTAGACACCCAGTTCCTGATAATGTAAATATTTCACCTTTCTAACCATCAAAGTAGTTCATGTTTGCTTTAGAAAATTAGAGAGAGATAGTACAGTATATTAAGAAAATAAAAAGTGGTCCATAATCCCTTCATCCTGAGATATCTAATAACCTTTGGTTGATTTTGTTTCAGTTTACATAATCACACAAACATATAGACACACACACACATACAGACACACACACAACTCAGTCTATTTTGAAATCACAATCAAGTGTAGCATAACAACATTTCAGTCACTTATGGACTGCTTATGTGATAGTGGTCTCATAAGACTATATTGCCTTGTGACATCATCACCTCTGTCATTTATGTGAGAGTACTCTGTGATGTCCACAAAACAAAATCACCCTAATAATTGTTAAATGGAGACTACCTGTATATACAAGATGTAAAACACAGTGGTGAATTTCCATAAGCCACATGGGCATATATACAAAACATATTAATTTTCTTTGTTTTCAATTCTTTCCTGAGCCCCATTTTTCCTAAAAGCAGAAATTCTAGTCAAATCCATCCCATACAAATTCAGTCATTTTAAGTTTTTCCTTGGAAGAGGCAGTTGACAACTTGGCCAATGTTGACCCTTCTTCATCTGTCTCACCTTCCCTAAAAAGCTGTTCAAAATTGCTGGTGAAGCCAGGGTGAGAGACTTCAGTTGGGGTGGAGAGAAAGCACCTGGTCAGCTGTCCCACACCATGCTCAGCTAAGGTCACTGTCCATTTTGGCCCCAGGAGCTCAGTTCATTCTGTGATACCCTACAGCATCCCCATCACATTCACAAGTCTCCTTCAGAGGCTACCACATCATGCAACCTTCAGCTAATATACACCGTGCTTGAGGAAACCAGACCTGCTGCTTGTAGGTCACACAGAGCTGTGGGAGATGCTGAGAGCTGTGAGACAGAGCAGGAGATGATACCTGTGTCTTATCCACTCTCCCATCACTGAGACAAAACACCTCACATTCCAGATTTAAAGGAAGGGAGGTTTATTTTGGCTCACAGTTTCAGTGGTTTCAGTCCATGGTTGGCTGGTTCTAAGGCAGAAATAGCATAACAGAATACATGACTGAGTGCTGGTGGGAGTGAGGGTGGAGCTGTTCACTGCACAAAACCAGGAAACAGAGAGCAGAGGGAGGAGCTGGGAGAGAGACACACACTTCCAGTAACACCCACAGCAAGACCCAGCTCAGAACAGCACACTCAGCTCTGAACTCTTCAGCGGATTAACACTGATGAGTACATTGCCACCATGATCTAATACCTTGCCAAAGGCCATGCCTCTGACCACGTGAAACTGGAGAGGGGTAGGCATTCTAGGTCTAAACCACAATTGCCTGTTGCTACCTTACCAATCCCATGGCCAACTATTATTATCAGTATATTTTCTATCTACCTCCCTCTATCCCTATTTGCTAATTATAATAACATTACTTAGTGGTGCTAGCAAGGGGCAGGCCCTGTTCTGGGAAATTTCTGCACAATGCTTTTTTCTTCTTCTCCATAGCCCTGCAGAGAGACAGCATTATGTGTTTTAGAAGTCCAAAGAGTCAAAGCCTCTCACCCCAAGTCACCATGCTGGGAAAATGCAGAGCTGAGATCTCCCCAAAGCAGTAGACTCTAGAGCCCACCTTCTGATCATGACCACCAAGCCTCCATTCTCTGTGCCCTGCAGACATACATGCACAAACCACCTGTAATCCTGCTTTCCCATTTAAGACAATCACACTAGCACGCTTTTCAAGTTGGGTTCCCAGAAAGGCCCATAGGAAGGGTCAAAATCCTAGAGATTCATTAATTTACCCCTCTTCTGACCCATGGGTATGAGGTACACACTTCCTACTGGGGACTGAAGATTCTAAAGACCTGAATGAGGCCAGGTTCTGCTCCTGCAAACCCACCTCCCTAGAGATGGGCCAGACACAGAGACAAATGAAGTTCCCTGGTAAAATGGTGCCAGCTGGTCTCTGGGCCATGATCACAAAGCTAGGGTGCAGAGATTAGATAGCACATGTAAGTGTGCAGCAGAGTACCTGCCTGGGCATTGGACAAATGTCAGCTATTAACAGTGTTTTAAAATGCCACCAATGCCACCCAATGACCCTGAGCAAAGCAGAAGGGCCTTGTTTGCCTGAACAGGCCCATATGAGGGGTAGGAAAGAGGGATCTTGTAGGAGCCAGCAGTCTTGGGAGCCACCCACAATGGTCACACCCCACCATGACAGGACCACAACAGGCCCGAGAGCCCCATCAGTCTTCCACCACACCCAGAATCTTACTCTCATACCCCAGCTCCTCCTTAAAGCTGTCACAAGGCAAACATTCTTGAAGGGTGGCCCAGAAAGCATCCCAATAACACTGTTATCTATGGATGCAGAGGAGCTTCCCAACTCTGCTAGATGGAGGGAAGGGAACCCAGGCCCCAGAGCTCACATGAACAAACACATGACCCCTGCCTTTGGTCCATGTGTGTTTCCTTACATCCATGTGACCTACAGACATTATGAAAACCCTAAACCTGAATAAGCTATGTGTCTTCCCATCTCATGTCCTGGGTTGCTGAGGGGCTCAGGGTAAGGGGAGGTCATATCCTCAAAGGTGGGTTCTCAGGTGGCCTGACAGGAGAAGCAGCTGGAACCAGGGCCCAAAGAAGGGATGATGGGGACGGCACTACTGGGGCCTACTGGGGCCAGGTAGAAAGTGAAGAACACCTTGCTAAGAAGCTTCACTGTCACATCCTCGAGTAAAAGATAACCAGGTAGTCTGAGGCTCTTTCGAGAAGCTTCCTCAGACAGTAGCCAGATACCCACAATGACACCTCCCACTCACTGTCTCTGGTGTCCACAAGACACTGTGCATCCTCACAGATGGTCAGGGTGGAGGGCTGAGCTCCACCCTCTCACCAAAGGCCACCAAGCCATGCAGCACACAGGTCCTGAATCACTTGTATGAAGCTTCTGTCACCCCACCAGCCCTTTCCTAGACCTCCTTCCTGGCACCTGAACACTACTTAGGCATTGTTGTAGTCAGGGGTTGTGCAGAGGACAATTAGAATCAGGACATGGAGTTTATATTAATATTTTTATAATGGTCATCAGGAGTTAACACAAGAAAATGCAGGAAATCTATCCGCAACACCAAAGACATAGAATATTTAGTCAAGAGTCTAAATCCCACAGCAATGACCCACATGAGTCCAGATAAAAACCCAGAGCTCATGACAGTGCCTCCCACGAGTCCAACTGGAGGTCCAGAGCCCACAAGAAGAACTCACATCAGTCTCTTTTATCAATTCGTGCCAGGAAGGCCCAAAGGTCAGCAGTAGAGCCAGAAAGTCTATGCCAGTGGGGTGAAGGGGCTGTGCTGGTGGGATGAGGGTCCTACGCTGGAGCCGAGAAGTCACACTCACAACAAAGACCAGGCTGTCCTGAAAGGCACCACAGCCATCCTCAGCAATACAGAGGCCCCGAGCTCCGACAACGACGACAAGCACAGTCGGGTACATGCCAGGAAGCCAACGTGATGAGTTCATCCTAGAGACCAAACGGCACACATCTTCCCCTCTGGATCCAGGAAGCAATGCTTGATGTGGGGACCAGAGCTTCTCCAGGAGAACCAACGACTCGAACAGCAACTCAGAACCCACAATGCCTCAACGCAGCGACACAATAATGCCTTAACACAATAGCTTTCCCCTCTCCTTCTCCACCTATTTATGCTGGCAACTTTCCTCCGGTGGAGCATCTTCGCTCAGTGCCATGCTGACGTAATCCAGCTGGCATTAAGTTGACCACCAGTTCTTAATCCATAACAGGCATGCTGGCTGCACAGTCTTGCCTGGCACCTGCAAGCAGCACCGACACAGAGCTGGCCTGCCCACCTCTGGAAGTAGAGTCCTCTCCTTTGGGGCAGAGTGAGGCATGCACAGAGGTGGGAAGATGGGAGGACCAGGACCCCCACTCCACACTCTGGAGTCCCCCTGCCTGAATTTAAATCCAGCTTGGCCAGAAAGGCTGAGTGACCTGGCAGGACCTGAACCTCCTGCACCTCTGTTGTCTCCACCTTAGGGAGTGGCTTTTTGTTTTGCTGGCAGTGCTGAGGATGAAACCCAGGGCCTGCCACAGGCCAGGCAAGCCCTGCCTCGATGCAACACTTGCCCACTCTGACTGGAGTCCTCCCTGTGGGGCTCCCTTCCAGAAGATGACTGTAAGAGTTCATAGAGACCCACCCCAGGCCTGTCCCCCACAGCATGCGGCAATACGTTTTATGGGGGACACCACCCATGCGCCCATTTCACAGCTGGGACCAGGTGGACAGAGGCCAACTGCTAGGTCTCCTTATGCCCTAATGAAGCCATCTTCCAGCTGTTGCCGAGGGAACTCATCAGAACAGCTGGAGTCCCGCCAGCCCCTGAGGCTGAGCCTGCTTGGCACCAGCCCCTGGGAAAGCAAGCTGCAGAGTGCGAGCTGTTCCCAGAAACTGGAGACCAAGCGGCCGGGGGCTTCTGATAAGGCCTGTCTGATTCCCAAGCTGCCAGGCAGACTGAAACCATAATGGCCAAGTGGGGGATAGGGCGCTGTGAGTGGTGGGTCCCGTTCCATGGGGAGAGGCCACTGGCAGCCCACCATGACCCAAGCTTGAGCCATCGTTGGGGAGATGCAAGTAAGCTCCACGTCCCAACACCAGCAGCTTGCAGGCCCTGGGCCCTGGCTGAGATACAACCAGGACAGGAGCTCTGTGGGGGCAAAGTGGCCCCTCCCTGTCTTCAGAGCCTGTTCCCACACCGCAGCCTTGTCCTCAGAGCCACTGAGTAAGAAAGCTGGACACAGATCAGTGTCCTCGTTTGACACTGGAAGAAAAGGAGGTTCTGAGCTGGGAGGCAAACTGCTTGAGGTCACAGTGAGTAACATGGCTGGACTCAGCCACCTCCTGAGTCACCCCCCACCTTCTTTCTTTTCCTCTCCTTCCCTTCCAGCTCCCCCGACCTGTTATTAAGGCCCCCAAGAGCTTTAAGTGATTAGCTGGAGGTGGCACAGAATGGATCAGGCAACTAACAAGGACTCAGAGAAATCAGAGTTTCTGATTTCAGCTGTGTGGCCCCAGGCAAGTTTCTTTCCCCCTCTGATTCATCTCTTCATCTGTCATATACGATTGGCGCCAGGCACCAACAACCCAGACAGGACTGCAGCAGAGAGCAGATGTGTCTAGGTACAGGGCAGGCTTGGCCTCAGTCACTCAGGCTCAGTGTTCACAACTAGGGACTGCCACTGGCTAGGTCAGAACTAACTGAGGAGCAAAGACCCAAGGCAAAGCTCACCATGTCCTCAGCAGGTGCAAATGGACATAATAATACACAAAAGGGCATCGCCATGATGTGAGAGCGTCTATAAAATGCAAGGAGGGAGCTCAGGAGTGCAAGAACTTTTTGCCCACAGACAGGGGGCCCACGGGTGGGCCAGCCTCAAGCAGACAAGTCGGGAATTCAGAGGTGCATTGACTCCTTGTCCCCAGGGAGAAGACTCAGGCATAGCCTGGCACAAAGACAGAGAACACAGATGTGTACTATCTTCCTGCTGAAAGGAGAACACCCTGATACACTGGCCTCTTCTAGACTACTTGTGGGGGTACAGGGTGCACACTTCTCAAAGCAGTTTCATGAAAAGCAAGCTAGGTTGGTGGCAGAGAATCACTAAATCTTGAGAAGTCATTGAACGAGAAGGCCCAGCACAAATCCCTCCTCCAGTTCCCTGTGGTCCAAGTCCATCTGGCAACCATCTAAATGATGCAGGAAGGTTCACCGGCTGCAGGGCCTAGCCTAGAAACTTGAGACCCTCTGCATCCCCACCAGCATATCCGGATGGCCAGGTGGGGTCAATCAAGTGTGCTGTGAGGAGTCCCATCTGGGCCCTTTCTGTCCTCCCTGGGTGGAAAGCATGTCTGTTTCCTGTGTTTTTGATATCTGGACCCTGGAGTGGTGAGCAGGGCTGGCAGTTCATTGGCCTCTGGGCATGTCAATCATCACGGCTCTGCAATGACAAGAGTGGAGCCCAGGAAGGAGGGCAGGCACTGCAGCACTACAGGAAGGAGTCAGGCTTCCCACGGCTGTTGGAGGAGGAGAGGAACAGAGGCAGTGCTGGAGTGAGGAAGCTGCCCTGGAGCAGTTGGAGCCCATTCCTAGTTCTGCTCTGCGTGGCAGCATTAGTGCAGAAGACTTTGCACATGCATAGAAGCTTTGCCAGGCTAGAAGTTCCCGAGCCAGCCTTGCTAAAGGTGTTCCTAGAGTTGGCACTCTCCCCCACTCAGGTGTCCCAGCCAGTGACCCAAGTCCACTTTGACATCTTTCTCTCCTCACCCACCAGCCCACCAACCCTTTGCCAAGATTTGCTGAGTTCTCTTTGTCTTTTGATTCCCCTGCATCCTTGAAGCTCACCACCAGCTTCTCTACCTTGGGCCCTGCCCTCCCTTAGCACACAGCTTTCTGTTGTTTTTTTCTGTGTATGTCCTATAAGCCTTCTACCCCTCTCCACTTCCTACAAGAATTGCCTCCTGTTCTGCCATAGATCAGGGGCTGTGTTTATTTCCCTTACCCCTGGATCCTCCAAGACTTAGCACATTGCCCAGCACCATAGGTGCTCAATAAATATTTGTGGAGTGAATGAAGAAGGAAGCAAAGAGAGAGAAAGAAAAGAGGAACAAGGCCTTCTTGTCCAGGGAAAGTTAAATGACCAAAAGAGCAGGGTGATGGGAGGCTGGGATTTGGAAGAAGGGCCAGGAGCACAACATGTTGTCCCCCTCATGTTAGGCCAGATGGTTAAAATCCTGCTTGAACAGGCTGGGTTTGGCCCTTCTCAGAGTCTGAACCAAGCGTATTAAGAAGTCTCCGAGGTCATCTGGCTTTTTCTTTCTTGTGACTGTCATTTCTATAGAAGCCAGATGGGCAAGTTGGGTCTTCTGTTCAACTCACCTCCTATGACACTAAAATCACCATGTGTGTTAGCCAGCTTTTTCTTGCTGTGACAAAATACCTGATATGAACAGCTTAAAGGAGGAGAGATTTATTTTTGGCTTGTGGTTTCAGAGGTTTCAGTCCATGGTCAGCTGACTCCATTGCTTTTAGGCCTGTGATGAAGCAGAACCATCATGGCAGAAGGGCCTGGCAGAGGAAATCTGCCCACTGCTGGCAGCGAGGAAGCAGAAAAAGGAGGAGGAATCCTGGGAAGGAAAGGGCTGGGCATCAGGGTTAGTTGCCAAGGTGACACTTTTATATCCATGTCCTTCAGCTAGATCCCACATTCTGTTTCTATCACTTCCCAAGAATGCCATCGAATCATGATCTCATCAACAGATTAATTCACTAACGAGCGTGCAGACAATCACTTTCCCCAAAGCCCATCAGCTGACAGCCAAGCCTTCAGTACAGGAGATCAGAGAGACAGTTCAAATTCAAACCCTAATACTACGTATCAGTACTAAGAAGCCCCTAGGAGTTGAATAATCCCAAAGAAGAGACTTAGGAATGAGGGCAAAGCCCTGGCATACACAGGCTGCCCAGCATCCTGAGGGTGGAAACCCTCAGCAGTCCCCTGGGTCTCCTCCCCAAGGACCTCCGCAACTGCTCCATCAGGAATCAGCCTCCCCTCTCTGCCCACCCCAGCTGCTGCTCTGGCCTTGTGCCAGGTGGTTAATGCCGCTCCTTGAGTTTGGAGCCGAGAACTAAACACAGTCTCCCAGGAGCTTTGGAAGGAAGCTGGCCAAGCACAGGGGAAGAATGAGTCCCATCTCCCTGCCAGCGACAGACTCCATTCGCAGGAGGAACAGATATCCTCCAGACGGGTCACAGGGTTTGCAGAAATGTGACCCAGGTAGGGAGGGGGCTTGTCATGGGCTCCGTGCCAGATTCTTCAAACCCACCATCAGGTTCCACCTGGAAAAGTCTGGGCTTCTCATATCACCCTCTTCCTGCGCCCCTGCAGGTCCTCCTCTGCCTCACCCCCCTTCCTACCATCACAATTAACTCTCCATGGAGAACTTGGACATCACTCTAACCTCTTAATATCCTCTTAAAGTATCGACCCTCCACAGGGATTAGCATTGGCAAGATCCAGGACTTCACAAACGTAGCAAAGCAATAATGAGGGGCTGCTGGCGATGACCAATGGCTGGAGAGACCATCCCAGTATCTGTAAGCCCATTGGGACATCATTAATAGTACAGATAACAACATATTTTTTTCTGGTTTTACCATTTGCTTGTTGTGTAGATACAGTATTGATCCTTTCTGGATTCATTGTCTTATCTACACTATGGGGTAATACTTGCACTCTGATCAAATTGTATGAAAGTCAAATGCAACATAGAAGTCACTCACCTGCCACAGCATGGGTGTGCATTACCATTTCTTTCTTTCCTTCCATGTTCCAACTGTTTCCATGGAGAAGTGGGCAGAGCGGGGACTGGAATGGGATGTGGGGAAGGCTTTGTGGGCACTTGAACCCTGGCTTTCCCCCACAGCCTAAGGAAACTTGACCTTAAAACTGTTCCACCCATCCTTTGCCATTTTGTCCCAGGCAAGTTTGAAAATTGGAAACAGCATCTCAGATAGGGAAGCCCTGTCATAGAGAGACAAGGACCCACTCCCTGTCCTTTTCTCCACACCCTAGAAGTCATTCACCTTCTGCAGTGCTCCTTCAGATAGGGAGGTGATCCACAGTCACTGGCCCTCTCTAACTGGCACCAAGTCCAATCTTCTGTTGCTGTCTTGTTACCATAGAGCTCAGTGACTTAAAGCAAATGTTTATCTCATCTCATATATCTGTGGCTTGCCTGGGCAGCTCATCCTCCAGATCTCCCACAAGACTGTGGTCAGTAGTCCACTGGGAGGAAAGTCACTAGCCTGGCCCTCTCAGAGGGCTGGCTCATGACTCTAGGCTATTCCCTGAGGACAAGGCTGAGGCTGTTCACCAGTGCACTTATCCACCAGAGCCCTTGCCCATAAGATCACCTACACAGAGCCTCTCTGTGTGGCTTGACCATCTCGTAGCATGGCAGCTGGCTTCCCAGAATGAGTGTCCCAAGGTGCCCTAGCAGAAGTTGTAAGGCTCCTCAGAGACTAATCTGGAGGTCTCACAATATCACCTCTACTACATTCTATTGGTCAAACAGGCCCAGATTCAGGGTAAGAGGGAGAAAAGCCCACCCAGTAATGGGGAAGAGGAACATGTGCCTTTGTGGCAGCCTGTCAGCACCTCTGAAAAGTGCAACCATGCTTGTGCCCATCAGCCTTCTCAGGAAAAGGACCTGTGCCTAAGTGGGCAGAAACAAGCACTTCTACAAGAGTTGACCTACCTGGGACTTTCCTGCAGTGCCATCAGCACCAGGGGCTACCCTGGAAGAGTCACAGCTGAGTCCCCACAGGTTTCTGGGAGCTGCCCATCTGCTTAGGGGGTCTAAGGACCTGCTTCTGAGCTCTCATTGAACAAGCACTCACAGAGCACTGGGCTCATTCAGTCACCAGCTGTTCGTTAAGGCCTAGTCAAGCTGGCCAGAAAGGAGTCCACCATGGGAGGGGAAACAGGGATCAGTAGAAGACACACATGGATTCAGACAGGCACGAACGGTGTGCTACACAGCAGTCCTCAG
This sequence comes from Cavia porcellus, assembly GCF_034190915.1. Taxonomy (NCBI): domain Eukaryota; kingdom Metazoa; phylum Chordata; class Mammalia; order Rodentia; family Caviidae; genus Cavia; species Cavia porcellus. Next base: position 35,497,926 of record NW_026947511.1, on the reverse strand, counting down.
GGGTACAAACCCAGAGGGGCAGAGAAGAGAGGGGTCTGCTCTGAAAGAAGAAACCAGGGAGGCTTCTCTGCCTTCCAACCCAGCCCATGTCAGGCTCCAGGAGGTGAGAAGGGAAGAGGAAAGGCCCTCAGTGAGGAGGATGCTGAAGGCAGGGCAGGCCCTCTGCGTTGGCCGCCTAGGAAGGAGGACAGGCCTAGGCACGGGGCTGCCAGGGGAAATGCGGCAGGGACACAAGGCAGGGAGCTGAAGACCATGAGAATCTTGAGGTTTTAACCACAGTGAGCCTTTGAACGACTCTGCCAAGATCAGATCCACCTTTGAGAGAGACAGCTAAGTTATGAGAGAAAGCAAGCCTTGGAAAGAATAGCCTGAGGAAGCATGATGGTGCGGTTATTTTGTGGTTTATCTTCTAGATTCCAAGCTCTGTTCCAAGCTCTTTTGGTGCATAAACCTAGTCAATGTCATGACAACTGTGTAAGCAGAGGTCTGTTGTCATCTCTCTTTGGTAGAGGAGACACTGAGCCTCGGAGAAGGCAAGTTTCTCACCCAGAGTCACAAACCACAGGAGCAGCTGTCTGCTTCACCACATGGCTGGCCCTGTGGTGGTCCTGATGCAGGTGACAGACACACACAGCAGGGCTCCAGAGAGAGGTGAGGAGGCAGGTGTGTCCAGCTCCCCCAGCAGGCAGTGACTGCCCAGAATAAGGGAACAAAGGTCAGGCCAGCACTGAGTGCCCATCACCAGCCCACAGAATTGTAAACCTGTTTGTCCTGCAGCAACATGGCCACAGTTGTAGCCGGTACTCTTCTTCAGGCACCATGGCAGCTGATCCTCCCAACACCAAGGACAGTGATTGAGAAATAAGGCACGGAGCCACTGTGACAAGCGATCCTTCTCAGGGACCCATGAGACAGAGACAGGCACATCTCACCCTGGTTCCACTGTCCAGGGACCGTGAAACATGCCTGCTGCTCCAGGGCCCTCAAGAGCCTGCGCCCTCCCTCCCTGCTGAGCAGAAAGGGAGGCACCAGTGGCGGAGACGCCCTGCTGGAAGGCTGGTGGCAGCAGAGCGGAAGGTGTCGCTTTGGAGCTCACTCGGTCAGTGGGGATTTCCTGAGGGGCTGGTGCAGAAAGTGGAAAGCAGATGCTGGATGGGGACAAGTCGCACTTCACAAGCAGTTAGCGCAGCTCAGTCCCCCGGGCACACAGAGATGTGCTCTGCTCGCTGGCATCGGGAATTGGAGCAGCCCAACCTGTCATCTCATTAAATCTTCAGTCACTGTCCCAACTGTCACACAGCTCTGGCTGGCTCCCTGGTCTTCCTGCCTACACAGCACAACAGAATGGCCTCCTGGTAATCATGCTGTGCACACAGCAGCACAGCCCCTCACCCCCTGGCATTTAGCACCCTGCTTATTCACTTATGCCTTTGTGATGTCAGTCAACCATGGCCTGCAAATATTAAGTGGAAAATTCCAGAAATAAACAGTGCACACATTTTGAATTGTGCCCCCATTTGAGCAACAGGATGAAATCTCCCACGGTCCTCTCTTGCTCTGGACACAAACCATCACTAGCTCCCAGTGTATCAGTGCTAATGAACATCTGTCTATTAGCTACATTAGTTACTTTCTTGTAGCAGGGACAAAATACCCAACACCTCCAACCTAAAGGAAAGGAGTTCTCAGAGCACTCGGCCCATGGCTGGCTCGCTTCAAAGGCAGAAACAGCACGTTGGAAAGACGGTGGAGAAAGGTGCTCACATTATGGCAACCAGGAAGCGAGCCTGGCCCCTCTTCATCATCACAGTCAACCAGATTAATCCACAGATGGGTGTGATGCTCCCAAAATCCCGTTCTCTTCCTAAAGCCCCCACCTCATACCAGGCACTGCCTCTGAGAAAATGAGTTTTTTGGTGGATATTTTAGATCTACACCACAATAGTTATTTACCAGCCTTCTGGGTTATCAGATTGACTGTCAAAGTCTAAGTGTTTGTGTTCAGGTTACACTTATTTAACTTAATAATGGCCCCAAAATTGCCAGCAATTCAAGTATGCCAAGAGAAGCCATAAAGTGCTTCCTTAAAGTGAAAAGGTAAAAGCTTTCAGTCAAAAAAGGGGGGAGTGGAATAATGCATACCAAGGTTACTAAGACTAATAGTGAGAATGAGAAGGAGCAGCACATTGCATGATGGGTAGGGTTGGTACTGGCCACAGTCCCTGCTGGTCACTGGGGAGTTGGAGCATCTGCTTTGGAGGAGACCCCCTCAATCAACCCCACAGCAGGGCAGCAGTTGGGAGAATCAAGCAAGTGAGATATTACTCAGCAAATCTGTGGCAGTCAGGATTCAAACCCAGATCGTGCGATCCCACAAGCAGTGCTCTGTCCTCCCCTCTGCTCTGTCCCTTTCCTCCTCGTGTCCTCAAAGCCTTCAGTTTGGGAGCTCACATGGACCATGCCTGATTACCAACCACACGAGAGACTCCATTCTGCCTGAAGACACCCACTATGAGGGGCCAGGCTCTGAGCAGGTGACAATGAAGGAAGTCACATCGCCAAGAGAGGACCCAGAGAAAGGGAAAGATGCAGAGGCAAGGCTTGGCAAACTGTGCATCCCAAAGTGAGTCCACCATGTTACTTACGTTCTCTTTGCTAAGAAATTACACCCGACACCTGCATCTGTCATTTTGGCTCATGGCTTTTCAAGAATTGAGTCTGTAGTCACCTGCCTCTGATGCAGAAACAGTATGGTGGAAGGTCTGGGTGGAGGACAGGTGCGTACACCATGGTGGCCAGGAAGCAGAGGGAGAAGGGAAAAGCTGGAGAAGGGCCCCCTGTGAGCCGCCACCCCTGATCAGACCCTACCTCCTTCAACACATTCAGCTATGGACTCATGAGTATATAGCCTTAAAAAAGCCCTGCCTCTGAGCACATAAGGCTTTGGGAGGACCGTCTCAATACAAACCATAACACACTGTATGTTTTGCTCATAATGTGTATCTTCAAGCAATGAAAGAACTTGGAGAGGAGCAGACTGGAGTTGTACAGCTAAGCTCACCAAAGCAGAGGAAAACTATGCAAAACTGCAAAAGGCAAGTTCTAGAATCTTCCACAGAGATGTCTGTCCCTAAACTGAACCCTGTTCTTAAACACTCTTGAATACAATGCCACCAGGCAGCTTCTATCCAGATCCATAGAGCCTCAGCTTGTCACTATGGGCCTGGGAGTGTCAGAGGTGACTCCTGAGCCAAACAGGAAGCAGTATGACAGCTCCCACAGGGTAATTCCTGAGTCTAGGTGTCCTATGTGCGTGCTGTGTACAGCACAGAAGCCACATGACAGTGTGATCTACCAAGAGTCTTGTCCCATGCTCCTTCTCCTTCTCCATCACACTAACATTCAAGGATTCTTCTCACACTAAACCCTAGTTAGTCCTAAGTCCCCAAGAGATGTTCAGCAAGGACAGCCTGTGGACTGGCTCCCTGGACTTCAATTTGGCCCAGAATTCAGCCTAGGGGCAGCCTGCCTTGTGCAACTGGCAGTTTTGGTTTAGAACTACTGGCTAGACATAGAAGGAACCAAGGCTTTGATCTTCTAGTCTGTAAGATTTCATTTAAATCACAAAACAATGTTACCATGTGGAAAAGACAAGAGGCCCTGTATTGATCATGTGTGCCATCTCTTCCTATCCTCTCAGGGTCACTTACTTTTCCACATTATGAGTGAAAGGGCTGTCACACAGAAGTTGGGGTACAGGAACCCTTCTCAAAGTTCTTCTCAAAGGCCTCTCCTAGCTTGTTTGGTCCAGGGGCAGATCACTGGATTCTTACAACCCATGAGCAGACCAAGCCAGGATAACCAGCCAGGATGAGCACAGCACCTCTAGCTGCTGCAGGGACTCAAGTGAACCAGCTTTTTTTAAATGAGGAGATTAGGTCTCGGGAGCAGTGAGGTCCAGGTCCAGAGATTCCCAAGGATGCTCTCTGTATCCTCTGTCTGTTTTCTACTCTCTATTTATTCTTCCTGTTAAAATTTCTCAAGAGGAAAAAATGAGGATCATAGGCATTTCTGGATTACATCTAAACAATATAACAAAAGATAAACAAAATAATAAAAAGATCTTGTAGACTTGCTCAAGGGGCAGAAATCCTAGGAAAGGAGTCTGGTTTTCCTGGCCTAGGCCAGAAGAGCAAGGAAACCAGGAGAAGGGGAAGTTAACGGTGGAAAGACAATTCTTTCTCCTGTTCTCAGGGCAGTAGAGTGTCAGCGAAAGGCCATCTCCTGGCGCCAAGAAGCCTTGCTTCTGTTACGCCCCCACTTTGCTATGTGGCCTCAAACAGAAGTACTGTTTTCTCTGGGTCCACCCTATTATAATCCAAATAGTGTGCATTGTAATCTAAATATTATAATTCCTTTTCCAGTCCTCCTCACAATCCGGAAAGTTATATTTGTAATCCCATTGAAACTTTATTGGAATCCCGGCAAGTTAATTCCAATCTACCACTTCCAGTGCAACCCACGGTGAGAATAAAGACACCAGGACATACTCAAAGGTATGGGCAACCAAGGGGTCGTAAGTCCAGTCCGAGTGAGGATATGGGCAAAGGCCCTCATCCAAGGCCTCTCCCAGAATTTATTATCTCGTGAAGAAGGGATTAGTTCAAGATGAGTGACAGTGAGGATGAAGGAAATTATGTGAGCAAAGTGAGCTGATCTAGTCCATAAAGAACAAGCATCTCTGCAATATGAGGGGAGAAAGATATGCAGAAAGACAAGTCTGCACAGTTAGACTGGAATAACATATGAATGAATTTAGGAGGCTGTTGCTTCAGTTTTTGATATATAGACTTTTGTATCCTGGGAAGCCCTAGTCTCTTATTTTGAGCCTCATACCCAGCTGATATTCCTGGAGCTTTCTGGCTCTGCCACTCTGCTTCATTCAGTCATTTAACAGGGAACACAATGCAAGGAAACAGGAAACTATCAGTTGGCTTTAAAGATTACATATCAGTACCTTAATTAGTCTTATGTGCATTGCTTAGAGCCAATTTAAGGAATAAACAACCTAGCCAGCTCTGTACATATCAGTACACAGAGACAGGGCCCAGTTTAAACAATGCAGAGGTAATAGTTCTGAGTTCAAGGAGAGCAATCCACTTGGTCTTCTACAGCACTCTACTTTCTCCAAAAAGTGAAAGAGGTGGGCTAGTCAGTGTCCACAGCCCTTATCTGCCTGGATCCTTGGCAGAAGACATGGTGTAGCTGGCCTTCCTGGCATTTAACTCTTTGCCAAGTGGATCCACACCACCTATTCACTTAGCCACACTTCCCAGCCATCAGTCCTTTCAAGCTCACCACCTACAAACCAGCCACAGACAAAACATCCACACAGCAATGACGAAAAGGAGACAAGTGTCTTTATCAGCACCCTCCACTAAGCCTCCCAAGTTCTAGGCAGGAAGGATCTGACCTCCTGCTAGCTTATCCCAGGTTAGTTAACAAAAGCCGCTTGCCCATTGAGGGTCCTCCCCAGGATTGTTGTGTCAAATAGTCCCAAAAGACAGGAGTCATAAAGTGACAGCTGCAAGGAAGGGAGGTGTTACGATTTGTGTCTGGATGTCCCCCAAAGCCTTATATGCTTGTGGGGTGTTTTCTGAGGCTGCTGAATCTAGAATTTAAGATTGGTTCATTGTCTAGGGCTGGGATTAAGGGTCTGAGTGCTACATCCACCCCAGGGCAGGTAGCCTGTATACAATATAAGGTAGGGAAATGTCGATGTCCGCTCCCGGCCGGCAGGAAGGACACACGACAAAGTCTGGTAGTGGACAACCTTTTCTTTTTATTTTCCTTCTCCGTACAGCCTGCCCTGGGTTCTCCCAGCTGAAGCCTCCTCTGGTCCGCTCCCCGCGGCTCCTTTTGTGCTTCAGTCTGCCCCAAAGCCTCTACCGGTCCGCTCTCCGCGGCTCCTTTTGGGCTTCTACTTCCGGGCTTCTATCTGGCTTCTACTTCCGCCCAGGGGTGGCACCGGTATATATACGGGTACAGTGTCCAATCATGTTAAAGTAAGCAAGGCAAGCTGATTGGCTAACATCATCAGTTGCCAGGCAGACTATATTGTTGAGCGGGTTGTTTACGCGGTAAGCAGGAAACTAACATATTCGATGGGAGGGGTAATCTACCTCAGGCCTCACTCTTTACTACAGGCCTCACGTCCGCCAAGTGAGGCGACCGGGCTCGGGGCTGCGGCTCCCAACATCTCCCCCTTTTTTATTTTTTATGAATGTGCGCATCGTAGCCCTTCCTGGACTGGGTGCAGAGGCTTATGCCCTATGCGTAGGCCCACCGTAGGTCCTTGGCTTAGACCCTGGTCGGCCGTCCCATGGTCTGCCAAGGCCCTGAGGCCCTCGTCCTTTTTCTAGGGCCAGGCACAAACTGGACGGAACCTGGATGCACACAAGCTTGCACTCATTTCCTCTCCGTAAAGAAATCCCCTCGGAGAGAAATTTAGACCTGGGCAGCATCTAACAGTCCAGCGGCTTACGTGCAGGATGGGGTAGGGCCTGGCTTAGGTCGAGTCGTGCTGGGGAGGCACGCTCTTACCCGTCATTGACTCACCTACCCTGCTGTGTATTGTCACCTTATGGAGGAGAATGAGGGATGCCCGCCATATCTAGACTCGGTCGTGGGCCAATTGAGCAAGCCATGCATATGCCTGAGGATCTTCTTGTCCATTTCGGGCTACCGCTATTTCTATTCATCTTATTGGTTGGTCTGTGATGGATCTCCAGTAGGGCAGGTCTGATCTTCAGTCGAGGGCTTTGTTGCCCGTGTCAGTCTCTCCAGTATCCACAGTGGTTCTCGTCCCGATTCCTGTGGGAAAACACAAACCGCGCCTCGGTTCCAGCTGACCACTGGATCCGGGCCCATCCATTGTCCTGTCAGGACATCTTTCCACTTCACCCACCCTTTATGGTTGGGGGAAGGGTTGCAGTGCTCCACGGCTGGGGAGCAATTATCATTATTTAAATTTAAAAAATTGTGTGTGAATAGTGCCATGGATAATCGTGCCTTTGGGGCCAGGCCTTGGCCTACTCCCCCTTTTTGTTTTTGTAAAATTTCTTTGAGGCTTTTATGAGCCCTCTCAATGATTCCTTGACCTTGGGGATTGTATGGGATACCATGTTTTAATTGAACCTCCATCATTTTGCAGAACTCATTGAAGGCTTTGCCTATATAGGCTGGTCCATTATCAGTTTTTAATATTTTTGGTTTGCCCCATGCGGCCCAAGCTGCCAGGCAATGATTGATCACATTAGACACTTTTTCACCTGTTTCTGCTGTTGCGAATATGACGTGAGAACAGGTGTCTGTGGAAACATGAACATATTTAAGAGTCCCAAACTCCTGTATATGTGTGATGTCCATCTGCCAAACATCACCAGGGATCAAACCTCGAGGGTTTACTCCCATCGGTATGGCAGGTTTGTATGTGGCACAGGAGTCACATAGTCGCACGATATCTCGTGCATCTGCTCTAGAAACATGGAAATGGTTTGTTAGTGTCCTGGCATTAACATGAAATTTATCATGGAAGGCACGGGCTCGCTCGATTGGTGTTAGTAAGGTAAAAATCCATAACGGGCGAGTGGCAGTGTCAGCAGCCGCATTCCCCTGTGTCATGGGCCCTGGCAGGGATGTATGTGCTCTTATGTGGGTGGTGAAGACCTTATGGTGTCTGTTCTGAAGCAATGTCTGGATAGACAGGAACAGTCCAGCCACTGTGGAAGTGGATCTAATTAAACCGGCAGTCTCAAGCACTTGCATAGCATTGACCACATACCTAGAATCGGAGACAATATTAATGGCTTTTGAGAACCGTTCAAGAATCATTTTAACGATTTGCAGTTTCACCACCTGAGGCTGATCTGGTTCAAATTGTATGGTAACCGGGGGCTTGCCTAGGATCACATAGGCGCCTATCCCCGTCTTGGAGCCATCTGTGTATATTGTAGTTGTTGGGACTAATGGCTCAGAGGCAGTAACCTTTGGAAAAATTATAGGGTGCTGAGTGACAAATGACAAGATAGGGTCTTTAGGGTATTGATTGTTTATATCCCCATGGAAAACACATCTCAGAATGGCCCAAGTATCTATGCAGGCAGCCAGGGTCTTGATCTGGCTGGCGGTATAGGGTACTCGGATGGCTTGTGGTCCTGAGCCAAAATGTTGGACAGCTCTATCATGCGCTTCAAGGGCCAATGAAGCGACTGCCTCCGGGTAATGCTTTATGACTTTTGCAGGTGAGACCTTAGGGTGTATCCACAGTAATGGTCCTTTTTGCCAAATCACCGCTGTGGGCTGTAGACTAGTCTGTAGCAAACAGACATCAAAGGGTCGCCCTGGTTCAATTCTGTGTAAGGTAGCCCCACCTAAGGCTTTTTCCACTCTCTGTAAGGCAGCTCTTGCCTCAGGAGTGAGCCTCCTGTGGGAGGCTATATCTGGGTCTCCCTTTAGAAGGTCGAACAGGGGTTTGAGATCTGAATTTGGTATATGTAAATATGGCCTAATCCAATTAATGTCTCCCAATAGCCTTTGCATGTCATTTAGGGTCCTAACGCCATCCGTCCTAATGGTGACCTTCTGTATAAGTCTGGAGGCGACACTGAGGTCCACACCTGCTGACCCAGGGGTGGCCCTTGTTGAAGGCTGCCACCCTGAGCTGTCCTGTCTCTGGGGCGGGGGCCTGCCTGTGAAGGGGGCCCCCTCTGGCCGTTTTTTGGCCCTCTAGCATCTCGTCCACAAATACGGTTGCCCTGAGCATCAAAGACCGACCTACACTCCTCAGCTTTGTGTGATCCCTTTTTGCATCGCCCACAAACATATGGTTTTTTATTCCTAGGGCGAGGCCTAGCATCTGCATTGTTTGGGCAATGACGTTTAATGTGTCCTGGCTCCCCGCAGGCAAAACACCCTTTAGCCTTACATTCCCCTTCTAACCCGCGAGGTCCCCTCTGCTGTACAGCCGCGGCCAGGAGAGCAGCCACTCCCGAGTTGGAGAGCGGCCCCCCTATCTCTCTGTATATCCTAATCCAGGCATTGAGGTCCTTGTTCTTATGAGGAGCTATCGCTGCCTTGTACTCCTTTGTACACTGTTCGAAAATCAGCTGCCTTACCAGCGGTCGAGCCACTCCCGGATCAGAAAATATCTTATCGGCAGCATCTTGCATTCGGGCCACAAAGTCAACAAATGGCTCTGTGGTACCCTGAATTATTTTTGAAAGACACAAGGAGGCTGTTCCGGCACCACTTACCTGTTTCCAGGCGCGGAGCCCTATGGCATTGATTTGTTCATAGACAGTGCCGGGGAACTGGGTCTGGTCATCAGCGTGCCGACCTTTTCCCATAAGCATTTTCTTGTTCCACCCCCGGTTTCCTCGATTGGCGTTTTTCTCAGCCTGCTCGGCAGAGAACTTTGTATACCAGGCTCGCCAATCCAGGTAACTGCCCGAGGGCAGACAGGCCTTTGCCAGCTGAATCCAGTCCGCGGGGGTGAGGGGCCCAGAAGACAGATTCTCCAGCATGGCAATGGTGTAAGGCGCAGTCGGCCCAAAGGTTGTAACTGCATTTTTAAGTTCTCTAATCTGCTTTATCTCAAAAGGCTCCCATACATTGCGTCCCTGGCCCATAGCTACTTGTACAGGAAATATCTCGTAGGGGCCACTATCTATCCCAGGTGGATGTACCTCATGAGACAAGCGTCCCCCCTGCCAAAGCCGCCTGTAAAAATACCGACCCGCCGGCGGCGGAGCATAAGACAGCGGCCGTGATTGGGCGGAAAATGGGGGCCCGTGCATCACTTCCTGTTCTGGCGAAAGGGGAGGGAGCTCCCAGGCGGCCGCCTCGTGGCGAGGGACCGCCTCCCTCTCGCGCCGGGGCGCACTCAGGAGCTCTCTACTCCTCCGCAGACCAGGTTGAGCAGAGCGCAATTCGCGGCGTGACACTGGAAAAGAACCCTGCGACTCCTTATTGAGCGACTTAGGCTCCTGACAGCTGGTCTCTTTGGCCTCCTTGCCATTCAACTTTCCCTCGTCCTCGGAGTCAGACGACTCCGAGGCTAGAGCCCCGTCCTTCTCCTTAGCATCTTTGTTCCCCTTGACGGGCCCCTCTCGGGAGCTCCCTGACTGGGCCTGCTCAAATACCCTGCGTACTTTTGTAAGCTCTTGAGAGCTTTCTCCACAACCACCCTCGCTCTTAGTGTTGCTACCTAGCATGTTTCCCATTTTTTAATATGTTACTCACCGCGTGAGGCCCAAGGAATCCGCCACTTACGCGTGAGCCTGAGGGGAGTCTAAAAGCCCTGTAGGTGCGCGCCACCCAGAGCCCAGGCTTATCCCCAACTCACCTGTCTCGCAGCTCTGTACTGGAGCGTTGTCCACTTCCACGTCGCGGGGGTGATCAGTCCCCGTACGGGCCACCAAATGTCGATGTCCGCTCCCGGCCGGCAGGAAGGACACACGACAAAGTCTGGTAGTGGACAACCTTTTCTTTTTATTTTCCTTCTCCGTACAGCCTGCCCTGGGTTCTCCCAGCTGAAGCCTCCTCTGGTCCGCTCCCCGCGGCTCCTTTTGTGCTTCAGTCTGCCCCAAAGCCTCTACCGGTCCGCTCTCCGCGGCTCCTTTTGGGCTTCTACTTCCGGGCTTCTATCTGGCTTCTACTTCCGCCCAGGGGTGGCACCGGTATATATACGGGTACAGTGTCCAATCATGTTAAAGTAAGCAAGGCAAGCTGATTGGCTAACATCATCAGTTGCCAGGCAGACTATATTGTTGAGCGGGTTGTTTACGCGGTAAGCAGGAAACTAACATATTCGATGGGAGGGGTAATCTACCTCAGGCCTCACTCTTTACTACAGGCCTCACGTCCGCCAAGTGAGGCGACCGGGCTCGGGGCTGCGGCTCCCAACAGGGAAAGAGGCTTACTTACCTCTTGTGTTCATCTTGCTTTTGCTGTCTTCCATAGCCAAGAGCTGCTGCTCCTCTGGCACGCCACCACCCTGCATAGGAGCCAACTGATTTTGGACTGAAATCAGCACAAACTGTGAACTAAATAAACCTTTCCTCCCTTAATTTTGCATGGCAGGTATTTTGTTTAAAAAGAAACTAAGATAGAAGGTGACTTATCCCTGAGCTCATGCCCTAGTCAATGTTGGAGCCAAAGTTCCAATCTAGGGTTCCCCAGCCTTGGTTTTCAGTGTGGACTTAACTGGTGCCACCTTCTGGAGAGACCACGATACAACTAGAGAGCAGAACAGCCCTCCTTGGGACTTGACTCCCTCAGGAATCTTATCTTGCTTCCCCAAGCAGCTCACAGGAGCTGAGTTGGGGAACTGGCTCTGTACACCTGTTTCTGCCATTGCCTGGGTATTTTTCCCTCCCAGAGCCTGGGTACATGCAGGGTCACCCTGAAATGTGCTTTTTACTCCTAGACCTTCGAGCCACTTCCTTCACCACTGCTGCTGCTGGTGATCATGTACCCTCTTTCCCAAAGCTCTCAGTGACATTGTGTCATGCTCAGGATAAGAGGCACAGCGCTTCTGCAGCCCACCCGGCCCTGCAGCCCGGGCCATGCTGACTCCTCAGCTTCTCTCCCTGTCCAGAGTCCCTGTCCAGTTTTTGCCTTAGCACACCAGCTTGCTGTGTCCTTTGGACCTTTCCACACTTGTCGTTCTCCTCCTCTGATTCTCCACTGGGCTCACCCTGCACTTTGCTCTATCCCCACATCGCCTCTTAGAGATGCTTCTCCAGCATCCCATTAAATCTAACTTTGTGTTCCCTGAACATTCTATTCAAAGACTAATTCTTTTTCTCCTAAAATACTTGTGACTGCATGAAATCCACAAGGTATTTAGTTAACTGCTGACTTCACTGTCTTCCCAATGAGAACACATGTCCCATACAGGCAAAAGCTATGCCTTATCCTATGATGTCCTTTTACTCCTAAAACAGGGTCTGCCCATAGGGGACCCGCCACAAGTCAATCAATAAGTAAACCATTGTAATAAAATGATAGCTCAGAATTAGAAGGAACTCGGATGCCCCTAGTGTGCGTACTACAGATCTTATTTGTGAAGTTCTGGTCTGTGTAAATGATGTGAGTCATTCAAAATCAGGATGTCAGCACCTTTCAATCATGCCCCTGTGTGTGATCCCACAGAAAAAAATTACCTTCTGGTGACCAATCTGACAATGAAATGAAGAAATTGCATTTATAGCGGCATCAGAAAGAATAGCTAGGAATATATTTTTTAAAAAAAGAAGTACGAGACTTATATTCTGAAATATAAAACTGCTGAAGGAAATGAAAAATGTAAATAAACAGGAAGAAAGCATATGTTCAAAGATCAGAAGACTTAGTATCACCGAGGTAGAAATGCTTCCTATTTGATCTACAGATATGGTGAAATTCCTAACAAAATCCAGCTGGCTTCTTTGAGGGGTGGACAGGCTGGTCCCAAAATTCATCCAGAAATTCAAGAGACCTAGAATAGCCAAAGTTGGAGGACTTACACTTCCTGATTTCAAAACTTACTTCCAAGTTACAGTAATCAAGACAGTGTGGTACTGGCATAAGAACAAACATGTAGATTAATTGAATAAAATTGAGAATCCAGAAATAAATTTCCACATTTACAGTCAATTCATCTGTGGCAAGGGTGCTAAAAGATTCAATGGGAGAAATAATAGTCTTTTCAACAAAATGGTTCTGGGACAACATGCAAAGAACAAAATTGGATTCCCATATCACACACCATATGCAAAAAATTCCTAAAAGTGTATCAAAACTCAAAATATAAAACTCCTAGAAGAAAATAGAGGGGTAATTTTTACAGTTTTGGATTGGATAATAGTTTTTTAGATGTGACCTCTACTGTACAGCCAACAAAATTAAAAATAGAAAAATTGAACTTTATTAAAATGTAGAACTTTTAACTTCAAAGAATATGATCAAGAAAGTAAAAAGCCAACCCAATAAACAGGAGGCAAAACATGCAAGTCACACATCTGATAAGGAGCTTGTATATGGCATATATAAAGAACTCATATGACTCAAAACTAAAATGGCAAATAATCCAATTAAAAATGGACAAAGGATCCTGAATGAAAATTTTTCCAAAAACTTGAATAAATGGTCAATAAGCACATGAAAATATGCTTAATATCTTTACCCATCAGGGAAATATAAATCAAAAGCCACAGTGAAATGCCACCTCATATCCATCTGGAAAGTTAGAATCAAAAAAAATCAAATAACAATAGTTTGCAAACATGTAGAAGAAAGGAAACCTTAATATACTGTTGGCAAGTGTAGAAAATGGTATTGTTAGTTTGGAAGACAATAGGACTGTTCTTTAAATGATTAGACGTATAATTAACTAATGACCCTGCAATTGCACTCCTGGATACCTCAGTTCAAGGCGGTACCTCAGTTCAAGGACTTAATTCATCCTACAATTCTGGGGAAATGGCCGCATTTCAAACCATCTTCTTCCTGTTCCACATGTTCAAACAGGTAAGAAGACCACAGTCATGTTTGTCACCTGATATGGAGTTTGCAAATGGAAGCAAAATTTGACCAAATTCTTCTGTTGGTGAACCAAATTATTCCCCAAAAAGAAGCATTCATGGACTCAGGAACCTCTGTATTTGAGAGAAATAAAAATATGCCTGCACAAAAAACTTGTACATTCATGGGCGATATTGTTCATAATAATCAAAAGGTAGAAACCACCTAAACGACCATCACTGGAAAAATACATGAACAAATGTGATAAATGCCAACAACTGAATGTTTTAGGCAAGAAAAGAAATGGTGTACTCATTTGTGCTTCCACTTGGGTGAATCATGAGAACATTATACTAAATAAAAGAAGTCAGTCACCACAAAAAAACAACAAATTATATGATACTAGTCATATGAATGTCCAGAACAATGGACCTCAGACTTAAGATGAAAAGAAACATAAATTAGTGATTGCTTAGGAGTTAGAGTGGTAATAGTGAAGGGTACAGGATTTCTTTTTGGATGACAAAATGTTCAAAAGTCAACTGTGGAGATTGTCACACAACCCTATATATGATCAGAACCATTGATTTATACAATTTTGATGGGCAAATTGTATGGTATATAAATAATATCTTAATAACACTGTTATTTTACAAAAGGGAAAAATCATCTTGCCAGCCATTCTTGGGTGAATTTTCACCCAAGAGAGAGATGCAAACTAGGGCCAGTTACTCATTTTCTGTAAACTTGGAAGAAGGCCCTGCAAAAGCACTGGTCCTGGGTAGCTCATCCAGATTCAAGGACAGAAACATCCGGGGAGCTGTTCTAGTGTTCCATAAAACATCTCATATGGCCAGTCCAATCAACCTCAGATCCACCTGGAACCCACGTCAACAAGCACCATGAACATGACAACACCACCACCAGAAAGGGTACCAGATCCACCCCTGTCTGTTTGGAGGGTGGAGCACCAGTACCTAAGCTGTGATTCAGTTCACACTTTTCTGGCAGGATCAGAACTGAGGTACTGCGCACAGGGAGGGGCCAACAGCCTAGAGCCCAGGATGGATCAACTCATCAGCATGCTGGCCATGTTGGCTTTTCCTGCCTCACTTCCTGCCACGCATCAAACCTCACTGGTGCTATAGCTGCATGCACTTCTGCCAGTGCCTGGGCCACGCACCTCATGGGTGTCCCTTCCCCCAACAACTTTTTCCACACCAAAGCCCAAAACCAATGTGGGAGAGAAGTGTTGTCCTCAGAGGACAGATGATGACACTGAAGCTCCAAGTCATCACATCCTTCGGCCACATCTAGCAGGCAGAGCCAGGATTCCAAATCATCCCTCTCAGGAGCCTGTGCTCCTCTCAGAATCCCAGGAGGCCTCTACCAAAGGACAACTTCTCTTTCTGCCTTCACACAGGTAAAAACAATGAAGGAAAGGTTGCTTGGAATGAGCTCACTAAAGTTTCTCTATCAGCCTTGACCCACAGACTCACTATGCCCTTTGGTATGTTCTCCACTCTGCCTCTTCCATCAGTTATCATCATATTTGTTCCCTTCGGCTAAAGATTCAGAAAAGGCTCCCTATGCCATTGCCTCTGCCTCTGCCTCTTCCTGATCCCTTGGTGTGTAACCCCAGTACAGCCTGGCTCGACTCTGTCTCTCTGGCTCTGACGCCACCCACAGGTCTTCATGCAAACCTAAGGCATTCTCTGGACTTGCACCCAGGGCTTCTCTGCAGCAGGGGACTCGACCTCTCTCTCTCCCCAGAACTTGCTTTCTCTGACTCCTTAGCAAACACCTTCCTTTGGTCCGCTGGGTAGCAGCACAGTTGGGGACAGGTTAATACCTGCTCCCTGTGTCCCACTGCAGGTGTACAGTGATGACACCTCACCTCTGGCTCAAGGGTCCTCTGAGCCCTGGTACCCACCCCTCAGCTCACCTGCAGCCAAGGCCAAAAGCAGAGGGGCTGATGCCCCCAGGAGACAGCAGCAGGCACAAATGGGAGCTGCATGACAGATGTGACAGAGGAATGGCCTGTCCTTGGGAGGGGGAATTTTTTTTTTTTTTTGGAAAGTTCTATGAAATGCCGTGGTTCCTTAGGGAGTCCTAGAGGGCTTGAGCCCCTTTGCCATGAATGTGTGCCCTCTTTAATGGCTTCCTTCCTTCACATTCACCCCTCAGTCATGAAATTTCCCTGAAAGCAAACACTACCGAGAACCAGTGCCATCCTGGCCCACCGGTCCATGCTTAATAAATGCTTGTGGATCAAAGAAGCAACATTCATCCTACTTTCATCAAACTGAGAAAATTTCTCTGCCTCCCGCCTCATGTAAATTTCTCTTCCTCCCTCCACAGGACTTGGTGGGGATAAGATCCTCAAGTTCATGGCCTTCTCTGCACCACAGCGCCAGATCCATGGGGCTCAGCTGGGAGAAGGGCAACGAGCTGCCTCTGCAAACACTTTGGCCCCAGTGTGACTGTGGTTAAGCTTGTACACAGCCTGCACTCTTTGAGGAGGAAGCCTCAGGCAGCACCCCAAGGAGAACACCTGCTCTGTCCTGGGTAAGCACCTGGGGAGTGGAGCTCCTCACATGCACCCTGCCTGTGAGATTTCCAGAGAAGCCCAGGGAAAGACAATGGGCCTGCTGGACAGCATCTGTGACTAGGGGTGCTGGGTAGGATCCAGGTGTAGCCCCAGGTCAACCAAGTGAAATAACTTCCACCCAGGCCAAGTAGGAGAACTCTCAGCTCCAGGCCCTGGGCTAGCAATCAAAGCAGAAAGAATGGTTGCAGAGCAGGACCTTGTCCTCAGGTGACAATCTAGTGGAAAATATGCCCAAATCCTGACTTCTGGAGCCCAAGTTCCAATTAAGAACAACAACAGTAATTAAGAAAATTAGTTCACATGTATGGAAGGCTCACTCGACTTGCCAGGTTCACTGAGCATTTTGAAGGCATGAAATTATTTATTGCCCACAGTCGCCCTGGGGTGACACACTGGGACAAGCTCTTACCAGCTCACAAAGGCCAGTGGTTACATTTTCAGGAATTTTACAAGCTGAGCATTAAATACGGCCATTGTTAAAGAATTAAATTACATAAATTCACAATTAAATTGTACCGAAAACAAAAGCAATAAATACTCCAAAGTCATCACTTCCCAATTCTCTCCCGGTGTCCCATTGTTCTCTGTGCACTGGGGTGGACCCCGCCCATTGTGTCTTCATGGTGGAAATGTACTGTACAGGCTACTGGGCACCCCTTCCAAGAGCTGCATTTGGTGACGTCACTGTGGCCAAGGACAAAGGCTGCAGACCAGGGCTTGATTTCTTTGTTGTGGCTGATTTTCCGAAACTCAAGAAGAAAATGCAGAAAACATTTATCATCCAGTTCAGCAAAGTCTGTCGTGCCCTTGACAACAGTGAAGTTTGCACACACTCCTCATGTTCTTCTAATTTTTACCTTAATACAAGTAAGCAAAAACACCAACATCCAGGCAGAAACGGCACCCAGCGAGCCAGGTGTGAAACATTTCCTAGTCTGTGTGGCCTTGGAGGAGGCACGCACCCCCATGAGCCCATTTTGCTGTGAAGTAAGCTTTTTTTCAGATGCAGGGTCCTTCCAGCTTCTGTCCACAAGTGCCTCTGACACTCCAGCCACACAGCAGTCCGCAGAGTCCCCTAGAAGTCCCCTGGGCCTTCTCCCTCTGAGCTCTTTCATAGGTTGTCTCTTGTGGCTGGGGAAGCCAGGAAGGCTTCACAGAGGAGGTGATGTCTCTGCCTGATGCTGAGAAGTGAGCAAAAGTGTAGGACAAAGACGCCTCACATGGCCCAGTCGATCCTTCTGCCTCAGAACCCCGGCTCCCCTGCATGAACAATGATTGCTGAACAAACAATCCCATGATGGAGGAGGCCCTGTCTGTCCAGCACCCAGTGGGGACCCCAGTAAATGCGCAGGCTGCAGGCTCAGGCACACTGCTCAGCTTTGAGACCCGCAGTCATGCTAGCTGTGAGCTGCGTGCAATTGGTGTCTCAGAACTCCGTCTGACCTACAAAACTAGCAATTTCATATGTTCCAACCTAATAGCCTCTCTGTGACTGTGTAAATGGGGTTAATAGTAGCATCGCTCTCCAAGGATTGTGGGAAGAGTAAGTGAATTAACACCTGTGTGCCCACCTGGGCTGGAGCCTGGAACACAGCTCACAGACGATAGCAGCCACATTGACAGCAGCCAGAGCTCAGGTCGTACCTACTATGTTCCAGCACTGCCCAAGCACGCTGTCTCCCCAGCTCCTCCAATCACCCTGGTAAAGCGTCCCGGTCTCAGCCCCCACCTCAAAGAGAAGGGGGAGGAGCCAGGCAGGTGGAAAGCTCACTGAGTTTGAACCACAGGGCTGAGATGCTGGGTTTCAACCCAGCAGTTCGTGCTGCCACATTAGGCCCCTGAGAGTTATTAATGCTCTCGACCAAGGATGCTCCCACAGGTGATAAGCGGACCCACCTCCCTAAAAGAGCCAGGCTTTTAGCTTATGCAGACTGCAGGTGCAAGACCGGAGGGGGCTGCAGTGAACAGGCAGCTGGGCAGGGAGCCTAAGAAGTGTCCCATGGAGGCTGCTGTCTCTAAGGTATTTGTTCACCGGCATCTAGTGGGTGGTTCAGGATTGCCAGCCAGGATGGTACATGAGGCCAGCAGTCAGGAAGATGAACTGGCCTTTGGCACCTCCTGGGCACCTGTGGATTCTGACCACTGTGACCTTTTGAGGATGATGAACTGTTCTTGCTTCTGCCTTCAATGTCCACACAAGTCCACCTTCAGCCAATCCTGACTCAGAATCCACAGAGAAGGGAATTCTGGGAAATCCATCTGGCCAAACCCCACAGAAGCCAGTCCATGGCAGATGGGAATTCTGAGGATTGTGTCACCCAGTGAGTCCAGAAAGGGGCAAACAGTCTGGGCAACTGACACCTACAGTACTGACCAGAGCCCATTCCTCAGCATGGTATTCTGTACCTTGCCCTTTGGACACCTGCCCCTCGCCCCTCTTTCAGGAGTGGCCCCACTTGATTCTCACCATCTGCAAACATGCAAGGACCCTTCCTGACACTAAACCATAACAGACTGTTCCCTTGGCCAGTCATGCCTTTCTGTGTTCCTTCTTGTCATTGGTGTAGACACTTGTTATTGTCCACTCTGGTCAGCAGACCTGGTCCGTGTGTCCATCTCATCGTCCATACAACTCAGTGTCTCAGGGGAAGCAGTGTCCTTCTCAGGATGGGTTCTATGCATCTAAGCCAATGAAAATGGGATGGCCATGGTGACTTCTTGTACCCGGGGCAGGTTCTTTTCCAAACAGGCCCAGTCCTATTGTAGTCCCTGCTTGGGAGAGTGATGCTTCTTCTCTCCCCACTGCCCAGTGTGGCCCACCGCCATCTCTTTCCTGTGGGATGAAATGCACAGCAGAAAGAGAAGGAACCTGAGCCTGGTGTTATGGCAGAGCTGTTATCAACACACTGCCTGGGTTTGGGATTATTCTTGTCGTCATCTGTAGTCAGGAAAGCACCCTGAGAACTAAACCATGTGCACTTTTCTGGTCACACCCTCTGAAGCCTGTTCCAATGTCACCTCTTCTGGGAGCCCTCCTTTGTGTGCCTACAAAGCCCTGAGCCTCTATCTACTCTGCAGCTCTGGTTTCCAAGGCATCACCTCCCTCTGACTTCCCAAGTTCTTCAAAAGCAAGCCATCTTGCAGAGACCAGAGCAAAATAAGTGCATCTGCTAACTGTTGATTCTCATTTCCCAGGCATTCAGCAAATGTTTACTGAGTGCATCTAAGACAGTGAGGACCAGGCAGGAGGTTACATGTCTGCAGGGGCCTGGGGACAGACAAGCTGGACACCTGCACGCTTGGCTTCGGCCAGAGGCAGGACACAGCTCAGTGGAGGGAGGAGCGTGACTTAGGCTTTGAGGTCCTGGGCCTCCTTCTGGGGATGGGGCACAGAGGAGCAGAGAGGCAGAGGAGTGAGCAGGAAAGAGAATCCCATGGGCTGAAACCAGGATGCTAGGACAGGATGTGTCTGAGACAGGAGCCACCCCTCCCATGGCTTTTAAAAAGGAGCAAGCATGCATTGCCTCTCCATCCAGCTCACATGGGCAGGACTTCCCAGGTACCCTCATGGACAGATGTTAACATTAGCTATAAAGCCGCAAGTCCAAGGCCAGGCACAAGAGGCTGATAACGCTGGGGCAGAGAGCAGTATCCCTTCAGTTCCTGAAGAGGCTGTGCTAAGCTTATGCAAACCCATCCACTCCAGATGGATCCTGAGTCCTGAGTAGTGCCACATCCAATGGACAGGTGCCGTAAATAGCTCGGATAGGAAAGAAAGACAAATGCTTGTTCATGGGCCACATGTCAGGCAGAACTCACGTTGCCAGTGATAGAAACCAAACTCCAACCTGCTGGGGCCAAAAGGGGCTCTGTTCACTCACAGAATCCAGAAGGGAGTAGGATGATGAAACCCAGGAAAGCAGGAAATGGTTGGGCCTCAGAACAACAGGAAATTTCTCCCTCTCTCTCGTCTGTTTCTCTCTTTATGGCTCCATCCTCTCTCCCTGCAACCAGCTCTAAGCAAGGCACAAGTATAGAACATTTGCTTGAGATAGACCCAGGTTGGAGGCGTGCCCAATGCAGAACCAATCATCTACAGCCACGTGAGTAAAGGTGTCATAACCTTGAGCAAGGGCTTGTGGCCATCTCCAGGTGAGCTAGCCAAGACTAAGAGAGCAGAGTCCCAGAAAAATGTGGCAGCACCTATGGGAACCTAGTGGTGGGAACAAGGATGGTAAACATATCTAGAGGAAGGAAGATGTTTAAAAAGAGTGATGTCCCAGATAAAGTGAGCAGAATTTACGTAGCATGAGCACAGGTCAGAGAGCAAAAGTCAGAAAGATAAAAAGATACCATGTGGAAAACAGCCATCCAGATATACAGAGATTTCTCTTCTTTAGGACTGGCCAATCCAGTTTGCATATGGTGCTAAAGCCTGTCCACAACAGACATCACCAATTGATCACGGCAATCTCTTCCAGCAAACTTAGACTCAACCTCGGAATCCTCAGCCCAGCCTTCTAAGTAGACATGACCAGTCAACTGGAGCTGGAAAATGACACACATATAACCCATTTTCACACTGTAATACTGTATAATAAAAATTGTATGGGGTCTTTGTCCCTGGTTCCTGGCACAGAGGTTCAAAAACATTTAGAATTTCCTGAGTGATAAGGAAGTCTTTTGTTAGTCATAATAAGCACCTCTTAGTCTGACTTTCTGCCAAGGAGGTGATTCATGGTAGGCTCTTAAGACAGATTCAACGGAAAAATTGGTCACACTGTAAAGATCGTGCACATGATTAGGGGCTGCAACTTTCACCCCCCCCCCCCAGCCCTTGGGGAAGAAGTGGAGCTGGATATTGAATTCAATCACACAGCCGATGATTCCATCAATCATAACCTCCCAAAGAAACGTCAGCTAAAACTCTGAAATGATAAGGCTGGGGAGGGTCCCAGCTGCTGGGAGGGTGCTGCACCTCAAGGCCCATGGGGAGGGATCTGTAAGCCCTGCCACTCCATCCCTTCCTGTCTCCAGGCCCTGCTCTGTGTGCATCTTCTTCCTGCTGATCACACATGTCATTTATAATAAGACAACAGCCATAAGTCAGTTTTCTCTTGAGTGCTGTGAGACACTCTAATAAATTCCCAAACCAACTCAAGGGGTGTAGGAGCCCCCAGACTTGTACTGGATAGACAGAAGTTCATCTTAAGTCAGGGGAAATAGACCAGATTCCATTACAATGTGAGACTCAGTCAAGAGCCAGGGTTGGAAGGTTCCAGGGTCACCCCACATGCTACTTCCAAATATGGACACTCAGGAAGGACAAAGCCAAGCACCCACCTAAACCCAGATCCAGAACCCATGAGGATGGCCATATCCACCCCATGGCTGTTTTTTTAAATAAAGTTTTATTGGAATATAGCCATACCTATTCCTTTACATAGTATCTAAGGCTGCTTTCAAAGTACAATAGTGGAACTGAGTAATTGTGACAGAAACTGTGTGACTTGCCCAAGCTAAGCCATTTATTGTCTCATGCTTTGCAAAAAACAAATTAATGACCAACCCACAGCAACACAAGGTGTTATCCAAAGCAGCACAGTAACCCGCAGACTCTTTTCCAGCACCTTATCTTATTTTGAAGCTTTGGGTAAAACATGGCATTCTCCCCCATCTCCAATGCTTTTGTGAGCACATTTCCCATAAAACACTTAAATTACTGATTCTGGTTACATGACTGTCATGGTTAATGTCAGTGGCCCCCAAACCTCATGAATTATGGACTGGACTGAATCTAGCATTTGTGATTGGTTCATTGTCTAGCACTTGGATTGGTGGTGTGTGTTTTACCCACCCAGGGGTGGAGCCAGGATATGATGTAAGGGTGGGAAGAAGGTCTCTCTCTCTCTCTCTCTCTCTCTCTCTCTCTCTCTCTCACTGGTTCACCCTTGCTGTTTGCAGCTGCCATGAACTGTGGCCCCACCATGCCACCCTGCCTTGAAGCCAACTGAGAATGGATTGAAATCTCCAAGAACTGTAAGAAATAAACCTTTCCTTCCCCAACTTTGGGCATCAGGTATTTTGTCTCAGCAATGAGTAAAAAGACAGTAACTAAGACAGTAACTATGCCAAGAAGATGCTCTGCATTTATTTAGAGCATTTTAAAGAAGCTTCAGATCTGGGTGAAATCAGGTTTTTACTGGGTAAGAAGAAGGTATTTGTCCTCCGAATCTCGAGGTCAGCATAGGAAATGAAGAGTTTGCCTGAGCTGGGACCGAGGGGTTGGCACAGTGGGCAAACAGCAGTGACCACATGCGTGTTTGGAGAGACAATGAATTGGTTAGGGTTCTCTAGGGGAGCAAGATGGACAGGAAATATATGTATAATCATGCTAGAGGATTAGGTAGGGTTACAGGGTCAGAGTCATCAGAGTCCTCAATGGCTGTGTGCACCCTGGAGAGCTGGGGGACCAGGATCTGCTGGGCCCAAAAAGATGGAAGCCACAGAAAAGGATGATGAATGCAGCCTCAAGCCAAGGCAGGTCACCTGGAAACATCCAGGAGAGTCCCTGGTGGGAGTTTACATTGGAAGGCTGAAGAAACCTGAGAGCTGGAGAGCAACGTCCAGAGGAGACAGCAGCAAAGGACACGCTCCTCATTCAAGGAGACTGGAGCTCTTCGACATGGGCACACACCCACGTCCTTTCCCTTTTTTTCCATCCAGGCTGCAAGCCTATTGGCTGGCGCCAGCCACACCCACAGTGGGTCTTCCTCCCTGACTTTGTTGGCCTATATGTCAAGTACCCACAGACACACCGAGAACCACGCTTTTCTAATCTGCTATGCATGTCTTACTCTATCATATGTCTCAGTCCCATACCAGCAAACCCCACGATGGGTCAGAGCACTGACTCAGATACCACTCTGCCTATGACCATGAACAGGCAGGTGTCCTGCCCAGATTGTCCTGCCCTCTGGAAAACCATGGACTAATGGGCTTCTCAAGCCCTACCAATCTGGAGCTAAAAGGTGTTGGTTCCAGCGAGGAATCTGCAATGGCCCATGCGTCCTTGGGATGGGGCCACTGTTTGTGGGTAATTTTTTTAAAAATCCATCTGCAAATTGTATTGTGTGAGGCCCTGGGGCCTCCACTAACTTCCAAGGCAAACTGACCAAGCAGATGGACTCTGAGGCTCTAAGACCACATGGCAGGCCTGTGCCAAACTCACCCGAGACACTCCTAAGTATTTTATGCTTTGAGAAAAGGGATCTGCTGCTAAAATACAGTTTGTAGAACTCATGGATCTAAGTGATTCCCTCAAACTCCAACATTTATGGGAGCACAGGGATAATACAAATGAGCACAGCAAGTCTCGGACAATAGGGAGTGGCAGGGCCTGTGACGAACCATCTTTAAAAAACAGATGCCCCTGAGATCTAACCCTGTGGAACTGCCAATCTAGTGTATCCAAGTCCCGTAACTTTTCAGTCGATCTGTGGATAGTTCCCAGCTACTAAGACACATGCAGGTCAAACCGAACTGTCTCTGTGAGCCAGGTTCAGCCAGTAGGCAGTGAGCCTGCAGCTCCTGGCATGGACACTGCCTTGGAGAAAACCCAGCCAGGACAGGTTTCTGTTTCTTGGAATTTGTTCCACATGATGACATGGGGCAGTAGGGAAACCACCCGGAAGACAGGCGCTCCAGCCTGCCTCACGGTGGGAGCTGTGGGAACCTGGATGGAACCCAGAATCCCTTAGCAGCATCTGTCCTGTGGTCTGTGTCCCAGGTGAGCAGCAGGGATGGGAGTGGCAGGGTGCTACGTGGGGACAGGAGTGGCCCTGTGTGGGGGCCCTAAATAAATGGTATCACCTTTTCAGGCTGCAAGAGTGGCCCGTGTGAATGGCACAAGGTGTGGCGAGGGCGCGGCAGGTCCAGGAAGCCCAAGCCCTGCTCCTCAGGAGGAAGACAAATGACCACTTCCATCTCTGCTCCTTGGCACACGCATGAGGAGCAGGAGCCCCCGTCAGAGAGGAGCGGGTGCAGGGGCCCGCGGCTGTCGGGCGGGATCATTAACAAGATAGATGTTCCTAATGGCTCCAAGAAGGATCACGTAGCTACTCATTATCAGAGGTTGAAATCACTAATTATTCGTTTCTCTGCAGCTGTCACTCTCCGCCCACCCAAATCTCCGGGCCCCAGCGGCAGCCTTCTCTCTTGTGGCCGACAGGGGGCCTCCAGCAAGCTTGGCCGGCCTCAGGGCTGGGGACCAAGGCTTCTTCCTGCATTAAATACTTATTAAAGTTGATTAGAACTCAATGCACCATAAAATCTCTTTCAAGTCAGTGAAATGCCTTTGGCTACAGATTTTTTTCCCCCCAATTCTATCCAAAAAGAGCTCCCAGAGAGCATTGGGAAAATGAGAAGCCGGCTAAGGAGGGGGTGAGTGCGAAGGGCAGGGCGTGGCTTAGGGATATTTATGGCAGGAGGCAGAAAGCTTGGAAGAAGGGAGGTCGGGAGAAAAGAGGAGCACGGATTCGACCGGGCAGGGAAGCAGCCAGATGCTCATATTTTTAGGAACCCTGGATCTAAAAATATGACACGTGGCTTTCTTTAAAAGCGATCTAGGCACTATTTACATTTCAGAGCAAACAGCATATTGTTTTCATCAGGGGGAAATAAGCACTCATGTTTACCTTATGTTTCCTTCAAAATATTTGCATTTCAAAGTCTTCTGAGCTTTAAGTTTCGGAGCGTGCGGATCGAGGCACCTGGAATTCTCCCAGATGGGCTGTGTTTACAACAGAAATGCATACCACCGGGCCGGGACAGCTCCCCAAAACAGGACAGGGCCCCCTAAGGATGGCACTGCGTCTCCTGGGGATGCTGCATCTGGGGCCGAAGCTGGTGGCCAGATGAGAGCCGGGCTGTGCTGTTGGCTCCTCCTCCCTGCGCACCAGTGGATGGCTGGTCCACACAGAGCCAGGCCAGGCAGGAGAAGGGATCAGATCTCAGGAATCTCTGACAGAGGCAGCGACCCAGCGGACCATGCAGCCATCCCTGTGCCCCAAAGCTGGCCCAATGGACCACCACTCTTCTTGCCGCCAAACCATCATTCATTCACTCAACAAATGAGTATGGAGGATGTGCACCCTGGGCCAGGTGATGGGTCAGGACAGGGCCCCAGCAATGAGCAAAGCCAATCAGAATGCACAGACTTTTGGACACTACTCAGTGCCAGCCACTGCCCTTGGCTCAAAATCAGCACCCACAAGTGGCCCAAGCCACACCCTGGACAAGAGAACTCCTACTCCTTTTCATTGATCTCACTATAGGGAATAATGTGATCCAAGACACATTACCTTAAACTTCCTTGAGCTAGAGTTCTAGCCAACCAGGTCCTCAGAGACATCATCTCAGAGCTTCCCAAGAGGGTTTCCCTCCCATATTAAAGAACAAATGTGGGAGGAGAGCATTTTCACCTTCCCCAGACCATTTGAAAGCTCTGCTTGGAATGGTGCCATGTGAAGATGTGATGTCTGGAGCTGTTGAAGCCTTCTTGTGACCATGAAGTATAAAGACTGAGAAGATCAGAGACATTGGTCAGATTGTCAAACCAACCATGGAACAGCCTCTTTTGCAAAGGGAGGACTAAAACACCTTCTTGCACCTGCACTAATCAGTGCTAGATTTGACTGCAACTAGCAGAAAGTCCCAGTTAACATTATTATGCAGGACAACAGTTTATTTTTCTCTCATATTAAAGAAAACTGAAGATAAGCATCCAATATGGTGGGGCAATATTAAAGTTATCAGAGAGCCAATCATTTCCCTCTTTCTGTTCTGCCATTCTTAGCACAAGTCTTCTACTCACATGACTCCAAAAGAGCGGCCCAAGCTCCAGGCATCACATTTCTCTTCCAGCTAGCAGAAAGGAGGAAATATAGAAGAATGCACTCCTTCTTTAAAAACACATCCCTGGAGCTGATTAGAAGTTAGAATTCTGAAAGCCAAAAGTGACCTGTGCCTGAGCAGAAAGGCAGGCAGTGATCAGGAGTGAGGTGCAGGGCCAGGACCACACTTACCCCAGGGCTAAAGCCACATGCTTCTCCCAGGCATACTACTGCTGTGAGCTCCTGGCTTCCAGGGCACAGAGAGCTCCAAGCTGTGGCACAGACCTGGAACCTCTCTGGGCCCAAGGAGGAGTCCCTCAGAGAAAGCTGCCCTCTTGGACCAAGGAAAAAGCCACCCCACTCTAATCCAACCCCGTTATACTGGATCTGAACTCTCCAGGGCCCAGTGCCAGCCTACCTCCAGAGGTGATGCGAGGCCCTCAGCAGGAAGACAACTGCCGACGGGCTTGTCCAAGAGTGGAGAGCTCCTGGTGGAAGCGTGGGACAGGGGCCAGCCCGAGAGTCCTCATTCCCCTCCCTAACCAGGCTGTCTGGCCACTGTGCCACCCTTCACCCCACAACATTGGGCCCTGCTGGCGGCCTTCCTTGTGCTGTGAGATGCTTGGAGATCTGCCGTGTGGGATCTCGGCAGGCCCGTCCCAAGCGTGGCCACACTGCGCTCACATCAGCTCCTTTAACACTGATCCACTCCCGACAGCACTGCGCCCATCTACCCATTCATCTGAATGTTCCATGCAGGGTGGCTCTGCCCTGGCCACTCCACGGCATGGTCCACACAGCACTTCTCCAAGGGCCGATGTGAAAGGGTGGCCTGGGGAGACGCTGGCCTCTAGTGTGAACCCAAAACCAAAAGCTATCAGTACCCCAAAGGCAACCAGTATCCCAAAGCATCCAGTGCCCCAAGGGTGACTGGTCTCCCAAACAGGGCTCATCTGGGGTCAGACAGGCCCCACCCAGGCATCCTGATGGCCAGTGTACATCGTAACATCTAGGAAGGAGGCTCCTGCCTGTCCAAGCTGGACTCAGGGAGACCACGGATGTCACTCTTCCTAGGGCATCGGTGCCTGCTCCTTGGACAGATGTGGGACTGAAGTGACAGAGAGAGATGGAACCAAGGTCACATGGAGGATGACAGGGCTGAAGGCAGCACTACCCTCAAGGCTCTGCCCATCTTCCTGCTCTCAAAAGGGGCATCACGGAAGATCTGTCCAATGCATGGAGCACATGGAGGGCAGTGACCACACCAGGGACACCACCCACACTGAGTGTCTGTGCAGCAGACCCAGGGAGCTGGCTAGAGTGTGTGCGACCTGTCTTCTAAATACCAGCCTGAAAAACCCAGTCACAGTCAGAGAAGTCAGCTGAGGGGTGCCAGAGCCAACAGTGCCATCGATGGGCAGCCCAGTGGTCAGGCTGAGGCGTCCACCTGCCCCTGGCTGTTTGGCCCCTGTGCTGCAGGGAAAGCCAGCACAGGGCAACCCTGACCTCCCTCCAGGCCTCTGCCTCCAGCCCCAAGTTGTATACTAAAGGAATCGGGGCCCAACAGGGGTGTATAGTAGGTAGCAGGCCAGACAGGCGCGAGAGAGGCAGTGAATGAAATTCTTTGTTTAAGAAAGGCATGAGCCGCGCGTCTGCAAGCCCAGGAGAAGCATGTCATTTTGCTGGAAATGCGATTTTCCCTAACAAGTACAGAATCCTACATGACATGTTGAAAAGTGTATCTCTTTGAGAAGCCGCTCTGGATCTCGGAGGCATCGTCAGTGCGGCACCGTGTAATGTGGCAGTTGCCATGGCAACCCCTCGTTTTCCATAGACAGGAAAATCAGAGTGGCTAAGTCTATGAAGAGCCCCCAAATAATGTTTTGAGAGCAGGCAGGGAGCGGCGAATGGGGCACAGGTTTTCAGGTTCACATTCCCCCTGGGGGTTCTTAGGGACACCTGACATATGTGGTCAGGTCTCCTCCTCATTTGTCAGAGGTGTGAAGTGAGTGGATTCGCCCCAGGCTTCCCAGTGTGGGAGCACCAGGGCTGGGGTGCCTGGACGCCATCTCCATGGGCAGGCAGTACTCGCTGCTAAGGTGACATTGGCCCCATTTCTCCCCCCAGTGTCCCCCTTTGTACCATCATTCCTTCTTCCTCCCAGTTGCCCTGAAGACAGAGTTGGCCCTCAACACCAGCTGCACAGGTAGATAAACACGTGTCACCAAAATGTCCCTCCATGCCCATGGGCACACAAGCTTCTTGTCTGCTCCCCGGGCCAGGAACAGAGCGAGGGGCTATGCCTGTGGGGACAGCGCTAAGGCTGGCTCATGCCCCAAGGACTCCAAACACAGGGCTGCAGCCCCATGTCCCAGGCCCCAGCACTGCACAACACAAGCGTGCCCACCTGAGGGCATCACCAAGAAGTCACACAGCTGTCCTCCCCCCTGACACGGTGCTCTGTGGTCTGGGAAGGTGAGGACAGGATGCTCAAGGGAACCAGTCCTATCTGATGCTCTCAGAGTCCTGAGTCCACCCTGTTGACTTTGTGTCCTCCCCTCTCCCACCGGCCCTGTGTCCTGGGGGTCTAGGGCTCCTTCCTTTAGCATTTGGCTGTAAACATCACCTCTTCCCTCTCAGGAGGGGGTGGCAGCCAACACAGGGCAGGAACAGAAGTGTCTGTCCTGTGTGTCATCTGCCAACATAAGCCAGCATGGGGGCCAGGCAGTTGTGGCAGGGGGAGAGGCACAGTACCCTCCACCCCACTTCCCGGGGAAAAGTTTCATAGAACTGTCAGACATGTACTAGAACTGCCGGGAGTGCAGGAAACCAGCTACACAGATTACAAAAACATATGTCAGGGACCCTATTGGTTTCGTGACAGTGTGAAAATCACAATTTCTCCACCGAGATAGGAAATAGGAACAGGAAAGCCAGGAGCACTTTAGCACCCAACTGCTGAGAGCGGCGAGTCCAAGCCGCCACTGAGCTAAGCAGAGATGCCACAGCGGGGCCAACCATCGGGGCTCCCCCAACTCACCATGCACTGAGGCACGCCAGCCCCCGAGGGAAAAGGACCCAGGCACCCTTCGAACTCCCTGTCTGAGAAGGCGAAGTGTATTTCTTCCCCTTGCAGAGTCACCTCCTTTCCTTTGCTCTCACCTGCAATAACAGGCCTTCAGGTGGCAGCAGGGACAGGGACAGTGTCACACCTTGAAGCGTGGGTCCCAGCCTCCTTCCCTCCCTCCGAGGTTACTTCCCCAGGCTCCTCTCCTCAGCAGTGAAGGGACTGGAGGTGGGGAAAGCCAACAGGCACGGGCCTGGCAGGAGACCCCAGTGCTGTAAAGGTCACCCAGGACCTCCTGGTCACCCCGCAGCCACTGGCCCTGCAGCACCTCCTGCTCTGCCTGCCACAGTCAGAGGGGGCACAGGCACAGATGGCCATCAGCTTGGGGACAGTGCAGGGACATCTCAGGGGACCAAGATGCACTACACAGCCCACCTGCTTGGCCTGCAATCCTGAGCTGCACCTGCGAACACTCGGCTGAAGTTCCTAACATCTCTGCCCAATCTTTCTGAACGTTCACAGAGCCAACGACACTCAACTGCCTTTCTCCATGTAAGGAGCTAATGAGATGGGGAACTAATGTCACTCAGGTGCCAGGAAAGTGGCTGCTCTGAGGTGACCTCCATCTGCAGAATCACCATGGCTCCTACCTCTGCAGGTCACGTTGCACTTAAAAAGCATCACAGAGCCTGTTCCCTCTCTGCCAGATGGAGATGAGGATTCCGGTCTCAGGCTTCACCTTCAGTTCCCGCAGCGCTCCCTGCCCAGGCTCCTCCATGGAACGGAGGTCTGGGTAGGAGTTGCTGTGCAAGGAATGTATTAGGCAGACCCCCAGGCAAGGGATGTGGAGAGGGTGGGAGGGTTGGAGGTCACAGCAAGTCTGACTGTGCAAGGAGCCTTTGGCAAAGGGTCAGAATACATCCCCTGTCCCCTCTGTGCTCAGTAACAACTGGACACACAGACAGCCACAACCGTCCAAGTCAGCAGCGAGAGCCCTGCTTAGGCCATGCCTCCAGTGGGAGGTCTTCAGGACTACCAAAATGTCCCAACTCTGTCACTGTCCCCTGGCCTATAGCACTGTTCCCTATGCTCCAAGCAGAGGATCAGCCTGTCCAGAGTCTCAGAGTAGGGACCTTCCAAGCAGTCCTCCTTAATCTCTGCACCCTTCCCCTCCTGACACTCACTGCTGCATATATCATTGCAAAGGGAATGCTTGTCCCCTAACTGTGTTTGCCTCTCATGGGGGAGCTGCCACATGCCCAACCCAACCCACCCCAGGCCTGGGAGCGGCCCAATCTCATGCAGATTGTCAAGCAGTGAGGACAGGGCTGGTATGGGCGTTGGGATTCGGGCGTGCTGATTCCAGAACCCCACACCGATGCCACCACAAAGCCCTTGCTGGGGGAGGCGAACAGCAGGGCACAGGCCCCAAGTGGACAGAGTGACAGTGGCACCCATAGATGTTTGCCCTGCTGCTGCCTGAGGCCACATCAGAATGCTGGGATCTGTGCAAGTGTGTGCCAGGAATTGGACTTGTACCCCAAACCCTCACTGGGGTTGACACAGGAAAGACAGCAGCAGCCAGGAAGCAGAGGTCCCCATCCATGAGCTAGAGAGACACCTAAGGCCACCAAGCCTCAGCCCAAAAGGGACATGTGCGCTCATCTACTCAACAGACTCAGTTGGCATGCCATAGCAAGGGGTTCTAGTCTGGCTGCACATCGGGTCCCCTCAGCATTCCTGATGGCCAGGGAGGCCTTGGAGCAGCCAAAGTCCTGCATGCTCATCACATCTAACTGGAACCAGCCTTGCCTGTGGACCTCCGTAGACAGGAGATGTTTTATCCTTCTCTTGTTGTCCCATTAACATGATATAAAGGCCTGGACGCCCTGGGCCCAGTCTGACCCCATTCTACAGATGAGGAAACCAAGACCTGAGAAGAAGAAAGCTGCTTCCTCAAACACTGCAAATGGGCGAGTCTGGTTCCCACCCCCAGGCCCTTGTCAGCTCCAGAGGCATCTGGGCCTCCATCCCCTTCCTCCTGCAGGCGAGATGTCAGGCCTGGGGATTCCGGCACTCTGCAAACAGGGAGGCCACATCTCCGCAGATGTCCCCACCTTCTCTCACTCCCTCACGGTGGGAAGACATCATGCCGGAGCCGGATGTTCTGCTAATAAATATGTATGCGGGATTTTTATTACTTAATAGTTGTAAGGTTAATCGTCGTGGTGAACGCCTATATTTAATGTGTCACTGGAGCTGCAAAATGCCAGACTGAATAGCTTTAACACACATTAGTTCTACTTGTGAATCTACAAATAGGAACCTTGTCAGAAAAGTATTCAAACCAAGATCAGTATTGATTTTGGTCCTCGGGAAAGGCACTGGACTGTGACAGTTTAAAATGATAAATGTCTAGAGAATTATTTGCCCGTATTGATAAAAAGAAGCAGATATAAAGCTGACAGTCTCAGAGGGGGCGTTGCCACTGAGCATGGGCAGTAGGTCTAACACAGTCAGGGGCTCAGAGCTAATCTCCTCTTTGATATCGGGAAGTTCCGGGCTCCTCTAGCCCTGCCCTCCTACTCAGAGCTTGCAATAATTACAGGGGAGGAGACTCACCCAGTGTCTGTGTCAGCTCTACAGAGCTACCACCGACTCCTCCAAGCAACTGACTTATCCAGAGCAAAGGCTGAGTTAGCTGCGGGTTCTGAAGATGCCAGTCGGAGATGGAAGGCCACACTGCTTCCATCCTCTGGCAATGGGTGCCATGTTAATGACTGGGGCATATGTTGGAACAAGGAAGGAGAAACATACCAAGAGACTGGATCCCGAGTACCCCACAAGGACACGACTCCTCGACCATCAGGGACCTCGCACTATCCCACCTTCTAAAGATTCACAGCACTTTCCAGTACCACCACCCTAAGGACAAAAGCTTTAACACGTGGGCATTTGGGGTCCCTCAGCCAAATCACTGCACTGACGGTGCTCTAGACATCCACTATATTTAGGGAGAACACTCAAACTCCAGTCTCCCGCTGCCTCCCTGCTGCTCAGTAACCTTCTATGGCCTGCCA
This sequence comes from Cavia porcellus, assembly GCF_034190915.1. NCBI lineage: Eukaryota > Metazoa > Chordata > Mammalia > Rodentia > Caviidae > Cavia > Cavia porcellus. Next base: position 35,465,709 of record NW_026947511.1, on the reverse strand, counting down.
AACAAAATGAGCCCTTAGCTGGGCCTGAGAGCTCTGTCCCAAATGTCAACACCTCCCTCACTTCAAGGCCTAAGCTCCCTCAGCCATGGATGCCAGCTACAGCCCTCAGGAGCTTTTACTCAGAGGCTCTGCTCTCTCCTTCCTCCCACCTAGACAACGTGGCATGCCTTGCCTGTCTCCACTGTCTGAAGCCAAGGCTTTCTTCAGGATGAGCTAAACTCTGGCTTCTCTTCCGGTCTCCATTCCAGTGACATTTGTTCTAGAAACTTCCCTGGTACATCTGGATGAGAAAGCATTCCCGCCCTCTCAATCTCCCTGTTGTGTTTTCCTCTGAGTCCTCGTTACTACCTGGATGTATCTTTTTACATTGGTTGATTTTTGTCTGTCTCCCCCAGCCAGTGCTCTGTGCCATAGACATGCCACCTGTCCGCTTTGTTATTGTGACTGGGGTCTCACATATAGAAGGTGCTTGTGGAGTGAAGGAAGAAATAAATGAGTCTTTAGTAACCCTTCCAACACCAAAATACAAAATAGTGGCCAAGGTTTTTTATGACCTAAAGGACCAGGTTTTAATATCTCAGCCTGATTAGCAACATGGTGTTTCATACAGGGCCACAAAGGCACAGCTCCCACCAGGGCCCTTATAGGTAGGACACTGGACAGGCTTGGGGGCTGCAGGTTGTCCCCACTCGGGAAGAGTACCAACAGCCAGGACCTGGCCACCCTCTCTCTGCAAACAGCTTGGGACCTAGTCTTCTGTGGGTATGCCACTGGCCCAAAGTGGCTTTGTACTGTTTGAGCATCACGGTCATCTTCCAAATATACAGCTAAAGATCCATCCTGTCCTGTCCTGTCCTCACCCAAGGCCTGGGCTGATGCCACCATCTATCTCATGTCTCAGCTCTGTGCCCTGTAAACAGTCATCCACGTTTGCAAATGCTCTCACAAAAATTAGGACTTTTGGATACATTTGTAGAATATCGGAGCAAGGGGTCTGAATGCAGAGCCACCCCACACTTGCACTGTGCTTCTGTGTCCCTTTCCCTGTGCATCCTTGTTTTCAGGATGACTACTATCTGGTTTTTGCTCCCAAAAGCATGTATCTGCCAAAAAGCTGGGGGAGATTTGCAGGGAAAGAACAAAGGATAGCTGGGCTCTTAGCAAAACAGCAGGAGGACTCTGAGTGTTCAAGCAGGAGGGAGAAAGTCCCATGAATTTTTTTCCAGAACAATGGACCTGCTTACTGCCTCTGGGCAGAAGCCCAGAGCTACGGCTCCTAGGGATACTATAGGGGACATGGTGGGGGGAGCCCCAGGAAGGTGTCCAGTGCCCTCAGCAGAGCCAGAAGGCAGCAGAGAGCAGGCTGGTCCTCAAGGGCCCTTGCAGGCAAGAGACTGGATAGGCTTGGCAGGCTGCAGGTTGTCCCCAGCTGGGAGGAACAGGGCACCCCAGAGGACTGAGGGGAGACAGACTGAAAGACAGGTGGTTTGTCCCAGCTCAGTGCATGGACCTGAGCCACAGCCTAGGTCTCAGCATACTACCAGTCTACCATAATGCTGGGCAAATTCTGGGCTTCCTCTCCTTGGTCACACAATCCCTGACCAGGTAGGTGCCCCACAGAACAGGTGGCCCTTGTGACATGCAGTGCACACTAGGTGGAACTGGTGTGGGAGATTCCCACCCGCTGCCCATCAAAGAGAGTCTGTGATCACTGGTCACCACCAGATTCCCAGGAAGAACGGAGGGACAAAGATCAGAGCATGGGGCGGCTCTGTGTGCCAGCTGGGGGGTGCTCAAGGAGCAGGGGTACTGACAAGAAGCAGTGAGAACGGCCACAGTCCTCCCCACAATGTCCACCCAGGACCAGTCTTTCTTCTGTCCACTATTTAAGCTTCTCTTTTGTGCTTCCAGAAAGATCCTGGAGCAGATCTGAGACCTCAGTCAAGCATTTTGCCTCCCAGGAAATGGTAAGTACTGCTCAGTACCCTGCAAGAGATGATTTGTGCCTCCTCATGACAGCCACACCTCCACAGCCACCCACAGCTGCTCTGGCCAATGCATCAACTGAGAAAGCACAGGACTGGGAGGCAGAGAGCCAGGTTCCAGGTTCCCTCAGAGCTCTGTAGGACCTCAGAAAGCTGTACTCTTGACAGGCAGTGGCCTGAGTCAGTGGAAATATAAGGGTGATGGGCAGGATGTGTGACAGGAAAGGAGTCCGGACCCCACTCCCCATGCCCACTCAGGCAGCTTTGTGTAAAGGTCTTTCACTTGGACCTCTGCTTGGAGTCACCCAACTAAAGGACTACACAATTAAATACACATGCGACACACACCCCACTGCAGCCCAGACAGCCTCTTTATCATGTTACATATACTGTGGCTTGGTGAGGGGATTTCACTTGGGCAAGAGTCCCAGGGATGTCCTGTCCCTGGGGACACCCTTATATTTGAACCATTCATGGACCCACAATTTCAGGGTTTTCACAACCATTGCAATGACCAGGGCTCCTGTGAGCTCTGCAAGGGCTGCTGGAAACAGAAGCATCCTCTCCTCTGTCCTTCTTCCAATGGCCCTGGGAATGGCTGCCCCATTCTGGGAGCTGCCAGACTGATGTCCAACAGAGACCACAGAGACCCAGCCAGGATGGCAGGAGTGTGCAGAGGGCACAATGGATGACCACACTGGTAAATCACTTGGCCTTTCCCCTCCTTCCCAGAGAGGGAGGAATAGACAGGCTAAGGTGGCCAACACCCCAAAGCAAAGACAGAGGACAGCTCTGGCTTCAAATGCCAGGCAGAGAGGTGGATGGTTTCTGGGCCCTGCAGTCTTGAGGGACTACACCAGGAGGAGAAGGAGACCACCAGAAAGTTCCAAGCAGCACGATGTCTGCCACAACATGCCTCAGCCAGCTTTATTGACAGCCCAAGCAGCTGACGGAGACTGGGAGGAGATGACCAAGGCTCCATACCAGCCAGTGTAGGAAGCCAGGCACCCAACTCAGAACTGACCAGCACGGAAGACAAAAGACATGGAAGAAATCGCCATGTGACTCCCAGCAGAGACCTTTCCCCCTGGAGCCCATCACAGTGTCCAGGGAGACAGATGGCCTACGAAGTTCCAAAGGCTGTCCTTGTCCCCTCTGTTAGGACCCTCTGCCATCTCTGTGTGCACAGACAGCTATTTTTTTGAATGGTGTTAGCTTCAGCAGTCAAGCTTGTAATAAGCAGACCTGTATTAAGCACATGATCAAAGCCAGCTCTCTGAATCTAATGCTGCTCCCGTAAGAACCCCAGAACCTAACCAATGGCGGAGCCCAGCAGCAGAGAACCGTTCTTCATGTGTGATCTTTAGGGCCCTGAATACAGGGCCAGCAAAAGCAAAGCTGTGTGGTTAGGAGAGAAGGAGGTAGGTCTGACACTCCCCCACACACCTTTCCCCTCCCAATCCTACCAGGGAACCTCAGGGCTCCAGGGAACCCGGTTTGGAAACCAATGATCTTGTTCCATCCCATCATTTTACAGACAGGAACTTAAAGTGAGTCAAAGAAGGGAGCTTGTTCCAGGCAAAAGAAGTGTTTGGGACCCAGGACACAAGAGGAGGGGAGGAGTCCAGTCATTCTTTTCCTACTGCCCAAACCATGACCCATCCAGGGCATGGATGGGGGACGCAGGACACAGGTGTCGCTTGTGATTACCCTTCCTCTGTCTTTCCCTCCTTCCTTTTCAACGGACATCACCAGAGCCAGATCCCTGCACACAATTACCCCGTGATGGATGTTGGCGGGGCTGCTGAAGGTGTGTGTGTGTGCAGGTTTAATGGTCATTTTCCAACAGCCCAGACCTCTTCAACTCTCTTGTGGGAGCAGGTTAAGATGATTATGCAAATGGATGGACCCCTGTATGATATTATGTCAGCGCTGGGGATGTAAGAGCTCAGACAGGTGCAAGTACACAAAAGAGGTCACTGCAGCCACCACAGGACCCAGGGAATCTCTGTGTGAGCCCTGGGCTCCAGGAGCAGCCACACACACACACACACACGCACGCTCCTTGGGCCCTCTAGTTAGCTGTCTGGCTACAGTCAGACTGTGTTCCCATGGAAACGTAAAATGTCAACCACGTCTGTTGGGATGCTGGGAAGGCAGAGGTCTGCCAGGAGCTGAGGCAGCCAAGACCTGAGGAGGACCTGCTCCCACGCTGACTTGATGGGGATGGGGAGAACCAAGTCAGATGGAGAGATGAGCCACAAAGGATGGCCCTGAGACCAGCATGCTCCAATCACGGCTGAGACAACTGTGAAGCTGGCATACAACAGCCCTGAGCAGCTCCTAAGATGGGCACTGTCACTAACTCCTCCAGGCTGCTCCTCCTAACAGCACACAGCAACAGCCCCAGACCAAAACCGAGCTCAGAGAGGTGATTCTACCAGGAACGAAAAGCACAGGGAGGTGGGGATTGGCTTACTCAAAGTGAAACTAAAGCACAGGTCTCTCTGGAGTGCACAGACAGCACAGCCTTCCAGCAGAGTCCAGAAAGAGGCCCTCTTTGATACCAGAGCACTAAGCACTGTCCTCCCTGTAGGGGCCATGCTGTGTTCCCTAGCGGTGGAAATGTACACCCCAACCTCAGCCACACAGAAATTACTGGTAATGTATAAAGGACTTTATACTTTACATAGTATATAGGACAAATGCATGAACAGCAATAATTATTATTATTTTGGTATTTTTGTTGGGTTGTTTTTTTTTAAACAGAGTCTCACTATGCAGCTCAGGCTAGTCCCGAACTCACAGTGAAACTTCTGCCTCAGTCTCCTAAGTATTCAGATTACAGGCAGGGGAAGACAAGGTTGGCCTTCACTTTGCCATCTGGACCCCCTTTCCCTGTGTCTAAATACAGAGCTCCATGGAACCCAGAATCTGTCTCTCCCAGACCTAGCAGGAGCAGCCAGGGTCTGGATTCTACCTTGGGGCAGGAGCTAGGATTCAACCCTACGCACTTCACCACAAACTGGAATGGGAAGCCCTGTCAGGATCTATCCCAAGGGGTGAGCCTTTGCCTCTCTGTGCTTCATGATCAGTTTATAGGGGAGAATAATCACCTCTGTGTTACATATGGGGACACTGAGGCTCAGAGAGAGAGCAGCACGGTTTCCCCAATCTGGTCTAAGCAGCAGGCATGCCACAGTGCATGTGTGCCCAGCGGATTCCAAGAGTGGGCATTGCAGGGCTCACCCTTGGAGCCAAGAACATGTGGGCTGGAACCCCAACACTGCTGCTTCTTTTCCTGTGTGACCTCAGCCAGCTGATTCCCCTGCTCTGAGCCTATCCATTAATGTTAATTATGTTTGTCCATCTCCAAGAGCCTTCAGAACAGGGGGACCCCCCTGTCCTCCTGAGTGCTTCTGACAAGTGCTCCCAGCCCTTATGCAACCCTTCATGACCTGGCTCCTGTCCCTGTTCCCTGCCCTGTTCTCTGTTCTGTACTCCTCTCATATCAAGCACCCCAACCCATTATTTCATTCCCTCAATTTCTCCTATCTGAGTAACAAACTCTTATTGATCATTCAAGACCCCACTCAGGCACCTCTTCTTCCTAGCCAGGATCTATTCCCCATGCCTACCATGTTGGAACTCTCCTGTGCTCCTTCACGCACTCTTGGGCATGTTCACACTGCGTTCCTAATACCTGTCTGTTATCACAGCCTGGTCATCTTAAAACATGAGTCCTAGCTTTTGCAGGGAATGAGAGCCAGGAAGGGATGCCTTCTTGTTCAGCAATCTTGCAGGAAGGAGGCTGGAGGCTCATAGCACTTGGAAAGTGGGTTGCCCAGGTGGCTGCCACCCTTCTGGGGCCACATCTGTCTTGCTAGGGAGATTGAAAGGTGGACCCCTGATGATCCTTTCTGGGAGCATCTCGGGGACAAAGGGACCGAGTAAAGCTGGCTACTGGCCCTGAGGAATCCAGGCACCCTGCTACATGCAGTCACTGCCCCGGAGGAGAAATGGACAGAGCAGGGGCCCAGAGCTTCCTGCCAGGAGAAGATTGAGGTCTGCAGATCTCTATGCCCCATCCCAAGAGCCTAAGGGAGAAGGGAGAAAACATTCTTTTTTCCTCCAAGGCAGCTGTGGGCTACCACTTCACGCCAGACCTAAGGAGCTCCAGCAATTGCAAATGGCTGGAAGTCATGGGCCTTCCAGACACTGGAAAAGTCCACAGAGAGGAGAATGGGAGAGAACAGGAGGGGCTAGTTACACGGGAGGCACGGGAGGAGCAGAAGACAAGGATGCCACAGGAAAGGAAAAGGAGGAAAAAAAGGAGAAGGGAAAGGAAGCGCGGACATCAGAAGGTAAACCTCGGAAGCAGACAGCACAGGCAGCACCAGGCACCCCTCCTTCCAGCTACTGCTACCCCGAGCTGAACCTCCAAATGGCTACAGCAGGGCTCCTCTGTCTCCCCACAGAATGGGCCTGGAGTCCCAGCCAAGGATTCCCTCCTCAACCCCAGTTGCAGGTCATCACTACCAGAGGTGTTATAAAAACACATGCACTCCTATCGTGCTCTAGCTGGATGAAGCTGGTGTGGGGAGGGGGCTGGTAGAGTGGCCATCAAAGATCCCCAGGTGACTGTCCAGCGTGTGCAGCCCAGGCAGGAAGCAGGGGATGGGAGCAGCCCTCAAAGGCAAGTCTGTGGGCCAGGGAATTGTACGTCCCCCGGGAACTGAGAAATGTGAGGTCTCAGATCCCATTGCTCATCCACTGATTCAGAAGCCCCGGAAGTGGGCCCAATGATCTGACTGGAGAAGAACTCCAGGTGATGCCCTCACAGGACCAAGTTTGAAAGCCCCTGGACTAGGGGATATGGGAAGAGAGGTGGGGGAGGGTGGGGAGGGAGGGGCAGGCAGAGGCTGCAGGGCCGAGACTTTAGAGCAGTGGACAGCTGGCTCTCCTCAGGCCCCAGGTGCAGGCCACATCCCCTCTCCGGCTCTTCAGCTCCTGGTGGCCTCACAAGTGAGCCACAGCTTGATGCAGATGGTTTGTCAGCACCGGAACCACGAGTTCCGGTAACTGGATCTTAGTCACTCCTGGTTTCCAAGGTGGACTGCACGGGAGAGCTGCTGGAGCTGGTGCTGCTGCCCGCTGCTTATCCGTTTAACCAGCCTGGTCACATCAGCAGGCCCATCCTGGGGCAACTGGAAGCAAAGGATCAGCATCGCTCTTCCCTGAGGCGGAGGCCGAGGAGCACACAGGGAAAGGAGCTGTTTTTTCTAAATGCCGTCTCCCTGAATGTCAGCTTTTCAACTACTTTGAAGGTAATAAGTTGACAGGAGAGTTATTTTGACTGTGCTAAAAAGTCATTAAAGAAAACAGTGTAAAAACAAGCCCATAAGACACAGAGCAGGCAGGCAGAAGGGCGGGAGCTTTTCACAAACTGTCTTCCTTCCCCTGATAATGCAGGGCCCGCCCCTCCACCTTGGCCCCGCCCCTGCCCCGTCCCAGGCTCCCCCTGCCCCTGGATGTCTACAGCCGGTCCTCTCCTGCAGGACCCCCCTAATCTCCCAGACCATCCTGTGCGCCTTGACAGCACCTTGTCTAGACTGCCGACTCCTAAAGTCTTAATTGCTCTTTCATCAGCCGAGAAGGGCTGCTTCTCCTTCAAGCAGCCAAGCACTCAGCCAGTACTTGTGGAACTCCTACCGGGTACCAGGCTGTGCTGGGACTCTGAGATGTCTGAGGACTTGATGGATCATCTGGGGTCAGAAGAGGACAGTTCTGATGCAGCTCGGGCTGGGCCTCATGCCAGATGTGAGGCTTCCAACAAAAACCAGACTCAAACTTTCACGATGCCGCATCAGCCCAGGGGAGAGAGAACAGGACAGAAGCTGAAGCCAAAAGCAGCCTCCCCCTCACCCCCAAGGTGCAGCGGCCTCTGAGGGCTGCAGACGGGGGCTTTGGTCCCGTCTTCCCCCAGGAATTTCTGGACCCCAGTACCTCTCCACTCCTTTACTGAGCGCTTACTATGTGCTGGGTGTTATGCTCAGCCTTGGGTGAGTGGAAAAGGTGCCTTGATCTTGGTCCTCAGGGAGTGAGCCTCTGGTGTTGCCTGATCTACCCGAGTTAATTTATGAGCCACTGGTGGTGGTGACACATGCTCCCTGGGTCTGGTTCCCTGGATGTCTGTATTCTCCATCCCCTGCCTCGCCCGGCTCTAAGCCCACCTAGGCAGCCCTCACCCCCAGAACAGTGAGCTTCTCTCCCACCAACACTCCACTATCATTGAGTTGTCAGCATCTAACTCCATAAGCTGTGGCTATAGCCAAGCACTTGAGAACCCCAAGGGTAGGTGTCCACAGGCACTTTCACAGCCTGTCCCCAAAGGATGGTTCTGTAGGGCTCCGTGGAACCACAGGGCCCTGTGGAACTCAGAGCAGAAGAGAGGAGCTCCCCTTTGTCATCCTTCTGGAAAGGATGACTCCCCAGGGCAAAGCTCTGGGTTGTCATGAACAGGATTATCAAACTGAGAGCCATTTATTCATCTCACAATTGCCTAAGTGCCTCTGGTTTAAAAAAAAAAATCATTGATTGTGTGCAATGTGCCAAAACTGTCACTAGCTGCTTCCTTGAATCCCCACCGCCACATCTGCAGGGAGAAAGCTGAGCACAGAGGAGGGAAGGGCCCCTGTTCAAGCCACCCAGCCAGTCCTGCAGATGCTGGTTCCGGGTCAGGCCCCTGCCCCAGGCTTGCAGCAGCTGCCTCTGGCCAGGGTAAGGTATTAGCCTTGCTGCCAGCACCAGAGACACAGGATTAACTATCCGAGGCCCTGCCCTGCTCACCACCAGTCACCACTGCGGCAGCCACTGCAGTCAGGATGAAATAGAGCCTCGGAAAAGCCAGCAGAGCTGAGACCATAAACCATCACTCTCTGCCAGGAACTGCCTGGTGCCTCCCACAGGCAGGGGACAATGTCTGAGGCTGTGGCAGCTAGGAAGGAAGAGGGGAGGGTGAGTGGTCCCTTTTGGGCTCACACTGCACCCTGCAAGACTGGAAGCTGGGAGAAGGGGAAAAAAGATGTTCTGCTAGTGAGAGCCAGGCACTGTTCTACAGATTTCAAGGACCTGAGGGAGAGGCGTCAGTTCCATCTGCAGACATCTACATGGTGGGGGACCTCTGGCATGGGCCATATTTCTGCAAACAGCCTCTTGGTGGCCTCATGGAGGCGTAGTTATTGCTCTGCTGTGCTGATATGTCCATCACATCTTCCTCCGAGGAGCGATGCGGTGCCTTCCAGAGAGAACAATGGACACTCACGGGAAGGCATGAGTGTGTGCATGTGTGTATGTGAGTGTGTGTGGTGTGTGTGTGCTCAAGCACGTGCGTGTACAGGCATATAGACATGTGTACAGTCTCCCAGACACCACCAAAGGAAGAGATCAATTTGGAGAATGAGAGTCCAGCCCACTTTGCATGGCTCCTAGGAAGCATGTGCGGTAAATAAGGATTCAAGAAAAGGAATGTTTCATCATTCAATTAATTTTAGCCTAGGATGGCAGCCGTGGGGTGGGGGAGGCGGTGGGGGGAGTATAATCAATACCAAGCATTCAGCTTGCTAACATGAAGCACATTTCATACAAAGCTGGACATTTTTCTCCTTGTCATACAGAATTATCTTAATTATCGTTTCAAGGAACAGCCTTATATAGCATCATCTAGTAGTCCAAAAGGCGGCTCAGAAACTCGTCACTGGAATAATTTAGGATTTTTCTTTCTAACATCTTGGTCTTGTTTGATATGCTTGCCATTTCTCCCTGACAGGGAGGTCGATTAAATCACATTTATATTGTAAACGTATGCATTGCTTTTTACCCAAGGCACTGGATGAAGAGATACAGGGGCCCCAAGGGAGGGAGAAGCCAATCCACTTTCATATTGCAAATTTCTGCTGTTCGGAAGAAATGAATGGTTGCCAGGGAGAACTGGGAATTACTTGAGGATGCAAAATGTTATTTTAGAATCCTTTTGAGAAGGGTTTTTTCCCTCCCCCCCCCTCCAGCATTTCCACTTCTGCGGCTGCTAATCGAGGTCTCTGCACACGCTGGAGGAATGCACTTCTCAGGCATTCTTTGGGGGATTGGTGGGGCCAGATTTTGGGCTGGCCGACCTAAGTGCTAAGCACACTGCCTCTTGGCCTCAGAGCAGGGTGGGGGTGGTACGGAGAAGAAGGAGTCATTCACGTTTTGCAAGGCATTCTTGTCGGAGGCCACTCTAGAAGCTTGTGGTTGGATTTACTGGGGGGCGGAGGCACTGTAAATAATAGAAAGTGTTCAGAATGAAGGGGGGGAAAGGTCATTAGCAGGGACCAGGCAGAAGTGACGCTGTGCCGTCATTAACCTAACCGAACTAATTAGGAAACATTCAGGTTTTATAAATTATGCAAGACGCTCAATTTATACTTTTTCAAATCCCTACCATAACATAGATAATGAGGGAACATTTACAGTAACAGTGTAACCTAATCAAGAAACCCTTTCATTAGCATGAAATCTTCCAACACGGTGTTTGCGAGCACAACAAACGGAATTATGGATGCCAGGGGAAACTGGGGGAAGGCGGGATGGAGGGGTGGGGGTGTTGAGTCTACATTTGGCAAGGCCTGGGGCTGTAAGAATGCCCCCCCTCCCACCTACTATGTGGAATGGAGCTTTCACAGGATTCAGTTTTGCAAAAGGCATGGAACCATCTAGAAGCCCCTCTGCTTTCCCAGTGCACTAAGAGGGATTTACAAACACCTCCATTGTCTGACTCTCTAATCCCTGATAATCACAGCACACAGCAGCCTTTCTACAGGCCAGACACCCATGGAGGTCAAGAGCCACTATGAAGTTCAGGAGCCAGCTCCTGTTGAAGGTCATCCTTCCTTCTCCGATGGCAGACACCTCCATTCTCGGTGGGGATTCTGTGTGATGGTTCCAAGCTCACTGCCCATGGACAGAGGAAGTGAGCATGAACTGAGGGTGACTTTGGAACCCCAGGACTCAAGGGAACACTGCCACATCATCCCAGATCAGCAGAGCTGGTCCGACCCCTGCATAGAGACTCAGTGACTCCAATTCAAAAGCACCTGGCCTGGGAGATTGTTAGGAACTCTTTCAACAGCTCCTCGGGGAGGTGATGGAGAGCACAGAGTACCCGGCCACCCCATCACTGACCTTCTGTTGCAGGGGAACTCAGGCTTAAATAGGACACATTTACATCTCATGACACGGAAGGGCAGAACTTCAGTGTGATTTGAAGAGAGGTTTCCTCAGGAGGCTCCTAGGATGTGTGCTTGTGCAACTTCTTCTTTGTGCAAAGCTCTTGTTATCAAATGACTGATCTCACCCACAAGCTCCCACCCTCACAACCTCATCCAACCCCAATCACCCCCCAAAGCCTCATCTTTGAATACCTTCCCGTCACAGGCCAGGGCTCCAACATATGAAGTTAGAGGTGTACAAACACTTGGTCCCTACCACTCCCCAGATGAAATATCTACCCAGAATGTGTCTCTGACATTACTTGGAAAAGGGCTTCTGCAGATGTAATTCACTTAAGGATCTTGAATGGATGTCATTTGGGATTATCAGAATGGCCTTACATCCAAACCCAGACATTACGGAGCCAGCAAGCCAGCAGTGAGAAAGCAGGCAGAATAAGAGAGATATATCCCCAAGGCAGAGGACCCCACAGACTGTAGGCAGCCACCAGGAGCTGGTAGACAAGGATGGCTCTGCAGAGCATGCAAAGAACACAGTCCTGCCACCTTGATCTGGGGTTTCTGCCAGGACTGTGAGAGAAGATATTTCTGTTGTTTAAAGTCACCAAGTTTGGAATAATGCGTGGCAGCCTGAAGAAACCAACATATTCCTATACCATGTGCAGTAGTAACTGTAATAGTGTGCAGTACAGAGTATGTGCTCAGTAACGTGAGTGACTGTGAACAGGGAGAACCCAGGTCAGCCTGTAAATTCTAGCCTCTAGCCCTAGTCCCTGCTGGCAAGCACCAGGAACCTGCTCCCTCATCTCTTTGCTGAGTAGTTGTACCCATTGCTGAGTACCCCTGGCTCCTGCCTGTGTGGCACCCCCCACCATATCACCTCACTAATCTGTCAGTTGTTTTTTGGGGCACAGCCAGGCTCAAATCACAAGATGGACACAGGAAACAGAGCACTTCTGTTACTTCACTTCTTCTGCAGCCTTCCGTTTTTGAGTGATAGTTTTAAGGCCCTCCTGTGTGTGAGGGGCCATGCTTGTAGCTAGCGATACAACACCAAGAAGCAGAATCTCTGCCTCTAGTGTTCACCCAATTCCAGCTGTGCAGCCAGGACCCCATTTGTGGGGAAGGTCCTTCTGGGGGCAAACCCCACTTTCGTTCTGAATTTTCGGATTGCTCAAGCCTGGTACAGGTCCACTTGTAGGGCTCCCTGGGTCTGCCTCAATTATCAAAGTCTGGCTGCCCATCACCACCACACTCCCCCAGTGCAGCAGGGGATATTTGCAATGCAGTCATAGAGATCACCTTTGCTGTAACCATAGAGAACATGAGCTTCAGCTCCCCAATCTCAGGGTCTCTGGTGCAGGGAAAGCCACATCAGTGCTGGGGAATGTCCTCTCCTACATCGTGACCCAGGTCTTCCAATTCCCTCCCGTAATTTACAAACTGCAGACTATAAATCCTGCGAGGAGGAGGCAGGGTCAATGAAGCCCTGCTTCACCTTCCTAGCCGTGTGGGAGGGATGGCGCTGGGGCTTCTCCCTTTCTGGCTTTATCATTTGTGAAAGAGGAGACAAAGAAGGTGAACACTTCTCAGATGACTCCTAAATGTTCCTCTGCAAACCTTTAGCTGACCCTGGATGCCAGTGAACTGTTCACAGGGTAGCAATTTCCTAGTTCTTGGTGGGTGAACATAAATCTCTGGTTTGGGAGTGGGGTGATTACGGCTCCAGCTCTGACAAGCACTTACAGTTATTCCCAGATATGTAGCTGCTTGGCACCAGGACAGCATATCTGGTCGATGGGCTAGAGGTTTCACATCCAGAGGTGGAGACACTCAGGCGGAGCCACTGCATGTGATAAGCAGCTTAGTAACAGCTTCTGAGAGGCACCTCCTTCACCTGTGCACCCAGGAGAAGCAGCTGAGACCCACCTCCGGCTCCAACTCCCATGGGCCTGCAGAGCAGGAAAAGGCACCTCTACCCTACAGACAAGGGAGTGGAGGCCCCCAGAAGCTGGAGAAAGGGGGAGCTGAGAATTAGCTGGTTGCTTGATTAGATTATTTCTAAGGACAGCTGGAAAGAGTCAAATATGACATGCTGATAGTGGGCAGGGTAGGCAGGATATGCTGGTGATCTCCATCTGATATCAGGGCTGACAGAGGCTGGAGAGGCAAGGAGCCACACCCACGGGCAGTGTCAGTCACTGCAGAGCCAGGTGCCTGGACCAGCCATAGCTCCGGCCTCTACGGCAGCAGCTTTTCATCCACCGTGCTCTGCTGAACTTGGAGTGTGTGAACTGTACAGTAGACAAGATAACCCACATGTCCACATCTGAATCCCCCTCCTGATATTTCATGGCCAGAAGTACACAGACCAAGAGGAAATGCATGTGTCAGTAGCATCATTTTGGAATCTAAAACTTCAGAAGAGTAAGAGATAGTCAGGTGTGGTGGTGCACAGTTGTAATTTCAGTACTCAGGAGGCTGAGGCAGGAGGATCACTGCAAGTTCGGGGCCAACCTGGGCTACATAGTGAGTTCAAAGCCAGCCTGAGTTATATAGAGCTCTTGTCTACAATAAATAAATAAATAAATAAAATTGACGGTATTTGTGTTACCAGAACAAGTTCTCCTGAAGGTTCCAAAGAACTCCAGCTATGGAAAGAGAACAGGCCAGGATTGTGCTTAAGTAGAAGCCAGCCCTAAAGAAGCTCTCCACTATTTACTGGCTGCTGCTTATGGGTGCTGGAAGCCTATGGGCCTTGGTTTCTTCAATTGTAAAATGAGCAGAATAATCACAGCCCCATGATGTGATTGTAAAGCTTAAAATGCTCTAATACAAGTGATAAGAAAAGCAAAGCACTTGGTGTGCTCTAAGTGTTCAACCCACGTCGGCTAGTACTCAAGGCTTGTATTAGCTTTGTCATACTGTAACCAAATACCTGAGGCAAACTAACTTTATAAAGAAAAGAGGTTTATTGAGCTCATGGTTTTGCAAATTCAAGGCCAAGCTACCAACATTAGCTGGACTCTGGTAAGAAATCACCATGGCTGAGACATAGTGGGGGAAAGGAAGAGATTCATGGCTGAGGACTCATGATCAGGGTTGGACTTTTATAAATCATTTGCTGTTACTCTCACATAAGACCAGCCCTGTCTTTCAAAGTCTAAAACAGTCCATGTCTTAGAAGTCCACACTACCTCCCAGAACCACCACCCTGGGAACCAAGCCTCAAACCAGAACCTTCAGGGGACAACCAGACCATATCCAAACCATGACCAGATTAATCTATTAAAGATGGTGCATGGGATACTGAGAAGGACGTGCAGCTGAGGCCGAGGGTTTGCACAGGAAGTGACGACAGGAAAGACTCACACCTCCAGCCTTCCAATGCCAGGCAGAAAGATGGAATGTGATGGTGACACCTCCTGAGCTTGGGCAATGACAGAATGTGGATGCTGCTGGGGGCTCACCAAAGGCTGCTCTGGAGGCCAGAGGGTCCACTCTGAAGACTAAGTGACCAGTGGGGGTCAATCATGGCCCTCACTGTCCCAAGGCCATGCCATGGAAATTATGCCATTATTATCATGATGGCACCACTTCCGCCCAAAGTCAGATGGGCTGTCCATCTCTGGTTGCTCTGTGCAGAAAATGGCCACGTTGTGGTTAAGTAGCTCTGACTTGCAGGTCAATTCTCTCTCTCCCTCTCCCTCTCCCTCTTCCTCTCTCTCTCTCCCCTTCCTCCTTCTATCCCCCTCTTTCCCTATCTTCCTATCTCCTCTTCCTCTCTTGTAGCATGAGCCATAGCCTAAACAGTGGTACCACAAAACCACCCCAACTTTCCAACAAAAAATACATGTCATCATCCCCTCGGCATCATCCCTCGCTCATCTGTTCCCCCATGCTTTTAGCCACCTTGCATCACACACCGGCTGGTCATATATAAAATCAGTGCTGTATGCCATTCTCTGCTGTTCTCTAGCCCCTTAAAAATAATCTGCCTCACCCGGTCAACACTGCCTCGGAGCCCACATTCTACACAACTGCCCCTCGCCTTCCCAGGCCCCAGGTCCCAGCATGACCCAAGAGCACCACGTCTGTTTGTGGGTCAGCAGCCTTTGTTATATTGAGTAATGAATTCCCATCTTCAGAGTGAAGGTCTAAGGCCACGGGAAGCAGAGCAGAAGAGGCCCAGGTGCACAAAGCCATGTGCTTGAGGTGGAGAGGTCCAGCCAAAGTGGACCTCAGCAAGCCCAAGTCACCAGGCACCAGTCATTTGGGGCCAGTAGAGGATGCAATGTGAGGACAGAGGAGGCCAGGAGCAGCATGGGAGAAGCAGGAACCAGAAAGACGCTGCCCACATGACCATATTGCCACAAGGCCCCATTGGCCTCTGTTTCTGTGAGGCCGCATGTACAGGTCCTGTTTCTGAACCCCCATGATAGCTGTATGATGTGACATCCTGGGGAAGGAATCCCTGCGAATTTCATGCAGGAGGTGCATGTGGCCGTGAAAGGTGAAGCAATTTCCCTGAGGTCATCCGGCAAGATAATGAAACCATTGTGACAAGGTCCATTTTTGCTGACCCTAGGTCCCTGGCATCTTCCATGGGAACCTTCTGGCTGTGAGCATCTGTTGTTTGTCTCCCCCGTGGACTCTGTAGCAAGTCCTTGAGGGCCTGGCCTTTCCTTGTGTGCATGCTGTTTACACAGGAGCAAGAGATGAGACCCAGAAGACCTTCTGAAGGTATGAAAGTGCACGTTAGGAGCCAAGATTGTCCCCTCTCACCTCAGTTCCCTCCCTCCTCATTATTGTTGGAAAATAATGGAAACCTGCATCTGACCCCAGTCTGAGGGGAGCCCCTGGGTCAGGGGACTGGCAGCCTCCCTCGCAATGATGGAGGGGCTGTAGGCACAGAGAGGATGCAATGTCACAGGGGAGTCAAAGATGTGATGGGGAGGGGGTGGGGCAGAGGGGAGCAGAGGCTGTGGCTTCAGGGGGAAGGAGCGATTTGTATGACAGCTTCTGAGAACTGGTGGGACATGGGACCCTCCTACTGCAGGTTTCCACAGAGCTCCCTATGAGAGGAGCAGCTTCCCCATTCTGAGTCCCCCGTCCTTTAAGGTTTACCTGACATCCCCCAGGGAACCTTCCTGAACAACCTTCCAGGCTGAATCTAAGGCCCTCTCCTCCGGTTCCTCTACCTGAGCCTGCATCACATGGCATGTGGGACGTGTGCACATGTACGTGCATTTGTGCTGAGGTGTGCCCCATGTGCATCTGTGTGGACATATGTGCTGGTGTGTGTGTGCAAGGTTTCCCACTGGAAAATGTGCTGCTGAAGGGCAAGAACACCTCCAGGTCCTTTCTGTAGCCTTAGTTCTGGGCCTCCATTATAAAATCTTGACATAGGGGGCTGGGGATTTAGCTCAGCGGCATAAGCGCCTGCCTTGCAAGCAGGCAGTCGTGAGTTCGATCCCTGGTACCAATAAAAAGGAAAAAGACAAAAAAAAATTAAAATCTTGACATAGGAAGGTTGATGGAGTAAGGAATGAATGCATTGAACTGAATTGAATTGAATTGAAAGAGAAAATGAGCAAACTTGTAGACACAGGTGTAGGACAGCGCCAAATTCTCTGCCTGCCCCAGTGGAATCTTTCTCACTTGAGGGTGCTGGTGGGTCAGGGTCAAATGCCCCCAGAAACCCTTTACCCAGAGCAAGTTTTCTCCTCCTCAGCACTATTGATCTTTGGGGTCGATCATTCTGTGTTGTAAGGACTGGCCTGGGCATTATGGGATGCTTAACCACATCCCCAGCCACTTGTCACTAAATGCCACAGCAGCCCCATGTTTCACTGTGATATTCAAAAACATCTTCAAATATTGCCAAATGGCCCCTGGGAGGGGATGCAAAGTCACCCCGGATGAGAACCACAGACGCAGTGATCCCTGTTGCAGAGCCAGCACTAATGCTGACCTTTCAACGTGCCAAGGCCACCTCTGGCTGGCCTGTGGTAACTGTCAGGCCAGGACACTGGCGCCTGAGTCAGAGCTGAAGATACCAGGAGACTGTGAGACAAGGTTTCCAGTCCCCACCCACAGGGGCAACAGCCAGCCTCTCGGACAGATGGGCTGGGGAATCCAGACTCTGCCTCGAGGGAACCACTCGCTCTCCACCAGCAGTCAGAAGCCACCTTTAGCATGGTCTAAAACCACGCGTTGGTGACACCACTTCCGGCCCCCAGTGTACCACCCATGATCCTCACGGAGACAGAGCTCCAGTTCCTGAAGAGACGACAGAGGTCTCTCGCGGCTGCTCTGGGAGCCAGTTTGTCAGCACTGCCAGAGACAATGCTCAGGTCTCATCCGCCTGAGCTCCCTCCAACTAGGCCAATCACTTGGCTTTTTTCCAAAATGCTTCCCTTGGAGGCCAATGTGTGATCACTGCCTCAAAAGACCCTCCAAATCATCCAACCCTAAACCAATGAGTGATTCGAGGCTTGACCAGGGCACTCAGAGAATTGAGAAAGTGTGTGTGTGTGTGTGTGTGTGTGTGTGTGTGTGTCCTTCTGACTTCCCCAAGAAGGTTGTGGAGTTGAAAATAGAGACCAAAGGCTACCCCAGGGGTCTTGGTAGGGGGTCAGGAAAGAAAACGAGCCAGTTATGACTTGGTTGAGACAGACCAAGGCAGAAACATGGGGTCCATACCATGCACATTTTCAGAAACTGGACCCCACAAGGGAGAGTGGAGAACAAAAGGCATGCAGAGGGTGAGGACAGGCCTGGCACCAATCAGCATCAATGCGCAGGGCCCCGTTACCAGACCCAGGGTACAGGAATGACAGTGGTAAGCATCTCAAGGCTGAGACAGGGTGGATTTCTGAGGACTCGTTTCATCTGCATCTATTGGTTTTTTATCCATCGACGGCATTGTCAGCATCTCAAGGGCAGCACAGGGACCTTGCGTTCGTTGCTTGCACAATGCCTTGTGTATGCTGCAGTGTCTTGTAAGTTTGAGGATCTGTGGTCGATGTACAAGATTCTTGACGCACATTGATTTAGAAAAGTGGACTCCTACACAAAACACTTGAACCCCTCTGGCTTTCTGACGTCGGGCCAGGTCTACCTACTAGTTGTTAGAACACAAAAACCAAGAAGCAATTCTGACCATTGTTCTATTCAAAAAGCAATTCTGAGAATCCTTCGGCCAAACCCCTGCCACATACATCCACACTCTACAGGACACTGCGGATATCCAGTCCCAAGTCAGAGAGAATTATTTCTCTCATACAGCTTGTCTTAGCTACTTTTCTTTCATTGCTAGGACAAAATACATGACACTCAAAGGAAGGAAAGGCTTATTCCGTCCATAGTTTGTGGAAGTTTCAGCCCATAATCAGCTGGCTCTAAGGCAGGGTGGCATGGCACAAGGCCAACACTTCAAGGAGGTGAAAGATAGCAAAAGCCACAAGAGCAAAAAACAGGGGTAGAGGGGCATGGACACAAGCTTCTTTTCCCTCCTTTATATTGTATTCAAGCTGCCAGCCCTCCGGTGGGTCACAAAGTGTGGACCCTGGCCTCCTGCTGAGTCACTTAGTTAAACTAATCCTCGCCAGGTGACACAATGAACAACATCCTAGAGGTAAGGATGTGTCCTCCACAAACTGGGATGTAAAACTGCTGAGTTTCTTAGTTAAACTTTTAGACTTCTCAAATTGACCCAATGTGTCAACCACTACAGAGCAGAATGTGACCCAGGACATCAGGAACAGAGACACCATTTGGGAGGGAGGGCAGAAGAAAGGGGGGGATTTGTCCCACCAAGGTACCAGCTTGGCCCTGTAGAGCAGTTCTCCTGAATAGAATTGTGATATGTGGCATCTTTCTCACTATTTCTTAAAATCCTTTCTCCCATCCTGCCTGTTGTAGAATCCAAACCTACCTATAAATTCTCCGGCCTCCAGGGAATAGAGAAGCCCAAGTCACAAACTACCTTTGGCCTAACCCCAGTAACAAGTCCCCAGGAAATCACTAATAACCACAATGATCCATGGAGATCAGGATCCCTGAGATCCTTTTATAGCTGTGAAAAACTCCCCAGGATTTCCTCCAAGGCAATGTGAATAAACCTATAACAAGAGATTAATCAGTAGTTTACAAACCACCAAAAAGGAAAAGTCCAGGCCCCAATAGCTTCCTGCTAAATTCTACCAAACATTCAGAAAATGAACACTAATTCTTCATAATTTCTTCTAAAAAATAAAAGAGAGAACATGTTAAGACTCATTTTAAATTAGACAAAAAATGTCATAAGAACACCACAGATCCATATCACTTATGAATACAGATGCAGCCCTAGGGGTGTGGCTCAGTGACAGGTTTGCCCGGCATGTACAGGGTCCCGGGTTCCAGCCCCAACACCACACACAAAAAACCCTGGCACCAGGGGAAATGCACAATAAACAAAGTAAAAAACAAACAGCAGAATGGCAGGAGTGCTATGCCAAATACTCTGAGCACAGAGCAAATAATCAAATCTTCAGCAAATACTAGCAAATCAAACCCAGCAATATAAAAGGAAAAAATCATATACTGTGGCCAAGTGGGATTTATCCCAAGGATGCAGAGTAGGTTTAACATCTAAAAATCAATTAATATAACACATTCGTATCGAGGGGATAAAATAAAAAACCACATGATCATCTCGACAGGTGCAAAAAGGAATTTTAAAACAACTCCAGTCTTTCGTGATCACGCACTAGACAAACTAGGAAAAGAAGAACTCACTTAGGTGCAGCACATCTGTAAAGACCCATAGCCAGCTGTGTATTTATTAGGAAAGGACAGGGCTCATCCCCTCTATGATCAGGAGTCAGAGGACATCTACTCTTACCATGCCTGTTCAGCGTTGGGCTAGTGGTTTTTGTCAGGGCCATTAGTCAAGAATAAGACATAAAAAGTTATCCATGATGGAGAATAAGAAGCAAAACTGTCATTATTTGCGGATGAAATCATATTCTATAGTGAAAACTCTAGGTTTAAATCGGTTAAAAGCAATGAACAAGCCAGGTGTGGTGGTACACGCTTGTAACCCCAGTGCTTGGGAGCCCAAGGCAGGAGCATCCAGGATTCAGGGCAGCCGGAGCTACACAGTGAGGCCCTATCTCCAACCACCGAGAAGTCAGAAACTAATAAACAAGTTTGACACGATTAGAAGATATCTGATCAACATAAAAATTGTTTTTCTGTGTATTTTCAATGAACAACCCAAAAAATGAAATTTACAATTCCATTTATAAAAGCATCAAGAAGAATGAACTACTTTTGAATAAACTTAACAAGACACATGAAAAACATAAAAAAAACTTATACTCTGAAAACAACAAAACATTGTTGGGCAAAATTATAGGACATTTACATGAGTAAATGGAAAATATCTGCCATTCATGGATTAGAAAACATTAACGCTTAAGGGAGTATTTCCCAAACTGATCTGCATATTCAAACCAGTATTTACCTGGTTCTTGGTTGAATTCTGTGTAGAAATTGATTCTAAAATTCACATGAAATTTCACAAGACCCAGAAGGATCAAAATAATCTTGAGAAAGGAGAGAAAATTAGACTTCCAAATTTAAAAACTTACTGCAAAGCAACAGTATTCTAGACAGTGTGTTAGTACCATAAGATAAACACATGAAATATCATTGATAATCTAAAAATAAACGCAGGAATGGCCTATGGGCAATTTTCATTTTGGACAAGATCATGGGGGAATGGATTTTGGGACATGAATCATCTTTTCAACAAAATGAAGCTAAAATGGCTGGATAATCACTTGCAAAGGAATGAAGTCAGATCCTTACCTCACACTATATACACGCCCCCAAGGGGATCAAAGACGCCAAAGTGAAAGCACAAACTATTCAACTCTCAAAAAAAAAAGAGCCTAAGTCTTCATGACCTTGAATTTGGCAAAACATTCTTAGATATGACACCAAAAGGGCAAGCAACATAGTAAAAATTATATGCATTCTATTTTTGTCAATACACACATTAGTATCAGAGGATCTACCAGCACACATAGGGAGAAAATATTTGCAAATAATACACTTGGTAAAAAAAAAAAAGTTAAATCCAGTATATGTAATGAATTCTTTCAACTCAATAATAGAGGGACAAATTGCTCAATTAATAACTGGACAAATGATATGAATGGCCCATAAGCACACAAAGATGGTTAACATCATTAGTTATTAGAAAAACAAAAATCAAAACCACAATAAGCTAGCATTTCATATTCACTAGGATGGCTGGAATCCAAATGCCAGACAACAATAAATGCTGATGAAGAAATTAAAACTTTCACATACTGTGGGTAGGAGTTTGAAATGATTTGGTTACCTTAGAAAATGGTGTAGCTGGTCCTCAAAAGCCTAAACATAGAGTTAGCAGGTGACTCAGAAATTCTCTCCCAAGTAAACACCCAAAGAAATAAAATACATCCACATTCTTTATAACTTCTTGATAAATGTTTACAGCAACATTATTTATAATAGCCACAAAGCAGATACAAACAAAATGTCCATCAGTGCACAGACAGATGAACAAAATGTGGTATATGCATATATGGTGGAATATTACTCTGCCATAAAAGGGATAGCATACCCCAAAAATACTACAACATGGATGAATTTTCAAAACAGGATGCTAAGTGAAAAAGTCAGGTCATCTATTACATGAGTTTATTCATATGAACATTCAGAACAGGGAAAGCTACAGAAGTAAACACTAGACCAATGGTTTCTTGGGCTTATTCACAGGATGGGGTACAAAGATGTAATAACTAATGGATACAGAAGGGTTTTTGTTTTGTTTCACAAAGGTGCTGACTCAATTTTTCCATCTGTAATCTGGGCACAACTCAGCTCTTATCCTCAGTCCCTGGACCTGGTGCTAAAAGGGTAGAGGATATGCATACCTGTTTGGGATTCAGGGGTGTCAGAGCACTGCTCTCACAGCATGGTTTGGGGTACACCCCAAGAACCCTATCAGCTTGGGCTTCTGTTTTGGGGCTTCCCTCCCAGGAAGCAGAGCCCAGGGCTCATTAGTACCTGTGCCTGATGTTCCCAACTGCATTGCACAGGCTCCGGGTTCTTTTTTCTGGAGAGGCGATGATGGATGATGGAAGGTGCCTGGCAGCACTTTACAACAGGCGACAAATCATCCCTAATTCCTCCTGCTTCATTAGTGTGACATTAATCCTGACAGGCTCATCTGGGGGACAAGGTGAGAGCTTAGGAACAGCCAGTCCCCAAACATTGGAACTGCTGAGTCTCATTCTAGAAGATTGGAGAGGGGGGCCTTTGCAAAAGCCCCACGGGAAATCCAGATAACTGGCTTTGTCAGGTGCTGGAGATATGACAGGGCACAGGGTAATGGCTCAGTGTCCCACGGAGGAGCAGATACCCTGGGTGGGGGTGCGGGAGGAAGCCTGGCTGTGACACAGCTGTGGGGCTCTGGGGACAGAAGCCGGCTTACTGCGGCCTCTGCCACGATGCCTGGGACCCTGACACCGTTGCCTCTCTGGTGTGTGCAGGGTCTCTTGTTATTCACAGGGCGCCTCGCTTGGAGCAGGAGCCAGGCACCCTGCAGGAAATACGGGCCTCGGAGCCCATGAGTCGACTGGGTGAAGGGCCTTGTTCTTGTGACCTTACTTGCTTGATCTTAAAATGAAAGGGGGCTCAGTTAAGAGCGGGCACCGGGCAAGTGATATAAATGAGTGGAATGGAGAGAAAATGCAGGCTGGGTCTAAAGGATCTCTTTCATTCTTTTATTTTCATTTATTTTCTATGTTTTCTTCCCCCCATTCTTTTTTTTTTTTTTTTTTTTTTTTTGGCCCTCCAGGCGCTGAGACCTGAACCCATGGCCTTGGAACTGAACTACATCCAACTTCCAATCCTCCTGCCTCAGCTTTCCAGAGTTCTGGCATTATAGGTGTGCACCATTATGTTAGGCTAGAGTTTTTACTAAAATTGACAACAACCACTAACACCATGTGGGTCAAATCGGGGCGTCCACAATGTGGACCATGCATACCAATGCTATGAGCAAACGGTACCCCCTGCCAACCATTCCCAAGATTCCTTGAAGCTTCTAGACCTGTCAGTCTTAAAAGCAATCTGGGGACAAGCCTCTCCCACAGTATGTAAGCCTCACCACAGGGTCACTCACACCCTCTGCCTCAAGCTTGCGGCCGAGCTGTGCACACACTATACCCAGCCCTTCTCTCCAGTCACAAACCCATCCAGCCCCGCCCTCCAGTTCCAAGGGGAAGAGCACCAGGTCCCATTGCCCTCCTAAAGTTCCCCAAGTGGCCTTTCCTTTGTTTATTGTCACTCAGTGCCTGCAACATGGCTCCCTGGACATCCTCACCACTGCAAACTTTTAATCTGTCTCTTGTGGACCTCTGGTGACTTGAAAGCAGGGATGCACCCTAAGTGGTGGGAATGTCACGGAGGCCCAGAGTCCCACTGACACTGTGGCAAGGAAGGACCCAATCCCAGTCCAGTGGCTGCCCTAGGGCTGACACGGGTCCATGCACCCATTCACCGTGCTCCCTTCACCCTCAGAATAACCCCACACATCCATTTCTTTACCCACTTTACGGATGAGGACTCTGGGGTCCTGAGAGAACCTAAGACAGGGGCTCCAAAAATATTGAATCAATATTTGCATCTACTTTTTAAAAGAACAAAGCAGCCATAATCTCTTCCCTGCTAGAGTAAAGAGAGGAATGAGAATGCAGGATGGCCAGAGTCATTGATACCCAGTTTAAGGGGAACATACAGTTAACAAGTTGTGACAGGAAAAAAGTAGGAATGGAAACAGGAGCATCTCTTTAGCGTCCCTTCTCCCCACAACATCACAACATTGTGGCATCTCTAAGATTAAGACAGGAGACAGCCCTTGGCCTCTAATTGCTCTCAGTCAAAGACTATAGCTAACATGTTATTAAATATGTAAATAATATGAAAGCCAGAAGAGAATTAATATTTCATATATAATGAAGTTAAGATGAATTCTCCTGTGTCTAATTTTCTGTTTTTAAATACATAATGCACTGTGGAGTCCAAAGTGATTCATGATATCTTATATTGGTTAAAGACATTCGGGGCTTCTTCGAAGCAGCCTCCTAAATGATTAACCTGAATATTATTATTACAAATAGGATTTGTTTTTTAAAAAATTAATTCTGTAGTTAATCAGAATGAAAAGCATGGAGTTCTTTGCTGGTGGGCCAATTTTAAATAGCGAATAGGAACTGAGATACTGATGGTAAATCCTAAAGCGTACAGGGACCTGGAAAGTGAATGACCACAGTAGCATGGGTGGACAACAGGATAAGGTGGGAACTACAGTAAACTATGAAAACATGCACCCATCTAGAGTGACAGTCACAGCGACCCTTCTGAAGCAGGAACCAGAAATTTCAATTTCTGTATGAGAAATTTACCTGTAAGTAAAGTTGGTTTCTCACTCAAATAATGAATTAAAATCATGGATTAAAAAGAAGATAGTCTGTAGTCTGTAACAGTTTTCCACTGTATTTGGGTTCTTTAGAGGAACAAAATCAAAATAAAACATATGTATAATTATGTAAGATTTCTTGGGTAGGTTTATAGGACGGGGTAAAAGAATTCAAAATGGCCGACAATGCACTGGAGAGCAAGATTATCCAGGAATAAAGGTCAAAGGTCAAAGGTCAAAGGCCTGGAAGCTCACTGTACAGAGACTGTTTTAAATGTTCACTGAAAGGCTGAAAAATCTGCATTGGAAGGACTGAAACTAAAGACAATGGCAAAGACAAGAGCTCTTCTGAAAAAGGAAAACACTTCCTTCTTTCGAGTTTTATTCCGTCCACGCTATGAGCCTATTGGTTGGTGCTACCTTCATCTAAGGTGTCTTCCCCTCTCCATTTGTTGGCCTACACGTCAATCATCCATAAACACACTCAATTTGCAAATCAGCTAGAAGGGTCTTACTCTAGTCAAGTTGACATATTACAATAACAATAGCCACCTGCAGATGACACATATGACTTGAGAGAAAGTTGCTGCCAAAACCAGGTCCTTCCATCTCTGAGAGGGTGGGGACAGTCCAATCTCATATCAACCAAATGATATAGAAAATCTGATTAGTCAACCTTCACCCAGGGCAATTTGGCAAGATGTAAAAAATACAAATCTTTCAACCCAGCAATCCTACGTCTAAGAATTTATCCTAGAGAAATAATTAAGAACTAGAGAAACAAATTGCTTTAATGATGTTCTCCATAGCACTGTTTATAATGGCAAAAGATAAAAAATAGAAACAAACTTAAGATCCAACAATCGTGCATGATTACTGAATTATATTGTGGTACATCTAAAAACAAAATTTTGCAGCCTTTGACAAATATGAATAGGTAGCCATAAATAAATTTTAGGAACGTGAGTGCAATATATCCACAGTATAATCATGGCATTGTTTTTAAAAATGAGCATATATTTAGGTGCCCAGATGAAGGTGGGAAGGTAACATACAAAGTTATCAGCAATTCTCTCTGAGTGG
Organism: Cavia porcellus; assembly: GCF_034190915.1. Lineage (NCBI taxonomy): Eukaryota > Metazoa > Chordata > Mammalia > Rodentia > Caviidae > Cavia > Cavia porcellus. The sequence goes on along the minus strand of NW_026947511.1, from coordinate 35,439,847 downwards.
GTGGTAAAATTTCTGGACAAACTCCATCTTTTTCTCTTTATCTATATTTTATGAATGACTAAACATGAAAATTTAACGTTTCAATATAAAATCAGTAGAGGAAAGAAATGCCACATGACATGGTACCATGGGAAAACTCTAGCCTTTGGCAGGTCACCAAAGCAAATGTGATTCTTTTCTTCCTTAGCCCTCCTCGGACATTGCTGTGTGCATCTGGGGAATGAATGAGTGGGCTACATAATTCCCACCATCCCTCTATGTTTGGAGACAACAGTAAAAGAGACCTTGAGTGCATGACACCTCACCTGTCTATTCATTCACAAGAATTGGTTGGCTGCCAGATGCATCCATTGTGCCAATCATTGAGCTGGGTGAGGAACTGATACTGTCCCCCAAAACTGTCTACATGAGAAGCGGGCTGGGGTCTTCAGAAAAACAGTGTCCTCTCTTCCCTGTATTGTGCATTTATGTGCACATTTACTGTAGAAGTTGATCAGAGAAGAGTTTCTACAAGAAATGGTTCCAACCAGTCATGGAAAAGGCAAAGAAAGGTATTCCAGAGAAAATAGAACATGCATAAGGCATGGAGTTGATCTTGGGGTGTAAGGCTGGAGGAGAAGAGACTAGGGAAGAGCCGGGGCATCCGTCCCCAGGTGCCATGCGCTCCCTTGATGAGTGATGTTAAACCTGATGAAGGATCTTGAAAGTCAGGAAGATGAGAGAATTCATAGGACCAGATTTTTTAAATCCCTGTGATAGCAAGAAAATGTATGGGAAGAACAAGGTAAGGTACCAAAGAGCCTAGAGATGGTGGCAGTGGTTGTGGAGAGGTAATTAATACATTAAAAGAAGACTTACTAGAGCAAAAACAAAAGTGGAAAAAAAGTCACATTCAGGTTTAGGAGCTTGTGGGCCACCTGTGGTGATATGTCCACTAGGCAAAAGGGTGAAGGTAACCAAAATTCTCAGTAGAGGTCTAGATTTGGAATCTGTGAAAGGCCAGGCTTCAGGAGATGCTCACAGTGGTAATACGGTAAACATGAGCTGTGTATGGACACCAAGTTGTCAGGTGAAAAAAGAAGAGGAATTAACAATGAAGAGGCTAAGGTAAGGGATGCACAGAGGCAGAAGGAGTATGGTGGCACAGAAGCCAAGAGAACATTCTAGAACATTCTAGCAAATAGAAATGACCAGCAATGTGGAAAGCTTATGCAAGGTTTTAGGAGATAAAGTCTACCATGACATGGGGAATAAAGAAATAGGGCTCCTAGGGAGGAAAGAGGAATCCCACAATAAGATAGGGGTGTATGGAGGTGGTGGCTGGGTAAGGCACCTGCAGGGCTTCTAGAATGCCTGACTAACTCCCACTCTGTGACAGTGCTCTCCAAAAACTCGCATGCCTGTGCCCTGCACCTGGCCACCGCAGAAGACACAGCTCAGGAAGGCATTCACACAGCTGCAGTCAGGGCCATGGGAGGAGCAGGGCTGTGCTTCTGTTGTCCAGCAGCTGGAGCGAATGCTCAGGATAGAGTCCCAGCCAAGCTAAGAGCACAGGTGGCTGAGCAGACAGCCTTCTTGGAGCAGAACTGCATATAGGGGAGGATGCCTGACTGTGTGCCAAGGAAAAGTAAAGGCAGAAACCTGGGGGCCCCAAACGGGACAACTGTCAGACCAACCCTCAGCTGTGGATGGTCTGAGCTGTCCCCCAAGTTGTGTTAGAAAGTTTGCCCCCAACTTCGTACATGAACAGTATTGGAGATAGGGCTCAACTATGGCCATTCAGAGGCCAAAATGAAGCCCTGGCCCTCAAGGTAGCTAGCAGGTAAGATTCCAAGCTCTCTACCTTCCAGATCCTACAAGGACTGTCCCTCTGTCCCCCTGTGTGCTTGGATGGAGCCATGGCCCAGTATGACCAATGAGCTATCAGCAGAAATGGTGTGTGTGACTTACTGTCAAACCATGTAACCTCTAGTAGGAGACCCAGCAGACCTCCCTTTCATCTGCCTAGGTGACCAGTGATGCCTGGCCTGGTGGCAGCCATGTCCAGAGCCAGGGTAAGAAGCGGAGCCCCCAGTGGGCATACAGAGTAAGCAGGGACTGCACATTTGCTGCCTTGAGCAAGCAAATCTAGAGTCTAGAAGCTGGTGAATACACAAACCCAGCCCACCCTGTAGATACAGTCAGCTCCAGGCAGCCCTGGGCAGGGGTATCACGTTGGAGGCCAGCATCCTCCCCGCAAACAGAAACCTGGGAAGGAAAGCAGTAGCCAGCTGCCCCAACAGCTCAGGGAAGACACGAAAAGAAATATGGGGCCCAGCGTAGGGACCTCTTGGCCAATCAGTGGGCATTTAGGTGCACAGCCTGTCTGGACAAGATACCGTGCCTCAGAGCAGTCTTCCTGGGACCTGCAGTATTCTGACAGCAATGCCATTTGCCCTCACGCCTGAGGGTTCCACAGGAGAGGACATCACTGTCCTTTTCACCCCTCCCACATTCCCAGGCAGCCCTTGGGGCAGTGGCTGCAGGTGGCCCTGCCCTGAGAATCCAGCCCAGTTTGGCAGGGCTGGGTGGAGCTGCCTCCAATTTGTCCACAGAGGTTCCTTCAGGCTTTGGGACAGCCATGAGGTCCACTGTTGCCACTTGCCATCTCTCAAGCATTCCTCTAACTCTGACCCTTCATTGGAACCATCCAGACTGAGTTCTGTTCCCTGCCAGAGCCCTGAATTCACACCGAGGCCTCTGATGCAGGCCTCCACACTCCCTGGCCCTGTGTCCTCTCTCAGTACCTTGGTGGTACCCACCTTTCCATATCTAAGTATCCCCAAGACTTCACCCAGTGCCTGGGACACAGCATAGGTCCCCCACTGTCCCCATCTGGCTCAAGGGCCTTCTCACTGCCTCCCTGGCTGAGGCCTAGACTCACAGTACCCAGGGCACTTTCTCCACCCTGGCTGACCCAGCATTGCAAGACCCCAGGGCACAGCCTTACAGGAAGGCACAGCCTTATGGGAGGGCTCAGCCTTACTGGAAGCCTCAGGGTCAAGGCAGCCCAGGCCCAAGGAGGCCAGGCCTGTTCCTGTCTGGCTTCCTTTGTTTTGCTGTGGTTTCTGGCATGGCAGGTGCGTCAGAGCTTTGTCATCCTTAAACCAACAATACATGTGAGTGACAACCCCCAGTGACCATCAATTACCTCAGGCCTGTCACCTTTGAAAGCTTGTCAGTTGCCACTGGGTGTTCGCTCCCACCACCTGCACCCAGCAGCTGTGCAAACACGAGTGACCAGAGCTCACGGGGTCAGCCGGCGGTGACTTGACTCCAACAACCACAAGAAAGCAGGTCATGACAGCTTAGGGGAAACAGTTTGCTCATTTCCTTAGTGCTACAAGCAACCCAAAAAGCTGGGCTTGTCCTTAAAAGGCTTCATAGATGGAGCAGGAGCCAATTCAGACCCGGACTCAGGGTGCAGGTGTGTTGCTGCATCCGTGTGGGCCTTGGAGGGTCACTATACGTCTCTTACATCAGTACATACCCTAATTCTAAGTGGGTCCCTTGATAAATTCTGGGTAGGCTTGAACGTGGACCATGCACTGCTGCCAGGTGGCTCAGGCCTGCACCAGGGTCACAGAGGGCCTCATGCCTGGCACAGCAATCATCTAGTCCCAGCGTTCAGACAACAGAGCACAGCTCTGGCATGCAGGGGACAGCAATGCATCCCAAAGGTGCCTCAGCCCACATCACCCTTGCATGCAGAACAGAATCCCACAAACCGGCCCCAGCACGCGCGTGCATGCACGCACACACACACACACACACACACCCTCAGGCCTTCCTGACCCTACACAGGGCTGCCCTGCTGCTCTGCTTCTGATGCCCTGCTCTCCCTGGGGAAGCACCATGTGTGTGCTCATTCCCTTGCCTGCTTGCTCCCGCACCATGGACCCATGTGGGCCATAGATCTGTTCCGTGTGCCTCAGTATCCCCCCTACTTCATCCAGTGCCCAGCACATGGCACAGCCCCAGTAAGTACGTGCCACTGATGAGTGGTGAGGCCGCCCTGCGGAGGCTTCTAACCATAGAGGAGAAAAGTCAAAGTCCAGAGGGGCTGCTCCCTGTCCCCCACCGCGAGAGGGCGGGGCCTCCATAGGGAAGCTCAGAAACACGCCAGCTAGGGAATCTCTCCGCCTGTAGCCTTCCTCCCTCCTCCTTCCTCCCCTCCCTCCTCCTCTGTCTTCTCCACCTTTCCCCTTCCCTCCCTCTCCCTCCTCCTCCTTCTTCTCTCTCCCTCTGTCCCTCTTCCTTACTTCCTCCTCTATGTCCGCCTCGTCCGCCTCCTCCTCTTCCTCTTCCTCCCTCCCCTCTGCTCCTGTCTGCTCTCCTTCTCTTCCCCATCCTTCTCCTTCTCCTCTTCACCCCTCCTCCTCCTTCCCTCCTCCTCTTCTTCCTCTCTCTTTTCCCCCTCTTATTCCCCCTCTTCCTCCTCCTGTTTCCCCCTTTGCCTCCCCTTCCTCCTCTCCCCTCCTCCTCCTCCTCTCTAATCTTCCCCTCCTCCTCCTCCCCCCTCCTCTCTCTCCCTCCACTTCCCCTCCCCTTCCTCCCCCTGCTCCCTCTCCTCCCACTCTTCCTCCTCCTCTCGCTTCCCTTCCATCTCCTCCTCCTAAAGGCGTGGAAGAGTAACCTGAACACATGGACCCCATCAGCCTTTCCTGTGCTCTTTCCCACAAGTCACAGGCCTCCACTATGTTCTCTGCGTGTTCCACCTCAGTCCACGCCCCACCTGAGGTCCCCCTAAACAAAAGATCCTCTAGGATAGCTGCCACCACCACGCCTCAAGTTGGCCTGCCCTGTATTTGGCCTGGTCTCCCTTTTCCAGAAGGTGGGTTACCCGGTGAGGATTCTCCAGCTCCAAAGCCTGGAGTTGGCAGCAGCTCTGGTCCCAGCAGAGTGGGAAGAGCCTGTAGCCCATGCACAGGACACATAAGAGCTGCATTGTGATGTGATCTGCCAGAGTCCTCGGCAGATTCTGTGATAGTACCACCTGCTCCACATCAGCGGAGCCTACACCCCAGTGACTCAGATATTTGCGCCTGCCTCTAGTTGAAAAAACCCCACCAGGAGAGAAAGGATGAACTCAATGCCCTCCTCAGCCCAAACTGGAGATGCCAGGTGCAGGCAGGGCAAAATTCAGGATTCCTACAGGAAGGGCCTGCACCGGTCCCCTGGGGACAGAGTCCACCTACAAGGGTGAGCATGGAAGGGAAATGACAGCGTGGGGCCCTGAGCTAGAAAGTGCTACTGCAGTGTGAGCTCCGGCCACCTCCCTCCAACAACAGAGCAGCCCTGGTGAGACCCAGACCAGGCCAGCATGAGTCTCCTGGTCCATCAGGATGACAGGATGACAGTGGTGAGCACTGGGTGGAGTTTACCCCTTGGTGCTGCAGGACAAAGCAGAGGGCCCTCAGCAAGAAGGCAGCACCCACTTCTCTGCCTGCTCCTCTGGGCTGATGCCAGGGTCTGTCCGTCTGCCAAATGGCCCCACTTTTCCGTGCTGGGAAGTTTGCCCAGCATCTTTCTTCCGGTAAACAAGGTTGACTGCTGAATTTAAGAATCAAAAATCCAAGGAAACGATAAACAAAAGAATCAAGATTGTGGCCAGTTTTTAAGCAAACGGAATCAGCCCTCGCATCCTGGCCTCTGCTGTTTGCCTCCTGCCTGACATTTGCAGCCCTGCTCTCTGGCCCTGATGCATGTGGGTGTTACTGGAAAACCTGGGCTGTTGGGGGGAAATCCCAGCCCTCCCCAGCGGCACCCCTGTGGGGCAGGCAGATGAGGAAGAGTTTCAGGCAGGCATCATGGAAATGTCACTTCCACCAGCCCGGCCCCCATCTCGCTGGCAACACCAGAAAGTCCTTTCTTTCTGATGCTGTCTAAAAAGGGAGGCCAGCCCTGGAACTTCTCAATCAACGACAATTCCCACTGCTCTGGTTTTGTTTTATTTCCTCTTGTGCACTCGCTCCCAGCATTAGTAATAACTGGCCTGGATGCCCGGGTGAGTCACGCCCGCTGGGGGCCCATTAGCTCGCCCACATGTAACCCATTAACTCTTCCAAGTCAGCCGTCTCCCCTCTTCATGAAGCAAAGCCTAGTGTCCTCCCTTGGGCCTCCTGCAGCCATGCATGGTCACCTCACGTCCTTCACCTCCTGCCAAACCTGGTTCCAGGTCTTGTCACCTCCTCTTGAATTGATCCCCACTTCTCAACACGTCTCCCTGTCCCTGAGACCATCTGTCTGTCTATGCCCTCCCTAGCTGTTGACACACTGACTTCCTAAAACCAGATCTATTTGCATTACAACTTAGCTCAAAACCCTTTCACGGCTTCCCATTGCCCAGAAAGACAATTTTGATGTTTCATTTGCACCTAAGACCCACACTTTTTTGGACCACTTCTCCTGTAGGAGCCCTTTCTGGGACCTAAAATACCTTATGCATACCTGCCATCAGTCCCCTCACTGCTGCTGGTTGCCCCATTGTGAAATAAAAGACCCAATCAGATTGGGACAACTGAAATAAACAGACACTTTACAGAAGCAGAAGGAAAAAGGGCCAGTAAATACCTGAAGAAATGCTCAGTGTCACTGGACAGCAGAGAAATCCAAATTAAAACATCTTAACCTAGAATGAATGGCCATCATCAAGAAATCAAATAATAACAAAGACTGGAGGAGCTGTGAAAAAAGGAAACACTTCTACACTTTTAGTGGGGATGTAAACTAGTACGTCCACTATGGGAATCAGTGTGGAGATGCCTCGCAAAAGCTAAAACTAGAAATTCCACTTGATCCAGCTGTTCCTCTTTCCTAGGTATCTTCCCAAAAGGGTTAAGGTCATCATATTACAGTATTGTTGTAGTCAGGGTTTACAAGGGACTAGATTTAACACAGGACATAAATAGGATTATTTTACAACATTCACCCAAAAAGTCAAATTCAGAAGAGTGCAGATCTGCCCACATACTAGAGATCCAAAGAATCCAGCTGAGACTTTGGATCCCACAGCAATGTCCTGCACAAGTCCAGCTGATGACTTAGCGCCCATGACAACGTCTCCTGCAACTCTGTATCAAGAATCTGCATCAGCCAGAATTTAGCTCAACGGTATAAACTCCTGCCTGGCAAGCACAAGGTCATGAATTCGATCCCCCTGCAAAAACAAACAAATAAGTATCTGCACCAGAAAGGCCCAAAGGCCAGTGGTGGAAGCTAGAAAGTCTACCAGTGGGATGAAGGGTCTGTGCCAGCAGCTGAGGGGTCTGCACTGGAGCCAGGAAGTGATGCTCAAGGTAAGGACCAGAGACCCCCACAGAGAACCACAGCCATCCTCAGGGACAGAAAGGACCTGAGCTCCTCCAACAACAAGAACAGCCGAATTCATATCAGGAAAACCAGTATGACAAGCTTTTCCAGGAGAATCAACAGCACACCATCTTCTCCTCCAGTTCTTTCATGCTGTTGGCAATAATCCTCAGGTGGGCCGTCCACACACTGATTCAATTCAGCTGTGTGTTACAAATTGACTATTCGTTAATCCACCACAAGTATCCATGCACACCTATGTTTACAGCAGAATGATTCATCATAGCTAAATACTGGAAGCAGCCTATATGGCCATCAGCAGATGAATAAATAGAGAAAATGCAGTATTTACACACAACAAAGTATTACTCCGCCACAAAGAAAAATTCAAGTCACTTACAGGAAAATGCATATACCACAAGATTTAAATGTGAAATGAAACAAACCAGGCATCTAAAGTATAAATAAAGAGCAAAATAAAAGACAGCTAATAGGTAGAGAGCTCTTCCTTAAATGGGAAGGGGATCAAGAGATGAAGGGATGAGAAGAGAATGACAAAGGAATTAAGATGCCTTATGTGTATGTATCATCTCCAGAAATGTGTACTGCAAACATGCACTAATAAAATACAAATATGCATATACACATACATACATTACACATACTCTCTTAACTGGTTAAGACCCAGCCGTGTGCCCAAGCCTTGTTCCCACCACATCTGTTCCTTAAAGCCTCACCTGTCACCCTTGTGCATTTGCATCGTTTCCATCACTGGCAGCAAGCAGCCAGTTCCATCCCAGCTTCCTGGAGCCACTTTTTAAAGGCTTGATGGCCATGCTAAGAGAATTCAGTACCTAACCCTGGAGATGATAAGCCACAGAACAGCCACAGAAGGGCTGAGTATGTAGCCACTGAAATTAAGAGGTGGAAGAAAGAACTGCTATGAAATATGTTGATTATATAGTAACCTAGGAGAAAAAAAGATTATGTAACAAGACACCTGCAAAGATGAAACACATGTGTAGGAAAAGAGCCTGAGAGATGCTACCCTAAATGCTGACCAAGGCTTTGTTGAAAATCTGACCAGTAGTAATATGAATAATGGTCATGTTCTTCTTTTTTCTTTTTTTCAGTAGCTCATACATATAATTGTGTAATAAATAAAATGTTTACTTTAAAATATTGACTGATTATATATTTTGTAGTACTTTGGAACCAAGAGGTGAGTTCTTTGGGCCCTTTTTGTACCCTGCACAGAACTGACTATTCAGAGAGTAGATAGCACTGAGGTCTGGGGGCAGAGGAAGAGGACAAGGTCAGGCCTTTAGTATCAAATCCCTTGGATATTAAGGGTGGTAACAGGGACATGGGCAGAGGTGACTTGTCTAAGGTCACCTGGCTAGTTGGGGATACAGCCAGGATTGATGCCAACATCTGCTTCTTATACCTGTCAATGCATTAATAAGACAGCTAGAGTCATACTTGACACAGAAAACCAATCTTTCAAAAGCACAGCCACAGTGAGCCAATTCTGATTCTTTCGTGAATGGATTTGAATGTGACCAGAACCGCATGGGCTACATCACGCTGGAAGGCTGATGAGTCCCACAATTCACGTGGGACTCAAAGAGGCTCTTGCTTAGGTGGTTACTGAGCCATCAACCAAGCAGTGTCAAGGACAGGCACAGGATTAAGATGTATCAGGGTGACAGGGTCTCTGAGTGCCACCCTGTCCTCAGGAGGTGAGAATAAAGTTCAGTGGTCTATGCAGCTTATAAGAAGAAAGGAGCTTGGCCATGACGTGCCCTCTGCACAGCTGGGCTGGTGAAGGGGCCAGGTCAGCATTCTAGAGTCCCCCAGCACCCATCAGAAGGGTCGCACTGCCACCCCATTGTCAGGTACCCTGCCCTCTGCCTCCCTGTGTCAGTCACAGCAGTCACAAAACATCAAGTGAGTGAGACCATCAAGTGGACTCTGCTGCTGGCAATTTGGGGGCAGAAAAAGGAAAACAATCAAATACCCTTTCTCCTTGAGATTGCCTGTTATGGTTGATACATTGTGTCAACCTGAGAAGCCTGAAGTTCAACTAACTCAGCAGCTCCACATCCTAGGGTGTAGAGGACTAGCACTTAATACTCTAGGTTGTTGTTCATTGGGTCAACTTGAAAACTTTAGAAGTTTAACTAAAAGGGACTCAGCAGGGAGCCAGGTCCTTACTTTATAAACACCCTCAGCCTGTGTGACAGGCAGGCACAGAGCGCTACACCCACCCTGGGAGGATGGTAGCCTGCTTACAGTATGTGGGAGAGGAAGAGGCTTGAACTTCCCCCACTTTTGCTGTCTTCTGTTACCTGAATGGTTAGTCCTCGGCCATGTGCCACCCTTCCTTGAAGCCAGCTGATTATGGGCTGAAACCTCTACAAACTGTGAGCTAAACAAACCTCTCCTCCTTTAACAAGGCATTGGGTATTTTGTCTCAGCAACCAGAGAAAAGTAACTAACGCACGGGGCAATCCCAAAATAAAACTGCAAGTCCTGGGAAGAAGCATACTTCTTGCCAAAGGAAATGTGTAAGAAGAGGCCAATAGTTCCCTAAAAGCATAGGAATACGAAGCGTGGGACAGCAGTTGAGGGGCTGAGCAGAGGCCTCTGGAGTCCCATCTGGTTCCTGAGTCTGTTCGCCATGAGGAAGGCACCTTGCCCTGGTACACAGCTCTTTGCTTCTGTTTCGAACCTACCGTGGCTTTCATCACCCTTAGCCAAAAACCGCTTTTCCCTGCACCAGTGATAATGTCAGTATTATTTCCAACCATTCTCCTTCTTATTTGCTGTGCTCTGTGCTATCTATCCTTCTCCTGATCTCAGTCTTTCTGTGACAGTCAGGACAGTTGGGTAGTACCCCATGTTATGCCACCCAGACACCCCAGAGCATGCTTTACTAATCCCCTAGGTGGCTCCCAAGCCAACCAAGTTGCCACAGTCAAGTTGAACCCCCAAAGACATGTGCCTTCCTTATGTACTTTCTGATGTCACCTGGCTGGTGACAGAGATCTAGGCTTGCTCCCCGTAGCAGTGCTGCTGTTGCTACCTGTGGTTTCCAGGCTGGCCATGGTGGTATATTCATTAGCCCCAGAATGGATATTCTCATTTGTGCTCTCAGTTTGTTGGCTAGAACTAGTGTTGTGCCCTAAATGCAAAGGCAGGAGAGGCTAGGCTGCAGAGGGAAGCACGTGGTATTTAATGGGCACTTGACATCTCTGCTGTATTTGCCTGTTTCTGCAGGGCTCTGAGTAGTGACTTTGCATATTTCAAGCATAAAAGAAATTTATTAAAAGCTTCCCAGAACTTGGAGGTCCTGCAGCAAGAAATAACTAGCCTGGCCATGCTATGGGATGCCTCTGAGATAGTGCTGCTGGGCATGGGCACAGTGACTGTCCCTGCCAACAGTACTGGCTTTGGACACAGACTCTGCTATGAGCACAGCTGCCCTTAATGCGAGACATGGCTATAGCAATAGGCTCCCTCTGTCTGTCTTCAACCTGCACAGCTCCAGATTGTGTGTCACCACTGACTCAGTGTTTTGATTAATTTTCTCTCATTGCTGGCACAAGGGAGGTTTCAGTCCATAATCAGCTGGCTTCAAGGCAGGATGGCATGGCACAGGGGCAACACTTTAAACCAGCAGAAGACAGCAAAAAGGGAGAAGATCAAGCCTCTTCTCCTCCCATATCTTGTTGCAAAAGCAACAAGAGCCAAAAAGGGAAAACAGCAAAGCTCTTCTCCTCCCTTATTTCGTATGCAGGCTATCCCCCCTAGGGCTGGGTCCTTTACACCCCACCATTTCCCTGTTCTCCTCTTGCACAGACTGAGGATGTTTACAAAGTGAGGACTCCAGCCCCCTGCTTAATTAATTAAAATTCTAACCATCTCAATTTGACACAATGAATCAACCATCACAACATCCTAGAGCATAAGCAGTGACCCAAGGGCATGTTCCCTACACCCTAGGATGTAGAACTGCTGAGTTATTTAGTTAAGCTTCTAAACTTCTCAAGTTGACACAGTGTATCAACTGTTACACACTGCAGTTTTTTTTTTCCTGAAACCTCTATCTAATATCAACCCCAGCAAGCCTGAAGATGATTCCTGTATTCCAGAAGCTCATAGGGATCTGTCTGCCATGGGAACCCCCTCTGCACACACAGCCCTCTACATCCATTCCCACAGAGTTGGATTGTGAAAGCAGACTGCTGTATGGGTATACAGAGGCAGGATCTCTGCCAGCTCGGGTCATGCCAGGAATGCATTCCCAGGACCCCTCACCTTCATCACCTTCCTCATGTGTGCCCTGGGAGGAACAAGGGGACATTTGCATCTCGGGCCTGCTGCCTGCTCTGGCCATGTCCTCTGCCTAACCTTCAGCTCCATGAGCTGATGCAGCAGGAATTTATTTACAAGCTCATTATCCCAGTGACTCACGTCCCGTCTGAGTTGGGGTATAACAAGGGGCTAAAGAGCAGACCTTCAGGCAACTGGGGCGGACCCGGGCCAGGACAGGCAGGGCCTCTCCACTCTAAGAGGGCAGATGGAAGCAAAGGAGAAGAGGTGCCAGCCCGAGAGTTTGTTCTGACTCCAGCAATTTTAGGGTTTTCTAAACCCTGGCCTCAGTCCAGCACAGAGGCCTCAAATGGAAGCTTTGGCTGAGAATGCATTCTTGATTTCTAAGTCCCAAAATGTTGCAGAGAACTACACATGGGAGAGAAGCACTAGAAACATCCTTCGGATTTCTGTCCCAGTAGTAGGCCCTGACCCCATCGCCCCTACTCTCTAAGCTTCTAATTGGGAGGTTTTACACAAAGGCAGGTAATGATTATCTCATTTAAATTCCTCTTACAACTCTTAATTTCTTTGTTCGGAGCATGTGAATTTAGCCTCGTCCATTTGAGAGAAGGGGTCAAGACTCTGAGAGCTGGCCCAAGTGAGTGAGCCGGCCCAGGACTTCAACCCAGATCCTTCATCCCAAAGCCACTGCTCCATCCAAACCTTGGTACAGTGATCCAAAGGAGAGGCATTCAAAGAGCACCAGTGTGTGCCTGAAACCTCTGATCTTGTCAACACTATCCATCCAATAGATACAGAACTATGAAAAAATTAATTTATACACTAGGCATAGTAAGAGATTAGCAACAATAATTAATAAGATACAATGATTATTAGTAAAATACACTGTAACAAAAATTATGTGACTATGCTCTCTTTCCTCTCTCTGTCTCTCTCTCTTTCTCTGTCTCTCAACAACCTATTGTATTGTACTTGAACACAAGCTCTGTGATACTACCTGATAATTGAATTATCTATCTGATATCTGAGATGGCCACTAAATGACTAATGGGCACGTGGTGTGCACAGCAGGACATACTTGACAGGGGAGTGATGCATATCCCAAGCAGAACAGAGGACAATGGCACAAGATTCTGTCATGCTGCTCAGACTGCCACACATGGAAAACATGAATTATTCCTTTCTGAAATTTTCTACTTGTTATTTTCAGACCACAGTTGAGTGCAGGTAAGTGAAAGTGTGAAAAGCTAAAAGCACAAATGTGGGAGGTGGCGGAGGCCGTCTCCTCTCTTTGGTTGCATTACGACAACAATGTGTGTCTGTCCAGACTTACTTAAGGACACAGAAACTATCTAGGTTTTTCAAGTGGGAAAGGATTTAATATGAGAAATATGTGCTTGGTACATAGTATGTAAAATTTTCCAGGAGTCTCCTCCTTCCTGTATCCATGTCAGAGGATTTTAAAAATGGGCTTCTTTGGTGATTTAGTCTGCTCAGTAGAATATGGCAGAAGTAATATGGCACCCATCCATGTCAATCTCAAGAGACCTGGCGTTCTTGTACTTGCTCCCTGGGAACCTGCACAGTGACATGTGCACAAGCCAAAGGTCACCTGCTAGGGGAGACATGTAAAGTACAGACATGTCCTCCCCACTAAGGCCTCACAGTTCAAGATCAAATGGTCTCTGGAACACCTTTTAGCTGATTCACATGCATCAGTGTCTTATTTTTGGAGGTTTCAGTCCATACTCAGTTGGCTCCAAAGCAGAGTGGCATGGCTGGGCCGCAGTTCATGGCGGCTGCAAACAGCAAGGCAGAGACCATCTTGCAAGAGACAGCAAGACACGCCTTCTTCCTGCCATTACATCACATCCTGCTCCACCCCTAGGGCAGTATAGCATTCATAGCCCAATCCAAATGCTAGACAGTGAACCAATCACAAATGCAAAGACATGAGGCTTGTGGACCACTAACATAAATCATGACAATCAGTATGCCCAACCAAGACCAGAAGAACCACCTCACTGAGCCCAGCCCAAGCTCTGCATCATGATATTGTGAGCTAATATGTAATTGTTGCTTTAACCAACTAAGTTTTGGAGAATTTATTATGCAGAACATGCTAACAGAGAGAGTACTTTTAAAAATTGGGGGACAACTAAATAAATGAAGGGTGCTAGATATTTAAAATATGAAATTTCTTTGCAAACTTTCAGAAAGAAAAAAGTTTTATGATTGGGAGAAATTGCTTCAGTGATCACAGATGCCTGGAACAGTTTCGATTCACAGGAAAATCCCAAGGTTATTTTAAAATACTCTATCTATCAAAGTCCACACATCTACCCACCACAGCTAAAAGAAAATGAAATATTTTTTGCTTATTCTCCACCTTTTGAATTACATATGAAACTGATTCTAATTGGCGGATTCTAACCTGGAAACTTCATACAGGACATGTAGTTTTCAAATTTCCAGGCCCTGCTACAGAGACGATCTCATGAAGCAGAAAAAGTGGCACTCAAGTTTGCAAACTAGTAAGCTGAACCCAAAACCAGTAACCAGACCCAGATTATTGAATCAACTCTTCCAGATACTTCCTTGAAGATACTGAGCATCAGCAATGACTTTCTGTCCTTCCATAATTCCCTCCTCTCTTCTATGTGGGCGCTAGTTCTCCTTTTGGGAAGGTACAGGCATTATTGGCTCATTTAATTCTCATTCAAACCTCCCTGACAGCTCCAACGTGGGAGCTCCCTCTGAAGGTAAGAATAGGTCAGCAAAGAGTGCAACCCTCTCTCCACTGAATAACAGAAGGCTGTGACTGAGTTCCCGGATGAGCCTATGGAACTTTGGGCATTGGATTGATCTCACCTTCCCTCTGGCCATGCTGGGCAGTGGAGGAATGGTGAATGTTCAGATACCTGAAGGAGCAATAGGGTTTGGAGAAGTCCCCAGAAATGAAGACAACCTGTTTAACCCTCTCAGCTACCACCCATCTTTCTCAGGCTTTAGCAGCAGCTTTGGGAGAGAAGCAACTGACCCAGTCCAACTCTTTCCTTTAAGAAATGAGAAAACTGATCCAAGGACACTGCCGAAGTCCAGGAGTGGCAAAGTATAAGACTTGGGGTTCTTCATTCATTATGAGATGTTGGCCTGATCATAAGAGCCCAGTTTTAAGATAAAAAGACAAGATTTGAAGGTAGGGGATATTTCCCTAGTAAGGAAATCAGTTGCTCTGAGAATTGCATTTGTAGGAAATATGGACAACCTCGTCTGCTTTCTGTTGCTGTAACAAAATACCTGAGACTAGGTAATTTTATAAAGAAAAGGAGTTTATTTGGCTCACAGTTCTGGAGGCTGGGAATTCCAAGAACCTGGCACCAGTATCTACTGTCTTTGCATGGCAGAGGGCATCATATGGTGAGATAAAGCATGCTTGCCAGCTCATATGTGTCTTCTTATAAAACCACTTCCTGATGATCCACTCTCATAGTCTCATGTAATCCTAATTATGTCCCCCAAAACCTCACCTCCAACATATGCTTCTGGAATTAAGTCTCCAACACGTGACCTTTTGGGGACACATTCAAGCCATAGCAAGGATTGTGTTTCTCTTCCACACCTCCCCCACCAGCCAGTCTCCCCCGCAGTGACTTGAGCCTGACCCTCTGTAAATAATCTCATCCACTCCTATGAGTCCGGTTACCACCAAAATACCAGTGGCTCCCAGATCTGTAACTCCAATCCCACACAGCCAACTTCCCATAGAATATTGCTACATGGATTAGCAAAGTCTTTAACCTCCATGTATATTCAAGCTCAGACCCTTTATCTAAACCAGTGAAAATCACCACCTGTTTAATGTGTGGCACCTCAGTCCACCAAGACAAGTCTTTCCCCATCTCCCCGTTGGATTTCCATAGCCAGCTCTACCTGTTTTCTTGGCATCCTACTGTAACTCTCCAACCAAGGACTCCCATTGCAGTCAGGGGAGCTTGCCAGCCTCACACCTTCTGTGACACTGGCTTGATAGGTACAGTGTATCAGACCCTGCCACCCAGAGGACAACATCCCAGCTCCTTGTGATGTCATCCAGTGGCCTTCTTCTGCATCTCCAAAGCCATCACCTCCCACCTCATTCCTGGGATGCCCCATGCTTGCCGGCCATTTTTATGCCACTAACCTGAAACACTCTGTCCCAGCCCATCAGCAGGTCTCAGGCATTCTTCTGGCCTGTCCCAGTGCTATGCCCTTACCATACTTATTAGTAATCATCTCTTAATACTCTGTCTATCCCACAAAGCTAGGAACTTCATCAAATCTGGGAGACTCAACTAGACTCATCTTTACAGAGCAGTGCTCTGTGCTCCTCCACCAGTACATGACTGCTGCCCAGAAGCAGAGCTTCCCAGGCAATATGGCAGGGAATATGACCTTCCCAGGTCATTGCAGAGAATGTGCTCACTGTGCAGCACAAGCAGACTTACTATGAGCCAGACAGCTTGCAGACCTCGTGAGCTCCTTTAATCCTTACCAAAACCTCAACAATTATCACTAATATTGCCCCAATTTATACCTAGGAAACTGAGACTGAGGTTAAATGACTCACCCGAAGCATTCAGCTAGACTGCAATGAAAGCAGGGTTTAAAACCAAGTGGTCTACAGAGCCTCTGTGTGTGCGTCCTCCATGGTAAAATTGGCTCCGTCACCGCAGGACAAGGGTCAGGGAGATGTGGAACCTCTTTCTCCTCTGGGAGAAATGCTTGGCTCACTAAATGAGCTTTCTTCCTACAGGACTTTTCAGAGCCTTTCACACACTTGGAGAAAAAGATACGCAGTGTTTCCCGAACCTGTCAGACCACAGAGCATTTTATTTCTCAGGCACTTGTCAGGAGCAATGAATCACGGAGCACTCTTTGGCAAACATTGGCTCCTGGACCCCATCCCTCCAGAGGCCTGGCTGCCCTTGTCTTCCATGAGACAAAGCAGACTCCTGCAGCAAATTTCCCTCCCGGCTGAAGTTAGCACAAGTCTGTTTTTATTACTCTCAACAACAGGACCACTGGGAGGGCCATCCCCCAGGGCTGGCTGGGACCAAGGACACTCAGGTGGTCGTAGTGAGGAAGGAGTGTGGGGAGCTCTGGCCTGGCAGGTGTGGACCCCACGCTTACCTAAGACCAACCACAAGGGTCGACCTGGATGTATCACCCCACCACACTCACAGCTCTTCCTGGCTCCAGGTCTCCTTCCTGATACGAAGTGAGCCATTTTTGCATAAGTAGAACTGTGACTTGTGCTTTTAGATTCCTGTGGTTGAGGTCATGTCCTCCTGACATTTTCCCTGTGTCCCTGTGGACTGCAGAGTCCACCTCCCTCTGGGAAGTTAAAGGAGGGGATCACATTACCCTGTCCCCTCACTTACCCTCTGACCCACATACTCATGAGCCCCCACTTCTGCTTAGCCCCTTCCAGTTTGTTCTCTAGATGGAAAAAGGACTTCAGAGCAGCAATGTTGTTATCCATGACCAGTGAGTGTCCCACACTGCCCTGAAGGCCCCAGAATACCCTGCTCGTCACCAACCTTCACCCCAGCAGATCCCCACCCCTGGTTACTGGTACCTGCAGTTTGATCCGGCAGCTGGCAGCCTATTTGCATTTGGGTTCAGCTAGTTGGCTACTCAGAAGGTCACTGCAAGGGTACACAAGCTCATCCTAGTCCCTCCAATACCACTCCACGATCCATCACCACTGCCTCTAGGGAGCCTCCACCATTAAATCTGGACTGTCCCAGAGTCACCCAGAGAACTCAGGGAAATACCCTGCATGACTTCCAAGGATGGGCCATAGGAACCTTAGCCTTGTCCTTGGGCTCTTGGACTCTTGCCCTTGGGAATTCTGAGACTGCCATTCTGCCAGGAAGCCCAAGCAAGTCAAATGACAAGGTCACATGGAGGTCAAGGGTGCTGGTCAAACCCCTGTTTTCTGGCCAGCCCAGCCCAGGGAAATACATGAGAAAGAAGAAATCACCTTATATGTGTGGGAGCATCCCTGAGACAGCCCCAATCATTCCTGACGCCTTGGAGAATACAGCCCTGCCAAGATCCGTCAGAACTCCTGACACAAAGAATCCCCACATAGTGAGACAGCAGAGGTCTTAAGTGGCTACATTTTGAGGCGATTCGTCACACAGCAATACCAGGCAGTCCAGTTTACCTCGGGAGCTTGGACTTCTTCCTTTTTCTAGGTTCTGTCGCAAAAAAATGGACAACTCTCCTGTTTCAATAACAGCTCTTAAGAGGAAGGGATGGAGAGGTGGGTAAAGGAAGAGAGAATATGAATACAGATGAAGAAGAAGGAGAAAGAGAAGAAAAGGATGGAGGGGGAAAAAGAGAAGAGGAGAAGAGGAAACGGCAGCATGCTGTCTACCCAGCCATCTCTCAAGCTCCCACCTTCTCTCTCCTTTTCCTTTGCAGTCAAGCTCTGTGAAAAGTGTTTATGCACCAAATCCTGCACATCCCTACACATTCACACACTCACGGAATTACAGCATCCTCCCCAAGACCTTTGCCCATCCAGTGAACACATCGACTGCCCTCGCCTGCGTCAGAATCCAAGCCCTCCGTGTCGGTGCAGCCTTCCACACCCCGGGCCCCTGCCTCCTTCACGAACCATCCCCTCGGCTGGCTCCTCCAATCCGGCACTCTCCGGCTTTCTTTCCAACATTCTAATTGCACAATGTCTGACTCCATTATGGCCTCTTTTTCTTCTGTGCACTCTGTTATGTTTTAAACTTTCAAGAGGTGAAAAATTGTGTACACTGCAAAGTTTCCTTTCTCAGTCTTATCTCCCAGCAGGGATGAGGTAGATTGTCCTCTAGAGACAACAACGATCAACTTCTTATGCAGTATTCCACGGATAAAGCACATCTGAACACACCTACACACACACAAATATCTACAAACTCTACAAATCTTACACACACACATACACACTTTTTCCCCCAAAAGAACGGCAGCATTCGATTATAACTGAAGGGCATCTTCCTTTCTTCACAATACACTTAGGAAACCTTCCCTTATCAGAATAACACAAACTCCTTTCTCCTTCCTCCTACCCATATGGTACAATTTTCTATGCATGTACCTGATTTATTTTAACATCCCTCCTTTGAAGCCCATTTGGTTGCTTTCAATGTTTTGCTCTTATGAACGATGCCATAACTAATCTCATATGCATCATTTTTCACGTGTGTGGAGAAATTCTTAGAAGTAGAATCATTGGGTCAAAAGCACGTGTCATGTCAGTAGATGTTGCCAGACTTAGCCCTGCCAAGCTGTACCATTTCCACTGCCATGAACAATGTATGACCGTCTGTTTCCCCTCACAGTGTGCTAGGAAGCATGTTGATCCTGGCCAAACCAAAAGACGAGCGTGGTATTTCAAAAGAACTTGAATTATACCCCTCTCTTTAGGAGTAAAGGGGCATCTCACCAGAGGGTTTGATAATTCTTTGCTTGTCCATCTTTCTTTTGTGTTTTTGATCTGGGATTTATATAACTTTGTCACTTATGCACATTACCAATGCTTCCTAAGTCTGTCTTTTGACTTAGTGATGAGTTTTGCCAAGCGGAAGTTTTGTTTTAATAGTTATCCATCTTTTATGACTTCTGGGTTGTGTGTCACCCTTAGAAACTTCTTTCCATTCTGAGAGTTTCAAAATTCTCCCATGTGTCTCGTACACTTCTGGTTTCATTTTGAAACATTTCCTTCTTTGTTTCATATGGAATTTATTCTTGTATAAAGTACAAGATATGAATCCGCTTTTTCTTTTTTCAAGATGGTTCACCAGTTGCTCTGACCTCATTGATTGAATAACAAATTTTCACACTCGGTTTGAAATACCATGTTACTTTTGGCTAAATTCTCATGTGAAATTTCGCATGAGAACTCTGCTCTGTTCTGCTGAATTACCCAGCACCATTGGTATAATACAGTTTCATATCTGATAGGCAGGCTACGCTGCCATGCATTTTGGAGCCTGTTTCAAATATGTCTCGGCTCTGCTGTCAAGCACTGTAAAGGATCTACAGGGATTTTCATTCCGTTTGCAAAACAGCAGGTTAGCCTGTCCAGTTTCCAGGGTGCTGGCAAGGACACAGACTTCTGGGTCAGAGACAAAGGCCTTTATTATTCAAACCAATAGCACTAAACAGAGTACCAGCATTTGTAATGGTCACATGAGTTCCAGATAGCACAGGGGACACAAAGAAGCCCATGTGTGTGTTGGTTACTTTTCTCTCATTGCTGAGACAAAAATACCTAAAAATGCCAAGAATTAAGGAAGGAAAGGTTTATTTAGCTCACAGTTTGTAGAGCTTTCATTCCATAATCAGCTGGCTCCAATGAAGGGTGGCTCACGGCAGAAGGCAACAAGAGAAAAAATGGAGGAGTGCTGCAAGAAAGCTCTTTCCATCACTTTATACTGTGTGCAGGCTTTCCACCCAAGGGTAGGTGCAGCACTCACACCCATAATCCCAGCATTGAACCACAAATCAATCAAAACTCTAGAAGTCTGGCCACATGATTGCATGAGGCTTTGGGGGGACATTGAGACACAAACCATAACAATGTGATACCTGCACATGTTAGAGAAGAAAAATCTTGATGGAGAAAACCCAAATCTTTTACAACAAACAGTAAGCTTGCCTGCTTCCTGCCCCTGGAGATTGTATTTTTATCATACTGGGCAGTAAGCAGATTTGTCCTCTGCTCCCGAGGGCAGCACTTCATCCCAAGCATCCTAGAGTCTGAACCAGGATAGCAGCAGCATGAGGGTTCCGCAGAGATTTGTCTCTTAACACTTATTTTTTCATATGAACATTAGAATCAGTTTGTTGTTGGTCTACATACCGACAACAAAGGCTTTATTTTTATTGAGAATCTTATTAAATGCCAAATTATCTGAGGGAGAATGGATAATTTTATGACGTTCGTTTTTCCACGCTTTTATTTAAATGCTTTTTTTGTCCCTTGGAAGCATTTTAATGCTTTCTCCACTTAGATTTTGCACTTTTCTTCTTATGTTTATTCCTAGGTTTTTATCTTTTTCGTTGCCACTATAAATGTTTTCCATTCCCATTTTATCCTCTAACAGGTTGTCATTAATTCTTGCTCTTTAAATGAATGGTTTTCCTCCAGGGTCTCTCCTCGACTTTCTCTTCTTCTTACTTGAAGATTTCCCCAGATGATCTCAGTGAGCATCTGCCGGCTGATGCCTCCCACGCTGTTGTCTCCAGCCCTGGGCTTTCGAAGGAGCTCCTGGCACATATGCCATATACACCCCACAGGCCCTTCGCACCCAGCCAGCTCTGAAATTAAACTCCTCATCCTTATCCCAAGCCAGCTCCTCTTCTGGGGTTCCAGGTCCATCAGCAGTGCCACTCTTCCCTCAAGTGCCCTAGCAACGGAAGGAGGACTTCCCTTCACCCCCTTTCCCAATCAAACATCAAGTCTGGCTCCTCAATTCCTCCTTAACCTGCACCCTGACCTCCTCCTCACTGCTGCAGCCTGAGCTCCATGCTGGTGACTGTGGCGCCCTCAAGTGGCTGCCACTCTTGCATCTTTTCTCTCTGTTTCTCCTCACCCTGCTGCAAGAGTGGCCCATAGTATGGATCATCTGTTCCCAATGGCTCCAGGAAAATAAAGAAGGCAGTGTGGGCTCCTTGGCTGACCATTAGTGACTGCCCCGTTCCACCCTCGCAAGCTTCATGGCTTCAGTTCCCACGCTGTCCTGCACCTCTGCCTGAGCTGTGACCTTCACCAGGAGTCTCACCCATAGCTTCCCTCGCCCCTGGTTACCTCTCCTCCCTCCCTAAACACTGAACTCTGCACAGCTCCTGCAAATTTCCCAACACTGTCATCTGGATAAGATGTTTTCTTTCATTCATTCATTTCTTCTTTTCAGTAGCCAATTATTTGGTTCTCCATTTGCAAAGTTATCAAGCAGAGACAGCAAGGTGAACTGAACACAAGTCACTGTCCTCAGGGGACTCACTGCCTGGTGCTCCACTAAGGAGGCTGGTTAGAAATGCGGGGGCTCAGGAGGTATCACAGACCTGCTGTATCAGGAAAAGACTCCCTCAAAAGTCACTTAATGGGAAGGTTTGAGATGCATGGGTCTCGCTGAATGGTGAGAAATAATAAACAAGAAAAGGATAATGTCAGGAGGTTCTGAGAACATGGTGAGAGCCAACAGCTGAACACAGAGGTGAAGAAGGAGGGCATGAGAGCTCAGGACAGAAATGCCCACCGAGCTGGAGTTGCGGGGAGGGGCTTCTGGGTCCAGGGAATAGCTTGAGCAAAGGCAAAGAGGGTGACACGTGTGCTGGGCAAGGCACAGAAGATCTACTGACTGCTAAATGTGAGATATTCAGAGGATCAGAAAGGTGACCCTAGGCCCATAGTCAGGCACTCAACCAATGCCAGTGACTGCCAGGCCATGGTTCTTGGAGTGGCATGGGTTTTAATAGCAGAGTAGTAAGACTGGGTGGAGAGTAAGAAGCCTACAGCCAGAGAACCTAGCTAGGAACCACATCTGTGCAAGCCAGAGATGACGTCAAGCCAGACAGGAGCTCCAGAAGCCTTGGTGAAAGACAGCCAGGTTCTGCATTGCTGAAGTCAACAAGAAGAATGGGGATTGTCTCAGGAGCCAGACTTGGTGAAAGCAAAGCCCAACCAAGAAAGGGAATGATGGGTAGCAAGAACCTTAATAAAAGATGATGTTTACTAAGCACCTGTTCTGGGCTGGACTCTAAAATCAGTGCCTTGCATGAATTTCCTCAATTAATCTTCACCTACCAGTCCTTGAAGCAGTTAGTGTTACTGACATTGGTTTGTGTTCTTTGTTTTGTTTTGTTTTGTTTTGTTTTGTTTTGTTTTGTTTTGTTTTTGAGACAGGATCTCAGTATGTAACCCAGGCTGGCCTCAAACTCACAATGATTCTCCTGTCTCAGTCTCCCGAGTGTATAGGTTGCCACACCTGGTTGTCATCTGTTTAGAAAAGGGGGGAAAGAGCACACACAGTTACAAAACAGGAGAGCCGGGGCCTGAGTTCAGGTCATCACCACAGCTTTGGATATGCTGGAATTCAAGGACCTACCGGGCTTCCAGTGGGAGAAGGAAGGGTGGGCCAGAGGCTCAGGTGAGCCTATGGGCAGGAAACCCACCCTTAGAGGTAGCCCTGGAGTGGATGAGATGGGTGGAGTGGGAGGCATCAGGGCTGATGGGCAGCGAGGGAACTAATATCCACACAGCTCCCCACTGCCTGGGAGCAGGTAGTTTAGCCAGACCCTGACTAAACATCGCACAGAGCTTAGCAGTGGACACATCAGATCTGGCTCTCTGGGAAGCAGGCCACCTCACCAGCCAGAGGCTGGAGAGTGCCACATCAGAGAAAGGGCTCAGCAGTGCCCGAGCCACACAGGAACCAGCTTCAGGCAGCAAGAAGAGGATGCTGGTAGTCCATAGGCCTTTCTCTCCCTCCCATCCCAGGATCCCTGGGAAAGGCAGCTGGTCCCCAGCCTGACCGAGCAGGCATCTCTTGGCGCCCGGGCCGCCATCTCCACCTCTCTCAGATGAAGTGGAGGAGCTCTCCTCCAGGATACCTTGCCCTTACTTGAAGAAAGTTCCCCAACACCATGCATTAACAGGGTCTCTGTGCTGTGGGCACCTGCGCTGGAGCTGGTGAAGAGACCTATGCCGCTTCCTCTGCTTCCAGCTGCATAGGAAACCATGGGCTGGGGCTCTGGGAGTTCTGCCTCTTCCCGAGGCTGCCAGGGCGGGGGGGGGGGTCAAAATGAAAAAGTGGGCAGCTAGATTGGAGTAGGGGACCCATAAGTACCACCTCAAAGGGCCTGTGCTGCTTAGACCTAGCCCATAATGGCCAGCTAGGAATATGTTCAAACTATGACAGCATCTGACTTTGCAAAAGAAGCCAAAACTTCTTTGGGTTGGTTGATTTTTAATTTTTGTTTTTTGTTTCTCCAGTACTAAAAATTGAACCCGGGGCCTTCAGACTGAATTATGCAATGTGACTGAAAAATTCAGTGAGTGTTTAACTTCTTTTAAAAAAAATTTTTTTTCTTACAAGCAAAAAGACACATTGCTCCCTCCAGCACACTTATCCGATCATTCTTACCACTTTCTGGAGCAGTTCTGCAGGTCTTCTTTCATGAATGTCTTTAGTTGGAATGTTATGACTGCCTGCATGTCCTTGTTACATTCAAAATATTTACCTTACTGATTACTTCGACTTTGGGGAAGAGGGAGAAGTCACAGAGGGCCAAATCCGGTGAACAAAGTGGATGGGGAGACACCAGTAATATTTTTTTGAGCCTGTCATTTTTTTACTTCTTATTTTGAGACAAAAATTCACAATCTTATTGCCTCAGCTTCCCAAAAGGTCCAGCTCCTGGGTAAAATCTTCAGGTTTGTAAATGTGAGTTCTTAAATGCAATCACCTTTTAGCAGTGTAAACCAAGGGAGGGCAGTCTAGCCTTGACCCCTGCCTACCATCAGAATTAGGACTTTTGTCTTCTCTTGGTGTTTAGGAAGAACAATGTTGCACCGCACCAGCTAAGCAGCGAGTGCTGCTGGTAAGGAACACAAAGAGGTTTGCCTCCACTTTGCTTGCGTTTGCCACCATGAACTGTTTCTCCTCTGGGAGGCCCCTCTGCCATGCCATGCTGCCTGAAACCTCTACAAACTGTGAGCTAAATAAACTTTCCCCTTCTCACTTTGAGTGTTGGGTATTTTGTCTCAGCAATGAGACAAAAATAACTAAGAAATGGGCATTAGCAGGTAAGTCTGGGGAAGAGCTTAGCCCTCCCCCCTGACCTGCAAACACGCATGCATGAGCACAGGTGCACACAGGATGACAACACGTGTGACCCCTGACTCTGCACCTGTATGCTAATGCATGTGCACGTGGGCTCAAGTTTGCACCCACTGATGAGGCGGGCTGTTTCCTGGAATTGTCCCGAGCGGCAGCTGCCCGTGCACTGGAGGACGCGCATGCGCGCTGGCCGGGCGAGCAGGGCGGGAGGCGGAAGCCCCTGCCAGGCGGAAACCCGGGCATCCAGGTTCAGGCGCAGAGCGCGGGGGAGGGGACCTGGCCTGGCTGGCGAGCGGGGGAGGGGAGGGAGGCTGCGCCCTAGGCGCCGCAGCAGGGAGGAGCGCAGCACGCAGCCGCGGCCAGGCCATTTGTCACCAGATGTCACCTTCTGCTGCCGAGACAGCATCGGGCTCAGACAATGGACACGAAGGCCGACCCAGGGCGCGCCTCCCTGACACCTGCAGCCTAGGGACGGATGCTCCTTCGCCAGACTCTGATCCCCAGCCGAGCCCCCTTGGCGCCCACGCCTCCGCGGCCCTTAGCTTCTGCTCAAGGCCTGCTTTCCCCGAACACCGCAGAGTAGGTGTCACCTCCTGCGTTTTCTGCCTGCCTTCCCCTCTGCCAGGTCTCAAAGCCCGGATCTCAGCTTGGCTACTTGGAGCTACTTGCTTTATTCCCCTGTGCACCGTGTCTGGCACACAGAGCCCAGTACCCAGAGTGGCCTTGTTGCCCCACACCCCGGTCTGTAGGGCCATCATGCTAGATGTTAAGGTGCATTTACACTCACATACAGGAACACTTGCCCACCCAGAGGCAAACATCCCCTAGCCCCAGAAATCCAAACAAGGAATCCCCACACTATCCCTGGGCACAGATACCTGCTACAAGTAAAAATGGGAAACTGAGTCACCCTCCTTTGTACAGTGGCCTAGGCGATGGTGGGCATTCTCAGGTGATTTTCAAAGGCCCACATTGGCCCAGTCAGTGCCCTCTGTCCTCGACACTGTGCTCACTGACAGTGAGACACAAGTGCCTAGCATGGGTATGGAGGGCAAAGACCCCTAGTCCAGCGTGGTGGCGCACACCTGTAGCCCCAGCACTCGGGGAGGTCGAGGCAGGAGGACTGCAAGTTCTCAGACAATGTAGTGACTTAGCGAGACACTGTCTCAAAAATTAAAAAGTAGTCAAAGGCCTGTGGGTAGAGCTCAGTGTGAAGGCCCTGGGTTCAACTCTCAGTGCAGGTGGAGGGATTTCCTCTGGTGCGTCCTAGTTTAGGGGTCACAAAATTTTCTTTTAAAGGCCAGAAAGGTAAATATGTAAATCCTGCTTGGCACATGTGTCTCTATCACATAATCTTTGATTTCTTTTTATAACCCTTAAAATGTAAAAATCATTCTTAGTGTGGGCATTGTGCAAAAGCAGGCAATAGGCGAGGCCTGGCCCTGTTTTCCTTGGATGGCTTGCCTGCCCCGGGCCTGCACAACCTCTGCAGCCAGGGAGGCCAGGTGGGCTGGCAGCATACAATTGGATCTGACCAATACAGGTTGCATCCCAGTTCACCCTGAGGTGACCTTGAGCAAAGCCCTGGGGGGAAAGAGGACATCTAGAAGAGCGTGCTTTTCTAGCCCAATGTCTGGCACACGGGTGCCCACTAAGGGCTGCCATGCTGCACTCCCCCAGTGCCATGTGATATGTGGACACCAGGATAGTGTTATTGTGGCAGTTGTGCTGGAGTCCTCCAGGATGAGAAGATGAACCCCATAGGACCCTCAGCCCCATACCACAGTGCAGGTGAAAAGCAATGACAGCCAGTCAGGGGAGGCTCCCTGGAGGAGGTGCCAGCACAGTCTTGTCCCTTTTCATGGCACAACCTCATGTTCTTGGTGCAGGGAGCAAAGGGAGTGAGGAGTTTGGATGACTTTAGGGACGACTTTCCCATTGAAAGTAGGAAGCCCCCAAGACAGTGAGAAGATAGGGCCCTGCTTCTGCACCAGTTGGAATCAACGGCCAGACTTGCAATTCAAACATTGCAGGGGGTAGTGTCTCATTCCAAAAGTAATTTTTGTCCATTGTAGGAAATACAAATGACCCTCAAAAGAAATCAGGTAACACTGCAGTCCCACCACATAGAAATGCATCCCCAGAATTCTATACTAAACTCTTAGGTCGAGACAGTTGTTTGGTGTCTGCAGGAAGGTTTTTCTTTTCCTGCAACAGCAATGAAGCTGGGTGGCTTTGTGTCACTGGACTGAGACACGGGGACGAGCAGGCTGTGTCCTGTCGTGTGAGCATTTGAAAGCTCCACCAGACCGCAGGAGGGGCTCTGGAAGAGCATTTGAAAGGCACCCAGCCATCTCTGTCAAGTAGGATCCCAGCACTATAAGGGAATAAATATGCGTATGTCTATATAAAATTCATGTATATAGAGAGTACAGTGCTTAATTGGTGCTTTAATTTTAAAACTTATTACCTGCACAGTTAGTTCTGCCAAACACCACGATGCATCAAACTCTGGAATTACTCTTAGAACTTGACTTGGGTCTCTGGAATGAGGTGCGAAATCTCAGAGGCTAAACCCAAGACTGACATTTCAAGTTTGTAGGTCTAAAAAAACCATTCAGAGCCAGTTGTGGTGGCACACACCTATGATCCTAGCATTTGGGAGGCTCAGATAGGAGAGTCGCAGCAAGTTGGAGGCCATCTTGGGCTACATGAGTTCAAGGCCAGCCTGAACTACAGGCAAGATCTTGTCCAAAAAAAAAAAAAATTAGAAACCCAGTCTTGGAGGCACAGCCCTAGGTTCCCCTAGGTTCCCCTAGGTTCCAGTTGCTGACTTGCTGTGTGACTCTGAGCCTGTCCTTGTCCTCCCTGGGGCTCCATTTTTCATCTGTAGAGTGAGGGAGTTGGTCTGAATGGTGGCACAGCTAGATTGCGGTCACATCTTCCAGTGTCCTTGCCTGCCTCTTCCCTTCCATCTAAATTATCCTCCAGACTGGGAAGGACACAGGGAAGTCAGCCTTCTTTGAAAATGGGAATGGCTGTGCAGGCCAAGGTCCCAGTCCTGCATGTCACTGCATGCTCAGAAACCTTCTCAGTGGAGGGAGTGTGTGGAACGGTCAGGAAGCCGCCAGACCGCAGGAGGGGTTCTGGAAACACTGGTGCATGGCAGAGCCTGCAGGGAGGCAGAACCCCCACCCTGCGCACACGCGTGCATACACACACACACACACACACACACACACACACACACACATTTGACCACATGACTCCTGGAAGGCCTCCAGGGCCAGAGATCCAGGGCAAAGCTTCTCCAGGGCATTTCCTTCCCAGGGCATCCTCTATAATATCCTTCTCAAAATGCTGGTGCCATGCAGGACCCCTGTGCCTCCCCAGCTCTGGGTTCCCTCAGGGGAGGAACAGGTGCCCCCTGGGGGCCTAGAACACTCAGCCTCTCCAATTTGGTTTTATGTTTCTTTTAAAAATAGTGTTCGTGGGCCAGGGGTTTAGCTAAGCAGCATAAGCGCCTTCTTGGCAAGCACAAGGTTGTCAGTTTGTTACCAAAAAACAAAAAAATAGTGTTCATTTAAAAAAAATGATTCCAAAAGTAATGGCCATTATATAAAATAATTTGGAAAATAAGACTTTTTTAGTACCCTTCTCTCCCTTGTCACTGTAGTGTCATTATCTTATAGAAGTGTCCCTAGGTATGCTACACATTATTCATGTAGATCTTTATTTTTCTCCAAAATGGGAGGGTGCCCATGTCAACACTGCCTTTTGTCTTTGTGTGGCACAGGTTGACCATCTCCTCCTGTCCTTGTCTCCTGCACTGAGAGTTTTGATGCCTGTGTAGTATTCTGGCCTAAGGAGAGAAAGACTACCAATGTGCCAGTGTTGTGGTGTGGAGGCTGAGAGCAGGTCCCTGCACCACAGTAGCTGCTGGGCACTGGAGAACAGGACAGAGCTGTGCCCAGAACGCTGCCCTCACTTTCCCCCTGGGGGACAGGTTCTATGAGAGGCAGACACCGCTGCCCCTGTGTGTCCTAAGGTCCCCATAGCTCAACAAGCTCCACAACTTCTTTCTGAGAGCCTTGATGGTGAGGACACAGAAAGCATCACAAATGCTAACAAGACTTCTGGGAAAAGGAAGTCGTCTCCACTGTTGTGAAAACATAAACTGGAATGACCACTACAGAAATCAGTATGAAGATTCCATCTTGATTCAAGAATCTAAAAGCGCAAATTCCATTTGACCCAGGTCTTCCTCTTCTAGGTATCTTCCCCCCCAAAATTAAAGACTTTATATTACCGTGATAGACATATACCCATACATGTAGCAGCACAATTCATAGTAGTTAGTTCTTAGAAGCAGCCATCCACAGATAAATGGATAAAGAAAATGTGGTATTCATACATGGAATACAACTCTGCTATAAAAAGTATAAACTTGAGTTATTTGCAGGAAAGTGGATGTTCCTTGATACCATAATGTTAAGTGATATAAAGCAGACACATGTTTTAAATATTACATGGTTTGTTTTATATGAGAAACCCAAAGTATAAATTAAAGAGCAAAATAAAGACAGATAATAGGACACAGGGAGATTGTTCTTTTGCAAGTGGAAAAGGAATCCAGAGGCTTGGGGGATACAAATAATTAATCACGTGTACTTACTCCTTAGGAGGAATGCAAACACTATGTACTATCAATACTTACTGATTTTTAAAAGTTTTTAAAGTCATTGCAGAGGGAAAAGAGAACTGGGTCTCTCAACTCAGAGCCCAGTAACCTCAGGGCTTCCGATCATTGTCCATTGGTTTGGCTTGAAGTTGCCCCCCACAGTGCCCATGTTGGAAACTTAACCTCTAAGCCTCTGGTATTTGCAGGGAGGATTTCTAGGAGGTAATTAGGATTGGATGCGGTTGCAAGAGTTGGACCCCAGGATGGTGGAAGTGGCTCCCTAAGAACAGGAAGAGAGACACAATTGTCTCCATTCCTCCAGAGCAGCTCGGAGGTATGCCACCTGCTCTCAAGGTCACTGTGAGGATGGGTAACTGCCAGGGAGTCCTTCTGTCTTACTCAGTTTTCTAATTGCTGAGACAAAATACTCAACAGCAAAAGTTAAAGGAGGAAAAGTTTATTTGGCTTTCGGTTCATAGAGGTTTCAGTCCATAGTCGGCTGGTTCCCAGGCAGGGTGGCAGGGCAGTGGGGCATTGCCACGGAGAAACAGCCCATGCCAAACCAGGACAGGCAGAAGGCAGCAAGCAATCGACAAGCCCTAAGGGTGGGTAACACTGGCATCCTTAATCCAGTCCCCTTAATCCTAACCACACACCATGAATCAGTCCCAGCACCACACCCTCTAGATCCAGTCACCGCTGAAAAACGCCACCTGTGACTGCATAAGGCTTGAAGGGGACATCTAGGCACAACCCAGAACACCTTTCTTACTTAATCTCCATCCAGCCACGCCCTGACGAGCATTTGCCAGGTGTCTACTGTGTGCCCACTGTGTGGTAAGTGAGTGCCCAGAAGCCAGGATGGCACAGCAGGTGGACTGTCTGCCCTGGCTGCACCAAGGGCTGCTGAGCAGGAAAACCATGCCCAACAGCTGAGCAAATGGTGACAAGTGTGTGGTGTGGTGGGAGGAGTTTAAAGAGTCCTGAGAGGAGGGGTCACCTCACCTAGTAGGAGTCGTGGGAGATGGGTTATTATAGAGAGAGCCCTTCCCAGTCCTCAGCGTGGTCCGGGAAATTTCTATTTGTAATCCCATGGAAACGCTTTTGGAATTCTACTGAGTTAATTTTATGACTGTTTTCAGTGCAACCCATGGTGAGAATAAAGACACTGAGGCATATTTTCAGTTGTGGGGAGCCAGGGAGTCCTAAATCCAGCTTGTATGACGGCTAACCAGAACAAAGGCTGCAACCCTGGGCCGAACCCAAGTTTTATTAATTTATCAAGAGGGGAGTGGCTTGGGGATGAGTGACCATAGCTGTGATGGAAAGTACATGAGTGTTGTGAGCTGCACTAGATAGGAGGCCTGAAATCACTTCTGCATTGTGCAGAAAGATACGCAGAATGAGTAACCTGCACAACACAATTCTAGGCAGTATCCAGTGTTTTGAGGTCGTGGCTTCAGCTCTGATGTGTAATGTTTTCTGCCCTGGGAAGTCCCAGCCTCTTACCTTGAATCTGGGTCCCACCTGACACTGTGGTGTGGCTCTCCCTCTCTCCTGGCTCACACATGCTTTTTGGGAGCTATGAGGGGTTAGGAAGGGGGTAACACTGACCAATCACCTTGCTTCAAAGACCACACATCTGCATTGCTTAAAGCCAATCAAGGGGATAGAGAAAAGTCCTAGACAACTCTGTACATACCAATACATGGAAATAGGACCAGGTTTACCCAAAATGGAAATAATTGCTCTTATTTCAAGGAGACTTGTCCAGGTGGTCCTCCACAGGTGATCAGAAAAAATCTCCCCGAGGAGCTGGCATTTCTGTGGGTGGCAAAGATTAGTAAAATTAGGTAGAAGAAAAGTCACAGGAAAGGTGAGTGGGCAGGGGATCCAGCCCTGGGCTGGGAAAGAATCTATCAGGCCTCCAGTGTCACAGCATGAGGAGATGGCTACAAATCAGGGTGGAGGAAGCAGAGGCTGACAGGCCCCAGAGCCCTCCTGTGAGAGGCAGTGTCAGGCAGTGAGCTCCAGGAGCAGCAGGAGACCACCAGTGCGGCCAGCATGGAAGGGCCCAGGTGAATCCCTTACATCACAGTGTATCCCCTGTAAGGATCCAGGTCAGAAGTGGTGTGAAGCTCGATCCTCAATCCTGTAGGCCACCATAGAACCTTTAGACAATGGCTCCTGAGCCACTGAGGCTGTGGGAGTTGTGAAGAATATCAGAGTCAAAGAAGAGTTACAAATGTTCTGAGTAGCCCTCTTCCAAAACAGAGTCAAGCTCTTAACACACTACCCTTCCCCAGGGAATACCTACTACATCCATTCAGGGCTAGTACAGAAGGTGGCCACTAGAAGGTTCTGGAAAGCACCAGAACTGAATTTGTGGCTTTTGTTGGCTTGGTTTTGTTTTGTTTGGGGTTTTTTAGAGGTTTTTTTGTTTGTTTTTTGTTTTTGTCTTTTTGAGACAAGGTCTTACTATACAGTTCAGACTGGCCTTGAACTCACTTTGTAACACAGGCTGGCCTCAAACTCACAGCCATCCTCCTGCCTCAGCCTCCTGAGTGCTGGGATTACAGGCATGCACCACCATGACCAGCTCAGAACTGAATTTTCAGGGGTGAAACTTGAAAGTAGGGACAATGTATAATAGGTTTCCTACTTTTATGGCTTTGTCTGGAGGACAGGCTGCTGCATGACATGATTCAGAGCACAGCTAAAAGTCTAACAACAACAACAAAAAGATGTCTTTATGGCTGGAAGAAGCATAAGATAAAACTTAGGGTGATGAGAGCCACTGGAAAGTGGGGGGAGGGGGGCTGGATAAGACCCAAATTCCATTAATAAATTCTGACTGAATGTCTGGGTGACTCCTGAACTACAAGTTCATAGATAAGGCACAAGACAACTTGCAGTTCAGACTAACTGAACTGAGCTGTGATTTGAGGTGCTGTCTGCTCAAGCAAGACCAAGCAGACAGCCTGCTACAACAGAGACAGCAGCACTCTTCAGAAGAATGTAACAAATTCCAGAACTATCCAAAAACCATTTTCCAGTTACCAGGATAGGCTCCAAAATCAACTTGTAAAGAATTAGGAAAATAGAATCCATCAGCAATAAAAAAGACTACCCAGAGTCCAACCCTGAAATAACCAGGAAATGATCAAACAAGCATTGTTAAAACAGATACTATATCTGTGCTCAACAAGACAAAAGCAAATATAGGCTTAATAATTTAAAGGATAGCAACTCTCAGGAAAAATAGGAAATACAAAAAGAACAAAGTGAAAATTCTAAAATCTACAACATCTGGAATGTTTTAAACCATCTCTCTCTGGACTTGAAAGAGAATGTTGTCTGTAAGATGAAATCAACCAACAGAAGCCATTGATATAAAGGTATAAAAGGAGGAGAGAAAGGAACCAGAGAAGGAAAGACTCTTAGTCACCTTTCCTATCACTGGGGTGAAATACTTGACAACCAAAGCTTAAAGGTGGAGAGGTTTATTTGGCTCACAGTTTCGGCAAACCCAGTCCATCGTCAGTAGAAAATGGCACAGTGGGAGGGACTTGGCAGCTGTGGAGGACCACCTGGCTGACTCTTCTTGAATAAAAAGCAGTTATCTCCATTTGACTAAATCCTATCTCCTTGTACTGATGTGTACAGATCTGGATAGGCCAATTATTTATCTCTTCAATTGGCTTAAGCAATGTAAATAGGGCTGACTGCGGTGGTGAGGTGTAGTCTTTAAAGCTAGGGGACAGTCACTGTGTCCCCCACCTTGTGACTGCCAAAAATACAGTTGAGCTGGGTGGGATAAGGAACCATCACTCCATCCTGTCAACTGAGACTGATCCTTGAGATAAGAGGCTATGACTTTCTAGGCCAGAAAAGTTTACACATAAAAACTGAAGCACAGACCCCAAAATAGTCAGTCCTACCTCAAACTGTGTTATGTAGATTGCTCCTTGTACATATGCTTCTCTTTATATATCGCAGAAGCAATTCCAGGCCAGCTTACATGCTTCCTGCCATTCTCACAGTCGCTCATCCCTGAGCCCCTCCCTTCACTGAGAATTCATATATCCTGGTCCAGCCCTGGGTCAAGGCCTTTGTTCTGGCAAACCACCATCTTGACTGGACTTAGGAGCCCCTTGGCTCCTGGTAACTATAAATTTGTCTTAGTGTCTTTATTCTCACTGTGGGTTGCATTGAAAGTGGTAGGTTGGAATTAACTCACTAGAATTCCAATAACTTTTCCAACAGATTACAAATATAAACTTCCTGGACTGAGACAAGGACTGGGAAAGGCTCTCTATAGCAACCAGGAAGCTGAGAAGAAAAGCCAAAGGAGAACATACACCCTTCCAGGTGCACCCCTAGTGATCGTCTCCAAGCAGGTCCCATCTTCTTATACCACATCCAGCCACTGAACTTATTAATGACTCAATCCACTGATGAGTACAGCACCCCCACAATCCATTTACGTCCCACCTGCATGTAAGGCTTTTGAGTGACATTTTAGATTTAAACCATGACAAGGACCAAACACCTGCGCAGTCTAAGGAGGCTCTGGGGTGATTGCAAAGATACAACATGTGTATAATTGGAGGTCCAGAAGGAACAGAGTGACAGAAGAGAGCAAGAAAAAAGCATTAAGAGGTAATGGCCACAAAGATGGGGGGAAACCATAAATTTACATATACATTGTTACACACAATGCTAAAAATAAAAACAAAGGAGAGGGATGAAAATCTTGAAGAAGCAAGAGGAACAAAAGAGACACATTATACAGAGGAACAAATATCCAAATAGTCAGAGATTTTGGGTCAGAAACAATGGAGGCCAAAGTAGCCAAGTAATATTTAAATAGCTGAAAAGGAAAAAGGAATTTGTCTGCTCAGAACTCTAAACCCAGTGAAATTACCTTTCAAAAAGGGAGACCAAATAAAGACAATTTTGTAGCTTTAAACATAAAAAACTTATCACCAAAGACCTGAACTACAAGTCATATGGAAGGAAATCCTGTATCTGGGAAGGTTTGGGGTCTTCAAAAAAGAACAGAAATCATTAGAACTGGTGAAAATACCTGGGCAAATATATGAGTGTAGAATTTTTTTCTCTTAATTTTGTTAATATGCATTTAATTCATTAAAGAAGAAAATGAGAACATCGTCTTGCGGAGTTTGTGATGTCCATAGGTAAAATATGAAAACTGTATCATACAGCAACAAGCCCTGCCTCCTTCTGTGCTTCCTAAATCCTAGCAGACCACTGGCCAGTACTAGTTTGTGCCCCCGGAGTTTGGGGACCCCAGAATATGTGATGGGGACTGGCAAATATTTGCAAGTTTATACTTCAGGACAAAAATCAATATATGAGCCCTAAATTAACCATTACAGATAGATGACAATCTCTAAAAGATAAAAAAAATCATTAAAAATTCAAAACAGTTTATTTTGCCTTGGCAGCCACTGAGGCTGGGTTGCAGGACCCCTTCTGGATACAAAATTCCAGATTCTCAAGTCTCCTATGAAACAGCATAGCATTTGCATATAACCTGTACACACCCTCTTATATAATATGCTATGCTATGGAAACAGATGTTATACTGTATCATCCAGGGAATAATGACAAGGGGGAAAGTCTATATATTTAGTACAGATGCTATTTTTTTCCAAATAGTTTGATCCACATGTGCTGAATCTGTGGGTGCAGAACCTGCAGATAAGGCCAAGTGCACAGCGAAAGGGGACAATAGCTGCACCACAGCGAGATTCTAGAACAATCCCAGTGCACTGAGTGAGTCTGGCAGGATGTCACTGGAATGACACAGGCAGTAACGATGACACTGACTTGGAGTGGGAGGGGTGCGGTGGAAGGAGTCAGGAGTGGTCCAATCCTGTGTGAGCCAAGAGATTTCACTAATAACTGGAGTTACAGGGTAGAAGAAGGAGCCAACAGTGACTCTGAGACGTGTGACCCATGCCATACCTGGAGGTGTTGTCACCATCTCCTATGTCTGCAATGAAGGATCCTCATCTCTCTCGCTCCTCACTTTTCTAGGGCTTCCAAGACCCACAGAAGCCCCTGTTGGTAAGCCAGGCTGGCCCAGCGCCCAGATGAAGAAGGAAAGGAGAACGGAGTCATTTGCCACCAATGCGGCCCCCTATTTGGAACAAGGGATGGCAGAAAACGTATGGTTCTCAGCAAAGTTCATAGCAGCTCAAAAGCAGCCCTCATTCTTGGGGCTTCTTCCAGCTTCCAGAGCCCCCTATCCAAGAGGGGCTTTCCAGTGAGAAATAATTGAGAAATAATTGCTAATATTTCACAGAGGCAGCAGAAGCCTCAGCCCCAGCCTCTGGAAACAAATTAAAGATGAAGACGAGGTTTAGAACCGAAGAACAGCCCTGCTTCTCATTAGCAATTGCAAATAAGATTATGGAAAAATGTTTATGCCATGAAGCGGGTGTCTGCCTGGAAGAAATTACAACAGTTACAGGGCGACTTGGAGACCCTGGACCAGGATCCAGGAATCTGGGTCTGAGCCTTAGTCTCCAAATTCATTCACTGGCTCCCAGACTGAGAAGCAGAGACAGCGCCACATGAGGGTCCTTCTGTAGCCCAACTTGACAGCCCCTGGGAGCAACCGCTAGTGCATAGTCCCACAGACCAAGACAGGTAGCAGAAAGCCCACGGTCAGAGGTCTTGCCCCTGCGGTGGCCCTCGCTGGCCTGACTCCCCATATTACGCCTCCATCCTAAGCAACAGTGAGTGACTGGCTCTTCTTGATGGGCAAGCGTTGCTACAAATTACTTATACATGCACATGTATTTCATCCTCAAATGCTAAAAGGCAAGCACTGCTATTCTCCCCATTTTAGGGGGGAAGTAAGCCACAGAGAAGCAAATTAACCTGGCCACAACCAGATTGCAAGCAATCACACAGCTCAGAGACCCAACACAGTCAGATTTTCCAAGCTGCCCACTCTCACCAGCCCTTCAGGCCTGTGGGTTACGCTGGCTCTAACCCTGATTTCCAGCACTCGTGAGGGTTTAGCAGTGAGTTCATAAAGGATGCCAGATTTCTAGATCCCCACAGACCTGGGTGTCAATTGTGATTCTGCCTCTTTCAGCCATGTGACTCCAGTCCTGTTTTTGCTTGTGTATGTTTTTAAATTAATTTATTTGTTCATTCCTTGTTCCAAGGAAGAAGGAAGAGTAGGTTGTAAAAAACCAGGCTCTGTCAGAGGCGCATACGCTAAAGAGACCGCTCAAGTTTCAGTGAAAGGCTCTCTCCGGTGCTGGCCTCTCTGTTGGGGTCCAAGGCCACCTTGCCCACAAAGCCCTCCCCCAGCCTCTTGTCTTCCCCCAAGCTCTGCAGTTCTCCTTCCTGGGGATCTGAGGCCTAAAGTGTTGCATGGCTCGCTCCATTTCCATATAAAAATGCAGTTACCTAATTCTTGGGGTTTTCCATCCTCCAGTGTGGAAGGGTCAAGGATGACCAAATTCTGCAGCCTGGTCTTCCCCCTCCAGCCCTTGTACTCTGGAGAAACCTCCCCTATTCATTGTATACACACACACACACACACACACACACACACACACACAGAGCCCCTATCTGGGAACCAGGGGAGGGAGTATATTCTCAAGTACAAGGATGCTCTGGCCAGAGCTGCCCTGGGGACAGACCCTGAAAGGGAATCCCAGTCAAAGACCAGGCATAAGGGTCAGATTACTGGAGAGATGATCTGATTAGACTAGTACAGGGGAGGGGTTGAGGGAACCAGAGCTTTGACCCTAGGGAGATAGAGAATGTACCCACCAGGATGCTGAACCTAGAAATGGGAACAGAGCAAAAACATGGAAGCAACAGGAGAGGCTGGATTCTCACCCTTGTCTACTCTGCCTGCTCACATGCATCTACCAGCTGAGTGGCCTTACGCAGGCCACCTGACCCCTGAGACACCAACGGCGGCCCCGTCCTGCAGGCTTTCCAGTAATTGCACCGGAAGCACAGGAAATGCCCAGGTCTGACCTAAGTGCAGCTGTGCAGTGGTTTCTAGTGTCATCTCCTCTTCTCCACACACGGAGCACAGCCAAGTGGCCCCACGCTCTCTAGGGGCGGATGAGTAACCCGCAGCACAGCAGCCAGCAGCTGGCTTGTCAACCTGAGAGCAAATCTGCCCCCAGGGAGGCTCCTAATTTAATCAGTCTCACAAATCAGCTCGATGGGCTTAATTGATCTTTTTCACTCCTAATATTGTCGCTGTCACCTTCTGAGTTGTGCCTCTCTACCCGGCCACCCCAGGCATCAAGCTCAGCCAGCTGGAGGGGGAGAGCCATGGGAGCCCCTGGAGTGCACAGCCCAGAGGGCCTGTGGGAGGGAGCTGTGGGCAGGAAGGTCAGAAGGGCAGCGACAGGGAGAGATGGAAAGACCTGTGCACACCAACCCATACCCAGTGCCACCGTGGCAATCAGGCACTGGGGAAAGATGAGGTGGAGGAGGACTCCAGGGACGAGCCTGCGCCTTTGACTGAAAACCAAAAAGGATACCGAGCAGCGTGGACAGAGGCTGAGAACAAGGCTGGGGGAGGCAGGTGAGCCCAGGAGCTCCAGGGCCTCCAGATTGTGACACAGAGCACACGTGGAGGACACCCACAGGCATCCGCTCTAAAGACAGATGAAACAAAGGTACTCCTTCCTCCTGCAAGGTGGCAGCTCTGAGAGTTTCTATTGTAATTCTATCCCAACATTTTCCATTTCTTTGATTTAAGACAATGCAGGTCACAAGCCACAGCCTTAATCTCTCAGCCCTCTATGAGCACTGCCTTAGGCAGGGGTCTGGTATACTTTCTGGGGGCTTTGTCATCCATACCCAGAAGCAAGGGGAAGCCCCAATGACCTCCTCCGGAACAAGCTAAGGAGACTTGCCTTTGGAAATGTCTCCCTCGCTGTGTGTGGAGAGTGACTCAGAGGGAGAAGGCGATCGAGGAGGCTGCAGTAACAAGGCCAGCGATGGATTTGACAAGTTTGCAAAGCAAATGATGTACAAATCAATCGCATAGCCCTAATCCAAAAACCTGAAATGCTCCAAAATCCAAAACTTTTGGAACACTCTCATGACTTCATAAATGTAAAATTCCACACCTGGCTTCATGTGGCAGGTCACAGTCAAAACTCAGACTCTGGGCACACAGTGTATATACAACGTACGTGAAATCTGTGTTTAGGCTTGGTTCCCAGCCCCGTGACATCTCATTATCTACCTGCAGATGTTCCCAATCTGCAAAAAATAAAACAAAACAAAACAAAAAAATCCAAACTCCAAAACAATTCTGGTCCCAAGCATTTGGATAAGAGATCATGAGCGTGTAAGGGGTACAGAAAACTGTATGCCAATTAAAAATATAAAAGTATGTTTTAAGTACATACACCTATGAGCTCAGCACTCTGGGAGGCTGAGGCGGGGGGATCACAAGATCGACCCCAGCTTGGACAATGTAGAGATTTAGTGAGATCCTGTCTCAAAATAAACTTGTCCAAGACAAGTTTATACAGCTCAGAGTGAAAGCCCTGGGTTCAATCCTTGATACCACACACACACACACACACACACACACACACACACGGGTGTGCACGCGCACGCACACACACAGGTTTTATGGAAAGTTGCCCCATAAAACTTCAGGATCTCCAAACCTAGATTGAGGCACCTGGGTACAGCTGCAGCTGCATGGCTTCTCAGCTGTGACCTGAGGGAGATCACTGTGTCCCAAGGGTCCCACTGTGCCCCAGTAGCTCTTCTAAAGGTAAAATGTATCCTAAGACCCCCCCTTCGCCACCGTCATGGCCAGTGCTGTGCACAGCGAGACCTGTGCTCAGCAAAATGTGTGGGCCGCAGCAAGCCCTCACCGGGCCGGTCACTGCCGGAAACAGAAATGTCAGGACTGTTCACTTGCCGGTGAGTTCAGTGCCCACTCTGCCCACACATGGGGCACACGAGGCAGGTAAAGTCACATGGCCTGATCCAGGAGTTTCTAAAGCTTGCTTGTTTGTTTGAGACAGGCTGGCCTTGAACTCGCTACACATAGGCTGCTCTTGGCGATCTTCCTCCCTCTGCCTTCCAAGGGCTGGGATTACAGGCATGTACCACCACAGTATCACTATAAACACATAATTTGGTTTTCCTCCCCTCCCCCACAGAGGTTTCTGTGGGGTGGGTTTGGAGACGCCAGAGTGATAACTGGCTATGTAGCCAGAAATGGCCCATGAGGGCAAGCTAACTGCCTCCTGCAAACCAGGTTTGCAGGGTAGATCGAAGTAGGCTGGGCCTTCCTGACAGTGACCGTCACCACCTCCAAGGCTCCATAAAGTAAATAGGAACTAGCTGCAGGGACAGGAGTGCCCATCTTGTGCCACATTCTGCACATCAGGGTGGGTGCAGGGGGAAGATGTGGCCCTCACCCAGCACCTCCTTAGCTGCCCCAGACTCTCTGCCCCCAGCTTCTAGGCCATGTGCCAAGTGACCATTGGGGGATTCTCTCAGGCTGCCAGGGTTCCATCCAATAAATGAAAGTTTCTCAAGTTATAATGGAGCTACATCCAGAAAAATCCATCTGTCACAAAAATGTCATACATGAAAACTGCACTTCACCCGTCTAACAAGCTGGACATCCTGTAGCCTGTCACTTGCTCATCTCGAGATGGCATGGCTGACCAGCAGCTGCTGATCACTGACCCTGCCCAGCATCGTGGGAGGGAGGTCGCCAGCC
Organism: Cavia porcellus; assembly: GCF_034190915.1. Classification (NCBI taxonomy): domain Eukaryota; kingdom Metazoa; phylum Chordata; class Mammalia; order Rodentia; family Caviidae; genus Cavia; species Cavia porcellus. Next base: position 35,399,808 of record NW_026947511.1, on the reverse strand, counting down.
ACGTATTGCTAATCTGGGAAAACACCAAAATTCAACTTTCCAGCTGCGGCTTCTATGGACATACTACTTTCACACCACCCTGAAGTCAGAAAAGTGGTAAGAAGCAGCTGTGTCTTCTCCAGGCTTAGCCCTTCCTCAGGGAGCAGGGCAGCGTGTGGCTGGCTCTGTCTCCCTGTCCTGCTGGGTTTGCACCTCCATATCCCTGGTCACCTCCCCCTGGGGTCTCAGTCTGCTCCAGTCTCTGTGCATCTCTCTGGCTCTCTGAGACCTCTAACTTGTACCAGTGCGATGCTTTTGGCCTTTCTCCACTTGTTTCCGGAAGCTGCCTCCATCTCGGCTCACTCTGTGTTCCTCTGTCCATTGTCTCTGTGTTCATCTATGTTTGACTGAGCCCATGTGTCTCCATCTGAGTATCAAAGCACCTGACCCTGGCGAACCACTGTCCTTCAAACAAGCCCATTGGCCTGCAAAGGCTACCTCCCCTCCTGCCCACTCCACCTGACAGCCCCCACCAACATGCACGTAGACAGACCTGCTCTGTGTAGGCAAAATGCAATGCCCAGGAGACCCTGGCTCTGAGGACAGCCACAATGCTGCTCTTGGATCCCTCAGCTATGTGACCTTGAAGAAGCCTCTTTGCATCCATCACACCTACAGAGTGCCAGGTGGCCTTCCCAACTCACCAGCAGAGGCCAGTAAGGAGTGTCCACCCACTGGAAAGGCTTTCTGTGGAAGGAGATGTCTTGGTTAATTTTCTCTCATTGCTACGACAAAATACCCAACACCCAAAATTAAAGAAGGAAAGGCTTATTTAGCTCACAGTTTGTGGAGGTTTCAGTCCATCGTCAGGTGGCTCCAAGGCAGGGTAGCACATGGCACAGGGTCAGCACTTCAAGGTGGCCGAAGACGGTAAAAGCAGCAAGAAAAAAATGTGGGGGAGAACAAGCCTCTACTCCTCCCTTATGTTGAAGTAGGCTACCACCTACCCCCAGGGTGAGTGTAGCACTCACACCACCTCTGCACCCTCCTCTTGTATAGGCTGAGGATATTTACAAAGTAAGCACCTGGCCCCCTGCTGAGTTGCTTAAACTTCTAAACTTCTTAAATTGACACAATTTGTATCAATCATTACATGAGGCAATGCCAAATCTGCTGAGGTAACCACAGACAGTGCGCTCTCCATGTCAGGGGTAGAATCAGCCATGTACCCGGAACAGCCTGGCTCTCAGTCCCCTACAGACAACTGGGGACAAGGTCTGCTCCTAAAGAGCTGCAGGTCTGTGCAAAATGGAACCAGTATAGGCCACAGCAATTCCATGGTGGGACAGCTCACTGATCCCCAATTTGGCCGTGCAGAGGGAAGAATGGAAGTCATCTTACCTGATGGCTTCTGTCTAAGAAGAGCATAGAGTCAGGTGGTCATGAGCTTCTGTTGTTCCCAGTGCCCACAGGTACTCTCAGAGCCAGGAGAGGCCAGAGGGAGGGGCACTCATGCCCTATGTGGGCAGCATTTCCAGCCCAATGTCCTGGACCACACAGTCAGCAGAGCTGGCCCCATCCTCTGGGCCAGGAGCTGTACTGAGACCAAAGACAGATGAGTTCTGACAGCACAGCCCCACTTAGGCACTTAGAGCTCATCACCTCCAATGTCTCAGGTCTCAGGGTAAGCACCCATTTTACAGATGGAGACGATGAGGCACAGAGAGTGAGAACAGGGCCAGCCAGACTTGAGCCGAAATGGTCTTAATCTGGCATCTATGTCCTTGACTAGTGTGTGGTCTGGCACATTGGAACGAGGTAGGGCTAGGCAGGTGAGTGTGGAAGCTCACAGTATAACACACATGCACTCCCAGGACCTGGCAAGGAGTCAGGGAGGTGCCGCCATCACACTTTGGTTCTCCTTGAGGACGGCTTCCTAACGCATTGGTAATCAAGTGGGCCGGTCCCTCATAGTAAATCCCCGTCTTTATTTTTTTTCCATGGCAATTCAAGGTGACCGACACTGTAGATGGTTTCAAGTGTTTACATTTCACAAATCAATGCTCCTGGCCCTGGAAATAACACTGCAATCAGAAGCACTCTCCTTACAGAAACAATGTGATTCTCTAGCACAGCCCACGCACTGGGGACCAGGGCAGATACCGTGGCCGTGCTTCCAACCACCGTCCCTCTTTGCCTGCTGCTCTGGGATTCCCAGCCTGCCCTCTGCAGAGGATAAAGATTAGACATTGAATACTTAATCTGGAAGAATCTGGGCTCCAAGGATGGAGGAAGAGGGCCATGAGCTAAAGGAAAGATTTCCAGATCTACAGATTTATAAAACAACAAAAAGTCTAACATCAAAACTCCTAAGAATCTGAATCCCTCCTCCCTGTATGCCACTCCCATGGGAGGTACTAAGTGCTGAAGGGATAGAAGTGGTGTAGGAAGGCAGTGCAGTCACTCCTCTTGGGAGCAGAGATTGGGAATCAGTCAAGGATGGCCTCACAGAGACGATGACCACTGAGCGGGGATTCTGTAGGATGCATAGGAGTTCATCCACAGAAAAAGAGGAAGAAAAGAATTTCAGACTGAGGAAAAGCTTATCTAAAGACAGAATTTATCTGAGTCTGTCTCTGTAGATTCACCCTCTATGGTTCAGAACTACCTAGACACACATGAAACATTAAAACATTGCATGGTTTACAGATCAAGGTGACAGTCAATGAGCCACTCAGTGACAGTGAGATCCCCATCATTGGAGGCATTTTACACAGTGCCAAAGGGCTGCCTGGCAGGGAGATCGACAGGATATTCAAACAGCAGGGGAGTGTTGGACTAGTTAATCTCTGAATTTCCTTCCAACCTTCAAATCTGTATACTATTTTGTCTTGCATTAGAATAGATTCAAGACATTGCCTTTGGGGGGGAAATAGTAATCAAAATGTAAATACCACGGGAATAATAGATTTGGCCTAATTATCAGCGATTAGTCAGAGTTTGTCATTATTTCTGTATGATAGATCCCAAAGTTCCGGAAAACAAATCAAAGAAAGTACCTCGGCCAGTGCCATTAATAGAAGCAGAACACTTCAAGACGAGAATTTAATTTACTGGGTGAGTTCGGGAGGCACGTTTTTGTTGATGAATATTTATAAAAGTGGGTTAGGCTGGACCTGGTAATGATTGCGAAATATTTTAATGACGTCCCCCTCATTAATTTACTTTTAATGAATAACTTGGTAAAGCATAACCATTTGTACGTAATGATTTCATTAATAGCCACGACACAGGCACCCGTTTTTCACACATTTGAATGTCACCCGAATAAAATGATACCTTAAATTATACAGTATGATAAAGTATATTTGTTGAAACATGGCGAGCTTTGGCCTCTTTGTTCTTGGGCTCCAAGAATTCGCTGCTTTTGGAACAGTGACAGAGGAAGGGTATTTGAGTGATGGAGTTCGTCTTCCTTGTCTGATTTTTCTCTCCAAACTGGTCCTCCAGCTCCAGTCTTGCCAGTCCCGGGCAGTAAAACCTCCCCTCACCTCACTCTCTAGTCCTTCATTTCTGGGTTTTGCATAAACCCATTTTGAGACCACAGGTCAAGCCAGACAATCACCCTATAATAAAGGCACCTTGGGCATAGGCAGGGTGGGCGGGGCTTGTGTGGGGAGGGGCCAAAAGAGGGGCGGGGCATGTGGGGCGGGGCCTGTGGGCGGGGCCTGAACGGTTTTGTAGTAAAGAAGAGGCCAGTTGAAAAGATTCCTGGCATCAACCTCCCTGAGCATCCAGCTATCTGGCCCTCACCCACTTCCTCTAAGAGCCGCCAGCTTTTCTCATAAGAGGGTCACGCTGTGGTGCATAAGCTTAGTTTTAGCTGGCCTAGAGTACAGAGAGGCCTCCTGTTTAAAATGGATTCCCTCGTTATCCCTCAGCTCCATCCCTGTCCGTTTCTCATTAAGTGCTTCTGTAGTGTCTTTTATTTATCTGTTTATTTGTTTGGTGCAAGGATCAAGCTGCTTGCAGTCACTATCAGGTCCTCAGGCCAGTTCATTAGCTAATGAGCAGGAAATATTTGTTGACAGAGAGAGAAGGAGAGAGAGAGGAAAGGAAGGAAAGAAGAAGAGAGAGAAAAAGAGGGAGGAAGGAGGGAAGAGAAAGGAAGGGAGACGCTGTTTGAATGAGGTCTAAAGCATAAAGCAAGGCAAGCCTTGGCTGAGGACGAAACAACCAGGGATCAACCCACGACCCGGAAGAGCAAGGAATGCCTTCCTCCAGGCCACCCTCTGCCCCACTCAGGCAGGCTGGTGCCCGGCCAGGGTCTCTCCCCTGCTCCCCAGTACAATGCGCATGCGCCTGGAAGGTGCAAGTACAACTCCTCAGATTCCTGCCTTTCCTGCCTGCGTCCCAGCATTGTCTTATCACTCCTTGTTCTCCCTCCCAAAGGAAACAGATTCCACAAATTTACCAGCTGCTCAAGGTCACAGAGCCGGGAAATGGCTGAGCTAAGACTTCAGCTTCAGTCCTGGATGATGCAGCTGAACAGCTTTTCCCGTTTCTCGGCCACTTAATAGGTTACCTCTCCCAGGCGTGTCTGTATTCTACAAGAGGACTAAGAGGAGAAGGACGTGTCTAATCCAAACAAATGCCTTGTGAATGGCAAAATTCACAAGTGTGTATCCAGGTGAAATTTTGACAGGGGTGTCAGTGGGATGAGATGGTCCCAGCGGGTTTTCAACACACAGGATTTCTGGACCAAGCAAATCTGGATTCAAAGTTCCTCTGCTCCATCCACTCACTGCATCATAAAGCCAGCTGTTCCTACGTTCTGGGTTTATTCATCTGTGAAATGGGGATGATCATTCCACCTCCAAAGCTTGCTGTGAGACCAGTGTAAGTAGAAATTGGCACACTGTAGGTGACTATAAATGTTAGCATCATTATGTGGAACACCGGAAGCACAATGCCTGCCCACAGCTGGCCTAGACAGCCTGCTCCTCACTCCAGACTCTGCAGAGGAAGGGGGGGGAAGCGGGGCAGCAGCCTGCCTGAGTGGGGCAGAGCGTGGTCTGGAGGAAGGGATTCCTGCCTCTGTGCCCAGCTCTGGGTTGGGGCTTCCGGCCTTTGTACTCACCGCGCAGCTGTCAGGATGGCGCCTGGATCGTAAGGACCAGGGTACCTGCCGAATGCCCTGCAGCCCACGTCTCCTCTGCGTCTTCCCCCGCCTCTCCCGGAAGATTTATGGAAAGATTAAGGGCCCTTTTTTTCAATATCTATTAATATTCATGGCAGTCTTCACAGCCATCTGCTTTTAACGATTTTGTTTGCAAAGACCTGAGATTAAAATATGGCCTGCTAGTGCTCTCAAGCATCTGAACTGAAGGCGATAAAACAAAGGCCTTTTCAGGAGCTCCGAGCTGGCCTGTCACTCTACCTGCAGCGGGGGAGACTAATGACTACTGGGAAGAGGGGCGCCCCGGAAGCCGCCAGACCTGGCCGAGATTGGATCAGGGCCACTGCTTCCCTCAGGCCCACTGGGTTAATTGGGGAGGGATAAACAAGCCCGGCTCCCTCCCCACCACCCTGCATGGGGGTCCTGGGATGGGGGCTTAGCTAGGGCACGGGGAGATGCTGGCGACAGCACTGGGCAACACGAGGCTTTGAGGACGCCAAACCCCTGAGATAAGCACACTGCAGGAAATGTTGTCCACCCCGAGACACCCAGGGCCAGAGAGGGCAGAAAGAGCCCCTTGCCATAACACTGTGACCCAAATCCCCCAGAAGGTGCTGTGACCTGAACCTCACTGCAGAATACATACACAGAAGTCCAGTTCAATGCAATCTAGTGTCCAGTGCCCTATGTCCAGATGCCCCCGGAGTCCCCTGGGCAACTCTGCCTTGGATGGAGCCCATTTGGCCATCAGAATCCAGGAGGGACCCTGCCCAAGTTGGTGCCCCTTTCTTGCTTTATCTGGGGGAGAAGTTTTCAGAGGTCTCCTAGAAAATATCTTGAGGGCAAGATTGGAAACAATCACTGCGACCACAGCCCACATGACCTCGCCTTGAACCCCCTGGGGCGCCTTTCCCAGGGCCCCCATTCCCCTCCCCTCCTGTGTTCTCTGGAGGCTCCACCGCGGGAGGAGCTCTCATGAAGAGCTGCAGCTCCTGCTCCCCTGAGCGTTGCCACAGATTCAGATTCCCATCACTCCCCACACTGAGCATGTACCTGTCCCCGCCAAGCCCTGTGGCTCTGAGCTGCACATCTGCTCCCTGCAGTAGGTTGGTAGACAAAGTCCAAGGCTCTCACATCCCTATCCTGCCTCCTCCCTTGCCAAGCAGGCACCTCAGTCTGAGCCTCAAGTTCCCTGTCCCAGCTCCCACCTTCAGTGTGGATGGTCCCCAGCTTCTTCACCCACTTCTCTGTGCCCCCCATGCAAGGAGTAAGTGCTTCTCCTGCAGGAGAGGAGAATTTCTCCAGTTCTTCTTGAGGAGCAGAGACTCAATGCTTCAAATTCCCCATGGCCGGTGAGAATCTCACTTCTGGCCCATGGGATGCTCAGGAGCCCAGTGTGGGTGGTCTTTTGGGAACCCAGTGCTCCCTCTGCCACAGCTCCTGTGCCATCAATCCAAGTGCTTTCTTCTGCCAAGCTTCTGAGGATACAGCCTCAGAGGAGGAGAGAAAGACCAACTCGCCAGACATCCACAGTCCTGCCAAGGACTGCATCCTGCTTTGCCCACCTGGGGCCCCTCCTCTGCCTCACACCTGGGTAGACCCACTTGGGGCCATCAGGACTCCCCTGCTCAGGAACCCCTGGTCTCCCAATCCAGTCATGGCAGGCTGAGGAGGGGTGGTGGCTTTCTTTCACAGCCAGATAGCAGCCAGGAGGAAGGAGACTGAAAAAGATGTGACAAGAAAGCCAGAAGTAATGGGGCAGGGGAGATGTATCATCACAGCACTCGAGAGGCTGAGACAGGAGGACTGCCACGAGTTTGAAATAGGAGTTCAAGGCCCTGTCTCAGGAAAACAGCAATGTAAAAGGAGGAGGAGGAGCACAGGAGGAAGGAGGGAGGGAGGGAGAGAAGGTGGGATAGAAAGAAGAGAAGGAGGAGAGGAAGAAGAAAACCAAGTGGATGAACCACCTGAATCGCCCAGGCCTGGGTCCAGCTCATCCTGAAGGCCAGCTGTGCCCCTAGAACACCTCCCCGAGACCTTTCCTACACCTCCTGCCTCTACTGAGCACTCAAGTTTCTCAAAGAAAGAGAAAAAAAGCCTCATCTAAGGTTGTAAGGGCCCTCCCGTTTTGCCCTCCTTCGAGGTCCCCGCACTTCCTGAACTCCCGCCTGGGGTGTTGTCCCCTCCTGTCCCAGAGGCCTGGACAAAGGTCTGGCTCAGCCTGCACACACATCCCTCCTGCCACCAACAGTTTCCTGCTTCCTCCTTGGTCTCTGGAGGCAGCACCCGCCAGGGGCCTCCTTCCAGCAGGACGCAGGTAGGAGGAGGGCTCCCAGGGCATCTTCTCCTCTCCGCTAAAGTCCTCCCAGCTCCTAGCTCGTGCCTGGCACTCAACTGACTTATACTTTAGTGTTTTGGATTTGGGGCGTTGGGTTTTTATTTTTTGTTTTTGTTTTTGTTTTTGTCATGCTGGGAACTGAACCAGGACCTTCACACTGAACTATATCCTTAGCCCTTTTTATTTTTTCAATCTTGCCAAATTGCCCGGATAAGACTTAAACTTGTGACCCCCCTGCCTCAGTCTCCCAGACTGCTGGGATTATAGGCGCCACCCTGTTGACTTTTACCCAAAAATGTGCTTTTGTTTTGAAACAAATCTGCTGTTCTGCGGGCAGGTCTGTGATTCTGCAGTGTCATGAAGATCTCAGAACAATGTCACGAGAGAGGTGTTTCCAAAGGGCTTCACTCCCCCATTTTACAGTTGGAGAGGCAGGCGGAGGCCAGGCCAGGCGCCAGGTCTCCTGACCCCACCAGGCCAGGGCTTGTTCCTCTGCCCCCAGGCTCTGCTGCATATCAGAGGAGCACAGCAGGACCCCAGAGTTCAAGGGGCAGCTTTGGGCACACGTGGCATCTCTGCTGACCCCTGCTGGTGGGTGGGGCCACTGCAGAGAGAGAGAATTTGACTCAGTCAGTGATGAGGAAAGTGTGTGCATGCCTGTGTGTGCATGTGTGTGTAGCTGTGAACACACGAGTGAGCACACTACTGTGTATTATGAGTGTGTATATTGATGATTGAGCAGATGATGTGTGTGTGTACATGAGTGTGCCAGTGTGCGTAACAGGAGTGCCCACTGCCACCCAGTGCAGCCTGCTCCCTGCCTCTGCGTCTTGGAGGACCCCACACTGACCCTGTACCCTTTCTTTCCTGCTGGTGGTGCCCGGAGGCCCCATACCCACAATGGAACCCGAGGAGAGTCCTGCCCACCTTCCAGAACTTTCTGCCACCTTGTTCTCCTCTAAACGCTTCACCAAGAAGATGCTCATGCTTGCTCATGACACACGTGTGCCCTGCCGAGCTTCTGAGCCTTTGCACACCCAGTTTCCTCACCTGGAGTGAGTTGGCTCTTTCCTGTAACCTTCAAGGTCCCAAACTCAAAAGCTACTTCCTCATGCAGAGATGCCACGTGTGCCTGAAGCTGCCCTTTGACTCTGGGGTCCTGCTGTGCTCCTCTGATATGCAGCAAGCCTGGGGGCAGAAGAAAAAGCCCTGGCCTGGTGGGGTCAGGAGACCTGGTGCCTGGGCCTGGCCCCCACCTCTTCAACTATAAAATGGGGGACTTTTTGTAAATGCCAGGCTCCAAACTGTCACGCAGAACCAGCCACTCTACACACCTCTAAATAGCAGCTGGCAGCAGGGCATGGTGGCACACACCTGTAGCCCCACCTACTAGGAAGGCTGAAGCAGGAGGATTTCAACTTTAAGTCCATCCTGGGCAACTTAGTGAGACCTCATCTCAAAATAAAAAATGGGACTAGTAGTGTACCTCAATGGTGCATCCCTGGCACAGATAAGTAAATTAATAAATGCTACCATTCGAGGAACTCTTCATCCGTGTTACCTCATCCTATGCAAGAGTCTTCTTATCCTCACTCTGTGGGTAAAGATCTCAGCACACAGAGAGGCTGCATGACTTGGCAAGGTCACACAGCCACCACATGCTAGCACAGAAAGCCCGCACTCTCATCCTCTCCCCACAGCATCTCCATGGGTCTACCCAGCACATGGCAGGTCACCCGGTGTCTTCCCTGCTAGCCTGGGAGGAGCTACCACAGTTTTGTGACTCCAGCACGGACCTGGGAGGACCCCATGAGCATGGGAGAGGTTCTGAGCCACCCAGCCAGGGAAAGAATTCCTGTGCTGTGAACACCCATGTGCATGTGTAGGTGTATGTGTGTTACGAGTGTGACAGCAACGGTTGTGTAAGGGGCTGAGCGTGTGAGTGTCCGTGGGAAGGAGTCTGTGTAAGCAAATGTGAGTGTGTACACATGCGTGTGCATGTATGTCCCTGTGTGCTCATATGTGTGCAAACACACATCCTTGGATGCTCTCCAGCGCTGGACCCCAGGGGGGCGAGCTGGGCCTGATCTCAGCTGCATGAACAGTTAAAGCCCTGAAACCATGCCACTCCATCACTGATATTTTTACAAAGTTGTCACAGAGAAATATCATTTTTCTTCCTCTTTTATTTCATTTTCTTTGGGATATAGTAATTAACAAAAGCCGTTAGATGCCAGCAAAACTGTTTCTTTTGAAGTTTCTACATGGCTGTCACCCAGGAGATAAAGGCAGATTATTCAATCTTGACATTATAATTGTGGGTGCCAGATAAAAGCCTGGATTAGACACTTCACAGCCCCGTGCAAGGAAGACAGGCAGAGGACGGTGGGAGGGGTTTGGCCCTGAGAGGGAGGGGACCAGGACCGCATCATGCAGCCCGCTGCCTTCGTCTGGAGCTGGACTGTCCCCAGACATGCGGTGTCAGAGGAAGGATCAGCATGCCTACTGCATGCAGCACTGCAGACCTAAGGGCAAAACTCTAGGGTCCAGGTAAGCTGTCCCCAGGGCAGCCTCACACACTGTCCCTCATGTCACCCTGTGACTGGCAGGGCCTGATGACTCCCTGAATGTGTGCCAGGCTCCTCAATGCAGGGTGGTGTGAGATCTTCCTATGTGGGCGTCTCCTGCCCCTGATCCAGTGCAGGGCCCTCAGTCAGTTCCAGTAAGGCAGTGTGGATTCAGGTCTTGCCTGCGTCCCTGTTGTGGTTTGAGAATTGTGGAAAGCAGGAGAGGACCCGGCAAAGGGATTCACTGTCTATGTGCAGCCCATCCCAGGTGACTGAGAGTCGGGCCACCGTGTCACCAGGAGGAGGCCCCAGGCATAGAGTAGAGGGCAGCTTTAAGCAAAGGCCAGAATTCGGGTGTCCTGCAGAGTTTGTTTGTTCATAAGACCCAAAGCTTCCATGATGTAGGCACTGATATTGTCCCATCCCCACCTTGGGATTCAGTTAATGCAAAGCAGTCAGGAAGTGACCGGTGTCCTCCAATCCAGTGCAACCCACCCACAGACAAGAGTTTCATCCCTGCAGTGTTAAGTATTGAGGTTTCCAACATCCCAGGTCAGAGCCCAGTCAGTCAGTCACAGACTGCTCTAGGTATTTAAACAGAGTGACCTGGATCCAGGACAGGAAAGAGCACCCTGCACTCAGCACCAGTGCAGCTATGGCAGCAAGGAGATGCTATTACCAGAGCCCCAGGGTCAGGAAGAACCAGCAGGCCAGGACCTTGATAGGTCGCAAAGACCTGGGCCAGGGCAGAGACTACCAGAGCAGAGACAGGATGCACCAGCTCCTCCTGCCTTCCACCCTCCTTCCTTCCCATCCGGCCTCATGGCCTCTCTTAGCCCCACTGCACCCCAGAAACCTGGATAACACAGCCCTCGATCACCCCAGAGACAGAGCAGAGCAGGGAGGCTGAGGAGGTACCCAGGGGCAGGTCAGCCACCGGCTGGCACCCTGGCAGCACTGGAAAACCACAAACTGAATTTCCAGCTTCTCTTGCCAAACACAATCTCAAGTCTGCCCCCCGAACATCCGGGGACAACAGAGGCTGTTCCCACGCTCCTGTGTCCCACCAGGCCTAGGCACACAAGAGTGGTACCTGTGCATCCTAGTGGTGCCTGCCTTGGCCTGAGTCAATGCACGGTTCTGTAAAGAGAAACTGTGAGAGTGCCCCCCTGGAACCCGGTTCTCTGGGAGACTGAGACAGGAGAATGGCAAGTTCAAACCCAACAACGTATAGAGATTCTATATTAAACTTTAAACAATAAGCTGGCGCAGTGGCCCGCACTCTTCAAGGCAGAGGCAGGAAGATCAGAAATATGAGCCGATTTGGGCAATTGAAACTGCCTCAAAATAAAAAGAGCTGGAGATGTACTTTCAGTGCAAAGGCCCTGGGCTCAATACGCAGTGCTGGAGAGATAGGGGTGGGGGGAGGGGAGAGAGGGAGCCAACCAAGAAGTAATTTGCCCAAAGTACCGGATGAATCAGGATCAGAGGCGGGATTAGGAGCTAGAGCCATAGCTTGCATTTCCTAAGAGCTAAATTGATCAGCAAGAAGAGAAAGGAGCCGTATTTACTGGAGTGCTTGCGGCTGCCCCACGTCCCTGGACCACCAGCTTTGCAGCAGCAACAGCTGGAGAGACACATTGGGATGAGGAGGACAGGATGCCGATAGCTCTGAGCTGTTCTGAGACCGGCATGGCCACCCCATCGCTGCGTGACCACAGCGAAATCCCTCTCTGTGCCCTATGGCACATGGTACTGTGGGGCCCAACCCTTCCAGGAATCTTCCCCATCACCTCCACCAGGGCATCCGTGCCCGGGCAGAGGTGGGAGGAGACATGGCCCATGGAAGCCCACAGACAGCACAGGGGTCTTTAGAAAGGAAGGTCGAGGGGGAGACGCTGGGAAACACAAATCTGCCGGCACGGCTCTCTCAGAAAGGGTTTTAATTAATTGTTTTTATACGACATAAGAGCAACTCATTACCGAACAGCTTTGATTTGTGACACCTGCATTATAGATGATTTTTAAATTAACATTTCCCCAATAAAAGGTGTCAGTAGAGAGCTAAAAGCGCCCAGAGAAGTATAAAAGGATAGTAATATGAAAATACAAATAAACACCAGCCCAGTCTAACAAAGGGGGCTGCTTAATCAATTTTACAATTAATTAAGGCTGGCTGGGATAACTGGGGCCTGGGAAGCAGTTGGGCTGAGGCTCTGGCTTTAAGTGCTGAGGCTGGGGAGGCGTCTGCAGTTTCAGAGATGCATTAGGAGAAAACAGACTGCTCTTCCAGACCAGAAGGGCAGGGGGCTAGCGGGAGGCAGCTGTGTCCTGGGAGCTGGCCTTAAGGTCTAAGATGCTTGGCTGGAAGGTGGAAGAGAAGGCGTCCAAGCAGGACGTGGCTGACTTGCTGATGGGCTGGGCGGGGTCAGGTAGAGGTGGTGGAGGCGAGTAACAGAAAGATGCAAAGACTTTTGAATTTGTGAGGGTTTTTGCTTTCTGTCTTAGTACCGGAGATTAGACCCAGGGCCTCTGCACGGAGTTATATCCTCAGCTCATTTTTTTAAACTTTTTATTTTGAGACAGGCTCACTCTGATGTTCAAATTGGGCTCAGACTTGCGATCCTCCTGCCTCTGCCTCCCAGGGCGCTGGAGTTGTAAGTGTGTACCACCACAGCTGGCTCAAGAGAGATCTGAAAGGGAGAGACCACCCTCAGGCCTTGCAGCTGAGACCCATCAGAAGAGATGGGAATGAGATAAATCAGGCCAGGGCCAGTGCTGGGAGGCAGCTAGAGACTGCGTAGATGCTGTCACTCAGGATATTCACTCTGACCCAGAGAAAGAGGAAGCACACCCACAAAGTCCAGGAGCAGGGACTCCACAGAGTGCTGGCAGGTGAAGGGAACCAAATCAGGTGCTGCTGAGGTGGTTCAGTGTGGTTTGGAGCAATCAGGGAGCATCATTCAGAGAAAATGACACTGAAAACAAGACCCAAAGAGTAGCCAACATCTGGGGAAGAGATGGTCCAAGAGTCTATTCAGCAGGTGCAAAGGCCCTGGGGTTGAGAAGAGCAGGAATGGCCCAGTCCTTCCACATGTCTTCTTTGTTCTCTCAGAGTTTTGTCTTTGCTTTTTCTCTGGTTAACAAAGAGGAGTCTCATCTGTAGATAGAAACCATGGAGCATGGGGGAAGGATTCCCTACTCTATCCCAAGTTCCCTGGGCTTGCTCTGCTCCTGGATAGATGAATCTGTCCCCTGCAAGAGTCATCTCTGTCTTGATTCTGACACTGCCTCATCTTTATGGCTCCACTGGACATCTCATCTCCAGATGCACTCAATAGGCTCCTGGAAAATGGCCTCTGTCTTAGTTTCTTTCTCATCCCTGAGACACAATACCTGACACCAACAAGTTAGAGGTGAAAAGGTTGGTTTTTGGGCTCATCATTTGTAGAGGTTTCAGTCCCTAGTCGGCTGGCTCCAAAGCAGGGCGGCACAAAAGAGGGGCAGGGCAGAGGAGAAGGAGCTCATGGCAGGGCAGCAGGAGCACAGAGAAATGGAGGAAGGAGGAGAAAAACAGAGCTTTCCAGGCCACGCTCCCAGTGACCCACCTCTTCACCTCCCCAAATCAAATTAGCTACAAGCTCTTCAGTGGATTAATTCACTGATGAATATCACACCCACAAATCTGGTCACTTCCCAAAAATCCCCTGTGAATGCATGTGGCTTTGGAGACATCCAGATACAAACCATAACACCTTCCCCCAAAGCCTGTGCTCCCACTGTTCCCAGCCTTATAGACAGAGGCCGTCCCCTCCCAGCCACTCAAATGCGAGACCTAGGGACGGTTGATGCTTCCTCTCCCCATATCCAGGGGCTGTGGGCTCTTCCTCCTTATAGTTTTTCTGCTCACTGCTGCCCACTACACCCCATCCCAGCTATCCACATGTCCCCCCAGGTCCCCGCAACAGTTCCACTGCATCGTCCTCTGCCCATGGTACACAGCAGCCAAGGGAACCCTTCCAAACAGAAATCCACCCCGTACCCAGTGGCCCAGAAAGCATCTTGGGTGTCCCTTGCCCTAGGACTAAAATAAACACAGTTAGCACTTGAGTGGGGCCTCTAAACTCTGGCTCGCCTACCCAGCCCTTCCTTACCTTCCCCATACAAGGGTCACCGCAACTTGTCATCCTTGCCTTCTTCCACACCTGTGGTCCCTCTGCCAGGGACAGTCTGGTGCCCACTGAACCCCTGCACCCTGCACACACACACATACCCTGCAGCTTCCCGGACACCCTCAACTCCACACTCAGGCTGCCAGCCCACAGAACAACTAGAATGGTTAGTTAGTCCAGTCCCCCACCCCACCCTACCCCAGGACATAGGTGCCAGGACACTAGAGATACTATTTCTGTCTCATCGGCACCTGTGCACCCGCACCCAGAGGAGAAATACATTGCTAAAGACAGGAGAACACGAGTGGATTATTAATGAATGAAGTGAGTGATATCACACAGTAACACATATATCACACGGACTAGTTCAGGTATTTAATGGGAGCAGCAAGGCTGACTTTAACCCAGCAGCACATAGTTCACCGTATCTTTAATGTCCCTGATGAAGTCCCTCTGCAGGGTGGACATCAGACATCACGGCTAGCTCCCATGAAGCCTGCAGGGTCCCCAAGAGGGCTGCCCAGGGCACGGCCTGGCTTCATGCTGCCCTCTCTGCCCCTCCAGGGCCAGAGAAGACAGGGCTGCCACAGGGCTCCTGGCTGGAGGTGGAGGCTTCCAGGCCTCTTTTCCTGGAAGGTGGCTATCGTGGGCCAGACCTGCACCAGAGAACCTAAGTCAGAAACACAGTTATGGGCTGTGCAGGGGATGACGCGGTGGCCAGGGTGGCTAGGACGAGTGAACAAGTGATGGGCTTTCTAAGCAAGGGTAGGGTGAGGTCAGGTGAGGACCTGGGGCTCAGGAATCATTAAAGCTGTAAGTAGCTTGGTATTTCCCGCACACCTAGGACCGGAAGTCAAGTTCAAATACATGGGTCCCTCAGAAGGCAGAAAAGGGCTGTGCCTGCAGAAACCTGGGAAAATATGTCAGAGGAGGCGGGCTTGGGTGGGCCTGGAAGGATACAGAGGGTCAGAGAGAAAGCAGGAACTTCCCAAGGACGCCATTGCTCCCTTCCTCAGGAAAAAGCTCTCAGAAGTCACAGGACCAACCCAAGGGTCACCACTGTTGAATGTCACACAAGAGCAGATCATCTGACCTATCTCACCACCCCGAGGAGCCCAAGTCAGAGACTCAAGAGCCACCCCATGCCCTTTGGGATCAAATGGCTTTAGAGATCACCTAGGACCCGACAAAACCAGAACTCAACCTGACACTGGTTTGACTCTCAGTCTAGCACCCTTTGGTGACATTTTCTATCTTTGGTTCTGATTATTCTGTGACACAGAATGAAAAACTCATAGTGGATGCTAAAAATACACATCTCTGAGTTGACTGACAGCATGCGCTCAGCAATGTACGCACACGGAATGAGTCTATTTTTCCCAACAACTTCTACCAGCCCAGCACAGGGATAGAGAAGTGACATGTGGCCACTCTGTGGAGGACAGGACTCTGCTCTGCAGGGCACAACCCGATTCTGCACACCAGTGTCCCCAGTGCTGGAGACTAGCTGAGTGGAGGCTGGATGGTAGCGTCCACTTCCTTAGGTGACATCAGGAAACACCATCACATTCTGCACTGACACCCTCTCCAGTGTTTTCTGGCACTGGGGACTGTGGCTTTTTTATTGTCTTCACTCCAGGCATGCTTCAGAACAGGGTATAGTTGTTCCAGCTCATTGAACCCCAGTTCATCTCTATACAGAGGCCCATGAGCTAAAAATGGCCCTTATATTTTTTAATGTTTGAAAACAATTAAAAAATATTAGTGATACATGAAAAGTAGATGGAATACAAATTTAGTATCATCTATGATGCTTCTAAGCAATTAGAGCAGAGGTGAATATTTACAAGATAGAGTCTATTGCCCATAGATTTAAAAATATATCCTATTTAGTCCATTCCAGAAAACACTTGCCAACCTTAGGTCAAGACTACACTTTCCAGCCTCCCTTGCAGCTACACAGATCACCAGCTCCAAGGAATGGAATCAAGGTGAGAAATCACCTCTTACTTCCCTGTGTTCACTCCTGGCTTTGGCAGAGCTGGGCCAGTTGCAGCACTGAACATGCAACAAGCCTCCAGAATGACGAGGCAATGACTTGGGAGACCCGAGTCATAGAATGACTGAGCGTGTGTTCCACCGCCAATGGGGGCACCCACTTCAGAACTGTAAGGTAAGAAAGAAAGTAACTTTGGTTCTCTGTAAACTTTTGGTCCTCACTTGAACTAGTACAGATGTCTGTGTCCAAATAGGCAATGTAAGCCAAATACCTTACGTGCTGATCAATCCCAGAGGTCTTGTTGCAGGACACCAGTCTCATGTGGAAGGCCTGCTTGGTGGACAGATGCACGGTGTGGATGTACTTTGGTGCTGCTGATAGGGGGCCCACTCACATCAGATTTCTCTTGTTTATAAGGAAGAGAAAGACTGCCAGCTTAACCTGAGAGACTCAAAGATAGCCTCAGGTGGAGAACAATGCATATGCGCATCAGAATTCCCCAGGAGAAGACAATATGTGAACCAGCCCAGGAGGTGTCAGGACAGAGGCACGCTTCCAGGACCAGGCGTCTGTCTTATGGCATCCATGCATCTTTCCGTCCCCCTTCTACTCACTCAGAGCTGGTGACCACGCGAGGTGCCCAGCCCCAAGTCGAGCTCAGTGACTGTTCACTCTCAGACTCAGCCTTTCCTCATTTTTGAAGGACAGAAACCAGACTCAGCCAGCTCTGCATTAGGGCCAGGCCATGGGTCGGATGGTGAGTGCCCATTCTGGGTCAACCCGCTGACATCTGGGGGACCCCGCTGCTGTGCACACAGCATGCAATGGGGCACAGAGTCTCTCGTAGCTCTCAAGAGCCCCATGGCAAAGGCACAGACTCCAGCTGGATGGCAGGGCTCCTCTCTGCCTGCTACATACCCATGACCATGGGCGCATTAGTGCATTCCTTTCCATTTCTATGAAATAAGAATCACTATAAAAAACACCTGCCACTTAGGGCTGTCAAGAGGATAAAATGAATTAATGTGTGTAAAGCATTTAGCATAGCATCTCCTGATGCATAGTAAGCTTCCAGGGAAGGTCAGAGATTAGAATTATTACAATCACTCTCTCTCAAGCAAGGAGGAAAGTGTAAGAGAAGGTTTCGTTCCTTTGTTATGCAGTCTCTCACTGTGTGCACAGTGCACAATTCAAGTCAGAGGGGGACAGCACAATGGCTTGGTCAGAGATATGCCTGCCTATGGGGCCCAAGGGCCACTACCCATTTAAGGACTTTTGTTCTCCACTATTGATGATCATGCTCTCTGTGCAAGACCTGGACTGGCTCCTCCAGGTGCACAGGTCCCTGATCCTGATTATGCACCAGTGAAGACAAAGCACGAGACAGGGTCAGCAGTTGCCCTAATCCACATAGTGCAGGACTAATCCCACTCACTGCATTTCCATCATCCCAGGTGACCCTAAGGGTCCGTGGCTTCATCCTTCCCATTGGGAGACAGGCTCGGATCCAAGTGCCACAGGATGTCCTGGGAGAGGGGAATGTGGGATGACATGGACAAGATAAAGAAGACTCAGAACTAGAGATGAGAAGCAATTCTACCTTGGGAGAAGTGCAGGAGGATCAGAACAGGGAGAAGATGCGGCCATGTGCTTGGTCAAACCTCTTCCACAAGGTTATCCAAATATATGCAGCAAAATCTTCATTTAGCAAGCAGATTCTTGGCTTGGAGGAAGGCCAGCAGCCTGGGCACTTGTCCTAGCACTGTTTCCCTGTCCCTGAGCTTGAGGCCCAGCCCTTGCCCCAACTACAATAACTACATGTGGTAGACCAGACGCCCCTAAGCCCCTTTCTGCTTTGGCCCTCTTTGATGAGTTCCTAGCCTCTCTGGTTTTTGTGGAACAGGCTCTGAGTCCTGGCCACCCACAACTTCCATCTCAACCTGAGACCAGGGCATTTCACTCCCCAATTTATTATATGCTTTAGAATCATGTGGAAAAAAATAAAACTATTATCCTCCAAACCCCAGTAGGTCTCTTAATGACTACTCCGCTAATTAGTAGCAGCTGTTAATGAAGTGTGCAGGTACAAGCCTAGCCTCATCAATTAATCCATACATGCTCCTGGGCTGCAGTAATATTTAAAGGAGAAATCGATACCTGGCAGCTGGGCCGGAGGAGGTCAGTCGGCATGGGCAGAGAAGGTGTAGCATTTCAAGGAATTTGTCACTTAAATAACCAGTGCTTAGAGTTCAGCACGGAGGAACAAGAGCAGGGAGACAGGGATCCAGGCAGGCCTGCAGGAGAATGGCAGAAGGGCAGGGAGGGCAGCAAGGACAAGTGCCTGCCCCAGTGCAGGCAGGCAGAGAGCCCCATGCCAGCCCAGGAGGAGCACACGGGACCAAATTTACTGTCCGGTTCTCTCTGACCCATCATATCCAAAAATCGACTTATTCCTCCAGAGGAAGAGCTGGGGTGGGGGTGGGGGACACTAGAAATTCCCTGTAGCAGATGTGACCACTGAGGCTCCACTGTCCAGGAGGATGCCGAGCAAGTAAGAGAACAATCTCTCCGTAACCCTCGCTGGCTACAGTCTCACAGCCCCATCTCATTCCATCCTGGCACCAGCCCGATGGGCTGAGGACTACTGAGCCCACCTTTGGGAGACAGAAACACTGCCACACTGAGAGGTTTTGCTTGGGTGACAGAGCCGGTTACTGGAAAGCCTGGCACTGAACCCCACACAGTCTAAGCCCACGCACTGAGCACATCTACCCAGGCTCCTGGGTTTCGATAATCTGAGCTCTGCAGAACAAGATCTACATTTATCTTGATGCCTGGTCGCTGTGATCGTTCCCCACGGCTGCTGTGAGTAACTCAAACTTATGGGCTGAACACAGTGGAAATCTATCCTCTCACGGTCGCAGAGGTCAGGTCGGAAGCAATGTCACTGGCTAACATCACAATGTGACTGTGCTATGCTCCTTCTGGGGCCTCCTGAGGAGAACCTGTTTGAGCCCTCTTTTCTGTCCTCTAGAAGCTGCCCGCATCCCTTGGCTAATAGCTCCTCCTCCACCTTCAAACCAGCAATCACATCCTTCCTGTCTCTGTTTCCAATGTCTCTCCTTCCTCCCTGACTCCCCTCTTCTGCTTCTCTACGATCCTGTTGTAAAGACCTTTGAGATTACACGGGGCGCACACAGATAATCCAAGATAATCTCCCCATCTCAAGAGGCTTAACTTAATCACATCTGCCAAGCCCCTTTCTCTCCAGAACATAGTCACAGGTTCCGGGAATGAGAACATGGCCATCTCTGGAGGGATATTTTTCTGCCCACCACACCCTCTCGCTTTTTGCTTTCCTGCAGCCACATGCTCCTCCCTGCTGAGCACCTGCCTCAGTCAGCATCAGGGAGAGACAAGCCCCCACTCCAGATTTCAAACAGAGGAGATATAATACAGTGAGACAGGAGAATGGAGAAGCCAAACAGGGCCACTGAAGCAGGCTAGAAGTTGTCACTTATAGGCAGTGGCCTTTCTAACTGCTTGCCTTTGCACACACAGACACATGCAGGCAAGCTCAGGACTCTCCCTGAGCTCCTTGCCCTAACACCCAAGAAATGACTGAGACGCGAGAGCCTCTGTCTGGTCCCAGACTCCTAGAAGAGGTCACAGCACCATGAAGCAGGTGGGTAGCAGCCGGCAGCTGGCTACTGCAGCCAGCAGAGAAGAGAGGGGAAGGGACAGAGCCAGGAACTTTCCTTCACTCAGTGGGACCTGGCTCACCAAATCCATCATGTGCATTCATCACACCACACCCAGAGGCCTTCAGCAGGGCCCTTCCTGGCTAATGGACTGGCTTCTCCTTCGAGGTCCCCTCCTTGTACTCCAATCACTTGGTCAGCAGGTTCTGGTCACTCTGCCTGTCCCCTATTTTTATCCTTGGTGTCACAGCCTGGATCAGACTCTTGCCATTCCCCCTCTTGGTTCCTTTCGGCAGCCTTCCACATGTTCTTTGCACCACTACCGGCATTAGTTTTGCCAAAATAGACCGGAGCACACCATTCCCTTACCACAACCCCTCTGTGACCTCCCACCATGCCTAAGGACACTCAAGGCCTTCGCAGCTGCCTGCACATGAATACATCTGTGCATGCATGTGAGTGCACATGCACAAGTGCATACCCAAATGCACACACTGGTGCACACAAAAACACACAAGAGCAAACAGACACATGAATGCATACAAACAGGAATGTGTATACATACGTGTGAAAGCACACATGCATATACCTAGATGTGCACACATATTTATATGCACAGTGACACAATTGCACTCACATGGATACACACGTATGCACACACAGGCAGGCACACCTACTATTTGCACCTTTACACTTGTTGCCTAGAATGTCCTCCCCTGGGCTTGTGAACAAGCTCACAGTCTTGTGACATTTTAAAATCTTGTGTAAATATAGAGTCCCTTGCACCTGTACCCATCCCATACCCTTCACCCAGTGCTGCTGGCCCATCCTGCTTCTTGTCGGTCTCCACCTGGTCCTGGCATTATCAGTTGTCCTGCCACAGATGTCTCCCTACTTAGCTGCCACCTCCTGGAGGTAGATACTCCCGGGCCTATCTACAGGTTGAGCATGGAACTGGTCAGGAAGTAGGAGGTCACACAGCATCCCTCTGTGCCCACTGTGCATGTAAGCATGGCGGGGGAAAAATGGCTATCACTGGTGGCCTCCATTAGCACTGAGGAGTAGCTGCCTTATCTACCAGGACCCTCCCTCCTTTTGATATCCTTGGTCCCAGAGGGTACTGAGTAATTTAGAAGGAACAGAAAACAGGCTGGCTGCTTGGAGATCAGGAAGTATTATCAGTACATAATGCCCACAGCCACCACGGGAGAAGGATAGACACTTCACAATCCATCTTCGAAGGACCTCATTTGAATCAGGCTATCTGAAAGTCAATCACATTAACCCCTACAGCAAAGGAATTTCTGGACAAGCCTCCAGCTGCCCCACCATGGATACGTGTGCCCTTCAGGAAAGTGACATTTCTCAAATGGCCTTGGTGTCCCCCATGAAGACTCAAGGAATGTGCACACAGACGGGGAGGAGAGGGAAGGCATAGAATGAGACACACGATGTCAGGACACTTCTTCACTCTCACCTGCGGGCTGGAGCAGGCAGGACACACGGCCACATCCCAGGGCAGGAATGCTTGTCCAGGCAGGGACAGAGCTGGGCACACACAGAGCTCTGGGTGACTGAAGACTTCTTTCCCCTTACCCTGCTGCCGGCCAAAATGAGCTGCTTGATTGACATATGACAGCAAGAGGGGCTAAACAAAGACATGGGCACAATGTCCCATGCCTGGTCCCAGGTGTCCAGCACATGCCTGCCACCAGGCACACTGGCCAGGTCAGAGCTATGAGCTAGGCCACTGTCTTGCCTTTAAGAAAGAAGGCATCTTTAAGAAGATCCTTTGTCTAACCAGTGACCGGGCCTCTTAAACTCAATCTTCTAGAGAACTTTCTAGAACCTTCCTCCAACCTGAACATGGGAGCCAGATGGGAGATTCCGAGGGTCCATCAGTGACAACTCAGAATGAGCTGGTATCAGGTGTAAGGTGTCACAGAGAGGAGGGCTATCAGATGGCAGACCAGGTTCAGGCCCAGGTCCAGGTCCCAGCCCCAAGCCCTCCAGCCCGCACTCTAAGTTCTGCTCAGCACACACTCACCCTGCAGAGGTGAGGTTCACCGGGACTCGTGAGCCCATCCGAGGCTAGAATGAATGTGAGCGCTGTCAAGCACCAAGGGAAGGGTGGAGGTGGGCTTCTCTTTTGTCAGCTTTCATCATGGGGCCCAGGGCAGATGCTCTGAGCAAATCAGACCAGTGCTGTCACTGCACAAGAAATGGGTCACAATTATGTTAATAGGAGGCATACAAATTTCTCACCTATCTGAAGGGAAACTCGAGGAGGAATTAATTCTCACAGTGCTGATGCAGATTTGATTGCAGAGGGCTGGGAAGGCACCAGCCCCAGCCTGGAGTGTGGGCCCCACCCCTACCCCACTTCCCTCTCCCTGCAATTCTCCAGCCTCACCCATGCTCTGAGCAGGCCTGGTCCTCCCTCTGCAGAGCCAGCAGAGCACAGGCAGAGAGGAAAACAGTCAGCAGAGCTAATGAGCCTCTTTGTAGGCCACCCAGTTTCCAGAACTCTGTCATAAGCACAGAAAGTGGACTGCGAAAGAGAAATGACTGTTCACTCGCCTCCCCACCTGGCACCTCGGCCTCCTTGCTATGAACCACAGAAGGTGCAAGGAGCTCCATGCAGATGGCTGGGAATGCTGCTCACCCACTCCTCCAGCCCCAGAGTAGAGTCAGTGCTGGGCACCAAGTCCATGGGACAAGAGGGTAGAAGCTTCATCTCCAGTGCCACCATCAAGCTCACCCAGGCTCATTAATACAATACACAAACTCATCAAGTGCTCTCTCAACACTGCACACCTTAAATCCACTCACACTGGAAACCCCACACCCCATTGGCTCCCTGCTTGAGCTTCCCACTCCCCTTATACCTACCCTGGCCACCTATCAATGACTCTGATCATGTGATATTGAGGACTGAGCTTCTGCACGACACTGTGCAAAGTACTGGGGATATGACATGAGCCCAGCAACCTGTGCCCTGCCCTGCTGATGCCCACAGTCCAGCACGAGGCCCTGATGGCCACCTGGAGGCACCGCAGAGCTGGCAGGTGCTCTGATAGGGATACACAGAGTACAGGAGAGGACCAGGGAGCTGGAGAGCAGTGAGAGACCACTTGTGATGGATTCAGACCAGGCAGAATGAACATCTGGCAAATCCTGACAGTCAGGCAACCCACAAGTCCAGTGAGCCCAACAGTTAGGTCACATCAGCCTCTTAGGCTGCTTCTAGCTTGAAATTGCTCCCAAGAGCTTTGTGGAGTTTGAAGGCAGTGACATAATCAGGTGTGTGATAGAGAAAAACTTTTTTATGGCTACAGAGAAAACAAGAGATGAGAGAGAACTGTAGAAGAAGCCAGGAGGCCAGCTGTGAAGACAAAAAGACAGGATGGTGATGGAAAGGGGGTCCATAAGGAAGTAGGTGGAACCAGCTGTGTCCAGGGGTGCACCCCTGTGGTGCTGGCTCCTCAGAAAGTCAGGCAAGAGGACTGCATCTCCAAGGTCAGCCTGGGCAACTTAATGAGAATGTGTCTCCAAATTATCAGTGATAGCGCCTTTGCCTGGGGTGCAGGAAGCCCAGGATTTAATATCTTAGCAGGAGAGGGGGAAGTGAAAAATTAAGATGTGTTACGTGTGTGTGCCAGCTCCCCATGATAAAGCCAATCATGGTCAATTGCAAACACATATCAATAAAAATTTTAAAATAAATTGGTAGTCAGTTGCTAAATTTATCAATTTATGGTGTCTCCTATTCTCTACACCTTGGTCAACAGACAGGAGTGTTATTTGAACTAAGATTGAACAGATTCCTGGTATATTTATACAATGTTTTACTCCATGTGCTTACTAAAAAGTTACCTACCTTTAAGATATGAAAGAAAGCATTTATCTCAAAAAAAAAAAAAAAGGAGAAGAAGAGGGTGAGAATAAAGGTGGCAGAATTTCTGATAGAGAACCAGAAACAGAGACCCTTGCTGATGATTATCGAGCACTTCCTGGGCCAGTCACTGTGAAGAGCACTTAACACGTGGTCTTGTCTAATCCTACTATGGCTTTGTAGATCCTGCCTCTACATCCATTTACACCTGTGGACTCTGAGCCTCAAACAGATTAGCATCCCTGACTTCCCTTAGGACAAAGGGCTCATAAAGGGTAAGACCAGGATGACCTAAGGATTCTGGGGACCAGGTAGTTTGGGGGCCCTTGACCTGACAGGGGCCAGTAGAGGCAGATGAAGCCAGAGAGGCAGCAAAGTGTTGGGTGTGGCAGGTCCAGAGACCTGAAGCACACAGCAGCCATGAGCAGGGGATGGGTGGGGCTGAGGCTCCAGGGAGGAGAAAGGTCTGTTTGGGAGATTGCCTGGAGAAAGGAACCTGCAGAAACCGACCGAGGACAAGGTCCTCCAGGAAGTATGTACAGAACAAGCAGAGAGGAAGCCAGGCTGCGTGCCTTGAAAACTTCCCCATGGAGGGAGTGGACAGAGCCAGGATCAGGCAGGGAAGGGTTAACTGTGGACCTGCCAAGCATTCTCCACCCTCTGAGGGACACCTTGGCAAGACAAAAAGTGACCTGGTCATAATCCAGCTGCTGAGAGAGACCCTGGTAAGCCCCCTAATGATGCTGGGGAGCAGAAGGGCTCTTATCTGTGGAATGCTTTTAGCAGCTCACGGACCCTATCTGTCCAGGGCTGCTATGATAAACAAACCTGGAACCTATGGATTTATGGGAGTGGCTGCCTGAAAGTGTTATCCAAAACTGCAACGATCACAGATTTTCATGACCAAAATAGCTCCCTTTTTAAGAAGGAAGCTTCTCACACATTGTGCAGAGACCTCTGGTGATAGACTCAGGCTGAGGACAGCGTAAGTCAGCAAAAATGTCCTCAGGAGCTACATTGTGTTTCCAGATTTTGCACTTGACCTGTGCCTCTTGATTTGTGCCACTGAACCATTAGCGAAGCTTGACATACTGGGGATGATGGACAATGTGATCCTTTGTATTTTACCCCAAGGACACAAATTTAGGTAAACTGGGCCATGGTCCTTGGAATCTTCCACCCAGCCCCAGGACTGAGCCAGGCTGGAACAGTGGCTCCTGGGTCTTGCACAGAGATGAGGACCTGGAGGTAAAGAGGACCATGGATGGCCTCCTGTAGTGGCCTTCAGGGTGGACTTGGCCTAGGTAGGGGTAATAGGACACCACGGAAGGCCTGAATGGAGGAAAGTGACAAGGTCACACTGAGGCCCTGTGACCACTGGGCAGAAAATAGTGGCATAGAGTAAGCTCGGAGAGAGATAGCCCAAATACAGACTCATCCTGGAGGAAAATGATAGGGTGCTGGGCACCTGTGCCTCAGAAATGAAGAGCAACTGGTGCCCTAAAGAGCACCAGTGGTAGAGTGTGAAGGGCTGAGGACTGATTGGATTTTTGCTGGGAGCCAATGCAATAGAGGAAGTTGAGGTCTGTCACTTGGGTTGTTGGGTGAGTAAAGGTGTCAGTCACAGAGAAGGGACAAGAGAGCATGGAAAAGATAAGAGGTTCCTGCCCTGGCAGAGATGTCCACAGGGAGGTGATGTTTGGTTCTGAAGCTCAAGAGCATTGGCAGGGCTGGGGACAGACTTGGCACTTGATGGCTTAAGCCAGATGCAATAGCAAAAGAAATAGGCATGGGAAAAATGAGAAAGCCCAAGCCAAGGACCACCAACAATTGTGGCAAGATTTCCCCACATGAGGTCCAAGGAGCACTGTGCATCACATAGCCAGGAAGACTTGTAAAATGCAGATCCCCGGGCCTTCATGAACACCATCCAGTCAAAATGCATGAGATGTGGGACCTGAGAATCTGATATGCATTTTTAAATGCCCTGGGTGATTCTTAGTGACTTCAAACTTTGGAAACCATTGCTGTGAAGTACAGGTAGAGAAAAAATAATCTCAAAAGAGATTGAGAATGAAGAGGAGAGAGCAGAAAAAGCCTGCATAACTCAATGTTGTGAAAACCAAGAAGAGAGATTTTGGAAGAGAGAAGCATTTTGCAAGTTTGAGCAAGGTAAGGACCATTTTTTATAGTTTGTGAATGGGGAAGAGAACGGTAAGAAGGAAGCTGGGGGTAGCTGCGGGGAATTGAAAGGAAAGAATTGCACTGCAGATGTGGAGAAAATGCAAACACACCTCCACGTTAATGTGAATGAAGTCAGAGCAATGGGAGGGACAGTCCATATAGTGAGTCCCTGAAGACAGGAGCAAATTACAGGCCCCGGAGGAAGTGGTGACATTCATCTTGATTGAGAAGAGACTGGGGAGAAGGGACACAATGGCAGGCAGTGTCTGCACATAGAGTTTTGGTAGCAAGAGGCAGGGGTCCTCCAAGACCGTCTTCTGTTTTCTATACAAAGCTGAAAGAAGTTAAAAGAATGCACAAGGCAGATACAGCAAGATTTGAAGAAGAGAAAAGTGACAGACAGGAAAGCATGCTAACAAAACCTCACTTCCATGGTGAGTTTATTTGGACTCCAAACGTATCAGGTGCCCTTCTAAGTCACGTAAAGTTGCAGACTGTAGTAATCAGACCTTTGCTTGCTCGCCTGTCCCCCAGAAGGGACTCCGTGGGTGAACGCAGTCTCTGCGAGAGGAATCAGAGGAAGAGCAGGCTCCTGGGTGCCCAAGCATGGGGAGCTATTTCTGTGCTCAGCCTTCACCACTCAGAAATGCCTCAAGAGCAACTCAACATCAGTGGGGTCATCCTTGGCGATTCCTGGCCAACAGAGGTCATGACAACCACCTCTGGCCTAAGTCACAGCATCCTGGGAGTCCTCCCACTGCCGGATGTGCTCTCTGGGTCAGCCTCCTGCCTTTGTTTCCCCTGTGCTATGTTCACTCTCAGGCACACTCTCCTTACCAAATGGATCCCAGAAGCTCCAGGTTGACAACATCCCAACCCCAAGTCCCAAGAGTTCTGTCCTCTGTGTGACCCCACACTCGTCCCATCACCACAGACCCATCCCTAAGCCAGTTCCTGTGGCCAGAGGCACCCTGACACTCTGAGTGGCCAGGATCGGGTCACATACCCATGCTGGCATTGGCCCACCCGATCCACACACACTCAGAGTGTGGATGGAGTAGATTCCCAAAGAAGAGGGTACTCTGCTGCCAGAAAAGACAGGTGACATGTGGGCAGGGATGGATGCCTCCCATCATAACAAAGACCCTGCCTGGGCCCAAGACACAGAGCAGAAACAAAGGGCCAAAGGCCACACCATAGGAGCCCACTCCTCTATTTATGGCTAAAGTGGGTTCAATTGGCGCCTATAGGCTGGACCTGTCAACAGAAGGGTCACCAAAGATTTCAGGGTTAGGATTTCCACTGGAGAAGAAAGCACAGGGAACAATAGAAGAGAGCCATTCCCTGGAGCTTTAGTCCCATTCAACAGTAGAGCAAGAAAGACCAGGTTTGTCAGGGCCCCAGCATCACAAGAAAGACACACAAGTGGGCACCTTCTCAGGCAAAGGAGAAAGGGAGTTGGGTATAAAGCATGTCTGTGGGCTAGAAAGACAATTAGAATAGCTGGAGAAAGGAGGTAGGATTTTGGGTGCAGCCCTTTCAGAGATAAAAACAGAATCCTGTTCTGAGACCCCACTGCCTCTCTGCAGGAATTGAATGTCTCTGATTGCGCACCTGGACTTCTAATCAAGTCCCCTCCTGACTGGTTAACAGCAGAGCACAGATGGGAAAGAGACTGACGACTAGGGAAGCCAGGTCAGCACTAGGACAGTCAGCTTCCCCTCCAGGCACAGGCCTGGCCCATGCACAAAACCTGTG
The DNA here is from genome assembly GCF_034190915.1 of Cavia porcellus. Lineage (NCBI taxonomy): Eukaryota > Metazoa > Chordata > Mammalia > Rodentia > Caviidae > Cavia > Cavia porcellus. Next base: position 35,372,036 of record NW_026947511.1, on the reverse strand, counting down.
CCCAGTATCCAGTGCCCAGCCCCCCGACCTGGGGGGCACCTCTCTGCCCACGGCTGTAAGTCCACCATGCCGTATGTGCTGGATCCACATTTGCTGAAGGACAATCTCATCTCCTGTACACGATCGGAAGACCAGCACAGAACCACAGAGGGCCATTCCCATTCAGATGTCTGGGTCCACCCTGCACGTGCTGCCTTGCAGGGCTGGGGTAGATCCTTGTTGTTCCTCCCCAGGATGCTTGGGAGAGTCTGCAGCTGGAAGACCTCTGTCATGGGGGTCACATGGGTCCCTAAAGGTAGAGGGGAACTCTGCCATGAAATGACAGCAATCACCTAAAACCAAAACAGCACTGTGTGACCTACAGACTCAATATAACTGATGCTGCTTGTTGTAAATAAAGCTTTATTGAAACAGGCCACATCCACTCATTGACGTGCTATCTATGGCTGCTTTTATTTTTATTTAAAGAAAAAAAGAAAGAAAAACAAGACAAAACAGAAAAAAAAGGGTAGAAATAATACAGAATTTCAAAGAAAAATATTATTAAGAAATTACTAGTTGATAAGTTACATGTTGTCCTCTTAGAAATAGTTGTTCAAGTTACAAAATCACAGCATAAAAAATGGACACACAAACATTGACAGTGCAAATCATTCTGTTCAGTGATCTAATGGAAACTTAGTTATATGCTCATCAATCCTACACTCTTGAACATCCATATAATTGTATCATTTAGAGCACTTTTTTCCCTTTCATTTTTACAATATCTGTTATGTATTTTGGATCTTATTACTCTTTCAGTTTTTATAATATTTTTACACTACAGACAATGTAATATTTACAAATGCGAGACTTACTTACTTCACTTGTGAGGATAGTCTCAAGTTGCCTCTCTTTACCTATAAAGGCCTCAAAAATCATCCTTTTTTATATCTGAGTAATATTCCATTGTATAAAGTACCACATCTTTTTCATCCACCCTGCAGTTGATGGGCATTTTGGTTGTTTCCAAGATTTAGCTATTACAAATTGTGCCGTTATAAACCTGGATGCACATATATCACTGTCGCATGATCTTTTCAAATTTTTTGGGAAAATCCCCAGGAGGGAAATAGCTGGGTTGAATGGAATTTCCAATCCTAGTTTGGTGAGGGATCTCCACATTGATTTCCATAGTGGCTGCACCAGTGTACACTCCCATCAGCAGTGGAGAAGCGTTCGTTTCTCCCCCACAGCCTTGCCAACATTTTTTATCAGTTTTTTCTTGATGGCAGTCGATGGTTGCTTTTGCAGTATTATAGCACAAGCCACATTGCCCACAAAGCTAAAGATGTTTACAGAGAAACCCTGCATTAGAAGGTAATCCCTGAAGCCCAGAAATGCGTCTTGTGGTAGAAGATTAGGGCCAGAAGACCCTGCTTATTCCTCTCTCATTCTTCACAGCATCTTCGTCTGCCCACTGTTTGGAATCAATAGAAGATGTCTGTAATCTGACCTACCCAGAATCCACAATCCTTCTTCTGGAAATCACCTCTTAGTTTAGGAAGCCCGTTACCCTCTTTGGAGGAGCTGTCAATCAAAACATTGCAGCCTCTCTGTGGTCACATGACCCAGCCTGAACCAATCCGTGGTCTCTGCTTGGAATCTGAATCTGGAGCTGAGAAGAACCACAATGGCAGCCATTCTCTCTCCTCCCTACACACAAAGGCTAAAGGAAGACTGTCCCAGAGCCAGCTCCTCAGCCTTCTCTGGGAGGCTACTGGTAGTCCTGTCTTCTCCCAAAACAATCTTTTCATGGAGAATTAATTACATTAATTACACTACTACTAGTTATACCCGAAGATGCCCAGCTGATGTCAAGTGTGAGGCCTGGAGCAAGCCATAGGGCATGGCTCATCCCATTTCACAGGTGGACACCTGGCTCCAGAGAGCACCAATGACCAATGGGACAAGAATGCTGACCCTATTCCTATCCCTTCACTTCCTCCTATCCCAATGTCACCAATCCCTGCAATCACTCAAAGTCGACAGCATCAGACAGCGTCAATCCCAAAATATGGGAACATTTGACAGATCACTAAATACTTCACAAGGCACCCTCCTCACACTGAGAGAAATAATGACAAATCTCTAGAAAGCACACTCCCCAGTGAAAGCTGTGCGTGTGTTGTGTAATATCAGGAATTAAAAAGCGTCAAAAGATCAAGTGGGAGGAACATTAAATATGAATGGGATGAAAGACACATTTCTGTGCACGGAATAATGACTTTAATGAGTCTCCTCACCCGAGTCCTTGCGTCATAAAGTACAGAAGCTGGGAAGTGAATCTGAGAGGGGAGCTGGGAGAGTAGGGAGCGCTGGGTGTGAAAGCAACTTAGCAGGCGGCAGAGGAGGCAGAAGCCAAGGCATTCAGCACTGGCCGTGCACTCCCTGGCCCTAAGTCGCCACTCCTAAGGAGGACCCCTAAGCTTCACTGACCCACCACCCTGCAAGATGCCCCAGACCCACCCCAGCCACCAGGCCAGAGGCTAGAGAAGCCATATAGCTGGTGAAGCACTTCTGCTGACCTGTCACCAGGGACGCCCGGATGCAGAGCCTGTGATGCTGAGTTTGCCCACAGGCCAGGAGCACCTGAGCATATGCATCCTCCCCAAACTTATGGACTGAAATGCTAACCCACAACATCATGGTAGAAGAAGGCAGGGCCTTTGGAAAGTGATTAGGTCACAAGGGTGAAGCCCTCATGAATGGGATTAGTGGTCTTATTTAAAAAAATCAGAGAGATGGCTCACCTCTTCCACCAAGCAAAGACAGCAAGAAGGCATTATCTGTGACCAAAAAGTGGACCCTCACCTGACACTGACTCTGCCAGTGTCTTCATTTTGGACTTTTAGCTTCCAGAACTGCAAGGGATACATTTCAGATATGATAAGCTACACGGTCTGTAATTCCTTATAGAATCCCAAATGGACTAACACTGTGTACAAGGACATGGCATGAGCCTGAAAGGAGTACAGAACGTGACTACCCATCCTAGGCTGTCACTGCCACTGTGAGGCTCTGAGCAGTAGACGTCTTAAGCTCAAGCTCATCACTGATGTGGTGGGTTGCTGCATCTGCCTCTCACTCCAGATGGAGGAAGTGGCATGCACAAGCCTCCTACAGCAGTCACCAAGAGGATATCTGTTACAGCTTAGGTCTAACATGCTCCCCTACAGTCTCATGTGTGTGGCAGGGGATTGAATCATGGGGCAGTTATATTCCAGTGGATTCTCTTGCCAGGTTCATGGCAGCCCTGGAGCCAGGAGTAGGGCAGGTTACTGTCCCCAGAGAACACAGAAAGCTGTGATGGCAGAACAGTGGAAAGGAAGGAAATCTTCTGTCCAGTGTCCCCCTGACTGTTTAGGTTGGACCAGTGCAGGGATCACCAAGAGCACAGGTTGCAGTGACCTGTGACAGGTGCCTTTCCATCTCACGCTCCACTTCCACGGTCCTGGCTGGCTTCTTTCAATGCAGTTGATGCCTGACCATTCCATAGTCAGGCATCACAGTCAATGATGCCACTTCAGGTAGTTCCACAGATACAAACAGATGGTTCCCAAGAGGCAAAGAGAGATGGAAGGTTGGGCTTTGTTTGCATCCTCAGGCCAGCAGGCTGGAAAACCAGTAACCGTAATAATGATTGCAAAACTCACCCAGCAAAAAAAAAAAAAAAACCTCACCCAGCGCATACATGAACCAAGAACTCCACACATGGCAATTCATTCAGCCTTCGCAGTTACCATATGGATCATAGGGGTGCTCCTGTGCCCATCCACAGACAAAGAGAGACAGGCAGAGAGAAATGGAGTAACTGATCCAAGGTCACACAGCTGTTAAGTGCTAGTGGTGGGATTCAAACCTGGATTCATCTGGTTCTAAAATCCACGCTCCTGACCCTGAAGAACTCCAGGAAAACAAGCCCATCAGAGAAAAGGCTGCTAGAAAACACCTGGGGGTGAAGGTTGGTAAGTCCCACCTGGGAAGGCAGCACAGAGCAAAGTCTGAGGAGCCTTTAACACCTTTCCAGATGCCACCCAGGGCAGGCAGGGCAGAGACTGGGGCTCTGGATATGACAGAGACCTTTGGCCTTTGTCATGTCTCAAGTTGTTTTCATGGTCCGACTTTTTCCCTGCAGCAGTCAGCAGCAGGGTGATTAACTAGGAGGCTTATCAAGGGGAGAGACCGTGGGGTGACCACAGCTGGCCCAGCAGATGGCCATAGATGGCCACCTGCCTCCAGAAGCCAGGACAGTTAGGTTTATGTCCCCAGATCCTGGCTTAGAATCTAGTATACAGTAGCAGCTTAATAAATATTTATTACATGGCTAAGAAAACAGCTCAGTACAAGGCAGTGTTCCACAGACTCTGGCATTATTGGCCTCCAAGGCTGGATATCTCCTAGCAATAGAGCTATACTGCACTTCATAGGAAGATGTTTGTACTGTGTTTTCTCCCAGACATAACAAAATATCTCTAGACATGGCCCAAGTTGTCCCCAGTTAAGAATTACTAAGATAAGCAAATATCGTTGACTGATGCTACCAGATGAAACAGGAAAGCTAAAGCCAATTTGCAGGGGGCAATATGAGCCCGCAAATCCAGGAGAACTGGGAGGAGGAAGGTGTGACATCAGGGACAGTGTCCACAGCCCTCAGATGAGCACCAGTTTGGGGAGCCCGCTTGCTTCTGGGGGCCACAAGACATGGGGTGATTTGCATTGATGTTAACACTCCATGTCAGGCAGCCAGGAAGAACGGAGAAAAATGGCATCTAGGGAGGAGAGGAGACCAGACCCCAGCGTGGGACAAAAACAGCCCCAGGCTTAAGGCTGAGAACAGATTGGGCAGCAGAAAGCCCCACACAGCTCTCAACAAGGGACCCTTTGACAGGTAGCTTTGCAACAACGATCCTCTTGTGTCTCGGCTTTGAAACCTGCCCTGTGAAATGTGGCCTCCTGGGCGGGAGGCCCAGGATCAAGGTGGTCTTGGCAGATCTGCTCAGAGGGATTAGCCAGTGACATTACAGCTACATGATGGCCTCTTTATTATTACACACACACGCACCCTGCCTGAGCTTCATAGCCCGATTTGTTTATTTCTGAAATACCGTTTCCAACAAGACACAGAGCTGAGCTACAAGAGATAGTACTGACTCAGCCATTTCCATATTCTGGACCTAAAAGGGTCTAAAAAGAATAATTTAAGCTTCTCTGGAGTGAGATCATGTAATGAATCTTCTTGACACTAAGAGGTTTTATATGCCTTTTTTAAAAAACCCTTCCCGAAGCACAAGACTATGATATTACCTTGGAGAGCAGAGAGATGAAGCGATACGCGTATGCATAGCACATGGGAAGGAAGGAGGTGGTTTCCTTGGCAACGACATCCATGTTCTTGGCTTCCCTCAGCTAAATTGGAATATATTGAAATATCTGCTTTGGGCGCCTCTCGCAAAGGGAAATGAGTGGTTTTCTATTCAAGCACTCTCTGAACCATGCGCCCGCAGCTGGAGAATGATGTTCTAAGTGAGTTCATGGAGGCTGAATGGGCCAGGGCAGTCAGCAAGCTGGCAGAAATCCTCATTCTTCTTTGCAAACCCAAGTCGTCCCTGCCTGAGCCACAGGAAGAAGAAAGCAACAAACACAAGAGGCTCAACTGACCCAGCTACCATGCTAAGACTGCAACATCCACTGTGTGTCCCTGAGTCCATAGCTCCACGCACAACCAGCTCCAGAGCTCAGCCTCCTAAATTCTGCACACAAGATACTCAAAATAGACAGTGGCTCTCAGAAACATAGAAACCATCCCCAAAATTGTCCTCTGATCTGATCTTCTCAAATCCCTGGCAACAGGGAGGCAGCCACAGACCCCAAGCACGTTGCCTGGTGCACAGTAGGATGCTAACACCTCATTTGTGGAGTTGGCCTAAAAGCCAGGCAAACCTTCTACAGAATTTAGCACAAGTTCTAAATAGCATAGCCTCGGTGTCCTCCTCTGCAAATGGAGATGAGCATCCTGCCTATGGGATAGCACCAGAGGTTAAATCTGGCCCCAGGAGGTATTGAGTATGTTTTCTTCTTGCCACCAAAACCAAGTAGTGTTCCATTTCTTTCTGGCAGTTGAAATTTACCAAACAGGAAAAAGGTCTTAGAGGGAGAAGAAACAACCTCACCCAAGAACCTCACCACTTTACGATTTGCTTATCTTTGTTCTCTTGCAGAGCTAAGGGGGCCCTGGTTGTTAAGGATTGGATAGGTAAAAAGAAGGACCAATGCAGGTATAACGGGAGCCCACTCTGAGACAGTGACTGGGAAATGCAGTGGGGCTGAGCTCTCATAGGCCAGGGGCAGGAGATGCTGAAGAGGTCTATAAGGGGCTGCTGTGGGGCAAGCCATAGGCATGGACCACAGAGGGGAGGCTAAGGTGAAAATGTGGGTCCACCAGGGAGCAGCACTGACCATGCGTCAGGGACATAATGTCTAGAATGAGGCAGTGAGTTTAAAGTATAGCTGCCCCTCAAGATTCATGCTGGAATTTCACTGCTGTTGTGGCAGTGTTGGGAGGTGGGGCCTTTAATAGGCAATTAGTTTATTAACACAGATTAATGCCCTTCTCAGGAGAAAGAGCTCTTCCACCCAAGAGTAGTTTGTAATAAAAGGAGACCAATCCTTGAGGTTTTTTCTCTCCCACATCAGCTGCTCGTCCTCCCACTTTCCCACATGTTAGGATGTGGCTCAAGTTGATGGTGATTACCAGGTGCTGCTGCCCAACCAGGGGCTTCCAGCCTCCAGGATTGTGAGCTAAATAAAATCCTTTATTTATAAGTTACTCCATCTCAGGTAGTCTGTGTTAGCAACAGAAAGTAGACTCACACACCAGACAGTCTATTTAAATACCCCCCAGCAGGGTCTTCACTGGATTTTGTTATAATATTTCCTACTTTCTTGCTCTAGAAAAATCTCTGTGAGCCAGACATGGTGGTGGATGCCTATAGTCCTAGCATTCTGGGAGGCTGAAGAGGAGGATCATGAGTTTGAGCCCTGTTTCCAATATTTATTTGGGTGATGTTGAGGAAAATCTATGGGAGCCTCACACTTGTAGCCTACAAAACGACCACACCTTCCTAAAGTCCCAAGATGTCAATGAGGGTGAAACTAAAAGGCAAAGAGCATGATAAGTAGAAAGATGTCAAGTGTGTCTGTGTCTTCTGCTTTTATATCTCTGGCCATCTGCAAAAGAGAGGTTAGATACTTACCTTAAAAAGCACAAGCACAGGGCCTTTTCCCCAGAGAAAGTGAGAAAAGAATTAAAAACACCATGGTAATACAGAAACTACTCTTTAAAAATAAACTGCTGTTAAATTTCTGAGGAAAAAGAAGCATGATTGAAGGAATAATTGTGCTGTAGATATTGAAATATATACTAGAGCTACAAAGATTAAAACAATATGGTACCGGTGAAAAAATTAGCAGATAGAACAATGAATCAGACTTCATATATTTGAAATGTTAATATGGGAAATAATTGTGTGAAATATGGGCTACTCAATGGATTATAGTTTAGGAATAATGACCAGTGGGACAATTTGAACTCTACCCCTACCTCACATCATACTTCAAAATAAATTCTAGATAGATTAAGCACCAAAATGAAAAATAAACCATGTTGAAGTAAAATATAGAGTAATATTCATATTATCTTTGAGTTGAATGGGGGCATGGCAGAGGATGGCTGTTTGTGGTGTGGCATCCAGGAAAGAGAGAGTGAAAGAAGAAGCCAGAGAGGGACCCTGCCAGGCCACATCACCACTGATCTGCCTCTTCTGACAAGACCCCACCTGCTACAGCAAGTCAGTATAAATTCTCATAATCCAACAACCTTCCAGAAGATCTGCTTATGAGTGCATGGGGCAGCTGGGGAATATCAGGATATAAATCACAACATCCCATCCCTAACCCCCAAATTATGTGCATCCCTTTATGCAAAATGCTTTTAGTGCAACTCTCAGAGTTGCCAATGTCCTAACAGTTTCAGCATTTCTAAAAAGCCCAAGTGCAAAGTCTCCTCCAAGACTTAAGGCAGCTGTGAGCCCCTGTAAAAATCATAAAGAGCCAGGGAGTTAGCTCACCAACACAAGCACCTGTCCGGTAAGTGCAAAGTCATGAGTTGAATCCCTCATACAAAAAAAAAATCATAAAGAAAGTCAAACACTGTCAACATAGAGTGGCACAGGGCACACATTTGCATTATTCACAGAGGGGTATGGCAGAGGATACCCCTCAAAGTTCTTTTTTTTTTTTAATTTTTATTTTGAAAGTATACAACAGAACAAGTCAGAATAAAGCCAACTAAGATCGTACAGTGAAATTGGTACAGAACTTACAGCAGGTTACCGGGATAACAGTAATAGGTATCACAGTATATTTCATTATCTTTATAATAGTTGTCCTTTCAATCCCGTATATCAAAACCTCCCAGGAGATGCTCAGATTTCTGGTTCCCATTTGCTAATGGGCGGGGGGTGGGGGAGAAGGAGGATAGGGGAAGTGGGATATTTGTCTCTAGGCCATGTAGCAATAGGTTCACTATTGCTAAGCAGGGAGGCAGGATGGTCATTTGTTTTCACAGCATCCTCAGTTCCAACATGGCGTGGATCTCAGGAGACACTACTAGTTCTCCCCCTGGAAAGGCTGTAGTGGGCCACACTACCGCCGCTTACCAGGGAGGGGAGGTGCTGGCTTGGCTTTCCAGAGTCCTAAGTTCCCTCAAAGTTCTTCATAAAATGTTTGCTAATTATAAACAGAAAAAAATAACTTCACAGTAAAGAAACCAGGGAAAACTGGTTTGAAACTCCATCAAATAGTCAAAGCTTCACCCTCTAGTAATGAGAAATATCTAAATTACACGTAATCTGATGGGCTAGAACAAGAACTCTGCTTCCCTTTGGATGTGCTGCTAAATATGGAGGAGCTGAAGCTGGTCAGGAAGAAATGCAGAGAAAACACGCTGGAGGGTGTTCAGCAGAGGAACTGGCCTATGCATTTCAAAAGTGTCAGGGTCGTGAAAGTCAAAGGCCGACTCAGGAAACCATCCCAGATGGGAACTACAGAGACATGCCAACTGAACGTAACATGTGATTCCGGACTGTAATGTTTTGCTATCAAACACATTCCTGGGATACTTGGCAAAGGTTGAATGGGTTTTGAGGAACAGATAGTGTCCATGTACACTCTTAGCTTCCTGTTTTAATGGTGGCACTGTGGTTCTGTGGGAGAATATCCCTGCTTGAGGAAATACGCTCTACGCTCTACATTAAACAGGGATGATTGGTCATCAGGTCGGCAACTTACTCTTGAATAGGTCTGGGGGGTGGGTTTTACAAATTTGAGATCATTTTGTAATAATAGTAAAAACAAAAACCATATCAAAATGTAAAAGACAAACCAAAAAACTCAAAACATGATAAAAAGTTTTACCCTCATCTATAAAGAGCCCTTCATATTATGTCAGAAAAATATGAATAACCAGATAGAAAAAAGAATGGCCAAAGATATCGATGGGTAATGTCCCAAAGAATTGGTACCCAATTAACATACAATAAAGTTTATCTTCTTGCAAAAGCAAAGAAATGCGAGTGTAAAGGAAACATCATGATTTTTGACTGCTTTAGTTGCAAAATAAATCTTTAAATAATAATACTTCATCTTAGTGACAGTATGCAAAGACAGGTACTTTTATTTATTGCTAGTGGGAGCATAAATTCTCATACTAATTCTTGGTGACAATCTAATAATTCACATCACAAGTCTGAAAATTTTGCAAACCCACTGCCCTAGTAAGTCTACCTCCAGGAATATCTCCTTAGGAAATAGTCACAAATGTTCACATATACTTATTACAGAGTTGCTTGTAGAGAAAAACAACTTAATTTCCCAACAATGATACATCAGATAAATTAACCCTGATATACCCAATGAACAGAATACTATGGCAACCATTAAATATTATTTAATCAAATATTATTTAATGACAGCTGTGCATATAAATAGACTTAGATTAGCACTAATATTCAAATCCTGATTAAGCTTCCATCTGCCTAACTGTGAAATGTTATCACTTCCCTCCAAAATTCTCCTCCAGGCATTGCTGGAAGACAGAAGGGGTGCCTCACACTCTCGGGCGGAAGCCTGACTACCTCTTTTTGGGGACTGTGTACCATTTAAGAAGGCATTGTACAGGTGGAGCCACCCTGGGCTAGGTGAGGCTTGCCTCCTTGGGAGGCTGTTTCCTGGCCCCCAATCCACATTACCACTTGGTGCCAGCATACATTTATCTTGTGATGGAACTGGACCCCACAGTGGGCCTCCTTGATCACAGGGCCCCAACAGGGTCTTTTGATAACTCTACCCCATCAGTCTGCCCCATCTCCTGTCCACCCAGGCCAAAATCCAGTTCTTCACACCACACAAGGATCTCCCCTCTTCTCCACCCCTGTGCCCCAGAAAAAAAAATCCCCTACCACCTTTTCCTCCCATTTCAACCAAACAAAAGGACAAACCCTTATTTAGGCAACTTCTGGGCATGGAGATGAACAATGAGCCAGTCTCCCTCAGGAAAAACCATCCAATCCAGGTTCTCTCAGCCAGACCAACATCCAGATAGAGATCAATGCAAAACAAAAAACACAAGAACCAACAAAACACTGTATGACAGCCCAGAGTGACCTATGTCCAAAGGTGGTCTCATTTCTCTTCTAGGAGTGAGATCACAAATGCTTTCTATTTTTTACTTGCTTATCTGTATTTTATAAAAGTATCCCCTTTATGTCTGTTATACATTTATGAGGAGACAAAATGACAATTCTAATATGTTCATGAGATTAAAATTAGAACACTCATTTCCCTTCCATATACCCATCACCCAGTTGTGTATACTGAACCTGACCACTATTTGGGACCTTGTGTGATTCCCAACCTCGGTTCCTTTTCTCCTCCATAAGAGTAATCACAAACACCACTGGATCAGTTAGGGCTCACTAGAGGTGAGATAAGTTTATATAAAATGCAAGACCTGGACCTTACTACAGGGGCCAATGCGAGTCTTTATTGGAAAGTCCAAGAGTCTGCATTGGAAGGCTGAAGAGTCTGCCGTAGAACCTTGGACAAGTGTCCAAAGGCGATGGCAAAGGCTGGAGGGTCTTCAAGCGACCAAAATGTGCAGACTTTCTTCTTTCCCTTTTTCTTCCATCCGGGCTGCAAGCCAATTGGCTGGTGCAGAGTCAGGGTGGGTCTTCGCTCTTCAGTAAATCCATCATCCACACCCAGAACTGTTCTAAACTACTGTGCTATGGGGTTCTTATTCAAGATTAACCATCACAACCCACCATCCTCAACTGTGTTCTTCTCATTCCTTGGTTCTTGTTTCTCATTTTGCTGTATGTGTTTATATGCATTTGACACTGAACTCGATCACTACTGTGGGCCTAAACAGTAGGTTTGCATGTCTTTTAAAGTTTCCAAAAGCAAAATCACGCTGTGTGTCCTTCTAAGACTTGATTTTGTCACTGGTCATTGCATTTCTGAGCTGTATCTAGGGATAACTGTGGTTCCCTCACCCTCCACAGTGTGACAGCCTTCTCACCCATTCTGCTGTGATGGACCTTTGGGTTGTGTCTTTCTGTTATCCTTCTACAAGAAATGCTGCACAGACAGTCATCCATGTCCCCTGGAACACGTGTCCAGCTACCGCTCAGAGGCATGGACTTACTGGTCACAGGGTTGAGCATCTTTGACTTTTCTGGATAAGGCCATAATTTCCCTCCCAATTCATTTTCTGCTGCTCCTTCCTGGATTCCTGGGAGTAGCCCAGTGTGGACCAGAGAAGAACCAGGCCGTAGCCTACTCCTGGTCCCACTCACCATGTGGCTTTAGGCAGCACAGCCTCCTCTGGGGTGAAGGAAGCATGGGTATCGCTGGGCAGCCTGGGGCCCTTTCCTCTTTCCATCTCCCTGAGCAAAACTGCCCATTGCTTTGCCACCTGCCTGAAGATGTCAGCTGCCAACAGAGGCCACATCCCAGCTCCTTACCATGCCACCACCCCAGCATGGTACAAAAGCTATGCATAGAAAGACACTGTCATTTCCTAGATCATATCCCTATCTGGCCCTGGTGCAAGGACAAAAGCCCTGGGAGTCCTGCAACTCACCTTTCTGCCTCATTTCCCTGAGCTGCTTCCACATAAGGTTAGGATCCCTTTCACCCTGGGTTTTTCCTCCATACTGTGTGGAAACAGAATCATCAGACCTCAACCTAGGTCTAGCTCCAGTTCTGGTTCCCTCTACCTTTTCGGACCTTCCTTGAGTTTTGCTCATTAGTTCTCTAAGCTTAAGATGATGACAACACCCATCTGTAGATCTGTTAGGAGGTGTAAGTGAGCTCTCAGATCTGCAGCACTGCATGGAGTCTGCCACCCAGGACACAGATACTACTGTGAAAGGTCCCCTTCAGACTGAGCACAGACCCTACCTGGGCTCAAGGTTACCTGAACTCAGAGACCTCAACTTTTCCCCATTTGTTCCTGTTCACAGACAGTGGCATTCTGGAAACTTCTGTTCAGTGTTGGAAAGAGGAGGGAGGGCACAGGAGCTTGGAAAGATTACCAAAAGGAGAGGAACTCTCGATATCCCAGACAAAGGCACTGATGTGTAGTTTCACCAGAAGAAATGGGCAGGACTTTTAGTTGGTTTTTGCTTGGTTTGGTTTGGTTTGGTTCGGTTTCGTTTGGTTTGGTTTGGTTTGGTTTGGTTTGGTTTGGTTTGGTTTGGTTTGGTTTGGTTTGGTTTAATTTGTGGAGCTAAAACTCATGCTAGAAAGTGCTCTATCACACAAAACATTCCCTACCTTTCACCATCATCATCATTATTGTTACTGATATTTTGAGACAGGGTCTCACTACATTGCTCGGGCTGACCTTTAACTTTCAATACCTCCTGCCTCAGCTTCCTGAGCAGCTGGGATTACAGGTTTTTACCATGGTGTATGCTGGCTGGAAGTTTTATTTTTAATTCTCCTTGCATGCTACATCTCTCTCAAAATGTTCTGATTACTGTCAGTTGTGTATGGTCATGGTGTGTGTGTGTGTGTGTGTGTGTGTGTGTGTGTGTGTAACATTTGAGTACAGCAATCATGTTGGACTCATGCCTGGACCCACCAGACTAGTAGTCCAGAGGTTTCATAGGAGTGCACTCAACATACACAACATGTTCATCAACCATCATCAGTGCTGATTAAACACCTACTTGCCATAGGCTGAAGCCTTTGCAGGTGCTGATAATACAGGTGGCTGATGCCCCCAGAGACTTCACAATTCAGTGGGAGGCAGGGCCAAAATCAATTGTGAACGCAGCCAGAATGAAAGGACTGTAGAAAGAAGTATCAGTCTGAGCAAATACACATGTGTGTTTGTGTATCCAGTATGGTGAATTGGCTGGAGCAGTTGCAACTTTGGTCACATGAAGAGGCTTAATGAGATGAGGCTGGATACTAAAAGCCAAGCACTTGTTCTGCAGAGAAAGGACAGCAATGGAAGACCTTAGTCTGTTGACTCTGTGCTTTAGCAGAATGCGATAGAAAATGATCTGAAAATAAAATAAGAAAGGGAAAAAGTAGTGAAACTCAATAAAAGATTTGGAAGATAAGCATGAACTAAAAAAGGGAAATCAAAAATAAAGATGGAAAAGGATCTGCAAAAGATAAAGTTAGAAAATCAATCTAGGAAATCGAATATGCGAATTATTGAAGTTCTCAGGAAGACGGAACCAAAGAAATACAGGAAAGAAAATCATTCAAGAAATAATTTAGGAAAATTTCCCCAAACTGAAGAGCATGAGTTTCTACACTAAAAGTTCTATTGTATGGTCTTCACCACAGTACAGTGAAGCTAACTTTCACATGTCTGACGACAACGAAAGCCACAAACTTCTCAATAAAAGATATGTGATATATATATTTGTAAGTGAGGAAGAAGAATGACATTCATTTCTTTATATCACTGAGAAACAAAAGGTATTGGTGAAGGTCTTTATATTTTTAAAAGGAAAAGAACTCAACCCTGGATTCCATCTCCAACCAAATAATCAAATGTGATTCTCAAATAAGCTTCCCAGACGTTCTTTCTGAAAAGCTATTGCAGGGTGTGTCCCACCAAGACAGAGATGTAAACTGAAGTCTAAAGAGGCACTAGGAAACCGTTCAGGGCTGCAAAGCTGATAGAGGAGGCACAGCAAGCAGCAGACCTTGAAGTGATCAGTGTATAAATAGGCAAGCAAAGAAACTGAGTGTGGTGGCGCCCACCCTTCATGTCAGCACTCAGAAGGCTAGGAAAAGAGAATCACAAGGATCTGAGGCCAAGCTGGATTACACACTGAGACCCTGCCTCATGGGGAAAAAAATAGGCGATACAAGTGCGAAAGAATGAGATAGTTATTGGCTCTAGAGAAAACAAAGTCATGGAGGAAAGAAAAAATACATCTCATAGAATTCTCCTTTTTAAGCCGTAAGTGTATATAACTTTGACAAAATGAAAACAACACATGTATGAATATATATACATTAGAATCCTCTTGTCATTCTGCTAATACAAAGTGCCCAGAAAGAACAAGCCAAATCCAGATGTCTTCCCCCACCAGAGCCCAGGCAACAACTTCCTTTTCAAGAGCTGGAGTGACTAAGTGCCAGTGGGAGTGGGGAGACAAAATAAATTTGAAAAGAGGACTACAAGACAAAGGAGACAAAGCTGGTAATTAGTGCTTCAGTTAGACAATAAATTCTGAATCTCACCAATACAGCCTCAGGAGTGGATGTGTATAAAGGGTACGCCAGCCTGGAGCCCCTATCAGATCACCTAAATCTCACTTTTTTTGTCTTGTGCATTTTAAATTCAGTTCTGTGGAAAATCAGAAATACTGCCTTTGTGGAATCAGACAGCTTCCTCCATGGGGCGCCAATTTAGGAGCTCCATAGTGGGCTCAGCTGGCTTCTGGGCTCTCTCCCGTTGAAGTCTGGACATGAGTATACAGTCTAACCACAGCACTCCAGCCAGTGCCAGCGTGGGCCTGCTCCATTCTGCCTGCATGTACAGCCTCATGCCTGCAAGAGACAGCCATGTGCTGGCACCAGGCACAGGCAGGACAAGGCGGCAGGAGGCTGAGAATGCTTTGGGATGCTCAGAGCAAGCTCTCCCCAAAAGCTCATGGCCAGACACCCAGATGCCCAAATCAGTTCACCCATGTCCAGCAAGGAACAGGTGCTGGCTACCTCAGTTCCAGGTATGCAATCACTGCAGACCACTGCAGGAGCTGACACTCCCTATTTATGATGTCAATTGATCTTCCTAACAACCCCAGGAGGTGGGAGAGATTTTATTAGATCCATTTCACAGACAAGGCAGCTGAGACTTAAAGAAGCATAGAAGCCCGAGACCCCACAGATAACAGGGAGCTTGCATCTGAATTCAAGTCTCCCTGACTCCAAAGGCCACCTTAGTGTATTGCTCTTGAGGCCTTCTTTTGGGTCAGACCCTGGGCTGTGTGGAAAGGGATTAAGGAGAACTAAGTGAAGTCACTAAGATGAGTACATCTCATGGAATGCCAAGCAAGTAAGAGGTAAATGCCATACACTACAGAGTTTCTTGACAGATGTTAGATTTTGTTAAGAGGATAAAACACTCAGTATACATAATGTAAAAGAGGGGAAAGTTATTGGGTTCATGACTTCAGAGAGCGTAACCCATGGTTGGTTGATTCCAAGGCAGAAAGAGCATGATAAAGGAGAATAAATGAGGGCAGCTGCTCACCCCATGGCAGCCAGCAAGCAAAGAGCGGGGAAGGGACCAGGGACAAGAAGAAACCTTCCAGGTCACCTCCACTGACCTTCCTGCTCCAAACAGGAAGGTCACCCACCTCCCTACAGCACACTGGGCTGGGCACTCATCAATGGATTGATCCTCTGATGAGTATAGCACCCCATCATCCAAGTGTCCTCCATGAGCCTATGAACACGTGAGCCTTTGGAAGAACATGTTTTATCTAAACCACAGCTAAGGGTGTATAAGCACATATCTAGAGAAAAACCTGGGTGGCAGGGACAGGCAAGGGGCCAGCCTTTGTTCTCCTATTGGACCAGACTAGGAAAAGCACTCTTGAAGCACAGAAGCTGTCTTCAAATCTATGAAGGGCATGGCCATTCTGAAAACCCCAGGAACTGAACCAGACCCAGGGAGCAGAATGACAGGAAGTTCACCAGCTCTAGAGGATCAGCCTGGGCTTGAAGGAGACTCTCTGCAGGATGCCAAGATCTTTGGCATGGAGAAGTGATCCAGCCACAGTCAAAGGTATCTTGTCAGAAATGCGGCTAGAAGATTCTTGAGCTGGCAAGTGGAGGTGGGAACACTGTTCTCTAGGCTTCTCTCTCTCCCTTTGCCCACAGCATCTATTACGAGATTCAGATATCAGCAATTTGGGGTGATAACAGCCCTTGCTTTGCCAAGTGAGTGGGAGGGCAAAATGAGGAAACCAGGGCTCAGAGAGACTAACTAATGTGCCAAAGTCACAGAACTTGCGACCAAGAGAGTAGGATTTCTTTTGATGCTTAGTCTTCCTTTTAAATCAGCTTGTTTGTCACATCTTCCATGGTGATCCCGCTGTGATAAAGTGGGAAGATGATGCTCTGGGTGTTGGAGCACGAAGAAAGTGCTCCAGGTGATGGAGTAGGAGATGATATTTCAGATGATAGAGGGGAAGAGAGGGCTCTGGGTGATGGAGCAAACAATCCTGCTCCAGCTGATGGTGCAGGAAGGTACTTAAGGTAATGGACGGGAAGAGGGCATCCCAGGTGAGGCAAAGAGAGCTTTAGAGACTGAGCTTCCACCAAGACGCTGGCCTGAGCTCTGAGCACTCTGCAGGCTGGAGTAGCTGGAGGGGGGCTGGACTTCACCTTGGGACATACAGTTCACAGACCACCTTTTCCAATTACCAGCTCCATGATCTTGCATGAGGATCTAACGTTTATACTCACAAAACAGGGTGATAATTTCCACTTTGAAAACTCCTGGGCTTAGCCCATACCTCCAGTAAACGGTGTATGTGAGACCCTCTAGTAGTTAATACAAGTGGCAAATGTGACACAAAGAGGAATGGACCTCCACACATTGAAGTCCTGCTGTATGCCAAGTCGCTTGTAGACCCCAACATGGAGATGCATTGGAAGTGATGTGTAAGAAGTCACTCGCTGAAGTCCAGTGAGTGGAAGAAGCCAGCCAGTATGATAAGATTCAAGTGACGTCCAACCACACTTCAATCCTGTGGGCAGCCCTAGAGTGAGATTATATCACTGAGCCCGCCCTGTCTGGAAGTAAAGGACCTCGGTTCTGTCACCATTGTCTACTGCACTCGCTGACCACTCTGGGGCACTTCCAGTTCCCAGAAGCTCTGAGCGTAGCTGCTGCCAGGGTCTGGAGTGGGCCTTGGAAGAGACTTGCTCTGCAGGCTTTGGGGCAGAAGCTGGCTAGACATAAAAGGCTTATTAAGGCTGTCCAAGGAGATCCAGGCAGAGAACTGATGTGTCCACTACACAGATCCTCAAAACGCATGTTGTCATTTAATTAGGATTCAACTCAGTGAAAGCAGTACAATTTTCCCACTAATAATCTTAGTATCAGTAGCACTCAAGTCAATGAAAGGGTTGTATAAGTCCCACTTGACAGATGAGAAACTAAAGTTCAGAAAAGTAACCCATGTCAGGCCTCACAGTGACTATGAGCTCAATCCTATCTGCCTTCCAAGGCATGCTCTCACTGTAGCAATCTTACAATCCCTAGCCCTCTGCTCCACCTTCAGGTGCCCTGTCATTGGTGACCCCATCCTTAAGCATCCCTCTATCAACCCTGCTTCTTCCATCAGCCTCACACAGGGTCCTCAAATCCATGGATTCTGACACAAAGAAAGATTCCAGTGCTAGCGATTTCAAATTTAAAAACAAAATACGCAGTCTGCAGTGTCAATGTGGTGATGGTCAACTGAGGTGGACAAGATATGGATGGTGGCATTGACGGTAGAGATGCAGATATCAGGCACAGTAGGAATGGCGACAACTGAGAATTTGGACGCTGTTGACAGAGACAGTGATAATGCTGGATGTGAGTTGTAAGTACTGGGAAGGTGGCGGTGAGAAAGTAGTGGGGCGAGGATGATGGAGATGGTGTTGTCATTGGAATGGGCGGTGGTAGAGAGAGTGATGGTGCTGATGGTAATAGAAGGCATGATGGTGGTGGTAAAAGTAGCAGTGGGTTAGCATGGTAGAGGTGATGATGGTGGTTATCATGGCAGTGGTGATGGAACTGGTGATAACCATGGTGGTGGAAGATTGGGATAACGGTGGTGATGGTGTCAGTAGTGGTGGGAGTGACACCATAATGGTGATTATAATGGTTTTAGCCATGGTAGTGTCAATAGAGAGTAACTAATGGAGGTGCTGATAACTGAGAAGATGAAACTGGTGGTGATGGAAGTAGGAAGATGGTGGAGGTGATGAGGATCATGGTAATGGAAGTGGTGATGGTCATGGCAATAATAACAGCTGTGGTCATGGCTATACTGACATGGCAGGAGTGAGATGATGCTGGAGAAGATGTGGTGGTGGCAACTCAAGTTGGATGTAGTGATAGAGGTGGTGATGAAATGGTAACTATGGTGACAGTGATGGAAGGGGGGTTATGATGGTGGAAATTTCACTTTAGCAGTGGCAATTCTATTGTTTTGATGATGACAGTGACTCTCTCAAAAGGTCGTAGCAGTCAATCTCAGTATATTGGACAAGGAGAGCCCTCTGACAGCCAGGTTATGACTCTGCCATCCCATCTCTCCATCCCATCTCTGCAGAATTCTGCAGAGGGTATGGGGATGGAAGAGCCAGCCAAGCAGTGGAGCAAGTCAGTCCCACTGTATTTCAGTAACAGCATGTAGCTGCTTGTTAGCAGAGATCTGCTTTCCAACGGCAAATAATAAAATTATGCTTTTTGTGCAGCTAATGAAATGCAAATTGAAGCTGGATGCACATTAATGCAAAGAGTTGAATATCCATTTAATCAGCTCCTCCCTGCAGGGGCCAATGATAAAAATGACAGAGGAATTGCATTGCTAATTCCGGGCCTGTCACATCTTATACATCCTTACCTTATAAGCCCACCACCCCTGTGGGTGACACCTGCCTGAAGGGCCCAAGGTTTATGTTGATCAGGGTTCTGGGAGTCTGGAATCCCTTTGGGAGAGAGGCAGTAAGGCAGGAAGTGGGGCTGAATTGGGAGGAGGGGCGTCTGGAAGGAATTGAGTGGAAAGATCCCACCTTCCCCATATCCCCAAATAAACTCTCCATCACCCTCCCATCACTCCCACCAGGCAGCCTGACTCCTCTGGGGATGGATGAGATGATGGTCAGACTGCTCCATTCTGTGTGCTGTGGCTCAAACATGAAGCATTCCCCAAAGACTCATACTGAGACTGAATGCAGCAGTGGTCCATGGTGGGGCCTAGAGAGGCAATCAGATCATAAGGACACTGACTTCATCAATGGATCCACCCATTGAGGAGTTCATCACTTAATGTACTATTAGGAGGTGGGCCCAGTTGGAGGAAATAGGTCACCGAACATGCCATCTTGTCCACAGCCCCTTTTTCTCTGGCTTTCTCACCCTGTATTCCTCCTGCCATGAAGTAAACAACCACCATCCACCACACCCTCCCACCATGATGTTCCTGCCTCGCCACAGTTAACATGCATCAACTGTCCGCTTTGTGCCAAGTACTCTACTGCATGATTTACCTGCACCTTCTCATTCAGTCAGCAACCACAACACAGGTATAATGATTCCAGGTTATGGATGAGGATGGCACAGAGTCTGCCCTAAGGACACACAGCCAGTAAGAGATTTGACGGCCGTATTCTTTGACTGCGCTATTATACTATTTCCCTGGAAGAGAGAAACACATGTGGAAATAATTTATAGCTGATTATCTGGTGCTCTGTGTGCAGCCATGATGAGGATCTCAGTGGGGGATGAGGTAGGCAGGACCCCTCCAGTCCTAGGGAAAAAACATAGGGAGGGTCCTCCTAAATGGAGAGGCTCAAGGTTGTCTAGCTCCCAGGTCTGCCAAACCAGTGACTTTGGGACACAGGCCGGTGGAAACAGAGCAGACTCTGGTAAGGGACTAGACCCTGCATATCAGAGAATCTTGAATGCTTGGCTCAAGTGGGAGGACTGTGGCCAGTCCGCCTTCATCAGTACAAGAAAGTGAAACCAAGGACGATGGTGCTCTTCTCCTGTACTCTGCTTCCTGGCTGTCATGAAGCAAGCAACTTTGCTCTGCCACACTCTTCTGCCATGATATTCCTGATGTGGACGCAGATAACCATGGACTGAACCCTCCAACACCATGTGCTCCTCTTTTAGCTGTAGGTGGCAGGTATTTTGTTCCACTGATAGGAAAACTGACCAATACAAGGTCCACCTGTGTACATCCTGTAGGCTCCTTTCTGTCTTGCCAGAAGCAAGCAAACACAACAAGGAAACACCTGGGCCCTGAGAACCCTTTCTCCTCCCTCTCCCAATACTGACAGCAGCTTTACAAGGCCCCAAAGGGGTTCCACCATACTTGTGTAAGCATACTAGTGACAGTAGACATAAGGGGATCCTTAGCCCTTGTTAGTAGCATGGAGATGGAAACAGCCATGCTGGTTTGTGGCATGGGCTGCTTTCCTGAACTCTTGGTAGTGATAACCAATCTCAGAATTCAGATGGGATCTGACAAGATCTTTCCAACTGTCACCCCACCATTCAGGCAAGACTGACCGCCCATCTAGTCTCAAAGGAGACACAGCAAGGAGGTGCAAGCTCCTAGCTCCACTGTAAACCACAGGCCCCACCCTCATACCCTGCCAGCTAACAGGGAAGTGCCACATTCTCCATGCCTTCCCACAGCCCACCCCATCATGGCCACACTCATGGCACATGTCATGGGAGAGCACCATACTGCTGCTGCTTCTACCTAAGTTTGAGTGTCTACTATGTGCTAGGTACTAAACAGAGGGCTGTCTCCTCAGTCACTCTGCTGGGTCATGGCAGCCATGGCCCTTCCAGATAGGAACCACTATTGTTTCATCTCACAAAGCTGAAAGAGAGGCCACCAAATTCACCAAGAGTGTGATTTCATTGACTGCAATGGCTTTGTTCTGCCATGTTGTGCCCAGCTATGGGCACATCAGTTCTTGCTCTCAAAGACTTTGCCAGTTTCTTTAAAATGATTCTGCTTCAATGGAGTAAACATTGACTGGCATGGTGGCACACGCCTGTAATCCCAGCACTCAAGAGGCTGGTGCAGGAAGATCACTGTGAGCTCAAGGCCAGCCTGGACTACACAAGACTCTCAAATAAATACATAAATATCTTCCATGTATGTAGGTCTTGTAATTTAAAACACAGCTATCATGAAGCAAAACTGCTCACATCATCAACCAGGAAGCCATGAGGAAGACAAAGAGCAGGGGTCCCATAAAGACCTTTTGAAGTCATAGCCCAGTGATCTAGTGACCTCCTGCTAGGTCCCACTTTTGAAAGATGTCGCTCTCTCCCAGTAGCCCCACCTTGGGGACCAACCTTTGAATGCAGTAATATTTGGAGGAACATTCTATATCCAAATTATTCTAGATGCTGGCCAGGGAAGGGGTATCATTAAGATGAGACAGCACCCCAGCTTGTTAGGGGAAGGGGAGGTAAAATGGTAAGTATAAAAGAAAGAGAGAGCACAGTGACATTGGTGTCATGGGCAGAGGGGAAGTTCACCAAGCAAGCCATTGAGGAAGAAACTTCTAGAAAAGAGAGCAAGCTTCTTTTCAGGACACTTGTTTAAAACAAGGTCTACACCATATGAGCCATCTACTATGTGGCTAAAAAGTAGATTTTAAAGCAAAGCTTCCAATAGAAGTTTCTGGAATGATGAAGCTTCCTATATCTTCCTTATCTAGAACAATGAGGCCCCACAACATCTCTAGCAGCAAGTGATTCCAGAAGGCCTGAAATGTAGCTTGTGAAACTGAGGAACTGAATGCCCAAATGTTGTGAATTTTCACTCATTAAATTCAGAGTGCCACACACGACTCACGCCTGCTGTGTCAGAAGTTTCTAGAAGAATGAAGATGAGGAGAGCTGCTGGCACATAGCAGTCACTTGCTGTTTATATCATGAGGGAAAGAAAACTCTGAAGAATGAGACTGCCAATGGAGGGAAAGGATATTAGCTTTGATGGACTTCTAGATATCAGGCCAAGGTTGGGTCAAGCTGACCTTGCCCACTGAGGTCACACATGGGCCGTGTGGTTTTCTCAAAAGTCTAGCATACAGCTCCACCACCCAAAATCATCCCTGCGCTGAGTTTGGGGTGGCCTAAATTGTCTTTGTTTGGGGATGTTTGCTTTGAGTAGTATCATTATTTTATTTTTAAATTACCTATAATGCACCCTTTAAAAATTCCCTAATTACAGATAGGATAAATACATAATTGCAGACTTTTAAAAAGCACATATTATTTACTCAATACTCCATAATTACGGTCTTTTCCATGAAATGTATTATTTCCTGGATGGTCCATAATCGCTCCTTTGAAGCTGGCTGGGGTAGGCCAAATTGCTGCTCCACTCAGTTCACGGGTCACTGGTCCCAGCCCATCAGGCAGTTTATGAGCCACTGCTACTGGTGTCAGAGCCCAGCAAGCCATCACCCATAGGAACATCAGGCGTGCTAACTGCACAGGCAGATGGCAGCCACCATGGGCACTGGTTAGGCTGAAGATGGGTGGGGTTGAGGTTGGAGAGTGGGGGCTCCTGTTTTTCTCTTGATTCTCCCAGTGACAGTGATCATGAGCTCCAGCTCAAGGCTGGCCCACCTGGTGTGTGTCTCAGAACCATCTGTCAGTCCTGTGACCTTGGATGAGGGACTTAGTTTGGGTTGCACCAACAGCAGCTACTGGATCCAGAATCTGAGCACAATACCAGGAGGTCCAGATGAGAGTTGGGGAAAATGAGCATAGGGAAGAGAGAACAGCCACACGAGCTATGCCTGTGTAAACAGGTTCCTGCCATGTGCACCTGGAGACTGGGACACAGCTGGAAGCCAGAAAAGATGGGGAGCAGTATCCACTGACCCCATCTCTTGCTCCTAGAGGGTTAGAACCGTGAGCACTAATCTTTCAGCACTTCTGGGCCACCCTCACATGGCAGCTTGCTGCTGGGAGTGACAGACATGTTCAACAATGTCCCCAGTGCCATAGATGACCTCTGAGAAGGACCAAAGGTTAGACAGAGGTCAAGACTGATAACACGTGCTACTACAGTGCTTTCCCTCTCTCTGTCTCAGCTTTTCCATGTGCAAAGAGAGATAAAAATAGAGCCTGCCTCATAGAACAAGGGAGAGGAAAACAGAAGAGAAGTGGAAGTTTCTATCCAATAAAAGGAAGTTGCCATTGCTGTGTGCACAAGGTCTGAGCCCAGCCCTTGGATGGCTCCCCTCCAGGCTTCATCTGCACTACCTTGTACCTGGGTGACAGTCAGTGCCATCTCAGGGAGATTGCAGGGCCAGTTACAAAGCTCTCAATACCTGCAAACTCTACCCTAAAACAATGGCAGATCCTTCACAAAGTGACTGGGACCCCACGGCAGTTACTGAGAAGCACATGGATCGGTTCCTGATTCCATTTTCCTTCTTTCTCATGATGGACCCTAAGGTGGTCCAAGCATGAGTGGTTTCAGGAAGAAGATGCTGGACTGGGCTCAGTCAGTTGCATCAATTCCATTCTGTACTCTCCCTAGGTAGCTAACGTATCTGCCCCTTTTCCAATCAATGACTGTCTTAGTTATTTTTAACTCATCGCTGAGACAAAATACCTGATGACCAAAGTTGGGAAAGGAAAGGTTTATTTCTTACAGTTTTTGGAGGTTTCAGCCCATACTCAGTTGGCTCCAAGACAGGGTGGCGTGGCGGGGCTGTAGTTCATGGTGGCCACAAACAGCAAGGCAGAAACCAGTAAGAGACAGACACACCTTCTTCCTGCCATTACATTACATTCTGGCTCCACCCCTAGGCCAGGGTAGCACTCACACCCCCAATCCAAGCACTAGACAATGAACCAATCACAAGTACATAATGCAAACGCATGAGGCCTGGGGCCTCCGACATAAACCATGATAATGACATTACAAGAATGTCATGTAAGTAAATCTTCCTTCAGTGGTAAAGCATGTGTTTAGTATGCCTGAGGACCTGAGTTCAACTGCCACCCATTCACACACACACACAAAAGAAAAAAAAAACAAGAAAGAAAAGGAAAAAAAGAGGAAATTTTCCCATCTCCAAAAGAAAGAGAAATTCTCTCTTTTGGCTTTGTGCAGTGCTGTATAAGAAATGATGGTTAGTACAGCAGCAGCCATCACGTATCATGAGGGTATGAGCCTGGGGATACAGTCCACACATGGACAGAGGCAGAGCAAACAATAGGACAAACCCAACACTTTGCTTACATCATTGAACCCCTAACTCATGAGCCCAAAACCATCAAAGATCTGGAATAAATAGCAGTGCATAGTAATGCGGCATTTACCATGTACTAAGCACCACCTCATCTTCACATGGTAGCCCTGTTGACATACATGAAAACCAAGGTCCATGTGGGTTAACACAACCTGCCCAAGGTCATCCAACTAGCAATGTTCTACCTAAACTGTTCTAACAGTTCTAGTCTGGCTTTAGGCTCTAAACTCTTTCTTAATCTCTACTTTTCTTGTCATATGCACAAAGAATCCACTTATTCATGTATCCATTTTGACTTAGTTCTGTTCCATGCATGTGGGAATATCTTGATATGCTTCACTGAGATCAGCAAAAATAAATAAATAAATAAGATAAAGGCACCTGTGTAAGTGTCAGCTGGGCAGCCGGAGAGTAGTACCCAGGAACTCATGTCTCGCACACTCCATAGGCACCTCCCACAGGATGGCAGTGTGAGTGACAAAATGCAGATGTCATTATTAGGCCAACCTGATTTTGAGCCCAAAATGAGGGCTGTACTCAGCCCTTATGCAGACCACCACCCTTTATCCTAAAGCAAACTCTGCGAGGCAGGCTCCAGCTTACAAGTTAAGAGGTTGTAAGAGTGGTACCTAGCCTGGTTTGAGTTCTGCACTGAGCCAGGGGTATAACTTCATAGCATAAGCACCTGCTTGGCAAGCACAAGGGCATGAATTTGATTCCTGGTACCAAAATTTTAAAAAATGAATTCTTCACTGTACCAACCACCATACTAAGCACTGTCCACCCCTTTTTCACTTAATGCTTACAGAAATCCATAAAGGTCACTATCATCGGCAAATGAAGAAATTAAGGCTCAAAAAAGCAAAGTGTCATGCCCAAGGTCACAAGAAAAGCAGAGCCAAGACTCCAAATTGGTCTGCCTGATTCACAGCTGGGCTGGAGTGTGCAAAAGGAAAGAGTGAGTCTCCCAGAGGACTTGCTGTGCCTGCTCAAGAGGTGGCCAGGAGCTTGGCCAGCCTTCTGGTGCCATCAGCAATGTGGGAGAGAGGGAAGACCTTGCTATCCTGTAATGCTGCTGAGAGGGGAGGGGCTACCTCTGCAAACAGGGGCCAGATAGAATTTGAATCGCACACAGGAAGCTGTTCAAGACTTCACTCTTGCAGAAGAGGAGGTTTTTGATTCTAGATTTCTATGGCTCCAGGTCCACGCTCTCTCCCAAAGCCATGGAGGCCTCGCACCCTGTGTGTTTGCTGCTTGCCCAAAAGAGGCTACAGAAGGAGCACCAGACCAGGGGTCCAGACATTCGGGGCCTTCTATGCTGCATTTGCTGGTTCAGGGACTTCAGACCACTTCATGTTGCCTTTCCAAACATCAACCCAGGTCAAAATGCCAGGTATAGCTTTCTACTGGCCCAACAAGATAAAAGCATGTGCAGAGACTTCAAAGAGTTTACCATCTAAACACCAGTCTGCCTGCAGGATTTCCTCAGCGACTTCTGCTTCCTGGCCAATGAGGCCTGCTCGACCATGTCAGGGTCTTCAGACTTGCAATGGCTGCTCAAGGCAAGGGGCAGCTGCCTGGACTTGGTGACTCTTCATATGGAATCTGAGCCAGTTCTCTATCCGAGCCTTAGTTTTCCTTTCCATAAAGTGAGGGATGCAAATGTCCGCTCCTGACATCACTTCCAGTTCTACAGGAGGGGAGGATACAGGAAGTCTAAGTACTGCTGCCAGCCCTTGGGAGAGGGGAGCTCTTCCCTGGCTTCTGAAAGCTCATACTGGGAAAGAGGGGAATCTGCACCCCTCTCCCAGGCCCATACCCTAGGCAGCATTCCTCCTTCGTATTCACAAAGGGTCTGCATGGCACACCCCAGGAAATGTGCTTTACGGGGATCTGACTTGCCCTTCAGTTCTGATCATTCTGTCCCTCAGAAAGAGGTGATGAATGCAGGAAGGCCCAGATAGAGCTCCCAGCCCTGCCTGTACCTGTCAGCATTCCTATGGGCAAGTCCTTCTCTGGTCTTTAAAATGGGAGTATTGGAGTATGATATCATATTATTCCAAAATTGTGAGGATGAGAAGAAATGGGTATGAAAGGCTCAGGAAGAGTACATTCAGTACACAGTTGGTACTTAATAAATGCCCTTTCCCTTCCCACAGACAGGAGTGCAGCTCTAGCTTGTCCCTGTGGATAAGGCAGCCACAGGCCTCTCTGGTGTTGCCTGGGACAGGGTGACATCTTTCATCCAGAGATGTAAGTTCCTGTAGCATAGAGTCAATTGGGATGCAGACACGTTCTCATGCCAGATCAAGGACAAAGGAGGGCCCAAGACAGAGCTGTGTCAGCAGTTAGGAAGGGCAGCTCTGTGACAATGACACTGAGCACAGCCCACTCTTCTGAGCCGGTGCCCCAGCACTCACACTTAGTCTGGAGAAGCATGCGCTGCTGACAATCAGGACACTGCCTGTCACCCCTTGCCACCTGCACCTTTGTCAGGATGCCAGGCCTATCCTCTCTGCAGGTGCCCTCTGTTATGAGCTCTTGGTGGAGGGACAGGTGGCACCATCCAGTATGCAGAGGCTCCACATTGTGGGGGAAGCAAAGGCAAACAAATGGTACCTACCCAGTCTCCTAACCTCAGCTACCAGGGAGCACCCCCACGGAGCTGAATCACAACCTCCTGCCTCCTGCCTACCTCTGCCTCAGCCCAGGTGGGCCCTCCTGCTGCTGGTGCCCAAGCTCCCACACACAACAGAGCCCTGTCCCCAAATCTCCCTTGACCATCCAAGGGTTGTATGACCCCCACAGCAGGACCTGTTCATTCCTGGCAGGGCTGCTGCCTGGAGAGCATTGGAATAGCCAATCATCTTGGCAAAGATCTGAGTCATGACCACACCATCAGACTCCTTCCAGGAGTCCTTGGGGACCAGGGGTGCTGGGGAAGGAGGGTCTTCCTCCTACTTTGCACAATTAGAGAAGAGGCCAGATTGAGGGTTCTGTAACACTCTCCTAGAGCCATCTGTGTGTCTGTGAGCCCCACACAGGCACAGTTCAACCCCAAATGCCATTTGCAAATAGCCCCATATTCAAGAACCTCCCAATGATGATGAGGTGGGCTCTGGGAAAGCAGCCAGGCAGGGGGAGCTGGGGGACCTGGGATGAGGGGTCAGCAGAGCCTTGAGAAGCATTCTCATTTGTGCTAGGACACTCCCACTGAGTTCCCTCCCTGAGCTCCTCACATGCCTGGGGCAACCTTGGAGGATGTGACAGATGAGTCAGTAGCCCTGCTTCTCACCTCAACCCACTCCTCTACACGTGAGGGGCGCCCTGGCCTGTGCTCCCCATGAACAACTGTGAATGAGTGGGAGACTGCTCGTGGCCACCTGGGCACCACCACCATCACTGTGGATGAGGGCAAACTTGTGACTTTCACACTCTCCCAGGTGGGGCCAAGATACTCTTACCCCCTAGTGCATTAATACATGGTCCCCCAAAATTATAGTGTCTCAGGCAATCTGCACTGGGTGCTCAGAGGCAGCTGCCTGGAATTTTGAATCTAAGGACTCACAGAAAAGCAGAGCTACCTCAAGGCCCACAGAGCCGTCAAGGGCAAAGCCTGGCAGAGTCTTCCAGGACACCCTCTGTGGTGTAGCAATGGCTATGATCCTGGTGCCATGGTGCCATCAGCCCCCGCTGGCCCACCAAGATCAGCTCTTCAGGCTTCCCATGATGGAGCAGGCACCTGATATCCTTTTGATAAACTGTCCTCCTGCAGGCATCAGTCAGAGTCCATGTGGGTGCCCTGGATCTGAAAAGCCCCAGGTTCTCTTACACACAGGGAGCAGTGCAAGAATGAGAGGCCTAGGCCCCTCCCTAGATCTCCCAGGCCTGACACAGGAGGTGATGGCTCTGGAGAGAGGAGAGAAGGGAGATGCTGGGTCCCTCAACTGCAGCAACAGAGGCTACTGGATGAAAAGGAAGCATGGCCCTGCCTCCAAGGGGTCCCCGGTGGAGGGACAGCATGAGAGCAAAGGCAGGGTTCCATTTTTTTACTGTACTTGTAATTACTGCATTTCATAGACACCACTTCTTCCTTCTTTACAGATTGAAGTTTGCCGCAATTTGCATGGAACAAGTCTGTTGGTGCCACTTTCCTGAAAGCTCAGGCGATTGTTAACATCTTTTAGCAATAAAATATTTTTAAATTAAGGGATATGCATTGTTTTTAGACACAATCTACTGCACACAAAATAAAGCATGGTATAAATACAACTTTCCTATGCACCCAGAAAACAAAAAGTTTGTGTGAGTTGCTTCCTGGTCACTTTTGCCTTATTGCAGTGACCTGGAACTCACCCTGCAGTATCTCCAAGGTATACATGCAATCCAGGCCCAGGTGGAGGGCAGAGAGCTATCGGAAGCTCAAGGAGAGGGCCAGGTCAGGCACCAGAGAGGGCTTCCATGTCAGAGTGCAGCCAAGTGAAAGAAAAGAAAGGAAGGAAACAGAGAGCAGGCAGTCAGTCACTGGAGAGTCTCTGCCATTTCCAAGGCCTCAGTTTCTCCATTTGCGGGATCTGCAAGAGCTTTGTCTGGATCATCAACAGAAAGGAGTTGACGTTTTACATACTAACAATAATTAATCCATCATGGCTGCCTACACTGCTTGGATAAGAAGGATCCTGGGTTGGCAGAGGTACAGTCGATTAGTGATGTCTGCCCCAGCCAGGCATAGAGGATAGAGGAGACGTTTGCTACCGTGTCCATTGCCTTTGGAGTCCCACTGTCCATTATACTGCTGACCTAATCCCACAGGTCCACACTGGACTCCACCCTGTGTATAGTGGAAATGACCCTCTCTCAGTCACAAAAGAGGGCAAGCTCATCTCCTCGCAGCTCCATACACAGTGACCCCTTACTGACATCTTGGACTCTGCCATGATGGGAGATTTACACCATGAAACTGGCAAATGCTACAGGTCAGGCCTTCTCCTTCATCACATGCTGTTAAACATTTAGTAACCCACTAATGACCCTGCTTTTCCCCACAGCAGGTCAGTACTGGGAAGAGAGGGAGTCCAGGGCCTGAGCCCTGGCCCTCATGTCCTGGAGAGTCTGCAGATGCTGAAGACAGATGGTTCCATCAGAGGCTCCCACCCCCTGCCACCTTCCGGATGTGTAATCCCAATTCCTGTCCCTGCACACACCCCACTTAGCAACTAAAGCTCCTTCCCCAATAGCGCACCTATCTTCTTCCTCCGGGAACCCCACTGAAACTGAGTTAGTCCCCAAATATCCCCCATTCTGTGTTTGATAGACCTAGGCAGAAAACTGTCTCCGTGGGAGAGCTCTCAGGTCAAGAGCTACATCTCCTCCCTCTTAAGGTCCCAGGCCTGGCCATGGAGCAGATACACCCAAGAGCATCTCCTGCCTGAGAGGCCCATTCCTGTCTCCCGACACCCTTCATCCCCAAGAAGGACAGCTGACACCCAGAACAGCACGCAGCTGCCTGACAGTAGCCTGGTTTACTCATACTAGGGTCAAAGTGTTCATATGCCCACCACAGAGTCCCGGAAACAAAGGCTGTGCCCACAGAGGGCTAGAGGTTGCTCAAGGTCCCAGAGCCACCCAACAGCAGAGCCAAGACAGAAGCCTTGAGCGTGGGTACCCCAGTACTTTCTGACTCTCTCCTCAGCTCACCCCGGCCTCCCTAACAGGCTGTAGCACATCCAGGCCAGAGTTTGGGGGCTCCTCCTACTCCTCTCTTCACCTCTGGTGTTGGACAGCATCAAGTTCCAGAGTGGCCTCACAAACAGGTGAACCAGGACCCCAGGCCCTCACGGGCCACCCTTTCCTGCAGGTTGAAGCCCCAATGCAGCCTGCTCAGGCTGCACTTGGGGCCTCTCCTCCCAGCTCTGGCTCCTCAGGCTGCTGCTTAACATGCACACAGGAACCTCCACACTGAGCGTATAGATTTCTCTTTGTCTTTGGTGGTAATTATTAGCTGTCTCTGCGGGTGAATGCAGGCAGAAACAAAGGCAGCAAGGGTTGTAAAACCTTTTATCTCGATCAGGCCGCATTATTTGATAAGGTGCTAAGCTAATAGCAACGCATGTCAAATTGTGTTTAGACAGATCGAGGGGCTGGCAATGGAGGGTGTATTTGTCTCCGGAAACTCACACCTGGAAGATGAAGGAGAAAGGTGCGCTGGTCTCCGCAGCCCTGTGCTGAATGCTGGGTCCTGGCATAGAGGCTGAGAAGGAGACAGAGAGGACCCACACTGTGCTCATTTGCATCCAGCCCAGCTCAGGGCTTTACCCAGAAAAGGGTGGGATTCAAATCCAGGTTCCCTGACTCTCCTGCCTCCAGCATTATTAAGCCCCAATGGGCACATCTGTTCCATGCACAACATTGATCCTTACAGACCAAGTCACACCCTACAGGATATGGCGTGGGATTAGTTCTAAGTCTCATGCTGCCTGGAGATGGGGCCTACAAGGGATGAAGGGGTGTCAACTGGACCTTGCAGGATGAGAAGGGTTTAGCATGAGAACCTGGGAGGAAGCACCCTCAGCACCCAGCTCCAGACTCCTCCTGTGAGCTCACTGGCTGGTGGCTCTTAGTTGTCTTCACGGGCCCTGCCAGGCACTTTCTCCAGCCTGCCTTCCCCAAGGTACGACCATGGCTGGCTCCTCTGTACCAACTGAGAGCTGCAAAGTGACAAGGCAAGCAGAAGTCCCAAATGCCACAAATCCTTGTCAAAGCCTTGGGGCCAGCGGCTCTATGCCTAGGAAGGGTCCCCAAGGCATAACTAAGCATGTGCACAGGTGTTGAGCTGAAGGATGTCCCTCAAAGGAATGGTTATAATAGCAAAAAAAAAAAAAAGAAAAGTAAAAAACACAGACAAGCTTTACTGTGAAGTTGCGCTGGGTCAACTGAGAGAAATACTTAGGACATTCGCATGAAGTTGTGCACAGGTGCCTATCAGTCAGTTGATTTTAGCTGGGTTCTCCCTGCAGTGACCCAGGACTCAAATGCAGGTGGACCTGAAAGCAGGGCAGTGAGGCCAGGAAGGACAGCAGCCAGTAGTGGACACATTTCCATGTCAGCATCCACGGTGGGCTCGGAGCACAACCCTCTGGGGATACCTAGGATCAACAGGAAACGCTGGTCCTGAGTCCTCCTGCCGAGGCCTGAGGGAGTCAGGATCTTGCCCGATCCCTTCAGCCATTCACTGGGGCTGCTGGGGCCCAGGACAGTGACAGTCCCTAGTACTCCTGGCCTGGCCCAATACTCACGACAAGAGCAAGCCCTCAGGCAGCACATCCCATGAGCCCAAGGAGGGGGAATGCAGACCAGCACTGAAGAGGCAGAGCCAGGCACATGAGCAGGGTTCGGTTCTGTCTACTACAATCTGTGCTTCCTGACCCGAAGCTTTCCAACTGGGCAGAGCTAGGCTAAATGAAGACAAACCTGTCCCTTTGCTTCAGGACACCTCATGGCACAGGGACACTGGTGAGGTCCAAGAGCATTTCCTTGACTCCCTGACTCTATCCTGAACGCATTCACCAGTACCCCAGGCTTCCTGTCCCTTATCCCTAGGCATACCTGTTAGGGCCTCACCATGGGAGACACTGTCACAGTGCCTTATTAGCATGGGAAAATGGAGGAGGTAGTTTCTTACAGCACTGGCCCCAGATGCTCCCATATGCTTTGTGTGTGCAAAAGGTT
Organism: Cavia porcellus; assembly: GCF_034190915.1. NCBI lineage: Eukaryota > Metazoa > Chordata > Mammalia > Rodentia > Caviidae > Cavia > Cavia porcellus. The sequence goes on along the minus strand of NW_026947511.1, from coordinate 35,339,639 downwards.
TTGTTGTTATGTTGTTTTGTTTTGTTTTGTCTTTTTGAGACAGGGTCTCTCTCTATGCAGTTTAGCCTGGCCTTGAGCTTACTTTGTAGCCCAGGCTGGTTTCAAACTCACAACGATCCTCCTGCCTCAGCCTCCCGAGTGTTGGGGTTATAGGCATATACCACCACGCCTAATTTGTATGTATAAAAAGAGACTGCCCAGCAATTTCTGGTTTCCAGTTTGACCCCAGAGGAGGAACAGAATCCTCACTGTCCCAATAAACTAAGCCTGAGGCTCAGTGGAAGTGATCCAGCAGCTCTATCACAAGGGGAAGCTAAATAAACTCCAGCAGGTCCATGCGAAGAAGGAACTCCACCCAGCAGTTACAACAAATGAGGTAGCACGACGTGTAGTGACACTAAGGGGACCCTGAGACTAATAGTTGGGTGACAAGATCAAAGTGTAGAGCAATACACGCAGTGTGATATCATTTGTGTTAGGGGGAAAAATATCCTAACACACTAAAAATAAACCCATGCATCTCCGTGTGAACAGATATAAATGTGTCTGCACACTTTCTAAAGATCAGGAACGATATACATGGAAATTGTCACCATGAATACTCCTCTGGAAAGGGAGCCAGGGTTGTAGAGGGGGAGAGAAGGCTTCAGCATGGTCTGTATTGTTTGAATTCCTCAAACGGGAATGTGTTCCTGTATTACGTGTGTAATTAAAAATAAATGAAAATGTTCTAAAGAAGCGAAAGAAAAAAGGCTTGGTGGTATAGCCAACAAAACACCAAAATATTTACAGGGCTTGTGTCTGAGTGCTAGGATTATGTGTGTTTTTCATTTTCTTCTGTTTGCTTATCTGTGTTTTAATTTTTTTCTCTCCAAAGAGCATATATTGTTTTTGTAATAAGAGGAGGAAAAACATGAAGTAATTTTTAATTAAATATCCACTACACCGCCGCCACCACAACCTCTGCCGCCGCCCAGGCAGGGAGCTGTCCCCTCTGCCCAGTACCCCTCCCAAGCAGGCCCCTGGACACCCTCCTTGGGCCTGTGTGTGTTCCCCCACCCAACGGCAGGCCTAAGACCTGCACTGTCTCTTTCTGAGGGTCAGTGGAAACATGACAGGTCTGATCAGGAGCCATGGCTGGTGGCCAAGTCCAAGGGCCACTCGTGGACCTGAGGCTGCACGTCTTCCCAGGGAGCCTGCTGGAATCCAAAGTCTGGCTGTTCCAAGAAACGTGAGAGATGCAAATCAAACACGTGAGCGGTGCCCGGGTAGAGGAGCTGGGTCTCCTCCCAGTGAGTCTGAGTGTCAGATTTTCCACTCTGTTTCTCTGAGCATGTTCTGCACATCCCAGTGCTAAAAATAACCGCAGCATTCGAGTGACGGGGGGAGTGGCCCCCAAGTGACTCCTAGAGCCGGAGGAGCCAGCTGGGCATGACAGCCTCCCTTCATCTGGGCAGCACAGACCCAGCCAAAGAGATTAGGGGTCAGTTCTTGCCACATGGACCTCTCCAGTGGGACTCTTCCGCCCTCCTGCCCTGGGTGTGCAAGGTCTTCCTCCCCCAGAAGCCCCAGGGACCCTGGAAGCTCTGGAAATCTCAAGGACACAAAAGACAAAGGGTTCATCTCATCCACCCCTGGGAGATGCCGTCACCCCTAAGTCCCTCAGGACAACAAAGAAAGTCCCCTGGGTCTAGAACCTGTCCTGGAATCTAGTCAAATGGCCCACAGTTCTCACTACTAGGAAAGTCATTCCTTGCATCTAGCCTCCTGTAGCCAAAGTATGGTTCCTATGCTCTTCCCCCTAGAAAAAAGAAAGAAAATGAGTGATCCAAGTTCACATCCACTGAATGCGGGGCAGATGTGCGCACCAGTGGTATCACCTGTCCTGAGAGCCAGGGATGCCCACACCCAAGCAAAAAGGAGGAAGGTGCCCTTCCCACCTCCAGATAAAACTCAAGTAAGCAGGCTTGCTTGGCCTAGGGTCAAAATGCCTTTTCCTCTCAATGTTCCTGCATGCACTGCCTGCTGATCAGCCATAAGGACATGCATGTCCCAGGCCAGGGAAAGGCCACAGGAGACCCTATAGCCAATGTGTCACCTGACCCTCCACTGGCTTATGGTTGAGCCTAGGTTCCTATGGAGTCGAGTGTGGACGGAAACTCACCCCATCAACCTACTGTACAGAGATCAGGGTCAGAGCGCAGCCCAGGGCACCTGGCTTGGGGGCCCTGAAGCAGCTGTTGCCTGAACCACATGGAAGAGATGGAGTGTCTGGACACAGCAGGGCGGCCTGAGGCAGCAGGGAATGCTAGGGACAAGGACTTTTGGGGGTCAACTGAGGTTAAGTGGACAAGGTTGAGAGCCACTGAGTGGATTGATTTGAACTCAGGCCACGTTGAATTCTAACAAAGGGAAATGCTTAAAAATGATTTTGTGGGGGCTGGGGATTTAGCTCAGTGGCATAAGCACCTGCCTTGCAAGCAGGCGGTCGTGAGTTCAGTCCCCAGTACTGATAAAAAAAAAGGTGATTTTGTGAGAGTGAAGGGACACAATAAATATGATGGAATAAAGAAAGCTAAGGCCCCATGGGCACCTCCAGTAGTACTGGGATCCTGGGCTTGTGGAAAGGCCTGATGAGAGCCAGACACAGTGGGACCAGAGTTCTGGGATGGAAGCTGGTGCTGCTGTGGGGAGGGTGCTAGCTGGAGGACATAGTGGCAGTGAGGTGATAAGGGGTGAACCCAATGAAGCAGGCAGCCCCAGAGATGCGGCAGTGTCAGGGCTGGGACACATGCAGGTGCAGTGCACGTGGGCCCTGGGAGAGCTGGAAAAGTCAAAGTACAGCCTTGAGGACCACACGTCCCCTCTAAGCCTCAGTTTCCCTCTACCTCTTCAGGAGGGGTGCAGCTCCTCATGGGGCAGCTGGAGCACCAATGCGTCTGGGAATCTGGAAGAGGCCAGAGCACTTCCACCTCCACCCTCAGGGCAGGAGCAGGAGCTGGAGCTGGAGGGGCCAAATTAGGACAGAAGAACCCAGGAGAAGCCAGGCGAGGGGGCACCTGGAACTTGGGACAGGACTGCCACTCCTCTCACACCGTCTCTTCCTCCCGGCTGCTCTAGCCTTCTCCTGGGTCTGAGAAACGCAGAGGGGCAGAGAGAGCAACATAGAGGAGAAGGCTGACCTTCCAGCTCAGGTCTGCTGTCTGTGAGCTGTGCAAACCAGAAACAGTCCCTTGACCTCTCTAAGCCTCAGTATCTTCCTGAGTGAGGGAAGAGAAGGATGATGACTATGCTAGCACCCCCGGGGCCTTGATGTCAGCCACATCGAGCTCTGTATGCCCGATGACAGCTCAGTGGGGTGGGCACAATCACTGTCAATGTTAACTGCTCTTCCATGATACCTCCAGCACTGTCACCCACCCAGCCGCTCTCTGGCCACACGGCCATGAAGGGGCTGTATTCTGTGGCCTCTGCACTCTGAGTGGATCCATGACAGCTTTGCCCAGAAGAAGCCATGAGAAGTGACACTTTAACACCCACAGGCCCTTACCTAGGAGGACACGTCCTATAGCACTTCCTGTATCCTAGGAGAGACCTGCCATGTAAAAAATGCCACCACTCTGAGGCCACTGTGCTGAGGAAGACTCAAGTCACATGCAGAGGACCTGAAGGAAGAGAAACTACATAGGAAAAGAAGCCAGGGACCATGCAGGGCCAGATGTGTGTATCCACAGTCCCCACCAACCTCAGAGGAGACCCTGGAACACTTAGCCAGCCCCAGGAACTGGGAGCCATAATAATAAATTGCTCAAAGCTCCTAAATTTGGAGTGGTTGTTGCACCTCCATAGAGACCAGATAATGTCTCCCCACTCCACTGCCTGCTGCAAGCTGGAAGGCCACCAGGAAGAGAGAGGGAAGAGGAAAGACGGGGAGGGGGAGGCTGGGAGTCCAGAAACCTGGGCACAGGGCATCGTCAGTCCCTTGGCCTCTAGGCACCAGGCAAAGGAGAACCCGGCCTGGCTCGTGGTCCTCACACACGAACTGGGGAAGCAGAAGCCGTGCATACCAGTGCACAGCCTACTGGCTCCCGCGCTGGCCTCTCCTCTCCTGTTACATCAGAAGCTGGGGTCACTGACCCATAGGGCCTATTCTGGCTGGGTCCCCACCATGGAGGACATCATAGTCCTGGTGTGTCCAGCACAGCAAGGTATACTGGGTTCAGAAGGCCCACTGAGCCAGCAGAGGAGCTGGACAGCAGAACCGCGGGTCTGAGGCCACTGGGCTCCAACTCATGCTGGGCACCATGCCAGGATCTTTCCATGATGATCCTGTTTCATCCCCACCCTCATCCAAACAGCCAAGGGTGGTGGTGCACGCCTGTAATCCAGCACTCACTGCATAGTGAATTCAAGGCCAGTCGGAACTACAAAGCAAGACCCTGTCTCAAAAAGAAAAAATCAAATAACCCACCATCATCCAGAGAGGCAACGATTGCTACTGTCTCATTTTTCAGGTGAGGAATCTGAAGCTCGGTGACATCAGTTGACAAGGTCAAAATCACACAGCTGAGAATGTGAAGCCAAAATTTAAACCCCAAGGACAGCTGACTCTGGGGCTCTCCGTCTTACCTACTGCATTACATCACCACCAGTCACTCTGTGCTTCCCACGCACCCGCAGCTACGTGCGCACGCAGAGACGCAGACCGGAGCCTGAACCTACGGTGTGCGTGAGCGGACACACCGCGCGTGGGACCTCCAGTTCCTGCTGAAACCACACACACATGGTCCCATCTGTAGACCAATGCCTCTCCAGCGCTCAGGCTTGGTCACCCAGGTCTCGCCAGCATTCACACGTGTGCACACACCCTGTGTTCCAGCCCCACACACTCTCATGCAGACACACACACCACACATCCACATCACACGCATCGCTCGCACAAACACTGCACCTTGTTTAATGATGCCCAGGAAATGAGAGTCATTATTTTTATTTAAAAAAAAAAAAAAAAAAAAAAAAAAAAAAAAAGCTCTCAAATGCCAATAGATTCCAGTGGTTTTTTTAGTGCTAAAATGTTTCCCAAGCAAAAGTCGCCCAACAGTGCCACCTGCTGAAGGCTGGCTGTTCTTGACATCTCCCCTCCTGCCTCTCCCACTCTCAGCTGTCTGAGGCCCTTCCTCAGTTTCCCCAAAGTGTTCAGTATTTGGGAACTGAGTTGAGGGAAGAGGGGAGACCTGGTACAGATGGGCAGAAGAGGGGAAGTGCTGCAGCAGGTGCCACGGAGAAGGGTGAGGGAGATGAGGGAGGGGAAGCAGGGGAGAGGGGACCAGCAGCCCCAGAGAAGGCGAGAGAGGCTGAGCAAGAAGGCCTGGAGGGAGAGCCAGCGTGCTGGAAAGCAGAGAGACCGAGAGTGGGGAGAGAGGGAAGAGGAGAAAAGGAAGGGGCAGAGGGGAAGCTGGTACAGCTCCCCATGCACCCAGGATTGAGTCTCAGAACAACCTTACCATGTGGCTGGGTCCTGCCTCTCTTGGTGGGGCTCTGGGGGGACCTGAAACTGGGAAGCCCTGTGACTCCTCAGCAATGGCGGTCAAGTGGCTGCTGCCCTGCCCCACTTACCAACACCCTATGTGGTCCCCCCATACACACACACACACACACACACACACACACACACACACACACACTTCCAGCTGCTTAGGAGCAGCTACACTCTGCAGGGTGGGCTTGTATGTGAACTGTCTGGCCTGCTGCTGGGGCACAGGGAGAAAAGGAATGTATTTGAGGCCACACAGGAGCCCTGAGGAGCCAGTCTGGAAGCTTCTGGGTCCAGGCCCAGCCCTTCATTCTCTGTCAACCCAGGCAAGGGTCCACAGCCTCTTGCATCTCAGGAGAGCTCCCGAGGAAAGAAAGATTTGACAGAGGTTTTCAATCACAGACATCCTGGGAAGCATCTAGGCGCAGTTTGGAGGCTGGGGAGACAAAGATGAGTCCTCTGGGAGGAGACCAGGATGCTACCACCATCTCAGGAAGCTTTGGGCCATGTTAGGTCCAGAGAGCACCCCAGACTTTGACTCTGGGCTGTTGGTTCTGAGAGCCCAGGATTCTTCCTGTGAGGACAAAGCACAGGGGAGTGGGTCTGGAAGAGGGGAGGAAAACTCCAGCCTGCCCAGGCCAGCCCCCCCACACACACACACAAAGGGAACCAACCCCTTCATTCCCGAGGCCTGGGTTCCCTGGAGGTGGGGACTAGGGCCTTCATCCTGCCCTGCTGGCCCTGCACTCCGGTCTCTGCTTCTCCCAAGGGAACACCGCCTCCCACAGAAACGTAACTGGCAAGGAAAGTCTTGGGTAACTTCCTTCCCAGTGCTGCCTCAGATGCCCCCTAAACTCTGCCTGAGTCACAAGGCACCACCCCTCTCACCTTGGAGGAAAGGAACCAGCCCTCCCACTGCAGCGCTGAAGCCCCACTGCACACAGCAGGTGCTGCCTGGGATCTCATTTGCATATGGTTTGCATATGCTTTCTGACTTCTCAAAATACCAGGGAACCACGCCCCTACCCCAGTCTATAACTTCTCAGCATTCACAGGCCCTGCAGACTTTCACAGACTTCTACCTGTCTAGCCCCAGAAGGGCTTCAGCTGTAAATCAGAGCAGTTCTAAACTCCCTGAAAAAGATGGCCTGGCTCCAAGTCCCGCTGCTCAGCTCCTGCCACGCCAGACCATGCAGCCCTCCCTGGAAACACCCCACATTTCTCTCCAAAAGTAGCGTGGTGGTGATGCCTGCCTGCAATCCTAGCACTCAGGAGGCAGAGGCAGGAAGATCACAGCAAGTTGGAGGCCATCCTGGGCTCCACCGTGAGTTCAAAGCCAACCTGGAATATGCAGAGACACCCTGCACATTAGCTTTTCAACCCCGCCACCTCTGGATACAGTGCCCGCCTCTGGGTACTCCAGTACTTCAGCTGGTTAACAACCAGCCATCAGAAGGAGATTTGTCCTATTACCAAATCATACTGTCCAGCACCTGTGTTTCCTGTTAGTAAATTCACTGAGGCCAGGGTCCAAGGAGGGTCCATTAGTGATACCGGAGCCTACTGACCAGCGCAGCCCCAATGAAACAGGAGACGCTCTTGTGGACGACAGTTAACTGCTGCTTTATTTACGCGGGCTCTGGTTTATATATTTGGCCGTGACCAATCACAGGCTGCCACGAGGAAGCAGGGCGGGAATGGGACGCAGGCTCTGGCTACTATATCCAGCTGTGGCCAATCAGGAGTTGCCACAGAGTACGGAGTGAGCACGAAGTGCGCACGGGTTGGCTAATTTAAAGAGGGACGTAGCGCACTGCGGAAGCTGGCGTGGTCCTTAGTCCCGGGTGGGGTATGGTATGTTGAGCGCCTGCGCCCAACACCTACAACTCCTGGCCCTGGATAAATGGTTGCTCAAACAGTGTTTGATGAATGAATAAATGAGTGAATGAAGTTGATTTCTCTGAGAGTCCTCCTGCTCCAATGTTCTCTGATTTCCCTCCTTGGAGGTGAGCCCCAGTTGGGTAAAATAAGGCTAGTTTTTTCCCCCCAAAATTTTACAATATGAGACAAGGTGGAACAGAGGGTCCTCAAGTACCCAGCTCCCTGTGGACCCTCATCTGCTTTTGCATACCCAACTCTCCCCACGCCAAAGCCTCAAGCAGGATCCAGCCCCCAGGTGAGACCCCAGGTGCCCACAGGTTAGCAAGGCAAAGGGGACCAAGGCTGCTGCTAAGAACCAAATAACCAAGCAGGGAAATTTACCATCAGATAATTGGCAGCTCTGGTGCACAGTCAAATGCAGTAAATTAAGTGTTTTCCCGTAAATCAAGTTTATGATTTGCACTGGAGATGTAATTGTTAAAACTGTTCATTTTACCCACAAATAGCAGTTGAAAGAAACCAATTTAGGAGTGACAGATTGGTTTTGATTCTAAATGTAGTGCTAAAACAGTTAATTTTAATAACATCCATTGGACAGGAGTCTGCTTGTTACTTAATATCATAGTCAACAATTTGAAAACTGCACATTCAGCCTAGGCTGCTCCTGATAAAAATTAATCCCATTTTTTCCCCAGTGGAGGTGTTTCTCAGCAGGAAGCAGCTCGTTCACACAGGCGGGCTTTCCTTGCCTTGTGCCCATGGTGATGTCTCCTAATGCAGAGGAAGGAGGCCATGGGAAGTTCAGGTACAGGCTAACCCAGACAGGATAGGAACTGTACGGGACCACAGGTGGGACAAAAAGGGTCTTTTCTCAAAAGAGAACAGCCTCATTGGCAGTCCCTATGATGCCCACACACCTCCGAGGTCAGCCTCACCTGCTGTGCCTGCTATCCCCTAGGACATTGCCTGGCTCCACCACCTGAAACGGTGTGGACATCCACTCGGTTCTACACAGACCTCCAGTGGCTGAAGAGTCCACAGGTCACTATGGCATGTCCATACCCTCCCCGCCACCCACTCAAGGGACACAGGCAAGTGTGGTGTGCAGGAAGGGCCCTGAACACAGGAGGGTGCCCATCAGGTAATTCTGAATGTACAGGCTGGTGTTATCTTCCAGTGAGGTACCATGCTGCTCACCAGCCCAAGACAGGCACCCCAATCTGTCACCATGTAACCTGGCTTTGTGGTGTCCAAGCCACCACATTAATTTTGTCACACGCCAACTTGAATCCTAAGCGTTCGGTGGGCATTGGGCTCCCTGGACTGGAAGCCCACTAAAACCCTTGACAGACTCCAGCTCTGCTCCCTAGAGCCAGGGCTTCCCAAATGCTCCATGGATCTGAACCCCTGCCCCACTTAGCCAGACTGGGCAGAGCTAAGGAGTCCGTATCTCTAGCAAGCTCTCGGGGAGCTGGTCCTGCCAGCCAGCAGACCTACCAGTATCACCACCCCCAGCCACTGCAGATGGAAAGCTGGGCCCAGAGAGACCACAGCCCTAACAACCTCTGAACACCCAGGCAGCCTCCGCCGCATCCTCCAGGGCCTTGCCGAGAGCCTGATCCTCCCCAAGACATCTTGAGGCCCTGGAGACACCCCATCAGCAAGATGTACAGAGCAGCTCATCCACCCAGTTTGCATTCAATTAATTTCAAGAGGCCTTGAAAAGGGAAACTTTCCCAGAAAAAAAGAAAAGCCTGTTCACTTTCATGGCCACCACTTGGAGGAACACTCTGGAGCCTACGCAATCGCCTATAGAGTCCATTATAAAGGGAAGCCTAAATCACATTTATGGCTCATACTGTACAGCAAATGTTGGTATTAAAATTGTTCCTCTTAAGTGATAAACATCCAGGGGAATGGCGCGAGGGAGCCGCATCAGACTGTTTTCACCCAAAACAAACTGACTCAGGAAAGGCAGTAAACAGGGAGTTTGACTGCAATCCTCTAACTGCTCTTCCCCCAAGAACGGGAGGGAGGAGGCGACCGCAGAGGAATTAGTGGCGGAGAGAAGTTTGTTTTGCACAACATCCACCCCTCCCTCGGTTCTGTCTTCCCCAAGAGCTGAAAGTAAACATTTCTCCCCCAAAGGGCTACTGTGCCCTGTGGGATAGGTATTTTTATCTTCTCGCCGAGTTTCGGATCAAGAGGCCTCTGTTTTACTGTGCATATCACAATGATTGTGGTTTTGTTTTTGAGAGAGAAGTAATGGAAAAAATAGTTAATCACCCATTCATAATCTCTTAAACATTATTTTTAAGCTGATAGTTGCAAAAACAAAATGCAATCTTTCTAACATCTTCAAGCAATTACTTGTCATTTTCCTGGGTTTCATAATAAGAGGAAATTAGATGACGAGGAGGACAAATTCCTGACTTTCAATTTCAGGAAGATGAAAAATCGATGTAGATTTTTGCCTAGATTTTCCCAACAAAGATGAAGGCATAAACCCAGACAGGGCAAGTGATAGGACCAGAGGACAGGGCTTCTTATGCTCCTCTCACCCCGTCCCAAATATTATATGAGGTGGGGTCTAATTTCCTGAGTAAACTTGCCTCTACCCATGGGTGGGTAAATGGATGGATAGATGCATGGGGTGGATTGATGGATGCATGCATGGATGGATGGATGGATGGATGGATGGATGAGTTGATGCATGATTGGAAGGGTGGATGGATGGGTGGGGAGATGGATGGATGGGTGGGTGGATGGATAGATGGATGGATGGATGGATGGATGGATGGATGGATGGATGGGATGCATGGACAGATGGGGTAAAATATAAATGGATAGGTGGATGGATGAATGGATGGGATGAATAGATAGGATGGATGGATGAATGGGTGGGTAAATGGATGGGTGGATGGCTGGATGGGTGAATGGGTGGATGGGTAGATGGGTGGATGGGATGCATGCATAGATGGGGTAAAACAGATAAATGGATACATGGATAGATGGATTAATGGATGGATGGATAGATAGATAGATTGAACAGGTAGGGTAGACTGATAAGTTAACACTGTTTTTGAGATTTCTTCCATGCTGAGGCAAGACTTCTCAAACTCCTAATGTGGAAGGACAAGACTTTTCATTTCCAATCAATTTATCTTCCAATATAATACAGATCAGTAATGATGAACCCATGGCAAGTGTGCTGCGGTGGACACACAGACCCCTTTCTGCTGGCCTGTGAGCCAAGTCACCCCAGCAGCCAAACATCATATAACAGTTGATTTTTTCTAAACTGAAACCTCAGCATTCAGATCTAATTGCAGTGCTGGCACTTTGTGGTAAATAAGTGAGTTTTAGATGGCAGTTTGGGCAGTAAAAGCTTCACCATCACTGGCATGGATACTTTTGTAACTTGAGCTAAAATAAGACAGGCATGTTAAGTGGCTGTTTGTGTTTCTAATTCGTATTCAAGCTGTCACAGACAGTCTATAATAGATACTGTAAACTGTGCACTGCACACACTAATTCACCATTCCTGCAACAATGCTTTGAGATGAACCCTTGTGTACCCACTTTTCAGATGGAAAACTGAGGCCCAGGAACTGATAAAATGTTGCCCAACTTCCAAAGGTAATGCCCACAGAGCTAAGCTTTAAATAGAGATCTGTTGGGCTCCAAACCTTTGTATTTTTCTGACTCTGGGATGTAAAACTTGTCTTAAAAGGCTTGGCATGGAGCACTGCCCCTGTATCATACCAATTTCCATCTTGTCTTTGATAAGAACCAACCAGTGTTACAGGCAAATATAATCTTTCCCAAGGACACACCCCAGTGACCTAACCACCTCGCACTAGCCCCGATTCACATAGATTCCACTGTCTCTCCACATCTCCACATGGAAGACCAAGCTGCAATCCAGGAGCCTTTGGGGCACACATTCAACCAAGTTCAAACCATAGCACCTTCCCAGTTAGAATGTCAGGGAGGGTTTCTCCAAGGGCTGGGTTAGGAATAGGAGGGAAGAGGTTTGCTGGGTGGTAACCAAGATCCCACAGGACCAAAAGTGTGGGAGCAATGGGGGGACCCGAGCTGAGTGGGACGAGGAGTGGACAGCTTCACCCAAGACTGACCTGGGGGTTACTCTTCAGGATAGCTGGACAGGCAGTGGCCCCTGATCCGGAGGAGAAAGCTATGAAACATGGTGGCCCGAGAACCTTGATCAAGTGCCTTGATCCCCACTTGCCTGGGTTTCTGGTCTTCAAGCCAGAGAGCTGTGCTTAACATTAAAGAATTCAAATGTGTGCAAGACACTCCCACCAGAGCGTTTCCGTCTTTAAAAGCCTTAGAGAGATGAGAGGGGTCAGAGGGACTCTGACTCAGCCTCTCTCCTGCCGTGCAGCTTCTGTGAAGCTCCGAGCGCTGAGGAGGAGGGTGCTGGCTGGAAGCTCAGAGGAAGGGAGTAGATCAGAGGCCCTGCTGCCCCACAGGACGATGAGGGAGCCAGGGTCCCCTGCGATCAGAGGCCCACACACAGCAGTCCCCTCTCCGTATCTCCTGGGGACCCAACTAGCTTTGCCTTTCAGACTTTTCAGGGAAGAACCTCACTGATCCTGAAGGCAGATAGGATCCTCCACCTCGCAGCAAACTTCTAACTCTAGCCCAGGAGCTCTCTGGATAGAGGGAGCCTGGCCATGGGGACCAGAGGTCAGGGCTAACTCAGCCAGGGGAGTGGACACACCTGGGGTGAGCAGGAGGTGGCTGGGAGAAGGAGGGGGATGATGTCCCAGAGAGACACCCTGCACCCACCACAACCACCTGAAGGACTGCTTTTATTTTGATTTTGATTTTGATTTTGATTAGGCCACGTTTGCAGTACCTTCCTCTTGGGGAGCTGCTGCATGTACATAACACATCTAATTCTTTTGCTCCCCTTCTCTTCTCCTTTCATCTCTTGATTCTCTTCCCCTTTGCAAAACTTCTGTCTCTGTGTATCTTATTATCTTTTATTTTGCTCTGTGATTTATTCATACTTTGGATTTCTCATATAAGAGAAACCCTGTGAACACTTAATCTTGTGTAACTGATTACAAGATGCAAGATGCATCCGCTTTCCTACAAATGACTAGTTTATCTATCTTTATAGCATAGTAGTACTCCATGGTAGGTAAATACCTCATTTTCTTTACCGGTTATCTAGTGATGGACGCGTAGGCCATTTCCAAGACTGCGCTATTATGGTGTGCATGGATCACTATAAACAATGTCTTTAACTCTTTCAGGAAATTACCTAGGAAAGGAGTAGCTGGGTCCAATGGAATGTTTAGCTTTAGTGTTTCAAGGAATCTCCGTACCCCACCCTCCTCTTTGCTCTGTCTCCTGGGAAGCGAATAAGAACAGAGGGGCCACCAGCACCTTCACAGCCCCACAGAACTCAGGCCCCACTCAGTGGCTCCAACAACCTCCTCTGCAACTCTGCCAGGAGCGCTGTGAGCCTCACTGCTGTGTAGAGCAGGACACTGAGGCTCAGAGAGGCAAGGCTGCTTGCTCCTCACTGCAGAGCCTAAGGTCAATAGAGAGCTGGGAATTAGACCAAAGCATCTGTCTTCTGGAGGTCTCCATTTTCTGTGTCTGAAGAATGGGATTGTCACCTTGTGGGGCTGGAGGCCAGAGCACAGCCTAAGCCCTAGATCCACTTAGAGGCACAGCTGTGGCCAGGTGGAGAGCGAAGCTCTAGAGGAGGGTACAGACAGGACTCGGGAGAGAGGGGTGTTTTGCAGGGCCATGGCCTCAGGGTACCCAGGAGCACGTGCATTCCCATCCAGGAGGCTGAGAACAGGGCAGGCCTGGTGAGCACAGTGATGCAGATTCCTCTCCTGGTGTCCGGTGGGACAGTAATGCAAGGAGGTTCGAAAGGAGGCGACCACACTTCCACAGTATCGAAGCACAGCACTTTGAGTCCTCACTGCTAACCCGGAGAGGCTGGATCCTCACCCACCCGGCACCTCAAGGGCTCAGACAGCTGAGCGGCTCCACCTAGTGGGTCTCACAGCTGGACAGGTGAAGTCCGGTTTGGACTCTAGCACTTGGGTTAGCGTTTCTACCCAGGATGCCTGTTCCCCAGGCTTTCTCTCTGCCCGGATGCTCCTATATGGTCCAACTCCAATGTAACCCTTCACTTAACCTTCCCAGCTCCCCTATACCCCAGACAGACAGATCCACCTCCCTATTGGTAGATTGGTTAGTTTTATTTTGATATAAAAGTATAAAAATGCCTTTGATAAAAAAATTTGAGCTGCTCATAAAGATATAAAATAAAAAAGAAGCAACCCCTCTCAAATCAAGTTCCCACGGTTCCAAAAGCAGCCCCTGCTAATGTGTTGTGTTCTTCCAAAAGATGAAGAGTCACATTTGCACAGGCAGTAATAACAATGGTGAATGCAGATTCGCTTTGGGCACAGCCCTGTGCATTCTTTGCATAGAGGAGCACACAGACTCCTCATAACTCTGTGGTGAGACGCTACCATGATCTGCATGGCACAGTCTGGCTACCTAAGCCCAGAGAGGGTCAGCAACTTACCCATGGCACATAGCTGCCAAGTGGTGGAGCCAGGATTCACACCAGGTGTACCAAAGGCCAGGCTTTCATCCGCCCTTTTCTACAAAATATGTTCATACCCAGTCTTGTTCTGCTCCTTGCTTTGTTCTGCTGAAAATGCTCGAATTCTCTCTGTATCAGCACAAACCCACTCACTCGAGTCCCTCCAGCAGCCACTGGGCAGAGAGCGCTGCATCTTCCATCCTAGGCTGGCTCCTGGGCATTTTTGTGGCTTCTAGGTGCTACTACGCATGCTCACAGACAGCGACTTTCATCTGTATCTTTGCACCTTTGTGAGCACTTCCGTGCCAAAGGTCATGCGCTTTGCAGAGGCTGGTGGATGTACCCGAGGGCTTCCAGGTGGCTGGCGAGCTTGCATCCCCACTGAGCTGTGCCCATGGGGTTGTGTATCCATTTCCAGGACACCCACTGGGCCTGATCTGAGGCCCCCTGAGGAAGGGGCTGGACTTGATCCCTTTGGAACACACTTTTGGCACTGTGGAATTATATGACAGAGACCAGGTCCTTTCAAAGAGAGCCGTCTACAGTCAGTTTCCTGCAATAAATAATGCACATTTCTTTGGCACCTACTGCGTGCCCTGCTTTGGTATAATGGAAAGCAGAGACCAATCTAGGGCTCTCAAACTCAACGGCTGCTGGGGCCATTCAGGTAGCAAGGACAAGTGACATGAGCTAGATGAAGGTGATGCCAGGGAGGGCAGCCGCAGCCCACAGCAGCTGGCAGCTGCCTGGTATAATACGCAGGGCCCAGGAGCTCTGTCTTACCTTTCCATTAAACCTGAATTTTTAGGTGAATTTATCCTGACATACAGCAGAACCCTTGGCACTGAAGGCCTCTTTGTTTATTAAATGAACAAAGGAAAGAACAAACCATTCTAAACTCCATGTTCCGGAAGAGGGCCTGTGGAGGCCAACAGGAGCTTCACCCTGGACAGGCAGAGGGCCACGCCTGGGCTTCTTGTCCTCCCTCCCCTGTGGCCTCACCACTGAAGAGCTGGGAGCTCCCTGGAGCTTGGGGGAGAGGGAAGCTCCCTGTCTGCTATGGTTTGAGTGGGTGGAAAGTCATTCCCAATACAACCAAGCAGGGGAAGGGGACTAGGCCCGGAGGGCTCTGCCCCTGGGCCCACGTTAACCCTATTCTCTAAGAAGGGGTTGGTTAGGTGGCTGTGGGCTTGTTGTAAAGCAAGTTGGGTCTCTCACCTCCCACCATGGGACAACGCAGCTGCAGCCGTTCTAGTCTCCAAAAATAGAGATAAATATCTTTTCTTTATAAATTATCCTGTCAGTGGCATCCTATTCCAGCAACACAAAACAGACTGGGGCAGCATTTGGCAAGGAAAGTTTGGGGTTTAAAATCAGCTGCACTCAGCAGATCCCTTGTTTCCCCAATGTGTGTGCCCAGACCTCCCCTCACCAGCAACTGCATAACAACCTAAATTGGGAAAGTCAGACTCGGTCAATACCGGGAGGGTCATCCGTGCCATCTCCCTATCCTCTCTTCACTGAGCTTCAAGAAAATGCTGGATCCTTTCTTGCCTTGGTTATAGATCAGTCATCCAAAATCAACTACAGTAAGCACAGGTGATTAATTCTTGCAGGTTCCATGTTCCGATGTGCGATGGTCAGCCCTGTGGTGACCTCACACAGAGTCACCACAGGAGACCCAGGGCATAATGCAATATGGCCTTTGAGATTTGCCTGCAAAACACAGCAGGAAGTCCTTGGGGCTGGAGACACAGAAGCAGGCAGGAGCTGTACGTGCTGAGGGTGGGGGACCAGGACATGGAGATGCACCCCAAGAAGGTACCTGAAAGAGGGGGACAATTTTAATGGTCATAGAGCTCCCCAGACAATGCTCTGGGTTCATAGGGCCCCAGTTTCACCACCTATAAAGAGCATATTTAACATGACCCACCTATTTATCACAGGAACTAGGAAACATCTTTAGACTTAGATTCAACTCATCAAATTGTATGTTGCTCCATCAAAAGCATTTGAATACTGGCAATGTCAACTGATTCAACCTCAGAATCATGGTTCCAGGACATCAGGCATGCACCAGGAATGTCTTGTGCAAATCCAGAGGTGCGGTCACCCTGAGGCTTGTGACCACACCACCCAACAACTCGCAGCCTCGAAAAGCCCCCCTCCTGCCCCCGGCCCCTCTGTCATTAGGCTGAGGTATAAAGATTAAGTTAATGGCGGGCGGAGAAAATTAGCTTTGTTGGCAAATTGTCTCTGATATTTATTTTGAACATTAAAACGAATCATTCCAACTAAAGAGGGCTGTAGTGCGCGGCCCATTAAAATGCATGCATTATGTATAACTCCCAGCTTCACCTCCAAGGATTATCACCCTAAAAAGCAAATACGGTTTTTAAAGCCCCTTGTTTACGACACCCCGTGACAGCTGATGAATGGCCACAGTTTCCAGATCTGAAAGCTTAGTAACCCAAGCCAGAAAATTCAATCTTATTCTAATATAGATGGTGGGGGCAGCAAAACAGGAACAGCACGGAGCTCTCCAAGTGGGATCCCAGCAGAGGGGCATCACTGTCACCTCCCAGCAATGTGCATGAATGCTTCTCCTTGGGTGCTGGATTCTTTTTCTGGGGCTGCGGCTGCAAATTACCACAAACACAGGAGCTAAGAGCAGCAGAACTATGTACATAGTTCCTTGAAATTCTGGGGGCTCCCAGATGTCCACAATCAAAGTGTCACAGAGCCTCACTCCCTCCAGAGCCTCTTCGAGGGGAGGATGTGTCCCAGCCTCTCCAGCAGCCTGTGACCTCTGCGCAGCTTGGCTGTGGCCACATCCCTTCAGCCACTACCTCTGGTTGCATCACCTTCTTCCCTGTGTCTCGGGACTTTTCTATCTCTTAGGGACACATGTCACTGGGTTTAGAGTACAGCCGAATCCAGAGGTTCTTGGCTTCCCTGCATCTGCAATGGCTTTTATTCCAAATGAGGTCACTTTACGAGGTTCCAGGTAGACACAGCGTGGGGAGGGAAGGACATCACTAGACCTTCCACAGATGACAGGAGGCCATCTCCCCTCTCCCAGAGTCCCCTCATTTTCTCAAGAAGTTCCTCTGACCTCGAGACTGCAGATTCTACCAGAGCCTGACCCCTTCCTCTTCCAGGAGATCTCCCACCCCTCTGGTGCACTCCCCTCAGAGATCTCTGGCCCTATCACTTGTTCCTTCATCCTTCAAATCATTGCACAGTTGCCCATTCATCTTCACGGCATACACCGTGCTCCAGCACTTTGTCAGTGAGTTTTCTTGTCTTTGCAGTGCTTGCATATCAGAAGCTGCAGCAAGCCTGTCCCAAACTCGCCTGCACCATTTACAAAACCTCCAAAGCCTCAGCCTCTCCTGACACAGGCCTGCTTGATTGGTCCCACCTCTCCACCCCAGCCTCCTCTTTCTCCTTGCCTCCTTTACTGTTTACTGGGCTCTAGCCATAGCAGGCTTCTTTTTTTCCCCCATAATGCAGGTTCCCACCTGCCCAGGGCTTTTGCACAAACAGCTTGCTCTGTCTGAAATGTTCTTCCTGCAGACATTCCCCATCTGGCCCACTAGCACCTGCCTGGAGTGGCCTTCTCTGACCCCCGTTTCCAACACAACCCCCAAACCCTTCCCTCTTATCCTCCTCTGTTGTCTCAGCAGCAATGAGCACTGTCTAAAGTGGTTTGGTTTGGTTTTCATTCTGCTTTCCTTTTTGATTATTCTCTCTTCCTCCTCAAAAAAAAGTGAGCTTCCTGAGGATGGGGAACCCTGCTGTGTTCCCAAGGTCTAACCCAATCCCAAGACCATGGAGAAGCACCCGCCCGGAAAGGTACCGCCTAACCTCATCTGGGACCTGGAGACCGTGCTGTCTACCAACCAAGCAGGGGCAGGTGGGACAGGACACACTTCCTGAAGTCCTTGGTACCTCTGGCTACAGAACTATGCTGCCTTTCATCCCTGGAATGGCTTGCTTCCCTCCCACCGACTTTCTAACTCCCATCCATCCCCAAGACCCAGCCCATCTTCTGTCCACACTGCACCTCCTGCTGGCCACTCTGTTTCCCTTCTGGGCACACATTTGGGGCAATGACCAGCCCATCCTCAGTTTCCCTCTAGGGTCTGCTACTGCTGGGCACAGGGCCGGAGCCCTGCGAGGACTTTCCTTCTCATCACCTAGACCTAGGCCAAATTCTGGGAACACAGAAATGATGGAGTCCCTTAGCCAGAGGCTGCCACCGTCTGGAAAAGCCATAGTCACCGCAGCAAGCAGAGGGGCGGCCTGAGGGAAAACCCAAGGCCTTCCCAGGAGAGCCCCTCCTGGATGGATGGAAGCATTCACCACCATGTCAGTAGGACCTGGAAAGTTCCCAGGGAGTCGAATCCCCACTGATATACTCCATCAGCCAGAAGTCCTAAATATCCTGACTACAACAACTTCTTCACAGGCAACAGCAGCCTTCAGTTCACCTGGTCCTCATTCTGTACTGTAAAATTAAAACTTGGTAAACCAACACACACGTGGACTGGGGTGGGAGACTCTTCCCTTAGAGGACCCCACAACTCCCCTGGGTGGGTTCATGGCTCACCCACCCTCCTTCCCTACACTTGTTTGCAAAGTCTAGGATTTTACTGCTTAAAAATTTTCCTAAACACTCAAAAAGCAGAACATTTGTCTTCAGAGCCCTTCCATACCCAGCAGGAGAACGGCCACTCTGCCCAGTCAATGTCATTTTGCTCCAGTGTAGGAGAGGAAGGGGAGGTGGGACAACCCAGGGTGGCTCAGTGGGGGGCAGTATCTTGGGCCTGGGGTGATGCCCTGACAGCAGGCATTGGTACATCCTCCAGGAACAGGGGGAGGTGTTGCCAAGGATGAAAGCAGCCCCCAACAAGAGGAGGAGGAGGAAGAGGAAGAAGCAGAAGAGGGGGAGGAGGAAGAGGAGGAGGAGGAAGAGGAGGAGAGTTTGCAGAGCACCACACTCCACAGAAACAGTTATTTAACTTAATCATTGCGGACCAGGCTACCAGCCAGTGACACTGCCATCAGCGTCTGCCACAAGGGGTCCACAGGGCTGAGCTCTTAGCAGGGCCACCCCTCCCAGGGTCTCTCTGTGGCATGCACGACAATTGCAGGCTTTGATGGCTGCCTTACCTAGTCACTCTCCCAGTCCTCAGACTCATCTCAGGGCACCCAACCAGAGTCAAGGGCACTCATACCACGCCTGCTATCCCTGCAAGTCTGGGAGCAGGGTCATCAGGACATGGCTCCGTCCTGGCCCAGCCTGGAGCACCTCTTTAAATCCCATCCTAAGAGTCTTCTTCCACAAGGAAGCCTCCTAAGTTTGTTCTGGCCACTGTAAAGCTTCATATGTCTCCTCCTCACTGAAAACTTAGAATATATGAATCATGATCAAAAACTACACTGAGTATTTATATTGTGTTTAACCCATCACAGTAGAAGACATATTGCCATTAATTTCCATACAAATCCTCCTCCTCACTTCCAACGCGCTCATCCCACCATGCTTGCCACTCCCGAAGCAGTCTGGCAGTCCTCTTTCATGAGTGTCTTTGGTTGCCCTGTTACGGTTGCCTCAGTGGCCTGCACTGATTCACAGTTTCCCTTTCACGGTCACTTTGAGCTTGGGAAAGAGCCAGAAGCTGCACAGTGCCAGGTGTGGCACATAAGAGAGGTGGACAATGCTGTCGTGGTTTTAACAAGTCTGCTGCTCTGTTTTGGATGGACTCAGCAGCAACAATCATTGTAGTTTCAATCACACCTCATAAAGACATTCAGGAACCAGGACTCCAGAACTGCTTCAGAAAGTGGCCAGAACAATGGGATAAGTGTGTTCAGAGCCAAGGGGAGGGTTCTGAGGGGGATTTGTGCAGCTATGTCCTTTCCTGGTATAAATTATTTTTACTGGAACACTGGATATTTCAATCTCACAGTGTGTGTGACTTCTTCTAAGCTCATTAGTTGTCTTCTCACACAGAATCGCATATGCTTACCTGGGTTGTGAGCTCCTAGATGCAGAGACTCTGTTTTATTCATGGCTAAGTCCCCAGGGCGCAGCATATTGCCTGTCACCAAGTGGTACTCAATACATATTTGCTGTTTGTCTCTAATTGGGCAATCAGACTCTGCCAATTTAGACTCAAGGGAGGAAGGCTGCCTGAATTAGTGCCACAATTGAATTCTGGGATGTCTAAAAAGGAATAGAACTTGTTCCTTTTGTGCACATGTGACAAAATATGAACACAACCTTACACGTGCCACTGTCTAGAATTCTCTTCTGGCTCCTCCACTGGAAGAACTCCGAATCCTTCCTCCATGCCCAATGTGAATGTTACCCCTTTGGAAGCCTACTGTGTTCATTCTTCATCGCTGGGACCAAATACTTGAGGAAAAATCTTAGAGGAGGAAAGGTTTACTTTGGTTCATGGTTTTAGAGGTACCAGTCCATGGTCAGTGAGTGCCATTGCACTGATACCTGTGGTAAGGTAGAAACAATGGAATGGGAGGGAGGAGTTGCTCACCTGACGGCTGCCAGGAAGCAGAGAAAGAATTAAAAAAAGACCCAAAGAAAGGGGCAGGGAACAAATCCACACTTCTCAGAGACCCACTTCCTCCAATTAGTATCACCTGCTAACAAGCCCATAGAACTATGAACAAATAAAGAGATCATTGTGATGCACTGGCCACAGCAAAAGCCCATTAACTCACCTTTGAGGGACATTTTGAATCCAAACCACAGCACCTGCTTTGAATGCTCCAAGTCAACTCATCACACCTTCAGAGAAACTGAGTTGATTTCTACTATGGGGTGAATTGAGCACTGTCAAAAGACAAGAAAGTCTTAGCTCCAGGACCTGAAAATCATCCTCTTTGGAAACAGCATCTTTGTAGATAATCAAGTGAAGATGTAGTCTTTAGATTGCCTAACCCAGCAGGACTGACATCTGTATAAAAAGAGGAAATTTGACCACAGACATACACACACATAGAGAAAAGACAGATGGCCACCTACAAGCCATGGGACCCCTAAGGTCACTAGGAACTCTCTCAGAGCTCCCGGGAGGAACTAACACTGCTGAAACCTGACTGAAGAGTTCTGGTCTTCAGAAGCAGAAGACAGTGTGTCCAGCTGTTTGTTTAATCCTGCCAGTTGCAGGGGGGCTTTGCTAGGCAGCCTTAGCAAACATAAAAGCAAAATCTTGCTGTTATGGTTTATGTCTAGCTGCACCCCCAAAGGCTTCATGTGCACAAAGGTGGGGGTTTTGCAAGGTGACTGGGTGTTGTGGGCAGGTGTAGCTGGTTTGCTTTAGGAGGTAAGAGTCTTGTGGGAAGTGGTGTGTTGCTGCAAACATGGCCTGGAAGGCTCATCTCCCTCATGGCCTGGAAGGCTTATCTCCCTCCCCAGATCTCCTTACACCTCTCTCTCTGTCTGTCTCTCTCTCTCCCCGCCCCCTTCCTAGATGCCACCCTATGATTAGCTCTCCTCTGCCATGCTGAGCTGTCTTGGAGCTCGCCAACCATGCAAGACCACTGACATATAAGCTAAAATAAGCCTCCCTTCCTTCAAATCCTTGCAGGTATCAGATGTTGTATTTAAGGAGAAAATGACTCAGATCTTCCCTCTGCCTCCTGCTGGCTCATTGACCTCAGACAAACTTCTTACATCTGTTAGTTTCAATACCCCTCCCTTTAAAATTGGGTCCTCAAATCCAATTCAAGTCTCTTTCATCACCACACCTCTAGTCTTTACTCCCAGCAGCAGTTGGGGTCAAGTGTGGCCAGGTGTGGTCAGGTTTGGCAGGGTGGCCTGAGTCCTGGGTAGAGTGGGGGATGGAAGCGATATGCCCAGCCCCATCTACACACTCCCACACGCCCTCTTATATCCCCACCTGCCAGCAGAAACCATGTGCCCCTGAGAGGTGACAGAACTATGTGACAGCAAGAACCTGGACCCCTGAGTGACAGCAAGAAGATCTCACCCATGCAATACCTCAGGCAACTATGTCGTGAAAGCTTAAGGTTGTTTGCAAAAGCAGTTAACATGCCCTGATATAAATACTAGTCACATAGCCTTCTCGTGAGGATTAGAAATATTATGGTTGGCAGTTAATAGCAGGCTTTTAATATCATTACACACGTTCTAAGTGCCCAGCACTTAACACAAAGCTTGGCATAAGGAAGAAACCAAAGAGCCACTGGATGGTCATTGATTCCTGGTTCCAGCTTGGCCTCAAGCTCATCCAAAAGGTGCAATCCCTCTGGGTGTCAGTTTCCTTTCTTCTAAAATTAAAAGGCAAAACAAGATTTAAGAAACAAAAAAAAAAAAGCATCTATGCAACACTTCACACTGGCCTCCTCACACACTGCAGCATTTGACCTAGTCTTGGTCTGTTCCCTCCTTCACACTCCTCGCCCCCACCCCTTTCCTGTAGCTCCAGTTCTCAGTGGGTGCAGCGGCATCCATGCTCCCTACAGGCCTCAAGGTACCCAGATTTCACCCCCAGGGGACCATTTCTTGTTTTACTGTGCAGGAGAATCACCTGGAAGGTTTTTGAAATCCAAGCTGGTGGACCCCCCCCCCATAGCACCAGGTAAGCAAGTATGGGGTGAGGTAAGGAAATTTGTGTTTCTAACAAATTCTTTGCTGATGCTGAGATAGCTGGTCTAGGTTAGGGATGATGGGATCCACAGGCCCAGGAAGGTTTAAGAAATCAAAGATGCAAACCCAGTTTGGATCACAGAGAAGGAGACAAAGAGATAGCAGACACAGAGATAGCCGGAAGTATTCTGACTGCTCAGGAAGGGTGACAAGAGAGGGCACAGCACTTCAGGCAGGGAAAACAGCATGCACAAAGACCTCTGGACAGACTGTGGGGAGATGAGACATGGGGATGGAGAAAGCGTAACTAGCTGTGCACAGGTTGACTAGCTGGACGAATTTCCCCACCTCCTTCACACAAGACTAAATTCTAGGATGCAGGTAAGGTGTCTACTGCTTCCAACATGACACATTCAGAATGTTCTGATCTTTCTGTCCTTTCCTCCCGGTGTGCACAAACCAATGACAGTGCCCTAGGACTGCAATGTGGAGTCATCCTTCCTACCATATCAGAAATCTTTGCAGAGACTTCGCAGGTCCCTGGAACACTGTAAGGGACAGAGCTGCCATCTACCTGGAGTTCTCCTACCTCCAGAGGTCGTTCCTCTGGAGGCCTTTTGTTCCAGCAACTCAGCTGAGCATCAAGGACATTATCCATCAACCCTGACTCCTAGCTGAGGTCCTGGATTCCAGCTCCCCCTAGGTCTGGCTTATCTGCACAGCAGGCTCCACAATCCCTTAGAACAGGGTTTCTCGAACACTGCAACCCCCCAGAGGCTTCTTACAACACCCAGGAATTTCTTATTCAGTGAATCTGGAGGACCCAGAAATTTACCTTTCTGGCAAGTTTCTAACAAGGCTGCCAGTGCTGCTGGCTTAGGATGCTTTGAGAACTACTATCTGCCCATAAAACTGCTCCAAATCAGAGCACAAGCATCTGTATATTTACAGCCTGCCTTGGAGGAAGGCCTCAGAAAAACTCCTCCAGATCTCAGATATCCACGGCTTACCTGTCAAGGAATTGTGTACCCTTCAGTACTCTCCTGGAGAAAGGAAGTCCCGAGTTCCAGTCCTGACATATACAACGTCCCAATCCTCGGTTTCCTCATCTGTGAAATGAACATGAAAAACACCTACCTGCCTTCCTCACAGGAGCAAAATGAAAGCAGGAGTGCTGGGTGCCTTTGTCCTCAGAGCCCCAACATGCATCTTAGACCACAGGGGAAATTGTGTGCAACTGGGAGAAGCATCAAGCCGAAACAAGCCTAGGTTCATAACACATGGCCATTCACTCCCACCCTGGACCCCTCCAGTAGACTTGTTTGCATAACAAAGAAGTAAACATTTGCTTTGGGTGTCCGTCCTGTGCAGCCAAATCGCATCGCTCCATCTCCAGATGTGACTACAGCCTTCAACCTACAGTCATCCTGGGGCTGCCCGCCTTCTCCTTCCGTCTAGAAGCATGTAAGGCCAGGGTGACTGTGATAGTTGTCTCATTGACTGGTATTGGACATGGCAGGAATTGCAGGAGGCCGATATGCTGAGAGCTGCTCACAGCTGGGAAGTTGTCAGAAAGGCTGGGAGCACACAAATGGGAGGATATGTGTCCACAAGGCAGAGCCAACAGCAAAGTTGCGCCCACCCCATCCTTCCATGCAGGATTTCTCAGTCCTGGAGCTAAGGACATTTGAGGCTGTGGACATCAGCCCATGCAGTTCGGCATCCTGTGTATTGTAAGATGTTTTGTAACAAATCTGGCCTCTGTCCACCAGATGCCAACAACATTTCCCTGGTTCAGTGATCAGAAATGGCTCCAAGCATTGCCATCGGTCCCCTAGGGTGGGGGCAAAATCACCCCTGCTTAAGAATCACTTGCTCAAAAGATGACACAGGTGAACCCCAGGTATGAGAATGTCCATAAAGCCAGGGTTCTGCTCCTGAGACACCAACTTGATGGCTCCAGAGTGCAGGTAAAGCATGGGGGTGTTAAAGTTTTTTCAGGGAGTTCCAGGGAGCAGCCAGGGAAAGAGTATGATTCTGCTTATCCTGGAATCTTTGCTATGGTGATACAGAATAGGGTGCATTGCATTAAGCAAAGGGGTGATTTCTTCAAACCTGAAGGTCAATAGGATAGACCACCACCTGCCCCAGGATGGTGGCCAAGAACCAGGTCCAGGGAGCCAGAGTTAATCCAGCAGGATGAGACATCTGGTGAAAGCGGCCATCTAGCTTGGCCTTCCTCAGCCCATCTCCCCACCTGAAACAAGGGAATGCAGTCAGGTGACAGCTCAGATTCCCAGGAGGCTGTGGAAAGAATTCTATGAGAGTACAATTCTGTTATGTCATTACAGATGAGCCCAACATGGCCTATTTGCCACCCACCCGAAGTGTCCCCATTTGGTCTCTACAGGGTTTGAGAGCCAGTGACCCAGTGAGTTAGGTAGGGCTGATATGGCAAATGCAGTCCCCAACTGTGGCTGACCAGGACCAAGAGTTTGGCCACGTCCTCCATGGCTCCTGGAGGGCTGGGCATGGCCTAGAGATGCACAGAGAAAGGGCTGGATTCACTTGGTCATGGACCAACCAGGATGCCCTGCCCTAGTTGCCCTGAAAACACGCCATCTGCAGGCCAGATGACCCATGCCTAGGTTTCATAGCTGCCGGAGTGAGGGCCAGAGCTGTGCAAGCTGCACCCACACCTTCTGGGAGCTTGCTGAGGAAAAGGTCCTCGCCCTGAGGATCCTGAGTCCAGGCCGGGAGCAGTGCCAGGGAATCTGATTTTTCAAAGCAACCAGCTGGTTCTCATGCAAGGTCTCAGAACCAAGCCCGAGGGCACCCTTCCTAAAAAGGAAGTTCCCTGGCCTCATCACAGCCAGGACATTGGCAACCTGTGCTTAGGCACGTCTTTGGCCCACCCAGAATTTTGAATTACATAGCATCTTATTCTTCATAAAAGCCTTTGTTGTTAGTAAGGCTATACTGTCTTTCTTGGCCTAGAGAGGGTAAGCAACTTGCACTCGGGTGTCCAGCAAAGTGGATGCAGAAGCCGGTCCCCCGCCCAGGTCAGCACAATCACAATGGAGCCAGCAAGCTTGGGGCGCCTACCGCCTGCCTGCCCAAGCCTGCAGCGCCTGGCCGGCTGGCTGGGAGCACAAGAGGCTGTTTACAGGAGCTGCTATCCACTCTCCACAAAAGGCGCCTGCTTCTAGCTCGGCCTCTAATAATAGCTCTGCCTCGGAATTCCTCCCATCTTTGTGGGAGCGGAATATTTAGACATATCAAAGATCCTCTCCC
Source organism: Cavia porcellus (assembly GCF_034190915.1). Classification (NCBI taxonomy): domain Eukaryota; kingdom Metazoa; phylum Chordata; class Mammalia; order Rodentia; family Caviidae; genus Cavia; species Cavia porcellus. The sequence continues at coordinate 35,313,680 of NW_026947511.1, read as the reverse complement.
CTCCTTTCATCGAGCTAGCAGTGATATGAAAGCAGCACAGTGAAAAGACAGGTCTCCATGACAAGCTTCAGACAGCAGGCAATTCCCTGACATCCCTCAAGATGCCAATTGACACCGCGCTGCTCTGATGGGGAGTCAGCGTGCTTACATAATAACGGCACCTTCGCTGCGGAGCCACTGTGGGGCGGGGGGGGCTGCACGCTCACAGGCCTCCGCTCACTGATCCCACAAAACAACTGGGAGGTGGGCAGGGCCCTTCATCCCATTTTACAAATGACAGAATTGGGGTGCAGAGAGGTTAAGTGATCACCTAAGGACTCACAGCCAGTTAGCTGCTCATTGCAAAGTCCTAGGGCACCCGAGAGCCTCTAAACAGAAAGATTCTGAAGGGTCTGTCCTCACCAGGGCGTCCCCTCCTGGCTCCCTCTGCCTCCTATCTCCCTTCACTCTCTCTTTCTACCCTAATCTCCAGTCACATGGGATTCGACTGGGTCCCAAAACCTGCCATCTCCCTGACACCTCCACCTGGAACACTCTTCTCCCCTGACTTCGGGACCAGCTCCCCTACCTCTGGCTTGGTACCCACCTCCTCCTCCAGGAAGCCTCCCCTGATGGCCACCTGCCTGAGCCCTGTGCGGCCTTCCCTGTGCACACTGCTGCGCTGTCCCTCATCCTACTGCACAGTTACCTGCAAACCCAGCATCTTCCGCACCACATGTCGGTCCTATATTAATGTGGGTCCTGGATTAATCTTCTCCGACTGCCTCACCAGGTACCACAGACTGGGAGCTTTAAGTAACACAGATTCATCTTCTCAGCCCTCTGGAGGCAAAGCAGCCAAGATCAAGTGGTCAGAGGCTTCCTTCTTACAAGGGCTCTCCTCCTGCCTTGTGGCCTTCTCGCTGAGGGTCACTGGCCTTTCCTGAGTGTTCCTGGACTGATTGGGACCTCTGGGGTCTCTCTTCCTCTCACGAGGACTCTGCTAGTCCTACTGCACCAGAGCAGGGAGGAGAGGACCTCATTGAACCTTAGTTCCTGCATCTCCTTACAGGCACTGTCACCAAGCACGTCACATTTCAGGGTAAGTACAAACTGCATTGGGAGGTATCATGCTTTACATGTGGCTGTCTCCCCGGTGTCTCATGAGTTCAAAGGTGAGGCTTTTGCAAGGTGATCAGATTAGGGGGGCACCATCGCCAATTGCCCTTAGGAGGTGTGGCCATCAGAAGCATTTGTCTCCTTTCTCCGCTCCTCTCTGTCTCTCTCTCTGTCTCTCTCTCTCTGTCTCTCTCTCTCTCTTTCTCTCTCTCTCTGTGTCTCTCTGTCTCTCTCTCTGTGTCTTTCTCTGTCTCTCTGTCTCTCTCTGTCTCTCTCTCTGTGTCTCTCTCTGTGTCTCTCTGTGTCTCTCTGTCTCTCTCTCTGTGTCTCTCTCTGTGTCTCTGTGTCTCTGTCTCTCTCTGTGTCTCTCTCTGTCTCTCTCTCTGTGTCTCTGTCTCTCTGTGTCTCTCTGTCTCTCTCTGTCTCTCTCTCTCTGTGTCTCTCTCTGTCTCTCTCTTTGTCTCTCTGTGTCTCTCTCTGTCTCTCTCTTTGTCTCTCTGTGTCTCTCTCCCTGTGTCTGTCTCTGTCTGTCTCTGTCTCTCTCTGTCTCTCTCTGTGTCTCTCTCTGTCTCTCTCTGTGTCTCTCTCTGTCTCTCTCTGTGTCTCTCTCTGTCTCTCTCCTTGTGTCTCTCTCTGTCTCTGTCTGTCTCTGTCTCTCTCTCTCTTTCTCTCCTCCCCTGCCTCTTCCTGGTCACCAAGCCATGAGTAGCTGTCTTCTACCCAGAATTTTCCACTATGCCTTCCTGCCTTAGAGCCAGAAACTAATGACTAAAACTACGAGCCAGAATAAGCCTCTCCTCCTTTAAATTGCAGGCAGCAGGTATCATGTCCCAGCAATGAGAAAGTGACCGTGAGGGGGACACGATTCAGTCCACAATCCCAGAGGGCAGACATCAGGACCGGGGAGGTGGGATCTAGTCAGGCCCAGCCCTCTAGCAGGACTGTGCCAATGTCCTCTGCAAGGGTCCCTTTGCACAAGTAAATTCTTGATGCACCTGTCACCCGCATCTGTGGGACATACCTGTTGACCATGACACCCTCATGACTCCTAAGAAGGAGCAGAGCTGGAAATGTACCTGAAGGCATTTCCTCCACTTGAAACATCCACCACAAGGCCTGATTCTTTCCACCAGGCCATGGAAGATCCCGTCCTCCTGTCCGGTTATATGAAAACAAGTCACTTTCCCATACAGTTTGGCTTTCCTAAGCTCATTGCCCCTGGGCCACCCAGGCCCAGTGGGTGTCACCTTGCCCACCTCTCTCCTGCACTGCCATCTTAGGGACCCATCCCAGATCTACACACACCCTGTACAAAACCAGCCTGGTGCAGGGCTGCCCTGATGCCCCTCGTGCTCCCTGCTGGCACAGCCTGCAGGTCGCCTTAATCTGTCCTAATTCAGTGACCGCATCTCACATGCCAAGGATCATCTCAGATGCCACCACCTCCAGGAAGTACTCCTGATTCCCACCTTCTGATGAGCCCCAGGACACTAGCATTCCTTGTCATGTACAGCCAATCCCACACTCCAGGGTATGTTTTTCTGGTCACTTCCCCACCAATGGGTCCTTTGAGGAGAGAATCTGTGTCACTGTACATTGATGCATTTGTGTCATAGAACCCATTCTACTAGGGGAGTCTTCATCCACGGTCCCCACTACAGGGGGCTGCCCTGTTGGCAAGGTGTGGGCTCTGAGGAGCAGAGTGGCACCCACCCTTGAGGACCTCCCACAGGGTCCCCAATCTCCCCTCCCATCCTCCCAGACACACGCGCTCTCCACGCTGCTGAATTTTAACAAACACTCCAAGAGATGATGGTTAATTTTACAGAGCCATGAGTGGAGGCTGTTAAAATGTTAATATTATTTAAATTGTTTTACATTTTCAACAGTTTGAGCCGCAAATATAAATGTTTTTCGTGGTTTCTGCGGAGCCGAGCTCACAAAAATGATTGATGAGGTGCCAAATATGGAATTTCCCACTTTAAATTAAGAAACACAACATGGAGGCAACGAGCAAAATCCCGCCTGACCATATGTGGCCTCTTGGTGGCCGAACGCCCCTGCTCACCCCTATTTTGTCCCTTGCTCCCCCTGGGGCCGTGCGACTCTGGGCTTCCCAGGTCCCAAGTAAAGAGGGAGATGATCGGGTCTCACAGCCAGGAGCACCCTGAGGTCCCACAGAGTCCACACTGGACAGTGGGCACTTCTCCTGCAAGTGACTTCCACTGACCACACAAGGACCAAGGTAAGTGCTGCTTTAGGGCCATGTCACAAAGCCCCACACCCAGGAATGGGGTGGGGACGCCTATGTGACATTGAAGCCAGGTCTCTGAGCGCATTTCCTGAGGCCAAAAGCACCGGTGCACTGCAGCAAGTCACAGGCTGGAGGTGGCCGCTTCCTCCCTGTCCCGCCCCTCACACTCCCACCTGTATTCCAGCCCCCCTAACTGGCATCACCACACAGTCAGACCCGGGGTCGGTACTGGATTTGGCTATGAAGGAGTCACACTCTGAGGGTCAGGGTGGAGGCCAGGCCAGGGAGTCGACCTGGAAGACAGCTGTCTATGTCCTATGTGTCGCCCATAGCCTCAGGCCCCATTGATTCAGGCCCCCTGCCTCCTGCTTCCAGTCTGGGCCTCGGCCCCCAGAGGGAGCCTCATGTGTCCTCCTCTGACCCAGCCCCTGGCAAGCTCAGTGCCCACACAACCTCCAGGACCACTCTCCACTCATCCCTGTAGAGGAATTGCTCTGGGCCTTGGTGCTGGTGAAGAGCACACAGCCTGCCTGCACTGGGATCCGGATTCACCAGGCGTTCAGACCCTACACACCGCGGGCCTCCTCTCTGCTGGACACTTCTGGTGCCTGAGCCACAACTCATGCCATCTTTGGGGATCCTGTCTTGGCTATATATGGCATCATATATTCATTCATCATATCAATTATTCCTGGAGACTTGGGGTCCTGGGGAGAACTGAGTCTGGGGACACACCTGCTCCCTGTGTCCCAGATCCAGTAGGCATTGGAGGGTGACACAGAAGCAGGAAGCACCACCGGGCAGTGCTCTGCCTGGGCCAAGACAGTCAAGGAACATAAAAGTCTCCTCATCCGGCCAGAGATACCAGAACTCACACAAGCCAGGGCTGCACAAGGCCAGGGGTTTGCCGGGCAGTGAGACCAGACAGGGACCACTGTGTGAGCCTGGTGTGTAAGGGAAGAGGGGCGAGAGCCCCACTCAAGACAGGGGAAGGGGCCAGGTCCCTTTTACTGCCCCAGGCAAGAGAGAAACACAGGAGGCCCGAGTACCTGGGAAAGGAGCTGTGACCCCAGAAATGAGGCCAGATTGTGGGTTCAAGAGCAGGAACCGCCTACTGTGTGCAGGAGGGAGGGTAAGGGACACGCTGTGCAGCTGGCCTGGCTGCTGTCCCCATGTGCAGGGAAGCCAGGGCCCCGACCCCAGTCCTCCCCTTGTGGTGTGGTCCCCAGTTCTGTCCTGGCTACCTCTCTGTCCACTGGGCCCTTGGTATTAATGCTGCAATCCCACCCCTTCTCCTGAGTACCTGGCCGGCTCTACCTCAGCCCAACCCAGAGCAGAGAAAGAAAGAAGGGGTTCTGGGCTCCATGCCACCCCACAGTCACCTTCAGAGTGACTGTGGACAAGGGACCAAACCTCCTTGAATATCAGCTCACACATCTAAGGGCAATAGGGATCTCCATACCTGTGGGTAGCTCTGGGCTCAGTGAGGTGAAACCCACCAGGCAGACCACAGTGAGCCCTGGATAAACAGTCTCCTGGTCATCATTACTCAGGTCCACACTTCCTGGGGCAGTAACCTTGGCCACACTCTGAACTACGTGGGCCTCCGCTTCTCCATCTCTAGAACGGGAGTGTGATCACCAGGAGCTCAAGGTCAGAGGGGTGCAGAAGACACACAAAGAAAAAAAGTGCCCCAGACACCCGTGGTGCTCAGAGACACCACCCCTGAGGACAGGACGGAAGTCAGGGGCTTGCTGTGCGACTGAGTGAAGGTCCTGCCCTGTTTCCCGGATGGGGTACATGCGGTCTCCACGCTGCTGCCAGGGCTTTGTGGCTCCACTCTGTCCTCTAACATGGTCATACCTGCCAAGGCTTCTTCCTTTCCCAGGCTTCCCACCTATTTGCCTCTAAGCCAAACTCATCTTCCATGTCTGGGGTGACTCAGAGCCATGTGGAGGAAAACAGGCTGTGTCACCTCCCCATGCTCCCTGCATCTGCCTGCTCCCTGATTTCTCCCCTCTGAGCCCCTTCCCAATCACCCTCACCTCCCCTTCTCTCCCAAGTCTTCCCACACCTCCTGCAGACAGCCTCCCACTCCGACTCCTGCTCCCCTCCCAGCCTCCTGCCAGACTTGGGCCACTCTGCACACCAGTTGGTCCCCAAAACCCATTTTGCAGATGAGACAATCTGAGGCTCCAGATTAGTAAACTGTTCCTGGACCAAAAGCTAGAATGTGACTGGCAAACTTCCTCGGGCCACCTACTGAGACTGACTCCAGGCCTACAAAGCACATGCCTCAGGGGCACGGGTCTCTGCCCTTCCACTCCACAAGAATGTGGCAGAAGATTCGGGGGAGGCCAGGCTGGACCCGAAGGCAGGTGGGAGGCTCAGTCAAGTGGGGCACACATGCCTCTCCTCCTCACCTGGCCAGGTCTCATTAGGTCACACACTGGTCTTAATACCCAGTTGACCTTAACAAAACAAAACAAAACAAAAAGATGCTGAGCAATGAACTCAGTAGACACTCAAAAGGATGCTTTCAAGATAATGATAGCTGGCCATGGGGATGCATCCCTCTAATTCTCATACTAGGGAGGCTGAGGCAGGAGCATTGCTGTGAGTTCAAGGTCAGCCTGGACTACATAGCAATACCTTGTCTCAAATTAAAAAGAGGAACAAAGTATTGCAGCCCCTCATGCCCCACCCACAGCAGCCCCACAGAGCATTCCGGGGGTATAAGACCCTGAGCCCCTCTGAGGTGGAGAAGCTAACGTGGGGCTGGTGCGGGCGCTTCACTCCCTGGAGCTGCTGACAACACTGATTTCCAGCAGCCGCCTCCAATCCTCCTTCCTCCTCTCTGGTACTTCTCTTTCCCCAGCAAAGATCCTAAGCTGGCTGTCCTGATAAACTGGCAGCTTGGGGACTTTCTTCAAGTGCCTCGTCAATGGAAGCATCTCAGAGCGACAGCTCTCGGCATTCAGTGAGATTATATTTCTTATTTAAATAGCTGATTGGAGGATTGGTTTCAAAGCAGGACGCAGGATGCCCACGGCCTCCCCTGGGTTCCTGGGGAGACACAATATTGTGTGGCGTTCTGCCGTGTGGAGCTCGCCTTCCGAGCTTCGCTTTGCTCCTATTCAGATATCTCCAGGATGGGGGGCACCGGCGGGGGATAAAAGCTGCTTCCCCTCCTGCTTTGGGGGAGCTGGAGATTATGCCTTTCATTGCAGAATGGCTTCTCTAGGGCTCCCCACCATGCTCTGTACCCATCGCCTCCCCTCTCAAAGCGACGGGAGATAAAAGGCAACGCAAGCTTCCTCCCACCTCCGGGAGAGCTCACATCAGGCTATTGTCAGCAGAGGAGAAACACCACCATTTTAGGAAGACTGTTGTCTGAGTGCTCTGCTGGGAGGTTTTGTGCAGGCTTTCCCCACACACACTCCATGCCCAGGTCCTCCAGGTTGTACTGGGCCCTCCCCAACTGCAAGCTGAGTGCCCACCCCCAACCTGGAGAGAGGTAGCATCCATGTGGGGAGCCAGCGATCCCCAGCCTTTTGGAGAAGGCGAGATTTGCACAGGACTGAATTCTGCTCAAGCTGTCATAGGAACCCTGCAAGGGCCTGAGCTCTTTGCTTTGAGCAAATTTTGCAGTTCATTGTGTGTCAAAATAATGTATTAGTAACAGCAGTGTCTAGATGGCGTGCAATTCCTCTCCTTTACAGCCTTTGTCTGCCTGGGGCCAGAGGGGGCTGTCAGGGACTCTTTGAGACAGGCTGGTGGCCCCCCATCAAAAGCCACACCAGGATTTCAGTGGTCGTCCCAGAACCTTGGACAAGATAAAAGGGCAGTGCTGGCCTTGAAGGATGCCCAACTCTGTCTGCAGGGCCAGGCGGGGCTGGCGGTCTTCATTACTGGCAGCTGCGACACAGAGGCAGGCGGTTTGGTATGCCAGGCACATGCAGTGCCTCTTGCATCCAGGGACCGCAATCAGGTAGCTGATGGGGATGCGAGTCCCATTGCCTGGACCGCTGCCGCGGTGAACTGATTCATGCTGCCGCTTTGAGGCGGGGAGAAGGGACAACAGGGCCCAGAGAAGAATCAACCTCTCTTTATTATACAGCTGCCGTTTCCAAGCTGGAATATTCCGGCTTCTCCTGCTTGCTGCCTACCTGCTTAGGCTGTGTGCATTCCAGCCGCCAGCTCTGTCTGAACAATGGCATTACGCGGTGCACAAAGAATACCCGGGCAACAGAGACAGGCGTGGCTTAATTTGCTCAGTGCCCAGTGGCTTTTGAACGCCCCTGCATTCAGCCTTTCTCCAGAGCAGCCCTGGGCTTCCCTGCCCCTCCCCATCACTGCTTCCCCCGGCTCCTACACAGGTCTGCCATGGAGCTAATGGCCATGAAATGCGAGGCACAAAGGAAGGGGAGACAGGAGCACTGTCCCTAGCCAGGGGAGACTCCTAGCGTGCAGAAGGAGACCAGGGTTTGAGTCTCTCTGTTCCGCTATGAACTCATGGGGTGACCTTTGGGAAGTCCCTGTCCAGCCTTGGGTTCCAGGTTCAAGTCTACAGATAAAATGGGCAGAAACAAAGCTCTAAAGGGCTTTTCCAACCCTGATAGTCTATAATTCTGTGGCTTTGTTCTGTCCTCATTTATTGATCAGGAAGCCTTCCATTGCGGCAAAGATATTGCTCTGGACCATGTCCTAAGACCAAGCCACAGGTCAGGACAGTTAATGGGGGAAGCCAGTCAAGTGGCCCTGCCTTATCTAAAACAACATTCACCATGAGCCCCAGATTACTGGTGTCTTCTGGGACTAAGAGGCCCAGTATTTCAAGTTCTTATAATTCATTTGCTTGTTTGTTTGTTTGTTTGTTTGTTTTTCCTTTGGTTGGTTCCTCCCACCCCCATCCCCGAGGATAGGATGTTTTGGTTTGGTTTTTGACACAAGATCTCACTATACAGTTAGGCTGGCCTTGAACTCACTTTGTAGCCCAGGCTGACCTCAAACTCACGGTGATCCTCCCAATCTTTTTGTTTTAAAGGAAACCAGATATGTGAACTCAAATGCAAAATTACCATTTTCAAATATCAGCTCAATTTCTTACAAACACCAGCAAGCAAAACAGAAACTACAGGAGACCTTAGCTGTTAGACAGAGTTGCAGATCACTAAATCAGGACCTGGCAGGGCTCCTGGGCAACTCAGCCATGGGAGTTCATCCAATAGAACCTTGGAGTTAGGTGATTCAGTGTTTCTGGGGCCACCCAAGGTGTACGGCTCAGGACCCCTACTCCATTCTGCTTAGTTTTAAGGAAAGAGAAAAAACAAGCAACCAAAATCAAACTTGAGGCTGCTGTCTAACAGCTGAGCTAACTCCAGGCTTGTCCCCTTTCCAGAGGTGAGGGAAACACTTTGTAAAGCCAGCTGGATCTCACCTCCTCGGTGCCCCAGCTCCCAGCCCAGCAGGGCAGCTGATGCCCCTGGATTCCTAACACCTACTCCTCCATGTGGCTTAAAAAATAAGTCTGAGTTCCTACATGCCTACACTCCAGAGTATCCTACACATCCTATGGAAGAGATGCCACAGGTAATCACGTACACAACCATCTCTGAAGCTCCAAGTTTATGTTATTTCAATAAGCACTCAAGAAGTAATACTTGCTGGCATCAAGGAAAAATATTAGATACAAGGAGTTCCTTAAAGATAGGGAGGGGACACAGATTGTCACGCACATGTACACATAGGTAACAACCAGAAAGCAGGCAATCTGGGACAAAACACAAGTATCTTCTCTATGGATAAAGGGAATGCCATGTAACCGCACCACTCTCTCATCTCAGTCATGTGAAACAGGAGACAGAAGGTCACCCAAAATGCCTCTTCAGCCCTCCTAGGACACAGGCAGATTGTTATAAGAGGAAAGAGGAGGACAAAGTGAACTTGGATCTGTTTTCCAAGCATATATGTGGCGTGGAAAGGAGGGAGCCCGGATGGCCCATCACAGGTGTGATCCTGAGCCTGGGGTCATCAGGCTGTGTCAGCCATGGGAACATAGAATGGGGGTTGGAAATAAGGTCAAAGAGGTAAATTAAGACCAAATCATGCGGAACCCTGGGCAGACAGAGTTTGAGTTTTGTTCTGAAAGCCATAGGGAGCCATGGAATGTTCACAAAGGGAGGGATCTTGTGAGGACTGGATTTCAGAATGAGCCTCTGCTGTCCATATGGAGAGCAGACAGGAGGCTAGGAGAGAGGCCAGGAGGTGAGCACGACAGAGCAGGGATAAGGATGAGGCTGAGTCTGGGTGGTGGCAGTCTGTGGAGGGGGCGGCAGGGGAGATGATACCAAAACTGGTGCAGAGAGAGAATCCCAACAGCTTGGGAGATGTCTGGACACTGGAGGTGATGACCAAAAATCCTTTAATGTCAGTGAGGCCACCCTGAGCAGGAGGAAGAGCAACCTTGGGAGAACAATAGATGGTTTTAGTCCTCTGCCCTGGACAGATGATCAATGAAGGACCCTGAGTGGGGAAAGGGCTTTGGATGAGTGCATGGGAGAGATGGTCCCCAGCAGGTGCTCAGCATGCACAAAATTTCCATGTGGGCCCTGTGGAAGAGCCGTCAGCCCAGAGACTCCTCCCAAATCTCTATCCGCTGAGCCTGGGCCAAGCTACAAGCTACAGTCTTCAGGAACTGTGAGATCCTATATGCCAAGGGGGACCGTAAATATTTGCCCAGTTGAGAGTCACAACTGGAGACGTGGCAGCCGCTTCTCCATGCATGGTAATCGACGCATCTCTCATGGAGGGCTTAAAGAGGGAAGCCAGCTCAAGTGATGGCACTTCACACTCGGCACTTGACATTCCCCAGGCACTCCACAGGCATTAGCTAATTAATCCTTGAGTCTGTTTAGCCCCCAAAAGAACTCCCAGAGGCTCCACTTCTGCCCTGTGCGTGGGGAGTTACACATCCCACCAAGTCTCAGATGTCCCATGAAGACATGGCCCTGCAGATAGTGACTCGCCCATTTGTCCATTTGCCTACTCGACGCGCATGCACAGAGCTCCAGCAATCGATGGAGAAATGATAAGGGAGCTGGAGAGAAAAGCTGCAGGGTATATGAGTCATCCTAGGAAAGAGACAGGAAGACAAAGAAAGGGAGAGAAACCAGTTCTGGTCAAGTCTCTACTACTGTGGGTTGCTGTGTAGTTTATTTTTCCCTGAGGATTTTAAACATTCTCTCATTTCACCCTCCAATTTGTCCTTTAATATGTTAACAGTCTTAGTTAGACTCCCTGAGAAGTCCATGAGACAAGGGTCCAACGCAAATAGTTCATTTGGGATGTGGTCCTAGGAAGCACCAGTCAGAAGGAAAGAAGAGGATGTCACAGTGCACTCCATTATGGAGGGTGTGGGGGCTCTGTCCAACTGGGCTTGCCAAAGGCCCACAAGTACCTCAAGCATCTCACTGAGGACCAAGGAGCTAGAAGATATTGCTCTAGAGTCATGGGAGACATCACCTCCCCACAACGGCCGGGTCGGTCCCTGTGCCTTTTACCAATATCTGCAGGTGCTCATCAGAAGCCACCAGGTTGGGCAAGAAATGGTGAATGTCAAGTGATACACATGAGGCCCCAACAGCATCGATCACACCCCTGTGTCCCTTTCTCTATATAGAGAACCCAAGGCTCAGAGATGGGCCCCAACGTGGCCAAGGTCATACAAGTGGAGAGTTTTTGAGCCAAGCCAGTTTACATCCAAAGTCTCAGTTCTCTCCCCTATGCGTAGCTACCTTCCAAGCCTAGCTTTCTTTCTTTTCTTTCCTTCTCATCCTAGACACACAGCAAGGACAGCCCTGTGTACCAGTGCTGTCCCTTTTCCCTGAAGAGCCTTCAGCTCCTCACTTTTTCCAACAGGTATCCTGAGATGAGGTTTGCCCATGGAGGAAGTCTAGAACCAGGTCATGTACCATTTCCTCAATAGTGTTTATTGCTGCCTGGCAGCCCCTGTGTGTTTTCTTTGGTCCTTTAATTCATTTGATAGATCTGTGATGTGCAGATCTGCAGGGTTCCAGAGGGCCATAAATTTCCCATCCCCAGTGCCTCCTGCTCATACTGCTCGGTTTGTGCTTTGTTTTGCTTGCACAAGCCAGTGGTGAGCACTTATCGCTGGTTGGAGAATTGAATTTGGCAGGAGAAACTTCTGTGCATTTGGGAGATTCATTTGCCAAGCATCTTCGCCAGCAGAAATGCTAAGGATGGCAGCCAAGAGGAGGGGGAGCAAACAGCCTGGTAAAGGAGGTGGGGGAGACAAAGCCTCTTTTTGTAGCTGGTTCTCTCTTGCCCTGTGAAGAAACATGACATCTCTCTCCTTCACAACACCAGAGTGTGACTTTCTCTTACCCACACTGTCTTCCCCTCCCCACATTAGCACCATCCCAATGCCCGAGTGCAGCCGAGGAGGGATACTGGGATCAAGGAGGTGGTGATCTGGTCAGAGAAAAAGAGGAGGAGACCAATGTGTCCCCTTGGATGGGGTACATACCTGGGGCCCTCCTGCCAGGCATAGAGGATCCACAGGTAGGCAGCCTGCAATAGAATCAGGTTGGCCAGCTACAGGAAAGTGACCAGAAGTCTCAAAGATGCGTATAGGTAGAGATCTGGCAGCTGGGCCGGTAGGTAGAACAGTCATTGCCATGCAAAGGTCCACCAGAGATGCTCAAGTGGCCATTGTTAAATTTTCAGAAAGTTATTAAACATGGAAACTCTTAACAAATCAAATATGTAAACTTATAATTAAACTATATTTGAAACAATGGTGAAAATACTCTATTTTCTTCATTTTATTACTATGGGCCGTGTCCACTGTGTCTGTGCGATGGGAATTCTGTATGGAGCAGCCACACGTTTCTTCCCTACACACCAGGTAGCTGGCCAGGCCAACCTAATTCTATTGCAGGCGCCCCCAATTACCTGCCTACCTGTGGACCTTCTATTCCTGGTTACCATGTTGGTAGCTTGAAATCGGTAGCAGTTACCAACACCACGGAAACTGGCAAACACTATAGAACTACAGTTCGTGAAAGCCAGTGTTTACCAGCATTTACCAGCTTGCTACTGGTAAGTGCTATCTTGAGTTAAGAGCTTCCTCTCTGCCTGGCATCATGCTAGGTGCCTATATGACACCATAGGTGCTAGTTGTGAAATACTGACCCCACTTCAGTTTGGATGCTAAATCGCTGCTGCTGAATTCCCTGGCCTACCTCTTTCTCCCTTCCTGCCCCTTCTTCCCACCCTACTGCAGCATCTGTCTTCTTACCATAGCTTCTGCTTTCAATTATCCCACAAGTTGGGTGTTCTACTTATCGTTCTATAGATGAGGAAACTGAGACAATGAGAAGAGAACCCAACCTGCCCAGAGCCACACAGTTAGCAAAAGTCCCAGCTGTGATGAAGCCAAAGTTGGCCAATCAACATTCCTAATCATTGGACCACACCATTTCTCAGCCCCATGGAGGTCCAGGGACTTGGGTGGGGCTGTGCTCCAAGGCCTGCTGACTGAATGGAATGAGGGAGGTGTCTGCTCTGCAGCACTGGGTGCATTGGTCATGGGTTATGGCAGAGCTCCCAGCTGAGTAGAGGAGACAGCTATGACAGCAGTAAAGTGAACAGAGGTGCAATTACTGATAGGGGTGCATGTTGAGAACATGCTAAGTAGGATACTACAAAAGAAAGAGGCAGGCTTGTCTGATGAATAAGGCAGAACCCCAGCAACTGGACTCAAACAGCTCAAAAGAGAGGAACCAGTGCTCAGTGCCAAGAACCCTGAGACCTGAACTCAGGAGTCTCAAGACAGGCTGATCCACGATGCCTGGGCTGTCTAAGAGACCCTGTGGCTGTGCCACCAGACGTTGTGGGGACCAGGGGTGAGGCAGAAGGCAGAGCAAGGACAAGTAAATGACAGAAAGCCACGGGGGCAGGAATTGAGAAATCAGACTGAGCAAGGACAGCTATGTCAAAGCATAAGGAAACGGGGTCAGGATGGAACTCAGTGGCACAGTGACTGCCTGGCAAGCACGAGGTCCTGAGTTTGATTCCTGGTACCCAAAAAAGAAAAAACCAGGAAACCAACAGACAAAGGTCTTCCTGTCTCCCAGAGAGTCCCAAGCATGCACAAAACCAAAAGCATGTGACCCTGGTCCGCATCCAGACTTATTTGCATTGCTGTCTTGACAGTCCTTCTCTACCCTGCTTTGGACACTATCGCGCTTCCCCTAAGAATCTTGTATGATCAAAAACTCTCCCTTCCAACAGGTGGACCAAGTCAGGTACACGGCCGACTCCTTTCCATGGTGCACTGTGGGTCCTACCACGATACCAGGATTTAAGACACCGCAGTACCTGACACTATCAGGGCATAAGCTCTTCCTACTGGCCTGCTCTCATCCTGCAGAGTGAACTTTTGCTTTTCCTGCAATTAATAAGTCTTCTTCTTGTTGTTCTTTTTGAGTGGCCTGTCCATTTCTTTGTCTGAGATACCCAGAGCCTGGCACAGGTACCCTGAGACCCCCAATCCAATAACAGGGGGACACCTAGTGATAGCCAGGAACCAGACCAATCTCTCTTTGATTCCTACACCCCTTTCCTTTTCTATGCCCAGCCTGAGTCCTGAAAAGTGAACTGTGAAACACCATGTCTGCCCTAGAAAGCTCACAGTCTGAGCCATGAGAAAACTGCATGCCTAGATGAATAATATACACACTAAATATTTGATTATTCACAAAAGCAAGGTCACAGAGCAGGTGTCATGGCTGGGAAACAACAGGGAAATTTCCAGAACCAAGGGCCAGATGCGTTCCCCTATTAAACATGCCATTTAGTAGGCAACACAAAGATTTGCCCATGACTTCAATTTCCAGACATAATACATTCTGTTGCAAGAATAATCACTAAGTTAGCAGTTTTCTGCAGAAAAGATATAGCCACATTCAACATACACAACAATAGTAAAGCCAACCTGACTTCAGAAATGTGCACTGTAAGATGAGAAAATATATCTTCATGTCTGAAGGTCACTGGGACAAAGGATACTGTCCAAGGCCAGGCTCTGAGTTCCTTTGTGATTTATTCATTCATTCAACAGATATTGAGAGCCCGGTCCTGGGGGCACCGCATACAGCAGTGAGGGACAGACTGATTCCCTGATCTCCAGTGCTCCTGGCTGAGGTGGGGAGACAGCCATCCCATTGATGAACCAAATAAATACTAGGGATGCATGCTGAGAAAGCAATCTAGATGCAGCAGAGGAAGATCAAAGAGGAAGGAACTGCCATAAACAGGTATGGACGGAAGACTCTCTACAAAAGCCCCGGCCATAGGGTGTGGGCCAAAGCAGTAGCTCTGGGGTCAGGGAAGTTTTATGCACATGGCCATGTGACCCTTGGAAGGGTCTTTCTGGTACTGGGTTGAGAATAGGTTGCTTGGGGCAGGGGAGAGACCGAGGAAAACCAGCAACAGGCCTACTGCAGTGGCCCCAGCAAATAACTGTGTGTCATCACTGCAGAGAAGAAGAGAGTAGACTGATCATGATAAGGTGAGCACCAAGAGAGGGGAGCTTCCGTGGCTGAGGCTACGAGGTAGGTGAAGGCACGGGTCACTAATGTGACACCTGTGTGTGCCCCTTCCCATCCAAGGAAAACACCATAACAAGCAAGAATCAACACTGGTGGAAGCTTCACAAGAGCCCAAGGGAGAAAGGTCCCTGGTGCCACCCAAGCACATAGCTTGTTTGTGCCCTATTCAGCAAGACCCATCATGCTTGCTAATGTCGTGTAAGTGCATCAGATGAAGAAAACACTAATAGGTGAGTGATCGCAGCAGGCTTCAAGGAGGTGGCAATCTCTCCCCGTATCTACAACAATGAGTGGAATCTAAGTGGTGACGAGGACAGAGGGAGCACACACTGCTGGGGGGCAGGGGTAAAGGGGGACAAGTCCAGAGCAGTGGACCTGGGAGCCAGCAGGTGGGTCCAGCTCTCCCTGAATACACAGATCATCAGCCTCTTTCTCGTCCCGCTTTATCTGATGCAGGTGCTGCTCAGGCAGCCATATTCTCTCTTTTTTTCAGCAGCATTATTAAGATATAATTGATATGCAATAAACTACACATAATTAAAGCGTACATGTTAATAAGTTTTGACATATAGAGACACCAAAGAAGCCATCACCACAATTACCATAATGAACTTATCCATCATCCCCAGAAATTTCCTCCTGCCCCTCCCTGCCAGCCCCCTGCCCCCACCCTCAGGCAACTGCTGATCGGCTTTGTGTTACTGTAGGTTGATTTGCATTTTCTAGAATTTTGTATAAATGGAATCATATGATATCTACTTTTTTGCTTCTTCCACTCAGAGGTTCACAGCATTATTGTACACAATAATAGTTTGTTCCTTTTTATTACTGAAAGTTATTCCCCTATGAAGACAGATTACAAATTCTGGGTCCAGTCACCTGCTGATGGACATTTTGATCTTTTTCAGTTTTCTGGTGATTACAATCAAAGCTGCTATGAACATTTTTGAGCAAGATTTGTGTGGGCATATGTTTAATGTCCTTCAGGTAAATAGCTTGCTGTGGGCTGACTAGATTCTATGGTAGGTACAGGTTTAATTTTATTTAAAAAAATACTGTGTTTCCAAAGTACTTCAGCATTTTACCTCCCACCAATAGTGGATGAAATTTTCAATTCCTCATGTCCTTGCCAGCACCTGGTGTGGTCATTCTTTTTAATTTTAGCCACTCTATAAGGATGTGTAACGATAGCTCACTGTGACTTTAATTTGCATTTCTCTAGTGACTAATGATGTTGAGCATGTTTCCACGTGCTTATTATTCATTTGCATATCTTCTTTAGGTAAATGTCCATGCAAATATTTCGCTTGTTTTTACCGGTTTGCCTATCATTGAAAGGTCTATTTCTCCCAGTTTATGGTTTGTCTTTTCATTTCTCATATCTCATATCTGGCAGTATCTTTCAAAGAATAGAAGAGATTTTCATTTAGATGAAATTCTATTCAGGAGTTTTGTCTTTGACAGATTATACATTTGGATTCTGCCTAAACCAAGGCCACAAGTATTTTCTTCTAGAAGTTTTATATTTTAAGTTTTACATCTAAGCTTATAACCCTTTTGACCCAGTTTTTGTATATGGTGTAAGTTGTGGATCAAAGTTCATTTTATTTTTTGCATATGAGTCTTCAATTGTTCCATGATTCATTTTTTTAAAAGTCAACAATCATTTTTCCACCTTTGTCAAAAATCAATTATCTGTATATGTGGGGGTCTACTTATGAACTCCCAGTTTTATTCCAATCATCTGTTTGTCTGTTAGGTGCCAGTACTACACTATCTTCATCCCTGGAGCTTTACAAAAAGCTTTTAAGTCAGTCAATGTAATTCTTCTTTGTTCTTTCTCAAAACTGTTTTGACTTTTCTGGTTCTTTTCATTTCCATAAGAATGATAGAATTCACTGTTGCTTTCTATACTATCTATGCTATCACATGTCCCTTCTTTCTACTTAGAGCACTTGAGCAGAAAGCAAGTAAGAGGGAAAATCTGAGCTGGAGACATCCAGACTCTAAGCAAAGTAGATACTGGGGAAGACTTAACGGAAGCGAAGGGATGATCTTCCCACCTTCAAGGTGAAACAAGAGTGTTTCCTGCAAACAAAGCATCATGGGAACAAAGGTGATGGGCGCTGAGACGCAGCATGCTCTCGTAACCCTGAGCTCTTGGGGATCCTGGGTGTTGTTCCTGCCTCGAGGAGCCTCCAGACCTAACCCATAGCTGCTCTAGCTGAGTAAATGCACAGCTCAAAACAGACTAATGCCAGCCCCTGGGGATACTGGGAGAAGGGAATAGAAGATAAAGGAAAGAGTGTGCCCTGGGAAACCAAAGGAATAAAAATAGCTGGGCATTGGTGGAGTAACTTTAAAAGCCTCTTTGGAGGAATTTCTACAAATAATACCACATTCCCATATGGAACATGACAGGCTAAGCCTCGCTGTGCATGAGCTTTCTTGTTCAGTGTGGGAGAAGTGTCGTTATACCCATTCTTCTAGATGAATTGAGGCTTATGGAGGTGGAATAACTTACCTAAGTTACTTAAAACAAGAATCCAGACCTCTCTGATTCCCAAACCCACACTCTTGACTAAGCCCTGAGTTGGTTCTGCCCTGAGGGGTGGGAAATGGAAAACCCCATAAATGTATGCAGGCAGATTACTCACAGCATTTAATGAGCCGCTCCTGCGAGCCAGGATTGTACCCAGGACCATCTGACATGGCCATATGTGACACCACACCCAGGGAAGAGGTCTGACTGTTCTCCCGCCAACGGGGAAGCCATGCCTGGCCAGGCAGGGGAGGCCTTGGGTGATGGATTGAAAAACAGAGCGAAAAAGACCTAGGAGTGTCCGTGCTTTGGAAAGAGGATCACCTGACTGAATCTTAACCCCAGAAGCTGTCATCCTAGCCTAAGCACAAAAGAGCATCTATCATGCTGGTGCCAAGCACCAGAGATGGTGTGGCTCTGGGGACCCAGCTGGATCAGAATGGAGACCTTCTCAGCAGCTTTACCCCAGGTGGCAACTGCCTGGCCAGACTTACATTTCCCCTTCCCAGAAAACTCCCTTGAAGAGAGACTTGGCAAAAGGTCCAAGAAAGATTCCTCTCCTTCTAAGTAGGCCATTCCAGAGTGAATCATTGGGACTGTATTAGTCCAGACCCAAGTCCCATATCCACTCCCAGAGGCAGAGGATGGAAACCAGTCAGGACAAGCCACTGCCTGGAAGCAGGAGACGATAGATCTCACAAGAAGACAGCAATATTACTACCAGGATTTAGTCAGCACAGTGGACAAAATGACAGCTGTCTGTTTGGTCCTCTGGCCTGGATAACCAGGGCAGAACTACTCGGTTCACAAAACAGGGGCTGGCATGGTGTGTTTGCATTATCTGGCCCTCCTCCTAGACCGACTGCTGCAAACTCAGAAGCATGGGCTCACTTTACACCACCGATCCACGCTCTCTGTTCCCCTCTAGCCAATGACTGTCAAGGTCAGGCACCTACAATCTGCAGCAGGCACAAGCTTCTTCCTGCCTTCACAGTGACTTCCTTTCAGATGTATATATTCTCATTTTCTTTCCTAGTATTGGAGCATATAATTTGATATGTACCACTAGATGCACAAGGGGGTAGCGGGTGGGATTAGGAATGTCCCCAAGCACACAGGCTGCATGGTCACTATGCCCATTGTCCTCTACCAGCCAGCATGCAGACAAGGTGAGGAAATAATGTGTAGATCAGCAAGCTCTTTACTCAACCACCATGTGACCTTGTGTGATCACCCCTTGTCCCAAGCCCCAAAAGGCCTAAGGGCCTCTCCAAAAACTGTGCTGGGCTCCAATTAACTGGAAACTTTGACACAGAACAGATGATACTGAGCTGACCACCACTTATGATATCCATAAGTGATCAGACCTCGACCTCCTGGGTCTTGTCTGAGACACCACTGCCCAGCTCCAGTGCAAAGGAACCCCACACAGAGGATGGCAGACAACCCCCGCCCCGCCCCAGAGAGTGTGTGAGATGTTTCACATGCAGCAGCCACTGCAGCGAAAAAGCCAAGTTCAAAGGTAATTGGACGAGGAGTTTGCCGCACGCCTGTTCCCGCAGCAAAGTGTTTCATGAATACCCATCGGGATCTGTCCATATGGACAGCAGAAGGGATCCTGCTGTTCTTTTGCTAATAAAAACTGTTGTGATTACATTTCCAACCCTCTTGGAACGGGGCCTCTGTGGGGCCGCAGCGTGGCGTGCTGAGAATGTGTTTTCCAGGCTGGCGGGCAGCACCCCTCCTTTCTACAGAGGGGTGCAAAAACCGCGCCCCTAGGAGGCAAGGGAGAAAGTGGTGCACAGTGGGGCCGGAGACTTGTGTATCCTGTGACCACAGAGCCTCACACACCTCAGGAACACACAGGAAAGACGAAATTCATGGGACACCTTGAACAAACAATTCTCCTTCCTGCATCTTCCAGGTAATTAGAGGTGGGTCCTCACTTGGTTTTTTTCTTTCAGTCTTTTTATTGAAGTGCATTAGGTTAATGTTGCCTGAGTGCGAGCCATTGTCTGCATCAGGAACACCAAGCCCACCCCAAATCTCTGCCAAACACATGCATCCTTCCCTCTCCTCTCCCTGGGGCCTGCCCAGATGCCCAGCATCAAGTGGGAAAACCCCACCTACTGAGCAGTCCTTCCTTTCTGGTGGATCCTCACACAAAATGTATATCAGCATCTTTCTGGGCCACCGTTGTTTGGCATCTTATCTCCCCCAGGAGGCTCCGTCCTCCTCAAAGTCCTTGTCAGTGCCTTGCTCCTGAGGCCTAAGAAAACCTCCAGAAAATTTTATGGTTTTACAGAATGAATTCCCACTTTCCCTTATTTTCTTCATTCTACGGATGGATCAAGCACTATCACAAAGCTCAATTAACTAGGTACACACTGATGAAGAAAATATGCGTTGCAAATCCAGACAGTTGGTACACACGCGGCTGCAGAGACACACCAAAATGCACGCACACACCACAAGACCATATGCACACACAGATGTACAGGCTTCACTGCGTTCCTAATCTCCAACATATAAAAATTCTAGTTTGCAAAACACAGTGAAGGAGGAAAAGAGGCATGATCCCCTTTCCTGAAAAGTCTTCTTTTTACCTCAAGATCTATCCCGGCCCTCTCAAGCTTCTTCCTGCAACCACATCTCAGTGTTTCTTCATTGGCATCCGCATCCTGGCTACAAGGGTAAAGAAGTTTCCCCAGCCCATGACTGTCCAGCCTGAACTTCCCTAAGGAAATAAGCAGCAAGACGATAACGAGCAATCAAGAAAAGCTGATGGGCAAATGGAATTCACTTTACAAAAAAGCAGCCGTTTTCACACAACTTATTCAAACAAAGGTTATAAGTACAGCTCTGCCACTCACCCCCAGGTGGCCGTAAGTGTGTTACTTAACCATGTAGGCTCCATGAGTTGAGGCAAGAAAGTTGGTGAGGTACTGACTGGGGTCTAGTGTGGAACTGATCCCTAGAACACGGGTATGAATGGAACTTGGACAAAAAAGCCACGCCTGGTCTGTGAAGCATCAGTGTCACCCCACAACGTCACCCCCAGCCTTTCCGGGTAGCTCAGAGTTAGCACTGCTGGTGAAACAACCTCAGAGACTCTGGCCTAATCCATGTGGTTTTTTTTTTTTTTTAATTTTATTTTGAAAGTGGCAAAATACAACAAAACAAGTTAGAATAAAGCCAACTAAGATCGTACAGTGAAATTGGTACAGAACTTCACAGCAGGTTACTGGGATAACAGTAATAGGTATCACAGTATATTTTGTTATCTTTATAATAGTTGTTCTTTCAATCACATATATCAAAATGAGATGAAATACAGAACATTAAAGAACTTATCAAATCAGAATATTGAATAGAACAGTACCATTAATCAGAATAGAGCAAAACAGTAATAAAAATATTTGCCTTCAAAGAGATAGTAGAAGGAAGTCCCCCTTATTTGCTATGGTCAACCTCCCAGGAGATGCTCAGATTTCTGGTTCCCATTTGCTAACGGGAGGGATAGGAGGAGGGATAGGGGAAGTGGGGTGTTTGACTCTAGGCCGTGCATCAGTAGGTTCACTATTGCTTAGCAGGGAGGCAGGCTGGTTGTTTGGTTTCACAGCGTCCTAAGTTTCAACATGGCGCGGATCTCAGGAGCTGCTGCTGGTTCTCCCCCTGGAGGGGCCGCAGTTTGCCACACCACCACCGCTTACCAGGGAGGGGAGCTGCTTGTTTGGCTTCCCGATGTCCTAAGTTCCAACATGGTGCAGATCTCAGGAGCTGCTGCTCCCTGCTCACAATTTTACAGCCATCTGGGTCTGAGAAGGGCCCTGCTCCACAGACAGAGCCACCTCCTCCTGAAACTCACACTTTGTGCCACCATAGCAGCAGCAGAGAGACACTGCAGTCCCACAACCCAGCTCTCCATGCTGTACCCCAGAAAGGACCCACTGCACTTCTGCCCACAGTCCACAGGCCAGACAAGGCAGAGGTTCTGGGAGACTGGGGGGCTCAGCACTGTCTCTGCCATGTCCCAGGACACAGAGCTAACCAGGGGTGCTCCTCATTTCCGCCCCGCTTTCCCCAGAGAGAGCTGAGTCCCTCCCCACCCTCTAAAACAGTGATGATGAAGCTTTCAGAGCTTTGAAGGATAACAAACAGCTAACTGCGACATATGTGCCGCAGGTTTGCCACCACTGTCCTGGAGCGTACCCAGACAGTTGTGTTGAGACTGTCTTCCATGGGAAATCAGCCTGTGTCGGTGTCTGCAGCCCCAGGGCCGAGTGGTCCAGCCCTTGTCAGAGGCTGATGAAGCCTTGCTGACAGCAAAGGAGTCTGCCTGGTGCCACTGCAGTCACTTCCAGGCTCCAGAGCCAGCCCCAGACTGTGTCCCTATGGGCTAGCAAGACCAGTCTTAGACCATGTGCCAACTGGATATTCACAGGTTCTGGGCTGTCCAGCTACAGAGGGCCAATCTGGCCAAAGCCTTGCATCAGGTCCATGCTCTGCCTGCCACCTGGCCCCACCCAGCATGCACTGGCCAGCCCCAGCCCCAGTGGCAGACTCCTGGAACAGAGCCTCTTCCCAGGCCACTCAGACTCTCCATGCTATGTCTTGCTATAGCTCTGCTGGTACAGAGGGATGGTGATGAACTTCTCCATTCAGAAAGTGAAGAAGTCCCCCTCCACCATCAAAGAACAGCTGTGACCCTGAGAAGGGAAGATGCGGGGACCCTCGTATTCTCTGACATGGTTCCCAGCGAGCCATGCCACCTCTAAATGGGTCAGAAGTCAGCTGGATAAATGAAAGAATGTCACATGGCAGGTGCGTCATGAACATCCATTTACTTCTTATTTGTGGTGTCAGCTGATGTCACATATCCACTGATCTGCTATCCTGCCAAGAGTGTCAGTGTCTCAAATAATAATGTCTGTGGCTAAATCTTTTAATATCCTGTGACCATTTCCACATTCCAGATAAGCAAGCTGAGGCTCGTGAGAACAGCCTAGGTCATTCAACCCACAAATATAGAGCCGGATGTGCGCTCACAGATCTGTCCAATGTCAAACACTACCCAGGCTCTGGGGACCACTGGGTTACGGAATTCAGTTGGAATCCATCCAACTGAAATTTCTTAAGCACTTACTATGTGCTTGTGTGACCAGGTGATGTGGGGAATCTAGAGAAGATAGACCATGGTTCCTGGCCTGACGAAGCCTGTGAAGCAGCACAAGAGGCATCATGTCACTATCAGGACAGTGGCTGTTGGGACACAGACAGGGTCTGGTAAAGAACGTGCATTGTGTCTGGGTGACCCACTTATCCTTTGTTAACCCACACTCTGAACCCCTTACTTGCTGCTTTGCAATGTGAAGTGACAGGAGTTCAAATTCACCTGGAGGAACCAGAGAGGGATCCCCAGAGAGAAGGTGGCATCTGAATCTCCTTCGAAGCAGAAGCAGACTTTCTGCAGGCAGACAGCAGGGTGAGCTAGACAGAGACCATAAGATGGCAAAATTAGTGCAACCATTGATCAGAAAGAACCCTGACTTTGGAACCCTGCAACCCAGGCTCACAAGGGCTCTTTGAGGAAGTCCTGGGCAGCTTCTCAGAGGAGGTCTTTGAGGCTTTTCAGAGCTTCCATTTCATTCCTAGGGAAGATGGGAATGATGATGATGATGATGAAGATCGGGAGACTGCAGTAGGTGATGGTTGGAAAAGCACTGGGTAAACAAAAAATGCTGAACAAATGTGGATCATCATGGTTGCCATGGTTACACCCAGGGCACTATGTGAACCACACTCCCAGCTATGAGCATCGCAGTGAGATAGAGACCACCATTGCCACCAAGCTGGCAGGTCGTGGTACTTCTTTAGCCTCACCATGGAGCACATGAGACAGAGCTTCAAAATCTGGAGGGCTGCTGCTCCTGGGGGAACCCACAGATTAAAAAAAACTCAGCGTAGGCAAAAGTGATGCATTCCCTCCAAACAGCACAAGGGCTGAAACCCAGTGACGCAGGAGGGTGGGACGCAGCTGTGTCTCCTAAATATAGCTGACTTCAGCTCCCCACAGAGTCAGGGAGACTGAGCCATCTTCCAAGGGAGGCTCCGAAAATAAAGCTGCCAACATGCTTCACATACCCCTCTCCAGCTCAGGGCCGCCAGGCTGAGAGTCTTCCCGTAGTCAGTGGGAGAGGGTGGAAAAGAAGGCGTGGATCGTGGCTGAGGGCCCAGGCTCTCTGGGATGCTCTCAGGGGCAAGCTAGTGCATGTGCTCAATGTTAGCAAAGTCCGAAGTGTCTAGACCAAGCTAAGGGCTGGTTAGACATCTCAGGTTATCTAAAGTACCCCTGACTCCTGCTTTGCAAATGGAGAAAGAAACTGAGGCTGCTCAGTGTGGAATCAAACACATAAGTCAGGACATCAGCTTTCTAGTCCTTATACCTTGGAGCCTAACCTCACCCTCTGCCCAGTTGCTCTTCACTGCCTCCATCAGGTGTGCTTGTCCCTCCTTCACCTCCTCATCCTACTCCTGTCAGAGCCCCAGACCATCCAATCTTCCCAAGTCAAGCATGAAAGAGGTACAGGGTGTAAGCTCCATGAGGAGAAAGGATCACCTCTGTTCTATTCTGTACTCACCTCTCCATCCCTAGTACAGTACCAAGATACAGAAGGCACCTATGTTTGCTGGATAACTAATTTATCACTTGTATTCCACAGCTATCCCATTACAAATACCGCAGGTTCTGCCCTCAAAATGTACCCAAATCTTTTACTCAATTGGCTACCTCTTAAAAGAACAACCATGCTAAGTGTTGGTGAGGAGAGAGGGAATTGAAACTCTCATACATTACTAGTAGGAATGGTAAAGTGGTACAATCATTCTGGAAAACAAGGTGACAGTTTCTCATCAAATTACAAATGCATTCATCACAGGATCCAGCGAGTCACAGCCAGATACTTAGGAGGAAAGAAGGTGTATGCCACCACAAACACTGTACACACCTGTTCAAAATAGCTTTCATCGTAACTGCCCAACACTGAAAACCAAAACGCTCACCAGCAGGTGGCTGAGTCCACAAAGTGTGTTATGTGTATATGGTGGAGGATGGCTCAGGAAAAACAATGAACCACAGAAACAAGAAACTACTTGAGTGAATTTCAGTGACAATGCTGGGTGAGAGAAGCAGGGGAATTATACGCTGTTATTCCACCTAGACAAAAGTCTAGGAAAGGCAAATTAACCTAGGGTCCTAGAAAGATCAGTGTAGCTGGGATTGACACAAAGTGTATGAGAAGGAACAGGAGGGAGAGTTCTCAAGGTCCACAAGGAAACTTTCAGAGCTGATGCAATGTTATCATCTTGATTATAGTGGTGCTCACATGAATATGTACTTCGTGGGCATCTTACCAGATGCTCATCACACTTAAGTAAAGCTCTTTTTAAAATATATGTCTAAAACGCAACCACTCCTCACTATCTCCATTCAACATTCTGCTGCAGGGTCCACCAGTGCCTGAATGCTCATGTGTGCCTGGCCCTGCAGAAACATCCCCGTCACCAGAACATGCCACCCTCTCTGCAGTGCATGCTGTGACTCCCTGATTACCATGCCCACCTACCCTGTTACTGGGCCCATTGGTTAACAGCAATCCACAGCTGCTCTTCTGCAGAGAATTGCTCTTGATTAAAAATAGGCGCCTTGCCAGAGAGGTTACACCCCATCACAGGGACACCCACAGCCATTGACTGACTTTGGGATTACAGAAGTCCAGCTGCTTCCAGAGCAGGTGACCTTGCGGTGTGATTGCTGCTCCAGAGCCCCACCTCCATGGGACAGGCCCAGCCCAGACGCTACCTTCCTTGCTCAGCCCCTTCCTTGACCCATCCTGACTTCCTCCCCACAACTTTGCTGATGAGCCCTCCCTCTACACATTCTGGAGCCCTTTCTCAGGCACCGCAAGCCTAGGACAGCTGGTGCCAGGTGTCTTAGGAAGCAGATCTGAGAATGGGGATGATAGCTTGGGAGCCTGGAGGCAGCTGGGAGCTGTGTGTCTGGGCCATGTAACAGCAGTGCAATAGCCAGGACTCACCCTGGGGGCCAGGATAGGCCCAGGTGGACAGGGATACACAAACTCAGAGGGTCTCTCTGGAGGGTCACGGGAGGAAAAGAAAGCTGAAGACAGTCAAATAGGGTTAAACTGTTACTGAACACCGGATGCTTTGGAGAGAAAAAACACACACATGGGACAAACAGCACCAGCTGGAAGCAATGGTGAGAGCGAGAAAGCTTTCCCAATAGGATTGAAAACGGACCTCAACTCCTGCAGTCAGACAAGGCAGCAGAGCTGGGGCCAGGCACAGAACCGAGCAGTAAGAGCAGCGAAACTTTAGAAAGTGTTACCTTCTCAGCCCTGGTAAGGCTCATACATCAAATTAATGCCCTGATAGGAAGAAACAGGAGCCTGAAACTTAAGCTGGGGATATTTAGTATACATTCAATTGAACTCTGAATCCCCAGTCTTCCTGAAGCCACCAGGCCAGTTAAAAATGCCTTCTTTTCCTTGCTGAATGACAGATGCCCCCTCCCCAGTGCCCTGGGTCTTGATCTACATCTGCACAGACACAAAAGGCCATTAAGCACAAAGCTGGGCCTCTTTACAACATGTCCTCACCCCCCTCCTGGTCACTGAAGCCAAAACTGGGACCAAATCACAGCCTGGTTTCAGTACTCCTAAGGGAAGAGAGAGATTATACACAGGAGAGAACCAGCAGGAACAGGGGCCACATGCCAAAGGAGATGCCAAAGGTCAAGGGGCAGGCGGATAAAAAAGCAATATGGATGTTTGCTGTGTGGGGCACCATCTGTGTCAGGACTGAGCTCTCCAGGGGGTGATTCTAACCCTGGGTGATGCCTGCAGTTACTGCAGCACCCTGAGGGAAGAGGTCCCCAGATTCCTCCTGTTTCAGATGACATGGCCCTCAAATCCTAACATACCGACTTTCTGAAAACGTAGGCTGATCTCAGAGGTACAAAGGCAGCTGTAAGAACATGAAGTCACCGGGAACCAACAAGAGCATTGCTTAACATCTACAATCAAAAGAGATGAAGGTTTGATGCAATCCCTATCACAATCCCAGGAGCTTTGGAGAAGCCAATCCTCAGATTCATACGGAATGGCAAGGGTGTATGAATGCATGTTCCGTTGCTATAACAGAACACCTGAGGCTGGGTGATTTATAAAAAACAGAGGGCAAGAAGTCTATGATCAGGTAGTGACATCTGCGAGGATTCTGGTGAGGACCTTGTAGGGCAAAAGGTCATGGCAGAAAAGTGGAAGGGCAAGCAGACACATGTGAGAGAGAGAAAAAAGTGATAGGCAGCCTTGCTTTATATATAGCAACCCATTCATCAGATAACTGATCCAGTCCAGCCCTGAGAAAGTCATTCATCACTTTTATGACATTTTATCTCTTAAAGGCTCCACCTCCCAACACTGGCACAGTGGCAAATTTCAGCGTGAGTTTCAGAGGACACAAACCATTTTCCAACCACAGCAGTGAGGTGCCAAGTAGTCAGACAATCTTTAAAAAGAAGAGCAAAGCTGAACCAGACATGATGGTGCATGCCTGTAGTCCCAGAACTCTGGGAGGCTGAAGCAGAAGGATCTCAATTTGAAGTCCACTCTGGCCAACTTAATGAGGCTCTGTCTCAAGATAAGGGCTGAGAATGTAGCTCAGTGCAAAGGCATTGGGCTCAATTCCCAGTACCACAAAGAAGGAGAAGGAGGAAGAAGAGGTAGAGGAGGAGGACAAAGTTGTAGAAGTCACAATTCCTAATTTCAAAATGTACTACAAAGCTACAGTAATCAAAACAGTGCAGTATCACCATAAACATGTAGCAAATGGGAAAAAACTGAGAGTCCAAAAAAATAGTCATATATCCAGCTGATTTGCAAATGAACACCAAAGAGAGAAGAATGATCTCTTCAACATATCTGGTGGATCAACAAGATAAACACATGCAAAAGAATGAAGCTGGGCCCCTGCTTCATACAAAACACATGCAAGGATTATCTCTTGTGGACCTTTACATTAACTATAAGAGCTAGAAACAGAAAACCCTTAACGAAAACATGGGGAAGCCGGGCATGGTGGCATGTGATCCCACTTCTAGACATGTACTCAAAACAATTTAAAACAGATATATAAGCAAGTATTTGTGCACAAATACTGAGTAGCAGCACTACTTATAATAGCCAAAAATTGAAAATTTCTCAAATGTCTACCAAAGGATGAGTAGATACACAAATTGCAATAGGTAGATGATTGACTGATTGTTTGATTGATCAGGTAGATAGATAATGAAGTACTGTTCACCCATGAAAAGGAATAAATTCAGCCAAGCATGGAGGTGCACTCCTGTAACCCCAGCACTTGGGAGGTTGAGGCAGGAGGATCGTTGTGAGTTTGAGACCAGCCTAGGCTATGAAATAAAGCCAAGGCCAGCCTGAATTGCATAGTGTCTCAAAAAGACAAAAAAAAAAAAAAAAAGAAAAAGAGGAGGAGAAAGAGGAAGAGAAGGAACAGGAGGAGAAGAAGAAATAAGTACTGATACAGGGTATAATATAGATAAACTCAAAAACGTACTACTGTCTCACACAGGAAGTGATGTCTATTTTAATAAGGGGAATTATATAAACCCATTTGTAAAAAGCCTACATTCGATAAATCCAGAGAGACAGTACTCAGACTGCTGGCTGCCGGGGGCTGGAGTGCAGAAAGAGAAGGTGCTTGAGGAAAAGCAGCTTTACTTTGAAGTGACGGAAATGTTTTGCAACATTGGATAGGGGTGGAGGTTATACAACATTGTGAATGAACTAAAATGCCACTGAACTCTTTGCTTTAGAAGGCTGGATTTTGTGTTGTGTGCATTTTGCCTCAATAAATTATTAAAATGAAATAGAGAAACAATAGAGCAGAAGGCTGAGATCAGACCACCAGCACACTCAGGTCCTCAGAAGAGCCCTGAGGATGCTCTCTCTTCCAAAGGGAAAAGGACAGGAGAGGACACCAGCATTGCTCAGGGACCAGTGCTGGCTGTCCTCAGCAGCTGGACCTGTGAGCAGCAGTGCTGGATAATAATGGGGCTCCCTGGTGACAATCTGGGTGCTAAACCTCTGCAATCACAGAGGCAGGGAGTGGCTCTCGACTTGCAGAATCAAAGTGCACATGACAACCTATGGGTACCAAAGTTGAGGGGCGATAAAGGAAGCCAAGGCCCCCTTCTCCAGACATCTCTAGCAGATACCAGCAACCATGGCCTGCAGCCCAAATCCTGCTCACCACCCATGACTGTATGTAAATTTTTATTGGGTGTACTCTGGATCTATGACTGCTTTTTAATTTCAAGGGCAGGATCTGCAAATTCTAGAATACTTACCCTCTGGCTGGCACTTTAATGAAAAATGTACTGGCCTCTAATCTTTGGTAATGGCTATTAGAACATGAAGTTCCAGGATCCACCAAGGGTATTGCTCAGTATAAATAAGCAGCCACTGGAAAGATGAATCGGCAAAAGGCTAGGATTCCATCCCCACTGGAAAGACACAGTGCTTACCCGGCCTCCCGACCTATACTAGTCCTCAGACTGAGTCCTCAGACTCAGACCCATCTATTGCAAAAGAGCCCTGCAAATCCACAGTCAATGTAAACAACACTCACTCCCGGAGTAGACCTATAGCAGCTACTGGGAGCAAGAGGGAACTGCCCTGAGGAAATCCTGACCTTCTGCAGGGCGTTAGATACCAGAGCTCAGCAGACGCTGGTTTATAGAGACTCAGGACCCAACATAGAGCCTCTATAATAGAGGCATGTGGAAGAGGTGAAAAATGAAATGTAAGTCAGGCGCTGCAAGCCCTTGGTCCTTTGCAGTTCTGGATCCAGAAGGTGTAGCTGGAATTCAGTGCATTCGGCAGTTGGCAGAACCTCATGATGATTTTTTGATCAGTAATATAGAACAGAAGTCAAGTGAAAACCTGAGGCTTCTCCTATCCCTGGACCAAGATGGTAAATCAAAATTATCCCTTCCTGGGATGATAGCAGAAGTCACACTCAAAGATTAAGAACACAGGGAGACAGCCCCTGTCACTTACTATACTAGCTAATCCTGTCATTCTGGGTCACAATACATAGGGCCTGAAGGTAGTTTTTTTATATGATACTTGTGGCACCATGGTAGTGCTCATGAAATTCCAGATTTAGAAATGTTTCAGATGTCAGATTTTTTGGATTAGGGATGTTCAATGTGTAATGAAAGTCTTAAGCAAGGGACCTCCTCTTCAAAATAAGGAACAAGTGTTTGTACCTTGCACCTCTTACCACTAAAAAGAGAGCAGACCCATGGGATTCTGGAGAAAATCACAGCAGAAAAGCACATGCTGTTCCCAAACAGCTCTTAGCATGCTACTAGCCAAGACCCTGGCAGAGACCCATGTTTGACCACAGGACACTAAGTGACTATCACACCAGAACCGCCTGCTATGATCTGGGACTGCCAGCCCCACTATGTCACACAAAGCTGGTCATCCATTAAAGATGGACATGCATTATCCAGGATCAGGTTCAAACAGGGGCAGAGGGCAGGAGCAACTGAACAAACAATTCATCCAAATTCCAGGTCTCCAAATGCATTAGTGTCAACCTCTCTCCCTCGGTCGCTCCAGGGTCTGATGGAGGCTCTCCAAAGCCAGCTGCTGGAAGAAGGAAAAACACACATTTGCTTCCCACATGTTGGCACAAGCTAAAAGTGGATATGACTGCACCATAGTCCCATACTGGGGGCCCTGAAATCCTCCCAAAGATCAGAGAGAAAGACACGAAGAGAAAAGCGCCTAAGGTAGGGACCCACAGTGACTGGCTTGCACTGGAAAATGGCATCGCTTATAAGACAAGAAACTAGAAGGGACCAAACTGAAAGTCAGGGACAAACAGGCTGGAGTTGTGGCATAGGAATGAACTGGGGAAGTAGGGAGACCTTCATGTCATACATTAACACAGGCCAGTGAGCGTCCACAGGGACTTCACCAGGCAAAAGTGGCCAACCTCAGTGCTTGTCCACTGTTGGCTTGCACAGCGGGCCCACAGACAGAAGCCACCACTGTGGCACAAACTCACCATCAGCTACACTGAACCCAACGGTACAGGCCCTCACACAGATTGACCTAGCTACAGTCGTTGCTACTGGGTTAATAGATCAGTAGCCACAGATAGAGTCATCCCATTGTCAAGTGTACTTGTCCCAATCATTTCAGGAGGCGTGGCTTTGCTGCCACATAAGGGGAGCATGGAGAACTGCGTTTGGAATTCAAGGGATCCACTAGAGTGCCTCTGGGTGTCCACATGCCCATGATTACCTCCTGCTAATCACTCAGAGCCTGACAAGGGTGTTGTAACCAACCACTCATAGCTGAGTTCTCCACCAGGAAGTCTACTCAGACAGCAGAAGTTCCAGCCAGGGACAAGACAAATCTGAAGCAGGAAGTGGAGGAGGAAGACCGTGGTGATCGATTTGGCCTTGAAAGCAACTACAGCAATTCACTCTACCAACCCTCCTCTAATGCACTTCCTTGGAAGTCATGATCATAGAATTCTGGAGGCACTGGTCCCAGGGGGTGAGCTAAATGCCAGAATCAAGAAGACCTGAGAATGCAAATGGTGCACTGTGACAGGCATTGTTGGTGACCCACAGGTCCCTTTTTGTTGGGACCCAGCACTCAGGTCCCCATTGTTGGGAGTATTGGCTGCTCAGAGCCACCATTCTCAAGGGAACGAACCTTCCTTGGTCAATAGACATTGTTTCACTGAGACGAGGCATGACCCCTCCCAGAGTGGGTGTCCCAGGCAGTGCTGGACTGATGCTGGGATATAGGAGGACACGCCTCTGGCCTGGGGAAGAAAGGGGCTCACAATGTGACTTACCATTCAGGGTCCTATCACCCCACATGGGTTAGACCTTGTCAGGACTTCACATCGACTTAGTCTCTTTCTCTATCCTGCTTTGTCCTCTCCACTGAAGGATTTTCCTTAAGAGCTCTCTCTCAGGAGAGCACATGCGCCCAAATCCCTGGTTCTGCTTCCAGGAAGCAGGACCGAGCTTTCTCCTGGCTGCCACGTATGCATCCTTAAACCCTGGTCACACAGACCCATGATGCCTCACACAAATTAATCTCTGCATCCGTGAACAGGATTGGGACAGCTAGATGTCAAAGTCTTGGCTAAGGTCACCTCCTTTTATCCTTTTTTTTGTTTGTTTGTTTTTAGATTACAACCTTAAAAACCAATCCAAGGCTTGAAGTTGCACCTTGTGAAGACAAACCCTGGCACAAGACCATCTAAAAGAATGAATGAATAGCAGCAGGAATTCACACTCAGACAAAGGCTGTCCTCTGAAGGAGTCAAATGACACAAAGTCATAAGAGTTTGAAAAGGAAGACGGAAACCAATGTCTGGATGCCTGCTGTATGCCTGGCACTTTACAAGCACGGCTATTTCATCTTAATAACAGTGAGTTTGGGTAGATTTTATTTGCATCCTCATTTTGCAGACGTCCAAGGTGTTGGTCAAGAAAGGATCTCCAACTCGGGTGCTGCGGAGAACCAGGCAGATATGAAACAAGCAAAGAGACCACAGTTAGAAGGCAGCTGGGCATGGTGGGGACTCTCACAAAATGCCTATGTCATCCAACTGGAACACATCTATTTAGCTCTAGAAGAGCAGTGTACCAATGGCTCCTTCTGATCATTCCTAGGATCTGGAAATCGTGGCTTCATGTGAAATCCTCCAATCTGTAACTGCTAGCAACTCATTCAACAAAATACAAAGCACCGTGAGAGCAGTCTCCAGCCCCATGGGCTGTCAGTTTTCAACCTCAGTAGTTGAGCATCTTAGCATTAGTAGATACTCAACCAAAAGACTATGTAAGGCTCCCCTCCCTCTAACTTTTGTCCACATCCTTCAGGGAAACACAAAGTCAGGGAGGAGGAAACATTGTAAACCTGAGGGAGGGATCTGACATAATCACCACTCATGGTCCTTTTTTGAAGTTCCCACACAGCCTGACTGCTTCTGTCCCCCAGCTTGGCCAGGCTGTGTCCCCACCTCTCTGACCAGGACAGAAGCCAAGGATCAGAAACGATCAGGACCTGCCAAAGGTCACAACACAGCATCACTGAGCTTCACACCTGAGCCAGACCTGTGTCAGACCTGAGCTTCCTGGGATTTCAGCAAGAATACTTTTCACAGCACCCAGGACAGGGACTTTTCCACAACAAAGTGGGGACCTCTGCACTGAGCTCTGCAGCCTCACAGGCCGCATGTGCCCAGGAGCCAACAGTGGCCCCGATGATCCTCTTACCCTCACCTTGAGTCACTTGAAAACCCTCTGTCCTCAAAAGACAACCCTACACTGAGGGCTGTTCCTGTGGCCCTGCCACCCATCCCTATCCCCAGCTGGTTCCGAGAAGTTCATCTGTTTATGGAAACTCCGAGCCCTGAAATGGACTTTGCAACCCCTGATTGCTGCTGTTGCTAAGAAACAGGCCCTTTAAATTCAATTTACAAAAAAAGATGGAGCGAGCCAGCAAGCGAGCAGGAGCGAGGAAGGATGCGGGAACATCTGGTTATCTTCCCGGCTGTCTCCGGTGGCCATGGAAATGAGATCAGTACGCTCGCTCGTTCCGAGATGGATGCAGCCCTCGCATGCCGCTTCCAGCTCTCCTCTAGGCTGACTTCAGCTCACCCTGGGGTTGATGGGAATGCAAATGGAGAAATCTGCTTTGAGAAACTTGGTGGGTTGAAGATATTCCTGTCCCCTGTCCCCTACACTAAGCACTCAGATCCCAAGAGAGGAAACACGCCCTCCATGTCCATTATCCAGACACATCTTCCCACTATAATCCTCCATTGCCTACTTGGGTTCTTCACTGGCACAGCATCACCCATGTTGGAGTCAGTGTTACTTTCTGCAGTTTACAGCTAAGAAGCGTGAGGAGCGACCTGGCTGGAAAATGTCCCTCTATCAGGAATGAAGGGGTCGATGGTCCAATGCTAGTCCAGAAGCTCTCTTTTTTGGGCCTCAGCTAACCTCACCATGGCCAGCAGGATAAGGTGAGAGCCTTGCTGCCTGTGGTGTGGATATAGCCGAGTTTGGGGCACCCTGTGTTAAAGATAAACAGGTCTCCTTGTACTGTGGGCTGACTGCTGTGCACCCTCAAAAGCATAACCACAGAGATGGTGCCCCATGGTGAAATTAGTATCCTCAGAAGAAAAAACAAGACAGCTTTTGCTTCCATACCCTCCCTGCCCTCGGCCATGAAGGCACAGGAAGGAGATGACCATACATGAGCCAGGAAGCAGAAGCAAGCCACAATCCACCCAATGGTGCCAGCATCCTCACCTCAGACTTCCAGAAATAAATATCTGTCCCTTGAGCCATCTGATCTATGGCATCCTGTGATGGCAGCACAAACTAGGAGCCCCTGCCCACAGCCCTCTCAAGCCTTGAAACCTTTCCTGTGCTGCAGAAATCTCTGAGAGGAGCCATATGGCCCTGGATTCCTCCTAAAACAGGATGTGATCCAAGGATTTGAGTGCAAGTAGTTTAGCTGGAAGGTGACCCCGGGAAACTTTGGTAAGGAAAAGAAGAGAGACAGGGAAGAGAAAGCAGCCCCAGAGAAAGAATCGTCAAGCCAGTTTTCTCTGTTGGCAGCTGGGCATTAATCCCTCACCGAGATCCCCGGTCAATGGTAGGAATGCAGGCGACAGAGGGAGAGAGCCCGGCTCGGCTCATGTCCACCCGCACCTGCCAGTCACTGTGGAGGAAGAAGTACAGAATGCATGGATCTGCAGAAGGCTCTGGGCTGAGAGACAGCTCCCTGGAGACACAGGCAGGACCCTGGCAGAACCTGCTGCAGGAGGACAGGACCGCAGGTTTCTTTGATCGTGAAACTCTTGGAGAACCACTCACAGGACTCAGTCCGCAAAAGAGCCGTGGAAACCGTGAGCTAGGAGCTCTCTAAGCACTGGACAGTCAGGAGGCCTAGAGCCTTAGCCTCAGACCAAAGCTAAAAAGCTAGGCAATGGTGCCTCACCGACCTTGGAGCTGCTTGGTCACCTCTCACCCCAAGTCAGAGACCTGTCCCCACCTCAAGACCCTTTGGTCTGACCTCGCAGCCACACAGGAAACCCCAGCACTTCCCGGACTCACCATCTCCTCCTGGGCTTCTGACACTGGCAGAAAACAGGGAGAGGAGCTGGGGTGCTTCCTGCACTCATCCTGTCCTCCTGTGCTCCACGGGTCCTACAGCGGGATATTCCCTTCAGTTTTTATTAGTACTTTTTTGTAGTACATACTGTTTACGTTCCTTGTGAAGAATTGGCACATGTGCATATCACATCTGGATTCTTTTCTCATCCTCTAGCCCTCCTTCTCTCCCTCCATCTCTTGTTCCCTTCCCATTTGTAAAGATCTATCTCCATACTTCCTATTACTTTTATCTTGCTCTATTTATGCCTGGGATTTCTTATATAAGAGAAACCATGCATTAATTAAACTTGTATGTCTGATTTATTTCACTTAACATTATGGTCTTGAGGTAAATCCATTTTCCCCCAAATGACTCACATTTACCCTTCTTTATGGCAGAGTAGTACTCCACTGTGCATAAATACCATACTTTCTTTATCTATTCACCTGTTGAGGGACAAATAGGCCACCTTCAAGATTTACCTGTGATGAATTGTCTACTATACACATGGTCAGGCATGCCTCTCAGTGATGTGATATCTTTAATTCTTTTGGGAAGATACCTGGAAGGGGAACAGTTGAGCCAAATGGAATTTCCAGTTTTAGTTTTCTGAGGCATCACCATACCATTTTCCGTGGTGGTTGTATTAGTTTGCATTCCCACCAGCAATGAAGAAGGGCTCCTTTACCTCATGGCCTCACCAACGTCTGTTTTTATTGGACTTCCTGATGATCCTAAATAATAATTCTAAACTGGAGAGAAGTGGGTAAAAACCTGCGTGCCTGGGGTCACATCTGTCTCCACTACTTAGTACTACCTTGTTTGTCCTTGGGAAAGTTACCAACGTCTCTGTGCCTCTGTTTTCTGTAAAATAAGATGATTGCAGCTCTTTCCTAGAATCTTTATTATCAAAATGTGTTAATTATTACTAGGGTGTGAGGCATCAAGCCTGGGGACAGTGAGTTCTCAGTAACACTGTCATCGGTGACAAGGATGTGATGATGGCTACATTGATTGAATTCTTACCACACTCAGGCACTTTGCTAAGCATGGGTGTCATGAAATCACACTGTAGACATTGTGGCTCTAGCTGGGTCTGATGGTACACACCTGTAATCCCAGCACTCAGGAAGCTGAGGCAGAAGGATCATGGCAAATTCAAGGCCAGTCTGGATTACATAATGACTTTAAGGCCAGCCTGAACTACGGAGTGAGACTTCCTCAAAAAACCACATCTAATTAATTTAAAACCAAGGTACAGAGAGGGGCCCTACAGGCAATGGAAGGGCTTAAATCACTCCGCAGAGAGTGGAGGAACCAGACTCACTCGTAGATTCCTGTCCCCAGCATGTTCTATGGCACTACAGTGACAGGGGGTGTTCCTAGAGAAGGGTTCACACACGCTCTTCCTGTCACTGCTCAGGCCGTCAGGACCTGAGCATCCTCAGCTTCTCCTGGCTGCTGCTGCTCCTCTCCTCCTCAGACCTCTGCGGAGGATTTTTTGAAGTCTGTCCATCCATAAGACCTGGATGTCACCACTCCTGTCCCCTCTGCACTGTCGAATGAGAAGGCCGGGATCAGCAAAGCATCCTACCTCTGGAGAGGTCATTCCAGGCTGTGCTTTGAAGAAAAGGAGATTGCACAGATGAGTTCATGTCACCTGGCTTCTTCAGTTCCTACGGGAAGCTTTGTGGTGCTCCCTGCATCCTCCCTATGCCCTGTGAGGAGCAAGCTTGCTCCCTGCCACTTGCAATTGGACAGCCTCAGTGTGGGCAACCTGGCCAGAGGGGTCTGGTTCTCCTCTGAGGAACCTGCTGAGGGGAAAGGAATGGGTGTGACTCCTGAGGTCCCAAACTCTGCACACCCATTCCCAACAAGACGTCAGAGACTCCTGCTCCAGAGGCAGACAGAGCCGGCTGGAGCAGATGCTGCAGAGCCCACTCCAGGTGTGCAGTGGGGCCCCGGGAAGAGTCCAGAGCTAAGCTTGTGTCTTAGTTACTTTCTTATTGCTGAGACAAAATACCTGGCACCCGTGATTTAAGGCAGGAAAAGTTTATCATAGCTCAGTTTGTAGAGATTTCAGTCCATAGTTGGTTGGCTCCAAGGCAGGTTGGCGTCACAGAGGAGAAACACAGCAGGGCAAGTGTGAGACAGCAAGCAGTGAGCCTGCCTTCTTTCTGTCCTTTGTGTCCCTCCTAGGCTACAAGCCTATTGGTTGGTGCCACCTGTGCCCGTGGTGGAACTTCCATCATCCACACCCAGAATGATGCTCAACTCATTTAGTTATGACACAACCTTGATCCACATTCAGACACCCCTCAAAAGCCCCACCTATGACCACATGAGGCTTTAGGGGGACATCTAGAACCAAGCCAGAACAGCCGGGCTGTGCTCAAGTGGCTGACAGCAAAGTGGCACAGATGCACCCACAAAGGCCACAAGGGCACAGCACAAGGACCATGGGTTGGAGACACAGTATGTGTGCTTCCCAAGACACAGGGAGGGCTGACAGGAGGGAGGGAATGAGACAGAGAAACACAGAGACACACAGCGAGAGAATCAAAAAGCACAGAGGAAGGCTGGAACTCAACTCACAGAAGCAATCAAGGAACACAAAGAGAAGCAGGAAGAAAAGAAAGGGAGTGAGAAGGGAAAAAATTAGGAGGGAGAGGGGGAAGTCTAATGTTAAGTTTTAAGGTGTTCACATTTTTGCAGTGTAACTCACTCCTTTACAACCCTACAGTGAGGACACCTATGCCCTGAGAAAATGGTGTGTGTGTGTGTGTGTGTGTGTGTGTGGAGAAGGAGGAGGAGGAGTGAGGAAAGGGTTGAATTTGACATTTGGCCTCCCACATCTGCAGGACAGAAACAGCATGGGAACCCCTGGTTCATCACTGAACTGAATTCAGCAGGGGCTCAGAGCCAGAATAACCGAGAGCCATTCAGGAGTTCTGGAAGCTGTGAGGGTCACGTTTGCTTTGAACAAATGCATTCAAGGTCCAAGGAACCCTAGCATTGAAGAAATCTTACCCAGAACCTAAAACGCAGGGTGATTCAAAGTGATAGTTGACTTGCATGTGGAAGGCAAAAGTCAGCAGCAGCTTGCATCTAGGTGCCCAACCATGGGACTTAGCATCACTGCTAGATCACAGGGCCAAAGTCTGGAGTTACCCTTGACCTGTGTTCTCACTGTGTGTGGCCATCACAGTCAGGAACCAACTCAGTACTCATCCCGCACCCTCACAGCCATTCTGTCACCCTCCTGGCTAACACAACCCTGGTCTGCTCTTGCATGATCATGTGCCCAGCCCGAAGCTCTGGCTCGCCACTGATCTGAGCCAATTGCAACAATTCTATTCATTTGTTACTCGCCTCCCTTG
Organism: Cavia porcellus; assembly: GCF_034190915.1. Lineage (NCBI taxonomy): Eukaryota > Metazoa > Chordata > Mammalia > Rodentia > Caviidae > Cavia > Cavia porcellus. The sequence goes on along the minus strand of NW_026947511.1, from coordinate 35,275,461 downwards.
CAGCTAGAGGGAGCAGTGGGATCCAGACCGGGCCAATGAGGCCCAAGCAGAAATCGGCTAGCAATAATTCTGACCATTTAGTTGGTCCTTCAAATTCAAGACAATGATGGGCCTGACACTGTCCTCTTCTTTATACCACCTGTGATATAGGTGAGCTATCTGGAGTCACAGCAACCATATTGTGACAACAATGAGAGCACACAAAGAACATCAGAAAAGAAGCTATGCCACTACTCTGTAGCTCAACCACTGCATGCAGCCACCTGTGCTCCACATATGTGAGCCACAGGCCATCAGGTTGCTGAGCCTTGCACCTGGGCACTGCCATGGATCTTCTTGCACATCCAAATGGCCACCAAATTCTTCTAACTTCACCTCCCAAATATGTCTCCCTATAAGCACCTGCCCTTCTCCTCTGCTCAGCTTAGTCCTCCCATAGGCATCAAGGCATCTCTCTAAACACAGATCTATGCCCAGCCCCGCAGAGGGTCCCCTTGCTTTATGAAGGGTTAAGTTCAAAGCCCTTAGTGCAGTAGCCAATATTCTTAATGACAGTTTATCATCATCACCTGCTGTCCCCTCCACTCACATACACACACATGCAAATACACACATACATACACACACATATGTACATACACACACATACACACACTCCCCAAATACATGCTCCAGCCATATCTAGTTACTCCCCATTCCCCAAATGCATGAGGCTCTCAAACTCTGTGCCTTCACTTCATTTAAAGTTCCTCCCTGATTCTTGCTCTTTGGGAAAGCAGAAAAGGTTTTATAGATTGGGAGCAGCTGGCATGGACCTTAAAGGATGAGTAGGAGTTCTCTGGTATAAAAATCTCTCTCTCCCTTGTGTTTCAGGAGCTAATGTGTTCCTGTCACTACTGATGGATTAGAAAGTCCTCAGTGTCCATTGACACAGATTTCCTGTAGCATGTGAGCTCCCAGCTGGAAGCATCCTGCTTCTCCACCTCTATCCTCAGGGCTTGACAAGGTATACACTTGGTCCAGCATTGCTGCCTGCCTATTGTGTCCACTGGGGCAGAAACACATTTCACCAAAATAGTGCTGCAAGGTGCAAGAGCAGTGGGAAAAAAATGAGGCTGGGGGAGAGATCACATGCTACATGGGGCTGAAGGTCAGGCTCAGATGCAAAGAGTAGAAGATGGGCTGTGCAAGGAACTGTGCCGGCTCCCCTGAATTGCTAACTTCCCTGGGTTAAGAGAGCTTGGGGCAGTCACGGATCATGGGGATGCTGTACTCACCAGTGGGTTAATCCACGGGTATTCAGAGCTGTGTGTGCTAGTGGGAAACAGCACCCACTTAGAGGAGTGTCACTGAGGCATGCCTTTCCAGGGAAGGTCTCTTGATGGCACTTGTCCCCTGTGCCCCGTTTGCTGGCTGCTATGAAGTGAGCAGTTTTTTCTCCCTCACAGTTTTCCACCACGATGTTCCTGATTTGGAGAGAGTTTATCATGGGTTAAACCCTCCGAAACCATAAGCCAATTTACAGCCTCTCGTCCTTTAACTTATGGATGTCAGGTGTTTGTTCCCAACAATAGGAAAGGTGATTAATAGAGAGGTGGACAGTTATAATCTTTAGGCTCAACAGCTCTTATTTCCTGGGTGAAACCTATCTCTGCATTTTTCACTGCAGACTCCATGCCCACAGGACAGGTCAGCATTATCTCACATAGAGGTGCACATACCCACAAACATACACTCATACATACCCGATAATGATAGTGGGAGGGATGATCATGAAAATAATTTGAGCAAATTAGTGCTTGTTTCCAAGATGAGATCATCGTATGTCTGCCCAGTGGTCTGAATTACAAAAGAAAGCCAGTACTGTCGTTGAGTTTTCATTTATTCATTCAGCAAACAGAACACCTCCCATCTGCTATGATTCCTGCTAGAAGCCAAGACAACTGACACGAACCCAAGCTGGTCCCTCTGACCTCAGAAAAGAAAGCAACCATGTAGGCTAAAAAACAAGCAGAATTCTTTCAGTCTAGAATCCAAAGGAGGAGCCCAAAAGAGAAAAGGAGATGACATTTCAGCTGAGCCAGAAGGCGGAGAGGATTGGGGCAGGAAGAGGAGGAAGACGGGCGACCTCTGCAGAGAACACGGCATGAAAGATGGCCCATCTAATTCTCTGCCCTATTCGGTGCTGCTGTTATAGCTTGTCAATAAATATTTTCTGCTCTGAAAAAAAAAAAAAAAGTAAATGGCATTTAGAGCCTGGAGCACGTTAGAAAGGTTATAGTGATAGATGAGCAACTGAAAGGGAGGAGAGGCAGGGAGGTGGGTAATGTTTACAGCCTGCACTGTGCGCCAAGGAATTTGGACTTGATTCAACAGGAAGCTGCTGCGGGCTCCGGGGCCTGGGGACCGCAGCGCCCGCCCCGTGTGCAGGGAGGCTGTTCCTCAGGGCCATGAAGAGGACCACCTGTTTCCAATGCAGTGTCTCCTTCCTGAGCTTTGTTCCCAAAGCCCTAATGGGCACCCACCCTCCCAAGCAGACGTCAGCCTGCAAACACATCGCTCAGAGAAAACCACCCCCTCTCATTGTTTCCCTTCGCCAGTAAGGAAAGAAAATGCCTTTGGTCTCTGCCCAGGTCTGTGCTGCTCGCACCCCACACCCCCGTGGGTTCAAAGGCACTGGGAGACACGCTGCTGTGGGGCCCGACACCTGTGCCGTGGCATCTGGGAGAGCTTCGTGCCCACCGATAGCTCGTGGCAATCTCGAGGACTGGATCCGGTGAGGACAATTCCCTCCAGTGCGGCGCGTTAAAAGGGAAAGACAGTTTAAGCTGCAGGAGGTGGAAGCCAGGAGGTGGAAGCCGAGCCTCGGGGAACCGGAGGCAGCCTCTGGCCGCGCCCCTGTGGCTCGCAGGCAAGCCAAACTCTGCACACAAACGTCTGCCTTATCTGGTGCTAGTTTTATAACTCGTCAATAAATATTTTCTATTTTTAAAAAAATGTTTTGGCTCCTTTGCCGGAACATTTATTCTCCTGATATCAAAATCGCTAAAGCGTTATGACCAATTTTTTTTAACAAGCTGATAGAAGTCCAAAGGGAAATATATCCTGATATATGCAAAAACGTGACACCACTCCCCGGGAGAAAAAAAAACCCACAGCAGCACATGTGCGCTGCCAGGCCTCTTCTCCCAAGCCTCGGAAACCTCCTTGCCCTTGGCAGCCAGGCCGTGGAGCCCCACTCCGCCCCAAATCCCCACCATCTGGCGTTTCTGTCTGCAAAGTGCAGGCCCTGCTACCCCGGGCTGCCTGCCCACCCTGCGGATGGAGCCCAGGCGCTGCAGAGGGCTGCGGGCTGGGCTGCCTGCCTGCCTGCCTGTCTGCCTGGTAATGACATGCGCCCACGCACGCACACAAACACACACAGGCACGCACACACTCTATCCAGAGCCCCGCCTGCCTCCTGCACAGCAGTGCAGGCCAGGCCTCCCTCGTCTACCAGCTCTCCCAACGCCACCCTCCCGCACAGCAGCTAAGGGGAGCAAATGTCAGAGAGGCAGTGCCGGTGATAGCAGCGTGGCGCCAGCAGAACTGGAGAGAGAAAGCGGGCCCCAGGGAGAGAGGCAGGCAGGTGGCAGAGGGGCCTCATTTGCTGGGCCATCTGGCAGCAGCCAAAGGAAGGCCCCCAGCTCCACCGACGAGGCCCTCCCCACACCCACTCACATTCATATCTTCGCACACCCGGGCACAGCCACTCGCTTACATCAACTCAGGCACTTTTTATAGAGCCCAAAACACAGACCTGCGCACACACTTGTGCAATCCCATAACCACATACACCCGTATGTGCCCACACACAAATGCACACACATAAGTATACCACTGTACAAATGTACACAATCCAACACACTGATACATTCCTATTTTCTTACCCCCATGCACAGCAATACAGGCATTCTTTGTGAGCCCTTAAGTAGTCACATGCATTCACACACCCAGCTGTGTAGTCACCCTGGGTATCCCGGGAAGGGAAGATTGGCTCCATGACCCCCTCCCCCCAGAACACAAAAGCCCACAGGTGCTCAAGTCCCTGCTAAAAACTGGGGTAGCATTTGCATTTTACTAGGACAGATCCTCCTGTACAGCTTAAATCTCTCTAGACTACTCAATACCTAATGCAATACAAATGCTGTGTAAAGAGTTGCTATACAACATTGTTTAGGGAATAACAACAAGAAAAAGTCTGTATGTATTCAGTACAGATGCAAATTTTTTTTTCAAATGTATTTGATCCAAGGTCGGTTGACTCTGGATGCAAAACCCATGGGTTCTGAGGAATGACTGTATACTGTACCCTCATGTCCCCCCCCCCTTTATCTCCTTCCTCTAGTTTATTGATGCAAATAAAAAAGATGTTATCCCATGTATGTGTTATGGGTGATACATTGTGTCGACCTGAGAAGACTAACCAGTTAACTAAGTGACCCAACCGCTCTGAACCCTGGAATGCAGAGGACAAGCCTTCCTGCTCTGGGATGTTGTTCACTGGGACTATTTGGGAAAGTCAGAAGTTAAGTAATTGAGCAAAGGACCAGGATCCTTACTTTGTAACGTCCTCAGCCTGTGCGAGAGGAGGGCATGCAGGTGGTGTGAGGGCCACGCCCACCCCGGGGGAGCAGCCTGCATACAGTAAGAGGCAAATGAGGATCCCCAGTCCACGCCTTCAGCTTGGACGTGGTCTCCTGGCTTCTAGCAAGACTGACTTCCACCTGGGACTCTTTAGCCTTTGTCGTGGACTCTTCCATCGTAGATTCTTCAGCGTTCAATCACAGACTTATCGGCCTCCTGATAATGGACTTGCAAAGGACACTGTAGTAAGCTCTGTACCTCGGGCTGGACTCTTTAGCCTCCAGCGTGCAGACACCCCCTGCAGGCATCCTCGTCCGATTCTGTGCCATCGTAAGCCAGTTTTGTAATTTCTTATCATTTGTGTATCTTGTGTTATATCTGTTTCTCTGGAAAACCTGGACTGATACATGCCTGAGTTGGCCCAGTCTAGACTAGACTGGCCACCCAGTTCTATCATCACTCCAGCCTACCTGGGGCGTCCAGTCACTTGCTGAAGAAACAGAGGTACAGAAAGCTGAAGAGAGCTGTACCAGGTGTCAGATTCCTCTGGCTCTGATTCCAGAGCTTGTTCCCCATCACCACCATGTCAGGTTTTGCAGCCTCTGCCCCAGTTCTCCTCCGTGCTCCCTTTGCTCTCTGTCCTCTCCCCACCACCCAGCAGTCCTCTAGGGCTAAGCCAGCCCATCAGTCTTGTTGGATCTTGTCAGGAGAGCAAGGAGTGGCAGAGACTCCAGGTCAAAGTTTAACATCAAAGAAAGATGCAGTAGATGCATCTGCTCTGGGGGTGCTAAAAATTGTAAGAGGAGGAGAAGGCAGCTAACAGCATCTGTGCATTCCAGTTTGCCTGCTCACCAAAGCAGGCTCTGAACCACAACAAGGAAGGGGTTGGACTTGTGTTTCTGGTGACTCCTTGGCCTGGAGCATTGTTAGGATACTTGATTTTTGCAGACTATGGAACACTGTGGTTAGAATGGCACCTGGCCCACATCTGCACTGTTTGGTATCTTTACATTAAGAAGGGTTCCTTCATTTCTCATCAGGAAATTGTGAGCTGTGATGTGGTAACACCCAGAATGTAACCATCTAGTGCCTGACAATGCTAAGTACTCAACACAACTTGACTGTTTTAATCCTGCTACCTAGTATCTGTATTTCAATTTTTAAAAAAAAAAAAAAAACGATAATCTGGCTGAGGACTCTAGATTAGTTCACATAGTCTATGTTAAATGAAATAAAAAGGTTACCATTGGCTAATTCAGCTTCAGTGCTAGTGAAGCTTCACTGGGATGGTTCTGTTCCCCACACCTAAGCATGGAGGAGAAAGCTGCTCCCTCCTGGAGAAGAGGAGGGAGCCTTGAAACAAATGCTGCATGTGCAAGTAGATGAAAAACGAAGCCATCAATCCATGTCCCTTCACAAGCGTTCTGCAAGCACAAACTTGGCCAAGGACACTCAGCCAGGAGCAGAAGGACAGTAGCATGCGATGTCCTGATAGTCATCTCACACTCTTTCCTCCACACCAGACTCCATCTCAGAGCAAATGTCAAATCTTGCAAATTGGAGGTGTGGGTTCCTCGTAACACTCAGGGCCATTTGGAGTCGATAAAAATAAAAAGGCTGAGAGAATGAATAAAGAAGATAAAATGAGAAGCTTTCACTCTCCCATCCATAAACACAGAAAAATATATTAACAACCCAGGAGTAACCTCACAGGAGATAACAGCATTATCCTTTACTATAGGACCTGCAAGACCAGAATCCATGGGATTCATGTCGTATTTCTGGGTTCAAGGAGTGACCTTGGAGGAAAGTGATCATGTTTGCCAACTCAGCACATAGCTTGTACCAATTCTAATCAAAATCGTAAGAAAGGTGCTTTAGAACATGGCAAGCTAATTGTGTCATGTGAAGAATGAATAAAGGTAGACAAGGAAATGTTGAACAAAGAAACATAGTGATGGGGAACTAAGTTTATTAGCAGTGAAAACTGTACACATCTACAGAATCAGGACACTAGTGATGGAGCAGGAACACACAGGTCAAGCAGAATAGGTGGTCAGAAGCTGGCACAGGCCCTGTAAGGACTGATATCAGATCAGAGATGCTTCACAAGCCTGTGAGAACTGCATGATCATTCAATAAACAGAGTTTATCAGATCCTTGAGAGAAAATCCTGTTGGAGCCTCCCTCCATAGCATTATATCAAAAAGCAGCAGCAGAAGAAAAAACCTCCTGAACATTCATCTGAGTTCTTTGTATGCTCAGACAGTGGGAGGAACCACAAGAGTAAAACTCAGGGTACAACTGTGTACACGTCTGAAACTTTTGAAAGCCAAGAATCATCACAGGACAGTGGTAGAAGCGGAAAGGTAGGAATGAGGGTAGAGGTTTATTACACAGTGTGTGTGTGTGTGTGTGTGTGTGTGTGTGTGTGTGTTTGAGAATATTCATGGTGAAACATAAACTTTTTAAGTTTTAAAAAACATAAATCTAGCAAACAAATAACCAAAGGGAAAATTACATCTGCTGCCAATAAAGTCCATGAGCCACTACTATAAAGAATTCCTCCATATGAGTAGCATTCACTGCAGCATCAGGAGAGAAGAGGGACCATGTGCTTGTGACTCTTGGAGTATCCTTTTCGAGTGCTTGATTTCCACTGAAAGATCTACAGGGCCCTAAGGAAGTTAATACATCCTTCTATTTGTTCAACATGTAGGTCATGTGACCTGGCTCCTCCAATTAGTGTACTGCATTTTCTAACACTGTGGCTTAGGGAGGGGCATATGACCAAGCCAGTCCAATCAGTGAGTGTCAGAGCTTCTCTGATAGGGGAACAGGGAGAAACAATCTCTTTCTTTCTGACAAGAATTTAGTGTACCCCTAGAAGCTTCTAGGAGAACTGTGAACCAAGGGTGGAGGAAGCCCATGAGAATAAAGCCAACACTAAGAGGATAATCAAGAAACAGAAAGCTTGTGATATTTTTTGAACTCTGGATCCAGTTCCACTTGAAGCTAGACCTAGTTCTGTTGAAGTGCACTGGATCAAGAAAAATTACCTTTTTTCTAAGGTAACCCTGAAGGTGGGACACCTGCCTCCAGCCTGGCTGCTTCTCTGTCTCCTCTGCAGGATCCATACCCTCATCCACCTTCCTTGCACTGAGGAAATAGCCCAGACCTCACCAGGACCCCTGGAACCACCACAGCAAGGTGAGATTCCCACAGTGGCAAAATGTACTCAGCGAAGAGGCTACTGGTGCCATGCTCTGGAGCTATTTTGAGAGAGACCTAGGATCTCCACGCTGAAGTGTCCTTGCTTATCCTGAGACTGGACAGCAGGTGAAGGAATCTACAGAAGTCAACTGGATTGGAAATAGTTATAAGTCAGCACCACATGGGTGGCCAGGAGAGGGGACCTGCTTGACTAGCCCCCTGGGTGCAGCCTGCTCCATTCTACCACCACACCAAAATGGAGGCTTCTCCAAACATCCAGACAGGACCCACTCTCAGGGCAGATGGTGAGATTGAAGCACCTTGGACAGACCCACCTGCCAACCTCTCACCCACTGCAGGTTCTAGCTTTGGAGACTCAGAATATCTACTTCTGGGACAGGGATCCTCCAAAGACCTCAGCCCCTGACATGGCCTCATGAAAATGGGATTGTGCCCAGTGGATACATGAGTCTCCTCCTGGCCCATGGCACAGGACTTCAAAGGACCAAACCACTCGTTGCTCCCTGCAAATTCCAGATCCCTAAGCACTGCATGAAAATCAACTTAGCTAAATTTACTTCCAGAAATTTCACTTTCCTGAGACAGCTCATTTCCAAATGATTTCCCCTCCTGGTGGTAATCATTGTTGATTTGGTTTGGCTTGGCTTGGCTTGATTTGCTTTGGTGGTACTGTGGATGGAACCTAGGGCCTTCGCACTGAGCTACGTCCTCTGCTCCTGTTTTGTAATGTTTTTATTTTGAGACAGGCTCAGGCTGGGCTCAAACTTGCATCCCTCCTGCCTCAGTCTCCCAGAGTGAATGCACCACCGTACCCATCTCGTAGTTATTGTTTTTATATTCTTTCCAATTACATTTGGATATTTTCACAAAGAAAAAACTAAATGCAACAAATATGGATTAATGTGTGCAGTATTAAAATGACCTCCTCCTCTCTACCCAACTAGAAAAATAGAACATTGCCCAGTAACTTCACCAGCCTATCCACATACCTTCCCCCATCCAAAGAAGTCCTGAATTTTGTGGGTATCATTCCTTTATGTTTTGAGCATGGTGTTTTCATACATGAATGAATTATAACATTGGAATCGCACTACATGTGGTCTACGTAAAATCTGCTTATATCACTCAGCAGTATGTTTCTAAGAGGTGGCGATGTGGTTCCAAATGACTGAGGCTTGTTCATTCTAGCTGCTGAGTATTCCTTTGTGTAAGTGCATCCTGATTTACACATCCATTCACCCATCTGCAGGTGTCTGACCTGTGAAGGTCTGTGTGCTGCATCAGACATGCTGCTGTACACGTGTCAGTGCACATTCCACAGTGCACACATGCAGGGGTTCTGAGGTGCCACACCCAAGCCTGGCATCGTACCATCCAGACAATGCTGAATTATTTTCCTGCACGCTCTCATTAACAATGTTGCTGGCTGTGTATTGTTATGCATCACCATTTCCCAAGCTGTCACAGAGTAGATTCATCATCAGCCCCTGCCGGGCTCTGTGACTTACAAGATGCCCTCCCTGCCATGAGACTCATGCTGACTAAAGGCACATGAGCAGAAGCAGTCCTAAACAGAAATCAGAGTACCTCACAAAGTTCTTCCTCCACTCTTTTCCCCTCCACCGTGAGAACATCATGTTCCAGATGGTGCAGGGGGCAAAGGGAGCCTGTCCCATCAGACAAGATCCCAGGATGAATAACCATGGAGCAAAGTCATACACAAAATAAATGACAAAATATACAGGTGAGACATAATCTTTATTGGCATATGTAGTTTGGCTTGGGGATATTTCTTACCGCATCATAATATGGCATGTGACTAATGCTTACCAAGCATCACCCACATACCACGCATGGCTCCTTAAAAGATGAGACTCGTGGTTTTATGAAATTCACACTCTGAATAAACAGCAAATTCCAAAGGCCCTAGAGACTTTCCAGGGTAACCACAGAGACAAGTTTGTCAGGGTGAACCTTTGCTACTAACAGTGACACAAACTTACTTCATGAATCCTCTAGACTTTTAAAAAGGAAGTATGTTTTGTTTGATCATCTTTATGCCTAGATCTTGTAACCTGAACAAATATTTCTAAGATAACAATATGCAATGTATTAACTACTGTTGATTTACTTTTTTAATTCTATATTTCTATCCTTTTTGCTGTTTTAAAATAAAAATATGAAATATGTGATGTGTACAAATGTATGTACCATATATGTAATAAAGCAAAATACAGTGTAAATGTCCATGTAGCTCCTACTCAGAAATGGATTGTGATCTCCAACGTTTAAAATAACATGTGGTGGAGGAACAGCTGCAGCCATAACTAGGGGCGGTGAGAGGACTCCCGTGATTCCTGCTGCCTGGCCAGACCACCTTGGGGTTAGTGAAGCTGGAAGGCCAGGAGGTGGTGGGTGCCAACCACCAGGTCCCCCATCACATCCCTTCCCCAACTCCATGGCCTTCTGCATGGAATGGTGGGTGAGGAGATGTCAGCAGAGGGACAGCACAGCACCTCCACAGGGTCAGAGGCAGCAGCAGTGGAGGTGACTCTCACCAGATCCCAGTGAAAGCCTAATAATGTGGTGAAGTCAAAACTGGACACAACAAAAATTGCCATCAGCAGATGGGTGCGTGACAGTTTGTGGTTCAGATGAAAATGGCAAGTTTGGCCGGGGATTTAGCTCAGCAGCATAAAGGCCTGCCTAGCAAGTGCAAGGTCATGAGCTGGATCCCGGTTCCAAAAAAAAAAAAAAAAAAAGGCAAGTGACAGTTCAACCATTTACAAGCAACAGCACACAGGAAAGCCAGCAGAGTTATGCTGATGGAATAATTTCTGCAGAAAACAAAAATACTACACACTGAATGGTTACAGCTTTCCCATATCTAGAAAGTGCGTGCTATCCACTTGGGACACAGGTACCTGGGCTGCTTGGGATGCGAGGACAGGAAGTGATTACTAGGAAAGATTCAAAGTGCTGTATGTGTTCACCATCCCCAGTGGGATGACAGTGTCTAGGTTCTACAAAGAGTATCTGCCATGCAGTCACCACACGCCGGCTGGCCTCATTCTGTGTCATAATACTGAACACTACGCTTTGGCATTAAATTCATTAGCTAAGAATGAATAATTTGTATACATGTGAAAACTGCCACCTATTATGGATCCACCAAGCACTGGCCCTGAAGCTGGTTTGAAATCAACATTTCTCCCTCTTAAGGAAAATATTCTAGAAATTTCTGGAATGTCTTAGTATTCCCTATTTCACTGAGAATGATGACCTAATCAATTCAGAAAAAAAAAGTATCCTAAAATTTCACAGCTCTCCAAATATAAATACCCAGCACTGCACCTTCAGAGAAAATGGCTCCTTTGTATGGAAAAGACCCCTCTGCCCTGTGCCTGCCACATGGGAAGTACAAGTGCACATATATTGCTTTAGAAGTGAAAATGTCAACAATACCTAATATCACAGAAAGCTTTCTAGTTTTTTGTTTTTTTTTTCCAATTAAGTTTATTGGTATGTTCTAGGTGTATACATGACAATCACCTTCACTATAGGGAATTTGTACCTGTACATGATATATCTTGCTTCATCTTTTTTCCCTATTCCCCTGCTCTCCCTTCAACTTTCTTCCCCTCCTAATTTACAGAAAACTGTTTCCATTTTTTCCTTCTTTTCTCATCATGTTTTAATTTTTTTTCCTTCATTCCTTTCTCCCTCCCCATCCCTAGTTCTCCTACCTGTTTAAACAACACATTTTGATCCTTATTTACACTTCCAGTTTCTCATACCAGAGGAATAATACAGTATCTACACATGTTCATTTGCTGCTTTTAAACTGCAACTGAATCGGGGAAGAATCTCAATATTCTGAGTGGCTGACGCAAAGAGATCTTAAGGTGGAGTCCAACCTGACAAATGCTGTGACTTAGTAAGTTCACACTGTCACTCAGTGAGTATCTGACAAACATGTCAGAGGACGTAATTCAATGTGAAGATGCAGGGTTCAAGACCTGGTACCACAAACATAAAATATTTTTGTTTTTGTTTTTTAATTTTATTTAAAGAAAGACTCAATGAAACAGAAAATAGGTAGAAATAATGCATACGTTCAGAGAAAAAAATAAACAGTAAGAAATCACTAGTTGATGTTTACATATTGTCGTTTTACAAATAGTTTTTCAAGATACAAAAGTGGAACATATAAAGTGGGAATTCAAACAACGAGACTGCAAACAGGTCTGTTCAACTGTCCAACAGAAACTTAGTAACATGGTTGTCAATCCTATACACTTAAACATACATGCAGTTATCCATATCTTCATTTATGTTTAAACAAACTAAAGCAGGTTAAAAATCATTCTGAACAAAGAATAATAGTATTGCTGGAACAAACATAAAATATTAATACAGTAGTTAAGATACATTAGAGATTAGACAAGAGGACATATAGAAAGATGTTGGGGTCTGTGCCTAGATACCCAAACAAGTGCACGGCGAAAGCCCAAATGAATGAGACAAGCGGTATGATCTTCAGAGCTCCAGGAGGACCAAAATCCTCTGTAGAGTTTGTAACGCTGATTGCTGAGACAGACTGCTTCTGGGTGGCCCATATTTATTCAAAACAAGGAAGGAGTTGAGTGGAAAATGCAGGAAACCTGAGCAGGACCTTGGGAGGGGTTCAAGGACCCTCGGAGCAACAGATGATGCTAATCAAGAATAACTATCCTAGCAGAAAGTCTCCAGGTGGCCTCAGCTGTGGCCTATCTTGCCCCCCAGACGTCTTCTTGTTCTCAGTTCAGCCATGCCCAGGGCCATGCCGCAGCCCGGCGTGTGTATTCAACTTCAAGGGCTCCAACATATTCCTCCTTTTTGTTTCACTGTTCCCTGAGACAGGTGACCAGCTGAAGCTGGAGAAGTTGTGTTAGGAGAAATCCCACAATTGAAACCCAGTACAGTCCATCAGTCTATAACAGTAGTCAGTTACCAGTGTAGCCAGCAATTGTCAGAAGGTGTTAGTGATTTGAGCTTTTACAGCTAACATTTCACTATGGCATTACACTACACCTTCTGAAATTATACTTTTCTGCAAGAGGTTCAAGACCCAGTTAAGCTAAGACCCGCATTTCTTGCTTTCTATCAAGGTCAGTTAAATCGTCTCAGGAATTACCTTAGAACCATGCATAGCACCTCTTGGCTCCTCTATCAGTGTCAGCCATCTGGATGAGTCGTGGCCATTGCTTGACCAAGTTGCTTTCTATCAAAGCTTGGGAGATTTTTTTTCTCCTGGTGACTCTCCTTAGGCACACCATACATCGAAGATCACTTTCCTCTGTGGTCTCATAATCTTCTTGATCAGAAGACTGGGGACTCACTGAGTATCTTAGGATGGTGCAAGCAGAGGTTCTTTAATGTCCTGGGTCCCCACTGACCTTGAAGGGCTGGGGCCAAAATACTGGCTATCCTTTTAGCCCATCTGTATATCTAATTTTTGGTCTCTAAACATCAGTTTCTGAACATCCAGAAGAAAAGATTAATAACAATACAGTATATTAGAGGCAGTAAGCTTAACATTACTAATTTATCTAAATATGAAGCACCTTAGAACATTAAATGAAACCTATTTTCTACTATCCATGGACACTTTTAACATTTGAATACCTACAGAGTGTTAACAGCTACACTTTTTACACAGCAAATCAGAAATCAAAACTGTATATACCATTGTATCATGACAATTATGACATTTTTGTAACAATGCAAATTATAATTTTGACATAAAATATCCCTTTTAGTCAATCATCCCTATCTAATACATAAGAAGCTTCTCTCCAATTTATTGACCTTTAGTAGAATGTGAATCTCACAAGTCTTTGGTACCAGCAGAACCAGCTTCAGGTCTGAACATGAAAAAAGTCTATTACCATATATAATCCCCATTTTACAATTTGGAAAATCAGTATATCTGGAAGCATGAATACATTAATATACCAGGTTAGTAACAATTGTCATAGCTACATGAAAACCCTTATATCAGAGCATCTTTAAATAAGAACCTTATTGTCTAGAAAATTTAATCTTTTAACAATGACCAATGTGAGTGCATCACAACAATATATTTTAAAGAAAATTTATTGAGGTGTCTCCCAAAAGGCTATGGAGACTATTGGGGCCTCCAATCAATAAACATGAACTGGTTAAAAATGTTTCCAGGCAGCTGCTTTCTTATTTATCAATTGGAGTCCCGTCTAACAATCTAAGGGATTTTGTTTACCCATCTTAATTTTTTTGATCTTATGAAAAACCCAAACATAATATTTAACCCATTATTTTTTTAAATACACTCTCAAGTCCACAATAAACAACAATATATATCACACTTACACATCCAGTCTTTACATCATTTGGGCCAGCTGGCAACCAAGGTAGAAGCATGTTTTGTAAATTCACAACTCAATCAAACCTTTGATCAAATGATCCAAAAATGCAAAAAAAAAAAAAAAAAAAAAGGAAAAAAGAGAAATTGCTGAACACAAAATAAAAGGAACAGCTGTTTATAGAGTAAACAAATAGACAAACATGGACAGATGATCTGATAGATGATCTGTGCAGATTCAGACAAACACAGAAATAAGCACACAGCCCATCAGGATCCTTGAGAACTCTCCAGGTTCCCTAGGGCCCATTTATATACTCATACCACACCCCTTTGATAAACTAGCTCACCTCCTACACCCCGTGCTCTCAGTGCTTGAACACCTGTTCACCTCCAGCACCCCATGCCCTCAGGGCGTTTCCCAGGTACTCTGTGCCTCATGGGCACTCTTGTACAGATACTTGTGCTTTTTACTCTACACATGTGAACAATCACTAGCTCACAACTGCTCACAAACAGACTGGACAAACAATACACAGACAGACTGACAAACATCCTACAATATCAGAGTGCACTCAAACACATCCTTAATCAAATTGAATTACAATAATTTCTTGCAAATTTAGAATGTATAACTAAAAATTGACCAGTCAGATTTGTGACAGGCCAGTTAGCAGGAGGTCTCATATAAAAGGATCTTGGAAAGGACTGTAGGGGTTCTGCAAGCAAAGGGGAAATAAAGCAGTAACTAGAACAATTTCAAGTACTGTTGGGAAGGTAAAGACATTGGGTAATGTGAAATAAACCACAGCCAGGTGAGTGGGGCAAATGCAACCATTAGTTGGAATTTAGGGCACTGAGCAAGAAAGCTACAAGCCCCACTTCCTGCTAAGTGGCTGCAGTGGGTGAGCCAGGAGGAGAACCAGTCAGCATCTCCTGTGAGCCTACGGAGCACAGGCTGAGAATTAAACATCCCATCCCCCGCATTAGCAACTGGAGGCCAGCAGTCTTAGCATCTCCGCGGAGGATGACCGTATGCAGTATAGCAAATATGGGGGATCTCCTCCTATCTCTTTGAAGGCCAGTGTTGTTTTCACTGTTTTGCTTTATCCTGACTGTTTTTGCTCTATTCAATATTCTGTTTTGATAGGTTTTATAAGGTTCTGTTTTTGGTTTGATTTTGCTATATCTGATTGAATGGAAAACTATTGTGAAGATAATGAGATATACTATGATACCTATTACTGTTATCCTGGCATCCTGCTTTGAAGCTCTGTACCAATTTCACTGCACTGTCCCGACTGGCTTTGTCTTGTTCTGTTGCATCTGACTATCTTCAAAAAACAAAACAAAACAAAACAAAACAAAAAACGCAACCATTCAACAACAAATACCTGGTTGCTCTGGATGGCAACAAGAGCTGCTGTGAGCAAAGGGGCTGAAAAATGAGTAAGGAGAGAGGGCAGCCCTTTGGGACTTGATCCACCGTAACTGCAGTGAGTGTGTGAGCAATGCTCTGAAGGGCCTGCTGTAGAGAAGGAGAGTCAGAGATCACATCAGTAGGATCTGCGTGACCCCATAAAGCATTGAATAGAGGAGCTATAACCTGAAAAGGAAATGTGGTCAATAGCTAAAGAGAGGGTAGGGCATCCATCTCCCAGGGGAATAGCAGCAGCCACCACAGGAGAGCCGGATCCTTGATTTCCACAAGTAACATCCCGAGTTTTAGAGGAGACCTAAGGCAAGACAGTTAGTTGGGCCTCAGATTCTAGTTGAATGGGTAAGACAGACCACAATTGAAGCAACAATTTTCCAGTCTAATCAACATCAAGAGCACAGGGAATCACAAAAATGCCTCTTTTTGATGCATGTGAGCAGGGAAAAAGTAGGTCTGTTGTCCTGGGAAGTAAAGGACTATGAAAAGCAGTAGGAACTTTATTTCCAATTGGAAATTCCAAGTTCCCTAGGGTTCATTTATGTACTCATACCATGCTCCTTTGATAAACTAGCTCACCTCCTGTACCACATGCTCTCAGTGCTGGAACACCTGTTCACCTCCAGCACCCCATTCCAAATTGATTTCCAAGTTGATAGGTTCATCCAACAATATATCTATACCAGAGCACCCCTTGGTGGCATGAGCGGATTGTTAGAAGAAGTGATGTGAAGGGAGTTCCCTGTTGTTCCTGGGCTGGGAATGCGCCTGCCATCTGGTTTCCTAATGATTGGCTTTGTTTATTATTATTATTATTATTATTATTATTGTTATTATTATTATTATTTTGAGAGTTTTGACTACATTGGCTGGCCCAATGATTCCCATTTTTGCAGATAGGACACCGGATACCTGGTCTGTTATTTTTAGGTTTTGCCTTACAATCTTTGTGTACATGTCTGGGTTTTCCACAATTAAAACAAGTCACAAGAGGCCATAAAGCAGCAGCCAACAATTGCATTTTATGTGCTTGAGTCCCTATATATTGGCAAGCTGAAATCATTTGAGCCAAGGTAGTAGCAGGTTTCACATAAACATCTTTTAAAGCATTTCTGAAGTCTTGGTTTGCATTTTCACATGCCAACTGCTTTAAAATAGAGGCTGCTGCTATGTCCAGCTGCCATTCAATAGCTTTATTTAATCTTCCTATAAAGGTAAGGAAAGATTCAGTGGCCTCCTGTTTAATAGTACTAAAGGAACCTTGAGCATCAGTTGCTTCAGGGATTCTTTTCCAAGCTTTTAAAGCAATTTGAGCCATTTGAAGATAACCTTAGGGACAACATGGCCTGCATCCACAGGGAGAAAAAGCAGCCCTACCCCATGTTTCTGCTGCATTTCAGACAGGGAATTCCCCATAACTTACCTGGGGATTTTCCGAAGAAAATGAAGTAGATGCTCATCAGGGGCCATGTTCCACCCCAAGAGCACAGCAGATGTCTCCACTGTCAAGTCCCTGTTCAGGAACCAGCTGTTGAGGTCTGGGCCTAGATCCCCAATCCCCCAAACAACTGCATGGCTAAGGCACAAATGAATGGGACAAGCAGTATGATCTTTAGGGCTCCAGGAAGACCAAAATCCTCTGCAAAGCTCATAACCTTGATAGCTCAGACAGACAGACTGTCTCTGGGTGGCCCATATTTATTCAAAACAAGGAAGGAGTTGAGTGGAAAAGGCAGGAAACCTGAGCAGGACCTTGGGAAGGGTTCAAGGACCCCTCAGAGCAACAGACAATGCTAATCAAGGAAAAGTATTCTAGAAGAAAGTCTCCAGGTGGCCTCAGCTATGACCTAGCTTGCTCCCTGAGGCATCTTCCTATCCTCAGTTCAGCCATGCCTGGGCCAGGCTACATCCCTGCACCTGAATTCAGCTTCAACAGAAAGATACCTCTATCTTTTAGATATCTAAAAGATATCTATCTTTTAGATAGATAAAAAATAAGTAAGTGGCCATTTATTTACTATGAAGAAAAAGATAGCCACATGTTTGTTCTTCTGATAAGGGGTGAGGAGACTCAGGTTGTAGAACCCCAAGGCATGACCCTACTTCCTTGGCAACATTCCCAAACAGAACCCTAGGAGTTTTTGTTAAACACCATCACACTCCAGTAAGAGTCAGCTCCCGAGCTCACTTGGCCAGAGACCGTCAACAGCAAGCTGCAGCCATGAGACCTCAGACAAAGAAACACTATGTGAAAACAATTTGAGCCATTTGAAGATAACCTTAGGGACAACATGGTACAGACAACTGATTCCATCCAGAAACTGCAGCAACCACCCAATTGTCACAGACACCCTAGGAAGGTCTCCACAGGACTAAGCAACAGTGAGCTACCAAAAGCAAGGTACTAACACAAAAATCTCCCTCAGCTCAGAAACTGGAAAGACTCCAAAGGCAAGTTTCACCAGGCCTAGAAGATCTCCCCAGGGACAGATAGAGAGCCTACAGAATCAGAGTAGTCCAGGGTGAGAGACTAAAGTCATAGCCACAGGCCCCAAAAGATACTGAGAAGCCTCATATAACCAGCCAGGCCCAGGCCCAGAAATAACTTGGTAGTGACTATGTCAAAGTCCAATCTATATGGTCAGTACAGGCAGTCAGGCCACTGCTGAGCACCCTCTGTGCCAGTTCTCCTGAGAAGAAGTGCATCCCATCTATGGTCTCTTCTTCCCCAGCACCTCCATGATCTACATCTCCACCCAAAAGACCCTGATTATGGGAAGAGACAACATGATAACAAGTTTTGAGACTTTCCTCTCCTTTAAGGGCCTTGGCAACGAAGTTTGAGATGTGTGCTCTTTTGACAATGAATAGCTTTTCCGCATGAAATTGGTAGATGAAAAAAGAGACCTGTGTAGAGTATCAGCTCCACTGAAGTTAAAAGAAGCCTACAGGCTTTCTGAGCTAAACAAGGATAATGAACTCTTTTTGGGGTTCTTTGTTTTTGTTTCTTTGTTCTGTTTTGTTTTTGGTACTGGGAATCAAACTCAGGACCTCATGCTTGCCAGGAAGGATAAACAACTCTTAATTCATGCACTGCATTGTATACCAGAGCATTGTGAAATGCCTTGTTCAAAAGATAAATGCAGCTACTACAGAGGTGCATGCCTCTGGAGAAAGCTTTATTGTGCAAATGGCCATACTTTTCAAGCCGAATGTTTCAACAGGCATTCTCACTTTGCCATAGGCACAGACGGTATAAGGGGATTTGGAAACCAGGTAACACAAGTGTTTCAACTGGAAAGTCTTTGTTCTTAGGCCACAGACTTGCCACAGTTGAATGAGGGCAACATTCTTTGCCACCAGAACCCATGATGCCAATGGCTTCAGACCATGCAGACGGTCATTTCATATGAGCCTTCAAGTCATGAGGGTTTGGGACAAATTGATGAAGAGAATGAGGCAGGGAACACCAGGGAAAGTAGCAAAGCTTTATCCTGTTTAGTTCTTCAAGACTTGTTTGCTCTAGGTAACAGGAAGAGGAAGTTACACAAATTACCGTTGGTTCAATTTTTAAAAATTATATTTACGCAATAAAAGTTGTGAAAAGAGCTTGTCTATATTGATCAGGTACAGAGAAGCATGTTTTGGAGCAGGCATCAAATCCTTTTCTTGTTGAACTGCATTCATGTTTTTAGACAGAAAGCAGACTATTCTTCATTCTAGACTATACAAATAGAGAAGATCTAATGTGTTACATACAAAAAATACTTCCTGGAAAACATGCCAGATTTTACTCTGCAGAAGTCAGTTTGGCACTCAATTATCTTCATGAGAGAGGAATACTTTATAAACTTTGAAACTGGACCATTTATTACTGGACTCAGAAGTGCATGTTAAGCTCATTGACTGTCCTGTGGGTGAGGAAAGATTACGGCCAGGAGACAGGATGAGCGCTTTCTGTGGCACTCAAAATACTTAGTTTCAGAAGTTAAGAGGGAGGTAACAGTCTCAGTGCTGACTAGTGGAGTCTTGGAGTACTAATGTTTGAGATGTTGGTCAGAAAATCTCCATTTCATCTTGCTGAGAGCTTTGCTAACCCTTATGAAAACTCAATCAAATAGCTCTTGAAAATTGTTTTGGAAAGAAAAATTCACATCCCACATTTTCTATCTGTAAAAGCTCCAAGCGTCCTAGAGAGCTTTCTGAACAGGGACCTACAGGAACGACTAGGCTGTCATCCTCAAACAGGATCTGCCAACATCCATACTCAGCGTTGGCTGAGATACAGTGGGATAGCTCTCTTTAGACCAAATATTTCTGAGGAATTTGGTTTGGACAACTCTGATCCTCAGTTTACTAATGAACCAATCTGGCTCCCTCCTGGTGATAATGACATGGTAAGGGACACTGATCAATATGAATTTGCAGGTGCTGAGTATATCAATCATCTTTTGAAGGATGAAGAAGAAAGTGTCTGATCCTCATTTTCCAACTAAGCATTCTGCTTATGTTGCCATTTAATACCTGGGAAAATTTGTTACCAGCCTGGATAGAATTAACCATTTCATAATTGTCTAATTTTAATTATTTTAGGCTCTTTTTTTTGAAGTTATATTTAAATGTAGCAATTAGTTCTTATAGTCTACAATAGAGGATGCTACTGTAACATTCTCTATTGTTCTGTAGATAGAATTGCTTTTTGTCATTTGACTTAAATAAGAAGGAGGCATTCACTTGGTGGCCAAGCTTGTAAACACATTCTTCCATTTATTAAGTGGAGACAGAATGTGTAATATTTTTTTTGTTATTCACTCTGTGGGAAAATAATTTGTCATTTAAGTAGAAAGTCTTAACTATGCTTGTTTGTCTCCATACATTACCTGTCCTTTTAAGTCCCAATTTATGTAGTCTTCAGGGGAACCCAAAAATTAGTAAGCATTTTGAATAAATCTACAGCAAACACATATGTTATAATTCTACCTCCTCAGTTAAATTTTTTCTTTAGTAACACATGAAATAGATAATAGGGGCCATTTGCAGACTGTGGAAGAGAAAGTCATTCCTCACCAGGAGGTGATCCCCACCTGGAAATCAGCACCTTGCACGGGCCACTGCCAGAGAGCAGGGACAGCCAGACCCAAGCCCTTCTCCATAAGTCAGCACCATTTGCGGACCCCAGAGGGAGAGAACCAGGTCTTACTAGGTGATCCCTGCCTGAAAATCAGCACTATGCATGAGCCTCTGCTGGATTGGGACAGCCAGGCCCAAGCCTTTCTCCATGAGTCAGTGCCATTTGCCCACTGTTGGGGGAGAGAACCAGGCCTCACTCACGGGTGATCCCTGCCTAGAAATCAGCGCCATGCATGGGCCACTGCTGGAGTGGGGACAGCCAGACCCAAGCCTCTCTCCGTGAGTCAGCACCATTTGCAGACTGTGGGGAGAGAGAACCAGGTCTTAGTAGGAGGTGATCCCTGCCTGGAAACCATATCATTTTCATTGTATTTTTGGGTTGGGTTTTATTCTCTTTTGTTTTATTGGATTATGTTAAATTTGATGGCATGTGCAGCTATTTAAAAGATAGCAAGACACATTATGGTAGCTATTTTGGTTTATTATTGGCTTCGAAGTTCCTTATTGCATTCATTGTTTTGTTTTTATTATTTCTATTCCATTGTATTGTGCTTGATTTTTACTATGTCTGAAAGTATCTGTAGCTATTTTGAAGACAACAAGACATCATGGTAACTATTGTTGACTTCATAAGGTTTTGAAGTCCTGTGTCACTTATACTGGTTTATTTTGATTGGTTTTATTCTGTTTTATGTTCCTTGGTTTTATCCTTTAAAAAAAAAAAAAGAAGAAAAGGCAGTAGGATTTATTTTAGGGGTAGAGTTCTTCAGACTTTTATTAAAATTAATTGTTAGCAATCCATTTACATAGTTGCCAGATACAGCATTATCTGTTTATTTTAGCACCATCTTTATGCAAAGGATTTGAAAAGTTAACTGTGATTATCTAAGTAAGTCACAATAGCACAATCTCAGTAAGATTAATTTTAGGGATGCTATCTAGGTTTAAATTTAGAATGATTTAAAATGTGTGAGCATTTAAGAAATTATCCTTTTATCTTGTTTCAGGTGCTCCATTTCACTAGAAATACAAGTTTCCCAAGACTTGTCATCCTATGTTGTCTTTTTTTCAAATAACTTAATTTGAAAGTAGTGGAAACCTCAAAAGAAAATGTTTACATACATTCACATGTTTGTATGTGAGGTCTAAATGCTTCTCTTAATGCCTGGGACTTGTTTTAAAATGAAAAGCGATATTCACATCATAAACTTACAGAGAATTCTGACATGGCAGAAATATATTTATATTCATGACCATTCTTTTAAGTGTTGCCCTTTCCTATGGGGCATTTCAGTATGTACAAAAATCACATAGGGAGTTTAGTTGTGATTTTTACTACTGGGCCCACATTAGAATTCTTTCAGGCCTTTGGACCTCACTTTGAGAAAAGAATAGAAGCTGTACTCATGGTAAAATATTTCAAGATGGTATAAGCAGCCAGATCCAACTTCATGAACATTTTTGAATGGATCTTAAATGAATGACTTCATTAGATATGTTCCCTGTTCCCCTCAACAAGTCTTAAAAGTTTTCTACCAATGATATACAAATGACAAGCATTTTTCTTTGATGAGGTTTTAACCTTCATTCAGGGTGATCTTACGTTTTTAAATTTTTTTCAGTAGTAAGATTTGCAGTGTATATGTTAGGCAGAATTGCATTACAAATACATTTGTAACTGCATTCTATTTTTTGCAGTCTTTAAGTGTCATACCAGTTTTTCTTATTATATAGAAGTTCTCTCAAAATGCTCACCAGCGGGATAAAGCCCTTTGCAGTCAGAATGGTTGGCATTTTGGGGTTCTAGGAACTAATTTATTATAAAGTCTGTGGTCAGATCATTTTATGCATGTGAAGCCTGGATTAAATATCTACTACTGTACTTGTTCTGTGCTAGTACATTTACTTTATAAATTAATTTTGTCTTGATTTTTCTCATGTAGCATGCTGCTTGGTCATCATAATATAGTTCTTGTTTCTGTGACTTCTTTTGATGTTAAAAATCTTAAGCATAAACTATAGATAGATAGATAGATAGATAGATAGATAGATAGATAGAAAGCCCCTGCAAGTCTCATGTGCTTGGAGACAGGCCCTGAGCAGAGGAGTTGGCTCACCTGGTGTGTGACCCAAAAGGCTGTATTCTTGTCCCTGCCCCCACACTTTTCTTCGATGCTGTCAATATGTAGCTTCCCTCCACCATGCCCTCCTATCATGCTTATCCTGCCTTGGAGCCAGCCAGTTGTGGATCGAACTATAAGCCAAATTAAACAAACCCTCCTTTACATTGTAGGTGCTGGGTATTGGGTCCAGTGATATAAAAGATAACTGATACAGAAAATTACTCCAAGAGAAGTGGGGTTGTTACTGTCACTACTGGTTGTATCTTAGCTGTGATTCAGAAGGCTTTGAAACTGACTTGCAAGGAGAATTTGAAAAGATTTGTAGCTGGAGGTGACAGTGCATGTCTATAACCCCAGCACTCAGGAGACAGGCAGGGGAGCCCTGTGATTGTGAGCTAGTCTGGGCTATAGTGAATTCAAGGCCAGCCTGACCTACATAGTGAGACCCTGTCTCAAAAAAAAAAAAAAAAAAAAAAAAGGAAGAAAGAAAAAAGGAAAGATTTGGAGATGCAGACTAGAGAAACCCTAGAATTCTGTGAGAGAACCTGATGGGCCCTTCTGGTCAGAAGATCAGGATACTGATGGGAATTTGAATACTAAAGACCAGGCATGCAGTGTTCTGATGCAAATTAGGATTGTATTGGAAATTGGACTGCAGATTATGTGTGTTTATTTCTGGCAAAGAACTTGTCTACATTTTGCCCATCTCTTATAACTGTGCGTGAGGCTGAATTTAAAGAGAGGTAGAGTAACTGATCCGGGGGAGGAAATTTCAATGCAGCCCAGCATTCACACTGCCAGCTGTGCTTAATTATATTGAGAATCAGGAGCAAAAAGTGGAATTTAAAAATTTCATAGCTTGGCCAGAAAGGAAGGGTATATAAAGTTGAGTCCAAGGAGAATATGGTTGCTGAAAGGATTAACATGAAAAAGCCTAGAACTTTGCACAAGAACTTTGCTTTGTAGGAAATATGCCTTCAGTGCATCTTAGGAAATGACTGAAAGATCCCACCCAGCAAAACCTCAGGAAGGTAAAAGACTAAATTCATTTGAAAGACTATTCAAGAAGAAAGCTCCAAAGTTCCCACTTCATTCAGAGTCACCTAGGGAAGTATCTCCCTGAGTTGAGCCATCCAGGCACTCAGAGGCCACCGCAGCCATGGTCCAAAAGGCCCAGGCTCCTGCTCAGACCACAGCAGATTTTGACATCATCCATGTGGTGCTGATTTCCCACACATGGCAAATGCAAGAGTTTCAGGATCAAGGATACAACCACTCAGATTTCAGAATGCTTAGAAGACCAGGCAAAAATGTATGACAGGGTCACAGCCAGCACGAGGAGCCACTAAGATGACAATGGGAGAAGCTGTGAAAAGTGAACCTGAAGGTAAAGTGGAGACCTCAGGACACCGCAAATGCCATGAATTTGGAACATCTGCTGAGGAAAAGTACAGGCCGTGAGCAGAGCCAGCCCGAGAGAGGCCATGGGGGCTACAACTAGCAAGGCCATGGAGCAGGGCTGCCCAAGCCCCTTGGAGTTCACATCTCACCACAACTTGCCTTAGGTGATGGACCTAGAATTACAGGACTTAAGTGTTTGCCCTACTGAGTTCTGATCTGGTGTTGGTCCTACTCCTTTGTATGCCATTATTGCACCCTTTTCAAACTTGAATGTCTACCCTCTGCCATTGTATGCCAGAAGTGTTTCACTGTCTTTCTTATTTTTATAGGCTCACAGCTAAGACATTGCCATAAGTCTCAAAGGAGACTTTGGATTTAGACTTTTGAACAACAGTGACACGTTTAAGACTCTGGCAATCCTTAGAGATGGACTAAATGCATTTTTCATAATGAGATGGGCATAATCCTTTTGCAAGGGTCAAAGATGGAATGTTAGGGTTTAGATCTATCACGTCTCCCTACAAGTCTCATGTGCTTAAAGGTGGTGCTCAGTCAGAGAGGAAAGATTACTGGGTACATATCCTGGAAGACTGTATTCTTGTCCCTGGCTCCTGCCTTCTCTCTGTGCTTCCTGGTTGCCATGAGGTGAGCAACTTTCTTCCTCCATCATTTCTCCCTTAGTTAGAGTGAGTCTACAGTGGATTGAACTGTGAGCCACATCAAATATCTTTTCCTTTAAGCTATTAGGGGTCAGCTACTATGTCCAGCAACAAGAAAGCCAACTCATACAATCTGCATTCAGTGACATCACACTGATACCATGGAAATCAGTCACTGTTTGGGTGTTTACACCACAGACATAGGCAAGAACCACAGACCGGTTCTTCATTTTCTCAGAGAACTCATTCTTACACATTTGCCAGCACATCTGTCTCTCACCCAAAGTGTCCTAGTGGCTGTCGCTCCAGCTCTGACCATGTGCCCAAATCATTTGGATAAGTCACTGGCTATCCCTGGACATACTTTTCTGCAGCTATAAACTGGGAAAGCTCAGCTCGCTTCTTTTGAAGTTACATTGCATTTCTGACAGTTTTAGTCCCTGGGAGGAATGTGTGTGTGCACGCACATATATGTGTGTGTGTACCCACATGTGGATGCTCAAGTTTAAATTTTCTTTCCCTGCATCAGAAATCATAAATGCAGGCATTGGCTATAAACCCCAGCATGATTTGGTGAGCTGTACCTCTTCACTTGGGCTATTAAATCATTTCCCCTCCAAAGGTACACATGCTGTGGCATAAGGAGCAAACTGTTGACAGATGGTGGGGAAACTTCACAGGCCCATAATTGAGCCTTATTTTCATACATTCGTGCCAGTTTGAAATCTAATTGCCAATAAAACAATACCGTGATACTGCCACATCTAATACCTCCGCCACTCTCCAAAGTTACACTTGAATCCACTAGTAAATTCTAATCTCCCAGAGAAAAATATTTCCCTCTCTCTGTCAGAAAAGCAATGCCATAAATCCATGTACAGTGGTTCATTTTCAAATGCAAACCTCCTTTCTCCAGTCCCCAAAGAGCCCTTACTTGGCTAATGTTAGTGCCTGCCTGAGAGCAGTAGAAATTCTTTGTTTACTCGACAGAAGTCCAGATGTGGTTGGTGAGCTGGTGATGGGGTCTTTTGCAGGGAAATGTGAAAGGTTGCTCTGGACCAGGGTACCCACCTGCCTTCCTGAGTGACCCAGGGCTCTGCTTTGACGTTGTTTCGTCCCAGTCACTGGAAGATGACCAGCGCCCCAGCACCACCCACTGATGGAGGGAGTGTGGAGGTGCCCCAGCCTTCCCTTCCTGCTTCTCTGTTTTCACTTGCCTGATGAAAAGGTCTGAGGATAGATCGATCCAGATCAATTTGAAGCTGTAAATAAAAAATGAGCTTTCAGTGGGATGCAGGCACGCAGGGGCTGGGTTTGTTGGTGTGGACTGAAAAATGTACCTTGTCACCTCAAACCACAAGCCTGCTAAAAGCAGTTATAACCATCCTTCCCCAGGCAGAGTCTCGGCCAGTCTACGAGAAGTAGTTATAATAGAGACTGGAATCCATGCCCAGCCCAGAAATACCTCGGTAGCTACAGCAAATATGAACCTTACTGTGTTCCATGCATGAGCAAATCTGCCAAAATGAAACCTATTCATCCATATAACCAATTAAGAAAAGAGTGGGGAGAAATCATTCTTGCCTATACCATTATTACATAGACCCTGGCAGTGAGTTATTACTTTTCCATTTTACAGATAATAAACTGAGGCTCAGATACATGATGATTCGCAGAAGTGGGATTTAAAATCAGATTAACTGATTTATTTCCAAGTCGAAGTCTTTCAGTACTAGAATGAAGTGAGATCATGCTATGGGAGCTTTAGAGGGTTGAGTCCCCTCCTTCCTACCCCAGCCCCCTTCCTTTGTGGCCTTAGCCCTTCCACTCTAGACTGCACACACAAAGAGCCTTGAAAAGTTGGAAGGAAGTTACCATGGTTTCCTGGAGGCTTCTCTTTTTATGAAAAATACACAATACTGTGTATTTTTACACAATCCCCCACCTCACGGCCTGAAATCTAGACCAAGGCTTCTCAAACAGAAGCCAGCACAGGGATCATGTGAGGAATCTGGTGAAATATGAATTTTGACTCAAGAGAATTACGTGGGGCCCAGGGTTCTGCAGTCCTAATCAGCTCACAGGAGATGCAGATGCTATTTGTCCAGAAACTATACTTCGAGAGGCAAAGGCACAGGCCTGCACTATCCAACATGACGACCACTTGCTGCATGGGGAAGGGAGCAGGACTAGGGATTCACACACCAGGAAAGCACTCAGCTACAACCCTGACTTTTTTTAAGAGACAGTCTCACTAAATTGCCCAGCCTAACTTCAGACTTACAATCCTTCTGCCCTAGCCTCCAAAGAGTTTGGATTACAGGTGTGTGCCACTACACATGGCTGAAACAAAATTTTATTGAGTTGAATTTTAATTATTTTAAGATATAAGAAACTAAAACAGTATAAAATATTTTCCCACAAAATGCAAGTTACTGTTTCAGGAAAACTATATTTCAATTTAACTGTTCAAAATTTAGCATCTCTACCAGGACGTGCTGGAAGAATAAAACACACACTAGATCTCAAAGATTTAGAGCTTAGTAAAATAGTGATCACAGAAAGTTTGGAAAATGGGTACCAAAATACAGTGACCTAAGGAATAAGGGCTAGTGTTTTATAGCATAATAGGGTGAATACAGTTCACAATTTATTATATATTTGATAAAGAACTGGAAGAGAAGAGTTCAAAGTTTCCCAATACAAGGAAATTACAAATGTTTAAGGAGATGAAAATGCTGATTACCTTATTTGGTCATTATACATTGTATGCATGTATCAAATTATCACACTATATTACACACATATTGTAGTCATCGTTTGCAAGGAAAACAATTTAATACAGGACACATAATTTATAGAATTATTTTATAATAATCACCCAAATAGCCAAACACAAAAAAGTGCTGGAGCTGGGGGTTTGGCTCACTGACATAAGCACTTGCCTGCAAGCGTGAGGTCATGAGTTCGATCCCCGGTACAAAAAAGTACAGGAAATCTGTCTACACACTTAAGACCAAAAGAATCCAGCTGAGGGCCTGGATCTTATGGCAATGTCCTCCATGAGCAGTTGAAGACCTAGAGCCCATGACAATGCCCCCCACAAGTCCAACTGGAGGCCTAGAGCCCAGAACAATGTCGCATGCAAGTTTATTTCATGAATCTGCACTGGAAGGCCCAAAGGTCAACGGTGGAAGCTAGAAAGTGTGTGCCAGCAGGCTGAGGGATCTGCACTGGAGCCAGGAAGCAAAGCTCAAGGTAAGGACCAGAGCTCCCCTAAAGTGAACCGCAGCCACCCTTAGGCATAGACCCGAGCTCCTCTGAGGCTAACAGCCAAGTTCATATCAGGAAAGAAACTCGACAGGCTCCTCTAGGAGAACCAATGGCAACAGGAGAACCAACACCCCCACAACTTCTCCAGGTCTCCTTTTTATGCTGTTGGCAACAGTCCTCAGGTGGGCCCTCCACACCCAGCACCATACTGACTCAGTTCAGCTGAGTGTTACACGCTGACCACCAGTTGACAATCTACCACCCCTATGTATAACTGAATGTAGATCTTTGTTTCCCTTTTTTTTTTAAATCTTTTTTATGGTACTAGGGATTGAGAGTAGGACCTTGCACATTTGAAGGAAGCATTCTGTCACTGAGCTATTCTCCTAGCCCTGTATTAGATTTTTTAAAAGTCTTAGTACTTGGGGGGGGCAGAGAATGTAATGTCTTGTTAATAATGTGTTTATATTTTGATTACATGTTGAGGTCATAATGTTTTGGGTATGTTGACTTTGCTAAAGAATATTATTGGTGACTGGAAAATTTTAAATTATATATGTATTATTATATTGTAAAATATATATTTGTGTTCTGTCTTGTATGCTGACCCACCCTCACACTGTAGGGTGTACTACTTTTCCGACAGTTATTTGGCCCAAACTTGTTCTGCAAAGGCTGTTTCTTTTCAACCTTTAATAAAACTTCACTACCATTTATATACACACACACACACACACACACACACACACACACATGTACTTTTGTCCTTTGATCTTGTTTCCCAGCATACACTCCTAAATTCTTAGAATCTCCAAAGTGGTGTCTTTAGTGTGCTAAAAGGTGACATGGCTGGCAGTCATGGGTGGCTCCAGGATGGCGGCTGGTCACCTGAACAAACTAGGCAAGATTAGAGGACTGGATCTTTCAGCCCCATTCCTAACCTCCAAGGAGAAGAGAAGGACTGACGTTTACAGTGGTCATCGATGGCCAGTCATTCCTATGTAATGCAGCCTCCATGAAAACCCAAAGGACAGGATTTGGACAGCTTTCAAAGACCAGAACATATGAAGCGTCCTGGAAGGCAAATCACCTGAGAGCACGGAAGCGCCAATCGTCCCCAACACCTTGCCCTATCCATCTAAATTGGTCCATTTTCTGTTACCATACAAAATACCTGAGCTGAGTGTTTTATGAAGGAAGCAGACTTAGTTCACAGTTTTGGGAGCTGGAAGTTCAAACAGCATGTCACGTGTGTGTGTGTGTGTGTGTGTGTGTGTGTAAATTTGTTGTGTTATGTGTTTGTGTGTATGCTGATCTCTTTCCCTCTTCTTGTAAAATCCCAGGACTCCATCCAATAACCTTACCTAATCCTAATCACCTCCAAAGACCCCACCATTGAACACGAGAGTCAAATTAATTTTCCACCCTTTTCCTATCTCACAGTGAGTGCTAAAAACCAATTTGAGTTACCGCCTCTTCACTAGTGCTCATTATCAATTTCATTTGTAACATCCTGTATAATAAATCAGTAAGTGGAAGTAGATATTTCTCTGGGTTCTGTGAGCCATGCTAGCATATTAATCAAATCTGAGCTGGGGGTGTGCACACCCTGATTTATACATGATCAGCCAGAAACTCAGGTGTGACAATCTGGTCCCTACACCTACTATCTAAAGGGGAGGCCTGGGCCCTCAACTTGTGGCATGGGATGCTGTCTCCAGAGAGACAACAGTATTGAACTGAGGAATATCCAGCCACAGAAGTCTGTGTTAATTGTCAAGGATCTAGGAGATTTTACCTACATCTCATCAATGGTCTGAACCATAAGCAAATGGATGTAGCCTGAGACTGTTGGGATGTGTTGCCTGGGTTTTGAGGGCAACAACATCACACCAGTTCCTGTATCTTTTTGGGTACCATCATTCAGCACTGCTCCAATCCCCTCTCTTCCTTCTACCTAGAGGCAGGTGAAAAACATCATTCTCAGTTCAGCTGCAATTGCACTGGTAGAAATAAAAGGGAATAAAAATAGTGTCATGAATGCCACACCAGCAAACAAGCCCAGTCTGGGAACCAGCACCATGCGTAGGCTGCCACTGGACTGGGAACAGCTAGACCCAAGTCTCTCCCCATGAGTCAATGCCATTTGCAGACTGGGGGAAGACAGAACAATGCTGCACCAGCAAACAAGCCCAGTCTGAGAAGCAGCGCCATGCACGGGCCACCACTGGACTGGGAACAGCTAGACCCAAACCCCTTCCAGCATGCAGGCTGGCAAACAAGAAGTACCAATCCTCCCTCGTCCCCCCTGTATGTGACTGCCTTATCTGGAGAAACACAGGCTGTGATGCTAGCTATGGAGGTGAAATGCAATTGGATGCCTGTGGTGCGTTACTGTTTCATTGACCTTGCAGGTCTTGGGCCAGGGGTCTGCTCATAGGTTCAGAGGATATCAGTTCACAGCGTGGCATCTAGTGGGGATCTCCTTCTGAGGGTTGTGGCCATTGTTGATTCCCTATGGTCTTGTTTTGAGGTCCTGTATCATTTCTATTGTTTTGTTACGTTGGGTTTTATTCTCATTTGTTCTGTTTGATTATGTTAAATCTGATGGCAGGAGAAGCCATTTCAAGGATGGCAAGATATATTAAGGTAGCAATTCTCGATTTACTATTGACTTGTTTTAAAATCCTTTATTGCATTCATTGTTTTGTTTTTATTGTTTCTATTCTATTCTATTTTGTTGTTTGATTTTTTAACTATGTCCAAAGGTATCTGCCGCAATTTTGAAGCCATTGAAAGGCATTATGGTAATTATTGTTAATTTTGTTGTTTTGAAGTCCTATATCTCTTACACTGGTTTGTTTTGATTGATTTTATTCTTTTTTATCCCCTTTAAAATAAAATTTAAAAGTGCCACGAGGAAGTTCAAAACAGTGCTGTGTATAACAAAACAGCAAGCAACAGCTTATGTGATGTCTACAATAGGAATTAGTTAAAGTGAAGTATTAGCCCACCTACCAGAATGAACTGCATATGCTTTTGAATTTTGTCACAGTTAACTATATGACATGGCACACTGTCCTTAATATATACGTAAGTGCTGAAAGCATCTAACAGAACAGTATGTGAAGACTGATATTGTTTTTAACTATTTATTTCTACATTTGGTGAAAGATTGGCACAAAGCACACTGCAATGGTAACCGTTACTGTGCAGCAATGAGCCCACTCTTATTTCCCATGCTGAGGGCTCTACTTGCATCTGCTTGTGTAATACTTCCTGTGACTCTGGAGAGGAGGTAGCATCACCCAAATTTTACCAGAGACCAAAACTGAGGCTCTAAGAGAAATGGAGCTCCAGTCTTCCCTTGGACAAAGCTACAGGGCTCTTGCAGGAGAGTGCAAGAAGTATAGGATCACCACAGTCCCATTCAGTGTCCCCTTACAGCCACCCCCATCTTGTGGTCTAGTTCCCTCCCTTGCCCACTCCAGGCCATGGCTTTGGCCACTTCTCCTGTCTCCTTGCATCATCCTGTGTCCTCTCTCTATTCCTTCTAGCTTAGGATCGCTTTGTACTCAGGTTTTTATTAAAGAAAAACTGCCTCTCAAAACTCCACTTTCCTCTCCAGTAGCTGCTCCATTTCTCTGCAGCACAAGTGCCCAAAAGAGGAGCACACAGGTGTCTTCAGCAAAAGGGCATCATCATACCAGTAAAAGAGATGACAGGATGACTGGCTTTCTAAGATACTTTATGACAATTGGCTCCATCTGGACTCAGGGCCCACGTGGCAAGGCATAACTCTTTACAATTGAAAACCCAGCCTCCAAGTTCATAGGGCAGGAGCAGAAAGCAACCTTGGAGCCCCACATCTCCTTGAGAGCAAACTCCTACGAGTAATATGACAGATTCCCAGGAGCCACCCCAAGGATGAGCATAGTTATTCAGTCTCCTGTGGACATCAGAGATCATCAACACCATTTTCTACTTTTCAAGCACATGTTTCCTAGCCTGACAGAAAGCCCATGATCTCTGGGGTCAGACAGATCGGTGTCTGAACACCAGCTCTCATACTTCCTACCTGTGTGACCTTGAGAGAGAGATCAGATCTCTCTGGACCTCTGTGTCCTCCATGGCAAGTAAATGTCCATGAAGACCAACAGACAGCAAATGTATTCTTTTAGAAAATTTGGTGCACACAGATCACATACTGGGTGTTGATGAATAGCTACTCACCTCACAAGAGTAGTGGAAGTTACTGTAATGGCCTGGGTCCCTTCTGGAAAGACTGGTCCTCCACACAAATGCCACCTCATGAGGAATTTTCCTTTGGGCCTTCAGCCTGTCTCCTGTATATAGGTTGAAGCCTCTTGCCTGTAGTGATAACAAAGCATATAACTCAATGGAAGTGAGTTTAACCCATGCAAAATATGCCATGAATTTGTAAGAGCTGCTGGGATTGTAGTGACATCATGAAGGCATATAGGGATTTGGCTTCTGGGTGCTCTAGCTTGTGAAGACCTCAATTTTCCCACAAAAACATAGCTCGTCCAAGGTGGCTCCACACAAAACATCCTCTTCCCCAAAGGCCCCTCTATGGAGCAGCCTGATGTAGCAGGAAACTATCTGGTGTGGGCTGCCACTGTGTCACCATTGATGGAATTTCCTGCCTGCCCCTGAGCATATGGTGGGCACAGTAGCTCCTCTTCAGAGACCTTTTGGATTCCCAGATAATAGGCTCAGGTCTCCATTACCAGTGTCACACCACCCTCAAAGCCCTGTCTCCTGTCTGGACAGGTGGACGCTATCATCTAAAGATAGGGCTCTTTCCTTCACCCCAGCTGTATCTTTAAGGGTAGGAGACAGAATCATTCTCTATATTTGCTATCCTACCCCTGAACAGGGCATGTTCTGTGTCAAATTGAATACAGGGGGGAAAAAATTCTGGAAAAGTTTTGATTTCTTGGAACTAAGGGGGAATTCTCTCATCTAGCTATGAGTGAGTTAAAATAGTATCTGTAATTTTAGATTCTCTATATAATCTAGGTGTTGTCACTTGGTAATAGTAATAATACCACAGTGCTGTGGGCTAATAATGTTCCCAAAGCTTATATGTTGGCATTTAAAACCCCTATTACAATGGTAGTTGAAAATTATGTCTTTGGGGAATAAAATTAGGTTTAGATGAGGTCATAAGGGTGGGGTGTCTCAAAGACCTAATAAGACATCTTAGAATATATGTTCTCTCTCTCTCTCTCTCTCTCTCTCTCTCTCTCTCAACTATATGCATGAAGGAAAGGCCATGTAAAGATAGCAAAAAAAAGGTAGTTATCCAACCCACCTTCCAGACACAGACCACTTGGCATCTTGACTGTGCACTTCAAGTCTCCAGAATTGTAAGAAATAAATTCCTGTTAGTTAAGCCACCTAGCCTTCGGTATTTTGTTCTGGCAGTCCTAGCTGACTAAGAGACTGTATTCATCAGCTTTTCTGTCAATGGGACAAAATATCCAACACCCACAGCTTCAAGGAATTGAGATTTAATTTGGCTCACAGTTTGGGAGTTACGATTCATGGCTGACCAGCTCTAAGACAGGAATATCATGGTAGAAGTACACGGCAGAAAAAAGTTGCTAACGTCATGGCAGCCAAGAAGCAGAGACAGAAGTGAGGAGGCAGGTAGGAGAGACACCCTCCAAAGCCACATCCCCAGTGACACACTTCTTCCACTGAGGCCCCACCTCCTAACAGCCCAGTTAGCTATGAATTGTATCAATGAATCAATCCACTAATAAGTATATTGTCCCCATGATTCAGTCACCATCCAAAAGCCCCACTCTGACAAAGGAGTCTTTGAGGGGGAGGGGGCTTTCTAAATCTAAAACATAACATTCCACCCGTCCCAAATGGCTCATGCCCATCTCATTATGTAAAAGCTGATCTCTGAGAGTCACCGAAGTCTTAACAGTTCCAGAATTGCTGAAAACTCCAAGTCCAAGGTCTCCTCTCAGAATCAAGGCAAACTCTTAGCAGTGAGCCCTTACAAAAATCAAAAAAGGTTAAATATTGTGACCATATAACAGTACAGGATAAACAGACATTCAGTCATTTGGTCTGGTTTTTTAAAAAAAAATTTTTGGGAATGGTTATCAAAAGCAAAAATATTTATTAAAAAGTTAATCTTTTAAGTCAACCAAACTTTGGATTCAGAAATGATGACTCAGAATGCTCTGTGAGTAAATAAATGCTTGTGAGCTAATTCAGCATGGCTTTCATGTACCCTGGATCTTTACATGTTCCCCTCATCAGGTCTTGCATGGGCTGAGAGGGCAAGAGATTCTTGTAGATTGCCAAAAAAATTTAAAAGAACATAAGCTCTTTGAAAAAGACAAGTGCACCAGGCATAGTGGTACACGCCCGCAATCCCAGCACTTGGGAGGCTCCGGCAAGAGGAATGTTACAAGTTTGAGAGTATCTTGGGCTATACAATGAGTTCATGGATTTCCTGGACTACATAGTAAGACCTTGTCTCAAAAAAAAAAAAATTAAGAAAGGAAAAGGAAAGTGTAAAACTGAAGCTGATGACAAGAAATTAATGCCAATTTTAAAAAAAGAAATAGAAGGAAACTAAAAAATTAGTTATGGAAACGTGAATGGCTTTGAAGCAACAAAAACTAGAAAGAGAAGAATCAAGACTTACAATGTTAGGAAAACAATGTGACAGATGAGAAGGACAGGTAAATGATACCCAGCAAGCTTTTATTTGGTATTCCTGAAGAAGAAAACACAGAAGAGTAGTCAAAGATATGACAGATGATAACCCTAAAATAAGAGAAGACCTGGAAAACTGCAGGCTTAGTTTGAAATTTGTGATCTCAGACCAATTTACTCAAGAAACAAACTCCAAAGAGCATCTGAGCCAAGTAATCAAGGCAATAATGAAGGAACATTCTCAGGTTTCCCAGTGTTCCTCTCTGCAGCAGTGGGTGCCCAGAGGTGGAAAAGAAACTCATGCAGAATTCAGGACCTGGAGAAGAGCAAGATGTGACCCAAGAACCCAGGCAAAGAATCACTATGTATAAAGACAAGAGATGTTTTCAGGAAATTCAGCACCAGTCAAGCCCTTCCTCAAAATAAAATCTTGCCAACTAGTAAATGAATCCAAAAGTGACACGGCCACAGTAATCAGGCCACTGATGTGCTGGAATCTGCAGCGGGGACAATGAGAAGAGGGCCAGGACCTCTTCTTCTCTATACTTCAGCTGCTAGCAGGAGGCCTGGTGCTGCTGGGCCATTTTTGGAGACCCTGCCTGAGAAGTAAGCTAACACAGGGCGAAGCAGAGCCTCAAGATACTCCTGATGATAACAGACCCAGCAAGGCCTAACTTCTTATACTTTTCAGTTATAAATCATCAAATCCTTCCTAGCAGTGTTGAGTTTTAATCTGGCTAGAACCGCCAGGACAGTATGGAATGGAAGGGCTGAGAGCAGGCATTCCTATCTTCTTCTGTTCCTCCAGGGAACAGAAATGTGTGAATTAGGATGGGAGGAGAGGCAGCCTAGAACACACAAGAATAGGGTGCCACCAATGAGGCAGCCATTCTGCCATGTCCAACCAAGCAGAGTTTAAGACTAAGAGTAGCCACCTTAGAAGGAAGGTGGAATGGCAAAATAGGGCATGAAAAGACAGGAGTTTATTGAAAGATTTTATAAGGAGTATCACCTGTTTCATCCCACCATCCCACACTCCAATGGGCCCTACATCAAAGCACAAGTCACCCAGTGCGGAGCAAGAATGTGCTCTTAGGAGTTGGAATCAACTGGCTGGCAAGATGACAGCTCATGTAGACAGTGTAGCCTCTGTATGCTTGTGCTCAGGCCCTCCCAGAGTAATAACAGCTCCTGCTCAGCCTCGTGGGGGACCCTGTGTCTTAGTCATTTTTCTCAAACTGGAACAAAATACCTTACATCCGCGATTTAAGGGAGGAGAGGTTTATTTCAATGCATAGTTGGCTGGCTCCATATGGCAGAAAGGCATGGTGAAGGAGAGCTAGACAGGGCAGACAGAAAGCAGAGAGAGGTCAAGAGATCCAACCAGGCCCCACCTGCCAACACCAAGTCAGGTCAAAGGCCCCTTGATCCAGTCACTTTCCAAAAGCCTCATCTTTTAGTTCACAAGGCTCTGGGAGGACATCCAGATATAAACTAAAACACCCTATGACCTCAGTGCTCCCAAGCCCTCTTGCTTAGGGATACGTGGACAACTAGGCATCAGCAGACATGTGAAGCAAGTCTCCAACATTAGAGTGAGAAACCAAGAATAAAGAAAAATGAACCAATGAAGAAGTAGAAGAAAAGAAAGAGAGAAAGAAAGATGCAGACAAAAGCTAAAAGAAGTGAATAAGGACAAATTATATTTGGGATCACTGCAATAGAGGGGAAGAGACCCCACTACACACTTGGGCTCCATTCTCAAAACACAGGGTCAAAGGAGGACCTGTAGCCAAAGGAGCAGGAAGCCAACGGATGGAAATTACTTGGAGGAGACATCAAGTCTGATGGCGAATTCTGACTGAAGCAACCAGACTGTTTTGTTGAAGGCAGATTTAGGTGATCAGATACCAAGAATGGAAAGTAAGGAATTTTAGTCAGATTTGGGAGTTACCAAGTATAGGTCAGGGGTTATTTCTTAAGCTGATTTTGCAGAATTTGTGATTAAAAGTGAGTGTATGAGGAAACATACAGATGGGCCTAGGAGAAAGTTCAGAAGCCTGACTAAAGTTTGATCAAGCCAAGGGTCTTCGTCCAAATCTTTGTTTTTTTTTTTTTAATCAGTACCGGGGATAGAACTCACGACCGCCTGCTTACAAGGCAGGTTCTTATGCGGCTGAGCTAAATCCCCAGCCCCTCAAATCTTTGAACATTCAGCAAACAGAAAAGCACAGAAATTCAAGAAGCTATTTCATTCATAAAACAAAAAAACACCATCCATGAAGCAAGTTCACTGTACAATGAAACACAGAACAAGAAAGGTTGCTGGAAATTAGAATGAGATTAGCAAAATAACATTCACCAGAAGAAGAACTTTGAAAGGCAAAGTCCAA
Organism: Cavia porcellus; assembly: GCF_034190915.1. NCBI lineage: Eukaryota > Metazoa > Chordata > Mammalia > Rodentia > Caviidae > Cavia > Cavia porcellus. The sequence continues at coordinate 35,238,097 of NW_026947511.1, read as the reverse complement.
GAAATATCCATAATGTGAAACAAAGGAAATACATGAAAATAATTCAAAGAAGGAATTCAGAAGTTCATCTGAGGGGACCAATATTTGACTACCAGACATTTTAAGAGAGAAAGGACAGAGACATCACCACAGAGGACAATGACATCACTGACAGAGATGGGACAGGAATTGCAGACAGAGGGAAGAGTGTATGCGAAGACACAGAGTGGGACTGTGGGACTCCAGACTCCTGGAGGAGATCAGACCTCATAGCTGAACCAGTAACCTCCTGAATGCCATACAAAGGTGTTTGACCTTTTACTTGCAGGCTTGGGAGAATTTGGTTTTAATCTTTTCAGCTGAGGTTTCACTGCATTGCCCAGACTTGGCCTCAAATTCTGAGGCTCAAGCAATTCTCTTGGGTCAGCCTCCCAAATCGTAGGACTCTAGGTCTCCATCCTTGTGTCTAGCTTGGGAGGATTTTTTAGGCTGAGGAATAAAATGATTAGACAGTCAAGCTTGCAATGAAGACAGATCAGTCTGCAGTTCAAAATGCAGGAGATGAGCTGTTCCAGTTAGCAGCTGGTTGGTCACCATAAACTTAATGACTTGAATGGGTCTCAGTAAGGACAGTTATCTCAGCTCTTGGCACCAGCTGGGGAAATTCCAAGGCTGGGAGTGACTCCTTGTCTTAAGAGCTATCATCACAATATGGAACCAGGCCTGGTAGTTGATAACTCATTACTCAAGAGGCTGAGGCAGGAGGATCATTTGAGGCAAACAACTTGAGGCCAGTCTTGGCAACCTAGTGAGACCTCCAGTCCCATCTCAAAAGGTCAAAACAACAGACCAAAATTAATATATATGTACCATAACGGCTGCTGCAGTTTCCTCCTCTTCAGGAAAAGTGAAAGAATGACTCTCCCTAAATTCCCAGAAAATGTCCCATGGACTCTCATAGTAACTGAGTGGGTCACACAAACATATTCCTGAACCAACCGCTGTGGTCCAGGCAATGCAGGGCCAAGGACTGGCCCAGCCTTGGTCATGTGATCACACACACAGAGGAAGACAGAGAGAGAGAGAGAGAGAGAGAGAGAGATGGAGAGGGAGAGGGAGAGGGAGAGAGAGAGGGTGAGGGAGAGAGAGAGAGAGAGAGAGAGAGAGAGAGAGAGAGAGAGGAGGATGCTGGGAAGGCAAGTATCAAATACCCACACCTCTGTCCCCTTGCTCCTCCTCTGCTCCTCTATGGCTAGAAGGCCCCCACCCTTTCTCCTGTCTGGCTAGGTGCAAGGAATGCTAATTCCTCTGACTCTAGAGCTCAATACTCAGAAGGGCTATTTACGCTCTGCTCAATACAACTGATGAAGCATAAACTAATTAATTCTCAGAGTGGGAGCATCCCTATCAGGTTTTTCCCAAATAGTCATGAATCATTACCAGCCCAAGCCTTAACATCTGCTTACTCAATCAATCCACTGCTAGTCACATGCTATTAATGTCATCTGTGCTGCTAGTACCAGGCAGCCTGCATCCCCAGGCTCCAGAGTCTCATTAGCTTGTGCAGCCCGAGGATGGGGGCCTGTGCGGGATGAAGGTTTCATCAGGAGCACAAGGGTGCAGCTCGTTGGGGGATGGCTATGGGCACAGCAGGACAATGACCTACTTCCAAGCTATAATCAGGAAAGCTGGGAGCTGCCGAGCTCTTAAAGCCGAATGGTCCTCCAGCCTCTCCCACACCTCCGATGACCCCTCCCGTGACCTCACATGGTGGCACGTTGTACTGCTCTGCACATCCGACTCTTAGACTTTCTCAGTCTGGGCCCAGTTAATTAGCTAATTAGATCCAAATGTGAGGTGACCTGAATGAACATGTCCGACGCAGAGAGGGAAATGAACAACGAAGGGGTGAAAGGGCAGGAAAAGCATAAAGCAAGCCGTGTGACCAGCATGCAGAAAGGCAGACTGTGCCCTTCTGCAGAGCTACAGACGATGCTTCCTGTAGCCAAAAGGAAGAGGAAACCATGGTCATTCTAAATTTTACAACATCAGTGAGAAATCAACCAGTAAGTGATAGGGAATTACACCCAGGCCTGTATTTGGAGGTAGGTAGATGTGGATACCAGAATCTCACGTTGAAATGTCTCTGCCAAAAGTTAATGCACGCAGGCTTTGGTCCCTGCTCACCACTGCTGATGGGTGATGGTGCCTTCACAAGGTGGAGCTTCACCAGATGTAACCCTAACACTCCAGAGGGTGAGGCGAGAAAATCTCCACAAGTTCAAAGCCAATGTGGACTACATCTAGAGTTCAAAACCAGCCTAAACTAAATAGAGACACCCTGCCCCAAGAAAACAAACCAACAAAAAGTTCCTGAATTTAAATGTCTCAGGACATCTAAATGATTTTCCAAATCTCAATTATAAGGGAAAGTCAGTCAGAAAACAAGAGAGCTGGGCATGGTGGTGCATACCTGTAATAGCACTCCAGAGGCTGAGGCAGGAAGATCACCATGAGTTCAAAGCCAGTCTGAGCTACACAGTGAGTTCAAGGCCAGCCTGGACTATATAGCAAGACCCTGAAAGAAGGAGGAGGAGGAGGAGAAGGAGAAGAAGGGAAGAGAAGGAGGGAAGAGGAGGAGGAGAGGGAGAAAGGAGGGAGAGAGGGGGAATGGGAAAGGGGGAAAAGAAAAAAAAAGTACCACCATTCTCACGTAGGAATTAAAGCTCAATAATGGAGAGACATGACTGGTTTTAAGGAATTCCCTGAGATCAAGTGAAAAGTCAAAAGCAAGAAAGTGACATCTGGAGTTGGAGGCTGAAGGGACACTGGTGGGTCTCACTTGTAGCTGTGGTCCTTCAGCAGGATGTGTTTGTCGTACTTTTGCTGTGCAAGGTGAATTATTCTTGCAAATAAAGCAAATATGTACATGCTCACTTGCACAGTGTACAGTGCACAAATCCTATGAGTAGTGTTCCAAGAAATAGCAAGTTTTAGAAAATCAAAAGAAGTCCTTAAGTTAGCAGTTTTGACATGTGGTTCTGTATGGGGCTGTTGACCTTGCTAAGAAATCTCAAGGTTATATTATTCAAATACTGCACAACAATGTGTGCCTGCATTTTCCCAAGCTTTCATATCCAGTAGGGGCAATAATTTCACTCTACTAACTAAATGGTTCTTAATTCTTAATCAAAAATTTAACTACACACAGTGAGTGAAAAGAAAGAACAAGGGACTCTTAGGAACAACTTATGACCTTGAGAATTCCTAAGGAGCTCCTGGATTCCTGATCTTTTTCTTCCTGAATCTTGAATTTAACATCATTCCATGAAGATGTTTCTGCTGTGCTCAATCATTTTCTCATTGTCTCTGCTCTTCTAATATCTGCTGGATATAATGGTGAGATTCATACTTGGTCCCTGCAAACCCTTGTCTCTCACCATGTGCGGCCCACAGGAAACCAAGACAGAGTCTCCAAATAGGAAGCATGAACAATGGGGTTTCAATGTCACTGTCTCATGGCCTAGATTTATACATTTCAACTCGCTAAACTTCACCTTCCTCATCTCCGAGATGGGACAATGATACTGTCCATCTCAGAGCGTTACCTTGAGAACCAAGTGTCTGGGAAACACACGAGCTAGGTTTGCCTCTCTTGCCAATGAAGATTCAGTGCTAACAGGGTGGGTGTTTCCCACACACTCCCCACTCCTGCCCCACCCCTTACCTCATCAGAGGGAGCATCCACACTAACAGCGCTTAACAAAGACAGCAATATTTCCTGGGTTACATAACAAGTGCCATCAAAAGCTGTGTGCTTTTGTGACATCACTGGCCTCAACAACAGATCTTTATGCTCCGCAACAAAACTGCAGAGATCTGCTGTGTCCGAAAGGGCAGGACCACGCTCCAGCCATGGCATGAAATACATTGGTGTCCTTCCATGTGTGTTCAGACTGTCTCTCCAAAAAGGAAGGAATGAATGAAGGGAAGAAGAGAAGGATTTAAAAAAATGTAGTGAAGAAGGAAGTGAGACAGGAAGGGAAGTAAAGAAGAAAAAGAGGGAATAAGAAAGGGAAGGAGAGGAGAGAATATGAAAGAAAACACGAAAGGAAGGAAAGGATGGAAACAGCAAAAGAGGAATAAAGGCAGAGAAGGGGAAAGCAGGAAAGAGGGGGAGGAAGCAAGGGAGGGAAAGAAAAGAGAGGCAAGGAGAAAGGATGGGAGGGAGGAAGGGAGCTTTTGAACACTGAACTCAACAGGTCAGTATATTAGCCTGCCATACCAAGTTACACTTAGATTACTTGGCTATCACAAAATAACGTAGACTGACTGACTTAAAGGACAGAGGTTTGTTTTCTCGCAGTTGTGGAAACTGGAATCTGAGGCCAGGGCACCAACCCACTGTGGTGAGGACTCCCTCCCGCCTCACACACAGCCAGCTTCTCACTGTGTGTCCACATGGCCTGCCCTTGGCCCTTGTCCATGCAAACAGGAAGAAGCTCTCTGCTTTTTCTTCTAGGGGCACCAACCCTGTCCTTCAGGACCTCGTTGGGCCCTAATTACCTCCCAAAGACCCTGTCACCAAGTACCAAAATATGGGGCTTTTTAAAAAGTGGTTCTAACATGTTGATGAAAATTTTAAAAATCTAAATACCTCAAGTAATCTTTTAAAAAGTAAGAAAATGTATGCCACCTGGTTTCAAGATTTACTATAAAACTACAGTAATCAAACTAGTGTGACATTAGATTAAGGCAAAGAGATCATGGAAGATAGTGAAATTCCAGAATGGAAAGTTCTAGTACAGGAAAAATAATCTTTGCCAATAAAAGTCAGAACAGTGGTTGGCCCTGGTGTGTGCTTGGATAAGGTAGTGCTGACTGAACAGAGGCAAGAAGAAACTTTCTGGAACTGACTGGAAAAGATGCTGTGGGAATTTCTTCAAGTGATAGAAATGTCTTAATTTAATTTGGGTGTTGTCTACACAGTAAATATATGTTTGTAAAATTCAAATTAAACACTGAAGATCTATACACTAAAGATCTTGTGTAAATTAGACAGTGGTTCAAAAAATCATAAGTTTTGAGACTGTAGCCCTTCCAGGGAGAGAACCACCAGCGGCTCCTGAGATCCACGCCATGTTGGAACTTAGGACCCTGGGAAACCAAGCAAGCAGCTCCCCTCCCTGTTAAGTGGCTGCAGTGTGGCAGACTATGGCCCCTCCAGGGGGAGAACCACCAGTGTGTTCTGAAATCCACACCATGTTGGAATTTATGAAGCTGGGAAACCAAGCAACCAGCATGCCTCCCTGCTAAGCAATAGTGAACCTACTGGTGCACGGCCTAGAGTCAAACATCCTACTTCCCCTACCCCCCATATCTTGTTCCCCCCGTTAGCAAATGGGCACCAGAAATCTGAGCATCTCCTGGGAGGTTGACCATGGTAAATAAGGGGGATTTCCTTCTACCATCTCTTTGAAGGCAAATATTTTTATTACTGTTTTGCTCTATTCTGATTAATGGTACTGCTCTATTCAATATTCTGTTTTGATAAGTTCTATAATGTTCTATATTTCATTTTATTTTGATATATGTGATTGAAGGAACAACTATTGTAAAGATAACGAAATATACTGTGATACCTATTACTGTTATCCCTGTAACCTGCTATGAAGTTCTCTACCAATTTCACTGTACAATCTTAGTTGGCTTTATTTGTCTTGTTCTATTGTATTTTACCACTTTCAAAATAAAATTTTTTTAAAAATTTTAAGTTTTAACAAGTCCCCAGGGCTGCATCTCATTGCACAGATGTGGGTTACATGTCCATCCCTGAACCAATCAGTGGCCAGCAGAGTCAAGGAATCTGATTGGCCAACACCAATATGGGTCATATGTCCATTTCTGAACCAGTACTGACCAATGAAATCAGGGAATATGATTGGCCAAGCCTGACTTACCTGTCTATCTCTACAATTTAGGAAACAGTCAGCTCCCTGAACCGTCTTGCCTGGAGCGGGATACTTCTCATAAAGCCAGGGTGTTCATCTCTTACTGCTTAGAGTGTTATATGAAAGAAAAATGGAGTCAAGGAGGAGAATCTGAAGGTGAGACCAGTGTGTTCTCCCTTTCCTCTCTCCCGAAGCCGCCCCTTTCCATTCCAGATTGAATGGAAAGCCAAGGCCTTCTGGTCTACTTCCTGTGTCTACTAGCAAGATGGCGCAATCTCCAGGAAAAGCCAACCATCCGTGCCTTCCCAACATGGCAGGGGGTGGTAGCACAGCAGGGACTGCAGGAAATGCCAGTGGCACTCCCATTCCTCATCACAGAGAACACTCAGAGGTTATAGGGAGGCCAGAGAGCAAAGAAAAGAGGCCACAGAACCGGGAAATTGTGTCCTGAAGACACACAGTCAACAACACAGACTCTGCCAGCAACTCCTCTCCCAGAAGACCAGAAGAGGCCATCACACCTTCATCAAGGGACAGATCAGAGGAGTCCCTGGATATGGAGGGTGCTCTGCAGAACCAATCCCCGCTCCCTGCTGCCTGGAGGATGCAGTTAACTCCTCCAACAGCCAGGCGCCATCTTGGAGAGGAGGCTGAGTGTTTACCCTGAGTCAGTCCCATGAGGGCCATTTAAACAGTCTCGCTGGGAAGATAAAAATAAAGAATGGGAACATTTTAATGGACAGGAGACAGACAAGACCAGCAGCCTACCCACTGGCGAGTTGCATTTCTCTGATCCCCTGTAGGAAAGGGCTCACAGGGAGTCAGATAAACTAAGGGGCTAAAATAAAAAGGGCTCAGGATGTTGCTCAGTGCTGCTTGGTGCCACCTCTCTATCTCCATGCAGTGGCGTCTGTCCTGCTGCCTTTGGGACACTTCCTGTTGTCTCCTCCAGCCCAGAACATGCCTCACTTTTGAGGACTATTTCTGCCTGATCAAAGCCTCGCATGCTTCCCACCTTCTATGTTAAGAGGATCATGACCCTGAGCAGCTGCCCCAGCACCCCTGGCTGCCCTAATCCTTCTCTCCCTCTCCTCCTCACACCACCATCAGGGTGCCAGGTCTCGCTCGATGTAGTCCCCAGGGCTCAAGAGAACAGCACCAAATTCAGCCTGGCTTTCCCATCTGACTGCACCCGGCTCTCCTCTCGCTTCCACTGCTCCTACACAGTCTCTGTACCCATCAGACCTGGCTACTCTGTCCCCAAACTCCCATGAGTGCTTAATAAAGCACCATCACCTGCCACCTTCCTGGCTTCCACTGCACCACACAAGCATGGCCTCTCCCTCCTCCAAAACTCATTCACTGGGACATTGTTGCTGGGTGTTTTGAAAACTCTGAAATCAAGGTCTAAATCTCCAACTCCCCCTGGAAGACAGAATCTCACTATGTATTCCTGACTGGACTTGAACTCTACTATGTAGCCCAGGCTGGATTTAAATTCCCAGTGATCCTCCTGCCTCAGTGTCCGAAGAGCTGGGACTACAGCTGCACATCTCTACACCTGGGTTAAATCTACTATCTCCTCAAATGTTAGCCAAATTATATTATCTGCTGATGCCTCCTAGCAGGAAGCTGTTTACTTGTAGAACACCCCGGGGTTGTGTTATGGTTTGTGTCTAGATGTCCCCCAGAAAGTCTTAAGCAGTCATAGGCTTTGTTTTTGTCTTTTCAGAGGTGGCTGAATCTAGTGTGGGGTTGATTTGTAGTGCAATTCTGGGATTGAAGGTGCTGGGATTAAGGGCGGGTGACTGCTGGCTCAGTCCAATGACCAGATTAGCACCGCCCTAATCCTTCTCTCCCCCTCCTCCTCACCTTTTCCCTCTCCCTCTTCCTCTCTGTCTCTCTATTTCTGCAGTCTTCTGCTGCTATGAACAGCTTCCCTCTGCCGTGTGCCACCCTGCCTCAGAGCCAGCCAATTATGGACTGAAATCTCTACAAACTGTGAACTAAATAAAACTTTCCTCCTTCAACTTTGGGTGTCAAATTTGTCTCCGCAATTAGAAAAGTCACTAAGAGAGGGCCCCATGAGGTAACGCATGGCAGGTACTATCAGTGCCCGGCACTGAGGAAGCCGGCAGAAATGCTGGGTCCCTCTAGTACATCCTGAGGCTCTGTTAAGTCTTTTACCCACAAAAGGGATGACACTGCAGCCATGTCTCTCCTTGTCCAGAAAAGTCACTTACATCAAGGTAACGGCACAGTAAAGCAGATATTTAAAGTGCATCCATTAAAAAAAAAGTTGGCCATGGCGATGCATGTCTGTAATCCCAGCACGTGAGAGGCTGAGGCAGGAGTATTGCCACAAGTTAGACAAATCTGGGTTCCAGTCCTAGCTAGCTGCTTGCTCTGCACTATGGGACACGTTACTTGCTCCTTCTGAGCCTCAGTTTTGTTGTATGTAAAGATGAAGGCAATAATAGGGGCTACTGGAAAGGATCATGTTGAGGATTAAATGCATGGGCAGACAGTTTAACAGAGTCTGAAATTAGTGGACTGCACATTAAAAACAGCTTCACGACTTTCTAAGCACTGCCTTCATCCATGCGCTGATGAATCTTTAGTTCCTTTTTTGCAGTCACATTGCAGGAAGAGCCCCCAGCCTCCTTTCATTTTCGATATTGAAACTGAAAGTCCAGTCTGGCCTGAACTTGTAGTTGCACATCTAATTTAGTGCTCGCACCCTCGGCTTCCTCCCATGCTTACTAGCAGTCTTGCCATGGGGGAGAGGCAAGGCCTCCTCTCTTGGCCTCCCTTCCTCTGCTGCTCCTTTCTCCTGCTCTCTCCTGCTGTGGGCCTGGGAACAGGATGGAAACGATAGGGAGGGCAACTGACGGTCGCCACTGCTGGTCAGTAAATGTCTCCTGTTCCAGACACATGGTGAAACTATATTTTCTGTCCCATGAGGCTAAGTGGACCCCTGTGACTTGGTTTAGTCACTGTCATAGGAGTCTGAGTTGCATCAGGATGCACAGAGTCAGACTAACCCTAACCGTGTCTCAGTCATCTTTCTCTCATTGCTGAGAGACAAACTCCCGACACCTGAAGTTAAAGGGGGAAAGGTTTATTTAGCTCACAGTTTGTAGAGGTTTCAGTTCATAATTGGCTGGGTCCAAGGCATGGTGACATGGCAGAGGGGGAATCCCAGAGGTGAAACAGTCCATGGCAGGAGAAGACAGCAAAAGCAACAAACAAGGGAACAGACAACGTCTTTCTGTCCCTTATATTGTGTGCTGGTTACCAGGGTTAGGGTGGTGCCAATTAGCAGACTGATTAGTAATCACCTTCCCTTAATCCTAGCACCCTTAATTCTAGCATGAAAAAAATATTCTAACATTGCACCATGATCAGTCATATACTCTAGATTCAGCTACCTCTGAAAAAGCCCCACCTATGATTTTGTGAGGCTTTAGGGGAATTCTAGACACAAGCTGTAACAAATAGTGAAATATCTTCATTGTCTTAAGACCTTATGATTTGGGGCTATTTGTTACTTAGTAAAACCCAGCCTATCTAACTAGTACTGCATGGCTCTAGTGTGGTAGTCTCTTTACCATCTTTGTTAACTGTCTCTATGTAGTAAGTCCCAAACGCATCTCGGAACATATGCATGAGCTCTTCAGGAGAATCCTCAGGAAGAGAGCTCCACTGCACATGCCCAAGAGCTGCTCACATGACCCCCTCTGACCCTCTCACAGCCACCCTTGGGGACTGCCCCAAAGCCTCCCCTGCAGCCAGTTGCTTGGCTGAGCCTCAGCAGAAGAGCTCAAGTGCATGTGGCTGCATTTCAAAATATACACTCAACTCGTGAGCAATCCACACAAGGCTTCAGCACCCTCTCTCCAGCCCACCATCTCTATTTGTTTCCTGTTTCTTCTGTGACAAACTACCACCAACTTAGCAGCTGAAAACCACCTGAACGTGTTCTCTTGCCAGCAAGAGAAGCCAGAAGGGGTTGTGTGCCATGTTTCCTGCAGAACAGGATCTGGTTTGGTGGTGTTCTCAGCTGCCAGGGGCGCCTACATTCCTTGGATGGTGGCCCCCTTCTTCCATCTTCAAAGTCTACCATGGCAAGGCAAGTTCTTTAACACCTCTGACGTCTCCTGCCTCTTCTTCACCCCATCACCCCATCTATGACAACAGTCAAGAAAAGTTCTCAGTTCCCAAGGAGTTGTGATTAGATTAGGCCCAATTGGATGATCCAGGATGATCCCACATTTTAAGTCATTAATTTAATGAGGTCTGCAAAGCCCCTTTCACCATATAAGGCGGCATATCCACAGGTTGCCAGAGTGGGTACCCAGACATCTTTAAGAGACCATAATTCTACCTTTACCACTCCAGTTATCTTATACCCTGTCCAGTACGCAAATAAAGGGCAGTAACAATTTCCCTGCCTGCAAAATGAAATAAGGTGCCAATCTTCCTTTCTCTAAGATCTCTTCCTCCCTCCAAGATCTCTTCCTCCATTTTCATGACTGGGTTCTCTTTTAGAAACCATCACATGGGGTGGAGGAGAAACTTGCCTTGGAGCTCTTGCATGAGAAGTGGGAGTAGAGAGACCCCACATTACCTCCTAGGACTCCCTCCACTTATAATATAAATGGTTTTAATACCTAAATTAGCGCCATCCAACAGAAACATATTTCGAGTTCTCAAACACCACCATGGGTTATTGACTTCCATATTGAACAACATCAGATCTAGGCTTTCATTTGTTAGGCTGGGACTATGTGGGATGCAGGTCCAGCCTGCAGTGATGGCTGGAGACAGAAGAACCTATTCAGTACCCTGGACAGGTGTCAGTAACCCTTTGCTCCTGGCTCTTTATAACAGGGGCACCTCTCTCATCAAGGCCCTGTCTTTAATTCCTGGTGCCCTATGGGAAAGTCAGCTCTATGCATAGTGTGTAGTTGGTCTCCAGGAAGTGTCACTGTTATCCTGCCCAATGCTAAGGACAGGAACAGACACAGGTACCCAAGAACACACTCCCCCTTCACAGGAAGTAAAAGGAAGGCTGACAGCCTGGAAGTGGACAGTAGACTGCCTTCCTCAAAGCACAAAGTTAAAGGCAGTTGAGGGACTTTAGACAGCAATGCAGAATGCAAAGCTAGGAAAGGAAGCCGCCTCCCCCTGTTAGGGAAACCCAGGCCTGAGGGTGAGAAAGGATTTGCAGACTTGGGAAGGCCAACCACATTCCCTGACCCCAGCCCCAGGGGGTTCAGAAATGCTTCTCCTGGCTTTTCATGCAGACAGAAAATGACTCTCTGTCTTGGGCTGCAGAGGGGTTATAAGAAGTAGCTCTGAAAGCTCTCTTGTGGAGACTGCCTCCAACTTTCTGTGTGGGTGTGAGACACCCCTTCCCCCTGCAGTCCCCAATAGACAAGCAGCACAAGCCAAGCAAATGATAAGCTGCCACACTCCCAGGAAAATGTCATGAAATCACAAGGACCAGCAAGCCCAAGACCCATTTTATTAAGTGGCAAAACTAAGGCGCAGAGATGGAAAGGGATGCAAGTGAGAGCACCCCATAAATTAGTGTCAGATCCTCACCCAGAACCCAGGGTAATAAGGCCTTTCTTGTTTTGGTTTGGTTAGGTTTGGTTTGGCTTAGTGTTGTTTGTTTGCTTGGATTTTGGTTTGGTTTGTTCGGTGCAGGTTTTAAGCTTTCTGAGATAGGGTCTCACTTTGCTGCGCAGGCTGGCCTCACAGCAAATCTCCTGCCTCAGCTCTCCAAGTGCTGGGATTATGGGTATGTACCACTATACCCAGCAAGACTGTTTCTTTTCTGCCATAATCTCCCCAGGTGGCCCAAGTAGGGATGACCACCCTTCATTAGAAGGCAAAAGGGAAGTAAAAGGCAGATGGAGCCCTTGGACCCTGGAAAGGGAAGAGGAATGCAAGGACCAGAGCGGTATGAGAGCTGGCAGTCAGCGATCAGGCGAAGAGAAAAATGCAAATACTATGCAGCTTAGGAGAGGAAATGCAGAGACCTGCGGCTGATTCCATCAAGTACACACACACACACACACACACACACACACACACACACACGCTCACACACACACACAGACGCTCACACATGCAGCCGCAGCCCCGCAGCCCGCATCATTCAATTCCCCGGCGTGTTCTAAACCCAGATGATCAGATAATAAGAGGTTGAGTGGTATGCATAACATCAAGTTGATTAAATTTGTTTACTGATAATTCTTTCAGGTTCCCATGAAGATCGTGTAATTTCCTTGCCGTATTTCAAACAGATTTGGGCTAATGCATTATTGACAGCACCCTCACAGCCCATCGCCACAATGTCATTCAGGATAATTATTTCACAACAGATTTCCAGGGCCTCTGGTTCCTGTTGGGATTTACTTGGGCATAAATTACAGAGCCGAATATTTAATCAGTGTCCCCATTAGAACCCTGTGGCTTATTTTTAGGAGCTGAGGAGGGAGAGCGGGTGGGGAGAGGATATTTGTATTATTGTGGCATGAATACATTTCTTCTGTGCTGGGTGGGTTTTTGTTTTATTTTATTTTTTTTCCCCCAAAGCTCAAGCAAGCTGAAAAAGCAGCCTGAAGCATCCTTGCCTTTTTTAGAAATAAACATAGGCATTAATCTTTTGACTGCATTAAATTAAATATTAATGTTAACGGATCACATAATGCGAAGTTAAAAAAACGATTAACATTTACACCACATTCTCTCTCCGTGACTTTCCATTACGCAAATCAGTCTCCCTCTTAACTAATAAGATCTGAGTGCCATCGCCTTGGAAAGGAGGGGCCCGGGGATGGGAACTGGATGATTATTTGGGGCACTGCTGAAGAAGAACAGGGGGACAGGTGACCGTGGACAGGCTGACCCCGCCGGCCTCCCGAGCAGGTAGGTCTGCAGCAGCTCAGGTGTGATGGGGTCACCCCTCGAAAGGAACAGTGTCTCAGGGCTAATTAACAATGCCAAGGGACGCTGTGCACACTTCCGGCTATTTGTGTCTTGCAAGCTGCTGAATGGCTGCAGTTGTGGCCTATACTGGACCACCCTATCCTGCAGCCCACGGCAACCTGTCTCCCTGCACAGTACAGCATCACCCCCATCTGGAAAACCATCACCCCAGGCTGCCAGGCTGCTGTCCAGCCCCGTCTCCCTGCCCTCCAGGTCAAAGTCCTCCGTTGCTGTAGAGTGCCCACTCCCTCCCTCTTTATAAAGGGTGCACCTCTCAGGTCTTCAGGCTTCTTCTGACCCCTCTCTTGAGATTGTGCGTTACCATGGGAGGCCACTGGCCCCTTCTTCCTGCCTCCTCCTCCTCTTTCCTCTCCTTGACCACTAGTTTACGTGATCCAATCCAGATACCGTGTCACTAGAACAGTGAGTCCCCTGGCAGTCCTTCCCCACCCAGCCTCTACCCGCAGCCATGGCCTTCCACCTTACCACTGCCACAGAATCAGTGTATGACACGGTGGTTCAGCCTCTCCCAGGCCTCCTCCCACAGCTCCAGGACAAAGCCTCCTTTCCCCAGCCTTGCTCTGAACCCTGCCTCATCTCTGGCCTCTCCATGCCCTTTACCCCATGTTCTAGCCATAGGAGGAGCCTCCCATACAGCACCTCTATCACAAAGAAATGAGATGGGACACCTTTGAGACATCCTAAAATGTTGCTGCACTCCTATCATTTGCCAGGGGTGAGCAATATTAGAGAATGCAAACTGAGACCCTGCTCTACAGGAGTAGAAATCTCTCAATCTCTTTCTCTCTCCCTTCTCCCCTCTCCCTTCTCCCCTCTCCTGTCCTCTCCTCTCCTCCCTTCTCCTCTCCTCCTCTCTCTCTCTATCTCTCTCTCTGTCTCTCACTCACTCTTTCTCTGCCTGGGGTTCTAGCTATGCCACAACAAAGAGCTCCAGCCCATGGGACCATACTAGGAACTTTGCACTGGGAAAAGAGTCCATTCGAACTGGGCCTAAAGGAATAGGAATAGGGGATTTCAAGAAGCAGAGAATGTTCATTTGAGTCATTTTTCTGACCTGATTGGCACTTGGTAATGACAAGAGGGAAATGGGACCAGGCTGTGAGAGATTGCTGCCCAGCATGCCAAAAGCATCTTCCTCCTCCCTCCAAGGAAGTAGGGAGGAAGTTTCTGAGAATCATCTGCTCTAACAAATCTATATCTAGAATCTTTGACCCTGAGCTCTTTCAACCTGGGCAAGGAAGAAAAGCTCTCTGGACCACACAGCCTCTCCCTACCTCAGAAATCAGTAGCCCGTCCCCAAATTATTCACATTGCACATGACTGGGAGCTGGCTCTGATCCTGTGCAGCAGCTGAGCCAAGATCCTGGCTTAGCTGCTGCAAGTGCACGAAGTGGGTAACACTCTCCCCACTAGCAGGCATACCCACATCCAAGTCTCGATGCCATGAATGATCCTACCTTGTGAGTTCTCAGAAGACAGTCTTTCTCCAGTGGATCATAGGTGGGTTTGGGGGTGATTGGATTATGAGGTAGTACAGCTGGCTTGCTTTTGGGAGTAGAGTCTGGTCAGGGTGAGCAGGGCTTGGAAGGGTTTCTCTTGCTCTCCAGCTCCGCCCGTCTCTCTCTGCTTCCTGTCCCCATGCCATGAGCAGCTCTCCTCTGACAGGCTCCTCTGCCATAGCCAGCCGACTATGGACTGAAACATGAGACAAAAATCAACCTCTGCAGCCTTCATTTTTGGCATTTTGACCCAGCAATGAGGGAAGTAACTAAAACACTTGGAGAGGAAGAGGCAGGAGAGGACCTATACCAGGAGCTCCTCGGGGCACCCAAGCAGGGTCCCAGGCACACACTCAGTGAGCACAGTGGTGACATGGCCCTGTGTGGCTCAGCCTGTGGTCCTGCCACCTGGCCACCGCCTCCCTGTTGATGCCCTGAACCATCCTGTTTTCCTTCAACATATTCCTTTACCATTTAAATCAGCCAGAGTCAATGTCTGCTGCTGGCAACAGTGAACCTGGACTAAGGCTCACTCCGATGTCTCAGGGTCCTCTAAAAGTAAAAGGAGCTTTTGTCCTGAACTTCTTCCCCCAGGTCATTAGAGCAGGGAGCCATCTGCGTGGTTTTAATAAGGGTCATCTCCTTTCACATTCATATCACCAGAAGGACAGAGCTGAGAAGTGGTGTGGCCTTAACAGGTGGTTGGGAGCCAGGTGTGCATGACTGTAATCCCATCACTCTGGACACTGAAACAGGAGGATTCCCATGAGTTAAAGGTCAGCCTAGGCTACATAGCAACTTCCAGGCCAGCCTCAACTATATAGCAAGACACATCTCAAACAAAAAAGGGGTGGTAGGGCTGATGGGGTTCCACCCTCCTGAAAGGATGAGTTGCTTTCCCCTAGAGCAGGACACTGTAAAGTGGGCTACTCCTTTGTCCCCTTCTTCTCTTCCACGTGTCCCCACCTTTCTGCCACCTGTAGAACTGAATGTGGCTCTTGCCAGAGGCAAGCTGATACCTGTGCAAGTCTCTGGAGCCACAAGCCACAATAACCCACTTTTCTTTGTTAACTATCCAGGCTCAGGTATTCTGTTACAGCCCCAGAAAATGGATTAAGCCACTATCTCTGCAGGGTTGGGCCCTCAGTTGTGCTTTGTGGTGATGATAATCCCTGACCAACACTGAGCACATCCTTTTCATGGTGACCTACTGTCTTAGTTACTTTTCTCTGTCATTATTGAGACAAAATACCTGACACCCAAAGTTAGGGAAGGGAAGGTTTATTTCTTACAGGTTGGAGGTTTCAGTCCATACTCAGTTGGCTCCAAGGCAAAATGACATGGCTGAGGGGCAGCGGTTTATGACAGCTGCAGACAGCAACCCCAAACAGCAAAAAAGAGAAAGACATACCTTCTTCCTGCCATTACAATGTACATTGGCTCTGTGCCTAGGTGGGTGCAACACACACCATCAGTCCTAGCACTAGACAATAAGCCAATCACGAACACTAGATTCAGCCCCATCCATGACTGCATGAGGCTTAGAGGGGCCATATGAATGTAAATCATAACACCTACCCACCATCCCTCCTCACTGTCACAAACCCCAGGCAGGAGGCAAGATAGGAATTTGGTGTTGGTGGATGAGGCTCACAGAAGCCAAGGAAAGCATGAAGACTAGAACTTGGAGCCAGGAGGATATTTTATCATTACTGTTAGCAATAATCATAAAGGCATCGTTTGTGAGGGCTTGGCTGTAACACTGAACTCTTCCTACACGTCGCAGGGCCCCGAGACGGAGAAATGTTGACATTCATTCTAGGTTATAAGAAAGCTTCAGAAACCTGCCTGGGTTACAGCTCCTCCCTGGTAAATCCTCCCTGCTCTGTGGGCTCTCTGGCACAGGTGGGCACTGCTGCCGGATTAACTTGAATGCATCTTTGCTGCCCACCTAATTGGCAAAGATTCTATCCTTAAGCTCCAGGAAGCTATTCCGGGGAGGGTGGTCCTGCCCAAGAGGAGCCTTTTCATGCCTGGCTCCCTGGGGATCGCTCAGAGAACAAGGGGGCCTGGCCAGAGACCGGGCAGCTCCTCACCAGTCGGGAGAGGATGGCAGGGCTGTGTGGGAGCATGGCCTGCGCCCAGATTGCTGACTCTGCTCATTGCCAGGCCGGGAGGAGGTGGAGCCACACCCACTCCAGCCCAGTGGGACCAATTAGAGCATTTACATCCCAACGCTGGCGGGGGAGGTGCCTCCTCCTCTCCATCCTACGGGTACTGGAGGAGCGCCTGTGACATTACACAGATGAAAACGCCACAGAGAAAATTAATCCTCCGCATTTCACTCACTACCTGTGGCTTATAAATTTTAATTGGCTCTAAGCTGCCACCTGAATTGATGTGCGGGTGTGTGATGCAAGGGACGATCAGAAACAGTGCCCTCCACGCAAAATGTCACCAGTAGGGAAAGAGGTAGGAGGAGGGGTGTTGGCTGCCAGAAGGGTAAGAGAAGACAGTACATTCTTCCTTCGCCAGTCCCTAGGACATCCATCTGCTTCGAGGGGGAAGGAGAAGGAATGAAAGGAGACCCCTGGCCTCATCCTCCTCTGCCCTTCCATCATCCTGGTCCCTCGTTAATGTGACAACTGGTCAGCTTTACTGAGCACCACATAGGTGCCCATCCTGGAGACAGACAGACAGATAGATAGATGGGGGCCTCTGTTTAGCAATCACTGCAAGCAACAGAGCCCACACAAACGAGTTGGTATGAAAGCAGAGGCAGCGGTGTGCAGACATCCAGCTCCTGGGGGCAAAGGTGGTCAGGGCCTTCTTCTCTCTCTTTCTGTCACCTCCCTTCTCTCAGCTCCACCCACACATTGTCCTTGGAAGTGTTCCTCTCTGGTCCTCCTTGGGTCACTCCCCTCTCTGACTGAAGTAGGGAATCCCACTTGCATTCCTTGTAGCAGCGACGTCCAAAAGGACTCTCTGCAATAACCAGAATGTCCTCCAGGTGACCACCCCATGGTAGTGACCAGTCACACATGGCAACACAGCCCTCAAAATGTGGCCACTACTGCTGAAGAGCTCAACGACTGTGTTTCATCTCAATTCCTTTCACTTTCAGCTGGTCTCCCAGCCCTGCCAGACTTCCCCTGTCACCCGGTTCCACACAACAGCAATTCTTGAGTTGTTCTCCTCCCACTCCATAAAATATCAAGTGATGGGGGCTGGACATGTAGCTCAGGGGTGTAGTATAAGGCTCTGGGTTGGTTGATTCATCACTGAAAATAAAGGCAAAAAAAAAAAAATATTCAAGCATCTTCTATCACCAGTGTTTCAGAGTGAAGCCTCACTGCCCGACCTAATAGTCAAGGCTTTTGTACCCTTGCTGCAACTGTCACCAAGCCCTAAGCCTTGCTTTTTCTCTGCACCTTGCAGTTCCCTCTCCCCAAAATGTTTAGCTGGGCATGGTGGTACACACCTGCAATACCTGCACTCAGGGGACTAAATAAAGCAGGAGGATCACTGCAAGTCTGAGGCCAGGCTGGGCCACACAGTGAGGTCAAGGCCAACCTGAACTACACAAGAAGACTATCTCAAAACACAAAAGCAAAACAAAATGTTTTTCACCCCACCTTTGCCTCAGTGCCAGAAACTATTTATCCTTTCAGTCCCAGGTAAACAGCCATACTATCATCCCCCTCATCTCCTCCTCCTCCTCCTCCTGCTCCTCCTCCTCTTCCTCCTGCTCCTCTGCTTTATGATCTCCCTTCCTCTCTCTTCCAGGGGGCAGAATCCAGATCCCAAATGTAGGCTAATAGCAAGGCAGACCTGGATGCAAGATCTGGCATTCATGTCACTACCCTCCCACAAAGTCATTCCAACCCAGGTCCCGTGATGCTCAGCCATCCCTGGAGGCCTCCAGAAGATGTGCTTGTCATTTGGCAGCAACGTGGGTTTGACTCTTGCTCTGAAAGGGTGATATGCGGTGAACAGGATCCTAGCCAGCCACGCAACATCCATGGCTCAATGTACATGGGTTATTCTCTGTCATTTTTGATGAGATAAAGTGGTTTTTACAATGGGGGAAACCTGTCTCATCTGATGCCATCCAGAAAGAATTGACCATGATGCCTATGATTTATATGCAAATTGAGATGGTCTCCAGGTATAACTTTCCACATCCCCCGTTCTCTACAGACATTCTCAAAAGGTGACCCCTAGACCTCCTGGGCCCTCCTTTTGGATGGGTCAATATCGGCCCTCCCAGATCTACCGAAACTCCAGGGTAGGCCAAGCACTCTGGGTTTTCATGAACCCTTCAGATGTTTCTGATGACCTGGTCTACACTTGTGCCTCTGAACCCACACATTCTACATGGGAGGATCCAACCGATCTTGGACAGAAAAGACTCAACAAAAGATTGCATCTGTACTCACCATGTACATACTTTTTTCCTTGTCATTTTGTCCTAAACAATGAGGTGTAGCAACTATTTTCACAGCATCTATGCTGTATTAGGTATCATGAGTGATCTAGAAATGATTTAAGTAGATGGGAGGATTGCAAAGGTTACAGGCAAATACAGCATCGTTTATATAGTTGTGTCTTCAGACGGTACCACTGGGAAATCATAGGAAACGAACCCCTGTGGATACAGAGGGACCACTGCATCCATGTACTGTGACAACCCTACAGGTGGTGCTCTGTAGTCCTCAGCTCCCCCTGCCCAGCCCCTGGGCTGAGCTATCTCTCCTGTTATGGCACCTTTCACAGCCCAATCTATGCGTACCATATAAGCAAAAGAATGTATGGCAGAGCAAATGCACAGAAAGCTAAAAAAAATACAAGACTAATGCTGAGTACGGTGGCACACACCTATGATCTCAGCCCTCAGGATGCTGAGGCAGGGAGATTGCTGTGTGTTTGAGGCTAACCTAGGCAACATGGTGAGTCCAAGGCCAACCTGAACTATATAGTGAGACCCCATCTCAAAAAAAGAAGAAAAGAGAGAAATTGAATTTTGGATCGAAATGAACTCAGAGAGCTTGTCAGGCACTCACTCTGACTTTTACCCTCTGAAAAGGAAGAGAAGAGTGTGAAAGGGCAGTACAGGTGCCATGAGCTCCCCTCCTCCACCTAGACCTCTCTTCTCCCACCCACACACTGAGACCTGGGTGACAGCCCTTTGCCACTCAGCCTCTCCAACCTGAGTCATGGGTGAAAGCTCCCATGCAAATGACCTCCTCAAACCTCAGCAGCCAAGGAGCACCTGGTCCTAAGTGGCCTGTGCAGGACCCATAAATTAATTACTTAATATCATTTACAGAAGGCCAGTTGGTCTTGAGATGAATGGGGCTAATGCTGTTCTTGGCATCCACCTTAAAGATCCAAGGCGCCAGAAATACAAAAGAAGGCTTCTTTCAACTTCCAGACACACTGCTGAATAACCCTGGAAAGGGGGGGTAAGGGTGCCTATTCAAGGCAAGAATAAAGGTTTCTTTGGTAAAGAAATATTAATCTCAATATTCCACATGGCGTTAAAATATATGTTTGAGATCTCCAGAATGAGATGTTCATAAATAGATAAGCTCTAAGTGGATGATTTTTTAGCCTTGATTTTCCTTTACTGAAATATAATTAACACTTCCTGAAACCAGCTAGCTTGGGATAATTTAGTTCAATTGTAAGTATGCAAAACACTTAACAATTAGCTCCATGAAATGAGACTAGCAAGCACCGAGCCGACTTCATTAATGCCCTAAGTGCATATGCCCTATTATAAGAGCTTTCAGAAATATTGTATAAATCTGCAATGCCCCCATAGAATGGAACGGGGAGGGAGTTTCCGATTATTTCCATTCATTTGAAAGCTACATCTCATAAATGCAGCGGTCTGAAAGATGATGGCAATTGGTTTTAATATTTTTACAGCCGCTTCCGAGGTGGTAAAAAGAAAAGAAACCAAGGCATTGTAATAGGGTCTTTAAAGCCAGGGTGATTTAATTTGCCATAAAGACGGGCATTTCGGACAGAGAAAAGAGCTCATGGGTTCTCAGACTCAGAGGTCCAAGTGCAACCTTGCATACATCCTTCTGCGATCTGAATTTTCTCACCTGCAGGCTGGGGAGAGCCAGGAGTACTATGCAAATGAGTAACCATTCGGACAGCAGCCCTGGCCAGTCAGGATGGGGGCTGGCAGAATTGGGGCTGGGATGGCTTCCTGTGCATCATGTTTGAACATTAGGAGCCACAGAATACTAGCGCCTCCCTGAGAGACCTGTTGAGAGCATTAGGGACATAATGAATGAGACAGGACCTCCAAAGGGGACTCTAATCAAATGCAGATGATCTGGATGAAAATGAAGGCTGGGGGCCAAGGTTTTATGAGATTAAACTCAACTTTGGTTACTTCCATTTCCTGCAGCTCCAAGTAGAATGAAAAATGAAGAACTGCCAATGCAATCCTTGTTTACAGCCACCCACCCAGGAGCAGAAGTGCCCATCTGAAGCCCTTTACAGAGTGAGACTGAGCAGGGACAGTCATGATACCAAAGTCCCCCAAAATAAAGAAGGTCCAAGCAGCTATTTCCACTCCTGGAAAACCCTGGCCAAAAGCAAGTTCTTCCCCAGTGCTTGGTCCTAATTCTGTCCTTGGGACTGTGGGATGGGCTGGCTGTACCCAAGACAGCCCCCAAGACAGGAGGCCCTAACTGTTACCCCAAGAGACTGCGTTCACCAGGCAAAAGGGCACAGCATCTGATGGCAGATGCAGGCAGCAACACTGAGCGAACATCACCCCAGCACTGAGCGTGTGGTAAGTACTTTCCATGTGTGAAATGTCCCTTTGAGGCACAGGAAAGCATGGGTCAGAGAGGCCAGATGATGGCTCAAGACCGTTCTGCTAATAAGCAGGAGAGCTGAGATTCCTGGAGGATCTTCTACATCAAAGCCCACGCTCCCTGCATCCACACCACGTGCTACTTACACACGGTGTGATTGAAAACTGGAGTGAGAGGTTAAAGTTTTTAATTTATTACACTCAAAGACACATTGCCGTGAACCCCTCGCAACACTCCCCTTGAGTCAGTCACACTTATCCCACATTCTTGCCACTTTCCGAAGCAGTTCTGGAAGTCCTCTTTCATTGGGTGTCTTTAATTGCCCTGTTGCAGCTGCCTCAAGTCTGATTTATTCAAAACGTTTCTCTTTCACAGTCATTTTGGTTTGGGGGAAGACCCAGAAGCTGTACAGTGGCAGATCTGGTGAATAAGGTGGATGAGGACAACCCATAATGTTTTCACAAGCCTGCCTTTCTGTTGGATGGCACTCGGCAGCAGCATTCACGGTATTTTTAATCACAGCTTGTAAAGACACCCAGGAAAGGAGACTGACTTCCCAGAACTGCTTCGGAAAACCATAAGAACAATGAAAGTATATTTGAAAACAGGAGAGACATTTTGAGGGGAATTTATGGCAGTGAGCATTGTATTGTAATAAACTACTTTTAATTTAAACATTCATCATGCATTTCAATCACCCCTCACAAAAATGCATACAGGTGGAAGTACCCAGCATCGTCCTGGCCCAGCACAGGTTCACACAAATGCCGATAGAACTTGAATACAAAATATTCAACAAGGTTCTTGCCTTCATGTCCTATTGCTGCAGTAACAAATTATCCCAAAATCTGTGGCTTAGGACGCACAAACTCACTGTCTTACAGCTCTGGAAGTGAGAGCCCAGGGCTACATTCCTTTTGGAAGCTGTAGATAAATCTGTTCCCTTGCCTCTTCGTTTCCAGAGGTGTCCCATGTTCCTTGGCTGGTGGCTTCCTCCTCCATATTCCAAGCCAGCAGTAAACAGTCTTCAAATCTTTCTCTGTCTTTCACCTCTGCTTCCGCCATAGCTTTTTCTCTAACCCTGATTCTCCTGCTTCCTTCTTGCAAGGATCTTTGTGATTACATGGGGCCCTTCAGATTATAACCTGGGATTACCTCCTCATCACAAGACCCTCATAAACCATGTCTACAAAGTCACCTTTGCTAGGTAAGGTAACATATTCACAGGGTCCAGAATTAGGAGTGGGGTGTTTGGAGGCCCATTACTCAACTGTAGACCACAATACATAAATGAAACCCTAATAACCAGGCCTAGCCAGATGTGGTGGGAGGCTGAGGCAGAAAGATCCCCTCAAGTTAAAGACTGGCCTGGGCTAAGCAAGTTCAAGGCCATGCTGAGCTACATAGAAAGACTCTACCTTAAAAGAAAAGAAAGCCAAAAGCTATAGGAAAAACTTGATTTCAGATTTTTAGACTAAGACTCGATAGTGAATATTGGTACTCCTTATGAACAATACTAACTTAGTGGCTCCCACTTACATATTCGGTATTTTATAAGTACCTTCAAAGGATGGAGTCATGTGATCTTTTTAAATGCCCTACAGGTCTGACATTACTATCCTTAATTTACAAAGTCAAAATTGAGACTTCCCCAATTGCAAGGACTGCTCTGGGCCACACTTAGAACACAGAGGAGCTGGATCTGACCCCAGGCTCTCCGGGCAGGCCTGACCACCTCAAGAGTGACTGTAGTTTCAGGAATTACTGCCACTATACAAACAGCCTAGGCATAAAAGGAAAGTGTCCTGGAGGATACAAAGATGGTCTTAATATTAAAGAGACGCATGAGGAATAATACAAACATATCTGGAACCAAATCCTTGAGCTTCAATTTCCTTATCTTGAATTTTGTTTTGTTTTATTTTGAGACAGGGTCTTACTATGTAGTGTAGGGTGGCCTTGAACTCATATGTAGCCCAGGTTGGCCTTGAACTCAGGGCAATGCTTCTATCTCAGCCTCCCAGGTACTGAGATTACACTCATGTGCCACCATGCCTGCTTGTAAAACGGATTTAGTAACAATCACCTCACAGGCTGATCAGGATAGTCAAAGGACCTTCTGGGTGCCATGCATGATAGCAGCTATCTCAAAAGCCAGACTTGATCTTCAGGGTGCCATCCCAGGACTAATGCTGGTTGACCTTGCACTACTGTCTTGAACAATCCTGGTGTCTCCTCCTGTGCACAGTGAGAAGAGATGAACCCCACACCATCTGGGCCATCTTGGATATGACTTCCCAGGAGCAGCCCTGCCCCTGCACCCTTTGACTCCAGACTGGAAACCTCTGGACTCCAGCTTCCCACGGGGCTGCTAGCAAGCATCTACATCACTCTAGCCCCTGATGGCTGAGGACGAATGGGATGTGGAGAAAGGTCTCCAAACATCTTGCTCAGAACCACTTTCCACAGATGCCCTTCGAGCTGCAGCAGCAGGATCATTCATCAGACGTGTGCAAACACAGCAGCGGAGACAGGGTCTGCAGCCTGGTCCCAGCTGTGCTGCACAAGGGATTGATGACTGGCATGATGGAGCAGGACAGGCTGGTGGGGCGCCGGTGCAACACCCCCAGCAGCTCCTAGGGACCCAGGAGGAGGCACCACGCCCCTGGGAAGTGTCCCACTCCCTGGTCACACAGTAGGGAGATAGGCAAGTGGTCCATCACTGCTGTGCCACTAATAGGCTTTGCAACCTTGAGCAACTCACTACCCTATCTGCTTCAACTGCATCAACTCTAACATAGGGTTGTTATGAGCATGAGGTAAATTACAGCATGGAAGTGCTCAGAAAGATGCTTGGCCCACATCAAGAAATGTACATCAGTAATAGCCACCTTCTTATAGCTTAGCTCCACGTTCTTTTTTGTGGTTGTTTGTTTTTTTTTGTTGTTGTTGTTTTGTTTTGTTTTTTGAGAAAGAGTCTCACTGTGTAGTTCAAGCTGCCTTGAGCTCACAGTGTTCCTCCTATTCAGCCTCCCAAGTACCAAGATTATAGACATGGCCACCATGCCCCGGCTCTGAGGGGGATCAGGGTAAGCCAGGGCTTGTGTTCTCAAGGTACACCCATTTTTCTACAAATGATCGAGTTTATCCTTATTTATGGCAGAATAGTGCTCCACTGTGTGTAAATAATATAAATTTCATTTAAAAAAATACAACAAGAACAAGCAGGTGAACTTTGGTCTCTAGGATGGTGGCATCTCCTGTGTCTTGTGCTTTTTCCTTTAGGGTCTCTGAAGCAGGGTGAGCAGGATGTTTCCAGAATTGGACACCTCTGGCTTTCCTCACATCTTTTTATGGAACCGTTCACCTGGCTTGAAATTGTAACATGTAGAAAGAAAGAGTTTGAACCAAGTAAGATGGCGACAGGTTTGGGGTTATGGGACATCACGATGACAGTGAGTTAAGTGTTCTGCAGATGGAAGCTGGAGGAATGGGTGTCCCAAATGGGGAAGCCAGGAGCAGGCAGTGAGGAGGATGGGACAGAGCTCAAAGAGAGGCAGACAGAGAAGCCATCTTTCTGTGTATTGGCCCCTAAGGTCCAGCTTCCACAAGTCAGCTGGCTTTCCTTTTTATCTAAATTAACTGGGCAGTGCCCAGCCCCACACAGGAGCAGGCCTAGTGGGTGGTACTCCACGTACCCAGTGATGCTGCCAATAGCCATGAGCCTGCTGCCTGCTCTGGGTCATTCACCCAGGAGCTGGGTGCATCATTCAACGCCTCTTTCCTCTTAGGTCAGGGATAGACTCCACGCTGTTAGAAGGTCCTTCTCGGGGCTGAGGATTTAGCTCAGTGGCATAAGCACCTGCCTTGTAAGCAGGCAGTCGTGATTTCGATCCCTGGCACCGATAAAAAGACAAAAAAAAAACAAGGTCCTTCTCAAGGGCCCAAAGTACCCACAGCTGCACAGACTTCCTCCTATTCCAAGGGTGAGTCTGCAGATTATGCTGCCTCAGGGCTCAGAGCCTCATGGTGCAGCTGTCTTGAAGAGAAGAACCATCTGTGAAATATTCTTGTTCTTGCTGACCTGTGCTAAGGAAGTCTCAGCCCAGGCAGGACATGGATTGTTTTGACTGCCTGAAACTGAGACTCTCCTCCACTACATAAAGATACAGCCCTGCAAGGCCACTGGATTATTGGCAAGCAGGCTGTTTGGAGTCAAAGGCTTGGCTTTAAGTTATGACTCTGCTCCTGAGTTGCTCTGTGACCTCGGAACAATTACCTAACCTTTGTGTTGCTCACATTTCTCACCTCAGGGTGAAGCTATAACTCAGTAGTAGAGAATGCGTACCAGCACAAAAGTAAAAAGAAGAATAAACTTGTTTCTTGGCTGGAGTGGTTTAGAAAATATTTAACAAAATACTGTCTCTAAAGTAAAATTGTGTGAAAGGCTGTCTGTTCACTATCTACCTTTCATTCTAAGTTGCCAGAAACACGTAGGTACTGTGATGGGGGAAGGATTAGATGGAATTGGTTTTTTGGTTGACCAGTTCGTTGGTTGACTTGTTTGCTGGTTGGATGAATGGCTGAGTGGATGAATGGATGGACAGATGGATGAACAGACAAGCAGGTGGAAGGATGGATGGTTGGTTTGTTGGATGGATGGATGGATGAGTGGATGGATGGATGAGTGGATGGATGGGTGAGTGGATAGATGGATGGATGGATGGATGGATGGACAAATGGTTGAATGGATGGATAGTTTGTAAAATGGATGGATGGTTGCTTGTTTTTTGGGTTTCTTTGAGACAGGGTCTCACTATGTAGTTCAGGCTGGCCTTATATTCACTAAGTAGTCCATGCTGGCCTCAAATTCATTACAATCCTCTTGCCTCAGCCTTCCAAGTGCTAGGAATACAGACATACACTACCATTCCCAGAAGATAGTTGGTTTTAAGAAACTCATTGCTAGCTGGGTGTGGTGTTGTACACTTGTACTCTCAGCACTTGGGAAACTGGGGCAGGAGGATTGCTGTGAATTTGAGGCCAGCCTGGGTTACATAAAGCAGTTCAAGACCAACCTGCATTACATAGCAAGATCTTGTTTCAAAAAAAAAGAAAGAAAGAGAAATTCATTGCTGCTGAGGGGAAATCTCATTGAAATATAAGAAATTCAGGCAGAAGTCTGAGTACTGTTTCACTGTATCACAACTGATCTTTCCTCAATGCTTTCAGAAATAATGTCCCCTGTGCATACCACAGCCACTCTAGGGAGGCAGCACTGCTTTCCAGTCACACAGACGAAGCCTCTGGCTCCTGGTCTCCTCTGCCATCTCACCATCACAAACAAGCCAACTCTCCTTTTCATGAGAAACCAGGAGGGAAGCTTCGTGGACTCAGGTATACCAGTTGTCCCTGCCCTGAACACTGTCTCGTCACTACTTCAGGACTATACAGGGGTCTTCAGGTTTTATCATTTTTATCCCTAAGTAATAAAAAGGATCCCTGGAATTGTCCAGGGTCAACAGGATCTGACTCTACGGATCTTGGAAAGCCAAGCTGGGTGTTTCTGTCCCAAATGAGGACGTAATCAAATGACACAGTCAACCTCAAGAAAGAGCTTGGTAAGAGTCTCACTGATGTCAGCCCTCCTCACCCCGTGCAGGTGACTGGCTGTTTTACCCAAAGTCATTCAACACACATCCCCAAACCCTCCCACAGCTTCCACTAGAGCACAGGCCTCTGGAGGACGAGAGCCATAATCTCATTCATTCTGCTCTCCCCAGTTCCCAGCTCAGGCTACGGTACAGATTGGAAGAATAAAGAAGCAAATGAATGGTTTCCTCATAGCATGCTGAGTTCCAGAACTGCTTGGCTCTGGTTGTAAGGAAGACTTATCCTGAGAGTCTCACCCACCACTCTGGGGAGTCTGGGCCTGGTGTGGGCTCAGGACCAGGGTTTCTATTAAAGTAGGATCTAAACTTCTGCTGTAGATAAAGCACATATAGGCATTTAGAAGCCAGGTCAGTTGGGAGGGAGGGATATCAGCTTCCTCTGAGCCCAGGAATAGATTCCAAGCTTGGAACACTAGCTTGCTTGCCATTCTCAGTCTGTC
This sequence comes from Cavia porcellus, assembly GCF_034190915.1. Lineage (NCBI taxonomy): Eukaryota > Metazoa > Chordata > Mammalia > Rodentia > Caviidae > Cavia > Cavia porcellus. The sequence continues at coordinate 35,210,691 of NW_026947511.1, read as the reverse complement.
TGTCTTTCTCTCTGTCTGTCTCTGTCTGTCTGTCTGTCTGTCTGTCTCTCTCTCTCGCTCTCTCTCTCACACACACACACACACACACACACACACACACACCTGTACAACCAGGCCAGAAAAGAAAGTAGGGAGTCACAAATGGGGCATGGTGGTGTGTGTCTCTAATTCCAGCATTTGCATAGCTAAGGCAGGAGGACTGCTATGAGTTCAAGGCCAGCCAGGAATCCATAGCAAATCACTGTCTCAAAAACAAAAAAGAAACAAACAGATCCCTCTCCTAGGAGGTCCCAACCCTCCTGTCAGTGGGTGAGTGGGTGGAAGTCAAGAGTACAGGAGGGTTGGGCCAGGCAGAAATCTACAGGGACACAAGCGGGTCCTTTTCCTGAGGGTGTGTGTCCTGCTATGTGCAAAGTGACAATATGAACAGAGACACAGCTGAACGGACAGCCTGCTCAGGGACCACATTCTGGTCTCTGGATCCTGCAGGAAATGCACAGCCCAAGAAAACAAAGGGAAATCAAGGATAAGAAAAACTCTGAATTCAAACAAAGAATTCAAGCCTAAAAGAAAAGTTGAGGTGGGCGTGAAGTCATGAGTTTGATATCCAGTATAGAAAGGAAAGAAAGAAAGAAAGAAAGAAAGAAAGAAAGAAAGAAAAGAAGGAGGGAGGGAGGGGGGGAGGGAGGGAGGAAGGAAGAAAAGAAAGAAAGAAAAAAAGAAAGAAAGAAAGAAAGAAAGAAAGAGAAAGAAAGAAAAAGAAAGAAAGAAAGAAAGAAAGAAAGAAAGAAAGAAAGAAAGAAAGAAAGTAAGTAAGTAAGTTAAGGTAAGGCTCTGTAATGGGCACCTGCATCGCATCATTCCCCGCCGGTGGGATGGCTGGCAGCAGCCATGGCTGCTGAAGTCAGTCACAGCTGGTGTGGCTGAAGAGGGGAGTGCAGGACAGACAGGAAACCAGCCCGCGGCTTACCTCTCCCTATCTGGTGCTTCACACTTCAAAACCCGTAACTTCCCCAACCTGTTCCTGCGACTCCCATTCCCCGACACCCTTTGCACACCTCTTCCCCTGCTGGCTATCCCGGTTCAAGCTGTGTTCACCCCGTGCTTGCTCTGACTCTCACCACATCACCCTGACCCTCTCTCCCGGGTCCCATTCCTGGCTGCCCTGGAAACCCCCGCACTTGACACATGGTACACAGTAGTTGCACAACAAATGCTTGTGTGGCTATTTCGTGCAGTCGAGAAAGTGCTGGCTTGGATGGTAGGAGAGGAAAGAGAAGAGATGAGGGAAATTTGGTGGAGTGTCCGAGTGGAGACAGGGCCATGGAACAGCTCAGGGCTGGCGAGGGAGGCTTCAGGGTCTTCCATTTGTATGATCAGAAAAAAGCACGGTGAGCTCTTGGGTTGGGAGGTAATTTGGGGACAGGAAAGGAGGGCGAGCCATCATGCATACAAAGTTGCCTCAAAGCCTGAGGAAGAAGCTCCAAGAGACTAGCTCATTGAAGTAGGGGTGCCCAAAAGATGGGAGGCTGGGATCTCCCTCCCCAGCTGGGTGCTTACTGAGCTGCAGAACCTGCAGCCTTTGTGATGCAGCACTGAACTGGCACTAGAGTCTAGGGAGGCAGAGCGTGGGAGAGGCAGGCCTGGGTCCCCCAGCTAGGGGGTATATGTGAACATGGAGTGTGGGAAGGCTTGTTGGAGAAGCCCATGCCCCCAGTGGGGTATGGCAGCCTAGGAAGAAGCGGATGCAGGTCCCTGTCATCTGGCTCATGGTCCTTCCTATGCAGTCCCTTAGAGGTACAAAGGTTGCAAGATGGCCAGAAGCCCAGCAGAGCCCAGGGAAATGATGTTTACCTCCCAGAAGGAGATAGGATAGGCACCATTCCAGGGGCTGAAAGGCAATGACACCCAAGAGCTGGACACTGCCCACCAGCCCCACCGTCTACTCAGAGACTACATGGTCAGTCACAAGGAAGCAAGGCACAGGTGAGACAGGGCCAGAGTAGAGTTTTGACCCTGATGAGCACCATTCTTCCTGCCACTGCCCACAGCAAGCCTTGCCTCAAGTCCAGAGGAGGCCTCCCACGCTGGAGGACCAGGAGGTGGCCAGAGCAAATGCTACTGTCTCACACCCGCCTGCTCCAAGTCCAGCCTGGCTTCCCATGGGAAGGGGAGAGGCTCAATCCAAGATCCTGTCATTCTGGACTGTAGCAGGTTTGCCATGGGCATAAAGCTATGGCCTTCACTCCACAAGGGTTGAGGAAAATGAGACGGCGTTCAGCAGGAGGAAGCGGCTGGCAACCACTTTGCATCTCACGCCACCAAGCTGACATTCGTCATTCAACCCATTCCACAGAGAGAAATTCCAGCGTGAATGCCATTCCCTGGGCTCCCTGGGCTACTGGGCAAAGCAAAGAGGAGGACAGGACTCGGCATATACTTCTGCTCCTCAGGAAGACAGAACTTAAGTCAAAACCTCCTCAGTCTTAATTACCAAACAAAAAAATCACCAGACCAGCCTCTCACTGTATGTCTTTATTTATACTGTCATCTGCTCCGGCATTTTAATATCCAACTTTCTGTTGGAAGACAGATGCCTGGATGTTCACACCCTGTTCTAATGGCTTAATACCCTGGGTACTGGTGCGGGGAGGGGGCTTCGAGGAAGGGGGGAATGAAAGCCGCTGCCACATTGAGCGCAACTTTGGAACAAATGGGTTTGAATATTCATTAAACAACATTTAATTTAAACACCCAAACTCTGAAAGCAGCAGCATATGGCCTGTTTTACTTTACATAAACTGAATAGGAGGTTGGGCCATTAGTTGCTGCAGACATAATGTTCATTACCAATGAAGAATGATTTCCTTTGAGGGCACCATGGCACTGTCCTGGGCCCACGGTCCTGCAGCCCTCATGAGGTCAGATAAGACCAAATGGACTGGCTTGCTGGCACAGCGACTTGAGCAAATCCCTGTCACCCATTAGGTGACAGATTAGGGACTTTGCTGGCTCCTTGGTTTGCACCTTGGGAGAGAGGATTGGACACTATTCTGCAGCTCCTTGGTGCCGGGGGACAGAATCCAGATGGTGTAAATTTGACTTCCCTTGTCCACACTCCTGCCACACAGCAGCCACATGCAGCTCGGGGGCTTCTGCATGGGGGAAGGTCTGGCTATACAGCCCGGCTGTGTGTCCACACACTGGGCATGTGAACCTGTGCCTTGCAGCTCCATGGGCATGAATCAGTAAGTGTGCATTGTTTACACACTTTTTGTGAGAGAGATGTGTGCATGTGGCCCCACATCCTGGGAGTGGGCCTGTTTGTGTCTCTCTGGGCACATATCTCTCTCTCTCTCTCTCTCTCTCTCTCTCTCTCTCTCTCTGTGTGTGTGTGTGTGTGCATGTGTGTGTGTAGGTGGATTCCCAAATATGTGGGTATATAGGTGCATACACCTATGTAATTTTATGCATATACCTACATAATTTTATATACACACACACGCAAATGAGGGCAAGCCCTTGCCACTCAGGGAATCTTCATTTAGGATCCAAAGACATTCCAGGAGATCCATGGATAGAATACAAGCAGCCCACCCGCCTGCTGGGACCCACGAGGCTCTGGAGGTTCCCAGGGTGAGCACCATGAAAGATGGAGAGAAGGTAAAGAAATGAAGACAAAACACAGAAAGCTGGGACCAGGTGGAGTCCTCTCTCCTGATGGGAGGAAAGACACCCATTTCCCACCATTCATTTATACATTTAGCAACACAATATCACCTGGTAGCCTTCGCCTAGCAACCCATCTCTTGGATTATCTAGGGGCTAGGTGTTTTTCTGGGCTGAAGCAGCTTCTTCAGGTGGTTGCCCCAGGCACTCTTTGTTCCTGAGAAGGCCATGCCCCAGCTTTGCATTTGTGGTTAGTTTCCAGCTTCAATGGCTTCCAATACATGACTGTAATCCCAGTAATTGGGAGCCCAAGGCATGGGGATCACTATGAATTTAAGGCAAACGTAGGCCACCTAGTGACTTCAAGGTCACCCTGAACTATGCAGCAAGATATTGTCTCAATAAACAAGGTCTAAGAACATGGGTAGGAAAAATTACAACTTCATTTTTATGATCCTGTAAGATTTTAAAATTGTTTTGTTTTTGTTGTTGTTGTTTTGTACTAGAGATCGAACTCACAACTGTGTGCTTGCAAGGCAGGCGCTTGTGCTGCTGAGCTCAATTCCCAGCCCTATAGTTGTAATTTTAGATAACAATTCATCTTACCATGATTAGAACCATTCCAGTGACTCTGTGGCAAATAGCAATCACAGATTTATCTGTCCAGTACCAGGGACTGAACCCAGGGTCTCGTGCATGCTAGACAAGCTCTCCACCACTGAGCTACAGCCCCATCCCAATATTTTTGTCATGGCACAGCTGTGACAGATGTCTGTCCCTTGCTACTTTGAATTATATATAATCAGGTCTGCCATAATCTATGGCTTTTATCGCATTAATGAAGCATTCGTGCTGTTTCATCACAAGTGCTTAGATGTGTTTGCTAAGTGGTCTTGAACACACTTGATTTTCTTTATAAATTGATGTTTTTAATTCATTTATAGATTTCCAGGAAGGAGCCCACTGGTCACCACTCTCCAAAAGGAAAAAAGAGGTAAAGGACCCCATGTATGGGACGGCACACAGCCACCTGCCACTCACTCACAGGTACCCACCCAGAGTGGGCAGGGCCATCCCTTCTGAATGTGTCCTTCTCAAGGGGGCATGTGTCAGCTCTGCCCTGTCCTGAAGTCACCCTTTTCCTCAGCCCGGTTTCTACAAGGCAGTGATGATGTTTAGTTTGTAGGAAGCCAGATATCTCCATGGTTCTGACAGTGCTGGGCACCATGCTGGCAGCCCACGCTGCCCCACTGTCAGGAAAAAAGCACTCAGCAGATCTCAGCACTCACCCTCCAGGCTTGGTGGAGAGATGGCATCTCCCTAAATAGGGACTCGGGCAGAGCTTCAGAGCCCACCCTGAGCAAAAACCACACTGACTCTGCCACTGCACCCTCACGGCCCATCACTACCTGTCACCCAAATACCAGTGAGGCTATTTTCCTTGACAATGCTAGGATTACACAGACCACCAGTGACATGTCACGCTCCTTAACGTAAATGCTCTGTCTATCCATTCTGACACTCAAAGTGGTCTCTGACTGCTGTCCCTATCCTTGGTCACAGATCAGTGAGAATTTCCAGAACTCCTTGGATTCACACAAAGTATGGAGAAAGCCACACAAAACTAGATCTTCAAAGCAGAGTCCTGGGGAGTAAATGACCCAGCCAAGACACTGCTGTGTTCTTGTTGCTACTCACCTTGGCTGTGTCTGTGTGACTCTGTGTGATGTTTGCGTTTCTCCTTTCGTGGCTTCTAGATTCTGTGCTCATGGAGGGTGAGGACCATATAGTTCTCTTCTCTATTATGCTACCAAATCTAAACAAAGAAAAATCTTCAATATGAGATCTGATCAAAAACCATGGTGGATGCTTAAATTCTTTTAAAAACCAATTATTACAGTAAAAGACACATTGCCATCAATCCCCCCTGGTTTACTTATTTTCTTTGTACATATATATATTTTTTTACCGGTACCGGGGATTGAACTCACAACCAGGTGCTTAAAGGCAGGCCCTTATGCTGCTGAGCTAAATCCCCAGCCTGATCCCCCTTGTTTTAAAAACACTTCTCTCACCATTCTTGCCACTTGCTGGAGCAGTTCAGGATGTCTCCTTTATGAGTGTCTTTAGTTGAGTTGTTATAGCTATCTCTGTGTGCTAAGCTGGCTCCATGGGTATTTTTACTTTGGGGAAGAGCTAGAAGTCACACAGTGACAGATCTGGTGAATAAAAAAGATGAGGACTATCACAGTTTAGATCTAGAATGTCCCCCAAAAGTCCCATGTGTTTAGAGGTAGCATTTTTGTTTTGGGGGTTTTTTGTTTGTTTGTTTTTTGGTACCAGGGATGGAACTCAAGACCTCATGCTTGCCAGGCTGGGGCTTTTGCCGCTGAGCTAATTCCTCAGCGCCTGTCCTCTTTTTTAATGAGCCAGTCCTCCTGTTGGACATCCTGTTGGCAGCAGCATTCACTGTATTTTTTATCACACTCATAAAGACATTTACAAAACAGAACTAAGAAGTGCTTCAGAAAGTGACAAGAATGATGTGATAAGTGTGCTCTAAGTGGGAGTATTTTGAGGGAGATTCGGGGCAATATGGTTTTTACTGTAATAATTTTTTAATTTAACCACTCACATACTTTGATCACCTCTTATACAATATAAATTCTTTTTTTTTTCTTTGAGACAAGGTCTTGCTATGTAGTTGAGGCTGGCCTTGAACTCACAGCTGCCTCAGCCTCCCAAGTGCTGGGATTATAGGTTTACACAACAGCTAGCATATAAATTTTATTAAAATGAAAAAATATGGGGCTGGGGATTTAGCTCAGCGACATAAGCGCCTGCCTTGCAAGCAGGCAGTCGTGAGTTCGATCCCTGGTACCGATAAAAGACAAAAAACCAAAAAAACAAAACAAAACAAAAAATGTATTTCAACAAGTAACAGATAAACCAACGTAAACTACTTTAAATGATGTATTTAACAGTTATTTACCTTGAACAAACCTGTTAGCCCCACAGCTAGAGGCCAGGGATATAAATTCTATAGGCAGGTTTGGTCAGGATCTGGTTGTTTCTCTGATATCCTCTCAGCTTTTCTTTGCTCCAAAGGTCAACTCTGTCCCCAGGCGGAGACAGAAAAATGTCTGTGGTGCATCCGAGCGTTACATCTGCCCGCTAGGCCATCTGGAACCTGAGAGATCCTTTCCCAACAGTCAAGTAAACCACCTCACCAACTCTGATTGGACCAACATGAGTCAGTCCCTTTGGCCGGGGCTGTTCCATGCGCTGATTGGCTTAGGTCTTACAGCTCATGCAGTATGCCGTACTGTCACTGGCTTATGCCAATCAAGACCCACCCACCCACAAGATAGTTATCCGGTGAGGGATAGTAGCGTGCCAAAACGGATCATGAACTGCCAAGCCAGCATCTCAGCTTCCAACTGACACTGTTCTGGCGCCATGGCCACTCTAGCACCCACCGACCACCGCCACAGTGACCACTGAGAAAGCCCCTCATGTACATTTCCAGTACTCAACCCTCCATAGGGTTCCCCCACGGACACTCAAGTTTGCTGGGAGATACAGAAGGCAGAGCTGGGCTCCGTGCCCAACTCAGGAGGAAATTCTCTCTGTGTGCCTCAGTTTCTCCATGTGGACAGAGAGGAATGGAAAACTAAATCTAACGGCTCTTCTCAAGGGACAGGTCTTGTCCACCGTGGGGGAGAGCTGCTAAACCTTGGCATCTCACAGGCCTAGCGGCCAAAGTCATCTCCTTCCCAAGCTCCTGGCCCAGCCACTGGATGTCTCCCTACCTCTGCTTCCCCCATCCCAGTCCTGACACAGCCACAGCCCCAGTCCATCAGTCAGTCAGTCAACAGGTGCTGCTTCATGGTGTCCCAGGATTGTTGGAGGTGCTCCCAGCCCGGTCCTGAGGGGAATGTAGGTGACAGGAGCCTCCAGGGTCCAGCTGGTGAGAGGAGGAGCCGGGGATCCAGACAGGAGCAAGCTTATAGGACCCACACTGTCACTACAGGTGGAGGAGGACACAGGGGCTCTGCCACTGACAGTGCTGTGGCTGAGCCACACCCAACAGCACACACCGCTGCCCACGTCTGCCAGGCCCCTTTCCACACTCGCCCCAGGCCTACTATGGTCCCTGCCACGGAAATTCCTTCCCTGTGCTTTAAAGCCCGGCCCCAACTTTCATGTGGGACCAGGGGAGGAGAGTGCAGAACATGATTTTCAGGGTGACTTCCCATGGCCGCATGCTGCAGACTGAGCCATGGTTTCTGGGCCTTTCTCGCCTAATGTAGGGGTGGTGAGCAGCAGCTGGAGCCTAGCTTGGAAGTTGCACTGCTGGCTGGACCGATTGCCTAGGGTAGCCCAAAATCCAAATCCCAGGGCTTGAAATGAAAACACCTGCAGTGGACGTCACAGTCAGGTGGTGGTGGGAGCCTGAACCCCAAAATCCTTCTGTTTGCCCAGCAGAGTCCCCCACCGGGGCCTCGTCTCTCCCATTCCTGCCCACCCTTGGTGCCAGGTCCAGCAGAGCTCATCCTCCAAGTGAGTCCTCAGTCCCCACCCCCGGCACACTTGGGGGACCTATCCTGCTCTCCAGCAGCACCCTGGGCCACCCTTCCATTGGGAAAAGTGAGCCACTGCAAGGGCAGCAGCTGCATCCCATGGCTAGGAAATAGGAAACCACCCACTAGGTGAATCTCAAATAATCCCAGTTCCCAGGAGGCTGAGGCAGGAGGATCAGTGGCAGTTCAAGATCGGCCTGAACATAGTAAGATCCTGAACCAAAAAACAAAAAGAAAAAAAGGAAGTAGGTGATTAGACCAAACTGGGTGCCAGAGTGTAAGTACAGGGTTCACCCCATACACTTTCCAAACTGGGTTCAAATACATCCTCCTTTTACCCCAGGATCCAACCTATAAGGCCTCCAAACAAACCTCTGCACAGACACTGGTCTCCCACTGCACCTTGGGGCCTTTTGCTCCTACCCATGCTGGATCCTACATGCCTTGTTGGACTTTGTTGTAGAAAGCTGGGTGTGGTAGCATAGGCCTGTAATCTTATCAGTTAGGAGGCTGAGGCAGGAGGATTGCTACCAGTTCAAGGCTAGCTTGGACTACACAGTGAGACTTGATTAAAAAAATTTTTTTTGTGACTCAACCTTCCAATATACTATGCCTCCAACATTCATCCCAGTGGGCCTCATGAAGCGGACAGCCCCTTCTCAGGAGGCGAGGTGGAGTGGCTGTTCCTTCTTTAGCTGCCTCTGTCACCTTCAGGAGGTGGAGAAGCCAAGAAGATTCCTTCTCCTGTCTCACCCTCCCTCACCTTCCGCCCAGGGACATTAGAATTAATGGGATAACAGATGAAGTGCCTCCAAGGAAACAGGCGACATAAATCCAAAGTATTGTTATTAAATTCCAAATTTAGCCCTCGGGATCTGTGAGACATGACAGATCTGGGCTGGGAGCAATCCCAGCTGTGCGGACAGGAAGTCCCTACAAAGTCAGAAGCAGCCACAGCTCTCGGGTGCTGGAGGTATGGGAAACCCTAAAAGCCCCCAAGCCGGGCCTGTGGCGAGGCCGCTGAGGAAGCAGCCAGTCTTCTTGTCCATCCACCCTGATGGACTCTCACTGTCCCAGGCAGCCCTCCCTCTCGTCGGCTCTGAGTTTGGAAAGCATTCTCCCATCTGGCCAAACCTGTTTCCCAGCCTCTTCCACACTCCGGGAGATACGGCACTCTTCTCCCAGGACAGCCCTGCACGAACGGAGCTGGGGTCTTCTCAGGTCTAGTGCTTCTTTTAACTGGCTTCCAAAGTGACACAACTAAATCCGGGCACACTAGTGCACACCTACAATCCCAGCACCCAGGAGACTGAGGCAGGAGGATCACTGAGGCAGGAGTGAGTTTGAGGCCAGCCCCAGCTACCTGCTATGTTCAAGGCCAGCTTAATGAGTAACCACACTTCACACTCAATTGAGTAGTGGCTAAAAATCAGCACTCACCTAACATGTGCAAGGCCCTGGGTTTAAAGCCCACTATGGAAAAAAAAGGGGGGGGCTAAATAATAAGTGTTAGAGACCACAGGGAGACCAGACCCCCCTCAGGTACCCTGAGAGGACAGAAAGCTGAGCTTGCAGTGGAAAGGTTTCCTCACACAATCCCAGCAATGCCCCCCACCACCACCACCCCCACCCTACCCCCACTTTTCAGTGGTAAATTCTCCCTCAGGCATCAGAGCTTCTGTTCAGAAACCCCTCTCCCTTCCTCTTAACACAGGAAGAGTCTCCCAGATCCCTGTCCCCAAGGCCTGGGCTAAAGTACCCCACATCCCCAGCAGCAGAGAGAAACAAAATGACAAGCTGACTTCTAGTGCCCCATGCCTCTGTGGAGGATGGGAGCCTCACCCACAGCCCAGGCACAGCATGGGGCCCTGCTGGGGTCAAGAAAGGGCTGACCCTGCTGCATTGGTGGCTCTGAGTGAAAAAGTCCTAATCTCACAAGCACAGTAGCACACACCTGTACCCCCAGGAGGCTGAGACAGAAGAATGGCAAGTTCAAAATAACACACTGGGGGGCTGGGGATTTAGCTCAGTGGCATAAGTGCCTGCCTTGCAAGCAGGCAGTTGTGGGTTTGATCCCCGGTACCGATAAAAAAAAGAAAAAGACAAAAAAAAAAAAAAAAGATGAAAAATAACACACTAAAAATATCATTAGAGCAAGGTCTGTAGCTCAGTAGTAAATGTTTGCCTAGCTTGTGTGAGGCCATGGGGAAAAAATTTTTAAAGATTTTAATCAGATATGGTGCATATACCTGTGATCCCAGCATTTGGGAGGCTGAGGCAGGAGGATCAATTTAAGTCCAAGGCCTATCTGGGCAATAGAGTGAGCACAAGGCCAGCCTGATGGACTATATAGTGAGATACTGTCTCAAAAAGAAAAAAAAAAAAAAAAAAAGCAAGGGGGTTCCCAAACAGCACATAGCCAGTAGTGCCTTGCACAGGGCTGAGCCAGGTGCTCCCCTGAAGCCCCTTCGACTCTGGGCCATGCAAAACACACATCTACAACACTACAGTGCCAGAGACCTGCTGGCCCTGAGCAGCTTGGTCTGACGACTGGCCACAGAGCACCTGTGCCCGGCCCAGACTAAGGAGGTGATGCCGAAGCCCCGCCCACCCCCAGCAGCGGCGTTCAAAAGAAATACAGCCTGCAGGGAAAAGGAAAGGAGAGCTCCGCGTAAATCTTCCCTTCTTCCCAACAACGCACAACAGAAATGTAGAGGCAAATCCTGGGTGTCTATAGATCTGGACTTCTAAAAAATCCAATTTGATAGGTTGCGCCTTGCCGCCTTGCAGCGAATCCCTAGGAGCTGAAGCGGCCACGGTGGGAGGGGGAGGGGGATGGGTATCCTGTGACAGGGCTGACGGCTCCCCTCAAAACCTGGGGCCTCTGAGGAGCATGACTCAAGTCTGTCCTCCGCTCCCCAGGGAAGATCTGAGGATCCCTCTCAGAGTCACTTCCTCACCCTAGGGAAGGACAACTGAGGCCCTGAAGCGTGGTGGGGCAGAACGAAGGCTGAGCACCGGTCTGGCACCCTGCACTAGGGTCCCCACCCAAGCTTGCCTGAGAACGAGGCGGCGGAGGCCCAGCACCATGGAGCTCAGCGCTGGCCACAATCGACTGCTGGGCTCCTGACACTCTGTCCCCCAGAGAAACTGCAAAAGGCCCGGCTGGGCAGCTGCAGAAGCTGCTGGGTACACAGGAACTGCAGAGACCGCGCTGCGCTGCTCTGATGGGCAGACACCGCCAGGCCCGAGTGAACAGCCGAAAGCCACAGGCCCAGCTCCCCTAAGAGGGGCGAATGCTATAAACAGGAACCCCGCCCCCATTAGACCTTCCCGAAGAAGGATGACCTCCCCGTGCGTCTGGCACCCAGCTTTCTTCGGGCTAACACAGGGAGAGGGACTCTGACAACAAAGCCCGCAGCCCCCAAGCCTGTGCCCACAGTGCCCCCTTGTGGGAGGCTGTGGGGATCCCTTCGCCCCACCAGGGAGGCCACGCGTGGGCAGCACTGTGGTTCCTGGCCTTGGGCTATTCCCTCTGCAGTGCTCTCCTGCACCCTTAGCTCCATCAGGATCACCCACAGGGCTGCACCCTGTTTCTGTTTCAGGGCCTGAGAGCTGGCATTGCTAGCAGGTTCTCAGATGAGGCTGATGGAGCTGTACAGACCTGCGTACAATCTCTGCCTCAGACTACACACCCATAGACACTCGGCACAAATGCCCTTCAGAATTGTGCAACCTTGACCGAGTTCCTTAACACGAGCCTCAAATTCCCCTGAAAAATGGGGGTAGCCAGGCATGGTGGTGCATGCCTACAAGCCCGACACTTAGGAGGCTGAGGCAGGAGGATCAGAGTTTGAGGTTAGCCTGAGCTACACAGCAAGATTCTGTCTCAATAAAACAATAGGGCTAAATGTATCTCCGAGAGTGTAAAAGGTTAAATTCATGCTTATCTCGCTCAGTACCTAGCACATAAATGCTCTCCAATGTTTGCTAGTTGAGTCTTTTAAGTACTAGAGATTACACTAGGGGCAGCGTTATTTTTATTAGAAGGAATCGTATGACCTTTCACTTACCAGTTTCCTGGGGACAGGGACAGTATCCTAACTAGAGACACAGAATTCTGAGGCAGAATGAACCTTACAGAATCTTTAGTCAAAAATTCCCTGGGGCTAGGGATTTAGCTCAGCAGCAAAGTGCCTGCCTTGCAAGCACGCAGTCGTGAGTTCAATCTTCAGTACCAAAAAAAAAAAAAAGAAAGAAAAGAAATCCTCCACCTGGCTGCATCACCAGGGAACTTATTATTTCCAGTGCATGAGAGCCACACAGGTCAGGTCACTGCAAAAGATGGGTAGGGTTTCTTTCCAACCACATCCCACCTCCCCCTACCCCACAGTGAGTCTGCACTGTAACAGGGCCTGGGAGGCACAAGCCCAGGTCCTCTGCGCATCCAGGGCAGGGACCAGGGCCACGCTGGTGGGAGGCTGCTGCAGGGTGAGGACCTGGCTGCCCAGGCCCTGTCCTCTCCAGGGGCACTGCTTGGACGCCACCTTGTCAGCCCCTTCCTGTGCACACATTGAGCAGTCACAGCTTAAGTATTTCCCGTGCAGAGGAGGAACTCCGCTGTAACAAGGATGGTAGGCCCAGAGCTGAGCATTTAATTCTCCACTTTTTTTTTTTTTTTTTTTTTCTTGTACCAGGGGTCGGGCTCTATGACCTCACACTTGTCAGGCAGGTGATATCCTTGGCCTATCTCCAGCATTTTCTTGTACTCAGCCAAAAGTTGCACAAGTCCTTTGCTGGTCTTGTCTGCTCCCTCCAGGGACTCCCTGCATGAAGGGCCCACCAGGCCACGGACACTGGGGGGGAGGGGGGGCTCAATCTGTCTGGCTCAAGTACAGCTAAATCCGAATCCGTGGACAGTCAGCCACCAGAGCCCAGCAAAGCCCTCAGAACTGGGAGCATCTTGTGTTCACACAGCCAACCTCACACCTTTAAGAAATGGACTCCCCCCACCAGCAACATGCTGTGCAACCCTGCCCGGCACATCAGTCAAGACCCTGGATCTTGATGCAGAGGGGAGTGACTGCTGCCTGCTCCTACCCTCTCAGTCTCTTTCCCCTGTAGGAAGGCTGCTCCCACCTTGCCTCCCCACACTATTTTTTGGTCTCAAATTAGACTCCTGTTCCTGTACTTCTATTTAGATCGTGTGAGCGTTTTTGCGCTTTTTGAGACAGGGTCTCACTATAGTTAAGGCTATCCTTCAACTCTTTGTAGTCCAGGCTAGACTGGAACGCCCAACAATCCTCCTGCCTCAGCCTCACAGTGCTGAGATTATAGGCATGTACTACCATGTCTGGCTGTAGATCTTTTGTGCTGCCCCATTTGTGTGATCTCTCCCAGAAACCTCTTAGGGCCCAGCCTTCTGCTACTGATTTTGGCTCTAGTTTCCAATCACATTAATAGTATCACTGCTACTCCATGGTAAGGGACAGAAGCCAGGTCATTGGAACCCAAGTTGCTTAGCCTCAGTCTTAAGGTTAGGGACCACTTTTTTGGGGGGGATGGGTCCTGGGGCAGTGTCTTGCTGTGTAGTCCGTGGCCTTGAGCTTGCAGCAATCTTCCTGCCTTGGCCTACTATGTACTGGAATTACCAGCATGTACCACCACAACCAGCAGCAGCAGGTTACCTGCCCAGGTTGCAGAACCACCCCCACGCACCAGGGACTGGTACACAGTGTTATAGTCAGTTTACCAGGCAAAAGATTAAATACAGGTCACAAAAGTTTTAAGATTGTTTTGTAATATTCACCCAGACTCAAATGCAAGAGTGCAAGAGACCCACCCATGAAGCAGAGCTCCAAAGAAGACAGCTGAGGCTCTGGATCTTACCACAGTATCTTGCACACAAGTCCGGCTTGAGACCTAGAGCCATAGGAATTTTCTCCTTGAGTCCAGCTGAAGGCTAGCACGCAAGCCTGTATCATGCAAGTCTGTATCAAGGATCTGCACCAGGAAGGCCCAAAGGCCAGTGGTAGAGGATAGAAAGTCTGTGCCAGCAGGCTGAGTGATCTGCACTGGAGCCAGGAAGTGACACTCAAGGACCAGGACTCCCCCTAAAAGAACCACAGCCGCCCTCAATTGACAGCCAAGGACCAGACCTCCAAGTTCTAACCGGAAAACCAGCGTGACAAGCTCCTCCAGGAGAATCAACAGCACCACCTCTTTCTTCCTCTCCCTTTCTTGTTACCAACAATCCTCAGGTGGGCCTTCCATACCCAGCACCACGCTCATTCAGTTGAGCTGGGTGTCACAAGTTGCCCACCAGTTGGCAGCACACAAGCAGCAACTCAGTAAATAATTTCATTGGTTACCTAATTCTTGCTCAATATCCCCATAGCAAAGGCACCTTACCTAGCACACTGCACAAAGACAACTCACAAACCTGACATGCTATTCTATGTCCACCAGAAAGCAGGTGCGCAGTGAATGAGTGAGCTGGTGCCCGGCAATGCCGACAGCTGCTTGTACCCTCTCCTGCGCAGGCAGGCAAGACCTCTCTGCACAGATTAGAGATCACTGTTCATGTAGCTTAAAACAGGTGCTGCCTCAGCTCTGCGCACATACATGCTGTTTAAGGGCAGCCAGGGTGGAAGCAGCAGAGTTGCCCATTTAGGCACAGGCCGCCAGAAACAACTCAAAGACGGTGGTGCAAGAACAACCTCAACCTAAAAGTGGCACTCCAAATGCAGAAACATGGTCAACTGCCCGCCCCTTTTCTATAACTTAATTCTAGCTTCCTTCTCATCTCTTCAAACCTGGGTGGCACAGCACTCCTGTAGCCATGCACCAAGCCTGGATTCAGCCCCCAGCAGCACCAAAACCCCTGCTCACCCTCATTAAGCCAGCTTCCTATGCTCCCCGCAGGAAGGGAAGGATGTGCTCTCTGCAGTACACTAAGGAGTCGGCTTCACAGTCTTCACCGCGGTCTTCCCAAGCCTGCTGACAACACTGGGCCACAAGTTACTACAGGGCCCATAGTGCTCATCTCCAAGAATCCCCAAGTTCCACATCACAACTGTCCACAATTTAAAGCCCTCACTTCCTGCCACATAGTCACTTCGCACCTCAGCTTTCACACTGCTCTCCGACACTGTGTCCTGTCTCAGAAAAGCCTGACCAGGCACGCCAGAGCACAGCCTCTGGAAGCCCTACAAAGGACCAAGTGACTTCCACAAAACACACACATGGACTGGACAGCAATCCACAGAGCTGACTGGGTGCAGGCTGGAGAAGAACACAAGGACCACCAAGCAATCCTCTGACCACAACGGTCGTGACAGAGGCAGGTAGGGCATGATCACCTGGTATTTCAGGGGGCTGGAAATCCAGATCTTCATGTAAAATATGCCAAGTTTCAAAATGCCACCCAAGTCTAACAGCCATGCTGACTTCTGCTAACATCCCAACCTGATGGAAATTCTTCTCCAGAGACTGCATGAGCCCTCGCTGTGCACATGGCAAAGCCTCTGCTTCTCGGCCTCTGATGCCCACTTCCGACCCACTGGGGCTCCCCTGCTCCGCACACCAGCTGGGGCAGAGACCCCTCCCACCCTTCCCTGCACTGCACTGCTTCCCTCGCTCTGTTCCTGCTCCTGCTCTGAGTCAGGCCCCCAACAGTACCCTGCCTGTGGCCCTCCAGGGCCCTCCCCCCAGCTCAGAGGCGGCAGCACTTAAGATCCTGCCCCCACACCATCCCCAGCCAGCCACTCTGGGCACAAAACCCAAGCTCACGGGCCTAGCATTCCACGCCTGCCCCCACCAGCAGAGCGCCCCTTCTTCACCTGGTGCTAGCAAGGGAGCAGATCCCCAAGCCAGAGAACAGGGCCATAGGCCCCACAAACCTAAGAGATCCCCAAGTGCAGCAATTCTAAGCGCCCCACAGCCTGCAGGGCCACCCCACACCTCTTTCCGCCTCTGCCCTCCAGGGTATACCCGCCCACACTTTCTTTTTCTTCTAGGCTCTCTTCCTGCCTAACCAACCAGGTCTTCCTGTGGTCCATTGCTTCCTGAGACCATCCCGACATGGTTCCTAATAGCACTTCCACACCTGGCTCCCACATGGGCCTCCTAAGATCAAACCAATCAATAACCCTCAGGGAAAATGGTCCAGTGTAGCAATGAATCTTCTCCCCAGCTCAGACACCCAAGCTCCTTGACTCTTAACCCGCCCTGGTTACCCTGCAACACCCCTCAGTCCAGAGTCCCACCATGCAAATGCCCAGTGACTGATACCTCAAGTGCTCACATGGACACCTCTAACAGCCATCCTACAACCCTATGTGATGAAGAGGCACGCATAACCCTGTGAAGTCACGAGAGTCAGACAACTTATCCACCCACCAAGCACACACACACCCACCTATTCAGCAGAACATAGCGGCCCTCAAATGCCCACTCACAAAGATACCCACAGCCCACTAAATACAAACTTGTAATACAGGTGACAGATCCTGATTACTCCATGGCAAACAAAGATGTGATCCAGTCAGTGTCATCTAGCAAAGCCCTCAAAGAACTGAAGTGACAACTAAATTGGGCTCTGGGACCCCTTCCTGCTGTTAAGAGGAAAGAACACCCCCCCCCACCGCCCAAGCCTGAGTGCCTGCCGGACAGGAACACAGCCACCAAGGGAAACCTGCATGGGGGTCACACCCCAGTAAGCCGCTGCCCACAGATTCCACACAGCCAGACACAGGGAGCTTTTACAGTTTATTCATCTTCCCGAGAAAAAGGCGCGTCACCACAGACAGGCACTGCAGTCTCTACTCCTTCGGCTGTGAAGCAAGAGGGAGAAGTTTAGTCAGCAACTGCCTTGAAATCCTTTCAAGTCTTCAAGAAATTCCAAAATGAACAACATTCATGCAGAACAGACATTAGTGACCTAGGGTCGTTACATTTGTGAGACAGCATAAGCAACAGAAAACAAAAATGAAACAACAAACACATTCAAGTTAGGAATTAAATAAATTAAACATTACTAAGTTTTAAAAACAATTAAACAAAACAGTCATGTCACTGTTAGTATTTTAACAGGTTACCACTCCTCAGAGCATTTGCAAATCTACATACAAACATTATTTCACGTGATTTTTTTACACTACAGCATCATAAACCAGGGAATCTACTCATCTATGTTAAGAACTGGAATTATACCTGTTCTCCAATCTCCAGCTCACTGAATCAGTGGCAGGGAAGGGAAAGAGAGGAAAAGAAACAGTTTGTTAATGGTCCCTTTCCAAACTCCAAAATAACCTTGCAGTTAAGTGCATGCAATCAGGTACCTTCATATGACCGTTCTGTGCTTTATAACTGCACCCAGAATACTTCTCTGACACACAATCACTGAATCACCCCCTCCGGGTTATGAGCACATCTTAGCTGTGTTGTGATGTTAATGAGGTGGCAAGGCGTGCCAGCAGAGAGACCATCCCACCATCCCGGCCACTGCCGGGGTCTGGGTGACAGCCAGGCCTTGGATCCTTGGTTCCACCCAGACCTCAGGCCTCAGACTCCCCACATGCTCAAGTTTAAGCCTGCCCTAGTGGAAGAGCTCTAAAAGGGTCAGGCAACCCTTTTAAAGCTCAGTTCAATACTTTAAAAAAAAAAAACAAAAAAACACAGCCCAAAGTAGTACAAATTAATACTGAAATCAAGAAGCAGTATTTTTTTTTTTCCTGGTACCAGGAGGGACTGAACTCCTGCCAGGCAGGAGGCACTTGTGCCACTGAGCTAATCCCCAGCCCAAGAAGCAGAATTAACTGCAGTAAAAAGACTAAAATTCCTATTTAGGAGACTACTTAGGCTTAAAAGACAACTCCATTACACCTAAGAGGTAAGAATAAGCATCAATGTTAACATCAAACCAAACTGAATTTGTTGGGTGTGGTGGCGCACATCTGTAATCCCAGCACTCTGAAGGCTGAGGCAGGAGGATCCCTGTAAATTCAAGCCCAGCCTGGACTACTCAGTGGGAGATCCTGTCTCAAAAACAAACAAGACTCCAAACTGAATTAAAAGGAATATTGCTGGGCATGGTGGCTCACGCCTGTAATCCCAGCACTCGGGAGGCTGAGGCAGGAGGATGTTGCGAGCTCGAGACCAGCCTGGACTACAAAGTGAGCTCAAGGCCAGCCTGAACTGCATAGCAAGACCCCGTCTCAATAAAACAAAAAAAAAAAAAAAAAAAAAAAATGAACATTACTGGCTGCGTATGGTGGTGCAGCACCAGTAATCTCAGTACTCGAGGCTGTGGCAGAGGAACACAACTGGTTACAGAGTAGCTCTCACCAGCAGAGCAGCTCACTGCCAACCCTGTGCTCTGGACATCTCTGTGATCGGTGTCCAAGCAGGCTGGGATTCCTGCCTCGCCAGGCAAGGAGTCAGGAAAGCCAGTCAGAGGCAGTGGCCTCTGCAGCTTCAAACCCTATGGCACGGCTCAGCGTACTTCACAGGTTACACACGTAGGCTGTTCAAATGTGCAAAAATTTA
Source organism: Cavia porcellus (assembly GCF_034190915.1). Classification (NCBI taxonomy): domain Eukaryota; kingdom Metazoa; phylum Chordata; class Mammalia; order Rodentia; family Caviidae; genus Cavia; species Cavia porcellus. Next base: position 35,191,891 of record NW_026947511.1, on the reverse strand, counting down.
TCTGATGTTGGATGTTTGTTCCAGTTATCCTGAACACCACAATGAAATCATTGAGAACTATCCAAATAAACCACTTTGCATTATCTATGTGTTACACAGATGCATCTGAAATATGGTGGGCCATTCTGAGCACATGCTTGTAGGAAAAGTGCTACCAGTCTGATATAATATCCCACTAACAAAAACTTTTCTACCAAAAAAGGGGGGGGCGGGGCTAGAAAGGGCTAGGAATGTGGCTTCACAGTAGAGCACTTGTGTACCCTATATGAGGCCCTGGTTCAATTCCAAATGCAGGAGACGGGGAGGAGCAGAAAGTGGGAGTTTAGGTACATACTAAAGGAAATGGAAGTAGATGGCAAACATCAGCTTTGAGGATGCCAGCAGAAATCCAGGAACCAGTTTCTTACCACAGCTGCCCAAAACTCCACTGGTGCCCCAGCTCCAGAGGGTAGAGTGCTGCGCAGATGAGGGCCCCTCCCAGGAGCTAACACCCACGTTTCCAGAGGATGGGACTCTGGGCATGGTGTTTCCCAGGACAGCAGAAAGGGACAAGGGCTGCGGTACCCACCTGCTTCCAATGAGTCCTCACCACTCAACATGCACCTTTTAACTTCCAAACACTACATGACGAAATGTGCGCTTGGCTCATATGGTACCCTCACAACTCGGCCCTGGCATTGTAAGTGATCATACTATGGGGTGAAGTGTGTGACACTCCTCCAAAGCCAACATGCAAAAAGCATCAAAGCAATCTCAGTGAAGGCGCTGCAACCCCACACCGTGCTACAATCTCAGTACCTGCCAGACACTTCATTTCTGATGAACAGTAATCCAAGACAGTAGAGGAAAAAGGCAAAAAAGAGTTTACAGAACACTTGATTATTTGTTTTCATAACCCAGCACCTTAATTTCACCCAACTATTTATAACTAGCTAGCAAAGCAGATACAAAAGCTGCTATCATTATTAAAATCACCGGAGTCTGGGCTCACTGGAGAAACACACAACCCCAAGGTCCAGGGTGCCTCTCCAGTGGCCAGGTAAGCACGGGCCACACTGGTCCCACTGCTTTGGAAACCAGAGTCTATGATGAGAAACCAATAGCCCCAGGGAACGAGTCTGTTCCCGCTGCCTGTGCCAATCAGGAGTCAGCACCTTCCCATGAGGCACCTGAGGCGCACCACATCCCTGACCAGTGTGGCCCCCGTGCTGGTTGATCTACGCACTGACAAGGGTGGGCCAAGCTACTCTACTGGGTGTCAAGGACACTACTGTGCTAGGTGGCATCTCCAAGCACGTTACCTTCTGTAATCCAGAAGAGGGAAAGAAGAAACATTAAGAAAGGTTATTAAGAAAACACAACCGCTTCTTTCCAGAAACTAAGACCCTCCTGCATCGCCTGCGATCTGTACCTTTTTGCCAGCCCCAACATTAGCCTTCGCAGTGCCCCTGACTTTCTTCATTCTGTTCTTGCGCTCCTTCCGCTGTTTTCTTGAGGTCTTTTTCTTCTCATACAGGCCGTGCTACAGGAGACAAGAGCACATTCAGTATCTGTAACACTATGCATCATTATCCCAACTGTGTAAGTTGGGAATTATGAAATGCAGCCCAAACTTTTCCCACTTCCAAGACACCACCTGTCTGGAATCACAGCACTGAGAGGCTGTGGCAGGAGGATCTCAGCTTCCGGCCAGCCTGGGCAACTCAGAAAACTTAGTTCTAATGGTGGGGAGGGGCCTGAGAAGGTGGCCCCCTGCAAAGTCATGTTTAAGCCCACGTACCAAAAAAACACCTTCCAACTGGCTTTCTTTTAGAGGCCTTTTCCCACTTCAGTACTTCTCTAGGAGGCCACGAAACCTTTATTTACCAAGAACTCTACCTCTCTACATTCCTACTCATCTCCACTGTCTACTTTTTTTGGTTTTTCTAAACAGGGTCACACTCTGTAGCCCAAGCTGGCCCTAACTTACAATCCTCCACCTTGGTCTGCTGAGCACTGGGGTTACAAGTATGCCACCAGGCCCAGCTTCCACTGTCTACTCCTTTTTTGGGGGGGGGGAGGGGGGCCACAGAGGGTCAAACACAGGACTTTGCATTTGCCAGACAGGCACTTACGCCTCTGAGCTAAACCTCCGGCCCCCTCTACTCTTAAATCTGTAGTTCCTGGGGCCCAGCAGACGATTCCCAGGGTTTTATAAGGATCTTATGTTCAAATCCCTCCTCAGCCAGGCCTCCCCAGACCCCCAATGATGACAGTGCAGTACCTACGACACCTGTTTCCCTTACAGATGTACAGCATGACTAACCCAGTAACTTGGAGCAAAGTATGTGGGTGATGAAGGGGGCAGGACAAAGACACATCCCAGAGAGCGCCTGCCACTAAGCTACAAGCTAAGTAGCTGGCCCCGTTCACAGCTGAAATCCACTCGAGGGCTCGGTGCTCAGTACAGGACCAAAATCCTGCTGTCTGAATTCACTTTTGGTATTAAAAGACCTCAGAGATCTGGTACCAAGTTGCTGTTCCAACCTCGGCCTGTTATTTGCTCCCCAGCCCATCTCCATAAATTATATTTTACTGCCCTCCACTCAAATTCCAGTCTCAAAGTCTGAACCTCCACAATACATTAAGAGTATTTTAGGGGCTGGGGATTTAGCTCAGCAACATAAGCACCTGCCTTGCACAGGCAGTCATGAGTTGGATCCCTGGTATCGATAAAAAAAAATTTTTTAAAAATTGATAAAAAAGATTATTTTAATCCATTTGCGTTTTCAGATGTCTACGCGTTGGTCTCCTACACTCTGTGGTCTTGATCATTCTACAACACCCTCGGCACCAAGGCACTAACCCTAAGCCTGCAGTGGCTGTTGAACAAACCAAAGGTACCTACTCTTGCAAGTCTATGTTTGGGTTCATTTTTCTTTGCATAATCCAAGGAATCATAAATCATGCCAAAACCGGTTGTCTTGCCACCTCCAAAATGGGTTCTGAATCCAAACACAAAAATGACATCTGGGGTTGTCTTGTACATTTTGGCAAGTTTTTCCCGAATTTCTGTCTTAGGTACTGTTGCTTTCCCAGGGTGAAGGACGTCAATAACCTAAGAGAAGACAACAAGTTTAGTGGTAACTATAATGAAATACAAAGAATAAGTTAACCACGGCATGATGCGCCCCTCCTTACCATTTGCTTCCTCTGGAGGAGTCGGTTAGTCATGAACTTCCGGGTCCGGATGGTTACTGTGTCATTCTGAAAATGTTAGAATACTGGTCAATAAAAGGATTCAGGCTTTGCTTGGCACTACAACTTCCCACTACCTACAACTATACTAACATAACAGTCAATAGCCAGATGGCTAATTAGAATTCAGTAATACTCATAAAGCAACTCACTGGGCAAGGCAGCTCATGCCTGTAATCCCAGGACTCGGGGCTGAGGGAGGAGGTTCACTGAGTTCAGGGCCAGCCTGGGCTCCACATATCCTGAACTACATAGTGAGACTGTCTCAAAAAATAAATGAATAAATAAAGATAAAACAAGAAAAGGCAACTCCTCAGTTTCAATTCTTCAATTTTGAGACACGCTCTCACTATGTAGTTCACACTGGTCATATCTTCCTGTCCCAGCTTCCTGAAGGCTGGGATTACACACATTCATGCCCTTAAACTTTTGAAATATTCTGGGGCTGGGGATTTAGCTCAGTGGCATAATCGCCTGCCTTGCAAGCAGGCAGTCATGAGTTCGATCCCTGGCACCAATAAAAAAGAAAAAGACAAAAAAAAAAGAAAGAAATATTCAAAAGCCACCAGACATGGACAGCAAGGTTCCAACGAAGAGGAAAAGGGCAAATTCCCACCTACACTGAACACACTGCACAGTGCCAACCTCCCAGGAAATGCCTCGCACAGCACCAACAAACCATACTCCAGTTTTCTGTTCATCTGTAAATCTCTTCCCTTTCTAAATTTCAGGTATTGCTCGGGAAGTGTTTTGTTATAACTTGGCATAACTGATGCTATCTTTAGCCCACATTTATCTGGTGCCCTGTATTTGACTCAGGAGAATGGAAAATTACCTGGAGTACAATTCCAAAAGAAAAGAACAAGCTGTACTCACAACAGAAAAATAACCTGCTCAACAAAAGCAGCAGGATACAGGTGTCAACCAAAAATTAATTAAAGATTCTAGCTAAATTATTTCTAACAGGATGTTTTGTGGTTCTCGGTTTTAAAAGCTCTGTTACTTTCCAATTCGGGACCACTCGGTGGGACTCTGAAACAGCGGGATGTGTACAGGAGCAATCCTGAGCTCAGCTAATTAAATTTCAAATTTATCAATTGGCTGCTTGGATTCCTATAGTTGTTCACGAACCCACTTCATTTTCCAACATCTGCACTGCTGATACTTTAATCTGGGTAATTCTTGGGGAGGCCGGGTGCTGTCTATTTCACACCTGGTCTCCAATCACTATACACTACTACTTTGTGGTGCTGATCTAGAATGTCCCCAGACTTTGCCAACTGTTTCCTTAGGCGCAAAAATCACCTCCAACCTAGTCATGTCTGTACTCAATCAGAAATATTAACTCTCAGAACTCTGGTTATAATCCTGCACAAACCGGAAACCGGAAACGACCCATTACCTTTCTTAAAAGCCCTCAAAGGCCTTACAAGAAAACCACGTTCCTTTCTGAATTACCCAACAGCTTTTATGTACCAAGATAGATAGCCGTTTGCCAAGTTTATGTTGACCAGAAATAAATTTACCAAACTTTGGGGGGCAAAGGCTTTGTCACCAGTGACTTGCTAAAAAATGTTCTTTCATTTCAGTAGCTGAACCCGTAGATACTTAATTTTTGAAAACTAAGGATAAGCACAAAAATAGCTTCAAGGTGAGTTAAATCAAGTATCGAGCCTTTAATGATGGAGCTGAGACGCCTTTGGGCTAGCCCACCTTTTAGCGGCATCCCTTTGAGGGACCTCCGTTTCCTCAACAGGAAAGGAGAATCCATTCGGCCAAAAGTGTTCTAGTTTACAATTAGATGCGGTGCCACTCGCCACCACTCGCCCGAGGGCCGGCGGCTCCTTCTTCACCCGCGGGCTGCCGTCATCTGCAAGCTGCACATCGCAACTGGAGGCTGCAGCGGACACGCGCCTCCGAAGCTTCTCCCACCCATCCACCGCGCTGCATGAGATCGACCAGCGCGGCAATCGCTCCCAAAAGTCCCGGGCTGTGAGGCCCTGAAGCCCAAAGCCCGGCGTGTCCGATGCCACAGCGCAGCCAGCCAGCCCCAACTTTCGGCAGCGGCTCTGGGAGCCTACACGACCGACCCCCAAAAGACACAACCAGAGAAGAGCAGCCGGGCTACGGGAGGTTGTAGCTCCGACGGCGGGACTCAGGGACGAAGGATGGCTCGTATATGGGGCGGATGACCGCTCAAGTCTGCGGCGACTCACCATGATGGCAACAGATCTTCAGACAGCCAGGGAGGAAAAGAGAAACTCTCTCCCTCGGCCAATCGTATCAAAGCGCACGGAAGGACCCCGAGCGGCGCCAGCGTGGGGGCGTATCCACAGCGGGGAGGCCGACCGCGTCAATGCCTGATTGAAAATGCCCAAAACCCCGCCTCCATGACCTTTAGCCACACCCCTGAGCTGCTGGACTGGCCAATCGGGAAGCAGAATAGTTTCAGAGGCTAAATTCAGGAACCTACGTGTTCCGTTTCAGCTCAATTCCTTCGGTTGAATTTCTCCTATTCAAAATGTCTCTGAGCTGGAGGTTATATCTCGGTGGCATAAGCGCCTGCCTGGCAAGCACAGCTTCAATTCTTGGTACCAGAAAAAAAAAAATCTCTCTAGACTGAATTATAGTTAAACTGTTTTCATCCAGCTAGAGGTAGATAGGCTCGTAAGACATCTTCAATAGCTCTTACAACTAGGGAAGCGGCTGAAACTGAAAACCTTTATTGTCTCCCGTGTACCACACTGCATGTTTTTGTTTTTTGTTTTTATCGGTACCGGGCACACTGCATGTTTTGTAATGCATATGTATGTTATCTAAGATTTTTATGGTGATTGTCTGATTTAAAAGATTTTTGTTTGTTTCGCTGGGGTTTTTTTCAGACAGGTTGTCTATTTAGCCCAGGATGGCCTGAAGCCATCAGGTGGGGCATCAGGTGGGGCAGGATGTGCGATCATCCTGCCTCGGCTTTCCGAGTGCTGGGATTATAGGCATGCACCACCACACCCGGCCCTAAATAGTTTATAAACTATTTGTACTGTCCTGCATATGTTAGCCCTTAAGAAGTGCACGTCTAAAAAAATAAAAATAAAAAAAAAAAGAAGTGCACATCTAGTATTCACATGATCCAAAAATTTGTTTGGCTTAAGGAGGAACAGATACATAAAAAATATACATTTCCATGGTCTAAGGGATACCAGGAGAATCTCAAAAGTTTAGCCCAGAAGAGGATGCAGGCTCCAAGGGCTGCTTGAGCATTCCAGAATAGTAAATCAGTTCTCCTTGGGTGGGTGGTTTGTGCCCCTTACCTGCTAATTACTTTATTTTGCCATTTAACTTGATCAACTATAAGAAATAAAGTACTTAAAAAATAAAAAAATAGAAAATAAAAGAAAAAAGAAAAATACTTAGTCCTCAGCTTTTTTCTAGATGAGGAAAGAAGGATTTATGAAGGTAAATAACTTGCCCAAAGTCACACAATCTCTAAGGGTTCCACGGTGGTACTGAATCCAGGACCTCCTCCTGAGCTCTAGTGATGGGTAAATCACTCATCCCAATCTTGCTCTAGTCTTGGAGACTCCTATAGATTCTTTCCAGGTGCTTCCTGTCTTGAACAAAGAACTGCACAAAGCAAGCACAAAAGTCAGCAAGGTTTTACATTTACTAAAGGTAAGAAAAGAAACATGCTCTGCAGAGCTAGTATAGATCAATTTAAAGTAGAAAAAAAACACATGCTATGGGGCAAGAGCTGACCACTGTGATACAGGTAGCACAGCAAAAAAAAAAGAGAGAGACAGCACGGAGACCCTGAGTTCAGTGGTGCCATCTTTTGTGGCCCCAGGCTGACCAGAGTTTAGCTATCTTGAGTTGTCCAAGAAAGAATTGAAGACAGCGCTTGTGTGTGTGTGTGTCTGTGTGTCCATGTATGTTTTTTTTTTTTGAAATGGGGTCTCACTGTGCAGTTCAGATGGCCTTGAACTCATAATGTAGCCCAAGCTGGCCTCAAACTTGCAGCCACCCCCCTGCCCCAGCCTCCCCAGTGCTGGTATTACAGGCATGTGACGTGCTACCACGGCAGAAGACAGCACTTTCTGATTGGTTCCAGTGCACGGTTTGGGCACATGCCTCCTGGTACACCCACTTGGCTAGCTGTTTTCCTATACCCTAATCTGCTATGTCAGTCTCTGAACCCATAGGGATTTGGATCCACTATATGCCCAAAACAGAACCCTTCATGCTTGAGTCCCTTATATGAAATGATGTGTGATTTGCCTATAATTTATACACATCTACCCATATGCTATCATTATTATTATTATTATTATTATTATTATTATTATTTGTGACAAGCTCAGGCTGGCCACAAACCCTGGGGCTCAGGTGATTCTTATGCTTCAGCCTCTCAAATAGCTGAGATTACAAACATGTGCACCACACCTGGCTTCCACATGTCACCAGGGCCTGGGGCTCAGTAAACATTTTCCAGGTTCTTGGGGTCCTGAACAAAGAACTGGACAAGATGGATGAAAAATATAGCAAGATCTTATATTTATGAGAGATAAGAAAAGAAGTATGTTCTGCAAGCCCAGTGTGCTGGCGCACACCTGTAATCCCAGCACCCCAGAGGCTGACGCAGGAGGATCACTGCAAGTTTGAGGCCAGCCTGGGCTACAAAGTGAGCTCAAGGCCAGCATGAACTGCGTAGTGAAATCCTATCTGAAGAGGAGGAGGAGGAGGGGGAAGGGGAGGTGAAGGGGAGAGGGGGGAGGGGGGAGGGGGAGGGGGGAAGAGATGTATGCTCTGCAGAGTGAGATTGGAACACTGAGAAAGCTAACTGACCAGAGGATAATGGCAGAGGTCTTTCATATCCCGTTCCTCATATTGATGTCAAATCTAGGCTGTCCTATCAAAAACCTGCTTGGTTTAGCACCAGAAGAATTGAAAATGGCACTTTCTGATTGGTCTAGGCACAGTGTTTAGGAACTATTTGATGACCAAGTCCTGGATTTCCATGATTGACTGGTCACACCCACTTACCCAGCTAGTTGGCTACAAGGTAATCTGTCTCACACATAGGTATTTTAAATCATCTCTAGATTAACTACAGTACCCCATAGAATGTAAATGCTATGTAAGTAGTTCAATGAATAAGAAAAAGTCCAGCAAAGCTTAGTAGCATACACCTGAAATCCCAGTATATGAGAGGCTGAGGCAGGAGGATTGCTGTGAGCTAAAAACCAACCTGAATTACATAATGAGACCCTGTTTCAAAAAGACAAAACCCCCCCACCAAAAAAATGTAATTTACCTGGTCATGATGCTTCATGCTTGTAATCATAGCACTGTCTCAAGCTGAGACACAAATCACAAATTTGAGTACAATTTGGGCAGTTTTGGAAAATCCTGCCCAAATAAAAGAAGAAAGAAAGAAAAAAGATTGTGGATATAGTTCACTGCAAAGACCCTGAGTTTAACCCTCAATACTAGGTTTTAAAAAAGACTATAATCCAGGTGTGTTGGCACACACCTGTAATCCCAGCACTTGGGAGGCTGAGGCAGGAAGAACACCCTGAGTTTGAGGCCAGCCTCAAATACATAGTAAGTTCAAGGCCAGTCTAAACTACACAGTGAAACCCTGTCTGAAAAAAAAAGAAGAAAGAAAAAAAGACCTTAAATTCACCATCACCACCATCTCCACCACCATAAATAACTTTACAAACTGAGGCGCTCGTGTACAGCCGTTTTCTGCATCTTTTCCTTTTTGTTTGACTAAATAGTGGTCTTCTCTTTGCTGGGCAGGTTGATTTTAGCACCTAACTTCTCTTAAACAGTTATAGGTTCTTAATTCATAAAATACTGATATTGATAAAGATTTTGCAGGGCTAGGGATTTAGCTTAGGGGCATAAGCACCTGCCTGGCAAGCGCAAAATTGTGAGTTGGATCCCTGATACAAAAAAAATTCCACCAGATGCAATTTTTGGCTCTCCAGACATCTAAAGGTCAGGATGCAAAAGGTTGTGCCTACTTTTTTTCGCCTCCGTCTGAAGAAGGTCTTGGAGAAGTAGACCAGAAATGGGATTTTAAAACACTGTGGAGGCCTCGGTGCAGTTTCAAAGAGGTGCCGCGAGGTGGCGATGGAGAAAGAGAGAGCAAAAGCGGTGCACACAGAGCCGCTCTTGACAGACGCCCCGGAAGAGGAAGCAAACACGTGGGACGCTCTACGGTGGCCGAGGGAGACCACAATTGTCTGAAAGGGCTGCCAGCAGCAGCCGCGAGGTGCAGAGAACTTCGTTTCTGCGCTCTAGTCCTCAGGAGGGCGACGGGGCAGCCAGCACAATGGTGAAGGAGCAGTTCCGAGAGACAGATGTGGCCAAGAAAATGTAAGATGGAGTGAGAGGAGCTGAAGGGCCAGGCGGGGGAGGGTGCTGAGGCTGGGCGATGCGGGCGCAAGTATCCTGGAGTCACACCAAGAGCCCTTTTCGTTGCGGTGGTTTGTTTTGCAGTGCTGGTGGCTGAACCCAGGGCCTTCCCGTTGAGCTGCATCCCCGGCCCTTTTTTGATTTTCTGTTTTGGGGCAGGGTCTCGCTAAGTTGCCCGGGCTGGACTGGAACTTGCAGCCCACCTGCCTCAGCCTCTCAGGTGGTGGGGGTTGCAGGCGTGCGCCTCCACGCTCGACTGAGGACCCCTTTCTCTCGGCGAGTCTTTCCGCAGTAGGGGAGCGATGTGGGGCGGCCCCCGGGGCTAATTCGGGTTTTTCCAAGAAACACCTCGCACGGAGGCAGGACTTGCTGATCCGAAGGATGTTGCCAGCCCCAAATTGGCAGATGGTCTCGGAAGGGAGCAGAGAGTTGCCCCTGGCTGGAGTGAGTGTTTTACCTTTCTGCTAACGCGCATATTTATGAGTCAAGGCCACTGCTCCTGAGTGGAAAGTGAACGCATCATTATCACAGTGGGAAGTGAGGGAGGTACCGTGCGCTGTGCTCAGGTTGGGCACCAAGGATGCCGCGGGAATCCGACCTTCGCTGCCTCCTGCAATCGGAGAAGGGAGACAAGTCAACCTTGGGTGCGGTACACATAGTACAAGGGCAATCAGAGGAAGTTCTCAGGCCATTTAATAGATCCAGGCAGAACAAAGCAGGAGGCTTCAAACCAAAGGGATCATCTTGCAAGCTGTGATGAGCCTTCGATGAATTTTTGTTTTATTGTTGTTTTGGTTTGGGTTTTTTTTTTCTTTCTTTCTTTTTTTTTTTTTTTTTTGGTCTTTCTGAAACAGAGTCTTGCTATGTGGTTCAGGCTGGCTTGGGCTCACTTTGTAGCCCAGGCTGGTCTTCAATTCGCAACAATCCTCCTGCCTCAGCCTCCCAAGTGCTGGGATTACAGGAGTGCACCGCCGCACCTAGCTCTTCGAAAACTTTTTAAGCAGGGGAGAAGATGGGGTATGGTGATGCATACCCATGTGCCCAGCATTTGGAAGCCTGAGGCAGGAGGATCACCATGAGTTTTAGGCCAGCCTGGGCTACCTAGTGAATTCAAGACTGTCTCCAAAAATCTAAAATAATAAATAGAGTATCTTGATAAGATTTCTGAAAGATCTATTTTGATTCATCAGGGAAAGAATTCAGGTAGAGAGATCATGGTGACCATGGCACCAACCTGGGCATGGGATGATGGTGCCCTGCAGGAGGGTGGGACAGTCATCCACATGTGTTTGAGAGGCTTGGTGAAAAATAGAATGGATGGATAGAGAGAAAGTAAGGGAGAGATGAGATTGACAGACAGAATTCCTTTTTGGCACATTTGGCTGCTTTTGACTGGAGTAGGTTTATTGCCTTGGTGACCTTCCAAGTGGTCTCTGTAAGCACCCTGCTTCTCACACCCACCCAAGTAGCTACTGTAGATAGGGTAAAGTCTTACAAATCCAAATGATTGGACTAAAATGAAATCAGAGCTGGGTGTGTGGCACATGCTTGAAATAACAGCACTTTGGGAGGTTGAGGCAGGAAGACCACTGTGAGTTCCAAGCTAACTTGAACTACATAGTGAGACCCTGTCTCCAAACAACAAAACAGAACAAAAAAATATGCAAAACAGAGCCAGTGAAGTGGCACACACCTGTAATCCAAGCTACTCAAGAGGCTGAGGCAGAAGGATCCCAGTTTTGAGTATAGTCAGGGTAACTTTGTGAAACTCGGTCTCAAAATTTAAAAGGGTGTGGATGTAGTTCAGTGGCAAGTGTGAGATTAACCCCAGTCGTATTTTAAGAAACAGACTTAAACTATGACACCTTGAGCATAAAAAGCCTCTTGTAACAGCTGTTCATTTCACTGAAATTTAGCTTTCCTACAGAGTTCCCAGGCTGTGCATGACCCAGCCCCCGTGTGCCTTGCTGATCTCATCTTATACTGTGAGCTTTCTGTGCTCCACTGCATTGGCTGGTTCCCAGACAATCACAGTGCCACGCTTGTGCGGGCCCTAGGGCCCTGGCCCTAGTCATCCTCCCTGCCTGAAATGTCCGTCCTCCCATTCGCTTTATGGATGGCTCCCTTGAGGTTAGAATTTAGTGGAAATGCCCATTTTCCAGAGAGGCTTTCTGGCAGCCATGTAAAGTCATCTCCTTAAACTCTTACCACGTCACATTATTTTAACTGTTCTGCATCTGTTCCTTCTGCGTACCATCATCCTTCCAAGAGGAGACCTGTTCAAGGGTGCGCGTGTCCTGTAATGAAATGCAAGAGTACTTGGGTAGAGTACTTGGGTATGGATCCTCTCTGTTTAGCCCAGGTTGGCCTCAAACTGTCAGGGATCCTCCTGCCTCAGCTTCCTGAATGCTGAGATTACTGGCATATACCACTCTGTGTGGCCCTAGATTCCTGAAAATACGTGATGCAATGTAACTTGTGTGTAAATTGTTGTTCTGCTGCTTACCAAGAGAATAATAGCAAGGGGTGCGGGAAAGCTGGTGCTTCATACTTCTTCACAGGAATGCAGTTTCTCCTTAAATATGTTCCATCCATGCTAGATGGTCGGTAAGGAAGCCAGGGCTGCAGAACTGGCCATGCCTGGGTTCGTCTTTCTGTCCTGTGCTATGAGCTCCATGTGGGCAGGGATCTTCCCTGTGTGTCTGATCTGTACCCATGGCACCCAGGACACAGCAAAGATCCATTTTACTGGAAGAATGAGGAGGGACAGATACAGGGGAGAAAGTACTGGGGCTGAGTTTGCATATGCCAAGGTAGGGGTTCCTGTGAGGTATCCAGGTAGAGCTGTCTGGAGGGGATGTGTGTGCAGGGGGACAGAAGTAGCTGACTCGTCAGTAGAGATTTGACAGGCACCTGTATAAACCCGAGTAACACAGTGGCTTCGGAGGAGCAGGTAGAACGAGAAGGATCATAGCCCTAGGTAGACTAAAGATGCAGGAACCAGAGAGGGAGAAGATTTCAGTGCAGGGTCACCAGATCCAAAAGAAGGACTTCCAGATTGGGTAGAGGGAAGCTAGGCTCGTAATCCTAGCTACCGGGAGACTGAGGCAGAGAGACCTCCACAAGTTCAAGGCCAACCTGAATTACATAAGTAAGATCAAAAAGACGGTGTGGGGGGGTGGATTTCTTTTTCTTTTTTTTTTTTTTTTTGGTCTTTTTCCTTTTTATCAGTACCAGGATCGAACTCACGACTGCCTGGTTACAAGGCAGGCGCTTATGCCGCTGAGCTAAATCCCCAGCCTCGGGGAGTGGATTTCTAAAGCCACACACACAGCTGTAAGACAGGAACCTCATGTGAGATTCAGCTGTGAGCAGGTCACCTGTGGGGCCTTGGAGAGCAGCGTGCATTTGATAGGGAGAGTAGAAGCCTTGCCAGCAGGACAAGGGATGTCAGCAGAGGCGTGAGTGCGCTTCATTCCAGAGGGGCGGGGACTGGGGAGGGAGATGGAGGGACGGCATTTTTTGGTAGTGGGCTCTGATGTGCTGCCTTGTTCTCTCGCTGCAGAAGCCACATCTGTTTCGGAATGAAGTCCCCAGAGGAGATGCGCCAGCAGGCGCACATCCAGGTGGTGAGCAAGAACCTGTACAGCCAGGACAACAGCCACGCCCCGCTGCTGCATGGGGTGCTGGACCACAGGATGGTGAGCCCCGCCCCACCCCACACACAGCACAGTTCTGATGCCAGCACTGCATCCTCCCCGTGGTCCTGCTGAGTCCCTGGCCGTGCAGAGGGTGGGCTGGCCTGCCCTGTGATCTCCGTTGGTCACCACCTGTGCTTTCACCCAAAGGGTACAAGTGAGAAGGACCGACCATGTGAGACCTGCGGAAAGAACCTGGCTGACTGCCTGGGCCACTACGGCTACATTGACCTGGAGCTGCCATGTTTCCATGTGGGGTACTTCCGGGCCGTCATCGGCGTCTTACAGGTAAGCACACAGTCCTTGATTTGTAAGAAGTAGGGTTCTGACCTAGATATCATAGCGCGTTCCTATAATCCCCAGCACTCAGGAGGCTGAGGCAGGAGGAGCACCCCGAATTGAAAGCCAGCCTGGGCTACACAGCGAGTTCCAGGCCAGCCTGAACTGCATAGATGAACCAAAAAGACAAGGGGTGGTGTGCAGAAAAGGGGTGACCTTTTCCTCGTCGCTTACCCTTTGGCTCCTGCTTCCTCTTTCAAAGATGATCTGCAAAACCTGCTGCCACATCCTGTTGTCCCGGGAGGAGAGGCAGCAGTTCCTGGATCACCTGAAGCGGCCCGGCCTGACCTACCTGCAGAAGCGGGGCCTGCGGAAGAAGGTCTCGGACAAGTGCCGCAAGAAGAGCGTGTGCCACCACTGCGGGGCCTTCAACGGTGTGTCGCCCTGCGCCCGCCTTCGCCCTCCTTCCCTGGGACTCTGGGTCGGCTCTTCTCGCTTCCTGGGCCAAGGTGCCCACTCTGACCCCACTGGCTAACCTGTCCTCTCCCTCACCCACCGTCTCCCCCTGCAGGGACGGTGAAGAAGTGCGGCCTCCTGAAGATCATCCACGAGAAGTACAAGACCAACAAGAAGGTGGTGGACCCCATGGTGTCCAGCTTCCTGCAGTCCTTCGAGACGGCCATTGAGCATAACAAGGAGGTGGAGCCGCTGCTGGGGAGGGCTCAGGTGAGCGGCTGCCACCTGCTCAGCCCCAGGACCCGAGAGCGCAGCCAGGCTGTCTGCAGCCCCCTCCCGGCCACTTCATGTTGTTTAAGACACAGTCTCACTCCACTGGCTGCAAACCGGGAATCCTCCTGCCTCAGCCTCTCCAGTAGTTAGGCTTACAGCCTCAGGCCCTATTCCCTAGTGCTTTTTTAATACCAGATTTTTAATTGTACTTGTAAAGTGTTACTGTTATGTTTTGGGGCCTTTAGGGGTTGGTTTGTTTGTTTGGTCTCTTTTTTGAGACAGAGTCTCACTATGTGGTTCAGATTGGACTTGGACTCACTGTGTAAACCAGGCTGGATTCAAACTCACAAAGACCTTCCTGCCTCAGCCTCCCAAGTGCTGTTTAAGGGTGATTTTGAGTTAGGATTTCACTGTGTAGTACAGGCTGGCCTTGACCTTATCATGTAAGTAGCCCAGGCTGGCCTCCATCTTGTAGTAATCCTCCTGTCTCTGCCTCCCCAGTACTAGGGTTACAGGTGAGGGCTACCACCTCGTAGATTCTGCTATCCTCATAGCAGAATCTTCATGGTCAGTTCTGAAATCACGCCCTTTGCACTCATCATGAGAGGCCTCCATAGTTGGAACAAAGGGCCCGTGGGCTTTGGCTTTCAGTGCCCTCCCAGCACGACCTGCCGGGCACTGAGCTCTCGGGCTCTGGTGTCGAGGTGCACAGAAAGCCGTGCGTGGACTAACCCAGCATCCCCTCCTTCCCCTTCCGGTAGGAAAACTTGAACCCCTTGATAGTTCTGAACCTGTTTAAGAGGATCCCGGCTGAAGACGTGCCCCTGCTGCTCATGAACCCAGAGGCCGGGAAGCCCTCTGACCTGATTCTCACCAGGCTGCTGGTGCCGCCCTTGTGCATCCGCCCATCCGTGGTGAGCGACCTGAAGTCCGGCACCAACGAGGATGACCTGACGATGAAGCTAACCGAGATCATCTTCCTGAACGACGTGATTAAGAAGGTCGGTGCACCCTTGAGCCCCCGATCCCCCGAGCCTGACCCGCCCGGCACCTGCCCAGGTCACACTGACACGCTCCCTCCCCACCGACACGCTCCCTCCCCACCGCAGCACCGCATCTCCGGTGCCAAGACCCAGATGATCATGGAGGACTGGGACTTCCTGCAGCTGCAGTGCGCCCTCTACATCAACAGTGAGCTCTCGGGGATCCCCCTCAACATGGCGCCCAAGAAATGGACCCGCGGCTTCGTGCAGCGCCTGAAGGGGAAGCAGGGTAGGCTCCCGAGCAGCCGCTGCCTGCTCACAGCCACCGCCCTACCTCAGCCTCCCGAGTGCGGGGATTGGTGCCTAGCTTGGTGCCCTGCTGGGGGGGTGAGTGCCGGCTGTCTCTTCCCGGGGCTCCCAGACTTTACTGAGCTCACCGTTCACCCTGGGCCTAAACAGCACACAAGGTATGGGGGGGGGGGGTGTATGACACGCGGTGCTCTGGTTTAGGGCGGTTCAGAGGCAACCTCTCGGGGAAGAGAGTGGATTTCTCCGGCAGGACAGTCATCTCGCCTGACCCCAACCTCCGGATCGACGAGGTCGCCGTCCCAGTTCACGTGGCCAAAATCCTTACTTTTCCTGAGAAGGTAGGGACCGCGCAGCTGCCCAAGTCTTCATTAGAAACCCGGTCTTTTGTACTGTAGTTTGGTATTCCAAGTTACAGGGGCTAGTAAGTCCCTGGTAAACCCCTGCCGCAGTTTGGTTATGTGAGGGTCAGTCCTGCCGGTTGGTTTAGGAGCATGTATGACATTACTGTTAAAGCAACTCAGTGGTCAGCACCACTCCTAGCTCCTGGTTCACCTGCTTGATGTGAGGTATTTTTAAAACTAGAATCACTGAGCCAGAATCTAAGTATTTCAAGGCCAGTGTCCTGCATCGGAAAGGCGAGGCACCTGTCCTCGGCTCACAGGCATGAGTGGAAATGGTCTTCCTGGCCTTCTTTTCCCCTCTCTGGAAACCAGGATGACTGCAGGGCCTGAGCTATACCCCGGAGATTCCCACTTAGTGCCTTGGTAAACCAGTGCCGACTGCTCAGATGAGTTATATGCAGGTTTCAAGTTGTTTTTCTGAGAATGCTGCTCCACCAGGCAGCTGTCCAAGAAATTATAGGACAAGGCCACGGCGGGCATGGCTGCAACTTCTTCTTTCTCAATACTAAAGATTGAATCCAGGGACCCTGTGCCACTGAACTATATCCCTATCTGTTTTTAACAAAATAGTATGTTTGCGGTCCTCCTGCTTCAGCCTGTCAAGTAGCTGGGATCATAGGCATCCACCAAGGTGCTAGGCTTCCTGTCACAACTTTGTTTCTGGTTGTTTTGTTTTGTTTTGAGACAGGGTCTCCCTATGTAGTTCACACCGGCTTTGAACTTAATATGTAGCCCAGGCTGGCCGTGAACTCATTGTGATCCTCCTACTTCAGCCTCCCAAGTGCTGGGATTACAGGCATGCACCACTATGCCTGGCTACTGTCACAGCTTTTTAACCCCTTGTAAGTAATCACACATGAAATCCCCACTTCTTTCTCAGGGCCACACAGTGTGCTAGAAGCTCCCTGCATCTCAGCCCAGCCTATTCTTGTTACAAATGAGAAAACAAAGGCCAGGGAGGGGCATGGCTGGGCCTCCAGTTCAGGGAGACTGAATGTAGGCTCCCGCGTGCCAGTCTGATATTTCACTTGACAGTGTAGGCAGCAGGCTGCCAGCTGGTTCCCCTTTTTCTCCTTGAATGTCCACAGGAAGCCCAGGCATGGGTGGAACCCCTGTGATCCCAGCACTCTAGGAGGCTGAGGCAGGAGGATTGCAAGTTTAAGCCCAGCCTAGGCAAATCAGCAACTCAGCAAGACGTTGTCTCAGAAAATAAAAAAGTGCTGGAGATGTACATCAGTCTTGTGCTTCTGGGTTCAATGCCCAGTACCAGTGAATGAAAAACTGCTAAGGCCAGGATCCAATTCACTTGGCAGCTTATAAAAACCCACAAGCAGGACAGGAGATTTAGCTCAGTGGCATAAGTGCTTGCTTGGCAAGCGTAAGGTCCTGAGTTCAAGCCCCTGTGCCAAAAAAACCCATAAGCCTCTCACCGTGTTTTTCATTGTGGTCCCACAGGTGAACAAAGCCAACATCAACTTTTTAAGGAAACTGGTTCGAAATGGCCCTGAAGTTCACCCGGGGGCCAACTTCATCCAGCAGAGACACACGCAGATGAAAAGGTGCCACCTCCCCGTATAGTCAGCACGGGCTTAGTGCCCCCCGCGCTCTCAGCCGCCCGGGCAGCAAGCCGTGAGCGGAAGCGCAGCTGTGGGAAGCTCCTTTAGGAGTCCGGGGCGCCCAGGTGCAGCTTCGTGGCCAGCGCTTGCTGCCCAGCCCTCGTGGGCCCAGCTCAGACCTCAGAGCCACGCACCTGGGGCCGACAGATGACACGGGCCTGGTTTCCTTGCTCTGTTTGAGCGTAGATTACATGCAAATACTACCTGGCCCCCGAGCAGAAATTGGCTGGGTATATTCAGTGCTAAATTCTAGACTCCTAAAATTAAAATTGCCATGATGTCCTGTTTTCATCACTTTGCTATCCCACTTCTCTCACTGTTTAGTTTGAGTAAATTTTTTTTCTTTTTCTTTTTCTTTGGTACCGGGAATCAGACTCAAGACCTCAAGCTTGCCAGGCAGGCACTGTGCCACTGACCTATATTTCTGGCCTTGTTTTTGTTTTTGAGGCAGTTTCCCTATGTAGTTCAGGCTGGCCTTGAACTCAAGGCAGCCCTCCTGCCTCAGTCTCCCAGGTGCTAGGGTAATAGCTGTGTGCCAAAGACCAGCAGTAAAACAGCTTAATTTTAAATTTCCCTTAGGTGGTTCTGTCTTTTTTAAAATTTTCTTCTCACTGGGCCTGGTAGTGTACACCTATAATCCTAGCACCCAGGAGACTGAGGCAGGAGGATTTTGGTGAGTATCAGGCTAGCCTGGGCTACATAATGAACTCAAGGCCAGCCTGAACTACATAGCAAGACTGACTCAAAAAAAAAATTTTTTTTCTTCCCTTTGATTTGTTTGTTTTTGTTTTTGTGGTATTGGAGTTTGAACTTAGGGCCTTGTGCATGCTAGGCAAGCACTCTACCACTAAGCTACATCCCCAACCCTTCCCATCAGTGTTTTTAATAACAATGTAATTGGACCTAGAGGCATAGGCCAGTACGGGTCGTTTTCTGTATCCAGGTTTCCTCCACCGTCCTTGTGAGCCAGGGGTGCAGCGAGATGAGCTGGCAGCCCGGGTCCCTGGGGGAGAAGCTGGTTAATGCCTAATTCTGTGGCTCCAAGACCCCTTTGGTTCGCATTCCCACAGTTACAGATGGGGAGGTTCTTACCGTCAGCTGTGGAGTCGGCTGCCCAGGCGGCTGTGTCCCCAACACGTGGGGTAGCACATGACTGAGTACAGAGGAGTCTGGGTTCCTTGAATGCCAGTGTTGGGAAGGACCCTGCTCGGCAGGTGGGGAGCTTTGAGGAGACAGCGCCCACTTCAGGTGACCTTTCCCACTGTACCTTCAGGTTTCTGAAATATGGAAACCGGGAGAAGATGGCCCAGGAGCTCAAGTTCGGTGATATCGTGGAGAGGCACCTCATCGACGGGGACGTGGTGCTCTTCAACCGGCAGCCCTCGCTGCACAAGTTGAGCATCATGGCGCATCTGGTGGGTGTGAGGTCGCTCTTTGCTTTTGTCATCACTGTGAAGCCCAGACTGGCCTCGAACTCACAGCAATCCTCTGCTTCAGCCTCCGAGTGCTGAGATCTCAGACGTATGCTACCACACCTGGCTTATTTGTAATTTTATTTTTTATTAGCACATGTTTGCAGTACATGATGATTATATTCCTGGTGTGGAGTTGGCACATGTAGGTGACACTTCTTCATGCTTTTCACGTCCTCTTCCCCTCCTGCACTTTCGGGCATTTTCAATAGAAATGGGGCTGTTTGAAATGTTTCAAATACACACAGAAGACCAGGTATGCTGATACATGCCCATAATCTCAGCACTAGGAAGGCTGAAACAGGAAGATTGCCCTGAGTTCCAAGGCCAATCTGTTCTACACAGCGAGTTTAAGGCCAGTCTGGATAATAGAGTGAGACCCCGTCTCAAAACAAAAAAAGAAAAAGAAAAAACAGATAGGAGAGTAGTAAGAATAGAGGGCTGTATTTCTATCTTTCATATGCAAAGTGTTGGAGACTCTCCACCCCGTTTTGTTCTTCACGTTCTCCGTGACAAGCTCCCTGCCTAGTGTTCTGTGAGTCTTCCTCTGACTCCTGTGAGGAACAGTGTGTGTCACCCAGGTCCTGATCACACCTGCACACACACAGCCACTCCTCAGTGGCTGTGTTCTCCAGTCCTTATGCAGATTTGCTGAGCTCTCTCATGAGACTGGCAGAGTCAGGGTGCAATGTGTGCCCACTGCCTTCACTGGAGATGGGGCTCAGCCTGCTGCTCCCCAGCAAACCCCCCTTCCTTTTCATAATTCATGGTCGCCGTGGAAGAAGCCAGCTCCTTTGTCCTGGAGTGCAGCTCTGTCCCCCCGCCTGTGACCGTGTGTGGCATATAGGTGCCTCTCGGTTCTTTCCTCCTGCGAGCTGGAATCAGTGTGAAGAAAGGTCAGATCAGGGGCTGCTTGCTGGGGAGGAGACCCCAGGGTGCCATGTGCTCCCCTCTGTTGAGGGGGCTCCTGTGCTCCAGCCACCCCAGTTTCATTACGCCAAGGCAGAAGTTCAGATGCCACAGGTCTGTGAGGTGAACCCCAGTTCTGTACTCTCTTCCCTTTCCTATGTGTCCCCCGAAGTCTTGCAAGATGTCCTCTCTGTGCTGGGAAGCATCAGGGCTCATTGCTTGCCCAGAGCTTCGGTCTGTGCAGGAGTGCAACGTAAATGGCCACCTCCTTTCCTTTACTGTCATTTTAGAGATGAAAAGCTTGTTGCTCCCTGACTTCCAGCCAGACCGGCTTGGGTTTCTGACTTGTTTTCACTCTCTCTTTCTCTCCTTATAAACTCGGGGATTTATTTGAGCTTTGCACTTTAATCTGCCTTCTCTAGTGAAACTTTTGGTACTCAAAACTGCGACCCTGTGGCCCTTGGGAGCTGTTGACCCCAGCTCCCGCGTCTGCATCCACCTCATAGTGTAATGTTCGTGGCCTTGGTTTGCCTTAATAAAGGGTACCTTGTGTGAGCCCAGAGGTGACCCATGTGTCACCACGAAGCCCGTGAGACATGCACGGCCTTCATCGAAAGTCCAGTTGTCTGGGTAGCCGTTTTTTAAGTGGTGACACAGGGGCCTCCCGCTGTGCACTAAGTCCTGTCCCCGCTGGTTTTGGTGCCCCGCAGGCCAGGGTGAAGCCCCACCGCACCTTCCGGTTTAACGAGTGCGTCTGCACCCCCTACAATGCCGACTTTGATGGCGACGAGATGAACCTTCACCTTCCCCAGACGGAAGAAGCCAAAGCTGAGGCCCTGGTTCTCATGGGGGTAGGTAGGGCCAGGCCAGGGTGGCGCTGGGGAAGGAAGGGCAGGGTAGTGGCCTGTGTGGAAGCAGCACTGCTGACAGTGCCCGGGAGCCTGGCTGTGCTGTTCTGGAGGCCACTGGCTGCCTGGGGTGTCATGGCGGGAGCTGTTTGTTCTTCTGAGCCTTTGAACAGTCTCCTTTAGAAGTTATAGTAATAAGGTATAGTGGTCATTTGTCGTGAGTGTCTAGGGCACTCTGAACTCCGGGCAAGGTAAACACACACGCACGCCTTGTCGGGACACGGGGGGTACAGCGCTTGGAAAAGAAAGACAGGAGAGACACCTTTGCTGTCTGCACCGCGTTACACTGCACTGCACTGCACTGTACGCACAATCTTTATTTTAGGATTCATATATAGTAAACCCGATCAGTTCACAGAGCCCAGATAATTAAGTAGTGAAAAGGCATTCTTTGTGGCAAGCTACAACGTGACAGACTACAATGTTTATTCTAAAGCTATCTAAGTGAGGTAAATAATCACAACCAGTTCTCATAACCTCTCTAGCCCAGGAAGAAATTCATTAGCTCAAGAATGTTGTTAATTTGTCTGCTGTTAGTGTCACAAAGGGTGGCCAGCCACTTCCTCAAGACTTCTGCAAAACAAAGCCAGCTCACAGTATGGATTCCAGAGGGTGAGGGCTCACTAAGAACAGGCATTCCTATTCTACCTCCTTCTCGCATACCAGGGCGGCTATTGTAAATTGCAGGTTAGAGGGGGTTGGGCCTACAAAGTGACACCTCATCCCCCACAGTCATTGCAAGTGCTTTTTAGGAGAATAAGGGTATCTTCTGACCTATAATATGGATTTGTGGGATAAAATACAGTGTGTATACATGAGGACCCGCTCTGAAACAATGAGCTGGGTGTGGTGGCGCAGCCTGTAATCTCAGCACTCAGGAGGCCGAGGCAGGAGGACCAAGGTGGGTTTGAGGCAGGCTTGAGCTATATAGTGAGACCGTGGCTGAGAAAAATGCCAGTCAGATGTGGTGCTGCACACGTGTAATCCCAGCACGCTAGGAGATTAAGGCAAGATGCTCATGAGTCGGCCCAGTCTGGGCAACTCAGCAGCTTGGTAAGGCCCTGTCTCAAAAGATTCAAGAGGACCAAGGATGTGGGTCAGTGCTAGGGCCCTGGGTTCAGTCCCCAGTCCCTCCTGGCTAAAAAGGCGTAACAACACCGACCTTGCATACCAAGTGGGAGATGGTGCCCTGCTGGGGCTTTGCCAGTAACTGAAGAGCCCTTAAGCACCACTACCTTCTCCTGAACTGTTCTGAAAGGAAGCCTTCCCGAGGCCTGTTGCATGCTTCTCTGTCTTTTTAAAGGTCACACTGACAGCAATCTAATGACTCCACCATTTCTTTCACACTCAGGGAACGAGTGGCTGCTGTGAACTGCAGGGATCACTGCAATGGGGTCTTGGGGGACAAGGGCCAGGCTCTCCCTGCAGTGCCGGCTGATGCTCCCTGCTGCAGCACGGTGCTGGGAAAGAGAGCTCTGTCCTCCTGAACCTAATATCCCCAAGCAGGGACTCAGGTGTAGAGATTCAGCCTTTCTTTCTGATGCTCTGGCTTCCTACGTTCTGAACACCGAACTAAACCCAGGGCCTTTGCGTGGAACTACATCCCCAGCCCCTCTTAGAAAGTTTTTTAGAGCGGTAAGATCTATGTAAGTCATTGAGTTGCCTGGACTGGGCTTGAATTTTTGGTTCTCTTGCCTCAGCCTCCCAGAATGTTGAGGTTACAGGGGTGCACCACTGTGCCCCGCTGAACTGATATATCTCAGGCTTGTATCCCTACCTACACAACACTTGTCATGGTTTCTTTTGTTTTTGTTTCGGTTTTTGTAATACTGTAGATTGAACCCGCTGGGCTACATCTCCAGCCCTGCTTGGTACCATTTCCAGTCTAACACTAATACCTTTACTATTCTGTGCATAGTTTTAACTTGTATACATATATAGGACTTTCTTTGTTTTGTTTTTTGGGGGTGGGTTGTTTCATTGTGCAGTTCAGGCTGGGCTTAAACTCACTTTGTAGCCAGGTTGGCCTCGAACTCACAGGCTAGCAATCCTTCTGCCTCAGCCTCCCAGGTACTGGGATCACAGGCATGCACTAGCTCACCTGGTTTTTTGCTTTCTATAACAGACATGTATTACTTTTATAAGAAAAGTCATGTTTAGAATCTCACCAGGGTTCGAGCCACAGCATTCAGGACCCACAGTATGGGGCTTTTCCTGCACCCACACCCTTGGGTCAGCCCAGGACCACCTAAGGGCCCACCACAGGGCTTCCTGAGTCAGCAGGGTGAGGAGCCGGCTGCAAGTCCTGGCCCCGACACAGCTGAGTGTCAGCACCCTGGGAGGAGCTTGAGAAGTGGCTGTCACAGGGAGTGACAGCAAAGAGTTCAGAAAAGCCACAGGTGCAGCAAGACCCCCCACCCCAGCATCAGAGTGCCTGGGCTCTGAGCCACGGCAGATTTCCTCCCTCCTTCTGCCCCTCGCCACCACCACCTGGTGCTGGGGGTGGACCCCGGGGCCTCTGGTGTGCTAGGCAGGTGACATCCTCAGCCCTGCCCCACAGAATTAGAATCTGTCATTGAATCAATTGTTGTTAAAACTTAATGTCTCAACCGAGAGAAATTTAACATGATTGTGGAGATAACATGAAACTGGCTGGCTTCAGTGGAACACAGCATTTCCTATCATCCACAAGAGTAAAAAAATAGTTTGGGGAAGTACACTTACTTATAAGAATAAATGAAGTGAGTTACAGAGTCTTTCTAGAATTCCGAAACACCCCTGCTGCAATCTCCTCTGGGTGCTGCTGTGAATTTCCTGGGTCAGTTTTGCTGTGTTTTTCCTCTCCCGTGGTGTGGGCAGATGAGGGAGCTGGGAGCAGAGGCCCCGGCTCCGGCACCTCAGGCTGGCTATCTGCTCACGGTGAGTGGGAGCATCCTGCAGCCAAGCGTGGCTAATGGGCTGTGCTTCTTTTACCTTCAGACAAAAGCAAATCTCGTGACCCCGAGGAACGGGGAGCCGCTCATTGCTGCTATTCAGGATTTTCTGACAGGTAGGTCTGCGAAGCCCTCTGGAAAGCACCTCTGAGTGGTTAACAGTGGTTCTTGCTCACGGTGATACCTGTGGACCAGAAGAGCTTTGGAGTCATTTAATTCTGTGTGTTCGCTGAGTTTGCTTGTGATCCTCCTTGAAGTATTTGGCTTGAATCAGCAGGTGCTCATTGAGCTCCTACTGTGGACTGGGCTGAGGCCAGGCCCAGTGTCTGGCCCTCTGTTGGGTACAGCAGTGAATAAAATGTTCTTGCCCAGGGAGCCCAGAGTTGAATGGGAGGTGGAAGCCAGGGAGCCACTGTGTGTGGTTGTTTGTTTTGGTATCAGGAATTGAACTCCCAACCTCCCACTGCTAGGCAGACGCTGTGCCACTGAGCCCTGTATCCGGCCCTAGCTGTGTTTTAGTTCAGGCTCTTGGTGGTCATCCAGCCCGATGCTAAGGCTGAAAGCCGTGACCCTCCTGGTTTCACCCTCTCCGCTCTGTGTTGGCCGGCAACGGTCTTAGGGGCCTACCTGCTGACGCTCAAGGACACTTTCTTCGACCGAGCCAAGGCTTGCCAGATAATCGCTTCCATATTGGTGGGCAAGGATGAGAAAGTCAAAGTTCGCCTCCCCCACCCTGCCATCCTGAAGGTGTGTGCACTCGGACATGCGTCAGAGTCCATGTGGATGGTGGGGTGGAGCCAGTGTGTCTGGGTGGGGCCCGGCCCTGCGAGCAGTCTCAACCAGCCCGCCTTAACTTACCTAAAGAACTATCGAGACCAACCGCAACCCCTGATTCTCTGGCCTCCTCTGCACCTCAGCCTGTCACCCTGTGGACCGGAAAGCAGATCTTCAGCGTCATCCTCAGGCCCAGCGATGACAATCCGGTGAGAGCCAACCTGCGCACCAAGGGCAAGCAGTACTGCGGCAAGGGCGAGGACCTCTGCGTCAACGATTCCTGTGAGTGGATGAGCTGGGCTGGGGCGGGGGTCCTAGGACCGGCTGCAGAGCTAGCCAGGAATCAGCTTCACTGGGCCCCAGAAACAGGGAGCAAATCCAGGTTTCTCCAGCCTCTGGTGGGAAGTTTAACCTTCAGGAAAATGTAGCTTGTACATCCTCTCTCAGGTGTCAGTCCCCATTTATGTTGAGTGTAGAGCTCACATAGGATCCCAAACTGTGCTCTGTTTCAGAAGATACAACTACTAAATTCACAAGACTTTTTTTTTGGTACTGGAGATCAAACCCCCCCCAAGGCCTCACTTGAGATGCTAGGTGGACGCTACTGCTCCAGCCCCAGCCCCCAGTTTGCTTGGTAACATGAAGACCAGGTCTAACGGGAAGGGGATTTCGGTGCCTGTCATCTGCGTCTGTCCAAAGCAGCCCTACCCAAGCATAGTCTCCAGCAATCTCACCCAGCCACACCATTATGGTAAAAGCTCTTCACCACACCACACTAATGGGCAGGCCTTCGGGCTGCTCGAGCATGGAGAAGGATGACTCCCTGGGGCTCATGCCGAGGCACTGGATTGCAGAGAGTCTCTGAAGGTCAGGATTTCTGTTGTCCTGCATCATTTTAACTTAGGTTTATTTCTTTGGAAGTTACCTCCTGGGAGTGTAGAATGGGTACTTAGCATGCACAAAGTCCTGGGTTCAGTCTCCAGCAGCAAAAAGAACAGTCTTTGTCTGTCTGTCTGTCGGTCTGTCTCTTTCTCTCTTGACAGCATAGTCAGCAAAGACTCTGCCTCAAATAGAGATGTACTTTATGTTATTTGTGGTGCTGGGATTGAACCCAGGGCCTCACACATGCTAAGCACCCACTCCACCCACTCTAGCTTCTTGTCTAGCTTTTCTTTTCTTTCTGGATAAGAATTTCATGTTGTTGTTCTACTCATGACATCCTGTTAGTCTCCAGGACTTTAGGTGATTAGTGGCCTGCTTCACAGTTAGCAAAGCATTTTGCCATACGTGATTTCCTCTGATACTAGGAACATCCCAGAGATGACATGTAAGCCAGGCATGGTGACACATGCCTGTCATCCCAGCATGGGGAGGCGGAGGCAGGAGGATCACTGCAAGTTCAAGGCTAGCCTGGGCTACCTAGTGAGATCCTATTTCAGAAAACCAAAATTAAATAAGCTTTGTTCTTGCAGACGTCACCATCCAGAACAGCGAGCTGATGTGCGGCAGCATGGACAAAGGGACCCTGGGCTCAGGCTCCAAGAACAACATCTTCTACATCCTGCTGCGGGACTGGGGGCAGAACGAGGCCGCCGATGCCATGTCCCGGCTCGCCAGGCTGGCGCCTGTCTACCTGTGTGAGTGTCACCACCAAGCACCCCTGATTGTGGCCCCCACCCACTATCCACAGCTAAGCTCTCTGGTGTCACTGAGGAACCTAATGTGGTGCTCAGAAGCACATAGTGCCATGCTATACCACATGAGGCCATGTGACTCGAAAGGCCTGTGCTGCTGTTGCACGGCCCTCGCACCCTTTGAGTGCAGCCTAGTCACCCAAATGGACTGGAGCTGTGGTCGACCCCTCCTCTGCTTGTGCTTTGAGCATGAGACATACGTACCATGTGACTTGCACACCAGGGCGACAACTTTATTCTACTATATAAACAAGTGGCTGTTTCGCTAGGTATAAAATTCTAGATTGGAAACTATTTTTCTACAGACTGTTGAAGGTATTGCTCTACTCTGGCTTTTGAGAATTGTTAAAGTATATAGCTGTTCAACTTTTGTGTTGGAACTGTTATTCCCCCCTGCCGGCATGCAGGATCCTCTCTCCTTGCTCTTATTCTGAAAGTTCATAGTAAGTACACTCCCTGCAGGTCTTTTGTTCATTGCCTTCTGCACTGGCTAAGCTTTTGCCCTGCAGGCTGGGCAGTGAAGTCAGGGCCTGCTGCCTGCTAACTGCGCCCTCTACAGGTGAGCTGCACCACTCACTAAGTGCCTTTACTGTGCAGCACTGGGTCCAGGAGTTCTGGACACCTGTGTGTATTATTCCTTCGCTGATCTCTGCCTTGGTTTTCACCTCTTTCTGTTTTGGAACTTCCTTAATTGCATCTTAGAGCTCCTGGATACCCTGTTACTTTCTTGTCTTTACCTACTTTGTTGTCTTGTTTTGGTACTGTTGTTTGGTTTTGATTTTGGTTTTTGCTCAGCTGATCTCAAACTTACTACAGGCCCCTGGCGGGCCTCAGAAGAACTCTGATTCTTCTGCTTCTGCCTCCCAGATGCTAGGATTACAGGCAAGTGGTCCACATTTCTTTAGGTTTATTTTGGGGGGAGGTGTTGCTTTTTGTCTAGGTTCATTTTTATCTTAACATTTTCATAGTTTAAAATTTTTTTATGATATATTTAGGCACACATATCTTTTTTTCTTATTTGCACGTAGGTGGGAGTTTTTTCCTCTGTCCTACTGGTTGGTTAGTTTTGGGCTTTTGCATTCTGCCTTGTTCTATTGTTTAGACGTGTCTTCTCTGGTTCCTCTGAGAGAATACTCAGTTTCACCATGGTTGCTACCTGAATTTCCCATATCCTTTCATTTTCCTTTCTCAGCGTGCTTGTTGTCTTCTGTCTGTCATGTTAAAATCTTTCCTGATGGGTCCCTGGCCATCTGGTCGTGTTTTAGGCACCAGGTAATGAAATGTCAATGTCCAGTGCCACCACCTGTGCCACCGTGCCTGGCTGTTTATTTCTTACAGTACTTAATTAATTAATTTATTTATTTATTTATTTTTTTTTTTGTCTTTTTCATTTTTATTGGTACCGGGGATTGAACTCACGACCGCCTCCTTGCAAGGCAGGTACTTATGCCGCTGAGCTAAATCCCCAGCCCCTAGTACTTAATTTATTAATCAAACTATCATAGGCAAGTGTGTGTAGGAGAGAAACAGGAGGTGCGGGGCTTGGTACCATGCACTTGCAGGCATGCATGGAGACCTCGGACCGTGCGGGACCTGTCCCCACAGGTGGGCGTGCTGATGGCACAGGTGTGTGCTCCCTCTCATAGCTTTCCTGAGTAGCACTCATGCCCCTTCTGCCCCGTGTGCCGTTCTTCACAGCTAACCGAGGCTTCTCGATTGGGATTGGGGATGTCACCCCTGGCCAGGGCCTGCTGAAGGCCAAGTACGAGCTCCTGAATGCCGGCTACAAGAAGTGCGACGAGTACATCGAGGCTCTGAACACGGGCAGGCTTCAGCAGCAGCCCGGCTGTACCGCCGAGGAGACATTGGAGGTGAGGCCAGCCCTCCCTTCCGGACCGCCACAGCCACGCCTAGCAGGAGCTTCATGGGGAGCTGTAGGATTGGGCCACAAGCCCTGGAAAAAGGTAGCAGAGGAGCAGGATACTCAGGGCAGTGGCTCTGCGTGCATTGCAGTCTCGCTGTGCAGTCATGTGTGAACAAGGCCAGGTCTGTGGTTAGGTCATCACTTCTGGCTTCTAAGTCGTCTGTTTACATGGCCACATGTGCTGCTCTTATTCTGACCTACTCCTGGCCCTTTGTGGCCCCAGTGCTTCTGCCTTCCCTGTGCTCAGCACTCTTTAATAGAAACTGCAGCACAGCTCTGAGCAAACAGTCTTTTTGGATTTGTGAAACATGGTCTCACTTCGATAGGATCTGCTAGTAGTTCAGGCTGGCCTCAACCTTGCAGTGCTCCTCCTGCTTCAGCCTCTTGAGAGCTGGGATTACAGGTGTGTGCCACTGTGCCTCATTTGGGTGGTACTTAAAGAGGCTGGAGCCAAGTGTGGTTATACAGGACTCAAAGCCCAGCACTTCTCGGGACGCTAAAGCAGGGAGATCGCAATAAGTTCATGGCCAACCTGGCGTAGCGAGACCTTGTCACAAAAAGCCAAAGAAAAAACTAGAGAGAGAAAGACGGGAACACAAGGAGAGGGAAAAGTCATGTCTGATAGTTGCATCCCCAGCCCACCACCCTTCACATTTGGAACCAGCTTAACTGAAGGCACCCCCAGTGTGGATCATAGTCACTGCCACCCCCAAGAGACTGACATGCACTTGGGCAGCAGCTGGGCAATCTGGAGTACCCGACTGGGGGTCTCTTCTGCCCTCTCCTACACCTGTGGCTCTGAGACTTACCAAAGTGAGAATGGGTGGCTGCTTAAGCAGTAGGAAGCTTCCTAATGAGCTGAGTGGCTGGAGGCATGAGAAACCAGAATCGTGGGAGATCACTGTTAGCTCAACCATGATCTCACTGAGTCTTAGTAAAAGGGCGAAGTGGGTGTGGCTTATGAGAACCTAGCTAGAAAATGTCACAAGGCCTCGGGAGGGCCAGTGGTTGGATTTGGGGACAGGATCTTGCTACACAGTTCAGGCTGGCCTGGAACTCACCACAGTCCTCCTGCCTCAGCCCCCCGAGTGCTGAGATTTCAGACATATGTCAGGAGTGGTTTTTAACAGAGCTGTGCATCCTAACTGATTCAGTGTGGTAAGCTGGGTGAGAGTGGTTATAGGTGTATACACATGTGGACCCAAGTGGTCCCCTGGGTCACCTCGGCACATGGTCAGCTGATGCAAATTCAAGTTGTGCTTGGCAAGAAAAAGAAAATGTAAAAAAGACAAGTTGCATTAGTGACTGGAGCAATCCCTCTAACCAGCAGCTCTGCACACAGTACCATGTGCAGCCTCCTCTGGGGACTGTAACTAATTTTCAGTTTTTGTGACTTTAAAACTTCTTGCTCTACAAACCAGTTCCAGAACTTTGTAGAAGACGGGGATTTGTCTAAACAAGGGGGTTTTAGTCCTTAATTTAAGGCTTGAAAACATTACAGATTGGAAATCTGACGTCTTGCTTTTGAGCCTCTGTGACCTGCAGAGCCAGTGAGCACAACCCTAAAGCATTTCTCCCTCCCCCAGGCCCTGATCCTGAAGGAGCTGTCAGTGATCCGAGACCACGCGGGCAGTGCCTGCCTCCGAGAGCTGGACAAGAGCAACAGCCCCCTCACCATGGCACTGTGCGGCTCTAAAGGTGCGAGGCCCCTGCGCGTGGGCTGTGAGAGTCGCAGCTTCACACAGGCTGGGAGCCATGGAAAGGGGCTCCTCAATTCTTTGCTTTTTAGGAAGCTTAACTGCTATGGAGGAATAACGTGGGTGGATTTATGGGTTTGAGGGATTCGTTAGCAGTCTTGATCTTAGAAGGAATCTAGGGATGTCTTAGAAATGTGTTTAGTCCTCTGGCAAATTAACTTCTTAGGTACCCAGCCCCGAGTTTCATAGTGCTGCATTCAAGTGAGAGCCTCCAGCCTCCTGCCTCTTGTGGGGTTTTGAGGGATAAAGTCCAGTCTATAACTTTGTTGCTTTTTACTCTGTTCTGCTTCTGTTCCTCGTACCTGGTATCTACCCTACACTTTCCTATTCCTCTGTCTTTTTGGCACTTAGGGTGTTTTTTGTTAGTTTTGTCTTAGTATTTTTGTTTTGTTTTGCCATGTATTCCAGGCTGGCCTTGAACTCAATAATAGTCTAGGCTCACCCTGAACTTGTGATCCTCCTGCCTCAGCCTCCCAAGTACAGGCATTACACGCATGTCACACCATGCCTGGCTCCATTCCTCCATCTTTGCATCTTGCTCTTCTGCCCACTTTGAAGTCCCCCTCCCAGCCCTCCTTTGTGTCCAAACTGTAAATCCTCAGAAGGCCAACTTGATGGCCGCTGCTTTCTTCGTGACTCAGCTGGTCATGTGTGGTGGCACACACCTAGAATCACAGATACTCAAGGCTGAGGCAGGAGGATCCCAACCCTAAGCCTGCACGACAATTTATGGATACTTGGTCTCAAGATTAAATTTTCAAAGAATTTAGAACTGTAGTGCAGTAATAGAAAAACTTGCCCATCATGTGCAATGCCCTGGTACATCTGCAGTACAGCAGATAGGGAGAGGGAGACTCACCTGGCTTCCCCTCAACCCGGTCCTGCTCCTGGGCCAACTGCCCTCACTGTCCTCCCCTTGAGTGACAGCTCCCCATCCTGTCCCTCTCTGTCCTTCACCGCACCGGGGCCAGGAGCTCGTGGAGCATGGGCCTTGCTGAGCCTCTCCCCGTGTCAGCCCTTGAGTCTGCATGCATGGAGCAGACAGCTACAATCCGGACCTCTCCCCAGGTTCCTTCATTAACATATCACAGATGATTGCCTGCGTGGGACAGCAGGCCATCAGTGGCTCCCGAGTGCCAGATGGCTTTGAAAACAGGTCCTTGCCGCATTTTGAAAAACACTCGAAGGTAAGCAGGAGTGGATCAGGGGAGTTTTAAAGTCCTATTTATCCAAACAATCCTCTGAGGATAAAGACCAGTCCAGACCCACAGCTCTGCACCGTTTCGTGTGCTTTTTCATTAGGTAGATTTCACAGTCACAGGGTCTGTCCATTAAAGTGTAGAGTACGATCACCAGTGCATTCAAAGTGTCATGTGCCCTGCACTACAGGCCACTTTTAGGACCTTTCCAGTGTCACAGAATGTAACCCTACAAACATCAGCAGCAGAGGGTTGGGTTCGAGAGGCAGACAGGTATGCCCCTGAGAGTCATTTCCCAGGGAACCGGGTGGGCTGCCCTCAGGCCCTGCACTGCCCCTGTTTTCTTTTTTTTTTTTTTTTTTTGTCTTTTTCCTTTTTATCAGTACCAGGGATCGAACTCACGACTGCCTGCTTGCAAGGCAGGTGCTTACGCCGCTGAGCTAAACCCCCAGCCCCACTGCCCCTGTTTTCACATGCCAGCCCAAGCTTAGGTTTCCTCCTCTGGGCCACTGACCTGCCCCTGGCACCAGTGCCATCCTGCTGGAACCTGGTGATCCTGCCCCCAATGAAGCCGATCTGTCCGAGTCACATCTCCTTTAGGTAGGGCCATAGTACTTACTGTCTCATGAGAACACGTTGCCTGACTATTTATAGGCTAAAGGTGGGGCATTTTCTAATTTGTATGGGTTTTTTAAATTTATTTTTGGTACCGAGAATCAAACTCAGGACCTCTTGTTTGGCAGGCAGTCGCTATGCCACTGAGCTATATTCCCAGCCCTATATGAGTTTTAAAAACGTAGACCTTGGCAAGAGATTTAGCTCAGCAGTGTAAGCACCTGCCTGGCAAGTACAAGGTCATGAGTTCGATCTCTGGTACCAAAGGGAAAAAAGAATCATGGGCCTTGAGCCTTCTTTTTTTGTTTGATTTTTCTTTTATTCCCTCCCTAGCTCCCAGCTGCCAAAGGCTTTGTGGCCAACAGTTTTTATTCTGGTTTAACACCAACCGAGTTTTTCTTCCACACCATGGCTGGACGGGAAGGCCTGGTGGACACCGCCGTGAAGACAGCGGAGACCGGGTACATGCAGGTAACAGAAGAGGCCTGGCACCAGGCAGACAGGGCGTGGAGCTTCGGCTGCTCAGTATGTACA
This sequence comes from Cavia porcellus, assembly GCF_034190915.1. Taxonomy (NCBI): domain Eukaryota; kingdom Metazoa; phylum Chordata; class Mammalia; order Rodentia; family Caviidae; genus Cavia; species Cavia porcellus. Next base: position 35,159,500 of record NW_026947511.1, on the reverse strand, counting down.
GGCTTTGCACAGTGAGCTCCACCTTACCTTCTCTCAAGGGGAGAGTTTTAATTAGGTATTCAGCATCATTGTGTGTTCCTCGAGTGACCAAGGTCAGGCTGGAGTCACACAGCCTAAAGCTGCACTAAAGAGGGGCGTGTGCCATAGAGTGTCCAAGACGAGGCCACGGAACCTCTCCACACCTGAGTCCCAGTATGTGGAGAGGGAGTGACAGCACACATCCTCTAGTTGGCAGGAGTATTCCAGTGCCCACCTGACAACTCTTTACGTCATTCAGTATTGAGACATTCATTGGCTTCACCAACAACATTAGAGAGGAAGCTGCTTCATCTTGGTGACAGACTGGGGCAAGGGACAAAGTGGGGGATTTTTGTTTCTTGAGAATTTTGGAAGGATTTTTGGAAATAGGGTCTTGCTGTAAAGTTCACATGTGGCTGCCTTGTGCTCACTACATAATAGGCAATACTGGCCTTGAGCTCACAGCAGTGCTCCTGGCTCAGCCTCCCAAATGCCAGGGTTACAGGCATGTGCCACTTCACCCAGCCTGTACTTGAGTTTTATTCCTTGCCAGAAACATGCCCCCAGTGATCGAGGACTGAACACTATCCCTTCTGTGTTCTTCATGAGGCCACAGCAAGGCTTTCTTTTCAGTCTCCAATGATTCCATCTTCCCTCCATGATTCCCTGTGTACTTGTGTGGTGAGTTTTTTTTTTTTCTTGTGCCAGGCATGCAACCAGAGCTGCCACTGAGCTGCAGCCAGCCACCGTCTTTCATGTTTTTAACTCCTTCCAGTGCCTTGTGTCCTTCCATCCCCTCTGTGGAAGCTTGGCCCTTGTCATAAGGAGACCAGGATTGCAGAGCCAGAGACTGGCATGGCCAGCACACAGGAAGGAAGAGGGGATGGAAATGGAGTCACAGACACTGGTCCCCAGGCCTCTCTTGTGGCCCTTTGGGCACTGGCGGATGCTCATAATCAGCTTCTGGTGGAAACCCCTCCAGTTTGTTGTGCTGCTGCTTTCCGAGCCTCAGCAGCCTCTGAGATGCTCCCGAGGTGAAGGGCTTCTGGCTTTGGTTTTTGTCCTTATCTTTTCTGAAGTAGACAGCGTGACTGCAGAGCAGCGTGATAACCTAGAGCAGGTCCACCTGGCAAGGCGGGATTGTGGTTTAGTTGCCCCGAGGAGGATTTCAGGTTGCCTGAGTGGCCAGATGCTGCTGTCCACAGGCTCCTCCCGCCTGAGGACGTGGGTGTCGCCTGCTGGTGTGATCCCTGTTCTGTCTTCTTGCCCCTTCGCTGAAAGGGGCTGCTTCTGGCCCTCTGTAATTCATATCGACGTCTGCAGGAGTCCTGGCTTAAATTGTTTTGAAAACATAAAACATGGCCTTAGTTCATCTGTCAGGCAGAAGAGTTGGGGAACAGTGCAGTTCACACTGCACGAATTCCAGGTGTGGGCACTGAGCTTGGAGCGCGTTTCCAGTCTCCCTGCCCGAGCTGGGCCGGTGCTCCCCGTGGTGGTGTTCTCAGGGTCTGGAGGCATTTAAAGGGATTCTCAATAATGCATTTACGTGATCGAAGTCCGGGGGATTGAACACACAGCCTTTCACTTAGCCACAGCCTTAGACTTTAGCCCTTTTCTCAGTTTTTGTGTTTTGAGAAAGGATCCTGCTAAGTCCCTGTGTTGCCCAGGCTGGTTTGGAGCTAAAATCCTCTGCCTCAGCCTCTCAGAGCCCTTTGTATCATAACCTTGGTGGGGGTGTGGCCCAGCGGTAGAGCTTCGTCTGCACAGGTCCTCAGGTCGAACCCTAGGTGGGCAAAGAATTGAAAGTGCTTGCACCCCTGTACTCCGAGTTGTGTGTGTCACCCTCTGTGGGTGGGCTGCAGTAATGTGGCTGTGCTCTCTCTTCCTTCAGAGACGGCTTGTCAAGTCCCTCGAAGACCTCTGTTCCCAGTACGACCTTACGGTCCGCAGCTCCACCGGCGACATCATCCAGTTCATTTACGGGGGAGACGGTTTAGACCCTGCGGCCATGGAGGGGAAGGATGAGCCTCTGGAGTTCAAGAGGGTTCTGGACAACATCAGAGTAAGATGCTGCAGGCTTTTTAAAGTCGTGTGGCCATTTGGAACATGAGCTTCATTCTCTAGGCACCTCCACCTAAGCAGGAATTAATATTTTTCTCCTTGTGTTATTCTACATAATTTTCAGTATTCAAAGGAAAAAAAAATTTTTTTTTTTTTTTTTTGGTCTTTTTCATTTTTATCGGTACCGGGGATCAAACTCACGAGGTACTTATGCCGCTGAGCTAAATCCCCAGCCCCCAAAAGTATTTATTTGCAAGTCTAGTGTCGGCAAGAATCAAATGCTAGTTGTAAGGCTTTTGTTTCTGTCTGTGTCTAGTGGCACACCACAGACCAATTTGTAAGTCCTGGCACAGAGAGCAGGCTCATTTCACACCTTCACCTGGGAGTTTAAATTGGAACAACCCCCAAGGGGTGGTTTGACAGCACTGATCTGGATTAACATGCGTGAGCCTTTTGACCCAGCAGTCCCACATACGGAAGTTCCCCCCTGAATGTGCCGGAAGTGCTTTTCCGTGGTGCTGGCAGTGGAGAAGCCATCTGCAGTGACCTGGCCTCACAGTAGGAAGATATGCAGCCAGTGAAGGTGCAAGGACTTTCAGCAGCTTGAGGGGCGTGAAAGCGATTTCACTTCTGAAATGTCTGAGTTTGCTGCTGTTGTTTAACAGTGTACGTTTTTAAGTCAATCTGGGCTGGGGTAGATGTCAGAAAATAATGGAACAGCATCCTCCAAAGGAGGAAGTCTTTGCACAAGACAGAGGGAGCATCAGTTTATCTGGTTTTCACCTTCATGTGGAAAGTAGGCATAAGCCGATGTGAGGGTACATTCCTATAATCCCAGCACTAAGGAGGCTGAGGCAGGAGGATCACTGCGAGTTCAAGGCCAGCCTGAAGCACGTAGCAGGACCCTGTCTCAGAGATCGAGGCAGGCAGAGAAGGTGGGAAGTTTGTGGGGAGAAAAATGACAGGCTGCTCAAAGCCCGAGTGGGTAAGCTGGGAGATCCGTAGGACCTTCTCTCCTGTGTGCCACCCCTCCTGCCCACCCCACACCCTGAGCCGTTCCTTTCCGTCCTCAGGCCGTGTACCCGTGTCCCAGTGAGCCTGCCCTCAGCAAAAACGAGCTGGCCCTGAGCACTGAGGCCATCATGAAGAAGAACGAGTTCCTGTGCTGCCAGGACAGTTTCCTGCAGGTATGCACTGCCCTGCCGCCCACCCGTGGGCGCCAGGGGCCTGTGTGCCGAGCACCGCAGCTGCATCTGATGAGTTTTGTTGGGTTTTGGTTGTTGGGGTCTTTTGTTGTGCTGGGGGGTTTTCATGGTTGCAGTGCTGAGGATTGAGCCCAGGGCCTTGGCGCCCTGCCCTGAGGTACACCCAGCCCTGGTAGTGGCTGCTTTTTAACTAACACACAACTGTTCCCATATTAAGAGGCTCAAAATGGTCCACACAGAGCCTCACTGGTGAGCACCAAGACCACACCCCCTGTCTGTCTGTCGCAAATGAGCTGTGAGAAAACTGGCTTCTGAGCCTGTTCGGGGTCAGCGGCCCCTGCCCGCTTCCTACCCCGGGGCCATTCCTTCCTCAGCCACCCCAGGGTGTGTCTTAAATCACTCTTTCCTGACTGCTGCAGTCCACCCCTCTATCAAGCCTTCCTCATTCTTCCTGTTGCCGTGATAGCCTCTTAGGGATTTTCTCACTGGCTGTTTGGGGTTTGTCAATGTGCGAAGTCCTTCACACTCTGGGCTGCGGTTCAGATCAAAGATGAAGGGATGGAGTGGTCAGTTCATGGCTGCCTTCGTGCGGTGATTATAATTCCAGTGCAGCAGAGGAGCAGGCTGGAAAGAGCTTCTCTCTGGGTAACACAGTGAAACTCAAGGGAGAGTGTTTGTGCTAAGGGAGTCCTTGCCTCCCCCTCCATCTCCATCCGTCTCTGTGTCTCTGTCTCTTGTGTGGATTCGAACAAGGAGGAAAGAGCCTCTTCCAGGTGTGCTGGGTCACCTCCAGGCTGTGGCTGGCCTGAGTACCTTTGGTTTTTTCCCTTCAGTTTTCGTCTTTTTTTTTCCTCTCCCTCTTTTTTTTTTTTTTTTTTTTTTTTTTTTTTTTTTTTTTTGTCTTTTTCCTTTTTATCGGTACCAGGGATCGAACTCACGACTGCCTGCTTGCAAGGCAGGCACTTATGCTGCTGAGCTAAATCCCCAGCCCCTCTCCCTCTTTTTAATAAATTAAATTGCAGTTTGGTTTTTCTGCAGGCTGATGTTTAATTATTTTTCTCTTTGCCCTCGAAGAATTTTTGTGTGTGTGTTTTTTTGAGACAGGGTCTCGCTATACAGTTCAGGCTGGCCTTGAGCTCACTTTGTAGCCCATGCTGGCCTGGAACTCATAAGGATCTTCCTGCCTCAGCTTCCTGAGTGTTGGGATTACAGGCATGAGCTACCACTCCCAGCTTAAGTAAATAATTGATTGCTTTTTTTTTTTTGCTTGGTACTGGGGATTGAACTCCTGACCTCAAGCTTGCCAGGCAGGTACTTATACCACTAAGCTAAACCCCAGGCTGCCCGGAAAGACTTTAACTGAGATGGGCTATGAGAAGTACAGAGAGGTGCTGTGCTAGCATGGTGTGAGGGCCAAGCGTAGAGAGTACCTGGGGGGCTGCAGGACTTTGCTGGCCTCAGAGGCAGCACATTTTGGTTCCGGTTCTGGTTCTGGCTTGCACAGGCTGCGCTTCATGCTGCTTCCTTTCTTGCTGGTAACCCCCTGACAGGCAGTTTCTGTTTACTGAGGCTGGCTTGTCCGCACCGTGTGTCACCACGTGGCAGACCTGGGATGAAGGAGACTCACCGCCTGTCCCTGCCCTCCAGTCCCTGTCTCTGGTGGGCTCAGGTGGGTGTCAGATCCAGTGGCCAGGGCAGCCCTGTCTCAGTTGTCAAATGTTCTCCAGCCCCCCCTAAACCAGAGCTGAGGGCCAGAGGCAGCCCGAGTGGCCCAGGGCCTGGCCCGGGCTGCCACTGTTCCGAGCACGCATGGCCTGAGTGTGAGAGTCACAGCTGAGTAATTCATCGGGCTCCGGTCTGGGCTCCTTATAGGATGGTGAGTTGTTGACTTAACCCAATTATTAGTACCATCCTTCAGCTTTTCTTCCCACCAGATCGGCTTTTGTCTTTTTTAACCAAACTTCCAGGATCTCTGTCCTAACCTCTGTGTAAGAAAAGTCATTTTTCCCTTGTCCATGTGGTAATGCCAGAAGTAATCCCCAGTGCCCGCCAGACCATAGTTTGGTGTCTGCCTTTTCGTGGCTGGGGTCAGAGCTCCTCCCAAATGACTGCCTCTGAGCTGCGAGCTTACCTGTTTCCCCGTGCTAACAGGTGAGGCAGCTTTCAACACCTGGACATCAGATGGCAGCCGTCGGGGCATAGGGCCCAGCCATGGCCAGACAGGTGGCAGGGGCAGCGGCAGTAGTGGGGAAGAGGCCCTTCCTTCCACTGAGCAGTAGAGCAGGGACAGTGAGAACCGTCCAGGGACGTCCTCCCCCACCTCTATAATAACCAGTACTATCGGCAAATGGAGCCTCGGATTCCTGATTAATGGGTCTGGAGAATTTCCTTCGAAAGCAGTCTCTTGAGAATGTAAAGTTCTTGCAAATTCATGAAAGTTCTTTCTTAGATGAAAGCCCTTCCACATGTCCCTACACTTCCCTAGTGGGAAGAAAGAGTTGGCCAGCACAGGCGGTCAAGAGAAAGCCCTTGGCCACTTGGGCTCCTGGAGACAGAGATGACATCACAGAAATCCCTACCCTGGCAGCAGACTTTGGGAAATGCATTGGTCTCCTTCAGTGAGGGGTCACCTGCACTGTGTTTCTCATGAGGAGGCCTCACAAGCCAGGCGGCACCGGGCTAGCACAGCCTATGAACTAAGGATCCAGTGTTTAAACAGAAGAACATAGCCAGCCAGCCCTGATGATCCACACTCAGAGCCCCAGGAATTCATGCAGGAAGATCACTCAAGCCCAGGAATTCAAGTCTAGTCTGGGCAACATAAACCAGAACTTAAAAAGAAAAAAAAAAAAATAAGGTTCTAGTGTATGCTCTCAGAAAAGAGAATAACTAGAAATTTCAGGATAGCCTGTAGGGAAATACAGAGGTTTGTTTTTGCAAGGTTAAAATAGATGGAGGCTACAGAGCCACATGTCTGCTGGGAGAATGGTGTCCAGGAGCCATGGCGGAGTTTGGGCTGTGTATGGCAAGGGACCATGGAGCTGGGGACAGGTGGGATCATGAGACAGAGGCCGGGGCCAGCAGGACATGGTCTCTGAAACAGTTTGTTTTCTTGAAATGCGTGTGATGTCTCCAGACCTATGCTTCCTCGATGTGTTTACCTCAGGCATCATAGCTGCAGTGCACTGGTATTTGGTGCATATATATATATTTATGATTGTTAACTGTTTCTCTTGGATTATTCTCTTTACAAGGATGTAGTGATCTTCTTTGTCTCTCTTAATCAGTCTTGGCTTGAAATTCACTTTGCCTGCAAATAGAATAGCTCCCCCTGCTTTTTTCTGGGTTCCTGTCTATCACCTGGAATACTGTTTTCCATTCTCTTTCAGTCTGTGAATTTCTTTTTTAATTAAGTGTAATTCTTGTGTGCAGCATATTGTTGGATCTTGCTCCTTGATCCAGTCTGCCAGTGTGTTCCTTTTGATTGGTGACTTGAGACCATTAACATTGATGGTTGTAACTGATATGTATTGACTTGTGCTTGTAGTGTTATTTTTCTGTTGTGGGCTCCTCCTCCCCCCATTTAATTGTTTGCCTTACCTGGTAGATTCCTCCTTTTGGGGTTCATGGAGCTGTAGTCTTTGTTATCTCTTTCTAGATGTCCCTCCGAACATGCCAGAGTGCTGGTCTGGTGGTCATGAATTTCCTCAAATGTTCTTTATTGAAGAAGTATCTTATTTCTCCATCAATTTTGAAAGATAGGTTTGCAGGGCACATCAGTTTGGGTTGGAAGTTGTTTTCCTTTAGGGCTTGAAAAACCTCACTCAGAGCTCTCCCTGACTTGGCAGGTTTGTGCTGAGAAGTCAGCTGTGATTCTGATGGGCTTTCCTTTTCCTTTATAGGATTTGTTTCTTTTCCCTAACAACTTTTTTTTTTTTTTTTAATCGGTACCGGGGATCGAACTCACGACCGCCTGCTTGCAAGGCAGGTGCTTATGCCGCTGAGCTAAATCCCCAGCCCCGCCTAACAACTTTTAATACTTTATTCTGGTGTGGAATTTCTGGAATTGTGACTATGATATGCCTGGCTACAGATTTTTTGATCATGGCTAATTTGAGTTCTGTATGCTTTGCTTATCGTTCTTTTTCCCTGCCAGGGAAGTTTCACTGTAGCGTCAGGAGAAACTCTAGACGCAAAAAGTGCAAATAATCCAGCTGGGCCTGCCATGTGCAGAACAAGGAGGGCAGGGAACCAGTGCCCCATTCCCTGTGGGGAGGTGGGCTGCGAGCAGCAAGGCCTGAGAGTGGTTAGAGTAGAGGCCAAGGACACCTGGCTGGGGAGTCTGTGTCCAGGCACGTGTGGGATGGTGACCCTTGGAAAGCCTGTAGTAGAACAAGTGTCCACACAGTATTTTGTTAAACCTTAGAAAATGAATCACATCATCCAGGTTACTGAGAAATAACTGACATTTGCTCTGTCATCCTTCAGGAAATAAAAAAGTTCATTAAGGGGGTTTCTGAGAAGATCAAGAAAACCAGAGACAAATACGGCATCAATGATAACGGCACGACAGAGGTAGCGGCCTTCCTAGACGTGGGAGGACTCGGGTGCTGGTGGTGCCTCTGGCCCTAACTGTGCATCTGGCTTCTGTGCTTCCAGCCCCGAGTGCTGTACCAGCTGGACCGGATCACACCCACCCAGCTAGAGAAGTTCCTGGAGACCTGCAGGGACAAGTACATGAGGTAGGGGTCCCTCCTGCATGTCCCATGGGCACAGAACCACCCCAGGGTGTGCCTTGCCACTTCTCCTGTAAGAGTTCTGGGGGTCATGAGGCCGAATGCACCACAATGGGGAAATAATTGTAGAGAAGCGTCCCGTGCGTCTTCTGGCATGACTGCTGGCCTGTCACTCACATGTGCTGCCAGCCTCCCTGTGACATCACACTAGTGTATGCCAGGCGTCTCCTCTGGCACGGGCACAGCCTGGCCTATTGCCCCTTCTTTCCTGGCCCCAGTAGCAGCCCTGTATCTTCAGTAACCCAGAGCCTGTCACCAGCACCTTTGCCCGGCTTCTCTCCGTCACATCACCTGCTCTTCCCACCTTTCCTTCCAGGGCGCAGATGGAGCCGGGTTCTGCTGTGGGTGCCCTGTGCGCACAGAGCATTGGCGAGCCGGGCACCCAGATGACCCTGAAGACCTTCCACTTCGCGGGCGTGGCCTCCATGAACATCACCCTGGGTGTGCCCCGCATCAAGGAGATCATCAACGCCTCCAAGGCCATCAGGTGGCCGGCTCCCTGCTGGGCTGTGTGGGAAGCAGTGACCCTCAGGTCCCATCCATACCTGTGGTGCTATGAGGGGCAGGCGGTGTCTCACACTCGGGGCCACAGTTGCAGTACTGGCCATGTTTATTTTAAAATGCCATTTAAAGAAGATGAGGCAGCTGGGCCTAATGCCATACACCTATAGTCCTGCTGGCCTGAGGCTGAGGCAAGAGGGTATATCTGAGTTCAGGGCCAGACTGGGATACCTAGGCCCTATCTCCAAAAAGAAAGAGGAGGGTGACAAAGTCAGATTAGGACAAAATGGAAGCAGTAGAGTTTTATGGCTACAAATCATGTGAAAGAACGTGTTACAAATGGCTAGAAAAATCAGAGTGCTGTCCGGAGAGTTCATCTCTTTGATGTCATTGTTCCTGACCTCACCAAGCCTGACTGCGTGTCATTCTGTGACCTCCCGGCTGATTTCATGGTAGGATTTGTGGGTGATCTGCCTGCAGTGACAAAAGGATGCTTTCTGCTGTGATGCGCATCTAACAAACGGTAACCAGTATATTAAAGGAAAAGTAGCTATGCCTGGTTCTAGATCAGCAGCAGTGGCATCCAGCATGGCAGGAGGTCTGGCTGGTCACATCAGCCCCAGAAGCACGTGTCCAGAGTAGAGAGGACCAGCTGACCACCAGGGTCAGGGGTAGGAGGTGTACAGGACAGAGATGGAGGAAGTTGACCCACTTGACGGGGAACAGAACAGAAAGAACTGCTTCTCAGGAGCAGAGAGGAGAGCTGGGGAGGCCTTGTCAGGGAGGATTTTCTGCAGCTGCTCCCAAGATAGTGCAGCTGAATGAGAGCAAAGGAACCTTTGCCGCAAGGCTGCCGCCTAACTGCAAGTAATCACATGCTGATCACAGTTGGCACTTAGGGTTAGCAGAGCAGTGCTGGGCAGGTGGCCCCTCCTTGTGCCCTAAGCCTGTCTCCTCCTCGCAGCACTCCAATTATCACGGCCCAGCTGGACAAGGATGACGACGCCGATTATGCTCGCCTGGTGAAAGGCAGGATTGAGAAAACCCTCCTCGGGGAGGTAAGAAATCCTTTTGGGGAGGGTGACGGCGATGAGCAAGCCAGGGCCAGCACCAGAGCAAGGGATCAGGGCTGGCTGACATTCCACTCCGGGACCGCAGATCTCAGAGTACATTGAAGAAGTGTTCCTCCCCGACGACTGCTTCATCCTGGTCAAGCTGTCCCTAGAGCGTATCCGGCTTCTGCGCCTGGAAGTGAGTCGCCTACACTTGTTAAACCTAGAACAGGCACTGACAGTCTGGGGTGGGGACAGAGCTTCACGTTGGTTTTAAAACCTATAGACCACAGTGCCCAGTCACCACAGTGCCCGGTCACCATGACATAGTGTTGTGATCACAGGTCTCAGAGATAGCAGCCAAGTGACTGTCAGCCTTTCTCAGGCACATGGGAGCTAAGGGACCCCGATTCTAGGTCCTCAGCCTCCTTGGCACTGCCTGCAGGGCTGTGTATTGCCCTATAATGAGCAGGAATTTTCACTGGAGCAGAGGCTTATTCTTGGGGTGAAAGCAGTGTATGTTGATGACTACTGGAGATCCCCACACTGTCCACACAGAATACCGTGGACAGGCGTGGTATTAAAATTGCACATTGTGGGTGATGTGGGGTAAAATGATGAAAAGGCTTGTTAGAGGGCCGATAACCAAGAGAACGGGTGGAGCCACATGTCAGGGGCGCCCCACAACTAGTGGGTAACACAGCTGCTCGCAGGTGAACGCCGAGTCGGTGCGCTACTCCATCTGCACCTCCAAGCTGCGCGTGAAGCCCGGCGATGTGGCCGTGCATGGCGAGGCTGTGGTGTGCGTCACCCCCCGTGAGAGCAGCAAGAGCTCCATGTACTACGTGCTGCAGTTCCTGAAAGAGGAGCTCCCCAAGGTGAGTGGGGAGGGCAGACACGGTCACCAGGAGGGGACCACACACCTCCCTGGGATCAGTCAGGGTCTCCTTTGCTCCTCTTTTTCTGTCTCGTGTGTGTGTGTGTGTGTGTGTGTGTGTGTGTGTGTGTGTGTGTGCGCGCGTGTGTGTGTGTGTTGAGACATGGTCTCGCTACGTGGTCCAGGTAGGCCTTCACCTCACAGTGGTCTTCCTGCCTCAGCCTCCTGAGTGCTGGGATTATAGGCGTGCTCCACCGTGCCTGGCAGGTTTTTCCTTCGTGACACTGCCATGCCATTGGCATCCTTTCTGTCCACTTATGAAACTGTATGCTTCCCTCCCTGCTGCCCAGCAGCACATAGGCCCCCTGCAGTCCAGCATGGCACTGGTAAACCCTGCTGGGAGTGGGGCTAGTGGAGGTCTCTAACCAGCACCCCAGGTATTCAGTCCTACAGCACAGTGGTTCTGAGCTCTTAGGTTGTGAGTCTTGGGTGTCTTTGTCTCGGGTGCAGGTGGTGGTGCAGGGCATCCCTGAGGTGTCCAGAGCCGTCATCCACATCGATGAGCAGAGTGGGAAGGAGAAGTACAAACTGCTGGTGGAGGGCGACAACCTGCGGGCGGTCATGGCCACCCATGGCGTGAAAGGCACCCGGACAAGCTCCAACAATACCTATGAGGTATCGCACAGCCGTTCTGCCATCTGCAGGCTGGCTCCTCTGCTCACTGCCACAGCCCAGGCCTCCCTACAATCTCAGGAAACAGCCAAGTTCGCTTGGAACTTACTGGGCTGAGGAGGCAGCAGGCGGAAGTCACCCCCACATCCAGGATGGCTACCGCACTCACCCCGGTCTTCTGCAGGTGGAGAAAACTCTGGGCATCGAGGCAGCCCGGACGACCATCATCAATGAGATCCAGTACACGATGGTCAACCACGGCATGAGCATCGACCGCAGGCACGTGATGCTGTTGTCCGACCTCATGACCTACAAGGTGCGTGGGGTGCATCGCCCAGCTGCCTGGGCCTCCCCAGAACTCCTTTCAGCAGAACACTGTTTCAGGGCAAGAGGGAAATAAGATGTCGCCGTTAACCACAAGCGAGGTCTGTCAGGGCAGGTGCTCAGGTAACATCCCAGCCTGAGAACTGTGGGCAGAGAGTTGAGCTGGATATGGGGTTTTGTGTGGGATCCCAAGTTTCTTTTTTTTTTTTTTTTTTTTTTGTCTTTTTCATTTTTATCGGTACCGGGGATCAAACTCACTACCGCCTGCTTGCAAGGCAGGTACTTATGCCGCTGAGCTAAATCCCCAGCCCCTGGGACCCCAAGTTTCACCCGGTAGCAAAGCCAGCTGTAATCCCAGCACTCTGAGGCTGATGCAGGAGGATTTGTCAGAAGTTTAAGGCCAGTCTAACTCCATAGTGAGGCTTTGTGTCCAAAAAAAAACCCCTCTGAATGGAAGTCACTAAAGTGAATTAACTTCCTGCTTGAAGTTTTTCAGTTTTGTGTTTAAGCTGGGCATAGTGGCATACCCCTGTAATCCTAGCCCTGTAGAAGGCTGAGTGGGAGGATCCCAAGTTCAAACCCAGCCTGGGCAATTTAGCAACTGATTGAGACTTTGTGGCAAAATTTAAAAGGGAAGGGAATTTTGCTCCTTGCAAAGGCTCTGGGTTCAGTTCCCAGCACTGCCAAACAGACAAAAATTCTCTGTTTGATTCTTTGAGCTATCATAGAAATAAGTACTCTTGTTTTTAACAAGTGAGATTCTCTGTGCTTTGCTACACAGCATTTGGAAGGTGCGTAACTGGTGCCCCTAACTGTGTCCCCTGGTGCAGGGTGAAGTCCTGGGCATCACCAGGTTCGGCCTGGCCAAGATGAAGGAGAGCGTGCTGATGTTGGCCTCCTTCGAGAAGACAGCTGACCACCTCTTTGACGCAGCCTACTTCGGGCAGAAGGACTCCGTGTGTGGTAGGTTTTCTAGGTTTTCTCTGGGAGCCTCGCCAGAGGTGTCTGTTGTTCACAGCTGAGGCCGAGGCTGGGACTTCTTAGAGGCTGAGCAGATGAAGCAGCAGACTCTTTCTTTTTAAGAATAGGCCAGGACATAGCTCAGCTGCACAAGCTCCTGCCTAGTAAGCACAAGATCTTGGTTTTGATTCCAGTACCAAAAAGAATAAAACCACAGCCGGGTGTAGTGTTGCACACCTTGATCCCAGCACTCAGGAGGCTGAGACAAAAGGTTCACTTTGAGTTCCCAGCCAGCCTGGGCTACAAAGTGAGTTCAAGGTTGGCCCGAACTATATAGCAGTATCCTGTCCCAAAAAACCAAACAAAACAAAAAATCTTTGCTACTTGGAAGCTAGTGTGGCCCAGCCTGGACAACTTAGCCAAACCCTGTCTCAGAATTTAAAAAGGGCTGAGAATGGAGCTGAGCAGTTGAATGGCCCTGACCTTGCTACCAAGCACCCCCAAAAAGAAGTCACAGGTCATAGAACTGAAACCTAGCAGTCCAGCCTCCTAAACCTGCAGAAGCAGCTATGTCCCCTCCTCCTGCTGTGTGACAGGCTGCTCTGCCGGTCCGGACACATGGAAATCTTTTTCCCCCTCAAGGTTGGCGTTGGCCCTATTGACCCTGCACCCTCTGTGTGACCCAAAGGTGGCACGGCCACCCATACAGTGGCAGGGTGTCTCACTGTCCCGTCTTTCAGAAGAAGGAGCAGCATGTCCTCTGTGATGCTCAGCCCTGCACTGGGCACCATATATGCAGGATCCCCTCATCAGAGCCACCACAGGGAGGTGACATCCAGCCCCTCTCAGCAAGGAAATCCCTGCCACCAGAGAGGAGTGCAGGAGGTGCTGTCGTCACCGGGTGGGGACTAAGCTCTGGGCTCTGTTCCCAACTTTCTGTCTCCAGCAAGACCCTGCAGGATGGCAGCTGGTGAAGAATAGTAGGGCTCAGAAGTTTATCCCCAGCAGGGATCCCAGGCCAGAGCTCTGCTTCCCAGCAGCCATTTTCTGTTGCATCACCTCTGCTTGTTTGGATTTGCGAAGTAGGGACCAGTCAGGTAGGACCTCGAGGAGGACTGATTTGAATGCCAGCGGCAGCGATTCCCCCAATGCAAATCCTTTCCTTTCATGAGGCGCATGGGCAGAGCTGTGTACGTGGTGCTTCCCTAGAGTGTGCAGGCCCTGGATTTGACCCCCAGCAGTTTAGAATAGTGAAAAGTAAACACAGACTAGGAGTGGAGGGAGGGGGTACCTTTTCTTTTTCTTTTGAGACAAGGTCTTGCTAAATGCCCCAGGCTGTCCTTGAACTCGGGATCATCCTGACCAGGCCTCCCCACACAGCTGGGTTTGCAGATGTGCAGCTCCATGCCCACTCTGCATGACAACTCCTGAAAAAGGGAGGTGGGGACTGGGAGCACAGCTCAGTGCTGCGTATCACCTGTCGTCCTCAGGGCCCAGAGTTCAGTTCCCAGCACCACTATGTAAAAGGTGAAAAGAAAAATCAGACACTGGAGTTGGACCCAAAGGAGGTGCAGGGACGGTGGGAGGGCCAAGACCCCAACAAAAGGAAGAGCAAGTTGGTGTGTTGGCACACGCCTGTAGGTCCAGCAGGAGGACCACAAAGTCAAGTCCTGCCTGGGCAGTGACTGAGCAAAACCCTGTCACAAAACAAAAAGGGGCGGGGGTGTAGCTCAGCACACAGGCCCTGGACTCAGTTCCTAGTACCAGAGAAATAAAAGCTAGGCATGGCAGCGCGTTAATCCCAGCACTCAGGAGGCTGAGGCAGGAGGATTACCTTGAGTTTGAGGCCAGCCTGGGCTGCATTGTGAACTCAAGTCTGCCTAAACTACAGAGTGAGACCCTATAAGGGGGAAGAAAAAAAGAACAACCCTGCCTGAAAATAGGCTGTGGGGCCAGGGATTTAGCTCAGCAGCATAAGTACCTGCCCGGCAAGCACAAGGTCATGAGTTGGATCCCTGGTACGACCCAAAGAAAAAAAGAAAGAAAAGAAATAGGGCTAGGGATTTAGCTCAGTGGCTAAGTGCCTGTCTGGCAAGCACAAGGTCATGAGTTCAATCCTTAGTACCAAAAAAAAAATCCGAAAATAGGCTGTGACCTGATACCCGCTCCTGATAGCAGGAAGCTAGGCCTGTGCTGCAGCCCTGCGGTCCCCCCGCCTGCTGCTCCCCCTGCTACCAGTCAGTCCCTTCCGGCGCCGCATGGCCACCCACCACCCATCTTCTCCTTTTCTTAGTCCTCAGCACACCGTGAGCCACTGCTAGCTAGCGTTCACCTCGTGGTGGCTCTCTGCGTGGCACTTTGGCTCTCGGGCCTCGGGAGCACAGAATATAGCAGGCCCTCCCTCTCCTGCCTGATTCAGAGAGCAGGCGCCTCTTAAAGCTGAGTAGAGCCCTGAGAGGCTGCCTGCTGCAGTTCCCAAGGCCAGCCGGCCCCAGCAGAGTGCTGGACTGCATGCGAACAGGCGCCGTCCTCCCCACCTGTCCAGCCACATACAGCCCAGTTCTAGGAGGGAAGGCAAGCGCTGCGCCCAGATCAGCCAGTTCTGTGCGGCAGAACCCTCAAGCGTGACACTCTCTCACCCCATCCTTGTCGTTGCAGGGGTATCCGAGTGCATCATCATGGGGATCCCCATGAACATCGGAACTGGGCTCTTCAAGCTGCTGCACAAGGCCAACAGGGACCCCAACCCTCCACGGAGACCTCTGGTCTTCGACACAAATGAGTTCCACATCCCCCTGGTCACATAGTCCCACTCCACTCCTGTGATGTAGGCAGCTGGCGCCAAAACCCCGAGGCCCAGCCTGCGCGGGTGACCCCAGGCGGCCCCTGACATCCCTGGGAGCGGCTTCTCCTTGGGCTGGGACATGTGTCCTCGCTGCCTGTGCCATGTGACTTGGGAGCCTGGGCGTCTGGCTGTTCATCACCTGTCTGTGGGGCTCAGCACCTTCTGGGACTTGGGATGAGGTCCCCGTGGCCTCACCACCCCCCTCTGTCAGTCACAGCCACCCTGCCGTACGCGAGGCCTGAGCCCTTTGGGGGCCGGGACCCTATCCAAGTTCCCCAACCCTCGCTCCTTGTGTAAATATCATCAGTTATTTATTTGTTCCACTTGAGGATTTGGAGGTTTTGTTGTTTTGTTTCACTTTGGAATCCAAGAAGCCAGAGAAGCCAAGAAAGCCAATGTGGAGGTGGCTGAGAAACTGCCGTGTGGAATCTGTCACTGAGCTGCAATGCTCGGGTGTGAGGCCCAGCTGCCCCATGGCCTCATCTCCCTGTCACCCCACAGGAGCTGTCTGACAAAGGCCAAGCCCATCCTCCTGGCCTGGAGCAGCCTGCTGCGGTGGAGACACAGTGGAGGGAATCTGGCATGGACCTGGTCCAGACCCAGCACCAGCCTTCACACCCTGCTGAGGGGTCTGCTTATCTGCTACCAGAGTTCACAGGGCTGGCGGCCTGCAGGGTCCCCCAGAGGAGGGGGGGGACACAGCTGGTCCAGTGAGGCAGGAGGGCTTGGCAGGCAGCAGCTGGGTGGGGGGACCCACTGGCCTTCACAGGCTCCCGAAAGAGCCAAGCTCAGGCTGGGAGGAAGAAGAGCCAGGTATCCTGGAAAGCCAGCAACTAATCCTCACCGCAGTTCTATCTGCGGCTCAGCACCAGAAGGGGTGAAGGCGGCCGCTTTGGCCAGGGAGAATGTGTTCTCTATGCCGAATTTGTTGATGGGCTTGGCAGGGCCAGGGAGAAGAGTGGCAGTGACTTCAGCTCTCTGCCCTGTGAGGAGCATCCTGTGGGGCCGCCCAGCCCTGCCTACCTGCTCAAATAGGTGCCCTGATTCTGGCTCTTCTTTTGCCCTGGGGTGAGATAACCGGGACTCCTGGCTTGGCCCTGCCCAGAGCTCTTTGCATATCAGGAGTCTACTTTGCGATGACACAGCTGGTCTGTTGTGGTCTTGACCAGCGCTGCCGAGGCTGGACATGGTACCGTACACCTGCAATGCCAGCACTCCAGAGGCCGAGGCAGGAGGATCACTTGAGTTCAAAGCCAGTCTGCACTGCAAAGCAAGACCCTGCCTCAAAACCAAGATAATGTGCTGTGTGGCCCTGCATCCTGCTTGCAGCCATCCCAGGCTGATCTGAGACCTTGGGTCTGTGGTGTAGAAAACGTCATTCTCCTTTGTTTTCTCCTTGTTGAACGAAGCTAGCTTGTAGCAGTTAACAGACATGCAGGACTCCAGCGAGGGTGCTATGTACTGCTCCCGTGACCTGAGAGAGCCACAGAGGGGACCACACACATGCATGCGCACGTGTAGCAGCCTTCCCAGATCTGGCCTGCGACGGAAGCCGTGGACCTAGAGAGACCCAGGAGCACTGGGGCTTAGGCCACGCAGGAAGGGAGGACGCCCAGCTCAGTGCACTGCATCAGTGGCACTCAGCGGCCACAGGCCCCCACAGTCACCTGTCCCTCCAGTGCTGCTGGCAGCAGGACTGCTGCTGCGTCACGTACACTGGAGCATGGGTATGCCATGTCTGTGAGGAGGGGTTACGGGTCAGTCTGGGCCCCATGAGGATGAGCCGGCTTGGGACAACATGGCTCCATACAGGAGTCTGGCCCCGGGGAGATGCCATCTGCTCAGCCCTGGCCTTGGGTTTTCTGCCAGGACAGGCTAGGACCTGATCCTAAGAGTGAGCTGAGCCGGGCATGGTGACCCATGCCCTTGGGAGGCTGAGGCAGGATCACTAGTTCAGGCCAGTCTGAACAATTTAGCAACATAGAGAGACCATGTCTCAAAAATAAGGGCTAAGAATGTAGCTTAGTGCAGAGACCCTGGGTTCAATCTCCAGTACTGAAGAAAAACCAAACCAAGCTAGTTCTCAATGACAGGGTTTATTTGTTTGTTTAAATTTTATTTTGAAGGTAATAAAAATACAACAGAACAAGACAACAAAGCCAATTGAGAGACATCACAGTGAAATCAGTACAGACCTTCACAGCAGGATACTGAGATAGTAGTAATAGGTATCATACTATATCTTGTTATCTTCACAATAGTTGTCCATTCAACCAGGTATTGCGAAATCAAACCAAAAACATTATAAAACCAATTGAAAGAGAATATTGAGTACAGCAAAATAATGGTAACAAACCAAAACAGAGAAAACATTTGCCTCCAAACAGAAGCTAGAAGGAAACCCCCGTTTGCTGTATTGCACATGGTCATCCTCCCGAAAGATGCTCAGACTTCTGTCCCCAGTTGCTAAAGCAGGGTGGGGGCTGGGATGTTTGATTCTCAGCGCACACCCTGGTAGGCTCATAAGAGACCCTGACTGGTTCTGGCGCCCGCTGGAGGCGCTTACCTGGTTGAGACGGGTTTCACTGTGTAGTTTGGGGTGGCCTTGAACTTGCTACATAGCCCAGTCTGGCCTCAAACCCGTGATCCTCTTGCCTCAGCCTCCCAAATACTAGGATTACAGGCGTAAGCCAACCTAGCTTGACAACAGGGTCTATTGTGTGTGTTCACATTGGCTCAGGCGGGTTGAGCCCGCCACTAGGTAATGATACCCCTTCTTGAAGGTCCGCGGTCTCTTGGCAGAGCTCCACTCCCACCAGAAAATGGGGAAACATATTAGTGTGAAACCACAGTGACATTGTCCCCATGGTTGCGAAGCTGGGCAACTGCCTTGTGTGAGTGCACCAGCTCCTGATGAAGCAAGTTCCCCTGCCACAGCCTCGTTGTGTGCTGGGCAGCCCCACCCCCACTGTGACTTGGACGGTGAGAAATACTCCCAGGGGCAGTGAATGGCATCCCTGGCACTGGGTGTCACTGAGCCAGAACCAGGAGCCCAAGTTTAGCTGTCTTTTTCCTCATAAAATAAATTCAATAAAACTGGCTCAGTCCAGTCAGCTGTGAATGTACCCGTAAGGAATATGGAGCCATCATGGTGGCACACATCAATCTTGGCACTCTAGAGGGCTGAGGCACAACAATCACAAGTTCAAGCCTAGCCTGGGTATATTAGCAGTTTGACAAGAATAAAATACCTGGGCATAGTGCCACATGCCTGTAATTGCACCACTCGGGAGACTGAGGGAGGAGGATCACTGAGCTACATCGTGAGACCTAGTCCCCAAACCAAAAGAATAAAATAAAAATTTTATTTATTTAGGGACTGGGGATCAAACTCATGACCTTGTACTTGCCAGGCAGGCACTTACACCGCTGAGCTAAATTCCCAGCACTTTTTTTTTTTTTTTTTTTTTTGTCTTTGAGACAGGATCTTGCTATGTGGTTCAGGTTGGCCTTGGTCTCACTTTGTAGCCCAGGCTGGCCTCAAACTAGTTGATCCTCTTGCCTCAGCCTCCCAAGTGTTAGAATTGCATACATGCTACCATGCCCAGGTACAAAATTAAAAATTTAAATAAAAATTTCCAAAAGGGCTGGAGATGAGCTAAGTGCAGGGGTCCTGGGTTCAAAATCCAAAAATTTTCAGGAGGGATGGAAGAAAAGGTTCCAGGTGAGATTGGCTGAGGTACGTCCCACACGCTGGTCACGCTGCAGCCACCGGCCCTGGCTTGGCTCCTCAGCTGCCCCACAGGCTGGGTGGTCCTGGCTTCCAGCCTGTCCTGATCTCATTTCTTTGGGCATGGATTCCAGAGGCTGTGCCCTGAGCACACAGAGCAATAACCCCAGCACCCCTGCAGGTGAATGCATGGATGCCTACACCTGACAGTGCTTGCTGAGCCTCTGCACTGTGCCCAAGGTTGCATAGTCCCTGCAGGAGTGAAGTTCACCACGTGCTCAGGGGCATCTCGGGGACAATATGGTAACCGGCTGGCCTCAAACTCATGGGGACCTTCTGCCTCAGTCTCACGAGGGCTGGGAGTACAAGTATGTGGCACTTTGCTCCATCTATAACATTTTAAATTGGCCAATAAAGTCAACATGATCTCATTTTTCAGTTATGGGTGGTAGGATCAGAAGAGTTCAGATGGACAGGTGACATACAGGTGTTAATGTGGTTCTTTCTTTTTTTTTGGTCTCTTTCCTTTTTTATCGGTACCGGGGATTGAACTCACGACTGCCTGCTTGCAAGGCAGGCACTTATGCCGCTGAGCTAAATCCCCAGCCTAATGTGGTTCTTTCACTTTGCTGTATAACAGGCTGCCCCGGGAGCTGGAACTTGACTGTCTTTCCATCGAGGAACTGGTCATGAGGCTGCCTGTGGGGTCAGACGCGGGCGGCGGAAGGATGGAGCTAGGAGTGACTTCCTTTCCTCCACCTCGAACTTCTCTAAGTTTCTTTCTTCTGAAAGTCCTGCCAGTTCTTTTGTAAATCAGTGCTGGGCATTGTGCTGCAGGCCAGCATTCGGGAGGCTGCGGCAGGAAGATCACTATGAGTTCAAGTCCAGCCTGAACAACATAGAGAACCCGTGTCTGAAAAAGAAAAAGCTTCCACCCAACATGTAGGAGGGGTCCTACCACAGTAGTTGAGGAGTGACATTCTCCTCGGGTGCAAGGGACTCGGGTGCAAGGTGGTTTCCATTGGGTCCAACCAGGTGACCACAAAGTACAATTGGCACAGCCCTTGAGTTGTTTTTGGGTTTTTGTTTTGTGTTTTTTGTTTTTGTTTGGTGGACGGGATATCAGGAATCAAGGTCAGAGCCTTGCACTTGCCCGGCAGGTGCTTATGCTGCTGAGCAATACCACCAGCCCAAACCTTGATTTGTTTTGTTTGTTTGGTTGGGTTTTTCTGGGTTTTTTGTTTTGTGTATGTGCTGGGGATCAAACTCGTGACCTCCTACTTGCCAGATAGGTGCTTGTGCCACTAAGCTAAATCCCCAGCCCTAGCCCTTGGTTTTTTAAATGTGCATTTATTTTGTGTATTTGTTTGTTTGTTTTGAGACAGGGCCTCACTATGCAGCCCAGGCTTGTGGCCTGGACCTCACTATGCAGCCTGGACCTTGTGGCCTGTCTCAGCCTCCCCAAAGCTAGGATTACAGGCATGCACCACCATGCCCAGCAGGACCTGATTCTTCTTCTTCCTCCTCCTCCTCCTCCTCCTCTTCTTCTTCTTCCTCTTCTTCCTCTTCCTCTTCTTCTTTTTGGCTTGACAAAGATGACACTCGGGGTGGGGGGAGACACTCGGGGTGGGGGGAGAGACCAGGGGCCTTGATGGAAAAATGGAAGGGGCTGAGACCCTCACCCCCTACAAGCGGCCTTCTCTCTCCCTTCTTTCAGTGTTATCCCTCAAGTGTGCGGTATAAGTGTTATATATGGACACATATAAAACACTGCCATTTAAATCAGCAGTAGCAAGCAGTTCACAGTGTTCTCAAGCTGATGAAAAATGTGACTGTCAAATACTCATTCAAGCTGGTCACGGTGACACACACCTATAATCTTACCACCGAAGAGGCTGAGGCAGGAAGATCATCACCAGTTGAAGGACAGCCTGAACTACATGGTGAGACCCTTTCTCAAAAAACATAAATATATTGACCAGGTTGGGAGTCGAGCGTGTGACTCAGTGGACAGCACATGCTTACCATGTAAGAGGCCCTGGGTTCCAGGATACCAGGGGTCCAACCCAGAGCCTTTGCACTGAGTCACACCCTCAGCCCTTTTTAATTTTTATTTTGAAGCAACTGTCTAAATCAGTAAATTGCACAGGCTGGGCTCAAACTTGCAGTCTTCTTGCCTCAGTCTCCTAAATAATTAGCTGAGATTGCAGGTGCATACCACAAAGCCCAACCAAAAAACTGTTAATAAAATATTTAAAATATTAGTTAAATAAACCAATATAGGAAAGCATGTATTCATTTATATATATATATATATATATATTTGGCCTTTTTCCTTTTTATCGGTACCGGGGATCTCGACTCACAACTGCCTGCTTGCAAGGCAGGTGCTTATGCTGCTGAGCTAAATCTCCAGCCCCTCATGTATTCATTCTTATATTGCCTCATCCCCTGGGCTCAAGAAGGCATGTGGACCCTGGAGCTTTATAGGCCTGGACCAAATCCCTGTGCGTGGCTTCGTGGTCCTGTGGTCATACCTAGCTGGCATTCAGGTGCAAGCAACCTGGCTGAAGATAGACCCAACTGATGACCTCCAGAGCCCCATGCCTCATCCTCCTAGAGAGAGCCCCATGATGAGCCTGACCCCTGCCCCGTTTCTTTTTTTTTTCAAACCCATTTTATTTCAAAGAGCGACAACTAAATACATAAAAATTTCAAAACACATCAATCAGGGGGCAACAATGGTACATACATTGCATACTGTCATCCCCAATTCATTCACCCAGAGCACAAGACATCTGCATTCAATTGTCCAAACAATACCAGCACAAATCTTTCTCTTCAGTGAACTTGGAGAAATCAGTAGTGTAACTATTTTAACTATTTTAAAATTTCCACCTTTTTTTTTTTTTTTTTTTTTTTTTAACTCACGATCTCACACTTCCCAGGCAAGAGCTGTGCTGCTGAGCTGTACCCCCAGCCCTCTGCCTCCTGGTTTCTTTCCACCTGCAATCTGGGTCCCCACTCTGACCCGAACACCAGAGCCAGAGCAAAAGGCTTTCAACATGCAGCGCAATGCTTCTTTAAGGATCTCCAATAACAGCTTCCGAGTCACCATGGCAACTCAGTGTTGCCATGGAGACTGGAGCAGAAACTGTCCCTACGGAGACACCTGGGTTACTCTGAAGAAAATCATTACCAGGTGGACCTAGCTAGGGAAAGGGGAACCCATAAATCAGGAAGGCCCAAGTCTGTCTGTGGACACTGGAAGGGGAAACTGCAGGGGCAGAGTAGAAGAGATTAGTCTAGAAAGACAGGTGGGTCTGTGATCTCCACCAGCTCAGTCCTGTGTGATAAACACCTGTGACCTTCGGAGAAGAGATCTAAAACACTAGCGCCGGGTGCTGTAGCACATGTCTGTAATCCCAGCACTCTGGAGGCTGAGGCAGGAGAGCTGCTGTAAATTGGAGGCAGTATGGGCTATATAGACTGCCTCAAAACAAAAGCAAACAAACAAAGAAATCCTGCTCAAACATTTACTCTGTTTATATTTCATAGCCTCAAGGCAACCCTGGCAGTAGGAATCATCACTGTGAGAAGTCAGGACACTGCCCTCCTGCAGGTAGTTTCCCTGGCCACCCAGATGAGGGACTCCACTCCAGCCCCGGCTCTGGGCTGCCTGTGGCAGCTCTGAATTGCCTGTAGGTGACAGTTGAGCACTAAAGGCAATGCCCTTCCCTGGCTTTCAGCTTCCAACACTGACAGCTGGGTTGGGTGAAAGTCCCTCTAGGACACATTCTGAGACCACCAAGGATTTGCCTCAGAGCTGGGGTGGTGGTGCACACCTGTAATCCCAGCACTCTGAGACTGAGGCTGGAGGGTTACACGAGTTCAAGGCCAGCCTGGGCTCCATACTGAGTCTGAGGTCCGATGACTACATAAGGAGACCCTGTGTCAAAAAACACAAAGGATTTGCCCCAAACTTGAAGGTTCACAGCCATGGGGGCCAGAAAGGAGAGAAAAAGGAAGAGAATGAGGAGCCCCAGGATCTTTGCAGAGAGGAGAGTGTGGGATGGGAGGGAAGTGGAGGCCCTGGGGTACTCCTTCCCACCACCAGGAGAGTGGCCCAGAGCAAGGCCAGCGGCACAGTATCACAAGAGCATCAAGAAAGCAGGACCCACGTTGGCTGCAGGTGGGACATGTGGCACTGCAGACCTGATGCGCATGCTCGAGGCAGGACCTGGACACTCGGCTCCTGCACCCCCAGCGACTACAGTCACCACTCCCTGTGCTGTGGCTCAGGAGCCTCTGTGCATGACCTGGTGGGACACTGCTCCTCAGCCAACACCAGCTGCTATCACTCCATGGTGCAGTGAGTGTGAGTGTGTGTGTGTGAATATACTAAGGTCACAGATCAAAATGTTCCTCTTTTATTATTATTTTGGTCTTTTGAGACAGTGTCCGACTACATAGTCCAGACTAGCCCCGGATTCCCAATGATGCTCCTGCCTCAGCCTTCTAGGAGCTGAAATTACAGGAGTGCACCATCACACTTGACTAGAAAAACATTAATGGTATGTACAGATACCAAAAGAATGCACTCATTGTGTGCTCCAAACATGTACTAATAAAAAAAAGACAAAATATATGCACAGGACAGCTCATTGTCACTTACAACGCTTGCCACTGTATGATGGAGTAGTCACACAAAAGATGACATATGTCTTTACCAACATGTAAAGATGTCTACCACATTTGGTTGAGTAGGAAAAATGTTAAGCTTTTTTGTGTGTGTTGTACTGGGGATCAAACTCATGACCTCATGCTTGCCAAGCAGGCATTTATGCTGCTGAACTAAATCCCCAGCCTGTTAAGCTTTTCTTAAAAGGAAGGATTAAAGAATTTGTCACTGTGTTAGCATAGAGTAAACAATCAATTTTAGCCATGAATTTGGCCTGCTTTCACCTATTAAAAAAACTTTAGATCTCAGCACTCAGGAGGCTGAGGCAGAAAGATGGCTGTGAGCACAGGGCCAGCCTGGACTACATAGCAAGACCCTGCTAATAAAAAGGGTAAAGCTATGCAAAAACATTTTTAGTCATTTATAATTCAGAATAGTTTTTCATGGTCTCAGGAGGCTGCTGAAGGCTATGCTTCCCCCAAATAAGGTAAGAAAGGAGAAAAGACAACAGGAAACGAGACCCAGACAGCAGAGCTGAGTCCCCCAGAGTACTGGTGAGGAGAGATGGCAGGACTAGAGTGCTGTGGCTGGCTTAAGCTCTTAGAACACAGGACTGGGTTCAGTGGACCCATCCCTTGCTTTTCTACTATAAATTTGTACTTCAGCATAATAGTAGCAGCCATGCATCTCAGTACCTCACCTGGAGACAGCAATCTGTGCTTACCAACTTGGTGTGACAAATGGCAGTGGGTGTACATGTGTGTAAAAGTGGCAAAATGTGACTTGGACCCACTTTTATGCTCTCTTGTTAACTGGTTTGGAGTATGTTTACCTGAGCATCACAAAGGGTCCAGTAGACCCACACCACTCCAGGATTTGTTCTTTAAGAGTTTTCTTTGGGGGCTGGGGATTTAGCTCAGCGGCATAAGCGCCTACCTTGCAAGCAGGCAGTCATGAGTTCGATCCCCGGTATTGATAAAAAAAAAAAAAGAGTTTTCTTTGGATTCTTCTTGGTAAAAGTAGCCCAATTTGGTACAATGGCACATGAAAAATCAGTATTGCAAGTTTTGGGGAAGATCAAATTGAATTATCAGATTACTCACACATGGAAGATAAAGATGATCCATTATGGTGAAACATATGCGTTCATAACAGAAAAGAGGTGTGTATGGGTGATGATGATGATGGTGATGACTTTGACATTGGTCTTGTGAACCAAAGTTCCTGTGACAGTGAAATGGAGCCAGAACTGACTGATACAGACACAGGGAATACAGACTTCCTTGATTCAGATGAAGAAAAAATCAGCAATGTGAGTACATATTTGACAAGCAAAAATGTTGCAAAATGGTGGCAGGAGTGAAATGTATTGGAGAGGCTGTCAGCACTGCCATGTAACATTGGGAACTGGGACAGGTGAAATGCTACAAGATGCTGTGAAATACTTAAAGGCTGAAATGCTAGTGCCACTACGCTAGCTGAATGGAAAGCATTCATAGGTCTGGTGTACTTATTACAGATTTCTCATGGGGATCACAGGAATGTAAAGGACTTATGGAAAAGCAATGGATCAAAATATGCCCTTGCAGATGTGAAGACTTACTGTTCTTTAGCTTAGACGTTTATTCTGGAACTCAGCCATCAGGTCCTTATTTGCATAGTGATAAAACCAACGATATTGTGAACAGACTTGTTGCTCCCATCTTCAAAACTAACCAGAAAGTGACATTCGGACAGTTGGTTTATCAGTTTCCAGTTGATGTTACATTTACTAAGAAGTTGACCGGCACAGGAACAAAGCAGAAATTCCAAATGAAATCTTGCAACTTCAAAACAAAGAATTGTATCGTAAAATCTTTGAATTTCAGAAAGATACAACATTGTCCTTGTATATGGCAATAAAAGCAAACTGGGACTGCCGATGTCAACATTTCAACATGAGGGAAATATTGATAGGGAAACCTCAACAGAACAGAAGACTGCAATGGAAACTTTCAACCACGAAACCAAAGGTGGAGGAGGTATGTTTGTTGAGTTATGCAGCAACTACTGTATTGCTTGAAACACAAAGCATTGGCCAATGGTTGTGTTTTACTGGATCCGAAACATGTGTGGCATAAATAGTTTGATAGTTCACACAGAAAATAACAAGTACAAAATATTATGGAGAAATTTTCTTAAAGAATCGGGACCAGAGCTCATAATGTAAGAGAAAATGCCCACCTCCTATCAGTGTGCTTCAGTTTCTCAGTTGCCCAGGTAACAGTTCCTGTTCCAGTTCCAGTTGCTCCTGTCTCCTAGAAACAGCTGGTCACTGTGATGCACAGCTGGTCACATGATACCCTTAATATAAACTAAACCCCAATTTACAAGCCATTCAGCCTCTGTATTTCCTGCCCACTTATCTCATATAAGCCCTAGAGATCAGGGCCTGATATTCTGGGAATGATCCCAATCAGTGCCGCTTGGAAAAAACTATTTTGGCCAAACTCTCCTGCAGGGATGATCTGCAGAGCAAACTGCTTCCTGCTGCTGTCTGGGAACCTGCCACCAATGACACAAAAAATGTAGCCCAGAGACCTAAGGCCCCTACAGGGATACAACTGACTGAAACATCAACCCCAGCCACCAGACCTGCCCCTACCATATGTTCTGCAAGCTCGAGCTGCTATGCTGGCACCTGTATCCCTGCAGCCAGCTCAGGTTTCAGCATCTGTGTCACCAGCCCCTACCTCCCATCCCTTACCTGTACTAAGAAGAAAATATAAATCTATAGGATCCTGCTGTAAGAAAACATCCCTAGTTATAGCCTAGCCTTGATCACTGGCAACAACAATGGGCCTGCATTTGTAGCAAAGGTAACTCAAAATCTAGAGCAAATAAAAGTTACCTACAGCCTACAGGCCACGGAGCCATAAAACAGTTAAAAAAAAAATCACCTTGTCACTCACACACATATAACCCAGGTGCACATTAACTACCTCTCCCTCTTCAGAAATCCAGCCTTAGATCCACTGAAAAATTTATCTGGACAGCTCCTCCAAGGCTCACTCAAAGCTCTGCTCTGGTCACTCTGGGTGCTGACCAGTCCATGCATTGCTGAAGCCTGCGACTGCATTAGATCAAAGAACTCCAAGAGACTTCTTCGAGAAAGGAAAATTGGTAGAATGTCATCAGGACATACTGAGGGTAACGTCCAACAGCAAGTGTGTGGTTTCAAATGCACAGAAAACTAAGTGTGTGTGGGGGGATAGTAATTCCAGGCAAAATAAAAAATTGCATGAAATGAGAAATATAGTTTACCATATGTCTCACAGTATGAATATACAGCAGGCTGAGAGCCAGTGTGGTGGCTCACACGATGATCTCTGAGATACTGAGGCCAGCCTCAACTACACAGAGAAACCCTGTCTCAATTTTCCCCACACCCTCACAAAAATAAACTCAGAGAGCTGTGTGTGCACTACCATGCCTGCCTCCAGAGGGTCTTTTTTTTTTTTTTTTTTTTTTTTTGTCTTTTTGAGACAGGGTCTCGCTATGCAGTTCACGATGGCTATAAACTCACTTTGTAGCCTAGGATGGCCTTGAGTTTACAACTGCCTCAGTTTCCCGAGTGCTGGGATTACAGGTGTGCACCACCATGCCCAGTCAGGGGGGTCATTTTAAAAGCTAATGATTTCAGACTGAGGCAGGAGGATGCCAGTGAGTTCAAGGTCAGCCTGGACTACACAGACCCCATCTCAGAAAACAAAAAACCCAACTAAATAAATAAACAAATAAATAGCTAGCAGACTAGAGCTGAAACCCAGCAGCAGAGCACTTGCCTACACACACAAGGCTCTGGGTTCCATCTGCAGCACCAAAAAAAGAGAATACATAAACAGGAATAGTGTTTACACAGTAGTAATAATATAAACAGTGACTAACTTTTTGTTTTGCTTTTACTGACCATTGTTTTAACCCAAATTATCAGCTGACTACACTGGCAGAATGGGGACCAGGAAGGGTGAGTGGGAAGACAGTTGCCTCAAACTAAAAAAATTAATTCTATGCTAGCAGTTTGAAGAGCAGTGCCTTCCTGCCTAAGCATCCTGAGTGCTCAGGTTTGGAGGTGTGCACTACCATGCCCTGGCTTCTTTGTTGTTTTGTTTGGGATTTGTTCATTCCTTTGTTTTTATCATGAGACAATGTATCCTCTTGCTTCAGCCTCCTAAGTGCTGGGATTACAGCCTGGGAGCCCCCACACCCAGTGAAACGGTGTCTGGCTGTCTTTTTCATAATTCTTGCATCTTCCTCAACTTCTTAAAGCTATGCAAATGATTACTTTGATAAGAAAATTAAAATGTTGGCCGGATATCTATTTAGAATGTACTGGCTGAGGTGGGTGAATACGGGAAGCAATGCTGAGAATGTATAGAGAGAACAGAGTCCTAAGAGGGAAACTTGGTAGTGGACAAGAAGGGAAAGAACTCATGCAGGTACGTGGGCCAGTGGGATTTAAGGAAATGGGCAGTGCTGGGTATGGTGGTGAATAGCTGTGATCCCCGCACTCAGGAGGCTGAGGCAGAGGGATTGCCCCAAGTTCAAGGCCATTCTGGGCTATATAGTGTGTTCAGGAAGACCCTGTGTAGACTTGTCTTGAACTTACTAGGTAGCTCAGGCCAACCTTAAATTTGTGGCAGTCTTCCTGACTCAGCCTCTTGAGTGCTGGAATTACAAGTGAGTGCCACAAACCCAGGCTCTGTTTCCATTCCTATAAAGGCACCTGTATTACCCCAGGCAGCAGAGCCCCAGGACCTGGTCACTTCCCAAAAGGCACCCCTCCAAATAACAGTAAGTATGACTTTGAGGGGTGAAGTTTGTAACATGTACCTTGGGGGACACCTTTAAGCACAGTGCCATTATACAGAACGTGACTCTGACCTCCCAGGCAGCCCTATCCTAGCTCCCAGAGATGGAGGTGCTGTCTTGTGCCTCACTGGAAGTGACTCAGCTGTGAAGCCTGTGAGCAGCTGGCAAGACTTGGATCCCAGGGGGCTATGTCATTGCTGGAGGGGTGCTAGGGCCACTTGTCCCCTCTCTGGGCAACAATGCATCAGGGACCTCGGACTCTGCATTCCATGTGCCTGCTCTCCCAGTCCCTATGACTTTTGTGGGCGGACCAGCCCCCCACACCCAGGCCCACAGGAAGCTAGGTTCGTTACTGGGTGGCCACACGGCACATTGCAAGATCAAGGTTTGTTTTTTTTTTTTCAGTACCAGGGATCAAACTCAGGACCATGCGCTTGCAAGGCAGGCACTTATGCTGCTGAGCTAAATCTCCAGCCCAAGATCAAGTTCTTGACTTTGGAAAAAGCCCCAGCCTCTTTTTTTTTGATCTGTGCTCTTTGAGACAGGATCTCACTATGTGGTCTGGGCTGGTCTTGAACTTGTGGGGTTCACCCTGCCTCAACCTTCCTAGTGCTGGGATTACAGGCAAACACCCACTCATATGCCAGCGGGCTCCCAGCCCCTTAGAGACTGTTTCTTCACTATATAAATCCTGCAAAAACACTACATTCTCTGCTGAGCTGGTTCTTTCACTCACCCCATAAACATGATAGCAAGGCGTGGTGGTGCATGCCTGTAATCCCAGCACTCTGGAAGGCTGAGGCAGGGGTCCTGGAGCTCTGCTGCCTGGGATAACACAGGTGCCTTTATAGGAAACAGAACCTGCCAGCCTGTGTAACTCAGAAAGACCCAGTCTGGGAACTGCAGCTCAGTGGTAGCTTGTGAAGTATTCGGGAGGGCCTGGGTTCAGCTCGCAGCACTATTTAAATGACAAAAGGCAGTTCTAACTCAGCACATGCTATGATGTTGGTGAACCATGGGGACATCAGGCCAAGTGTAGGACACCAGGCACACAGAGGAAATGCTGAACGACTGCCTCCTAATGAGGTCCCAAGAGCAGTCAGATTCTTTTGTCTCTTTGAGACAGGGTCTCACTATGCAGTTCAGCATGGCCTTGGGCTTACTTTGTAGCCCAGGCTGGTCTCGAATTTACAACATTCTGCCTGCCTCAGCCTCCTGAGTGCCAGGATTACAGGAGTGTGCCACCATGCCCGGCAGTCTGATTCAGAAAGACACAAAATAGTAAGAAAGCAACACGCCCTCCTTCCTGGTAAGCGGCCCTGGCACAAGCAAAGCACAGCGTGCACCAGGGAGAGAACAAGTCAGCGTCTCCCATGAGCCTACCAGCGCTCGCTCTGGCTGAGGATCTAACGTCCTATTCCTCACCCCCACCCCTGCCCTGTTAGCAACTGGATGCTGACCTGGGGCCAGAGTCTGAGCATCTCAAGGGAGGATGACCATACGCATTATAGCAAATATGGGGGGGTTTCTTTCTATCTTCTCCTTGAAGGTAAATATTTTTTCACTATTTTGCTTTGTTCTGCTCTATTCAATATTCTGTTTGAGTGGTTTTATAGTGTTCTGTTTTTGGTTTGATTTTACTATACCTGATTGAACGGACAACTATTGTGAAGATAATGAGGTATACTGTGATACCTATTACTACTATCCCAGTATCCTGCTCTGAAGTTCTGTACCAGTTTCACTGCATTGTCTCGGTTGGTTCCATCTTATTCTGTTGTATTTTACCACCTTTAAAATAAAAAAAAAGAAAGAGACACAAAGCAGACAGCTGATTGGTTGTCAGAGGTTGGGAGGAGGAGAACAGAAGGTTCCTGTTTGTTTATTTAATTTAATCTTTTTTTTGAGTCAGGGTCTCAGTATGTAGCCTAGGCTGGCCTTGGACTCATGGCAATCCTCCTGCCTTGGCCTCCCTAGTGCTGGATTATAGGCATGCACTACAATGCCCAATGATTCTTGTTTAATTGGTACAAAGTTTCACAAAACAGAAAGAACTCTGGAGATGAGTTATACAACAATGTAAATATATTTAACAATAAAGTATACTCCAAAAAAGTATACTCCTTAAGACAGTAACTTTTCTTTCTTCTTCTTTCTTTCTTTCTTTCTTTCTTCCTTTCTTTCTTGGAAACGGTTCTGCTACATACTCAAGGCTGGCCTTGAACTCACTATATAGCCCAGGCTGGCCTCAAACTCCTGGTGATCCTCCTACCTCAGCCTCCTAATTGTTGGAGCTAGAGGTGCACACTACCAAAGCCTACTGTGAGATAGTACCTAGATTCTTAGAGAAGCTGAATATTTTACGTGTTTCTCATTGTGCTGCAAAGCTGGTGCTTCACATAAGAAAAAAAAAAAAAAAAAAAAAAAAAAAAAAAAAAAAAGCAGCGCCAGCCGACACAGTGTACTCTAAAAGGGAGAAAGTGTCATTCTTCACTTGTTACTGAGCAGCTGCCACACACGCCTCCGCTCCCAAGTTCTGCTCCCAAGTTCTCCGGGGAAGACCATTTCCGTCTCCCACTCAAACTCAGGGAAGGCTGAGAGCAAAGCACTCTGTATTGAAGGCTTCTGAGAACGACGTTAGCATTGAATGATGTGATTTTTACAACTAGATTTTGCAGTGGGTAATTTCATGAATTCTGAATATCGGATCCTACAGCCCAGCCTAACATCGCAAGGTGTGTGAAGGGGCATATTGTGGGGTTCATCTGTGGTCGGCAGGGAGCTCTGGGTGTTCCTTCCAGGAGCAGGTTGAGAGGGGTTTCTTTTCCATCATTATATGACTGCTAGTGTTGTTACCTCAAGTCTCTGTCTGCCCATAATTTAACACAACTGTGCTGTATGTATTAAGTCCTGATGCACCACTTCACTCAGTAGATTGCACTCTCTCGGGCTGTCTCTGTCTCTCTTGGCAGGATCTTACTATGTAGTTCAGCTGGCCTTGATTTCACTATGTAGCCTAAACTGGGCTCAAACTCACAGCGATCCTCCCGCCTCGGCCCTCCGGGTGCTGGGGTTACAGGTGTGCACCACCAACAGGTGGAATTTCAGGTATTAAAAGCTTCCTTCCTCGGGAGTTTGCCTAGCTCCCAAGTGTCACTCAGAGTCATCCCGAGCAGCCAGGCATCCTCATAACAAGACGTGTAGCTGTGCTCCAGATTTCTGGCAAGAGCATCCTTGATTTTGGTGGCTTCCCCAGTAGAGAAGAGAGATCACACTTTCCTGGCACCAAGCACACCTTGCCTTTTCAGTTGGTCCCAGCTTCAGGCAGACAACAGGCAGCACCTCCCAGAGTGTCCTGTGCAGCACTGCTGGGTCCTGCTGTTCAGCGCTGTTTCTGCCACACTCCCCTAACATTTCGCTGTAAATTCATGCAGGGCAGCAGGAGCCGGCTTGGTACACAGTGCCTGCCTGCAGCTGCTGACAACAGTCCTGGCAGGGCGGGGCACCTTTATTCAGGGCCTGCCTGTGTATCCCAGGCTGGCCTCAAACCCGCAACCACCCTCCTACCTTGGCCTCCTGAGTGCTGGGATGCCAGGCATGCCCCGCCATGCCAGGCTTTAAGATGGTAAATGGTTCATGGCAGCAAACACCACTTGTAGTTACAGTACTCTGGGAGGCTGAGGCAGGAGATCACAAGTTCAAGTCGCACCCTGGTAATTTATTGAGAACCTGTCGCTAAATAAATAAAAGAGTACTAGGGATGTAGCTCAGTACCAAGACCCTGAATTTAATCCTGAGTACTGCCAAAATATAAAATATCTAGCCATGTGGTCACCATAGTTTGCTAGGTAAACAATCCATCTAGTAATATGGAGATCTGTGGTCTGGTGAACTCTGTGAGTCACTCTCCAACATCATGAGCTGTGGACATAGTGGAGAGGTTTGGCAGATCTACTTAGAAATGCTTCTCTGAGGGGCTGGGGATTTAGCTCAGCGGCATAAGTACCTGCCTTGCAAGCAGGCAGTCGTGAGTTCGATCCTCGGTACCGGTAAAAAGGAAAAAGACAAAAAAAAAAAAAAAAAAAGAAATGCTTCTCTGAGCTGGCTTTGGAGGCTCATGTCTGCAATCTCAGTACTCAGGAGGCTGAGGCAGGAAGATTGCTGTGAGTTTGAGGCCAGTCTGGGGTACATAGTCACATATTATATCCTCAGCAAGGATGTGTATAGCCAGGTGTGTTTGTTGTCCCACAAACCCATTATCCTGTGTTCATTAATGATGCCAATTTCTGGCCACCAAGAATAAAGACAACATCGCCAAGTGTCACTGGCTGTTCCTTGTGCCTGTGACATAAAGTTCTGACTACTAAGATATAAGTGCCTCGTGTGATATTCTGAAAGTGTTTTCGAAGGAAAAGGTCAAAACTTTCCGGTTTCGACTGGGTGTGGTGTGCACACCCATAACCTCAGCACTTGGGAGGTTGAGGCAGGAGGGTTGCCTAGACTTTGGGCCAGCTTGGTCTACAGTGTGAGCTCAAGACCAGACTGAACTGCATAGCAAAACTGTCTCAAAAAGACAAAGACAAACAAATAAAACTTTCTCGTCTTTCTCTCCTGCTTTTTGTTGTGCTAGAATACATCCACGGTGCCTGGAGCTCAGCAGCTCTTCCAGCCCTGTGCAAAGCACTGTGGAACCAGATCAAAGAACGTTGCCCTTTGGAACTTCTTCTAGCCTGGAGAGCTGATTTCCGGCCTTCAGTTATGGAGTGACTTCATTTAATCTACTGTCATTTTGGGCTTTCTGTCACACAGAGAAAAACTTATTTGTCTTGTTGTTGTTGCTGAGACAGGGTCTCACCACTGTAGCCCAGGCTGGTCTTGAACTCACGGCGATCCTTTTGCCTCAGCCTCCAGATGCTGGGATCACAGGCTTGTGCGCAGCCACACCAGAGGAGGTATTGTCTAGTGCCAGGGAGGTTCATCACCGAAGGAGAAGGCACGAAAATGGTCCTCCAGAATCAGCATAGAAGGGTGGGGCTGGAGGGGAGAGAGGGGCAACAGGGCCAGGCCCCAGGGGACTGCGGGGCAGGCTGGTTCTCCCCAAACCGAGCATTCGCTCGGCAGCCCTAACTGACACCGCTCCTCCCTCCCTCTCTCCTGAGCCCGCGGGAAGAGGCTGCGGTGGTAACACAGGGGGACAAGGTATGCCTGTCTCCATCCCCACGGCTCACAGCGGAGCCCCTGAAGGCGACAGCTAGCTGTGCCACGTACAGAGTTCAGCTCATGGCCCCGCAGGTCCCAACAGTGTCAGCCGCGAGGGGGCGCGGCGGGGAGCAAACTGATGAAGAGCTCGGCCTCGTTGTCTAGAGGGGGCGACAGAGAGGCCTGCAGTGCCCCGAATTGGCCGGGTTCTCTTAGGCTGGGGTCCTAAGGGAAGGGCAGTAAAGGGGATGTCTCCTCTCAACCCATCTGTGTGTCCCTCAGCCTGAGGGCTGGGCACAAACCAGGGAAGCTCTCAGGATTTAAAAACCTCATTGACAAAGCCGGGTGTGGCATGCCTATAATCCTAGCACTGGGGAGGCTGAGGCAGGAGGGTCTCGGTGAGTGCAAGGCAAGCCTGGGCTCCACAGTGAGTTTAATGGACAGGTCAGAATCCTGGGACTGGCCAGGCATGACGCCACAGGACTGTCGTCCCAGCACTTGGGAAGCCGAGACAGGAGGGTCACCATCAGTTTAAGGCCAGCCTGGGCTCCATAGTATGTTCAGAGCCAGCCTGTATTACATAGCCAGACCCTGTAACCCTGTCTCAACAAACAAAGATACCTCCAAAAAAAAAAAAAAAATCGGCTTGTTTAAAAGGAGTGTGGTCTTTCTAGCACCCTTGGGGGCTTCTGAGTGGCCCAATTCCATCATATCCCAGCTGTACTCCAGTCCTGGGGAAGAGGTTTGCTTCAGAAAAAGTTATCACAGACAGGCACAACCTCTCACACGTGACTCCAGCGGGTTTCAGCAGACCGAGTACCCTGGAGGGTGAGCAGGGCAGTGGGGTGTGGGAGCGGCCTCCGAGCCCAGGCCTGGCCCCCTGCTGCAGGAAGTTGTGTGCTCCTGGTGGACAGAACCCACGCCCAGGGCACCAAAGGAGAGCGGGTCTCAACAGCGGTGAGTTGGGGTGATGGACAGCATGGCTTGGGTTTGGGGTGAGCCAGTGCTCAGCTCTTCATTAGCAAATGGAGGAGGCCTCAGGGAGGGCTAGCCTAGCCCCTGGCAGGCAGTAGTCTCTTAAATATTTATTTGCTGGCTAATCACCAGGTAATCCTTCATAAGGTTTAATTCAAAGACCTCAAAGTTTTCTAAATTCTGATCCCAGATTTTTGTTTTGGTTAGACAGGATCTTAATATGTAGTGCAGGCTGACCTTGAACTTATGGAGCCCAGGCAGGCCTTAAACTGGTGGTGATTCTCCTGCCTCAGCTTCCTGAGTGCTGGGATGACAGGCGTGCGGCATCTGGCCTGGCTGGTCCCAGGATTCTGACTTGTCTCAAGTACTCTAGGCAACAGGACTCCCTAGCAACGGGCTGCTTCTAGAGCCCCTGTTTGCAAGTGCAGAGATGTTTGCCTCTGAGCCAGGCCTGAACTAAGAACAAAGCTGTCTGGAAGGAAAATGCCGTCATAATTTGAGACGCTGTCAAGTGCCAAGCTTAAGATCATTGTTTTTCCAAGCAGGTCTAGTTCATTCCATAGTGATAGCATCCCTGAAAAGTGGTGGGAAATGTGGAGTTTTCATGAATCAAATTTTATAGAGTTCATTCTTTCAAGGAACCATGTAAGAAAACTCTTGCAGTCTGGCGTGGTGGTGCGCACCTGTGATCCCAGCACTCAGGAGGCTGAGGCAGGAGGATGGCTGAGAGTTCCAGGCCAGCCTTGGCTACATAGTGAGCTCAAGGTCAGCCTGAACTGCACAGTGAGATTCTGTCTCAAAAACAAAACAAAACAACAGCAGAAGAAAATCTTTTCAAATGTCACATTGAAGATATTGGGTGTCCTACAATTTTTCACGTGGGATTCTAGGAAGCATGGCTCCTGTACTCACTCACACCAATGTGTTTGCACTGTTACACTCACGTGGAAACAGTCCCAGCTGCCTGCAGTGCCCTGTCTTGCACACACTCTTTTTTTGCTGGTACTAAAGCTTGAACCCAGGACTTACTGAGCTACACTGCCAGCTATTTTATTTATTTATTGGTAACCGAAATTGAACTCAGGACCTTGCACTTGCCAGGCAGGCACTGTACCGCTGAACTACACCCCCTGCCCTTTATTTTATTTTTGAGACAGGATCTCATTAAAATTGCTACATTGCCCACATGAGGATTGAATCTGAGATCCTCTTGCCTACGCCTACACTTGACAACTCTCCCAGAGAGTTGGGATTACAGGTGGGGCCCACCACACCTGGCACACACACACACACACACACACACACACACACACACACACACACACGCTCTCCCGGGCAGTCTGGCTTACTTTCAGAGGAGCCGTACACTAGGTACAGAGGGTCAGGATCGTGTCTCTGGGAATGGCTGCCACTTACCCATGGGGACATAAAATCCAGGGTCAGAGGTCCGAGGCCTGTGTTCTCTCTACTGCAGGGACACCCAAGAGCCTATGGCATGGAGCACTGGATCCCAATCAAGGCCTGGTGCACAGTAGGTCGGGGTGGGCGGGGGGCTTCCATTCATTCCCACGACGGGGTGTTTTGCACGCCTGTCCAGGGCCAGGCCCTCAGCAGGTGAAGAAATGGATGCTGCTCCTGCCGGTGCCGAGCTCACTGGCCTTGTGAGTCTTCTATTGCTACCATAGCCCAGGTGCCACAGACACAGAGCTCCAGATCCACACCTTTTATTACTGCACATCCCTGGGGGTGCTCAGAGGTTTGTCTGGCTGGGCTGGTTCCTCTCATCGGCAGAAAACAAGGGGGTGCTCTGGGCAGAATCCACCCCACACTCCTCCAAATTGTTGACAGTGTTCCCTGTTCCTTGCAGCAGTGGGACTGAGGTCTCTGCTTCTTGTTGGCTGTCAGCTGGGGACACCCTCCAGTTCCTAGAGCCTGTCTTTGGTTCTTCCATGTGGACTCTTGCTTTCCTGAGCCAGCCACGGCCACCTGAGTCCTTTCTAATGCCTCTCCCTTCGATTGCTTGCAGCCTGAGGAAACTGGCCGATTGAGACAGGGACTCAGTGTAATTCAAGCTGACCTTAAACTCACTCTGTAGCCCAGGCTGAGATCCTACTGCCTCAACCTCCTGGGCACTGGGATTCCAGGTGTTTGCTACCACACCTGGCGAGAAAAAGGCTTGTAAAAGAGCGTGCCACCCATCAGATTTGGTTTATTAGGGCTGTGCAAGATACTCTCCTGATTTTAAGCCCTTAACCTTAATCGTTAGCAAAGTCCCTTTGGCCATACACGAAGCTTGTTCACAGCCTCTAGGCATTTAGAGCACGGGTGTCTTAGGGAGCTGGAGAGGCCGTGCGTCCCCCACAATGGCATAGCGAAGCAAGCTGGCAGTGTAACTAAACTGGTGGACGGAGGTTCAGAAGTTCCACTGACAGTGAGGAGCAGAGGCAGCCATCGTCCTGGCGCAGGTTGAGGTCTCAGTGGAAAGGGGGCACAGCTGTGTGTCAGAGGCACCACTCCAGGCAGGCCTGTGCTTGCAGGAACTCGAAGGGCCGCGCCTCAGGGCTGTATCTGCCTGATTCCTGAGCAGGGGCGTCTACAGCCAGATCCGGTAAGCTCAGCTTCTCCACAGGGCAAGGCAGGGAAGTGGGGCTCCTGGCCCTAGTGGGAGTCAGTCTGCAGCCAGCGGGCTGAGACCCTGGTGCTTCAAGCTCCAACCTGCCCACCACGGGGCATGGGGAGTCTTCAAGCCCCCTCAGACTGCTTCTTGTGCTTCTTTTGAGGTGTTTTTAGTATTTTTTTGCTTTTGAGTCAGGATATCACTGTGTAGTTCAGGTTGAAGTTGAACTCACTATGCAACCCGTAGTGAGTTTAGGCTGGACTTTAAATGCACAGTGATTTTTACGCCTCAGCCTCTCAAGTGCTGGCATTACAGGTGTGTGCCTCCATGCCCAGCTTGAGGTATCTTTCTTCTCTGGATTCTTGCTTTAAATTGATGTTGGTGTTGCATGTTTTTTTTTTTTTTTTTTTTTGAGGTGTTAGAGATTGATCAAATCCAAGGCTTTGTGCACACATAACTGGTGCCTTGCCACTGACCTATGCCCCCATAGGATATTGTTTTTGTTTGTTTGTTTGAGTTCAGGCTGATCCAGAACTCACTAAGTAGCCCAGAATGGTCTCAAATTCCTAGCCATCCTCCTGCCTGGGTCTCCTAAGACCTTGGATCACAGATGTGCACCAACACATAGCCTCTTGGACACTTTTTTCCCCCCAAAGTCTATTTGAAAAAAGTGTAGAGCTAGAGACATTTCAGCACTTGGGAGGCTGAAACAGGAGGTACACCACAAGTTTGTGGCCAGCCTGGGCTATGTAGTGTTCAAGTTTAGCCTGATCTATGTAATGAGACCCTGTTTTGGAGAAAAAGACACAGAGGGCGGGGGGAGGGGAGAGGAAAGGGGAGGGGGAGGGGAGAGAAAGAGACTGGCTCTGTAGAGTGAGCTTAGGCCAAGTAAAGAGGAAAAAGCAAGATAAAAGAACACTGTGGAGAAAGCAGGATGGGCTATTGTTAGGAAAGCCACCATAGCCTCATTGATACTGTTTCAAAGGTAGATCTCAAGGCATAAGTGTTTAGTTTGTTCACTTCATGGACACTCTCTTAGTAATTTAAAAGTCTGCTGGGCAGATGTGGTGGTATGTACCTGTAATCCCAGGACTCAGGTGGCTCAGAAAAAAGGTTTTCTGCAAGTTTGAGGCCAGCCTAGGATACATAGTGAGTTCAACTTCAGCCTGAACTACATAGTGAAGCCCTATCTCAAAAAACAAAAAATCTGCCAGGTGGATATGGTGACATATGCCTGTAATTCCAGCACTCAGGGCTGAGACAGGAGGATCAGAGAGTTTGAGGCCAGCGTGGCCTACATGGTGAGACCCTGTCCTCAAAAAGCAATCCACTGAGCACCTAGTACAGGCATGGTGTAGCAGTGGTGGATCCAGCCCAGAACAAGGTCAAAGGGGCCCCAACTCGAGTCTTGTGGACACAAGCCGAATGGAAATCTTCCAGCTGGAGTGCACAACCACTCATGCAGGAAAAGGAACACAGTAAAATAAGGAGGGGAAGAGGGGTTGAAGGGAAGGGAGGGGAATGAAAAGAAAAAAAGAAGCAAAATCATGTAGAGGTACAAATTCCCTATGATGAATGTTATCACTATGTATATCTAACATGTACCAATACAATAAATTAATTTTAAAAAGAGAAAAGGAATCACACAGCTGGGCAAAAGCTGTTGCTGCATGCAGTGGACCCTGGAAGGACAGGAGTGCCCACACTGGACTAAGCACTACCGTGATACCCTTGCCAACATCTCTGTCTCACCCATGAGGAAACTGAGGCACAGTGAGGCTCCCCAGGACCTCCCAGCTAGGAGGCTGGGAAACCAGCAATTCCTACCAGCACTGTGGATGGCAGAAATTGCCCGTGCGAGTGCTGTAACTAGGGAGTTTATATGCCAGCCAGATGCCAGGCATTACCAGGGCTGCGTGTAAGTTCTGTCCTTTCATTGTGCTAAAAACTCTACCACAGCCGGGATTTAGTTCAGCCTGCCTGGCAAGTGCAAGGTTGTGAGTTCGATCCCTGGTACAAAAAACAAAACAAAACACTACCATAGAGGATGCTTAGTTGCAATTTCAAAGTGCAGAAATGAGCCGGGTACAGTGGTGTCTGTAATCCCCAGCACTATGGGAGGCTGAAGCAGAAGCTAGCAAGTTTGAGCCCAGCCTAGCTAATTTAGCAATTTAAAGAGACTCTGTCTCTCTTGATTTTTTTTGTCTTCTCTTCTCTTCTCTTCTCTTCTCTTCTCTCCTCTCCTCTCCTCTCTTCTCTTCTCTTCCTTTCTTTTTCTTTTCTTTTGAGACAATGTCTTGCTGTGTAGCCCAGGCTGACTACGAACTCACAGTGACTCTCCTGCCTCAGCCTCTTTAGTGCTGGGATTACAGGGATGTACCACCACACCCAGATCCTTTTAATTGTTTGAGACAAGGTCTCACCATGTAATTCAAACTGGCCTTGAATTCTCTGTGTAGCCCAGGTTGGCCTTCAACTCGCAGTGATTCTCCTGAGTGCTGGGATCGCAAGTGAGTACCACCATGGCCAGCCATTCCCATGCTTTTCTAAAGAAATTACTTGAGACAGGTTCTCACTAAGCTGCCTAGGTTGTAGCTGAATTGAGATCCTCCTGCCTTGCCTCTCAGAGTGCTAGGATTGTAGGCCTGCATCACCACTCCCAGATGGCTCACAATTCTCAAGGTCAGAAATTCAAAATTGAGTGAACCAGGCAGGGGTTCCCCCTGGAGACTCCGAGGGGAGTCTGCCACAGCCTGTCCAGCTGGCAGGAGTCCCCAGATCTTTACCTGTACACCCGGCTTCACTCCTGTCCCTGCCTCCTCCTAGTCTCATGATCTCCCTTCCCATCGGCAGGTCTCTGAATCTGAACTTCCCGCCTCTTACCAGGACAGGAGTGACTGGATCAGGGGCCACCCTAACCCAATATGACCTCCTTTGAACTTAATTACATCTGCAAAGACCCCAGGCCCCGGGACCTGGACACATCGTGGGGTAAAATTCAGCACAAGATGGGCCATGAAGTGGCAGCTGGGTGGGGGAGGAGTCTCGGAAGGCTGTAACAATATACTATAGAAAAAGAAGATCTAACAAGGTCATTGATGGAAGGCATCTAAGACTGAGCCTCCTTACAGAGGACACTGTCACCTCTAGAGTTCACATTGTACATGGACCCAGTGGTTTCCTAAGAGTGTGTCCATCACTGCAGTCTCTGGGGAAAAACGTCCTTGGGTTTCCTTACTCCTGCTTGGCAAGGCTGCCTAGAAAGGCTCAAGTTGGCCCACCATGCTTTGGGAGTTCCTGGGAGACCTGTCTCCCTCCAGTAAAACAAATTAGTTTTCAGCTTTTCTATTCCTCCCTCCCTGTCAACATCCACTGTCTTCTCTGGCCCACCTAGATTTCTAGTGATCCAGCTGAGCACTGAGACTCCAGGTGACTTCCCAGTGGTGACTGTGTGGCCGCTGTTGCGGAAGTCATGGCCAGGAGGGGGAACAGTCTTGGGAGGGAAGAGACAAGGGAGCTGGGGCAGAACTTGTTGGGTTCCACTGCCCTAAAACCTTGGTTCGCCAGAG
This sequence comes from Cavia porcellus, assembly GCF_034190915.1. Lineage (NCBI taxonomy): Eukaryota > Metazoa > Chordata > Mammalia > Rodentia > Caviidae > Cavia > Cavia porcellus. The sequence goes on along the minus strand of NW_026947511.1, from coordinate 35,118,567 downwards.
AAGCCCAGGCAAATCCAAGCAGGGATCTTTAACTAGTTTAGTTACAGCATGTTGGAGTCCATGCTGGGGCGAGGGGTCTTGAGTAATTTGATAAAGCTATGAACCCCATCTCAGAAGAATATATAAATGTTCACCAAAATTTTGAGATAATTTTCAAAGCTTCATTGATTGCTTGAAGTTAATCATGAAGCCCCAGTTTAGAGCCCTGAACCCACAATTTTCCCCAAAACTCTTCTTCTGAGGAAAATTCATATGAACAAGGGTAACCCATCTGCTCCCACCTGGGCAATTATTTAGAGGGGAGTGTAAAATGGAGGTGCAAATTCTAGTGCTCTCCTAACTTTCTTAGAGAGTTTGTTTCCATTAAGCACATATGAGCCATGTGGTGGTGCATGCACACCTGTAATCCCAGAGCCAGGGAGGCTGAGGCAGGAGGATTGCTGCAAGTTTGAGGCCAGCCTGGGCTACATAGTGAGACCAAGGTCAACCTGGAATATATAGCAAGACCCTGTTTCAAAACAAACACTTACTCACATATGAATTCTCCCAGCAAAGAAGCATAATATTCAAGAAGACTTTCCTTTTAGAGGACAAAGAGAAAGGGTAGGGATGGAAATGACTGTCAGGGTAACCCTCTCCCTGTCCCCTAAGTCTGCAAGCATTTGAAGAGGCTCTAGATCTCACTGTCCAGGAGAACCAGAGCTCCTGATAGCCATCTCGGGGAGTGCAGCTTTGAAAGACCCAGTCCTCTAGGCAGGGTCTAGAGGAATCAGTCGTGGGTTATGTTAGGTCCTCTCGAGGTCATGGGAAAGCAAGGTGGCACCCCAATTTGCTACTCTAGAGGTGACATCCAGGCAGTGCACCTCTATTGCTAGAAAGACAGGACCCCCACCTGCGATTACCTCCATCACTCTTTGGTCCCCAGTAACACAGCTGTCTTCTGGCAGTACCCCAATCTTTTTCGACTGGGCTCCGCGTGGCACAAAGATCCTACGACCCTAGCCTCATTTTAGGAGGTTTTATCCAGAAAATCTTTATATAAGAACTCCTTGGAATGGGGTACCCTCATACTTGGTGGAAGTCTTAAATTGGAAGAGCCCAAATTTGGCCCCTCCCCCGCCACGCGTCTAGGCCTCATTTTTAGAGTAGGAGACCCCAATGAGGGGCAGGATTTGTACGAGGGGGTCCCCAATAGCTTGGAACTGGCCTAACTCTGCGCCCATGGATCCCCGCTGGGCCTGGGCCCGGACTGGGGGTGACGTCTGGGGAGAGCGACCCGCGCCCCGTCCGGCCTGGAGGACCTGGGGGCGGGACTCTGGGACCCCTCCCCCCTGTCCGTGCCCCGCCAGGCCGGCGGGGAGGGGAGCAGGAGGGCGGGCCCTGCGGGGAGAGCGGGCTGGCGCGTACGGGGCGCGCAGCCGAGCGGGCGGGAGCCGTCGGGGCCGGGAGTGGCGCGCGCGGGCCGGGGGCGGGGGCATGGCCGGCTGGAGCGGGGCCTCGGGGCGCGCCCCGGCCGCCGTCCCCACCTCCGCCTCCTCCTCCTCCTCCGTCTCCTCCTCCTCCTCCCCTTCCAGTCCCGCCGCCGCGGCAGCCAACATGGCCGCGCCCCGGAGCCCGGGAGGCGGCCGCCGCTGAGCGCGCCCGGCCCCGCCGCCCAGGCCGGGCCCTGGCCCCCGGCGCGTCGCGGTCCCCGGCGCGCTCGGCTGCGGGTCCCGGGGCGCCGGGCGCCGTGCGCGGGGCGGGGCGGAGCGGGCGGCCGCGGCCATGGAGCCCCGGCGCCGGGCGCTGCTCGCCCGGTGTCAGCAGAGCCTGGCGCAGGCCATGACCGAGGTGGAAGCCGTGCTCGGGCTGCTCGAGGCCGCGGGCGCGCTCAGCCCCGGCGAGCGGCGGCGGTTGGACGCGGAGGCCGGGGGCGCCAAGGCGGAGCTGCTGCTGAAGCTGCTGCTGGCCAAGGAGCGCGACCACTTCCAGGACCTGCGCGCAGCGCTGGAGAAGACGCAGCCTCACCTGCTGCCCATTCTCTACCTGGACGGCGTCGCGGGGCCGCCGCAGCCCGCCGAGGGCGCCGGTGAGTGCGTGCGGGACCCCGCCCCGGCACCTCGTCGGGCCGCGCTCCGCCTGGGTGGCCGCGGGTGCCACTTTCTTCCTCGGAGCCCATCCGCGGAGGGGGCGATGTCTGCACCCCGAATTTACCCCTCGGCCCCCAGCCCCGCGTTAACAATGCCCCTCGTGGAAGGCCGTTTCCTTCCAGGTGCCACGGCTGCAGGGTTCTTTGCAGGCCACCAGCTCCAGCCTTGAGGTGGGGTTTGGGGGGCTGCCTCCAGGAGTGTCAGTTACTCTCCTGAGTTTCTCTGTCTACCCCTCCCCAGTCCTTTGGGAGCCTGCGCTTGCCTTTAATCAGCGGTACCGCCTAGAAGAGAACCTGGGTCAGGACCCATACTGGTGCATTTTGGTCCCTGCCATCCGGTTACGGGACTACCGATGTCTGTTGAGTTTCTCACTGTCTCGACCGACCCCCTTCCCTTTGCCCAGGCTCTTAGCTCGCTGGGACTTGTGGTTGATTATGCACAATGCCTGCCCAGGTTTCTTTGGAAACTGTGGGCCCGGAAAAGTTGGGGAAGTTGCATTGCACCATGGGAAAATCCTCGTCGCGGGCTGGGGCTCAGCTCCCTGCCCGAGAGCCCCGAGCTGCCCGAAGAGGGAGACTGGTGGGGGCTGGTTCCGGGGGGTGGGGGGCGTCTTCAGAACCGCTGTGTGCTCGCTGTCCAGGGTCACTGATTTTGTGTGTAGGCGTGTGGGGGCAGGGTGCTGCTGGCAGCGTGTGATGAGTGGCGGTCTTGTCCTGTCTGGATCTGGGAGTGTGGAAGAGAGTACGGCAGTCACCGAGGAAGGAGGAGGAGACCCAGCAGTTTCTGTGCACCGACTGTTGAGGCAGATATTCTGCTTTATCAGGTTTAATGGATGTCACCGCCTTGTGAGCTGGCTGGTACTCCCGCTGTGCCAGAAAGAAAACTTTTGTCTTGCTTGCGGTGGTTAAAATGCTGAGAATTGGGCACCAGGAGTTTTGAATTATGATCTGTTGTTTTGGTTAACTCGTTCAGAACTGGGGAACAGTATTCTATTTTTTTTTTTCTTTTTTTTGTTCCTCCGAGTCTTGTCTTTGTTTCTAAGAGTGAGCAGACATATACAATAAAAATAAATAACGAGACACAGAAGGAAAACAGTCAACTGGGAGGGCTGAAAAACTGCCCTTAGCGATTTGGGCAGAGACCAAGCAGATGGGTTTATGTGGCTGTTAAAGGCCTCACTTATTAAGAGGGTGATATTATAAGGTGTTCTTGGTAACGGCTCTCCTCTCCGTGGGCAACTTCATTCTTTATAGCTGAAGGAAACTGACAGCCAGCCAGATAGCAGGTCTTTCAATGCTGGCTTTCCCTTATGCTGTGACATTCTCCACTCTGTCCCTCAAACCTGGATTCTATGCCCAGGAGAGTTGCTGGGCAAACCCAGTGCTGTCCTGAGATAGTCTTTGGAAGGTGCTAAGCAGGGGCTGTCAGATGTGGCTGTGAGGATAAAGTTGGCTGGGGCTCTCAGCTGCTTTTTTCTTTTTAATTGCTGGTCTCTGTTTTTGAAGAAGGAAGTTTAGCTACTGTCTGTTTGCAGAAGTCTTTCTCCAAGGAAGCCCAGACTTCAAGTCTCTGGAGTGTGTGTGCACCCACAGTGGCTTTCATCTTTGCACTAGGTAAATTAGGGGATGCATTGCCATTCCTTAGGGTCCATCTTTGCCAGGTGAAGGAGATAGGTCTGATGTTCTAGGAGTCAGTATTGACTTCTAAAGAGAACAAATTGGGTTTGAATTTTATACCCAGGCAAAGATTTCAGACCTGTTTTCTCACAAAGTTCTGTGGCTTCCAAGAGGGTCATGAAGTACTTAGAAAAATAATTTTCAAGGGGAAATTATTTTAATTAAATTAATTAATTAATTGAGATAGGGTCTCACTCTGTAGTGCAGGGTGGCCTTGAACTCACAGTGATCCTCCTGTCTCAGCCTCTTGAGCGCTGGAATGACAGGTGTGCACCACCATTCCTGGATCATTTTATTTTAGATGTTAGAAAAGTCAGAATAGGGGCTGGGGATTTAGCTCAGCAGCATAAGCGCCTGCCTTGCAAGCAGGCAGTTGTGAGTTCGATCCCCGGTACCGATAAAAAAGAGAAAGACAAAAATAAAATAAGAAAAGTCAGAATAGCATTTGGTCTGGCTCTTGGGAGTGGGGGGTTATGTGGCATGTGAGTAAGCAGGAGCACCTTGGGGACTTTGTAAAGGACAGATCACTCTGCCTTGGTTTCCCTCCTTGTGGGGCAGAGCTCAGCAAGTGGAGGAGCAGCTGTGGCAGGAGGGATGGTGTCACTGCTTTTAGCTCCAAGGAGCCACATCAGGGGAGCCCCGCATCCTGCCTCCTTCCACTCGCCAGCCATTTCCATGCAGGTGAAAGTCTGCTGCTCACGGAGCGGGGCTCTTGTGGAGCCTGACGGAGTAACCACCTGGCTTTCCTAGGACCCCTTTGCCACTGTCTAAGGGGGTGGCAGTATTTCTCACTTCGGAGCTTCCTTGATAGATTCCGCAGCTCTGGTGTGAATGCCCTTCCCTGGTGGGCACTAGTGTCGTGGGAGTCTGTGGTGCTCGTGCTCAGCTCCCAGGGCTGGGGTGCCAAGGAGACTTGGAAGGCAGCTGAGTAGGAGGCAGAGCTCCCATTCTTAGTTTGATAGCACACTGCCGCTTGGCATTCGGCAGCTTCCTGTCCTACTCACTGATTCCGTGGTGGCCTGTTATCCTCATGACACTTTCCCCATCACCTATGAGGGAGAAGTCCCAGGGCAGAGAGGTGCCTGCTGGAGGCCAGGCTGGCCCCTTGCTCCTGAGGTCTCACCTGGGGTTGGTTTTCCTCCCCCCTGATCAGGCTTTCCTGCTACGGTTTCAGGCTGCTTCCTGTCATCGCGGAACCCTGGAATCATAGCTGGTTTTTTTTTTTTTTTTTAATCTCTGATACAGGGATCTTTAGGGAGGAAGTGAACACCCAGCTGACAGGTGCTGGCAGGAACACAGTGCTCAGCTCTTGGTGTGGCTCAGGTCTGTGTTCTGTCTAGTTGTCACAGGGTCTACTTTGGCCCCTCCTTTGTGTTTTTATTTTTGTTTTTATCTTTGATGCAGTTTCAAAATCAAGGTTTCTCCAAGTGTAAATAAAATGCAAAATAAAAAGTTAAATAGGCAGCAGGGAGATTGCTCTTCTGGAAATGGGAAGGGGACCAAGTGGGGGCGGGAGTAGAGGGGAAGTCAAAAGGTTTTTTGTGTCATGCACCTGTACTGACTCTTCATAAGGGATGTAATCATTGTGTGGTGCCAAGATAGTAATAAAATTAAACATTAAAACAAATCAGGCTTTCTCTCTTGAAGTTCCTTGACTCCTGACTGTGGGGTGACCTTAGTGTCTCCATCTGTGAGATGGGGCTGAAGGAGCCCAGCGACTTGCCTCAGCTTGGAGGACAGGATGTATCCAGGAGGACAGAAGCGCTGGTCCTGTGTGCACGACTGGGTGCATAGATGTAATTCCAGCCTGCAGCTTGTCGCCTTGTTGGGGGAATGGGACACCAGGGAGAGTGGCATCCTGAGGAGGATATGTCGGACAGTGCAGGCTGGCTCGCTCTCGCCTGCCTGGCATCAGCCCTGGGTGGCAGGGTGGGTGGTACAGAGGGAACCTGAAGGGCCGAGGTGTCACCCGAGGGAGGGATTTGTGTGTTGCTTGGGATCATAGAGGTGAAACCTGGAGGACTTTTTTAAAAAAAGAGTCAGCCTGCTAGGATTTCTAGCAGCAGGACACTCATACTGGATTTTTTTTTTTTTTTTTTTTGTACCGGGGCTTGAACTCACGACTTTGCATTTGCCAAGCAGGCACTTATGCTGCTGAGCTAAATACCGGGCAGTACAATCATGCTGGCTGTGGATTGGCAGGCATGGTTTATTAAAAATTCAGTAGAAGTGACCAGTGCCTTTTATGTGATGCTGTCCCTTTGGGTACTGGCCACTTTTTCTCCACCCATGCTGCCCAGAGGGTCAGCAGGGGAAGGGGCAGAAGGAAAGGCTCCAAGCACCAGGTTTTTCAGCTCCGATTATTAGAAGGGGGCCGAAAAGGGACTTGAGAGTGATGGTTGAGAAGAGGATTCTAAGTGCAAGGCAGCTTTTATTTCTTTCTGTGTGTATTAGTCTAGGCCACCTTTGTTGCAGGTGACAGTAGCATAGCTCAAACCATCTAGCCAGAAAAGAGAATTTCTTTTTTTTTTTTTTTTTTTTTTGTCTTTTTTGAGACAGGGTCTCTATGTGGTTCGGGCAGGCCTTGAGCTCACTTTGTAGCCCAGGCTGGTCTCAAACTCACAACGATTCTCCTGCCTCAGCCTCCCAACTGTTGGAATTACCACGCCTGGCAGAAAAGAAAATTTCAAAAACTAAAACTCAAAGAAAAGAGAAAAACGTATTGATTTATCAGAGACGTGTGCCTTGTAGTGATGTGTGAGCAGTGGACCACATATATGGTAATGATTATCGATTTTATTTATTTATTTAATTTTTATTTTGTTTTGTTTGTTTGAGACATCTTTCTGTGTACTTTGACCTGGCCTTCAATTGAACTGTAGAGTCCAAGCTGGCCTCAAATGTAAGGTAATCCTTCTGCCTCAGCCTCCTGAGTGCTGGGATTACAGGCGTGTGCCACCATGCCTAGTGTGTTTCTAAGTGACAAATGATTACGCCTAAAGCCTTGAGATAGCTGGGACACAGTTGATGCCCTGAATATTTGGCACTCTCCCTGTGGGCCTGGAATGTGGCCTCCGGCCCTTCTGGGCTTCATCTTCACAGCTCTTGGCCAGAGAAGAAAGGAAACTGTGTCCAATCAGACCATGCAGAAGAAGCTCCTGGAAGGATTCTTTTTGTTTTTTTTTCTGATACTGGAAATTGAACTCAGTACCTCACACTTGCCAGGCAGGCCCTCCTAAAAAGATTCTGGTTTGCACTGTGTATCCCTATGAGGTTTGGCCTCTGTGGCCAGATTTGAGGACAAAGAGGGCCCAGCAGTAGGAGGATGTGGGGAGCCTATGATTGGCGGCCCATCCAGTACCACATGACCTTTTAGTAGACACAGTTTTCCAGGGAAGGATGAACAGGGTGTCTTAGTTACTTATTCTTCCTGGACAAAACACTTAAAATTTAAAAGAGAAGTTGGCTGAGTGTGGTGGTGCACGCCTGTAATCCTAGTACTCAGTAGTCTGAGGCAGGAGGATTGCTGCAAATATGAAGCCGGGCTGGGACACATAAGGAGTTCAAGGCCAGCCTGAACTGCATAGTGAGACCCTGCCTCAAAAACAAACAACCAAAAAAGTAAGAGAAGTTTATTTTGCTATTTAGAGGGTTCAGTCTGTAGTCTGCTGGCTCCAAGGTTGGAAGAACATGGTGTAGGGGTCTGGTGGAGGGCAGCTGCTCACATCATGGTGGTCAAGAAGCAGAGAGAAGGGAGGAGCCAGAGAGGGAGACTCACTCTCCTGGAGGACAGCCCCAGTGACCCACCTGTAACCAGATCCCACCTCCTAACAGCAGGTGGATTAATCCACTGATGAGTATAGCACTTTCCAAGCACATGAAGCTTTTGGGGGACACCCCAGATCTAAACCGTAACAAGTAATGATGCTGTGTGGGTCTGACCACTATGTGTCACCTTTACACAATGGTACAAATAGTAGATGAGGTCATTGCTGGAGTGAGGGAGTCGTGGTCCCCCAGTGTTTCCTAGGGAGTCCATCCTGTGGCCCAGGAGACCTCCTGTTCTGTGCCACAGCTAGGGTTTCCAAGATGTCAATGCTCAGGTCTCTGATGCCCCCCAATTTACCACCTGCCCCTGCTATGCCTCCCCTGAATCCCTTGCTTCTGGCATGGGCTGCTTGCAGGATGATGGACTAGAAAATGGGGGAGAACACGAAGAAAACTGGAGAAAAGATTCAGAAATACTGCAGCCTGGCAAGCGTCCCCCCTCTTCTTCCAGCAGTGACTCTCATTAGGGACCATGCCTGGACCCTATTGCAAGTCTCCCTGGTTCATTTTTTTTTTTTTTTCCTTTTTTGAGACAGGGTCTCTTTTTAAGTCTCCAAGTTGCCCAGGCTGGCTTTAAACTTGCAACCTTCCTGTCTCAGCCTCCCAAATACTGGAGTTGCAGACAAACACCACCACAAGTCTTAACAGCTCTGACCTGCGGTCAGTGTCATGTGATAGACCTTAACCCTTGGGCCTCAGCCCTGCAGTGCCAAGCAGCCCTGTCTGGAGGCGGGAGGGTGAGGGATGGAAGAGGACTGTGACAGGCTCTGTGCAGGTGGGCTTCACAGCTGGCGTGTGTGTGAGTAGGGAGCTGTTTTTTAGGAAACGGTGAGATCTCTGTGCTAAATGCTGAAGACAAATTTAAGATTTGTAAACCATGGGGTGGGGGGGAAAGATTTGTGGAAAATGATTTTTTTTCAACTTTCTTTTTAATCCGGTAGCTGGAAAGTTTTGTGGAAATTTAATCATGAAGCAAAATCTGTACTTTATTATTATTGTTTTTTAATCATGGTGGCACATTTGGGTGATTTAGTGGCGCATAGATTTCCCAGAAGGCCTTTCATTGGTTACGTGGTGGCCAAGCTCCTGGGAAGCTGAGTTGATTTGGTCGATGGGTCTTGTCTGCCATTTAAAAAACTGTTTATTTTTTAGTTCACATTGCAGTGCAGTCAGTAGTGATTACATTCCCTGTGGGAAGATCAGACCTGTACACAATGCCTTTTCTTTTCAGTTACCCTTCCACTCCTCTCTCTTTCCTCCTCCCCACCTCCTTCCCCACCCTCCCTCCATCTCTTGGCTTCCTTCTCTTTCACAAAACTTTATCTTCCTATTTCCTATGATCTATCTTTTATTTTGGTCTTTATGTATGCTTTGGGTTTCTCTTGTAAGAGAATCCATGCCACATTGAAGCTTGTGTGTCTGATTTGTTTCACTTAACATTATGGTCTCAAAATGCATTCATTTTCCTAGAAATGACTATTTATTATTTTTCTTTATAGTAGAGTAGTACTCCACTGTGTACAAATACCATAGTTTTTCTTCATTTCCTTTTGGTGATTTGAGACAGGGTCTCGCTATGCAGCTCAGCTTGGCCTTGAACTCACTATGTGGCCCAGGTTGGCCTCAAACTTGTGATGATCCTCCTACCTCAAGCTCCTGAGTGCTGGGATCACAGGTGTGCACCACCTGTGCCTGGCCCACATTTTCTTTATCCACACATCTGTTGATGGATGTGGCCATTTCCAAGCTAGTCTATATTTTGGAGCCTGACCTCTACTCCTGTATCTCAAGATGCTATTTCCAGTCGTACTCTCATTCCCAACTCTGGGGCCAAACATAGCTCTTTCTCCTCAAAACAAAACAAAATACAGCTCCAGCTGTTTCATGATGCCATTTGACAGTGGTAAAGACAAAGAGAGTGTTTTGTTGTAATGGTGAGTCTGTGCCTTAATAGTAGCAATGGGAGAGTGAAACCAGCCTTAGAACCAGAGAACTGGGACTGTCCTAATAGTCCTGCGACTTCTGGGGGACTCCTTGTCAGTGTGCTGGCGAGGTGGCTCTTCCCGGGCTGTGGGAAGAGCAGAGTGTGATTTCCATGAGCTCAGAGCACCCCTGTGCTATGTCTAGAATATAGGGTTTGCCTGAGGTAGGTATTGGGTGCCTTTGGGTTGCATGGATGAGCGATCAGCTGTGGGTGGGGTACATGATGTGTCTGTATCTCTTCACATATATACACGGGTTCCTGATTGGTGACTTCAGGGTGGCAGAAGGCTGCCAGAGATGAGGAAGGCTCGGGCAAGTCCCAGATGCACACACAGATGTCACCACCCATGGAAAATCTGTGCCCAGAGCTGGTGGCATGACCTTGATGTCTCAAGTCCCCAAAGTCACCCATCAGGTACAGGCATCGTGGGGCTGGTTGCCAGGAACCCTGTGCCTCCTGGAGGGCTAGAGAGCCTGAATGTCAGCTCACTGTCCTAGAAAGAGCCTGGAAGGGAGTGTGTGTGTGTGTGCGTGCACACGTGCTCTTCTAAGTGGGATGCCTCGACCTCAGCTGAGTCTCTTAGGGCTTTTAGCGCAATGGTAAACAGAAGAGGGAGCACTGATAGTGGGGAGCTGTGTAGTCTTGGGGTTCTGAGTTCTTCCCCAGAGGGCTTCTGGTCCCAAGAAGTGTGGCTGTTGGGCTGGACTTGATTTCTGGGGTTGCTCTAGCAGGATGCCACGATCACTGTTATCTAATGTGATGTTAGTGTGGAGTGCTTTTTGATACTCTGGCTTTCTGTTTCCTGACAAAGAAGGCAGAGAGGGAGAAGTGTTTTTTCTCAGTGTTTGCCCTGCCTTAGCCCACCCTGTCCTGTGGGCGGGAGGCAGGCACAGGGCTGAGTGTAGGGTCCCGCAGCAGGAATGCTGGGTGCGTTCCAGGGAGAATTTTCAGTGGGATGAGTTAGAGGGAAATCAGGTCTTTCGAAACCATTTGCCTGGGACAGATGGCATATCTCTGAATTGCCTCTATTGATCTTTTTAAGGCAGAGTTCCATGAAAGCACTGCAGAAGCATTTAAACCCAAGCAGACATTTCGAGTACTCCACACCAGCAATCTATCTCTTTGAAACCATGCTGGATAGTTCTCCTTCCTGTTGACCTGGAAGTTTATCTCACACTAAGGGTCATAACCCATTTGCGCTGAGTTTTACATATTTATTTTTTAAATTGTGGTAAGATTTCTCTAACATAAAATCGACCATCTGAGCCATTTCTTTGTTAAATTGTGGTGAAATACACATAATATGAAATTAACTATTTTGACCTTTTTTTTTTAAAATTTTTTTTTAATCGGTACCAGGGATTGAATTCATGACTGCCTGCTTGCAAGGCAGGCACTTAGGCCACTAAGCTAAATCCCCAGCCCCTTGACTTTTTTTTTTTGAGACAAGGTCTCACTGTGTAGTTCCTGCTGGCCCTGAACTCATTGGGTATATCAGGCTGGCCTCAAACTGGCCATGATCCTCCTGTCTCAGCCTCTGAGTGCTGGGGTCACAGGCATGTGCCACTGCGCTTGGCTAGGGGAGCTCTATTAATTGACACTGCCATCCAGCTGTGAGATGGGCCTTCATACAAGCTTTGGGGACAGAGGGTGGTTATGGGGGGGGTGAGCTGTATAGCCCATCCCTGTGGGCCCGAGTCCTCAGGTTCCTTACAAGGTCATTGCTGAAGTAAAGTGTAAATGTCCTGCAGGAAGTCTTGTGTTTTTAATATCTTGGGGTCCTTTTTGTTAACTGGACTCTAGGTGAAGGTCAGCCCTGTGGAATGGATGAGGAGGCAGGTGACAACTAGCTTGGCTTTTCCTGGTGGCAGCCGTGTGGCCCCTCTACAAGGCTCCCTGGGGTTCTTTGGGGTTCCATGGAATACGCTTTGAAAACCACTGGCTGGGATGCTCTTATTTTGAGCATCCATTGGGACAGAGAAGCGTCATCTGAACTCTTCACTTTCTTTTGTCCTATGAGTCACCGTTGGTGCCAGAGCCGTGTTCTAGCAAGGCTACTCTTGTCTCCGCTGACTTCCTCTGTTTACCTTGGTCGGTTTCCTTTTGGGCTTAGCCATACTTTTAAAATGACAGATGACCACAGTGTGGCTAATAAAAACCACTCCCTGCTCCTTGAGACAGCAGTGTGGGGAGGGGTAGCGCGGAACCCCATCGCCTGGCCAGTTGCCTTGGCAGGTGGTTACCTGTGTGTCATTTTTTGGAGACAGAGCCTTGCTTTGTCCTTCAGGCTGGTCTTGGAATTTGTGATGATCCTCTTGCTTCAGCCTTCTGACTGCTGGGATTACAGCGATTTGAAAACTCATTCTTGGGCTTCCTCCCACTTTTTTTTAAACCTTAAACAGTGTCACTAGTTTGCCCTAGCCTATATTTTGTAAGAGAATGATTAGCTGTTGACAAGTAAACAAGCTCCTGTTTGTATGCAGGTTATCTTGTGGAGTCTGAGCTGCTACTTGGTACTTGGGGTGCAGTGCCTTTGGGACAATCACCCCAGACCCAGAGCTGTCCTGACAGCTGTGTCCAGTCAGGCTGGGTTTCTTCTGCTCGCAGGGTAGGGATAGGTGTGTGTTGCTCTCAGAGTTACCTCTGCTTCCCTGGCTGAGTGGCACCTGTCACTGGCCCTGAGACCTCCACAGATATCTACTCAGCTTTGACAATGGCCAGTCTACTGCCCGAGAGTGAAAACCCATCTAGCGAGTGTTGAGTGAAGAGATAGCAAAATGCTTGGGAAGAAACTTAGTTTTATTTATCTCTTTTAAGGTAAAAAGTCATACTTTAGAATATGTTAAATTGAAAAGTAATGTGAAAAGCTGAGCGTGGGTACCCACCTGTATTCCAGCATTCTGGGAGACACGAGGAGCTCAAGTTTGAACCCAGTCTGGGCAGTTGAGCAGTTCAGTGAGATCCCGTTGCAAAATAAAAAATAAAAGCAAAATCAAAAACACGGTTTGGGGACCTAGCTCCTTGTGAAGGCCCTGGAAGACAGTGATGGTTTTTTTGGTACTCAGCCGGCTCTGATCTTCCCACTTCAGGTCTCTGTCTCTCCACTGTCTCTTACTGTTTACTTTTCCAAAGCAGCTGACCACGCTTGCCTGCCCCGGCTGGGAGGCCCTCCACTTATGTCCTTCATCTGCAAATGTAGAACAGCTCAAGGATGCACGGTGACTTGCCGGGATCCTGTGGGTGCTGTGGGTGCTGTGGGCAGAGCTCTGTTCCTAGCTGGGAACGGGCTGGGTGGGGAGCCTTGGGTCCGGCTGGTTTTTCCTGATCTGTACCTGGCCTGGCAGGCATCGGGGCCTTGAGGTTCGTGGAGTTGTGGCTCAGCCTCTTCCTCCTGAGCATCGCCCAGAATCTACTGTGAGCCACATAGTTGCCATTGATGGCGTACAGCGGAAAGCAAGTAGCTTGCTCAGGCTGCCAGCTGCCTAGAGGCTGGGTGAATGTTTTCTATAGACCACATTTATTTGACTCTCCACAGTGCCTGTGAACATCCACTCTGGGGTCTCTGGATCCTGAGCCCAGGACACCCTCCACAAATAGCATCCATCTGTCCGGTAGGTGCGTTGGAGCACCTGTCTCCTGGTGTGGTTTTTGGGTGCAGACGCAGGACATGGCATCTAAATTTAGTGCTGAGTCAGAGTACGGGTCTGACTTGGCAGGAGGGACGTCCGCGGCTCTTTCTGTGATGCAGCAGAAGTTCTGGGCACCTCTCCCATGACTTCTTAGTGCTTAGTCACAGGACAAAGGTCAAGCAGGAAGATGATGTCCCAAGCTGCTGGCGCTTTGACAACAATAGGAGGATCTAGTAAAAGCAAAAGCCTGGGGACACCGAGTTGAGGTCAACCCTGATGGACGCCACAGAGAGAACTGGAGCCAGGAAAAGGCAAGAAAGAAAGAAAAAAATCCCACAGGGTGATTGTTTTGAGTCTTCCCGCGCCCCCCTCCCCAACAAAAACCAGCGGCTCAGGCCGTGTGTGTGATTGGGCACCACTTTTGTATTTTCCTTCTTGTTTGTTTCTGATAGAGAGCAGCAGATGGACTTCTAAGTATCTTACCACTCTCCTACCCCTGTTTCAAGGCCTCCGGAGAGAGAAGCGAACTGTCCACCTGCCCAACTTTCTGGTGGAAGTTGTGATGTTTCATATAAGCTCTTCTGCCTCGACTCCCTCATTGAATCAGTCAGTGCTTATTCAAGAAAAAGCATCACTTAATTTGAGACAGGATTTTGCCATGTAGTTCATGTATGTCCTTGAACTCACTGTGTAGCCTAAGCTGGACTTGAACTTACACTGATCCTTCTGCCTCAGCCTCCCAAATGCCGGAGATACAGATGTACGCCACCATGCCTGACCTTCAGTGTTGTCTTCTTGCAAGGGAGATGTCGTGATGTTAGAGTGCAGTCCAGCCAGATTCAGACCTGGATTTTGTACGATTGTTCTCCATCCTTCCCTGTCATTCTGCCCTTGGCCTCTGCTGCATATCCCGGGTACCAAGGCTGCTTGCATCACCCACGAGCAAACTGCAGTCCCATACTCAACATGGATTTGTTTTTTGAGCTGGAATATATAACATTGTTTGTTCCCCAGCAGTTTTCCTTTGTGGTTGCTATTCAGAAGTTTAAGAAATGTCAGAGAGTAGCAGGGTGTTGTAGGCTGAGGTAGGAGGATTGCAAGTTCAAGCCCAGCCTGAGTTGTGACATCTGCGGACACCCACTTTCCCCACTTGGCTGTGAATGAGTGGAAGCATGGACCGGGGGGGGGTGTAGCTGAGTGGTAAGAGTGCTGCCAGGTTTGTATGAGGCCCGGGTCCAATCCTCAGGACCACAAAACCAAAACGAATCAAAACCCCCCCTCACACACAAAAAATAGACCTGATGGTACTGCCTTCCGCTTTATTGTTTATGGCACACAGTAAAGATTCTCAGCAGGTCACAAAAGCAGGCTCCTGTGTCCCTGCCCCGCATTGGAAAGCCCACAGGTGAGTGAGATAGAGCCCTTGTGAGTGGGGCTGTAAGGAGCGAGGGGTCTCCTCCTGATAGGGCACTCACTGAGTGGGTGTCGGGAGATGCAGGAAGGCCTGGTGGCTTCCGCCCATCATTTTCTCTGGGGCTGCACAGGGATCAGCAAGTGTGATCTGTGTCATGTGAAGGAGGCCAGAGGGACAGGAGGCTGTGGGTGAGGGTTGGATGCCGGCCTTGCAGATCCCCTGAGGTTTCCTGGGAGTGGTGGGATGGATCGATGGGATGGCTTTTCCTAAGCTTTAAGTTCGAGGATGCTCACCGGGATTCCTGGGCACAAGCATCCTTGTGTCCCATCCCCTAGGGAGTTTTAAGATGTGTTGCCATGTGGTGACCTTGTCTCTGGGGAAGGAAAGGGAGTGGCTGGGGAATGAGGTACCTGGGGAAAGTGGGTGTCTGCAGATGTCCAGCTGTATCCCCATGACAATGTCGGGTAACTGGGAGGCAGGTGCTTGTACTGATGGGATGCTTTGTCAGTTGGTTACTTTTGTATTTATCTTCTCACCTGAGTTCATTTAGGGGTCCATAGTTACAAGTGAGGACGCAAAAAGGGGAGGCCAGGTTACGTGCCTGTAATCCGAGCCTCCCTTGGGAGGCTGAGGCAGGAGGATCCCCACCCCCCGCAAGGCCACTCTAAACTACACAGTGAGTGAGTTCAAGATCAGCCCAGAATACATAGTAAGACCCTGTCTCAAAAAGCCAAAGGGGAAGGAGCCAGGGATTTTAGCTCAGTGGAACAAGTGCCTGCCTGGCAAGCAGGAGGTTATGAGTTCAAATCCTGGTAACAAAACAAAACAAAAAAACCAAAGTAGGAGAAAAAGGCAAGTTGCTTTTTCCATCTACCCCGGTTTTTCCATCTGTGGCAGGAGGATGGTAATAGCACCTGACGTGACTGTGCGTAAGTACTAAGAGCTGTGCCTGCTTAGGTAGGCCTGGGGCGAGGACTAACAGTTGTCTGCATTGCTGTTACTGCCCAACCCAGTGGCTATTTAAGTGCCACTGTAGGGCTGGAGCCTAGCAGTGACATGCAGGAGACACATATTCAAAATGCTGTGTTTCAAAACAAGTGCTTGCTCAGCTCTTGCTCCACGATCACCTGGGTGATTATTAAAATCACCTGTGTCCCCATTGGTCCTCTGTTCCTGCCTGCTTTGGGCTTTACCTTCAGACCAGGCTGCTTTGCAGCCTCTAGTTCCTGGTCCATGATGCGAGTGTTCAGTGACCTTTAGATCAGTGTGACCTTGTCGCACTCAGGGAACAGGTGCAGACTGCTTCAGGTGTGGCTCAGTCATGTGGTGAGTGGCATGTGGCAAGAGCCCACGTCACAGGCACTGGTGGGGGGACTAGATGACAGCCAGTGGAGGAGTGGTGCTGAGTGCACCTGCCACCCCACCTGGCCCCCAGCAGTGGCCTCCTGGGGAGGAGCTGGCCAGGGGGAGCAGGGGAGTGTGCTGTCTTCAGGCCAGTGTGCAAAGTCTGTGCAGGTAGCCAGTGGCAATGACCGTGAAGACTTACTTAGGAGTATGTGTTACTGTCGCCGGCTGCCAATGCTTCCTATGGACAGCACCTTTCCTGTTGGTCCCCTCCAGGCATGGCTCAGGCAAGGTGGTGAGAGGCCATCCTGGAACATACCCTTGAGCCCGACCCTCTGCTGGATAATGCCTGTGTTGGGGTGCTGCCTGGCAGCCCCTGTTCTGGGCCTGATGTCCCCAGGTTCTCACTGAGTCCCAGAATGTTCACTGCAGCTGGGTCTGGTGGACCCCAGTGCGTGGGATGAGTGTGAGCCTCTGCCCTCCTCCTGTATTCCCGGTGGCCCATGTGATGCAGGGTATTTTTTTTTTTTTTTTTTTTTTTTTTGGAACCAGGGACCGAACTCATGACCTCACACTTGCCAGGTATACAGAGGTTTGCAATGCGTCTTAAAGAACAGTGTGTAGTGGAAACACAAGCAACAGAGTGAGATTGGCAGTGTGGTGCCATCATATCAAGCAAGGCAGTAACACAAAGCAGCACTGATCTCTCAGGAACGTGGAGACGTACATGGGCAGATGGTCACCTGCTTGTTGGGCAGGGAATGGGCATCAAGAGAAATAAAATGAGAGCGAGAAAGAAAGGAGAGAAACACATTGCCATCTTCTTTCTTCTGATTTTTTTTTTCTTCGTCTTTTGAGACAGGGTCTCCATATTCAGTTCAGGCTGGCCTTGAGGTCACTTTGTAGCCCAGGCTGGTCTCGAACTTGCAGCAATTCTCTTGCCTCAGTCTCTCAAGTGGAGGGATTCCAGGTGTGCACCTTCACACCCGGCTCCCACTCCTGCAGCTCTGGACTGAGCTGGCCACCCCAGGCAGATGCCTCACCCCAAAATGGCATTGTATGGAGTTCTTCCTGCTATAATGCTTTGGATATAGTCACTGGAGGTGTGGAGGGGCAGCCGTGGCTCCCGGGATGGTTGATGCCATGGAGACAGTGTTTTTAATTGGTGGAGTAAGAACTGCACACATATTTGTATTAAATGTGGTATTGGTTGTGAATGTGCGTCAGCAGTCGTGTAAAAACCCGGCTTCACATCGTGGCTGTGGTGGAAAGTACAGGCCATCACCCTTTAGACGGTTAAGCGGGAGGTAGCCGTCTGGTTTCATGCAGTCTCTGAACTTTGGATGACATGGGATGCAAGCCATTCAAGGCAGGGAGGCAGGAGATTCCAGCTTCAGGAAAATAAAAGCCTGCTGGGGATCAGGAGCAGGTTTTTAATTGCCAGGAGCTGCTGCTCCAGAGAAAGGAGTGAGCCCCTCTGGGCAGGGAGCATCCTCAAAGAACCCCAGGTGTGGTAGAAAGGGAGCCCAGCATGTTCCTGCTTGAAATAGATGTCGCTGCGTCCTGCTGCTTTAACCGAACTGGGTTACAAGTTGGAGGTCTGGTGCTAATGCTGAAAAAGAAAAGATTGGTTGGTTTAAAAAAAAAGGTCTAATGACTATTTACATGGGTTTTACTGGCTAGGCATCCAAAATCTTGAAATTAAAAAATAAATGCTCCAAATTCTGCAGTTTTGTGAGTGGACATCCAAAAGGTTTTAGATTTTGAATTTTCAGATTAAGGATGTTCAACTTGTTTATTGTTGAGAATTTAGAAAATGAGAGTAATCAAGAGGAAAATAAATTGCAGCTAATCATATTAACTGGAGATAGTGCTATAAAACTTTCCTTTTCATGAATGAATTTGTATTTTTGGGGAGATAAGTACTGGGAATCGAACTCAGAACCTTGTGCTTGCCAGGCAGGTACTGTGCCGCTGAGCTAAATCATGAATGAAAAAGGGAATTTTTCTTTTTCTTTTTTTTTTTGGTGATAGTGAGGACTGAGCCTAGCACCTCCACACTGAGCTGTCTCCTCAGCCAGCCCTTTTTTACTTTTTGAGTTACACCCTTGCTAAATTGCCCGGCTGGGCTCAAATTTTCTAGCCTCCTACTTCAGCCTCCCAAGAACTGGAATTACAGGCATGCATCGTCACACCTAGCTAAAAGGGATCACTTTTATTTTATTACATGTTTGCCGTAAATACAGCTTACGTTCATCTTGGGGAGCAAGTACAGGTCCGTAACACAGATAGTTTCTTTTTAAATCTTCTTGCCCTTCCCTGGCCTCCGCCTCTAAATCACCTTTCCTCATTTGCATTCTCATGATTATTCTTACCTCTTGTTCACAACACGTGATGTCGATATTTATTGTGGGTATGTGGTACCCGGATGTGGAATATCTTAATTCTTTTTACTTCCCCTTCCCCTCAATCTCCTGGGCCCCTTCCCATTGGCAAGAGATCTAATTCTTTGTTTCTGTCTATCCGTCCTTTTTGCTCTTTTCAAATGAGAGTTGTCATGTGGTGTTTAAGCTTGTGTGCTGATTTATTTCACTCAGAGTTATATTTTTCAGATGCACGCATTTTCCTGCAGTGCCTCAAGTTTGTCCTTCTTTCCAGCCAGGTAGTTCTCCATTGCATGTGAATTCCGCATCTTCTTACCCACTCATCTGTTGATGGACATTCTGGCTCTTTCAGCATTGAGCTGTTATGAATTTCTTTTTACTCGTGTATCACTGTAGTATTATGTCCTTAGCTCTTTAGTGAAGACACCTAAAAGGGAAAATGGCTGGGCCATATGGAATTTCTAATTTTAGTTCTTTGAGAAGTTGCCACACTGATTTGCATGTTAGTTATACTAGTCTGCATTCCTGCCAACAGTGAAAGAGGGCTCCTTTTTCTCTGCAGCCTGGCCAGCATTTGTTATTCTTTGGCTTCTTGATGATTGCCATTCTTTCTGATCTAAGATGGAATCTTAGTGTTGTTCCAATTTGCACTTCTGTTGAACATTTTTTCCTGTGTTTTTTGGCCATTTGTAATTTTGAGAAGTGTCTGTTCATCTCACTTGTCCATTTCTTGATTGGGTCTGTTTTTATTTTTTCAGGTGATCTAATTTTTTGAATTCTTTATATAGTCTCGATATTAGTTCTCCATCCGAGGAATAGCTGGCACAATGCTTTTCTATCGTGTGCTTTGTATCTTCACTGTACAAGTTTCCTTTGCCGTGTAGAAACTTTTTAATTTGATGTAACCCCATTCGTCGTCTTGCTGTTATTTCTTATGAAGTTGGAGTTCTGTTTAGAAAGTCCTTGCCTGCACCTGTGATTTTGAGTATTTTACTTATTTTTTCTTCTGCTAGGTTTAATGTTTCTGTTTTAAAATTTAGATCTTTGATCTATTTTGATTTTGGTTTGTACGTGGTGAGAGAGTTTCAGTTTTCCACAAACAAATAGTTGATTTCCCCAGCAACATTTGTTGAGTGGATTATCTTTCCTTCAATGTATGTTTTTGGCCCCTTTGTCAAAGAGCAAACAACTGAATGTGTCTGGGGATGTTTCTATATCCTCTACCCTGTTCTGTTGATCACAGTTTGTTTTTGTGCCACTACCATGCTGTTGCTTTGTGGTATATAGCTTGAAGTTAGGTATTGGGTTTTGTTTGTTGGTTTGTTTTTGTTTTTTGAGACAGGGTCTTGCTATGCAGTTCAGGTTGGCCTTGAGTTCACTATGTAGCCCAGGTTGGCCTCAAACTCACAGTGATCCTCCTACTTCAGCCTACTGAGTGCTGGGATTACAGGTGTGCACCACCATGCTCTGCTGAAGTTGAGTATTATGATGCCTCCTGATTTTCTCTTGTTGTTAAAAGGGATCATTCATTCATTCCTTTGTTTGTTTTGTTGAGATAGGGTCTCACTATGCAGCCCAGGTTGGCCTCGAACTCCTGATGTTTCTCCTGCTTTAGCCTCCCAAGTGCTAGATTGCAGGCATGTGCCACCGTGGTTGGCCAAAAGGGATCATTTTTGTTGGGTGTGCAGCATTGCTATTAGGATTTATGTCACCTGTTACCCATGACTGGAGATACAGTGATTTCCTGACTTCTGCATAATAAGGCCACCGCGCTTGTCCTTAGGCATAGATCTTCCTGCATTTCTGTGCTGTGGGATAGCTTCCTACACGTGGCGTGCTGAGGTCTGGGGTGCGGATGTGTTTAGGATGTCTAAACTCCTGGGCCTCTCTAAGTTTGTGTTTTGGACCAGCTCCCCCAGAATCATCTGGGAGGGTCTGAAAGAGGAAGTCTGGCCACACCCTGGTTTTCTGGATCAGAACTGGGGTGGCTGGTCCCTGGAGGTCCTTTTGCACTTGGGGTTTGGTTCCTGTTCTTTTCTCCAGTGGTGCTGGAACTGGAACCCAAGCCTCCTGTGCACTGGGCAAGTGCTCTGTTCTGAACCCCTGCCGAGGTTTGGGGCGTGGCATCTGCTCTGTGACCAACGCTGCCAGGAAGGGATGTGGAGACCACATCTGCCGTGTCATTAGGGGCAGCTGTGACAGGAGCAGAGCCACAGGGTGGTGCTAGGGACTCGCCATGCTGTCCACTGTCTTATGTCAACCAGGGGCAAAGGGTCAGGTGGTGGCTCTGCAGCTGTGCTGGGCTGGCCCTGGCAGGGGAGCTGTGAGAAGTGGGTCAGGACAGGGAGCTCATCTTTCTGCTCTTCCCAAGGGGCCCTGCTCACTGCTGGGGCTGAGGCACCACTGGAGCGGGTGCGGTTGGCCACCCTGGTCCTCAGCGACGTCCTGTCCCAGGCAGAGAGAGGAGCTGCGTCTGCCCTCGGCCTCTGAGTGCCAGTTGCACAATGAGGGGACCAGGTGGCAGGGTGGGAGGTCCCGGAGGAGGCCCTTGGCCCCCTGAGCAGGGAGCTGTCCTCGGAGGCCACAGTCCCACCGTGTGCTGCCTTGGAACTGTGCAGGTGGTAGGTACTCATGGGTATTGGTGTGGTGTAGCCAGCCCAGGATGAGCTCTTTGCTGGGGTCATCTCCGGAGGGCCACTGTGATGACTGGGGCCTTGGCCTACCCTCTGTGATCTGGACATCTAGGAGGGACAGCCTTGGTTCACTTACTTAGGCCAATGTAGTGAGTGAGCTGTGATGGCATCAGGGTAACAGTCCGCTCTAGGAAGCAGCTGCATGCAGTTAACGGGGGCCTGATAAGACATGTGCCGATGTGGCTGTGTGGAGACGAGGCATCTGCAGAACAGTGTCAGGCAAGAGCTGGATCTTATTTTATGGAAGAGAAAAGAGAGAGTCATGAGGGTCAGTCTCATGAAGGAAGTAACTTGAGGGCTAGGCTTTGAGGGATGTGTAGAAGTTTGCCAGGTGATGTAACATCCCAGGCAGAGGAACAGATGCCAGAGGATGCACACCTAAGTGGGAAAGAGCCAAGAGTGGTGGGTGACTGGGTACTGAGGTGACAGAAAGGGGCCTCATCAAAGAGGGACTGGAGGAGAAAGCTGGTGATGGAGGCGGGTGCTGTGCCATGGACTGGGACTGCTGGCCCTACAGACCTGACCTCCCCCTGTGCTTCTGCTGCTTCTGAGCTGCGTGGCTCAGGCCACGCAGAAGGCCCATAGCAGGGTACTCTGCACGCAGCTCTGACACTGCAGAAAGGCTCGTTTTCTTCCTTTAGTACAGTGGTGAGGCTTGTCCAGCTGATCCTGCTGAGCAGTGGGAGCCTTAGGAGGCTGAGGAGCGTGGATTGATGAGATTCTGTGCTTGTGTGTGTTTCACACAACTGCCGTGGTCTGGTGGGAGGTCTGGTTTGGAGCTGGAGAGCCAGGCCAAGGCCAGGCTGGGAGAAGAGTCTGCCCAACTCACCTCTCTCTGGGTTCCCCATCAGAAGCCCTGGTAGGGTTCTGAGCTGAGCACCTGAGCCCTGGCACAGGTTTTATAGGGAGACGCTTGGTTTGCAGTGTGTCCCTCGTGCGCTAGCTGTCCGTGACATCCCACAGGACTGGGCCCTCGCTGGGGAGGAGTTGGCTTTGAGAAGGTAGAGGAGCATCAGGTTGGGCCAGCATGGGTGTGGGTGCTCTGGCCCCTGTTACTCACCACGTCCCATGTGTGCCACTGCACATGTCTCCCAGCCTTCCCAGCAGCCCCGGATGGGATTCTGTTATGTGACCCAATTTGTAGATGAGAGAACTGAGGCAGAGACAGAAGTCACTCACGTGGAGCTCAAAGCTAGTGTTCTGGGTTTCACCTTTGGCTCCTGGAATCCTGAGCCTAATGAGCTGTGGTGGAAAATTGGAACAGCCCTCCTGGTTGTGAGGTTTGGAGTCTTTTTTTTTTTTTTCCTTTGAGATGGGATCTTGCTCTGTAGTTCATGTTGCCTTGAACTCATGGAGTTGCTCCTGCCTCAGTCTCTCAAGTGCTGGGATTATGGTTACCACCATGCCTGGCAGAGGTTTGGAGTTTTTAGCTGCTAGCTTTTGCTGGCACATTTCAGTGGCCCATATGGCAGAGCTTTGCAATAGGGAGAGCTGCTCAGTGGTCAGACTGGGAGGGTCTGGGTGGTCCCCTGTCCTGGATGCTACAGGAGCAAAAGTCCATGCATCTGTTGCTAGGGAGACTGGTTTCGTGCTGACCGTGTCCCTGGAAATCATGAGGCGTCCTATTGAAAGCCCCTTCCAGATTCTCTGGAAATGCATGTGGTGCCTTCCAGAGGTCAGGGGGCTCATTGCACCTCAGTTGTTGGTGCTCTGTCCTAGGTGGCTGAGGGTACTTCAGCCCTGCAAATGGTTGTCTGGGAGATCATGCCAGCCTCTTTCCAGGCGGCGCCTGATTGTGGGATGGGAGGTGATCCCTCGCTGCTCTTGCTGCAGTCAGGAGGCCTGTGGAGAGCGGCTGTGCTACAGCTGTGCACTTCTTTGCCCCATCTGGTAGGAGCAAGGGCTGGGATTGCTGCTATCTCTGCCTGGATTTCCCTTCCCAGGTCTTTGCCCAGCAGCTGCCTCCACTGCCTCACCTTCCACCTGTCCCTCCCAGGCATGCACAGGCCTGTTGAGAGCTGGGAACCGGGGAGCCAGCCCCAGAGGAGCAGAGGCCACTTCCTCAGGAACACAGGGCAAGCCCCAGCCTGAAGGGACAGACCTGGGTGCTACCTCGTGACTCATGTGCCCTCGGGAGCTGCTCCTGCACCGGTGCCGGGTGGTGTCATCCGGGGGTCTGATTAAAAGATAACTTTACTGAGAAGAGGAAGCAGGGCTTTGTAGGCTTTAATAAGCAAGCCTGAGGCTGCTCCTCCGCTCCTCCTGGCTCTTTCTCTGCCCTCTGTGCCCCCCACCCCAAGATCTCACCTTCAGGTTGCTGCAGCTACCCCCAGCCGCCTTCTGCTGAGGGTTTTGAAGTCCTAAGGAGCCCTTGCACTGGATTTGCTCTCCTCTTCTTCCCTCCTTCTCCAAGTGAGAAAGAGTCCCAGAAAACTGCAGGGGTACAGGGTGGGGGCTGGAGAGACAGGAAGGCCAGAGGGCCAGGCCTCAGCGGGGTGAGGGTGCTCCCTGGGCTGCCTGGGGGCCCCAGCTCATGGGAATCCAGACCTTGCAGGCCAAACTGTCTGTGGGCAGTGGGGATGGAGGGAGGCCCTGTCTGGAAGTCCCCGCCACCTGCTATGGAACACTTTGGTAGGATGCCTTCCACTTCCTCCTGTGCTTCTTGCCTTTGTACAGGTCCTTGTTTGGAGAATCACATGCTCGTTATTTCTCTCACTGTACCACTAAGAGACGACATAATAGATTTTTTTTCCCCCTCCTTATTTTTTGAGACAGGGTCTTGGTATAAGGTTGAGGCTGGCCTTGAATTCACTTAAGTAGCCCAGGGTTGCCTCCAATTGTGGGGAATCCTCCTTCCTTGGCTTTTGAGCACTGGGATTACAAGCATGTGCCATCATACCCAGCTTTAGCTTTTTTTTTTTTTCTTTACATGTTTGCTTAAGTATTAATTTGTTAAAAGATTTTCTTAGGATGCTTCCCTTTCTGGGCACCTAAAACACCACAGAGCTCATATACTATTACTCACCTATTTTTAAATCAGCATTTAAATGGCAGCAATTATTTGGAATATTTTTCTGGGCAGTGGGCAGTATTTTTCTTCAGGCTTTTCTGTTTTAAACAAAAAGTTTTTTGTAATTTTTATTTTTTTTAATACTGGGGATTGAACCCAGGGGGCACTCTATCACTGAATTAAACCACATCCTGAGCCCCTTTTATTTTTTATTTTGAGACAAGGTCTTGCTAAATCATTCATGTGATATTGGAGCTTGTGACCCGCCTGTCTCAGCCTGCCGGTCTTAAGATTACGAGTGTGTGTCACCACACCTGGCTCTAAGCAAAAGTTTTTTTTTTTTTTTTTGTCTTTTTTGTTTTTATCGGTACCAGGGATTGAACTCACGACTGCCTGCTTACAAGGCAGGCGCTTATGCCGCTGAGCTAAATCCCCAGCCCCTAAGCAAAAGTTTTATGGTACTAATTCCGTGTTCCTGTCTTTCATTTTGAAAATGTTCAAGTCTACAGAGAGGCAGAAAGGATGACGCAGATGGGCACCCGGGCCATGTGCCTTTCGTCTGTCTCTCTCAGTGTGTGCACATAGCATTTCCCCTGATTCATTAGGAAAGAGGCTGTAGCCCTCAGGACAAGTCACCCTCAGCCCTTGACCCCTTTTTCCTGCATGGGTGACATGCATTGTGATTGTCCTTCCCACACGGTTCAGCCCCAATATTGTAGCATCCTGTTGTCCATAGTTCTTTTTTCTTTCCAGTGCTGAGTTTGAACCCAGACCCTCACGCAGGCTAGGCAAGCCAGTGCCTCTGCCATGGGGCTGCACCCCTAGCTGTACAACCCTTTTTAACCTCCCTAGTTGTGCTGTCTGTGCCTTCCATAATTTCGTTTTGCTTTTAAATCAGGGCTCTAATATACATTACATGGTTATTTTAACAGAACACAGAGTATACGGTAAGATATAGGCCATGGACATGTCTTAGAGCACATTGTTAGGACGGAGATCTCTATGCTGTCTTGACACCTCCCAGACAGTCTTAGACGTCTTAAAACTTGGGAGGGTCTAGGAGATCTGTCTCCTCTCTTTGCAGAATCTGTGGCCAGACTGGTTGAGAGACTTTTCCATTACCCCTGCTTTGAGGTTGGCTTCTGTGTTCTGGATTTCTTTGGTTTATGAAATTGGATACCTCCAAGTCTGGACATTTTAAACTGTCCTGCTAAATTCTTTTTAGTACACAGGGCTCAAGTGTCCTGTTGCGTGGGGGGTCATGGGTCGTTTGACATCAAACAGAGAAAAGCCACTGGCCTTGGCTAGGAACCTCGCACGTCTGCTAGCCTCTTCCCTCAGTGGGTATGGGGGGGCAGTAGCAAGGGGCACCCACTTTGTGAAACTGCCTATGGTTCTCAATGGTAAGTCCTGCCAGCCATTGTCCCTTGGTTTTTGGCCCTGGTCTGCCTCTGAATCTCCCCTGTACCTCCTGATCACCCTTGGGGCACATTGCGTGTTCCTGAGATGTCTGTTGTCTCCTCCTTTGACTCTCAGTTCCTCCCTGCCTGCCACATTTGCTGGACTCAATGCAGCTCAGGGCAAAGGTGGGTGAAGCCAGGGGACAGAGGAGGGGGTGTGATGCCCAGGTGTGGTGGCCAGAGTAAGTGGGGTGACTGATTCAGCCTTGGCTTCCCTGGGCCAGGGCTGGCTTCTCACAGGGCTGAACTGGGACTGCGGAAGAGAAGTAATGTGAAAGCCAGAGGAAGGACAATGGCCCTGTCCTCGAGCTTGCCCCTCAAGGGGCTGGAGCAGGAGAGACAGCGTAAGATCTCCTGATGGACAGGCACTGATGAGACCCCGAAAGGTGTGAGGGTTGCTTCAGCCCCGTATGTTTGGAAGAATGGGTTACGATTTGGGCTTCTGGTTTGTTCTTCTAGCCTCATCTCCCCCCCAGAGAGACAGAGAGAGAGAGAGAGAGAGAGAAGGTTTATTCTTTGCTGACAACACAGCATGCACATTCATGTAGAAAATTCAATTAATAAAAAAGAAAAAGGAAAAGCACACAACACCCCAGAGGCAGTCCTATTAACCCCTTGCTGGGGCAGATGGAGCTCTTGCCCAGTGTGGGCTCAGTTCTCTCCATTGTGCTGAAAGCCCATGGGCCGTGGCTTCTCCGTCACCTGGGAGAGCCCAGCTGTCCCCTCCCCGCATCCCCAGGCAATGCTGCCTGTACATTTCCAGCCCACAGGCTGCTGTGAGTTCTCTTTCCTTTGTACTGGGCTCCCTGAGCTTCCCTGGACTTTTGTCCTTCTGCCCAAATCGTGAGACCCCTCTAGTCCTGGGTTCGAGCAACAGCAGGCACCTGGGTTTCCAGGGTCACTGCTGCTAGATACACCTGTGACCTCCTGTGACCTTGTTTTTGCATCAGTAAAATGGGAACAGTGGTAGTGTCTGTTGTCGCTGTGGACAGGGTCTCAGAGCAGTAAATGAACTGGTGGGTCAGGAGAGTGCAGCTGGTACTGGGCTGTGTGCGGGGCCACTGTCCCTCCTGTTCTCCCACCGGCTCTCTGTCTTTTCTGGTCTTGACAGTGGCAGATGGCCAAGTAGAAGAGACAGGCCCAGAGAGGCTGCCCAGGTGCCCACAAGGCGGGCATGCCAGTGTCAGAGACAGGCAGGGGCCAGGTCTGGTGTCCTGGTGGGTGCCCGCGGCTGCACCACACAGCGCACTGGTCCTGCCGTTCTGAGGTTTTTGTTCTTTCACCCACTTCCTGGTACCTCCTACTTTTGGTCTGAGAGAAAGCGGAAAGCCAGGCCTCTAGGTTCAGCTTTGTTTGGTTACCTCTCTGGTCATTCATTCAATAAACCTTTTCTTTTCTTTCTTTTTTTCTGTTTTGTTTTGTTTTGCGTTTTGAGGCAAGTTCTCACTGCATAGTTGGGCCTTGAACTCACTGTGTACCCCAGGCTGGCCTCGAACTTGTGCTGATCTTCTTTCTCACTCTCCTCACTTCTGGGGTTATAGGTGTGCGCCACCCCACTCCCCTAAAATTGTGTTTATTGTATACAGTGTGATGCTTGGAAATGCAGCGTGACCATGTGAGGGGTGCTGGGGTGCAGAGCTAAGTAAGGAAATGTTCTGGTGCCTAGGACCCCACCTCTTGCAATGGGTGGCACCTTGTATACAGCGGCAATACTGTGCACAGGAGTGGTGTCAGGGAGCGTAGCAGTACCTGACCTTTTGGAGTCTGAGTTTCCCCTTCTGTCTTATCTGACCCCACTGATCTTTGCAATCCTTTCTGTCTTCCATGACTGTCCCTGGTGTCAGTGTTCCCTTAGAGGTTAGAGGACATCTAGCATTGGCTGAAACTTTGAATTGAAAATGTTCCTGGGTCAGATGGCGAGGGAGAGGGAGGCGCCACGGAGTTCTGTGCGTTCATCTTTTCTTAAAGGTTCTTTATTCTCCTGTGAGCTGACTGCATTGTTGGGCATGGCTGGGGAGTGCGTTTCTCGCAAGTTGCTTGGCTTCTGGCCATGTGCTGGTGCCAGCCGCCTGCTTATGGGTCAAGGGGTAGGGAGGGGTCGAGGCCATGCGTCAGATGTGCCGCTGTGACCAGAGCCAGGACTGGGTGTGATTCCCTGAGCTGGGGTGTCCCTAGGTAGTTGCTGACACCCTGGCCCTGAGGCCTGCAGTCGTGACTGTCTGCCACTTGTTAATGTGCGCAGGGAGGTTGGCTTCTGGTGGTCACTGCAGGCTGTGTTGTGCAGGAAGCAAAGGATGGAGTGGGCTGGAGAAAGCCCTGTCTCCCAAAGTCTGCTTTCTGGGCCCTATTCTGCAGGACTTGGTCAAGGTCCTTGATCAAGCAAGTGGCAGAGCCAAGATGCTCTAATGCAGTGTCCCTGCAGACTGGAGCTGCATGAAGGGTGAGCTTCCCGCCTGGCCCCTGTAGCCACCCCGGAAATGTCTGCAGAATTGGAGCTGGAGCTCCTGGCCACCTTTGCTGTGACATCTCAGACTGGCAGTGCAGCAGGATTGCAGGGATGTGGGTCTGGAGAGCAGTGCTAGCTGAGCTATTGCTCTCCCTCTTCTCTCGGTGTCTGTTTGAGACAGAGTGAGGGAAGTGAGCTGGTGAGCACGTGAGCAAGGCGCCTGAGGTTACAACTATTCACTGAGCAGAGACTCCAGGCTCACCACATCCCCCACTCAGGCTTGTTTCTTATTTTTTAATTTTTTAGTGCAGTACTGGGGATTGACCCCAGGGTCTTGGACATGCTACTGCTGAGCTCCACCCCCAGTTCTCCTCCTTGGTCCATTCCTCACTATGCCACCAGCGTCGCTGTGGGACATGGAGACAAACTACTACAGTCTTGTCTCTGAGCATTCCTCTGCAAGACAGGGCCCACAGTTTGCATGCCCAGTGCTAAATGAAAGTGTGGACTTCTCGCCTATGAATCCTAGAGGATTTTAAGACAGGAACAGTCAGGGTGAAGCTAAGCAAGTGTCCTTGAAAGTTGCATGCCCATGAAGCCATCCCTATCCCAAGGCATAGGTGAAACCAGGCTTGGTAGGGTTTGGCCAGAACTGTAAAGAGGCCCAGGCAGGGATCCAGGTAAGGCTCTTGGGGAGACTTTGGAGCACTTCTATCTGACCTGGGCATCAGTCTCTGGGAAGGCTGAGGTAGCCCAGGGAGACCCTCCGAGGCCAGTGTGAGGGCTACTTCATTGTCAACTGGCGGGAAGAAAGACCTGGTACCTCAGGGAGCTCAGGGGTAGCTCAGAGCTGGGCCCTGGACAGCACACTGTGGAGGTCTGGTCGGGGAACTCTGCAGGACCGTGCCAGTGCTACCTGAAGACCCTGAGATGTCAAGTGCAACCTCACTTGCTCTTCTCTGGGCCCCCAGAGATGTTCCGCGTAGAGGTCCTTGGGAATGGGTAGAAGGACTGGAACCCCAGAAACCCAAGGTGGCTGAAATAGCTGAGTTGGCAAAGGTGAGCCCAGATCACAACAGGTAGAGGAAGAAACGGCAAAGGAAGGTACGAAAGTAAAACAGCGGGTTGGTAGCCAGCGGAGCTCCCTCCTTTTGAAGACATCGGGATGGGTGGCCGTTGTATCTCTGTCAGTCTTGGCAGGGGCCACCCACTTGCCAAACTGCCTGTCTTCTCATAGCTAAGTCCCACCAGCTGCTATCTCTAGGTTTTCAGCCCCAGTCAGCCCCTGTGTCTCCCCCGTACCTCATGATCAACTTTGGAGTATGTAGTGTGTTCCCCCAGGCCCCTGTCATTTTCCTTTGGTGGCTGTCAGTCCCTATCTGCCTGCTACATTTGCTGGATTTCATGCCGAAGTGGTCCATGTATGATTAGAAAAGCTGGGGTGGGTAGAACTCACCAGTGCTTTTGAGTGGATGCTGTTGGCTTTTGGATCCTCTGCTTTTTTAAGGTGGTCTCCATCTCTGGTCCCTGACCCCAGGAGCCAGTAATGTCCTTTTTTGTCATTGTATAAAACAACCATGTCTCTGCACGTTTCCAGACATACTCCAGCTCCTGTCCCAAGACCTGCCCAGGGTGTCCAGCTGGCCCCCTCCTGTGACATCTTGCCTTCCGCCCTCGTGTCAAGGGTGCAATGCTGTGTACAGAAGTGACACTTCCTGTCACTGGCCCTGCCTGACCCTTCTTGGGTTTGGAAGCAGGATCCTGCCCTGTCTCTCAGCTTGGCAGGTGACCTGCTGCAGCTTGGTAACTTGACACTGCCTTGCTAATTATCTGCTGAGGTCACAGTGCACACTTGTCACCACCCCTCCGACGGGGACCACAGTCAGCGACTGGGCTGACTGGTTCCGCCACTGCTCAGGGCACTCATAAGAAACAAGTGGCCTTTGTGGAGAGCACAGACGGAGGGTGGCGCTGTCAGCAGCAGTGGGACAGCCAGTTTGGGTTGGGGGCCCCACCACACCCTGGTTTTCTCTATTGCCCATGGTTGTAGGAACTGGTGTCCCCTTTCCAGTGCTAGTGAAGACTGTTTTCTGGGGACTTGTAACAAAGGAGTTCACTGGTTCTTGTGCTTGGCCCAGGTTACCTGTGACCGTGGACCACCCTCGTGACCAGGTGTTCACCTTGTCCCCTGGAGAGGAAACTGAAGAGGAACTGAGACCTTGGGGACTTGACTGTTGCAGATTGGTAGTTCTTCCTCAGTGTCCTTGAAGCAGTATCTTCATTTCCCCCAAGGACTGCTCTCCCCGGTGCACTAGATGCCCTTCAACACAGGAAGCTTGAGAAGAGGATGTTTATTAAGGTTGTCTCAGAATGCCCTTTGCTTGACACAGAGTGACATTGTGGCGGTGGATTTGGGCACCTTCTTCTGTTTTTTTGAAACTTTTAGGAGGCTCCAGAATGGCCTTAGAATGAAAAAGTGCCTGGCCTTTTAAAATAGTTCCAGAAAAATCTGTATCATTAACTAAGCCCTAAAGGTTTGCCTGATGAGTTTTAATAATACTTTGAATCCCTTCCTCATCTGACCCTTGTCATATGGGACATCTGCTGTCCTCTCTCAAAGTTTTTTTTGCACATTCTCTTGTGCCACTTCCCGTCTTAAGACCTCATATTTTTCCCTGGGGGAGGGGTGCTGGCACAGCCAGCTGTGGAAGATGGGAGGGAGCCATTCCTTCCCATGATGACCCCCCTGGTCAGAGTCAGGGTAGGGGGGCGCCTGCATCTGCCTCCTCCTGGCTCACTTGGCTTTTCCTCTGCTTTTCACTTGCTCTCTTCCGGTGCTCCTGGCAGCCCTCCCCGCTGGCCTGTCTCATCTTTGATGTCACCATGGACAAAAAAGCTCTCGGAAAAGGAAAGAACAAGTTGTAGGCACAGAATGTTTGCCCGCGAGGAAAATGCATGTTTGTGCAAAATCCTGTCTGACAGTTTCCTTTGCAGCAGAGAAGTTGGGAGCCCAGCAGGCCCTAGGAAATATGAAAATTGGCACTTTGTTATGCTGCATGCTGATGGTACCCCGGTGTCAGCCCCGTCTGCCACCAGAGATCTGAGTTTTGCAGATGAAATCACTGGCTGGCTACGGGTGGCTGCTGTTGCTGCGAGCACACACACCAAGTGTCACTTTGGAGCCTGTTTGTCTGCCCCTCAAGGTCTCCTCTTTGTTTTTCTGAAATGTGATGAAATGGAACGTGCTTTTAAAAATAGATATTTTCTGGAGATGGTCTGGCTGGGATTACTGGCTACAAGCCCTGCTTCTGCCTCATGGGTCCCTTATCTCATTGTGGCTGATGGGACATTGGCAAAGGCGGCTTGTATTTTTTTTCTTTTTATTCTTACTAGTCTTTCCAGATATATACTTTTCAATCACCTATTTCTTTACATACAAGCTAAGGATTCAGTGGAATCCATTAACCATGCTGGTTTCTTTTTGTTTAATAGTGTTTTAAAAATTTTTTTCTGATTACCAACACGATGTAGCGCTTATTATTATTTTTTATATTTTGGTCTTTTTGAGACAGGGTCTCGCTGTGCAGTTCGGTCTGGCCTTGATCTCACTTTGTAGCCCAGGCTGGTCTCAAACTTCCTACGATCCTCCTGCCTCAGCCTCCCGAGTGCTGGGATTACAGGTGTGAGCCAACCCGCCCAGCGATGTATTGCTTATTAATGGTGGGAGCATAATTCACATATCTCGATGTTGGGTAGTGATACATGCATGACTGTTCCGTTGGGAACATGGGCTACGTGCATGAACCACCAGTGCTTCAAGCGAGCGGGAGCGTGTTAAAAGAAGAAAGACGGTCTGGAACAATACACAATAGAGAGCCTGGTTTTTTCTTTTGAATATATGCTGGGGCCCCGAAGTTGGGTGAGAAGTTAGGTGATCTTAGCTAGTGCTCATCAGGTAGGGATGGCTGGCTGCTTTGTAGGGTTGGCAGGGGAGAGGGTTTAGGACAGACACTGTCTTAGTCACTTCTCTCACTGGAACAATAGACCCACAGTTTAAGGAAGGATGGGTTTATTTTGCTTCACATTTCAGTCCATATTTAGCTGGCTGCAAGGCAAGATGGCATGGCGGAGGAGCATGGTGGAAAAGAGCTGCTCACAGGATGGTAAACAGGAAGTAGAGAGCAAGAGAGGAGCCTGGAAGAGAAATAAACCCTTTTAGGCCACGCTCACCACTATTTGCCTCTTTCAGCCAGACCCACTATTATGATTTGTGTCTGGTTGTCCCCTTACAGCCTCATGCTGTCATGGAGACAGACTCCTAGAGTTTGTGTTTGATTCATAGTCCAGTGCTGGGATTATGGGTATGAGTGCTGCACCCGAGTGGTTGTGGCCTGCATACAAGAGACAGAAAGAGTCTTAATGTGCTCTCTTCCCTTTTTGGCTTTTGTTGATTTTGCCGTCTTTTGTTTGCCATGAACTGTTGCCCTCTGCCATGTGCCACTCTGCTTTGGAACCAGCTAAATATGGACTGAAACTGCAGTAAACTGTAAGCTGAATAAACATTTCCTTTTATTTTGGGTGTTGGCTCTTTTGTCCCAGCAATGAGAGAAAAGTAATCAATACACTTACCTCCTACCAGCACATTTATCTCTAAACTTATCAGTGGACCACTCTACCAGTGAGTATAGTGCCCCTGTGATCCAATCACCTACCCAAAGCTGCACCTCTGCGTGGATGAGGCTATGGGGTGACCTCCAGATATAAACTGTAAAATTCTGCCCTTGATCCCTAAAAGACTTATGCACATTTCTTTATGCAAAATGCATTTAGTCCCTTCTCAGAGTTTCCAGAGTCCTAGCAAGTCCATTATTGCTGAAAAGTCCAAGTCCAAAATCTCTTCTGAGACTTGAGGAAAACTTCTAGCTGTGAGCCCCTGTAAAAACCAAAGAGAAAGTTAAGACACTTTCAATAGACAGTGGTACAAGGTAAACATTTTCATTCCAAAAGGGAAGAATAGGGAAGTGTAATATAATGGAACAAAAAGCAAGACCCAGAAGGACACACATTAAATCCTATAGTTTCTTTTGCAGTACTCAGGGCAAAATGTGATGAGATATGAACATTAAACAGACTGGGCAGCCTAGACCCTAAGGTATTACCAATGATTATAGCCTTCATGACTTTTTTCTTGGGCTAGATTTGCTAACTCCTGTGACTTTCCTCAACCGTGTTCCTGGCTTCTTCAGCTTTCTGGGGTCTCCACAGTACTTTTGGCTTGACTTTTACAGCTTTCCACACTGCCTTTTCTGGGGCACACTGCCTGGGGCTCCCAGCCGCCTTCTGAAATCTGGGTGAAAATCTCCCTGCCCTCCACAGCTCCTTCATTTAGCATACCTGGAAAACCAGCACCATGTGAAAGAAGCCAAGATTTATTGCCTGCTTGAGCAGTAGCCAGGCCCCTTTGAATTGTGGCTACAGAGGGCTCAGAGTGCCTGGAAGATTTAGGATTGTGAACCAAATCTGAGGGAACCAGATTCCTAGGTGGCCCTATTTGAGCATGGTACCCTGGGGCTGTCTTTTCAAAAAAAAAAAAAAAAAAAAAACAAAACTTTGCTGAACCTGCAAAGGATGGGGCCTCATTGATTCCTGACATGCTCTTTGGTCACTGTCCTTATCCAGAAAACTTGGCTTCTGTTCTAATCGTTTCAGAAACCAGGTTCTCTGCTGTTTCATTTTTTTTTTTTTTTGAGATAGGAAAAAGTTTTACTATTGAGTAAGAATTGATCTTGAATGTGATATGTATCACAGAGAATTGCAGTCCTCCTGATACAGGCAAGGAGATGGTGCTCACCACATTATACATATTGCATCCTGACTTCCCTGGGGATGGTGTGCGTGTCTTAGTTTATTGGCTTTGTCCAGAGGAAAAATTAATTTCTTATATCTCTGAGCTAGAAGGTATTGTGCAAAGTGCTCACCAAAGTTAGGCTTTGGCCCTGGCTCTAAAACCAGAAGACAGGGGAGCTATTTTTCTGTTCTGCTTCCTTCTCTTCCCCTTCCTCTCCTCCCCCTTCCTTCTTCTTCTTTTTTAAATTTTCTTGGTATATTTTAGATATACATAGTGACAACATTCTCATAAGGAATTTGTACCCGTATGTGGTCTATCTTGCTTCTTTTTTTCCCATTCCCCTCCCCTTCCCTTCTTTCAACCCCTCTTCCCCTCCTTATTTACAAAAGCTTTGTTTATATTTTTTCCTTCTATTCTCTTTTTTTGACCCCCCCCTTCCCCATCTTTATGGGTAGTTTCTTTTTGGCAAAACTGACTTTTTCTTTTCTTTCTTTTTTTTTTTTTTTTTGTCTTTTTTCCTTTTTTTTTTGGTACCAGGGATCGAACTCAGGACTGTCTGCTTGCAAGGCAGGTACTTATGCTGCTGAGGTAAATCCCCAGCCAGCTAAACTGACTTTTTCACTCTGGATTCTCAGTATAAATCTTGCTAAAAGCTCCCCAAAGTACCCCATGCTGTAGTGCCAATATTGGGTGGCCTTGAAATTTCCTCCACCACATTAATTAGTCCATTGCTCTTAGTCTCAGTCTCAGAGCATGAGCAAAGTGCAAACAAGTTCTTTCTGGAGCATAATATGTGTTTTGGAGTCCAGCTGCCAGTGGAGTTCTTGTAAACAATTGAAACCTCATGAGCTGGTCTGTAGCCTCTGTCTTTTATCAGCATTCTGGTCTTTTGAGCTCTGATCAGTTTGCTACAACCAGCTCCAGCATTCTAGAGCTGCTTCTCTGTAGCCAGCCTCTCGGAACCTTTTCAAACTCCTCCTATGAAACAATTCCAAAGGCTTTTGAGCCACATAGAAAATATCTCAGCAACAACCCTACTCCTGGTACTAAAATCTGTGTCCATTAGGGTTCACTAGAGGAGCAGATTTAATATAAAAAATAAATAATTATATAAAGCATTTACTAGACAGGCTTTCATTGTCTGCCTTCGGAACCAGAGTGATTCCATGTTGGAAACTAAAGGGTCTGTCTGTTGAAAGGTTGAAGAGTTTGGAACCCAGAAGGAACTGGAGACGTGTGTCCAAAGGCAGTAGTGAAGATTGGAGCTCAGCCTATTAGTTGATGCCTCTAGTAGTAGAAGAAGGCTGTTAAATGTCAGCTATGTCACGTGAGCAGTTACAGGAAGGAGGATTGTAATTGTCATGAGCATTTCTTTTCTAAGCAGATATCTTTGTTTTTTTCTTGTAACTTAATGTTGATAGATATAATGTCATTAAGTTTTAAAGTCTATATTGTAATGTTTAAGTTATGAAATGTTAGGGTAAGCATTCTACCCCCAAATAAATTTAGCTTTCTGTTCTTAGTATGTTTTACTTAAAACTGGACTTAGTATGTTTCTATTTGTTTGCAAAATAGTTGTATCATGTTAGGTGTAATTATGAACTTGTTATTTTATTTGGAGGGTAGATGTGCTTTAAGGAGATACATCTGATTGTCAAGATGACAAGGGGTAGATTTTGATCATTAATTACGATATGTCAATTTGAATGGATTAAGAAATGCTTAGCATAGCCAGCCGTGACGACACATGCTTGTAATCCCAGCACCCAGGAGGCTAAAACAGAATGATTGCTATGAGTTTGAGGCTCTCCTGCATTGCATAGAGAGTTCAAAGCCAGCTTGAGCTACATACTGAGACTCCTTCTCTAAAACAAAACAGAATAAAATGCCTAGCAGATTATTGGAGCACAGTAAACTCTGGATGTGTCTGTCAGTGATTGACACATAAGCGGCACACTGTGGAGGGCTGACCTATCATGGTTGTGGGTGGCACCAACCAATAGGCTTGTAGCCTGGATGGAATAAGAAGGGGAGGATGAAGCCTTCCCTTCGCTTCTTCGGAGGAGCTCTGGTCTTCACCATGGCCTTTGGAGGTTTCTCTAGATTTCCAGGTGAGACTCTTCCGTCTTTCAGTGTAGACTCTTGGAATTTCAAGTATAGACCTGCACTAGGCTCTTCGGTGGGCTCCATGCCTTCCACCAACTGGATCCTTCAGCTCTCCAAGTTGCAGACGGCCGTTTGGTATCCTTCTGCCCCCAGTTTCACAGGCAGTGTTTGTAAGCCTACCTAGTAAGCCCCTTCTATAGTCATATATATGTGTAAAGCAGCCAAAGATACCAAGCGTGGAGCTGGGTGCATCAGACCATTCCTTGTGGTGAACTGCTCTCAGGCTAGTTGTTTCACTGCTGAGAAACTCGGGGTTCTAGTCTGTAAAATGGGACTGACAGCAATACCTCTAGAGTGCTGACAGTTTTACGTAAAACAGTGCAGCCTGTGACAGAAGGGCTGCAGAGCCAGGCTTGACCGAGTATGGGGGAAATGGTCATAACTCTCAGTTTGCTTGGGCTGCTGTAACCAAGTACCACAGATTGGATGTTGGCTTCGGTAATGTAGCCATCTGTGGTCTCACAGTTCTGGAGGCTGCAAGGCCAGGGTCAAGGTCTGGCAGGGTTAGTGTCTCCTGCAGCCTCTCTCTTTGGCTTGCAGGTGGTCCCTCTTTTCCTGGGTGAACATGAATGTGCTTTCCTCACTGTTTTCTGATTGTCTCTCCTTTGAAGGACACCAGTCTTGGGTTAGGGTCCACCCTGACTCATTTTAATTCAGCCACATTAGTTAAGACGTTGTCTCAAATACAGCTGTATTCATAGGTGCTGGGAGTTAACACTTCAGCATAAGGGTTTTGGGAGAACATAATTCTGCCTGTAACAATAACCATTGCGTCTCTTTCATGCCTGCGTAGTGCTGAGGGCCCTGCTGGCGGCCTTGGGAGGCTGGACACTTCTGGGAAGAGCCAGCGCAAGGATTCAGGAAGCACTGAGGCATGGGCAGGTCCCTTTGAGATTCCCAAACCAGTTGCTTCTCAGCAGTCCAGAGCAATGTTTTAAAAATCTGGATTGCTGAAAGGGCTGCCTCAGGCAAGGAAGGGGTCCTGGGATGGCATTTCCAACAGTCGCCTGGGTGATTCTGATGAATTATAGTAATAATTATAGCCATTATTTAGAGTTGTTTTGTGGCCACGTTTGGGAGTTGCTGGCTAGAAATAGAGTTGGATGATTGTCCCACCCCCGTGGGTCCCACAGCTAGCAGAGGGTGTCCAGGTGTTGGCTTGGGGTAGTTTCCCTCCTGGAAGGGGTCAATGCTTCTGCCTTTACTGGAGGGTGCCCCCTTAGGGTGCTCCCTCCTTTCTTGTGACCTGCCCATCAGAGCTGAGATGTTTAGCTCCTGGTGCTGGCCCCAGTACACATGGGACGTGGCTGAGCTGGGCCCTTTCTGGACATCTGTAAAATGTCAGGGCTGAGCGGCATAGGGGCCCCTGAGGCCCTGAGAGGCTGACATCGGCCTAGATAACCTTGATCTAACCCTGACTTCAGATCATCACTGTCCAGCATAGGGGCAGGGGACAACAGGCATGGTCACGCAGGCCTTGGGCCTCATTTGGGAGGGGCTGAGCCTGTTTTTGCCCTCAGGAGTCTCAGCAGATGGCCAGCAGGTCAGGAACTGCGGTTACACTTGAGTCCTCGTGGGCTGACCCACGTTGTCTCCACATGCTGTCTTCTGTGGTTGTGGATATGGATTTTGTTTGTTTTTTCTCTACGCAGAATAAGGAAATATTTTCTTTCGTTACTCAAGATCGAGGCTGTCTCCTGAGGACTGCCCTTGTGTAAAAGATAACCCACATCCCTTTTGTGCATTTGAAATGCCTTTCTGGTCTGTTTCCCCATTTCCTGTGGTTGACTTGAGGCCATCTGAAGACATTGCATGACCAGATTTTGCTCAGGCTGGGCCTGGGGATCCTTTTCTTGCATTCATTTGTTTGTTTTGTTTTTGAGACAGGGTCTCGCCATGTAGTTCAGGCTGGCCTTAAGCCCAGTATCTAGCCCAGGTTGGCTTTGAACTGGTGATGATCCACCTGCCTTATCCTCTTGAGTGCTGGGATCACAGGCGTGGACTACCACACCCGGCTTCTGCACTTGATGGAGGAGGGACTGGGGCATGTTGTCTGAGCTGGGAGGACATGATTGGCATGCGCTCAGCTGGAGGTGAATGGGAGCACCTGGATGCTCAGGGACACTAGGTGTGAAGGTGGAACCTGGATGCTTTGCTTAGTGTTTTAGGCAAAAGATCCTTGAGGTGCGCTGTCTTGATTTGGTTGGATTGAGGGATTGAGGGATTGAGGTGTGGCTGGCACAAGGCGTCTCCCCGCCTGACTGTGTGCTGTGAGTCTGCAGCCCAGGTCATACCCTGCTGTGAGTGTGACAGGGAGGAATGCTTGGACCCTGAGAGGATTTGTGCAAGGTGCTGTGTGCAGCCGTTCTTTTTGCAAAACATCATCAAGGATCCCTGCAAGGCTACTGATTGCAAAAATCCATACCAGGTATCCTCCCAACATTTAGGGAGACTGAGGCAGGAGGATCCTAAGTTCAAGTCTCATCTGGGCAACTTACCAAGGCCCAGTCTCAAAATACATAAATTAAA
Organism: Cavia porcellus; assembly: GCF_034190915.1. Classification (NCBI taxonomy): domain Eukaryota; kingdom Metazoa; phylum Chordata; class Mammalia; order Rodentia; family Caviidae; genus Cavia; species Cavia porcellus. Next base: position 35,080,027 of record NW_026947511.1, on the reverse strand, counting down.
ATGTATTAAAAGAGGCCTGGGGGTGTAGCTCAGTGGTAGAGCACTCCTGGGTTTGATCCCCTGTGCTGCAAAACAACAGGTGCCATGTAAGTGGAGGCGAACCAGGGGATGTGTTGGTGGGAAAACTGACCCTCTGGCTGCTCAGTCTTCTTAGATTCTGTTTCTTGTGGCCACAAAAGAAGAATTCATAGCAAAAGATAATTGTGCTTTTATTTTTCCCTGAGGGCTCCTTCAGTCCCAATCATTTAAAGACTTTGTGAGAGATAGATTGGATTTGAGAGTTTAATTCCAATTAGCAGTTAATTACAGCAGGCTTGCTAAGCACTGGACGGTCGGTCGTGCAGTTCTGTCTGTGGTGGTGGAGCCCAGCGCAGGTGGGACGAGGGCTTCCCGCCCGTGGCAGGCGGCCCTGCTCCATCTCTGCTCCGTCTCAGGCTCCTTTCCTGGGGAGCAGAGCCTGGCCTCACGCTCTTGGAGCACAGTGCATCTTGCCAGGTGCACCTTTGCTTTTCTGGTCTCATGCAAGCCCTCCCATTCCCTGGTGGAAAAGCCAAGCTTCATTGGCCTCACAGCAGAGTATCTCTCCCTTCCAAATGACCAAATCAAGGGTTCTCTGTCTCCCGGGTCCACCCTGTGTTGGTGGCTGGACCAGCCCATAGGTTCCTTCTACCTGCTCCGCTTCTGGGTGCTGGTTCTTGTGCTCCTCCTGTTCCCCAGGGCGTTCTCTCTGTGTCCCTTCCAGAAATTCTTACTCTTTCTCCTGTCTCCCCTGGCCTACTTCCGGGAATTCTGTCCTGCACTATTTAGCAAGCCCTAGATCCACCCCTCTTTCCCTCTGCTTTTTCTTACCCGAGGACTTCATATTACCAGCCAGTGACCCTGGCTTGTCACTCGCTTCCTCCAGGCTCAGTGGAATGACTCCCAAGTGGACTAGCTTGGCCTGAAACTTTCTTCCTGGCTCCGGACTTGTTCGCAGGGTTTTCAGGCCACTTGCAGGGATGGGGCTTCTCTAGTGCATTCAGTCTGATGAGTTGCAGTGACCATTAGTTTTCTGCCTCTGTTGATGGTGGCACCTTCCTGGACAGCCCAGGCCGACACCAGTGTCTAATTCTCCCTCCTGCCGTCAACTACTGGTATTCCAGATCTCAGGGCTGAGCGGCTGGCGAGCTCACTTGTTGGACCCAAGCCAGTGTGGGGCTGTGTGAAGGTAGGTGTGGTTTTTGCCTCTCAAGGGCCTGGAGAGTGTGGTTAACTGTAATGGAGAGGGATGCAGGTAAAGTGCTTGATTTTTTCCTCTTTCACAGTATTGAGGGTTGAATTCAGTGCTTCATGTATATTAAGCAATATACATGAATATTAAGCTATATTATATAGTATCATTTCATCTCATATATATGTATTTTTTGGGAGGAGTTTGAGGCATGGTCTCACATGTAGTTCAAGCTGGGCTTGAATTCATTATGTAGCCCAGGTTGGCCTTGAGCTTCTCAGGACCATCCTGCCTCAGCCTTAGAGTCATGTGCCACCGTGCCCAGCTTTCTTTTCTATTATAGTATATTATACTATATTATTCTCAAAGTATAATACTTTGTCTCAAAGTATTATACTTTGAGACAGCTGTAGGTCTTACTAAGTTGTCCAGGCTGACCTTAGACTTGTAATCCTCCTGCCTCAGCCTCCCAGTCTACCTGGTAAGCTCTTGCTTTTTAAATTTGTTCTCTGTGTGAGTGCGTGCATGCGTACGTGTGTGTGTACGTGTGTGTGCGTGTGTGTGTGTGTGTGTGTGTGTGTGTGTGTGTTGCTTTGTGTTTTGAATAGAAGTTGCAGAAAGGGGATGAAGTGACTGGGAGAAAGTAGGGTGGTAGAGGGAGAAGACCTGAAGGAAGGGGCCCAGACGGCCTGAGCAGGGTCTGGGAATCCCTCACTAGGAGCTCTGTGTTGCTTTCAAAGAGCTTTTAGCATCTGACCTTCTGTCTGCAGGGCACAGCCAGCTGTGCCACAAGGGCCGTCTCCATGCTTGCGCCTCAGTGTACAGAGGAGGCTCTGAAGAAGCATTTGTCCCTGGTCACCTGTAAGGGAGTGGCCGAGGCAGGGAGTGCCCTGGGGCACGCAGCTCTGACTTAGTGTCCCTCTTGTGGTACTGGGTCACTGTGTGCTCCAGCCCAGTGGTGGGGTCCTGGTGCATCACAGTGGGTGAGGGACTGAGTCGCCTTGGTGGCCAGTGATTTTCACGCCGTGGAGCAGACGAGGAAGGTAGCAATGATGGGTGCAGGGAAGCCCTTTGCTTGTGGTTGTCTTCTTTGACCTCTGTAGACAGAATGTCCCTGACCTGTCCAACCGGGTGTCATGTCACCTTCCTGCTTATGTCACGAGCTCCGGCTGTTCCCAGAGCTGTGATTTCCTGTGGCTGACTCCTCAGCTTACCTCGTACTGAGACGAATGGAACTTGGCCATTCTGGGGATGACGTGGCCTTAAGGGACAGCGGGGGAGGGACAGCATTTGCAGTTCTTTTGCATTTGGTCTGAGCATCAGAATCGTGAACAGATTCTGGAAAGTTCCTCATTTCATTTAATTTCCTGCCACTTTCTGTAGGCTGGGAAGGAGGCTCCTTTAGCTTGTTTCTGAGATTATATCTGGAAGTGTAGCAAGGTCAGAGGGGTCAAAGGCAGGACCGGAGGATGGGGCTGGCAGCTGAGGTGCATGGAGGTGACCAGAGTCGCTCTAACGCTTGCTTGTTTCCTGCCCACTGTTGAGGTGGCCTTGACCCTCGTGCTGAGTGCTGGTCATAAGTGAACACTTGCCTTCTAGGGCCACTTCTTGTCCTTTCAATCGTGGTTCCTACATGTCCCTCATCACCTCAGCATTGTCACTGGCCAAGGGATGGCTGTGAGGCTGTGTTCATTGTTAGTGAAACTCTCCCTTTTTGGCTTCAGAGCCTGTGCTCTCTGTCCTCATCCTTTGGGGTTTTGGGGGTGGTCTTCCCCCTGCTACTGAGCTTGTCAGACCCTGCCTTGGGTCCTCTGCTGAGTGCAAAGCTGTCAGGAAGCAAGGCTTATTTTATGTGCTGGAAGCCAGAACCAACATGTCTCTGGGACCTGGTGCCATCTCAGCTTCCTCTGCTTTTCCTCCCTCCACCCTGGAGCTGAACAGCTCTAAAAGGGAGACAGTGAAGAGGGCGTGTCCCCAATGCATGCCCTGTGCTGATCCCTGAGCCATCACAGGATCCTTTACCCTGCTGGTAGGTAAGCAGGCTTTGTTGCTGCTGACCCTCTGTCCCTGGGGACTCCGTGGATGTCCATCTTCCCTTCTGAAGGTCACAGTAGCTCATTTGCACACAGGTACACACAGACATAGCCAGCATGAAGGAAGGGCCTTGATTTTAATGTTGAGTGATCAATTCTGGGTGCGCAGATTACGTTTTCTCTCCCTTTTTGTAGTTTTACTTTGGGGCATTTTTGAGGGAGGGAAAGGAATCACAGGTGGCAAAGTTGAGGCTGTTTCCTGAGCTCAGTTCCTGATTTTCCAGGTGATCCCAGAGCCCGCAGCTGCTCCTTCCATACCCCACTTCCCTCTCCTGCCCACCTTGGATCAGGAGGCTCCTTGGTGGCCCTGGCAAGGTAGACCAGCAGCCCTGACAGCTGTGTGAAGGAAGGGGGAATAAGCGTCATCCCTTGGCTGCTGTAGCAGGTTGATGACGCCTGTTCTAAAACTACAGAAAAGCTGGGGAAAGTGCGCATCCAGTTCTGTGTCAGCACAGAGCTGATACTCCAGGTGGCTAAGCATGCTGCAGGTGAATCATCACCTTCCCCAAGGGAAACCCAGGCGCTGGGGAGTTAGTGGGCCTGTGTGGGTTTGGACCTCCCTGATTGGCAGCCTGTGTCTGTGACTGCTGCATCCCAGGGTCAAGGTCACCCCAGGCCTGCCTTAAATGTCTGGGTCTGTCAGCCTCCGACTGTGGGTCTCAGCCTCACTCACTTCCAGCCTCCCTGGCTGTGGACTGAGCAGGAGCTGCTCTACGCCCAGCATTGAGCACCCTATCCAGGGGACCAGGAAGCCACAGCCCCTCCCTGTCCCCTCCTCCTCCCCGCTTCAGCCCCATGCTCAGCCCTCTCGGTGCCTGTAGTGTCATCTCAGTGCAGGGAGGAGAGGGTGAGACAGGCACACTCTCAGAGAGCTGGTCGGGACCCTGAGTGGGGCCAGCTCTGCTCTAGGACTTGTAAACTTGCACGGGAAATGAGTTCCCTCTGTTGTCTCTTCCAAGCTTATCCCGGATCTCAGGGCTTGTCCAGGGCCATTCTAGGCCTCTTCCTCCACGAAGTCTTCCCTCACTACTCTTCCAAGCCTCAAAGCTCAGCAGCAATGTTGTGTGCAAGAATCGGGGCAGCCTGCCTGGAATTGGGTCCTCTTTGCCCCTAAGGAGCAAGTCGCTTAATTTTTTTTTTTTTTTTTTTTGTCTTTTTCGTTTTATCGGTACCAGGGATCGAACTCATGACTGCCTGCTTGCAAGGCAGGTGCTTATGCCGCTGAGCTAAATCCCCAGCCCCTAAGTTGCTTAATTTTTGCAACCCTAGTTTCCTCCTCTGTAAAGTAGACTTAATGACAACCTCGGGGTGGTCATAGAAGTTAACTGAGGCAGTGCATGTACACAATGCTAAAGCACAGTCCCAGCACTGAATAGCACTTGGTACCTATTAGCTGCAATTATTATTATTATCATTATTATTATTATAGAGTGCCACACAGTCTGGTGGGCGGCTTTTATGGACTATGATCTCATCACTTTGTCACAGCTTTCCACTTAGGTGATCTGGGAATGGAGAATGGCAGGGTGAGAAGGGACACTGGCTGTGACTGGTGCTGTTTTAGGTACTTTCTGGGCCCTGACTCACCCGATCCTCATACAGCTGCAGGAGATAGGCATACTGTGTATCCCATTTCCAGATAAGGCTATGGAGGCACAGAGAGGCCAAGTGGTTTACCTGAGGACACACAGCTGGTAAGGGCAGATTGGGAGCAGAGCCCAGGGAGGCTGGCAAGGGTTGGGTTTATTCACTACTGTATTGTTTGTCCCTGAGGTCCAGAGAGGGGCAGGGCCCTCTTGAGTTTCACAGCAGGTGAGCAACCTCTGACTGGCTTTCTTTCTACCCTGGCCCAGTGCCGTGTGGGCACAGGACACATGTGGGAGCCTGTTAGACACATGCAAAACTAGACCCCGCTGGGTCCCAGGGCTGTGGCTCTTAAGGTGTCAGCTGGAGGAGATAGGCATGGGACAGGTGCCTGGTGGTGCCTCCTGCTATCTCTGAGGTCTCAGGAGCTTCCAAAGCACAGTATCTCTCCTTCCTGCTTCCTGGGTGGCTGAGTAGAGGGGACAGCCTCCGAGTGACCCGGTTTCTCAGTGCCAGCTTTTCTCCTGCTGGCCCCGGTCCTTCCAAAGTCCAGGGAGCCTGCGTGCTGGTTCAGGCTGGAGCAAGTCCCTACACTTTGTGGGTCTCCAGGGTGGAAGTGTGAGTCACCAGTCCTTTACACCTCCGGGTGGACAGGGGAGGGCAGGGACTGGAAGCATCTCTCCTGGGCGGCCTTGAGGCTGCAGGAGGGGGCCTGGGAGCCTGGGGCGTTCCCTTATCGCTTGGGTGACTTTACTGGAAGTTCTTTTGAAGTGGTCTCTGTGACCCAGTGGGGCTGAGTCACAGAGTAAACAGATTAGCAGGGCTGGGTTCTTGCGAAGGACACAGACAATGCCTGTGGCTGGATCAGTCCCAGAAGATCACCAGGCCGGCTGGCTCCCAAAGGCTTCTGCCCTGGGGAGCTGCATTTGCATCCCAGCTGGTGACACCTCTCTGGCATCCTGTGGCCCTTGTGCCATGGGTTCATCTCAGCCGGTCTCAGGCTTGCTCTTTCTGGAATTATCCTTCATCCCTCCACTCTCCCCGGGTCCTCCCAGGTTCTCAGCATGGGCCTGTACTTGGGTGGTGGGCATGAAGGTGGTTGGTGTTTGTGACTGAGTCTGAGTCCTTGGTGGCTGGACTTATCTGGGAGGTGCACCTTGCTCCTCGTTCCTCCTCCCAGGACCACATTGAACCCCTTGGACTTCAAGCAGGCAAGGTGTGTACTTGGGACGAGGTGGGTCACCTGCTGGCCTTTGGATTTGATTGTGAAACTCAGAGTTGGATGACGCTGGACATCCTAAAAGGACACCTCGTGACTGCAGGAGGTGATCCTTCTTGCCTTTTCTCCGCGGTTCTCACCACACAGCCTTTATGACAATAGCCACAGAGACAAAGTGTGACCAAGACAATGTCGTCTTCGAGACCTTTTTTCCCCCTTAATGACGTCCAAGGCTCTGGGAACATTGTAAAAGCTGGGTCCTGTCCAATCTTAATCACTACCCCCCACTAGCTGCAGGGAACCCTGCCAGCTGACCGAGGCTAGGGGTGGGTGATGCCCAGAGATGCAGATAAAGATGTCACGCTGGCCCAGATGGGCCCCAGAGCCTAGTTAGAACTTGGGGGACAAGGCAGAGGAACAGAATGTATTGGTCGTGGACTTCCTCAGCAAGAGAGGGAGATGGGTGGAGAGAAAAAAGGGAGCCTGCCAAGTTTAATTAACAGTGGAGACGTGTACGGGGGAGGAGAGAGATGATTTGAAGGGAGGGATGGTTTACAGGAAGATGGGCACTGCTGGTGCCAACGATGATAACTGAGCAAATGTCCTGTCCCTGCCGTGGCGTCTGCCAGAGCACCGGCTGCCAGTGTCACAGGCAGGGGTCGGCACAGAGATTTCTGGAGGTGTGAGTGGGAGTTTAATTTATATCCGCTTTCCCAAGTAGGCATGTTTCAAAATAGTCCACTGGCATAGCAGCCAACTAGCCTTCCTTGCCCCTATAGCAAGAAAAAAAAAATTTTTTTTTTTCTTTTTAAAGATGATGGTTAAGTTTAGGAAATAGTGTTGGATGCCTGTTCCTTGAAAGTGTCAGGGGGTTGCCTGAATCGCATTGGGCTTAATGGGTGTGATAGGGAAGAGAGGTGATTGGGGATACTCCTTGTTTTATTGAAACAAAAGCGCAGGGGAGTTGCAGGCACAGCAGGATGGATCGCGTGGGCTGGACTGGAAATCAGGAGGTGGAACAAGGTTCATTCATGTTTTAGAAGGAGGCCAGCTGAATGGGGTGCTCAGGTTCCCCTCCCTGCGGGTGATGCATAGATTGCCCTGTGCCTCCCTGCCTCTCCTTCCTGCCCTGTCATCTGAGACAGCTCGGGCTTCACACACTGGAGTGGGGGCGGGGCCGGGACATGCGCAATCCACTGGCAGTCCCGTTGGGCGGCAGTCTCCTACTTGCTACCCTAGTTCAATCTTAGTCCACGCTGAGCGCTTAATGTGCTTCCGGGATTCACAGAAAATTCCATACAGAGGCCACCATTCTGATTCCTTTTATCCCTGAAGTCCTTTTATTCTTGTTTCTCTTCCCCTTCCTCTTCTTCAGACGGGTATATGCCTAACTCTCTACCGTGCATTTCTTTATTTTTTTGGCTTTTTGAGCAGGATCTTACCATGTAGTTCAGGCTAGCCGTGAATGCACCAAATCCAAGCTAGCCTCAAACTCACTCAGTCTTCCTGCCTCAGCCTCCAGAGTGCTGGGATCACAGGCACTCACTACCGTATGCCCCCCATGCTATGCATTTATCCTAGGGCTATTTGTTTCTCTCTCCACAACCCAAACCCTCTCCTTTCCCTGTCCCAAAGTCTCTTTGTCCCTGGGAGGTCTCCTTCCTCAGCCTTAGAGCCCACCAGCTCTGGAGTAACCTTCTTTCTGCCTCCCTGATACCCCAGCTCTTCCTCTCCACGCCTCCTTTTTGAGTGTGTGCAGGACCTGGCCCCTCTGTCTCTGGAGTCTGTGATCTCCTTAGCTCTTGGCAGCTCTCTCACACCAGAGCCCTGCGGCTTGTTCAAAGCCTTTATTGCAAAAACCTCATCTCCAGCTCACCCGCTCTGCCCACTCTACAATTCTTTGGGTTCCAGAAGCAAAACACTGTATTCCTCCCGGTGCCTCGTTTCCTGTGACCAACCACGTCGACCAGCCGTCTCGCGTGTAGTGCTTTCCGGGACTCCCAGTCTAGTCTCTCCTCGGTTTGCCCTCTCGTTTCCTCTCGTCTGGGCTGCACTTTGGAGAGTGGAGCACATGGTTTCCATTCATCAGCAGGAAATGGGATTGCTGACATGAACGTGGGCCGACCTCTGCCGAGCACCGGCAAGGAGACAGAGTACAGCTGGCTGCGGCTGCTGCTGTATGCAACCCAGGCCCTGGTGCCTGGCAGAGCTGGCCCAGGAGCTGCTCTGCTTTTCCCGGTGTTGTGCGGGTTACATCTGGTTTTGAAAACATTTGAACTGAAACCAAACCATGAAGATTGTGTTCCCGTACCAGGAACTGACAGTATTAATGTGGACCTCTCCTCCTAAATGTGCTACTCTGATTTTAGTGACATTTTTTTTTTTTTTGTCTTTTTCATTTTTATCGGTACCAGGGATCGAACTCACGACTGCCTGCTTAGAAGGCAGGCGCTTATGCCGCTGAGCTAAATCCCCAGCCCTTTAGTGACATTTTTAAAAATAACCTTTTGCTTTCTTTTTTCCCCTTTTTTTCCTTCCTTCCTTCCTTCCTTCCATCCATCCATCCATCCATCCATCCATCCTTTTTATTTTTAGTTCTGGACATTGGCCTGAGAGCCTCATGCGTGCTAAGCAGGTTGTATACCTGAGTGACACTCCAAGCCTAAGTATGTTTTGCTAAGAGGAAAGACAGTGACTAAATTACTGAGGACTGAGCTTGAATACAGATAGGACATAAGAGCAGGACCATCGGGGGAAGAACAGGTAGTGGGTTGGTGTTTCAGGTGTGCTGTGTTAGCTTTCTGCCGAGGTGCCAGAGAAATACCTGAAAATGACAGCCTAGACAAGGAAAGGTTTATTTTGGCTCATGGTTTCAGAGGTTTCAGTGCATGGTAAACTAGATCCATTGCTTTTAGGCCTGTGGCAAACCAGAAACATCATGGTAGGAGGATGAAATGGAGAAAGGCTGCCCATCTCATGGCAGCTAGGAAGCAGAGAGAGAGAATGGATAAAACTAGAGAGGAAGGGGCTGGGGATCAGATTTAGTCCCCAAGGTCACATCCTTGGGATCTACTTCCTTCATCTAAGTCCCACTTCGTGTTTCCAACAACTCCCAATAATGCCATTGAATTATGATCAGTGAAGTTAGAGCCCTCATGTTTAGTCACTTCCCAAAGCCCGTCAGCAGCCTTTGCGGGGACCAACTGGATCCCAGCTTATTGTCCCAGCTCCTCTGCATGGGAGCTGGAAGCATGCAGATAAAACTACAGGAAATGCCCAGGCCCATTTTATCCAGGGCATGGAAGTCCCTGGGCATGCCTTTCCGCAGGTGGCCCTGCAAGAAGTGAGCAGTCGACTCCAAGCTCTCCTGCCCATCAGTCCATCTCTAGCAGGTGTGGGCAAAATAAAGCATGAGACCAGGTGGAAACACCCAAGCCCAGATCCTTCCAGGGTGTCTCCTGTTGGGCATGGATGTGGCACTGCCCTGTACAACTTTGTGTTGGCTGAGATCAGCTGACAGTGCCTGGGGTGTGGACAAGTGGCCCTTTTGGGCTAGTAACACACAATCTCCCCTTCTTGTCCCCAGGGTCTACCTACAGCGTCCTGTCCATCATGCCCTCGGACTCGGAGAGCAGCAGCTCCCTCAGCAGTGTGGGTGAGTCCCTCCTTCCTGGAGGACACAAGACAGGCTGGGATACGGATGTGAGCTGGACTGCATAGGACACTTCTGGGCTTGTTTGTCCATGGGATCATCTTCCAGCGCTAGGGAGGCAGACGTGGGGAGACACGTGTTTACGATTCATTTCCTTTAGGGTCCAGTCTTCTCAGGGAGGCTGGCCTCCCTTTCCCTAGGGCTTATGGTACCTCAACACCCAGAACCTGTGAGACCAATCCCTTTTCGGGCCGTCCTCTAAGAAGGGCTGGATGTTGCCCCCAGCAGGAGTAGCTAGTCCTGGATTCGATGTTCTCTGAGCCTGGGCCCCTGAAGCCTAGGAGGTGAGGCTGTCCTGCCTTGGGTCACTGTGGATGGGCCCACTCGGAAGGCTGTATCATGGTTTCAACCTTCCTGGCCTCTGAGACCCACCCAGCCTTTGGGGTGACTTCTCATGTCCCACTCCAACTGTAAGGATGGATATACTTTGGGGGTTGAATCCTGGAGTTTTTGAACTGGTAGGCCTCAAAGCTGCAATTATTTTGTTTTCTCTCATGCAGAGATGGGGAAGGAGGGTCATTCCTCCTGGTGTCTTCCCAGAGGGGAAGACCCATACGCATGATTGTGGCACCAAGCACCAAGTCAGGGGCTGATGTCACTCTCTTAGGTCGTTTCTGAACTTTGCTGGTATGCTGGGGTGGGCTTGGGATGTCGTGGTGAATAGGGCAGTTGTGACCATTTTGCTCCCAGGTCTTAGGACCATTAAGTTACCATGACAACATGGGAGTTCAGTGTGATGGGAGAGGCAGATAGGTCCCAACAGGAGATCCCCTGTGAGTCTTCCAGGGCTGCCAGGACTAAGCAACAGACAGTCCCTGTCTCAGTCCACAAGTGCTGAGAGAAAAGGGTCAGCAAGGGCACACTGTGCAGGTGCTGGGATGGGATCTCTGGCAGGCTTCTCTCCTAGCTCTTCAGAGGCAGCTGGCAGTTTTGACCTGTACACACATTGCCCCGCTCCTTGCCTTGTGATCATATAGTGCTCTCCCTGTGTGTGTTCATGTGTGTGCACTAGCATGTGTCTGTCTGCAGGTTTCTCATTTGTTCATTCATTTTTTTTTTTTTTTTAAAAGAGAGGGTCTAACTGTGTAATTTAGGCTGACCTTGAATTTACTGGGTAGGTCTATTTTGAAATAGGGTCACAGTCATGTTTTCTGGGTTAGGACTTTAACATCTTTGGGGACCACAGTTTAACTCATAGCCTTTCTGGGGTTCAGGGAGGCCTCTTCTGGGCCACTGGGCAGGGCTCCCCTGGTCCTGCATGGGAGGTCAGTCTTCAGGGAAGTGTGAGAATCTTGAAAATGGTTGGGCTCTTCAGGAAGCACATGGTGGGGCAGTGACTCACCTCCCACCTCAGGATCTAACAGAAATTGGTAAGCTCTCAGCTTTGCTGCAGTTCCCCTCCTGGGAGTGTGTGTGTTCTCCTAGGGTGAGAGGCACGCTCCTCCCACAGCAGTTACTGCTGGAGCTGCATGTCCTCTGGGAGAAGCATCATGGTGGTGACCCATCTGTTGGCTCTACAAGGTCAAGTGGTGTGGCCCTTGTGATGGCCCTTATGCTCCTTGGGAGTCCCAGGCAGGCTGCAAGCAGTGCTGGTGAAGGTTGTCTGATAGTGGCTTCTCCTGTAATGCTGCCCAACTTTTCAGTGCTGCGAGCTCTGGTGCATTTCTTCTGCACAAAGCGCTCTCAGCTCCATGGGAACCCAGTCTTGCTGTCTTGGTCTCCATTCGCAGTTGAGATTGCTCTTCCCACCCTGCCTGAGCCAGTCAGGAAATGCTTGGCCTTGCACCCCAGCCTGGCCACTGCTCAGGCCTCCTCTTTCAGGCTGGTGGCGGGATGTCTGTAGCTGCAGTTCTGCATGTCACAGACAGACCTGACAGTGTCCAGGGCCACTAGCTATAGCTCGCTGTTTAACTTGAAATAAGTTGAAGTTAAATGGAATTTAAATTTCTAGTTTCTCAGCTGCAGGAGCCACATTTCAGGTGCTGTGTAGCCAGCTGTGGCTAGGAGCACCCACATAGGAACCACTGTCACAAATCAGCCAGAGGAAAAAGAGGGCCAGTCCCTCTAATGCAGGGGTCCTCAACCCCCTGGCCACTGTTAGAAGCCAGGCAGCAGTGCAGGAGGTGGACAGTGGGCACGGATCTTCATTTATATGCACAGCTGTTCCCCATCGCTGGTGTCATGGGCTGAGCTCCGCCTCTGTCAGATCTGTAGGCATTAGATTCTTCTAGGAGCTTGAATCTTACTGACAATGGTACAGGTGAGGATCAGGGTTTCAAGGTCCTTATGAGAATTTAATAATAATAGAAATAAAGTGTGCAGTAAATGTGATGCACTTGAATCACTCAAACACCCGCCGCCCTATTCTATCTCCTTTGGGAAAATTATATTGTACCAAACCAGAAAGGTTAGGAACTACTGCTCTAATGTCTTCTTGTGAGCAGAAACCTTTCCAGAGTCCCTGTGGAGGGGAGTGGGGGGTGGGGTCTCCTTTCACTGAGAACAGCTCTGTGGCTGCTCTGTGCACAGTTTGTGGGCGGCAAAAAGCCAGGCCTCCACCCAGCAGCGCTTGGACACTAGTGTGGGATCCAGGTACTTGGACTTCACCCTTCTGGCTGTGGAGAACTTTGAGGTTTCTGAGAGGATGGAGCATCTGGGACAGGCTTTGACGGGTCCCTGGGGGTCTGCTTCTGGGGAGCTTTTGCTGGATCCATCTGACCTGGGCCCTGCCGACAATGCATTAGGCTTTTTGTAGGGTCCTTTCTGCTAGCTCTGTGTACCCTCTGGGCCGGTGCCTAACCTGCTGTGTGCAGCCTGGGAGATCACACTCTCTTCTGGTAGTTGCTGCTTTTTTCTCCCCCATTCATCCTGCCTGATTTCGCAGTTGCCTTTTCTTTCTCATCCTGGTACTTAGGGAGGTTTCGAGGAAGGGACGAGAGATCCCTGGGCAGCGTTCACAAAGTGAACCTTAATGGTGAGTGGGAGGAGGAGGAGCTGGAGGGCTTTTCCTGTCCAGCGAGGATTCCTCCTACGAGAGAGAAGGGACCCTGGTGAGTCATCAGGAGCTGGGCTGTTCCCCATGACCTCTGTCCGACTCTTCCCTGGACAGCCTTTTCAACCAGGGCAGCCCTTGGGAACCTGTCATTTCTCAATTCGCCAGGCATGTAGGAACACCTCCTCCTTTGGAGACTCGTTCAGTGCCCACAGGGGTCGCCCGGAGGCATGGGTCCTAGCCTTACCTGGCCACCAGCGAGGCGGAGTGGTGGGAGAGAGGTGAGTGAGTAGGCTGCCCGACAGAAACCACCGCGAAGTCGCCCTGGGAAAGGTGCTGTAAGTTCTGACAAAGGGGATCAAGGAAAGCTTCCCGGAGAAGCTGGTGCTTAAGTTGCACCTTCTGGGAACAGTGCTTCTCAGATGGAGCCCGGTGTTACGGGCAGCAGTGGGCCATTGCTGCTTTCTTGGTTTGGGTTTCTGAAAAGCAGTGGCCATTGAACAGCCAGTAAAACAGGGAGAGGAAGGCCACTCCAGCCAGTGGACACAGCTTTGGTCCAGACCAGAGGCCTCCTGAGATTATAGACACCAGGTGACCTCAAGGCTTCTGAGTAGTAAGGGGACCTGAAAGTCTGCGTTTCTCAGGCGCTCACAAGTGCAGCTGTGGTGGGTGAAAACTCGGTGGTTCCACATAGACACTGGGCAGCCCTGGCTGGCACTGTTTGTCCTGGGCTGTGGATGTGGCTGGCTGGGTGTGTCTGATGCCCACGTTCTGCCTGAGGATTTGTGCAGTGGGTACCCAGCTCTGCTGTTGTGCCTGCTCCTTTGTGCACCTCCCTTTTCCTCTCACAACCAGACCCTGGTGGTGGCTGTTTTTTGTTCATGATGCAGAGCCTTGTGCTGGCTTTCCTGACATCTCCCAGCATCCTCTGGGGCCTTTTAAATAAACCCAAAGCAAGGAAAAGCTGCTTTCCTAGTGGTGCCAGGCTGGAGAAGGGGAAGGAGTGAAGTCTGAGAGTGTTGAGTGTTTGCATGTGAATGCGGAAGGCCTGCACAGGGCAGGATGATGGTGCTGGGGAAAGGGAGCCTGAAGGCTTTCGTTGATATCTCGCTTGATATTAGTTTTTATTTTTGAAAAATTGTTTATAATAGTTTCAGTGAGGGTGGATACTTCTCTGCTGTTCCCTTACTCCTGGGACCGTGGATCCAGTTCAGGGGTCCACATTGACAGTTTTTAACTTATGGGAAAAAATGTTTAAAGTCATGTTTTGGGTATAATTTGCATACAGTAAAATGTAATCTCTTTCACTCACAGTTTGAATTGTGACAAATACATGCCATCATGTAACCAGTGGCACCTTTTAAGATACAGACTAGTTTCTTCACCTGGAAGAACTCTTCCTGAGACTTGGTTATTTTCTTCTGGAATTTTGTAATCAGCCTCAGTTGCAGGCAACTGTTAAACTTGACTTTGTGCCTGTGGTTTTGGCTTCCTCAGAGTGTCATTTGCACAGGGTCATATTAAACGCAGCCTTGTGAGTCTGACTTCTTTTGCTTAGCGTAAGGCCTCCCAGATTGCCCCGTGCTTCAGGAGTTCTTACCTTGCTGTTCCTGAGTAGTATTCTATTGTATGGGGGCGACACCATTGTTCATCCGTTCTCCAGCGGCTGCCCCCCAGTTCTGTGCTGATATTTGGGTGAGCATCAATTTCATTTCTCATGGTACAATCCGTAGGAGTGGGATTGCTGGGTGCTATGGGGTTGCATATGGTACCTTGATAAGGTACTCCCACCAGCTGTGTTTGAGAGTTTCTTTTTTGTTAGGTTCCCTGCATCCTTGCCAGCATTTGGAGATGGTTGTTTTTTATTCTAGTCATTCTGGTAGGTAGCAAGGGGACTTGGTGTCAGTTTTCAGATCCCTTTGCCTTGAGGTCCCCTGAGGAAATGTAGGGTCACTGGAAGAAACACAAAAACAACAACTCCAGGGAGAGAGGTCTGATGGACTTGCTGTGAAGTAGTGCACTCCCCCATCAGGGAGGGGTTCAGATGGTCTTGGTAAGGCTTGAGGTGCTGGCCCCCATTTGGATAACAGGCTTCTTTGTGCCCGTGACATCTTTCAACCCTGAAATGCAAATAAACACAATGCTTGCTGTTATGTTCTGCTATGTTATGTTATGTATTTATTTTAACAGTACTAAAAGTTTATTTGAAAGTGAAGGGTGAATTAGTATGGGAGAAACTTGCTGTTCTTTTGGAACCTCATGACTTACACATCTTGGGACTCATCTTGGGGTCCCCCTGTGGTGTCTTGAGCTCTCTCCCTGCTTAGTGAAGGGAAAAGTACATTGAGGCCAAGTCAAAGAGCATGCTGCCTGGCAGTTCTCAGCCTGGCAGGCCTCGCAGTTTATGTTCCTTACCTTTGGGGCAGGGCCCGGAAGTGGAAGTCCACTCTCATCAGGTGGCACTCTACCATAGTGGTTGTGCTGTCACAGCCTAGTTTGCATGAGGTTGCCAATGTTCTGGCCATGTGGTCTTTTAGCATCCTCAGTGGGGATGCAAACACAGACCTTAGGGAGCCATGGGATTGAAGAGGTGAGGAGAGGGGTATGTGTTGCAGAACCCAGCACCTGACCGTGCTCAGCAGCTGTGAACATGCGCTTTGTGGTCTGCATGGCCAGCTGCCCAGGTCTGCCCAGCTGAACACGGAGGCAGATGCATGAAGGACAGTTCTGATGGCCCTTCCTCTGTTCTGCCTCCGCTTTGTCTCTCCTTGGTTTTCTCGAAAGCGGAGGGGCTATGAGTAGCTAACATGCCTCAGGCTCAGGACAGTGCCATCCAGATATAAGCTTTGTCTCTCTGTGGTTTCATTTGCCAAATGGGAGTGAAAATTCTTCCCCAGTTCCATCCACAGCAGGAGGTGGCCGCTGTGAGCTCCTCTGACCTCCCTGAGGATGAGATGAGATGTCAGGTGGACTTATTCTCACGGACAGATTAGTCTCTTTTCCTGGCTATTTGAATGAAATGCTATCTCCCTGGATGGATGAATTGCATTTTTCCTAAATATGAGTCTGCAGCTTGTAAGAGGTGGAGCTGGCTGCTACCCTCAGTAAGAGCACAATGCCTGGGATTCCCTGCAGAAGCTTCTGGTGCAGGACACAGGTGATGAGGTCTGGGATGGACCAGGCAATCTGAGGCCCTGGGACTTCCTGCATCTCATTACACTGGGCTCAGCTGTGGTCAGCAGCCTTCTCTGTGCTGGCACACCCAGGCTGGCCTTTGGCAAAGGCTGAGCCCCGTGTTCAGCCATAGTGGTGGGCAATGAGGGACTGTTATGGGCCCCAGCTTTGGGGCAGATGTTCTAGTGCTAGGTTCCAGGTGTGCCTTCCTCCCCAGGCCTCTGCTCATGGCTTACTGTCTCCTGTGCCATGTCTATGACTGGCAATAGCTGGCATCTCAGACCAGGCAAAGATGCAAAGGTGAAGATGCAGATTGTTTATTGTGGAGGTATCAGAGCCAGTCCAGAGGGCCTGGATCTGGGCCTCAGCTCCATCTCATGCTAGCTGTGACAAACTGTTCTCACCTGGGCAAGGGGTTGCTGAAGACCCACCTGCAGGGCTATGAGTAGCTAACATGCCTCAGGCTCAGGACAGTGCCATCCAGATATAAGCTCACTTTTTGTTACCTGCCCACAGGCACCACTGGGAAGGCACCATCCCCGCTGCCCCTCCCTGCCGACCAGCAGGTAAACGAGAAGGTAGAAAACCTCTCCATTCAGCTGCAGTTGATGACCCGAGAGAGGAATGAGCTACGGAAGCGCCTGGCCTTTGCCTCTCACGGGGCGACCTTCGACAAGAGGTAATCATACCCAATTCTGCTCGCAGCTCCGAGGTTTAGTGGTGGTGGGGGGTTGTCCTGATGCCAATGCCGTGACCCCCAGGCCCTTGCAGTGCATTCCTAGCACGCAGGCTGCATGGCTGGGTGTCACCGTGTCCAAACCTGCTGTCCTTAGATTTCCCAGAGCCACTTGGCACAAGGCTTTTTCGTTTCCTGCAAGTAAGAATCAGAACCAATGGCCTGACTTGCACAACCTAAGCATTGGGAGGAAAGATTATGTGTATCCCTGTGGTGCTTTGGAGAGGCCTCCAATCATGGTGGGCTTGTGTGAGCACTGGGCACCTGTGCACATTGGGGCAAGGGGGCTTGGGGCTGCTTTCCAGGTCTTTCTGCTTGCCTTCCGGATGATGTTAGGACGAGTGGTCTAGGCAGCAGCTGGAAAGCCCTTGAACCACTTTTGGTGCCTCTAGGTTGGCTGGAAGGCCTCTGGCTTGTCACTGCCCCTCTCTGTGCTCCTACCTTCTGGCCCTGGGATAGTATGCTTTTTTCTTTGTCTCCTGTCTCCCCCTCCTGTTGCTGGACCTGAGTGTGCATATTCATCTCGCTGTCTTCCCAAAGACCCCCAGCCAACCTCACTGCCGGTGGTACTTGGAGTGGTTTGTAAACACATTAACTGTTTTCTGTCATGTGTATCTCAAGCAGGTCCATCCCGCTTGGTATCACTGTCATTTTGTAGAAATCCTTTGCTGCTTTTGTTGGGATTCAGGGAGAGATGCCAAGAGCCCTCGGGTAGGTCAGAGACAGGGTCTGTGACCTGCAAGGACTTCTGGAGGAGAAAGGACTGAGGGCAGTCTATCTTTCAGCTCCTGTGCTGGAGAGGGGCTTGGTTTGAACATTTTAATCCCCTTTCTTTTACGAGCATTCAAGGTCTGTGCTTCTGGCATGTGTGCCTCTGATGGGTTGCCGCATTGCAGTCACTGAATGTGGCCTGCTGCCTGTAAAGTTTTATTGGAACGATGCCATGCTCGTTCATTTACATTTTGTGTTTAGTTGCTTTTGTGCTCTCAGGCAGAGTCAGGTGGTTACATCAGATAAGGGTACAGTCCACCAAGTCCGAAGTGTTTACTTTCTGGCCCTGGGGACTTGGCTGTAGAGGAATTCACAGACTTAAGCATGCACCAAGATGCCCCTGTGAGCTTGTTTAAGACAGGTTCCTAGTTGTCCCCTCTTTGATGGAGAACTTGTGACTCAGAGGGTCAGTGGCTAAGCCTGAGAATTTACTTTTCTATTTTTTTAATGTTTGTTTTGAGACAGGATCTTCTTGAGCAGCCTAGGCTGGTCTTGAGCTCACTGTGTAGTCCAGGCTGGTCTCTTAATATCTAGTTCTCCTGCCTCAGCCTCCTCCTCGAGTATTAGCTTGACGTTTTGCTTCTCCTATGATTAGGAGCCCCTCTCCAGTTTCCCCCATGATACCAGTGTTGCTGGGCTGAGAGCCCCACCTTGAAACCCACCACTCTTAACCAGTGTTCTCAAGCTTGGCTGCATTTGGATTCCCCGCCCCCCCTGCACCTGCTGAAATCAATTGTGGGGTTATAGCTCGGTCACAGAGAACTTTAGCATGTGATGTGTGAAGCCCTTGATTGAAGCTCAGCACTGAGAAAAAAAAAAGTCCTCAGTTTGGGGGTGTCACCCCAGAGATCCTGATATAATTGGCCTGGCATTGGTATGGTTTTCTTTTTTTGGAACTGGGAATCAAACTCAGGACCTTGTGCTTGTCACACAGATGCCGTGCCACTGAGCTATATCCTCAGCCCAGGCATTGGTATCTTGAGGTACACCCGAGATTGAGATCTATGCTCTGAAGACAGGATAAATTTCCTCCCAGGTTGCTGGTGGACCCAGGTCTGTGGCATGGACTCTGGGAGGCTCCTAGGGAATGAGGTGGCCCCTCCGCAGTCCTCCAGGCCCATGTGGAGGATGCTAGCAGCTCCCTCCATTCACAGGATCCTGCTTCCCTGGTCTAGATGGGCCAGGGAAGCCCTGCATGTGGGAGCTACCAGGCTGGGCTCAGCCCAGGTCAGTGAGAGTCTTGGGGCTGGTGTTCATGGGCGTTTGCTCACGACCCAGGCCCTATCGTAGGCTGAACCCTGACTATGAGAGACTGAAGATCCAGTGTGTGCGGGCCATGTCAGACCTGCAGAGTCTGCAGAACCAACACACCAACGCCTTGAAAAGGTGTGAGGAGGTGGCCAAGGAGACCGACTTCTACCAGTGAGTATACCTGGTGGGCCCTGCCTGCTGCCCATCGCTGCCTTCTGTCCTTCTATGTCTCTGTACCTGAGCTACAGCCTCTAGCTCTAGTCCAGCTCCTGCCTCTGCCACTTACGGACAGCCAGTAGGAATTACGCTTTGAGCCTTATTTGCCTAAGTATGGAAGGAGAAGGTGAACCCTTTCCATTACTCCCTGCCCGCTTCAGAAGCCTGGCAGATAGGAAGGCTGCCCGCAGCATGCAGCAGGAGGTCAGGGCCGGGTCTCTGGACTCTGTCATCATTGTACCGCAGTCTGCTTCTCTGGCACAGCAGGTGGGGTGTGTCTTGGCCCCCCAGAGCTGCTTTGAGGTTCTCTGCCTGCTCCGCAGCTGGTGGTCGCCCCCGCTCCAGTACTTCAAGGTGTCATGTTGAATCTTGTCTTCTTTCCTTGGAGGTGCACAGGGTCTTCCCATTCTGCTGTCAGGTGTTCAAGTGGTGGGAACTGGGTGTGGCGGTATGTGCCTGCAGTTTGGCAGGCTGAGGCAGGAGGACTGCTGGGACCTCAAGGCCAGCATGGGCTACAAAGTGAGACCCTGTGTCAAAAAAAAAAAAGGAATGTAGTTGTTTGCAGGCTTTGGCCTGGCTGCCGTGGGCTCCTGTCCAGGGTTTTTGTGGAGCTGTTGGACTTGCAGGAACTGATGATGCCTAGAGGTGGGGTAGGGGGAGGCTGGCTGGGGCTCACAGTCTGTGGGATGTGTTTCAGCACCCTCCATAGCCGGCTCCTCAGCGACCAGACGCAGCTGAAGGACGATGTGGACATGCTGCGGCGGGAAAATGGGCAGCTGCTGCGGGAGAGGAACCTGCTGCAGCAGTCCTGGGAGGACATGAAGCGGCTGCATGAGGAGGACCAGAAGGAGATCGGTGACCTCCGGGCCCAGCAGCAGCAGGTAGGACCAGGTGGCTGGGCTGGCAGGCCAGGGGCATCACCCACCTGCCCACCCACGTGTCCTTGTAGTTTTCATTCATGTGGTCATTTGAAGCAGGTTTCTGGGACTCAGGCCTCATGGGAGGTACCAGATATTGTGAGCAAACCCACAGTCCTCACCGTCCTGAATTGGGAGCTGCGACCCATGAAGGGGACAGACGTCAGTCATCCAGTCACGTGTGCTGTGTGTAGGTCAGAATGTCTTGGGGCTGCCAAGAAAAGTGACCTCTGTGAAGCACAGGGATTTGGGTCTGGGTTGCAGGGCTCTGCAGGTCATTTCCTTTGTGTGGATCTTGTGAGATTACAGATGAAAAGGAGCGTGGGCACGTGAGAGGGAGACAGGAAACGGAGCATTTTTGTGATTGCCTCAACCTGCCCTGCACTGCCAGGGGATCTCGTCCCTTTCTCCAGCTCTTGGGTCGCTTGCGTAGTGGCCCCACCAGAGCCCTGGTTTCTGTGAGTGGCCCATCTGGCCCAGGAGAGCTCATTTGCCAGAATCTTGGGGCTTGATCAGAAGAAACAAAGCTGGTGCTAATCATCTAAACTCATCTGTTAATCTAGCATAATGGTTATTTTCATTGCTTTTATGATTTAAAAAACTTTTTAATGGTGAAACTATTACAAGTTCTTAGAAAATCTGCAAGTGTACACAGTGCCTCGCCCATGTCATTCAGAAATTTACCAACTGGTTACCCCCCAGTACACCAGCGTGTGTTTCTTAGGAGAGGATTCTCCTGTAGGGGAGGCACACGAACGCTCGTGCCGGCTGGGAGTGCTGTCTTTCAGAGGAAAAGGAACCAATCAGGGTAAAGCCTGCCTGAGGATGTGTGGCTTCTTGGGCTCCTATGATTAGGAGCCCCTCTCCAGGCCTTCCTTCCTTGACGTGCCTCACCTTGGTGCCTTTGAAGCGCAGGCAAGTAGTTTTCTAGGGTTTCCCTCAGCCTGGCTGTGTCTGCGCCTCCCGGCTTGATGCTGTCTGTGCAGTTGCCGGGACTGTCTGAGGGGCGGCGCTGGGTCTGCCTCCTTGCGTCCAGTGGGTCCTGTGGATTGGGACTGGTCTGTTGCCTGAGGCTCCCCGCCATGGAGATCCTTGCCTCCCTGTCTGTGGACTCAGGGTTCCCTGTTTTCCTCAGTGCTTCTCATCGTTGTGGCCGGTGGTGGTTTCTTCACACTTGCTGCTCATTGCCTGCTTGGAGTACTTCCTTACTCTAGGGCATAAATGATATTCCAGGCGCATTTTACAATCTCCCCATCAACCACTGATTTCTCCAAGGAGTCTTTGTTCTTCTTGGTGGCAGATGGTATTGAGAAGCAGGATCTCTTCGAGTGTGGCAGCGCCGTGGAGGCTGAGACAGGAAGATCGTGAGTTTGAGTCCAGTCCGGACTGTGTAGTAAGATCCTGTCTCTGGGGGTAGTAGGGAGGAAGGTGATCTGAGGCCAGGGTGTGCTCATAGCTATTGGATACCAGTCCTTCCCAGTAAACAGGAGTGGGAACAGGTGAACACACACAGATACGGAAACGCAGCTAAGTATCCAAAAACCATGAGTTCATACTGACACTTGCAGTTCTAATTCAGCTTCATGCTAGTTTTCTCCCTTTTCATTTTTTGTTACTTCCTTTTAATTTTATTTATTTTATTTTTTTGAGACAGATTCTCACTGTGTAGTTCAGACTGGCCTGGAACTCACTGTGTAGTGTAGGCTGGCCTGCAACTCATGGCAGTCCTCCTGCCTCAGCCTCCCATGTGCTGAGATTACAGGGGTGCCCCATCTTGCCCAGCTCTGTTGTTCCCTTTTAAAGCAACAGTGAAAAATTTGGTTCCTATTATTTTTGGTCTGTTCACTTACTTCTTAGTGTTCCTGTGCATACCCACCTCACTTCCCTCCCCAGACCCTTCCCTGTGCCCACTGCCCCTTGCCCATTGTGGGTCCCCACACCTCCCCACACCTTCCCTTGCCCAGTCCTTCCTTCAGCCCCATGGGCTTTGATACCATCTGGGGATCAGAACCCCCAGCTCTGATCTTGCTCTGCCTCACCAAATAGCTTTAAGGCTAAATTGTTCAGAAACAGAGAGCACATTGCTTTCTTTCTGAACCCAGAGTCTACACACTGAGCTGTACTCCTAGGTCCTTTTATACATTATTTAAGAGTTTGAAACAATTCCTTGTAAGTTGTTAAATTGCTTAGGCTGGGCTCAAACTTGTGACCTTCCTGCCTCGGCCTCTCAGGGCACTGGGATTATAGGCATGCATCGTCATGCCCAGCTAACAGTAAACTTTTTCAGTCTCACTCCACAGAAATAACTACCATAAGTACCATGAGTGAACTGCCAGCAAAAAGCTTGAGATTTTTATCTGTGCATGTGGAACCCCTTGTAGCTTACTAATTTGTTTCATAAGATGGGATTGTTTTTTTCTTAATGTATCATGTGCATCATTCTGTCTTAGTACAAATTTTTCTTCATTGTTTTGCAGAGTATTGAGTTACATAAAAGCACTGTAATTCTGTAATTGATTTAACCAGTCAGCTATTGACTGATCCTTGAGCTATTTCCGGTTTTTTTGTGATGGATTATATTCTATTGGAAAGCTTGCGTCTGGAGGTTATTTTCTCTCTTTGATGTTTACTGAGGTCTCCTGGGGATTACCCAGGGCAGGCTCAATGAGTGACGCGAGGCGGATGTACTTGAACCTATCCAGAGCACTTTCTGTGAGCCCCCTGATTAGGGTACTTAGCTGTGTGCAGTGAGGACTTACTGCGGGCAGAGGATGGAATTTACCTGGGGCTGAGATTGATGGTCTGAGATGGAAAAGTCCCTAGGAGAAACGTGTGCCTGCCACCATAGCAGGAGTCTAGCTGGGAACTGAGCCCTGCAGCCAGCAGTGTGATCACCCCGTTTTGCTCAGTGTGTCCTAGGCTGAGGGGTGACTGTCCACTAGAGGAATGGGGGCCCCTCTGTCTGTACTCGGAGTTTGCTCCTTGCTCTTTGCCTGCCAGTCTGTACTCAGCTTGGCTGACCTTTGCCTTGGGGCTTGGGCTTTCTTTTCTTTGACAGATTCATGGTCGTACATGTGTTTCTGGCTTCTGCTTAGTCCCAGGGAATCAATCCCCCGGCCAGGCTTTGATGGTGAGAGCGGGGTTTGCTTGGCTCAGAGAACTGGACTTGTGATTGTGTCATGGAGACGACTGTCGTGGAAAGTGCTAACACCACGTGCCTGTGTGCAAAGCACTTGACAAGTTGTGTCGTTGCAGTTATATTCTAGATCTGTCTGGTGTGAAATCTACCTCCTAGAGGCTGTGGGGAAATTAGAACCCTCTCGTGTTGCTGGTGGAAATGAAAATGGTGCAGTCACTGAAAAACAGTGTGGCAGGTGTGCAGAGTTAAACAGTAGCTGCAGTGACCCAGCGGCTCTCTTCCTAGGTTTGTACCCAAGAGAACTGAAAGCGTAGGCCCGCACAGACCTAGCAGACAGCAGTCTGCACGGCAGCTGTCGTAGCGACCAGCGTGGGAACAGCCCAAGTGTCCATCGACTGATAATGACTGACAAGCAGCTATGGCTCATCCCTTCCATGGAGTATTATTCAGCCCTCAGAGTACTATGGCAGATGCGTCAGCTTTCTGCTTCTGTAACAGATACCTGGGATAATCCCATGCCTCGGGCCTGTGGGCAGGTGATACACTGTGGTAGGAGCACGTAGCATCTGGGAAGCAAAGAGAGAAAGGGACCAGGGACCCAGTGCTCCCTTCAAGACCACACTTGCTTCCTTCCCCTGAACCCTGGGACCACGCCTTGAACACCTGGGCTTTTAGGGACCTTTTAAATCCAAACTACAGTAGGAAAAGAAAGAAACTAGTCCTGAAGTACGTACTGATTCCAAATATGCAAGATGAATCAACAACAGAGACAGACTTGCTTTGGGCTGGGGTGAGGGAGTGGGAATGGAGGATGTCTTGATGGTATGGGTTTGTTTTGGGAGTGAATTTTTTTTTTTAAAACAGGGTCTCTGTGTGTGGTGCAGGCTGGCCTTGAGTTCACTGTGTAGCTCAGGCTAGCATTATACTTGAAGCAGTCCTCCTGCCTCAGCCTTCTGATTGTTGGGATTGCAGGCATGCAGCACCATGCCTAGCTCTGAGGTGATGAAATTGTTCTAGAATTACAGTACAAAGTGGTAGTGGTTACCCAACCTTGGGGTCTCATATTTTTGTGCATACTCCAAAAACCAACTGAATCATACACTTTAAAGGGTAAATCGTATATCTTATTGTCTCACAAAAACACAAATTTTTTTCTCTTATGAGCTAAAGTTTCTTTGGTTCTCATTCTTCGGCCTCCTGAGGGCTTATTTGAGTTTTACAAACACTCCAGTGTCTCTCCCCCTTTCCCCCTTTTGTGTTCACCCTGCAAATGACGTGGGGGAGTCTTTTTTCCTGTCCTGTCCCATTCCCTGCTCTCCTGTCTTCTCCCTTAGCTGTGGCCTTTGGTGGCAGCAGGTGCATGGGTAGCGTTTGAATTGGTCATTGAGGTTCTTTGGGTCAGTTCCGCTGCACGTTGCTCTTTGGCAAGTGCCATCTCTGGACCCAGATCTGAAGCTGCCAGGCCCCCTGCTCTCCCTGGCTGACCTTCGCCTTCACCAGGCCTGGGGCAGATCTCCGGGTAGGGAGACCAGGGGCAGAGGAAGCAGGACATATGGGGGTGGCCACAGGTTCGCTCCCCACTGGGCCCCAGGTCAAAGGTCAGCCTCCCTGGACAAGGCTGGTTTTGTTGCCTGGTTCCTCCCACGCCTTGTAAACTTGAAGAGGCCCTTGCAGGGTAAATGGCGCTGTTTGACTTGCATGTTTGCTCGAGGGATTTGTGAGGCCTCCTCTCCCTCCTCTATTTTATCTCAGAGGAAATGAGGCAACCCTGGGTGGGGGGTGGCCCTGGGCCCACTTGAGAGAAGCAGACAGGTGCTTTGTCCTGTGTGTGTGGTGTGTGGGGCAGTGGGGTGGAGGAGGGCTGAAAGCCCTGCTTCTATCTCCATTGTTGGTCTGCGTGCGCCATCTTGGATTCCTGTAGATTACATCCAGCGTGCCCAGGAGATTGTGGATAGGAGTGACAGGCTGCAGCCTGGGATTAAAATAGAGGATGTGTTTGTCATTTTTTCCTCACTAAAATAATTCACATTCTTTGGTTAAAAAAGAAAAAAAGTCGCAAACTGTAGTGAAGACACTTACCCCCACCTCAGCCCCAGTCTAACTTAATAGAAGTGACTGGCTTCTGTGAGAATCACTTCCACAGTTTTCTGAGTTATGTATGCCACGCACAGTTTTGTTTTTATTTTCCTACAGAGCGTTATGGGGTTCTCATGTTTTCCTTTCGTTTGGACATCCAGCAAGGTTGTTGCAATAATGTACAGCCCCCACTTCTCCATGTCTTGGGTGTTTGGAATTGTCAGCATTTTTTTCTTACTGCAGACCATTTTTCAGTGGATACGCATATGTCTTCATACTCTTTTGAAGATGTATTTTGAAACTGGATTCTTGGAACTAAAATTGCCAATTCCAAGGTGTTGCATGTTTTCTCTTCCATACATTCCTCCAGTTTATCTAAACAACTTACAGGGTGCTTAGAGTTTCTACTCTCCCCCTCCTTGTTCTGTCCTTTCTTTAAATTGTTCTTTTTTTTCTTTTGTAATTATTTTTTTTTTTCTTTTTTGTCTTTTTGAGACAGACTCTTGTTCTGTGGTTCAGGCTGGCCTTGGGCTCACTTTGTAGCACAGGCTGGTCTAGAACTTGCAAGGATCCTCCTGCCTCAGCCTCCCAAATGCTGGGGTTGCAGGTGTGTACCACCACGCCTGGCTTCTTTCATAATTCATGAAAGCTGACATGCTTTTCCCAAGTGTCCCAGATATTCTCTTCTGTTAGCCTTAGCTGTCACTGGTGTGTATGACTGTGTATGTGCATGTGTATAGGAACATGTCTGCCATGAACACAGTTATTTTGTGTTGTTTTTTGAGACAGGATCTCACTATATTGTCCAGGCTGTCCTTCAGCTTATTGTGGAGCCAGGCTGGCTTCAAACTCACATCAATCCGCTTGCCTCACCCTCCCCAGTGCTGGGATTATAGGCATGTACCACCTAAGAGCAGTCTTCTAAAGATGAATGGGAGAAATCACAGACTAACAGTCTTGTCCGTCAGTTCTTTGTAGTTCACTGTGACTGCAGACTTCCTTGTGAGGCTCCTGGTGACATAGCCATGATTCTGCGAAGAGCTAAGAGGTGTTTAGGGGCCTGTGAACCTCTTTGGTGTCTGTGTTACGTATGACTCCAAGGCTACAGTGAGGACCAGAGGTCTGGAGTCGCAGGTGTGTGGCGTTGGGCTCATAGGAAGCAAGATTTTCTCGTGCCACCTCTCACCTGGAGAATGGAAGAAATTGTGGAAGCAACTATACGGCCCAGTTTTTCTCCAAGGCCTCTGCTAACCCCAGGACCCCACCGTATTATCAAAGCTAGGCAGTAAGGATCTCTGCTCTGGGACTTTCCTGGAGCTGCTTTGTCTTCCCAGGAGTTTGTGGCACATTGTGGCAGGTGATTGAGTCAGTTCTGCATAGGCCCTGATTTGTCACGCAGCCCCCAGTCTAAGTTCCTCAAGTTAGGGCATTTGTGTCCTACTGAGGAAAAGCCAAGCCATGGTGAATCCAGATTGTACTGTGTAAAAGGCTCTCCACGGAGGAAGGCTGGGTCCCGATCTCTGTCATTTCAAGGCTGCTTTAAGAGTTTTGTGTCATAATGAAATCCGGAGGCAGGACTGTTGTAGGAGTGCCTTGGCTGCCCTGCCCAGGGCTGCCACCTTGAGGGAAACTCGGGGAATGGCAGCAGTGTCTTGTCTGTAACTGGACTCTGAACCACGTGGGTTCTCACAGGCATAAAAGGTGCTTAGAGAGTGAAACACTGAAATTAAGTTTTATTGGCATTTTGAGGTACTGTCCCCCAGTCCAGGCAGTCCACCATAGAGGTGAGAAATGGGTGGAAGGAGCAGGGGTTGACCAATGTTGGGAGTACTCTCCTTCAGTTAAGATGGCCCTGGATGAGCCATGTCCTCATAGAATGCCCCTCTGGTCTTGCTGTGGTGGGCACCATCAGGCGGTGTACTCAATGCCCTCTAAATGTCAGTCTCTGCATCTGGGTGAATTCAGGTGTTCTGAGATCAGTCTGCATTCTAGAGCCAGGACTCACTGGTCAGGTGATTTATAGAAGAGAATAATATTATGTCTCCATCTCACACATTCCCCAGAAATACATTCCAAGTAGTTTAAAGATTTAAAAGGGAAATATAAAATTCAAATACTTTTTTTCTCCTTTTTTTTTCTTTGTGAAACAGGGTCTCGCTATGCAGTTCAGGCTGGCCTTGGGCTCACTTTGTAGCCCAGGCTGGCCTCGAACTTGCAACGATCTTTCTGTCTCAGCCTCCCTAATGCTAGGATTACAGGTGTGTGCTGTCACGCCCAATGTAAAACTCAAATACTTTTAGAAATAACAATAGGAAAGTATCTTTTTTTTGACTTCCAGGCAGGACACACATGACCTACCAGAATTGAACCAAGAGGGTATAAAAACTGGAGTAAACCAATAAAAAGTAACGAGATTGACTTAGTTATAAAAAATATCCCAGTGAAGAGATGACCGGGGCTAGCTGGCTTCCCTGCTGGATTTTATGGAACTTTCATGGAAGAACTATGTCCAGTGCTTCTCAAACTGCCCCATAGAATGGAGTTGGGTACCCCCACACTCATTCTTAGAAGCCAGTATTACCAAGATCTAACAAGGATACAATATAGGAAACTAAAGACCCAGATCTCTGGTGAATGTGGACACCAGGGTTTCACTGCCCAAGGAGCCTACCTGTCACTTTTTAGAATGAGTTTTGTATTTTGGTGTCCTCTTATTAGTCTCTTTAAAAGGAAGAGTTCTGTTTTAGAAAAATAAGGAAAAGAGAGGCAGGCGAAGGGGGCTGACGGAGCGGGTTTCCGGAGATGGTGTTCCCTCCAGGGGTCTGCTATCCTGGGATCTAATCCTAGTTCGCAGGGAAATGACCCACTTCCCTGTCTCTCTGATTCTGATTTTTCAGTCAGTTTCTTTGCTTTTTCTGTTGTGTTTATGAGGCTGCCTGCCTCCAGAGGGAATATTCCACAGCCCCAGGACCTGGTTCTCCTGGCCACAGAGATCTTGTGATAGCTGGGGGCCCACGTGCAGTGAGCCAGGTGATCCCGAGCTGCTGGAGCTGCAGGGGCTTAGCAAGCCTTTCCGGTTGTGCACTGTCATTTGAGAAATAAGGAAACTGAAACCCTTAGAGGTGATGACTCACCAAGGACTCAGGTCTCCAAAGTGTTTTGCAGAAAGCAGCAGGCTCCAGCAGCTTCTTAACTCATCTTGTTGATTCCCCCCTCATCGGCACCTCAGGTTAACTTTAATGCCTATAATTTAGCATTGCATTTGCATGGATTCCTATCTTGTTCAGGATGCAATCTTCATGTGAGCCTTGAAGCTTTTCCTTCTTCTACAACTAGTAGGCTGCAGTTGCTCCATCTTGCTCTTCTCACCGTTCTAGCAAGAATCTGGTGATTCTGTCCCAGCACTTTTGTACTCGCTCTGCTTGCCTGTTGTGAGGTGTGCTCTTGGCTTCTCTTAGAGAGGAGCCCCAGACCTACTTACCGCTCTGCTAGCCCTCCATTCTATTGCTCAGAAGTCTCTTCAGCCTCTTAACCTGTATGTTATTCAAAAGACACAGTCTTCATGTCCTTTCCAACTACAACAGCATTAGCTATTTTAGATACCTATGTGGTCCCCAGCACCATCTCCAGTTCTGCTAGTCACTAGGACGACTCAGTGTATAGAGTGTGTGTAGCACTAGGACCCGAAGTCAGCTAAGGTGCATGGGGCAGAGTTCAGAGAAAGCCAAGTGTATGGTTCCAGAGTCCTGGGGGAAGGGGCCATACTGGATACACAGTTTCCCCCAACCTGGAACTGTGGTGACGCTTTCAGGGTGGTGGCCTCCAGCAAAGCCCGTGGGACCCTTAGCACTTGAGCTGTTGCTGGGGCTGATCGTATCAGTGCCCTACCTGGCACGTCCTGCAAGTCCAGACTCCCAGAAGACAGCAGGCGGTCAGCCCACGTCATGTGGTCTGTGGGTCTGGTATGGGGTTGGGTCTCCTCACTTAGGGGGAGATGCATATCAGCACGGAGAGCTGTTTCCGCTCACTCAGTTAGGACACAGCCTCACAAGGGAGCTTCTCCCAAGATGGGAGCCTCAGGCCAGCCGCATGCACTTTGCTAAAGATGAGGAATTCTGATGGAACAGCCAGGGTGGCTACTGGATCCGAAGGACCAGAACTCAAGACCCCCGATGGCCTGAGGGGGACCCCACCTCCTGCTCAGCCTACATACAGGAGTGGGCTGGTGATCCTTGACCTGCCTGGCCCTGTGTGGTCCTCGGTAAGCACTATTCCCATGTGTCCCCAGGTGCTGAAGCACAATGGGTCATCCGAGATCCTTAACAAGCTGTACGACACAGCCATGGACAAGCTGGAGGTGGTCAAGAAGGACTATGACGCCCTGCGGAAGAGGTACAGCGAGAAAGTGGCCATGCATAACTCGGACCTGAGCCGCCTGGAGCAGCTGACCGAGGAGAACCAGCGGCTGCTGAAGCAGACGGAGATGCTGACCCAGCAGCGGGACACGGCCATCCAGCTGCAGCACCAGTGTGCCCTCTCCCTGCGGAGGTAGGAACCCTGCCAGTGGGAGTAGGGTGGTGGCCACTGCCTGTGGGTGCACAACAGCCTGAGAGCCACATGCATCTCCTTTTCTCCTCTCCTTTTTGGGGCAGAGCTCCCAGCCACAGCCCAGGGAAGAAACAACTCGGGCTGTTGTGCATTTCATTCAGAAAATGCTTCTGTCCAGGCAAGGTTTTTGTTTTGGACACTTAATGTGTCTTGGTGATGACTGCTCCTGCCGTGCCCTGGGCAGCCTGTCTTAGTTTCTTCTCACACCTCTCTCCCTGGGAGTTAGACATGCACCTAGCAAATGGGAAAGGCATGTGTTCAGGTCATCCTGTTCCCTAAATTACATTGTCTCTAGTGATGGGATCCTGCACTCTACTGTGTTGCATAGGGCACATCCTGCCCTCCTTTTTTGAGACAAAATCTTGCTGTGTAATTGCACTGGAACTCACTGTGTATCCAGGCTTGCCTCGATTTGCAGCTGTCCTCCTGCCTCAGCCTCCCGAGTGCTGGGATTACAAGTGTGCACCACCAGCCTGACTTAGTATTGTGTACAGGACATTCCTGTAGTGACAGCTTGTTCTAGCATTTGTCGTTTCATGTGGAAAGCATCCTCTGGGTATAAAGAGTTTGGGAGTTGCTGAGTTGATCACATGCTGGTGTCTGCTGCAGGG
Organism: Cavia porcellus; assembly: GCF_034190915.1. NCBI lineage: Eukaryota > Metazoa > Chordata > Mammalia > Rodentia > Caviidae > Cavia > Cavia porcellus. The sequence goes on along the minus strand of NW_026947511.1, from coordinate 35,049,718 downwards.
CTTCTCAGAGCCTTTACCATGGAGGTGTGGGCAGGACTCTGTCACCTCTGGCCTCAGCCTGTTGCCCAGATTACAAAGCTGTGGCACCTTCATCTGTAAAATGGGGTGGTTGGTAGAAATCATCATTAAAGCCAGCTTTCACTGTCCTCTACTGTGATTCTGGCATTATCCTCTGTTACGTTTTTGTTTTCTCTGTTTTGTTTTGTTCTCTTTTCTTTTGAGACAGGATCTCAGGATGTAGTTTAGGCTGGTCTTGAACTTACTGTGTAGCCCATGGAGCTCAGGGCAATCCTTCTGCCTCAGTCTCCCAAGCGCTAGGATTATAGGATTACACCTGGCTAGTTTTTTTCAAAATAAAGTAGCTTGATTTTGGAAGAAATATGGGCGGATTTCTAGTAGAGCAGAAGGCATGCAGTGCTCGGTTCACCTTCTGGCATTTGTAAAAGTTTGAGAAAAATTCCAAGCCCAGGACACTGGAGCTCCATTACTGTTCTCCCTTGGAGGTGCAGAGAATGACTGCACCCCAAACTTCGTGCTTGTGTGGGAGGGGACAGAGCATCCGTCAGTGGACTGGGCAGCTCTCAACCCCTCCCACGTCCCCACTGGTCCCTTCCCAGGTTTGAGGCAATCCACTACGAGCTGAACAAGGCCACGGCCCAGAACAAGGACCTGCAATGGGAGATGGAACTGCTGCAGTCGGAGCTGACGGAGCTGAGGACCATGCAGGTGCGCACAGCCCAGGAGTCGGAGAAGTACCGGGAGGAGCGGGACGCCGTATTCAGCGAGTATAGGCTCATCATGAGCGAGCGTGACCAGGTCATCTCCGAGCTGGACAAGCTGCAGACGGAGGTGGAGCTGGCCGAGTCCAAGCTCAAGAATAGCACATCTGAGAAGAAGGCGGCCAACGAGGAGATGGAGGCCCTGCGGCAGGTAGGTGGGGGAGGTGGGTGCAGCGTACTTGCAGCTGGGGTCTGGGATATCTGAGTGGATGCAGTGCTGCTGGGTCCCTGGCCACCACCCAAGTTATTGCTCAGCTCGGGCTGCAGGGTAGAATGGGGAAGGAGGCCCAGCCGCGGGCCAGGATGGCCAGCAAAAGTGTTAATGTGTATGAATACTATCACATCCAAGCCCACGACTGAGCACTTATCCACCACTAGGGGCTGAAAGTTGCTGATATCTCAGACTTGCTCATTATGAGGCAAGGCCTTGAGATCATGGTCTCAGAATTGTAGATAGCTTGGGTATGTGGGTTCAGAAGAGTGCCCCAAAGGTTCTCCACAGGGTGTGGGCCTCTGACCATGTCTGTTCTTGAAAGAGGCAATCCAGGGTCTTGTTGGGAAGGTGCAAGGTGAGGCTGAGTGTCTCCTAAGCCTTGCTTCTTGGAGGCAGGGCTCCAGGCACAGGAGACTGGAATGTTCAGTTGCGTTGGGATCCGGCCACTCGGCTCCTCTCTCAGTGGTCAGCAGTTCCTGCCTCCCCACTGCTGGGCACCTGTACATCATCATCAGTGCTGTCTATCCTGAAGTCCAGCTAGATCTCAGGAGGTGTGGGCCACTTTGGGGACTCCCTTCCCATCCTCTGGTCAGTGTCATGGCTCTGATGAGGGCTCTCAGACGTCTTGATAGCACATGTTATTTCCCCCATCAAAGGAGCTCTTTCTCCACACCTCTGTGTTCTGCTTTTCTGTGTAGGCTGGTTAGTATTCAAAGTGGGAAGTCATCTGTGAGGAATGAAAACTGGGATGTCCAAGGCCAGACAGGTGGCTGGGCAGTGTGCTCTGGGTGCTGTAACAGATAACCAGATCCCTCTACCGGGCACAAGGAGGGCTCATGGCCAAAGGGCCCTGGCTGCCCTTCGCCCATAGTGGCTCCCCAGGGAGCTGTAGTGTGTGCTCTGTGCTTGGGGACTGAGCCCTTCTCCGTCACATGACCTCTTACCTCTCTTCAGGCCTTGGTTTCCTCATCAGCATAGTGGGAATGATGACAGTCTCATAGAGTGATCGTGATTGAATAGAAAGTGCAGGCACTGTGATGCCCACACAGGGCAGTATCAGTCCTTTGGGGTTCCTTGAGCCTGCCTTAAGTGTTTGTCAGCGTAGAAAGAAACTGAGACCACTTTGGACCCTTGAGGTGAATGCCAGTGTGGAGGAGAATTTGTGTTTACTTAAATTATTACTTGCAATGCTGAGAATTGAACCCAGGACCCTGGTGTTTCTCAAGTAATCACTTCTATCACTGACCAACCTTCAACTCCTACTCTGATGAAATTTTTGGAAAGACCATTAAATTACTCAAGGGAACTTTCAGTAAGTCAAGCTGATGCATTATTAGGACTTGGTGTGCATCCTAAATAAATCATCGACTCACCCGAGAATTTAGTTGTTGGGGAGAAATGTTGATATTAAATAAGGAAAGTGAAATAACAAAGAAGAAAATGGAGCCTGGCCAAGTCACCCAGCAAACTCAAAGGTTGCGGAGTGTGATAGGATGTCGAGCCCTCTTGGATGGGTATTTGAGATTTTTAGAAGTTACCTGTGAAGACTGGAACTGCAGGAGACTCCATCTGTCCCCAAGCCTGTGGCTCCAGGACCACCAAAGGGCTTGGGAGGGGTTCTGGGCAGCGCTTCTGCAGATCTGGTGCAGTGCAGCAGTACAGTGGGATCCTGGACCAGTCACCAGTGGCACCACCTTCCTCATTGGCATCATTGAGGAATGGGACCAAGTGACCACTTGGGTCCTCGTGACCCCCAAATTCCATTCTTTCTTTTAAGTGACCTCATCCTTCCTCTCCCCTCTCTCTAAAACTTCTAAGGAAATTATTTTGGCATGAATTCTTCCAACAGGGCTTTTTTGGAAAATTGCAAAGGGCTGGAGCTATAGCTGAGTGTCACAAGTGCCTGCCTGGCAAGCACAAGGTCCTGAGTTTGATTCCTGGTACCGCAAAAGAAAATTGCAAAGTAAACTAACACTTTCTGCACTACAAAAAGCATTGGAAAACTGAAACCAGAGTATTTAGCATCGATCCCAAGAATCCAGGGGCCTGGGCAAACTGTGCCACACTTTCACACTGGAGCTGTGATGTACCTTTTGTCCCAGCAACTTCTGACTGTACTTGAGAGACGAGGTTTTGTTCTAAGCTGCTGTCACCTTCGCCCACTGGTCTCAGGTGGGAGCCGCTGCAGTCTTGCTCTAAGCTTTGGTGGTGGGAGCAATGCAGAGGTGTCCTTCCTGCGTGACTGCCTCCTGCCTGCTGTCACTTGGGCAGGAGCCCTGGCAGACACTGGCATCTGCACCTCTGATGGCTGCTCCCTGTTCTCAGTTTGCTTGCTCAGAAAGCAGGCGTGGAGCTGAAAACCGACTGCTTACACAGGCACAGAGGGGTGTCCCTGAGTACTTCTGAGAGTGTGATCTGAAGTTTTATGGAGCCTCAAACTCTAGGGAGGTGTCAAGCTTCACTAGATGCTTCAGTTTCTACTTTTGAACAAAATGAGATAGATGTGCAGTATTCACCAGCACAATTACTGGTGTTTTCATCTTTAGAAATAACTCACTCTGCACTGTTATGGAATCAGCATGACAGATATGGGGCCACCCTTGCCCGGTTTACTGCCTTATATCATTGCAGTTTGCCATGTGAGCTCTTTGGCTTGTGCGTTGAGATCTCTGTAGGTGGCTGGTGGGGCTCTGCACTCCACAGGGGATGTTCCTCCTAGGACACTGGGACTGTGACTGAGGAAGGCTGGGGTTCCATCCAGGCTCATGCAGGTCTGTGAGAGTCTGAGTTGGGGTCTTTGCCCTGCATCTCTTGTATTGTGACCATGACCATGGAGTGTGGTCATTGTAGTCCAGCTACAGGAGGGCTGTCCCCAAGAGCAGACACCCATTCCTCACTGGTAGGAGGCCACTGCCTGTCCAGAAGGCCCACTAACCTCTGCTCTGCCTCTTCCCCGCCCCCAGATCAAAGACACAATGACAGTGGATGCTGGGAGAGCCAACAAGGAGGTAGAAATCCTTCGAAAGCAGTGCAAGGCTCTGTGCCAGGAGCTGAAGGAAGCCCTGCAGGAGACGGATGTGGCCAAGTGCCGGCGGGACTGGGCCTTCCAGGAGCGTGACAAGATCGTGGCAGAGCGTGATAGCATCCGGTATGGGGAGCCCCTGGGACGCACTAAAGTCGATTGGGAGGGTCAGAACCGTTAGCCCTGTGTCTGGGTAAGGTGACAAGGAACCATGTTCCTCCTTTTTTGCCCCTAGCTGAGCTGAACCCCTGGCCTCTCTGCTCAGCTTTGGGGTTTTCCATTATGTCTCCTTCTTGTCTCCTTGCGTCCAAAACGTCCTGAGTGGATCCCGTGTCCAGGCAAGCCTACTGGGGACCAGCATAGGCCAGCCTTTATTTATTCCTTGAAGGCTTCTGATGAGAATACCACATTGCAGATGCTCCCCCCACTGTATGTCCTAGGCACCTACTGTGTGCCAGTGTTTCAGGTCCCTTGAGTGAGGGGACTTGGGAATCAGGCAGTGTGCGTGGGTGGAGCAGGGGTGGGAGATGTCAGGGCTGTGATGGGACCTTCAGGCATTCAGGGTGTGAGAAAGTCTCCACAGAAAGCCTGGGCTTCGAACTCAACCTGGAAGTGCATGTGGCGTTTCTCCAGGTGCAGAAGAGGGACAGGCATCGCAGATGGGGGCACCTGTGTGGCAGGTGCAGGGCTGGAGGCAGTCAGGAAAGGAGGCTGCTTGGGCGTCTAGGGAGGGAGGCTGAGAAGATACCCAGGGCAGCTGATGAGGACCTAAAATGGGAAACTAAGGAGCATGAGGATCCTGGGCTGGGCCGGGGTGGTGGTATAATATGTGTCATCAAGGGGATTCTAAGAGCCCCCAATGGCTGTTGAGAGCAGAGATCAGTGCTCTGGGGGCTGGGCAGATGGAGATGGGGAGCAATCAGGTGCTCAGTGTGGGGTGCAGGGGACCTTGAAAGCCCAGTGCTTCCTGTCTGCTCTTGCTCTTAACCTGTGGGTTTCTTGGGGGTACAGACCTGAGCTGGGCTCTGATGGAAGTGGGGAGGTTTGAGGTCATGCATAGGTAGGGATCAGCCCTCTGGACACATCCATTCTGGGAAGTGTGCAGAGGTGGGTATCCTTACCTCCTCTGGATGGTACAGGTGTTCTGGGCTGGCCTTTCGTAAAGTTCTACCACACTTGCGCCTGGTACCTGTCCGGAGCCCGGGGTGCAGCAGCAGTGAGAACCTGTGTTAGAATTGTGTGTGTAGAAATGGATCCTGAGCCTCGGGCATGTGCAGGAGAAGCGGAGTACACACTGGTGTTGGGAACCATGACCCTGGTGATGGGAGGTCCTCTCCCCTTCTTGCGGGGAGGGCCTTCTGGACCACTGGGATGGGGCAGGTGCCTGCAGGTGTTGTAGAGAGGGCTGCCTAGCTGTTTGCTGTGAACCATGAGTCCCTGTCTCCCTCCAGTGCTGCCCCTCAAGGTGACCTTGCCTCTGCCTTCCCTGCCAGGACACTGTGTGACAATCTGAGGCGGGAGCGTGACCGGGCAGTGAGTGAGCTGGCTGAGGCCCTGCGCAGCCTGGATGATACTCGGAAACAGAAGAACGACGTCAGTCGGGAACTGAAGGAGCTCAAGTAGGCGCGGGTGGACAGGCAGGCACTGCAGAGACGGGTGGGAGCCTGGGATGGGCAGCGGAGAACAATGGGCTCAGTGTCGCACCTGTGTGCAGACTCTGTCCTTTGTCCCGTCACTCTGGCTCACTGTGTCAGGCTGCAGAGTGAGTCTGAACACCATCTCCATGCTGATCGTTAATTGGAAGTTTTTAGACAAATATAGAAGATGGCCCCCGCCCAGGGGACACCCTTCCCTTGGCCACGGTTAGCAGTGGACAGTAGGAATTTGGCAGAGCCCAGTCACCATCGTGTAGTCCAGAGCCGGGCTAGAAAATGATGGTTCTGTCCGCTCTGTGACATTTCCTGAGCTGGCAGTATGGAGACAGTGCAAACTCGTGCATGCAGTGGGAGTGTGCAGGACTTGGCACGGAGTGGCGCCATTCAGAAGGGAGTGGCAGCTTCCCTTCTTCCCTAGTCAGTAAAGTCTGCTACAACCAGCAGCTGTGCTTATTGAAAAGGTGCCCAGACCCGCTGGAGTGATCTGAGGAATATTTTAGGGATTTAGAGGCAAAGCCAGACTCTCCCGAGGACCCATCATGGATCTAACAAGTGATGGGATCTCGTAGAAGGCAGAGCCTGGAACCTCCAGGGCTGGCACAGAGGTTTGGCGTCTTGCTTGAGCCCGAGTTGCCTGGATCATCTGAGTACCCAGGTTCTGTCTGCTTGTACTGTGTATGCATTTGCACTTCCTCTCACCCTGTCAGAGCACGGGCAGGCACCTTGCTGGCAGATGGGCTGAGCGCAGTGAGCTCATGGCTCTGCTGACCTGAGGTGGGCTGGGGCAACTTTGAGGAAGAGACATTGGAGGCTGAACAGCCTTTTGGAGGTGGCCAGCGGGAGCCTGGCCCAGGCAAAGGTGTGGCCTTGGAGCCGGTCCACTGGGACAGCGTGTGTGTGTGTGTGTGTGTGTGTGTGTGTGTGTGTGTGTGTGTTTGTGTGTGTGTAGGAGCCCTAGCAGTGTTGATGAGCTAGAAAGGTAACCTGGAGCCAGACTTGACCTTATTACTTAAATTATTTTTAAGAAAAATTTTTATTTGTGCATGTTTGTAGTATATAATGATTTCATCCACTGTGGATGGTTGGTACATACACGTAACACATCTTAATTCTTTTTATGTCCTCTTCGTTTTTGTAAAAGATCTACCTCCCTGTTTTCTGCTATCTACCTTTTTTTTTGTTCTATGATTTATTTATGCTTTAGGTTTCTCATATAAGAGAAACCACCAGACACTTTACATCGCGTGTCTGATTTCTTTTACTTAGCATTATGATCTCAGGGTGCATCAGTTGGGCCCAGATTTTAGAAGAGAGTGTACATGCGTATTTAAGTCATTTGGGGACATGGTGAGCGTTTTAGTTACTTCTCTCATTGCCGAGAAAATACCCAACACCCAAAGTTGAAAGAGGGAAGGCTTATTTTGCTCGCAGTTTGTAGAGGTTTCAGTCCGTGATCAAGTGAACCCAGCACAGGGTGGTGTGGCAGACAGGCCTTGCAGAGGCGTTTGTGGCAGGTGGAAGGCAGCGAGAGCAGGGTAGTGAAGCCTCGAGCAAGCAGCCATCAGCAGAGTAATGAATGAGAGCAAGCAGTGAGTGACAAGCAACCATAGCAACCCTCTTTCTGTTTCTTATATTCTGTCCATGCTGCCTGTCCTAAGGAAGCTGCACAGGCCTTGCCATTATTCACTCCCAGAACCACACCAAACCACGAGTGGACTAATTTAGTTATCACACCCTGTTGATTCCAGCATCACACACTCTAGGTCCAGCCACCTTTGAAAAGCCCCACCTATGACTGCATGAGGATTTGGGGGGACATCTAGATATAAGCCATAGCAATAAGATTCTCTGTGTTTTTCCCTTTCTTTTTTATTGTGTCTTCTTCAGACCTCAAGTTTTTAATTTTGATGCAGTTCCATTTAATTTCTTTTTGAGACAGGGTCTTACTAAGTAGCGCAGGCTGGCCTTGAACTTACTGTGTAGCCCAGACTGGCCTTGAGCTTGCAGCAGTCCTCTTCCTACCTCAACCTTTTGGGTACTGGGGTTACAAGTGTGTGTCACGGGGGCTGGGGATTTAGCTCAGCGGCATAAGCGCCTGCCTTGCAAGCAGGCAGTCGTGAGTTCGATCCCTGGTACCGATAAAAAGGAAAAAGACAAAAAAAAAAAAAAAAAAACAAGTGTGTGTCACCACGCCCAATTTAAATCCAATTTATTGATTTTTGGGAAACATTTTCCTTTCTTTAGTTTTTGAGACACATTCCATGCGGGTCTTGAACTCACTGTGTAGTGCAGGTTGGCCTCAAACTTGTGGCAGTTCTGCCTCAGCTTCCTGAGTGCTGGGATTACAGACAGGCATGTGCCACCACTATGTGTGTTTAACACATTTTAAGGGATTGTGTTTATGTCTAAGAACCTCTTATATAGCCTGTATTTCTAAGATGTCTTCCTATATTTCCTTCCAGAGTTTTATGGTTTTGTGTTTTGTGTGAAATCTGCCCTACAGCGTGTTATGTGTCTGTGAGACTGGGGTTCACTTTGGGGGCTCTTTTGTGCTGTGGATGCACCATGGATGTGCTGAAGACTGTCGATCCTCCTTGTCTCTGTTCACAGGGAGCAGATGGAATCCCAGTTGGAAAAGGAAGCTCGGTTCCGGCAGCTGATGGCCCACAGCTCCCATGACTCGGCCATTGACACGGACTCCATGGAGTGGGAGACGGAAGTTGTCGAGTTTGAAAGGGAGACGGTGAGCTGCTGTGGGTGGCTTTGCTTTGCTTCAGTCCTGATGGGAAGACTTTGGGGTGGAGAGGGTGGCCATCCTGTAGTGCCCATTTAGAGGGTCGGCCGCACCCCTGCCCCTCCCTCGCAGGGGTGGGAACGAGTCCTTTCCCTGCAGCTGTCCAGGCTGGGCTGCTGCTGGTGAGGATGTAGGTCCACAGTGGCTGTCGGGGGCAGCTTGTAGTCACTCAGCAGTTTCCATCCTGGGGACCGAGTAAGTGGCTTGGGGGTCAAGAGCCAGCTGTGTCTCCTGGCTGCTTGGTAATTGTACCACCACTGCTGCTGTTTCCGCAGGAGGACATCGACTTGAAGGCACTAGGGTTTGACATGGCAGAAGGTGTGAATGAGCCCTGTTTCCCAGGGGACTGCGGCATATTTGTCACTAAAGTAGACAAAGGAAGCATTGCTGATGGCCGCTTAAGGTAAGACTGAGGAGGCCCAGGCCCTGGAGGGAAGGCTGGCTCTTCCAGCCCGGTGATAATCACCCAAGGGAACCAGTTGACCACACAGTGATTGCTTCCAGCTTCTGGGGGCCCTGTGTATCCAAGGCCTCAGCTCCCTGCTCCCTGCTCCCTGGATGCTCCTAAAGGAAGCTTTCTGCCTCTCGATTGCCTCTGAGTCCATTTTTTCTCCATATACCAAGTGCCGTGTTTTCTAGGTAGGAAGGGGCCCCCTGGCCACACACATTGGGACCTAGGATGTGTGCTGCATGCCCCTCTTAAATGAGACAGTGATGATACTAATATAAACGAATGCACACAAGTAGCTTCTTGTTAAGTGCTAGTTTGAGCACTTATTGTAGCTTGAGTAATCTTTACAGTCCAACTAGGTAATCGCCAACCGATTGCCTCCCCATTACAGATGAGGATGCTGGGGCACAGTGGGGCTGGGTCCCACTGCTAAGTTGCAGAGTCAAGGTTTGAACCCCTGTCCAGCAGCAGCACCTGAAGTAAACTTCAGACGCTGTGCATCATGGGAGAGGGAATGTGTGTGAACATGAGGGTTGGGTACCTGCTCTTTGGCTTTTGAGGCTCTGAATGGGGATGGCTGGAGCTACCCACAAGCTCCAGGGTCTGTCTGGGTGCTGACCTGGCTAGGTCCCCTCCACAGAGTCAATGACTGGCTGCTGAGAATCAATGATGTGGACCTCATCAACAAGGACAAGAAGCAGGCCATCAGAGCTCTGCTCAACGGGGAGGGCGCCATCAACATGGTCGTGCGGAGGAGGAAGTCCCTGGGCGGGAAGGTGGTCACGCCCCTGCACATCAACCTCAGTGGGCACAAAGGTAGCAGCAGTCTTGGGGATGGCAGGAGCCTTTTCTCGTGGAGAGGGATTGTGGTTGTCTTTGGGAGCACATCCTTCCCGGGGAGGCGCCCTGGTTGCCGTGTAATGCACAATGCGTGCTTTCCTGGCAGGAGGTCATCTGGGTCCCGAGTGTCTGAGCCATCAGACCTGGTGTGACCGAGACCCCTGATGGTGGCACCAGGCAGGGTGTTGGGTTGCATGTGTGCAGTGTTGGTTGATAAAGACAGGGTGGGCGACCAGGTGGGGTTATCCAGCACCCTCCTGTGGTTCACAGACAGCGGCATCAGTCTGGAGACCGGAGTATATGCTGCTGCCGTGGCGCCTGGCAGCCCTGCTGCCAAAGAAGGGACGCTTGCTGTGGGAGACAGGATTGTCGCGGTGAGTCTTGGGAGCAGAGCCACCCTGTCTGCTACCCGTCATGCTGTTAGGTTACCTTTCGGATGGTTGAGCAAAGGCCATAAGCAAAGAGTTCACATTTCTGTTGTTTTTGGGTGTTGCATTATGTGAACATTAACATTTTTTTAAAATCCCTTCTCATGATGATAAGTGTCAAAACCTCCAGACAGTAAACACTCATGAAAATTACATATGGGAAATATCCAGGGAAAAAAATAAGAATAATTTAAATTGCTACCTTCGGTAAATCACATCTGGGTTTTTTTTTTTTTTTTTATGTTTCTTGTACGTGAATGTGTATTAAGGACAGTTTTTTAGAAAATGAACTGGCAAGGGCTGGGGTGCAGCTCAGTGGAAGAGCACTTGCTTAGCATGAGGCCCTGGGTTCCATCTTTAGCACCTCGAAAGAAAAGGGGAGGGGAACAAAAGGACCAGGCATTTTGTGTTTTTCTCTTTTCTTTCTTCTCTCTTTCTTTCTTTCTTTCTTTCTTTCTTTTTTTTCCTTCCTTCCTTCCTTCCTTCCTTCCTTCCTTCCTTCCTTCCTTCCTTCCTTCCAAATGTCAATCTCTAGCCCAGTGCTCATGACATCTGTACACTTATGTAAAGGTTTCTTCTTTTTTTTTTTTTTAAGATTTGAACCTTTATTTCTGTATATTCCAATATACACTGCACCACATGGCCTAAGAGACTGTTACATACCGTGGCACATATGTGATTTCTTCCACCTACTATCTCTGGGCATATTGAACACCTTAAAGTATGTGATTTATAGTATATGATTTTTTAAAAATTTTATTTTGAAAGTGGTAAAATACAACAGAACAAGACATAATAAAGCCAACTAAGATCGTACAATGAAATTGGTACAGAACTTCACAGCAGGTTACCAGGATCACAGTAATAGGTATCACAGTATATTTCGTTATCTTTATAATAGTTGTTCTTTCAATCACGTATATCAAAATGAGATGAAATACAGAACATTATAGAACTTATCAAAACAGAATATTGAATAGAGCAGTACCATTAATCAGAATAGAGCAAAACAGTAATAAACTTGCCTTCAAAGAGGTGGTAGAAGGAAATCCCCCTTATTTGCTATGGTCAACCTCCCAGGAGATGCTCAGATTTCTGGTGCCCATTTGCTAACGGGGGGAACAGGATACGGGGGTAGGGGAAGTGGGATGTTTGACTCTAGGCCGTGCACCAGTAGGTTCACTATTGCTTAGCAGGGAGGCAGGCTGGTTGCTTGGTTTCTAGCTTCGTAAGTTCCAACGTGGTGTGGATCTCAGAAGACACTGGTGGTTCTCCTTGGTTTTGTTTGCTTTTTAACAACAGATGTGGCATCTTTAGTATTCATTCTACATTGTGTTCTTTTTTCTCAGTGGGTCCTTGTGACTTGCTTTAAACTGTGATGTACACAGTTAAATCCTACTGCTCCGGGTGGGCACACAGGCTGTTTTCAGAGTCTGGCATTTTGAATAGTCCTGCAGTGAACTTTGCCTGTGCACACAGCTGGTCTGGGTCACCTGACAGTGGCTCAGTACAGACGCTGGAGATGGCTGAGTCAGAGGGCATCTGCCCAAGCTGCTGGCTGGTCTTTCCTGCCAGGCATCCAGGGCATTTTTGCCTTGACAAGCGGCCACTGGTACTCCCTCCATGGGACACCCAGGAGTGTGTCACAGGCCAGGCTGTTGATGGGTATGGGGGCCTCCGTGTGTCACGCCCAGTGCTGCCTGGGCCTGGTACTCTGGGAAGGTCGTAGCTTTCCAGCTCTCCCACAGCACATCAAGAAGTTCATGGCTTTGCTGTTTTGCTGCTGTTCTTCAGATTTGTGGGAACCCAGAGTTTGAGGTAGCATAAAATAGCATATCACCCTGAAAACGCGGAAGAATGATGAGGAGGGAGGAAAAAAACTGAATCCATTACTCCAAGATAATAACTCTGTAGGGTTTTTTTTAAATTTTCACTTTAAAATAATTAATTGATTCACAGGAAGTTGCAAAGGTAGTACAGGGAAGACCTGCGTCCTGTCATGCAATGGCCCTGTGTCAGTGCCTTGATGTGGCCTGTGTGTAGTTCTGTGTGGTTTTGTCACACACAATGGTTACTAACATAGCCGTCCCCATATAGTCCCATATAGTCCCGATAGTGCTGTCTCCTGGTTACACCTGTCTATGGCCCACTGGCCCTTACACCTCTGGCTCCTAATGTGTTCTCCATCGTTATTCCTGTCATTTGGAAAGTGTCATGTAAATGGGACATTCAGGTGTAACTGAGATGACTCTTCGCTGAGCCTCATGCCTGGCAATCACCCAGGCGGCTGTGTGTTCCCACACTGTGCTCCTTACCGTGACGGAGCCGTGCCCTGTGGCCCAGGAGTAGAGGGCTTAGCTGTTCACGTTGCACACGTGCTGGTAGCGTGCAGTGTGTGTCTGTGAGGCGTGTGACAGAGATTTGGGCTGGCAGTGGAGAGAGTGTTTTGAGTCTTGGTGCCCAGTGGCTGGTCCTCATTTCCTGTGGTGCTTTCTAGTTCACGAGGCTTTGCTTCACAGCCATGCTCTCTGGCTTGCGGTCCTCATAGATCCTTGCTGTATCCCACAGGAAGGAGCAGGGTTGGGGCTCTAAGCTGGGGTCCACGTGGTGTGGCAGCAGGGTGCTTCCAGGCATCCTTGCAGTCCTGGTCCCAGAAGACAGGTTCCTTCTCTTAGATGATGTGGGGCTGCCTTTCCCTGCCACCCTAGTCCTGTATCTAATGCCAGGCCTCCCTACGCCAGCTCCTGACTTGGCACCTTAGGGGCCCTAAGGATGGCAGGTCAGCTGAGCCCTGTCTTGGCAGCCTGAGTCACCCCAAGGTGGTCGCCCTGAGGTGCTCTGACCTGGTCTCTGTCCGGCCCTAGATCAATGGCATTGCACTGGACAACAAGTCTCTGAATGAATGTGAATCCCTGCTGCGCAGCTGCCAGGACTCCTTGACGCTCTCCCTCCTGAAGGTGAGGACCGTCCTTGCTCTGCTCTTCCCACCCCGTGTACTTGTCTGCTGCTCAGGGCCACTGGGGTCCTAGAGGAAAAGGTTTACACAACGCAGGAAGTACATGAAACCTGGCTGAATCCTGACCAGAAAACATAAAACAGCCAAAAAAAGGCCATGTTGGAGACAGTTGTGTGTGTGTGTGTGTGTGTTTGTGTATATTTCTTTCTTTTTGAAACAGGGTTTGCTTATGCAGATCAGGCTGGGTTTGAACTCACTTCATAGCACAGCCTGGTCTAGAACTTGTAGTGATCCTCCTCCCTCAGGCTCCCTTCCAAGTGCTGTGATTACACCATGCCCAGCAAGTTGTGTGCATTTGAATCTAGACTGAATGATTAGATGATTTTATTTATTATTTATTTTATTTATTTTTATCTATTTTGCTAGAGGGTCTCGCTGTGTAGTTCAGGCTGGCCTTGGGCTCACTTTGTAGCCCAGGCTGGTCTCAAATTTACAAACTGTTCTCCTGCCTCAGCCTCCCAAGTGCCAGGAGATGAGACGATTTTAAAGGATTGTTAGTTTCTTTCAGTCTGGGATTGGCTACCATATTTGAGGAGGTACATGCTCCAGGTGACAGGGTGCAGTGTAAAGATTTTTGTGACTTACTTTTTGCCATCTGTGGTATCCATATTGACACCTCAAATTCGGGTAGTGGGTTTGTTATGGACATTCATTAGACTTTCTTACCCACTTTCTACATAGCTGAAAAGATTGTTAGTGGAAAGTTGGAAAGAATGGGTCTAATCTATATCATGAAGAGGTGTTTTCCAAATTAAGTAATTGCTTTTAAATTAACAGACTTTCCTGGGGCACTGTTTTAGGTTTGCAGAACAGCGGGGCTGGCACAGGGTCCTCACATACTCTCTGCCTCATGTCTCCCCTACGGGCACCTAGTGTGAGTGCAGTACATCTGTCACCATCCACTGATGAGCCTCATGGAGAGCTAAAGGCTCACTGTTGGTGTTGTGTACTCTGGACAATAGTGCAATAACAGGCGTCCACGCAGCACTGCAGTGCTATGCAGGACAGGTTCACTGTCCTGAGAATCCTGTGCTCTGCCTGCTCATTATGCCTGCTCTGCTGGCCCCTGACGGCCACTGATCCTTGCTCTGTCTCCAAGCTTTTACCTCTCCCGGGACGTCATGCGGCTGTGGTCATGCTGTATGTGGCCGTTGCATGCAGGCTTCTTCACTTAGCACCCTGCCTGTAAGGTTCCTGTGGGCCTCTGTGGCCGGACAGCTCATCCTTTTAGGCCCTGATTAATACCCGTGGCCTGGGTTTACCATGAGAGGTTTATTTTAAGGCTTAATAGTTTTTAAACTGTGCAGGGCATTGGGTGGGTGCCTACAGCAAAAGCTCAAAGTTAAGGGACCTTTGTTGCTCTCTTGTGAGCTCAGAGTGTTAAGGGTTGCGAGAAGACGTTGGTTAGGGACAGGTGTACACACACATGTGCCTGTGTGCCTCTGTTGTTCTCTTTTTAGGGGGTTGGGTTCTCCCTGCCCATTGTTCAGCTGTGGGGATGGCTTCTGGTGGCATCTCCACACTGTCTCCTGACCTTCTGCTACCCCTGCTTAGGTGTTTCCACAGAGCGCCTCGTGGAGCGGCCAGAACATCTTTGAAAACATCAAAGACTCTGATAAGATGGTAAGTTTGCGAGCCCACGGCCCAGAGGTCCAAGCTCATAATAAGAGGAATTTGATGCAGCACAATAACTCCACGCAGACGGATATCTTCTACGAGGACCGTCGGGAAGACAGGAAGGAGCTGGGTCCACCTGGAGGCAGCAGCTCCTTTCTTCACAAGCCATTTCTGGGGGACCCTTTTCCGGCCTCCCCCCAGGCCTGTCCCAGCGCCTCCGAGCGCAGCCTGAGTTCCTTCCGATCTGATGCCTCTGTGGAGCGTGGCTATGGGCTGGTGGACATGCGGAGCCGGCAGCCCTTGCTGCCCTTTGAGACTGATGGGGGCCCCTGTGGGACAGTGGAGGCCCCCTTGGACAAGGCAGACTCTGAGGGCTCCAACAGCGGTGGGACTTGGCCCAAGGCTGTGCCTGGCTCTGTGACGGGGCCGGAGAAGCTCTCTGTTTATAAGAAGCCAAAGCAAAGAAAGTCCATCTTTGACCCGAACACTTTTAAATGCCCTCAGATACCCCCCAAAATTGACTATGTGCTCCCAGGCCCTGGGCCTGCCCACTCCCCCCAGCCTTCCAAGAGGGTGGGGCCTCTGACACCCCCGAAGCCCCCCAAGAGGAGTGACTCCATCAAGTTCCAGCACAGACTAGAAACCAGTTCTGAATCCGAGGCAACTTTGGTGGGCAGCTCCCCATCCACCAGCCCCCCGACCGCCCCACCGCCTGGCCTGGATCCTGGGGAACCCATGCATGCGTCACCCCCTCGCAAGGCCCGAGTCCGCATCGCTTCCAGCTACTACCCCGAAGGGGATGGGGATACCTCCTGCCTGCCCGCCAAGAAGTCCTGTGACGAGGACCTCACCTCCCAGAAGGTGGACGAGCTGGGGCAGAAGCGGCGCCGGCCAAAATCTGCTCCCAGTGGTCGGCCCAAGCTGGCTCCGGTAGTGATTCCTGCTCAGTTCCTGGAGGTAGAGCGCGGCCTTGGTTGGGGGTGGGGAAGCTGCCGTGGGCCACACAAAGTGGCCCTGTGCTAGTGTGTCCCTGGGCTCCTCTGGGCCTGGCTGCTTTACCTTTGCTCTTGGTGGGGTGGCAGGTGGATGCCAGCAGGCAGCAGCCCCACCAGAAGACAGGCAGGTGATAGGGCACATGGCAGTGGCATTGGGACCCTGGGGAGACCATGTTCTTCAACATAGCCTTAGGCTTGCTTTTGCAACAAGACTTTGAATTTGTACAACAGAGCCGAGGGAATGAACTGGCCCTTAGGGGTTTGCAGAATTGGGTGGCACCCAGGAGGGTGTTAGCTGATGACAATGACCTGGTGGCCTGTGTGTGCTGTCGTTGATTCCAGAGGGAGACATTTCTGGGAGCCAAGACGCTTGGCAGGCACCAGCGCACACTGCTCACAGTGGGTACTGCAGGTTGCACGGTTTTATGTGATTAACGTGTTTATAATTAAAGAGAGTCTAGCTGGTGGTGCTGGCACATGCCAGTAATCTTGGCAGTCTGGGAGACTGAGGCAGGAGGATCACAAGACCAAGTCCAGCTTAGCAATTTAGCAAGATCCTGTCTCAAAAGAAAAATTAAAAGGCTGGGGATGTAGCTCAGTGCCTAGGCCCTGGGTTTAATCGAGAGTTCTGGAAGCAAAAGAACAAAGGGTCAGGGCTGTCTTCTGGGATTGTCCACTGAAGGGTTTGTGTGGGAGGCCCCTCCCTTCTGGGTGAGCAAAGTGATGTGAATGAACAGTGACCTCCTTCCTGCTTCTGTGTCTTGTGCCTGAGTGGGAGGAGCTCCTGCAATGGGGGACAGTAGGTGGTTTGCAGATGGACCTGAGTGGCTCATTCTTTATAGCGGCCGCCCTTGCCTGTGCTTTTGCAGGAGCATAAGTGTGTCCCCGCCAGTGGAGAGCTGTCCCCAGAGACCCAGGAGTGGTCGCCTCACTCACCGGGGCATTCTAGCCGGCAGGGCACGTCCCCATTCTACCCCAACAGACCTTCTGTGGGTGAGTTGGTGGGATGGGGGATGGAGGGGGCACTGTGTGGAGCCAGCCCCAGGTGGCCTGGCCTCTGGGAAGGGTTGCTTCCCTGCCGGGGGTGTTAGTCTAGCATCTGCTCCATATCGTAGCCTGTCGAAGTGCCCCCACTGCCCCAGCAGTGTGGGTGGCAGGCAGGATCAGGAGAACTCTCCCTTTCTATAGAGGAGGGAAAGGAAAGTAGCACAGCCACGTAGTAAACTGGCAGTTACAACTCTATAGTCTCCCTCTAGATCCTTTTCACCAAAGACAGTGGCTGCTGACCTGTGGTGAGAGAGGGGTTGCATTAATCCAGGGCTGCCCAGGTGCTTTGGGGTAATTGATTTCACTTGGCCCATTTCCAGGCACCGTTCCCCGGAATGTGACCCCCAGCACCACTGTGAGCTCCATCCTGCGGAATCCTGTCTACACTGTACGCAGCCACAGGGTAGGCCCCTGCAGCTCTCCACCTGTGCCCCGAGATGTCGGCCCCCAGAATTTGCCTCCCAGGTATGCTAAGCACCCTATGCTTCTCTGTGTCCCAGCTATCCAGCAGTCCCCGATGGGGAGCCCCAGCACTCAGGGGGGCCTGTGGGCAAGAGGCCTCTTTAGCTAGCTGGGGAGGGGTGGGCAGAACAGCTGGGACCCTAGAATTCTCTGAGCTCACTAGCGTGCCATCTGCACAGGACTTCATGGGTGAGCTTCCAGGTCCTGGGGTCCTGGGCACCTAGTACATCAGGGTGGGAGCTTGGCAGGGAGGGCCATCAGTCATAGACCTTGCAGGACCTGCAACCGTGATAGAGTTAGGTTTCATTCTGAGTTTAGTATTGACACCACAACAGTAGGATTTCAGTAGGGAAGAGACAGTCTTATAACCCATCCAGAAGAAACCTTATTGGGACCTGACCCCAGGCCAGCATTACATGGTGACTCTGGACTCTGCCTACTGCCTCTGGCGTCCTAGGAGCACTGTTCTGAGGCACACAGTCCCTCGGTGACTGTCCAGCCCCTCCCTGCTCATCCCCATGTGCCCACTGGGTTGTAAAGCGCATTTTTCCCATGGTGTCCATTCTTCCCAGCAAGCCATATCCCAACTCTGCTGCAGAAGTAGAAGTGACTCTGACCCTTGCCACCCCACATGAATGGCCCTGGATAGATGTCACTTCCGAGAAGTGGACGGGGCATTCTGGGGGCTCCTGAGCCTCCTGGCTCAGCCAGGCTGAGACCCGGCCTTGGGTTTCTCCTTAGTGGCCCTGTCAGTCCTGCTCTTCCTCTCACCCCTCTGGTTCTCTTGCAGTGTCCAGCACCAGGGACGCTTGAGCCTGGACCTGAGCCACAGGGCCTGCGGCGACTGCTCTGAAATGAGAGCCTCCCACGGGTCCAACTCACTGCCCTCCAGCGCCCGACTCGGTAACTGTGCCGTCAGACCCTGCGTGGGTGTGGGCACCTGATGCCTGCAGGTTCTTCCCTCTGGGGCCGAGTCAATGTCTGGTGAAGGGTGGGGACTGTCACTTCCTCCACCCTCAGAACCACGGCCTTGCCCCTGGGCTGTTTTGCATGGCTCTTCACTTTGGCAGGTAAAACCCAGAGGAGAGTCTTATGTTGTCCTTGCAGTGACTCTTCGGTGCTGGGAAAGAAGATGAGTGACCTGTGCCCCCTAGGTCACTGCTCAGACAATGGGCTGGACATGGGACTTGTGTGATCTCGATCTGGAGCAGCCTGGGTTCCAACACTAGGGGTCACACGCCTGTCCCCACGTTGGCCCTTGGCATAGCCACCAGGACACAGCTTTGTGTCACCATCCTAACTGCCAGGCACAGGTGACTGTGGGGAGGTTGGATCGAGGCCTTACATTCTGTCTCCGTGTGGCACAACAGGGTCCTCCAGTAACTTGCAGTTCAAGGCGGAACGTATCAAGATCCCATTGACCCCAAGATACCCCCGCTCAGTCATGGGCTCTGACAGAGGTAAGGACTCCCAGACAGTCCCCTCTTGCTTGCCATGCTCTGTCTCTTGCCCTTATGGGGTGTCCGGGCACAGCTTTGAGTCTGCTGGTCTGTTCAGCCGGTCAGTGAAGGTGCACGAGACCAGCCTCAGGCCTGGTGCCATGGGCACAGAAGGCAGCGTGGAGCTGGGCAGCTGACCCCGAGCTTGCTGTGCCGTGCTGTGCCATGCCGTTGGGACATGCAGGCACGCAGCCAGATGCCAGCTCCTAGCTGCAGCTCCCTGCTGTCCTGCAGGTTCCTTGTCGCATTCCGAGTGCAGCACTCCTCCACAGTCTCCCCTGAACATCGACACCCTGCCTGCATGCAGCCAGCCCCAGACCTCAGCTTCCACATTGCCCAGAATCGCCGTCAATCCCACGTCCCACGGGGAGAGGAGAAAGGACAGGTGAGTGAGCTCAGGCATCAGTGGCTTGGGCAAATCTATGGGGCAGTAGGTAAGGGCGGGGGCCTGGCTTGCTGGTAGAAGTGGCAGGAAGGGGGAGCTCCGTTGTGATTTGATCAGGGCCTGCCTACTGCAGTTTGGGTCACCTGGCATGCTCTTGGTGTCTGGCCCCACGGTGTTACTTGTATGTCCCATGAGGCATTTGATGCA
The DNA here is from genome assembly GCF_034190915.1 of Cavia porcellus. Lineage (NCBI taxonomy): Eukaryota > Metazoa > Chordata > Mammalia > Rodentia > Caviidae > Cavia > Cavia porcellus. The sequence continues at coordinate 35,030,307 of NW_026947511.1, read as the reverse complement.
GGTGCTTGGCCCAGCAGGGAAGTGGGGCATGCATAGGTGGCAGGGATGGAGCAGGGTGGGCAGGGCCCACTGGGCAGGCATGATGTGGTGACAGCCGGGTCAGGGCACCGTTTAATACTTCCCAGCTCCATGTTTCAGTGCTCTATGTATTAAGCCGTGGAGGCCTGGCCATCACCCTTTGTTACTGTGATTAGTCCTGTGTCACGGTGAAGAATCTGGGTCCAAGGGTAGCAATTACTCTGGCCACACAGTTAGCTACCGGCCTAACTTACAAACATCAGAATTCATTCCAACCCTTTTTGTTCCCTATTAGCTACATTCCTGGTTCTTCTCCCTGACCTGGAACTTCTCACAGTGAAATGCAGTGCACATAGGAAAGTGAAATGTCTGTACAGCGCAGAAACACAGCTTAGCCACTGGGTGGTTTCGTTCTAAATGCAGCCCCATCCGCGTGTGGGCTTTATGTTCATTGCAGGCTTGGTGTCTAGAGGCATCTCCTCTGCCAAGTCTGTCACCCTATCCCTAATGTACACTGTACATGCCTCAGGTCCCTCTCCTGCTCCTCCCCCCCCCCCTTCTTTGAAATAGGTTCTTACTAAGCTGCCCAGGTTGGCCTTGTCTCGTCTCCTGCCTCAGCGTCTCATGAAGCTGGGGTTGTAGATGTAGGTCACTGTCCCTGGCTTTCTTTTTCCTCAACACAGAACTTACTAGACCATATTTATATGTAAAGGTTCCTTCTAGATTTCGAAAGTCGGAACTTGTAAGTCAGCGAAGTCAACAGATACTAACCCAAGAGACCTGAGGGGGGCAGAAGGTACCTGAACCTAGGACCTGGCCCTGGGCAGGAGTCTTTGCTGCGTGGTACATTCAGGAGCGTGGGGCTAGGGGTTGTACTCACCTCAACTCTGGCCCTAATCAAGAGATCAAGACCTTCCCCAAATGAAGCATGTCTTTGTCATAGAAAGGGTCTCGTCGTGTGCGATCAAAGACTCCCTCAGCCCATACCAGGCACAAAGAGCTGGAGACTGTGGGCCCTTCCCGCCCATGCAGCGCTTGCAATGTGATTAGAGAGGAAACTACATGTGTGTGACCTCCCTGAGCAGCAGCTCACTAACTGAAGGTTGTCCCTTCTTCCCTGAGTTTGAAGTTCATTGTCTTAGAGCCATTATAGAAAATTAAGAAAGCTGGAAAAGTAGGAAAAAGAAAAGAAAAAAGTCAAATACAGTCTGTCCAACAGAAGATCCCACTGCGGTTTACTTTTGAGCATTGTGTGATACCCGTTTTTAATGCATGGCTTACCGTTTGTATCACTTTATGTGCATAACTGCATCTCCTTGAACATTGTCTGTTCAGTGATTTGTAATGTTCTACTTATTATCCACATGTTTTACGCAATGGTTCTGTTGTTCCAAGGAAATGTTCACGTATCATCCAAAAAAGATTTCAGATTAAAAAGTAAAGGTCACCCTGCACCACTGCTCAGGGGCTGCCACTGTGCCTGTGTTTGGGTTCTCCATAGAGACAGCTGTGCACACAGACATAAACACGGCCCAGGTTCCCATAAATGGAGTTGTTCCCTGGTGCCTTTACACGCTGTGGCGTGCTCTGAGCCTTCCCATGTCCATAATCCCATTTATGGGGCCATTTTGAGTGGCTTCTTGGTTTTTGTTGTGACTTGGTCACCTGTCCCTGTGTTGGGGTGAATGCATGCCTAGAGGTGGAGCAGGAACAGTGTGGTCGCTGAGGAAGGGGGAGCCACTGAAGGGTGACGGTGGAAAGACGGGTTCCCCTCCATCATCTAGGCTGAGTGTGAGGATGGCATTGGGGTGGCTGCCTGGTCAGGGTTCTCCCAGCTGGAAGCCACCTGGGGCTGTGATGCATGGTGAGTTGCAGGTGTGACCTTGGGTGGGGGCAGGCCACCACAGAGCCTTCAGAGCTAGAGGGGTGCGGTAGACTTGGAAAGGGGTGGGAGCTGGGATTATCTGGGAGGGTGGGGGAGAACAGGACAGTTTCCATCTCTGCTCTTGCAGTAGGGCTCATTTGGTACCTAAGCTGTGGCCTGCTGAACCTGTGGCCCCTCTGCTTCTTCGGGGGTAGGGTGGGTGATTTGGGTGTCTCCCCAACATGCTGCCTGTCCCTCACCATGTGGATCCCTCTGCGGGCTCCAGACAGGACCCGAGGAATGGTGCCAGGCTTGCTTCCTTCTCTCAGTCTCTGACACTTTTTTCTCTGCCCTGGAGGGAGTAGGTCCGAAAGGGTGAATTCTAGCCCTGAGGAAGACTTAGTGTCACCAGCTGTGCTCTGTGTCTGTGGCAGGCGTCTGAGTTGTCATCGTCTGAGTTTTCCTTTTCTCCTTTCTAATCCTCCTGCCATCCAGATGTCTCTTCCACCACAGATCTCTTCTGAGGCTGCCCATGGCAACCAGGCCCAGGTCCTCCTCACTGAGGAGTCTGAGGTTGGCCCAACATGAGGCTCCCTCGAGCCCCTGCCCCTCGCCCTTGGGTGCAGTGCACAGCAAGTGCATGGTCACAGCCTTGCTCTGTGCCTGCCCGCACCCTACCTCTCATGGCTTGGGTTTGCAACAGCTTAATTTCCATGATCGGTCTGCGTCATTCCATGCAGCCAGTAAACATAACTGGGATCTTCTAGCATCTCTTCTGGGGCCAGTGTCACCCCAGAAGCCATCTTTTCCCTGCAAGGTTGTCTCATGAGCCCTTTCCGGGGTTTGCATGTTTGGAAGCAGATCCACTCATACATGAACCTGTGTGTCCTTCCCCATGTGTGTTGGTGCTTGTCATTTCCATGGGCCATTCTCTGTCTTAGGGCTCAGTGTCTCCTGTGCATTCGGGGGCACTGTGTGTGGTGCATGAAGTTCCCAGAGTGTGTGTCCTTTCTTATACACAAGCTAGCTCATCGTGTCCCCATTTCACTGGGTCATTCTGGGAGCACCTGGGCTCTGGGGCTCTCTCTGCACCCGATGGCATGCCTGACCTCAGACTCCCCTCCACCCTCCCTCTGGTCTGAGTTCCAAAGCCTTTGACTCTTTCCCCAGGCCTTATGTGGAAGAGCCACGTCATGTGAAGGTGCAGAAGGGCTCAGAGCCACTGGGCATCTCCATCGTGAGCGGGGAGAAGGGTGGCATCTATGTCTCCAAGGTGACCCCAGGGAGCATCGCCCACCAGGCTGGCCTTGAGTATGGGGACCAGTTACTTGAGGTAAAAGGGAGTGGCCCTCTCCCCTTCCTTCCCTCCTCCTGCACTTCCCAGCCCAGCCCCTGCCCTGTCACTGAGCCTTCCCTGGTGTCTTCCCAGTTCAATGGCATAAACCTGCGGAGCGCCACAGAGCAGCAGGCCCGACTCATCATCGGGCAGCAGTGTGACACCATCACCATCCTGACCCAGTATAACCCACACATGCACCAGCTCAGTAGCCACTCCCGCTCCAGGTGAGCCCCGGGCAGCCAGGGCCCTTGGGCTGGTGGAGGGGAGGGTGTGTCGGTGGGAGATGCTACCCTATATTCTATAGATGCTGCTGCTGGCAAGAGGACTCAGTCAGCCTGGGGTTTTGGGGGAACAGACATATAGGAAAGGACCTCTCCTCCCAAAATAGGATGTGGAAGCAGATGGTCATGGCCTGTACTTGTGAGGAGCTGAGGCCTTGCCTGGGATTCTCACACAGTGGTCAGCTCTCTCCATGGGCACGCACTGGTGACCTGTTGGGCTGCCCTTGTGCCGTATGGGTCATAGGGTAAATGATCCAAGGGCCTTCATGTCCTGCAGGGCCACGGCTCAGGAGGGGTGACAGGATGCAGACACCAAAGAAAAGGGATAGTGACTTCACCTGTCCCTTGGGTTGGACACTGGGGAAAAGAATCCTTGAGCTGAAAACAGATGCCATGAGTCCAAGCTCTGGGTGTGCCTGCCTTTCCAGGGCTCAGGGCACAACCAGTGCCCTGTTCACATATAGCCCAAGCTGGTGGGCATCCCAGGGGAGGGGCTCTGGATGGCTCTGTGCTTCTCTTTACCCCTCCTATCGTCTGTCCCCAGTTCTCATCTGGACCCTGCTGGAGCTCACTCCGCTAACCAGGGCAGTGGTGCCACCACCCCAGAGCATCCCTCTGTCATCGACCCACTGATGGAACAAGATGAGGGCCCTGGCACCCCCCCAGCCAAACAGAGTACCCCCAGCTCCAGGTCAGCAGACGTGTGCAGTGGGGCTCCCATTTGTCCACAGAATGCATCTCTGTGGGCCTTGGATGCTGGGCAGCCAGGCTCACCCCAGGCTGCAGACCATACCCCAGGTCTCCTTCCCTTCCTCCCTTCTTCTATTTCTTATTTTCTCTCTTCCTTGTTTGTCACTCTCCTCTTTCTCCTGTGCTTTTCTTACTCATCCGATCCTGTCCCCAGACACCATCACCAGACAGGTCATCACCAGACAGTCCCTCAGCTCTGGCCACCAGCAGCATTGCTGTCCTCAGGCAGGTGACAGGATGTATACAGCCAGGCACAGTGCTGTGAGGGGTGCTGCTGGCTGCTATGGAGCCATGAGGTGAGGGGAGCTGCGGGTGAACAGCAGCAAGGAGTGCACAGAGGTCCCATGGAGGAAGCAGCAGGAGGAGGCGGGGTTCTCATGGGCTCTGGGTGTGCATCAGCCTGGCCTGGGGCTGGAGAGCCCAGGAGGGGGCCACCCTGGCCAGGACATGACAGTTGTTCTCCATTCTGCAGGGGGCCACCTCCCTGGAAAGCATCCAAGGAGGCCGGCTCTGCAGGATTAGCCATATCAGGACTTCCAGGAGCAGAATTTGAATCACAGGCTGGCTTGAGGTCCCCTTCGCCAGTCTGCACCTTTGCTCAGTTTGTCAGCTGCCCTTCCTGATCTATTCTGAAGTTCTAGATAGGGATGCTGCTGTCCCGAGTTGGCACGGGCCCCGTCTGCATGTGCCACTCTGGATGTTGCTGAACCAGCTGTCCTGTGTGGGAGGGCGAGGCCATATGACTGCTCCTAAAGCAGAAGCCAGGCACAGAGTGCGTCTGGGTGGCAGAGACACCTTCCAAGACAGGGCAGCAACAGCAAGGTTGGAAATGTTGGTTTCAGCCTAGTCCCCAGCTGGCTTCGTGACCTGGTGTCCTGTTTTCACTTCCCTGCCCCTCAGCCTCCTACCTGTGTGCTAAGTTGGTAGGACTAAAGCCACAGTGAGACCATTGGCAGCTCTCTGAATCCGGGGACTGTGACACCGAGGGATGAGATAGGGCACGTGTACCCAAAATGTAACACAAAACCCACTTACTTATCACCAAGTGGCAACATTGCAATGAAACGTGAATGCTGAGGTTTTAATTTAAACAAAGACAATTCATGTGTTGACATCTTCTGTCTTAAAAGAAAGACACAATAACAGAGCTTTCAGTGGTACAGCTTTTTAATTGAAAGGAGCCATTAGGTGGGGAGAGCTGGGGTGAGCAGGAGTAAGGCCTGGGCAGAGGACCCATGGAGGAAGCAGCAGGAGGAGACGGGGATCTCTTGCACTCTGGGTGTGCATCAGCCTGGCCTGGGGCTGCAGGGACCATTTGGCATGCTTTTGCGCAGTTAATGTGATGTCTGCTGTTGTGTGCATGCTGACAGTTTGTCAGACCTTGGCTCATACTTTGTTAGTTTGAGAGCAATGCATGCAACTCCGGTCATCTGTTTCTTGTATCAGATTTGCTGTAATTCAAAACTGAAAACAGCTGCACACAAGCATAAGCTGATCTAAATGAAGAAAAGCAATCCCAAGAGCTTTCTTCTACTTAAAATTATACGGCAGAACATTCCACACTTTAAGGGTTTCTTTTCCAGAACTTTCAACTGTACTGTCTTTTGTCATCCTTCACACCCTGTCTTATCAATTGTTGCATGCTCATCGCAGAATTTGTTTTTCTAAATAGAGTTTTCTGAAAGTTTCAATAGCTCCGTTTCCAGATTTCCAAAATCTAAACAGTGTAAGCAGGAAGTATCAAGTTCTTCAATAAAATCTGTCACTAAAATTCTCTTTGTAGCTGCTACAATGCTAGAAAATTCTGTGTAAATTTTCTGATGGCTTGTAGGGTCATCTGCAAATGTAGAAATTTCGAAATGCATTTTTAGATTTGGAAAATATTTCAGTCAGTGGCAGCTTGGCTCACCTGCCAACAGAGAGGCTCTGTATGGCACCAGTGGCCCGCGTGCTGTAGGATCCCCACCACTGGGCTAGGACACCACTGGGCTTGCCACCAGTGCCGTTTTTAGCTGCTCTCCCTTTCTTCTTTCTTGTCATCCTCCTACTCTCCTCTTCCTCTTCCTCTTCCTCTTCCTCTTCCTCTTCCTCTTCCTTCTCGGATGTGACTGGGAACTCTGTTTTCCTCCAAAAAGGACTGTGGGAGATGCCAACAAAAAACCCCCAGAGCCCCGTGTTGTCTTCATCAAAAAGTCCCAGGAACTGGGAGTACACTTGTGTGGTGGGAACCTGCACGGCGTGTTTGTGGCTGAGGTGGAGGATGACAGCCCTGCCAAGGGTCCTGATGGCCTCATGCCGGGGGACCTCATCCTTGAGGTGAGTTCTGTAGCTGAGCAGGCTGGACCACTTCTGTTGGGCCCATGCTGTCCAGGGGACACAGGAGATGGAGGGCCACGGCCCTTCTCTTGGTGATCACCAGTGCTGTTGTTCATTATTGTAAATCTGGGAGGGCAAGGGTCAGCCACTGAGAGAACTCAAGGATGCAGCCCTGGCTCTGGCCTGGCAGCCAGAAGGAGGCACCCCCAAGCTGGCAGGAGGGTGTGGTTGTCTGCTCTTGTGGGTGTCCTGGTTCATGCCGGAGGGGGCTGGCTGTAGCAAAGATGCAGTTTCATAAACAAGAGGCAAGGTCATACTTCAGCAGCCTCTGCTTGCTGGGGGACCCACCAGGCATTTTCTGGGGAGAAGCTGTTAAAGCAGGCCAGCCATGCAGCAGGGACCCTGATAGCTGGGATACTGAATCTGGAACTCAGCAGGGTGGGCTGTGGGACTGGGCTGCCCCCAGATCTGGTGTATGGTCCCTGCATCCCCTTGCCTGAGCTGCCCTGGCTGTCGCCCTTCTGACCCTGGCGCTGTCCCTGGCAGTATGGCAACTTAGATGTGCGCAACAAGACAGTGGAGGAGGTCTACGTGGAGATGCTGAAGCCCAGGGACATCAGCCGCTTGAAGGTGCAACACCGCCCGGAAGACTTCGCCAGGATCAAGGGCCTGCCTGGCGACGGCTTCTACATCAGGTGCTGGCAACAGGGCTCTGGGTAGATGCTGTCCTGTTGAGTGGAAGCCCGCGTTACTTGTCCCCCAGGCTGGGGCCGTGACCACCGTTACTTCCACTCACTGTTTGGGCTGCCTCTTCAGGGTTCAGGATGTTGCGGGGTTTGGAGGCTGCTGTGCCTGCCCTTGGGTGCTGCAGGAAGCAGTACCTGGCTCCAGCACTGGTGTCTCCTGGGAGAGCTCAGAACTTCTGTCATGTTCCCTGAGGTCTGAGGCTACAGGAACAATAAAGCACTGATAAAGTCCTCTTCCTGTCCTCAGAGTGGCACATGTCGGGCTTTCATCCTAGAGAGTTTCCCCCGTTAAGGGACTAGGACCTTGATTTCCAGGGTGGAGGCACCCAGGAAAGGCTGGTGAAGAGGGGAAGCTCTGTCCGTGCTCCTTAGCAAGAAAGCCTTGCTCCCTGAAGGGGGTGAGGCATCTGTCTTGGGAGGAAACGCAGCAGTTCTTTGCACAGTATGGGGCTCTGTCCTTTGAGAGTCATCCTCTGCACAGAATCGTGTCCTCGATGGTGTCTAGGGACAGTGCAATGCAGAGCAGTGGCCTCAGGAAGCTGTGTGCAAGGCATGCAGCGGGTCCTTGGCAGCTGGCAGTCTCTTGACTCAGTTCCCTCTGTTCCCCTGCTCCAGGGCCCTGTACGACCGGCAGGGCGAGGTGGAGCATGACCTGAGCTTTAAAAAGGATGACATCCTCTACGTGGACAACACCCTGCCCCAGGGCGCATTTGGGTGCTGGATGGCGTGGCAGCTGGACGAGAGCGCCCACAAGATGCAGCGCGGGCAGATCCCCAGCAAATACGTGTAAGCAGCCTCCACCTCTGCAAGGTCCAGGGCCACTGTCCCCTGCGCTGGGGAGGGCTGATTCCACTGCTCATGTCAGCTTCTAGGATGTGTGCCCTGCTGTGTGGCTCATCCAGAAAGCTCCCCAAGTATGTGTCTGTGCAAGGGGCACAGTAGCAAGGTGGGAGGCACAACCTGTTATTTATATACTATATGTGTTCAAAGTGTACAATGCAGTGGTCTTTAGTGTATTCACAGATGTGTGCAGCTGTCTCCTTTCCCAGTTCATGTTAGAGCATTTTCATCACCTCAGAAACCCTCTACCTATTGGTCATTGCCCCATGTCAGTCCATTTTCTATCCCTGTAACAAAATCACGGAGACTGGGTAATTTATAAAGAAAAAAAGTTTATTTAACTCTCAGAAGTTTATTTTAACCTCTGGAGGGTGAAAACACAAGGTCATAAGGAGTGGTCTGGGCTGTGTCACAATATTAGGAACTCAGAAAGAGCCAACCTAGCGCAGAAAGGAAAGGTGTCCCAGGTCAGGCTTGCTCTTTCTACAACAACCTGTTCTTGCAGGAACTCACTGGGATCCCATGGGAACTCCATTAATCCCTAACCGTGTCCCACCAGGTCATACCTCTAAAAGGTTCCTCAACACCACCACTTTGGGAGACAAGCTCCCAAAAGAGAGACCTTGAGGGACATGCAGCTGTGTTCAAACCATGACACATGCCCTGCCCATCATTTCCCTCACTGTCCCCAGCCTGGCCTTCAGCAGCCTCCTGTGCACCTGTATAGCGGGGAGGTACCCAGCTGTGGGTTTCTGTGAGGTGGACGCTTGCAGTGCGTGGCCTTTCCTTTTTCCATGGAAGGAATGACATGTAAAGTCACCAAGCACAGCCCCTTTTGCGCTGCGCTGAGCTTTTCCTGCAGCTGTGGGGCAGTGGACCAGCCAGGAGCCTGAGGGGATGTGGCAGGAGCCTGGCTTCTGGTTGGCTGTCACTGTCTTCCCCGCCCGGGAGGGTGGCAGGGTGGTCCCTATAGCCTTCCTGGCACTGTCTCCCTGTGACTGCAGGATGGACCAGGAGTTCTCCAGGAGGCTCAGCATGTCCGAGGTCAAAGACGACAGTGGCGCTGCAAAGACGCTGTCGGCAGCTGCTCGCCGGTCCTTCTTTCGCAGGAAACACAAACACAAACGCAGTGGGTCCAAAGACGGGAAGGACCTCCTCGCCTTGGATACCTTTTCCAATGACTCCATTCCACTGTTCGAAGGCAAGTGCTGGGCCCACTTCCCTGTGGGCTCTCCAGGAAAGGTCACTGGTTTGTCAGCTGGGGTCTAAATAAAACAAAGGGTTCCTTGGCTTTTGTGCACTGGACTGGAGGTGGGTGTCCAGGCTGTGAAATCAGAATGGTGCTACTTCCTGTCTTCAGAGTCTCCCAGTCATCCAGTATGGCCTCCATCTCCAAAGCTTCATGACCACCATCAGTCTTTATAGCTCCAGCCATCACATCTGTGTTTCAGGCAGCTTGAAGATGGAAGGGGCAAGGCAAAAGTGTGTCCCTCTTTAAACAGCTTATCTGGGAGCACCACCCTGCGACTTTCACTTGCACCTTCTTAGCTGCTCACATCTGCACGGAAAGTGAAAAAGCATGCTTTAGCTGGGAGTGTTGCTGGGCCGTAGTTGAGGATGAGGGCATGGCCCGTGGCCCTTGCAGAAGAAGTGCATTTGTCTGGGAGGTAGAGGTCCTTGTGAATGCAGCTTCCAAGACCCTGTGTGTGTACACCATCTGTCCCCAAGCATATCCCCATTGGATGGGCAGGATGTGGACAGCGGGCAGCAGAAGGTAGGGCTGCTGGTCTCCTCCTTCCTTCTTTATATTTAAAATTGAGACTGTAGGCCTAGTGGCTGAGTGGGCCATACCACAGTGAATGGTTCACTGTCACCACTAGGACAGGACAGGCACTCTGTAGATAAAGGAGCAAGTCACCCCTGCTGCCTGTTTTTGTACAGCCTGAAAGCTAACTGGAGTTTCACTTGTTTTTTAGCATTATTGAGAATTAAACCTAGGAGAGCTGAGCTACATTCCCAGCCTGATTAATTAATTAATAATTCATCAATTAATTAATTTGTTTAGACACCATGTCACTAAGTTGTCCAGACTGGCTTCAAACTTGTAAGCTTCCTACCTCAGCCCTGCTAAATGGTTAGAATTAGAGACATGTACTATCGTGCCCAGCACAGAATTACATTTTTAAGTACAAGATAGAAAACAAGAGACTATTAGCCTTTTGGTGATTATAGCTTGCTCAGTTTTTCCTTCTGGCCTTCAGTGCTTCATATATTAACCAGGCCTGGGGCACATGCCTGTCATCTCAGCAAGGCAGAGACAGGAAGCTTACAAGTTCAAGGCCAAGCTGGGTAACTTAGCAAGACCCTGTCCCAAAATTAAAAGGGTGGCTATGATGTAGCTCGGTGGTAAGGTGCTTGCCTAACATACATAAGGCTGTGGGTACAGTCTGCATTTGACTGCACTACTACAAAAATAAAATTTTTATTTACTGTTTTACCCTTTGTGAAAAAAAGTTTGCTAACTTGTTAGTCAAGGCAGGGTTTCTGTCTTCTTGTTTTTCTCCTTCATTCCTTCAGCCTCTGCCTTGGGTTCCTGGGTCCTGGCTCTTTTCTCCCATGGACGCCATCTGTGGATGTGTTTGCATCTCTGAAAAACTAGCTGACTGTCCATTCTTCTTTCAGTTCTTCAGGGTTTCTGCACTGTTTATTGTGAAGTGGTTGCTAGGTGCCAATGCCTGTTAGATGGTCACAGCTTCCCAGCGAATCTTACTGAGAAACATCCTGGGTCTCTAGCCGTGATTCCTGCCTGGAAGTCTGTTTTGTGTGATGGTGTTATTTCCACACTAGTTTTCTTTTGGTTGATGTTTGTATGGTTCTTTTCCTGTACATTTCACTGTGCTTTATTATTTACCAGCAGCATGTAGATTTTTTTTTTTAATCCACTGTAGCATTCTTGTCTTTTAAAAATTGTTATCAAACTATACAGCAAAACACACATACATTTTTATTTTTTATATACTTATCTATTTTTGTTTTTTTGAGACAGGGTCTTGCTGTGTAGTTTAGGCTGATCTCAAGCTCACTAAGTAGCTCAGGCTAGCCTCAAACTGATCCTTCTGCCTTAGCCTCCTGAGCGCTGAGGTTACGGCTGTGTACAATCACGCCTGGCTGCATATGCATTTTTAGACATGTGAGCAGTGCAAGGAATTTGCATCTGCTGAACCCACCCTCGACACTCTTGTGAAATCATATGTTCCGTGAATGTAATGTACATTTATCGTCTGTTTGTTTTTTGTTTGTCCTGCCTGTTTTATGTTTCTTTACCTCTTATGCTTTTGTTTGGATTAATCAATTATTTTTACTCCTCCTAAATGATTAATTTTCAGTTATTTTTAAAGTTGAATTCGCTGGCGGTTTTAGTAGTTCCCACAACATCTTTGATTGCCGACAACGTATGTCATTGTTTCGACTGCTTCCTAGTAATTCTAAAACACTGGACTACACTGCCTCCATGTCCCGCCTTCCCAGTTTACCATTACCGTTTTAACTGCACATTTATTTTAATCCCAGGACAGCGTACAGTTTGCATGCCGGCTCTTCCTTTCCTTTACCCTTTCTGTTGCTCTTTGCCTCTTCCTTTAGTTCTTTTCTGGTTTTGTTTTCTTCCTGTTGAGCAGTTCCTGTAGTATTTCTTGTAATCCACGTTTGTTGGTACCATTGTTTTTGGACATCTTTGCAAGGTGAAGAACTTCACATGGTCATTAGACTCTTGCTTTGGGTCCTGGGAGGGTGCTACCAGGACCCCCCTCAAAGATACCACTGTGGATATTCAAGTCCCTTCTATTAAATGGCACAGTATTGGCATATAACCTGCATACATCCTCCTGTACACTTTCCTTTGTTGGGGGGCCATTTTACTATTTATAAGGACCAGGTGTGGTGGCACACACCTGTAATTCTAGCACTTGGGAGGCCAAGATAGGATTGTTGTGAGTTCAAGGCCAGCCTGGGATACGTAGCTTAAGGCCAACCTGAACTATATAGTGAGATCTTGTCTCAAAAAAAAATAAGGAACAAGTCAGCTGAGTAAGATTGTTATCAGGCTGTGTACAGTAGCTGCAGTTTATAAAACATACCAGTAGTCAGTATTTTGTGAGTATGACGAGAACCAAGGATTTAGATGGCTTTACAACCAAGGGAGGACATAAATCACTAACCAAGTAGAGGACCAAAAAAAAAATCACTTTTTTTTTGAAACAAGGTTTTGATATGAAGTTCACACTGGCTTTGAACTCACTGTGTAGCCCAGGATGACCCTGAACTTGTAGCATACTCCTGCCTCAGCCTCTTGAGTGCTAGGGTTACAGGTGCACATACCACACCTGGATAAAATTTACACTTTATACATTAAAAAAAATTACAGGCCTCACAAGTGTCCTTGAAGACAAAGAAAAATTCAGAGTTCTTTAAAATATAAAAAATACAATATTTGAAATGAAAACCTGAGTATAAAAGAGTTTTATTTCACAAGACAAATTTTCTCAGCTTCTGTTTCATGTATCAGTAATGTCCACATTTGCACTATAAAAACTTCTGCTTCTTCATCAGATACCATGGAGACAATCGTGTGAAATGCTCTGAGGGGGACAATGAGCTATAACCTTTGAGCAAACTCAGTTAATGTAGCTTCTTCCTCACCTCCGTATTCTCTCCAGTGTGCAGGTCACATAGTTGCCTGAATGCGTGGAGGCTGGATTCAGGCTCCTTATACTCAGAACCCACTCTCAGCTCAGAATCAAACCACTTTTAGCTAAGAGCTGTTGTATGAGCATGTCCGAGGCTTTCTTGCAGCCATAGGACCACGGTTTTCATTATTTAGTCTTTAAACCTAGATCACTCTTTCTTGCTCCCAAATACTTTCCAGCTATACACACAGTGAGAACCCAGACAGCTGGAGCAGGGGCCATTGTGCTCATTGGTGCAGGAACCATTGGGGTCTCTGGAGGCCCTGGGGGAGGAAAGCCAGGAAACCGTGGGGGTGGGGTCCTGGGTGAGAGTTCTGGGATTCCCGTGGGAGGGTGATTCAGAGGAGAGGGTGGGGTGGTCTTACTGCCATGGCCCACCACTGGGGAAATGGCACTGTCTTCACTGCCTTGTAGGCTCAGTCTACAGCAGGCTGTTTCAGTTCGTGGTGTCTGTGCACCACCTGCCTGGGAGACAGGTTCCAAAGCGCCTGTTTGTACAGCCCGAAGCACAGCCATGCTGTGCTGGGAGCTTCTGGGGGGTCTTCCTCTTGCCCAGTGTGCACTGTGGCCTCCTATACACCTTCAAATCATCTCTGGGTTACTGTAATACCTAATTCCAGGTAAAGAGTTGTTAGACTACACAATTACAAGAAAAACTCCCATACATGTTTAGCATGGGGCAGGGTTTTTCCCCCAAGTATTTTTGATCTGCAGTTAGTCAAATCCATGAATGTGGAACTTTCCACTGAGGGCATACTCTTCCCCTTTTTCCGGCCTGAATACTGGGGATTGAACCTGGATTCTTAGCAGTGAGCTACCACCCCCGCCTTTTGCATTTTTTGTTTTGAGAGAGGGCCTCACTAAGTTACTACATAGGCCATGCTAGGATTGAACGTGCAATCTCCCTGCCTCAGCCTTCAGAGTGCTGTGATTACAGATCTGTGCCATCATGTCCAGCTCCTCCTTTTATTGAAGCATTTTAAAAACGTCTCTGGCTCTCATGACTTACTAGTTTTCTTGGGCATCCATATAAATTACCACAAACCATGTGGCCTAAAACTCTGCACTTCTATCTTCTTGTTCTTTTCAGGAAGCCTGAACTCAAAGTAGTAGTGCTCCTGGGCTGGCATCCAGGTGTCCACAGGGCCACGTCCCCCAGAAGCTCCAAGGGAGAACAGACTGATACCCTGAAACCTGTGTCCACATCTTCTCCTCCTCTATGCATGCTTGTCTTGGGATTCTTCTCGACACATGTGGTTGGGGTTAGGGACCCCAGAGTACTCCAGATGAGCCCCTCCTCTGTTACTGCTGCTTGTTAGTGACAGTCACAGGTCCGGAAATTTAGAAATCGTTTGGTCAGTGTGGGACTGAAACAAGCCTGACCTCTGCTGTTGTAGCATCGCTGGGATCCTCAGAAGTCAGCCGAGCCTTGTGGCCCAGATGTGATCCTCTTGGCGTTAATCCCACTTAGGCTTTCTGCACTTCTGACATCACAAACAAACCCTTGGCCATCACTTCCTTAAAACCGCCTCTGTGCTCTCCTCACTTCTCGTGCATCCAAGTTCTTGGACTGGGTCACTGATGTCATATGTCTCCCACATGACTTCTTCCTGCTTTCCGCCTTTACCTGGCTACTTTCTGGTGCCCCTTTTCCTGTTTATTATTCCACTCTTCTCTCCTATTCTCTGTGTGTGTAATTTCAGGAACTGCATTATGGTTTGAGAGTTTCAGTTTGATGCCTTTTAATAGACTTTAGTTCTCCACATTGGCTGTTTACTTAAATGCATTTGTAAAGATTGCATTTAGTCGCTGTCATGTCTGATCATCTCTGTCATCTTTGCTCTTCTTGTTTCTGCTGCTGAGAATGCGGGAAGTCGTTGACTGAAATGTCAGGGTTCACGTACAGGAAATGTCAAGGCTCTCAGTGATGTCACTGTCCTCCAGAAAAGCCTGGCCCTGTCCTCTGGAGCCAGCACGGGTGGCAGGCCATCCAGGTCCATGCCAGGGCAGGCAGACTGCAGCTTAGCCTGCAGCTTTGTGCAGATGCTGGCTTACCCTGGTCCTTGGGCTGGCCCTGGGGTCCCAGCTGAAAGTGCCTGGCACCTGCACCCCCAGATTTTCTCTTGGGTGCAGGATGCTGCAGAACACTCTGCTCTCTGTTTTAGTGACTCTCTTAGGCATTCAACCTTTTGCTTCTCACAGCTTAGGAATTTAGCAAATGGCTGCAAATGTCGTCAGACTCGCTAGTGCTTTGCCCTCCCTGGCCCCTGGAATTGGGGCTACTTGGGTCCTGGCTGTCCTTCCACTTTGGTCCTGTGCGCATTGGGCAGTCCTGAAAACTCTCGCTGGCCCCCATCTCTGGGCAGCCGCCCTCTGCCTGGGTACAGGTGTCCCGTGTGGGTCACCTTAGGAACAGGACAGTGGCAGGAAGCAGTTGGAGGCATTCAGCAAGCAGCCAAGATCTGAGGGAATTGCAGTGCATTCCCAGGATCACATCATTGGTGTTGGATGCACACACAGTGTAATTTCTAGTTTCTTCTAGCAAATAGCCAAGCTGTAAGAATAGTTTCCAGTTCACAGTAGTGGTTACCTCTGAAGAGGCCAGCAGGGCAGGGATCAATCGAAACGGGTATCCAGAGTATGTAAGCTTCATGCATGAGGCTCTAAGTTTTAAGGAAAACAAAATTGTGTGTGGTGATGCTGTAATCTAGCACTGTGGGAATCTGAAGAAAGAGGATCGCCAGTTCGAACCCAGCCTGGGTGACTTCACAACTTCATGAGGCCATGGGGGTGGGGTTGTCGCTGGGGTTGTAGCCCAGTATAAAAGCCCAGCATTCAATTCCCAGTACTACAGAAATACGGGTTACACACACACTCATGAAAGAAGAGACACAGGAATCCTTGCAACTTCCAAGGTGGTAAATGGACACCCATGCCTTTCTTCTTTTTTTTAAACAATAGATAAACTGGCCCACACCTCCGAAGTACTGTCTAGAAGGCCAGGTGGTATGGCACACGGATAACAATGTCTTAAAAGACACATAAAGCAGGTGTGGCGAGGGCAGGGGAGACTATTTGCTTGCTTCTCTGGTTCTGCCCACAGCGTGTGTGCCTCGTGTGCACCTCTTCTTCTAGTTTGGCTTGGAGAGTTGTGCAGACTCTTCTGGGGCCTGCCCAGTTTTCTGTGTCCCATCTTCCAGCCTCAAGGGGCTCCCCTGCCCACTGGACTCTCCTGTTCTGCTGCCTGGTCTTGTCTGGCAGCCCCTGTCTGGCACCTGAATGGTTGGTGCTGCTGGCCTATGGCCCCATGACAGTGTATGAGCTTTTGAGTGGCAGGGAGTATTTCTGATGCCAGCCAGTGCAGACTGTGCTCACTGATTTTTAGTCCATTTCCTCCTGCAAGGACTTTTTGTGTGCTTGGTGGGAGGCAGGTTGACTACAGGTATCAGCTAGGATATTGGTTTGGTCGCTTAGATTAGGGTTGAGTAGCAGCAGCCACAGCCTGATGGCTCATTTCTCTGCCATGCACAAGTGAGGTGTCTGGGACAGGGCGCCATCTAGGCACCTGAGTTCCTTGTATCTCGTGGCTCTGCCATTCCCTAAGGGCTGTCCCACTTGTGGTCAGCTGTTTCCATCCTGGCTGTTGTGGCCCACAGGTGGGGCCTCACCTTTTGTCACCCAGGCACATCTGTATCACGTGACCACACCTGTCTGCGGGGGAGGCCTCATTCCTAGTGAGTGGAGGAAAAGGGGAGCTGGGGTGGTACAGCAGGTCTGGGGCCTGGGAGAGGACTGGAGCAGGAGAGGCACTGAGGTGACTGGGCAGTGCCAGGGTGCTCAGGGAAAGGGGCTGTGCTTGCCTCAGACTCTGTTAGTGGCTGACCTGCTGTGCCTGGGATGTGGGGATTTTGGTGCTAAAGCTATGAGGGTCCCAGGCAAAGGAGGCGAGCCTGTCTCCCTCCATGGCTGTGGATTTTTAGGGTGAAGAGGTGAGTGAGGTCACAGAACACAGGCTGGGGCTGTGACACTGTTGTGCTCTTTCCCTCAGACTCAGTGAGCCTGGCCTACCAGCGGGTCCAGAAGGTGGACTGCACCTCTCTGCGGCCTGTCCTGATCCTGGGGCCCCTACTAGACGTGGTGAAGGAGATGCTGGTGAATGAGGCACCCGGCAAGTTCTGCAGGTGCCCGCTTGGTAAGGAATGTCTCACATGCCCCCTGTCTTGTGCCTGGCCCTGTCCACCTGGCTCCCTGGCCATGCACAGTATGTGGCATGGGGCAGACTGGGGGATATCATAGAGCCCTGTTGTCTTGGGTCCAACTTGCCTGGGCCCTCTGGTCCTGTCTGCCGGAGAGAGGAGGTCATGGGGCTCTGATGACTGCCTGCCCCTGGTGACACTGGCTCTGTGTCTCGCAGAGGTGATGAAGGCCTCCCAGCAGGCCATTGAGCGGGGCGTCAAGGACTGCCTGTTTGTGGACTTCAAGCGGAGGAGCGGCCATTTTGATGTGACCACAGTGGCTTCGATAAAGGAGATCACAGAAAAGGTGCCCATGGCTTTACCCCACAGGCCGGGCCCTGTGCCATGGTCCTCTGCATTCCGTGAACTCAGTTGGGCCAGCTCACCCACTTCTGGGCCAGCTCTTCTTGTCCTGTGTGTTCCTGCTTCATAACCAACCAGTGTGTCCCTGGCAAGAGTGCACGCGATGCTTACCTCCTTCTGGAGGGCGGCCTGAGCAGGGCTTTGGGGCTGGGGCATCCCGGGGTGGGGCCTCTGGGTGCACCCACTGAAGTCCTCTTGGGTTACTCCAGATGTTTTTGATGTCCCAGGACCCATTTGCTGAGCACACAGGGCGTGCTGGGGAAGCAGACCCCCAGGAGCCCGAGGCTGAGCAAGCTCCTTAGGCTCTATGTGTGGTGGGGTGTCCCAGGACAGGGGCTCAAAGGCCTGCTGCTACCTGCTTGTGTGTCTGTGCAAGGAAGCAGAGCTGTGGGAGGCGAGGGGTCCCCTGGAGGTAGAAGAGAAGCCCCCCTCACCTGCCCTGCAGCACTTACCTGTGTCCTGCCCGTCTCCCAGAACCGGCACTGTCTCCTGGACATCGCCCCGCACGCCGTCGAGCGGCTGCACCATATGCACATCTACCCCATCGTCATCTTCATCCACTACAAGAGCGCCAAGCAGATCAAGTGGGTACCGGGCCTTGTGGGGTGGGGTGGGCACCAGGGTCCTGTCATCTCCCAGTAGGTGAAATACGGCTGGGAAAGACGACCCTTCTCCCTTGTTCCTGACCTGTCTTCAGAGACAGTCTTTGCCTGCACAGTGCCCCTTACCCACTCCCCTCGACACTCAGTCACCCCTTTGGCGGCCTCTTCCTCTCAGTGTGCTCTGTGAAGGCCAGAGCAGCTGGGTACCTGGGCCTCTCTCTTGGCCGTGTCACTGAAGACCCCATTTGGCCTTTGCCTGTGCTGAGGCCAATGGTGTCTGCTCTCTGTGACCATGCTGGGTTCCTGGAACTCAGCTCGGAGCCTGGAGCTGTTCTTTATGGGACAGACATCTATGGGGGAGGTGCAAGGCTCAGCCTGATTCCCCGCTGTCCCAACAGGGAGCAGAGAGACCCTGTCTACCTGAGGGACAAGGTAACTCAGAGACATTCCAAAGAGCAGTTTGAGACAGCTCAGAAAATCGAGCAGGAGTATAGCAAGTACTTCACAGGTGAGTGTGGGCTGGGTAGGGGCAGGGGCAGGGGTAGGGGTGTAGGGGCTTCCACAGATGCTGTCCTAGAGCAGGTGGCAGCCCATCTTGCGCTACAGGTGACATGTTAGCCAGGTTGGCATCGGGCCTTCCATAGACTCACCTCAAGTCATGGTATGGCCTGGCTGTCCCAGTGCTCACACATGCAGGGGCAGGAATGTCCCAGCACCAGTGCCACACAACCTAGTGCAGTGTCCGCTGACACAGTGGTAACCCGAGAGGCCCCTGGGGGCTGGCAGTGCAGGCATCTGTCCCCACAACCCCCCGGAACAGGCTGGTTTTGCTGTGTGATTGGGGGAGGAACAGCTGCACTCTGGTCATCTCTGGTCAACAGAATAAAGCAAACCCTTGGTAGCCTGGCTCCAGCCCACTGCTGTCACTTCACCCTCTGGCTTCCAACCTCTTGGGCATGGTCATCTGTAGGAGGTTGGTGTTGTCCCAGAGGGGAGGACAGGGATTTGAGGCCCATTTTGCAAGATTTTGTGACCTAGTGCAGTGCTTCCCGTGGGCGGCCCTCTCAGGGACCCAGCTTGGTCTCATGTATGTTGTCATTCCCAATTTTCCCAGCCCACGATTTTAACCAAAACCATTAACAAGGCCTAAAACAATGACATTTAGAAACTGTTTTTATTAGAGTCACCAGACATTAAATTATACCCTCCTGTGTTTAGAGCAGTCTCTACACACTGTTGCTTTCTGAATGCACCTTGTTGCAGGAGTAGGAGGTCTTTTGTTCTGCCCAGCACACTTAGTGTAGCCTGAGCGCAGTGTTTGCAACCTCTTGGCACTGTCCTCAGGCCTTGTGCACTGGGCTCCTTAGATCTCCTTGTTTCCTGTGAGTTCTGCTGTTATGACCTGGCCAGGCAAGCCAGGCAGCCATTGGGACAGGTTACCAGGGAGGGACCAACTCCCCACGGGCAGTTTTTCTTCTCTTGTGGTCTGGCATCCTACTGATGGGAGAGTCGGCTGGGAATGGCAGAATGCTGAGCAGCTCAGAGTGGACAGGGGTACAGCAGAGTGCAAGCTGTATTTATTTGCCTCACAGTGAGGGCATCCTTGGAGCTGACTGGCTGTGTGTGTTTGGGGGCTCTTTTGCAGCGGTTGTCCAGGGAGGACCCCTGTCGAGCATTTGCACTCAGATCTTGGCAATTGTCAATCAAGAACAGAGCAAAGCCCTGTGGATCCCGGCCAGCTCCATCTAGGAGGAGCCTGCTGGTGGGGAGCCTGGCTCACTCTTCTGGATACTGAACACAGGACGCACAGGAGGAAGGGTCTGGAGCTGGGGCTGCAAGAGCACCTCCTTGATGACAAGAGTGCCAGGCCGGCACACTGCTTCTCGCACCTGGACTTTGAGACAAAATAAAGCAAAACATAAAACTTGATGGGAGGGGTCTAACACCCACCATCCTGTAGCCAGCCGGTCAGATGCTGCACAGAAAACCTTCAGATCACAAGTTTACAAGCCTTTTCTAAGTATTTGGTTGTTTATGTTTACTTGAATGGCTCCCACGTTGTCGGGGCCCAGCCCCTGCCCCTGTCACCCTGTTTCTTTGGTGTTGCTTCTGTTCCTGTCTTCAGCAAAATGACCCTGGAACCCCGTGGTGGGTGCCTTGCTTCAGAAAGTTCTCGTTGGTGGGACCAGAGCTTCGGCAGACTGTCTGCTCCTCAGTGGCACCTCCTCTGGAAGGACCTCTCCCCCGCAGGTGCTCAGATCGCTGGTGGTGGCAGAGCCAGGGCCTTGGTGAGGCCGATGCACTGGTGGCAGTGTTTCGCTCCTGCACCCGCCAAGGAGGGCAGCTTTGGTTCTCACAGCTTCGCCCCTCGGCCTTGCCCTGCTGCCTCCCGTGGCCTCTTGTTTCTTCTCCAGCTGCGTTCATAGTCAAGCATCTGTCTGGTGTCTGGTCCACAGGGCTTAGTGGGTGCTCGGTGACACAGTGGGATCCAGGCAGGTGGGTTTCCTTGGCTGCCCTTGGGTCCAGGGAGTCCCCACAGCCTTCCTTGGTGCTGTTAGCAGGGTGATCCCTACCCTTGGTACAGCACAGCAGGTACATCCGTTCTTTCCGATAGGAAACATTCGTGTTTCAGACTTTGAAATGAGCATTTTTAGGAAAAGTATAGTGGTTAGTGTTGTCACTATTGAGAATCTAAAAAGCAAACCCAGGATATCTTGTTGATCTTTGTTACTGCGCTCAAGGCATGAACCTGACCCAGTGAGGATGTCTTCAGTCGGTGTTGGGTTTCTTCTGTTTTTTCTTTCTTCTTTTTCTTTTTGCACTTCTGATGCCAGACATGTCTGGCCAGAGATCTGATGTGGTTCCCCCTTCAACTCTGTCCCGTGAATAGGTACTGTACCAGGCTCCGTGTGTCATTGGGGTAGGACCTATATTTTAATACTGTTCCTAACGTTTCATTTTACTAGCAAGAAATCTTTGATTTCATTTTATTCTTTGTAATTTTAGACACTAGATTGTAGTTTAGCCATTACTGACATTTTTTTAAAAAGGGATATATTTTCTTGCACAGCTGTTCAAAAAAAGAGACAAGTTTTGGTCCTCAATGCTGTCCTCTGTTTTACAGGTACAAGTTTTCTAGCTCAGCCAGCTTCGAGAGGCTGCAGAGCGCCTCTAGCTGGGCCTGCGCACCCCGGGGCGGGCTGAACGGGGATGCGGGCGGTACGGATCTGACAGCCTGGGGTGTTCTGTACTAAATTGTTACTTTGTATCAGAAGTTAAAGACTTTAGTACAACAAATAAAGGTCAATTTCTGTAATTTCCCAGTCTCTTGACTTTCCTTTATCCCTGAGCTGGGAAGGTACAGCTTCTCCGTAGCAGTCCCAGCAGCAGGATGTGGCTGGATTGGCCCGTTCCCAGCCATATGCACCTCTCACTCTGTTCCACCCTTCTGTCTGCCCATCCTTCTGTCTGTCTACCTTCCAGTGCTTGTGTTGGGTGGTAGTTGAGGCCAAGTGGCCCTCATGGTCAGGATGCCCGATGGGCTGAGAATGAAATGCCAAGAGGGGTGAGCTGACCCCAGATGTCCCTATGCAGGGTCTGGGCTAAGGTCTCTGGTGCAGAGGACCCACCTGGCTTGGTACTGTGTTTTGGAACCTCAGGGCATCATGGTATGACATCACCCAGCCCTATAAGGACCCAGGAGCAACCTGCTGGGCCGGAAGGCTTGAGTTGAGGGTGGGGACAGCTGGGGAGGTGTGGCCCACTGCTTCAGGAAGCGCTTTCCCCTCTGCTTCTGCTCAGAGGACGTGGGGGCATGATGTTCTGCCACAGCCCTGGGCTGGCATGGTGACCAGGGGCAGACTTGGTGTTGGGGCCTCTCTCGTCCTTTCCTGCTGTGTCAGGTTCCCTCATGGCCCTGTGGCAGCCAAGTTATCACCCATTGGGCCACAGAGGTTTGCAGGGCCCTGGAGTTGGGGTGGGATGGTGTGCACAACCCAAGCACCTGCCTCCACTTCCTGGAAAGCCCAACCCTGGTGGTGGTCTCCGGACTGCAGCTACTCCACAGGCTTTAAGTCACCTAGCTGGCAAACAGAGGCAGTGCGCCCTGGCATTAGGAGCAGTTTCTCCGAAGGATTCAATTATGTTGCTAAAACTTAACAATTTCAAATTCTGACATTGGGATTTTAGTTTCTTCTTTAGACTTTTCTGCATTTGCCAAGTTTTCTACAGGCCACTTGACTTCATTTTGTAATTACAAGACAGAGAGCAATATGCCTTTTTAACATGGAAGCTAGTTAGCCCCCTGAGCTCACACATTGCCATTGATGGGACAGAGATCACTGTAGGGGTTACTTGTGGTGTCAACTTGAGTAAACTGCCTGGCTGATTGGTTTAGCGCAGCTCTGCGTGTGTCTCGGGGACTCGCTTACTGAGGAAGGAAGCCTGGATGGAATAAAAAGGGAAAGAAGAAGGAAGTCTTGTTTCTGCTTCTTGGGGGAAGCTCCAGTCTTCGCCATCACCTTCGGATGTCTGCCCAGGTTCCCAGGGCAGATCTTCGGCTTCCTGATAGGGAGTCTCCTGGCACTCTACAGCGAGCTCCAGGCCTGCGACTTTTGCCTGGACCCTCAGCTTCCCAGTGTGCAGATGGTCCTTTTGCATTCTTCCATGCTTCACTGTGCAGGCAACCATTATAAGCACACCTTGTAATATGTGTATATATATATATATATATATATATATATATATATATATGACAGTAAGTCTCTTCCTCTGGTGAACCCTTATATGTTCATCAATGTCAAAGATGAGGAGAAACAGAGGAAAACAACTCCTTTGATAAAGTTGTGCAATTGTGAGTTAACTACAGTTTAGCTCCCTGAGGAAACTGATGGCTATGACCCGGGCCGTGTACGGGCACAGCTATAATGTAATGTCAGCAGAGCATAACGGACTTGGGAAGTTCTGGCAGAACTCCCTGCTCTCCGCTTCCCACTGTTCACCCCTGGCTCCTGCAACCACTGATTCACTCCTGCTTCTGTAACCACACCTGACAACAGCTCGCCGACGTGAGGTTGCCCCCTAAAAGAAGAATGGTACAGAAGTAAAAGCTGGACCTTGTTCAGGGCTCTCAGGTGAATACTAGTTCCCCGTGGGATGGTGGCAAATAAAGACACCCTTTTCTCCTACTGTGTCTGGGTGGCTTTGGGATCCTGTTTATCTCCTGCTTCATTCGCTTCCCTGCCAGAGAAGATCCTACTCAACCACCCACAGCAGATTCTCCCTACCCCTCATATCAAGCTCCTGCAGAGCATTCTTGGGGAGAACATTTCCTGTCCTGTGGGAGGCTTATGCATGGCTGGCCAAGGGCCTGGCTGGCCTGCCAAGGAGGGTTTACAGGAAGAGGACTTAGCAGCGTTTGACAGATGTCTGAATCACAGTAAGGACAGGGGCCCTGATTTAGAAAGGGACCCAAAAGGACTTCCATGTGGAGTATGTGGGAGACCACCATACTGCTCTCTTGAAAAACAAAGTCTCTGACTTCTCCCTGTTTACTGAGATATATAGACCTGGCTGTATTGAGCAAACATTCCTGGCATTAAAGGGCCAGCCTTGCATACATCAGGACTGTCTGTGCATTGCTAATTGGAGGCATCTGTGCCTGGTACGGCTACATTTTTTTCCCTAGGTTCTCTGCAGGGATCCCCCGCCCCCCCCACCACCACCACTCACCTCCCTGGTTGATACCAATAAAACCATGAGCTTTTGGAGACAAGGTCCTTTGTTCCAGAGAGAACACTGGGCAATCTCAGGGCTCCTCAACTAACAACTTTTTCTTTTGTATCCATGTTGGATGGACAGCCCAGGGTTCATTGGAAAGGGCTTTGGTCTAAAATGATTGTCAGGTTGTTGCAGGAGATCCTGGACACCCAAGTCAGTTTCCCCATGTGGATTCATGGTTGCAACTAATCATCCCCCCTGCCCCCTGCCCTGGCCTTGGTTGAGGCAACTCTTTTCAGTTCTACTCAAACAAATGACCCCCCCCCAAAATAAAACCCAACACCCACCGTCCATTCTTTCAGCAGACATGGAAGAACCCATTATAGATCAGCCACCCTTTTATACCCAGAGGACACCAGCACAAGGCTGGAGCCAGAGACATTCAGCACCCCAGGCACGCAACCCTGAGATTGCCCCACTGCCAAATCAGGACATCTCCCTGCTGCCACTCTCCGGACCATCCTGTGTTCAATCGCTGTGCCCTGCAAGGCCCAGGGCAAGTTCAGAGGCACCTTCTACAGGTACATGGATGCCATGAGGCCCAAGGGCCCCCAGAGTGCAGTGTGGAGCCACAAGGCAGAGGACACGGCTGCCTTGCCTGCCTACAAGATGACAAGTGACAGTGGCGGAGCACAATGAGCACAGACAGGAGCACACCTAGCATGGAGAACAGGGGTGGGCCCAGTGACTTCCAGCCCATACCCTGTGGTGGCAGCAGCAGTGACAATGAACAGGAGACACGGGAGCTGACCTCAGAGCAGCTGGATGTCCAGGACAAGTGTTTCTACCTGAGCATGAAGCAGAAGGTGAATGAGCACTTCCCCAGGACTACAAGGTGGGTATGGACTGCTCCAAGAGCCACCTCTTGCTGACCATGGTGTTGTCCCCAGAGTTCTGTGACTCACTAGGTGACTTCATTGAACAATAAGCACTGCTGGGCCCCAGCAGGCCCAGCTGCTGGTGTCAGGTGCAGTGGGTGGCAGTGGGCCATGGTGTGTAGTCAAGAAAACCAGCCTGACTGCTTCCTGCATATCTGCCAGCAGCAGTGGCTTTGGCATGGGGCATGAGCCCAGGCCTACAGAGTAGCCAGTGGCAGGCTACCTAAGGAGAGCTGTATGGAGCTACACCTCAGGGACCAGACAGATGATGCAGGCTCCCTTTGATGGAACCGTGGTGCCTGCCCACCTGGGCCCCTGGCTGACTAAAGATGACTAAATTCTGCTTAGCCAGAATTTCTACATCTCCCAGATGACTCTGATAAAACAGGTTAGTTTGTCCAGCTCTGTGTCACTTGTACCCAGCACAACCCTACAGTTGCCCTGGAGACTCTGGTAGGAGTCTAATAAAAGGGTATCAAACACAATCTGAGGATATTCAAATTGATTTCACAGAACTGCCTAAATGTGAAGGTTTCTGCTCCCTCCTAGTCATGGTTTGCACCTGTTCTAACTGGGCAGAAGCTTTCCCTTGCCAAACTGAAAAGGCCCAAAAAGTGAAGACTGTCGTAAGAGATCATTCCCTACGCTGCTCTCCCTTTGAGTGTGGGGTCTGATAATGGACCTGCCTTCATCTCGGTAGTTCAAGGAGTGGTGAGATCATTGGAAATTAATTGGAGTCTGCAGTCATCACTATTAGCCCCAGAGCATGGAGAAAAAAATTTAAACTAGGACCCCAAAGACAAGGCTGAGAGAACTCTGCCAGGAGGCAGGACCTGCCTGGGCCCAAGCCTTGGCCATTTTGCTCCTCCGGACATGATGCACCCCTCATAAGCACACAGGCGAGCAGCCTATGAGATTTTGTGCACCACACCTTCTTGCCTCCCTAGAGGGCTGGCTTACCCAGTAAGAGCAGGGCGGAAAACTTCCCTAAAAAAACCAACCGAGCTGCGAAAGCTCTTCCTAGATAGCTACCTGGACATTAGCATTAACCATTAACATATCTAAACTCTGCATACCCCATCTCTCCGGAGATGACTTGGGTGAAAGGTTGGCATCAGGAGAGCCTCCAGCCAAGGCAGAGGAGATCATTAACAGTTGTTTGGGCCACCCCCAGGGCAGGCTGAGAGAGGGAATCCCCATGTGGATCCACCACTGTTAGATGAAAAGGGCGGGAACTCTAGAGCTGAGTTGGTCCCGAGATACCCGCCTTGACACCAAAAATCAATGGGACTTGGAAGAGATCTTCATGGGGCCAAAGGATGCTGACCATGACCTTGGGAATGTTGCTGAAAGACACCAGGTGCCGACTAGTCACCTGGGAGGCTGACTAGTCTACGCACAGCAGAAGCCTGAGGTTGAGTTCTCAGGACACCTTCGAGACTGTAATGAACCATCACCCCTCATCTTTAACTGCTCTTGGATCTCAACCTCGTTCTTTTCCGTAGCCCTCACTTGAGACTGCCCAGCCAGTTGGAAATGCAGAGAAAGGCATTTGCTGGCCTTGACTTTCCTCTTGCGGGGAAGATGTTTAGCTGGTATCGTCCCACTTTTACTAGGAGTCCCCACCTTTTTCATGCCAAAAATTGTATGTTCACTGAGGATGCTGCTAGAAACAGATAGTGTCGGTTATCACTGTGTGCAGCCTGGACAAGAAGTTAAGATCGTTTTGCTCTTTCATATCTGTTACATTTGTGATGAACAGATTGTAGGAACTTGTACTCAGTCTGATTGCATATAAGATTGTAAACCAATAGACAGTACTCCACCACTCTGCTGCAAGCCTGATAGAATTTTGAACTCGATTGTAAATAGTTGGGGAGATAAGCTAGGACCCCTGGTAAACAAGACTGAGGAATAAACCTAAAAAGTTAGTAACCATGTGGTTTGATGCTTATGAAGCTCTGATGTGCTTTTTTATTTTTTTGGTGCTGGGGATCAAATTCATGACCTCACAGTTGTCAGGCAAGCCCTTATGCCACTGAGTTAAATCCCAGGCCTCTAATGCGCTTATGATAGAGCGGCCGAACGCCACACCAAGAACCAGAACACACAATGAGGTTGACACGAGGGGTTTTAATCAAAGGGAACAAAAGTGACACTACCCAGTAGACCAGGGCAAGGCACCAGTGGGACAGAAAAAGCACATTTTATGGGTTGTAAGAGGGCTCCGCGAAGGAAAGGGGGTTAGGCAGATGTGTCTTCTTTGGATGGGTTGGTGGGTCTTGTTGCTGGCTTTGGGCCTGCTGTCAGTTGAGGGTTTTTGTTTTGCCTGTTACTTTTATTTGTACTCACCTGGGTGGAATGAATTGGTACTTTCTGAGTTTTTGGCTTCTTCCTCTTTTGGGAAAGTGAGTGAGAGAAGGCCTTATCAGCTTTAACCCCCCTGTTTTTTTTCTACCTCACCATTTGTGGGGACCTGACTTGGGGAAAGGGTGTACAAGATGGCGAAAAAACAGAACTAAAGTCAACCACTTAGCCCAGTTCCCGGACTTCAGCCCCAAATGAAAAAGCATTACTGCCTCGATCCTCCGTCACCTCCCAAGGGGCTCTGTGGGCCATGTGGGAATACAGCCTATGCTCAGCTCCCAGAAAATTGAGCAAGAAGTTACATCTTAGGCACTCTCCAACCATCCTCCTTCCTCCTTCCCTTACACCAGTGGGAGCTGCTGGGCTGCCCTGAATACTCTTGCTCCCATGAGAAAAGGAGTATCACCTTAGGTAATTCAAAAGATGATAAATGGGGCTAGAGATTTAGCTCAGCGGCATAAGTGCCTGCCTTGCAAGTGTGTGGTCGTGAGTTCAATCCCCGGTACTGATAAAAAAAAATGATAGCCACCAAAAGAAAATAATAATAATGATATAGAACTATAGGCTACCATGTCCACCAAAAATAAAACATAGGAATGTCAGACATCATTTATATGTTAAATAAAATAGACTACAGTCTGTACTAGAAACTATAACCAATGAAACCACTTATGTGAAATCTCTTAGCTAACCAATAGACAAGAGTTTGAAATGCGGTATATCAAAATAGACGCGCACTAGACTACCTACTAAGTAGGTAGGTAGGAGTTTGCAGAAAGTTCAATTTAACCAATATTTTTGTCTTCAAAAGATGATAAATGATGAATAGAAAAAAATCACTGAGAGACTGGAAGAGGGAGCCCATATACCAGTCCAGACCTGAAAAAGATAAAAATCTGGAAAAAATATTTGGAGGTTGGTTTTCTACTTTAGGTGATTTTAAAACCATGGTCAGAGGATTCATTGCTATCGTGGGGATCTACTTGGTTATCCCTTCTGTTACTGGTGACAATATGGGTCTAAAAATCCATTGATAAACACCACCATAGATTGGGAAACAACTTCCCATATAATTGGGCCAAAGGATATCAATCTATAAAAGGCTATGTAAGTGTCCTGATCAGACATTGGATATTGATCAGATAGAACACAATGGGAAAAGTTAATATCAAAGCTGAGGGTCCTCAGCAGAGCCTCAAAGCAGGGAATGAGAGAGGAAAACAACTCCTGTGGTAAAATTGTGCAATTGTGAGTTAACTACTGCTAAGCTCCCTTAGGAAACTGATGGCTATGACCCGGGCCGTGTACGGGCACAGCTATAATGTAATGTCAGCAGAGCATAACGGACTTGGGAAGTTCTGGCAGAACTCCCTGCTCTCCGCTTCCCACTGTTCACCCCTGGCTCCTGCAACCACTGATTCACTCCTGCTTCTGTAACCACACCTGACAACAGCTCGCCGACGTGAGGTTGCCCCCTAAAAGAAGAATAGTACAGAAGTAAAAGCTAGACCTTGTTCGGGGCTCTCAGCAGTTCCCTGCAGAATTACCAGTAAATAAAAACACCCTTTTCTCCTACTGTATCTGAGTGGCTTTGTGCAGGATTCTGTTTATTTCCTGCTTCAAAACAAGAACAAATAGGAGGGGGCAGAAAGTGAGCATAAAAATCAAAATCAGAGTGCACAGACCGGTGTTGGAGGGTGAATCCTTAGACGGAGGGGTTCAGGACAGGACCTCAGCCAGCTGGACTCCTCCACTGGTTTTCAGGCCTGCAGGATCCCCACCCTTATCTTGCTGATCACACCCTTTCTTTCACCTGCTGTCACCATCCGGAATGGTCTCTGACCTCTTAATGCTTCTCTGCTTCAGAGCTATGGTATCTGTCCATGTTCCTTCTGCCACCAGGAGACAGGCATATGCACAGATTAAAGTATGATGAGGCAGATGGCTGGGCCTCACTCAGGAGAGAACTCTACCACTCCCTTCAAAGCCCTCAATCTTACGTTTTCTATGAAGCAAACTCTGGCCCAACATAGAAATCAGTAATCATTACCTTGCTTTTCTGTATAACTTGACCCCCCACTGTAGGTATCTTCAGTGTACTGTGCAC
The DNA here is from genome assembly GCF_034190915.1 of Cavia porcellus. NCBI lineage: Eukaryota > Metazoa > Chordata > Mammalia > Rodentia > Caviidae > Cavia > Cavia porcellus. The sequence continues at coordinate 35,001,078 of NW_026947511.1, read as the reverse complement.
TGTTGAAAACACTGTGCCTCAGGTACCCACTTAGCAACGCGCAGAAGACACAGTGTCATCGCTATTGGGTGAAGTCTGCCAGAGAAGGCTGAGGTCTGGGGTCAGAGTGGACCTCACCTTCCCCGAGCATTGACAGGAGCCCTTTCAGGGGAAGCTTGTGCCGTAGGAGAGCTGCGTCAGTAACACACACCAGATGCGTTTGTGTCTTTCCACACTGTCAGAGTTTGTTGAATAACTATAAATTCATGGGCTCTGTCAGGTCTGCCCAGGCTGGGTAGTCCAGATTCACTTGGTAGTGAACCAGGCAATCACAGCTCTTTCATTCCACCCTTAACAAGTCATCTCACAACGCAAGTCTCACAGCACCCTCCACAGTCATGACTAGGTTACAGAATGGCCTAGAGAGGGTTTACAGCACCTGCAGGAGTTGAAGAGGCCAGACTACAAGCAAAGACAGAGTTCGCAGAACTTAGTCACCGCAAGTGGCCAAGTAAGATTACAGGCTAGTGTGTCTTTTTTAACTTCCCTTCCCTTTTCTTCTCTTCCCTTCTCTCTGCCTCTGGGTCCCCTTCTCATTTTTAAAGGATCGACCTTCCTTTTTCTTATTGTCTATTTTCTGAAACGATTTATACTTTGGGTTTCTCATATAAGCGAAACCATGTGATTATGGTCATGGGTGCATCCATTTGCCAAAAATAACTGAAATTCATCCTTTATGCCAGAGTACTCTGCCATTGTTTATAAGTCTTACACTTAGTACATGCCTGTCCCCAAAGATGGATGTAAAACATTATGTATCACAAACATATACTAATAAAAAAGTGGAAAAGGTACAAACTGAAAAAGAGCATTTTTCCTCAATGAAATGGAGCCAGTCCTACAAAAAAGCAGCGGATGATCAATCCAGCCAGAGAAGAGCGCTAATGGAATACGAGCCTGGGGAACAAAGGCCTGTGTGGTAGAAGGCACCTCCAATACAGATAGAATGTGAGCCCTGTAGCTTTTTAACTTGCCAGCAGCTTCAAAAGAAAAAGGTTAAGTGCAGGCAGACACAGAGCTCTTTTGGTTCAGAATCCATTCTGGCAGGCAGGTGGTGCAGCGGGCAGAGCAGGCTGAGCTGCAGAGGCAGGGACAGAGAGCCAGAGTGTGGGGCTGTCACCTGATGCTTCGGTCACCAGGTGATCCAACGAGATTCCCAGTGGATATGTAGTCACTGCTGCTACCGGCCCAGCCCGGGTTGGGCACCTCCTTTTTATGATCCAGGCGAGGGCTGCATCATTTGTGGCTTGGTGTGTGCCCAATAAACTCCCGGGTTTGCTTTTCTCGGTGTAATTAGACACCTCTTGTTGCACGTGCCCCTGATTTAACTTGAGCAGCTCACAGGGAACCGTGTTTTATTAGCACCATTTATCAGTTCATGGCCTGGGATTTTGTCGCATGTAGGGAGTTGTATTTTTTTTTTTTCCTGCTAAGTTTTGGATGCCCAGCGACCAGTGGCTATGTATGTGTACACACGGTCTTGGTATTTTTACACCAAGGGGAGAAAACTGCTGTTTTTGAAGTTACTCGGGCCAAGCACGGCCAGAAAATGACAACTGCACATGACAGGGAGGAACTCATGCAGGACTCAAGGGTTTGGGCAAATCCAGGGAACAGCGGTGCCGCCCCCACAGGGCAGATTCACAGAGCCTGTGGTGGGAATTCGGGAATTCGGGTAGAGTTCAGCCTGGTGCTTTTACACTCTGCATTCTGAGGCAGTCAGAGATTAGCACTTCCATGAGGCGGAGACACAGCTGATCTGGAGAGCGAGGACAAACCTAGTGGACGTAGGAATGGATCACGGTCATCTTGACATGGTGCCGGCCTTGACTGTGCCGCAGGAAGTCTGCTGCTGGCTGTCCTCACGTGCTTGCCTTCTCCAAGTCAGGCATTTTGCTCTCGAAATCTGGAGCCAGCTTTTCTGGGCACCTCACCTCTGGTTTCCCGGGAATTTTCTTGACTTCCTTGACTTCTCTCTTCTTTCTGTGGGTGAGTGTCTCATTTTCAAGAGGACAAAGGGTTAGACACACCTGAATTCTTCCTCCATAAAAAAGCAGGCGGGTTTCCCTGCACTTAGCATGGCTTTCAGGTAAAGTCTGCGTTAAAAAGAAAAAAAAAGGCAAAAATCGATGTCCATAGTGTGCTTTTGGGTCAGGGGCTGGGACAGACAGAGGCCCAGAGAATCACCCCAGAAAGGGCTCGTGAGCCACCAGGACCCTGATTCCTGCTTCTTTCCAGAGCTCAGTCACAGGAAGTTGCCTGAGCGCTTTTCTTATGCCATATTATCCTTGGGGACAGAAGAAAACTTGTCATTTTAGGTAGCTTCTCACAGAGGCTCCTACTCTGAGCGAGGAAACCAGCAGGCTGCCTGGTCTGCCCCGTTTGTGAGAGTGCCTGATGCAGAAGTGCCACTAAGAGATGTGACAGTGAGTGGAGAGGGCTTAATGGGACCTGGAGTGTCTGGATGGCACTTGAGGTGCACCCCGGAATGGGTGTGTTATAGGCTGCTTTTGCGTTCTGCTATCTCTTCACCATGGAAAATACGAAAGTGCCAAGTCTAAAGTCACCGTGCTGGAAATGACAGTGACTTTTTTATTTTTTAATTAGTGGCTTATTTTTGTTAAGATTATCTGCTAATAATTAGAATAAAGATAAGGTATATTTAACCTTTGCATTTTATGAGTTTATATTTTTCTTGAGATTCATTTTTTTTCTATTGGGAATTATTATTTACCTTTGTAAACAAGTCTAAACAGTGTTTTCTCTTAATATACTTTTTAAAACCAGGTTTTTCATATGATACTTTAAATAATATTTCTTAGGGCTACTGGTTCTGGACAAAGCAGTCATTTTCCAGGAAGCTGCTGCTTGAGGTAATTTGCATTTGTGATGAATCCATTGTTTGTTTAAAAGCAAGAATCTCAGAACTGACTCTTGAAAGCTGCAGGTCGACCACAGATCGGAAGGCAAGTTATTTCACATTGAAACCCAAATAACTGGCCTTTAGAAAGACAGGGAAAGAGCCAGTCAAAATGGCTTGAGGATATCTTGGGAAGGAGTCTTGCATTTCAGAACATCTTCAGAGGGATTCTAAATACACTCATCAATCAGAGGAGGAGGGCACAGAACTGGGGAACAAGACAGTATTGCTCTCCATGTCCAAGGAGTGCTGGAGCCAGGCTGGCGTCCTTTATTCCTATCACTCAGGGGTTGCTTCCACTGTGCACCGAGGTGGGTGGATTGTGTAATACGCTCAATCCTGCTGGTATGGCAAGAAATCAGGAGTTAGCACTGATAACCCTGCTATTTTACATCAAACCTGGCATTACATGGGCATGTGAAGGCAGCTCAGGAATTGTATGAAAATGTATTCCTGATATATTTATCAGCATTGCTGAATCCACAGAGAGGGTAATTGCCAATAGTAATCAGGTTTGAAGAGGATTAGGCCTGTAGGATGCCTATTCGTAAATAGGAGCTGACTAGCTCTGATAGCTGGTCATCATGCTAGCTCTCAGGGAAGCAATTGGCTGAGCAAGTCAAGACAGTGGCTGCATATGTGCAGGTGACAGCAGCCAGTACAGTTTGGGGTGCTTAGATCAATGCATGGTTGAGATGACCATGTTCCCTGTGGTGGCAACAGACACGCAGCCATCTCTGACTGCAGGGGAGAGGCCGAGAAGGCTTTCAGAAACCTGAACTCAGAATGCACATGGGCACCCTGCAGAAATTTGAACCCTATTAACAAGTTTCCCCAGCATTTTGGGAAGTCACTTAGTGGAAAAAGAAACATCTTCATATATTGGAGTCAAAGCTTCAGAACAGACATCAGTAGCTAACACCATAGTGCTTAGCTCACAGAGAAGCTGAGCACTGTGCATGGTGGCCTTTGTGCCCTCAGGCTGATTAGCATAATCAGGATAGCACCAGTCAACAGGAATGAAAATGAAAGAGCCAGGCATGGTGGCCCATCATCTCAACACTTGGGAGGCTGAGGCAAGATGATCACTGCCAGCTTGGGCTAGACAGTGAGCTCAAGGCTGGCTTGAGTTCAGGCAAGACCCTGTCTCAAAAAAACAAAACAAGCAAGCAAGCAAGCAGGCAAGCAAATTAAACAAAGAATAGCCAGAAGCTCATGCTAAGAATCAGTGGAGAGTATTTCTCAGCTTCTTATGGCTTCGCCCACTGCAGGCTGCCTATGAAGGACCAGGTGGAAGCCTGTCTTCTCTGCCACACACCTGTGATGGGTGGAGTGAGGAGTGAATAATGGATTTCAAGAGTGAGTGGACAGAGCTTGAGAGCCTCGTTGGCTTAGCTGAGCTCTCTCTGGAGAGATTTGGTGGTCTGGTGATTGCAGAATACTTGTTTTCCCCCATCCTGGCTCCACCACTGCTGCTCTTTTTACCTTCATGGTCTTGCTGGGCTGCAGCTTGCTGCATCCTTTTTTGTCTCACTACTGATGGGTCATCCTTCAGCTCCCCCCCACCGCCGTCCCATCCCACAAGCTGTCTGAGTTAGTGAGGTCTGTTATCTTGGTAGTAGGTATTTTTTTTCAGATACGATTTCTAAGCAGCACATATCTCCTTTTCTTTGCAGTCTTTGTTGAGGTATCTCTTCTTTAACTCTTTGCTGTGTCTGCCTCCTCTTGATGTATCTGCCTTGGCCCAGGCTCTGAGGAACCCTACAGCACTACAACTGTCTTGTCACCAGTTCAGACATGAAGACTTTATGTAAGATTCAGGCAGCCTGAAGAAGAGACGTAGAATCACAAAACTGTCCCAACCTGCCTTTATTTTCAGTCACTTAGCTCAGCCGTGTGCACTTGCGTGGTGGTCCTCAGGTGCTTAGTCTCCCCCTACAGCCCTCATGGAAGTCCACAGTTATATCAAAATACACAATCATGTAATGACTTTAGTTGTGTAAGTAATTTACATGGCCAGCATCAACCTTGGCCACAGAAGTTATTTACACTGGAGCACTGGGACATGCACCTATGCGGAGCTGTGCTGACACAAAATTCTCTGTCTCCTAGATCCCTCTCCTTTGCAGCCTGAAGTATTGCTATCTTGCTTTCCCATGTTTCCTTTCATATGGCATTTTGCATCTTTCTTATTCTTCACAGAACACAGAGTAAAAGGAGTAGGGACACGCGTGTGCTCCTGTGTGCATGCACACAGATATACAGGCAAGCAGGGATACCTGGGGCTATATGGCCTATTAGCTTTTCTGGTTTGTTTTTGGTTCTGTTCTCATTTTTGAGAATATGGAATGTGGCTAGACAAATAATGTAACGTTTTGTGGCCCTAGTAGGGTGGTTGTGGAGTAATCCATCACAGAAGATGCAACCTCTGTCCTGGCCATTGCAAGAGTGATTTCCTCTTTATAAGAAGTGGAGAGAATTGGCTGGAACTCAACAAGGGAGAGTGTCCCTCTGGTGCATCTGTCTCCCTAACTATTTTTCTAATGTTATCCTGGTGTGTTGGGGGAGGCCTCTAGACCAAAGGAAGAGCTCCCAAAGGGAAGGGTACCAACTGTATGGCTTGTGTCTAGATGTCCTCTAGAGTGTGGTCATAAGTGGGGCTTTTCTGAGGTGGCTAGATCTACAATATGTGATGCTGGGATGAAGGATGCATGATTATCAAATTAGCCCACTGACTGGTTAGCACATATCTAGGTGGGGATAATGTGAGGGCCCACCCTGCATGGAGGTGCTCCCTGCTCTAAGGGTATGCAGACTGGATAAGATACAGAAAGAGGGCTGCTGTCATTGCTTCCTGCTTTACTGCCTCCTGTCCTCCATCCTTTATGGCATGAATTGTCTTCTGTGATGTCCCTCTGCCATGCCACCCTGACTTGGAGCCAGCTAATTACGGACTGAAACATCTGCAAACTGTGAGCCAAAGTAAACTTTTTCTTTTTTAACTTTGGGGGTTGGGTATTTTGTGTAAGCAGTGAGATAAGTCCCTAAGGCATTATTAAATAGTCCTAAGGGTCCTGGAAGGGGAGGGAAAGAGTGGGTCATGGTTGCCCCCAAGAGGAAGTGGCTTTTAGTGAAGACCAGGAGAAGAGGATGAACCAGAAACTCCATGGAGCTAGAAGTGGGGGCAGCGTGCTGTCAGGGGGGAGGGGGTGGGTGCTGTCATCAGGATGTGCTGTGGGTTGTGACTCACTGAAACCTGGAACGCATAAAGGGGCAATCATGTGTGTTGCACCCCTCTGTGGGAACATGTTCCAATATTTGTAGGAAGCATAATATAGGCCAGATGCTACACTGAGTGACTGTTTGAGAAAATGTACTATGCATTTTCTCAAAAATCTCATTCTTTATTTAATGGGTACTATTCATAGCATTCCATTATTCTACTGAAAGTTAAACTTATTTTTAGATTGATTAACTACATAATGAAAAAAAGGGGGCCAAACCATGTTATTTTAAAGCCACGAGACATGTTTTGACATATTGAACCAAACAGGTAAAACTTGACTTAAAATTGCGTGCATGGACACATTTATGAAGAGAAATCCTGGGTGGCAAACTAAACCATCTTTTTAGGGTCAATATCTGTTGTTGGCGTCTGGGTAAACATCCAGGCAGTAAGGAGAAAGGGCTGAGTGGGAGAGTCACAGAGCTCATGGTCATGGACTGCATCAGGGATCTGTCTGCTCACACCGTCACCATGGGCCACACGGGGTGAAGACTAAATGTAGACCCCCAAAGCAGAAGTAGCATGGCTATTTATCACCCTCCGCCCCTGCCAGCCTGACAGAGCAAGGGAGCCAGGCACTGTCGCTTGCCTTTTGCAGAGACCCAAGGGAAGAGCTCCCCAGGAGAGTCAGGTGTCCCCAGAACCAGAGGCTCTTAGAGAGGAGAGCTGTAGGTGGCTAACGTGCCACAGTGTAACCAACGTGATTGGCTAGAGCAGCAGCTTTGGTTTCCTTGGTTAAGCCCTGGCCATGTGGGGCTCAAATGCCGCAAGAGCTGTTTGACTTCCTGCAGGTTGTGGGGCAAAGTCCTGTATCTACATGTGGGCTGGTGACTGTCAGTGCTTTTCAGACCTCACCAGGTATTATAAAACGGAATACGACCCAAAGTAAGTACGCACAGTCACCTGTCCTTGCCAAACAATGTTTCACTGGGCTCTCATCAAGGTTGTAATTAGCTGCTTTGCTATCCAAAAAAACATTCTGTGAAAACTATGACAAAGAAATGTGCAAAACTTGAAAAAAAATCAAGAAGTTGGAACAAGCTGTAGTAAACCTAAAAGTCACGCAACAAAGATTATGGCACACCACGCTCTCGAACAGTGTTCAGTGTTGAGAGACTGAATGAAGGCCAAGACAGCAATTAGTGGGAACACTAAACAAGCCAATCTATTTTTACAGTTTATCTGAATGCGCTTTGATTCATTTCACTGCAAATTATATTTTGACTATATTAAAAATGGCTTTTAATCAGAAATAGCTCCTCCACATCAAAAATAGCCACACCACTGAAGAGATCAGGCAGAAATGTTCTCATTTCTGAGTTGTCTTATCATTTCTTCATTCTCTAAATTCCTATAAATGGGCACCTTTGATTAATCATCTTTTTCATTTTGATCTCTTCTCCGTCCCTCCCTCTCGGGGTCCACTGGTCCACCTAAAGGTGGCCTGGGAGACCATTCCCCTCCACCCACCTGAGCTTGAGTAGCACCCCAGGGCCTCTACTCCTTCCATGGTTACATAGAACGATCGATTGATCGATTGGAGTGAACTCTGGAACACACCTACTTGCTGAAAGCACCTGGCTCAGAACGACTCAGTACTCACTCTTATCTAGAGACCCAGTGACTTACACCTGGTTAGGCGGCACCTTCTTCAAAATCCGAAAGCCTGATTTTTGTCCATGTGCACTTTGCTTTCCCTGATCCCAGCACCATTTCTGTTTGTGCTACATTTCTGTTTTTCTGTTAGCGTGGCTCTGCCTGGAGCATGTTTTCCTATTTCTTCAATAAATGCAGCTGTTTTGCTTTTACCATTAGTTGATGTGTGCTTGCAGTTCTTTGCTCTCTGTACACAACAGCTGGAATCTATCCATGTTTGTCCCTGCCACCCACAGAAGACACAATTCACTGTCCTCTTTATGGTCTGAGTTTTCCAGAATGTGGCTGGTAGGGCCATGTACCTGGCCACAGGTAAGTCTGAGAAAACACACCTGAATTTTTAGCTTGGGGACCAGAGACCATTCACATGGGGGCATTTGCCATGTGGAGGAAGGTGTCCAAAAGATGCTGGGCAGCTTTGGATAATAGACACATGACCGGAACTGAACATCCCCAAGTAAGAGAAAGAGACAGCAGGGCATTCAGAGCATGCAAATCCATGGAGCAGTTCTGGAGAAAGTTCAGCCATGTGGAAAAATCTCAAGCCATGCACACAGAGCCATGCATCTAGGATGGTCTCAATGTTTAAAAGCTAGTATAGGGTAAAGGACCAGCCTGGCAGTTTCATATAGGCACTCTTGAGAAGCAGATGCCAAACTGGGATGTCTCTTAGGGAAGACAGTAGCATGGGTAGAGCCCTGCACAGGGAGAAAGAGAGGAAGGCTGACTAGGGAAAGTCAAAGCCTCACCCGGGGCACACCTGCAAACACATTCTTCCAACACCACCACCGCTGTTCCCACACTGGCTCCTGGGCGCCCAGGTGGTCCAGGACAAGGGTGGCTTTGGAGCTCACAGGGTAGAACTGGACACCATCAGCCTGCAGAGAGTTTGGTGCCTGCAGTGGGTTCTCAGTATCTTCCTAGTGGCACATCTTTATGGCTAGTGTGTGTGACTCAGCAACAAAATAAGGGGCGGGGCACATCAGAGATTGGTGAACTGTGCTGTGTATAAGAACTGTTTTTTATCTTTTTTCTTTTTGTGACAGGGTCTCATATTGTTCAGACTGGCCTTGAGCTCACTTCGTAGCCCCAGTTGGCCTCAAACTTGTGATGATCCTCCTGACTCGGCTTCCCCAGTGCTGGGGTTAAGAGTGTGAGCCACTACAGCTGTGCTCAGGACTGCCCAAGGCAGCCACCTGTGGCTTGCTCTTTCGTTTGTTGTCATACATTTTAAGTGATGAGTGTCACTTACAAATGTTTAGACTGTGCATCCTACAGTGGTTACCCTGTAGTCAGCCTTCGGGTCCTCAGCTGGGCCCTGAAGGTCCCTGAAGTCCCACCGTGGAGGCCTGGGAGGCCAGTGGCCGTGTCACTTTTCTACTTTCCTGACTAACTCTCTGCTTTCACACTCTCTTCTCCCCCATGCCATTTTCAAATGACACGAAAGAAATGACAAAGATATGACACGAAACTACTACTGTGGCTCTTTCCCTTTCTGACACTCAGTTTTGGGATCTGTTTTGGTGCTTTAGAAGTGTGAAGATCAGACATCTAGAAACCTCTCTCATCTGTGTGGGTCCTTCCTTGTTCTGATTCCAATTTGAGTTGACTCAAGTTTTGTTTTCTAGAGCCAGAGAAAGCCTCCTCTGACAATGGCTGCACGTAGGTTCTGTGGGTTCCAAAGATCCACAGGAAACTCAGAAACCTTCTAGAATGTCTGATCCTCATGTGTCAAAAGTTACGGGAAAGAAAACTGGAGATCATCCAATCTCAGGCTCCCAAACTGAAAAGAAAGCGACAGAGATAAGCAACGTGTGTTCCTGAGGGGCTTCTGCTTTGAGTCATTGTACACTATCATCTGATACCAGGGTGGCTGAGGTCAGTGGGGTTGCCTGGGAGCCCTGGAGGCCAGGGAGCTGCTGCCTCAGCCCTGGCAGCACATCTACCCTAAGTCAGAAAGAAACAGGAGCCTTGGTGAGGCATGTCTGTAGAGGCTGAATTGGGTTATTCGTGATGGCTTCAACAGCAACTGAAGGAGAAGAGTGCCAGTGTCCTGAAAAGCCAGCTATAAAAATGAGTTATATGGCCCTGACTAAACACCAGGAGCCATCCAAAAAACTTCATAGGTACTAACTTTCCCAATCTTCCTGCTGACCCAGTTTAGTAGGTACTATCATCCCCCTTTACAGATGGGGAAATTGAGGCACAGAACATTAGAAAAACTTGCGTGAGGTTATATAGCTAATCAGTGGCATGCTTGGAGCCTGTTCTTTCCTATTCTGAAATGCTTTCCAGGGTGGCTAACAAAGAGGTGGTTCCCGAGCAACTAGTCTGGGCCTCAGGGAAGACCAGCCTCTTGAGGACTTAGCAGGCAAGAGCCACAGCATGGCCAAAGAGGAGACCCAGCAAGACCAGGAGCCTGTCCTCAAACTCGGCCAGTCCCAGCAGAGGCCTTGGCCTCTGTAGTTTAGCTGTGAGAGGTGCCCAGGTCCTCACAGCTGCTCCCTTCTGGTATGTGGGCCCTGGAGGCAAGTTCTTTGCTGGCTGGCTAATGCCAAGTCAAAGGCCTGAGCTGGTCGCCTTGATGATGTCACCCCAACACAGATGCAGAGCTGTCCTGAGCCCCTGGGGTACATGCACGAGGGTAGGGCACTGGGCCTCTGTGCCTTCGCAATTGTGCCCCAACATGAAGAGGCATTTGCCCAGGGAGGACAGCGACACATCTACTTGATCCATTACCTCATAGGAGGCGCCCTCATTTGACGACACATCATGCTATTCCCCTCTGTCCTCCTAGCCTCATCCCTAAAGGCGGTTAGGAAGTTGAGGGGTTCCACTACCAAAATTACTGCTTTTGTCTGTGAGAGAGGTAGGCAATTAAAAATCTGTCTAGGATTATATTCAGAATTTAACCAGAAAATATAACTAGGTATATACACAGTTTTTCCTGATGGCAGGGATGTATTTTTTAAATATTTCACCAACAAATGTGCAAATAATTTCCCAGCATCCTGCTGCCACTTTTGTGTGATGCTGGGAGGCCAAGCAAGTATCTCCGCTTGGAGGAGGAAGAGGTGAGTGGGCGGGGTCACCCTATGTGTGGGTAGGACGACTTTGGGAAATTCCAGAATCATAGGGACAGGTGGGGGGCTTGGTGTGCCTCCTTTTCTGGAGGCTGGTGTTCCTTGGGTTTGCAGCTGAATATCATCACGAAGAAAAGTTGACCAAGGAGGTGGCTCTATCATGTAAGGACTTTGTCCGGCCCCACAGATAAGCCTAGAAGACAAGATAGGGAAGCTGCCTGTCACGCGAGTCTGCGACTTCGCTGGGGGTCCGAACCATCAAGAACACCATCCTATCTGTGGGCAAGGGTGTCTGGCTCTTTGGAATCAGAGGTCAGAGGAAACCTGGTGAAGAAGGAGCAGAACAACAGGTGCAACTAGGGAGCATGCTCGTGAAGTAAATCAATCTCGCCTGTATAAACATTGTGTTATCTCCCTAGTGCAAAAAACTGAAAGAGTAAATAAGATCCAAAATGTACAAAGATATTGGGAACGTGAAAGGGGAAGAAACTGCTCAGAAGGAAAGAACAACTGGGATGAGGCAAAGGAGAAAAGAAAAAAGGGAAAAGATAATATATATATATATATATATGAATATATATGCAAGATAGATAATTATACTACTAGTCTCTATTAGTTTGTAAAAAAGAATGGTTTGTGGTTTCATTCATCAATTTTTCATGCCTGTATCTTGTAATCTGGGCAACTACTTTGAAGCTAACAATACCCAGTATATTAACCATTGTTGGTCTCCTGTTATTTTGCTTTGAAATTCTGTAACGCCTTTTTTATTCTTAAAAAAAAAAAAAAAAGAAGTAGTAGAACTACTACTTTTTTGGCAGCGGAAGTTTGCTGCTGCTTTTCCAAGCTTGTTTGGAGAAGCAAGAAGTTCATTCCTCCCTCAGGGGCTAACAGGACTGACTGTAGGAGTCTCAGACTAAAGAGGCCAAGCTGGGGCCGGGCACTAACTGCACTAACCAGGGTAAGCCCAAATTCAGCACGGGGAGTCCCTCCCCCAGAGGCAGGGGCACAGGCAGTCACGCTCCCAGGGAGCCTGGGCTGCCCTCAGAGGCACTGGGTAACCCATCATACAGCCAGCCATGAGGACAAATTCTGAAACGAGCTCACCAGCTGCCAATACTCAGAGGCCTAAGTGTCTCTCTCTAGCTCTCCGCTCTCCTTATTTCGGGGCAGCAAAGATGAAGGCCAACAAAACATCAAACATTAAGAAGTGGGGAATGGCCAAGCGTGTGTTTGTTAGAAAGGATAAAAGGAAAAATTCCCCGCTAGTTGGGGAGGGGTGTTCTTTAAGGTGGACACTGGAGATGCTTAAGTGCATTGGCTTTTTAGAGAGGTTTGGTAGGGGTGGACAGGACAGAATGCAGGAGTGCCCCTGGTTTTGGGTAGGCCCTTGATATCTGCAGTGCAAGCTGCTTTGTTTGCATTTACTTCTTCCTTGTCTCTCCATTTGGTTAGGGACCTGTTTTTGTCCCTTGCATCCCATTAGGCCCCGTTAGTAAGTGTGCTCAAGTTAGTTACTTGGGAGCTCTTGTGTGTTAACTCACTTAGGCCCCAACCGTTAAGTTTCTTAACTGTTCAGGACCCACACACTCTCTGCCTATCTTCCCCTAGCTCCTTGCTTCAAAGGGCCTCAGAAGCAGGCCCCAGGAAAGTTCAGGAGGCAGAGTCTGCTCAGGATAAGAAGTAGCTTCCCAGCCACCACCAGAGCCACAGTCCGCCCCTCTACCCAGCCCCCAGGCCTTAATTGCTTGAGTCAGGGGTCCCCAGCACTGCTCCCTGCCGACCCAGGCCAATTTTCCTGATGGGAACTTCAGGTTCACCTGCTCATATAACTTGCTGGGAGATGGTAGAGAACCCTACCCTCTGCCCTATGTTCTTCACTGGATCTTTTTCAGGTAGCAGCCCTCACCTAGGACCAGGATCTGCTGGTGCTCTTGGGGCACCCAGGGCAGGAACTCAGAACCATCACATTGTCCCCAGCTTTGACTCAGGACCGCTTGTATGGCCTATGAAGATGAACTGTGCAGGGCAGAGATCACGAGGAAGATTTAAGAACATGTTCTTCTTAGAAATGACAACTATAATGTCTTCCAAAGCCCGAATCTAATCTTTATTTCTTAATGGAGCAACCCAAAAGGAGGAGAAATAGCAGCAGAAAGGCTTGTTATTGCCCCTGGCCTGGCTAAAAGCTGCTCCCTTGGGACCCCTGGGGTGGCGACAACCCTTTCATGTAGTCAAGGCACCTGAGCAAGATGCCTGGGTGTGCAGCCTCAGAATGACCTGAAGCTTCTTTCTTACCTGCACTGTTGTGTGGGAATCCCTCTTTTGAGGCCAGAACTTCCCTTTCCCCAGGGAGCTGATGTGGAAGGTCCTGCATGTGCTGCGTGTGTGGGACTCTAGGGTGGCCCAGCTCTGTGGTTGCAGAGCTCCTGTCTGGAAGGGAGGAATGGGAACTATGACCTCAGAATGGGGAAGGCGAAGAGATATCCCAGTGACAGTATGGAAACATGCCTGAGCAGCACATGGCAAGGCCAGGCTGTGTGCCCATGGGTACTCAGCACATTGATGCAGCCCTTAGGGATTGAACTGACTCTCAGAATGGTCTGACTGGGAGAAGAAGAGTTTGCCTGCAGCTCTCCTTCCTGCTGGACCAGTCTTGCCTCAGCATCCCTGGTCCTCTGCTCTAGCACTGGAGCCATGAGACTGGGCCCCTTTACCTCTGCCTGGACTCCGCTCCTGCAGAGTGGCCCAAGTAGTATCTAATTACGGTGCCTGCACTGTTTTACAACCAAGACGAAGATTTTGTAAAGCCGGGTTCTGCTGATCAGCTCAGCAAAGAATTAATGCTTAGCCCTGAGGTACTTTGTGTCAAAAATTTAGACTTAAGAATTGTATGCCCGGACCTTTGATTTTAATTCTTTTCAAAACTGGCATTTTAAACCCCAGAGGCTTTATTTTATGCAAAGGCTACTTGAAACGTGCAGTGAATGTTTATAAATTTTTATTAAAGGACACTGCCGAGATGGGATAAGTAAAATGAGGGCGAATATTTTGAATACTTTGAGAGAGATTAATGACAATGTATCTTGTCATACATTTAAAAAAAACCCCTCCTGTATTTTTATGCTTGTTGTGAAGCATTCAGACAAAACAGAAGACTACAAGGAACCTAGAAGGAAGAAAGAACCTAGGAGGCAGAACCTTTCCACAACCTTCCCCCAGAGGGGGGCCCGGGACCTGCTCATCATTCTCTCAACGCATCCGCATGCACAGGGCTTCGGACCCACGAGGAATCAGGCCCCATATCCTGGATTGGCTGCTTTTTCCTCTCTTCTGACAAAGCAAAACTAAGTTTATGTGAACTCACTGCAGTAGAGGTGGATGGCTGTCACCAGGGCAGGCAGGGCTTTAGCAGTGTCTCAGAAGAAAAAGAGCCTGAAGTGGCAAAATGGCAAAGCTCTAGGATCTGACTCAAGTAGGTGACTGGTAACTAAGAGGTTGGCCATGGCCCTAAAAAGCCGTGGGAAAAAGAGTCCTCGAGGGGGCCAGCGAGTGAGTCCTCTCTCTCCCTCAGTGAGTGCGGCTCTGACAGGAATAAATTGACTTCTAGGGAAATCTCCATCACCCTTACCATCATTTCTTTGTTTAATTTCATGCCCTTTCTACTTGAAAATTTTTCTTTAATATTTCTTGTAGTCTAGGTCTGCTGGCAATGGCAATTTTTTCAGCTTTTAGTGGTGTTTCACTTTCATTTAAAAAAAAATTAAGTGCATTTTATTGTTCAGTTTTTTGGTAGTCATTTTACTGCCAACCGCTGCTTCTGAAGCCATCTCTGAGGATAATGTGTCACTAATGACATGGCTGTATGTGTTTTAGTGCCCTATCACATACAGCTTGGATGCTGCAGTTATTTTTGAGCAGAGGACTATTTTTGCCTGTCATTGGCAATGAACTATTTCTTCCCATTGAGGTGACACATAACATAAAACTTGCCCGCTTACAGTTAGAATTCAGTGACATTTTGTACATTCACAATATGTGCAACCATCACCTTTGCTAGTCCAAAATATTTTCATCACCCCAAACAGTCACTCTCCGCTTCCCCTCCCTGCAGCATCAAGGCGGCTTGGGTCTCCATCCATGGAGCTCCCTAGTCTGCAGAGGTAGAATTTTGTTTCTGGCCTCTTGCCCTTAATGTTCTAGATGCTCACCTACATTGTGGCATCTCTGAGCTTCCTTTCTTTTTAAGGCTGAACAGTCTGTCACTCAAAGTCAATAGGACACTGTCCATGCCTCTGGTGACACGCATTTGGGTCATCCCCATCACTTTGCTAGCAGGGACAGTGCTGCAATGAATCGTCTTTTTTTTTTTTTTTTCTTTTTCCCCCAAGGTAAGTTTCCTTTTTTCTCGAAATTGAAACAGAATGAATTGGTTAGTGGCTGAAACAGTTTTCACCAGGAAGAAAACCTGGAGTGGTCATCCACCAAAGGAACAAACACCCAAAGTCTGAGGCGGCTGCCCCTCTGCTCCCTGCAGAAGGTGGGAGGGAGGGACAGTTGGATGCCAGTGGAGTTTTCAAGGAAGTAAAAGTGGCAGTTTTCAAGGAAGTAAAAGTTTCAAAGTTGCTGCAGTCACAGGCAAGACAGTAGCCACGCCCCTCTGCCTTATAGTCATAAAAATAAAAATTTCACTCTCCTATGTGACCCACTGTGCTTCAGGGAAGGGCACTTTGGATCTGTTTTCGTTTCAGGGACCAGGTAAGTATTTACTGTCGCTAAGACTGCAGGAAAAGGTGGATGGGGAAGGGCTGGTGATTTTGACTGCCCGTTCCACGCCAAACACTTTTCATTAAGGACATCATGGCTTTCGACTGAGCATCTCTCTTGCTACCAGTTTAGATCTCGGAGGTTTGCTTGAAATTTGTGCAGCTCAGAGAAGAGACGCAGAGCCAAGGACGGGGTTAAACATGTCTTACTTTGTTGTGAGCCACAGTGTATCCATTTCGTGGCTCTGGTGGCCCCCAGCCACTATAGGTACACGTGAAGCAGTCTTCAATCCGCTCAATCTTTCTTTGTAGCTCGCCTCAGGCTCCTAACCCAGCCTTGTGGCTCCCAGCCACTCTAAGCAGCCATTATGTATTTTTATTTGTGGTGGCTTGCAGTTGCTTAGTTTCTCCATCCGTCATGGGAGTCCATATTTATATCAAAATACACAACAGTAATGACTTTGGTTACACAGGCCATTTATACCAGTCAGCATTAACCTTGGGTATATTATTTATACTGAGACCAATGAGGCGCACTTGTGATGAAAATCTTGATTTGGACTTTACTGGTCCCTGGAAATCACCCTCCGCCACCACATCCTGAACCAAAAAAACCTCACTTGATCCATCTTTCCCCCATTTTCTACTTGAACAGATTATTCTGGGCCAATGGGCATCAAAACTGAGGCACATTTGACTTGCTTGGCATAAACTAAACCTGGTACCATCAAAGGTGAATGGCAGTACCTATTAATTAAATTAAATTTCAGGGTGCTCTCTTTTTTAAGTATGAGAATTTGTGTATTGGCCACTACAAATTCTGGAAGTCTTCAAGTTTTAGCTTTTCTAGGAGGGCATTTCTCAATGTCCTATGCATACCCTCTCAACTATTGAAGTTAGTTTGAGACACAATTGTGCCCAGACTGGTTTTATGACCCTTGCTTGATCCTGACCCTGACCATTGAAGCCAGGGCCTCTTGTATAACCCACACAGGAAGTCTCACAGTATATTCTGGCAAGAATTGGTCTTGGTATCTTCAGAGCTTTAATCTGTTGAAGTGATTCTCAGCTGAACATTACATGTGTTATAAAAGCATTGAAGAGCATTTCATTTTGTTATTAACGGTATTCTTTGAAGGGTCAAATTTTTTGACTATTAAAATACTAGCATAAGAAGAAACCTCAAAGGGACCTACTTCTGAAACAGGAAGCAATGATTTGTGGCCAGGACCGCTGCAGGGAGAGGGCTGGAAGGGGCTGTGACGGAGGCCCAGGGGCTCTGTGTTCAGGCAACTGAGACTTTTGCAGACTGCTCTTGGCCAGTTCTGTGCTGGAAGATGGGGAGGGGATGGAGGAGGAAGAGACCACAGTCCTGCTCTCCAGAACTTCCCTTGTATTTGAACTTGAGACACAGCCATGGAAAATAGCAAGGGGAGCGTTTATGTTCCTTGGCTGGTCAATTTTGCTGCTTTTGTTTCCTTCATGGGTCCTGCCTGTCTCCACACTTCAGCAAGCCCCAAAGACACCAGGCTCCTGGAGATCACAAAGGCCAACTCCTATTTGTGAATGATGCTGGTCACGGGCCACTCAGATGGCTGCTTAGAAAAAGCAGGTTTGAAACCGGCAGTACCCACAGGCAATGCTCCAGGAAGGCAGCAGGAAAGGAGAGGTGGTCTTGGGATGGTAAGCATTCCAAGTATGCTTCCCTCTTCCCAGCCTCTCAGTCCGGGGGGGGGGGGTGCTAACGTGCTGTGTATCACCTAAATCCCTGTCACTTCCAAAGATTCTGTCTATGCCTTCCAATGGCAGTCTGGGGCATGTCCCTCCTCACTGGCTCCTCCTTGGAACTTCAGGTCCCATTGCTGGCTTCTTTCCTGCCCAGCAGCATGTGTCTGGCCCGGGGGAGAAAATAAGGCCCAGCTTCGAGCCCAGGATTCCACAGTCCTGGGGGATCTGGCAGGGCAATGTCTCAGAATCGAGGGAGAGCTCTGTGTGTCCCGGGGACCCCAGGCTTCTTGCCTTCTGCATCTCCAAGAGTCTCTGTGTGGCAGCGACTTTTGGAGTTTAGGGGGTGGTTGTAGGACCACCTATGGGCAGATAGTGCAATGTAGAGCCAACGTGGCAGTGGGCAAGGAACCAAGCCCCCTCTGCAGAGCACACGCAAGAAGCCAAAATGGCAGAGAATTATTGGACCAGGGAAAGGGATTTTTTTTGTGAGTTGGGAAAGTCTTTGTCGAAATACAGTCTGCCATACAATAAACCAACTTAAAAATATATTTAAAATAGTATCTTTTTTTTTTTAAATCAGAAAACTAAGAATTCATGCCATGCATAGCGCTATCCAGACTTTCTTGGTAGAAAGCCACGGTCAAATTCCTCACAGGAAAAGGCTCACGTCTCAAAAACAAGACTCCTGTGAAAGAGAGTCAGGACACAGGATCCTCCACATCCTACCCCTACAATGCAGGGGGGCTGGTTTATACTCAGCCAGCTTATCAGTAAGACAGGGAAGGAGACTGGCCCTCTGACAGGTGTGTTCCCAAGCAATGTACTTTGGAATCTGCTGCCAGTGGGAGCTCGCAGGCCCTGTAGAGATTTAGCCCACTCAGATATAAAACAGGAAGTACACAGGAGTGGCTAAGGTCCTTTACGATTCCCCAGTAGGCTCCAACCTAAAATTAAAATCCTCTGTTAAGCCTCAGGGAGGGGGGCACTCTAATTTTTGCATAAATATTAAGGATTCCTTGCATAGGATTCAGGCATAGGAAGGAAACGTATTGATAGCCCTTGGCTGAAGTTGTAAGAATTCTGTGACAGACTGGAAAGCTCTTGTTCTGGGAGTTTTTTCCTAAAAATCTCTAGCCAGATATAGAGGCCTGTCTAGTAAAGGAGCATCCTTATCAGCATTTATGAGCAAAACCTTCCCACCTTGCTGCTAAACAGAAAGGAATCGCTGCCTCCTAGAACCATCTGCTCTGAAACAAATGCTTTTGAAGACTGAAAAACACTTTTAATTTTTAAAAATTCAAATGTATTAAATAGTGACTTTTGTACTTCAACTTCTGAAAGTTCATACACGCCCTGGTAGCTGTGGACTGGGGAATAAGATTTGTCCTCATCTCCATTGTCTCTTCTCTGTCCCTCCTGGCCTGCCTGGAACATGGACTTGCAGAGCTTGGGGTGGGGAGCAAGGAGGTTACAGTGGGTGTCACTCTGTGGCCTGTGGCTTTCCCAGGGGCTGTGCTGTGCCCTTGAGCTGGTGGTAGCCAGCTGGTGTAGGTGGCTGGAGGGTCTAGGGGGCACGTGGATGCTCCATGTGGGTTTCTTTTGAGGTGGCAGAAATATCTTCAGAAGGAGTGTAGCAGCTAGATGCATGACTGAATACATCTGCTTTGCTTTTGTCGAGAGCTCAGGACCTGTCCTACAAGCTCTGACACAGGCAAGGAGAATCCTAAGGAAAAGGGGTTGCTCTTGTGAACAGAAACCCGATGTCCCCAAGCCATGTACTTAGGCTCTCACGAGAAAGTGTTGTGAAGGACTGTCTGTTGGGTGCCAGGCCAAACAGAGGGTTTGGAGGCTGGGGAAGAGAAATGCACTTTTAACGGAGCATTCTCTAGAGCTAGAGGGTTTTGGTGTTTGATTAGCTTCTGCATCTCACATGAAGCCACTCAGTGGTGAATATAGGCACCAAGCCTTGGGATGGGATGGCAAGATCTTGGAATGTGACGACAAATGAGATATATTGCTATGCTCATGGCTGGGTGCACAGATGCCACACAAAGCATGGGGAACTCACATCTAGAGCTATAACTGTGAGAGACAGAAACATTGGGGTTATCCAGGCCTACCTCCAAAGGATTGACCTTCGAGCTACCACTGGGACACCGGGTCCAATCTGGTGGCAGAGTTTGGCCTATGGGGCAGCTGATAGACAGCTCCAAGGGCGGGGAGGGGATTCTGGGAATGGGTAACACAGCAGGGCTGTTCCTCGTAACCGTGGGCAGAGGAGCGGAAAGGTTATAGACATGGGCTCCAGATTCCGAAGCATATTGCAGGCTTTCCAAAATGACTATAGAATGATAGAATTTGGTGGATCATTCCCAGAGGACTGGACACGGGTGAGACAGGGTCTGACAGAGAAACTGTGTCCAGATGTAAATAAAAATTGAGGTTTTTTTTTAATGACACACACCTCAGGGCTGCTTTTGATTTAGAGATGCAATTGTGTGTGAAGTCAGGGTGGTTTGCAAATGTTTTCCTCCCTCCCTAGCTGGTCCTCTTTCTGGCCTTCTGTCTTCCTTTATTTTCTCTCTATTTCCCAATGGGAAAGGTTTAAAAGTAAACAATTTTCCTCTTAGAAATTCTGTTTTCACCTCCTTTACAATGTTTTTACTTTCAAAATAGTTGCTCATGGTAGTTTTATTAATTGTTTAGTGTTTTAGAAAAAGTGCTTAGACTTTCTTCTTTGTTTAGATCTTGTTTTGATGTTGTTGAGACTTCAATAGTTTCTGAGTGCGCCTGGTAATCACGACCTCTCAAAATTTCTGCATTAATTTTGATTTCTTTTAAGAGCATATGTGCGCAGGTGTAACACCCCATAAGATAGAACATCTAGCTAAGAGCAGCTTCCCTTGATCACTTTTTAGATGAAAAAGAGTGCAACTTCATCACAGACTGCTCACACACAGGCTACAAAGAACAGGGCCTCGGATTGGCAAACTCATACCCTTGCGTGGCACCTGTCCATAGACTGCGCTGAAGCATTCTAGGCATGTGGCAAAGCCCAGATGCCCGTCTGGGCAGCCCCCTCAGCCCTTGCCTGTGTCTGCTCACCGTGCCCCAGCCATGTGCTCATCAGCCACGAGCTGACGCCTTGGGGTGAAGTTCCGAGGATAACAGCCTGTCCTGCTTCCCTCTGTTCCAATGGGCTCTGGAATCACATCCTGCATCTGGGATGTAGGTCAGGTTGGGACCCAGCCCCTTGTTCGGTCAGACTCCTGGTCGCTCTTTATTGGAAGCTCCCTCCTGCGCCTTCTCTCTTCCAGACTGTAGGGGCCTCTGGTCACGTGAGGTGGCCTAGGTTGGGGCTGGGGTTTTTCTCTTTGACTTTGGCAATGTCTTGCACTGCATGCAAGGCCACACCTGGGTGGGCATACTGGCAAAAGCTTTTGGGAAGTTGGCGAGGAAGTAGGGAGCATCTCTTAGTGGGATGTGTTTCAGAGCCCACTCAAGGCCCCTCAAGTAGGAGGAAACATCACAACCAGTGGCGCCCTCAGCTCTGCTGGGAAAGGACTTTGGCAGGGCCTGGAGGACTGGGCAGCTATGGGGTAAGCAGTGCCTATAGATTTCAGAGATACCCATTCTTAGCAGAGTGTGGTCAGCTTCTCAGCAATGGATAACCAGTGGACTCTTTAGCAATATAACCAGTGGAGCTGGCTCTCAAATACTTCGGGTTGTGCACTTCTAAGAGGCTATTTCCCCCAGTGCCGTAGCCTTGAGATGCCTTAAGGCTTGCAAAAGACTTTTTTCTTGGCTCTTGCTATGAAGAAGGTTAGCAACTAAAATCCTCCAATCCAGACCCTCTTTTGACAGCTCCTCCCACAGGCAAATGTTACAGCTTTAGAGGATCACAGTCTTCACACATGTCAAGAATATAGCCCTGAGACTCCTTAAGGAAGTCTCCTTAAGGACTGCTAATATTTCTCCTTAGCTTGATAAGGGTCCCTTTGAAAGACCTGGAGTGGGTGTTGATGGGAGATTTGGGAGGCTGCCCAGAAAAAGCAGGTTTGAAACAGGCAGCGACCCACCGGGGAGACTCAAGTCAGGTAGCAGGAGAGAAGTGGCCTTCTTGGGGTGGTGAGGATGCATGGTGCATTTCCCTCTGTCCAGTCTCTCAGGGCCCCCCGTTTTTATACCAGGATGGGTGAGGTGGGCTGTGAGAGTGCGGCTCCTTACTTTCTCCCGTCAGGTTCCCAAAAGCCTTTATTACTCAAATCTCCACTCACTCCAGAGATACCCCCTAAGCCTCATGAATAGTGGGGGTCTGGGCTATGTTCCCCTCACTGGCTACTCCCTGAAAATTCAAATACCATCCCTTGCTTCTTCCACGGAGAACAATGCATGCCAGATATGGGAGGTGAATGGGATCCTGTCTCTACCCGAGGGGTCGCAGTCCCTGGGGTGTGGGTGGGGGAGGTAGGCCTGGCAACCAGCAGAGCATCCAGTGCCTCAGCACTGTGGGACAGTTTCTTGTGTCTTGGTGGCTTCCAAGGCTACTTGCATTCTGAATCTCTTGGAGTTCCTTTCTGTGGCTTCTGCTTCATGGGTCTAGAAGCCTTTTCTTTCTTCCCAGGCAAACATGGAGGATCATTTCCAATTCTGGAATTTTTCTGCTGATATCTTTGTGCCTGATCTGGGACATAGATTCAGGGGCCCAGGTGGCTAATCTTGGAGATTTATCAAGAGGTTTCCTCTTGATGGTGGTGAGGTATTAGTCACAAGGCTTCTCAATGAGCCAAAGATGGGGTGGGGAGGTCCTATAAGACACAACTAAAGTATCCGTGGCAAAGTGATGGGGTCTTTTCTTCAAAGTAGC
The DNA here is from genome assembly GCF_034190915.1 of Cavia porcellus. Taxonomy (NCBI): domain Eukaryota; kingdom Metazoa; phylum Chordata; class Mammalia; order Rodentia; family Caviidae; genus Cavia; species Cavia porcellus. Next base: position 34,978,733 of record NW_026947511.1, on the reverse strand, counting down.
CTGTTTGCCTGCGCCATCTGGTGTGGCAGGTGATACAGCAGGTGGAGGAGGCAGAAGTGGGGCAGAGTATTGCTTGGCTGGGGAAAGGGATTTTATGTGCGTGGTCAAAAGGTATCCCCCACTTTGATGCCTTCTGAGACGGGTGTCTGTCACGCTTTACTGCCCTTCTGATTTGAACATTTTTACAAGTTATTATAGAACCACATGGAACACAAAGGACCATAAAAAGGAGTTGCTTGACCTGATGAAAGAAAAACAAGCCTGTCTAGGCCATTTATGGTTACCTTCACAGGTGACCAATACCTCCCGTGGGACAGACAGGACAGATGCAGATAGTTTGCCATACAGGTCAGGGGCCTGAGAGGCTTGGGACCCCAGGGCGTGGACAGAGGCAGGAAGCATCCTGGCTATTAAGTGTGGCCAGCCATAGATGTGGGAAGGAGATACCAAAATTTGAAATGATTAGTGGGCAGAAATGTGACTTTTCCCCTAGAAGCAGGTTGAGAATTTCATAGCAATGATGCAGATATTGAGTATGTCAAATGTCACAACAGATTAAGAACTCATGCTCAAATGTATGCAACTATTTCAGACATAGAAGTGCTCCTCCCTGCCCCTCCTGTCTGGGCTCCCTTCTCTTTCTGGCTTCAGTGTCAGTGAAAATTGTCAGGAACGGCCACACACAGTGTGCTGTTTGGCTGGCAGGGGCTGAGGCAGGAGGATACAAACCTCAAAGGTGGGGAAGGGGTGATTTGACGTGGGAGGAGCAGATAGGAGGTGAGGCTTGAGGAGACTGCCCAGCAGAGGCCACCGGCCAGGACTGCTCACGAGCAGGAAGAGGCCCAGACCTGGAGTCCATAGTGTTCCCTTCCTTTTGACTCCTTAGGGTTTCTCATTCCTGCCACTTGGGGCACATGGGCTCCGGCAGCTGAGATGACAAGGTCATGGTTAACTTACAGCTGAGCCAAGTAGGGGAGAACACGGGCTGAGGGGAGGGGTTTCGTGATCTACAGCACGAGGGGCTGCTGTCAGTGAGAACCTAGTCTAGGATCCCCCCCGGGGACTGCCAGCCCCGACTGACATAGGTGGAGCATTCAAAGACCCTCCTGTATTCCCACCCATTCCTTGAATGTGGGCTTGTAGGAATGGGGGATGCGTGGGTTCTAAAGGGTTAGGGGAACAGGTGGCATTTCATAATCTCCAGTTTGATCCCCTGAACTGTCTAGGTTTGTAATGTCCCTATCAGATGTAGATGGGGTGCTGGGTGCTCAAGTCTTCAAGATACCCGGATCCTGGACCACGCAATGGGCCCATGCACTGGATGCTGTGAGCTTACTCGGTAGCTGGCCTGGTGATGCTCATTCCAGTGACCGCCAGGCAAACCAACTCTTCTTGCCAGATGAGTCATCTGCTCATTCGTAAACGGGAGTATGTGACCATTTGTGAAACTGGCTCTCAATCTGTATCCTCCTTGGTCTCAACATCATGCTGTATGTTGGTGGCTGAGTGGGAATAAGTAGCAAAATTAATTGGACTGCTACCTCTTCCTTTACCTTCCCTACCTGCTAGCCTTTGCTGAATGGCAGGTAAAGAGAATTCAAGGCACAAAAGAGACTGAAAGTAATGGTTGCATAGCTGTTGCTAAATGCAGGGTTTCTGAGGACTGCAATGACACATATCTAAAATGTGTTGGAGGTACTGGCTTGCTCTCAAATGGTTGAGAGAAACCAAGACTTGTGGATCTCAATAGTGGCTAGGTCACTCTTGGGGAGTCTTTTTTGTTGGGGGGAGTCTAAGCACTGGGCCCTGTGCTGGGGCGGCAGAAGCTTGGAGTACAATGATGAACAAGACATATTGCTACCCTCAATTGTCAGTGAAGCAAATGCTACCAAACACGGGAAAGTTGCCCTCTAGAGCTATAACCAAAGCCCTGTGGGAGAGAAACTTCCTGGTTAGTGCAAACATGTCGCTAAAGAATTGACTTTTGAGCTACCACTGGAAGACTGGGTCCAATCTGGCAGCAGAGCTGGGCCCATGGGGTAGTGGCAGACAGCTCTAAGTGTGGGGAAAGTGTGTACAGGAGGCAACGTTTCCAGACTGTCACCCCAGTATACTGGAGCAGAGGAGTTGGATGGCTCTATACACAGGCTTCAGATTCCAAACAACATTGCTTGGGAAGGCCTTTGGGAAACCACTGCAACTTTCAAAAATAAGCAGCCTGCTGGTCATCCTTTCTTCATGACATACAAGGAGGCCCAAGGCAAGAAGGCAGCCAAGAGGAGACTAAAAGTAACGGCAGTTCAAATACGGCATCTACAATTGATGTCAAAGTATCAAGGGAAGTTAAGACTTGCAACTGGCAGATTGCCCTGAGCAGAGGCTGTTTTGTTCAGAAATGCCTAAAATTTATGTGTTATATGCACATCAGTTCAGAAAAGAGTATTCTGAAGCAAATAGATTGAAAGACACACACATACACACAAACCCATTCATGAGATCACCTCCATGTACTGCTGACCCAGTTTGTATTAGCTCATCACCAAGGAAACATCCTCAGGTTGGCAAGTGGGTTAGACCCACTGGGTTCTCCTAGAGTTGTGGCCCTTCCTCCACCCAGCTCTCCTCATCCCCTGTATTTCAGCTTTCTATATTTGTAAAGCCACCCTAGATAGAAAAGTCACATGACCTTCCTAGGGCTTCACTGCCTTTCTCCTCCTAGTAGCTGGAGTTTTCTGGATTGACAAGATCTGCCAAATATGAGGCTGCTTTCTAGCAGATGGAGGCTGGGTGGTGGCTCCCAGGGTCAGGCGTGTCCTCCCCATCTACTCCCTGTATGCAAATTCTGCTGTCACTTAGGGGTCACGTCTTCCATCCTCTAGCATCTGAGTGCTTTTCCTCTTTTGTCCTTCAGTCAGTGAAGTCTAGCATCACCTTCAGTGTCTAACCTATTCCTTTTACTCAAGGATCCTTGATCAGATGCCCCTCGGAGACATTCTTTTCAGACAGGCCTGCTTTTGAGGTGTGTGTACTGGAGTTGGGGAGAAGAAAAAACACTTAAAGTGACTGTTTGGACAGATAAGGTGACAGAGGCCATAGCCACTGCCTTTGTCTCTGGGTCACTCATTCTTATCTCCAGAAGACCAACTTCACTGTACCAACTTCACCTCTATCTCCTGTCTCAAGAGTCTTAAGTTTAATTCTTCTAAAGGAAATACAACCCATCTCTTACATATCCTTCGGCGCGCTAACATAGGTTGCCCCAACAAATGGTTGTTAAATGGAGTGATCAACTGAAGTTTCCCACTACCAAGTGCATCTCCTATTGTCCTGTATTCCCAGGTATCCCCACACCAATTCCAAACCTCAGATGCCTAAAATCCTTTGCCAGTCTTCTCTTCAGATCTGCCCTTCTCCTTATCTGCCTTGTTTCTTAATGGTACAGTTAATTCTATGACACACAGCACGAACCTCTGTTGTTTGAATCCTTCCTTTCTTGGTCTTTACACCACCACATCTCATGCACTGGTTCCTTTTTCATCCTCAACCTGGCTTTCATCTATTGCCTATATTGAGGCCTTCCTCCCGGAGGCCTGGACTTTTGAAAAACACTTTTGTTTCCTTGTACAATGAAACCAGGCTCATTTCCTAAACCTTATAAGGGTTCAAATCACTGCACGACAGTTAAAAAATAAACGTCTACGGCTCTCAAAACCAGTGAAATGTGATTCAGATACGGAACCTGCACAAGTGGATGTCAAAAGACCTCCCTAGCCTTTATCCTGCCACCTGTTGTTTGCCAGCTTTCTGTCCAGCTCCACTGGCTTCGTGGCAGGTCGCTGGCCTTGAGTCTCTTTGTTCCTCTTGCCACAACTTCCCTTTTTATTTTGCCATTCCCAGATTTGCCTGTTCAAGGCTGACCAAGACCAAACCCTGTTTTCATTCTTCTGCTAGCCACCTGCAAAGATCGAAGGCTGCAGCTTGACCCTTTTCAAGGCCCCGCACTCTCAAGACGACCCTGGCTTTGTTTTTATATTTGTAATTTTGTATGCTTTTTCAGGAAGCCCTTTCATTGTGATAAACTTCACTCCCACTGAAGACTTTCACCACCCTTGCCCTAGATCTCAGAATGGTCGGGCTACGTCCTTTCTTGTGCCTCATTACAACAGGCTTGGAAAAACACTAAGCTCACCCCTGTGATTCCTATTTCTTTTACTTCCACGTGGATCGAATCCTTTGTAAAAGACTTAAAGAGCTTCCAGAAACAGAGAACTTGTGGCACTTGCCTTTGAGCCACATACTATTAGGAGAAATAAGTACAAAGGACAGGAAAGGGAGGTGAATAGCAAATACCCCGAGAGAAGGAGGAGGGAGAAAGAGGCCAAAGGTAATGGAGGGTTAGAGGGTGACTCTTGGGCCTGGCATCTGCCCCAAGGTGTCCCTACATCCTGACCAATCTCCTGGATGTGAGATAAGGTAGAGAGCGACATCAGCCAGACTTCCACTGTGACAAGAGGGTAGCGCTGGGGTGTCTCTCACAATTATCTTATGTTGAATCTGTTTCGGGGGAAAGACAGATAAGAAGCTATGGTTTGCCACCTTGCCCAGAAGTCCTAAAAAAAAAAAAAAAAAGGTTACTGATGCTTTGTCTACCAGCCAAAGAGACTAAACTTTCCTTCCTAGCCAAAGAGGCTAGGAAGTCCTGAGCTACATTTTGTGCACAATGACTCCAGCCGACCGAGGCGAATTCTTTGCATTTATTTTTCGCTACACTTTCTGCCCCACTTGACTTTGCTTTTTTGTCTTATCTCCTGCAAGCCAACTTCCGTGCTACTCTATCTTGGCACATTCATTGAAGTCCTTGGAAGCTCTCCTGCGTTCCCGTTTCCCTGTTCCCCAGTGGAGACACCCGCGCCCTCCCCTAGCTGGGGATTCTGGACAGGAAGGCTGTCCTCCGCGATGACTCCGAAAGCAGCTCCTCTCAAGCTAGCAGCAGCTGAAGTTTCCTTGGAGAAGGTGTCATTCTCTGTCGCCAAGCCTCCTTCCTGCCTCTCGAGGGGTCCGCACCCCGAGACCTGCGTTGGCCGCAGCTCCTCCCCTTACCCCGGCAGTTTCCCGACTGCTTCGGGAGGCTGCTCTGGTCCTCAGCCCGGTTTGGTTGTCAGGGCAACGTGGGCGTGGCCGCGCCCCCCAACGGCCTCAGTCTGGCGCGAGACTTGGCAGTTGAGGCCCGGCTGCTTGCAGAGCGCAGGCGCGATCGGCTGCTCAACGGTGGCTTTCAGAGGAGGGGTGGGGCTTGATCCGAGTCGTTCACACTGAGCTGAACTCGAGGGAGCTCTCCGAATCCACCAGCCTCGCTGTCACTTCCAGCCCAATTGAGAGGGGTGGGGTGGGGGAAATGCTGGGCCTGGCGGCGAAACTTGCCCGATTCTAACCCAGGAGAGACCGATGTAGTGCCAGACCTCACCTAGTTCTCTAGGGTGCGATCAGAGGGCCCCTGAGTCAGAAGGGCGAAGGATGCGGCTTTCAAATGCAATGCGCCCATCCAGCCGCCCTGGCCTCTATTTTCTTTCTTTCTTTTTAATTTTATTTAAGGAGAAAAAGAAAAAAACAAAAACAAAAACAAAAAAAAAAAAAAAAACCAGAAAAAGGGTACAAGTTATACAGAATTTCAGAAAAAATATACAGTAGGAAATCACTAGTTAATAGATTACATATTGTCATCTTAGAAATAGTTGTTCAGGTTACAAAATTAAAGCATACATTAAAGCAAAATTAAAGTAGACATTCAAACAGTGAGACTGCAAACAGTTCTGTTCAATGATCTTTTTTTTGTTTGTTTTGTTTTTTGTCCTTTTCCTTTTTATCGGTACCAGGGATCGAACTCACGACTGCCTGCTTGCAAGGCAGGTGCTTATGCCGCCGAGCTAAATCTCCAGCCCCTCTGTTAAATGATCTAACAAAGCTCAGTAATATGGTTATCTAATACACTTAAGTATACATGCAGTTATATCCTTTAGAGCACTTTCTTTTCCTCTCTTTTGTACAATGACAGTTACACATTTTGGGTTTTATTACTCCCACAGTTCGTAATACTTTTTTTTGAAGAGAGTAAAACCAAATGTGACATAACAGAACAGAGTCAAATCAAAAGGATGGACATAATACATAATGTAAAAACAAAATACAAGGTGATCAACAATGGTTACCATAATGCCCCTTGCTATCTTAAAAAGAATTGCCTATATCATCAATTATAATAAAATTGAACAAAACAGTAAAGAACAAAATCAACAAAACCAAAACACTGGAGACATTACAGAACTTCAAAAGAAGATAATAGTCCACCAGAATGGGCGTCATAATGAATCTTATTGTCTTCACAGTTGTTGCCTATACTTTTAAACTTGGTACTATCAAGCAAAACAGAATAGAGGAATATCAGTCAAAACAAGATGGTGAGAACAATACAGGATTTCAAATCAAGTTAATAGGAAATCAAAGTGGGTTACTATAATATATCCTGCTATTTTTTATTTTTCCCTTAATTAAAAAGATAAAAATAAACAAGTAAATAATAAAAAAAGGAGGTTGAGATAAAAGAGGCCATAACAACAAAACAGGGCAGGTCAAAACATAACCATTTAAGCAAAATAATGGATTTACCACAAGATATCCCGACATAAAAGTAGTTACCATAGTGTCTCTTTCCTTGAAATCTTTGAGTGTAACTTCATATACTGTAGCATCAAACATATCCAGGCAATGTAAAACCATTCAAGAGAATGACAGTATTACAGGGTATTTAGAATCAACTAACAGAAAATGAACAATAGTTTCTGTATAATCTTGACTGTAAAAGTTTTTGTTTATATTATCACATATAATAAAATCCAATAAGATACAACATGTTAAGACCAATGCAGACAGAAGAACAAAAGCTTGATGGGACTTCAAAATAAGATGATATTAAATCAGTACTAGCTATTATGATGTCTTGTTTTCTCCAAAATAGCTGTTCCCACCATCCAACCTTCTCTGCCTCATTTGTGTTGAGCTCTTTTTCTGTCATTTGTCAGTTGTCAGTTTGTCTTCTTCATTTTGCTTTCTGCTCCATTCATTGTGGCCTTTCTGCCACTGTTTCTGGAATCTTGGTATTTTTCTTTTTTAGAATATCCTGCAGTATTCTCTATAGAGTTGAATTGGTGGTTGCAAATTCCCCTAGTTCCTCTTTATCTTGGAAGCACCTTGTTTTCCCATCAATTTCTAGGGACAGTTGTGCAGGATATATCAATCTTGGCTGGAGGTTATTATCTTTCAAAGCTTGAATTATTTCCCCCCATGCTCTTCATGATTTGATGGTTTGTGCCGAGAAGTCTGCTGTAATTCTGATGGGTGTTCCCTTGCAAGTGATCTGTTTCTTGTCTCTGATGGTTTTTAATATTCTGTTCTTATATTGTATTTCTGGAATTTTGATTATTAAATTCCTGGGTGTAGCTCTGTTTGGGTTGTAGGTAGCTGGGGTCCTGTATGCCTCATACATCTGAGTATTTTTACCTTTTGTTAAATTAGGGAAATTCTTCTGGATTATTTCTGTGAATAGCTTTTGTAGTTCATTTGTTTGTGTCCCTACTTCTTCTTTTATGTTCTTAATTCTTAAGTTATAAATCCTCTTATCATCTTCTAGCCTTTGTATTATTGCTGTTTGTTTCCTTGTTATTTTTTTAATATTTTATTTTGAAAGTATATAACAGAACAAGACAGAATAAAGCCAACTAAGATGGTACAGTAAAATTGGTACAGTAGTTCACAGCAGGTTATCGGGATAACAGTAATAGGTATCACAGTATATTTTGTTATCTTTATAATAGTTGTTATTTCAATCACATATATCAAATTGAGATAAAATATAGAACACTATAGAACTTATCAAAACAGAATACTGAATAGAGCAGTACCATTAATCAGAAAAGATCAAAACAGTGATAAAAATATTTGCCTTCAAAAAGATGGTAGAAGGTAGTCCCCCTTATTTGCTATGGTCAACCTCGCAGGAGATGCTCAGATTTCTGGTTCCCATTTGCTAATGGGTCGTGTGGGGTAGGAGAAGTGGGATATTTGACTCTAGGCCATGCATCACTAGGTTCACTATTGCTTAGCAGGGAGGCAGGCTGGTTGTTTGGTTTCACAGAGTCCTAAGTTCCAACATGGTGTGGATCTCAGGAGCTGCTGCTGGTTCTCCCCCTGGAGGGGCCGCAGTCTTTCAGACCACCACTGCTTACCAGGGAGGGGAGGTGCTTGCTTTGCTTCCCAGGGTCCTAGGTTCCAACATGGCGTGGATCTCAGGAGCTGCTGCTGGTTCTCCCCCTGGAAGGGCCACAGTCTGCCACACTGCCACCGATTACCAGGGAGGGGAGGTGCTTACTTGGCTTCCCAGTGTCCTCTGTTTCCTTGTTATTTTTAAGAAGTTTTTTGTTTCATGCTCCCACATTACAAATCTGTCCTTCAGTTTAGATAATCTATCCTTAGTTTCTTTCAAGCTGTTATGCCAGCTTTCAATAGAGTTTTTAGTTTCCTGGTAATCTCTTTGAACCTGCTTCACATATTCTGTGTTTTCTCTATTTTTTCAAACAATTCTCCCCTTTTTTTCTGTTCTTCCATTCCACCATCTGTTTTTTCTTGGGCAGTGCTTAGCATTTCCCTAAGTATTCTACTTATATCTTGCTTTACTTTGTTAAATACTTCACTTTTGAACTTGTCTATGAGGCTCTGGAGATATCGCTTTATGTTTATGTCAGACACAGGTCTGATATTGCATGTTTTATATCCTCATTCTCCTTTGCATTTACCTTTCCTGGATCAGTGTTCTCAGGATTGGATACTGAGGACTCTTTCTTGTTGCTCTCTCTTCCCATACTTTTTGTTCCTTCCATGCAAGTGTATATAAGAGGCCCAGTTTTTTTCTTTGTTGGTTACAGTTTGTTTGAATTGCACTGGCTAGGTGTTCCCACCCACTGCAGCATACTAGGGAGACACAGACCTGGGAAGCCTCTGCTGGGCCCACCCCTCCAGGCCTACCTACTGAAGGCTTCACTGCTAGGGTGCACCACCAGGCGCTGGGACCTGGTTTGTGCTAGCCTACTGGATCTTAGTCTGCAGCATCACCCAGGCCAAGTGCTCCCCACCAATCCCGCTTGAGAGGGGAATATGTGACTAAAGTCACTGCAGCATCATGTTCCAGCTAGTCTGCCTGGTCCCAGAATGTCCTCTTTTGGAGCCTCCTAGTCTATGGAAGGGTCCCCGTTCCTCTCACTCACCTCAGGTCAATGCAGGGCTCCCCATCAGTCTCACTCTCAACTCCGTTCACTGATTCCCACTCTCAGAGCTTTCTTGTGTCTCTCTCCCTGTGTGCCAATTTAGATCCAGCAGCGGTGGCAGGAAATTCAAATTGTGGTTTCCAGAGGCGTGGGTTCCAGCTTCTGCACTGAGATTTTATCTGTTCCGGTTATGGCACCGGGGTTGCACTTCCAGTTGGTTTCTCTCAGCTTAGTTCGTTCCTGGGTCGGCAAGGTATATTGCCCCTTGCTTAGGACTCTTCACACCGCACCATTCCTGGAATCTAAGCTGGCTATCTCAGAGAGCCTCCATAGCTGCTGTTATCTATCTCCATGTTTTCCCAGAAGTCTCTATTTTCTATTAGAAAAAATGAGCTTTGCCCTTCCTAGAGCTTCATAAAGATAAGGCTAATTACACAGCGTGTTCTCTTTGTGTCTGGATTTGCTCCCCGTGATTTTGAGATTCATCCATGTATCAATAGTTTTCTCCTTTTCATTGTTGAGTAATTGTACATTGTTTGGGTATACAATGAGTTTATCTTTTCACTTGCGTTTGGAGTTGTTTCCAGTTTTTGCAACCCTTACCTAACATAAAAATTGACTTAAGCTGAATTGCAGAATTGTTTATAAGTTAGTTGTTATGGATAAATGTATAAACCTTTAAGCAATCCGAAGTGAGTTGTGTGTGTGTGTGAAGGATTGAGATTTGTTTTTCCTTAGGGAATCTATTTCTCTATATGATGTTCCAACACCATTTATTGGAAAGGTTTTCCTTTCCTCCATTGAATTAATTTGGCACATTAATATAAAGTCAATCATCCATATATGCACGGGGTGTATTTCTAAATTGTGTTCTACCAATCTGCATGTCTACACTTATGCTAATTTACAACTATGTTGATTATTGTAGCATAAATTTTAAAATCAGGTAGTCTTAAGTTTTTCATGTGTCCTAGGTTCTTTATATTTCCATTTTAATTTTACAGTCAGATTATCGGTTTCAACAAAAATCCTAGTACGATTTAGAAAGCAATTGCACTGAATCTGTGGATCAATTTGGGGAAAATTGTCAATAGCAAAATTTTCTTTTAGTCATAAATGTGGTCTATTTATGTAAACTTTTTGAAATTCATGGAAAATTTGCATGTAAGTATTTCTAAATAATTCATGTTTTTGGATGTTGTTTGCCATTTCCCCCCAAATATTTGCTATTAGTATGTTTTATACATGGGCATGCAATTGATTTGCATATATTAATCCTGTATCCTGAAACTTGACTAAACTTACTAATTGTGGTGTATTTGTGTGATATACTCTTAAGGATTTTTAAAATTTTTTTTAAAATTTTATTTTAAGGAGAGTAAAACTAAACCTAACAAAACAGAATAAAGCCTATCAGAAGAAAACAAATGACACAGATTTCAAAGCAAGACAACAGGAGATCATCACTGGCTACCATAATGTCTCTTGTTTTCTTCTAAATAGTTGTCCATATCGTCACATACAATGAATTCATACAAAACAAAATAGTATTAAACTGATCAGAACAGAATGATGAAGGCATTATAGGCCTTTAAAACCAGATGATAGGAAAATCAACAATGGCTGCCATGTTACTCATTCTCTACAAAATAGCTGTCCATACCTTCATGTATGTTGAAATTAAACAATATAAAACAGCCTAAAACCACTCTGAACAAAGAGTAATGGTATTACTGGATTTCACAATATGCTGATATGGAATCAGCAATGGATACTATAATGTCTTTCAAAGTAGCTGTTCATCATGCATTATAGAATCGATTTTCATAAACTGTTTAGGAGAAGTTCTACACATGTATAACTCTCTATATGTATACCTATCCTTCCTGTATTAGAGAGAAAAACAAAATGGAGCAAATTACTAGGAAAACATGAAACAAAAAAGACAAGTAACAGTAGCAAAGAGCCCAAAAAACAATATAGGCCTTCAAGACAAGATGGTAGGAGCATAACTAAGGTTGTTATTTTACATAATGATCTTCAAGAGTTCCTCAGATTACCAGATGCCAACATGCACCATTGTTCCAATCCTATGAATGTTAACTGTTTTGAATTTATAGAATTTGTAGCACAATCATCTTAGCTATCCTAAGTGTGATTATACAATTTTAGATATTTTTTTCTTTTTCTTTTTCCTGCTTTTCCCTGAGATATTTTTTCCCCTTTGAGTAGATTCTTATCCTTTCACTGTATTTATTTGAGGTTTTTGTACTGTTACATACTCTTACTATTCCTTACACTAGGGAGACTATATGGTATTTACACATGAGTTTGATTTATTTCACTTATGAGTATGCTCTCAAGTTGCATTCATTTATTTATAAATATCTCAATGTGATCATTCTTTATAGCTGAGTAGTGCTTCATTGTATAAAAATACCATATTGTTTTTATCCATTCCTCAGTTGATGAGCATTTAGGTTGTTTCCAAGATCTGGCTATTACAAATTGTGCTGCTATAAACATGGATGCACATATATCACTGTGGTATGATGTTTTTACTTCTTCTGGGATTGTGATGCCTCCTGCCTTGCCTTTGCTGCTGCTTAGAGTTGACTTTGCTATTCTAGATCTCTTCTGGCTCCAGATGAATTTTAGGAGTGATTTCTCTAGATCTGTTATGTATGCTTGTGGTATTTTGATTGGGATTGCATTAAATCTGTATTTAGATTTGGGATAGCTGGGTCAAATGGGACTTCTGATCCCAGCTTTTTGAGGAACCTAAAGACTGATCTCCACAGTGTTTGAATCAGTCTGCACTCCCACCAACAGTGCAGAAGGGTGCAGCCTCTCCAGCATTTGTTGTTGGTAGTTTTCTTTATCCTGGCCATTCTTTCTGGAGTGAGATGGAATCTCAGTGTGGTTTTAATTTGCATTTCTCTAATGAGTAATGATGCTGAACATTTTTTCATGTATTTATTTGCCATTTGTATTCATATGAAAACTGTGTATTCATTTCAGATGCCCATTTTTGGATTGGGTCTTTAAATTTTGGGGTCTGATTTTTTAAAAAAATTCTTTATATATTTTAGACAGAAGTCCTTTGTCTGAGGGACAGTTCACTAAGATTTTTTCCCAATTTGTGGGTTTTCTTTTCACTATGCTGGAGATTTCTTTCAACGTGCAAAAACTCTTTAATGAGGCATGATCCCAGTTATTGACTCTGTGAAGTATTTCCCATGCAGTTTGATTCTTGTTCATGAGTTCTCTACCAACCCCTATGTCTTTAAGATTTCTACCTACTTTGTCATCCAACAGATTCAGTGATTCTGTTTTATTATTTAGATCTTTGATCCATTTAGACTTTAGTTTATGTAATACATGGTGATAGGCATGGGTCTAGTTTTAGTTTTCAGCATGTGGAGAGCCAGTTTTTCCAGCACCATTTATTAAAGAGACTATCTTTCTTCCAGTGGAAGTGTTTGGCTTCTTTATCAAAGAAAAGGTGACTGAGTGTGTTTGTAGTTGTATCTTCTAATCTATTCCACTGATCTTCAGATCTGTTTTTATTCTACTACCGTGTTGATTTTATTACAGTATCTTTGTACTATAACTTCAAGTCAGGGATTGTGATGCCTCCTGCCTTGCCTTTGCTGCTGCTTAGAGTTGCCTTTGCTATTCTAGATCTCTTCTGGCTCCAGATGAATTTTAGGAGTGATTTTTCTAGATCTGTTAGGTATGCTTGTGGTATTTTGATTGGGATTGCATTAAATCTGTATAATAATTCTGGGAGAATGGCCATTTTCACAATATTTGTTTTTTTTAACCCATGAACAGAGGATGTCTTTCCATTTTCTGAGGTCCTTTTTGATTTCTTTTTCCAGGGTATTATAATCTTCACTGAATAGATCTTTTGCTTCTTTTATTAGATTGATTCCTAAGTATTTCATTTTTTGAACACTATTTTGAAGAGTATGGCTTCTCTTATTTCTCTCTCAGTGATTTTGTTGTTGGTGTATAGGAATACTATTGATTTTTGAGTGTTGACTTTGTATCCAGCTACCATACTGAATGTAAATTTATTATACCTAGGAGTCTTTCAATGGAGTTTTGGGGGTCTTCTATGTGGAGTATCATGTCATCTGCAAATAATGATAATTTAACTTCTTTCCTTATGCTTACTCCTTTTATTTCTTCTTCTCTAATTGTTGTGGCTCATATTTCCAGCACTATATTGAATAGGAGTGGCAATAAGGGACATCCTTGTCTTCTTCCTGATTTTAGAGTAAAGGCTTTCATTTTTTGGCCATTTAATATGATTTTGGCTGTTGATTTTTCACAGATAGCTTTTATCATATTGAGGTAAAGACCATCTATTCCAATTTTCTGTAAGATTCTTATCATAAATAAGTATTGGACCTTATCAGAAGCTTTTTCTTCATTTATAGAAATGATCATGTGATTCTTATTTTTGGCTCTATTGATATGGTAGATAATATTTATTTACATATATTGAACCATCCCTGCATGCCTGGGATGAATCCCACTTGGTCATGGTATATAATCTTTTTATTTATTTATTTATTTTTTATTTAAGAGGAAAAAGAGAAAAACACAAAACAAACCAAAGCGGCGTAAGGGTACACGCAATACAGAACTACAAAACAAAACAAAACAAAACAAAACAAAACAAAACAAAACAAAAAACCATAACAGTAAGAAATTACCTGCTAGTAGATTACACACTATTTTCTTGAAAATAGTTCCTCAAATCACAGTATCAAAGAACACAAGGTGGACATTCAAACAGGGAGACTGCAAACAGCTGTGTTCAATGTTCCAAAAACATTGATAAAGTCAGCTATTTAACACCCCCAAACACACTTGCTGTTATATCCGTTAGAGCTCCTTTTCTTTTTTTATTCCCTCTCTTTTTTACAACAAAATTTACACATCTTGGATTTTATTACTCCTTAGTGCTTATTACTTTCTTTGGGGGGGGGAAGAATACAGTCAAATATGGCAAAACAAAGCTGTCAGTCAATACCAAGGATAGACGTAGCACATGGTGTAGAACAGAGTACAAGTTTATCAACAATGGTTATCAACGTTGTCCCTTGTTTCCTTAAAAAGAATTGTCTATCTTATTAGATATTATAAAGTTGGACAAAACAGTAGAGAACAAGACCAATAAAACTTAGGCATTGTAAACATTACAGGACTTCCAAAGAAGACAATAGTCAAACCAGAATGGGTATCTTAGTGAATCTTATTGTCTTCAAAGTAGTTGCCTATGTCTTCAAACTTGATACTATCATATAGAATGGAACAGAGTCTAATCAGTCAAAACAAGATCATGGGAGTACTACAGGACTTCAAAACAAGTTAATAGGAAATCGAAAAGAGTTACTATTTATATATCCTAATTTTTTTGAGTTTTTTCTTTAATTAAGACAAACATAAGAAATGACTAAATAATTTTTTTTGAAACAATAAGGGGGAGATTGAGATAAAACAGGACATAACAATATAACAATAGAGGTCACAGCATGACTGTTTCAATAACCTAGTACTTCACCACCTTATAACCTGACTTAATAGTAGTTACCATAGCGTCTTTTTCCTTGAAATATTTGGGTAAAACTTCATATACTCTAGCTTCAAATATTTTCATATCAAGAAGCCCAGAATACAGCCTTTCTAATTAATGAGTGAAAACTTTATAAGGCTTCAAGGCCACCTAATGGGGAATCATGATTACCACATATTTTTATATATTTGAATCATTACTTACATTAGGGAAACTATTCGGTATTCACACATGCGAGATTGATTTATTTCACTTATGAGTATGGTCTCAAGCTGTGCCCATTTATTGATAAATATCTCAATGTGATCCTTCTTTATAGCTGAATAATACTCCATTGTATAGAAATACCACAACTTTTTTATCCATTCCTCAGTTGATGGGCACTTGGGTTGTTTCCAAGATCTGGCGATTACAAATTGTGCTGCTATAAACATAGGTGCACATATATCACTGTGGTATGATGCTTTCAGTTCTTCTGGGAATATGCCTAGAAGTGGAATAGCTGGAATAAATGGGATTTCCAGTCCCAACTTTTTGAGAAATCTCCAGACAGATCTCCACAAAGGCTGTACCAGTCTACACTCCCACCAGCAGTGCAGGAGAGTTCCTTTTTCCCCACAGCCTCTCCAGCATTTGTTGTCGGTTTTCTTGATCCTGGCCATTCTTTCAGGAGTGAGATGGTATCTCAGTGTGGTTTTAATTTGCATTTCTCTAATGACCAATGATGATGAGCA
Source organism: Cavia porcellus (assembly GCF_034190915.1). Lineage (NCBI taxonomy): Eukaryota > Metazoa > Chordata > Mammalia > Rodentia > Caviidae > Cavia > Cavia porcellus. Next base: position 34,963,095 of record NW_026947511.1, on the reverse strand, counting down.
TTTTTTCATGTATTTATTTGCCATTTGCATTTCTTCATCTGAGAATTGCATATTCATCTCAGATGCCCATTTTTGGATTGGATCTTTGAATTTCGGAGGTCTGAGTTTCTTTAATTCTTTGTATGTTTTAGACAAGAGGCCCTTGTCTGAGAGAGAGTTCACTAAAATCTTTTCCCAGTTTGTGGGTTTTCTTTTCACTATGCTGGAGATTTCTTTTGACATGCAGAAACTTTTTAATAAGAAGTGGTCCCAGTTATTGATTCTGGGAAGTATTTCCCGTGTGGTTTGAGTCCTGTTCATGAATTCTTTACCTACTCCTATGTCTCCAAGGTTTCTACCTATTTTGTCTTCCAATAGATTTAGTGTTTCTGTTTTAATATTCAGATCTTTGACCCATTTACATTTTAATTTAGTACATGGTGATAGACATGGGTCTAGCTTTAGTTTTCGGCAAATGGAGAGCCAGTTTTTCCAGCACCATTTATTAAAGAGACTGTCGTTCTTCCAGTGAACCTGCTTGGCTCCTTTATCAAAAATAAGGTGGTTGAGTGTGTTCGTAGTTGTGGTTGTATCTTCTAATCTATTCCACTGATCTTCAGCTCTGTTTTGATTCCAATACCATGTTGATTTTACTACTGTTGCTTTGTAGTATAACTTCAAGTCAGGGATTGTGATGCCTCCTGCTTTGTCTTTGCTGCTTAGAATTGCCTTTGCGATTCTAGGTCTCTTCTGGTTCCAGATGAAATTTAGGAGTGATTTCTCTAGATCTATAAGGTATGTTGATGGTATTTCTATTGGGATTGCATTGAATCTGTATAACAGTTTTGGGAGAATGGCCATTTTCACAATGTTTGTTCTTCCTATCCATGAGCAAGGGATGTCTTTCCATTTTCTGAGATCATCTTCAATTTCCTTTTTCAGTGTATTATAATTTTCACTGTATAAGTCTTTCACTTCTTTCGTAAGAGTAATTCCTAAATATTTCATTTTTTTGCTTGCTAATGTGAATAGTCCAGTTTCTCTTATTTCCCTCTCTGTAATTTTGTTGTTCGTGTATAGGAATGCTATTGATTTCTGAGTATTGATTTTGTATCCAGCCACATTACTGAATTTATTTATTGTATCTAAGAGTATTTCAATGGAGTTTAGGGGGTCTTCTATGTAGAGTATCATGTCATCTGCAAACAATGATAATTTAACTTCTTCTTTTCCTATCTTTACCCCTTTTATTTCTCTTTCTTGCCTAATTGCTCTGGCTAGTACTTCCAGTACTATATTAAATAGGAGTGGTGATAAAGGACATCCTTGTCTTGTACCCGATTTTAAAGTAAAGGCTTTCAATTTTTGGCCATTCAGTATGATGCTGGCTGTTGGTTTGTCATAAATGGCCTTTATTATATTGAGGTAAAGACCATTTATTCCAATTTTCTGTAAAGTTCTTATCATGAATAAGTGTTGGACCTTATCGAAGGCTTTTTCTGCATCTATAGAGATGATCATGTGATTCTTATTTTTGGCTTTATTGATATGGTGGATTACATTTATTGATTTGCGTATGTTGAACCATCCTTGCATTCCTGGGATGAATCCCACCTGGTCATGGTGTATAATCTTCTTGATGATTTGCTGGATCCTATTTGCCAATATTTTATTGAGGATTTTTGCATCTGTGTTCATTAGGGAGATCGGTCTATAGTTCTCTTTTATAGTTGGGTATTTCTCAGGTTTTGGTACTAGAGTAATATTTGCTTCCAGGAATGACTTAGGAAGGATTGCTTCCCTTTCAATTTCATTGAATAGTTTGAGGAGTGTTGGCATTAGGTCTTCTTTATATTTCTTGTAGAATTCTGCAGTGAATCCATCTGGGCCTGGGCTCTTCTTGGTGGGCAAGGACCCAATTACATTCTCAATTTCATTAGCAGAGATTGGGTTATTCAACAGTTTTATATCCTCTTGATCTAGCTTTGGTACTTCATATGCTTCTAAGAATCTGTCTATTTCTTCTGTGTTATCAAACTTTTGAGAGTAGAGGTTTTCGAAATAGGTGTTGATGATCCTCTGTATTTCTATTGGGTCTGTAGTGATTTCTCCTTTTTCATTTCTTATTGCATGAATTTGAGCTTTTTCTTTCCTTTTTTAAATAAGGTTGGCTAGGGGCTTATCTATTTTATTTATTCTTTCAAAGAACCAACTCTTTGATTCGTTGATTCTTTGGATTGTTTTCTTAGTCTCTATTGCATTGATTTCTGCTCTGATTCTTATAATTTCCTCTCTTCTTTTGGCTTTGGGCTTGACTTGCTCTTCTTTTTCTAGCTGTTTGAGGTGTAGCATCAAGTTATTTACTTGTATTCGTTCTGTTTTCCTGATGTGGGAACTCAGTGCAATAAATTTTCCTCTCAGAACGGCTTTCATTGCATCCCACAGATTCCGGTAAGTTGTATCTGCATTTTCATTTTCTTTTAGGTATTGTTTAATTTCTTCTTTAATTTCTTCTGTGACCCACTGATTACTCAAGAGTGTGTTATTTAGTTTCCATGTGTTTGCGGAATTTTTGCAGTATCCTTTGTCATTAATTTCTAATTTCAGAGCGCTATGATCCGATAATATGCAAGGGATGATTTCAACTTTTTTGCATTTGCTTAAATATGTTCTGTGAGCTAATATATGGTCTATTTTAGAAAATGATCCATGTACTGCTGAGAAGAATGTGTATTCTGATGTTGTTGGGTGGAACATTCTGTATATGTCTATCAAACCCATTTGTTCACAGGTGTGATTCAGTTCTGTTATTTCTTTGCTCATTTTCTGTCTGGTTGATCTGTCCCTTGGTGTCAGTGGTGTATTAAGGTCTCCTGTTACAATTGTGTTACTGATAATTTGAGTTTTCATTTCTGTTAATAATTGTTTTATATAACTGGGTGCTCTGGAGTTTGGTGCGTATATATTTAAGATAGTTATCTCTTCCTCTTGGAGTTTTCCCCTTACGAGTATGTAGTGACCTTCTTTGTCCTTTATGGTCATTGTTGGTTTAAAGTTCACGTTGTCTGCAAACAGAATGGCTACTCCTGCCTTTTTTTGGATTCCTGCTGCATGAAGAATTGTTTTCCATCCTTTGACTTTCAGTCTGTGAGTATCTTTCTGGGTTAGATGGGTTTCCTGTAAACAGCATATGGTTGGATTTTGTTTCTTGATCCATTCTGCTAGTCTGTTTCTTTTGATTGGTGCATTGAGACCATTTACATTAATGGTTATTACTGTTAAATGCTGGTTAATTGTAGGAATGTTATCTCTCTGCTGTTGCATCTTTATCTTTCGGTTCTGTTTAATTATTTGCTTTGCTTAGTGGTTTTTTCCTTTGTGTATCTAAACTGTCTTTCAATATTTTTTGCAGGGTTGGTTTGGTGTTCATGAAGTTCTTCAGCTGTTCTTTGTCATGGAAGTATCGTATTGCACCATCTATTTTGAATGATAGTTTTGCAGGATATATCAGTCTTGGTTGGAAATCATTTTGCTTTAGGATCTGGAATACTTCACTCCATGCTCTTCTTGACTTTATCGTTTGTGCTGAGAAGTCTGCTGTGATTCTGATAGGTTTTCCTTTATAAGTGATTTGTCTTTTCTCTCTGACAGCTTTTAATAATCTATTCTTGTGTTGGATTTCTGGGATGGTGACTATTATATGTCTGGGTGTAGTTTTATTTTGGTTATGACTGTTTGGAGTTCTATATGCTTCACTGATCCTGATGTCAGTTTCTGATCTCATGCTTGGGAAATTTTCAGCTATTACTTCTCTAAATATCCTCCTGACATCCTTCATGTTGTCTCCCTCTCTTTCATTAATCCCTATCATTCTTATGTTATTCTTCTTTGCATCGTCTTGCAGTTGTTGAATTGTTGTTTCCTGGTTCCTTGTTATTTTCAAAAGATCTTTCCTTTCCTGTTCACTAGCTGCAATCCTGTCTTCAAGGTCTGAAATTCTATCTTCACTTTCATTAAGGCGGTTTTTACAACTTTCAGTGGAGTTTTTTATTTCCTGTATATCTCTGTGCATCTGCATTATGTATTCTGTTTGTTTCTTATATTGCTCGTCTAGGGATTCTATCTTTTTGTTTAGTTCCTCCAATTTTTTATCTGTGTTTTCTTTAGATATATTTAGAATCTCTTTCATTTCTTTTATCATTTCTTCTTTTATCTGGGAGATTATTTCGAGTTTGAATTTCTTTAAAGCTTCCTGGAGTTGCTTGTCAATTTCAGTGGCTATTGTGTCCGATATATGAGGTGGATGGGATATATTTTCTTCTATATACATCGCTCCTAGGGTTTCTTGAGATGGGCTGGAGGTTTGAGGTTGTAATTTGGTCTTTCGTTTTGTCATTTTCCTATATTTCTGTGTTTCAAGTGTTACTTGAAAGCTTCCTCAGGATCTGTTGAAAATCCCCTTCTATGTTTGGAGCTACTGGGACTATGGCGCCGCGCTACTCCAAGCCATTAGGCCTACAGAACCAGTGGCCCTCCTCTGCCTGCTCAGAACTCCGCAGTTCCAGACAAGCTGGGCCTCAGGGACACTGTGCGCCCACCTGCCCCTTGGAAGCTCCACAGTTCTTCAATCGCAGCCGGGTTAGGGTACTCACCACAGGCCGCAGTGCTTCAGGAACCTGTGGACCCTCCCTGGTTGCAGAGATATCCACAGTCCTCCAGACACGCAGAGAGGCCAGTGAGGGCACCCCAGATCTGCCCAGCTCCTCCTCTGCAGACCTGTGGCCAGGCGCGGCAGCTAAACAGGCTGGGCTAGGCTGGTAGTGTGGGCCAGCCCACCTATCGGGAGCTCAGCAGGTCTCCAAATGAAGCCGGGAATGGGGAGGCTGATGTGGAAGCCTTAAACCCACCTCTCTCCTTCACTGCACCTGGAAGCCTGAGGGAACTCCAGCAGTCTGGGCGCAGAAATCCAGAGTCCTCCAGACACGCAGAGAGGCCAGTGAGGGCACCCCAGATCTGCCTAGTTCCTCCTCTGCAGACCTGTGGCCAAGCGCGGCAGCTAAACAGGCTGGGCTAGGCTGGTAGTGTGGGCCAGCCCACCTATCGGGAGCTCAGCAGGTCTCCAAATGAAGCCGGGAATGGGGAGGCTGATGTGGAAGCCTTAAACCCACCTCTCTCCTTCACTGCACCTGGAAGCCTGAGGGAACTCCAGCAGTCTGGGCGCAGAAATCCAGAGTCCTCCAGACACGCAGAGAGGCCAGTGAGGGCACCCCAGATCTGCCCAGCTCCTCCTCTGCAGACCTATGGCCAGGTGCGGCTGCTAAACAGGCTGGGCTAGGCTGGTTGTGTGGGCCAGCCCACCTATCGGGAGCTCAGCAGGTCTCCAAATGAAGCCGGGAATGGGGAGGCTGATGTGGAAGCCTCAAACCCACCTCTCGCCTTCACTGCACCTGGAAGCCTGAGGGAACTCCAGCAGTCTGGGCGCAGAAATCCAGAGTCCTCCAGACACGCAGAGAGGCCAGTGAGGGCACCCCAGATCTGCCCAGCTCCTCCTCTGCAGACCTGTGGCCAGGCGCGGCAGCTAAACAGGCTGGGCTAGGCTGGTAGTGTGGGCCAGCCCACCTATCGGGAGCTCAGCAGGTCTCCAAATGAAGCCGGGAATGGGGAGGCTGATGTGGAAGCCTTAAACCCACCTCTCTCCTTCACTGCACCTGGAAGCCTGAGGGAACTCCAGCAGTCTGGGCGCAGAAATCCAGAGTCCTCCAGACACGCATAATCTTTTTTTTTTAAATGTTATTTAAGGAGAAAAGAAAAAAAAGCAGAGAAAGGGTACAAGTTATACAGATTTGCAGAAAAAAAATGAACAGTAGGAAATCACTAGTTAATGGATTACATATTGTCATCTTAGAAATAATTGTTCAAGTCACAAAATTAAAGCTTGTAAAGTGGACATTCCATCAATGATACTGCAAACAGTTCTGTTCAATGATCCAATAAAACTCTGTGATATCATTTTCTAATACACTTAAATATACATGCAGTTATATAGTATAGAGCACTTTCTTTTCCTCTCTTTTGTACAATGACTATTACACATTTTGGGTTTCATTGCTCCCATGGTTCTTATTACTTTTTTGGAAGAGAGTAAAACCAAATGTGACATAACAGAACAGAATCGGTCAAGTCAAAAGGGTGGACATAATAGATAATGTGAAAACATAATACAAGGTGATCAACAATGGTTACCATAATGCCTCCCGCTATCTCTAATAGAATTGCCTATATCGTTAGTTACAATACAATTGAACAAAACAGTAAAGAATAAAACTGACAAAACTAAAACATTGGAGACATTGTAGATCTTCAAAAATAGATAAAAGTCAACGAGAATGGCCGTTATAATGAATCTCATTATCTTCACAGCTGACGCCTAAATTTTCGAACCTGATACTATCCAGCAAAACAGAATAGGGGAACATCAGTTAAAAACCAGATGGTGAGAGTAATACAGGGCTTTAAATCGAGGTAATGGAAAGTCAAAGTGGGTTACTATAATATATCCTGCTATTTTTTTCCTTTAATTAAAAGGATAAAAATAAAAAAAGTAAATAATGGAGTGGAGATTGAGATAAAAGAGGGCATAACAATGAAACAGCACAGATCAAAACATAACCATTTAAGCAGAATAGTGTTTCACCACCAGATAATCCTGACCTAAAAGTAGTTACCATATTATCTCTTTCCTTGAAATCCTTGAGTACAACTTCGTATACTGCAGCATTAAGTATATCAAAACAATGTAAAACCATTTAAGAGAATGACAGCATTACAGATTATTTAGAATCGACTAACAGAAAATGAACAATGGTTTCTGTATAATCTCCTTGTCTTTAAAAGGTTTTTGCTTATACTATCGTACATAATAAAATCCAGTAAGATACAACCTATTTGGACCATTGGAGACAGAAGGACAAAAGCTAGATGAGACTTCAAAACAAGATGATACTAAATCAGTATTACCTATTAAGATGTCATTTTCTCCAAAATAGCTGTTCCTATCATCCAATCTTCTCTGCCTCATTTCTGTTGAGCTCTTTTTCTGTCAGTAGCTGTCAGTTTGTCTTCTTCACTTTGTTCTCTGCTCCATTCGTTGTGGCCTCCATTATTTCTGGACTCTTTGTATTTTTCTTTTTTTAGAATATCCTGCAATACTCTCTGTAGAGTTGAATTGGTGGTTGCAAATTCCCCCAGTTCCTCTTTATCCTGGAAGCACCTTGTTTTTCCATCAATTTCCAGGGACAGTTGTGCAGGATATCTCAATCTTGGCTGGAGATTATTATCTTTCAAAGCTTGAATTATTTCCCCCCATGCTCTTCGTGATTTGATGGTTTGTGCAGAGAAATCTGCTGTAATTCTGATGGGTGTTCCCTTGTAAGTGGTCTGTTTCTTGTCTCTGACAGCTTTTAATATTCTGTTCTTGTATTGAATTTCTGGAATTTTTATTATTATATGTCTGGGTGTTGCTCTGTTTGGGTTGTAGGTAGCTGGGGTCCTGTATGCCTCATACATCTGAGTATCTTTACCTTTTGCTAAATTAGGAAAATTCTCCTGGATTATTTCTGTGAGTAGCTTTTGTAGTTCATTTGTTTGTGTCCCTACTTCTTCTTTTATGTTCTTAATCCTTAAGTTATGGATCCTCTTATCATCTTCTTGTCTTTGTATTATTGCTGTTTGTTTCTTTGTTATTTTTAAGAAGTTTTTCATTTCATTCTCCCATATTACAATTCTGCCCTCCAGTTCAGATAGTCTGTCCTTAGTTTCTTTCAAGCTGTTATGCCAGGCTTCGATAGACTTCTTAGTTTCTTGGTAGTCCCTTTGAACCTGCTTCACGTATTCTATGCTTTCCCTGTTTTCTCCATCAAACAATTCTCCCCTCTTTTTCTGTTCTTCCATTCCACCATCTGTTTTTTCTTGGGTGGTGCTTAGCATTTCTCTAACTATTTTGCATACTTCTAGCTTCAGGTCGTTGATAACTTCATTCCTGAATTGGTCTATGAAGCTCTCTATATGGCGCCTTATGTGTAATGGTGCGGTGTCTGCTATTGCCTGTTTCTCAGAATTGGGGGCCGAGGAGCCTTTCTTGTTGCTGCCTCTTCCCATATTCTCTGTTCCTTATATATGCAAGCTTATATGACAGGCCCAGCTTCTCTCCCTGTCAGCCACAGCCTGATCGAATTGCGCCGGTTAGGTGTTCCCACTCACCGCTGCACACCAGGCAGCCTACGTGGGGCCCGTCCCTCCCGGCCTCCGTCGGGCTCTGGGATCTGGGTTGGGCCAGCCTATGGGGTCCGCCGGCAGCGTCACGCAGGCCAGGCACTTTTCACCAATCCCGCCCGAGAGGGGAATGTGTGGCTGGAGTCGCCACCGTGCCCTGCTCCCGCAGGACTGCCCGGGCCCAGAAAGTCCGCTAGAGTCAAACTGTGGTGGAGTGTCAGTTTCTCTCACTCACCTCGCCACAAGTCAGAAGATGCCTCCCTGCCCGTCCTGTTTTCGACTCCGTTCGCAGACTCCCGTTCTCAGAGTTTCCGTGCGTCTCTCTCCTTGCCGAGCCGATATAGAGGCAGCCAGCCACCGCGCGGTGGGAAACCCAAATGGCGTGGGGTCCAGCCTCAGCAGCGAGGCTTTTCTGTTCCTGTTTTAGCACCAGGACTGCATTCCAAGTTGGTTTCTCTCAGCCGAGTTCGTTCCTGAGTCAGCAGAGCATAACTCCACCTGCTTATGTCTCTTTAGTCCGCACCATACCTGGCTTCTGAGCCTAGTTTTCAGAGAGCCTCCGGTAGTTGCTGTTATCTGTCTGCCATGTTCTCCCAGAAGAGGTATATAATCTTCTTGATGATTTGCTGCATCCTATTTGCCAATGTTTTATTGAGAATTTTTGCATGTATGTTCATTAGCAAGATTGGTCTATAGTTCTCTTTTTTGGTTAGGTCTTTCTCAGGTTTTGGTACTAGAGTAATATATTTTGCTTCTAAGAATGAGTTAAGGAGATTTGCTTCCCTCTCAGTTTCATTGAAGAGTTTGAAGAGTGTCAGCATTAAGTTTTCTTTGAATTTCTTGTAGAATTCCACAGTGTATCCGTCTGGACATGGGCTTTTCTTTTTTGGTAAGGATTTAATCACATTTTCAATTTTGTTAATTGAAATTGGGTTATTCAGCAGTTTTACATCTTGACCCAGCTTTGATAATTCATATGTTTCTAGGAATCTGTCCATTTCTTCTGTGTTATCAAGTCTATGAGAGTAGAGGTTTTCAAAATAGGTGTTGATGATCGTCTGTATTTCCACCAGGGTCTGTAGTGATTTCACCCTTTTTATTACTTGTTGCATGAATTTGAGTTTTTTCTTTCCTTTTTAAATAAGGTTGGGTAGGGGCTTATCAATTTTATTTATTCTTTCAAAGAACTAACTCTTTGATTCATTGATTATTTGTGTTGTTTTCTTAGTCTCTGTTGCAATGATTTCTGCTCTGATCTTTATAATTTCCTCCCTTCTTTTCACTTTGAGCTTGAATTTTTCTTCTTTTTCTAGATATTTGAGGTGTAACATCAGGTTGTTTATTTGTGTTCATTCTGTTTTCCTGATGTGGGGATTCATCACAATAATTTTTCTTCTGAGGACTGCTTTCATTGCATCTCACTGGTTCTGGTAAGTTGTATTTGTATTTTCATTTGCTTGTAGATATTATTTAATTTCTTCTTTAATTTCCTCTCTGACCCACTAATTGCTCAGGAGTGTATTATTCAATTTCCATGTGTTTGTGGGGTTTTGCAGTTTCTTTTGTCATTAATTTCTAGTTTCATGGTGCTATGATCCAATGACATGCATGGGATAATTTCAGTTCTTTTGCATTTACTTAAGCATGTTCTGTGGGCTAGTATATGGTCTATTTTAGAGAATTTCTCATGTGCTGCTGGGAAGAATGTTTATTCTGATGTTGTTGGGTGGAAGACTGTATACATCCACCAAGTCCATTGTTCACAGGTGTGATTCAGTTCTGGGTTTTTTTTTTTTTGTGTGTGTGTGCTGATTTTCTGTCTAATTGATCTGTCCCTTTGTGTCAATGGCATGTTAAGGTCTCTTGTTGTAATTGTATTATTGCTTATTTGATTTTTCATTTCTACTAAGATTTGTTTTATATTGCTGGCTGCTACTGAATTTGGTGCATATATATTTAAGGTTGTTATTTCTTCCTCTTGAAGTTTTCTGCTAATTAGTATGCAGTGAACTTCCTTATCTCTTTGGATCATTCTTGGTTTGAAGTTCACATTGTCTGCAAACAGAATGGCTGCCTCTGATGTTTTTTGAGTTCTTGCTGCATGAAGTATTGTTTTCTATCCTTTGACTTTCAGTCTATGTTTATCCTTTTGGGCTAGATGTGTTTCTTGTATACAGCATATGGTTGGATGTTGTTTCTTGATCCATTCTGCCAGTCTATTTCTTTTAATTGGTGAATTGAGGCCATTTACATTAATGGTTATAATTGATATATAGTGGTTTACTTTTGAATGTTATCTTTCTGTTGCTGCATCTTTACCTTTCCAGTCTGTTTAATTGTTTGCCTAGCTTAGTGGTTTTTTTCCTATGTCTATCTAGAATGTCTTTCAGTATTCTTTGCAGGGTTGGTTTGGTGATCATGAAGTTCTTCAGTTATTCTTTGTTGTGGAAGTATTGCATTTCTCTATCCATCTTGAAGGACAGTTTTTCAGGGTACGTTTGTCTGGGTTGGAAGTTGTTTTCCTTTAGGATCTGAAATACTTCGCTCCATGCTCTTCTTGACTTCATTGTTTGTGTTGAGAAGTCTGCTGTGAGTCTGATAGGCTTTCCTTTATAGGTGATCTGTCTCTTCTCTCTAGCAGCTTGTAATATTATGTTCTTATGTTGAACTTCTGGGATGCTGATTGTTATATGTCTGGGTGTAGTTTTATTTTGGTTATGGATATTTGGAGTTCTATTTGCTTCTCTGATCTATATGTCAGTTCCATTGTCATGTCTGAGAAATTTTCAGCTACTGCTTCTGTAAATAGCCTCTTGATATCATTTGTGTTGTCCCCTTCTTTTTCATGTATCCCTATCAACCTTATGTTGTTTTTCTTTGCATGATCTTGCAGCTGTTGAATTGTTATTTCCTGGTCCCTTCTTATTTTTAAAAGATCTTTCCTGTTCACTAGCTGCAATCTTGTCTTCGAGGTCTGAAATTCTACCTTCACTTTCATTGAGGCAATTTTGCCAACTTTCAATGAAATTTTTGATTTCCTGTATATCTCTTTGAATCTGCTTCATGCCTACTGTTTGTTTCTTATATTGTTTATTGAGGGTTTCCATATTTTTGCACTGTTCCTCTAATTTTTTAGCTATGTCTTCTTTGGATGTGTTCAGTGTTTCTTTCATTACATTTATCATTTTTTTTTACCTGTGAGATTTTTTTTCTGATCTGAGTTCTTTTATAGCTTCCTGGAGTTGTTTCTTTACTTTAGTTGTTATCATTTCAGGAATTTCAGGTGTATGGCTTACATTTTCTTCTATGTTCGTGTCTCCTAGGCTTGCTTGGGAAGACCTGGAGGTTTGAGATTGTATTTTGCTCCTTCATTTTGTCATTTTCCTATATTTCCATGTTTTGAGCAATGTTCCAAAGCTTCTCCATGGGCTGACATTGACCTTGTGCACTTTGGCTCCTGGGGTGGAATGCAGGCAACTGCTAGCCACTTGGAGGTCACTGGGCCTGGCCCAGTTAGGCCTGTAGTTACCTCCCTCATGTCATCTGGTGATTTAGGGACACTAGGTGAGGACTTGCTGGCTGGAAGTGATGTTCTAAAGCCTCCCCTGTGCACTGGGAATCACCTCATACACCTTCAGCCCCTGGGGCAATATGGAGATCACTGGGCATGGACCAGTTAGGCCCACAGGACCTCCTGTGCATCTCCTGTGCATCTTCTGGTGATTTAGGATGTTGAGCAGAGTCTTGCTGGATGGAAGCCATGTTGCAGAACTTCCCCCTGTGTGCTGAGAATCACCTCACATGCCTTCAGCTCCCCACTCTTAAGGATTTTATTTCAGTGATGAATAAAGACAGTTTACTTTTTCTTTACAGTGTCTAGTCTTTTTTTCTCTTTTTATTGTTGTAACAGATAGAAACTTGGACCTTCCATAAAGTAGTGCATAAAACTGCTGAAGGCATTTCTTCACACTTATGGAAGAAGACATTCTATCGCCATTATGAGCTATGGTGGCTCTAGATTTTCTAACATCCTGAATAATCATAGTACCAATAATACAACCCTGCAAATTAACACAGATTCAATATCATTAATGAATCTAAGGACTTACTCAAATTTTACTGATTGTCCTTTTGGTGTTATTTTTCTGGCCCAAATGCATGTTCCCATATGGCATTTAGTCATCATGTTTCCTTAGTTTTTGTTCGTTCGAGATAGCTTGTATTTGAGATGCTCCTGTGAAGTGTTATTTTGCACAATGTCCTTCAACTTGGAGTGAGTCTGATGTTTTCTTATGATCAGATGGAGGTTATGCAGTTCTTGCAAGAACACCACATAAGTCATGTTGGACCCTTCATAGTGCATCTAACCAAAAGGTGCAACCTGTAGCCAGATGTGGTACACACCTGTAAGGCTGGAGGCAGGAGAATTCAAGTTTGAAGCCAGCCTGGGTAAATACCAACTTAGGGAGAACCTGTCCATGAGTCTTTTCCTTGTGACATTAACTTTTAGAATTTGGTTAAGATAGTGTCAGATGTTTCCACTGTAAGTTTATTATTTCCCCACTAGAAGAAGTAAGTACCACCCGTGATCACTTTTTGAGTTAATTACATATCTTGAATTGATTTGAAATTTTAGTATCCTTTTTTAGCATCTATTGAAGATTCTTGCCAGCAAAAATTATTACCATAGTGTTTTCAGTGTGCTAATTTCCTAGTGCCCTAATTCTCTATCAATTGAACATCTAATAAAAGGAAGAGCTGTCCTTTCTGCTCTGTCTATTCATTTATATCATTCTGGATATTTGCTTTTTTCTATGGCTTATAATCCATTATATTTTCTTTAAAATTTTTTCCACACTTGGTCATTCAGTGATACTTCAAGTTGGCTCTAGTCATGCTCCTATCATCTATGTAACTTTTCTCTGTTAACTGTTTTTCATCTTGATGAGTGGCATTTATTTCATCATATGCCTGGTAATTTTTGATTCAATGTGTGGCATTTTAATCTTAGGTTTAGTTGCACTATATTTTGTTGCATTATTTTTAATAGTGTGGTTTTGTTCTAGCAGACAGGTAATAGTCTCATACTTTATCTCAATTCTTTTGAAGCTTGATTTTTAGGCTTATTTAAGGCAGGTGTCGGGTACCTTATAAGCTAGTTTTATATTGTACATACTATGAAAGATGTGATCCTTCTAAGGTTTCTACCACGCCTCTCATATGTTTTATGAAGTCACTCTGGCTTGTAAAAATTAAGATATTCCTACTCTCTGTGAGTTCTGACAATTGTTTAGCTTAGAGGTTCCTTGAAAATTTTCTTTCCCTTATAGTTCTTGTCTAGCCTCAGTAAGTTTATCTTGCCCACAAAGAGACTTGTAGTCAGCCAAGCTTCAAGTAGATCTCTATGCAGATTTCTAGAACTCTCTCTCCTCACCAGTACTCTGCTTTGCAAATTATAACTGCCTCAGTCTTCCCATGTAGAATTAACTCATTACTATCTTAAATTGTAATTATCTGATGGCTCATGATATTGAAGTTTGAGAGTTCTTTCTTTTCCTTGTCTTTCTGTTTTATTTCTTTTTTTTTGTTTGTTTTTTGGTACCAGGGATCGAATTCACTACCTTGCTCTTGCCAGGCAGGCACTTACACCACTGAACTAAATATTCCCAGCCCTTAAGCGTTCTTTCTATATTCTAGATGAGTCCTCTGGAAGATATGTGATTTGCAATTCTTTCTTTCCAATCAGTAGCTGCTTCTAACCCACTCCTGCATCTTTAAGAGCATCATACCCTAGATCCAGCCACGACTGAAAAGCTACTGCATGAGGCTTGGGGGGAAATCTATACATAAGCCACAACGTTTGAGAAGTTCTTCTCAAATCACATTTATTTCCACGGAGAACCTTTGAATTATATGTCATTCACTAGCAAATGAAGTTTGCATTTCTCTATTTGAGATGGCAGTGTATGAAAACCAGCCACAGTGATAGTGTCATACACAGAGATCTCAGCACTCATGATTAGAGGATAATACGGCACTCTTTAGAGGATTAGAGGATAATACGGTACTCTTTAGAGGATTAGAGGATAATACGGTACTCTTTCCAAACTGTTTTTGTCCTGCTGGGTCTCAAAACAGGACCTTCTGCATTCTGCATTAAACTTCATTCCTCATCCTTGGAAATCAGAAGTGGCAGATCAAGCATGCCTTGCACGCATTGGAGTCAATGATCACCATGATCTTGAAATCACAAGAGTGGGTTGGAGGCAGACACCTTACTATATCACACACTTGGAGAAGAAGCTGACCTCAAGCCATGACTCTCATCTCCAAAACCATCCTCTGGCTTCATCTCAGTGGAGGAGGTAGAGGAAAGCAGACACACACAGGCTAGAGAATTAGACCACCATGTGAGTGCAACTAGCACTCTGACCCCACTGATCACCTACTGTTACAAAAGCAATTAAAACCAATGAATTGTTTATGTATGAGTTTGCCGTTTAATATTTTTGGGTGACAAGTAACTGGATAGTTAAAAATATGGAAAGCAAAACTACAGAGAAGGGAGAAATATGGCAAACACATTTATATCCCAATCTCCACTCTTAGCTGAGTCACCTCCTCTCTTGCTGGGCTGATATATTTTTAGCAAGAGAAGTAAGAGGTAACTTGATTGATTTTTCTAACTCTGAGACATTGTATAAAACAAAACAAGGCCCTTTATTAAAGAATCCAGAGTGGTGCTTTTTCAATCACTACTTTTATTCATGACACAATAATAATACCACTATCAATGATTTTATTTTTTTTATTTTTATTATTATTATTATTTTTTTATTTAAGAGGAAAAAGAGAAAAACACAAAACAAAACAAAGCAGTGTAAGGTCACACATAATACAGAACTACAAAAGAAAAAAAACATTGCAGTAAGAAATCACCCGTTAATAGACTACACATTATCATCTTGGAAATAGCTGCTCAAATCACAGTATCAAAGAATACAAAGTAGACATTCAAACAGAGAGACTGCAAACAGCTGTGTTCAATGATCCAAAAACATTAATATAGTCAGCTATTTAACACCCCTAAACACACTTGCTGTTATATCCGTTAGAGCTCTTTTTTTTTTCCTCCCTCTCTTTTTTACAACAAAATTTACACATTTTGGATTTTATTACTCCTTAGTTCTTATTACTTTTTTGGGGGGGGGGGAGAGAATAAAGTCAAATATGGCAAAACAAAGCTGTAAGTCAAAACCAAGGATAGACGTAGCACATGATGTAGAACAGAGTACAAGGTTATTAACAATGGTTATCAACGTTGTCTCTTGTTTCCTTAAATGGAATTGTCTATCTCATTAGATATTATAAAGTTGGACAAAACAGTAGAGAACAAGACCAATAAAACTTAGGCATTGTGAACATTACAGGACTTCCAAAGGAGACAATAGTCAAACCAGAATGGGCATCTTTGTGAATCTTATTGCCTTCAAATTAGTTGCCTATACCCTCAGACTTGCTACTATCGCACAGAATGGAACAGAGTCTAATCAGTCAAAACAAGAGCGTGGGAGTATTACAGGACTTCAAAACAAGTTAATAGGAGATCGAAAAGAGTTACTATTATATATCCTAATTTTTTAAATTTTTCCCTTAATTAAAATAAACATAAGAAATAGCTAAATAATTTTTTAAAGAATAGTAGTTACCATAGTGTCTGTCTTTTTCCTTAAAATATTTGGATAAAACTTCATATACTATAGCTTCAATATTTCCATATCAAGAAGCCCAGAATAAAGCCTTTCTAATTAATAAGTGAAAATTTTATAAGGCTTCAAGGCCACATAATGGGGAATCATGATTATCACATATTTTTATATATTTGAATCATTACTTACATTAGGGAAACTATTCGGTATTCATACATGCGAGATTGATTTATTTCACTTATGAGTATGGTCTCAAGCTGCGCCCATTTATTGATAAATATCTCAATGCGATCCTTCTTTATAGCTGAATAATACTCCATTGTATAGAAATACCACAACTTTTTTATCCATTCCTCAGTTGACGGACACTTGGGTTGTTTCCAAGATCTGGCGATTACAAATTGTGCTGCTATAAACATAGGTGCACATATATCCCTGTGGTATGATGCTTTCAGTTCTTCTGGGAATATGCCTAGAAGTGGAATAGCTGCAATAAATGGGATTTCCAGTCCCAACTTTTTGAGAAACCTCCAGACAGACCTCCACAAAGGCTGTACCAGTCTACACTCCCACCAACAGTGCAGGAGAGTTCCTTTTTCCCCACAGCCTCTCCAGCATTTGTTGTTGTTGGTTTTCTTGATCCTGGCCATTCTTTCAGGAGTGAGATGGTATCTCAGTGGTACCACTATCAATGATTTTAATGTTAGTCTTAATTGCTATTTATCGAGTTCAGTGTTTGGCATGGTTCTACCAAAGAAAAACAAGGGTAAAAAATCACATTGTGTTACAATGTTTTCTCAGATAGGCTTAATTGTTTAGATGGAGAGCTGTTAACACTCATCTCACCCATGTATTCTTGTGTCCTCTACTTCTCTGATAACATGAAACATTGCATTCATTAGTAGTCATTTAAAATATAATTGCTGAAGAATTATTAATGATATTAATTTCATGTGCTTATCATATGCTTATGTTCCCTAATCTTCCGAGGTTCTTTAAAGCTAGTAAAAGATTGAAAAACAAATCAAATATCATTAAAATAGAGATTGCTTAAGTAACAATACCTTTACCACTGGAATATTGTGCAGTCGTACAGATTAAAGAGGCGCTATATGTTTTGATACGGAGTGACCTCCAAGATCTGTAAGAAAGTTAGCTATGTGCAGATGTGAGAGTGGATAATGCTTCCAGTGTTGGTCTAAAGATGTTAGCACATGCATTGCTTTACAAAAGCAAGGAATGCCTCTGGAGGTTATATGCAAGGATGAGGCATGTGAATATTTTAACTCATACCACAGTAAAGAAAACAGCTCAGCATAATGCTGAACAAAAATGGACATCCTTTTTCTTGGTTTCAGCCTTTCTACCATGAAGCAGTGTGAACTATAGGTTTTTTGTGTTTTTGAAATTTATAGAGTATAATCAGGGTATAATGAATACAGCAAATTATTATGCTTATATTTTTAGAAAGGACACTGGTTTTTCAGAGGCAACTTAAAACATTTAAGTGCAAACTCTTCATGGAACAGTAAACACCTCCAACAAAGCCGCTCCTGTTACCTGGTCACATTTCCATACAAATGTTGATGCTAGAAGCCTCTTCTGCAACGATCAAATAATCAAGCAGTAGTACTTTAGATGCAGCACAAGGTGTTCTATGTTATTATTTAGAAAGCTTGAATTTCTTCACATTATAACAAAACTCAGTTCAGAGCACTTAGTCACTGAGTTCATTTTAAAAATCTTTCCTTCTATATGGTGATAGATTTCATTTCCAGGGCATCTTTTTCCTATCTTTGCTCTTCTCTGAAATCCCCTTCTTGTCTTTATGTTCTTGGTGTCTTATTTCCAAATCTACATCAGTGCTTGTGTGCTTCATCTTTGTGTGTGTGTGTGTGTGTATGTGTGTGTGTGCGTGTGTGAAGTATGTGAATTTAATTTTTTTTGTTATTTATTTATTGTACCAGGGATCAAACTCACGACCGCATGCTTTCCAGGCAGGCGCTAATCCCCAGCCCTAATTTTTTTATTTTAAAGAAGGCAAAACAAAACATAACAAAACAACAGAACAGATCAGAAGAAAACAATGTGAGTGACACAGATTTCAAAGCCAGACAACAAGAGATCAACGGTGGCTACCACAATGTCTCTTTTTTCTTCTAAATAGCTGTCTATATCTTCACACACAATGACTTAATACAAAACAACCTAGTATAAAATTGATCAAAACAGAATAATGAAAGCATTACAGTTTTTCAAAACCAGACAGTAGGAAAATCAACAATGGCTACCAGAATGTCTCTTGTTCTCTTCAAAATAGCTGTCCATACCTTCATGTATTTTGAAATTAAATAATACAAAACAGACTAAAACTACTCTAAACAAAGAATACAAGCATTACTGATTTCACAGCATGATGTATGCAATCAGCAATGGATACCCTAATATCTGTTTTTCTCCAAAGTACCTGTTCATATCATTACACATAATACAATTGATTCTTGTAAACTTGTTTAGGAAAAATTCTAGGCATGTATAAGCCTCTACATGTGTATCTATCCTTTCTGCATTGGAGGGGAAAACCAAACCAAACAAATTACTAGAAAAACAAGAACCAAAAAAGGCAAATAACAATACCAAAGAGCCCAAAACAATGAAATGTAGGCCTTCAAAACAAGGTGGTAGAAACAGAACGATTTCATCTTTTAAAAATGTTGCTTGTTCTCTTTCTTTTCCTGTTTCTGTTGCATTTCCCTGCTGTGCGGCTTTCTGCCAAGCAGCACCACTACTGTGACATTTGGGTTGGCTTTTGGCAGGCTTGTGGGGACCCACCTGGGGACCCTTGTGACTCAGGCTCCTGCTGTGCCTACCTGGTCAGCTCTGCCGTGTCCAGGCTCTGTACTGTCACCATCAATTTAGGTCCTTAGAGTCTTGAGGTTTCCTCTTCTCTTGCAAATACATTACTTTTATGGCAGCCTTCTCACATCTGGTTCCAAAGCAGCTTCCTCAATCTCTAATTATCTGGGGGATGGATGGAGAGGAGTGGCTACCTGAGGACCAGCCCCCAAGGCACCTTCCTCATGTTGCCAAGTGGCTGATTCTCTCTTAACACACACCTCTGCTGGGTCAAGCAGCCTGATGTCCTGCTACTTGATTTGTTCACCCTTTGTTTCTAGTACAAGCTCCTCACAATATAAGGCTTTTTATCTATGGATCTTGTTTCTTCACTTGAGCATTTAGTATCATGAATGACTTAGGAATACTGAGATTTTGTTCTTTCACAACACTAGAATTATTATTAGTCCTTTATATATCCTTTTCCTTTTAAAAAAGTTTTTATTTAAAGAGAAAAAGAAAAAAACAGTAAAAGGGTACAAGTAATACAGAATTTCAAAAAAATAAACAGTAGGAAATCACTAATTAATAGATTACATATTGTCATCTTAGAAATAGTTGTTCAAGTTACAAAATTAAAGCATATAAAGTGGACATTCAAACAGTGAGACTGCACACAGTTCTGTTCAGTGATCCAATAAAACTCAGTAATATGGTTATCTTTCTTATACACTTAAATATACATGCAGTTATATCCTTTAGAGCACTTTCTTTTCTGTTTTTACAATAACAACTACATATTTTGAGTTTTATTACTCCCACAGTTATTACTTTTTTTGAAGAGAATAAAACCAAATGTGACATAACAAAACAGAGTCAGTCAAATCAAAAGGATGGACATAGTACATGCTGTAAAAACAAAATAAGGTGATCAACAGTGGTTACTATAATGCCACTTGCTATCTTAAAAAGAATTGCCTATATCATCAGTTATAATAAAATTGAACAAAACAGTACAGAACAAAACCAATAAAACCAAAACATTGGAGACATTACAGCACTTCCAAAGAAGATAATAGTCAAACCAGAATGGGTATTATAGTGAATCTTATTGTCTTCAAAGTAGTTGCCTATATCCTCAAACTTGATACTATCAAGCAAAATGGAATAGAGTAAAATCAGTCAAAGCAAGATGGTAAGGTAATACAGGGCTTCCAATCGAGTTAACAGGAAATCAAAGTGGTTACTATAATATATCCTGCTATTTTTTATTTATTTTTTTCCCTTAATTAAAAAATAAAAATAAAAAATAAATAATAAAAAAGGAGATTGAGATAAAAGAGGACATACCAACACAACAGCACAAGTCAGAACAGAACAGTTTAAGCAACCTAGTGTTTCACCACAAGGTATCTCGATATAAAAGTAGTTACCATAGTGTCTCTTACTTTGAAATATTTGAGTATAACTTCGTATACTGTAGCATCAAACATATCAAGATGATGTAAAACCATTCAAGAGAATGACAGTATTACAGGGTCTTTAGAACCAACTAACAGAAAATGAACAATGGTTTCTATATTATCTCCTTGTCTATAAAAGTTTTTGGTTGTACTATACCATATAATAAGATCCAGTAAGATACAACATGTTAAGACCGATGGAGACAAAAGAACAAAAGCTTGATGGGAACTTCAAAACAAGATAATATTAAATCAGCACTAGCTATTATGATGTCTTGTTTTCTTCAAAATAGCTGTTTATACCATCACAGACAATAAAATCAAAAAGCTCAGAATAAAACCATTCCAATTAATGAAGGAAAACATTATAAGGCTTCAAAGCAATATAATGGGGAATCATGCTTACCACATACTTTTTATGTATTGTTATCATTTCTTACACTAGGGAAACTATTTAGTATGTATACATGTGGGTTTGGTTTATTTCACTTATGAGTATGGTCTCAAGCTGTGCCCATTTATTTATAAATATCTCAATGTGATCCTTCTTTATAGCTGAGTAGTATTCTATTGTATAAAAATACCACAACTTTTTTATCCATCCTCAGTTGATGGACACTTAGGTTGCTTCCAAGATCTGGCTATTACAAATTGTGCTGCTATAAACATGGGTGTATATATATCACTGGGATATGATACTTTCAATTCTTCTGAGAATATGCCTAGAAGTGGAATAGCTGGAACAAATTGGACTTCCAATCCCAGCTTTTTGAGAAATTTCCAGACTGACTTCCACAATGGTTGCACCAGTCTACACTCCCACCAATTGTGCAGGAGAGTTCCTTTTTCCCCATAGCCTCTCCAGCATTTGTTGTTGGTGGTTTTCTTGATCGTGGCCATTCTTTCTGGAGTGAGATGAAACCTCAGTATGGTTTTAATTTGCATTTCTCTAATGAGTAATGATGATGAACATTTTTCATGTATTTATTTGCCATTTGTATTTCTTCATCTGAGAATTGTGTATTCATCTCAGATGCCCATTTTTGGATTGGATCTTTAAATTTTGGGGGTCTGATTTTTAAAAAATTCTTTATATGTTTTAGACAGAAGTCTTTTGTCTGAGGGACAGTTCACTAAGATTTTTTCCCAGTTTGTGGGTTTTCTTTTCACTATGCTGGAGATTTCTTTTCATGCATAAGACGTGATCCCAGTTATTGATTCTGGGAAGTATTTCCCATGCGGTTTGAGTCCTGTTCATGAATTCTCTACCTACCCCTATGTCTTCAAGATTTTTACCCAATTTGTCTTCCAATAGATTTAGTGTTTCTGTTTTAATATTCAGATCTTTGACCCATTTACATTTTAATTTAGTACATAGTGATAGGCATGGGTCTAGTTTTAGTTTTTGGCATATGGAGAGCCATTTTTTCCAACACTATTTAATAAAGAGACTGTCGTTCTTCCAGTGAACCTGCTTGGCCCCTTTATCAAAGATAAGGTGGTTGAGTGTGGTTGTATCTTCTAATATATTCCATTGATCTTCAGCTCTGTTTTGATTCCAGTACCATGTTGATTTTACTATGGTTGCTTTGTAGTATAACTTCAAGTCAGGGATTGTGGTGCCTCCTGCCTTGCCTTTGCTGCTTAGAACTATCTTTGCTATTCTAGGTCTCTTCTCACTTCAGATGAATTTTAGGATTGATTTCTCTAGATCTATGAGGATGTTGATGGTATTTTTTATTGGGATTGCATTGAATCTGTATAACAGTTTTGGGAGGATGGCCATTATCACAATAATTTTTTTTCCTATCCATGAGCAAGGGATGTCTTTCCATTTTCTGAGATTGTCTTCAATTTCTTTTTTCAGTGTATTATAATTTTCCCTGGTTTTTCACTTCTTTTGTGAGAGTAATTTCTAAATATTTCATTTTTTGGTTGCTAGTGTGAAAGATGTGGTTTCTCTTATTTCTTTGTCAGTGATTTTGTTGTTAGTGTATAGGAATGCTATTGATTTTTTAGTATTGATTTTGTATCCAGCTACATTACTGAATTTATCTATTATATCTAAGAGTCTTTCAGTTGAGTTTTTGGGATCTTCTATGTAGAGTATCATGTCATCTGCAAACAATGATAATTTAACTTCTTTTTTTTCCTGTCTTTACCCCTTTTATTTCTCTCTCTTGTCTAATTGCTCTGGCTAGTATTTCCAGTACTATATTAAATAGGAGTGGTGATAAAGGACATCCTTGTCTTGTGCCTGATTTTAAAGTAAAGACCTTCAATTTTTGGTCATTTAGTATGATATTGGCTGTTGGTTTGTCGTAGATGGCCTTTATTATATTGAGGTAAAGACCATCTATTCCAATTTTCTGTAAAGTTCTTATAAATGAATGTTGGACCTTATCAAAAGCTTTTTCTGCATCTATAGAAATGATCATGTGATTCTTACTTTTGGCTTTACTGATATGGTGGATTACATTTATTGATTTACGTATGTTGAACCATCCCTGCATACCTGGGATGAATCCCACTCGGTCATGATGTATAATCTTCTTGATGATTTGCTGCATCCTATTTGCCAATATTTTATTGAGGATTTTTGCATCTATGTTTATTAGGGAAATTGGCCTATAGTTCTCTTTTTTAGTTGGGTCTTTCTCAGGTTCTGGTACTAGAGTAATATTTGCTTCCAGGAATGACTTAGGAAGGATTGCTTCCCTTTCAATTTCATTGAATATTTTGAGGAGTGTCGGCATTAGGTCTTCTTTGTATTTCTTGTAAAATTCCGCAGTGAATCCGTCTGGGCTTGGGCTCTTCTTTGTAGGTAAGGACTTAATTACATTTTCAATTTCATTAATAGAAATTGAGTTATTCAGTAGTTTTACATCTTCTTGACCTAGCTTTGTTACTTCATCTATTTCTAGGAATCTGTCTATTTCTTCTGTGTTATCAAAACTTTGAGAGTAGAGGTTTTAGAAATAGGTGTTGATGATCTTCTGTATTTCTATAGAGTCTGTAGTGATTTCACCTTTTTCATTTCTTATTGCATGAATTTGAGTTTTTCCCTTTTTAAATAAGGTTGGCTAGGTGTCTATCAATTTTATTTATTCTTTCAAAGAACCAACTGTCTCTATTGCATTAATTTCTGCTCTGATTTTTATAATTTCCTCTCTTCTTTTGGCTTTGGGTTTGACTTGCACTTCTTTTTCTAGATGCTTGAGATGTAACATCAGGTTGTTGATTTGTATTCATTCTGTTTTCCTGATATGAGAACTCAGTGCAATAAATTTTCCTCTGAGGGCAGCTTTCATTGGATCCCACAGATTCTGGTAAGTTGTATTTGTATTTTTGTTTGGTTGTATGTATTGTTTAATTTGTTCTTTAATTTCCCCTATGACCCACTGATTACACAAGAGTGTGTTATTCAGTTTCCATGTGTTTGTGGGATTTTGCAGTATCTTTTATCATTAATTTCTAATTTCATGGTGCTATGATCTGATAACATGCAAAGGATAATTTCAACTCTTTTGCATTTATTTAAATATGTTCTGTGAGTTAATATATGGTCTATTTTAGAGAACGACCCATGTACTGCTGAGAAGAATGTGTATTCTGATGTTGTTGGATGAAACACTCTGTATATGTCTATCAAGTCCATTTGTTCACAGGTGTGATTCAGTTCTGTTATTTTTTTGCTGATTTTCTGTTTGGCTGATCTTTCCGTTGGTGACAATGGTGTGTTAAGGTCTCCTGTTATAATTGTGTTACTGCTAATTTGGCTTTACATTTCTGTTAATACTTGTTTTATATAACTGGGTGCTCTGGAATTTGGTGCATATATATTTAAGATAGTTATCTCTTCCTCTTGAAGTATGTAACCTAACCAGTATGTAATGACCTTCTTTATCTGTTCTGATCATTATTGGTTTGAAGTTCACATTGTCTGCAAACAGAATAGCTAACCCCACCATTTTTTGGGTTTCTGTTGCATGAAATATTGTTTTCCATCTTTTGACTTTCAGTCTGTGAGTATCCTTTTGGGTTACATGGGTTTCTTGTAGACAGCATATGGTTGGATTTTGTTTCTTGATCCATTCTGCCAGTCTGTTTCTTTTAATTGGTGCATTGAGTCCATTTACATTAATGGTTGTAACTGTTATATGTTGGTTTATCATTGACATGTTATCTTTCTGCTGTTATCTTTCTGTTCTGTTTAATTGTCTGCTTTGCTCCATGGTTTTTTTCTTAAGTGTATCTAGACCGTCTTTCAGTATTCTTTGCAGGATTGGCTTGGTGATCATGAAATTCTTCAGCTGTTCTTTGTCATGGAAATATCTTATTTATCCATCCAGTTTGAAGGACAGTTTTTCAGGGTACATCAGTTTAGGTTGGAAATCATTTTCCTTTATGATCTGAAATACTTCACTCCATGCTCTTCTTGACCTTATTGTTTGTGCTGAGAAGTCTGCTGTGATTCTGATAGGTTTTCCTTTATAGGTGATTTGTCTTTTCTCTCTGAAGGCTTTTAATATTCTATTCTTTTGTTGGATTTCTGAGATGGTGATTATTATATGTCTGGGTGTAGTTTTATTTTGGTTATGGCTATTTGGAGTTCTATATGTTTCACTAATCCTGATATCAGTTTCCAGTCTCATGTTTGGGAAACTTTCAGCTATTACTTCTCTAAATATCCTCTTGACATCCTTTATGTTGTCCCTTTCTTTTCATTTATCCCTATCAATCTTATGTTGTTTTCTTTGCATCATCTTGCAGCTGTTGAATTGTTATTTACTGATTTCTTATTATTTTAAAAAGATCTTTCCTTTCCTGTTCACTAACTGCAGTCTTGTCTTCAAGGTCTGAAATTCTATCTTCACTTTCATTGAGGCGGTAAAGCTTTCAATGGAATTTTTGATTTCCTGTATATCTTTTTGCATCTGATTTATGTATTCTGTTTGTTTCTTATATTGTTCATCCAGGGCTTCTACCTTTTTGTTTATTCCTCCAATTTTTTAAACTATGTCTTCTTTAGATATGTTCAGCATCTCTTTCATTTCTTTTATCATTTTTTCTTTTACCTGGAAGATTATTTCTAGTTTGAATTCCTGTATAGCTTCCTGGAGTTGCTTCTTTATTTCAGTTGCTATTATGTCCAATATTTCAGGTGTATGGCATATATTTTCTTCTATGTACATAGCTCCTAAGGTTTCTTGGTTGGGCTGGAGGTTTGAGATTGTAATTTGGTATTTTGTTTTGCTATTTTCCTGTATTTCTGTGTTTCAAGTGTTATTTCAAGGCTTCCTCAGGGCCTGTTGGAAATCATTTTCTATGCCCTCAGCTCCTGGGACTCTGGCTGCCCAGTTCCCCAGATTGAGAGAGGGTCACTGGGGGTGGGGCAAGCCAGCTCAAGACCCACCAAGCTGGTCCAGTGTAACAGGAAGCTGCAAAATTCCCTGTCTGGGCCGAGTGAGGGACCCAAACTAGCTGGGCTCGGGGTGGGGGGTGATGCTGCAGGGACACTCACCCTGGGCCACCCAGCCTCTGGAATGGATGGCACTGGGAGGCCATTATTTTCCTTTTTAAATGATTCTTTATCAGCTTAGTTTTCTGACCAAGTGCAGGTTTTTAAAAAATAGATGTCCTTAATAAAGTTGAGTTTCTATTTCAATAGTTTGATGAGAATTTTTTTCATCATAAACAACTGCTTGTGATTTTTCTGTTTTATACTATTACATCTTGAAACACATTGATTTCTTGGATATTAAACCAGTTCTACATTCTTGGAATAAACTCTATGAAGTCACACATATTACTCTTTTTATGTATTCTTGAGATTGGTTTGCTAACATTTTATTGAGGATATATGTCATGAGGGTATTAGCGTGTGTGTGTGTGTGTGTGTGTGTGTGTGTGTGTGTGTGTGTGTGTGTGTGAGGGTTTTGACACAGGATCTCACTATGCAGTTCGGGATGGCCCTGAACACCCCACATAAGCACAGGCTTGCTTCGAACTCATAGAGATCCTATTTCCTCAGCTTCCTGAGTGCTGGGGGTTTTGCTTTCTTTAATGACTGTTTTTCTTGTCAGGTTACTGCTGATATCATAAAATGATGAAGGAAGTGTTTGAAACTGTTAGTGGAAGACTGATGTTATTTTCCCCTGCAGTATATACTCCCCATGTTCCCTGCAGTAAAAAGCCTTCAGGAGAAGACAGTGACACAGGAGGTAGGAGATCACAAAGGTGACTGGAGAATTAGGCAGGACCTGTCACAAGACCTCAAGGTGGTACCAGATAATTTTCAGGACCTTTTTTATTTTTTGTTTTGAAAAGAATAACCTTAAATGAGAAAACAAATCGGGCCATTCAAAATAAAAGGATGGACATAGTACATGACTTAAAGCCAAATGCAGGATGATCTACAATGGTTACCATGATGTCTCTTGTTATCTTCAATAGAATTGCCCATATCATCAGGCACAATAAAATTGAACATAGCAGAACAGAACAAAATGAATAAAAACAAAGCATCGGAGACATCATAGGACTTCAAAAAAGGATAATTTTCAAACCAGAATGGGTATCACAGTAAATCTTATTATCTTCAGAGTAGTTGCCTATACTCTCAGACTTGATATTATCAAACAAAACAGATTCGAATAAAATCAGTCAAGACAAGACAGTGATTGAATAAAACAGATTCAAATAAAATCAGTCAAAACAAGACAGTGAAAGCAATACGGGGCTTCAGATTATGTTAATAGGAAATTAAAAATGGTTACCATAGTATATCCTGCTATCTTTGGAATAGCTGTCTATGTCCTCAAATGTAGTACAAGTATACAGACTGGTACAGAATATAATCAAACTGAACAGAGTGATGAAAACAATATGGGTTTCAAATCATGATACAAGATTACCAATGTCTTCTGCTTTCCCTTTTTAGACAATTCCTTCCCTTTCACTTTCACAGGATGCATTGTACATTTTGTATCCCACTAGTTCCTTTAGTTTTTAGATTAGAGAGGCAACCTGCTGTTTACCTAAGTGGTTCTGAGCCTTTTTACACCTGAACTTGAACTCAAGTTGTATCCATTTACCTACAAGAGCTTCAAGGTTTTCTTTCCTTATACCTGAGTAGTTCTCCATTGTATAAGAGTGTTATGTCTTTCCAACCATCTGCAGCTGCTGCGTGAGCTACCTCCACTTTTTTCTGGCTCCCTGTTACCTAGAGCATTATTTTTTCATCTTTCACTTTCAGTGCATAAATCCTCTTTCAGGTTAATTATATTTCTTATATAGAGAATCTTGATGGGCCCTATCTCTTGATCTACTCTACCTGTGTGTCTTTTTATTAGTGTATTGAGGTCATCTACATTAGTGTTTATAACTTGCCTTCTCTGCCACGCTATTTTTCTGCCGTTGATTGTCTGCTTTTCTCCTTCATTCCACTGTCTTCCCCATTTAGTGAGACCTCTCTGCCACTGTTCCTGAAACCATGGTCGGTCTCTCTCTTTCCTTCTTCACTATTTTCTTGTAGGATTAGATTGGTGGTCATGAACTCCACCAGTTCCTCTTTGTCATGAAAACATCTTGTTTCTCCATTAATTTTGAGAGACAGTTTTGCAAGGTACATCAATCTGGGTTGGAATTTTTCTTTCAGGTTGGAAAATTTTCTTTCAGGGTTGAAGTATTTTTTTCAGGGTTGGGAATATTTTCTTTCAGGGCTTGGAATACTTTGCTCCAAGCTCTTCTTGATTTGATGGTTTGTGTCGAGAAGTCTGTCATGATTTTGATGGGTTTTCTTTTATAGGTGATCTGTTCCTTTTCTCTGACAGCTTTTAATATTCTGTTCTTGTGATGAATTTCTGGGATCTTGATTATTATATGTCTGGGTGTAGATATGTTTTAGTTGTAGCTGGTTAGAGTTCTGTATGCCTCATTTAACTGGACATCATTTCCTTTTCCTATGCTTGGGAAGTTTTCTTTAATTATTTCTGTAAATAGCCTTTGTATTTCATTTGTGTTTACTCCTGCTTCTTCACTCACATTTTTATTCTTTAATTTTTTTTTATTTTAAAGAGGGTAAAATTAAACGTAACAAAACAGATCATAAGAAGACAATTTAAGAAACACAGATTTCAAAGCAAGACCACTGGAGATCTTCACTGTCTGTCATATTGTCTCTTCTTTTCTTCCAAATGGTTGTCCATGTCTTTACACACAGTGAATGAATACTGAACAATATAGTACTAAACTGATCAGAACAGGATGATGATGAGGGCATTTTAGGTCTTCAAGACCAGACAATAGGTGAGTCAATAATGGCTGCCATAATATCTCTCATTCTCTTTGAAATAGCTGCCCATATCTTTATGCATGTTGAAATTAAACAAAAGAAAATAGACTAATATCACTCTGAACAAAGAATAATAATATTGCTAGATTTTATATCATAACGCTACAGAATTAGCGCTGGGTATCTTAGTGTTTCTTCTTCAGAGTATCTGTTCATTACATGGTGCATTATATAATCTCATATATATAATATATAATCTCGTATATATATTCTCGTAAACTGTTTAGAAGTTCTACATATGTGTGAATCTCTACATGTATATGTATCCTTTCCGTATTATAGGGAAAAACAGATCAAAATAAGACAACAAAACAAATTCCTAGAAAATCATGAAACAAAAAAGACATATAATACCACGATACTAGGTGATCTATAGTAATTACTATGCTATCTATTGTTATTTTCAATAGAATTGTCTATAACATCAGGCATAATATAATTGAACATAGCACTACATAGCAATATTAATAAAAACACAACATTGGAGATACTGTATGACTTCAAAAGCAGTTAATAATCAAACTGGATCTTATTGCATCTTGTCTTGCATCTTGTACTGTATCTTATTGCATCTTGTCATCTTCAGAGTAGTTGCCTCTACTGTTAGACTTGATACTATCAAGCATACCAAATTTGAATAAAATCAGTCAAGACAAAACAGTGATCTAACAAACCAGATTCAGATATGATCAGTCATAGTAAGACAATGTAAGTAACACAGGACTTCAGTTTAAGTTAATCAGAAATTAAGGATAGTTACTGTAGTATATCTTGCTATTTTTGGGATAACTGTCTGTGTCCTCAAATCTAGTATGAGTAGACAGACTAGAACAGAGTAAAATCAAACTAAATACAGAAATAAGACTAATGTGGCTTTTAAATCCTGATACACTATTAACAATGTCCTTTGCCTTCTATTTTTTAGACAGTTCCTCCCTTTTCCCTTTCTCAGGGTGCTTTGTACATTTTGGGTTCCACTAATTCCTTTAGTTTTTAGATTAGGGGGCAACCTATTATCTACCTAAGTGGTGCTAACCTTTTTTTACCCCTGAGATTGATCTTGAGCTGTATTTCTTTACCTACTAAAGCCTCAAGGTTTTCTTTCTCATAGCTGAGTAGTCTCCACTGCACAAAAGTGTCATGACTTTCCAACCTATCACAGCTGCTGGATGGGCTGTCCCTATTTCTCTCTGGTTCCCTGTCTCATAAAGCACTGTTTTCTCATCTTTGACTTTCAGTTTATTAACCCTCTTTCAGGTTGAGTATATTTCCTATTGAGCATATCTCTATGGACCCTATCTCCTGATCTACTCTGCCTGTGTTTCTTTTGTTAGTGTATCAAAGCCTTCTATATTAGTGATTATAGCCAACCTTCTCTGCCTCATCTCTGCTGTGCTGTTTTTCTGCTGTTGATTGTCTACTTTTCTCCTTCATTCCATTGTCTGCCCCATTCATTGAGGCCTCTTTGCCACTGTTGCTGGAATCCTGTTTTTTTTTTTCTCTCTCTCTTTCTAGAATGTGCTTCAGTATTTTTTGTAGGGTTGGATTGGTGGTCACAAACTCTCACAGTTCCTCTTTGTCATGGAAACTTCTTGTTTCTCCATTAATTTTGACATATAGTTTCGCAAAGTACATCAACCTGAGTTGGAGGTTATTTTCTTTCAGGGCTTGGAATACTTTGCTCCAAGCTCTTCTTGATTTGATGGTTTGTGTCAAGAAGTCTGTCATGATTTTGATGGGTTTCCCTTTATAAGTGATCTGTTTCTTTTCGCTGATGGCTTTTAATATTCTGTTCTTGTGATGAATTTCTGAGATCTTGATTATTATATGTCTGGGTGTAGATCTGTTTTGGTTGTAGCTGGCTGGTGTTTTGTATGCCTCATTTACCTGGACATCATTTCCTTTTCCTATGCTTGGGAAGTTTTCTTTAATTATTTCTGTAAGTAGCCTTTGTAATTCATTTGTGTTTACTCCTGCTTCTTCGCTCACGTTTTTTATTCTTAAGTTATAGATCCTCTTGTCGTCTTTTAGCCTTTGTATTGTTACTCCTTGATTCCTTGTTATTTTTAAGAGATCTTTTCTTTCATGATCATACATTGCAAATCTATCTTAAAGTTTTGAAAGTCTAACTTTAGTTTCTGTCAAGGAATTTTTTCAGCTTTCAATGGAGTTTTTAATTTCCTGGTAATCTCTTTGGATCTGTTTCATGTATTCTAGGTTTTGTTTATATTCTTCATCAAAGGTTTCTCTTCTTTTTCTGGGTTCCTCCATTCTTCCATCTGTGTCTTCTTGAGAAGGGCTTAGCATTTCTTTTGTGCATCTTTTTATATCTTGCCTCACTTGAATTAGAATTTCAATTTTAAGTTCATCTATAAGGTCATGAAGGTATTTCTTTATTTCTGCTGATGCTGTATCTGATATTGCATGTTTGCTGCCCTCTGTCTCTTCTGTATTTACCTCTCCTGGACTTATTTTCCCTGGGTCAGTGGCTGGAGGATTTTTTTTGTTTCTTTCTCTTGTCATGTTTCTGGTTTCTTTCAGACAGATATATGGTGGAGATCTCAGGTGCTTTCTGTATTGCCTATGGTTTTTCTGAAGCGTGCTGGCTGGGAGCTTGCTGCCTTCTTCAGTTTATTATTGATCTGAGGTGCACACAGGTATGATGGGGATTGGCCCCTCTCTTCTGAGCCAGTCAACTGGCGAGTGTCCTCTGCACATTAGTCTGTGGTGTGTGGACGTCACAGGTTTGGGACAGTTTCATACCTGGCTATTGGGTCCCGACCAGGGGCATGACCCAGCCCAAGCAGATCCCACCAGCCCTCTTTGGGCCAGGGTTGGCTGGCTGACACCACTGTGGTTCCGGGTTCAGGCCCATCCCACCCAACTCTAATATGTCGTCCAGCTGGTCACCCCCTCCATAGGACCCAATTCCTAGCTCTCATCATAGATTAATGCAGCTCTCCACATTGGTTCCACTCTCGGTTGTGCTGCATCCTCCCACGAAGGGCCCTGAACTTACCAACTCCCATTTTTGGTGGCCCCTACTTCAGTACCACTGTGAATTGTCCATCTCTAAGGTGCACCCAGCATAGTGTGGCACTGGCCACAGAGAGAGCGTTTGGTTCCAGTCTTTTGTCCACATTATTCCTTTCTTTCTTTTTGTTTTCCCTCAGTTTCTTCATGGGTCATGAGAATCCCTCTCCTTTCGTTTGGTCTTCTCCATGGTGTTAAATTCTAGCATCTGAGTTGTTTTTCTCAGAGAGGCTCTCTACCCTGTTACCTGTCAAGCCACCATCTTCCTTCACATTTTTTATTCTTAAGTTATAGATCCTCTTGTCATCTTCTAGTCTTTGTATTGGTACTTCCTGTTTCCTTGTTATTTTTAAGAGATCTTTACTTTCACAATCACATGTTGCAAATCTGTCTTCAAGGTTTGATAGTCTGTCTTTAATTTCTTTCAAGCAGTTTTGCCAGCTTTCAATGGAGTTTTTAATTTCCCTGTAATCCCTTTGAATTTGTTTCATGTATTCTAGACTTTTAAAATATTCTTCATTGAAGTTTTCCCTCCTTTTTCTGTGCTCCTCCATTCTTCCATCTGTGTCTTCTTGAAAGGTGCTTAGCATTTCTTTTATTATTTTTCTTATATCTTCCTTTACTTGTATTAGTATTTCTGTTTTGAGTTCTTTTATAATACCATGAAGATATTTCTTTATGTCAGATGCTGCTTTTTCAGAAACAGCAGGTGTGCTGCCCCTGCTCTTTTTTGTGCTAACCTCTCCTGGGTCAGTACTGTTTGTGTTGGGGGCTAGAGACTTTCTTTTGTTTCTTCCTCTTGTCATGTTTCTGGTTTCTTCCAGACAAGTGGATATTGGGCGTCCTTGGTCCTTCCTGTATTGGTTATGATTACTCTGAGGCATGCTGGCTAGGGATTGTTGTCCTCCCCAGTCTGCTCATGACCACTGAAGTACAAGCAGGGATGGGGCAGGATGGCCTCTCCCTTCTGAGCTGGTCAACCAGTGGGTGTCTTCACCACGTTAGTGTGTGCTGTTTGGATGAGGCTGGTTAGGGATAACTTCAGGGAAACCTCATCCTTGGCTATTGGATCATGCACAGGGGCAGGATTCAGTCCAACCAACTCTCACCAATCTGCTCTTTGCTAGGAGTGGCTGACTAAAGCTGTTGCAGACTGGTTTTGGGCTTATCCTGCTTGACTCCAAAATGTTGCCCAGTCAATTGCCCACTCCTGTGGGAGGACTGAGTTCCCTGCACTCTGAGCCAGTGCTGTTCTCTGCTCTGCCTTTCCCCTCCTCAACCATGTCCTCCCACCAAGGCCCTCAGGCTCACTAGCCCCCAACTTCACCGTGACTATGTGTCTTTGGAATACAGCGATGTTTTGTTCACAGTGGGACTGGCTCTGGTGAGAGTGCATCTGGCTACAGCTTTCTGTCCTGTCCATGTCTTTCTTTCTTTCTTTCTTTCTTTCTTTCTTTCTTTCTTTCTTTCTTTCTTTCTTTCTTCTTTCTTCTCTCTCTCTCTCTCTCTCTCTCTCTCTCTCTCTCTCTCTCTCTCTCTCTCTCTTTTTCCTTTTTTTTTTTCCTTTTAGTTTCTTCTCGGGTCAAGAGGACTCATCTCCTTCTGTCTGGTTTTCTCCAAGATGGTAATTTCCAGCATCTGGCTTTTTAGTTTGCTACTTATTGATCTGCCATTTTCCCAGCTTTCTCTAAAGACCTTTTATGTAGAACTTCCCATGAGCTCCTAAGAGATGTGGATGGCATAAAAAAGACTGGACTTTATGAGAATCTCATCATGAATTCTCACAGTACCCCATTCTAGGTCTCCCAAACCTGAAATATACTTTTATCTTTGTTCTTTTTAATCTTTTTTTCTTTGTTTGAGCTCAAGAGCTAGTTCTTCCCTTATCCCTTCTTCCCTCATTTGCATATAAACTTTTCGCCCCATTTTTGGCATTTTTCATGAATTTTCTTGTTTGAGATAGGAATACTTTTTTAGAGGAACTATCTTACAACAATAGGGTAGAATAAGACCTCTGCCTCACTACCAAAGCTGTAATCTCATTCCACCATCTGGTGGCAGATCCACATGCAGGTCACAAATTGGTTTTCAAGTCTTAGACCTCAAAGATACTTTCATGCCTATTACCCTCCACTCAGATTCCCACTCAGAGCACAAAAATGATGGCTATCTTTAGAGCTCTGCAGGAGAACTACCCAAGTATGTTGTTTTTCTACTGAAATAGGATTTTTCCCTTAGAGGACTTTTTCATTCAAAGTCTTTGCAAATGGTCAAGATACTCCTCTAAGAAAGCATCTACTAGTTTGGACTATTCTAGCCCTTTCAGAGTTACTGCCTAAATAAGTTAGAGGTTCGAAAAGGCTTTAGGAATAAAGCATCATCTCCATTCTGCATAGAGACCTCAGTTCTCCATGAAAGGTCAAGAGAAACAACCAGATACTGGAGTGAACCCTCCGGATACTAGAGTGAACCCTGGAAAAATGTTGCCAAGAGACCACTGAGTCTTGGCTCCAAATAGCTCTCATGTAGATTCATAACAGCCTTCAAACTGCGCTAAATATGAGTCCATTTGAGATTTTACATTGGAAGCCTTTTCTATCTTAAAACTCTGAAACAAGGGCCTTCTTCAGACCAATTAAAACTGAAATGAGAGAGCCCCTTTTCAGTGATCTTACCCCATGTGCTATAGTAAAGACAGCAGAGATAGTGAGCTGGAGTCACCTCTAGGACAAAGCCAGCTTCACCTGAACTATCTGAGGAAAAAGACCATCCAAAAGAAGAAAGCTGCTCTTGTGAACCTGTGGAAGATCTGAGGAGCCTCTTCAAAAAGCAAAACTTCAGTTGTACGTCTAGTACGTATAAGAAGAATCACTATAAGTAGAGGTTCTGGTAGTCTAATATACTTTTTTGCCTCCACTAGACTTTTCTAACAAATTCACCAAGCTCTGTCCCCTTCAACACTCAGCTCAACAGTTCTCAACAGCAGGCACTAACTTTTCTCTCATTGTCTTCTGACAGGTTTTCCTCAGCCCAGAGAGTGAGCCACAGCATCCTAAGGCAGAGAGCACATAATCATCATAGGTAGGGCCTATAACCCCTTTTGGCCAGAAGTAGTTGCATAAAGATAGAGAATGCCATGCCCTTGGCAATCCATAAAGAGTTCTGGAGATTTATGTCTTTTGAGAGAGAAATGAGGCAGGAGATTAGGGTGTGGCAAACCTGCTGTGCCAGTGGGCATGACCTGTGAGTCACAGCCAGGACACATGCACAGAATGGCTTCAAGCTCCAAACCTGATGCCAATCAGAGAATGGAAACAATTGCTCTGGCACAAGATTAAGCAGGTTTTTGATAGGACAGCCTAGATCTGAAAGTAGAGATATGAGACAGTTGCCATGGGCTTGTGGCCATTGTCTTGTCTCTCAGTGGGTCTTTCTGTATGCAGGACATATTTTATGCTTATTCTGAAGAGCATTTATTTTCAGGGCACTTCTCTCTTATTTTTTTTCATAAGTGTAAAACTTATTTTTTTGTTCAGGATAACTTAGGAGCTTAGGAAAGACCCATAGGAGGAGTCCACAGCAGCCCAGAACTTGAGGTGCTTTTAAAAGTCATCTTCAGAAGGCTCCTTCCTATGGGCAGCCAGCATGGGCAGAGAGAATCAGAAGGTCCACCTCTGCCTGCTGGTTGCTGCCACCAAGAGCAGGGACACACAACCAGGTAAGCCCTGTGTACCTATAGGCCACCATTGTAGGCTTTTGCTTCCTTTGGGCAGCCATCACCCACCAGGAGAATCAGATAAGCACAGTCCTGTGTGCCTGCCACCATGGTCGGAATCCCAATGTAGATACACAGGCTGAGAGAAGCAGCCCCACCTCCATGCACCCCGGTCATTGGGGAAGTCCCTGTGTAGCTGCACAGGTCTGGAGAAGCCCGTCCCATGTCCAGCTACCTCCCTGTAAATCTGGAGTTAGAAGAACTCAGGTTCTTGTCCCATTCCCCTACATTGGATAAGGGAAGCCAACATGGGGAGTGCCTGGGGCCCCACAACCAGCTTGGGAGGAACCCAGGAGAATATCAAGACCAAGGAGCAAAAGATGATCTCAGACCTCCAGCCCACACAGAACAAAGCTGGGAAATACAGTCATGGAATAAAATGGAAGTCACATATTTGAAATCTCTGAGAGGATAGCAACTGAGGTAAAGAAACAATTTAATGAAATTGTAGAAGTAATCAAATCAGAAATCATGTCTCAGGTAAAAGAAGAAATCACAAACATAATGAAAGAATTGCTCAGCATATTAAAGAAGACACAGATAAAAAATAGGAATGTAAAAAAAAGATGGAAACCTTGTATGAACAATATAGAAAGGAATTACAATGCATGAAACAGATTCCAAAAGATATCCAGGAAACTGAAAAGTCAATTGGAAGCTGGCAAAACCACTTGAAAGAGACTGAAGACAGACTTTTAAACCTTGAAGACATGATTGAGCTAGTGATTGTGAAGGGAAAGATTTCTTAAAAATAACAAGGAAGCAGGAAATAACAATTCACCGACTGCCAGACAACACCAAGAAACATAATCTAAGAGTGATAGGTATCAGCGAATAAGCAGGGTCAACACAAATGAAATAAAAAGGCTAGAGAAGTAATAGCAGAAAACTTCCCAAACATGGGAAAAGGTTCTGGCATTCAGATAAGCGAGGCATACAGAACTCCAACTAGCCATAACCAAAGTAAATCTACACCCAGACATATAATAATCAAGATCCCAGGAATTCAGCACAAGAATAGAATATTAAAGGCTGTTAGAGAAAAGAAACAGATCACCAAAGGAAAACCCATCAGAATCATGGTAGACTTGTCAACACAAATGATCAAGTCCAGAAGTGCTTGGACTGAAGTATTTCAAATCCTGGAAGAAAACAACTTCCAACTCAGATTGATGTACCCTGCTAAACTATCTTTTGAAATTGATAGCAAAATATGATATTTTCATGATTAAGAAAAACTGAAGGAATTCATGACCACCAAACCAACCCTACAGAGAGTGCTAAAGAATATTCTAGAGAGAGATAAAGATGAGCATGTTTTCAGGAACAGCAGCGAGGAGGAGGAAAAGTGAAGGGCCAATAGTAGAATAGCATGTTATGCTCAGTTCAGCAATAAAAAGAAACACAAGGAGAATGGGTCAAGAGACAAGATCCATCAGTATACTGTAGACAAGAAACACATTTAACTGGAATGGAATTCATAAACTGAAAATCAAAGGAGAGAAAACAGTTGTTCCACATGACAGGAGACCAGAAAAAAGCAAGGTAAGTTGCCCATCAACTGCAGAATGGATAAGAAAGGTATGGTATTTTCATACTGTGGAAAGCTACCCAGTGATAAAGTAAAATAATTTCGAGGCTCCTGTAGGTAAGTGGATGCAACTGGAGACCATGTTCATGGGGAAACAGTTTGAACTCATATGGGTAAACCCTAGCATAAAAAACAGAAGGCGTTAGAGGGATCCAAAAATGCAATAGGTATTATAAAAGTGATGGGGGAGGAAATACCTGGGAGGGGAAGATGGTAATCACTGTTAATTTCTTATTGTCTTGTCTTGAAGTCTTGTAACATTTTCACAATTTTGTCAGGTTTGATTTTGTTCTTTCTTGTTTTGTTAGATTTTACTGTGTCTGATGGGATGGGCAGCTATTTTGAACATAATGGGATGTATTATAGTAATCATAGTTGATTTCCTATGATCTTATTTTGAAGTCCTATAATGCTTTCGTTCATTTATGTAATTGATTTTATTCTGTTTTGTTTTGTTTGATTTTATTATGTGTGGCAGTATAGACAACTGTTTTGAAGAAAATGAGACATTATAGCCACCATTGTTCATTTCCTGTTATCTGGTTTTGAAGTCCTATAACACTTTCATTCTTTTTATTGGTTTTATACTATTTTATTATGTTTGATACTCTTGTGTGTGAAGGTATGGGCAACTATTTCCTAGAAAACAAGACATTATGGCAGCCACTGCTGATTTCCTGTTGTCTTGTTTTGAAGTCTTTGTTGCTTGCATTTTTCTGTTCTGATTTGTTTTGTTTTACTCTCTATAAAAAAATAAAAAATAAAGTCATCTTCATATTCTTTACTGTCTTAAATCACTAGATTGATTTTCATTCATTTTCTGTTTGTTAAAGAATGTATGTAACAGAACGTAAAGAATGTATGTAACAGTCTCTGTATAACAGAGACATGTGCATATCTAATATCTACATCGATAGCAGTACAACTCATAATAGTTAAATCTTGAAAGTGGCCTATATACTCATTAACGGATGAACGGATAAAGCAAACATGATGTTTATGCACACTGGAGCACTACTCTGCCATAATGAAGTATAAACTTGGGTCGCTTAGAGGAAAACAGATGCATCATGAGAGCAAAATCGTAAGTGAAATAAATCAGACACACAAGCTTCTATATCTCCCAGTTTCTCTTATGTGAGGAACCCAAAATATAAACAAAGCAGCAATGGAAGAAAATATAATGGATCATAGAGAGAGCGTTCTCAAAGGGGAAGAGGATCATGAGATGGCAGGAGTTGGGGAGGGGAGGGATAGGGATAAGAAAGGAATTAGGATGCGTTATGGACACAAAAATGTAATCATTGTGTGCTGCAAACATGTATAAAAAAAGCAGGAAAGGGCTCAGGTGGTAAGAGAGAGGCAAGGGAAGAAGAAATTAAGATGTGTGGTGCAGATGTACCACTCTTACACGGAATGTAAACAGTACGCCCCCCCCCCCACAGGCACTCATAACAGAAATTAAGGAAGGGCAGGCTGTGAGTGCAGTGGCAGGGTTCACAGAGTGGGGAGCTCTCCTTCCCTCCTCCTCCCACGCTCTCACCAGGAGGGGAAGGACCCAGTGCTGCCATGACAGTGGAGGTCTCTGCATCTTCCATCTGGGCCTCCTCACCTTCTCATGCAGGTGCACATCAAGACATTTGATTTTGTTACATCTTTTGAAAGCTACAGCTCCTGGCTTTATTGGGTTACTCCACTCTTTCCTTGTTCTTGTTCTCATCTTCATTTTTTTCTTCTTTTATGTATTGTGTGGGTTTCAGTTGCTCTTTCTAGCTTCTCTTTTTTATTTTAAAGAGAAAAAGGGAAAAACAGGTAAATCAAGAGGCAAGCAAACCTAAAAAAGAACAAAAGCAAAAAACCAATAGCAACAATAAACAACAGCAGCTAAATATGTTTTCAAAACAAGACGATAGGAATTTAACAATGGGTGTGATACTGCACGTCATTATCTTCAAAACAGTTGCTCAGATTACCAGACACAGGACTAAAATAAAACAGTAAAACAGAACAAAACTGGATTTCAAAACCAAGACGGCAGAAAATCCCCCACAGCTGCCACAGTGCACACTGCATCCTCCAGGTGGCGCCCTCTCTCTGGTCTCTTCATGTGGAAGCTTAGATGGTGCTTTCAGACCCTCTTTCCTCCTAGGCTTGGCTTCACCTGCTCTGTACCAGTCCCTTTTTGTCTTTTTCTTTGCTGTCCTACGTGTTCTGTCTGCTCCTTGGAGAGCACTAAAGCCACCTCTCCTGTGCCCTATCATTTCAGGAGTGTTTGGGACCACCACTTTTTTGAGTCACTTAAAACCAATGAAATCTGGATTTTTAGAGAATTTTACTAACCTGCCAGTTGACTTTATGTAAGAGGTTTGAGCAGTTGGCAGGATGTCCTAGGGGTGGAGCTCTGGGGTTTCCTATCTTCATTTTCTCTCTTGAGATGAATTGCTGCTGCCGTCTCTC
Organism: Cavia porcellus; assembly: GCF_034190915.1. NCBI lineage: Eukaryota > Metazoa > Chordata > Mammalia > Rodentia > Caviidae > Cavia > Cavia porcellus. The sequence continues at coordinate 34,923,626 of NW_026947511.1, read as the reverse complement.
ATGGGCCCTTCCCTCCCCTCCCCTCCCCTCCCCTCCCCTCCCCCTCCCCTCCCTTGCTCTCCCCTCCCCTCCCCTCCCCCCTCCCCTCCCCTCCCCCCTCCCCTCCCCTCCCCTCCCTTGCTCTCCCCTCCCCTCCCCTCTTCTCCCTTCCCCTCCCTTTCCTTCCCTTCCCTTCCCTTCCCTTCCCTTTCCAGCTTGTGAACTGGCATATACTCTTCTGCCCACATTTTCTGGTGAGAAGAAAGTCCAACTCTTTCTTCAGATTCAGCAAGTTTGTCCGAGAAACTGGCCTCTGGGTTTGGTTGTGGTCCAGCAGAGATGACGAAGTGGAAGGACGTTGAAATGAGGATAAAGGGCATTTAAAATGACATCAGTAATCCAATTTGGAGAAACAGGAGTAGTAAATTACTTTTTATTGCACTTCCTCTTGATTCCATTTTAAAGCAAGTGGCCTTTAAAGGCAAATGCTTTTGTTACAGAGGGCATTTGATTCGCGTGCCTTCCTGACAGGGACACAGGCTTAGCTCCGTCATCCTGCAGAATTTCCCCAAGTCAAACTCCCTTTAAATGTGGATCTTGGAGAAAGATGGAGAATCCGACAGTCTACAGACAACAGAAACTTCTTTCTTACCTTTGCTCTCCATAGTTCCAATTCATAAGTCTGTGGAGAAACATCTAGACTTTTATTTCTAGTTGAGATATGGAAGTTGCAAAAGTCCATTGCTCTCACCGTCAAAGGTGAACAGGTTGGATAAGCTACCGAATCAGTACTGGCCAAAGCTTATCAGAACTGCAGATGCAGAGAAGTCCAACTCACTGCCTGAGTGTTGCTGAAGAGCCCCTTGCCTGCAGGGTGACCTGAGGCTGCTTTGATCATAGCGATCTGGTGGGACTAAGAGCAAACCCACTATCACGGTGGAAGTCGGCAGATGCGGTGAGCAGGCGGCTTAACTTTAAACAGTGTGCATGAGCCCCATGGTGAATTAAAATCCCCAGTGACCCAAATGCATAATGACATTCATGTGTCAATCCTCATCTGCAAAACCTGTGTCAATTTCATGGCCTTGTCTTGGTGAGGACAAGGGATCAGGACAAGGGATCAGTTAGGTTTGCCTGGGCATGCTCATCAATAATACCTTCCAGCACAGCCCTCCTGAGTCCACAGCACCCGCAAGGACTAGGAAGGGGGACGGAGGGAGAGCCTTCAAGGGAAAGCTGCTCCCTGTTCTTTATAAAGGGGACATCATCAAGAGGAGATGGTTGTAAGACATGGTAAGAGTACATAAGAGTTTACAGTAATCATGATTCCCATTATATAGCTCTGAAGCCTTATAATGTCTGCATTCATTAGTTTGAATGGTTTTATCCTAGTTTATTTGATTTTTTTATCTGTGATAGTATAAACAGCCATTTTAAAGAAAACAAGACATTAGAATTGCCAGTGCTGATTTAGTATCATCTTACTGTGAAGTCCTACTATGCTTTTGTTTTTCTGTTTCCTTTGGTTCTATTCTATCTTATTAGATATTATTATGTGTGATAGTATAAACAAATTTTCTATGGAAAATAAGAAAATATAGTAGCCATTGTTCGTTCTCTGCTGTTTGGTTCTGAAAACCCTGTAATGCTTTCACTCTTGAATGGTTTTATACTGTTTTGTTATGTTTGATACTATCATATAGGAAGCTATGCTCAATTATTTCAAAGAAAGAGACATTATGGTAGTTACTGTTAATTATGGGTTGTCTTGTGGTAAAATGCTGTGTTACTTGCATTATTCTGATCTGATCTGCTTTGTTATGTCCTCTTTTGTCTTAATCTCTTTAAAATAAAAAAAATTAAAAAAAGAGAGAAGATGGTTTGTAAAATAGCAGATGTGACACTTAATGGGGTGGGGGGCACAGACATTAGAATAGAACCAAGAATTGCTTAGGTGTTAGAATCAGAAGAATCTTTTTTAAAACATGTGACTCTTGTTTAAGTGTTCACTGGGAAAGATGAGCAGAATCCGTGAACAGATTGGAAATTTCATTAGAGAATCTGAAATGCTATAGAAGAATAAACATGAAAATTCCAGTGCTAAAATAACTTTTTTTTTTGAGATGAGGTCTTGCTATGTAGTACAAGTTTGCCTCAAACTCATGATGTAACCCAGACTGGCCTTGAACTTGTGAAGATCCTCCTAATTCAGCCTCCCAAGTGCTGGAATTACACGCATGCACTACCAGACTGGCTATAAAAACTAATTTGAAGGGCTTGACTGAAGACTGGAGAAGCAGAAGAAAAACATTCAGTGAATTTGAAGACAGGTTAATAAAATACATCCAAATTAATGTATAAAGTCTAACATTAAACTTGAGCTAAATTGAAAAGTTAAAAACAGATCAGGGGGTCGGAAGAACATGGCAGATAGATAGCAGCAGCCTCTGAGGCTCTCGGAGAAACCACACTTGAAATCTAGGAATGGTGCTGGACAGGAAGTCCCAGGCAAGGGGGGATATTCTTTGCTGACCCAGGAACAAACTAAATTAAGAGAAACCATCTGGAAATGCAATGCTGGTGAGACAGCAGGCACAGATAAGGTATCAGCACGGAAGCTGGACCCATGCCACTGGAAACTGCGATTTGAATTACCTGCAGCCGTTGTTGCATCCCGGTTGGCACTGCAGGGAGAGAGGCGTGAAAGCTCGGAGAGTGGGAAGCGTTGAAAGGAGTTGGGAGCAGGACTGGCCGGGTGCCCTGCATCGACCTGCGGTGAGTGAGTGAATTGGACCCTTACATAGGGAAGGAGGCTTCAGCGGAGGACATACTCGGATCAGGCAGACTTCCCAGAACGAGAAGCTGCAGTGACTTCAGTCATATATCCCCCTCTCCAGCGGGATTGGTGGGGAGTGCCTGGCCTGTGAGATACCACTGGCTGAGACCCAATAGGCTGGCCCAACTCAGGTCCCAGCACCTGAAGGTGCACCCTAGAGGTGCAGCATTGGTGTAGGTTGACCTGGAGGGGCGGGCCCAGCATAGGCTGCCCAGGTCTGTGTCTCCCTAGTACACTGCAGTGGGTGGGAACACCTAGCCAGTGCAATTCAAACAGACTGTGGCCAACAGGGAAGGAAGCTGGGCCTCCTATATACGCTTATATATAAGGAACAAAGAATATGGGAAAAGGGAGCAACAAGAAAGGGTCCTCAGCCCCCAATCCTGAGAAACACGCAATAGCAGACACGGCACCAATAGATATAAAGCGCTATCTCCAGAGCCTCATAGACGAGTTCAGGAATGAAGTTATTAATGACCTGAAGCAAGACATAGGCAGAATAGTTAGAGAAATGCTAAGCACTGCCTAAGAAAAAACAGATGGTGGAATGGAGGAACAGAAAAAAAGGGGAGAATTGTTTGATGGAGAAAATAGAGAAAACATAGAATACATGAAGCAGGTTGAAAGAGATTACCAGGAAACTAAAAATTCTATCGAAAACTGGCATAACAGCTTGAAAGAAACTAAGGACAGATGATCTGAACCGAAGGGCAGATTTGTAATATGGGAGCATAAAATGAAAAACTTCTTAAAAATAACAAAAAACAAACAGCAACAGTACAAAAACTAGAAGATGATAAGAGGATCTATAACTTAAAAATTAAGAACATAAGAGAAGAAGTGGGACACAAACAAATGGACTACAAAATCTATTCACAGAAATAATCCAAGAGAATTTCCCTAATTTGGCAAATGGTAAAGATACTCAGATGTATGAGGCATACAGGACCCCAGCCACCTACAACCCAAACAGAGCTACACCCAGGCATATAATAATCAAAATTCCAGAAATCCAATATAAGAACAGAATATTAAAAGCCATCAGAGACAAGAAACAGATCACTTACAAGGGAACACCTTGTAATCAGAATTACAGCAGACTTCTCGGCACAAACCATCAAATCATGAAGAGCATGGGGCGAAATAATTCAAGCTTTGAAAGATAATAACCTCCAGCCAAGACTGATATATCCTGCACAACTGTCCCTAGAAATTGATGGAAAAACAAGGTGCTTCCAGGATAAAGAGGAACTAGGGGAATTTGCAACCACTAATTCAACTCTACAGAGAATATTGCAGGATAGTCTAAAAAAAGAAAATACCAAGATTCCAGAAATAGTGGCAGAGAGGCCACAATGAATGGAGCAGAAAACGAAATGAAGAATGACAAACTGACAACAAATGACAGAAAAAGAGCTCAAAAGAAATAAGGCAGAGAAGATCGGAAAGTAGGAACAGCAATTTTGGAGAAAACGAGACATCATAATAGCTAGTGCTGATTTAGTATCATCTTGTTTTGAAGTCCCATCAAACATGTATTTTTCAGTCTCCATTGATCTTAAAAGGTTGTATCTTATTGTATTTTATTATATATGATAATATAAGCAAAAACTTTCATAGACAAGGAGTTTATATAGAAACCATTGTTCATTTTCTGTCAATTGGTTCTAAATACCCTGTAATAATGTCATTCTCTTGAATGGTTTTATAGTGTCATGATATATTTGGTGCTACAGTATAAGAAGTTATACTCAAAAGATTTCAAGGAAAGAGACACTATGGTAACTATTTTTATGTCAGGATATCTTGTGGTGAAACACTGGTTTGCTTAAATGGTTATGATTTGACCTGTGCTGTTCTGTTGTTATGCCCTCTTTTATCTCACCCCCCCCCTTTTAAAATTATTTACTTTTTTCTTTTTATTTTTTTAATTAAGGGAAAAATAAATAAAAAATAGCAGGATACATTATAGTAACCTACTTTGATTTCCTATTAACTTGATTTGAAATCCTGTATTACCCTCACCATCTTGTTTTGACTGATTTTTCTCTATTCTGCTTTGCTTGATTGTACCAAGATTGAAAGTATAGACAAAACTGTGAAGACAATAAGAATCATTATGACACCCATTCCGATTGACTATTATTTTCTTTTATAATCCTGTAATGTCTCCAATGCTTTGGGTTCATTCTTCACTTTTTAGTTCAATTTTATTATAACTGCCAATTCTTCTTGAAATAGCAAGAGGCAATATGGTAACCATTGTTGATCACCTTATATTTTGTTTTTACATTATCTATTATGTCCATCCTTTTGATTTGACTGACTCTGTTCTGATATGTCGCATTTGGTTTTACTCTCTTCAAAAAAAGTAATAAGAACTGTGGGAGTAATAAAACCCAAAATGTGTAATTGTCATTCTACAAAAAAAGAAAAGAAAGTGCTCTAAAGGTTATAACTGCATATATGCTTAAGTCTATAAGATAGATAACCATATTACCGAGTGTTTGTTGGATCATTGAACAAAACTGTTTGCACTCTCACTGTTTGAAAGTCCATTTTATGTGCTTCAATTTTGTAACTTGAACAACTATTTCTAAGATGAGAATATGTAATCTATTAACTAGTGATTTCTTACTGTTTATTTTTTAAATTTTATTTTATTACTTGTACCCTTTTTTGTTTTTGTTTTTTTCCTTTTTCTTCTTAAATAAAAAAAAAAACAGATCAGGGAACTGGGAAATAAGATTGAACACTACGATATGTATGAAACTGGAGTCCTTAAAAGACAGGAGGGAGAACGGGGGACTAGGAAATATTTGCAAGGATTGTGTCTGAGAATTTGCAAAAATTAGAGAAAAATATCAACACACAGATCTGAGCTGCTCAGGAGAACTCAAGCAGCAGAGATGCAAAGAACAACACACACAGGCACGTCACAGCCTCGGTGCTAAAAACCAAAGCTCCAAGGACCCATTCAGCACTCAGAGAAAAGGGGCACACGCGTAAGGGCGGCACAAGAGGGATGGTAGCTGACTGCTGCTTCAAAGCAGTAAGACCCGGCGACCATGCTGAAAAGAAGGCTGAAAAAATTCAAAACACATGCTTCAAAGATGAAGGGAAAATATATTTACAGGAGAAAACAAAAGCCAAATTCAGCAAACTTGAGTCCAGATGAATTGTGGACTCCTATAGAAAATTCCTGAAGGTAAAGGAAAATGATTCCTGGGAAGCCTGGATCTGTAGAAAAGCAGGGCTCTGAAACAAGCCCATTGTGAGTGTGTGTGTGTGTGCGCGTGTGTGTATGCACACACGCACACACATCATGACATTGTTTCATTTGCTCAGTGCGGGCTTGCATTACCCATATATCTAACACTTTGTTTGAATTAAATGATGAATACTGTAGCAAAACACCCAAGGTGGAGGACTTTATAAAGAAAAGGGATTTGTTTAGCTCATAAGTTGGGAGCTGAAGGTTCAGACAGCGTAGTGTTGGCTCTGGCTCGGGTACCGTTGGCTGAGTGACATGGTGACAGATAGCACTGTGATTGGGGAGGAGGAGAGCCACTGTGAAACAGGAAGCCACAGGGGTCGGTCCTGCTCTCTTTACACTGCCCTCTCTTGAGAACCAGCCAGGGTCCTACAGCACCTGCATTAATTCCTTCTCACCATTTCCATCGCCTCTTGCATGGTCACAAGGTGGGCCAAGATTCTAGCACATGAAGTGTGGGAGACATATTTAGTCCACATCCGAACCACAGCGGTGTTCAAGCACCAAAATTCTAAGGTGTACACAGTTTCCAATCTTCCCTTTGGTTTCTTAAAGTCAAAATTCTCACTTATCGGGGACCTGGCCAAGATCCCCGACTGCCTGTATCAAGGATACAGTGAGAGGATAAAATAAGAAACAGAGACCAAGTTAGCGATACGTGACGAGTGCCTGGGAAGTCAGAGCCTCCAGATGGACCTCTCCTGGGGGACACCGAGACGGTGCTTGTTTATCAGGTGCACACAGTGATGGTGGGGTTAGCAGGAGACTCAAAATTGGCAGAAGACTCAGAGTCCTATGCCTCACCTGGCAAGCAGAATCCTGGGATGACTCAGGAGAGTGGAGATGATCTTATGCTGAGAAGGATCTTGCCCTGGAGTGTTTTTGAACTTAGTAGTCTTAGTTTTAGTCTTGGTGGGAGAGGATGGACCATCCCTAAAGAGTTAATGGGAAATCTTAGATAATCCCAAACCTTCATTTTATCCTTTGGGAAATATGCAAAATTAGCCATTGTGAATTTGTGATCCCCAACATTCACTCATAAATATTTTATAAAATATTAGTGTATTAACTTTGTCACATCCTGACATAAATGTATCAAAATTATTTTCCTATTGTTTGATTTTTACATAGGTCGCAGTTTTTCATCACTGACTACAGTACAATGAGCGTCTTTATATTTATCTGGGCATCTGAATATCTCCCCAGAATTAACTCTGCCCAGCGGAATGCCCAGGACAGAGGGTCTGCCTGGCGCTGCTAATTTGATAGCATTGGGAACTGTGAGGAAGCCAAATTCCTTCACCAGTTCGTCCCCAGCACATGCAGGGCTGTCGCTGGTGAACAGTCACTGCGCGTTAGCGTGCAGGAAGCTCCCCTGCAGGGGATGTGCCAGTCTTTTCTCTTCTCCACCGTCTGGGAAAGCTCCCTGCTCAGCAGCAGATACAGACAGCGCTTCCCTTGCAGGTGGAGTTTCTCAGGTGAGCTCTGTCCCTGGCTAGTGGGATTCACAGCTACACATGTGTGGAAATCAGACATGGGCTGGCTCTGGACCCACAACAAGCACTGTTGTCTCTCCCTTTCTTCAGGGCCTTCTGAGGGAGAGAGTCCACTATGTGCTTCTAAGATGTTGCTAACTGGCTGAAGGTTTTTGCTCAATTCTTACAGAAATCATGACTTGACCCGGTGCAGCCTGGGGCTTTGGATGCCAGCAGCTAACAGCTCTTTCAGTGTTCACGGCCCTCCTTGTTGGAGCAAGCAGCTTCCAGTGGGCCCAGGAACAGTTGTGGCAACCAGAGATGGTGATCCCTGGCAGTTCCTAGTTCCTCTCCACTGCTATCTGGCTGCCAGCTGGCCTCAGTGTTGCCAGCTCTAGCAATGGACTGCTCTTGACCCCCAGCAGCCCTCAGGGTTTCTGGCCTAGCATGCACTACTTAAAATGATCACGAATAGCAGGAATACACTACCCAGGAGAGGCTTTATTAAAATTTGCAGCTGCAGCACTGCGGCCTAAGGGAGAAGCACACACAAACTGGCCTGCCGGAGGCTGCTGATATGGGATACTGGGCAGGGGAGGGCCTCTCAGGGACTTGATTGAGGAGGGACACACAGAGGACCTCAGAGGTGACAGGACTGTCCCTGTCATCAGCTGCTGCAGAGGCAACCATCTCCTATGCTCCCAAGGCCCAGCTAAAGAATAAAAGCAACTTTGGGGAGCACTGAGACTCTCTTCCCTATCTCCGTGGCACATTAGCACCCCTGGGTGGTACCCCCAGAACAGTCTAATATGAACACCTAGTGAGCAACATGGGCACTTGCATTTTCTTTTTAAAAGCCTCATCTAATTCCAATATTTAGTCAGCGTAAGAAACGTTGCTTTAAAGGAAAAGGGGGCTTGTTTGTCCAGCTGGCAGCAGCTGATGAATTTAACTGTCAAGCTCTTTGGTGCCTTGGGCTTTTAATTTCTTAGAAAATGAGTTTGCTTCTCATCATAGTTACACTTCACGATTCAGGTTGAGAGACAAAACACAGGACTGTTAATTAAATATGAATTCAGAAAAACAATATATTTGTTAAAGTATTTCCCAAATATTATACAATGCAAACTCTGTTATTGCAAACTCTTCCTGTATTTTACTTGCTGAATTGGCTGTCCCCAGTGCTGGTTAGACTGTAGGATACCCCGACTGTAGGATGTCCCTTCCCCTTACTGAGGACCGGTACAGAAATTCTGCACATTATGGTGGAGGTATCTGTTTATAGTGGGTTTCAGACTCTGATTCTTGTGAAACTGAAAATTACACCAGGTTACCAGAAATAATAAAGTTTTCTGCAAAAAAACCTTTCTGAAGGTCTTCTGAAGCCCTGACCTGCCCTGGAAAGTATTTTGGGGAATTTTGCCTTGTAATGAGAGAGGATTCTTAGAAGCCATAAAATATGCAAAAGTCTCTTCAGAAAGGGAGAGAAGGAAGCTTTCAACACTTTCCTGTGCGAGTGAACAGAGCCGTCCTCCTTGGAAAGACCCGTGTCACTTTGCCTTGCTAGTTATGGTTGGGTGAGGACAGTGGACATCTAGCCTGGAAAACACGCCGCTGGGCCAATGAGACTTAAGAGTCTGGTAAGCTCAGGTCTCTGGAGGAACCCTGCAGATTGGTCTTCAATAGCGACACCTTGTGGTATCATGTGGCAATGGCAGTTTATGGGTTAAAAGTGTAGGGCTGGCAGTTTAGGAAGATTCTTGGATGATAGGGAAGAGGAGGGAAGGCTCAGGAAACGGATCCTGAGATTCCTGTACATGCAGGAAGGTGGATGGTTAGGCCATTATCAGACCTACCTCTGCCGAGTTTGAATCCCTGATATGCCAGGATCTGTGAGCTGTCAAGCTATTGCAACATTTCTTAATTTGCAAATCAGTAATATTAATAATGCCTATCTTCTGCCTTGGTTGTAGGATTAAATACACTAATGCATATTAGAATATAGTAAGTGCTCAGTAAATGTTAGAGCCTTTTTTTTGTTTATTGAGAAAGATAACAGGTGATACTGACATACAAGTTAGCTAAGGTTATAACGAGCTACAGACGTAGCTCATGGTCTCCCTGCACAAAGCATGAGACTGATTCCAGGAAATGAAAACAACTTGCTCAAGACAGACTGATTTAAACTCTGGTCTGATTTTCACTTCCTGGAAGCTTGATATTACCTACTGGAAAAGCCAAATCTCCATGATGCTTCAGCCACCAGCAGAGTCCGATCCAGTCATTTGTGTGACAAGTGAATCTGACACCCAAGTGAAGCCCGTAGGAAAAACATCCCTAACTCCACCGCTTCTGAGGTTTGTCCCTGAATCTACCTTCTGTCCCTTTTCAGGGCTCTGCCTTAGGTCGCCCTCATCTCCTGTGCACTGTACAGCCTTTTCCTAACTAACTTTCTTCCCCTTGGCCCTGCTCCCTACAGCCTCTCCAGTTATGTAGAAAGGCACCTTCCTGCCTAAAACATTCCTCTACCAGGGCTCTCGGGTGCTTCTCCATCTCCTGTAAGGCTCAGACGTCTTAGCTGGGTCCGATCTGCCCCTTGACTCCCTGGCCAGTCTCTTGAGCTGCCATTCTCCGCAGAGCCAGCCTCGCCTTTCTGTTCCTGGAGCACAGTCAGTCTGAAGCCAGAGCTCTGGGCATCCCGAAAACTCACGGGGCACACTGGGGGCTCCAGAATGACTCCTCAGCTCTACCGGCTGACGGCAGTGGGGTAGACAGGTTAAGTGCTCCTAACCAGACTACCCTGATTGAATCCTAGCTCAGCTTTACTGTTAGCTGTGTGATCCTGGACAAGCCCCTCAGGCCCTCTGTGACAGGGAGGTTGTAGCACATCATTGGGATAAGCCAAGGTCTGCAAAGTGTCCAGAGCTGTGTCTGGCAGGTAGCAAGCAGCACATGCGTGCTAGCAGTGACCATCCATCCTGATGTCAGCCTCGCTGGATTAAGAAGCACCTAGGAGATTAGTGAAGCCCGCTCTTAGGTGTGTCTGGGTGGGTCATGGAGGTGTGACCTGGGTAATATATATGGTTTTTGCCTCTTACTCTTTGGTGCTGTTATCCTGCTAGGCTTCCTGGCTGCCATGATGCTTCTGCTGCAGAGCCAGCTGGTCATAGACTGAAAATGGGAGCCGTGTTAATCCTTTTCTCCTTTAGGCTGTGAGTGCTGGGTGTTATGTGTCCCAGCCATGGGAAGGCTGCCTAATATACTGGCTCTTGTCATTGTCAGCCCAGGAAGCTCAGTCCTATTATAATAGAAATGAGTCCAAATAATTCAAGATGTGCAGGGCAGAGAACCCTCCCTCCCTCCCTCCCTCCCTCCCTCTCTCTACCCTCCCAGTCCCCCCATCCATCCTGTGCTGCAGTTCTGGTCCCCTGGCACACCTCAGGCATGCTCTGGCCTTGAAGAGAAGCTGTTCCCAAGTCCTTCCTCCTTCAGCCCTGCAATGGTTCACCAACCATCTCAGCTGTCACCATCATCACTGAATCTGGACCGTCAGACTAAGATACCAGTTTAGTGCATTTGGTTCCCATTGCCCTGTCTCCCTGAAAACTAGCTCCCTTATCTCACGCTCTTGCTGTTGGGAATTTAAACATAAAAACTTCTTGGATTCTGAGCTGTGGCTGTTGCCAGCCATACTGAAGTGTGTTCTGTCTCCAGCAGTTCCATTCCTGACAACAGCGCACTTCCCCACACCGATATATTGCTTAAACGGCACCTATTGCTTGATGCCCTAGAAGTGCATTTTCTTGCACTTTTCCATTAGTGTCTTCTGAGTGGCTCATCATGAGCAAAATGTGTTCCCCTTTCTCTGTACTCTGGTCCCCAGCCATGGCAGCTTCTGATTGGGCAGAAGCACAGGATTTCATGTATGGAGGTGGTCTGGATCAGGGTCCTAATTTTCATCCCGTTACTTCCCAGGGCTTAGGGGCTTTGTTAAGTGAGGTTGTGGGGGTTGAAGGTCTTTTGGCTCAGGATTCTTTGAAGCATCTGGCTCAGAGGTGACCTCTCAGGAACTCCCTAAAGGGCATGGCAGGGGAGCCCATCTGCTGGAATTGAGGGAGGCCTGTTGTGACCAGGCCATCCAGCCTGTAGGCCCTGCTCCCAGGGCAGTGCCAATATAGAGGGTTTGGGAAGGGTGCAGATTTGGGACTGGTAATGATTCTTTAGGTGTCTCCTTTGGGATCCAGAAATCTGGCCCAACAGCTAGTTATTCAACACATTCAGTGACACTAATGCTGGCTCTTATGAGGCGGAGGCAGGTCTCTTCTTTCTCTTGTGCCCCTGTGCTGAACAATGGTGGTAATTCAGTGGCTGCAGACAAACCTAATGCCATTCAGTCCGCATTAACAGAAGCCTGTTAACTAGAATGAGGCCTCACTGCTGCATGCTGGAGAATGCATTTGCAGATTTGGGTATCATTTCGATTCCCACTAAAGCTCCATGAGAGGAGTGATCCCCTCTAAATTTCCAGTGTTTGCCCTTTTGGCTACTGTATTGCCAATAAAACAACTGGGCCTGGAAGATAGCAGGTTTGCAGTGAGCAGACTGCTCCAGTGATGGAGGCCTTGAGCCCCTTCAAAGAGGTTCATCTGTGTCCCTTATGAGGAACAGCAGAAGTGGCAGGAGAGGTGTAGCCCAGGGACCAGGAAGCCACAGAGTCAGTCTCAGACACTTGGAGCATTGCCACCTGGGAAGGGGATCGGGCCTGCTATGTGACCCGGAACCACAGGACTGTAGCAATCGGAGATTCTCACAAAGAGCTGGTGTGGCCGGAAGGGGAGCTTCCTGCCACCGGAGCATCTCAAGCCTAACCCAGGTAGCCACAGATGGAGATGTGATTGCAGGGATTCTAAGGTTCACTGCGGGTTAGCTTTCTGTCACTGTGACAAAGTGCCTGTGAAAGTCCAATCAAGAGAAAAGGTTTATTTCAGCTCGCCGTTTCAGAGGCTCCGTCCATGGTTAGCTGACTTCATTGCTTGAGGCTTTGCTGCCATTTGGCAGAAACAGCGTGAAAGAAGAGCATGGTGGAGGAAAGCTTCTCACTTTATGGCAGTTAGGAATAAGGGAGGTAGGAAGGGAGAACCTGAGAAGAAGGAAACAGAGACAAGATATAGTTCCCAAGGTCACGCCTCCATGATCCACTCCCTTTAATGATGCCCCACCGGCCTCCCTGGTAAGCGACTGTGGTGTGACAGGCTGCAGCAGCCCCAAGGGGAGAACCACCAGTGTCTCCTGAGATCCGCACTATGTTGGAACTTAGGACACTGGGAAACCAAGCAACCAGCCTGCCTCCCTGTTAAGCAATAGTGAGCCTACCGGTGCACGGGCTTAGAGTCAAATGTCCCACTTCCCCTAACCCCATTTCCCTGTCTCCCTTTAGCAAATGGGAACCAGAGATCTGAGCATCTCTTGCGAGGTTGACCATATGCAATATAGCAAATAAGGGGGATTTTCTTCTACCATCTTTTTGAAGGTAAATATTTTTACACTGTTTTAATTTATTCTGATTAATGGTACTGCTCTATTCAATATTCTGTTTTGATAAGTTCTATAATGTTTTGTACTTCATTTTATTTTGCTATACATGATTGAAAGAACAACTACTATTGTGAAGATAACAAGATATACTATGATACCCATTACTGATAACCTGCTGTGAAGCTCTGTACCAATTACACTGCACTGTCTCAATTGGCTTTGTTCTGTCTTGTTCTGTTGTATTTTACTACCTTCAAAATAAAAAAATGTAATTATGCCCCACCTCCTAGGTTCCTTCATCACTCACTAATCCCATCAGATTATGAGTATGTCAGTCATGATGATGTTGGAGTCTCGTGATCCAATCACCTTCCAAGATCCATACCTCTGAGCACTTGAGCCTTTGGGGGAACATTTTACATCCAAACCATCATGCCTGCCCACAATATGTGTCTATGCTCTTCCTGCCCACCTAGCATCTGTTCCCCTTCCAGTGACTGCTCCTGATTCTGGTTTGGGGCCCCGTCGTATCCAACCTTGAAGATCCCCTTTAGTATCCTGTGAGGGAACCATTTCCCATCATACCTTAGGCTCCTCGGCTAAATGAGGTACCCAGCCTAAGAGATTTCCTTCAAATGATGGGTCTCAGGGTATGGTAGCCAGGCCAGCAACAGAAGCATCATCCAGGAACTTGTTAAAAACACAAGTTTTCTGAAGTCCTCACCCAGAACCCAAACTTCAGGCTCAGGGACCAGCAACCCCAATTTCACAGCTCTCCAGGGGATTCCACTGTCTATGTGGGTCTCAGCTTTGACTCTTTATTCAGCCGAAACATCATCATCAGCTGATTCTTTCCCTGGGAACTTTAAAAGCCTGAGATTTAGGGAACCTGTACTTTTTGAGACCCGAATTTGCAGCTTTTCTTTAGTTCTGTGAGCTTCTTGCTTTTCTCCAGATGAAGCCTGATTTTTCTTTGGCATCGGTTAGCTGGGGTGCATTTAGCATCAAAGCCCGGCTGACACTGCGTGGGAAAGATTTGCTGCGATGAGCCACTGGGCCCCACTTGGAGTAAGTGAGTCAATAAGTGTCTGATTGATGAAATGAAACCAGATCCCTCCAGTCTGAGGTCCACAGAAGGCAGGATTAGGGTGAGGGGAGGGAGGGGACAGAGAGCATGTGACCAGATCTCAGTCAGGAGTGACGGCAGCCCATGGGGCTGGGAAACTTGGCCTCCTTGCTGGCGGCTGAGTGACTTTGAGAAGCCGTGTAACCTTGAAGTAGTGCCATTTTCCTCTCTCTGGAGAAGATCACTGTGTGCTCTTTGCTCTGTCCTTTTTAGCTAAATGAAAACACAGGCGTGACTAATAGCGGAACTGGGGTGGCTGTGCAGAGCTCCGCTGCCTGGTGGGCCGTGAACAGTTTACCAGGGGAGCCTGCACCAGATGCTTTGAGAGGACCCTTGACTCATTTTCACCCTCCTGTCTGAGGGTGGCAGGGGTCAGCTCTGAACTCAAGCTCAGCCTCCCCCAGGTACCCTGCTGGTGCGGAGCAGAGCATGGAGGGGCGGGCAGAGCAGACCCTGGCAGTCCAGGAGCTGGGGTCTGAGGAGGGGAGAGGTTTCCAGCAGTAATGAAGGTGCTTTGGAAAGGAACCTGTTCTAAGGAGAAGAAAGCATCTGGTGTGGCTCTCAGAGATGCTGCGAAACCTGCATGCACTTCATAGTTCGTGATGTTTCATGGCTGGTTCTGGTGGTCTGGGCAGAATTGCCAAGCACATTGCTGCCACTGGGAAAGTGGGTGAAGGGCCCTCTCTAGCCCTTTCCTGGTTCCTTCCCCCTCCCCACCTATGATTCCTCCTAGTCTGCACTCTACTGTGTTTCAGCTGTTTTTTTTAAAAATTTTTTTATGTCACCTGCTATGGTAAAAATCCATTTTGGTTGCAGGTGACTGGTTTTGTAGCAACTTGTGGACACAGGGTGGCTTTGTTGGATCCTGGAGTCAAATCCTGAATTCTAGCAACCACACCTGGAAAGGGAAGAGGGCAGGTGGACTCCTGGAACAGCCAGAACCAGGGCTTGACCTTGGCCGGCAGTGTCTCATCTTTGCCTCCTCCTTCTCCTCTTCCTCCTCCTCCTTCTTGTGATGGTGTCATTGTCTCACACCACACACCAGCTTCTGTCCCCTGGTGGGACATATTGCCAACAGAATCCCCCAGTCCCCTTTTGCAGGCTGCATTGCTGGAGAGGGGCTGGCTTTTACTTTCTGTACCCTGGCCTGAATTTAAGAGAAAGCTCACTGATAATCATAGCTCACACCCGTGACCCTCCCGCCCTACCAATGACACCTGTGACACCTGTGAGCCCTTGTGGACGCTCACCTCTCTGAACGGCTGTTTTTGCACCTAGGAGATGGTGGTGAACATGGTTCCCATGTCAGCGAGGCAGCAAGCGATTGCCTAGTGGCCCAGTGAGGCAATGATCCAAACACTTCCTGCATGCATAAGAATTTAGGGGGACATTCATAACACCCAGCTGGATGATAAGCTCTGGTGGTGGGAATTGTGCCTGAAATCTGTTTCTTCACGTCTTTCAGCCAGGGTGGGACTCTGGCGGCGCTCTGGCGCTTCCCCACCTGCCTCCAAGCCACCATGGCTGGACAGGAAGGAGGAAGGGAGTCAGTTCCACTCCACACCAGGTGGTGGCGCCAGTCTGCAGTCAAAGGGGCCCTGCAGTACTGTCACCAGCGTGGGAGCTGGTAAACCCGCTTCTCAGGGACCCTCCCAGAGAAGCATCAGTTTTGGCCTTGCTTGTATGGCAATGGGCAAGAAGAGAGGCCCAGGGGAGTGTGAAGCAGGCAGGGCAGGCATCGTAAGTCCCATCCTGAAAGGGGTCGGATTTCTCTGTGGTCTACAGACAGCCCGGGGGAGATGGGGGAGGGGGGGTCCCAGCCCTGCAGGACTCAGAGGTAGGCCACCCTGGGCTGGGCACTGGGGCCTTTCTGAACATGAGATACTCTCAGCATGGCAGGCACCCTGGGTGGGACGGTAACTAACAATGGCTAAGGCCTTCTACAGCCTCAGCTGGGGACATGGGAAGTGGGCCCTTGGCCAGAGCTCCAGACCTCCAAAGCCACAGGTTGGATTTTACTCCTAGAGTATGATTCTGGGCTACAGGACACAAGGTTACACAGCCTCAGCTTCTATCACAGGCACACTGTATGTACCATGAGAGCTGGGCATAGCTCAGTGGTACAGAACTTTTCAGCATGGATGGGCCCTAGGGTCGATCCCCAGAGGCTCCTCCCTAAATAGATATTATCATCACTTTGGGTGGGTAGCTATGATATTCCTAACATTCTCATGCAAGCCAGTAACATCAGCTGACCCTGCTGCCCTCCTCTCATTCTGCCAAGGGAATTAGAGGCTGCAAGGCTTGTGGGATGGGACCTCCCTGGGGACTCCAGCTTCCCACATCTGGAAACTGACAGCAGTGGACTGACGCCACGCTCCTCCCCAGTTCTATTTTGTTTAAAAAATAAATGAAGTGTGGGGCTCTCCTTAGCAGTGTGGGTAATCAGACAGCAACGCGATCTATCCTGCTAGTTATCATTCACTCATTCTTTCAGTCGTTTGGGATTGGTTGGGCCCCACGGTTTGCCAGGAGTCTTAGCAGAGGCTGCGGAAGGAGAGCAGAGAAGCCGGCAGATGCAGCCGCTGCTCTCGCGAGATCTTATGTTTGAAGGGACGCGGACGGATTGAGAAGCAACTGCGTAAGGACGTATGCAGGCGAGGCCTTCACGTAGCTCATGAAGATCAAGGGAAACTTCCTGGCGGAGGGGGCCCCTAAGCTGAGACTGAAGGTGAGGAGGCACTAGCTTGGTTGAAGAGGGAGGGAGGGAACTGCACACAGAGCCTCCTTGTTCATCAGGAGTTGGGGTGGCTTGATGCCAGCCCTTTTGGTCACTCCTGTTGTAGGCACCCAAGATGCGAGGGGCCATTCATTTCCATCTGTCCACATGCCCCGGATGTGCTGCACCAGGAGTACACCTGTAATAAAGACAATCCCTCCCTCCACGGGAAGACATCCCCAGGCTTTTCAGTTTTGCCCATCTGCTAAGCCTTTTCTGTTGTAACAAATACCTGAGGAAAAGTGTTATTTTGGTTCAAGGTTTCAGAGGTATCAGTCCATAGTTGGCCCTGTTCCTTATGCCCCACAATCCAACATGGTGGGGGATATGTGCTAAACAGACTTGTTCATCAGATGGGGGCCAGGAGCAGAGATAGAGGAAGGAATCTGGGTTCCAATATTCTTTTCAAAGCCACACTCCCAACAACCTCACTTCCTGGCAGCCCCACCAGCCTCCACCATCTGCTTCATTGGTCAGTTTTCTGTTACTGGGACAGATCACTTGACATGCACAACTTAAAGGCAGATGCTTTATTTTGGGTGACAGATTCAAAGGATTCAGTCCATGGTCACGGCTCTAAAGTAGAAATACCATGGCGGAAGGGCATGGCAGGACAAAGCTACTCAGCTCATGGTATCTGGGAAGCAGAGAGCCGGAGAACAGTGCCAGCAAGGAAGGGACCAGGGACTATTGTAGTCCCCAGAGCCAACTCCCAGTGGTCCTTTCAGCTTTGAACTGTACCAGGGGAACCCATGGATAAGGTTCCAACCCAACCACTTCTCCAGTCACAGTGACAAGGAAAGTTAACTAGCACCCCTCCCAATAGCTCCTGGGTTAATGGATAAACCCTTGGCTTATGCACCTCTGGAGTACAACTAAGATCCCAACTATAAAAGCACACAGCCATGGGGGTCCCACAGTGCACAGAGGCCTGGGGGCACTGGGGAGTTAGCACAGAGGAGTCCATGATTTGCATTTTCCCAGATACCCAGGGGCCTGACCTCAAGCCCTTCCTGCTGACTTGGGTATCTGAGCAGGCTGAGCAGAGTGTGGAGACAAGGAATTCCTCCCCTTGTTCTCTGCTGTGGCTTGCGTGTGCCGTCCACTCCTATAGGATGCCCAGCTGCTTTTGGTGGAGACTGGCAAGCTGCATTCTCAGCCCTTGGCAAGCACCTCCAGGTGCTTCATTTGGGCCCTAGAGAAGAGGAAGCAGCTCACATACTGGGGCCATGGGGTGGGGTCCAGGCCGTCCTGATGTTTGCTTGAGGACCTGGTGGCTCATCTCTTGGCAGAGTGCAGAGGATGACGATGCCAGTGATCATGACCAGGTGAGTGCCCTCCTCTGGAGTCTGTGTCTCCACCTGAGGATAAGGGGTTGGGGGTCTGGAGGGGGAAGACAGATGCTTGCTGGTCTCCTTACTAACTGCATTACCAAGGTTTGCATCTCAGTTATCTTAAGAAACAAAGCTGCAGATCCCTGCCGTGACTTGGGGACAGTGCAATGCTAGGAGAAAAGTCAATAATAGTTACACCAGTGATCATAAGAGCAGACATTCAACAGCCATCGCCATGCCAGGTCCATGTTCAGGGCTTGCACAAGTGACCCAGGTGTGGGGTCTATACGCATGAGTCCTCGTGAGCTCTCTGAGCCTGGCGTAGTTACTGGGGCTGTGTGGAAAGAGGAAAAAGAGGGTCAGGCACCATCCTGGGCTCCCCAGACCCCAGTCAGCCCCACAGCGACCCCAGGCCACTTGTGCAGACTGGGCCGAGTGTGACTTCTCTCTCTGGTCCTCAGGGTATGACATTGAAGAGGTCAACTGGGACACTTTGGGGAATGAGCCTCTCTCCCTGGACCTGCCCAGGGAGTCACCATCGCCTCCCGTGTATCAGAAGCAGTAAAAGCGGGTTCCAACCTGGTGCAGTTTCTTACCAGACTGGGATTCAAATTCAGGTCCATATTATTAGGATGTCTTTCATTTTTATTTTAATTTTCCCAGTTTGCCTTTTTTAACTTATGAGGATATCTGTACTATTTTCATAAGTGACTATGTTTATTATAAAAAAACAAAGTCAATAGGGCAAAGCGAGAGAAATAAGTAAAAATAATTTGAAATCCCTGCTGATGATACAACATTAGTCCATGGGGAATGCCCTTCTAAGGTTACGGTGTCCAGGTCATACCATGCCCAGGTCTCCCATGTGCTGCCTATTTAATGACCATGCAATTGTGCTCTATGTGGCAGACTACTGTTAGATACCTGCTGCATATGTGTTCTCATCTTCTTCTTGGTTACAGGGCTCTTGGCAATATGCTCAGGAGAAAAATTCCATTTTCAAAGCTTGCTAGTGGACCAGATAAGGCTTCTGGTGAAACTGCTGTGGCTCTTCCCTGGGATTTCCCAATCACAGACATGATGGCTGGAGCTCCCGTAGCTATATTGTAGCCTTGAGGTGGAAGCCATCATCCAAGGACAGCAGAGCAGAAGAATGGGCACCCGGAGCCTCTGATGACTCTGAGGAGCTACCATACAAGATTGGAGGGTTGGCTTCTACTTTTATGTAAAAGAATACACCATCAGTCTAAACCATTAGGCTTAAAATACTGTATACCTTTGTGGACATTTTAAAATTAAGGTCTAAAATTATTTTAAGGGTCTAAATTTATTTTACATAGTTGCAAAAACATATGATTCTGACTTATTGAAACTTAACATTATAAGACCATCACATCACTTTTTGAAATGTAGTCAAAGAAATATGTTTGTAGTAATTTGATATTTCCCATTGTCTACCTGAAATACATGAACAGAAATCTATAGAAGTTAAATTTTAGATTGTTTTTCTTCTTGAACTCTTATTTACATTCTATGTGTCTCATAGAATTTTACCTGACCTATTTTTATGTTTGGAAGTCTTTTAGTTTCTATTATCCAGTGTCTCAACACTAAAATCACACATACACACACATGCACACGCACAAATGTTTTTCTATTGCTTGTGACCATTAAATCTTTAACAATTAAAAATTTATTCTGGATTAAGCTATATTAGAAGCTTAATGGATATATATGATCAAAGGAACCTAATTATATTTTAAAACTTTATAAATAATAAACATAATTTAAAAAACAACTGGGGAATGCATTCATTAATGAGATGAATGGAACCATTTTTCAATTGATTGAATTTTCCATAGTTGAATACTACTTCTTGTTAGAATAAGATGGGGCTAGCTTCTCTTCATGTTTGCTGTCTTTAAAGAAGTAAGTACTGCCAGGTATGCTAGCACATGCCTGTAATCCCAGCACCTGGGAGGCTGAGGCAGGAGGATCACTTTGAGGTCAGCCTAGGCTACACAGTGAATTACATAGTGAGATCCTGTCTCAAAAAACAAAAAACAAAACAAAGCAAGAGGTAAACATTAAAATATTTGCTAATATAAGTAAAGAGCTATGTTTTATTCAAGATTGTTATAATTCTTGGAACTCTTTATAAATTGCATGATAAAAACCATGGAATGTATTATCAAAACCGTTTTTAAGCCAGGTGTGGTGGTGCACTCCTGTAATCCTAGTGCTCAGGAGAATGAGGCAGGAGGATCATTGCAAATTTGAGAGCAGCCTGAGCTACAAAGTGAGTTTAAGGCCAGCCTGAACTGCACAGTGGGACCCTGTCTAAAAAAAACAACAAATTTTTTTTAAAAAATATTCTACAAGCTAATAATTTGCTTAAGTCTTCCATTAGTTTTTGCAAAGGATTTGGAGTTCAGTCACCATAGTAATGCACTTTTTTGGTACTGGGAATTAAACCCAGGACCTTGCTCTTGCCAAGCAGGCGCTGTGCCACTGAGCTGTATCCCCAGCCCTAGTAACACACATTTTCATTTTCCGGGAAATATATCAAAAAGATTGGATAGCAAGGCCTAGCAGACTATTCATTGCCCTCAATCCTTTAAAAGGGGGGCACTTGTTTAAACCGCTCTGCATAAAAGGCACTGGGAAAAATCCAAACATAAATTTCAGTTACTCTTATCAGCACAGCATTTTTGTGAAATGCTTTCTTCTGAGCGTAAGCTTTAAACATTTTCATCCAAACCTTGGAAACCATCCACCAAATATCCTAGATGGCAAAGTTCTCATTGCCAAACCAATTAGCCAAGAAAGGTTTACTTATTTTTAAATGTGACACATGTTCGGAAAAGAGCCCTAAGCAAAATTTTACAGGTCAGCGCATGATTGGAAAGCAGACATGTGCAAAGATCTTCTCAGCCAGGGTCCTGGACACCCTATTTTATGTCCTGTTCCATTTGCTTCTCTTTGCCATTCTCCTGGGACTCTGCTGTCCTTAGTCCTGCAGAAAGCATGCTTTTCTTCTTCATAACATTACCCTGTTCATGTCTAAACAATACAGTTGATTTTTCATATGTTGAATTTCTGTAAGTGGAATCTTACTGGGTTTTTATGCATATCTCAGACTCATGTTTGAGAAATGCATATAGATCCATAGATCTGTGTGTTTACTTGCATTTTGGAACAGTCGGTCATTGTAGGAAATCATCATGCTATGTCACTCAATCTGCTATTACGCAGAGAAGTTTATTGTGGCTCAGCTTTGAAGGTTTCAGTCCATGAGTGATTGGCCCTGGTGCCTTGGGTCTGGGGTGGTACCTCATGGTGGGAGTGCATGGTGGGTCAAAGCCATTTATCACGAGGTGGGGAAATAAGACGGGGTGGGACGCAGGGCCTACAGTTCACTGTGAGGCCACACCCTCAAGAGCTAGAAGACTTCCAGCTTGGCCCCAACCCTTAAATGTCCTACCACCTCCCACAAAGGCTGGGGACCAAGCCCCAGTTCTTTGGGGGACACTCAAGACCCAAACGATAGCACTCAATCAATGTGGTGATGCAAGTCTACTTCCAAGGAAAGGTTTTCAATTAAGAGGGAGAAGAATTCTGGGAGACTGTGCAAAGAAAGGTTCAGCAAAGTTGTCAGGGATTCCCAGAGCCAGTGCTGGCCTTCAGCGGGGTCTGAGATTCCGGAGAACAGATATACTTCACTCTTCCTAAATGCATCCAAGCTGGCTCAGAGCAGCCCACAACAAGGGTGGCTTCAGTTCAGGCTTGGTGATGAATTTTAGGGCGTAGCAGGGGAACACACCAGTCAATTTCTTTCTCTATACTAGCTGGAAATTTGCAAGGCATGCATTGACTTCTGCTGTCTATCCTTTTTCACACACTGCTCCTATAAAGTTTCCTGGTAGGATATAATCAAATCTACAGGAAGAACTGATGTTTTTAAAATATATGTCTTCCTGGGGTGGTGAGGATCTTAAATGGTTCCGAGACAAAGAGATAGTCAATATCCAAAGTGATATATGTGCCAGTTCCTGTGATCTGCTTTTTATGCATTGTATGTACAGGACATGTTGAAGTATCACATCATGACTTATAAATATGTATAATTACTATGTGAATTAAAAATAAAGATATATTGAAACTATATAGGGCTTCTAATTTATGACCTTAACATATACCTTTGTTTATTTATATTTTTGATATTTCTTTGCTTATTATTTTTTTTTTGTCTTTTTCATTTTTATCGGTACTGGGGATCGAACTCACGACTGCCTGCTTGCAAGGCAGGTGCTTATGCCGCTGAGCTAAATCTCCAGCCCCTATTTTTGATATTTCTTAATGTTTTATTATTTTTTACAAGGATTTATTGTCTACTAATTCCTCAGTATTTGATATTTTTTGCAACTTGTTGCTAGTAAATACAAATGGTATTTATTTTTGTGTATTGACCTTTGTCAAGTGACATGGTTAGGTTCATTATTAAGTGTGGCAGTTTATTTGTACATTATTTTGGGTTTTTCTCTCAGTACAATTGAAGTATCTATTATTAATTATTTTCTTTCTCTCCAACCTTACCCTTTACTTTTTCTTGCCCTACTGCATTGGCTACTTTCTGTACGATGGTGAATAGAAGCGAACGTATTTGTCTTATCTGAAATCTTTTTTAAAATTTTGAATCTTTTATTTATTTCAAATCTTGAAAGGCAAACTCACCACACTTTGCTAGTAAGCGAACTTACACTGTCCAGTGTTGTCTTCCATGTGCACTTTCCCATCTGCATGGGGCTCCAGGAAACAACTCACAGGGCCTGCAACGATGGCTTGGAAATAGTTTTAATAATTAATAATTTCTTATCTAGGAAGATGTCTTTCTTGTGGAGAGGATTTGTTTTTGCTCCTATAGGTGTCTGGGGTTCTAGTGATCCCGGAGGGCCTGTGCTTATCTCAAGCCAGTTTTCTGTGGCTCTGAACCTGCTTCTCTTACTTCTATGCACAGCTGCCTGGATGTGTCCTGGTGTCCAACTTCCATGCCTCAGCTCTGCAAGGTCACCAAAAGCAGGCTGCAGCTTTCAGTCTCTCACCCTCTCAGTTATCTCATTCAGAATCACTGAATATCCCTGGAGAAAAACAGAGCAACTCTTATGGCAACAGCTTCACCTCTGGGGAGGTTTCTACATCTTAGTTAGATTCCCTACCACCGCCATTCTGCTGGGAGCCAATATGCCTTTCAAATACTGTGTTTCCATTTTCTATTTCAATTAAAGTGTCCACAATTAGTAGATTGATTTAAAAAACCCTCAGTTTTTCCATTAGTACCAGATTTAGTCTGTATACAAAAACTAGGATGCAATTTACACTCATAAAATACAGAAATCTTGAATGTGTAACTCAATGAAGTCATCCATAGGTCTCCATACGTCATCACTTCCTAGTATTTCAAGGAAACGTATGGAAATATATAATCCCATACAATCCTCTCACTTTTGAATTTTAATCCTCAGAAAGAAAAGAGCCATGAGTTTTGATACCAAGTCACATAAGATGTTTCTGCTTTCAGTGTTTCTCATGGATAGATGTTTTTGGATTTTTACTCTGCTTATGGAACTTTCCTTCGGGAGCAATGCAATCTTTGTCAGAGCTTAGAGTATGGAAGAGGAGACAGACTATTAAATTTAAATTGTCATTACTCCTTAGAGTACTTATGACATCACTTAGAATATATCTGAATTCAAAATGTTCCACATGTAGTCCAAAACATGTACCTTTGTTCATTTCCCTTTAAAAATTTTTTGTTTTATTTTTTAAAAATGTGCCTTTATAACAGTCTGTGGGCACATTTCCACCCCTGTTTTACTGTCACCTTATTCTCTGTGGAGGAAGCACAATATCCTTTGTATGAAGGTACATTAATTTTTTTTTTTTTTGTTACAGGAAATTGAACTCAGGACCTCACGCTTGCCAGGCAGGTGCTGCGTTGCTGAGTTACATCTCTGGTGAAGTTACACTAATTTATTAGCATCTAATGTGGAAAGATGTTTAGTGCTTTTTTTCCTTCTAGTTTTTATTGTTAAAAATGCTACTATTGCCAGACATGATGACGCCCACCCGTAATCCCAGCTGTATCAGTCAGCTTTCCTGTTGCTGAGACACAATACCCAACACATACAATTTAAAGGAGGAAAGCCTTATTTACCTTATGGGTTTGGTAGATTCAGTCGATGTTCGGCAGGCTCCAAGGCATAAACTTCATTGGTGGCTTGTTGGAGCAAACCTACTTCGTTCATGGGAGCCGGAAAGCAAGGAGGGAAAGAGCACCCAAGAGAAATGGATGAGGGACCAGAAACAGATCTCCAAGCCCTGCCTCTGGGACCTCCTCAGATACAATTCTCCAATGCTGGCTTTTTTCACACTTTGATATTGATGAAATATTCCAGTTGTAACAGTCAGACAGGCCACCAGGAGAGTACCTTTCACATCAAATTGGACATAGCTTATTACAGTGTCACTTCTGTTTAGTGATGGGAACTAGTGTCTTTAGTATAGTTACCTAGGAAACTCTTAAAAATTAGGATTTGACATTGACATAGAAAATTGCTGCACAAAGGGGCTGGGGATTTAGCTCAGCAGTATAAGCGCCTGCATGGCAAGCACAAGGTCGTGAGCTCGATCCCTGGTACACACACACACACAAAATTGTTGCACATGTAGGAAACCATGGCTAAAGAACACAAGGTATTAGATCAAGAATCAGCTTCAGAATGGGGTTGTGGCTTGTACGAAAATCCTGAGGAAATAGAGTACCTGCTAAGGGTATGCGGCCTCATCGATGCTCTGATCCGCACACAGCGTGACTGCAGGGAAAAATAGGTGTGGATAACTTCACTGAGAAGTGTTATATATCATATATGAAGAAGTTTGTGAAATGCCTCAATCAATTGTGCTTACATTTTTGTTTTATGATGTAAATATTTAATATCTACATTCATTTGATAAAGACCTTTCAACATACACGATGATTTTCCAAATAAAATAACTGTGTTGTGGTTTTTACTTGGCACCATTTTTCTTTCTTATTTATTTGTTTATATTTAAGGAGAAAAGAAAAAAAACAGTGAAAGGGTACAAGTTATACAGATTTACAGAAGAAAAAAATGAACAGTAGGAAATCACTAGTTAATGGATTACATATTGCCATCTTAGAAATAATTGTTCAAGTCACAAAATTAAAGCTTGTAGAGTGGACATTCCAACAATGATACTGCAAACAGTTCTGTTCAATGATCCAATAAAACTCTGTGATATCATTTTCTATCTTATACACTTAAATATACATGCAGTTATATAGTTTAGAGCACTTTCTTTTCCTCTCTTTTGTACAATGACTATTACACATTTTGGGTTTCATTGCTCCCACGGTTCTTATTGACATTTTTCTTTCTTAATAAAGCATAAAATATTGAACGAGGCATGGTAGCATACACCTGTAATCCCAGCACTCTGGTAGGCCAAGGCAGGAAGATCACAAGTTCAAACCCAGCCCGGGCAACTTAGTGAGATCCTACCTCACAATAAGTATGGTGGGGAGGGGGTGTTTAGCTCAGTGCCAAGGACCTGGATTCAGACATCAGTACTGCACTGTAAAACAAAACCCGAACAAACAAGAATCAAAAACACATTAGACGTTGGTGTGTCTTCCAAGAATGGCATCTTAGTCCATGAAATATCTTTGCATACTTGGATAAAGCAAAATGCCATATTTCTCATGATATATTTCACTTGTAAACCAGGAAACACATGCCAGGTAAAATAAAAGTAAAGAGTTTCATGGGGGAAAGAATGGATTCGTAAATTGGTAAATACAGGCTGGATCAAGCTGAATCAGCATGTCATGAACAAAATGGGCTTGGATTTTCTGCTGAGAGAAATGGGTGCAAGCAGCTTAGCATTCTTTGGAGGCGATGAGCAGGGTGGAGCGAGTCTAAGGCTGAAACCACCACACACCAGGATGCTCACACGTAGCGGAAGCTCCTTGGGCGTGCAGGGCCAGTGGAAGAGCCGGTCCCTCTGGTGTTTCACAAATGCTCTAGCTATGGTTAGGTTCCAGGACTCTACTGCGGATCTTCATTTGACTGGAGCTCTTCAGTGCTAACAGCTTAGTGTTCATTGCTCTTATTTTTGAACAGATTGCTCTGTCCACAACACTCAGGATAAGAATCCAGAATAGATTTTTTTTTACTAGTGTATGTTTGCAGTACCTGAAATTACATTCCTTGTGAGGAATTGGTCCACGTAGATAACACATCTCAATTCTTTTTTTGATTTGCAGGAGTTTGGAGCCCATATTACCTGAGAAATAAATCACGGGCAGGTTTACAGGAACACCAAAGTGAGTCTTTATTACAACAGGGCCCATGTGGCAGCACAGGGCGTCAGTACCCAAGTGGGAGCCCTCCTGGACTAAACCAGAGCCGTGGCTGGGGATGGCTGTTTTCATAGCAGCTACAGGCCTGTGCTGGTGAAGGGTAAGGCCAAAACCACAGAACTTTCTGGCAGGTTAGCTGTGGAGGCTGGGAATGTTAACAGTGGTCCCAGATCCCTCCTTCGCTGATGTTAGCCAGGCCAGGGAGCCCTTTGCCCTCTTCAAAAAGGCAGCAATAGGGTCTGAAGTGGCTAGAACTGGTGAGGGGCACCTACTGGCTGACTGGCTGCCCTAACATTGCAGTGGAGGTGGGGAGAGTGGTTGAGACAGCTGGGAGGATGCTACTAGATAGCCAGGGGAGACACTGACGCAAATTGTCCCCGTCCATGGTGCGGCTAGCAAAAGCGGGTGGTGAAGGGTGTGAGTCAAATCCCTCCCATGCTTCCAGCTACACTGGGCAGAATCGATTGGGATGGAGCCCCGTGATGCCACTGGAGTCTTCCTAAGAAAGCAAGAGAAACTCGAGAAGGCACACTCGCTCCATACTACTGTGGGATGCCTTTTGTCATGTTATGAAGTGGTCAGAAATCCCACAAAAGATACAACACCATGCTCTTGGCTTCCCAGAACAACCAACTAAAAGAACTTCTTTGTCTTTTAAATCACCTGGCCCAGTATATTCAGTAATAGCAACAGAATACAGACTGAGACATCCACCCCACTTCCCTACCCCAAGGGCCAAGTTTTCAGCCCTGGATGGACCTCACTGATGGCAGTGAGGTTGCAAAGGGCTGGCTGGGCTCTCAGCAGACAGCAGCGCCCGTGCTGGTTCCCCATGAAAAGCCAAACTGGATATGGGCTGACTGATGTCCTGCTAGTCCTTTTTGTGTTTTTACCATGTAATTGAGTTACCAATTCAAGCAATAGGATGTGATAACATAATCATATAATCCCGGGCCTTCTCCAGGAAAGCTAGAACAGTGATTGAGTTAGAAAAGAGCATTTGGAGTGTAGATGGTTGGTTAAAGGGGATGCCTGGCGGATGGCTGTAGAGCAGGGGCTCCCTGACTGTCCCGGAGAGGAGAGCTCCCCCTCAGGGGTGCTCCAAAGTTGATCTGCCTGACCTGTTTCAGGACTGGCTTCCTTTCAGGTAGCTGCAGATCCCCCAGAGCCAGCTGGTGATGTGAGAGACAGCATCTGTTGGGCCACCAGGTGTCACCAGCGGGAGGTCCGGCTTCTGCGGGCTCTGGAAGTTAATGGGTTCCTGTAAGAACATCCCTCAAACGCTTGCTGAGTGTTGAGGGTTTTGTGCAGCTGTGACGAATGAATGTTTGCATTCTGAGGCAGGTGCCATCGTGTGGAAGTGTGTGTATGTGTGTGTGAGTGTGTGTGTGTGTGTGTGTGTGTGTGTGTGTGTACCAGTTAGACCAAAGATTTCTTTCAGAAGGGATGTTTGTCCCCTGTCTGAGCTGGGAATCTCTGGCATCCAGTAGAGATTGTTGAGGGTTTTCCAGTGAGCTCTCTTTGCCCCAGGTTCAAGTCTTTTTTTTTTTTTTTTTTCTAATCTGAGAGCAACAAGTTAAAACATCAAAATTGTGAAATTCTGGAGTTTCTGCCTTCAGTCATTTTGTTGCTATGTGACCCTAGGTGAGCTTGTAACCTCTCTGTAACTGAATCTACTTTTGTATCTACTGCAAGGGTCCCCATAGCCATGTCCAAGCCTCAGGGTTAGGAGGAACATGCGGGAGTCTGTATGCAAGAGCCCAGAGATAGCACCCAGTGCTCCACGCATGGGTGGCAAGTGACCACGCTGCTGGACGACACAGAGAGGGAGTGTTTCCCTCCATAGGGAACGTTCTGGGGCATAGCACTGCTTGGAGTTCAATATTTGTTTATACAACATTGTTTCACTTTTGAAGTAAAACTTCAATATAACACAATGCACAAATCAAGGTACAGTCTTCCCACCATCACAGAAGGTTCCCTCATGCTTATCCCAGTCACTCTCCATCCCCACACCTTCCTGGAAGCACTTGCTTTTTTATTACTTCTCTAAAACCTAAATGAGTTTCCCCATTTATAAAAGACTTGGATTGGCATTACCCAGGGTCCCCTTAGAGCTTGCCTGGCATCCCCTCTTGTTAGCAGCAGCTGGGACAAGCAGCTTCAACCCTCTTTCTTCACTTTGATGTTTGCATATTCCACAAGCAGCAGGACAATCCTTTGGGAATTCAAAGATGGTGTCTTTGGGGTAACCTTTTTTCATCTCTCTTTGTTTAGACTTAACCCTTTGAGACTATGCTGGGCATCTTTCCTACTGTGTCCCTTTCTTGGGGAATCTGATTGGCATTTCCAAGGCAGGTTTTCCTCCATGGTTTGTGTGATGGTCAGAAGAATGAATGAGGTGGGGGGTAGAGGCTGCCAACTCTATGTACTGTCCCTGAGATAGGGTTGGGCCTTAAGACATTGCCTGAAGTCCTGTGGTATTAGCTTTCTATTACTATAACAAAATACCTGAGACAATCAACTCATAAAGAGGAAAGGTTTTTGGGTTCATAGCTTTGGGGTTTATATTAATGACCAGCTGGCCTCATGGGTTTGGGTCTGTGGTGAGGTAGCACATCGTGGAAGAATCACAGGGTATGGCAAAACCATACCACTCATCGATGAGCCAGGAGGCAAAAGAGAAGAGGAGGAGAGGCTGGAGTCCTACAATCTTCTCCAAGGGCACACCCAATGACCTAAAGATTTCTCACTAAGCCACAACCTTCAAGGTTCCGCAGGCGTCCAAGGGAACCATCCCAGGACCATGCCGATAATGCATGGACCTTTGGAGACATCCAGCAACCAATCTTCAGCACATGTGCATCCATGGTGGTTGGCCGTGGGTGACCCTGTCCCATGGGGTCACAGGACACTTGAATCAAATTCAAACTGTTTGAGCTTCTTTAAGCTTAAAGTTTTGGAAGGGATCAGGAGCCACAGTTTACCACTTTGCTTTGGATCAGTTGAAAAAAAAAGAGCTGTTGAAGGAAAAATCCAGTCTGACCCTCGGCAAGGATGTTGGTCCCAGACAGAGAATTCCTAGAGCTCACAAACTGACCGCAGGTGCTGGCTGCCACACCAGCGAGGGCAGGGGCTGTGCCAGCATGGACCCCTGTGGTGGCTTCTCCTGGGAAGGAAGGGGCCCCACTGGGTGGAGGTGGCAGCGGGGACAAGTATAAATGTCACAGCGCAGTGCTGGAGACTTTCCAAGCCATCAAAGGAATGGAGGGTGGCCCCGGTGCCCAGCAGGCAGGGCTTTGTCTGCAGAGCCTGCAGTCTGCCCTGTCCTCCTGCCTGTTCTGTCCATCAGGCTCACTTTGGCGCCTGCTGATTGGCAGCTGGACAGGATGAAAGCAAAAGACCTCATGCTCTGTACTCCTGGGAGCAGGCAAAGGGCAGCTGAGGACACTGCAGCCAGGGGGGATGCAGTTGGGAGCACCCCGAGGAGCCATGGAGGCAGCAAGACCCCAGAATCTGGTAGGAAGCGAGCAAGCTGGATGGGGAGGGGCCCAGGGACCTTCCTGGCAGCAAAAGGATCACAGGTGTCCCTGGGAGGCAAGGAGTGATGGGCAGGAATGCCCTCCAACCCAAGCTGACCTGTAGGAAGGGCAGGGCCCACATGTTCATTTGCCTGTCACTTGGGCTACCAGGTGTCTCTATACTAGAAGCTCATAAAGATGCAAACATCAGAGAGGTGTGTTCGGGGGGCTCTGACCTCTCTCTCCTCATCCTGGATCCCTGGAATTCACAGCACATGGATAGCTGTGCAGCAACAGGCTGGCCTGCCCCTGCTCATAGAAGCAGAGCAAAGAAAACACTTTCCCTCCAGCTGGAAACTTAGAGCCAGCAAACCACTCACCTGACTCCAGTCTGGAGCCTTTCTTGGGCACCAATGCACCCAAGGAGCTATGTGCCAAGCAAGAGCAGCTGATGTCCACCTGCTCTGCACAGGGCAGGGATGGGGCCGGAGCAGGGGTGCTTCATGGAGAGTTGTCGGAGGGAGACATGAGAAAACATCTGATTTTCAGTACCTGTCTCTGTCCAGTAACTGACTGATAAAAGGCAGTAAGATGTCCATCACTGGTGATACACAAGCCAAGACCTGACCAGGCCTGGCAGGAATGATATGCGCGTTTGGATGTGCATAAGTTCATGTGTGAGTGTGTGCATGTGTGTGAGTGTGTGTGTGTGCCTCAGATGAGGGATGACATGCTGATTCTCATAATTGTCATAGGTTTGGACTAACGTTTCCCATTCACATCCCAGCTCTCTGTGACTTGCTTATTTCCATAGTATTTCTCTTTAAAATTTTCATTCTTCGCCATGTATGATGGCACATGCCTGTAATCCCAGTACTAGGGAGGCTGAGGCAGAAGTATTACCATGAGTTTGAGAACAGCCTGGACTACAAAATGAGTTTAAGGCCAGCCTGAGCTACATAGCAAGACCCTGTCTCAAAAAACAAAAAATGAAAATAAACTATTCATTCTTTTTAGACCCAAAAATTACATGTTTAAGGAAAATTTCAAATCAGCACCATAAAGGAAAGTCACGATGATTGCATGATAAGCAGAGGGTAACCTTTGTAATCTCCATCCCCACCAGAGCCAGTCCAGCTACAGGATGCTGCCTGCTTTGCTGTCCCAGGCAAAACCGAACCCCCTCCAAATACAAGGGAGCCCCTCCAAATAAGGGCGGTTTTCTCCAAATGAGGCTTTTTCTTAAGACAACCAGAAGGGCCAGGAATGAAGGCAGAGGCCATTTGTGTGATTCCATCTAACGCTTGTGTGCACACAGTGCCAGTTCACCACTGGACCACTGTCCCTTGGGTGTCATCTTTACTCAGCAGCTCTGTGTTCCTCCACCTGTAAGACTTGGCTTTTGTTGCAGACTGAAAACCTAATATTCCTCCTTAGTATTCCTTGATCATAGCATTCTTCCCTTCCTTGGTGATTTCTCAGAGGTGGGCTCTCACCTGCTGCCGCAGGGCATGAGTGCATAGGGTGGGGGGTGTTAGTGGTGAGTGCCCACATCAGCGCCATGGTCCGAAGCACCTGCCTGTCCAGTCTGCTGCTGGAGCTTCCGCCTCCACATCTCCCTCGGATCCTCCCTTTCCCCCAACTTTCCCCACTATAGTCTCGCCCTGTCGAGAGCTTCATGTAGGCTAAATGTCAGTTTGAAGAACAGGATCCCATTAAAAGATTATTGTCTGCCTGCATCCTCAAGCCTGGAGATGGAGTCGGTGTTTATTTAATTTGGTTCAGGGGCACTTTTGAAAGAAACATGGGAGGGGGAGCCAATTTATCACAGCCAGGGAGTTGGTCAGAGAATCAAGTTTTGCTTGGGGCTTTGTGCACACCTGGTAAAGCGCTTTGAAATGCTTCCACAGGCAGGTGGTCAGCAGGGCTGATCTCTGCACTAAGCAAGTCACCTGTGCTGCAGATCAGCCCCACCTGGACAGGAGCAAGATCACCATGTGAAAGTCAGGTCTGAGGAGCAGGAGGTAAATCAGCAGGTAATTATGCACACAGTTTAAACAGGCTATGCAGGTCGAATTTAAATAAAATTCTGGGTTTCCCTCCTCCCTCTGGGAGTGGTAGGGACTTAATAAGATGATTGTGTTTCCACCAGATGCAGTACTGGGATGAATTTCCTCTTGCAAACTCCAAGCGTTTCCTCTGTCCCTACGGACTAGCCTCCTCTGGGTAGGTCATAATAGTGGAGCCAGACATGAGGTGGCCTTTTGGGTACAGTTTCCTTCACTTAGTGTGATATTTTCAAGGGCCATCTGCATGTCAGAACTTCATTCTTTTACCAGTTGAAAAATAATATCCCATTGCATGGCTCTAGCAAATTTTAGTCATGTGTTCACTGGTTTATTGACATTGGATTTGTCTGCACTTTTTGCCTCCTGCAAACAGTGCTGCTGTGAACATTTGTGTATATGTTTCTGGGTGTGGGAATAGATGTTTTCATTGCATTTGGATACACACCTAGGAGTAGGGTTGGTGAGTCACAGGGTGACCTTGGTTTTTAACTTTTTGAGGCTGTTTTCCATGGCAGCAGCACCATTTGACATCCCCACCAGCAGTACCTGAGAGTTTCACATTCTCTACATCCTGGCTAGGACACTTTTTCTCTCTTTTTGTTTCAGCCATCCTGCAAAGTGACATCTTCCTGTGGATTTGATTTGCATTTCTCTAATTCACTCCCAGGAGTTGTTCCAATGCTTCTTGTTCCCCGAGGCCCAGCTTTATCTGCGGACACCAAAGGACAAAGAGTTTGGAGAACAAAGAGTTTGGAGAAGGAAATCAACCTTTCCCACCTACCGTGTGTAAAGGGAGAGGGACATGTTGGGGTTCTTTGTGTGACATTCTGTTGAACATAAAGAGCAGACAGAACTGAATATTTTAGATGATAAAGTACACTCAGACCAAAATACAGCAAACAGAAATGTGAAACCTGTTCATCTAAAACATAATAAGTAGCAAACAAAACCTACAGTAGTCTCCCTACCCATGGGGGATGCATTCTAAGATTCCCCCTCACTATCCAGCGGCTTGGATAACAGCCCCTCTCTATAAACTGTATTTCTTACTGCATGAAAATATCTAAGCAATTGACAACCATAACTAGTAATGAGAATGATTATGACAATATACTATAATTGAATTTATGAGAATGTGGTCTCTTTCAAAGCATCTTAGTGCACTGCGCTGGTCCTTCTTATGACAATGCTGGACAACATAAAGCTGCACATTGAGATGAGGTAAACTGGGTGACAGAACATTTCGACATAGCATTAGGCTGCTGTTTAAGGTCACTCGAGCATAGCACTCTGATCCAGTGATAGCTGATTTGTAAACTGAGGCAGTTGCTAAGTGACTAATGGGTGGGCAATGTATACCACATGGATTCACTGCACAAAGAGATGATTTGTGCCCTGGACAAGAATGAAAAGGATGATGTGAAATTTCTTCTTGGTACTGATATGACCTGCACTTTAAAACTGATAAGTTGTTCATTTCTGGAATTTTCCATGGACGATTTTCAGATGACAGTTCACCATCTATAACTGAACCTATGGAAAGCAAAATAATAGATAAGGAGGGATTGTGACAGCAGCCAGTAGATGACAGACATTCACTCAGGCAGCAGCATAATGGAGCAGTGATTCTGATTCAGGGGCTCCTGCCTGCTGTGGCCTCTCCCCAGCCTTCCTTGGGAAGCTCCCTGATGTAGACAACCTTGTCTCTGCTGGAGTTGGTACTGGTCCCTCAGGGATCCTGGGGGCAGAATCAGCACTGAGAACCCCTGCTCTGTTGCTAACTGCATTTCACAGACTAATTGCATTTCACCACAGTAGAGCGGATGCCAAAGTTCTTAACCTTTGACTCTTCATTGGCTGGGATGTAATAAGCTTTTGACACTTGCTTGTTAGACCTATCTAGCTATCCATCTATCCACTCTGAGAATATTTACTGAACATCTTCCTTGGATGGGCACTTGTCTAGGCACAGGGTTTACAGCGGTGAAGAAATCAACTAATAATTCCATGCCCAAGAGAGGCTTACAGTCCAGTGAATGGGTGAAAAACTCTGTAAACTTGTGTTTGAGACTCTGAATGTGAAGTGAACTTGTAAGTTTTATGTTCTATTTAAACAAACTATGATCTTCATGAAGAAATAGTGATAACATTGACAAACACCCATCACTGATTGTAATATAATGTCCATTTAATACTTATCAAGCCTACTAGCTGGATGTGATCATTATCATTTCTGTTTTACAGAGAGATTAAGTAATTTGCCCAGAATCACACAGCCTGTAGGTGGGACACCAGCATCTGAATGCAAAAGTGCCTGGCCTCTGTGATCCAGACCCTCTCCGTGGACAGGAGCCAGGTGTGAATTTGGCATGAGTTGGCTTTTGGTCATCTAAGATCGTACTGTCACAGCTTTTATTTGTTGGGTCCGCTCTGCTGGTGTGAGGCTGAGACATTTGGGTTGGTAACAAGCCAGTCAGGACATCTGGATTGTCCCCACTGAAGTGTCCTTATCTTGTATGGCTCCAGGGCTCAGCCCTTTGAAGCTGGCCCTCTCATAGCACAGTCCTTCTCCCTGGGAAGTATGTGGGGACCGCTCCCTCCATGACTGCAGCATGCAGTGACCTCAGGGCTGTGACCAGGGCTCAGAGAACCTCTCTCAGCCTGGTTGTAAGAACCTCCCTGAAGGGCAGAGCCTCCTGAAGCTGCAGGAAGGAGGGAGGCGGCCAGTGACCAGGGTTTGGTCATGTTTTCTTCTGACACTGGTGAGCCGAGCGTGTCTTTGGGTCTCCCCATCAAAGGCTGCTCACATCACCTTTGCCTCAAGCATTTAAAAACAGAGAATCCTGGAAGAGCTTTGAGGACTCAGGGGACAGAAATCCCACTATAGTTTGCACATGGTGTGCTCCCAAGAGATGGGAGCTGGGTGCTCAGGATAATCAGTTGAGAGGTTGTTTGACCTTTAAGAGGCAAGGTCTAGTGGAAGGTCACTGCTGGCCCTTCCTCTTGCTCTGGCTTTCTAGTTTCCAGAGTCATTCTCTTTCTTTGGCCATTGTGAAGCCATGTGGCAGATGCCCGCACTGAACTTCCAGAACTGAGCTAAATAAGCCTCTTTTCTTTGGAAAGTTACACACTCTCAGGTATTTTGTTATGGTAATAGAGAGCAGACTAGCACACATGCCACAAACCCTCAGTGTCTAAGCACCTAGGCTTTGAGCAATTTCTGCCAAGCAGCAAGCCACAGGACCCAGCGTGACCAGCCCACTGCCGCACCCAACCCACTTTCTACATGGGCCTGTGCTCCCAGCACGACCTCCAGACACATCCGTTAAATGAGAAGGCTGAACAGGAGAATGAATCTTTCCTAGTCCAACCTTCTCACTGTTCAGGCAGGGGAAACTGAGCCCTAGAGGGGCGGAAGTGACTCACGGAGCTAATATTCACAGATAACAAATACGCCAGCTAGAGAACCAAGTCACGCCTCTGTCGTGCACTTTAGAAACAGGGCTCTTTCCGTGGTACCAGGTGGCAAGAGACTCCGGGATGTCTGTCTTGGAGGGATCTCAGCACAGAGTCCCTGCCTCCTCTGCTCTGAGCTCCAGGAGCACCTGCTAATTAGCAGCGGTGGAGAGGCAGGGAGGGCTGGTTAACCTTTGCAATGGGAGATGCTGCCGTGGGAGCAGGGGGACAGGAGGATTGGAAAAGGGGACAGGGCAATAACAGTGGGGACTGTGGTTTATTGTGGCCTGTTCCTCAAAAGTTTCGCCTCTTTTCTTTTTCACCTATTTTCTTAATGTTGTTTGTTTTAGTATTTGGTACAGGGGATTGATCTCATGACCCTGTGCTTGCCTGGCAGGTGCTATGCCACTGAGCTAAATCCCCGGCCCCTATCTCACCAATTTTATCTTATGATAAATACT
Source organism: Cavia porcellus (assembly GCF_034190915.1). Taxonomy (NCBI): domain Eukaryota; kingdom Metazoa; phylum Chordata; class Mammalia; order Rodentia; family Caviidae; genus Cavia; species Cavia porcellus. Next base: position 34,887,338 of record NW_026947511.1, on the reverse strand, counting down.
CTTTTTTTTTTGGTCTTTTTCATTTTTATTGGTACCAGGGATCGAACTCACGACTACCTGCTTGCAAGGCAGGCGCTTATGCCGCTGAGCTAAATTCCCAGCCCAATAAATACTCTTAACTATCTGGTGAAAAATGTCCTTCTTTACTTTTATCCATCCTTTTAAAGCTATCTTCATCTGTCTTGTTTTTACAGATAAATTTTAGAGTAAGTTTGTTCAGTCAAAAGAAATTATGCTGAAACTTTAACCAGGATTGATTTGAGTGGGAAACCCAACATTCCGGTGACACTAACATTCTCTGTTTGCAAATATGTGCCTTTTAAATTTTCAAGTGTTGTAATGGTTTCAATGTTATAAAACTTCCTCAGTAAAAGTTTAAAGTTTTTTTCATAGAGATTCTACACAGTTCTTGTGACACATACTCGTGGGTGTTGTAATCTTTTAAAAAATTCTTATTAAAAATGGTATCTTTTCTTCCATTCATCTATTCTCTAAATCAGCTGTTATTTGTGTATGAAGCTACCCCACCCGATTTTCTTTTTGTTTCTAAGTTTCTGAGCTGATTTAGATGCATAATCGAGTCATGCGCAAATCACATTAAATTTCTTTCCTCCTTTGTAATACATTTACCTCTTACTCTCTCCTTATCTAATTGCCTTGGTTTGTGCTTCCAGAACAAGATTCCATGGTGATATTGCTGGTGCCTTCCTGCTCGCTGGGGCCATTTGAGGGTCCTTTGGCATCGCTGGCTGCCGCCAAGCTCTCTCAGGGGAAGGCAGGGATGTTTGCTGCGGGAAGTCTGGGGAGAGCAGTCACCCCTAGTTAACAAGGCCTGCCTGTCCCCTCTGTAGGCCATCATCACTCTGACTGCCCCACCATCCCTGTCCCTCACCTGCACACAGGCAGCCCTCTGTATACTGCATCTGTGAACTCAAACAACTGCAGATGGAAAATAGACAAAAAAAATGCATGTGAACATGCACAGACTTTTAAATGCTCACCATTTAGGGGCTTGGGATTTGGCTCAGCGGCATAAACGCCTGCCTTGCAAGCAGGCAGTCGTGAGTTCGATCTCTGGTACCGATAAAAACAAAAAAGACAAAAAAAAAATTCCATAAATGCTCACCATTCCCTAAACAATACAGCCCAACCACTCTTCATATTGTATTAGATTCTAGAAGCAATCTAGATTTAAAGTATACAAGACAATGTGACCAGGTTACATGCAAACATTATGCCATTGTATATAAGGGACTTGAGTATTCTGGGATTTTGGTATCCATGGGAACCCATTCCCCATGGATACGGAGGGATGGCTGTATCTCCTCCTCATAGAACTAATTTTGCATCCCCTGCTACTCTCAGTGTCTGTCTCTCCCACCGGAATGGAAGCTCTTCCAAGGAAGAGACATTCTCTGCAGTGTCCCACCAGCCTATTGCCCTCCCTGTCACCTAGGAAACACAACAGATACGTGTTCAAAGAAACGACACCATCACAGATACCCTCAGACTGCCCTGCAGGAAACATGTTCTTTTTCCTGCAGCCACAGTGCTTCCCGCTAACAAGCTCTTTCATAGACACTCACTCGCTTCACCCTCTCATGGAAAACTGCAGATGCTTCCCTCTGGATTCTCATTTTATGCACATGGAGAAGGCGGTTCAGAGAGGTTAGGTGACAGGATCAGGGTGGCTCAGCCCGTAAGTGGCAGGGTGAGAGCCCATCACAGTCTTCTGGCTCTTTCTACTGGTCTCTGCTAAACTGACCGTCCCTTGGTGACAGTAGCCCTCATGAGTTTCCATTTTTGATAATGAAATGTGATTTTTAAAAAAAGCTGTGGTTAGGAGGGAAGAAGGGATGTTCTTGGCTCTGACCCAACCTGCAGAGGGCGGGCATGTGGAGTGTGGGAGGGTGGGTCCAGCTCAGTTGGCAGTGGGTGACGGAGCGAGCCTGTGGCAGCTGCCCTGTCCTCACTGCCACTCAGAGCCCCTGGGGGATGGCGACTCAGCTTTGGTGCATTGAGCTGTATTAGTCACCTTCTGTTTCAGGGATAAAATATCCAACACCAACAACCTACACAAAAAGTGATATATTTTGGTGTGCAGTTTCAGTCTGTGGCAAGCTGATGCCAAGGCACAGACATGGCAGAAGGGCATGGCTCATGGCAGAAGGGGATGGCAGGGGAAAGCTGCTAAGTTAATCCTGGCATCCAGGACGCAATGTGAAGAGAAAGAAGCCAAGTGAAAGGGACTAGAGACCAGATGTAGTCTCCAAGGTCCTGGCCCCATGACCCACCCACCACACTCAGAAGTGTGCTATTTTAATCTCCTGGCCATCTCCCTCTAGCCAGTCAATTCGACAGTGGAGGTTAGCTGTCATCTGGGTGTGTTGTGCACACTTGCATTCCCAGCACTGGGGCTGGGGGTATAGCTCAGAGGCATAAGCACCTGCCTGGCAAATGCAAGGTTATGAATTTGATTCCCGGTGCCCCTCTTCCGACTCCCACCCCTCCAATGCTAGCACTGGGAGGCTGAAGGAGGAAGATTTCAATTTGAGCACAACTTGGCCAAATTAGTGAGACATCTCAGAATAAAAAGTAAAATATGGATGTGGATGTAGTTCAGGGTGAAGGCCCTGGATTCATTAAACACACACACACACACACACACACACACACACACACACACACACACACACAGAGACACATGCACACACACAGACACACGCACACACACATACACACACTCAAGGAAAGAAAGAAAAGGGAATGATAAACTGTCACAGGGACTGAGTCTGGTCCTCTGGTCCTCTTGGTTGGTGACAGACTCCTGGGGCACTGGTCACTGGGTATGTGGCAGCCCTCTCTGTACACAGCTCTGTCCTAGCCACCTGGGGTGTCCCCATGGCAAGAACAGGAGTGTGTAGTCTGCTCTCTCATGGGCCCACGTGTGCAGGCAAAGGAGCAACTTAGCACCTGCTGTGTGCCTGCCCCAATGTTTGGCTGCCACAGGTACATGCATCATTTACTTACCCTTCACCACAGGCGAGGGCTCAGCTTTAATGAGCTCCTAAATGAAGTCTTAGAAAGGTGGAGGTCACAAGATTGTCCGGTCATCATTATCAGTGCCAGGATTCCAGCCCGGGTTTGCTAATCCCCTGGTCTCACTGCTGTGCATGGTCGCATGCAAACTGAGAGCAAGGCCAGGGTACTGACTGGCTTAATTCACTGGGGTGGAACTGGGGGAAGCTGCCTCAAGGTGAATTGGAGGAGGCTCTGGGAATGGCTCCTGGGGACGCGGGGACGGCAGAGAGGCCGAGACAGCAGGCTCCCAAGGTCTGGGCAGAGAGCTTAGGCTGGCAGTAAGGAGAGCTGAAAGGGATTACACCCAGGCTCCACATGAGAGGGTGACATCTGAATCAGCAGTCCTGGGGGCCACGCTACCTCAAGGGCTGACCTTGGTACAACCGTGATGCAGTGAGGTTTAGCTACTTGTCACCTGCCTCCAGATGGCAGACTGAATTCTGATCCCTTGAGGCTCTTCATTAAACTAGGGACCCCTGTCTGCTCCTTTCCCCATTAGCCAGCTTCCCCAGCCTCTGCAGATATTTGTGCCAGGTTTGGAGTCTCAGAGACTCCAGTCCTCTGACCATCTGTGGAGAAGGAATCACTAATGCAGGCAGTCAGGCAGGAGGGCCTCCCTGAGCCTCGTTTTGTGTTGGGGACACACTGGTGTACACGGGCTCAGGAATACCTGCACGGACTCCCTGCCATGGCTTTCCCCATCTCTGGCCCAGGCACGAGGCCTCTCCATGTCATTGACTCCCCTCTAGCTGAGCAAAATGGAGCAGCTGTCCCACGTGGCAGTCCTCTGTCTCATGCCTCAAGGTCACTATCAGAGTGGAAAATCTTCAGGGGTTATTACTTTCCAAAGGGCTGGCCACCTCCCATCCCCAGCCCCTTAGTAGCTCCTTAATAATGTGTGATCCAATGGCCTAGTGACTGTTTGAAACCATAGCCAGTCTCCGGGCCTGCTCCTAATCCCTGAAAACCTCCAGCCCTGCCTGAGTCAGAGCTGACCCAGCACTGGCCCCCTGCAGATAGATCCTAAAAAATGACTTTGCTGGAAAGTGACAGACAGCACATGTTCATGGAGGGACAAAAGGGGCCCAATTTGGAGTCCTCTTAAATTAGATGACCAGTGGTTTCCAAGTAGGTACATCTTTGCAAACAGCAGAACCCTGTCAAGGATGATCATGACCTGTAAGGGTCCTACCAATCTGGAGGACAGGGTTATAAATTATAAAATAAGATTGGGGAGCCAGCTCCCCCTCCAATTTCCTGGGGCCAATTGGTCCCTAACCCTAGCCTTTTTTACCCTCAACTCTTCCAATCTATGCCAAAGAACAAGAGCAGGCCTCCCATCCCTTTCCTTTCTCTCTTCTCAGGAAAGCTGCACCCTGCCCCACTCCATCTTTCCAACTAAGCTGGCTTGGTTTCTTTTTTTGCCCAAGGTCTCCTCCTAGGGTCCCAGGAGCTTTCAGAAGGTGACTAGATCTTCCTTTCTTCCTGCTGTCCCTTCTTGGACTCCTTGTTTTGTGAACAATGTTTCCTTTGCCTTAACAAAATTATGGTCCCCACAAGAGCATGTATTCTTCTGTTCTCCCTCTGTTACCTCCACACAAGCCCTTAGGAAACACTCAATATGTGGCAGAGAATTTTGGTTTCCTAAGTTGAAGATCAATTCCTAGTTGTTTAAAAATATAAAAGGATAGAAGCAAAAGAAATGCAATCAAGAAGCATTTGGATATTTTTCACAAGATGTTCTAAGAGTGGCGGCTTCTGTGTGTGTGTGTGTGTGTGTGTGTGTGTGTGTGTGTGTGTGTGTGTGCATGCTTGCTCTCATAGGTATACATAAGCTACTTCAGATTGAAAGCAAAATTAGGCTCATTAAGATGTTTGCTGACCACCTGCACAGGGGTGGGTCCACACAGTCCTTAAATCGTCCTCATTTGAGAGGCCTTTTTCTTTGCACATCCTAACAAGCTCACAGTAATGACAGGGAGCTGAGGCTCGAATGCCTAATGAGCTGTGGCTGAAGAAGTGATGTGATAGCATCTTGCAGATTGCAATTAACACACGGCCCCTGCTATGTCCTATCGAAGCTGCATCTTCTTGCTGACAAGTAATTCCCCAAAATAATCACTTGTCTTTCATTATCTCCATGCGAGGACTAATTGTGAAAAGTTCCTGCCTGCAAAGGCCAACAGGAGCAATTTGGGGACAATTGCATGGGCACTGGTGACTGCTGGGCACAATTACCTGGCCTTGAATGCATAGCAAGTGAGACAGAGCTTTTCTTTGGGGGTGTGTGAGGTGCTGGGGATTGAACCCAGGACCTTCTGCAAAGAAGGCAAGAGCTGTACACTGAGCCACATCCTCAGCCCCTAGACAGAATATTGAGAATGAAATTTGGACCACATTCCCAGACTATACCTGTCCAGAGCTTCAGCTTTATCGGTCCACAGTTCTAAAACCTCTGCCTCCAGCAGAAGGATAAAGTGCTCTTCAGGAATAAAGAGGGCTGAGATCATTTCTTTCTTAAAGATGCTAGTAATGAATAACTGTAGAAGAAAATATAGGTAACGTCTTCATTAGCATAGTTGTCATTTCCACTGCCACCATCACCTTCTCTCTCATTGTCTTAGTCATCTTCCTCATCAAAATTGCTGCCTTCTGGGAGTTCCTACTCTATCCAATGTACTTTCCTAGGCACCGGAAGTATGTCATTTGAAGATCTAACCAATGTCTTGCAAGGTAGGAAACTGTAGTCTCATTTTGTAGATGAAAAAGACTGAGCCTCTGACCTGTCCCAGCTCACATAAAGCGATAGATATCAGAGATGAGATTTCAGCCAGCATCTGTGCCTAACATCAAGGTCTCTGCTTCTATGCTTATGTCTTTCCTTTTCGTAAAAATCTTAGTAAACTGCCTTTCTCTTCCACCAACAGCCAAAGTTTCTATAAGAGCTTATTGATGCTGGTGCAAAAGGGTGTTGCAAACTATAAAGTCTGATTTTAATGAATTCGAGTATTAAGTTGGGTCCATCGAGGCTGGGTGTTTCCACAGTGTGGATGAAAGGGGAGAAGTGGGTAGTGATGGATACAGGAGCATCCTGAGTTGAGGGGTGAAAGAATGACTCAACTTTCAACTTAATGAAGCAGAAACCAGGCCTGGTGGTGGGAACACCCTTGTTTTTCCCATTAGCATCTCCCATGAGCATTTAGACAAAAATCACAAAAGCATGCTAGTTTGCAAATGCAGCTTCCCAGCAAGGTCCTTAGTCTCTGTGTCAACCAGGTTGTCAACTCACACAGAGATTCTAGAGCCACTGCAGGTTCTGGGGAATAAGAGTTACAGAAGACAGAAAATGGGGTGATCAGAATGTGAGAGGTGGACCAGGGCCAGGCATGGAGTGAGGCTTGTTCTGTTTCTGCATCCTGCCTTCTTCAGCTTTTTATCTGCTTCTTGGTCCAGCTGGCTGCCTCCGCTTCTCCTTCCTTCTTACCCTGGCACAGGAGAATGGAAAGGCTTTGTTCTATTGTTACTGTGAGAGCACTGGAGTCAGGAACTGCACCTCATATTTAAAAGCACAGGTGAAGGTTTCCCAGCACCCTAAGTGTCCACCAGGATGTCAGCCAGGGCCCCATCAGGCTTGGAAGCTGATCTGCACTCCCATGTTGGAAGTCCTGATGGCAACCTTAGAAATTAATTGAAGTTCTGTCGGGCAGTTGTCCGCCAGGGCAACTGTCCAGCCCCTGTGGCTTTTGAATTTGTCTTGGAAGAGGACCAGGCAGGAATGAAGGTTGACCAAAAGTAGGTGGAACTGACTCAGAAGAGCCAAGTCAGGCCATCAGTACCATCCAAAAAAGAAAAGAGAAGGCGGCTGGGGGAGGGAAATTGGACATTGTCAATGGAGATGGAGCTTACTGGGAAGAATGTTGCAGCCACAGCCTGGGAGGGGACAGGAGTGGCTATGTGCAGCCATACACATCCTCCTGCTGGGGCCGAGAAGGGACAGAGCTTCATCTGTGCAATACTGAATCATTCCAGCCTTAGCACTGGGCCACCTGGGTCTCTCCTATCACACAGCACTCACCAGGGTTGCTGATCTAAACGGGGACTGTTTGTACCAACCAGTATTGTGCGACTGACTTGTGGCCCTGTGTCCAGTAAACTGCTGTTCACTGTTACCATGGCGGCACCCTCAGGAGGAAACACCAGTAGTCAGGCTCCATGTAGCAAAGACCTCATCTCCTTCATTCTTGAACTGCTGCTGGGTTTAATAGGGCAGAGGGTGCTGCTGTGGTATTTGCTCTTGGGAGGTTTCTGGGAGTAAAAAGGAATCGGATGAGGACGGATGATGGATGAGGATTTTCTTAGTGGAAAATAATGATAGAATACTTGGAAATTAAACTGTTGAGTTGCAGCAGCGAGGACATATTTGGATAAATTAGTGATGAAAAATGAAGCACATAGAACTAAAAATGTGCATGTGCAGAAATACATATATTCTAATTGAGGTCAATGCCAGGAATCTGGCAGCCTGTTAGCTAGGTTAATAGGCTAATGCGTTAATAGAATCATCACAATTAACCACTCTCAATTAGTTGATCTTGGGAAAGATCTCCCTTGCAGTCCTGGGATCTGCAGGGTTTCCAGGGAAGGGGACAAGCCATCCTCAACATCCTGTCCATCTCACTGCATGTTGTCCCTCTCTATCCTGTGCTGCCACCAGGTTATCACAGGGAAATGAGACTGCTTGTGACCACAGGTGAGACTTGGCCCCTGATATGTACAGTCAAAATCTTCACATCACAGCTTAATTCTCCACCTAAGATGAAGAAAGTCATTTTGGGGAAGGGCCTATGAATCCCCAGTCATACCAAAATTAAATGGATCTATGAATAGGTGAGCCTCAAAAATAACACTTAAGTATAGCAAACTTCCCAGGGAGTTATCCATGGAGCCCCTCAAACCCTGGGTTCCTTTGATCCAGTGCTAAACCTGCCTAGTACTGGCGTCCATGTAGATCACCACTGGAATGAGAGAAGAGGGACCATTTCTTTGAGCCTCTGACTGGAGGAGTTGTTCATTTCTCATGGTGTCCACTAGGTCTTGGGTTCATTAACTCTACCTGCCCCTCACCTGCTTTCTCTCTCAATGGGAGGAGTCCCTATTTTTCTTTGCCTCCCTGTCTTTGTTTCAGTCTATTGAAATACTTGATGAGCATCAGTAAACCAAGGTTTATGAAGGATATTTGAAGAATGATAAGATATTTAGCAAAGAGGAGACACCAAGAACAATCACTGTTTCTCTTCAATCCAGAGATGTGTGTCTCTCAAAGGACAATCAGAGTAGAATTAAAACCTATAGGTGCTGGCTGGAGATGTGGCTCAGTGGATACAGTGCTTGTATAACATATACAAAGCCTCAAACCCTATTATCATACACACACACACACACACACACACACACATGACCTCGGGTTGGAACCGAAGGAGGACAGATGATTATAAGCAGTTAGTGGCTCCAGCAACTAGGAGCTGAGGTCCCAGTCAAGCAGGTGATTCTAGAGGAAACCATTACCAACATCTTCATCATCCTGGTCCTCCTCATCTGCATCATCATCACCATTTGCTGAGCACATACTGAGCTCCAGACTCTCTGCTAGGTACTTTAGGTGCATTATCTCCATTTTTGTCTCTTCTGCTTACTGCCATTTCTTTCTGTCGCAGGCCATTCTGTCCATCCACCAGCTCCTGTGGCCGTGACCCTCACAAGACTTGGAAAGAAGAATCTACAAGCCAGGAAAGACTGAGGAGAGGGCAGTGATAGGGAGGAGATGCCCACAAAACTTCAGGGCTTCAGAAATACAGCACTTTCCAAATGCAAAAATAAGTTCACTCTTCTCTGTCTGACAAGGAGACTCGTCCTTGGTTGGGAAAGTAGATCAAATATAACATTTGTTCTAGCCTCATTTTTTCTGAGCCCCTGGAACCCAGGCATGGCCACCACCCATTCAGCATCCTCTGCCAGACCGCTGGGAATGCCACATATGGAAATTAGTCACTCATCAGTTTATATAAAACTTAAAGAGATTCTGGTTTTCTCTTCCAAGAGAATTTTTGTACAAGTCGGATCTCTCATCATACAATGAATGTGTTTGTTCCCTTGTTCCCAAATGAGTGATATAGTTTAGAGAACAAGTGGGAGAGTTTTGGGGGCTTGGCAGGATAACGATACAATACGAGCAAGTGACAAGGTAAATAGAGCGGGTCTAGGGAGGGAGGTGTTGTTAACAAGCGAGAATCTTGGCTTGGGATGGGGGAAACTTTCTGAAGGTTGACAGTGATGGTTGCCTGATGTTGAGAAGCTATTGAATTGTACACTTAAATATGACAAAATGGTAAAAACAAAAGAAAGGGAGAAGAAACAGTGGCCAAACATAACATTTTGAGATATGCAGAGTATGTCTCTGGGCAAGAAACAGTGAGGAGAACCAAAAGGATGGATTCCTTTTGTATAGTGCTTGGGAGAAGAGATACAGCACAGTATAACCCCAAACGGTAACAACCAGCAGCTCAGCAGAGTCCAGCAGCCCAAGTCCTTTGGCTGTGTGATCTCACTGCTGGGGTTCTGTCTCAGGGTGTGTCTCCACTTGTACAAAATGACAACAAACGAGGGTTTTCATTGTAGCAATGTCAGGGCCAATAAAAGATTGGACTTGGATAGAGCATAAGAGTCTACCCAGAGGGGCTGATTAGATAAAGGGTAATAAAACTACCCATGTAATACAATGTGTGTGAACTTCTTATATACTAATATTTAAAGGGCTCCAGGAGCATCTGTCTGTTGTTAAAATTTACAAAGCAAAATTAGCAGAGCAAAAAAGTGCAAAGAGCATGGTACATTTGTGTAGGGCAAGGGGAAAAACTGAACATGTATGTTTGCAAAAAGAAACATTGGAAGACATCTAACAAGCTAAAGAGAGCGATTCGGGGAGATGCGGCCATTGAGGAGAAGAGGGTGGGTGAAGGCGGGAGCTAGACTCTGATGGTTACTTACGCATTGTTTTGATTTTAATCCTATGCATAAGATCCGATTTTCTTTTTTCTTAAATCACTATAACAGCCCTTTGGAAAACCTAAAACACTGCACAAGACATAAGGAATTAATGGAAAAATAATTGCAGAGTTGTGTGCTGCCTAACGAGAGGGACATGTTCTAAAACATATCATTAGGCAACAGTGTCATCAGAATATCCAACATCCCTGGGTGCAAAACAAAGATATTATTAAGTGATACAGTCTTATGGGATAATAGGTGTGATCTGTGTTTGGCCAAAAAGTGACCTTGATTTTGGCTACCATTTTTCAATTGGTGTCAGATGCTATGCTAAATACTTTGTATATACTCTCTTCTTTGATCATTGTACAACCTCACAGGCATCTACAATATCATTATAAATGGGAAATGCTGCAGAGTAGTTAACTAAACTGTTTCATGTCGCCCTTCTGGAAGGTCTGGAGGTGGGCTTTGGACCCAGATCCATCTGGTGCAGACACATGGCCCTTGGCTTTGCTTTATGCTCTATGTATTATGCTACTGTCTTATAGTGCATTTCCTGTGTGAGAGCTTTGTTTGTTTTACACCTGACCCAACTTCCTTGGATATAATGCAGACATTTTCCAAGAAAAGCTCACCCTTTTCAAAGTCTTCTTCTGTGTGCCATTCCTGGAAACACCAGTCACCTTGACCTCACCAGTCTGCCGCCAGTATGTGGTCATTCCGTCCTCAGGAAGTATTTTTGGTCATAATTTTCCCGCAATATCCAGATAAGTGGATGATTAGGTTCCCCGCTTCCTTGCGGTTGCTCCTGGCCTTCCTGAAATATCCATCTAGGACCATGCTGGCTCCACCGGCTTGGATGGGGCCCAGAAAAAGATTTTTATGGAACTTATTTTTTAAACTGGTTAACGATTTAAGAATAAACTAGCTACGACGGCAACACACGCACAGATGAACAGCAAAAACATTTTCCTGTGTTTGGCTGACTTCAGAGCCAGGCACTGCAGCCTGCAACTAGGACCAGCTAATTACACGGCCCTGGAGGTAGCACAACAGTCAAATAAAAATTTGGTCATAAAAATAATGAAATCACAGGATATGTAAAAATAGGGTCCAGATGTAGAACTGCAGATTCCATCTTCTTTTGACTTCAGAGCAAGGACCTCAAATTGAAAGCAAATTGAGAAGCAAAATGCTTGCTTTTGGGAATCAAAATCCCAAGACAGAATGTCATAGGGCACAGGCCTGTTGCTGGTGGAATTTCTAGAATGGAGAAGCCTTTTCGAAAGTGTCTGCTGGGGAAGGAAGCTTGCATCCTACGAGCTCCAAGTATGTTTCCATAAAGGGAATTCTTTGCCAAGCACCATGTGAAGACTTGTCACCCACACGATGGCTTCTGCATTTTTCAAGTTAATGGTGCTTTGCCCCCAGAGCGAAGCAGCTGACCTGCAAGTGCTTCCCTTGAAGACTGAGTGATGAGATGTCTCACAGAAACTGAAGGCCAGTTTGTCTGAGGATAAATTGCTGTATTGTGTCCTGTTTTGCCTTATCTCAGCCGATTTCCTACTGTTAGCCTAGCGTGTCTAGGAGCAGCATTGGGTGTAGGAAGAGGGAAAACGTGTTTGCTTGTTTATACCCTCAACAGCGTACAGGTTAGCCTGTACATCTCCCTCTCCTGCCAAGGATCTGAGCTTAAACCCAGTCTTCTCTCAGGGTGTCTAGACCTCTTCTTGGGAAAGTTTATTACTCAGAGCTGGCTTTTCTTTGTTGTGATGGATGTGTTGAAAACCAAAGATGCTTCCCACCAAGGGTCACTGTAATAGGAAAAGCCAGCTGATTTCCCACTTGCATTCTCATTCAGCAAGAGTATTTCACTGTGGTCACTGAAAAACATGTGATTTCCCCCCACATGCTGACCAGATTCCTGACACCAGATAGGTGTTCTATAATTCAGTTAAATTCTGACATGGCCCACCTAGAGACAGGGTTAGATCCTACAGGCTGAAGGCTTACCCCAAGATTGCCACTGCTCCAGACAGCAATTCATAGTTCCAGCTTGTGACTTGTGCTTCTGACCCGGTGACTAGAAATCAGAGGTGACCACTACTCCCTTCCCCGGATTGACTCTTTGCTAGACGACTCACAGAACTCACAGAAGCCCTTCATGATTGCACATTTCTTATGAAGGATATTACAGCAGGCAGGATAGCAGCCAGATGGAAGAGAGGCACAGAGGACAAGGAATGGGAAAAAGGCCAGGTTCTTCCTCACCCTCCACCACTCTCCAGGAGCTGCCATGCTCAGCAACCTCTCTGACCAAGAGGGCACATTGCTTTGGCAGGTTGAGGAAATCACTGGCCTTTGATGAGGAACCCATCCTGGAGCTCCTCTCTCCTCCCTGGAGGTCAGGGGGTAGACCTGAAATCCCAGCCCTCTAAATGCACGACTGGTTCCCCTGGAAACCAGCTCCCATTCTGAGGCTTTTTAGGAGCCCCCAACCACCAGGCATCTCATTACCATACAATACTGCTTCGCTTTGGGGGATTCCAAGGGTTTTTAGAAATGTGTGCTGAGAAATATACGAAAGTCAATATATATTTCTTAAACATCATAACACCTGCTATGGTGGGAAGAGATGAATCTGGTAAGTAAATCTAACCAGGCAGTCTACCTGAGCATCTCCATGAGACTCAGTGTCAGAAGCTTGGATGCACTGGTTCCCTTGTAGATCTCAGATTGGCTCCAGTCATGGGCTGTTGGTGAGATCCAGAGGGTGATGGTGGTTTGTACGAGTCTCCGCTATGGGTAGTTCCTCATATTTCCTTTAGCAACTTTAGCAAACCCCTTAGCGAGATGATGTGTTTATGGATTGTTCATCTTGCTCGTGTAAGTTTCCCAGCCTGCTTCCCAGCCAAGTTCCCTGAGGAATTTACTCTGATATTCCTAGCATGGGGAAGTGACTGCAAGACACAATTACAACAGGGGCTTGCTATTTCCTAAGAAATGGTCCCGGATCGCAGAGAAAACTTGCTGATCCTTCGTGAATGTGTCTGGCAGCAGTGTGGCACTTGGTACCAGCTCCAAATTCTCCTTCCTGTGGGCTAGCCAGGCAAACCAAATGCTGACAGTACCTTGGGTGACCTGCTGTCCCCTGGGATGGACACACAGATCAATCTGACATGACCCCCACGTTATTATTAGCAGTGAGCCCTATCCAACAAACACATTGACAGACAAACGCAGACGATAAGCTGGTTCCAAGGACTTGTTGATGTTCTTTGCCTCTACATGGGCAAACGTGTTGATATAGCACAGCCCTGGTGTCATTGCTTGAGGGAAGGCAGAGCATGATGGGAGCAGCCCGAGGGTACAGAGAGCACTGTTTTCCCACTGCAGGCACCCACATCTCCATTCCCACTTCACTCTCTAGTGCGAGCTTTCTCAGCACTGTTGCCATTTTGGACCAGATAATTCTTTGTTGTAAGGGGTTTATTTGTGCACTGAGGAATGTCTAACAGTGGTTCTGGCTTCTGCCTACTAGGCACCAGTAGCGGCATCTCCCTTCATAATAAGTTGTGACAGTGGAACATTATCTCCTGACATTACCAAATGTCCCTCATGGAGGATTAGAAGTGGTTTGGCAAAATGACCCTGATTGAGAACCACTGTTCTAGTTCCCATGTCTGTCCCTGTACAGTCTGTTCCTCTTCCTACCATCAATGCTTCTTCCCCGGTTCTTTGATGAACTACTCCTTAGTTCCTTCTACTGAGACTTCCTCTCCTTTACTGTTCTCCTGCAAAGCACTCCCTGTGCCCTGCTGGACCTTGATTCTGATGATGTGGATGTGAACCAGTTTAGGCATCTGTGTTGATCTCTCAGGGATGCAGGGCAGGGTTTTGTTCAGGTGAGTATTCCCGAAACCCAGCATAGTACCCAACACCTAGCAGGCACTCAGCTAGTGTTTCCTCAATGGGATGGATGTAGACAAGAGCAGACTATGAGATGAACACTCTCTGGGCTGTGGTCACATCCTGGCCTCTTAGCATGGCTGAGCATGAATTGATCCCAATCTTTTTGAGTTGATTAAATAGTCTGTCAGTATCATCTCTTAGAGGCACTAAGTTCTTTTTGACTCTATTCTCTGTGAGGAAGTCCTTAACTCCCAGGAAAGCCAGAATGCTCTTCAGGGGTCAGCAAAGGTGCCAATGGTTTTGTCTATATGAAAGTTGGCATTGAGTTTTTTTCCCTTTGTGGGTAGGAGTCCATACCTTTTATCAATTTTACAAATGGATCTGAGAGCTAAAAACTGTTAAGAATAATTGCTCTATCTGAGTGGTCTAGAGACACCATGGGAAGACCCACTAGTGGATCAGCTTAGGTGTTCTGGGGAGGACAGGGAGGTGCTGGCTACAGAACAACTGAAGATGGTTTCATGGGTGACCACACAATAGGAATGATCAGTTCAAAGTGGTTTTGCAGAGGAAGATCAGTTACGATGCCAAGTTCATTGGTATCATGGGTATGGGGGTTGCATGAACTATCTGGTACTTGGCTCTCAGATTCCTGGCCCCAAAACTTTTAATGACTAAGAAAAAAAATAGTCAGTTGTGTCTGTATAGTATAGCTACTTAATATCATTAATTAGCATATATTGTGGGAACTTTATGTGATTTTCTGTGTCTGCTTGGAGAAAAAAATGCAACTTTCTTAAGGAAAAAATGAAAGCCTGGTTTCCTTTTAGTGCTGTCATATATAGAGCTTGGGGACTTCAGAGAACTCCTCAGCCTTTAAGTCTCAGAGACCTCATTGTCTGATGAAGATCATAAAATTTCCTCTTTGGAATTGATTGCTTTGTTGGTCTCCTTCTTTTGGGAAGTGGGATGTTGGTGGGGTAGGTTTAATACCCCACACTTTAGGCAGGGAGTCCATTTGGGCCAAGCTGGGTCTGCTCATAGCCTGTCCTCCTGAACTCAGGGACAGGCTGGGGAGCAGGCATGTGATCCAGACTTACTCCAGCAGAACTTTCTATGGGGTTTCCCGTGGGAAGGTCTGTCTCTGTCCTTGCTTTGAACTCAGATTGATTTGAATTCAGCTTCTGCTCCTTTTTCCCTTTTTCATCCTTCCCTCCCTTCTTTCCTTCTTCGTTTCCTCCTGCCTTCCTGTCTGTCTACCTGCTTGCCTTCCTTCCTTTTTGTTGAACGGGGATAGAACCCAGGGCCTTGGGCATACTGGGTGAGTGTACTACAGCTGAGACAAATTCCTAGCCCATGAGTTTCTGCTTCCTACAACAGCAGCTGCATTGTGAGATTAAATTGAACAGGAGGAATCAAGTACAGATTGTCCTCTGTATCCTTGGGTTCCACATCTACAGATTCAACCAACTGCAGATTGATAATGTTTATCAAACTGTGTCTAACACTGAACATGTACAGACCTTTTTTCTTTGTCGTTCTTCTTTAAACAATGACACACGCTAACTTTACCCAGCATTTGTATCACATTAAGTTTTACGAGCAGTCTAAAGGTAATTTAAAGTATACAGAGGAAAAGTGTAGGTTACATACAAATGTGGTACCATTTTATATAATGGCCTTAAACTTTGTATCCTGAGTGGTCCTGGAACCAATGTTCTGTGGATTCCAGAGGATAACCGTAGATAGAATAGTTAACGATAGATAGAATAGTGATGTTCTGCTGTGTATGGTGGTGCAGGCCTGTAATCTTAGCACTCCGGAGGCGCAAACAGGAGGATCACTCAAGTTTGAGGCCAGCGTGGGCTACAAAGTGAATTTAAGGCCAGCCTGAATGGGATAGCAAAATCTTGTCTCCAATAAATGAATAAATTAATTAATTAAAAAATTTTAAAAAGGAATAGCACAATGTTGTTACCATGAATCAGAATCACTATTTTAGCTCTACTTGGATATGAGCTATTAAAATTTGTTAGGCACAAATCCCCATCTGTGCCTCAGTCTATGCAATCCTCTCTGCTCCCAGTGACTCCTCCCTTCCCACCCGCCTCTACTCCTAACTCAACTCTACCCGCTCTTCAAGTCTATTTGGTCTGTTGAAACCCTGAATCTGCTTTCGTCTTGTTCTTTTTTCTGGGACATCTCGCCTCAGTTGTTTAAGCTCCCCCTTTCCTATCTTCTTTTCTCTTTATTCTTCTCAAATTTGGGTGCTGCACATTTTATTTTTCTTCCTCTAAAATTTCAATATGCTTATTTGACCTAACAATATAAAATTAGCAATTAATTGAACCCCGATGAAACTGTCCCTTATCTGCTGCCTAGCATGTTGGGTCCTTCTTGCTTTGATGCCACCTAAATATGTCATTAAGGCCCTTTGTGTTATAGAACTCACTGCACGTTTCACATTACCCACATGGTCATCAATATCTCTGCTCATCAGTGCTTCTCTGTTACTCCTCTGGAGTTAGTCCCTTTGCTCTCAAGCTTTATCCACCTGGGGACATTCTTTCAGGGAGACTGTTGGTGACAGATTTTCTCTATTTTTATTGGTCTCAGGACACTTGATTTCAACCCTACATTGTAGCTCAGCATCAACATCTACGTTGACAGCAATTTTTGCTTAGTCCTCTGAAGACAGGAATTGTTCCACTGTGCCTCCTTCCAGTTACAGGTG
The DNA here is from genome assembly GCF_034190915.1 of Cavia porcellus. Classification (NCBI taxonomy): domain Eukaryota; kingdom Metazoa; phylum Chordata; class Mammalia; order Rodentia; family Caviidae; genus Cavia; species Cavia porcellus. The sequence continues at coordinate 34,870,564 of NW_026947511.1, read as the reverse complement.
TTGACAAGTTGTCTAATTGTCGCTCCTCTGTAGGGAATTTCTTCTATTTTCCTCTTTGACCTAGTTTTCTATAAAGTCTTATTTTTTTTTCTGCTTAAAACTCACATACTCAGAACCTGTGGATTCTTGCTTTTCAATTCTTAGTTCTTATCTTGTTGAATATTATGTTTCTGCACTCTCCATGTCCATTTTCTGAAATTCTTATTAGACTCATAGACCTTCTCATCTCTTGTCCCTGCCATGTAATGCTCTTATTTCAATAATTTTCTTTCTATAGCTGTGTTCTGAGTGTATCTGTCAGATCTATTTTCATTTGCCTAATAGGGAAAACTCCCCCCAAATTTACATAAACCTCATATAGTTTTCTGTTATTTTATTTAAAATTTCATATTCTGCAACCCCTGGGCAAGGACAGCTGCCTGCATTCAGTCTCCTCCACGAGGTGATTTCCAATGCACAGGGAAGTTTTGGGACATCACTCTGAATTGGTAAGACCCCACCCAGACTCCCAAGTCACCAGAGGCCACACTGGAGGTCCCTGTGGGTCTAAGTGGGCCATGCCCAGCAACCTGGGCCTGCAGACATCTACCTGCATCCAACCTTGTGAGCTGAAAGTGAACGAAGTGATTTCCAGTACACAGGGAAGCCTTGGAACATCACTCAGAGCCTGAAAATATAGGAAAATGACAAAGCAAAAGGGAAAAATGAAATCTCAAACCTCCTGCCCATCCCAAGCAAGCCTTGGAAACATGGACATAGAAGAAAATGTAAACCATATACCTGAAACTACTGAAATGATAGCAACTGAAGTAAAGAAACAACTCTGGGAAGCTATAAAAGAACTCAGATCAGAAATAATCTCCAAGGTAAAAGAAGTAATGATAAATGCAATGAAAGAAATGCTGAACACATCTAAAGAAGACATAGTTAAAAAATTAGAGGAACAATTAAAAAAGATGGTGACAATATAAGAAACAAACAGAATGGATGAAGCAGATTCAAAGAGATATATAGGAAATCAAAAATTCCATTGAAAGTTGGCAAAACCACCTCAATGAAAGTGAAGATAGAATTTCAGACCTTGAAAACAAGATTGCAGCTAGTGAACAGCAAAAGAAAGGGATCCCTTATCTCTGCACTGATGAGCAGAGATATTGATCCATTTTAAAAATAAGAAGGGATCAGGAAATAACAATTTAGCAGCTGTAAGATGCTGCAAAGAAAAACAACATAAGATTGATAGGGATAAATGAAAAAGAAGGGGACAACACAAATGATATCAAGAGGCTATTTATAGAAGCAATAGCTGAAAATTTCCCAAGCATGAGAATGGAAACTGACATACAGATGGGTGAAGCATACAGAACTCCAAATATCTGTAACCAAAATAAAACTATACTCAGACATATAATAATCAACATCCCAGAAATCCAACATAAACACAAACTATTAAAAGCTATTAGAGAGAAAAGACAGATCACCTATAAAGGAAAGCCTGTCAGAATCACAGCAGACTTCTCAACACAAACAATGAAGTCAAGAAGAGAATGGAGTGAAGCATTTCAGATTCTAAAGGAAAATGACTTCCAACCCAGACTGTTGTATCCTGCAAAACTGTCCTTCAAAATGGATGGGAAAATAATATATTTCCATGACAAAGAACAGTTAAAGAACTTCATGACCACTAAACCAACGCTGCAAAGAGTACCGAAATACATTTTAGATAGCCATAGGAAAAAACCACTAAGCAAGGCAAACAATTAAACAGTCTAGAAAGGTAAAGAAGCAACAGCAGAAAGATAAAATGTTAAAAATAAACCAATGTACATGTTATAGCCATTAATGTAAATAGCCTTAATTCACCAATTAAAAGAAACAGACTGGCAGAATGGATCAAGAAACAATATTCAACCGTATGCTGTCTACAAGAAAATCATCTAACACTCATAGGAAACTCATAGACTGAAAGTCAAAGGATAGAAAACAATACTTGATGCAACAGGACCCCCCGCCCCCAAAAGCAGGGGTAGCTGTTCTGTTTCAAGACAATATGGACTTCAAACCAAGAATGATCCAAAGAGATAAAGAAGGTCACTGAGTACTAACTGGCAGAAAACTCCAAGAGGAAGAGATAATAATCCTAAATATCTATGCACCAAATTCGGGAGCACCCAGCTATACAAAACAAATGTTAATAGAAATGAAAAACCAAATAAGCAATAATACAGTTATAACAGGAGAACTTAACATGCCATTGACACAAAGGGACGGATAAACTAGACAGGAAATTAGCAAAGAAATAACAGAACTGAATCAAACTTGTGAAAAAATGGACTTGGTGGACATATACAGAGTGTTCTACCCAATAACATCAGAATACAAATTCTTCTCAGCAGCACATGGGGCATTCTCTAAAATAGACCATATACTAGCCCACAGAACAAGCTTAAGTAAATGCAAAAGAATTGAAACTATCCCATGCATATTATTGAATTATAGTGCCATGAAACTAGAAATTAATGACAAAAGAAATCCCAAAAACACAAGGAAATTGAATAATACACTCCTGAGCAATCAGTGGGTCACAGAGGAAATTAAAGAAGAAATTAAATAATACCTTCAAGCAAATGGAAATACAAATACAACTTACTGGAACCTGTGGGATGCAATGAAAGTGGTCCTCAGAGGAAAATTTATTGTGGTGAATTTCCACATCAGGAAAACAGAATGAACACAAGTAAACAACCTGATGCTATACCTCAAACATCTAGAAAAAGAAGAAAAAGTCAAGCCCAAACCAAAAGAAGGGAGGAAATTATAAAGATCAGAGCAGAAATCAATTCAATAGAGACTAAGAAAACAATACAAAGAATTAATGAATTGAAGAGTTGGTTCTTTGAAGAATAAATAACATTGATAAGCCCCTAGCCAACCTTATTTAAAAAGGAAGGAAAAAACTCAGATTCATGCAATAAGGAATGAAAAGGGTGAAATCACTACAGACCCTGTGAAATACAGAAGATCATCAATACTTATTTTGAAAACCTCTACTCTCATAGGCTCAATGACAGAGAAGAAATGGACAGATTCCTAGAAACATATGAATTACCAAAGCTGGGTCAAGAAGATGTAAACCTGCTGAATAACCCAATTTCAATTAACAAAATTGAAAATGTAATTAAATCTTACCAACAAAGAAAGATCCAGGTCTAGATGGATTCACTGTGGAATTCTATAAGAAATTCAAAAGAAGACTTAATGCTGACACTCTTCAAACTCTTACATGAAATTGAGAGGGCAGCAAATCTCCCTAATTCATTCCTGCAAGTAAGTATTACTCTAGCACCAAAACCTGAGAAAAACCCAACCAAAAAGACACCTACAGGCCAATCTCCCTAATGAACATAAATGCAAAAATTCTCAATAAAATATTAGCAAACAGAATTCAGCAAATCATTAAGAAGATTCTGCACTATGACCAAGTGGGATTCATCACAGGCATGCAGAGATGGTTCAACATACATAAATCAATAAATGCAATCCACCATATCAATAGAACAAAAAATAAGAATCACAGGATCATTTCTATAGATGAAGAAAAAACTTTGATAAGGTCCAACACTTATTCATGATAAGAACTCTACAGAAAGTTGGAATGGATGGTCTGTACCTCAATATGATAAAGGCTATCTATGACAAACCAACAGCTAGCATCATATTAAATGGCCAAAAGCTGAAAGCCTTTACCTTAAAATCAGGAACAAGACAAGGATGTTCATTATTGCCACTCCTATTCAATATAGTGCTGGAAATACTAGCCAAAGCAATTAGACAAGAGAGAGAAACAAAAGGAGTAAGGATAGGAAAAGAAGAAGTTAAGCTATCATTACTTGCAGATGACATGATACTCTACGTAGAAGACCCCCAAAACTCCAAGGAAAGACTCCTAGGTATAATAAATACATTCAGTAGGGCTGGAGGTATAGCTCAGGGGCATAAGCGCCTGCCTTGGAAGCAGGCAGTCGTGAGTTCGATCCCCGGTACCGATAAAAAGACAAAAAAAAAAAAAAAAAAAAAAACATTCAGTAAGGTAGCTGGATACAAAGTCAACACTCAAAAATCAATAGCATTCCTATACACAAAAAACAAAATCACTGAGCAAGAAATAAGAGAAACCACATCCTTCACACTAGCAACCAAAAAAAATGAAATACTTAGGAATCAATCTAACAAAAGAAATAAAAGATCTATTGAGGGAAGATTATAATACCTGAAAAAGAAATCAAAGAGAACCTCAGAAAATGGAAAGACATTCCTTGTTCATGGATAAGAGAAACAAATATTGTGAAAATGGCATTCTCCCAAAATTGTTATTCAGATTTAATGCAATCCCAATCAAAATACCACCAGCATACCTCACAGATTTAGAGAAATCACTCCTAAAATTCATCTGGAACCAGAAGAGACCTAGAAAAGGCAATTCTAAGCAACAAAGGCAAGACTGGAGGCATCACAATTCCTGACTTGACTTACACTACAAAGCTACTGTAAATAAAATCAGCATGGTACTGGAATAAAAACAGACCTGAAGATCAATGAGATAGATTAGAAGATACAACTACAACTATAAACACACTCAGCCAAGGTTTCTTTGATAAAGAGGCAAACACATCCATTGGAAGACAGCTAGTGTCTTTAATAAATAGTGCTGAAAAATTGGCTCTCCATATGCTGAAAGCTAAAACTAGACCCCTGCCTATTGCCATGTACTAAATTAAAGTCCAAACGGATCAAAGATCTAAATATTACAACAGAAACACTACATCTGTTGGAAGACAAAGTAAGTAGAAATCTTGAAGACATAGGAGTAGGTAGAGAATTCGTGAACAAGAATCAAAACTACACGCGAAATACTTTCCAGAATCAATAACTGGGTCACTTCTTATTAAAGAGTCTTTGCATGTTGAAAGAAATCTCCAGCATAGTGAAAATTTAACCCACAAATTGGGAAAAAAAACTTAGTGAACTGTCCCTCAGATAAAGGACTTCTGTCTAGAACATATAAAGAATTAAAAAAAATCAGACCCCAAAACTCAAAGACCCAATTCAAAAATGGGCATCTGAGATGAATACACACTTCTCAGATGAAGAAATACAAATGGCAAATAAATACATGAAAAAATGTTCAGCATCACTGGTCATTAGAGAAATGCAAATTAAAACCACACTGAGATTCCATCTTACTCCTGAAAGAATGCCCAGGATCAAGAAAACTACCAACAACAAATGCTGGAGAGGCTGTGGGGGAAAAGAAACTCTCCTGCACTGTTGTTGGGAGTGTAGACTGGCACAACCATTGTGGAGGGCAGTCTGGAGGTTCCTCAAAAAGCTGGGATTGGAAGTCCCCATTTATTCCAGCTATTCCACTTCTAGGCATATTCCCAGAAGAACTGAAAACATCATACCCCAGTGATATATGTGCACCCATGTTTATAGTAGCATAATTTGTAATAGCCAGATCTTGGATCCAACCTAAATGCTCATCAACTGAGGAATGGATAAAAAAAGTCGTGGTATTTTTATATAATAAAGCACTACTCAGCTATAAAGAATGATCACATTGAGATATTTATAAATAAATGGATGCAACTTGAGACCATAATCATAAGTGAAATAAATCAAACTCGTATGTATAAATACCATATTGTTTCCCTAGTGTAAGAAACGGTAAGAGTACATAAGATATAAAATCCTCAATAAATACAGTGGAAGGGTAAGAATCTGCTCAAAAGGAAAAAAATAATGTCTCGGGAAAAGGAGGAAAAAGAAAAAGGAAGGGAAAAGAAAAAAATATAAAATTGTATAGTCACACTTAAGATAGCTAAGATGATTGTAGTACAAATTTCACAAGTCCTTGGAACAAAACAGCTAACATTCACAGGATTGGAACAATTATGTATGTTAGTGTCTGGTGAACTGAGGAACTCTTAAAGAGCATTATGTAACGTAACAACCCTAGTTATGCTCCTATCACCTTGTTTTGAAGACCTATACCATCACTGTTTTGGGCTCTTTGCTATTGTTATGTATTTGTCTTTTTTGTTTCATGTTTTTCTAGTAATTTGTTTTGTTTCCCCCTCTAATACAGAAAGGCATACTTATAGAGGCTTATACATGTGTGGAATTTCCCCTAAACAGTTTAGGAGAATCGATTATATTATGTGTGATGAAATAAACAGCTACTTTGCAGAAAAAGAGACAATATGGTATCCATTGCTGATACCGTATCATCATGCTGTGAAATCCAGTGATGCTATTATTGTTTGTTCAGAGTGGCTTTAGTCTGTTTTGTAACTGTTTAATTTCAACATACATGAAGGTATGGACAGCTAATTTGAAGAGAATAAGAGACATTGTGGCAGCCATTGCTGACTTCCCTATTTTCTAGTTTTGAAGGTCCTTCATGCCTTTATCACTTTGTTCTGATCAGTTTAATACTATTTGGTTTTGTATGTATTCATTGTGTGTGAAGATATAGACAACTATTTGGAAGAAAATAAAAGACATTGCGGTCTTTTAAAAGACACCCTATTATCTTGCTTTTAAATCTGTGTCACTTTACATTGTTTTCTTCTGATCTACTATGTTCTGTTTTGTTGTGTTTAGTTTTACCCTCTTTAAAAAATTAAAAAATTCATATTCTTATTTTTGTCCTTAATAATATTAAACTTACTATTTATTTTGTCTTCATTGTGTTATTCATTTACCTCAAGATTTAGGCTTTTTCTTTCTTTTTTTTTTGTATCAGTGATTGAACCCAGAGCTTTTGTACTGACCTATATTCCTGGCCATTATTTTATCTTTTGTTTTGAGATAGGATCTCACTAAGTCACTTAGTTGACAAGACTGGGTTAGAATCTGTGACCTCCTGCCTCAGTCTCCCAGTGCTGGCATCACTGGTGTGCCTTTATCAGAGCTGACTTCCTACCTATCGACATTTGTGTATGTTATGGGTTTTGAAATTTTGGATTGCAAGCTGATGTTTAGCTGGGCTTTATCTTTGGGACTCTTTAGCTGAGAATTTACGCCTTATCCTCGTTCATTATTGGTAATTAATATATTTTCACAGCAGGTTAGATGCTGGACAAGCACTTCTCTTTGTTGATGATTATGGACAACATGCAAGAGACACTAACTCTGCCAGGGACTCCATTTCGCTCCCATGTTTCCTCCAGGCCCTTTTGTTTTTGAGTGTGTGAGGTTTTCATTGCTGAGACCCACACTCTTGAGACAAGAGAAAGAGCTGGCATGGGAAGAAGAAAAATGAAGAAATATTGTGGATAGGAGAGAAGAGGATGGGGTAATCCATCCATCCGAGAAGGCAGTGACAGAACAGGTCAACAGAGAGCAGCAGACGAGAGAGAATCTCGGCTGTGAGTCTGTCACAGCACCCATCAGAATGACAAGATGCAGAGCAAACGGGAAGCAGTTTGCATGATCACTGTCCTGCCCTGGTCACCGACAGGACATGAGAAGCCAGCATAGTTGCTGTGCTAACTGAGGGTTTCAGCTAGATTCCTCAGTTCGAGCCTCATAACAGCTCATGAAGAGCTGCAATAGAGAAGAGGAAGGTGAAATACAAGGATCTAAGAAACCTGAGCCAGCCCCACAGCGGAGAGGAGCAGAGCTGAAATTTGAACGCAGCTCGCAGCTCACTGAGTTAGGATGCAGATTTTCATCAGGGCCCCTTGTGGGGGTGGGGACAACTGAAGCAGGAGGACCCCTCACGGGATCTGTTCACACGCACAACGGTGGGCACTGAATGAATGTTTACCTAATAAATAAATCAGCATTTTTCCCTTTGTAGAACTGAGGGCTGTGCGGCAAAGAAGCAAAACAGGCCTGTGATGCTAAGACACCATCTCCCTGCCTCTGCTCTTGATTTCACCCAATAGATCACTGTCCCCGTCACCACCAGGAGAGTGGGACCTCAGCTACACTGCAGGTCACTGTTGCAACTGGAGGCCCGCCTGGACATTTGCACCCCTCCTGTCTGAGTGATAATTTCTAGATGCTTTCTTTTTTTTCTTTTTTGTTAATATAGGATCTGAGTATGCAGTTCAGGCTGACCCTGATCTTCCTGCCTCAGCCTCCTGAGTTCTGGGCTTACAGGTATATACCATCAGGCCTAGATAGATAATATTTCTGCTGGGCTCTGACCTTACAGAGCCTCATGCTGGTGATGAGGACAGAACACACCATGAAAGGGATTCCTGCCGTGACCCTACTTCCCAATAACAGGCAGCCCGGGAGCCCTTCCAGCCAGCACAAACCTGAGGGGCCCTGGGACCCATGTTTCAGGGGCTCCCAGCCATGTGCCCTACAAGCACACTCCCAGACAGGGGACAGCCCAGCATGTGCATGTGTGTGTGTTTGTGTGCGATTTTGAGTGTGGCTGGCTTAGTTGCTAGGAATTTGCAGTCAAAGTCCAAGTCTTTCTTTTATAAGAGAAGTAACTTTTTTCTTATGAAAATTTTGGAGCTCCTCACCCCTTTCTTGTACTGAATTCCTTGTTTGGAGAAGGGTCTTCCTAAGTCATTAAGTTGCCCAGTCTGGGATGGACCTTGTGATCATGCTGCCTCAGCCTCCAGTGTTGGGATTACCCATGTGTGCCACCACGCTGGCCTCAGGAGCCCCCTTTGCAAGAGCCGTTACTGGTCTCTATTTTGCTGGGGAGCCAGAGCCAGAAAAGTCACCAACCTGGGCACCTAAGCATCCCTTTCTCTTTGTGGTTCTGGGCTTCCCTTCCCTAGTTTTCTGACTTTCACCACCCTCTCTATGTCTCTTTCTTTCTACTTTCCATTTCTTGTCTTCCTTCTCCTCTGCTCCCCCACTGTGACATTTTCGTTTCTGTGATCTCCATAGCCTCCTACCCATGCCTTCCATCTTTGCAAAGGTGCAGCCTGACACCTCCCTGCCTCTCTTTCCCTCCCCTGAGTTCCTCCAGGATCCTGCTGGGCCCCAGCACAGCCACTGCCCCAGGGCACATCCATGCAGCTTCCTCAGAGCCTCAGGCTGTATCCAGCTCCAGGGAAAGCAGGAGCCAGGGTGCCAGATGCACCCGCTGAGTTTAAAGTCCCTGCCTGGGGCCTTTCCTGGCTTCCCTATGCCAGAGCCCCTTGATGTCCTGGGAGTAAGTCCCCTGTGTGCTCAGTCAGCCTGAGAGCTTTGCTGCTCCCTGCTGACTCCCCAAGGGAGCCAGCTGGCAATGAGGGGTCCGATGGTGCAAAAGACCCCAGGAACCTCCCAGACCCAGATTAGCATTTTAAAGAAAGGTCAACAAGAAAGGATTTCCAGGCCTGCTGGGGAGCCAGGATGGTGCACAGTCCCCTTCCAGGCCCTCAACAGGGCCAGCTGCTGCCCAAGAAGCGCCTGACTGGGCCAAAAGGATATGGCATCAAGATGCTCCCTCCCACTCCTGTCATGGTGAGCAGAGAGGGGATTTAGTGACTCCTCTCTTCATCCCAGGAGGCTTGAGCAGGTTGTCTGGTATCTTCAAATTTCTCTTTCCCACTTTCAAAACAACAAAGTCAGACCACAGTGTCTCAAAGTGGCTCCCTGTCTAGATTCACGGCGGCCTGGGCGGGGCAGGCAGACATCCAGGTGACCCCCGGAGGTGCTGATTGCCGACATCGTGTGACCTTGTGTGACCACGAGCAAGGTGCTTGTTTAGCCTGCAGAGCCCCAGTTTCCACGTCAGCATGTGGGGGTAGTGCTCCTTGTATGGGATCCCACGCCAACTAAACCACTGGGGAAAGCATAGCTTTTCCGAAAGACAGCACATGATGAAGGCTGAGTCCTGCTCATCCCTGCCTCGGTTAGGACCCTCAGCGGATGACTTGAAGCTTTGATGAAACAGCACTGCTTCCTGCCATCATGTTAATTTTTACACTTACAGGTGTAGGGAGAGGACAGAGACAGAGGTCGCTTCCTTGGTGATTCTCTCACGCTGCGGGATCTCTTCTAGTCTGCAGGGGGGCTGCTTGCCTTCCTTGCTAATTCTCCCTGGCTGATAGCACCTCTGCCAAGTCCCTTTAAAATAAAAATTATACTTGCCTTCCACTTACTTTTGTTTATTTGTATTTATTTATCTTCTATTTGTGGAGATGCTGGTGTTCATGAAGCTGGACAGAATTTCTGAAACTGGTACAGAATTTCTTTTTGAAATACACTTAAGTAAATGAAGAGAGTCAACTGAAAACCATTGTTAAAGAAGTAATTGAAAGGCAGTGTAGCACGATCAACACCAGCTAAATCTTGGGAGTGCTCTATGTGTTTACTAACAGATGAATGGCAATGTTTACATACAACAGAGTACTACTCTGCCATAAAGAAGGTAAACTTAGGTCATTTGTAGGAAAATAGATGCACCGTGAGAATATAACATTAAGTAAAATAAGTCAGATGCACAATTCTTTTTTTGATTGATTTTTTTTTGGTACTGGGGATCGAACTCATGACTTGTGCTTGCCAGGCAGGCGCTTATGCCGCTGAACTAAATCCCCAGCCCCACAATTCTTTTTTTGAGATGGAGTGTCTATGCAGTTCAGGCTGGTCTCGAACTCAGTATGGCGCCAAGGCTGGCTTCGACCTCACAAACTCATAGTGATCTTCCTGCCTCAGCTTCCCAAGTGCTGGAATTATAAGCATGCACCACTGCGTTTGGCCCAGATGCACAATTTAAATATGGCATTTTTTTTAATATGACAAAGGCAAAAACATAATTAGAAAAATAAAAGATAGATAACAGGAAACTGAGAGATATATATTTTGCAAATGGGAAGGGGACCAAAAGATGGAGGAAAGGGTGGGGAGAGGAAGAGGAAGAGGAAGGGATGAAGAAAAGGATGCTACGTTAGGCATATGCCCCAACTCCACACAAGGAATGGTGACTGCAAATGGAGTAAAAATACAAAAACTTTAAAAAATTGAAAAAGAATAGAAAGTACAACGACTTGGCCAGAATTGTGAGGGTGACCAAACAGGAGAGCTGTTTACAATTCGATGGGAAGTTATTTAAGGGGCCACCAGATTATGGACCAATGGATTTAATGGCAAGTTATTTCAATGGGCAACCAGATTAAGAACCATCGAATCTGGATATTAACGATATTAATGATAAAGGCCCGAAATTCCCATCAGAGCCATTGTGCTGCAGATAAAATACGCACAGTATTGCCTTCTGAAATAAAAGCCACTTATGCATACCAGCTGATCTGTCTCAGCACAGTCATCAAGACAGATCCTGAGAGAAGAGCCAAGAGCAAGTCAAATAAAAAGCTCGAAGCCCATGACTATCCATCACCCAGGGAGCTCCCAGGGCTGCTGGGGCAGCTTGTGACTTCCTTTGCTCAAATTATAGCTTTCCAGCTTGTGAGGAGAGAACAGTATGATATTTACAGGTGATGGAGAGGTTTCCATTCATTACAGCACCTTGCTGAACATGTATTTAGTGCAGGGTCTTGGTGCCCTGGTGCTGTCTGGAAAGGGAGGGCATTGCCACGTGCTGGGTACTGTCTGTCCCTGATGGTTGCTGTATTCCAGCTGCAAGGCATCTTTCTGGAAATATCTAAAGTTTGTGTTTGCAGACATCTGTCTGATAACTCTCCAGGGAGAAAGAGCTGGTAAGACATTCAGTGGAGGTTCCAAAATAGTAGCAGCATCAGCACCTGGAGGAACCAGAGTCCACACCTCGCTGTCGCACTGTCTAAAACGGGCAGGTAGCAGGACAGTGTCACCTCTGCACTGCTGTCCTTCTCGATCAGAATGGTAACCGAGAAAACCCCCTAGTGGCAGATGCGGGGACTCAGGTCCAGCCAGAAGGGAGGCCCCCACTTCTCCTGCCCATCCCTGGACAGCAGCCTGGCTGGCTGTCTCCTGCATTCTGGAACTCGAAGAACATTCTTCTGCTGAGACATGGCAGGCTTCTTCCATAAAGACATTTAATGAATTTTCCTCTTGAACTCGGAGGCCAGTTTATTGGTGTGTATTCCTTTTATGGATGATTTTCTTCTGCGATTCCCAGGACACTACTAGGTGGTTTTTGTTTTGTTTTGTTGTTTAGTTTGCCTTTCCAAAGAAACAATGCAACAGCAGTGTTCTTGGTGGTTGTGCACAGATACCCTCATCACCTGTAAAACGCCTTGGTTTGTAGTCTTTTTGAGCCATTGAATTATTAGCCCATCTTTGGGAAACAGGGAGCTTGGCAATTGTGGGACTCTAAAGCCCAAGTAGGAATGCGAATTCCAGGGAGGCAGCTGTCAGGGTGAAAGGAAGGGGTTTAGCTTTGGAGAACATTAAAGCAAAAGGAGAAGAGGAGGGCCCAGAACAGGAAGCAAATGAAAACCCCACCAATGCTTGACTTCTGGACTCCTCTCCTCACCCCAGGAGGCTTTATAAACAGGAAGGGTTGTCTTGGTAGTATTCTTCTTTACAAATGTTGGAAAAGCTACCAGGCAGAGGCAGGGGTGAGTGCCGTGAGTCATCCACGCGTCTGTTGTATCATGGGGTCCTTCGGTTACTTTGGAGCCCAAGGGAGAAACGGTTGGCTCCTGCACTGCCCTGGTTTTGAGCTAGAACTTCCACAAACATGAAACCAGGCACCCCTGAAGAAAAGGATTGGAAAGCTTCTGGGTCTGGACATCAGAAGCTCAAGTTGTGAAACAGTGGATTCTTTTCCTTTGCTTTCTTTTTTTCCCACCAGTGAAAACTGGTGGGCTCTTTTCTGTCCTGATGTTCTGGTGGGCGCACTGATCACAGAGATGGTGAGAAGGCAGGAAGGCCCACAGGAGGCAGTGAAAAGTGGTATGTGACCAGGGCATGGTCCATAAGTTGGGTTCATTCTGGCCTAACCTTGGATGTGGTTTGGAGGAACCAAGAGTCTGTTCTTGTAAATTTCTGTCTTAGCAGGCAGGCGGGACTACGAGGATGTGGCACTGTCTTCTCCAACAGCCCTGACTTGGATGCTTTAAAAAACAAAGAGGGCTGCCCTACAGTCTAGGAATATTACGCAGTTACTTCTTTTGTAAAGGTGCGATTTCCATGATATTTAATGACATGGAGGAAATGCTTCCAATTTAATGTTGATGGGTGTTACATATTCAATCTAACCTTTAGTTTGCAGAGGCACACATGGATGGGAGGATAAAAGAAGCATGTAAAATTATTAGGAGTGGTTGGTTATCTGTAGGTGATGGGATTGTACATGATTTCTATATTTTCTTAGGAGACTTTTATATTCCAAATTGTTTACAGTAAGTCTGAGTTATTCTTATAGTACAGAGAGAGACAGAGAAATGCTTATGAAAAAGATAAAGCCTCCCCACCTTGTTCTCCGAGTCTCTCTCCATTTGGGACCCAGGGGGAGCTCTGGCACTCAGAGGCTCTGGGGCTTAGTTTGCTGGGTTGGGCCACTGTAGTCTTCCTCTTTTGTAACAGCTCACAGAATGACAAACTGTTTTAAAGGCAACAGACTTTCCTTCATACTAAGTAACTCCACAGAACCAAGCCTCCGGGCAGTGGGGAAAGAGCTACTGTTTTTTTCACATCAGGAAGACATTATGAAGACTAGCACAGTGGGTGAGTGGGTGAGGCTCTGCTGTTTGGGGACTCAGTGGAATAATGATTTACAGAAAGTGGGGTCACCAGCTGCAGTCAGAGCCAAGAGGTGACAATCGGATTGCACCAGAGCACAAATCCTGTTAGCTACCTTCATATTCCAACAGTTGTATACTGGTAGCACTGGTAACTGGCAGGCTAATATTGTTGTGATTGCAATTTTTTTCCCTCTTTTTTCACCCAAATTAACAAAAATTGTGTATATTTATGGTGTGCAGCATGACATTTTGACAACTATTGTGAAACAGTTAAATCAAGCGATCCAACATGCACTGCCTCACATGCCTATGGTTTAGCATTTGTGATGAGAATCTTTTAAGTCTTTCAGCAATTTCAAGCATACAGTAACTTTGTTATCATTTGTAGCCATCGTGCTGTAAAATAGATCTGGACTTGCTTTTCCTGAGTAGCTGGAATTTTGTATCCTTCCCCTCAATGTGTCTCTCAGTCCCTGTGTGGCTACAGTTGTTTACTTAGGGACTTTGCCTCCCCATTTTCTTCACTTCTCAAATTTCAGGTTTGAATGCGCCTCCAACAGTCATGTGCTAGGATAAACCACCAGGGGACGCCAGATCACTTAAGTCAGCACCAGACTTCTACAGCGCAGAAGGATTAATGTCAGAGAGTTGGAATCGGGTCTGGGCCAGAGAAAAACAAAATCCAGTATACAATAATAGTCCTGCTGGGCCAGCATCTAGGCAAATAACCTTTCATGTTCCTCTTGCCCTTTAATCGTTCCGCTTTTTTAGTTTGTGTTTAAGCACTTGGCTTTATTTCTTTTAAGGGAGTTAGGACTGTTTGGAGGAGAGCACTTTAGAAATGTGAAACCCCTGCTTTTCTTTGAATGCTGCCGTAGACATGTGCACATGGCAAAGAGGCTGCCTCCTCCCTGGGAAGCTTTTAAATGAGTTTAGAAGCAAACAAGCGGCTTATGCTGTATTTAGAACACAGGGTGAGGTTTTTGCTTTTGTTTTGACTTTCAGGTCTTGCACAACAGTAGTGCTGAACTCCCAGCCTGCAGGCACAATCACAGCAGGTGAAGACGAACTGGGCTGTCTGTAGGTGCTTCTCTGTTCTCCGGTCATTTCCAGGAACATGCAGGGAGTAGGAAGACACCATGTGGGCATGGGTGATGGAGCCCAGAGAGCCCATGCAGGCTGGAGGGGCTCTGCCACCTGGAAGCTGCTGAGAACTCTACGTTGCGGAATGACAGAAGTACCAGCATACAGTGTGTCCAACCCTCATCCCAGCCCAGGGGTCTGTGGGGTGCAAAACAGCAAATTGGGTTCAGGGGGCTGCTGTCCTGTCCCCATATTTCCTGCAGAGCACAGTGCACGCACACACGAGTGCAGATGTGGGGTCAGACAATCTGACCTATCCAATTTTGGGGGCCACAGTTACTACTGTCTTGGTTGTAATATGTAAGGTTTCCTTTTTCATTCTTACACATAACCCTTTGAGGTAGGCTGAGTAGTTTCTAGGCTTATTCCAGTCTTGCCAATGAGGAGGCATAACTAGCAAAAGAACCTAAGTCTCCCCTTGAGTTTGAGGCCCCAGTGTGTCTAGGCAAAGCTGTTCTGAAATCAGGAGGGCCACGTACCAGATTTTCTGAATGTGCTGCAGAAGTTTGTAGATAATGTGGTGTGGCTGGAGAGAGTGGGCAAAGGCCTAGTGACAGCTGATCCCGAAGGAGGGCAGCAGAATCCTATCTAGGCTGTGCTGTTGGGTCAGAGAAGTGGGGAAGGGATGGATGTTACAGGATGGAAGGTTTCCGGCATCCACAGTGAGGGTCTCCAATGATTCCCAGTTAAACTGAAGTTTTGGATAACCGGGAAGTTGTTAGAAGCTTCATCAACAAAAGCAGAGGAAATAAGAGGAGATGGTGTGGATGGTGTGTGTGAGTGTGTGTGTGTGTGTGTGTGTGTGTGTCTGGGGGGGCTTGCTGCACCCTCTCGAAAGATGCTTAGACCATGAAGACACTCATGAAGGGGAAACACAGTTGGGGACTTTGCAAAGAGCCCCATTAGGGGCATCAAGTTATAGGGTTGCTGTCCAGAAAGGCCCCAGCGACGATTTGTTGTTTTTCATAAATTCGGTTTTGTGAGTGAAGGAATCCATTTCAGAGGCTTCGTACCACCCCCGGAGACAGTCCTGTCCTTTGCTGCTCTTTTTATATTATGGGTGTTTTATTTTTAAATTGCAAATCTTGGGCTTGATTTAAGGCAAGTCCTTAACTTCCTTGGCATATGCCAAGGCACAATGGCCATAAAGAACACGGCTGTTCAGAAGGCTAATAAATAAGGGAGCCTCAATGCCGCAGTCACCCTGCACCTCTCCACAGCCCTTCTCAGTCTGGCTCCCCAGTCCCAAGATGGAAAAGACCTGGGGCCTTTGCATGTGTGGAGCTTACATGGAAGAGTGGCTGCTGGACTCCAAGGTATCATCGGTGGACATAAAGGAAAGAGTCAGACAATTTCACTTTCTGGAAAATACTATCGGCAGTTCTCTTTTTGGGTACCAAATACTTAGGAATTCTCACCATGTCCCATGTGATCCTTTAACTCCTGCCTTAACCTGTTTCTGATGACCATGCACATTTGAGCCCATGAGTATATTCTGAACCAATGGACTGGAGCCTCTAACATTTCCTTCTGTCTTTCATCCAGCCTGGCTTTCCCAGCCCCTCTCTGCCCCTGCAAGCTGACAGGCACACCTTTGACTGGGGCAGAGATAGCTCTGCGGGTAAGGCTGCTCACTTGGGCCCGGACCCCGGGAAGAACCTAAAGGATCCTGAGAATTTCAATTAGACTGGAACTAATGAGCTGGAAACTTCGGGGAAATCACTGTGGACAGTGAGGGGAAGAGGGTGATCATTTTTGTTTTAATTAGCCTTGAAAAAACTGTGACCCAGCCGGTAGTTGAGGCAGGATGGTGCCCAGAGGTTGCAAGTTTCCAAGCATTGGAAGAGGGATTTCCCTGGTGGTGTGGGGATGGGGTCTACAGGAACTACATGGATCGAATCAGGGAAGATGCTCAACGGGGGAAAGAAGACCCAAATAAAGTCTGGAGTATCCCCTCAGAAGACAGATGGATCTGAGACTAGATAGAGGTGGAGCCACACTTTGAGGATCCCTATTGCACCATGCCAGGGCCTTGTGTCCCAGGCACCCTGGAGGCTTAATAATAAAAGAGAGTAAAACCACCTGCTGTTGTCAGAGGCCACAGACCACCCACCAGCCTCCTTGATGGTCTTCCTCTTTGTTGGGGCAGGGGGCGCCCAGGAAGCAAGGAGAAGAGAAGCAAGGGGTCCATAAGCTTATGCATCCTGGTTGGGGAAACCCGACGGTAATGGGGTTCTTAGCCTGTGGAATCCAGTTGACAACTGGCCCCTCTTCCCCTCCCTAGTGGAGGCTCCTTTGGAAAAACTTGTTTGCCCCCTTGATGCCCTGTCGTCTCAGATCTTCCCCACCCTCCTGAGCTTGGTTAGAATGCAGCACATTGGAGAAGGTGTCAGGTTCCGTGCCTGGACGGGGGGCGCTGTACCCTGCTCGTCGGGGGTTAGGGTGCGCGTGCCGGGCCACCTCCGAGGGATCTTCTTGCCTCTACTCGGTCCCAACCCCAGGCAAGCCAGAGCAGCGAGCCTCCTCCCCCCGCTCCGGGCGGCCTGAGCCCGCGCCCGCTCCAGTTGCTGCAGCTGCCACTGCTGGCGGCTGCGGGGAGCGCGGGGCGCGCGCGGAAGAGGCTCGGGAGGCGAGGACGGGGACGAGGAGGACCTAGAGGAGGCGAGGAGGAAGACCGCGCGGAGGCCGAGGAGGCGCTGCGCGGTGGCGACGCGGCTCGGGGGTCCCGGGAGCCTGAGCTAGCGGGCGGCGGCGGTGCGAGGCGCAGGCAACCTGCCGCGCGGCCCGGCGCGCACCGGGGCGGCGACTGGGAGCAGGGCGCAGGCGGAGAGGCGAACGGACTGGCGCGGGGGACGCCCGGGCGGAGGGGCCGAGTCTGCCTTATTAACGAGTCTCCGCTTCCCAAGCGGAGAGCCGCTGGTTCGCGGAGCGGGAGGCGCGCGGGGAGGGGTGCCCCACCAGAGCACGGTGCACACGCGTGGCGCACGGCGGGAGGCGCGGCGCCGAGGGCTCCCGGGCCCGCGCGCGGATCCCGGGCGGCCTGGGGGGCGGTGCAGACCCCCGGCGCGGGCGGCCCGCGGCGCCCCCTGGGTCTCAGCGCGCGCTCGCGCGCTCGCTTGGGGCGCTCGGGGCGCGGGCCGGGGCGGGGGAGCCGCCCGCGCGCACCGGCCCCCCCCTCCCCCCGGCGGGCCGGCGGCCGGGGGAGGGCGGACGGCGCGACTGGCTGTATATATCCCCGCGCACCCCGCCAGGTCGCGCACAGCGCCCCAGCCCAGCGCCTCCCCGCCCCCTCCCCGCGCTCCGCGGCCGCCGCGGTGGCAGCAACATGGCTGTGGATGGGTGTTCGGGGTGGCGCTGGCGGCGGGAGGAGCTCCCCAGAGCCCCTGCGCCGGCCGCCCGCTGCTAGCTATGGCAAATGGTGGCGGCGGCGGCGGTGGCGACAGTAGTAGCAGCGGCGGCGACGGCGGCGGAGGCAGCAGTCTTAGAATGAGCAGCAATATCCACGCGAACCATCTCAGCCTAGACGCGTCCTCCTCCTCCTCCTCCTCCTCTTCCTCCTCCTCCTCTTCCTCTTCGTCCTCGGTCCACGAGCCCAAGATGGATGCGCTCATCATCCCGGTGACCATGGAGGTGCCGTGCGATAGCCGGGGCCAACGCATGTGGTGGGCTTTCCTGGCCTCCTCCATGGTGACTTTCTTCGGGGGCCTCTTCATCATCTTGCTCTGGCGGACGCTCAAGTACCTGTGGACCGTTTGCTGTCACTGCGGGGGCAAGACGAAGGTAACGCGCACCCCGCGCGTCCGCCCCCCGCTCCAACCTCGCCGCCTCCCGGCGCCCGCCGCAGCCCACTCCTCGCCCCGTGCGCGCCGCGCTGCCTGCGTCCCCGCCGCCTTCGCCTCGCAGCCTTTTTGCTCTCTGCGCTCCCTGCGCCTTCGGGCTGCCGCGGCGGATGGCGCGCGGATCGAGGAGTTGCCCCCAGTCGGTGCGCTCCGAGACTCGGACGCCCGCTCCCATCCCCTTGTTTATTGTGAGGTTTTGGGCGGCTGCGGCTGGAACCTGGATAGGGAACGCGCGTCTTTCAGGTGCCGTGGTGCGGGGCGAGAAGAGCCACCCCCACTGGGACGGAAGAAGCTGGGGCCACGCTCACCTGCCGCGCCTGGGCTTCTTGCGATGGGCGAAGAGAACGCGGCAGCCCACACTTCGGGAACCTGTTGGGGAGATGAGTTCCTGGGGTCCGAAAGAAGGGAAGGTCCTTTAGGCAATGGAGAAAAGCTTTTGCGCTAGGGAATCCCTTGGGAGGATCATGACCACAGAAACTGGTGTTCCTTGGTGGTGGTGGTGGTGTTGGGGACAAAGTTGGGGAGACCCATCCCAGAATTGGAAGCAACGCAGGGGGCTGTGACTTTAGGGCTATGGCGAAGTGGCAAATCTGATGCCACCTCCACTCCATCCCTTAGATTTTCGTGTTGAATCTACCCTACCCCGAGTTGTTTGGCTGCCTGCGTTCTTTGGTCCCCCAAGGCCACCCACTGGGGGTCCCCGGAAATGCCACTAGCAGCGCGGAGCTGGAGCATGAGGGCCACCAGCTAAGAGAGTCAGCAGAGGCCGCGGTGAGGAGCCCCTTCCCGGCTGGATGCAGCTTTGGGCTATTCATGGCTCAGACAGACACCCACCACGCGCCAAGGCTCAGAACACCTTCGATGTATGGTTGCTAGGCAGGCCGACTGGTCTGTGACTATGTCCCTTGAGATGTCCCTCTCTGCCGTCCGCCAGTGGCAGGGGTGGTGAACGGGGGATGTTGTTTGATAGAAAACTGCAGGGAAAAAAAAAAAAAAAAAAAAGAACTGGGAAAAAGAATCAGAGCTGCCTTCTTGTTGAGTAATGCCATCCTGAGGACTTCGCAGCACCCACATTTTGGGAGGGTGGGATGTCTAGGGGGAGAGAGGGCCAGGCAGATACACATCTTGGTCCTCCCGAATGCTTGCATCTTTTCTGGTAAAGTTAATCCCGGGGCCTCCAACTTCATAGAGTGCAGTAACTTAGAGCAGCCTCCTGGCCATTAAGGGAAGACCTTGGGGAGCCAGGGATTCGAGGTGAAGGCTGGTGCTAAAAGGCCAGGGTGAACCCAAGTGCTTTCTCTTGGTCATTAATTATACATCCTGTTGGGTGCTGGAGCTCAGCTGTGTTTTGTGGCAGCACATTTGTGTTTTGGGAAATACTGGTGTGTCGGAATAAGGAAGAAAAATAAAAATTATTCTCTTCCTTCTCTTTTTGCTTCCGTGGAGGGCTCCAGACGTTGCTAGCCACCTTTGTTTGGAGTCACACTTAGGGTGATAGAGGTTCCCCTTTAGTTCTCAAGGAGGAAGACCCTCTACCTTCCAGAGAAGCCTTCTACAAAGCGAGGTTCTAAGCACAGTCCCTGTGACGGCCCTGCCTTCCCCAGCTCTGAACAGCACGCTTTTGTTTTTTTGTAGAGCCTTTTAAAATCACAAATTCCATCCCCTCCAGCTCCCCTCTAGGCTTTAGTCCTAGGAATTCCCCCCACTCCCTTTACTGAGACTCTGCAACTGTCCTTAAGAGAAAAGATAGTTAAGTTGAAGGAATCTAAAATAGTCTCTAGATGATTTGGTTGAACTTTTTAACGACCTTCCATTTTCCTGGAAGTGGCAAAATTTTGATCATAATGAAAACTTTTTTTTCAACGAGTCAAAATAAGATGTGGTGCTTTTGTGATCCTGAAGTTTTAAACGCAGTTTCTAAAATGTCTTTACTCCAGGGGGAGAACATAAATGCTACTGCAGTGCTTATCATAAGATGCTCATCAGACAGTTCACAGAAAGAACTCTTTACTGAGAAAGACCGTGCATAACTTCTGTTGGTTTTCTTGAAGTAGATTTTTGGCAGTGATCATTAGAACAAAAACTCTGTAAATATTTGGTGACCTTTTGGAGCTCTAAGACCAGCTGAATGGACGTAGCTGGAAGTTTCTATAAGAAATCAGGCTGGGATGGGAGACTGTGGTTAATTGGAAAGAAGTGAAGCCCGCGCTGAATGAGATCAAGTTATTTTCGATATTGTGAGTTCATTTTAAATATGGGCCCAGAATCTCTTAATAAAGTGGCTTTTTTTTTGTACCTGGAGTCAAACTCAGGACCTTGTGCTTGCCAGGCAGGCGCTGTATCACTGAGCTAAATTCCCAGCCCCGGAATCTCTTAATAACTACCTTTGATTTCTTTAACTAACCCGTGAGTAGCTGGGCCCTTACGGTCAGTGATGGTAAGTCAGGCCTTTTATAAGCTTCTGCTTACCCCCGAGGTCTACATTCTTTCTACAGTTGTTTTTTGGGTCCTTCATTCTTTTTGCGTTCCAAGTATTTGATAGTTTTGTCGAGACTTGGTGCAGAAGGAAGTATTTGGCTCAAGTTGAGAGCAATTATTTTAGTTTTAACTTTCTTGAGCAAAACTCAGCTGCCTTTCTGCAGCCCTTTACCCGTCCTTAGATGTGCCTCCACCAATGTAGACCAACACTGGTTTGAGCGGCAGCCAGGATGCCAGGGAAAGCAGGCCTTTGCAACATTTGAAATTTCTAGCAGAGAAGTTTCAGCAGGAAGCTCTGAAATCACATGCATTTGGTTTAGGACTGTACCATCATTTTTGATCAGAGAAACCTGAGACCGTTGATATGTCACAAGGAGTCTCTGGCTCAGTACCTTTGGCCTCCAAATAGCATGTAACCAGGGACTTTAGGATGTTATTTTTGAAAAGAGTGGAATGTGGAATTTTTTTTTTTTTTAGGAAGTAAAGAGAAAAGCTTACTATGTTTTCTCTTGGTTGAGAACTTGGGCGTAATCATTCCAGTACTGTGTTCTTTGCTGTACTTTTTCACATTATTGTTTTTTTTTCCCCCTGTTGGATTTCATCAGTGTTCTCTGTACGCTTGGCCTTGACATTTTGAGGTCCAGTCCCATCGCTGATTATAGTGAATCGGGACGGATGCATTTTGTGGTTGCATGATTGTGTCTGGGAAAATACTGCCAAACTTGAATAAGAGCTCAACTTTGAAGAAGTCCTTTTCCCTCTCTGGGCTGTCTTTCCTTCCTTGTAAAATGTGAATGTTGGAATCTGCACATTCTCCTGTGCCTTCCTGCTCTGGGGTTTGACCTGGGGTAAAGTTTCTAGTTTAGCAATCCCTTCAGGGACTCAGCCTTGGACCTAGTGACATATCTCTGCCCTTTTCTTCTGATCACTTTCTGGTATACAGTCTGCTTCCCTGTGAATGTCTGGGGAAACTGAGGCCAGTGACTTGATGGGGCTGGTTTGCTGTGGGGCCTGCTGTTCTCTGAGCTGCTGTCTTTGCGGGAGTTTGGGCTTGATCAAGGATGGTCTGCCTGTAATGAATTATTGAGGTGGTGTCTCCATGGCTGTGTCTGAGAAAACAACACATTTGCTCTATCAGGCTCGTGACTAATACAGTATAAATATCAGATCCCATTACGGCTTGGTAATTACCCTGGGTCTGGCCAGGCACATTCAATCAGGGCTGCAGCTTCAACGCCTTGAATCTCTTGATTCCAAATTGGCCTCGGTGCCTTATTTCGTTTATCCTGTCCCAGGACCGGCTGCGCTGGATGACCTTCAGATAGTCCTTTGTGATGAGCTCACTTGGGATGGCCTTGGAGAAGTTCTCAGGTCCCAGTCACGGGGGAGCAGCAGCTGACCTGCCCTCGTTGCCCTGTGCTTCTTACTCCTGGCTCGCTTGATGGAAAGGAACCCGTTAGTACACCACGGACTGCAGTCAGACATACCCAAGTTCAGGACTGGAACTCATGCCCACAAGCTGGGCACCTGTGGCTGGCAGTCAGGTTAAGCCTTGATGTTCTCATTTGTCAAAGGAGCGTGAAGATACTTTTTGTTTGTAGAATTATTACAAGGAGTGTTGGCAATAATGGATATATAGTGCCCGGGCAGATGGCTGGCACTTAGCAGGTCTCTTGGAAGTGGCAGCTAGCTTAGCTTCTGAAAGCACTGAATTTATATTCCTTTTGATTCATTAAACTATGGCCTCTGATGGGCCTATTTCATAACTGATAGAATTTTTGAGCCCGTAGGAGACCTTCAGCTCTGCTGTTAGGATTTTAACAACCTATTTGAGTCTGATTGAAGTTTGGGGTCCAGGGCTTTGGATGTTACAAGGTGGAATGAGATGGACGGCAGCCTAGAAGGCTCTGTGCATGAGGACCCAAGGACAGTTAAGATGTTGATGGTGGGTTGCTCGGATCCCAGAACTTTAGGGCTGGCATTTGGTGAGTGGATGTGACTGTCCTGCATGTGTATACCCTTGAGCAGTGATAAATTCCATTCTTAGTTTTCAAGTCTAGAGCTCTGGAACCTGTGCCTCCAACAGTGTTGTAACAGTCTCTGGGTGCCGTCTACCGGGATCAGCTTTCCCTCGACAGCCCTTGGAGCAGCGGTGCATCTATGGGCACTTGCCCTTGAAGTTACCTTGGGGAGTATTGAGAGCATGGCCGAACCTCCCCTTGGAGAGTCACATCCAGGCTTGGAGAAGTCATGCTGGTCAAGAAATGCGCTAAACTGCCTTGGCTTTGAGCAGCCTTAACCTTCAGCAAGGACTTCTGTGGTTTGTGCCTCAAGTTCCTAACTTAGAAATTGAAGATTCTAATAGGGAACGGATGAATGGATTAGGTACTCTCACTACCACCACTGTAGAGCATTTCCTAAGTACTAGGACCCGGGATTTCCTTTGCTAGCTTTGGGGTGGGCCTGGTTTTGGGTGCCCTGAGGACTTGCAGGAGGAAAGGAAGAATTACCCCACTGTTTGGCTGGGAAAAAGGATGCCAAGGGCAAGGCTGAGTGGTCTTGTCTTTGCCTCACTGCTGTCTTCTTCCCTGGATAGAGACATTTATTGGGCACCTGGAAGCAAGAAATATTTGCTTTTGGTGTCTCTGTTTAGGGGACAGAAAGGCTGGTGCTGGAGCAGTCTACTTGGCAGGGGATGGCAATGCCAGGACCTCCTTCCCAGAGTGGGTTGCAGGGGTGTCCCAGCTCACAGAGGCAGTGGCCTTGTTAATCTGAGAATCACTGCCACTCATATCACCTTCCCAGGACTTCAGAACCTTGGAGCCCCTGGAGGGATGCCTCTGTGGTTCTGGTGACAGAGCTGTGTTGTGCCATGATGCTGCTGCCCTGGGGCCCCAGAGAGAAGAGTGGGCCTCATGGAGATGTCCCTGGGGGCCAGGCATGGCCACGCTTTCTGAAGAAGCTCTGAAATTCCACTGCCTTTCTGTGACCATAGAGCAGATCGACAGTGTCTCCCTTTTTGACATACTCCTTGATGGGTGTTGCTTTGATGCTGGACACACAGAGGAGACTCAGGGGCCTCTCCTCACCCTCTAGCTGGAGGCAGCATTCTGGACAGAAGGCCCAAGGAATGTTCTGTTGGGATAGCAGAACTCTGCCACCAAGGGCTCCAGAGAGCAGTGAGTCCCTGGGGTTTCCAAACTGTAATACGTTCACAGATCACTTTAAGTGGGGGCTGTTAAAATGAGGCGTCTGATGCTGAAGGTTCAGGCAGCCCAAGGGTCTGCATTTCTGCCACATTCTAAGCTATATTGAGACTGTGCAGGGTGCACTTTGAGTTGTAGGATCTGGTCCCTTCCCATGCTGCAGGCATGCCATCCCCAAGATATACGTGCTTGTTGTGGAAAATGGAAACTCCCAGACCATCAGGGCAGGAGAGCAGAAGTCGGGGAAGACTAGCTGCCCACTGCCAATGAACCTCCAGGTTCTGTGGACTTCAGAGTAGCTCGTGGCTGTCAGAGCAGCATTCTGGAGTTTACAGGCATAGTCTGTGACTTGCCTGTGGGCTGCTCCTCATGCCAGTTGGTCACACCATGAGGGGTGAGGCTTCTCAAAGTCCAGCAGGGCAATGCAGCCAAACCATCATCTTGCAAAATTAAAGACTGGGGGTGTAGCCAGGGTCGCATGGTGTGGATGCTTTAGGAAGTCAGCTGGAGGCCACTCCCCTCGGAGTGTTTGAAGTCAGCAAAACTGCCAGCCCAATTTTCCACAGGGCCTGGGTGGGCCTTCCCAGATAGAGTGTCCAGAGCCAAATGGACCTGATCATTGAATGGAGTGTGTCTCTCTCTCTGTGTGTATGTGTATCCTCCCTTGCACTTTTTGAGAATTCCAGCAGACGACAGCGAAAGTGTCTCTTTTTCTCACGATAGCAAGGTTTTTCACAGCTTACACTCTCAGGGACTTTCTCCTTAAGATGCTCTTTTTCTGCTGTTCTATTGTCAAAGGGGAGGGTTCATCCCCTTTGCTTTATTCTCCAAGCATCGTTCATAACCAGAATGAAGAAGAATTCCCTGTAAGCCCTGTGCACAGTCGGTCCTCAAATAAATCTTCTGGTTATTATTATTCCTGTTGCTTTTCGCTGCATAGTACGTGCAGACTATATTGCAGGAATGGAGCTAGATGCTAGAGAAAAATTACTAAGATGTCATTCTGAC
Organism: Cavia porcellus; assembly: GCF_034190915.1. Taxonomy (NCBI): domain Eukaryota; kingdom Metazoa; phylum Chordata; class Mammalia; order Rodentia; family Caviidae; genus Cavia; species Cavia porcellus. The sequence goes on along the minus strand of NW_026947511.1, from coordinate 34,845,235 downwards.
TGCCTAGTCTTTTGGCACTTGGAGTGGCAGTGAGCAGGGATGAAAGTTTTTCTTTTCTCACAGTGGGTGGACACATGGATATCTGAATTGCCCGCAAACCCCACAAAGGCCGGAACTGAGTGTGGGAACAGGAGCACTTTCATGTGGGGAGCCCCCTTCTGGTGATCTGGGGGCTGTCTGGCTGTGAGTATGCAGTTTTGTTTTGCTGGCGGAGGTAATTTACCCAGTGCTATGAGTGAAAAGGTTGGGCATGGTTGGTGACAAAATGATGTTTGACTCTTATCTTTCCCAGGAAGTGACCAAGGTTTAGTTCACATGGGCAGGCTGTTTGTGAGGTAGGTACCAGAAGGGCAGCTTCAGAAGAATGTCTGCTTTAAGCGGGAATTTGTGTTTGGCATTATTTGGTAATTGTCTTTGGCACATTATGTGTAATTGTTAATTTGAAGATGTAATTGGCACTCCAGGGCCAGAATGGATATACTTTACGTCCTCAAGCTGAGCCTGGGAAGCATCTCCTTGTACCATCTCATTACCTGTATGACTAATGCTTCCTTACGTGGCCAAAGCTAAAATTATTTAAAGCATCTTATTTATTTACTAGTCTTTTTTTTTTTTTCTTTTTATTGCTGGATATCGAACCCAGGGCCTTGGGCATGCTAAACATGTATTCTACGACTGAGCCACACCTCTAGCCCTCTTTTCTGTTTTTTTATTTATTTTTTTATGCTGTTTCTTATTCTTCCCTCCAAGTTTTCCTGGGAGCCCAGATGTGGTTGACTCTGATCATTTCACAATGAGTTAGCAGGAAAGTCTGTATTCTTTTCTTTGGTCTCTTAGTCCTTTTGTTTGCATTTATTCTCATCCCAAGGGATTCTGGGGAGCCCTGGTACCGTTTGGTTTTGGTTGACATGCTTCCATTTGGGGAAGAAGTAAAGAAAGGAAATACTACATAATTCTGACTATCAGAGTTTAATTTTACTTGAGGAGGGATTTTATTTTAGACAAAATTTTAAATTTGTGACTTGATGTGAAATTTGTTTTTGTCTGTCACTTGCTGGTGTCTGGGACCATGGTATCTTTTGCAAAAGAGTTTGTAGGGAAAGATTTCTAGATATAGTCTCTCCAAGATCATTTCTAATTGTGCAAAACTGTCCTGCCACTCTCTGTCTACGTTTCTGGCAGTCATTGGAAGGCAGATCATCTGCTGTTTGCAGGATCACCTGGATAGTGATTGCGAGTTGAGAATTAAGGTGGGAGTATTTGCTTTATTTTCCTGCTGGACTGTCCTGGGGTTCTCTTCTTGTCATTGGCAGTAAACTTAGGGACTGGAAGCTAAAGTTAGAGAGTAGCTTCAGCAGTTTGTAAGTTAGTGGACTGTAGTAAGGCCTTGATATACCAGCCACACGTAGAGTTAGAAACCACAGTGATAGGAGAACTTTAGGGACCCGGGTCCTACTTCTTCCCCAGTGCTGGAAGCATTGTACTACCCCCTGAGGAATCCAGGGATACGTGATCCCTTGAGGCCAGCATTCCATTGGGGACAACCCTTAGAATAAACTCCAGCAGGTCTTTCTCATTTCTCTTTGCTTCTGGTCTATTTCCACAGCACACAGAACAAGAATTGGTGGATATGATATATTTCCTACTAAGTTCAGGCCAACAAAATGCGGAGTTGGCCAGTGTTGAGATACAGAATAACCTTAACTCGTGTCATTCCTGTAAAGGCGTCTTTTCCTCTGGTTCCCCCTTCTGCTGTTTCCTCTGGTTCCCCCTTCACCTGAGATGGTGAGATGTCCCCTGTCCCTCTTCTCAGAGTTTGGGGAATGGCTCATCCTGCCTGTTGGTTCTTGAAGGTTCCCTCGGAGATCTTTGCAGTCTTGTGGAAAGTTGCGGATGGGGACTTTTGACTGATCCTGGGTCATAACGTCAGCTCCTTAGCAGCAGCCCATGCTCAGCATTTCATTTCCTTTGTAGTTGAACTGTGGGCGTGGCCAAAGGCAGATGTAATTTTGGGGCTGTGCTAAGAATCCAGGTGTAGGATGTGCATCTTCTGTTAAGGAGGTTGGAGGTTGGAGGTTAGGTTCTTTTAAGCCCAAAGGAGACAGAACACTGATCTTAAGCCTCTTCGGCCTCTTTTGAATGGATTTACTCCTTAGGCCGGAAGCTTGTCCTTTTTCTGGTTCTTTATTTCTTCTTGTCTGGGGCTTCTGTGTGCTGCTACCTCCATTTTGCTGAAAATACTGCTGTCATCACCTTTATTTTGCTGGAAGAAAGAAACCAACAAAGAAACCACAATGGATAAAAGAGGGTGAGGAAGACCAAGGGGTGGAGGAAATGGTCCTCCAAAAATAAAAAAATAAAAAACCAAAAAACCAACCAAACAAAAACGGAAACATTTCTCTGTTGGGAGTTAGAGTTTAGATAAATATAAAACTGGGTAGACTTTGTTTTTAGTCCTTTTCCTTTGTCTTGATGAGTAAATCATATCAAATGATTTCACCTCCAAGAAGTAAAGTATTATATAAAGACCAGTAGGCAGAATGATTTCACTGTGGGAAAGTTTTAGTTTTCCAATGAAAAAGTTGCATCTAATTTTCTGGTAGTGTGGGCCCTGTGTGGCTGACTTTGTGGCCCAGCTATTGAAAGGCGTAAGCTTTTGGAGGATCTTTGTCAACTGTTACGTGTCAGCAGGAGATTTTGGAAGACTCTACCACGTTCATCTTGTTTTCCCTTTGGGTGGCTTTGGAAAAGGGAGAAAATGGGTGTGCAGTGATAGCCAACAGACAGTCAGAGATGAGGGTCGTAAGGCTTGGAGGAGAGATTTGGAAGAGGGAAGAGGTGACCCGGCTGCTGGGGATTTTTATGGCCAACGTTAGCTGGCAGGGGCTTTACACAGTTTTTCTCCTTTGTACGTCTGGGAGCACTTTCTTGCCGGTGCTTAGAGGAATTGTGTGCATTGCCCATGAATTACAGCCATTTCTCCTTGGCTTGTGGCAGCCACAGCCAACGAGATGATAGATTCTTGAAGAGTGTAAGAATGATGTCTCTAGCGGAACCCACAAGAGAACTCAGTGTTCCTAAAAAAGAAATCCATTTCTTAAGTTCATTTGCAACCTATTTTCCCCTTAAGATTTATTTCTCAACTTCAGTGTTTTACATTTCTGTTCCGAATCCTGAGTGTGCTATATGTTCACTGTAGAAGATGTAGGCCATACAGAAACACAGAAAAGAAAAAGGACACTTCCCACCTGTTAGGATGGCTGCCATAATGATAATACTTAAAAAAAACCGGAAGATCACAAATGTTGGTGGAAATGCAAATTGGCGCCTTCCTGCATTGTCGGTGGGAATGCAACCTGGTGCGGACATTGTAGAAAACAGTCTGGAGCATTAAAAGAACAGGACATTGAATTATCACATGCTCCAGCAATTCTGCTTCTGGTTGCATATAAAAAAGTTAAAAGTGGGGACTTGAATGATATTTGTCCACTCGTGTTCAGGGCAACATTATTGCCAGGAGCCGAAGTTGCGAGCCACTCAAGTGCCCACCAGCAAATGCGTGGATAAATAAAATACAGTTGGTTCAGACACCGAGACATTGTTCTGCTTTAAGACGGTGGGACCTTCTGACATGACGGTACAGCCTTCGGGGTGCTAGGTTAAGTGAAATAAGCCAGGCTTCAGAGTTCGGTTACATATTACCGTGTGAATATATTTAGCACCAGTGAACTGTGTACTGCAAAATGGTTAAGATGGCAGATTTTCGGTGGTGCGTATTTTGCCACAATTAAAAATAGTTTTTAATTTGATAGTTTTTTTTCAAGTGGAAAAACCCTGTCCAAGTCTCCCTGTCTTGGAGACAAGCAGCGTGGTCCTTGGGCCCGTTTCCTTCCCTGCTGCATTCTTAGTGGTGGTTCATATTTTTCCTTGAGGATTCTCAGACCCTCGGGGTCCCTGGTGGCCTTGAGGGTTAGCTGTCTCCACATCTGTGATGGAAGAGCAAACCAAGGCAGCTCACTTTCTATCCATGGTCTGTTTTACTGGCGTTTCTCTTTATTTATTTTTGGAGCTGGGCATAGAACACAGGGCCTTGTGCTTGCTGGACACAGGGACTGCTGTATTTTGGATTTTGACACATGATATACAATCTCTGAGCCTTGGTTTTCTTTTATATAAAAATATTTTTGATTTAATGATTTCAGTATAAAGCCATTTCTTAAATCAGATTTAAAAGCTATCATTTTTTACCCTTAAAGAACCAAAGATTCAATCATTCAAGCCAGTAGACCCAGAGAACAGTTTTTGTTCTACTATAAATCACAAGAGTAGAATTTGATTGCCATGTCCCCGGAACTTTAATAGTAACTTTGATGAGGTGACATATTTAAGGAGTTATAATCCGAAAACATAGGTCCCATGAGTTACCATCAAACCTGTCATTAAAAAAAAAATCTCGGTGGTAGGTCTTTGTGACTCTGCTGTGACTTCTAAGGACAGAGCCACACTACCACTGAAGTTTTCTTTTTAATTTTTGATGTGAGGGGATACTTGAAAACATCTGATTATAGGCTACAGATAGGGCATGATGATAGGCTGACTTTGTTGAGGTTAGACATAAAAAGAAACTTCTGATTAAAGAGGATTCCGTGCAGATCAGCTTACTTTGATGCTTTCTCCTATCTTGTCCCTCACTCACCCCAGGCCAGCCTGGGAGCCACAGTGTTCCGCTCAGCTCTTCCTTGTGGCATTCCAGCTGCAAAAGCAGGGGTAGGATTATCATGGCTTCTATAGCAAAGGAGTAAATGTCTGGAGAGTTGATCCCAAACACTCAGTGCTTTCAGAAATAAAATGTGCTCCCCCACCCCGCAACTGGAGGAGGCCAGCACACCAGAACTTACTGCAATAACTCTCCTAGGTTACATAATAATCCATTTGATTATGCTTCCAGGGCCATGTATGAAATTTTAACTTGTCACAGATAAATTATGCTAACACTTCACAGATCCACAGAGCACCAAGTAGCTTTGGGGTGTTGTTAAACCAGTTGGTGCTAATGTAGGGCTTGATAGAGTCCAGCTCCCCGTCCCAACCCAATACGCTCTTGTGCTTCAGATTCTTCTGCATTATAGATGAAACCTTTATGGAGGAGTGCAAACAGCCTCCAAGTATTTCTTACAAAATAAACTAAACATTAATAGACAGTAGGGTTTGAAACTGTAGAACCGAAGACACGATTTATGGCCATGAACCAGATGTGACAGATTTTTAAAATTCTGGGAACCTTTTCATTTTCCAGTGACTGGCAGGGCAAGCACTGTATTTTTAATTGATCCCTTCTTTAAGTCAGCAGCTGAAGTGTTATCATGCAAATCTCTCCCGAGTTGCATGGAAACTAATAAAATCATGAAGGTTTCTATTTGTACTCCACGAACACAGACTGTAATGAAACTGAAAAGCTCTCTCGGGGCGATGATGGTATTTCAGCATGAGGTAGGGCTTTCAGAGGATTCTTGTAGGGTGGGGGGACAGAAAGCAGTAAGTGAGATTGCCCGATCCAGACCCATGACCCAATCAGCATCTGCTCCACTGAGCTCTCTCCTGCCCACCGGAAAGTAAGCCATGTACACCAGGGCCTTCTGGGTTCAACACATCTTGTCCCTTGCCTCAGCACGGCAGTTGCTTCTGGAATGTCTTTTTGAGGCTATTTTTCTACCTTCTCAGGCCTGGCGTTTGTCTCCAGACTTGTACTTCTGCTTTGATCTCAGGAGTCTTTCAGCCTGGCCTGGAGCCACCGGTTCTCTTGGAGAAAAGTATTAGGACCACACTTTCTTGAGTGGATGCGAAGCATCCTTTTAAGCTCCTTAGGCTGACTATGCTATTTAATCCTTAAAATCAACCCTGGGATGTAGGAATTTTTATAATTCCCATTGTGCAGATTAGGAAACTGAAGCACAGAGGGGAAAAAACCTTTGTATTTTTTAGGCAGGCAGCAAATTTTGATGCTGTTTGTGTGTCTGGTAGTCCCTAACTCTTTAGTGTGTCAAGCAGGCTTGCAGAGAGGGGTATCATTGTTGTCACTGTCATCATTTTTACGGTACCTGGGGATGGAACCCAGGGCCTTCACACTGAGCTACATCCACAGCCCTTTGCAATTCTTTATTTTGATCCAGGATCTCCCTGAGTCAGTCAGTTGTCCTTGCTGAGCTCAAATTCATAATCTTTCTACCTCAGTCTCCCCGAGTGCTGGTTTACAGGTGAGTCCCACTGTGCCTGCCTTTTCCATGATCGAGTGACTTGCTCAGGTCACAAGGGTAAGGGGCAGATCTGAGGCAACTGTTCCCTGATCCATATGGCTCAGTCCTCAGGAGCCTTCTGTAATGAGGGTGTGTGCTCTTAGTACAACCTGGGGAAACTGATGACATAGCTGCTAGGATTATTTCCAAAAGATGAAAAATATTTCCAAAAGGTGAGAAGTATAAAACAAAAAGCGGCCTTTATTCTGAGAACACGGAGAGAGATGGCAGGCACCCCCTCCCCCACTGGCCGGTGATCTCTCCGGTAGACACTTGGCGTGGGGGTATGTAAGTTGCCTCGGTTTGGGGTAGAACCTAAGGCGGGCATTAGGGATGTACAGGTAGCCCATTGGTCCTAGGTTTGGCGCCATATGTAAATTTCCAGGGGCGGGAAGATGGCGTCATACGTAACTTCCTAGGGGTGGGGGATATAGGGGCTTCCTGCTTCCGGTTGAGGCTTTTCTGGCTACAGTGTCCTATCTGGGCCAAAACCCTTTCAATAGCCAGGTCTAAAAAGAGGAGTCTCAGCCACTCTTTCTAGATGAGATGTGAGGACCCTTGACAAGCTCAGATATTCTAACTACCAGGGTAGAAATGGACCTTAAATAGTGTGTAGTCCTTTTAACCTCCGAGTCTTAGGTTTTCTTGTTGGAAAATAGGATAATCCCCTTTTCTTTCCCACCTGATGAAAAGCTGTGCTGCATACAGCTGAGAAGGTTGCTCACTAAACAACTCCAGGGCTGCTATAAAATTCACATCAGATGATACATAATTATACTTTATGAAACTATGGTGCATGTGCCATTTCCCTAGACTGGGATGTGGAGGCACAGAATAAATATTGGGACATTTTTAAATGAGTGTTATTAGCCTTTTTTGAACTTTGGGGAGAAAATGCTTTTTAAAATATTAACTCATACATAGACTATTAGGAGTAGGATGCAGAACTTGAACATATATTTTAAAAATTTGATGTGTCTGTGAGTGTGTATCTATGAGTGTGTGTTTGCATGTCTGCATATGGAGGAGATCGTGGAAGAGAAGACAGTTTGGCTCCCAGTAGCTGGGTGTTATCAGAAGCAACAGACCAGCTGGTCAGTTGTGACCCCCTATTTGCGTGGCTGCCCTCTTCTCAGGGATGTGGGGCAGTGCGAGACATCATTTCTCCTTTGGCAGCACCAGTAGCCTCATCGTGTGATTTCAGGAACACCAGTCCCATTGTGGTCATGAACAATGCCCTCTGGAGGTGTGCGGTGTTCAACCTGCCCATCCACATATGTGACTTTTGTAGCACTCAGCTGGACAGGTAGAATACACTCATAGAAAAATTTAAAAACACAGTACATAGTCAAGTATGGTGATGCATGCTTATAATCCCAGGTATTCACAGTAGATGCCCACTGTGGGGGCCTTATGGGAAGTGGTGGCAGAGGCCAGCTGTCTGTGCAGGTGCTGTTGTCCCTTACCAGCCTGGTGGCCAGTGTGACATAGTTCAGGCTGCATGTGGTTCAGGAAGACCCAGGTGCAGTAGAAGGCTTCTCTTCCGCTAAGGGCACCTTTCACAGCATTTTCATGAGCAGTACACTTTGCAGTTGTGCAATGCATGACTTGCGCATTCATATGTGTGTCTTTTCCAGGCACTGAGCCTTCCCATACTTACTCACTTTGCTGGCTGTGCCACTCTTGGAGATGTCCTTCACCACCAGGTGTTGGGATTGGCTATTCTTTGCTGTGCTAGTTTCCTACATGGTCATCCTACCTTCTTCACTGAGACGAGTGGCCTTGTTCTTGGTGTGTGCCTCGCCAGTGATCTTGAGGGTGGACACTGAGTGACATGTGGCAGCTGGTCTTAGGAGACTAGTCAGTGACCATGCTACTCGTGATCTGGGTGGACCCCTTGGAGTTAGAGATGGCTGTGACTTACTGGGGAATGGACCAAAAGGGATGTGGTGCTTTTCCAGGGACTTCACTGTTGGTGTCCTGGAATGCTTGCTTGAGGGGAAGCCGGGCACTGCATGAGAAGTGTGACCTCTCTGAGGATACGATGCTTGAGAAGTCCAGGTTGCATGAGGCCTCTTGGAGGATGGAATATCACATGAACAAAGGAGAGAGAGAGAGAGAGAGAGAGAGAGAGAGAGAGAGAGAGAGAGAGACAGAGAGACAGAGAGAGAGAGACAGAGAGAGAGACAGAGAGACAGAGAGAGACAGACAGAGAGACAGAGAGAGAGACAGACAGACAGAGAGAGAGAGAGAGAGAGACAGAGAGACAGAGAGAGAGAGAGAGAGAGAGAGAGAGAGAGAGAGAAAGAGAGAAAGAGACAGACAGACACATATATAGACAGATACTCCAAGATTCCAGACATGTGAAGTTGCCATCTTGGAATGTTGTGAGTAGATTCCCAGCTCCCACTGACATGGATCAAGATATCATGAACAAAATAAATGACCTTTTTAAGCCACTCCGCTTTGTTCCACAGCTGTAGATGACCAGAATGTATAACTGCCACTTGTGGGCCACCCCTCTCTCTAGGACCCTCCGACCCGTCACTCCCTAGCTCTCCATGCCCAGCCACTCAGGACTGCCTTCAGTTCTTTGTCCTTGGTGCTGTTGTTCTTGGCCTGCATTCTTCTGGGATCCTCTTCCTTTCTCTTCTCTCCCCTCCCACTTGTCCAACTCTTTGTTCAGTGATGTGCTAGTGGGGGAAATCACACCTATTTGTAGTGTTTGCTGAATCCCATGGTGTACATAGTCACACCATGTTGATTTCAAGACACCATCATGATGTCAGAGAACACAGAGGGACATTGTTAACCGTGTTGGCAGATGTGGGCATCCAGCCACTGTGGCAGGTACGTCCCAGGCTCCTATCACACTGATCCTTGGAACCTGCGGGTGACTGAGTACTTCTAGCTTCACTTGCTGCTGCTCCGAATCTTCTATGGGACCCTGAAGGTCTCTCCTAGGTCTTTTGCATATGTCTGGCTAGCTACTGGGATGTCCTGTTTCTTCTAGACCAGCGGTTATTCCTTGCCTTCCTTAAGTTGCTGCTGACCTTTTCCTTATAGTCGTTGTACCAGGCTGATCACAGCCACACATTTTTCTCTTGTCCTGTATTATGCTGTGTGGTCTAGAGTGTGTGCCTTGTTCAGTGAAACACCAAACCAGCAGGCACTTGTGAGGCTTGTTTGATGCCTGATTGGCTGTGTGTATTAGGCTAGGTCAGCTGCTATAACAAGCAAACACAATGTGTTGGTAACTCACATAGCTGATGTTTGTATCACAGCTGATGTTTGTATACTGTTTATACAAAGTACCACTGATGTTGTGGATGTTAAGTTGAGGTGGAGAGTTGTTACCCAAAGTTCTTCAAGCACTCTGGCTTCTAACACCTCTGGGTCTGAAATCTTCTATGGGACCCTGAAGGTCTCTCCTGGATCTTTTGCATCTGTCTGGCTAGTGGGGAATGAGAAGTAAGGCAGCTCTGGGGGGCAGTTTTGGAAGTCATTCACGTCACTTTTGTCCAGCCAGTCCATTGGCTCAGTCACATGGTGCCTTCACTGCAAGGGATCCTGGGAAATGTAGTTCTCTGTGTGGAAAAGTTTAAAGTGAGTTTGGAGAACATTTGTACTACAAAAGGGGCTCTGGAGTCCCAGGCTGAGGGCTGAGGGCTCCATCTGCTCTTCATAGAAGGCTCTGCTATGATTAATCATCACCACACCCCAGTAATACAACTAGATGTTTACTGAATAAGTGTTGGATGTCAAGACACTGATGAACCCTTTATTGGCTTTATCTCCCGAATTCTCACAGGAAGGATAAGTCCGTGGTGTGGATCTGTGATGTAGGCTTTACTACCCTTATGGCCATTTTACAGGTGCACAAAGCCTGAGGCTTACAGTGGTTGTCACTTGGCCAAGTCATAGACCTGGCGTTAGAGTGCAAGGTTTTCTGGCTCCAGCCTCACCTGCTGCTGCTCCGTTTCCTTCAGCTCACGCCCACTTATCCTTTCCTTGAGCTTGTAAACAGCTGCTTCTTAAACAGTTTCAGGAACAGACAGACCAAGTATTTAATTGTGTCCTCTCTCCATGTTCCACAGGGAACAAAGGCGTCCTGATTATCTCGCCATGGTAGGAGGAGTAAATTGACCGCAGGTGCCTGGGCTGCCTTTATTATTTGAGGATGTCATTTGCCACCCAGCCCTCTCTTGCTTTGACTGTCACCTTGAGTGGGTCTCCCCCGGAGCAGTACGACAGGGACAGGGTGGGTGACAGAGGTTCCCATGCCCCTTGTCTTGCTCCCATGGGAAGTGCTTCAGCCTGGGAAATGCCACATCATGGGCGCCCATTCTGCCTGGCTCAGATGTCATATATAACAGAGTGGTTCAAGAGTTCACTGCTGAGAAAAGGTGACTGAAGGTGACTGATCATGTCAGTAATGAGGCTGCTTTGCTACTATCTGCTGGCCTACAATTTAACTGTCCAAATGAGCATGACTTCTCACTGTAGTTAGCTCAGTATGGTCACCAGGAGTGTGCTCCATGGAGCCAGCTTACTGGGTCTTCTGGTCCTTGGGCCAGCTGCCTGAACTCTTCTGCCTCTACCTCAGAGGCAAATCAAACTGGTCCTAGTTACTACTGTGCAGGATTGTTAGTGTATGTTAACTGCTCAGAGTAGCCCTTGGTGCACATCAAGGATTAGCATTGCTAACTCAATTTGGTTACTTTTGGGAGACTATTTTCCTCAACGTGGATTTTGATTATAGTCTCCTTGGGGTTGGTCACTGTTATCTGCTCTGGTTCACTCAGGTTGCAATCTTCTGGGGATGTAGCATCCCCAAAGTTTGGAACTATATGCTTCTACCTTCACATTCACAGTGCCTAGAGACTGCCCAGGTTGCTGGAAATACTGTCCCCACATTGAGGGTTCCTGAAAGACAAGCACCTTCTTATGCTCATCTCTGTTTCCTTAGCAACCTACAGTAGTGCTCAGCATCACAGACTGTTCTTGAGTCTGTGCAGGACCCAAAGAGTAAACGGGCCCAACCTTGCTTGAAAAGGGAGGGTTCCTTCTGGGAGCAGGCTTGATAGCCCTAATGCAGTCTTTTGAATATTTTCTAGGTGTCATCATTCAGCATTTGAAAGTCAAGTTAATTCTGAACACTGTCCAAGGTGGTTTGCAGGCAGGTGTAATGAATGGGAGCAGGAGCCAACGTGGGCAAGGTACTTCCTGTCCCTTGACTGTGTGATGATGAAGTATTGGATCTGAAGGCTCTGGCTGACTTGTAAATGAGCTTTGTAGGAAATTTCCAAAGAAACGTTCCAGAGGTGTGTGGAGTTTTGACAGCAGTGGAATTCATGTACAATCTCCTCTTACCTTCAAATACAAGGGGCAGCTCTGACTTTGCATGTTAACTCGAGCTGCTTAAATCTGGAGTTGTGAACTTTATAGCCTACTTTGGAGTTGGACAAAGGTGGGTTTGAATCCCAGCTCTTCCCTGAATCAGCCCATGGCTTTGTCAAATAGGTTTAACTTTAGCCAAACTCACTTTCTTGGTGGGTAAACTGTGAGTACTAAAATTACCTGCTGGTACAGCAGTTAGTGTCTTATAAAATGCTCAAAAAATGACACCTATTTGAAGAGTTTGGCTGTTACTCTAGATCTTTCTCCTCCCTTGCTAGCCATGGCCGAGATGAGGATAAGGGGGCTGCTGGAGGGAGCATGGTAGTGGGGGACCAGCAGTGAGTCCACCGATGGGCCAGTAGGGGACTTCTTGGCACATTACAGTTGGTGACAGAGCTTAGTATAAAAAAAAAAGTGGAGTCAGAAATGCCCCCTTCTGATTATATCTCTGATGGTAAGGCCAGCTGGAAGATAGTGAGATAGCACTCTAAGCCTCCTCTGTTATATCCCGGATGGCAGGGCCAGCTAGAGATGCCCTCTTCCTTCACTCTCATGACGCCTACTCCTGCCCCTAAGGAAGGAGGAGGAGAGAGGAAGGGGAGGAAAGAAATGGAGGGAGATGTAAGGTCTTTTGGCCCTTGGTGTCCAAAAGACCTTACTTTCCCCCTCTTCTGTATAGAGATTAAACCTAGGGCCTCATCATGCAGGGCAAGTACTCCACTGAGCTATGTATGTTCAGCTATTTTTATTTGGAGATAGGGTTTCATTAAATTGCTCAAGATGGCCAACAAAATGCAATCCTGCCTCAGTCTCCCAAGTAGCTGGGATTATAGGCAGGCACCACCACGCCTGGCTGAAGCCTCACTTTAAATGGGTTAATATTGGGTGGGTTCAGTTTGCTCAGCTATACAGTAAGGACTGCAGGTGTTGATTCTGAGGTTTTCTGGAGTCTTCACTATCCTGTGTCTTTGTAAGAATCTTGATTTTGCTCCTAAATGTTCTGTGTTATATCACCTGCCTTCCAGAGCCTTGGGAATGTGGAGACAATGTCACGGGGGCCAGATAAAGTAGAAAGTGTGAGAGGAGGTCACAGTGCTTTTCCCAGAAGGCTAAAGTCTATGAAGAGGCTCTGGATTCTGGGGTCCAAAACAAGAAGGTCCTGGCAGGCCCATCTGTGATTCCGGGGCTCCAGTATAGGCAGGGGAATTGAACAAAGGCACTTGGGGGCTGTCTGGGCAAAGAAGACTCATCCTTCCTGCCTGGGTAGCTTCTTAGTTGGCAGTGGTCCCTGCTTAGGAATGCGTGCCACTCTGATACACCAAAACAGGCCAGGCACCTGTTGTAAGGTTTGTGTAACACCTGTTATTTGTCCACAAACTTTGTTCTCTTTAGGGGATTAAGTGGGCTCTGAGGAGCCCAGAACTTTTTTTCTGTACCCCGAATACCTCCAGGAAGACTTCAGACCATCATTCTTTCCTGCCTTCCACCCACTCTTAGCTCAAGTTATTTCTGCCAACATCTTTCGGTTAAGTGAACATTTTGCATGTTGACATCTCGTGTCACACTTGGGCCAGGTTTGAAGAGGACTCCAGGAGTGGCAGTCACCATGGTGCCCCCTGGAAACTTCCACAATGCTGTCAGGGTTGGGTGAGGGACAGATAGGGGTGCTCTTCTGTTTGGTGAAATGGATGAACTGGGCCATCTGTTCTCTCCAAGCCTCCACTTCCCTTAACTACAGGATGAAGACCATAAAGAAGGTTTCACTCGGAATATGAGGAATTCTCAGTAGACAGTGGCACCTTTGTTATGATGCATCCAGGTGGAATAATGGCATTTAGCAGAAGTTGGTGCTATATTCAAGCTCAAAAAGTACTGTGTCAAGGAGGAGGTGAACGCTTGAGAACTCCAAGTGGCTTCCCACACACAACTCTCCAGCTAGTTTGTAAGCTCCTACCTGGATCCTGCAGGATTCTTGTCACTTCGGACTGTGGGCTAGTGTGTCTTCTTCATTTGCTCCTGTTCCTGTGATCAAGCATGTGGCATGACACAAGGTGAATTCTTGGTAGATGTTAGATAAATAAAGGAACAAATGGGCTTTTAGTAAGCCCTGCAGATGATTTGACTAATATTGACTAATATTCCACATCGGTTTGTTTATATTTTGGGTACTGAGTCTCCTTGTTGCATGTGGCTTCTCAGAGGATATTCAGTTATTTCTAGAAACTGAAGTAGAGCCTTCCAGACCACTTGCATCAGGTCCCAGGCTCTAGGGAGGTGAGATGCCCGCCCAGGGCTGGGCAGGGTGTGGATGACCCATGGGCGGACCTGCAAAGCTGCCACCCGTTCTTTGCCAGCAGCTTGGCACAGTGTTCTAGAAGTGTCTCATGCCTGACTTCCTCAGAAGAAAGGCTGTTTTGTATGCCGTCTGGGTGGAAGTGTCGGGCCGCAGTTCTGGCCAGCAGACAGCCTTCACCTATGTTTGATAAAATGACAAATTTGTTCTTTCCTTCCTCACCCTACCTCCTCATTCTCTTTGTGAAGAGGCCTCTGTCAGGCCAGCCACCAGGCAGGGTGAGAGGAGCCAAGATCCTCATGGCACTGCGCTGAACCCAACTGCAGCTAACTGGATGAGGAGGAGACAGCCTTAGGCTGGAGTGAAAACATCTGGCTGGGGACAGAGCCATCTCAGTTTTCGGTACACACGGGGAAATAAGAGTACGGGGGTGAATTATGGGACCTTACTGCTAATTAGCCCCTTGGCGTATGCCCCCCTATTGCCGCAGGAGCCCTCTTGCAGTCAGTACTGTCTGTTGTAAGGGGGACTGCCGTGGCAGTGCCTTGGTGGACTTCCTGTTTCATTGGTTGCCCCACTGGGTCACAGTTTAGATCAAAGTATCACTTTCCGGTCAGACAAGCTTGGGGTTCTCTAATGAGGAGCTGAGTGTACTGAAAAGAGTCATAGAGCGTGTCGAGGTCGGGCTGGTCAGTTACAGGCCTCCAGACTTTATTGGGCCCCTGACTGCAGGGGGAGGTTTAAGCTCATGCTACAGTTGGGAGCAAGAAGGCTTGGGGCAGGGAGGTTGCCGCTTACTGTAGGCTTCCAATCTACCCTTGTCTGAGTTGGTGAGATTTGTGTTGGAGCTGGTGAGATTCTCACAGCAACCTCAAGGGTAGGTGTTAGAGGAGCTGAGATTCAGAGGAGCCAGGTCATCACCTGGGTCACACAGCCATTCCAAGAAGTGGAAGGCAAGCCCAGATGTGAGCGGAGCTTGCAGACTCACCATGTAGGCTAGAGTCTCGAGTGATCTGTGATTTGCATTCCCCAAAAATAAATTATGCACCTATTGTGTACTGGTGCTCAGTGTGGGAGGGGAAAGTGGAGAGACAATGGTTTGGAAACCAATCACCCCTAGTTTCGTCTTCCAAGAGGCACAGGGCCTAGGAGGCTATCATGGTTTTGGGAGGCTGTGTCAGATATGGTTCTTGAAGCACAGCACAGCGGCAGAGGCTCTTTCTCTGCAGTGAGGAGAAGACCCTCCCACTTGAATGTCCCTCGAGGATAGAAAGGGATGGGTATGGAGATCTCGGGGCATGCAGTAGTGTTCATCAGGCAGGCGGGTGAGGTTTTGCATACACGTGTACCTGTGCAGCCCCAGGCCTAGGAGGCAAGGGTCCTGTATCAGCTTCTGTGTCCAGACAGAGTGGAGGAAGGCTGACCATGCATGCTCTGTGGGGTTTGGAGGAAATAGAGTTCAGCAAACCTCTCTGAATCGAGTTTCCTCTGGAGGGACTGGGAGGTGAATATTCATGAATCTTGATCTCTTTTTGTATCATTTACATTTTGGTTTCTCTGGATGTGAGGCTCCCTACCTGGTCTGGTTCTGAAGAATTGTTTGATGCATCACATTGTTGTTAGATGGGGTGGAAGGGAGAGAGAAAGAGGAGCAATGAGGGAAGGGAAGACGCTGGGACATTGTGAACAGATCAGCCAGTGTGGTGTCCATGACCTGGATGGAGTGTGTCTTGGTCTCTGGCCATGTACATGAAAGGCGCACGTTATTATTGGAGTTTGCAGGGGTGAGATCTGGTGCAAGGCTCTGATGTCCTTTGTCCTCTGTGCATTCTCGGACAGCATATATTTCGACCTGGGCAGGCCCACTTGTGGGAACCAGGAGGAGCCAAAAAGCTGGTGGGGTTCCTATCTCTTTCTTGTATTCTTCCAGCTTTTGCTATCCTATTTCTTACATCAGATCAGAAGGCAAACGCATGCCTGAGTTTTTGGGACCTTGAACTTGCCTTCCAGAGTAGATTTTAAATTTTGAATTTGTAACCACAGTGCCTTTTTCTTCTCTCATGCTCCACCCATATGAGCACACACACCATCCGAGTAAGTCACCCCATGAAGGCCTGCTCTGTGCCCTGATGGTACGATCTTCGGTGAAGTTGTCTGCTTCCATCACAGAACTGAAGCCGATGGAAGGGTGTAAATACCTGGGTGAGGAGTTATGCTTTTGATTGCAAGTAACAGAAATGTTTTTATCAGCTTCAACATTCAAGGGATCTCATTGGCTTATGTAATTGGAGGGTGAAGGCTGACCCAGGGATTCAAATAGTCTCTGTCCTCAAACCTCTGGATTCCACCATTGCTGTTGTAGCTCCGAAGAGCACACGCTGTTCTGGTCACAGTTGGCAGAAAATAAAGCATCTTTGTCCCCCAAGTTCTTGGTACACGATCTGAGGGTGGCTCCAGTTGGGCTGGCTGAGGCCGGGGGTTATGGTCAGTGCTGGCACGATCTGAGGGTGGCTCCAGTTGGGCTGGCTGAGGCCAGGGGTTATGGTCAGTGCTGGTCCCAGGTGGAGAACAGGGGCTGCAAGGATGGTGGAAGAGAGCGGTTTGGAATGCAGTCAGCCAAAGTCCCCCTACAGACGGATGTTTGCATTTAAACCTCCCTGCACTGCGGTGAGACTGGCAGGAGTTGTCACTTGTATTTGTCGACAGGGAAACAGAGGTCCAGAGATGACAAGTAATTTGCCTCCGTCCACACAACTCATGACCCAAGCCAGAAATTGTGTCCAGACAGTCTCGAATGCAGAGCGTTCTCTGCAAACCACCCCCTGCCATCTTTCAGGACATCTTTTCTTTACTGAGATAACAATTCATCCTGTAAAGCCCTGCATTTCAGTAGTTTTTACTGTATTCTCAGAGTCCCGCAGCCATCATTGCTCTCCGGTTACAGAATATTTTCATTATCCTAGAAGGAAGCCCCTACCCCTAAAGCGGTCACTCCTGAGGACCCCTCCTCCCAGCCACTGGCCGATCCTTTCTTTCTCCCTGTGTGTGTCACACACTGTGTGGCGTTTCTGTGTCTGGCTTTTTCCACTGTGCGTGTTTGGCTGGGAGCTAGTGTTCCTGACCTCGGGATGTTCCATCCTGCATGGCTGTCGTTGTCAACTGAGAAAGTGAGATTCTGTGAGGACAGGACCTGTACATGAGCTCTTTGCTTTTTGGGGAGCCATCCGGCCAGGTCACAATGTTGCTGACACTGCAGGAAGCTGGAAAACAGGGAAGTGGGGGTGCATGTATGGGGGGAGAGATCATCAACACATCTGTAACAGAGGAGGGAGAGAAGTCGCAGTGACACCATGAAGACCTCTAAAGTGGAGGAAGGGATTGTGAGTGGACAGGAAAGGCCTTTCTGGGGAGGAGCTGGCCACTGAGCTGCTAAGGAGAAGGTGGCCATGTAGGACTCAGGCCAGAGCAGGGTGGGGATTCAGCCCATCATGAATCAGAAATGCTGGCTACTTCCCTATGGCTTGTCCTCTACTGTCACCTCTTACCTGCAGTCTCTGTGGACTGGTGTGGGGCACTTCATCCCTGAAACCTCTGGGTCTGTTTGGTGCTTTATCAACAGTGGTGGTTTTGCGTCTTCAATCCTGATTTCTGAGTGGTACTGACCCAGGCCAAGCAGCTAAGTATCTGTCTTTTTTCTTTCTTTGTAATGCAAATTTGGTCATTCAAACACCTTCATGTTATTTCTCTTAAATGTTGGTGCTGCTGGCTAGATTTCAGGGACTGCAGCCTTGTCTAGCCCTTTGTCATAAAGGGAATCACCTTTGGGGACCTCAGATGAGGGAAGGACCTAGCAAATACCAGGCAACCCGTATAATATTTAAAAAAAAAATTTTTTTTTTTGAGACAATGTCTCACTGTGTAGTTCAGGCTGGCCTTAAATTCACTGTGTGTGTAGCCTGGCTGGCCTAAAACTTGAGGTGATCCCCCACCTTAGTGCTGGGGTTACAGGCATGTGCTACCACATCTGGCTAAAAGTTGTTTTAAATTTTGTTTAATTGACAAGTAAAACATATATGTTTATTATGTACAGCATGTTTCAGAGTATATAGTAAATTATGGAATGGCAAAATTAACATGTGCTAATGAACTAATAAATGTATATAGACCAGATACACATTTTTTTGGTGGTGAGAATACTTAAAATTTCCTTTCTTAACAATTTTCAGAACACACTTTGTTATTAACTATAATCACTATGCGTCGGTTGGATTTATTCCTTCTATGTAACCGAAATTTTTTATTTCTTGACCAATATCTTCCCAACACCTCTTGGCTCCTGGTAACTACCATTTTACTGTCCTTTTATTTTTGGTGCTGGGGATTCTGCTGCTATTGAGTTCAGCTTTTTTAGACTTCACAGGTACATATCTGTATCCATACATCTGTATCTGTATCTATTCTGCGTCTGTATCCATATATCACGTGTTCTGTGTCCATTCCCCCACTCAATTTTGCTCTGTATTTTGCTTATTGTAAATAGAGCTCCAGTAAACATGGGAGTCGAGACACACTTGAGCTCCTGGCTTCATTTCCCTCACCTGTGTACCCAGAGGTGCATTTGCTGGGTCTTCGGTGCTTTGGACCTCATGCATGATAGACTAGTGCTGTTCTTCTGAGCTACACATATCCCAGCCCCTGTGGCTCTATTTTTAAGTTTTGGTGGACCTTTGTACTGTTCTCCGTAACATTGTGTTAGTTTACATCCCCATTAATCACTTGCAAGGGTTTTCCTTGGGTCCCATCTTCAATAGTATTGGTCTTTTTGTTTTTGAGACAAGGTCTTGCTATGTAGTCCAGGCTGACCTCGAACTTACTTTGTAACCCAGGCTGGCCTGGAGCTCCTGAGTGCTGGGCTTACAGACATGCACCTCCACGCCCAGTTCCTTTCTTGTTTTTACAATAACAGCAACTCTAAAGGTTGCATTATGATACTGACTTGCCTTTCTCTGATGATCAGTAATGCCTAGCCCCTTATGTACCTGCTGGCCATTTGTATATCTTCTTTGGGAAGATGCCTGCAGAGTTTTGATAGAGTTCTGCACAGAGGGAAATGACAGTGCTTATATGGGACAGACTCCGTGGTGAATAGTCGCTGTCCCAAAGGCTGAAGCTCCCCGTCAGGGCCTGGATTGCCAGATAACACCTCTCATGCACATACATATGGTGAGGGCCCATGGGACAGGACTGGCATCCTTCCCCTCCCAGCTGGACTCAGGAAAGAGGTCTGTGCGAGTGAGGCCTGCAGGATAGGCAGACATTAGCCAGGCCCAGGCTGGTGAGGACTGGGTGGAGGGATGGTGTCTTTGAAGGCTCAGACATTGGAAGGAGGTTTCATGGTGGGAGTGGGCACCAGGAGTGGGGGTGAGGAGGGTACTCAGGTGGCAGCACTTTCCAGGCCCTGGAACTTAATGGGAGAAGGCGGCAGAGAAGAGAGTATGATGGTATTTGGGGCATGTCTTGCTCATGGCCTGACTCTTACGGGTCAGCTTAGTGCTAACCACAAAGAAGGACACCTCCAGTGACCAGTGTGCATTCATTTTCTCTCACTGCTATAACAAATGACCATGAACTTAGTATCTTAAGACAACACCAGACGTTCTTCTGAAGTTCTGGAGGTCTGACATCTGGGCAGTCAGCTTCAGTGGGGCAAAGTCAAGATCTCAGTAGGCCAGTTCCATTGGGAGGCTCGGAGAGGAGGATGTCTGTGTTCCTTTTGTGTGTCCTCTTCCTCTGTGGAGCTCATCTCTCCTGTTTGGCTCCCATCACCACTTCCCTCCATTGTTCTCCAACTCTTAGAAGGACACTGTGTACACCCAGGGCCCATTCTGGCTGAGGTGGGAGGATCATTGTGGGGTCGAGGCCAGCCTGGGCTACACAGTGATCTCCTGGCCAGCCTGAGCTAACTGTGTAGTGAGACTTTGTTTCAACAAACAAACAAACAAACAAACAAACAAACAAACATGTCAGACACCATATATCAGCTCCCATCAGCTCAGGGACTCCAAGAAAGGGACATAGAAGAGGCAAAGCTGGGTGACTTGTCTTTCTAGGAAGAGGGCCTTTGGGGGACACTGCTCTGAGTGTGTGTTGCACTGAACTTTCCACTCCTTTCTAGACATGTGGGATGGGGCTTGGGCAGGGCTGGGTGACTCCTTTTGGAGAGTCAGTCTGACCCTTTAGTGGTGTTACCTGTTAACCCACACAGGGACAAGGCAGAGCGGGGTCAGGGAGGTTGGAGGTCTGCAGCAGGAGTGGACGCAGTGTCTGAACAGAGTGCCCAGGCCACAACCATTTTGTGTGGCTGGAAGGTGGCAGTGCATGGGCACGTTTATGGGTGTGGCACCTTATCTTTACCTGCTTGCTTCAGGGCTCCGAGAGGCAGGGTGCAGAGTCACGTTCAGTCCCAGCTATGTTGTTTGTAGTTGTGTAACCTTGGGCAAGTTATGTGTCCTCCTCAAATCTGTTGTCTGTAAATGGCACCTCCGTGGTACCTTTGCAGTGATGTGGTGCTATTGTAAGCATGGGACACTTAGAATGCACCTGCTGAATATGAGCTGCTTCTCTTATCCTGACCATCTGTTGGCCAAGGCCAGCAAGGCCCAGCTTGGGGCATGGAAAAGATTTCCAGAAAGGAGAGGCAGAGATGAACCCTCCCTTTTCTCCCCTAGCCATGTTCCGTGCTTTGGGAGGCAGCTCAGGGCTGGTAACTGGGGAGCCACCCCTAGCAGTTGAGGGACGCTGTCCCTGGCAAGCAAGGCAGCCAGCCAGGATGTCTGCTGTTAGGACTGTGGGCTTCCTGTGTCGTATGTCCTTGGAGCCACACCTCAGATGCGGTCAGGCCTCAGGTCTCCCAGTGCCTTTATGGGCTGCATCACATATGGTGGGCACTGGGGGAGTGCTCAGGTGGGAGGCCCAGAGGTCAAGTGTCCAGCACAGTCCAAGGTGCTCAGAGTAGAGGGTTGGTTTCAGGTTGCTCACTTCTGATCCTCTAATCTTGAGGATTGGAATGGCCATCTGATTGCTCAGGTGTAAGTTAACCTCAGAGGGTCCTAGGACTTTCTCCCTCAGTTTTTCTATTTTCTTGTTCCTCACTATCCTTGACAAAAAAGCTTTTGTGCCTGCTGTGGGGTTTTACAAGAGGCAGTTTAGCGTAGGGTTATGATTAAGGGCCTGGATTTTGCGGCAGACAAATCTTGGTTTACCCTTCAACTCTTCTGATTGTCATCAAGATTGGAGGAGCCAGAGGGGTGTCCTTGTGCTTTCATGCAATTGAATGGACCTCTTGGTTGCCAGCAGCTTTCCTGGGGAGACACTTAACAGGTCCCCAGTATGATCTTCCAGTTATCACATGGCTTTATATATATCAAGTACTGTGTGTGTGAACTTCACATTAGATCCATGAGGTAGAAAGCAAAATTATCCTCATTTTTCAGGTAGGGGAGCTGAAGTTAACAATCTGTCTAACTAAGGTCACACAGCTAAGAATTGGTGCAGGTGGGATTTGAACTTAGGGAACCCAATACCAGAGTCACTTGCAATCACCAGGAGCTGTATTACTGTCTTGACCCTGTCCTTGCTCCAGAGACCACCGTGCTATCAGGAACCTGGTTTTGGGCACTGCTGGAAGTGTGGGCTGGGATATAAGTTTCCATCCTGACTCCTTCCCACAGCTATCAGCCAGGGCTGCAACTTGGGGGAGGACGTGTACCTCTCTCTTCCTTCATGGATTGACCAAGACTCAGACTCTGTTCTCCTGCAGGGACACAGCGCTTGCCTCCATGTTTGAATCTGCATCCTCAAAATAGGACATGGGCAGGAAATCCACCCCAGCTTGTGATCCATGCAAACATCTCCTTCAGCCATGGGCTCCTTGTTGCCTGCCTGGCAGAGGTGGTGGAGACCAGGAAACTGGAAGAGGGCTTAGAGCAAGCCTGCCTCCGTGGGGACTCCTGGGAACTTTGCATTACAGACACCATTGCCTATTGCTGTATTTTTAGCACTACGAGGGGCCTGGAGGGCACAGGGGGATGTGGGAATCCTATTTTCACTCTGTCTTGCTAATGGAACCTGTAGCAGTTCTTATGCCTGATTTATTATACGCTGAACTCTGTCACGCCTGCAGCCCCAAATGGTACTTTTCCTTTGGTGTAGCTCGGAGGAGCAAAGCTGATGATGTCAACGCCAGGACTCGCTGTCCCTCTTCTTCTGCTCCAGGTTCTCTGGGAAGGAAGGAGGCCGACTCTCTGATTTTTGCTTCTTTTCCATCCTGGGCCTGGATAAATTGTGGTTACCAGAACAGCAGCCAGCTCCCTCCTATTCTTAGATGTGTTCCCTGAGAATGCTCTGAGAATCTTCCCTGCTCTGCCCTGGTTGTTAGGGCTGGACACAGGCAGGCTGGTGCGTGGAGTGTTGGTCTCACACTGCAGGGCCGCTAGGATCATGGACAACTTAAAGATCCAGGGCAGTGATCACAAGTGGTAAGACGTGGGGCAGGGAAACATCTCCTAATTTGCTACAATCATCTTCTCTGTTGATTAAAGAAAAGAACAGCTTTGGTTAAATTTCTCTGTCTATTTAAAAAATAACGAACATAAAAAAATGAGGATTGAAGGCATATTCAATTGTGTTTCTGCTCTCTTAATGACTTCTTTTTAAAGCTTTGTTAGGGTATCACTCATATACTCTAAAGTTGATGCAAAATTGTTCACTCATCATTACTGTCTAACTTCAGAATATCTTCATGGTGCGAAGAAGAATCCTTGTCCCTCTTCCCTCTTTCCTCAGCCCTGGCAGCCACTAAACTTCTCTCTGTCAGTGTAGCTTTGCCTGTTCGCCTATGAACAAGATCATGCAGGATCCACTGTCTTGTCTCGTGCTGTGCTGTAATAGGGGGGCCTCCTTTCTCTGAGCACACTTGTCTATGACAGACATGAGAACAGTGTGCAGCAGAAGAGTTACTGTCATGAGGACATCTCATTCTCCATCCCCAAACCGGCTTCAGTGCCAGAGCAAAGCGGTAACACTTGAAATATCTGCCACCAAATTTTGTCGTCGAATGCTGGTGAGTTGTGTGTGTCTCAGAAGTGGGGATTCATTGAGGAGACCTCTCTCACCCAGTGGACTGAAGAAGTATATCAAACTGGCCATGTTTCAGTGCCCTTTCATGTAGGACAGTTCTGGCAGGAGGCGGATTAGCTTATTAGGTGGCATCTTTGTGTACAGCAGCAGAGACTGGCATCCGGCTCCATCCTGTGGTCAGCGCTTAAACATTAGCATCAGCTGTGCCACTTGCTTTTGTCTTGGTCCAAGTCATTTGCTTCCTTCCTGGACCAGTCTGAGAGTGGCCATGTTCTTGAGGGTCAAAAGGTTGCCTTGATGTCTACATGGTTCCTGGTTGAGTCATTGAAGAATAAAGTGGCCTTGGTGCTCCCAGGGCCCATGGGGAGGGGAGATGCCATGGCAATGACCTCCAACAATAAACAGACCATTGGGATTACCCGAGACCTCCAAAATCTCAATGACTCCTGTCTTGGGACCAAATACAGAAGCTGCTTCATCCTGGGGCTGATTGGAGTAAGCTGTCTACAGATATTTTGGTACCTAGATTATGAAGGGAGGGCAAGTGTGCATCCCAAGGGTGTAAAGGTTACTGGTTCCCACCTAAAGTTACGGAGAGACATCATACGCTAAACAGTGTTGCGGGTCAATTCTGAAGGTACATGCAGTTGTGTTGCTGCTGTTTTTTTTTTTTTTAATGACATTTTCACTCATGAGGCTTTGGTTGGCACAGAGATAACATTGGTGGTTGGTGTCCTTGGAGTGTGCTGGCTCAGCATGGGACCTTGGGTGGAGCCTCCACCTGTGAGCTCAGTGATCTGCCTACTCAGAGGTGAGAAGCTCCAATGAGCTTGGATTTTTGCGTACACTTTGGAAGGATGGAAGGTGCTGGTCATGATAGCCATGCAGCCAGGCCTTCCTGCCCATGAAGAGAGGAATGAAGTTTCGTCTTTGCCTCATAGATGAGAAAATTGTCTTTGCTCAGCAGAGGGACCTTTGACTGTCTGCACTGGGGAGAGTCATTAAGCGCCCATTATGTGACCGTCACTGTGTCAGGCAGTTTGACAAGCAGTTGCCTGCTCTGGAGATCAGGAGGCAGAGTGGGGGTGTGGAGTGAGTGCAAGGACTGGAGCAGAGGCCCTCGGTGCCATCTGGGCTCTGTCACCCCCTGACACGTTACCTTGAACAGAGGAGTATGTTCCAGCATGCGCTTGTGCGTGTGTATTTTATCATACCTTTGCCATGTCTTCTGGTACTTATATGGGTGGTCATGAGGACTAAGGGAGGAAAAGGGCCAGGTGCTTGGAAATGCTGAATCAGTCCTACTTCCTGTTCTTCCTCCTAGGCCTCCTCCTCCTCCTCAGCCTTTTTTTCAGACCTTTCTAGATTTGCAGTACAGAATGTTTACATGCCTCGTGGGGAGCTGGTATGTGTACAGTGCATCATTCTTTTGTTTGACCCCCTCCCCCTCTTCTCCCACCCTCCCCCTTCATCTCTTAGTCCCCTTCCCTTTTGCAAAATGTCTATCTCCCTATTTCCTACTATTTTTCATTTTAGTGTTTATATTTTGAATGTCTCATATATGAGCAGTACTCGATTGTATATAAAAACCACATTTTCTTTATCCATTCATCTGTTGATGGTCACTCCTTTACCTTTGGGTTGGTCTCATTGCCTTCACTTACAATGGAGAAGACTGTGTGGCTCCATATCCCGTGTGGAAATCCCTCTATAACAAATATTCTGGGAGCATCGCTTTGAACACCCCGTGAGTGAGATCTTACTGTACCCTGGGTTGTCCTGTTTCATGGCAGGGGTCTTAGAATGTGCAGAGGTGGACAGAAAGTATTCACATCAATGTAAGGGGTTGGTTATCTTGAGAAAATGCCTGCTTTCCAGGGTATCAGTCCAGGATGGTTTTCCATGACATGCAAAGTTTATGGTGGTACACTTTTTCTGGACTTGGCATCCCTTTCATGCAGAGAAGTCCTGAAGTATTTCAGGGACTAGTGAGTTAGGGATGGAGGCAAAGAAGAGGAGCCAGGGAGCTATGGAGCTAAAGCGAGGCTCTTGCTGTGGAGGGAGGAATGAATTCATGTCCAGGGTCACAAGTCTTGTTGCCCCTGACCCTGAAAGTCAGCACTTGGTTAGTGGCATCCAAGTGTTTTTCCGTTTTCTGTTAAAGCAGATGAAGAGAGAAAACCCATATAACGATCCCTCTAACTGCTGAGAAGCATTCAGAATAGTCCAGCAGTACATCATGATTGACCATTGCAAATGTGGTATGGGGTCCTTTCTTTGTGTGATGAGCTTAGCTATCAAAATGTACAGCAGAAGTTATTCCCCTTAGTTAATATGAAGTGCATTCTCTTTAGTCAGCTTTCCATTACTGTGACATAATACTTGAGACAAACTGCTTACAAGGTGGAAAGGTCTCTTTTAGCTCACAGTTTTGTAGGTTTCTGCCCATGGGTACTCTGTACTGTTGCTTTGGCCTGTGGTGGCTTGAAGCATCACGGTAGGAATGCATGGTAGAGGCGGCCTGTTCCACTCATCGTGGCTAGAAAGCAGAACAAGAGCAAAAGGAGCAGCTAGGCTCCCAGTGTTTTCTTCAAGGGCATGACCTCAGTGACCCCAACTTCCTTTCCCTATGCCCCAACTATAAAAGGTCCATTACTTTACAGTAGCACCATGGGGTCGGGAACCAGGCTTTTAACACAAGCCTTTAGGGGACACCAAGATCCATGCTAAAACACATTCTCTTCAATTTAAAAATGAGACAGTGCCCAGCATCACCTTTCTTACTCAACACTGAACTGTGGGGTCTGAGCCAGAGCAATAAGACAGAAGATACGAGAGACGCACACACCTGATTTACTCATCTGGTCATCCGGCTATTGGAATCCCTAGACTTAGAAGGCTACAAGTGTGTCCACACACTGTAGTTCAGCCTGGTGATAAAATACAAAAATGCAGACCAACAGCAAGAGACTGGGAAATGCAATCTAGGCCACGAGGTGCTTTGTGGAGTTGGGTTTTGGCATTGTCTTACTGTGTGGCCTCAAGGGAGGCAATTCTTTTTCTATCTTAGGTTTGTTCACTGTGGTAAAGCACTGGCAAGACAGTCTTGGTTTTGATTTTCACAGAGGAAAAACATATGAAGGGCCAAAACGACCTTGGCCAAAGTCACTGGGTAAAGAGTTGGAGCTGGCTCTTCATTTTGCCGCCATCCTGCCTTTTCAGACCTCCCCTCTGCTCCTGCAGTGTGTCTGGCTTGTCAGTTCTCTGCTGGGGACCAGCAGGAATATGTGTACTTGGGCTAGTGTGTGTTCTCTGGCTGGAGCAATAGCCTGGCCGTCCTAGGACACTTGCCACCTCTGGTGCTGGGGAGGAATGGCTTTCTCCCAAGATACCCAGCTCAAGATGTGTGTGGAGGGAAACCAGGAGCCAGAGGCTGCAAGACAGTCTGGGCTGCCCCATCCTACCCTGTGCCTCCCCACCCTCCATGTCATCATCTTAGTGCCTCTGCAAACATCATAAAGTAATCTAGGTTCATGGCAGGTGGTGGGCTCATAATCTTAAGAAAACAGCAGCCTTCCTGATTTCTTCTTTGGCGGCCTCTAATGCCATGTTCCTAGGCAAAGCCCTTCATAGACTCTTCTGATTTCTCCAGGTTCGTGGCAAGATACACTGACCGAGTTTTCCATTCATTCAGTGAGGCTTTGCTGAGTGTCTCCTCCACAGGGAGGAAGGGAGATAAAACCCCCGTCCTCAGTCTGTGCAGCTGAAGTAGCTCATAGCACAGTGTCCAAAGTACCAGCCAATGATAAATGCTTTAGAGAAAAATAAAGCGGGAAAGACATTTCCCTCCCTTTTGTAATTTTAAGTGAGGGGGCCAAGGATGGAATTCACTGAGACAGTGAACTTTGCACAGAGACCTAAAGGATCTACAGAAGGAAAGTGACACAGATGTGTGGGGCAGGATCACTGAGGCTGAAAATAAGGGCAAAGGCCCTGAGGCAGGGTGGTTCCTGGTCAGGTGTCTTATCAGCTGGAGTAGAGGCAGAAAGGTAGGAAAAAAATGTATGAAATAAAGTCACAGAGGACAGAGTGGGGAGGGCCTGGAGGGCCTTGTGGGCCTTGACTAGGGCATTTTGGTTGTTTACTGGAAATAGAAACTGCCTTCTGCAACTCGGATTTCTTATTGAATAATCTCCATGGGGATCTCTTCACGTGTGTGGATGTAGATCTCATTCCTTTAAACAATAACAGAATCTCCATGGTGTATGTGTACCATGATCCCGCCGTCCTTCTTTGTTGGGGGGCTTTCAGATTGCTGACATAAACTCCCCTATGCATGCTGCTCTTTATTTCTATGTATTAGAGAGAGAGTGCTCTAGTCAAAAGATCAGCATCTGTATTTCATTTTAACAGACGCGGGTAGAGCACTCTGAAAACTTTGCTCTCTTTTCTGGTAGACGTTTGTTCCTGAGTTTTGGCGGTTGGCTTTGCCCCTGAATTACTAACCAGCCTTTCTACCAAGAGGGAAACCCTGCCCCTAGTGAAGGGCAGCTCTGGAATCCTTCATCTGTGGGAATGTGTGTGGACTTTGGAGTGTGCTGCTCAGACCAGTGTTGCTGGCTCATTTTTGTATTTGGGGATTGTGACGTCAGGACAGCCAGGAAGATGAAAACACAGCTGTTGCTGTGTTGTTTGCATTGTGGCTAATTTTCCACACACTTAAAATAAGCACGACACAGAGATAGCGCAGGGAAGAAGATTTGCACCTTGTCACAACCTGAACCACCCTTCTGTCATACCGTGGAAAGGCCAAGGCTTCTCCGTGGTATCCTGTGGCCTGTGTGGCACGGAAAACTGAGTACCAGCACAGCCCCTCTCCACCCTGGGATGGTCTGGAGCGAGAGCTTGTAAATTTGGAGGTGGACTTTTCTCATGTTTAATGACTTTGTACAAATTGTACTGTCGGACATGGAGGCTGTTTCCCATCTGTTGCAATTCAAACAATGTGTAATCTTGTGTGTGTCTCTTCACAAGTGTGCTCTGGTACCTGTTAGGTAGATTTAACAATTTAATTGACAAGGATTTGCTGTTTACTTATTACCAAATCATATTACATATTACCAGCTGAAACATATTACCAAATCAACCTCCAGGGACCTGCACGTCGCTTCCAAAGGTGGAAAATGTGAGCTCTTTTTCCCTACACCCTCTGCGATCTTGGTCTTGTCATACTGGTTTTACTAATCTGTGAGGTGAGATGTCATATCTGGGTGTCATTTCATTTTTGTATTTATTTTTCATGAGTAAGGGCAATCATCTCTTTGCATGTTCACAGCTTTTTGGGTTTTTTTATGTGTGCGTGAGCTGTCAGATCCTTTCCCCTGCTTTTTATTTCCCTGATGGGTTGTTAGTTCCTTATATGTCCCCTTCCAGCATGGCTTGTGCACATTTTCAGGACATTTGGGGCTGTGATCAGATAACCTAACCTGTCTGACTAGTTAGAGGTTTATGGTCAGGAGTGACAAACTAAGTGTTGGAGAAACAGGTAACCGCAGCTGGACTGTACACTGTGCTGCCTTTTGGTATACGTGTGGAGCAACTTTTCCTCTGACAAGTTCAATGCAGATATAACAGAGGACTGATGGACTCTGGAGTCCATCTGCCTGGACACATTTTTATGGGTTGTCATTTTTTACCCCATTACTGGCTGGAGGAAATATTATTATATCTGCAGAGAGACTTGACTATTTGCTAGTAAAACACTTTTTTTCCATTTGCTTAAATTTACAGCCACACTGTAGGAGTTTTCTAAGTGACTATTCTCACTAGGTCATTATGCTGGTCTGGGAGGCCCAGCTACCACAGCAGATGACCGTTGGTTTCTACATTGTATCATACATAATAAAAGGGGGCTTTCCCCCTTCATGACATTGATTATTTATACCAACATGGCGCTCCTCATGGGGCAGTCCTTCAGGCATTCAGAGGAGGACACTGTCCCCTGCTGCCTGTGACTGTGCTCTGTTTAGGTCCCCAGACTCCTCTGTAGAGAGGAAAAGAGGAAGAGGATCGTTCATGGGAGGTTTTCATGGCTGCATGCTTGGCCCACACTGTCGACCATGGCTCAGTCATATGGTGCATCTTACCTGAAGGGTGGAGGCCAGCCACAGGCCTGGTCATCAGTCCTGACCCCAGCCACAAAATGAGCCCTGGTGCCTTAACACTGGGCAGGACTTCCGTTTTCACAGTTTCTTCATGTGTGGGCTTACCCTGTACCCATAGCTCTGGGGGAGATAGATGAGTACTTTTGACCCTGTTTAGAGCTAGGGAGACTGAATCCAGGGAGATGAATACCTTGCACTGAGGTTTTGGGCACCTGGGTGTTCAGAGGAGAATGGACAGCAAAGTTCTCCGGCTAGCTGGCATAGCACATGGAGTTCACCCACTTGATTGGCCAGACTGTGTGCACAGTGGGCGTGGGAAACCAGGGGCTGACGGAAGCACAGCTCTGACCTCGTGGGCAGTAATAGCGGAAGTTGTCCCTTGCCCTTTGGGAATAGCAGCCAACCGGGGAAAAGTGACAGCATTGCTCCAAACAGGAAAACTCCGCCAGCATGTCCCACGCGAGGCAGAACCGTTAGACATCTGTGCAGTCACCCTGACTCTGGGACATTGTTCCTTTCTCCTTGTTTGCATGGGACACTAGCGTTGAAATTGGGGCTTTTTCTTCACACTCCCATTTCCCTTTATTTAATTATTTTAGAGGCATCTGATGTGGCGGTGAGCTCAGCTGTGAGATCTCATCTGTGCTATTTTGAGCCACAGGGAAACAAATGTGGGATTGCTGTCACCTCCCCCCAGGGGAGGGCTTTTGTGCTCTCAAGAGCCCGGTGGGTAGACTGAGCCAAGGCACCACTGAGCACCCCATGGATGCCCTCCCCTGCAGAAGGGATGCCTGGGTTTCCTTCTGGTGAGGATACCTTGAACTAACCTGGTCAAACTGTGGAGACGGAGTGTCAGGTGGTGGCCTGAGTCTGCATGGGAGCAGAGAGTTCTGAGTAGCAGGAAGAGGACAAAGCATCACATGATGCATCCTCAGGGCCTGACACTGCTACCCTAATTGAGTGGCCACTGAACTTGGATCTCTCCTTTACTCAAAAGAAAAAAATATCTTTCCTGCCATTGGGTTCTCACGTGGATCACACAAGATAATGTTTATCAAAGTGCCTTGTAGATGGAAAAGCACTCTGCAATTTAAGGTATTGTATTAATAGTAACAATTGTCATTTGCAATCCTGGTGATTCACTTGGGAGGAGCAGCCCCCAATGTGTCACGACCCCACATTGTACTTCTGAACTGCAATTATCATGTGTGATTGTGTTGGGTATGTTACTGATCCAGCAGCACAGGATAAGAATGAATCCTGGGGAGAACCAGTCCAGCCTGTGACTCTATAGATGGTGGACTGGAGATGGGAGACTTGTTCTAGATTCTGGGGGCTCAGGACTTCAGACTCTCAGTTCTGCAGTTTGAGCACTTTTGCTTTCTGATTCCGTCCTTTCTGAAGGGCTGAAATTTAGGAGCTTTGGGTGGGACTTCTATCCTTGGTCATTTGATGAATTGGAGGCAGGACTCATGTCTGCCCGCTCACACTGACCCCACTCTGAGCTGTACTGCTTGACGTTCGGGGTGAATTTGGACAGTGATCAGAGAAGAGGGTCAGATAGCTGAGGCTGGGCAGAGGGTTTAGGAGAGAAGAAACCAGGAACCAGTGTGGCTTGCTGAAAAGGAGGACAGGGCAGTTCCAGAACAGAGAAGCTGAGGCTAACCCTCTCTTGACTGTGGTCCTCATTGGAGTCCACCTCTTTTGTGTAATTCTCTGTCCTCTCCAGGGACCCCAGCCACCTGGGCATTCCTGGGACACAGCTCTAGGACTGGGGGACTCCTTCAAAAGAAGGGATGGGGGCACACAGCACGGGCTTGAATGTTCAAGGAGCAGCCCAGTCTCAGATGGAAGAAATCCCAGGGAGACTGGCTTTGGCTTCAGACTCTTGTAAAACACCTGGTCGACACCTTTCCTGTCTCTAGGTTTTGTCATGTGCTGCTATATACATGGGCATCCTCTACTGGGGCCTGAAATTTGTAATACCCCCTTCTCATGTGACCCTTCTTTCATGAGTGGATTCATCATCCAAAATATTCAGAAGAGTCACCAATTAGTGGTGAGACTCTTTATATCCCTCAGCCAATGTTTACCTGTACAGCAATAGAATAGAATCATTGCTGGGACCCAGGAGTTTCACATTGATATAAAGCTACTCACCAAAGCATAGATGTTTTGGGATCATCCCCGCCTTCCTCATGAATCCTATGTTCCTTTTCTGAAGTCCAACCAAGGATCCGACATTGCCTCTGTCTGCCATGTTTCCCTGGTGTTCCTCAGTTACCGTTTCCTTTTGTTTCATGACTTTGACATTTGCAAAGTCTTGGTTAGTCATTTTCATAGAATGTCCTTCAATTTGGGCTGATCTTATCTTTTGGTTAATGCATATGGATTTTATCAATATCTCTCGAGTTTCTCCCTGGATGGGAATGTTGGCTCCTCTGAGCATGGATCCTTGTCTGTCTAATTTGCTTGTATTTGCTGACATCTGTGTGTATCCTTGGCACCCACACTTGGTCAGTATTTACTGAGCAAATGGATCAGGTCCAGTTCATTAGGTTCTGCAGGTGCTAAATAGCACAGGCTGTTGCTGGGGATGAACGAGCTCTTGAGAGCCAGGTTTTGAAGTGAATTGACTTCTCCTTTGGGAAACAGGAGTGCAGGGACACGCAGGGGGAGCACCAGGGTCTGACTTGTGGGTCCCCCCATCAGTGGTTTCTGAAGCCCAGCCTGTTGCAGAATCACCGGAGGATACTGGTAAAACATAGATTTCTGGCCCCATTGTCAGAATGTGTGGCTTGTTTGGTGTTGGCATTTCTTGCATTTTGACAGTTTTGCAATGGTGCTGGTGCTGCTAGTCCATTGACCTCTGTGATTTGAGAAACATCCCTTTTGCTATTCAGATGATGAGTGGGCCACTGCTGATGCGAAGGGGCCAGGAGGGCTTCATGGAGGAGGAGGAGGGGGAGGAGGAAGAGGAGAAGGAGGAAGAGGCGGTTGGGTTTGCTGCCACCATGTACCATCTGTGATGCCTTTTACCTGCCTTTGTCCTGTGGCTTTTGGCCTCACTTGTGGCCTTGTCCAAACCTCTGAGTGCAGAGAGCAGTCTTGGCAAGCAGACTACACCCCCAGAGGAGGAGGCTGACTAAGCCTTCGACTGGAGTTGACCTTGGCCGTTCAGTAAAGTCGCTCCAAGGCCTGGCCCCATCCTGTGTGGTCCAGCCTGTCTCAGTGTTTATTTGCCTGAGCCTTGCACACGGCCTGCTGGCACCCTCAGAGGTGTGGCTGTTGGGCTCTGGGGCTCTATTTCTGTTTTCTCGTCTGGCACCAGCACAGTGGGGGCAGATGAGGTGTGTGGCCACCCTTGCTTTCTTCCTGGCTCCATGTTCTTCTCAAGGCTGGCTGGGCATGGTGTGGTAGAATGCTTGTATTTCACTAATGTGCCTGGTATGGAAGCAAATAGGTCCTTTCCAGGGGACAGAAGTTCTATGAAGTAGGCAGAAAGCCTTGAAGAAGTTAAATAAGTATGTTCAGAATTAACATGCAGTGGTGTTACTAATGTTTATAGGTGTATTCAAGTGTTCAGAAACATTTAGGGATATTTTGTCATTTAAGTGACATCCCACAATTGATGTTGGAGGTAAAGGGAGGAATCAGGAAACTCAGAAGGGGCCACATGGTTTGTACAGTAAGGAGATTCTGGGCTGGGAGACAGTATATCGTCCAAACTAGAATGTTGGAGCAGGAGGGTCTATCAACATGCTTCCAATTCTGCTTAATCATTTGAACTGGGACCTTGAAAACCTCAGTGACATGTTATGCTCCCCAGCCATTCCTGGCCACAGAATTACTGTCTTTCCTCTCAATAGTCTTTTTATTTCTAATGTATCTCTCTTATAAGCTGTCAAGCACAAGTTTACCTAACCTGTTAAATCAAGGGTTAGCAAACTATAGTCTGGAAGTCAAGTGTGGCTCAGTGCCTGCCTGTCTTTATAAATAAAGTTTTATTGAAACACAACTATGTCCACTTGTTCATGTATTGCTGCAGGCTGCTTTTGCATTCCAGTGGCAGGAGTAAGTCATTGCTTTGGAGACTGATGGCCTTGCCATCTAAAAATACTATCTAGCATTGTACAGAAAAATTTCCCCAGCCCTTGCACTAGAGTGTGAGCTGGGATGGAATTTCATTTAT
Organism: Cavia porcellus; assembly: GCF_034190915.1. Lineage (NCBI taxonomy): Eukaryota > Metazoa > Chordata > Mammalia > Rodentia > Caviidae > Cavia > Cavia porcellus. The sequence continues at coordinate 34,811,755 of NW_026947511.1, read as the reverse complement.
CTTTGTGTCTTCCTGTTCTTTGCTCAAAGTAGCTACCCAATAAACATATGCAGATTAGTTCTGAAATGCCATGGATTAAATTGTCAAAGATACGGGTAGCCACCTGGCTGTGTTGGCTTCCCCAGGCTTCATCCCACTCTTTGGCCACTTTGTGACCCAGTTTTCTCTCTCCAGAAAGAGTATAATGTAGTCTGTCTTGCTGAATTCATTGATCTGCGATGAAGGTAAAACAGTATTGCTTGGTCCTAGCTTTTAGTCTTCTGATGGCTCTCACCCAGCCAAGCTTTGAGCTTCTCTGTCTGGATCTGTCTTGCTCCTCTAACCTGCTTATCTGGTGCCTTCTGTCTCCAGGCTAAAGCATGCCCTCCAGAGTCAATCATAACGTTCCCAGCTTCAACTGTGATCTGTCCATCTGTCCTGATTCCTCACTCTTTGAGGTCAGCCTTCTGCTGCATGCATAATTTTGTGAAGTTTTCTTTTCAGTCTCTGTTTCCAGTGGACCCCTTTCTTCTCATGTATGACCTTGCTGGAGTCCTTGACCTTGGCCAGCATAACAGTGATTTCATTTATCACTTAATGTAATATTTTACGTTAACTTGTTTTTTCCACTGCTGGGAATCGAACCCAAGGCCTTGAGAATGCTAGGCAAGTGCTCTACCACCGAGTTACATACTCAGAACTTTGTTTTATTTATTTTTTTGCAATACTGAGAATTAAAATTAGAGCTGCTGCGTTGACCTGCATCCCAGCCATTTTTTCTTTTTTGAGAGAGGATCTCTCTACAATGGCCAACCTGGTTTCAAAGTTGTGTCTCTTCTGCTTTAGCCTCCTAAGTAGCTGGGATTACAGGCATGTGCCACTGTGCATGATTTATGGTGTTAATTTTTAATCCTTGGGACTCTGTTAAAAACACAGGGGCTGGACTCCAGGCCAATGGAATTAGAATCTTCAAGGATGGGTCCAGACCCCCCTTTTTAAATTAGTTCCAAAAATGTTATGATTTTGACCAAAGCTTAAAGAACACTAATTTAAAATAGAATAAGTGGTAGTATCATATAATTTTTCATGGGACTCTTATGTTGCCAGGTAAACTGTAAATATCTTGCAGGCATATCTGAGCCTTGTGTATTTGATTTTACTCAGCACATATCAATGAAGATAAGAGAGGGAAGATGATCAATTGGCAAAATTGAGTGTTAGGCCTTGCATCTGTGAGGCACCTAGTAAGTGTCTGCCTGTTGATCAATACAAGATACAGAAGTGCCTGAGAGAGCAAAGCAAGTTGTGCGAAGCATGGTCATTGCTGGAGGCTGTCCTGGTGCCTTTTATGGATTCTGCTGAAGAGTCCTCCGAGGGCTGCTGCTTAGGAGTGCACAGCCACCTGTTGAGGGCTGCCCACCAACAGAACCCCTGGGGCTCTGGCTCTCTCCTCTTCCCTTTGATCTCGCTCAGCTTATGAGAAAAGTCTGCCCTCTCCCTCCTCATTCGGCTTGTCCAAGGCCGTAGAAGTGCATGCTGCTGTTGGAAGTTTGTTTGGACACTTCAGGATATAGGAGAGGGTTTAATCTGTTTAATGAGCTTTACTTTCCCATTTAAAACATGCAGAGAGCAATGCAAATGTCTCATCTCTGTCTCCAGAGCTGCATGGCCTGTTTACACAAGTCTGTCCTCAGGGGCCTCAGAACTGGCTTCTTGCCTGCCCCGGGGCGTGACTTGCACCCTTGGTGTTGAGTCACCACCCAGAGACAAGGTTCAGCCCTCTCTATGGTGGCAAGTTACAGTCCAGAAAAAGTACGCTCAATGGGCACTTTGTATGGGACCATTGTGCAAGGTTATTTAGAGCACGACAAAATAATCATTTTATTGAGCAGGAAGAAAGAGTTGGAAAAGATTCTGCAAAGAGATTGGAGTTCAGTAATAAAAACAGAGTCAGGAGTCAATAGCAAGGGCTAATTTCAGGAACTTCCTCTTCTTCCATGGACGTGTACAGCCCCCTGAGCAGAGGGGTGAACCTGGGAATTGGCTATCATTCCTTCAATGACGCGCACATAAAAATGCCCCACACCTGTTGCCTCGTCATCAGCATGCATTATATGGGGAAGAAACTGCAGGTTCTAGAACTTACTTCTCTCTTCTCTCGTGATTCTGCCCCATTAGGACTAGTCATTGTTATTCTAATTTGTTATATTGAGACCCTTTGCTTAATTTAAAAAGTTGAATGATTACCTTTTTAATAAATAATAGCATTTAGCAGTTCAAGTTATTCAATTTATTACTGCAACACTGGTTGATGAAATAGAACAAAATCCATTATTTACCTAAGGCTGGACTTCTCACTTCTGCTTCGTTGAATGTGGGCAGCAGAGGTGGCCCACGCAAGATCTAGGACACATTGCATGGGGAGCACGAGAGAAGGCCAATGCAACAAGATGTACTTCAGTGTTAGAACCACTCTTCCTGCTATCAACCCAGAACCGAGTGTGGTGGGCACAGCTTGGTACAGTGATCATGTGACTGTGGGTCATAGTCAAAGATGAAATTTGGCCTCAGCCTCACCAGCGATGACTATGAAACTTACTGGTCTCTTCTTGGATTCAGAAATAGTGTTAAACATAGAATTCAGATGCAAATCGGGGCCCTCTATTGCTTAGAAAGGACAGGAAACATGTATGGATAAATGTTATTTGAACATACTGTTTCTTTGTGACATAAAGTGTATGTAGTCAGACTGTGTTCTATTTTTGGTAAAAATGAGGTTCTGGAGGGTCATTCTGGTTTATGCGCTGTGAGAAAGAAGTTTCAGGAGGAATTTTAGAGTGTTTCTCTTCAGAAACATTGCTCTTTACTAATAATCATTCTTATGACAGGCCTAGCATTGGAGACCAAACACATGAAGGAGACATAGTCGATGCCCTCACAGGGCTTGCAGTCTGTTGGGGGTGTGCAATACACCCTCCCAGAAAGGGACTAAGGGTGATGAATTGTATTCTTGGGTAGCAAAGAAACCCCAAAACAAGACAAGAGAGCTGTTCATCTGGGGAATCACCAAGCTTGTTAAACTTCCTTAGAGGACATGGCATCTGAGTTCATCCTAATAAAAAACACATACTTTTAGGCCAAAAGTGATGCATAAAATGAAAAAACTAGGCATGTCCAAGGCAGGCAAATGAATATTTTCTGAGGCCCTACTGTGCATGAAGTGCCAATGAGGTTGGAATTTGGTGGGTTGAAAACCAAGTAATACGCCTTGTACGTATCTTGAGTCTACTTACAGTTCCTATCTCGAGTATGAGAAATGTCTACAGTTATATCAGTGCACACAACTGTGACCACAGTGTGATGAAGTCAGTTTGATACTTACTTTCATGTGATAAGGAAGAAACTGAGATGGTAGTGTGATTTATTTGCATTCATGCAACAATTATGTCGATAATGCTGAAACTCAGAGCAACTTGGCAGACTCCCGAGCTTGTACCCTCTGGTGGCACTGTCCATGCTGCTTCTCAGCCCAACATGCAGTTATTTCTGTCTCTGCTCACCTGCCCCAGCAGAGTGTGAGTGGCCCGAGATCAGGGACACATTTACCATTTTTGCTCCTCTGTCTGTTCTGTGATTCAAGTTCCTAAGTGTGTGTTGCATATAAAAGGTTTGCTATGGAGATTTTCCAGGCCAGGGAGGGCAGCTCCATCTCCTGGGTTGAAGCATCTGCTAGGAGAGAAAGAGAAAGTGTCTTCAGGAGTGAGAAGAACATGAGCCCAGTGGGTGGGAGGGTTCAGGGGGACTTGCACTGCATGCCCCAGGTGGAGGTGATGCTCAGGAGCATGTGTGATAGGAGTCTTAAGGATTTTGGGGTGTAGGGTTCACTGTGAGACTTGTCAGGGTTGAAGGACTGATATGACCTCCACCCTCAGAGGCTGAATCAGATGGCCAAATCCTCCCTACCCAGTGCTACTGTGTCCCAGTCAGAGACATGGCCATGCCTCCTGACCCTGCGTTCCACAAAGCTCCTTTCATCAGAAACATTTATAGAACAACTTGAATGTACCACATTCAGTGGCCACCAAGACCCATCAGGGCTGCTCACAGCTAGTGCTCTCATCTGTATATCAGATTGTGGGTGCTGCTTGCTGGGGTTATAGCGGTGGGCGATGAGGACCAACATGTGGCTAAAATGCAGCACTGTAGACTGACAGGGTTTCTCTGACCCCAAGCTGCTAGCTACCAGCGCACCCAAGTCCTGCTCTGGGTTTTTGTAACTGAGTTAAACAATTGAAGAAATCAGCAAAATGTTAACATATCAGATTTTTGGTAAAGTGTGATACAGCATGGCATAGCAATGAAGACATACACATTAATCAGTCTACTCCTTGAGTCCAGCTCCTTACAGTCTATGCTGCTGGTGAGACAGCCATTATGTAACACATATGGCAATTCCTTTTTCATCTATATGAGGCCCCTTTCCGGTCTGGAATTTCCTCCCTGGTGTGGACAGGACTTGGGATGGAGACCAGGGTCTTTAGGAAGCAGGTTTGGACATACTGGCATTCGCTTTTGAGACCACACTCAGGTTGGCTCCAGGAGACAGATGACAAGGATGGATCGTTCCTGGGAAATCCCTCAAACCATCAGATGCCAGCACCAAGCAGGTTACCCCAGACTCAGCCTGGGTCCTCTCTGCTGATGTGAAAAGTCAAGCAGTTCATCAGAGCAGGGTGACCCAGTTCCCTCCAGGGAGAGCTCTGTTGCAAAGTTGGTCACTGTTGTGTCGCTCAGATTTGAGATCTTAGAAAATTGTGGTAGCCTGGGCCCCAAAGGCTAAAAAGTATTATTAAGTACTGTGTTATAATACCCAGGTGCCACAACAGGATGTGGAAACATCATCTGACTCTGAACCAGAGTCCCCATGTGGGAAATGATCCCCTTCCAGGCTCTGTCCGGTGGGTGTCTGCCAGGACCTAGATTCCAGTGGCCATTTGTGCCCCTATCCATCTTTCTGAGAAACTGGGCCAGTGAGAGATTGACCTCATTTCTGATGAACTTCAGCTGCTCGCTCTGGGATCTGCTGTGGTCGGGCCAGGGTGGGGCTGATGGGAAGGAGGCCCGATCTCAGTTCAGCAGATCCAATGTCAGCACCAAGGAGGTGGAAGCATTATGAGGGCCAGGCTTTGGGTACTCAGGGTCCCAAAAGAAGCCTTCCTTGTGTGCTTGGCACAGAGGTGCCAATAGGCATGACAGTCCTGGGCCTGTGAGTGATATTTGTGGCCAAAAGCAGTTTGAGCGTACTGAGAATATAGTCCAGAGAGCTTGCCTAGCATGTTTGAAGCCTGGATTCAATCTCCAGCACCCAAAACAGCACATATAGGAAAACAAAATCCCTACCCAATGCCTCCACCTCCAACAACAACAAAAGGAGTTTGGGGGTGCACTGTACTAATGAACGGAACAGGAGGAGAGGGAGGTGTTCTTTGTAGATGGGACCAGTAGCTGGTCATGGGTGCAGATGAATTGCAGAAAAAGTGGGGCTTCTCTGGCAGGCAGCTTGCCCCCATGCTCTGGGACTGTCTCTCATTGAGCAGGCACTTGTCTATCAAGTCATCTAAAAGTCTCATCTGAGAGCTAACAGGGTATTGAAGACCTGTGTGTCTGACAAGACCTGTACTACACAGGTCAAGGAGGCCACCAGGGCATGGCTGTGGGCTTCCTTTGAGGATAGTCAAGTTGGGCAGAGCTTCCTTCCTTGCTGCTTCTGGAGAGAAGGCACTGATGTTTGCTTGTTTTAGGCATTCCAGAGGGTGATAATTTAGGACATGGCCAGGCAGAGACTGCTTTCTGGGGACCGAGTTTTTTTTTTCAAAGCCTTAAACAGAGCTTAAAGATGATGATATTAATTTTAACACTTATTAAGCTCTCATTCCATGGAGATTAGGTTATTGGTAGCCCTGCTAGGCAGGCATCATTAATTCTGTTTTACAGAAGAGGAAACTGGGGTACAAGGAGGTGAAATAAAGTGTCTCTACCAATCAATGGGGGAATGTCAGAGCCAGAATTCAGACCCAGGCCGAGCAGCTCCAGAGCCCATGCACTGGACTCAGTGTCAGTAACAATGTCTGTAACCTTGAGCGTAGGCTCTGCTTTTGTCCTGGTGGGTCTGGGTGGAGATGCATTTCATTTGATCTTGCTGGAGAAATTTCCAGTCTTCTGAACGCTTGGAAAATAGGAGACGTGGGACTTCAGAGCCATATCCTGAGGGCATATCTCCTGGTCTGCTGAATTTTTAAAAAGAGGCTTCACTCCATGGCAGGCTTTTTTTTCCCGGAGATCAGAGGCAGATGGCAGCTTGCAGAATCAGCCCCTGTTCCGGTTCTCCCGCTCCTCCTGAAACTCGGGTGCTCTTTGAAGTCTCTTGGTGTCTGTCAAGGAGTGTGTGCAGAATGGATGGCCAGGCTGAGTGGGCAGGTGTCCTTTAGAGGCCATGCCCCATATAAGCATTTCTGATCATCATCTTGGGGCCTCTGGAGAATTGGAGATGGCCTTAAGAAAGGTTGCTCTCAGCAGGGAGGGAGTAGAAAGAAGAAAGGAGTTGGTCATAGGGGCTGATCTGGTCTAGACCACTGAATCTTTGTCGCCTGGGTACAAGTCCAGGTCTGGGTGTCAGACAGAATCTGTTGTCTGTCCTGGCTTTGCCTCTTAGAAACCTGTAATTAAGTATACACATAAGTGTAATTTCTAACCAGGCTGTTGTTGATGGCAGATGCAGACATCTGATTGTCTGAGTTAACCTTGATGCCACCACTGATCAGCTATGGGACCTGAGCCACTTTAATTTCCAGGGTTCCTTGTAGAGAGCACATGTGGGGCCCATGGTTTGAAATTTACCAAGGACTTTACGATGGTGACCAAGGAACGTGATATCAAGCATATGGAACTGAGACTGGGGATGTGCAGGTTGTACTTGAAGCCTGAAGCTTCACAGTTATGGCCCAACATAAGAAATGGGGCTGGACTTTGTTCTGTGGCTTTGACTGCTCGTGACTTGGGGTCTTTATGTCCTTTGCCAAGCCCAGATGCCTTTCTGAGGGAAGAAGATTCTCAGCAGGTACATAGCTGTGCTCAGATACCTGCTCCTGAGGGCTGTGTGCGACCCCAGGGGAGGCCTGCCCTGCCTCGCATCTCCTAAGCCGTGGACCAGGAGGATGGACAGTAGAGACTGTCCTTGCTACATTCATTTTTTACCTCCTGGTGCAGGGAATGGAACTCAAGGCCTCATGCTTGCTAGGCTAGTGTTCTGCCACTGAGCTATGTCCCCAGCCTGTATTTGTTTTTTATTTGCTTCAATATATTCAAATCAGCTATCAACTTTGTATCATTTAACCTCTGAGTATTTTAGTATGCCTTGGAAATGTGAGGATATTTTCTTATCTGTGCACTATACCAGTGAGATATTGTTCTTAAAGGAAAGTTTAGTGATGTGTGGTCAGGGGATAAAGTGATTAGTTAATTAGTTAATTTATTTGCTAGGATGAAAGGCTGCTGTTCAAGTTAAAATGCAGTTTGCTTGTTTATATTTAATTTCCTTGCTCTTCAGAGAAGGCAGTGGCCCATGATTTTGATAAGAATGATCCTCTAACATTGGCCCCCTGACTTAATGGGCAGGATGAGGACCACTTTCCAGGGGAGTCTCTGGCTCTCATTTCTTTTGCTGAAATCTCCTCCTCTTTCAATATCTAAACTATCCCAACGGCCTTTCTGAGTGGTCTCCTACCCTCTGGAATAACGACTTGCTCAGTCTAACTCTCTAACAGTGGGAGATCTCTTGAAGATGTACCCTGAATCTTGTCCTTCCCTGACTTAAAACCTTTAAAAACTTCCCCATTGCCTATGGTGGAGGTTGGCTGCCACCTCTTTCTGAATGACCCATAATTTAAGAATGGTTTATGTATCTTTAAATGGTTGGAAGAAACCAGAAGAAGAATACTATTTTTTGACACATGCACAAGATGAAAAATTCATATCCCAGGGTCCATAAATAACATTTTATTGGAGCACAGCCATGGACATTCAATTATATATCTTTTATGGTTGTTTTTACACTGCAGTGGCAGAGTTGGATAGTTGTAGCAAATCATTATGGAAAAGTTTCCTGACACCTGAACTGTGGTCTAAAATTTAGGGTTATTCGCCTGGCATCCAAGGCCTTTTGTGCCTGATGCCAAGTTCCTTTTAATGCCACCTGGTTTCGATTGCTCTATACATTCTTCATGCCCAAATGTTATGAGATCCTTCCACTGGTGAGTTCTGGCTCCTTTTTTCTATGTCCTTCCCCCTGGCTTTGCTAGAGGTCACTGCCTCATTCCAGCAGAAATCACCACCTCCAGAGCCTTCCAACTTCCTTCTGTTTTCTTCTAGCCTCTTTGATTTAGTGGTTTGTTATGGTTTTAATCTAAACTGAAGCCTTATGTATTCAGAGATGGGGTTTTTGGAAGGAGATTGGATGAGGCTGTTCTATACTCATCAGTGCATTAATCCATTGATGAGTTCACAGTTGAATGTGCTGTTAGGAGGTGGAGCCTGGTTGGACGTGGGTCACTGTGGACATGACTTGGAAAGGTGTATTTTTGTTTCTAGCTCCTCCTTTTCTTTATCTCAGCTTCCTGGCTTAAATGGCTGAGCAGCTTTCATTCTCCATTCCATTTCTGCCTGACAGCCAGCCAGTCATGCATAGATGGAACCCTCTAAAATCATGAGGTAAAACCAAAAATTAAAGCAAAAACTAAAACAAAAAACCTCTTTTAAGCAGTGGATATTTGGTATTTTAGTCCAGTGACAGAAAAGTGACTAATACAGAAAATTGGTTCAAATAAGTTGGGTTGTTGCTGTGACTGTACATGACCACGTGGTTCAGTTGCCTTTGGAACTGGTTTGTGGGAAGAATTTGGAAAGTTTTAGAGAAAATTAGGATGGTAAAAGCCTAGAAAGCTGTTTTTGAGCCTGATGGAAGATTTTAGTTGGAGCTCAGAATGACTTGAATGTTAATAGAAATGTGGGCAGTAAAGGCTGAGCTTATTAAATTTCAGATGGGAAGGATAAATGTACTGGAAACTGGATTAGAGGCCATTTCCTACATTTTGCTCATGTCCTAAGATTTTGTGTGAGGCTGCATTTAAGGATGGTGGACCAATTGATCTAGTAAAGGAAATTTCAAGGTTCAGGTTATTGGGTACTGCTGGGTACTTTCAGCCAAATTTGTTGAGAGAATCAGGGGTAAAAATCAGAACAAAAAATTTGAAAAACTCTTGGGGCCAAAGGAAGTGTGGCTGCTAAAGAGATTAGTAGCATTAAAAAGAAACTAAGTACTTTGTATGGGGAATAGATGCCTTGAAGCATCTAGAAAGAACCTATCTATTACAGGTTCAAAGATGCAGAAGTATAAATCTTTCATTTGAGATGAGAGCCCCTGGATCTGCTGCTCAAGAAGAATCATATATGAAGTTGATTCTCTAGAACTCATTTCTCTGTGCTCAGCTATTCAGGTTTTCAGAAACTGCCACTGCCATGATCCAAGGGGCCCTGGTGGTTGGCCTTTGCATTCTCCATGTGATACTAGTTTCATCAGCATGCAGAATACAATAGTTGTGGGATCAGGGAGATTTCCACCCAGCCTTCAAAGAAAGGCCTGGGAGGCCAGGAAAAGAACCCCCGAGAGGGCAGGGCATGGAGCTCTGGGAATGAGGCTGAAAGTGCAATGGAAACATCAGTAAATTGAAAATTCCAGGGATATGAAACACCTGCTCAACATCTGCAGGTTGTAAGCAGAGCCAGCCCAAGAGAGACAGTGTCCATTACAATTAGCAAGGCCATAGGTGGGGCTCCCCCTAAATCTCTGATATTCACATCTTACTATAGTCTGGGGGCTACAGGGTTTAATGCTTGCCCTGCTGGATTTTAGTTTTCTTTTGGTCAGATTCTTTTCTATTTCCTCAATCCTCCCTTACAGAATGGGAATGTTTGCCCTGTACTGTCGTATCTTTGGATTATGTAACTTGTTTCTTAATTTTATAGAGGTTCACATCTAAAAGTTTTCCTTGAATCTCAGAAATGAGTGTGACCTGGACTTTTGAAAAATTGCTGAAACTGTGGAGACTTTGGGGAGGGGATTACTGCATCTTTGATTGTGATTGGGATAGTTATATCATATTAGATAGGGTTATAAACATTTTATTGAGTTTATTTGAAGATTGAGTATGGTTTAAGGGTATATATTTGGATATGGCATTGAAAAGAGGTAGATTGTGACTGTTTATCATGTACATAAGTCAATTTGATGGAATTTAAAAAGTCAGCAGATTAGTTAAGCACACTTTTGGTTATGTCTGAGTGAGTCATGGAGGAGCAGCCTTGGGAGTCTATTTCTGGTCCCTTCACCCATTCCTCCCTGGCACTGACCCCCTGCTATATTTCCTTGCTGCCATAAAACTAAGCATCTTTTATGTGCCACATCTTCCCTCTGTGATGTTACAGTTATTAAGCCAGTTGACCATGGACTGAGTTTTCTGAAACTATTAGTTAAGTCAAACTTCTTCTCATTAAAGGTTTTGGATAGTGTGTTTCAGCAACAGGAAAGCTGACAAATATATGGCTCCCAGTTTGGTTAGGAAAAATAGGGGAGGAACTCAGAGATTCCTTGAGCTTGGCACCTAAGTACTTGGCCCAGAGGAAGGAGCAAGATGGCTCACCTGGCCAGCAGAGCTTGACTGGGTACGTGGTATCTGCCAGTTGCTTGCTCGAGAGAACACCTGAGATGCATGCTTCTGTCCCTATAGGCCTCATCTCTCAGAGGAGGAGAAAGTCATGAGTCCATATATTAGTGTGTGTGTAGCAGAGGCTGTGTTTCTAGTCTTTACTAGTGCTCTGGAAATGGTGGAAGATGTGGGGCAGGGTATTGTCCAGATAAGGAGGCCAGGGAGGCTTCTGAGGTGGTGACACCTGCGGCTTGAGTGAGGCAGTGTGCTAGATGGCCAGCCTGAAGCCATGGAACCAGAGGAGAAGATGGAATCTACTTCCGTTTCCTTTTAACCTCAGGTAGTACCTTCTTTGTTCCATGAGGCTGTAGTGCCAGTGGCTGAGAAGTCACACCACATCCTCAGGTCAGAATCCTTCCTCATAGGTGGGGTGCACCGCCCCTTGGGCTCTTCCTAGAGCCTCCTGGTCTGTGATCCCAGCCAGTGGCTCCTTTTGAGCTCTGTGAGATAGTTGTGGTTATGAAGCCCAGAGTGGCTTGCACAGTGGCCTGTCTGACCTCGGTATTTCAAGAGCCAAAAGTAAAACCCAGAACAGTAGAGCTGCGTGGTTACTGGGCCAATCTTAGACAGAGCCAACATTGAAATCTTGGCTTTGGGACCCTCTCCCCACTGTCCCGGGAACAGGGTCATTTGTCTTTTGATTTTGTTGGGGGATACCAGGAGAAACAGATTGCCAGAGCTAAGAAGACCCCTAAAGGCTATGGGAAACCCTTATAGAGCCACAGTCACCCCAGAGAAAGGCCACTCGCCAGCTTTAGCTTCCTCCCTTTGCTGTACTTGTTCAAGTCACTGTCCAGTAACTCAACCTCTCTGTCCTTCAGTTTTCTCAGCTTTGAAATATCTACCTAATAAGACTGTTGAGAGGATGACATGCATGCATTTTTAATGTATCTGTAATTCACATATATTTATGTGCCTGTAATTTAGAATAGCCTGGTATATTAGATCATATGTCTTGCTTACTTGTGCATGAAGCAGCATGAGGATGGCTTCTACCTACCCAGGGGTGTCCCGTCCTCCATGAGATAGGGGGTCTTGGGAGAAGGCTGGGTGTAGCTCCCTTCCAGCCCTGGATGAGGCAAGACGTGGGCACAGATAATAGAGTAGGTTGTGCAGTGTGGGGCTCAGTTTCAGCTGTGTTCATCCCTGCTGGGCATGTAACTTTACTTCTGTAAATCTCCTCCTTCCTCTGTGAATGGGGTGTTGTGACACTGAGCATTTCATGGAATCCTGGTGGGGATTCACTGAGCTGGTACCAACAGAGCTCTTCACACAGTGTCTCACCACAGTGAAAGTGTGGGTCACAATTGTTCTTGTTGATATTCTTGTGTGATGTTGGTAGGTCACTAACATCCCAGGCTTGATGTCATTCTCTGGCCCAGAGGATGGGGCCAGTACCTTGCAGGGTTTAGGGCTGGCTGTGCTGAGACGCCAGCCTAAAACTGTCTTCTTTTTTTGTGACCCCCTTCTTCTAGCTGTTTATGCCATTCCCATTGGAATTATCTTACAGTGCTGATTGCTCCTTGGGTCTCTGTCATTGTACCTATTTGGGCTCTGAGCACTAAGAACTGCATACAGCACATGGTGGGCACTTGGAAAGCACATCCCCATGGAGAGTTTTCTGGGTCATGATGTAGGAAGAATGAAAGGAATGGGGGACTGTTTGTTTGCCTTGTATAGAAGAGTGGCCAGGGTATGGAGATACAGACAAAGCTCTTGGGAGAGGAATGTAGTCACTGTCCCTTGTGGCTTAGAATGAGAGTATAACAGTCTAAGTTGTAAGGGTGCCAGATCCCTACTAGAGAAGGACAAGTTGTCTGGCCCCTGAGGCTGCTTACAGTGGGAGGCCATGCAAGGAGCATGGACCTGAAAGTGAGACCAGCTAGTCCAGGCTCCTCCTTCTCAAAGTGTGGCTGGCACAGTCCCAGTCCACAATTCTTGCCCCAAGTCTGAGTGTTCCACATGGAGGACCAAAGAGAGCTGTTGCAGAGCATGCTTCTCCAGCTAGGAGCCATAGTGGAGAAAACTGAGGCTGGTAGGCCTCAAATGCTGGTTCTGAGTTCTGTTTCTGTCCCTAGAAGAGACCTGGGAGCCTGTTAGAAAGGGAAACTCTCGGACCCCACCGGAGCTGGGAGATTACTAAGCAGGAGCTTAGAGACCTTGTTATCCCTAGAGTACACTGGAATCACAGGGAGAGTAAGGCAAGTGCCTGGATAGAATCAAAGAGCCTCTGGACATGGCAGGGACATTGGAAACTTCCTAAGCTCCCAGTGATGCTAACATGCAGCTAGGATTGAGAACCAGCATCTAGGGCTAGGAATTAAGCCTCAGTTTTCTCTGCAATTAGATAGAGTCACCTACATGCCAGAAAAAGGCAAGGGCTTTAGGAAGCATTATCATTTAGCTCTTGGGGTCCTGGAGAAGCATACAGGGAAGCGGGATTCAATCTGCTCCAGGAGGGGCACCGGCGATTTCTGCCTGAGGAGGAGGGCAGACCCGGTAGCTGCTGAGGCCTCAGTGATGGAATCACAAGGTTGCAAGTCCAAGTACTAAGTGCTGTATAGAGGATACTTGGCTTGGTGCAATCATCCTGCCCTGGAAAAGGAAGTTGCTTGGGCTTTAGGAGCCCAGCTCAGACCTTCTCCTCTTATGCTGTTCACCCTCTGGTACCAGTTCCCAGTTCTGGGGTACATGTTTAGGTGGGGTTTTTGCCCTGTAGTATGTCAGGCTCCCTTGGATTAGAATGGGGGTGAGGGAGCTATTGAGGAGCTCGCCTTGCTCTGCATACTGGTGGTGGGGGCAAGAACGAGGTTTAGAGAAATATTTACCCAAAGTAATCCCTTTGCTATGCCACTGCCCGTCTCCCAGGAAGCTGGGTAACAAACACAGAGTTCTGGTCATCATTTATTGAGGGGACAAGCTAAGCCTTGCAAGGGCTGGGAAGAAGTTGGTGGTGTGGTCTCTAGCCCTAGCTTCTGAGAGAAGCTCGGACTGCGTGCCTGAGCTGCATGAATGTCACTTTGCCCCATTCAGAAGCCTCCAGAAACAGCAGGTGTGGAAATCAATCATGATTTTATCTTAATATCTAAATTATATGGCACTGTTCTCAGTAGGTCCTCACATGACCCTCATGGCCACTGTAGGATACAGGTGTCAACATTTCTTCAATTCTGCATCAGCAGTTATCTCTTGGGATGCTGTGACTGTCAGTCTCTGCATTTCACAAATGTGGCAGCTGAAGTCCAGAGATTTGGTAGGTGCCTGAGTGGTCGTAGTGAGTGCGTAACAGAGACAAATGAGAACTCAGGTCATAATTGCTAAATGACAGCCTGAGAAAAAAGGAAAGTTTTGTGAAATCTTTTCTTGGTCTGTGGTGGCTTTATTACAGAGTGTCTGGATTATGAATTACCATTATCAGGATATTTGTGCTGAAAAGATTCAGAAGAAATCAACTAAGCACGGTAAACTTGAAACGTTTTAGACCATGTCCTGTGGTGTGTGCATGTGCATATGTGCTAGAGTTTATACACACAGTTTCTCCCAGAAACAAAAGTTCACAAAACAGTCATTATTCTTACCACTTAAGATACAGCTTGAGATAGGCTTTCAACTATTTTACTAAAAAAGGATGTTATAAAGGATGCAAATAGACAGATGAAGAGGTGGTAGATAGGGTGAGCAGGGAAGGTCCTGGATTTGAGATGCAGAGGGATTCTGTTCCATGCCATTCCATTCCAGTCTATCCTATTCCATTTTCTAAAATAAATACTGCTTACAACTCATTCAATAGACTTCATGATTACTTGGTGAGCCAAGGCCACTGTTGCAAACTACTGATGTGGCCCAGCTCTCTGTTTGAAGAGGAGGAAGCTGAGATTGGGGATCACATTATATATCTCCTGGTCATAAATCAGACTAAATGCATGGATGCCCCCTCCCTTGCCTCTTTAATTTCTCTTGAGACTTTGCTCAGTCTTCCAGAATCATTGTTAACCTGCTCTGTGGTCCACGGAGCAGTCCCCGCACCTCCTCCCTCTGCCCATTCCATGAACACAGAGCACCCTGTGACCCCTGGCCTGGCCAGTCTGTCTCTCTGGCTATCATTCAGTCTAGGGCCTCTCTTCCTTTTTGATCACTTTTCTTTTCTGCCTCTTTTGCGAATCAAGGCATGGATTTTAAGGCTGAGCCCCTAGGAGTTTTGGGGCTGGTGGATTTAAGTATTTTGAACATTGATGCATTTATCTGAGTTCATAGCTCCTTGTTCCCAACTCTGAAATCTCCCAATCTCTGAAAAGTGACATTTTTTCTTAATTCCTGCCCTAACTGATATGAGGTCATTTATAATTTTCCTTTAGACATGTGTGGCCCTGAAATTGCCAGCTGCACTGGGACACTGTATTCTGTGACACTAGAAATGTCACTGTGTTCCGTTGTGATGTACAGCTCAGGCTCATAGGTTAGCCTGATTAATGGCCTGAGATCCACAACACCTGGAATTGTAAAACTCATCTGAACCCAAAGATTCCAGGTCATTGACTGTAGACACCTTTGAAGTGTGTGTGATTGTGTTATTGGTTAATCATTGAATATTCTTTCAGGAAATAGTGATAGGTAGCAGAAAATATGGAGGATCAGTTATCAGAAAGTTCACTGATAATGTCTATAAAATGAATCTCTGGGGCATTCTGAGAAAAATCATGGCTATGATTGAAATTCTGACAGCCTGTATCTATGTAAGGTGTTGGGTGTGGCCTGGTTTCTTTAGAAAATTTGGAATTGTTTCTAATCAGATGTTCACTGGTAGGTTTTACCAAGGCCCACATTCTGTGCCTGTAGGGAAAAAGGGTAGCGTTAATTTTTGCTATGCCACGGATGACGACTAACCCAGAAAAGTACAAAGGCAGAGAGAAACGTCTTGGCAGTCTTTGTAGATTCTTTCCCCAGCTCCTCTGGTCTGTTTTAATACGTCTTTTCTTCTTTGTTCTTTCTTCTTCATAATATTTCAGCTGCCCTTCCTCGGATCTGCTGACTACACACTGCTATGAACTTTTCTTCACCACCATTAGCCTCATGGCTCATTAAAGCCTCCCCACTGGTGATTCTTTTCTTTCCTAATAAAGGCTTCAAAATTTCAAAGGTTTGAATATATCTGTTTTAGAAGCCTTGGAGAACTCTGGGATCTTGAGACTACCAAATCTCGCTTTACATTAGGTAAATCTCGCCTTAAACGAGACACAGGAAAGGCTCAGATCTAGGCCCTGAGAGATTCTCTGAAAAGTCTGGAGAAATCAGATTGAGGAGGTGTCAGGCTTTGTAGTAGCACTAAAAGTGTGGTATTGATCCACACCCAGGGAGCCTGTCCTTGGGCTCTGCCCAGGTGGGGTTGGAAATGTGAAACCTACTCTCCATCCCCCAGATGTTTGCAGGAGGGATGAGGGAGAAAAAGACAAAGGAGTTCCATATGCTTTGGCTGTGGCTTGGGGCTGAGAGGACAGAGCGTTGTCTCTTGTGGGATTTTGTCATAGGTTTGTCCTGAATGGGCACTGGCTGGATGACCTGGGAAACTCAAAGCCGCGAACTTTTTGAGGGGGTTTGTAGCATCCTAGAGTGCCAGTATCAAATGTGAATTCCCTGTAGGGGCACACTTGGGATAAGCCTGGAAGGATTCTGGTAGGTAGAATCTAGTCATGCAGACATGCGTGGCCCTGAAATTGCAAGCCACACGGGGAGAATAGGAACCATGGGTCAAAGTCAGCAGAAGCAGCTGACGGGGTTCGACACCACAGAGATGTGAGGCTGGTCTGGTGATATGGCACATTTAGAGCAGGCAGAAAATGTGCAGAAGAAATGCAATGCTAATTTAAAAAGATCCATGAACAACTGAAGAAAAACAAAAGAAATTCTTTAAATGAAAAATATAATGATTGAAACTGAAGCTCTACCTTGCAGCAATTGGCATATATATTTAGGGGTCATTTGTACCAGAAATATCAGCAATTCTGAATAACATTAATGTCAGAAACACTATTTTTAGTACAACTCTTTATACAGTTTTACAGATTAAATGTGCCATAAGGTATTGGACAGAAAACAAATATTGAGCCCAGGCACATCTAGTCCAGATGTAGAGGTTGTGCACCCTTAGTTACACTGTAACAGAGTCTCAGTTTTCTTTTGAATAATCTGACTCCACTGACTTGTTCTAAGGGGTTCAGTTATGGACAGCTTTTTTTGGTCTGTATTGGAGCTCGAACCCAGGGCTTTGCACATGCGAGGCAAATGTTCTACCACTGAGCTACGTCTCCCATCCTAAGCTGCTCCACCCTTTCTCCCTCCGTCCCTCTTTTCATCTCCCCTTTCTTTTCAGGTGGCTGCCTTCTCTCCTTTCCTTTCTTTCTTTCTATTTGAGACCAGATCTTACCAATTGCCCCGGCTGGCCTGGTGGTTTTCCTGCCTCCGTTTTCCAAGTTGCGGGGTTTATAGGCAGGTGCCGGCATCCCTCACTAATTATGTAGTTTTGAATAGGTCTGGATTGCCTTTCCCCTCCACTTCTCTTGATTTTGGGAATTAAATGGTTTCCCTTACCTTCTCCCTTAAGCAAGGTCCTGCCATTTCTCGTTTAATTAAATTAGCTCCTCAGATGAATAAAGGAAATATATTCACGATTGCTGATCATTCCTCCCGAGACCAGTGCATGCCCAAGAATTACTCATAGTTATCTGGAGCCAATGAAAGGGCCTGGCCACAGAAAAACAGGCTATCAGCCAGAGTTAACGCTGGACAGCCAGACTCTGGCCGCATCTCCCATCCCTGGGTGGTGATGGATGGCAGGGTTCTGATTTTCAGAGGGGCCGGAGTGTGGTTAACATGGTGACAGACACGGCTCTTAGCTGGGCACAGCCTGCAAATTCCAATTAATCTGATCCAACCCTTGGGAAATCTGCTTTGCATTGAGCTTGAACTCCACATGAGAGCCAAGGGTCCGATCTCTTATGTGGTACTGCAAGTACCCTGTCCCTGTCCACTTGGCCAGCTCTGCTGGAGCAAGATCTGCCAGGGCTGCCTCAGGGCCTGATTCTCTGGGGTGGGGGTGGGGATGGCGGGGGTGGGGAATGGAAAGGACCAGGGCAGAAATAGCCACAGGCTGGACCTTGCTGCCTGCCTCTCTCCTTCCTTTCTGTCTTCGTCATAGTAGTACATCTCTTCTAGAGGAGAGAAATGTAAGATCATTTTTTTTTTTAACTCCACAAAATGAATCCGGCTAGAATTTGGAGACTAGACCTCTCTTTGGCTTGCCTGGACTCAGAACAAAGTTGCCGCATAGAATTTGCAAGCAATCACATGGAATTGTCCTGGGCATCAGAATACTTTATGACCCCTTCCTGTGTGGATCCAAGTGCCCAGAACTGAACTGTACCTGGGAAGGGAAGCCGCAGTCCTGAACAGCGACCTCCTCCGGGAGGACGTGGCAGCTTACTCTCTCCGGGTGACAGTGCTCATCCAGCAGGGGCTTCTCTACCCAGCTCAGCCTTAGAGGAAAGCGTGATCAGGCCTGCAGATGACATCATTGGCCTTCCGTGGGACAGCTGCAGCCAGCAGCAGGACACGCTGGGCATGCCAGCGGTAACTGGAGATCTTATATTCAAGTGCCCCACAGCATTCGTGCGTGGCGAGAAGCACTTCGGAGGGAGGACTTTTCAGGTGTCTGCTGTGGTCTGGCAGCATCCTTGGGAGACTTGAAGGGAGATCTGGAGTCAGCTTTCTTGTTCCCTGGGCCAGGGCTTCAGAGCGTGGCTGGGGGACATTCTCAGAGGGCTGCAGCTTTGTGTCAATGTGATTCCTTTTTTTTTTTTTTTTTTTTTTTTGGATACTGGGAATTGAACCAAGAGCTTTTGCACTGCATTCCTAGCCCGTTTCTGTTTTGAGACAGTGTCTCCTAAATTGCTAAATTGCCCAGGGTGGATTTGAATTTGTGATCCCCATCTCAGCCTCCAAGAATGCTGGGATTATAGGTGTGCACCCCCATCCAGAGGGTACATTCCTAGGCAGTCATTCTGAAGGCCCCTTTCTGTTATCCCATTTACAAGATGTTTTTTCCCCCTCACTTACCTACCACTGCTGCCTCCTGCTGCCTGAGTATCAGGTGAATAGAGGAGAATGAGATGGGAAGAAATGAAGACAGGTTTTAGGGAAGAGAATGTTCCACGGGGGTACAGATGTATCTGAAGGTCCTCAAAGAGGATGAGACATCGGCTTGCTCTGTGTTGTTGGCGACAGACTTAGAGACCTGGGAATCCCATGGGGGTGGGCAGGGGAGGGAGGCTCACATTTACACACCAGCAGTGGGGCAGGTGTAGTGCTGGGCTCTCACCCCTGGGATGTGAAGGCTGTGTATGCCTGGGAGACAGCCTTTAATCTAGTACCCATCTTAGCTACCACTCCCTGACCACTAACCCCCAGAAAGTATTAACTGCTGGGCCAGATCAACACATCCAGTTCCCACAAGTGCCTTTTTGGGCGGGAGCTGTCAGTCATACCATCTTCCGCACTGGCGAGGTGCTTCTTGTTTTTTGTGATGCTAGATCCGGACCCCGTGTCTCATGCATGCCGTGCTAGGCAAGCCTTTGCCACTGAGGCACACCCCATCTGACTCTTCTCACTGTGGGTTCAATCCCCAGCCTTTCCTTCTCCACCTCTTCCAGTGCTTTCTTCCCATTGTTGTCTTCACTGGCACGTTAGCATTACCTTTGAAAACTGTTGAAACAATGCATTTGGGGACAGTGTCCTGAGATCGAAACTCTCTCCCTGCCTCTCTGCTTCCCTGCCTGGCGCCTTCTCCCTGTGGAGTCCATGCCTTTTAGGGAGAGTTTACTATGGAGAACGTTGGAGTCGTCATTTAAAGATGGACTGGCTCAGCCTGGAGGAACCTGGGAGGGGGAAGATGACGGCTTGTGCAGGCTGGTGCTGGCCGTGGGGCAGGAGGCCTGGGGGACATTTGTGTTCTAGTCTCAAGTGGACAGTCCCCAGGGGCAGCCTCTGATGAGCTCGTGGAGCACAATTCGGCCTCTCTCACCATCTGCTGGAATTATTGTGCCTGCTTCACTCCCTTCTTCAGGCTGTCCCCCGTGCAGCTGCTGGATTAATCTCCCAAAATACTGATTTCATGATGTCACTCCCTGCTCTGAACTCCCTTTGCTCTGCTGTGCACAGAAGCCCCAGATCCTGTCATCCAAAGTCTCTGTCCTCTGACCTAGGTTTCCCTTGACCCCCGTGATTCCCAGTCTCCCCCATACCCAGAGATCGGCAGTGTGCTCTGCACCTGCCTTCCCAACACACTTCTTTCCATCTGTATCTGGGGTTCCCTTCCCTCTAGTTGCCCAAGTTCTGTGCTTGTTTGGGGCTCAATCACTCAACTCTCAGCTGTTACAAAGCAGCTGGGTACAAGGAATGGGTTAGGAAAACAGAGACCAGCAAGACAGATCTCTTGTCCTTGACCAGCTCTCAACCTTGGGAAGGGGCATGTGTGAAAGAAGCTTTGATCAGTGCCACTCCAGTGTGGCACAAAGCCTTCCTCTTCCAGGCAGCTTTTCCTGGTTGCTCCGTCACTGTGAACTTCCGCTTTTCTGAAGTCCTCTTGGCCATTATCTCTGTTCTTCTCTTTTAGTTCCTTGTTTTTTTGGTTTCATGTAACCCAGTTGCTTTTATTGTCAATATCTCTTAGGTTTCATCCCAAGGAACATACCATGCTGCCTAGTACAGCACCATGTGCCTAATAATAGGAATGCATGTTTATATTGAGCTCTGATTGCAAAGTCCATTCACATGTGTGATTCCTCTTGCTCCCCCATAACAACCCTGTGGGACAGGCAGGACAAATATGAGCCCAAGCTTGCAGAGTGGTGAGTGACCTGCTCACGGGCACACAGCTCCTAAGTGGCAGGGGCTGGGTGTGGTGTGGGTCGTGCTGAGAGTATGCCACTGGCCCTAGAGAAGGGTGGAGGCCCATCTTGTGAACTCACCCTGGCCTCAGTATGGAAGGAATGTGTATAGGGTGGGAGGAGGATCCTGTAGCTGCAATGCAGGTGACTCTCTAGGGTCAAGGGAGGAACATGGGCATTTTGGGGCTGTTGGATAAAGGATAATTTGTACCCCGGATTCTCTTGTCCAGGCATTCTATCCTGGCTCTTCCACCCTGACACTGGGGACAGCTGGTGGGGTGATAACAGTGTTGGGGCTCAAGCTGGAAAAAAGGAGGAGTGAGAAGAGAGCCAAGGCTGGGGGCCATGAAGGGACCTGTAGATACTCCCCGGAGTAGCAGGGGCTTTTGGTGAAGTCAGTCACAGACAGGGCTTCCTTATTTCTCAGACAGGAGGGAGGGATTCAGGCCCAGCCCTTGCTAAATAATTTCAGAGTTTTATGCTATTACAGTATTAATAAGATCGTGCCTAGTGTACAGGAAGTGGAGCCCCAGCTCCCTCTTGCCCTGCTTGTTGAATTCACCTCTGCAGTTACTGTAAAGGCTCCGCCCTGTGAACACTAGCGGTTGAGACACTTGGGCTTTTCAAGCTCTGCCATCTGAGTTACCTATTTTTTTTTTAAAAAATCTTACCTTGCTTTAACAAGAACAAAGTGTATTTTTTCTGCCTGGGCATGAATCAAAAATAGTTGAAACTTTTTGTTGTTTTTGCTCGTTTAAAAATAAAAAGTCACCTTTGGGCCGAGATCAAGAATGGAAAATTTCAGGGCAGAGGAGTAATTTTTTCCCCATCTGTACTGGGCAAGGGATGAGAGGCGTTCTGATGGAAAGCTGTGTGTAAGTTTCAACCGAGAGTCCCACGACCATTGCCTTGCGGTGTCCACTGGGGTAAGATATCCTGGCAAAGACTCGCTCCATCCCTCCTGGCTCGGCAGAGTTTGCAGAATACAGGGGAGGTGTATAACTGACCAACAGAGAATGATTGGAAGGCAAAGAGGGGAGGTGATTAAAGTTAAGTTGTTGTCCACTACCAAGGTGGCTTTGTCACACAAAGTGATTGACCATGAAGGCTCTAGATTGGGTGGTCACCAGCACCGAGAAAGAATGTAGGACCTAGGGAACTGAGTCAGGAAGTGAGAATACAGATGGGGATTCCCTGGGGTTTTCATTGGTCAGCCTCAGACTGTTGCTGTGAACTTTGCAGGGCATTATGGAAAGTGTTGTTTGTTTGCCATTCTCTGGTTTTACAGTTCAATATTATTAAGGTTTGAAGAAACTGTTTTCTATGTGTCGGCTTTACTGTTTCTGACAACAGCTTCCGAGGAAGCATACATTTGTGCAACAGACGGCCTTGGCTGTTAATTCTAAATTTAGAAGCCGCCTCTGTTGGGATACTGAAATCAGTCACCCAAAATTCAGGTGCTTGCTCAAAGGATCTGAATACCCATAAGATGGGCAGATCCCTGGTGGAATTTAGGCAGCCGAGCCTGTCTCTTTGGATGCTGGGGTTGGCAGAAGGTGGCCTAGCAATGATGGGCTTGCTGTAAACACGGACACCAGGATATTTATGGACCAGAATCAGCATGAATGGAGGAAGTACAGACAGCCACTGATAGATCCCAAAGCTGATTACTGGGGCTTTTTGGTGTCTGGATTTTCATCTTGACTCTTTCTAGTTGTTTGCCCTTGGGTACTGTGCTTCACACAGTGGCCTTGGTTTCTCTGTCCATAGAATGAGGCCATATTGGTATATATGAGGGTATATATGTATAGATCATACAGGGTACAGAGATGGGCCATTTCCTGACCCTGGTCCTTATGGTTAATACAGAAATTCAAAGTTGCAACTAGTTGCTCTCTTATCTGGGCTGTGTGTAGTGGTAAAAATTGATAACATCTTGAAAAACTCTGCCAGCTCAAGTGGACATTGGCCTAAGTTCTTTGCATCTTCTCATCCATCCTTTTCTGAAGGGCCCCTGGGCCTCCTCAAAAGCAAGCAGGAAAGGCTTAACATCCATCAATCAGGGAGTCTCCAGCCCAGACTCTTCACATCATCTGCTTGGAAGGTTACAGACCTGGCTTCAGGTCTTAAATGTGTTGACCACCTTGGATCACAGGTGCAGCATCTGGATAGGGGCCACAAGTGATGTCACTTCTCTGAGACTCTGCTTTTGAACCAGAAGATGGGACTTACCACAAGCAGTGAGGTGGAGCTCAGTGTGAAGAAGACTGTTCAAAGCCCGGCCTTGCTGTCCTTTCTTATATCAGTGGCGTGACTTTGGACAAGTCATGTAGCCTTTCTTGCCCAATTCATTAGTTATAAAGAGAGGGTAATAATAGTGCCTGCTTTACTGAGCTGATGGGGATGAGAGTGGGTGGTGGGAACAAAGGGTAATAAAAGGGTCAAGATGCAATGTGTTCATGGTCCAGTGCCCCAGGATGAGTGTATTTATCATGTATCACAGACATACACTAGTGACAAAGAGGAAATAAAAGTAAATAAATGTGAATTCATTCCTAAAATAAACCCAACTTGATTATACTATCCTCTATATACTAAGGAATTTGCTTAATAAATTTTTCATTGAAATTTTTGTATTTGTGTTCACGGGCAATATTATTCTCAGATATTTGGTATGATAACATCATCACAGCATTACTCTGGGAATATTAATTAACATCATGAAGAAGTTTATTTATTATTTGAATGTAGACTTTACCAGTGATGACTTTTGGGCCTGTGTTTTTCCTTATGGAAAATGTTTTAAAATATAAATTAAAAGTATTTAATTGCATTCTATAATAGGGTTATTCAAGTTATTTGCATTCTACTGAATGAGCTTTAGTAATTTATGCCTCACAAGATATGTGACCACTTCTTGCCCATTTTCAAATCCACCGAAACATAGCTTTTCTGAAATTTTCTGAAAAGAGTCCAATTAACATATATAAAATGCAAGAATACAAAAAGTTCTGTAGAAGTGATGGCTCTGTGTGTGTGTGTGTGTGGGTGGGTGCGTATGCATGTGTGTGTTATTTGTATGTATACCTGTATCACTGGGCTTCATAACAGTGGTCCCTTGGCATCCAAGATTTCCTTTCATTAATATAAGGAATTGAGAATCTGCCTGCTTTAATAGTGCTATGCACACCCTCCTGGGTAATTTAAAACATGGTTAGATTACTTATAATACCGAATACAATGTCAATTCAGTATAAAAAGTTGTGATAGTGTCCTGTTTTGGGAATAAGGACAAGAAGGAGTCTATGTATGTCCTGCACAGATACATTTGTTTTCAATCTGGAGTTGGTCGAATTCGTGGATGCTGAGTCTATGGAGAGGGCTGACTATACCTATCAAGTGAGATAACTTTATTCTGCATCAACTGAGATAATGTGTGTCAGGCCCCAAGAACAATTCTTGACAAACAGTTTTTCAGTGAATGTTAGCTTTTATCAAAGCAGGTCCTATTGTGGGAAAAATCATTCTATTTTTATATAGCTTCAGTTCATGTCTCATTTCAGCATCTATACTATTTCTGACTGAAAAAAATGGGTTTTGATACATTGTCAGGAGATGTCTTTCACCCACCCTTGTCTCTCACTAAATACACACACATCTCCATACTCCATAGGCCTGTGGGGCGGTGGTACCCATGGAGATGGGGAGCCTGCCTGCAGAGTGGAAGGAAGTAGCTTTGGGGAAGAACCCTAGCTCTTGAGGAAGGTTTGCTGGAACTCTAGAGGCTTTAGAGGAGGGAACGCAAGGTAGAGGCTAGGCCCTACTCTGGCAGTGGGAACCTTGGAGCAGACAATTCTCTTCAGGGTATTCTGATCAGGAAGTGTGGGCTAAGGGAGGTCACAGCCTTTCTGGAGACCACTTTGGGGGCTGATAAAGAAACTGTTTAACACCCAGGAAACCTGTGTCCAAAGCCAGGGCTACTGAGAAGAGAGGCCACAGGCTGCACAGGTCTGGAACCACCTCAGGAGACTCCCTGCATTTCTTTCCTGTTGTTTTTAGGTTGTCCCCAAGAGACTGCTGTTGTCCTCTTCTTGACCAATGGGGAGTGATTCTGATGACTACTAGGTGTTGCTAGGTGACAGAAGAAGGGTTAATTAAGGCCATGAATCGTGACCAGCCTTGGTGCTGAAGACCCTGAGACCAACTAACCAAAAACCCCTTTTAGACATACGGCCTAGAACTAGTCAGGTTTCTGCCATAGTTTGGATCTTAACTGTTACTCCCATTGGGTGATGTCTTGCTAGCTGAAGTGGTGGAAGCTTAAGAGAAAGCTTAAGAGGAAGCCTAGTGGGAGGTATCCAGCTCACGAGGAGTGACCTCCAACAGGATGGTGGGACTCCAGATCTTTCTATTTCCTCTCTTTCTCATCCGGGCAATGAGATGTGCTTCTGTGTAATTCCTACAATGCCGTTTCACCACTGACCCCAAACAGTTGAGCCAATCACTCAGGAAATGAAACCTGTAAATCTGGAGCCAAAATAAACTTCTCCTCTTTATGCATTCATTATCTGGAAATATTTGTTGCAGTAACTGAAAGCTGACTATCACACATGCCCAGCATGGCCCTGGAACCTGAGTGTGCACTGCTGGGTTATAAAGAAGCTGTACGAGCAGTTGTGCATCTCAGGTATGTGGGCAGAGGACACTTTAAGGAAAGGAAATCTTGTTAGAAATCATTATTGTCTGCAAAGATCTGAGGCCCACTGGGACTGTGGCCATTGTCAAGAACCCGGTTCCATGCTTACTTCTGACAGTCTATTTCTTTTGCCTTCTTTCCCCTTTCATGTAGATTAGCTGAGATCTTACTTGGAATATCAGGCCTGCAGTCTAGGCCTCATGAGACACAGTGGTACACTCAACTGGAAGTGGCAACCTACAGGAGCAAGAACTGAATGTCTGTATTACCGACCTCAGGCCTATGGTTTCTGTCCCCTTGACTACTCACTGCTGAAGTCAGTGGCCAGTGGCCAAGTAATACCAGCTTTAATGTGGGAGCTCATGTCCTTGGAACTGGCAAGAAGTCATGGCCTCTTCTTCCAGGGACATTTGTCAGATGGGTTCCAGCTGGTGAATCGTGGGCCAGAGTTCTCAGTTGCTTGGCTTTTCCGCTCTCCCCTCCACCTCCACCAGCATCATCCTGATCAGAAGGATCTGATGAGGTAGCTCTCTACTCTTGACTCAGTGAGAAGGGGTGTTTAGCACATTCCTGCCTCTAGAAGTCTGCACTCCAAGGGAGTTACCACCTGGGTATCGCCTGACTCATGAGGCAAGTCCTGCCGCCCATGTTCTTTTTAAAATCAGAACTACAAACATTCCAGGAGTCATGAGCAAGTCCTGCCGCCCATGTTCTTTTTAAATCAGAACTACAAACATTCCAAGAGTCAGCGAGAATCAGAACAGCTTGTTGAGGCTTTTCCTCCACTATCCAAGGGGATCAGAATATGACCGCACAGGGTTATTGTGAAGATCAAATGGGATGGAGACCCTGAGAAAACTTTGCAAATCATTCAGCTCAGTGTGAAGGCAATAATGAAGCATGATTAATTGCTCTTGCCATTTTAAGCATTTGTTAGTATTTGCATACCCAGATGCCTCTTTTGCCTCGTGCAATCTTTCTCTAAATCTACTCCAGGATATTAGCCTACCTGCTTAGGGAATTATATAAAGAGGAAAAAGAATTTCCAGGGAGTCTAAATTTCTTAACTTGCCCAGAGAGCATTAAAAAATGTAGAAAACACTGTGGAGGGGGACTCAGAATCTTCCAAGCCCCTCTTCTAGTTGTACATTATTCCTGTTTTTCTACAGTTCTTGTTCATCTCTGAGAGCTGTAAAGTGAATGAGAGTTATATTCTCTATCACTACCCAAGAGTCCCCCATGAACCATATAAACAGTACTGAATTGCACACTTGCCTCATAAACCCAGTAGAGCTAACATTATAGACCTGTTTCTGTCCCCTCTGGCTGGCGGGGTGTTTGTGTTTGTCTGCATGTCCTTTGTGCTTAGGGCATACTCTGTGCAGACGCTTGTACCCTCCCTGCTGGAGAATGCCCTTAGCTCATGAACCCAACATTGGAGGGCTAATTGTGAGCCTTGATTCATGGTGTTTCTGAGAGCCTTGGGGCAAGATTATACTGCCTTTTGACAGTGATTGACAGCTTTCAAGATTGAAATAATGAGCCCAGGGCCCCAGTTCCCTGAAACCCACTCTGGAGGTAATTTCTTTGGGTAGCTTTCCCTACTTTCAAGAGACCCCCCTTTGTGCTGCTCTGTGCTTTGTGGATATCACATCCATTTCCTGCTCTTTGGCCAGAATTAATTGCCAGGGTTCTCCAAAAGAATTATTTATATTAGTCCCAACCAGCTAATGCTGTTAAAGGACCATCTAATATAACCTAAGCTCTATTCCCATTGTGGCTTCCAATCTCTGTCCTCGCAGGGGCCATAGGAGATTGGTTTGAGGCATCGGGGTTTGTTTGTGCCTGTGATTGGTGGTTTGGAGGCTGGGCTAGGTAAATACCCTAGGGATTTCATGTCCTGAGGGGATTTTTAGCTCATACATTGCCTGGAATTGGACATGAGGTACTTGGTTGAGTGTGTTCATGCCTTGGGGATCCATGCTCATCTTGGTCCTCAATGCTGGGTGGATCCAGCATCCTGGCTTCCACCTGATACAACATGATTATGGCTTTGAGATAAGGGAGAATTGTTATTGTCACTGGCTTCATCATCATCACTTTCACAGAGAGCTCTTTAGAGGTCGGATGGTCTGTCACCTGAATCTCCACTTTTAAACATTCCCAATCATTTTGAGCATTATCATTTTTTATATTACTGGAGATTGAACCTGGGCATGCTTGCTAAGTACTGTACCACTGAGCTATGTTCCTAGCCCTTTCTATTTTTCTGAGACAAGGTCACACTAAGTTGCCCAAACTAGTCTTGAACTTGTGATCCTCTTACCTCAACTTCCTGAGTAGTTGAGGTTATAGACGTGTACCACCACACCTGATTTATAATTGTGTTTAAATAAGAAAGAAGCAGACTCAGCGAGGTAGGAAATCAGCCCAACCTTTCCTGATGGTGAGTAGCCAAAGGGGCTTAGAACTGTGATTTGATGCCAGAATCCGAGCTCTCTGGCCACATCTGTCAGCTTTGTAGATTCTTGCCAATCCTCTTGAGAGAAAATTGGGATACCTTGGGAAGTGAGTGTGTTGCTATTGCCCTTTTAAGGATAGCTTCACTGTTTGTCTGAGTTAATTCTCAGGTAATGATGATCAGGACATAACAGCTCACTGGCTCTTACCTACATGATGCCAGAACAGAGCCAGCCAGAGGCTCTCAACTTCACCCAGGGTTTTTGGGTCTCCAGCATTTGCTTAGTGAGGCATCTGTGTGAGTGCAGGGTGTGGTAGCTACATTCGGTCTCTGTACTGTTCTCTTTTCATCTGTTTACTTTATCCTCCAAAGTATTTTACCATGTACCCTGCACCAAATGGAAAATGATATTTTGAGGTTGTGGGTGTTGCAACTCTTCAAGATGCTTAGCACAGGACCCTGATTAAAGCTTCAGGAAACTCTTGGGTTATTTATTTTTGTGAAATTGAGCTAGTAAAATAATTGCATGCCCATTTTTAAAGTTCAGTTCAGAAAAAGAAGCTTAAAAAATAGGTGGTACTGAGGTGTCATTTCAGTAAGTCATTTTTCTTTTTCTTGTAAACAGGAAGATTGTTATTTCTTGATTCTCATTTTCAAGTTATTCCTCCAAGATCTACATTTCTGGCTTTCTTCTCCCACCTTCCTCGGCAAGGTCTTCAGTCTTGCATACTCAACCTCTTAGTGTGTCCAGAAATGGGTCTGGATGAGTTTTATTTGGGTTAAAATCAAGTTCCAAGGAACTCCACAGAGCCTCATGATTTTGCCATGTGGACACTCTGGCCTGTAGTAAGAGCCTCTTTGATCCTTTCCCTGAAGTAGAGAGGTGTGTGCCACTGTATCTCTGGTCCCTCAGCTACCCAGGTCACCTCTCTAGCATGAATGCCCTTGTTTTCCTTAAATCTGCACTGAACTGGGGCTTCTCCACCTGCTACACGATTGTGCCTGTGTGCATCTGTGTGTGTGGTCATGAAGACATGGCCAGAGAAGAGTTGTGCATACGGCATTCTCATAGGAAGTGGTTTTTCTTGGGGAACTCATGTTCATAGGATGGTGGAAGTTCAGAAGATATCTCTGGCAGCCCAAAGTGTAGCCCGTTGTGATTGCCTTCCTCACTTAGTGTTTTCCACCTCTGCTGACCCTTTAAAACCCTGCCTGGTCTCTGAGGCTGTACTGTCATAGTTGGCTCTGTGCAACTTCCATGCAGGCAGGCAGCTCAGGTGTAGAACAGGTGTTGGGGTCTGCCCCATCCTAGAGCAGGGCCGTGGAGGCATGTGGCCTCTTGGGTAAGAGCCCTTCTGTAGACATCTTCATTTGCAAATTGCAAATGTGATTTCTGTACCGTCTCACTTTGCTTGTGAGATGAAGTACTGATGCTATTTTGTTGTCCAGGGCCATCTTCAGGGAGCCTTGGATGGTTTCTGTGCTGAGTCCTATAGTGTCACCTGAGTTATCAGAGAGTGGAAAATGCAGACCTATGCCAGCGGTGGAAAATCTGGCCTTGGCCTGGCCCCAAGGATTTGTGGGGCCTGCTCTGAAGAGCTTGTATTGCCCTGGGGCGCTGGAACCTGTGAGTACCTCCTTCCAGAATCTCTTGACAGTGACCTTGATTGGTAGTTTCCAGTCACCCATTGGACCAACAAAATCCATCCACCTTGGAGCAGCTCAATCGGACTGTGCAGGAGTGGAACACAGAATCCATACTTAGGGCAGATCTACCAGGGTTCTGATGCTTCTCCAGGCTTGAGAACCACTGCAAGACTCCACTGGTCTTCCAGGTGGTGGGAGAAGGGAGGGAGAAGGGACAAGGACACTTGGAGGGACCTTCTGTCCTTTCGGTTGCTTCAAGATCAGCTTTTGCCCATGGCTTTGTGGCTTCTAGCCTGTTATTGTCCCTGACTCTGGGCTGGAGTAAGCAGTGGGGCATTGCCTGGGGATGCCCTTGAGACAGATCCAGGTAGAGCAGGTGGGCTCACTGCTGAGTGACTCCTGGAAGCCCTGGCCCACTGAGGTGCCGGGCTTTGGCTGGGTGTGCATTATGGATGAGCAGGTGGCTCACAGGTGTAGGGTTGCCTAGTAACTGCCCAGTGGGAGGCTGGCTTAGTTCTTGGGACAGCGCTTACTTTGGGCCCAGTGGAGGGGAACATTCACTTCACTTACATGTGCAGCACGGCTACATCTTGCCTTCCAATTGCTGCTGTCTTTACTGCAGTGAGAGAAGAGGCCCAGGCTGAAGAGCCATTGATTCATGAGGGCAAGTCAGGGACATCGAAAATATCGATAGACTGCCTTTTAAAAGCCAACCAAAAATAGTTTTATGGCTTCCCAAAGGGGCAAAACTTTCTTACAAAAGCATTTATATATCCCAATTCACCCAATAAAAAAATAATACTGAGAAAATTGGCCTTGCTATTTCATACTGAAATGTTAATGTCTAGGCTGCTTGGGAAGTAGCAATGCAGATATAGCTACCTAAGTTTCTAGATGGAGAATGAGGCCGTGGGCCACACCAGGAAGGTGAGTCACGAAGGTCCCCTGGTCTGGGGTGTGCACAGTGAGAGAAAGCCATAATCTCCATGGCAAAGGCAGGCAGACTAAAGCTCTTTTCTCTGGAGTGCTAAGTTCCAGTAATTGAAGTTCCATGTGTCAAGAAGGGGCAGGTGGCTCACAGGTGCAAGGTTGCCTGGAAACTGCCCGGTGGGAGGCTGGCTCACCTTTTGGGCCAGTGCTCACACTCGGCCTGTGCAGGGGTACTCACACAGGTGGTTGCCCATCCCCTTGGTGCATGTGTGACCCCATGTAATATTCATGATAAAGCCTGTTTAACTCTTCCGGTTCCCGGTTCTGCCCTTGAAATGCGTGTACAAAGTATTGTTCCTATTTTTAGATGTGGAAACAGACTCAAGTGAGAAGTGGAAGATTCAGGATTGCAATCCAGGAAGGCAGGTGTTGTGCTGAGCTTCTGGTTTAACCGCAGCACAGGGCTGCCTTCTTCAGAAGCAGAGGATGAGATGGTCCAGGCTGTGCAGCCCACGTGACACTTCCTGTGCCCTTGTCCCGGCATGGCCCTCCCTCTGCAGAGCGTTTCCCACCTCTGGGCCCACCACCTAGCCTCTTAGCCTTCTGTGTCCACCCTTTCCTTACTCCTCCAGGGTTTAGGAATGCCTGGAAATTGCACATTTGTCCAGGGAGTTTATGCCACTCAATGAGTTCCAGGTCTCTGGCTGATACTTAATCTCCTTTTTCCTCTTTCAGCCTCTCAGTGGGCTGAGCTGTGCAGGCATCCATAAGCATGGAATCATGGTGTCCTTTTTGAGGAAATCCATTTACCAGAGCCATGTCAGCAGGACAGGGAGACTTCTGGATATGCCTCAGCCCTCTGAGTGGTGGCTAGAGTAGCTGTACCAGCGGGCTGGATGACAGGATTGCAGACTACCTTGATGTTGTAGGCATACCGTGCTGGAGCAAGGAAGGGGTTCTTCTCCGATAGACAAAGGTCAGGACATCTGTAGTCTCCAAGCATCACTGTGGGCCAGAAATACTTCTGTAAGGTGCATGAATTCTGGCAGTGTGCTGTCCCAACACTGGGCAGGTCCAGTTACACTGGATGAAGCTCCTGCCCTCCCCGAGGGACAGCCTGAGGTTTGAGGTGGTGATATGCAAATGAAAAGCATCCCATGTGAGGCTCACAGCTGGCATCCTGTCTGCTTCCGTTTTTTTCTTTTGTGGGTCTCAGTTTCTTATCTGAAAAATGAGATCATTAGAAATTAGGAGCCTTTAAGAATTTCTTACTGGATAGAACCTTTGGCTTGGAAGTACTTTCCCACTGTGGCTCAGGGAGATCTGTGCTTCTGCCTCTGACACTGGGTGAATTTGAATTTGGATACACGTAATTCTTTCAGGGGAGAAAACAAGAAAGGTGAACAAGTCCTTTCTCTATCTTTATATATGTGTTTGATTTCATATAAAAATAGTATTTGCAATGCACCTTTAAGTGCGTTGCACTCCAGTGTGTCCCTGAGTTTCTCTGTACACCTCCAACACCAACATCTTAGCTGGAGTCTTGCATCTGGGAGGTGGTGCTTGAGGTCGGGGCTTGTGGGACTAAGGGTTGCAGGCCGCGTGGGGAGAAGGCCGTCTGCATGGACTGTCTTTGCTGTGTGTCTCAGGAAAGATCTTATTTTCACAGTGCCCCTAGCCTCTTTTCTTCCCAGCTTTAGTGATGATGGCAGCCTCTTACCTCCAAGATGCTCCATTTCTGGAAGTGTGCTCGAGGAATAACACGTAGCGCACTGCCCAGACACAGCCCGTCCAGTTCGCTGGGGAGGGAGAAACCCCTGAGTCTGCGGTGCTTGTTGGGTCTGTTCTCCAGGGCCTCTTCTCGCTCTTATGATCGAGCGTCTACATGAGATTGCAAAGCTGAGTCAGGCACGTTGACGACTGTGTAGATGGCAGAACAATATGCTAATCAGTGAAACAGAGGAGAAAACCAGGCAGGAGGAACTCAAATCCCGGAGGGAGCTCTAGGGCCCCAGAGACTTCTCCTCGTTCCCAGCCACAGAAGGAAGGCAGCTCCCCGGCACCTCCAGGAACAAACTCAAGAAGGTCTACACTGCAGGTGCTGGAAGAAAGGCAGCTCCACACAGAGCCACTATCTAATGGGAGTCTCTGGGGGAGGTGGCTCTGCTGGGCCTGGGAACAGGGCCAGACATGGCTTTCCGCAGCCCTCCATCCTCCCGTCCCTGCTGCACCAAGAGGGGTTCTGTCTCTTGCTTTTGCTCCCTCCTTTCTCTATCCTGGTCCTGGTGGTGAAGGGGCAGGCATGCACATTATTGCCAGGCTGATGGCTGTGGGTCTCTGTGCAGATCCATATTTTAACCCTTCATATCTGGGAGAGCTCTCTGCCTTCTTAGCACCCTCCTTTTCTAGAAGTGAAGCTGTGAGCCCCCTGAATAAACCAATGCCTGCCTCTCCCAGCACTGGCACTGGGGCCAAAGTGTACCTACATGCCCCTGGAGAGCTTTACCCTCCTCTGAGGGAATATCCCACTTTTCAGCAGTGCCACCAAGATCCCAGCTTTAAGGTGCTGACTCAGCCTTCTGACCTTCCCTAACGCCTTACGTTCAGTGTGGGAAACCTGGCTGGGACATATAAACAGGGTGGTACTGGGACCCTGAGGACAATGAAAGGGAAACAAAGGGTATATTAGCTGGCTTTAATCACTATACTGAAATTCCAGACACAGGATTCTTAAGGGAGTCAAGAAAGGTTTCTTTGGCTCTTGGTTTTGGAGGATCAGATTGAAGATTGGGCAGCCTTGTGAATTTGGTTAAGTACACCATGGTGGGAGCACGGGACAGAGCCAGAGAAGCTTAGCAAGGCTCCCATTCAAGGGCATGTTCCCAAGATACAAAGATTTCCGCTAGGCCCCACCTTTTAAAGGGCCACAGCACCTCCCAGTATGGCCTCTTTCTGGGCCAAGCTTTTACAAAGAGTTTTACCTTTAGGGAACACCCATGTGGCAGAGCCAGATACCTGCCTGCAGGGACATGGCTTATCCTTCTTTGATCACTGCTGGTATCCTTGTTTTGTTTCTCTTCATGGACTGAAGTCAGTTCCCTTCCTTCTTTCCTGCCAACTCATAGGTAGGAGAGTTTGGCCCAGGAATGTGGTGAGCTCCCTCCTCAGGACAGCAAGAAAAGGATTTAGTACCCCAGTCAGTACCCCAGGAAAGGATTTAGTGCCCCAGTACCCTGGTGTCATGGATGACGCCAGGACACTGACACTGCCTTCTCTGCAGAGGCAGGATAGCCTAGTGGTTAGGTATGTGTGCCTTAGCATTAGACTGCCTGAGTTCTATTGCTGCTCTTGAGTTTTCCTGCCTGTATCATCCTGGGAAAATACTCAGTTCCCTCGTCTGTCAAGTGCACAGTTAGAGAGCCTGCCTCAGTGCCAGACCTGCTTGTGATGGCCATTCTCGTACTTCCAAGGGTATTTCAAACATTTCCGGGTCTATGATTATCATTAGTGATTGCTTCCAGGCAGGGCTGCTGTGTGCATGTCTGGTCATTACTGGTCCAGAGTAGGAGGACAGACCCCCCTCCTAGTGCTTTCAGAGACTTGTGCATGCCTTCCCCACCATGCTCACCCCAGCATTGAAGTGTGAGCTCCAGGAAACAGTATTTGCCTTTCTTGCCTGTCACTGTGACTTAAGTTCCTGGAACAAAGCCTGCCCCATAGGAGACGCTCAGTCGTTACTTCTGGATTGACCGAGCCCTGGTAGCTGCAGAAGGTAATATGAACCCATTTGGCAGCAGAAATAACCGAGGCACACAGACATGAAATGACTCTCTTATGGTTGTGTAGGGGTCAGCAGCAGAACTGAGATGAGACCTCAGCCCCTGTTTCAGTTTGGCTGGTGCAGGGGCTGCAAGCTGGGCTTCCCACGCACTCTGGGCCACGCTGTGTGCACTTGGTGTGTGCACACTGGGGTCAGAGCTTTAGTTGACAGACTAGTGGCACCCACTGCATGAGGCCCTGCCACGGAACAGCGTTAGGGAAGCTTCTCGCTGGTCTGAGTGGGGCAGAACAACTGGTCTTCTTTCTCCTCAAGTAGGCATCGCCTTGTGGCCTTAAGTGCTGGGCATGGTGCTGCATGTCAGTGCCAGGCTTGTGAGGTTGGCTCCCTGTGGGGGTGCACAGGTTGTCCTTCTGTAAATAGGACATCTGTCACCATAGGCCCTGAGTGCCAGGCTCCCAGGCCCTGTTGCCTTCCTGTGTGACTGGAAGAGAATTCAAGGGCTACTGTTTTCTCTCCTCACAGGACCGAGCCACATATATTCTAGAGATATTATTTTCTTTTACAAAGGCCCAGGAAATACTACTAACCATGCTGTCTGAAAGTTTTTCTAAACAGGATTAGAAAATCTCTTTTTCTGTAAAAGGCCAGATAATAAACATTTTAGGCTCCTGGGGCAGCTTTGCTGCAGATAGTCTACCATGAAACTGGTTGTAGACAGTGCAGAACAGAGAAGCATAGCTGTGTTCCAATAAAACTTTATTCTTACAATGGGCCAGGTTTGACCCTCAAGCTGTTGATTTGGTGACTTCTGTTTAAAATGTTTGTCTTTGGGGTCAGCCCATTTTTCTTGCTCTTTCTTGTCTTGCTCGTGATGGCTTCAGTTACATAAGCCAAGTAAAAGGAAACTCTGTGTTGACTTCTGTCCTTGGCCTCTGCTTCAAAATCCTTCTCAGGAGAGGTTCTGGAAGATTCTGGAAACATGTACCTTCTATACAGAAGGCTTACTGTTAGTGAAAAGGCTGGCTTTCACCCCAAATTCCAGTTATTCTGGGAAGGCCAAACCTAAGTGAGCCTAAACAGGAGGCCTTGCCTTGGGTGAGGCTGGGCTCCTATAAATGTTCAGGCACTTGGCTTCTTGGCTCAGTCTCTCCTCCTCCTCCTCGCCTCTCTGAAGCCAAGAAAAATGAAGGCGAAGGCTGTCTGACCAATAATATTTAAGGTTTAGCAGGTAGGATGAAATATAATTGACCAGTTCTGTTCCTTCAGCCAAGTGCGCATGACTCCTTAATAATTCATGGTAAGGACTGAAGGTCTGTGGGGAAAAACAGTGGTGCCCTGCAGGACTTAGGTTAAATGTCTGGATTCTAGGAGGCACTGGCTTCTTAGAGGGAAATGTGTTGTGATTCTTTCCCCCCTACTCATGTCTGCACGGGGAGATTTGATGGAAATGTGAACACTCCCAGCTCAACATCTTTGCTATTAGCATCTTTCATTTTGACAGAGGAGTGCTCTTCCTCGGCTCTGATGGATTATCCGGGCTGGGCTTGGTTCCTGGGGATTCTTTAGAACGAATGTTTGACGTGTTGGGAAGATCACGGTTTCTGGGATTAGAGCTAGATTTATGCCTTGGCTGTGAATAGTTTCTTGTAATGGCCCTCGGAGAAGTTCTGGGACCTCTCTGGGCCTTAGGCCTCACCTGATTGAAGAGGGCTGGTTAAGTCCTCACTGTTGCTGGACACTGGGCACAGGTTGGTCACAGAGGATGGGGCACAGTGCTTGGCACGTCATTGGTGTCTTCATGGGAGAAGGAAACCCTGGTTGCTAATATCAGGTGTGCTTCACCATCTCTGGGCTTGTCCCTGTGCCTCCCTCACAGAATGATTTGAGATGCTGAGAGGCCCAAAAAGGACAGTTGCTGCTTTGTGGGTCACAGTAGCTGCCAGTCACTTATGACTTCTTTTCCCATTGCATAGTCTCAGTCGATGTGACAGCCAGCCTGAACTCAAGGAAGAGGCCATGACTCAGGGTCGTGGGGGATGACTTTGTGCGAACTTTTTTGCAAGGATGTGGGAAGTGGTGGCCTGGGTCTCTGCATGTCTTAGGTTGTCTACTTTGAAGGGCTTGTCTTGCCCCTGTCCTTGCCCTGGAGTTTCGGTGGATTCTTCACAGCCAAGATGCTCTTAGCATGGTCCCTTCTTTTCCTTCCTGTGTCTGCGTGGATGGTGTTGATGTCCCCTCCCCTACTTGGCCCAGGTGGGCCAGAGCTTCTGTTGGTTCTCAATGCAGCTGGGAGCCAGTGAGTGGGGAATTCAGTGGAGGAGGCAGGTCTTAAGTCATGGAGCGGGGACAGGCCCAGGAAGAGCAGGAGAGGGAGGAAGAGGGTGAGGAGGAGGCGGAGGAGGCCGCGGCTATTGAGATAGTTCTCTCTCTCTCTCTCACACAGACAGCGTGTGATCACAGCCAGCCACACACAGACTTTCCTCCAAATGAGAGGGGAGTGAGAAAATGTAATTTTAGTGTCTGTCTTTTGACTGATTCCCTGTGGAGGTTCCTTCTGGGCTGTGGTGTTGGGCGTCTCCCCTCCCCTTCATGGGACAGAAGTCCGGGGGTGTGACCGTGGGGTGGGAGTAAAGAGCCTTGCATGTGCCCTGGGGTCTGGGGTAGGGGGCTTGGATCGCAGGACCTCAAGGAGGTGATATCAAAGACACTGCAGGGGGGATTTAGGGACAGGGTGGCGAGGTCAGCAGCCTGACTCAGTCGAGCTGAGCTATATTGGTCTCTGTTCCTAGCCAAGGCGTGAGGCCTTGTTTTCCAGGCCCTGGTCCATGGCCCCGCTGCCAACACAGGTGTGCATTCGGGTGGAGGCTGCAGCCCTCTGCAGAACCCAGGCTGTGGAATATTTCCCTGGAATCGGGGAATAAGACCCTGCTGGGAAGCTTGAGGTCCTGGGAGAATGTGTTCCAGGCAAAGTCCTGGGGCCCGTGCCCAGTTGCCTGTGGCTCCTGGCACAGGAGATGTGAGGCAGTATACTCCGCTGGCTGGCCAGGCCAATACATTTGTATATGAAAGTCAGACTGCGGGGCGATTATAAACCAAAGAGAACCCCTCTACCAACCCAGTCTTGCACCCACGCCCCTACCAGTGTGGGGTGGATTCACACTTGGTGGAGAAATCTACTTACCATTTTTATCCTACTTTCTCTCCCTTTGCTGTCAGTTGGTGTGTGTTAGGGGAGTAGAAACTCATTTAAATGTGACTCTGTGAAAAAATATCATTAGAGAGATAAATTGAAAAATTGCATATAATACACTTCTGTGCCAGATATAAATTACTTTATTCACACCGCTGCACCCATCCTTTAACCTGGAGAGTTGGGGTTTGTCTGTGGAGTGAAAGCCTCTTAGGAGGTTTTCCCAAGGAACCCAACTATTACAGACTCCTTAAAAGTGGAACTTAAAGGATAGCATGTAGCTAAGTGCATATTGGAAGCTTCATGGTTCCAGTGAAATTAATCATTTAGTGGTTTCATCCTGAGTCATATGAACATGTAGTTTCTTTTAGGTCGCTTTTGCACCTGCTGTGAGCTTGACTGAGGCTCATGTGGTTTGTGTCTTCCGGTATTGGAAGATGATATCATATGGAAAGGGCTTAAGGTTGTTTGTTGTCTCCCTAGAAAACAGAGTGGATGCTGTTTGCTAGTAGTTATAGAAAAGGTGGATTTGGGATCAGCATGAGGTATCATTTTCTAGCAAAGCATTTGGTTAAAACTATGGGCTTTGAATTTAACCAGAATGTGATGTGAAGCCCAGAACTGCCACTTACTCCTGGGAAATCTATTTCTCTAGGCATCAGTTTCTTGCAAAGAAAAATGCGGAAGACTACAAATGAAGCTTCCCAACCCCAGAGTGTTGTTGCAAACACTGGAGGGGGAATATCAGAGAATATACTTAGTTTGCAGTTAGAGCAATTGAGTAAAAAGGTAGGTATCATTACTAGGGGACAAGTTAGCGTAGCAAGACAGTTTCTGGTCCTGTAGAACTGCACTTGCCCTGCATTGCAGTGGCCACATGCAGGTGGTGAACATTTCAGCCTCTGTGGAGACTACACCCACAGTAGCCTGGTGATGGCGTCTTATCAGTCGTACATGGACATTTCTGGGTGACATTCAGTGATCCGCAAACAGCTGCAACTCTCTATGCCCGAACTCTTCTTTTCAAAAAAATTTTAACCACTGTTTTTTGGAAACTACTCACTAAAATAATTAAAGTAACTGTAAAGTTCAAAGGAGAAATTTAAGGAATTACTCCACATTTTATCACCTAGAAAGAACCATCTTGAACAACAGCAGAAATAATTTAAGACTCTTTCTATGGCTCCCTACACCAAATTGGAAGATGAGTAGATTGCAGATTGACAGGAGTAATTTTAGAACAATGGGATCCCACTCTAGATCCAAATTTTCATAGAATATTAAATCATAGAATATCACTGAATTTTTCAGGAGGAAATGAGTACATATGAAAGAAATTCTGAGATCTGGTTAAATGTTTCTTCACTCAAAGAGATCTTTTCCAAAGATTTCACTAGGGTTATGAAAAATATTAAGAAGGTGAAGTCATTACTTTCTGTTAATAACTAATCTCAATTTTAGACTGTGGAGTCCGTGCTGTAAATGATGAACCAATTAGCACTCACATGCTCCCTTCTGCCTCCTACCTCCTGTCTTATTTTAGTAAGAGCTTTATTTTTACAATATTAAGGTTGATAGTAAGTCCCAGAGTAGTTTCCTCCATGCAGAAATTAACTTTCTAATTGTATTCTTTGTATTCAGTAACCTTAAATGGTGTTATTTTTGTCTTCAGTTTCTTTTCTTTGACCTACAGTCTAACTTTCCCTGTGGTACTGAATATATGTTCATATTAATTTCATCTAAAGTATTAAGCACTTGGACAGAATTTCCTGTTTCTTTGGCTCTATTTTCTAAGGCAGGGCTTCTCATCATCTGTATGCTATGTTCTTTAATTTTTTACCCTTAATATGCATTCATAAATGCAAGATGTTATTTATTATGCCTCTGTTTCATTTGAGTGACTCTGTCTAGTCCTAATTGCTCAAATAGTGTGGGCAAACATGTTATGGCTCCTTTTGGCACTCACCTTTGCCTGGGGGCTCAGTTGCAGTTTGAGGTGATTTCTGATGCTGAGGGCATTACAGGGGAGCGTGTGGGGTAAGGGAGGTACAACTCAGAGCTTTGTGCTCCTGGGGGGAGGCTGTACTTACTCTATGCCCTCGAGAATTTGTTCAACATCTTGTCCAACAACATTCATTCCACTAGTGGGGGTACCCCAGTTTCCACGAGTGGCTGCCCTTGACAGTTGCGTGATCCCCTTAATTAAGATTGTGCCCTGGAGCCTAGGATTTTGTCAGAGAGGTGGGGGAACCTTTAATTGTTCACACTATTGTTTTAAACTCTTTTCCTGTTTTCAATTTGTCCCCCCAACGTTCTCCCTGCAGAATTAGAAAGGGGAGTGTGGGGGGTGGAGAAAGGTCAATCTGTTTCTCTCCAACTGGGTAAGGATTGGTGGAAAGTCTTAGCGGGTTGACCTCAGTAGTACTGCATCTGAGCAGGGTGAGAAACCTCAGGAATCAGGCCAAACATGATCTCCCCAGGTCTCAAAGTTAGGTACTGAGTGTGGGTGGGTTCTCTGCCTGATTGCTGGTGCCTTAGTTTGTTTTAAAATTCTTGCTTAATCATGTATTGGGACAGGGAGTTATTGTGACCTGGCTTCATTCTGCTGTCTTTCTCTAATATCTTCCTGAGCGGGTCTGTAGTTTTTAAAAACTATGGTTTCCCAGGTGCAACCTAGATATATGGAATTGAATTTCTCTAAGGGAGGAGCACAGGGATTGCACTTTCATGAAGTTCTCAAGGCAGTTGTAACAATCAGCCACGTCTACATGGCTGTTAAATTTCCTTTAAGATTCTCTCCAGCCCTAAGATTCTGCAACTCATGAAGAAGCAGGAGTGGGGTGTTAGCGCAGGAATCTGTCAGACAGCCCCAGGTGCGCCTGCTTCTCTCACATTGTTAAGAGGAGGAGCTCACAGGCTTCCCCTTATTTTAATTAGTTCCCTCTTGAATTGTAGGTAGAAGGCGTCTCAGTGGATTTGTAATGTTGTGAGAAAAGTACCCTGGATGGGGTAACTAATAAAAACACAGAAATTAATTTATCACAGTTCTGGAGGCCAGGAAGACCAGGATCAAGGTGCTGCTGGTATCTGGCAGGAGCTTGCTTCCTGGTTCACAGGTGGCATTTTCCAATTCTGTTCCCACACAGTGGAAGAGACAAGACAGTCCCACTCATATGGGTTGAAATTTCAAAATATAAATTTTAAGGGAACATTCAGACCATAGCAGAGGGATAAAGTTGAAGAATTATCTAAATTCTGCTTTCCACAGGGCTCTAATATTATGACTTTTTTTTTTAAGCAAAGTTTTCCCAAATTTTGTATGTGGATAAATTGTTCTGGACTCTGAATGCGGATTAGAATTACTTTGGAAGGTTTTTAGATACTGGTGCTTCCCTTCCAAACATGTCTGTGATGGTGAAATTTAGCTGGCAACTTGATTGAATTAAAGGCCCTTGGTGATTGGGTGGTGGCAGTCCTGTACCCACTGGTGGATTAGTTCATTAGCAGAATGTGCTGTTAGGAGATGGAGCTCAGTCCAGGGAACCACTGGGGACACTTTTGGAGGGCATGTCTCTCACTGGCACTCTTCTGTGCTCTGCCTCTTGGCTGCCATGAAGTGGGCAGCTTGGCTCCACCGTGCTTTTCCTCTGTGATGTTCTTGCCTCAGAGTGAGCTGACCATGGGCTGAGTCATCTGAAACCATGAGCCAAATTAAACCTCTCCTCCTTTAGGTTGTGCATGTTAGGGGCTGTACCTCAGTGATAGGAAAAGTGCCCAGTACAGCCCCAGTCACTGAACTTTTCTTAGAGCTCCCTGAGATGCTTAATTTGGTATGCTCCTAGAGTTGAGAATCAGCAGTCCATTCTTCCATATTTCTTCAATGATTCATGACTTATTTCCCACTGTTCATACTCTTCCTCTAAGCCTTGGTTAGGGAACATGCATTTTTCGTCCCCTAAATATTTCCTAAGGTAATATAATTTAGAATAATACTGTTGTGCTTGCCAGTATGGGCTTTGGAGTACTATAAATCCGAGTTTGAATCCCTTTTGTGCCCCTGCTGCCTGTGTGACTTTGGGTGAGCAATGTGATTTCTCTGTTCCTTAGTTTGCTGTGTTCTTCTGTTACACAAAATAGAGATTTCAAATTTATCTTGAATTGTTTTGAGGACCAAAGTTACTTCTCAGTGTTGTTAAATACACATGACATCAGTTTTCTTTTGGTTGATGTTTGACTGGTGTAGTC
This sequence comes from Cavia porcellus, assembly GCF_034190915.1. NCBI lineage: Eukaryota > Metazoa > Chordata > Mammalia > Rodentia > Caviidae > Cavia > Cavia porcellus. Next base: position 34,770,068 of record NW_026947511.1, on the reverse strand, counting down.
TTTTTTGCCAAACTTTCACTTAAACATTATTTTAGATGTCTTTTTGAGACAGGGTTTTACTATGTAGTCCAGGATGTCCTTGAACTCATGGTGATCCTCCTGCTTCAGCTTCCTGAGTACTGGGATTCTAGGCATGTACCACCATGCCCCGTGATATGTATCTTGTAATCATACCATAACACAATTTTGTTTCATTTTTAAAAAACCAATCTAACAATCTCTATCTTTGAGTAGGCAAATTTAATCCACTTATGTTTATTATAGTCAATAACTTACCTGAGTTTTTAAAAAATGTCTTGTCTTATGTTCAATGGATAGTTTTAAATCCTCTTCTTTCTTTGCTAGTTCCTGAGCAATGTATATTCTCTCTGTGATTTTACCTAGACTTTTACCATATCTACTAAACCATAATTTTTTCAAGGAATATTGACAGTAACACACTAAAATAATGTATGAAGCCTCTAGCGCAATGCCAGAAGTCATTAAAATGCATAAAAATTCCAGTTACTAGTGTTCCTCTGACTACTGCCAACACTGTAATGAATATTAATATTATTTTATCTAAAGACCTACTAAACATTATTTTTATACATGAGTGTGTTTTAAAGAAACCGAACATTATGAAAATTATCTAGAAGAGATTCTAGTTTGAACAGTGCTATTTTTTCCCAAAGGAGGGACCATTATAGCCTTGTGCCCTGGTCTGTTTTTCTCTTGGGCACACAACATCATCTCTTTATGTGGGTTCACTTGTGTCTTAAATGTTACACTGACTATTTAGTGAGGTACATTTTGCAAGGTGCTTGGTACATAGTAGGAGCTCAGATACTGGGAGATTTCTTACGCATAGGAGCTGAACTTGTTTTTTAAAACTTCCCAGCTGTGTTTTGTCCCTCTGAAAGCCAGTTCTGGGCATGTGTCCCTCTGGCTCCGACTGTTAACCCAGAGCTTCTGTGGACTGAGCGTGGATGTGACCATTCTGTCCCACCTGGCTGAGCCCTGCCTGGCAGTAGGCCACCCAGGACTGTGAAGCCAGTCGTGACGCTTCTGGGAGGAATCATTAGTGAATTAGGGAACACAGGAGGGATGGTCCAGATGGAAGTAGGTGTAAAGTAGAGCTTTGCTGGAAGGAGTTGTTTTTGCACAACATATTGATCTCCTTGGGGTGGGAGACAAAAAATAAAACTGCAGCTCCTCACCGCTTTCTGGGATTGTTGGTGGGGAGGCAGGTGGGAGTCTGCAGGCCCCTCTGCTGGCTTTTTTTAGATGTACCATCAGGTTCTGCAGCTGCATCCTGCTGCTCCCCTGGCAATGCAAAGGGCGGATCTCGCGGTGAGCTGAGCTCTGCTTTCCTCAACAACTGTGATGTTTGCATTGGTGGGTAGTAAGGAGACTGAGAGGGGGCGAGCTTCACACTTGGCTCTGTGGATTGAGCACAGAGTAGAGAACTAGGGTAGGGGATTTGCCCATGGCATCTGCTGATTGAGCTGCCCATCAGATGGGACCTAGGAGTAGCAAAGGCCTGGAATAAGGTGTGGACATTTGGGAATGAGGGACCCTGCCAGAGCTGAGTCTGTCCTTGAAGTGGTCTTCTAGTCTTGCTTTTGAGAATGCAGAATTCTGGTTCTTAAGTCTCAGTTTTGCATCATGGCCACAAATCCTTATCTGGGTGGCTTTAGATCACTCCCCTGTCCCACCTGTGTGCTGATTGCCTTGTGGACTGTGTTCTACTTACTTATTGTCTGAACACTAGACTGTGACAGGCAGGGACCAGTCAGGTGAGCCCCTTCTGTGGAGCTAGAAGAGGGTCTTGGAGGCCCCATGTGGGGCCCAACTAACTTTTTAGCTGTGGGTTGTGGTGCACTGTGGAGGATCCACACAAGGGACCCGATAGGATGTGACTGAGGACTTGTGGACTTGGGACTAAGGGTCTAGTCGAGTGGGCGGGGAATGGCTTCATATTAGTCTGGAGTTTAGAACTGACCCCCCAAAACATGTAAAAAAATTGAATTTTGTAGATGCTAAGTGACTTTGCCAAGGCTATGTAGCTAGTAAATGGTACAGCTGAGAATCTAACTCAGATCTACCTGAATTAGGATTCCAGATGGAGGTAGAGTTAGAAGAGACCTTGCAAAAGGGGCACGGTGTTGCTTTGGGGCCACAGAGCTTGATGAAGAATCCTAGCTGCCAGGACCACTTGGGTTTTCCTGGGAGCTGATGGCCAAGGGTGATGGCAGAGATGGGTATGAATGAATGTGGAGGGTTTAGGGTGTAGCATGCACATAGAATACGCGTGTGTGTGTGAAATGTTTGTGCATAAGGCGAGGATTGTATGTATATTTGTAGAGTGGGAATCGTATTTGTGGAGTACTGCGTGTGCATGTAGAGTGAGAATGTGTGCCTGTAGTGTGCATACGTATATATGTAGGGTGGAGGTTGTGTGTGTATGGAGTGTCCTATCTAAGTTGGGGATTGTGTGTGTGTTACAGGTGGTTGTGCATGTGTGTGAATTATATAGCATGATTTTCTGTGTGTAGTGAGTGTGCTTGAGTGTGTGCACTAGAGTGTGAGGGTGTGTGCATTGTGCATAGGTTGGGGTGGGTGTGGATGTGTGTGTAGGCTGGGGACTGTGTGAGTGTGTAAATGTGTGTGTGTAGAGTCCCTCCTGAAAGCCTGTAGAAAGTGCAGATGGCCAGAGCGGCCTGTCGTGATGATAAGGGTGACAGGGCCCAGTTGTCCCTGAGACTCCTCTAACGGCCCCTCAGGAGCTGTTACAGTGTAATAACACATTGTTCCCAGCGTCCCAGTGCTAGGATGGCTTCCTTTTCAACATTATTTCTTCTGTGGGCATGATGGGCATGAAAAGTGACACGGAGAGACCTTAGGTAGCTTGAGTAAATTCCTGAACTCAAAGGCAGCAGAAAGGTGGGGCGGCGGGAGGAGAGATCAGAGATATATTTCATTTTTCTTTTTCTATAATCTCAGGGGATTCTCAGACCCACACGGGGCCTGAGGCACATGTGCCCACTCTGAAGGTGGCTGCCCATGGAGTGGCTGGGGATGGGGGTGAGATGGCATGGCACTGCAGAGTCACTGTGGTTCTGTGGAGGGAGTGGTCCTATGGGGCAGAGGAGGTGTCCCCTGAGTTGGTACTGGTCAGACATGGCATTAGAAAGACCGTAGACGTAGGTGTCTCCTGTCTCTGAGATGCAGAATTCAGGGAAAGGTGGTTCTGGAGAGACTGAGCGGGGGTCAGGTGAGCCAAGCCTTTCTGACTCTGAGGTTCCTTTGTATTTTCTTGGAAGTTCAGAATGGCTAATGATACTGTTTGTATCCATCTCTGGAAAATTACATGAATTTGAAATAATTCGGGACTGATTATAAAGGGAATGGCTCAGCCAGATATTAGGCCTGGGCTAGCACAATGAGAACACCATAACACACCACAGCATGCCATAACATAGCATGATGATTGGAGCAAATAGTTCCTCTAGACCTTCCACAGACTTTGTTCTCTTTCAGTCACCATTTCCTTTCTTTCTGTTTTTTTCTTTTTTTTTGAACCACAAGGTCCAGTCAAACAAAGCTGCTTGTGGACGCTACCACATAATCTTGCCTTCTGTGCCTCCGATAAGTCACTTAAGTATCAGGAATGGTTTTGTCCTCTGCCAGAATGAGAGAAGGCAGGATGCAAGTGCTCTGGGACCCTGAGAAGGAGGGATCTGGCTTCTGCCTGCTTCAGTGCCAGGTTCTGTTCTTCACCTGAGGGACACTTCTAAACTCCAGACAGACAGAAGCTGCCAAACCAAACTAATGCACAAAATATACCTGCCAGTGTGCATTTTCTTTTCCTTTCTTTTTCCTTCAAACTAAATTATAGCCAGATTCTCTTATCTAAGCCTTTCAAAGGAAGGACGATAAACATCTTGGACCAAATGTGAAAGACTTGGAGAATTACTGGGGAGATGAAAAGAGTAACATCGTAGACATTTGGCTTTTGAGTCCTGGTAGGAAGTTTTTGAGATGTTAGTTCTTTCTGGAATCAGGATGCATTTAGTAAACTGATGTGCGGTTGATATTTGTGAGTGTGTGTGTGTGTGCGCGCCTAGATCTCAAGAAATCATGGTAATTTCTTATCTGATTGTCTTATAAAATCTTTACATACAAATTGTCTATTAGGTGATCCTCTCACACCTGTGGCAAGCCTGTATTTTGTAAGTGTGTGTTATAGGTGTGTATTTTATAAATTGTAGGTTTAAGCTAGTTGTGGTGAACCTATGATACGCCTGCCACAGTGGGCTGTTTGTGTAATTGAAAGCTCTAAAAGGTTCACCATTAATAGTTTAGGCTATAGGTTGCAGTGGTAAGTTACAGACTGTCACTTGTGGGTGTAGGGCACAGGTTGTGATTAATAGGTGTGGTATATGCTGTTGTTCACATTTAGGTTGTAGGTGTGTTTTATATATTGTAGATGGTAGATTTAGGTTGTAGACTATGGATTGTGGGTACAGGATGTAGCTTGTGGGTTATAGGTATGTGTAGTAGATTAAAGATTTGGATTGTAGGGTAGATGCAGTTCATGGGCATAACTGTAGGTTGTAGGTGTAAGTGGTAGGTGTAGGTTACCTTACTAGGTTGTAAGTTGTGGATGTAGGTTGCAATGTAAATTATAGGTTAGAAGCAGGAACAAAAAACTTCCTAAGGTCACATGGGATTATGAACAGATAGAGCTGAACGTTAAAACCATAGCCTTTGATGGCAAGAATTCTGATCTTTTAGAGTATAGTAGTTTCTCCCAGGACAAATGAGATTATCTTTTCAAAGGTAATGTTTCTGTTTTCACACACACACACACACACACACACACACACACACACACACACATGAATAGAGGCCTAGTTGCCTCTAGTTTCTACCTAGAGATATGTTAGTTACTTATTGATTTCCATAATCTTCTACTTTGTACAGATTTTAAAATTATTTCAGTTTCTGTAACTATGATTATATACTTTATTCAGTTTTACATGCCTTGTCTCCCTACCTCATTGCTGTAAAAACATTTCTGGTGTAAACATTTTCTACGACCACATGCTCTGTGCTGTGGCTGTATGTCTATCTCTTTACTTTTTGCTCATGTAGAATATTTAGGATGTTGATGCCCTTTGAGTCTTGTAAATGACATAATGATACTCATCTTTGAGCTAAACGCTTTACTGATATTTTTATCTTTAGGTTTCTAGCTTGCCACACAGAGAGGATGAGCAGGGCCTGGGAGCTCCTTGGTAGGGAAGCCCAGCTGGGGTTACCTGGCCTCCTCGGCAAGGGCTGTCCACCCAGAGTGGAGAGGACTCACTGTGGGGCTGCAGAGTGCAGAGGAAGAGGGAGCAGGAGATTCAGGCGTGAGGCTATGGAAGAGGTTATTTTCTAGGGAGCTGGACTTAGAGAGCTGGAAGAGGTGAGCAAGAGGGAGTAAGGGAGAGCTACACATTGATAACACATATATCCCCATAATTCATCCCTCTGGCATCTCTATCCTGAGTTATCAGTGAGCCCCGGGGAATTCATTCCCACAGGAGGCAGGCCATCGATCCTCCTTTGTCAGGATTTGGCATTGGCACTCCACAAAAGGACCTGTAAGGTCAGTGACTAGAGAAATAACCCTCTTGCAGCATGGGGCAAATTTTGCCAGGTGGTGCTGGGAGGTGGGGAAGGGCGGAGCTTAGAGCACAAAGAGGGAAAAGGTGGTGCGATATGGGCCTTATAGTAAAGGAGATTACAGCTCTACTTCCTGTCCCTGCTCTGCCCTTCCTGTCCTCTTCTTGTCAGTCTTGTGTTTATGAATGAAGCAGTCAATGTCTACAGCAGTTAGTGGCTTGTCCAAAGTCATGTCACTTTTGCATGGGGCGGGAGACTAGACCAAGGGCTCAGCTTCCTGGGTGTTCACTCTCCATGTCATGAAGCCTTGCCTTTCCAGGAGATTCTCTGTTACTGGAGTTAACATTGTATCTGGCCTTGAGGAATCCCCAGCACAAGTGGCATGATCTTGTCAGAACCCTATGATTAAGAAGGCATGGGTCTATCAGGATCAGGGTATGGGTAGTTTGTGGACTGCATGCATGTTCATTCTTTAAAACTACACTTGTATCCACTCTACAGATATTTTTAATATATGCTGTATTTCATGTATACTAGCAGAGTTTCTGTCCTTTAGGAGAGAAAATCTCTAGCAGAAGTGCTAGAAGAGTTAATTATAGATGGTAACAGAGCAAGGGAAAGGGTGACTTCAGGTTGCCAAGGGAACATATGCAGTGGGGCATGGCAGTCTTTGGGGACCTTTAGATTCACAAGGATAAGCCTGGGCTTCTAAGTCCAGGTCTCATTCCAGGGGGAGGGTTTTGATAAATTTATATTTTTCCACTTGGACTCTAGTTTTGGCTCTAGTATTGACCATCTGGGTTACTTTCAAAAAGTCATTTACTTCTTTATGTCTGGTTGGTTGATCTCTAAAATGAGATTGTAAATTCCTGCTGTCAGTCACTTAACTACTAGATGATCTGCACCACTATCATAGTGAAGACACACCTAGAAAATCTTACCCCTACTCTATAAATACTCAGTACATGGAATACTTTACTGTTTGCATTTTCTCTTTTAGATGAAGTTTGGATATTGGCTGGATGTTGGTGGTAAAACTTAGAGGGAGTGTTTTGCAGGATTAACTGAGTAAAAAAGCCTGAGAAGGATGTAGATGACCCTAGCTTCTTCCCACCAACAAGCGTCCTTTGCAGTGGACGTCTCGCTCTTTTCATTTGCTGGCAAATCCCTCCTGCACTGCCAGCCTGCAGCCCTCCTGAGGTGGCCAGGCTGTCCAGGGAGCCCAGTGCCCTGCAGAGGATAATCTGTCCCTTCTGTACACCTGGCGGGGGGCTCAGAGGTCTCATGTGTGGTGGAGTCAGATGACATGTTAACACACTCCTTCTTGGGCGACCCTTCTGCAGCTGGCATAGTGTACGGGGAGATTTCTCATCACGTGGACGCACATCAAGCCTCTTTTCTCTCCAAGCACGATTCACTGCAGGGCTCCCTCACCCCGCCCCCAGCTGGTGCCTATTGAGCAGATTATTTCTGATGCATATTGACTTGCTACAAAACCAAACGGCTTGCACTTCGGAAGGATAATGAGCTGGGTAGTTTCCCTCTTCATTTTTCTTTGTTGTTGAATTCATATGGGCAACTAGGCTCTCCACTTACACTTTATTGATTCCTGAATTTAGGGATGGCTTGGTAATTGACGATTTCATCAGTGCCACCTGGGTGGAGAGATGAGCTGGACCTGTAGCTGCTGACTGTGCAGGGAATTGTGCCTTTCCAGGTCTTAGACTATGGCCTGGGTGGGGGACAGTTTCCCAGGCCTGGTCTGTCATAACTGGGAAAGTCCTTACTAACTTTTCTTGCCTCTGATTTTCCCTTGCTATCCTTTGAGAGCTCAACCAGATGACCTTGAGCATTGTCCCTCCTGGTTCTTGGATGTTTAAGCCCTTTTCTTCAGTGGTTCTGTGTGTGTGAAGGCCAGGGGACTCCTGTGTTCACAATGACAGTGCTGAGTCCATGTGCTCTTTCCATTACTTTCCCTGGAGGCACAGGCATAGCCAGAGTCCTCTATTACTAAGCAGCATGTTTTGAGAGAGCTTGCAGGCTCTGTGCAGTAGCTTCTGAGCTGAGGCAGCCTGAACTCAGTTTACCCGAATGAAGGATAAACTCTTACCCTGCAGATCTGGGCAGGCAGTGGATACCATGGAACTAAGGGGTCAGGACTCCTTCAGTGCTCCCCTCTATCCATTCCATTCTGCATGCTGACTGTCAGCTCTGTTTGTGCATACAGGAGTCACTCTTGCTTTATACTCTCATGGAAAATCTTGCTGTCACGTTCTTAGGACAGGATTAAGTTGAATAGGTGATAAAGGTCGTGGGCATTATTTACAGCCTCTTGACTTTTATTCACCCCTGTAGCCTGCAGACAAGCTGGATGGATGACCGCTAGAGTAGCAAAGACTTAGGATTTGGAATGAGTTTATAGCCCAGCTGTGGTGCTGCAGGTGGGCCACCTGAAATGGGGAGCCTCAGCTATCTCCTCTAAGTGACGGGAAATGCCTTTGATCTAAAATGTGGCTGCAGAAATGAGGTGGGCTTCTGCTGGCTTCTGCAGCTTTCAGTACTGGCGGTACATGAGGCAATGAGGGGGCGCACAGACGAGTTTCTTATTATAGTTGTGGATTTGAATTTGCTTGTGAAAAAATAGACCTAGCACATCAGAGCTTGCGATTTCACAGGTATTATTGCCCAAGACAATGCTATTTTTAAAAAAGTGAGACAATTTCGAGTTGATTTAAAGGATAATATGAAGGGATTATGAGTGCAGGGCATGCAGACAAAGTAGAAATCAGGTGGATGGGAGCAGACAGGATTTGGGGTATTTCTTAGCTATGTAACACTGGAAATCTCACTGAATGCATGCATTCAGTGGGAGCAGAATCACTGCATCTTTCCTTTCTTGCTCATTCCTGGTGCAGGGAATATGTAGAGATCTGATGTAAGAAACTCCTAGGGAAGGGTGGGGGCATGGTCTCAACTTTGGGCATCCGGTCCCACAGCCTGCCAGCAGGCTATGCTGTTGCCTGGGGTCATACGTGAGTCTTGCTGGGGGAGTTGTGCACAAGATGGCCTTGTTTCTCCGTCCTCTAGGGGTGCTTGTTAGTTGTGATTGCGTTAGAGCCCTAAAGCTAGAAGAGATCTTGGAGATGATCTATTCTATTTTGCATCAGACTTTAATTTTTTTTTTTTTTACAATTTTATGTTTAAAAAATCAAAACCAATAACTAACAAGAGCCTCAGAGAAATCCACACTCCCTCGAAGGCACACGGGTTGCGAAGTAGCCGGGACAAATATTTCCTGTCCCCTGAGCATGCTTCTTTCTTCCCCACTTCCCATTATGACCTGTCACTGTGGCATTTGAAGTGACTTCTTAGATAAGACCCAGATGTGTAACTCAGGACTATGGGGACCTATTCCCCAGCGTTGTTTGTGTCTGTGACATTATTATGTTGGTGAGAGAATCAGAAAGCCAGCTCTGTAGACTCTGGAAAGAAGATACAATGTAAAAATCTTAACAAGGCCTGCAGCGTGACCTTGGCCCAGTGCTGACCCTGCAGACCTTGCCTTTGCTCCTCTGTAAGGTGAGTCTGACCTCTGCAGAGGTAGATGACACCGGAGTGCACATGGTCTCGTACTCAGCTCTCTGGATGAGAGGAGCTGAGAGTGACTCTGCAGTGACCAGGATGTCCCTTCTCGACTTCAGTCTGGAACTACCGATGCCTCAAGCCATGATGTCCCCAAGAGAGGCTTGTGCTGGCCTCTTGAGTTGGCCCGGTCACTGTCTGCCTGTATGTCCTTTTCTTGGAGTGGCCCTGAGGATATAAGTTAGGTTATCTAGGAATTTATAACCTAATTATTTATAGTAAGTTTTATTTTCTTTTTTATGATTTTTCATTTCTAGTGTGTAATTTCAGTTCATTCATTGCTTTGTGTAATTGGGTCTGAGCTAAGTTCTCGGATTGCAAGAGTAAATTAGGGCTGCCTTTTTTTTTTTAAACTAAGCATGCTATTTTCGAGGTTTACCTCGAGTTTAACATTTTATCAGTACTTCATTCCTTTCTAGCTAAAACGATTTTCCACTGTATGATGCAACCAGTTTTGCTTATTTGTTCATCCACCGGTAGACGTTTTGGTTATTTCCACCTTTGGCTGTTATGAACAGTGTGTCTATGAACATTTGCATACAGGTTTTCTTCCTGTATACCTGTTTCAGTTCTTTTGGGTATATACATGGAGTGGAATTGCTGGGTCATGTGGCCAATTTGAGTGTAACTTGTTGCGGAATATGCTGGATCCTGAAGGTGTATTTTGGATGGTGGGTGACCAGTTTTCAGCGGAGGAGATGGAGGAACAGCTTATGAGTAGAGGGGTGAGGCGGAACCCAGGCTGGCTTTCATCAGAGCCCGGTCTTTCCCCACCACCCCCGTGGCACTCACATAGGAGTCCCCATAGATGACAGTGCAGACACAGCTGAGGCCTCCCGATTGTGGTTGGGGGCTGTGTGTGCAGCAGGGAGCCTGCTGAGCCCTGGGGTAAGGACCATGAAGCATAACCTACCAGCCCCACCCCGCCTTTCTGCTCTTGATTACCTTGAACCTCCTCTGTGTGTCTTCCTTCTTCCCTTCTTCTCCCCCCAGCAGCCTCACTTCTGTCTTTGTAACTGGAAATGACTTACAGTCTATCCTTAAAATAGGACCACAGAGAGACCTGCCGTGTGGTTCTGCATATAGGGTGTGGGGAAGGACCCTCTTTAGCAGATCAGGGGAACCCACAAGACCACCCAGCCTAGGGATTTCCCATGATGCCTCTGGGCCTGCTGTAGCGTTGATCCCAAGTTAGGCTCTGGCCCAGCCTGGTGTCCCAGGTGCCCTGTACCCCCACCCTTGTGACTGCCCACAGGACAGTGGCTTCCTGTCCACTCTGAGCAATCCCCGGGGGACCCTCCATATTGGATGGAGGGTCCACGTGTGTCCCGTGTGTTTTCTCTGGCTGTGCTGCAGGTGGGGAAGGCCTGTCCATGAAAGGGAAGAGCTGTCTGGAGAAAGGAACAGGGAGCCCCAAACCAGTTTGTCCTGTGAAGCTGGCCCCGATTATGGGGTGTATGAATACTGCATGAGGCCGTAAGGGGACCGACCTCAGGCCTGAAACCGGAGCTGTGGCCTAGAATGGAACTGAGCTGTGGGCCTTGTCTTAAAGGGGCATGACGCACCCCCAGAAGTATGCGTGGCATTATTTCCCGCTCAGGCTGTTTACTGTCTTTGCACGCAGTGCCACCAAGGCAAAGGGCCGTGCAGTAGGGGAAGTAGTGTGTTTTATCATGGAGGGCAGCATCACTTCATGCCCTGACCTCCATCACTGTTCCTCTCTTTGGTTTGTGAGAGGAAGAGAAAGGGGAGAGGGAGGAGAGGGGAGGCGGGGGTGAGAGAAAAAGGAGGCGGCTGTGGGAGGAAACCCGCGTCTGAGTGTTTTTAGCTGCACTGTGTGGCTTTGGGGAAGAGCCAGGAGTCACACGATGCCAGAACCGGTGACTAAGATGGAGGAGAATGCACTGTCATGTTTTCACGAGCCTGCCTTTCTGTTGGACGCCACCCGGCAGCAGCATTCCCTGTAGTTTTGATCACACCGCATCAAGACACAAAATGGACTTTCGGAATTGCTCCAGAAAATGGCAAGAGTGATAGGATACGTCTGTGCAAAGTGAGGAGGAGGATTCTGAGTGGGTTTTGAGTGCTGTGTATCTTTCACCATAATCCATTTTTATTTTTAACCTGAGCATTCACTGTAATTTTTGATCTGATCACGTATTCAGTGAAAATCTCACTCAGCACACTCATCAAAAAAGCAGGTCTTCATTTGCAGGCAGAGAGGGATGAAAAGTGCTTGAGGAAGCTCCGAGCCACCAGTACAGCCCAGTTTGGGCTTTGAGGCACCAGCGTGATGCTCTGCTTCTCTGACTGACTTTACAGCCCTGCTTGCATCTGCACGGAGAGTGCCAAGTCCACACTGTCTCTTGTGACAGTGTTTAGGCCCTGCACGTCTGTCCAGAATCCGAGCAAGTGAAAAGTGTCGATATCAAGATGCTATTGGCTTATGTGAAAGGCAGGATGCCAGAGATTTATTTAAAAGGTTGCTGCATCCAGCCAGGCTCTTGAAACTCCCTGGGGGAAGGATGGCCAGAGGATGGAAAATAAAAATAAGAGGCGATATACAGAGAAAGCTGAGGTCAGATGGAGCCCTCTCTCCAGCTGAGAGGAAAAGGAACTGCTCAACCGCTTGTAGCACGGTGCATTTATTTATACATTTTTGCAGGTTGGTGTCACGTGACACACCTTTGCCTAGCAACCTTGGACTGGAGGAGTAGTTTGTTTATACGGCCCCTCTCTTGCGCTCTTTGTTTGCTGATGGCCTTGTCCTATCCGCACATGTGTGACTAATTTCCAACTTTAGCTGCTCCCCACAGAGGGAAACCTCCATCCCATGAAAAGAACATGCAGCTGTGTATAGTAGTCTTGGGGTTAAGAGTGCTTCCAAATACTTTCATTCTATTCTAGCTGATATGATATTGGTTAGGCTGGTTTTGACTACAAATAATGGGAACTATCAACGCTAGTGTACACAAATCAGTGGTTCAGTAATGTTTTGAGGTCCTTCTGTTCTTTATTTTGCCATCCTTAGTCATCACTTTATCCTATGTCTGCTTCTTCTGGCTACAGGATGGCTATAGCAGCTCCAGACATCAGACCCAGAGATGACAATGTCCAGAGGCAGAGCAGCAACCATTGCTTCTAGGGAGGGCTTATATAGAGAGGAAACTTGTCACCAAAGCCTCCCAGCAGTACTCCCATGTGTCACAGTGATTGATCAGAACCACGTCACTTACCTACCTCCAGATCAGTTGGTGACAGGTGGAATGGGAGTATCCTGGTTGCTGTGGACTAGAAAGCCCAGGTTAGCACAGAATGGGCTGGAGTGCCAGCCGGCATACAACACAGGAAACCGGAACAAAACGGGGCTCTGCTAGCAGCCAGGAGGGGTGGCATCTGGCTGTCCCTTGCATCCATGAATAACAAAGGGCACACATAGTTATCGGGAGTGCACGTGGTGGAAGTTAGAGACCATCCTCGTCACTCCTTTCACCTGGTGCAAAAATAAAAACTAAGCACCAAGAGTGGGGATGAGTTGGCCGCAGCTACGTGGTCCACTCTGCACCCCAGCCTCAGCTCTGGGGCCAGTGCATACTCGGGCCTTGCTAGTGTGACACAGGAACCCAGCATGGGCAAACACTGGCTGGGCCTCTAAAATCCACAGAAGAATGAGCCCTAACCCACCGCGACATGCCTGGCATGTGTCCTCTTCTGGGCAGAATGCTTATTCTGTTCTCAGTTTTCATATCTTGCTGCTAGATTCCAAAGACTTACATCATTGTCTGGAACACAATGGGTCCTCTGTAAATGTGTTGAGTTGCATTAATTAAAATTGTATGAGGCCCATAAATGTTGATTTCATCTTATTTTAACCTGCACAAGTTGGCATCAAAATCGAGTCGTGGTTGCTGTTCTCTAGACGAAGGAAGACAGCCCAGCAGCCACCCTCCTGAACGCCGGCTCCTTTCTGGATGGTGAGCTCCATGACTTCCATGACTTCCGGGAAGGAAGAGAAGATGGTGGTGGCCGCTCAGCTCACTGCCTGTGCTGTCCTCCTTCCTTCCTCCTTCCTCCTTCCAGCGTCCTCCTCTCCTGTCCCGCATCACCCTTAGGACACTCTTCAAGCACACTCGGTCCCCTCAAAACTCTTGTGGCCCATGATACCCTCACCTCAGGTGCAGCCAACACGGTGGGAGGTAGACCCAGGTGGCCCAGTGCCCCTGTCCCTCCAGGGAAAGTGCTATGGCAAGCCATGCTGCAGCCCCGTCAATGGTGTCTTCCCTTTTACCTCTCAAACCGAGGCAGTTATTGGTGCTTAGGAACGCCGCACACTAGCCATCGTGCACAGCCAGGCTCCAGATCCTGAGAAATTTTGAAAGCTTCAGAAACTTCCAAGCATGCAAAGGTTTCCTGAGGAGACAGGAGAGGAGAGCACAGTTCACACGTTGCTAGCTTTCTTCACACTTGAATGCTGGTCTGTCTGGGAATGAAGAGCAAACTGCATTGGACCCTTTCTTCTTGTGGCACTGGTGGAAAGTTCTGCTGCTTAGTTACTGGAGCAGTCCACTCCACATCTCCTGTCCCCCTGTGCTGTCCTTCTGCAGAGCAGATCTTGCTGCAACACAGGTGCTAACAGTGGAACTCTTTAGAGAACACATCTTTGCAACACTTGCTGTAGTCTCACGTTGACATCACTTGGACATTGAAGATAAGTTTCCATGGGAGGACGATTGTTGGACCATTTGATTTGGTCACCCAATGGAACTATCATAATGTGCTGAAAAGTGGACCTGCTATAAAGTACACATTGCTTTCCCTGAATATATCTGTGCAGCAGCACTCAAAAAAGAGCCATTCTGGAAAGACACACTTAACCTAGAGATATGGAGCCCTGTGCGTTCCATGGCATCTCTGCACTGCATATCTCCTCTGTGCCATCAGCCTCCCCTGCACTTGGCCAAACTGTGGGAGGTTTCCTGCCATGTAGGGGTTACCTGGTTGCATCTCTATCTTAATTTCTCTTGTTGTGTATTTGCATACTTATGTTTTAGACAGACTACACATACAAAAAAAGCCATATTTGCAAGCTAGATGTGGCAACAAATGCCTGTAATCCCAACACTCTGGGAGAATAAGGCAGGAGGATGGCAAGTTTGAGCCCAGCCTGGAAAATTTAAAGGCTTACTTAGCAAGACTGCTTCAAAACAATCAATGAGTCAATCAGTCAATCAATCAATCAATCAGAGACTTAGCAAGACTACCTCAAAACAATCATCAATCAATCAGTCAAATTAAAGTAAAATCAATGGCTACGATGTTGCTCTAGAGCTGGGTTCCAGGTCTAATACAAAAAAAAAAAAAGCGCTATATTTGTCAATGGGATCAATTGAGGTCAGAGTCCATTTAATACCAGAGTGACATCTTATTTTCTTTTCTGTTCCTTTAGTGTGCTGAGCTCCAAGGTGATCCATCTTAACCACCCATAAATATTTCTTAAGCACTTACTATGTGCCAAGCATTCTGGTAGACTCTGTAGGTGTGTCTGCTTGTGGCATTTGTTGTTATGATGTCTGTTTAATAGTGAGCCAGGCAGTGATGGTGGCTCAGCTCACCGGTGCTAAGGCAGGCTGGAGGTCAGGGGGCCTGCAGAGTATCCTGTGTCCACCCTGACTCCAGTGTCCAGAGGAAGTGGGTGGCCGTGGGAGCCAGACTCTTCTCAGAGATGCCGCTGTTCCTGAGAGCAGATAAGCCATGCCCTAGCTTGCCTGTAATCTCACCACCCGTGATAGATAGTAGACAAAGTGTGGCAAGCTCAGGGAAGGGAAAAAAGTCATCCTCATTCTCGGGATTCAGGAGGACTTCCTGCAGGAGAAGGGCATTTACCAGTGCCACTGGGTTGGGTATGTTGGTGCATATCTGTAATTCTAGCACTCTGGGAGGCTGAGGCATCATGAATTTGATCTCAGTCATTAAGCAACTTAGTGAAAATCTGTCTCAAAGTTAAAAAAAAAAAAACGGCTGGGATATATCTTATTGTGAAGGCCCTGGGTTCAGTCCCTATTTCTGAAAAAAAAAAGAGGGAGAGAGAGAGAGAGAGAGAGAGAGAGAGAGAGAAAGAGAGAGAGAGAGAGAGACCAAAAGAGCAAGGCACAATGCCACTTATCTGCCCCTTCATGGGCTGAGTTTATACTTTTGATATACCAGGAGGGAAAGGTAGCTTGCTGTGCTCGGTCATAAATGCTGCTACACAGTGCATGAGGCTGACTGGAGTGGAACTGGACTTGTTAAAGGACGCTGGACTCTGCCTTTTCCAGGCCCGTGTTCAGGGTGGAGCAGTCGACTGACTTCGCCTGTTCATGGCCCGGGATCCGTTTTCTGTGAAGTGGCAGCTCAGCCCTTAGGGGACGAAAGCTGGAAGCACCCACTCATGGCTCCCAGCCTCCGCAAGCCCCACTCCTGCGTGGCGGCAGCTGTGCAGTGTGTGAGGGGCTGCTGCCAGGAAGCTGCTCCACGCTGCCTTTTCTGATGTGTGTTCGAATTAGCATCACTGGGTGCTGTTTTGCAGTTACTCAGTTCTGAAACTACTGAGGGTTTGAGGGACGGTCAGCGATGGCGGGGGTGGTGAACCAAAGAGGCGTTAGGCATTGGGGGGTATTTTGGAGAGAGCTGGGTTAGGGAAGAGGGGTCCTCTGCAGGGAAAATCTTGCATGTGTGGTGCAGAGGTCTCTGTGGAGTCTGGGAGACTCCACATCCTGACCTGGACTCCCAGAGGTGCTGGAATTGGCACCCTGAGCGAGGTACCCAGAAGTGGCTCACAGGAGCCTTGGGGAAACCTGGATTCCTCCCAAGGTCCCCAGAAGTCACTATCCCAGTGAGGATTAGTAGGAAGCACATCTAATGACCACACCCACTGAGTGTGTGTGCGCCTGGATAAGTGACAGGGATCATCCATCCAACCATGCCCAATGGGCCGGTACAGAGGGACTGTAATAACAAGGATGATGACGGTCATGGTAGGTGACAGTGACGTCACACTTATGAGCCTTCCCTATGTGCCGGGGACACAGTGAAGAGCCTCCCAACCTTGGTCCTCACAGCAGTTGACAGAGGGTCTCTGGTTTCCAGGTTTTACAGACAAGGAAACTGAGACACAGAAAATCCCATCAGCCTTCTCAGCCACCAAAGCAGTAGTGGCCGGGGTGGGATTTCCTGGCCACTAGTGTGTACACCTTTAGTCTTGCACTTTGCTACCACTAAGAACCAGGCACCAGAATGGAAACCGAGGAAACCAGAAGAGAGCAAGAACAGGAAGTATGAGATGGGAAATGGTGCTCAGAGAGGTTTCTGTACAGGAGATGGTCCCTCCTGTGGGTTCTTAACGGTTCCTTTTGATGAGAGGGACAGAAGATTGTCCTCTTGTCCTCGATATTACCCCTAGGCCCTTGTCCATAGAGAACATTATGCTCTATATACTCCAGGGCCTTTACACGTGCTGTTCTCTTTGGCTAGAGTCATTGTTCGCCCTGTTCTTTGTATGCTGTTGCCTTTTTATCTGTCATATATTAGGGCATGGCGCATAGTAGATCCTCTGTGAATTTGCTGAGCACATGACAGGAGAAAAAAATTGCTGGACACTGAATATATTGAGAAGTTTGGAAGATTTTCTGTTGTTGAACTTTTGGGGATCTTGATATCTTCCTAAGGCTGAGGTTGTTGGGGGAAATGCTGCTCCAGCCATTGTGGGACTTGATGTGTCCAGGCCAGAGGCAACTTGGTCTACTGTCCATGTCTTTCACAGACAGAGTATCTTGACACCTCCCAGGATGCCCCTCTAAGGTGGGGACAGGGGCAAGGTGAGGGGGCAGGCAAGAGGCAGGTACCTAGGGCTCCTGGGGAACCCCTGGGGGCACAGAGCAGGCTGATGGGCGGCAGAGGACATGCCATCCTCATCTCTATTCCTGAGTTGGTTTGGGGACTGAATGAAAACACATCACTCCTCTTCCAATTGCTGGCATTAATAATAAGGAGAATAAGGGAGCTGATAGAGCCACTGTGTGCTGAGCGTTGGCCAAGCCCTCGAAGTGCTCTGTGTCACTGAGTCTCAGCCTCCTGCTGCATCAAGTGATTCTCCAGGAGTCGCACATCTGGAGGAGCCTGGAGGAGCCAGGACCCAGGCCCACGCCAGCCCTGACCTCACACCGTGTACCTTCAGCCCATTTCTGACCTTCAGCAGCATCAAACACAGGGCATTTTTGTTGCCAGAAGATTCCCAGCTTCAACCTTAAGAGCATTTTTTCCACTTTGCCTTTCTCCAAGGAAGGTCTTAGCTGTTGAGGTAATTGAAGAATTCCTTTACTTTATAATCACTCGTGGTATTTATTGTTCTTGTTATTATTAATAAAAGCCGTAATAATTCAGCCTTTGGGTTGAGGGGTGGCAGCAGCCAGCTGACTGACCTTGGGCATAGAATGAATTCTGTCTCAGTCTCTCCTTGATTATCCAGGCTAATGGGAAGGGAACCAGAGCCCGCAAATAACTGTAAAAAAACAAGTCAATTGTCTGCTCCATGTGGTGTAACTGGCAAGTAGGTACTAAGCCTTTTCTGAGGATCGCCTTCAAGCAGGACCTGCTGCTCTGGCCAAGAGTGCAAGACTCTTGCAAAAGAGTGAGGTGGGAAACAACTTGTGCCCCCAAAACAAGGATGGAGAACAGGCTTTGCTGGGGGCTGGCATGTCTGGCTAGAGATGGTGTGTGGATGTCGTCTACTGCCAAGGTGGGGCTGGAGCCGTTTTTCCCTCTGCTGAAGCTAGTGTGGGTGATGTAGCAAGTCGTCTTCATCCCCCATCCCCCGCTACCCTCAGCACTTGGCTGGCTGCTGTGGCCACATGGAAAATGTCAGTGTGCTGGCCCAGGTCTGGTGCAGACTGAATCCAGCCTACCTTACAGCTCTGCGGAGCTGACGTGGCGTGCAGCTGTAAGGGGACGGAAAGGTCATAATGGCCTGGGACAAGGGAATAGACGGGGCCAATTGCACTGTCCAGTAACATTATACGGAAGATGAAATTGTAGTGAGAGCTGAGAGATGCAGGGCTGGGAAAGAGACCACAGCATTTTCCATGATTAACTTTCTAATAGTAACCGCGTGTGTACTGTGGTTGCTTAGCAACTGGAGGCATCTTCTCCGAGCCTGCGTTAATACAGTGCGTGTGGCTTCCTACTGTTTTTGGGTTTTTCTCCATTTGTTTGAGGCAAAGATCAGACCACAGACCTGTTGTTCTTGACGGCCAAATGAGGAGGCAGCTAAATTTGTCTCTTCTTCTAATTGATCTTTTTCCTCCCCCAAGGACTTACATGCCTTAGGTCACCACAGAGCTCTCCGAGAGCTCTGCATCATGAAGAAGTGGATGCCTGTGGAGCTTACCCTTGGGTTGGGGCAGAACTTTAGCTCCTAGATTTTTAAGGAGCTCTTAGAGAGAGAGATGATTCACAAGAGCGTGTTAATGGCCGCATGTGTTGAAAAAGATGAGTAGAAAGAGAAGAGGCCAGGAGGACACTGCTTAAGCCAGTAAGCTAAAGGAGACCGTGAGATTTGGTGTCCCTAAGGCACAGGATAGGTGCTAGGGCCACAGTGGTGACAATATTCAAATCTCCTCTTCTGTGAACCTTGTATTCTATTGCAGGAAACAAAAACACGGTAAATGAGCAATCATTTAATGTCAGATAGTGATAAACAGGTTTTTTTTTTTTTTTTTGGATAAACGGTTTTATTTTTATGTTTTCTGAGGCACTGAGGATGTAATATCCAGGGCATTCTATCATTGAGCTATATCCCCAGCCCTTCTTATTTTTCCTTTTGAGACAGAGTCTCACAAATTGCTCAGATAGGACTTGAAGTTGTGATCTTCCTGCCTCAACCTCTAAGTACAGCACTAGTGTTATAGGGGTGTGTCACTGTGCCTGGTTATTAAGTGGTTTTAAACTTGAGAGAGGTAAAGTGGGGAGGAACGTGAGTGTGTTGGTCTCTCTAAGGACGTGGCTGATGCGTGAAGTAAATTGAACTGTGTGACAAATGGAGACATCTGAGAGAATGTGGCCACAGAACGTGGCCAGTCCGTAGCACAACTCCAGGCCCTCTCTGCCTCCGCCCCTTACTTTATTTTCTTATTCTCTCCAAGCTTCTGGTGATCTCCCCGCTGTGCTTTCTTGTCATTTTCCCCAACTGCAGTGTCTGCTCTTTGACAGCAGTGTTGTCTGAGGTGCTGATGCCCACACCTCTTGCTGAACAAGGACAGGTGCCCATGGGAAGAGAAGTGCCCAGGAGTGGGTGGGGCTGGGAAGCCGAGTGGGTGAGGAGGCTGGAGAGGTGATCTTTTGGTGCCTATGTCCTGATCTGGTGGCTCTCAGAACGGTCCAGTGGGTCTCAGCATCTCGGAGCCCCTTGGTTCCCAGTGACCATGACCCAGTGTGATGTGTAGCTGATGATCAGGCCCCCACTGCTGGCCCAATGGCTCAGTGGCTTTCTGGAATCTCCAGGAAATCCAGATCAATGAGTTCAGGCCTGGATTCTGGTTACTGGGTTCTGGCTCCCTTTTAAAGGACCCTAGACAACCCCAGGCCCTAACACTCAAGTGTGGAGCCAGCTTGTATTTCCAGGGGCAGTGGCACCAGCCCAGTGGCTGTTGTGCAAACACCTTGGTCCTTTAATGAGTGTGGCCTGGATGTCGGTGACATCAATTCTTCCTGTGCAGGTTGGTAGAGGTCAGGCAGCAGGTCATACAGAGACCTCTTTGTATAGATCACAAGGTGGGACCTTCCTGTCCCCTCTTTCTAGCTTGAGTTTGTACAGGGGGAGGGGCTCCTTCACCACACAGCCCTTGCTTCCCCTCTGCTCCCCGACTTTTATGCACATGCCCAGGTCCCCAGCGCCCTCAGCCCGCACCCCTTTACCCCTCCATACATGCATTCACTGATTTCACCCATTTGCACGTGCACCTGAGATTCCTCGAACCCCTTGCAACACCTGCTGTGTGTACACTCAAAGCTCTCCACCCCTCGTCACATCTGCGCCTGTCCAGAGGTGCTCTTGACCTGCCTGGCACCCAAGCACTGAAATGTATCAGGTGTGAAGTGTGGAAAGCTCTGCGGGTGTGCTGCCCACTGAGCATGCTCTGCAGGGACGGGAGGAGGAAGCGCGATCTAGGCCTGGCTGCTTCTCTGCACAGGCCTCAGAAATCATTGCTTCTTAATGGGCTTTTCGGAAATTCATTCATTCTGTCTGTCTCTTGCTTGAACCCAGGTCCTTCGTACTGAGCTACATTTCCATCCCTTTTCTTCTTTTTCTTTTTATTTTTTTGTCTTCACACAGGGCCCACTAAGTTGCCCAGGTTCGCCTTGAACTTGTCACCCTGTTGCCTAATCTTCCAGAGTACTGGAATGACAGGCTGTGCCACCATGCCCAGCTCCTGCTTTTTCAGTCTTAGATTTGTTTGTGCAGTACTCACCATGTGTCATCAGCATTCTGGGCTCGGGGTGCTGCAGAGACCAGCAAAGGCCCAGGTAGACACAGATCTTGCACGGGACATACAAGAAGGGGAAGGGGCCTTCACAGAGGGAGCTTTTCCACAGGGGCCTATGGTCTGCAAGTATGCAAGACTGGCTGAGGCCAGGAGAGGCCAGGGGGCTGGGTGTGGTTGGGGGTAGCAGGGCAAGGTGTCTTTCAGTGTTGGGGATTCCTTTCTCAATAGGCAGAGATCCTCCAAGCTCTTTGATGTGTCATTCTGGTCTCCTTAGCCCTATGTACCCCTGGAGTGTTCCCAGCACTCAGTTCTGGAGGAGCTGCTTTTGTTCACCGAGGTTGTGCTGGCTGGTGGAGCATGGGATGGAAAATGTTCAGCCTTGCCTCCAGGCCCCTGCCTGGAGAGGTCTGCTGAGCATCTGGAGATTGCGAGTCAGGTTTACAGAGCAGCAGAGAGCAGCGTGCAGGTGCTGGGAGGGAGAAGGGTCAGCCTGGGTGGGAGAAGGAGAAGTGGTGGGGGAGCGAGGAAGTACCGAACCCCAAGGATTGGCAGTGTATAGGGAGGGAGTTCCTTTCCTTCTCCGGTCCCCTCCCTCCGAGTGGGAGGAGCCCTGCTTCCTGACTCCTTAGCCTCGGGCTGGCACCCTGTGTTTGGGCAGCAGTCCCAGAAAACCTTCTCATGGAGCAGCTCCAGGACGGGGACCTCTGCAGGTCTCCCCAGTGGGTTGACTCCTCCTCCCTCAGGGGGACAAACTGAGAGTCTCTGAGCATGTTTAGTTTACCCTGCACCGTGTCATAGGTGACATATTTTTTGGG
Source organism: Cavia porcellus (assembly GCF_034190915.1). Lineage (NCBI taxonomy): Eukaryota > Metazoa > Chordata > Mammalia > Rodentia > Caviidae > Cavia > Cavia porcellus. The sequence goes on along the minus strand of NW_026947511.1, from coordinate 34,748,440 downwards.
GGGAGTATCCCTGTATTTATAAGGTAGGAGATTTGGGGTAAAATCTCAAGCAGGAAGTATCAGGGCAAGGACAGCCCAAGAGAAGGGAGGGCCCAGTGCAGCCAGCATCTCCCCCCAGCCCCTGGGAGGAGGTCCTGCTGCCTGACTCCGGAGACCTGCCGTACTCCTGAGTGGTTTCCTGCAACTTTGTGCTGCCAGTCTTTTTCAAAAAGAAAAGATTTAAGATGCACGTCTGTGGATTGGGCAGAGCCACACACCCCTCACTTACCATATCGGGCTGGCCCTTGAGGGCACGGAGCTGGATCCCTTTTTTGGATTAAGGAACAAACAGTAGGCCTGTGCTTCTGTGAGTTCTCAGGGCCTGCTCTTGAGCCCTTAAACTCCTCTGGGTCATTCTTGTTTCTCGGTTGGGAGCCAGGGTGGGAGCCTGTGCTGTGTAGCCTCTGCTGCAGGGTGGTGGGTGGCAGAAATGATGTGGGGCCGAGAAGAGGGCTCTGGCCTGCACCACTGAACAACACAGTGTTTCTCTGGGCTTCTGTCCAATGGCATCTGGAGTGGGTATGTAGTCAGAAGGCCAGAGGTGGTTTGCAAATCTCAAAGGCTAAGCCCAGAAAGTGTGAGGTCCAAGAGAATCGAACAGGACAAGGAGTCGGGGCAGAGCCAGAGTTTTCTTCTTTCTGCTCCCAACTCCCCTCTGGTACCGTCCTGGGCACTGCTCACCAAGTCAGGTGCTGGTGACCTTTCTGGAAAGAGCAGAGAGATACAGGGGGTGGAGAGGGTGTGGTGAGGTGGCTCCCTCCCCATCCTGAGGCACGGGTTCTGGGTTCTCTCCTTGGTGGAGTCTGTGGTGCTGTTTGCTGCAGGACAAAGCCTTGCCTGGCTCCGCATTGAGAATCTGCCTCTTGCCTGGGTGCTCTTCTCTCCTGTCTGATTTGTAGCCTGAGGAGGAGACTTAGCATGTACATCACTGGGGCAATCTGTTGATGTCACCATCAGTAGCCTACGCCAAGTGACTGGGAGGAGTGCCAGTTGTGCAGCTAGGGTATAGAGTGGCTGGTACTTTCCAGGGTCTCACGGTAGTCCACAGCTTCAGTGAGGCATGGCCAGCACCAAAGGACAGACCAGCACATGTGTGGGTACAGTAGTTCTTGGTTACTGGATCTGGCACCGCCAGCCCTTCAGACCCAGAGCAAGGCCTGATGCACTAGAGCAGGTGGGGAGTCCACATGCTCCCCACCACTGATGTTAGCAGGGAGGTTCCAGGCCTGGGTGTAAATTGATTTTCCAGCTTGTCGAGCTTCTAAAGATAGGTTGGTGGCACTCTGTTGGCACTGGGAGTGCTGGGCCATCTGTGACTCCTGGGCCTGCCCATGGAGGGAGTGCAGACCCCGGCAGGCAGTGCCAGGGCAAGGACAGCCCAGATGCAGGGAGGGCCCAGTGCAGCCAGGACCTCGCACCAGCCCCCAGGAGGGGGTCCTGATACCTGACTCGGGAGACCTGCCGCACTCGTGATGAGCGGATTCCTGCAATGAACGCAGGTCCTCGTACGTTCAAAAAGTGGGGTTGCTTGATTTATTTCATGATTCACTCCTTGAGTTGTTTCATTCTCAGTTGTCTCAGATGTCCTTCCCCCACATTTCTCCCTCTATGTTCTTTGAACGGCTTGACTGGTCTTTATGAGACTGTCTTACATTTGTGCAGCACTTTATAGTTCTCGAAGCCATTTCACATGCATTGCCCAGGCTGCCCATGTTTCTTGAGCTCCTTCCCAACCCTGGACAAGGCCTAGGCTCTGACCAGGTAGCAGCAACTTAGCTACTGGGTCTGCTCTTGGGAACATGATGAACAGCTTACACTGACATCTAGGAAGGCAGTGGTGGGAAACAGCAGGGGATATTTATGATGGTGGGAAAGGCAGAGCAGATATTTGACTGGAGAAGAAGTCAGTGTAATGGAAATTTGGAAGAAGAGCATTGTAAGCAGTAGGAAGTGCTAGTGCAAAGGCCCTGAGGTAGGACAGCTTTTTTTTTGGTGGGGGGAGGAAGCTACGGACACAATTCTGAATGGTGTGCAGGGCATAGCAGAATTTGTCCGGGCTGTTTTTATACAGCTTTGTAGGTCAAGTAAGGAGTTTGGCATCCTGCCTTGGTATCGTAGTGCATGATTGGAGGGGTCTGTGCAGCCACACTGGTGACCTGAGTGTCACTGTTTGAAGCTCATTCTTGAGTGATGCCTGAGAGTGAGGTGAGAGCAGCTGAGGAGGCTATGACCTTTGCCCGGTGAGAGGCAGGCAGTGCTACAGTGAGGTGGATGCCCCTTTCTCAGGGTGGGGACGGGGGGAGGGAAGTAGGGAGGGTCCATGAGCACCGAGGACTTGCGCCATAGCCAGTGAGCAGCTAGAAGTTGCCGCCAGAGCCTCAGCTCAGGGCCTCCTTTCCTCTCTTCATCTTAGCTGGGTGCCACAGGACCTGGTGCCTCTAGCTGAGAGTTGTTTTCAGGAGCTTGGGTGATGGGCTCAGGCTGCCTAACAGAGTGTCACCGAATTAGACCACACACTCGTCCCACAGCTCTGGAGGCCGATGTCCAAAGTCTGGGTGTGTGAAAGCCGTAGGGTTGGTTTCCCTTGAGACCTGTCTCCTTGGCTGGTGGATGCCATCTTCTCTCACTGTCCACACAGTCTTCCTTTGTGTGTGACTGTGTCTGTCCTAATCTCTGACAAGGACATTAACCATGTCAGATGAGGACCAACCCTAGTGACCTCATTTTTTTTTTATTGGTACTGGGGATCGAACTCACGACCATGTGCTTGCAAGGCAGGTGCTTATGCCGCTGAGCTAAATCCTCAGCCCCCTAGTGACTTCATTTTAATGCAGTCATCATCTCTTTAAGATCCTTTCTCCACATAGCATCCCACTCTAGGATCCTGAGGGTTAGGGTGTCAGCCTATAAATTGGGGGAACAGATTTCAGCCTGTAACTGCCCTTTCTCATTGAGCTGGCCTGGTGGGCCATGAGATGTTGATATCCCTGGAGCACTCAGGGCTTGTCTCCAGGACAATGACTTGATAGTTAATGGGGTTAACAGATAATTGTAGGTGACCACACGGAAGAGTCCAGTCCTAGTGCCACCAATGGAAGGGAGCAGATGGCGTCTGGAGAAACAAGTACAATTATTATGTATTTGTGCAAGGTGGTGAATGGGAGGCAGAATGGTCCATAGTATCTCTTGGAGCCACCAGATTGTCACCTGTCATTGCAGAGATGATGGGTTGTTTACCGGAAAAGGTGGTTAAATAAGAAAGTGGTTAAGAACAACCAACATTATTGAGCCCTTATAGGTGCCAGACATGGCACCACACATTCTGCAAGCTGTATTTTGGTGCCACATACATCCTACGGGCCAAGGGTCATCCTGTGTCCCACCTTAGAGATGGACAAGCTGAAGCTGGAGAGGGTCGGTAACTTGTCCATGTGCATCCAGCCAGGGCTAGAACTGAGATTTGTAGTCTGCATTCTCTAAGGACCATAAAATGCTTCTTTTAAGAATGCATCCCAGAAGAAAATGGGTATTTCAAATCCTGCCTTGGCTTTTTTAGGGTGTGAGCTGCTACAGAAAGCAGACAGATTTCTTCTATGGTCTGTGTTAAATGCGTATGTGAGTGTGTGTGTGTCTGTCTGCCTGCCTGCCTGTCTATATTGCTATATTTGTGGTGGTTCCCACAGTGGGGCCCCTAGATCAGCGACATCAGTATCCCCTGAGTTTGCATTTTTTTGGGTCCCTACCCCAGAAGGACTGAAGCAGAACCTGAGGGTAATGTAAGGGGTTCTGTGGCCAAGATGTTTGGGAGATACATGCTTCTCAATTTATAGACATTTCATGTGGCCTTTATTATTTGTTTTGGAGACAATAACCTTAGTGTTTCTCAAACTTCTTTGACCATGAAATGAAGGGCACCAATCAGGACGTGTTTGAGAAAAGGTGAGCTCCTCAGGGGCCTGTAAGGGAGACATAAGTGGGTGAAGTGGACCTTCACATCCATGAGTTCCAACCAGTCGCGGAAGTGAGTCTAGTACTAAGTGTGCTGTGCTGCTCCCTGAAGCAGGGACTGGGCAGATCCAGAAATGGACAGGGGCTGTTACATATACCAGATTCCTGTCCTGTTGGCAGAAGGCCGACCACCTTGAGCAGCAGGGGATGTGAAATAATTTCCAATGCAAATCTCCTCTGTTTCCTTTTTAAACAATCAATTCATGGAGCTGGCTGGGGGCTGGAAAGGAGCAAGGCCCTGGAAGGGGCCCTGGCCTCCTGGCTGCAGCTGTGGGGTTATACTGTGCCTTGCTGCGGGTGGGAGGAGCACATAGCCCAGCACCACTGAAGAGCCAGGTGGGAAGGACTCAGCGTGCCAGCCCAAGTGCAGTTTTAGAACGGAACACCAGTTTTAATTCTTCAGAATGTAAATATCCTTGTGCTTCTTGGAGGAAATCAAGAATACATAAAAAGACAAAACTACATACCCATTAGTATAGCTGTTATAAAAAAATTCAGAAAACAACAGCTATTGGCAAGAATATAGAGGAACCTTGCACACTGCTATTGAAAACTATATGGCAGTTCCTTGTGACATTTGATATCAGTTACCTACTGTATGATTCAGAAATTCCACTGCGGGGTACATACCCCCCAAAAATGGAAGTTGGGACTCAGACAGATGTTGGTACATCACAGTCACAGCATCAAAAAGCAAGAACTAGAACCAATGCAAATGTCCACCGACAGATGGACAGGTAAACAAAGTCTGGCTTAGAGATACAATGGAATAGTATTTAGCCTTAAAAAAGAACAAAATCTGGACACATAGCATAATGTGGGTTAACTCTGAAGATATGTTACTAAGTGAACTAAGAAATTCACAGAAAAGACAATATACTGTATGATTCTACTTCCCTGAGATTCTAGAGTAGGACAATTTATAGAGACAGAAAATAGAATGGTGGTTGGCAGGTCTTAGAGAGAAAAAAGATTGAGTTTTAGTTAATGACTGTAGAGTTTCAGCTTGGGGAGATAAACAGGTTCTGAGGATGAATGGTGACTGTGGATGCAGAATAATACGAGTGTGCTTAATACCATAGAACGCTACATTTCAGAATACTAAACTTTATGTTATGTGTGTTTTACACATAACATACACAGAAAGGAACTCTCACGTCTCAGAAACTATTGCTGTTCATATTGGAGTATAGTTCATATCCATCTTTTCTCTCTTTTTCCTTTTTACCGGTACCAGGGATCGAACTCACGACTGCCTGCTTGCAAGGCAGGCACTTATGCCGCTGAGCTAAATCCCCAGACCCCATCTTTTCTCTCTGTATTGAGATATATATATATATATATATATATATATATATATATATATATACATTTCCCCCTCATTTCATCAACAATTCTTGGAAACTGCTTTCTGATGGTGCCTATCACATTCTCAAGTGGATGCATTGGAAATTATTTAACATCTCCCCATCATGGGTCCTGTAAGCTATTTTCAATTTTTCATCATTTTAGATTGTGCTGTGGTTGAACTCTGTGTGTGTCCGTTTTTATTCACACATGGATTGTTTCCTTAGGATAGATTTCCAGAAGCAGAATTTGCTGACCCAAAAGATGTACATTTTTTTTTTTTCGATACTGGAGTTCAAACTCGTGACCTTGTGCTTGCCAGGTGGGCACTGTACCAGTATTCCTGGCTGGATGTACACGTTTATAAGATTCCCTATGCACGTCATCAAGTCTCTTTTTGTAAAGGTCATGCAACCTTCGTGCATTCTCACCCAAAGGGTGTGAGAAAAGGTGTCTTTTCCCAGTGACCCTCCCGCCCATTCCCCAAAGGAGACCCAGAGGAAGCAGCAGAGGAAGAAAGTTCGGTCTGGCCCTGCAGTGCTCAGAGCTGGGCTGTGACTGGTGCTCTCCTGACCTGGGCAGTGAGCGTGTGCCTTATCAGTGAGCTGGGCCGGGGCTGATTAACACACAGCTGGCCAGGGGTGTGCAGCCCGCCCGAGGGAAAGAACAGTCAGTTCAGGGATAATCCCTTGACGCTGATGCTCTGGTTCTAGTCTGGAGACTTTTTATCAGGGCTAATTGCAACTTCAGCTCTGGGCCGGGACAGTGCGTGTAGTCCGCTGAGCTGGTTAGACTCAACCCTCAGATCTCATATCAGGGGCGACATTAGCCGGGTGTCTGCACGTTGCTTTTCTCCACTATTCCCTGATGCAACATTTTAAGGAATGAGGAAAAAAAATAGCCATTGATCTCTCGTGGATTTTCCCGTATTTTACAGGGAGCAAAATGAAGTTGCAAGAAGATTCCTTCTCTTCTGCTGCTATTCCATATGTCATTTACATTTTTGGAAATAAATTTCATTGTGCTCGCAGTGTGGTGATATGCACTGCATATAGATAGTAAAATGGTTGCTATAGTGAAGTGGATTAACATTTCATCTTACACAGTTGCTTTTTTGAGACAGGAGCAACTCATATGTAGTTTTTAAATAAAAATCTCTAATACAATATAAATTTTCAATTTTGGTTCTCATATTGGGTATTAGAAATGTACTTTTGTTTAACCTACATATCTGCTATTTTGTGTTCTTTGACCTACTTTTCTCATTTATTTTCTCTCCTTCTACCTTCCCTGGGAATTAGTGGGTCATTCTCCATTCTGAGTGTATTTGATCTCCCTTTTTCACACACACACACACACACACACACACACACACACACACACATGCACGCGCACACACGCACACACACAGACACACATTAGATCATGTAACTTTTGTATTTGTCTTATTGCACTTAGCATAATGTTGTCCAAGTCCATCTATATTGTAGTGAAAGATCCAGCACCTTCTCACTGAGTACATTACCAACCCTTAATTTAGTTTTTTTAAATTTTGAGACAAGGTCTCACTTGGCTCGACCAGGCTTGGCTCGACCTTGCAATCTTTCTGTCTCAGGTGCCAAACGGGAGGGATTACAGATGTAATGTTGACTCCATTTACACTATGAGTGAAAACAATTCATTTAGCGGCTGCAAAATCATTTCTGTTTAAATTTTGTATTTTAGTAGATTGTAGACATGGCCACTGGCTTGCCCTGGCCATTTGTTAAGTAGCCCCACGCTGTGGTATGCAAAGAATGGCCAGGCTCCAGAATGAAGCTATGTTGGGACCCGTAGCTGGGATTGGCAGGGTAATGGAAGGGAGAGGGTTGGGAGCTGACCTTCCCCCCATCTCACTCTGGGAGGCTGAGGCAGGAGGACTGCAAGTTTCAGCCTAGCCTGGGCAGTTTAGTGATTAGTGAGACTGTCACAAAATGAAAGATTAAAAAAGGGCCAGAGATTAAAAAGAAAAGAAAGTAGAAGAAGAAGAAGAAGAAGAAGAAGAAGAAGAAGAAGAAGAAGAAGAAGAAGGAAGAGGAGGTGGAGGAGGAGGAGGAGGAGGAGGCGGAGACAGAGGAGGGGAGGGGGAGGGGACGGGGAGGGGAAGGGGAGGGGGAAGGGAGGGGGAGGGGAGGGGGAGGGGAAGGGGAGGGGAGGGGGAAGGGGAGGAGGAGAAAAGAGCATTCATTGTTCTTCTGCCCTTAGCCTCTTCTCATCCAAATGTAGTGTTCAGAACCCCAGCCCTGCCAATGACTTGGGCTTCTCTCTGGGTGCAGGAAGCCCTGACCAGGCTGCCTGGTTTGATCTGGGGATGCTCCTGAAAAAGATGTGAGCTGCGCCTACTGAAGCCAGTGGCACGAGCTGGGGGCCTGACCGTTGGCATCTGAGCGAGGGAGCTCCCTGCTGTGCTCAGATCCTTGGGAAGAAACTTAGCAGCTGTCCATGTGAGCTGGGTGGTTAAATACCCCAGCATGGACTGGAGCCACACCCCCATTCCTAAGACGAAATGGGGAAAGAGTTGTCTCTCCCCAGCAGTGGGGCTTGCAGGGTCCACTTCCCTGCTGCCCTTCTCCAGCTGGGTGCACATCCTGGCGGTGGTTTGACCTCAGTCAGTCCCTGGACTGTGGTCCTTCCTCCTCTCCTGCTCTCTTTCCTGGGTTAGGCCTCCATGGCCATTGGCTGGGACCATTGCAGCAGCCCTCCAGCTGGTCTGGTGGCTCTTTTCCCATCAGTCAAACCCTGACTACCCAATGAAACTTCCTAAATGGTGGCTGATTATGTCACTATCCTGATCAAATCTTCTTTCACAGGTCCTCATTAGCCAAAGGAAACCAAACAGCCCGAACTTCCTTTCCCCCTTCTTTCCCTCTACCTACTTACTGGTCCCCAGGCTCCAGCTCAGAAAACCGCTCACCATTCCCAGCTTTGTGATGCGGTACATTCAATCCTGTTTCCTGTCTGCACCAACGTTAAATCCCAGGGCCTGGGCCAAAGCCAACTCTTTCAGGAAGTTTGTGGTTTTGATAACCTGAAAGGTAACCTCTTCCTCTTATCTTCTGTAGTTCCTCTTAGTAAAGCTTTATTTCCTCCTTGTCTTCCTCCCTTTTCTCTCCTTCCTCCTCTTCCCTCTTTCTTGTACTGGAGATTGAACCCAGAGCCTTCAACACTGAGCTACCTCCCAAGCTCTTTATATTTTATTTTGTGACAGGGTCTCACTAAATAGCGCATGTCCCCAGGCTGAGCTCAAACTTGGAATACTCTTGCCTTAGTCTCCTAGAGTGCTGGGATTACTCGAATGCATCACCAAGCTCTTGCGAACGTTTTCTGACTCCTAGTCCTGTCTCTTCGGGTCCTTGAAGCCCTGACCTGCCTGCGCATGGCATCTGCCCAGTAAGGGCTGATGAATAAATAAGTGACCAGAGATGGCCAACCTTGATTTTCTCCCTGCTGCACGGTTTCCCTGCACTGGCGCCTGCTGGTGAGCCACCTGCGGCTGGCTACCACTTAACTCTAGCGCACCTGTGTATTCCCCACAAGGAGCAGGGCATCGGGTGGGCGAGTGACTCATGAGGAGGTGGGAATAGGTGATCGCCTTGAGAGCTGCTGACTCAGCCGCCAGCCTGGGGCTCTTCCGGGCTCTGAATCAATGAGTGGGCAGCATGAATGAACAGATGGTCATAGACTCTCTGGGGACCCCCAGGCTCCTGGATTCGTACTTCCGTGCTTTAGAGGTACACAGCCCAGAGCCTCATGGGGAATGCTCGGAGCTGCAGTACAAACACAGCTTATTTTCCAGGAGAAACATATCGTCTTGAAGAAGTTTAGACACAATGTTCTTTAGTATTTGGTTGCTCTGTCTCAGGGAGCAATGAGATCATGCAAGTGTTTAAAAAGAGAAAAGGAAGCACTTGACAGTATCTTCTTGCCCCGGAAGGCTTGCTTCGCATGCCAGGTGGAACCTACGGCAGGAGACAGGTGTCATTCTCTGCCTCGAGGGCCTGTGACAGCAAAGTTTTCAAAGATCTGTGCTAGGCTGGGCCCTTCTGTTGCCAGTCTCTGCATCACTGCCTTGCCACTCTGGCCCCTCCTTGCAGGGGTAGATGGCGATGACAAGGTATAGACCTGGAGAGTAGCCGGAGCTGGGTTCAGGTCTCTCCAGCTCTAGAGACTCCATACCCAGAAGGCAGTGGAATGGCATAAGGGACTTCTGCGTTCTGCATTCCCAGAGACGAGAAATGAATGCAGAAACATGTTAAGGTTGTGAAAAGTACATGAGATAAATTATATAGCTTGTGTAGTTTATTCCCCAACATCTATCCATGGAAGAAACACTTTCTCATCAAGTGGGAAAATAATGAAGAGACAGCTCCTGGGAGCAGCACTGTGGTTGGTGACGTTACTCACTGGCACCTGCATGGACAGACCCTCTATCCAGCAGCCTTTTTATTAAAGGGTGCATTGGGCACCTAATGTCAAGTGCAGAACACTTAATGCACGGACACCTTGTGTAAGCAATAGCAGTTTCTAACGCTTGATACCTGGTTCTTAAAGGGGTGTCCCTTCCCAGCACTGGGGTACCCCAACACCTAAGGCAGTTCAAACATGGGGTCCAAACAGCCATGTGGTCCTTGGACTTTCTTTTGAAACAGTTTAAAGAATGCTAGAGCCTGCAGAGCCTGATTCTTTATTACATTCTTAGCTACTGAAACAGTGGCCTTGTGCATAGTGGGTGCGGGTATGGAGTAAGTCCTAAGCCAGGCTTGTATGACTGAGTACAGGAAGTTGGTCCAGTAATGCTCAAGGATCAGCTGATGCTCAAGGCTTTGCTTGGAATCTGGAAGAAGTTCATTTCCATTTCAGATAGAGTCACTAAGTATTTTAGGAGCTTTTTTAGGAGCTTAGAACTGAACTTTTTTAGGAGCTTAGAACTGAACTCTTCATGAAATGCCCCAGTGAGGTAGGCAGAGGGTCCCCATGTGGAAATGTGTCTAGAGTGTAAGCAGTAAAGTGAGCCTGCTCTCCAGACCCCTGGTACTAGGAAGGGAAGAGTGGATGCTTTTTTTGTAATAGGAGTGAGCCAAGTTTTAGAAAAAAAAATCCAAACTGTGCATTAGGTTAGTTTTTGTTGGGAAGGTGGATTTTATCAATGCGCTTTATTTTTATATTTATTTATTCATTTATTTAGTTTTTGCTACTGGGAATTGAACTGAATGAAGCCCTCATGCTTGCTAGGCAGGCATTGTGGATCCCAGGCTTCAGTGTGTTTTTAAAACAGAAGTCTGTTGCTACTCGCCTCTCCTTCCCTAGCCTAGAGTTTAGAGCTGATGTTTGGAATATTTCAACCAGAGTCTCTTGCCTGCTTTTTGGATAGAGCAGCCAAGCTGTCTTGGATAAATCAATGGAGAAGTATATTTTTAATGTTAATGGTATTTCTTATTGTCATCGTCATCATCATCATTTTTGTTATAGCAATTTCCAGTTTGCTGTCCACGTAGGTGTTTGGAGCATTTGCACATGTGCTCTCATGTGGTCTTTGTTACCATCTTCCAGATTGGAAAACAGAGGTTTGCCAGTTGCCAAGGCTTAACTCAGTGCGAGATGTAGAATCTGCCAGGATCTGGCCCACTTTAAACTGCTTGTAAAGAAACCTTGGGGAGCAAATGGCTGTTTGGAAGCTACTCTGTCCTCTCAGGTCAGACACCGCTGCAGGTCTGAGGATGAGCCAGATACTCTGCAGACTGATTCCCCAGAGAAACTGGGACAGAAAAGGGCAGGCGAGGGTGGTGTTTGCAAGGCATTTTCCTGGAGAGGAGACTCTGAACATGGAGCCTTTGGGCAGAGAGATAGTGGAGGAGCAGACGTTCTGGTTGGAAGAAGTCACCAAAGGGGGTGGCAGAAGCAGGTGGCTCAGGGTGCCTGCCTCTTCCTAGGCATCTGTAACTGAATGAAGCGTCCTTTCCACCAAGGAGAAGTGCAATAGAGCAAAGGCACTTCCGCCAGCAGCCTTTGTGAGCCCAAGCGTGGTGAGTGCCAGGTGGAAATTTCTCTTCATGCCTTTTCCTCTCTTCCTAGGCACCTGGGCTGCTAGGCTGTGTGGCCACCTGATGCAGTGGGAGAATGTGGAGTTTAGTCCTCACAGGTACATTTTTCTGCTGTGTGGCCTCAGGGCTGTCTCAGCATCTCTCTGTGCTTCATGGGTCTCTCCTGTCCCATAAGGAGGTCACCATGGGTGACTTCTGCTATGCACTTGTAGCTCTCAAGGGCTCGAGTGTGCAATGCATCTGCGAAGACATGCAATCAGCAGTGGAGAAACCCCTGACACATCGCACATTGAACTGCATCTTAATGAGTGGAAAATTGTCTCCTGCCCCACAGGACATTTTGATTTAACTAGGACACACCTGACCCTGGTCCGCTGATGGCCACAGAGAATCTGCTGTGTGGCCTGAGGCCTCTGCCTGCCCTGCTCCCAACTCACTATGGGTGGCAGAGGCCAGGTGATACGTGGAGGCTGCAGCCTAGAACATGGACACAGTGCTGGCTTTGCATCCCCTGCAGAGATTAGGGCCCAGGCTGAGGTGCGCCTCTGCCCTGCTCTGTAGCCTCGCCTGCCTGGGAGAGGGGGAGCAACTGGGCTGTGAGGCAGGGGTGGAGTGTGATGTGGGTGGGGAAGGAAGCCCCTTGACGCTGTGGAGCTGAGTTACTCAGCTGTCGGCTCCATCTGGAGAGCACCGGGGAGGGAGGAGGGGTTTGTGGCACTGCCTTGTGCAACAGACGAGGAAGAGCACTGAGGTAGCATCAAGCTGCTGTCGGGGGTGGAACATCCTCCCGAGCACAGGCACAGAGGAGTGAGTGGGTGCAGCAGGGGCAGCGCTGAGCTGTGAGGTGGGGCAGCAGGGGGATCGAGGCTCCCCCTGTCCTGTACTCCGGGGTCGGAGGGAGCACCCGCAAGTGCTCACTCTGTGCGGGCACTGGCTCTCCCAGCTGTGCTCAGAGAGATGCTAGTGCTCCGTTCCATTTATGGATGATGAGTCTGAGGCCCACGGAGGTTGGGGAACTTGTCTGCAGTCCCCTAGCCGTGACAAAACTGGGCAGGATTTGGCATTGGTCCTCTAGAGCCCTGGACTTAACCACTGCTTTCTTGTTCTCAACCTTGAGCTTGCCTCAGAAGCGCCTGGAGAGTGGGCCCCACCCGAGTGTCTGATTCTCCTGGTCCAGGGTTGTGCAGTTCTGATACATTTCCAGCTGACACTGGTGCTGTGATCTGGGAAACACCGTCTGTCTTCCTTGCTGTCCTTACTGATCCCCTGGCTCCGTTTTATATGTTGAGTGTCAGGCTTGAAATCTCCTACTAGTTCTTTCCTGTTGACCAGTTAACTGGCTACCCACAAATGCATGCTTCTGCCCAGTCCTAATTAGGTGTACTTAGGGCTGACTTGGTTTAGGAAACGCCAGCAGTGGTGGAGGACCTCTTGCCCCTGTTTCTGGCATTGCTTCCTTTTATTTCTGATGATTTCCTGTTTCAAGTTTGGATGACGACTTGGTGTGTACAGGCCCTTGACTTTCAGAGATTCACTTTGGGTTACAATCTTTATCAGTGTGAAACTCTCTGCAGTGACTTACTTAATATCTGTTGTCTTGATTTTCACTTGCTCTGATACCAGTGCCTCCAGCCTGGTGTTTTCTTCTCACCTGAGTTTTGCCAGCATATTGGAGTGAATTCTTTTATTTTTAACCTCATTGTATCACAATGTTTAGAGTATATTTTTTATGAAAAATACGCAACTTTATGTATTTACTTACCATGTATTATCCTATTTTATATGCCCTCTCACACATGTATCGCATTTTTCCTAATATTTATTATATTTTAGCCTTTCTTCATTTTTTATGTTTGTTTTTTTAGTCTCCTTTGCCTTTCTGCAATGGAGTATTTTAAAATTTCATTTTATATTTTTCTCTGGTACATTTAAATGTTAGCTCTACCCATATTGCTTCATAATTCCTTGAGAACACTCTAATCATATTATGCTAATGATTAATGTACATGCATGTTGACCTCTTGTCAAGTAAGGTGACAATTTTTTCTTCTTTATATTTCTTCACTCCTAAATATTGCAGTAATGTTTTTGTTATGTAGACTGATCTCTTAAACCTCCACTGTATTTTACACATTTGTTTACATTTTGATCTTTAAGAAGTTTTGGTTTCATTTTCACAGTTGTAATAATTATTAACCTAATGGATCTTAGTTAGGGTTGATTACCAGAGTTTGGTGCCATGGACATCTATTGTTAATTTTGTTTTGTTTGGAGCAATGTTTCAATCATACATGTGAAAAGTTTACCACTTATATAGCTTTCTGGAACAGCTGATTCTTAATTATTACACGTTGTATTTTCTGATGCAAATGGCATTGTGGCCGTGCTATTGAGTTTTGCAGAGAACAAGTCAGATGCCGGCTTGAGTTTTCTTCCTTTTGCAGATCATCTGACATTATCTGCTTGGATGCTTGTAATTTTGCACCGTGTGGCTGGGGTGTAGCTCAGTAGTAGAGCACAAGGCCTTGGGTTTAATCCCTAGCACTGTAATGATAATGATAATCATAATTCACCATGAAATGAAAGGAAAAAAGTATGTAGAGTAGTCGGTGAGTGTTTTGACCTTCAGACATAGGTCCGTCTACAGGTTTGCAAAGTGTTCTGGTATTTCCATCACCTTTTCATTACTTTTCAGGTCTCAGTTGGTACCATCCTGTTGTATAACCTGCCACCTTAGACCTCCCAGTCAGCCTTTTTTAAAGTCCCTTCTTCATTGTGAGCTGTGTCCTCGGCTTTTATGTGTAACAGTGTTCACCGGGTCCGAGGCAGGCTTTTGTGGTTTTCATCTAGGAATGCAGCCAGCATTGGGCTGCAGATAGGGAAGCCCGGTTCTGCCCTCACTGTGGGTAGAACTCAGCTCTTGGATCTTCCCCTGCAGCTCTGGGTGATGGGGCGGAGTCTCACATGGTTCTGTGGCCCGTGAGGCCAGACCAGCGAGCTGGAGCTGTCTGTAGTTCCGGCAGGGAGCTTACTCTGTGATCCTTCTCTGCACTTGGTTGGTAAAGCCATTGCACCGTGTGCCAACTGTTTGCCTCTGGCTTGCTGTTTGCCTTGGCCACTGTGCCAGGTACACACTGTGCTGGGACTTGTCCTCCTTCCTGGAGCTGCCACCTGCTGTGTCAGGGACAAGCCCCTGCTTCTGAATGTACCTGCCACGTGATCCGTGGGGCTTCCCAGAATGACTGCTGATGAGGGCTCGCAGCCGTGGATCCACAATCCAAAGAAAGGTCCGGCACTTTGCAGCTTTTCTACCTAGTTCAGCATGCCCTACTGCACAGTCCTGTGCATCTAGGCAGTGCCAGTGTGTCATTGTTTAGGGTCCCACTCTTTGTTTTCCAAACATTCTTCCACTTCTTAGAGAGCAAGTCTGCCTGAAGGGGCCTCCCTGCATGTTCTTTGTTTCTCTGTCTATCTCTCTGTCTTGATCTGTCTCTCTCAGTCCCTGTCCCTCTCTCTGTGTCTGTCTCTGTGCCTCTCTTGGCTTTGCACTGAGCTACAATCTCCAGCCCTTTGTGTTTTTTGAGACAGGGTCTTGCTAAGTTGCAAAGGTTGGGTTCAAACTTCTGATCTCCTGCCTCAGCCTCCCAGAGTGCAGGGTTACACCACTATACCTCAACTGCCATGTCTCTTTCTGCATCACTGACTTTTTCTTTCTGAGCTTCTTACAGGTTTCTGGTACAGTGGTGGTCCCTTTTTTGGTTTCCTGTGCTCTTGCAGGGTTTTTAGGCTTGCTATATTCTTGGGTGTCATCCACAGGCACTTGGGTAGGAAGGCATAGCATGCCTGTGTTCACTATACTTGGTTCTCATAAATGGGCAGCTCCTTGTGTGGCCAGTTGCAGAACCTCTGTGCCCCCACTGCCCTTGCGGGCCCTGCAGGGACAAGTCACTGCTCCCTCCCAACTCTTCCTCTTCTGTCCTGCGGGTTGCATCGTCCACTTTCTCCCTCACTTCTCCTCCACCTTAGATCTGAAGTCTCCTGGCAGAGGACTAGGACCTCTGGATTTGAGGTGGAGTGGGACAAACTCTTGGAGCCTCATGTGACAACGTGATGACACCATGACAACCTGACCTAAGTCAGGTTGCACTTTTTTCTCCTTTAGATCAATAAACTTTACATTAAAGAGCATGTCTGTGCCAGCTCCGCATGTAACACATAGTCTTAGGCTGGGGACTTGGTTTGGAGACATCTGTCAGGGGGTTCCTGAACTCAGGGGTGGACTTGAGAAGGTAGCATTGATTTGCTGTCAGGAAGTGCAAGTGGCATGGTCAGAAATGATCTCACTCCCCCTCCAGGCTGTCACTTGGCATATATCACTTCCGGTCCCCCTGCCTTTGGTTGTAGGCTTGATCATACCTCTGACCTTCCAGGGGTGGCCAGAGCTCCTACCAAGGCACTCAGAACTCCAGAGTCAGTAGTGTGTTGTGCAAACAGCCTTGCTTCCAAGCTCAGAAGGGACTCCTTTGACATAGTTATTACAAGTGACAGTTGACCGTAAAGCACTGGCTTTAATGGGAAGACTTATTGAGCAAGATGAGGTTGTGGGGTTTTCCCAGAGATGTGACAACAGAAACTAAGAGGGGGACACATCTGGGTGAGGGATGAGTCCCCCCAGGGACTTGCTCTCTGAGATGACACTTTCCCACATGGGGGAGGGGTCTCATCAGGACATCTATCCAGGATGTCCTGATAGATAGATGGACAGATGGTGGCACCCCAGCAAGGCGAGAGGATGCAGGGAGAGTAAGGCTGGGGTGAAGAAGGGCAGCTGTGGGCTCAGGGAGGGGATGCTGTGACTGGCGCTGCAGAGGATCCAGCCTGATGTACATGAGGACATGAGGGACATGTGCCTGGGACATGAGGCAGGACATCCTTGGCACAATGTCCATGTGGTGTCCATGTGGATATGAAGGTGACATTCTTTAAGGATCCTGCTTCTTATTTTCCAACCATTCTCTACTTCTTAGGGAGCAAGAATGCCTGGGAGGCCCACTTGCATTCTGTGTGTCTGTCTGTTTCTGTCTCTTCTCTCTCTCTCTCGCTCTCTCTCTTTCTCCCTCTCTGTCTCTCTCTCACGCACGCACCTTTGCACGGAGCTCCGGTCACCTTTTTGTCTGGGTAAAGTCACTTAACCTACTTGAACTTCATTGTCTACCTAGGAAACAAGACTTTCCTAGCAGCGTCAGGACAGCTGTGAAATCAGGGAAGCAAGTCAACATGGTGTTACCTTGGGTGCCTGCTGGTCTGACTAGGTGCTGAACTGGACCTCTCTTCCCTGATTGCTTCTCCTTCCAGAATGTTCTTTGTAACTGGCACAAGGTGCTCCCTTATCTTGCAGACCTGCCTCTGGTGTAGAGTCTTGGTGAGAAGGATAATGAGTGTGGGAGACTTCGCTGTCAGGGAGGCAGTGGGGATGGGTCTGGAGCCCTCTGCCTCCTCCACAGGGTGCGGAGATGTCTGTCTCTGCTCTGCACAAGGATGGTTTGTACCCTTCCCCAGCACAAGCCCCTCCCCCAGCACAGCCTGTCACCAGGGTGGTGCCCCAGCATCCAGTACCTGTGATTGTGATCTTACCTGGGAAACAGGACTTTTGCAGAGGAGCCAATTAAGATGAAGGCATTAGGGTGGGCTGTAATCCAGTATGTCTGTGTCCTTGTAAAAGGAGACGTTTGGACATAGAGATAGACACATGCAGGGAAGAACAGCATGAGAAATTGATTGTTGAGGTGAATGCTGGCCGGGTCAGTTGCAGATTGCTGGTAACCAGAAGTGGTGAGGGGACCTGGAGCAGTGACCCTTTGAGGCCTGCAGAAGAAACCAGCTGTGCCACCACCTTGATCCTGAGCCCTTGGCCCCCTGAACCAAGAGACGGTACAGATCTGCTCTTGATGCCACCTGGTTTGTGCTGCTTTTACGCCGATGCTCCCTAGCACACCAATGCTCTGAGCTTTCTGGATCCTCTTTTCCCACTCTCTGGAAAACTACTTCCACCATGCGTGTGACCTCTGCTTTTGCCATAGACATAGTTGAGAAGACCACCCCATCTGAGTGACAAAAGCTCATTGTTGATCTGCAGAGGATCTGGGCAGCTCTTGTGGGCAGATGCTGCCAGTTCATACCTGGCTCAGGACTCCATCCCTCTCTCTGCATTGTAAAGCTGGTACCTCTGGGCCCTAGGAACGTGGGTGCCAGGCAGCCAGGCTGCCTCTCCTGCACAGCCCTCATTAGAAATTTGCCAAGCACCTCTCTTGCCCTGCTGTAACCTGAGGAATGCTAAGCAGTGAAGATGGGAACCTTAGTACTGTAAGGTCTAGTTGATGAGACACCCAGAAAAATAAGAGATCATTCTTCAAAGTCAAGTGCCATGTGGTGAATTTCTTTGGATTACAAGTCCTCTTCCATGGTTACCTTGTTCTGTTGTCTTGTTCAGGTGTCTGTTGATCCACAGTACCAGCCTGCTATTGTAAGATTTCGGCTGTCATCTTTCGAATGTTTGATTCTGTCCTCATTATATTTCTTATAGGCTCCTAGAGGGCAGAGCCCTCCCTGTCTTGTTCAGCCTGTGACAGGGGGCCTGCATTGGCACGGGGCCCATCTCCGTCAGCCTTGTACAGTGGCCCTGTGTGGGTGTTTTAGCAGCATAACCCTCATTGCAAAGGAAGGAACCCCAGCCTCCAGGGTGTGGGGATTAGTTCTTGTTTCACCAGTGGCAGAGCTACACACAGGGTCCCCTGGCACACAGTAGGCTCATGAGAGATACAGTAGCCTGCTTGGCACCACGTTCAACTTGAAGGATCCCCTTGTTGTCCCTACAGGTGCCAGTCTGTGTACCCACCTCTGATCCTGTGCCTTTGGGGACAAGGCAACATCTCTTCCTTGCAGCCCCTGGGCTCCTAGCTCTGGGTTGGGCATGCACCCCTCCCAGTGCACCTGTGTTGATTGATTGGCATGGTGTTAAACATTTGGCTTTTTGTAGGCAACTCTAGGAGGGTGATGAGCTTTACAAATCTGCCTGGTACCTAAAATTGAACCACACATAATTCACTCATATGCATGTCTGAGGCGGGCTTGCATTCTCCCCAAGTCCTCCCTCCAGCTCGTGTGTGGTGCTGTAAGATTCCAGACTTCTCCAGCATACAGCTGGGCCTGCCCTGGCTGGCCAGGACCAGATTCCTGACCTTTGGGTCTTGGGTCCCTGTGGGCAGCTTCTTGCAATCCTAACTCCAGGCTCTGGCCCTTGGTGCAGTTTCTCCGAGTGTTCAGCTGTCTTCCTTCTGCTTTCTAAGCATGGAGCCTGCTTAGGGATGGGGTAGAGAAGGTGTGATGAGTGAGGAGTGCCCTGTCAGGGTCCTTTAATGGGCCCAGCACAAGGCCAGAACTGTGGGAAACCAGAAGATAAGATGGGTTTGCAGAGAGACAAGACCAGCACCAGAGGATTTGGGTTAATAAACTCACACTTGTGTTCAACTGTGTGATTCCCATCTGCACTTTAGAGCTTTAACCTTAGGTGAATGATTTTCCTTCTCTAAGCCTGATTGCTTTGTACACATTCATAGAATCTTGCAAACACCAAATAGCACATGCAGAGTGCTTTGGCATAGTGCATCGTGCGTTGTACGTGTCTGATGACTCCTAGTGTAAACACACTGGTGCCTCACTTCTGCTGCCCGACAAGAGGGGTTATATACATAGGGCCTGCTGTGTGCCAAGATCCTGCAGTGGGGCTTTGTGTTTACCCATCTCTGCAGGTTTCCTCCTGAAAGACAGACATGCATACTAGTTATAAGGAACTTGTCTGAAATTCCATGCCATGCTGAGGTTTGATTCGGGTAGTCTAGTCCCTTCAGCCACCTTGTACCTGCCTTTGCTTAGAGGTCAACCTGCAAGAAAGCCTTGCATAGCTTCCCTGCATCTCAGTTTCCTCATCTTTAAAATTAGGATGATAAGTGTACCACCTGGGAGCCTCAGGAGAATTCTTGGAGCTTTGGAAAGGGCTTCAGATGATGCCTGGCACATGCTGAGCCCTCAGTAAATGGCAGCAGCTTAGATGAGAAGTACATGTGCATAGCTGACTGTGAATATAAGCTATGGAGTGAGGCAGGCTGATGAGGTGGTCCAGGTCTTTCTGAAATTTACTTTATTTTATGGCCACGTAATAATTTTGCATACTTTTGAGGTGCAATGTGGTGTTTCAACGCATGTAAGCCTTGCATGCCTTGGTCAAATCAGGGTAATTAGCGTATCTGTCACCTTCAACACTGATCATTTATTTCTTTGTTGTGAGAACATTCAAAATTTCTCTTCTAGCTATTTGAAATATACAGTGCATTATTGTGGTCGGCATGCTCTAGGGTACCATAACACTGGTCAACAGGTACAGTGTTTTTACAATAGGGATTCAGAGTGTGGGGCTCAGTGGTCAGAAGAAGGAGGGGGGTGTTCCAAGTGATGGATCGCTGGCAGGGGGAGGAGCTGGGAAGCCAGACAGCCTGAAACCAGCAGGTCAAGAGCAGGGCATCTGAGAGTGTAGAGCTGGGAGCAGATCACTGAGGACTTTCATGGGTGGTGTGGGTTTTAACATGCACCATGGACAGGCACTGAGGCTTTTCACATGCATGTTGACTGTCACAGACCAGAGGGGCTGCAGATCATCCCTGGAGACCAGAACAGCAGCCACCAAGGAGTGAGGTGACAGGGTCCCTGAGATGTTCACCCTCCCCTCTACCAGAATGGGGCTTGGGATATCCCAAGAGGCTGGGCCTTGGCCCCTGGACACATCCAGGGTTACTGCCTTTCAGGTGCTGTTTGTGTCACAAATGCCTCTCACATACCGGGCATTAAAAATAGCCTGGTGGCTAATGCCATTTCTCAAAATAACTGCTTACAAAGTGCTTTGCGGGGGCGAATGGCTACTAAAATTAGATTCACTGGTGGTGGTGGTGGTGGTGGTGCTGTGTGTGTGTTTGGTTTTTAAACCTGCTCCTGACCCTTCCTCCCCATTCAACCATCCTGTCATCACTGTGCTCCCTTTTGCTCTGTGGTCACTCTGGTTATTGTTAGGTGTCTTGCAGTGGTGTCTGCTAGGTCCCCCATGGTGCCCTCTTCTATCCCTGGGTCCTTGGCACATTGGAACTACTGCACTATATCTCCCTGTTGCCCTGCTCCGAGGAGGAGAATTTTGAAGAATCCTGGAGGGCGGGGTGGCCTCATTTTGGAGGTGGCCTCATTCCTTGGTGTGCCAGGTAATAATAGCACGCTGTGTGTGGGAGGGATCTCGCTCAGCATACTGTCCAAGGGGGAAACTGGGCCATGGAACAGCGTGGGAGCCCCACTCAAGGTGACCCAGTAACTGAGGGTATGGACACACGATTTCCTGAGCCCTCTTTCCATATGGGAGCTCCAGAAATGCTTTCAAGATGGCCTCAGGCCAGGCCTTTGGGCCATTGGGCAACTGGGTCAGTCCCATCCAATCAGTTCTTCATTCATTCATAACATCAAAGGGGAGATTGAGTTTTAAGAGTAAGAAAACACTGTGAGCACTGGGGGGGGGGGGATTTGAGATTTGGGGCCAACAAACCTGAAGGCCAGAACTGCTTCTTCTTAGCGATGACTTGCATTGCAAGTGATGGACCTCAGTGTCCCCACCTTTGCCATGGCAGAACATTCTGGGATTCACTTTGTGGCAGTTATTGAGTGCCTGCCTGCTGAGGACCTGTCTCTGCAGTGGGTCCAGGAGTTCCAAAGACTGGTTCAAATAAAAGCAGAGTCAAGAAACAGTTTACAAGTCAATGTGTTATATGCACAGCTGTTCTCCAGCATGGGAAAATTTGACTTAATGATTTTTTGGTTTCAACTTTATAATACAGGGAAAGTGATTCACATTCATTAGGCACCATGCTCCTGAGTTTTGAACTGGGATCTTTTCCTAGGCTTACACTAGATCTGGAAGGTTTAGAATTTGTCCCAATGCTGGGCAGCAGCATTGAACTACAGCAACTAGTCAGTGACTGTGGCCCTTTGTACAGCAATTAATTTAGGTCAGTGCTTCAGACAGTCTTCAGGCCCAGGTACTTCCATGTGTGTGTGTGTGTGTGTGTGTGTGTGTGTGTGTGAGATTAGGTACCGCACACAACCACTCTGCTATTGTGTTCAATCTCTGCTATTGTGTAAGTTTCGTGAGATCACCAACAACTTTATGATACATCAGGCTATTATATATATATATATATATGGAGAGAGAGAGAGAGAGAGAGACTGAAAGCTCTTTTAGCTTCTCACACTATGAGAAAATATGATGTATACACATGAGTGTCTTTTTTTCTTCACTTACAAGCACTGTCTCAGGTTGCAACCAGTTACCTATAGAAGTCTCAAGTTCATCCTTCTCTATGGCTGAGTCATATTCCATTGTATAAAAGTACTACATCTTTTTTATCCATTCCTCAGTCGATGGGAATTTAGGTTGTTTCCAAGATCTAGCTATCTGCTGCTACAAATATGGGTACACATATATCATTGTGTTTGATGTTTTTAATTCTTCTGGGAAGATACCCAGAAGGGGAATAGCTGAATCAAATGGGACCTCCAATCCCAGCTTTTTGAGGAATCTCCACACTTATTTCCACAATGGTTGCATCTGTCTATACTCCAACTAATGATGGAGAAGGGTTTCTTTTTCTCCACAGTTCCTCCAGCACTTGTTATTGGTTAATTTCTTGATAATAGCCATTCTTCCTGGGGTGAGGTGGAATCTCAGTGTTGTTTTAATTTGTATCTCTCAAATAATCAGTGATGTTGAACACTTTTTCATACATTTGCTGTTTGTATTTGTTCATCTGAGAAGTGTGCATTCATCTCAGATGCCCATTTTTGGATTGGGTTTTTAAGTCTGGGAGGACTGATTGTTTTGAGTTCTTTATATGTTTTTGATAGTAATCCTTTGTTAGCGGAACAGTTGGCAAATATTTTCTCCTACATTGTGGGTTGTCTCTTCACTCTGTTGGTGGTTTCTCTTGCTATGATAAAGCTTTTTAGTAAGATGAAATCCCAGGTGTTGATGCTTTGTGACATTTCCTGTGCAACTTGGGTTTTATTTGTAAAGTCTTTGCCTATACCAATGTCTTTAAGAGTTTTACCTACTCTATCTTCCAGCAGATTTAATGTTTCTGTTTTAATATTAAGATTTTTGATACATTTCAAATTTAGTTTAGTGCATGGTGAAAGATATGGGTCCAACTTTAATTTTTGGCATGTGCAGAGACATGCCAAAAATTTTCAGCACCACTTATTTAAAAGACTATCTTTCTTCCAGTGAATTTGTTTGAAGTATTTATCAAAGATAAGGTGATTCAGTGTGTCTGCAGTTGTTTCTTTATGTTCTAATCTACTCCATTGATCTTTGAGTCTGTTTTTTTTTTTGCCAATACCACACAGTTTTTATTGCTATAGCTTTATAGTATAATTTCAAGTCAGGGATTGTGATACCCACTGCCTTTACTTTGTTGCCCAGGATTGCCTTTGCTATTCTAGGTCTCCAGGTTCCAGATGAATTTTAGGATTCTTTTTTTATAATTATGTGAGATATGCTATTGGAATTTTGATAGGGATTGCACTGAATCTGTGTAAGTTTTGGAAGGATGACCATTTTCACTATATTGGTTCTTCCTACCCAAGAGTATGGGATGTCTCTCTATTTTCTAATATCCTCTTCAGCCTCCTTTTTCATAGTGTTGTAGTTTTCAATGTAGAAGTCTTACATATTCTTTGTTATATTGATTCCTAGGTATTTCATTTTTGGGAGATGCTATTGTGAAAGTTGTTTCCCTGATTTTACTCTCTTGTTATTCATTTCCAAGTAGTTCTTAACCAGATGTGATTTTTGTTCCTCATGAGACATTTAGCACCATTGGGACAGGAGCTGCTGGCATCTGGTGCTCAGCATCCTGTAGTGTGCACAGGACAGCTGCTTTCATAGAATACTGTCTGGACCAAAGCGTCAGCAGTGCAAGGATAAGAAATTTTACTCAAACCTGAACGTGAGGTAAGGGATTCCTGGGGGGAGAGGACTGGCTTGCCAAGGTCAGAGAGCACCCCTGAGTCACAGTTGGGATGCAGAGTTGAGTCTGGTGAGCAGAGCCAGGTCTTCTCCTAAGGTACCTGGGTGTTTTTGGCTCATTGTGGGGAAAAAAATCAATTCTCATCACATTAATGAGGTCTTACTCATTATGATTTTTAAGGCTTTTCTCTCTTATGATATCCTAAATTCTGCTTTGGGAAGTCTAGGTTTTGCTGTTTTGTTCTTTCTGATTAATAGAATACAGTTAGTAGATTTAGTAAATGAAAGCAAGGTAAGCAGGGTATAATTTTATTGTTGCTGTTTTTCTTGAAGTATCTCTTAAGCAATAGTTGGGACATACTTAAGCTAAAATTTTATTTCTTGATTTTTCTCAAATTCAAATGTAGCTGACAGTCTGCTCTTTATCTGGCAACACTATGATTTCTCCCATATGTGATATTGTGGTTGCATTTAGGACGCCCCCCCCCCCCCGCCAAAGCCTCATGTGGCCATAGGTGGGGAATTTCAAAGATGGCTGGATTAGGGTGTGTGAATGTGGATTAAATGGTGTGTACTAGGATATGGATAGTATCAATCAATAGGCTTGGAGCAGAGATGGAATATAAAGGAACAGAAAGAAGACAGGCTTGTGGCTGCTGCTTGCTGCTTGCTGGTTTCTTCCTGCCACTCCATGAACTGCTTCTCTGCAATGCTCCTCTGCCATTTCCTGCTATCTTGGAGCTAGCTGACTATGGACTGAAACCTGTACAAACTGTGAGCTGAAATAAACCTTTCCTCCTTTGAGTCGTGGGTGTCAGGTATTTTTGTCTCAGCACCGAGAAAAGTAACTAAGATAACCTGAGACCCCTACAGGCCTTGTGGCCCCATGGGCCCTTCATGAGTCCTCTGCTTGGGAGGGGTAAGGTGAACGAGCAGTACTGAGGAATGGGCAGCCCATTCCCAGCCCTGGCTCACAGGTGCCTGGCAGGGACTGGCTATCCACACTTGGCCAGAAGGCCTGTAAGTTGAGAGGGTGGTGAGCTGTCCCTGTTTATACGTGGAGAGCAGTTCAAGTGAAGTGTCAGCAGGTGACCTAGGTCCCTAGAACACCAGCCCTAGTGGACGTCATAGGCTCTGCTGACCAATGAGGGGCAGAGTGTCCTCTTTCCCCTGCTGGCTTCTTCTCACTCCTACTGGAAGGGGCTGCTAGGGTTGAGGTGCCCCTGGCCATAGCACCATCCAGGCCAGGTGAGGTCCCCACATTGTTCTTTAGCCCTAGGGCTGGGGGAGATGACAGGGTGGGGCAGTGCACCTGTAGAGCTGCCCTTGCACAGGCCTGGCCCCTGCTAGCTGCTGCAGCTCCTCAGTCTCACTTCTTTCTGTCCCCTGTGCACCCTGCTTCTGCACCAGTCCAGATGCCAGACTTGAAAGACATCGATGGTCAGGTGACTCTCAGGGTCAGGATGCTGACCTCCTTCCAGAGCAGCTTCCTCTGATGAGCTCATGTCTGTGGCCAGTCCTGAGGGACAGTCAGCAGGCCTGACCTCAGCTCGGTGGCCTTTTCCTATTGACTCAGAACTGTTTTGAGGATGTTTAGGGTGACTGGTTGGGGAATGCACCATGCTGCCTGCCATCCTGTGGCAAACCAGAGGTCACCTGATGAGTAACGGCTGTTGACATCTGCCCTTGGCTGGATACATGCTCAGTTAGTGCAGGGTCAATGAATACATGAAAGAGTACTACAGAAAGAGTCTGACAGTAAAGGCTGAAGTCACTGGTGTTCAAACTTGAGTGGACTTCAGCATCATGGAAGCATCAAGGAAGACCTTGTTAAATCTGAGGACTGGCCGTGTCTCACAACTCCTGACTCTATGGGTTCAGCATGCCTAACAGCTTCCCAGGTCTGCTGCTGGCCTGGGGCCACACTTTGAGAACCACTAGCTTACGTTATTACTCCTCACTAAATGTCTTGCATTTCAATTTTGCTTTTATTAAAATATTCATTAATTAACAAATTAAAAGCATCTTTATAAGAATACCTTCCATGTCCCATGTCCCATATTTGGGAGCTGACAAGCTAGCAGTGGCCCCAAGGAATTCATAGTACAGTATTGTGCATTAAAAATGAACAATGTCTGATCTGATTGTTTCTGCTGGGCTATTGTGTTGAAGGTGCTCTGGGTGTTTGGGAGAAAGGACAGCAAGGAGAACCCTCTGGAGGTTGGTGTGACAGTAGCTTTCTTTCTCTCTCTTCTATACTTCTGTGTGGCTTGTCTTCCCATTTGGCCTGTGAAGTCCTGAAGGGCAGTGTCATTCAGCTGCCTTGGAGTCCAGGGTCTGGGCTGCTTTTCCTCTTCTGATTGTATTCTAGTTCTGAGGATGTAGCAGGCTAATGTGCATATGTGTGTGCATACGTATATATTCATATTCATATGTTAGGTGGATCTGAGTTGCTTTCCTCTTCTCTGGGAAAAAACAGCCAATGCCTGTAACTTAAAGAAATTTGTTTTGCCTCATGGTTACAGTGTATGATTGACTGGCTCCAACGAATAAACAGCGGGCAGAAAGACACAGCAGAATAAAAACCTGCTTCTGCCATGGTGGCCTGGCCTGGCGTCCAGAAAGCAGAGAGTTAAGTGAGGCACCAGAGAGGGAGATCAACCCTTCAAGGCCACATACCCAATGACCCCTTCTGACCAGACCCTAACAACAAGCCAGCTCTAAGCTCCCCCATAATCCAATAGCCCAACCTCTAAGCATGTGAAGCATCTAAATATAAACTGTAACATTATGTATATTCATGTGCATATTCATGTGTATTACATACAAATTATATTTTCAGAGGACATATATACCTCCAGTTCTGGACACATAGCAGGTAACCAAAAATGCATATGTATCATCTATCTATCTATCTATCTATCTATCTATCTATCTATCTATCTATCTATAAATGCATGTATATGTATACATATACATATTACTCAAAGAAAAGATTCTGGTTTCAAAACAGTGAATGCCTTAATGGTAGAGTTTCAGGCCCAGGTGTGTGAGGGTCTTGCTGACTTGAATTCTGTCGTAGACTTCTAGGTTCAATGCTGATCTGGGGGAGGCCAGGTTAAGCAGAGGGCTCCCTTCTTATCCCTCCTATTGACTTGGCCTCTGAGGTTTTGGGGAACACTGCTGACATTTCATTCAGAGGATTTTTGGGCCCTGCTTTGTCTCAGGAAGCTCATTTTCAAGAGCCTTAAGTGGTCACAAGTGAATCTTAGCCAGGGCTTTCTCAGGGACCAGGAGAAGGAGGCCTGTGACCCTTTCTTCCTTCCATACATAGGAGTCAGTGAGCTCCAGCTGGAAAGGAGCTGCTTCTTTGTTCTTAGCAGGACTGAGAGAAACATGGGGCTGGCCTGCCTTGGTTTCCCTATACATCCTTGCTGGCACCTCCTGAATGACAGGCAGGAGAACTAAGCCCGTTCAACCTGTCATTAGTGACAGAAAGATCCAGAATAGTTCAGGCCTTTGTAGTGCTCACTGTCTGCAGAGCACTGTCCTTCTGGATACTCTGTAGGCTCAGATAGGGTGAAAAAGGTCAAGAGAGGTCAAGAACCAATATTTATGGAATATGAGCTCTAAGATATGAGTTCAAAGCATTCTGTGTGCAGTACTTTCCTTGATCTTCAGAACAACCCTGGGCAAGTTGGGTAGAAATGGCTCCATTTGCAAGAAAAGATTACTGAGGCTGGAGAATTTGAGTAACTGCCCCAGCATCACTCCAGCCCTGATGAGTAGCAGGAGCCTGGATCCCAACAGGAAGACTCCATACCTTGATGCCTTCCCTGTGCTGTTCTGCTCTAATTGGTAGTGGTGAGAGGTGGGAGGAGGATACAGGTGAGCTGACGAAGGAAGAATTTGGTTTATGCCCGATTCTTCCAGAACATCCATCCTGGCTGCTGCAGACTTTGTGATGCCTCTTTCCAACTTCTGTTTTGACCCGACATTGACATTTAACTTGCTAATGGCTTGTTATTATTATCTTGGTAGGGTTGCAACACCCTTGCGGGCCTCGGGGGATACCCTGCCCCAACAGAACAGCCTAAAGCAGGGTAAGGGTAGGGCTGACAAACGCTCAGACTCATCAGAGCCATACCTCAGGTGACTGATTGTTCCAGTTTTCCTGGGACTGTCCTTGTGTTAGCACTGAAAGTCTGGCATGCTGGGGATGCTGTGCTTCCTCACTCCTGCGCAAGCCTAGCCAGCTGGTCATTCTATACCTCATTTGACAGGCAGTAACGCTGGTGTCCAGGGAATTAGTACATGGGCCATGGGCTCAGACATAATTACGGGTGGAGGCTGCTCTTTGGGTCTGCTCCTCACCTAGCATCTTGTTCTCTCATTGCCTATAGAAGGGAGAGTTTGCTTTCTTGCTGTCTGCTTTAAGTCGCAGACTTTTATAGGTAGCTACCATCTTTGTGGATGTCTTGATGCTTCTACTTTTTTTTGGAGAACTGACTCAGTCAAGAAGCTTTGCCTGAAAACTCATGCTTAGGCTGGACTGGGTACTGCTTGGGATAGTGGGGCATAGTGGCCTCTAGGGTCTTTCAGTCAATAGAAAGAAATACCATTTCCTGAACTCCAGAGCCCAGCAATTTCTTGGGTGCGGCCTGTTGACCTGCAGGGAGCAGGGGGTACTTGACAACTTCTCATGGCTAGATCTTAACATAGAGCACTGAAGGCTACTCTGGGAGTCTCCTGGGGCTCGAAGGACTACAGGAAGAACACATTAAATTTCTATGCCCGTTTCCTATTCTCCCATCAAATGAGTCTTTCTGGGAATGTACGATCATGTGGGTACTACTGGCACAGTACGGCACATGGCAGGCACACATAGACGCAGGCAGGGTGCACACTACTCAGGCTGCTCAATCCGAAGTGTTCTCCATTTATCCAGCTCTACATATGTTAATGATAATGAGATGGCTTTGCTGGAAGATGGATATTAAAGTCACTTTCAGAGAGAGAATCAATTGTAGTGTAAATTGGCTTAGCACATCTCTGACTCAGTGTGGAAGCACCACTAGTAATGTTTAATCATTACAAATGGGGTGGGCCTGACTTAGGGGAGTGTCCTGTGAACCCTGAAGGTGGCTTCCCCCAGCCATGGCTTGCATGTCATGTTCGCCTTCTTTTATACCAGGATGCTCACATTAGCTGGTGGGTGACAGGAGTGGGCGAGATAGGACAGAGATTCTCAAAGTGTTGTCCCTGCACAAGCAGCATGAACATTATTTGGGAACTTGCTGGCCATGCAGAATCCAAACCCCCTTAGGGTCACTGAGTCCGAGACACAGAGGAGGTGCTTGATACCGAACCTCACCTTATTTTCTCGTTTGTGGTGTTTCATGGGGTAAGTGCTGTAAGAACTAGGTCCTGAAACATCTGATTTCTCTCTTTCTCTCTGGCTCAGTAACCTTTAGCATGTTGGTCTCCTTGTCAGCTAACAAGATTGAACGAGGAAAGTTCAACACGCAAAATTCGGCGTACTTTGAAAGATACCAAGCAAATGTGAGAACTTTCTAGTTATTTATTGAAGTGGTTCCTACCTCGTCCTCTCTAGAAAACACATCTTCTTCACCCAGATAGTAAACAGGAGAGGAGAGAAGAGTGGCAATTGCACCAGCTAGGACTGCAGGCCTGGACACCAAGAGCTCTCTTGCCCTATGAATCACTGTGATTTTTCTCTTTGTTATTTCTGTTCTTTCTGCCTAGGTCCTTTCAGGTTGGGTCCTGGGCTCAGCTTTCTTCTTTTGTGGTCTGTGGTGGATCCCTTATTAAAATGTCACTGCAAGTGGTGAAAACCCTGCCTAGGTTTCTGGATGAGGACAGGGTGGGGGTGGTGACAGTTCATTGTGTCCTTTTGTCATTATGATAATGGCTCCAGCAACAGTGCCAAGACATCAAATAAATTGCCTCCTCCCCTTCAGTGTTTCCGTGCTGATTTTGCAGCATGAATTGTCCCAGTGCAGAGATAAGCTTGGCTCATAATTTCACCAGATTCTTAAATGAGAAAAATGGGCAAACAACTTTCCCTTCCCCTGACACTCCTACCCTTGCCATGGCCAGGTCCAGCCACCACACAGCCATCTCCAAGGTGCTGCTGGGAGGTTGCGGGCCGGCTCTGCGGTCCTGAGGGCCCAGAGAGGTGTCTGCAGGGAAGTGAGATGCAGAGATAGCAGAAAGAGCGCCCCTCTGCCCTGCTGTTTCCCCTCAGGCTGCAGGAGCCCCTCTATGTCTGGAAGAAGTGCCCATTACTGCCTCCTTGGCACCTGCTTCACGCGCCACTCACGGATGAAATGAGCACTTATGTCACCACCATGTCTCCTCACAAAGCTGCTGATGAATAAGGACAGCAGGAAAAATGTGTTGGGCTCAGCCAGGGCAATTCTCTGCTTTGCCAACAAAATTGCCAACAAATTGCTGGGATGTCCCTTCCTGGAATAGGTGATAGGAATGGTGGTGGTGGGGGGAGGTAGATTTCTTATATGTGTTAGGGGCACAGGCAGCTCTAAGGGGATTAATTTAATACAGGATTCTGCTGGTCTTCTCTCCCACCCCTTAAGATGCTAAAGAGACTATTCGGGTACCAGTCTGACTCTTAGAGAGCAGTTCTGTTATAGTGAGAAAAGCCAAATGAATGTGTGTGTGTGTGTGTGTGTGTGTGTGTGTGTGTGTGTGTGTATGTGATAGAGAGAGACAGAGAGAGACAGAGAGGCAGAGAGAGAGAGAGAGAGAGGGAGAGATGGAGAGATACAAGGACAGACAGAGACAGAGAGAAATAGAGACACAGAGAGACTGATGGATGGCTGGATGGAAGGATGGACAGAGACCCTAGGAACCTAGGAATATATTGGGCAGTTCAGGATGGAAAGGATCCTGGATGACCTTTGAGCAGGAAACAGAAACTGCTGTAATTTCATATTGGAGCTAATGACAGGACAGAGATCTTCAGCTCTGATGAAAGCATCCTCTCTGGAAGAAGAGGCTGAGCCCAGTGGATTTTTCTTGTCGTCTTTATTCATTAGTATTCTTTGCTGTAGGCCCCCAAGCCTCATGAAGGACACACGGCATGTAAGTCAGACCCTGGTGGCTAACAGGTATGTGTCCCTGGCAGGGTGAAAGAAAGGCTTTGAATCACCCCATAGCGCTATGGTGGCAGAGGTTGGCAGGACAGCTTTGCCTTTATGCCATGCTGCACACTTGTGTGACCAGGGGACCCCAGAAAGAGACAGAAGGAGGAGGCTGGGTCCCATTTCTCAGGCCAGGCCACTTGGGTCAGTTGGGCTCTTTCCTAATTTTGCAATGATCAGCCTCTTGTCTCTATCACCTCTTTATGCTTTTCTTTAAGAACTTAGGACATAGCACCTATGACCTTGAGCCCGGGATCCACCATGAGTATCTTACCATGATGGGAATGCGCAGCTCAGCACCGAACAGAGTCCATGGTGTCTTGGCATCTTTCTTTCTCAGCCAGTTGCTGTTCTATCCCAGGGTCACTGGTGTCCTTCCTGGGAACCATTCCCTCCACTTACTTGGGCCATAAAAAATTAAACTGCAGGGCTATCAAATATTTAATCTGCCTGACAAATGAATGCCTGCAGATTCTTATGAATTCTTTGCTTTGATTAAATAAAACTGAAGGATGGGAATTGTCTACCCAGCACTTTAGCAAAAGACAACTCAGAGCCAGGAATGGTGGTGCACATGTAATCCTAGCACTCTGGGAGACTGAAGCAAGAGATTCACAAGTTCAAGCCCATCCTGGGCAACTTACCAGCTTAGACCCTGTGTCAAAGTAAAAAGTAAAAATAGAGTTTGAGATATAGGTCAGCAGGAAGGCCTTGAGGTCAATCTCCAGTACTGCCAAAAAAAAAAAAAAAAAAAAATCCAAAAACCAAAAACCAACCAACCAAACAAAAAACAATAAACCTCATGGTAGTTACTTTTTGCAAGGGATCTGCTTCTGAGTAGGACCATCTGGTTGTATTGCAGAGTTCTGGAATTTGTCCTGTTTGTAGTTAAGAAGAGCTGTTCTAAGACCAGCAGCCCTTTGGGTTCATAAAGCACTCTCCTATTGGAAACCAGCTCCAGTATTCTGAATCTCAGACAGCTGTCTTATCTTATTTTTGCAGTGGAAATGGTAATAATAATATAAGATGATTTCAGGAGAAATACTATTTCAAATGCCTAATGCCAATACCTAGTATTTTCTAAGAAATTGCTAATTCCATTATTAATGTATTTCTATAACATCATGATTGAATGAACTTTTCCTGGGGTGGGGAAGGGCATGACTTGGAGGAAGATGGATCTCCTGGAGGCCTGACCAGTCCCTAACAAGTCTACTTGTTCATTTACTCATCTGTTCAAGACTCTTACACCCCTCCTTCAGCAAGATGCATGAAGGCTAATAGATTAGTGCCAGCCCTCTAGGGCAAGATGCCTTCACTATAGATGTGTGTGTGTGTGTGTGTGTGTGTGTGTGTGTGTGTGTGTGTTCAAGTGTTCATCATACAGGACAGCAAAGGTTCACCCAGGCTGACCTGACTCTGGGGGGGATGAGTATCAGGGAAGGCTGTGGTGACAGGAGGTTTATGCAGGGACAGCTGTGTGTGGCACCTTGAAAGCCTGCAGCTCCGAAAGAATTAGGAGAGGGGAGCCATAACCTCATGTCCATGTATTTGTGCTTGGTGTAAGACCTAAAGTAAATCATTGCAAATAAAATATCATCTCCCCAAGCCTGCATTTGCTGAATTGCTTCCTTTGTGGAGAAGGAACTGCTTCCTTACTAAAAAGTAAAGATGTCCCTCTTGCCTCCCTTTGTCTTAGCTGGAAGAAAGTCACCCAGTGCAATCTAGGAGGCCATGGTGGAGGTTCGGCGAGTGGTCGGGGTTACAGCAGAGTCTTATGACTGTGACTTGCCTGCTGGAGCATTGAGTCCCTGTGCCAGTCTCAACTGTGAGATAGAAACTCGAGTTGTACTCCTGCAACCAGATGGGAGGTGGCAGGGTCAGCTCTGCTCTGTCACTGGTCTGTAGCCAGTGCAGGTCCCAAGGGTATGGGGGAGTGAGAGATGCATCCTGATGCCTCAGTGACCTGCCATATATTGGCCAGTGGCTTAGTCATGTAGGGGCCAAGTGCCAATGGCACAGGTGACATACACTGGCACCCTAGCTGGCAAGGCAAAGAGGGCAAGGTGCATCCAGATTCTGTCTTGGTTGCAGGCCAGGGTACCCACAGGACCATCCTTCTCTTTAACCTGCTCAATCAGTTAATCAGTGAGCAAGTGCTTACTGAGACCTGAGGTGTCAAGTACCAAAGAACTCTCCAGGTGGCTCCAGAGGGGGCACACAAGGCATTCTAAGACGAGAACCTCCCTCCTGCATCTTAGGAACCCACAGTTCACTTGAGTGAAGCAAGAGAGACAGGTGCGCATAAAAGATTAAACAACTTGTCCTAGCAGAAAGACAAGATCCATGGGGAACACTTCAGGAAATGTCATAGGCTGTATCTTCTCAGCGGAGGATGCAAAGTAACTTTTCATAGCGGCAAAGATCCAGATAGATGTAGGAGTTATGGGGTGGGGAATAGGGGCCAGGATGTAGGCTTTTGGTGTCCAGTTGTGAGCTATAGTACTTAGATTTACCTGAGTCCTGTTTATCACCTGGGCATGGCAATACCTATCTCGGAGTTGTGTGAGAGATTTAGTGGGATTGTGTGCAGGAAGGATACAGCCAATTGCCTGACAAACAGCCATCACACTATGATGGTTGATTTATTGTTGGCTGCAGGAGAGGGTTAGGAGGTGAAAGCCTTACCTGGCCTCTCCCTGTCTGTCTCTGCATGTAGATGAAGGCTGTGAGGAGGAATATGGAGAACCCTGCTTCCTGTCATCATGATGCTGGTGGATTTTTCCCGAGATCTGCTGTTTGCCTGCCACTGGGCTGACCTTGCATATAGCAGTGATTTCCTTTTTCATTTTAGAGAATCTTTACCTCTTTATTTGACCTGCTTTTTTATGTGAAAAGAGATAAATGATCTCTCTTTCCAAAATCTAAAGATGAAGAATATCTGTGTACATTCTCTTGTTTTTTTTCCTACTGTTCCATTACTTAGGAAATTCCTTTGGGGACCCCAGAAACTAGAAAAAGCAGATACAAAAACCTCCCATAATCACAGTAGAAACACCTACTATTATTCATGGGTTGCTTTATTTTCTCCCAATGATATTACTATGCATTTTTCTTTATAATGCTGAGATCTCTAAGAATATGCTGTTTAGTGTTCAGCCTTTTCCTCAAAACCATCTGATCAGTATTTCCACCTGTCTCTGGGATGCTCTAAGCATATTTTAAAATGACAAATATCATATGGATCCTCTCCCTTTTCTTCACATTTGCTCTTCAGTCTCTCTCTCTTTCTTGCTATTATAATGACTTTATACTGAATATCTTTCTGCAGTTACAAACATTGCCTCATTTGTTCATAACAAACTGAATATTTGCACTGTACAGAAACCAGTGTGCTTAGGGAAGATGTTTATAGATGCTCTGCTTGATATTGGGAGTGGCAAGTGAAGAAGACTTGCTCCTAGGAAGAAACCATCTGAAAGAGCAAAGAAGCTCATGGATGGGATACTTAATATGCACAGTTCTATGATGCTGTTATCTGTGTTGAGCGTCCCCGACTTGCAGTAGGATTGTGGGAAGGTGAATTTTTCTGAGTCACAGTTTCTATGTATGTATTCAGTAGGTGATTTCTGGGCTGCTCCTGTCCCTGATTCTAACTGCAAATGTAAGATCACTTGGGAATCCGTCTCTTCTCATGACTCACTCAGGCTGTTTGTCTGCAGTGTTCCTGGGGCACAGATGATGTCGTGGATGGGCTGGGCACAGTCTGTTCCCTTCCTTTCTCAGTCAGGATCAGAGTGCGCATTTGCTTAGTTCTTCTTTTCCACAAGGAATTCAGGGGTAACTGCAGGCTGGCTTTGCTGGCAATTGGCACACCCAAGGCAGAGCCCTCTAAAATTGTCAGCAGAACAATCAAGGAAGGATGGATTTCACCAAATCCTGACTTGCCAAATGAGATGCCTCCTTTAAAATTCTAGCAGTGTTAGCCTAAGACACATGGGAGGGATTCTTGCTAGATAAACCCCATAGCAAACTCAGAGCACGTATTGTCCTAATAAGTGGTAAAGCCTGGAGGTGGAAGAGACTTCAAAATGCCGTAGGAGTCAAGGTAAGAGGCATCATCTGCAAGATGCCTAGCCGGGTGGTTTTGTGTGGCAGTGCACAGGGCCCCCAGGCCTTAGATGATGATACCCTTTCTGCACTATTGTTCTCAGTTTATAAGAGTTTGAAACCACCTAGACCTTTTTTGGGGGGAACAGATGCTTCCCTAAAAATAGTAGTTTTTTGTTGAGGATATGTTTTTGGCTTTGCTGGCTCAAAGAACTTATTTTTAACAATTCATACATAAGGATTTAGGATCAGGGGAGTGATTCATACTCTGCTCACTCTTGATTGACCAGGGAGTCAGATGGGTGAGGTCATGGTGACAAAATGCCACTCTCCCAG
This sequence comes from Cavia porcellus, assembly GCF_034190915.1. Classification (NCBI taxonomy): domain Eukaryota; kingdom Metazoa; phylum Chordata; class Mammalia; order Rodentia; family Caviidae; genus Cavia; species Cavia porcellus. The sequence goes on along the minus strand of NW_026947511.1, from coordinate 34,713,221 downwards.
CCCTTACTCCTAATGGACAAACTTAGTTCATCAGGACACTCTGGCTAAGCCAAGATGAAATCTTTCTCTCTCTCTGCAACTCTCTGTCTCTGTCTCTGTCTCTGTCTCTGTCTCTCTCTCTGTCTCTCTGTCTCTCTAACACAGTCCTCTGGTTGGTCACCACCAAAAAAACCAAAATTCATTTACTCCTGAAGTGAAACCTTCTTTTACTATCCTTAGGTGTAGATGCATTTTTTTTTTGCCTATGGGAACATAAATGATCCCCTGCAAGGTTCCTTGGCAAGCTAGACTCAGGGAGGCCTGATAAATGGCCTTTCCTTACCCTAGGTGTGTTTGTCCAATGAGCTGGATGCCATCCTAAGTAAAACCCACCAGCATCTCCACTGGTTTAAAAGATAGTAACACGTTTTTGTCATAGGTACTTCCCAGAGGATGTGTTGCTATACTTTGTCATATGTTTCCATAGCAACACCAATGAGCTCCTCAAAGTTAGGATGATCTCCTTGCCACCGGCAGCAAAGACTCTGGAAGTCAAGAGATCTGTTGGAAACAAGTCACACACCAGTGTGGATATTCTGCTTGCTGATTCTCTGGGTGATTTTTGTTTTGTTCTGTTGTCTTTTTATTTTGAATTTTTTTAACTGATGACGTTTGATGTGTTATGAGTTTCTGGAGGAAGGATCATGTCTTGTTCAATTCTGTGTCTTTCCCTGCCCAATGTCAATTTACTGTGACAGACAGGAAGAGCTCAAAATATTCATTCATCAGTCATTCATTCACTACTCAGTCATTCATTCAAGGAAGAGGTGTGGAGATGCCTCTTCTGTCTTTCTTTACAGTCCTCACTGGGACATGTATGAGTTTTAATCACAAGCGTGGAGATCTGGCTGCCCTGGGCTCACACACTTGAGCCGCAGCTGATGAGCTGATCTCCACAGAGAGGCTGGTTATTAAGTCCTTAATTTGGCTCACAACAGCAAGATCCAGAACCCAGTAACCAGCTACGTACCTGGTTTAGATCACATGGGTTCTGAGTAGTGGGACTGTGCGTGGAAGGCGTTCCATATTGGTGGTCTCCAGCCCCTAAATTAGGCTGGTATAGGGCAAGGCTGCAGGAAAATGGCCAGCACCAGGAGACAACAGGGCTCAGGGAGGTGGGAAATCAATCGGTTTTAGAGTGGTGGGGAGGAATAGGAGGCCAAACAGCCCAGCTCCCTGTCCTTTTCTGGGGCCATCTTTGTTTCTTGACTTATAATGGGTTGCCTTTGGGGTTGGCCTTTTGACATGTACTAATTATAAGTCATCCTTTGGTGCATTCTGAGAGTTCTAATAATTAGAATTTCTAATTCCAGTCCTCCGTGCTGTTCCCAGCAGCCTTATCCTGTGAGAGTGGCACTTGACTCATTTGCTCTTTAAGTCCCTGCAGGAGGCCCCAGCTATGCCTGGAGAAAGGGTGCAGACTCAGGCTGCAGGTGGAGGCCTTCCTTGCAATCAGTATGGATATCTCTTGGTGGTCTGAGCATTTTTAAAGGAGAAGACTGTTTTTTAAAGACAAAAGCACAGAGTGCAGTGGTCTATGGAACAGAAAGAACCCTGATCCTAGCCTGCAAGAGCTGCATGGGGGCCCTGGGAAAGAGACCCTTTGGCCTCAGTTTCCTTGCCAGAAAAACCAAGTGCATCAGATCTGTGATTGCCAAGGGCTCTTTTAGCTCTGCGATTATTTGAATCTATCAGAGACATTAACATCGTGTTCTGGGTCATTGTGCTGTGATTCTGCCAATGCTGGCTACATGACTTCATTTGCAAACGGTTTAATAACAAGGTATTAAATAACTTTGTTCAAGGTCAAGACAAGAGCCCAAGCCTTGTGTATGTGTGTGTTTTTCCTACTCAGTTACATTGTTCAACCTCCTGTAACCTTGGTTTTTTCCTTTGTAAAGTGGGAATGATCCCTGGGAGATGGCGCTGTACGATGATCACTCCATGCCAGGCGTAGAGCACTAGATATGCACAAAGGTCATGGGAATCTCCCTGCAGCCTTCGGAGATCCCCTGGAAGAGGCCGACCAGTGTCTTCATTGCTTGGTCTAGCACAAAGCCAGTGCATCTTTGGCATCTTTACTGGTCAGGCCTGTGGCAGGGACGTGAGCAGCATGGACGTGAGCAGCATGCTAGCTCGTGGGGATTCTGGCAGACATAGATGTCAGTCCTGAGAAGCAAGTAGACACCTGAGAAGCAAGTTAAAGAGGGGTCCCTACCTTGTTGTACACTCTTGGGATGGTGAGTATGCTTGCTATGTGTTGTAGTCAGGGGTTGTGCAGCGAACAATTAGAATCAGGACATGGAGTTTATGTTATTTTATGATGGTCACCCAGAGTTAACACAAGGAAATGCAAGAAATCTATCCACAATACTAAATACATACAACATTTAGCTAAGGGCCTGAATCCCACAACAGTGTCCCACATGAATCCAGATGAACACCAAGAGCTCATGACAATGCCTCCCACGAGTCCAACTGGCGGTTTACAGCCCACAACAAGGACTCAAGCCAGTCTCTTTTATGGATCTGTGCTGGGAAGGCCCAAAGGTTAGTGGTGAAAACTAGAAAGTCTATACCAGCAGGGTGAAGGAGCTGTGCTGGTGGGATGAGGGTTCTACACTGGAGCCAAGAAGTCACACTCATAACAAAGACCAGGACTGTCCTGAAAAGCACCACAGCCATCCTCAGTGACGCAGAGGTCCCGAGCTCCTCCAATAATAAGCACAGTCGAGTACATGCCAGGAAGCAGCATGATGAGTTCATCCTGGAGACCAAGGGGCACATGTTTTCCCCTTCAGAGCCAGGAGAACCAACAGCTCAAACAGCAACATGTAGGAGAACCCACAACGTCTCAAAGCCTCCCTTTCCCTTCTCCATGTCTCTATTTATGCTATTTATCCTTCCTTCAGGTGGAACATCTATGCTCAGCACCATGGTGATTTCATTCTGCTGGTGTTAAGTTGACCACCAGTTTTTAATCTATAACACTATGGCAGGACATTTTACTGGTGCACTCTGAGTATGTATTTCATTTGCAGATGTAGTTTGGGGACAAGGCCAGGCAGATAACAAATTGAGGTGTCAGAACAAGACCTAGGCTTCTAGCTCTAAGAAATAACCACTGCTATTGACCTCATTTGCCCCTCTGTGAGCTCTACAATTGCCCCCTCTTCTGCCCTGCAGGGAGAGGGCCCTTTCTCATCTGTGGGCAGGGTCTAGAGCGGTTCCTTGATACACAGGGTTCAATTTTTAGACTTTAGAACTGGAAGAAGGATGTTGATACTGGAAGCCCTTTGGGGACCATTTACACCATGTGTCTAGTTAACTGACAATGAGAGTGGGCCTGACATGACTTTGTAATTCCAAAAACCATAATGGCTTGTTAGGGTAGCCTTCCTCGATCCCTGAGGCTCTCCTGACTGCCTGTCTTTTCCTGTATCCTCTTGTCCTTTTTTCCCTTGAATTGCCCTTGGGGAGTCACACACAAGTTAAAGAGGGGTCCAGAGCTCTGATAGATTTGGCTGGTCCTTCAAGAGAGAAACATAAAGAATGAATGCAAAACCTTCAGACAGGACATGCACCATACACCTGGCGTGAGCTTGCTGGCATTGCCTACAAAGTGCCACTGAGGGTGGGCTTTAGACCATAGAAACCTACGGTCTCACAGTTCTGGAGGCTGGGACACCAAGGCCAAGGGGGTCGGTGTCTCCTGAGGCCTCTCTCCTCCCCTTTCAGTTGGCCACTTTCTCCCTGCGTCTTTTTCTGGTCTCTTGGGCTGAGTCCTAAGCTCCTTCTCTGATAAGAACAGCAGTTGGATCAGGACCTACCCTAATCACCTCTGTAAAGGCATTGTCTCCAAACACAGCCTCACACTGAGGTTCTGGGCAGAGGGAGGAGCACATGTCACCCCTGACACTTCCTGACATTGCCCCATGGCGGATGTCCACATTTTTTCGCTGCCTGTCCCACCCTTGTTTTCTGTGGGAAGTCTTGGAGATTGCTGGGGAGAACGTGAGAACCCACCAAGGAATGTTCTAGGATTTGTAGGAATGGGAGGCCAGAGGCACTGCCCATGCCTATCCTACCTTTGTCCCCATGACTGTTTCAAGGACAGGCCCTGAGCGAAGTCTGGGAGGAGAGAGGCTGTTCAGAGCACCACCAGGGCCTTGGCCGGACCTAGCAGTCCTAGGAGCTTAGCTGATTAAAATAATTATATTAACTGGCCCTCAAAGGCACGTATTTATAGCCGCAGCGGCACGTTATTAAGGATTTAATTTGGATCAGGACTCTGGGAATCTTATTTTTAGGCCCAGAGGAGAGCCTGGCAGGCAGGTGACCAGGAGGTCTCTGGTGGCTTTGTGTTCACTCTGTTGAACCAGAGGATCTCAAGGTTGGAAGAGATTTGGAAGGTCACGGCCACCTCCACTTCCACCTGACACTTTATTATCGCACCAGTGTCCCTCTGAGCAATCCACCTTATCCCTCCTGAATGCCACCCGTACCCAGGAGCCCGTTTCCACCCAAGGAACCCCTTCTGCCAATCAAATGAAAGTCAGGTTTTAGAGAAAAGTAAGGGCAAAGTTTTCTTCCCAAGCCCTCCTCCTGATGCTCAGGGTGCTGTAGGTCCAGTGACTCCGACATTGCCCTCCTCCTGAGGACAGCTGTCATTCTGAGTGGAGATGGAACTTTTGAAGTCAACCAGTCTTTGTTGAGGGCCTCAGAGGAAATCACCAATAGGCATCTGCGCTCGGGGCCTGGAGGAGAGAAAGGTGGAGGCTAAGTCTGGATGGAGGGGCTTTGTCCTATGTGAGGGACAGTACCATGCCTGACTGAGGATCAGGATCAGGCCATAGCCGGGGATGTGGTGGTGGGGGATGGAGTGGGGGAGTTGACATAGCACCTTGATGGGTGGCCCTGCTGGGGAATGAGCATTTAAGCTTTGATCTGCTGGCTGAGTGCTCCACAGGGTTAGCTTGTGTGGCAGTGCCACTTGGCTCTCAGCGGGCATAACGTTCGTGTCCCACTGAATAGATTAAGATACTTGGGCCCTGCCATGTGCACTTGAGTGGGAAGGAGTCTTTTTGCCATCGATCCTCGGGCTCTGCCTGCCCTCTATTGCTTTAAGTGTGACTTGGGATGGTGCCTGTGACTACTATGGAGCTCCAGAGTTGTCCACCAGTGTCGGAGGAGAGCAGGGAAGAAGCTGTCTCTGCGTGTGTAGATGTTTTTCTATTTCGATAGTGAACAACAACAGAGCAAATGGAAATAAAGTCACTTTCAGATCTGGGAAGTCGGACTGCAGAAGTTTCAGTGGACCTAATCAAAGAACCCTTCTCCTCTGCTTCCTTGTAACATGGTCTTTTTTTCTACTAAAGCTGAGAGCATTGTGTGTGGAGTGTATACATGTATGTAATGTCTGTGATACGGGTGGGGCCTTGTGTGGGGTGTGAAGTGTGTCTGTGTGTTGTGATTCAAAATATGATGACATTTGATTTAAAAATGTTATTATGGTAAAACCACCTGGCCACTAATCACCCTCAAAGTAGTTGCTCTAGTCCCACTGATCTTGCCACCTTCTGCAGCAGTTCTGGACATCTTCTTTCATGAGTGTCTTTTGTTGTGCCTCTGTGGCTGCCTCACTGTCCTGAATTGATTCAGATGTTTCCCTTTCATGGTCAGAGCCAGAAGTTTCAGAATGCCACGTCTGGTGAGAAGGTGCCTGAGGATGTATTGTAATAGTTTCACAAGCTTCCCTTTCTGTTGGATGGCACTCAACAGTACCATGCACTGCATTTTTTATCACATCTTATAAAAACATGAAAAGGGGCATCTAGAACTGCTTCAGAAAGTGGCACATGATGGCATAAGTGTGTCCCAAGTGTGTGTGTGTGGGTGGGGGGGGTATTTAGAGGGGGATTAGTGGCAATGTATCTTTTCTGTAGAACATTTTAAAAATTTAAACATTCACCATATATTTTGATCACACCCCGTAGGATGTATATGTATAGGTGTGCATGGAGTGTGCAGGTACGAGTGTGTGTGGTGTCCTTGTGAGGTGCATCTATGCATGCATCAGGGAGCTTTTGTGGACAGGAGAGCCCTCTGGCCACCTCCCTCCCCCCTGCAGTGTCCTCCCTTCCTCAGCCAGCATAGTTCTGCTTACCTCAGGGAACCAAGTAGGAGAATGCAAGCTTGGTGACAAAACAAATCCCTAGAAATTAAGCAGCTTTTGGTGGCTCTTCTAAGACCCTCTTGGTTGCTTTCAACAAGATTAGAGTCCCCAAGTTAGCCTAGAAAAGTGGCAGGTCCTGGGGACAGGCTTGAAAAATGACTCAATTATTTGCTAAGTGTGATCAGGATTATAGTTGAGTGGCTTCTTTCCACTCCTCATCCTGACTTGCAGCTAAAAATAAGACTCAGGGATCAGCCTCTCCCCAGCCCTCCTTCTTTTTCTTCTTCCTCTTCCTCTTCTCCTCCGTCTCCCCTCCCCCATGCTCCCCTCTCCCCCTCTCCTCCTGCTTCTCTTACTTCTTCCCCTTCTCCTCTTCCTCCTTTCCCTTCTGCTCCTCCTCCTTCTCCTCCTCCTCCTTCTTCACAGGGTGCCTTCTTGACAGCTGGCCCTGACCCCAGACACCTCCCTGGGGCACAGAGCCTCTCAGCAGCTCAGGGTGCCCAAGATGCAGTGGGACTTTCGGTTTCATGTGTCACCTCTTGGGTTTCTTCTACCAGAATCATTGCTGGGCCATTTGCACTAGAACCATCTTAGTCTCCATGAGATCCATAGTCACTGAGGGGCAAGCCAGTGCATTTTCTGTCTGAGGGCCTTCCTAGAATTGGGACAATGGACAGGGAGTTCCATTGCTTTCCCCTGCCTCCAGTTGGTGACCAGTAGAGAAGATGGCATGGGAGTTTCCCCCTCTGTTCCAGATTCCTGCATTCCTCCTCAAAAGAGTTACAGAGCAGGAGCCAGAGGCTCAAGTTGGCACCTGATGGGATTAGTAGCATCTTGGCAGAATGCTCAGGTCTTCATCTGCTATTAGCTGATTGAAATCATACACAAAAACATCTGTATCCTGGATAGCTGGCCCCTGCCTGCTGCAGCTGAAGAGATACCAAGAGCTCTCAGCAGCTGCCTCCTGGCTTCTGGGGCTCTGATTCTGGCCTCAAATCCAATCCAAATTGCTCCCACTACCCCCATCCATCCTCAGGAAAGTGCATTAACAAATTAAAATTCCTTCCCGAGTCAGAATCGCTCTGGTTTCTGGGTTCTCGCTGACCTTAATTGTAGCATCCATGGCGATACAAAGTTTGGTAGGAGCTGCAGTCCCGGAATTTCTTGCTCCTTGCTGAGGTGGCATAGTGATGGAGTTTCAATTTGGCTGAGCCTCTAGAGCTGCGGGGAACTTGTCTGGACCTGTAGGTGACAGCTCTGAAGGCCTTGTTGGTTTTTAGTGCTGTTTATGTCCCTTGTTTTATGGCCTGTCCCCAACAAGTTCACACACACTCTTGGGAACTTTTTTTCTTTTCTTTTTTGTTTTTTTTTAACACCTCCAATAAACTTGTCCTGGTCTTAAGAAGCCTCCTCTGGTGACTGTCATGTTCAGGGCACCTGTGCAAGACAAATTTCTCCTTTAGGTGGACACTAGGGATTGAACATACCGCCTCGCAAGTACTCCACTACTCAGCTATTTAATTTCTCTATGAAGCAAATTTCTTGACGAGGCAATTCTGAAGGTGCTGCCAATAGGCAGTGCTATCCTTGTGCTCACGGTAGTGCTGGAGGGGAGTGCCAGTGCTCCCTCTCATCTCAGAGGGGCCCCTTGAACTTCTGTAGGCCTCAGAAGGGTGACTTCTAATCTCCACGGAACGGGACCTGCACTGTCTGTAGATCTTTAGGTGCGTGCTAGAAGGAGAATCAGGGCTTCTTATTTGGCCTGTGAAGGCATTGCATAAATGCGATTGGCAGGTCCTGTGAGCAAGAGTGACGGGGCCAGAGGAAATCTGTGCAAGTGGGGGTCTGAGAATTCAGACTCGTGGGCTTTGAGGAGTTTGGAGTGGGGGCAGGGTGTGGACCATGAAAGGCTTGGTTTCCGTGGAGTTCGCTGTTCTCTGTCTTCATGGCAATGTCCTTCCTGACACAAGACAGGAAGTCAAACCAGCATACCAAGACAGTTCCTTTTTAGTAGCAGAAGTGATATAGGGGAACAAAATTCCAGACCCACTACATGTCCGGTAAGAGTTTGTGTTCTCCAAAATGGGAGAATAAATTTCAGGAACAATAAAGATTAAGATCAGAAATATTTATTGAGAGGAAGAAAGCTTCTATCTGAGAGAGAGACAGAAGGGGTCCTGAGCGTGTTGTCAGGGGCTCTGTCTTTCTAGGGGCTTTTATAGAATAAAATCATGAGGTGAGGCGGGTCTAAAGTGGGGAAAAATGGGAACTTGTAAGGGAACTTAATTGTTTGGGTAAAATTGGCCAAATGAGGGACACACAGGGAATTGAGTCACATAGCAAGTGAGCATTCTTACAGATCAGTGACTCTTCCTATAGGGGGTTGGCGTGGTGACTCCTGGCTTCTCCAGGTGATCCATATCTAATCCCTGATGTTTATGCTTAGGGTGTGGCTACATTTGTTTTGCCTTCTGTCTTGAGATTTGGCCCACAGCAAGAGGTGTGTGTCTCCTCCAAGGTTGTCAGACATCTGGTCCTCTGTGCGGGGGCTTCTTGCAGGGCCTAGCCCTGTCTGACTGCCGATAATATTTCTAACTAGCTCAGCTGTGTAACAGAAGGCATGTTTATTGGGTAGGGACTTGGGTCAGGTTGCCCTTTACCAACACTCTGCCCGCAGTTTCCCAATGGGGTCATCAAGGTGGGGAGGAGTTAGAGACCCAGCCAGGGTGGGCTGTGAGAAGGCTCCTCTCCAGGGCTGAGGCAAAATGTCTGGGATCAGCAGAGTTGGTTCCTTCTGAGGGCAGCAACACAGGGCTGCTGCCAACCCCCACCCTGTGCCTTCACTTGGTTTACCTCTGCACACCTGCATGACATTTCTCCTTCATAAAGAACACCAGACTCTTTGGGTTAATAGAGTCTGTTTAAAGTTATCACATCATTAAAGATCTTATCTCCAAACAGTCTCATTCTGAGGAAAAATGAAATCTAAGAGGTTAGGACTTCAACATTAATTTTTTTTTTGAGGACGTACAGTCAGCCTATTAAAGGCACAGAGAGGCTAAGTAACTTATTTGCAGCACATGGCTACAGGATTAGGAAGTCAGGCAATCTGACTCCAGAATTCCCTGGTTTTGGCAAAATAGGGGCAAAAATAAAAAGTAATGCCAAAGCAATGCTGTGTAAATTGTAGTTTATTTAGCATGTTTACATGAATTAAATAAAAGAGCTTTTGGAAAAAGAAAATATCCAAATACAATATTTAGATATGATTGTGTTGTGCATACGGTAATTGCTTAATGTGTAAACTTAATGTCCATTACCAGGATGCAGTCTGGGAAAAAGTGAAAAGTGAGCTCCAGGTCATGTTTTATTCTTTGTTCCAGGAGCACATTTCCCTTTGTTCCAGGGACAGATTCAAGGTCAAAATTCCAGGCCTCTGCGAATGTAAAACTTGGCAGGTGGCCTCCTGCATGCCTCCCTGGCACCTCTCTGGCAACTTTCTGCAGCTTTGGGCTCCCCACTGTTTGGTCTCTGTGACTGCCATGCTTAGGTCGTCAAAAGGCTGGAAAGGTGGGATTTCACCTTGGCTTTGCCAGCCCACAACACTGACTATGCACAGGTCCCAACACTTTTAAGTGCACCTGTCCTGTGGGCCAGTGAAGGTGTTGGTGTCTAAGGCGACTTTCCTGAGCTCTGCTAGCTCCAAATGTCCATGCAGCCCCAATGCTGTGACTAAGAATTTTGCCACTGGGTTTTACAGCTGAGGATTAAATTGCACTCTTAGGGACCCTGTTGGGTCAGCTCTGCTGTACCCTCCTCTCCCGGTTGCTTGGGGACTTCTCATGGCCCACTATGGCATCTCCTGAATGCTACTCAGCCAATGGCATTGCTTTGGACATAGATTCCATCCCGAGAAATGCAGCCTATGGACAGGTGGATCAAAATTTAGTTATTTGTTCTGCTGACAGTGCACAGGACAACTGTGACTTGGGATGAAAGCTGACACACTCACTGAATTGAAGCCTTTGAGAACCTTCTGGTATGTGAGGCTTTTCTACTTTTTAAACAGATACAGATGTAAGGCCAAGAGCCATGGGAGGTGACAGTACATGTCAAATAGAGGTGGCCGTGGCTTTACACATGGTGTCCTTCCCAATCTGGCCTAGAGATCACCCTGAGTTCCAAGGACAGACTGTTTTCTAGCTGGATTTTCCCTGGCATAGGATTCTAGCTTTTTTAAAAAAGCTTTCTTCCTCTCTCTCCTTTCATTTCTTCTCTTTTTTTTTTTTTTTTGTCTTTTTTAATTTTTTATTGGTGCCGGGGATCAAACTCATGACTGCCTGCTTGCAAGGAAGGCGCTTATGCCACTGAGCTAAATTCCCAGCCCCTCATTTCTCTGTTTTTTCTCCTTTCCTCTCCTTCCACCTATGTCCTGCCTCCTCCCCATTTTTTTTAAGTCCTCTGTAGGTGATTTAGGCTTCATCTTTCCCCAGGTTTTCAATCCTCATGGCCACTTTTATTCCATGTGGCATCCAAGGCAAGACCTTACTTTTGCAGTTGGGTATAAGAATGTACAGAAGTCTGTTGTGAAGAATTTCTTTCCTCCTATTCTCCCCTCTCTTTCTGGATCTTACTATCTTACTAAAGCTAGACTCAGCCTGGCTCTTACAGGATTCTTTCTGTGATTAATGAAGCCATTAATGGTTGGTTATAAAATGTGGTGAACTCCTTTCTTGGAATTTGTCATAGTCTAGCATATAATATTCGTTTGGGTGCTCTGCGATTCCCTGTCGTATGCAAGGATCCTGTCTTCTTCTTTTACTATTCCAAAGCTCAGTATGGTGTGTGGTACACAGTGGATTCTCAACGCAAGCTTGTTGAGCCAGGCCAGCTCATTTGAACTTTCTGGGAGGTGTGTGGGTGGCTTTGTCATTGTCCCTGCAGAGTTGAAGGAACAGGCTGGGAGAGCTGGGTGCCATCCTCAGCAGGATGCTTGGTATCCAGCAGGCTCTCATTGGACCCTGCACTCAGGTCAAGGGGACAACAATGCCATGCAAGTCACTGCGTTTCCCATGGAAGCTGGTGTCTGGCTGGGAAGACCCATTGAGAGAGGAGGAGTGTCATGTGGGGAGCATGTGTCGGGGAGCTTGAGGAGTGAGGAATATGGGCAGCCAAGTGAGGCAGGCAGAAAGGTCCATGCTGGGATGGGCAGGTGCATCCTGGGGCACGTGGGCTGCCTCTGCCTCCACCTTTAACAGCTTGCTGGCAGCTCCTCCACTCTTGCCAAGGCCATGTCCTTGCTGGACTTCCCATGCCTGGCCAGCTGAGCCCTGGCCAGGAGCACTTTCTTGGGATGATCCTGTTCTCTGCTGGAATGGATTTGGTTCCCATCCAAGTACTTCATGAGCATCTCCATAGGCTGAGGAGGTGTGTGAGCTACCCAGCTCCAAACACCTGGACCACCCCATGAGCAGCACCCTTTGTGATTGTGCAGTGGAGGAACTTTGGGCCAAGGCATGGAACTAGAAATGTGGGCTGGACTAGTCCACTTTCTTGATGTCATATTTGAGGGCAGAGAACATTCCTATGAATGACCCATTCCTGAGAGTTTCTGCTTTATAGTGGGGAAGGAACCAATCCTCATTAGATATCTGTTTGTTAGGAGCCAACAAAGTACTTTCTGGTGTTACTTGATTTCCCGCATAGCCTTTTTGAGACTGGCACTGTTATTATCCCCATTTTTTAGTAGAGTGAGCTGAGGTTCAATGTGCTTAGTGGCTCACTCAGCATGGGCACAGGTGGTAAGCAGCAGCTTCCAGATTCAAAGTCAAGGGTCTCTAACTCCAAACTCCCGACTATTTCTACACATCAAGATGCCTGTTAAGATCTGAAAAAGCCAAGCAACTTAGAGACAGGAGCTGCCCTCCCGGAGCCAGAGGGAGAGTCTGGCAAGGGTCCACCAATTGGATTAATGGACATCAGACTGGCTGGCGACCCTGGATGGGGGCTGGCAGCTTTGCGTTTAGCATTTAGCTGAACCTCTTGCCTTCAGAGTCCTTCCAGGGAGGCCAAGCAGTTTGCATCAGCTCTTTGGGAAACTGTGGTCCAGAGTCCTGGCTTGAGCTGCTCTGATCATCATTTGAGATGGTGTGGGTGGCCTCTGGGGGAAGCCAAAGAGAGCTCAAAACTTCACATCTGAGTTATGAATGCATGCGTGTTCCACCTCAGGGGTGTGCTGGAGTCTCTTGTCTGGTTTTGGCTTAGAATTTGTGGTTTCTTGTCATTTTGATTTATATACAACCACAGCTCCATGAAGGAGACAGGTGATCAGCCCTCTCAGCCCCCTAGACCTGGGGAAATGAAGCAATGAATTTGAGGAAACAGGATGAGCAATAATTTAGAAACTTTCTATCTGAACTCTATGATGTAATTTCCTCCCCTGGCAGATTTATCTCAATTCTGTTCAACTCAGACCTCTCTCAGAAATGGCTTTTCCTGTCTCATCTTCACACTCATCTGGGTGGCTGTCAAAGACAGCTTCTTATCCTGGCCCTACCTTTCACTACTAACTGTGCGACCTTCACACCTAACCTCTCTGAGCCAAGGAAAAGCCCTGTATTTTAAATGAGAATTCAGTCATGATACTCTCACTGCCTGCAATAAAGGGCAGGTGCATCCCTGGGCCACACAGCCTGCTGGAAAATCCAGCACCAGCCTGGGATTTCTAGACGCAAGGATCAGCCTTCCTTACCGCAACTCAGATTTGCTGACTACTTGATAGCAAGGGACTGCATTTTAAAAGTATTCTTTAAATTGAGAGGCATTAAGGATTAAAATGAAATCTGGATGCCTTCTTTGTAACTGCAGTGTGTCCTTCAAGGATCATCTCCCCACCTGCCTCTCTATGCACCAGTGACTTCAAGGTACGGGAAGCAAGCAGCCCCATACAACACAGAATCACTTCTTTGGCAAGACCTTCCCACTTTTCCAAGGGCTCCGGCTGAAAGGTCTGACCTGATCCTCCCAGAGCCCATGGGAGAGAAACAAGGTTCACCCATCCCCTTGCCCAGATGAAGAAAGTAGTTCCTAGAGAGGTCACACCTTTCTTGAAAGCCACCCAGCAACTGAATGGCAAGGACTGGACCAGATCTTAGGGATTTTGACTCCTGATCCTGCGCTTCTCAAACTTGATCTGCATGAGAATCTCTCAAGGATCTTACAAAGATTGCAGGTGGAGGAGGGCAAGATGGGCTTTCGACTCTGGATTTCTGACAGAGGGCTGGTAGTGTCAGTGCTGGTGGTCTGTGCACCTCACCTGGGGCTGCTGGGGGCTCTGCATGATTGCAGTGATCTAGGAGGGCACAACCCTTTATCTGGCTTGAAACTTCTCTCAGCTGCCTTTACTGATTCCCATGTCCCACACCATGTCCTTTGCAGAATTTGCCTTCTTTTCTGCCCCTGAGACCTGCGCTGTCCCCTTTGCCTCCCTAGTCGGTCTTTTCTGGCTGCATCCTGCTTAGCCTTTATATTGTACCTCCCTTCGGAGAGGCCTGGGCTGCTGCTCTGGACTCCTGCTCCATGGAGATCCAAGGGCCTGAGTTAAATGTCTCTCAGAGCAGCCAGCCGCCCAGTGCTAACCTAGTTTGTATTTTTAGAGTGTGCTCCGTCTGTCGTTTAACTTTGCTCACTGGGGAGGTGCCGCCTCAGAATCTTCTTCCCCAGGCCTTTCTGGGTGTCCCCTTCAGTCCTGTCTCCCGTGAAGCCAGAGTCCTCCTTCCTGGACAGTGTATCCTTAGTGTGCAAGATGCAGAAGTGACCTACTCTATTTCGTAGCTGCAGGGAAAACGGAGGTCTGGAGGGGGTGCCAGGTCAGGCCGAGCTCTCTTACCCTTGTGGGCTGGGACCAGTCAAGGGGAGGTGGCTCTTACATCACACAGGGCTGGGGGCTCTGAGCTCCCCTTGGCAGGTTGCAAGAGAGCCAGGTGAGGCCAGGGTCCATGTCACCTGCAGGCAGGAGGGAGCTCCCGCTGTGGTTTTTATGTATCAAGTTCTGTCAGGAAACATACACTGGAAACCCACATTCTTTTGGCCACTGTTGCCGGAAACTTGTGCCACGCCCTCTCCAGCCCAGGGATATCGTTTTGTTCCTGCCACAGGCAAGTAGCCAAATGCCTTGGTTTGAGTTTCCTCACCCCAGTCGTCCCACATCTGGCAGGGGTGTTAATCAGCTGCACTCAGCCAACAGGCCACAAGAGGCCGAGGATGGAGAAGACTGTCTGGTGTACAGGGGTGGGGTCACTGTGAGTGTGTCCTGCCAAGGGCCTGAGGGCCAGGAAGGGACTACTCCGCTGATCAGCCTCCTTGAGCTTTAGGTATGCTCATGGCACTGGGTGGGATGCCCTGCATGAAAAAGGGCTCCAGGGAATGACCAGAATATGGTTCCTTTCTCAGAGGCCTTAGACATCTTTCTAGAAAAGCATGCTGTGTCCACCTGGAAGGGGAAAATCAAAAGTGTTGGGCAGTGTGTGAATGAGTGTGTGCATGAAAGAGTGCATATCTGTCTGTGTGTGCACATCCATGTGTGTGTGGGTACCGTGCTTCTCTGAAAATAGGACCTAACTGGAAAATAATTAGCCTCTCCCTGCCTCACCTGTCATCACTATTCTCTTGCTCAGTGGCTGCTCTGGAAGACAAGGAAGTAGAGGCTAAGATGAGCCTGATTGGGACTGGTGTTTTTGATCTTTAGTTTTCAAGGCTATTATCTAGCTGGGTCTCATTTTCAGGGAAGGAAGGTAGATATGTGTGTAGTCTGTGAGAGGGTAGGTATATAGAGGTACATGTGTGAGCAGGTGTGTGTTCACATGTCCTTGGTGTGTATGTGTGTACCCGTTTGTCTGTGAGTATATGTATATATTTTTTCCGTGAGTATATGTTTATATTTATGTGACAGTGTGTTTATGTGTTTCTTCATGCAGGTATGTGTTTATGTGTGTCCATCTGCGGGTATGCTGTGCAAGTATGTGTTTATGTATCTGCATAGGTATTTGTCTGTGTTTGTATGTGTACATGTGTGCTCATGTGTGTGTCAGTGTGGTGTATCTTGTATATGTGTATGTCTATGTGAGTGTGTGCTGTTTATGTCTGTGCATGCATGTATATGCTGTGTGCCTGTGTTTAAGTGTGTCGTTGTGCACACAGTGTGTGAGTGTGTGAGTGTGCAGGGGCAGAGTATTTTGGGCTGAGATTCTGTGAAGCATCCTTCGTGGTAGACTGCTGCACAATTCTGTAAGCAGCTCTGGGCTCTGTTCTTGGTAACTTGGGGAGGGGACAGGGCATGTCACAGTCTCTGTTGCTGTTTGAGTTGATCCCAGGTGAGCTCTCTACACAGAGGATACTGGACGGGACGCATAGGGAAAGGGAGGGGAAGCAAAAGCAAATGGGCTTGACTCAGCCTCACTGAGCACACACCCAACCCACACCAGATGCACCAGATGCAGACTCGGAAATAACCAGGTCTGTTTGGGAATGGGGCATCCAGAAGTGCTGCCCTGGAGAGGTGCCTGCAGATGCATCAGGGTGCAGCCTATGCTTAGGGGTGGGCAGCCCTGACTATGGCCAAATGGTGGGCAGCCCTGACTATGGCCAAATGGTGGGCAGTGTAATTTCTACTGCTAAGCAAACTGTGTTCTCTCCTCTCCAATATGGAAGCTTAGTTAAACCTAAAACCACACTGATTTGAGAATCAGGACACCTGATTTGGTCCCAACTCTGTCTTTCCTGTCCGATCTTGAGAAAATCACTTGACCTCTAGGGCTTTGCTTCCTGACATGTGCACTGAACACATTGGACCATCTCCTCGCTGTCCAGTAACCTTCAGATGGAACAAGTTGCAAATGACAGACTGGAGCAACATAATACAAGAGCAGATACAGTGCTATGGGGTGCAGCTGCAGGCAGAGGGGGTGTGGAGCTTCACTTTGAAGGACATCTGGAGGGTGAGGCAGAATGAATAAGGCAAAAAAGAACCCAGGGAGTTGGAGGGCAGAGAATGCATATTCATTTAACGTACATTCTGTAGCACTCACTGTAGAGGAGGCATTGTCCCCAGCCAGAGGTTAGCAAACTACAGCTTGCAGGGCAAATCTGAGTCACTGCTTGATTTTATAAATAAAGTTTTATTGAGACATTCATGCTTATTATTTTACCTATTGCCTATGACTGCCTTAGCACTACTAGGGAAGAATTGAGATGCTATCACAGAGACTACATAGCCTGCAATGCCTAAAATATTTACTCCCCAGATCATTACCAAGAAAGCTTGTCATCTGTGCCCTAAGATAAGCATGGACTCATTCAATGCCTGTAACAATTCCATTGGGAAGCTGTTGGCATTGTGTGTACAGAGGCGGAAGCTCAGGCTTAGAAATATCAGATAATGAGCTGTCAGAATGGCTGGGCTCGAAGGTGCTTTGCCAAGAGCAATGGGTTGTGGGTAGCTATGGGTTGCTGGTGGCTGTAGCAGGTGCTGTGAGCACCCCGCCCATGTTTCTGTGCTCCCTATTACTGTGCCTATCCACTTGCTCCCATGTCAGTACCCTCTACCCCCTTGCCACTGGGAACTAAGCTGGTTGCAGTGGCCCAGCGTGGGCACCCCAGGAGTAGCCTTCTCTGGGTGTATGAGTACCCTACATTCCTCTCCATGGATGGCTCTGGTCAGAAGCAAGTCCTACACTAGTGTTTCCTACAGAACTCTCTGTGATGATGGAACTGGGCTCTCCAGTGTGGTAGCCAACAGTCACTGGAGCTGTGAGTCTGAGGAACTGAACTGTTGATAATTTAAATGTTGCCAGGCAGACGTGGGTGGTGCAGGGCAGTTCTGAAGTGACTTCCAGAGATCTCCACTGAGGTTAAGCCTCAGCCATTTGTAGGGCTGTCCCAACTATTAACAAACCCTGCATTGTGTCTCTCACAAATGCCTTACTGGTTCCTACTGAGAATTTCTCTCCAAGCCATTCATTCAAGCCATATAAAATTTCCATTTCTGAGGTAAAAAATGATTTAATGTCAATACTTTCATATGATTTGGCAGGCATTGGTATCCCTACCTTGCATCTTCATCTGAGGGATTCCAACCTAAGGAGGTGTTGAGCTTTGTATTTGTGTGTGCAAGTTGTGGAAGGGGACCGTAGCCATTCCCCGCCCAGCTGGGGTTTCAATCCCAGCTCTGCCTCTGAGTGGCCTTGTGACCACTGTCTTTGCATAGGGTTTACTGGTGTGGGTCCTAGAATTGAAACTGGAGGAAAATTCACCTAGACCAACTGGTGATCTGAGAGAGGAGGAGGGGAGCACTGCTTGGGGGCTGCATAATTCTTTATTCAGCACAAAAAGGCAGTACTTTATGGATGCTGTGATTACCAGGCCTTGTATCCTTAGAGTTTTTCCTGGAATGGTATTAAGTGGGGTGGGGGGGTGCAAGCTTCCTGAATGTCCTATGGGTTTGTTTTTTCCATTCAGATCAGCCTTTCCCAGAAGCTCAGGGCCCTGGGATGTTTGAGCTGGAGGGGGACCTGGCATCAGAGACCACCTAGGAAATCAAAACCCAGGCCAAGAAGTTCCTTAGGAGGACAATTTATGGAGAGCTGGCTATAAAGGTGCTGTCCAGCTCTAAAGCTGCTGGGAGGGACCAAAAGCCGGGAGGAAATGGAGAGGTAACCCAGGAATCTGTTCCTTTCTCTTGGGCTGGAGGGAGAAGGGCTCACTAGTTTCTTAGAGCCAGGATCCAGCTAGACCTGTCAGATGCTAGGCCTGCAGAGGGTGGACAGCCCGGGCGTGGCTACAGAGGGAAGGACTCCTGGGAGACCAGCAAACTCAGAGGTGATAGAGCCACCAGGGAGACACCACCCAGTGCACACAGGCAGGGATAAATACTTTGGTTTCCCCCTCTTTTGACCTGTGAGATTTCTGCCTGCTCCTCTATTGGCTAGACCTACCAGAAGGCAGGGGAACCTGGGAAATGAAGTCCTGTAAAGTGATAAGGACTAAGTCAGCAAGGCTGGCTAAGAGCGTTTCTAAGTGATGTGCTATCATTGAGGGCCAGGGGATAAGCATCAGCTGTCCTGCCTCTCTAGAAAATGCTGGCATATTTTTCTCTATGTTTGCACATGCATTTCTCTAGAGAGATCTGCTTCTGTCTTAGATTGTCAAGTTGGTTGTGCTATCCAAAGACTCAGCATAATTAATAATCCATCCACCCTGACTTACAGGTAGGAAATCTCAGGGTACAGAGAAACTCTCACAGCAAGAAAGTCTGTAGTCTTGTGTGGTCCTTTCTGCTGGCAGCCTGTTGTCCTTCAGCTGTCCGGCTGAGGGAGCTGGTTAGGAGAATGCCCACTCTGTTGTCGCTCTCTGTTCCTGGGCAGCCTTCCCCTCCTCCCTCCAGCCAGCTCCTCTGCCTGCACCACACAGCGCTCCAGGCGGGCAGTGATGACGCTGGACAGTGAAGCCAGTTTCCCCCCTTTCAACCTTTCTGAATGGTTAACTTGCACCAACCACCTGCCAGGTATTTTGTTCATTGCTGAAAGTGCAATGCTGATCAAGACAGACAGTGCTCATTTCCAAGATTTAGCTATTACAAATTGTGCCGCTATACACATGGGCTCACATCTATCTCTGTGACATGACCTTTTCAATTTTTCTGGGAAAATACCCAGGAAGGGAATAGCTGGATTGAATGGGGCCCCCAATCCCAGTCTTTTGAAGACTCTCCACACTGACCTCCACAGAGGCTGCACCAGTCCACACTCCCACCACCTGTGGAGAAGCGTATTTGGAATAGTTAAATCTTGGAGACAACCACAATGCCCATCAACCGCAGAATGGATGAAAAAGATGTGATATTTTTACACAATGGAATATACTCCGCTATAAAAAAGGATGATCTTGAGGCCTTTATAGGTAAATGGAGGCAACTTGAGACTATCCCCATAGGTGTAATAAGTCAGATTCACATTTATAAATATTGTATTGTCTCTCTAGTGTAAAAACAATGATAATAATAAAAACTAAAAGAATAACAAGATCCAAAATGTACCATAGATATAGTAATAGTGAAAAGGAAAGAAAGTGCTCAAAAGGAAAGAACAACGTGTAGGTATCCACATATAACTGTATGTATGTTTAAATGTGCAAGACAGATACACATACTATGACTTCTCTGTTAGTTCATCAAAAAGAATAGTTTGTGCTGTCATTGTTAGATTGTTCACTTTTATGCTTAGATTTTCTAACTTGAAAAACTACTTCTGAGATAATAGTATGTATTATGTTAACTAGTGTTGATTTCTTACTGTTATGTTTTTGAAATTCTGTATTATTTCTACACATTTTTCTGTTTTGCTTCTCAAAACTAAAAAAAGAAAAGAAAAGAGATGTAAAAAAAGAGAGTGTTCTGCTGTCATAGAGATGTAGAAGACTCAGAAAATAAACCAGGGAACAAATGCATGAAAGGGACAATCTCTGACTGTCATCAGTCTCAGGCAGATAATGGAACAGGCGATGGGGTACAGTACTGGCAGTGGCATATAGGGGTGACTTGTAATGGGGAGGTTTTCTACCAGGAGTGACCTGGGAGCTGTGGGGGAATGAGAAGACAGCATTTTTAGATCTTGAGAGAAAGCATGCCATTGGGGAGCAGTCACCTATGCAAAGGCCCTGGGGTGAGAATGAGGAGAGACATGGGCCTGTGTGGCTAAAGCCAGATGGAGCTCTTGCCTTACAGATTTTGACTGTTCTGACTGACCCTGTCCTCATGCACACTCTTCTTGCTTCAGTGGGCGAGTGGGTGGCAAGGACCCCATCCTCAGTCACCTCCATGATTCTGGCAGGTAACTGACAGGAGGCTAGAAGCTGGCTTTCTGCCTCCCAAAGCCATGACTGAATTTTTGCAGTGTCCCTGAGATGCCAGGAGGACAGCAGATTGTTTCTGTTCAGTCCATCAGCCACACAAAAGCCCTGAGATCAAAGAGCACGGGTTTAATTTATTTTGTTTATTTTGCAGAGGAAATAGCACTTCCTTGGACTGAAAGCTCTGAAGACTAAAAGCTGAATGGAGAGGGAGAGCGTGGATTAAATGAATGGGCTGCCCGGCTCTGACCCAGTTTCTCTCCTGTGCAGCAGCAGTGGGGGAGGGAATGGCATTCTGGCTGCCTCTGCTCAGCCCAGGGGCCAGGCACTTTCCCAGCTGCCCTTCTGTGGGGACAGCTTTCTGCACAAGTCTGGCTTGATGGATATGTCCTTGAAGGTGACTCAAAAGGACAGTGATAGGCATAGTGGGTGGTGGCCCTGTGTCCTGCCTGAGATCCCTTGGGCTTCCCTGATGCTACCCTGTCACCTTGCACAGTGTGAACAGGTGCAGATTTAGAGGAAACCCATCTGAATTGTGTTAGGAAGTCATCAGATGTGAATGAGTTGGAGGGAAGAAATGGCTGTGCCTCCAGCTGCCAAGAAGCATTCGAGAAGTGAGGGGATGTGGAGGTAGCTGGGAACAGGGTGGGTAGAGAAGGCAGGATGTTCCCACTCATCTGAGTCCAGGTCAGTGCTGTGATTATGGTGCATGAGACTTGGTCCTCGGGATCTTGGATTCAGGTTTCCAGTCCACCTCTCATTAGCTGTGTGACCTCAAGCTGGTCACTCAAGCTTTCTCCCCTGTAACTCAGGGGTTGTGACAGCTGTTGAAAGGCTATTTTTCCTGCCTTTCAAGGTTGGTGTGAGGTTCCAAAGGGATTCCAGGTTTGGAAGTGCTGTCCTTCATGTCGTAGGTACTTCATAGACATTTCTTTGCCTAAAGGAAAGAATGCATGATTAAACAGAAGAGAGCAAGCCTGGTATATTATCCCAGCACTTTATGACTATGAGAAGTGAGGGTTACCATGGCAACAACGGGGAGGAAGTTACGGCAGAATGCACAAGGTGCCTATGGGATCTGCCATCCCTGTGGCTTGGCCAGCTCTCAGATGCCCTCCCTGAAGGAAGATCAAGGGACAGAAGAACAGTAGTTGACACTATTTACACAGGTAGGTGACTAAAGAGCACAACTTTGGAGTTGGATGGGCCCATTTAAGGACTTTGCCCTCTGTAACATTGCTTTTGAAAGCAGTTCTTATGAGGACCTTAAAAGGGATCAGAGCCCAAGAGTAAAGGAAAGGCTTTCACAATGCCATTGTGAGTGTATTCTACTAATTAAAGACTTAAATTGCTGCTCCTCAAATGAGGGAGGGAACGGCAAATGCCTGAATCACAGAGAACATAGTCATATTTATTGATCATGATAACTCTGATTTTAATAGGATCTCATGAGTGAAGAACACGGAGCCATCTGCGGGAGTGGCAGATCAAAAGATGTTCAAGGAGGTTGAAATAACCAGTTAAAAGTAGTGGAGAGTGCTGAAGAAAAACACAGACCTTTATAAAATTGTAGAGACTGAGTTGCAAATGGGTAAGATTGTGTGGAACAAGTAACACTGTCAGCAAACAGAAACAAAATAAGCAGTGGGCAGTACTGGCTTTTCCTTCTCCCCCTGTGAGGTCCATTTAGAATGAGAAGGAAGAGCATGGCTCTTGCAGGAACCTGGAGAAACCTTTGAAGATGTGTTTCGAGGGCTAGGCGGGCTCTGTGACAGAGTTTTACAATGCACTCTAGATACGACTGCAGAATGGGTGAGTCTTTGATTTATCATTTCATTACAAGTTGAGTTTTCCAGCTTCTTTGAATGCCTAGTAATTTTTGGTTTATCGCTTCTCGGCCTTTTGGCTAAGATCAAATGTAGTAATTTTTGATTGAATGCCAGGCATTGTGGGTTTTAATTTGTTGGGTACTGGATATTTTAGTACTCCTATAAATATTCTTGCCTTTTTTTTCCTGGGGTATGCTTAAGTTACATAGCAACTGTTTGATCCTCTAGGGTCTTGTTTTAAACTTTTATTAGATAGCACTAGAGCTGCTTTAGTTTAGGACCTTTTCCCATTACAGAAACAATTACTACTATTTTGAGTACTTTACTTTGTGCCCTGCAATTTTGGGGCCTCTGCTCTGGCTAGTGGGAACATGATTTGTCTGTGTACCGATAATATTGACTGCTACTGATCTCCCTCCTTTCTGGGCTCTGCTCTTGACCTCCTTGGCCCTCCGGGAGCCCCATCTTCTCCTCAACTCAGCACTGAAGGAACTTGGACCCCTTCCACTGTGCTGTGTCCAGGACATTGTCTCTGATAGGAAGCGAGGGCAGCAGCTCCTCAGAACTCTTGGTAAAAATGTGTTGGTTGATTTCTTGTTGTTATTGCTCTAAGTGGGTTGGCAGGTGTTGTCCTTGCTATTTCCTTTGGATTGTCTTTGTAGAGTAGGGCAAGGTGCTTTGATCCCTAGTGTTTTGGCAATTTTTATATTTGCTAAACTTTCTTAGTGGGCAATAAGAAGGTGGATTCTAGAATCTCTATTCTAATGACTTACAGGTTGTCTGTGGTCTTGTTTGGATGATGAGGCTGTGCACTTGTGAGTCATTAGCAAGGCAAGTGCTGGTCCAGGGAAGCTGGAATCACTAGGTACTGTGGGACCACCAGGGTCATTATAGGGTTTCCAAAGTGCACGGCAATAGCTTTTGACAATACATCGGCTTTGCATTTCTCCCTACAGCCGCATTATTATATAGTTGCTACCATCCTGGCTCTACAGATGGGATTATTGAACTTTCCCAAATCTAGGGTTTGGATTCACATCTGTCCTCAGTGTCCAGCATCTCATTTAGAGAGGGCCTAAGAGCTGGAACTTAAACCTAAGCCAAGAAGCCAAAAGCAATGGATCAGATGCAAGCTAAAAGATCCTTTTCTGTATCTCAGTGAGATAAGAAAACATCACATTGTCAGAAGCAGATGGAGATGAAACACTTATTTCTGGAAGAGGCTTCATTTTTAGAAGAGAATTTAGGTATTATTTAGTCCCCAGGTTACAGCTGTGGTTATTGGAAACCAAATAGTAGCTGTCATGGTGGTGTCATATTGAAGGGCGGATTTTTCCATATTGAGATTTTCTCTTAATGGCTCCCCCCCCGCCCGGGTATGAAGGAACTTTTTTCTTCATGCACTTCCAAAATGTATAATTATCCCAGTAGCTCGATGCAACCTTGTTGATTATAAATAGATCATCACCTCGCCTCCTCATCACCATCAATATGTCTTTCATGCTCCATTAAATCATGCCCACTTACTTCATTTTCTAATAAACTTCTGCAGAAGTTAATCCTCAAGTATATCTAGAAAGACTCCATATTTTGTCTCCTGGGCTTCCCACCTGACTCTCCTCCGCCGAGAGTAACTTTGTGGCATCATCCTGCCCAACCTAGGGACCCCTGAGGAATGCTGTGTGTAACCCCGAAGCATGCATCGAAGGTCTGGATTGTGTGGTAATGGTGCAGGCAAATAGAAGCCCTAAGTCTGCGGGGGCAGATGGTGGTGTAGGAAAGGGAAGGTCTTACTGAATTGGGTTAAAAAGGCTTTGGTATCTTGGTTATTTCCAAGATATCCAAGATCATTAAGCTAATATAGGACAAAGAGAAGATTTGATTTTCGCGGCTGACAGGAAGGTTGGGGAGTGTTGGGGGACGGAGACTTCATGTAGGGAGTTTAATCAGAGTCTGGGGTGCTCCATAGGAAAATATTTGTTAGATTTTATTTCCTGGGGTAAAAGACTTATAAATTTCAAATATATTCTGTGATGATCTACAAACTTGTTTCCTACAGGTTTGTAATTGAACTGTATGTCCTCAGCGAAACAAAAACTAAAACAAGCCTATCTAGACACATAGATCTCTGGAAATGTAAGTGCCCTGACATGGCTGTGGCTGTAGTCTTGTCCCCTGGCTGAGGAGGAGGGGCAGTCACTAGAACAGGTGACCCACACGCTGCATCAACTGCCTGGCAGGTGCATACCTGGGCACTGGCATTCCTGGGGACTCACACAGCTGGCTTGTATCTAAATCAACTGAGACTTCAAACTCCATTCTTGTGCCACCTTTTTTGAAAACTGTTCTTGTGTCCTCAGCTGAAACAGAGCTTCCCTCTTATAATTTCAGTTTCTCTTTATCTGAATGCCTGGCCTTACGGCTCTGATCCCTTCCTCCCTCTTCATCTGGACTGTACCTTCCTTGGAGGACAGAGTCCAGGCATAGTCCTTTCTGTGATCACTGTAGTGTATATAACAGACCTGACGTCTCCTTGATGGACAGGCCACCTGCAGGGGGACAGGGGGCCTTCAAAAATCTATCCCATGTCCTCCAGCCAGTGTATTGATCAGGGTGAAAATAAGAGAAAATTTCTTCCTGTGAGTTGGCTCCCCTTGCATTTCTAGGGTCTGGGGCTGGGAGTGTGTGGCTTCAGCTAGGCTTCCAATGAGGCCAGAAAGGGTTGGGTCTACTGCTCTGCTGGTCTTTTATAATGGACCTCATGGGGCCACTTCTGCATCCTGGCCTCATGACAGTGTGACCTTTGGGGGTGACCAAGGAAGACATCGCTGGTGACCAAAATTCAAACTCTCTAAGGTTCTTGTTGGATGATACCCAACCCTTCCTAGTGTGTCTTAATAGTTTTTAAAAAAAGCTTTTTATGGTCATAAAATTATTTGATTATGATAGAAAACTTGGGAAGACAAAAGCGTTATGAAATCAATGTCTTCTGTTGTTCAACAAAAGATTATATTTTATTATTTTCTATCACATTGCCATTTATTACTATAAAGTAAAAAGTTATTCTGAAAACATGATTGGATTTTAATATGTATACAGTGTTAAAATACATTTGTCTTTTTCATGAACCAAGACAACATGTTATGAACAAATACTTTTTAGAGGTATAAAATGAAAAATAAGTTTTCTGTTCACCTTCCCAATCCTAATCCCTGAAACCTCTCTCTACTCTTTGTAAATTCTTTTCTGTTCTTCCAGGTGATGGGGATGCATGTAGGAGCATTTGTATGTGGAATACTTAGTTTACTTACTTCTTTTTTCTTTTGCAGTGCCAGGGCCTGGCAGATGCTAGGCAAATGCTCCACCACTGAGCCACAGCCCAGCCTTTCCATGTTGCTTTTTAAACCTGGAAACATGCAGTGAACATTTCCCCCTGTTGCTACTATTTTAAAAATGTTTTTGATGGCAGTATCACTATCCATCATGAGGGTGGACAGTCTGCCCTGTTGTTGGACACTGAGGTTTTTTTTTCCAGTTGGTCATTAAAAGTACTGCTTACACACATTTTTGTTTGCCTTTACTTGCTTTATCAAGATGCATTTCCAGCTATGGTCAAATTAGAATCATTTTTTTGTGTGTGTATAGGATAGGGCCATTTCTCTTGCCCCTAAATTCTGTTTGCTGTTTTGAAACTTTAAAAAGTTAAGTAGAAAGGCCTGTTCTTGCTAAAATACTCAGTATGGAAGTATATGAAGTGGAAAGTAGACATCCTTTCTCAGCCTCCATCTCTTCTCAGAAATAACCTAGCTCAGGGACAAATCAAGAATCACACAGACCTGAATTCAAATTCCCAGGCTGTATCCGATGGGCTTTGTGATGCCGGATTAGTTACAAGGACCGTCTCACTGAGCCTCAGTTTCCTCATCTGTAAAGTCAGTGTGTCAACCATCACCTTGTAGGATGCTATTAGGATCAAATGTATGTGCAGGGACTTCTCCCATGGCTGCACTGTGACAGATTAACTGCTTGCAGTGCCTGTATGTCAGTCTTCAGACTCAGGCTAAAATCCTCGTAGACAGTTCCCTCATTCTGATAAATGCTGGCCTTTCTCTGCAAGATGGCTTTAAAGTCCGAGCAGACAGCATCACACAGCGCTGTGGGCTCCCATGTGGGAGACCAAGTTCTGGCAGCCTGAAGAGTCTTGGTAGTCCATGAGTTTTAGCTTGCATGCTAGTCTGACTGTCCTGTCCTTTGAGTATCAAGATCTTGTCACTTTTTTATGAGGACAGACACATCCTGGATGAGAGATGTGTCCCAAGACACATCTTGAGAACATACTCCTGAGAACAGTGACACTACGGAGAAGGGACACAGGCCAGAGAAGTCCCAGCTTGTAGGGACATTCATCAAGTGACCCTTTGGAATATTAGCCTCCTCAAAATTTTCTGCTTGACACCATAAACCCTGCTATTTATATTACATGAAACTCTGAAAACATCTTTAGTAACACTAAGCGCTGGGATGTTTTAACAGCCTCTCTAATTATAACCTTTTAAACATTTTTGGTGCAGCCACAGTGTCCTGATTAAAATGACATGGCGAGCAGTGCTGTTTATACCTAATGACAGCAGTGCCCCTAGTGCCACTAAAGTGGACCTTCTAAGGAATAAATGAATAAGCAATCACGGGGTGGTGGGGTATCAGTGAGCCACAACATCCAAAACATCTCAGGGAAGCATCTTTGGTGCAACCTTCAAGGGCCAGCATGCTTTGGGATCCCTGGGGAGCCAGAGGAAGGTATATTCTGGTGTCACTGGCTTCTTGTCATTTCATCATGATCAACAGCTACCATAAGTTTACTGAGATGAGGGATATGTTCTACAAGAGCTCAGCAACACGCAAAACATCATTCTGTGTATTTGCAAAAAGTGATCTGAGCCTCATGTGTGGGAGAAACAGGGCCATGCCAGCAGTGGCCCGTGATTGATGCTGTGGAGGGGTTTGGTCACTGTATTCATTAGGGTCTTCCGAAATGGGTGTTAATTTGGTCTCAGAATGTTTATTGAGAATAACTATGACCCCTTCTTTGCATGGTTGGGGGTGCAGGATCTAAGTTCCAAGCTTGAAGGGAGCATCCTTCCTGAAACCACTCACCAGGCAGCCTGCCCTTGCTGCGTGTGTGTTAGAGCCTGAGGTGGTGGAGGGCTGGTCTGCCTGGCAGGTGGGCCTCTTCTATTCCTTGGAAAGCTTCTACACAGAGGAATCTTCCTAGTTTGTGGCTATCCCACTTCATTGTGATGCGCGGTGTCCTTAGCCAGGGTCTTCTGGCACCAGGGGTTCTAAGAGGACAAAGAAACAGAAATTTAATCCCCTGGAGGCAGGTGACCCCCTGGCTCCAGCCAGCTTCCTCCCAATGCCAGCCTTACCTGCCAAGTGTCTTCCTATCTTTCGCACCTGTCCCTGTTCATTTCTCTGGTGTCCTGTTTATGCCCTAGTCCATGCCGCCTCGTGACTGAAAAGATCTACACCTAGAATCCCTGTAATGTACATCTGGATTTCCTCTGTGTGTCCTCAGAGACCCTGACTTGGGCGTCAGCATGATATTTTGGGATTTGACGAAGGTGCAGAGACAGAGTGACCCCATAGCCCGTTTGTGGCTGACCTCCCTTAGCCTTGAGTGCTGTCCATGGTGACATCTGTGGGCAGTAAGCATGTTCCTAGTGTGATTGAGTTTCTTGTTATCACATATCAGCGTTCCTGAAGCTGAACTGCTGGCTGCTAACTATGCCAGCTTGCACCTGAGCTGAGGCTGGCTTTTGAGTCTTTTTCTTGGTCATTCTATCTCCAATCAGAATCCTATCAGGAAATCCTATCAGGATTTTAGCATGGCTAAAATCACAAGACCTCTATTCAAGAGTCATGAAAATATTTGACAGTAGAGTTAGTTAGAAACTTTTCTTAAAGGCTCATACTGAAACTGGTCATTCACTGGTGTATTTCTTTTTCTCTTTCTTTCTTTCTTTTTTTTTTTTTTGTATCAACCTTGTGCTTACCAGACAAGCACTTGATCCACTGAGCTAAATCCCCTCACTGGTATTTTTCTATCTACAGATCAACTATAGGTTCCTTTGAACCATAGCATAAGAAATATATATATATGATTTTTCACATTATACTTGCCTTGGATTTGTGTGTATGTGTGTGTGTGTGTGTGTGTGTGTGTGTGTGTGTGTGTGTGAGAGAGAGAGAGAGAGAGAGAGAGAGAGAGAGAGAGAGGCTGTAGATTATTTCTTTCTGCAATCCCAGCTGGGCTCAGCATGGGGCCTGCTATATCAGCTCCCCACATACCAACTTAGAGCTGCCAGATATTATTGAAGTTTGCTTTCTTAAAAGCTGAGATCCTGTCCATATTTATTTTCTCATGGCTTCCCTGAGCTTTTTCTGAGCCTAAACAAAGTTTGCTTTCTACCCTTAAATACCATAAGGGACTCCATGCTATTGGGATTCCAGAATTCTGGCCGGCTCTGAGATAGGCCTTGGGCAGCTCACCTGTGCTCAGCCAACCTCTGTTAGGTTGCTATGGAGACCACAATTTGCAGCCTGCTATTGGCCTGGTTAGTTCTGTATGTCTTACCTCTTAAGTCCTAGTGCTGGTGACATTGTTGTTCATTGCTCAAGTGTGGAAAATCCTTGCCGTCCAGCAAGGCTTGTGAAGGTCTTGACCATGGGTGGGAGTCAGAAACTCTTGGAGCATGTCTTTTGCTTGCCCTGAGAGGCTGCCTAGCCGTTCCCAGGGGTGAATGGGACAGGGAGGCCTTAAGCTGTTGTCATGAATGCTGAGTAGCTCCGGGGGTGACCTCCATGGCACGACAGTCTCCATCTCTCCAGAGGAGCTAAGTGAGACATTGTCTGTGGCAGTTTGGCTTTTTGTGGTGGCAGACCAGTGATGGGGTCATGAGTGTAAACACCATGTGGCATATTAAGGTGGCTGTAAATCATCTGACAGGTGTGGCTTCATTATTAATTCTAATCAAAGTCATTCGTTGCTATTTAAGGCTCTAGCTGGCCACCTACACCGTGTTCATCTGCTGCCTGCTGCTTTTGTGGAGGAGAGAAAAGGTCTCTCTCTCTTTTCCTCCTCCCTCCCCTGCTGCTTCTCCTTAGTGGTCCTGCCAATGGGTGAGCATCCCTCTACCCTCTGGTCCTGGGCTGTCATCATGGCATCATGTGGCCGAGCAAACCCATTAGCTTGAAAAGCAAACACATGCCAGGAAGGAGGGTAGTCCCTATGTTGTGGCCGCCTATGTGCAAGGCAGGACCTCTGAGCCAGACTGAGCAGAAGGAAGGTGACAGAGGGTAAACAGCAGGTGTCAGACTCTTCGGGAAGTGCAGTCAGTCACACCAGACAGCTTCAGGAGCCCAGGGACCAAGGTTGAATGTGACAATGCCTGTAGCCACCAGGTTAGTCCTTCAGAGTGACAGGGGAGAAGAGAGAGTAGAGAAACCAGCCCTTTAGTGAGTATGTGCTGATAAAAGGCTCTGACAACACACCTTTGTGATTGCTAGCTGTTGACACACACTCTCAGTTAGTCCTCCTAAACCACCAAAGGAGGTCAGGCCATTGTCGTGCCCACTGGACAGAGAAGCAAGCTGAGGTACTGAACAATTGAGCATCTTCCAATCAGTAAAACAGCAAAGATACAGGATGCTAAACCAGACTCCTCTGGCTCCAAAGTTGGGTCCTCTTTGGGAGTGGATTGGTATAGGGAGAAAGAGCTGACTCAAATGGGGGGGGGGTACAAAAATTCTGTTCTGGTTGATGAGGAGCCCAGAGGGGCAGGGACTTTGCCCAATGATGAAGGATGACAGGGGTCCAGGAGATGAGGGGTTGGGGGGGGTCTCCAGGTGCTAGGCTTCTTCCTGCAAGCTAGGGGCCTGGTAGAACCACTTCTTGGGGCAACTGCTGTAGCCTAGGAGTGGGGTGGGGCTGGAGTAAGGGCTGAACAGGAGATAGGAAAAGCTTTGGAGACCTTTCTGGGTCTGGGACCCATGAGCAAGGGACACCTGAAGCAAATACTTGTTTTTGTTGTGTCCATGTGGTACTGAGGATCAAACCCAGGGCCTTTGCACTGTGCTACATCTCCAGCCTTTTAAAAAAATTTTTCTATTTTTGAGAAAAGATCTTGCCAAGTTACTAAGTTGCTCAGGCTGAGCTCAAACTTGTAGTCCTGCCTCAGCCCGCTGGACTACTGGGATTGCGGGATTTCACTAAGTCACTAAATTGCTTAGGCTGGGCTCTAATTCGTAATTGCCCTGCTTCTGCCAGGATTATTGACATGTGCACCATGCCTGGCTGCAAGTGGACCTTGCGAGTCTCCTGTTTGGTCTCTAAGAACTGTAAGCAGCCCCAGCACATCACCCCTTGTGTACAGCCAAGGAGAACATACCCAGCAGACCTGCATGATTCCCAAACTGCCCCCAGCCTGTCACAGTTAAAGTTGGAAGGAAATGTCATGATGGAGAGAGTGAAGCCCCCACCTTCCAGTGCTGTCAACAGGGACCCTGGCTTTGTTGGCGATACTGAAAACAGCCCAGCCTATTGTCTGCTGCTTCTATTTATAGCCATCAAATAATTAAGCAGATCAGGAGTCCGGGGATCTGCTTGGCTGGTGGGCCATATGGCGAGGCTGTGGGGGTCGCTGCGTGGCTAATTGGGGGAAGGGGAGAGCTGGAGAGCCTCTCACGGATGTTCATGCTTCATTTCTTCCCAGTGTGGTTTTGGTCAACAGAAAGATTAAAAATAGCATTTAAAAAAATTCTCTCTACTAGATGTGACCACAGGGGCTTCTGCATCAGATTGGCTTGCTTCTCAAGCAAGTGAATTGCAACCTCCAACAGTTCTAGGAACATGACAGCTCAGGATTTCCTGTGTCTGTATCCCTGGTCAGTCTTTCAGGTGCATTATGACCTTAACCTCTTGCTTTCTTTTGTCAAGATTCTCCCCCAGCCTGTCACCACCAAGCATTTTGGTTGTAATTCTCTTGTACTGTCCCTCTGATACCTCCCTGGCCCCCTTTTCCTAACAGGATAATGTTCAGACTCCTTAGCCTGGCATCACAGTTTGGCCTCATCCTACTGAGGGGGTCACCCTTCAGACTTTAGACCCTGGTCGGGGCGGTCCCTCTGCTGTCATCTCCTCTTCCAGTCCTGCTCATCTTGCAAAAGCCAGGTCATGGTCCTCCTCCCTTCCTTCCTCCAGACTTGTTTTGCACATTTTTTTTTAACCTCTTTACTTTTTTTTTTGTATCTTTAGAGCAATTCTGTCTGAGCCCTGTCATTTGCACTTAATCGTGTTTTCCTGGGCTGGACCCAAGTGTTATCAATATTTTTCATTTTTGTCCTGCTGCCTCACCTGGACTGAGTCTTCTGGAAGGGACAGGACAGGGCCACAGGCTTTGCTAGTGGACAGTGCTGCATGGGTGCTGCCAGCACAAACTCCAGACCCTGTTGCCTATGTTGCACCTGTGTTCTGCTACTTACCAACTGTGTGACCTGAGGAAAGTTTTGACCCTCTCTGTGCTTCAGTTTCCTCTCCTGTGCAATGTGGATAAAGATGACACTCACCTCCAGGGTTCAACGTGAGCAGTAAAGGAATCAGTAAGTGTGAATGGCTTCTCCGGTCTGCTGAGCTGGTTTGCAGTCTCTGTCTGTCTGTGGTGTGGGCCATGGTCACTGTGGTTTTGGGCTGCCTCTTTTCTTCCCACCTTCTTGCCTGTTCCCTCTGACAGTAGCATCCAGCAGTAGCCAGTGATGACAGCCTAAATCAGAGGGCAGACTGCTTCTAGGCAGTTTCTTCAAGCCTGACCCTGAGAATATACCCAGTGTTTGGTATTATCTTCAGGGTCCAATTCTTACATTAAAAAAATTAGATGCAAGCAAAACAAAAATTATGAAAGTTCTCATGGAGGTGTAGATTTCTTGCTCTTCTGACCAGCAGGGGGCCAGAACTTATTGAGCCTGGTGACATCTGCTTCCAATGGCCTGGGCGTATGATCTCCAGGCCATCCTCATCCCTGACAGCCCATTCAGCTCTGTGTCCCCAACCTGATACTTGAGAGCAGCTGAGATTTTCATCACTGATGGGACACAGCCTGTTCCTCTCAGGAAGAGGACGCTGGCTGGCCAGTGAGAGGATGGGCCTGAGGTTGTCTGTGTTGTCCACGAGCATCCTGCACCAGGCCACACTCCCGCCTCTGTGTGCAGTGGCCTCCTCCATGGACACCCAGAAGCCTCAATTCTGGCTCTCAGGAGACCCTGGGAGATGCATAAACTTTTAACATCCAGACTGTGTAACAATACCGGTGGATTTCTTGCAGTAAAAAGTCAATCAGACGCATGCATCACAAACCAAGTTCCCCTTGGTGGGTTGTTCTGAGTTTTCTATCCATGAATGTTCTTAATTTATTTTTCTGCTCTAAAATTCTACCTGTTGTAAAACTTCTATAATAAGAACGTTAAAAGACATTTAAAAAACAATCCTAATCCCACCACCATAGCACAGCAGCTGTCCATATCTTTGATTTTTAAAAACTGCCTTGTGTCACAGAAAGGACTATCCTTTTAAATCCTGTGCCACTGGCAATATATTTTAAACAAACTCCCATCCTCTTCCCATCCCTCACTTTCTTGCCCTTTCAGACTCTTCCATCTCTTCCCACCTGCTATCCACTGGGTAATACGCTTCTATCCTATATCCTAAGTTTATCTCTCAAAGGTGGATGCAAATCCGGGTGCTGTGGCACATGCCCCCAATCCCAGCGCTCTGAGAGATAGGAGGATTGAAAGTTTGAGCCCAATCTGGGCCATTTAGTGACTTAGTGAGACCATGTGTTAAGAAAGAAAGAAAGGTCATGGAATACAGCTCAGTGCGAAGGCTCAGTACTGCTGTTAAGGGGGTAGACAGTGGGGCAGTCACCCAGTCTTGCTCAGTACTACCCAGGCCATCCTGCGGAATGGTATTCTTGTCCTCACTGTCTGGTGAGTGGGTAAGTCCCAGATCTGGGGAGGGAAAGGAGGAGGTCAGGCATTGGGAGTAAGCTGGAATTCTGAGTTCCTGAAGCTTTTCCACGCGCTCTAGGGGAACATTTTTCTTGTGTGTGTGTGTGATTTTGGATGGAGTTGTGTGTTCCTGTGTGTATGCACATGCACATGCATGTACATAGCAATGACTGGAATGCTGGAATTTTAGGCACTTGAATCCCCCAGTTTCCCATACTAGCTTGCTTCATTCAGCTAATTTTCTTTATAGGTCTCTGACTTACAGTAATTTTTCAGCTTTATAAAGCCAGTTTCCCTATTATGGCATCCCTCTTTTGTATTTTCTAACTCACATAGCATACAATAATTTGATACATGCACTCAATGTGTAGTGATCACATGGGGGTAATTAGCATTTCTATCTCCTTCAGTCTGAATCAGTTCCTTGCATTGAGACTCTTCTAACTCCTTTCTTGTAGTACTTCGTAACATATGTGATAAATTATTGTGAACTGTGACCACCTCAATGTACAGTGTCACTTGCTTATTACAACATCCTTACTATTTATGTATGTTCGTCTTGGTAAACACGTTGACTGCACTGCATGTTGGTGGGGCAAAGTTTAGTACACGATGATAAACACAGATGGCATTTCATTTATGGCGGCCGTACCACATGAATAGCTGGAAACAGCCTTTGCTTTGACTTTTGTAGTGGCTGTGTAACCTTGGGCAAGTTACTTTACTTCTCTATACTGTCTCGTTTCCTTAACTCCACCAGAAGGTCTGATTAAATGAAACGCTGCAAGTAATGCACTTAGCACAGAGCTGACCCCCAGCGAAGCAGAGCAGAGATTCCAGTCTCCTCCCTCCCCTTCCATTCCCCTAAGTTTCCTTTAGAGCTGGAGAACCTGCCAGGTAGTTCATAATCTGTTAATAAACACTGAGTCAGTCCAGGGAAGCGAGACTATAAGGGATTGCTTGTGAGAGTGGAGAATCTGCTTGTAATGCAAATAGTCAACTCCAATTTAAATTTTGCTGTTTGGCAAGCCTCCAGTTTCACCGGTTATTCCTCAGCTTGGCTGTACCTGGGATTCAGGGGAAATCTTTCCAAGTTGCGTGTCGATTTGAGAGGCAGGGTCTTGAATGGGTCCTCTGAAGGCAGTTTTGCTACCCTGTTAGACGGGACTTGACCCACTTTTCCCAGCAAAAATGAGAGCCACCTGGGGTCTCCTCTATCATTCAGACCTGGATGATGTTATGGTTTGTGTCTAGATGTCCCCCCAAAGTCTCATGTAGTTGTAGGCTTTTCCCCCCCCAGAGGTGGCTGAATCTAGATTGTGGGATTGGTTTGTAGTGCAATGCTGGGATTAAGGGTGCTGGGATCAAGGGTGGGTGATTGCTGGAGCATCCACTGGTTGGACTGGCACTGCCCTCATCCTGGCAGACTGGATACACTATAAGGGACAGAAAAAGCCTTGTTCTTTTCCTCTCTTGTTGCTTTTGCATCTTTCATCACGAACTATTGCCTTCTGTCACACCGCCCTGCTCTGGAGCCAGTCAATTATGGACTGAAACCTGGACAAACTGAGCTAAATAAACCTTCCTCCCTTTAACGCCCAGTGTAAGGCATTTTGCCTCAGCAACGAGAAAAGTAACTAAGACACAAGGTCACCACTGGATTATTGTTTCCATTTTCTGAAGATCTGCCACACAAGGGTTTTTGAAGCTCTCTTCTTTTTAAGATTCTGGGTCTAAGTTTCCATCAAAGATGAAGAATTGGGAGCTTGGTCACTGGGCTGTCTCTCTGGGCTTTCCTATCTGGTACAATCCGAAGGCCAAGGGTGTCCTGAATCAGGAGCTGTGGCTGCCTGATGCAGTCAGCAGGCCTGTGTTGTGTCTCCAGTTTCTCACTGCATGCACCCCATTGACTTTGACCGGAAGGAATCAGCTGGTATTATTACACGTCTGGATGTCAAAGTTTTGTTTAGGGTTTCTGTTTTCTCCAGGTGCAAACCCCATGCCCAGGGTGTGCCTGCTGCCTACTAGCTTGTGTGGATACGACCTTGGCCTCTGAGCACAAGGCCAGTTCTTCTCCACATTTCTTCCAGGCCCTCAGAGTGTCTCAGGGAGGAAGTCCCTCTTCCTCTGCCGTTTTGAATGCCTCTCCCTCTCCTGCTCCTCTTTGAACAGAGGCCCAGCCTACCTCAGGGAGTGGCACTGAGTCAGAAGTTCACCATCATTCTGTTTTGTGTTGTGATGTCTTGTTTTTTCTTTTTAACAAGTGATTACCAGTTTCCATCTATGTCGATATTAAAAAATTTACTGCATTGTATTTATCTATTAAAAATGTGAGACCATCACAAGGAAAAGGGTTGCAGATAAGACTGCGGGGGCATGTAGTGGGGCAGAAATCGTGATGGAGCCCATGTGACCTACCGCTAAAAAGCGCAGACCCAGTCCTACTGATGAGTCCCAAACCCAGGGACCCTGTTTCCGTTTCTGAGCCACCAGTGCTGAACAGCAAAGGGGATGACTTCTGCCTGCTGGAAAGTTCCTTCAAAGCAGCCTTGGTACCTTTTTATTTTCTTCTTCTTTTTTAAAAGTTGTCTTTTAATGCCCAGCACAGGATCCTCAAGCAATCTTTTTTAAAATTTTATTTTAAAGAGGGAAAAACAAAACAAAAATACAAGAAAAACAGGAAACAAAAGAGACAAATAGACAACAATAACAAAAATCCCCCACACAATAAAAGAAATCTTATCCCTTCATTTATTTATTCACATATAGTGGTGAGGATTGATCTCACACACCAGGCAAGCGCTGTGCCACTGAGCCACACTGCCAGACCTTATATTCATTTAGCATATTATTTACCACTTGCACCGGGCCAGGCGTCAGTAGGCTGTGGTTGAATGTTCAGTGTTTTCCTACCGAAGAATTTGTCCCAGGTTCTTGGTGACTGCAGACACACAGCACAGAGAGCCAGTCCTGCTTAGGAGAGAGCTGAGCTGGTGTGGTTGGCCTTGGGGTATGCATAGGGACAGGTGTGTTGGGAGACAGCTGTCTCTCCTGCACGTGACGTCTGTCTGTGCTGGTGCCACCAACACCACCCCCCTCTGTCCGGAATTAGGAGTGTCCTTGCTGTAGGCGACTGTCCTTCTGTCCTGTAGCAATGGCAAGGACACCTGTCCTGGAGCAAGCCCCCTTCCTGCAGCCCGGTTCTTCCTCGCGGGGAGAGGCTTTCTGTGTGGCTGGTAGGTGTCATGGCTGCAGAAACAGGAGGAAGCTCAAAGGCAGGTGGTGATGGTGTGTGCAAAAGTCCTGTGTGTGGGCCCAGGAGGATGATAGGGAGCTGTAGAATGTTAGTGAGACTGGTGGGGAGTGAAGGTTCACTGAGCTTCCTGCAGCACGGTAGAGTGCTGCCTCGGATCACTTTCCTCTCTGGCACAAAGTAATACCTGCAATTTAAAGGAGGAGAGATTTCCTTTGAGTCACAGTTCAGAGGTTTCAGCCCACGTTATCAGGCTCAAGCACAAAAACTGCCTGGCAGGAAGGCCTGGTGGAGGAATACTGCTCACATTCTGGTGCCAGGAAGCAGAAAGAGAAGGGAGGGACAGAGAGGGAGATCCATCCTTCCAGGTCAGACCCTAGTGACCGGCCTGGTCTCCAAGCAGGCCTCACCTCCTCACAGCAAGCCAGTGGTCAAGCCCTTAGGATCTAATCATGCTCCAGAGACCCTGCCTGTGAGCACAGGAGGCTCATGGGGGACATTCTTGATATAAAGCACAGCAACAGCATTCTGTGGTTAGAGGTGGTGCTGATGCATCATGGTTAGGCTTGTAGCCTGGGACCCAGCCAGGGGACCCTGGTCACACTGTGCTGCCCTCCAGTGGATGCCACTGTTTGGACCAGTGATATCCAAATTGTATGTCAAAAACCAAAATGCTTTGTTTTTGAAAAGCTAAAGCAGACATCATGACTGTTGCTGGATTTCCAAGCCCATGCCTCTGGCCTTCACAGTTTGGAAACGCAAAACGCTGCTTCTTCTTGTTTGTGGGAAGATTGGATGACCTTTACTCATCCTGACGGGAAGTTCACACTTCCCAATCTCTGCTCCACCCAGACCTTCCCCTCTGGACTCTCCTTCCTGCTCTACCCTGCCCCTTGCTCTCTAAAAGTCTCTGTCACGCAGTACAGGATAGGACATTCTGTTTTGCCTTTTATTTGGTAATTTTAAGAAGTCAAACATTGCATATTTTTAAGAATGTTGGACCAGCTTGAAATTCACTGCATTCACCATATGGGGGACAAATGCAGGGTGGGAGGTGGGGATCTCCGAGTGGTCTGCTTTCTGTCCTGGCTCTGCCATGGCCTCTTAGCATCAGGGTGCAAATGTCTCCTTTACCTGGGGACTGAGCAGAGGGATCGGGCTCACACATTTGAGGGAGCCTCCTCAGTGCTGCATGCTGACCTGCTTTGTGATGTGCGGGTATCTCTGAAGCTCATGTTGGGACCTCTCCTGGTTCTCCTGTTATGTGAGTCTCACAGGACACAGGATGGCTGCACTCATCCTATGGGAGGGAAATGGGGGGAGCAGCAGGTTGGAAACTTGCTGTGGAGAAAGTCTTTTTGAGGCTGTCTTATAGACAAGAGCAACAGTGAGCGAGGGCTTTCTAGTCACAAATGCAAGACCAGGGGCAATAAAAAGGGACCGACTGGAAATAAAATGTTTGTATGAGTTATATACAAAACCATCAGTGAGTGTCAGAGAGGTGAGGCCCTTTGGCATCTAGCTATCCATCTAGCTATCTAGCTAATCTTTCTCACTTATTTATGTGCAGTACTAGAAATTGAACCCAGAATCTTCACACAGAGCCACATTCTTAGACTATTTTTTTTTATTTTTTATTTTCAGCAGGGTCTTTCTTGTAAGTTGCTAAATTGTGCCGGCTGGCCTCAAGCTTGTAGTCTTCCTGCCTCAGACTTAAGAACTCTGGGATTACAGGTGTGCACCACCATGCCTGGCTCTGGTCTCTCCCTAACACAGTAATCTGAAGGTGCTGGGGGTGGGGAGCTAAGGAGAAGATGTTCTTCTTTTGTTTGTTTGTTTGTTTTGTAGCCCAAATTTACCTCAAGCTCATTGCTGCCTCAGCCTCCAAAGTGTTCACTACACCTGATTGATGTGAAAATTCCAGGGTATAAGGTTGGCCTCTGATTTTCCTTTCCCAGCCCAGAACCCCAGACACCCAGCTCTGTGCCATTGCTGTCCTAGTGTCCCTGACTCCAGGGCAACCTGCAAGTCCCTGCAGTTGCTGCTGAGTTTGAGCTGTGGCTGTCAGATACCCTCACCCTGCATCTGTCTGTGGCTGAGCTCCTGCATCTGCTTAGTGACCTGCTGGTCCCCTGTGTATTCTTTGGACTTGCTGGAGCCAAGGAAAGCCAGGCCAGGGGCCTTGACCCACCCGGTGGCTCAGATGCTTCACTATTCCTGTGTTCTGCACACTTTTGTTTGGAAAATCGCCAAGGGCTGGGAGCAAACCCCAGGGATTCTATTCCACTCCTCAGGGCCAAAAGGGGATCGTTTTGCTCCCAGAACCCTTGAGGAATGGTTGTATTTTTGTCACCCTGCAAAATTGAAGAACCTCACACTGTCCAGTTTTCTTGGCCTATTATTTCTTTTGATTTTGCAATCTGCGAATGGGAGCCAATCTACGGGAACACAGTGCTTGATTTGGCAACAGAGACTATGGGGAGAGTGAAGGGTAAGTCTCCTGACCTAGCTGGATGGAAACTGGTAACTGGATGTTCTGTCTTCAGGGGAGTTCAGGGTCCAGCCGATCTGAGCTTGCAATGGACTCCTGTCTTTTGGAACCAGTACAAGTTCAGACAGAGGTGGACAATGGATGTGTCAGAGGAGAGATGCTGACCTCTTAAAATGCACCAGTCTCCACAGCCTGGAAAGGCCAAGGTAGAATATGACCTATGAAAATGAGGAAGAGGATAGAGAAGCAAAGGGGGGCTTATTTGTGTTATTGATGGTCTGTGAATTATAATCAAAGTGTTAGGCTTTGACCTTTGTTGACTGACAGTTTATTCCTCCTGCTATACCTAATTGAAGCCTGTCCTGTGCCAGCCACAACACAAAGGTGTATTGTGTTGGGAAAGAGATGACCTGGGCCTGCGACTCCTGAGACGTGTGCTTAGATTGGCAGGTGTGGTGTACCTGGGTGGTGTTGAGTAGTTGGCGTTTCCTGGTTAGTGCCATCATGAGGCCCTTCTTACCTGTGTCTATACACCTGATCACTCTGTGTGCCTGGGACTATGCAAGGAACTTCTTCCCCAGGTGTGGTTCCCAGGTGGATGGCCTGGGTGGTAGGGGTAACTGTGCACCTTCTGTCTTGTGGGTGACATCCAGATTCACTGTGTACTAAGAGGAGGTGACCTGGAATTGGGACTGCAAGCTTCTAGATCTGGCTGTGCCACACATCTGTTAAAGGGACTTAGCTTGCTTATTGCTTCAGTTCATGCGGTCAGTGAGGAAGTTGGGTGTGTACACACATGCTGTCATTTACACGTGCTTATAAAAGATGTGAAAAATACAGCGAGTGCTTAAATGAAAAACAAATCTATCACAGTAAAAGACACATTGCCACTAATCCTCCTCTCTTTGAACACACTTATCCCATTGTTCTTGCCATTTTGTGAGGTCGTCTTGTAAGTCCTCTTTCATCAATGTTTATAGTGGCACTGGTGTGGATGCCTTGATGTCGTGACTTAACTCAAAATATTTATCTTTGGTGGTTATTTTGACTTTGGGGAAGAGCCAGAAGTTTCCAAGCCAGATCCAGTGAGCAAGGTGAAGGAGAACATGGGGATTGTTTTCACCAGCCTGCCTTTTCTTTGGATGATACTCAGCAGCACGGCTCTCTGTGTTTTTGATCACACCTTGTAAAGACACGAAGGAGGACTTCCAGAGCTGTTTCAAGAAGTGGTGAGAATGATAAATATGTTCAAGCCAAGGGGAAGTGTTTTGAGGGGGATTAATGGGCAGTGTGTTGTTTATACAACTTAAAACATTTAAACATTCACCCTATGTTTTGACCACCTTGTATATATTTGATATGCATCATGTGTATATGTCTAAATATGACATATACAAGGTGTCTTGACATATACACACATACACGTGCACACATACACAAACACATGTATCATAATGTATGATTACTATCTCTACAAGACAAATAATAGGAATAAAGGCATTTTTTGGGGGGAAAGTTTGCAAAATTCTAGGTTAATCAAGGTTGTGAAACAGTTTTCTTCTTATTGCAGAATTTTTCAGGGGCTTAATATGCTAATGCAGGGAAATCACCAAAAAGAGGTATAGAATGAAGGAATTCCCATTCTGAGTTCACCATGGATTACTTGTGTTCTTTAACTAGTGTTTCCAGTAATCTCCTTTGGGAATTGTGAGGCTGTGTCAGTGATTTTCAACTGGTGATGATTTTGCCTTCTCAGGGACAGGTGACAATGTCTGGAGATACTTTTCAGCTGTCTCCACTGACAGCTGGAGGTAGTAGGTGGCTACTAGCATGTCATAGACTTGCCCAAATCATTATAGTGCCCTGGTGGAGAAACCTCAGCCCAGGCAGTTGGAAGAATTTGCCTCTCCGGCTATAGTGACGAGAGTTAGGTGGCTGCCAACACTGGCCATCTTGGTGCCCTGGTGCATCTGAGTCCTCTCTGGTCCCTGAGCTGCGCTGTGCTCTGGAAGAGGGGAGAGATGAGGCTGCCCCCTGCCCTTTCTTGTATGCCTGTGTGCATTGTGGCATAAGAGCTCCACACCCACCATCCACAGGTTGGGAAGCATGGGCGCGCAGATCTGGGGGCCCGACTGAAAAGACCATGAAGTCTCAATTCCTTCCATATTTGCTCTGGTGCTTGAGAAACTTGGATCTCAAAGCCCACTGCCTGCCAAGAGCGCTTCCCGCAGACAGAGCTGAGATTCCAAGAAAACTGTCTGGCTCCCTAGATTCATCATCTTCACGAGGCTTTGAAATCACAGCTGGTCTTCAGGACTACTCAAGGTATTCCAGCCTTTGTGCCTCATCTCGACCCCTCCCTGCCCAAACACATTTTTTCTCCAGCCTCCAGAACAGGATAGGTAATGGAAACTCCATCAGGGCTGAACCTTAAGGGACCTGAAAGGAGCCAGGAAGGTGACATTGGAAGTGAAGTTTGGTTGTGACCGATCAGCTTCTCACGGAAATGATTCTGCTTACAGACAACGGCAGGAAGTCAGCCTGTGCTCCCTCGAGGCTCACCCTTAGCTTCCTCCTCCAGGCTCAAGTGCTGCCATCCCTCAGGCTTCCCTGTGAGTGCCCAAAGTGGAAGTTCACTCCCTGCCCACCCCTATCCTGCCAGCCCTGTGTTTGTGTTCATCAGGGGGTTTAGAAGAGGCTCTGTGTTTAGAAGGGCCATTCATCCAGTCTGTGGAAGACAGTGTAGGCAGTGATTGGTCACCCCAGCTCTGTACCTGCCAGTAACTTAGGGGCGCTTTGGGGAAGCCTCATTGGCAACCACCATCTGTCTTCCCATCTGTAGAAAAGGAGCTTTATCATGGATCCAGAGCTATTGCGTGAACTCGAATGAGTGAAATTCATGTAACAGACATTTTTAGCTACAGGGCTTGGAGAGGGTTGTAGAAAACATCGTTGTTCAAAAGGATGTTCCGTGATGGATGCCCAGAGCACACATCCTTAACAGGTTCATACATTTATGGGTGATACCCATGCGCCAGGGAGGGCTGCCTTTCTTCTGAAGGCTGCAGAATCTG
Organism: Cavia porcellus; assembly: GCF_034190915.1. Lineage (NCBI taxonomy): Eukaryota > Metazoa > Chordata > Mammalia > Rodentia > Caviidae > Cavia > Cavia porcellus. The sequence goes on along the minus strand of NW_026947511.1, from coordinate 34,671,400 downwards.
TAACCATGGAGATAAAGAGAGCGAAGAAGGAAGACTGTTGTAAGATTTGAAGCTGGTGAGGCATAAGAGGGGCTGGCAAGGTCTCCTACCAGCTCTAACCAGCACTGACTCAGTACCATGCTCGGGTACCCAGCCCAGGACTGTGTGTCTCAGCTCACCCTCAAGCTGTTCTCTGTGCTAGATGCTACCAGTCCCCCTTCTCACTGAGACTGCTGAGGCTCAACGGAGGCTTCAGCCTGTGCTAAGACACTGAGTTAGTAATGAGCAAGGGGCATTTGAACTCAGTGCCGTCGGATGCTAAAACCAAGCTCTTTGCTCTGTGTCCCCTGTAAGTGCTCCCTGATGAGTCCCAGCCAGTACTGACCTCTGCTGCCTTGGGGCTCAGCCAGGCTTGGGGTTCTGAGGCAGGATCTGAGTGGTCACTCAGGCCAGCACAGTGTCATGGCGCCACACAAGGCCTTTGAGAATTGTTGTCTTTGGGAAGGACTGCAGGGCATAGCCCTCAGAATCAAATGTGCTGTATGTTAGAGCTGACATTTCCTAAGAAAAATTTTCTAAGCTCTGGCTTCCGCCCCATAAGTGTATTATGAAATCAGTTTAGCAGATTAAATCCCATATTAAAAACAAATAAAAGATGCCCAGGTACATCTTTGTAACAGGGTTAGGTATTGGTTTAGGAAGCCCGGGTTGAAATTACTTCATAGTAGATGTATATGGGTTATGATGTAAAACATTCCTTTTTGTTTGTTGTTATTTGATACATAATAATTGTACATGTTTGTGAAGTACAGTGTGATACACATTCAATTCATATATATATATATATATATGTATATTGTATAATAATCCAATCAAGGTAATTAGAATATTCATCACCTCATACATTTATCATCTTTGTGGTAAGAACATTAAAAATCTCTTCTAGCTACGCTGAAATATTCAGTGCAGTGTTAACAACAGCCCCTGTATGCAACAGAACACAGACATTATTCCTCCTGTCTAGCTGCAACTTTGTACCCATTTAACCATCTCAGGGCTCTGGCAGCCATTCCTCTATGCTACTTCTGTGAGATCAGATTCTTCGTCTTTAAGGATGCGGGAGATGGGAGATCGTGTGGGATTTGTCTCGTCATGCTTGGCTTATTTTACTTACTGTCTTCCCTCTTTTTCCATCCATGTTGTCACAGATGCCAGCATTTCCTTCTTCTCCTTCTTTTTAAATGGCCAAATAGTATTTGACTGTATAGAGACCACATTTTCTTGACCCCTTCATCCTTTGACAGACAGATCTCCTATTCTGGCCATAGTCAAGGTGATATGTGTTTCTTCTTTGGGTCAAGGTCATGGACCTGAAAGCACTGCCACAGGGGAAGCTGGGCTTGCAGATTTTGCTCAGCAGGTCTCAGCTGGGATCCGCCTTGGAGAAAGGAGCAGGCTCAGTGGTTCCTGGGGGTCTCTGTACGTATGCTCTGAACTGATTTCCATAGGAAATTCCTCCCAGGCTGTTGAGCAGAGACCAGCTTTCCTCAACAAGACCAGAGGCTATCACTGCCAACATCTACCAGAATAACGGGTTCCACAACGTGAACATCAGAGCCTGGGAGTGGATCCCGGTCCAGTCGTGGACAGCTCTGCAACATGGGGCAGTTCGCGTGGACTCCTGGTGTCTCAGTGTCCTCATCTGTAAACTGGGCATAACAGTAGTATACACTGCATACTTCAGGTTGCCCTGAAGATTAGTGAGTGGCTGTGCATGGAGTGCTTAGAACAATGCCTGATGGGTGGCCACCAGGCACCTGTGTGTGTTATATAAAAACTTAAGTCATAAAAGCCTTATCTGAGTGCCCAAAAGAAAGCTTTTCCTAGGCAAGACTTGAGGCAAGTGTTGGAAGATTACTCCATTAGATAGTCTTATCATTATCATGAATAAGTCCTCTTTTTCTGGGTCATAAGTATGTTTTGCACACTGTGTTGTGTCTCTCAAGTACGTCCCATGATCCAGTGAAGTGGGACTCCTTTTACCCATTTTACAGATGGGGAAATAGGTGTTTGAAGAGAGGCCAGACTGGGCCAAGGTTGGCTGGCTCTGAGGTCTGTGCTGTTGAACCATCAACTCAGTCTGTCTTTGATCTGGTGCATTGCTTCCTTCAGAGATGTGGCTGGTTTTCCCTTTCTTGGTTCTGGGTGAGGAAGGGCACTGTTCTCCCTACCAGGCAGAGGGACCTGCAAAGTGCTCCAAAGTCTCCCTGAAGGTAACTCAGATGTCATGGAGACCTGGTTTCCTGATGGCCCTAGACTATGTTACCTGCAGGTCAGCAGCCTGCACTTCACTATTCTCTGAGACTCACATCCAAGGCTTTGTCTGGACAGAAGACCTTGAGATGAACACAGGATTGACATGCAGAGGTACACAACCTGGGAGTCAGAGGCTCCTCCCTGAGCAAGATGCAGGGCTCCATAGAGACCCATGCATCTTTAAATGCCCTCCTGCCTTTGGTGGAAGGACCTCAAAACATGCCAGAATTGTTAGGACTCTGAGTCATTCAGTCCCACACCCAGGAACAAGGCTCTCAGCTCTGCTTTTGGCAGGAAAAATCCAGCTACCTGGGCCACTGCTCACACTGTTGTGCCCAGGGATTCCCCCCCAGGACCCATGATGCCAGGTGGGGTTGCACTAATCAGCAGTTGACCGATGGAATAAATGAGGACACTGAGAAGTCCAGGCCTTGGCTTAGCATGGTCGGACTTCACCTGCGCCCACCTATGACCCTGTCTCTCCCAGAGCTATGGAAAAGGTGAGGGAGGAGGCCGGGCTGCGGCCCTTTGGAAGTCTGGTCTAGTGAGAGGAACATTGGTGCTCAGGAGCCTCAATCTGGGTGCTGTACAAACCCAGAGGGGCTTTTTAGGGGAACCAAGGAGGTTGGCGAAGGCTTCCTACTGAAGAGAAAGCTCAGGTGAGGTATTTGGGATGTGGAATGACTTAGAGTGGTAGGTCTGGGGGTGTTCCAATGTAGCTTTCAGCTGATCAATTACTGTCTGGGAAACTCTAACCTCCATTATTCATTCATTCATTCATTCATTCATTCATTCATTCATTCATCCGATACCTATTATGTTCCCTCTCTGGCCGAGGCCCAAAGCCAGGCCCTGTGTAGACAGTCATGATCACAGCAGCCTTCCTGCCTCAGCTCAGTAAATCCCCAGATAGCTGTGGAATTTGACAAAGAAAGCACACGGTTTTCTGTGAGCAAGAACAGAGGCCCTGATTTAGACGGAGCCTTGCTGTGTGTGGCTGTCAGAACTGCCCCATCCTTCAAGGCTTGTGGAAATCCCACCTCCTTCATTAAACTGCCCTGATGCTCAAGGACCATCTCATGTCATTCCGCAGGTCCCCTGCCACCCCTTGCCTTCTTCTCTGCTGTCATTCTACCTTTATCTAGTCCTCGGTGTCTGTCTCATACACTTCAATAGATCTGTAACTCCTGAAAGAGAGAGTGTATTTTCTTGTCTGAGTACCTGCTGTAAAGACTCCATGTCTGGGAGATGAGAACTGTCATTGAATGAACAACATAGATCTTCCTTCTGAGCCCCCCACATTCTTTCTCTACAGAGGTCATCAGATCCCAGAGGCTGGGCTCATCTTGGCCACTTACTGATTGTGTGACTGAAGGCAGGTGCCTGACTTCTCCGAGCCTCTGAGTCCTCAGGTACAGGAGGAGACATCAGAAATCCTAGAAAGGATGGAGTGGGTCAGTGCATATGTCTTATTTAGATTCATACTTGGCACATAGTGTTCTGTAAGTCTGTAGGAATGTGCCAGGCTCATCCAGTGTCTCTGGAAATCCTCACCAACCCACTACAAAGCATTTATAATTATTCCTCTCTTGCAGCTCCAAAATCTGATGTTTCAAAGGATTTACTAACCTGCTCCGGTTTGCATAACAAATTAGATTTTAATACAGAACAAACAAACAAAACGAGTCCATCTGCAAGCGCAGGACTGTCTCTTTTAGGACAGCATAGCATTGCCCTGGCTACCTGGATTCTCCGCTTCCTGGGTAGAGGCTGAGAGGTTGGTGTCCGGCGCCCCCTCTCTTAGCCAAAGACCATCATGCTGTTTGTGAATCAGCTGGACATTTGAAGTTAGTTGCTGGCCTTGGAAGGCATGGGGGAAGAAATCCCCAGATGCAAGAAGCATCTGTATTTCCTCCATTCATCTCGGAGTATCAGACCCCTCTCTTTTCCAAGGGCCTTAGGGGTGGTGATGACGCCCTGCAGGTCTCATGATCTGTGACAGCAGAGACAAAACCACCAGTAAAACCTCTGGAGTTTGGCAGATTCCAAGTGGTTAGCGTGGGTAGGAGATCCAGGCATCTAGTTGATTCTGCTTTTTCATTTTCTGGTCTCAGATCTTAAGGCTACCAAGTCTCCACCCACTGAGATCCTCTCTCTCTCTCTCTCCTCCCTTTCTACCCCCCTGGAGTTCCCTTCCTCTCCATCAACTGTGACAAGCTGTGTCTGTATTCTCTTTTTGGCTCATTGCTAAGGTATCAGGCACATAACTCTGTTTGCCTGAGCCCTTTTTGAGAATAAAAATTATATCCCTTATTTTTTCCTAAAGGAGAGGGTGTAATTTATGACTAAAACCAGGGTGCTCAGGCTGTGAAAATATCCGCTGTTCAGCGGTGTCTGTGTCGATTAGAGAAGGCATTTATAGCTCAGATCCAGTAGAGGAGAGCCAATTCTTTGTCACTGGAAACCCCTTGTGAGTGTCTCCCAGCACGAAATGGGACCTGTGGGGCCCAGGATGGGGGAAAGCCAAATCTCTTTAATTTATTCATCAACTTTTCCTTGTTTTAGACTGAAAATAGTCACATGCTTTTTTTTTTCTTTTTTGCCAAAACTAACATCAGGGCACGCATCCTGTAAAACATGACATTATTTAGATAATCTAATTTCCAAAGAGAGACCCCAACTCAGATACCCACTAGCTAGCCTGGTGACAAAAGGTTTCAATGGCAGAAACCTATTGCTTCCTGGAGGCTTCCATGGACTCTCACCCAGGGTAAGGCTGCGGCTAACACTTTCTGATTTTAGGTTAGAATATTTCCTAGAGCTGCTACAATGCAGTGCTTTGAAGTGAATGGCTTAAAACAATAGAAATGTATTGTATCACAGTCCTGGAGGCCAGAGCCCTGAAGCCAATGTGTTTGTGGGGCCAGATTCTCTGGGAAACGTGTTGGGGCGTCTCCTTCTGTGCTTCTTCTGGAGGACAGGAATCCCAGGCATTCCTCAGCTCACAGCTGCATCACTCCAGTCCATGTCCCTGTTGTCACATGACCTCCTGTGCCTGTGTCTGCACCTGGCATCCTTCCTCAATGGGTGTCTCTTTCCTGCTCATGTAAGGACCCCATGTATTGGCCTAAGGACTCTGTCTATTGCACTGCAGCTTCCTCTGAAACTTACCTCACCTGCAGAAACCCTGAGGCTACAGTAATCAGCACTGAGGCTCAGGGCTGATGCACATCTTTTTGATGAGCCCACTGGCACCATCACAGTGCAAGAACCATGGTTTTGGGTGAAGGGGTGGGTGAGTTGGGGTTCCCCTAGAAATCAGACCACTGGAGAGAAGAGGGAACCCCAAGAAGAAGAAGACTTAAACGTTGAGAACCCTTTGCTTCCAAATTGGTATTTCCAAAAAGGGTTCCCAGCTGGGGTCTTGAAAGAATGTAAATTGTTAAGCTCCAAAAAGACCTATGGAATCAGAAATTCCGGGGTGAGGACCAGTGGTTTCCATTTTTCTAAGTCTTCCATGTGATCCTGGGATACCCTGGAGTTTGAGAACTTTCCTCTGAATTCTTGCCTTTGGTCCTGGCTGTAGCACCTCTACTGCAGGGCCCTTGCAGGTAGGTGCTTTGGGTTAAAGCAGGAAGTTCTTTGGTCAGGTAAGTTTGGACAGTGCTGTTTCAGTCTAAGTCACACAAGTTCCTTGAAGCTTTTGTATGCTTCATTTGTTGCCTGTTGACTCTTGTGGCATTTCTAAATTGCAGAGACAGGGAACCATTCTTTTTGTGTTCGTGGCCCATTGGAGTGAGCTCTGCATGATATATGTTGGGAAGCACTGTGCCAGCCTACATATCAAGGCATTCGATAAGTTTGTAGGAATCACCTTGTAGGAATCAGACGTGGCTCTGAATAGAGTGCCAAGATAGAGATTCTGTCTCCGTGAAATTAGGAGTCTATTTAGGAGATAGCAGACTATTAGGCCAACAGCCAAGTCCTGTCTGCCCTCTGATTTTGTATAGTCCACGAGCTGAGAATGGCTTTTTATGTATTAAGAGAATTGAGAGAATAATTATGAAATGAGTTGAACATAGAAAGTGAAGTTTATATGAGATGAGATTCAAATTTCAGTCTCCATAAACACAATTTTATTTAAGCTCCACTGTACTATTTTTTTTTAATCCTAGGGATTGAATCCAGCACCTTCACACTGAGCTGTATCCCCAGACTTTTTTATGTTTTACTTTGAGACAGGATCTTGCTGAGTGACTTATGTAACCCCTGCTGACCTTGAACTTGCTATTCTCCTGTCTCAGACTCCCAAAACTGTTGGGGTTACAGGCGTGCACCACCATGCCTGGCTTTTTTTGTTTCTATGTTGCCAATGGCCACTTTTGCCCCATAGCAACAGAATTGAGTAGTTGTAAGAGAGAACTTACAATGCACTAATATAAAATACAATGTTTCCTTGGACAGAAACAATTTGCTGACGCTGGTCTGGTGAGAGGCCCTGCTATGATAAAGACCTTAAATATCCTCCAAACGCCCATGTTTTGAACTCTTGGTTCCAGCCTGTGGTACTATTGGGAATGGTGGAGTGTTTAGGAGTTGGGACTTAGTGGAGGAAAATGTGATTTTCCTTGAAGGGAGTATTGGGGCCCTGCCCTGATCCTATCTCTCTGCTTTCTGGTTTTCATGATATAAACATGTGCTGACACAGCCAAAAGCAACATGAATTAAAACTTTTGAAACCATCAGCCAGAATAAACCTTTTCTCTTTTTAAAGATTTTGTCAGTTATTTTGTCACAGTATCAGAAAGCTGACTAACACAGGCATGGACCACATATTCGCAAGTGTCCTGAGTGCTATAAAGGAGGACTACAGGGAATATATGATCAGAAGGTTTTATTGAACGATGATGGTGATTGTGGGGATGAAGTTGGTTGGAGGTGAGTGGGAAAAGGCTCTCTAGAAAAAGATGAGCAGAAAGTGTGGAGCAAGGGCAGAGCAGGTGTAAATAATCCTGTAGCTAAGTGGTCAGTCACGTCGAGAGGATGGGATGAATTTGAGATGGGAGGATGCTGGGATTGCCGACCCTTTCTCTTGCTGGGCCCTACACGCTCCTTGATGACCTAAGACTGTGTTTCCTGCTCACTGAATCTGTGTTCTTGGCCTTGATTTGTTAGTGAACACTGGCTTCTTATTGTGCACCCACTACCTGTGCATTAGGCTCCTGTCTAGAGTGTGTGAAGTATAAGCATTGCTGAGCCCTGGGGCCTCACCTCAAGGTTCTTAGTTGGGGAAGATGATGCAGGACTCAGATATAAGCATGGCTCATAAGGGAGTGACATGTTTGAGCAGACAGAGAGGCAGCATGGAGCAGACACAGTGGGAGGCATCACTTCTAATTCAGAGATCTGGAGAGGCTTTGTGGTGGAGGCAGCCTTTAAATGGTGTCCTAAAGGAGAGGGCAGTAGTTAGCCCAGAGTGAGCTGAATGACGGGCTTGTGACAGGAAGAGGTGGGTGCAGGGGAGGGCTGGAGGATGTGGGCCTGGTGAGAGGTGATCCTGTGACACACTCCCTGGTTTGGGAATATGACCCAAACAGCTGATTCCTTCTCATTGTAACCTTAATCCAAAGCTGGGTTGAGGTCCTGAGTAATCCCAGGAATGGATTCAAGGTGACAGAAGGCTTGCTGCTTCCCAGATGCATGTGCAGGGCCCAGCCTGCCTCTTCTCTCCATCTCCACAGGAGGGGGCAAACAATGAATCACATCCTCCATTCATGACCTTGTCTATAGGCACAGCCTTTAGTGTGAGGCACAAGTCCCACGAGTCGTCTGGAGGTTCTTTCCTATTGATTCTATGACTATTCCTAATCACCTTTGATCTTTCCAGTTTCCCTTCTGGCTGGTGTCCTGGTCCCTAACTGTGCCCTGGGACCAATGCCTTTCACTGGTGTTTTCTCATCTGGTCCTGCTATTTGGGGCTGTGACACAGGGTTATTTGCAGTCTGAGGCTTCCATCCTGGCAAGAAGAAATTTAATAAATGCTACCAGTAGTGATGGGTCCCCTAAGAGCACTTTGGCTGAGTAATTTTTAAAAGTCTTTTTTAAAAATAGTGAAATGAATCAGATACACAAAAAAGAATATTTTGAAATTACAAAAACTAATTATGAGAAAATTTATGTAGTTACCAATTTGGTAAAAAAAAAAAAATAGAATATAGTTGGCCTTAAGGGAAAAATACTGTCTATAACTAAACATGTATGAACTATTTTCTTGTCATTATTCCCTGAATAATACAATGTAACAACTATTTATATAGCATTTACATTTAATTAGGTATTGTAAGTTACCTAGAGATGATTTAAAACAATGTATCATATTGTATAAGAATTAGGCCATTTTATACTCTGTAATAAAATACCAGTGGCTGCACACTTTAGAAAACAAAGAGGTTTATTCAACTCATGGTTCTGGAAATTTAAGAGCATGGTGCCAGCATCTGTCAGCTCTGGTGAGCATGTTCTCTGACTGTGTCCAAATGTGATGGAGGGAATTGGGGTGGTCACATGTGACATTTGAAGAGAACATATGCCAAGAGAGCAATCCAGGGAGGGATTTAGGTACTAGATTATTTTATTTTTATTTTTTCCTGGTACTGAGAATTAAACCCAGTGCCTTTTCACAGAGCTGTATCTTTAGCTTTTAAAAATTTTTCTATTTTAAGATTAGGTCCTGCTAAGTTGTTGAGGTGTCCAGGCTGAGCTTGAACTCCCAGTCCTCCTGCCTCAACCTCCCAGAAAACTGGGATTACAATTATGTGCCAACTCACCAGCTCTCTAATCTTTTTACAGCAGCTCACTCTTTTGAGAACTAATGTATTCCACAGGACCAGCATTAATCCTTTCTGACAGTGGTGACCCCCATTACCTAACCACCGTCCACTGATCCCCATCTGTTAAAGGTCCTCCACTTCAGTACTGCCACACTGGGACCACACGTCTGATACATGATCCATTGGAAGTCAAACCATAACAGGGCTTGAGCATTGCCGGGTTTTAGTATCCACAAGAGTGGAGCTCCTGGAGCCAATCCCCCATGGTACCAAGAGAGGGTAGTATTGAAGGTACTCCCAGAAGTTTCCCCCTGAGTTCCTATCCATTGGCTAATGTATTAGTCAGCTTTCTGTTGCTGTGACAAAATACTTGAGATGGTCAGAGGAATGGGCAAAAGTACTTCTTCTAGCTCATGGTTTCAGAGGTCCAGTCCATGGTCATTCCAGCTCATGCCATTCCTGTGGGCCTGAAGTGGGGCAATGATGGTAGAAGGGGAGGGTGTGGTGGTGCAAAGACACTGGCATCATGGCAGCCGGGAAGTGGTGGAGGGGACAGCAAACCAGATGTATCTCCATTGTCACATCTATTTCAGTTGGGCCCTACATCCTGTTTCTATCACATCCCATTAATGTCATCATCAGTAGATTAACCCACTTGACAAAGCTACAGTCTTCATAGTCCAGTTCATTTCCAAAAGCCCACCAGCAACCAGACCATCAACATAGTGAACCTTTGTGGGGAGGCACTTTAGATTCCAACTATAAGAGCTAACGTCTCACTTTTGATGTCTTAAGACTGAGACATCTTAGTGACAACTATCCCTGCCTGGCTGGCTCCTAGTTAGGAAGCTAGCTGTGGAAGGAGAAGGAAAACAGATTGTTGGGATTCAGGTGACAGCCTGCCTTTTCTTCAGCAGCTGCCTACACAGTGGAGCGGCTTCGGGGGCAGGACTGACACTGCTATAGAAACAGGAGCTCCCGGGGTACTGGCACAGGTGATGACCACAGTACCCAGCTGGGCCGCTGGCCTGCAGGGCTGTTTCCTTCTTGAAGCTGTGAAATCATTATAGGAAGAGACTTTTGAGTTTTCAAGCTTCCATTCCAAGCCCACCTGGGAGCCAGAAATCAGGGTGAGTTTATTTCTCTGTGTATGGACAAGGTGTGGGTCTTCAAGAGGGAATGTGGCAGAACTAAGAACTGTTTGGTAATAATTCATGAGTAACCCAGACACTCAGTGACAGGCAGTTTTGCAGACTGCCTTTTCTAACAATTGCTTGGTTCCCTTTTGGTTGCAGTCTGTAGTTTTCGAAGGTGACCAGTCTGAATGGGAATGAGACGAAGGCAAATCCCATGGGATCAGAAGACTGGAGGGTTCTGCTCTGTCTTCTCCCTGTAGCTCTTCAGTGATTTCTCCTGGGTGCACTGCAACCATATTCACATGTTCAGAGAATTGGCGGGGCAGGGAGCGAAGTTCAGGAAGGTGGCTCGTATATGCAAATGCGTGGGCAAGACCTTCAGGCCTCCTGTTGGCTCTCGTGGTAGTATGTCTCTGGCTTCATCAGTGGGCTGAGCCTGCCACTTGTCAAACATGTCCTCTTAACCAAGGTCTGGAGATGGGGAAGAGGGCGTGGGCTCCTCGGGTGTCACGAGCCCACGTTCCCAGACAGTCGGTGTGCTCCGTATGGGTGGAAAACCTCATCCGAGGCCAGGCTGAATCACATCAGTTTCTGAGACATTCTTCAACCATGTTAGGCAAAAGAGTCTCTCGCTGACAAACAGGGGTTAGAAGGAAACCTGATATAATTTTGGAAAAGCCTTCCTGGAGAAAGAACGGTTCTCAGAGCTGCTGAGCCTCTTGCGATGTCTGGGGCTGGAGGGGTCCCAGGCCTTGCCGGAGATTGATGTGCTGTGTGGTGCCAGAGAGAGAGCTGAGGTTTCACAGCGCTGGAGTGCTTGCCATTCCACACTCCCGTCAGGGATGAAGAAGGAAAAAGAAGAATCACCCGAACCTCTCTTCTGGCTGTTACATTACTGTTTTTGCTTTCCGTTAGCAGCTGGTCCAGACTCTCTGGTGTGTGGCTCGCAGTGCTGGAAACCTAGATGCAGGCTGGGGTGTGCGGGAACCCTGGAGCATAGGCATCTGATCTTTCCCACACAGGATGGGTGGCCACAAGAGTCCAGGGAGTGAAACACTTTGGCTTCTGGAGTGTAAGCCTGGCACCACCCTCTGGCTGCGCTGCAGGGTGCTTTGCATGGAGGGGTGGGTCCTAGCTGCCGGTGTGTGTCTGGTGAGCTGGGCATCTTTCTCCCTCCAAAGTCCCTGTGTCTTATTAAGCCTTGGCTCCCCAAATGGGGTCGTGTTACATGGCGGGAAAAGCAACGCAATGACCTAATTATGACAGTGCCAAACCCATCCAAGTTCAGCAAATGGAAGAGGCCGAAAAACGTTCGGTTTGTGAGGTCTATAGGCACCTACTGGATGAGGTCCTAAATCATGATGGAAATTTTCCTGGAACAGGACAACTCCTTTTGTAAACAAGAACATTCATCTTATTTTGACGGATGTGCCTGGTGAGGCCTGCGCCTCTCAGAAGCCCCATGACTTCTTCTGATCTTGCTTCGGAGTTGGGGTCTGTATTTGAAAATGTGGCCCCTGGGAGGCTAGCCTTGGTTAAGATGCAAGTCATTGAAATTGGCCTCATTTAACCAGCTGTTACACCATGGGCACAGCGCTCTCTTTGTCAGTGTCTAGGGAGCAGGGTTGTGACTTAGTAGGTACTTACCTGATAATCACATTGTCCCAGTCCAAACACTTTGGATATAAAAAAAGTTAAATCTTGCCTTCAAGGAGCTTCTAGGCTAATTGGGGCAACAGGAGGTGCACAGATAGAAAGGCAGTTAAGGTAGCCAGCTCCTGCCTGCCCCAATGTTGAGACAGAAGATTTGGGCACCAGAGGTGAGACAGGAAGAGTTTGGGGCTGTGTGGCTAAGGGGACTCAAGGGGCTCCTGGAATGTTACTAGGGATGCTGAGGAAGGATATGTACAACGTGGAGGGCATCCCAGGAGTGGCAATGGCTGCACAAATGTGGGGAGGCCAAGTGGACCAAGTCACATCTGAACTGTGACATGTGTGATAGGCAGAGGTCAGGCCTGAGCTGGTAGCTTTGGAGACCAGCACTCGAGTGCTTTGAGTCCTGTGCTTTAGACAGCGTGAACTTGGTAGGATTTTGAGAGTCCAAAAGATATGAGCAAAGACTGAAAACAGCAGGACAGAGCAACAAAACACAGAATACTCTGGATTATTCTTTCAGTGCACGCTAAGTGTCTATACTGCTAGCGATGATGTTCTAGGTTTGGAGGCTGCAGAGTGAACACACTGAGCAAAAACCCTGCCCTCATGGAGTGTGTGCCCAGGAGGTGATTGCCGGAGGGGAACTGTGGGCATCTGAGATGCAGGCAGCAGGGAGAGCTGTGAGGATGCCAGCAGCAGGCTCAGGCGGTGGTGATGGTCTGTTTGTTTGAGGCACTGGGAAGTGACTTAGATTGTTCATGAGAAGTTCGATTGTTCTTCTTCCCCACATTGCTTCTGTGTGTAATTAGAGGAGGATATTCGCCCACCAGCCATTCATCCTACCTCTGTCCACTGGTGAATTCTCTCTGCCGGTGTTTCACGGATGGTGGCTTGGGTAGTGATGGAAGGTGGAAGATGTTAGGAATTCAAGGCTTTTTGGTGTGGCCCTGAGTTTTGAGAATGATGCGTTCTTTTTTCCCGCCATTGGAACCAGGCTTCATGACTTCTGGGCCCCTGAGGACCATGCCTGGCCCTGCCCAGTATGATAGACACAGCCTGCACACCACATAAGAGACCTGGCCACTGGGTGGGTGGCATTTTGAGGCCTTAATTTTCCAATCTGTGGAATAGGTCTTTGGGCTAGGTGAGTGATTTCTAGACTTTTTCTGGGACTTTCAATTAAACTTTAAAAACCAGACTATCACAGGACTGCCAGCTTTTTCTTTTGACAAGCTAAGGCTTAAAAAGAAACTGTCAAATGCCAGCTCTGCCATCACTGTCATTTCATTCAAAGGGCATGTTAATACCCAACAAAGCAGCGATGACATAATGTCAGAGGGAAGGATACTTCCTCCCAGGGGAGAGCGGTGGCTTTCATAGGCTTACACATATGTCACCATGCTGCTGTCTTCCCATTCAGAGTACATCAGGGAGCAACACTGCCCTGTGACCTGTGTGGGTCCCAGGAGCCCATGGGACATGTCAGCCAACCTGCAGGACCCATTGTAGTAGACTCACAAGCTTGACCTTCCTTGTCCTCAGGTGCTCAGGGCTCCTTTACTTCTCTCCTTTCCTCTCTTGACCCTTCTCTGTCCCTCATGAAGTGAATTCTCTCTGAGGTCAGGGTACATCAGCTGTCATGAGCTGGAACAGTGCAGGACACCAGGAACCTGTCGCCTCACTGACCAGATGAGCAAATCCCTCCACGCTTCCTGGATGCCTGTTGTTCAGTGACATTCAGTTGTTCCTGAACCACATTCATGTCCTCTTTTAATATGATTTGTCCTTTTGCTAACTTAGTCATAAAATTTGACTAGACTGTGGCATGGCAATTTCTATGTTTTTCACGAACACATGGACATGGTATTTCTTATGTTTCACTGATCCATATCCCAGTCTCTCTTGACTAGATTAAATTTCACCTCTACTTTGGTGACATGAACAGTAATCAGATTTTCTACCTATGGAGTCTGACATTCTGGCAGGCAGGGCAGTGCCCAGGGGCTGGGACTAAGCTGACAGATGACAGCAATTCATGGACCCTTCATGGTGATCTTTTCATCATCGTGAGTATGCCTTACAAGTACCAGCTAAGGAAGGCACTGTATTTTTAAGCCTGTGTTGCCAAAGAGGAAATCAAGGCCAAGATGAGGTGGGCAATGTTTCCAGGGCTGCAGAGCTAAGTAGTGGCTAAATAGGAAGTTATGCCCAGGACGGTCACACAATGATGCTCAGCCCTCCCATGCCTCCTGCTGTCTCCCCTTCACCCTAGACCTGCAGAGTATGATTGCAAGTTATCCCTTGACTGGAAATCACATGTAGATTTTGTTTTCTGATGGAATCCTTGTGATGTTTTCTCCCGCGGGCAGTTCTGAGTTACTCCCCTGGGGCAGGGCAGATCACTCTGTGGCACCAGGCAGATGAGCAGGCTGTCCTGGCCCTGGCCTAACAGTGCCCCAGGAGTCATGGCTGAGGATTTTGCTAACCCACTTCCAAATCTGCGCATCTCTGACAGTGAATTCAGGACTGTTACTTTATTGTCCCATTTTATTAAATTGAATGGAGGAGAAAGAGGTCATTATTTTGAAAATGTGGGACCTCTTTCTCCGAGGCCATTTCCCTCATTTTGTTTCCATATATAACTCATTATAACTAAATTTAGCCTGGCTTACTATAGACCTTTGTTATTTAGAACCATTTAGCATATGAGAATTGTTTCCACAGCAGTAACAAACAGCCTTTTGTAAGAAGATCTCTGTGTGTGCAGGAAAAGCAGGTACATTTTGCCTCTCCTAGGCAGCATGGAATAGGAAGAAAAGCGTGACCCCTAGACTTAAAACAGAGTTCAATTTTAACCCTGCCACTTCTGAGATGGGGAAAACAATCCATGGTCCCTAATCCTCATGATATTCCCAGGTTGCAGGCTTATTGTGGGGATTTAATAAGTTGATGCTAAAAAACAAATGGAGAATATGGCTCATGGATAAGGGAAATCATGGACTTCTTGAGGACTCATCATACTCTTGGTCTTCAGAAGACAGGGGTGAAACTCAGAGAGGACTCTCAGAAGAGCAGGAAGGTCTCCATCTTCCCTGAGCATCACCCAGGCCAGGGAAATGGCATTGATGGATGTGCCCAGGGTCTTAGAGACACTGGCATGCACAGTGCAGGGCTCAAGGCCAGGCAGGTTCAGAGCTGGACAGGCCCATGGGGAGTGTTTATACTCTGAGACAAGGAAACCCGAGGTGCAGAGACGCTGAGGACTTGCTAAAGGTCACCTGGCCTTTCTCTGCTGTCAGCTTCCTCTCCCACAAAGACTTCAGCAAGCAGCTGCACACTGAGCCCAAGGTTCTTCCAAGAAAGAAGCTGCTCATCCTACCTGGAAAGCGGCCGCTCAAAGCTTCCTGGACAGCGAAGCTGCTTAGGAGCAGCAGAGACACCTGGTGCACTCCGGTGGCCTTCCAGCATGCAGAGCACTGGGGCATATTCCAGCTTTTGAATCTGGACAGTGCATCTCCGTCCCTGGGGGTGTGGCCCACAGTGAGCAAGCACAGGAGCTGCCGGATGAGCTTACCCCTTAATACCTGCCCATGCCTGGTCTCCGGGGGCGGATGGCAGAGGGCTCAAGGGGCAGCGGGTATGCCAGTAGACTGGCCCAGCCAGGGAGGGGTTGGGTAACAGAACTTCCCAAGGACTCAAGGGCCTCTACCACCTGTCCCACCAGCTCTGGGAAGGACCTGCTCTCTTTTGTCCTTTTCCTCTTGCCTCAGAGTCTCTGGGTGACCACCTCCTCCTTTCTCCTCCATTCACAGAACTCTCACTATGAAAATCCCAGCCGGCGGTACCCACATTATGCTTTATTTGCTTGAGCTGCTTTAGGTAATCTGCCTAATCCCCTAATATACAGGATTATTGGTACCTGGGAGGATGCCCATGGCCGGCCACCCGCCCAGGAAGTGAGAGGGGCGACCGGGACTTTCCTCTCCATCTAGCCAGCAGGGATGGGGGAGGCTGGAAAACCTCTCCCCAGCATTTAGTCCTGGGAGACCCTGAGGCAAGGGCACCAGGAGAGGGGTCTGTAGAGTGGTGCTGGAAGCCCGAAGGGTTTATATGGTGGTGAAATCCAGACATTTCTGGATCTTAGGCTATACTGTGCCTCAGGCTGTCATCAATATCAGGAAATAAAGCTGAAACAGGCCTACAGAGTTTTACCCATGAGCTATAACACCCCCTACCTCACCAAAAGCCTCCACTCAGATGTAGTATAGACTAACCCTTCACGGGGAAACTGTTGGTGCAGGTGCTCGAGTTTCAGGGGACTGGGTTTTGCTTCTGTCATCTCTTCGTGGCCTCTTGTGGCGCTGCACCGAAGGCTGAGCTCCCTGGAACAGAAAACTGTGGGTTTAATTCCCTGCTTCCTCCCGTTTCCCGAATGAGGATCCTGAACAGAGAGATTACAGGATTGGCTGAGGTCACACAGCCTGGTTCTTTGGCCTTTCAGCTTCAAGTCCAGAACTCTTCACCCTGTTCCATCCTCCTGGCAGGAGAGAAAGTTCTTCTGCTTTGTGCCCGGCTGCCAGGGGAAGGCAGTGCAGTTGCAAAGGAGGGCTCTTGGGGGATGGAGTGGGTAACATTCGTGGGTAATAGCTCGTTGGCGAGGATCTGGAAAACCTGAGCATCGAATGGGCCTTCCCTGGCCTTTCTTCTCCCCCAGCCCTCTGGGCTAGGGCATTCTGGGAATACTCAGTGACTTTAGCAGAGGGTCCAGCGCAGGATGGGAGATGCTTCCTGGCCCTTCTCTAGCCTCAGACGGAAGAAGAGAGCTGTTCCCCTGCCAGCCTGGCCTCTCCCTTCTCTGCTCAGTACTCAGCTCCCTCCCAGGTACCTCCAGCTCTGCAGAGCTCAGCCAGAGCTGCCTGTGGAGAGCCCAGCATCCAGGTGCTGAGTGTTGTGGGGATGCAAGGGTGAAGGAGGGAGCGGATCCCCTCCTGTGGTGGCCTCTGCACAGCACACTTTAGCTCCTAGCAGGAGGGCTTCGCAGCCTGTCAGGCAGCCACATTTATTTCTGATTCGATGCTCTGCGCCTTGAAGGATGATTCTGGTTCCAGGCTTCTTCTTAGTGGAGAAAGGAGCCATGTTCCTCTGTCCTTCATTCACCTGCCCTCCCAAGGCACATGGGCCTTGATGAAGGGTCCCCGTGGCACAGAGTGCCCAGAAGTGGGATGAACTGAGTGTTTGTGACGGTGACAGAGCTTTCACAGGAATCGTGCAGCAGCCAGTAATCCTTCCACGCCGCTTTTCCCATCTGCTCCTCATTGTGCTCCTGGGAGGATGGCAGGACAGGTACACATCCCTTTCTGTAACAGCCACTGGGTTTAAACTCTAACCGTGTCTTCCTGGGCCAGCTGCTTAGCCTCCCATCTGTCAGATGGGAGCTCAGCACCTCCCTTGTAGAATTGTTGTGAGAAATGGAAGCCATCATGGTTACTATTTATTAAAAATATTTAGTCTAGATATTGTGCATGCTAACAAGTACGTTTCTTGCAGCTGGACTTCCTCTCTGTTTCCCTCTTTCCTCCTGCCTTCCATCAAGATGAGTCAAGTATTGACTCTGAGATCATAAAGTCTCATTGTTGAACGTATAGCCTTGAACCAAACCAACAAAATTTCTTGTCCTCCTGGAACTTCCTAGATTGAGATCTGAGGGTGGTTTAAGTGCTCTTAAGAAGACAGCCTGGGTATGGAGCGACTGGGGTGGCGTAGGGTGGCATTTCCAATAGGGTGACCTGGCAGGGGCTCTTGGATAAGGTGAGGGTTTAAACAAAGGCCAGAGGGTTGAGGAAGCAGCTGTGAGGATGCCTGGGACTCAGGAAGCAGTTTGCGCTAACGGCCTCCAGATGGGCCTGGAGTGGTCTGGGTGCACCAGGACCTCAGGGTGACTGGAGGGGCAAAAGGGAGCATAGCTCATAGGTTGACAGGAAGGAGTGGGACTGTGGGAGGACTGATTGTCCTCTTAGTGGGAGGAAAAGCAATAGAAAGGTGACATGCATTTACATGAGTGTAGTCTTCCTCCTGGAGGGACACAACTTCCCACATCTGGCTGGGAGTGAGTGTCCCAGAACCCAAATGTCATTAAACCTGGGACAGATAGTGAGCTTCTGGGGCAGCCCTCACCAGGTAGCAGGGGAGAGACTCTAGAATCCCCCTCCAGGCTGGCCCTGCTTACTCCTTACCCATGAGAGAGACACTGAACAGGTGTGGTATCTGGGGTGATGGTGGCACCTTACTCTGAACAGGTGTTCGGGCCACTGTGAGTGGACAGATCAGATGAGAGCAGGTGTGGCAGTGGTTCATCCTTGCAGAGAGAGTGCCCAGCACAGGGTCATTGGGTACCTGGCCCTGTGCGTACCTGGGATAACAAGTCCTGCAAGTCGTAGCTGGGTGGGTGAGGATCTGAGTGCTGAGCCCCACATTCTGTGAGACCTCTAGCTTTGGGGCAAGGGGCTCATCTCCAGAGCACCCTGTTTCCTGCACAGAACCAAAGGACAGTGACACTGCTTACTCCTCTTTTTAAGAAGCAGTTAGTACTTCTAGAAAGTTCTGTGCTGTAAGATTAGGGTTCTTGCAGGAATCCAGTGGGTGGACAGGTAGAACTCACCCCTGTTTAGAGAACAAAGAGCCTTCTAGGAATGAAATAACTGGTCCAGGTCTGCCCCGAAAGGCTGCACCCAGACTTGGGTTACTTTCTCTCTTGATTTGGGCCCATGAATATAGGAATCTCTCCCTACCAGTCCTGGTTGGGGTCACACAGTCCTTGCTGGCATGTCTGCAAAGTTGGAAAGTGAGTTTGTTTTCTGTCACTGTGATGAAATACGTGAGGAAATCAGCATAAAAGGAGCAAGGGTTTCTTTTGGTTCATGGTTTCAGAAGTTTAAGTCCACGGACAGCTGCCTGTGATGTTCCTGGGTTATGGGGAGACAGAACATCACGTGTAATGAAGAAAAGCAGCCCAACTCATGCTAGGCAGGAGAAAGAAAAAGAAGGAGTAGGGGGAAGGGGCTGGAGACAAGACATAGTCTTGTAGGGTGCGCCCCCAATTACCCACTCCCTCCTAACAGGCCCGGCCTCTACCTCCCAACAGTCCATTAAGCTCTGACTCCATGCATGGATTAATCCATTCATGAGGTTGGAGCGCTCATGAGCCAGGCGCCTCCTGAAGGCCTCACCTCTGAACACTGCGGCCCTGGGGACCAGATCCCCACCCTAGAGCTGGGCAGCAACCTTGAGAGGGACTCTGCTCACCCTCTGCTCTACAGTTCCTTACTCGGGTTCACTGTGAGCCAGAGGCCCTCCCAGGGCCCCACCGTGGAAGCCATGCAGCATTACCTGACACTCTGGAAGCCACCTGTCCCACCAGGATGCACATGCTTCCCCCCACTTTGCACACCTGAGTCAATACACCTACGCGAGCCAGCTTGTCAGCACCCACAGGCCTGAGCCCTGGTGGACTCCATGCCTGCAGCCTGAGCTCTCAGACTCCTTGCTATGCTCTGAGACACCTGCTCTTGGTTACACGACCTGTAAAGTGGGGCTAATTCCACTCGGATTATTCTAAGGTTTCAGTAAACACCCAGGCAGTGTTTCATTGTTTTGTTAGTTCTGGTTAATAAAGGTGGTCGTCACTATTTGAGCAGGCTCTGCCTCAGCCACCTTTACCTCCTGTGTGTCCCCCAGCAAGGTCACTTCACCCTTCCAGGGCTGTACCTTTTCCTCTGGTGCATGCGATTATGAAATCTGCCAAAGGGTGCTCTGTCCTGAGGGGTCAGTGGGGGACAGGGGCTGCCTTCTTCCAGGTAGAGGGTCCTGGACTAGCCAGGCAGCTGGCTGTGGGCTCTGTGCGGCTCCTGCTCTGCTCCCCAGCTCCTCCCCAGCCCTGCCTCCTCCACATGGTAATTACGTTCACAACATCTAGTGTAAGCAAATAATAACAAGGGCATTATCTCCTTTTAGTCTGTGTTTTTCCTTGCCTATCATAAAGTAATTAAAATAATGAATGCCTTGTAAAACAATAGGTAAGAGGGCTGGCAAAATAGTATTATCTGCCATATACCTCTTCTGCAGTGAGTTACTGATGCATTAAAACCAGTTGGCTGCAGGGCACTCCTGCCTCCCAACCTTTCCCATGTTCGTTTTTCTCCTCTGTGGACTGCCATGTGGATCCTGAGCCTCTAGGAGCAGGGAGCTTATTGTCCAGGTTCCCTGGTGGCACCTGGGGACCAGTTCAAAAGTGTCCCTGGCAAACATTGCTGAGGACACAGGAGCTGTTGGTTCGGTGGTCTTCTCCTTCCCCTGGTCTTCCCCCATGGTCCACTTCTGAACAAAGCAAGTGTTCTTGGGAGAAAAAAAGAGGCCAAGAGGGTGCTGGGGGTTAAGATCCGTGTCCCATTTGAGGGCTTCCCACTGAGGGTCAGGGGCAGTAGCTGAAGGTGCCCAATGAGGCACCCAGGTCCACAGATGGGCAATGCCTGGGCACTGAGCAGAGCTGCAGATAATGCCTGAGAGGAGGCAATGTTGTCCCCATCTTGTTGGGAACTCTCACAGTGGCAGGAGGGGTAGATTTTCCCTGGGAACCTGCTGGTTTGGTTATCAGGATTCCTCTTGGATCAGGGTCTGTACCTCTCCCTGGAGACTCACCTTTTAAGAGTCTCAGGTGGTTGAGATGCTGAGACCAAGACAAGCTGACTTGGGAGGCTTGGGCAGCAGGTGACACACCCTTCTGCAGGAGGTCCTGCCATGCCTACCGTGTGGCTTCCCCTCTCGGAATGCACTGAATTGTTTTAGCTGTACGGAGCTCAGCACACTCGGGAAGAAAATATTCACATCCTCGCTACAGGTGCAGCTTCTCTTGTCCCCAGCCTCCCCAGGGCAGGGTGGCCAGAGGCAGAGCAACAGGCATCAGGAGCAGCTTCCTCCCTGGCCTGGCCCAGCCCTGAGGCCCGCCCTGAGCCGTGTGTCTGAAGCACCGGCCTCCTATGCCTGTCTGTCCTCACCTGCCCCATCCCTACCCTGCACACCAAGGTTTTCCCTTTCCATTTCTCTATTCACTCCAAGGCATAACAGACCCCAGTGTGGGTTTGCTTTGGAAATGAATTCTCAGATTTTAAACCATGAGCATAATTTTCTGGCATCTTTCCACCCATCCTCACCTGCAGTAAAATCACAGTTGATAGTAGACAGTGAGGCCAGTGAAATTTACATCTAAATAAATAATTATGTTTTCAGCGTAAGTAGGCACCGGGAAATATTTGGAATGTGCTCACACTAGAATAAGTCATTGTTTTTCTGAAAGTCAAATTTAGCTGGGTGTCCTGAATTTCTCCTGGCGCCGTCTGCCCAGGCTCTGTAGCTAATGTCAGGCTAACACTCAGAACCCTTTGGAGTTCCTCTACAGTGTTCATTGAATCAGCTGCATGCGGGGATACTGTTCGCCCCAGCAGTGGCGGAGTCATGCAGGAAATGAAATAAATAAGTGGGTTACTGAGTGTCTTAGAGGTTTGAAGTGCTGCGGAAGAAATAAAGCAAAAAAAAGTGCTGTTGGGAGGGCAGCGTTGCACTTGTAGAGGGCAGCCAGGGAAGACTGTATTAACAAGGTCAGAGACATAAGGGGGTAAGCCAAGAGCCTCTGTGGGTGGGGAAGGGTATTCCAGTCAGAGGGCTCATTGGGTGCACAGATGTGCAATGTAAGGCCCCGTGAGTGTTACCCAATAGAGTCAGCTAAGAAAGGAAATTTATCACCTTTTGGAACTAAAAAGATCTATTGTGGATTTCAGGCACAGTTGAATCCAGGAGTTCAATTGATATCACCAATGCTCTGTCACTTCTTTCCTCTGTGATGGGTTTGTTTTCTGGGAAGAATTAATTTTTTTGCTCTCTGAAGCAAATGTGCCAGGCTTGAATCTTGTGGGGGTAACGTGATCATCCTTGGTCCAATCATTGCCCAAGGATAGACCGGATGGATTAATTGAGCAGTTTTTAATTGTTGGAACCAACATGGGACCATCATTCCCCCCTCCTAACCACTTGGTGACAGTAAACAATTTGCTTTTCCTCCTGAACTCGAAAACTTTTTCTCTAAAATGGGAAGAAAATGTTATCCATCTTTAACAATTAACAAAAATGTCAAAGCTGTAGCCCACCTTCCTGCCTTCCTGTGTATGTTTCAACTTATTTCCGCCTCTGCCGGGGACCTCTTCAGGCTTGGATCCTTGGTGGGTAGGGGTGTTCTTTAAATCCAGTTGATCTTTAGGTCTCAACTCTGGTCTTCTCTGTTGCCAGGAGGCCCAGAAGATCAACAATGGCTCGAGCCAGGCAGACGGCACTCTCAAGCCAGTGGACGAGAAGGAGGAGGCGGTGGCAGCCGAGGTCGGCTGGATGACCTCCGTGAAGGACTGGGCAGGTGTGATGATATCTGCCCAGACGCTGACTGGCAGAGTCCTGGTGAGTCCCCGGCCCCTGAGTGCATGAGCAGGTGTGTGTGTGGCACGCACATGTGTGTGTGTGTGTGCAGAGTGGTTCCCCACGGGGTGTGCGGTTCTGTGTCTTCAGGCTACTGCTGGAGCACGGCTGAGCAGCAAGTGCTGTGCCTGGGGTTTGAGCAGTGCAGGATTCCTTGGCAAATCTATGCTGGTGGTTAGAGACGCTGAGGGCCCAGACTGTGAGCTACAGGGAATGTATTCCTAGCTTTCCCTATCAGCAGGATTGATGCCAACACACAAACACACATACACATACATGCACACGCACACATACAGGACAGAGCTGGACTGTGGTGGAGCAAAGGAGACCAAGGAAACATCTACTAGAACCTGCTAAGGGCCTCTCACCCCTGAGATCCAGGTGTTCTCTGTGCATGTGTTTGATGCTATTCTGGAATGTCACTGCTGTTCTCTGGTGGCCAGGCAGAGGTCCCCTCTTTGGGCAGCATCCTGTCTGCACTGTGTGAGCTGAGTCCTGCCCTGGTGGGTGCTCCTTGTCATAGTGGTGCTGAAGCCATCAGCATCTTCCATGGCTGCAAAGTCCTGGGTCCAAGCCTTGCTCAGGTGCCCTTATTTCTGCTGAGATGTCACCTGGGCCATCTGCGACTGAGGCTCATACTGCCTCTTCTGGATGGATTTTGTTATTTTCTCTGATGTATTTGGACTGAGCTTGGCTTCACTGACTAGCCTCATGAGCCCCTGGTTTGGAACAAGACAATGGATGGGACAGGCTTGGGACTGAGCAGTACCCAGGACATGCTTTTTCAGTGCAAAGACTCATGAACCCTTGGGTACATGGAGTCCTGGTCACACCTGCCAGGATCCATGTCCCTGCCACAAATGGGCAACTCCCACAGCCCCATGGCAGCCCTGCCTGTTGGTTTACTTGAGGCTGCTAGGACTTGGGCCCTTCTTGTGAAGAAAGAGGCATCCAGGTGACTTCTCGCTGTG
Organism: Cavia porcellus; assembly: GCF_034190915.1. NCBI lineage: Eukaryota > Metazoa > Chordata > Mammalia > Rodentia > Caviidae > Cavia > Cavia porcellus. Next base: position 34,647,997 of record NW_026947511.1, on the reverse strand, counting down.
ACTCTAGAAGCTCTTTTGCATGGGCTGCCCTTCCGAGGCCTGCTGCAAGGACCACGCAGGAGTCATCTGGGTCTTCCGATGACCAGGGGCCTCCCAATGGCTGGGTGGTCAGGGATCAAGCAGAGACTCTGGAAAATAGATGTTTTTACCTCAACAATTCTCAGCAGAAACTCAGCCAGGAGCTGACTGTAGAAGGAAGGAGGTGGAGAAAATTTCACATATGAGAGTGAGGAGAATTCTGTGTGGTGTTTGGCGTAAACAGCTCATATTGTCTGCGGATGGAGTAAGGCCCTGCTTGGGGAAGCAAAGATGCAGGTCAGGCTGCCTTCCAGGGGGACGGACCCTGGAACCGAGGGATCCATTAGGAGCTGACTCTTCTGAGGAGTCTGGCTACAAAGTCCTAGTGGATATAAACTGAAAGCAAAATAGAAAGAGGGGAAATGGAAAGTTGGGGTTTTGGAGGAGGAGAGAAAAACTGATGAGGTCACTTCTGCATAAAAGTGGCATAACATTAGGTGTGACTGTGTGACTCAGGGGAGACTGTGTCCAGTGAGGACTTTCCCGTGGCTTGCTGTTGGCTGTGCTGTGTGACAACCATCATCCCTCTTCCCTTCTGATTCTTTGGTAAAGTCTCCATTGTTCTTCCTTGCTTGAGTGTCAGTGGATTCCTGACTGGGGACATAAAGAGGCTGGATTCTGGATTTGGGTATCCAGAATGGAAGTCATGTGTTCTACACACGGTGATCCTAGTGGACACCTAATGGCAGGTGACAGCTTGGTTGCCCAGAAGTGACACTTCAGAGCGTGTGGCTGCCGTAGACAACTTCAGTTATCTTCATCAGCATCAGCCAGGAGATACAGAGCACCAACTCTGGGCCAAGTGTTCTTCACTGTGCTGTAAAAAACAAAAACTGAGCTTGGTGTGATTGATTGTACCACATACGGATGTTCTTGAAAGAGAGCGCAGGCATACAGGTAGGAAGACATCAGAACATCCATTTGTGATAAGGAGGTTGTAGGAGGAGGTGGGTGTCCACTTCTGGGTGCACAGAGCACACACTTGATGATCCGGAGGACACTACAAAATAGAATTTGAGAGCAAAAGTGGGACTGCTTGGTAGGCCAGGAACTGTGTGTACCTAATAAGACAAAAAGCTTGTGAGTTACGGATTGGGAGGTGAGTTAGGATCTTGAAAGTTGAAAGGGAGGCTCCTTCCTAGGTGAGTGAGCAGCGGGAGAAGAGAGGACTACGGGACACTGTAGGAGCGGAGCACCCAGTGACCCAGGGCCACAGACAGGGAGACACTGAGAACAAGAAAGACGAAGAGACAACCTGACAGCTTGTTGGGTGTCAAGGCCAAGCTGAAGAATTTGGGCTGAGTTTTCAGGACAGGGAGATTGGAGGATGAGGTACCATGATCGGCTGTTACGCAGAAGGAGCCGGTGGGTGAACGAAGGCTCGGTGGGGTAGGCAGGAGCTTGGAGGTCCTGAGACAAGTACGTTATGCTCTCAGTGACAATGCAAGAAAGGGTGGCTGCTGGGGCTGTGTAGAGAAAGGCCTGAGTCACTGAGTCACAGAGGTGGGTGGGTGGCTGTGGATACTTTTGTGCAAACAACCACCTTGTCATGACCTCCCCACCTGTCAGTCACATTGTCCCGAGCCTCTAGGGAACCAGGCACATCCCCACACATGGCACCCTTGGTTTGAAGGGCAGTGTCCCTGTCTCTGTGGTTGCTCCACACCTTCTGTACCCTGTTGTGCTCCAGGACTTCACAAAGGAAGCAAGCATGTGTGATCTGGGAACCCCTCTTCTGTAGGGGACAGAACCATAGCACTGTAAGGACCATGAGTTACAAAAAAGTATCAGTTTCAACTGACAGAGTCAACTTGGGGTCCACAGACTCCGTCCTGCCAGCCTAGTGTTTATTTGTGCCACAGTTTCCTAGCTGAAGATGGTGCCTTTTCTTTTCCAAGCTACAGCCTTCCCTTTGGTTGAGACATTACCACCTTGGAGCCAAGTGGGTCCTGAGGCCCCTGCGGCTGACTCTCTTAACCTTTGGGTATGGAATCAGCTATGCAGGGAGGCTTGGGTATGCTGAGGCTCCTCCAGGAAGTCTTGCTGGGGCTGCTGGGGCCCCTTAGATAGGACCGGCCCCTCTGCACAGGGAACAGGGTCTCTGCTTTCTGGGCAGTGGCGTAGTGTCGATGTCCGCTCCCGGCCGGCAGGAAGGACACACGACAAAGTCTGGTAGTGGACAACCTTTTCTTTTTATTTTCCTTCTCCGTACAGCCTGCCCTGGGATCGCTCCCAGCCGAAGCCTCCTCTGGTCCGCTCCCCACGGCTCCTTTTGTGCTTCAGTCTGCCCCAAAGCCTTTACCGGTCCGCTCTCCGCGGCTCCTTTTGGGCTTCTACTTCCGGGCTTCTACCTGGCTTTTTCTTCCGCCCAGGGGTGGCACCGGTATATATACGGGTACAGTGTCCAATCATGTTAAAGTAAGCAAGGCAAGCTGATTGGCTAACATCATCAGTTGCCAGGCAGACTATATTGTTGAGCGGGTTGTTTACGCGGTAAGCAGGAAACTAACATATTCGATGGGAGGGGTAATCTACCTCAGGCTTTGCTCTTTACCACAGGCCGCACGTCCGCCGCGCAAGGCGAGCTATCACAGACGCGGCTCCCAACATCTCCCCCTATTTTATTTTTTATGAATGTGCGCATCGTAGCCCTTCCTGGACTGGGTGCAGAGGCTTATGCCCTATGTGTAGGCCCACCGTAGGTCCTTGGCTTAGACCCTGGTTGGCCATGCCATGGTCTGCCAAGGCCCTGAGGCCCTCGTCCTTTTTTTAGGGCCAGGCACAAACTGGACGGAACCTGGATGCACACAAGCTTGCACTCATTTCCTCTCCGTAAAGAAATCCCCTCGGAGAGAAATTTAGACCTGGGCAGCATCTAACAGTCCAGCGGCTTACGTGCAGGATGGGGTAGGGCCTGGCTTAGGTCGAGTCGTGCTGGGGAGGCACGCTCTTACCCGTCATTGACTCACCTACCCTGCTGTGTATTGTCACCTTATGGAGGAGAATGAGGGATGCCCGCCATATCTAGACTCGGTCGTGGGCCAATTGAGCAAGCCATGCATATGCCTGAGGATCTTCTTGTCCATTTCGGGCTACCGCTATTTCTATTCATCTTATTGGTTGGTCTGTGATGGATCTCTAGTAGGGCAGGTCTGATCTTCAGTCGAGGGCTTTGTTGCCCGTGTCAGTCTCTCCGGTATCCACAGTGGTTCTCGTCCCGGTTCCTGTGGGAAAACACAAACCGCGCCTCGGTTCCAGCTGACCACTGGATCCGGGCCCATCCATTGTCCTGTCAGGACATCTTTCCACTTCACCCACCCTTTATGGTTGGGGGAAGGGTTGCAGTGCTCCACAGCTGGGGAGCGATTATCATTATTTAAATTTAAAAAATTGTGTGTGAATAGTGCCATGGATAATCGTGCCTTTGGGGCCAGGCCTTGGCCTACTCCCCCTTTTTGTTTTTGTAAAATTTCTTTGAGGCTTCTATGAGCCCTCTCAATGATTCCTTGACCTTGGGGATTGTATGGGATACCATGTTTTAATTGAACCTCCATCATTTTGCAGAACTCATTGAAGGCTTTGCCTATATAGGCTGGTCTATTATCAGTTTTTAATATTTTTGGTTTGCCCCATGCGGCCCAAGCTGCCAGGCAATGATTGATCACATTAGACACTTTTTCACCTGTTTCTGCTGTTGCGAATATGACGTGAGAACAGGTGTCTGTGGAAACATGAACATATTTAAGAGTCTCAAACTCCTGTATATGTGTGATGTCTATCTGCCAAACATCACCAGGGATCAAACCTCGAGGGTTTACTCCCATCGGTATGGCAGGTTTGTATGTGGCACAGGAGTCACATAGTCGCACGATATCTCGTGCATCTGCTCTAGAAACATGGAAATGGTTTGCTAGTGTCCTGGCATTAACATGAAATTTATCATGGAAGGCACGGGCTCGCTCGATTGGTGTTAGTAAGGTAAAAATCCATAACGGGCGAGTGGCAGTGTCAGCAGCCGCATTCCCCTGTGCCATGGGCCCTGGCAGGGATGTATGTGCTCTTATGTGGGTGGTGAAGACCTTATGGTGTCTGTTCTGAAGCAATGTCTGGATAGACAGGAACAGTCCAGCCACTGTGGAAGTGGATCTAATTAAACTGGCAGTCTCAAGCACTTGCATAGCATTGACCACATATCTAGAATCGGAGACAATGTTAATGGCTTCTGAGAACCGTTCAAGAATCATTTTAACGATCTGCAGTTCTACCACCTGAGGCTGATCTGGTTTAAATTGTATGGTAACCGGGGGCTTGCCTAGGATCACATAGGCACCTATCCCCGTCTTGGAGCCATCTGTGTATATTGTAGTTGCTGGGACTAATGGCTCAGAGGCAGTAACCTTTGGAAAAATTATAGGGTGCTGAGTGACAAATGACAAGATAGGGTCTTTAGGGTATTGATTGTTTATATCCCCATGGAAAACACATCTCAGAATGGCCCAGGTATCTATGCAGGCAGCCAGGGTCTTGATCTGGCTGGCGGTATAGGGTACTCGGATGGCTTGTGGTCCTGAGCCAAAATGTTGGACAGCTCTATCATGCGCTTCAAGGGCCAATGAAGCGACTGTCTCCGGGTAATGTTTTATGACTTTTGCAGGTGAGACCTTAGGGTGTATCCACAGTAGTGGTCCTTTTTGCCAAATCACCGCTGTAGGCTGTAGACTAGTCTGTAGCAAACAGACATCAAAGGGTCGCCCTGGTTTAATTCTGTGTAAGGTAGCCCCACCTAAGGCTTTTTTTACTCTCTGTAAGGCAGCTCTTGTCTCAGGAGTGAGCCTCCTGTGGGAGGCTATATCTGGGTCTCCCTTCAGAAGGTCGAACAGGGGTTTGAGATCTGAATTTGGTATATGTAAATATGGCCTAATCCAATTAATGTCTCCCAATAGCTTTTGCATGTCATTTAGGGTCCTAACGCCATCCGTCCTAATGGTGACCTTCTGTATAAGTCTGGAGGCGACACTGAGGTCCACACCTGCTGACCCAGGGGTGGCCCTTGTTGAAGGCTGCCACCCTGAGCTGTCCTGTCTCTGGGGCGGGGGCCCGCCTGTGAAGGGGGCCCCCTCTGGCCGTTTTTTGGCTCTGTAGCATCTCGTCCACAAATACGGTTGCCCTGAGCATCAAAGACCGACCTACACTCCTCAGCTTTGTGTGATCCCTTTTTGCATCGCCCACAAACATATGGTTCTTCATTCCTAGGGCGAGGCCTAGCATCTGCATTGTTTGGGCAATGACGTTTAATGTGTCCTGGCTCCCCGCAGGCAAAACACCCTTTAGCCTTACATTCCCCTTCTAACCCGCGAGGTCCCCTCTGCTGTACAGCCGCGGCCAGGAGAGCAGCCACTCCCGAGTTGGAGAGCGGCCCCCCTATCTCTCTGTATATCCTAATCCAGGCGTTGAGGTCCTTGTTCTTATGAGGAGCTATCGCTGCCTTGCACTCCTTTGTACATTGCTCAAAAATCAGCTGTCTTACCAGCGGTTGAGCCACTCCCGGATCAGGAAATATCTTATCGGCAGCATCTTGCATTCGGGCCACAAAGTCAACAAATGGCTCTGTGGTACCCTGAATTATTTTTGAAAGACACAAGGAGGCAGTTCCGGCACCACTTACCTGTTTCCAGGCGCGGAGCCCTATGGCATTGATTTGTTCATAGACAGCGCCGGGGAACTGGGTCTGGTCATCAGCGTGCCGACCTTCTCCCATAAGCATTTCTTTGTTCCACCCCCGGTTTCCCCGATTGGCGTTTCTCTCAGCCTGCTCTGCAGAGAACTCTGCGTACCAGGCTCGCCAATCCAGGTAACTGCCCGAGGGCAGACACGCCTTTGCCAGCTGAATCCAGTCCGCGGGGGTGAGGGGCCCAGAAGACAGATTCTCCAGCATGGCAATGGTGTAAGGCGCAGTCGGCCCAAAGGTTGTAACTGCATTTTTAAGTTCTCTAATCTGCTTTATCTCAAAAGGCTCCCATGCATTGCGTCCCTGGCCCATAGCTACTTGTACAGGAAATATCCCGTAGGGGCCACTATCTATCCCAGGTGGATGTACCTCATGAGACAAGCGTCCCCCCTGCCAAAGCCGCCTGTAAAAATACCGACCCGCCGGCGGCGGAGCATAAGACAGCGGCCGTGATTGGGCGGAAAATGGGGGCCCGTGCATCACTTCCTGTTCTGGCGAAAGGGGAGGGAGCTCCCAGGCGGCCGCCTCGTGGCGAGGGATCGCCTCCCTCTCGCGCCGGGGAGCGCTCAGGAGCTCTCTACTCCTCCGCAGACCAGGTTGAGCAGAGCGCAATTCGCGGCGCAACACTGGAAAAGAACCCTGTGACTCCTTATCGAGCGACTTGGGCTCCTGACAGCTGGTCTCTTTGGCCTCCTTGCCATTCAACTTTCCCTCGTCCTCGGAGTCAGACGACTCCGAGGCTAGAGCCCCGTCCTCCTCCTTAGCATCCTTGTTCCCCTTGACGGACCCCTCTCGGGAGCTCCCTGACTGGGCCTGCTCAGATACCCTGCGTACTTTTGTAAGCTCTTGAGAGCTTTCTCCACAACCACCCTCGCTCTTAGTGTTGCTACCTAACATGTTTCCCATCTTTTAATATGTTACTCACCGCGTGAGGCCCAAGGAATCCGCCACTTACGCGTGAGCCTGAGGGGAGTCTAAAAGCCCTGTAGGTGCGCGCCACCCAGAGCCCAGGCTTATCCCCAACTCACCTGTCTCGCAGCTCTGTACTGGAGCGTTGTCCACTTCCACGTCTCGGGGGTGATCAGTCCCCGGGCGGGCCTCCAAATGTCGATGTCCGCTCCCGGCCGGCAGGAAGGACACACGACAAAGTCTGGTAGTGGACAACCTTTTCTTTTTATTTTCCTTCTCCGTACAGCCTGCCCTGGGATCGCTCCCAGCCGAAGCCTCCTCTGGTCCGCTCCCCGCGGCTCCTTTTGTGCTTCAGTCTGCCCCAAAGCCTTTACCGGTCCGCTCTCCGCGGCTCCTTTTGGGCTTCTACTTCCGGGCTTCTACCTGGCTTTTTCTTCCGCCCAGGGGTGGCACCGGTATATATACGGGTACAGTGTCCAATCATGTTAAAGTAAGCAAGGCAAGCTGATTGGCTAACATCATCAGTTGCCAGGCAGACTATATTGTTGAGCGGGTTGTTTACGCGGTAAGCAGGAAACTAACATATTCGATGGGAGGGGTAATCTACCTCAGGCTTTGCTCTTTACCACAGGCCGCACGTCCGCCGCGCAAGGCGAGCTATCACAGACGCGGCTCCCAACAGCGTAGGACAGGCCCATCCCTCAGGATGGGGTGGGACCTTTCTCTGCACACAGAACAGATTTCTCACTGAGCTTCAATGCACAGCAGAAAGCTTGCTCTGCCTGTTCAGAACCCAAAGCTGTGTTTGCCTTGAGCTGTCCAAATGTTTATCTCTGCAACAATAGGACCAGAGCAAGACGAGACACTCTGCTGTTCAGAGTTTCCCCTTTCAATTTTTAATTTGTTTTCCTTCATGCATGCTCAGGAGCTTGGCTTCCACATCTGGGCTCCTTTCTCACCTGTCCAGTTGTCACCAGTGAGAGTCTGGATGCCCGGATGTGTGTGGGTAAGGCCCAGGTCAGGAAAGATTTGCCAAGACAGCTCCAGAAAAACTGTACGGTCTCAGGCAGGCACAGCGTTCATCTGATCTGTGTTGACTTTCATGGCACTGGCTCTGGTCTAGGTACAGGGTGTACAGTAGTGAGCAACAGCCATCCAGAGTGTGAATTATTTATATCACAGAACTAAACAGAAGGCTATAGCGCTCTATTTAAAAAATGACAAACGATAATCACCACTCGCCAGGTCTTTTTATAGTCAACACCTGGAGCCTCATCTCCAGAGTGATGGAATTCCTTGACCCAGTGGCTGCAGGTCTCAGATTAGCCTCTTTGCCTTATCTGTCCCCCACACAAGGGCACCAGCAGCAACACTGGGTGGACCAGGCCTTCTCTCGGTGCACACGGCTGAGGGATTCTGTGTCAAAGCCAACACCAGGCTGTCCATGGTCACTGCTTCCTCTATCTCTTTCTAAAAAATTTTTTTTTAATTTTCTGATTGTCAAAGCAGTTGGCCCTGTGTACCTGCACGTGCTGCATTGATGAATCCAGCTGAGCACATACCATGAATGTGGGGAGGGAGGAAATCAAGTCGGTAATGAACATGTACAGACTTCTTATTTTGCTCCCCTTGGTACTGCAACTATTTGCATAGCATTTACATTGTGTCAGTGTTACTAGTAACCTAGCGCTGATATAAAGGACAGGAGAGGATGTGGCACAGTTTATGGGCAAGTGCTGTGCCGTTTGTGCAAAGTTACTCGAGCACCCTTAGATTTTGGGATCCATGAGGAGTCCTTGGACCAGTTCCCTACAAACCTTGATGGTAAAACGGTAAGCACTCCAGAGTTCTAAGACACCCTGGAAGAACTGGTGTTAACTGACAGAGACATAGAGTTGACCCAACCTGAAGGACATTTCAACACAGCAGGATGCTATTGACTTCATCTCACACCATCCACTTCCCAGACACAGTCATGGGACACAGGTCTTTGCACCAATACTGTAGTCCTGAATATCCACGGAACACTGTGAAGTAAGCAAGGGGTCACGCATCTCCTCTGGTGGTTGGTGTGACCAGGTTGTTGGCCCGTGGAAAATGCAGAACATCTCAGTGTTTTACATTCCGCGTGTCCCCATCTCTCCTGGCTTCCTTTCTATGTCACATCTTTCGTTTTCTGTCACCCTGGTTTCCTTACCTTCTATTTGACATTTATGTGCTTATGTGTGCCATGCATTTTGTGAATCAAATTGAAGGTGATGTCCAAACAGAGAGCAAGAAACCCATGAGCGGGTTTTTGTGTAGCTTCATTGTATTTTGTAGAGAATCATAAGCCAAAAATCAGAGTAAATAAATTAATGTAGGGTTGGTAAATGTTTCTGTAACAGATGTTTTAGGCTTTGTGGACCACATGGACCTCTCATGTCTATGCTACTTTGCCATCATAATTTAGATGCAGGCATAAACAGTCATGGTGCATTGTGTTCAAATAAAGTTTTTTTTGTAGATAAAGACGATGGGCCAGATTTGCTTAATAAGCCACCATTGGCTGATTCTTGGGTTAGATCATCTCTTATTTTATATAGAAATTGAAAGATAGGTGCCAAGAGAGCCAAAGATCATATAGTACAAGAGTGATAATACCAGAGAACCTGCTTAGAAAGAGAAAAGTTAGATATGCAGACACACCCAGAGAGAAATACACACACCATCTCCATGAGCACCCCGCTCCTGCATATTCTTGTTCATTTCCATGTGTTTTCACGGCCACTATCCAGCATTCCAGTGTGAGCAGTGTCCACACTGCTTGGATCTTTCCACAGCCTCTTGACAAATTCAGTCTTGTACTTCTCTTACAAGTCTGTTGCCACCAATGAAGTTACTGGCTCCTTGAGCAAAGACAGAACCTTTAGCATCATTCTTTTCAGTTATTTCCCCCATTTTTCTTGGCCACTACATTTGCATATTGCTCCAGGAAACATACACATCTAATTCCACAAACCGAAAATATTTGCTGCATGCTCTAATGTCTGGAGGATGATTTATCAATGTAGGGGGAAAGAGAACAGCAGGCTCTCCCTGTCTCTCTCTAAATGTGTCACACGTGTGGCATTTCACATTAATATTACGTACACAGCCTGGGCCATTTTATCCTTATCTCTGAGGGCCCAAAAGGAAATATGCATCAAATATGCCTTTCCAACAGGAATAATCTTTTTGGTTAAATAGATGTACATTCACTGCTGTGCTGTTTTCACATGAAATTGGACTGGTTCAACCAAGCCAGGTACACATGAGTGTATGTTTAATCAAATATGTGACATTTATTGCACTTAGGTGGCCCCTGGAGCTGGCGATTCTTACCATCCTGTCCATTTTCAGTGGCTCCTGGCGGCAGACTCACACACAGTTCACATTTCTGTCTCATTCTCTCTTCCTTTCTTTGGTGCCTCTTCTTTTTCATATTTTTGGCAAATCTATATAAAATTCTTATATCATCCTCAAATGCTCTCTGGAGCAGAAAGCCCAGCCATTTTTTAGGACTATATTTTTAGTAAGAATGGTCCCTACTGGACCAGGATGTCCTCCTCTCTGAGCTATTGGGAGTCAGTTGATGTTTTGAGTTAACATCTCCGAGGGAAGATTTGGTTCAAAGTAACCCCAGGGTAATTCCCACCAAGACTTAAAAAGCATTCATTTTATCCTGTGCAGAGATATAGAGTTCATATATCTGGTATAAGCCAAAAAAAATCAAAGAAAAGTTGTTACATTTTTTAGCCTATTGAACATATGTTGTCTTCATTTGATGAAAGGTACACTAGATTTGCACTAGGTTATTTGCAATCCAGCATCATTTACTCAGATGAAATATACGAATCAGATAAACCACAGCACTGAGCAAGTTCCCACAAGAGTTAGCGAGCCTCCTGTCTTTGGAGATGTTCAAAGTGAAGCAAGACCTGCATTTGGTGGTACAGTTGCTGACAGTTGGTCAGATACTTACTTTTTCTGAGTCAGGGTCCCATTATGTAGTTTAGGCTGGTTTTGAACTCACTGTGCAGCCTTTGAACTCCTAGCAGACCTCCTGCCTCAGCCTCCTGAGTGCTGGGATTACAGGTCTACATCACCACATCTGGCTTTTATTGGCTTCACCTAGGCTGCGCAGAATACTAGACCCAAGAGATGCAGCAGGATAGATATGGTTCCCTGAGGGCGTGGTTAGAATTTGTTTCTTGTTCCTTCTTCTAGATTGTCAACCCATAGAACACAGGAATTCTCATGGAAGTCCTGAAGCTGGAAAGCAGGAAGAGTGTTCTTAGAGGTTCCCATTCTCACCTCACCATGGAATGTGTTCCCTACTCATTAGCTGGGGATCACTTGGTTACATGTTGTGGCCGTTTTTATACAGATCACGATTGTGAGCTAAGAATGATTTTATACTTTTTTAAATGATTTTTTAAAAAAATCAAAGGGAGAATAATTTGTAACATTTTAAAATTATTTGCAATTCAGATTTCAGTATCCTTAAAGAAAGTTTTATTGGAACACAGCAATGCCTACTCATTTATATACCATTCTACACATGACAACCCAGAGTTGAGTACTATCCACGGAATTCCAAATACCCACCAGCCAGAAATAATTACTGTCTGGCCTTGTAGAGAAAAAGTTTGCCACCTGCTCTGTCATTGTCAGTGCCTTTCTTGGGTGGCTGCTGGGATTAGTTATCCACAGCCCAAGATCATGGATGAGCTGTAACATTAATCCCCTTCCCACAGGGGTATGGCCACCTTTTCTTCCCCAATCTCAACTAGATCCTGCAGTGGAGACGAGGAGAGAGACCAGAGGCAGTGGGGCCCCAAGTTCATAGCAAGTTCCCAGCTTGGCTCAGCAAATCATCAGAATGTTTTCTACTTTTCAAGTTCAGGGGAATGTGTCTGAGGTCACCTGACAGCCCTCCTGCAGTCCCTGCACCCCAGGCTCCCCAGCAACTCACAGTCCAGTCCTTACCATAGAGAGGACCCCCGAACAGACCCACAGGGCAGCACCTCGGCCCACACTGCCTCCTGGTGTGCAGGCCACACGCTTGTGTGCCCAGCTCTGCATGCGCTCTGTATAGAGCAGCTGTTAATTTTATGAGCTGGTGTGTTGGCTGCTCTGGCCTTCTCAGGGGTGTTGCATAAGTGAGAATTTCACAAATCTGTCTTTGGGTTGCCCTGGAGTGACCTGCTTCAAATTGGCCATCATGCCTGTCTCGAGAGGCCCCTGGGTTCCTGTGGCGAGGGCTGCCCCTCTCCTGGGGTGTCCAGGTAGAAATGGTTCTCTGCGTTGTCCTATATACCTCTATCTGCTTATCCATCTGTCCAACCCACATCTATTTATGGATGTTCTCCGAGGTACGCTGCAGTCAGTGGTGCCTAATAACACTGCCAGGGTCTGTGTAGGGCACAGGTCTCCTCCCCAAGACCACCTCTGTCAAGTAGGACCCAGCTCCTGCTTCCATCTGGCTCACTGTGTCTCTGTCTCACTTGATTGGAACCCTCAAAATGGCTAGGTCTGTATTGACGAATCCACGGCACATGTGCTGCACGGGCTGTTTGTTATCAGTGAAAGCTTTAAGGGCTGGTTGAACCTCTCACGCCCCCAAATCTCTAGGTCACCCTGTTTTTCTCCCTGAGACACCATCCCTGAGAAGAATCCGCTGTGGTCCGTGGAACACAGAGGGCTACGCTGGGTGTGGCATTGGGCAAAACAACCTGAATGTGGCATCTGCCCCACCTGTGTCCAGGACTTTCACTCTGGGCGAGTTGTTTCATCTTTGTATGCCTCATTTTCTTCTTCTGTAAAATGGGGGCGATAGGCCCTTCCCGCTATGTTGTGGAATGAGTCGATGAGTTTACAACGTTTCGGGCCTGGCTAGTGCTAATGAGCATTGTCAGCTGTGATTTTTGGTATCATCTTGGTGAGCCGTAACCATTAAGGAGGAAGTGACTGGTTTCCAGACTCACAAGGGTAGGGAGTGGAGTAGAAATCCTTTCCTGGGTTTGAGATGCAGCAGCCTCAGACCTCCCAAGCTCAGCATCCTGTCAGAGGGCTGAAGAGCTTGGGCACAGCCTTGTGAATGTCTGGGTGCCCTGGGAGGCCCTGTCTGTGTCCATCCATCCTTCACTTCAGGCCCACACTTCTTTCAGGCTCAGCCAGGCTTGGTCCCCTCTGTGGCAGGCTTGTGCCAACCTGACTCACCATTGTCAAGTCGGCCAGGAAACTCTTACTTCACATAGCCTCCCTGAGCTGGCCAGGGGCCAGAGGCCTACTGGCCTCTCCCTGGAGCTGTACATCATGGGTGTGTGTGTCACAGGAAATGCTTGGGCACAATGAAAGATGAGTCTGGTGGAAAAGGGTCAAGTGCACTTGCTGTGGTCCTAGCACCCAGTCATCCCTGGATGTGCAGCAGAGTGAGACAGGCTGGTTTCAGCCAGCACAACAGCACCAAGATACAGGGAGATGGGTTTAGTATCCACTCTGGGAGGCAGTGGCCACAGACCCATCAACAGGAGATGGGGACATCTCTCACAGGGGACAGTGACACGGTGTCTCTTGTCCACATCTCCTCAGAGCTCCTCTGCTTTCCCTTTGAGCATTCTTTTAAACAATCTCACAACCCCACCAGAATTGCATTCACAGTAACGTCACATGCCATTCACTGCAATGGACACCTATTGGTGCTTCCAGAAAAACCTGGAAAGTTCAACGATGCAAAATGTTGAAAGTGAAAATGTTATGTTCATGTTTGCTAGAATGCTTCTGAGTGGTAAGATTTTTGGATCAGGGGTAGGTGGTAAATCAGTCAATGATCTATCCATCAATCTCTTGAACGGGCCCGGGAGCTCAGTTCTAATCGTGGTCTCATATCCTGTGCATTCTTGGAGCCTGTGGATCCCAGGGTCCATAATAAATACATTTATATGACCAACCATTCTCCATCCCAACCATTCGCCATCCTTCCCTTCTCACCTCTCCTCTTTCTTCATTCCTTCTTTTCCAACTGGTAAAAGCTGGCGCCCCCTGGAGGCGTGCTAGGGAATGGACTATATTTGGACCACAGCACTTGGGCTTGTGTTTTCTTAACCAGCTGTCCCACAAAGCCTGCAGAGGAGCAGTCCCTATTTGTCAGAAAAATACCCTGGGGGAGGGGGAGGAGTGCCAGTCGCTTTCCAGTCTCCAGCTGAGAGAAAGTTGGTTTAGTGATGAGACTCAAAAATAGAGACGAGGATCATGACAAAGCGTCAGCTTTTGTTGTTACCGGGAAGCACGTGATCCGCAAGTCACACCGGGACCACACGCAGGCTGACGTCTCCCAGTTTAGTTCAGTAGGCTATGTTTAGGAGGAGGCAGACGGACGCGTGTCTACGGGCTCTGAATATCTTGATTTGGTGCCTGGAAGCCCCGTTTTTAGGGTCCAGGTTTAGAATAAGGCTCCCCCTGCCCCACAGAAAAACAATGATTTCAGGGAAATGCTGCCGACAGAAAGCTACCATTTGCCCTAAAAAAATTTTTATTGTGAGAAATGTTTGTCCTGTTTGGTGAGGGAAAGAGACGCTAGAGTTGCTCCTTTGTCTTTCATAAGGAATTAGGGCACTCAGTAACTCAACATAATGCATCTAACATTCTTAAGCAGCGGGGCTATCATTTTTGCTCATTGAGTTAATTTTAGTTCCTCCAGTTGGCCTTGTGCTGACACAGGAGGCTTGGTGGAGGTGAGAGGCCAGGGCACAGGTCTACAAAGGTACAGTCTTTCCTGGAGCATAGGCTTCCTCCTTGGGCAAGCAGACCTCTGGGCCTTCTTTGCTTATCAAGATGAATTAACCCAGAAGCTGAATAAATTGGGTGCATTGGCCCCTCTGCAAGCATGAAGAGCCCCAGGGGCCAACAGATTAATCCAAAGGGCTGTGAAACTACTACCATCTCCAAATCATCCCAGGCTATATTAGCAAAGAGGCTCAATTCTGACCTGCTTCCCATCCCCATTTTAATGCTCCCCACTCTTTGTTGGTGAAGCAGCGCCCTAAGGAAACAGGAAATGGCTCCTGGAAAGGGAGAGAGGAAGAAAAGATTCCTTTCCTGCTTTAAACTCTCTTCATTTACACTAAAAATAGCTTGAAATGGAGGGCAGCTCACAAAAAAGGTGGAATCTCAGAGGACTGCTGGGCCCCTTGCTGTCACCAAGGCCTGCTGGATTTGTTAGCTTCCAAGTTCTGTCTTGCCCAAGAAGCTGTGAGGTTTACAAGTCCACTAGGAGGGGTCCAGGCCTTTTTTCTTGTTCTTGAGCAAAGGCCTGTTTTGAGGCATGGCTTGGAGAGTCTGTCCAGAGCTCATGATATCAGCTGATAGTAGATGTCAGTCTGGGCTCATGTTCCAGGGGGTGGAAAATAACTCCCTGCAAAGGAAAGCAGGTGTTTTCAGGAGCCGCTTAATCCCCTGGCACCTGGATGGGTTCCCTGGGGGCCTCCGTAACGTTAGCATCTCCCTCTGAGCCTGCAACTGGACAACTTGGTTTCTCAGCCACCTGGGATCCCTCTAGGAAGAAAGCTCAGATCTGAGAGAAACAGAGTCATTTCCTCACCTTGGCTCATGCTGTGTGATGCTCTGGGCCTTGGAGTTGGTGACAGTTTGCAATCCATTTGGGATGTGAGAGTAGAGAATCACTTTTAACTGACGAATGTGGACTGTGTTCTAGTCCTAGCTTTTCTGTTACTTCTCTGTGTGACCTTGGAGGTATCTGTTTTCTCTTCAAGACCTTGGAGGGGGCTGTGGATGGCTTGAGGGTGCCAGTGGTTTGTTACCTTGCAGCCTAGACTGTCTCTATGCTTTTTCAATCCCTTTACTATCTTTTAGTCACCTAAGGTTCACCTCAGACTTCCAGTGCCCTTGGCTATGTGCAGGCAGTAAGAGGATTTGCACAAGGAGAAACAGTCCTTTGCTTACTATGGGAGCAACTGGAGAGAAGCAAGATAAACAGAGAGCATCCCCTCATCGCCCTCCCTGGAGTCGTGGTTCATTCATACTAAAATCTCAAATTCTTTTGTGGCTTATTCTGCCCTGTGAAATAGTGCTGCTGCCTCTGACTCTGTCTCTGAGGTTCTTCTCCTTCCCAAGCCCCTCTCATACAGAAAGAAAGGAAGTATCTGGGCAGAAGCTTCTAGCTGTATGTGACTATGGAATTGGCAGGAGGAAGATGCTGTGGGGAGAGGGGGCACACGTCAAGGCCGGGGTCTCACTGGACCAGCTGGCTGCTTTTAAGCTATTTCTTCTTGGAGCCCCTTCTTGGGCCATCATCAAACACTTGGGCACCTTGAAGGAGTCATATTCCTACTCCACATCAAGTGTGATGATGCCCTGGGTCCCCACACTGACTGACTGAGCAGCCTCTGCCCAAGGAGACCCCTTGTGAGAGAAGCATCTTGTCCCTTGCTTTCAGTGCTACTTTGACTGAACAAGGAAGTCATTATGGTCCTGAAAATCCATTCCTCCTCCGGAGACAGAAGCAGCCCATCACACTGTACCGGTGAACATGGCATACATAAATGGTATGCTTATTTAAAATAACGACTGCCAGAAGGTACTCAGAAAGGGCTGTGGAGTGAGGAAACATTATTGTGGTAACAGTCATTTTTTTAATTCCTGGAGCAAGGTGGCAGACTCAGGGTGCTGGCGGGAGCCCACCCCCAGAGAGGATAGCCCTAAATTTATAGCCAGGTAGCAGATGCTCTGGGTGCTTATTGCATTCCATATTGCAAGAGCTTCTCAAATGAAGCTTCTTTTTAGGATAACTTCCTAGATGAGCTTAAAAAAACAACCACAGCACACCCTCAGTGGGCTATTTTGAATGTTTCCAATTTAATTAACATGATTTAAACAAAGACTGTCCAGATCCTCGGGAAGAAGGCTGCACCGTCCCTTGGATGCTAAATTACAAAAACATCACCACTCCTGCGCCCTTGTGCCGCTAATGCTGTAAATCCACGGCTTTGCCTGGTTGTTTTCTCCAAGGAGTTTGAGCACTGGAGACAGTTTCCATAGTCCCCTGGCCCGGAGGGAGTTGTGTGCTGGGGGCTGAGGAGATACTTTACTGAACAAGCCTTGCAGAGAGCAACTGCAACACCCTCAGATACAATTCTTCCTCCCCAGGCGGAGATGGAGAGATCAAGATAGAAAGAACAGAAATAAATAAATAACCAGTTTCTCTTTCATTTAACTTTCTTTCAGAGACAGCCCCTGGTGCTAATTATTTCTGCTGTAGATTTTGTCAGACTTCTTCAATGCCTGTCCTTTTGCCATAGGTGGTATATTTTAGAGATGCATAATGACGAGAAAAACAATCCGCTTTTCTGAAAGATAATTTTGTGTACATTAAACAGACACATTAAGCCATTTATAAGAGAGCCGTTTGTTCTCAGGAGTCTGGAGGAAATCTGAATTTCTAATCCTGGGCTCTTTAATAATTTTCAAAAGAACTGAGGGCAATAATTAAATGTCTTTGAACTTCCTCAGGCTGTTCTCTTCTGTGATCTCAAAGCATTTAAAAAGAAATAGAATTCACTACCTTGATGAAATTCTCAGAAGGGTAGTGCGGACATCAGCTCCAGGAGGATTCTTTCTGCAGAATAGGGAAACCTAAGGTAAAGAGGCTCCAAAATAAATGCACAAGGTCACTTTTGGAGCTTCAAGCCAAGGGCCCAGTGAGGAGTGAGGACCAGTTTTGATTTTATAGCCTTGGCTGCTAAATTTTGGAAAGGCCTAAGAGAAGAAAAAACTAAGGTAGAACCTAGTTAAGGATATTTATAATGAGATTATGCATGATATACACTGCTTTGTAGCCTTATTTCTAAGGATTAGACAAGATCTAGTCTGAGATATGAAACACATTTTGGTTCCCAGAACCATTCTGATTGGCTGGTGATGCCTACAGAAAATGGTTTGTTGCAGATTCAAGGCTCAGACTCGAAGACCCGTCAGGGCTCTGCTGTAAAGAATGCTGGGACTGATTAGTGATGTCTGCCATGAGCAAAGGACTGCAGACATTCTCCTGTGTTAGTTATGTCTTAGCTATTTGTTTGCAATCACATTTTCCCACAGTTTACTTACGAGTGAAATCAGGCTTGTCTAAGGTTATATAGTCAATCCCAGGCAGGGTATGGACTACAGCCCCTCTCTCCTGAGTTTCTGTAGTATTTCATAGCCCAGGTCTGTAGCTTAGATCTCAGAGGAGCGGCAAGGTTGTCTGCTTTCTGGATGAGACTTTCTCTTCTCTCTCTCTCCTCCCCTTTCTTTTCTTTCATGTGGCAGACTGACTTCAGATTTTTCCATCTGGAGTCTTTGTCTAGTGTTTGGAGAAGCACACAGGGTGGATTTCAGAGCCTCAGTCATTCTGCAGACAAACAGAAATGCAAGCACAATTTTCCCATTTGTTATGTCCACTGTCAAAATGGCTCTTAGCATGCAGCACACACTGAGCTCGGCCTTGCTCCTGCAAAGTTCCTCCTTAGCGCACTCCTGGGGTTCCATTCTCTCATCTCTGCAGATGCCTTTAATGCGCCCTACTCCCCCAGCACCATAAAAAGCCTGTGGTGGGGGTGCATACGTCATTGTCTCCTTCCTTCATCGCTCACTCCCATTTCTTCCAGTTTTCTCCCTTAATGTTCTATCTCCTCAACTATTCATGCTCACATCTTAATGACTCTGCTTACAGAGATAAATACATCCTGCCTCTGACCAAAAGCTGTTTCAGTCCTGAGTTGAATTTCAAAGTCTGCCTAAGTTGCAGGGAGGCGGCAGGGGCCAAGTCTTTAGTCTCATCTGGAGAGCCATAAAAGTTTGCTAAGAGTTTCTCATCTCCATCAAGACGAAAATGGAATTCCAAGAGTTCAACTATGAGCGATAAACAACAAGGCAAACTCCAGCTTCTGTCAATGCCAAGTTCTCTCTGCTGGTTTTATGAGTCCACCTGCAGTGCCTTCACCTTGGCCTGTGTCTCACTGTGATATCAGACAGAACCTTCTCCCGGAACTGATGCGAAATTGGGTGAGGTGGAGGATTTCAGGCATTTGGTAAGCACGGATGAAGGCCAACAAGTCATGTTCTTGGACCCATAACTCATTCTTCAAGTCCTCAATTCTCGCTCCTCCATTTTCAACCTAAAGAGAATTAGAACTAAGTGTCTGTTAGCTAGAAGACCCAGGCTGGCTTTAGGTTCTGGGGTTGTGATTTATTGGGCACTATAACCAATAGGGCTGTAGTTTGATATCCCAGGCTATCTTTCCAATTAGCCGTGGGCATGCTTTTCTGTTGGGATTAAATTTGCCATCTTGGATGCAGTAACCAGCCATGTACAAGTGGGAATGGCTCAGCTGGTGTCCCCGGGGGCTGCTGAAGAGAACATGTGTCCACTTGCCCACCTGTGTTGTGGGCAGCCCACATGCAGCTCTGGGGGGCCGAGCAAGTGCCCAGAGCATGTTCCCTTGGGACTTGTGTCTGATTGAGGCGATTGGTGAGAAACTGTTACCAACGTCTTACATCCCCGCAGCCACCCAGGCTTGTGGATTTGCCCTTGCTGTTTCTTTCTCTTGAGCTTTTCCCCTAACAGCTTCTAGATCTCTCTCCTCTTTTGTCCCATCTTCTTCCTTCAGTCCATTTGCATGCCATTACCGGACAAATTGTGCTCAGAACCCACTTTTCCTAGGTTTCTGGGTGCCTCTAGGGTTTTCTTGTCTTCCCATGGACTGGAGCCTGCACTCCTGATGCAGGTGGCCAGAGCTTAGCACTCTTGGATCTCCACTACCTTTCCAACAATCTTCCTTGCCTTCTTCTCCCCGTACTCTGTGGATTCACATCCTCCTACATCATTACGATAGTGCACAGTCCTCCTTTCCTCTGAAAGCTACCAGCCTTGTGTACCATTCATGTACACTCATGCTTGGGTGAGGCTCATCTGCCTTAGAGGCAGCATGGCTGAGTAATGAGGAGCACAGGCTGTGGACCCGCTTAGCTGAGTTTGACCTTGGCTCTACCGTGTTCTAGCTGGGCCAACAATAATCGCACTTGGGTACTGTTGGGTAATTATGAAGATTAAATGACCTAATATTTGTAAAGTGCTTAGAACAGTAGCTGGCGCAGACTAAGTATTATATAATTTGTTTGTTAATTAAATATAGTAACATACAAGTTTCTTGAGAATAGGCAACACGCATTTAGTTTTATAATTCCTTTTTGTCTTGTACTATGTTGAACCAGATTCCTGTTAAAATGAGAGACAGTGCAAGCACTATGTTATCTCTTTTTGTGTACCGTTTATTTAACTGGTATTATTAAGTATTTGGATATGCCAAGCTCTCTGCTCACAGCGATGATCAAAATGGACTGAGATATGGGCTATATATTCAATGTAAGGCAACATCTAAACATGTTGAATAGAATTATATAGAAGATAAGTGACAGACATTATTATGTGTCACAGTGTTACAGATCAGGGAGCCACAGAGAGCTTTTAGAGCTGGGATTTCGTACATTGTTGGCTACAGTGCTTTCTTCTGTGCCACATGTTCTCATTGAAGAGTGAATGAAGGTGTGAATGAGTGTGTAAAAGAGTGAGTTAGGAGGGTCTCAAAGACGCATGGCTCTGGAAAAGATCAAAGCAGGGAGTTGCCAGGGAAGACGAGTACCATCTCAGGCTGGGCAGGTTCCCAAAGCCTCAAGCCATAGCCATACATCCGGTTGAACATTTATTGCCGTGGTCACGTGGAAAAGTTTTATGGGTCAATTTTCTAGAACTGTCTCCCTCTTGCTGTCACACCTGGGTGCCCTCCAGTCATTTCTTTCTGTGGCAAGGGTGATTTTCTTTTGGGTAATGCCTAAGGACAAAAGGTGGATGTGACTGGATAGAAAAGTATATAACTATCTCCTCTTTGATCTCCTTTCATTATAATAGACCCATTTGGAAGGTTTCCATAGGGACAGGGCCAGTGCCACTCCCCTGGGCGTCATGAGCCACTGAATGATCAAGACACCAGGGAAAAGTCTGGAGTGAGGTTGGCTGGTTTCCATGCATTCCATGCATGAGGTGAGCAACCATGGCTCACCTCAACCCCTACCCACCCCCATGCCTCCCTTTTCCCATGTAAGTATGTGTTTATCATTGGCTCAAATCCTAAATGCTTGAGCAGCTATTTCGGTATAGTCTCCACCTCCACTGCTGAGGTCACTCTCAGTTTGGAGATGAACCCCACAACTGTGAGTGAAGGGGGAGGCACAAAATTTGCTCCACTTGGACAAGCTCTCCTTTAGGCTCGAGACCTTGTGCTGTCTGTCAGCATGGTGGTGGTGATGAGGGTAGAGGACTAAAGATCTGGAGTCATTTACCCCATCGAGGCTCCTAGAGTGAATCATCAAGTGTCCCAGAGAGCTGTTGGTGACATACAGATCCTCATAAACACATGACTTATTGCTCTCCCCTGGGAACAGCTGGGAGCTGGCTGACATGCAGAAACCTGAGAAGTCCTAGACCTGGGTGCCCAGCCTGGTGAGGTTGCTGCTGAGTTTTGGAGACATGACGGATTGGAACTCAGATGTGCCGTGCATGGGAAATGTACTGAGAAAAGAAGCCTGCAAAACTTCTTATAATTTGTGTATGAGTTAGATCTTGAAATTGCAGTATTTTAGATAAATTAGCTAAATAAACTATAGTATGAAAATTGATTTCCCCCTTTTTATTTTTTTAAAAGAAATGTGCTTCTTAGGTAGATGAGGCGATGACTGCATGACCATGCGAATGTGTTAATGATTAAAATGGTACATTTTGTTATGCATATTTTACTGCAAAGAAAGGAAAGCAAATTAAACCTGGAGAAAAAGAGCCATCTCTTCAGGCTTCCTTTTTAGAAGTCTGGACCATGTGCCCAGAAGCACTCAGCACACCCCCGCAATTACCTCCCAGGACAGGACTGAGTCACCTGCTGGGTCATAAACCAATTGCTGGCAAAGAAATGAGATCACCATGGCTGGCTCAGGCTGACTGAGCTTAGAAGTCTGAGATGAATTATCTGCATCCCCAAACAAATTCAGAGTTCTCAGATTAGGAAGGGAGGGGCATGGCAAAATAAGAAAAGAAAATTAATGTTCTAAAATTAAGCTACAGGTGAAAGTGATTGGACAGTTGGAATGGTATGGGTCTTTACATCTGTCTATAGTTGTAAATAAGTAATAAGTGCATTCTGGAAACTTTAGCAATAATTATATACACATGGCCTGTCATATATTTCTTTTGGACAACACTTCTTTGTAGCATTTGTGGTTAAACATAGCACCAAGGCTTTTCTCTTTCATTTTCAAACTCTGATGTGGACAACCTGTGTCTTGATTGCTTTATCCACAGGATAAGAATAACAGTAGCAGCTGCTTCAGAGAGTTGTTGCTACCTGAAGTTACTATGTGTGGAGGAACTAGACAAATGAGCTGAAGTTTAACACACTGTAAGAGCCTAACAAAGATCAGCTGTCACCAGATCTGCCTGGGGAATTGTGGCTGTGTTAGGAGTCTCCACAATTTTCCTAACCCATACATCACAGCTCCTGCTGCAGGTAGAAGCCCCCTGTAGGGCAAGTGCCCTGCATCACAGCTCCCCTTTGCAGGGAAAATCTCCCTCTTCCCGCAAGAAGAGGCTTTAATCAGGTTGATCAGAGGTGGCTGAGGAAGGTTTGATGGATGGCTTTTCTCCTTTGGGTAGTTATAGGATGCCTTATTCTAGATGAAGGGCTTCTCATGAGCCTTGCATCAGCTTCATGGAAAAGAATAAAGAGAGCAGAAAAGGTCCATGAAGAGAAAAGCCTTTACCAGGTACAGTACAAGTAATACAAGTGGGAATTACTTGAATCTGAGCCTGCTGCAAGCCCTCCTGTGGCTCTGGGATAAACAGAACTGGAGGCTGGTTGCCCAAGGGCCTCACCCTCTGAATCCCACATTAGGAACCTTTTAAAGAATTAGTGGCTATCAGGAAGGCATTTCCAGGGTAACTGAGGGAAAAGTGTCTGGTTTTTAAATTGTTTCTAAGCAAGCAATTGAAGAAAATAACAGGTGAATTTGTGATGGCCCACACAATTTTTGGACTCAGGGGCATACAAATGGACCTTCTGAAAAATGTGACACTTGATGGTACTCTGTGAAAACATGGGTGTCACCTACATTTCCAAGCCAGTTTCCTTCTGTGCAGAATCAGTTGGATCCCTAGGTCTCTATGGTGCCCTCTAGCACGGAAATTCTATTACCTGAACAAGAGAGAACAATTTGAATAGATACTGAATTCATCAAGATTCAGTAATTCTGGCCTAAGTTTCAGTGACATAAAGAAACATCTCCATATCGCCTAAAGGTCCAAATGGCCATCTTTTTCTCACAGTGGGAGTCAACACTAAGAACCTTTTTTTCCCAGTTCCTACCCAGTTCCTAGGTTTTCAGAACAATATGCAATATGACAACTATTGTTAAATTTCTTTCATTCTGTTTTGAAGACTTGTATTGTTATTGTTTTGAATCTGTTGTTTATGCCTTTTGCTTTTTGTTTTTCTTTTCTGACTTTTTTCTTCTATTAAATAAAACTAAAAAAAAAATGCAAGCCTTACAAATACCAAAAATACTGCATACAAGGCTTTGGTAGGAACTGGGAAAAAAAGGTTCTTAGTGTTGACTCCCACTGTGAGAAAAAGATGGCCATTTGGACCTTTAGGCGATATGGAGATGTTTCTTTATGTCACTGAAACTTAGGCCAGAATTACTGAATCTTGATGAATTCAGTATCTATTCAAATTGTTCTCTCTTGTTCAGGTAATAGAATTTCCATGCTAGAGGGCACCATAGAGACCTAGGGATCCAACTGATTCTGCACAGAAGGAAACTGGCTTGGAAATGTAGGTGACACCCATGTTTTCACAGAGTACCATCAAGTGTCACATTTTTCAGAAGTTTTCCTTAACTTTTGTTTTGATAAGTTGCTGTCAATTTTAACTATTTCCACACCCCATCATCTTTATCATTTGCTTTTCTTTTCAGCACTTATTTCTGATACATTGTAGACTTGGCTGATTTGTTTTGCCATCTGTCTCTTCCTGTTTCCATCCAGTTCTAAACTAGCCCCATAAAACCAGGGATTTTTTGAGTCACCACTGTGTGCCCAGTTCTTGGGTTATAGTAGATGCTGAGTGAATGGATCTACTGAATGAATGGAGGAGCCCTGAAGTGAGTCTCAGTGGTCCACCTTGGTGGGATGAAAGTCCTCCGGGGCTCACCTAATTCTGAGGCCTTTCAGGAGAGATTGAAAAAGCCATTTCCAGCTCCAGTGGGGCTCTCAGGTCAGAATGGTAGGTTTGCCTGGGGTTAAGCTATAAACTGACTTTATAAGAAAGATGTTAAAGTTTGGAGACATAGCGCTTTTGCTTTTCAGGTAGAAGCTGTTGCATTTCACCACAACCACCAGGCTGCTTCAAGAGAATACCAGACAAGGCAGATGTTTGGGGAATCCTTCTTTCAAAACTGTGGGCATCATTCACATGAAGAAGCAGTGGGGTTTATTAGGTCAAGGGCCAGGAGCAGGTGCAGCCTGCAGAGGGATGTTGGAAGTAAAACTGGGAGGCCGTGAGATCTTCTACTTTGCAGACATTCATCTGAGTCCTTCTGTGTGCTGGGCTCTGAGCTGAATTTGGGTCGGGGTTTTTTAAAAATTAAATTTAACTTAACGTCTATTTTTAGTTCTTCAATGCCCCCACCAGCTACTCTACTAGGGCATCTCAGGATGTTGTCCGAGCTGGTCTTAAACTCCTAGACTCAAGCCATCTTTCTGCATTAACTTCCTAAACAGCTCAAATGACAGGTGTGTGCCCCTGTGTGTTTTAATTGACAAATACTAATTGTATGTATTTATGGGATATAAGATAATGTGCTATTTTTATACATGTGATAATGTAGAATGATCAAATTAGGCTGATCAACATACTCATCGTGTCAAACATTTATCATTTTTTTGTAGTGAAATCATTTAAAAGAGAAGGTTTAAACGATCTCACATGGGCGCATTTGAGGGAATAAGGATTCGTGAACAAGACTTGCAGGGAAGGGAGGACTCACATTTTCTGTCAGCTTCCTGAAATGTGTCTTAATTCCTTGCTAAGGAAGGCTAAGCTACAAAGTATTGCAAGAAAAAAGTCTTCTCCAGGAAGCTGTGCAAAGTGCTCTAATTAAATGGGTCCTTTGTGAGCAAAATGAAGGAGAGAAGCAGACAACCCTGTTGAATCACGGAATGAGTACTTGAATTCATGCTTCTCAATGTTAGGGTCAGGCCCAGCTTCCAAAGAAGACTTGTGGACAGGGGACTGGCACTGGTGGGGTCAGTGTAGAAACTCAAGATCAGGAATGAGACACTGCAAGACTCACATGAGTAAATGTCACATTGTCTCTCTAGTGTAAGAAATGATGAAAAATGACAGAATAATGGGATTCCAAAAGTATAATAGATACTGTTAAAACAAAAGGGAAGGAAAGTGCTCTAAAGAGTATAACAGTATGTACTGAATTTCTGTTGCAACACTGAATAGAAGGATTTGTACTATCAATGTTTAAGCGTCTAGCCACTATTTATACTTTGATTTTGTGACTTTGGCAACTATTTTTTAAGATGACAATGAGAAATGTAACAACTAGTGATCCTACGATGATAATTTTTTTAATTTGATATTGTTCTACACTTCTTTTCTGTTTTTCTATTTTCTTTAATATTCTCTTTATTTGAAAAAAGTGAACAATATGCAATATGACAACTATTGTTAAATTTCTTTCATTCTGTTTTGAAGACTTGTTATTGTTTTGAATCTGTTGTTTATGCCTTTTGTTTTTTGTTTTTCTTTTCTGACTTTTTTCTTCTATTAAATAAAATTAAAAAAAAATACAAGCCTTACAAATACCAAAAATACTGCGTACAAGGCTTTGGTAGGAACTGGGAAAAAAAGGTTCTTAGTGTTGACTCCCACTGTGAGAAAAGATGGCACCAAATATAATGCTTTTAAACCTAATATGAGAGAATCTTCAGGTGACAATATAACATTTTTAGACTATCTTCCTTTCATCTATTTATACACATTCGTTCTTCTCTTCCCCTCTGAGAGGAATTGTAACTCTGGCTCATAAAAATGCTAATATTTATTAAAGATATTCTAAGCACCACATACAGTCCCAAGTGCTTTCCCTGAGCTACTTCACATCTTGTCATGGGGGTGGTGCCATGTTCCTCCCCACACGATGGTGCCTAGGAGTGAGGAAGCTGGCATGGGTAAGCGGAACCCTAATGGAAATACTCACCCAAGTGGACACCAGATGCTTCGTACTGAATCAGATGGCATTGTGGGGCACTCTGGGCCAGGAGGTGGGTGATTGCTGGCCATGTACTGGGTGTAGCTTGATGTGATTTTATCTCATTAAGGAAGCAATTATTGAGGGAAAGGTGCTCTTTACTATTATAGTTGTAAATCTGTAATAAGGCTTTAAAAACTTTTACTGATAAGCTTTCAAAACCAGAGGTTCCTTTGGGAATATTTCTCATTTTACTGCTGTTGTTTTTTTGGTTTCTTTCTGCCTGTCTGTGTCTGAGGTTCTCTTTACAAATGTATCTTGGCATCTCTCTTAGTCTTTTATGTTTCTTTGTTTTCTTTTATATTTAACTGGATGTTTTCTTCTTTTCCTTTTTCTCTTTAATAATAATAATCCAAGTACCTGGGAGCATCCCTTAAATGTCTATAAAAAAGAATTTAAGCAAGTTCCTTTTATTTCTGGGTAAAAGAGAATTTTACACTTTAATTTAAAAAGCAGTTGATTATTTAATCAGCTTATTTAATGCTAGAAAAACATTTGGATTTCCTACTGGGAAGGACTGAGGCCCTTACTGGACAGTAGTCCTTGATAAGAATAACAGAAAGGCTTGAATTCTGTTGACCAGATGTGTCAAAGAGTTCCTAATGGTGCTGTAGCCTTTCCTGGTTATTTATCATTTTGTTTATTTATTTATTCATTCATTTGTTTGTTTGTTTATTGGTACCAGGGATCAAACTCAAGACTTTGCACTTGCCAGGCAGATGCTTGTGCTACTGAGCTATATCCCCAGCCTTATTACTCAATTTAACATAGAAATTATTCAATATGCACTGCTTCTTACAGTGTTGTGTAAAGCCTTGTGTTCTTCCCAAGGCATCAAATGGAACATGAGTGTGTGCCTGCAAACCAAGAGCCTCCGATTGGAAACCAGACAATTACCACGTGTACTTGTAGGGGCTGTGGAATGAGACTTTTAATTTGAATCGGAACATGGGAGGAAATGCTGCCTTTCCAAACATTTCACAAACAGTCTCTCGATGGGTAATAACTGTGTCCTGAAATTGCACCCTTCCTGCCAAGTGATCCCCTTAAGCCAGGCTGTTTTAGAGTGGCAGTGGTAGTGCTTTTCACTTGCACACTGCTTCACACTTGCCAAGGCGCTTGAGTTAAGCCATCTTCTTTGTCATCGGAACATGGGATGCTCCCAATACTTGTGAGATGGGGTGAAGCAGTGAGGAGGCACAAATGCTTAATGCACAGGAAAGTGCCCCACCCCTCTCCTGGGTCCCTGTGAAACCACTGCACCTGCAGGAGGAGGGCAGGAGACTTCGTCGCATGGCTTGCTGCCTCCGTGGCCCTGAGGACTCTGAGGGTTGCCCCAGATGGACTAGTATCCCGTACATTTTCAGAACTATGACTTAATTTTCTCAAAATGGTTTTTAAGCACTGAGAACTTCTTTGAACTCAGTAAAAGAAATAAAAACCCTCTGTTTTGCATCGACAGAGTTGGAAGTTTACTTTGTGTCCCTTGCTGGGGAGGGCCTGTAGTCCTTTGAAGGGGTGAAGTACTTTGAGAACATTACCTTGTTTAGATTGTATATCCAGAGAAGGAGTTGCACACTATTGTAATTGGCATTTTATACAAAAAGAACACAGAATCAGAGTGGTTGCATGCTGAGGTTTGCAGAGCAGCTAATGTTGTGACATAATGGCCTCGTCTCTTAGAATCTCCAACAGATGTCTCGTGAAGCCTGGAGAGGTGTGTGTTAAGTGACTTTGTTGCTCTGGGTAAAGGACTATGATGAGGAGGAAGCTTCCCCCTGGGCCCTGCAGCACTTACCTGAAACCCTGTGCATTCTGGTTAGAGTAGCATTCACATCTGTGCCAGCCCTCTCTGGAAGCCTGTGCTCTCCAAAGAGGTCATCCCTACCCTCCTGGAGGGACTTTTATAACACACATCTGCAACTGGACCACCACTTCCCTACTGGAAAGTTGTGAGTTTCTGTTTTCCCTTTGCTCATATCCTGATGCCAGTCCTTTCTTTGGAGGGGTCCGTGTCCATTGTGGGCTTTTCATAGTGGCCAGAACACGGTGCTAAGGTGCTGTGCCTGGTGCTGGAAAGGCAAAGTCTCTGCAGGTGCTTGTGGATGCTGTCTTGGAGGTCTCCACATGGCAGCTACTCAGGGGCCCTAGACAAGTACTAGGTTCTTGACCACCTAGTGACTCCCCTGGCAAATCCATGAGGACTATGCCAGCATTCCTGATTTGCTAAAGAATCAAGGGAGGCTGAACTCCCCGGGCTCATACAGCCAGCGTGGAAGATCCCAGGGGATTTGCCTCGGTCCAGCTCTGAAGGCAGCACATTTTCCTCCATTCAGACTGACATGAGAGGCAGAGCCAGCAGGAACAGTGAGATTCTATTACTGTAGCCCAGCAGTGTCCCCTGCCCAATGCCCGCATTACCACCTCTGTCCCCGGCTCAGCTGTCTCTGCCCATGATGCTGATCACCACGCTTCTCCATGAAGTCTCTGCAGGGTGTGGAGTGAAAGTGGATTTGGGCTTCGAGTGAGATCCTGATGCCTGTGGTTCAGGAAATGGCATGCGGGTATCTTCCTTCTGCTGCAGACACTGCTATGCGCCCTGTCTTGGGGAAACTGTGCGTAGTGATACACTGGCACCCACCTAGCCCTCCAGGTTGCAGGAAATCCGCCAACTTACCCATTAAGCCCAGCTAACAATGTGGCCTTCTGTCTATATGTTGTTTTGGGGGGTCTGTAGTCTACGCTGCTTCACATCATAGTGGAGGGG
The DNA here is from genome assembly GCF_034190915.1 of Cavia porcellus. NCBI lineage: Eukaryota > Metazoa > Chordata > Mammalia > Rodentia > Caviidae > Cavia > Cavia porcellus. Next base: position 34,619,069 of record NW_026947511.1, on the reverse strand, counting down.
TGCAGCGGACCAAGCCCCAGGAGTCTGGTGTTTTTTATGTGTACTGGCATCAAAGCCATGTGAAGATAGGCTTGGAATATACCCAAAGATGGCTTTGGACAGCCTTGTCGTGGTCTGTTCTGCCCCATGACCTGCCACTTAATCAAATGATCAAGGATGTGTTAAGAGGCAGAAATGTGTAAATGTTTAGAGAGCTAGTTGTGAGCTGTAAATGGCCCTGGCATGTTTATAGGGAATGAGCAGCTCAGAAATGAAACCCCGGTCCCTTTTTTGTTTACTGAGGGGGAGTTGGATAGAATTACCAAACTGATGGATGGAGGGAATGTTCTGGTTGTTAAATATTTAGGCCTTGGGAATCTTCTGATGTAGCGCCTTGTGACAACTGCTTGTGAAGTGCATGCAGACTAGCTTAAATTAGCTCAAGGCCACATGTTCGGGGAGGAACACTAGAGACTGGAGTAGATTCCAGTTGTTTGCAACTCTACCTTCTAAGAGGTGGGACTCTGATAGGTCAGGACATCTAGGGAAGTGTTTACCTCTGTCTTGTTCTGCCCTATGGGGTTCTTTAAGTCTGGGTGATTGTGAAGAAAGTATCAGATCAAGTAAATGTATGGTTCTCAATTAACCCTCTATCTTTCTTTCCATTTCCCTCTACCATAGCATCCCTTCCTGTATCCTCCTTAGCAGCCTTTCACAGCCGTCTGCTGGTCACTGTGCATGCCTGCCTCCTCCCCGTGAAGGTCATTCTGCCATAGTTCCTTCTGTTGAGGATGCTGTTGATCCTTCCCTAAATGTCCTGCTTGGGCCTCCAAGAACAAGCTCAAACCAGCATCTTTTTCACAAAGCTTTTCCAGGCCAACAGCCTGAAGCAGTTGCTTCCTCTTGGAAAGGCCACACCAATGCATCAGATAGATCCCAGGGAAAGGTGGGAGCCATCGTTGCTGTGCATTAGCTGGCTGGTTGGGTGGCTGGAACCATGGGCGAGTAGACAATGAAAAGATACACAAGAAAACATGGGTGGAGGAATGAGTGAGGTGTCTCCTGGTTCCGAACCACTATGTTTCGGTTTTCTTAGCTCATTAGTAAATGGCATTAGTGTTAACGGTGTCTGCCTTGCTACAGGAGAATTAAATGGGGGTACTGCTTGATACCTAAAGCTGGCTACGTTTTCACAGTTATTATTATTGTTCATAGTTTTGAAAATATCTCATATTTAACCCTATGAGGAAATTATTCTTCCATCTTAAGGTCAAAGATTTCTGATTCCTAGAGCTCAGAGATCCCCATCTAAACCCACTTCTTCATGTTACTGATGATGTCCCTGGTTCAAAACCAGGAAAGGAGGGACATGCCCATACTTTCAGCGTATTTTCCAAAAAGCTGGCAACATGACTTACACAAACATAGACTATACACATGCAGATAATATATTTGGCTCATTAATAAGGTTGAAGCCAACAGGTTGAAGTGGGGTTATATAGGCACCAAATGAACAATGTCAGAAAAACAAAACTGGTTAGTGTCTTACAGGGAAATAAAATCATAAACTTTGAGAGTAGCTTTTCTACTGAGGAGAAATTTTTTGGTATTTCTATTAGCCAAAACCTTACATGTTAACATGAAACTGCACAGAACATGGACATTTTGATTGATAATGCATGACAAGTCAAAGATACTTTCCCCTAGGTAATTAAACATATTCTGGATGGTTAGTAGAACAGGGCTCCAAATATGTTACTGAAAGGACGTGCTGTCCTTCTATCTCTTCAGTCCTGCTGATAGAGATTCTATCAGCAGAATCAATGTAGATTCTATAAACAGGGAGCTTGCACACTCTGTTCTGCTCCTACATTCAGGGAGCATGCGACAGACAGAGCTGGGAGCTCCCATCAATAGGCCAGGAGTCCTATTTGTGGTTGCTGCAGACTGGGACATTGGGAGCTGGGAAGGATGAGAGGTGGAGTGGAGAGGTGGGCGGGAGCCCAGCTTTTTACTGAGCATTGCTATGAAAGGTAACCCTGGGCCAGACAATACATCATGGCCCAGAGTTCTTTCCGTGCAAAGCCTGTGGCCACTCCCTGGGGGAGGCAACCAAGAGTAAACCCCTGGGAAGTCACACAAGGCTGCAAGTGTAGCTGGACAGATAGAGCGCACTCACAGGAGCAGGTACCATGTACCATGTGGGTAAGATAACTGCCCATGGCTTTCAGAGGGGGGCTTCTGTGGCTTGGGTGGCCAGGGAGAATTGTGGGGGAGTAGATATATCTGATTGAGTTGTATAGACTAAAGAGCAAGGAAGAAGCCATCCTAGACAGGGAGATTTTCCAGGGTTTCTGGGAAAGAAGTGTGAATAGGTGCCATGGTCCTGGTGGTAAAGCATGGCAAGTGTCCAGCTAGCAGCCCGAAGTCTTTGTGGTATGGATGCACAGTGCAAATGCTGACTTGGGTAGTAAGCTTATGCATTGAGGGGACTGGTGGAGGCCTGACCAGTGGAGCCTGAATGTCCCCAGCTGCCAGGAGCAGCTGCCTCAGAGATCTGGCCAACTGGGCCCATTTGGCCAGTTGGTGATTGCTTTCAGAGGAAGTGAGAAATCTACATTCTTGTGACATCTACTGATTTTGCTTTGACCTATTGTTCACTAAGTAAAATAATTAAAATCACTCTAGGAGCCAAGCAATAGACCTCTGACCCCTGGGAGGGACCTGTGAGTTCCAGCCTGTGACTCCCCTATAGCCAGTGCACAGCGATAGTCCTTACAGCCAGTGTCTCAGGAGCAGGTGGTGAGGGTCCATAGTCCTGGAAAATGGAAGGAGGAACCCGCAGCATCTGAGCCAGGCCATATTCAGTCGTGGTCTGATGTCATTTCTCATTCCGAGAAGCGCTCATTCTAACCAAGAAGCCCAAACCCATAAAAAACAGAAGGAAAAATAAAGAAAAGTGACCCAGAGCATCTGGCTTAGGTTTGGGTATACAGCAGGAACCTGATCTCTTTGCTTACTGTCTTTAAAGAAGACTTGGCAGTGTAGACCTGAACTTGTGAAAAGGGTTAGGGAATTGAACCCCTAGCCCGGGTATGCTTATTGGGATGCCTCAGGATCTTCGTAGATCTAACTGTAGCGAGATTTGGTTGCAGAAGTCACTAGTGTTAGCTGAATATCCCCTGGATGTCAGGCTCTTGGTGCATATTTTCAATCATTCTCCAAACTGCCCTGTGAAGTAAAGAGTACTATGACTCTACTTTTTCAAGGTCACAGAGCCAGCCAATGGGAAACCAGGGGTAGGAACCAGATTCTGAAGATCATGCACACTTCCGTTGACCTACCCGTTGCTCTGGTTCATGCTGAGTCCTTCCTGTGATCCATGTCTAACCTATCCTGTGACCTTGGAGAGATCCTCCCTCCTTTCTGCAGAAAAGCAAGACAGGAAACTGCAAAGTTCCCTGGTCCAAACTTAACATTCTGCGGTTCTGCCACTGAAGCATTTATATGTTGGGACTTTGTGATTCTAGAGGTCTTTGAATGTTTAGCTTCAAACAAAGAGCTAAGAAGCTGAGATGTGTCAGTAGGAGAGTGAATGTGGCAGCCCTACAGGAAAGGATCCTATGCAGAGGAACCTTTTGTAGGAAACAGATACGCAGATGTCTCAAAAATAGGCATTCCAGCATGGCTGTCAGCGTGGCCCCGACCTTGAGGCCTGGAATGCAGCTTTTGCTGTTTTCGTATCTTTCTGCCCTTCTATCCTCTCTGAATGTTCCCAAAGCCCCCAAAGGACCTACAGCTTCAAAGAGAAATATTATTGATGCAGTTCAATCTATTTTTAGCCTGCTGGAATTGGTGCACATCCAACACAGAAGCATTAAGTTTTATGTCTATTTTATCTACACCAGCTCCTCTTTCCCCCAGATTCATTAAAAGATAACAGAAACAGAGCTACGTTTGGACAGCATTCAACTGTTTTGTAATTTGGGGGCAAACCTGTCATGTCTCACCTTGCCGCGTCTCAGCCAGGCACTTAGCATTTCTAAGGAGCCACAGAAAAAAGGCAAGGAAAACTCGGATTGCCCTTAGAGGTTAGGGTAGGGCTTTCCTCTTAAACCTGCAACCATTTCTTTGACTCGGCTGGGAGGGAGGTGGAAATGGAGCTAAAATATATTCTCTTGCTGTGAAGCATATATTTTGGGTCACAGATCTTACTGATCAAACTTATACAACTGGATATTTTTCATGTGTGCTCACGTCCTCCCTCTCCTTTGTGTCTTGCTGATTCAGTGACTTAAAAAGACTTCTGGGCTGGGGATTTATCTTAGTGGTATAAGTTCCTGCCTGCTGAGCATGAGGTTGTGAGTTCAGTCCCTGGTACACACACACAAAAAAAGGCTTCCAAAATGATGAGGCAGCCCGAAAATAGGCTTTTAGAATATTGCTCTGTTTCCTGGGAGATGTGCTGGGTCATCAGAAGGAGTTTAGTAAATCTATCAATGGAATTACTCCTTGAATATTCTCAGTGAGATAACTCCTTTGTGCAGATAGGATTGAGAAGCAATGAACAGAGGGGGCCTCAGTCAGCTCATTCAGTCACCTTGGGGTCAGAGTTATAGGTACTCAGAGTCTCATAAGACTTCAAGAGAGTCTTGAGCAGAGAGAGGGTCACACTTGGCTTTCAGTTAGAATCATCTGGGGAACTTGGAAAAAAAAGTCCAGTACCTGGGTGATAGCCAGAGATTGCTCTGCCAAGGGCTTAGTCTGTTGGTGTAGGTGGCAGTCAAAAATGGGCAAATGAAATGAATAGAGTACTTCTCAGAAAAAGTACGAGTCACTCGTAAATACAGGAAAAAGTATTCATCATCACTGGCCATTAGAGAAGTGTACATTCAAACAACATTGAGGTTTTGTCTCACCCCAGAAAAAATGGCTATCATCAAGAAATCTAGTAATAACGTGCTAGCAAGGATGTAGGGGAAGGAACTCAATTACATTTTTGGTGGAAATGTAAACTAGTACAACCACTATGGAAATCAGTGTGGAGAGTCCTCAAAAACCTGAAAGTAGAAATTTCATTTGGCCGAGCTATCCCTCTCCTAATTATCTTCTCAAAAGAGTAAAATCATGTTACAGGAGTACAGGTATATCATGTTTAGAGCAGCACAATTTGTAATAGTTAGATCTTGGAAAACGTGTACATGTTCATCTCAAATAAGTGACTAAAGAAAATGTATTTATACATAATGGAGCACTACACTGCCAACAAAAGATAAAACTGACGTATTTGTATGTAAGTGTGTATGACTTGAACATCATGTTAAGTGAAAAAGTCAGACACACAGGCTCAAGTATCACAAGGCTTCTCTTATATGAGAATCTATATACTGTATATGTAATATATATTTACAAATAAAGAGCTAAGCACAAGAGAGACAAGTAAGAAGTGGGGTGAGCCTCAAATATTTCCCCAAGTTACATATTCCACTGTTTTAAAAATACTTCACAGTAGCTTTGTAGTATAATTTGAAGTCAGGGATTGTGATGCCTCCTGCCATGCCTTTGTTGCCCAGGATTGCCTTTGCTATTCCCGGTCTCTTCTGTTTCCAAATGAATTTTAGGAGTGTTTTCTCTAGATTTGTGAGGTATGCTAATGGCATTTTGATCAGGATTACATTTAATCTGTATAACATTTCCACAGTGTTGTTTCTTCCTATCTATGAGCAGGGGATATCTTTTCACTTTCTGATATCTTCTTCAATCTTCTTTTTCAGAGTAGTTATTTTAAATATATAGTTCTTTTACATCCTTTGTTAGATTGTTTCCTAAGTATTTCATTTTTTTTTTGGAAGTTATTGTGAAAGATGTTGTTTCCCTAGTTTAGCTACTGTGATAAAATCAGCATAATACTGACAAAGAAATCCAGACCTGAGGATCAGTGGGACAGATTAGAAGATGCAGACACAACCACAAAAACACTCAGCCGCCTTATCTTTGACAAAGAGGACAATGTGTTCACTGGAAAAGAGAGAGCCTCTTTTTAAAATTTATTTTATTTTAAAAAGCAAAACAAAATAAATGATAGAAATGATACAGGATTTCAAAAAATAGTAGGACATTAACACTAGTTGATATATATTGTTATCTTAGAAGTAGTTCCTCAGATTATAAGATGTAGGCATGAAAACGATCAAACAATCAAACAGTGAAAGCACAAACTATTCTTTTTGATAAACTAGCAGAGATTAGTAGTATAGTTATCTGAGTTAGCTTCTTTAACAAATGGCACTGGAAAAATTGACTTTCCACATGCTGAAGACTACAACCGGACATGTCTGTCACCATGTACTAAACTAAAGTCAAAGTGGATCAAAGGTCTAAATATTCAAACAGACACAGTGAATCTACTGGAAGAAAAGGTGGGTAGAAATCTTGAAGATACAGGGATAGGAAGAGAATTCATGAACAAAACCCAAACTGCACAGGAAGTACTTCAAAGAATCGACAACTGGGATCTCATTTATTAAAAAGTTTTTGCACATCAAAAGAAATCACCAACAGAGTGAAAAGAGAACCCACAGTATGGGAAAAAAAATTTAGTCAACTGTCCCTTTAACAAAGCACTTCTATCTAAAACAGAGAATTGAAAAGCACAAGCCCTCCACATTAAAGACCCAATTAAAAAAATGGGCATCTGAGAATGATTATGCATTTCTTAGATGAAGAAATACAAATGGCAAATAAATATATGGAAAAATGTTCAACATCATTGGCTATTTGAGAAATACAGATCAAAAAACACTGAGATTGGGCTGGAAATTTAGCTCAGCGGCATAAGCACCTGCCTTGCAAGCACATGGTTGTGAGTTCAATCCCCAGTACCGCTAAAAACTACCACTACCACCACTACCAACAACAAAAAAAACCCCACTGAGATTCCATCTCACTCTAGAAAGAATGGCTGCCATCAAGAAATTAACCAGTAACAATGCTGGTGATACTGTGGGGGAAAAGGAAACTTTCTCCACTGTTGGTGGGAGTGCAAACTGGTATAACACTGTGGGGATCAGTGTGGAGATTCTTCAAAAAACTAGGTCTAGAGGTCCCATTTGATCCAGATATTCCCTTTCTGGGTACTTTCCTGGAAGAACTGAAAACATCATACCACCACACTATATGTGCAACCATGTTTATAGAAGCACAATTTATAATAGCCAGATCTTGGAAACAACCCACATGCTCATCAACCATGGAATGGATTTAAAAGATGTAGTATTTTCATAGAATGAAGCACTACTCGAGCATAAAGAAAGACAAACTTGAGGCTTTTATAGGTAAATGGATGCAACTTGAGACCATACTCATAAATGAAATAAATCAGACTTGCATGTGTAAATGTCGCATTGTCTCCTGAGTGTAAAAAACTGAAAGACTAAATAAGATCCAGAATGTATAGTAGATATTGTGCAAGTGAAAGGGAAAGAAACTACTCAAAAAGAAAGACAAATTGGGATGGGGGAATGGAGAAAAGAAGGAAGGGAAAATGATGTGAAGGAAATATAATAAATAATTATTTTTACTAATCTCTGTTAGCTCATCAAAAAGAATGGTTTGTGCTTTCACTGTCTGATCGTTTTTTCATGCCTATATCTCATACTCTAAGCAACTACTTTGAAGGTAACAATATGTAATATGTTAACCATTGTTAATCTGCTAAAAAAATTCAACATATATGCTAATTTGTTTCATTTATACTAATAGTTTATCTTATTTCACTGAAAAGAAATTTTTATTATCTGCTTGCTTTTTTGAAAAAATCATTTTGATTTACATCTTGTCTGATTAACTTTTGAAGGTAACCATATACCATGTGATAATTATTATTATTACTACTATTTGGTTATGAAAAATTGGGTTTTTACCATAAAATGCAATCAAATCAATTGGTGTGGGTGGGATTTAGGCATTCATATTCTGTAAATCTCCCTAGAGGATTTGGCTGTTATTGTCATCCTATCACAGTGGTTCCCATACTCTCATATGCAGGGGGATTACCTGGGGATTTTATTGAGAAGTAGATGCTGCACATCTAGATAGGTAGTGGTAGGTTTGTGACATGTGTGCCTCAGTGGGCTATTTTTATCATTGAAAACTAAAAGATTTGCTATCACTGGTCTAGATAAATGACAAGACAACACCCTACTCATAGACGGGGCAACATCATAGAGATGTCAGTTATTCCCCACTCTCTTTACAGATTTAACACCATTCCAATTAAAATCTAAGCAGGACTTTTTGTAGTTATGAAGAAAAAGCCAATCTTTAAAATTTATTTGGAAAAACAAAGTAACTGGGATTGCTAAAAGCATCTAGGAAAGGAATAATATATTTGGGGGGATCATATTACTTGATATAAGATTCATTGTAAAGCTTTGGTAATTAATACAATCTGCATGTGGTGGCACATGTCTGTAATCCCAGCACCCTGGGAGGCTAAGACAGAAGAATTGCAAGTTCAAGTCCAGCCTGGGCAATTTAGCAAGCTGGTGAGACCCTTTCTCAAACAAAAAGGGAAAATGAGGCCGGAAATGTGGCTTACTGTGAAGGCCCTGGGTTCAATCCCCAGTATGCTCAGAAAAAAAATGAAGATAAAGGAAGAGATAAAGAGAAAAAAAGAAAAAGAAAGAAAGAAGAAAGGGAAGGAAGGAAGAAAGAAAGGAAAGAAGGAAGAGACATCTAGAAAAAATGGAAAAGAAGAATCCAGAAATAGATCCACGATAATGAATATTTTTAGTTGCCTTTCTGTTTTTCAGGACTGGGGTCAAACCCTGAGGTGTTTTCCCACTAACTTATGTAACCAGCTGTTTTTAAAAAATTTTTTAAATTTATTTTGAGTTTTATTTTATTTATGTTTCTGTTAAACATAATAGAACAAAGCAGATCAGAAGAAAACAATGTAAGTGACACAGATTTCAAAGCAGGACACAGGAGATCATCACTGGCTATCATATTGTCTCTTGTTTTCTTATATATTCTTAAAATTTTGAGACAGGTGTCTTGCTAAGTTGCCCAGGCTGACCCTGAACTTGCTATCCTTTTGCCTCAGGTGCTCAACTAGCTCAGTTTTCAGGTTCTCACCCCTGCACCTGGCAACCAAATGCTTTTTGAAGTGCAGTTGATTCAATAGAGAATAGTTTTTTCTACAAATGGCATTGAAACAATTGGATATCCAGTGGGGACAAAGCCTAGCTTCAACTCAATATAAAATGTATTCAAATCAGGTTAAAACAATAAATATAAAGCTATAAAACGTTTATAATAAAACATAAGGAAGCATCTTAGTGTCTTGAGGTTAGGCACAGAGTTCTCAGCCTTGACACTGAAATGATGATCCATGAAAACGAGAAGGTTTACTTGGGCTTCATCAAAATTAAAACCTTTTAGTCTATGAAATACATTAAGATGGAAAGACAAGCTATATTCTGGGTGAAAATCATAAAGGATTTTATATATTCACAATATATAAAAATCTCAGAAAAATCAATAGCAAGAAAGCAAACAACTCAACTGAAAAACAAAGGAAAGACTTCAGAACATCATCAAAGAAAATATATGGATGAAAATAAATGCAGGAGAAGATCATCTGCTTCATTGATCAGTGTAGCAATGCAGATTGGAGCCTTGGTGAGATACTACCAAACCTATCAGAATGACTGAAATTAAAAATACTAACAATCACGAGGCTGGAACTCTCATGTATTTCTGGTGCGCAAAACAATACAGCTATTTAGGAAAACAATTTGAAAGTTTTCACATACATGTAAAGTTCAGCATGTCCCTACTTTGCCCATTCTTGGATATTGCCCTAGAGAAAGGAATACTTCGGGTTACATAAGAATGTTCATATATATGTTTATAGGAGCTTTGTTCATAACTTCCAAAAATGGGAGCAACTCAAAATATTCTTCATTGTATAATGCTTAGATAACTATGTATGGTGTATGCTTATCATGAATACTACTCTGTAACAGAAAGGAAGGAACTATTGATAAATGCAGCAAGTTGGAGAACCTCAAAGACATTTTGCTAAGTTAAAGAAGCCCATGTCCAAAGATTGTATCTTATGTAATTTTATTTGTGTGATTTTTGTGGAGAGATAAAATCATAGTGCTAGAAAACAGATTCATGGTTATCAGGGGTGAGGAGTAGGATGCAGATGTTAGTATAAAGGATAATATAAGAGAGGTTTTGGGATGATGGGATGGTGCTGATTGTGGTGGTAGCTACACAAATTGACACATGCATTAAACTTCCTAGGGAAGAAGGAAGGGGATGCGGAGAAAAGGTTAATAGGTACTAAGATTTGGGTAGAAATAAATTCTGGTGTTCTGTTGCACAGTAGAGTGATTGTAGGTAATGAAAATGTACTGCATATTTCAAAAAACAGAGGAAAGCATTTTGAATGTTTTCACCACAAAGAAATGATACATGTTTGAGGAGACAGACACATTTAATTTGATTTGAAAGTTATATAATATATACATATATTGGAACATGATTTGATACCCTGTAAATATGGAGGATAATTTAAAACTGTCAGTTTAAAACATTGAAAAAAATTGGTACACTGAAATGAGAAAGTTATTTTTACTGGGAAATAACTTAAAATGAAAAATTCTGATTCAGAAGATCTGGTGGTGGGGACTGGGATTCTGCAGTTCTCACAAGGGAGGTGCCTGGCTGTTGGGACACCTGTGGAATGGCCAGGCCCTGTAGTGAATTTTGTAAGCCCAGCCTCCACAGTTTGTATTTGTTAGCTGAGAAATCTTTAATGGCCCCATAATGCATCGAGTATGATGCTTAAATATGTATCTCTTCACAAACTAAAGGAAAGCTTTTTGCCCCAATGCCCTACCCCACGCACAGTGGTGTGCACGGTCTGCTCTCTTTGCAGCCTGGAGCACCCTCTTTCCATCCTCAGCTACTGGCCAGCTGGAAAGGTGCCTTTCTACAGAAGCCATCCCTACCCCTGCTGCTCCTGACACCCATGTGGAGTTAGTCTTTCTGTCCCCTACACCCACTGCCTTCCTCCCCTGCACCCATTTGGTGGCCCTTCTAGTGCAGCTGGCTGGTTTTCTGCTCTTGGAACTTTCTCTTTCTCAGAAAACAGGTTGCTTGGGGCCATGCCCTCTGTCCTGAAAGCCCAGGATTCAGTACTGTGATTGGCATGTACAGAGGGTCTCTTAGGAGCTCAGAGAATTAAGACAAACTTGACTGTAAAAATGACCGGTGTTTCAGAAGCAAAAAAGTATTAAGGCATGATCCATGGAGAAAAGAATGAATGACATTTATCGATTGCCCAAGGTCAGCAGATGCCAGGGAAAGAAGGAAAATAGGCCCCTTTTCCATCCTACACCATTGAAACTTGGCCTTAATGTGAAACATTGGAGCTATGATTCCTTGGGGAGTTATGAGTGTATTTTTCACTTACCCTAACTACCCCAACTCAGACCCAGCCACTGGACAGCTCAGCACCTCCTGACACCCTGAGGCTGGTGGATTGTAATTCCAGATGTGCCACCGACCCCTTTGCAGCTGCTCTTCCCCCTCACCCAACTTTATCTCTGTGTCTGTGTCTGTCTTCCTCTGTCTCTTGTCTCTCTGTCTCTGTCTCTCTGTCTCTGTCTCTGTCTCTATCTCTCCCCCTTCTCTTTCTCTTTGGCTGCTGCCAGAGTTGTTCACCAGCTGGTATAAAGCAGTGGTTCTTAAAGCGTGGGAACTTGCTAGAAAGTCAAATTCTTGGACTTCATCCAAGTCCCACTCAATTAGGATACTGGAATAAGGCCCAGGGGATGTGTTCAGTAACCCCACATGATTCTGGTGTTTTGCTGAAGTTAAAAACCACTGGTACAGAGATAAGAAATCGGGAGGATGATAGTTCCTTCTTAACCTTCCTCCGACAACAGAGAGCTCTGAACAGATCATATTCCTGTTTGGGCCTTGTGTTCTTCCCCTTTGTCAGGTGATGTATCTTTTACCTGTAGCTGACTTTCCACAGGTGCAGGCTGGCTGTCTGCCTCCGTGGCCTTGCCTGTAGGTGAAGGCACAATGGCTCATTTACATGCTGGGCCCCAGAGGCAGTCTCTTCCCTGTTGGTTGAATGGTTCCTGTGACAGTCACAGCCCCTTCCTTCCTTCCCACTACTTTGTCCCAGCCATCGGTTTCCAGTTCTTATGAGTAATGCTCATAGATTTGTGTGCTTATTTGCTGTTATAACCATCACACGACTTTGCTTATTTAATCTTGAAACAGCCCTATCCAGGAGGGTCCAAGATAACCTCCAGTCTACAAATGGGACAGCTGAGGCAGAGAGGAGGCGAATAACTTGGTTGAGGTCATGCAGATATCTGAGGATGCATGGTGAGTTTGAGCTCACCTGCTCAGCACCAGGGGCTCTGGACTCAGCCCAGATGGAGATGGAGTCCATCTGCTTGTGTAAGGGATTTATGTGTATATGGTGGGGGGGGGAGAGCTGTAAATCTGTATCACTGTCATCTCTCTCACCGCCACCATTGCTACCACTGTCTTCACCATCTTCACTCTTAGTTGCAGTGCCAGCATTGTTATCACTTTATACATATTTTAGGATTATTGCAATTTGTGCCATGTGACATGAGCAATCACAATCACTTGAATAATGAAACACAAGTATTTTTTGTGGTGTTGAGGGTTGATCCCAGGTCCTTCACAGTGAGCTACTTCTCCAGCCCTGCTAAGTTGCTGCCTTGCCCAGTTGGGCTTGCACCTGCAGTCCTCCTCCCTCAGCTTCCCAGGATGCTAAGATTACAGGTGCGCATCACAACACCTGGATGAAACGTTAAGAGTTTTACAACACATACAAAGTGACTGACAGTGCACAAAGCATTTTCTTAGAACTAACTCCAGCTGGATAAGAAGAATACATTGAATTGTTCATCTCATCACAGTCTGGGTTTGCTCTTTTCTCCAAGCCTGTATTCTTTGCAGAAACTAATTTACATGGGGTTCAAATAGGGAGTCTCCCACATTTTGCAGGTAATATAGCAAAACCTCTGGGAAGCTGTGATAGAGAGAGCATATTAGTGAAAGAGAAAGGAGGAAACTAGTTTCTTGACAGTGCCCAGGAGAGATGAGTGAGGGACCAGAACCTTCACAGAGCACAGCAATAGGTTCTTAGGACTTTGTAGGCAGCCAGCTGCGGATTCACATACCAGGGTGAAGATCAATTTAAAAGGAGGAATGGAGGTACAGTTTAGAACAAGGAGAAGAAAAGGAAGAGAGAAAACAAGAGGTAGCCATAAAATGTGGTTTCATATACAAAGCAAAGGGACAGAATGTACATCTTTATCTAATGGCTGATGTGCAGGAGACGACACTCACCTTATCCAAAGGACTTTTCCTGCACTCCTGGCCAGAGGAGGTTGTGCGTGTACTATAGGTTCAGATGAGCTGGGTTTCTGTGTTGAAACCCAGCTGGTGACTTCCCTGTTGAATGACCTTGAATGTGTCAATAAAAACCTCCTCTCTGAACATCCTTGGGAAAGGTTTCCATGTTGCTCAAGGTTTGAGAGTGGAAGACACTCACAAATTACCATGGATTACCTTGGGGTTGGTTGTGGTGTCCGTGCGGGAGGTGGTGACCAGGTACCCCTGTTACCTAGGTTGGGATGCTGGTGTGTGAGGTTGTGATGCCACTATCATTTGGCACAATTACCATTGCCTTGGGCTGTGCTTGGGTTAATAACCTCTGTTGATTCTTCTGTGCAGATGGCTCTTGCACCTCAATTTTCTTGGCAATTACTTCCTGACAGTGCCCTCCATGCTGTATAAAACCTCAATTAATCCTTCATCAAAATGCCACAGAAATCCTTTTCCCTTGTTCCTCCTTTTTCCCCCCTGAGCAGATTGGATTTGTTGCAACTCCATTGGAAAGGGAGTCAGCTCTGAAAGCAGGTTCGGATTCTTTGCCTGGTGCCTATTTATTTATAGCCCAAGTGATTTCAGCAACTGCTGTCAAGTAAAAGCTCTGTTTAATCAGAGGCAGGTAAACATGTCAGTTCCATCTCCCGGCCCACACAGGCCTTTCTGCTGAAGGAATGATGCCAATCGGGAGACCAAGACAGTGAAGACTTGCTCCTCACTCAGGATGGGGCACAGAGGTCATAGTCACTTGTGTTATTGGGCGGAAAGACAAGAAGGTATGAGTTCAAAGTTCTAATTTTGATTTTGCCACTTGCTGAATCCATGACTTTTGCAGGTTACTTAGCTTCTTACGGTCAATATTAACTCATTATAAAACAGTTGTGTTACTAACTAAAAATATCTGCAAGACATCCATGTGGTTTCTTAATTCTTGGTTCATAGAAACCATAAAAATAAGTATTTAAATTATAAGGGACTGAATGAGGCCAGACATTGGGGAATTGAATGAGCCAATGAATGCATTGATTCAACCCAGAGTGATGAGGCTCTGAGAAGCATCAAGGAATATGGCAAAGTGGTGGAGAAAACCAAATAGTGTCCCAGCCTTTATGGGGCTTACCCTGTGTGGAGGGAGAGGACAGAGACACACTGAGGGTACACTCAGGCATGCTGATAAATCTCTTCTTAAAAAGTACTGGAAACTGTAGGATTGAAGAGGTTGGAACCACCTGTGTTGGGGGTGGTCCAGGCTGGTGGCCTTTGAGCTGAGACCAGAAAAGGGAGCAAGACTGGATGGATGGAGAGGGAACGAGTATGCAGGTAGCTCTAAACCAAGGCAGGAGCAGTAAGGCCAGGAAGGAGGTGGCCCTGGGGCCTGGCAGGAAGGCGAATGTGGGAGAGAGCAAGGGCTTGTTGGACTCATGGCCCCGAGCAAGTGTTTTGTATTTTAGCATGGACACCACAGAAGACCTTGGAAGGATTTTAAGTGAGGAAGTAATATAATAATTCTGCTTATTGGGCCCAGATTGAATTGGATAAGAGTATAAATGCCATTTTCATGAGAAGAGCTTGTGCAGTAACCCTGGGGCCTGGCATGAGACTAGGGTGACCACTGGTGAGTGTCTTTGTCTAGTCCTGGCTTCATTCCCCACTGTCGAACTGAGGCAGACTCATGGGTGCTGCAGCATCTGGGATCTGGGGTTCCCATTCATCTGAAGCCATAGATTTCCCCATGTCCAGGGCCCCTTATCTCTTTATGGCTAAGAATCCCCAAGAATAGAAATCCACAGATGTCAGCTGTGTGGTCTGAACTGAAACCCAACTTGATGATTCCCTATTAATTAGGAGAGGAACAGTGAGCAGCAATGTGGCATCAGTGGAAATAAAGTAGCAGTAAGGAAACTCACTGTGTCATTTGCAGAAGAGAAATTCACAAGAAATTCAGAAGAAACAGACCACTCTTAGAGTGGTGAGTCACTCTGACAGCACAAGGATCCAAACTGCTTGCCTCATGGCTTAAAGATCTGGGTACTTTTGGGGACCTGTGGTCATGGGAGGTTGTTCAGGCTAAGCCAGCCTTGGCATCTGTCCTTTCTCTGAAAGCTAGAAACCATATGTGGCCCCACGCTGCTTCCATTTGATTTATAGGGTGACTGTCCTAGAGGGCAGCAAGGACACTCTTTTCGCAGTGCTGTTGCTCTGCATACTAGTAAGTGGCCCATGGAGAGATTTGTCAGAGGCCCCTTTGAGTGACACATGTCTTTCTCTAAGTAACCCGGTACTGGATGAAGTCCTTAGATGAGGTGGGGGTGATGCAGAATGGTATACTGCAGAGCTGCAGCTAGGCCCGTGGGCGGGGTGGCTGGGTAAGTGATGCTCCTTTATGCAGGTAGAACAATTGAGGCTCAGAGTGGTGGTACAATGCATCCAAAGGCACATGGGCAGGGCCCGGTAAGACCTAGGTATAAATGCAAACTTTCAGGTTTTTCCCACATTGTGCCATAGCCTGTCCCTGCTTCTGTGTGTGTGTGTGTGTGTGTGTGTGTGTGTGTGTGTGTGTGTCTGTCTGTCTGTCTGGATGTTTATGTGTATATGTGTGTGTCTGTGTGTATATGTAGAGTGGTAGGGTGCTGCCCTCCTCCCTAGGATATGTCCTGCTGCTGAGTCCTTGTCCTTGGGGAGTACAATGAAGGGGTTTCAAGGGCCATGGTTTGCTTCCGCCTGCAACAGCATTTTATCCTCTACGATCCAGGGTCAGCCTAGCTTGTCCTCTGCCAGCCTGCCGGGAGCTTGTGTGACCCAATCAAACTGAAAAGTCTTTAGGGAGGAGAGTGGCGGCTGAGGTGCTAATGGGCATCCCTGACTGCCAGCAGCCTGCTCAGCTACAAACGGGCTCAGCTCCAATGCAATGGAGAACTGGGCTGTGGTTTGCCTGAGCTGGGTCAATAACAGTGTTTCCTGAGTCCACATCACCAGCTCCATTTGCCTGGTTGAGGAGGTGGCTGAGTGAGTTGCTGCCTACTTGCCTCTGGCAGTCCTAGGACCAGGATCATTTATCCCTATTTCTCATAGCCTTGGCAGGGGCAGGGTTGCCCTTGGCTTTCCAGATGGATGGCACAGAAGTAGCCATGGTGGAAGCTGGACTGTCCTGCCTTGGCCATTCCCAGCCAGAGACAGTGCTCTCATGAGGGACAGTGACCTGGCCTGCCTATAACTGCTTCCCATCTCTCTTCCTGCTTATGCTCTCCTTCCTTCTTACACTTACTCTGCAGTGGGAGAGGGAGGTGTTGGAACAATTAGGTGGAGACATTGTTCATGTTATCGCTAATCTTCAGGTTCTCAGCTCCTGCGCTCTCCTGCTCCTGGTTTTGTGTTGGCATCAACTCCAGGGGACAGGTATTCTGGGGAGGACAGTGCAACTCCAGCAAATGACCCAGCAGCCTCCCTCGGAGGAAGACCACCTACTTGGGAGCACAGTACTGCTTGGGGGCTCCTTGAGTTCTGCAGGGTATAAGTGCCTACCTTCTCATCCTTGTCTGCCAGAACAAAAGCCTTATAATTCAGAGTTTTCGAACCCAAGTGTGGCCTGAGATATGTCTAACGGTGCTCATGATTGTGATGACATTAATTGTCGTTAAAAAGGCTATCACTTACCAGTTGCTTAAGTTGCACCAGAAGCAATTTAAACTTCAGCACATTTAATTGTAGCATTATTCCTGCAGGACAAGCATTATAGTCATGTCAGAAATGAAAACAGAAATGCTCAGAGAGGTTAAGTGATTTGCCCAGGATCAAACAGGTGCAACGTTAGTGAGTTTCGGTTTTTACCCAAAGCCCGTGTCTGGGCATCAGGGTCCCTGGCCTGTGACTTCTGAGAGCCCCAGGATCCCTCATTCTGAGAGACCTAGAACAGCTGGGGCCCCAGTTCATTCCAATCCCTTCTGCTGCTGACAGTAAGGAGGCTCAGGTTTTTGACTATGGCAGAACATGGTTCTTTTAGCTTATTTCTCTTTCCTTGCCCTAGTGTGGCCTGCAGAGATTCTGGTTACTCCTTTGCTACTCCCAGAGGACCTCAGCTGGCCTGAGTGCTTTGTAAAGTACCTAGCAGTGATGGAGATATAAAACCACTTGATTCACTTTCTCTTGCGTTTCCCTTTGGAGACCTGAGAAACGCATGGAAAGATGAGTTTAGCAAAACTGCCAGAGGAAGACCAAACACCCTGATGTGCAGAGGCTGCACACCTCGCCAGGGGCTCAGGGGGCATTCATCTTTAGAGTGGCCAAGGTGGGCATGTCTGTCCCTGGCTCTGCACAGATCAAGGCAGAGTGAGATTCTCTGTACTTCTGAGTCAGAGCCCTAAGCAAGGATGGTTGCACCAGCTTCGCCTGGAATCCAGGCAGCTCCCTGGCCCCAGCCCGTGCTGGGGAGGGTCACAGTGCCTGTCCTGTCTGTCTGTTCCCATGTCTGCTCTACTTCAAGATGAGCTCACTGCTTTTCCTCTACAAAGCCCCCAGAATCATGGCTCCAGGCTTTTGTTCTAGAACATCTATTGTGTTCTGTTGTACCTACTGGCTTATATAGTTTTCTTCTTTTTCTCCAAGAGAGAATTGCATTCCTTCCAGCCTGGGTTGGCTGCTTTTTCTGTGTATAGCCAATTTCAAGAAACATTTAAGACATCACTGGCATAATTCAGCATGCATAATGAGTTTATACTCTTGTGAATTTAGATCAGATTATCTTCCCTGCCTTTGTAGTTATTATTAATTATTATTTTTATCACTTGGCTCTGCTTATTTGTTTCTTTTTTGAATCTTTACTTCTTACCCTCTTTCACTGCCTCAGTGGTCATTTTTGGGGGGCTAAAATCCACTAAGTGCCTACCGTGTGCCAGGCACAGTTCTAGATGCTGAGGATGTGAAAGTTAATGAAAAACTGATTAGACCATCTGATCAGGAGGCACAGGATTAGGGTGATGGGGTGAACCTTGGCTCAGCAATGCTGCCTCCCCAGAGCTGACACCTCCCTGTATATTTATTTGGTGGGTACTTGGGAGACCCTTTCCTGGATGTGTCTCATCATCTTCCTTGAATGAGCAATTCATCTGGTGATGAATGAGGCACCCGGGCCCGCGCATACTTGTTCCTGGAGTTGGTGCCACCTTCTGAGGTTTCATAATGAGAACATGGTTTTTTAGGAGAGCAGGTGTGTGGTAGACTCCAGACTCCTACGCCACTCTTCTGATTGTTCCCGGAGATCTGCACCTCTCCACTCCAGTTTGGCTGTGGCTGTTTTTGTCACCCACAGGGCTGTGTTGTTTGTTCCTGGAGCAGAGAGACATCTGTCATCCTCACAGCCTTGACAGATGCCACATTCAAAGAACCAGCACCAATTTGAGCACGTGCAGCAACCGAAGCAGTATTGCCATCAGTGCGTCACTTGCTCAGATGCAGCACCCTGGTCTCCTCCTTCGGGGGTGTGGGGCAGACATTCTTGCACCTCCCACCTACGCATGCTTCTGCACAGCTGCTGAAGAGCCCCAGCACCTGTGTGTGCTGTGCTGACCAGCAGATCGAAGAAAGCAGTGTGAACCCTTGAGATTCAAAGGAGGCTTCATAGTGTTGCTGCAGGTGAAGCACCTGCAGGGCAGTGAGCAGCACCTTCTCCTCTCTGGACCAGACAGGGTCGGAGGGTTGATTTCCAGCACAATGGGAGGGGAAGGCAGGACCCTGCTTCCTTGTAAATGGGAATGGAGTGTTTATCCTTTGCTCCACTGCTGAAGGTATTGCATCAGGCCCACATCTTCAGGAGCAAGGATTTGGAGACACGGTGTGGGCAATGCAGGAAATGGGGCTTACAATTAGTCCATTGTGTAAGAAAGAGAAGGTTTGATTAGCCAGGCTCTGATGACTTCCAAAGCATAGAGAAATGAAGATAAGGGCGGATGTGTCAAGACCAGAAGGTAAAGAATCAGACGCACACTCAATCATTATCTGTAGGAAGGCCTTGGAAATACTTTACATGATAGATAATGTTGCCCCTTCCTTTATGAAATCATCTTAGAGCTTAATATTTTCTCTTCCTCATTATGAATCCTTACAGGAATAACCCTGAATGGTTTTTATGGACTTATTTTAAGAAGACTGGGTAGAGGGAAGGGTGGTTGGGCCCATCTTTCTCCTGCTTGGTAGGTTCCTAGAGGAATAGCATGGCCTGGGGAAGGTGCTGAAGACTCAGGTCCTCAGAACCTGGGAAGCAAAAGGAAAAGATCAATCAGGTAATGTCTGAGGAACACAAGAGCGGTCATTTGCTAGGTCAAGGCAGAGTCTTGATGACATGTCCTAGAAGGGGGGCACCTGGAAACTGGCCCACAGACAACACTCTGCTAATTTGCTACTGATAAGCCAGAAAGATAAGTCCTGCTGGTTACCCTGTGGGCTTATCAAGGACACCTGGTAAAAAAAGATGGGCCTGACCATGAAAGCATCTTTGGAGGACTTCTGCTTAATGCAGTCTTAAACTAGTGCTATCTGACCGCTCTGGGATGGTAAGGAACATGGTGGTGGGAGGGTCAGTTTCATAGATCTCTGGTGGGCCTCTGGAGGTCCTGGAGGATTCTCAGCTGATCCTCTCTCTTGCCCTTCTCTCCTCTCAAGAGCTGTCCCATTTGTATCTTTTCCCTCTATGCTCCACTCACATTATATTTAAATATTTTATTCAGAAAAATGCTTCAGGAATGGAAACATTTCCTTAGATCCTAATCAGATCTTCTACAAGTTCCTTCTGATTCTGCCTGATTTGGTGACTTAGCGTCCCTGAACCCCCCAGCCCACTTTACCACATCTTGCTATTTGCTTTCCAGCTACTCTTTTTTTCTTCCCGAAGCTGACATTTGCATTTCCAGGTTGTTCTTTCTGCCTTTCCTCGGATTCTATTTGTGAGTCATCCTCCTCATGTTGTTTTAAGTCATGAAGAGAATCTGAAGCCAACAGTAAAACCGAGAGCACGCTTCATAGCATTGAAAGTTTCTGGAATCCATAAAGCATCAATTTGAATACAGGAAACTGAAGCCCAAGAAAGATGAGCTTCCCCCATAATTTAAATTACTGCATCTCATGGGAAAGCTAATTTTTAAAATAAATCACATATTCCAATAAAGCAGAAAGCTCTGCTAGGTAAATAATGAACATGTTTGCTTAGAAAATGTCTCCTTATTCAGCTAGTGAGGAACTGGGGGAATAGAGGAAGATAAAAGTGCTGAACGGAATCCACAAGACTGGATTTTGACATCAAGGCTAAACCCATTGTCTTTCTTTTTCAGTAGGCTCTATCTAAGCAGAGCCAGCCAGATTCTTCCTGTCCTTTGTCTCGGCTGTGTCATCCTTTCCTAGAGGATGCTACTAGAACTGCCATGCTACCATGACAGTCAGAGTACCAAGCCAGGCTCTGATGACTGGTACAACATCCTCCAGAGTTAGGACAGAGCACCGTCTGGGAGTTCTTACCCATAAGTGAGAGAGTTGTGGTTCCAATTGCATAAGGGAAAAGGGGGGCATATAATGACTTCAGTAATTGATATAATAGTGTTTTAAATTTATTCTGTTTCCTTTAATGTTTGATAACTTTTGTCTGTGAAACTGACAATAAACAGATAACAGGAAAAGGAATCTGTTAAATCTGGTTATATACCTAAGGCAACACGGGAGTGTGACTCAAAGCAGGCAGGATGGATGAGACTCATGTGTGATTTAAAGAAAAAGGATGTGGGCTTCTGCCTGGGAGAGAGTGGTGCAGGCTCTGGAAGGTTAGTGGAGGTTGCTTCCATCATCCATCAAGAAAGTATTGTCTTTCGATGTGGGTAGCTTGAAGGATGTCCTCAAGCCCTGTCCCCGTTTCACCTGAGTCCGCCTATCTTCCACCTCCACTTTCTTCCGTGTGGTTTTAGGTTTGGGCGGGCTTCCTCAGTGTGGGGTTCCCTAATGGAATCGAATGCATATCACTTTCATTTCTTACTCTTAGTGGAAAAGTCCTTAGTGGAAAGATAACTTCGCTTTACATATGGTAGTCTCAGCAAGAATCTCAAACTGATTCCTATAGGAGAAGTTAGTGGACATGTATATTCCTGAGAAGATAGAGCTGGTGGTCTGGGTGGTCACCCACTTGTGAAACTGCAGGGAGAGGTGGGCCTCTTCCAGAATCACAGAGATTGAAAGCCAAGGGTGAGGTCAAGTTTTGTTTCCAGAGTGGTGATGAATGCCTGGCTGTTCAAAGTGAGCTATCCACTGTGCTGTGGATTGACCAGGTGGATCCAAGAGGCCAGCTCTGGGCTGACCTGTGCTTGCTAGCTGAACCTGGGGATTTCTTCCTAATTTGTGTCCTGTACCATATTTCAGTTACTGGCAGAATCTCCCTGACTTTCTGATCCCAGACACTAGAAGGGCATCCAGGCCCCTTTTCACCAACATGGACTTGATCTTACAGAAACAAAAATGAGCTCTAAGCTCATTCTTCTTTCCCAACCACAGAATTAAAAGACTGCTTCCACCCTTTAGGCTTAATAGTATTTTTGGCTATGACCATTGAGCGGCTAGCTATTAAAGACTTTAAAAATTATCTATCAATTTCACTACTAATTAAACACATTTTTATGAAATTCCTCTAGTGCCTATTGAATGATTAATGGCAAGCAATTAATTGCTCTATAGATATTAGGCCTTAATAAAGAAATCCGCTGAGATATATAATTGTCCCCAGTTTACAGGAGAGAAAGCAGGGTCAAGGTGGTCTATGACTGTCAATATCCCTTCTGCATGCAGCAGCCAGAGCTTGTGTGCTTGGGTTGGATGTGATGCACATGGGATGAATAAGATATGTTCTCTGTTCTTGAGCTATCTGTAACTTCCTTGTGTTTATATTTGCATAAAAGTATGAGTAATATGTTTCTATGGGAATAAAACAGAAGGAAGTGATTAATCCTGCCTGTGTGTAGTCTGCAATATAGACAGGAACATTTGAGCTGGGTCCTGATGAATGAGTAGGAATTTCCCATGTGGATATGGTGCAGAAACAGTCTGTTCCTTTACTGAGTAGTGAATGCTTTTTTTTTTTTTTTTAATGAGATGGAGCTACTGGGTTTAGGGAAGGTGATATTACCCTTGACTCTGCCTTCTTATTTCATAGATGGGTGACCAAGTTGAGGTACCTTGGTATTCATTTAGGTGCTTTCACTTCCAAAAAACAAAAGCTTCAATGTAAACTGGCTTAAATAATAAAAAACATTGTTTTATCTCATTGAAAAGCACAGAAGTTAGGCTGACATAAGGTGAAATTTGATCCATTGACTCCACAGTATCACCAAGGACCTCATTTCATTTCCTCTTTCTGTTCTGTCTTATGCTATGATTTCTTCATCAGACAGTGACTCCTTTTAGGGCCCTAAGAGGGCCAACAGAGCTCTTGGTGTGATATACCTCCTTGCTTATGCCCAGGAAGAAGGAGATGATGCCTCTGTGCCTTCTGAAGGTCTGAAGGTTACTCTGGTTGGACTGCTTTGGGTCACATGCCCATGCCCAAGCCAATCATTGCTGTCACAGGACAGAGAACAGTGATGGAGTCATTTCCTGGAAACTCATGAATCCCCACATGGAATTTTAGGGACTGATGGCAGGAGGAAGTAGATGATCAATGCTGGGAAGGAATCCATTGATGAGTAAGCTTCAAAAGAGCACCCATTTTGTATATTCTCTCCTTTGAGGGCAGTAAGGTATCTGTGAGCTTTAAGCTTGTCAGCTTGATTGCAGTGGGAGCTGTCCAGAGAGTTAGTAAAGCACACTTTTTGTTGTGTCTGGATGGGTCGAGGAGGCATGATTTTGGGGTTTTATCTGGTCCCTTGCCCCTTCTTCTCAGTCAGTGTTTCCCTGCTCTGCTGCCCAGCTGCTGTGAACTGTCTTTGCTCTGCCACATCCCTCTGCCATGATGTTTCTGCCTTGGAGCTGCCATATCAAGGACTGGACCCTCTTGAATCATGAGCCAAATTACAGTTCTTTGTTTTTGTGTTGTGGGTGCTAGGTATAGTGTCTCAGCAAAAGTTACTAGTATGATAGCATATACCTCTGGTACATAGCCATTAATGTTTGATCTGCAGAACTTCAGACTCAAAGCTTTACCTTGGGTAGTCTAGCTATTGAGCTCATTTTCTCCCTGTAGCCTCTTCCTAGTTTGTCCCCTGTAGAAACTTGCTTTGTACTGAGATAACCATTCTTGTCAGTATATAATAAACATGTGCTCAGTCATGGTGCTATGGGTATGACAGCATAAAAATCACATGGAAAGATCTAGAATTGTATGGCAACTAATATTTTAGGTCCCTTTCAGAATGGCTTGCTTTAGGGGCTGGGGATTTGGCTCAGTGGCTTTAAGCCCTGCCTTGCAAGTATGTGGTCATGAGTTCGATCCCTGGTACCAAAAAGAGAGAGAGAGACAGAGAGAGAGAGAGATAGAGAGATAGAGAGAGAGAGAGAGAGAGAGAGAGAGAGAGAGAGAGAGACTTGCTTTAAAGACGCCAGCAGATTTAATGGGTACTAGACTCTCCACTTCCTGCTAGGATACTAACATTCACTTTCACTAATGGAAAAGCCAAAAGGGCTTTGCAAGGTATCTTGCACAGATGCAAGAAATACTCGGAAGGTGTGAGCTAGGGGTGGCACATCGTGTGTGTATCATGAAGGGTTAGGTTGACTCAAGGAATGACTGAGGACTGGGAGGCAGGCAGGCCTGAGTGCCACATCATCAGGACGCTGCAGTAACCATGTGGGTGAACGGTACACTTTATAAACCTGCTGCCTGAGTCTGCATTCTGGCCTTACTGCTTATGAGCAGGCCTGGGTTTATTTCCTGGCCTAGGTCTAAGTTTAGTCTTTGACTCAGAGGATTGTTTCCTGATGTTTTCTCTTGTCCTTCGGATTCTAGTTTTTTGGAAATGTGGTGGGCATTACTATTGGTCTCACTTTGTTCATTTGTAAAGTTTGCATACAATTTATATCCATGTCTTACAGAGGGTTGTTGTGAGGATTAGATGAGTTAATCCTCATTTAAGTAGTTTAATAGTTATATATAATTATACTGTACAGTATTTAACTCTTATTGACATTAATAATTATATATGCAGTGACTTCACATGCACATATATATGTGCATAAGTGTATCTTGTAGGTTTATCATAAGCCTAGAGGCATTGAATATATATTGTCTGGCATATAACATACAGATAAATATAGCTATTATTAATAATAACTATGTGGATTGAACTACTTAATAAAAATGGGATCCATCTGAATTGATCTGTATGGTTTCTGCAGTATTGGTTGCCAGTGCGTCTCTTTGTGATGGGCTCTTCCTCTTGTCCAGGAATCTCAGGGAAAGACCACGTGTCTTCCTAGGGTACGGTGGATAGGTGGTCATTGTAAGGACCAGGACATAGAACTGTGGTGAGGCGATCCCTCGTCCAGGGCTCCTTCTGCTCCTTTTCTTCTTTTCTTGAGGCCTCTCACTTACTCATCAGAGCCTTGTTCGAGATGTGTGTGCTTCTCACCCGTAATATCCTGAGTGCCCCATTAATCTCCTTTAAGCTTCATGAAAAATACAAAGGGCTGGATTACAGATTGTTACCAGGTTCTAATTTTGCATTCAGGGGATTGTTTTCCATGGACGTGAAGAGACTGATGCTTCCCGTGTGGCAATTGACTTTCCTCCTTAGTCGGGGGAGCTGTAGCTTCCTGAATTCCCAACTAGTTTACAAGATTGCATCTGTTTTTGGCCTCTGATAAGTCTGTGTCTTTTGTTGTTTCTCTGTCTTCACGTTTTCTTCTTCCAAATGGTTTTCTACAATAGTATCTGAAGTGGTTGCAAGGAAATTTCTTTTGTAAGACCATAGAGCAGCAAAAAGCCTAGAATTTCTAGCTACCTGGTGTTCCTGAGACCTTTTCGACAGAGCAGTTCACCCAGAAAGAGTGATATTTGTTTTGTGAGCACACACACCCACCACCACCACCACCACCACCATCATCATCATCATTAAATTTAATATGGTAGCAACTAGTCACATGTTATTCTTTAAATGAAATTCCAAGTTCACTCCTCAGTTGCATTGTTAGTGGCTACCATTTTGGAAAGCAGAGAGTTACAGAATATTTCCACCAATATCTAGCATGAAGGAGAGGAGCAGGGCAGCTGGCATGCAGTGTCACAAACCAACAACCAAGTATTTTTCTTTCTTAGCTCTCTGCTTGTATTTCCCCTAGTATTTCCAAAGGACCCTTACTCAGAAGAAATGAGAGACTGTTGTTTCTTGGCACCAGCATTTATTGAAGATAGGACTTTTCTGTCTTACAGATTCATATCAATGCATGTTTTATTATTGAACTTGGCCTCTACACTTGAACAACATACTGTATATTTTTCTACCCATTGGTAGCTGGTGTGGGGGTGTCCAGAGTCACTGTAGAAGAACTTTATATGAAAGTGAGTTCATGAAATGATTCAGAGGGCCAGGGATATAGCTCAGTGGCATAAGCACCTGCCTGGCAAGGGCAAAGTCCTGAGTTCAACTCCTGTTCGAGAGAGAGAGAGAGAGAGAGAGAGAATAGAAGAGACAGAGAAAACACTATTCAACACATCACCTATCAATCCATGCTGGTTAAACACTTTTAAGTGTTTCTACCCAATCTGAATGCTAAAGTTTCTGACTCTGGACGCTCCTATGGACCAGTCTGCTTTGGATAACCCCATCAAATAATTCACCTTTGAAAACCATACACTAGAAATGACTGGAAGAACAGACTTGCTTTGGTTAATACTCAGCTGCTGGTTTTGGCTGTTGTATTATGACATACCGGTAGATTACTCAGTAGCAGATCAGAAGAGGAATATTGTAAGAAACCTATGGATTTCCTGGGAACTCTTCAGATTGAATTTTGAGAGTCATTAAGTCCGTTTACAGAGTTTAGATGAGGACTCTGGGTTCTTCGGTCTTTGCGGGGAGGGAGAAGCAGAGGATGGCACCGGCTGTCGGGCTGACAAAGTGAGCAGAACAGCACTCCCGAGATCTGAGATCAGCATGACAGAGCATGGTGCAGCCAAGACCTGGCCTGCCTCTTTGGCTTATCTGGCGGTGCTCAGAGCCTCCCGTGAGTGTTCAGGTCACAGTGTCCTGTCACCTGT
Source organism: Cavia porcellus (assembly GCF_034190915.1). Taxonomy (NCBI): domain Eukaryota; kingdom Metazoa; phylum Chordata; class Mammalia; order Rodentia; family Caviidae; genus Cavia; species Cavia porcellus. The sequence continues at coordinate 34,592,413 of NW_026947511.1, read as the reverse complement.
GGCCAGCTTACCACACAGGCTGGAATCTGGATTTGTCAAGCTTTCTAGAGAATCTTAGAACAAGAAGATAATCTTCCCCAATATTTTTGTAGTCTTGGGTTCATTGTAGCATCCTGGCGATTTCAGTCCATGTCAGGGATCATGTTTTGACCTTTCCTCCATTCAGAGTTGACTGGTGCCTAAAGATGAGCGTTGCTTCATGATTGTTCCTGAAAAAGTTCTTTAAAGATTTGCAGTACTCTTGACATGTCTTAGAAATGAATGGAATAGCTTCTTATATTTTTGCAACCTTCTGGATGGAGTCTTCTGGAAGCCTTGTCTCAGTGGTTTTCAAACTCTTTTCTTTGATGCTTCAAAATCTTTGTATAAATGACTTCTCAGCTGTAGCATAGAAAACAGTGTAGCTGGAGGAGCCCAGCTCATTGGCCTTCTGCTGTCTCCCCCACAGCCCTCCTCCGGCCGCTGAGTCAGCCCCTGAGTCACCACTGAGCAAGCCTTGTCCTGAGCATCATCCATTCACCAGGTTTGGCTGTGAGATCATCACAGTGACTGGGGGCTGCACCTTGGGCAAAGGAGGCCACCTAAGAGGACAGAATGTCCCCTCCAGTGCCATGCCTGGTCTTGGGATCTGTAATGGTAGGATGTAGGGAATCAAAATCATCCCAAATCACTGATGGGTAAGGACTGGAATCTTGGAAGAAAGCAAGTATGTTTCTTAATAAACTTGACTTTTTAAAATTTTACTAAGGCTTCTTAGGCAAAATTAGAATTACCTAGTACCAATCTCTCTGTGCAGCTTATTTAGAAAGTAGCTCTGTGCACCATTCAGTGTGGCTCAGAAGACTTCCTGGCTCCTCCAGCCTTTCTTGATTTGCAAACTCAGCTGTGAGCCCCTGAAGACTCTGAATCAGTCTACACTCCAGGCTTGAGGTCCTGCCATGGCTGGAACTAGTATCAACAGATGCATTTTGATCTTGAACAAGGATGTACATTTGTTGTTTGAAAACTCCTTTGCTTTAGACTCTGTATCATGTGCCAGGTGCCTCAGTATTTGTGCCTGTGAAATGACCATATACATCATGTATGTAAGACTTGTGGGAAGATTAAAGTTCCTAAAAAAATAAAGCTGGGCAACAGCAAATTTTCCCAAATAAATGTGGATTTTAGACCCAGAAACTTGGAATGACTTGTTTTTCATCTTGGAGACAACTGCCCCCATACTCCTTAAGAAGCCATTCCTAAAACAAATAGAACTAATACCCAGCTTCTGAGTCACCTTGGTTAATGATTTTCAAATTGACTCTACATACAGAAAAGTTACTGATTGTTTTCTTATAAGGTCAGAATCCCTTTTCTAACCTTGCTTTTCCTGATGACTCAGCCAGTGGGCCGGAGCAACTTGCTGAGTCCCAGGATTACGGTATCCACTACAGAGAGGGGGTGATAGAGTGGTTTTGCCCAATCAGTGAGGAGGTGGGGAGTAGCTTTTCCCATTCGAACTGCAATGACAGTAACAACAGAAATGTATTCCTTACAGTTCTGGAGGCTGAAAGTTCAAGATCAAAGTGCTGGCAAGTTCCATGTCTGCTGGGAGTTCACTTTCTATTCCCTAGATAACACCTTGCTAAGTCATCACTGTGAAGGGGACAGACTACTCCTCCAGGGCTGGGATTATGCTTGTGACCCAATCACTTTCTAATCTAACCACAGTGATGATGATATTTCAACATATGAATGGGGGAAGTGGAACTACAACCATTCAGACCATAGCAAGGAGAATTTCAAAGACTGCATTGAGGAAGTGATTGCAGAGCAAAGAAACTCCTCCTCAAAGACCAATGCAATCTTAGTAATCTTTTGAAAAGCTGGCCTGATTTTAGAATTAGCTCCCAGGAATTTAGTGCCAGAGTTTTGATTTTCTCAGAAAGAAAGCAAGAGGGAAAGGGATGTTACTTTTGCGTAGAACGCAGCACTTTCTTTGCAAGGCCAGCAATGCAAAGACATGCCCCAAAGAACAGAGACAGCCTATGCTAGGAACGGAAGCACTTAATTTTGTCTAATTGTGGCAATTTCTAGGAGTCATTAAGAAATTCAGCAGCTAATGAACATGGCCTTCTTCTGGCAAATCCCAGTTGGAATATTCAGCTTTCTCTGCTGTATACTTATCAGCAAAGGGAATTACAGAAATATATTTCCGGAGTCTGTTGGCAATAGGAACAGAGAAATAAAAGCTTCTTTTTCTTTCCCACAGGATGGATTGTATCAGCCCAAGTGGATTACTTACCTGTGATCAAAGGGCTATTGGTTCCCAGCAGGTTCTAAACTGGATTTCTGTTTCCCTGGACTCTGCTAGGCTGACCTCCTTTCCTAGCTCGCAGCTCTTCCTAGGACCTGCATAGGCATTCATTCAGCATATGCTTTGTGGCTGTTGAACTCTGTATGTAGACATCTACTGATCTGGACCAGTGGACAAAAGGATAAGGAACTTGGTTACTCATTCTTCTCAGCTCCCCTTTTTGCCTTGTATTCGGTGCTGTGAGATCTAAATATTCTATCTAAAAGGCTTAGATATGCTCCTTATCAAATAATATTTCTGAGGATGAGAGTGATCCTCAAAGCTTAGGAAATGCTCTGTACTCTTTCAGCCTTTTGATAGCTTCCACTTGAGTTGAAGACCCAAAGTTAAGGATCAGTTTGTGTATCCCAGGTGTTACCAGTGACTAGAAAGCTGGTGTTCTCCTTAGCATAGTTTCTGAACTATAATACCTTCTGTATGAGTTAGCTATTATGAGCAGTAGTATCCAATTATTATTTGCTGAAAGCTTTTAACAATGTGCTGTGTTGTTATTGTCTTTTCTTCATATTACAGAGCACAGGATAGTATAAGAATTCTACCTTGGATGAAAGATCACAAAGCAACACTGCTCTGTTTAATCCTCACAACAGTTCTTAAGAGGAAGGTGCAATTGTTGCTGATTTGCAGTGGAGGAAGGTGAAGGTTGCCTGGGCAGTAAAGGGATCAGCCCAAGTTACACAGCACATACAAGACCTAGGCCTGTGGCTACTGGCTCCAAACCCACTATCCCTAAGCATCTTTGGAGAACTACTCATGACCCAGCTCCTGGTGGGAACACAAAGACCTGAGCCTCATCTTAGCTCTGGTAGAAGGCACCTTCTACAGTGATCTGTTTTTATAGTAAAGGCAGAGCTGAGTCAGAATCCTAATTCCACTCCCCTCTAACCTTTGTGCAGGTCACTTCACTTCACTCTGATCTTTACTGTTCCATTTTGTAAAATAGTGACAGCAACACCCACTTCTCATGAGAATAGTAAGGCATAAGGATATATAACACAGGCAAGTTCAAGTGCAAAGCTTGGCATGCAATGAGTGTTCAATGACTTTCGCCTACAATGACAATGTGGCAGGCTTCATGCTAGGGTGCTTTCCAGATGTGATCTTACATAACCTTCATACCAGTGAGTACTCTTCATGCTTTAGATGGAAAAAACAGAAGCTCTGTGAAATTAAATGACGTTAAAGGTCATAAAGCCACAGAATGGAACACAGGGATTCAAACCCTGGCAATCTGACTCTATGGAAACATGTTAGGCATCCTTTTCTTTAGAGCCACATGCTAGATGCATGCAGAATTCATACATGGACACTTTCCCTGGTAAGCAGGACCCTTGTCAATGGGTTTCCAATCATGTCTGTGGTAGGTAGTATGTCATGTGGACCTCAGGACAATGTTTTTGACTCTAGAGAATATGGCCAAAATTGAGTTCAGTTTTGCCAGGAGGGCTGCACCAACTAACTGTCCGGTCTAATACTTTAAAGAAGGTGTCTCGTCCCTATGTATGTGCTTGGGCAGCCAAGCTCTGTCCATACACAGGACCCCATACCTACAGTGAGACTGTTTAACAGTCCAGGTGCCTGAACAGACTTTCCCATGAGAATGGTATCCAACCAATCTTATAGCTGACAAAACCCATGGCATTACAGGACCCTGCAAGAACACGTCTGAATGCATTTATAATCTGCATTTTCCACATTAACTCTAGTGAACAACTTCAAAACTGCAGATGCCCTTCCTTCTGAGGGACAAGAAGCAAACCAAATGACTGAAGTAACCAGCCGTGAGATGCTTGAGTAAGAGGCAGGGGAAGAAAAGAAGAGTCTGAGATTATTAACATGTTTTTCCCACTAGGTTGACTTTCAGAATCAAGGGGGACTATTAAAGGGTATTGATTTGGATGTGAGGAGCAGTTGGAATGTTTTTGTTTTCCAGTCATGAAGGCACGCTTGGTTTGCATGATTGGGTTTTAAATTGCTCCGTAGGACATCACTTGGTACTGGCTGAATCTCTGAAGCCTCACAGCTCAATAAACATGTTTGCTGCAGTCCTCTTTGTTTCAAGGGTCTTCGTTGGAGAATAGCAGTCTTCACTGTTCAGCAAAAGTCCTTTCCCCCTGGGGGAAGTGCTACCTTCCTGGGCTCAAGACCCTGGAAGCATCGTTCTAGAGATTGGGAATACAGATCCAAGGTCAGTTGGTATGTGAATGTGACTAAGATTTAAGTGGCCTGTGGGTGAGGAGCCATGTGCCATCTGGAAGTTGGGAAGGGCTGAAGGTGGAGCCAAGGTAGGAAGGGGGATGGAAGTCCCTCATGCATTCATATAGTCAGACTTTACTGAGCACCAACTGGTATGCCAGGCATTGTTCTTGGCATGAGCACAGAGCCATCATCAAGGGAAGCACACACCATGTCAAAGATACTGAACCATGAGAGCAGTCTGGTGTAGAGGAGAAGGTGTTTGATAGGGAGTCTAAGATCTGTGTTGATGATGACTTTTCCATAATTTCCTACATTGGTTCTTCTCTGTTCTGCCAATTCAACAGGGAAAATCCTTCCTTCCTTCCCTTTTTCCTCTCCTGGCATTTGTAAGTTGGTACTATTATGTATTTTACCTTTGTCCCTTGGGATACAAGCATGAACTCCATCACTTCATTTGTTTGTGATTCAGTTTTGGGAAGATTGAGGTCTTCTGGATCCTCTGGGAAATCCTGCCCCCTGAGTCTGTGATGTATTATTTTTTTTTATACTAAGTCCATGATCTCAGATGAGGGAGCACAGTGCGGGGAAGGTAGCTGGATAGAGAGAAGTGTTTGTAAGTGCTGGCTGTGTGACAGATCCCACAGACAGCAGGGAAGATGTGCGAGTTCAACTGTGTGAAGACTTTCAGGTCGTGCCTGGTGGCAGAAGCTCAGGAACAGGTGAAGGCAAACAGCTCTGTGAAACAAGGCAGGGCACCAAGCCAGCCATTCACTCATGATTCACGCATTCAACCAAAAAAAAAAAAAGCATAAAATCTAGAACCAAACTGCTTCTTTTTAAATCATGGGTGTTTTATTTATTATTTTTGCAACATTGACTGACTGAATTATTCTCTGTATGTTAGTTTCCTCATTTGTAAAATGGGAATAACCAAGCACAATAAAAGGAGGTTGCCATGAGGACTAAAGAGACTGACAGCCATGTGTATTTGTTATTAGTATCATTTGCTTATGTGTTTGTGTCCTTAGTTTGTTGCACGGCGTTGGTTTCATGTTGGGAATTTAGGCAGGGAGCCTTATATTCCAGACGAAGAGTCAGGTTATAGAAAAGCAAAGAAACTGGTTCATATTATACTGTAAGATAGTGACAAGTGCTACACAGATAATGAAAGAAGCAGGCAGGCGTGGAGTGATTATGAATGAGAACGGTTATGGTTTGTGATGCTCTCCCAAAGCCTCACGTGTTCATAGGGCTTTTTCACTGGTAGCTGAATCCTGAATTTGAGATACAGGGATTAAGGCTGTATGTTTGGCAAATTGTGATTGGCTTGGCATAGTTCAGGCTAGGATTAAGGATGTGAGTGCTACTATCTCCCTTGTTGATTTTACTACCTTGTTGTGCCATGAACTCTTCTCCTCTGTGATGCCCCTCTGCCATGTGTCACTGTGCCTGGGAACTAATTACGGACCAAAACTTCTACCAACTGTAAGGCAAGTAAACCTTTCCTCTCTTAACTTTGAGCATTAAGTATTTTGTTTCAGCAACAAGAAAAGTAACTAAAACAAGAACCAATCATACCTACCGAGGACAAGGGGACAGAGACAACCAGCAGGACTCAGAAAGGTCATTCTGTTGAAAATCATGAAATAAGCAAGTGTTCAGAATTAAGGAGAGTGAGGAAAAAAGAGGAGGAGAAAAATAGAAAACAATAGAACGCTCTGAGTTTCCGAGAGAGGCAAACAGGGTGAGCAGCCAAAAATAAATATGTTTTTAAATAAGATTGATTCTGGGACCAAATAAGCTTTAAGATAATTGTTTCTACTGGAATGCATCACTATGGGTCACAAATGAATTCATCTTTTTATGTTTTTCAGTACCAAATGTCCTTGATAGATTTATTAAATCTCTTTTTTGCCTCACTTCTTTCACCTGATCCCATCACCTCCTGTTGAATCGAAATTAAGGGCCATTTATTTGGAAAAACCTATTAACTCCCTGATAATGGATGCTTGCTTTCCATTCCGCCTGGCTGACTTTCTCCTCATAGGATGTGAGCCTTTGTGCATCTCTGCTGTCTCTATTAGTGCCTCTTTTGGGCGTACAGCCAAGGCTCACCAAATATTCTAGATGCTCCTGCATACTTTTTGTTCTTAAGAGCAGGACATGGAAACTGTATTTCACTGCTGAGTTGCAACAAGAATCTTACTAGGGGTGGTTCAGTCTCCTGATGTTGCCGGGCAAGATGGCGGAACTTCCGCCTACTGATCTCTGCATTGGCTGGTGGAGAAGAGCTCCTCCCTGTGTTGATGGATCTTTAACTTGATGGCTTCTCAAGGGTCTCTTGACTGGTTCCTGTATTTTGTAGACAATTTGAAACCTCTTAACATATGTATTATTCAGTCCTGGGTAGGTCTGCTCCTAAGTCTTTTTTTCTGGTGTATAAAATTAACTTTTCTCCAAATGAGATATTATAGTAGCCATTGTTCATTTCCTGTTACTTAGTTTGGAAGTCCTGTAACGCTTTTTCATTCTCTTGAATGGTTTTATAGTATTTGTTATGTTTGATATTATTGTGAGTAAAGGTATGCTCAACTATTTTAAAGAAAAGAGATATTATGGTAGTTACTGTTGATGTCTGGTTGTCTTGTTGTGAAGTGCTGTGTCATGCTGTGTTGTGCTATGTTGCTTGCATTGTTTTGTTCTGATTTGCTTTGTTTGGTTCTCTTTAAAATAAAATTAAATTTTTTTTAAAAAAATTAACTTTTCTCCTTTCTAAAATAACTGCTTGCCCTGGTCACTTTGACTTCTGGATTTGTCTTCTAAGAATATATTTGCCATTCTCTGAAATTGTCTTACTTTTACATTCACGTAGAATTTGTGTTCCCTCATCACTTTATACTCCACTGTGTCCTCAGTGACCAGAACAGCACCTGGCAAAAAGAAAGTGCCTAATAAAAATGGTTGTGAAATGAATGAATGAATTCTAATTACTCTGAGGCCTTCCCTGTGCTGTGATTAAGGATGATGAGCTTTATAGCCAGACTTTTCAGGCTCCGAAACAACTTACTACCTATGTGACCTTGGATAAGTTCGTCTCTGTGCCTCAGTGTCCTTGTTTGTAAAAGCAGGACAATCATATGGCATGGGAAGATTAAAGGAGTTAATATATGTAAAATCCTCACAAAAGTGTTTTTTCTTCGTAGGAAGGGCCAAGGAGAGATTGCCCTTGTTACCACTCAATAAAAAACAGAGGGATTGTCGCCTCTTGACCTTCAGTAACTGGGCTCCTCAAGACCCAGGAAGGCAAGGCTTTGCCAGTTCTTAAGTTCTGGAGGCATACCGGGTGGGAGACAGAGGGTTCCCTTTCAAGGTTAAAACCCCCTGAGGCCTGGTGAGTCCCGGTCCCCTTAAGTCTTTGTCCTTACCAGCCCTTCAGCAATATTTCCATCATTTTATTAAAAACCAGTGCATGTTGGCCAGAGTGAGTGACACTTCCCAAAAATGGGACTTCACTGTGCTCCTCCAAGCATGGAACACTTGTTCATTTATGTGCCACCTCGTGATGGTCCCAATCATAGTCACACACATTAGCTCCTAATTACAGCCCTGTTGAGTTTCTCCTGACAAGAAAGAAATGAATTTACCTCATGTCACCTCTGTAGTTTGTAAGCAGCCCTGGCTTCTGATAATAGCACCTTTCATGTTTTCTTGTTTTTCTAAGGAGGAAGCCATTCTTATGCTGGCCAACTCCAGGGCTGAGTCTGAAGGTGAATTTGAGCTGATCCTTGGTTGCCATAATTGCCACCAGGAGCTTGCAGGGACCTGGAGAGGTGTGGGGCTCACCCTGCAAGGTCTGGAGGCCATCTGTAAAATGGGAGTAGTAACCGCTTCTCAGGGTTGGTATGAGAGTAAAAGGACAAATATATGTAAGGTTCTTAGTACAGTGCCTGGTATAGATTAAGTGCAACCTGTGGTGTTTCTAATTATTAAAAAGTATTTTTAAATATTTTTGTTACTGTTGTTGTTATGAAATGGGCAGAGTCTGCAGTTCAAATATGTCTTTGCCTTTTAGCAAATGTGACCTTGGTCATATTCCTTCAGCCCTGTGGGCCATTTTTGCAGTGAGTGAGGATGATTCCTTGGAAAAGCTGAAAGGATTTTTGTGTGTTAGCCTGTGAAAAGCACCAGGAAGAGCTTGGTACTCATTCTTCTGATGGCGCCAGGAAGATGGCAGAGATTCCAGCTTCTTGGGTTCTGAAGTGGGCATAACTCTCAGCAGCTCCTGATAAATGTTGGGTAGCTGCCTGCCTAGCCAAGGGGCAATGGGGTGGTGTGGGGCTTTCAGAGGTAAGAGGGAGGAGTACCAAGGTAGGTTGGTGTTAGGACAGAGGTCTTGCTCTCCATTTGGAGCTGTGAGCTTTTGAAGATGCCTTGTCTCTGTTCATGTTGAATTTCTCATTATGCTAAGGGATGGTGGAGCAGGCCAGGCAAGGATGCAGGAAGGAAGCCAAGGATAGGTCTCAAAGGTGGCTGATTGCTGGCCATTGTGGAACATGCCTGTGATTCCAGCGCTCTGGGAGACAGGCAGAAGAATTTCAAATTCAAGTCCAGCCTAGGCAATTTAGTGATCTCGTGGAGTGTTGTCTCAAGATTAAAAAAAAATAAGATGGGGATGTAGGTTAGTATGAAGGTTCCGGATTCAATCTCCAGTATTGGGGAAAGAAAAAAAAAGGTGACTGAGAAATCTGGTGAAAATGGCTAAGGTTCATCATTTCTTTCCATTGGAATCCCTGTCCTTCAGCAGGAAGCCATCCTACTCTTTCACCTCTCCATCACCACAATTTTGAGGACAGCAAGGGCTTCTTTTGAATTGAGAGACTACAGGATTCTATGACACCTTTTCTGAAAAATAAACAAATCAGCCTTCCTTCAACCATTCGTTTGGAGCTATATGCTTGTTGCTATATACTTTTCTTGTTGCTGAGGTGAAATCCTGATGCCCAAAGTTAAAGGAGGAAAGGTTTATTCGGCTTACAGTTTGGAGAAGTTTCAGTCCATAATTGGCTGGCTCCAAGGCAGGTTGGGTTGGCAGAGGGGCATTATAGAGGAAAAACAGTTCATATGGCAGAAGACAGCAAAAGCAAGCAAGGGAGAAAGAGAGAGAGAGAGAAAGAGAGAGAGAGAGAGAGAGAGAGAGAGAGAGAGAGAGAGAGAAAGTCAGGACAAACCTTTTTCTGTCCTTACATTGTATGCAGGCTACCTGCCCTAGGGCAGGTGTGGCACTCACACCCTTAACCCCAGCATTGGATCATGCATCAATCACTCATTCTAGATTCAGCCACCTCCAAAAAACTCCCCAACAGACCCTCTATAACTGCATGAGGCTTGGATGGTGCAAAAATCTGTTGACAGTGGGAGCATTAGACAGGCTTCTCTCACTTTTTGGCTATACAGGTTGAATGCCTGGATCACTGAGCACTCTGAATCCAATTTTGAAGAACAAATTATTTAGGCTGCCACCATTCTGGAACATGGTGCTCTGCAGCTCCCCCTCCACCCCAGCAAAGCCTTTCACTTCTTCAATTTAGAGGCTGCAAAAAGTGGAGTCCTGCTGCTTCTTGCAATGTCCTCAGGCCATCTTTTCTATTCTCCTCTTTCTTTTCAGCAGTTAAGATCTGTTCTACTCTATCTTTGCAGTCCACAACTTTACTGGAGCTTTCTAGCCAAACTCACAATATTTTAAATTATTCTTCTTGGCTCTTTGTTCTTGATTCTCAACATAAATACGGCTAAAAGCCCCCAACAATAACTGTGCCACCACTGCAACATTAGATTGTCTTGAAATTTCTTCTGCCAGATTATTTAGTTCGCCACCTTTAATCTTAGTCTTGAGCAAAATGTAGACAAACTTTCTGCCACAGAAGTCCAAGAGACAGTGCAGCCCTTCTTCCCAGCAGAAACCCCTGGAGCTTAGTTTTTACCAGCATAATTTCTATCAGCATTTTGTTACCAAATTCTGTTTTGGTTACTTTTCACATTGCTGAGACAAAATACCCAATGGCCAAAGTTAGGAGAGAAAAGATGTATTTGGCTTACACTTCGGAAGAGTTTACTCCATAATTGGCTGACTCCATGACAGCCATGGCTTAACAGAGGGATATCTCAGAAGAGAAACAGCTTATGTGGCAAAAGATAACAAAAGCAACAGAGAGAGAGAGAGGGAGAGAGAGAGAGAGAGAGAGAGAGACAGAGAGAGAGAGAGACAGAGAGAGAGAGAGAGAGAGAGAGAGAGAGACAGAGAGACAGAGAGACAGAGAGACAGAGACAGGCAGAGAGAGGCAGAGACAGACAGAGACAGAGAGAGACAGAGAGAGACAGAGACAGAGAGAGAGAGGAGGAGGAGAGGAGAGGAGAGGAAAGGAGAGGAGAGCAGAGCAGAGACAGGACATGCCTTGCTCTATCCCTCACATTACTTATAGGCTACCCACACTAGAGTGAATGTGGCATTCACACCCTTGATTCCAGTGTTAGACCATTAATCAAACTCTGGATTCAGCCACCTCTAAAAAAGCCCTATGTTCACATGAAGGTTTGGAGAGACAGCTAGACAATAACCATTCCAGTGTTGTTTGACTTTTACACTAAACAAATTTCCTGTCTTTGTTAATTCCAGGGCCAATGTTGGCTTGCTTAGAAGCCCATTGCCTTGGCTAAACCTCAACCAACTTTTGATCTAAAAGAAGCCCTGGGCTGCTGTGTTCCTATAGGTAACATGTGTTTCAGAAACTTGGGGAAACAAGGTAAATTGCTTTGACCCTCCACAGTGAAAATGGACATGACTAGGGCATTGGTGTGGGGGAGATGGAGACACATGCAAGAGATGGAAAAACAGATTATATATATATATAAAGAGAACTTGAGGGGCAGGGACAGAAGACTTTTTAATAAAAGAGCAAAACAAACCAAGTGAACTCACAGAAACACACAGACTTGTCTTCTTCCATCTTTGTGACAATCCTATGGAATAAGTTTGAATGCCAATTTTATGGTATAATTATTGGACATTTAGAAAGGTCAAGTCTCTTATCTATGGTCATACAACTTTTGTAGGGGAGTGGTCAGGCTAGAATTCAGGTCCTCTGCTTTGTGGTTGGGCCCCCTGCAGAGAGACTATGACCTGGGACTTGAAGTGTGGCAGAACGTTTCAGGTGCTTTGAACCTTGACATTGAGAGGCACAGATGTTCCTCTTTGTATCAAGATGTATGTGCGAAGAGATCCCAGAAGAGGCAGAAGGGTGAGTGTTACATCTTCCCTGCAAGTAACAGAGAAAAGCATTTTCCCCATAAGAAGTCCACGTGTGGATGTTTACTAATGCAAGATTAGCTACTGTATTATATCAAGGTTGACATTTCTATTCTAGATTCGGTCAACTCATGGATACAAGATGGATGGGCAGCCTCAGACTTTGTGTCTGTTTCAAGGTAGAGAGAAAAGAGGAAGACCAGTTTTGGAGTGAGATGACCCTTATCAGACTATGCATGGCTGTCTTTTCCATAGCTGCAAGGGAGGCAGAAAGTTGGCTAAGTTAGATTTTTAGCCTTTGGAACAGGCATACTGGGAAGTCTCAGGGTGAGGCAAATGTAGTTTTTTCCCATATTCCAACAAACCACCCTAAGCCCAGACCCACAAAAGCCTCACCTGGGGAAGGGAGCGCTTCATTCACCTGGAAGCTGCAGGCACACCCTTGACTAGAGATGCTACAGACACACCCTGGTCTTGGCTCAAGGTCCCATTCTGAGTTAACCTGGACATAGGGAGATGGGGGAGGGATGTGCTCAGCTCTTCCTGCAGTGGTGTTGCTAGAGGCAGGATGAACCCAGTCCCATCTGTCCTGTCTGGAAACTAAGATTAGCATCTCTCAGCTCTTGGGTGCCTGCTCTCCTGGAAGCTGCCTGCACAACTCCCTCCCAGGGGAGGAAGCAGATTCTGCCAGCGAAGGAGCGGAGAGGCCTGGAAGGGGGTGAGGGAGGAAAGGATGAGAATTTGACAGAACTGTCTAAAATATCATCTTCTTGACTTGGAAGATACAGGAGAGAAGCAATGTTAAGAGATGGATAACAAGAGGCTCAGCGGAGCTGGGCATGAGTGTGCCTGCCTGTGTTTTGATTGGAGGTATCTGTGACCAATGATTCTCAACTGTTCTCAAAGACCTATGCATGAGGTCTTTGTAAACATGCTTTTCTCCCTAATCACTTTCCCATAAGATTTTACTGCCACAGATAGAATTTACATTTGTTTACATATTTTATGTGTATCTGTGCTTCTACATTAAAGGAATAAGTTTTTTCTTTTCTCAGATACCAGTTTTCCCCACTTAGAGAGGGGGGCATGGAATGTTCATTGATTATACATGCATTAAACACATCTTGGGCTCATTTGGTCTTCTCTGAGGAAGGAAAGAACTGGCCCTTCTCTCTAAGATCACCCTTCTTATGCACAAGGACAGCTGGGAGGAGTCTCATGTATCTTGAGCACCTATTATGTTCTAGGCATCAAGATGAGTGCTTCAGATTCATCTGTTCATGATGCTCAGGTGGCTCTGGTGGTCAGAGCAGAGGTCCCATTTTACCAATGAGGCCACTAAGATTCAGTGTTCCACCCCTTCTCAGAGAGCTTTACCTGGTTCTGGTGAACAACCTAACACTGTTCCTGTGATGGGCTGGGTAGATGTCAATGGATTCAGCAGGACCAGATGGGCTGGAGTCTACAGAGGCACTTCCCAGAGGATTTGGGATGTGAACTGGGCCCCTCATGGAGAACCAGTCACCGACATGAACACAGAGGCAGCCTGAGCAGGTGATACCACAAGAGCAAAGTGTTGGCACCTATAAGGGACCCCGTCTGGATCTGAGGACACTCATTTCAGAGCAGGGTGAGGCTGAGGCAGAGCAGGCTTAGGGAGGCAGAAACCTTGTTTATCCTATGGACTGTGTATCTTGCAGCATTGAGCTAAGAATCCAGACCAAGAATACTTAGCACCACTCCCCTTTGGCACAAAGGCAGCCGTACAGGTTAGGACAGAGATGGAGACATTAAAGGCAGGAATCTAGAGTTCCTAACTCAGGGCTTCTAGTTACAGAATGATCTTTTCAGAATATCCCCGTGGAGGAAATCTTAGAATGAAAGCAGAGTCTGTGACGGAAAAGTGATGAGATCTCATCTCCTTTTCACACCTAATATCCTCCTGGCTCATTCCCCTCCCCTTACAGCTGCTCAGCCACAGCTCTTCAGGAAAGAGGGGCTCCAGAAATAAGCACCTTCAGCGCCCAGCTGCCCAATCGCAGTAGGTTTCTGCAGCAGCAAGCTGCATGGCTCACTCATACTGCTTGCTCTGCTCAGGTTATACTGAAACCCAGGCTTCTGGAATCTTTATTCCCTCCCTCCCCACAAAGCCTTCATTTCACCATGAGCTTCCATCGACACTGTTGTACCAAAAGAGAACAGAGAGTTGTGCCTGCTTCCTAAAGTTTCTGCCAGGGTGTGACACGTGCCCCTTCTGGTGATATTTCATTGGCCAAATGGAGATCGTGTATCTTAGCCTAATTTTAAAGGGAGCAGGGAAATTTAATTCTGTCCTATACCCAGGAGATGAAGAGCAGGAAATGTTTATCACTAGTGCTAAAATGGCCACAATGATGGTAATACATGCAGAAGGTATCTTAATTTCTCAAGATCAGGTGAAATGGTTCTTTTTCTCTGTTTCTTTTCTTTCTGAAGCATTTGGATTCTCTCTCAATTAGTGCTCCATATTGTCATGTTTGGTAAATATTCATTTGTCCACCCAATGGACAAAGTCACAAGTCAAAAGGACCAGGAATGAAAGAAGTACAAACATTTATTGAGGGCCCACTCTCAATATATGCAGTGCTTGGTACACAGAGCATAGTCCAAGTCCCTTGCAGTGGCAGGTATAGTAAAAGTGAATTGACTTTTAATCCTGGAGCCTTCTGAGCATGCCTCCTTCATGGCATTGCCAGTATTGCTGCTTTTTGATTGACTCTCTAAGTTAGCGGACAGTAGAATTTTCTAGAAGGAGATAACCTATGAATCAGTGATCTAGCACAAGACTGCATGCACAGCTGGTACACAATGGAACTTTGCTTTTGATAATGGTTCATTCGTCTGTACTCCAGCTATTCTTTTAAGTAGGGCAGATATTGTTAGCCCCATCTGACAGATGGGAAAACAGAGTCAATGACCCAGGTCATCACTCTGCTTTGCCTGGTGCTTCCAGGATGACATGTGTCTGCTCTTTGGCTGTGTCTGATGAGCTGGACCTGCCAAATTCAGCCTTTCTGCCACTCAGCCCCCAACACTATCAATCAAGTGTTCTCAAATTGGTGGAGCTTAAAAATGACAGCCATTTGAAATTGAGTAGAATTGGGTATTATTAAAATAGCATTCTAAATTTTAATCTTGTGCATTGACTTTTTAATAGCTTCTACTTTCGCTAAAAATTATGGGCCTTGCTCACAGACATTCAATTTAAATACTGTCAGGCAAGACTGATTTCTTTCCCAGCACCATCAGATTTTCTTTCGTTTTTCTTTTCATCGTTTTCTTCTTTTCCTTTTTTAAAACTATTTTTAGGAACCTGTTCCCAAAGCAAGCACCATGGCAAAGAATATCTCATTAACTGAAATTACTTAATTTCTCACTACCTGGAGATTTTACAGCATATGAAATCTAAGAAGGAGAACATATGTCTGTTTATAGCCCTTTTATTCCTCGTCCTCTGCTCTCTGGCCCTCTCTCCAGACTATCCATTGATGAGCGGTGCAGGGTCTTCTGCAGAGGCTGGATCGTGGTTACTTATTTATTTTTTTTTCTGGGCCATCTTTTCTCATCATTGTGCCATTGTCATAATGGTGAACAATATCAGTACCTCTCTCCCATGCGCTCTTTGTATACTTAGTCTCTAGGACTTACAAAAGACTCCCTGGAGATACTCATGAAGGAGGCCCCTTCCTGACTGCTTGTTCTTGTTAGTATTTTTTCCCACCTCTCTTCCTGCACCCTTCCAGCCTGGTTATTTTCACCCTCTCGTTTCTAGCCCAGTTTTCTTACCTTGAACTAAGCCTGGCAGAGTGGAGATGAGGGGCAGGAGTGATAACCAGAAGCAAAGATGCACATACAGTAAGGAGAACGGAGCAGGGGGCTTGGCGTCAGACCTGACCTGGTCTGGATTTCTTGTTTGGCCAATTGGAATAGGAAATTTACATCCCCTCTTTGAGCCTTGGTTTGCCAACCGTAGAATGGGCTTGGTGGCTCCATCTCACTGGATCCAGTGAAAAATGTCTGTGGGGGCACAGAGCTCAGTGCCAAAGTTAACAGCATCTACCACTCACCAGCTGTTCTGTCCTCTTTTTACTTTGTGGTCCCTACACACCAACCCAGTGGTTCTTAGTCCTAGATACACAGTAGAATCACCTAGGAGCCTTAAAAACTGCCCAAATCTCCAGGTCTACTAGATCAGAATCAGGGGGTGTATGCTTGTGACATCCTTACTTTCCAGATTCTCTCCAGGTGAATCTGATGCATGCAGGGCTTGAGAACAACTCCAAGCCCCTAGGGTTACCTAAAGGCAGAATACAATTTGCTCTTGGGATTAGAGGAATCTTACTTAGTGCTTGTGGGCAAAGATCCAGCTCTGTCATTAGCACTGGGATAGGATTTTACCTTTGCCCCTGGCCTGAGAGAATCAAGAGATGAAATGGGATGGAATTGAGACTCCCAGAGGTTGGGATCTTCTGCCCTTTTTCTTCTCTGAAACACCTTTGGTCTAACCCTGAGACCTCTAACATGATGCATTATGTGTCCACTGCACACCTCTTCTTATTAAAAACTTAAATACAGCTGGTTTGCACCGAGACATGTGGCACCACATACCTATTCCCAAAGCAAGCACCAAGACAAAGAATATCTCATTAACCAAAATTTTCAAAGTATCAGGTACATGTTGAAATGTTGTTTTTAGATATACTGGGTCATATAAAGTATTATTAAAATTAATCTGCTGGTTTCTTTTTCACTTTTAATGCATCACTAGAAATTTAAATTGCCTATATAGATCTCATTATTGCATTTCTGTCCGATAGCATCAATTTAATATCTCATGCAATGCTATTCATATTTCATATGCCACAGTGGTTCCATTAGGTGAGCAGTTAAAGTCAAGGACCTCGGCATCCTATTCATTCTCCCTTCCCCAAACATCTGTTGGAGAATGTGTTGTACTCAGCAGGCAGCTGGCAAATGTGTTCTGTGCTTGTGGATAATGATGCTGATGGTAGTGTTGGTTACGGCAATAAAGCTCCAATGAAATAGTAGGGGCTTATTTTTGAAAATTTGTTAAGAAAAGACACACGCAAGGTGAAATGAATATATTTATAGAATAAGCATGCTCATGTACATCTTAATTTTGTATTAATTTACATTTGTAGAGTTTCTGTCCATGACACAGAAATAACTTCAATAGTTTGGGTATTGAAAGATGGCTCAACTTTTGAAGTCTTCCAGTGAAAATTCTCAGAAAATATTTAGCGAGCTTTTTCTATGAGCCAGAGGTAGATGAGTGAATGAATGAGGCAAAAATCTATGCCTCTTGGACCTTCAACAGTACCTGAAAATTAACGTTTTCCCAAGTAAAGTGTTCGCTTGCCAGATGGAAGAATAACCATGTGAGAGAAAATAAGACAAGGTAAAGGAAAGAGGCCAGGGATGGGGACCATCGTGTCACTTGTGAATTTTCCAGAAAGGAATCATCAAGAAAGTACCAATTGACCAAGTGTTTGAAGAAGCTGGAAAAATTCAGGGGGCTACCTTGATCTTACTGTTTCAGTCTTATGCCTATTGTGTTACTCTCAGTTATTTATTTATTCAACAAACACACACTGAGATCTACTATGTGTGTAAGCCACTGGTGAGTTCACCGTTTAGTTGCAGAAGCATGAAATTATGCCCCACACTGACATCCTCTTTAAAATAAGTCCTCAATTAGGCAACACTTCAGCAGGCAGACCTCTCTGGAGTACCCTAAGGTAGCACAAGTGCGTCTCGTCTGAACTCTTCTCCCGTGCAGGATGAACTGCAGCCGTTGCCTGGGAGATTCCTCCAAGGAGTCTGGGGCCTCAAACAAGCACTGTGAAGCTCTGGTTATCATTTTGAGCGCAAATTGAGTTGAGGCCCAGAAATGCTGCGATCTCAGCACCATGTGGTGGTTTGGATTTAGGCACAGAAGTTATTTTTGAACCACAAGCATGTGTAATGACGCGGTTTGAGAGAACTGTGGGTTACCTGCCAAGTCCTTCTTGGTCTGAGCTGTGTCTTTCCCATTGTGTCCATCAGGAGAGGCCCTCCGTCAGAGCCTTGCAACATGATAGGGCTCATCCTGCTCTCCACCATCCAAACCATGCAGTTTCTGGAATTGGCTGGCAGAACTGAAACCCTCCATGACCACATGAGGCCATCCTGGAGCTCCAGGCAGGAAGCAGAATGAAAACATGTTTTTAATTAAGTAGAGCTGAGTTCTGAGTTACAGCCCCCTCCTCTGGCTAAGAGAACTCATTTTTGGTCCATTTCACCTTTGAAACTAGAAAAATTATCTTTCACTAGATGAACACACAAGCTCGTCGTTGAACATGTCCAGTGTCCATCTCTCTGCACCAGGCTGACTTTTGGGAGCTGGACTCAGTCTTCCTTCCATTTTTCTTCTTTTCAACCCTCCTGCTTCTTGTTGGCCTCCCATGAATGTGTGCACTGTGCTCCTGGTTCCCTGTCACTCTAGAACTTTCCTAAGTGTACCAGTGTTCCTTAGAACTCCTGTGTCCCACATCCAGTGCTCTGGGGAAGGAGGCAGTTGGCAGAGATTTTCATCCTGCCACCCAGGGAGGCAGCTAGGTTAACAGGTAACAGATGGGGTTTCCTGGATGTACCTGCAGGGGACACCATATTATCAGTGTCTGCTGAGCAGAACAGCTCACCTGGAACCAGTCACTGCTGGCAGAAAGTGGCAGCAGCTGGTGCTGCCTTAGCTTTGACCACGCTAAGGATAATATTGAATGGGTGTCTGGTGGTTGCTGTATCTGGGGGTAATAATGACTGCACTGAGGTCCCAAGATCTGTGCCAAAAGGAGTTTTCCCAAGTATTTCCTTGATTCACAGGAACCTCCTCTTGTTTTCCTCCCTCTCCTCCTTTGGCCATCTCCTGTGTACTCTTTGAGTCTCAGATTTGGGGAAAGTGCTCCCCCAGGTACTCAGCTCATCACCCTATTTCGTACTTGCCTCTGACTTCTGTGTCCCACACTGAGTTTGTCTTCCTTGACAGCAGGAACTATGCCTTGTTGCTTATTGTATTTCCAAGCACCTGAAAAGTGTCTGACGTCCTTGGTATTCGTAGACTTAAGTGGTTCCCATCTGTGTGCATGGCATCATTTGATTAATTGTACACATCTCTTGATTATTGATTAAGTGAAAGGAAGTAGCAGTTTGTATAAACCAAATGAGCAGACAACCCAGAATATATTTATTTAAGTTTCCACAGTGCTCCAGAGGGGCATTTGAAAGAGGGAACAGATTATCTGTCTCCTTGATCATTGCCATATTATTAAATAAAGATGAGCTCTTGAGTGGTATTTGAATATTGATAATTATAAAGTACCTTCATTTGCTGCCCTCTTCAGCATCTCTTTATCCTTAGAGGTTCTACCTAGTCAGGACAGGAGTGGTTGTTTGTGGAAATGAATGTATTGTTTATGGATGTGGCCATGTCTCATTGGCCCACTATTGCTACAGTGCCTCTTACCATAAAGCACTATTGTATAAATTAAACATAAGGGTAAGCAAACTATTATTGGCTACTATATTCCTCATGCTCATCCCTGCTGCCAGATGTCCAGGAGAATGCCAAGGGGGGAGAATCAGGCCAGAGCAAGTTGAAAAGTGCTCCAGATAAGCCACAGTTGCTAACTGGCTTTTCTGTGGCTCAGATGTGTGGCTAGCAGATACACTTGGGAAAGCACTGGTGTGTGTAACTGAAGCCAGGGTATGTGGCTGCCACCTTTAGCCTAGGTATCATGAGGCTATGTGTGCTCAAACGATGCTGCCCTAATGACAGCCCTAATAACCAAAACACCCTGCTATTAGCTACAATTCTACATTAAACATTTGGCTCCAGCTTTTCCCATGTTATTAGTCAGCCTTAAACATCCTGAGTGGAAGATACAACTTCCCATTTGGCAAATGGGGAAACTGAATCCTCTTAGGGTAAGTTGCTTTCTCAAAGTCATGTTCAGTGTAAGTGGTGGGACCTGGGACTCAATGAAGTTATTTCTGACTACTTTTCCCACTTTACCTCACTGCCTAAAAAGCCAGTCTGGGCTGTCTAGAATTTGCTGTGCACTGGATGTTTTTACACCAATCTCTGAGCCTCAGCTACCTCTTTTTTTGTATGGTGGTGAAACCAGCTGTCTACTGGGAATGCCAGGAAGTGTGAGGAGGGTTCACAGCACAGCATTGTTAGTAAAGTAATGTGGTTCAGGATTGGGGGGTGGCACATTATCATTGCTTGTCTTCTATGCTGACTCGTGCGCTTTCTGAACTATGGCTGAGAATACTGAACTAATGCTGAACATTCTTCAAAGAAGCAAACCAGTGGTTGTCTTGGCTTTGGTGATCTGCACAGCTTGTGTGAGCCCTGAGCCTGCAGGGCTCCTCCAGAGGCTGCACAAAGATGAGGAAGCAGGTGGGGGTTTGTGTGCAGCGATGCTGTGATGTGGACAGAGAGCATGTGCGCTTGTCACAGCTTTCGGGGTGGGGGGTTGTGGCCTTTGTGCCTTCTGCTGTCTCGCATATTAAGTAATTTCTGAATTCTTTTTATGTTGAACTAAGTGAGTGGGTAACTTCACTCATCCCTTTCATGATCTGTGCCCAATTTGCTAAGAGGAGTGAGAGGAGTGGAGGGATCAGATATTAGAAATAGAGACACATGAGGCCATGCATGCCAAACAAGATGAGGGGTGGAGGAGAAGGAGGTTTACTTCTCTGTTAAGCCTGGTTTAGAACAACAAAAACAACAACAACCATAGTTATCCATCGATTTCAAGGAACAGTTGCTTTTAGGAACCCCTGAAGATAGCAAAATGTACAGCTGTTCAAGTTTCTTATATAAAATAGCATATTCTCACATAACTTGCCCAGTACTGCCATCTACTCCCATCCATGTAAACCATCTCTAGATAATTCATAATCCCTAATACAATGTAAATGCACTGTAAATAGTTGTTGTGTGCATTGTTTAGGTATCTACAAGCAAACTGTCTCTGTGTGTTTATTACTAACACAATGTGTTGGAGTACTTTTGACCTGTATTTGTTGAATTTGCAGATGTGGGTCTCTTGAATTTGGAGTACTGATTGTATAGTATTGACAGAAACATATATCTCCACTGGGTTCTAAATATGTTTCAGGAACTATCTAAGCTCTTCAGGTATGTTATCTCATTTAATGTTCTAAATATCCTTATGAACTAAGAACTATTTTCATAACTGTTTTTATAGATGAACATACTGAGAAAGTGAAGGAACTTCTCCATAGTCACCTCCTGATGAAGTCAGGGCTAAAATCCAGGAATAAGGACTGAAATGCTAGAGCCTTACCCTTAATAAATATTCTCTGCTACAGTGGAATTGAGGATACAAGAATTAATTCATCCAGGACAGAAGATCCATGGTGTTCTATTTTTATCTAAGACAACAGAAGGTAGCTATCTTAGGCCATTCAAGCTGCTATAGTAAAAATACTTTACAGTGGGCATCTTAAATAGCAAACATTTATCTCACATAGTTCATCCAAGATCAAGATGTTGGCAGATTCTAAGTCTGGTGAGGGCCTATTTGCTTGTTCATTGATGGACAGCTTTTCAATATGTCCTTACATTGCAGAAGAGTGAACAAGATCTCTGTCTCTTATATAAGAACACTAACCGCATTCATGAAGACTCTTTCATTATCTTCCAGAGGATCCAACCTTCTAATATCTTCATACTAGGGCTTAGAATTTTAACATGCAAATTTGGGGGGGGGCATAAATGTTCCATTCAAAGCAGGAGCCAAACTATATTACATATTATGAAGACTTTCTTTTTTTAAAAGATACACTTATAATCAGGGCCACAAGTGATTGGGAAGTACAATTTCCAAGAATACCTATTTGCTGTCAATAATTGTGTTTATTTGAACATGATAACCAAAGAATCTTTCTTTTCCATCTTTAGAAATATCTCGAGTCATTGCCTGTGACTTCTACTTCTGTATGCAAATATATGTTTTATAATAATATAATTATAATTTAATTATATAATGTATAATTTAATTTTGTCTTTCTGTGTCACTGTGTCAATAATATACAATTTAATTGTATAATGTATAATTATATAAATATAATTATATATTATAAATATAATGAATAAAATTATATATATTCTATATATATTCTTCTATTGCCCTTTACCAGATACCATTTTCATTAGTTAATGCCTTTTTCTGGTTTCAATAAAACAAAACAAAAAACAAAAAACAAAACACAAAACAAAAACCAGTCATGATCTTCCAGAGCTTCAGTCTCTTGTCTGTTTCAGGACCATGGACAAGGCCCAGAGTATTTGGAGAAATCTGATCTATTCCTTAGCTTCAGTTTATATTCCTTAGAACATTTTCCTAATCCTGTTGGAAGCCACCCTGGCCTTGTCCGAGTAGCACATGTTGAAATTAGAGTGGGTGATGCTTTAAAAACTTTGCAAGCATAATCTGCATGGTGGGTAATTGACCCTTCCTTTACTTTCACCTTATTGGGTTTATTGGGTTTAGCAGTACTAACCCTTTACTTTGCATATGACCTGCTGCCTGAGATTTTAGTCCCTGAGTGTAGTCAATGCTAAAGTCAAAGCAAGCAATAAGCACTCAGCTGTTCTTCAACATCATTAGACAGTGATGATGAGGATGGCCTAGGTGATATCTATGCATATTTATTGAGTGCTACAGTGAGCACGGCACTGGAATGCTTTACAAGACAGTACAATAATATACACTGTCTTGTACTGTCTTATTTAATCCCCTTAAGAATCCTAAGAGATGTGTAGAGGTGATAGATGATGGAAATGAGACACAGAAAGACAAAATGAGTTGTGTAAAATGACCTAGTTAGGTCATAAGCAGTAGCGAGCATCTGTGCAGTAATCCTCGAGATCATCCAGTGTGCAATCAAGTGGAGTAGGACCACAGTAAAAATGAGTGTGAGTTGTGAGCGATTGATAAAGTCCAGCAGTCTAGATCCATTCACTGCATCTTTTGTTGCTAATCCACTGCTGGAGGATGAAATGTTGGCCACACTGTTGCCTGAATTAACCATTAAAACAAAACAAAGAATATTTCCAGTTGCAGTGAGCACAGGTGATCTACATGCTGGCTGTTGTAAATCTGTTTCTGCCATTTCCGTCCTGGTGCTTACATTTGTGTGACCAAGCTTGACCTGAATGAACGAAGAGCCGACTGGCTTTGGTATGGACCAGTTTCACCAACAACTGCAGAATTATCACGCCATCATCAGATGGGGCCTCAGATCATTCTTGATAACTCATTTATTTACAGTTTGGAAAGCTGAGGTCCAGAGCAAGAAAGAACTGAAAGTCAGTGTTGGCCCATGATTCAATGATCTTTACACTCAAACAAAACTATGATCAATAACATCAAAATAGTATCAGTATTATTATGTTATCAGTCTATAAAGCTTCCATCTGAGATCAAGCTATATTGGTCTATATGCTTTCAAGTTTGCAAAGATGAAATAAGCAGTAGTCTTTCCCCTCAAAGAAATTATAAAGCAAAGAGATTCATCATCATCATCAAGCAAATCAACCTACTGTGAGATTTTGCTAAGTGCAGGCACCAAGTTACTATATATATATACATATATATATATGTTTTATGTTTTGTTTTGTTTTACTTTTAGGTACTGGGGATTGAATTCACAACCTCACACTTTCCAGGAAGGCGCTTTTGCCACTGAGCTAAATCCCTAGCCCCACTTTATTTATGTTGTGTCTTTATTTATACTTTATTTACAACTTATATCAACTTATTATTAAACATGCAAAGCCCTCCCCTATGAAGCCCCCAGTGGGAGATGCATTTATTTAGGCACAATAGAAACTCAAAGAAGACAGAACAATGCAGATTCTTCATGGAGATGGTGAGACTTGCGAGGGAACCTGAGCTAAGCTGAGCAGACTGACTAGAGGAGTGAAAACAGATGAGCTAGAGAGGACAGCCCAACAGGCAGGAGCCACCTGAAGCCAGGCTGAAGGTTCCATTAGGGGGAAATGTGGAGAGAGGTCTGAGCAATGAGCACATGCTCCATTCTAGGCCCTGGGCCAGGCTGAGTGGGCAATTGTAAGAATCAGTGCCTTGGCTATCAGAAATAGGAGAGGAGACTCCAAAAATGTATGGTCACCATTCTGGAATGAGAATGGGTTTAGAGGAAAGGAGTCCATCTCAATCCTCAACATTTACCAAAGATCTGGCTTCATATTAAAAGCCAGAGGAAGTCACAAAGTGATTCTGAGTTGGAGAATGACTTGGGCACATCCTTCCTTTGGGGAGACACTGCTGGTACCATAGAGAACATCCTGGAGACAAGGAGATCTTTTGAGGCAATGCAGGCAAGTTACACAAAGCCCAACAAAGACAGCCTCAGTAGCAAAGCAGAGACCAGGCAGAGACAAGCCAACAATCATGAGAGTCCGTGGGTAGACTGGTGGAAGGGGTGGAATCAGCTGACAACTGGCCTTGCAGGTCCTTCTTCCTCCTTGTCTGCCTGTGAGCAAGGATAGGGGAACCTTGTTAGTGCCACTCTGTGGTTTGCTCACCTGCCCCAGCTGTAGTTCAAATCCCAGAGCTCCCAAAGCCAGAGCTTGTAGCTGTCAAGGGAAAATCACTTGATTCAAAAATATGTCCCTCCTCTGCTGTTGAACTGGTAATGTTTGCATTTGCTATGCCAGCCACACGTGCTTGCTTTCCCGCATTCCCAGGGCTCAGACTGAGCTGCTATTGAAGGGCAAATTTCCCGGAGCTCAGGCTTGCCACCATAGCAGGGAAAGAGGGAAGAGATGCATCTGGTGCCAAGAGAAATATTAACTTGACATTTAGCAAAAGGGTGAATCCATTTACTGTGCTGCAACAGTGAGGTGTCTGCATCCTGATTCAGCTTCTGTTTTCCTATTGTCTCTCCTCTTCAGTTGTCTGACCAGGATGCAGACTTAATGGGGGCCATGAAGGGAGAGAACATAGCCAGCTCAGAATCCCCACCATCCCCACTCACAGAGCCCAGAGCTGTTCTGATTGTTCACAAGCACTTTTCTCCACTGGCACACCCAAATTTGCAGCCCTACCTCAGATAACTTGGATACTTGCATATGTGTATTTTTATGGAATTCCTTGTATTCCTTTAGTTGCCTGTGCCATGGCCTAGCTTTTCAGCTGCCAACAGAAACTGCATGTAGGCAGGAAGGAGCATGGATTGAATTCCTGATCTGTCTATCAGGAATGCTCCTTCAGAGATGCTCAAGGACTTTAGTGTTTACTTGGCTTCTGCTTTATTATTGTCCAGCAGTGGCTCAGTGAGTTGGTGAAAAGAGGTGCCATTCTAGGGAAGGAAGTAAAGCCTTGAGTACTGGGACATTTATATGGTGCCAGACTGGGTACTGATACTTTAGTTACATGATCTCATTTAATTGTTACCAGATGCAATGGAATATGTTTGTTTGGTCCATTTATAAATAAGGAAACTGGACCAATTTATTAATATTCCGAGCTGGGAAGTGGCAGAGCCAGGGAGCCATGTCTGTCTGACTCTGGGGTCATCATGTCACTGTTGCTGGTGGCATGGATGAGTCTGAAGAGTGGGCACAGTGTCCAGTGGATGCTATGTTCTCTGGTTCCATCCCCTCCAGTAGGCATCAGTGGCTTATGGTGAAGCAGGGAACTCTGGAGCAAGAGGAAAAACTTCTTCTGCTTCAGCCCTACCCCACAATCCTCAGAGATGTTACTCCCTATCTTTTTATCTTTCCCACACTGGATCTGGTAACTCAGCATCTCAGTATCTACCTCAGGGACATTCAGAAATTCATGGAATCTTCTTCCCAGAAATTGCTTTCAGGCTGCATGCAAGGCAGCCTGGCCACAGACAGCTTTACTGCTTTGAACTCAGTTCAAATTCGATAGCAACCCCATCCCTGAGCCTTCAACTCTTGATAGCTGTGCCTTTCCACTGCAGGAGTGAGTTCCAACAGGTCCAACACTGTACTGAATCTCGAGGGTTTACATGAGTCAGGAGAGAGAGGTAGTGAGCACATATTAATATGCAAATTAGATGTTATTTAGCTCTTTCTCAGTCTCTAGATTAGCCCTCTGAGTTCTCCCAAAAATACCGTCTCCACATTGATATCAACTATCCCATAGTTATGAAGTTTATGGGCATATCCCTTTATCATAAAATCATCCTCTTTGGAAAGTGATGGGCATGACCACAGCTGTGGTAGAAACAGACCCAAAACCCAGTCCTGTTCATCTAGATCCCACCTGCATACGTGTCTGCATCCCTACTGGGTTCCCAAGCCGGCACGGAATGGAAAGAGCATTGCCAGTGAGCTTTGCTCATTAGAAATTTTGATGAGAACCCAGTGATCTGCTGAGCTAAAAGAATGGATCAATCTATCTGGCAGTTGATGGGCAAGAGTGTGTTGAGCAGTCTATGAAAATGCCAATCCATACACCCCCTTTTAAAAGGAGATAGCTGGTATGGGGCTAGAGTTGACTGGAAGATCAGCTCTGATTGGTCCACATCAATCATTAGGTCTGACTTGTCTTTAATTCTAATTCAATCCTCAGGTTAAACTCTTGCAAAGTGCCTCCCATTATGAAATCTTAATGCTAGCAAGGACCTTAGACATTCCTTAAGTGCAAAGGCTGCAAACTCAGGCTGTATGTTAGGATCACCTGAAAGTGCTTCAGTTGAGGCTGGCTGAATTTAAATTTAGAATCAGTATTCTATTTTTAACAGTCACTTCTTGCAGTGTTTGGGAACAATGATCTGGTTTATCTACAAGCTCTCAGGCAAATAAATTTTTTTTGTAGTAAAATTCTCCCCATGTGCCTACTTTTGGACGTTTCTTACCTTTTTCCTTCCGGTGACAGTTTTTATTATTCAGCTAAGGAACAAAAGTTCAAGGTGACCTTCCTCTGGTTCCAATTTTTCTTCTCAATGCACAGGAGATGGTTGGTTCTGTATGTCACTCTTGGGATACTCATAGAATAGAAGAGAGGAAACTTTTAGGTTCTGATAGACATGTCTGTACCATACATCTGCTGAGCTTCTTTGTGTTCTGTGTCTCCTCATCATTTCTGGTAGTTATTTGGTGGTAACTCCGAACACATATTACAAGGACTGGAACACAAGAGTTGCTATGTAGAGTAACAATAACCATTCAAAGTCCCTTGCATCTGTGAGTGTCATGAGCATAAATGATGTGTGTCACTTCCTTGCCTGCTTTTTCATGCACTCCTGCCCTTCATGGTGATGATGGGGTCATGTATTGAGCTAGGAGAGCCACAAGACAAAATTGGCTTGGGGCCATGAGTTATTTCTTTGAAGGAAGCTATCTTGGAGAGCTACCAGACTCAAAATGACTTTGCAGGAATACAAAGTAATGACTAAGCATACGGTCTCTGGAATTTAAGGAGCCATTTGTTCCTGCAGCATAACCTTTCCTTTCTTTGCTATCCTGCAGCAGACTTTCCTCTAGATAAACCTTCTAGTTCATGGCAGTTGCAGGTTGCTTTTCCTCCAAAAACTAGAACTTCCTAGAAATCCTCTCAGGCCACAGTAATGCTTTATGGAAGCAGAAAGAACATTTTTATTTTGAGCCACAGAAAAAAAGAAAAAAACAAAACAAACTTAGTATTTTTGTCTTTTCTTCATAAAGGAATTAAAAATAGAGGCATATGGACAGAGAAAAAAACCTAAGCACACTGCCTGATCTGGCGTGGATGTGTTCTTTGAAAGTATTAATTACACGCTCATGCCATTTAAAAATATTAATTCAAATGCACACAGCCTGCTAGTTTCTTCTTGTTTTGTCTGCTGGGTGACTCTGGACAAAGCTGACTGAGAATTAATTGATTAATAACAAGCTGCGGCTGTGCATGTTTTCACTGTCAATATCCTCTAGACAAGCTTCTTGGAGCCCTGGTTTTGTCTGTAGGAGATGTGGCTTCCTCTTTAGGGAAATTTTACTATTTAACAGAGTTATCTCATCTGACCCTTCCTCCTTTGGCAACAGTGAGAGTCACTTATCTGAGAATGAATGCATGAGAGTTATTTTTGGAGCTGCTCTTAGGAGGCTTGTTTGACATGTGTGATATATAGAATGACAGGTAGGATGAGGCACTGCTGTTCCTGAGGATGCACTGCATATAAAAACAGTCCACCATGAGCAATGCATGTCTTTACATCAAAGATATGTCATCCCAGAAGTGGTTTGATTAAATATAAACACTTTGCCTAAGGAGGAAAAATATTAGGGCCTTAGTGGCATAAATGTGAAATTTCCTTAGCAAGTTCCTGAGAGAGTGGAACATAAGTCAGGTAAGTTTTGGTGGGGGATGCGAACTAGGGAGATGAGACACGTGTGCTAGCATGAGCTGAATATTGTGTGGAGGAGCTGCTCAGTTCAACAGCACTGATTGCTGGAGGAAGGCAGTGAGGTGGATTTGGGTAATGAAAGATTGAGGTTTCTGTAGTGTTAGCTGGAAGCTCTTGCCTTGGTGTGTGAGGTTGATTTCTTCTCATGAGAAACAGGATTCCAAAGTATTTTAGAACAGTGCTGGGCTTTTCCTGTGGCTCTTGGCTGTAATTTTGTCACATTACATATATGTCAAGTGATCTTTTTGCTGTCCTCAAGTGAGGTAGGACTGGCAGGTGCGAAGACAAGAGAAGCGAGGCCAAGTCCATTAGGAAATCTGTTTCATTATGTGTCTGAGTCCATTGTATGGAGTGGCCAGCCCAAGCTCTGTCGCTTGTATGACAAGGAACATTTGTCCCATGGATGCAGAGCCTTGAATACGACAGTGTTCCTTCTTCCTCCTGGTGATTTGCTTGGGTCTCAGCCTCAGCTTGGGCATCCAGGTCCACATTCAACTTAGATTCCTCAAAGATGGTTCCCTTCCTCATACAGATGCTTGGGGGTGTTACTTCCTTCTGGAAGGCATCTCGTGTCCAGGTTTACCCTGGGTGTCACCTGGTTCTTGCTATGCTGACACCCTTCTTTCTCATGGTATTTACCAGACCAGCTTAAAAGCTCCTTCTTCAGGCTTCTTTGGGAGATTTACACCATTTTAAATAGGTATTAGTAAGGTTTTCTGTCTCAGGAACAAAATATCCAGAAACCTAAAGGAAGAGAGATTTTGGTTCATGTATGAGAGGATTTAGTCCATGGTTGATTACCTGCAAAGCAGAAATGGCTTGGCTGCATACATGGTAAGGAAAGCTACTCATGCCATTACAGCCAAGGAGCAGAGAGAGAAGGGAGGAACTGGGGCAAGACTGAACCCTCCTAAGCGCACTTCCAGTGATCAGCTCTTTCTGACCAAGCCCCACATAGCAGCTCCACTTAGCAGAGTCAGCTATGAGCTCATCTATGGACTAATCTACTGATGAGGACAGCATACTTTTGATCCAGTCACCTTCTAAAAGACCCACTCTGAACAGAAGACTTTGGAGAAACATTTTAGATCCAAACAGCAGCAGTTTAACATGTTGGTGAGTTTCTTGAGGTGAGACTGTTAGCTGTCAAAAGAAGCCACAAGGTGCCTTTTTGTGGAGTATGGATTCTGTTTCCTGGAAAATCTTTTGTTTGGTACATACCTAAATCAGTGGAGTGTGACAGTTTGCTTGTAAGTCAAGGTGGAGCTGAATTGTCTAGCGTAAAGAGGGCTGCATCAGTCAGTTTCAGCCATACTCTGCTGCAGTAACAAGTAGCCCCTACAGTGTCATAATTCAAGGAAGGTTTATTCATTGTTCAATACAGGTATACATCAGCCAAGAATGAGGATGGGGAAAAGAGTAAAAGTTTTTCATTGTAAAGCCTCAGATTCCCTTTTGGAGCTTTCTTCTCATATCGTCTTAGCAAGAAGTGATGAACCGCTCTGGCCATGAACTTCCATCCTTAAGTGACACATGTCACGTCGTTTGTGTTGCTTTTGTTAGGAAAATCATGTGGCTGGACTTAGTCTCAACAAGAACCTCAATGGTACAAGTCTTCCAGTTTTCCAGAGAGGAAAGAATAAGAATATTTGTGAATATCCCAGATGACTTCTATAGGGAAGAGTGCAGGTCAGGGGGCTTTTAGAGAGAGAACAAGGGACTTAGGCTCCTCAGGGACCATGTTTCAACCAAGAGGGGCACATAGGGGAAGACTGGGGAGGGATCTTTGGTTGTTCCTTGGCCTAGAAGGAGCTAAGGCAAGCTCTACAGAGCTGTTTTCCTTGAGGTGTGTGGTTAACTGGCCTTCTCCATCTTTTCTGTGAGACCATCAACAATTTGTGTTGTTCAACAGCTGTACAGGTTGTGTGTGTGTGTGTGTGTGTGTGTGTGTGTGTGTGTGTGTGTCTCAGCTTGGACTGGGGGTCAGGGTAGGGTGGCTCAAAGAAAACCCATGTTCAAGGTGCAAATCACCTGGGGAAGAATCCGAACCTTTTTACTAAGGCCCAGGCATTGTCTAAGCCACAGGCAGCTGACATCCAGGTTGATGCACCTGTTACTTTTCCTGCTAGATCATAAATTCCTCAAGGCCAAAGACTGTTTCTTATTTATATGTATGTCCCTGCAAAGCTAAAACCTGTCCTGGGTGAAGTAGGTGCTTCATTGTTTAATGGCTGTTTATGGGTGAATGGATGTGAGAGCAGACGTACTTCTGCCTCTTTCCCTGAGCTCCAAGCTCTGCTGAGGGTGACAGCCAGGGGACCTGCAATGGACACCACTCTGCTCACTGAGCTGCTGTCTCTATTCTGCATTCAGCCTTGGCTTCCAAGCCCATTAAGGGAATGGAGGCTCCAGGAGTGCTCAGAGTGGAATACCATGCCCCCCTCCACTGCCCTCACCTATCTTATGGGGTGACTGGCTCTACCAGAATGCTGAGGGTCCAAGCAGTGTAGAGAGCCCAGACCCAGAGCTGGTGGGAAGGTGGGGGATGGCAGGTGGGAGAGCACTAACGCCAAGAAGGCCTGGGGCTCACAGTCGGGATACTGGCCTCAGGATCCGTGCCTTCACTTCCCATTCATTCATTTGTCCATGCTCTTCTTCAGCCATTCAGGTGTTACTTCTGTCTACCATGTATAATGGTGAAAGAGGACAGGAGGCCTGACCCAAGAGTGTCATGGGAATGCACTGATGGCTTTTCACCTGCAACAGTTGAGGTGCCTTTGTTTTGTGCTGGCAAGTCTACCGAGAGAGAGAGAGAGAGAGAGAGAGAGAGAGAGAGAGAGAGAGAGAAACACAGAGAGAGAGAGACACAGAGAGAGATGGAGACAGAGAGGGAGAGACAAACAGAGAGAGAGAGACAGGCAGACAGACACAGAGAGAGACACAGAGAGAGAGACAGAGAGAGAGACAGAGAGAGAGAGAATGAGCACTGAGAACAAGAGACAGACAGATTCTCTAGGAGCTGACGTACAGGAGCAGCAGGGGTTAATGCTGCTCTGCTGAAGTGAAGTAGTTTCCATATCCATGGTTTCACTTTCCTCTGTCAATCCTGTCAGTTCTAAAACATGAAGCAGAAAATTCCAGAAATAAGCGGTTCATGTTTTAAATAACTTTTATTGTAGTATATTATCACAATTGCTCTATTTATTACTGTTCATCTTTGCGGGCCTAGTCTGTGAATTAAACTTGAGCATAGGCATGCACAGTATGTGTAGGAAAGCACATAGTGAACTGTGTAGGTTTGGTGTTATCTGTGGCTTCAGGCATCCACCAGGGGCCTTGGAATCAATCGCCCACAAATAAGAGGGAACCGCTGTGTATCTGATGTGATGGGTGTCTGTAGAAATTGATGGGTTAGTCTTGCTCCTCAGGGAGATTAAAATCTGGCGTGAGACAAAACGTATGCACTTGGCATACAAAACACCAGCGGTCACCTCTGCAAGGATCCAAAGGCCACATGGTTTGCACTGTCAGCTCTCAGTGCCCTGCCCAGCACTGGATGCCCTCCTATCACTGACCATCAGCTGTTGGCCTTTCCTCTGAGGGGCACAGAGGGACAGGTTGGTCCTCAGCAGCCCCCCCCCAGCATTACTGGCAGTAGGTGGGAAGTGGGGCTGAGCTGATGGAAGGGCTGTATCCATTGTCTTCCTTCCTGCCCTCTGAGGCCAGCAATAGCAATTGTCACTGTTGTCATCATATCTTCACATTATCGTCAGATGGTCACAGTGTCCCACTCCACGTGCCCATGGCAATCCTGTGGTCACCTGTAGAGAGATCCTGTGCAGTGCACTGTCCACATGAGGGTTTCCTGCAGCTCCCACCATGGCTGCTTTCTGTCTTTGAAGTGAGGGGCACTGGGAAGTGCCAGGAGTTGCCCGCAGGTATGTTCCTCCTTTTGTGATGGTGGGGGAATGTGGGACACCTCTCAGTGATCTCCACTACCTTTTTTTTAAGAGAATAAAACAAAACAACCAAACAGAACAAAACAAAACAGTGAGAAAAATATTGGATTTCAAAAACAAGACAGAAGGAGTTCCTCCATTGTTGCTATATTATATATTGTTGTCCTCTAAATGGATGCTCAGACTACCTGTTTTAGGCCTGCAAAGTCAATCAAACAAGACAAGTTTTAAGTTATTTTGTTTTTTACTTCAGTTGCTATCATCTCAGCCTGTGGTCCTCTGGATCACCTGGTTCTTTACGGCATGGGTGGGTCTTCTTGTCTCCTGGCTCCACACCAGCTGGCTCATGGGAGGGCATGGATTAACTTCTTGGTTCTCCTCCTGGCCCATGTCTGCTTGTGGCTCATGGGAGGGTACAACTTTATGCCATGTTTTGCAAGGCATGTGCCAGGATTGATCCCCAGAGGTGTAACTTAATCTTTACCACATGGTTCCTGCCTTCCTGCTTGCCTGGTCCTGCTGCTTGTTTCTTGAGGTGTTTCCCTGGATCATCTTCCAAATAAGTGTCTTGTGCCCAGCTCTTTGCCTTTGGTCACATCTGCTTTCAGAGGGAAATAAGCTAGAGATGAATATTATCCCCACTTTACAGAAGTAGTAAAAAAATAAAAGTCAGTTGGAGAGGTGGCACAGCCAGTAAATGGAGTATCCAAGCCTGAGTCTTGAGCCCCCACCTGATGATTTTGCACCCAACTTTCCTGTTAACTCCAAATCTTTTTTCTGTACCAGGGATCAAAGTCTTAACCCTGCACTTAAGCAGCACTTATGCCACTGAGCTAAATCCCTGGCCCTCCGATTTCTTTTTTTGGGTACCAGGAATTAAACTCAGAGCCTTGCACTCACTAAGCAGGTGCTGTGACATAGCAGGTGCTATGTCTCTCATCCCTGACTGTGATTTTTAACGCAAGTACTGCAGGCTCTTTGTGGTACTGCAAGTCCTAGGGCTCTGACGGCTGACCTAAATTGTTCACATGTCCTCAGCTTGGTACCACTGGGGACAGTCCAAGAGGAATCTCTTCTTCCTTCTTGGCTGGCAAGTAGCCTCCACCCCATCCCCCCTCCCACTTAGTATGTGTTGACAAGACGGTAAAAGTGTTCCCAAATTGAAGGCACAGTGAAATGACACTTGAATTCTCCTGGGAACAATTCCTCTATGATGGATAAACATGTTAATTACTCAGAATTTAACCTCCAGCTGCTGCCTTTGCTGAGCTCTCTCTTCCCAGCCTGGATTTGAGGCTGGCATGATGGACTCTCAGGGAGCTCACTCTGGCCTCAGTTCTTAGCCAAGGGCGTCAGGGAGCACACATTCAGCCAGCACGGGGACACAGTGAGTGCACAGGCAGGGCACACGAGTTGCTCTGTAGCTTGGTTCCAAAGCTCAGCTCGGTTCTTCATATCACTCACAATGCTTCACTTTTTCTATCTGCCAGATGGGTCCTTCTGAGAACTAACTATAAAGTCTGTAAAGAACTTCAGGACCTAGAAGTGTCCTGCTGTATAAGGATGTATTTGCTGTTCCTATGACTCCATGTCCTGTGCAGTTCTCCTCCACAGGGTTTCCAAGTTTGCTTTTTATTTTATTTTTTCTCTTCATGTTCTCACCACCTTGCTTCCTATTCTCTTGGATAATTTTGCAAGGCAATTTTCCTGATCCTGAGTCCAGCTCTCCCAAAGCAGATGCTGAATCCTTCCCATACAGCCTTCTGGGATGTGAGGATGAGCTGTTCATTCTCTCATTTTCTTGGCAGTGTCTAACGATGGTAGCAGGTCCTGTGCCACAATCTGGAGCTGCAGCTTCCTGGGAGATGTGGCCTTATCTGTGAGTAGCTCATACAGGAGACGGCAGGATAATAGGTGGACTGTGCTCCAGGGCATGGATCAGTGGGTGGCAGGAGGGTACCACAAGTTCTGCTTTGGGGGAGACCCTATACCGCAGCCTTGTCCCAACAGCAGCTGATGGAGTGTGAGCTGTGGAATCAAGCAGACATGGATTCCAATCCTGGATAAGCAGCTGTGTGTGACTTTGAGCAACACACTAACTTCTCTGAGTTTCAATTTCCAACTCTGTGAAATGGACATAAAGGTCTCCACTGTAATAGATGTGTGGAAGTTATAGCAACACAATTCATAATACCTAAGTCTTGGAAACGGTCCGTATGTCCATTGATTGACGAATGGATAAAGAAAATGTGGTATTTATACACAGTGGAGTAGTACTCTGACATAAAGAAGGATAAACTTGGCCATTTGCAGACTGCTGGGAGACAGAACAAGACCACACCAGGAAGCAAGCCCTACCCAGGAGCCAGTGCCATGTGTGGGCCACCACCAGAATGAGGGCAGCCAGACCCCAGGCCCCTACAGTGCATGGGCTGGCAAATAAGAAGTACTAGTCCCTTTCTCCTCCCCATAAGTGACCAGCTGATCCAGAGAAACACAGGCTGTGATGATAGCTATTGAGGTGAAATGTAGTTGGATGCTTGTGGTGTTTCGGTGTTTCACTGATCTTGCAAGTCTAGGACCAGTGTTTGATCATCTGTTCAGAGGATAGCGGTATGAAGTGTGGCATCTAGATGGATCTCTTACTGAGCGTGGTAGCCATTGTTGATTCCCTGTTGTCTTATTTTGAAGCCCTATATCATTTTTATTATTCTGTTAGGTTGTGTTTTATTCTTTCTGTTTTGTTTGATTATGTTAAATCCTATGATATGAGTAGCTGTTTCAAAGATACATTATAGTAGCCATTTTGGATTTAATATTGTCTTGTTTTGAAGTCCTTTATTGCATTCATTGTTTTATTTTTATTGTTTATATTCTAGTCCATTCTGTTTGATTTTCATTATTTCTGAAAGTATCTGCAGGTATTTTAAGGATAACAGAAGGCATTATGGTAATCACTGTTGATTTTGTAATGTTTGAAGTCCTGTATCACTTACACTGGTATGTTTTGATTGGTTTTATTATTTTCTTTTCTTTGCTTTTATCCTCTTTAAAATAAAAAAGGAAGTATAAGCTTGACTCAAGGAATATGAGTGTACCTTGAGACCATAATGTTAAATGAAATAAATCAGACATATAAGTTTAAATATGACATGGTTTCTCTTATATGGAAACCCAAATAATAAATAAAGAGCAAAGTAAAGATAAATAATAGGAAGTAGGGAGATAGATCTTTCTAAAATGGGAAGGGAATTAAGAGATGGGTGGAGGGTTGAGGGAAGAAGGAGAAAAGGGATGAAAAATGCATTAAGATGTGTTCTATATATGAACTAAATCCACACAAGGAATGTAAACATGTTGTACTACAACAATATGATAATAAAGAAAATCATCTGTGTAAAAGTGAAGATGTGGGTATAATCCTAACTTCAGGCATATAGAAAGCACTTAAGTATCAGCCAGTATGATCATGCCAGTATTGATAACCTTCATAATTAGTTTGCCATCACCCTGAAATAGTACTTCTCCGATTGAACTTATAATAGTTCAGTGAGAAGTTTGGTATAAGACACTTAGCACTCTCTGGGTATCAGATAATAATAAGTAGCATGTCCCCAAGACTTTTGGTAACCACCCCTTTTCCATAAGCTCCTACCTCACTCTGGGAGCCCAGGTTGGAGGACTGGGCTCAGAACTCCCTAAGAAGCTAATCAGAGAGTTTCCAACCTTGACAAGTTGCATTCCACAAAACCCTAAACTTCAGGGCTCCCCAGGCTGGGGACAGCTCATTGCTGATGGGACCCTTATAATGCCAGCCGGATCTGATTGCTGCCTGCAGAGGTTTATTAATATCACCTCGAATTTATCTTCTTCCATGGGGAACTTTCACCAGCATCTGATAAAAACCAAATGCATGATGGCCTTGTGCCAACATGAGCCTTTTTGTTGTCATCAGCTGTCAGAAAGCTAGCATGGCTGAGCTGTGATAGGACTAAGGAAAATACAGTGGAAAAATGAGTTGTGTATGTTCAGTATGGAATCTGGGCTTCACATCTCCTACTGAGGCCCCTAGGGCCCCCAGCTGGGCTGTTTCTGATAAATTTCAGAACCTCATGTCCTGCTGAGAGTGGAAATTCTCTCCCTTCCTATCCAGTGCCTGTCAGACAGCAACACTCCAATGAAACCACATCATCAGTTTTAAACACATAGATGAGTCCTGTGCATCTTTCAAGCTAGAATGTGACCCCAGAAGAGTACGGGTGAGGGGCAGAGAAGAGCCAGCTGCAAAGGAGAGGAGAAAACACTCTGTGGGATGCGATAGGGTTTCAGCAAGAAGGATCCCATGTGGAGGTGCCAGGGAAGTGGGCCCCTTAGACAACATTAGCAGAGTCAGGTGGGTACCTAGATCTCGATGGGCCAAGGAATCATCCAGCTTCCAAGGCAGAACTGTATCATCCTGATGGAGCCTGGTAGAGGGGAGTCTGTTTTGGGAGGCTGCCTTGAAACATGTTGTATAGCAAGGTCAGGAACAGGGAACTTTGAGAGATTTTGGCTCAAAGTCATGCTTAGCCTATTATACAGTTTCTCAAGTTCTTATTGTACTAAGGATGATATGAACCCAGAGAGAAAAGGTACTTGCCCTAGGTCCCAGAGCAAGCCAGTGGCAGCGCTAATACTAGAATAATAGCTGGCTTCCCTGTCCAGTAGACGTTCCGCTCCTGCCTTTCATTCCTATGTGGTTAAACTTTCAGTCAATCCCCTTCTACCTGCTAAGCAATGGATGCTCTCCTTTGACCTTCACAACAACCTTGAGGCAAAGGAGCTCCTGAGGCCTTGGTTTGATACTCAGTTTCATGGGCCTGGAAGAATTGAAGTGAATTGCTTCAACTCATAGGCCTAAGTGGTAGCTTCAGGGCTTCAGCCTGGACAGCCATCTCCAGTGCCTTCCTTGCAATTGGTAGTTTATACCAGTGCTTCTCCAAGTGGGGTGACTGGAGGAGCGGCAGCATCCCCTGGACTTCGCTAAGAGTGCACATTACTGTGTCATAAACTCTGGATGAACCCATTGTGTTTAGATGAAGCCTTCCAGGTGATCCTGATACATGCCAAGTTTGAAGGAGCCCACAGTATGCAAGCTGATACATCTTCCAATTTGATCATGAGTCTTTTCATTCTTTATTAGCTACATAAGGTGACTTCTTATACCACAGGAAATGTTCGAGGTCACTTGTGATCCCAGTTTCTGGTGACCTTTTTTTAATCATGGGATACTTCAGGAAGCCTGAGATTGGCACAGGTTCTCTGCCACCCAGTGAGGGCACTGAGCTTGAAGTCAGTAAAATTGGAGTGGTTGAACCATCTGTTGGCCAGAGGGGATTTTGAGAGTCCTATCTGCTTTCATGCAGGCTTGGACATTTTGATCCAGTCAAGTGGAAAATTAACAAACCAGAAAGGAACAAGGCAGGATTCGAGACACCAAATGTTCCTTGCAACCAGGGTGCTTCTAAACTTCTAAGCATTGCATTTGTGAAACCACGAGGCATCCTGCACTGAAGATGTTTTCCTCTGGTTCAGTAGATATTTGTCTTGCCTTAGTCAACTGTCAGGCACTTTGCTTAACACTGGGAATGTGAAGATGAAGAGATGTGCTCCTTGCCCACAAGGAATCCAGCATCTTAGGTGATTCTCTGGTGATGGGATTCTCCATCAGTGGAAGTGCAGTGTCTTTTGAAAGATGCAGTCTATGGTGTCTGGTTAATAAAGTGTCACATAAAAATAAATACTCCATTATCCCATTGGTGAGGTCTGACATCCATACAAATGAAGGCGGTGCTTCTTTGGTGGTATGCAGTAGAAGAATTACAGCCCAGAGAAGGAGAGTCTGATGAAGACTTTATTATTTAATGAACCATGTCTTTGTGAACAGCTGTGGTGTTGCCCACCAGGACAATTATGCAAGTTGGATTATGTCTCCAGCAAATTGATTCTGCTTTATTTGATTAGGTTAGTTCTCCAAAGACAGATTCTTCCCAGTTAGGTGGAAGGATAAAAAGGAAACCACCATTCAAACTTTGCTTCTAACTTTTAATCTTTGAATTGCTTTTGTTTTCAAATCTTCAAAGGAGGTGCATGATAGCTGGTACATTGTTATCAACAAGAGAACCAAGAATAATCGTGTATCTGTAATAGCTATGTGCTCTGTGTATAAAACTCACAGTGTTTTTTTCTTGATGCGTTTGCCCAGGAGGATGATAAGAGACTGGCTGGAAACCATGTCCACTCCTTTGTGAGCCCCCAAACAAAAAGCAGGGCTCTAACTCACCAAGCTGTTATCTTCCTTTACACACCACCAAATGTAGGCGCCCAGCTGAACATCTTGAAAAGGAATGAGCTCTGTGTGAAATTCTTCCCAGACCCTTATCTCTGCCATTTTCAGAGTACCAGACCCCATTGATCCAGTAGCAGCGTAGGTCATGGTGCATTAGGAGCTTGTGAACTCTATTTAATGGGTTATCACTCTTGCTATAAAAATGAAATAGAATAGAATTATATCATAGTGCATCGTATTGTACCTACTAAAGTAAGTGTATAACTATAGGCATGTGAGTCTGTGTGATGTGGCTGTATTCCAAACCATGTTGTAAACTGAATTTCTTTCTGGAAGTTGTGGTCAAGAAAATTTGAAAAGTTCCGCTGGTTCAAGTTCTTTGTTCTTAGACAAGGGAGCAAGGGAAACAGTTCTTAGCTGCCTTAGGGATACTGATTTTTTGACAAATGCCTAAGAGCATTTAGGGAGAGTTGGGGGTCAGCTGGAACCAGTGTGGGCTCACTAACCCTGTCTCCCAGATCAGCTGTGAACCAAAACCAGACATGGTATTTCTAGGCTCTCCAGGCCTTACTCCATGGGTTATGGACAAGCTAAAATTTAAATTGACACAACCACAATTAGCAGTTTAAAATCTTTGAATATCTATCATGTGGAAAACCATTAGATTTCATCTCTATGGGCTTAGCCCACGAGGTGCTTATTTCAATAAAGGAAGTTCTTCTTCCCTTCCCCTCCCCTCCCCTCCCCTCCCTCCCCTCCCCTCCCCTCCCCTCCCCTCCCTTCCCTTCCCTTTCTTTCCCTCCATATCTCTGATTGGCCCTAATTCCTATAGCCAGGTGGTCTATCAGTGAAACAGATTGCCTGTAATGGAAAACCTGTCCTGTAACAGGAGGGTCTCAAAAGGCTGGGAACTCACTTGTCCCCATGTGGCCTCTGAGAGCGGTGAAGTCACCTATGAATGGCTGGATTCATGAATGACTTTCTGCCTTGTTAAAACACTATACCCAGTTCACGCACACTGCACTCCATAAAAACAGGTTTAACTTATCTATGCTTACTCCGACAAGAAGTGAACACTTTGATAGCTTCTTGTCTGGAAGATTCTGTTCTGTTCCATTCCACTCCACTCTGTTCTATTTCCATTTCATTTATAAAAGGATCATGAGGGCTCCTTAAGTTAAGTTCATGATCTGCTAATGGGTTGCTACATGAAATTAAAAAAAAACATTAGATTAAATTTCCCTTTTAATCCTCAAATCCTGTGAATCCAATGTAAATCATCACTATCATATTAGGGTATAAAATTCTACATGCAGCAGGCTCCCAAGCTGTTGGGAGCTGTTATCAAGCTGTTGATTGACCATCGTGTATTAATTCATTTAGTCATTGATTCAGCCTCTCATTTATTCCATTCATTACTTACCCACATGCCAGGTCCCATGTGAAGCCATCATGACATCAAACATGTTTCTCTCAATATTTTTTTTTGTCTTTTTCTTTTTTATTGGTACCAGGGATTGAACTCATGACCACATACTTGCAAGGCAGGTGCTTATGCCACTAAGCTAAATCCCCAGCTCGACATCAAGCATGTAAAACACAGCCCTGGCCCTTGAAGAGTTCCTAGTTTTAAGGACAGTGTGCCTGAGATTGCCAGCATCCCAGAAACTGTGTGTTCATGTTCCCCCGGGGAGGAAGAACCCTTGAATTTCAAGTTCAGCCCCCCCCCCCAGCTTCATTTTTGGATGGAACATTTAGCCTAAATCCTGTTCCAATACCAGAGACCATCATGTCTTGCAAACAAACCAAAAAAACCTCAAAAATGATTGCAGCCTAGAAAACAAAGACTGGCAGTGCTGTGGATGCCTGTCCCCTCTCGGACCCGGCTGCACATGGCTTAAGGGGGAGAGAGTGCTCTTCTAGCAGGTACCAGGAGCCCTAATTACTTGTATATTGATTCATTTCCTCCATAGACCACTAATCCTGAAGACCGACTTTCTGAGCCTAATAAATGAGATTGCTCAGTGTGGGGAGCTAATCAGATTTCTTATGTTTAGACCAGCTCTGTGCTAAGGTGCCAAGAAGCTCCCGAGTGAGCACCAGAACGACCTTGCTTAACCACTTCCCAGCCACATGGTAGCCATCAAAGACCAGCGCAGAGTCAGATGAGTTAAGCATGAGTTGGACCTTGGAGGCTGGACCTACCTTAAGCTTCACAAGCAGCAGGAAGCCTCCTTAAGACCTACATTGCCCTGGAAGTACCACCCCATCATTGTGTGTCCTTTGTCCATTTCAGTCCCTTCTAGATACCCTCATCTCATATCGCGCCTCTTTGGCCTTTTGGCCAATCAGCCAGAAAGTCAGGTACTGTACTTTTCCAAATCCTGGGGGCTCTGG
This sequence comes from Cavia porcellus, assembly GCF_034190915.1. NCBI lineage: Eukaryota > Metazoa > Chordata > Mammalia > Rodentia > Caviidae > Cavia > Cavia porcellus. Next base: position 34,551,359 of record NW_026947511.1, on the reverse strand, counting down.
GTGCCTGCTGATGCCTCGCTTCTGTGCAGTGTTTCCTTTGTCTGAAAAGCTTTGTTTCCACTCCCTGACCCTCACCTCACCAAAGCACTTACCCTGTCCAAATCTAGTGACCACTTTGAATGCTTTTTCCCTGGGGTCCTCTTCCTTGAGCAGTCACAACAGGCTGCCACCTACTGGGCTGTACGCGTTGTGTGGGGCCTGTGTCCACTGCTGTCAGTGAGGAGACAGTCAAGTTCCTGGGTCACAAAGATAGTCACGTGAACCTCAGGAAACCCGTGCACTCCTAGTATATGTTTGATGGGTCCACCACGATGACTCACTGAAATGAGAGCCAACCATTGTCAGAGAGGAGCATGACTAGGGGCATGAATCAAGCTCAGGTGTGTGAGGCAGGCAGACTCCAGACAAGCAGAGGGTCGTGCTTAGTTGCATCTTTTATGCTAGTGAGGTAAGGCCATCCCCAGTGCCTGGCTTGGTGAGGCAAGTCATTGGTACCCAGAACCCTTGGGCTGGGGAGGCTTTGCTGAATCATCTCTGGTCCAACTCTCTCTTTTTATAGTTGGAAAGACTGAGGTCCATGCTGGACCACATCATGCCCACAGTCACTGAGAGTTGTGACAGTCAACATGTGCAGCAGGTGCTGCATGGTAGCGTTGAGGGAAGGGGGCCTTGCCACGTGTCTTTGATCTTGTTTCTGCCATCATCTTCTCTTGGGTGTCCTTGACTTTTCATGGAGCTGAGAAACAGGGAGGAAAGAGCACTCATTGCTATGGAAATTAATTTTTTTTCTTGTACTGGGGATCAAACTCACAACCCTGTGTTTCCCAGGCAAGCACTTGAACCACTGAACTAAATCCCCGGCCCTACTCATTGCTATGGAAACCGGCCTCCAACACTAGCAGGCTGCTTTTTCTCTGGCTATGGTTCCTCTGATGGGGCTGCTGCTGGTTTGGCTGCTGGACAGTCACCATATTTACCAGGCAAGAAAGCTGCAGGGTCAATACACATCCTCTAATATAAATCCCACAGCAAAGTGGGACCACATATGCATCATGTAATTCTTTTGCCTTCTCAAATCAGTTTCTCTCTTTGCCAGACTCCTAACAGGATTTAAGGATTGCATGTTTTGTTTGTTTCTTTTTCTGTTTATTTTTTTTGAAGGCGATAAGCCTTGAGTAGACTTTGGTCTTAGGACAGCAGAACTAAACTTTTGAGTGCTCAATATTTGTGGCTGCAAAGCTGTTTGTCAGCCCTGCTAGAAGAAAATCTGAAATGAAAAGTTAGAGTTGGGGGAAAGAAGAAAAGGAGGAAATTTCTTTTGCTTTTAGACATATTTCAGTCTCCTAAATCCTCTACAAATTCAGTTGGGGATTTAGGAATAAATATCGCTCTTGTTTGCCTGAGATTGAGGATGGGGAGTTTAGGGATTGTGAAGAGCCTAATAGGTCATCCCATCCACCCCCTACCTCTGGCCTATCTTAATCCCTCTTGTTTAGAAAACTCTAGAGAAGGTGATTTCATCAGCTCGCACAATATTTTGTTCCACTGTCTAACAATGCTTCATCTTGAAACCATCTTCCTCATGGCATGGTCACATTTCTCTTGTTGCCTCTAAAACTTAACTGTCTGTGGGCCACGGCTGGGCAGAGGCAGTAGGACTTAGCCAGTGAGCACTGGATTTCAACTTGACCATCTGAATTTAAGTTCCACCATTTCCATTCATAGACCAGTGACTTGGACATGTTATTTACTTGCTTCGAGCCCCATTTCATTAATATGAAGAGGTCAGGGTGAAGGTTATGGGAAATGATGTAGGTAAATGTGCCTGACACAGTACTGGACACATAGAGAAGCTCAGTAAATACCTGGTGCTGCTTTGGGTTGTCGCAGGGGGGCCATGCTGTGGGAACCTCTTGGATCAAGACCTCAGGCATTAACCCTTTGGTTGTGGGGTCGTGGGGTCAAGGTGGGGTTGGAGACTGTAGCAGCAGGGACAGCTGAAGAGGAGCTTATAGGGCTTGGCTGACAGCTATTTGCCGACTGGTATGATAGATTTCAAAAATTTTTTACGGCCTACTTTGGCTGTACTAGAGTACACTGCCTAAGTGATCAGCCCCAGTGGTTCCTTCCAAGATGCCAGAAAAAAGTCCTGCCTTCAACTCCTAGCCTGTTTCACATCCTTTGTTTGTTTTTAATGTCTTTGAAATCCCACCTACTTGTGAAGACCCAATTCAGGTCCCTCTCATAATGGAATTGTGATGTTCTAAACTTATAAACCTCATGCCCCCATGCTTCATCCAGGAAGGAAGAAGAGCCGCATTCTAATGACTGGTGAAGCACTTGGTCAACCATCAACAGAGCTTTAGACATTGTCCAGCCTGTAGCTTGTAGGTGAAGGACTGTGCCTGGCCATCCTTACTATCAGCAGCAGGTCCTTAATCTGCTTAGGCTTCTTGTCTGTGATTGGAGGCTGTTCCCAAAGCCTGAAATTAGAACAGAGTCAATCCTCACCCTGCCTGCACCGTTCCTACTTGGCCTGTGCTCAGCAAGTGACACACAGAGGGGGACAGGGAGGAGGAAATAGAGTACATTGGGAGAATGCACCAGTCTGGAGAAATAAAGCCATGTGGGGCTGAAGAGGGGGAGTCTCCTATCCAGGTCCCCACCCCTGAACTCTCACTGGGGTTGGGGCGATGGGAGAAGTGATAGGCACTGCTGTCTTTTTTCCTTACCTAGAAGAACCACATTTTACAACACATATATAGCAAATGGCATTTTCACTGTTTATTAGATACCTTGATTGACTTTTTAAACAAATTGCCTTTGTTTTTATAAGATTTGGCTTTTAAATGGAAATTTCTTGTTCAGACTTGTTCTGCTGTCTGGGAAGTGCTGGCCAGTCTCAGAGCAGCTGGGTTATAGAAACATCTGGAGAGCATTATTCAGGGTAGGAGGGTAGGAGCTAGATGTGTGTGGATCTGTGTATTTTTGAGTGTCTGCCCTTTTCTGGCTGCAAATTCTGTCATCCTATCATGGAAAAATTCTTCCTAGGGAAAGTAGCAGGTGCAAAGATGCTGATGTTGGATGCATTGAGGAAATACAGTTTTGATCACAAAAGTGGTATTTTTGTACTTGGTTGACATGTGGTTGGCCCAGATGGGGAAAAAGTTGTTGAGATGGCCGGGTATCTTGGGGTAAGCCAGAGGAAGTGACTTTTAGAGCTATAGGAAAAAGTGTAGGGTAGGGCAGCATAGTGGTTTGGAGCTCACAGGAAGAGTTCAAATCCTGACACTGTTGCCTTTTTGCTGTCTAACCTTAGTCTTGGGCCGCTCTCCTGCATCTTGAGCTTGACTCGGGGTGAGGGCTTCCTGTTCATTTAGGGTTCATTCAGGCTCTCAGGGACTTTCCAGGATAAAGGCCGCAGCGTAGCCTAGGGGAATAAGGCACACAGTTTTGAGTCCTGCAGCCTTAGACATCAGAATGGACTCAGGACAGGTAAAGGAATGCATGGAGCTGGAGAGATCCACACATAACATAACCCCCGGGGCTGCCACTGTGGCTGTGTCTCAGCGTTAGGAAGCTGCCAGCTGGTTTGCTTCACTTCCTGCCTTCTGACAAGCAGCAGCCGGAGTCGCTGTCTTTGCTGTGATCTGGAACAGCTGCTGGGATTTAATGGCACACTTAGAGGAATTACCTGGAATCACAGCAGGCATTAGGGAATGGGAGTGCATTGCTGTAAGCCAAGCCAGTGTTTGGGGGGAACAGAGCAGGGGCTTTCCTTCCCTAGTGGGTGAGATGCACAAAGTTCCCGGATGTTTATGATGTTGCCCTAAACAGGAGCAGTAATTTCATATGGGTTGTATTAGCTTGGAACTCCAGTTGGGGCTTGTGTGCAAAGGAATGACTAGATCTGGTTGGAGGGTCTAGTTTCAGATTCAAATGCCATCTTTAGGCAACCAGGAAGTGACAGCTGTTTTGCCTAGGACTTTAAAGTGACTTTGGGCAGTACAGGTCTGACCTCATTCCCTAAGGCACCTTCCTCTGTGTCTGCATCACAGTGTCCATTAGATGCCACCTCTGTTGGAAGATGGGGAGGATCCCAGTCCCTGGTGTTTGGCAGGCACTCATCTGGGGTATCACATTGGTGGGTGCCCTCACTGTGCCTGTCTTCTGGTAGCTTAAAGCCTTCTTGGGAGTTATAAGTAATGAACACGCAATTAATGCACAGTAATAATGACCATATCATTGTTATTATAAACTGCATCTTAAGCTTAGAAGAAGTAGAAACTTCTGAGATTGGAAATGATTGATTTGGGAGGAGCCCTGCCAAGTCTTGTTGAGTGTTGGTGTACCAGACACAGCCACGTCCCTTGGCTGAAGCTGTAGTCATGAACTTTACGTCTGGGCCAGAAGTAGAACCTGGGTTAAGCTGAAGGAAAGAGGCTCCACCTAATGTGTTCTTTGTAAGCTGAGAGTTCTGTTTGGGGTGGTAGTGGGGGCTCTTGGGGATGCACAAAATATGTGGCTTATGTAAGTCGTTGTCTGACTGAGTACTAGCTACTGCTTCTACTTTGACCTTGGCTAAGAAGACTGGACTCAAAACAGTTTTCTAGCACTGATTCCCATTGTCATGTGTGCCTCCTAACTGCTGTGCATTTTTGCATAAGCTCAGCGCGACATTCCAGATGTCACTGTGGTCCATCCCTTTTTTCCCTAGCTCAGGCTACTGCCACTTATGTCGACTTACAACTGCAGTAGTGTCCCCCAAGCCTGCTGGCATTGCATCCAGAAACCTCCTCCTATTAAGATTATCTTCCCATGGTGACCAGCACGATCCTTCTCAAATGATTTTCTGAACATGTTGAAGTTCTTTCTTAAACCTCTCCAGTTGTGTCTATTGTGCCTGGAAGAAAAAATATCCTTATCATGCAAAGCCTTCGAAGAGAAAATCCTTAGAAGGAAATCTCCTTATAACGTCTTACGTGGGTTATGTGTTGCTGATTCTTTCCATTCTTTACATGCAGTTTGTAGTGTGACTTAACACCAACAGCAGACAGCAGGGCTCTCCCCACCAGCCAGCTCCACTTGGAATGGCTCCCTTTTTTGCCCTCCTGCCCCCACTGTCTTTTCCTCTGTCCTAGTTGTCCTTCATGGACATCACCCTTAACAGATCAGATTGCCTGTTCCTATTCCTGCCTCACAGCTTGCAGGACTTTTCCTCTGTGGCACTTAATGAACTATGTTTGTTATTTAAGGACTAGATTTTTGTGTACTGTTCAATATCCATCTGCCGTACTTTAGATCTTAAATGTCCTTCCACTCCAGCCCATGGCAGCCCATGGTTGGGAAGTCTGGAAATCTTTAAGGGACGAGGCTTCCTGGGAGGTCTTAGTTCATGAGGGGTGGTGTATTCTCAAGGGGAACTGTGGACCGTGGTCTCTTGCTTTCTTTTTCATTTCTTGACTGCTCATTCTACCACATGCTCCCTTGCTTTATCACCATCCCCCCAAACAACAGGACCAATTGACCATGGGCTAAAACCTCCAAGTCTGTGAACCAAAACAAACTTTCCCTTTTAGTAAGTTGACTACCTTAGGTATTTTGTTATAGTAACAGAAAGCTGACCAACACACTGTCTCTTCCTTCTAACTATTCATCAAGCCACAAAGTATGGGGAGTATGCCCATCTAGCTAGCTACTGTAAAAAGCTAGTACAGAAGCTCAGTGGGTTTTCAGAACCTGGCCCTTTGGATTTGCAGAACTTCCTCTGTAGGATTCCTCTGTGTATCTCAGTGACGGGAAAACCACTGGGGTTGACCAGAAAACCACCTCAGCCAGATGTCTCTGTCTTCAGATGAGCTTCTTGCCTAGGTGCATAGCAGAAGAAAATAGTTCTCCTCATAAACCGAGCAAATTTATAGTGGAAATCAGTGGGAGAGAATAAATGTGAATCCCCATGATGTCATTTTATGGGCCACTTTATAGATTATAATCAGCCATTTAGAGTTTGCAGGCTATTAATTTTGTTTGCAAAGAGCCCCAGGGCTCTTGGGGACAGAATTTACAGGGTTGTGGTGTCAGACTTTGGCTCTAGGCCTTAAGACCCTCTGAGGCTTGGAAGGGACTGACAAGAGATCGTTGAGGGAGTGGGATATTAGGGGCTTTCCTCTAGCTCTCCTTCTTGACATGGTTTTTAAAGTATTTGCTCACTGTTTTACCATCTTTCTTTTGTCCTAGTCTTTAGGCTCCTCCCTCCTGTGGCCTGAGCAACTATGTAGAGTTTTGTTTTCAATACTTTGTAGAGAGAGCTTCCTTCGGAGAAACCCACAAGGCCTAAGTAGGAGCAGCACAAGGTCAGGCAGAACTGGGTAGAATCCAGCTTGACTCCTTGGCTTGTGATCTTGAGCCAAGTTTTTTGTTTTTATGTTAATCTTTTGACCTCTTCTTCTTCCTCTATAAATTGAGACCAATGCTGCCAGACTTAAAGGGTGGTTGTAAAAATAAAGGATATAAAACAAGAAAACTACCCAGCACTCAGAAAGTAGTATACATCATAAATTGATTGTGATGATTGCTGTTTTAATTTAATACTGCTATAGCAGGAACAAAGTGAAAGCTAATAGTGAGGCCATTTGGTTGCAGCTCTGTCACTGATAACTTGGGTGGCCTTGCACACCTGGTTCTCAGATTCTGCATTAGTGACACCGGTCTCTAAAATGGTGCTATTCAAAGTGGCAGCTGTGCGCCAGCACCGCCTGGACACTTATTGGAAATACAGATTCTCAGACCCTGCCCCAGCCCTCTGGCTTAGAAACGTTGGAGGTGAGGCTAGCCCTCTGTATTTTACCCATTTCTCCAGATAGTTGGTAGACAAAGATAATTCCTAGAAAAGACAGGGAAGCACTACTATATGATGTATTTATTGTGGTTCTAATGCCGTTGTCTGAAGTTGGCTTCCCAAGCAGCAGTCCCTCTAGAGCCCTCCTTCTTGGGATCTTGAATCACAGTGGCTTTGGAGTCTTGGATTCCAGAGTAGAGTAGGAAAATGGGAACAGAATGCTGAATTATGGTCCTAGTGGGTTTGAGCCTCTCAGTGCTGTAACGTCTACCTCATCTTTGTCTAATAACCTTGGCCAACTTACTCAAGCTCACTAGGCTCCATATTCCTTACCCATAATTTAGAACAGATACTAATATCTGTGTACAAGAATTTGTGAAGATTAGGTGAGTTACATGAGCAAAATTCTGTAGGTCCTGAGATGAACCATTGCTGCTGTTCCCATATATGTTTTTCTCCTTCTTGTCCACCTCTTCTTCACCCTCATGTCCCCATCATGAAGCAACATGGAGCTCAGAGTAAAAGGAAAAAATATCAGGAATGCAATTGCAGATTCTCAACTTGCTCTGTGACCTTGGACACATCACTTAAACTCAGAAAGTTCATGGTATTGTCTTGTTGTACACCTTTCAAGTGCTGATGCTGGACCACGCTCTGAGAAGCACCACATCAAAGACAGTTGAGGTCTTGGCCACCACTCTGTCTGCTTTTGCTGAACGCTTCAGTCACTTTGGGCTTTAAGTAGGTAATATATAAGAAAAGTTACTGTGTTTATTATTAATACACATTGTGTATCTGTACCTACTCCCTATGAGGAATGTAATCATTACATACAAATAAAAAATTATCATTTTGCAAATGTAGAGCCAAAGTACGAGAGGACCTAAACAAGGTTGCCCATTTGTATGCTGAGTGTTTTGGAGATTTGTCTTTAGGAGTCACATTGCTCTAGGGCCACCTGAATGGAGAGGAAATTCAGCCCGACTAGGTGTTCATGCACAGCCACACCTGCTAGACATAGATGCTTCTGGACAGCAATCTTATCACTGTCTAGGGCTCTCAAGGACCCTGCTTCTTCTGAGAAAAAGAGTGGCTGTCAGAGCTGCCCTACGCTGGCCCACGGCACCTGCAAAGAGCACCCCTGAGTACCTCCAGGATTTGGTGCTTGGAGCTGTAGTTTGTTTCTTCTGTCTCTGCAGGGCCTCATGAACATCTGCACAGGGTCCAACCTTCTGGCAGATGGAAGGAGAGAGAAAATGAGCTCACAGGGTCTGTCTTCTAGGAGTTTACCTTTTAAGTAGTGTGGTGCAACTAAGTGACAGGGAAAAAATGTCACTGTTCTTACATAATGGGATGGAATTTAGAGTCTGAGTGGCATGGACAGAAAGCCTTGATATCTCAGGTAAAAGAAGGCTTTGTGGACTTTGGAGACAATCAAGAAGACAATAAGGAAGCCTTTTGAGAGAGAAAAACATCTGGACCAAGACGCAGGAAGATGTAGAGCCATTGGTTAGTCCACAAACATAACTTTGCAAGGAATGATGTAGCTCACAGATTTGTGGATGTACATAATCTCATCTTTATTTTTCAATCTTCTTATCAGCCAAAGTCTAACTCTAGGTATTGATCTTCCTGCATGTTGGGGTGAGGGCAGTTACTGAGGGCAGTGAAAAGCTGTTGGGCTAAGAAAGCTTCCAGCTACTGGCCAGCCCCTCTGGTCACTGTGATTTTTCTTCCCTGTTCCTATTGTGATGTCTCAGAGACCATCAGGCTTTTTGGGGCTATGTACTGTACAGGAAGTGGGAATCCTTAGATGGGTAGATACCCATGCCATTGAGATATCTCCACAGGGACCATGCAGTTAGCCACTCCAAAGTCCTGCACTCTCCCTGCCCTCTCTCTGCTGCTTATAATGCTCCACCCTCCTACTTCTCTTTAGTTCGAAGATAGTTTTAGCTTGCCTCCAGTACCATCCCTTAGTACCCATATCTGCCATGAGCCTTTACCAAATAAACCAAAAGAAGGGTCTCTACCATCAAGCTTTCTCTGTTTTCCCATCTGCAAAAATCTACTGACTATTGGATTCAAGTACTGAGTCATTGGGTTCAAGTACTAAGCCATTCAGAGGCTCTCCATGACCAAGATCAAGTAACTTGTAACTAGAGAGCCCAACTTGGGGCCCATCCACTTCTGGGTGACCTTGACACAGAAGTAGATTTTTTTTTGGTAATTTTTCCTTAGATGGTATCTCCATGAGTTTGTCATCACAGCACCCAGTGGCCCAGAACTGAACAAGCAGGGAGGAGTTACTCCTCTAGTTGGTTGTCAGAGTTCACTGCTCCACAGCCTCAGGATTTGACTGTGGCCTCCATCTGGGGAGCAGGATAGGGGAGGTGTGGCAATGTTGGTGCTGGAGTCTGCGTGTTAATTTAGTGAAGGAAGCAGGTGTGTGACCCAGAGTGGATTGGAGACCTTAGTGAGATCGTTCCCAAAACCTCAGAACCTCTCAGACACACATGTGGCCTCTTCAAGAAATAGCAGACAGCAAGATACTATTTTTCCAATTCCTTTGCAAATAATGATGAATCTCTTCTTGAACGAATGGCCTGGTTGAAGGGTGTACCTTAAGGGTGAAGCTTCCTTCCTCAATCTTTTTCCTTCGCTTTTCCCCTTGTTCCACTTTCTCTTTTCTATATTTCTATCATCATGTGGAAGGAAATAGCATGTAACATAAGGAACCCATTGTGTTCCCGGGCTCTCCACACACCCCATGATTCCTTAGCACTGTCCTTTGAGTCTGTGTTTGTCATTCCTGTGGATCAAGCCATGGATACATCTGTGAAAATGCTATTTTCATCTCTGATATAGAAGAGGTGTCTGGAAAGGATGATAAATGCATTTAATGGTGAAAACTATTATGTTTTAAAATCAATAGAGGATTGGAACTGGTGATGAGAATATAGCAAGTCCCATCGTCAGTTTTATCATTGATACAGACAAAGTGAACACTGTAATGATTATGAGCATCAATCCTGGAATAAGACAAGAGGCTTAGAAGTCAGGAATGAGGGATGATGCTATGGTCTGTCATTCATTTCCTTCATGGACCTTGAGGGACCCCAAATAAAATGGAAGACAGAACTAGCACAGGTTAGGAGCTCACCCTACACCTAGTGCCTAGTGCACCCTCAAGATTCAGCAGCTCCTCTCCACATGACTTGGGAATCAGTGCAGCCTTCATTGGGTTTGATTTGCCACCTTGCTTCCCTAGGCTTGCTAGGACTCTCTTTCTGAGGGGCTGGAAACATTAAGCTCTGAGGAGATGCTCCATTACTGTGATTTAAAAGCATCTTGATGCCTACTGTAGCTTTCTAGCCGGATTGTCAGCTTCTCAGAGAACTAAACAGTGCCCAGGCAGATTTTTCCTATGCAAAATACTTGTGGAAATGTGTGCTCACTCCCTCTTGTGGGTGGGGTCAGTTATATTGCAGTTGAAGCCAGCTCGCATATATTCTCCAATGAGGAGCAGTGTCATTGAGACTGGTAAAATGAGTAATGTTTTTGAATTGCTGCTGTGAATCTCTGAGAGTGAAAAGTGGAGGGAAGTTCAAGTCTTCCAGAAAGAGAAAAGCTTGACGTGGCTGCAAGAGGAAAACAAGGGACAAAAAGAAACCCTATGTCTTGGTTACCTTTCTCTCATTACTGATACAAAATACTTGATACCCAAGATGAAGGAAGGTAAGGTCTATTTAGCTCACAGTTTGTAGAGGTTTCAGTCCATAATCAGCTGGTTCCAAGGCAAGTAGCACATGGCAGGGAGCAACACTTCAGAAAACAGCAGGATCAATAAGAGCAAAAGGGGAGGAGTACAGAGAGAAGACTTTCTGTCCCTTATATTGTTTGTAGGCCACACCCACTTGAGTGCAGCACTCACACCCATAATCCCAGCATTGGACCATGAGTCATTCATAAACTCTAGAAGCCTGCCTCCCTGACTGCATGAAGCTTTGAGGGAACATCCAGACTCAAACCATAACACCCTCTGAAATGGACAGGTTTAGGTAATATGTTAGAGGAAGTTTTGTTTCTGATGATGTTCCCTACCATTCACCATTTTTTATGGAATCATGCCTGCATAAAAGTAATCTCACTTTCTTTGTTTTAGAGAATTAGGTCACTTATAAGTTAAAAATGTCTACAGAATTGAAAATAGGTAAATTTTTAGCTGAGTTTCACTGGCTAGGAAGAAGCGTTCTGTTTAAGGCAAGTTCCCTCATTTCCTGCCTCCAAGTCTTATCTCCATCTTAGAATCCCTCCTGCTTGGTAAGTCAGTGAAATCCTGATTCTCCTGGGGTGCAAAACAGTACTGGACAGCTCTAGGCTGGCAGCTGAGGGATGGGGAATTCAGACCTTGGAGGAAATAGGACTGACTGGAGCCAGAATTTTTTATCCTGGCTGCATGGAACAATTATCTGAGGTCATTTTGAAAATCCCAGATGCCCAGGTCTCATTAATTAAATCAGAATGTCTGGGATAACTAAGTACCCTAGGATCTTGGTGAACAGGCAGGGCTGAGGATCATAGAACTGAGACTCCCTATTTGTCCCTGGTAAGGATCTGAGGAGTTGAGGAAGGGGTCCAGGGAGTGGGGGACAGAAAGGACATGCTGGCTTGGATGACACCTGCATCGCGTGTTAGTAAGCTTAGCTACAGAATTCTGCAGGAAGAAGGGGATTTGTTACTATGCGTGGCATGGTAATTAAAAGATTACATTTCCTTGATTCCAAATGCATTGATTAGTAAGATGTGCCAGTGACTTAATACCTGCTCTTTTGTAGGATTGGGGTGGGAGAAAATTCTATTAAATATGTATTGAAACATGCTCTGATTGTGAGCTAGATCTCAATTTCACAATCATTGTATGTTGGAAAATGCTACTCTTGGAATTGATATAACAACATAATGATGCGGTGCTTTACATAAATTAGCTTTGCAACGTTGCTCATGAAGCAGGTCCTTCCACTGTCCCCATTTTACAGAGGTGGGAGTTGAGGTATTGACAGGGTTTAAATAACCTGTTCATTACTACAGAGAGTCCAGAGCTGGTCAGCAGTGAGACTGGTATCTGAAGCTGCATTTTCAGAGCCAGGCCAGAAAATGTCATGAGAGCAAAGGTTGCACTCTCTCAGTCTTCTTCCCTTCCCTGGAGCTGAGGGAGGTGACGTTTCCTTAATCAGGGTCCGGGATCCTCTTAAATGCAAGAGCATTTTTTTTCAGGTGTACCTATCACACTTTAAACAAGGGTACCAGGCATAGGAATAGGTGGAAAAGAAATCCTGCTTAAGGTCCCTTGCAAGGCCTTGAGCCCATAGTGTTGTTTCTAATTCTGCAAAGGTTTAGCCCCTGATGATGGAGCCCCATCCAAGGGGGAGAAGATATAGTTACTAAGCCGACTAGAGAGCACCTAGCAAGCAGTAAGCAGCGCCTCCCTACTCCTCCCTGCTGGTTCTTTTTAATTTCTGAGCACAGAGTCCTGAAGTTTCATTCTAGTAGGTCTCATTGGTGATAGCAGATAAAGAAGCAGCCACTTGAGAGTCTGCCAGCTCCGGGGCCATTGACGTCATGCTGTCAGGGCAAGAGCTCCTCCACAACAAGTCTTGAGGAATGAACAAGGTGAAGCCAGTAGCTCTGGAGTTCCTGGAACCCAGGTCTTCTCTGCCCAGGTTTCCTCCCCTTTCTTTGTTTTTCTCTTTCTGCAAACTCTTTAATGAGAAGGCAAGCTGAACCTCTTAGGAGCTGCATTCCAGAACAACCTGGGTAATGGAAAGTATAAAAACAACCTCAACTTCACTGACTTCTCAGAAAGCATCCATTTAGGCCCAGAAAGTGAAATAACGTTTTGCAGCTCACTGGAGGAGGGCCAGAGGTGATGCAGCTGCGGGCGTAGGCCAGATGGGAAATCCAGACGCTGGCCTGGTGTGCAAGGCCCCTTCTGCTGCTCACTTGGAATGGGAGGGAAGGTTTAATCAGCACCTGCACTATTTAGCTGGCATTGGAATAATGGCTTTTCTTTTCTTAAAGGAGATGGGTGGCAGCAGTGAAGCAGGGTATCACAAAGTATGATCCATAGCTCTCCTGTCTGTATCACATTCTAAATCACTCCATTTCAGCATGCAATCTAAATTAAAATAGTCTGCTGGCTGAAGAGAGTCCCCTGGTCCCCACACTCTAAACCTGAGTGTTACTCTGGAGCCAGAACTTATGCACACAGTCTTGTGGGAACATAATGACAAGGTAGTCAGGTGTTCCAAAGACTTGCTCACTATTCTGTAAGCACAGAGGCCCCTGGTGATGCTCAGGAATAGAGATTTCATGAGCACCTGTAGGTGGATATCCAGGACAATATTTCCAGGCCAGCCATGTCCCAGCTACGCAAAGACAGATCTCCTACAGGCTGTCCTCCTTTCTGCACTCAGTGGGCACCCAGGGTAGCTGTGGGTTTCATGGGCACCAGTCTTCTAGGGAACTGGAGAGAGTACCACTGAGTACTGAAGGGAATTTCTTTGTAGACTTACAGATTCTCAGGCAGGGAGTGGCAGAGAACTCAAGTGAAGGCCACCTGATGGCAGAGCCCAAACTCTATTGGGTATCTGAATCTGGGGCACTTACTTCAATTAGGGTGTATCTCTTCCACCTGATTATAACAGTAAATTGCATTAGAGTCCAAACCTCCATTATTAATAATCTCCTTGGTTATTCCAATGGTCCATAGGCAACCTCTGATTAGCCCCTACTCTTGGATTCCTGCAGGACTTTTTGTGGCCACCATGTCATCTTTGTAGAGAAGTTATCTCCAGTCTAGCAGAATGCACAATGTTGCAGTTAATGGTTGTATCTTTGTGATACAATTCACAATTTGGTTTGCAAATAGAAGTCTAGGTTGTTCATTTCCTGACAACTTCCAGGACCTGATTTATGAGGGGCAGGCAGGCTAACGGCCTTTGGGTACCAATCACTGCCTTTATGTTTGTCCTGCCATTTGATTATGCTTCTGGGACTGCTGTGTGCACTCATTTGAAGACCAGCTGTCTCTGGACTCCCTCCATTGTGCTGAATGTAAGCAGTACAAATGAACCAGGCAGTGAAGTGCATCTTCCTTTCTCCACTCCTGTCATATTCAGGTCTGGGGAATAAACAGGCCAAACAATGGGAAAATAGGCATAGTCTAGCCAAAGAGGAGGTATTGTAGTGGACTGGTAACTGGTGGTCAACTTAAACACCAGCTGAACTGAATCAGTGTGGTGATGAGTGCTGATGGCCCACCTGAGGACTGTTACCAGCATAGAAAGAAGACCTGGAGAGGAAGAGTGGCACTGTGGGTTCTCCTAAATGTTGTTGTTTGGAGCTGGTGGTTCTCCTGGAGGAGCTTGTCACACTGGCTCCTCTGATATGAACACAGCTGTTACCACTGGAGGAGTGCAGGATCTTGTCGCTGAGAATGGCTGTGGTTCACTTTTGAGGAGCTCTGGTCCTTACTTTGAGCATCCTTCTTGGCTATGCAGGGAAAGATTGCTGTTTCATCTTCAGAAGTTTGCCACATTGGCTTCCTGATACGTACTTGGTTGTTCACATTGTCAGAGGAGCTCATGACTTCATTGTCCCTGAGGATGGCTGTGGTAATTTTCAGGGGAGCCCTGGTCCTTATTTTGAGCATTGCCTCTTGGCTCTAGTACAGAGCCCTGGGCCTGCTGGCACAGATCCTTCAACCTGCTGGTATTGACTTTCTAGCTTCCACCGCTGACCTTTGGGCCTTCTCAGCACAGATCTGTGAAGCAGACTTGCTTGAGTCATTATCATGGGCTCTAGGTTTTAAGCTGAACTCATGCAGATTATTGCCAGGGGATCCAGGCCCTCAGCTGGATTTTCTAGGTCTTTAATGTTGTGGACAGATTTCCTGCACTTTCTTTGTATTTGACTCCTTGGGTGACCATTATAAATATTATAAATTATGTGTTCAGTGTGTAATTGTTTTCCTTGCAACCCTAGACTACACCAGCTATGTATTAGTGTTTTTCTTTCTCTTTTCTTTATAGAGACTGACTTCTTTCCACATCTACCTTTGAGAGCCACTGAATTAATAATAGATGTATTCAGGGCTTTACTAGATTTGCCTCCAGACGTGTGTGAAGTGTTTGCAGTTTACAAACTAGGTTCACATACTAATCTCTTTGGATTTAATGAGATCGGGATTCAACTGGCTATAAATCACCAAAGCAGCGTCACACACCATGCGTGACAATCACCAAACTGGGACGAAGCTGTCACTTCAGTGAAAGGAATTGATAAAGACTTGTGTTCCCCAAGCGGAAAAAGAAAATAGCTGTGATGTTTCCATTGAGGCTGAAGCTATTGTATCTTTAGCGCTTTGATAATCTCATGTTGAAGCTGCCTAAAAGCATTGGCTGGGATGACTTGCAGAGAAAATGTGTATAGGGACAATTGACTGGGCTCCAGGTTGCATCTTGTTGGAGATGGCAGGGCCACCTGGTTGGGTTCTATTCTTGGGTCAAGAGACAATGAGAATGTGTCCTGGTTTTGTAGCTCTCTGGAAGCCAGAGGCAGGCTGTGATTATAAACCTCTCCTCTCTGAATGCCAGCAAGGTCTTGTGCAGAGGGACAGGTCCTCAGAGCTCACAAGGAGGCATGGTCCTCGCTTCTGAAGCAATAAGACAGCTGCACTACGTGTTGGATACGTTGGGAACAGGCAGATGAATGAGTCAAAACAGGGGGACATTCACAAAGAGTTTTGTTCCACATCCTCCCCTAATCACTCTGCTTAAATTTCCTAACCCCATTCACCAGGTTGGCAGGGAGAGCTGCTCATCTGTTTCCTTCTCGTATGCCTTTGTCACCAGCTTGACAAATGGGACTGACACATGCTGGGGTGAAGATGCCATTCTGTTCAGAGAGTAGCAATTAGGCCACATGGATGCAGAGTTCACCCCAGTGAGGTGGGGGTGGCAGCTCTGTCCAGGAGCCTGATGCCATCAGAGCGACCCAGAGAGGTGTTTGTCATTCATCAGACTGCACTGTAACTGGCAGTGTGATGGGAAATCACTTGCATCTCCAACAAATCAGGGCCGAAAAGCTGCCTGGGGAGAGGGTGGGGGCAAGCCTGGCTGACTGCCCCCTTGAACACATGAATTAGAATGTTTCAAAAGTGTACCTTTGTGTTAGTTTCCTGTTGCTATAATGAATTACCTCAAACTCAATGGCTTAAAGTAACACAAACTAAAGTTTTGAAAGTCAGAAGGCCCATATCAGTCTCTCTGGATTAAGGTCTAGATGTGAGCAGGATTGGAGCTTGCATGGAATGCATTTCTTCACTTTTTCTGGCTTCTAGAAAGGCTGCCTGCTTTTTTGCTCATGATTTTTCTTTTTTTGTGGGGCCAGGTATGGGAGTGGAACCAAGGGGCACTCTACCACTAAGCTATAGCCCTGGTCCCTTTAAATTTTCATGTTGAGGCAGGTCTTGCTAAGTTGCCCCTGTAGAATTCTAGCTTGCAGCCTCCTGCCTCGGCCCCCTCGTTCACGGGATTGCAGGTGTGCCAGGCATGGGCCACAGTTCTTGACTCATGGTCCCTTTTACATCCCTCAAACCGCTGCTTCTGTTTGCAGGTCTCCCTCTCTAGCTTTGGCCCTTTTGCTTCCCTTTTGCCAGGACACCTGTAGCCCTCTTGGATAACTGAGGACCCTTAATCCCAGCAGCAAACCCCTTTTTGCCAGGTAAGGTAACACAGTCACAGGTGCCAGGGATCAAGATGTGAACATCTTTTGTTATCTTATTGTCAAAGAACAACATTTTTACACATTTGGAAATCAAATTGGTTTTTGTTAGCAATTCATGAATTGGGCAGCCCCTTACTGAGAGATTTTAATGGTGTTTTTACTTTTTGCTACAGCATACAGCACACAGTGTGTCAACAAATGCTTCCCTATGTTTATCTTTGAACATGTGTGTGTCATGTATGGGAGACAACCATATGTGGTATTGTTGGGTCCCAGGTTTTCTGTGTCTTAAATATTGGTGGTAGTTGCAGATTGCCTTCCTAGACATATGTGCAAATGTGCACTTGGTGAATGTGCCACTTGGGCCCAACCCAGTGCCATGCTGAGCGTGGCTCTGCCATGTCACACCGTGATGTTCCTGAGGCTTCTCATCATATCCTGTATCTGACATGTCCACCTTCTCAGAAGCAGCTCAGAGCTTGCGAGTAGGCAGCCCAGAGCTGCAACTAGGGTAGGCATGTTCACCGGAAGGGATGTTTATCAAGTGCCATGTGCCTCGATCCTGTGTTGCAAGCACAGGGGAGCATGTTGTTTCGTTGAGATTCCTTTGCCTCTCCAAGTTGCAGAGCTGGGCAATGTGGAGACTTTGCATGTCGCTGTGGTGGGAGGAAAAGACTGGACAGAGGCCCTATATTGGCTTGATAGCGTAACCATGTTGGCCAGGGCCTGACTACTTGAATGTGACACAGCTATTGTTTGTGAAAGAGATTTGATACTTCATTAGAGAAAAACTGTGTACAGAAAGCCGACAGAGATTTCTTAACAGCTTTCTGATTAAAGGAGCAAACAACCTAAATGCCAGATTAGTTGCATTTTGGGGTGGAATGCACGATGGGACAGCGTTTCTATTTTCTCTCTTCCCTCAGCCTTGCTCAGCAGTGTTCATTTGTTGTTCTCAGGAAATGAGAAAGGGGCTGGCTGATGTAGCGAGGAGCAGCTGGGAAGCTGAGCAAAGCTCAGACACATACAGTTCTCTGGCAGCCCCAGGAACATCTGGAGCTTCCAATAGAGGTGTGCAATGCCTGGTCCCCGGATGCAGACCGGACAGTCTTGTGCGTTGCCTTGGAACACTGGGCTTCACTCGCATGCTTCCGCTTTCCACCAGAACCTTCCAGAATGGTTGAGGTGGGAGCTTCCAACAGACCTGTCATGTGCAAGAAAGGTTACCCTCTTTTGTCACTGGACCTCAGAACATGGTAGAGCTAATTTCAAGACTGTCTCTCCAGGAACCCTTCTCCAGGGGCTGGGATCGTCCTCTGTGTTGTTCTTTGCATAAGAACATCAGGGAGGTTGGCTAATTGTCTTAGACCTTCAAATGGGAAGACATTCCTGGACAGGGAAACAACTGGGGAGACTGGTGTTAAGAATCTCTTCCTCTGGACAATGAGGAAAGTTCCCTATTCGTTGCTGGAGTGATCTTTTACAATGAAATCTAGTTAACTGCAAATTCCAAAGTCCTTGCGTAGGCCATGATCCCTGGCTACAGCTCCAGTTTCATCCTGCTGCTCAGCCCCTTGCATATATGCATCACCACGCTAGCCCATGAGTGGCCTTCGAGCTCACCAACCTGCTTCTTGTCTTAGGCCTTTTGTCCTGCAGTGTCCTTGACCTGCCTCTTTTAGGTGGATTCCATCCACACAGCACAAGGGCTTCTGCCACCATGACGCTGGTTTTTTTTGTTTGTTTGTTTGTTTTGTTTTTTTTACAATTTTTCTTGTTTGTAGTTTAACACAACTGTCATTTGTCTCTCTGTCTGTCTGACTGTTTTCTTCCCTGTTGATAATGTTTCTGCCCTCTAGAATGTGGGTTCCTAGAGGGAGGGATCTGGTGGGATGTGTTCAACCCTTTAGAGGTCAGTATCCCATCAATGAAGTGCAACAGCTCAAGAGAGGAAATAGCATGTGGGAACAAAGTAGCTTGTTTAGTAAGAGTAGAAAAGGCCAATGGACCACCAGAGGGGTTAGCAAGAGAAGGAACTTGGGCCTGTAAGGACAGAGGGATGCAGAAGTAGCATCATGGAGGAGACCCAGTCACTGCTGAAAGAGAGACAGAGGGAGCCAAAGAGAGCCACAGTGGGGCAGCTTCCAGCTCTTCCTTCCAACCATGGTGCCCCTGGCTGACCACGCAGTAAGACCCGATGGGAGACAATTCCAGAGCGCTGGCTCCTGTAATCACAAACAGGGCAGGTGAAGATAGGAATCGACCTGAGACAGGGCACGGCAGTGACTAGGGCATCTTTCATGGTTCTGAACACATATTAGGTCCTCCATAAGTCTTCCTTGAATGGATGAATGAAGAAACCCATCAGTTACCATTAGTTTTAATGTCAATGTCAATGGCCCAGCCCATTTTGACATTCAAATGTCAGAACACCAGAAGGAGAAACTCTGAGCCTAGGTCTTAGGGTCCTGCAGGCTGTGAGCCTGGTTTACCTCCTCTCTTTGCTGTCTGAGCCCCAAGGAGGGAGAAGTATTCTTATTTCTGCAAATGACGCTCTTTCATGAGCCCTTTAATCTGAGCCGCTGACACTTTTATATGTGCAGCTCTGTGTTACTTGAGGAACTCCTTTGAAGACCATTTTAAACTTTCGTTTCTTGGTCCAGCTTTGAAATTTGTAACGTTTGGGACCCTTCCCAGAGCCCTGGATTTATTCCTGGCGTTAAGGGGAGAGGGCAGCTGGCACTGAATTCCATATTTCCAGTGATCTTATCTGCTGACCCTGGGGAATTTATTTCACGTCTTGGAGCCTCCATTTGCTTGTAAAGTGAACTCAAAACACCTTGATAAGAATGTGAAATAATGAGATAAATTACCCAAATAAAGCACCAGTACTTTGAGGTACTTGATAATGTTTATTCCTTTCCTCTAAACACCGAGAAACAGCTCAGCTGTCTCCTCCCTGCTCCACCAGCACCTCAGTCTAGCTTCTGCCTTGAAGTTATGGGATTCTTTCTGCTCATTTTCTTCCATGGAAGAATCGTGACAGAAAAAAAGGAAGTTGGGGAAAAAACATGGTTGGTCATTTATTAATACACCCCCCCCCGTGACATTTGTTTCTCTAATGGACTAATTGTGGATTTTCCATGAATTTTCCTTTCAGGATTTTCTGTATTTTTAAAAAATGTAATCTCCCTAAACTGAGATTTATGTGAACCATTTGTGCAACCCATATTTTCTCTTTCTTCCTTTTTCCTCTTCAGTTTTGCTGAGATGATACCTTGGCTGCCTGGTCCCTGAAGTTTTGCATGAGGGCTGAATTTTGAGCATCGATAGTTTTTCCCCTTTAAATCTTAGGGTTGACTGGTGCTTTATCAAAGCTCCATGTCAGTACATTTTATTATAGAAAATCTCAGCAGGTTAGAACCCAAGAGAATTTTATTCAAGCCTCTAATGGAACAGTGACACCAGGCTGTAATTAAGGCATTTCTGGGAAGTTACTTCCATTGAGTTGCAGAAAAAAGGTAACAGCCCACGTGGCTGGTGATAAATTCAGGGGAAAGCTACGCAAGGGAAGCTGTGGTTTGAGAAGAGTGCTGCTGTGTGCTGTGTGCCATCTGTGTGAATTTTCCTGGAATTCTGTCTAAATTGCTAATGCGATGGTAGGAGAAGGGTGCCTTTTAAGAGAGCCGTGCACCTGATGGATACCTCAGTTTACTGACTCTGCAGCTCTTCCAGCTGCCCCTCCTGGGCATCCCTAGGAGACACTGATGAGAAATCAACAGCGACTTTCACAGTGGTCAACCTCTCTCCCACCCACCCGCAGCTCTGGGCTTGGTTAAGCTCAAAATGACACAGAATTTTCTTCCCTTTGAAAAGGATTGGTTAAGGCACTTTGCCCTCATGCTCTTTAACAGCAGAAGCTTTGTGTTTTTCTCTTTCACAGACACCATTAAAGCTGTCAGGAAGTGGGATTTCCCACAAGACCCCAATCTCATCTGCCTTGTGTTTGTGACCTTCGTTCTTTCTGTTTTGAAGGACAAATTGGCTCTGGTTTGGGGGTTGAAGGAAAGTGGCTGACCCCCAGTTATGGTGTGGGCATTTCAATAACTGTGAAAGGGCACTGCCATTCAAGAAGACACAGCTGACCCTCAGTGTCCCCTTTTCACTCAGGGGACAGTGCAGTCTGAGGGCCGTGGCTCAGGGACAGGGAGGGAGGTGGGATCCCAGGCCTTGGAGCCTCCGCTGGCAGAGGTTGTAAAGACTAATTCGCCTTCATGTTGCTGATACCGCCTTTCCTGTAACCTCCTCGGTGCCCTCTCTATCGTAAAAGCACTTTGCATGTTATTCATTTAACCTCCACGGCAACTGTAGCCACTTAAAACTCTTATGAGATAATCAATAGTGTTCTAAATATGATCCAATTTAAAAGAGAAATGAAGATCAACCTTTTCATAGGCCTTATAAACATTTTTGTTTTTCAAACTCTATCATGCAGTCAAAATGACTTTTTGGGTCTCTGTTCAGTGTACTGGCATAAATGTACAGACCACGCTGGCACCAGAATGCTGAACTGTTTCATCAGTCACCCCCACTTTACTCTGACCCCTGACCACCACAGATCTGTTTTCTATTGCAATGGTTTTGTCATTGTAAGGATGTCAAATAAATAGAATCTTCGGTGTGTTACCTTTCAAATATGATTTGTCTTACAGGCTTTTTTTTTTAAAAATTAGATCTTGACTTGACAATAAAGAATCAGGTGAACTCACCTGTCTGCCCAAAAGGTCTGAAGGTAGAAATTTGCATATATGTTTTTGAAGACCAGTATTGTGTCATCCATTTCATCATGAGGGAGAATTTATATGTAATATTTACTTTGAAGGTTCTATTTGAGGTCCTTATATTTATACTCTCAAAGTACATGTACTAAGTTAGTGTCTTGTTGAAATAGTATCCATTAAAACACAACAAAACAAAATTTCTGTCACAGACACTGACACTTAGTGGACTCTCGTTAGCTTCCAGTGCCCATCCATTGCTTTCCCTAAGTACAGGTGGTGGTCTGTGCCTACAGGGAGGCAGCTGGAGCTCCAGATGCCTGCTGATGCTTGGAACAAGATTGGCTTAGTGAAGCGTGTGGGAGCCCTGGTGGCCTCTCACACACCAGCTGCATGCTGCAGCTAGGGCCTGTGCCTTTGGGCTGGCTGTTGCTGGAGAATGGGGCTGTCTGCATGGGTGACAAGGAATAGATTGTTTCAAGATAGAAAAGAGCTGTTCCAGTATGACTTGCCTGCCATGGAGGTAATTGGGTGGATGGATTTGGTGATCTCTATCTGACAGCCACCGGGAGGCTTCTCAGGGAGCTGGAAGAGATAAACCTGTCAGGAGCCACCCTGCTGTTCTAGGCCCAGGATTGTCACTGCTTGCAGATAGCGCTTTGGTCCTCCCAAAGAAGAGCGGGTAACTTACAGTTCTTTCTCAGAGTGCCAAGGAATTGTAGACTCTTAAGACCATGCTGGATGAATCTAACCGTGCCATCTGGTTTGTAGATGCCAGGCAGCCTTCCTTTTGCCCTGACCAGTGGTTGGCATTCATTTCTGAAGCACAAGCTCTGGCTTGCATTAGAAAACTCTGTCTGTCTGTCTGTCTGTCTGTCTGTCTATCAGAACTGAAGACTGAACCCAAGGCCTTTACACTAAGCTATCTCTCCAGCCTTTTTTTAAGTTTATTTTTTGTTTTGAGGCAGGACTTACCTATGTTGCCTAGGCTGGGCTAAAATTTGCAATCCTCTTGCCTCAGCTTCCCAGAGGCCAGGATTATAGGTGTATGCTACTGTGCTCAGCTACAAAACTTGGTTTCTTTGTCTATCAAGAAAGCATGTTGAAATGTGAGTAAGAGTGACTTTGTATTTTAAACCTTGAAGCTCCTTGAATTGGTTAATGAGTCAATTGGTTGGCTTTAATAGACAGCTGGTATCAGCTATTACTGAGAGGCATTAGATCATGGAGAGCTGAATAGTTAGGAACACCAGCAACTACTGGTGCTACAGTACCTGGTTTCCAACTGGATGGTCCTTTGTCAGGTTTCTAACTTTTTGGAGCCTTGGTTCCCCACCTGTAACCCGGAGATAACAATTTAACAGTAGACATGTAAAGACTGAATTAGCCAAGACATGTAGGGCAACCGCTCCACATTTCCCATCTCCTCTGTAGTTTATCATGTTTGGTTGAGACCTGCTGATCAATCTGATGGTCTTACTTTATAGGAAAAAAAGCTAAGTCTGTGAAGGCTTAGTGATGTCTCCAGAGGCAGACCAGGACTAGAGGCGTCCCTTGACTCTCAGTCCCTTTCTTCACACTACAAAACAGAAAACCAATAATCTGTACAAACTGTTGGCATTGGGCTCTGTCTAACTGGAAATCTCTATTAACTTGGACTCTCCTGCCTTGTCAAGAAAATAGTAATTACATTTTAGATGAACAGCTTCTCACCTGAGAAGGATATCACTTAGTAGAGCTTAGCACTAAACATATTTTCACCGTGCTCGCTTATCTGCATAACTGGAGTGTGTACTTTGCAAGAACTTTTCATTTGCCAGTCAGGAGTGATAACAGTTCATTGCCACGTGGTCCCCTCAGCTGACCCTTTCTCCCTGGTGTGTGCCCTTTCTGTCCAGTTGTCCCAGCGCCTAACAACCAGCCTAGTGATGACAAGGCTGTTAATAGGCTCGCTCAAGATAAGGCAGTGGTAACTCCTGTTGCTTTGAGAGTTTGATGCCTGCCTGGTGAGCGACCCAGGGACTTTTCAGCTCTTTGAGGTGATACATGTGTGGCACTGAGTGTGGAAAGAGCACTTAATGTGTCTTCACCTTGCACATGGGTCCCTTTCTCAGCACCCCTACGCCAGATAGGGAACCCCTCTCCTTGCAGATACTCATCCTGCCAATATCTATCTAAAAATAAGTGCTCATGATTTGGAAATATATTTTCTTACATGCACCGAAGATGTTTCAAGTTTAGGCTTTTGCTCAGTCTACAAACCAGATAGTTCTCAGTTGTCCCTATGAGTGATCTGTAGTCACACCAAGGGTCCCAAATTGTATTCTCCCATTACTGATGAAGTTTTTAGACAGGCAGCATCATCTGACACTGTTAAGGTGAGTGTGACAGGCATCAGAGCTGGGACAACCTCCAGATTTGGTGCCACCTCTCTGCGCAGTTACAGGATGTGTTGTCTTGACACAGGTTCCACTAGATGAGGATTGTGGGTAGGTGTGAACTGCTTCTGACTCACCTGTGCAGGGTGTTCACCTCTTTGAATGTGAAGAAGCAGAAGAGCTGTTTGCACTTGCAGGAAAGGGTGTGGATGCACAAAGATCTCCTCACCCCAGGTTCCTCTTCATATCCCATTCATCTTATTAGAACAGTGGGAACACTGAAGCATGAATGAGCTGGGTGGAAGTGCGGCTGAATGAGCCCAGATTTGCTGAGCAGGGGATTCAGGAAGTGCCCTTGATTCCCTGTCAGCTTACTGTGCAGACACCCTTCCTAAATGAATGTGGCATCTGTACTGGATGAAGGCCATTGCTTAAGGATGAAACGTGATTACATGTCTGCTCTAATCCCCAGCAGGCAACACTTTCCACTTAGGGTGTTTCATAGGATGTGTGTACTGTTGGGCTCATGCAAAATCTGGGACAAAAGCCTCAATAGACAGAGATGGAAGATATGTCCCATCAGCTTAGAAACCTAACCTCGGGACAGATGGAAGTCTCAGTGAAGATGCATAAGGCTTTAGTAACCCGTGTGGACACACAGACATACACCTTCTCTAGTCAAATTTGCAGACTTAGTGATCAGCTAATAACATTTCTGCTTGCTACAGCAGTTCACAGATCTGTAAATTCTATGAATTCTAATATCTCACTCTTCAACTTCAGGAATGAATGGGCTAGAATTAATTGGAAGCCTTCTTTCTGTCCAAGGGAGTTTTGAAAGTATTCCTGGGTGGCATGAAATGCTGTTTTTTATGCATTGAACCCCGTAAACCTCAAAGGTTTATTGGGTAACACTGCCAGAGACAGCTATTACTGGGCACACAGGGCATGATTCTTAGTGGTGCCCTGATCAAGCCTCAGGTAATTTAGACCCATCTGGTGAGAAGGTTGTGTTTTCTTTTACATTCTCTTGACCACTGGCAGGAAAAAAAAATCCCCTAGATTTTATCAATCTCTAACAGCTGTCTAGACTTAGGTGATCAGCCTACAGCCTGGAATTAAACATGAAGTACTACAAACATGTACTAATGAAGAAAATGATGTGATAGAAAAATGAAAAATGATGTGGGCTTTTCTCTTGCTGTATATTTAGGGTTACTTTCTTTATACCAAGCAAATGACCTATCCATTTCTGATTGTAATATAAGTTCCATTAAAAAGCAACTTTAGAAGGATCCTATTTAAGGAAAAAATATTCATAATTTAACTGTGTAGAAAGAACTCCATTATAAACATGTTGGGACAAGACATGAAAGAGACCCTGACCCTAGAGGGGAATGAGCACTTCGATTTGGGGAGGAGGCCACCAGTTGTCTCCTCCCTCAGAGATGTGCTGACCGCCAGCCTGTGCAGAGACCTTGTGCCATGTAAACACCTTCCATACCCCTTCTTTAACATTCATACAAACCCAGGATATGCGTGTTATAATGACCGCTTATTTTCAAGGTGAAGAAACTGGACTTAGAGATAGTAACTGCCTTTCCAAAGACACGTAGTCAGTAAGGTGTCAATCCAGTTTGTGAACACATTTGAGACCTGAGCCTGGCCCTCACCCCATGCCACCAGGGCATAGCACCAGTGATGTGTAACAAGAGAATATCCTAATAACCCCAGTTCACTGCTATTGACAAATTGAGTTTTTTTTTTTTTTTTTTTTTTTTTTTTTTTTAAGAGGAAAGAGAGAAAAACACAAAACAAGACAAAGCAGTGTAAGGTTACACATAATACAGAACTACAAAAAAAAAATAAACATAACAGTAAGAAATCACCTGTTAATAGATTACATAATATCATCTTGGAAATAGTTGCTCTCCCCCCCAAGAGAGTAATGAGAACTGAGGAGTAATAAAATCCAAAATGTGTAAATTTTGTTATAAAAAAGAGAGGGAGGGAAAAAAAAAAAAGAGCTCTAACGGATATAACAACAAGTGTGTTTAGGGATGTTAAATAGCTGACTATATTAATGTTTTTGGATCATTGAACACAGCTGTTTGCAGTCTCTCCGTTTGAATGTCTACTTTGTATTCTTTGATACTGTGATTTGGACAAATTGAGTTTATAAGGAGGAAAAAAGGAAAACATGTTATTAAAGAAAAGGCAAAATACCAACCTACACTCAAGCAGCTGAAACTCATTTGGGTGTGGCTGGGATATCTCACTTCTGTTTCTCCGTCCTTCCCTGTCCTTCCTGCCACTGCCTATAAGAAAATCGATCTACGTTCCCAAATCCTTGGTTTGCCCATTAGAGATTAGATTTACTCATTCTTTCTCTTTCTCACAGTCTGGATCACTAAAGCTTTTGGATTTGAAATACACTTAGTACAGATACAAGGCAGCATTTGCATATTGATTTGAAGTTTTTTAAAATAAGGGATCCTTTACACTAGACTTGATTTGGAGGTCATTCACAATATTCTTGCATGTTTTCTACGGGTGAGTGTCCTTTCTATAAATATCCGTGATGTTTAGCTCAGTAGCATGCATGCATTCCATTTTAAAAAGTTTTCTTAGGTAAATATCTAGACCATCATGATACTACTTGAGTGGTGTGATCTTAATAACTCTGTGAATATAATTAATTCATCTTGAAAACTGTTAATAATGCAAAACTCATGATAAAGGAGTCCACTTCAGACTGCTTCCTGAGAAAACAGGCAAAGAAATTTGGTTAATACTGGTTCCATGCTCTAATATTGTGAGAAACAAATTAATGCTTATCATGAACTACTGTAATGTTAATTTGAGAATTCCTTGAAAGGCAGTTACATATATTTGCAGAGGAGTAGTGCTGACATTTCCTTCCAGGCTTTCACCACAACAGTTCCTCTAAAAAGAGCCCTGGCAAACCGCACCGAGTCAATTGAAGATAAGTTTGAGTTGGTTCGGCCGTCATTCTTATGTTTCCGTGTGCCTGTGTCACGGATCAGCTTGATTTCAGAAATAATTTAAGAAGTTATGCTAGGGAAGTCTCACTCTCCACTTGACTGCATCTACTGTCTACTGTCTAATCCTGAGGGCTCCAGGATTCTGTTTTGGGAACTTTAGCTCTAGTTGCTTATTGAGGAGGATGTATGTCAAGGGCACATATTTACAGTACTCTTCCTCTCTTCTGATCATGCCTATGATCAGTCACCATGCCCGAACCATTTAGGAATTATCCTTCTCTTCCTCAAATCTTTGATTCATGCTCCCCCTCATTGTCTGGGCTCTGATCAGTTTGGTTTTTGTTCCATTTTCTAATGTAGTCTTTCTCATCATCGGGTTTTGTACAGGGTGCTTCCGATTTTCATATGCTCACCCACCCCTAACACCTTTCGCTTGGACAGTGCTTATTTATTAGGTACTCCTTGGCATGCTTTGTCTTGACCTTTTCCGGTCCTTGTTGGTGCTCCTGGACTGTGTCTGTTGCTTCCTGCTCTTATTTGTTTGGGTTCACATGATCTCCCGTCTTCCCTGTGGTACTCTCCCTGACAGCTGCTACTGTCTGGGGTTGCTGCAGTTCTATTCTGACACCTCACACAGCACCGAGAACCTACATAACAAACACTCTCTTAGATATGCATGCAATACGAAGTAGGCAACAGTGTTCTGCCAGTCTTTCCTCAATGCCAAGAAATCCAGCTCCTCAAGTTCTCAGGAGATAACCTGTGATTTGGAACAATGAGAGTGTCAACATGACATAGGTATGGAGGTTCTCCAGAAATCCTTGTACATTCTGGGCTTTCTCAAGAATCTGAAAGTAGCCAGCATGGTGGCACACACCATGAGAAACTAAGAGAGAAGAATCAAAAGTTCTAGCCTAACCTGGGCTACCTATCAAACCTTGTCTCAAAAAGGGCTGGAGTGAAGTTCAGTGGCAGAATGCTTACCAAGTGTGCAGGAGGCCCTGGGGTCCATACCCAGTACTGAAAAAAAAAATCTGGTGAGAATTTCACTGTTCCTGTCAAACGGAGGATAATGAAGTTCCTGCAGACAGCCCACAGTCAGACTGCAGTGACAGGGCTGGTTGGGAAGTCAAGGTCTGTCTCCTCCATCTCCTCCTTCAGCTCAAGCAAGCTGGTCTGAAGTTTTACCTAGATAGCTCTGAGATTGGCAAAAGGACAATATAATATTCTTACTGTAATTACTGATGCAGGAAGAGGAAGCTACAGGTGAAGAAAGGGAACAGATGTTTGCTGACTGCATTGCATGGGGGTTACTAGTATGCAAATCATCACCTACTGTCGTCATCCATGACTATCCATTAGCAAACAGGACCTCCAAAACTAGGCAGAGGTCTGGCACTTACACTATGTATGTGTAACTGGCTCCAAAGCTTATGGATTTCAACAGAAGTGAACTGTGAGTCTTGCTGGTCTGACTCAGGAGTAGGGCAAACTCTTCCACCAGAGGTAGTAATGTCCCAGGCTCTGAGGCCAGAGCTGAAGCCGGTGCCACAGCTCTTTGCATTATTGATTGGTGCCTGGGAGTCAAGGCATGTAGCTTGGCAGAAAGGAAACACGGAAAAAGCCTGTCTTTCCTAAGTCATCACCTAGTCAGTAGCATTCTGATCTGTGAATTTAACCCACAGGATTTCAAATTATACCTGCCTTCACCCAGGTGAGATGTTTTGCCAAGGGATAAAAGATCAGCAAAGGCCTTTGAGAAGACAGGAATGCTGGGCTTCAGATCTGGAAGAGGAGGAAGTCATGTGATGAAAGAGGACTGGTGAAGGAGGTTGGGACAAAATGTTCTGCACACAGGGACAGCGTTTGCCAAAGCTTGGTGTGGGCACGGGTGGAGGGGCCGCTGAGTCACCAGGGAGAATGCAGTGTGGCAGCAGCCTGTGGAAGGGAGGGAGCCTGAGGTCAGACCATGGCAGGGACCAGGCTACTTCTGACCTTTTTCTCCCGACATCCTGTGGGTAAGGAATAGAGGACTGAGGGCTGTAAAATGGACCGAGGGAAAGTGGGAAGCAGTTGAGGACAAAAGCCAAGGGATGGTGACGGAAAACATGAGTTGCTCAGGACAGTGGCGGTTCCAGGCAGTCATCAGTGTTGGGAAAATGAAACATAGTTTGACCTTCTGTTACACTACACTGAGGTTTGTGGCCCTTTAGCATCATAGCATCCTACCCATATGCACACTTTTTGGGATGTCTTAGAAAAACTTACTCAAACATCCACTTGCCTAATGGGCGCCTTTGGCAACCACTCATGTTTTGCAGATTTGCTTACTCTGGACATTTCATACAAATTGAATTATACAATATGTAATCTTTCATGTCTGGTTTTTTCACATAGTACTATGACTTCAAGGTTCACCTTTGTTATAGTAGGTGTCATACTTCATTCCTTTTAATTGCTTCTCATGTCCTTTCTGACTACCTGAAAAATGCATACACTTATGGGGCAGTCACCAGTTCCCAGGACTGGTTGAGCAGAGTGCCACAGGCTTAGTGGTTCCCTCAGTCCTGCTGGATCTCCATGCCATGGCTTGAGTCACAGGACATGGACCGCTCAGTCTCTCCCTTGCCCTGTTGAATAGCAACCATTCTTTAGCTCTGCATTCATTGCACAGTTCTGCATCCTCAGTGAGGAGCTGTGATTGAAAAATAGAGTGAGTGGTTAAATTTTTAAAAAAGACTTTATTATAGTAAAAGGTACCTTGCCGTGTTTTTTTGGCATTGATGAAGAGCCTCACAGTGCCGGATCTGGTGAATAAGGTGGATGTGGACACACCATCATGTTTTTATAATGGTCTCTCTGTTGGGTGACACACAGCAGCAGTAGTGGCTGTATTTTTTAACAAACCTAGTGAAGACACTCATGAAAGAGGACTTGCAGAACTGCTTCAGAAAGCATCAAGAATTGTGTCCCAAGTAAGAGGAAGTATTTTGGGGAAGATTCATAGGGATCCATCTTTATCTGTAATGATGTTTTATTTAAACATTCTCCATAGTTTTCAATCACATTTTGTATTTAACACTTACATAAGCAGAGCACTACATAAGGGCACCCAACTAAAGGCACTGGAAAGGGTTTAATATGATTTGTACCCTATTCGTCTACCTATGGCCTCCCAAATGGGACTGTGTCCATCCAGGGGAGAAGTTTCCTTGTATGTGTGTATGCAAAGTACTTGAGACTTAAGCCAGGGAGCACTGAGCTACATTTCTAGCCCTTTTTATTTTTGTAAGAGATTCTGTAATTTGGACATGTTTGCTTGGAACCTACAATCCTCCTGCCTCAGCCTCCTGAGCAGCAGGGATTATAGGAGTGTGCCACCATGCCTCGCTCCTAATTTGTTGTTGTTGCTTTGAATTCACACAAGCCTTCAAAGAGACTTCTAGCAGATGTGGTGCCTTGTCCTTGGCATTGTCAGACATAAGGTCTAGGACATAGTTGACATGTCTTTTAGTTGAGATTAAAGTGGTGACAAGTTAGAAGGTAAAATTACAGATCTTTTCGAATTTATGAATTTGTTTCCACAAGAAAAACTTCCCAAGTTTGTGTTCAGAGAGCTACAGCTCTCTCATGAGTAGGGAATTTTCAGCCTCTCTATTTTCTCCATGAGTTCCTTTTTGAGTTTGAACATCTCCTCTTGGTCCCATCTGTGCTTCTAACTTTGGAGTAGAAAACTTCTGAGGTTGAACTGGTGTTAAAAAATAATTCTCACAAAAGGGTAAAATCATGACTTTCAGATATCAAAATGAATACATGATAAAGATTTTATTCTGCTCCTCAATCCGTGGAAGAATCAGAGAGATGTTACAATCAGCAGAAAACAGCAGACACATTGATAGATCGGGAATGTTAAAATAGATGTGCAAATGAAAGTAAAACTTTGGTTGTTTTTTGTGTTTTTCCCCCCAGTGGGGCCTCTCTTGCACAAGACAGAATCTGCAAATCTATAAACAAGAAATCTTTGCATTTCGATCACTTTCTTTCTTTCTTATTACTTCATGTTTGCAAAACATAATGAGTGCATTTCTTGTGGGAAGTTGGTACCTGTGCATAACACATCTTAATTCTTTTTACTTCTCCTTCTCTCTCTTTCCATTTCTTGTCCTCTTCTCTTTTGAAAAAAAAAATCTACCTCCCTATTTCCTAAAATCAGTTTTTAAATTTTGCGTTTCCCATATAAGAGAAACTATGATATTTAAGCACGCGTGTCTGATGTAGTTCGCTTAACATTGTGGTCTCGAGGGGCATCCATTTCCCTACAGATGACTCAAGTTTATTCTTCTTTATGGCAGAGCAGTGCTCAGTGGTGTGTAAATAACACAGTTTCTTTATCCATTCATCTCCTGATGGACATGTGGGCTGTTTCCAAGATTCAGCTATTTTGAGTCGTGCTTCTGTAAACATGGTTATGCCTGGATCACTGTAATATGATGTCTTTAATTCATTTGGGATGGTACCTAGAGGAGGAAGTGTTGGGATGAATTTCTGTTTTTAGTTTTTTGAGGAATCTCCATAGTGGTTTCCGTAATGGTTGTACTAGTTTGTATTCCCACGAACAATGTAGAAAGGTTAAGATTTCGTTTAAGCAGTCTCTGGTATGTGATGTTTTCTGTCAGAGGAAGGATCTGCAAATTTTCTGAGACTGGTTTAAAGAGCAGTGGTGGAGAGATGTATTGTGGGAGGCAGGGTTAGGGTTGAACAGAGGTTGGGAAATAACATCTGGAATTTATTCTTAAGATCATCACACACTTCCTGTGTGACCTTTGAGTTTGTCACTTTTTCTAGACCTCTTCGAGACAGGAAAATAAGTGTTATTTGTAAAGTACATTTTGGTTCCCTGATGAAAATACCAGTTAACTGCAATGCAGTATTATTAATGTACTCAGTCTTGTCTTTTGTCTTCTTGCAGGGAATTTTGACACCCTGAGTAGCTCTGTCTTTGGAACCGTCCATCTCTTCTCTCTTCCCACTGCAGTAGGTGGGGAGCCTAACATGGGATTAACATTTTCAAAGGCTACTTTGGGAATTTTCTGTTTACCCTTGAAGAATCTGGGGTAAGAAGTCTTAATCATCCTAGTTTCTTTCCTTTTCTCTAAAACATTAACAGTTGGTGGAATAGTTATTCTACATTTAGTAGAGTTCACATTGTCCTAAAAGACTTGCTAAATTTTCAAAACTACTCTTGCCAAAGCTCCATGGAATTCTTTGGCTCTGCTGGCTCAGGCTGCAGGTGGTAGAAAGGAAAATGGTGGGTTTTAAAAAGAAAGAAATGAGAGATGAGAGAAAACTTTGGAGAGTTGTTTGTCAAGAGTACGCTGCTCTTATTAGGCACAAGGGACTCTTCAGGTACGTTTTCACTCTATGAGAAAGGCCATTATTAGAAGAATGTCTGTAATAGACTCACCACATAATACACTGTCTACTCAATTTGTTTCATATCCCCAGACTAGCTAGCAGAGGAGTGGGTAACAGCAGCTAGAAGACTTACTTTTACTTTTAGCTGTGGTATACTAATGACTTTATTCTCCCTCCTGGGCTGAGGTAACATTCTTTAACAAACTAAGTCACATGGTCCGTAGCTTTCATCACATCAAATCATATATATCTCTCTGTAATTATTGGGTTGTCTTGGAGTGGACCAGTACGGTAGAGAATATAATTTTTATCTCCACTGTCACTAGGAATTTCTGTAATACCGAGTTGAGGCTAAATTTCTGTAGACTACTTTATTCCTTCCCTAATGCCGAAGTGAGGATTGGCAGCAACAGTTCAATTTGGGGCCCGAACAATTTGTTGTCTTTTTGGACTTCTTGCCGAGTCTCATTTACACTTCATGAATACATCACTTTGCTTACATATGATAGATTATTTCCCCAGTCATTCTCGCTACACTCATGATATGCCTCTTGATTTCTAAGGTGTTCATTATTTCTCTGTCCTACAGGTGTTTCTGTTTAACCATACACAATCTGATAAGGTTGTCCATGTGTTGGTTAGGTACCCATTTTGTCTCTCCATGAGAAATATGTATTCCTTAAAGGACAGAATTATATCATATGTACGCTTTTGTCCTCCGTAGCACCTAGCAGGTGCCAGAGACACAGGAGGTGCTGAGCAAATTCTTTTCCAATTACTTAAATGCAAACAGCATTGGGTAGACTCATGCTAAGCTATATAGATTGTCACAAAGGTCTACAACAGAGCACGCTGATTATATACATAGCACCAGCAGGGCAGACTGGACCAATTTGCCATGCTCATTTCTGATTGGAAGTGGGCATGGTGTGATGTCAGCTGGATGGACAGCTCTTGGCATTGATTGGTGAAAGGATATGACCTTGTAATTATTTAGATGGAAGGGAAACATCTCTAAGTGTCCTTTTTCTCCTTAGAATCTTAGAAATGGAAAGGTCTCAACAGCCCACATCTGTGGGAGTACCTATAGTCTTGTAGGCATCTCTGAGAATCAGCAGCCTTGCACTGTGGTGCTTGGGGTCAAGTGTGAAAGCAGGAAGACCAGTTCACAGGACATTGTAATAATGTGCAGAAAGATGGTCGCCCCTTGTGTCTGTGGTGGTGCACTGGGAGTGCTGACAGGATGGTCTGCAGGATCCACTTCAGTGGCAAAACCAGTTACAGGTTCAGCTGCTCAGAATCCTTCCAGTGAGTTCCGAAGTCCCGAGAGCAAGGCACAGAAGGAATGCCACTCTCAGCATCCTAGAAGCCAGGGCTTTGGGGCAGAGACTGAGTGCTGGTGCTGGGATGGGTCCTATCTTCCTGATGGGTGGTGTGTGGAAAAGCCACTGGGGTCTTCCCAGCTAAATCCTCTCCCTGGAGAGATGGTATGAGTCATCCAGATGTTTTAGGAATGCATCAGTACTTGGGACAGTTTCTCCCATCCCAGTCACATTACAGAAAAGTTACCATGCTGTAGCTTCTGTATTTTTTATTAGGTGACCTCTTTATTATGCAGGACTGGGCTCTGGGCCCCACCGAGCTGAAGGCAGACAAGCCCCTGTGTTGTCAAATTGATGCTTGGAATATCTTCAGACCCTAGTAATGGGCCTTGTTAAGGCTCCTTAATGCTTCCTTTTCTTCTCTGGAGGAAGCAGATCTTTTATATCAGGGAAGACAAAAATTTAACCAACTGAGGGCAGAAACAGCAATGAACAGCACAGTGAACTGGCATTTCAGGCAAGATAGGAGGTATTGAGAGTCCCAGCTGTGAGCCATTTCCTGGCTGTGGGATGTTGGGAAAGCTACCTAACAGCTTTGGACCTCAGTTCCCTCAGCTATAAAATGGGAATAATAATAAGGGGACCTAAAAAGCATTATCATCATCACCATCATCATAGTGGAACCTATCTCCTAAAATGCTTTGTGCAGATGAAATAAGTTAATATGAGTAGAATATTTCAAATAGTGCCTGATAGTATGTATTCTATTTTGCTAGCTATTAATATTTCATTATACTATTATTTATATTATTATAGTAGTCATTTATTGTATTTAGTTATATATTATCAAGCCAAGCCTAGTTACTAGCCTTTTGATACTTGCCTGCTATGGATTTCGTTCAAGGCAATTTCTGGCTTAGTCTGTGGACGGACTTTACTCTTAACACAGGACATCTTGAAGTGAGTACAGGAGTCTCTCTTGAGCAGCACGGTGAAATCTCGTGTCTTTCTGCTCAGTCACAGCTGGGACAGATGTTCCCTTTGTCACACTCTATTCACTGTCTACCCATTAGTCACTTGGTAACTGTCTTGGTTACTGCATCACAGGGCTTGTGTTCAAGAAACAAGAGTAGTGATTCAAAAGAGGTGGCAAGGCATAAACAGGAAAGACAGACTGACTTTGGTATTGGGTGGCAGTGCTACAGGGCACATAGGAGAACCACAGAACATATGATTTAAGTGCTGTCTAATGCATCCACTAGAGGTCTTGGAATGCATTTTCCTTATTAAGCCTGGCTCTCTGCTAGAAACAGCACATCCATGATCCTCAAATTGAAGATACCTGGTTTAGAGGTAAAAAAAAAAAAGACAAGAAGATTAGGTAATTTCTGTGAAGCCACAAAGCCAGTCTTAAGGGGTCTCTCTGACATGAAGAGCAATCCTCTTTCCATAACCAATGTTTACAACTTTAGGTCACTGAGTATAGATTTCTGTTGCTGTGTAATGTTGTGACAGTTATTCCAGATTTGTATCCAGATTCTGGGTTTGCCAGTCTGCAGCTAATCCTAGGCCATTGCATGTTAGCAGGCAGCTACAGGAGCGTCAAGAGCGTCAAGAGCAGGAGGCCTCAAGCACATGGTGGAGGGATACACACCTGGCCTCACTCTTATTACAGAGGTGACCATCATTTTCAGTGGAAATATGCAGCAGGCACTGATTCTGTGCCCCTCCCTGAGGCTCACTCTGAGAAACATCCCAGAGCGGGCTGGGGATGCTGCTCTTCATGCCTAAGAAGAAGGGTGTGCTGGAGAAGCAGCCTCTTCAGTAGAGTTCCAGAGACTGATAGGACTTGGGAGTGTGGAGAAGAGAGGGTGACAGCAGGAAGTGAATGAAATCTGGGATGGACTGGGATGGTGAGAATCACCATTGGGATACTTGCCCTCATAAGCACAGACCTATTCTGCAAAATCAATGGTTCCTTCACATCACCTCCCACTGCTTGCACCCACTGGGACCACAGTAGGACAGAGGGATGATGGTGCAGCCTCCCTGTGGGAGACTGTGTGAATGTTGGGCCTTGACGAGGGCTGGGTGGCTTTGCCGATCTCTCTTTCCTGGTGACAGGGTATCATGCTCCTTTGATTTCCTTTCACTCTTCCACTGAGTGATGATGGTGAGCCAGAAAAATCTGCGTAGAACTCCAGCAACCAGAGGATGACCATAGATTTGGTGGGGTGCATGTGTGGCTTTGTTTCTTTTGCTAATAAGTGGTTAAGCTAGCTGTATTTACCCTGTGGAGCAACTGCTGGGACCATAGCCAGTGGAAAGCAGGCCCTCTGGGCTTTTAGGACTTGTTTCATCCATCCTCCTAGTTCTGCTCTGTCATTGACTCCCAGTGAGCCTTAGATAAGTCAGTGCCTCATGAGGTCTCAGTTTTCTCCACTAAAATGAAGATCCAGGACTATGTGACTTTGGTTCCTTCTCTGAGAATCATTTAATGACTTTTTTTTTTAATCTTTTTGAGGCAGGGTTTCATTATGCAATTCAGGCTGGCATTAAACTCACTTTGTAGCCCAGGTTTGCCTCAAACTTGCAGCAATCCTCCTGCTTCAGCATCCTGACTGCTGGGATTACATGCATTTGCCACCACACTTGGCATGATGACTTTTGAATTGGAATTATTGGAACTCTCCATGGTGCTTGCTTCCCTGGGCTTTGTAAAGACTTTCTCTTTCTTTATTAGATAGGTACAGGACCAAAAAGCTAGATTTCCTGGGGTCATACCCTTTAGAACCTCCTGCTGATCAGGAGCTAGTAACACAGTCTAGAAGAGAATCCCAAAGCCCATGGCCATTGCTCTTGAGTTTCTAGTTGGAACAGGCTCTTGGAGGTTTTAGGCAAAAAAAAAAAAAAAAAAAAAAAAACAAAAAAAAAAACACAAAAAGAAAAAAACACAAAAAGACCTGCCCTCTACGCAGCTAGACCAGTGACTACCAGTGAAAGAGACTTTCAGATGAAAATCCTTTCCATTTCTAAAATAATCACTGTCAAGGTTTGGCTGGAAGCCCCAGAACCCCAAGAACAATCATGATGTGTTAATTGCAGAGGGCTTATGAGGGTATCTAAGAAGGGGGAACACCACAAAATGCCAAATTCACCGTGATTTTAGTCTTTATCCCTTCTCAGCTTCCCTCCCACCAAAGGTCACCACAAGGTGGTTTCTGTGGCTGTGAGGTTGACCATCGGAAAGGAAATCCCACAGCATTTGGCTAAGCAACCAGACTTACTCCAGTTTCTCTAATGATCAATAATTATTAATCACATACATCCTTCCAAACTCTGTAAATCTGCCTACCTTTTGTGTACCTGAGACAGCAAATGGATCAAGTTTGCCACATTGTGTCTGTCCTTGCCTTTTCTGGGAAGAATGGTGGGCTTCTAGCACACATGGCTTAGCCACTCTGCTGGTGTCCGTGTTTTATTGGGCGATAAATTAGTACAGAACACTGCCAAGGAAACAGAACCATGAACAGGGTAGCAAACACATTTTTAAACAAGAATAGCTTTGTTTCTCTGTAGCATCATTTAAATGATTAGCTCAGTTCCTTAATGTGGAAGGGGGGTCTCCTGGTTAAACACTTCCCTAGGGTCTTGGGGAGGGGAGGGTAATTCCTTTAGGATACTAGGTCCTTGGAGAGAGTTACATTTTAGTCACATGCGACATAAACTCTGCCTGGGTTTTAAGCCTATAAATAGCTTGTGGTTCAAAGCTGTCCACACCTGCAGGCTATAATCAGGATAGTCACACTTGAAGGAGTTAGGAAGACTCTTTTATGATTTGTAATGGCTGTTAACTGCATCCCTGTGGTTTTGATAATGACAAGAGGGAAGGAGACTCTGAGAGGAGCTCCTTGTTTACAAAGCAAATTTCACAAAGGCAGAAGAAGTTCTAGCCATGTCACAAAGGAAAACCTTCAGCATCAAGGGAAGGACTATAGAAAAGATGACTCCCCTCCCCCAGTGTGCTTGCTTGTAGATATCTAATTGTATATCTTTTCATAATGATGGCTGGTGGGGTCCTTTCCTCACAAGAGTGTCAATTGTCTAAGGGCCCTTTGTCCCTGGATCTCCACAATGCCCTGCATATTAAAAATTAATCAGTAAACATATATGACATATATATATATATATATATATATATATATATATATATATATACATGTCCCGCTCATTCTTTCGTTAAAGTTTAAACACACTTCCACCAATTCTTTCTGGACTCCCTCTTAAAGGAGGATTGGTTCTCTCCCCAGCTCACCTGATTAACTTTTCTTTTTTATTGGAAATTGAGGCCTTGTATTGGGCCCCATTTCTCTTTGTCTCAACTTGACATTAAAATCTTACGGTATTGATCTTTTTTATATCCATGCCACAAACCTTTCCAGCTTGCTATAAAATTTTTATCTGTTTCTCTAGGAACGGATGAGTTGTATGAATGTGAATTCATTTCATCTTGCAAGTATAATAGCTTATCATAATAGACTCTTCATGTAATGTGATAAGTACTTCAGAAAATAATTTAGCTGTTACAGGATTTTTTTTTTCACTTCACTCCAAATGATCGGTCTCTGCGTCTAATCTCTCAAGAACTCAGCTTGCTGATAGAAATTGAATTTATATTTGCATATGACCACACCATTGATTTTTGTTTTGGGAAGAAATGAAAGAAGAATAAGAAGCAGGAGAAGAAAGAATAGAGAAGCTAGGAAGGAAATGTAAGTGTATATTCATGTTCATAGTTTAACTTACAGTAGGTTTGTGGAGCTTATTCATAACTCTCTTGGAGAAGATATTTATAAAAAGTAAGTTCTGTAAGTATGAAGTCAGAGAAAAGGGTAGATAGTAAATGTACTCTTTGCTTTAGAAAATGTGTCCTGGTAACTTCTGATAAAAAGATCTTTTAAAATTTTATCATCTGTGGCACTTATAATATTTCCAAGTATTTTTTCTTAGTAGAGGGTTGAGAAGAAATGGCAGCTCTTTGCTAAGGGATAGCTTTATTGGTACAAATCATTTGCAATATAAATATGCTTCCTAGGATAAGTGCCATTTTAAGTGTAGTGTGCTGTACCCCTGGCAAGGAGTCTTAAAGATGATTCAAAGCTTTTTTTGGGAAACACTATCATGCAATTAAAGAAAACCAACTTAATGATCCAACATTTAGCATTATTCTTTACAGTTCTACTCTTGGACTGGAGAGTAGTCACAAAAATAGCTTCATTTAATTAAGATGAGAAACACAATAAACACATATAGATGCATGTATACTTTTTAGTTAAAAATTATGACTTGTGGAAATAGTCCACTGTGTGTGACCAAGAACATTAACTGAGGCCCTGTGTTTTCATTCATTCCTTCCATTCATTCATCAACAGGTGTTTGTTGAGGATGTGTCTTATGCTGGGAGGAATGTAGAACTCCAGACAGAGCATCATGGGGCTTAAAGTGTACTTGGGGAAACCAAGCAAACACAGAGCAAGAGCCATGTGTACACATCAGGTGGTATGGGCTTAAGTGTTCTCAAAGTGAAAAATGAAAAGTGTTTTGGGTTACAAGCAAGAGGAGACATGAATCTAAATGTCAAGGAGCACCTTCATTCACTTACTCACTTATTCACTCAACAATTGAAGATAAAGCCCATAATTCTATGTTCCAAGTACCAGAGACTAAACAAACAATGTCCCTGTACTTGAACAATTCACGTTCTCTTGAAGTTAGACAGCAATAAACAAAAAAACAGTAAAACAAAGTGTTAAGGCAAATGAAACAGTGCGAGGGGGTCTAGCCAGGGCTGTGTGCACTGTGCACCTGTGTGCATGTGTGTGCTCATCCACATCTCACAGCTTCGGGAAAAAGAGTCAGGAAACTCCAGGAGGAGCTGAGTAAGGAGAGGCAAGCTGGAGAGGAGGTGGCATGCTATCTACATCTTGAAGACCAAGAAGGTAGATTCTGAAGGATGGGAAAGGACTTTCTGAACATTTCAGTCAGTCTGAGCTCTTTTTCTTTTGAGGTGTGGGATTGCAGTGCTTTGCATCAGGTTGGTGCTCAAGTGAATCACAAATGACATTAGGATCCAGAAAGCTGGAGACTATTTACAGTTGAAAGATCTTATTTTGCATCTTTCAATGAAATCATTCTGGAGTGAAAAGTACCAGAGCTCTCAGCACCCTAGCTGTCATCATACTGAGAATTTGTTTAACATTTATTTCTGGAGCTCTGATTGTATGGCAATACAGTTTTCAGTGCTTTACAAATATACTAATTTAATTCTATCTTTGGAACCCTGCAAGGTATGCTGGCTTTTCTCCCCTCTGACAGCTGGAGAAATTGAAGCATAGAGAGAGATTTGCCCAGGGTCACCTTGCTGGGATGTGTTGTGGTCATATGGATTGATTAATCATTGTGCTTTCTGTCTACAAGAGAAAGGGACATCAACATCTCTCAGGACACTTCTGACCATCCTTATCCTGGACAGGCAAGAAGAGAATAGGGACCTTTTTATTCACTCCTGTGGAGCAAGAACCTTCTGCCATGCAGGACATATTCTCTCTTTGGCTGCCCAGTCTGGTTGCCATTAGCAACATGGGCCTGTTGAGCCCTTGAAGTATGCCAGGGTGACTGAGGATCTGAGTTTTTCATTTTTATTTCACTTTGATTATTTCAAAGTTTGATAAACCCCCAAATAATGTCAAATTTTTTTGTGACTGATATTTGTGTTGTTTAGAGAGGAATAATCTTCATGAGATGGGACCATGGTTTCCATACTCAGTGGTTAGTATAGTGGAGTAGGAGGTCCACAGTCCCAAAATACATTTGGGATGTATTGGGTTAAATAAAAAACATGGTTTTTAAAAAATGTGGCTAACATTTTTTAGGACATTTAAAATGATAAATATGGCTTGAACTCTTTTCCTGTTAGAAGGCACTGACCTGAAATTCACCTTGATGACTCCACAAAAACAGACTTGAGCAGAGAGGAAATCTGGGGTGTGTTTTGGTGGAGTCTAGCCAG
This sequence comes from Cavia porcellus, assembly GCF_034190915.1. NCBI lineage: Eukaryota > Metazoa > Chordata > Mammalia > Rodentia > Caviidae > Cavia > Cavia porcellus. Next base: position 34,510,765 of record NW_026947511.1, on the reverse strand, counting down.
TACCCTAAGGACCAATTCTCTATGGATTCTGGGCCTTACTACTTATGTTCTTTCTGGTTCAGGGTTCCCAAATTATTGTTGCTTAAGTTTTGCAGATGATTACCATATGAGAGGTTTGTGGGCACTCTTACATTACACATGATCTCATTTTGCTCAAAAAGATATAGATTTGATTGGGGCCAGAAGTCTCTTAGCAGGTTCCCACTCATTGCTTCCCCTCTTTCTAGTTTCCTGGTTGACACCTGCATTTGCCATTAGCAGGGCATAGCTGTCCGCCTGTCATGATTCTTGGGGGCCATGCTATGCACCTGGGGTCAGAAGTACCCAGGAGCAGGAAGTTACAAGGCTGCCGGAGGGGTTCTGCAGAGCCAAGGAACAATTTGACAAAGCAGCTTGGCTACCTGAAACCTGGTTGGCAGCAGAAGGCTCAGTCATTGTGGGTTCTGGCCTTCATACCTGAGCTGTATCCCAAGGGTCAGCTTGCAGTAGTGTGCATGGTGGGGAGGGGGCACAGCCCCTTAATAGCTGAGTTAACTGATGTCCGCGGCTCCAAGTTCATGTAAGTGGAGACCTTAGAGACTAGGGAACTCCTTACTTTGTGACACAGATTTCTGGTCAGGCCCCCAACTGTCCTTGCTTGGTCTCCATCACCCTGCCTTATTTCTGCTAAGATCTCCCCATTCTGCCTAAGTGATTGTGACTTTCATAGTCACACAGTCAATCAGTGGTCCTCAGCCCTGGCCCCACATGGAAATGACACGAGGAGTACTCTTTACCTGATATATCAGGAAAATGCTGATCTCACTCTCAGTGATGTTAATACAATTGTTTGGGGGTGTAACCTGGATTTTAAAAACCATTACATTATTCTTCCCCAAGAGGATCTGATGCATTCAAATGATCATTCAAAATGTGTCAGAATTGCAAGGAGAAGGGGTGGTAGATACATTTCAAAAATGCAGATTTCTGAGTTGCTCATCAGATCTTTGGAGTCAGAAGATAGGAAATGCTCTTTTACCAGGAACCTAAGTGGTTATTCAGTAGGCTAGTTTCAACAGCACTGTGTTAAACCATTAACAGTTGAGTATGGATTTATTATTCCTTGTGCTTCTTTTTCTTAAAGGCTATGAAAGAGAATTAATAAAAAGCTCAAAGAAAATAATCCCCAATGGTGAAATGTCAGGTTTGCAGGTGGGGAGATCTTTTGGGAGCAGGGGTTCTTCCTGCAGCCCTGGAAATGATGACATGGTGGTGACATCCATTCCTCAAGCCAGAACTGGGGCAGTGTATCAGTTAGGCACTCAAGGTGGGGGCACTAGCCCTGTGCAGTGGGAAAGCAGCTATGTCATGGCTCAGCCAAGCCACTTTGGTTTGTTCTCTTCTTCCTGGGCTGTGGATTGCTGGGAGCTCCTGCCGTGAGCTATGCACCTTGCGGTTCTTTGCATTGGTACAGTGTATACTGGGAGATCTTGTGTTCAGTGAATCACAGCACGTACTCAGGCAGCACAGCGGGGCAGAGCCGCCCTCTCTGCTGAAGTTGAGCCAGCCCATCCTGCAGGTTCTAACGCTTTCCTTAGAAATAGCAGCCACGAGCAGCTCACTCCCACCTCTCTCTGCTCTATTATTTTAGGTACAAAGAACATAGGACAGAGAGCCAAACCCCACATGAGTTGGAGTTCAGTGTGGGATCTGAGGTTGGATTGCTCTTTTCCCCAAGAAATGATATTGAAAGTGCATTGTGTAAGATTTCCCCTTGAGGCTTGCACATGCCCCTTCCCACGCTGGCTTATAAACTGGGTTACACTGGGCTCCTTTTGATCCAAAGTCTTGAGATCCCTGTTCTCCTCCTTGTTGACATCCAATGACAGATAGCATCAGTTCCCATCATGTTCAGCAATTTATTGGTTAACACCAGGCAAGGCCTTCAAAAGAGACACTCATTCATCAAGGGGTTACTACGGTCACAGAAGAGCCATCAGCTTCTCGGAGCTCTTAGGCCGTGCAAGCATCAGGGAGTGGGGCACTAGGGTACATTATGATGAATGCGAGTGTGACTGTAAGTGATAGGGTAGTATCAGGCGTCGCTCACCTGCTGATATCAGCATACATCAGATTATTAAGCCAAGAGTAAGAAATTTCCCTTGAGTGTCCAGAAGAGCAGTACAGATTTTAAAATGAACCTTCCCATCTTCTGGATATTTGTTGGCCAATATATTGACGTGTATTTGACCTCTGCTAGGGATCAGATAATGTCAATTCAATGACATTATTCACACCAGGGATATGCTGATATTAATAAGGAGGAACTCTTAATTACCCCAGGAGATCACAGTCACCTTATACATAGAGACCTGGCTCCCTTTATTATCAGCAAACGTCTCTTCTTGGCTTATTGAACTACATTCAAAATTACTTGATACTCTGATATAATAAGGAATTTCTTTCACAGTGTTGCCGGTCACTTGTGCTAACTTTAATGTTCCCACAGATAGAAAGCTCAGTACCAGACATGGCATGCTGCTGTATTGTTAGATGATTTTTACTGTCAGATTGGGGACCATTAGGAGGCATTTCTGAAACAAGATTGTAAAATATGTTGATAATGTTTCCATTACTCAGTAACCCCACAGCACCCTTGGAAAAAGATGGTGGCTTATAGTTTTGGGGGTGAGTGGGGCCAAAACCCGCCTTTCACAAACTTATTTTGGGGAGGTTTTGCCAACAAAGCCATCAGAGAAAACTTTCCGGCCTCCCAGGTTGTCCACCAAGGCTGTCTTATTTCTAGTAAGAGACATTAAAGCTCCATGTGCCTCAGTTTCTCCATCCTCAGACTGGAAATGAGACTTCCTCTGAGGTCAGTGAGTCCTATCACATGGAATATGTGATTCTATCTTAGTATCACCATTCACTCAACAGACACTCATGGGAGAGTCCTTCAGAAGCTTTGACTGCTTTCTGTGTGAAAAATGCTTGTCTTTACCTGGCTAACTACTGCTTAGCCTTCTTCCTCGGAAGCTCACAGCTCCTTTTCTTCAGATTCCAGCCTGGTGTGCAGATTTTACCCCCTTCACTTAGGTCATGCGGTGAAGATCTCCCCTTCCGCAGACTACAAGAATCAAGAGGGCAAGGGATGTGCTCTTTAGCTCTCTGCTGTGTCTCCAGGCCTAGCACAAAGCATGGTACTCAGAGGATATTCAGTAAATGTTTGCATGCATGATAAAAAAGACTGAAAACTAGTGATTCTGTAAAAAGTGCTTTGGTTGAGCTGTACTCAGGGTGTTTCACAAGGGTCTCTAGGTACAGTGATTGAAGTTAGGGAAATCTTGGAGAAACAATCAAGGAATCCATTAAAACTAAAACTCATCCAAGAAGCTCAACCATTGTATGCATTTGAAGTGTCATTTAAAACAAAACTTGGATGGCAGCTCAAAATGACAGATGTCGCTGCAGCTGGAGGGCCTTTGCCAGGCTTACCAGTGTTCTCAGGAGGCTGTGTCACACAGAGTGTGCCAGAGAAGCCGGACTCACACCAGAGTGTTCTTCAAGGTGAGACCCAAACAAAAGGAACTGTCCTAAACACATCTGAGACTGATGGACCAGGCCAACACAGACCAGGTGGATGCCTTTGTTTTGGGAAGCCACGTGGACACCATTCTTTTTTTTTATACTTTCTTTCTAAAACTAGAGTCAACTGAGTGTGGAAGCCCCCTGGATTAGGTTGGATTTCATCAGAATTTGAAAACAACGTAAGTCAGAAATGCATTGAATACACATACACCCTATCAGGTGTCCTAGTTCAGGGACACAGTACACCAGAGTTTCCACTCATAATTGTGTGGCTCAGAGAGAGATGGGCTCACCATCACCGCTCCACACCTGGGCAGTGTCCCACCACAGACTGATAACCCAAGAGACATGCACATTCAGAGTTTGCATTTCTCCTGAATTCACATCGCTTTCATGGCATTGCAAAGCTGAAGCTCATAAGTGGAACCACTGCAAGCAGAGACTATTGATCTTGGTGCAGTCTGGTGTCTCCAGTTGTGGCCATTTCTGATTATTTTCTCTGAAAGTCAAAGCCTCCTCAGACACACCTGGTTGATGCCCTCAAAACTCTAAGCCCACAGCTTTGGAGGAAGGGTTTTAATCATTTTGCTACCCTCTGTGGCACTGTATCTAAATCTATGCAGCACCTTCCTATGGGAAAGATATATTAACTTAAAAGAAAACACCTTACTGACATTCTTTAGCTCATCCACCGAGTCCCTCAACAGAATTTTGAATATTTCCAGAGAAAGATTTTTTTCCTCCCTTTGAAATGACTTTTAATAGATTGTTCTCCCTCCATGAGGCTGGAATTTATTGGGAGCCCCCTCACGAGTGTGCTAGAAGATGTGACGTTCCCCTGTAGGGGGCTAAACTTTTGATAAATATTTTAGAGTAATTTTGTGCAAATAGCACATACCTACATCTCACCAATTTAAGATATTTTTAAGCTATATTTAAAGGAACAAGAACATCTCAAAAACATAAACAGTTTTCTTGTAGGATGATTTGAAACAGTAGTTGACAAGAACGTAGCCACTGAGCCAGCCGCATCAGAGTCATCTGGAAGTTGTTAGAAATGTAGGTTCTCAGCACCTCCAGCCATCCTGAATTGGAATCCCTAAAATGGGACTCAGCAAATGTGTCTCACTAGGCCCTTCCCTCTGGATCATTCTGACGGCTGCTTGTGTTTGATAACCACTATTCCGGGGCATCAATGCCTCAAAGGATGTCTGATGCTAGGAGCCTCATCTTGGCATCTGTCATCCTGCTCTGCACACGAGTGGAAATTAGAAATCAAGCTCCAAGAAGCAGGGGCTTTCTTTTACAGCTGCGTTTCCTCTGACCGTCAGCCCTGAGCCCATAGTTGGCACTTGTCAACCCTGTGCATGGAAGGAAGAACTCACAAGGGTGGGTCAGCCTGTAGAAATAAATCCCTGTAGTTAATTGACTGTCTTTTCAAGAAGCAAATGAGAAGTGAAATTCAGGGATCAGGCTGTGACTGTGCTGAGATGCACAGCTGAACTGACGTGAGAGTCTCTAAGCCCCGAGAAGGTGACAGCCCCTCTAACATGTAATTCAGAAACATGCAAAAGCTATGCAGTTAGCTCAGGGAGGCCCAACTCAGTTCTTATTTCTCCTTGACACTTGTGTCAGAGCTCTTAAACCTATAAAACAAAAAGTTCTTCACATGTGTTCTGCTCCTTGCTTTGTCAATGCTCTAACCATGCACCTGTTCTGACCATTGAAGATGCAGAAGGGTGAAGCAAATGTGAGCATCAAACATATGCTTTTCCTGTATTAAATGACCTTGAAATGACAACTTGTGACAATCCAGTCTCCTTCTCTCTTCTTTTGCTTGTGAAGGAAGTGGAAAGTGAGGAAGGCAGAGAGGCCAGTGTCGACTGACCACATTCACATTCCCCCAGCCCCCCACTGCCCCTGCATGCCAAGGAAACATGAATTTCTGTCTGCTTGTCTCTAATAAGCCAGTGCACCCCCTACTCTATGCTGAGTTATTGTCATCTGATCCTCACTGACGACAGAGAATCTTGGGAAATGGTTGAGAGAAATGAGGTGGCAGCTGGAGCTGTGGTTCCTCCCCTGTAACTGAGCAGCCACACAGTATTTTGGGGTACCTACCCTTGCCCAGGGCATCCACAATGCATGGTGAGGTTTGTGCTGCTGACGCTGCCTTCCAATTTTCCAGGCCGCAGGAGCAGAAATCTGCAAGCATGAAGGATGCTATCTTGTGAGGCTTGCAGCTTCTTTCAGAAAGGGTAGCAGCTTATCTGTCAGGATTAAACAGTCAATACAAAAAAAATTTTTTTTTTTGAAGGATAGAGAAATGTCAGAAGTGGATGCGCCATGTAGGGGCTTCTGTCTGAAGAGCTGGATTTCAGTACATTGGAAACCTTGACAGCATTTGCCAAGGCTAGCCCATTTGCTATGCTCTACAGCCCACATGTTATGATCTACAGGGTCTATAGTAGGTCTACAGGAAAGAAATGAGAGAGTATAGTGCATGGTGCCAGAATGGGCACATCCTTGGTCAGGCCCAGTAGAGGCAGGAAAGGATTTTGAAGCCTGTTCCATTTTGGTGTCAGAGTTCTGTTTTCTGCAGAATGGGTATTTATCATCTCTGGCCAACACCCTTGACACGGAAGGGCTTTGGTGCCATTGCTTTACAGAGTGCATAGATGGCCCTTGAAAGCAAGACTTCTAGTGGTAAATCACTAATGTAGAAGGTGGGAATTGGAGGTTATTTCTAGGGTACCCTTAATACTCCACTAACACACTAAGGGGCTGTAACCAAGTCATTACTGCAAATGGGTCTTGAGCTGAGACTTGGAGCCCAGTTGCCTCCTCTCTACTCCATCATCTTACAGAAAGAGCTGTTAGGTGTTTGTAAAGTGGTTATAGGATTAAAGGGAAGTCTTTTAAAACTCTCAGTCATATTTGGGACTTTAACTAGAGTTACCAAAAGATGAAATAGATTCTGGCTCCAGTCAGGGTCCTGATTCCTAAAAAATTCAAGGCCAGCTTTGAGCCCAGTAATAGACTGGATGGGGAGGGAGGGGCTTTGGGAGCCTGCTTGTCTCTGTGGCTATGTGGGGATGAATGCTGGAGACTGAAGGACAACATCTGGTTCACTAAGCATTAAAACAAAACATCTAAAGAAGCAAAAGTAACTTGGAGAGAGACATTATTATTGACAGAAGTATTCTCATAGGAGAGTCATTACAGCTGCGTTTGAAAATATATTCTACTTGAGTTTTTAAATGGATTCTATTGGTAGGAACTCAAAAGTTTCCTTCTATTAAAGTGGTACATATATAAGATTTACCATTTCAGTGGTGTTAAAAGCATTCACATAGTTTTGCAATCCATCACCATCACCATCCACAGAACTCTTCATCCTGCAGATCTCAAACTGAGTACTCATTGAACAATATTTCCTCACTACCATTCTGTTTTCTTTCTATAAATTTTACTTCTCTAGGGACCGCATATGACTGGAATCATAATCATCTAGTATTGGTTTTTTTTGTGCCAGCTTCTTTCACTTAATGCAATTTCTTCAAGGTTCATCCATGCTATGGCACATGTCAGAAGTTTCTATCATTTTGCCGAAGCTAAAAAGCATCCATGGTATGACAATGTCACATTTTGTTTATCCGAGCATTGAACAAGGGACACACGGTTTGCTTCTACCCTTTGGCTGTGGGGAATAAAGCTGTTCTGAGCATCGGTGTCCTAATGCCTGTTTGTGTCCCTGCTCAATTCCAGTTTTGCCTTTAGTATAATCTAAGAACTGGCAAGATTTGAGAAGGGGGTCAAATGTGGCTGTAACCTTCCTTGATGATGGTGAGTGGCAACTGGTGACTTGACAGTGCTGTAGGAGATTTCTCATCTTATAAACCTAATTAAATTAAAAGTCCAGTTGGCCAAAACCCATATGCACTAAAGCCAGACAATTTCTCGCAAAGCTCATTAGCTGCAAACTTTGGAGCTCCACCAGCAGATGGAATGCTGTCCCCCAGATTTTCAATAATTAGATAGGAAAGGTCTTTCAAACTTGAGACCTCAGATGGAAGATTTCATCTTGCCTGCCAATGCATTGGTTTTAATGTCATTGGTAAAATTATGCAAAATGCAACCTTTTCAGTTTTATAATGCAGTGAGGTAAGGTTTCAGTGTCATTAAACCTAAACTCTGGGAAGGACACAGATTTTAGGGAAAATTTCCTGACTTACTGTTACAATTATTTTCCCCTCATTTTAGGTCCTTATTTTAGTTATAGTAAATTGGAACCTCAGAGGAACCTGTTTGACTCTGCTGTATTTTTAATTTGGGCAAGACGAGATGAAAATGGACCACAAATCCGGCAACAACTGCGGAACATCAACCCACAGAAACTCATATATATCTGATCATAGAGTTAGGTCCACATGAACCCTTAGAAGGAAAGAGATTAAGCTATTAGCTTTTAATTTATGCCCCAGATTCTTTCTTGGGGAACATTAAAAAACAGGAAGAATTTACACTCTCGATCTCTATCTGTATTAGTCAAATTTATCCCTGCCCTCCCCAGAAAACCCATTATTGAGCTTAATTTTTTCTAAATACAAGCAGATGTATGATTTATAAGAAATGCGTTCTTTGTAGCTTATGCTGAGAGGGAGCCTGATTGCCTTCCAGGGCCTCATTTTTCCCTACAGTCATTTTGAAATGACCCCATTTAAAAATAGACATAGATATGTTGCCAGGCATTTAGCTGGTTAATAAATACTGAGAGACACCTGGTATTTATGACTAGTAAAATCTCAGTTTGTCTCTGTGTCCCTTCCACTGTGTTCATGTGTGCATGTATCTGCATATAAATATATTTATGTATTCATTTATTATTCACGTGTTGATATTCGTATTGTTTTGTGTCTCAGCGTCTCACTGCCTCACAACATGTGCTTTACAGGCTTTCACAGATTGAAGCCCTGATCCACAGCTACTTCACATGATGCCACCTGTGGTATGGCCTTGGTTGGATCTGTTTTTCCCAGAGATGTAATTTCCCACCCGTCTATTTATGGAGGTTGCTTGTTTCTTTGTAGCCCAGGGACCACTGTTTCACCCTGTGGCCCTCCTGTGACCCTCCATCCTTTTTCAAAACCTTTTCTCCCAAGGCACCAGTCATCCTTTACATCCTCCTTCTGCCTGCTCTTCCTGGTGCTGTGCTCTCTCCACGCCCTGCTCAGCGATGGCTTCCACCCACTGCTGTTGCTCCATCCTCACCCTGTCTGTGCCCCGGATGCTGACTGTCAGCCATGCACATGCGCGCTGCATCCGTGGCCTCTCACTTCCCTGCTCTCCATCCCCACCTCTTTGGGTCCTTCACGCAGAAGCACATCTCACCTCTGTGCACTGTTTTAAACTCCACGGTCTCCTTAGATGAGAGCAATCCATGTCCTTCCTCCTCTTTTTTGATTTTACTATACTCCATCTCCAAAGTCATTCTCAACTCACTCTCCAGTGATTTGTTTAGCAAATACTGATTGGAAAACTTAGCAATTTGGCACTAAAAATGGGCATGGACTCTGCCTTCATGGATCTTGTAGTCCAGCAGATGAGAGAGCAGTTGATGAAATCGTAGCACAGAGAGAGGTAAGATTGCTGTCACGCTATTACAAAGAGCTGAGTATGCTTATGGACAACTTATTACATCAAATGTACGGGAAATGACAGAAGAGCTGATTTCTGATGAGTAGGTGGCCTAAGAAGGAAAGCTAAATCTTCTAAGAGGAGAAAAGTGCTTGTTCAAGGGCCCTGTGGTAGATAGGGGTGAGGGTTGGCAAATGGTGAATAAGAAGTCTTGCAAATTCATATAACTGGAATCCAAAGAGGGAAAGAGTATAAGTTAAAGCCACAGAAGAAGAAAAGGGATAGCATACTCAAGACTTGTCAATCTGTCAGGAATTTTTTTTTCTATATGCTGAAAGCTATGGGAGCCATTTGGCACTCTTTCTGTAGATACCCAGCTTCTGTGTGTGTCCTGATAACCCAGTGCATTCTGCATGGAATGAGGCAGCATAGTGTAGCATTTGTTGAAGCACAGGATCCCATTGCCTGTGACTTCCTTACATGTGACTCTGGGGCTTGGGTGTGGCTCAGTGATAGAGTGCGTGTAGACCCTAGGTTTTACCCTCAGCCCCAAAGCAAAACCCCAAACCGAACCCTCATACATTTTGTTTTAATGTTGTGATTCTTGGTACCATCTACTCAGTATCATTTCTGTATTTTCTTTTCTTTCATCTTGAACACGTTTCTTCTTATACCCTTGTTTGGGATCTTGCTTTCTCCTGAATCAACTGACAGTATTTTTCTTCCTGTCCTTCCTTAAGTCAAATGCCACGAGTCCTGGTGTCTCTGGAGTTTGTGCTTGCAGTTTCACTGAATGAGCCTCTTGGACACAGAATTAGTGGCAGGCATTATTGTCATTGTACTGAATAACAATCACACATATCATATACGGTTGGCAGGAAAGAGTGCTGCCTTTTGAAGCCAAAAGTTTTTAGTTCTTTCACTGTGCAGTAACCTGCCAGAGTTTCTACTTGATAACCATCCAGTTCAATCACATCATTTCACAGATGGAGAGCCTTAGCCCCAGAGAGATTAAATGGCTTACTTCAAGAGTACATTCTTTATCAGAGCCCACACTGCACCCCCCCATCCCTCACCCAGAGTGCCTCCTGACTGTCTTCCCTAGCAAGGTGTCGATGTCCGCTCCCGGCCGGCAGGAAGGACACACGACAAAGTCTGGCAGTGGACAACCTTTTCTTTTATTTTCCTTCTCCGTACAGCCTGCCCTGGGATCACTCCCAGCCGAAGCCTCCTTTGGTCCGCTCCCCGCGGCTCCTTCCGGGCTTCGCTCCGAAGCCTCTACCGGTCCGCTCTCCGCGGCTCCTTCTGGGCTTCTACTTCCGGGCTTCTTCTTCCCCCCCAGGGGTGGCACCAGTATATATACGGATACAGTGTCCAATCATGTTAAAGTAAGCAAGGCAAGCTGATTGGCTAACATCATCAGTTGCCAGGCAGACTATATTGTTGAGCGGGTTGCTTACGCGGTAAGCAGGAAACTAACGTGCTCGATGGGAGGGGTAATCTACCTCAGGCTTTGCTCTTTACTACAGGCCTCACGTCCGCCAAGTGAGGCGACCGGGCTCGGGGCTGTGGCTCCCAACATCTCCCCCTTTTTTATTTTTTTTATAAATGTGCGCATCGTAGCCCTTCCTGGACTGGGTGCAGAGGCTTATGCCCTATGCGTAGGCCCACCGTAGGTCCTTGGCTTAGACCCTGGTCGGCCGTCCCATGGTCTGCCAAGGCCCTGAGGCCCTCGTCCTTTTTCTAGGGCCAGGCACAAACTGGACGGAACCTGGATGCACACAAGCTTGCACTCATTTCCTCTCCGTAAAGAAATCCCCTCGGAGAGAAATTTAGACCTGGGCAGCATCTAACAGTCCAGCGGCTTACGTGCAGGATGGGGTAGGGCCTGGCTTAGGTTGAGTCGCACCGGGGGAGTACGCTCTTACCCGTCATTGACTCTCCTACCCAGCTATGTCATAATTTTTTAGAGGAGGAGTGTGGGAAGCTCACCACCCCTAGACTCGGTCGTAGGCTAGGCGAGCGAGCCATGCATATGCCTGAGGATCTTCTTGTCCATTTCGGGCTACCGCTATTTCTATTCATCTTGTTGGTTGGTCTGTGATGGATCTCCGGTAGGGCAGGTCTGATCTTCAGTCGAGGGCTTTGTCGCCCGTGTCAGTCTCTCCGGTACCCACAGTGGTTCTCGTCCCGATTCCTGTGGGAAAACACAAACCGCGCCTCGGTTCCAGCTGACCACTGGATCCGGGCCCATCCATTGTCCTGTCAGGACATCTTTCCACTTCACCCACCCTTTATGGTTGGGGGAAGGGTTGCAGTGCTCCACGGCTGGGGAGCAATTATCATTATTTAAATTTAAAAAATTGTGTGTGAATAGTGCCATGGATAATCGTGCCTTTGGGGCCAGGCCTTGGCCTACTCCCCCTTTTTGTTTTTGTAAAATTTCTTTGAGGCTTCTATGAGCCCTCTCAATGATTCCTTGACCTTGGGGATTGTATGGGATACCATGTTTTAATTGAACCTCCATCATTTTGCAGAACTCATTGAAGGCTTTGCCTATATAGGCTGGTCCATTATCAGTTTTTAATATTTTTGGTTTGCCCCATGCGGCCCAAGCTGCCAGGCAATGATTGATCACATTAGACACTTTTTCACCTGTTTCTGCTGTTGCAAATATGACGTGAGAACAGGTGTCTGTGGAAACATGAACATATTTAAGAGTCCCAAACTCCTGTATATGTGTGATGTCCATCTGCCAAACATCACCAGGGATCAAACCTCGAGGGTTTACTCCCATCGGTATGGCAGGTTTGTATGTGGCACAGGAGTTACATAGTCGCACGATATCTCGTGCATCTGCTCTGGAAACATGGAAATGGTTTGCTAGTGTCCTGGCATTGACATGAAACTTATCATGGAAGGCACGGGCTCGCTCGATTGGTGTTAGTAAGGTAAAAATCCATAACGGGCGAGTGGCAGTATCAGCAGCCGCATTCCCCTGTGCCATAGGCCCTGGCAGGGATGTATGTGCTCTTATGTGGGTGGTGAAGACCTTATGGTGTCTGTTCTGAAGCAATGTCTGGATAGACAGGAACAGCCCAGCCTCTGTGGAAGTGGATCTAATTAAACCGGCAGTCTCAAGCACTTGCATAGCATTGACCACATACCTAGAATCGGAGACAATATTAATGGCTTCTGAGAACCGTTCAAGAATCATTTTAACGATCTGCAGTTCCACCACCTGAGGCTGATCTGGTTCAAATTGTATGGTAACCGGGGGCTTGCCTAGGATCACATAGGCGCCTATCCCCGTCTTGGAGCCATCTGTGTATATTGTAGTTGCTGGGACTAATGGCTCAGAGGCAGTAACCTTTGGAAAAATTATAGGGTGCTGAGTGACAAATGACAAGATAGGGTCTTTAGGGTATTGATTGTTTATATCCCCATGGAAAACACATCTCAGAATGGCCCATGTATCTATGCAGGCAGCCAGGGTCTTGATCTGGCTGGCGGTATAGGGTACTCGGATGGCTTGTGGTCCTGAGCCAAAATGTTGGACAGCTCTATCATGCGCTTCAAGGGCCAATGAAGCGACTGTCTCCGGGTAATGCTCTATGACTTTTGCAGGTGAGACCTTAGGGTGTATCCACAGTAGTGGTCCTTTCTGCCAAATCACCGCTGTGGGCTGTAGACTAGTCTGTAGCAAACAGACATCAAAGGGTCGCCCTGGTTCAATTCTGTGTAAGGTAGCCCCACCTAAGGCTTCCTCCACTCTCTGTAAGGCAGCTCTTGCCTCAGGAGTGAGCCTCCTGTGGGAGGCTATATCTGGGTCTCCCTTCAGAAGGTCGAACAGGGGTTTGAGATCTGAATTTGGTATATGTAAATATGGCCTAATCCAATTAATGTCTCCCAATAGCTTTTGCATGTCATTTAGGGTCCTAACGCCATCCGTCCTAATGGTGACCTTCTGTATAAGTCTGGAGGCGACACTGAGGTCCACACCTGCTGACCCAGGGGTGGCCCTTGTTGAAGGCTGCCACCCTGAGCTGTCCTGTCTCTGGGGCGGGGGCCCGCCTGTGAAGGGGGCCCCCTCTGGCCGTTTTTTGGCTCTGTAGCATCTCGTCCACAAATACGGTTGCCCTGAGCATCAAAGACCGACCTACACTCCTCAGCTTTGTGTGATCCCTTCTTGCATCGCCCACAAACATATGGTTCTTCATTCCTAGGGCGAGGCCTAGCATCTGCATTGTTTGGGCAATGACGTTTAATGTGTCCTGGCTCCCCGCAGGCAAAACACCCTTTAGCCTTACATTCCCCTTCTAACCCGCGAGGTCCCCTCTGCTGTACAGCCGCAGCCAGGAGAGCAGCCACTTCCGAGTTGGAGAGCGGCCCCCCTATCTCTCTGCATATCCTAATCCAGGCGTTGAGGTCCTTGTTCTTATGGGGAGCTATCGCTGCCTTGCACTCCTTTGTACATTGCTCGAAAATCAGCTGCCTTACCAGCGGTCGAGCCACTCCCGGATCAGAGAATATCTTATCGGCAGCATCTTGCATTCGGGCCACAAAGTCAACAAATGGCTCTGTGGTACCCTGAATTACTGGGAAAGAACCCTGTGACTCCTTATCGAGCGACTTAGGCTCCTGACAGCTGGTCTCTTTGGCCTCCTTGCCATTCAACTTTCCCTCGTCCTTGGAGTCAGACGACTCCGAGGCTAGAGCCCCGTCCTTCTCCTTAGCATCTTTGTTCCCCTTGACGGGCCCCTCTCGGGAGCTCCCCGACTGGGCCTGCTCAAATACCCTGCGTACTTTTGTAAGCTCTTGAGAGCTTTCTCCACAACCACCCTCGCTCTTAGTGTTGCTACCTAGCATGTTTCCCATCTTTTAATATGTTACTCACCGCGTGAGGCCCAAGGAATCCGCCACTTACGCGTGAGCCTGAGGGGAGTCTAAAAGCCCTGTAGGTGCGCGCCACCCAGAGCCCAGGCTTATCCCCAACTCACCTGTCTCGCAGCTCTGTACTGGAGCGTTGTCCACTTCCACGTCTCGGGGGTGATCAGTCCCCGTGCGGGCCTCCAAATGTCGATGTCCGCTCCCGGCCGGCAGGAAGGACACACGACAAAGTCTGGCAGTGGACAACCTTTTCTTTTATTTTCCTTCTCCGTACAGCCTGCCCTGGGATCGCTCCCAGCCGAAGCCTCCTTTGGTCCGCTCCCCGCGGCTCCTTCCGGGCTTCGCTCCGAAGCCTCTACCGGTCCGCTCTCCGCGGCTCCTTCTGGGCTTCTACTTCCGGGCTTCTTCTTCCCCCCCAGGGGTGGCACCAGTATATATACGGATACAGTGTCCAATCATGTTAAAGTAAGCAAGGCAAGCTGATTGGCTAACATCATCAGTTGCCAGGCAGACTATATTGTTGAGCGGGTTGCTTACGCGGTAAGCAGGAAACTAACGTGCTCGATGGGAGGGGTAATCTACCTCAGGCTTTGCTCTTTACTACAGGCCTCACGTCCGCCAAGTGAGGCGACCGGGCTCGGGGCTGCGGCTCCCAACAGCAAGGGTTCACTTAGGTGGTCCTAGAACGTCAGGAATTCTTTCCCTGAATTTTCCACCCAACCATTCCTCTTCCTGTTTTAGGAGTTGGATGTTATTTCTATACCTGAGCCTTCCTTTGACAGCCATCCTGAAGTGTCTGCTTGTGTGCATCGCATTCTAAAATCCACAAGGGGTCCTGAGTAATTTAAACTCCTGGATTCCATGCTTGGGGAGGTAAAAGCCAGGTCTGACTTAGCTATTTCGGCTTTGTATTTCCCTGTCTCTCTCTCTCTGGGCCTTGTGCTTAGTTTTTTGATAACTGTTTGTGGTGGTTGTTAAATTCACTGGACCAAACATTACAATTTAGATGCTAGAATGATGTTATCTCTCAGAAACAAACTGTCCCCAGATTGTTTTGCCTTGGCGGTTCTCATGTCTATTTTTCCTGTATATAGTAAATTTTATTGTGTCTCAATGTTTAAAAAGTCATGTGCCTTTGGAATCATATATAGAAAGTGGCCCATTTGCTGAGCAGGGTCTCTGTTGGATTCTAGCAGGAGCTGGATTCTACATCAAACACATAGAATCATTAATTAGGGTCATTTGTTCTGCTGTGAGCCAAGGAGACCGTGTAAAGCCTGCCCAAGAGAGAATTAATTCATCCTTTTCTCTGTACTTTTCAGAGTACTCCTAGCAGATTCTCCAAGCCTGCAGGCCTCATACATATGTTCTAATGGGCTAATTGTAAAGGCGACATTTGTAAATTAATCTCTGACTTGAGCTAAGTGGTTTCCCCTAATGGTTTTCATCCAGCGACTCCCACTCTTGGCCGCGTGTCAGAGTCTCTGGAAGAGTGTGTGAGAGATAGAGGTGCCCAGACTCCACTTCCCCAGATGTCATGGTCCTGAATGGGGACACCAGACACCTCTGGTTTTTTTTTTTATTTAAAGAGAAATACAAAACAAAACAAAATAGTAACAGGGTACAAGTAATACAGAATTTCAAGAAAAAATATACAATAAGAAATCACTAGTTAATAGATTATATATTGTCATCTTAGAAATAGTTCAAATTACAAAATTAAAGCATACAAAGTGGACATTCAAACAGTGAGATTGCAAACAGTTTTGTTCAATGATCCAACAAAAGCTTAGTAATATGGTTTTCTATCTTACACACTTAAATATGCATGCAGTTATATCCTTTAGATCACTTTCTTTTCCTCTCTTTTTTTATAACAATTACACATTTTGTGTTTTATTACTCTCACAGTTATTATTACTTTTTTTTGAAGAGAAAAAAAAACAAATGTGACAGAGTAAAACAGAGTCAGTAAGAACAGAAGGATGGACATAGTACATGATGTAAAAACAGAATACCAGGTGATCAATAATGGTTACCATTATGCCTCTTGCTATCTTAACAAGAGTTGCCTATATATCAGGTATAATAGAATTGAACAGAACAGTACAGAACAAAAGCAATAAAACCTAAGCATTGGAGACTTTACAGGACTTCAAAAGAAGCTAATAGTCAAACCATAATGGGCATCATAGTAAATCTTATTGCCTTCAAAGTGGTTGCCTATACCCTCAAACTTGATACTATCAAACAAAACAGAATAGAGTAAAATCAGTCAAAACAAGATGGGGAGAGCAATACAGGGGTTCAAATCAGGTTAACAGGAAAACAAAAAAGTTACTATAATATATCCCACTATTTTTAAATTTATTTTTCCCTTAATTAAAAAATAAATTAATTTTGACACCTCTGTTTTTAAAGGAAAGCTCCCCAGGATATAGGATAGCTGCTTTTGTGAGACTTGGGTCCCAGTTCATCTAAGAAGGCTTCTGTCATATCATGAGCTGATTGGAAGTATTTAGACCTCAGGCTGAAGCCAAGGTCTGAAACAGGCAGTGTCTCTGAAAAAGCCCCCCTTCCTAGTTTGTTCTTCTCTGTGTCCATATCCCTGAATCCCTGAATCTGCCCTTTCCTGTGAGCTCCAATGACCAAAGGAGGATATTCTATACTAGATCATGTGTTTTCCATTTTTCTGAAATTTCTCATGGCCCTCTGGGATTTTCATCTAAAGAGAGAGCTGTGAGCCTCCCTCCTTGTTCATCAGCAGACTCCTTGTGATAAGGAAGACAAACTTTAATTGTTTGTTGTTCTTGTTTCAATGCACTGTGTGTTCTCCTGGCATTCTTTGGTGAAAACACATGTCATATCTCATCCTGAGTTATGAAAATAGGTGAGTCACAGGTGCCATCGTTCCAATGACATTTACACATTGCTTTTGTTTTTAGGAGTCAGGCACCTTGGAAACATCATTGCATATTCAGTATCACCACATAGCAAATGGGAGTTTTTGGAAAATCGGAGAATGTGGCAGTTGGTACCATTCAGAGGAGCCAGTCAAAGTGATGGTTGAGCCAGTCCAGGAGAAGTTGGCCAAGCTTGGCAGGTGTTACGGAGAAAGTCAGGAAAGTGGTTGCAGAAGGGTAACACTCAGTATGATCTTGCCCTCATGTTACTGTGCCCTTTGAGTCTCAGCCCTCTTTTCCCTGGGACTATAGATCCCCAGAGACCAGGAAAGGACACTTTGAAGAGAGCTTGAGATAACAGTGTCTTATTGCCCTTTTTCAAGAGGCCCTTTTTCAAACTTCTTTGTTGACTAACAACCCAACCAGCCAGTAGCTTGTTTGACTTTGGCTATACCTAATTAGTACGTATTCAATTATACTAATTAAATAATGGCATATGATCCATCTATGTAAGAACCACTCTGCAAAAGAGTATATTTCATGACTCCAAATGGGTTCACATTTTTGTTTCTCTTGGGGCTTGTGCATATTGTACATTAAATAAATACTTAGATGACTATTTGGAGGCATGCTATAACATAACTACCATTTGGGCTAAAATTGTTTTACAAACTCTGAAATTTTACATTTAGAGTAAGGTTTTCAGAGTGGGGATTTATTAAAGAATTAGAGAAAGGGAGAGAATGAACTCAACTTTTTCACTGTCTTTGTTATGTGGAAGTCAAGTCTCTGTTCCTGTTTTCAGTGTCACTTCCAAAGGGTTGATGTGTTCCTCCTGCACCTGGATCTAGGCTGACCGAGCCGTCAAGCCTGACAGGATAAAGAGGTGTTTGGAAGTTTAACAAGTACATGCACAGTTACCTTTATACTGAGAAGCTTTGATCATTTCATGCATAGAGCCAGGTGACTGTGGGTGGTGGTGAATGGGGCAGTGTGGACTCTCTGCATCTCTTAGAGATAAAACCTTCTGGCAGAACAAGTGAACCCAAGCATAGGTCCATGAACAGAGCCCTCATTGCCTGGTGCTGGGAGGAGCCCAGGAGGACATTTGCCTCTTGGTTTCTCTGTGTTCTTATCCTAAGAGATGCTGCTATTTGAGTGTGCATCTCAAGAGAACGGCAGGATTTATTCCCTCTTATTCTGACTGGCTGATTTGCCTAAATAAGCCGTGCATTATCCCCATCACAGACACCAAGTGGAGGCAGCTGGGACAAATTAATGCCAGTTACTTTGACCATCCTGATGCTGGAAAACATCACCATTGCAGGAGCAAGAGATTTGAGCTCCTCATAGAACGATGTGGAGGCCATTTACAAGGAGTTTTCCTTTCCTTTCCTGTGATTAGTGCTTTGAGTGGCATAGGACTGTCTAGCCAGTCTGACAAGAGCTCAGCATTCACAAACACACACATGGAGCCAAGTCAACGGGGATTAGTACTGGGTCTGCTGTTTATGAATGAAGAGGCCTGGCCTGGCTGCTCTGGCCACACCCCTTCTCCCTTTGCAGCTTTTTGAGAATGAGGTCAGGGCTGGGATCTAAGTGCTTAACTCTCAGAAATAGCAGCACAGCTCCAATTTAATCTTAAGCTATTTGTTTCGCTGCCTCCTTCAGAAAACAGAGAAAAAAGCAGAGGCTTGTTTGTGCTGTTGTTTGTTTTTGTGTTTACCTTTGCAAGGAGTTATGAATGAATGTGCATGAGGGGAGAGATGGAAGTGACCAGCCTAGAGAGTTCTACGATGGGTCTGTAATTGCTGACAGACAGCAGGAGTTTCCTTGGATTCAGCGGGACCACGTTTTGGTTTTTAAAGCAAATTAGAAGCATAAAATAGGCCCTGGTGGTGCATTGTTTTAACACCTCCTTTCATAAGGAAGTGTTAGCAGTTGGTATGAGATAGAGTATCTCTTTTACAATGTCCAGTTATTTTGGCTGTTATCTTCTGTTTATGTCGCCCACCATCCCCCACACCAGGAGCTCCATGGAGTTGTGCAATGTTTCAAATGAGTATTTTATGCAGATTTCATTTTCCACAGCTACTCTGGCACATACTCAAAATACAAGTTGTGTGTGTGTGTTTTTCCTCTTACACATACACACATACTCACACACAGCTTGATCACACCCTCAGCCAGTACCAGCAGGGTATCAGTATGTAGATATTCCAGGATACACATTTCTAACCGGCTCTTCAACCCTGGGACTCTTTAAGATATTAACATAACTAAAAGACACTTGTTGACTGGCAGGCAGGGATTGTCTGTCATGATTATGTTTACTTTCTGTTCTCAGGCTTAATTGTTGGCTGTTAGCTTCTTTTTTTAATTTTTGGCCATCTTTTAGTTGCATTAATAGTCTCTTGAGTGAGAGATTAAATAAACTCTTTGGAACACTGAGTGAGGACAGAAGTGTGAATATCAACCTAATCTGTTACATATTCATTTGCTGAACTTCTGTGTGACAGGTGTCCATTGAAGGAGATGCCAAGCTGTCTTTTATAGCAAAGGTGATTAACTTTGAGTGAGGAGTCTAAAGAAAGATTGTCATGTAACTGGTCAAATGCATTACTGAATTTGGCATTATGTACTTTGACTATTTTCCTAAGAACTTGAGAAGTGTCATAACCACATGAATACATAGCATCGATGCAGCAACCAGATCTACGCCGATAGCTGTAGATCGTGTGTGTATAAATATGCACATATATGTATAAATATGTACACACATGTACCCCAATGAACATTTGTACAAGCAAATTTGTGCTTTTCAAATGCATATTTTTGGATTGGAGACAGTAAGTAGATTACTGAGTCTGGGGGATGAGAGAGATCAAGGATTAATTTAACAGGCGTGTAGGATCTCATTGGGATGTTGAAAATGTTCTGAAAATGGATTATGTGGTGGTCACACTCTTTGGTGAATTTACTAAAAGTCATTGAGAAATTGCACGCTTGAAGTGGGTGAGTTTTAATTGATATCCTTTTAGGGTCCCTTTAGGGCCTAGGTCACAATCATCTGAGAAGTGGCATCACTTGCTCTTTTCTCCCTGCGGTTTAATGGCTTCAGTTACAGAGAAGCTGGACCTTGAGATAAGCAGGTCAGACAAAAGGCCAGTGGTGTAGGATAGGAAAGTCTACCCTGACCCCTATTGGCAAGGAGTGAAGTTGCTGGCCACTGGCAGATAAGGACCAACATCAAGGCAGTCCATGGAAGGCTGGGTAGATTTCCAAGCTGGTCTGTGAAAGCATTTGGCGCTGTGTTTTAGAGCTGCTGCTGCTGTGTCAAGAAAAATAAACATTCCGCTATTCCACTCTTCAGTGATGGCATCTTTCTCTTCTTTTGCAGGTTGTCTTAGTCTTTGCTCTCAGCATTGGTGCACTTGTAATATACTTCATAGATTCGTCAAAGTGAGTATTCAAATACATTATCTGATCCTCTTCCTTGTTTTTAAAAAAAAAGAAAAACAAACACGACCCTTTACATTGGTGGATTTATTTATCATGCAACCCACCTTAACAAAGACCTCCTGAGTGTGGAAGACTGTTGGAGGAAGGCTGGGCTGTTCTGTGCTGATTTTCTGAATGGGCAGGAAAGCTCTCAGAAGGCCGCTTTGATTCTGCTGGCATGGGAGGGAGAGGCCTATGGGTCAAGTCTTCTTGCTGGGAAGTCTTTTCTTATTTTTGATTGTTTCCTGATGAAGTGTTTGCACTGAAGATGTCAAGAAGTTTAGAGGGCTTTGATGGAAATTTGCAACCTGTGGGAGGGTGACAGTGTCCCACAGCTGAGAGTCTGAAACCAGTCTAGGATAGGATCCTTTTCCTTTCTGGGATCCTCATGCTTTGACCTAATTGGAGGGCAGGTTAGAAAGCATAATGCCTGTCTGTCACCTGCTAAGCAAATATTCAGCTGAAGCATCGCATACTGGTGCTTCTTGACCTATAAAGGTAAGAAGGTGGAGCGAGGAGTTCACCATGACTCCTAGAAGTAGAGGACGGTGGCCATCTGAGGATTCCCAGAGGGGACACTCATGCAGATGCTTAGAGCACTCGTGCTGAGTGAACTGGTGCTCCCCAGTAAACCTGGGTCACAGATGGTGAAGACCTTGTGGGAGGTCAAAGAGAACACTGACGAGGGGGGCTGCTAGGTGGTGGCTCCTTTGCTTTCCTGTGGGTGCCAACCATAGGTGTACCGCTTGTTCCAAACACTCTGTTGTAATTTTGAAGTTGACATTTTTCTGTTGTGATGTGAACTTGATGACTCTGGCCAAGTACAAAGGCCTTGAGCTCATTGTCCTCATTATCTACTGTGAGAATGTCCTCAATTCTTTTAATGCCACTCCTGGAATGGTTGGATTTCAGACTCTGATCCTAGCAAACCTGCTCAGTGTCTTTGTTGGTTTGAACTCTGAGCTTGGCGCTCGCTTCCTGTGGCTTGGGATGGTGGCGATTTCATGCGCATTTAAACTTTAAATTTCTCAGAGCCTTTTGGTTACTGGCCAGAGGATTTTGTGTATTCGGGTGCAGAGGTCAAAATGTCATGTCAGGAAAAATAAAGAAAGCATCCCTTCTGATCACCTCTCTGGGAACCGGTCAAGTATGAGACTAAGAGAGGTCCTGCATATCACCGTCACACAAGTCTGGGCTTCCCTCATCCATCTTGAATGGAGACTCCTTTAGAGGGGGACAAGAGTACACATGCTCTCTCCATGTGAAATCCTGAGCCAAGAAAAAGAAGAGCTTTTATTTAAGTCTGGAAGACTCCAGTTGGTATGTCATTGAAGGTAAGCACCCCTTTAATATTTACTCTTACTGATTCTGGGCCATATTTGATTTAAACTGGAGATCTTCTAAAGCCCTTCCTCTTATTTCTCCAATCTCTCCCCAGGCATGTTCTCACATATTGTATCGTGTATACCCTATCACCTCCCCTGCTGGGGCTCAGGAGAAAGGTTTGGCTATGTTCCCCAGAGAGAGCACACCCTTAGGAGGTGAGTGTGGTGATTGCTTGGAAAGACAGATGCGTGGGCCACTCTGTACTTCCCACTTTTCTCCCTTTCTGCTCCTTTGTATTTCTTTGAAATAAAATAGTTTTGTTAGATGGCTCTGCATGGTGTCTTTTTTTTTTTTTTTAATGTGTATTGGGAGACAATCTTTGGGTGGGGTATTCGGTGTTCTTGTCTCCATGGGATGGGATGGACAGAGATGAAACTCCCGTAGGCAGATCTTCTTCCCCACGTCCCTCCACATCCATTGGTTTCACTTCTGACTCCCCCAGTCCTCACAGACACTGGCATTGGGAATCCTCTCCAATTCTGGCTTCTTTCATGGACCGACAAAGTATCTATACCATGGCTGATCTTTAGTCCTGTTCCCAACTTTCCCAGCAAAAAATGACAATAATCTTAGGAAGGAGACTATCCATGCTCTCCCTGGGGAGTGCCCTAGCTTTGTCCTAGCATCAGACTTTCTCTTTTCTGAGTCACTAATTGTTTAACAAATTCATATGTGAGAACACATAACAGCCATTTGTGGAGCCCCATCCACTTTTCATATGTGTTACTTCCTTTGGACTTGAGGCTGCATCCAAGATGCTGAGCCATAAGGGGCCCAATCAGCGGCAGTCACTTGACGGGGTCTTTATTTTCCTGGGGAGAGCCAGCGAGGATGCTCTGTTCAGAAAGGGGAAGAATTCAAGTAGAATTTGTAAAGTCACCTTTATGATAAGTCCTCGCATTCCAGAGAACAAACCAAATTATCATCCAGCCTAGGGAACAAGATAAAGTGAAAGTTCACCCACGTGTAATGTGCAAATGGAAAGAAGGTAAGACAGTGGAATGTAAATTCTGCAAATCTGTCCTCATTCTAAACTGTTACCCGTTCAGCAGTCATCGTTTGGCAAGCCACAGAGCTGTCTTGGAAGTAGCTTTAAATTTCTCTTGGAAATGATACTAAATCAAAACCCTGGAAAGAAGTATCTAGTATTCTTGAGATGAATTTTAGTTAGAATTTATTCCCTGCAAATAAGTCAATCAAGAGTGAGCTAATTGGGCTGATGCTGTCCATGAAATGGCTTGTATCTCTGTGTCTTAGCCAGACGTGGGCTCAGCAAAATGGTAGGGAATATCCGAGTTTCACAAGTGACCTAAGTAAACTGTTGAAAGTGCGAGGAACACAGATTAATATATAAACCAGAACCCACTGGTTGGCTGTCTTGGCTTGGCCTCATAGCAGGCCAGTTTAGCTCCTGAACATGGACAGCAGACTAGGGGGTAATTCAACTTTTGTGCACCTACAGATGGATAAAGAAGTTCCAATAAATATAACTGCTGGGTTATGATCCTTTTAACCATTCAAAGCCTGTTTTACTATCAGGAGGTGGGGGATAAGTCATTTCCAAAGCTATCTTGCCCTGCATGGTTTTCCTTTCTAATTCTTAGGCCAAGATCCCTGAGAGCCCTTCTTTGAGTCTTTGCTTTCCTAGAGTGGTCTCTGTGGAAGAATCATTTGTGTAGGCTCCAGTAATTACTGTCTACTGACGACAATTTCTTCTCAGAACTCCTAGAATTGAGAGCCAAAGAGATTTACACTGAGCTGTGTTAAATGATACTTCGTCTTCCCAGCAATAGCCTCTGGAAATGCCCAAGCAGAGGGAGATGTTCCATCAGGTCTTTTGACTGACACTGGTATTAGTACCTTCACAAACACAGAGGCCTATGACACTCACACCCATAGTGATCCCATCCCCCAAAATATCTCCTTCAATTAGCTACAAATACAGATGCGTATTTGTCCAAAGGAGCTCTTTCTCTTCATTCTTTTCCAAAGGTTCCCTGCCCAATTTATGTCACACTTTGCTCCAGCTCCCAAGTCTGACGTCTGTCAGTGCCTACACTGAGACCTTTTCTCCCACACACTCTGATCCTTGTGAAACAGATTTTTTAAAAAAATGTATAACCAAATCAAAAGTGCCCTTCAGTGCCCTCAGAGTGCTAATGTCACCACTGCTGGCTCTGTCCCGCCCCTTGACAGAAGAACAGTAATTCTTATCTAATAGATAAAGAAGGGAGAAAGATTTGATGTGGGCGTGAGAGCAAGATTCATGGATTGCATAATGCAGTAGTCCTCTTGCTTCCAGAATTTTAAGAGAAAGTTGGGAGAGACAGCAGCTCAGAGCCCTGTGGATTTGCATTTTTTTTCCAGGAGCATTCTGGGAAAGGATGACTCACACGCGTGAATATATTTATTGCTTTGATTCATGTTTAAATGCTGGTACTTGTTATGCTATGGTTACGTGGATTATGAATATTTAATGCCGGGTAGACTGAAAATGAAGGTCAAGTCCTGCTCGCTGGCAACTTCAAGGCAGGCTCTTGTCTCTGAAAGGCACTGTAACCTGCTGTTAGCAGAGTAAAGCAGAAAGGTTATACACTGTTAAAATTTTCCTTAATGACTTTATCTGCTCCAGAATAGCTGGTCCACAGTCAGGGTTCCTGCTGATTCTGCCAGGCTCTGCTCTTGGCTTCTGGAGTCTGAGCTGCTGTTTTGGGGATGTGGACATTAGAAAGGAGGAGAGAATCACAGCACACATTTTGTAGAACGTCTAATTCACAGGCTCAATTGCCAGGATAAAAGTAGTGCTGTGGCTGGTTAATGGTCTCCCTTCGGTTTATAAATGTTGCCTTCATATTCATTCATTTACTTTGTACTCATTCATTCATTCACTGAGTTGACACCGTGGATGTAATCAGGATACCCAGGGCATTAGCAGGACTCATTAAGTACTTCCCAATTTTACCTTCCATTTACACATCCCTCAGCTGAGAAACTCTCTTTCAAAAGGGACCAGGAGGCAGGTGGTTGGAGGGAACCAGGCTTGCTGCTGATGTGCTATGTGTGAGCTATGATGCCCCACAAGCTAAAATAAACAACATATGCAGTCTCATCGGACTCTCTAAACAACCTCCTGTGACCATTCCCACTTCATGGATGAAATAACCAAAGCTGCAAAGCTTGCCCCAAACCATGTAGTTCCTAAGCAGTGGAGCCAGGATCTGATTCAGGTTCCTTGCCCGAACGCCATCTTTGTGACAAGTGACTAGAAATGAGTGAGACTACAGATTGTGGAAGCAACTGAAGTGGTTTAGTGTGAAATTGTAAGAATCGGAAGTGATGTCACCTTGTCTGGGCAAATTGTCTGTTTTGTGTCATGCTTTGTGGTCCATGCTCTGGTTGTTGACACAGGAGCAATGTCTGTGGCGAACAGTGCTGACAGAGGTCCCATCACAAGCATCTCCTTGAAGGTATTAGCAACTCATGGGCTGTCTGATGTGTGTTTGGACTTGCTTTTTTCCTTCCTGATGATTAGTAGGACCTTCTTCTTTCATAATCTCATGGAGTGGCAGCACCTTGTAATGAGATATAGTCAGGTCAACAAGGAACAATGATGGTGATTGTTTCTCAAAGCCCTTTTCTACTCTGATGATACCTTCTGAGTATCGGCAAGGCTCTTTAGTTTTCCATCCCTGTAGTTCTCTGTGCCTACTACTTTGCATAGTGAGCTAGATA
This sequence comes from Cavia porcellus, assembly GCF_034190915.1. NCBI lineage: Eukaryota > Metazoa > Chordata > Mammalia > Rodentia > Caviidae > Cavia > Cavia porcellus. The sequence goes on along the minus strand of NW_026947511.1, from coordinate 34,485,149 downwards.
ATGAGAGGTGTCCCGTTTCCTGATTCAGCAACCTCTGTAATCCTTATAGAGAGTTGTTGGATTTAGTTGGTTTGTTGTAATTTTGCATTATGTTGCAGGACATTTATATTACCAGAAAGTGAATGTTATCAAAATAATGAACTTTTGAAAGATTTGACCCCAAAGAGGTTTCTATGGAGGTTATTGAAATCATCTATCATTGGGTGATCAAAATATGCATTGAATGCACAATTTTTAAAAAGTATTATGGTAAAAGACATATTACCATTAATTTCTCTCAAAATACTCCCCTTTGCTTCAACACACTTAGCTCATCATTCTTGCCACCTTCTGAAGCAGTTCCTTTCTTTATGAAGTGTGATAAAAATGCAGTGAATACCTCTATCCGTTGTCATCTAAAACTATTACCATGTGTCCTCATCTACCTTATTTACCACGTCTGGCATTGCATGACTCCTCTTTCCCAAAGTCAAAATGACTATGAAACATAAAGATTTTCAATCAATTCAGTACATCAAGATATCCAACAACCTAAAAACACTCAAGAAAGAGAATATCCGGAACTGCTTCAGAAAGTGGCAAGGATGAAGGGATACGTGTTTTTGAAGCAAAGGGGAGTATTTTGAGAGGGATGGATGGCAATGCATCTGTCTTTTACCATAGTAATTTTTTAAAAAGTAAATATTCACTGTAGTTTCTGATCATACCTCATAAAGTGCTTAGAGCCATGCCACCCTCAGCATGCCCACTCTCTCCTCTGAGATGATGTGGCTTGCTTCTCCAGTTTTGTTCTCACTGACTGCACATGGGTGTTGATCCAGTGGGTTCCATGTGCCTACTCATGGCTGATGCCCGGCAGGACCTAGCTCACAACCTTGAGAGGCATTGCCAACTGTAAGGCATGGTGAACACTGGCTCTCCCTTTCACCATTAGCACAGCCCCGTCCTGCGGTATGACCAGCTGGGCAGCCCCTGGCACAGGGCAGGAAGCTCCTCAGCTTACTCTTAATTCTTGGTTCCATTAGTGGAACAGGGCCTTTCTACATGGTGCCCTGAACAATTCAATGCAGCACTCTGCCTTTGTGCCCTGTTTGAGAAGTCACGGGATGCGCCAAACCTTTTTGGAAGGAGTCAACACGAATCAGCACGTGTGCAAATCATCTCCTTTTTCTCTTTTTCTTTTTTTCTGTTAAAATACTACCCCTGCCCCCAATATTCTCCATCCCTCAGTGACATTTTTATTGCCAGGCTCTGGTTTAGAAAATTATGGGTAGGGAAAGTTCAAGGGCAGGATGTTCAGAACAGCACTGCACATCTGTGAAGAGAACACACCAGGAGAGCCAGCAGCTGTTGAAAGAATAGAGCGTCAGCTGGTGGAGGAGCGCAGCCTCCTGAGGGGCAGGGAGCGGAGATGCCTTGGGGCAGAGAGCTGTAAATAACTCCCAATGGAAAGCCCTTGTCCCCTTTCAGAGTTCAACCTTCCAGGGCACTGGGAAGTCCTCTTACTTGGGAGAAGTCCTAACGTACCCTTTGGACTGTGGATAGTTTCTCAGATTGCCATTCTTCTATTAACTGGGTATACATTTTCTAAGCAAGACAAGTGGGGTGATGCCAAGGAACAGAGTCAGCTTCCGTATCCCTTTGTCCCTGCATGCACAGATTTTGGGTACAGGATTTGTTCTTTATGAAGACAGATTGGCTTTATGTATTCCAGATTTCTTCCTTTTACTTTCTGAATTGTGAGATAGGCTCAGCTTTTTCTACTATTTCTCCCTACACACCGAGGCATCAGGGGCCACAGTATCCAAGGGTATTCACTGGGAAAAAACACAGGCAATGTTTAGGAGTGGGAGGAAGGCCCAAACTAGAGCTTCTGGCTTTGCTACAGAAGATAATCTTAAGATATAGTCTCTGCAAACAAGGTTTCAACCAATATTTAAACGTATTTGAAGAAAAAAATGCATCTCTACTGAACACACACAGACTTTTGTTATTAATCTTTAGCAATGCAGTGCAACAACTATTTACACTGTATTATAAATAACCTGAGAATGATGCAATACAGGAGAGGGTGGGTGCAAGTTATGGGCAAATACTGTGTCCTACATGAAAACTTGCATACCCATGTGTTTTGATATCTGTGGGGTATTTCTTTCAAGAACAACTGTATAGACTGTAAAACATTGAGTGTAAAGAGGCTTCAGAGGCTGGTTGGCATCACAGTTCATTGTGCCCGCATCCTCTTCTCTCTCTTGTTCAAGGTCACCCAGTCAGTTAGGGCAGAGCTAATCAGCAAAAGCCAGAGCTCTTATTTCCAAGTCCAGGCCCCTTACTCCTTAATCTCTTGGATCTTATATTACTAAATTTAAAAGAGAGATAGAGAAAGAGAGATTGAGAGAGAGAGAGAGAGAGAGAGAGAGAGAGAGAGAGAGAGAGAGATTGAGAGAGAGAGAGAGAGAGAGAGAGAGAGAGAGAGAGAGAAATACGCGATCACCTATGCACTGACTTGGAAAGCACAACTGACTTTCTGTGCCAATTCTGTGCCAAATCTGGATTCTTCCTGATGGGGCAAAGAACAAAGATAACCACAGGTGGAACGGATCAAACCCACCCAGGCTTGTTCTTGGGGCTACTTTGTCATCTGTGCTGGAAAAGAGACCTTAAAGTTCTTGATTTTTCTCACCCTGCTTCTCTCTGTCCGTCTTTGACTCTGTCTCTCTGTCTGTACTCTTTCAGAGTGGGGGTGACTAAGAGTTCGACTCTGTTGTGGAAAACTAAAAAGGCTGACCGCACTGGCCTGGCCTGTTTGGAATTTGTTATGCATTACTTTTGAGGACATTTTGCCCAATTGTCCATTTATTTTCCCTATAAAAATACTATCTGATAGCTACGTCTATAAATCTGTATTTACCCTCCAAAATTAGAATGAATTATTTATGCCCTTCTCACCACTCTCCGCAGTTTAAAAGGGAATGTTTTGAATGGCCCAACACTCTCTTAGGCCTCTCCCTTCTTTTAAAAGAATGAGTGTTTTAGAGCAAATGAAGGAGTGGCCAGTTTCTCCATATCTGCTTCTCTACGACACTTATATTGTCTCTCTTTGTCTCTGATTCTGTCTCTGTCTCTGTCTCTGTCTCTCTCTCTCTCTCTCTCTCTCTCTCTCTCTCTCTCACACACACACACACACATGCACACACCATTATCCCAAGTTCTCTAAACAATGATACATGCAACAAAAGTTTCCATGGGCATCCTTAGTAATCAATCCCCATCTCCTCTGCAGTTGGTATGAGTTTATACCCTAAGGCTGGGTCTTCTCCCAAGGGTCTCAGCATGACCTTAATCCTGTCCTCAAAGTCACAATTGGGCAAAATGTCCTCAAAAGTAATGCATAACAAATTCCACATAAGCACTCAGAAACTGCCCAGAAGTCAGGGTGAGAGCCAGCCAGGGAAAGAAATGTTATTGCTCAGAACAGCATAATCCAAATACAGGAGAGAGCTCAAACCTAACTTAGCTTTGAAGGCACAAGGTATGGTGACAGCTCTCACAGTTTCATCATGCAGTTTATGAGTTGGAGGAAATGTGACCTCTTTATTGTCTCTTTGCCCTGAAAGCCTGACAAATTGTAGCTTTGAGGAGACCCTGGTCAGTGATGAGTCATTTGTGGTTTAAAAATAGAATCTCTTGCAGCAAGGACGCCCTTGAGACATCTTGATGCATGTGTCATTCTGCAAAAGATTTGGGAGGATGATGTGTGTATGCATGTATGAGTGGAGTGCAGGGACAATCATATAAATGGCATTGGGAAGCTGAGCTTAGGGGGACTGGCCACCAGCCTCCTCCTCATCGCAGCAGCAGACAGGCTGAAATTGGTGTCCTTACAGGTATCAGTCAAGTAGCAGATCTCTATAGAGTCCCGCCTGTGTGCAAGACATTTTGCTTGGTATCAAGGGATTCTGAATACTGTGTGTAAGACAAGGATCTTCTCCATGATATTTAAATTGTGCATTTTATAAGAGTTCAGCTCTTCATTCATAAACACGGGAAGAATGTAACAAAACAAGATAACAAATGAGGTATCAATTGACAATATATTCTCCATGACTAAGATGGGCATTGGTAACACCAAGCGCTACAGACCGAGGGACTGCAAAGATAGTTGGGTGCTACAGAGTGTGGAGGCTTTGTGGTAGATTTTGAGTTGAGGACACAGAAAACTCAGTTATTTTCTGAGTTCAGGAATCCACCAGAAGGGTTCCTCATGATGGCCTGCACTAACCTAAAGTGATCCTTGTTTTTAGGAAGTCAAGTGAAATCCTGCCTTGAAATCAAACAGGGACAGTAGGGATTGAGAAGGCTTTGTGGAGGCCGAGCAGAATGAGAAAAGCGAGCTGTCTGCCGTGACAGTCATGCTCGCTCTCCAGCTCTACATGCTGAGCACCTTTGGAAGTATCTAGAAGTGGAAATCAAGGGTCAGTGGTTTGCAGAAGCCTTAATTCTGGACTTACCCTGTGAAGTGCATCTCAAACATGAGATTGGGAGGGAAGTCGGTAACAAAAGACTGTGTTCATGACTCAAGCCACAAGCAGACTCAGGTGCTCATGCAGAGAGCAGCCCTCGAGCCCAGGGCCACATGATAAATTTCGTGGTCCCTGGGTATTTCTGCCTTCTCTTCCATTAAGAGTATTAAAAGTTATATTTTACAGCTGGGTTGGTATACAATATATAATTCAGGCGGGATTTATTATCTTAATATTTTAATTACTTCTTATTCATTGTTACTAATTTTCTCTTCTGCTTTTAAAAGTTAACATGAAGATCCTTGTGGGCTCAGGAGTGTGGTTGTCCCCAAGCTCTGTGCCTGCTGTGTGGTTGGAGAAGTTGGCTCTCTTTTCCTCTCCCTATTCACCGCCTCCTTCTGAAAGTTTTCACAGAGAAGATAACATGCGCAGAGACAGATGCCTTATACCACACCTTTCCCAGTGTCATATAATTGTTTCAGATGGCAAAGTAAAAATAAACATTCCATTTTAAGCCCCGTCTTATGACTTGACTTCGGGAAATAGTTGCTTCAACAACCTCAAGTTAAAACAAAGAATTTTAAAAGGCACCTGGAGTGGGTGGGGGAGTTTTTTAAATACCTAATAATCTTGTTTTTCTGCAGTGTTTTAGAAGAATGCATGCTGACTCTATCTGTGGCTCTGAAAAGGTGTCTTAATTGGTTTAAGAAGCTGGAGGAGCTGTAAAAAACAGAAACCTTTTCTTCATTAGAGGTTTGCAAGCTCGGGTAGATGGGGGAAAACAGGGTAGAACTGAGTGAGGCAGGTCTGGTGAAGACCAGGATGGGCTGAAAGCTTGGGCCTCCCTAACGTGGCTTCTCATCCCCTGCAGCTTGCCCTAACCAGGAATATAGATCCTCCAATATTCCAAAGAGAGAAAACTGGACTTATATATTGCACCTCCTGTTTAAAAATATTGGGCACTGATTCCAAACTTTTAAAGTACTCTACAGGCCAAGCAAAATACTTCAATAGGCTAGATTTGGTCTTCTGTTTTTAACTTCTACTCTACTCAGTCTCTCTCTCTCTCTCTCTCTCTCTCTCTCTCTCTCTCTCATTTCTTGAATTAGCTCTCCTCTCTGAGTGCCAGGAAATATTGTTACATCTTGCTGTGCCATCTCCCATAAAGGGCATCCCAGCCCCCATGAGATAGGGAATACTTGTCCTCTAGGTGTTTGAGGTTGTTTTCCATCTAACACATTTTCAAACACTCCTTCATTAAATTTCCACTTTTCTCTAGGCAAATACTGTATGTCACGGCAATAAATTAGCCACAGCTTACTGTAAAGCCCCACAGCTACATGTCACTAACTCTACATCATCTCTGAAAATAACATTGCTAGAACCTCATAAACATACACTCTGTTTGTTTAAGAACTCCCAGAGCTTTTTAAACATGGTTGCTAAGTCACCAGGGCGTATTTTCCAGGACATAAATGGAAGTGAACGTATCCCCCTTACATTGTCAGATTCTTTGTAAGAGAAGAGGCTTGAATTTGTCTGTTCTGCCAATGTAGTCACTTGACCAAAAGGAGTTGATTATACTACGTGTGTAATGCTTGATAATTGTTGGAGTAAGTCATCTGACTTAATTGTTAAATGGCCTCATTATATAAAACTTGATTTAATTTTTTTTAGCATGCATAGATGTAAAGCATGAGTTAACAGAAAAATCCTGTTGGTAGTTGTCATCACAATTTACTGGGCACTGACTTTAACATTTACTGATAAATTATTACATGGTGGTCTCTTCAGAAACAAAATTAGAAATTTATCTGTGCCTTTCTCCCCAGATATGGTCCCAGGTCTGGTTAAAACTCTATCAGTGACCTTTTTACTTTTTGCATGGAAACTTGGCAGGTCCTACCAGGGTAACGTTAAGCTTTTTGAACATGGAGCTCACAGCTCAGATATTTTCAGAACTGGGAAAATGATGGCCAAATTCTGTCAACCCCAATTCTAGTCCAGCTGCTTCATCAGTCTGGTTTGTGCATGGAAAATAGTCAGGTCAACTTTCTCCCCTCAGGATGCTCCCAGGAAGGAATTGTAGCTGCGGCAGCAGGACCTTCAGCGTTGGAACCAGCGTGCCCTTCCTAACAAGGATACACTCTGCCCGTGTTCCTGCTCGTGCTCCTGCAGAATAGGAAATGAGCTTTCAGAAGCTGGCATTTTCCTACACCTGCCGCTCTCTCCCCCTGTCAGAGAATGACCCATGGCCCAGTTTGAGATATACTTGATCTTGGTGTCCTGGAGGGGACTGCGGGGACAGGATGTAGAGAAAGGTGGAAAGAACATGAGTGCAATTAGATGACTCCACCTGGCACATGCTTTTCCTCTAGCAGCAGGAGGAAGTGAGCAAGGAGTGCATTAGGACCGTGCCCTCTTCGTAATAGCACGAACAGGAATAATAAGGCAAGGTCTGTAAAGAGCACCATTAATAATTGAGATGTGCTCCAGGCAGCTGTGATGCCTGTCAGTGCCTCGGAGCACAATCTGCTACCTGGCATGAGAGGAGGCTGGGGAGCCCCTGGGGAGGTTGCATCTGGTGGCTGTGTATCTGTGTGCATGTGTGTGCCTGTGCTTGGAGGAAGTGTCAGTGAGTAAGAGTTGGCAGCTACCACAAGTGAAATTATAGATGGCAGTGTGTGTGGATTACCATGTAAGTGGGAGTGGTTCTTTGGGGGATGCTGAGCATCCCCCTTTTGGAAAGTGGATGAGAGCTGCAGAAAGTTTGGCTTGCTAAGACCCCTCATGTTGGTCTGTGGAAACCATACTGTGGATTCCTGTCCTGGGGGGTTGGTTTTTCTGCTCATTAACCTGGTTTCTGCTGCCATGCAAATCCTGGGACCCACACAGGACCATACTGAGTCTTATACTCAAAGGCAGAGATGGATTGGGAGCCCTGTGCCTTCTGGCCTGCAGAACCTGTCTGCGTGCAAGTGTCCCTGCAGTGTCTCCTGTTAAGCAAGTGCTGTCTCATCCCCTTTTGAGGTCTTGAACATGAAGGAGCAGTGCTCAGGAGGCCCCGGGATGAGACTGGTGGCTGCCTAACTCTTTCTTCCATGGAGTAGATGAAGTGAAGGAGTTGTCCAGCTGGCCCCTCCAGCCAGGCCCAAGTGGCTGTGCCAAGTCCCCTAGCACCACTGTTTGCTGCCCAAACAGATAGGGATAGCTGCCCCTATACCTGTGGATCTTCTGCCCAGTGCCAGGTGAAGAGCAGTATGGGAGTCACTGGGGATCTCTCCTGTTCGTCTGATAGTCTTCAGACCACGCCACAGCAAACAGAAGAGCAGCTTGGGCGGTTATAGGCCCTGCTCCCCTGAATTCCCTGCTCCCTTCATATTCTTTCACCTGTCTCCAAGCCAGCCAACTGTGACAGTTTAATTGGTGCGGGAAGGGGAGGTGGTGAGAAAGTGGGCAGGGGTGACCAGTGTTCTGGAAGAAGGAGGGTCTCCTGAGAGGCATGAGGGGAACTGCAGCAGACAGGCCTGAGATGCTGTGCTAGGGCAGGAGGTCAGAGTGCCTTGCTTGAAAAGAGCGCTGAATGATGGAAGAAATATTCATTGTTCTCCTCTTCTTCCTCCTCCTCTTCCTTATGCTGCTGGGGCCTGCACTGCACATTTGAATTAATTGACAGCACCTTCTGCTCCAACGGGCAGCTGGGCGAGATCAGCTGGGAGGCTCTGCTGGGGAATGAAGCTCAGCGGGAAGGATGCCTAGTGGTTAGCAGCAGGGTTTGGAATCAGAGGTTCATGGCTTAATTCTGCCACCCTGCTTTATAGCTGTGGATCCTTCTACAAGCTAGTTCGCCTTTCCAAGCTGTAAGCTCTTCCCTTTGTAACACTGGTGAGAGGTGAGGAGAGACAGCAAAGATACCTGACTAACAGGGGGCCGTGTGCCATGCTTGTAGAGTGCCTGGCATGCACATGAACAAATATTATCAGTACTGCCCTTTCCAGGCTTGTTTTGAAGATTTTAATCAGGTCTTTAGAGAGGTAAGATGTGAAGATGTCATCAATTATTGGGGCAGTGGAAAAGACTGCACTTCTGAAAATGGCAGATTTCAACTCACAGAGCGTATGTGTTGTGCACAAGTATGTAAGTGTGGATTGATTTGAAATATGGTATATCCATATCTATGTCTGTATCTATATCTTTATCTGTATGGGTTTTTTTAAGACAGGGTCTTGCTTTGTAGTTCAGGCTTGTTTTAAACTCACCAGGTAGCCCAGGCTGGCCTTGAACTCATTGCAATCCTCTTGCTAAAGCCTCCTGAGTACTGAGATTATAGGTGTGCACCAACACACGTAGCTGAAATATATTTCTGGCTTTGAGGCTTGATAAACAGGAGTTTGAATCTAGTAGAGTGTGTGCTCTTCTGGGCTGCAGTGATTACGGGAGACTTTGGGGGATGGGGAGGATCAGGCCGGTCTTGGGTCCCAACGTGATGGGTAGAATTTGATAACAGAGGCAGGGGATAGTGTGAGTAGCCTCCAAGACTCCTCAATGCCACACTCCGATTTCAGAGAGGTGGCCCCAAAACTACTCTAGGCTTTGAAACTTCACCAGAAGGATGATAAAACCCACAGAAGCAGCTGTTCTCAGTTATGATTTACTGCAAGGAAAAGATCCAGATTAAAATTAGCCAAGGGATGAGGTGCCCAAGGCAGTGTCAAGGAAAGTTCCAAACATGGGTCTTCTACCATTACCTCCCTGTGGGTTTGGGGACAGTGCTTCTCTTCTAGTGTCCACATGTGACTTCCTGCAAGGAGACTGCCAATTAGGGAAGCTCCAGTTGAGCTTGGAAATTCAGAGTGTTCAGTGACTTCATCATGTGAAACGGGGGCTGCTCTCATGTCCATCTCTGTCCCTACTCCCTCTGGGGCATGACAGATACCATGCAACTCAAAACCACGTTGTTAAAACAATAAGCCCCATAGTCAGACTTTCTAGGGCAGTCATCTCCCTTTCTGAAATCCCACTGGGATCATCCCGCTAGCCTTCAGCCCCAAGCAAAGCTGCTTGCATCAGGGATGACATCCCATGACCTTAGAGATTGCCTGCTGGAAACTGAGGGCAAAGGTCAGAGCTTCTTTGGGCACAGTTAACATCTCTGCAAAAGTCAGGGATGGGACTGGGCCAGTTATAGGCAGGGCTTCTCCTGCAGAAGCCTGGGAGCAACTCCTTTGAGTGGACAGCAGAGTGGACTCCTTTGTGTGAACAGCAGAAGGGAGAAATGCTGCTTAGTGAACTTGGGTCCTGCAGTTATCATCATGTCAGGGAGTCACTGTAGAAAGTACTGATGTATCCAGTCCCTGGTCCCTGAGCACATCCCCAGGCTGAATGACCTGCCAGGTGAGCCTATAGCAGGAGACATAATGGGTCTTTGAGTCAACCTCAGGTGACCAGGGTTTTTCCTATTCCGTGTTCCTTTGCAGACATCAAGGATGCTCCTACACTCAGCACTCTAGTCAGGAGAGCATCTGTCTCCCTGCTCCAGTTTAACTTCCCTACTCCAAGACTAGGTGGTGTCACAGCCAGAAAATGGTAGGAGTTCCAGGTAGGGATAAAAAAAAACAGATGTGGCATGTGCTGGGGCCACAGTGCCCTCTTGCAACCTGACAAATGAGATAACCTCCAGCCGGGGACAATTATAATCATGTGATCAAATTAACTTGGATTTCTGCTTAATGAAGTGCTTAATGCCCTGAATGAGGCTGAGTCCTAATATTTAGAGAAGCAAGCTGGACCACAGGAAAGAAAAGAATAGGTCCCAGCCAATGCCTACGAGTACTGATCCTATTTGCAAAGTTCTAAAATTTGGCCTCATGTATGAGACACCCCATTAGCACCCAGTTCTGCTGAATTTTTGCTGAGGGATTTCCTGCTATATTCCATAAACGAGAGCAGAAATAACATTTTATTGGAATTGTCTGCTGAACTCTGTGTTCTGGGGCACATTTCCTAAGTTTACAGGTTCTTAATTTTCTTTGTTGAAGAATAGGGAAATTTTTCCTCTCTTTCTTTGAAAACCATCCCCTCCAAAGTATCTTACTGTAAGTATCTTACTGTATAAGTATCTTACTGTATAAAAAGTTAAAAACTGATACTCTGGAGGTAGGTAGTCTGGCTATAATTCCTGACTCGTGTCATCTACTAGCTGTGTGACCTTGGGTGAGAAATTAACTTTTCTATGGTTTCGTTTTCTCAACAGTAATTATGGATAATAAATTCAGCCCCTTAGGACTGAGAACTGTGAATGAAATATTGCATGGAAGGCACTGAGTCTGGGATGTAGGGCAGATTGCTGTCTGTTAATCCTGGTCATGATCATGTTTATGCTAATGACGCACACATGAAATTATTTTCAGTGTGGTTTACACGTCACTAGTTTGGTATCAGTAGTCTTTATTTTCTTTGTTGATGACTTACCTCTTTCTCAGAAAACTTCTGACGATTCAGTAATTAACTCAATATTATTGAATACTTGTTATGTGCCAGGCTCTATTTTAAACTTTCACAATCCAGAATCAGAGAGAGGCAATAAACAAGCTGACAAATAAATGAATAAGATTTTAGTTGCTGTTAAGTGCTGGGAAAAAACTTAATTTGGTAATGAGGAAAGAAATGGTCTTCACTTTTTTATGTTCAGTACTTTTGTGATGGTCTAATGAAGTTTATAAACCCTTTTCTCAAAATATTATTTAAAATGCAAAATAAAAATTGAATTATAAGAAAATCAATTATATTAAAATATAGCTATTAAAACTTAAGAAGTTAATTTGTGATTCAGTATGCTTGCTTCTTGATTAAAACATTTTTATGAAGATCTAGCAGTGGTACTACCCTAAATTTAAAATAGTTCGAATGTATTTTGAGATATCTGCACTAATTATAATCTTATATGTAAATATCTGGAATCTCTACTGCTAGCAAAGTTACAGATACCATTAGTAGTACTTTTTGGTCTGCATTTGTAATTAAAGAAAATGACACATTTAAATTGGGGATTAATGAAAATAGAGATGTGCCTTTTTGCATCTTGGTTGATGGACTCCTTGAATACCAACCAGGGACCTATTGAGAGGCTGTAGCTCCATCAAACAAATTCTTAGAATGGAGAGTAACTTGTGCTTGAGTTTGAGCCGTGACTTCAGAGAAATGAATGAAATAATTTTGGCTTTTAAAAAGTCATTCTGTACTTACAGAAGAATATAGTAGAATTGAGACTCCAGAAATAAACCCATGCATTTATAGTTGAGTAATTTTTGACAAGGGAATCAAGATCACTCAATGTCTTTAAAAAAACAGCATTCATACAACTGCATACATAACCAAATGTACAGAATGAATTCACATCATATACAAAATTATCTCAAAGTGGAGCAAAGCTCTATCACAAAATGTTTGTAGGAGCATCTTCCATAATATCCAAAAGGCTATAAAAATAAGGAAGCTTTGATACAGAGAACAACATAGATAAATCTTCAAGACAAGCAGAAAAAAGCAATTCATGAAAGATTATTTACAACTCCATTTATATAAAATGCCAAGAATGGGCAATATATAGAGACAGAGAGTATACTTGTGGTTTCTTAGGACTTTTAAGGGTAGCAAGATTGGGGATTGATAGCTAAAGGTTCCAGGATTTCTTTTCCAGGTGATGAAATTGCTCCAAAGTTGATTGAAGGGGTGGTTAAAGAACTCTGAGTATATACAAAAAAATTGAATCATATACTTTAAATAGATAAATTGCATCATATGTGAGTTACAATTCCATAAAGTTATAACAAAATAAAGTCATCCTGATTGGCATGTGAGAAACAATGCAAAGCAACATGAAAAAGAGTAAGAGGAATATTTGGCAGGCCATTTCATTAGTCTTAGTTGAGAGATTGATGACTTAGGCTAGGATCATTTCTGGGACATAATGGTTGTTTTGTTGAAAATAAGGAAGAATCATGAGTGAATCCTGGGATGTTCACTTGGTAATCAGTATTTTCTCCCTAAAAGATCTGAGTCATATTTATACCCTGTAGAACTACTGGGAGGTGCTGCAGTTGTATTCTGAATGTCTCCCCAAATGCCCTTGCGTTGAAGGTTAGCCTATGGCACTACTGGAAAGTATTGGAATATTTAGGAAGTGAGGTTAGAGGAAAACAGTTAGGTCATTGGGGTTCTGTGTTTGAAAGGGATATTGGAACTCTGGTGCTTTTCTTTGTTTGCTTTCTGGCTTCCATAAGATAAACAGATCTCCTTCTCCACCAGGCACTCCTTCCAGGATGTACTGTGCTGCCACAGCTCCAAAGTGGAGCCCAGAGATCATGGATTGAAACCTCTGAAACCATGATCCCAAATAAACTTTTCTTTCTTTTCAGTTTTTTATCTCAGGTATTTCACCAGAGCAATGGAAATCTGACTAAGACAAGAAGATTAGAGGCAGAATTTTAAGTACTGCAACCCTTGGGGGAGCAGATGATATACCCACTGATGTCAGTGTACATTTAAGAAGGAAAATGTATTCATTACACACCTAAAAATACATATTCATACAATGCATGCTCAGGCATAGCAAGTAACAATATAAAGACTACCTGGTCCTCACAGCTGTGGAAGGGGAGATAAAATGAACCCCCAGCCTTGTGATTTTCTACAGTGATGCTTAGGTTGTTCAGTCAAAGCAATTCATTGGCTATATCAGGTAGAAAAGAATACTTCAAGAGCTTCTGTTTCTTAAACCTGTCCACCAAGCACAATTTTCACCCAGTCACATATATAAATGGTAAAGGAGAGCATCATGTTGTTTCAGGGCTGTGGGTTTACAGAATTTTGAGAATTAGCAAAATAGTGATTAAAATAGTCATGGCTTCTCCATCTTCCTAGTCCCCAGGAAACCCTGGGCTCAGTAACTTGTCAGCCCAGGGATGCTGAACCCTGAGCAACTCAGGATCTTTCTCTAGAGATAGCCTGGCTTCAGTAATGAGCAAGATCTGTAAATTTAAAAAGTAATCAGATTGTTAATTAAGGTTATCTTATTCACCTCAAGTAAAAGCAAATCAAGTGCATTCTCCCTGAAGGCAGAAAGTGCTTTGCTGAGTGAAGTCAAGGTGTCCCAGGATGCTGAATCCTATTTACATAATGAAAGTGGCCTCTTCCCAGAACTGGCAGGGAGACAGCTTTCCCAGGAACTCAAGCCTGCAGCCAACAGGGTGGGAGTTGGGCACGTTTCTCATACGCTTTGGAGATTTATTTCCCAGATACTGTGGTGCTGTTCTCCTTTCTGCCCCATTGGGAACATGAACATTGACTCTGTTAAGCTGACAGTGGGCTGATTTCTGACTCTACCTGTGCCAGCCAAACTTGCTGGAAGTACCAGGGCAGCCAGACTGATAGACTCATTTTCCTCACTTGTAAAGGATACAGTGTGATAAGAAATGGAAATGGATCTGAATGACAAATCAAGAAAAACCATGCTAGCCATTGGTTTTACCATTCCTAATTGGATGAATAACCTTTGATTATATGTTTGTCAGCTCCCCATCAATATAACAAAATGCCTGAGAAGAGCAACTTAAAGGAGCAAAGGTTTATTTTGGCTGACGGTTTCTGAGATTTCAGTCGATGGTTAGGTGGCTCCACTGCCTTTAGGTCTGTGGTGAAGTAGAAACATCACAGGGGCAGAAGAAAGCTATTCACTTCATGGTGGGTAAGAGGCAGAGAGAGAGAGAAAATAAAACAGAAGCAGGGGCTGAGGATAAAATATACTCTTCAAAAATATACCCCATTGACCTGTCTCATCCAGTTAGACCCCGTCTCCTAATGAGCCCATTTAGCTAATGAGCTTATCAATGAATTAGTCCCCTTGGGAAGTTAGAGCCCTTATAGTCCAATCATGTCACCAAATCCCATCAGCTGGCAACCTGAGCCTTTTGGATCCTAAACATAACACTTTACTTTCCACAATGCCCGTAGTTCATGATGGAGTGGAAGCAGCTGTCCTCCAGTTCATTCAAGAGCATGGTCTTCCTATTCATCTTAAAGGACAAATAGTTCTTGGCCAGAAACTATTTTAACTTAGGAGGAGTTACCAGTATTTATATTACTTGTGGTGTACACAAAAAGTAATATAAATAAAATTTATATTACTACATAAAATTTTAAGCTGTGTCTCCCAAATAACACTCACTAACAAGGTTCAGTGCTTTTGTTTCCTTGATGGATTATTCTCTCCTAGGTTTCAGGATCTGTGTGTCCTCACACAGTGGTGCTGAGAGCCTGGGAAGAACTATTACCGTGTGTGTGTGTGTGTGTGTGTGTGTGTGTGTGTGTGTGTGTGGTGGGGGTGCACAGGGCTATAGGTAGCCCAAGGTGGAATTTCTGATGCCCAGAAATGGCAGAACAATGGGAGAGAATGAGAAATACAGTGAATATTTACAACTAATGCCCAGTTAGCTCAGGGTATGACAGAGCAAGAAGATACCTGGGCAGGCCAATGACTTTGCTTGCCTGTAAATTGAGATTCTTTTCATACTTATTAAATATTTATTTAGCATAATTGTGTGGGTGGAAGGAGATTAGGAGCAGAAAGGAAACTATTATAGAGGTGTGCTGGAGACTCTGGTCACTCTCCTGAGCAGTTCAGAGACTCTGATGGTCTTTCCATTTGTTCTGGAGATTTTGCCTTTTTGATCCTTCTTGATCACATGTAGGAAAAACTCTGCTTGCAAATCCCTTTCTTTCAAAATGCTTTCCATATAGATTGACTGCTAGAAATCCTAACAAGCTGACAAAAATAACATGCCCATAATTTATCTCTGACAGAGTTTTCCATATAATTTTAATTAAATGCTTCCTTTATGGCTGGTACTTGCTATGGTCCCTTTGCAAACATTACCGCATTTAATCTTTACAACACTCTAGGAAGCAAGTACTAGTGTCACTACTATTTTACCAATGGGAAATCAAGGCAACAGAAGGCTGAATATGGCTCACTTACAGGTAGATAGTGATGGACATATGGCTTGAACCCAAGCTCTCAACATTAATCTTTGCATTTGGCTTGGGAAACATCAGCTAACATTTGTTTGCAAATCAGAATTTCAGACCCCTAATAATGAAAATAGTTTGAGGTTAGAGTCACCCTAAAACATCACATGGATCAAATCTGATGGTTTATTTAAGAATCCAGACTGATCCAATAATGAAATACAAACACACATAATATAAGTCATCCTGAGGATGAGAGGGAGCCATAGTGGGTAAAGGTAACTACATTTTAATTGGGTTCCCAGGATAAATAGCATTTATGGCATAGTTTGCATCTAGCAGCACCTTCCAAGTCTCTGGCTGAACCTGAAACTTTAAATTGATAGAACCCTGAAATCTATAAACATCTTCTGGGGCCTACTCAATCTCCTGTTCAGACCCTCATTGAATCAGATTTTCAGGGATCAATCACTTTTCCTATTTGTAACTAATGATTTTGTTTGAAAAGTTGAAAACTTAAATGGAGAAAATTTTCTCTCTTCTGCTTTTCTCCATGGATCTTAAATTACTTGATATGCTCACTGTGCTTACATTAGTGTAAGCAGCATGCATAGAATAATTATCTACTACACCATGAACTCTATGCTATGGGCTGGCAAAGGCAATAATGCCCTAGGCAAAGGAGAAGTTGAATTAGGGAAAAAAGCAATGAACATCTCCTTAATTACTCCCCAAGAAAGAAATGTCTGGCTTTTTAAACGAATTCAGCATACAGAAAAAGTGCACTTTGTAATAAAGGAGAGACTCTGGCTATTAGTAAATGAAGACTACAAACATTCTCCATTCTGTAGCCAGGAGTGCTTGGTGGTTGCTGGCGTCTCTTCCTTTGGCCAGAAGCCCCTCCAAATAGTTATGAGTTATTCCTCCTCTTTGATAAATGCGTCCACACCTGGGCTGAGCAAGGGGAAGATAAATGGCTCCCAGTGGCCACGCTGTAGATTACTTAGTGCCAGTTGTCAGTCCTTCTCTTCCCCGGAAGGGTTTGAAATGAGATTGCTTTCGACAGACTGTCCATGATAAATGATTTTCCCAGTAAGAAATTGCTATCAATGGTGAACCTCACCAAATCACTCTGACAAATGTTTGTGGCTGCGGGGAGTTTTGCACTGCTGTCTCGTGTGTGAGGGAGTGGGAGGCTTGGGATCTCAAGCTGGGATGGATCAGATAGGATGTCCCTTGGGTGAACA
Organism: Cavia porcellus; assembly: GCF_034190915.1. NCBI lineage: Eukaryota > Metazoa > Chordata > Mammalia > Rodentia > Caviidae > Cavia > Cavia porcellus. The sequence goes on along the minus strand of NW_026947511.1, from coordinate 34,468,354 downwards.
CAAAAAGAGATGAGGATTTTATTTCTAGAATGTGTGCTTGGTCAGCTCCCTATCATCTCTTGCTAAAAAGTAAGCAGCAAAGCTCAGAATGTTTGAGGTTTGGGAGAAGTAGGGAGGCAGAAGAGATGTTTGCACCTCATCATTCTGGATTATGATGTTTTCTTGGGTAACTGTTAGGAGAAGGCAGTCTCTAATGTCATTTATAAATAGACCAGGGATATGTACGCACAACAAGGGCCAGAGTCTCCAGGCAATGTTCTCAACCTGGTATTAGTCTGTGACCCTGCCTGAAAAATCATAAAAATAGCATGTCCTCCGTTAATATTATTCAGCATTCAAAAAAAGATTAAATACTATTTCTAAAATCACAAAGGACTATTAGAATTCACCTTCCTGAGCCATGCAGTTTGCACCCTTTCCCCTTAGATCTGAGAGATGACGGACCCTTTGCAGTGACAGTTGTTTATTGCTTGGCAACAGAGAACTCAGGGCACTGACAGGAAGATAAGCTCTAGACCTAGAATCAGGGAGTTTTTGCTGGTGACATCATGAGCGGTACTGTCAGGGCCCAGGGGAGCCAGCTACCCAGTCAGAGGAGCCCTGCAGAAACTAAAGTTGGGGGTGGGGCTCAGCACTTCTGGTTTTAGAGAGTTGTTTACCTCTTCCAGGTGGGCATGCGGCCTCCATGGCTCCCATGCTCCTGTTGCCTGCCAGTCCCAGCCCTTGCCTCCTTATGAGGCTACACAGGAAAGAGGCCACGTTCCCTTCCCAGTATCAGTCACACCGTGACCACCAGTCTGGCCAATGGCAGCTGCTGCAGTGTCACCTGCTGCATGGGTTCTGAGAGAGGCAAGGTGGTGGCTCTGCTGCCCTCTGCAGGACTGTGCTAGGAGGCAGAAGCTCCCAGGTGAAGAAAAGGATCAGTCAGTAGAGAGTTATTAGGGCATGGCAGAATTTTGGTGTGCAATTAGAAGCAGGACTTGTCAAGAACACACTAGGTTTTCTCAGCCATGGGAAACTTTCTGGGATACATGGGTCAGATTCTGCCTCCTGATCTTGCTCTTCCTGCATGGTACTCCATCTTTCTCATGGTATTGGTGTGTAGTTAGATGCATGGATGGACAGGCTGGAGTCTGAGAGGATGAATATGTGCCAGTACCACGTCTTGCTCAGTTTCAAGGCTAGTCTCCTACTGTGAGGTCTGTTCTTTCTTGTCCATCCTGAGATGACTCAGTTCTTCTCTGCTTGGGTACCTGCCTAGTGACATTATTCCTCTTCTCAGGACACTACAGGTGAAGACTTTGTAAGGCAGCCATTGCCTAGCCAAGCTGAGTGCTAATATCCCAGCACTGCTGTGTGGACTTACCTTGCTCCTTCATCCATCACTCATTCACTGAATCTTCCTTTGCTTTATGGTCTGTGCTGGGTGCTAGGGCTACAGAAAGGAATACAGAATTTCCTGCTATGTAGGAGCTCATGATCTTGCAGGGAGCCTGACAGGTCACAGTAGTGATAGCAACAAGGGCAATGGAAGCATACTGAATGTTCACTATATTCTAGAATATTCTAGTCCACATCCTGTTTTCTTATTAAACTTGTCTGAGCTTCATCACAAGCCTGTAAGAGGAGTGCTATTGCCATCAGCACTTTATAGGTGAGGAAATGGATTTAAGAAAGTAAATAGCTCCCCTAGAGTCATGAGGGAATGGGTGATGCTCTGATTTCCAGGAACTACTGCTGCAGGGATAGATGCTCTAAATGGGAACTGCTGACAATGAGCTGGAGAAGGATGGTTAACACCTGGGAAGGTGACAAGGAACAGCTCCTGGAGGCAGCTGGCACATGAGCCTTTCTGAGTCTTCCCAAGATGATCAGCATGGTGGGGAAGCAGCTGGGCTTTCTTCATCCTCTGGGTACTGGTCTCTGGGGGTGGGACTGCCTTGCAGCCTTTCTTGTCTTGAAAAAGGCCTCACAAAGAGGTGAGCTCATCTGTCTTCTCTGCGCAGATCCAGGGACTTGGAAGCTGCTCTGCAAAGTGGAGAAGACGCTTAAATCCATGTGCTTAGTTCCGAACACCAGTTTGAAAGTCAGTTGCGTGCAATTGAAAGGCTTTCAGGAACTATTCAGAATGAAAGTAACTCCCCTCCTAATCTGGGGCTAAGAGCCATGCCTTGCTGATCAGAGCAGAAATTGGAAAAATTGACTACTTGAAAGCAGAGACATCTAACACTAATTAAATCAGCTGAATTCCAGGTGTGTCTGAGTCCATAGAACTGTAACATTCCAGAAAAACAACAAATGTGACAAAATGAGAGAAAGACCAAACAAGACAGGTTAAGGCTGAATAACTCATAGTTGAATAACCACTTCCTTTTCTGGGCCCCAGTGTCAGCAGAGGCAGATGGCAGAGACATGGCAGGGCAAACAATCCAAAGCCTTCTCTGGCCACCAGGCTCATGTTGGAAGAGGCATGGCAGACACCTCTCTTCTGGAACTTCTGATGGAAGATGGATATTCAAGGTCATGAAGACTCCTACACAGCTACTTAACTTATGGGAATGTTTGTTTCAGCAAATTAATAAAGACCACCAAGAATTTCCACCCCGCTCTTCATTTTGTTCACAATCTAGACTGTGCTGCCTAGAAAAGATACTCTTGCTTAGGAGGTGATTTCCTAAACTAAGGAAGGAATGAAGTCAGGAGAACCATTCAGAGAGAAGAGAAAATAAAGACTGTTACATCTGAGAAAATGAACTGGTAGCCTCAAGAGCTTCATTCACCTTGCAGTCCCTTCTTGAACCCTCACCCCAGTCCTCCTGGCTGCTGGGGTTCCAGGCCCCATGTCTACATGTCCGATCATGAAGGCAGCCTAAGTAACAAGCACTGCTCTGAGATTCTCACTTGTGATTGGTTCTATGTGCATTCCCATTCTTCTGCCCTTTCTCTTCATCTCGCTTTTTGGAACAGACAGCTTCTTAAGCAGGGCAGCAAGGTGGAGAATGAACAGTTTAAAGATGTAAATACAGATGGGCCGGGATCATGGGGCAGTACCAGGACAAGCAAGCGGCCGGGTCAATATGATCTGAAAAGCTAACCCATTCTGTATCATAACATGGTCTAATGAGAAAAAGTGCAACTGCTGCTATAAGTGGCTTATAATTATAATTTCTTATAGACACAGAGAAATGTTGTAATTATTTCACTGCAGTTAAGCCCTGCAGCAGCACACTTCACAATTCATTCATAATGTAAAATCAAATACGTTGCAAGCAACTTCAGTCCTCTCTTAGTCTCAGCAAATAGAGCCAAAGGTGCTCCTCCAGGGAGACAGGGGGCAACTTTCCCTTGAGAAATGGAAATGCAAAAGCTGAGGTTTCTTGTCCCTTTTGTTCTGGTTCAGTCTCTGTGGAATCAGGCCCATTAAATAGGAGCCTTCTAATCTGGATTTTCCTGGAATCTTTGCAACTGTTCTAGAAGTTCCAGCCACCAAAGGTACTGAAATCATTCCACTGATGTTAATCCAGGGTGGCCACCTGGCCCAGGCAGAACCAGTCTGCTGCTGGGGTGGGAGGATTTGGATGGTATAGCTGGGCCACTGGCGCCTGGCTGCACAGGTTCGTTCAGGACATTTCAGTGTTACAGTGATATAACAGAGCTTACAGGATTGCTATATTTAGATACTTATATTGTGTTGGAAGTAGGAGGTGGGAAAGGTAAAGGAGGCTTATTTTAATTCAGGCTGGGCATTTCACTGTAAAATCTATAAAAAGGATTATAATCAAAGATGGTGCTAGAGAAAGTGTTCTCCCTGATTCCCATGGATTCCCCAGTGGTTTCCCAATCTGATTGTCTTTGTAGCACAGTGACCTTTATCTGTAGCAGAGACTGAGATGAATGTACCTAAGACAGAAGAGTAGCTTTTCTGCACCTGGGCCTAAATGTGTCTTTTTCTCTTTCCTGTAAAGAGGATTTTTATTTTGCCCTTTTGGTATATTCTCCTGTTAGTTTCTATAATTGCCCAATAAACCTATGATGAAATAGTTATTATGCTCATCACAGGTGTGACAAAATTGTGGCCCCCAGAAGCTACTTGTCTAAAGGTACTTGCTAAATTCACAGAGTTTGTAAGTGGCAGAGCTGGAATTTGACCCTGGGTCTCTCCAGCTCTAGAGCCCAAGCTCTTCCACTCCAAATTACAGATATTCCTTTGGTGTGCACTGGAGCAGGCCTGGATTCATCTTTTAATGCTTATTGCTCTTTTTTTCTTTTTTTGGTGGAAGAGGGACACAGTCTGACAATCTGATGAGAACTGTGTGCCTCTGGAAGAGCAGGGAGGTGGGATTCACCATCATCTCACAATTCTGCATATAATTTCAGGTCACCTATGGATTCGTTAGGCTCAGGATCATGCCTGAACTACAGGTTAAGCTAATTATAGCCTTGGGAAAATTCATTAAAATTTTAAAGAAAAGGAATAGATGAGTGGAAGGCCATTGTCATGACTTTTTGTTTGGTTCCATGTGGGGATGGGAGAAGAGGATGGTAAAGCAAGAGGAAATGAGATGGGAAGGAATTATCTCTCAAGCAGGGAGAGCTGTTTGCATTATAAATAGCGAAGGTGGTGCAGACCCTACAGATGTGGCTGAAGCACCCTTCATGAGCACTTTATTTTCAGCTTAAAATTAACTGGAGTGTTAGCGTTTTTGTTGTTCCTCTTGGTGAACCCAGTGGCTCATCCTGATTTATAACCCTTCCACCTGTTCACTGTCCATGAAGATCAGTGAGGGGGAGTGGCAGATGGTTTTACTGAGTTCCATGGGGCCATTGTTGGTAGGATGCACTTGTGCTGACGTGTCAGTGACCATAAGAGGCTTCTCAGAGCCCCCACGAAAACAGGTGACCTGGTGAGTTTTGTTTTAAGCCCTTTTTATCGGGAATGGGAATGTTTGGCTAATACAAAGGAACAGATTTTAGAGCTTAGGAATGTTTATATTTCAATGCTCTCCAACCCACCAGGAAGGAAGGAGATGGTTTAATGACACAACCTCTTACTTTGTGTCTAGAAAAGTCTCAAGACCACTATTATAATATCTTGTCTGCTAGAACATTTGTGTTTAACCTCTGGACATTTCAGGAAAAACAAAAAGAAAATCAACCAACCAACCAACCAACCAACCAACCAAAGAAACAAACAAACAAATAAACTAAAAAACCTAAAGAAATATTTTTGCTTGCCTCACTCTGAGAAAGACAATTTTTTCTGCCCCTGACTCTGCTGGCCAGTCTTCAGAGACACTGCAAAGGTAGCCAGGCACCATAGATACCCAGGGAGAATGCAGAGCACGTGGCCTTCCCTGAGTCTCTAGTTTCTGACTGCCTGGGATACTCTCAGCTCTAGCCTTGATAGCTGGTATGACTTTAAGCACTTCAGCCTAGAGTCAAAAGCACAACCTTTGTGTCAAACTGCAGAGCACAAATTCTGCCTAATCACTCGCCTGCTAAGTGAGCTTGGGCTTGTCATTTAAGATCTGTATTCTTGTTCATCATATGAAGGTGACTACAAATCTCACAACAATTAAGGTTGTTTTGAGGATTCATCAAGCCAGTATAAAAAAGCACTTAGGGTTAGAAGATTAGAACAATACTCTTCTTAAATTTTCATTATTATTTTTTCCACTCTCTAAGTCTCAAATCTTCTTGTAGAATAAAGTTGATGATCATGCATTTATGGTGAGAATACTGAGAGAGGGCACCTAGAGAGTGCAGTGCCCAGGTAGGGGTTGGCAGCAGTGGGCTATAATTCCACCTACAAGAAACAAACCAGGAGGGTCTTGACTGTTCCCACATGGATGAAGAATTCAAGGTGCCGAGGAATCTTACAGTGAGTAAGAGCTGATCTTTCTTGATCTCCTGTGACCTCCTATACCCTGGCACTTATGGAAGCTGCAGGATGGGCCTCAGATCCCAGACAGCACAGCTCTGAGAACCCAAGAGACACACTTAGGTATGGACTTCCACTACCATGGACTGCCCTTCATTGAGATACAGTGGCCCAAGCACCTCTTCCCATTGCCTTTAGGTTTCTGTTGTCACCTTACTCATGAGGGTACTCAGAAGAAATTAATGTGGTAACTGTCTTAGAGGCATGGCTAGAAAATTGCATTATGCTGATTGAAAACAGAAAACAAATTAATGCTTCTTATTAGAGCCTGTGGTCTAGAAGGGAGAAATGAGTGTGTTAAGCGTGTCTGTGAAGGGAAGTTCTAGGGTAGGGCTATAAGTGGGTGTTCAGAGAAAGTGTGATTCTGCATAGTAATTGGATGGAGAGAACCAGGAGGGCACTGCAAGAGCAGGTGGTCTGCCAGGATTTGGGGTGAGTCTAAAAAAAACAAGGTTTTATGAAAAAGAGTGGAAATATCTCATATGCATTTGAGAGAGGACCTTCTGGAGATAGGGAATTTGGAAGGAATTCTTGGTACAGCTGACTGAAGTGGTTGAACTCTTGGTAGTGGGTTTTTAGCTCTGAAAGTCCATTTTCTGTGGTCAAACTGTCAGGCTGGATATAATGCACTAAGGAGTGGAGAATGGTCTCCAGATGGCGCATGCTCATCTCTACCAGGGAGAACATGGAGCCAGATTTTCGAATCTTCTAGTTACTGAAGTAGTTCACAGTGTCAGGGTCTTTTGCCTCTTTTTAATCAGGAATGATTTTTAAAAGCTGCGTGGATATCCAGTTTGGACCCTTTGACTTTAGAAGATGACCAAGGAGCTCGAGACTTCATACTCAAATGAAGGTCATAGGGGTCATTTGGGAATGGGATGTTGGGTCACCCCTCCCACCCACCTGAGAAGAAGAAGAAGAAAAAAAAGCTGAATTCAAAATTTTGATGGGGAGTTGAGTGTTCTCAGCATAAATGAATCTTCCTTATCACAAGGTTCTGCGACAATACTCTTACTGGATTTATGGTAGGAGCAGTTTGTAAACCAATTCGATTTGTACAGAATTTCCAGGGAAACACCTGCATCGAGGTCACCTGCACAGCAGACTTTTTTTTTTCTCATTTTTGTTTTCATTTTCCATTTTGTTTATTTTTGCCATTGTTTAGTAGTTTTGTGGTTTCATTCTTATAGCTCTTGGAGAGCAAAACTTTTAGGTGAAAGGTGGGAAATTCAAAGGTGGTCAAGAGTATTCTTAATAAAATACAAATATATTTTAAAACTAGGCATGGTAGCACACATCTGTACTCCTGGCTCTGCAGTAGCCTGAAACAGGAGTCTGATGCCAGACTGGATGGCATGATGAAACCTTGTCTTAGATAGATAGATAGATAGATAGATAGATAGATAGATAGAACTTTTACCATTGATTGCTTCTTAAAGCCATACTTGCAATTTTTTTCTTTCTCAGTGATCATAATGCAGTTGTCATGTTTGATTGATGGTAACTTAGATTAGTGAAGGTGAGCTCTGATATTTTTAGAGGAGAGCCTATGGTTGTATATCATGTGTATGATTCTCTATGCAGCCCAGAACACCTGGACTGAAGCTCCCTCATGGAATATGGATGACAAAAGGATAGGTATTGTTTTTTACTAACTGTGTGACATTATCCTTGAACTTCCCAGCAGGAAACTGCCCCATTTTCACAGCTGTAAAATTCAGTAATAGAAGCTTTCTTAGAGGATTATAAAGGGTTTTTGAGGATGATCTGAATGCACATTTGATTCTGCACTCTAATGTACATCTCCTTCTTACCCAGTTACCTTTGTTTTCTCTGTCTGCCTAGGCAGGCTGCTCTGCATTCTGGTTGTAAGTTTGACTTTTGAAAGCTGGCAAGTGGCTCTTGAATCTAATGCAATAGGTAGGACTTCAGCTGCTGCTGCTGTCATCCTCTTCTCCTCATTCCCCCTTCTCTCTTTTCCTCTCCCTCCTTCTCCTTGTCCTCCCTTCCCTCTCTGTCTCCCCATCCTACTGTCATTTCTCTCTTTTTAAATTTTTTTGGAGACAAGGTTTCATGATGCAGTTCAGGCTGGCCTTGAACTCGTGGTGATCCTCCTGCCTCAGCCTCCCAAGTACTGGGATTAAAGGCATGTGCCACCACTCCTGGTCCCATAGTACCCTCCTTAATTCCTCCCCTTTCTCTTTCCCCCCTTTTCTTATCCTCTTCCCCTGCCCCCTTTCTTCTCCTCCTACTTCATAGTTTGTTGTGATATATTTTACATACCATGCATTTCACCAATCGAAACTGGTTTGGTGCTTTTTAAATACAGAGTTGGAAAACCATCACCACAATCTAATTCCACAACATCTTCAACATCTCCAGAATAAAAAGTGTATCCACTGGCTGCCACACTATACTCACCAACATCCCCAACCCCAGGCAACACTAATTTACTTCCTGTCTTTGTTGATTTGTTTAGTCTGCACATTTCTCATGAATGGAATCTTATAATATGTGGCCTTCTGTGATTTCCCTTCTTTCCCTCAGTGTCATGATTTTAAGGTTCATTCATGTTGTAACATGTGTTAGTGCTTTCTTCTTTCTATAGCCAACTAATATCCCATTCTATTACCACATGTTATTCATCCATTCATCGGTTAGCAGACATTTAGTTTGATTCTACTCTGTGTATTATGAATAATGCTTCTAAAAACATTTGTGCACAGGTTTCTGCATGGATATTTTTGTAGTTATTTCTCTTAAATGTTTGTATGTAGGAATAGAATTGCTGAGTTTTATGATATGCTAGTCTGTGCAGGTTGCTTTAACAAAATACCATAGATTGAATGATTTTGCACAGTTCCAAGATCAAGGTGGCATCATGGTATGGCCTCTCTTCTAGGCTTATGGATGGTTATCTTCTTGTGGTGTCCTCATGTAGATGAACAAGAACTCTCTTATACTTCTTACAAGAAAGTCAGTCCCTTTTTGTTGGATCATTGAACAGAACTGTTTGCAATCTCACTGTTTGAATGTGCACTTTGTATGCTTTAATTTTGTAATGTGAACAACTATTTCTAAGATGACAATATGTAATCTATTAACTAGTGATTTCTTACTGTATATTTTTTTTCTTGAAACTCTGTGTTACTTGTACCCTTTCACTGTTTTGTTTTGTTTTCTCTTTAAATAAAAAAAGACAGTAAAAAAAAAGGAAGTCAGTCCCATGATGAGTACATCATGCCCACATCTAAACCTAATTACCTTTCAAAGTCTGTATCTCTAATGTCATCACACTGAGGGTTTCAAGAATGCATTTTAGGAGGACACAATTCATTTCTAGCACATTGGCTTTTTTGAGTGACTTTTATCCTCTTTTACTATTATCTCTGTCCTGGCTCCAATGTCTGTGATGACCCTTTTAAATGTCAATATCGTGGTCATTCTTTTATTCCTTCACAAAAAGTTAGTACCTTGATCTGTGCTTGAGTGCTCTAAACAGATAAACTCAGAAGTATAATTAGGAAATAATTGTATTTCAATGGAGGACATAGGTCAAACAAACAAACAAACACAAAAAGAAAAGACAAAAATTAAAATAATTCCACTTTGTAATCGTGCTTTGAAGATATTAGAGGAGACTATTCAAATAGAAATGGCCCCCTTGACGCCATGGGGAATGAAAGAGGAGAAAGACAATTAAGACAGGATGTACCAGTGGATGGCGCGCACCAGGCTTCTTCTGTATTTGCCTTAGGTGATGGGGTTGATGGTGGTGCCGTTTACCAAGAAAGGAAGGGCTGCATAGGAGGTAAGTTGTTTAGGAGAAAAATCAGGATTTCTGTCTTTGAGATTTCGAGTTTGAGAAATACATGAGACTGGAAAGAAGACATAGCAATTTAAAATGTAGATACACAAGTATAGATTCAGAGGATTAAATTACATTTGTAAATTATAAAGATGCTTTTCATCCCCTGTGAGAGGTGAGATCATTTGGAAAAAGTGTGGGGAAGGAGGAGAGATAGTTACCAAGCACGAAATCCATAGGATCTGCTACATTTGGAGACTGAATAAAGCAGGAGAAACTTGGGTGGGGAACAGAAGAATGTAATGGGGAACAGTGAGATGGAGGAGCCTGGGGAAGAGAGAGCTTCAGGCAAAAAGAAGGGACCAACTCCAAACTCTGTGGGAAGACAGGCTCTCAGAATCACTGGCAGAATCTGCCACATGAGTGTGATTGTGTCCTTGACAAGGGCAGACACAGTGGGCAGTAGGGAGGGGGACCAGAGTGAGGCAGGCTGAGGCATGAAACCTGTGACAGGTTTTGGAAGTGTGGCTGGCTATGAAGAATTAAACCAGTTTATATGCTGACAGCAGAGCTCTAGTAGCAAGGGAGAGATTGTTAGAGCAATGTTGACAGCCAGGGCTGAAAAAGGATCTGGGAAACTCCCCACTGAATGAGGAGGAGAAAAGCAGGTGTAGGTGCCTGAGAGTGCAGACCGGGAGGGTTGCTCTCAGCAAATATGAAACTTGGTCTGAATTTTTTGGTATTACTGTTTTGACATTATGAGCTGAGGCCGTTGTCCGAGTATGATGTTGTAGAAAAGGATGAGGAGATGTCTATTGGGTATGGCTCAGATTCCATTTGTTGCTCCCAGTCCTCAGTGTTGGTGATATTGAGAGATGGTGGATCTGTAAGGTATGAGGCATAGTAGATGATCATGGTGGCACACATTTGTAATCTCAGCATTTGGGAAGCTGGAGGAGGAAGACTGTAGCAAGCTTGAGACCAGCCTGGACTATATAGGGAGTTCAAAGCCAACCTGAACTACATAGCAAGACCTTGTCTCCAAAACAGAACAAAACAAAACGAACAAACTCCAAACTTTTGACACTGGAAAATTGGACAACTGGAAAATGTCTTAGATACTTTTTCATTGCTAGGACAAAACACCCAACACCTGCAAGTTAAAGGAAAAAAGGTTTATTGAGCACTTAGTTTGTAAAAGTTTCAATTCATAATTGGCTGGTTCCTAGGCAGGATGGCATGACAGAGGGACATCCCAGAAAAGAAACAATTCGTGGAAAGCAGGAGACAGGAAAACAAGCAAATCCAAGTGACCTTAGCAACTTCTTTCTGCTTCTTCTTTCCTTCTATGCTACGGGGCTCAGGGTAGATGTCAAACCAATCGGTGGGCTGATTTGCTAATCATGTACCCTTAATCCCAACATCACACACTCATGATCCAGCCATCTCTGAAAAAGCTCCCACCTATGACCTCATGAGGCTTTGAGGGGACATCTAGACACAACCATAACAGAAAGAAAATCAATTTGAGAAAAATAGCAGCTTTCCTGTTAGTATTGAGTGTCTATTTGCAGTTTGAGATCATGAACTGAAAAAACCAGTTGTTTTGGCTGTGTGGTTTTATCCAGGAAATTTTTGCTTCCCAGAACTGGAGTAGAGCAGAACATAGGGCCTCTGTTAAAAATCAGAGTCCAGTAGTGACTGTGGGCTATGGGGTTAGACTGGATAAGAGGATTTTGAGGTGGACCTGGAGCAGATACTAGGGCTATGGGATCTGGGACTGTGGGGTGTGTTGCTCAGGCTCGGTGGGGAACACTCGGGTGGATGAGTGGCAGGGTCAGAGTGAGTTATGGACAATGGTTGTTTGCGCTGAGCTGACAGGAATGCTGCAGCAGCTGCTGCTGCCCTGGTCCAGAGGGAGCCATGGGAGTGGGAGGAGGACACGGAGTAAAGAGAAAAAGCAAGGATCTCAGAGGCCGGGCAGTAGGGGCCAGCTCTATGTCTCAATAGGCAGAAAGATGCCAGGCCTCAGGAAGGACGGGGAGACTGACCCCTGACCTGTGCCCCCACTCATCATGCTTGGGCCCACTTGTAATTGTACATGCAATCACTAAACATTTTATTTCTCTGTTTCTAGTATCCTGATTGAAGTTTCAGACTTAAAAAGAGCACACAGGAATATCGATTTCAGAAGGTCGAGTGATGCTTGTGCTTTAGGGATGTTTTGGGGGCATTTGGTTCTTGGAGATGCAGGTGCTTTGTCCTGACAGCACCTTTTTTAAGTCTTCTATCTGCACCGAGCAGAAACACCTAGAGTTAGACTGGTGAGAGGGAGAGGAATAGGAAGCTCACATCTTGATGCTGAGGGCTGCTTTTGAGACCCATGGAGGCAAGAAGGGTGGTTTTGCCCTGTGCAGCGGACTCTGTCAACGTTACCACATTGTTCCACATCATAATTGTATCATCGCACGTCATAACAATGGGATTTCAGCAGTTATTACTGAACATTCTAATTATGTGATTACTCAGTCTTTCACCCATTATGTAATTAGATTTAATTACACCAATTGCACAAATAAACGATAGTCAACTACAAATTACTTAAAATAAAATCCAGAACTGTGAATATGCCGGCAGTGGCCTTGAAAACAAGAATAGAAAACAAGAAAGGGAAGAAGACTTCTGAACCCAACTAGCAGGTGAAAGGAATCATGGGACCTGGGGGGATCTTTAAGGGTAGTGGCAGGAAAGCATCTCATCAGGAAGTTTTCTATAATCTGTTTCATCCAAAAAAGGGTGGTGGTAAGACTGGAGGATGCTAAGTCAGGAACGTTAATTTTCCTTTGCCATTTCTTATTTCTCCATCCATGCATCTTAACAAGAAAGGGGGGAAGGCAATATCAAGGGTGGGGAGATGCAGGAGAGAGGGGAGAAGAGAAAAGAGCAGAAATGGGGAGAGAAGAGAGAAAGAATTAGAGAGAGAGAGAGAAAGAGAGAGAGAGAGAGAGAGAGAGAGAGAGAGAGAGAGAGAGAGAAGAAAGGAGGGAGGGGTGAGGAGAGACCAACATCCAGAAATTAAAAACTGGAGCACAAAATCAGTGCTAAAATGATTCAGGTTTATTATTTGAGCCTTCATCTTAACCTAACTCGCTCTGTTATTTCTGTCTTTTCCTTTCCTTCACTCTTTCCAGATTGATATCTGAAGCTAGAATTTCAGGCCAGGATCCGTTAATATTCTTTTCAAATATAATTTGTGCAACAGAATAATAGGCCAGAAATTCAGTACCTGGTAGAGGAGTCAGTACTGTATTCATTATTAATTCTTTTTTGGATCATCTCAAGTTCATGGGTAGGTTGAACTAAGGGACCTCCAAAAAGTTAAACACTTGGGGCTCTATCGCAGGTGACTTTTGCTTCCCTATTTAGAAACACCCTGCAGGCTGATCTTTTCTAGGTCTTCTCTGGCTTCATCAGAGCCACAACAAAGAACAGTGGTATACATATTTGATGGAATATTATTCAACCAAAAGGAAGAATGAAATCTTGTCATTTGCAGCAACATGGATGGAACAGGAGGATATTATGTTAAATGAAATAAGCCAGACCCAGAAAAACATGTTCTCTCTTGTATGTGGAAGTTTAGAAAAAGTTGAGCTGAATGTAGAAAGGTAATTCATAGATGCTGAGAAGAGGGGAAGGGAGTGGGAGGAATAAAGCGAAGTTGGGTAATGTATACCAAAATATAGTTAATAGGAAAAAATTGTAGTGTTCCATACCACGGGAGAGGAGCCATAGTTCACAATAACCTATGGTCTATTTTATGAAGAACCAAGAGAAGGCACTTGAGAGTTCCAAATGTTGCAGAAATGACAAGGAGAGGCAAAAGTTGGTTACACAGATGTCATCTGTGCACTCTGTATGTGTGTTTTACACCGTCCCCCGGCACCCACTAATATGCATAATTAGCACATGTTAATAAAAAATACACACCAGAGAACAGTGACAACTGCATGAGGCACAGTCCTCACAGCTGCTCCACACGCAGGGGAGGGAGGGCCTGACGTTGCTGGAGAGGAGATGCAGACAGTCTGTGGAGGTGGCAGCGAGCACACATCTGGGAGAGTGGGCTTGTGGCATTTGCGCTCCTCCACAGTGATGTAATTGGTAGGTGCCATTTAAGTACATATATACTTAGGGAAAATTACTAGCTGGGCTTGACCTGGTACTGATAACCACCAAGTACCAGGATTGCTCAGCACCTGCACTGGGATCTTGCAGTGGTTGACAGGGCGAGGATTACTCCAAACATGTACATAATGGTGGTGTTTGTGCTATAAAAATAAGTCTTGGTGCTATTGAGGGTCATGTTGGAGGGGCTGGTGTAGTTGGTTAGCTTTTGCCTGTCTGATAGCACAAAAGAAGAGAAAATGTGCTTCTAAATCTAAAAGCAAAATAATTTTAATTCATTCTACTCTATTGTACATTTGTTTATGAAAGGCCCTGAAGTGTTCTCTGGGTATCCCGCTAGGTGGTTCTGTCTGACCTTTGGCTTCTACATAGGTCCAAGATAGTATTAGTATTTTTCTTTTCTTTTACAATGGGCTTTCATTCCTGCATCAGGCTTGTGCCTGGTGAGGTCATACACAGTTGTAGAAGGTGGAACCTAGTAGAGAGCTGTACAGTGATGTTGGAAATTTGAGTGAGCACATCCTGGGAAGCTGGAACTCAGAGTGGAATCTGGCTGGAACTCTGCAAGCTGAATATCTTTCTTCATCTCTGAACATCCAGCAGAACAAATCAGGCTAAGCCAATGCTTATCAACAGGCTTGCAATAGCCTGGCATTCCGCTCTCCACCTTGCTTGTCAGAACCTGGGGACATGGAGAGTGGGAGATACTCTGATATGAAGCAGGCAGAGCTATTTTCTTCAAGAAAGAAAAATACAAAGAACAACACAGGTAGTTTACACCATGCAGGGGAGATTACCAAGCAGTTGTTGTCTACATTCCAGATTCCCAGCTCAAAACTACTCTCTCTTGGTTTGTTTAACAGAAATGCCAATGCGAAGACTAAAGCAGGAGGCCCTGATGTACAGAGGCACTGACAGGAACCAGAGTCTGTCTTCCAGAGCTGCTTCCCTAATTAAATTATAGTATGCACGCAGGGATGCTACTCCTGGCGTAAAGAGAGAGATTCTACAGCCTGCCTCGTGTCCATGTAGGAAATATGGTAGAACTTGAGCAAAAATCAGCAAAGACGGGAATGGAGGAGAAACATGGCCAGTCACCAGGGACAGCTGTCAGTCAGCAGGGGCTTAGCAGACATTCACTGCTAGGCACTGGCTTAGCCTGCTCTCACTGGGGACTCAGGCTTTTCTCCTAATTTGCTCTCTCTGGGCTCGTAGATGGTTTCTGTATTTATTGATAACGTACCATGCGTGCAAGGTGTTATGATGTGTCCTTTATAAACTTCTTAATTACACTTAGTAGCACCACTGTGTTTCTCTCCATTTGATGCAAAAAGGATTGAATAAATTGCTGAGATCACTTGGTTAATATTGATAATAAAATTTGAGCCCATGGTCTGAATGCAGAATTATTTTCCTTAACCCCTAAATTATATGTTGCTATGTACTAATACCTTTGGAACTCAGGACAGTTGTGTCATGGGAAGCACATTTTAAGCGTGGGACTAAAATGTGTATAGGAACATTCCTTAATTAAGTCTACATAATAAGCAGCATTGCGGATCACCATGGGATGGAGTGTCAATTTGTTCTAACCTAGAAAAACAGTTGACAAAGATATGTACTGTTTTGCCCACAAGTGAAATTGGAAGTATGTGGTTAACTGCAAGTCAAAAATTAGATGTCAAACATTTTCCTTGATGCATATATTATAGACTATTAAATTATCAAGTGATCTGTTATGTTGACACAAGAGAGATGAAAATCCTTTCGTACGGGTACAGAAGTCATATATGCATAGAAACTGAGGTGACAGCCACTTCATGCTAATAACAAGCAAGGTTTGACAAGGGAAACCCTAGCAAACCGGCACAGAGCAGACTTAATTTTAGTGAGGTTGGACTAGCATGTGAGTGTTTCCTCCCTCCCTCTTTTCCTCCGTCCTCCTTCGGCTCCTTTGGTGCTCATCTGTTGGTTTAGTGTGGTGGTGGAGCACTCACCATGTCCCAGGCTCTAGTCTAGGTTTTGGTGAACTAAAGACTGAGATAAGTTTTCTGTTTTCATGAAACTCTTATTCCGCTGGAGATGGACAAAACCTTGGGGATTGGGAGAAACTGCAAGGTTACTGTGGTTAGAGCTTCATAGAAAGGCACTGATTGATATGGAAATTTACAGAGGCAAAATATTCTTGCTTTGTAGTTAGACTGCCCTAAAAGCAGGTGGAAGCTTGGGTCAGGGCTTTGTATTTCACAGCAGTAACCCATGACAGTTAATGAGGCCACCACGGTGTTTTAACTCATTTAAACCTCACAACTTCACCCGATCAATTTTAAAACATCTTTACTTAAGTTCAAAGACAAAGAATTTTCTGTCACACTGACAATTTTAAGAATTCTTTTATTGAGTTAATAGTGCACTTTGAGATTACAATTTTTTTCAGTTTCACTGACGATGTACTATATGATTGTCTTTGAATGAGTGGATAACTTTTTTAAACAAAGAAAAGCATTTTGCATTTAATGAGATTGTTTTCAGGCTGTAAATTAGTGTTTTCCCTCTTCATGGTGACACTGGCTGTTTGGTAGACAGACCCACTGAATGAATTTCTCTTGGTCGGATCACACCCTGATATCATGTAATGAGTAGTTTCACTTGAGCAAAAGTGGTATATTAATTCATATGACTTTATTGCTGGTCAGAATAAACAGATAATATTACATCTTTGCTTCTGTACTAATAGCTTGTTCAGAATTACAAAGTCCTTTTAGAATTACTTTCAGAATATGGCAGTCTGAAAACAAGTGAGAACTCTAAAATGTGTTACAATAATTTTAGAAGATGTTTTTATTTTGTTCTATCTATCCAGAAAGAGTAACGACTGGAAGAAATTGTTCATTAAAATATATGCTGATTTGAGAGCACAACCTAAAAGTCAATATTAGTTGATTTAAATGGATGGATTTCCTAATGGAATCTTCATCATGTATATAGTAAGAAAAATGGAAGCCGCTACCTCCATCTATGTCAGACTATGTTAGAAACTGTTGTGTTTTTTTGTAGGTTAGGAAATATCATGTGCAATCTTATATGAAGACCATAGTGCTTCATACTCAGTAAGACTGGCTGTTTTCAAGAAGGCTCCTGAGATTAAAATCCTCCTCCAAGTTTTCTTAAGTCTCTTAACTTGGCCACTTGGTTCTTTGTGTGAGATTCCTAAAGAAATGGGTCTTTCCAAAAGAGTCCTGAACTGATTTCCTAACAGTGAATGTGCATGGATCTCTAGATTTTTATCTTAGTGTGTGTAATATCAAGTTTGGATTGGGCTTCCTGAGCTAGTGCACATAAAAAATTATCATTTGAAGAAATAAGAAGAATGAGAGAAGAGTTGGAGTTCGGTCATCTCTTTGCATTATGTCCGTCTGAGGCCCTCACCGAGAAAACACAATTTTCATACAAAGGAAAAAAATACCTACCTGTTAATCTAGGAAAAAGAGGTTTTGAGGTGTCTAATGACACAGAGAAATCAAGTGTTCTGGGACAGAATTTTTAGTGTAGGATTCAGAGCATCCCAGGACAGGATTCAGAATTTCCCATCACCGTTGGCTTTTTAAGGTCATTAAGGTCAGGTGGCTTTTCTCAATGGTGAGTGTCACTACCTATAAGGTCATTTCTTCTTCTCCTTCTCTGTTTTATGGAAGATAATCTATAATTCTCCTGGGACACAGGATGAGTCTATCCATCAGTCTTTTGAGTCCACCCTATGCCCTAGAGATTGTAGTCATATTGCAATTGATTTAACATCATGTTGGACGGGATTCCTCTGTGTGGTTGGTGCCTCATCTTGGTTCTTTAAAGACTTATTGAGGGCTGACTATGCAGGAGCTATGCCAGTGAATCAGAGACACAATAGACAAAGCCCCTCTTGTGAGAGAGCTCACAGTGCAGCAGAGTCAGGCAGCAGACACACAAACCTCTGCATGAGAGATGAATGCTGGAATAGAAATTCCATAAAGAAAAAAGGAGTCCAGAGAAGACCTTAGCTATTCTGGCTGATGGAAGAATCAGGGAAGGCTTCCCAGAGAGGGAGACCACTGAGTTGGTTGTTCAAAGGCAAATAAGTAGACGTTTACCAGGGTGTGCATGGATGTGAAACAGAGGAGTGAGAACAACATTCTATTCGTTCCTAGCTGCTGTTTATTCTTGCAACTGACAGATCTTTCTAGGAGTCTTTGGGCTTCTACTGAATTAAGAAATTCCTTAAAAATTTAAGCTATGGCTCTTTCTCACATTAGGAGTTTCCTAACTCTTTGGGGGAGTCCTTTGAATAACTCATTTGTTCCAAGACCAAATTGTGTCATTTATCCTTTAAAGAGTGAAAGGAGAAAGTTCTAGGTGCTTCATAAATCCAGGCCACCTGCAGGTAGGAGCCACCTGCAGGTAAGTGTCAGGTTAACAACAGCAAAGCATCTTCTGTTTCAGGAAGGACTGAATTTGCTCTTCCTGGATACCTCTTTGCTAAGGCTTTGGTTCCAGGAGGTTTTATGCACATTTTTCCCTTTTTTTTGTTTTTTTTTTGGTTCCTATTAGAAGCAGCTTCTCAGAAAGATAAACACTGTTGCTGTGTTCCTAGTGCATTCTTAGGCATCCTATGCATTTTCCTCACTGGCTGAGTCTGGTCTTGACCTTACTGACAAGAGAAGAAGCATTCTGTAGGTCGATAGAGTGGATGGTCACCCAAATGTGACTTGGAGAGGGGGCTATAAAGCACCTGTACTCCAAAACATCTCTTCCACCTTCCAGTTGATCTGCAGTTCCATGATTAGGCACGCATTATGGAAACTTTTAGCTGTCTCTTAGCATTTAAGTAGCTGGCGGTGTCACCTCCCACCTTAATTAAGCTGATATCAGTCATTGGTGAGCACAGAGCTTTGCAAAGGGAAAGAGAGAGATTAAAAAAGAGAAAATGAGCAAAAGAGTAGCTTAGTCCTGGGCTAGCTTTATGTGAATAGGGAAGTCATTGTAACATCAGCAGCATAATTCGGCACAGCTGGCTGCCTGGCATCTGCTTACCTGAGATTACCGAGGTTCCGTTCAAGAAGCATCCTTAGCACATTAAGGGCTTCTATTTATTGACAGCTGATTCAGTTCCAAGCTTGTCTCTGAGGATTCCTATAGTAGGTAAACAATGTCTTTGCTTCAATTAGTGTCCTTTGAGAAAGGGAATAAGAGCGTGAACATCGATTTGCAGCTCTGTAGTTTCTCATACACTTTTCGCATCATTTGGAATTGCACACAGCACTCCACAGAACAGGTGCCACATAAACGCTTTCTAAAGACATCAGCTTGCAGAGTTGTTTTGAAGTTCATGGACCCACAAAACAGACCTTGACTCTGGCTCCTGGCTACAGTGAATCCAAATGGGTGAATAACTGATTTTTTAAATTACAAGTTTGTTTTGCAGTATTTTACAACTCATATGAATTTGCAAAAACAGCCCAGTGTCTCTGGGTTCCCTTCTTCAGCTTCCCTTCATGATAACCCCATATACCACACAGTGATGGCGGGTTGCTACGCAGGGAAGAGACGTTGGCACAGTGCTGGTGACTCAGGTACAGGACTCTCCTGGATTTGCCAGTTTTGAAAGCATTCTTGGCTGTATGGACCCACAGCATTTCTCTCTCCTAGATTTATGTCACCACTTCCTCAGTCAGCATACAGAACTCTTCTAGAGGTACAAAGTAGCTTTCAAACAAGAAATCACTGTTTAAAAAGAAAAATAGATGACTTAGGAAACACTAATGTTTTTACAAAGTCTTATTAATGAATTTTAAAAATGGCACTTGTTCAAAATGACAGACTGAAGTTGAAAATCAACTGAAAAACAGTTGTTCAGCTGGCTACTTTTAAAGATAGGATGGTGGTTAAAAAGGCGTTGCCTGTTTTTGTTTCTTTACATCCCCTCCTAAAAAATAAAATATCCTTGATCTTTGGTTGGTTTTGTTAATTCACTTTGTTGGTTTTGTTAATTCATTATAAACCTGCTGTCTGCTGAAAATCATTCTCATTTAGTTGGGGTCACCTAAAATCTCGCGTAGGGAGGAGCCCAGAGCCCTCGCTCTTTCAGCTGCATGGTTTCTATTGTGGGGCTGCTGGGGAGGATGCTGAGCCCCATGCACAGGAACTTTCAGCCTTTACTGTTTTCCATTTGGTTTCCATCCCCATAGCACCCGGATGTAACCTGTGGAAGATGCAGAGGTTCTGATGCTACTTCCTACAGCTCCCTGTGTGGTGTGTAGGGTGTGTGTGTGTGTGTGTGTGTGTGTGTGTGTGTGTGTGTCTGTCTGTCTGTCTGTCTGTGTCAGCTAGGTCGCAGCAGTAGAGAGGCACCTGCTTTCACTGGGTCGCCATGCACTTAGTAAAGAAAGTGGGAGGTATCAAATCATAAAACAAAACATACTTTCTAGATCCAGACAAACTCATTGGTCTTCAGGAGCCACCTGGGTTAGATATTTAATTTTTTAAGCTTTAGTTATAAACTATTACACTGTCCTAAAAAAAAGTCCATTGTCCAGTGACTGCCCCTTTCTGGTGAACACCATTCCTGCTAAGTGACCCTAGCCTCAAGCATTTCCCAAATGCCTGCTAAGCTGCAGAGTGCTGGAACAGGGTATCTGTGCATACTTTAGGGGCTCTTGGTCTGTGTTCCTCTGATGAGTTCAGAACATCCTGTGTTCATCTTCTAAGCCCGCTCATCAGTATTTGTAGTCCTGTCCTTCAAAGAAACACCAAACTAGAATAAGCTCAGCACAAAGAGAAATCCACCAAATATATGACTGTATGATCATGGTGACTCATAAACAGTACTTTCCTTTTCCTGTTCCAGGACCTGAGGATGTATCGCTCCCATCATGCTACACTTGAAAGCTGAGCCTTCTAAGTGAGCATCAAACACACTTGGTCCTGTTTTAAAGAGAAAGCTCGCCCTCAGAAACTGATGTCTTCCCTCTTACTCTTTTGCCTCCATCCAAAAGAAACCCCCAACCCCAGAATTTATGGAACAGGAAGCCTTTTGAGGGCTGAGACCTCTAAACCCTTCATAGGCAGGATCCTGTGAAGGAGGACAAATCTATCCTGCTCATTGGATCCTGACGGTACTGAGAGTGGGCTGACGAGGTAAAGGCAGTTGGGTCTGATGACTTGAAAGTGTCACTGAATCCTCCAGGAAATGAGCCCTGGAGGCAGAGAAAGTGATGGCTATAAATCCCCTTTATGCCCAAGTGGGACCCCATGTTCCTTGTCTATAATCATTGACACAGGTCTAATGTGTACAGATGCCCCTGTTCAAGGAACTGAAAGATGTCCAGTTTCTGTGAATTCTCACTATCACTTAGGAAATGCTTTCCAAACAACAAAACAGACAGCTTCTTAATTGGGGAAGTTCTTTCTAGAGAAAGAGCCCTATGTGTTAATTTCTTTGTTGCATAAATGTGGAGGCCACTTTGATTCACCTTAATACTTTCATAGGTAACACTTTTCCTTGGGATTTGACCTGTTGGGTTCCACATCTTCCTGCTTGCTTTTTCATTGAGTCCTCAGAGTCAAAATAAGGAGGATGGCATTTTCTTGCATTTAGACTTCTGTAGGCTCTGTGCTTCCTTAGGATAAGGAGGAGAAATGCTGTTGAGCCACTCAGATACTTCATGATCTCCTGTCTGGCCCCATTTCTTGCCAGTCAATGCTCTAGTCACAGAAGAGGGAGGGTGTCCCTCTGTTCCCAGCATGCACTGCTCCTCATGCCTCCATGTTTGGCCCAGGTTCCCACAGCTTCAGTATCTCATCCTGCCTTCTCTCCCTCATCAGTGCCTCCTCGTTGAGATTTCCCTCAGAAATTAGGCAGAGGCCATCTTCTGCTTTCAGAGACCTTTATTTTCTTTCTTCTTAACCAATTTTTGAGTATTTATTATCACTATGGCTGTCACTAACATGGCATTTTCACATACTGGCCACTAACAAAGCAGCTACCATTTACTAATTTCTCTGAACAACTACAGAAAGTAGGCTTTATTTGTATCTGTAGGTGAGGAGATTGAAGCCCTAAGAGATTAAGTAAGTTACCCCGTGTCACAGAAGATGCTCAGAATTTTGAAGCAAGTTACTTTTGCATGCACTGCCAAAAATTCAAATCTTGGTGGACTCCTTTGTGAAATACAAAGCTACTCAAAAATAGGAACTGTGTTTTCCTGAAGTTTGTGTCCCCCAAACTAGTATAGTGGCTATCAGTGGAGAAGATATTTGTTGAATGAGTAGTAGTACAGGCTATTCTATTTGTACTTAAGTATTCCTTATGTAAATATATCATTCAGTTTAAGCCTTTAACTTTTTTTAATCTATCAGAGGGAAGAAGTTGTGATCCGGGGAAGCAGCTGCAGAGTGAGCAATGGGGGCAGTGGTGTTGGGATGACCCGGTCTTCTCTGTGTGTCCTGGTGGCGCTCAACTCCCGAGTGTGCAAGGTTGCAGTGGCACACAGTCTGTTCGTTCACACCGTGTCCGAGTTCTCAATGCAGGTGTCATACACGCAGTGGGTGAGAAGGTCAGGCTCCAGGAGGGCGAGTTCAGAGGTGTAATTTATAAGCACAAGGCTTGCTTCCCCCCCCCCCCATTCTTCCAGTCAGCACCACGAGGGATGAATAGCAGGTTAGGATCCCACCACAGGGTTCCCTGGGCTGTGCTCAGTGTGTCAGAGATCACACAAAGCAAAAGGGGCAGGAAAAGAGCAAACAGGCATCATGTTAGCTAACCTAGCCTTCACGTTGGAGGCAAGCCTGACGGGCCTCTGTGGCTCAGGGCTCTTTTTATTCCTTTAATAAAAGCTTTGCTTTTAATATTTTTTGCTGATCAGTCAATTTTGATGAAAAACAACACAAAATACCTTGGGGAAATCCCACCTGTATCTGAGTTTCCATTACGTGGTAGACGTGTATGGGGTGAACGTACAGACCTGTCGTGCATGCTGAGATGAAGAAGGGTTGGCTTCACTTGGGAGTGGGTGCAGATTCCGGGTCCCAGGTGGCTTTTGAGGTGTGGTTGCATAGAGTTATCTACCCTTGCAGCACCCAACCTTCATGATCTTGGGTTCCTTTGCACTATGTTTTGCCTGGAGAGTCCTCATTAAGCTTTGTCGCCAAAATGTTAAGGATGCTGACACTTATCTGTCTCCGCCTTATCTGACCAGCCTCGGCTCTGCTCCTGTAATGAACTGTCACTACAGGAAGCCATGGTGTGTGTATCCTTACGTCACCGGTGCCTCACTCCTCCTGAATTTTCAAAACACCTTCACAATTGGGGTTAATTTTAAAAACTCTCATGAGGTTATTTGCTGAGGCACAAGACACCATGAAAATACACGCACAGGAGAGGGTGTCAGGGAAACTGCCTCATCAGAGTAACAACCAGGTCTGTTCCCCTCCCCTCCTGTCTCTCCCTCCTTGGCCCCGAAGCTGCCTCTTCTCATGTGTAATGCCCGCGCTCTGTACGGTGTGTTTATAGTGGTTTGAACCTTTTTCTGCCCGTGTCTCTCATTGCTGAAGTAACTCACCTCTCTCATATCGACTCTCACCCAGGAGCCGCACAGCAGACTCTTTGATGTAGGTCTTTTTTGCATGGCAGCTAAGGCCAAGCTGTGGTTTTCATTGCATGATGCAACTCACCCTTTTGGTTGTCGCCTCCAGGTTAAGCAGTCTCTCTCCCTGCACTGCCCATGCATGCAGCGTGCTTCCCCTAGTGGCCCTGAATGTAGTGAGCACTGAACGCATGCTTGGAATTGAAGCTGCGAGCATTCCGAGCCACGGAAGCACTGGAATATAGGATTCTCCCGGGCATCCTTGTGGGCTCCTGATTTGCTGAGATAGCACAGAAGCTACTCTTTCCCTGGAAAATTCAAGCTCACTGGGAAAGAGAAATGAGTCTATCAGTGGCTTAAGCTTAATAAGGGCAAATAGTGACAAGTAAATCAAGCTAGGGTCAGTTTTGCAAGTAGTAACTCAACTGACGATCATTCCTGCACATTCCCAGCCCGAGTGGATGTGATCAGTATCACAATTCCTTTCACACCTTAGCAGCATCTACTAGTTTAGGTTTGTGTAGGTCTAATAAGCACCTTTGAAACTAAATGTCCGGGGAAATATAATCATTTGCCTTTCTCATAGTTTATTGTGTTTAGGAATATCACTAATTCTCCTTTAAAAGACATAAAATGATAGTACTATAAAAGAATATTATATTCACTGAAGCATGTTGGCCCTGCATTCAACATTATTGATTAGTAATTGTGATTATTTTCTCGCCTTGGTGAAATACATTTTTTGCTTTATTGCTGTCTACTGACTTACAAGTACTTTATTTTTTTATTTGTAACATGTAATTTTTTTCCTCCTTTGTATTCTCAGAATGGACTTTTATAAAATGTGAATTATGGAGTTTGTTTTTTACCACTGGAATTGTTTGGTTGATATTATTTCAAATATGTAAATACTTTATATTTTAGACAAACCTTGGCTATCTAGTGAGAAAAAGGACAGATTGGGGCATTTTCCACTTTTAACAGTCCTGGGATAAGAATGAGAATTCTTGCTGGATGTGGTGGCACACGCCTGTAATCCTAGTAGTTGGGAGGCTGAGGCAGGAGGATTGTGAGTTCGAGACCAGCCTGGGGTAAAAAGTGAGCTCAAGTGCACAGTGAGACCCTGTCTCAAAAAGACCAAAAAAAAAAAAAAAAAAAAAAAAAAAAAGAATGAGAATTCTTGGCACATTAGCTTGTCAGAGGTCCTCAACTAATACTATGCACTTAAGCAATCAGAATAAAACTACAATGAAGACTTCCCATTTTATTTTCCTTTATGGATTGTGATGTCTTCAGTTCTGAGGTCTTGATATATTTATGCTCTTCCTCCCCATTCTGTTACATATATCCTCTTCTCCCTATTGAAATGGACTTTTAGAATCTCATGACATGTTTTTCTGGTAACCAGTACAGAGGACTTCTGAGTGAGAACATTTCCCTTTCTGTAAGGAGCTTAGATGGAATCAGAGTACAGACCTACACAGGCAGGTGATTCTGATCCATACGCTGAAACTCTCATCACTGCAGGGAGCTTTCATCTGGGGATTTGGTATAGGAAACATCTGATTCTTTTTGTGAGGTTCTTTAGAAAAAGAGACCTAGTCCTCTTTCTCAGAAAAACACAGTGCTTCTTGAAAAAGGGAAAGGATTTCCGGAGCCCTACAGACAGTGAGAATAAGTAGATGCATTCACAGAGACAAAGGAGAAAATCCTAAGAAATCAGCTTCCTAAGGGCATCCTAGGTTCTTCACAGAGATGTCTTTACAGTCATAGGGAAAAACAACTCTAGAGAAAGTTCAAAGCTATGGCAACAAAATTAAAAAGAGGAACTGCAGGAGGAAGCAAGGGAATAGAAACTTCTTCACCTCAATGAGTGTGTGAGTCGCAGTATTTCTTCCTAACTATGGATCTGAAAGTCAGGTGGACACCATTAATTTGGTAGGGTTATTATTTTTTGTGGCCCAAGTAGGACAAAATTAATCCTGATAAGCAAAGCTAACCAGAAACAAAAAGGAAATGAAAAAAATGAAGGAAAACAAATGTACTAGTAGCTAAAAAGGTATTTTTACAAAGTAGTTGAGATGGAAACCGGAAGAATACAACCTTGAAGATACGATTGTGTAATCATATAGCTTAATAAGCCATTGCGATTAGCTCCCTTAATGAAGACAACTTGTTTCCAGAGGCAAATGGTCATGTGTGATTTCCTAGCTTGATGTTGGTCTCTGCCACCCAGGTTGCTTTATGACATTCCTGAGAAATGACTCCCTCCTTGTCCTTAGCAGATTCATGGCTACTAATCAGCAACATCTCAGATTCTTCTTTTGGCTGTGAGGCTTCTGAGTTCTCAACAAAACTCCTAAATAGGAATACTTACAAAACCTCTATGTCTCAGCTGTCAGTCAAAGACAGGAGCTAAGAAAGCTAATTTATTTTCTTGTACAATAAAGATATAATTGTTTTCTTTGCTAGATATTTGAAAAACATGGGCCAGGTCTTTCCTTTCTTTTTAAAAATTCTCAAGAACAGCAGCAGCAACAACAACAACCAGGCACAAACAACATGTCAGAAACAAAGCTATCATAATTCTCTGTAAGCATCACACATAAGTTCATATGAATCTTTTAACTAACAGTTGTCCTTGGGCCAAATGTGTATGTTGTATAATTGGTTTTTATTCTTTAAAATGAACTAACTGATTAGCCATTGCTTTGCATAATTACTTTTCTCCCCAAACGTTCTTGAGCTCCCTCACATCAGTACCAGGCAGGTCTTCAGCAGTGGCGAGATTTATTAGTTAGACACTGAATGAACTGCTTGAATTCAGGGGAGGCAGGGAGGTATCAGAGTTGGAACTGTCAGAGGTTTCTTTATCTGCTGGCTGATGTTGGAGTTCACTAAGTAAGAGGCTAGGAAAGGGACCCGACTCAAGCACCCCAACCTCCACATTGGATTTAATAGCCAGTTTTGGATTCATAAGATGCTAGGCTTGACTCTATTGTTGGTAGTTTTGACTTCAAAACCTTTAAGTCCTCTTAGATAGACCCATAGTAAGGTGGTAATGCCAAGTTCAGCCTGTCTAGATGTGTCAGGCTTATGCTATGGATGGGAAGAGGGCAAAGGACACAGCTAAGTAGAGACCTAGTAAAGTGATCGGTAAATGCTCAGCATCATAGAAAAACATCTGGAAAAGAAGGACCAGGCAGAAGAACTTTGATATCTGCCCCCAATTACAACTTAAAGGAGTCACAGTGATCCAAAAGACTGCATGCAGTGGTCATCACAACCCATCTGCTTGATTTCAGCCTGTGTCCAGCCTTTGGCAAACAGAGGGCTCATACTTTTCTTTAGACACCTCTGGTAATCTCTATACGTTCATGAAAGCTTCTTATTTGACAAGATCTGACACTGCAGTGCCTTGAAACTGTTCTCAGGCTGTTTGCTTCACAAATAGTGATGCTGGGAACTCCATGGCTAGGAGCTCACATTCGAGTATTAGTAGTTAGAGATGATTTTTATGTGCCTCTTAGTACATGTGTGATAACATTTATTAACCAGAGAAAAGCCACCAGAGGCCAAAAGTATCGGTTGGATGAATCCTCCGTTTTTGTCTAGGTCTAAGTTTCTACAGGTATGAGAAGAGTGTAGCTCTCAGGGTCAAGGTAACCTGCACCCTTACCAGGCTTTGTGTCTGGGTCCTTTGCTCTTCATGCAGAACTGAGATATTTTCTCTTGCTTCTTCTTTGTCCCATTTCTAATCGCTTCTCCCAGGCTGTAACATTTTGTGGACAGACCCTGGCATTGAATGGAAGGCAAACATTTGTAATGCAAGACTGTGGATGTACACATAACTATATATAACACCGCACACCTGTACATAGTTTATTGAAGAAATGTCCCTCTGGCTTCTAGTATATGTGCATTAGTGCATGCGAATTTACCAGTATTTGAATTATCTACTCCATCCCTTCCCTTTGCTATAAAAATGAAAGTTTTACAAAAGAGGAGACGGCCAGAATCAGTGAAGGCAGAACAGTAAGTAAGAATCAATCAGCTGTGATTCCTCCAACAATTTAGTGAAAATAAATCAAGCAGCATTTGTTTGGCAAGACTGTGTTTTATGTAATAGTTTAAATCTGATTTATTACATAAAAGTTTCTGGCAAATGTGAATACCAATTCTACTCTGATAACAACTGTGATTGAAATAATTGTAGTCTGTAAATAAGCTGGAGAAAATAAACATTAGTGGGTAGGTTGTCATGGACAGTGTTCCAAGGTTCCAATAGTGAAGGGATTGATATTATACATGTAGAATTGTAAGGGATAATTAGAAGGTGAATGACTGGCTTCTCCTCTAAATCCACATTAAGCCAACAAGACATATGAGTGTCTCTCTTCTGCTTAACAGGTGAGAGGACACGAATGCCCAGCCTACTGTGTCCACTTGTTAAGGTGACTCATGGCTTTCTGTCTTTCAGGAAATCTTAGTTAGTTATCTGGTATTTATGGCGTATTTCTTTCTCCATGAAAACATACTTTTCTCTTTAATACTATCCAAAATTAATGCTGACATATAAAAATCACACCAGTTGTTAATGAAATGTACAGTAAAGAGCTTGCATATCATTGCCTTTTTGAGATATTTCCCAAATCACTGTTCTTATCACTGTTGTTGCTACCTTAGTTTTATACATAACCGCCATGGATTCAGGGCTTACTCATCTGGTTTCATGCCTACAACAACCCTTTCAATCTGTATATTGAACTCCAGGTTACCGATAAGAAAACCAAGGATTGGAGGGGTCAAATTATTAGCCCAAGATAATATATTTAGTTAAGTGACAGGGCTGGAATTTCAATGCATCTGTCAAATTCCAATGCGACCTCACTGCTGATTGTTTTTGAGGTTGACGTATAGTGCTCACATTTTGCTTTAGATTTAGGTGCATTAGGGGATAAGAAAAGATGTAGAATGTAGACGATAAAAAGAGAAACTAAGCACAAATAAGATGTTGTAATCCTAAAAGAAAGTTTAGAAGAGCTTCATAAAAAAGTAATAGGGATCACACCACTTGAGTTTCTTGAGAACAAATCATCAGTGTGTTTCATCAAGAAATCCAGTGTGTAAGGAACTGACATGTTTTGTTCTCCCCATTCACAATGTGTGTCACTTCCTTTGTCTCCTAGAAGAATGCTTCATTCTTAGGACTTCATTCTCAAAGAGACACCCTGCACCACACTTGCTCTGATGTCTGTTGCTATTACTATTCTAGCTTTCTCCGTGTTACTCAAGATTACAGAACACGTAAGATTTTAGAGAGTGGTGAACGTTTACGTACTTCCTCTCTGGATGCCTCATTTCCACACAGTTCTACTGGTGAATGTGTTATGTTATTGGATCACAGCTCATCATCTGAGCAGAGGCTTAATTAGAAGCCGTTGTCAGAAAGATTAATAGACTTACTGATAGAAACTAACTGAGGGCTTCCTGGAAAAACCATTTAATCAGCCGGCTTGCAATCATGAAGGATCAATATTATAGAGTAACAAAAAGTGTTTTCCGTTCACATGGGAGCCTTTATAATGACCAAGAAAAGTATTTTCAGACTAAAAAAGGAGTCCGTTTTGATGCCATTATCATCTGTATTGATTAATTATTGAACACAAAGCCACCTGTCAAGCATAGCAGCTTAGAAGACAATTACAAGATATTCTGGATGAAGTCATAGTGTTAGTCAACAGAACAGACTTGGTTCTGTTCTATAACATTAATAAACACATCAAGATGTGTGAATATCTGTTACTTACTATGGACAATAAAAGAACCACTATGGGGAAGATAAACTATAAAGTGCACAGCTGTGACCAGGTAATTAAAATGAGGCTTCAAGAAAAATAAAACAAACGAAGTTTTCAACTGGAGTTCAGTCAATGCTCTAGCAGTCCTGAGATGCTGTCTAATTTAGGAGACAGTTTTTTAAAAGAATGTTTTTTATCCTCTCAATGGTTAGTCAGCTCATGTCATTCACACTGAATCCATTACATTAGCTTGCAAGATAATTTTTCTGAAACCTAAAATTATGTAAATAACAATGTTGGATTCTAGTTTGAAGTGTATTTCAAAAACTTGCCTCCATTTTAAGATTAGTCTCATAATATTCTGCCTACAAATATTTGGTAGGCAGAAAAATTGAGGCACTTAATTTGCCCAGTATTACCAGGAAAAATTCACATCACTTAGATCTATTGATTTAAGTCCGCATGTCCACGTCGTGTCAGGTTTACTCATTATCTTGATTGGATAAAATGAGATACAGAGCTTATTGTCCAGCCCATAATTATGAGTGTTCACAGGATCTATGTTATCAGCTTTCACCATGTTCATTCTTGCTTTTCTAGAAGAAAAGAGGAAAAGAAAAAAATTGGAGCATATTCATGGCCATTTCCCTTCACACACATAGATAACCAAGAATTATCCCTACACAAGTGGAAGAATTTCTCCTCTGCAGATGGAATGTGTTCCCCAGGATTCCTCCGCCACCTAGGGTCTCAGGAAGGACTGCTAGGGAGTATTAATGTCCTGCCTATGCAGGTTAGATACAAGTTGGACAGGTCAGCTTCCTCTGAATTTTCCCAGACTATCACACAAAGTTTGGTAGGGCTATTTGACCTCTGTACATCAGCCCACCCCCTTGTTTTTGCACAATTGTCATATGTAGACCGCAGATACTCAGTCCTCTGGTGCTTCCTCCTCTCCAAAGAGGGTATGGTCCTCTAGAGAGGTATTGCTATATTGGCTTGAAACCTAAATATGAACTGAATGAGGAAGTTTAGAATTCCAGTACTAAAGAAATTCTGAGACCGGAGTGATCATTAAGGGCACAATTCATTTGCTCGGTACAGTGGCCTAGAAATCTGTCTGAGTTGTCAACATAGACGAGAGCATCTGAAGAGGCCATCACACAAGCACAGATTTAACAGTAAAATTGCATGGATCATATTCATGAAGGCATCAACTCATGGTAGCAGTGAAACACAGTAGAAAATCAAGTAGCAGAGGTAGGTGAGGCTAGATCTTGGAGGTTCTTCACAGCCAGACTTAGAGATGATGGATGAGACAGGAGGGAGCCGTAGTGTTGGATAAATGACATCTTTTAATTAAATTAATCTGGCAATATTGCAGAGGTGAGACAGGAGAGTCTGGAATCACTAAGTCTATTGAATTGATTCATGTCTGCAGTGCCATGGGCCTGACCTCTGGTGGTCCATAATCCTGAAGGGAACTGAGAGAGCTCCACTCAATTTAAAAGGACTAGCCACCAGAATGAGAAGAATCTGAATGCTGGAAATGATTTCACAAAGTGCTCTTTTGCTGCCCTTCCTTGTTAAAGATCTAGAATGGCTGTTGTAGTTGTTGTGGTTCTAAGGTGCCTAACACTCCTCTACCCCTTAAAACCACAGTCTCCAGAACTCCTCCCCATCTATACTTCATAATTTTTCCTTTTAATTGGAAGCCAACAGTGAGCTCGGCAGGCACACTCTGATTGTTAATTGGAATGTCCATTGGTGATGCTTGCTTGGTGGTGCTCTAATTACTTGCCCTGTACCCTTTTAATGCCCCCCCATTCACATCTGAAACTGAAAATATCTGTTCAACCCCTTGATCTTAGCAATTAGTTAAGTGGCATGCTACTGGATACCTGGGGGTGGCCTTGCACACTTAACTCATCTCTGTTCAGATCTGACAGGGAATCTTCTCAAGCAGCCACATCTGTAATTAGTGCATAGTTGCAAGACAATTCCTCAGGAGCGGGGTCTCCAGGTGAATGACACTGGCATTGTTTGTTGAACTGTTAGCAAAGCAAAATTTGAGGACCCTCTCACCTCAGACTTTCTGCAGAAGTCAAGGACCTTTGAAAGAACCTCATTGAGGAGCTGTTTCTTACATAGTAACTTTTTTCAGAAGCTCTGCAAGTTTGGGGAAGCTAGAAAGTCTTTAAAGAATGCTTTCTAGTGTGTGCCAGAGTTTGAGAATCACTGTCCTAGACCAGTAGCTTCACAGCGCCAGGCAGCGAGGCTCAGGGAGGTAGGAAAACTTTAGAAACACCTGGGAAGGACAGAGGCTGAGGGCAAGGGTCAGTGCTTTCCTCTTGGAGGTGACACGGTTGTCCAGAGGAAAAAGCTGTCAGCAATGAGGTCTTGGTTTTTGGCCTCATCTGCCTTGCGAAAGAAAACCTGACTTAGCCTTTGCTTGCCCTGCACTCTAGAAAGTCAGTCTCCAGGACGATCTCTCTGTTGGATCTCCCCCCTCAAGGCTCTTAATTGGAAATTGTGTTATTAAATAAATGAAGAGGTTTATTTTCCAGACTGAGTGAGTCTCCATCTATATACTGAGCAGGACCTTTTTTGATTGTTAAGCGGAAGTAAGTCTCTATTTCAACCTCTTATGATGAATGCTTACTATATAAGAAACGGCTCCTCAATGAGATTCTTTTGAAGGTCCTGGACTCTAGCATCTTGGTCAAAATGCTAAATGTGCCGAAGGCATTAATACCACATTTGTTCTGGGGCTAGTGGGAGCCTAAGAATAGAAAGTCCATCAGCTACCAAGTATCTTGTCTTTTAGTTATTAAGTGGTTACTTAACCAGGAATGATTTAGGGCAAGTCAGTTTTCTGCTATCAGAGACAGAACTAGTGCTTTTTGTTTTGCTCTTCAAACACCACATTTTCCACCCTATTGGCAACATGTGCCTACCCAAAGACTCTTGTGATGTGGGCATGCCTCAAAAAAAATATTCCAAATTTAAATGTGTGACCCAGAGTCATTTTTGTCATTTTAAATAACAGCACAATTTCTTTACTAGCTTTTGAAACTTCAGTGTATTTAGATAAGGAAACTCTCCTGCTTTCCACAAGGAGGAACAAGAGTTTGTAGCTCATTCTCCACCTCTCACTGAGCCCTGATTTTTAAGATAAAGTCCCTTGGGGAGAAAAATAAATCTTGGTGGGCCAACTCTTTGGTTGTTGAATCGTGTATTCTCTCTTTTTTAAAAGATCAATGAACTTCTCCATGGGGTGTTTCCATTTGAGGAATGAAATAATGGGGCTTTGGAATGTCCACACAGTGGTCTCTGATTGTGAGTCCCTGAACTGTGGGCACTTGGAGGCTCTATCTCAGAGGGTATCCTGATAAACAGTTCCATTGCCACTTGAAGAGCCAGGCAGGGCATTTCTCCTGGGGCTCTTGTGGCAAGCAGGAAATAGCTACAAGGGACATGAAATGCATTCCCTGATCACTCAGGACTCACCTGAGTCCCAAGGCCTGGCCCTGTTTTGCCCTAGTTTCCTGCTTATTTCCCCACTCCATTCATTTATCAGGCTGTGCTCTTTATTACCTGTGAGCTTCAATTGGAGGGACAGCCACTCATGCCAGCCACATAATTTACTTCTTTTATTATTTCAGCTTAAAGTCTAGGACTCGAGGAGTGATAATGAGATGATGATTAAATCGGCTCTAAATTTTTGAAGGGACACTAGAGCAAAGGTTTATTATGGTCCCCACATTGTTTTCTATAAATCAAGAATGTTGTTAAGCTGTGTTCTCAACACGGTGCGCTCTAGCTTGAAGCCCTTTCATTGTTGTGTTTGGGTACTGTCAATAGAAAAGGGGACAACCGAAATGATGGGAGGCAAGGAGCAATAGAAAGAAGTTGCCTGTTGCTTATGCTTCTGTGGATATCTACTTCCATTTATCTTAACCCCAAAATATTCTTCATAACATTGAGCTATCGTCTGTCCATCTACTACTCCATTGTGTACCACAGCTTAGCAAATACTTTTCCAACCAGATATATTCCCAGGGTACCACTAACTTAATTGTAGAGGCATGGAATCTATAGGAGACTGAGAACTTGTGCGATCCCACCAAAATGCCACCAATACACCAAGGTCCTTTGTGAGGGCCACAGTACGATTTTTATTTGGCCTCCATAAAGTAATAGTAGGTTTTCTATGACAAACTTAAGAACCACGCCTTTCTCCCTGTCTTCTTGACTATGTGAACGTCAATCTAGATGAATGCAAATTGTTAATGCATAAGCTAAATCCTTGCTAGCGAGAATGCACGAGTGCCATATTTGCCTGCAGATCTCTCTGCCCTTGCACACACACACACACACACACACACACACACACACACACAAACATACACACACCCAGAGTTTTTCAGAAGTGACTTCCAGTGATTCCCATAGCAGAGCCACACTGTTTTGTCAACCCTGGGTATCTGGTTGATTTTTTTTAGGCAACCTTCATATACTTGTTTTCAATGCAACTATGGTGACTAAGAACCCTGATACCTGTACTACTGTGGATCTTGTTCTTAAAACTAAACAAAGCACTACCAGGGCCCAAGAATTCCAGAAGCATCTAAATTAATACCTGTGTTTCAGACCAGGCAAAAAGGAGTGGCAGGCTGTGATGTTTACCTCCTGCCTCCTTTGGCATTGGACTAACCAAACGCCATCTTGTCTTTCCTCCCCCATCCTTACCTTAGAGAAAACCTGCAGTTGTCATTTTCTTTGCCAAAGAACTGTTTTTCAGTGCTGGTTTTGTTCAGCCTGCTTAGTTTGTACATGCAAATGTAGGTGACTTTCCCTGCTTGTCTAGAGGTTGACCACGGATTTGTGGTTTGGGAGACGACAAAGGGCATGTTTGACTTGTAATCCAGCTGAAGAATGGAGAGGGCTAGTGCATGTAACATGGTCGGAGATTTGCACAGACTGACTCCACGCCTCCAAGTGGGCCCCGCGGTCCCCAGCTGCACAAATTCCTGCCTGTTGAACGGCCAAGCACTGTCCTTATGAAAGTACCACTATACTAACTGGTATTGCAGCCCATGATTTCCAAAGTGGTAAAGCTTGGAAATCCTTCATCCTGCACTTCTCAAGCTAACTCTCTATTACAGGGAGAGATTCATATTGCTCCCCAGCGGGGGAAACCTGCTTCCCAGGGTTTTCATTTCTCCCCTTTCCCTCCCCTCACATAATTTATGTACCTGACCTGGGTGTTATCATGTGTTTACTGATAACAATACTATGAATTTTCATTCACAGCTTTGAGATGTTTAAGAGGCTTTCCTGCTTCCCATCCTGCCCAGACCCTGGGAATTTTCACTCACTGATACTCTGATCAGTTTGATGCAGGAAAGCATACAGAAGTGAAGTACCAGTTTGTATAGTTGTACCCTTTTGAACCAATAGAGTGTGCTGGGGGTGCTCATTGGCTGCTTGACACCACACGAAGCCAATTAACCTGCATGCCAAATAATAAAAAAGAAAAAGGAAAACATTAACCCTTAGAGCACTGCTTCAACATTTTGGTTTAATAGTCTTGGATTTTATCAGTTGGGCAATGCTTCCTTTCTCAGATCGGTGTGCTGCACAGCAAATCTACCCCTAGTTCAGCCAAAATATCCACCAGGATCCTCTCCCTGCAGCTGTATCAAGATGCCCCTGGGCCTTTATTCATATGCTAAGACTTTTATGAGATCCACAATACAGCTGTTGTGTTTAATGGAAAATGGGCTACACTTCCAATGTTCTGGGGGGCATGAGGGGTCTGATTTTTAGTCTTCTTATGTGTCTTCTAAAGTAAGGAAGTCAGTTCTTTAAGGGTTAATATGAAATCCAGGAATTTGGTGGTCTCTCCTGCTTGTCCTTCCTCCAAGGTGTCTGCATGATCCTCTTTAGATTTTTTAGTTCAACTGTTGAATGATAATAAAAAAATCTGTATATAAAATTACAAAAAAAACCCCAAAAGCAAATGAAAGAACCAAACACTGAATGGTTGAATGGAAAGCCCCTGGCAACGCTTGCTTGATTATCACGGGGGTAGAAAGACCAAATGTTTTATTTGATGAACGTTCATTTTGTCCTCTACCCTGTATGCCACCAGTTCTCAGCTTGTGAAGATGTGATGATGTTTTTCATTTACTTCTTGCTTTTTCTTTTTCCTGTCTAATAGCCCAATAGAATCCTGCCAGAATTTCTACAAAGATTTCACATTACAGATCGACATGGCTTTCAACGTGTTCTTCCTTCTCTACTTTGGCCTGCGGGTAAGTTTGGCAGGATGACTCAGTCTTGCAGTGGGATGTGCGGGCTATACCCAGGGATCACCCCCCAGCCATATCTGCTGTTTTGGACATGGTGAAGTCCAGTGGTCCTATGATGAACAATGCACCTGAACTCTGACTTCCAGAGGATGAGGGCTTCCTTTTCTTAACTATGTTTTCTGGATATTTTGTTAAATTTGTTTCAAAGGGGAGAAACAGGATTGAAAATGATGGCCTCTACTGGCCCTTTATTCAACCATGAATATTGGTCCTTCAAAACAAGCAAACAAACAAAAAAGTTTTGGGGGGCTGGGGCTGTAACTCAGTGATAGAGCGCTTGCTTAACTTGTGCTAGAGCCTTCAGCTCTTGAAATTCTGTTCAGCAGTGCCCACTTCGCTGGGGAGCAATTACAGATGAACTAGCAGAGCAGACAGACAGAATATAGGACTTAGAGGATTTAATATCAACCCTGTTTATGAGAGATGCTGGACAATATCTGAATTACTGAGATGCGTGTGAATTAATACACATATGTGTGCTTTCTTTACACATTTTCTTACATTAGAAAAGTCAAGGACAGTAAAGTTACTGAAGCTTCTTGGTCAGGCTGTTAGAAACCACAGAAAAATACATTGTCTGATCTTTTTCAAATGCTAACATAGCATAGCATAGCATACCCACTCTATGAAATGCTGTGTCTAACAAAATAAGCATGTTATTCAAGTATGACAAGGATGTAACATCTCTTCTAGACCTCTCCAGAAATCCTAAATTTACTCTTTGGTAAAGGAATGTAAATCGAATGCTGGCACCGTGCTTCTCATCTTTTTCCTCTTATTTCTTCTTTCTCCCAGTTCATTGCAGCCAATGATAAGCTGTGGTTCTGGCTGGAAGTGAACTCTGTAGTAGATTTCTTCACGGTCCCTCCCGTGTTTGTGTCTGTGTACTTAAACAGAAGTTGGCTTGGTAAGTTGATTTCTTTTTCTTTTTTTTTTTTTTTTTTTTTTGCTTTTACAGGTTCCTGAACCCTGGTTGAAATAATAAGTCTAGAGTGGGTTGGGCTGGGTTATTCCTATAAAGAGAAAATTTTGTGTGTTAACATGAGCCGTTGTATAATTTTGAAGTTGATGGTGACACCTCTCTTTGGGATACTTGTCCAGAAGGACCTGCCCAAGTGGTGCTTCAGGTAACGTAGTTTTATCATTTTTGAATCCCAGTGATTATCAGTGTCACAGCCAGGACATCTGTGTTTATGATCCTGTCATTTTTCATTGAAGAATGTGGAGTCACGACTGGTTAAAGCAGCACATGGGAACAAGGCCAACTCTCCAAGTGGCTGGTTCAGGTGTCCCCAAATCCTGCTGCCAGTGTTAGTTTCTGTCTACTGTCTAGTTTTATGAAGAATGGATCCTGCTTGACCTATTTATAGTTACAAATCCTTTTGTGAGGCAGGGCAAGGAGTAGGTTTTCAAGTTTTCTGTCAGATTACTGAAATTCATTCCTGTATAGTTAAGAGTTTTTTCTGGTGCTGTGCTCAGCAGGTCACTTGCAGTATCTACTCAAAAGGTCACTTCCTGTATCTGCTCTAAGGTCACTTCCTGTATCTGCTCTAAGGTCACTTCCTGTATCTGCTCTAAGGTCACTTCCTGTATCTGCTCTAAGGTCACTTCCTGTATCTGCTCAGGAGGTCACTTCCTATCTGTATTCAGAGATTACTTCCTGTACTTCTCAATAGGTGACATCTTCTGTCAGATGGGAAAAGTAGCTTGCTCAGAGGATGGTCATGGTAACCAGGCACTTAGAGTGACAGCTTAAAAAACTATTTTTGCTTCATTGTTTAATTTTTTCCATACAGTCAAAGATTTTTCACTGCCCTGGTGTCTACTAGGGAAAAAAGAAGGCTTTTTTTTTTTTTGTGTGTGTGTGTGTGTGTTTTCTTCTGTCTTTACTTTGAGGACTTGTTTGGCTTAACTTTTTTCAAAGTAATGTATATATTGTGATTAGGGAGAACACTGAAAGACATACAAAGAAAATATTAATCAATTTTATCTGTCACAGTCTTTGAGATACTGGTGTTAACAAACTTTGACATCTTTCTTTTATGTTCATTTTACCACAAAGAAACACACATATGTGCTCACATAAAATAGTGTGTTAAAGGTAGTGGCATTTATATAAGAAACTGTATTAAATAATCGCAATGCACTGCAATTTGGCTGTTGTTACTGATATATGATAGACATTCCTTCAGCCCTACAATAATTCCATTTTATAAAACTTTGTAATAGTTGTATAAAATTTCATCATTTATTTGTATCATAGTGTGCACAGCTATAATCCTCATGATGAGCCAGTTAATATTTTCTTTCTTTTGCCACAATGTATGTTTTAGTAACCATCCTCAGCCATATAGTTGTATAACTCCATCTCTACAGAAAGTTCCACATTCCTGGAAGAAGAATTGCCGAGTCAAAGATTATACATATTTTATTTTGTAGATATTGATTGATAACATTCCAGAAATGTTGTGTCAAGATGTACTTCCACTTAAAAGTATGCTTTGATGTTGATAGAACTGTGAATTTATTATATACCTAATGTCAAATATTGTTCAAGTAAGCATCTTTAATAATAGTGTATGTCATAATCACATAGAGGCACAGACATACATGTGTATGCACGTGTGTATGTGTGTCTGTATCCTTATAA
Source organism: Cavia porcellus (assembly GCF_034190915.1). Lineage (NCBI taxonomy): Eukaryota > Metazoa > Chordata > Mammalia > Rodentia > Caviidae > Cavia > Cavia porcellus. Next base: position 34,429,972 of record NW_026947511.1, on the reverse strand, counting down.
GGGCTCCATTTTTAAAATTATTTTTCTCATTAAAATTGTGTTTGCTTGCTCAATGGACAAGTTTCCTTGTTTTATCTGAGATGCACTTGCTTAGAAGGGATTTGGTTTTCCAGACAGAATGATGAGACCCTTGGAGTGATGCACCACTCGAAAGTGTGCTGAGTGTATCCCATGCGTGGCTGTGCTCCAGCTATGTCAGGCTATCTGTCAGCTGGTTCTGTGACACGGGGAACTCACTTTTCTTCACTTAGCTATTGTTTCCCCTCCATCAGGTAAACATCAGAGGAACTGACCTCTAATGTTCTCTCAGCTCAGGAAACCCATGACTCTTGAGTCATTAATGAGAAGTTGTGGAATTATAGTGATACCTTGATTGTTGAACTCCATTCATTCCAAATTTGTGTCCTAACACCCAAAAGTTTGGGAACTGAACATATTTTTTTTCACAAGAAATAATGGAAAACCAAATAACTGCTTCTGAGGCCCAAAAGTTCTATTTATAAATTCATTTTTTCGGGACTTTAACAAATTTTACACTGATTTCTTTCTTGAATGCAATCATAGTTCCCACAGTTTTCCTCTCAGCTTTACTGCTGGTATCACTGATTTTCTTTGGAGCCATGGTAATAATATTTTACACAAATAAAACACATTGGGCTTGGCAACTAAAAGCTCTCCATATTTTTAAAAAGAATATGCCGATGGACTTCATTTACTCATTAAGAACTTTGAGGCTAGTTGAAGTTTCATGTTCCTTCCAGCAATAACAATCCTGTTATTACCATCATGATTATCATGAATGAAAGTTCAGAACCTGATTTCAAATATGGAGGAAAAAAGCACCAAAAAACCCCACAAATACGTAACAAGCACAACGACGAATGTTTTTGTACACTAACTAAGAACCATATGCTGTCTATGTGAGAGTGGTGCTTGGAGCAGATATTTTTCAAACTTCACTGTTCAAGGAATGGAAAGTTGGAGCTCAGAACCCTTTGACAACCAAGGGATGGATCACTGTGGATTGTTGAGGGGAGGAATGGGACATTAGTGACATTAGCTTAGTAAAAATTTTACATACACTTTTAACTGAGGGTTACATACATTTTAACTGTTAGCTGGGCATGGTAGCCCACGTCTGTAATCCCAGCACTCAGGAGGCTGAGGCAGGAGGAATACTGTGAGTGTGAGGCCAGCCTGGGCTACAGTGAGTTCAAGGCCAGCCTGAACTGCACAGTGAGACCCTGCCTCAAAAGAAGACCAAAAATAAATAAGTATTAAGTCAAAAGGTTTCTCAGAGTTCAAATGCACACATACATATCTAATCTGCCCCCCAAAACTCCACATAAGTTGGGAAGAGAGAGGAGAGGAAGGAATCTGCCTTCCCTTTCTGGCTGTGCTTCAATGGCCCTACGCTCCTGAGCAACCACTGTGCTTGTTTCCGAATCTTCAGTCAATTCTCCTATTTGAAAAACAGGGCTTTGGGACTCAATCACCTTGCCTTCTGCTCATTTGATGAATCTGAATTTTCTGGGATGCACCCATTCCTTCTTTGAACCCCTGGGCCCTGGATGATTTTAGCAGCCCCTTCATGCCTGCGGTGGAGACACTGCAACAAGCAGAGCCTGCCCCAGTTAAAAGTGTTCAGCTAACTTTCCTTGTTGCTGCAAAATGTTCCTTAAACTATCTTGGTATCAGGAGGACTTGGATACTTTTGAATCCACAGGCTTCTTGTGGATGACTTAATCATGATGGTTGGAGGTGTGTTCTGATCTACTGACAAGATCTATTGGCATCAACAGAGGCAGGGAAATCTTCGCTTTTTTCTTTCTTTTACTGTTTTTTCTTTTTTCTCTTCCCTTTCTCTCCCCTCCCTTCTCTCTCCTTCCCTTCCCTTTCCCTCCCTTTTTCCTTCCTTCCTTCCTTTCTCTTATTGGGGGTGGTGGATTGAACCTAGGGCCTCATACATGCTAGGCAAACAGTCTATCACTAAGTTACATCCACAGCTCAACTGCACTTCCAATGAGCTATATATTGGCATCAACTTTGGTTGTTCTTTAAAAGAAAGTTACTCTGAAGTGTGTTTCAATTTGTTCATTCATTGAACAGTATTTATTGAGGACCTACTATTTGCCAAGTACTATTCCAGATGATGGGGAAATGACAGTGATGAAAATAAATGGAATACTGCCTTCCCATGATGTATTGAGGGGAAAACTGTGGACCTAATAAATAATAAATAGTGTAGCAGGTCAGGAAGCATCAGTGCTATTGAAACTGAAAACCTAGGCCAATGCTCTTTAGGGTCATGAAATATTAATAAAAACAATTACAAAATCCCCTCTCCTTTTGTGGGTGAAAATACCTTTAACGAACTGCTTTTGGCTGTTTGTTACCTATCATTAGGTATAATGCCAAACTGGTCTGCTTGTTCTCCCATACAGTAATTCAGTATAATGATACTTTGTGCATGTTCTTCTGTATGCCATACTATATGGGTTATTATGTTAGGAAATAATTCCTGTGCCAATGAGCGGCCAGAGGGAAAACAATGGACCTTCCAAGGCGGTTATGGCTTTCACAGGGCAGGAATAATTCCACCAAATGGGAGCATTTTCCACAGCTCTGTCTCCTTCCTGGGAAGCGGAAGGTGGTGCCTTCTTGGGCTGAGGTTTGGGCTAAGATATGAGAAGCTGAAATCTATCTAGTTCTATTTAAACTTTTGAAAGTGGAGGGTTGTGCTAGAGCTGGCACCATGGGGATAAAACCCAGAGTTGAGAGAGCCAGGGCCCCAGCCCTGACCTTAACTGAGCAGAACTCACATCGGGTTCCAGCTCTGACTGGTAACATGGGTCGCCTGTTATCCAGGGCAGTGTGGATTTACACTGTTGTGTGTAGCATCACAGCGCGCTGGCCAGTGTGTGCACGGGGACACGGGTGTGTACTCAGTTCTGCTGTGGGTTGGGTGCTCTGCTACTCTCTTTTGCAGAGCAAATCTAGGAGACAGGAATTATTTCCCCCACTTGCAGGTGAGGCAGCTGATGCTTAAGAGAGGTGAAGCCGTCTGTGCAAGTCACACAGCCCAGCAGTGGTGGACGGGTTGCTTCACCCCAGAGTTGGTCTGACCCTGTGTCCAGATCCTCGTTCCTCTCCTGTCTCTGACCTTAGCCTTAGAGGACTTGGGTTTGGAGGACTGGGTTTGGAATGACTGAGCAGATCTTGCCGCTTTCAGTTGGCATCTCTCCATCCCTTCTTACTCATAAAGGACTTTGCTTGAGCCAGGAAGGGAGGAATAGAGATCTTATTTAAGAACAAACTGTCTCCTCTTCCCCACTCCTCCTTGCCCACCTCCAGCTTCTGGAAATGCCATGAAGACCAGGGAAGCACGTAGAGCTGGGGCAGTGTTTCCCAAGAATCAGGGTACTTTGGCAGCTTGGGGAGCAGCCCTACTCATGTGGGAGAGAGGTGGCGGGGTGGGGGGGGGGCTTCCACACATCCTCAATCAACAGTGGAAATGGATCAGAACCAATGCTCTGGGCTGGACCAGTTCAGTTCACATCTCACCTTAGCCACTTGCCGTGAGGGTCTTTAAGAAGATCATTTCACCTGTCTTGGGCTCAGTGTTCTCAGTATCACCCCCTGTCAAATGGGGGTGATCACAGCAGCCAGTTCACAGGGTGGGAGCTCAGTAAGGCAGTGAGTGACCAGCACCAGGGCCATAGTACGAGCCTAGTGAGCAGGAGACAGGAGCGTCTCTGGCTTCACTTTCTAACCTGTGTATCATAGTTTAAAGCACCAGATGAGAAAGTAAACCAGAATGGAACCAGAAATAAGACAGAGAGATGTGAGGACATCCGTGTTGGCTGGTGGCAAGTCGCTGCTTATTTTTAATTCCTGCTCCCACACCCGCTTACTCACTTTTGTTTCCCTTACAGAATCCTCATCCCACCCCACTAAAATAAATGCACCTTGAAATAAGAGATGTGTCTTATTTTGAGCCTTGAATAATATGCTCTGGAGAGACTTCATTTGCTTTTCTTTTTTTAAAGGAACTATGTTTCCCCCAAAGGAGGGCAATGGGATATTCTTCCTTTGTCTGTTATTGAGGGTGGTCTTCTGTGATTAGAGAAGAGAAAGTAGTTAGATACTAGCCAATCACCTAACTTATTTTTAATTTCTATTCACTCATTCATTCATTCATTCATTCATTCATTCATTGATGCTGAGAGTTGAACCCAGTGCCTTGCACATGCCGGGCTCTGTTGAACCCATTTTTGCTGAGCACCTACTATATGCCTAGCACTGAGTTAAGAGGAACACAGATCTGTTCACTCTTTTTCCTAGTCGTTCTGTGATTCCTGACATTGCCCTTTGTCTGAGTGATGAAATGAGGAAATGGTCAGGAGATACAGTCATTGGAACCATCTTTGGAAAGCTATAAGCCCAGTTCTTTTGTCTGTTTTTGGATCTGGCTTTCAATTTTAATTAAAGTCCACCAGGAGGGATGGTGCGTGCCTGTAATCCTAACACTCAGGGAGAATGAGGCAGGAGGATCACAAGTTTGAATACTTAGCAAAGCCCTTTCTTAAAATTAAAAAAAAGAAAAGAAAAAGAGAAAAAGAAAAAGGGTTGGAGATATAGCATGGGGTAGAGGAGCTCTCAGTTTGATCTCCAGTACCAAACAAAAACACAACAAACAAAGAATTAGAAGCATAAGTTAGTGCTCATTTTCAGGGCAATTAAAATGATTCAGAATATCTGCTTATAAATACACACCTGAACAGTTCTTTTTTGTGTGTATCAAAGGATAAAATACAGGATTATGAAGCAAAGTACAGGTCCTTAAAGGCAACAACAGTGAGAGGACAAAACATAGTTCCTGTTTGAGATCAAGGTTTCAATCCTGTTTTGAAACCAAAATAAACACACACGTAGCAACAGCAGGTAACACCACCCGCTCTATAATTAGGTCCGAAATTGCGAGGTACAGGCGGAAAGGCCGTGGGAGTTCAGAGCAGAGAGAGCTCGAGCGTGGAGTGTGGGGAGGCTTCTGCAAGAGGCTGCGTGCAGAGCTGAGCTGGGCAGCGGGGTGGGGTGGGCGGGGGGCAGGAGGCAGTGTTTTGAGGGAAGGCGAGCCCACCGCGTGGGACGCAGCGGGTGCCCACAGAAAATGCGAGCGTCTTGGTAAGAAGTTGTACTCCCTGATGGGTGCAAACCTTCTCTTTTTTCCCCTTATTATGTTATTTTATTTTCAAGAGGACAAAACAATAAAATCAAGACAAACTAGTGTAAGAGGTACAGGACTTCAAAACATAACAAAATCAACAATAGTTACCATAATACCTTTTGATGTCTTCAAAATAGCTGCATATAACTTCGGACATAGTAAAAATCAAACAAAACAGAGTAGACTAGAAACAATAAAAACAAAACAATGAATGCAATAAAGGATTTCAAAACAAGCCAATAGTAAATCCAAAACTACTACCGGAATGTATCTTGCCATTCTTGAAATAGCTTCTCCTGCCATCAGATTTAGCATAATAAAAAACCCAACCCAACAAAACAATAGAAATGATATAGGACATTCAAACAAGACCATAAGGAATCAACAAAAATGGCTGCAACCCTCAGAACAAGATCTCCCCTAGATACCACACTGCATACCGCTGTCCTCTGAACCTATGATCACACAACTGGCCCTAGACCTGCAGTGTTAGTGAAAACTCAAAGCACCACAGGCATCCAATTGCACTTCACCTTCATAGCTGTCATCACAGCCTGAGTTTCTCTGGATAAACTGGTTGCTTCCAGGATGTTGGTGGGAAATTGGTACTTCTTGTTTGTCAGCCTGCATGCTGAAAAGGGCTTGGGGCTAGCTGTTCCCAGTCCAGCGGTGGCCTGTGCATGGCACTGGTTCCCAGATTGGGCTTATTTGGTGGTGCCATCTTGTTCTCTCTCCCTCTAGCCCATAAGTGGTGCTGACTTGCAGGGACAGGCTTGGGTCTAGCTGTTCCCAGTTCAGTGGCAGCCATGTGCCTTTTCGATTGCTGTAGTAAGATGAACACAGTGTGGTAACTTCAAACAACACATGTGCACAAGCTCACAGGTCAACATGGGCCTCTCTGGGATAAGCTAAAGGTGTCTTTGGGGCAGTGCTCCTTTCTAGGGGAAGATGTCATTTCCTTCAATATGCAGGACACATCTTAATTCTTTTTATACCCTTTCCCCTCATGCCCTCCATCTCCTAGTCCTGTTTGCTCATGCAAAAGACTTTTCTCTGTCTTTTACTATCTGTGGTAGCCTCTCTCTGTCTCTCCTGTTCTGTCTTCCTTTTCTGCTTTAAGGATCCTTGTGATTACATGGTGCCCACCTGGATATCAGAATAATCTGTCCTCTCAAGCTTAGCTGACTGACGATCTAGATTTGTCTGCAGCCTTACTTGGGCCTTGTTGTGTGAGTTACCATGCTCTTAAATATTAACATGGACATCCTTGGCTGGGGGAACATCATCCTACCAACCAATAGAGACTTTATTGTTAATGATCCCAACTTCAGAGAGTTGGGATAACTGGATCTTACCTTGACCAGCCTTGCATTTTGTAAGAAAAATCAAGCTTACATGTCGGAATGATTACAATACTCTGACATCAGTAATTTTCAGTATATTCAGATTTTTAAATTAGAAACAAAAGCATATGATTTGTCCAAAGAGTGGAGGCTTCCCTACCTGGGCAGGCAAGGACACATCCTTGCTACCCCACATCCTCTTTGCCTCAACTCCCTGCACCACTGCGACCAGGTTGCTACCTCCCAGCTACCCGGCTGCCACCTCATGCTGAGGCTTTCGCCCCCTCTGAGCCCAGTCCCCATTGAGGCACAGCTCTGACTCCCTCTCCTCTGTGGAGCTTTCCCAGTTAGAATGGATTCCTCCCTGACTTTTTCCTCTTATGATTAGTTGTATAAACACTAAATTGTTTGCTTTGTACCATCAGATTAGAATGGCAGTTCCATGATGATAACGTGGCAGAGACCTTGGCTTGCTTTTGACTGGATCCCTACTACCTAGTCAAATAATTCCTGCTTGTTGAGTGAATAAGTAAATCTTCTTATAATAATGGTAATTAACAGTTGTTGCTCATTAAGAGTAGGCACTATTCCTCTTATCACCATTCATTGAATTAATATGCACAGCAACTCAATAAATAAAGCCTGATTTTACAGTCGTGGAAGTGGAAATTCAAAGGTTGAATAACTTTCCCAGTTGGTAAGTGTTGGATTACCCCAAGGTCAGTCTGATTGTGAAGCTCATGATTTAAGATTTTAGACTGGAGTTTCTCAGAGTGGTTCCCACATCCTGCATAATCCTACAGAATCTGTTAGACATGAAGATACTTAGAACCTCATTGAACCCAGCAATTTGTGTTTTGACAAGCTCTCCTAATGATCTTAACACACACTGGATTCTGGGACTCACTATCGTAGGTTGTGCTGGGATGGTCCTCAAATCTGACTTAGAAACCCCCCAGGGAGCTTTTAGGACTCACTTAGACTATACCTCTATCAGAATTTCTGCGTTAGGCATGGTGACCTGGGCTCTATTTTTTTACACTCCTCTGATGCACCTAAAGTGCAAGAAGAATGTGAACCATTTATGTGTGTGTTCAGTCTAGAGACTTTGAGTTAATTCCTTCTAGGAGAGTGTTGTCTAGGCTTCAGTATGCATAGGAAGCACTAGATCTTATTAGGGGGCAGTTACTAATTCAGAGGTCAGGGATGGGATTGGAGATTTCCTTTCTGAGCACCTAGGTATAGCTGATGCTTCCAGTCTGGGGACCCACTTTAAGTGGCCAGGCTTTCCAGTCTAGTGCTGTCCAATGTGGTAGATATTAGCTACATTTGGTTATTTCAGTGTAGATGAATTAAAAATAAATAAAAACAAACACTCAGTTCCTCAGCCATCCTATCTATATCTGAGGTAATAAATTGTCATCTGTGGTTGGGGGCTACCATATTGGACAGAACCAATCTAGAAAATTGCATTCTTCTAGAATATTCTATTGCACCATTTGGCTCTAGAAAGCATTTGTGATGGGAAACATTATGACTTTGCAGTTTTTATATGTCTAAGCACCTTTGTATATAGTGAAGGCTTAATGAAAGTATTTTGAAGTACTTTTGCTTAAAAATTCAGTGTCTAATATAATTAACTTTCTGAAATGGATGTTAGAAAAACCATGAGTTACAGTTGTTAAAAAGAACCTCCCACTCACCGTAACTCTGCCAAAATTAAATTAAATTAAATATACTTGAGGTTTCATTAAGCAAAAAAGTATAGAAGAGGCTTCAGGCCTGGCTTCACTCCAGCTTCTTCCTCAGAAGGTACTTTCTGCTGCTATGAAATGGCCTTTGGCTTCTGAAAGGAAAGGTCTTTGCTTCCCCCTGCAGGAAGGTGCTGGAATTTGCTGGATTAGATGGAGATTAAGTGGTGGGAGAGGAGGGAGAACCCTTGGCTCCCATTCAAATGGGCCCTTTTGTGGTTAGCGGTAGAGGAGATGGGCTCACTGTGAACGCCCACAAGCTGCCTGGCACCAGACAACTGGACACGACCCAACTATTGTGGCCATACGCTCCCTTCCCCTGCCTTCTGTGAGAGGATCTGGGTCCCTGAGCCCAGCTCTGGCCTTGTGCATCTGTGAGAGTCCTCAGAGGTCCCCATCCTGAGGTGATGCCACCTTCTAGCTCAATATCTAGGTTCTCTAAGCTTAAAGCCTTCTAGGTAATCCCCTTTCCTGTGTTTTGTAGTTTCCTTGAAAATAATAATAATAAAATAAGGAAAAGGAAAAGTGTATCTTCCCTATCTGAGGCTAGGTGTCCTACAGGAAGAGAAAGCAATACCAAACCAAAAGTACTTACAAAGTACCTATGTAAACAGAATGGAGTTGCATGTGTTCCTTTTACACACATTCATATTACATGTGTATTACATGCATAAATATTTATGAGTGGTATACATATAGAATTCTCTCTGATACTTTGCCTCACAATACCAAGAAACAGGTGTCATTTTAAGGCCCATTTTACAGATGAGGAAACTGAGAGTTGGAGGGATCAGTTAACTTGTTGAGAGTCACATAATGAGTATGCGACTGAGCCAGGTTTTGGACCCAGGCAGTCTGCCTCCACAATTCCTCTTCCTCAGTGTGATACTATTCTTTCAAAGCATGAAGTCACCTAGCCATTACATTTAAATTTTTAAAATAGGTCTCAGAGTCCTGTCCAATCAGATAAATCTAAATGTAGCTTCATTCTTGTTCTAGTTCCCTGCAAAAGATAGAGAGACTCCTTCACAAATTCCAGTGGTTCTCACAGGTGAGAAAGAAGAAATTAAGAAGAAAACAACTCAGTTCATTTCATAAAATTGGGTTGACACCATTTCTATGACTTCCCAATTGTTTTCCTCATTTTTATTCAGTCCCATTCTTGTCCTTCTCTGTGCAAGCAGCCCATTTAATAAAAACAAGCCATATTGTTACTGAGAGTCCATCTTAAAATAATATCACTTTGGAGATTGCGAGTGCTGTGACCTGAATATCTGTGTTCTGCAAAACTGAATCCTAAGGCAATGATGTTAGGAGGTGGGATGTGTGGAACATGCTCACAAGGGTGGGGCCCTCATAATGGTATTAGTGCCCTTGTATGAGATGCCTGGGAGAACTTGTTTGTCTCCCACCCTGTGAAGACACAGATGATCTAAGAAGCAGAGGACAAAGCCATCAGCGGTTATGGCCTCTGCTGGCACCTTGACTTTGGACATCCCAGTCTCTAGAACTAGAAGTAATAAATTTCTTTTGTTAATAAACCCCCCAGACTCAGCTTTTTTGTTATAGCAACCCAAAAGGATTAAGACATGGGCCTCTGCTGTTTGCCCACATCATTAATTTTCGGAATGGGGAGAATTTAGTGGCACTGTGCACTTTGGGAATAGCAGTGAGACCAAATTGCAGTAGTGTGGCAAGAGTAACAAACTCATCATTAAGTTCTGCTCTGTGATTAGGCTCTAAAGAAGGCAGCCCTCGCAAAGCAGAGTGCTAAATGTTTGGATATATTTCAGGAAGCTCATTGCTGTTCCAGTAGGGGCTAAAACTGCTCCTGGAGAAATCATGCCTCTCTACTCGAATTCCAATTGTGTTCCCTTGATATTGCCTTGTCAGGGACATGCCTTAAATAAGATACCCTCTGGAGGTGGCAGAGATTTTAAATCCTCACTGACTTGCATGGCTGTGTTATGTGCCAAATTGGAAATAACTTCTTAAAATAAATGCCTTCAAAGAATGAATTCAGCAGCAGGTTTTCGTAGATGCCAAAACCTATCCAGATGGCTGTACTTCATCTGGGTGTCGTTGGGACAGCCTCCTCGAACAACCTAAATCTCTAGGACTGGATGTATGTTTACCTTTGCGGCATCTTCAAAAAATAGATGCCTCAAATTTTTTTTCTACACAGTCAGGGCCATGACGGATAGACCTGGCAAGCAGATTGGGTGGGAAGAAATTAATACCCCGCAGTAGCTAGAAACACAACTGTATTTATTCAACTGAATACTTATATGCAAATAAGCCAAAGATGGGGAAACGTAACTCCTGCTTCTATGATATGTTGGTAATTTAATGCAGTAGGTACTGGATAAGGAATAATAAATATATAGGAACTTGGAGAAGAACAGATGGAAGAAAGTTAAGCATCTCAACCCTAAGCACATTTTATGTATCTAAAAAGTAAATATTTTCATTCTACAGCATTTTAACTCCAGTGTGGTCTATAGATCATCATGTGACCCGGAAGTTTATTAGAAGAGGAAATTCTCAGTCCAACCACCCCAAAATTTCAGAATTTGACTCTCTTGGTGATGAATCTGTCTTAAATTCTGCAGGTGATTTTTATACAGGCTAAGATGACCTTAACAGTGTGTTAGAATCACAGAGGGGCTGTGTTCAGATGAGACTGTCCTGTCCAGATGATACTGTTCTTCAGAAGAAGTACATCGGAATCACCAACTAGAATTCAGCCATCCTAATGGCTTCAGGTTCCCTGCATAATTTCACCATGCAGCTAAGATCAAGAAGACCCGAACAGAGGTAGTTCTTATTCTAGAGAGACACACTTGAATATCTGAGAAAAAATTCTTTTAAAACTCACACACCAAAATATTTAGAGCCCTTCCAAAATTTATGGGGTCAGACAATCTGGTTGAGATTAAGGATAATTGCTGTAGATTCTGCATATTACATATTCTAGATCAGTGTTTCTCAAACTTTAATGTGTACCAGAAGCACTTGCAGGTCTGGTTGAAACACAGATTTCTGGGGCCCATCCCTAGAGTTCCTGGGCAAGTACTCCCGGGGGCAGTGGGGTGGGAGTAAGGATTTGCGGTGCTTTCCAATTTCCAACAGATGCTGACGCTGCTGGTCTGGAAACTTCACTTTGAGGTCTACTGGTCCACTGAGTGTGAGAGTCCGAACTTGAATTCTAGTAGCAGAATGCGATGCTAGTTTCCAGGATTCTGATATCCAGTAAACCTGCTATTTTTAAGCTCTAAAATATCAGTACATTTACTGGTATAATTTTGTATTTCACGATGCTTTTGATATTAAAATCCAGAGATATTCCCAGCGTACTGTATTCCACATTATCATTTCAACTTGAGTGAAGAAATTCTCTTTAGAAAGCCTTCTGAGCTTCTGTAGCATCCCCCTGCAAAGCCTTCCAAGGGACTTCTGTGGCTTACTAATGAGAGGGAACATCTTTGCTTGTGTTTGGTACTCACTAATGTCTCCTCCAGAGCCAGATTGCTTGCTATCTCTCCTTCACCTCCTGATAATGGGGCAGGGTCAGCTCATTAAAGAAGTAGGAAAAGGATGTATTGGAAGAGAAGAGGTCCCTGGCTCGATTCCCATCCCTTCTCTGAGCCTGATCCTCTTTCCTCAGTGATAGAACCCTCTGTCTTGCTCCTCCTGAGAATTCTCCCAGAGTCTAATCCCTTTCCAACCTGGGACAACTTATTTTAATAAAGCTTCTGTCCCAGTAATCTCACTGGAGATACCTAGACCTGCACTTAAACTTGGGGGTTAAGAGGGAGAGGTGATCATGGGCGATGACCATCTGCAAATTTCACAAAACACATTGTGTAACTCAAAATAGAAATCAAATACCAGTATGGTGCCCCTGTACTCCCGTATCACAAGGACTAAATTTAGCTTCTCTCTTTAAGGCCATACAGGAATTCAGCAGCCCTTCTCACTAAAGGGTACCATTAACTTGTTAGTTTTCTTGGTGGATTGCAAAACTTGATCCAGATGGAGAGCACAGCAAACTCTTCTTTATAAACACCTAGTATTGTAGTTTTTGTCCTATGTTGTATAGTCTCCCTCACCACCTTTATTGTTTGCTTTTCTATGAGTTTCTTTTCTTTGGACCCAATTGGCTGCCAGGTAGTTATCAGCTGGTCTCATCCTGATCGCAAAGGTACTCCATCTCCATGCCTGGGGAAGTTCCCCATGGGTGTGCATGCATCTTTCTCTGCTTACTTGAATTTAACCAGTTATGACGTTGTCTCTGGCCTTCTGATGAGGAAATAGTTTCACAAGTAATATACACCTGCCCTGGCTCACCGACTCGACCTGGGGTTGGCCAATTCACCCAACATCTATTTTGTATATAGCCTGTTAATAGACAGCCACCCCCATCCATTTATATATTATCTTTAGCAGTGACATGCAGGCTCAGGGTCCACAGTGACTAAACTATTTACTATCCTGCTCTTTACAGAGAGCCTGTTGTAAGTAGCTGTGTTATATGTATTTTATATTCCTCTGCATGCCTGGCTCAGTATTTTGTATTTGATGGTGTTCATTGTGACAAAATACCTAATGAAAGGCATTTTAAAGGAGGAAAGGTTTATTCTGGCTCATGGTTCCAGAGGTCTCAGTCCATGGTTTTCTGGTTCTGAGGTAGAAATATGGAAAAAGGGCTTGGCAGAGGAAATCATCCTACCTAATAGTGACCAGAAAGTAGACAAAGAGAAAAAACAAGAGAAAGTCTCCACAGACAACATAGTCCCCAATTTCGTGCCCTCGTGATCCTCTCACTTTAACTAGATGCCACCTTTTAAGTGTTTATCACTTTCCAATAATATGGGAAATTATGGTTTTACCCACTGATGACGTCACAGCCCTTATGATCCAGTAAACGTACAAAAGTCTTACCTCTGAGTACATGAGACTGAGGTGGGGGAGATAGTTTATATCTAAGCAATAACGAACAACTACCAGTCAGTGTTTGGTAAATGAGGTGTGAAGTTTCTGAGATCATTAGAAATGTAATAATAGCAAGGAGATGAGCACTTACACACTCTGACTTGTGTCATCATGGCTGTCCTGTATTATGTCGCAGGTATTAGATTAAGCTCTTTACATGGGTGTCTCATTTAATCCTCTTCCACAGCCTTAACAGGTAGGTTAAAGAACCCGGAACTTAGAGAGGTGGACTGTCTTAGCAGCTACGCGACTTTAGCAAGTGCTACAGCAAAAATTTAAACTTAGTTTAAATTTTTAAGTTTTCTAAGTCCTTCAAGTTACTCATTGTTCAATTCTAGAACTGATACTTGATGAAAGACAAAAACCTGCCCAAACCCTTTCCATGAGATAAGGCACATAAACAATACTGTACCTGTCATAAAATGACAGGCATGGATGTAGCCAGTGATCCTGGAAGTTAGGTCTCCTGAAGTTTCATTCTTAATCTTGGCCCTATTAAGAAAAACGCAAGCAAACAAACCCCACCCATATGTTATTAACATTATGGTCATCTGCATGTATTATGCATTCATTCACTCAACAAAGCTTAAAACAAGTGTAATTGTGATTTATTCATTGCTGTAGTAGGGTTGGAGTTAAGCTGTGAATATGTGTTTCCCTGCTGTTGTGGAGAAGATGAATCTGTAAACTGCAGGTTGCAAACCCCAATATTTATAGGGGAAGGAAAGCAATGTGAGTTCGTCACGTCTGGCTGATTCTGCGGTATTGACACCTTCTCGATGTCCAGGAGCTGCGTCTCCTCATCCCTTTCCGTTCTTTACTGGCCACAGTGATTTGCCCTGGGGAGCTGGTGAGGGTCACGGTGTTATCTTTCTTCTCCGTAGCAAATGGTCGTTTTGGGCTGTTTCCCTTCATACCACATCTGTGTTACTGTATCCGTTACAAAGCCTGTAATCTAGCACCCGCTGACAACACCAAACTGCTTACCACAGCTAAATAAACCAACAAAAATTCTGACTGGGGTAAGTGAATATTTCAGCAAGTTTAAAACACTGTAGTGCAAGTTTGCAAACAGTATCAGTCCTTCTTCAGACTTTATGAACTAAAATGCCATTGTGTGAAGACTTTTTACTCCCATTTAAACATTTCGGTTTTGTTTCTGTTTTTATTCCTGCGTTAGTATCAGTGCATCGCCTCTGGTGGGGAGGAAGGAGCTGGGCTTCCTTGGACACCCCAGAGGACTGCTCTGCTCCCGATGTGTGTCCTCTTCCTCAGCCCCAGTGGCTGTCCCTAGTCCCAACCTCAGCACTTGCATTTTCTGAGCCATTGTTCTGAGATTTATTGTATGGTGCTGCCCCCCAGTGAGGGGAAGGAGGAATGGAAAACGGATTTGCCCGTTGCCCTCAGAGTTGTCTCCAGGAATCCGGGCTGATAAAACTCAGCTAAAAAAACAGCCCTAATTTTGAACGCTTTGAATAACACATCTCTCACAGTATCCCCAGCTTGTGTGAAGAAACCTTTAAAAGAGCTGCAAGGATTTCAAGACATGTGTTCAGGTTAAGCAGAAACTGAACCTAACTTCCCATATAAAACCGATCTAGATGGACTAGATGGACTTCCAGGGCCAGTCAAGGGCAGGAAATCTAGCCTGGCTCAAGAATAAAGACGTCACCCATTTTCACTAAAATACAAGATCCGTCTTCTATGATTTGTGCAATCTTTTTAAGCCTGCCTGGGTAATCTCCTTGTGTCTTTTGACTGAAATTAGTTTTGAATTGAAAGGCAATATTGAAGCGATCTGTCACTACTTCTCACAAGTCACTGTCAGTTTCAAAATAATGAATGAAGGCATAGATCCTGAATAGATACATTTGTCAGACCTGAACAGAAATAGGAGCTTTATTAATAAACTTGAGTCTCGTCATAAGATGCGCATCCACCCCAGTGCAGTGGAACTGACTTATGAACCAGAACTGCAGTCCTTACGTTAGAGCTGGACCATGTCAGGGTGACAAGAGTCACTGTTTTGTTCCTTCGTCCTGGGAGGCGAGTCGGTGTGATGTTACCGTTGACCACCTGAGGGTAGGTCCCAAAGGCCATGTGTGTGGAAGGTAACAGGGCTTTTCATATGATCTGCTTTCAGCTGCCTAGTACCTCCACTATAAGAGGCAAAGAAAAAAAAAGCATTGACTATTTTTATCCTCAATTGTCATTGTTTGAATCAGCTCACTTACAGAGAAGAAAAAGTCTGGTTTTCTTTTTTGTTTCTTTGGGTTTTTCCCCTGTCATGGCATTTCTGTCATTTTCTTTGACTCCCTGGGCCATGCAAGATGGAAGAATAATTATTTTTCATGAAAAAAAAAAAAAAGATGGGAAGAATCTGAATGAGGGATACGAGCCATGACATAAGGAGAACAGAACTCTGGATTCTCTAATACTGTGCGGAAATTAGGATTTTTGAATGAGGAAATATGTATCAGTGGTTAGTTTTGTTACTCCAGGACTCACTAGAAGCCTGGGTGCGGTTGTGGCTGCCCAGAGAGCATAGTGATGATGTGACCAGGGTGCTGTGGGATCAGGCATCAAGAGGGCGGGAAATACAAATGAGCAGCGGTTGCAAATACAACTTTGTCACACTCGCGTGCATGGGGTCTGGATAGCCAAGGAAAACAGCTGCTTCCAGAATTGGGGGACAGGAGCTGTGAAATAATCCTGGAATCAGGCTTTCAGGGCTCCTGATGTCCCAGAACCTTTAAAAAGTGGTCAGGGAAACAGAAAGATCTATGTATATTTGAGTGTGTTTTAAAATAGCCACCCATCTTGAAATAGCAATTTAGAATATGCTACATGTAGACAGAAATTTTTGATGAGTCTTGGCTCTCATGGGCCAGCTCCTCACTGCTCCTATGTGTTCAGCCTGGTCACCCTTTATGTCAAAGTCCTTGAGCAGACCTTGGCTTCAGTCCCAAGGTCTCACTCCTTGCACAGTGAGCTGTGCAGTGAGTTGGTTGGGCTGTCTCACCTTGGACAGGGTTCATGTGTCACTCAGGAAAAGATGCATCAGGCAGCTGAGTCAGAGAGAGATGAATGATCCAGAACCAGATGGAAGGCAGCTCTCAGAGCATGGGCAATTAGAGAGCGCTACGCACGTAGGGCTTAGAAACATCACCCCCCTCTCATTTTACTTGCGAGAAAAGTGACGTCCAAGGATACTAAAGAATTTTCCCAAACTTTGTCCACTAATGAATCAGTCCTTTCATTTATTCAACAGTGATACCCTGAGCATTTCCCAAGTGTCAGGCAGGGTCATGGGTACTGGAAGCATAAAGAACAATATCATATAGGGAGTTAGAGAAGCATAGCACAAGTTAATCTAAGAGGGAAAACCGACTGAGAATGAAAAAAGTCTTGGAGCAGAAAAAGGCTGAAAGTGGTAGACTGGAACTACTCATTAGAATTCCAGTAATTTCCCCCAGGATAACAAATGTGGACTCCTGGGGCCACAACGAGGTCCAGAAGGGCTTTCTATTCCAGCAGAGCACTGTGCACCGAGAGCGGGCTCCAGTGTGTGTCCACCAAGCGAACAGTGGAGTGAACGGCACATGATCAAGGAACCAAGTTCCATTCTCCATACCAGGGACCAACAAAATTCTTCAACAGCTTGCCGCATAGTAAATAGCTTTGCCTTTCGACAGTAAAGGTCCTTACTATTCACCTCTGTTATTATAGCGTGAAATCAGCTACAGACAATACGTAAGAGAGTGGGTATGATTGTGTGCTACTGTAGATTTCATGCACAGACACTGAAATTTCAATTTCATACAGTTTTCATGTTCTGTAAGATACTGTTCTAGTATTTTCCTTCTATTTAAAGTCACGAAAAAGCACATTTGTGGTGTGTGTGCTTGTAACAAAAGCTAGTGATGGACCAGATGAGGGGCCAGAGTCGACCAGCCTTGCTCTGGGAGGTAGATACATGTCAGAGTAGAAAGTTTTATGAGGATTTTCATTTGTTGATTCATTCATCGGTTCCAGCATTTATTGAATACTTGTTGTGTGCCAGTCTTTTTATGAGGCACTGGACGTACAAACAGTTACGATTAGTCACCAGTATAAAGACAAGTTGGTTGTCCTTACCAGGTGAGCTCTTTGAAGGCTGAGTCATGGCGGTGTAGCAAACGATAACCCCAGAGTCTGTTTAATTAATGTCTATGAAGCATTCGAAAGCTAATTGGGGATTTCTAAGTAACGCCTTCCACACATCACAGGCATCTTGCAAACGTTCCTCATTTGCAAATGGAGAAATCAGGGAAGATGGAGTGATTCTCACATTTCCTCTCGGTTGGGTCGTCTGTTTAGTGCTCATGACTTTCTGTTCATTGTACCTCACTCTTTTCACCCTGGAGAGGTTCCGCAGGTTTTCAAATAGCTGTTGTGCAATTCAAAAAGAAAGATCGAGAAAAAAATTTGTTTCCAGCTCCTTTCATTTTCCTTGGGTCTTCCATTCTTTACCTTGATTAAAACCAGAGGTGAAGATTCTATCACTGGACTGCAGTCAGGAAACAATAAAACTTCTTGTCTGTTTTATTTCCTGAAGATGAAAGTGGCCCAGGAAAATAGTAATTAAAATAAAAGTAAGGTAAGATTAGAACCTTAAAAGGTTTTCCCTAACACTTCTCCTGTTTGTCTGATTCTGGCCTGTCTTAGTTTGATAATCGATTCTACCCCCAGGGTAGTAATTTCTTTCTCCATCACCAACAGTTTTGCAATCCTCCAGAAACCTTTTGGGAGTTCCAGGGCAAATGGCCTTAAACAGGAATTTAATTGTCTGAGAGATTTTATTTGCTTATTAGAACAGTTTGGTCCACAACTTTATCTGCATGGGGCAATAATTTCCTTGGCTATAGTCAGTTTTACAGTCCCTTGCTCTTAGGATTACAGTTTTTCTTACATAAAACAACGCTTGGACCAGGGCCACTCAGAGTGCCAATTTTGGGTGCCTTTAATTGGGCTCAAAGTCATCAGCATTCTCTCAAGGTCTGGAAAGAGGCAGAAGGAAGAAAGAGCAGGGTTTGAACATGTGAATATTCAACACATATGTATTGATCGTAATACCACTGGGCTTCCTTTGCATAGTATGCTGGGAAATATAAGATACAATTAGCCTAGCATGGTTCACTCTAGTTATGAATATGGAAATTCAAAATACTTGGTCTATAATGGGATTTCAAAGTATTTTGGTAAGTAAATATAGAGAGGAATAAATAAGCAATTAAATAATAACACTGAAGAGAAAACATGAGAAGATATGAATTTAAAATGTATGCAAATATATTTTCGCTTTGAATAGGATCCATGTGTTGATTACATGCTATGTATGTGTGCATATATCTATGCCCATACACAATTGCTTTCAGCTAAGTAAAGGAATGATGGCGTCTCCTGTGTTAGAATTTTCTCAGGTGAAGCATTTGCTTGGCACAATGAGAGACTCATATTAAAACCAACTGGATATAGGAGTTCATTCAAGTGGGAAAATCCTACCTGTCCTGCTCACCTTGCCCTGGATGAATAAATACCGGCATCAGTAAGAACAGCTGTTATTTATTTCCTGACTCGGTGTCAGTTTTTGAAAACCATCACGTAGATAAGGGCCATGGAGTGGACAGACAAGGTTTCCATCAGCGGGCGATACCAGAACTGGCCTGTGGCTGACCACACCGAGTGGATGAAACAGCTTTGCGGAACTGGGCCTTGTGGGACAACAGGCTTGTAAACCAGGAGCAGGAAGTCAGGTCCCTGTGTGTATATCTCCGCAAGAATAAAGGCAAGCCTAAGTTATGAGTTGTTGAGCTCCCTGCTTGGAGCTCTTCAATTCTGACTTGGAGAGGAAGCTCTTTACCGGGGGAGTATAAAGTGGGGAAGGGGTGACCTCATCACAAGCAGCACCTCTCAGGTCTGCGTGAGCTCACTTGCATGGCTTTATAGATACACAACATTGACACAGCTATTGGATCGTGCAAAAACATTTTTCCAAAGTGAGAGGACCGGCAGATCAAACTAAGGCTTAATGTTTGCAAATTATCCAAGGCCTAGAAATTGGGGAGGAAAGCAAAAAAAAGTCTTTGCAACTTAGTTTGAAGGAAAGAGGAAGGTTCAAGGTCCAAAAGGTTGTTGTGTTTAGTAAACTTTGTTGAAGTGAATGTTACCGTTACGCCTATGCATAGCCTTTCCGGATTTCATCAAGGTCTGGAAGGAGAAGTCCACATCTGTAATGCCAGGGAAAAGTTATTGGAATTCCGGTAAGTAATCCCAATCTATCACGTCCAGTGCAACCCATGAGGAAACTAAGTTGTGGCGAACTAAGGGGGCCCTAGATCCAGTCAGAACAATGGCTCACAGGAACAAAGGCCTCAACCCAGAGCCAAACCTGGGTTTCATGACTTGGTGAGGAGGGAAGTGGCTGGGGGATGAGTGACTGTAAGAGCGGCAGGAAGGACAGGAGTGCTGTGAGCTGGGCTAGGTGAGCGTCCCGAAATCCTCTCTGCATGTTGCAGAGGGCATGCAGAAGAGTACTCTGCATAGCACAGCTCGCGGCAGTATACTGTGTTTTTGAATCTGTGCTTCAGCTTTGATGTCTGGTCTTCAAGCCCTGAGACATATGAGTTCTTTTCAAGCCCCAGTCTCAGCTGACAGGATACTAGGCTAGTTTATGAAAACCAGTTGGAAGCTATAGGCAGAGCATCACTGACCTGTGGGTTGCTTTGGAGACTACACATCAGCACCTCCCCTAGACCCATTTTCATTGCTTAAAGCCAATTGAGGGGGTAAGGAAATGTCCTAGCCAACTCTGCATATCAACACCTGCTAATAGGGCTACAATGGAGACAAATGTTCTTCGTTCGAGGAGAGCCATCTTCATGGTCCTCCATAATGCTCATTTGGGCAGATGCAAAAGCAGATGATCTGTGATTGGTCTAATATCAAAACTAGCAAACAGTTTAGGCAGGCCTAGAATCACAGGCCTGGTAAACAGTGTCATTCTCAATATGACAGGAAAACCTCAGTGTGTCTCGTGTCTCTGTGTCTCCATACTGATCAGTTAGTTCCAGGACCTATTCAGATGAGGTGAGTCATCATCAGGTTTGGAGCACCATGTATCGTGTATTGTATAGTATAAGTTGGACGCAAGCAGATGTGCCTGTGGCCTCAGGGTCATTCTGAGAGGGTTGGGCTTGGGCACTGAAACATGGGTAAAGTTTGCTGAAATGGATTGGAGGGGCAGGGGCATTCCAGACAAGTGAAAATGTAAATAGAGGGAGGAATTTGCATGGTGCTTTGGGAGCCATGTAGCCGAGTGTGGATGGAGCATTTGTGCAGGTCAGTAGTGGAGGGATCTGCAGAGGGTGCTGACAGTAACTGGAGTGGATTCCGCTGGGGCAGGCTGGCCTGTTGAGAACCTTGGGTAAGGCTGGGGAAACTGGAGGTGAGCCTTCCTGTCACCCTGCTGTATCCTTCTCTCGGACTCCTTCCTGCAAAGGCACAGTGGGTGGAATTCATCCAGCTGTTCACCCACCTGCCATTTTGATTCATTCAGCAGGCATTCATTATGTGCCTGCTATGTGCCCGGCCCTGTGATAAATCTTAGTGAGAATATCAACAGGAAAGCTCCCTCAATGTTTAGTTAGTTCATGCATGAATGAATGAGCAAGAGAAAGCTGACATGGGCTGGTGAGCTCATTCACGGAGGAGAGAGAAGAATTCCCCTGTAGCTGGGGATACAGCTCAGCGGCACAGTGCCTGCCTCAGCAAGTGCAAGGTTGTGGGTTTGATTCCAGGAACAAAAAGAATTCCCCTGCAGGAGCCAGCTATGGCAGGAACAAACAGAAAAGAGATGAGTCAGTATAAAAGACGGGGTTTTTGGTGGATTCGTGGAAACTGAAGCAGAATCCATGAATTTTCTAACTGGAGGAGGGAGGATAGGCAAGGCAAATTAAAACTTAGTATTTGCAAATTAGCAATGGCATAGAAATTGGGGGAAAGAAAAAAAAAAGAAATAGTTGCAATTTAGGTTGAAGACAAGAGGAAGGTAAGGGCAAACGGTGTAGGAAAATTGTTTTGTGTCACATAGAAGAGGACCATCTGGTCCAAGGTCATTTCTGCAACCCCAGAGGCAAGCCCTGGGCACAAACGGTACAGTTCTGGGCAGTTTTCCAACTCAAAACCCAAGACAAAGCTCATCTTTTTCATAAGAAGGCTGCAGGAGTATCTACCCAAGACTAGATGCCCAGCGATTTAAGATGAAAGAAGAAAGGCAGTGACACTGTATACAGGAAGAGAAAGAAGGGGATGGATAGTGTTCCTGGACTATTACTTTCCTAAAACAAATGCAAAAGATGAAATGTCTTTTAATAACTGGCCCAGGATGCCATCCTGGGGGCTGCAGGGGGAAAAAAATCAAAATGTAGTCGAGTGCTCTCAGACCTTGGATGTTTTGTGTTTTGTAGCAGCATCTAAAATTGCTAGTAAAATTATGACCTTGTAATTCACAGCTGTGTCATATATTTTCTAACCCACAGTGTAATTTACGTACCCAGCCAGTACGTTTGCTTTGTAAAACGGGGGGAAAACTCACACAGCATAAAGTTTATTTTTAATGTATAATGTCTTTAGCTGTAACCTGTGTTGTTGGAAGGAGGAATGTGCTGGCGGTCAAGGTTATTACCACCCTTCTCACAGGAATGGGGAAGGTGGGAGGGTTATTTAATAGACTCACATGTTTGTTAGCCAGATTACATTATCCAAAGTACACCATCCCCTTCTTTCTCTGCCTTCTTCTCCTTAAGGCAGGGGTCCTCTTCAACCCCTTCTCTTGAAATGAACTTGTGTAACAGTCTAAGCTTAACCTCGATGCCTGCCTTAAACTTCCAGCAAGAAACTCAGCTCTCCCTGTGAAACCTTCCTATGCAGGAAAATTTATTAGGAAGCCATCAGTGGGGTTTCTACCAAGCCTCCCACGTCAGCATGGCATTGACTCTATTTTATGGAACTGAAGTAGAAAGGAGCTAGAACAAGGTAGGGGAACATCACATTCATGCAACTCTCACTTGCATAGCATGATGAGGAGATGATGCAGGAGACTCTCCAGCCGGAGCACCAGGTGGGAAAAGGCCTTGGCTCCTTGGGGTCCAGCCTGCACCCTTGCCCATCTGGTTGACCCTGTGCCACAAAGTACAGTCTCTGGATCTTGTCACCTTCACTGGTGAAAAAGATGAGCTTTGGCCTTTACTGCCCCAGGAAATTATTGTAAAGATCAAAGGAAATATTGTAAAGATCAAAGGAAACACTCATTCTGAGCAGGATCACTTTTTTCTTCCATTCTGGCTGCTTTGTTTTCCCTCATGGCTTACAACCTTTTGAAGATTTTTAGGGACAGTGATCTGAATTATATTTCCTTCTCCCTAACCCTGTCTTCTTTTGTTCAATCCTGGTTTGCTCTGGTCTGTGAAATAACCATAGGTCGCACTAGATCTGATTCATAATCCTTTTAGCTCCCCGCCTGCCTGCCGGTCACCTTCCCCACCCCCCATGACCTAGAGGCACCAACAGCTCATTTCAGAACAGAGGAGAGGACTTGCTGTGCAGGTGACTGGAGGCTGGTGCTCACTGCCGTGGCCCTGGACGAGGTGCCAGGACACTGTTCCCATGCAAGGCGGTGGAGCTTGGAGACACTGTAGCCTGTGCTTGCAGTTCCCAGTTCTGCCTGAGCTGTTACCTGGCCGTACTCATGGAAGGCAGAGGCCGGGGGTTTTGCTCGATACCCTGCATCCCAAAAACCATAAAAATGCTCCTAATACTCCAGATGAAAGAAGCTCTTATTTTATGCTAAGACAAGAAGAGTTTTATTTTATAGAATTAAGTTTTTAAAAAGTCTGGACATGAGGGGCTGGGGGTTTAGCTCAGCGGCATAAGCGCTTGCCTTGCAAGCAGGCAGTTGTGAGTTTGATCCCTGGTACCGATAAAAAGGAAAAGGAAAAAGACAAAAAAAAAAAAAAAGTCTGGACATCTTCCATATGCATTTTCAAATGAATTCTTTTATCTATTTCTCTTTGAAAAAAAGATGTATTTCAAAGAAATGGAAGCAACACAGAAACACAAGGAAGAATGCACCGAATACATACAAATGCAAAACATTTGATACCATTTGGTGAAGATCATTCTAGGTATCTTTCTGTGCGTTAGTTAGATAAGTGGAAATTTATGTAAAATGATTTTATACTAACCCTTTTTTTTTAAAAGAGTTGAAAAATTAAAATTTAGCTAAACATAGGAAAAATTGGAGAAATCTGAAGGGGTTCCTAAACTTTTAGCTCCCAAGACATGCTGGTATGATTACAGGAAAGCAATTAGAAAAAAACAATGAACATAGAATTTTGTTTTTGTGCAAGTGTTTTTTAATGTGCTGAGGAACTCTTGGTTGTGAGAGAGGAGAACACGTCACCCTAACCTCTCCTCCCACAGCTTCCCTTCCACTGATTGGCTATGTGATTCGGCTCGCCTTGCTAAGCTTTTGTATCGTTGTCTTCAGGGACACTTGTTCCCATTTTTACGTACTTTTAGGCAACTACCTTCAAGTGCCCAGCACTCATCCAACATCTGTATTTGCACAGCATCATCTTAAATTTCCAGATCCTGTTACTATGAAGTTGGGAAGACAATGTTTGGATTAAAGTTCGGGGTCATGAAAGATGGAGTTTCTAAAGCTACGTGATATAGCCACCCTGAACATCAACTGAGCATGCTCAGAACAGAGCAAAGTAGGCCAATGGCCTCTCCAGCCTGACTGCAAAAGGCTTGAACCCCTGCTACAACCTTGCCTGCTGCATGACTGTGGCTAAACTGTTTACCCTCTGTGCCTCAATGGCCACACCTGTGAAATGGGACAACCAACCATAACAACCTCGTGTAAGATGTTGTTGTGCTTAAATGAACTATTTAAAAATGACAAGAAATGTTTCCAGCTTCAGTAACTGTTTGTCTTTATTATATAGAGTCACACCTTTTGGAGTCAGTAGCAGGCAGGAGAAAATGCTGAGAATCTCACTCTCCATCTCTAGTATGTTGTCGGGATCTTTTAAAATGTCCACCCCTTTTTCATCTGGTCATATTACCCATCTCTTTAAACTCTTATGGTTTTCATGTTTTTAGGCTAAAATTTAGTCCTTCTATGTCTTAGAAGCCCTCCCAAGGCCAACTTCATCTTCAAGATCAGCCATATCCAGGCCTTTCCATGCCCCTTTCTCTTTCCTGGTCCCCTCCCCCCCAATTCATAGCAAAGCTACTTCCCTGTTGCATGGAGCTTAAGCCTCAGATGACTATGACTTTAGTGCATCTCCCTCTGAAATATTTTGCACTGTGACCACTTAGAGTAGTTTATGGTCATTTATTTGTTTTGATTGTTTCTTACAGTCTACCCTTTAGACTGTAACACTCTTGAGGAATGGATTGCGTCTGGCACTAGTTGGTGTCCAATAAGTATTTATTAACTGACACATCTATGTGCATATCAACATATGGACATCAAGTACATAGGCAGACACTGACTCAATCTAGTTATGGATAAGTAGCTGTACAGCTATCTATATGGAGAGAGACATTCACTCAGGGGCCTCAGGCAACATTCTATTTTACAAATGAGGCTTGGACTTAAGTTCAATTTCAGCATACATAAAGATAAGGACAGCTACTACGAAGAGAATGAGAGACACTATGGTAGTCATTATTGTCTTTCCCAATGTCAGATCTTGAAGACCTAAAAAGCCTTCATCATCCTGTAATGATTTCATTAGTTCTATAATATTGAGTATGTATTCAATGTGTGTGAAGATGGGGACAACTATTTGGAAGAAAACTAGAGACAATAAGCTAGACAGTGAAGATCTCCAGTGGACTTGCTTTGAAATCTGTATTTCTTTAAATGGTTTCTTTGGAACTATTTTGTTCTGTTTTGATATGTTTAATCTTACCCTCTGTAAGATAAAAAACAAGTGTGTAGGACTGACAACAATATAACTAAGTTTTTGTTGGATCATTGAGCAATACTGTTGGCAGTGTGACTTTACATACTTTAATTTTGTAATCTTAACTATTTCTAAGATGACAATATGTAACTTATCAACTGGTGATTTCTTAGTTTATTTTTCTGTAATTCTGTATTATTTCTACTCTATTTTTTTCTCCATGTTTTTTTTGTTTCTTTCTCTTTAAATTAAAAAAAACACAAAAAACAAACAAACAAACAAAAAAACAAATGAGGCTTGGGGATTTAATCAGCAGCAGAGCTGGGCTGAAAACTCCAAGCACTGGGTAATACTGCCTGTTAAAGAAATATGACATAGTCATCATCAAACAATTTCAGGCAAATGGCAAAAAACAAACGAACAAACAAAAAAACCCTTTCTGGATATCTAGGCTGCACATATAGTCCTAGAAAGAGTCAAATTGCAAGGTAAATCCAGCATGGATTGGAGAAATGAAAAATCCAGAGATCACTAGAATGGGTTTGGGTTCATAAGACATGAGACAAAATTAATTTGCATGTCAGCAGAATTTTGGAGATAAAATGGAATTTATGCATAAAATTCATAGGCTTTTTTTCCCCTAATTATGCTTCATGAAATGTTGGATTACACAGACATTCCATAGGCATTATTTGGAATGAAAGCCCTCTGGTCAAATACATTTGGGAATTCATCATTTAATTAAAGAGTTCTTTAAGTGAGAATTCTCAGAGCCTTTAGTGGGCTGATAAGTATTGTCAGTTTCCAAGGAAGGGATGTGGCATCTCCCTGGGGCCCACTATGTCTTCAGATGCCTTCCGTATTCCTTTCTCCCTGACTCATGGCCTCTCAGGAGGTTTAGGGAAGGTGTTTCAGCCTTTCCGTGTTCTCTCATAGCAGTAGGAAGCACCCACCAAATGAGGCAGTTTATAGAGAGTAGAAAATTGTCTTCCATGCCCTGTTTCATTTAAGCCTCAACACCTAAGAAGTAGGTCCTGTCATGGTTTATGTCAGTGGCCCCCAAGCCTCACGCCTCTGCATTATGCATTTGTGATTGGTTCATTGTCTAGCACTTGGATTGGGGTTGTGAGTGCTACACCAGCCTAGAGGTGGAGCCAGGATGTGATGTAATGGCAGGAAGAAGGTGTGTCTCTCTCTTGCTGGTTTCTGCCTTGCTGTTTGCAGCCACAATGAACTGCGGCCCCGCCATGCCACTCTGCCTTGGAGCCAACTGAGTATGGGCTGAAACCTCCAAAAACTGTAAGAAATAAACCTTTCCTTTCCCAACTTTGGGCATCAGTTATTTTGTCTCAGCAACTAGTAAAAAGTAACTAAAACAGGTCCACTCCATTTTCCCAACGAGGGTAGGTCTTATTTTCCCAATGAGGGAGGTGTGTTGGTGCCCGATCCAGATCCTTTGTTCTTACCCTTAGCAGGTGGTTGGAATTCAAATTCCTAGCATCAACCTTTCTTGGCTGGAGAGCTTTCTGCAGTCACTGAAGGTTGCTTGCAGGTCTGTAGGTCATAAAAGATAGAGAATTAATACTCCAAGCAGTGATTCCTGCTGGATGTGACCAGTCAATATTGTGACCCTCTCACCTATCAGTGTGAAAGCTCTGCCATGGACACCATAGCTGTGTATAGATCTTGGCTGCCGGAGGCCCCGGGGGGATTTTGATTTAGTTGCTCATGGTAATACTAGCTTGGTAACAAACCCTTTATTACTGTTTTCCCTTCCAGTTTTCCCTTCCTCCTCTGCTTACTGGTGTTTCCTGAGATCATCTTCCAAATAAACTATCCGTAATCAGACCTATTTCTTAGGTATTGCCTTGAGAGAACACAAACTGGAATATGCCATTTTATAAAGCAACAAAAGCTCTACATATAAAAACCACATAAAATCTCCGAGGAATTACAGACGATATCTCAGTCACAGTGTATAAGTAGTAGAACTAGGATTTGAATTTAATCAGTGCATTTATCAGGCATCTCCTGTGTTTCTCTTACCAGCTTAGGTGCTGAAATGACAAGATGAAAAACAGTTTTGAACCTTGTCTTGAAGAAGAGACAGAAATAAATTAGTCCAGACTTCTGCTCATAATCTGTGCCCTTAATCACAGTATTTCACTTGATTCTCTGAGGATGGACATTTGGTTCCTCTTTAAAATCGCTCTCTGTATCAGGCCCCTGATGACCTCTGAGACTGTGCATTTCAGTGCCTACACTGGCCTCTAGACCACAAGAGAAAAAAAAATCAGTGCATCAGAGCAAGGCTTTTGGTTCATGAAATGTGCTGGAGAAAATTGCAAGACTCGCTGATTCAGTGATTTTGCTGCCCGGTATAACATCTCTCTTAATTAGCAAGTGCAATTAGCATTTATAAAAAGAAACCATCCCACAGGGTGAGTCCACTGAGATGTAACATCTTGTTCCAGATGCGGTCTTCCTGGTGTGAGTGGGATCATTCAGAAATTAGGCATCTTAATAAGCCTAGTGCTCCAGCCTTCAAGTGCATCCGGTCCAGCTGGGAGGGCAGAGTCTGTAGCAGCCATCAGGAAGCATTCAGGAGTGATTCAGCGCTCCATGTGTGGGTAGCAGTTGTTCATAGTTGCAGAAGAGTATAGAAACTGTCCATTTATGGGATTGAGTTTTATTTTTCCTGCTTTGATTATTTTTTCATGAGTAAAATTTCTTTTTTGGCCAGTGACCTTCAGAAGCACAGTTATAGACATTAGATCTTGTGGTAGTCAGCTGCTTGACTCATGACAGCCAAGATGCAAAGGGCAAGAAGTAGAAGGATCCCAATATTCCCTTTAAGGACACACCCCTGATGACCTCACTTCCTCCCACTAAGCCCCACCTTCTAAGGATTCCAGCAATCCCAACAGTGCTTCAGGCTGGTAACTGAATGAATATTTAACACATCAGCCTTTGGGGACCTTACACTACAGCAGATCTGAAAGGGACATTTGTGATTATCTACTACCAACACTCCCAGTTCCTTCTTTCTCTCTCTCTTCTTTTGTCCCTGTTAGAAATATCAGACATCTAATCCCAGAGAATGAACATGGGCCCTCTATGATGACTGTAGTGAGTTTTAATGTTCCTGAAAGTAGAATGCACTTCATTTTTGAAATTGTCATATAATTTTTTCCTGTGGCCGCTAGAAACTTTACTCTTGTCTTTTCTTTTGCCCAATAGTCCTGATAGAGGAATTATCATGAAAGAAATTTAAATTGTCAACCCAATGCAAGAGTTCACATTATCTTTGTGCTCTCAGCACTCTGAAAATATCCATAGTATGTTTCCATAAATGATTGTGATTATTTGATATTTTTCACATTAGTTTTCCTTTTTATTAATGTTGATGCTTCTTTAGAGGAAGAACCATGCCTTATAGGGTCTTTGGCTCTAAGTTTCCTCAAAAAAACTTAACCTGTAGTAGGGATGCAGTGATTTATTGCTGGTTAATTCATTTCCCATGGCTGTGTTCTTCCCCTTGGCTCACCGGGCTTGAAATGTGTGTTCATTTATTCCCTCTGTCGACCTCTCAGGTGGTCAGTGCAGTGGCTACAAGGAATTTGATGCAATAACAAAGAACTGGCCTATTTCATCCTCTGATTGTATAATCAGTCCAGAATAATGGTGGTTTGATTTGATTTGCCAACCCACACCTCAGGCAGTTGGTAAAGAAAAACAGTGTAAGTCAGGATATGAGAGTGGTATTCATTTACATCCTCAGTTCTACTGTGGCAGGAAGGAAGAATCTACTCATGGCTAATGATAAAGTAGTAGACTCATCTTATTTATTTTCCCATAAATCATGTCTTGGCAGGCATTTTCATAGTCTGAGACCAACTTGCTGGAGTTTGTCTTATCTGTGAGATTGTTCTTGTGTTTCCGGGCTGTTTTGTAGGGATCAAGAATCACCGTTCAAGTGCAATCCATCTTCATCAGTGAAGTAATATGTTCTGAGGACTTCCGAGGCACTGTCTGCTGCCTCGTGACTGTTAGGCAGATGCTTTTGTATCTCCTTCACTGGTTCTAAGAAAGGATGGAGATTTCAGCCTCCCCTCCTCTGCCACTCTGAGTCCCATCCAGACACAGGCAAGGTTAACTAAATTGGTAGGGCGATGAAGCCTGCCATTCAAATTCAAATCAGTGACCTTCTTGTATGCAGGGACACATAGGAGCTAGGGAGACTGGTGGATTATTTCACTAGGCAGTGTTAAATGTGCTTGAGCCAGGCAGCCCAACAGCGCGAAGTCTTGACTAGTTGGGTATTAAAATTGCCCGAGCCAGTAGGTGAGGACCTTTTAGTGTAACAAAGGGTCTATGAGCTAAACACAATTTATTAAACACATATCTTATTATAGATAAACACATATTCACTAAACACTATATAAGCCAGACACTGGGGATATGAATGCAAAGAAAGAAATAGAATTATGCAGGCATTTATTTATAGGAAAAAAACCCTGCTGAAATAAGCAAATGGGCCAGACATTAGTGTTAAAGAATAAGGCTTCCCACTTTGTTTTGGTTGGAACAAATTAGTGTATGCCTTTAACACAGCTTTATCTAAGACCAATGAGAAGCACGATACAGACAGGGAGACAGGGTGACAATCCATCCTGTGGAAGAGATGCTTCCCTTAGGTTCTGCAAATTCTGCAAGTTCCTGTGTCAGGATCAGGACTATGCATCACTGGGGCACTGAGCAAGGGAAGAGTTCGCTATAAGCAGATGCAAAGTCTCTGGTCCTGCTAGTTGCTGCCGATCACACACAAGATGCGATGAGACCCTGAATTCAAACACTGCATAGTTCATTTGAATAGAAATGGTTTCTGTGTATCTGCCTTAAGCTAAGAAATGAAAAGAGAGGAATCCAGGAGCTATTGTGAGCCGTTCAGAGAACAGAAGGCCAAGTGTTAGCAAGTGTTACTAATCAAGAATGTCTGCTTTAGAAGGTAGAAGCAAGCAGTAGTAGGCACATTCGCCATTCATTGCCTCTTCCCTCTAAGATGGCACCTATATCAGAGGTTGACAGGTGGTTTTGCAGGCTAAATTGTATCTGACATCTTTTTTTTTTTTTTAAATCAAGTTTTACTGGATTGTAGCCAGGCTGGTTTCTTTACATAATCTTTATTAGATGACACTTTACAGAAACACGTTGTCCCCTCTCCTCCCACACATTCAGATGGATTTTGGTGTTAATACAGGGTATCAAGGATGAAACAGCTGAGCTGAGCTTGGGGGCAAATTATCGCCCCCAAACAAACACTCCATTTTCATTTCCCCAGTGACTGTAAAATACTGTTGATCATCAATATTAAACACAGCTGAACTTTAAAGTACTCGAGGCCCCTTGTGAAAATGCTTTTCCTAACCTGAGATTCAGTGTTATGCTTTCTGCCTTTATAGGGAGCTAAATCAAGCGTCTGCATTTGGAAGCAGTACCTCTGTTCTTTGTAAACTGTAATTGAAGATATAATTCACTGTGTTCCTCAGTCTTTATTCAAAGCCTCTGGCACAAATGTCCTGCTTGAATTTAATTTTAGGATAAAGTTGGCCTTTGAATTGGCTTTATAGGTCTTCCCAGTTCAGAGTCATCATAACCCAGTTCACTTCCCTCTTGCCACAGGTGATGGAAAGAGCAGAGCTGGTTCAGAGATGAACTTCACTGCAAGCTCACCATAGGCCAAGGGGCTGTGAGACTCAGTGAGGTTAGAGAGAGGCCTGGGGTGTAGATTTTAAGGAAGCACTCATGCTCAGGGCTATGCAGAGACAGGGGCAACCCTCAACAAAAAGTGTCTCCTTAAATTGTGTGCTAGTACCTCTCTCTTTCACTTTAATCCTGTACTAGCAGATGCCTGGTAACATCCATCCCTTCTGCTTCTACATGATGGTATCCCTGGCCTGGGGATGTAAACACAAAGAATGACAGGAGGGATTTTTTCCCCCCGTTTAACTATATAAATAGATATAGGTCGGGCTACAAATATCAAAATCAAATCTGTGGGTACTTCAGTGACCTGGGATGACCATCTGTCACTGATGGGTCCAAATGTCAGGCAGGAGGGAAGCCTGGGGCCATGTGTCAGCTTCCTGGGGGGGGGGAGGCGCTCATGGCAGGAAAAGGGATTAGAAAGGATTATGTAAAGGATTACTCCAGTTCCTTTCCTGGAGCACAGGGTTCCATCTTGGGGAAGAGGAGGGGAGATTGAGTGAGGCTGGATACATTTGTTCCCAACACCCCACATTGTATCAGGACAGACAGTGCCTCAGAGGCTATTTAAGCAGAAATAGGGAAAACCATGGGCACTAAGAAGTTGGTAGCATACAGCATTAGTTCATGTGGCTGTTAGTTTATTGTTTACAATACCAGCTGGTGATGAGAGCTCGGTGAAGAGGGAAGAATGGGTTGAGTTAGAGACTTTCCTACCCCGGGATGGCCTGTTCTTCAGGGGAACAAAGAGAGAAAGCAGGGACAGAGGGAGGCAGGTGGAGGAGATTGGAAAAGAATCTTCCAAATAGTTCAACCAGAGAAACCATGGAGCATCTTTTCTCCTTGTACACAAGGCCTGTGCCAACTCTCCGGTCTTGGGCTTCCCAATTTCCAGACAGATGTAGGGAAAGTACTTAATTCAAGTAGTCTGGGATTCCAATAATAAATTACAGTACAAATAATATGTGTCTTGACACTGTTCTATGTTTCTAATCACAGACTTTGGGTGACTCTTATGTCACTAAAAATAGGGCCAACACTTGCCAACAAGTAGAGTAGGCATTAGTTCACTATTTGCTCCGTAGTTGGCCCCTTCTGCTCCTTTCTCTGAGCCTGGGCTCTGCTCTCTTTTCTCAATGGTTTTCTTAACTTTCCTCCTCCATCCACAGTTTTCTCTAACCAAAGGGTAAGAGACTCCCAGGGAGATGTGCACTGTGGGAGCCAATCCATTAGCATCCACAAGGAGCAGGCACCAAGTACTGAGGCATTGGCAGAGTCCAGGAATATGTGTTTAGGTAGCATGTAGTGTGTCAAAAACTGTAAGAACACATGGTAGCTCAGTTTGTTATCACTGTTATCCATGGAGACATACTATGCATTATCATCACTTCTCACATGCAGGTGCCATGTAGCAGCTCCTGTTCTCACAGTAAGGAGCACAGCCAGAATTTGCACCCACACCCGTGTAGCTCTGAAAGCTCTAGTCTTCTTTACTGCGTAATGCTGCCTCTTACAGTGAGCTGGGTGTCAGGCATCAGTGAGAGTAAGGAAAGAGGGCTCAGGTGGACAGAGGCATTTCCCTAAGTTAAAACTATCTTACTGGCCATCTCTGTATCTGTGCTAGTCAGTTTGCCATTACTGCAACAAAATACTATGTGCACCAACCGCCCACAGTGAATGTAATGATTATGTACTATAGACATGTACTAATAAAAATTTAAACTATTAACCAAAAATCCAAATAGTTTAGATAATTAGGCTATAGGAAGAAAAGATTTATTTTAGCTCAGAATTTTGGGGTTTCCAGTTCATGACCAGGAGACCCACGTATTCATGGTGAGCAGCACATCACAACAGAGACCACTAGGCAAAGACCACACCCCCAATGACCTAAAAGCCTCCCTCTAGGTCTTACTTCTTAAAGGTTTTACTTCTACATCCTCCCATTAGAGCTGCTGTGGGACCAGGCCTTTAAGACGTGAACCTTTGGTGACATTTTGTATTGAAATTGTCATGAAATCTTAGCTAAGTACAATTGAAGATGCTAAGGTGCTCCACAGATGATAAATTTCTTGAGAATGAATTTGTAGCAAATCCCATTATGTTGTATCCCCTGTATGACTAGCTCAGTATCTGGGGCATTAGTCGTAGTAATAGCAATAGCACACCTACTGTGTGCCAAAGACAATTTCAACAGTTGTAGGTATATTAATTTGTGACTCAAACAATCCCATGAGGCAGGTCAGTAATACTGGTCTCATTTTATCTTCAGAGAAACTGAGATGCTGTGAGACAAATTGGTGTTGTTCCTCCCCCATAAGGGCAATGGATGTTGCTGAATGCCTGAACCCCAGCCCAAAATCTTTTCTTTTAACTAAGTGCTTAATTAAAATCAATGGATCAGTAAATGTACTGTTACTTTGTACAGGGCATGGGGAGTCCAATATAATTTTCTTGTAGAAGTCAATTGTGTCTGAGTTCATTGCTTGGTCAGTACTTTT
Source organism: Cavia porcellus (assembly GCF_034190915.1). Classification (NCBI taxonomy): domain Eukaryota; kingdom Metazoa; phylum Chordata; class Mammalia; order Rodentia; family Caviidae; genus Cavia; species Cavia porcellus. The sequence goes on along the minus strand of NW_026947511.1, from coordinate 34,396,369 downwards.
AAATGAATGAATGAATGAATGAATGAATGTGCTTATGTTCTTTCCTAATCACCTTCCTCCTACTCAGAGAAATAAGCCTAATACAGAGGAGAAGGAACTGGGGTTTCATACACTGACTGTGCATGAGAGTCTATACACCGCCTTGGCAACTCTGTGACCTCAGAGATAGATCAAATCCTCCCAGAATTCTGTGGGGCAAAAGAAACAGGATGCAACTTAGGACACACCGAGGGAGAGGGTGCCAAATGGGATACAATTCAGGTCAGCTTTTATTTTTCCCATAGACACATATTCAGAGAAAAATGAGCCCCGTTTTATTTATGTGTGTGTAATGTTTGCATAGATTTTTTTTGAGATAGAATCTGCCTACATACTCCAGGCTGGCCTTGATTTCTAGATTCTATTGCCTCAGCCTCCTGAGTGCTAGGAATATAGGGCTTAGAGTTCTCTTTTAAATGTTTTAAACTTGTGTATAAATTTACCTTGGGGTTTCCTCCATTTTAAGAATCAGGAATGAAACGCTGTATTTGGGTAACTTTGTCAAGGGTACATGTCTGCTAAATGAGGCGTCAGCATCCAAATAAGTGGCTCCAGAGATCCTACAGATGACCATACTGATAGGGCCTTAGGAGGACGCTAACAGTCCTGCCCCACAGAGATGGGAAAGGCTCTGGGGTGTTTATAGTAGGCCAGATTGTTCAATAATGGCAGTTCCACAAGCACAGTGTAGATGAATTTATCTGGGCTCTAGAACTTGCATTTCTAACTAACTTGAATTTTTTTCTACTGAGCCTTTTTTTTTCACTCAGAATAAGATTCTGAGATTCACATATGGGGTGTATATCAGTAATTTCTTCCTTTTTATTACAATAGTATTCTGATACAGAGATATACCACAATGTGTTTACCAAATCAACTGTTGATGGTTATGTAGGTTGTTTCTGACTTAGGGTTAGTTTGAAGAAAGCTCCTGTGCAAGTGATTTTGTGGACAGGTAAGTTTCATTTTCCTGGGTAAACACATAGAAGTGGAATCTGTGGCTCATAGAAGAAATGCACGCTTAACTTTATAAGAAAATATAAGCTTCCCAGACAAGGTGTATTTTATATTTTCCCCAGCAATGTGTGGATGTGCCAGTTACTTCATTTTCTTATCAACATTGAGTGCTGACAAGTTTTTAATTTTAGCCATCTAATGGCTTTGTAGCTGCATCCTACCTAGTTTTAACTTGCATGTATGTAAATTTTTAGTCATGCAAGTATATTATAAATATTTTTCCTACTCTGTAGCTTATATTTTAGTAAATTTTAAATTTTATTGATACTTAGTTTATTGATTTTTTTTTAAAAAGAGTGAGTGTTTTTGGTTCCTGTTTAGGAATTTTTTTTTTTTTTTTTTGTACTGAGGACTAAACTCTGGCCCTAGCATTTGCCAGGCAGGTGCTGATGTCCGGGAAATCTTTGTCTGCTTTATTGTCTTTATGACACTTCCCTTCGTTCCTTTCCAGAAGCTTCAGATTTATGTCTGAGGTCTACCTCAAACAAATCTGTATATAGTGTTAGGTGAGAGTTGAGCTTCATTTCTTTGCCTTTACAGATTTCCAGTGTTTCCTGCACTACCTGTTCAGCAAATTTTCTTTTCCTCATGGATTTGTGTTGGTGCTATTGTTGTAAATTGCTTATCTGCCTGTGTGTCTGTCAATTTGTCTTTTGGGGAGTTCTTAGCAGACTGCAGCTCCATAATTTTTTTCATGAAATAGGTGTGGTCATTTGCCAATTTTTTGTGACTATTGACATAATTGTATAATCTTTCTTTTAATTTGTTGATGTGGTGAGTTACATTTATTGGTTTCAGCTTGCTAAGCTAACCTCTTATTGCTAGGGTAAATTCTATTAGGTCATTTTTTAAAAAATGCTATTGGATTTATTTCACAAGTCTATACTTTAGAGTCGTTGCATCTTTGTTGATGAGGTCTGAAATTTCTAAAAATAATATCTATCGGATTTTGATGTGATAATATGCTGTCATCTTAAAAGAAATAGTGTTTGATTTTTTTTATTCTTGAAAGAGTATGTAAAATTGATATAATTTCCTCCATGTTTGGTAGAAACCATTGGAACCTAGTTTTTTTTTGTGAAAATGTTTTAATTAAAGTTTAATTTCTCAACAAATGTCTATCTGGTTTGCTTATGTTTTCTGTTTCTTCTTTTGTCAGTTTGAGAGAGCTGTACTTTTAAGAAACTAATGCATTTCATTTGACTGTCAAATCTGTAGATATAATATTATTCCTAACATTTTCCTGTTATCAGCTTAATGTTGTAAGAGTGATAGTGATAGTCATCCTCCAGTAAGTTGAAGTGTTGACTGTGTGGCCTTGCATCACATTGAGATTTTGTTTGTTTGTTGGGTTTTTAAACACATTGAGATTTTGTTTGTTTATTGGGTTTTTGTTGTTGCTGGTTTGTTTCCAAGAACAGACCATTTTCTTTCCTCTGAGGGTATCTTTCATGTTGTTCTTTTACCTTGAAAAAAATATTGCTATTATCACACCCTTATCTCTTTCAAGTGGATGCTGGCTGCTCAACCATTGAGATTCAGGACAAATTTGAAGCTTTTTTGATATGCATATTACATCATTTTCTTTCTCTCTCTGTCTCTCTCTTCTGGATACTTATTTATGCAACATACACATATATTCATACTCAGATATGTGCAAGAGGGGCCCGAAGTAGCTACATATGCTTTTAAATTCTCAGTTCATTACAGTACGAGATCATCTTTATGTTAGGCTTTAAGCTCCACCAAGGCCACTCTTGTATTGTACTGGGTGATCACAGAATTACCAAGCACCCTACACAATGTCTTATCTTCTAATAATGCTCCACACATCCTGGTTGGGCAAATGAACTAGCAAACAGAAAGGAAATCAGCTGGTCTTTGAAAATTCTACCTAATGATTTTAACTTTTATAGAGGGATGGAAAATAAAAGTTAGGGACAAAATTATGGGGAGACTTGACAATAATTGATGAAATTTGGATATTTCCTTAGTTATATTTTTAATGTTTGCTTTCTCTTTGTCTCTGCTATATCACACATTGTTCTGAGGGTAGAGTCTCTTTGAGATGCCATTAACAAAATATTACAGATTGGCAGCTTAAATAATACAGATATGTTTGCCCAGAGTTCTGCAGACTGGAAGTCTCAGATCATGGTGTCAGCATAGTCAGGTTCTGGTGAGGGATCTCTGTCTGCTTTGCAGATGGTCACCTTCTTACGGTGTCTTCACATGGCAGAAAGAATGAAAGAGCAAACTCTCTGGTATTGGCGTTAATCTATCATGACGGATCCACCCTCAGGATCTCATGTGAACTTAATTATTTTTCAAGAAAATATGAGTTTGTGAGCATGAAAATTCAGACCATGTTATGAGCCAAAGAAGGGACAAGGGTTGGTAGCAAACAGAGGAGATTCTCCGGATAAGAGGACAAGAGTGGTGAGGAGCTCTGACTGTAGAGGCTTCTCGAACATCCCTCTGGAAAGCACAAAGCCTCTCCTCTGCCTGAGTCCTACTTATAGGATTACCAAGAGATTTGTGTATTTGGGTTATGTTGCTGGTGGGATGCTTAACAAGAGGAGTGGGAACTCTTGATTTTTCTCCCCAGTTGCATCCTAGAAGGCAATTCTCCTTGTGAATCCTTAATTGTCAGACAGGATTCCTAACAGCAAAGAAAAAAAAATGACTCAGTGGCTCCCCAGCTGCAGCCTCTCTCCAACACTATTCCATACCACCTGATTGGAGGGATTACAGCTGTTTCTGATTCCATCCTCCTAAACCATGTCCAAAGGAGCTTACATGGTAATTTCCAGAGTGAAGCTGATGGATCAGCATGCAGGACATAATAGGTCAGAATGCCCCCCCTTCTCACAGCCTTTCTGATGTGGTGGTTGGTGCATCTGATGCCCAGGGTTGTGCTAGGGTTCTTGTGAGGGGGGCTGGTGGGTGTGGGAGGAGAGGGTGTCCATTGGCTCCACCACTGTGTGCTATACTGTGCTGGGTGGGAGGACCAGGTTTAGCACAGGTCATAGCCACACATCCTTCCAAGGTCATCATCTTGTACATGCAGTGCACTGGAAAGTGCCTAAAATCAAGGCAATCTCTCTGCCTGCACCATGATCCCCAGTAAAATTCTGGTGTACCATCATCCGGCCAGCAACACCGGCACCGAGGCTTACACCCCGCCCAGGCGCCGCAAGAAGTCCCTTGGAGATTTGTTTCACAAAGGCTACCGGGTGAAGTCTGGGCCTCCAGCTGCAGAGAAGGAGGAACCAGAGAACTTCTGGCAGTCCCTGGCGTCTTGCTGCAGGGTTTGTGCCTCATGGGGTAAGGCTCTTCCCACCCTGCTCTTCTTCCCTCGAAAGGAGCCTGGGAAAGAAGTGATCTCCTGAGAGGTGGTGGCCACCTCCAGGCCAGCTTCCTTGGCATGTCCATGGAACTCAGATGTGTTGGGCTAGTTAGGTAGGACTCTTGTCCTTCCTTTCTAGATAAATATAACTGGCATACTGCACTCCCGAGTGCACTAGAGTACATTTTACAAACATTGGGGAAAATTTGACAAATGGCAAGAATAGCATTTTTTTTCTATTATTAAGGGGCAGTAATTTCCAATGAGCCAGCATTTCCTGAAGTGGTGTCTGAAGCTTTGAATAATAATTTTTTTTTAGGGGCACTAGTGAAAATTATAGTGTCGGTACTGGGATGTGGGGATGTGGGATCTTTCCTATCTTGGGTGGTGCTTCATTATTCTCATAGCCAGAAGAAATCATTTAAAAAAATCTTCTGGGCAGATTTTCTTTTTAAAACTACCATCTGACGTGAATTTGGTTTTATTTTGGCATCCATAATGTATAGAAGTTTCAAATAGATGGCTTCAATTTACACTTCCAGATCTAAAAATAACAGTCTTAGGGAGAAATAGCTTTATTTCCAGAAGGGCTAGTGGGACCACATGCTTCTTTAAAATGCAGCACAGTCCCTTTGAAACTCAGCTTAGGATTCCGAGCTGGGCAGGCACAGCTCAAATATCTCTCTGCATGATATAATTATGCAGAGCAAAATTCCAGTGAGCAAGCAAATGATGGCTCAGTTGAGTCAACCCTTTTCATTAGCACAGGCAAAAAGGTTTCCTTTGGCTGAAATATTTGGGCTCTAAATATTCATGTGTCTGTGTCTATAAGCCTCATTACATTCCCTCTCCCTTCTTTGCAAAGAAGAGCTGCTCTGTGCTTTAAACATCCAGCATTCACAAGGGCCAGTTTTAAAGCAGCTAAAGAGGAGCCTCAAGAGTGGAAGGCTTAAAATAAGAGCAAATAGACTTTTTTTTTTGTACCGGTAATCAAACTCAGGACTTTGTGCTTGCCAGGCAGGCGCTTGTGCCACTGAGCTATATCCCCAGCGCAAATAGACTATTTCGTGAGAAAAAGTTGAGTAATTGAGTAAGATCTTGGATTTAACTCAGTATCCAGTGCTGCTGTTGCTTTTCTGTGGAAGTGATTTCTCATCTCTGTGTTCATTCGTTTCCAGTGATGATGGTGAAGGCTGACCAGTCACCACTGTTGTGGGAGGTGCTGAGTGTAGTGTGAATGTGCTCTCGTAGTGCAGACACTGTTCTCAGGACCAGGTAGGAAGCCCCTCAGCAAACTAAAAGGTACTTTTAGACAGTAACAAATGCTATAAAGCAGAACAGAGAGGTGGAGGTGGCATAGTGAGCTGGCTTAGGAAGACCTCAGTGACACAACCAGCCCTGTCTGTGATCTGAGGAAGAACATTCCAGAGAGAGGGAATTAGAGTGAAGTTCCCAAGCTGGGAGTAGACTGAGGAACATTCTCAGAGACACTGGTATGTAGGGCCTGAGTGTTAATGACATGAATAGAGAACAGGTCACCAATGGCCTTCCAGTGCAAGATGAGGGTGGGACCTGTGTTTTCAGTAAGTTGTAAGCTGAGTATTGGTATTTAGCAGCTAGCAGGGTGCTCTGAGCAGTGTAGAAAGCAGGCTGCTGGCTGCTCTCTGCAGAACAATAGCAGTTGGGCCTGTTGGCTGGCCAGAGATGAAGCAAAGTGAAACATGAAGACCACCCCTGGCTTTCTGGCTAGAGGCAACAGGAGTTTGGATCATGGTTGTGGCAAAAGAGAGGGGAAAGATCACTTACTTCACATGTAAGAGGTGAAGTCAACAAGTCTGTTTGAAGACTGGTTTCCATCCTTTCTGGCTCCTCTGATCAAATAGAAGAAGACCCTTAAAGCAGGAGCTTCCCACCTGTGCCTACCTGTGGTGTCTGGGGCAAAGAGGGGCTGGTACAGAGCAGAAGCTGAGCACGTGTGGATGGGCTCAGGGCGTCAATGAAGGGATCAATGGGTCATTGACCACCTGATTGAACATCCCGGGATATTTAGTGTGTTGGAACAGGAAGCAGGCTGGGATAAGGTAGGGATGAACAATTACCTGGAGAAGACGATGAAAAGGTCAGACAAGCAAGCTCTTTATAGACCATACTTCCAACTGGAGCCACAAAAGCCCAGGGACACTGGAGAGCAAAAAGGACAGGCCTGTCCTCCAGCTCGGAAGGAATGGCTTACTCTGTGCAGGCTGAGAAGCAAGTGGTCCTAGCTATGCCCATACCTGGGGTGGCAGGTGGGACCTGGGGTGGCAGCAGGGTGCAGAGACCACCCTGAAGAAGCCTCCCTCTGCTGTGTGTTGGTCTTGTCCCCCAGGACGCCCTGGGCTTGGTTGAGACACATGCATGCCCTACTCCTGCTGCAAGACCAGGTGATAGTGACCTCGTCTGACACCAAAAAATAATTGCTCTTCAGGATTTGTGTAGGACTACGAAGAGCTTTTTGGATTTAAAGATTAAGGAATGAAAGGGAAAGGGAAATAGCAAATTGGAAAGCCCAGACAGGCTGTCTATCCCAGGCTGAGACGTGCTTGCTGTTGTGTTTTCTGTCCTGCAATCTTCTGGGACCTTTTATGTAAGATTGTTGAAGGCTTTTATGCCGTGGCATAATAGAAATATGCACAGTGAGTGATCTATCATTCACCTGTTGATCCCTTTATCTCTGGCAGTGTAGCAATTCCTCATCCATCTGAGAAGGGTCCTAAATCCCTTGGTCAGTCTAGCTGGTCATTGATGAAATGCATGTGCTAGGTTTCAAATGACCCTGGTTGTTCAGGTCCTGTGTGCTATCTTTGTTCTCCTCCAAGAACAACAATGACTGGGGTGCTTTTCACCTGGAGCCACTGGCTGCAAGTGACTGAATCTTGAATGTGAGTGCAGGGGTCAGAGCTGGAAAACCTGGGCTCCAGTCCTGACTTGGCTGCAAGTTATAACCTCAGCAAAGAGGAAGCATAAATGTTAAGTTTCAATGTAAATGGCACAAATAAAATTGAAAAGTGGAGAAATACTTAAAAAGCCAACCATCCTATCATTTTATGTGCAATTTTATTTTTTGTGCTCTTATAGTTTTTATGGTTTTAGCATAGAGAACACGCACTTTGTATTTTGTGTTTCGGTTTTATTCCCCAGTGTTCCTAATTTTTTATTTCAAAAAATTATGGTAAAGAGCATATACCATAAAATTTATCATTTTAACAATTTTAAAATATAATTCAGTGGTGTTGAACATACTTATATTGTTGTAAGACAGAGTGCCAGCATATCTTTACCTTCCAAACCTGAAATTCTATATCAAGTAATTAAGCAGCACCCCTTACCTCCTTCCCAAGGTCCTGATAAATGCCATTTTAATTTCTAAATCCTACTTCTTTAACTTAATCTTATATCCTAAACATTTTCCTTGTTATATTCTAAAAACATGTATCATATCCCATAAAGAATATGGACTATACCTAAGAACTTGTTTTTAAAAATTAAGCTGTTTTCTACTTTACTTGTTGAATAAGTAATTTTGCAATGAGTGTCTTTGTTCCTGTAGTATTTTCCCATCTTTAAAAATATTTTCTAAGGCTATCTTACCAGAAATGAAATCACTTTGATTCATAGTGCTGAATTGCTTTCTGGAAAGCTTTCATCCATTTATAACTCCACCATCAAATTATAAGACTATTCTATTGCAAAGTCATCTCCCCAAGGGAAGACTCAAATACATTGCTAGTATGTATAAGTACAGTGCTTACTGTATTTTTGTTTAATTTGCATTTATTTTCCTTTTCCTTTTAGAAGCATTTTGCAATATATTAGTAACTATGCCCACCATTTTGTGTAGTAGATCTCTCGAGTTTATTTCTTCTGTCTAACTGAAATTTTGTATCCTTTCACTTATAATCACACCAATATCTACCTTCCCTTGTAACTATCACTCTGTTCTCTGGCTCTGTGGCATTAACTTTTTCTGAGTCAATGGGTAACAGATCATACTAGTATTTATCACTCTCTCCTGGATTATTTCACTTCGTATAATGTTTTCTTGGTTATTCATGTTATTGCAAAAACAGAGTTTATTCCTTTTGAAGTCTGAATAGTGTTTTTAAAACTCCATTTATTTACACATTCACACTTAGGTTGATCCATGTCTTACCTATTATGAATAAAACTGCAGTAAATATGGAGCACACATATCTCTTCAGCATACAGATTTCATTTTGTTTGGATATATGCCCAGGAGTGAGATTGCGATTGGATGGTTTGTGCATTTTATTAACTGTTTGAGGAATTTCCATACCATTCTCCATCACGATGGCACTAATTTACATTCCCATCAGAGGTGTGCAGCCATTTCTTTTTTCTCTACATCCTTATCAACATTCTATTTTCTTTTTGGTAATATCCATTCTAACAGTTGGGAGGTGACATCTCATTGTGGTTTTTGATTTTCATTTTCCTGATGATTAATACTATTGAACAATTTTTCACTTGTATATCATTTTTTCTTTTTCTTTTTTTTTTTTTTTTTTGCCTTTTGAGACAGGGTCTCACTATGCAGGTCAATCTGGTCTTGAACTCACTTTATAGACCAGGCTGGCTGCGAACTTTCAACACTCTTCCGTGCCTCAGCCTCCTGAGTGCTGGGATTACAGATGTGTGTTATCATGCCTGGCTGTATGTGTTCTTTTGTAAAATGCTTATTCAATTTGCTTATTTTTTAATAGAAATTTTTTATTATTGACTTGAGTTGTTTACGCATTTAAGATATTAATCCTTTATCAAGTATATAGTTTGCAAGAGTTTTCTCTTATTCTGTAGGTTGTCCTTTTGCTCTATTGATTATTTTTATTGATGTACCAAGTGTTCTGCCTTGAAATAATCCCTTGTATCACTTCTGTTTCTGTTGCCTAGGGTTTTGAGATCTTGTTCAAACTATCATTACCTGAACCCATATTGTAGAGATTTTCCTTTATATTTTGCTCAAGTCATTTAATCCATTTTGATTTGATTTCGTATATTGCATGCATTTCTTTTAGTTCCACCAAGTACAATAATTTTTAATAGCTCTTAACCCTTATATTTGCTGCTTTATGATGTACTTATTAGGATTTTTACATATCAACAAACAATATAGCATTTATATAATGCTTTTGATATTATTAAGAATTTCTCTCTGTTATATGATATTTGGTTATTTTCTAGTAGATATTGTCATTATTACTATTACTGTTATTATGATGATCGCTCAGTACTGGGCTTGAATCCAGAACCTTTATGCTGAGCTATATACACAGCCTTAATTTTTTTTTTTTAATGACAGGATCTTAGCAGGTTTTTAAATTGAGCAGTGTGGATATGAGCTTGTAATTTTCCTATCTCAGCCTATCAGAGTGCTGGAGTTAGAGGTGTGTTACCATACTAGGGTTTCCTTGTTATTTTTAAACATAGAATTTTGGTATTTTATAGCTGATCTAATAGTTCAAAAATCTTATGATACTTTAACATCTGAATTAAGACAGTCATCACTTTGGAAGGTTAATAAATATATAGCTACATTTTTCAGCTTTTCTATGTTATATGCTTAATTTCTAATTAGTCTCAAATTTATTTCAGTTGTAGTATGAAGAGGCTTTGGATTGATTTTAATTTGCAGACCAATTATCCCATAATTATAGGCCAATATTTATATCTTCTTTGGTTTGTGGTAACTTCTTCATTGCACATTAAATTCTGCTTTGTGTAATAGATTCTCCTTCTCTGCTCTTTCCTTATATTTGGTGTTCTTTTGTTATTTTCTTATTCTATTACTTTGTGATAGATACGGCTTACATGGTTGCTGCAGTTTGGAATTTGGTTAAAAGTCTTTATAGGCTAATATGTGGTGAAATTTTTATGATTCTTCACTGGTTGTTATTAAAGAATTAATCCTAGTTTACTGAATAATATACATGTGTGTGTCTAATTGTCCAGCCATCCAGATTGATATAAATGCAAACATAGAAAGAAATTATATTTTATATGAATACCTCATTTGCACTCATTAATAAATAACATCATTTCTGAAACTAAGCATTAGAATTCTACACTGATGCAGCATTGTTATTTTCTTCCTGTTGGATATATTCTTGTCAGCTTTTGCCTTATTTATTTCGAAGGAATCTTTTTAGGTTCATATTTTCAGTTGCGTATTCATGGTGGATTTTTCCTTTATTGATACGAAGTTTTGTTTTTACAAATTCTCTGTCTTTTGATAGAATCACTTTAACTTACTCAATTTTATTGTGCTTAATAATGCATTTGACCTTTTGTTGTTGAGGTTATGTTTTCTAATTTATGTATGTTTTCTCTTTTCCTCTTAGTTGGATCGAATCATTTCCTTAGTTCTTTAACTATAGTTTGATTGAATTTTTTCCCCAACTAAGAATTGGGATTGGTAATTCCAAATATATTCTGAAAAATTTTTATAAACATGCCAGAAGTTAATTTTTTGTGGTCGTGTATTTAATAAATAATATCATCCTATCATCCTAGACAAGAATATTAGCACATTTCTTTCTTCTACTTCTCTTATTCTTTCATATTTCTATTTTTCATTTACTTCTAGATATTTTAATTTTAGATTAATGTTCTTATGTATTATTTTTTAAAATACTCATTCAACTCATAGATTACTCACTTTTATCATTTCTCATGCTATTATAGCTACATTTTGTTGCTTTTTTTTTTTTAGAACTAGCTAAGTATATATTATTTGTTTCAAAAAGACTTCTGAGAATTGCGAAGACCACCTTCCTTGGTTTTCTTGCAACCAGGAGTTTTGAGACAATAATTCATTTGTGTCACATTGCCTTACAGGGATTTATTTCCTCACACCGATCTTAGGGACTTTTACTATGGTGTGCCTGGATTTAGGTCTTCTTAAATTTAACTGGCTGAACACTTCATGGGCCTTTCCAATCCAAGTGCACATCATTCTTTTAGTTTAGGAAACCTTATTCTGATACCAGTTTGAAGGTTTCCTGTTATCTCCTTCATTTTCTCCTTCTGTAACTCAATTACATGGATATTGAAAACTTTATAGCTGTCTTTCATCTTTCTTAACTGTTCTTTTGTACTTTTCCGTTCTTTGTGCCTTTGTATGGAGTCTAACCCTGTAGTTTTGCTAGGTAGCAATGTCTATTTTTTTTTTTCACCTGGCCTTTGGCAGTTTTGATGTTCAGAAATTTTGATTTATAAGATTAGTTGATTTTTATTCAGTTTAATATTTCATATCTTTCCTTATGCATTATGATTCTTCAATAAACTCTTTTCCAAGGCAGTTTTTTTCTAGATTTCTAGTTTCTGCTAGTAGTTAATCAGTGTATCAGAGTTTGGCCAACTTCCTTTGATGTGATAGTGGTCCTTGAACTCAGGGCCTTCTCATTGAGCCTCATCCCCTGTCCCTTTTCTCCTCTGCTCCCTGCCAGTGACATTTCCTTTTTAGAGTGTTATTTCCTTCTTCATATGTCTCTCCACCCCATCACCATCACCAACCTCCATCCCTGTGGAGCTCCTCTTTTGTATTCAGTGACCAAAGACATTTCTCATGTCCTTTCATGGTTCTGGAGATATTTTTATATCGTTACCTCTCAATATCTGCAAGGGATTGATTCCAGGTGCCCCCAGGAAACTAAATTCCTCCAGTGCCCAAATCCTTTATCTAAACTGTCATAGTATTTTCATATAGCTATGCACACCCTTCTCTATAATTTAAACCATCTGCAATTTACATATAGTACGTAATGAGTGTAAAGCCTGTGGGAGTAGTTGTTAAACTCTTTTGTTTATGGAAACAGGTTGGTTGAATCCAAGGATGTGAACTCATAGATACTGGGTTTTGTAGTAAATATTTGGAAAAGAAACAGATCTGATGCAGGACACAAAAATTTGCAGTATCTGCCCCAGAGTCAAATGTGAAAGAGGACAAGAGAACTGACCTGGTGCCAGAGATACTAAAAATCTAGTCAGAGGCCTGGAGCCTTAGCAAAGTATCCTGCAAGTCTGTGTTAGGAGGCCAAGTGTCTTAGTGACTTTTCTCTCATTATTGAGGCAAAATGCCCAACACCTAAAGTTAAAGGAAGAAAAGTTTATTTAGCTCACAGTTTGTAGAAATTGCAATCCATAATTGGCCTGGTCTAAGGCTGGATGGCTTAGCATGGGGGCATCTCAGAGGAGAAACAATTCATCATAGCAGAAGACAGCAACGTCAAGTATGGGACAGAGAAGGGGAAAGCCTCTTTATGTCCCGTACGCTATATGCAGGCTCCCTAACCTAGGATGAGTGTGGCACTTACAGCCTTGTGAATCAATCACAAACTCTGGATTCAGCCACTTCTGAAAAACCCACTCCTCAATGACTGCATCTGGCTTTGGGGGGACATCTAGACACAAACCCTAACACTAAGAAATCTTTGTTGGAAGACTGAATAATCAGTGCTAGAAAATAAGAGACAATGCCCAAGGTGAAGGTGAAGACCAGAGCTCCTCCAACAATAGCAGCCATACTTGGAAAAAGTGGAGACCAGAGCTCAACCAATGAAAACAGCTAAACTCTTCTCAAAGAAAAGCACCTAGGGAAGCCCACCACAGTGACCCACACCTAGCTCTGCAGCTTCAGACTCTGCCTAGAACTTGGTAGGCCCCTACCCAGCATCCCAAAATATTGTGGGACCTCAGAGTCATCACTCTAGTCCTGGCTGGGCCCCACCCAATGACTTCCAGGTAACAGGGAACCACTTTGTATGAGCTGAAGCCTGCCACAGCGATTCCTACCTAGTTGTGCAGCCGTGGAACTCTGCTTGGACTGTGGTAGGGCCCTGCCCAGCATCCCCAAACACTGTGGGACCTTTAGGTCATCACTTGGATTCTGGTTGGTCCTCACCAAGTGATCACCAGGTAGCAGGGAACTGCTTTGTATGAGCTGAAGCCTGCCACAGCAATCCCTACCTCGCTATAGAGATGCAAGTCTTTGCTTATAACCTGGTAGAGCCATACCAGAGAACCCAAGAAGCCAGGGAGCTTTGGTGTGCCATGTAGCATGAACTGAAAGCCTATGCAGTATACTCCATATACCATTCAGCCTTACTATACCACTCAGAACCTTGTAGGTCCTACCTAGTGACCTCAGGTAGCCACATGGGGAGTGCTGAAGGTCCATACAGTATACACCCTCCATCTAGGGAGCCCTTAAGTGCCACTAGGGGACTGGGACATATAGGAAAATGACAAAATGAAAGAGCAAAGTGCAATCTCAAGCCTCTCGCCCATTCCAAATAAGCCTGGAAGACATGGACATAGAATAAAATGTAAGCCATGTACCTAAAACTTCTGAAATGATAGCAACTGAAGTAAAGAAGCAACTCCATGAAGCTATAAAAGATTCCAGATCAGAAGTAATCTCCCAGGTAAGAGAAGAAATGATAAGCATAACAAAAGAAATGCTGAACACATCTAAAGAAGGTCTAGTTTAAAAAATTGAGGAGCACTGCAAAAAGATGGAAACTTTGCATGAAGAACATAAGAAAACAATAGAATACATGAAACAGATTTAAGGAGATATCCAGGAAATCAAAAATTCCATCAAAAGGTGGAAGAACTGTCTGAATGAATGTGAAGATAGACTTTCAGACCTAGAAGACAAGATTACAGCTAGTGAACAAGAAAGGAAAGGTTTGTTAAAAATAACAAGGAGTCAAGAAATAACAATTCAACAGTAGCAAGATGTTGTAAAGACAAAATATAAGATCGATATATGTAAATTAAAAAGGTGACAACATAAATGATATCGAAAGACTATTTACAGAAATGATAGCAGAAAATTTCCCAAACATGGGAAAAGAAACTGAGATACAGAATAAGTGAATCATATAGAACTCCAATTAGCCATAACCAAAATAAATCTACACCCAGACGTGTAATAATCAACATCTCAGAAATCCAACATAAAAACAAAATATTAAAAGTTGTTAGAGAAAAGAGATGGGTCACCTATACAGGAAAGCCCATCAGAATCACAGCAGACTTCTCATCACAAACAGTGAAGTCAAGAAGAGGATGGAGTGAAGTATTTCAAACCCTAAGCAAAAATGACTTCCAACCCAGATTGATGTACCCTGAAAAACTGTCCTTCAAAATGAATGGAGAAATAAGATACTTCCATGATGAAGAACAGCTGAAGAATTTTATGACCACCCAACCAACACTGCAAAGAATACTGAAAGGTATTCTAGACAGACATAAAAATAACTACAACTCCAAGAACACCAACAGAAAAAAGCCATTAAGCAGGGCAGAGAATTAAAGAGGAGAATGGTAAAGAACCAACAGCAGAAAGATAACACGATAAAAATGAGCCAATGTATATATCAGTTATAATCATTAATGTAAATGGCCTTAATTCACCAATTAAAAGAAACAAACTGGCAGAATGAGTCAAGAAACAGTATCCAACCATATGCTGCATACAAGAAACTCATCTAACCTAAAAAGAAATTCATAGACTGAAAGTCAAATGATGGGAAACAATACTTCATGCAACAGGAACCCCCCAAAAAGCAGGGGTAGCTGTACTGTTTGCAGACAATGTGTACTTCAAATCAAGAATAATCGGAAGAGGTAAAGAAAGTCAAGAAAAGCAGTTGGATTGAAACTCTTCCAAGGAAAACCAGCTGAACACCCTGCCCCCTTCTCCTTTTACACATTTGCTACAAAAATCCTCCTTAAAGTGAGTCTTTCACACCTAGAACAATACTGACTGAATTCAACTGGGCATTCTCCACTCATGTTGACATTTGATCAATTAATTACTAGATTGGAGGTCACATATATTTTTCCTTTTTATGTGTCTTGTAAATAGTTGAAGTTAGATTTCTCAACTCCAATAATTTAATTTTCAACTGATTATCCACTTTTCACCTCCCAGAATTTTGTTTCCCCTTATATTATATTCCACTTTTGACTATTGTAATCCAAGTATCCATAATCATAATCCAAAAAGTTATATTTGTAATCCATTTGAGGCATTATTGGAATCCTGGCAAGTTAATTCTAATCTACCACCTCCAGTGTAACCCATGGCGAGAATAAAGACACCAAGACATATTCAAAGTTAAGGGCAGCCAAGGGGTCCTATACCCAATCCAAGTGAGGGTATGTGGATGGAGGCCCTAATCTAAGACCTCTCCCAGAATTTATTATCTTTTGAAGAAGGGAATGGTTCAAGGGTGAGTGGCAGTAAAGATGGTGAGTAATTTGAGCTGGCTGACCAGGTAAAGAGAAAATCATCTTTGAACAATGCATGGAGAAATGACCTGTAGAAGGATCAATATGCATAATTCAATTAAGGTAGCATTTGAATTGGTTTTGGAGGCTGTTGTTCAGTTTCTGATATGTAAACTTTTGTGCTCTGGGGCCTCATAGCTTCTTTATTTCCAGGCTAGTACCCAGTTGACATTCCTGGAAC
Organism: Cavia porcellus; assembly: GCF_034190915.1. NCBI lineage: Eukaryota > Metazoa > Chordata > Mammalia > Rodentia > Caviidae > Cavia > Cavia porcellus. The sequence goes on along the minus strand of NW_026947511.1, from coordinate 34,380,425 downwards.
TGACTGGCTCTGCCATCGTGCTGTGCTCAGATTTTATTGAGAGCACTATGTGAGGAAACAGGAGACTGTCAGAATAGCCCCAAAGAGGACACATCAGTTCTTCAGCTGGCCTTATTTGCATTGCTTAAAGCCTGTTGTAGAGAAAAGGGAACAGCCTAGGCCACCCTGTACATATCTGTATACAGAAATAACACTAATGTTACAGCAATTTTTCTGTATTTAAAGGGAGTTGCTCAAATTGTCTTCTGTATTCCTATGTCTGACAGCTACTTCTTTCATTCCTTTTGTCCTTGAAAAGGATTTTACTGTCCCTCTCTTTTGGTGGTGCTTTAGGTAAGCTTTAAAGATAAACCACTGAGCTCAACCTGCCATGCTTGACCAGAATGGTTTGGATTATAATTTTAACTCATTAATTAATTGTACACATTGATCTTCTACATAGATTTTATTATGTCTGATTTTATCTATATTAGAAAACTTTTGGAAGGGGCTCTGAGATTCAGTTTTTGGTATCAGGTTTATGTTTCTTTTATAAATTTAGTTGCTTCCCATCTCTTTTATTATGGAAGAATTCAGAATTTTAATTGAATGAAAATACTTCAAAAATTTAATAATAAATGAGTTTAGAAACTTGGAGGAGAAGCTATTATAATTTTTAATTTCTATCCAGTTATCCTATAATGGTCTACAGTGGTTTTCTTTTGCTCTCAAGTTTCAGAGCCATTCCTCTTACTGAGATCTTCAAAGCCTTATCCAGATATGTGTCTATCATTGTTTCTATTGGATCAGTCAGCACTTTATTTGATTTTGTTTGTTTTCTTGTTGCTCTGGTTTTACTCATAAACTAATTGAGAATTTTTATTACTTTTAATCTTTATTGATTTTCATATTATTTAATTATAAACACCAAACTAGAAATCATTTTTCCCCTGATATTAAGATTACTTTCCCTCTCACAATATCAGTTGTTTATAAATAATCTCTTACTATACTATTGATTTGACTTATAGTTAGCTAGTGTGTTCTTTAAAGTTAATTCAATAGATAGTGTGGTAAATGGGTAAGTTGTTGGTTTTAAGTTGCTTAAGTGATTCCTCAGTTACAGGGAAGATTGCTTTTGAGATAAAACAAGGTTTGATCTGTTTAACACATTATTAACCAAAATAAATGCATGACAAGTTAAAAGTTTAAAATTCTGGAGTTATTTTTATACTATTGCTCACTGTCAGTGTTTCCCTTGGAATCAGAATTTTAAAAATTCTGATACCCAAGTTATACTCAGACTGATGAAATCAGAAGACCTGGGGCAGGAAGTGATCTCCCAGCTGGCCCAGGTAGGTCTGGGACGCACTTCCCCATGGCCTTGTTTCCTCCCAAGTGTGGTCTTCTAACCAACATCCCCAGCCATTACTTAGAGCTTGCTGGAAGTGCAGAGTCAGACTCAGCCAGAACTTGGATGTTTATAAAGCGCTGGAGATTTATGTGCCCCGCGGACTGGAATGGCAGGGCTCCAAGGCAGGTGCAGCCAATTAATCCCCCTGGTCTATTTATGCGAATGTGATTTCCCTGGAGTGCCACCACGCCCATTTGTTCATATATTGTTTACAGCAAACTTGAGGCATTGTGACAGTCTGAAATATTTACTCTCTGCCCATTTGCAGAAAAGTTTGCAATGCTGCTCCACCTTGCAGCCCTCAAAGCTTTAAAACTCCTTCTGCCCAGCTGTACCAGTTCAGTTAGAATGGGAGGAAGTGGGCTGAAATGCAACTGTCCCTAAGTCAACAATGATTAGAGCTTCTCAGGCATTTTAAATGCAGTGCTGAGGTTCACAGCCGCTGCCCTAACAGCAAAAGGAGACACTCTGGATGTGGCTGGAAAATAATTGGTATGATGGAGATGATTTTGGCGGGCATTAAAAAACATGAAAACAATGACCAACAGACTGATACATATCACCCTCTAACAATTTTTGAGTATAGAAAAATTACCTTAATTTTAGGCTTAGAAAAAGTGTTAGGCTAGGAAAAAACTGTAAGCAAAATTAAAACAATGATGAATGTACAAGATCTTTATTATAAAAGAAGCTAGGATGTATTACGAAGAAGAAGATGAATACCCAGGTAAACTGGCAAAGCCCATTATAAGTTCATTAAAGATGAAAATAAAATGACCTAATTATGAAAACATAATTAACTTATTTGTTAACATTAGAAAAGCAAACCAAAACCACAAGCTCTCCTTTGAGGCCTACACATGAGACATTAGTTCCCTCCCCCTTTCTTCTCTTTCCCTCTCTTTTCCCTCCCTCCTTTCCTTTGTTCTTTTCTTCTTTCCTCCCTGTCAGTACTCAGTGCGGTGTGGTGTGGGCCAAGGACATTTACATGCTAAGAGAAAGTCAGGTTGTCAGGACGGCTTGACAAGATGTATCATAAATCTTAAAAGTGCTCAGGCTACAGTTTGGATCATAATGTCCCCCAAGGACCATGTATCAAAGACTTTGTCCCCAGTGGTGGAGACTTTTGGAGGTGTGGCCTAGAGGAAGAAAGTTAGGTCATTGGGGGGGTGTCCTTGAAGGAGACAGTGGCACCTTTGCCCTCTCTCTCTCTCTCTTTCTCTCTCTCTCTTTTTCTCTGTCTCTCTCAGTCTCTCTCCCTCTCTGTCTCTCTCTCTGTCTCTCTATCTCCCTCTCTGTCTCTGTCTGTCTGTCTCTCTGTCTCTTTGTCTCTCTCTGTCTCTCTTTCTCTGTCTCCCTCTCTGCCTCTGTCTCTGTCTGTCTCTCTGTCTCTCTGCCTCTGTCTCTGTCTGTCTCTCTGTCTCTATCTCTCTCTGTGTCTCTCTCTGTCTCCCTCTCTGTCTCTCTCTGTCTCTCCTTCTCTGTCTCTCTCTCTGTCTCTCTCTCTCTGTCTCCCTCTCTGTCTCTGTCTGTCTCTCTGTCTGTCTGTCTTTGTCTCTGTCTGTCTCTCTATTTCTCTCTATTTCTCTCTCTGTCTGTCTCTGTCTCCCTCTCTGTCTCCCTCTCTGTCTCTGTCTGTCTCTGTCTCTCTCTCTGTCTGTCTCTGTCTGTCTGTCTCTTTATCTCTCTATCTCTCTGTCTCTGTCTCTCTCTCTGTCTCTCCCTCTCTCTCTCCTTCTCTGTCTCTCTGTCTCTGTCTGTCTCTCTGTCTCTGTCTCTGTCTCTCTCTCTCTCTCCCTCTCTCTCTCTGTCTCCCTCTCTGTCTCCCGCTCTCTCTCTGTCTCTCTCTGATTTCTGGCTGCTGTGAGGTGGCTAGGTTTTCTTCCCCACATCCTGCCTGCTGTGATGAGCTATGCCACTACAGGTCCAAAACAACAGGGTTGCCTTCTCTATTTTCTTCTGCTGAATATAATAAGATGAATGTTTGTCCTATAGAAAGGAACCAAAAAATAGTAGATGATCAATAATAATAAATTTACATCACAGTCAACTTTATTAATTCACAATCATTTAAAATAACAGTAACAAAGATATATACCAAGTGCACACATGTGTACGCACGTGTGTTTACGTGTCCAGATAATGCCAACTTTCTAACCAAATACAGACCAATTAAAACAATGAGAAGTATTTTTTTTAAGAAAATTATTTGATTATGTAATAGAGAACACAGAGAGAAGTTCACTGCTTCATGATAGTGTAAAGAACTCATAAAACCATCTGGGCCCTGTGCCTTTGGAGAAGATTGTGTGTGATTCATGGCTTGGGGTACACATTATATGCAGTCCCTTCTTTTGTAATGCTGATCTAATTTTACAGTTTCTTAGAAAATAATCTCATTGCAGAGATTTTGTGGTGTCAGTAACATGGGAAAGTATTACAAGGCAGAGAAGATGAGTGAATTTTCAGGTGGGTGTTTCCCTCCCTGCCTCTGCCTTTTCCTGGCCTCCGTGTGGAGTGGGAGTTGCTGGGCATGGTGTTCCAGGCATGTCTGGGTGCATTCCTGTCTTCCCTGTGTAGCCGGCTGTGTACTGCCTGAGTGAGTCAGCCTTGACCCAGTGGCTTCACAGAACTCCCCTCAGTAAGGTATGACAGTCTCAGAATTCTGGATGCAGATTCTGTAACCTTTAACGCTTTGCCGTATCATTGTTTCTCAAAACTCTGATTCATTCATTGAGTTCAAACAAGAATTAACTAAGCATCTATCTCATTTCACACAGTATGTTGGTACCCGAAAGGCAGCCATGACACCAGTCCTTGCCTACTGCTGCTGCACATAAGGAGGTAGAAAGCAAAGACCATAAATTAGATACTGTACTTCATGGCGAAGGTGTTAAAAACAGGCCAGAGGCATAGTTTCAGGGAGTGTGGGGTGAGGTTGTAGTTTTACATAGTGTGGATGGAGAAGGCCCCACTGAGGAAGGAAATGAGGAAGTGTGTCATGTGGCCAAGTGTACTTCTGGGGAGAGAGAACACTATGGCATGTGCAAAGGCCCTGTGGATGTGTGGCTTACCAAGGAAGATAGCCCTATCAGGAAAGTAGTGGAGGTCTTGTAGGAAGCTCTCAAATGTAAAGTGAGATGATGTTGGTGGCAGGCAGTGGTGTCACTTGAGGTCTTGCAGAACCTTGACTTTTTCTTCTGTGTGCATGGGGTAGTGCAGAATTTTGAGTGGAGGCCCCAGGGCATCCGCAACAGAAAGCCATCAGAGAGCAACTGTGAACTGTGAGATGTTTTCCTCTGGTGTCCCTGCTGGGAACCCACTGTCCTGAGAACCGTGTGCATCCCTGTTTTCTGCTGATTGTTGCCTTTTGCTGGTGCCCGGCTTGTTTCTAGGCAGCAGATGCTCAGAGCTCAGGGTGAGGTCAGCAGGTCCCCATCTAGCCAGGCCGCAGGGCCTGTGACCTCCGCGAGACTAACCTCATTTTTGTGGGCAGCTTTAAAGAGAAGTTTTACTGTCTGCGTATTTGTGAGTGACAAGCCTGTGCCAGCTGCAAAGGAGCAGATGCGATGGCATGCGAATTCCGTCACTTATAGATGGAAGAGAAAGACCCAGTTTGAAGTTTGGGCCATTTGTATTCTATGTTTGGTTCCATAAAATGTGTATGCTTTATGCCGTGCGTGGTGGTGCACCCCTATAGTCTCAGCAGTCAGTGAGGCAGGAAGATCATGTACACACATGCGTGCACACACACACCCATGATTTTCAGCATCAAATCGTGACAAGCTAATACCAGGAGTCTGTCACTATAGACCAATGAGTCTCTTTCCCCTCGTGGCTGCCATGCTGCCCATCTTTCATGGTTCAAAACTTACTGTTTTAACCTACACCAATGTGCAGCAGAGGTGGGCTGCAAGGTGCTGGGTCAGGCTGGGTGCTGAGCATGCTCAGTAGGGCTGTTAGGAGGGAAGAAAGGCTTCTTTCTATTGGCTGTTAGTTTCAGAGGTTTCCCTGCAAGGTCACGTGGGCCTTTGCTCTAGGCCTGTGGAGAGACAGAGCACAGTGACACAGGGGACACTGGGTACAGAGGAGCTGCTGCCTTCACGGCGCCTGGGAAATAAAAAAGAGCAAGATTGGGAAGTGCCAAATGGCCCAGCCAGGAGTCTATTTCCCTTCAAGGAGGCCACACCTTCTCAGGTCCCCACACCTCTGGCCCTTCAGGTCCCCTCAGCATCTCAGGCTGGAGACCTAACCTTGACTAGATCTGCCTTTGGGAGTCGTCTATGATCTAAACCACATTATTGATCACCTAACTGCTTACAGATTTTATAAAATGATCTTTGCTCTGTGACTGGCAAATACTACCCGCCCATCTTCATGCTTTGTTTTATTGTTGAATGCTCAAAATTTGAATGAAACGTTGAAAACTCCTTGGCATCGGCCTCCAAGAGCAGACCTGTCAGTTCACCTTTCATCTCACGGCATAGTTTTGTTTCTAGGGAGTTCTTTTCTGCCTCAGCCCTTGCTCAGGATCCAGGTGTTTCTGTTCTTCCCTTCGGAACTCATTGTATTCGTGGTTTGGCTCTCTGTGATCTGCACTCCGTCTCTGTCTGCTCAAGTTCCATCTGTTTCCCTGTTTCCTCTGTTTCCTGAGAAGACATCTCAGTTCTGTGCTGTGTTCCAGCTCTGTCCTCTGCAGCGCTGAGCCAGCCTTTCATCAGTTGGGTGAGGATTGTGTTTCTGGCCCCCAAGCCTTTTTTATTTCATCAACATCCATTCTCACATCTGTATTTTTCTGACTTAGTGAAAGTTATATAAATATTACTTAGCATAGAAGGTGAATGTTTTCTAAAAGAAGAAGAAAGAAAACTCTTCTGCTCCCAGTGACTCCTTTGCAGATGAGAAATATTCCTCGTGAGGCGTTACCACTTTCTGGCTCTCTCCTTGTACTATCAGTGCTCACATCATTCCACCAAGCTTTACATTAATTTTTTCCATTTTACCAGAGCAGTTCTACTCTGGGCCAGTTAGGGTACTCTTTGCTCAAGTAGAAAGTAACCAAAGGTAACCAGGGCTTTCTTGGGATCCTCCCATAAAGCAGTGGAATCAAACCTCTGCCCAGGCATGCAGCTGCCTGTCCCTTTAGTCCACCTCCACTTAAGCCTCATGTCTGGCCCTTCAGGTGCTTAATAAAATGCTTTGTAAAATACGCAAAAGACTGTCCCCTTGGGATTTGGTATGACGTTCAGAGCATCTCCAAGCTGGGGTAGCCAGCATGTTGTAAGTTATTCTCCTGGGTGATTGTGAAAGTGTTCAACTCTAGGACCAACTCAGGTTTTGGGCTGATGACTTTGGTGTCAACAGCAATAGGATTTATTTTTGGATATTAAAACACTTCAAAGTAGTTGCACACTATGGAAATCAGTGTGGCTATTCCTCAAGAAACTAAAACAGGACGTTCTAGTTGACATAGCTATTCCCCTCCTAGGTATCTTCCTGAAAGAGTTACAGATATCATGTCACAGTGATGTATGCACACCCATATTTACAGCAGTACAATTCATAACACCTAAATCTTGGAAGCAGCCTATATGTCCATCCTTGGATGACAGGCTAAAGAGAACGGGGGACTTACATACCATAGAATACTACGTAATCATAAAAAAGGATAAGCTTGAGTCATCTCTAGGAAAATGAATGCACTTTGAGACCATAATGTCAAATGAAATAAATCAGACACATGAGTTTAAATAGTGCATGGTTTCTCCTTTAAGGGAAACCCAAAATATGTATAAAGAGCAAAAAGAAATGGTAGACGATAGGAAATGGAAATACAGATCTTTTGCAAATGAGAAAGGAACCAAGAGATGAAGGGAATGGGAGAGAGGGGAGGGAAAGAGAGTTAAAGAGGATTAGATGTGTGTTGTGTGTGCACCAGCTCCGCATAAGGAATGCAGTCATTATGTCCAGCAAATATGGGCTAACAAAAATAAATAAAAACTGAAACAAACCGCATAGTAATCATTTGTGCTTTCAAAAACTTTGTTCTTTCCTTCTGTATCTCTCTCTTCTGCCGCCTAGAAACCTGACCTGTTCAAGAAGAGCTGCAGATTTAGAAAACACACATTGATCCTGACAGTCGTAAAAGTATAGTCATTTAGATGATGTGAATCCTGAGGTTGTGGGGAGTGGGATCTTGCTGGTCTGAATATTTTTTTTTGATTGGAAGAAAAATATAACACAGCAGGTCATACCTTTCATCGGGGATGAAACTGAAGCTTAAAAATATCATCAAAGACATAAGGTTGTCCGATTTGTTCTTAATCTGCTTTCAGTTCATAGGTTGCCTGGTGCGATCACAATGCCTAGTATTTTTCAGAGACAAAATCCTGCTAGATCACTGGGTAATTTTGAAAGAGTGCTTAAATCAGAGCTGACTAGGAGAGAAGAAAGCCCCCGCCAACCTGGCTCTGCCCGCCAGGCTTTCCCTTCACTTATTCCAAGCTGACCCCCTTTCCTGAGAAAGCCGGTGCCCTGGCTCCCATGAACTTGGTCCAGAATCAGAATGAAGGAGTACCTGCAAGGTGGCCAATGACTGGTCTTGTGCCTCCACCCTGGGCAGCCCCGGTGACTTGGATGGGCCGGCGACCGACCCTGAGCGCTACCACCTCGCGTGGCAAATAACGCATCTGTTTCATTTCTCCTTGCAGGTTTGAGATTTTTAAGAGCTCTCAGGCTGATACAGTTCTCAGAAATTTTGCAGTTTCTGAATATCCTTAAAACAAGGTAAGATGTTCTTTCTTCTGGCTTCCCTCTGTCCAGTCCCCAGGCCACACTGTAAATATCAGGTGTGTTTGCTTTCAGGGCAGTAAAATTAGCTCTATTGTACACAGGAAGAATGAGCTAACCCGGAGGTGGAGAGGAAGCCCAGAGCGGGCTTGGGTTGATCTCTGCCGTGGGGCAGGGAACTGTATGGCAAAAAGAGAGACAAGGTCATGCTTGTGGGGAAGCAGGGACAGTTCTGGGATGCACGGCCGATTCCTGGATACCGAGCCAGTGTCCCGGAGAGAGACACACAGCGGAGGAGGGATAGATTCGCTCATTGATTGGGAAACCCTTGCTGCTATGTCTTAAATTGTCCCTTTATTACACCGCTAAATAAGAAATTGAACTTGGTCATAAAGGCAGGAGAAGCAACGCTCTTTGAGAGGCAATCACAAGGCTCGTACCACCAACAGAAAATCATTTCATTTCTAAGTACATTTCAGATGCTCACTTTTATCCATGGAGCCCCTGGGGCTTACTCTGTGAATTGCCTTTTGGGGAAACCCTAACCTCCTCCAGCTGAATGCACCATGACTACTTCTGTTAACTGTGCTGTGATCTGAAAGACGCAGCAGGACCTGGAGCCAAGTCCTCCTGATGGGCCCCTGCCTGATGGTCTGCCGGTGCTCAGAGCTGGCCTGAAACCAGGGCTGTGTTGATGAATAACTAATAAAAGAACCTCAACATCCTCTAAAGGAGAAGAGGCACCGCTCATAAATTTCTCTTTCAGGAAATTACACTTTTAAGAAGCTGCCTTCTAATGTCCTGTTTCCTCTTTGGCTGGCCTTGATGTATCTGATAGACGATTGAAAACAGGACACCTCTGTAGTTAGTGATTTATAATTAATACTCCTGCACTTTTGAGGCCTTGAGTTCACCATCATTCTCCCAAGAATGGAGCCGGGACCCCAAACTTCTTGAACCTGACACATTCAACAGATCCGATCCACTTTGGACTCTCTCCTCTGAGGGTCACTCTTTTTGTGTGTCTTGGTTTTAATTCCAAATTGGTCTCTCCAACTATTCATCTATGTAAATGTAAGATAAAATCCCCTTTCCATTAGCCAAGTTAAAAGAAAAAGAGCCACTGATGTCTCTTAAACCATATCCATTTACACTTCATTATCCTGAGGTATGAATTTATTGGTTCTCTGTTAGTATGTGATAATATTCATGGAGTGTGAATATTGTTATTCTTCATATTTTCTCCTGAATGACAATAGCCTTGATTTCTATCTTTTTATGGTTCTTCTATACAAGTCTTGTTGCTTTTGAAGTCTGTATCAAAGATCAGCAATATTTACCGTATCATGCTTGTACCAGAAGACTATTTTTTAAAGGCACAATCAGTGCATTCCCAGCAGCAAGCATGAGGTCTTGTCTTTAGAGATACACTTTTTCTAATGGGGTTGGTGTTACATTAAACTATCTACTTTCTGCCTTGATAGAAGGTCTTTCTCTTCCTATTTCACATTTAGCACATAAATTGGGAACATTTTTGTTCTCTGAAACCAGCATTTTAAGAAGGCTCCAGTATTCCAAGAAACAATATGGAGAGAACTGTGTTTTCATCCTCCTTAGTGACGCCATGGATCCTTTCGGGGTTACAGAGAATGATGGAATTGTAATAGCATTTGCATTGCTAAACACCAGAGGAGGGGTTTAAATTGGCACAAGTTTTAAGGGAATTCAGTGCAAGGACAACTGGCTGTAAGGCAAAAAGCATAGTGGAATGGAGGGGCAGAAGAAAGAGCTTAACTCATGGTGCATGGAAAGCAGAGTAGGGGAGCAGGGCATGGGAAGAAGGGTGAGAGAACAGACACGGACCCCAAGGCCACACACACCTCCGTGACCCACACAGACACACCCAGAAGTGAGCTCCTCCCATCCCCGAGGTGAATCCCAAAGCTGATTAAAATGAACTGTCAAGCTTGACCATCACATTTGGCCCTCTGAATACCTTTTTCTTACCTTTTGTTAGGGCACTCACCTGTTTCCCATTCCTTGGCAAAGGTTTCTTTCTTTCCTTTGGAAGCAAGTGGTAGCTCTGGCATCCCTGAATCCCAGTCCACCTGAAAGCTGGGCAGCTATGGTGCTTCATGTTCTCAGTGCAGAAAGAGGAGCCTGGAAGTGGGGTGGGGTGATTTTTCTGGGGTAGAACAACCCTCAGGAAGAGTCACGGGGTAGCAGGCTGCTTGGGCATTTGCCTACTGGTTCCCAAGCAGCGTTTTCCCAGGACCCCACTTCCCAGCAAATTAAATTCCTATTTATTGTCAGGTGATGCTTTTCATCCCAGCCCCGTGGCGTGGCTGCTGTGAGGTCCTGCCATGGGTGACCAGGGCCACATGATTGGTTGAGTCTCACAAGCCTGAAGTGAGTCTGCATTTGTGCCAGCAGCAAAGTAGGTGCCAAGATAGACTCCTGCCAACAGAGGGCTGATGGGGAGGGAGTCACAGCCGCATGCCCAGCTGTTCAGTGGGTGCTAGGGCTGGAGGTGCTGGGGCACAGAGGAGTCCCCAAGCCAGGCTTGGCATGAGTGTGAAGCAGGCATGGAGAAGGGGTGTCTAAGGCAAGCCTTGTAGAACCTAGGTGCCTACATCCCAGGCGGGTGGGGATGGGATTGTGACAAATGTGGAGAATGGGGTTCGTGTCCAATTAGGGAAGCTATGGGGGGATCCCATGGGTGACAGAACATGACATTCGTGGGGCCTTTGAGTCATTCTGTACTCCCGAGAGTTCCGTGGTGGAGGGAGGAGGATGAAGAAGGATTGTGAATAAAGGCCAGGTCACCAGCACAGATGAAAATTTCAATGAGTTGTGATGACTCCAGAAGATTCGGGGCGAATCTCAGAGCCCACACCATCTCCTAGCTGATGAACCTTGGCTTCTTCCTTCTCCACACCTAAGCACAGATCCCAGGGCTCAGAAAATGGATGGCCTGGCTTTTGTCAGGCTGCTACCTTGGAGGGATTCTCCTGTGAATCCTCTATTCTCTGCTGTTCTCACTGTGACCTTCTATAATGCTGAGTGAAGCCACGTAATCATCTTTAAGGAGATTTTGTCTGGCTTTCTCCGGCTGTGAATCCCTGCCAATCTGTGGCATTAGGTGGGGATGGAGGATTTGCAAATGTGATTTGAAATTACTGTTTCATTTTCTGCTCTTGGCTTCCTCATTCAGCCAAGAGCTGGAAGAAACAGGATAGAGAGGTCAGGGAAAGATGGGAAGTGACCACGAAGGAAGAGGACAGTGGAAGAGGAACCAAAATGCCTAGAACAGTGGAGACAAGTCACCCTTAGGGGATCAGGGCAGCTTCTCGAAACTGCAGCCAAACATACTCCATATTCTGAAAGTGGCCTACTGAGGGGTCACCGAGAGACTCTGTTGTCAGCTTTAGCAAGTTCATAAGTTACCCTACAAACTGGGCTGGGCTGCCTGTTCTATAACCAGGGCAAAGTAAGCAGCAACTCCATAAAACTGCACATTTTTTTTTTTTTTGTCTTTTTCCTTTTTATCCGTACCGGGAATCGAACTCATGACTGCCTGCTTGCAAGGCAGGCGCTTGTGCCGCTGAGCTAAATCTCCAGCCCAAAACTGCACATTTGTCTTAGTCATTTTTCTAGTTGCTGAGACAAAACACCCAAACCCAAGGTTAAAGGAGGCAAGGTTTATCTTGGCTTCCAGTTTGTGGATGTTTTAGTCCATAGCTGCCTGGGTCCAAGGCATGGTGGCATGGGAGAGGGAGATGGCAGAGGAGAAACAGTCCATGGCATGGCCGGGCAGAGAGAAATCAGCAAAACAGCAGGCGGTGAGCTCAGCATCAGCCCTCGTGCTGTACCTTATATTCCACCCAGGCTACCAGCCCTCAGGTGGGAGCACTCACACGGTGGGAAGCCTTAATCCCAGCTTCACACACCCTAGATCCAGCCTCCTCCAAAAGCTCCACTTATGTGCACATGAGGCTTGGGGGGACCTCTAGATATAAACTGTAACAGACCAGGAAGGTGGCATTAGTCTGGGCAAAAGGTCTTGAGGAAGGTCTGGGTGGTGCAGGCTTGGGGATGGAGTAAAGGAGAGGGGTTCTAGAGATAACTGAAAGACAGAGTGAACAGTCCTGGATGTCGCTCCACCTCGTGTCGTATAGGTGAGACCTTCCTCAGTGTGCGATGGTCTGGTTCACTCCAGGGCTGGGATATTTTAGCTCTCTCCCACAAACATAGCAATAAAACAAAATAAACCCACTGGCGCCTGGCTGTACCTTTAGCCAGAACTAAAGAGGAAGATTAGAGACAGGGACTAATTTGTTTTTCGGGTGTAAAGTAGATGCCATTTTCAACGTTATCAGAAATACATCCTGGTAAATAGACAAGATGCAAAAACAGTGCGAATCTGGCTCCTAGAAGCTCTGGGTTTACTGCTACGGTCTCTTGGAGTCAGATTCTCTGACCTAGCAGATTGCTGTATCTGCCTTTGGATGATTCTCTGTGTCCAGTGATCTGAGTTACTGTAATAGCCAGTAAGAACTCCTGCAATGGGAATCAGAGCTTGCCAGGAAACATGAGAGAGAGATTTTTTTAGTTTCATCAGGTTTTTATCATAAGATCACAATCCTTCCCTTCTTCAAGCCATAGAAGAGGACTAGAATCTGAATGATTCCAGTGGTCCAACCACTGAGAACTTTTGGCTGGGTCCAGACCCTTGAGCTTAGTCTTAAAGGCTCCTAGTAGCCCCAGGATGCTCTTTGGTCATAAGAGCACTCATCTTGCTCCTGGCAACCCATCCCTCCTTCTAAGGAGTCCTCCTCAAGCTGGCAAGACCCACATTTCAGAAGATGGGGAAGGTCCACCAAGGGTGACCCCAGTTCTGTGCGCATAGCTTTCAGATGATTGCTTGGTCAGAGAGTTTAATGTGGAAAGTCAATTCCTGGTGCTGGGGATCTGTGATAATGCTGATATCATAAAAATAATCACATCTCAGCTCTGAACATGGACTGTTAGCGACACTGATTAAATGTTCTACATGTAGCAAGAACTCCCTTAAGCACCATTAATATCACAGTGACAATCACTTAGAGATTACTAATCACCATATTTAGGTCATTTATCTAAAATGCTGAGAGGCTCAGAGACACCGTGGGCTCAGTATCTTGGAAGGATTCCACTGGCTCTTGGGGGTACACTCCTGGTTCTGGCTCCAAGGATTCCTGAGCTAGAAAGTGAATCCACTCAGGGCTTAACTCTGCCCTGAGAAGATGAACAGCCTTCCTAAGAGCTCTCCCTCTGCCACTGGCTACTAAGTCTTCATCGATTTCTTACTTTGTAACATTAGGGCACACCCCCAGGTCTTGCCAGCTCAGCTTTGGTCTTCTTTTGAGACACTTACTGGAATGAATCAGCTTCCTGATCACCAGGATTGCTCCTGACAGGGCTCCTTGGGTGACTTTCTTATATCTGTTTTGCTTACTTTCATGCTGCCCATCTCTGGTTGCCAGGGTGGTTTTTGCAGAGAAACGAGATTCTGGGAGCCAGCGAGGAGGGCCCTGGGCTGGCCAGTTTGATCTAGGGAGCAGAAAGGCAAGGGTGACATTGTCTCTCAGCTCCAAGGAGAAGCTGGGGTGAAAGGTGCTAAGTATTATTTTTGGTAGTTGTTCACTCCATTCGTAGGTACAGAAACCACTTAGCAGTGAGGATGGGGCATGGCCTGGCCCATGGAGGTGTCTGGGAAAAGGACTGAAGACTAGGACCTAGCAGATCTGTGCTTGGTCCTGGGACTGCCAGCTTCAGACCAGAGCCTCTGGAGCCAGGCACCAAACAGCAGCACCAGGCCCGAGTCAGTAGTGCAGGGCTTCTGCCCTCTTCTGCCTGATGGAGACAGCCCCTGGCCTCCTTTGGAGACCTGGCCAGTTGTCATACTATCAGGGAGCATTTTGGATATCAGCCACTTCTATTGTGTGCAGATGGGGTTTCACTGCAAAGAACAGAATCCACCTTAGTAACGCCAGGGTTGGAGATATCAGCCACCACTGAGTTTGGGGGTTCAGTTCTGCCTCTTTCTCTACCTGTCTTGGGTCTTACTCTCAGCCAGCCTTTCTCTAGGGCAGAGGATCTACAAGAGTGCTTGGTTTATAATTTTGACACCCAATTCCAGAGGAAGTTTCCAGGAGGTGCCTCTGATAGGACCTTCATAGCTAAATGGAAGAGCTTTCTAGTTGAGTCACAGCTCTGGCAGAGGGATAGGACCCAAAGGTGGCTGAGATGACACACTGAGTTCATGTTTAGCACATACACACTCAGTCTGCTGTGGTTTTTTTGTACTTGAGATTGAGCCCAGAGCTTTGACAGCGAGCTGTACCCTAACTCACTTCATTTTTTTTGTCCCAGGAATTGAACTCACAGCCTCACATGTGCCAGGCAAATGCTTGTGCAGCTGAGCTAACTTCCCAGCCCCCATTTCATTTTTGAGACAATATTTCCCTCACTGAGTTGCCCAGGCTGGCCTCAAACTTGAGATCTTCCTGCCTCAGCCTCCCAGAGTGCTGGAATTAGAGACACCACTATGCTAAACCGATGTCTGTTTTCATTAGGTTTTATTGTAACACAGACACACCCATTCTGTTATATATTGCCTACAGCTGCTTTTGAATTACAGTAGTGGAATTCAGTAGTTGCAACATAGATTCTTATGGCTCTCAAAGCCTAAAATATTGGGCTAACTGACCCCTGGTTTAAAGCCACCTCACAGCCAGATGCAATAAGTGAACCTTCCTAGGTGAGGAAGGTGGCTGGAAACAGAATCAGGGCGAATGGAGTCCTTCATGTAAGGACTGCAAGTTAGAACATGTTACTGAATGGGCACTAATTTTCTCGGCTGTGACAGTGGCCTTGTGACTGCATTGACTAATGGTGATAAGAGTTGGATGTTGAAATATTTAGAAGTGGTGAGGTGGTGTCTACAACTTATACGTAGATGTTCCATCAAAAAATAAAGAATGTAAAACAAAAGAAGACAGAAAAAAGAGAAAACACTATATAGTGATACAGCAGATGTAGCATAATGTTATAACTGGTTGTTAGGTCATTTTAGAAAAATATTATGATTGGATAACAAGGGTTTATTATACTTTTCTTTGCATTTATCTGTAGATCTGAAGTTTTGAAAATAAAAGGCTTTTATCTTTTTCTGTTTTTTTTTTTTTTTTTTTTTTTTTTTTTTTTTTTTTTTTTTTTTTTTTTTTTTTTTTTTGTCTTTTTGAGACAGGATCTTACTACCCAGTTCAGGGTGGCCTTGAGCTCACTTTACAGCCCAGGCTGGTCTCGAACTCTCAGTGATCCCTCTACCTCGGTCTCCCAAGTAATAGAATTACACGTATGCACCACCATGTCTGGCCTGTAAATTTTAACAAAATTCAGCCATAGTCTAAGCGCAGGCTGCGCTGTGACCTTGCAGCCTGTGAATTTGAGCCCCGTTCTGAGCATTGGTAACCTTACCATGGCTTTGGCGGCCTCTTACCCACAGGGGGCGCTGTTCCGCGGGCAGGCGACTCCCACTCTTTGTAACTTGCGACCTTTGCTTGTTGTCTCTTTTGAGCAGTAATTCCATCAAGCTGGTGAATCTGCTCTCCATATTTATCAGCACGTGGCTGACTGCGGCCGGCTTCATTCATTTGGTGAGTATCTTTGAAGACCCTCCGTTCCAGCTGGCCTGGAGCAAGCCCCTTGTTGAGTCCTTTTATTACGCGAAATTTCTCTCGCTACAGAGAAACTTCAGCGTAGTTGTAGACAGGAAAGGAGGGAAGCAGCCGCACAATTGTCTGGATTTCTAGCCCTTTTACCCCAAACTACTTCCAAATGGTGAGTAATGTTGCCACTATAACTTGTGTACTGCAGCGGGGACTTTTTGTAGCTTTTCATCCTGTCTGCAATAACCCCAGCAAGCCACAAGATGGCAGTGCTTCCACAGCAAACGCCTGCAAAAGGTCAGGCAACAAGGTTGGAAGTTTGACCCACATCTCTGTAAACAACTAATTCCTATCCCTCAATGTTTTCTCCCCACCCTTACAAAAGCTGCCTTTGATTCTTTCCCTTGATTACTTGTCAAGTTATTTCGTACTTTAAAAATGTTAATTCTTTTATATTAATGACTCTTTGAAAGCCTTCTATTATTAAGTCAAGTTCTTCTCACCTCCCCAAGGCAGATTTTTTTTCCACCCTGCTTTTAGAGGCAATAGCTATTGTTGAAGTGCATTTCCTACAAACACAGGCTGTTGGAAAGAGCCTCATCAAACCCTGTGACTTTGAATAAAGGTGACCCTTTTGCCTTGAGCCTCTATTTGCATAAAAGGGTGCTCTCCCGGGACTCTATTTGGGACTCTGTAGTTGTCACCCGGAGAGTCCAGCCTGGGATGGGAGAGGAAGGTGTTGCCAGTCATCAGACCTGAGGGAGCCCATCCGAATCTTTATGGCGATGACACTCTTGGACAGACTCAGCCTTCCCACCTTTATTCACCAAGCACCCAGTGGTTCTAACCGCAAATGTGAAGGAGATTGCTGTGGTCAGTAAGACAGTAACCCCTCTTTACTACTCTGTGGAGGACCCACGGTTGCACCAGGAAACCTCCATGGGTAGGGTACTTGGAGGGTACATTTTGATGTCTGGAGGAAGCCAGGGCCTGGGCACCTTCTGCAGAAGCAGAGCTGGGGGCTTAGGGACAGGTTGTCCCCATAGGCTAAGTGGGGACCACAAGTATCAACTCCGGGGAGCTGGGAAAGGGTCTGGCTGCCCTCTCTGCTGGGAGGTCTAAAGTACGTCTGTCTCTGGCCCTGTGGGCAGGCCGCATATCCCTGGAAGACAGGAAAAGGTTCTGTGAAGCCTAACACGGCTACGGACAAACTCTGCCCAGCCCTAGCTCCCGAGATCCTGCCCCATTCATGCCTGAAGAACCTCATGCTGCTGATTTCCCATTGCAACTGCAGAGCTGGGCAGGTGCCATACTGTGGCCCACCAAGCAGACACTTCACTCTCTGGCCCTTCGCAGAAAAAGTGCACAGGCCCTTGGCTCTCTACAGGGTCGTGCTAGTGCAGTTTGTTCCCATGAGCGAGCGCCTTCGGCTCCTGGAGAAATCTCTGCAGGTCCAAGAGCAGAATCACTGTGGGCCTTTCAGAAGTGAGGGCAGGACAGGGTCAGACTCAGAGGTGCTGTTTTAGGTTCCGCAGAGCTGCGGGAGCAGCACCCACCAGACTGCCCTTGGTCACAGTGATGCACAGAGGTTCCTCTATGCAGGTGATGGGCAGCCAGGCCCCAGACCTAGCAGGAACCCATAGGGAAAGGCCAGGGAAGGGCTCTCGGGCTCTGTCCTCTAGGAGAAAGCTGTAAAATGGTTCTAGAGACAATGCCTAGTTTCTGCGGCCTCTGAACTTTGAAGTTGATGAAGAAGAAAAACAAAATAAAGATGTCTCCCCACTCCTGTTCCTTTCTCTCTCTGCCCTGGTCCCCCAGGAGGGCATTTCCTCTTGCTTCACCTTCTCTCCTCTGCACCTATTCAGAGCGCTCAGCCACGGTGCACAGAAGCAGCCCAGGGAAACCCACAGCTTGCAGCCGGAGGACGAGCTTCAGCAAGCAGCCTGCAGAGCGCGGGGCTTTCTGGCTCCTTCGTGTTCGCTGTGTGTCTATGCAGAAGTAAAAGTTTTCTTTTTCTCTCCCCTCCTCTCTTGCTCTAGGTGGAGAATTCAGGGGACCCATGGGAAAACTTCCAAAACAACCAGGCTCTTACATACTGGGAATGTGTCTACTTACTCATGGTCACGATGTCCACCGTCGGCTATGGGGATGTTTATGCAAAAACCACGCTTGGACGCCTCTTCATGGTCTTCTTCATCCTCGGGGGACTGGTAAAATCTTTTTATTATCATGTTTGCTTTTATGGTCTTTAGTGTTTTCAATCTGCTTTCTTAAGGTTTGAATTTTTATACTGTGTGTCCGCCCCAGAAGCAAGTGACTGCTTTAGGTCTGCAGTCAGTTTAAGTAAGCCGGAATAGGACGGTGACGTCTTTGTACATTTCTTTGGTGTGTTACGCTTGATTTGTGGACCCAGGTATATGACCTTTGTTGGGGACAGCCAGTTGGCCAGGAGCCGGCCTAATTATCTTAAGAAGGGATGCCATTAATAACGGAGGGTGCTTGTCCATTAGTAATAGAATCCAACATCTGATACTATTCCACAAGGACAGTTACTGTCACCTGACCCCAGTAGATGTTGTCAATATTCTGTTGACAGTTTGCGGTTTCAAAGAACTCGCTTTTCCCTTTAAGCCCCCCCAACCCCTAAATTTCCAACAAACACTGTGACTGGCACCCACCCTAAGGAGAAGAGTCCCCAAGTCAGAGGATGGAGACGCTTTGGTCTTGAGTTCGTCACCAAGAGCAAAGTGGGACTTGTCAGTCGCCCCTCTTGTCTGTAGTGACATGCGGGATGTTTCCCCTCCCCTTTATGAGCCAGAAAGTTTCGCCATGGGCCCGACTGATCCTGCAGCTCCTTCTGCAGCACTAAACCGTCTACTATGATTAATTCAAAGGCATTTCTGGCAACTCATTGACGGTTCAAAGTAGCTCATTTGAAGTTTAATTTTGGCTGTGTTAGAGGTAAGTGATGAAAGTCCTGATTTGCCCCCAGCTTTCGTGTATGTACAGCGCACACACATTTACACGAAGGATGCATACACACCTCTCTGCTTTGTATGCACAGGCTATCTGCATTTCAAAGAAAGTGCTTAAATGTGTGTGTGCGCATGCACGGAAGCATTTCCAGAGCCCGCGTGGCCCCTTAGATCAGGAGACCCCGTAGATCAGGAGACCCCGTAGATCAGGAGACCCTGTCCATCCAGCCACAGGGTAATGTTTGTTGGACAAAACATGGCAGATTCGTGTTTTTCTCACTGTCTTTCCTTTTGTGTGATTTCCTACATTTACCTTCCATGCTTTTTAGTGATTTTTTTTTAAAAAAATGAGTTTATTTTTTAAAATCTTTTAATGTATATGTTTTGAGTCAGTCATAAAGGCATTGATTCCCCCGTTGAGAGACGTTTTTTCTTTTTCCATGCCCACCCCTTGTGGTCCTGGGTGGCTGGTGTTTATTTTATCCTGTGTATTTTCAAGAACTTGCCCCTTTTTGTCCTTTTATGTTTTTTATAATCCAACATATGAATAGATACCTTCACAGGTCTAATCCTTTTGTGTTTTCAGATCTTAGCATCCCTTCTGAAAAGGTCACCCCCTTTCTTGGGCCTGTCTTTTTAGTCTCTCTTCTGTCTCCCCTCTTTTCCTCAGGCCATGTTTGCCAGCTACGTCCCTGAAATCATAGAGTTAATAGGAAACCGCAAGAAATACGGGGGCTCCTATAGTGCTGTTAGTGGAAGAAAGTAAGTATGCCAACTACTGCCTCCCGGCGGTACAATCCTCTCTGCATGCCATTTTTTTTTTCTTTTGGCTCTTGTTTCTTTGTCTCATGCATGTAGGCAATGTTTGCCCGCTACGTGCCCGAAATTGCGGCTCTCATCCTGAATCGGAATAAATTCGGCGGGACTTTTAACAAACATGGAGGCAGAAAGTAAGTCAGTGGTACCAGACGAGGTGTGGTTGAGTGACTTTGCAAAGTCCCCGGGAGGTGGCATTGACTCCTGCTCCTCTCCCTCACCCAGGGACACAAGGTGCGATGTCAGAGGAACCCCCGAAGGGTGTCACACTCAGCCCCGTCCCTAGATCTTGCTGCCATTCATGTTGCCCGAGTGACCTTGGGGGTTTATCTCGAAGGACTGCGTAATATAACTGGCACTGTAGTTTCCTTTGGTTGTTTTTCCTCTAACACACGACCCAAGCTCACCTAATCTTTATGTCCACTGGTTATATCATTTAATCTGGGTCCCTCTAAGTGAAATACTGTCATCCTGTGATGGGTTTTATGCAGCAATAACATCAGGCAAAACTAGCAGGGGGTCCAGATAATCCTGCTTACCGTGAAGGCCCTGTGGTCATTGGGGGACCAGTTTCCTGCAGACAGAAGCTCCAGATCATGTCTCCTGGGGTCTTGTCACTTAGCTGAGATCCTTTCTGGGAGGAAAATATGGAATTTATCGTGTCAGGACACTGCAGGCTCTTCCCGATGGGTCTTTTATTTGGCTTCCCCAAAATGAATGCTTTCTTCTCAGGAATTAGTTCTGCGGGCGCTCATGGCTTTATCAATATCAGTAGCAATGGATGGGGCCACTATCAACTGGGAGTTGTACTTTCACTCAAGTAGGGGCTGTCCCTTCCCGATCTTCTGCCAGGGCAAGATTTCAGGAGAGCAATGTGGGAGGGAGGTGGAGCGGGCAGTGACTGTCCCTCATGTATATTTTTAAAGCTTTTTTGGGGGTGCTCAGCTTTGAGCTCTCACCTCCACGGAGTGGAATGTACTGCTCTTATGCACGTAGCTCGAGCATTTGGCACCTGCATGCGCCCCGGTCCCTGCCATCGCGGCATCCAGATCAAGATTTGGAAAATTGCCATGGTTCACGCTCCTTCCTGGCTAGGGAGATGCCTGTCATGGAACTGCTCAGATAGTCTCCTTCTAATTTATCTTCAAGTGATGAGCTCATTTTGCACTTTCGAGAAAAATAAAACCCATCTGGTGGCATTGCATTTCCCTCCCGTGCACCTCTCTCGTCTTGACAGGTGGCTGTGCTGGGTGGAGTGGGCTCCCCGCCCCTCTGGTCAGCAATTCCAAGGCATCCTGAGCTCAGGTGTCCAGTCCTCTGCTCAGAAAATGAGGAGGTGGGATAAAGCGCTCATTTTCTTGAACTAGCCACAGGACACCAGTTGCCTTTCGAAGGCCCAGAGGACAGCGGGCTTTAGAGAAGAGGCCAGTTGGCGCCTCTGCCGCGGAGGCATCACATCTTCCTGTCTTCCTGCTAATTCACCCCTCCTCTCCCCATTATCTTAACAGCCCTGGATGTGTTTGGAACCAAGCTGTTCGAATTGCTGGGCCATTGGCTGGTTCCAAAAGGCCAAATAAGTCCTGACATTCCCCTTGGTCATTTATCCCATGCCAAGAGGAAAACAGCTTCTCGACTTGGTTTAAGATGTGGACCAGTGGACCCTCACGCAGGTGGTACTGCAAGGGCCCAGGGTCTCTTTCTGGCCTTCCTGCCCTGCTCCCTCTGCCAGCATCTCCTTACTGTGCCCCTGAGGAAGTCCACAAAATCTATTACTCTGAAGCCCACATTGAAAATATTTCTTGCCTCTTATTCCAGGTTGAAATTTTTTACCCCCAAAACAGTGTCCCTGGTCCAGTGTGGGTGGGCTGGTGGCTGGCAGATTGTGTTGCTGGGTGGCCCTGGGACCACTGCCCCCCACCTCAACCCCACCTGCTGATAACTTCAAATCACAGACTTCCTGCAGTTTTGTTCTGCCTCTGTAGTCTTTTATCACCACTTTTAGCCTGGTTTCTTGTGTGTGCGCTCTCTCTCTTTTTTCTTCTTCCTTTATGAAACCGTGCTTTGCTTTTAATGTTCTCTTTGGGTCTCCAATGTCCTCCGACCCTGCGGACAGAAAGCCAGCCCTGTGATCCACACCGGGACTGTTCACTTTACTTTACGCATTGTTTCCTGGTTCAAAAGCTAATTACTAAGTAGTTTAAAGAAGCCCTTTGGTCACTTAGATCTTTCATCAGAAAATATAAGCTTGGGAAAGGAATGGTAATAAAGGGCCATTAGCACCCTTTGTTTGATGTTGTTTTTCTAGTCAGCAGAACAAGATTGATGAAATGTTATGTTTGGCCAAAATTTGAGTTTTCATTTGGAATTCAGTGTTGAGAGAATGGGCTGTCAGAATCAATAAGTTTTCTTTCGCTTGGGATATGGGCATGTGGTAGCAATTAGCAATATAAGGTCTTTAGTTGAGCAACCAAGCATGGATTCTGGCAGCAGGCGTAATGAGAAACTACAGTTGTTCTATTTCTAATGTCAGAAAGTTTCCAGATAAAATTAAATGCATTTGCAAAAGGAAAGCAGCTAAACTTTGTTGAAAGTTAGAGTTCAGGCTCTTAAAATAGCAAGCAGCGCTCCCCAGTTTTTGTGTATGCAAAAATACGTGTGCTTTACTTGGGGACACACACACATAGACTTCACTCCCCAGAATGAATCAAGTGAATGCCCAGAAGATAATTAGAACATACACATAGTTAAGGGATTTGTTTACGCGTGCATTTTTTATTCAGAAAAACCTCTCTCTGACAATATATTAACTTGTCAGGGATCTCAGGGTAACTCATGAGTCAAAACTACGGAGACACAAAATTTTGAAATTCAAAGATTGTTTAAAGTAAAAGAATATATATATATATATGTTAGACAGAGAAGCTCAGGGTTTTATTTATACAACGCTCAAATTCAGGATATTGGAGGCTATGAAAATTTTTTTGGCACTTCATTTCCAGTTTTAATCAATGTGTTTAGTGTACTGTAAATATACTGCGTAGCATTCCTAACGCATCTTCACCGTCCATACCACATCAAGGGCCAAGGGTGCCCTGCCCCGATGTGTGTCTGTCATTCCTCAGAGAATTTCCATAGCTGGTAGTAGGTGTGGATACACGTGCCTGTGAGCCTGTGCTGGCTGTCCTCAAAGCTTTTCTTGCTATCATGTATTAAGGCTCCTCAGAATACTTGGGTATTAACGGCTAAGAGGTCAATGAATGGCGGAAGAAGACAATTTCTCCAAGTTGGTAGGTAGTATTGCAGACAATTAGCGTCTTGGGCTAAGATCTTATTAAAAAGAGTAGCCTGCCTGCAGACCAGCCTGCCTCCCAAAGCTACTGTCTCCTTTTCTTTCCCTTCCTGTAAGGTTCAAAGCTGCCCAGAGGTGGGGGGAAGTGGAGGGGGGCAGTGAAGCTCTCATGGCCTTTGGGTCCCCAGCTCCATTTCCTTTCTCCCACGCCCCTTCCGGTTCCCTGCAGAGGTTTCCTCTCTGCGCATGGTTCGTTCCACTCCTGGTTAGTTTATAAGAATTGACAAGATCATGGTCTGAGGTCACATGGCCAAGGGCCATGGAAAATAATTGGTCACAGAGAGGAATCCATCTGCTGTAACCCCCTGGTTAGAGGCAGCCAGCTGGGGAACCATTCAGACCTTGTGTTTCCCATGATGGGGCTGCAGCAGCCTCCAATTGAAGCTGACCTCGACCAGGTGTTTGGGACAGAGAGAATGGGGTGGGTTTGGGTTGCTCTACTGTGTTTTGGGAGCCAGGTTCTGAGAGGATGCACAGAGGACAAGGACTAATAAAAGATGAGCAGTAGGCAAAGAACAGGGGTGTGAAGGAGATGAACACGGAGGAAAGGTCCCCAGGACAAGGATGTCACTGCCCTGTTCCAGTGGGGGGAATCCATATTATAGACTAACTCATCTCTATCTAATTCAGAAGCCCTCATCCCCCCAAGCTCAAATGCTGTAAGTTCCTTGCAAATGCTACACCTTTTTATGTAAGATGCATCAATAGCACCAAAGTTTGGTGTTTGGGTGGTTATGGAGCTCTGGCCTGAGAATGCAGGAGGGGGGCGGTCACATGTCTTTTTTTTAGGCTCCAGTTCCCCTGAGTAATGATCTCTGCCCTGCAAGGATAGCGCCTGCTGTGTGTCCTCTCTATTATCTTTAATTATTGGGTCCCCTTTTAGCCGGGTCTTTCCTCTTATAAGGAAGATGCTATTCATACCGCTCAGATCCTTTCTCTTCATGAGCCCATGTCCTTTTATTTTCTTCTGCCTGGCTCTCTGGTATCAAGATGGAATTTTCCTTTATTTTCTCTCCTATATTCAGGTTCTGCCCACCACGGTTCTAAGACCAATTTTAAAGAATTTAGAATTATAAAAGGTCTGCAGTTTCCGAACATGGATGATTATTTCCTTACAAAAACTCTTGTAGTGTACTTGCGCTATTGAATACCCTACCTCAAAGATGGCTGACCTCAGTCATGGCCTCGTGTCCATCCACCCACTTGTATTTATCATTTGCCAGGCACTGGGGACAGATGGATTTCTGCACACCCATCAAAACTTCCAAATGTGCTACAACTCTTGCTCTTGGGCTCTGTTTCCATACTGTCTGGCCACCTAAGTGACTGGGAGGGTCAACTTCAGAGTTTATTTTGTTAAACCACCCCTGGTTCCCGGGGGTGTGAGTCTGCCTCCAGCACGTCCTCCATCTTTGGTCTTTCTGGGAAGGCCTGGCCCATGGCACTTGCGAGCAGAATTCAGTTTGATTCATGTGGTGTTGACTTGGGCTCATACCACAGGCCGGCTTTCTCTTGGCTTTTCTGTTTATCTCGGACAAACCCCCCAGAGCTACAAGGGGCGGAGCACTCTTGAGAGGGGGATGTTTCTTCTAAAATGTCATTTACGATTTCTCTATCCTAGACATGGCTCTGCTTGAAATGTGACCGAAGCTTTGCATTTTACCCAATCTTTGATCCCTTGTCAAGACAGCCATTCAGCTGTCTCGTCTTAGGGCCCACGTGACCCTCCCCTCACAATGTCTTCAGATTCCTAGATTTTAAAAGCCATAAATTAGCAAATCATCAACATATCACCGAGAAGGATCATCTGGTAGCGATTCGAGTCAGAAGGAAACATGGGCCTCAATAACTGATCTTCACAAAGATATGAAGAACTGTAGACAGACAGATACAGTAAATAAGAAGACAAATAGATAATTCAAGTTGACAGGCCATCTTGGACTGATTAGGTGTTCTGCTTTGATTAGCATTAAACTTTTTGGGAATGGAAAAAAAAATGAGATTGCCCTAATACTTTGGGAAAATGACCCCTTAACTACTTCTGAAACTCAGTACTGAGAGGCAGATACCGAAAGCACTTGTCATTAGATGCTGTATCATATCATGCAATATGCCAAGTATTCCTTTCCAAGAAGCGGGGGTCCTGGTGGGTGTGGTTGGGGGGACTTCTTTCTTGGCATCTGCTTTGGATTCTTTTAAGCCACATCTTCAGTCCCCTTCAAACTTGGAGCTCTATTAAAAGAGACTTGGATGCATATTAAATCCATTTCCCAATAATGCTGATGGAATGAAGACCTGACCCCTACCCCATGCCATGCTCCTGCCGCCTCTGTTCCCTTGTACACACTTATCAAAATGTTCCAGCTATTGTTCTGAAAACAAGAATAGAAATGTAGGTGGAAGATGAACTGTGTACCTTTTTTAAAAAGTCATATTCAATCCTAGACTTTTGCTCTCAAAGAGTTTTTCATTAAAAAAGAGAGAAAGAGGGAAGAAAAAACTCTGATTATGAGTTTCTAATTATAATTCCCAAAGATTCTTTCTGTTCAACCTTATATTGGATCAAGTGAATCTTCTCTGGGTCGGATTAGAATCTGAACAACCAGCAGAGCCCTCCGAGACCAAGTCACCCCACATTTTCTGCTTTGTCACTCTTTTTGATGGAAGTCTTTCCAGAGCTACGCAAAGCAGTTCTTCATAGACTTAGGGTTCATCCCACAGCAGCTGTCATCATATTCTGAAAATAAACCAGGAAACATTCTAACTGGCCAAGTCCAGTGTCTCTTTTTATTAAAATACTGCGGAGGCCAATGCAGTGTGAAAGTCATGGAAATCTGATTCTGTTGCTGTCACAACTGAGCCTTCACGTGGAGCACTGGTGTGGTATGACAGTGGTTTATTCCCACCCCCAGGGCCGTGGGGATTGTTCTGAACACGGGTACCAATTGTCCGTAAAAGTAATCTTCCTCTCCCTTTTCTGTACCTTTCCACTAACAAGGTGCTGAGGTAGTTCAGAGTCAGATGTATGCGCATCTCTGAGAGGATTTTATGGCCATGGTCACTGATCCCAAAGGCATGTACCAGCTAGGATGTAGAACAGATGTAGGAAAACTTCCATTCCAACACTTCGGGGCAACTATTATTTGAACTTCTGCCATATGGCAGCATTGTGCTGGACTCCGCGATTAAGGGAATGAGCAAGACAATGTGATTCTTGATCTCCTGGAGTTTTCCTGAAATTTTGGCCAATCAGAATCACCCAAGGAGCCAGTGGCAATTAAACATAAGCCAATTATGGAGTAGCCTCATCCCAATAAAGTGTTCTTTTGGCAGGAATGTTGTCCGTAAAATCATGAAGGTGTGAACTAGTCGTGAAGGCAGGAAGCACATGATAGAGAATGCGTCTACCAGCTTGGGCTAATTCACCTTGCTGAATGTGGCCATTGGAATGGTTTAGGAACCCAAGTGAAGAAGGATATGGAGAGACTTGAGAGTGTCAGGGAGCTGTTGAGTGTTACTCTGAGAAGTCCCTCAAATGTCCTGCGGAGGTGCAGCACGGCTAGGCACAGTATTTTGGGGAGCTGGCTTGCAGCTATGGCTCTTCCCACTGCCTGTGTCTGTAATAGATGACGGAGTTCTACTGAGATTGATGAAAACTCAGATAGTCCTTAACTTATGATGGAGTTACATCCTGATAACACTTTTATAAAGTGAAAATATTGCAGGTCAAAAAATACACTAATACATTCAACCACTGAAATCCTATCTTAGTGCTAGCCTATCTTAAGCATGATAAGGTTGCTTACATTGTTCCACAACTGGGCAGTATCATCTGACATAAAACCTTTCTAAGACTGTATTGTTGAATAATGTCATTTACCTAATACAGTGCTGAAAAAAAGCAAGAGAATGGCTTGATGTGTGCTATTCTTTTGTAGTACCGCCTACTGGAAAAATTGTAAGTGAACCCATCCTATGTCTGGGATCAAAGAAATATGCATTGAATCTTCTCGGAATGAATGGCTGGCAGCTTCTGCTAGCTGAGGCAGCACCCTTGGGCATGGCTGGAGAACAGGGGAGGATGTGCTGCATTGATTGTTATTGTAGGAGGGTCGATCCCGGCAGCTGGTGCTCTGGGGCCATGACCCATGGCTTACCAGGGGTGTTAAGGACAGAGGTGGGGCTCATAAATCAAAACCAGCTCCTCAGAAGTGTTAGGGGCCGTTACTTTGATGGAACACATCCTCCCTCTCTTCCTCTTCATCCACCGAGGAAAAGGCTAACCTTTGAGTTAGTCTTCTGTCTTGTGGTTCCTGTTTGTTCAAATGCAGCATCATCAGGTAGACACAAGCAAATCTGGTTTGATCTGAAGAAAAGAAAGTGCTATTTGGTGCCCCAGTTCCTTTCAGAAGAGCAGAGAAGCATTTCAGTTAGAAAAAGTCAGGTCAGAGGTAGCCTGGCTTATTTTAAAATGGCCAAGGGCCGCTGAGCCTGAAGTAATGGGATGATTAAAATGCAGACAGGCAAGAAAGTTGGGGAAAAAAGACACAAGGAAGAAAAAGTACATTTGTAGGGCCTGGGCTATAGCTTAGTGGCACAACATCTGCCTGGCAAATGTGAGATCATGAGTTTGATTCCTAGTATGAAAAAAAAGTACTATTTATGAGGGTTCACTAATCATGGACTTGCTTACTTTAAGAAGGTTAATTCTGCTTCCTGAAAGGAAAGAAAGACAGAGGGAGGAGAAAGAAATAAACCAGAATAGTGGTGTTAATACTTGCATACTGGATAATAGAGAAAATTAAATGAGAAACTACAGCAAAGGTAATTAAATCTACCTCTTGATTTCCTTTGGTTGCAAACAGTAGAGACTTGACTTTTGCTGATTTAACCAGGAGCTTTCTTTCTTTTGAAAATTAGAGGACTTTACAGGATCCGCGAGAAAAGTACAGGCTATGATGGAAAAGAACGATAAAAAGACCAAGATATAGCTCTACAATCCAGAAAACCAAAACTGTGGGTAATCAACACAGGATTTTGACATTGGGATGATTCAACCCCCACCGTGAATTTACTGTCATTCCAGTCAAGATTTAATGCACTGATTGGCCTCCCTTGGGTCCAGAACCCTGATTAAAGATCCTGAGACTGTAACCGAAAGGGAAGTGCTATTGACAGAAGGCAGAGTGTCTGCGTGATAGGCAAAAACAACCAGTGTCCCCCACACTGATGGCTCAGGATTTATTAAAGCTCGGACTCATGGGCTAAACGTCATTGTGGATATTGTCAAATTGTGAAAGCCTAATTATGATCTGGAGTGGTGGGGAAGCAGATGTAAATCCGCTAGGATGGCTTAGGTCCCTACTGTTTGGGTAATAAAATGCATCACCCTCATGCAGAAAATCCCGGACTTCTAAGGACAGCCTGGGGGGGGGGGCTCTGTTGGGGCTGCTGTCTGACTCGGGGCCTCTGTTTCACAGAGGTGTCTGTGCTTCACTGTTGGGATCTTTTTGCTGAGCCTTCTGCCTCCATTAGGGAAGCATCCTCCAGAGTAGCTCTGTTGACAGCTGGGTAAGATGATTACTTTGTTCTCTTCCTCACTAGGAGGGAGAATGCATTTCCATTCTTCGTGATTAACAAGGACTAGATGTGGCCAAGGGTAGGAAATTATCTTATCACTGAACCTCCTTGATGGTTTTTTTTTTTCTTTCTTTCATTCTTTTAAGAGATTTTTTTTTCTTTTTTTTTATCAGTACCAGGGATTGAACTGATGACCGTGCACTTGCAAGGCAGGTGCTTATGCCGTTGAGCTAAATCTCCAGCCCTCTTTCATTCTTTTAACAGGAAATTGTTACAGTCAGGATTTGGGATCCAAGGCATAATATACACTCTCAGTTGTTTCATGTTTTTGTTTCGATGTACAGCTTCTCACAAACTTGAACCTCGGGAGTAGATTCAAGCTGGCAGACTCAGCCAGAGGGTCTTGCAGTTAACATAATTGTTACATTTCTTCTCTTTGTCATGGCGGATGGCATAGGTATCCAAGCGAGCGCACCTTTGTCCACCTGTCCATGGCCAGCAAATAACCCAGCAAGAGTTAGATAGAGGTAGAGTAGAAGGGTGAGGCCAACATCGCTTGGAATTAGTCTTTGTTTAATGATGTGTGTCCCCCACATGAAAGCCTATTTCTTGGTGATAAGCTCTCGGTAAACAAGCATGTGGGAATAGAGGGGGCAGATTAGCTTTCTTCCTTTTCTGGGGTAGGCTAATGAGCCTAGAGGGAAAAGCTGAGGGACACTGACTCCAATCAGGAAAAGCTGCCCCCAAGCCACCACCACGAGGTAAGCTGGGATGTGAGCACAGTTTACTTGAGAATCCTGGAAATGCTGATGCTTCAAAAGGCTCAAGTTCAACTTAGCAAGGAATTCATGAATGTTTAAGACTGACCACCATGGGGCTTGAGATGCTGGGTCTCTAACCACCATGCTTCCTTGATGATAAAAAGCTGCCCCTTCTCCTTGCCAAGCACTTCTTCAAATTCATTCCCTGTGTGTCAGGCCCTACCCATGGCAGGGGGCACTGGGGAAAGGTGGGATGCGGGAAGCATGATTAGAAGGCTCAGTGAGAAGACAGAAGACAGCCGAGCATATGTATTTGATATAAATATTATAGTTTTACAGAGACATCTAGATCAATATATGCCACATTTCATCTACCTCTTTGACAAAGTGAGCCCAATGTATTCAGAGAAAGCTGTATAGGATTTTCAATTTACTCTGTATGATTTATTGTGACAGGATAGCTATGGGTTTTTTAAGTTCTTTATACTTGTTCCAGTAAAAATGGATATAGTATCTTTAAAAATAAACAGCCCAGAGCTGTGCATTTTACATTGTCTTCCTAGAGCACAGCTCTGCTAAAGGAGACCAAAGACTTCCCTGCCCTTGCACAATCTGATTGCACAATCAGTTTGCTTCAGTCCTTGCGTTTCAGAAATCAGAAAGCTGTTGCGGACGTCTAGACAAGATAAAATGATAGTATGAACTAGAGTGGCAGCAGTGACCTGGAGCCCCGTGGCGGGTCTCATGGGGACTGGTGGGTGTATCTTCTTCGTTTCATAGCGAGGGGCTCCAGGTCACGTGGGCCTGGCCCACAGCCTCATGATTATGACCCAGAATCCTTTGCATAGTACCAGCTGCTCCCTCTCTTTGGAAGGCACCAAAGACAAGGAGTCCCTCTACCCTTGGTTCAGCATTCACCTTGCACCAAGTTGCTGGGCCTCAGTTTCCACATCAAACCAATACAGGCTTTAGTCTGCACCTTTGCTAAGCATTCTGATACTAAGATACTCCTGCTAATGTGAGAGGAGCCTATTGCAACCACACTGTCACAGTTCCATTTTTCAAAGATTTGTAGCTCTAAGAATCACTACCTGTTACTTTTACTTTTTTTGTTTTGTTTTTTTTTGGTATCAGGGATTTGAACTCAGGACTGTGGGCTTGCCAGACAGGTGTTTGTGCCCCTAAGCTAAATACTTGGCCCTGCTGCTTTTCTAGTGTGTAGATTTTCATCCTCAGCAGACTGGACTCATTCTTAGTGGATGTCTGGAGGCCTAATTCACCAGAATTTTTTTTTTTTTTTTTTTTTTTGGTACCAGGGATCGAACTCACAACCACGTGCTTGTAAAGGCAGGCACTTATGCCACTGAGCTAAATCCCCAGCCCCTTCACCAGAAATTTGAAAAGCCCTGTTCAGCGACTGCCTTATACTTTAAAAACCAAAGATTCATTAAATCAAAAACAGTTACTGATATGCTTATTTTAGTCATCTTCAAAAAAAAAAAAATGACAGGCTTCCTAGAAATCAGGCCAGAGGGCTGAAAAAAATTCCTGTCCAGAGACAGAAGGGAGGAGCTCATTTGTGTTTGGATCGAATGGATTCCTATCATCCTCTGGGATTGGACATACCATCTTTTGTGGCCACTTGGCTTACCAGAATGTGTGATGAAGTTAGACTGCAGTTTAGAGTTCCTGACCAGTGAGACTTGTGATTTCTGTATCATCTAAGCTTTCCTGTTTTGAATGCCCTGTCTCAGCTGACCAAGTGCAGTGTGAGTCTAGGGATATACAATACTGTGATTTTTGGGGGAGAGGGATGCGGCAGTGGTAGGGATTGAACCCAGGGCCTCACACATGCTAGACAAGTGCTGTTCCACTGGCCTACACCCCAAGTCCTTATACTGTCATGTTTTAAGCGAGGTCCATCTCTATCCACCCCAACCCCAACCCCAAACTAACCATTCCCCTGGACCACTGAGGATCTTTCCAACGCCCCCTCTACATTGTACCCAGGAGGACCTCTCGTTGGCTCAGGCACGTCACTGGTGAAGAAGCAGAAACTGACCTATCTAAAACCTTCCACTGCCATCTTTGTGTTAGTGAGAATCATGTAGAGTCCTGGATTACATTCTGGGCAAGTCACTTTTATTTCTTAGGGGATGTCAGACATATATAATTTAAAGAAAATGAATTCAGAAGGTAAGATGAGATTACGTGGGCCATAGAATACTTTGTTTTTGCTATGTATGGATGGGCCACAGGTCCCCTACTATTTTATAGTGGTCCCAGTGGGCCAGCCCCCTTTGCCAGGCCTTTACACATATTACCTCTGTAAGCAATCTTGGGATAACTTCATGAAGCAGGAACTAGCCATAGCTCCTCAAAGGCTCTGATTCTTTTGATTGTAAAATGAAAACTCAGAACCTTGTCCAAGACTATTTAGTTATTTATTGTCTGTTATCAGAGTAGGAATCTCACGTGGTTGATGTGTAGGTATCGTGGAACCCAACAGAGATAATTTTGAATGGGATTCTTTTTAAGTCATGGATTGTGAGCAGTCATCACTGCTTCCCAGGAGGGTGCCTACTTGTCCTCAATCTTAGAATATTTCCAGTTGTCTTTTGAATAATTGAGGATGCAATATATTTTGCTGCTTTTCTCCCTAGGAAGTAATACCCTCTCCCTCAAAAAAACTGCTGCCCCTAGGATTTTCAAAACTCCTGAAAATATTTCTGAAAGATGAATGTTCCTATTTGCCATCCACATGGATACTCCTGCAGGGCTCTGAATCCACCCTCAGACACGAGCCAGTGAGGCAGGTCTTCTTACACTGATGCTGGCCTGGAGAGGGGATGTCTCCCTATCCATCAACTCTAACTACATTCAAACATTTTCAATATGTGGGCTCCTTGATAACTTCCACTCCCTGGAAATCAAAATGGAGGGAAATGATTATTGGCACAAAAGGGGGAAGATGTAAATCTTCAAATCAGATACAGGACAGATTGGAACAATATGAGTTCTTCAAGGTTTCCATGATAATGTACCTAATAACTCTCGTTGGGCAAAAATGCAATCTGCTTTCAATCAATCTCGCTTTTTTTTTTCCCCCCCGAGCAAAAATACCAATTATGTTGAAGGGAGAATTTTTTGCTTCCTTTTTGATAAGGACTGCTCCCAGAAATCATGCTGTAGCTAAAGATATATATTTTCAATTGTCTAGAATGGTATTGGACAGCTAGCACCGAATGAAAAAAGTCAATCTTTTTTTTCTCCCCTTCTCCTCTCCTGCCAGCATTTGTCTATTTCTTAAGGGAAGTGAAAGCTAATTAAAGGCTTAAGGGATAATATTGATTGCATTGGAATATATTTTATATGTACCTGACACATTTTCAAGTAAGAGGACCCTGACTTTTTCCAAGGCTGAATAAATCAGCTGGCTGAGCCTTAGATTCAAGGGTGTGGGTGGGGGAGCTCATCTCCTCTCTTTCCACTTTGCAAGCATCTCTCTCAGCGGAGATGAATGATTTCCAGAGAGGAAGAGGGGCCACTAGAGGCTATTCGTTCATATCCTTGCATACCGGAGAAGAAGGATGAATGATCAGACATGTCCTCAGACCTATCATTGACTTGAGTCTGGCTTTGAGTAATAGGCAGGAGGAAGCACCGGTAGGGAACCTTACACTTTACAATGCTTTTCAGGAGGCAGGCCGGTGGGTATCAGCCTTTCAGCTTTTCCCTACAGTGAACAGGAGTAAATAGCTTGTCCTGATGGAGTGCTGTATATCCTTGGTAGCAGAGCAGGGAATCCTGTCCAACTTACTTTCTCAGCCAAGTGACAGCCTCAACTATGATGATCCCTGTAAGGTATATCCATGTACGCCCTGTTTTTCCTCTTGGAAGCTTGCAGGCAGACAGCATTAGGAGACACCTAACAATCCCATCATCATCTGTGGCAAGGTCAGATCAGAGGACAATTGAGTTCCTAAGTCACTTTGTCAATGTATTTGGAAAATTTAGAACATGCACACTGAGATGCAGTCTGTTTTGTCCATAAATGCATGTGTGCCACAAGAAACAATTTAGGATATAATAAAAAATGTATATACTCCCAGCATTCAGTTTATATCAGGTCTGCTGATACACTGTGGTTTTCACAGCCTTACAGTAAATAGGGCGATCAGTATATGAGCTTTGGGAATGAAATTTAGATGAGTGGCCAAGGGACTTCCTCCATCCTAGCAGGTGCTAGCCAGAGAGCACAGCGATCACGTTGTGTTGTCTCTTCTGAAGTAGCCCATTGACACTCTTCCCTCCCCTTGACGGCCATGGCTTGCCTGATCATTAAGTGCACCACCGTAACAATAACAGTTCATAATGGTCATATTATTAACTATATCATGCATATTATTGATTTACTCTTTGTTCTGCATCATTATCTTTTCACCAATGAGTTTACCGCGTTATTCTCATGTACTTGGTCAGGCACCAAATTACCGTGCAAGGGCAGGCTCTTGTAATGGTATCTAATGGAACAATGCATAAGCCATCATCACTGCCTCCTGTTAAGAACTGCCTCCAACCAATGAGCTTTCTGCCTGATTGCAAGGTGCGCAGCACAATTACGCAGCACAAGAGACCAGGCTGTTCTAAATTTTACCCAGGAAATTGCCTAGTTAGTTGTTCATCTCAAAGTACAGCAGAGATCCAGCATTTGTCACTGTCAGTTGAGGGGCACAGGGACGAGGGTTGTGCTTCTTGTCACATACAGCATCTTTGCTAGAAGCCAGTGTTTGTTTGTACCTCCACAGTTGGGTCTCAGCTTTTGCTCTGGAGGCTAACTCTGGCATTGAAGTGCTTACTCCTGTTCAGGCATTACACAGCAAGTAGAAGTGGGGGCAAAAAAGTATGCCGTGAGGGTCAGAATGGTCCAGGAACCCAAAGATGTTGAAGTGACTGTTGGTTTCCCAGTTCTGGAAAAGGGATTTATTTTCCTCAGTGCTAACCATTATATCTAGAAATGGAAGTTCAAACCACTCTAGAATAGAGCCAGCATTTCCAGCTTCAGACTTTCCTGGCTTCTCCATATCAGGAGGAAAATCCCTTTGGCTCTCTTAGAAACCTCAAGCACCCTAAGACAGAAGCCCTTCGGGAAACACACAGTCAGCTCACGATCTTTGATTCCATGGATGTCCCATCCCCATTTAGCCCTGAGTAATGCTCGCTTACTGTAAAGTGTTACATGCCCCCATTGTCGGAGAAGTTATGATGGAAAAATGCAAAATTTCCTTTTTACTGCTTATGGCCAGCTGAGCCTATAACGTGTCAAGCTGCACATTAGCCACCCTGATAAAAGTCCGCTTTCTTACACACAAAATCATCGTTTCAGCAAGATTTGTTATCTCATTACCTGATAAGCTCTATGTCATAAACCAAGACTCATACAGTAAATCTCCTGGGAGGACGCTTTGTGGGCAGAAAGGGAGAGATATGAATCTGCAAGGGACTGGATAATGCAGCGTTTAAGCACAAGCATAATGTCACTTATTGTTAAATGCCTAAAACCACTTGGCCAAACGGTTAGGCTTTTAATAGGATTTTGTGCAGCATCAGGTGAGCAGCCATATGCCTTTTCTGTCTGGAAGTCTCTGAGCACCTGCTCATGCTGCTGCTTTGCCTCACAGCCCTCCGGGTATGGGATCTGGGCTTCTGGAGGTGAAGGGCGGAGATGGATGCTTCCCTGCAGCTGCTGTGCTTGCTCTGCCAGGGTGAAGGGCATAGGGGTCTCGCTGCAGGGCCTGGCTTCATCCAACTGGCCTCTCCTCTGCAGGCATATCGTGGTCTGTGGACACATCACTCTGGAGAGTGTTTCCAACTTCCTGAAGGACTTTCTGCACAAGGACCGGGATGACGTCAATGTGGAGATCGTCTTTCTTCACAAGTAAGAGACTGATGCTGCCGCTGGGCCCTGTACCTGGCTCTGTGCTCATCTTTAAGAGAATTGGGTCAGAGATGACAAAGTCATGATCCCTGCTGGTCTCCTTGGAGAGAACGTCACAGAACTATGATGAAAGCAGTGCCTTCCTCCGTGGAGGAGATCTGGGACCACCTTTGAGTTTCTCTCAGGAAAAGTAAGGGTAGAGTTTACTATGGGACCAATACATCATTATTGGCCCCTCCGAAAACTGGACCTGGACAGGCAAGGGGTGCCTGTAGTGTGTGGTGTGGACTGGTGAGCCTTATGGTATGGATGCTTTGGGAATGGAGGAATAGATCATGACAGGCAGGATAATGACGTAAGAAGAATCAGAGCATTAGATAATAAAAACAACTGTTCTTCTTTGGAATCTCCAGTGTGACACTCTGTGCCTGCATGGCACATACAATCTCTTGTTTAATCTGCCATGAGTGCTCACACATGCACTGCAGACTAAGTCTGAGTCCTGACTTAGTCAACTAGTAAAGCTGGTTATTTAACTTCCCCATGCCTCAGTTTCTACATCTATAACAATTCTACCTCACTGGTCTATTTGAAAACAAAATGAGATAATCCTTATACAATGTGCAGAGTCAGGCATGCAGTAAGTGCTTAATAAATGTTGACTGCTGTCATGATAAAATAAATTAGGCTGCAAGATCAACTTAGGTGTGTCTTGGCCTGGTGTGGTGGTACACCCTGTAATTCTAGCACTCAGGAGGTTGAGGAAGGAGAATAATTGCAAATTCAAAACCAGCCTGGGCTACAAAATGAGGCCAAGGCCAGGTTGAACTGGATGGCAAGATCCTGTCTCAAAAAGACCAAAAAAAAAAAAAAAAAAATCGGTGTGTCTTATCATGGGTAGGGGAGGGATGCAAGATACCTTTCCTGTTCTGAGTGGTTGAGGCTGTAGGCTTTGACTGATTCTCTTTTAAGTAAAAGGGAGCTTCCACAAGAATGGAGAGAACTAGGGACTCCACCACCTCAACATGGCAGTACCGTCATTGTCTTCTTTTATGGAAGTGAAGTCAATGTAGGAACTTGCCCCTGTATTTTTGTTTTCCACCACTGACCTCTCCAAATTCTGAGGAGAGAGACCAGGCCACAATGCAGGAGCAGGACCCATAGAACAGTGCTTAGCTATGGGGGACAGGTGGTGGGCCAGCACTCTGCTGAGGGACAGTTCCAGGGAGGACCACAATGTATAAGTTCTTGAGCACTCCAAGATGAGTCCACTTGGAGCAGTTTGAGGACTGCATGGGGCCTGTGTTAGCCATGGCATGCGAGATTGATTTAAGCCAGTGAGAGAACCTAACAGGATGTCTCTGTTAGGGAGAGATAGCACTGCCTTCATTACCAGGGAGCTATCCTCAAAGATAACGTGACTTTGATGGACTTGAAAGATTGGTCAGATTCCTATAGGCAGCCACTCTTCTCTCCTCCACTACTTCAGTTGGAAACAGTTAACAGGCTGCGGGTGTCTCAGTACCTAGGATTCATCTTTGTGTCTCCAGTGTCCATCAGCTCCAATTCATGGTAGATAACCTCTTGAAGCTTTGGGTTAATAGTCTAACTTCCTAGGAGGTTGTTTTGAGGTTTAAGTGAGTTAGTAGATGTCAAGTTTTTAGAATACCGCCTGCCTCAGAGGAAACGCATAAAGACATTATCATCAGCATTGTCTTGGTTATTTTTCTCTCATTGTTGAGATGAAATACTTGACACCCAAAGTGAAGCAAGGGAAGGCTTATTTCTTATAGTTTTGAGAGTGTCAGCCTATACTCCACTGGCTCCAAGGCAGGATGGCATGGTTGGGCAGCAATTCATGGCCACTGCAAACACCAAAAATGAACAGAGCAAAAAGTGGAAAGATATGCTTTCTTCTTGCCCTGACACTATATGTCAGCTCCTCCCTGGGTGGGTGCAGCACTGTTATCACCAACCCCAGTGTTAGACAACAAACCAATCACAAACACTAGATTCAGCTGTATCCATGATTGCATGAGGCTTGCAGTTTGTGTGTGTGTGTGATGGGGGGCATCCAAATATAAACCATACCAATCACTAAGCATTTAATAAATGTAAGGCAAGTGTTGACTTAGTGCAATTGCTAGCATGTAATAGAGCACAGCTAAATGACATCTTCCAAAGATTGATACAATATCTGATAAAGAGGTACTGCATTTTCATCACTGCAGAATTGTTAAGTGAATAAATAGGTCGGACATTTATTTATTTATTGTTTCTTATTAATTCAGTAGACAAGGGTTTTGAACAACTCAGAACCTGAAAGTGTTATGAGTGCTAAGTCCACATGTGAATCAATCATAGAGAGAATCAATCAAGTTTATTTGTGGCTGTTCATTGGTTGTGTTTAAATTTTTAAAAACATTATGGTAAAAAATCCATTACCATTAACCTCCTTTAAAATACACCTCCCCACTTCAAACACACTTATCCTGTTGTTCTTGCCTTGTGAAGTCCTCTTTGGCTTTCATGGCTTCCTTGATGTCCAAAATCAATTCAAAAAGTTTACCTTTCCTGGTCATTTTGACTTTAAGAAAGACCCAGAAGTCACAGTGCCAGATCCAGTGAATAAAGTAAATAATCTTATAAATCTTGTTTATCTTGTTTATAAATCTTGTTTATAAATCTTGTTTATAAATCTCATAAATCTTGTTTTTATGATCCCGCCTTTCTCTTGGATGGTGCTCAGTGGCAGTATGCATTATATTTTTTATTATGCCTTATAAAAACACTCACAAAAGAAGACTTTCAGAACTGCTTCAGAAAGTGGCAAGAAATGAGGGAGAGTATTTCGACAGGATTAATAGCAATGCTATTTTATCACTGTACTAAGTACTTTTTATTTAAATACACATTGTATTTTTGACCAGCTCTTGTGTCTGTCTGTAGCTGTATCTAGTTGTCTGTCCACAGAGCAATTCATGATGAGATTTTATTTCACATGATGACTAAGACTGAGAAGTCTCTCAGTCGGCCATTTTTAAAATGGAGACCAGCCTGGTGATGTAACTCGTTCCAAGTCTGAGGACCTAAAGACCAGGGGAGTAAATGATGTAAATCCTAGTTCACAGGCAGGAGAAATGTAGCGAGATGTCTTAGCACAAGCAAGCAAGTAGGAAGTAAAAAGTATGGCTTCCTCCTGTCTCTGTGGTTGTTTTTTTCTCTTCTGATTCTCAGTGGATTGGATAATACCCATTCATATTGAGGAGTGAAATCTACTTTCCTGAGTTCACTGATTTAAATATTAATCTCATCTGGAACACCCTCACAGGCACACTAAGAGATCATCCTTTACCTGGGTATCCCAAGGTGATCCAGTCAAGTCGCCACAGAAAATTATCCATCACAGCATCAGGAAAAGCCCAGTTTCTCAATTTTTAAAACAGGGTTTCCATGAATAACAAGTAGAAGGCCCCATGCCCCATGGTTCTCAGCCCGTATTTTACCTTGGTACTGGATTTGCTGTTCAGTTATACTAGACTTTTGTGTCTCTTAAATGTGAGTCTTTTATTTTTAACTAAAAAGGGGCTTCTCTGAAGGTCAAAGCATTCTCCTAGGTCTCCCTGGAGAAGGTGGGGAGAAGGGAAGCATGGAAGTTAAATTTCCAAGTCCATTATATTCATGGTTGTCTCTTTTTTCCCCATGCAGCATTTCCCCTAACCTGGAGCTCGAAGCTCTGTTCAAACGACATTTTACTCAGGTGGAATTTTATCAGGGTTCAGTCCTCAATCCACATGATCTTGCACGAGTCAAGGTAAGAAGAAAGAGGTGACTTCCACTTTCACTCTGACTTGAGGGGAGGGGAAGTCTGACTCTGTGATCAGAGGGCATGCTTATCAGGATACTCAAGGATCACCTCCTAAACCCCCAATGAGATGAGTGGAACACTATCAACCTTGACATTGACCTTTCACTGGCCCCAGGACCTCACACTTTGGCATATGCTGGGCCACTTACACATTTTCCATACATACTCTAATATGAAATTCATTTTGTTGATTTTTCTCATTATCATCCCCTCTTAAAGGAAGTAAATCAATTAGAGAGACTCGAGCATCATATAAACAGCATGATAAGTAATTCCCATCCTGAATATTTAAGTTGCACTCAGTACAGTTCCAACATCTGAAAGAAACATTAAAGCATTTCGAGCTTCCTTTTTCCTCACCAAAGACTCCAGGTATAAAAGTGAACTTGCAGGTATCTAACATCATTAGGTGATGAGCTCATCTTTTTCCCTGGAACCTATTCAGTTAGGATCTTTTCAGAAAGCTCACCCAAGGCTTAGAAGGAAAAGGGACACAGGAAAGAGGCATCTGCTACCTGACTCAGTTAATACAGATTTTTGTGACCATGTTTAGTATCTGCATGCAGGTAGATTGCATAAATGTTGTGAATCCACTGAAATCCAAACGTTAACTGTGGTCAGCAGATGCCTCCGTAAATAATGTAATTGGCAAACATGAATAATCCAAAAGGATTTGTGTAAATTCTTTGCCTTATTAAAGAAATCTAGAGACAGTTTGTGACATACCACTGAGGAAACCAGGCCCTCTCACCAGATGCAGGAATGAGGCAGCAAACACAACATACCGAATCAGACAGATTGCAGATTTGAGCTAGTGTGAGAATTGTTATGCTTGCATAGGCCAGTTAATCTTAATATTATCCAGACATGACCCAAGTTATGTGTACGTGAAATCTTATGAGAAGGGATGAAATAGTTATTGTTCCTGGACCTATTTGAAATGCCAGCAATTATTAGCACATCAAACTCATGATCTCTTCTAAGGAATAAACCTCTCTTTGGCTCCTGTATAACTAAGTCAGTAGGTTGTATTGTGAGTTCCTCCGTAGCCTGTTATTTCATCTATATAGATTTGGTGACTTTTGACTCTCTGAATACTAATGAATACTAAACCATATAGTGCTGTTATCTAATCGAGGGCTCTGAGCTCTTCTTGGTACACAGATAATGAAAATGTGAAAAAGGTTGGATGAAGGACTTTTGAGCAAATTTCAGAATCTCCTAATAGTTAATGTGCTAGTCCAAAAGAACCTCCACTTCCTGACTGGGAGAATTAAGATGATGGCACAGACAGCTGATAAAGGAAGTGGGGAAGGGAATGAAAAGCTTAATTAATTGTATTTGAAGAAACCTGGAAATCCCCTATGCAAGCGACTATGACAAATGAAAAGTATAATTACCCAGGTACATGTTGTACTCTCCAGCCGCAACAAGATGAAATGTTTATCCCATAACAAGAACTTGCTACCTACACTTCTGACAAAAATCTATAGTCTCAGAATTTTTTCTTCTGTCTTTGCAAACACGAGGTTCCCCTAAGAGTGCTGTCTACAAAGAAAGATTGCACTTGAGCTTGGCTATTTATATGTTTGTGTTCTGTGATTTTTTTTTTTTTTCCTTTTGGTGTCTCTCAGATAGAGTCAGCAGATGCGTGCCTAATTCTTGCCAACAAATACTGCGCTGACCCGGATGCTGAAGATGCCTCCAACATCATGAGGTAACTCTGGAGTGGTGGTACAAGGGAGAGAGACTTGGGCTGGGTCCCTGTGGGCCCCTTGTAGCCTTTTTCAGTCTGTAGAAGATTGTTATGCAGGCACATTCTTTCTCTCATAAGCTACCCCCCAACTGTTCCCCTGAGTAGATTTAGGGAAGCTGAGGCTGTGATGGGTGACCCTTGAGCAGGAAGCTTGGCCTTCAGTAGATGGCAGCTTTGAAAGTTCAAAGCTGGTCTTGAGTTTGATTCCTTGAGTCGGAGCTAGCAGGCTAACAGATAGATTTAGATGGGTGTGGGCCTGATTGAAAATACCACATTCCCTCAGAGACAGTGGACTAGAGATGCCTTGACTGAGTTTGACAAGAACTCAAGAGTTCTTGACTAGGGACACCCCAGAGGACATCCTGCCATACCTGGAGACATTTTTAATGGACATAACTATGGACTGATCTTGGTGGAATCTGGTAGGTGGAGCCCAGGGATGCTGTTAAACATCTTGCAATACTCAGGACAGCCCCTGTGTAGAGAATTATTTGGCCCAAAATGCCAGTAGTGCTGAAAGGGAGGAGCCCTTTGAAAGCCTTTTGGTGTGAGGGTAAGAAGACTGATTAGTGTCACCCCAAAGAGATGACTGACCAATTGGCAAATTTTTGCCAGTTTACTAAAACTTGTGTTCTTTGTGGGCGGCATTTTAAGTGATTTTAATACTAATGGGCATCCCTGAGATAATGTCTTCTGGTATATTTTCTAAACCTATTTGACTGTGAGCCCCTAAATCTTTTCATTGTTTTTTTTTTTTTTTAAACATCTCCTGGGGAAGGAGATTCTAGCAAACACAGGATATAGAATGCTAATTTTGGCTCCAACCTCAACAGCTCAGTTTTTTCTCATTTTGGAAGAAAATTTGTTGGATTTTTTCCTTTTCATAAACTCCCAGTCACCTCCCATGGCTGTGCAGTCACTAAAGCTGCAGACATTTTGCTCTAGGTAGTTAAAGCCCTTTTGGAACTTGTCTCTGGGCTCGCATAAATTGCAGGATAATTATTTGAGCCGGGAAAGAATAAGAAAGAGAATCTTCTGGAGAGGAATGTTGCACTCCCACTGTATTCCCAGGAACTTGTACTTAATTGTGAACAGCCATTCCTTGGGCCAGATAAAAGCTTCCCCTCTGCCTGCGGCTTGCATTACTGTGCCCTGGGAATTTACCTGAAGGTGGAGGTTGGGAGGTTGCTTTTGTGTCATTACTAAGCTTGCAGCCCCTTTGTCTTTGCTTTTAATCAGTGGCCCCAAGTGACAGGAGATTTCCCATCAGTGATGCAGAGGAATTCCTCTGGTACATTTGGGATGAGCGAGTTCTCCCCGCAGCATCTGGTCCTTGTGTCTGGTAGGCAACATCTGGCACAATCTCCTCTTTCCACTCACTTTTCTTTGGCAGTATACTCAGTGTAGTCATTGTAAGGAAGTCATTGTTTGAACTCTGTTAAGCCTTAGGCCTGCCGGGCTGCAGAAAGGATGGAGCAGGGGTCGACTTCACCCTGCCTGGGCTCATCCTCTTACAAGTGTGTCACTTGTCCCTTTTTAAAATATGTTTCCATCATTTCATGTGCTTTTCTGTCACTTGGAGTGATTAAAATATAGCCTTTAAGGAACAAGGATTCATTAGCTTTCAGACGTCAACAAAACCCAGAGGGTGAAGCTTAAAAGTTTTCACTTCACAGAGAAATTTGGGATTGGCACATTCTCCCCACCTCCCCAAAAGTGAATAGTAGAAATGAATAATAGGTTTGACATGGACATTTAACTTAATTCCAATATTTCAGCTCAACCCTGGAAATAGGATTAATATGGACACACGTAGGTCCCAGGTGACTGGCAGGATGCCTGGGTGTGCACAAGGGTGGTATCACAAATGTAATTAAGCTGTCCATTAACTAAAGCAGAAGGAAGGGTCCAAAGGAAATGGGAAGCTCAGGGTTAAAAATGGGCCCTGTTTTTCTCTTATTTGTATAATCCTCCTTCCTCCTTACTTTAATGAGACCAATCGAAATTAAAATGTCAAAGATCCATTTGAAATGAGCTAATGCAGAGAACTGGCTGATGCTGTGAACTTCTCTGAGAAGCTGACAGAGGCTCAAAGTCCTTGAGTTATAAGCAGGGGCCAACACAACCCTTTTTCAAAAATAAAATGAAATCCTTCAAGTGCAAAAGCCTCGGGTGGATTTCTGCAGGGAGAGGTTTTCCTGTGATGCATTTCCTGAATTCACAAGTTGCAGCTTTTCAGGTACAGCTGCTCCCGGGCTATCTTCTCTCCATTTTCCTAGAAAAGGGGGTAAAGTGAGAGAGCGCTGCGCTGCTTGGTGGGGTGTTGGGGGGGGCAGCCATAAGAAATGCACTTGCATTTCTGATTGGACTTAGGAGGTGGGCCTTTCTGCAAAATTCCATTCTTTAGCCTTTCTTGTCACAGAAGGAAATGTACAATGTCACCTCTGACAGGGTCGGTAATGACAAAAACCATAAGTTACACGTGGAGAGAGTTTTTAATGATTTCAAAGCATTTTCACATCTGGTCTCCCATTTGTTCCTCATTCCAAGCCTATGAAGTAAATAAAGCAGGTACCGTGGCCCCCAGTGTCCAGATGAGGAAACAGGAACAGAGAGCCTGGCGATTTCCTGAAGGTCGCCAAGTTCATTAGTGTAGTAGAGGGACTGGAAGCCAGGTGTTTCCATTCTTCTGCTCCAGACTCCTCCCACTTTGGCCCTGCCATTGAGAGGAGGAGCACCAATGCGGATCCAGGTGGGGGGAGTGGTAATTTCTACCCAGTGTGGACTGAGGGCGACCGCTTGGAATTTTCCACCAGATCTTAACCTCTGCAGGGTACTGACACTTACCATGTCAATCATGTAGACTCTGTTAGCTGTGGAAGTCCTTGCTCTTATTCTGAGAGCCCTGTTTAGAAATCACTCCTGAGAGTGACC
Source organism: Cavia porcellus (assembly GCF_034190915.1). Lineage (NCBI taxonomy): Eukaryota > Metazoa > Chordata > Mammalia > Rodentia > Caviidae > Cavia > Cavia porcellus. The sequence continues at coordinate 34,336,554 of NW_026947511.1, read as the reverse complement.
AAGTGTGTGTGACAGTGACAGCCATTTGTGGGGTGGACTGTTTGATTTGTCATGTTCTTTCACATTGTTAACTTAAAGGACTCAGAGCAGACGTTCCTTGGCTGGTCCCTGGGATGTGGGCGATTGCACACCTTGGAGGATCCATGATTTGAGCTTGCTTTACATGTCAGTACAGGCACTGACCCTGTCCCACACGCACTGCCTTCTCTATCCAGGGGCACACGTCCCATCGCTGAGGCTTCATAGGCGCCCCCAAGTTTTTAAGCCCAGGACATACACCATGACTATCTTGTGATTTCTTTTTTCACACCTTTAGGAAAAATGGTGATAGGAATACTGTTTTTCTTGGCCTCTCAGGGAGGCCTCGCTGATGCACCTTCTTCCCACATGTCCCACTTAGTGGTAATCCAGTAGACCACCCATCAGTCTCTGGGGGTGAGGCAGGCCCTGCCTCAGCTATGGTTCTTTCTTTTGCAGAGTAATCTCTATAAAGAACTACCACCCGAAGATCAGGATCATCACTCAGATGCTGCAGTATCACAACAAGGTAGGACCTTGGGAGCACCCCATGCCTGAGACAACCCCAAGGGTCAGTTCCGGTCTCTCCTGCCTCACCATGTCACCCCCTTCCCACCACTCACATGCACACATTCGTGCACATTCACCTATACCAGTGCTGTCCGAAGTCCCTGGTAAAGACTCGGGTTAAAAATCTCCTTTCTTTTCAGCCTGAGCAGCTTGTTTGCAGTGGGTTACTGGAGGGAAGTTCTTTCATGTACTGGTGCATTCACGCAGGACTTGTCTGTTAGACCCCTTGATTCAGAAATATCGATGTATCCTTAGATCCCAACAGCTTGCAGTTCTGTGTACTGCAGTCATTTCTTTGGTCAATATTTATTGAATATCCACTTTGCAGTCTATTTTCATGACACCTAGAAGGATATCAGTGAAAGAGAAACTCTTTTTTTGTTTTTTGCCTTCACAGATTTAGTACTTAAGGTGCAGAGAGTGCCCCCAGAAAGAGATGGGACATCTCAGAGGCCAGGTGAACTTGGGCACATAGTGGACACTGGTGGAGAGAGTTGGACATGACATTCTTAAATTTAGAAACAGATTTTGCAGAGTTGAATCCAGGAAAATAGCTGGCTATCCGGACATTAAACATTGAAACGGTTCCTAGGGTTATAGCTTAAACAAATTGGAAAAAAAGCAAATATCAGGGTCTGTGTGGGTTCCCTATGATTACCTCTCAGGAAACCAGAGCTGAAAGTCTCTCATCCAAATCCTCTGTCACTTGGCCTGTTAGTAAACTCCCAAGAAGACAGCTTTGGGGGAGGGAAGGTGGCACCTTGCTCAGTTCGATATGGTACCAGTTAACTCCTTAATGAAGCTTAGAAACTGGAGGCTGCTCTCAGTATCTGGGGCCAGGTGTCCTCTCTGAATAGAATAACTCCCTGCTGGCTTGTGAGTGAGACTGTGCCCCATCTTCTAAGCCATCTTCCTTATGAAATAGGCTGTCAGGTGACCCAGAGGATCCTCATTCTGCCAAATGCACCAGTGCGGTGCCATTATTTCTTAATTGCTGGCAAGTGCTGGCCCATTTTGCTGTGTGGAGGCCCATCAGGGGCCACTATGGACTGGAGCCTGCTGTCTGTGACTGGCCCACCACTCAAAGTGGCTGCCTGATGCCAATCCTTGCCCATCCCTCGGCAGGTGGCTGCAGTGCAGATGGTGTCACTCTCCAGCCAGTGCATTTGGTGGTGGGCACCCAAGGTTACATTCTCCTGTTTGTCTCTGGAAAAGTCAAGGGCACTGAAGAGATCCACTGAGAGGTGTTGGTAACTCTCAGGCATCAATCTGCAGCAGCTTTCAGAGGGCAGCCCCTGTAGGTGGAGGTGAATTTGATGAGCAAGGTTGAGAGTGGTGACAGCACCTGCCATCAGGAACGCTCCTTCTTTCATTTGTGCTTTGAAATTTCACTCAGTGTGGGAGTACTTTAACCTGTTGTTTAGATTTTTTGGCTGAATTTAGACTGAATAGGAAAATTAATGTTGCATATTTAGGAAGGAATGTCACGTCCCTTTTCTCCCCTCTTTCCAATGAATGCTGATGTAGCATCTTTAAGAAATTAAGGACTTCAGCTGCCTAGTCCTTGTCAAACCTGAAGCTGTTCAACTAGCCTAGGATCTAGCAGTACTTGATCAGTGATCACCTGAATGTCCTTAAAATTTTTTGCCTTGTACTTCTTCAGAAACAATGATGAAGACATCAATGGACCCATGATTAACTGAAAACATTTTGTTCAGAACCATTTCAGTCTGGTTTCAGGGTCCGCTTAAAACCCTAAAAGCTAAGAAGGACATAGGATGGAGTGACTATGACACAGGGCATTTTTTCTGTTGTTTGCTTCTTTTAGAGAAAGAATGGAAAGTCCACTTGTCCTTGTCATCTATTCTGTGGAGATTCCGGATGTTCTTTACTCTGCTTCCTGGTTTTGCTGTCTTTCCTAACACCCTTCCACTCATCTTTTCAGCATGCTTTTCTTCCCCTTCTTTTTCCAATGTATATTTCTTCCTCTTTTGACACTTTTTCTGCACCCATCCTAGGATGCCTGTGGATCTCCATCCATTTATACTTGCATTCGGGGACAATCTGAGGAGTGTGTGAAAACCGACATCATGAATATATTCCATGTGTCTGTTGATTCCATAATTGGACACCGGCTTTGAAATATATAGAATCTCAATCCCCTGTGATCTCAGGAGGTGATATTTGAGAAACAAGAGGGTAGCAGAGAAACTACTTTTTCCTCCATGTAATCCTAGCATTGCACATGTCATCATAATAATTGCAGACATTTATGTCATACTTTCTGGTTTTAAAGGAGTTTCACATCCATTATCACATTTAGCCCTGTTGGGACCACCTGTGTATTTAATATTCTTCATAACTTTAGACCAAGGGGTCTAAGCTTTCTCACAGATAGAACCAGTTTGGTAAGCGCAAAGCTTAGCCGCTGAGAAGTCAGAAAGCTTAGAGACAGAACAGCCCATTGCCACCTTCGATTGAGCTATTGTAGCTCTTTCAATGGAGCCGCAGCCCACTGAATCACATTATGGTTCCTGAGGATGGGCTTCTAGAGGGCCTGGTTCTCTCAGCACTGGAGCTCTTCAATATTTCTTGGTTTAACAGAGAGAAGCACATTCAATCTAGCCATCTTTGAATGCAGATGGTGTTTCTTCCTGATTTAAGTATAAATGGTGAAGCTCTTCAAGGAAAGGATCACTTAGAGGTCTTAGAAAAGTCTCATTCCTGATGATTTATCTATTCATGAATTTTCCCAGAAGATTCTACTGAAAAAGGCCATTGTCTCTGGCTTGGAAGTCAAGTCCTCTGCAGATGCACAGTCTCTGAGCTTTGTCACCATCAGCCATCATACTTGGGTTAGTCAGGTTTCTGTAACTATCACAAATACCTGACATAGTCAGTTTATAATGAGAAAAGTTTTACTCCAGTTAATAGCTTAGAAGGGTTCAGTCCATGGTCAACTGGCTGTGTTCCTTTGGGCCTCTGTGAGGCAGCACAACCAGGTTTTTATGGTAGAATAAAACCTTATGGCCAGGAAACAAAAAGAAGAGAAATTGCATACCCCCAGTGACTTAAGCACCTCTTACTAACAGCTGCCACCCAAAGGTTCTACCACCTCACAGTGGCACCTACCTGGAGACCATGCTTTTAACACACAGGTTTTTGAGCTGCATTTGCGATATAAGCTATAGGAATGGTGCTATCTGCTCTCCATTGGCCTCTTTGTTCATCATGGCGCCACTTTGGTTATATAAACAGTGAGAAATAGAACCAGGCCTGGGATTCATGATTTCTTAGGAAAGCCGATGTTCAGTATCCTTCATGAGATGAGCAATTGTTCAGTAGCAGAAATGAAGGATGGAGTTGAGCTGGCTGTTTCTGCTCTTTCTCTCCTTTAAATCAGACAGGATTTGTCTCTAGGCTCCTGTGCAGAAATGCTAACATTTTCCACTAAACCCGATTTCTCTCAAATGAAAGAGGACCAAGTTGCCAGAAACAAAGAATTGGAGCTCTTGGGTCTTCCTCCTCCATTTCATGCCCACAGATCCCTCCAAGCCTTTGGAATCTCAACCTCACATCCTGCCCCATGATTGGTGAAATTATGATGGCCAAGAAAGGGGCCGTGGGAGCCTGAAACAAACTTGACTTTCCTGCATAGCATGTAAAATATGTCTCCAAAACCCAAACCAGATGGGAGCTTAAGGAACCCAATGCTGAAATGCCTGAGCTTTGTACCTAGCATGAGGGGCTTTTGTGAAAAGACTTTGTTTCTTGAAGGTGGCATGGAGGTCATATGGTGTCTCTCTAAGGCTTGGACCACCCAAATCTCTTGTTTTATACAATTTCATTATTTAAAGATCATTCCTTCTCATTCTTCTCAGATGATCTTTCTGCAAATGAATAGTTTTCCACATAAATTAGTGGGCTGTCTACAGTGCTATGGAAATAGAGAAGAAAAATTGCCTCCCCAAGCCGATGAAGACTGGGTTGAGAAATGGGACAAATGAGAGGGCCAGTTGTAGGAATTGAGTGTACAAATGTGGAGAAGGTCCCCTGGTACTCAGTGTGACAGAAATCACCACCCTCTGTGGCCCACACACAGGACCAGCAGAGCCATACTCTTACTGTCATCTTTCCTAGGAATAAACATTGTTGACTTGGGACTCGCAAGATTGTCACAATAGTGAATTTTGCAAGAAGGAAATTTCACAAGAGTGTTATTTCTGAAAGCAAAGCATGGGGCCCTTGGCCTTGGTCTAAGTTTCTACAGTGGAATCTCTCATCTGTCTGGTACAGCTTTCTATACTGTATAAAAGTGAAGAGGCCCTTCCTTTGGTAATCCTTGTGTTTGCTGATGTGGGAGAGAAATTAATTTCAGAGCCGTGAGCTCTTGGCATATGCAGGGACTCAGAGGGGGTCTCTGATTCAACCTTCCATGCAAGGCAAACTGAGAAATGCTAAGTCTGAGGGACAGATATTTTATGTTTTTCTAGGTGGCCTTCTCCACGTACTTAGACAAATTGTACAAACTGCTTTCTTATAGCACACGGCAGCCAGTCGTAATTCTGGCTCCCGAACAAAACAAGGCAAATCTCCCGTCAGTGCAGCAGTACCTGAGGGCTTCAGATGTGACCGTCCTGTGTCCTTCTTCAGTCCAGACTTTCCTGGCTCTCTTAATGGTTCCTCTTGAGATCTTTCCCAGAACGCTCACCTCCTCTTATCTTCTCATTTTTCTCAGGAAGTTATTGATCACGCTCCTTGGTTTAAGTGAGGAGCCAATGTTTGAACAACGTAGCCAGATATCCTCATAATAAGGGCTGATGTGTCTGTCACAAGAAAACATTTCTTTTGGCCCTTATTTGGTTAAAAGACTGAACCTGAATCAAGGACTTGGGCTTGATAAATGCAGAAGTCATGTTGCAAAGATGTGGAAGAGTGATGCACAGAGGTGGGAAACAAAGCATCAAACCTCAGAGCCAAGCAAAGGAAAAGGAGGATGAGTCTGGTTGACCCTGAGCACTCAGACACTGCTGCGTCTCCCAATAAGATCTGAGACAATAGAATGTGTAACAAAGCGAGCTCTTGTACCTGTTTCTGTTTCCGCAGGCCCATCTGCTAAACATCCCGAGCTGGAATTGGAAAGAGGGGGATGATGCAATCTGCCTCGCGGAGCTAAAGTTGGGTTTCATAGCCCAGAGCTGCCTGGCTCAAGGCCTCTCCACGATGCTCGCCAACCTCTTCTCCATGAGGTCATTCATAAAGGTAGCGTCTTGTCTTATTAGAGCACATTAGCCCAGGGTTCCATTTGTCACGGGGTTGAGTAGAGAGCACAGCTTAAACTCAAAACAGATCGACAGGCTTTAACCAGTTTGGTTAAGGAGAAATTCTTTGGTATGGATTTGGGCATGAGGCCAGCTCCTTTCAAAATTATGTTTTTATTTTTATTTGGCACATCTACGGCCATTAAATGATTGTTCAAAGCACAATCCTTTCTCTTTTTTTTTTGACAAACCACATGTTTATCTATCAACAAAGCCTCCGCTGTTAAAACAAAAATATGATTTATATACGTTCCATATGGTACCAGAGTGCCTAAAGAAAAGAATTATCATTTTGCTCTTTTATATCAAGTGGCTGGTGGACCTCTCACTGTGTGCATAAATGCAGACCATGTGTTTGTGCCGGAGCCCAAACCCTAACAACATAATTCATTTATTTATTTCTGCACAATCAAGGAGGCCAGCAAGGCTGACATGCCATGGCTATTTGAATGGAGAATGACAGGATGAACTGAGTCCTTTACCCTGAGAGATGGGCACTGGAGATGTGTTCATTTCCTTGTCAGCTGCTACCCCGCAGAGCTGACTGGGCAGCCGCTCTACCATCCCCAAAGTGGCCACTGATTGTTGGACCAGCTCAAGCAAGGAGTGAACAGACCAGCTCTACCCTCGCAGGCCAGGACTGATTAAGCATCTCCAGGGCTTTGGGTTGAGGAGCCTAGGCCTCTACTAAGAAGGCTTCAGAAGTACAAGACAATTATATCTCTAATTCCTGTCTGTAGGTTGCTCTTAGCTTAGGTCATCAAAGTGGCAGACCAGTGTGGTCAAACCTGCCTGGGTTAGGCCTTTCTTACGAGGCACTGGTGTCAATTAGCTGCAGATCCAGATTTACATTCTCCTTCCCGCTGCACAGCCAGTGAATTAGTAGTGGTCAAGGTGGATGATGGGGGAGTTGAGGAGGTGGTCTTGTGTGTGGTCAGAAGCAGGCTTAAGAAATAGGCATAGAGCAGGAGGATGCAGGTGCTCTGTGCTCAGCCTGGGAATGTGTGAGTTGGGTCACTTACAGCAGGAATCTTTCTAGGTCTTCTGTTTGGAATGCATCTAATTTGCAACAGGAGCTGATAGATGGTTAATGGTGCTCTACCAAGATAAGTTGTGTTGGAGCTGCATGAGAACTCATGGTAGTCAATACCTTGATTTAAGTTTCTTTTTTCTCCTGCGCTTATTACATAATAAGACCTCAGCTCAACTGAAATCTGAGCTCAGACTCCACTCACAAATATGAACATTGCTTTCTTTTAAATGTCTCCCTTATCCCAGGCTGCTATTGTCCTGCATGGATGAAACTGAATGCAGGCAGAATGTAAGCAGCCAGGAGGTCTGTGTGTCTGTGTTTAGTGACAGGCTCCTATGACCAGATGTGGCTGTGTGCCTCTTAAGACTCTTCTGTTCAGTGTAAGGAGCCCAGAGCCAGGATAAAGGACTGTCACCACAAGAACTCCTCTGGCTCTTTCATCCAAGCTCCAGTGGTTTCCTTCAGCAGGAGACTGCTCCCAGCACCAAGCACATGGTCTGAGGAGCTGGGCTCTGTTTCCTCCTGTTGAAGTGACATGGCCCTTGGCAGGGCCCCACCACAGATGGGGCCACTTGACATGCGTATGTTTTGATTTTGTGTGCCTGCATGGTAACTAGAACTGGCTGTCAAGAAAATTAATAAAGTGGATGTGACACTGATTCCTTGGTGCTTTTACCAGCAGGGAGAACTTCTGCCCAGCTTTCCTCGGGACCCTGATGGGTCTCACCTCTAAAACCAATGACGTCCCCTCCAGCTTTGCTAATCCCATTGCCAAGTTCCTGTTTAGGAAGAGCCTGTGGGAAAGGCTGGACCTGACCCTTGTGTAACTGAAAACACATGTCCCTCCCAGGGTTCTATTACTGCATTATTTCTGTCCAGGGCCAATTTCTCCGTGTTTGAAAGTAGCTACCCCAATGTGGCCTTTTGATACTAAGGTGGTCCTTATGTTGGAATCTGCTAACATGTACGATCTGCAAGTAATAAGCTATCTCTTCATGTTTTCTTTTTCCCATTAGACTCAGGACAGGCTTATTCATGCCTCCCTCATTCTATATCATCATCATTGTATTCTTACTCCCCAAGTCCCAGATGCTTGCCTCTTTTAGGTCCTGGTGAACACCAGTATGATGTTTCCCTTGGCGTATTTTATATATCTCTTATTCCAGAGGTCACAAAGCCCTTACTTACTTTTGATGGGGACAGATGGAGAAAGAAATTTGTAAGTATAACAGAAATCACTTCCTCCACCAATGACCCCATCTCCTACCGTAGAGAATTTATCTCAGGGACAGGCAGGACTATTAGGATGGAGAGAGAAGGGAGCAGGCTTTGGCAGGATTTGATCCTTTGGGAATGCTTAGCATTTCTGGAAGCCAAATGTGAAGTGTGAGCTTACCTTCTCTATTATCTGGGTAGAGAGTGTGTATTGCTTCGTTCTGAAGATTATAGCCTGTTCTTCCTTTGCTCAAAGAAGGACAAGTGACACTGTGATGGCAAGGGTGTCTCACAGGCAGAAGCATAGTGGCTAGCTGCTGAGCTTGTGGAACCAAAAAACTAAGACCAAAAGGGAGAATGATAAATTTTAATAAAACATAGAGAGACGCTGCCATATAGGAATCACAAAAGAAGCCCAGCTAAGTCATATTAAGAAATATAAGGAAAATACTTATTAATACTCTCCATTATTATTGTTCTCAGAGGTTTTAACCCTAGGGCCCTAGGTCACTGCACCCCAAAACCCATTTCTCATGTTGCTGTGTTATCTCTGAGTTGATCTAAACATCTGGAAAATTGGTTTATATTTTTAACCCATCTCTTTAGGAGTAATGAATTCTTTAAGTTTAGTAACTACTCTGAAAGATAGTCTCTTCTTGGTTCTCTATCCTTAACTTACTCCATTTAAACTTCAGAGAGTGCCCTGTATTGTTTCTGATATGCTGGGATTTACAAATCCATGCTAACTTTCCATCTAGTACCTTTAGGAAAGAGGCTGGGGGTGGTAGCCCGGGGGTCCTACAGCTCAGTAGCTTTTGTTCATGACAGCAAAGCACTTTGTGCAGTGGGGCCATATCATCCTTGTGTCCCCTTGAGGAGAGCAGACAAAAGTCCTGGTCCCCGTGTCTTAAGCATATTATGAATAGGTCTGGGACATCCTGTTTGCTCACCACTCTCTGCTGTCCTTCCACTGGCCAATCAGGTTCCAGTGAGCATCTCCTTAAGGCCTTCTGCAAAGACCAAAATAAAGATCTAATTTGGCCTGTCTGGCATTGCCCCATCCTCAAATGAGTGGCCACGCTTTGCCCTCTCTTGGCCTCCTCACTTGGATGAAATTTAAGATCATTGATTTTCTTGTTTTTGTTTTCCAGTTTTACTGTGTATACTTAACTTTCTCTTCAGCATATGAGGTTTCAGAGTGGGTCTTGATCTGGCATTTTTGTGAATGGTGCTATTATTCCTTCTAAGATGAATCATCCTTAGACATAATAAATTGTGTATGTAACTGTGAGAGTGATTTACTGTAAAGATTGTTTTTTCATTCTACTTAGAGACTTCCAATTAGTACATTTAGATAACTAGGGATTATGGGTAAAAATTTACTTAATATCAATCACAACAGCTTTCTGTATCACATTTTCCATTTTTGAGTGAAAAAGTGCTAAGAAACTTTGGCCTGTGTTTTTCAGATTGTCTGTTGGCCAAAGTGGTGTGACTAGACACACAAACTATTTGTTCATTATTGCTGTTACCATATTGAGATAAACTTTCTGGAATACATAGTCCTAACACTAATTATAGCCAAGGGGATAATTTTGACACCTCCAGTTTTGATTAATGGAAATATGTGTGTTTGTACATATCCCTGTAAAAATAATCTGGCTTAGGAACTGAAAAACAAATTGAGACTCTTTAGTAATTGCTAAAATATATTGAATCCTTGTACTTAATGTAAATGCCCATTATTTCATTTAATTCCCATGATGTGCCTAAGCAAACATGGCACTGTTATCTTCTTTACCCTACAGTGGCAGTTACCATGAATTAAAAACTGACCTGTGTGAGGACATACAGTTTGGAATAGACAAATTAAAGATAAGAGTAATTCCTATCAAGCACCATCGTCCTAGCCCATCCTTATTTTTCTGACATTTGTGGGGGTGCTGCTTCAATAGAGATTTCATGGGCACCACCTGTGCTGCAAACAGTGCATACTCAATACATTAGCCTTACAGTGAGGAGTCATCAGTAAGCTTCAGGAAGGTTCTGATCTGACTGGGACATGTGGGTACATGATTGCACAGTCCCAGCTTATGGGTCTTGTACACCTTTCTCTCTTGGCCTGGAAGTGCAGTGGTCACTGCATTAAGACAGAAGGGCTAGGGTTATAGTTCAGTGACACAAGTGCTTGCTTTTTACTGATATGGTCCTGAGTGTGATTTCCAGCATGCACATGTGCACGTGCATGCACACACACACACCAAGAAAAATGGGCAATGGGTTAGTTTAGCTGGACTGAGACAGATAAAGAATGCATTAGGTCCCAAGAAGGGGTTGGTGTTACACACTGCTGTATTTGGCAGGTAAAATTAATTGAGCCTAAACTAATTGGAGTCTAAACCAAATGGATCCAAAGGGCTGAGGAGGTTTAGGTAGGTGCTCCTGGGAAAAAATGAGTGTATTAGCCATCTCTACAGAAACAGAACCAATAGAGTGTGTGTGTGTGTGTGTGTGTGTGTGTGTGTGTGTGTGTTTGTGTGTGTGTGTGTAATGCCTACAAACAGCATTTGGTTCAATGACAGACTGTATATACAACAGTGGTCCCCTAAGATTATATTGCCATCATGGTTTGAATAAATATACATTATGATGATCACACTTAGTGAATCACCTAGTGATGCATTTCCTGGAACATGTCCCCATTTTTAAGTAATACATGTCTGTTTATATCACTCTACATCTGTCTGTCTGTAATTGAAAGAGGTAGTTGGTAGAATTGACTTTTGCTGTTTGGAGGCTAAATCACAAGGTCTGCAAACCCTGGAGACCCTGAAGAGCTGATGGCGCAGTGTCATTCTGAGTCTGAAACTGAGAATCAGGCTAGTTGATGGGGTAAGATTCAGCCTGTATCTGAAAGCAGGAGATATGTCCCAGCTCAAGACCGTCAGGCAGAGAGCGAAAATTCACCTTCGTCCCTCCTCCCTGTTCCCTGCAGGCCTCTGATGGAGTGGATGCGGTCCACCCACACTGGCAGACAGTCTACTCAATCCACCAACTCTCATGCTAATCTCATCCAGAAACACCCTCATGAACACACCCAGAATAATGTTTAATCAAACCTCCTGACTCGCTACTGGTTAACATACAGAATTAATATCACAGTGAGCAATTCTTACAGTCTGGGGCATAAGCTCCGTAGACCAGATGAAGGGAGGCAAATGCATGGAAGTCAAGAAGAAAGTGAGTAAACGTAAAGACCTCTGGGATTTCTGAGGGCTTCTTACAAGGTAGGTGTCCACTTTTCCATGTTTCCATGATGGATATAGGTGTTCTTGGCTTCCTGGGGTGATGATTTCCACGTGGGAATTCACTCCCCCTACATGCACACCCTTGCAACACCCCTTTATTTTCTGGGTAGCATTGCTTGTTGTTCTTTTTCCTCTGAGGCAGTGGATGAATGGGAAAGCCAGGGGTGACCTGCTGAAGTTTCAGTGCCTAGAACAGCAAAAGACTCATAGTAGGTACTCAGTTAATATGTTTGCGGTGTAAATGAATGTATGCTTTTGCTTCTGCCTAGATCTGCCAGCATGTGCTCCACATACTGGGGTATGTGGGGGTGGGACACCAGGACCAGTAGGAGCTTAAACTTTGGTATGATCTCGGTTCTGAACATGTCTTTCTCTGCTACTGGGTCTAGCTCTTTTGCCAAATTAATAAGCTTTGCCTCAATGTAAAAACTTGAAACACAAAGCTTTATAATCCTTCCCAAGCACCACATGGAGGTTGGTTAAATTTGGTTATAAACCATTTTGACTTCCAGGCAGTGTATTGCGTAAGTTCACAAATCAAAATAAATACCCATGAGTTGAAATGAATTTGCTGAAAACCCCAGTATCCCATTTGGCCCAAAACTATCGTACCCTGTCTGTTGTTTGTCACTTTTCTTTGGGTCAGAAGCTCCATCAGTGCCTCAAACACTATCTTCTCCAGCACCACTGTGCCCAGGGTCATCACGCCACATCTAAGTAGAGAAACTTTCATGAAAACTATTCCAAACAGAGAAAAGTAAGCTACAACCTATTAACAAGGATTCTGTTCCCCGATGGCCCTGGTAATTTCTAGAACATTGAATTAAAGGGTTCTCAGACCTTTACAAATTCTCAAGGCAAACATTATTAGCAAAGAGAAGACCATATAGCATGTGAGAAGGTTGCCAGAAAATGTCAATGGGACTTCTGAATACAATAAAAGAAATTGAGGCTCTCTCTCCCCAACTTCTCTCCTGCTCACTCCCTCTATCCTCCTAACATGATTAGAAAATCATTTCATGTGTCTTATATGTTTGGTCAATCAAAGGCAAACGTACATGATTGATGGTGACAGGGAACACATTTAACTCATTATTCTGTACTTTGCAGCAAAATGATTTGTGTAAACTGTCTGTCTAGCATTAAAGGTAAAACAAACTTAGAAACCCCAAAATGTTATATTTTCATTTAATATTTTCCTTTTGGTTTTATAGCTGTAATCACATATGGATTCTTTTATTTGGCTCTTGGCATGGACTGAACAAAGGGGAAGGGAGTGTGGAAAGATTACATAACTCACACAGAGCCTTGGGCCCACTGGTGATGGAGCCGTAAGAGCCGCAGTGGTCAGAACTTAATGTGACAACCCAGGAGAAGCTGTGGCTCACTCTTGTCCTTATCAGCTGGCAGGATATTGTCACCGATGTGAAATAAGGGGCATCATCTCAAACTGGCCTCTGGATAAATATCAAACTGAGTTCTTTCAGAGATTATCTCCGCTAATTAATTGCTTGTATTCCCGAGTACACCTGGGCATCCCAGGCTGTGCCCACCTGGTCTCCCTGGTCTTCCAGATTTTTAATTTAGCCTTTATCTACTATCAGTAATTATATAACAAACAAAAAATCTAAAAGGAATACAATCTCAGATTCTTGAAGTCTGTTGGTTATCAATAAAGCCACATCAACTGTGAGTATATGCCCAGAAGAAGGGTGAACAGTTGAGAACTCTGAGGCCACCATTCTACCCATCTAGGGAGTGCAAACCAAGCAACCACCATTGATTGCATATAGTGGGCATTTTGTCAAGAACTTTACATTTGTAGGGATACCCTAAATTTGTACAGCACTTTTCCACTTACCTCAAAAGAAACTCTTGAAGTGCACACTTGCATTTCAATTTTTTCTTGTTTGATGAGAATACATGAACATTTTATTCAATATCACATGGAAAATTTGACAAATGCATAGTAGTTTATGCCTCTGACCCTCCTTAACTGTGGAGTAGGAAGGAGGAGGACCTAGTCCCTACCCTTCTGGGAGAGTGAAGTGAGAATCTGACAGCTTCTGGCTGCACAGTTAGCTGTTGAAAGACACAGGCTGGCACCCCACTCAGTGCTTTCCTACCCTTTCACGTTGCTTCTCCTAGAGAAATGTTTCAACTATGATACAAACACTGATTGATTTTACATTCATCAGTGCCTTCCAAGAAAGCAATCTGCAATAGTTAGAAATGTAGAATCTAATATTTTCTGCCAACCAGACCAACCTATAAAACATCAATAGTTTTTAAAGTTAGGAAATTCATATTCCACTCAATGGTGCTTACTCAGAAAAGGACCTCAGCAGTTCGAGCTAGACCAGGATTCCTTCTGGAATGGAAAGGTTTGTTGCTCAAGTCAAATGTTGCAATCAGTCAGAGAAGGGAGTTGACATTTTTGCCAAGGGGTGTAAGAAAGCTAGAAAACTTAGTCCCAAGCACCTGAAAGAAGGAATGTGTGGGTCAGAATGCAGGATGGTAGACTTTCAGCAGAGGGAAGAAGAAATGAGATCCAGAAGATTAAATTGTGTTGACCCAATAATAAAGGAAAATTTCTTAGAGAATAAGTATGGCTAACCCTAATGCTTACAGACTCCTTCTAATTATAATGAAAGATTCAGAAAACTCAAAAACAACTTGGATGCAGATGGCAAGGCTTGGGGTGATAAACAGAGAATTCCAGTTTCCCTTAGCAATGTTTCTTTGGCCATTTTCCGTGATAGGAAAGCGCTTAAACCATGTTTTTCTGCTAACACCCAGAAGTGATTATAATTGCCCAGATATCTTTTTTGTCTTTTTATTTTTGAAATTAATATAATTGAAAGTTAGTTTTGTGTATATACAGGTTTGTGCATTTAAACACATATAGGCAGAGTTGTATGTCACCTCACTGTCACTACAAAAAGGATACAGAATAGTTTTAGCCTCCCCAATTTTTTATACTCAGTTTTTTTAAATTTAAAGAATAAAAAACAAAACAGAAAAAGGATGAAAATAATACATAATTTCAAAAAATAAACAATAGTAAATCACTAGTTGATAATTATATATTGTCCGCTTACAAATAGTTGTTCAAGTTACAAAAGTAAAGCATACAAAGTGGACCTTCAAGCAGTGAAACTGCGAAGAGTTCTGTTCAACTATCCAACAAAAACTTAGTAATATGGTTATCAATCCTATCCACTTAAACATACATGCAGTTATATGCTTTAGAGCACTTTCTTTTCCTCTCTTTTTTACAATAGCAATTGCACAGTTTGGGTTTTATTACTCCTACAGTTTTTATTACTTTTTACACTAGAGACACAATGTGATATTTATAAATGTGATTCTTATTTATTTCACTAATGAGGATAGCCTCAAGTTGTCTCCATTTGCCTATGAAGGCCTCAAGACCATCCTTTTTTATAGCCGAGTAATATTCCATTGTATAAAAATACCACATTTTTTTCATCCTCTCTGCGATTGAAGGGCATCTTGCTTGTTTCCAAGATTTAGCTATTAAAAATTGTGCTGCTATGAACATGGGTGCACATATATTGCTGTGATATTACCTTTTCAGTTTTTCTGGGAAAATACCCAGGAGGGGAATAACTAGTTTGAATGGAACTTCCAATCCTAGTCTTCTGAGAATTCTCCACACTGATTTCCACAGTGGCTGCACCAGTCTGCACTCCCACCAGCAGTGGAGCAGTTTTCCATTCCCCCCACAGCCTTGCCAGCATTTATTTTTAGTTATTTCTTGATGGCAGCCATTTTTTCGGGAGTGAGATGAAATCTCAGTGCTGTTTTAATTTACTTTTTTTGAATGACCATTGGTGGTGAATATTTCTTCATGTATTTATTTGCCATTTGTATATGTTCATCTGAGAACTGTGTGTTTATCTCAGACGTCCATTTTTGGAGAGGGTCGTTGAATTTAGAAGGTTTGATGTTTTTCAGTTCTTTATATGTTCTGGATATAAGTCCTTTTGTCTGAGGGGTTGCTGGCTAAAATTCTTTCCCATTCTGTGGGTTTTCTTTTTACTCATAGATGATTTCTTTTGAAGTGCAGAAACTTTTCAATAATATGAGATCCCAGTTGTTGATTCTTTGAAGTGTTTCCTGTGCAGTTTGCATTTTGTTCATGAATTCTCTGCCTATCCCTATGTCTCCAAGACTTCTACCTACCTTGTCTTCCAGTAGATTTAGTGTTTCTGTTTTAATATTTAGGCCTTTGATCCATTTAGACTTCAATTTAGTGCATGGTGATAGGCATGGGTCTAGTTTTAGAGAGCCATTTTTTTTCAGCACCATTTATTTAAGAGGCTATCTTTCTTCCAGTGACCATGTTTAGCCCCTTTGTCAAATATCAAGTGGCGGAGTGCCTTTATAGTTGTGTTTGCACCTTCTAATCTGTTCTATTGATCCTCAGGTCTATTTCTTTGCCAGTACCATGCTGATTTTATCACTGTGGCTTTGTAGTATAGTTTCAAGTCAGGAATTGAGATGCCTTCTGCCTTGCCTTTGTTGCTCAAAATTGTCTTTGCTATTCTAGATTTCTTCTGTTTCCAAATGAATTTTAGGAGTGTTTTCTTTAGATGTGTGAGGTATGTTAATGGCATTTTGACTGAGATTGCATTAAACCTGTATAACAATTTTGGGAGTATGGTCATTTTCGCAACGTTGGTTCTTCCTAGCCAAGAGCAAGGAATATCCTTCCATTTTCTAATATCCTCTTTAATCTCCTTTTTTAGTGTAGTATAATTTTCAGCATATAGGTCTTTTACATTCTTAGTTAGGTTACACTTAGTTAGGTATTTCATTTTTTTAGATGCTATTGTGAAGGGTGATATTTCCATAATTTCTCTTTCAGTGAGTTTTTGGTTTGTGTACAGGAATGCTATTGATTTTTGAGCACTGACTTTGTATCCAGCTACACTTCTGAATTTGTTTATTACTTCTAGTCATCTTTTAATGGAGTTTTTTGATCTCCTATGTAAAGTATCATGTTATCTGCAAATCATGATAATTTAACTTCTTCCTTTTCTATCTTTATTCCTTTTATTTCTCTCTCTTGCCAGATTGCTCTGGCCAGTGTTTCCAGAACTGTGTTGAATAGGAGTGGTGATAG
This sequence comes from Cavia porcellus, assembly GCF_034190915.1. Classification (NCBI taxonomy): domain Eukaryota; kingdom Metazoa; phylum Chordata; class Mammalia; order Rodentia; family Caviidae; genus Cavia; species Cavia porcellus. The sequence goes on along the minus strand of NW_026947511.1, from coordinate 34,319,937 downwards.
TGGACATCCTTGTCTTTTCCAAGTTTTAAAGTGAAAGCTTTCAATTTTTGTTCATTTAGTGTAATGTTGGCTGTTGGTTTGTCATAAATGTTCTTTATAAAATTGAGGTAGACAACATGTATTCTGAGTTTCTGAAGGGTTTTTATCATGAGCATGTGTTGGACTTTATTGAAAGCTTTTTCTGCATCTATTGAGATGACCATGTGGTTTTTGTTTTGGGCTCTGTTGTTGTGGTGTATTATATTTATTGATTTGCATATGTTAAACCATCCCTGCATTCCTGGGATGAATCCCACTTGGTCATGATGTATAATCTTCTTGATGATTTGCTGCATTCTATTTGCCAGTATTTTATTGAGAATCTTTGCATCAATGTTCATTAGTGAGACTGACCTATAGTTCTTCTTTTTGGTTGGGTCTTTCTCTGGTTTTGGCCTCCAGGAATGATTTAGGGAGGATTGCATCTTTTTCAATTTCATTCAAGAGTTTAAGGCGTATTGGTATCAAATCTCTAAATGTCTTGTAGAATTCAGCCGTGAATCCATCAGGACCTGGGTGTTTCTCTGTTGGTAAGTTTTTAAATATGTTTTCAATTTCAATAGCTGATATTGGGTTGTTCAAAATTGCTATATCTTCTTGGTTGAACTTTGGTAGTTCGTATGTCTCTAGATGTCTGTCCATTTCCTCTGTGTTTTCCACTCTATGTGAATAGAGATTTTTCAAAGAAGGTATTTATGATCTTTTGTATTTCCATGGCATCTGTCATAATTTTCCCTTTTCAGCCCTTATTGTGTGAATTTGGGTTGTTTCCTTTCGTTTTCTTTATAAGGTTAGTTAGAGGTTTGTCAATTTTGTTTATTCTCTCAAAAAACCAGATTTTTGATTCATTAATTCTTTGTGTTGCTTTTTTAGTTTCAATTGCATTGATTTCTGCTCTAATTTTTACAATTTTCTCTCTTCTATGAGCTTTGGATTTAATGTGCTATTGTTTTTCTAGAAGTTTGAGATGAATCATTAGGTTGTTTATTTATGTGCATCATGTTTTCTTGATATGAAAATTTATTGCTATATATTTTCCTCTTAAGAATGCTTTCATTGCATCTCACAGATTGCTGTATGTTGTTTCTGCATTTTCATTGAATTGTAGGTATTGCTTTATTTCTTCTTTAATTTCATCCATAGCCCACTGATTGTTCAAAAGGTTGTTATTTAATTTCTGTGTATTTATGCATTTTTGCAATTTCTTTTGCCATTAATTTCCAACTTTAAGGCACTATGGTCAGATATTATGCCTGGGATAATTTCAATGCCTGTGCAGTCACTTAAGAATGTTTTATGGGGGGCTGGGGATTTACCTCAATGGCATAAGCACCTGCCTTGCAAGCACGGAGTCGTGAGTTCAATCCCCAGTACTGATAAAAAAAAATAAAAGAATGCTTTATGGGCTAATATATGGTCTATTTTGGAGAATGTCCTATGTGCAGCTAAGAAGAATGTGTATTCTGATGTGGTTGGGTGGAACACTCTGTAAACATCTATTAAGTCCAATAGCTCACAGGTATGATTCAGTTCTATTATTTCTTTGCTGACTTTTTGTCTAGTTGATCTATCTCTTTGAGACAATGGGCTGTTAAGGTCCCCTGTTATAATTGTGTTCTTGTGTATTTGGTTTTTCATGTCCATTAGTATCTGTCTTATATAGTTGGATGCTCCTGTATTTAGTGCATATATATTTATAATTGTCAATTCTTCCTCTTAAATTTTTCTATTATCAAGTATGTAGTGACCTTCTTTATCTCTTTTAATCATTTTAGGTCTGAAGTTCACATTGTCTGCAAATAGAATAGTTATCCCTGGTTTTTTCTGGGTTCCTGTTGCATAAAGTACTGTCTTCCATCCTTTGACTTTTAATCCATGAGTTTCCTTTTGGGTTTCCTGTATAGAGTATATTGTGAGATCTTGTTTCTTGATCCATTCTGTGAACCTTTTTCTTTTGAGAGGTGAATCGAGGCCATTTACATTTATGGATATCACAGATATGTACTGGCTTGACTTTGCCATGTTATGTTCCAGTTGTTTGCTTTCTGCTTTTCCCCTTGTTTAATTCCTTGTCCTACCTGGTGGTTTCTTTCTGTTGCTGTTCTGGGGATTGTGGTCTTCTTTTTTTATCTCTATCTAGTATGTCTTTCAATACTTTTTCTAGGATTGGTTTGGTGGACATGAATTTCTTCAGCTGTTCTTTGTCATGGAAGCTTCTTGTTTCTCCATTAAATTTGAAAGAAAGTTTTTCTGGGTACATCAGTCTGGGTTGAAAGTTGTTTTGTTTCAGGGCTTGAAATACCTCACTCCAAGCTCATCTTGACTTGAGAGTTTGTGCTTTAAAAGTCTGCTGTGATTCTACTGGTCTTTCCTTGATAGGTGAGTTGTGTCTTTTCTCTAGCAGCTTTTGGTATTCTGTTTTTATGCTGTATGTCTAAGATCTTAATTATTATATGTCCGGGTGTAGATTTATGTTGGTTGTGACTATTTGGCATTCTATATGCCTCACTTATCTGCATATCAGATTTTTTTCCCCATGTTTGGGTAATTTTCTGCTATTACTTCTGTGAATATTTTAGTTATATCATTTGCATTGACTCTTACATCTTCACTGATGCCTACATTGTTGCTCTTGGCATCATCTTGAAGCTGTTGGATTGTCATTTCATGCTGCTTTGTTATTTTAAAAAGTTTTATCCTTTCATGATCGCTAATTGCGATTCTGTCCTCAAGGTCCGAAATCCTATCCTCAGCTTCATTGAAATGGTTCTGCCAGCGCTGAATAGAATTTTTTTGTTTCTTGGATGTCTCTTTGAGTTTGTTTCATGAATTATGTTTGTTTTCTACATTGTTTCTTTTCTTTTCTTTCTTTTTTTTTTTTTTTTTTTGTCTTTTTCATTTTTATCGGTACCGGGGATCGAACTCATGACTGCCTGCTTGCAAGGCAGGCGCTTATGCCGCTGAGCTAAATCCCCAGCCCCTGTTTTCTATATTGTTCACTCAAGATTTCAATCAGTTTTCCATGCTCCTGTACCTCTTTCTTTTTTTTTTTTTTCTGTAGCTGTATTCAGCAACTCCTTTACTAAGGTTGTTATTTCTATCTTTACTTGGAACAGTACTTCTCATTTGATTTCCTCTACAGCCTCATGGAGTTGCTTTTTTTATGTCACTCACTCTCTTTTCGGAGATTTCTGATGTGTTACTTTTGAAGTCCTCTATTTCAATGTCTCCAGTATTTGCTCCTGGTGGACTAGATGTTTGAGATTGCATTTTGCTTTTTCTCTTTGCCATTTTCCCCTTTCGAGTTAATATTTGGTCCTTCAATTCCACTAGAGTCAACTGTTGGTAGTGTGTATCTTGGTGTCCTAATATAAGATTGATGTTTGTCCAATTGCTGGGTCCCTCAATGAAGACATGGGCCAGTCACCGACTTCCCACTGCAGGGCCTGTTGGGTGAGTCCTATATCTTCCTGGGCTGACAAGCTTGGAGTATTGATGTAGGTCAACTTTTAGTTCCTGCTATTACTTTATCTTCAGGTTATTCCAGGCCACCAAATCTCCCTGTCTATAGTGTTTCTGTTGGCTGAGGCCCTGCTGTGTCCCTATTGTTGTCCTGTGTGTCTCATAACCCTTTTGATTTTCTCCAAGTTTGAGGAGTCCTTATTGGCACACTCCTGACCCTGCCTGATGCTCTCTGTGTGCCGGAAGGGGTCACCACCTCTTGCCAGACTCACCAAGGTCTTACAGTAAGTTGGAAGGATCTTTACTACTGACTTCTCTTTAGGTGAGGCAGTTACTGAATCTCTCTTCAAGCTAGCACAGTTAAGCTGCTATATTCAAAGGTTCTGGAAGAAAGGGTGGGAGCTGAAGATCAACATCAGTGTTAGGTCCAGGAGGTAAGGAGTGTCCCTGAGGGGTCAACAGATGGCCTGCATCCTGTTGTCCACTGGGCATGGGCCAAGGTCCCAGGGCAATGTGGCATTCCTCAGTGTTAGCTGGAGTCGTGCCTATTTCTGGGTTTTGAGCAACGTTTCAAAGCTTCCTTGGTGCACTGGGAATCACCTAGCCCACTTTTGGCTCCAGGGGCAGACTGCTGGCAAGTGTTTGCCACTTGGAGCTCTCTGGGAGAGGGCCTGTTGGGCTTGCAGAGATTCCTTGTGTCCTTTGGTGATTTCGGACACAGGGTGTGGTCTTACTGCCTGGAGCGAAGTTCTAAGGCTTCCCTGGGCACTGGAATTAAACCCCACCTCAGTCAGGGCCCTGGACTGGACTCTGGGCCTGCTTGTTGCTTGGAGTTAATTGGGCGTGACCTGGTTAGGCTCATGGGTACCTCCCATGGGTCTTAGGGTGATTTCATACACAGGGCATGCTCTTACTGCCTGGGAGCAGAGTTCCAAGTTTTCCTGGTGCGCTGAAATTCAACCCAGGTGTGTGGTCAGTGCCCAGGTCTGAACTCAGTTTTACAGTTACAAAGTGAGACTCTCTAATCTGGTCGTCGTGGATTTATTTTCTGTCACTACAGTTTTCTGTGTTCAAATTTGCCTTGTAAATGGTATCATGCACATGTAGTCTTTTAAGATCTTTTTATTTTACTCAGAATAATTCCTGGAAATCTTTCTAGGTTGTTGCATGCATGAGTCATCTCTTTCTGTTATTGAATACTGTGCCTCTGTATGGCTATACCAGAGTTTCATTAGGCATTCATCCCCTGGACAGCAACTAGATGCTTCCAGTTTTAGGGAATTATGAATAGAGTAGATAAAAATATTTCTGTAAAAGTGTGTGAAGCTATAAATTGTGTTCCCTAGAGTAAATACCTATAAATGGGACTGCTGGTTTATAGAGTAAGTGTATGTTTAACCTCAAAAGAAGCTGTTAAAATGATTTCTAGAATGGCCACACCATTTAACATTCCCAACAATGCATGAGTTCTCATTGTTCTGTATCCTTGCCAGCACTTGATATTGTGGTATATTTTTTTGACCACTCATGGGTATGTAACAGTGTCTTATTTCTTAAAAAATGTTTATTAGTACATGTTTCCAGCACTCAATATTTGCATTCATTTTAAAGGCTAGGTACACATACGTAACATAACTTGTTTCTATTTCTTCCCCACCCCACCTCCTGCCTGTAACCTATTTCCAATTTTTTGGTTCATGTTTGTGATTACACTCATTATGGGACGTTGGTAAATGTCGTGACACATCTTAATTCTCTTTACTGCCCCTTCCTTTCCCTTTCCCTCCCTCTTCCTTCCTTCATTTCTTAAGTGGTTTCAATACGTACTTCTGTAATGGCAACTGATGTTAAATATCTCTTGACTGCTTCTTTGTTGTGTAGTATCATTTGGTGCATCATTTGGCTTATTTTTAAATTAGATTTTTGCCTTTTACTGTGGAGTTTGGGTTCCTTATATATTATGAATATCTTGTTAGATAGAGGATTTGCAAATATTTTCTCCCAGTGTGTGTCTTGTCTTTTCATTTCGTAATTCTGTCTTTCCTGGAGAAAAGTATAATTTTGAAAATCTGGAGACTTTTCTCAAAATGTGAAATACAGAGTGATCATGTGACCCAGCAGGTATCTTCACAAAAGGAATGAAATAATAGGTATTAGTTTCCTATGGCTGCTGTAACAAATTACTATAAACCTAGTTGCTTTAAGCAACATAGTTTTATTTTCTTCCTTTTCTGAAGGCAAGAACTCTGAAAGGTATTGGCAGGCTGGTTCCACCTGGCAGCTCTAGAGGAAGAGGTTGCCTTGCAAGTTCTAGCTTCTGGAAGCTGTTTGTAGTGCTTAGATATGACTTAACCTCACATTATTCCACCTGTACTTCTTTGACCATATCTTCACTTTTCCTCTCTTCTTCTTCTTCTTCTTCTTCTTCTTCTTCTTCTTCTTCTTCTTCTTCTTCTTCTTCTTCTTCTTCTTCTTCTTCTTCTTCCTCTTCTTCTGCTTCTGCTTCTGCTTCTGCTTCTTCTTTTTTGTACTGGGGATTGAATTCACGACATTCCTCTTGCCAGGCAAGAGGATCTCCAGCCAACTTTGCCCTTCTTTAGTCACATTTTTCTATGATAAAGTCATTTGAGGTTGCATTTAGAACTCACTTGAATAATCAAGGATAATATCCCCATCTCAAGATCTTTAATCACAACCCCCAAGCCCAATTCACCATATGAGGTAAAGTTCACAGGTTGTGGGGTTAGGATCTTGATGTCTTTGAGGGCCATTATTTGGCATACCACAGTCTATCTTCTGACCCTCAAACATCCCACTGCATAATACACTGAGCCCATTTCAGTGTAGACCCAAAAGTCTTAGCCCTGCTGCATCAGTTTAAGACCAGGATCTCACTAAAGATCACCAATCTATAAGTCCTGAATGCTGTCATCTTAGGTCCCACTTAGGTGGGACTTTGGGTATAATCCACTTGGGGCAAACATCCTCTCCATCTGTAGAGTTGTGAAGTAGGAAACAAATTATGCCACATAACAGTGCATTGCATATAACTCTGGTACCAAAAGGTCACAATTCTCTTTGTTTATATTTTGAGTTTTTGACATCAGAAAAACCATGCAATATTTAAAATTGTGTATCTGATTTATTTCACTTAACATTTGATCTTAAGATGTATCCATTTCCCACCAAAAATATAAATAAAGAGCAAAATAAAAAGTAATAGGATGTAGGGAGATAAAACTTTCTCAAATGGAAGAGGATCAAGAGATAGAGGAAGGGGAGAGAGTGAGGAAGGGATTGGTGTGAAAAAGGAATCAAGAGGTATTATGTACATTACAGGAAGCGCTTTGAACCTTGTCACAGTCTGGAGGAGTCCACATTTGTAATCCCAGGGAAAGGTTGTTGGAATTCCAATAAGTAGTTCCAATTCACCATTCCCAGTGCAACCCATGGCAAGAATAAAGAAGCGAACGTATGTCTATAGTTGCGGGGTGCCAAGGGGGTCCTAAGTCCAGTTAGAACAATTGCTAACTGGAATAAAGGCCTCAATCCATGACCTAACCCAGGTTTATTAAACTGTGAAGAGGGGAGTGGCTCAGGAATGAGTGACTGTGAGAAACACGTTAGTGCTGTGAGCTCGGCTAGGTAGGAGGCATGATAGCACCTCTGCAATACGTGAAAAGAGCAATGTGCATAACACAACTTGATAAAGTATCTTGTATTTTCAGGTCTGTGCTTCATGTCCTGAGATATCATGGGTTCTTTCTTGTGCCTCAGTTTCAGCCAACAGCATGATGTCACTTGGCCTAGTTCATGCATACTAGTTGGAAGCTATAGGCTGGGCATCACTGACCTCTCCCGTTGCTTTAGAGACTACATATTAGCATCTTGGCTGGACACATATGCCTTGCTTAAAGCCAGTTGAGGGGGTAAAGAAATAGCCTATCCAGCTCTCTGTGCCTATCAATACATGGAATCTGGGCCAGGGTTAGCCAAAATGGAGACAAATGCTCTTCTTTCCAGGAGAGCTGTCCTGGTGGTCCTCCACAGGACACGTGTCAGCTTCCCACAAAGAATGTACTACTATGTACTGAAAATATATACTAATAAAAATTTTTATTAAATGACACTGTTGGTTTTTATGTGATATTTATTCTTTTATATTCTTGTCACTGTTTTATTGAACTTCTGCTTGTCAAAAAAGTTTACTGAAAGTGTGTGTTGTGTTACGTCTGTAGCAGCCTCCTGCACCTCATCTTTACTGAATCTCTTCACTGTATCCGGGGCCATGACTAGTGATTGAACTGTGTAGGTCTATGTAAGTACACTTTGTGGTGCTGCTACAGTGAAATCACCTGATAGGCCTTTCTCAGATTGCATCCCTGTTGTTAAGTGAAGGATTACAAGTACAATGGAGGGGCAGTCATAGCATGCCAGTTTCAGACATTTCCATCCCAAAGGGAAGACCAGCAAGGAAGAAAGAGATTCTAGCCGCAAGGCAATTTCAAAGGCAATCAGACAAATCCTAAAGGTTTCAAGATCTGAAACCTAAGCCCCTGGCCTTAAATTGGCATTACATAGTGTCATTCCTCCAAATGTTTTCTTGTTCAGAATTTCTTGGTCTAAAGTCTTTGTTTTTCTGTACAAATTTTGGAATCAGGTTGTCTGTCTATAAAACTTTCTACTGATATTTTGATGGGAATTACGTTAAACTTATCGGCCAACTTGGGGAGCACTGACATCTTTCACTATGTCAAATCATCCAATCTGATCTCTCCATTTATGTAAATCATTAGGTTAGTTTCAACTTCTTTCACCAGTCTTTTGTAGTTTTCAGTATAAAGATTCTATACATACTTTGTTAGATTTAAATGAAACATTGCATTTTATTTTGAAGCTATTGTGAATGGTATCTTCCAAAAGTTTGATTTTCAGTTGTGTAATCTGTAGAAATACACATTGTTTTTCTAAATTGATTTTGTGTCTAGCTACTGTATTGTGCTCACTAGCACGCACCTCTTGCAGTAAGTTGAATGAAAAGAGTGAGAATTTGGGCTGGGGGTGTGGCTCAGTGATGGAGACCTTTCCTAACAAGGGTGAGGTCCTGGGTTCAGTTCTCAAAACCAAAAAATAAAAAATAAAGAGATAAAGTGAGAACAGGAGAATAGATATGACAGCTTCATTCTCAGTTTTAAGGGTAGGCTACTCAGTCTTTTATTAAGCTCGATTTTAGTTGTAGATGTTTGAAGATATACTTCTTTTGAAGTTGAAGAGTTTCTTTTTTATTTCTAGTTTGATGCCAGCATTTATTTGTTCATTTGGGTTTAAAACATAAATGTTCAATTTGGTCAAGTACAGTTTTGCACTACTTGATATGATTATATTTTTCTTCTTTAGACTAACCATGGCAGATTACATTGTTCAGTGGTACAGAGTATTGTAAGATATACTCCTTTTGGTCACAGTGTGGTTATGTTTTATCGGTTAGAGAATTTAATTTGCTAATAGTTTTATCAACTCATTTTTCTTATTAGTTAATGTTTATGGGGAAATATTTATTAATTTCTTATACTATCTTAGTTTTGTTTTACTATGAAAGTAATATTGGCTCCAGTAAGGGAACTGGCAAGTATTTTCCCTTCTATTTTCAGCAAGAGATTTTGTGTGGATTTAGTGTTATTTTTGTCTTTAAATGTTTGGTAGAATCCACCAGTGGTATCTTCTGAGACTGGATTTCTTTTTCCAAAGGCTTTAGAGACAAATTCACTTTTTTATATAGTCACAGAATTATTCAAGTTACGCATTTAATCTTTAATGAGTTGTGCCCATTTGAGGTTTTTGAGGAATTAAGTCGATTTCCATATGTAGAGTTCTTTGTCATGGTATACTATTTTCTTTTTGATATTTTATAGGATCTGTAATGATTATCCTCTTTTTTTATTCCTGCTTTTGTAATTTGTGTCATCTCTTTTTCATCTGTCACGCTTACTAGATATAATTTTTGTGGATGTATTAAAAAAGTGATGTTGGCTCACTGTTCTCTTTATTTTCTTTCCATTTGCTTTGGGTTTGTTTTGCTTTTCTTTTCTAGCTTTTCAAACACAAAATTAAGACAAATGATTTAAGACTCCTCCCTTTTAATATGGACATTTAATACTGGTACTGTTTTAGCAGCATGCTACAAATTTTGGTTTATTCCTTTTTTATTTTCTTCAATTAAAATTATTTTCTAATTTTACTTGAGACTTTTTCTTTGATTTTTTAAATTTCCAAGATCAGTATTTAGAATATTCCTCTGACTTTTTGATTATTGATTTGTAGTCTGTTTCATTATGCTTAAGTGAGAGCATCTTTTATGTATGTTCAGGTCTTCAAAATGTGTTAAATTACATTTGATGGCCTGGAATGTGATTAATCTTGTGAATGTCTGAGTTTAAAAAGATCATACGCTCTGTCATTGTTGGATAGAGTATTTCACAAATGTAAATTACAGCCAGTTCGTTAATGGTGGTGTTGAGTCCTTCTTTACTTGTGTTAGTCAACCTTCTACGACTGATAAAATACCTAAGAAAAACAATTGAAAGGAGGAAAGATTTATTTTGGCTCCAGTTTCAGAGGGTTAAGTCCCTGATCACTTGGCTCTATTATTTGGGGACTGTCGTAGGGGAGAAGCTTATATAAAGGTACTTGTGGAGCAAAGCTGATCACCTCATGGCAGCCCTGAAGAAGAGAGAGAAAGACCCAAGGACAAATGCAGTCTTTGAAGGTATGCTCCCGCAGTCATATTTTCTCCAAGTGGGCCCAGCTCCAGAAGTTTCTATCACTTCTCAATAATCTAGCAAGTTAGGAATCCATCAGTGGATATTCCACTGGTGAGGTTAGAGACCTCATGGTCCTATCACCTTTCAAAAGCTTCATCTTTGACCCTGCTGAACTGGGGACCAAGCCCTCAAATGTGAGCTTTTGGAAGAATTTCAGATCCAAACCATAGCAGTGACCTTGCTGATTTCCTGTCTACAAGTCTTTCCTCTGACTATGGAAGTGCTGAAGACTCTGATTGTGGATTTGTCTATTTTAGTTCTGTTAGGTTTTGCTTTGTGTATTTTGAAAGTCTGTTGTGAAGTGTACACAGGTTGAGTATTCCTTATTCAAAGTACAGGGGTTCAGAAGTATTTCAGGTTTCTGATTTTTTCCCCGGATTTTATAATATTTGTATGTGGATATCTTGGGATGAGACCCAAGAATACCATGAAGTTCATTTGTTTCATATACATTTTATGCATATAGCCTAAAGAAAATTTTATATAAGATTTTAAATAATTTGGTGCATGAAAGTTAATTACTGACTTTTCTTGATGATTTACTATTTTATTATTATACATTATTCCTGTTTATCCTTGCTGATTTTCTTAGTTCTGAAGTCTACTTCATCTTATATTAACCCAGCACTCAAAACATTTTTTTTGTATTGTTTTCATGGAAAAAAAAAATAATTTCGGGGCAAACATGCTAGGGACCAAATCTAGGACCTTAAAATATACTATTCAAGCATTCTACCACTGATTTATACATACAGCACCTAAAAGTACCTTTTCCTTTTCTTTTTGTTTGAACCAGGTTTTATCTTTAAATTTTAAGTGATACCCTCATAGATAGTTTACAGTTGGTGATTTTTAAAAAATGTATTTTGTGAATCTTTTTTAATGAATTGCATTGGATCATTTATTTATAAAGCAACTATTGACATATTTATATTTAGATCTAGTATTTTAATTTGATGTGTTTGAGTCCTCTGTTTTGATTTTCTTTTTCATTTCTTCTTTGGAGTTATTTGAATATTTTCAGTGCTCTAGCATATTGAGAGCATTTCTTCTATTTCTCTATATAGTTTTATTTTGTCTTTTTTTTACAATTTTATTTTAAAGAGTGTAAAACTAAACATAACAAAGCAGATCAGAAGAAAACAATGTAAGAGGCACAGATTTCAAAGCAAGACAACAAGAGATCACCACTGTCTATCCTATTGTCTCTTGTTGTCTTCCAAATAGTTGTTCATATCTTCACACACAATGAATTCATACAAAACAAAATGATATTAAACTGGTCAGAACAGAATGATGAAGGCATTTTAGGCCTTCAAAACCAGATCATAGGGAAATCAACAATGGCTGCAGTAATATCTTTCATTCTCATCAAAATAGCTGTCCATACCTTCCTGTATGTTGAAATTAAACAAACAAAACAGACTAAAGTCACTCTGAACAAAGAATAATAGTATTGCTGGATTTCACAACGTGACGCTATGGAATCAGCACTGGGTACCATAGTGTCTCTTTTTCTTCAAAGTAGCTGTTCATTTCATAGTGCATTATATAATCGATTCTCATAAACTGTTTAGAAGTTCTATGCATGTATGAGTCTCTACGTATATAACTATCCTTTCTGTATTAGAGTGAAAAACAAAACAAAATAAATTCCTAGAAAAGCACAAAACAAAAAAGACAAATAACTAACAATAGCAAAGAACCCAAAACACTGACAATATAGGCCTTCCAAACAAGATGGTAGGAGCATAACTAGGGTTGTTATTTTACATAATGATCTTCAAGAGTTCCTCAGATCACCATACAATAATATGCACAATTGTTCCAGTCCTTTGATTGTTAACTATTTTGTTCCAAGAACTTACAGAATTTACAGCACAATCATCTTAGCTATCCTAAGTGTGTTTATATAATTTTAGATATTTTTTCTTTTCCCTTCCTTCATTTTCCCTGAGATAGTGTATTTTCCCCTTTAAGCAGACTCTTATCTTTTCACTGTATTTGTTTAGTTTTTGTATCTTATGTACTGTTACCATTTCTTACACTAAGGAGACTATATGGTATTTACACATGAGTTTGATTTACTTCACTTATGAATATGGTCTTGAGTTGCATCCATTTACTTATAAATATCTCAGTGTGATCATTCTTTATAGCTGAGTAGTACTCCATTGTGTAAAAATACTACATCTTTTTTATCCATTCCTCATCCTCAGTTGATGGGCATTTAGGTTGTTTCCAAGATCTGACTATTACAAATTGTGCTTCTATAAACATGGGTGCACATATATCACTGTGATATGACGTTTTCAGTTCTTTTGGGAATATGCCTAGAAGTGGAATAGCTGGGTCAAATGGGACTTCTGATCCCAGCTTTTTGAGGAACCTCCAGACTGACCTCCACAGTGGTTACACTAGTCTTCCCTCCCACCAACAGTGCGGAAGAGTTCTTTTTTCCCTTCAGCCTCTCCAGCATTTGTTGTTGATAGTTTTCTTTACCCTGGCCATTCTTTCTGGAGTGAGATGAAATCTCAGTGTGGTTATAATTTGCATTTCTCTAATGACCAATGATGCTGAACATTTTTTCATGTATTTGCCATTTGTATTTCTTCAACTGAAAACTGTGTATTCATCTCAGATGCCAATTTTTGGAATGGGTCTTTGAATTTTGGGGATCTGATTCTTTTTAATTCTTTAAATGTTTTGCCAATTTGTGGGTTTCACTCTGCTGGAGATTTCTTTTGACATGCAAAAACTCTAATAGGATGTGATCTCAGTTATTGACTCTGTAAAGTATTTTGAATTGGATTCTTGCTCATGAATTCTCTACCTACCCCTATGTCTTCAAGGTTTCTAGCTACTTAGTCTTAGTCTTTGTCTTAGATTTAGTGTTTCTGTTTCAATATTTAGATCTGTGATCCATTTTGACTTTTGTTTAGTACATGTGATAGGCATGGGTCTAGTTTTAGTTTTCAGCATATGGAGAGCCAATTTTTCCAACACCATTTAATAAACATACTATCTTTCCTCCAGTATTTGGCCCCTTTATCAAAGATAAGGTGGCTGAGAATGTTTGTAGTTGTTGTATCTTCTAATCTATTCCATTGATCTTCAGGTCTGTCTTATTCAAGTACCATGCTGATTTTATTACAGTAGCTTTGCAGTATAACTTAAAGTCAGGGATTGTGATGCCTCCTGCCTTGCCTTTGTTGCTGACTATTATCTACTTTTGAAGACCTATAATGTCTCCAATGTTTTGGTTTTGCTGGTTTTGTTCTTTACTGTTTTGTTCAATTTTATTATAACTGATGATATAGGCAATTTTATTAGAGATAGCAGGAGGCATTCTGGTAACCATTGTTGATCACCTTGTATTATGCTTTTACATTATCTATTATGTCCACCCTTTTGATTTGACTGACTCTTTTCTGTTATGTCACATTTGGTTCTACTCTCCTCCAAAAAAGTAATAAGAACTGTGGGAGCAACAAAACCCAAAATGAGTAATTGAGTAATTGTCATTGTACAAAAGAGAGGAAAAGAAAGTGCTCTAAATGATATAACTGCATGTATATTTAAATGTGTAAGATAGATAATGATATTACTGAGTTTTGTTGGATCATTGAACAGAACTGTTTACAGTCTCACTGTTGGAATGTCCACTTTATAAGCTTCAATTTTGTAACTTGAACAATTATTTCTAAGATGACAATATGTAATCCATTAACTAGTGATTTCCTACTGTTTATTTTTTTTCTGTAAATCTATATAACTTGTACCCTTTCTCTGCTTTTTTTCTTTTTCTCCTTAAATAAAATTAAAAAAAAAAAAGAATTGCCTTTGCTATTCTAGGTCTCTTCTGGTTCCAGATAAATTTTGAAGTGATTTCTCTAGATCTGTGAGGTATGCTAGTGGCATTTTGATTGAGATTGCATTAAATCTGTTTAACACTTTTGGGGGAACAGCCATTTTCACAATGTTTGTTCTTCCTATCCATGAACAAGGGATGTCTCCCCATTTTCTGAGGTTCTCTTTGATTCCTTTTTTAAGGGTATTATAATTTTCCCTGAATAGTTCTTTTACTTCTTTTGTTAGATTGGTTCCTAAGGATTTAATTTTTGGATGCTATTGTGAAGGATTTGGATTTCTTATTTCTCTCTCAGTGATTTTTTTGTTAGTGTACTGGAATTCTATTGAGTTTTGGATGTTGACTTTATATCCAGCTAATTACTGAATGTATTGATCATACCTAGGAGTCTTTCAATGGAGTTTTGGGGGTCGTCTATGTAGAGTATCATGTCATCTGCAAATAATGATCATTTAACTTCTTTCTTTCCTATCCTTAACTTCTTTTATTTCTCTATCTTGTCTAACTGCTCTGGTTAGTATTTGCAGTACTATGTTGAATAGGAGTGGTGATAATGGACATCCTTGTCTTGTGCCTAATTTTAGGGTAAAGACTTTCAGTTTTTGGCCATTTAATATGATGCTGGCTGTTAGTTTGTCATAAATGGCTTTTATCATTGAGGTGAAAACCATTTATTCCAATTTTCTGTAAGGCTCTTATCATTAGTAAGTGTTGGACTTTATCAAAAGCTTATTCTTCATCTATAGAAATGATCATGTGGTTTTTATTTTTGTCTCTATTGATATGGTGGATTGCATTTATTGATTTGCAAATGTTGAACCATTCCTGCATTCCTGGAATGAATCCTACTTCTTCATGGTGTATAGTCTTCTTGATGATACACTGCATTCAGTTTGCCAACATTTTATTGAGAATTTTTGCATCTATGTTCATTAGGGAGATTGGCCTGTAGTTCTCTTTTTTTCGTTGTGTCTTTCTCAAGTTTTAGTATTAGAGAATATTTGCTTCCAGGAATGAGTTAGGGAGAATTACTTCCTTTCAATTTCATTGAAGAGTTTGAAGAGTATCAGCATTAAATCCTCTTTGAATTTCTTGTAGAATTCCACTGTGAATCATCTTGACCTGGGCTTTTCTTTGTTGGTAAGGATTTAATTACATTTTCAATTTTGTTAATTGAATTTGGGCTATACAGCAGTTTTACATCTTCTTAACCCAGCTTTAGTAGCTCGTATGTTTCTAGGAATTTGTTCATTTCTTCTGTGTTATCAAGCCTAGGAGAGTAGAGGTTTTTGAAATAGGTATTGATGATCTTCTGTATTTCCATAGAGTCTGTAGTGATTTCACCCATTTCATTCCTTATTGCATGAATTTGATTTTTTTCTTTCCTTTTTAAAATAAGTTTGGCTAAGGGCTTATCAATTTTATTTATTTTTTTCAAAGAACCAACTCTCTGATTCATTGATTCTTTGTATTGTTTTCTTAGGCTCTATTGCATTGATTTCTGCTCTGAGCTTTATAATTTCCTTTCTTCTTTTGGCTTTGGGCTTGACTTGCTCTTCTTTTTCTAGATGTTTGAGGTGTAGCATTAGGTTGTTTATTTGTGTTTGTTGTTTTTCTGATGTGGGTAGTCACTGCTTCACTGCAATAAATTTTCCTCTGAGGACTGCTCTTGTTGTGTCCCAAAGGTCCTGGTAAGATGTGATGTATTTGTATTTTTGTTTGCTTGTAGATATTGTGTAATTTCTTCTTTAATTTCCTCTGTGACCCCCTGATTGCTCAGGAGTGTATTACTCAATTTCCATGTATTTGTGGGGGGTTTGCAGTTTTTTTTGTCATTAATTTCTACTTTTATGGTGTTATGATCAGATAACATTCATGGGATAATTTCAATTCTTTTGCGTTTACTTAAGCATGTTCTGTGGGCTAATATATGGTCTATTTTAGAGAACATTCCATGTGCTGCTGAGAAGAATGTATGTTCTGATGATGTTGGATAGAACACTCTGTATACATCTACCATTTGTTCATAGGTGTGATTAAGTTCTGTTATTTCTTTGCTGATTTTCTGTCTAGTTGATCTGTCCCTTTGTTTCAATGGCTTGTTAAGGTCTCCTGTTATAATTGTGTTATTGCTTGTTTGATTTTTCAATGTTATTAACATTTGTTTTGTATAGCTGGGTGCTCCTGAATTTGATGCACATATATTTAAGATTGTTATCTCATCCTCTCGAAGTTTTCCCCTAACTCGAATGTAGTGACCTTCTTTATCTTTTTTGATCTTTCTTGGTTTGAAGTTCACATGTCTGCAAACAGAATAGCTACCCCTGCTCTTTTTGGTAATCCTATTGCATGAATTACTGGTTTCCTTCGTTTGAGTTTCAGTCTGTGAGTTTCCTTTTGGGTTACATGTGTTTCTTGTTATACAGCATATGGTTGGATATTGTTTCTTGATCCATTCTGCCAGTCTGCTTCATTTAATTGGTGAACTGAAGCCATTTACATTAATGGTTATAACTGATATATATTGGTTTATTTTTGACATGTTATCTTACTTCTGTTGATTCTTTACCTTTCCACTCTGTTTAATTGTTTGCTATGTCTATCTAGAATGTCTTTCAGTATTCTTTGCGGAATTGATTTGGTGGTCATGAAGTTCTTCATCTGCTCTTTGTCATGGTAGTATCTCATTTCTCTATCCATTTTGAGGGACAGTTTTGCAGGGTACATCAGTCTGGGTTAGAAGTTGTTTTCCGTTAAGATCTGAAATACTTCACTTCATCCTCTTCTTGATTTCATTGTTTGTGTTGAGAAGTCTGCTATGATTCTGATAGGCTTTTCTTTATAGGTGATCTGTCTCTTTTCTGTAGCAGGTTTTAATAACCTGTTCTTATGTTGGATTTTTGGGATGTTGATTATTATATGTCTGGATATAGTTTTATTTTGGTTATGGTTATTTGGAGTTCTATATGCTGCTCTGATTTGTATGTCAGTTTCCATTCTCATATTTGGGAAATTTTCAGCTATTACTTCTGTAAATAGCCTCTTCATGACATTATGTTATCACTTTCTTTTTTGTTTACCCCTATCAATCTTATGTTGTTTTTCTTTGCATCACCTTGCAGCTGTTGAATTATTTCCTGATTCCTTGTTATTTGTAAAAGATCTTTCCTTCCCTTCTCACTAGCTGAAATCTTGTCTTCAAGTTCTGAAATTCTGTCTTCACTTTCATTGAGGTGGTTTTGCCAACTTTCCATTCCTGTATTCTCTTTGAATCTGCTTCATGCATTCTATTTGCTTCTTATATTGTTCATTCAGGGTTTCCATCTTTTTGCATTGTTCCTATAATTTTTTAACTATATCTTCAGCATTTCCAAAAGATGAAAAATATTAACAAAAGATGAGAAATATAAAATAAAAAGCGGCCTTTATTCTGAGAACACGGAGAGAGATGACCGGCACCCCACTGCTGGCGTCCGGCGATCTCTCCGGCGGACACGTGGCGTGGGGGCCTGTAAATAGCCTCGGTTTGGGGTGGAACCTAAGGTGGGCATTAGGGATACACAGGTAGCCCATTGGTCCTAGGTTTGGCGCCATATGTAAATTCCCAGGGGTGGGAAGATGGCGTCACAGGTAACTTCCTAGGGGCAGGGCAAGATGGGGCTTCCTGCTTCCGGTTGTGGCTTTCCTGGCTACAGTGTCCTGCCTGGGCCAAAACCTTTCATATCCCGTCTTATGGTTATTATTATGAAAAGGGGCGAAGATTTCTCTCTTTAACTACTTCCTGCTGGCAAAGGGCGCTGTACTGGAGCCTAGGGGAGTCGACGGGATGAAGGTTGATGCCCAGGTAGACGCTGCTGCCAGGTGTTTTAGCCAGGACAACTTCACTGGTGAATGCACGTATGTCAGACTGGAAAAACAAAGAGACAAAATGTTATGAGGAGACATGGCACTGTCATATTTAAGGACCCAGGTGAGGTAAAGGGAAAGGTGCCTTTGATTTAGACATATCATTCTATCAGGACCATGTTGAGGTAGAAACATTTCCGTGGTAAGGCAGAATTCTGAAAATTAAACGTGGGGTTAGGAGGAGTAGAGTTATGAGAGGTGATTACTCCCCCATCTGAAAGCATAAAAGTTAAGACAGTAGGTTGGTGAGGCTTGTCTCTGGAAGGCATGATGTTGGAGTCTGTAGGCACTACTGTTAAAGAGTCCTGCTGTAAAAATGATCATTAATAGAATGTAAGAAATTAGGAACCAACATGGATAATAAAACATGACTTAGCCTGTTAACTGTGGCTGCGAGGCCTTTGTGAAACGGAGACGGGTGGGCGACAGAAGATGAGATGACCACTCAGAATGATCAGATTTAGGGTTGGAAGGGCACCTCTTAGCCTGAGTGATGTGAAATCAGGATGGCAGTCCAGCAACTTTGATTTGGGCATGGGTCGCTGTAACCTGGTTGTAGTCCTTAGAATGATTTGCTGTAACAGAACTTTAGCAAGTATGAGAAAGGCTTTTATGTATCCTGAAAAAGTATAAACCAAGTAAGAAGACAAAATGTATCTGTCAGTCTTGACCAGGGTTACCTGAGAAATTGGTGAATAAAATAGGAAGGGGGTGGTCTGTATCACTGAGGAAGGGTCCACCAGCGACAACAGGTGGAAGCTGTTGAGGCCTTAGTGTGTCTAAGTCAGCCTGTATAAAAGGCATTTTAAGATTTAGGACTGGGGCCTGCACAAAATAGGCCCTGTTTGTTAATGGCATAGGTTGACCATCAATACCCTGTCATAGAGATTGAGGACTTAATATAGCAGCCTGAATACTCAGGAAGAACTCTGTATATATGGCCTCTATGTCCACAAATATAGAGAATGTCTTACCTGAGACTTTAGTGCGACTTGGAATCTGAGACGGACACCTTAAAGGGGGCTGTTGTTGCCCTGAACTTCCTCAGTCTTCAGCAGCGGATTTTCTGTTGGTGACGAATCTGGCAGTGTCGACATTTCCTATGAGGGCTAGAACTTAGGATGGCTTACCCACTCTCTGGTGGCTAGGACAGTCCAGTAGCCCTGGAGTAAGGTCTCAAAGAATGCCAGGATGGGGCATTTTCTTGCCCAGTATCTTCTGCTGCATTTGAGCGTGGTCCATGGAGGGGGCAGGCAGCTCCACCTTGTGTAGGTTTACCTGTCTCAGAACTCCAAGTGTCACAAGTGTTAAAAATATGAAAAACCATATTAAGATCTCTCTAAGGTTTGAAGGTCAAGTTTTGCCTTTTTGTTTGGGATTTGGACTACAGTAGAATTAAGTAAGTATGCAGGAATTTAATATTGGCATTTTGGATTAGAGACCAGGCTTTATCTGGATGGCACACCGCTTTTTTTTTTTTTTTTGGTAGGGTGACACGTAGAATAAACAAAAAAGCTTTAGTCTGCCAAACAAGGCTTTAATGGAAACATTTTGCAGTAAAGGTTTAGCAATCTTATGAATAAATCAATCAAAACTGATCTAATACTGTCAAATTCTGAACACATTTAGTGTTTTTAAATTTGTTATTTGCAGTAGTATGAACCATGACAAATAAAATAAAACTTTAAGAAAACCCTTGTCTTGAAATACAGCTAGTGGTTCCCAGCAAAAAGGAATTTATAACCTTAGTTGTTAAACAGGAGATTGGTGAAGGCTTTGATTGATAAACAAGGCTGGTAAAATTATCAGGTGGCCAATAACCTTGATTAAATGGTTTGAGAATTGTAATAAAAAAGCATCTTTTGAGCAGAACCAAATTGTAAAAAAGCATGCCTGAGCAGAGCCGCTGAGCTGCTGTTTCGAGGCGCTCCGGCAGAGCACGCCCAGTGGGTGGGGCAAGCGCTGGGATGTAGTGTGCAGGGGCGGGCTCGGACTGCCCCCGGAAATGTGTAAGATGGCAGCGGCAGCGACGACGGCGCACGGGGGAGGGAGGGGCTGGGATGGCGCATGGGGGAGGGGCTGGGAGGCGGCCCGACACAGTGCACAAAGCTGGAACTGCTCGAAGGGCGCAAGGATTAGAAAGCCAATTTAGGAACACAGCTGGGTTTTGATTAGCCTCCTGGACCTGTTTTAAAAGTTTGTTATAGTTAGTATGCTTGTCCTGCTCTGGCACAGCTATAGGCCTAGAGTCATTACCAGCGGTGTTTACCTCAGGTCTGTGATAAGCTTTTTCTCGAACTGCTTGCCACAGCTGATTCCGTTCTTGTGAGATGAGAGAGGTATCTAGAATCACATAAACATCCTTAAAACGTAAATCATAACAATTAGTAATGAATTTAAATTGCCTGATATAATTCTGTGGGTCAACAGAAAAGCTACCTAATTTATGGGCAGTCTGGGATAGATCAGAAAGGGAAAAAGGCACATGGATGTTAACAAGCTCTTTGGGGCCAGCTTGCTCCCGAAGAGGTAGCAGAGCCTGAGGAGATTCCGGAACAGAGGGCCATTGAGCAGCTATCCTTCCGGTAGGTGCATGTGAGCAATCATCTGTAGAGCGGCTACAGAGCTGCTGCCGGTCACCCTGGGAAACACAGGCAGATGGCGTCTCACTGTGTGCCTTGCAGTGAGAGGACTGCTGTCGGCAGCACAATGAAGCATCATGTGCACTGCAACAGGGCGGCTGTTGTAGTTCACAAGAGGAGCCACAAGGAGACGCCTGTTGACAGTGAGGGTCCTGGAAACATGGCGGCGCCCTGTCACGTGACCCAAAACATGGCGGCGCCTGGGAACATGGCGGCGCCATGCCACGTGGCAGAGGGTTGCAACATGGCGACTGTTCCCCGTGCAAGCTGGAACAATCATGCGACCTGCTGGAAGGACATAGCGACCGAGACCTAGTATGGTGGGCGAGCGGTGAGAATGCTGTAGGGGATACAGAATTCTCAGGAGAGGAAGTCGGAGACTGCGAGGAAGCGCTAACAGAGGGATTAAAGCTGCTGGGAGAGTTATGGGTCCCGGAAGGCAGAGAGGGAGATGATTGCACAGCGGGAGGTATCTGCGGCGGAGAGGGATTAGAGCTGCTGGGAGAATCAGGCATAGGGGAAGGAGAGAGTGGTCTGGCAGGAGGTAATGGCAGGGAACGAGTTTGGTGGTAGGCAGGCGGCGGCCGGGAAAACACCGGAGGAAGGTCCTCAAGTGAATCCTGAGGGCAGGGCAGAAAAGTTTGCGGCGTGGTAGGAAAAGTTTGCGGCGCGGTAGAGTTAGCTAAAAGTATCTCAGCGGGAGCACAAGACTTAATGAGAGATGGGCATGTTCTCAGAATAAGAAAGGCTTGGGAGTTCTAATAACTTGTTGCCAGCTTGACAAAAATCGTACAAGTTCCTGAGAATGCAGGGGTCAAATGTTCCTTGCTGAGGCCAAGGCTTGCCGATAAGCGGGTAGGTTGGCTAGACCTCCTGGCGGTAAAAAGTTAGTTGTTTAGTTTTTATGGTACCTTTAATTTTTAGAGTACGTAAATTGGAAATTAGGCACCGTAAAGGCGTCTTTTGGGAGTTAGAAAATATGTTCCCCATGACTGATTCAGGCAAGAAAAAAAACCGGAGGTCCAGAAAAAAGTCGTCACTTATTTGTGGTACCACGCGGCGGCTACGGTTCCAAACCGTAAACTCCAGTCGTCACTGAGAGATTTACGAATGGAGTCTACGTGGGGTTAGTAACAGTTTTGCCCGTGAAAGTGCAAGGCTTTAAGGGAAGTGAGGCATTCTTTCAGTGTGGGCGGTCCCAAAAATCTCTGCTTTGGGCTATCCGAACCCAAAGAACGTGAGAGATTTTGTGGGCGCTGGTTTGCCCAGAAAGAACCCTGCCCTGGGCGGTCCTAAGGACGTGAAAGTGCACAGACTCACGCAGAAGGGGAGAACATTCCACTGGGGCTGCCCAGTGCGAAAAGTTCCCCGGGGAGTGCTCACCTGAAATCAGTCTGGCCGATGCGGAGTGCAGGCGGCTGGCGACAGGAATGTCTCGGGAGAGGAAAAAGCTCGGGATTAATCCAGGATGTTATCTGGTTATCGGCGAGGAAACTCTGGGTATGTGGCCCAAGAGTCAGTTGCCTGCCAATCGAGTCACGGCATCAAATGATAGAGTTATTTCCAAAAGATGAAAAATATTAACAAAAGATGAGAAATATAAAATAAAAAGCGGCCTTTATTCTAAGAACACGGAGAGAGATGACCGGCACCCCACCGCTGGCGTCCGGCGATCTCTCTGGCGGACACGCGGCGTGGGGGCCTGTAAATAGCCTCGGTTTGGGGTGGAACCTAAGGTGGGCATTAGGGATACACAGGTAGCCCATTGGTCCTAGGTTTGGCGCCATATGTAAATTCCCAGGGGCGGGAAGATGGCATCACAGGTAACTTCCTAGGGGCAGGGCAAGATGGGGCTTCCTGCTTCCGGTTGTGGCTTTCCTGGCTACAGTGTCCTGCCTGGGCCAAAACCTTTCAATGTTGTCACTTTCTTTTTTGTTTACCCCTATCAATCTTATGTTGTTTTTCTTTGCATCACCTTGCAGCTGTTGAATTATTTCCTGATTCCTTGTTATTTGTAAAAGATCTTTCCTTCCCTTCTCACTAGCTGAAATCTTGTCTTCAAGTTCTGAAATTCTGTCTTCACTTTCATTGAGGTGGTTTTGCCAACTTTCCATTCCTGTATTCTCTTTGAATCTGCTTCATGCATTCTATTTGCTTCTTATATTGTTCATTCAGGGTTTCCATCTTTTTGCATTGTTCCTATAATTTTTTAACTATATCTTCAGCATTTCTTTCATTACATTTATCATGTCGTCTTTTTCCTGAGAGATTTTTTTCTGATCTGAGTTCTTTTATAGCTTCCTGGAGTTGTTTCTTTATTTAGTTGTTATCATTTCAAGAATTTCAGGTGTATGGTATACATTTTCTTCTTTGTCCGTGTCTCCTAGGCTTGCTTGGGTTGGGCTAGAAGTTTGAGATTACATTTTGCCCTTTTGTTTGATCATTTTCCTGTGTTTCCTGGTTTCGACTTTTGGCTCCTGGGGCAGACTGCAGGCAACTGCTAGCTGCTTGGAGATGGCTGGGTGTGGCCCATTTAGGCCTGGGAGGACCTCCTGTGTGTCCTCCAGTGATTTGGGACACTGGGCGTGGTCTTGTTGGCTGGGAGCTATGTTTTGACCTCCCATCCCCATACCTTGTGCTTAGAATCAACTTGCACATGTTTGGCTCCTACTAGGCTTGGAGGTTGCTGGACGTGGTCAATTTAGGCCAGTGGGGACCTTCCATGCATTCTCCAGTGATTTGGGACACATCTTTATTTTAGAGAGAGTCTCACCATGCAGTTCATGCTGGCCTTGCACTCACTTGTCTCCAACTTGCAATGATCCTCCTGCTTCAACCTCCTGAGTGCTGGGATTACAAGTGTGCACCACTATGCCCAGGTTACTCTCTATAGAGTTTTTCTTTTTAACTAGTTGCTGTAGAGATTGTCATGTACACATTTAACTTTCAAGCCTAATTAGGATCAGTGACTTATCTTTTCAAGTGTTCTGTAGAAACCTTTCCAATAGGACCCTTGACCAGTCTCATTTTATACTGCAGTTGTGTTATGTGTTACAGGAACATATATTGAAACCCTATTAGAAAATGTTATAATTCTTTAAGTGTCAAACATTTTTAATGAACTTGAGAGAAATATAGTATTTTATGTTTTTTCTAATATTTATCATGTATGTTCTAATCCTGATGGTCCAGCTTTCTTTGGCTGTCATTTCTATCTATTTGTACAACCTTCTATAACAATTAATTCCTTCAGAGCAGTTTTCTGACTGCAAGCACTGTCTTCCTTAATCTGCGGGCATCTTTATCTCAGCTTCATTCCTGAAATTTCTGGCAGCCATAGAATTCTAGGTTGACAATTCTTTTCTTTCAGTATTTTAAAAATGTTCTACTTCCTTCCTGCCATGATTGTTTCTAATGAGAAATCCATAGATACTTGAATTGTAAACCTTATTATAGAGAGCTTTTCCTGGACCTCATTGTGGCCCAGGAAGTTTATCTTTACAATCCCATGGAAAAGTTATTGGAATTCTAGTGAATTAATTCCAGTCTACCACTTCCAGTGCAACCCATGGCAAGAATAAGGACACCAAGCCATATTTATAGTTGTGGGAAGCCACAGGGGCCCTAAGAGCAGCTGGGGTTATGGTTAACTTAAGGAAGGCCTTGACCCAGGGCCAAATCTGAGTTTTATTAATTCTTGGTAAAGGAAGTGGCTCAGGAATGGGTGACTGTGAGAGTGGCCGGAAGTGTATGAGCCTGTGAGCTGGGCTAGGTAGGAAGCCTCTGCAACATGCAGACAGAAGAGAATGCAGAAAGAGTAATCTGCATAATACAATTTGAGGTAGTATCTAATGTTTTGGAGTCAGTGCTTGTCTTAGTTACTTTTCTCTCGTTGTTGAGACAAAATACCTGATGCCCAAAGTGAAGCAAGGAAAGGTTTATTTCTTACAGTTTTGAGGGTTTCAGTCCATACTTCACTGGCTCCAAGGCAGGATGGCATTGCGGGGCAGCCATTCATGTCCACTGCAAATAGCAATCGTGAACAGGGCAAAAGAGGAAAGACACACCTTTTTCCTGCCTTAACACTGAATTTTTGGCCCCTCGGTGAAATTTAGAAAATTTTCATTAATTATTTCTAAAAATATTTTCCCTGTACCCTACTTTTTCTACCATCCTGGGAGCCCTATGATACAAACACCTTGTCCTTCTCTAATGTAGCACAGAACCAAAAGGCTCTATTTAACTTTCTTATCAGTGCTGGGGATTGAACCCAGGGTCTTCACTGGGTCTTCACATCCCCAATGCTTTTTATTTTATTTTGAGATGGGATTTCACTTAATTACTAAGTGTCAAACATTTTTAATGAACTCAAGAGAAGTTCATTAATTACTGGGCCCAATTTGTAATCCTCTTGTCTCAGCCTCCCAGAGTTCTAAGATTACAGGACTGTAACATCATACCTGGATCAATGTTTGACAATTTTTTTCCTGTTATTCGTATCATTCAATTTATACTGCTGTATATTTAAATTAACTGTCTCTTCATATTCATTGTGCTATTGTGTCTATCCTGTGAGTGTTTTTGTTATATTTTTCAATGCTAGATTTCCTTTTGGTTCTTTTATTTTGTTTATTTACTAAAGATTGTTGTCTTTTAATTTTTATAAATAATTTTCTTCCTCAGTTATTAGAAAATTTTTGTGAGAGCTGTATTATAATCCCTGTAAGATAATTCCAATATCTATGCTATCTATGTATTGGCATGTGTGGATTGCCTTTGCCCATGAAAGCTGAGATTTTCTTGATTATTCTTAATTATACATTGGATACTTTGATTATTGTTTTATGAAACCATGAGCTTTTTAAAAACCTTACAAGAATTTTGATGATTTTATTTTAGTGTGTAATTGACCTGTTTGACTTAGGTTGTGAATTCTTACCAGGATTCTAGAAGTTGTGATTCTAATTTTAGTTGAGTTTTTAAAGCATTAGCAGTGCTCCTTGGATCTGTTTCACATCAAACTCAGGTAGGGTGGTGGCTTATATTGTAGATTAGTTCTCAAAGCCTATGTCTTATGTGTAAAGGCCAATTTTGACCATGCCTACTTTAAAGTGAGCCCAAGAGTTCATACGTACTTCGAAAGAGCTACTTTGGTAAGGCTACTTTCTCTTTGATCTCTTCAATACATTTATTTATTTATTTTCATCTTTTGGAGGCAGGTCTCACTATGCAGTTCAGGCTGGTCTTGTGTAGGGCTTGGATTCGCAGCAGTCTTCCTGCCTCAGTCTCCCAAGTGCTGGGACTACAAGAGTGTGCCACCACCTCAGTCTTTTCCAGTACTTTTAGGTTGCATGGGTCCTTCATTTTGATTCTCTTACCAGGAAACTGCTGAAGCTTTATTTACCTTCCTTGGCTTATATCTGCAACAGTTTCTGCATTTGGGGTCAAGTGGTGGAAAGACAGTGATAGGCTTCATCCTCATCGTATTGGAACCTCTGGTCCTCTGCAAGATTCTCCTGCCTCCTTTAATCTCTTTCTGCCTTGATTGCCATGACTGTGACTACAAGCATTGAATGGCCTTAAGAATGGGGCACCAGAGTAGAATTATGAAGAAAAGAAAAAGAAAGGAAAACTAGTGATTGCCTCTGTTCTTTCCAAGTGTAGAAATTTTCTTTTCTGTACCCTAAATCAAAAGAAGAATTTCTCCTGGAGTTTTCTCTGGTATATTCTGTTGACTTTCCATTTCTGGGTTTAGAACTGCATTGAGGCCAGACCAGATGATACGAGGGGAAAACAATGGTAAACACTGATTTGGGGGTAGTTCCAATTCAAATCCTCTTTCTTAATCTCCTTACTTGTACTTAATTTTGTAGAGTCTTTGAGTAGCTGTTCCAAGCATTCTGTCCAGGTATTACAGTTGCATGTGACAAGAGTGACAGGGTAGACTGCACTTGCTCCCTCTTATGGAGAATCCATCTTATAGAAATCCAGATGTTTCTTTAGAACCCTTATTCTGTGTTTGTTCTCCGTAGTTGAACCAGGGAAGATACTCCCTCTACTGTTATATTGTCAGCACCATGTTTCTATAGTATGTTTCATAATTGTTCTCTTTGGGACTAGTTGGAAGTAATCCCCCTCATTATTAGAGGCTGTGATAACAAACTCTGTCAGGTGGCAATGTGGTGGCATCCAAGCCATCTCCTTAGTAGAACAATGTGAGGTTTATACTGTAATTTCATACTCATTTGGCTGATTTAGAGAAACTCTGGGACAGTGGCGAAATTGTGTGGAGATCAATTTAAACATCTATTTGCCATCTTGAAAAATAGCATCCCGTAAAACTTTTCAACTGGGTATACTTTTCATAGTTTTTACTATTGACTGTCATATGTATTTCATAGTAACAAGAGTGATGCAACTCTGTTGGTTGAGGTCTCAAGTTCAGAGAAATGCAGGTGTCGTTTCTCCAAGGCTGTAATCCATGTGTAATAGGGTGGGGGAATGGTGGAATTAATTGGATAAGTAAGAGATCTTGCTTCCTCCCTTTTTTCCAAACCTGTCAGTAGATAGGATATCTCAATCCACTGAGAATTAACATATATCTCTGTGCCCACAGATTCATCTTGGTGTGTAAAAGTTTTTGTTGTCACTCTACCTATACAAGTCTTTGATTATGCCTAGCTTCCATATATATAGCACGGAAGGGCAATAGTTTCCATCAATTTCTACTTTTCTTAGACAAAATCAGTATAATTTCTTAAAGTATTTTTGTTGCTTTCTTGTTTTGACTAAAGTTGGGCAATTAGAAAGCCATTTCCTACAGTGGATGGGTATTTTCTTTTTTTCTTCTTGAATAGACTGGTGAGGAAAGTGGATTATGTGGCACTTTGAATGCGGCTACATATTGCAGTCTAATTGTGATAAAACTGGATCACCCACATGGCTCAGTTTGTGCTTTCCTAACCATATATTCTTGGAGACCATAGTGTTCTACAGATTCATTACTATGGCCTTTACCCTTTCTGTTCACACCCACCTGTAAAGTATGAGGCACTCAGTGGAATGCTGTGATTAGAAGGACGGGTGGGGAGGATTGTAAGACTCCTAATTTGGACCTGATTTGCTATAAAATCTTGGGCAAATTACTCTTCTTCTGTGAGCTTTACTTCTTGTACAAAATGGAAAAGCTCAAGAAATTATTGGTAATAGTAGCAGTATATGAAAGCACCTAACCCTTGACCTATAAATTCTTTCTTCCTTCCTAGGATTGGGTAGTAGATACTGTTTGGGTTTGTATCTGTGGTAAGACTTTATTCTGGGTTAGGATTGCATTGCTGATGGGAAAAGATAGAGGAAAAAGCCTCATATGAAAGTATCCTCCAAGGTGACATAAAGGCATTCTTAGTTATAGTGCTTACATTTTGTAGATGACTTATTTAGGGTAGGTTCCTAGAGCTCTTTACAGTAAGATGCAGAGTCAGCAGGATTTCCTGACTGAGCATATTTGCCAGGGCAGCAGTACTGTTCATTAGCTTAAGTGACATAGCTCCCCAATCCCCTCAGTCTTTCTGTTAACCACACCCCATCTCGGCCTTTCTGTCAACCCACCTTCAGGACCAGGTGAATTACCTACACCTATAGGTGAGAACTAGGTAGGTGCGTCTGTCTGTCTTTTCTCCAGGCTTCTGAAACCAGTGGAGATTTTCTAACTCTTCTTTCTCCTTTGTTAACAAGAGTTCATTGGGTAGGTGGCGCAGGTACTCAGGGAGCTGGAACAGAGCTAATGGTAGCAGCTGTGTGAGGATGTGTTCCCTGCAGAGAACTCAGGCTGGCAGCCTCCCAGGTCCTGCCCCCTGGAATGAAATGCATTACATATTCACTTGAAATGCCTTTTGGGTCAAGTGAATCTGGGGACAGAGACACCATTCTCTGCCTACATGGGATTATCACGAGCCCTCCCTCTCTTTTTATAGATGCCAGCCGCAGAGTGAGGGACAGCTTAGAAGTTTCCTGGGTGTATTGAACTGTCATGAGATCTAAATCCTTCCTAGAAGTGCAACAAGACAGAGAAAAATATGCCTCTTAGAGCTCTTCACAGGAAGCAAAACTTTGTGGTTGGGAGAATACTTTGGCAAGCTATTTGGGTAGGAAGGATGAATCACCTTCCCCCAAGACAGGTGTTGAAATAACAATAGACACTTTCCATCCATTGTGCTTTTAAAAAGGCTTGGGTTTGCTTGTCTACACAGTGCTCCTTCAGCTGAAGGGAGTATGTAAAATTGGGGCCAGGACAGATTTATAGGGGCAGCAGAAGGAGCCGAGAGTGCCAGGCATCATTACTCTGTGCACAGCCCCTACCCCAAGTTGAATAAATACTTTTAAAAATACTTTGGACAAGTACCACTTTATTGACCATCCTATTGACCTGTATTAGAATGTATTAGGTATCAGTTAAAGCTTAGCTTGAGCAGTGAGGCTAGGAGTAAGAGTTAAGGCCATGTGACAGGAAGAAGAGGAGAAGTAAGGATGGGGTGTAGGCAGCACCTGTTGAGGAATGTGGTTGAACTTCAAACTAGGAACCAGAAGGAAATAATTCATTCTGGCCTTCAGGTCTTGCTAGCTCAAGGCTGTCTCCAGAAAGCAAGACTGCCTGATCCTGTACCAGCATCACAGTGCTACCCCTGTCAGACTCACCTCCCATTTGGGAAGGCCATCATGTCCCACAGGTGTCCATATTCTCTCTTATCATTGCATGTATTCAGGGTTACCGTCTTGGCCGTTAGGAAAGTCTATAGTAGATAGTGAAGTCTTCTATAGCATACCACTGTCTTTTGGGGAAAACTCAACTGCTGAGTATTTCTCTTCAGTCCTGAGGATCATTTGGTAATGAGTGATGGTCCAGTGTTTTCTAGCAGCAGTTAAGCAATAGGAAGCTATGGATCACAGGTCTGATATCTGATTGGCCTGATTTCATCTATTCCTTTGTCTAAACAGTGGATATGTCTTCACCACCACCACCACCATCATCACCACCATCCTCATCACTAGTCCTCATTACTCACAATAACGGGTGACATTTGTAAAGCATCTGCAAGGTGCTTACCCACTAAATTCCATCTTTTAGTATGATAATATCATGTGTGCCTGACACAGATGCATTCCACAAATGTTAGCTTTTTTCCAAGCTTTTTACCTAGCACATTGCCTGGGTCACCTCATGTCATCTGTCTTCCTAGAGGCAAGTACTACCATTGTCCTCATCTTGCAGGTAAAGGGAACAAAGCTTAGATAGCCTGTGCAGCAGTCTGACTCATGGACATGGAGTGTGGCTGAGATTTGAATCCAGAGCCTACTTATGGTTACTTACTTACCCTGCTGTTGTTTTCAGTGAGCTCCCAGGACCATGCTGCTCCCCAAAGGAAAGCTGTGAAGCCCAGTGAAATACCTCCACAATTTATACCCTGCCCACTTGCAATCTCTTAACCAAAAGTCCCTTCAGTGAAGCCAAAAAAACCCACTCAAGGAAGCTGTAGAAGAGAATTTCTGAAGTCATTTCTAATTTCCTGTGAAAATATTCTCTAACTGGCAAGAGCTTGTCCAGATAACAATGAATACACAATAAACCGGTGCCTCTGTTTTTGATACCTGGCTCACAAATAACCCATTTGGCTCCCCAATCACCCTGATACCTGAAAGTAGCAGAATTTATGCTCAAGGCTGGAATGGCTCTGTTCAGCCAGAAAGCAAAAGTTTATGACTGAACCCTTTGCTCTGAAATGAAATCTAGTCTCTTTGGCTCGACTTTATTAGGCCATATTGTACAGCGATAGGAGACATAAGTATCCAGAATTTGCTGTCACTAAAATGGGACCTGGTTGGCGAGAGTTTTTGTCCTCATGCTCAATACTGTGTCCTAAAATGGGGGAAGTTGAATAGAAACCAGGGATGCAAATCAGGGCCATTTTCTGAAACTTTATTTTTAATTGAATTAAATATAGGCATGCTATATTGCTACCGAATCTATGTAGCACATATTCAAATGGAGATTAAACTATTATTGGGGTCATTGAATCAATGGAGAGAAACTAAGTAGATAAATACAGACCCCTGGAATATTGTTTAGACTAATTACTGCAGCAACCCAAACACTCGGATACCCATCTTGTGCCTAATTATCTACAAGCTTTCTCTGTAGCTGATGTCAATATTTAGCAGTACTTCATGGAAAGCATTCCTTTTCTTTGTAACTCAGATTTTTTATGGATGGATTCTCTTTAGCCTGCGATCTTTAATGTGACAGCAGAGAACCCTATGTGCTGCTCTTCTCTGTCTATAGGAGTTGGCTCGCTCAAAGTGTGCTGTATATGCAATAGCATCACTGACTGGGAACTTGTTAGCAGGACCTTCGGCTCTATCCTTGAATTATTGCACCAGAAATTGAATTGCATTTTATGTAGTTCCCTTGGGTTATATATATGTACATCAAAATTTAGGTTGCACTGGACACAGAGAACTTTTAAATGACTCAGATATATCCACTTGGGAAAGATCAGTGTCCATTAACAGCATTGGATGTGGTGGAATTCTTATTGAACTGTCTACATTGAAGATTCTACAAGGGCTTGGCAATTCTATGTCATTTGTGTCATTAAAAGCAGGTATATAATTCCTACATTGATTCACACGTTCTTTTCTTTCTAATTCCTTTGACCCTCTCCCAGTTTTTAAAAATGTGATCAATAGTTGTTTTTGGAGTCAATTTTAGAATTTTAGTGTCCTGAAATTGCCAAAACGAGTCTTTGTTGGGCTTACTTTGTTTCCTAGTGAATTATTGTTTGACTTGACTTTGGAAATCAAAAAAAGTGAACACAAAAAGACAGAGGGACTTAGTCACATAGGGAAGACAATATAGGCAGAGACAGAGAAAAGAGAGGGTCCTTTCCAAAGCAGTATAAAGAGGACTTCTGGCAGGGAGAAGGACTCTAGTCAGATTGGGGGGTGAAACACTATGTCCCGGGGTTCTTTCTTTCAAACTCAAGTCCCCAAGTTATTAGATTTAAAATTTAGAAACCCATAAGAACTTGTTAAGCAGCCCAAGATGTTCTGTGATGACATTTCCCAGAAAATATTGCTCAGAGTAAGAAGTTTTCTGGGAAATTTAAAAATGACCTAATTATACATACTCCTGTTAAATCCTAAGAGTGCAGAATTTTTCAGCATTCACAGGCAAAAATTGGCTCATTTCATGCTCCAACATTAAGTGCTATGAAGTTATTCATGCTCATTTATGATTAGAAGCCTGGAAAAATTGTGTTTGTTTCTTTGTACCACATTCTCCAGTTTTCTATTGCTTAGTTAAACTCAGCAAATATGAACTGAGCATGTCTTATTTGCTTCTTGTTCTAGAAGAGTTGGGAAAGATCCTTTCCTTTGGGGAACTTGCAGTCTGATGAGAGTGTGACCCGTTGGTCTAGGAGGCTTTCCATCACTGTGACAAAATACCTGTCAAAACACCTTAACAGAGTTTTTCTCATGGGTTTTAAAGTTTCAATCAGTGATAGCTATTGGGCTCATGTCAGCCAGGAAGGAGACAGTGAAAGACAGAGCTCGAGAAAAGAGATCAGGAACAAGATATTGTGCCTAAGGTCATATCCTTCTGCCCCATCCCTTCAACTAGATCCCATCTCCCAAGTTTCCCTTGACTCCCAGCAATGCCACCTAATTATGATCTCAACGGTGGGTTCATTGACAGATGCTATGAGAGCCCTCATGATCCAATCTCCTGCTACCTCTGAACTCATGAGAGTTTTATGGCTCTCGAGCATAACACTCCTGCTCTGATTTATCCTTTTCTGTTGTTATTAACAGATGTCCAAAGAATAAAGTGTTTTGGTAGCCAATACTAATTACTGCACCCTGAGTACTTATCATGTGTCAGGCACTCTCCTGAGCATTCTTTAGTGTCATCTCATTTCGTTCTTGGTCTGCTTGAGGGTGGGTACAATTGATATTTCCATTAAAGCAGGGTAGAGCTTAGCACATTAGGGGATGAGGGAAGACTACGTGGATATGGTGCCTTGTGATCTGAACTTTACGGGAGAGGCTGGATTTTGATGGCTGAAAATGGCCATAGAGAGAGATATGTGTGGGGCAGAAGGTCAAGGGATACAAAGATACTCTCATAAGAAACCAGAGAGAAGTTTTTAGATCAGTATTAACCATATCCGTGAAATAAATTAATCCTGTATATTCCCACTGAAGATGCTGTGATCAATCCTGTATTTCCCCTTGAAGATTTACAGTTTATTTTAGCATATTAAATATTCTAAGGAATGTTGCCCTGAGAAATTGAAGCTAAACTAAAAACCCAGTTTGCTTGTTAAATCCAATGATCTCCAAATTTGTTTCATGTATTCACCATTACTTGCTGGACTATGTACTGTACACTGTTGCAGGAGATAGAGATTCAGATAATTATCTTTGTCCCCAAAATAACCTACCTTCTAATGGGGGACAGCAAAGACTCTCTTCCTCATTCTCTTTTGTTCCAGATAACACCTAATGAGTTCTATGATGCTTGCCTTGTGAAATCTTCGTTGAAAATTGTTGAATGTTTCTGAATGTTAGGGGAAATTGTGGGAACTAAAGTTTGTAAGATAGATGTGGCACATGGCCTGTGAATGGGTGCGGTGAGTTCTTCATTACTGACCCAAGGAAACAAACACAGAAACAAGTATAAAAGTTTAGAAACTTGTATAGGAATTTGATGGATCAATTTTATATCATTTGGATCAAAGGATACAATATTTAGACTTATACTTTGCGTGTCTTATTTTCTCAAAAATGAGGTCCTCTCATGTTTTTGTAATTCTCTTTCATCAGATTTTGCAAAAGTTTGAGTCTGCAAAATCATAGGTTTTAGAAATGAAATGAAAACCCTGACTCTCCACTCAGATGGGTTGGAAAGGGCTGCCCTGGGGGCCCCAGATGCCAGAGTGGACTGATTTGGGGATGGCCGGGCAGGTACCAGCTGACGGTATTCATTTCCTGCCCACTCTACTCAGATTGGGTAGAGGCTATATTTTGTATTGAGTGATATTTTAAGAATCTTATTATTTGAAGCACAAGTGAAAATGTTCTTAACTATTAGGAAGATTGCAAAACCAAATTCCTATTTGGGCAGATAGCGAATAGGCTAATCTTTTAAAAAGTTTGACACTGCTAAGCAGAGGTACCTTTTAGGTTTAGAGAGAAAAACGAAAGAGTAAGAAAAAAAAATACCCCTATGTATTGAAAAAAAAAAAAAAAACCAAGTTCCTGCTACATCGATAATGCTACCCTCGATAAGTTCTCAGTAGTTACTCTTTTTTAAAGTTGTCACTCATTCTGCCAGCCTTCCTTTACCTTTAGCTCTGCTGGCATTTCTTGTCTCTCTCTGGAAATAATGTGGGTTGGAATAATGTATTTGGGGAAAACATCACATATTCTAATGCTTTTTCTGTGGTCTGTTCAAATTTCTCACTGAACACCTTATGTGGGCTGGATTTTTTTTCCATAATGGCTGATGGAAGAAATCTCATTTGATATTCTGCAGCCCGCTTGTCTGGGAGTAAGAGATTTGGCTCTAATCCACCCCCAAATTAATCTTTGGAGTTGTTTATTTATTCATTCAGTGCTGAAGCAACCAATTATCTGGCATTCCATCAAATCTCAAATAATTTGTTTTAATTCACATTGTTCTGAAGGCTTTGGAAAAATCTGAGATCCTTTCATCCTATTTGCACATTGTGGAAAATAAGACCTGAAATAGGCCATAATTATGGATTGCCAAATTGTTATGGAGTCCCTGAAATCCAATGCGCCTCTCAGAAAGGCTGCTGACCTGAGTCTCTGTCCAAGAAGTGCAGCATTATTGTGCAATTTGGCACAGGGGAGAAGTACATTCTGGAAAGGTGCAAGGCACCATTCTCCTCGGCTTTTAACTCTGGTTTTCGTTTTATCCCCCTAGAAAGCTGGTTGGGGAGCCGCTCTCTTTGAAGGCACCCTTGGAACCTCATCGAGCAAGAGTCACATAAAGATTTTGTTTTTTAATTCTGTGTTGCTTTTAAGACTTGTAATTGTACTGAAAAATATGGAGCCTAAGAATGGGCAGAGAAAGAGATAGGTGTATGCTCTTTGATCAAGACTGTGACCAGTGCACTGGAGCATCGAGGGAATCTGCGAAAGTCAATGATGAGGTCTTCTTAATACCCTGTTGTCTTTAATATTGTTCATTCTGCAAAGAAATAAGAAGATCCAAGACTCTAAACTTCCCTAGTAACAGAGCATGGTGTGGAGGAATGGCTATAAGGGACCCCACTCATTTGAGTAATAAGCCCACACACTTGTCAGCTGACAGCACATAAATTCTGATTGCATGTTTATTACAGTCAAGGGCATGACACATTCTCTATGTACTTACTATTTTGGAGGCAGAATAAATAGGTTTTTATGAGGACTAAGATAATGTTGGTCATTTCCTGTCATTGCATTCTGCTTTGGACTGTCATGTTATAAAGAACAGTGATGATGTATTGTATAATTCTTATGTGAAATTATTCATTCATATGTGGCTAATTAATTCCTATTAAGCAGTTCTATGATTTCAGTACATCTTTTTAAGACAGACTATTCACTGAGAATTCAGATAGATTAAGAAAAAACAGTCAATGTAATGAACACTTGCTGATGAGCTAATCTCTGCTCTCTGTTTGGGCATTGTTTGTCTGTAGATGTTATGATTCATCTGTTATTATTGCAGTCATTAACACAATGACCACTGGTTTTTATAATTTTCTTTTAGTTCTTTATTTTTGATGTGCATAACATAGCATACATTTTGTTTAAAACAGTGTACTTATTTTCAATTAAATAAGGATTCACATATGACCACCTTCGGATTTAGTTGTATGACTCCAGAGTTAGGGATGGATTTAGCAAAAACTGTTTTGGCCATATTCAACACAGTTATTGAGATTCTTCACTGAAAATAGACATCACCGCGGCTATAACAGACCCCAGCCAGGGGAGCAGAATTTTTCACATTCACCAGGCTGTTAGCATTAGGGAAACACAGTTTCACTCTAATCAGAGGAAGCATAAAAACTAAAAGGTGTCATTACCAAATCACCATTAGTAAGCTATCCAGGCGCTGGGATCAGGAAGGTGTGACTTTCCATGGGGCCAGCTCTGCCATTTCCAGTTGGAAGGGACATTTGACGGGGGAGCCGTCTGCCCACGGATTGGTGTGAAACCATTTTCTTGGGAGGTTAAACTAGACTGCATGAAAAATTAGACAATGAAAGATAGATAAATAAAACCAAGAGAGGTGTAGACAAGCTATCCAGTGGCTGAATTCCCTTTTTTCGCTGCTGATGATTCTGTGTGTATTTGATGAATAAGGGCCCACAGCACATCACCTGCTCATCCTTGCTAGGTGCTCTCCTAAAACAGCTGGGGTTTGATGTGACAGCCAGAGGATAAATTGCTGCCTCAGGAAATGCTTTGCCTTTGACTGATTGCTGAATCGCTGGCAAATTAATTTTGGCACCTTTCCCTAAGTCATTTTGGTCCTATTCCTTCATTTTTTCTGCTGGGAAGTGTGTCTTCATATTACAGTTAAAAATACATTGACAATGCAAATGTAGGGAACAGTGAGTACTATTTTTGGAAGAAGCTGTAGGCTAGGATGATTCCATTTTATATGACAGAAATGATGCTTTTTGTGCGGAGAGGAGGTATGGACCACCCTATTCTGAGCTCAGAACATAGTGGTCCTCAGTGCCCTCTCAGGCATGGGCTCTGCTCTGTGGTTTGAGCTTTTGAGTCCTGGATGGGGCTTCTGCTCTGACGTTTCCCCCACTGAACATGCGCACAGCAAACCCTCCCTAACCTTTGCTGAAACATGGATAATTGACATCTATTGTGTGCTCCCCAGGAAGAGGAATTGTAGTGGACTATTGACAGTATGAACTCTAGATCCTGTCTGTACTACTCGGTTTGTGATCTTTGATAGGTGCCTTGGTTTTACTGCCTGTGAAGGGAATCATAATGATACCTCTCTTTACCTGCTCCGGATTTCTCTGTTCACATTTTTCCTTGATATTAGTCATAATATATATAATATATATTTCAATATGATATATATTGCTTCTCCAAACTATTCTGTATCACAAGCACATGCTAATAAAAAAATTAAGCATATTTTACATCAAGCTTTCCTCTTCTAGAGATACAGTGACAGAGGGGACAGAAATGGACATTTTTGAATTTGCACTTTTCAGAGTGCAAATTTGCTTGAGACTTAAAAAGATAAATCTTGACAGAAAGTGCTAATTTAAACCCTTATGTATGTATGAAGATTAAAATTCCATTGCTCGAGTTTGGGATGCATTTCAGTGTCCTAAGTCATGCTTTTTGATTATCCTGATGTGCCTGAGCTATCCTGTTGTGTTCTAGCACAATCTGTCATTCTTACCTTTAAGGATTAAGTGGTTTCAGTATTAACTGTGATTGCTCCTATATTATACATATGAGTTTAATGAAGTTGTAATTGTGACAAGATACGCATAACATCACACAAACTACCCTGCCACTTTTAAGGTTCAGTCCTGTGATATTAAGTACAACCATGTGATTATATGACTGTCACCACTATCCATCCCTATCCTTTTATATTGCAAAACTGACATCTGTATAAGTTAAACAATGACTTCCCACCCCTTCTCCCCCAGCCCTTGCAATCACCCTTCTACTTTCCGTTTCTATGAATCTGACCACTCTAGGTACCACAAATAAGTGGAATCATAAAATATGTATGATCCTTTTCTGATCCCATTATTTCCCTGTGCAGGATGCTTTCATAGTTTATCCATGTTTTAGCATGTGTCAGACTTTCCTTCCTTCTTAAGGCTGAATAATATTCTGTTATATATGTGTACTGCATCTTGCTTATCTATCCATCCCTTCCTGGACGCTTAAGTTTTTTCTATCTCTTGACTATTACGAGTAATGCTACTATAAGCATGGGCACACTGGCAAACTCTTGGAGGTCCTGCTTCCATTTCTGATAGTTATAAACCACGCAGTGCAATCACGGATCATATGGTAATCCTGTTTTAAATTTTTTGAGGAGGGCTGCAGATTTAGCTCAGTGTTGTAAGTGCCTGCCTGGCAATACAAGGTCATGCGTTTGATTCCCAATACAAAAAAAAAAAATAATTAAAAAATAATTTTTTTGAGGAACCACTGTTTTCCATAGCAAGTTCATTTTATCTTCCGACCAACTACGCCTGAAAAGGTGCCAACATAACCCAATTCATAACTTTTGAATTTGTATGTCTATGTGAATCACCTTCATCAGAAAGCTCCAAAATATGCTGGCTATGCATGTGAAAGTATATTAACGGTGTGGAAATTTTAAGCAAAGTGTTATAACTGTAGCCTCAAATTCCTCAACATCTGTACTGATGATTTAATGTTGCTGGATCTAGCAGTGTAGATACCAGCCGGGCATCTCTAGATGGATGTAGGAGAGGCATTGTGCTTTACAGAATGTTCTGCACATATTTCCCCCAATTACTTGACTTGCAGTCTTCAGGCATTTCAGGTTAGCCACACAGGAAAAGTTGCAAAAAAGAGATGTGGAAAAATCAGTAAAAGTCAGATATATCTAGACAGATACATCTTAGCCAGATATATCTGCTTAGCCAGATATATCCCTTTTCCAGCAAAGGGAAAAATATGGGAAAGTAAATACCAGTTTGAAAGAAGATTTAATCAGCAACTAGAACAAGTCCTAAAATATAGAGCATGCCCAATAAATATTCGTTAAGTGAATGAATCAATGGAACAATCCCTGCTAAATTTAAAAGAACTTGCATAATGTTGTCATCCTATAATGAATTTGTTTCTACTTATTTAGAAAATTAGTGATTAGCCTACACTAAAATTGGGTTAAAAGAGTAACTCCATTAGGACGTAGGGGCTTGAAAACACTGAGAGTAATTTAAAAAAAAAACAAAACAAAACGTATTAGCTGAAAAATATCAGTAACAGTCAAGAACAAGGTGAAAGCAGCCAGGCATGATGCATGTACTGATAATCCTAGTACTTGGGTAATTGAGGAAGAAGAAAGATGAGCCGGAGACCACCTGGAATACATTGGGATGCCAGTCTCAAAACAAACAAAAAGAAAAGATAGTGGTTTGTATTTTCACTGGTTTTGAAGATGAATTATAGTATCTAAATCAGAACATAAACAACACATAAATGAAATGTCTCTTGCAAAGGAATAAGTTGAATTCTTTTACTTTAGGAATAGTATTTGCCCATAAAGCTTTACTATGAAGATTTATAATCAGCCATATTTCAGATAATGTTCTGTTTGCCAAAAACAGTTACGATCTTGATTGATGAATTATGATGAGATCCTCAATTATTTTTTATCTGAACATTTTATTAAGGCACACTAAACTGACTTAAAATTTGTTAAAATTAGTGAATATCTTTTATTTGAAGAAAATTATTGAGATCTTAGATTTGGAGAAATGAAAAACTTCATGCTTAGCTGAACGTATTGCAGTTAATTTTTAAAATCATACCATTTAGGAAGAAGGATGGTTGAGTGACTTATTTTTTTAAAGATCATACTCTGGGGAAGACTAATTTGGAGGTAAATAGCCCATACCCAACAACACTGCACAACTGATGCCTAAGGTGTGGGAGTAGGGTAGGGACAACTTAATCTAATGAAGTAAACCTGCATCAGCTAATCAGCCCGACTGAGTACAAAATAGACAACAGTGTGCAGGCAGACAGCATTCAGTGTATTTCTAGTTGTTTTCCTCTACCTAGCTTTTGCACATGAGAGTGTCTCTAAGTAGATGATGGCTGCGCCTGATTCTGTGGTTTCCGTGTCTCCTTCACACCCAAATGTTTTCTCCAAGGCCCAAACAGGCACCAGATGGATGTGTTTTAACACAGGAACAGAATCAGAAATTGTGGAGAGCTACTTCCTGTTGACTAGACAGCCTCCTGTCATCTTTCTCTGGCTGTGTAGTTAAGGGTGCCCAAGGACACACAGGGAGTTCTGTTGACATCCCCAACCTCCCAGACTCAGCCTTTTTACTAACTTCTATATAGTTTGCTTGTTTTTTTTCCAGTACTGGGAACTGAACCTAGGGCCTTCTACTGAGCTACACCCTCAACCCTCACCCCTGCATTTTTGTTTTCCGTATTTCGAGACAGGACCTTACTAAGTCCTCAGGTTGCCTCGGCTGGGCAGGAATTTGCATCCTCTAGCCTCAGCTTCCCAGACTGCTGGAATTACAGGGGTGTGCCACCATGCCTGGCAAGATACAGTTTTTAAAGATTGATTTTAATGGAAAGTCCTTCTAAGATGCTCACCATGAAGCAAGTTGTTAGGAAAACTAGTTGAAGTTGATTAG
Source organism: Cavia porcellus (assembly GCF_034190915.1). Classification (NCBI taxonomy): domain Eukaryota; kingdom Metazoa; phylum Chordata; class Mammalia; order Rodentia; family Caviidae; genus Cavia; species Cavia porcellus. The sequence goes on along the minus strand of NW_026947511.1, from coordinate 34,279,709 downwards.
TATATCTTCTTCTTTTTTATCTTATAAAAAATAAGAGAAAATTTGTATCAAAATAGTAAGAGAAAAACAATAGTTAATATACTGTGTATTGTTATCTGCAAAGTAGTTACTCAGAGTATAAGACATCGACAAAAAACTTTCTCTTTTACAAAGAAGTAATAGTACAAAACTTTCAGTGAACTAACAAAAGATAGATTTTTTTCCCCTAATGAAATTTAGGGCAAGACCTCTTTGCAGGCAAATTTTACCTGTTGTAATATTTCAGTTAAGGTCTAAAAATTTCTAGTCTCAGAATAGAAATGTGCTTTTGAACCATGTAGTAATCCATAGAGAAAAAAACTATTCTATCATTCTGAGATAATTGAATTGTTTGAATTTGGTATAAAGCTTCCTACATTTTTTGTAGCTTTATGAACAATCCCGAACAACTTAAATATAAGGTCAGGCTATACACATTACTTTGTGGTATATGTTTACATAATTATTATGTAGATATGTACTTTTATAATAATTTTCCACTGATTCTCATTATTTCATTGTATAAGTGTGCTCTCTACGGTTATTTCTAATTTTTTCAGGAATTAAAAAGGATATTCTTATACATATCTCTGCATACTTACATAGTACAGTTATTTCCTGGCTATGACTAAATTGGAATTGTGTTTAAGAGTATACACTTTTACAAATTTTGAAAACAAATACAATATCACTTCCCAGATAAGTTGTTTTAGTATACTTGTCTATCGTTGTTGTTAGTGAGAGCTCACATCTCTGCACCTTTAGAAACTTTAAAGATTCAAAATGGTATGGCTTTAAAAAGGATGAACCTCAATGCCATGAGCTTAGGGTCCTTGGAAGGAAGCTTTCTGTGGTGTTATGGTTGTGACTGGTTAGGGCATACATTCAATTGCTAGCCAGAGGCTGTAAGTCTAGTTTCCTCTTACAGTCTATCACGATGGTATTCTAAGCCTGCTTCCTGTGTTATTCTCCCTTAGATTGAGGAAGACACATGGCAGAAATACTACCTGGAAGGAGTCTCCAATGAAATGTACACAGAATATCTCTCCAGTGCCTTCGTGGGTCTGTCCTTCCCTACTGTTTGTGAGTAAGTGGCTGTTAACTGGATACTCTTTGACTAGTGGGTATCTTTACTGTGCCCCTCAAGCCGCCTGCCTCTGGCTGGCACGGTGGGGACCCTTGACATGTACTGAGGGTGTCCTGGGTGCTCAGCCCCATGTGATGAAGAACAGGAAGATGAATCATTTCAGGTCCATGTCTTGGGGATTTCTGCTGGCCTCCAGCTTTCCCTTGGGTCCTAGAATCTTGAGTTTGGATCCATCATTTACACTACCTTATGAACTGCAATTAGCCTGTGTATCTTGAATTATACTTCTATAATGTAGACACTTGTGTGCAGAAGGATGACTTAAAACCATGTATATCAGATTTTTCTTTTCTTTATTATTTTGGTACAGGGAGCTTGCATGCTAAGCATGTGTTTTACATTAAATTACGCTCCCAGCACCTCGCTGATTCAATTGGGCAAAAACAAATCCTGCCAGCCCCTTGATAAAGGAGCTTTCATCTGCCTTCTAATCGAATCAGATCATAGGAACACCAGGAGAAGCTACTGAAGTAAAGCCCTTTAAGAACTTTCACAATTTATGAAGGAAATGTGGGACCAAAGGTACAGAAAAAGCTCTTGCAAAAGCCCTTTGCACTTTAGCTCTGCATGGACAACTACCTTATTCCAGTGAGGCCATGGTTTGATTTCTCCTTTTTCTGGCTTGGCAGGATGCATCAGGGCATGGACAGCATGCCATGGCCCTTTCGGCAGAATAAGAGCATATTTATGGGGGATGACACAATCTCAGGGATCTACATGTCCACCATGAGACGTGATGGTCCCTCAGATTCTCCACTTACAGTCAGGAGTTGGGTTCAAGACAAAGGGAGGCTCTGTCCCTAGGAGAACACAAACTCCTTGAACACGGTGGGCCACCTCGTCTGAACATTTGTCACCATAGTGAAGGTTTGATAAATCTCTGTTTTGCTGATAAAATATGGGAAGAAATGGGGATCTGAGTCTCCACAGGGCTGAGAAGGAAAAACAATTTCATTTTCCTCCCTGCCTGCTTACAAATCAAGCACATCTTCTGGCAAGGGAAGACTGAAATCATAGAAACAAAACTGAGTGCCCTTTCCAGTGAAGGAGAGGAAAGTCCCGGGGGATGTTGGCTCAGCTGTGTCACCCTGCTCGGTTGTGTGAGTGGCAGGAGGGGGCGGAGTGCATGTTGGCTTCCTGTCTACCTGGAGACTCTGAGAGAGCACAGCAGGTGCACTCTTGCCAGTCCCTGGGTCCAGGGCCCTGCGCACTCGGAAATGGCTTGGCTGTTTACTGAAATCTCTCTCCGTCTCTAAGCGAAAGTTTAAATGCTAAATGGACTGGAAAAGTGAATAGGTAATTGATTCAGAAGGAGTTATTTTCTGAAAAATGGATGGATGCCCTGTTGTAACTTCAATATTCCTTTTTTGAGGGCCATTTCTCTTTTTGCATTGGGAAGTTAACCATTCAGAGGCACTAGAGCCTGGGACTCTGTGACTGACCCAGGGGATCTTCTCATTGGAATTCAACCTGCTGTGAATAGAAAGCTCAGAAGTCAGGACTTGGAGTAGAAGCTTCAGTGACTAGGCAATTCAAGTCAAGTGTTGGGTGGCTGAGGCCAGACCAGATGTCTTATGGCATTGGGGTGTTAGCAGGTGAGGGGTAGAGCCCCCTTTCTTGGCTATTGAGTGTCCTTGGCTTGACTAGTATTTATCTCTTACACGAGCACTTTTCCAGAAGCTCCCTGGCTCTTTCTGCTGGCTTTCTCTTCTCTGGAAACTGAGTGTAGGCCAGTGTAGAACTAACCTGAAGGTGAGGACTGCTCCCCCTAGAGTCTGTAATGGGGATCCCATGTGGACTCGCATAGATTCCCTAGTCTTTAATTTTCTAAGGGCTATTTGTTTATTTTACTCATATATAAATGAGAATCCTTGCTTGTCTTGGAAATGTGATGTAAACACACAGGTCCTGCGTTTCTACCAGTGCTAAATGGCTCCCATTTGCTGTCTTACAACAGACTTGCATCAGCATTTTAGACCTGGCCTGTGGCTGCAAGTGGTCTGGCCAGCACTGGTCCACTGGGCATTATAAGGCTTCACTGCCCATCAGTGTCACCTCCAAACCAGGCATTCATGGATCGAGTGACTGCTCCAATGTTTTCCTTGATTGATTTTCATATTTAAAATATGTCCCCCAAAGGAGAAATAACCCCCAGACCTATCTTGTTGTCAGAAAAAGTAATATTTTGTTTAGTAAAGCTTCTGGAATAAAAAAGCAAAAAGTAAAACAAAAGCCAACTTTGGGTGTGAGTGAGACTGTGTTCAACGTAGCTCTGGTATTCGTTTAATGCAGTGATACGGCAGAGGTGGAACTGATCAATAAAGAAAGGACATTTAATGAGATTTAGGAACATCCCAAAACATTGAAACTCTCCTCAAGCATTTGATTATCTGGAGGCTTAATTATCTGTGTTTTCTACTTTAAATTAAAGAAAAGCCATAATTCAAAGTTACCAGCAGTTTAATGATAACACTCTTCAATTCAGGTTAATTAAAGCACAGCCGTAATTAGAGTGTAGTGTTGTATATCACCAGGCTGGCGCATAAGTATTTTCATTACAGTAAGAATTGGCTATTCAATTTCAAGATGACATAAAGGATGCCAAAATATATTTTAAGCTGGTTCAGGGAGAAGAAAAAGAATTGGGGGATATTCTGGGTGTAATAAAACACAGATAAAATATACAGATTTTCCGAGCAGTTTCTGTAATTATGCACCGCACTAAAACAATATGCAGCCAATAACATCTTAAAGCATGAAAAGAAATAAATTTGTTCTTCTCATTCTGGGCTGGCAGACTGCTGCTTTTCAGGGTGGGATTACTGCAGGGAGAGCTTGGTGTTTTCTCAGAAGCTGGGAGAGTCATTCTTTGGGAAGATAAGGGGACTGATACATAGGTGAAATTAAAGGGCTTTTCTCAAGAGAACGGGAAGGGGCAGGAGGGGAAGGGAAGAGAGACAAAGCTTGCTCCTTAAACATTTCAAACCATGGCATAACTCCCCTGTCCAAGATGAGACTCGCATACTTTATGCTTTGACTTCTCTGCTTGATTCTCATCCACGTCAGACCAGAAGATGTGGCTTTGTTTCCAAACCAGAAGGAAATTTAGACACAGTTCAAAGTCACATCTAACCTCTCATCTACATGTTCTCATTTATCCTCCTAACAATCCTCTGATATTTATATTCATCTCACTATCTTTGTTTTATAAACAAGGACACTGAGACTTAGAGGACAAAGATACCCACCCAATGCCAGTTGAAAGACGAGTTACCAGGTTTCCAGGGCTGAAGTCTGGTGAATTGGGAGCAGCTTGGAGTAAGTGTCAGTTGAAGGCTGGCTCATTATGCGTCTCCTGGGGAGTTTATTAAATGCAGCGATATTTAGGCTTCATTTCCAGATGCCAAGAAGATATGGGAAGAGGTCTAGAAATCTGCCTTTCTTTTCTTTCTTCCTTTCTTTCTTTCTTTCTTTCTTTCTTTCTTTCTTTCTTTCTTTCTTTCTTTCTTTCTTTCTTTGCGAGCTAGGAGACTTAAACTCTGAGGACTGGAAACTCTTATCTTAATTCAGTGTTCCAACCCACACTCCAAAACCTCTTCTTGTTTCCCACTGTGAGCTCAGTCACTGGAATCACAGAATCCTAAGTGGGAAACATCTTACAAGCTCATGTGAAGGTTGAAGTCTTTGTGGGAACTGCCCATCCTTCCCTCCTCAAGTGGGATATTCTGCAATGTCTAGGGTCAGAGGAATGAGTCTGAGCTGTGCAATGCCAACTACACCCCTGACTGCTTTCCTAACACCCATGCCTAATCCAGAACAGTGCAAGAAAAAAAAGCATTGGAGTGCTGAGTCCTTTAGTGTCTGCTCTCAGGTCTCCACTGGGGATAAGCAAAGAAGTTTCTGGTTGGGAAAAACATATGAGTGTCAAATGCAGGTAAGTCCAGGAAGAGCAGGTATAGCCCCCAACATTATTTTATGGCCTTGCTGGAGATCATGGTGGGCATGGCCCACACTTTCCCTAAACTGCCTGTGGGATAGTCTTTTTGAAGACCGGTAGCTCCTGAGTATCCCTTGATTTTACATAGCTAGCTTGCCCTAAGGCCCGTATGTCAGTAACATCAAAGCAGTGAAGCTTTGGGGCCTGAAGGAGAGAGTGCCATGCACTGTGTTTTCACTAGCAAACCGTCTACTCTGTTATCCTTTCTGTTCTCTACCTTCCTCAGTGGATGACGGTGCAGGTGCAGATTGCCAGCACCAAGCTTGTAAGATGAGCAGGACTGTGATGCCCCATTTGCCACTAAAAAATCTGATGTTTGAGCAGTAGCCACCTAGAGTGTGGTACGATGCATAAAGTAATGATCTGGGGAGTCACAAACCTCCAGATCAAGCATGTGCTGTGTATGTGATTTGGGGAGAGACACGTGATTTGTGGGCAACTCTGTCCCTTGACAGTGCCAGCTACCTGACCATGGGCTTGGTGCATACCTCTAGTTTTCTCAGCTCTGAAGGGGTCTGGATAGTGCTACTTACGACTGTGTACTAATTAATCACACCCCTCTCCCACTGTTCCATTTCCCACCACACCATTGCCCTCCTCAGTGAATAAAACACCTGCAAAGAAATACACTGGGTCACCTTCCACATCACACTTACTGTTTAGTAAAGTCTCCTGCCCATCAGTCACCAGACTATGGACTTGTGATACTTATACCATCACTATTGTGCCATGCTTGGTGCCACTTCTAGAGGAACCTGCAATTAGATTTAATCAAATATATGCATGTGGAAAGATGAATGACGGGACTCACAAAAGCCAAGTAAAGGATTCTGTGTTTCTGCAGTGGGCTACCTTCCCAGCCTGCGTTCTGGCGTAGAGGAAGAACATTCATGTTCAGGGAGACATGGTGCCCTTAAATGCTTGGGGGATACACCCAGCTGCAATAGCGATGCTGAGGGCTAGAAGGAAGGAAACGGGCTTTCTAAGCAGTATGGAACTGGGATGGAAGTCTGGGCCGCTTGGTCACACAGAACTCCCCAAACACCCAGGTCTATGTCAGGTTTTCCAGTTAGAGCAAATGGGTTTCACCCTCTCAGTCCTTTAAATTGGGAGAAGCAGATACATCAGATACATTTTGAGCTGTAATGCTTTGGGAGAAAGTGGTGATAGTGGTTTTATCTTGAGACCTAGAGATGAGGATGCACATCTCTGTCCCCGGTAGGAGGCTGAGGGTAGAGAAGAGAGGAGGGAGGAGGAGGTGGAGGAAGCCAGGGCTTCAGCAGCTGGGCTGTGGCAAGAACATCATGTTCCAGGTTCTGAGTCTCACAGTGAGCCTATTAGCCAGTCATTCATCACTTGCAAAATATAAAAGCTTAATTGTATCAGGTTTTACAGCTCAGGGGGGATTAGGACAAAAGGTGTATGTAAAATATGATGTGTCTCTCTGTCCCTCTGCAGCTGATGGAGCAGTTAAAATTCAGATTTGATGTAGAGTCGTTAATGCCCAGGTAACTTGGGGAACTCCAACTGGGTCTTCCTCAGCTGTGCTCAAGGGCAAGAGTTCTGTCTTCAAGCCTGGTGTGGCTGCTACTGTGCTGGCCGAAAACAGTGCAAGGGGAGGAGGAGGGCACTCATCCCTCTGCTACATCGCGTCCCTGCAGTCAGTGTGTCTAGAATTCAGAAAATCATGCTCTCATTCTTTGTTATTTTGCCTGGATTGATCTTTCCAAAGCAGTTGTAGGAGGAAACGTCTTAAAAGAGTACTCAGAGACAGCTGAGCCTCTTGCCCAATGAAAACTATAACTAATTTAACTTGAATTTTGTGAAATCCTTACTTTTTAAAGAAAGACATCCAGATTGGACCATAGAGCCAAAAAGAAAGTCAGGCAAACCCCAGTGTTATATGTTAGATTTCTTTAGCCTGGCTGCAAAAAATTAGCTTTTTAAAATTTGTGGAGAGGCTCAAATGTGATCTTCTAAAAATATTTTTCTCTGATGTAGCTGGCTATATCCATTTATTTGGGGAGTTTTATAATTAGGACTGAACTTATTTGAATATAGATACAAGTATAATATGATTGTTTCTGCTCTAGACATTAGGAAGGTGACTAGTAATCCCTCTATGTGCCAGTGAATTAACCAATGATCATCAAACCTATTACAACGCTCAGTGGCAGGCTACTGAGGCAGAAGAGGTTCAGAATTCTTGACAGAAGGGCCAGGAGGGAGTTCAGTTAGAAGTGGGTTGGATGCTAGGTTACACAGAGTAAGCATATAGTTTTTTCTTACATTGTGTATATCTGATTAGTAATAATATAAAAATGCATTCCTTCACACTTTAGGCAAATGCTAATTATCTGTAAGAAAGAATGTAGTTATTTTTTAATTCAAGCCTATTAGGTGTGCTGGAGGAGTTATTGGCATAAGGGTAAGTGTGTGTGTGTGTGTGTGTGTGTGTGTGTGTGTGTGTGCATGTGCATGTGTGTTCATATGTGCATATGTATATGGTGGAGAGTAAGGGTTTTCTAAAACTTCCCCAACTCAACTTTTACCAAAGGTATAAAGAATGGAGTTTAACATCCTCTCCCTAAGCATTTTAAGCCACATTATCTTTTTCTGTGGCTCTTACAAATCCTGATGGCTTCAAAACAATTTCTTTAACTTCATGTTTTCATCTCAGAAAGCTATCATCTCAGATCAAAACTCTTGAATGCAAATATTTCCCACTGGAGTCCCCTGGCTCTAAAGACCAACCTTCAGACTTCACGGCAAATCTCTTCTGATCACATGTATGGGCCTGATGTTACCTGGGTAGCTGGTGAGGTGCTGGTGTTTGGGGAGAGGCTGGGGCTTGGGGGCATGATAGGAGCTGCTACTTCTGTCCTCACCCACCTGCCGCAGGAGGTGAGTCCTCTTCAGCACTCCAAATGCCATCTCTCTACACTCTTCCTGGGCACATTAGGAGGTGCAAACTCTGTGGCAGGTTTCGTGTTTAAATTCACACCAGCAAGCAATCCTTCCTGTCAAGGGGGCTGACTTAATGGCAAGAACAATTTATTTCCCTCTGGGTAGGTACAAACAGTTGGACTCTAATTCTTAAGAGCCTTTGTTCAGGAACATCTGGGTTGAAACTACTATAGTTAACAGATGATGCTGGCAGTAAAAAAGGGAGGGGGGCTTTGTATAATGTCATTGTCAAATTCAGTAGACCTCTACTTAATAATTATCCGGAAAGCAATCTAACTTGTTATTACAACAGTTTCATTGCAGATTGCTGGTTTAAGACCTTTTTGTGACAAGTGGCATTTTTTTTCTTGAAAAAAAATAAGTCATTTCTATTTCTCTGTAATTATTTTTGCAACAAGTGACAACTTCCTGCATTGGACATATTGGGACATTTTATTTTAGGAGCCAAGAATTAAATTCTTGTTAACGTATGGCTGGTTTTATCCTATTTATCATATTGTGAAGGGCTTCTTGCCTTTTCCTCGCACTTTACGTTATACTAATCCTGCTTCCTGATCCCATATTGGTGCTATATCCTTTGAAACACCAGAGGCTGAGTAAAGCCAGAAAAGTAATTATGAAGATCAGATGGCTAATGATGCCCTTTTATTCATGCATCTTTTAATTTAGGCTTCTTTGGCAGCATGCTTTCTTCACTTTACCAAAGGCCAGGGATGGAGGCAAAGCCTGCATCCTATTCTAGAGAACCTCAGACCAGAGGGAAGAGAGAAAAGCAAACTTGTATTGAACCAACCTTAATCTGTTCTTCCCTGCTGGATGCCCTACTAGAGGCTACATCTCTGCTACTACCTCACGGAAGATCCAACACAAAAAGTGTGAACACTCACAAGGGAGCCATAGTCCTGTTTCTAGTCTAAATCCTGGTTTATCATTCAATGTATGTTGCCAGTTACAAAAGATGCCTATTGGAGCAGAGATGCAAAACTTAGAGGCCTGTAAGTTGCAGGCAATTAGTAACAAAAGGTGAAGAGAAGTCAGTGACAATATGGCTCGTGGCTTGGACTGTACACCTTGGAGAATCTTGCTTCCTCTGGGTGAGCGCTTCATAAATCCAGTCTCTTTTGCCACATGGGCTGTGTTTCCAGTGTGGCAGGATCTAATTTTTCAAGGTAAACAAAGAGCCAGTTTTTATATGAAACTGACAGTTGGTATTTATTTCTAATTATAAAAGGCAACTGTGCCAATAAAACAAAACACGTTTTCATGTGAGATTGGGACCCCCATTTCATTTTCTGTTCCCAGGAGACATACGTTTAGGATGTACTGCATTGGGACTTGTTGTCCTCTTCTGGCTTTTGTATGTAACACACATTTGCTTGACTAATTGCTTTGCCTTCTTTGGACTTCAGCTTGTCTTACATATAAGAAGGGCAGGACCAGCCAATTTGGAAGGACCAGCGTCTGGAAATCTGTAGTGTAGTCCTGTTTGCATGTATTCACGCTTACATCACAATCCTCCTCTTCTGTCTCTCCTTAGGCCAGCAAGCAACAGCTTGTTTTGAATCAAAGAGCTTCTTTAAAAAATGCTTTTAAAAGCCAGTATAGAATCCTCTTAGGTATGGATTTTAGAGTTAGCACATTATGGATTTAAAACTTGGTAGAAGATGAAGAAATTAGCTTGCTGCTTTTTTCCTTTATAAAGTCAAGAAATATATACAAGACTGCATGGATTTTATTGACTTTTTATGCATTAGGAGGTACCTTTCTTTTTGTATCCAATAGGTAAATGCCATTATAGTAACTTGGTAAAATAATTCCTCATTATATGGGCTGGGGATGTAGCTCAGTGGCTCAACTGTTTGCCTGGTAAGTATGAGGTTGTGAGTTCAATCCCCAGTACCAAAAAAGAAATAATTCACTATTACTGTGAACTACTTTTCTGCCTCATATGAGTAGGATTAAGAAAGCAGTTAAGATCTTTGATCTCATGAACTATCAGTGTCCCATGGAATGGTTGTTACTCATAGGATATTGACAAATTGACCTTTACATGATCCATGCTAAGTTAAGATAGCTTTCTCCTTGACTTTTTGGGCACTTAGCTACTATTTACATAAGGTAGTGGCTACTTGATCTAGTAATTTGATTCAAAAAGCATGGCATAAGCTGACATTTCAAACAATTTAAGTTCCAGAAGTAACAGCCTCATAAAGGGTGCATATTATTAGAATTCTGTGAGACATAAATTAAGAAGGGCATTTTCCCTGCAGTGGCTGGATACATGCATCGGTATTTCAACAAGCTGCCTTATCAGTTCAAAGTCCAGGTCATTAGAATCCGCTGGCAGAAATTAGAAAACCTGAAAATCACTAGGAAAGCAGAGACATGCCTGCATGCATGTGCTCCTTTGAAATCTGACCGTCTGTTAAAGGCAGTGCTTGGGAACCAGGACCTCACACATAGGAATGAGCAATTGGTCTTATTTTCCTCTGGAAAGCACCAGGCCTTCCCCAGTACCTTCCCTGCCAACACTGCATCTCCAATTACAGCCTCTCTGTGTCTTCTCCATTTAAAACCACCGAAAGGGCTCCCATTCACTTGGAATAAGATGCAGACTCTTTGCTGTGGCAAGCAAAGTCCTCATGATCTTGCCTCCTTCATTACTCTTGTACCTACCCAGTGTCACTCTCAGCTTTGCTCTCTCAACTTCACCCTTCCTGGTTTTAATGCTCGTGCTCAAATACCTGGAGCTCTTCCCTGCCTCAGAGCCTTTGCATTTACCGTTTCTACTCCCTAGATCAGTGATGGCAAAACTTTTAGAGCTTTCAATGATACAAACAGCCCACTGCAAGCACACATGCCATAGGTTTACCACCTCTACCCTAAACCCATTCCCTGTCTTCTCATTGCCTGTCTGTCAGGCTCCTGTGCACTCTGCATCCTTGGGCTGGTCCTTCTGAACTGTCGTAGGTGACACACTCCTTTTCCTGTTACTCTTTATCTTCTCCAGTTCTTTTATTTTCTACATAACATTCGTCATTGGAAAATGTATCACTCACTGAGTTGTATATTTGCAGATTGCCTATTCTGCCAGTGCTGAACAGGCTTTATTGGAGATGAAGATGTTGTATATCCTGCCAGGCATTGGCTGCAGACCTAATATCTAACCACTGGGCAAATTATTTGGGTTTTCTGAGCCTTAGTTTTACTATCTGTACTATAGACCTCTCAAGAGAGGTCTTAATAACTAAGCTCTCTCTCTCTCTCTCTCTCTCTCTCTCTCTCTCTCTCTTTCTCTCTCTCTCTGGGATATCTTGAGGAATAAGGGGGGGCACCAAAAGAGATATTGTCCTTTGAAACACTATCTTATTCCCCTTATAGTGCTGGAACTGAATAACTACAAGTGCATTTTTCAGTCTGTCAATTAAGCAATTTTTCGTTATCCAGTCTTTAAGATATAAATAAGTATGTCCATTGTAGGAACTTACACTATATGATGTATATGAATTCATGTTTTAGGTGAGCTTTTATTTCTACCAGTACATAAATATTTCTACCAGTTTATAAAGATTTCTACCAGTATATAAATATTAAATTTTCATTGAACTGTATCATGTTTTTTACATGTTGGTATCTTGTTATATGGTATTTGTTATTCATATCTTGAAATATTCTGAAAAAAGTCATTTTGAATGCAGCCTAATACCATATTATCATTTTTTTATTACCACAGTACTCTCTACTTAGGTTACTTTAGATTTTTCTACTCTTTATATATAACACTACCTTGAACATCTTTATGCATATGTATTTTATTGTACTTACTGTTTTCTTGGAATCAAAACCCAGTAAGTGGAAATTTTTGGTTAATTGAGCTTGTCTTTATGGATCACTCCATTCATTATGTACTCTGGGAATCTGAACAAGTCCAAGACTCTTAAAGAAGTTATTTTGGTTGAAGAGGGGAAAGTGCAGACCCAGGAAACAAGATGCAATAGGAAGTGACCCTAGCCAAGGTGAGGATGGCTAAGGGCTAAATGTTGCGTCTCCCAGCCAGTCCTGGAATTGTGAGAATAAGAAACTCAGAGGTAGCAGGAATCAGAGCAGACTGCTTGTAGGGTGTGACGGCCAAGGTGATGGTCAGGAGGACAGGAGAAGGCATGGGTGGCTAGGGGCTGGGCAATAATGAAGGTAAGGAGGCCAGAGCAAGCCAGTTTCCAAACAATCTGGCCTGCAGTGGAGAGCACAGAGCAGATGAAGCTAGACAGCTTGGATGGAGCCAGGAGTGACAAAGCCATAGTCATATGCTGAGTGCTTACGCAGAGGCTAAGTATTATTACCACCATTGCAAGTACACAAGGGTCTGCTCAGAACAACAGTATGAGTCATTTGTACAAAAGACTGAAATAGAATCCAAATAACAAATCCTGCTGCTCCAAATCTCCCCCTCCCCCTGTAGTTAACATTTTACTACCTGACTGCGTAACTAATGAATCCGGCCCGGTATAAATCCCTCGGCACAAATCCCTGGTTGGGAGTCTGTGTCTAGACATCCAGGCTTGAGTGCAATTTACACTCTGAACATCCAGCACCATATCACTTGTGAGAAAGCAGATTTAATGGGGAAGACTGGGAGGTGCCCCCCTCCCAGAACCCCTTGGCACTGTGTTGGTCTAGTGAAGATTCCCTTGGATAATGAGTGTTAGGAGACTGAAAGGTCGTAACAGTGTTCCTTATGTGACTGCTCAACCAGAAGCACTGACTGGGAGACTTCTCCATCTCATTTGCAGGCTGTGTTTTGTGAAGCTCAAGCTCCTAATGATAGCCATTGAGTACAAGTCCGCCAACCGAGAAAGCCGGTAAGTAAGTTTGCTGTGGCTCAGCGGCCTGTTGACATTTATGATGTGGAAGTGCATTGTGGAAATATACAGTCTATGTACCCTGTTTTGCACATGATTCAATTGCTTGGAACCGGATGCAGCATCTCTCAGATCCTAAGGTACATATTAAGGCAAGCTCAACCAGCCTCTATCCCAGACCAGCCTGGCATCTCAAGTCCCACTGGGCATTCAGAGTTTCCTGGAGGAGAGGAATCAGCCTCTCAAGTATCTCCAGCCAATCATGTCAACCTGAGCTTTTTCCCCCTCTGAGTGTTGAACTTAGGACACATGTCTTTTAACTCCTATTTACTACTGTGAACAAAAAGCAGGTGAACTCTGACCTCCTTTACGGCAGGCCTGATGTAGAGCCATAGTGGAGACACCAACTCTCTTGATTGCCAAATTACAAGCAGCCTATCATGCACCATATGTGCTTCTCCCGGTGCTGCCGAAATCCAGGTGGCTGCATCTCAGATTCATGTAAATTAGCCAGGAGAGCCGAGCTCACAGGCAGGAGCTCTCTTTTATTTATTTATTTATTTATTTATTTATTTTGCACTTAATTATGTGCAAATCAAACTGATGAGGGATGGAGTCTGCTTGAAATAGATAACAGCCCAGTCAATATAAAGGTTCACTCCTGAAATAGAGCAGAGTCATGTTAACAAGGAATTTTCTTTGGATGGAGAACAGTGTGTATTACAGATAAAATGGAGGTGAGTCTTAGCTCCCCAGTTATTAATCGATAACTTGGGAAGATGCTCCAGCTTTTGTTCTTGGAAATGATACACAGAGTCTATTCTTCCCCTAGAATAGCATTTGTTCCTGCAGATCAACAAGCCTAGAGTTCAGATAAGCCCTGACACATATTTTCATAGCTGAACAGAGTGCAGTGCAAGGCTGAAAGTCTCCTGTTATTGTGATTTAAAGAGTTTTCATTATCAGTGTGAATAACCCAATAAAGACTGACTTCCAAATGTGTAGTCTGTGTCTATGACAACAAAACCAACCAACCAACCAACCAACCAACCAACCAACCAACCCAAAACACTGGATTGTCAGCAAATCGATCCAATGTTTTCTCTTACCTTGCCCATTGGATCAGATTGTACACAAAGTCAATCTGATCAAATGCTAAGCTACTTTGAAAATCCAAATCAACCAAAAGGAAAATGCAGTGGTAGATTTGGTGGCCACATGTCCAACATGGCCGCAGCAGTTAACAAATATGTATATAAATATACATTTTTCTTCTCCATGTTGACAAAGTGAAGAATATTATTTGCAAAAAGCTGAGAGAGTCCTGGCTATTTTTACCATTCCACAGATAAGGTGATGCTTTTTTAGAATTTGATTGTTTATATACATGCATATATTTTTTTTCTTTTTTTTTTTTTTTTTTTTTTGCATCCTTCACCTATGTCTGGGTGGGGGATTCTGTAACCTAGGTTTTTGCAAATGATATTCTTCATGCTGCCAAATCAGTAAATCTTTGTGTAACCTGTATTCTTTATCACTTTTGTGCATCTCTAAAAAGAGTTTGTTTCATGATGTAGGAGATGCTAATGCCAAATAATAGGTGGACCATTGTGGAATAATTTTATGGCAAGTACCGCACAGAGAACCTTGACCAATGGTCTCCCATTTGCCATCCTTTGGTCACAGGGAAAGAGAGGGGAAGGCAGTTAATGGTTCAGCATGGGTCCACTGTTCTCTTTCTGAGAAAATGAACTCAGGACCCTCCCTGAAGACAACATCTTTTCTTTGATGGAGTTTTTCATTGATTCACAAATCTGAGATATTTTCAGTCAAAGCCACAGGTGTAGATACAGTTTTCAGATTATTCTTTTTTAGAAAAGGGAGGGGAGAATTTGTGCGGCTTTCTTTTGGCTTTCTGTGTGCAGTTGCCAGCTTTAATCCTCAGATGTGGCTTGGTCTCAGTGTGGAAGCACATTGGTTCTTGAGGAAAAAGGTGCATTTAAGGGAATGTGGATCATGCCCTGAGGAAACACAGGATTTATGAGACATAATATGCATCAAAAATAGCTTTTGGATCTTTTCTGAGAAAACAATTTTAACTTTTTCTACATTGTCAAGTTCCCATTGCTCTTCCCCTCACACTTTCCCCCCCTCACATTTTCTTGCTGACCAGGTATTAACTTTCAGAGGCGCTGGCTTCTCCCCACCCCCTCTTGCCTTCAACCTATGTTTAACTACTTCCTTTGTTGTTGGTTTCACCTCCTGATAACGTTTTCATGCTTTGCAGAAAAACCTTGTTTTCACATGCATCCTTTAAATGGTTTGAAACAAAGGTTTTATCCCTTCTTTCCTTCTGGTGTCAGTCAATCTATTATCAAATTGTTTGAATTTAAATTGTTTTCTTGTCGTTTTGCAGAAGCCGAAAGCGGTATGCACTCTTCGTTAACTTCCTTTCCAAGTCCACCCTCTGTCTTCACTCCTAACCACAGGACTAACCATTTGCCAAGAATTCAAGAAGAGAGAGATTATATATTTGTATATATAATCTCATTCCCTTGTCTAATATATATATATATATATATATATATAAATATATAAAATAACTATATGTATATATATATATATATATATATATATATATATATCCCCTCTCCAATGAGACTACATAAAACTGAAACTAGCCTATTGCTGTCCTGTTTGATTTGTTGGTTCTTCTGGATGATGCACTAACTTCTTTGCAGGAAACCTAAAAAAAGGAAAGGCATATATATCCTGTTTTTAATCTTGGCACCAATGATGGGAACAAATCCTATTAAAACTGAAGAGGAGGACACTTCTCTCTCGCCCTTCGTGTCTGTTTATGTATTGTCCTGCTGTGTCTTGGTGTCCGCCAGATGCGAGCGCCATTTTGTTTCCATCCCACATCCACATTCCCAGTGACCTCCTCCTCTCTGTGTCGTTTCCACCTTGTAGTGCAGAGTTTCTGTCGTTTATCCACAAAACAGAGACCAAGCCTTTGTAGTTCTGTTTTTCCTTATATTTCTTTTGATCACCTCATTTTGAATATTTAATGTTTTGGGCAGTGGTCAGACTTAGAACACTGCTTATTTGATTTCCTGAATGAATACTTTTTATTGGGATGAACTCATGGTTTCTCCCCCCGAGTGTGTTTGGTCATATTTCTTAATACGAAGTATCTCAACTTCTTCCATGTGACTTCACTCTGTTTTGCTGCTGTCTTATGTTGCATGAAGCATGACTAACTCATCATCAATGACATTTCTTAAGAATAAAAACCTTTGAGTTAAAATTTCCAGCATAGTTTTTTAGTAATGTATTCTCTGAAACAGTACCGTTGAAAATATATTACTGAGATGCCTACTTGGTCATCTTTTTGAGTGATTGTGATCACTGTCACGTGTTTGTAATTGTGTTTCGTGTGTGTGTGTGTGTGTGTGTGTGTGTGTGTGTGTGTGTGTGTGTTTGTCCATAACTCTTTTCCACATCCAATCCTCTGTGAATTTTATAGTAGATGTGTATGAATAGAGGTGGCTTCCTGTCAGTTTGGTATTATTGATATGATCCAACTGCGAGAAGTTACTGCAACACTTTGCATCTGCAAAGGTCCACAGTGGTTGCACCTCTGCTGTTGGTTTTTTGCTTTGAGTCCTTTGATCTTGTGGTAAAGGCATGTTGTGATGTAGGCATGACTTGTCATGAAATGTACCAGAAAGTGACACAGCTTGCTCCCAGAAGCCGCTATCCAGTGTTATCATTCCTAGATCAGTTCTCTTTCCTATCCTATGTGGATAATATTTTTCATACATATAAAATACATCCTAAGATGTCATTTCTAAAATTAATGGGATGGATTTGCTCAACAAGACCTTGCCAATGTGACTGGTGGACCACCATCAGTAGTCACTGAATATGACCAACTGGGAGCAACCTTTAGTGCCTTGTCTCTGTGTCAATGAACTGGGCTGATGTATACTCAACATGGAACACACAACTGTGTCTCCTACACTTATCCTGATGTAAAAGTGTGCATGTCTAATTGTGTGGGACTCCAGAAACAGACATTTTAAAGCCCAGAAGAAGTGAAAAGTTCCAGAAAAGTGATAAAGTTT
The DNA here is from genome assembly GCF_034190915.1 of Cavia porcellus. Classification (NCBI taxonomy): domain Eukaryota; kingdom Metazoa; phylum Chordata; class Mammalia; order Rodentia; family Caviidae; genus Cavia; species Cavia porcellus. The sequence goes on along the minus strand of NW_026947511.1, from coordinate 34,262,591 downwards.
TTGAGATTTGGGGTCTCCCTCAGCTATGCCCTAACACGGCCCACAAGCTGCTGTGCAGATGTGGTCTCTGAAAACTGGTTCAAGCACAGTTCTGAGAGGAATTGTGTATGAATCTGTGTGATCAGAGGGGCCTCTTTCCACTGATGTGAAACACTTGGGAGTCATGTGAGCTGAGGTCCTGGATGGTTCTTACTTGTTTGTTCTCGTTAATGAAGTCCCATTTGTCTGCTAGACACAATTGTAATTACCATGCTATTGAGTATAAATTATAGTCTCCTATGAGTTGTGATTTTTCCTTAATTGCTTGGAGAATGGTACATGACACTTACCAAAAATGGAGGGGGGAGGAGAGAAATACACACCTATCGTATTTGTCTGGAGTAGATAAAGGTTTTATTTAAAACAATATCTGTTTCAGTTGCATTACCAACTACTGATTGTTTTCCCAAACAGTAGATAAGCTTTATGATGATTGAAAAAGGAACCACTAAATGCGTCCCAGTGTTTACATACCAGTGATGGAAATAGGAGAAAAAGTAACTTCTTAACCGTGTACTTGTCTTCTATCCTAAACTTTTGGATTGAGCCCTGCTAGCCATTTCACGTGGATAGGCTTTATGTTTAAAAATGTATTTCAGTTCTAAGGGAGTCGTGTTTTCAAAATTGGAGTCAGTTGCTCCAACTTTCCAAATGATTTGCTGTTTATGCCTAGTTCACATTTTCAATTAATGTCTGAGAGATTGTGGGCTCAGTGGCCAGACTACTAGAAGACACATGGCTGCTCCATCAGTCTGATTGATGAGACCTATAGTCTGATTTTTTTAAAAAAAAGCAGCAACAACCTTTATCCTGTTAAGAGGAAAGCTTCAGAATGGAACCGATAACTTGCTGGGAAAATAGCTCAATGGCATAAGTGCCTGCCTGGAAAGTGCAAGATCCTAGGTTCGGTCCCCGGTACAAAAAAAACCAAATAAAAACAATTTTTCATCCATTCAAAAGAGAGTTCAAAAGTATCTATGGCATGTTGGGTTCTAAGGTTACTATTATGAAAAAGACAAAAGTAAATAGGATAGGATACAGTGATACCTCGGTTCATGAACTTAAGTCTTTGCATGAGTCTGGTTGAAAACTGAATTGGATGAGAACCAAATCAAATTCAGTGGTTAGGTCTCATGTTGACCTTATGGGGAAATTTGACTCAGTTTTCATTTCATTTGGTTTGTGACCAGAATCATAGCAAGAAATAAGTTCATGAACTGAGGCCTCACTGTAGTTTTCACACCTCTACTCAACTGTGGGTGCCTTACAGTAAATATGTATTTGTTTTGCATTGTGAGTAGGTAGACAGAGAATAACTCTCCATGTTGAATTAGTTTGAGATCAAAAGGGAAAGACAGAGCAGGTGTCTTTGAAGAAGGGACCACACCAGCCCTGTGCTGGCGGCTCTCACTGAGAGTTTTCCATTGAAATCAGCAAGGCCATTAAAAAAAAAAAAAAAAAAAAAAGCGGATAATTTGTATGTTCCTTGAGAGAATGTCTTCCCCTGCCAAGAAGATGTCTTTATTGGAATTCTGCTAGTGGATACATGGGCTTTTGGGTTTTTTTTGTTTGAAACTTTCTTGATTCTTCACATGACACATCTTGAAGTTTATCTTTGATAAAGCTGATGAATTAGACAAAGTCAGAGCCAGAGAACTGATGGAAAGAGGTAAACGGGGAGAGGGGGACATTTGGCAGGCATAAAAACAAAACACATTGAGCACTGGATATTCTCCTAAGGAGAGAGGAGATCTTAGGAGAGAATTTACACATTCCCATTGGAAAGCCAATGACAGCTTCTAAGGATAGTAAGGACTTTGTAGGAAACAGTTACTTCAGTCTAGAGCCCTTTTTCTTATTTTTAAGTAAAGAGAGATTAACACTTTAAATTCCAGATAGAAGACTTGATAGCTGAATTATCAGAAACAGTGATGTATTTCCTCAAAAAGTCTTTGAAACTCAATATCCTTACACAGGGCATGGTGGATGGCATGGATTGCTGGAGTTTGGTACCTGTGCTTCTTTACCAAGCCCTACCAAATTTGGAAGTAAATCCAGCAAAACGAGCACCTTTATTTTTCCAGATTTCATTCTTTTACTTCCCAAGGGACAGACTCATTCTTTTTAATTTCACCCCGAAGGCTATGCCTTATCATGATATCTCCAAATGGTGCCTCACACACACATGCAGATGGTTTAAACCCTCCTCACCCTGTCCACCGAGACCTTGAGGGCATGTTGGAATTGCACAGTCTGTGAGGCCATTTTGGGTGCTTTCAGATCCTTACACATCAGTTGTAACATTGAACAAACAGGTGTTAACTCCATGTGAAGCCAGAAACTAGTATGAATTACCGTCTCCAGTCTCCAGATACGGCACAGAGAGATAAAATTCTGTGTATGCTGCATTCAGGCAAAAGGTCTTTGCATGCCAGCAGGATACTGTCTAGTGATGTTATTAGAACCAAGGACAAAAGGGAGAACATAGACATGGCAAGGTGACAGTTAATTTTATAATTACTTTGCTCACTCTTCACAGCACACTTGGATTATGAACCTATCATGTTCCAATCACTCAGCACACAGGGCACACCTAATTCTCTAACAGATTCTAAACTGGTGACTATTGACCCCATTTTACTAATGAGGCAAGTGAGGCATCCCCTTGCCCAAAGCCAGCCCCTGTATTGGTGAGGCCTCACCCATGCTTAACCAGCATGTGTGGTGAATCTGAAGTGTGAATGTCAGTGAGCCCTGTATCAGCACCCAAAGTCTTTCCTTTCCATGCCACCAACTTGGCTACAAGAAACTTGAAGACGTCAATGAATTATCTTAACCTATACTCTCTAGAAGACACTCAAGTTTTCCTGTGGATCAATTCTTGATCACTGTAGATAAAGAACAGAGACAGTTAAAAAATGTCTTTCTGGTAGGAACCTCATTTATTTCAGTGACATGGTGGCTTCAGTCACTGGAGTACAATTAGTCAGGCATGCAAAATGGGAAACAGTCTGTGTGACATTCATGTTGTGTGTAGAAGTTACCAAGATGTTTCTCTTTTTGAATTCCAATGTTCACATGATGATAGGTTCTTTGTTTTTTTTTTATCTCAGAAACTTTCCTTTCTTTTTTATGTGACTACATGTCAAAATGTAGGCTTTCTAGCTTTTAGTATCTAGCCTTCTTAGGTCCTGAAAGTGTGTGGGATTTTTCATGGATTCCTGATGAATTATTCTGTAGTGTTTTACCCTGTAACTTCATCTTATTATGGGACAGGGTATTTTGATCAGGAGACCTGTGCTCCATTCCATGGAGCCAGCTAAAGAAATTCTCTGATAACTGTTGAAAATGAAATATATTTGGCTATTTTTTGTAAGAACAAAATTTTACAATAACAATAATAACAAACATGCATTGTGATTTTCTACGTTACCTCATTTCTCAGAAGGAAGATTGTTATTATCATTAACCTTCTCTCCCAGGGAAGAATAGTGACTTCTAAAGAAGCATAGCAACTTGCCTAAAGTGAGTCACCTCCTTAATGGCAGCACTGAAATTAGGAATCAATTCTGATTGATGTCAGGGCATATAGGAGCTGCCTTGCAGGGGAGAAGTTATGAAAATGTGCAAAATCCAGAACTCTGCCTTTCTAAAATGTTGCATTTAATTGATTTTGAAAAAGAAATCTATCTGAACTGCCTAAGCTCTCATCCTTTCCCCCAAATTGGAGTGCTTGTGGTACCGAGACACAAACATTGGCAGAGGGTAATTAGGAGGAGCCTGTGTATGGCCATTGCCCATTGTAAGCTGTGCTATTAGTGTGGACTGCTGCTTTCGGATTTGGAAGGAATCTCATTGTGACCTGTAGTTCTGGGCAGAACACTCAGATCTTCACAGACTCTTGCTGTTAGTGCTTTTCTTCTGTGAGGTCTTGTTACAGGTAATGGTGGGTGTTCTGGTAACCACAGACAATTATTTTTGCGGTAATGATCTGCTCAGAGTTCTTCAACAGAACAAAAGTTCACCTGGGTCCTTCCTGCGTTGCTGCTGCCGACGCCTTACTGTATTGGCCACAACACTTTTCTGGAATGGACTTAGCAGCATAAAAAGATTACATGTTAATTACCCCCCTCCACTGTGATTGTTTGGGGCAGCTGAGGACTTCCTTTAGACTGATTCCAAATATCCATTACCTTAGTCAGCAGCTCTTCAGATCAAAGAATACTTTTGTTGTCGATTGCTTCACTCAGAATGCCTAAATTCAGGACCTATCAAGTCCAAAGCTTCCTCTCAGTCTCTGGCTAAGACATTCCTGTATTCTGCTTTTGATCTGTAGAAATTAAACTTGTTTGTTTCACCAATTAATTAAATTAGGATACATTTATCTTTACTGTCAGTCCAAACACAACTTGGTCAACTAATCTATTTATACCACTTTTAAATAGGTCAGTGTATATTTAGGTTCATAGTTCCCTGTAGGGAAGACTTTTGGGGGGGTGTAATTTTTGTTTACTAAGTACAGTGTGCCTCACTTAGGACATGCATACTATTCAAACCCCTTTACATTTTTATAAACAGCAGAACCATTAAGCATATCCAACTACTTTCTTTCCCACTGTTTGGGTAGATCCAGTTCCTCCCCTGTGGACTATACATGGAATCTACTTCCATGCTCTTTTTGATGTTACAAACATGTTCAGTTTGCTTCTGCATGGGTATCTTGTACCATTCCCCACAGTAATAATGTGGTATGTATGTATATATATGTATATGTATGAATGTGTGTGTGTTTGTCTCTGAATACATATAGGGGTCCCATTAATGCTCTGTCATCCTAATAGAAAATTGGTATAGCAAGAGCTTCATTAGACCAATAATGTTTCAATGTTAACCATCACTAGTTGCTCAAATCGCAAAAGAGATACATTATGAGGAAGTTTATACCAAGGCAGATGCCCATGATGGCAGCTGCATGGCCCTATTAAGTAAATCAGCCCCTAAAACTAAGATTTATTTTCATTTCCTTAACTGAGAGTGTACCAACATGTGAATTAACCAGTGGAGGTTAATGGTGGCATTATCCAACTAAATGTGTGGGCCAGAGAATACTGAGCTTTAGAAGGAATCTTTGAGGAAAGCATTAGACTAGTGGGGCCCCTATAAAAACAACTGTATGGTGTTTTGCCTTCAAAATTTTATTCAGAGCACGACCTCACCCATGTGTCTTCTTTGTTTTTTGTTCACTGAGCAGTATATTAATTAATCCTGGAAACCATCTTAAGATCCAAGAAGGTACTTTAGGATTTTTCATCGCAAGTGATGCCAAAGAAGTTAAAAGGTAAGAGTTTGTTTTCATCTGCCTTTTTTTCTGGCCCAGCCATAGAGATAGGAATCTATTGCATGGGCATCTTCCAGATGTCCAGGGCTCTAACCCTACAACTTCTTACCTTATCTATGGGCATCAAATGGTGCAAAGGTTTAGGAAGAAGAGACTGCTTTTAAATGCTTCCACAGACTCCTTATCACATAGTTCCTTACATTTGAATCAGAATAATAAAAGTTTGCCATGACAAAGCCTTATAACCTTCTTTATCTTACAAGGGAGGTGACTGGGGCCCAGAGAGCTGCAGTAACTGTTTGAGCCCATCCTTACTCTTTCTGATCCAGACCAATATAACAGGGCACTGCTTGCCTACAGGTCTCAAAATTATCTGGACAAACATCCTTGACAATGATCAGTTTTCAATTCTAACTGCCCAAGGAAATTTCCAATGGTTTGGCTTAATTTCAGATGAATATTAAATTTGCCACATTTTATGTGTGACCTTCTGGGTAAGTGAGTGAAATCCTCAGCTTCATTATGAAGTCTCTGTAGAATTCCTGGTCCCAGTATTTCTTGACATTTTTCTTAGTATCTTTCTACCCATTTAAGAAACTTAGGGAATTAGAGGGCTTTTGCACAACAGCATGAAACATCACTGTGTTTGATTCTATTCTAGCAACTTGGAAAAATTTACTAGTAGAAAATATGATATCAATGGCCCAACAGGTCACCTGGGTCCACAATGATTTTACATGAACTAGTTAAGTAAATTATTATTTGCAAAGTTTTATAGTTGTTTGTGGAGGCTTATTGTCTTCAATGAATGGTTCCTACTCAAATCTAGCCTTGTGTGAGGTATGCTGCAGTCTGTATTGCTACTCCTCAAGATAGCCCTGGAAAATAAAATCTTGCGAAACACTCAGAACTTTGAGTGTTCAAGACCATGGGGCAGTTAAACAAGTGGTGGATCCTAGATTGGAGCTTGTCTTTCCTTTTCTAAATCCCCATCTCTCTCTACCAAATGTGATAATGTTAACAGCTTTTTAGAAGGTTTCCTTTTTGCTGGCACTCTATTGGGTACTAACTAGCTTCTCTGTATTTAGGAACTGACTCAAACCTATGAAAGAGGTAGCTTTAGGCTTTTCTACTTACATATGAGGACACTGAGGCACAGATTGCTTGCCCAAAGTCACAGTGATAGAAACAAAGCCAAAACTGAAATTCAAGTGGTCAGGCTCCAGAGGCTGCACTTTTTCAAATCTATGCCCAGGGTTGAGCTTGACATACTGCGTATAGAACGATGATACTCAATAGTGTGTGTTTCTGGCTTCTCATGAACTGTAGCAAAGAAGCCATACTAGTTACAAGAAAAAGATCATATAGGGTGGAGGTGCATAACATTTCTTTAAATAACTTACATTTAATTCTGCAAATTGGGGAAGGAATAGCATTATTCTGTTGTGAGGAAGAAATAGTTCCCTTTCCTGTTGAGGGCATCTTGCTGTTGTTCAGCAGTATTTGAAAAATGAAGTTTATGTAAGAAGGGAAAGGGAGGTGAATGGGACTGACCCATTCCCTGGGTCATCTGGAAAAAATGCTGTCTCCTGGTCCAGATGTGGGACAGGAAAGTTGGAAGCAGCATCTCACATCAGGCCCGAGAGGCTGGGAGCTCAGTGGCCCCATGCAGGGCATGCACCTCCCAGATAGCAGCCCCCACATGAGGCTCCCATTTGTGTAATTCCATTTCCTGTTGCACTGCTCACTAATGAATGTCAAAAATACCAGGCAGTCCAGAAAACAAATTACCTCTGATATTAGGGAGTGCAGTCTGTCTCATTTCAGTGCTTTGTGGTATTCACAAATACATGCTGACACAATCAGCTACAACACCAGCCTGTAATTTTCAGTGGTGTGTGATGTGTCAGAGCAAATGCTGTCAGTTAGGGGATTTCAGATAGGTGAAGACTACAGAAAACCACAGAAAGGACATATGAGATTTGAATGAAGGGAAACAAGTTTTGTAGAAATGGAAAAGTAGAGGATGATGATCTAGTATTTAGTTTACACCCTCCAATGCCAAAAATAAAATAAAATAAAATAAAATAAAAAAAGAAAGAAAGAAAGAAAAGAACAAAAGAGTTGTAGCTCATAGAAACTTTCAGATGCCAGGCCTTTAGAGAAGTGAAACCATCCACTTTTAGTCTTCAAAAGGTCATTTTGGGATGGGAATTTGGGCACTCATCCTTTAATTTTGGCACTAAATATTTTCTTCTAAAATAACCTTGGAGCATAGTCTAATGGCTTTATTGGCTCTATTTGATTTGCAGATATGATTCTCTTTTGAAATCACAATTTAAAAAAATAAATTGGTTGTCAAGTTACAATGAGTCATCTGCTTTTATATAAAAAGCCTTATTACTGGTTTCTCCTCAAAAATTGGCAGACCCAATACTGGGAAGCATTTTCATATTCTCTCATCCATTCATCAAAAATCAGTTAATGTTTAGTAGGCTGTATACCCAGTGTCAGGAAAACAATAGAGAGAAATCCTTGCTCTCCCGAGGCTCAGGTTCTAGGGAAGAGAGAATTACAGGTTTTTAAAATTTATGATGAAAGAATGAACACAACTGAGTCCCTGATTGGAGCTGACATTTAAAGAAATGGGAGAAGGGCTACTCAGGTAGAAAGAACACCAGATCTGGATATAAAAGGCCCGGGACCAGCCAACCTCCATCAAGGGGATGACCTTAGATAGAACCTGACAACCTCCTTAATTTATAGATAGGGACATTGAGTCCCAGAGAGTTGGCTACAAGATCTCCACAATCTCTTTCAGACTCAAGAACATTAACATTGGCTCCCAACCCATGTCAGTCATAAATGCGATGCTTGTGAAAGGCATAAAATGGAACTAGGATCAAGCAAGTGATCAAGTGTTGATTTCTGTAGCCCAAATCAAGGAAAGTCCATGTTTATCTCTGGCATGTGAAGTGTTGGAAATACTAGAGGCACTAAGTCAGAGATTTTGTTTGTTTCTGGATCTAAAAGGTTGTAAGGTTATCACAATGAATTTTATTGCCCACCAGTAGAGATCCGTCTTTAAGTATGATGGGGTTGCATCCCAGTAAACTCATATAAATTGGAAATATTGTAACTCAACCTTACATTGAACACCGTAACTTACTGAACATAGTTGGTGAGCCTAGGCTATCTTACCTGTGCTCACAACACTTACGTCAGTTTATATTTGGACAAGATCATTTCACACAAATCCTATTTATTTATTTTTTTTAGAGTTGAATATCTCAAATACTTTATGAATGTTGTACTAGAAGTAAACAAGGAATTGTTCCTATGGGTATGCTTTTGCAGGATCCTAAATGGATACCATCACTGAGATTTTCAGCACTGCCTCAATGATCTTATTTTGTCTCATCCCAAGTTTCTTTGACACGGCCCATGTGTTCTGTCATCCCAGTTGAAACTGAGTTATTTTAGGGGGATTTTCTTGTTGATTGTTTCTTCTGGGGCTCTTCTACTCACCCCATCTCTCTGCCTATCCCATTCCGACGGTCATGCTCTGCCGTGAGAAGCAAGCCGTACATGTTCTCAGGGCTGGAGATCATGGCCCCAGGTCTTGCTAGTCCTAGAGAAGGTCCGACAGAGGGACCATGGGCTCATTGCTTTAATGATCCCTCTCCACTCTCCTCCTCAGCTGCTCTCACTTTGGCTAACAAGGAGAGGTGCCTCCAAGGCACAGGTTAATATTTGCACTTGACTGAGAACTATCCCATTTTAAAAATATTTATTTCACTAGGTTGTTGGGCTTTTAGAGTTATAACTGCCTTTCTCTTCCCAAAAGCTCAGGGCTAAGTCTCTGTGGTCCCAGACACAGGCACCCAGCACTGTTCTCAGCAACAAAGACCAGTGAGCAGACTCAGTATGTCACACTGGCAACCTTTCTCCCTGTTTTTTTTTTTTTTTTTTCCAAATGAGAGTTTATGAAAAGAAGCACTAACCAAATCACACAATCTTGTGTTTGAAATAAATGGTCTTGCAACAAACATTTCCGTCTGCAAACGTCTAAACTTTTCAGAAGATGAAAGGAAATTAGTGCTGGCATGTTTCATTAATTTGGCACCACTGCGGAGGAAATGTGGTACTCATTTCATATGGGTGGATTATGAAACGTGTCAGTTTTTCCATTCTCTTTCTCCAGGGCATATTTTTACTGCAAAGCCTGTCATGATGACATCACAGATCCCAAGAGAATTAAAAAATGTGGCTGCAAACGGCGTAAGTAGTGTTTCTTTCCCCCCTCCCTTCCCACTCTCCTTCTTAATCCCCAGATTCCTTTTCCTTCCCCTCTTCCTATTAGAGAAACATTAAACAACAAGAGCTTTCTTGAATATGTTTATGTTTCATCCAGCAGTTTGCAGAGACATAAAATAAATATCACTCTGTCTTTGTTAGAGCAGAGGGTGGAAAATCATCACCATCAGCACCTAAGAGAAAACCTGGGACCTGATCTCCTTCTTCATGTGTGCAGTCTGATATAACCAGGCACAATGTACCAAAAAAAAAAAAAAAAAAAAAAAAAAAAAGGACATCTAATGCCCTAGAGGAGGGAATGATTTTTTATAGTGATTTCCATTTCCAGTGGACAGGTCACTAAGTATGAAGGTGGTTGTGATAGGGCTAAGAGGAAAACTGAATCTGGGGACCCAGTCTCCAAAATGGCATTGAACCTCTTTTCATCTGGGATTCCCATAACCTTTAGTACCAAAAGTTAGAATTTTTAATTGTGACCCCCTCAGACCACTCCAAGAAAAGAACATGGCCCTTGCCAAGGACTTCAGCCATGATTGCCCCAAAGACCAACCTCAGGCACATTTCTCTCTAGGGTGGATTGGATTGAGTTCATTAATTTCTTGAATGTTCACGCTCAAGCCTCTTTTAAACCATCATGCCCATTGGCCTCAGTGGAGCATCAGGAACGCTGGCACCAGGACTTAAGGTGGTCTTTGTCTTGGGAAAGCCATACCTTTTGCAGAGATTATGCCTCATAGAGATGGTTCTTGACTGCAGATTAAACAAAAATAGTGACTCCTTCTTTTTTATGATTATTTGATGTTTCAGAAGTTCCTTGTGATGGTGGATTTGACCTTCATCATAACCCTGGTAACTGGCAGGAGGTAGCATGAATTCTATTTTCCAAAAAGAGACTATGAAATTTCCAAGTTAGTGAGAAGATGAGATGGCCAAGGGTCACACAGTCCACATCCGGGAGTTCAGGTTCCCAAAGATCCCTGAGAGCCCTCATCTTTTTGCAGGAGGGAAGGGAAAAGTGGGTGAGTTTGGGTCTGATGAGTAGGAACACAGTTATGAAAAACTGCCCATAAAATGCTGTTCACAGGGAGAAACGAGACAGAACACCACTGCCAACATATGCCAGCTAAAGCAAGGACCTCTGTCACTGCATGCTAATGGGGCATGTGCAAAACCAGTAAGCTATAAAGATAGCACTGCCAGAGCCTGAAGAGGTTACTCAGTCTCTTGGGCAAGTACCCGTGAGAAACTAAAGAAGTTTCTGTAGAAATCTCTCTGGCTGGTCCCCACACCCACCTGGGCTTTCTGTTTTGCCCTCTCCTTCTCCATGGATTTAACATACATGGTCCCTTCCCTAACTCTGTCACCTTTTCAAAATGAGTATTAAGTGTCTTAGAACAAGAACCTGGCTTCCTAGGATCTTGAAATCCCCCAATTCTGGCAACTCATTCCACAGTTCATCTATGCAAACCCTTCAGCTCACAATACCCTCAACCCAGCCTTGCTCAGTTGGCTGTGGACCATGTACCTCCAGGTCATTTCCATTACAAGGAACAGGACATCCAGATGGTAAAGGTAAGCAGTAAGCGAGGGAGTAACAGATACAAGAGAGTGAAGGTTTTCAGAAGGAAGCTCTTATAGTGACGACGTTGAAAGATAGGAGTATTGAGGCCAGCAATCAATGAAAGGATATTTGCCAGAGCGCCTCTTTCCCATTGGGACATCAATAAACTGGCACAAGGAGTTTACTAATTCATGTAGTTTTGGAGGGCCCTTTCTTTGCAAGGTGCCATTCATGGTACCAGGGGTGGAGAGGCGAGTGACATTCTAGTGAATGAAGCTAAATGCCATTTTGTAAACAATAGAAAACATTCAGAGAAGCGAAGCTTGGGAGAGCAGGAAGGGCTCCACTGGAGAGTGATGCTGAAGGCAGGACCCAATGTAAGTAGGGAGAAGAGCAAAAGAAAAACCAAAGACAGGATTCAGTTAGTCCTTGGAGAAAGGGCAAGAGGGGTTGATGACATCAAAGAGTGACATGCGATGAGATCAAAGAGGGTGGTGCTAAGAAGCTAATGTTTGGTGCTACATAGGAAGCCAGGGAAATGACATCATCCATTCTCCTTGGTATTTGCATAGAGAACGGACTCAAGAACGGAGAGCGGTATCTCTCAGTCTCACTTTAAACTAGGATGTCCCTCGTGAGACACCATAGTGGATCCCATTGGACTATTTTTAAAGCCCTTATAAGCAAGATTTTGTCCTTCTGGGTATATTTCCCATCTGGATTCTGGACAAACAAACACCAGTGATCTTTAGCTTCACCCCAAAAGAAGAGACACATCATTCTTTAAAATAATTTTTATTCTCTTCATTGTCCTTAAAATTGGTTGAGCCAGTGAAGTATTTGATTTTCCATCATGCCCAGCTGAGCTGCTGCAAAAGGACGGCTTTGACCAGGTCACTCCACTGTGACAAAGCCCTCAGCTGTGAGGTTAGTGTCTGATAACAATTAGAACTGTGCAGATGTCATGCTTCCTAATTAAAAAGCCATAACCCAGAGGGTAGGATGCAGGTATGCAGGGTACTGGGGCAGGCAGAGTAGAATCAAATATTGAGCATAAACTTCCCCATACAGGCAACGTGAAGGAGGAAATGGGAGAAGATACGTTTTGGTTACAAAGCTTTCCTTAGATAAAGCCGGGATTGTTCCCATGATTGCCTGGTTTCCTGTCCAAGTTACAGAAGCTGGTTGACCCTCTTAGGCTTTTGGCTAATACCTAGTCCAGGTATTGATAGTTCACCCTCGGATGGTATATTTCCATAAGCGCAGAACTCATGATAGTCCTGGGCTTTATCTACAGATTCCTAACCCTTCCCTTTTCAACCCTGCCCTTTCCTCCCCATTCCCTTTCATTCATTAACTTTCAACATCTGGTGTCGTATTCTCCAGAGAAATGTGGAGTGTGAACATTCCATGTCTGGAAATTCTGTGGTAGTACAGTTTAACTTTTGCATTTCTTTCCATTTCTTCATAGCACTCCATCAAGGAAGCGAGTTCAGTTCAGCTGTCTGGCCTCAGAGTCTCAAGCTCTCAGAGTCCACCATTTATCCATTTCCTTTTTCTGTGTAACAAAGCTGATCTAATGATTTACATTTTCCCTCCCAGCCTCTGAAAGTTTGCCAAGGGGTGGACTCCTAAGGGACAAGTCATGTCTAGATTGATGTGTTTGAAGAAATTTCCTTTGACTTCTAATCATTGACATATCTTTGATTTATTTTTTTTCTCTTTGCTGCCTTGGAATACGGCCCCTACTCTATTTTAACTGCACACTGGTAGTGATCTATTGTGAGTAAAACGGGTTCCAACAGCCCAGAGTCTAGTTCCCCTGTCTTTCTCTAGATGAGATACTTCTTTTATTTTCTGTACAGTTGTTTATTTTCCTTTTGGTATTCATGTTGCATGTAGCAGTGACAATCATGCCCCAACTCGCTCATGCCCGACACAGTCTGCAGAGTAGCCTGGACCTGGAGAGGACTGAAGCTCATTCTCCGCGCATCTCCCCACACCCAGCCTCCAGCCAGCTTCTGACCCTTGTCTTATTTTTCCATTTGAAAATAAGACCTTGACAAAAGTGTGTTTCTCTTGAAGGCCTTATCTCAGGACTTTTAAGGGACACTGATTAGGCTGGGGTAATTACCACTATAACTCTAGATGTCTTATCCATTGGGGATCATTGTCATGCTTGCCTTTGATAAATTATTCGTCTGCTATAGAGCTTAAATTCCTACCCCAAAGGGAACACGCAGGGTACATATGTAGTCATTATATATATACACACATATATATGTATATATATATTGCTGCATATGATATCACATGCAGCAGTACTTTATATGTAAAAATTATGTTTTTTCTATATAAGCATAGAGACAACCCATAGAAAAAGGATGTACTTATTATAGTATATGTGCCTTTCTATACAAGAAGGTGCGTGCTAGAGAATCCATTGCATACCACCTTTGGGGCTATAGGCATCCAAACTGCCTTACTGCCCACAAATATTTCCACAGTGGTAATTATTTCCTATGAAGTCTATGAAGTTCCTTTGTTTTAAAATAAAACTTCCCCAATTCATCTACGAGTGTAGTCAGACAACTCGGAAGACCCATTTCCTTGTTTGAGGAAGAAAAGATGGCTAAGGAGAAAGCTTCATCTCACTGATGAGCTGTGTAGGAGTCTGAACAAGTCGGGGCCTCTGACTCCCTTAAAGCATAGAAACCCCTTCATCAAGCAGCAGGAGCCCTCGGGGAGGAACTCGTAAGGCCAGTATTTCCGTGTTTGACTTACAGCAGTGTGGCGCTGGCGCTCAGGGCATAAGCCACCAACATTGCTGCTGTATTCGTAAACATGAGGATCCCACCGAAATCAAAAGGAGATGGTTCGGTACTCAGCGGCCTCAGATTTTTTTGAAGCAGAAGAAGCAAGTTGATCATCTGATTTTTGGCTAGTCTTTAGTGTTTGGAGCCAACGAAACGATCCTTGTGAAAAATGAATAAGGATAGGGCTGTAGCTCAGTGTAGTGGAGCTGGGTTCATTCAACAAACTAATGTACCATGATGATCACCTAAGCAATCGCCTTCTTCAATTCAATGCATGATTCTGCCAATATTGAGTCTGTGGCCTCCTTCACCTGTAGATTGCTTTTCAGGATGTTGAGGACATGAGATACTTTCATGCATAGAGACCTTCCATCCTCTGTCTAGCACTCTTGGAATTGGAAGAAAATGTGATGTCAGTCAATGAATAACTGTAGTGCCAAACTCTCCTACCTTTTCCAGCTACAGTATGACTACAATATGCTCTGTGCTGATGACATGTACTAGCTTTGTCTTTTCACTCTCTCCATTCTTGGAAAACCACTTGGAGGACCTTTCCAATTCCTCCAGAAGGTAATGAGAGGAATTTTGGTAAGTGAAGACATCATTCCTCAATGATAACCCCTGAAAGAATGTTCTGTGATGCCCAGTGCCACGACAAACAGTACACCTCAAACTTAAAGCCTCTGTGGACTTTTCTTCCATGGATACTTTTGTTTATAATTTTAAGTGCTGCCAAGCACTTGAAGGATTCATGCTTGGAAATACCACTGCCTTAATTGGACTGATTTTAAAAATGAGCTTAGGGTCTGAAAAAATATCTATTCGTTGAATGGCAGATTAGTTTTTCTTTCACACCAGTCTTCCTTTGAATCTGCTCCATTTGAAACCTAAAGTATCACACCTTCCCAGCAGTTGAAAAACTCCACCTGAGCCTCTCTGTCCAGGGATGCTTTTCCAATCCCCTTCCAATCCACCCTGGAAATTCAGATCCTGCAATTGCAAATTGGCTGGCAATTTGGTTGCTGAAGCAGGAGGCAGATGGTGCTGAGGACAGGAGGCAATCCAACTCTCCCTTCCATTCCAGGCATGGCTTGGAAGGGGTAACTAGCAGAGAATCCTGGTTTGACAGCCCATTGTTGGTCTGTCTCAGGCAAACAGCAGTTAACTCGGCTACATCTGCAGCATGCTTTGATTTTCATGATTATGACCTTTGAAAAGAAGAAAAGTTGTCCAAGCCCATGTCTGAGAAATTTTTCCATTTTAAAAACTCAAGAGTAAACACACAGCTTTGATGCTGTCCATTAGGAGAATGTTTCTATTTTGTCTCTATAAATACTACTAGGAAGTCATATTGAAAATAGAGGGTGACTATCCACTTTATTGGGATGAAGAAAAGCATATAAAATCTGTCTCTCAATTTATGAATCTGCTCTAACAGAGTTCTTTGGAGGAAGGTGAGACCCAGGATCTAATTCTTGGCAACCACATAACATTTTTGAATCTATGGCACAGGTCCAAAAACAAGAGCCTTATGATGTGGACCGAAGAGAAAACGGAGTCTCTGGAGGCTTATATTTCTGCTTTCCCTGAGTTAAGTTGGCCTAGGGGACCAATTAATTTTGAGCATAAAGTTTCAAGAGCCCTAAGATGGAATGACAAGTAGCTTCAGTATTTACACCTGCCAGAGACACACTCTTGTCGAACCCTTTCTCAGGAAGCTGCAGCAGGGCCTTGTGGGGTCCCAGTCCGCTGAGCTAGAGAGCCAGTGAACGTGCTTGCAAGTTGTCCCTTTTGAGCATCCTAGGATCATCTCCCAGACCGCTTATCCCTTTGTCTCCATTGCCCTTGAGCATCTGGCGTGGATCAGAGCAGCCACTGAATTGAAATGACACAGAAAACATTTCAATTCTTAGAGACAGCAGGGCCCTCTTTCTTTCCTGCTCCTTTCAAAGAAAGGAGAGCGAAGTCCAGGTTAACTTCTCTGTTAACCAGCTGCTCTTCCACACCGATCCACTAGATGTCCTCATAGTTCCACTTGGATTGCCATTGAGCTCCCTGGGAAAACTGCCTCAGGATGGGATTCGGGAAGAGAGCAAGGCTGAGAAAGAATCTCAACACACACCAAAGGAGGGAAGCAACTTTGTGCAGCCAGGAAGTAGATAAGAAACTTGACTTCTGTTTTAAATGTATATTTCCAAACTCCTCTTTGAATTTTAGGCTGTGAATCTATGGCTTTTTGATATTTGAAAGTAACCTGCTAGCCCAAATTGGCTCTAGAATAGGGAACAATCACTGATAGATGAAAATAAAATACTGTTGGTTCTTAATACGATTGACAACTGCAAAACCAAAACTGTTTCTGCAAAACAGAAACAGTTGAGAAAAATGATGGGGAGGTAATTTTCAAATTAGGACAGCTACGCTGTGATATTGATATACATTTATTTTACAACCTGGGAGTGTAACGTTGTATAAGGAGAGTCCATATCTTCTGAAACATCCACTATCAGTAAGACAGATCCTCATCAGTTTTAGTTAAAAAGCTTGTTCCTAATATGAACAACAGCCTGGAGGAAATCTCTTCCTGGCTGGTACATACAGCCTTTTGAGCTTACCAGATTGCTTCACAAAATGCAAGGTCAGAATGAGCCCTACCTTGTAAGAAAGTGGATCCAGTCTATACAGGTGAAGACACATGGCAGGAGCTCAATGAAAATGGACTATTCCAGAAGTAGAGAAAAGGAGCCACTCTCTCAGTTGGTGGCCCTGGGTCTAGAGACATTGTGATTCCTGAAGGTTTGTCAACATGTGGGGTTCAATCATTTTTAACCGTTTCTGTCTTGTCTTTGAGCCTCTTGTTAATCCTTCTTGCTGGGTTTTATTTTTTTGTGGTGGTGCTTGTTTGTTTTTTGAGATTTCTATTTTGCATTTGGTGTGAGTGTTAAAAAAAACAACTGGGAAGAAATGACGTGTAATAGCATGTTTTCTCTTTTATGCATATGCTGCTTTGGAATGAGACTGATTATAATTAACAGTTAATCTTCTTATAGCAAATAGTTTTTTGCTGCTTTGATTACCAGTTTCAGCCCGTTCCTGCATGCTAACAATATGAAATTTTACAACAGTGCATGGTCTTCAGAACAACTGACAATGACAATTGCAAACAGTCCCTGAGAGCCACTGGTTTGATGTTATTATACCTCCTGAGCTGTTATGAAGTAGGAGGTTTAAATCACCCATTATGAGGGGTTACCTCTGACAAAATAGTTTCTAAAGTTACTCCATCTCCATTATCTCATCCCTTGTTCTTAAAAATGGCATATATATATATATATATATATATATATATATATATACTTTCTATCCCCATAAATGTGTCAGCCTCTATTATTGTACATGAACCCAAAGTGGAAATCTGGAAATGAAAACCAGGGACTGTTGCTAATGAGAAGCAAAGTGTTTCTGAGTTTGAGGGGCTTCTCTTCTACTACAGCATTTGATTAAAATTTTCTTTTCATAACAATTTATCTACAGTGAACCAACAACCAAAACCATCCTCGGTTTTTCTCTTCTGGGTAAATAACAAATCCATATTTCCATTGAAAGAACTAAGAAAGAAAAAGCAAGACATTGGATCTCCAAGTCATATACCAGATCCGGATGCATTTCAAATGAATTTCTTTTCATGTCTTCAGCTGAAGACTCCCCACCCCCTTTCTTGACTTCAGCCAGCGCTGTTTTGTGGGGACATATGGGCAATCATGCCATTGCCTTTTAAATTTCTTTGACTCAAATGCTATAGTGGAACTTTTTTTTTTTAAATGCTAAGCTCAAGGGAATGATATACTGTGCACTGAACAGGGCTGGGGCTGCATGATCATCTGAACAACAGACTAGCCATGCTGCTAAAAGAACATGTCACTGGAACTGTGAGCCAAGTTTACAGGGATGGCAATGCTGCTGAAGAGATCTCTCATTCATCTCCCCCAGTGCCTGTTCTTCACAATCATAACGTTCCCCTTGTTTGACAAATATACTATATGGCAAGTCATAAAGGTCTTAGAACAGGACTTGACCCATTTGAGAGATTTCAACCCCTTTCCTGGTGACTGTAACATTCAAAGAGGGCAAAAACACAAGTCATATTTTAAAATAAGAGGGTAACCATTCTCTACAAAGAAAAAGAGGGAAGGATGATTTTCCAAATGGAAGCTGTGGATGCAGGGGATAGTACTCCTTTGGTTCAAATTCATTGTTGAACTGTGATACTTGGAATAAATATGAATTCTTCTCCCCCCCATGAGAGAAGCTGACCAATGATAGACAAACATGTTTTCTTGTTGTATCATCCAAATGAGGTCCAAAACAATTCTTATTGTACTGAAATATAAATTGGTTTGAAGGCTTTGTAGGTCAGCATTTGGGGTGAGTCTCCACATAGTACAGAACCTACCGCACTAGGGTTCGAAGAGCTGCCCCCGGGGCATGCAACTCTCAGTAAGATATTTCACAACGGACCTATTTTCTTATTTCACATTTTGTCGTTCTTAATCTATTTTAGCCAATATTTTCTGTATAAGGAAAAAAGAGGTCTGATTAACCAATAGTCTGATTGCTTTCTGAATTCCTGGTAGGTGGAGAGAGTACGATAGATGCCATTTTCAGATTCAGCTTTAAGCAGAAAATATACCCACGAGTGGCCAAATGCATTCCAATAGACCAACATCTCATACGCTTTTGGTGATTTCTTATTTGCAAACTTCCTTTAATGTCAAATACTCAGCGTTAGCCTTGAGTAGCTACATTTCTTATACGGACAGATTTGGATATTTGTTCTGTCAAGAGTAAATTTAAATTCCTGTAGCTATCATGTAAACTCACTCCTGGGAAGTTCAGCCAAGGCATCCACAGATTCTATATTAACACGTAAGCGTTTCACATCTAATTTGACGGAAGCATGTCCCAGGCTCTGCCTAATGCCCAGAAGTGGGTGGAAATTAGAAAACTACATATTACATATGGTCGCCTCTTGCAAAAATCATTCATTACACCAAACAAGCAATTAATTGAATTGATTGGCTCTGTTTCTCTTTTACCCTCCCTGTGTTAACTGTGCCAGGGGGAAAAGGTTGGTTACTTTTTTATTTTTTGAAACTGTTTATAATTTGTTCTTCTTCCCATCCAAGAACCTGACTGTGTTCAGCCATGCCCTTTTCCTGCGTCACCACTCTGCGGATCGGGTCGGGGGGAGAACAATGCAGCAGCCTTGGGAAATGATACAGGCAATTTGTATTCTCATTGCTTTTCTTTTTTTACTTGATGTACAACCAAACTGTTACCAACAATCACTCTGCATTTTTCCCCCTGGGTCAAGACTGTTAACGTGAACTAAGACCTGTGTTGAATCCCTCCAGCTCCCTTCCAGCTTTGCTGTGTGTGACCTTGCCATTAACTGCTGCTCTTCCTCTCCTCCCATCCAACCTCATGGTTATAGCCAAGATGTCCATCTACAAGAGAATGAGACGGGCATGTTGTTTTGATTGCGGACGTTCTGAGCGTGACTGCTCGTGCATGTCAGGCCGTATGCGTGGTAACGTGGACACCCTTGAGAGAGCCTTCCCACTTTCTTCTGTCTCTGTTAATGATTGCTCCACCAGTTTCCCTGCCTGTAAGTTTAACCTCAACATGTGCCGTTCCGTGTCTGTGCTTGATGTGGGAGCCTCCCTGTCTTGTGTTGTGCTCTGTGGTCTGTGGGTCCATCTGGCTGGTGTTTCCTCCCCAGTGTTATCTCTTCTGTGGTGATGTGGTGCCCCAGCTGCCTGTATCTCTGTGTATGTGCTGGGGAGGGCCTCCCTTCGGATTTCATTTGCTTTCTGTGCTTCTTGAAATAGTGTGCAAGACTAGAACATACCAGTCTGCTGATTTTTCTTTCTTTCTGTCTCACTTAAACAAATGGAAATGGAAATTAAAGTAACAGCATACCAAATGCTATATTAATGCTGAGATACATGAAAATGTATATCTCAATATTTTGGAAATGGCTATAATTTGAGTTGGATCAAAAATTGGAAGGGAAGAGGGCACAGAGAGAAAAAGTATAGAGAGAAAAACATTAAATTGCTTTTAGTGAGTTTAAGTACCAAAATTAACGGAGTTTAGATGAAGATGTGTATGTGTAAAATAATACCTCTTTATACTTTTTTCTGTGCCTCTCTAACCTGAAACTCATTCTTCCATTGACAGATTTTGTCCGATTTTCTGGAGAAGAGAATTTTAAATCTGCCGGCTTCCATAGGCTGGTGCAGTCTAGAACTTGCCTCAGAAAGATGACTAATTTGAAAGATCATTCTTCTTTTATTTTTCCAACAATAGATCCCCATTTAACTAAGGTTATCTTGTAGTAATCATGACCAAAAATTTTAAGAAAATATGAGCCATGTTGTTTTGAGTCTATATCTCAGGTCTTTGTTGCTCCTGAGCTTGGAGATGTTAAGGAATACATCAGTTACACAGACGGTAACTGAGGCTAAGAGGAGCCAAATTCCTTGGACCACACTCAGCCCTGTCTTCACCCCAGACTTTGCTATTTCTCAACACACAAGGATTTGGTTTCTTAGGTGACATTACTGAAAGCTCCTGTTTGACATGCTGAGGTGTGCATCCTCACCCTCTTCCAGAAAAGGTTGTGTTCTGCTCAAGGACTTGGATGCCCTTAGAATATGACCGTGACCTTGATTTCACATTTTGGGTAGTACAGGAAGTAGGAGACAATTCTTCTTTCTTCATGTTACCCCTTCCCTTCCTCCTTAAGGGGACAGCACATTTATTTGTGACTGTATTGCATCGTCTTCCCTCCCATGTATCCAGAGCTTGTTGACTTTTCAGCAGCAGGAGTTGGTTCACAGCCACCACAATGAAGAGGAAGAGCTCTGAGCTCTTGAGCATCTATTTTCATGAAAAATCAACAGGTCTCACCTGTGCTATCCAGAGCTGAAGGTGGTCCCAGCACAGTGCACTCCTGTGATGGTCTTCAATGTGCACTTCCAGGGTGAGGGAGCCCTAACACCACTGTATACCCAGAATGGTGAGCCATACCTGACATTGATGTTTGAACCTGTAGTTTGGATCTGAGATCACAGATGTACCATCACGCTGCATTGGAGGCATTTGGGAAAGTTTGATCTATGACTAGAAAATCATCCTCTCTGATTCACGATTCACTGCTCCTCCAGAATAACACAAGGAACAAGACTGATTTAAAAGTGATACTTACTGGAGGTTGCATTGAGTGAGGATACAGATGCCACATTGGCCTAAAATGTGAAAGCCTAGAATTGAAAGGGA
This sequence comes from Cavia porcellus, assembly GCF_034190915.1. Lineage (NCBI taxonomy): Eukaryota > Metazoa > Chordata > Mammalia > Rodentia > Caviidae > Cavia > Cavia porcellus. The sequence goes on along the minus strand of NW_026947511.1, from coordinate 34,241,176 downwards.
AGTTTCCTTTAAGATTCTTCTTACATAAGCTGTAGTCTGAGTCCTCCTTTATTTTTCCTGAAAAAAATTTTTTATCTAGAACATATGCCATGATCTAGGTGATGTAGGTCACAGCTGCACAAAAACTTGTTTTTCTATGACATGTGGGAGGGGCACCAGGTTCAAAGAGAGGAGCTGGGGAAGCAGTGGGGTGTGGGGGCAGGCCTCAGGCCACATCTCAGTGAGTGGTGGTGGTGGGTGTAGTTGCCAGTCACTTCTGCCTAAGGCACAACTTCCAGTTACCACTAGGTTCACAAACTTTGGCTGCAGATTCAGTGGGTGAAGGAAGGCACCAGCATGGTTCTGAGCGAAGGCTCTGTGGTTGTGTCTTGGCTCTGGCCAACCATACTACTCACAACAGATCTTGTCCCTGTTCAAGGTCCATGATGCCCAGTAGAAGTAATTTTTATTTTATCCAAGAGAAACCATAATTTAGAGGGGTTTTTCAACCTTGCAATTTAATCCACACATTGTTGAAGGCCAGAAGAAAGACAACTTGGGATGGGATTGTCCCAAACGCTTAAAAACATTCGGTGCGTGATTTTGTTGCCTTTCCTGTGCTTTTAATGTCACCCCCTCCATGGGAAATGTGGCATTTAGAGCTAGGTGTTGAAGCCTTAACTAGTATTGACGGCTTAAGGGCTGTTGCCTGTCTCAATTTCACTACCCTTCCCCCACCCACCATCATCACTTCATCAAACAAAAGCGAATTTCACCCATCCCTGTGTGAAACCACTCACCTTTGACCATCAGTAATAAGTTAGAAAAATTCATTCCAATTGAGCCCCTTCACATGACTACATAAAGCCTTCTCCAATTAAAAACAAAAGCCTCTCTGCCGAAGCCCACTGGCAAAGCTCCATGGCAATCCCTGGGTGTCTCTTGCTGGTGGCAGAGCTTGGTGGTGCCCATGTGACAAAGCCAGTTGACTCAAAGAGCAGTGATGAGAGTGGTCTTTTCATTAAATATCAGCAGATGTGAAATGGAGAGGGTCTGACAATTAGAAATGGCAGGAGAAGGGCCCTGGAATCAAAGTGAGGTCAGATGGGTGGATCAGATTACTTCTCTTACATTCTTTAGTTGTTCTGAAAATCATTTTGAATTAGTGTCAGCGGAGCCATGATGGGTTTTGCCCTTTGTCTTTTATGCTGGGGCTGTATTGTTTCCCAAGACACTCATTAAAGATCATTATACTATTATGGAGCCTGCTTTGGTCATAGTTCTCCAGTTCTCTAGTGTGGTGGAGAAGGCCTGATTTGTTTCTCTCTTGACTTTTCTCTTCCTCATTGCCGTTTGGTTTTTTTTTCTACAGGAAAAGATTTCCGTTTTGCAGGGGATGTTAAATTGAAACACAAAGTTCCATTACGTGTTTTCTGAAGTGGAAGGAGGAGAAGCCAGTCTCCAGAGGAGTGGGAATATTATTAAAAGTGTTCGTGCAGTTTTAAAAACCTGCCCTCTCACAGTGAGACCCTGTGCTTCCTGCTCAGACAGCTCCCTTTAGATGTGTGGCCCATTAGGAGATCAGTCCTTCGGTCCCCTACTAGGAGACCTGTTGTCTCCTTCTATTGAACTCCTGGGGAGATGGAAAGTCAAACTGTTGACATAAAGACCTTCGGAGAGGAAGGGCCAGTTTAGAAAAGACAAAAAAGATGCCAGAAATAAAAGACAAATGTCAACCAATTAGGAATATTTTGGGCAAGATTGACTTGCTTAATACTGGAACCTAAAGTCAGTGTAGAGAGTTGCATTGCAGCCCATGGAGCCTGGAAATCTCCCAGCCTGCATCAGGAGAGGCTCTGAGTTGACTGCTGTCACGTGTCTGTGGCTAATTTGTTGTGATGTGATTGGGCATCTTGACTTTGTTTCTACTTCAGACTGTCTTGAGCAGGACAGCCAGCTCTTTTAAGCCACCCAAATGGAATGTGCTGTGGCTGTTTCACGAGTAGCTGTGTTTTATTACTATCCAACATAAAAAGATACGTTTAGCAAAGCACACACGTGTGTGCATACACACACCCCCTCCAAAGAGATGCATGTCTTCCTTAATCCCATTTCTTCCCAATATAATTCTGTTAAGTGGATCTCTCTCTCTCTCTCTCTCTCTCTCTCTCTCTCTCTCTCTCTCTCTCGGTTTATTCTCATTCTTTAGGTCTTGCCTGATATCCAATGGCTAAGTGTTATAGAAAGGAACAGTGAAAATTATGATGCAGTGACAGCCTAAGTCCCTATTGATTCAGACCTGCTGAGCCCTGCCTGACATGATTCTGGTCACAGAACATCAGTAACACTGGCACAAGCGAATAAATCATCTGGTAGAAGAGAAATGGGTCTTTTGGCTTGCACTTGGAACTAGTTTTGACTGAAGTATACGTGGGTTCACTCACACCAACCTTTCAATTTACTAGTAGTTTAAACCCGCACGATTCCATGCACCCTTTTGCAAACTACTGTAGGTAATTTTAAATTGTGCATGACTTTTACGTCAGATATAAATATAATACAAGGAGGCATTCAGCCCTGATAGTCAGGCTGAGAGTAGAAGTCCAATACGATTAGGGTAAAGGGAGACACACCAAAATCGGTTTAGAGTAATCTTGAGTCTTGTCAGATAATAAACAAAAATCAGCTTATCCAGAGTGGCCTTTGGTTTCTACAGGCAGAGAATTAACATTGTCAATAGAATTAAACTCACTCCAGTGAACTAATGGCAGTTTGAAGAACATAAAATCAGATACCAGGGCAGGGGGGTGGAAACGGCTCTAGGAAAAAGTCCATCATAGGACACACCTAGGCTGAGAATCTCCTGCACTTTAGAAAGCAGGCTTAATTTAATAAGCCACATTTAAGGCATTTAAGGGCTGCAAGCCTGTAATTACCTCATTGCTTTTACATACAATCTTGGGAGACTTCCTCGAACTCTTTATTCCTAAATTTTATTTATTTTACTTCTGAGCCCTGAAAACCAATGACTTCCTCTTCCCACCAGAGAAAGATAGGAAAAAGGAGAGTCACAGTAAACCCAGCACAAACCAATTTAATCCCCACATGTGTTTAAATTGATGTAATAATATGACACATGTGTATAGGGGTACAACATGAGTTTACAGTATTGTGTATCTGTACATTGTGTAGTGATCAAATCAGACTAATTAGCATATCCATCATCTCAAACATTTATCATTTCTTGTGGTACCCAAAATTCCTTCTTCTAGCTGTTTTGAAATATACAGCACATTATCATCAACTATTATCACCCTGCCATGCAACTCATCTCTCCTTCCTGAATCTCTTGTCACCACTGACTGACCTCTCCCTATCTCTCCTCTCTTTGTTTTTCTATGCCCCTGTGTCTGGCTCTTTGATTTCTCCTGCTAGCAATGACCTTAGGATCTGTGTCTCTCTCAGTGTTCATCACCCACATCAAACATCAAATACAGAAAGAGATTTTGGATTCCACCTTTGCTTTTTAGATACCTGGGCCATGATTTGGCCACTTGCATTTCATTGCAGGAAATTAAAACAGGAAGGCAGAGAGGTCTAAGTTGCCATTTTGCCATCCCATGTGACTAAGAGTAGTAATGTCCTCAGGAAGAGCCTCATAGTCACCTTTATCGGTCACAGCCAAGGCTGCAGAAGCCAGTGCCTCTCGTGTGGTTTCTGGCAGCTTCATTGAGCGGGGAGTTGATATGTCTTCCTGTGAGATAGAGAGGCCACCATCTCTTCCAGAGAGGTCACCATCTCTGCAGCGGTCCATTTCCTAAAACAGCACTGTAAGAGGCAAAGGTCCTACTTGGGCAAAATCTCCTTTGAAAAGAATCCCTTAAATTGCATATCTCTAAGGAATGCCAAACAAACCCATTTGCATGTAGAACAAATAGCTTGAGTTTTGCCGCTGGGGTGCAGTGAGTATACTTTGCACTGGAGTCCTTGTCTTACCTCCTCTCCCCTAAAAGTCTATTGCTGACTCCCTTAAGATAATATAATGCATGACAGTGTACACAGACAGATGAAAGTGAAAGGAAATGGTAGGCTAAAGGCCGCCATGTTTTCAAAAGAAATTCTTTGAAACAACTCACAGACAAGTAGAAAGGTCAGAATGAGGGAAGACAAAAGCGTCCTCTGTGTGTGTCCTGTCGCTTAGACACCTCCCTTTCCAGGGGGCATGCTGCTGTAGTAAAATGACTCGGCTCTTTAAAGACAAATTAGAAAAGACATTGGCATGCCACATGTAAGCCTAGCAGAAGTCCTTATGCAAGGTGACGTGGAAATTATGCTTGCATTTTTATTTCAGGACAGTGCCTGGTTGTCAGGATACTCACCCTGACAGCTCCTACCACCGGGCAGTGGAATCTTCCTCTTACCTCCATGGTGGAGGACAGATGTGGCCAGTTAGTACTCCATCTCCTTTCCTCCTCCGCTATCTCTGGCGACAGATGGCAGGGCCAGCCCGCCTTCCACTTGAGCTTTCTTGTCAAAGCTCTGCCTTGAGCCCAAATCTTGACCTTTACTGTATGGAAGAAAGTACTGATGAACAAGCAGAGGTTTGAATTAGTGCAGGCTTGGAGCAAATGTCAAGTCCATCTCTGCCTCCTCCCTCCACCTGCACCAGGAGCCTAGATTAGACCCAGTCTGGAGTTTGCAGTGCCTTAGGCTTTATGGGGCTGGGGAGACATAACTTATTAACAAAGAGTTATTAAATTTTTATCAATTTTACAACACAATGTAAATGCTTCCTATGAATCTACATTGTATTCATTATCATTTAAAACGTTAATTAAGTCAAAGTTGCATTTAATTTCTCTCTAAATGGGCCTCTGGGAAGAGGCTTTTAGAAACATCTGTGGGAGCATGCAGCTCATGGAGCCTGGGAATCCCCCAGCCCGCATCAGGGTAGCCCCCTGAGTTGACTGCCATCATCTGTCTGTGGCTAATTTGTTGTGATGTGATTGGGCATTGTCTCAAACTAGTATCAGACCAATAATGAGGCAAACCCACTGGAGAGAGGTTTGTGGGAAGGTGGCACAAGCCTCACTGCATTCTGTCTTCAAATCTCATCTAAGCAGGAACCAGCAATTGATGTGTGGTACCTCCGGGCACCATAAAGCCTTGGGATTCTGCTTCCTCATATGGTACCCATCATATCATTTGGGTATTTACTTTATCTCAGATGGACCCTTGTCATTTGGCCCAGTAAATTTAGGAGATTGGCCAGCCTACTTATAGAAAAGATCTTAATATTTGGGGTGTTTGATTTCAGTTAAGCCTAGGAACCAAGGAGAGAGCATTTGTAGGATAGAGTGCGGTGTACAAACTATAACTAGGTCATGTTCATTGGTAAGGAGAGACAGAAAAAGCATACAAAATTTTTTTTGAAAAATTGCATGATATATGTACTGCATCATGGGGAAACTGAGGTTTGTTCATATGAGACTGGGAAATGGCTAATTGAGTAACTAAGATTCATGTCAAAACCAGACTTAGTGTAGTTTCTGTTGTTCTATGTGTAGTCCTCTGCCAGCACAGCAAGATGGACTGCAGACTCTCTGTCTTTGCAGATACTAATTAGTCCTCATCAGGTAGCAGTACCCGTTCTGTGCAGGTGAGGCAGCTGTAAACTGAGGCATCCATAGAGGGCCCCATTTACGGCTGAGGCAAATGAGACACAGAGGTTGGATGACTCATCAGTGATCACACAGCATGTAAGTAGTGGAGCTGGGATTTTAAAAATAGGCTGTGAGCTGTGCTGACTTCAACAACACATATAATAAAAATAGACTATGTGGCTCCCCCTTCTACGGGGGTAAATTGAGGCAAACAGTTACTTATGCTGTTGAGTAAGATCAATAGATCAATTTGTCTTCAGACAAGGAGGAAATGACAAGGATTTCAGTAAACAACATTGGGGACAATGTGGGGAGGCTGGAGTCTCCTGCAAAGCAGCTGGTCGCCCAATGAGGCTGGAGTTTGGGACTCGTTTTGGAAATTTCAGAAAGATGAACACTTGGAGGGCTGAAATAGGGCCCAGTCTTTGGTAGAGGCCACACCCAGGGGTTTTGTTCATAATGTGTAATGCAATAGAAAGCATTTGAGATGTTTCCTTAGTGAAACAAACCAGGAAAGGACACGCTGTCAAGGAGGGGAGGATAAGCACAGAGAGGCCGTGAACATGGGAGACAGGACTGAGCTGCTCCGAGGAGCCTTGCGAAGGGTGGCTGTAGCCCCACTGCCTGAGGACCCCCACAGCTGAAGCACATTATCCAAACAAGCCCAAGGAGTTACAGTCTTTGTAAAGAAGGTTTAATTAATGGCTCTGAAGCAGTTGAATTCCATTAGTTAAATTTCATAAGCCTAATTTTCCCCAGCTGACCAGTAGCCATTGTGATTCCAACTTGGGCTCAGTGGAATCTTCTCACTGGAGGGACATTTCCTTCCCCTGGGCCAGGGCTGGAACCTTAGCAGGCTTCATACATTGCCTCTGGTTTAGGGGTCTACTTCACTTATTCCCACCACCACCACCCCCAACCTGTTTGTCTTCTTCCTCCCTTTCCATCTTCCTTGGGTAAATAAGCCTATCATCTGGGATGTGTCGAAGGTGGCCGAGGTGGACAGTGTCACCTGTTGGTGTGAGTGGTGCACTGGCTCAGGCTGGACAGAAGACATAAAGCAAATGGGACGACCATCTGGGACATGTGACCAGCCCTGCAGGTCTTGGCTCCCATTACATTTGGTAGCTTTATGAGAATTGTTTTTTTAAAAATCCCTGAATATGGCAATGAGACTTTTCTCCTCCCATCTTTTTCGAGGAGACACTATGTCTCCTTACATCTACGAAGCGAAAAAATACTAAGGGCTTTACACCCCATGCACTGAAAATGCAATTGTATTTTCAACCGCATCCCCCTACTAAAATGGAAATACAAAACACATTTCCTGTGAAGCACTGCCACACAAAAGCCTAGAAAGTTCTGCAGCATTTTAAAGCATGATGGCGAATTTTCTTTTCCATTTTGTTTCTTTGTGCGTAGCATCTTTGTTTGCATTCACCGTGTCTCTGTCAATGTCCATAACTGTAGCATTTGTGCACGCCACTGACCCCAAAGAGGCTTGAAAACTGGAAAATTCTCGACTCGTGAGTTCCTCAAAGGGATAAGCAGCATCCGCTGAGGATGCCAACTTCTGGAAGTGGAATGTGGCAATGTGCCCCCAGCCAACTAATCACATATTGTCCTCCTCTCTTGATGGCTTTCTTCCAAACCACCGTGCTGAAGTACTTAGACAACCAAGTGGCCCTCTACCTTTGCATTTACTTACCAGAATTCTGCTTTCTTAGCTGACATTTTCTTCAAAGAGAATCTAAATGGACAAAGCCAAGCCCAACACTGTCAGCTCAGACTGACATCTTTGATATCTCAGAGAGATTTGGAAAGACCTCTCTGTAAGAGTACCTGGTCTGGAGGAAGATTGCTGGACATGCCCGTAGATTTTTGTTCTGAGGAGATGCTCTTCTGATGCCCAGTTCAGATGGAATGGGCTAGCAAAAGTGATCTTTCTTACTTGGCTATCTTATTTGGTCTTCCTTGGGAAGATGTGTTCTCTTGCACTAAAGAGAAACAGCAAGAAACTGCCCTGGACTCTTCTTAGGCAGGCAGAAGGCCCCATCCTATCCCATTCAACATAGCAAGGTGAGTGCCACCAAATGCTCCTGGGGTCACAGAAAGGAAAACTATGGAGATTGAAAGTGGAATCTTTTGAGGCAGATCTGCATCATAAATCATTGACTGCACTGAAACTTTTAAATGAAACGAGAAAACTCAATCAGAGCTAGAGCTGCTTCAGATGTGCCCACTACGCAGAGGGGCATCTATAGCCCGCAGCACCTGGGAGCCTTCTGGGAACGAAGCAGGCAGCTTGGATTGTGGTGATCTTCATTTTGGCCAACATCAGATTTCTGGGCTGGAGCCTGTTGGATCACCCTCGTTCAAGAATGGACTTAGGGGTTGTTTTGTCTCTTTCCAAGGTCAGAAATGTGGCACGCTGGCATTGCTGGTGGGGCTCTGTGTATTGGCAGGAAAACTTGAGTAGGAAATAGCCTAAAGGATTCTGGTTCAGTAAATATTTGATGAGTAAGAAAATGAATACGAGAAGGGATTCTCAACCATTAAAGTAGTAGATGATTTGCCAGAAGCAAGGTCATCCCGGATGCATGAAATTTCCTAAAGCTTTGTAAGCTGCTTTCCAAATAGTACATGTATGTATACATGAAGAGCTGGGATATGCAAGATCAAAAGGATATAGTGAGGAAAAACAAGGACATAACTGAAGGAACTTGAAAATCATCAACTCCTAGGCACAGTCAGTCTTGTTTGTGAAGGGTAAATACCAAGAAAAAACGCCAAATAATACACAGGAAAAAAAAATCACACAAGCGAAGCTCTGACAAGCTTTCTGATCAGAAGAGGCAGGAATTCTATGACACATGCAGAGCATTTGACCTAGCAATCAAGAGCTTAATGACATTTGCATCTAGTTTTATTAATTTCAGTGAACCCGGTCATTTTCCTGTGAGTTATGGTGTTTAGTTAAAAATACTGCATCAGGTAGAGCCAATATGAAGGAGAACATCTGTTACAGAGAGGTGTATCCGTCTGCGGCTCCCTGCAGTAGCCCGTTCAGGTGCAAGGAAATTTTGAGGTCCCTCATGACCATTAAGACCATTGACTGTGACTTGTGGGAGGCAGATCGAATCTGACAGCACCTCCCAGGTGATACTGGGAGGTCTCCAAAGGCAGAGTCGCCTGTATCTGTTTACTAATTAGCCTCATTATTGTGTTGATTGTTTTCAGGCTAAGGGAGAGACCACAAGCTTTCTTGACTGCTCTCAGAGTCCTCTTTGCTAGTACCAATGACCCTCTATCTGCAAATAGCTCTGATTTTCTCTGCATTTTTTCAAGGTTGCGCTGGCCATTTCTCTTGTGCACATGAATACATTTCCACACATGGCCTGTAACACATCCAACTGAGAATGTGTCCAGCAGGGATGCTTCAGAGCCAAAGCCCTAAACAGGTGTTACCTGAAAAGAAGGTACAATGGCCTGCAGAGAAGAGACAGGAGGTGAAAATGAGAGTAAAAAATATGCTAGGAATGCAGACAGGAGCAAAGGCACTCAGATCACTTGGGTCTGGAGTCTTGGGACTGAGGTGACTGTGGAATTTGCTAGGAGCTTGTTGCTGGAAGCCCTCTCACTCACAGATTTCTGCTATTAAGATGAAAATATGATTTTGTTAGGCAGACACCTCCTGTTGTCTTTTTTTTTTTTTTCTGTCTATGTTAGAGGATTTTCAAGCTGCTCTCCTCACTGCTCAGCAAGCTATGTGATCTCATTGGCAATTAAAGTCAGAAATTCTGTGACACCTCAGAGGAAGAAAGACACAATGAGTGAGATTTGTGTGTCTTCTGGAACTTTGGAATTAAGGTCTGGTGGCCCTGTCTTGATGAACTTAGTAACTGGTTGATCATTGGATGCCGATTGCTAAAGAATAGTGTCCTATACGTAATTGAGACTATATTTCTCCATGCACTGTGGTATCTTATCTTCTTTATTTGGGGTAATCCACAAGTAGATACGATATCTTACTACTGTGGGACACTGGGTAATGTCCAGATTCTGTTTCTTAGCTTTCCCATTTGTAAAGAAGAGAGAATCAAAGCACCTATCTCAGAGTTGTGAGGATTAAATGAGAAAAAAGTATATATATATATATATATATATATATGAGTGATTATATATATACATTTACAAAAATGATTATATATATATTTTTATAAGAGTCTTACAAATTTTTATAAGATTATCTGGCACTTGTTGAATGCTGTGATTTATTTTTGTTATTATTATTCTTCATTAATATGTGAAATAATAGAGACAAATGACCAAGATAACATAGTGGATGAGCAGATTGCTTGTTCAGAGGTCAGCTACCTCTCATGATATTAGTGGGAATAAAAATGAATAACCGCTTTAACTATAGCTAATGCATTCTTTTTCTCTCCAAATGATGCAGTCTTGTCCGACTAATCTTATAAAAGGTCACATCAATTACAGACAGAGAAGTCCATGGATAGTGGCTGAGAATTGAACAGCTTAATATAACAGTATAAAATCAAAATTGGGCCAATTTACTTAATTTTGAGATCAGACCATCGTAGTCTCAACCAAAATAAGCCAACAAAAATGCCAAGCCGAGGCTAATGTCTCCCTGGGGTGTTGGTTTCCATCTTGCACTACCCAGAAAGCAGTGCAAAATTGGTGTGTAATTAAGAGAATTGAAAGATAGTATCTCTAAGGTCACTTTAAACTCTGAGATTCTTCATTTTTCTCATTGAAACAGAAACTAAAAATTCTCCTGCTTTTCAATGCTTGCTTGTGGAAGTCCTTCCAAAATGTCGGAGTTTACTTACCAACACTGTAGTAAACTCTGTGAGAAAAAAATAATGAAATTCTCCTTTGAATATGGAAATTTTCTAGTACGTCAGTGTAATTATTCTGGTTATGAATTCTCAGCTTCTAGGCCAGAATCTGGAGATATCGCGAGATCCCAGAAGATTCTTATAGATTCATTCTTTATTATTAGCTAGTTTGTTTTTGTGGTGTCGCCCTCCACCCTAGGAAGGGACAGAAGAAGTGCCCCCTTCCGGGATCCTGTGATTATCTGAGTCTAGGAACTTGAACATTCTCAGTAGTTAGAACACCAATCAGCTACTAAAGACAACAAAAACCAGTTAACTTGTAACTTCTCTACAAGTGGCCCTAGCCCTTACATAATCAATGGTAACCACTGACTTCCCCCCAGAGAGCTCCTACTCATGTCTTTCCTTCCGGTTTCCAGAAATATAACCCCTGGAAGTGTAGAGGTTCACAAAGCAGAGACCCCATCTCCAGGCTGAAGGCGATTCCTAGCTTGGATAGCACATGTGTCGTACATGAAAAGCCGCTATATCATATCTTGTATTTTACTCCTGCTGTCACAGTGCTAACTGGAGTTGTCTTGCAAATTGGGATCTTTAGAAAACTGTGACCTTGGTTCTCTCCATTCCTCGTCCTACTGAAACTTGCCTTTGTGATTGTCCTTCTTCGAATTGGATCTAGAGACTCAGAAAATGCATTATGCTCCTAGAAGATGTAGGGCCAGCTGGAGAATAAACAAGAGGGAAACAGATGGTGGGGAGATGTTTCTTTCCTTTCAGATTTCATCAAAATGTATTTCCTTGATGATGGTCTTGATCTCACTCATTTCTGAGTCTGGTTGGTGTGAAGAGTTCACGCCATCCCTTTTCCTTGGTTGCTTTATGGGTATCTGGGTTCTGCATCTTGTTGATTTTCTCAGTAGTGGGATTAGACGTAGGAGGGGACAAAGACTGGACTCAGATCTGTAATTTACCACTGCCTCCTTCTTGGGGCAGACGACGTGAAGGTGGATCTAGGGGTTAAGTGCATATGCGTACACATTTTTACAGTTCTGAATCCCAGGGTCCCATCCTTTAGTCCATTCTGCCAAAGGCTAATGCTCTTCCAGACTGCATGTCTAAATCCCTCTTACCACAGTCAGGGGCTCTGCCAATATCAGTGCCTCAGTTTTTCCTGCCTAATCTGCTACTGTGATTTCCCTTCAGTTAATTTTTTTAGCTACTGGTTCACTACAAAATTCATTATTTTAAAGCACAGATCTAATCTTATTGTTGTTCCATTAACAAGAAAAGGAAAACAAATTTTTGGTAGTTCCTTGGATATCTAATATCTAATATCTAATATACTTGTAATGATAGGACAACCTGGAGGGTTCTGTTATTAATGTGGCATTCAAAGCCCTTCACGGTTCAGCCCTAGTTAGTTTTTGTAGTTACCTTCATCATACAAGTAGTGTTCATCTAAATCCTTTGTTTTTGCTACTTAACACATTTCTATACTGTTTTCCTGCACCTGATTCTTTCTCTTGCCTCTTTGAGCTGACCGAAGCTTGCCCACAGCATCTGCAAAGTATGACCCACCTACTAACCTGCCTGTTTTAATAAGTGAAGTTTTACTGTAACACAGTCATACCCGTTCCTTTGCATGTTATTCTTACTTCTTTTCAAGGTGCATGCCCGTGATGAGTTGCAACAGAGAGTGTATATGGGTTGCCAAACCAAAATATTTACTATTTAACCTTTCAGGAAAAAAGATTGCCCATCTTTGCTTGGAAGGTATGCTCTAATATTGCGATCTCTTTGAAGGCACTTTGGTTGGCTGTCCCCAAATCCCAAGTTGAGATTAATATTTCTGTCTCCTGTAAGCCAGTAACACTGCACACACACTCCCTGTAGAGCAGTTTTCCTGATGAGCTTTTGAAACTTTAAAGAACAACAACAAACAGTCAGTCTCATTGGTGTTTGAGTTTTCTGCATATTGCATATAGTAGCAAAGGTCAAAGTCAGGAATCTGCAGACAGCTGCCAAAAGACATGTAAACTCTATTGGGAATGTTTTCCTTCTTTATCTCCCCTATGTCTCAAGAGAAAAGAGAGTCTCGAGGCTAAAGATCTTTCTTGTTCCTCTACACTGTATTGAACAAAGTACTTGTTTCTGAACAACCAATTCCGCAAACTGCTGGGCTAGTTTGAATAGACGGATCTAGAATTAATCACTGTTTTTTCTGAAGGTTACCCACATCTGCCACTGATCCTACCGATAAGCACAGGAAGGGCATTGGGTATTAACTTTGTAGTGGGTCCGGTGATGCCACTGTATCCCCTTCTGTGGATCACTGGGTATTTTTGAGTTTCTGTGAATAGAGATGAAGGATGCGATCTTCTTACTCCTTGAGTGACTTCCTTGTGCTCTTGGGATCCACGACATGCATTTCTAACCACCAAACACTTTTCATTCACCTGTGATTCTTCATGGGTTCTTATTTCAGCCGTACCGAAGGCCAGGAGTACACTTCTGATCACTTCCACACCAGCCAGCCGCCTAAGCACTAACCTTGCAGGCCCAACATTCGGACTAAACAGAGGGAACCTTCAGCTTAAATTTTGACAGTCATGAACCCATGTCCTTTGCATCTTCCCAAAACTGATTCTGGCCTCCTGGCTTTCCACAGCACACAGGAGCTGGCGGAGGCGTGAAAGGAGAGAAATTTGCTTAGGTTCTGACTTTCCAGTCAAGTTCTCTGTGTACCTAACTGGAGACACTCTGGGCTCAGAGGCAGCGTCCTGACACTGAACTCTCTTTATGTGTGTGCCTACCCCACTCAGAGAAATGGAGAAACAATGTAGAGGGATTTTTTTGCTAGAGATTAAATCTCAATAATCTTTTGAAATTAAAGTGGGCTTCCCATCCGGTGAGTGGGTCATGGTTCTTATCCCCTTCCACAACAACTCAAGAATGACTCCACCCACCTCCTAAGCCCCTAGATTTTATCGGCGTGGTAGTTTTCCTTGAGCTTAAACCAGGGCAACATTGGAACTGTCATTTTTCATTTCCTGGAGCCCTTTGATCCTTTCTGGGGTGTATTTGTTCCAAGTAAGAAATACGATCCTCACTGCATTCATCTATCCTTTAGAGTATTTTTTATTCTGATTTTTTGTTTCTGTTAGAGATCAAATCAGATTTCTAAGTAGCAGGGTCGTTAGTTATCACCAGCAGATTTCACAGCCTACATTTTATTTCCGTCCTTACAAAACCACCTACCTTCTCTGTCGCATCCAAATCATTCCCAATGAAGCTACAATATGCCTTTTGTGGGCACTTGCGTGTTAATTTATTTCACAGTTTCCTTTGCAGATACAATCAGAGACACTATCACATTCCTGGTTCTTTTTCTTTTTTTATTGTGTTCCCTTGCTATCGCATTTGTGTGATCTTTTCCTGAAAAATGACAGGCAGTGTGACTCTGCTCACTGTATCAGTGACTTATATTCTTTACAAGTTCCCTATTGCCATTTTAAAAATGTAGTATTTTATAGATGTAATCTTAGTTATTTATAGCTCAGGCTTGGCTATATGAGCAAATTTTCTAAATGACATCGTAGTCTAGGTATATTTTTTTTTAAAGAAAAAACCTATTCTTTGTAAAATATTTTCCTCTCAATCATAAATGGGAAATTTCTGTGTCTTAAGATTATAATACTCCCCCCCCCAATTTCTTAGTATACAGAAATGCACAAGCATTGTTTTATGTAAGTGATCAAGTTGTGGTGTTTAATAACACATTTTTAGAACAAAAGGAGTTACCCCTTTTGATTTATTTGGATATTTCCTGAGTGACTTACATTGCATTGCATATTACAATTGATTTGTCAACAATTAACATTCTAGGTTTTTATATAACCCATCCTTCAGGTAATAGAGGATTATTAAATTGCAACCAGTGTGTTAGAAATCTGCCGACTGGTAATAAACTTCTTATGTATAACAGCAGATGAGAAATACGGCTGTGTATTTACGCATAGGTTGCAAGATCCTTGGCCCCAAACCGCAGAGGGGCTCGATGCACGATGCAGCCACCAGGTGGTGCTGCTTCCCTATAAATGAAAAGTCATTGGCCGGAAACGAGGTGCTGGCTCTTCCCCTCTTTCTGTTTTTTCTCTTTCCAGTGTTTATCTCCTTTATTCTCTAAAAGCCAAAGTTGTTGTTTGAAAAGTGATATACTTCCAGTAAGACAACACCTCTCAATTCTCAATCTTTCTTTTTAAATCCAATTTGCTTGATACAACGTTCACTTGGAAAAAGTCCCAGTTCAATAAATGTGACTAACACATAAAGCCAGATCTCTCCATGAAGACTGGCCTACTCCTACTGTCTGATTATCGCTACGTGACAAGCCCCATTTTTATCTATTTATTTATACAAATTAATTCCCCAGGCATCATCCACACCAGGATCATGGGGGACATTTTTATAAAGGTGACTGGTGTGCTGGATGAATGTCCTATATGAAAATAATTTTCACATGATGTGCTCTTGTTATTATAGACTTATAAGTTCGCCAGAGATGTTGCTTTTCTCTCTCAGCCAAAACTAAAATTCTGACGAACTACATAAGAGTGTTTGTGTTTTGTTTTTTAATAAGATTGTTTACAGAAAAACTGATCAATTTGGGCATTGTCAGTCAACCAAAAATACAGAGATGCAGGCAACAATGTTTTGATTCTTTATTTATAGGACTATTTTCAACTAAAAAAAAAAAACCATGCAGCCACACCCTTTTACTAACTTTTAAAAACTACAGTATTTCTTTTGGGTAGGATGTTTGGGAATAAATGATGACCTATACAGGAAGCAGTGAATTACTGGGGTCAGGCAATGTGAGAATTAAAATATATCACAGGAGGACTCATCTGTTTCTTTTCTTTATTATTCAATTTTTCCTATTAGATCATAAAGAATTTTGAGTCCATATACTTCATACCTTTTGAAATTTAATCATTTTAAAAACATTAACTTTGGGAATCCAATAAAGGTTTCTTTGTTTTGAGCTTTTAAAACTTTTCTCAGGTATATGGGAATGGGGATCTGGTCAAAGTTCTAGATGAAATAACGTATATTTTATTTGCTTATCTGGTTTGACATAGAATATCCTAAAGAGTTATTGATCAGATGAAACCAAACAGCAGAGAATTGGGGAAACATTTTCCACTCAGTGAGTCCACTTTCCAATAGTGGCTTTGTTGAAAGTGTTTTTTAGAATATAGATTACAACGAGTTTTCATGTAAGAGTCAAGCTCTTTCCTCCAGTTTTCCACAGAGACAAACCTTTCAGAGCTGTCAGTGATAACAAACAGCCAGCTGTGTCACACATGCCGTTGGTTCGCCACCACTGACATAGGGCATGAAACTGACTTTTGGTGAAGATAGAAAATAACCATCTTGGAGTCAGGGTTAGGTGGACAGGGCCATTCTGTTAAGAAATCAACCTCCTGAATTTCTCAGGACTCTTCCAAAGCATGAAGTAACTTTATTGTACTGTTAAATCCACTCCCCAGGTTACAAACGAGACTCCAGTAGAGTTGGATCATTGCAAGGGGCTTCCTCATTTTCATTCTGTGCACTTATGTATGTGTCTTGTCTTGGACTTTTGTGACTTTTAAGCAACCAAAAGGGAAGTGGGCCAAGTGAAACAGTTTTTGATAGACTTTTCCAAGATGCGAACCCCATCTATGATCATCACTGAATCTTAGTATTTAGAACAAAGTAAACATAATTTCCAGAGGCTATCAATTGTCACCAGACATTGTCCAAATCCTGTCATTCGGCATGTAAAGTCTTCCATCATCTTCTCCTTATCTATCTGCCCTGCACCCAGCTGTGTTGCTGGATGCCTATTCCTGCTCTAGCCAAACTGGTTTTCTTAAGTTCCCTGTTGAGTGTTTTCTGGCAGGAATGCCTGTGTCCAAGCTCTCCCTCGGGCTAGCACACTGCTCCCACACTTTACCGCCTTTCCTTAGTGTGTCTGCCAGTTTGTTCATGTGAGTTGCCTGGCGTCAAAGCTCCAGACCCTGTGCTCAGCTCAGGGCTGTCATGCTAACATCTCAGCCCATCCTATGCCTGTCTAAGCTTCCTTTTTTCTTCTGAACACCTTTCCCTAGTATTTGGTGTCATGCATTCATTCAGCTCTCATTGCAAGTTATCATTCATCGTCTCGGGTACTGTTGTTTTTGTATAACTTAAGGACTATTGTTACATAATTTTTTTAATATGGCAGTCTTGTTTCTCCAGCTAGACTTGTAGCTCTCTTTGATTGTGTATTCTTTAAAAAATTGGGAAGGGAAAGAAAAAGAACTGCCCTTTGACGTTGGGTGGGTCTGGGATGATCTTCTATAAAGTTTTCTAGCCCATTTTAATGAAAGCTGGAGTTTAGAAGCAGTGAGGTAAACCACAGGTTCCTTGGCCCTGGAACCCTGCTTTTCTATTCCATAGCTCTTTGGATTGAGTGTGGTAGGAAATTCTGGGTAATTGCTTGTAGCTAGAAAGTTAGGAGACCCTAGCCCATGGATGGTTCCTGTGATATCTGCCAAGGATCAGCAGACCGGATTCAACCCAGCGTCATCACAAATCAGAGCAGGAAAGGCCTTGTACTTAATTAATATCAATCCCCAGGCAGGAGTGTGTCCTGCCAGTGCCATGCAGTTGATACAGGCCAGGCCCAGCTCGGGGCTCCTGAGCACTGTATTGTTTCTCGCCTCTCTGTAACACTACCTCCCTGGCTACAAGGAGCGATTTCCTAGGAACTTTACTAGAGGGTCAATTCATGAGAGATTCAGAAATGGGTACTACAGTGGGGGAACTTAGAGCCTGGCTGGAGGAGCAGGACACACTGGCGTGGAAAACAGGTTAATAGTGCAAAATCTATGGAAGTGTCAGGACAAGAGATGAGAAATGCCAAGGAATTCTTAAAGTCTTAAAGTCCCTTCTTGGAGGAGGCAGCCTTAGCCTGTTTCCTGAAGGACTAGATAGTAGGTCGGTGAAAGGAAGCCACAGTGTAAAGGGCTGGTAAGGCGGTCACCACTTCCCTGCCCAGCTTTCCCTTGTGCCTTCCACCAGGTCTCACCCCCATGGCCTCTTTCCAGAAACTCAAGAGAAAGAGCCTCTTACAGTGAGCAAGACAGCATGCATTTCCCCTAATTTAGAGGCAACAGCAGGGTTTCTCCATGTTTCCATCTGACTTTGATTTGTTACTGCCATGAATGGCCCCAGCCTTCTCTAGTCAAGGCCCATTTAAGTGTTTTCTGGCTTTGCTGGATTTTATGACACTTGGCAAACTTAATTATTTGACCTGACTGGTTCACTGGGGCCATATGAAACACAGGACCAAGGTGATAGCCGATTGCTTTGTAAGGGTGGAAGTGGGGTATCCACCTTGTTCTAACTCTTGGATACCATATCAGTTGCTTGGGAAGGGGAGAGAGAGGGAACCCATGTAGACAGAATCTCATTGAAAGATGGTACACTGGAATTGTGAAGAGAGAACCCATAGCTCCAAGCTCCTGCATTTCTCCAAGCCGGAGGATTATGATGAATAACATTTAGTAAGGGCTCATCGGAGACTCTTGTAAACACCTGTGATTCCAGTCTACTGTAACAGCTCTGAGTTGGGCAATCCAATTATTCCCATTGTATAAAAGCAAGAAAGCGAAATTTAAATAATTTGCCAAATTAGGTTTGAACCCAGCACTGGCTTCAAGCCCTTTGTGCTTAACTCTTTTTCCCACTCATCTTGAGCTGACATTTGTGAGAGATGTTCTATGCCTTAAAAATCTTTATTGCTGGCATGGTTCGTGTGTTATCAGAACCAGGGAAAGAAATGGGAACAAAGGTTCCTGCCATGTGCAAAAGTAGCAGTGGGGTTCTCCACCATCTTGTAAGACCCTGCTTGTAAGACAGATACCTTCTTGGAAGAGGAGCTCAATATTCTGCAAACTTGTAAACAGAAGTTAGAAACTCATATTTTTATAGGCAATCTTTAGATGTAAGTATTGTTTCAAATGTAAAACCCTGTGGACCAGCAGGGCTGAGCAGAGCATGCTAGTGACAGTGTTTGGCTCTTACATTGTCAACCTGTGTCACACTGCATCCCACAGCATTTCTGAAACTTGGTGTTTCACTGTCCAATGGGAAAAACAGTAGATCTTTCAACATGGAGATGTTGACTAACTTGTTTAAGACCAGAATTCTTCAAAGGGTCAGGTGGCCCGATGGCCTGATGGCCAGAAGTGCCTATCCTTTGTTGTTCTTACAGGCACAATTCCGGAAGGCTGAATTACAATCAGCAAATTTAAGCCCAATTCTGGGAATGCGTATTATCTTAGTGTAGCCTTGATTCCAAAGAAGGTGAGGCCACAGTGGCCCGCAACCCTTTCCTACCCCAGGTACTGCATTTACACCTTGTACTCTAACTATGCTGACCAGGAAAGGACCCACCATGTGGTAGCTTTTTAAAATATTAGACATATTGGGTTTGATGATAAATTGTAGTAGAAATAGATAGATGATAACTTTTTAGGTCAGGACATCCTTAAAAGGTGACTACATCCTTAACGTACTAAATGCCATATTTAGAGTAAAATCACAACACAGGTTGGTCCTCAGGCTCCCAAGGTTTAAAATGTACAATATTTCTTCATCGGGCACCTAGGTTGAACTAAAAATCCATGCATTTTACCTTTATCTGAGTTTCACAGAAAGTATCAGTGCAACCATCTGGAATACCTATTAGAATTCTAGGGGCCTCTTGACACACCCAGCTCCATGGCAGATATGGTATTTATGGATGAACCTGTAATAATTATGGTGTTAATAATAATGGTCCTTATCTGTATCACATCTTGCGGTTTAGCCAACAATTTCAGATGTACACAATTAAATTCCAGGCTAGTCTTCACACAGCAGAATCACTGGGGCAAGTATTAATTTTTTAAAATGTAAATAGCAAAGTGAAAATGGCAATGAAAATATGATTGATGTCTTTGCTAGTCGTGTTTATTTGAGGCTGTTTAAGGGGAGGGAAAAAAACAGAAAGAAGGTAAGATCTGAGTCAAAACATATAAGCAAATAAAAGCTCTTGCCCTGGAGTGCAAATGTAAACTAGTATTGTGTTAATCAGGAGAATTTGATGAGGGGTTGAAGTAAAGTCCATAAAAGGCCTGACCCCATCTCTCTTTTCTGTTTCTCACCCTGGGCAGGTGGCAAATCTCAGATTCCTGAGGCAGCATGATCTTTTCTCCACTCCTTGGGATGTCTGACAATTTGCAAATCCAGCAGGAAGCATTTGTGGCAAGGGCCTTCCTTAACAATCTCAGGCAAACAGCGTGAAGTGATCCAAAAACATAACTCGTGTTGTATATCAGCGCTGTCCAATTCTGTAGGGTGGTGGAACTACCACCCCAAATGCCCTCAAGAAACGGACAGGTCTGGGCCAGAACTAGGATGAGATATTTTTCTTGGGCACCCATTTTTAATAGGTTACCCAAAATCTCAGGAACCAAGATAAATGTGAATGTCATGCAGTGTCTTTAAGATATCGAAATGGAAAAAAATTCCATGAACAAAATGTCATAATTTTAACTGAAGACACAAGCAACAGTGATTTGAATGCTAGTAGGTAAGCCCTGAATTCAGTAGCGATGCAAACAGAAAGGGTAGTAGCCATTGATAGGAGACTTTTCAATGTCCAGGAACTGTTGGGCATCTTACAGGCATTTTCTCTTGATAATATCAGGGATACTTGATTTAACCTGTAATAATTTCAAATCTATTTGACAATAAGCCATATTAGAAAAAAGTTCCTTTCCAGGCTTCATAAATTCTATTACTGTCCATTTTGTCTTTCCTAAAAGCATGGTTTGAAACTTATAGTCCTTTTATTCACAATGATCATTTTAGACATAGCTCAGAAAGATCATCATTAACTTAAAAATATATTAGCATGCTTGTATCTATTAAGTGGTATTGCTCTGTAGGCTCCAGCTGATGATTTTATTAAATATACTGCAGGAGGTGAAATCAAGGATAATTATAAATTCATAAATACATAACTCATTGGCATAAAATGATTTTAATGGGACGGAGGGGGAATTGTCTATTTCTCCAAGAAAATAACAGAGATGTTCTGATTAAGCCCATAATCTGGCATATATAAAATTGTAGCCAAACTGATGGGTCACATTTTCCTTTCTGAGACTACCTTTGATAAGAAATGCATTACAAACTCATCAGTTTGGCTTCCTGTTAACAAAGAGACAGCAGCCGTCTGGATCATTCTGGATTCACAGTGAAACTGCCACACCACGTATCCTCCAACTGAAGCTGTGCGAGTTTGACAAGGGGCAGATGAATCCAGGAGTTATTGTGCAGGGGTTTAAATCTATGCGGCAGCTGACGGTTGAAATAATCATCTCTATATCGCTCTGAGCTAGCCGGGGAAAGGTTGAAGCTGTATATTTTCAACATATCTACTCTAATGGTTAATCTGTTGTCTTGTATGGGGCTCTCGCAGGGTGGACCGGCAGACACACTGACAGCTTCGAGGAATTGCTCACAGTGGATGTGGTTTGCCTTGATTCTCCAAGTGCTGGGTGGATGCATGCAACTTAGCTTAAGTTGGAAACTCTCCCGAGTCAAATCCTGTGACGGGCAGGGTTAGTCACAGGCTACGTGGTAGTGATGTTAATGTCATTAAATGACCCGTCGGTCCTCACATCCCCAGATCTGTGCATTTCTAGTAGATTCCATGTGTATTTCTCTTATGGTTTGACTGTCTTTAGAGGTTGGAAAGAGCATTTTCCTTTTAGAAAACTGGGAAAATGTAAAAAAAAAAATCAAATTTCTGCAATGATGAGCATATTTATTTTCTCTGTCCAGGGTCACCTAGTTGGTACCTTAAGCTTTGCAGGCCATGTGTCCTCTATTGAAAATACTCACCTCTACTATAAAGGGACTTCAGTATGCACAATAGAGAAGCAAATGGCTGACTATGGCCATGTGAAATTTTATTTATAACCACTGAAATTTGGATTTCATGTCATTTTATTGTGTTTGGAAATATTATCTTTAGACCCCCACCCCCCACCACCATTTAAAAATGTAGCTCATGGGTTTCACAAAGCATGTGGTGGGCTACAGTTTGCTGACCCCTGAAAGGCAAGAACACAGCTCTTGGTGCCAGTCGTGTGGCAAGTGTCAGCCCTGTCTTCAGTGTCATCCCCTACAAACATGTACCGCATGTGCTGGGGCTAGAGCGGGAATCAGCTCTACCGTCTCCTTCCAGAGCCTTTAGGTGGTAAGAGAGAAAAAAATACAGTTAGGAAGGCGGTATTTTTAACTGAATGCTCTGTACCCCCCATCCCCATTTGATTAAAGCTCAATGAAAATTCTGTCTCATACTGCTTTCCCAGTCTCCAAGCTCCATTGTAATAATCAGGGATCTTCTTCTGTTTCTCATGGCTGTTATGTGTTTCCTCTTAGAATTATACTGTTCATCTCTGTGTTTCATTTCTAATGAAACAAGCTAATATTTGGTGATCTTTGCTCAAGACTTTTCTTTGAGGCAATAGAGACTATTGTTTTCTTTAAAAAAAGAAAAGAAAAGAAAGAAAAAGATGGAAGTAAGGAATTTCCTGTTGTTGTTTTTCCATCATGGCTTAAGCAAACAATCACACCCCCCTTGCCAGTGCCATGTGTGGGAAGGAGTCAGGGAGGAAGGGAGGGACTGAAGGAATGGAAGGAAGGAAGGAAAGAAGGAAGGAAGGAAGGAAAGAAGGAAGGAAGGAAGGAAGAAGGAAGGAAGGAAGGAAGGAAACAAAAAAAAAAAAAAGCCAAAGGATCCAGATCTCCTAAATAAATTTTCTACCAAATACTGAGCAGGACCAAGCATCGGGCAAGTGATTATAGCAGGTTGAGTTTTTTAGCAAAGCTATGTGAGATGGGATTATAGAACCAGCGGATGTTGTTCAAATGTTGCACCCCTACAGGGATACATATGCCACATAAAGTTTGTAGTTTGAAACGGGAGGCAGATGTGTGGGTATCCTAGGTACACCTAATCTAACCAATTTGATTCTAGAGAATCTCTTAGCTTGCAGTCTTTATGCAGGGAACTTTGCATTACAGGTCATGTGGATTGTGTATATAGGTATTTATATATAGTATTTTTTTCTCTCTCCCATGTAGGAGCTGAATTCTTTTATTACTGTGTGTTGATGGACTCAAACTTTCACAATTCAGGTTTCCTAGGCAGTGAATAGAGCTAGAAATATACCCTGTGATTAACTTCTTCATAACCTATTGTTCCTTAAAGTCTCCCTCCCCATTCTTCTATTAGCTCCACAAAAGCCAGAAATGAAATAGCACCAACAAGCTCCCCTTGGCTGTGCTGCCAACCCACCGTGGGACTGGTGTTTCCTGGGTGCTGTTAGCTTAGGATGGCCACTTAAAAATCTTTTCACATTTTTTGTTTCATTTAATGACATTGTTTTCTTAACCCACACACTCTGACTTTTTCTTTTTTCTTTCTTTCTTTCTTTTTTTTTTTTTTTTTTGTCTTTTTTTGAGACGGAATCTCCCTACGCAGTTCAGGCTGGTCTTGAACTCACTTTGTAGCCCAGGCTGGTCTTGAACTCCCACGGATCCTCCCACTTCAGCCTCCCAAGTGCTAGGATTACAGGTGTGAGCCACCACGCCCTGCTACTCTGACTTTTTCTAATAAAAGTATTTTGCTATTTTCAGCTACAGGTTATAAAATTATGCTGCCAAATAATATGTATGAAAATATGATTCTTCAATTTTAGAGAGTTTTATAGGTTTGAGATGTTGTGATATTAGGGGTGGCTTTTTAGGGCTGTGTGCTTTATCTTTTCATTATCTATGCATTTCTGTTTGCCAAAATCGTTAAAAAAAAATGCCTCCAGACTTCTTGGTGACATGGTGTGTGCCAAGACTGTCAGACCAGAGCTCTTTTTCTAGGTGTAAAAGTCCCCTGTTCTCTGGTAGGGAGCTGCTGACTGCTGTCTGCCTAGAAGGTGGCTCTGACTACCCTCACCCTATCCATGCTCAGCTGCTTGACCTCACTGATAGGCACGTGTTGTCTAATAGGAAATTCAATCTGAAACAGCAGTCGGGTGCTCTTCCACAATGATTCTGGTACCCACCTCCCAGGATGGCTTACTTACCAGTATCTGTTGTTCTTTACCCATCATGATTTAAGAAAACATCCACACCCGCTTACCAGTCCCATCTGTATGACAACCAGCCAGGTGTCTGTTAGTCTGTAATTACAGGACAGGAACTATCCATCTGTCTGTGAAGAAGATGCTTGTCTGTCTATGTTCCAAGGCAAGGGTTGCCCTCTATGGCTCCGCCATAAGACCTTGAATGTTAACTGGCCCAGGCTTCCTGGTGCAAGTTAGCAGTCATGTCAAAGAGAGATCAGTCAATCTGGGAGCTTTGTCCATGGTGAATTGCTTGTTGCAAAAATTATGTTACTGTGATTATGTTACTGTGACTTTTCTGCCATTTTCTTGGGGGAAATTTTGACCAACCCACAGAAAATAGGAAATGTACTTGTTAGGTCTCTATCTGAGCAATTGTTGCCTCAATCTTTATCCTTAATTATAAGCAAACAGCATGCAGCTTGAAAATACACACCGGCTTTTCACTGAGGACACAAAGATAACTGCACATCACTCTGTCTCTTCATCCTTCTCCACTCTTCTTTTTTGTCCTCCTTTTCTTTCTTCCCCTCCTCCTTTCCCTTTTTCTCCTTTACTTTGCAGTGCTGGGATTCCAACTCAGGGCCTCATGTGTGCTAGGCAAGTGCTCTACCACTTGGCCATAATGCTGGCCCCACAATCCCTGTTCATAGGAGGGCCAAACCCATGCATTGAATACAAGTTAGTTATTATTGCAACCAAAGCAGAGGACCAAGCCAGCAGTCTGAGATAAAGCAACAGTGTAACACTGAGGGATGATGGCTTGGAATACAATGCTTGTTTGGTAGGATTCTTTTTAACAATTTGCAGGAGATGATGAGTCTGATCCTGCTGCTAAACTGGATTTTATCATCTGTGTATGTTGCTGGGGTGAAGGGAATTCTGATATTTTAAAAAATTATTCCACAAAGGAGATAGTGCTTTAAATTTTTCGATATTATCCCTGTAGACATCAATAACAATAATACAGCAAAAATAATTTTGGGAAATCATCAGGGTAAAAGAAAACAAACAAATGGACCCCTGCAATTCAGCTGTGAGGGAGAAATCTCCATGTTAATCCAAAGCTATGATTCTCTTCAGTGTTAAAATCGGTTTGGAACTTTCATAACGAAACATTTCACTGAGGCTTAATTTCTGTTTTCTTTTCTCATTGTTTGGCAGTCAAGGTTGCAGCTAGATCACGCTATCACAAAGACTCATTTGAGTTCAAGAATGCAGCTCCCAATTCTCGGCTTGTGACCGAGCCAGGTGAAGGAGGACTGGGAACCGACCCGACCCCATTTGTAATAATTGCCCTGCACCCCTCTGTGTTCCCCTTTAACACGCTGAGCTTAGCTGAAGAAGTGAGACACACTACTGTGGATTTCAGCATGCGTTTAGCTTGCTGGGCCGCAAAATACCCACCAGAAAAGCCATAAAGAACAATAATCATTAAAACGACTCCACCCGCAAACTAGCAGCGTGCTCCAGACTTCAGTCGGAAGCCCTGTTAGCTAGATAGATGCCTTTGTGTTCAAACCACTTTGCATGAGTCTTACTCTGAGTGATTCCAGTGTGAATATGACATTACTAATGACCTGCTAAGTGTGTACAGATGTGGGTTTCTCCAGATGTGGTGATTAATAACGTAATGGAGATAGCTGGTTGGCTCATGTTTATGGGTTGTTTGCCTTTTATTACTTTTCTGAGTTTATTTGCTTTGAACTATTTCTTAACTCCAGCCAACAAACTCACCTTTAAGTCTCAAAGAGTTTCATTCCCCTTAAACTCACCAGGGAGACAGGGAAGAGGAAATGTGCCGCAGGCAGGAGCTGACTGATGATGGGTCCATTGCATGCAGCACTGGATTATTGGGGACGTTGAAGGTTGCTATCTTTGTCCCATTTCACTTCAAGGACCCAAAGAGGCACTGGTGAACCCTGACACAATGTTTGCAACCTGACAAGGCAGCTAAAAGGAAGATAATTTCTTTCTTTCTTTTCTAAATCTGGTAAAATATATGATCGTTTTGAAGCTACCCAGAATTCTGGCCAGTGCTTCTGGAAGAGGTTGCTTTGCTCTTGCTTGAAAACAGAACGTTGATGAAAAGTCAACTGAAATGTTGTTACAGATGTTCAGCTCTGCATTAAGGCTGTTGGAATTACCACCACATCTTAAATCAATTCCTGGAACATTGTCTGGAGGTTATGTCATTGAAATAATGAATCCTCTTTAGTCAAGTATAAGCAAACATGTTAAAACATCATTGTAACTTTAAATTAAACTCCAGCGCAAACCAAGGGATCTGAAGCCTCATTAGACTTGCCTGACATTTTGCTAGCACGAGTCTTCCCAAACTGTAAAACTGTTAGATTCAGTGCCTATTAGACAAGGGAGCACTGGGAAGTTACAACAGAACATTAAGTGTTATACTTAGGGATGTGCAAAAACAAGCCCTTGAATTTTATGAGTACTTGGAGACTGGATGGAGTTCAGCTCCTAT
Organism: Cavia porcellus; assembly: GCF_034190915.1. NCBI lineage: Eukaryota > Metazoa > Chordata > Mammalia > Rodentia > Caviidae > Cavia > Cavia porcellus. Next base: position 34,214,913 of record NW_026947511.1, on the reverse strand, counting down.
AAAAATTCCACATTAGATTCCTGAACTTGTTTGTGTTTTAAGGAAGCTGGGAAGTCAGGGTTCTTTAAAGAAGCATGTCTTCATGTAGCTCCCTCTGCGCACAGGCAAGTAAGTGAAAATGCTGGAGATAGAGGTGCATTGCAGTTACCAAAAAGTAGGCTAAATATGAGCCCGTAAATGTATATTGTCCTGAAGGAGTGGCCGCTTACTTGAACACATTTGTGTTACATGAAAGTAAGTAAATTTAAGTCTCCCTTTTAATTCTGTTTTTATTCCTCACATGTAGTCACAGAAGCTATGAAATGAAAATTAGATTTTATAGTTTTACTAGAAGTTACCCTAGATCTGCATTTTTTAAATGTGCAGAAATTGATAGAACCCATATAACAGACAGTAATTAAATATGTTTTATATCCTACTTATGAAAAAGAAGTTATTCCTGCTTTTTTTGTGAGACCTAAGTCATATATAATGGGCTCCATTATGTAACGTTCATATATTTAAGCTTAAGACATTTTTGTCCCATCTCTTCAGGGAACAGATTTCTAAGACCTGAGTGCAGGAGAAAAGCTTTGAACACAGTTTTGAGAGAACAAATCTCTGTTTAAATGAAGTATGATTATGATGGATGGATGGTCTCTCTGAATTGCAATGAAAATAAATAGTTTCCTTGTAAAGGAGATATGACTGTACTCTCTAAACGAGGTGTGTCCTGGGTCTGGCTACCAGGTATTAAATTGTTAGTTCTCCCATCTGAAGTCTCACATAAGTAAACAGCCAGCAAAGAGGTGTAAGGATAATGGGCATTCCTATAGTGGATTATCTATTATAGGCCCAGGAAAATGAGGAAGCAAAAGAATCTAACAGCAGTGCCAGCGAAGGTGACTTCTGTCTGGATCTTCTAACTAGTACAGAGCCATTCTGTAATTAGACCTGCTGTCATCCAGTGGCATTGAATAAAGCCAACCATGGCCATCTAGGTTGGATGAAAGAACTTTTTGACTGTTGCATTATAAACTTCAGCGGGCTTGTGTAAAAGAAAAGAACTGAACTTTTACCCTTAGTATACCCACACATGTGCACACACACACACACACACACACACACACACACACCCATGATTAGCCTAGCATACTGCACAGCTAACCTAAGTTTTTCTAATACAACTACTGCAAACAGGCCACATGGACAGTGACCCTGTATTAGCAATAGACTCAGTTCACACGTCCCTACTTCATTCTAAAATGGAAAATATAGATGTATATGGATCGTGACACACATACACACACAGACACACATGCGCGCACACATTTCCATGCCATTGTTGCCCTGGACACCCAGTCTCCTGTCCTGTGAAAGGAAGATGAATTCAGGTCAAGCTCAGAGTGCCTGTTTGCTTGCCGAGAGATGCATATCAACTCTAAGTGATTTTTTTCAGTACCATTTATGTGGCTTGTATTTATTTCCTTTAATCTTGTAAGTGCTGTTTAGTCTCTGTGTGATTTGCTGTGGATACTCATTTCTGATAAGATGCGATATCCTTCCAGCCACACAGTCCCTGCCTGAAGCACTAAGTGACTGATACAGACACAGCCTGAGTGGGGCCCGGGGGTGGGAGCAGGAGGGAGCAGGGGCTGGGGTGAGCCGCTGTGGGCATCTGCAGGTGCATTTCTTTAACTGCTGTCACCTCACACGACACTCTTGTTCCCTTTCCTTTTGTCAGCCAGAATTAGGCAACCCTAGACTGACAGTACAGTAGGGAAATATGAAAAGTGTGACCCTCAGGAGCAAGTTTGGAGGCTGGTTGGACTATTAGAATCTCTTTAGTGCACTATGAACCATGTATCATAACCTACTAAACTTATTGAGGATTTTCAGAGAACACTATAGAATTCATGCCCATATAGGAGTCTTCCTGGTCAATGCCAAGTAGCTGAGATGGCAGTTTCTCCTCCACCTCTGACTCATACACTGTGAACATATCTCAAGCTTCTTTTGACATCATCACTGCTAATATTTCTTTTCTTAACTTTATGGTGACCTCCGTGCATTCTGAGTTTCAGGGGTGCTTCCTCCTAGTCTGTGTTGCAGTCAACTGTAAGAATCCCAGGATCGTATTTTTCCTTCTTAACATCACAGCTTTAGCCTGGATGGTGGGGGCGGGGACAGCAGGACTAGAATTTTGCTGCTGATGCCCTTGGGTGACAGGCTGGGTACGCATCCGCTAATTATCAAGCAGCTCTCTTAAAAAGAAGCATGATACAGGCTAATACATCTACAAAGCTTATTAGTGGGTGTCTTTGGGCAAGAGCAGTAGAGTGTGCTGTGTTGTTTGTGAGTAAAGCTTCACATTGCTTAGCGATCTGTGTGGTTTAGACATTTGGCAAACAGCCTTTGGTTTCCTCTCCGCCCTCATCCCTGCCATGCACTGCATCATCAGAGGTACAACTCAATGGCCTTCTCCTTCATCTCAGTGTCCCTCTCCAGCTCGCTCTCCAACCTCACCAGCACTGGGTCTCCTGTCTTAAGCAAGGACCCCTTTTGGCCTCCCTCTTGGCAGATGGGGGACAGAGAGCAGAATTGGAGTGAGGATTCTTGAGCCAGCGTGTGCCAAGGTTCACAGTCTTGACTGATTGCAACATTGGCCCTCAAGGTCTCGAATCCTTGTCTCTCTCCAAAGTCGCTGTGGCATGCCGAGACTGGGAACCAGTTAAGATGGTTCATCTGGAGAAGCAGCAGGCTGGCAATCATGCCGCTATGTCAAATACAACTTTATTTCTGATTTTGGTTACAAGAAAACTCATTTGATTTCCTGCCAAAGTAACCAAAATGACCTCTAAAAATAATGATTGACTGTTCATACATATGTATTTTTGTATGCAGATAAATCATAATTTCTTTTCTTTCCTTTCCTTTCTTTCTTTTTTCTTTTTCTTTTTTTCTTATGGCAGGATATTTCTAAGCTGTTTTAGTTTGTTTAAAGTGCATGTTCAAAGGCTGGAGCTTAAAGAGGTGTCGCTTCAGCCTTCTCAAAGCCTGCCTCTCTGACTAACGCATTTGGTCTTTGTCATTGGGTCCTAAAAGACAGCCCTGAATTCCTAGTGAGTGACTGAGCCTTGAGTGTGTGTCCTTTGATATCTCGCTGTATTTCGCAGTCTGCCCTCAAACTGTTCCTAATCTCATGAGCTGCCTGTATTTCCAGTTGAAGACGAGCAGCCGTCAACGCTATCACCAAAAAAAAAGCAACGGAATGGGGGCATGAGAAACTCGCCCAACTCCTCGCCGAAGCTGATGAGGTAAGGAGGGCCCAGCACAAGGTCGGGGTCCCTCTCTGGCTCCTTCTGTCTTCTCTGGGGCCCCCTCCCCAGCCAGCACCGGCGGGGGAGGGGATCGTTAGATGGCTTCTTAAAGGCTGGAGTATTTATTCTGTCAGCTTGTCAGCAGTTAATGATAGAGCTGAAAAAATTCTGTCATGGAAAACAGTTTGAAAAGCTGTTTGAAAAATACATAGGCTTTAAAGTCTTAGCTGTCACCATGTCCTGTCTGTGTGTAGTTCCTAAACAGCAGTGGCACTAATGACGCCGGGAACCAATCAGAGGAACTCTGTGGTTAGTTTGCCTGGGGCAAGTCTCTTTCTGCTGGAGTCCCTCCGAGGACTGTTTTCTGTACTTAAGGCCATATGTGAGATGTATCATCACAATCAAAAATGAACCTGAAGATTACCTTCCTTTTATCCTGTCGATTGAAATCAAATTTCCGTTAATTGATTTTGACTGATAAAAAAAAAGTCTAATAATCTGTGGACTTGCCAAAGCAAAGTTCAAAAGTAATTCACTTCAGCGCAGGCTAAAAGCAGTATTAATTATGAAATATGGCTTGCTTTCTCACTCCCTCCTTTTCTCTTCCTTTCTCTTTTCCTCTTTCTCTCCCTCTTTTTTCATCTCCCATTCTCTTCTTTTTTCCCTCCCATCCTGCTTCCTCTTTCCCTTCCTCCCTTCCTTCTCTCTCAGCTATGGCTTTCTCTAAGAAGTACCAGGTGAAACAAAATGTCAGGAGTTCTGCAGTTCCCTTTCTTGGCCCCTTTCTCTCTCTTCTCCCATTTGTGTCTGATTCATCTGCAAATCCATCCACAAATCCCAATACGCATTTCCCCTGACCTCCCAATTCTCTAAAGCCCTCATGAAATGGGAGTGATTTCAGACGTACCCTGCTGCCCTGAGTGGTCCTTGCCCTGGAAACACCCTTCCCCTGGATGTTAACTGTTCTCTTTGCCAGTGGCCCCTGTCTGCCCTTGGATCATTGATACACAATCGTGATGATTTCTGTGGCCCATTTCTCCACGACATTTGTGTCTCCCTGGCCTTCCACATGCTTCTGGGGCACGACCTGGGTTGCCCCTTTTTTCCCAGTGGGGTACACAGTCTCTCAGTGGGAGACTCACCCAGCCCTCTCTCCTTTGCTATTATGACCAACTTCTCCTGCTAAGTATTCCTTAGGAATTCTGGCCTCCCCTGGCTCAGCCTTGCTGGGTGCTTCTGATTTACATTCTTGTTTACAGTTTATGAGGAAGAATAAAATGTACCAACTGCTAAGCTTCTCATTTTATGATGCCAGTTGTCAGGCTAATGTTCATTTCCTACTTACTCACCTTTAGATAATCGGTTTATCTAGCGCTAATAGTTTTCTCCATTTAAAGGCGAGAAAAGCCCGGGTGCTTTTCTTTGCCTAAATTTAGAGAAGCAAATAAATAAATAAATAAGGAGAAGTCTGAAAAATCTGCAACCTTTGGAGCCAAATTCTCTGTCCCTGTTTGCTATGTAAAGTATGGCTCATTTCTTTGATCTTGAGTAATAATAATTCTGAGGAGTTATACTGTTTTCATATGCTTCAAAGCTGTGTCAAAGTTTTGCTGCTTAAGGGTACTTCTTTATTCTGTTGGCTCTTGGGTACCAAGATGACAGGTCTCCTGTACGAGGTGGAGGCTTTTTTAAGTCGTAGCCTTCAGCAAAACATCAAATTACCAAATCCAGGGTAACATACTTCTACACAAATGCCTTTCCTGTAGATATATTATACCATATATATTAAATACTTTAGTGTTACACGCTACATTTTATGTGCAATAGAAAGTGATGGTTTGAGGTAGCCTTGGGGGGACTCTTTTTTCCACAAGCAGAGAAAGCTAGTGTATACCGTATCAAGTATGGTTTTTACAGGACTTTCTGCCCGAAGGCCTTTGTAAATAAGTAATGATCAACAGATTGGCTGTGGGTTTTTGAAAAGCATGCCTATGTCAGTTTGCATGATGGGGGAGAATTTTCAAAGTGGATCTTGCTTTCATTGCCTGCCGGAGAGGGGCTGAGGGAGGCACTCATCCCGGGCTAGAGCTGTCTGCTCTGTGGTACATCAGAATTGCTAAACGGGGGTCAGGTGCTGAGCTGAAACTTGCCAAGCTATAGAACTGGGGCGTCTCAGGTTGGTGCTTCTGCACTGCTGCTGCCACCACGGCTACAGTCACAGGAATGCTTTATCCTTCCTACCCGCCCACAGTGGTTTCTATGGCAGCTCAGGTGAAATGGACCATCCCATCGGTGTCCACCATGACTTTCTATGTCCCAGGCACTTTATGTACTTGTTTAATGAAGAAGAACAGGGACAGGGCCTCTGCTGAGCCTGCCTGCTTCATTTTCCTTTATTTCTAGTTTATGAATCTCCGAAGTAAAAAAAAAAAAAAAAAAATCCAAGAGCTTTTTGGTTTGTCTTTGACTATCCAGCACTGGCAATAAAGCTTCCAGGCCAGGATAATTTTTGGTAGATCCCTTTTGCTGATTGGCAAAAAGCAGAAATGCTTTGTGACTTTTCCAGTTCCCCTCACCTCTTCAAACATCCTCTTTCTATGCTTCAAAAGATTGGACTCCCAGGCCCTATTCCATATGACCTCAGAAAATCCATATAGGAAGCTAATGACTTATTTGAAGTGGGATTTTCAACATGAGTTTGCAGCTTGCTATTTGAGCAGAATCAATCATTCCAAGTGTCGGCAGGTTTTAGTGCCCTATGGACAGTGATAGGAACAACTCCAAGAGAAACCAGAGAGCCCGGAATGGGCCAGGCTGGACTTTAATTTACCACTGTGGCTTCTGCAGATAAAGCATGCTCTTGTGTGAGGGCTCTTTCCAAATCATCTGCCAGCAGAAAATGCTACAGGGACTCTCTACTAATGGTCCTGTCTCTCCTTTGTTCTGGTATCAGGCTTACCCCAGTGTTTTAGTGTCACTTAATTCTCTGCACAGTCGTTAGGTGAACAGCCTTGTTTTGTGTCTGGATCCTGAGGTAGTACGTTTTTTAGTCACCCAGACAGAAAACAACTTTCACAGCCAAATCAAGCTAAATGAGTGTGTTCATTCTATACCAAGCACATGGGCCTAATGATGGATCACCTCTGGCTCTGCCCCTACTGATGAGTGAGCCACTGAGATCCCCAAGTCCCTTCTTGCATCTGTTTCTTACCTCCCTTCCATGTTGATCACTTACCAAGGAATTGTTTAAGGAGTTCCTCATAGTTTTCCACCAAGATACTCCAAGCACCTATTATGTGGCTCTTCCTACTTAGTGAATTTGTATTGTATAAGCATAGCCATGACTTTCCTCAATTGCATAGGAAAAATTTGCTGGGATAGTTCATTCCACCTGAGCTGTGAAGGGAAAGAACTTTGTCTCAGTCAAGAGATCCTAATTTGGAGCCTCACAGACCATATTCAAATAAAAAATTTCTAAGGTTGAGGGTATAGCACAGTAATAGAGCCCACTCCCCATGTCCACAAGGCCCTATGTTTGGTCCTGAATAGATTCTCTAGGATAAAAACTATACGGAAGACCACTTTGACTATAGTTCAAGCAGAGTCATAGGTTTCTGAAATCCTCACTCAAGATCACAGAATGCAATCACATTCAACTCATCCCTCAGCCACCTTGAATCATTGTACCTACTAGAGCTTCTTGGATAATAAGAATTTCTCTGCAGTGAGTACCTGACAAAGAGAACTTGCCTGGTCTTTCATACTGTGTCCTCAAACAGAACCCCAAAATGCTGTGACTCTTTGGCTGCCTACTCCTAATCCTTTTCTCTGAGTAAGTCCCATCCAGCAATGTTTAGTGAAAACCTAATGTGTTCAAGGAATTATGGAAGGTCTCTGGGATATCTAAAGTATAATGGATTGGGTGAGGTCCCTGTTTTCAAAGTGTTGAGGAGACAGACAGACAGACATATATAGCAAAATGCCATAATATCAATTTAAGAGATCATAGTAGCATGGGCTATGAGAAGAGAAAGAGCTATCATTATTTTGGTTTTTGAGGCTGTGCTTGGTTTGAAAGGGGTTATTTAACCTAGTCCCCAGAGGAGAGGGATTCTCTACTGATAAGATTACCTGCACTGCTTCATAGTTTACCAGATGTCATTGCAAGAGCACTGTGCCTGTGAACTAGAGTACTTATCACAACTCTATGGGATGTTCCTATTCTTCCTCCCATTTTACAGATGAAGAAGCTGAGACACAGATGCTGTATATAAAGTCCAGTAAGTCCACTTAAGTTTAATTAAGTTTTATCATTTAATTAAGATAATTGTCTTTGACTATCCAGCACTGGCAATAAAGCTTCCAGGCCAGGATAATTTTTGGTACATCCCTTTTGCTGATTGGCAAAAAGCAGAAGGGCTCTCCCAGTGCCTTGTGACCTTTCCAGTTCCCTTCACCTCTTCAAACATCCTCTTCCATCTAAGAAGATGGAAGAAATAGGGAAAGTGCTTAGAACACTGTAAATGTCTGAGTGTGGCTGGAACAAGGGATCCTTGGCATAACATCACTGGCAAACATGAGAATGTTCTGGAATTCGATCATGAAGACTTTTGGCTGTCATAGGCTTTGGGGAGCCCTTGCAGAAGCAAAGCCCTAACTGATTTGGCAGCATCATTTGTGGTGGTATAAAGAAGGGCTTTGAATTCCCCATTAGAACCTTTCTGGGACTATAAGCTCAGAAGTATAAAAGAGAGAGTCCACTCAGCTTCAGCCTCTGCCAGCTTCTTGGGGTATCAAACCAGGAAGGGTTGGCTGTGGCCCGGGTCTCAGCTAGACAGTTGTCCCAGGAAGAATGTATATCATTCCTGACACCAGTCCTGAGACTTGGAGTGAGGTAGAGAAGCATAGACCATAAAGATGCATGCAAGATGTTGGCAGATAGACAATTTACACAGAGAGCTCACTCCCGGCCATGCCAGTGGGGATATTTGACAACACCCAAAAGAGAGAAACTACACCTTGAGGAGAGCATCAGGAGATGAGACACAGAAAATTTTGGCCCTTAGATTGCCCAATGAGAGGAGAAATATGATTTGAGGAAAACAGAATATCCTCTTGGGCATTGACTGCTCATTAAGTGAAATAAACTCATCTGCTTGTTAAGTCTCATTCCTTGCTTTTTGACTTGTACCTTTCATAGGGACTTTTTGTTAGGACTTCCCACAGCAGAGCCTGCCAGTGTTTCAGAGTCCAGTAATACAAACTGGCAAAATGACCCGAGCCAACTATGAGTTGGGGACCGAATGCCACCCTCACAATTCCTTGCACTGGGCAGCAAAAGAGGAAGTCAGGGACAGTTTTATTAAGGAAATTCACCTTCTAATGCACAAACTAATAGCATATGACAGTGCCCTGTGGGACCAAAGCAGAAATACATCATGGGTGTCAGGATACAAAGGCTTGGCTGGACTCAACACAGGTCCTGGACGAGTTCCTGCTCAGCAGAGGGTCACTATCCTGTCTTCTTTCAGAACAATCTTGTACAATCCCTTCTATGACTGAGGAACATGTCAGCTCTGCCAGGCTGTGTCCCAAACATAAAGGTGGTGATTTCCTTCTTCCTCTGAGAAGGTGGATATCTAACAAGAAATGGTTTTAGAAGCAGAAACAAAAATGCAATTAGACCCTGAGAAGTTGAAAGGGGCCCTAGTTTTACCAAGATAGCTAAACCCAGACCAGAAAAGTTTGTTAGGAGGGCTCCGGAGATTCCCAGGTGTGAAATCAGGGGCAGGTATTGGGAACCTGTGTCTCGGGGCAGTGACTGTTACCAGCAAGATGGTTGCAGTGTTGAAGGATGAGTTAAGGCAGAGGCCAGAATTCAAGGTCAAGGTCCTTACAAAATAGCAAGAAATGGTAAGTACCCAGAAGTAAGTGTCACTCAAGACTAAGGCTAATGCAGTTGGAATCATTTATTGTGCTGCATACCAAAATATAAGCTGTTTTGAGGAGACCACCTGAAACCCCATCCAGTCTCCCTTGTCTGGCACAGGTAGGGATCCTCTGTGTGTTCTGACACTCCGGACAAGGATTTAAGGACTAGATGCAAGGTTGTTTTCTATGGAACAGAGGAAGCAATGGTCAGAAGGGCGTATAGAACACTGCAGTGTTGTTACAAGTGTTGCATTATTCAGTAACTAATATTTAGTTTGCTTATTTATATGTTTGCTGTTTAGCTCATGCGAATTGGGGTAGGCAAGAGAGTCATTTGTGTATATCTGGATTAGGCATCCCCATCAAGGATCAGCACAGCACTTAAATTTCCAGGGTCACCATCAGAAGATATAACTTGGATGTGGCTTTGCTCGCAGTCCCAGCAGCCCTGTGACCCTCTATTTGAATAGCAGAGCCAAAAGTAGGGTGAGCCTTCTGACCCACCTCCTTAAACTCTGCACTCTCTGCATGACTCGCCTTTCTCTAGTTCTGACTTTGCTGAGTGGAACCACAGCCTTTCAGTCAAGCTGGTGCTGATGTTTTTAACTTCCATAGGATTCATTCAAACCATGTAAAGGCTCCCTAGAGCATTGTGCTGTAGGTTTAGGCTGCCAGAATTTGCATGTCTGCCAAGCTCCCAGAGGCTGCTGATCGGGCTGGTCTGGGACCTGCTCTGAGAATCACCCCCTTCCAAGAATCAGAGCAGTGAGAGGAAGTCCTAATAGGACCCTGTCTCTCAGAAATGTTCAGTTTTCACATTGCAGTGCTCAGCATTGTCTTCATTAAGAACATCTTGACCTTTGTTGACATCATGCAGGCTTCTTCCCTGCTGATTAGGTAAAGGAGCTCGCTGCAGGCAAGCTCCAGGCAACTTTGATTAGTGAGAGAGACATTTTAGAGTTTCTCTTCCCATTATTATTCCTTTATTATCGTGACTATTCTGAGTTCTAAAGCAAATGAAAACTAATGCAGAGCTCAAAAGAAATTGTCCCTAGATATCTTAATGAATGAGCTCTCTTAAAAAAGATGTAGTGAGTCTGTTGACTGATTCAAGAGTTCAGAGACTAGAGGTCCTTCAGCTGCTCTTTTTGTTAGTTGGACTGTTTATTGAGCAAGTACTGTGACCTCTAGTAGGTTTTGGAAGTACATGAAAGAGAAAAATAAGAGATCCTATAGAAGCTAGGCATCTGATAGATGGGGCTCAAACTTATCCCTAAAGGAGCATCTTACATTTCTTTGGGGCCTCTAAAGTAAGAAACCAGCTTCTGTTTCACTGGTTGCTGAGAACAATGGTTTCATGGGAACACTGAGGCTATACTCTGAACTCTAAGAAATGCCCTAATATCTCTATCTTGCTGCTGGTATAATAGAAGCTCAATAAAAGTGGTATTGGTCACTTAGTTGAAGGACTTACAGAGAGATGAGAAAGTCACATACATTTTATCAAGCTTCCCATTCCCCAGAGAGACCACTTCAGGGCCAGCCTTCATCAAGGTGAGACGCTTGCAGTGATGGAGAAGGTGTTATCCTGTGATAAGGCATGAGGTCTTGAAAAATCAAGCAAGGAAAAAGATGCCATTCTCAAATTTTAACTGTCCTGCTTCATAATCTTGTATGTTTTGTTACTTGTACTTCAATGTAGATTTCTGCAGTCCAGCATTGAATCCAGTGCTCCAGCAGACTGGGATTTGCTGTATTTGCCTGTAAGGGGAACTGTGCTCTTTAAAATATAATACTGGCTTCCTCACAGTAGGTTAGCTAGAAAAGGGATTTGTGGTTTTGCTTTAGGCTGTTGTCTTCAAGGCAAGCTTTTTGTGTTTCTGCTGCAGCGGGGCATTTAGTTCACTTCCTGAGATTAATTGATGGCAAGTGGCATTTCTTGCTCTGCGAACCCTCAAAACAAGTATCTTTTATTCTTTACTGGAAATCAGGCATGCTTAATTTCTAGTTGTGCATGTTGGAGGCATGAGCTGAGATGCAAGGAGCATTGATATAAAAAATTTAACTCCTCGGGGCTTCTGTGTTGTTAGAAAAGGTGGATATTCCTGAACCAAGTCTTCAGATATTTGGGACATAACAAAGGCTTGCCTACCCTAAACTGAAGGCTCTCCTTAGCACGTGTCTTGATGAGAGATCATAGGGTAATTTTCTTCTTTTGAAATGCATGAGGCATGCATTTCAAAAATGCCAGGAGGCTGGTTTCCTTCTCTCTACAGCTTAGGGCGCTGTGACTTGGACAGTACAGTGGAGAAGGCACAGCACACAGCCACTTCCTGCACGTGAGGGATATGAGAAACCCAGTAGCACTGGCTTTCCCTCAAGCTTTCTGTCGAAGTCCTGCCTCTCCTCTCAGTTGCTGCGCACCTGAGCCTTGAGATCCACTCTTTCCCAACCATACACATGGTTTGATAATAACAGAAGTTACCTGGCAGTGTTGTTGGGATGGCAAGTCATTAAATGTAGGTTTAATGCCGCAGGTTTAGTTTGTAAGGGTTCATCTCATGGTAACTGTTCATCATGGTAGCAGCGGTTACATTAGCACAAGTCAGAGTAGTAACTCTACCTTTATTATGGAAATTCTCTACTTTGCCTGCCTCCTTTCATGACAGTCAGGGATAGGAATATGATGGATCCTAATCCAAGTGTAAAGAGTGATAATCATAGGAATAGTATTTAAGGCTTGCTGAAGACATACTCTTTACAGTGCTGTGCAACATGCTATGTGTTTATTCCAATTGGATCCATTAAGGGTAGTGATTAACACTTCCACTTTACAGATGAATAAACTGAAGCAAAACACATCTTAGCAAGTAGTAGATAAGGCAAAATGTGAGGACAAGCATTTTGGCTCTGGAGGCAATGCTTTTAAGCCACTGTGCTAAATTGTCACTCAGGAAATAATTGATTTGATGCCCTTGATGGTATACACTCCCAACCATCCCCAGTGGAGAGCAACTCTTAGCTGAGCCCTCTTTGTTCTGGTTGGGCTCTACCAATTTTGAAATGCAAGGGTAAGTTAAAGACTAGGGAAAAGGTACCACCTGGGGAGGGTGAGTGTAATTATGTATGCATGTTGGGGCTTGAGGACAGTGCTAGGGAGGCAGAGACCTTGGCCCAAACTCTTTAAAAATGTTCTGTAACTTTGGTATCTTTTCATGTGATGGTAATAGGTTTTTCTCTCCTTATATGAACAGGCAAGACCTGAGATTCAAGAAGGGCAGTCAGGGTCATTAGTTGAGGGCTCTCTGATATATGATGTTTGCCTTTCCACAAGGTGGATTAAACTATTTATTAGCCAGGAGTGCTATAGCAAAGTACCATACACCTAGTGTCTTGAGAAACAGGAATTTAATTTCTCATTCTTGTGGAGGTTAGAAGTCAAGATCAGCATTTTAGCGTGTTTGATTCCTTCTGAGGTTCATGAAGGTAGGATCTGTTCCAGGTCATTTCCTTTGACATTTAGGTTTCTGACTTCTCCCTGTGTCTTTACATAGCTATTCCACTACCTGTCTGTGTCTGAATTTCCTCTTTTTATAATACTGGTAATATTGGATTGGAGACCCCCAAAATCATTTTAATTAATTACTTTTAAAAGACCATACCTTATAATATGGTCACATTTTGGGGGTAAGGGGGATTAATGGACTTCAACATACAAATGTTGGTGGAGAGGCACAGTTCAGCCCATATCAGTGATGTAACAGCCATAACTTTTGCATAGAATCTCCACTACTCTCAAATAAGAAATGTACTGTGCCTAAATCAAAAGTGACAAATTAGCATGGGGTTAATTATGAAGAGTTTTAGGAGAGTTAGGGATTACTTTTAGGGTTGAGAAAATCCAACATGAAAGGCAATATTCAGTATTGGGCCTTAGTTTCAATTAAGTATCCTTCAAAAAGTTGCCCTGAAGCCCCTGAAAGTAGTTTTCTTCATCCTCTTAACTGAAGATGTTGGGTTGCCTTATTCAGAGGTTTGTGATGATCCTCATTCTCATATACATGATTCTTCCAGGCCTCTATGGACCGCAGAAACATTGGTTAGCTTGCTCAGTGGCATAGGGGTGACCTTTGTTCTCACAACATAATGTCCAGAATTTTTGCATTGGAGGTAAAAGTGCCTGAAGACAACTGATTCATAGTTCCCTGCCTGTGCCAGAGATCTCTCTGTGGCACTGTGAAAACATTTGTCCTGCCTGGCTCTTAGTAATCACAGATTATTAAGTTTCTGGAATGGCTCATATATCAAGCTCCCTCTCAGACAGAGAAAACCAGTGCTTGGAGAACATTGCTGGACTTTAATGGAACCACAAAGCAACAGTCCTCAGTGAGCCTTTTTATTCCCCAACTTTGCCCCAACAATCTTTCTTCACCTATTCAGCATCTCTGGCCTTTTTCTTCTCAGCAATTCCCAATACTTCCAAAATCCTAGCTGCTTCTCTCCTCCATGAGGCCTTGGAGGCTTACCTAACATTTGTGATTAACACTCCCCATCCTAGCTCTTCAAAATGTCTTCAATGATAGGAAAACTACTGCTTTGGTAAACAACTCATTTTATTGTTGAAAGACTTCTACTTTTTATAACAGTCTTCCTCTTTGGGAGTACAGTCTCAGCTGTATCTAACTTCATGTATCTCTCCTAGTTTGCTCTCAACCAGTCCCGATTAACCAGTTGAGTTCATCTTCCGTTTTTCCATTTAACTGCAGTGGTTCCCCTGAAGTCCTCTCACATGGTGTCCTGAATCCTCTATGCTTTGGGTTAGGTGATGTCAATACCATACCAACATCTCTGGCCATGGCTTTGAGCACCATATTGGAGCCTTACTTCTCTGAGTGGGTTCTAATAGCTTCCAGTGCACCAAAATTAAAATACATGGAGGTTCCTGCTCATCTTTCAAGGCTCAGATCAAATGCTACCTTCTTTGAGGAGGCTTCTGTTGCTACTGAAATCCAAGGCAAGCAACAGCTCCTTCCATCCTATACCCTCACACTGCTCTGTGCATTATAACGCCTACCACACTCCATCACAACCTCCATGTTACATTGTCTTTGTGAACTTCTATGACTAGAGACTTTGTCTTAGTTATTACTATTTCCTCCATTTCTGGTTCAGGATAGGGGTTTCACATTTATTGATTGCTTTGCTGATTAAAGAAACCAGCGTTAGAATTTCAGTTACCATGAAAGTTCTGAGAAGGAAATATCCTTGTTCAAGGAGATTTTGATATTCCTCAGATCAGATCCTTGGGGGAATATCCTGGATGATATATACTGAAATTATCCAGGTCAGGCTGAGAGAGGGAGGACAGAGCGTAGTGTGGAGTACCTCTGAGATTTCCTGGTGGTTTCTGGCTATTCCAACATAAATCAGGATTGTAGCGCTAGCATCAAATTGTACCTGGTTTCCCCAGACCCTCACCCCAGTTAATGAAACTTGACATTCACTGTCTTTTTTTCTTCTCAATAAGGGGCAAAATAGACACAAGGCTTTCTTCTTTACTTTCTAAGATGAAAGGTACAGGCCACAGTTACCAAAGAATGCTTCCTTCCTAGAAGGAATCAAAAATACCAATCCAAAACACATCTCCTCTCTCAGCGTTTCTAAAAGGAGTTTTTGCCAGATTCCTGCATTATCTGTTTGCTTGTTGATCTTGTGTGAACGTACTCCTGTGTATCTTTTAAGCCCTGAATGCACTGGGGGTAGCTCTCAGACCTTTCTGATGTAATTCTTTTTCTCCAAACAATAAACCAGGGAAGAAGTTTGAACATTGCTCTTTGTCTTCAGGGAAGTTTATTAAGATACTTTTGCAACCAAACTACACTCTTGAAAGACTAGAAAGAGTTCATTTTCTCAAACCTTTGGGGTGGCCTCTGTCTGAGGTAGTATCTGTACAGACACTGCTATCCATGAAACTATTAAAAATTCTTCAAGGACAAAAAGGGAAAAACCTGAGAATTTGCTGTCACCCTGTAATGTCTTTTTATTTTATTATTTTTGACTCAGTTCAGTAATTATAAGGTGGTCTCGTAGTTTATAATACCCCAAATTTTCCAGCCAATGAAATACTACTGTGAGTTGGATTGTTCTACTGTGAGATTAGATATGGCAACTTGTATAGTAATCTAGGATGGTTCCTTCAAGATACCACTGTAGGAATGCTTCATGTGGTACTTATTATTTAGTGGGTCTGAAGAAGAAATTCTAAGAAATAAATAAATGCAGGGAGAATGTTTTCCCATCTTATGTGGGATAGGGAACATATTGGGAAGGTTATCATAGAGATATGAAATCCAAATTTTATATTTTTTAACCAGATAAGAAATATTAGTTTCCCATTCTTTGCATTCCAAACATCTAAAGGAAAAGTGTCAGACAAAATTCAAAAAGGAAAATACTGAAAACTAAATAAAGGCTATTCTTTGATACTTGAAAGAGGTCATTTTAATGATTAAAATTATAATACTTCTTTGAGATTTGCAGCATTGCTAATGTCTGTCTTGGGTTGTCAGTATTATTCAGGGATGATAACTTCATTACAAACATAATTAGATATGCCTGGGAAAGAGACTTAATTACGTGTGGTCAGTGTTGCAGAATCCATCAGTGACTTTCCTCTTAAAGAGGAAAAGAGACAGAATCATGGGCGATGAATGTGACCATGATGCTGCAGGACCATGTTAAACTTGCCTAATTTTATTGTAATACTTAAGGTTTTTAAGGAGGCTCTGCCAGCCCACTGGAGGGGAGCCACTATAGAATCTTCTTCCTTTTCTACCTATAAACAAGCCAACGGAGGATGCATGTAGCCCTGGGAATTCAAGACTAGTTTATTAAGATGCATCTTGAGTCACTCATCCAAGGGATGCTGAATTGGGAAGTGGAGGTTGTGGGGGTGTCACTGGATGGTTAGTGCAAATACAGTTGTCAAAGCGAGGAGCGAGGGTGTAGTTTAGTATTGAAATCATGTATTCCAGATGTGGGCATTTGGTAGTCAATCTGCTCTGAAGTGACACGCTGCTGAATCTTTAAAGGGCTTCAGCTGGGGAGAGCAAAATCTGATTGGGCAAATTGCTAAAATATTTAAAGTGCAGCCTGTTAAAGCTTTTACTGTGAAGAGCATCACGTCAGAAGTTGTAGTCAGAAAGAGCAAGTAATTGGCTTTCCATCCTCATGCCAGTCAGTCAGCATGAGGCTCTGTTCCTGTTCCTTCCTCTTCATCGCCGATGCTAATAGCAACCCTTTGGGGTCTGTGTGTGTGTGTGTGTGTGTGTGTGTGTGTGTGTGCGCGCGCGCGCGTGCGCGCGTGTTGGGGAAATTGGATAGCTGGTAAAGTGGAACGGGTGGACTGTAAAAAGGGAAGCAGAATGCATAAAATGGAATGAAGCCCAAGTGGTCAAAGATGGGCAGGGAAAAGGCAGGATCATTTCCTGAGAAATCCAACCAGCATCTTCTGATGAATGCTGATGGGTGGCGTCAGTTATCTTTCAAGGGGTGGGTCTATAAGCAAGAGCATAGCCACCAGTTTAGTGGCTTCCTCTACTTCTCTAATGTCCTCTGAGATGTAACTCAGGGGGTACTGTCTCTTTATAATGACTTTGTTCTCTGCTCAAGTTTCCCTGTCCTTTGTCTCCCCAGGCACGACCCCTTGCTGATTCCTGGGAATGATCAGATTGACAACATGGACTCCAATGTCAAGAAGTATGACTCCACTGGGATGTTTCACTGGTGCGCTCCCAAGGAGATCGAGAAAGTCATCCTGGTGAGAGAGGGATTCTGGATATGCCCTATGTACATTTCCTCCTAGCCCTACATTTCCTTAGGAATGTTTTCCTAACTGGATGGTGGGATGGTACAGTTCCTGGTCTTAATCATTTCTGATGAGTGAAATGCTTAACAGAGACTCAGACAGAAAGAGCTGTAATCAGAACGCGAGCAGAGAGCAGAATTTTCAATCTCTGAATATTTATGGGCTCATTAGTCTAGTGGTGATCTTGTGCTGTGGGCGTGAGGCATCATGGGAGGCAGGATGTGGCTCATTTCTGTCCACCTACCTCTAGGAGCAGAGCTGGCCTGGGCCATTTAGGAGCTGCATGGCCATGCAAAGATCTTTTCACTCTCTCTATTTCGGTTCTTTCATCCGTCACAAAACGGTCTTTGTTTTTGCAACATACAGTGAATGGTTGTAGTGAAGATTAAATATAGGACACTTTTAAGTGACCTGTTGTTTTACTTATTATTATTATACTTAAATGACATAAAGAAATATGAACACTGTCTTTTTCTTATTTACAGCTCTGTTTTGTATCCCTATAAATAATAGCCTTGTATCTGTGATCCTTCCTAGTACATACTGTAGACAGGCACATGCATTTGCTGATGATGACAATGCAGAACCATGGTCCCCTGGGCAGGCTGGGACTCAGAACTGTATTTCATGGATGACTCTCCAGTACCTCAGTGGCAGCAGCGGGCTTCTGCTGTTCTGTCCCAGAATATCAGCGCAGATAACAATCCATTCTATTCTCTGCATTGGTCCTGTTAACAGCTTTAGCTTTTAACGCCTACATAGACTTTTCCTAGAGTTTATTGTCATGATAATCCACGAAAAATGGATTAATAATCAGGAAGTTCCAATGGAAACATTCTTTTTCCCTTATGCCTCTAATCCTCAGATTTCTGTGCACCAGCTCCTTTATCAGCCAGGGAAGGCCTATTATTTTTGAAGCCAGGGCTGCTCTTACTTAACAAGGACTGTTCCTGGTCCTCAGAACTGCTTTGCACTTTAATCCACTGGATTTTTCCCTGTGTTTTATCTAGTAGGTGTTTTATCAGCTTAGTTATAATTGAGCATTGTAAGCCAATACAGCATCACATTGGAGCCTCTTAGAGGTGTAACACTTGTGGACAACAGCAGAGGAAGTTAAAATTTCAGCAGACAGCCACTGTGTAACTTATCAGGAGAGAAAATGCAGAAAATAGCCACAAAGCTATTTACTTTCTATTACATCCACCACACTTTTCCTTACTAGTCTCAGTTCAGCCTGGTGTTTCCTGCAGGTGGCAGGTCATTTACTAATTGTTTGATCTGAAATACAGGGTTTTAATAACTTGCCTAGATTTTCCTGAGCAGTGTATGCTGCTATCTGATCACCATCCCCTACTAGAAGGGAAGAGTTTAAGGAGATGAGCTCATCTGAAAAATAACATCATTTAGCAAAATGCTGATGGCAGTGTGTCTTTGTTACTTTTGCCATTGCTGAGACAAAATGCCTGGCACTCAAAGTTGAGGTAGGAAGGGTTTATTTTAACTCACAGTTGGTAGAGGTTTCTGTGCATGGCTGCCTGCTCCAAGACAGGGCAGCTTAGCAGGAGAGCATCACAGAGAAGAATCAATAGTTTATGGCAGGGAAGACAGGAGGCAGCCTCAGCAGCAGCGACCAAAGCAGCAACAGTTTGCTTCACTCGCTTTTATCGTTTCTAGCTTACCCACCTCTTGGGTGGTGCCACCCACACCCAGGTTGGGTCTTCCCATTATCCATGCCAGAACTATGCCAGAGCAGTCAATGGGCTAATTTAGTAATCACACATCCTTAATCCAAGCATCACACTCTTAATCCCAGTCACAGGGAGGAAGCACCCACCACTCTTGTTCTGGGGGTATAGTGCATAAAGTTTACACCCCAGTGGAGCAGACAGAAGACCTTCAGTTAGGCAAATAAGTGCATAGTAATATTTCAGATACTAATAAGCTCTTTGAAGTCGATAAAGCAGTATTGTGGACTAGAAATGGCCTGGGAGGCACCATTTAGATAACTTGACATAAGGAACACTAACAATGGAATGACTGTGAATGATAGGAAGGGCTAGCTATGTGGCAATGCATGGAAGCTGTGTCTACCCACTGCGTGTTTAATACTAACAGCTTTAAGGATTAGGATGTATAAGAGATGGTCCCAGGTTCTTAGGAAATGATCCTCTAATTACAAGGAAGATGTAAAATGTAACTGTGGAACAGTCAACTTAAAGCTATGTAATATGAGACATAAAATGGTGCTCAAATATAGGGAGAAGCACCAGCATGTGTATAAGAAGCCAGTGACATCCACAACATGCAAACAAGTTGTTCTTGGAAGGGGTGTAAACCACAAAGGCTGCACATGGTTTGGCAGCACCTGTACTAAAAAGACCATGAAGGCTGAGTTGGGTTAGGCCTTAAAGGATCCACAGGAAGCACAAGACACAGAGAAGCACATGAGTAGTTTCTCTGGTAGGTCTTAAAACTTCCAGAATCAGACTTTCTAGAGTCAAGATGCAGAGATATGTACTTTTATCAAGTTTATCAAGTTATCAACATCAGATGATATTGCTATGGTGCATTGGAGAACTGGAATTTTAATCCTAGATCTAAGCAGCATCTATTGCTGGGCTACTCTCTTAAAGGGTACCTATCTCCCTTATACATGATTGGACCCAGTTTGTATCTGTCTGGCTTACTGAGGGGAACTAGCCTCTCAGGTGGCCTGTCCAATTAAAAATAATTTGGAGCTCCATCACAGCATGTCACAGACCAGATGACTCTGTGCTAGTAGTATCCAAGCACTTAGACTTACACACAGCCTGGAAAACTAAATCTAAGTCTTCTCCATGAAACAAGGATAGGTGATGTGAGCTCCCTGGAGGGTCCTCCTTGGTCTCAGTAAGACGTTTCTTATAGCCTGTGTCTCAGGTTTCCCGGTACTGCTGCAGAAGGAAACCAATAATAGTGACAGCCCCTGCTTTAGTCTAACGATCAGGGAACCAGAGCTAGCTTCCTCCTCTCCTTGGGGGTTACTATAATAACCCTGACATTGTCATGAATTGCAGTATTGGCATTTAAACAATCAATACACTGGTCAATGCTAGGGATTAAATCAAGCAGAGTTTGATATATGTCGTGGACATTAATATGTCTCCTCCAAAGCATTGTAAGCCCCATGGGACCATCCACGCATGTGGTGGGTGAACAGACAGGAAGGCGCCAAGATGGGAGGCACTGAACTAGAAGCAAGCGACAAAGAACGACTCATGATTAGCTTCCTTGTATTGTCTTCTTTGATAGCACAAAGGCCAGCAGTGGCTAACCATGGGAAATTAGAGTCCTCCTCTGCATAAGGGTGTTTCATTTGTCTTTTTTGTAAATCTGTACCTGAGATTGGGGGAAGGCATTGGCCTGGTGCTCTTACTGATGTGTCTCTAGACCCTTTTAATGATTACTTTGGGATTTTTTTTTCTTATATAAGGCAAGTCCCTCTAGAAATGTCCCTGAAGACCCCAAGCAGCCCTGGGCAGAGTTCAATATCCTGGTTCTAGAAAAGGTTATATCATGAATGACTTTAGTCTCATGGGTCCGTATGAACTCTGTTGCAGTGGATCAACTCTTCCATTATAACATGAAAGTAACCATGGATGAACTTGACTGTATTCCAATAAAATTTTCTTGGAATTTGAATTTCATTTAATCTTCATATTTGATGCCATTGCCTTGCTTTGTTTTTTAAACCATTGTGAAGTGGAAAAACTATTTTTAGCTCACTGGACTTATCAAAGACTGGAGCATCAGATTGAGTCTGAAGGTCACAGTTGCCAGCCCCTGGCTTTGGATAGCGTGTTTCGCCTACTGGTTCAGTGATGTACTGTGATACCTTATTGATAAATCCAGAACTCAAAACTCAAATGTCTTGAGCTGAGATTCACAAAGGGGCCTTTGTGACCCATTTTATCACATTCAACAAGAGAACCAAAAAAAGCATAGTATTTTATCAAAAACATCACTGAAACTAAGACTTCCCTTTCTAGATAACATAAATATTCCTTTTTCCTCCCTGAAAGTCATTATGAAATAGCTGTTGCTCACATATACGTATGGGATATCCTACTTCTGTCTTTTCCTCAAGAAGGTAGTGATGTGTGTACATGTATGTTTACATTCTGTTATTTATCTGTTTATTACATGAATACAGTGTGAACATACATGCTCAGATATCTACGTGACAACATGTACAGTATATGACATGGATAAAATGTATTAGTCAGTGTTGCATTATTACTATGAAATACATGAGACTGCTAACTTCTAAAGAGAAAAGTATTATTTAGCCCACAGTTTGTGAGATTTAAAGTCCAAGGCTGAGCTGCCCTGTTTGGTGGCAGGAGGGTACGAGGGCAAATGATGACATTTAAAGCAGCAAAGACAGAAAATGAGGATGAGTGGGGCTAGGTTTGCTCTGCTTATATTGAATCTCTTGGGAAACTTCAAGAGTCATGAGAGAACTACCAGGGGTCTCACTGGGCCACCCTGGACACTGGGCCTTTATTCAGAATCATTATAACATAGTAACATTTAGCAAGTGTTCTGCTGACCGATTGCACTAATGATTTCTTTTCTCTCTCCTTACAAAGTTATGAGGTCCTCTCTCTAACCCTCTTGCATATTTCCCTGTTGCAGACCCGAAGTGAGGCTGCCATGACCGTGCTGAGCGGTCACGTTGTGGTCTGCATCTTTGGTGACGTCAGCTCAGCCCTGATTGGCCTGCGGAACCTGGTGATGCCGCTCCGTGCCAGCAACTTCCATTACCATGAGCTCAAGCACATTGTGTTCGTGGGTTCCATTGAGTACCTCAAGCGGGAATGGGAGACACTCCATAACTTCCCTAAAGTATCCATATTGCCTGTAAGTCCAAGGTCACATTACTGATGCTGTTGATGCTTCTTCTTCTTCTTTTCATTCATAAAAGAAAATCCCAGATGGATATAATCTTTGTAGCTTTGATCATGCCTTTGCTGCTTCATCTGGGTATGGGCCCGAGGATGCAGCCTTTCCCTCATGCATTGTCGAGGAAAACACAAACCCTGAGAGACCTTATTAAAAAGAGCTTGCAACCAAGTTCAGTCCTTTATCAGGCAAGAAGTCAAGCTGGTATCACATGTATTAACCATCTCAGTGTCTAAACAGTCTCTCCTCTTGCCTACATGAAACAGACAGCATTGTGCAATTGTGATGCTTACAGCATGAATTTGCTTATACAGCTATTTATGGCATTTTACTCATGGCATTGTTAATGCTTCGAGAACCCTCGGTCTGTGCCAGCTTCTGACTAAATAAATGTAAACAACAAGTCAGTTGTTCTTCTGTACAGAAGGCCAAATCCTTTTGTGGGTAACTCCCTACCCACCATTTTTTTTAGAAGTGCACTGTTTTCAATGCTTTTTGTGTGGCATGTGTGTGCATGTGCAAGTATGTACATGTGTATGTATGTGATGTTATTGACTATAAAATACAAGGATCCCAGTAGACAACAGTTTGGGACTCTATGCTTTCAGGTAAGGATATGGGTTACATGATTCGTGTATCTCACCACTTCTTAATAATTAGCCATGTATTACCCACAAATTTTTATAAAACTATAGAGCATTGTGCTTTTCAACATTAAATATAGTTGCCTGTGTAACAAATCCACTCAAATATTACTTATCCTCCAGATGCTTCCTTATAAATTCATATCCCTACAACAGGAACATGAATTTTTCTGCATGTCAAGAGATCTGGGTTTGCCTTTATTGAGGAAGCTAAAATTCATTATTTCTCTTATCAGCTTCCAGAGTCTCAGAAATGGAAAAAGAAAAAAGCTAAGTAATGTAATTGATTAAAGAAGATGTAAGATCTATCCACAAGTAATACCCATTAGTAGATTCCATTTGTCTTATATAATACCAGACATGATCAGTCCTCAATAAATATTTAAAGGTGTGAAAAAATATCAGACAGATTTTTTTTTTGGATGCAGAGCCAAACTCCAGTTGCTTTAGTGAACATATGTAAAGATGGCCTTCTCCAGACAAACAAAAAGCCATCTACTTACAAGAGCATAAATACACACTGTGTATACTTTTCTAGTTTCAGAAATATGGTAGCTTTGATTGTAATATTTCTGCAATTATCTTGCCACATGCAAGACACCTGGTTCCTTGACCTCTAAAAGCATCATGAGTCTGTGTGTGTATGTGTGTGTGTGTGTGTGTGGTGTTGGGTATATGATATTTGCTATTTGTGTGTATATGTTGTGTGTGTATATTTGACTCTCTACAATCTCACTTACTTCTGTCAGTATGAATTGGCACTGGTATTTGTAGATCCTTTTCAAACTCACCAAAATATAACACACTCAAGCAGAAGAAATTTTGCACAGATTTTCACATGCCATCATTTAAATAGTACCCTACAGAAAGGCCTGGTCTATCTTCCCAAAGTCACTGTGTAGGTAGAGAAATGAAAGACAGCCAGACACATATGCATGTAGCCACAGATAAATGGATATATGGATGTAGGTACAGTTTGAGGTTGAGGAAGTGGTAGAGAAAACAGCTAGCAAGCCCTTGTCCTGCACAAGCATTAGGTTGCATATAACTAGGGCCTCAGTGCAGGCCAAGCAGAGGCAGAGGAGCTAGGGAGATGGTGATTGATTGGGAGCCCCGGAGTGGTGCTGCATAGCTTCCGGGTGCTCAGATGAGGACTGGCCTGATTAGCGCTGCTGTGACCCCTCCTGAGGACACAAAGCTTGCAGAGGCCATGGCCCTGTCCTTCTGTTTTACCAATGGTTGCACTTCCAGACTTTTTGTCATTATCTGCTAGATCTCAATTTTTTCCCTACTGTTTTATGTTGTTATGGGACTTAAAAAAGTCTGTTTACTGGCTTATTTATTTTTAATTACCCCAGTAATATACAAATATGTTCTTGTTATAAAATATTCAAACAATATAGAAGTATATAACGTCAAAAGCAAACTTTCCCCTCCATCCTCTCCCTCCTTTTCCTCTCCCCAGAGGTAATTACTGTTATTAGTTTAATGTGTGTTTTTTTCTGAGTTTTCTCTTTGAATTTACATATATTTATAAATGTATGATTCGATTTTGAGGGTTTTTTTTTTTTTACATAAATGAAGTTACACTGTTTTGAATTGTTCTCATACTTTTTTTCATTCACCACTCTTAAGAGATTTTTTTCCAAGTCAGTGACCACATGGAGCACCGGCTCCCTCTAGACCTGTTGCATACTCTTCTGCTGATTTCATATCCAGCCATGTCCTTAATCATTCTGACGTTTTTGGATTAGTAGATGATGTCATTGTTCTCTATTTTCCTGAAAATACGCGGTGCAATGATAAGAACCGAAGCTGACTCTTTTCTGTCTCTCCTGTGTGAGATGCACATTCATTCCACTGCCTTCTGTAGCCTCCAAATTGAGCAGAGCGTCTAGACCCACCTTACTCTGATTTCCCCTTGGCTGCATTGGAAATTCTAGTTGAAACTGCTGTCAATTGCCTGAGCGAGAAGTGACCTGCTATGAAATAAACAGGCACTGGAAACCCATCCCCTCGTTACATTCTGAAAACCAGAAGTTGCCATAGGACAGTTACTTAAATCAAGACAATTTCCAGGCAGGAAGACGATGTAGACCCTGGCATTATTCCTCTTGCACGTTTGTTAGTAATAGCTTGATTGAGTATTGAGAGCCAGCCTGAAATGCTGCCATCAGCACCAACTACCCTTTAGATTAGCACGCGGCCCCTATTCCCTGAAATGCAGTTAGGCCAGCTTAATGTCAAGGCATAAAAAAGGTACTAGTTAAATAATTTCCCAGAGCTCTGGCTCAATCTTTAATTTGTTTTTATTTTTTTCTTCTTCTCTCTCTCTCTTTGACTCTCTCTCTGTCTCTCTCTCCCTCCTTTTTTTTTCTCTATGCCAAAGGGTACGCCATTAAGTCGGGCTGATTTAAGGGCTGTCAACATCAACCTCTGTGACATGTGCGTTATCCTGTCAGCCAATCAGAATAATATTGATGATACTTCGCTGCAGGACAAGGAATGCATCTTGGCGTCACTCAACATCAAATCTATGCAGTTTGATGACAGCATCGGGGTCTTGCAGGCTAATTCCCAAGGTAAGGACAGCCTGTAATACTTCTCTGCTGTGCCTACGGGGGACAGGGGCTGGCAAGAGGGATATCCTTCACTCAGTAATTCAAAGAGGCTCACATCAGCCTGCCTGGCAGTGAAACCTGCGGTCGCCGTCATAGCTTTCAGAGGGGCATCTGCTGCCTCTTCTTCTTGCCATCCCAGTATGCAGGCTGCTGCCCTGATCGCGCTTTCTCTCTCTCTCTCTCTCTCTCTCTCTCTCTCTCTCACACACACACACACACACACACACACACACACACACTACATTGCCTTCCCTGACAATAAACACATGGTTAAATGGCCATCTCCTCAACTTCTCTGTGTGGTGACTTTAAGACCAGGGTCACCTGCTAAATGTCAGAGCACTCAAAAGATGCTGGCTGCACAATCCCTAATGTGTCTTGCTGTCTGCATTTTTGCCAGTGAACTGAGATGGGTGTGTTAAACTTTGCATTCTTAGGGCTGCTTCTAAGACTCTGCTGATCAGGGGATGGTGATCTCCAGGGAGAGGGGACTGTATGGGCACTGAAAGTCATTTAGAAAGAGGTGACATTGTCACCCCATACGTGTTCCTCAGAACACACAGCAGCCTTAAATGACATAGATCTGCCTTTTCTATGCCCTCTTCCTTGTCATTTGCTGTAGGACCCTGGGCAGGTGGCTACAAGCAAAGATGTCATCTAAGAGTCTCAGAGAGGCAGCACAGCAGAAATCCATAACAAATGCTCCTCTGAGTGCCATCTCTGTTTGTCATGAAGTACAGGATGATTGTCATATATGGCTACTGGACAGGTGCCCTGGGTGCCTGATGGCATCACAAGCCCATCATCCTAGGATGGAGAGTTGAGAAAGCATAGCCCATGAGAACTGCAAATGCTAGGATAGGAAGCACAACCTGATGGCTGGGTAGAGCTCTGTGTGTAGGGTTTTCAGGAAGATCAGCTCAGTGGCTACCATGCAGCCCAGACCTGTACCTGTGCCATTATCTTTTGTCAACTCAGCTTTGCCAGCTCCTTCCAGTGTCGCCTCAGTATTGCAGCAAAGCCAGAAGCAAATAGTTCCTAGAAAGCTCTTCCCTGTGCGCTCCCTTTCTTTAGTCAGTTCTGGGCAGAACCATCAGTAGGATAAGGGTAGGGGCTGGGCTTTGGAGACTGGAAGAGAAAGAGAGCTCTTGACTCTGTGGGTAGCTCTTGCCAGGCTCTGAGCAGATTTGAGCAGTCCCTGCTACCCTAAGCAGACCACTCTTGGGGGGCAGGCTTGCTTCCTGTGTGCCAGTAGCCTTGCTCCCAGATAGAGGGAAAGGAAGTGGGAATTCTCCTGAGGGTCTTGAGATCTACAGCAGCTTCCGGTCAAGGCAGGAAGCACCTTGTCTTTGGTGTTGCCTATGAGATAACTAATGTGACCTCTTCAACTTTGACTTCCTCAGTCTGTCTGATGGTTATAACAACCTCGAATTTTCCTCTTACATGAAAAAGGGTGACACCCATTCTTCTGACATAACCCTGACTGGAGCTGAATTTTGACTTCTCCACCCCACCATGCTCACTGCCATTGTCACATTTAGATCTCAACATCTGCTTGGCCGCTGTGCAAAAAAACAGTGTGTCAAAGCTCTGAGGGAGGCCCTGAGGTCTTACTGGCAGCACAGAGAGGAGGCAGAGCCTGCCCCAGCAGCATGGGTGAAAGAAGATGTGGGAAGACAGGAAGAGAAGAGGTAGGCTGGCAGTGGGCCCCTGACTGTAAGCCCCGTTCAGCAATTCATCATCCTTCAATACTAGCATTACCTGGGAGAGCTGGCTGGAGATGCATAATCTCTTAGCCCACCCCAGCTGTACCTGTCAGAATTTGCATTCCAGCAAGATTCCCAGTGGCTTGGATGTGCTGCTATAAAGAACTTTAAGTCTTCATGCTAACAAATTCAGTGCAGTGAACTCACTGAATGACCTGATTAGACATGCCTCCTGTGCCTCAGACATGCCAGCCAAGGAATAGAGAGACACAGAAGCAGCATTTCTCCCCTTGGTGCAGATGGACAAGACAGGAAAGCACTTTCTTTCCCCAGCACTCCTGGTCCTCTCAGTTTAATTCTCATGAGTTTCAAGGTGTTGAGATGAGAATCTCAATATATAATTTAGACCCAACTCTCGTAAACTTACTCCACTCCTCAGATTCTATATAGTGGCCAAATTGCTACTAATACTTTCCCCTTTCCAATGCTCAAAGATTTTTTTAATGCTTTTTATCATAGGAACAATAAGAAAAAAATAGCTTTTGTGGACAATAGACAAGAAGGCGAATGGGAACTGATTTTTTTCTGTTAAGGAAACAAAGACCCTTTCCTTTATATATGCTTGTGTGCATACTACTGTATCTCCTCAAAAATTTCATTGTTGAAATCTTAACCCAACCCATGCAAATCTTAGGAGGAAGCCCCTTTGGGAGGTGAGTAGGGTGGAGTCTGTGTGAATGGGATTTGTGCCTTTAGAAAAGAGGACTGAGAGACTCAGCACACATCTGCCACATGAAGACAGGGCAGGAAGGCACCATTTATGAACCAGAAAGCAGCTCCTCCCAAGACACTAGATCTTCTTATTCCTTGTTCTTGGACTCCCTGGCTTCCTCAGCCATGAGAGCTAAATGTCTCTTGTGTATTGTCTGTAAGCCACAGTACTTATTATTGTGGCCTAAATAGACCAAGACATACACATTCAAAAGAAAGCAGGGCCTAGGTGTCTGTGTCCAGTAGCCATTCTCCTGGCCTCCTGCTTAGCAGAGCAGTGGAACTCATTCTTCCTAGGAGCCAGAACTCTGTTCTCTTTTTGAGGCAGAATGTGAAAGCCCATATTTCTCTTTATTTTCTTACCCTGTCTGCTCCTATCCTATCCTTGACTTTGGACAACATCCTCTGGTGACATTCTGACCTTCCACAGGTAGTAGTCCAGTGGTGCTATCAACACATCAAAGTGGCTCCTGCTGCAGTGCTCACTTTCGGCCATGGCCCTGCACTTAGTCCCTTTACTCCCCAACCCATGGGCCGGGTGGGGAGCTATTTCCCAGCCCATGTTCCTCTGGGATGCTTGTTTGAACAATTAGGATGCCCACTAACCTCAGATACTTTCTTCTTCATCTAAATATTAATCATGACCAAACTCTAAAAGGACTTGGATTACATGCAACAAAACAAACTTATGTTTCTCTTCATTTTGCAAAACAAACTGAAATCCCCATGAGTGATAATCACAGTTTTTTTTCCCATTGCCCCAACTTTCATTATCTATTCTGTTCTTTATGAAAGCCCAACCTCAGCTTTGTCCTAAAGCTATGTTATCATCTCTCCAGAACCCAGTTGGAAAGAAATGTGGATTTAGGATAAATGGGCTCTGGGGTCAGAATATTCATGTAGTCTCATGGAAAATTTTCCTAAATTGATACAGTAGAATATGGAAAATGTGTCTCAACATTGAGAAAACAGAGTGTCTACTGGAATTTGTGTCTAGGCACTTGCAACTCTTGTGTTATTAGACCTCCTCTCTGCTCCTTGCCTCTCTTTTCTGGTTCCCTTTTGGTGTCACTTTTCTAGCCCACATGGTGTCAGAACTGACCCAGCCTAGGGATTCTAGACCAGGCGCGCTCTGAAAAGATAGGAGATGTGAAGTCTGGTTGTCAAAAACAATTACAGGAAAAGGTAGCATACCCCACGCTGGATGGTATATCCAATGTGACATTTGGGTCTATGAGATGCAGTTTTAATATAGAGCAGGCAAAACTGCAGTGACAATTATATAAAGCAGGTGAAGTGGCTTCTTGCTGGTCAGCAAACATCAGCTCAGAACCACTTTACAGCTCTTTACCAGCAACTAAGTGCCTTTATTTACAGAGTGCCTGTCACTTCCCTTTGGCTGGAGAGCTGGTGTATTATTTAGCACGCATTTATCTGGGGAAAACATTTCAATTTAAATCAGCTGGTACAACAGTGACTCTTGCCAGATTGTTTCCCAGTGGTTCTAAAAAACAAGAACTGAGTCTGATCTTGGAGGAAAGGTGAGAAAAGGAAGGATCTATTCTCTGAGAACCCAGGGAGTCACTGCCTGCAAAGAGGGCGCACGTGATGGAGATATTCATTTTTCTTTTTTGCCAAAATGGAAAATGAGCACCTTATAGTTTATTTTTGCTTCTTTCCAATAAGGGTAACTCTTAAGGGAAAGGAAGAGGAATAAATGGGTATCCCTCCCAGGGATCAGTTTCTGTAAATGTTCAGGACACAAAGATGGCTTGGATTCAGCTTCCCACTGTCCTAGAGGATCTGAAGGGAGTGGAGGAGAGATTTCCATGTGCAATAACAGTGTAGTGAGACAAGGGCCAGGTTAGACAGAAAGCCCAGAGGGTCCTCATTTTACATATTTCAAGGCCTGCTGGAAGGTTCCAAGAATAGGTAATAGCTGTAGATTGCATTCATGTGGCTGTTTAGCACCTGAAATGTGACTAAAATGGCTAAGGAACTGAAGTTTTCCTTGCATTTAATAATAAAAAAGCTTAATTTTAAATAGTTACAGATGGTTAGTGCCTACCACAGGGGGAAGGTCAGACCTAGAATATAGATAGCCTTGATGCCTTGCTAATGGTTTGGATTTTGAGGACTCATCAAATATTTATAGAAAGAAAGTGATCAAATCAATCTTTGAAGGAGACAAAAGCAGAAAACCTGAGCATAATGAAGGGTGGGAGAAGATAGAGGCAGGGCTGCATAAGAAGTTGGGGCGGGATGGGGGTTGACCATGTAGTGCCGGTGATGTCAGTAGGGAAGACTGGACAGAAATCTAGGTGAATTTGATGTACGGAGAAGATAAGAATTGAAGGCCAGTTCAGTAGGAAGGAGGTATGGATGACCAGGGATAAGGAGCTGCAAATGGGTTTTGAGGTTGGATACTGGGTGGATATGGAAGCAGAGGATCCAGAAGAGGAAACAGGCATAAGGAAGAAAGTAAAGAATTTGGTCTTGGTCCCTTTGAGTTGCTGAAGACCCTTCGAGGCTGGAGCCATGAAGCTGGTCAGGTCAGCGTGGGCTCCTGATTATGCTTACAACACTTGACAGGGAGACTAGGAGTAAAAGTTAGCTTTGGATGGGATTCTTAATAGGCACAAGAGTCTGTCATGCTGTTGAGAGAATACAGATGCTTCTCAACTTGCAATGAGGTTATATCCCAATAGTCCCATCGTACACTGATAATGTAAGCCAAAAATGCACTGAGTACATGTCACCTAGCAAGCCTCACAGCTTAGCAATATATTGTGCTCTGAAGTGCTTGTTGTTACCTTTGCGATGGTGCAGCTCACTGTGACTGCCCAACACTGAGAGGACTGTTCTGCACATTTCCCAGGATGGTAGCAAGATTCAAAATTCAAAGAACCACCTCCACTGAAAGTGTGCTACTCTGCAGCATCATAAAGTCAAAAATTGTTAAGCTGAACCATTGTAGGTTGGGGGCCATTGATGTTAAAATATGATGGCCACTGTGTCTAAATAGCAAGTGGGAAAGTCAAGTCAGTAGGTGTGGCTTAGAGATTTAAGAGGCAGAACAAAGACAATTTGAAGGAAAGAAAGAAAGAAAGAAAGAAAGAAAGAAAGAAAGAAAGAAAGAAAGGGAAAAAAGAAAGAGGAAACAGTCCCATGAAGTCAGAAACTAGAGGTGTGACTGAAAAAGAGGCATATATGTGACAGGGTTGAAGAGACATAGTCCCCGTGGAGTGAGAGAGGTCCTCCTCAATGTTAGACTGAAACAGTTCTCTATGCAGAACCAGGCCCAGAACGTGGTCGATCTGAACATTACAAGTGCCAATATCACCAATGACCACCACTGGCTAATAAGATCAGCATTTGAAAGTGTTTGCTGAGTTTGTGGGGTAGACATTTTTCATCCAAGAAATATATGCATTGTCTGGATCACAGGTTTTCACCCTTGGCCGAACATGGTGTCCACTTAAGACACTTTAAAAACACTGATGAGCTAGTTGCTTTGCTGCATACCTGTAATCTCGGCACTCTGGAAAGCTGAGGCAGGAGAGTTGCAAGTTCAAACTCAGCCCGGGCAAATCAGCCACTTTTGCAGGATAGTGTCTCAAAATTAAAAAATGAAAAGGGGTCAAGGTGGAGGTCAGTATAATGGGCCTGGATTTAAACCCCATTACCACCTCCCAATCACTGATGCCTGCTGTGAGTGTTGCCATTGCCACCTTCTAGGGTCCTGAGTGACACTGTAGGTGGGCAGGTTACTGGTTGGATTATAAAGAGGAGGAAACCGAGATCCAGAGAAGGGAAGTCATTGTCTCAACCTGGCTCTTCAGCCTCAGAAACCAGATTCTAACGGTTAAGCCATGTCTAGAATCATTCTGTTAGCTCTTCTGGGTGACCTTCCTCCTTCTGCCATATTTCCTGCGGTCATAAACACTTTATCTAGACTTGAAAAGCCTTAAGCGGAGAGGAAAGGGCAGGGGGGATGGAGTGGAAATGACAGTGACAGGCTTCGTCGCTGCTTGCATTTGTCAGTCTTGTTCCTTCACATGTCTCATGGTGATAAGTATGAGATGTTAGTTGGCAGCTCACAGGACTCCTTCCTGACTGCAGCTTTTGAGAGGCAGCAGAGCTGAGATCTAGGACTACACTGCTATCCTCCAGACTCATTGCTCACCTCCAAACCACAGAACCCTCCACCTCCCACTATGAGGAAGCCTGGGGCTTTTTAAGATGGAGCTCACATACATTTCAAGGTCTGGCCTGACTGTGGATGTTGGTGTTAAGGTTCTGCAGTTCCCTTTCCTGTTATATACTGTGCATTCATGCAATGCATGCCACCCATAGGTGTCAATTAATTCTACAAATTTTTATTAAACACTTTTCATGTGCCCAGATTTTGCCTGGCAGACATTGCTGGGTAAACAGGGGAGAATAAAATGCATTCCCAATCCTGGCAGGCTCCCAGGCAAATGTGTAACTCTGTTAAGAGTCTTGGTTTATATCCATAGAGAATTGCAATGCATTGGGGCTACCATTGGGGGCAGAAAGAGGAGGGCAGATTTGAGAGACTGAAAAAAAAATGCATACGATTTCTGTAGTTGGAAACTTTGAGTGTAATGTGGCTGGAATATAGGATATGCATCCAAGCAGGGACAGATGAGACTAAACTGTGGGTTGGGCTTTAAGAATTTCATTTTCTCTCTCTCTCTCTTTTTGAGGTAGGAAGCTATAAATAATTTTTTATGAGCGTGTGAGTTATGAAGCTATAGATAATTCAGTAGCCACGAAGGAACTACAGAAGGTTTCGGAGCAAGGACTGATAGGACTTGGACCTGTACTCTGGGGAGATAGATCTGGCAACCATGTAAAGCAGTGTTTGGAAGGGGGGCGGGGGAAGAGGGTACAGGGACACCAGTTGGGAACTGTAGTTATTCAGAAGGAAGCTGGAGACCTTGAACCAGAAGAAGAAAGCACAAGATCATAGCTGAATGCACTTCTGTTGTAAAACAGACCGCATGGATGTGAGTTTCCTGCCTGGTCACAGAGGGCAGGAAGAGACTTGCAGAAGGAGGGATGGGCTGGCCACCGACAGGAGAAAGCAGTGTTGGCAAGCTCGGATTTGATGTGCAGCTCCTTTCCACGGGGATGTGATAGAAAGCCCAGGTGACATAAAAGCAGATGTGTGGAGAGCCATCCCTTCTTCCAGGAGAAGGTTACATCCAGGGGTGTGACTCAGAGTTGTGCTGTAAGATTGAAGGAGAGCATGAAGAGAAGAAGCAAGGACAGAGAGTGGAAAGACTCTTGAAGGGCTATCTTAGGAAGAGAGAGCAGAAGGGGCTGTTGGCGTCTGGGAACCATGAACTGAGCTAAGTCCCCAAAATTACAGGAGATGAGGGAGCAAATACATCAGTCCCAGGGTATATGTGCTTGGTTTCTCTTACCTCCTCTAAGTTTATTTTATTATATTCTATGCTTCTTTACAGCCACCAAGTAAAAAAAAAAATAACTTATAGTGGCTCAGCACACACACATGCAGAAATTTATCCAGCCCTCTGTATCCTAAAGCCATTGTGACTCTAAATAAAGGCCCACATGTGAGCAAGAATGCCTTTTTATCTGAATTTCAACACAGGGTAAAAGCCTCCAGTAGGGAATGACATTTCCTTTGGAAACGTGGCAGCAATCTTCAGAGAGCCAGCATTAACTGGGAGCA
This sequence comes from Cavia porcellus, assembly GCF_034190915.1. Lineage (NCBI taxonomy): Eukaryota > Metazoa > Chordata > Mammalia > Rodentia > Caviidae > Cavia > Cavia porcellus. The sequence continues at coordinate 34,181,405 of NW_026947511.1, read as the reverse complement.
TCGTGCCCACCCTCTCCATCCTAAAGTCTGAGATATCTCTTACTGTTCCAAAGAAGAAAATGTGACTTCTTTTATGCTTGAGTGATACAGTGTGTATTAGAATCTCTGTGTCTGGATGGCAAAAGGCAGGGTTCTAACACCTTCCTTAACCCAAAGGCTGGGCCACAGGCCACAGGATGAATAAATGCCAGGAGGACCTCTGAATGTTCATTTTCAGGTGACCACTAACAAAGGCTTTCTAAACCTGGCTAACGAGAGGGAAATTTATCTTCAAGCTGTGGTTTGGTATGCAAAGGGACAGATCCAAATCTATGAAGATTTGAAGTGGAAAACAGAAAACAAAAGAATGTTAAGATGGTGACCCTAATGGGCAATTACTAGACAGCACATCCCCAGCCAAGTGGCTAAGATGAATGGATTTAAAGGTCCATCTTATCTTCTGCTCCATTGAAAGAAATCAAGACCAATAGCTATTGATGAAAGGCAGCCAGACTTTATCCTGACATAAGGAAGACATTTCCAGAATAGAATGGGCTGCCCAAAAGTCTCTTGAGAGTCCTATCACCATGTGTCCATTTGCCAAAGGAGAGTTACAGACATCATCCTTGGGAAGGAAGGGAGACGGAATGGGAAGGTTTCTGTGGTCCTTTCTAAGAGGGGATCTCCAGTATTTTCTTGCTTTTTATTATACAGGGACCTGCGTTTGATGCGATCTACATTCTTACCCTAGAGGGAGAGCTATGCTAGGTGGCAGGGTTGGGGTCCTGGGTCTTTCAGTGGGAGAATCCACATCCTTCCTACATGGCGCTGTCTTTGTGTCTAAAGGTGCAGAGTGGCTGGTGTTGGGTGAGCAGCTGCACATCTGGCTTTTCCATGAATGTCACAGACCACCCCTTCCTCCAGTCCCACGCCACCCTTCAGCACCTGCTCTTCCTGCTTCTCTACCTCCTTCCCCCTCTCCAGGCCTGGCTTCTCTCACCTCTAAACTGCGCCTTTCTCTTGAAACGCACTGATACACACACCTCACACACGCCTCCCTCCCTGAAATCAGAGAAGCATTTTTTCAGCTGCTCCCATATAGCATTTCATTACCACAATATTCTCTCTCAACTCTGAAATGGCGGTGGGGGAGAAGCCGTTCCTCTTTATACCCACTGAATGAACGAAGCTCAGTGCTAAAAGATTTTTCTTCCGTTGTAACTGAAACTGCTGTTGGCCTCCATCCCAAAAACCAGAAAGACAATTATACTTAACTGTTTAGAGATTTATAAATACCACACTGGAGTAGCCTCTAGGTAGTAACTTTAGATACCCAGCCCAATAATTTTCTTTTATTGGTTTGTGATTTAGATCTTATTTTGAGTCCTCTATAATAAGAGTAGTACATTTCATTAAAAGAGCTTACTAAACAATAAAGAAAATCTGGCTTAGGGCTCTGAGCGGGTCTCCAGGACAGAAAGAGGCCTGCCCTGTTACATTTCTTCTGCGGACACCACAAGATGAATCTCAGCACAGTGGTGCAGATGTATTTCAGCCAGGCAGCAGTTGCAGCTGTGTCAAAATGACTTCAACTTAGGAGAATTTCTCCTACACGGCATATTTCATCACATGAGAGATCCTCTTAAGACTGTCGTTTACCATTCTGGTAATATACTCCTAGCAACAGTAACAAGGCAAAACATTAGAGGGGATTGTGATAAGCGGTTGAGAAGCACGGAGGACTTTCTGTGCTTTTAGAGGGTTTTATGCTTCCTGTCGACAGAAGGTCTTTCTTGAGGAGTGGACGTGGGGAGGAAAACGTGAAAGTGGACAGAATTATTTTGTCCTCCCGACTGAACACAGAACTGATTCCCCTCCCTATTCAGGCTGTGCCTAGCTTGGGACAACTGTAATGAAAGGGAATCTTAGCTTCAGAGACGGAAAACAGATGTGGGGTGGTGTTGGGAGTGAGCCGAACTCATCGCCTTAGCATTAGACTCCCACATGTTGGTTGACTCCTCGAAATGTGTGCCTGGCTCATGACTCTTTTAAAAAATTGTGATTTCTATCTTTTTTTTTTTTATTTTTAGGATGAGCTGTCCATCGGGCACATTTATATGCACTATGTCATTTACATGGGCAGCCTGCTAAGGCATGAGTTGCTTTCTTCATCTTGCCAGGTAGAAAACAAAGGGTCAGGAAACCCTAGCACCTTTTCCAAAGTCTCCTAGCAAGTGAAGAGCACACGGAATTGGTCCCTAAATTGTCTGACTCCAAAACCTCTGCTTTCCTTGCCACATCAGACTCCTCCACAGGGGACAAAGTTTACTGTATTCTGAGCAGAAGGGGCTTCTGTATATCTGCTTTGTAGAAGCACCTGAGGATTGACATTCCAGGAAACAAGGTGCCTGCATCATCTCACCTCACCGCTAAACAATCCTTGCACCCTAGGGACTGAAGTTCATTTTGAATGATTTTTGTCTCCATGAATTTCCTTCTTGGAGAGTCTCTAGCCCTTCCCATTTCAATAGTCATAGATAGTAGAATTCCTTTGGGTTAAGTCTTTCTGGCTGTAATTCTGGGACCAATAAGAGTCGACTTGTGGGAAATAGGAAGCAATACTGGATGTTTAGTCTGCCTCACTGAATGGCATAATTATTTGACCTGGTGTTTTCCTTGTTAATATGGTTTGGCCTTTAGGGCTGTCAGAAAGATGGTAAAACATTTGTCAACAACCTTTTTTTTTTCCTTAATTTTGTCAAGAGAGAAAATATTTCCAGGTTTATCTACTTATTCCCCCTTTCAAGTGGAAGTTTCAATAGAAAATATAAGTGGAGGATGAACAGACTCCCTTCAGCCTCCAGAGCATTTCAGGTAGGATGTTAGGCTCAAAAAATGGTCCAGAGAAATTGTCCTGTGGGAGTAACACACAATTGCATATCAAAGGAGGATATAGGAAGTCTTGTCATCCCATAGATTCTCTAAGGTCCCTGGTAAAGTTCTGGATGGGTCACCCAATAATTCTTTTCCTGGCCATCAATTTGTGCATACTTTATACCCAGAGTTAATGTCCTGCTTTTTCCATTGTTCACACCATTATGGAGCTAATGTGATCTACAGGCAAAAGTGACAGAGACAGATAAAATAAGTTATGTGGCAAAATTTGGATGCACATATTTAATAGTATAGGATGGGGAACATTCCAGAGCACCTTGTAAAATGCATAATGTGAACCATTTGTAATTTTCTAAAGCACAGATTTAATCCACATGCTTTGAAAATAGCATGCATGCCTCAAGCTAGCAAATGAGCCCAGGCAACCACCCGAGTGCATTTTTGCCTTTACCCTTCCCTTTTCAGGCAAAACCTCCTGTGAAGTCCTGACACCCTTAATTCTTTTCTTTAAAGTAACCTTGCAAAGAATCCAACTAAATGACTTTAGTTCTGAATTTAAAGAATATTTAAGCATACAGTGATGCTTAAATGCCTCAGTCATACTTTATGGAATATTATGGAGGAAAATTATTCCCCACATTCTAGAAGAGTAGTACAATATTCTTTGAGCATCTTGTTACATTATCTGTAGTAGTGAAAGTTTTCTACTTTAAGTACCACATGGATGGTGCCATGAGAGGTGTCATGAGATGTCATGAGAAGTGGACTCAAATTTGAAAATAGTTATGATTATCACATAAGTAAAAGAACTGACAGCTACATAGAAGGAGCTGAACTGATTGAGAGAAGACACATGAACCAGAAAGGCCAATTATTTCATGAAAGTGACTTGGCTGTGTGTCTATTAATGATGTGACCAAGGGATTTAAAGAGCTCACGATGGAGCCAGACCAAATGGTTCATGCCTGTTATCCCAGTACTCAGGAGGTCAAGGTGGGAAAAACACAAGTCTAAGGCTAGAATCAACTTTGTTGATTCAAGACCACTCTGAACATAATGAGATCCTGCCTCAAAAGAAAGAAAGAAAGAGACCCAACCATCAACAACAATGAAACAGAAAACACCAAAATAAAAGAGAGAACTCAAAGGAAACAATTATAGAATAGTTGCTATTAAGGTGAACAGGCCCTCCCAAAAGAATTTATTCTATTATTTTACTGACCTCTCTACTCTTACCAAGCATCTGAATATATTTAATCATTACAATAGCACTTCACAACTGGTAGACATTTGGGAGAGGTTTATAAGTGAAATGTATAAATGGCATGACTGTAGCTATTTAGCTCTTTTTCTTTCTTAGTGTGCTCAGTACCTTTTTAAAATACCATGCCTTTCCCTCCAGGCTTCAATCACCCTTCACTCATTTGACTATTGGGAACAGGACCAAGATTCAAAGACCAAAACCCTTGAACTTGTCTTTGGAACCGTGGCCAAACAGCCAAGACTTCTTAATCCAATTCCTTTAACCTTTACTAACAATTCCTGGCTCTCAGCTTTTACTGGCCTCAGAATATCTAGTACCAGCTATAGGACTGAGACTTTGAATGTTAGTAGAGGACAGACAGTATGTCTCATGGCCTTTGGCTGGTTCCTGAGAGTTTCTCTGGCTGTGGAGAGATAGATACTCCTCCTAGCAGAAGACTGGGCTGGAGGAACTCAGCAGATATATTAGATGCTCAGGTTTCTGATGGTCAGTCATAAACATGGCTGTGATAGTGACAGTGCAACTGTGGAAGGTCAGGGATCCAGGCTTTAAATGTCACATCTTTCAACCATGTGCATTTGACTTTGGATAAACGTTCTGTGGTTTCATTTATTCACCCATAAAGTTTGGTTTGTTTAAATGTCTTCATCTAAAAATTCATAGGGATCATCATGAGATGAGAGAGGTGTTTGCTATAGAAACAGGACTTTGTAGGCAGGTCAAAAATTAGCACATGTGGACCTTGGAATGCACAGCTTGGCTTTGAATCCTACATCTACCTGCACAAACTATCCAACCTCTCTGTGCCTCAGTTTTCTCACTGAGAATGTGGTTTGCACTTGGATCATTGAGTTGTAAGAATCAACTGAGATACAGGGTTTGCTATTATCTTTGGAGTATATTTAAGTGAGTCAGAAAAGGTTCCTCCTTTATTAATGCACTTTATTTCCATTTGTTGAAGAAAAATTGTCATAATGTACTGATTGTATTTTAATACACTTTTCTGTCATCTGTGAGGAAAAATACTGTAATAAATATGCAAATACACAGTATCTGTGATATGAGTGGTACCCACTTAGATAGCTATTGTGCACTGCTCAGCCTTCATAACTATACCTATCAACCCTGAGTGAATGAATATAAAAACACTTTGTACTTAGCTTGTAGGCTCGAGATCAAATAATGTTAGCTATTGTGTTATTTGTATGATTGGAGAGTGTCTTAGTCACTTTTCTTGGCATTGGGACAAATTCCTGACACCTGCAACTTAAGAAGGAGAGATTTATTTTGGCTCAAATTTAGCATCTATGGTCCACTGGCTCCAAAGCATAAACAGCTTGGCGGAAGGGCCTGCCATGGAGTAAAGCTGTTCAGATCTTGGCAGCTAGGAAGCAGAGAGAGAGAGAGAGAGTTGGGTGCGAGGTGTATCCTTTCAGTCACACTCACAGTGACCCACTTCTTCTAACAGGTTCCTAACTTCTAGCAGGAGGTCAGCTACAGCACCCACTGTGCAGTCACATTGCAGAGGCTCTGCCTCCAAGTGTGTGAGAGTTTTGGGGCTCCTTCTTGATCTAAAGCCTGTAGACAGTTTGGCAATTTTCTTTCATTTGCATCTCCAAAATAACACATAGTAAGAAAGAGTTAACCATGTGTAACTAGCAGCAGGATTCCTATCAACTCTGCTTGTCTAGGAATATTGATAGAAATTAAATGTGAGGAGCTGAGGAAGAATCAGGAAGATTAACATGACCACTAGGACTCTCCCCTCAGTGGACAGGCTAGCGCGGCACCGCAGGGTAGAGCTTCTCTGTGAAGCAAAAGTGAGAGCTGGGACAGCTCAATGCAAGATCTCCTAGGCCCTCATCTTCCATGAGCGGTTAGTCATGGAGCCCGGTTCAGTCATGTGTCAGCGTTGCAGAATAGGACTCCTGCTATTCCAGCGAGAAGACAGTTGCCTTAGCTTCCCTCATGTGCCTCTTCTTGTCCTCAAAGAATAATTTGGGCCCTTAGCCAACAAACTTATTGTGGTAGTTCTTAATTTGGGGCGAGTCTTGCGCTCCTTTGCATATCTAATAAAATGATGAAATTTCTCTCTGTCCCGTTTGCTACCTCTTGGTAAACACAGAAAGAATACTCACATCCAAATTCAAGATGTTTATCTAATCCAGTGGTTTCCCCCACTTCCAGCTTTACTGAGGTGTCGTTGACAAATAAAAATAATATATCTTTAAGACGCTCAATGTGATGATTTGATATACATATATATTATAAAATGATTATCACAATGTAATTAACATCTGTCACTTAACATAGTTACGTAGTGTGTGGTGGAGGGTGGGCACTGAGCATCTACCCTTTGTCTTCCACAATGAAATTAACTTCTTTTATTCCACATTTCAATGTGATCATACAGAATTTGTCTTTCTGTAACTGGCTTATTTTATTTAGCATGCTGTCCTTTAGGTTCATCTGCATTGCTGAAAATGGCAGAATTTCTCTGTTTTTATTTTTTTTGGCCAAATGACATTTTTTATCCATTCTGTCAAAGGATGCTCAGGTTGTTCACATGTCTTGGCTAGAGTGATCCCACAGGGAATAAAAAGTGAAGCTACCTTTCTGAGACACTCATTTCCTTTCCGTTGGGTGTATACCCAACAGTGAAATAGCTAGATTGTATCATAGTTCTAGTCTTAATTGTGGAGGAACTAATGTTTTCCAGAGTTGTAATTTACATTCCCACTCACTAGTACACACGGATTTCCTTTTCTTCACGTCGTCTACCACACTTTTTATCTCATCTTGTTTGATAACAGCCATTCTAACAGATGCGAGGTGATATCATCATGGTTTGGATTTGCATTTTTCTCATGATGAGTGCAATACAACACATTTTCATATACTTTTAAAAAATTCATTTGTATGTGTTCTTCAAGAATTTATTCAGGTGCTCAAACCACTTTTTAATCAGGCTGCTGTTTTGCTATGAAGTGGTATGAGTTCTTTATATATTTTGAATACTAAGCCCTCATCAGATAGTTGATGAGTACATATTTTCTCATTCCATAAACTGCCTTTTTATTTTGTTGACTGTTTCCCTTGCTGTGCTGAAGCCTTTTAGTTTCAAGTAGTTTTTGTTTTGCTTTTGTTACTTACGTTTTGAGCATCATGGCAAAAATAAACCACTGATAATACCAACATCAAAGAGCTTTTCTTCTAGGAGTTTTACAGTGTATGCCTTACTCTCAAGACTTTAATCCATTTCAAGTTAATTTTTGTGTGTGGTGCATGAGAAAGATTCAGCTTCATTTCTGCATATGGATTTCTGGTTTATCAGCCCCAGTTATTGCAGAGAATGGCTTTTTCCCACTGTGTTCTTGGTTCCCCTTTAAAGGATGAGCTGACCATTTATGGATGGATGTATATTCTGAGTCAGCCCACTAGTACAGTGGTACCTTGGTTCATGAACTTAATTTGTGGTATGGTTTTGGGGAAGATGTTCAAGTTTGTCTTTGTGTGGAGAAGATGTCTGGGGTTGTGTTTATCACCCACTGTAGAGTCTGTGAATGGAAGCAAAATTTTGCCCAGAGCTTTTGTTTGAGAATCAAATTGTTTGTGAACAGAGAGGCTCGTGAACTGAGGTATTACTGTATTTAACCTTAGCTGCACATTGAGGCCATCTTAATGGACCTTTAGAATTCTTGTTATACTACACAAGCTGCACTCCACAGCAGTTGAATCAGAAGCTAGGGGTAGGATGCTGAGAAGCACAAGGCTAGTCCTTTACTCAGAATAACTGTTTCTGACCCTCATACCAAAGCTGCTGATTTCAAGGCAACCTTATAAGTGCAATGGCTAGGATGTTCAGCAGGCATGAAATAGATGTGGAAGTGCAGGGTACAGTGGCAAAGGAACTCAGCTGCATAAACCCCTACCTGGTTCCCAGCTTTATATATACTGATCTCAAAGGAACATCCACCTGGGAGATCAAAGCTGGTGGGCACAAGTTGTTCTTTGAACACCTAATAGGCATAGGAAATGGAAGAATTCTGAAAATCAATCAGATCATGAGTCTAAAGGCAAGTGACAAAGGTAAATAATGAGAACGTCAGGCTCAAGGTTTCATGCTTAATCTACAAACCTACTTTTAATAGGACCCCGGGTGGTTATAAATTCATGGTGACTTTCTTTTTACAGGGTCTATGGGGTAAGGTGTGGAGTTTCCACATTTCAAAAGGAAACCCTGCCTATTATGCAGGCATTATTTATTTATTTATTTGCATTTAAGGTACTGAGGAATTAAAAGAAAAAAAGAAACTCTTCCGTAAGTATTAATTATATACCATACAACGAAGCAACTGCCTGTGTGTTATGAAATATTAAATCAAAATGCCTCCCATTCCCACATGTCCCAGAGATAAATGCAGCAGTATTTTGAAGCCCCTCTTGGAGCTGTTTTGCTTGCAAATTTATTGTTTTGTCTCCATTTTCAGAAAGCCCTGTTTTCTGTGAAGTATAGCACTCTAGGTAGTTTTTAAGGCTCAAACTCCTCTGGAGTCGCCTGTGTCGGCAACAACTCTTACGTCGATGGCACACGAGGGATGGCGGGTTGATCGGCTCCTTTAAGATGACAAATGGCCAGAGACTGTTATTGTCTTTGATTGCATGCCTTACATCATCTGTATGTAGGAATAAGAGGGCTATACTTTATCTTTAGCCATTTTATAAATATTTAAGTCCTTATAGTTGCCTAAAGATATTAAAGCATATTTTACAGTAGTCGGAATATAAATATTATATATAGCACAAGATACCAAAGAAGTTTTAATGAATTCATAATTTTCTGTTCACATTTATTGGAATGTGTTTTATGTTCTCAAAGTTCTGTTTAAAGAATAAGATACTATTCTGGACTGTGATAACACACCAAGTACTGGCCGATGGTTCCACCATATGGAAGCTTTCATTAAGAAGCAGGGAGACAGAAAGCCAGGGCTCTGGGACATATTTTTTTAGTGTATAGGAGATATACATATTCTCTCTCTGTCTCTCTCTCTTCCATATATATATATATATATATATATATATATATATATATATAATAAACAGTTCTGCTATTTACTTGAGACATAAAACATTTCAAAGAGAAAACTTTTTATCACTCCTTTCCTCCTTCCATATTAATTCAAAAACCCAAATCAGCACAGTAAAGATGAAGTATGCAAGTTTTCCATCCTCCTTCCTCCCCCTCCCATCCATAAACAAGGCTGAAGACTTTGTTTGCCAGTATACAGTGGTGTCTTGGGCAATGACTTCCCAAGTGTTCTCCCTAAATGAAGGAGTTCCAAGCTGCTTTTTTCTCCTTTATGCCTGGGAGTGACAAGCAGAATATTACTGCACCTCTTTTCAATTTCCTAGTGAAATATAAAGACTTTCCTCTTTAATATTTCACAAAGTTTCTCTGGCTCCCAGCGGGAATCTATGCTGGGTAACGTTTGCTAATTACCAACAACAAAACTAGACACACAACGCTGGTGAATTACCTGACCCTTTTCATTTTAATGAGGCAACAAGGATTTCGTGAAGTGATGTTGTTTCACTGGTTAATGGTGTCAGCAATGTTGTAATTGTGGGTTGCGGCGCATTAGCTGAACAACCACATGTAGAAAGGGCTTTCTCTCAACAAGCCCTTTGGAGACTAGAACCATATTATCATTAAGCCTTTGTCATTTGCATGCTGCTAATCACTTACTTTATTATCGCGCGTATCCATTGTCTTTCTTTAATTGCTCTTTAAATTAAAATTAAAAATAGTTCTAAAGCCCACAATGGCTGCTAGAGCATCTTGATTATGAAGATAACTTCACGAAAATGGAACAACTGGTAATATACGGCCAGCATTATGAGAGTCTTACCGTTATGTACTGTGCTTGTAGGCCTCGGGGGTCTAATTGTGGTGGTTTCTCTTCCTTTAGCCCATACTGTTTGTTTAATAAATGGTGATTTATGGCCTTTTTTGCCATTATAGCAACTTTGGAAAAAGTACATTCTTCTCGTTGGTTTGGGCACTGATTTCATTTGGCAGCAAAGGAATAAACCTGAATTGAAAGGCTGAGTCTGTGCGAGAGTTTGGGAAGTCATCTGAAAGAATGCTGTTGACTCTCCTTGCTTGTTTATTCTGTAGGAACTTACTTGTCAATTTCTGTAGGAGTTTACTTTTAAATTTTTGGGTCATGAAAGAGACAAACTTCAGAGCTACAAGGGGTTCCAGAGTCATCCCCACTTTGTGCATGAAAACCTGAGAAGAGAGCAGTTGCTTGATTGTGATGCCACAACAGCAAATGAACCCCTTGTTAATAAGTAGGGTGAATGCAGGCTCCCTGCGGGGATGGAAGGAGCACCATGACTTAGAGGTGGCTCCCGAAAGTGTGATGCTGTGTCTCCATGTGCAAGCGCAGACTTGGTAGGCTATATTTAATGGGTGTTTCTTGCATGCATATATTGGTGTGTTTGTTGATACAGAAGATGTGGCAAGATAGTAGATCATTCCTCACAAACTGACTCCATGAAGAACACTGTAGTCATTCCTGGCTATCAATGTCCGAATCTAGAATTATTATGGTTCCAATATCGTGTGTGTTGCACCGTGATCAGAAGGCATTTGTACATTGTGTTTGCCTTATTTTACAGATAGAGACTAAATGTGGGTTACACGTTGTAAGTTACAGGCTCATGCTCATGGAGAGTTAGAAATTGACTGAGGGCTAAAACCCATGTCTCTGGTTTTCCTCTGTTGTGGGATAGTTAGATATTAGTACTTACAAAGCATTTATTGTGTGCCAGGCAATGTTGTAAATGGCTAACTTGCATTATTATTAACTGGATTAATCTTTATGACATTTTTTTCTCTCCATTTTACAGATGAAAACACTGAGAAACAAAATTTAAGTAAATAGCCCTAGGTCAAAACTAGAGACTGAAAGAGGCAGGACTCAAAACTAAAGACCTAATCAGGTTAGCTCTAGGGTTCAAGTTCTTAAACGTGATGTATTATCACTCATTTTAGAATGTGTTCAAAGGACTTTCAGTAACTATTCTGTAAACTGAATTGTTTAGCAAACACCAGTCAAACACTCCTCTAGTGGGATTGTGTGTATGTGTGTGTGTCCACATATGTATATACCTGACCCCAAAACTAGGATCCCAATTGCATATGCATTCACCAACATAAATATACATGCAGAAAATCCTCTAACACCTAAAAAATTTAAATGTATAATTTTTTGAGATACTAGGGATTAAACACAAGGCTTTCATAATGAACTACATCTTCACTCTTCTTTTTTAAAATTTTGAGACAGGGTCTCATTAAGTTGTAAAGTTGCCAGGGCTGGGGTCAATCTTGTGTTCCTCCTGCTTCAGTCTCTCAGAGTGCTGGGTGGTACATGCCTGACTAAAAGTGCTTATTTAAAGTGGACTGTCAGATGTTTGGAACCTGAGTCTCTCTGTTGAGTCAGGCATTCTGTTTCCAGGACCATTCAGAGACACCGGATTGGAAGTCGTCAGTGATGGGGTTGTGTTTTTCCTGAATTGCATGGCAATGCCTTGGATTGCTTGGCAAATCCATCTTTTACAGCTACTTAATTTTCTGTGTGCTTAAGATATGGATGTTTTAGTTTCCTTGTAATTTTGTAGCTGTGGGTTTTGCTACACTGGCTGTTGGTTCAGACTAAACCAAACAACTGGGGACCATTTGCTATTTGGTGTTTTAAATGTAAAAGGACATTTGAACTACATGATAAATGCTGAAAACCAAAGCCCATTGCACTGAGAGCATAAAGGAACTGTTTATAATGAAAAGGTGGTTACATTTTCAGTCAATCTATCACTTTAATGAGCTCTTTGCATTTCTTTGATTAATGCTCACAAAACAGAAAAAATTGATGTAATGGAAACAAAATGGTATATGGCTTTGGCAGCACAAGGGGGGATTTCTGTGTATTTTATTAGTATCCACCTCGTATCACTGTCTTGCAGTGTATATGTCTGCATGTTCCCTGGCACAGAAAGCCTTTGGTTTACTAGAAATGTGATCCGGCATGAAAGAGGAGATCCTTATTAAGTGGCAAACTCCCTTTTGTCAATTTTTGGTGGCAGCAAAAGGGAGGGTACCAGAATAGGAATTAAAAATCAATAACAATAAAAAGTCTGTCCTAGTCACTACCATAATGAAAGGAAGAATCCAATAGATATATGAAGATCAAGGAAAAAATGAAATAAAACAGAACCTGTAAGCATTAGTGTGTAGAAATTAGTGTTTAGCTGGTAGCGAATAAACAGAATAGGAGAGTGCCGAGAAAGACAGTGAGGTGAAGGAACTAAATGCAGTGAGAGATGACAGTCAAGGCAGGCTTCCTGCAAGAGGTGATGGGGTGCAGGAGCTGGGAACAGAGGGAAGCACATGAGCACCATGTGGCCTCCGCTCTGAAACTTTAGTGGCTCATGTGAAATCATGGAAAGTTGAAAAAATAGAGACCCTAGAACCCTAAAAATTCTCTTGGGCCCTGGTTCATCCAAAGCCCCTTCACTCGGTGACCTGATTCTATCCTTTCTAAAAGCTTCAGTCTATCAAAATGACCTTTTGGGTCCCTACAGAGCCACAAGCCATGTCCATCTACTGTGTCACCAGCTGCTCTCAGCCCATACGTGTGATCTCACACAGGTTTTGAGGTTTCAATTTTTCTTCTGTTAGTTTTAAGCTGTTTCTTATTGGACAAGGAACATTTACTTTAGAAAATTTAAAAGTGTATATAAGAAAAATGAAGAAAAATATGCATTCTTTATAAAATTAACACTCAAACATAAGAAAGTTGGCATATTAGGCAGATTTCCATAGATGTGAATACTCCACCTTCACAAATGGATTATATATCATTTTTATACGTCATTAAATGCTTTCCTGCAATTTTTAATAGACACATGCTTAACACAATCTATTTTCTAACATTTGTCACTCATGTTGCTTTTAATTTGTCACTTAATAATGATGAATGAAAATTATTATAGCCAAATCATTAATGTAAGGAAATTTTGGCTGTACATATATTTTTAGAAGTGAAATAACTTGGGCCAAAAGATAGATAAAACTTTAAGTTATTTGGTTCATACTGACAAAGTATGTTTTGTTTTTATGTTGCAAGATGAATTGGGGAAGTAAAAGTCATTTGGGAAATTTTGAATAATGCACAGTGACACCGTGAACTCTTAGACAGCTGAAGACATGAACCCAAGTAAATGCTGAGTTTCTTTTGAAGTCTATGATTTTTGTTGTGTTTAACTTGTGATAGTTTTGTTGTTTTTCTTCTTTACTTCTTTGGTTTCTTCCTTCCATTAGCCAATCCGAGATGCAAATATTAGGGAGTTCTTTAAAGGTAAGGAGATAGACTGTCTCCTTCCAGAAATGACTCCTGGACATATATTTGTTTCATGTGTTTGACATCTGTCTTAAGTGCTGGATCTCTCAAGGTTCAGTGGTCAGTAGTGGTAGAGAATTTTTGTTTCATTGGCTTCATTTGCTTTGGTTTGGATCAGACCCAAAAGGTTGCACCAAGAAGAGAAATTTATCAGTTACTGTCCTAGAGGAGGCTTTGAGTGTAAGTGATAGAAATCCAAGTCAAAAGGCTTAAATATGCAAGTCATAAAACTAGGATGCTTCAGGCTTTAGGCACATTTGAGTCCAGAAAATTCAACAAAGTCAGACTTCTGCCTCATTCTCTTCACTTCTGGATTGATCTGCCCTGCTTTGATTTCTCCCTACCTAGTGAAGTGGAAATCTGGCTTTGCAGCCACACCCATTCAATGTCTTTTATCTGAGGTCCTGGAGGAAGATAATTGGCCTGGTTTGAGGTGGACAGGTCCATCACGATGAGGCTAGGCTGATGGAGGACCCTCTTTTGGTTTTGTGAAGCTAACTCCCCCTTTCATGTTGCCTCTCCTGTGCCCCTGCCCCATCTCTTCACACACTATAGAATATAGATCCTGTGTATGAATGAGTTCAGAGAGAACAGATAACAACAGATATTAATTATCCTAGTTCTACTAACTGGTTTTATGGTATTGGAGCCAATCACATCTCCTCCCTGAACCTCAATTCCTTCATTAATAAAATGAATAAGCTGATTAAAAGATTTCCAAAGCTCTTGTATCTTTAATTTAGAATTATTGATAAAAGAGTCATCGTTGGAAAACAATACCCTTTAAGTCTCCTAAAACTGAGAATTGTCTATTTATATGATTCCCAAGGTCTGTCTTTCTGCTCTGGGAAGCTTCAGTCTCCCACCAACTTGAAGAGTTATTTGGCAGATAATCACACAGCCAAAAAATGGCAAGAGTTTCCCCTTCCCTCCTCAGCCTTGATCTCCACAATCCTGTGGAAGGTGGTCAGCTGAAGTAACCTTTGGACAGTGTCAGGGGAACCTGTCACTTTGGTAAACGATGGTTTACTTACTCAATAAACATGGTCAACTGCCTGGCCTTCCTGCCCCTGGACTCCAACATTATGGGATGCCCTTGCAAACAACTTTGAAAAACGTATTACAAGGTTAAACTGAGGTTTTTATTCTTTGACCAGGTTTTTCTTATATCTTTTCTCTTTCCCAAACGAACCCCATGTGCATGGATATTTCTAAGTTCGAAAGCAGTTGTGCTATTATCCATGGCATGCTCTTTACTTGAGCTACTGAAGAATTTGTTGGAATACATACTGTAGAAATGACTGCTGTGGCTATTACTGTAGTTGCTCAGGGGAGCTATTCAGATGCCTCATTTATTGGAGCTTAATAGATTAAAAGTCCAAATTGAGTCTCATGATATAAGCCTAATCAAGATCTAATCTGCATAATTTTCCCATAAGCAGCAATGGGAAATTTGGATAATTTATGTTTCAGCAGTTGCCAATCATGTGTTAAATAGTATTGTTGCATTTACTTATCAAAATATTTTTATTGATCTTCACTTCATCTGACACTTGGCTTTGGGATTTTTTCCCCCCTGGCATTAACAGGAAATTTAATTCAGCTCCTAGATGATGTAATATGAGATGTTTCTCTTGATTTTAACATGTCTTTATAGATCATTTTTAACGGTGATCTTTCCTTTTTACAACTTCATATTGAATACCTGTCTCAGCAAACCTAGATGACTGGGCTTAATTTATTTCCCTAGTTTAACGCAGCATATGGATTTCTAACCATCATTTATATGCACACAATAAAAGATAATTTGGCTCACCATTTGAACCAATTCCTTTATGTTAAATCTGCGGGGGTGGGGGAAGCACTTACTTTCATTTCTCCATCTAGTCTAGGGGAGTGATTGATAAGAATTTCCATCTCCCTCTCTCCCTGGAAAGGCTTGGGGATTTAACTAGTGAAGATTTAGAAAGTACTTTGTGTTTCCCCCATGGAAAAGTACTGTAATAAAGCATTTATTATATGTACTGAGTTGTGCATGCTGCCATACTAAAGTGAGTTAAGCCTAACTACAATGGGTCCCAGTTGCTGTCTGCTATTGTTTAAAAGTGAAAACAATAAAATAGGAAGACTGGCTTGGGCCTCAAACTTCCTTCCTTCCTGGGAAAGGAGAGACTATCATACAGAGAGGGCCTGGAGGAAGTGAGGTGTGTGATTATCTGCTGACTGTCAGTCAAACTGCTTGCCTGGGGCTCCCAGGTCTGCAACTTAACTGCTTTTGCATGAGAAAGCTGCTGAATTGTTCTGGATCTTATTTTCCCCTTCTATGGAATGGAAACATTGACAGTATCTCAATTTACAAAGTTATTATGAGGAGTACATGAGATGGCCTATGAAAAAGCTTTAGCATAGTCTGGCGCAAAATACAAAGCCGTATGGGTGGTATTTTAGAGGAAGTCTGGAGCTAGTTCCATTGGGTTCAAATCTGAGCTCTGCTAACTAGCTCTGTGGTCTTGGGAAAGAGGCTACCTCTGTTCTTCAGTTTCCTCATCTGCAAAACAGTAATATCCACTCAGAAAGTTATTGCATGCACAAAATTCAGTACACAGTAAGCACTCAATAAATGTTGGTTATTAATTAAAAGTCCAAATTGAGTCTCATGATATAAGCCTAATCAAGATCTAATCTGCATAATTTTCCCATCAGCAGCAATTTTCCCATAACTGCAAGTTATTGCATGTACAAAAATCATTACATAGTAAGCACACAATAAATGTTGGCATTAATTTTTTTCTTGAGGTTCTATTTTAGTTCAAATACTTCATTTTCAGTTATTCTTATCATTTTAGCTCTGGAGCATCCATGCCTTTGCCATGCGTTCCATAAGGACCACGACATTAAGCCTTTGCCACTTTTTGCTGTACTTATGTCTCCATTGCCCTGGAGCACCTTTCTAGCCCTCTTCTCTGGGAGAGCTTATTTGAGCCAGTACCTACTTGTAACCATATGGTACATGCATACAGGAGGTTTCTAAAATAATAAAAAAGAACCTTGGTGATGTCTTTGTTATCCCTGTGTCTTGTCCCCTAGCACTTCTCAGGATAGGCTAAGTGTTTGTGTTGAATTCTTAAACTCAAGCCATCCTAATCAAAGCACCATTGTCTGGATATTTCATTTAATCTTCCTCTGACTTCTCTTGTTGAGGCTTAGGGCTGCCAGCCTCTAGATTAACCAGGAGCCCAAAAACAACATCAGGCTCTACTGATTGTCTTCAGCTGAACACCACAGGATTGCATATCATCAAGAGCACCAATGTTGAAAAACAATGTGGAGAGTAGTGAATGAATTTTAGGACCCCAAAAATAAAAAAAATGCTGTCTTAATTAAAGGTGGTGGGAGATACATCTAGAGAACAGAAGGAGTTAAGAACCTTTCTTCATGAAGAGACTGGCCAACCTTTCCATATACCTAAAGGAAATCCCACTCTTCCCCATATCCAGATCCCTTTTCCTTAGCTATTTTGAATTGAATTTTGGTTTCAGGACTTACTAGTTTTTATCCATGGAAAGAGGGTGGTAATGAGTTCTCTACATAGCCACAAATATTTATTGTGTACATAGTAGCATGCTAACATCACCAGCTGGTATTTTGGAGTACTTGCTTCATATTGGGCATTGTGCATTTCATGTTAGCCTTACAGTTGCCCTCCAAAGGTGATACTTGTGGTTGATAAACAAAGAGTCAGAAACAATGGTTAGTGTTACATGGCTAAGAAATGACTGAGCCAGAATTTGAACTCCAGACATCTGACTTCAAGCCCATATTCAGAACTATTCTGTTCTCTCCTTCTCTATACACCAGGCATTTGTAGGCAATCTGGAAGTTTAAAGAAATAGAAAACTCAGTGCCTGGCCTAAAGTTTTATATAACAGGTGGAGTGAGATACTTAGCATGAGATAGCTCTGGCCAGGGCACGTATGCCTCATAAAAATGAGTAGATAACAAATGTCTATCACATCTGCCACTGAAGACCAGAGTGGGAAAGGCCTTTGGTTTCAGGAGGTGAACTGATCTTTAGGAGTCATTTTTATCTCAACACTTGCCTCCTATGGCCACGCTTGGCAGAGAATAACAGGGATGCATTGGAAGAACCAGGGGACCCTTTCTGCAAGAGCTTGAGCTGTAGATGAATTAAGCTACAGTCTTTTCCTGATTGAGGACTTCTTGTTCTACTTATCTAATGCAAATTCTCTTTTGGCAAGATAAGAAGGTACTTCTAAAATTAATTTCCTGAGTGTTAGTTTAACCAACAAAGGGAGCATTTCCCAGTGTCACTGTTCCTTAGCTGAAGATCCTTGAAGGACAATCCACACACCAGTGTGCTCACATAAAGATTCAAAATGCAACCAGAAATGTATCTCCTACTGCCAGCAAGAAAGGCTGGAGAAGAAGACAGTCAGAAGCCTGGACACAGTTGAGACCTTCTGCTTTGCTAACCTTGACTCTGATGAGTGGAAAAGACGCTATCCCTTGGCATCAAAGGCCAGATGGCCTTATCCCTTTAGAGGGAAGGCGCCTGGATTTCTCTTCTCTCCAAGGTCAGTTAGGGAATCTGGGTTAGCATAACATCCTAGTCCATAGTTTTCCTATATTAAGAACCCTGAGAAAAATGATGCTATAAAATTTTATTTATCTTTAATACAACTCTACACTAGGGAAAAGGAAAGTGTTTTTTTCTTGATGCTTTCCTTAGAAGTAGCAAAATAAGAAGAAGCATTATGATTGCTGAAGATTTCTCACCAACAAAGGCATCCTGTTCTTGAGTCTTGCATGGGAAAGAGACAGAGACAGACCTTCACTGAAGAAGTCTGTTGAGACACCCACCGTAGTTTGTCAGTTGCAAATAGTAATGGAACCAAGCTTGGTGACTGAAGGGGAAAATGGAATATGAAAGCAAAATGCAGGAGGCCTATGAAGCAGGCATGTCATTTCTAAATGAAGGTTTCATGCAAAGGAATCGAGTCTTTTCACAGCTGAAAATGGAATCTTTAAATAAGGTAAAATGAAAGGATGTTGTGTCTTGTTGCAGGTTCTGTAATGAAATACAGTTTTCCTAATACCGTGTGACCTGCATTTCTCCCTGCTTTATGGGTGCTATTCCTTGACGTACAAACCCGTATTTTCTCAAGTCAGCATTTGATGATGGATGTCAAAATACCGGCCATGTATTATGCATATAGCATTACCGATTTAAGGTGTTTACTTGTCAACTTGAAGAAATTCAAAAACGTCACATCCACTGAATCTGTGCAGTTGTCACTTGCAGTTTTTCATGCCTTTGAGTGAAACTTCTGATGAAAACAGTTTAGTTCTCCCCTTCACTATTCGAGGGGAAGAGAACAGCCGGCATTTAAAATGCATGTTCTTGGTTAGGTGTTTAGCCAAAAAACACAGCTTCCAAAGTTTAGGAAGACGGATATTATTATGTCATTCAAAATGACTCTGCTCGTTCACAGTATGTTAATAGGAAGAATAAAGTTAAGTGGAGTCAGGGAATCAATAATAAGTAAAACTTTCTGCCTGAAGCGATGGCACTTGATATGAAATATATACACAAGAGAGTAGAAAATAAGAAACTATTTTATATTTCTCTGGCACTGCATGCATTATATGCCTTCCAAACAACAGGCGGTTATTGAGCACCTGTCATTTTGTTCCTGATTCATACATGGCCAAAATGCTGGGTTTGTGAATCAGGAATCTGGTCACATTATCTACTTAAAACTTTATCCTTGGAAACCTAGCAAGTGACTTTGCATTTATAAATCCCCAAATCCTCAATCAGCCCATGTGGTAGTCCATTGAGGACAAAGAAAAGAAGCCAAAATGAATGGACACCCGCCTGTCCTGCATGGTAGGGAAGCAAAGGGAGCCTCGGCTGACACGGGGCTGATGGTTCCAGCTCCTCTTGCAACCTGCTTTATTGGGAAAAGTTGATTTCCACCCAGCAAATGTATTTGGCAAGTAAGTTTCCCATGAGTCTGCATCCCTGTATGTATCCCTAAACAAGTATCCACCAGGCTCTTAGCTGGGATAATTTCTCATTCTCACTGAACCTGAAACTCTAAATGGCTCAAGCTCATCCTAATCAATACCAAGGGTTTGGTTCCTGAGGCCTAAAAAAGCCCAGAATGCAAGATCCCAAGCCAAGCAGTCCAAGTTCGAGCTTTCTTGTATCTACATGTCCAACTGATCTTTGTCTGTGCTCTGCGTAAGATGTTCCAGAGAGCCACTCTAAGCTAATTGTATCTACATAATCAAGAGAATTTGAACAGCGCGTAAAGAAAATCCCTTTTCAATTTGGCTGAAACAAAAATATTATATTATGTGCACGCATATGAGTGTGTTTATTATGAATTTATGCATAAAATCTCATTTATAAGAATCCTAAGATAGGGTGGTTCTGAGATATTTCCTAAGAAATTCCAGGATTGGTTCTGTCTCCTACTGAGTTCAACCAATATTGTCAGGGGATTTTTTTTTTTTTTTACAGAAAAATGGGTAGAAATACAGAATTTTTAAAAAGTAAGAAATCACTAGTTGATAAATTACGTGTTATTATCTTAGAAATAGTTCCTTAAATCACAAAGTCAAGCATAAAAAGTGGACAATCAAATAATGACAGTATAAACCATACTGTTTGATGAACTAACAAAAACTTAGTATGCTTACCTACAGTTATATCCTTTAGAGCACTTTCTTTCCCTTTCATTATCACAGTATGTTATACATTTTGGATCTTATTACTCTTTCATTTTTCATCTTTTTATACTAGAGAGACAATGTGATATTTACCAATGTGAGTTTGACTTACAAGGATAGTCTCAAGTTGCCTCCACTTGCCTGCAAAAGCCTCAAGATCATCCTTTTTAATAGCTGAGTAATATTCTATTGTATAAAAAACCACATCTTTTTCATCCATTCTGCGGTTGATGGGCATTTTGGTTGTTTCCAAGATTTAGCTATTACAAATTGCACTGCTATAAACATGGTGCACATATATCACTGAGACTTGACCTTTCCAATTTTTCTGGGAAAAATACCCCGTGTCGGGATTGTTGTGCTCAGTGGTGTTCATTTCCTTTGCAATATGACTGCCAAAGGTCCACATACTGTAAGCAATCATGCATAAAGCACTAAACAGAGGATCAAGAGAGAATCTCTTCCTGTGTGTTTACTTTGAGAGAAGGTCCTAAATAGATGTCTCTCCACATCCCATTAGCCAGAACCCAGTTTTGAAACCCCACTCATTGGCAAGAGAATCAAGGTAGCAGGTGGGAAAGGTTAGGTTATAGTATGATGACAACCACAAACAGACAAATCTCAGTGACTTAAAGCAAGTCAGCTTTATTTTTATTCAGACAGAATGTGTTGTGGATATAGGTAACTGGCTGTGACTTCTGTCCAGGCTTCATCTCCATAGGAGCCAGTGTTCCCACAGTTGCCATGGCTTGGGAAGAGAAACATAGCAATTCAAATACAAGTATCAGAACTGATACCATTCTGTTCACTTTTCATGGACCGGACCATTTCATATGTCACATAATCTAGTCTTATCTCCAAAGGCATACAGGTACAACCCTCCCATGTGCCAGGATGGATAGGGGAATCAAAATCTGTCAGCAGGATAAATAATTGGTCTATTCTGGAGTTTTAAGAAACTCCCAAAGTGAGTTAGAATTATTTACAATAGCCTCCTGCTGCATCCTTCGAAAAAAATCTCTCATCGGACTTTACCTTCCAAGTGTTAATGGTTGATCTGTAAATAATGCATAACGCCTGTATTTTTTGAGTTGTGTAGACTGCACTCATTATTTACAGATTATTCACTTCTCTAATTTGCTCCCTTCTCTCTTTCCTTCCCACTAGGATTCACACCGCCAGGAATGGACAGATCCTCTCCAGATAACAGCCCAGTGCATGGGATGCTACGCCAGCCCTCCATCACGACCGGAGTGAATATCCCCATCATCACTGAACTAGGTAGGGATCACTGTCACTTCCAGGGAGTGGAATTTTTCCTTTTCTTCCAGACCATGCAGGATATGAGGAATTGGCCTGTTGTTAGCCCTTTTGACCTCCTTGCCTCTAGGGGAGTTTGTTTGGGGAGGTTGCAGGTAAATATGGGTAACATGGCAGATTACCTGAAGGAAAAACTGATCTATCTTTCCTCTGGGATGAATAGACAGTTTCCTTAGTGCTGGCCACTGTTCCCAAAGTAGCATGAGATGATGGCTTTGAGATGGGGCACATATTTGGGAAAGGAGAAGAAAGGAGGAAAGGCTTGGGTCCTGGGTTCTTTCTGGTGCCTTTTCCCTGGGAGGACCTCTTGAGCGTTCTTCTGAACCGCTCCTATGATCTAAGTCCTCTGCCGTTACACAAAACCCCAGGTCTACTCCAGACCCACTTTGAGAATTGTTGGATGCATTGGTCTAATGTAGAACAACTCTGCATTTTGCCTATCCTATTTGAAATTCTCAGGCAAAAGCCATTTTCAGCAAATGGCCACTCTGCTTCAAAAGGTGATTGGATTATGAGTTATACAATCATTGGCCAATGGGAATCCAATATCCAGGATTGGGCCAATGGGAATCCAATCCAATCCAATCCATGGCACTGTCTGCTACTGTTTGTGAAATTATAAGATGCTCAAGTGCTCATCCCTCAAGACAAACACAATCTCCCCCTGGTCCTGGGTGCCTAAACTTTAGAGTTGTTTCCTGTTATTCCCTCACTGTTTTCTTTTTCTGTACTTTCCTCCACTCCCTTTCCCCAACCCTTAAATGCTGTATCCCAATTAGCTAAACCGGGCAAGTTGCCTTTGGTATCAGTCAATCAGGAAAAAAACAGTGGGACGCACATTCTAATGATAACTGAACTGGGTAAGAAGCACTGTTTTCCTTGACATTAGTATCTCCTTTTGTTCTGTTCTTGGTGTTTCCAACAATCATTGGCTTGTTGTTTATTTCACCGGCTGTAACAGAAAGGCTACCCCATGGCACTGCTTTGAATGTGTTTTATTTGTGGCTCTGGTTGGAATCGACTGTCTTGTTCTGGCCTTTCTTAATGATTTTTTTCCCCACACAGCATCAGTAAACCTTTGATCACACCCATCTGACCTGGCAGTTGTTTCCACGGCATCTTTGCTCTAATTCATTTTCTGTGGCCCAAGCCTTTTTTTTTTCCACGCGTACCCTGGCTCCCTCGCCTTATGCCTATATTCCTCTTCCAACACACTGTCAGTTTGACTGACACATCTTCACAGCTCTCAGAGGAAGTCAAAGGAGAAATATAAAAATTTTAAGATAAGAAACCTGAGACAGTGCCTTCCCTCCAGCTGTTTATTTTCCTTTATTCTGACTTTATTTGCCTTTTTTCTCCCTACTAGGCCTTTTCTCAGAAGCTCTGGTTCTGAAACCATAAAAGCAGCTGGTTCCTAGGGGATGCTGACTTACTAAAGTCAGATTTCCAGAAGGGTGCAGCAGATGAGGTTTGCAGCTCTGCACTCTGACCCCCACCTCCCTGGGCTAGAGCCCTCTCTGAGAGGTTCACAGTGGATTCATCTGCAAGATAAAGGCCCCTGGTCATGACTGCTTTTGTCAGAAGCTTCTGTGGTTGTCCATGACTTGGTTAATAACCCCGTGAAGGGCACCTATCAGCAGCAGGTCTCAGGACTGTGAATTGATCTTCTAAATAGAGACAGTGAAAGTGTAGCTTGCTATGGGAGTAGCTGGAGAGGCAGGAGGTACCTGCCTTCGAATGACTGAAAAATGAAATGAACACTCCATTTTCTTGGCCCAAAAGTATATTTCAAAATAAGAGAGCAGGCTTTTAACACACTGATCTTAAGGTGTCTAGAATCTAGGAAATAAATTGTCCGCCATTCAGCACTGTATTTTTGTAGAGGTAGCTATTTATCAGCTCAGGTCAAGGAGTATCACACTATTTTCTGTTTCCAACCATAGGAGAGGTGTCTTTTTTATGTCTAATGTGGTTGCTGGAAGCCTAGGTTTTGAGATTGGTCTTGTCAGAGCTACAAGGCTGTAAGAGACTTAGGGAGTTCATGTGGGCCAGACAACTGATAGGAAATTCATCCAAAGATCTCTATCCTAAAAATCAACAGCAGCCTTCAAAACATCTGGGCCAAGGATTTTTTTTTTTTTTCTATTTAGAATTCATGTGCAAACAGCTGGGGATTTAGTTCAGCGGCATAAGCGCCTGCCTTGCAAGTACACGGTCATGAGTTCAATCCCCAGTACAAAAAAAAAAAACAAAAAAAAAAACATACAAATAGAATAGAATTCATGTGCTAAATAATTAGGAAATTCTAATTTGTGATTAGTGGCAGAGGAAAGGAGAGGCTTATACCCCCAAATCTAAGGCAAGGATTCCGATATTCAGCAAGTATAACTGATTCTCCTGAAACTCTAAACTCAAGATTTCGTGTGTTCTTGAGCCTCACTGGGCTCACACTACCCTTATCTTTTACCCAGCATCCTATTTCTGTAGTAACCATCCTCTCACCGCTTCTCCTGTATCACACTCCACAAATATTTACTATTTACCTGCCTGTTCTGAGATGTGTGCTGTATGATACCTAGCCAGCAAAAGGCCCCTGAAAAAACGGACAGAACCAAAGCCAAGTAAGTTTGTTTTTGCATTTATTTATTACTTTTAAAAAAACAAAACAGGAAAAAAAAGGAGAGAAATGATACAGAATTTCAAAAAAAGTAGGAAATTAACACTAGTTAATATATTGCATATTGCAAACAAGTTTTTTTAAAACTATATAATATGGTCAGCCATAGTAGTAGACTCCAGAGTCATCCCTAATCATCACAGAACTGGGGAGACTGAGGCAGAAGAACCACCATTAGTTTGAGGCCAGCCTAACTTATATAATGAGTTCAAGACCAGCCTGAATGACATACCAAGACCTTGTCCAAACCCCTCCAAATATAAATAAATAAAATTTTAAAAAACTGTTTATTATGGTCCAGTCTTCATCTACCTGGACACTCCCAATCCATGTTACCACAACAAAGATTCCTAAGAGTTCCAGATGAAAGAGGTTGTTTAAAACTATTTCACTACTTCTTCCCAATTGTAGCCAGCCACATATGTTTTGGGGTCATATTTCTGTCGCATCTTAGAACCCACATAATTACTGTTCTGGGAAAGAGGCATGCAGTAATGCTGGCCGTTCTCCTTCTAAGACTGGGCATCCCAGAACCATATGTAAAGTTTTCACTGAACCATGGCTAGAGCCTTGAAGTTCTTTTCTGGTGATCCACCTTCTTTGTCACTGAAGATCTGGAGTCTTCTCTTCCACTTAGAGCCACTTTGCCTCTCAGCTATGACACCATCCCTTCCCCATCTCTTGAAAAGAGGTGACAGACTTGCTCCCTTTGGAGTGTTCCCATATACATGATTAGTAGCTACCTTAAACACACCACACATGGTCTCCAGCTTACATTTTGTGATCAACAAAGCAGAAGCACTAATATAACACAAATTGTTAAAGGTCAAAATTACATTGAATCGAGTTTGAAATCTTGATTGACTTCATTTGTGATTCTAGAATGGTGTACCACCCAAGCCAAAATGGTTCAGAATGGACAGATCATATTATTCGCCAGTGAAAAGGAAATGATAGAGAAAACAGAAGTATAGTATTGAGTCAGCTGATTGGTGACAGGTCATGTCTGTCTTTTGTGGACCTTGTTGGGGCCATTTGGCACTTGTGATTTGTTGAGATTAAGCTACCGGTTACAAGAGGACATTATAGTTTGTTTAAATTACCAAGTAAGGTTATGGTTCACTATATGTGAAGACACATTTGGGCCAAATTTAAAATATGTATCTTTACATCTTTAGTCCAAACTTAATTCAGTTTAATGGGACAAACAGAAGAAAGTCAGGAAAGACTACCATTTGAGGGATTTATAAGCAAACATTTAGTGTTTCTAAGAGAGGCAGAGGGGTGCTGGGCATTTTCATAATGTAATGGATTAATAGACATTTAATGTCAGAAAGGTAATTGTGGTAATAGCCTCTATTTATTTAATGCACAGCATGATCTACACACTGTGCCCAGCTCACCAGGCACAATCATATATGAGCCCTCAGATAATGTCTTTGAGCAGAGCTGCCTTAATTTCCCCATTTTAGTGAGAGGAAGCCTAGAGTTAGAATCAGAAAATGCTCAAGAAAATTGGTACAGGAGCCTGGACTCAAAGTCCAGTTGTCAGAACCTGGGTTTTTCACATCCTGCTGTAACACTGGGAATCCAACACAATGAACTTTGGAAAACCAGAGCAAGCAATTCCCTGTGAGAGTTTTCCTATATGGAAAAAAGATGGTGCCATTTAAAAGTAATTCCATGCTTATGCATCATTTATTTTGCCTCATACAATAAACAAACAAAAGTTCTTTTTTTTCCAAAAAAGAAAAGTTGTCAAGAAAGTTACTGTAAAAAATTAAAACAATAATTTCAGGAAAGAGAATTAGCAGCTGATATATTTAGAAAGGAATCAGAGAAAGGAAATCTCATCTGTTCTCTTTTTAAAAGCACAATAATTATTCCAGAAATCATAAGTACCCCTCTTCCCACTGCCCTCCCCCCACTTTTCCCCTATTACTTACTCTATAAAAGTGATAATTTCTGAAGCCAAGATGGGAATGGGAATTAATTTGTCATTTAATGTTTAATAAGTTAAAGACATTTGAGTGACACAACTAATCAGTGTGCATGTGTGCACAGAGGAGTCCTTGAGGAATCCTCAGATGAAAATGAAATATAACATCCAGTGCTGTATCCTCTCTAAGTAGAAGCACAGAAAAGATTGAGTTGTTTAGAAAGAAAAAGGAAGAATGGGGGTGTAGCTTTGCAAGTCTGAAGGCAGAAAGTCTTTGTCAGTATGCAGCAGGAGACAGCTAGGGTTGCACGTAACTCGGAGGTTCCTGAGTGTTCAGCAGGCCCTGTTGGGTGGACTCAGGGGCCAGGATGCTAGGCAGTATGCAGGGCAGGCTGTGGGTCATAGCTGAGGGTGAGCTCCTTGCAATGCCTTTGTTATGCTTCTGTCCATTGCTCTTTCCTCTGGATAAGTTGCTTTCTTTTCTTTGTGGCTCAACTTACCATCACAGCATGGCTGCTTGTCATTGAAATATGTCCATCTCTCAAAGGACTTGGCTACCAAAAAATGCTCCAGAGTGTTTTTCGGTCATGATTCTAAAACTATACCAAAGGACTGGCCTTTGCTGTCTCCAGCAGCTTGCCATGGGGCAAGCCTGCTTGACAGCATTCCTCTCTAGGTCTCAGAAGTTTGAACAATCCCATAGGAGCAGTCCATTGAGTTCCACTGCCTCCCCATCCAAAGATCCATCAGAAGCTTTGCCATGCTTTTATTTCCTTTGTAGTGACTTAAGCGTTTCTAAACCAGTCATCTGGTCTTTCCATGGCTTCTTCGCCTGGGTATGGTCTTTGGTGCTAATTTTTATTGTATGCTTTTTTTAGTGAATGATACTAATGTTCAGTTTTTGGACCAAGATGATGATGATGATCCTGACACAGAACTGTACCTCACACAGCCCTTTGCATGTGGGACAGCATTTGCCGTCAGTGTCCTGGACTCGCTCATGAGTGCGGTGAGTTATCTAGCTCCTTTCTCCCTACTCAGTGGGTAGAGGATCTGCTGACACACCACCACTTCTAAAGTAAAAGGCATCGGCTAGGATTTGAGCTAGAGTGGTATTACAGTTAAGACCCAGGGGCTGGTAAAGCACATTTCTGAATGTGCCTATGTGGATCATGGAGGCATGACTTTGGGTATTATGTGTATGGTCCTTGGCCCCTTCTGCCATGGACTGTTATCCAACTCTGCTTCCTGGCTGCCATGAATTAAGCATTGTTTCTTTCACACACTTCCACCATGATTACTCTGCCTTGGGGCCATCTGACCATGGACCGAATCTCCCCAAACTGTGAGCCAAATTAAACTTTTCCTTTAAATTGTGTATGATATTGTGTCTCAATGAAGAAAAGGTTGCCTAATACAAATACAGAACAAAATGCCATGAAGTTTGTGATTTAGATGAGTATATCAACATTAATCAAATGGCCACAGAAATAAGTAAATATTTGATTATAAATTCCTAAAAGCATAAGGAAGGCAAGAAAGGCTGTGACCAGGTCTTGAGGATGAGAGAAGGCGTCTCCAAGGAAATAATATAGGTTTTAACATCAATATCTGATCTATGCAGAGGGGAGCTTTTGTGGGGAAGAGTATTCCCTGAAGGAGAATGGAAGTAAATGGAAATTTGGGAGACGGGAAGGGGGATTAACTATCTCAAAGAAGGCAGATAGAGCTTATGACATGGATCACAGGGAGGATTAGCCAAGTCAGACCTATGGGACCATCATACCTTTTCCGTGGTTTTTGCCCTCTTTTACAGACCAGTGAAGAAGATGGAAGGGCTTAAAGTTGGAGAGTAGTGCACATTTTAAGGGAATTGCCTTGGTTGCATGGAATGGTGGTATGGAGGGGTGGGATGACAGTAAAAAATCTGAATGTGGCACTCACTGGATCTTGGGCTAGTAGAGATGGGTAGATTTGAGTAGTATTTACTGGTAAGATTGATAAGAT
Organism: Cavia porcellus; assembly: GCF_034190915.1. Taxonomy (NCBI): domain Eukaryota; kingdom Metazoa; phylum Chordata; class Mammalia; order Rodentia; family Caviidae; genus Cavia; species Cavia porcellus. The sequence continues at coordinate 34,153,095 of NW_026947511.1, read as the reverse complement.
TTGGGAATTGATTGAATATGAATAGGAGGTAGAAAGGGCAGCATGTGACTCCTAAGTCCCTTCCTATCACTAAGGCAGGGGTCCTGGGGTGAATAACAGGTATGAGGAGAGACCTGGTCAGTTCTCTACTACAGGAAAGAACAACATGATGGTAAAGGCTTGAAGGTGGGCTGGCAGAGAGATCAAACGCAGCTTTTCTTTTTTAATAGATTCACATTATCAAGTGATCAAGGCTTTTGTTTTCTCGTTATTGCAACCAAAAGCCAAATAATAATTAAAAAGTAGATCTTAGCTTAATGGAACCATCTTTCATGGCAGAAGGGAAAAGCAGACATTTAGAACAGGTCATAACCTGTGTGCTGTAAAGCATTCCCACTGAGTGCCTTTATTTACTATACAGAAAATCCTCTTTCTTTTGGAGTTACCCAGTTCACAATTTGTGAAAATGCAAAAACAGGCTGGATAAGAACTGACCTTTGGAAAATTCTTTGTAAAAGAGTTTTTTGAGCACATTAAAACCATAAACATAACTCAGGTTTTATACACATACTTTCCTGAAACTGTTTAAGAAGGTTACTCTCTTGAATGTGTTAAATAACTGATATGCTAATTATGCATTATTCCCGTCTATTCATTAAAACTAATCCCTTAAGGACCTCTATTTGAGGAAAGAGAAAAATAGAGCTTTTAATGACTAATTTAGACTATTCTGTATTTCCGAACATGGCCCAACTGCAAACATATTTTAGTTAAAAATCAGAATTATGGATTTAAAAATAATCATGCAATAACATTCATCTGAATCAAGGTTTACTGGGCTTCACACCATGCCAGTGCTGTTTCAAGACAACAAGAGAAAAACTGGTCTCTGGAGAGGACTGTCCCAGTGTTCTGGGGTACATGTCCTGACCTGATGATATTGGGGCTCCCTGGGTAACTTTATACCTGCTGGTGATGATGGGCTCTGTTTTGGGCTCAGTCCTTGAACAGGCCAGAAGGGATAACAGAAGATGCAGAATGTGCTTATTGAGTGCCAGCATCTTTGCAATCGACCTCATAGTCTCTAAATCCAGCTTCAAACAGATTTTTCTAATTCATCTATTTAGAAATGTCATTTTAATTCTGATCCTCATTAGACAGATTCTGGAAGACTGTTCTTGTTGAAAGATGATTAAACTGTTTACAGTAGATTTTTTTTCAGAATTACAAAATACCCTGTTAAGATTTTTTTTTTAATTTATGCAATTGTTTATGTTTGTATATAGCGACATGTGATGTATTCCAAGAAGGACCAGCTGTATATTTTGCAAGGTTATTTTATTGATAAATTATTAAGACTATCAAAAGGGTGACAGCAGAGCATTACACCAAGAGAAGGTTTCTTCTGAGCACAGGCTCTGTACCTAACCCAGGTTGAGTACCCATGAAGCTGGCTCTATTTTCAAGGGAGCAACAGAGAACTTCTGCACAGCCAAAGAGGCACATGGGACCATGGTGTGGAGGTGGGGGCACAGCTGGGGTTAGGTTGCACATATGTCTGGGTAGAGCATCACTAAGGAGTTAGTTTTCTGTCTTGGAAACTCAGGAAATCAAAAAGAATTGACTGGAAGTAATAATTTTTAAAAGTCAGTTTATATTTCTATTGAAATGTACATTTAAATGTTTGGGAGAGGGTGGCTAATGATCTCAAAGCAGCATTTCTTTCACATCCTAATTTTGGGGGGAAAAGATGTCAGGAATCTACTATCCATCATCGTATTTATCAGCAAGAAAAGCATTTATTGAGTGTCCAGATGTGTATGAGGTCCTTTACTTACACGATCTGATCTGTTGGCCAATAAAGTGAATAAACATGGTTTAAGTGTTAAAGTAAAAGTGGCCCACAGATAGTGACTTTTTAAGTCAGTAATCGAAATGTCTCTCAAACTTTTCCAGCCATTGTTTGTAACTGGCTGGCCTGCACAAGTTTCACAGTGAGATTCTGAGCTAGAACTATGTCACCAGATCCAACTGGATCTAGACCTTTTTGATAGAGTTTTACCTTGATTGCTTTGAATTTCATCTCAGCTCTAATTCATAAACAAAATCAATTACCCAGGAGGTAACTCGAAGGAACTAGAAAGGCTGGCAGGAATACAAAGTGAGAAAATGAGGCTCCTCTAAGAGCAGGAGCCAAAGGTAAGGCGTCTGCTCACCAGCACCATTGCAACATCCACACACAAATCTCTTTAGATGTCCATGGTCTCCTTCTAGCATTCTTCCCGAAATTGCCATTTAATCATGTGTCTAAACATCCCTGAACGTTGTCCTTCATAACTCAATTCCTGCTGCTTACTGCTTCATTTGTTAAAAGAATAATGTTTGAATTCATCAGAGGCATTCCTGGAAAAATTGGGATGTTACAGACATGGCCTTGTGGCTTCAAGCTACAAATCAATGGCAGAAACCCCGGATGAGGAGAAGGGAGTAATTATGCTTATGAGCACGTACCTCCAAGAAGAAGATCAAAACTTAGAAATGCATTTTTCAGAATGTTCCCAGCTTGCTGCTCTCCTCCTCTCCTCTGCCCCAGCCTTACATGTTGAAAGGAAACCTGTTTGTTTTTAAGGCTAAAACTAGCATATGAATATTCAGATTTGTTTCCCATCCAGCCACTACTTCCTCCCAACCACAATCCCAATTTATGTCCCACCAGAATACACTGGAAAGAGAAGGAGAGACCAAGAGCAGACCCAGCACACACATTTACTGATCCTCTCTGTGCCTGTTTTGTCATTTGTAAAATGGGGATGCTCGTTGGTACTTATCCCATTGCATTGCAAGATGAGCCAGTAGTTAAAGCTGTAAAATGGTCAGTGCACATCTTAGTACACGACTAACTCTTGGTGTATTTATTGTTTTGATTTTTCTTAACTTATTCATCGGGCACTTTGTGAAAGCCAGGCATTTTTTCCCCACTCTTGAGGACTCATCATAAAGAGGAACAACCTTGCTCTCTTGTTGATTAAGCTTCCTTTTTAGTGAGCTAAGTTAAAGATGATAATAATGTAAGGAATAAGTGAATAACATTACACGAGGAAAATGGATGGAGGGACATAAACTAGTTTGAACTATTTTGCATGGGATCATGAATTAGGCCTAGTTGACCACCAGCCCTCATGTGTCTTTTCCACAGTCTGGGTCTCACCTGTGTCCAGCTGTCAAATAAAGATGATAGTAGCAGCACTTTATAGCTTCGTAATTGGGAAGGACAAAGATAGAGGAAGGATCTTCCACTGAGTAGATGTGTGTAACTGCATGGACTTGTTATACGAACATGTGCACATACATCTGTGTACATGCACTTGCAACTTTCCTTTCTCACAACCATGTACACACAGATATGCACATCTTAGAGTGATAAGATTTAGGGGTGAAGCAGGTACAGTAGAAATATCCAGGAGAAATGTTTCTGTGTCCTCATCTCTAGTATTAGAGATCAGGTCTGGGCTTGCCAGGAGTGAGAGGACATATGTTGATAACTGGAGGATGTGACCATTTGGACAATGGGTCTGTCCACATGAGTTACTGCCCAAGTTGGACATTCACTGTGTCCAAGGCATGGATGGGTGTGTGCAGAAGACTGAGCTCTTTGTCAGCACAAGATGACCTAGCATGTGGCTTTAGAGACATAATCAAAAGACTGGCCATGGCCCTGCTCCTTCCACTGCATTGAAGACCCTGTGTTTCTCCTGCTCACCAGGAGCCTACAGTCCCCCAGCTGTGCCAAGGCAGTGGGCTGGTGGCACTGCCCAAGTGGCAAATGTGGGTGTTTCCCTTAACTCAAGGTTATACCCCTTTGCCGCATTGGGACAGGCAGGCCTGGGATCAGGGAAAAAAATCCAATGGTTCTCATCCCTCATGAAAGAAAAATACTAAAAATAAAAATCCACACCGTGAAAACTAGCAAATATAAAAAATGGCAGCTATGACATGGAAAATGACAATTTTAGAGCAATTATAAACGAAAGGCAGAGTGCCATTAAAGTTAAGGCAATGTTATTAAAAGATGTGTTAATTTTCAGTTAAATTTTCTATAAAAGACCAATTAGTTTAAAAGGCTTGACAGCATTAACTGTGAAACATAAGCTCCGGTAATTATACTTTGAAAAAATAAAAAGAGGAAGACGCTCCAGTGAGGTGGCGGTGCACGTGCAGAGGGAAGGCACAGGATGGGCTAGGTGGCGCTGCGGGTTCAGGTTTTCCTGCCGCCAGTCCTGGGTCCGTGCCTAGCTTCCTGTGTCTGTGCACAGGGCCTGAGAGTCATCCTGCATCAGAGGCTGAGGAGGCCCCACCTGTGTCTGAGCCAGCTCTGTTAGACAGGACAGCACACAAGGATGCAGCAAGTGGCATTTCCTGAACTGATTGCATTTCCTGTTGACTGTCCTTTTTACAAACTGCCACTTATTATGTGGTGGGAGAAGTTACACAAATTCTCTAATTGAACTGTAGTCTATGTGCTGTTGTTCTGTCCTGTGTGGTGTTTTTCAGCTTTGTTATATGGATAAGGAATAATATAAAGGTCAGGTAACTCTCCCACTCTTATAGCTGTTGAATAGTAAGGCAGGGGTTCAAAGCCACACCAGCTTGACTCTGAAGTCTGTACTCATACCAAGGGCTCTTTGTTGTCTTGCTTAGAAGAAAAGACTTTCCTGGCCAGGCATGGAACCTGACCTTGGCAGTGGAGAAGATCTCTGTATTTCCTATATGGCACAGGCACCTTGGTTGCAGGCATTGAATGGGACTCTAACTCAGCTCAGTTATGTTCTTGGCACCCATATGACCTAGGACTAGCCACTGACAGGTGTCACTGGAGACTAATCCTGCCAGGGCCAGAGTGTCTGTCCCTCAGAAGCTTCCAGCATGTGTATTATGGACGTGGTCCATGAGGAAGCTTGGCAAAATCTGAAGACACGGAGGTTTAGGAGACAAAGGATCACACCTCCACATTCCTCCCTTTTGAGTTTCAGATTTCTTTAACTGTAGCATTTCAGTTAACCCAGAAAATATTTGTGCCCTCTGAGTTAGGTGACTTGTAAAGAGATTTATCCAGGCTAGCATGCGTTCCACAGGAATAGTCTTCCATAATTGGCCCTTGAGGTCCCAATAGCTGGTTTGGCCACTAATGCAGAAGTAACTGCTTGCTATGCAGAAGGCCCAGGAGCAGTGCTTATTCTCGACTCTTTGACTGCCCTGTGAAGCAGTCTCTGCCTTAATCCCATGAGGAAATTGATGTCCTCCAGTGTGTGGCTCACTTGACACCATTTTCAAGTAAAGCATTGTCCTTCCACCAAATGATGTGCTCAAAGAACTCTGCATCTGAAAGTTGGGGGATCCCAACAGGAAGGAGCAAGAGGGGCTGAGTGGTAGAGCACTTGCTGAGCTGTGCAAGTCTTTGAGTCCAGTCCCCAGCACTGTAAAACCAAAACACCCATACAAAAGGGGAGGAGTGTTTAGTGGAGAGAAATGCCTCATCATTGTCGGTAATTGCAGACAGTGTAATTAATTTGCTGACCATAGCCCTGCTCCTTGATACCTGCATGAAAATATAAGAGAGCCGTCTGGGTGGCTGAAACACTTCAGAAGACAATGAGTTGAGCTCAGAGGTTTAAGCAGTTCCAGAGTTCTTCTGGCACCTGCAAAACACCAAGACCAACTCTCAAACTATACACGGTGATGGCCAGTTTTGAAAGTGGAGCTCCCTTAGAACTGTATACAATTGTAGGAACAAACCAAGATCCAGATATTAGTAGGTGCTCAGTAAAAGTCAGTGGTAGGCTGCTTCAGGGCAACGTGCTTCAACACAGAAAGAAAAACAGGCTAAGGTCAGATCCTAAAGATTTGACAAAGCAGTAACCTCTGCATTGACCCTCTAGACTTACTCAGTGGAGAATTTGAGAGTAATTTGTCATGCTTTCATTACCAAAGTTATTCCCATTCATTGTGGACAATTTGGAAGCACAAGAATATGTGAAGAAAACTTAAGTGACCCATAGTCTCAGCTCCTAAGACAAGTATAGTTTGTATTTCGGTGTATTTCCTTCCAGATGGATAGATAAAGATGGATGATGGACTGTGGGTATGAAATGTTTATACCTTGGTTTTTTCTTTCTTTTGCAGTTAACATTTGCTCAAGAGCATTTCATCAAGTCATCTTCTTCAGTACCATGATTTGCAAAACCTCCATAGGATTTAATGAGATTCCATTCTGTAGATGTACCAGAATCAGTTAACTATTACTCTTTTGTTGAGCCTTTAATTTAATTAATTTATTTATTTTTGGTACAGGAATCAAACTCATGATGTCCTGATTGCTAAGCAGGCGCTGTGCCACAGAACTATATTCCCGGCCCGTGAACCTTTTTTTTTTGTTTTATAACTATTTGTTATAATAACTAAGCCTATGTCTTAGTCAAATTTCTATCACTATAACAAGCATTTGAAATAATTGGTTTATAAAGAGGTAGTTTTAGCTTGTAGTTTTCGAGGTTTCAGTCCCTGATATGTTGGCCTGCTGCTTCGGCCCTGTGAGGAGACAGCCATGTGGTAGGTAGTGAGTGGGGGAGCAAAACTGCTCAGCTCATGGCCAGAAATTCAGAGACACAGAGCTAGGAATGGGGGTGGGGGTGGGGTTGGGGATGGGGATAGAAACAGAGATACAGGTAGAGATAGAAAGAGGCAAATGAGAAAGAGAGAGAGACAGAGACAGAGACAAAGAGACAGAGAAAGAGAGACAGACAGAGGATTTCAATGAGGCTCTACATCTTAAATTTCCCACAACCTCCTAATAGTTCCAAGCCAGGGACCAAACCTTAATCACATGGATCTTTGGGGACCCTCCAGACCTAAACTCTATCACCCTGTATAACAACCTTGAGGTGACCTGACTTGCTTTTAACAAATACGTTGTATGATTTCTGATTCGTAGCGTCTGATTATCTGCCGGAAACAACTACTGTAGCCACACACACTGAGGTCGCTGGGATGTAAATGCTATCTCATGCACTTTGGTGGGTGCTGATTGTCATTTTCTCCAGGAGGCCTTTTACTTGTGTTTATGACAATATTTAAGCATGCACATCTTTAATTTGTTTCTTATTGTGTAAAGGTATATTTTCTTTTGGAAATTCTTTTATGGCTTTTATCCGTAAAGAGTGCTATATATTGAGATTAAATGTGTAGATGTATTTTCATGAGGTTATGGCCACATTTTTGTAGTACTATTTTGTAGGACTGCTTTTCTTTTTAAAAGTAGATTAAATATAAATACATTTTCACAGTAGAAAATATATAAATAAGTGAATTTAAAGAGGAAAATCCATCAAGATTCTGTCACAAGAGTTAACTACCAAATGAGATATTGGAGTACTACTTACAATTATTCTCCCATAAATATGGATCTATCAGTCACTTGAGGTATGCATGTTTGAATCATAAGTGCCTTTTTCATCCTACTTTTTAAACATTTGAATATTATATAACTGTTACCATGCCACATTACTCTCTGAAACGACGTCTATACAATTTAAGTCATGCAAGTGAACCATTTATTTAATCAGTTTACGGCCCTGGGAGGGGCTTTCTTCAAATCTTTTGTTGAACAAACATCTTTTCTACATTATTTATGATGCGTTCCTTATCATAATAAGGCATGAGTCAATTAACCCTTTCTCTAGGTGGCCAGATGGTAAACTTTTTGGCACCTGAGAGCCATACAGTCTCACCCTCACGTATTCAAGTTGGCTATTTCAACAACAAAGCAGCCAGACAGAAGTAGATAAATGGGCAGAAATCTGTCCCAGTAAAACTTTATTTAAAAAAAATAACAAAAAATAAGTAGGAGGTCCTGATTTGGTCCAAGAGCTGCATTTGCCAATTTCTGTTATAAAAATTTGTAAGTACTATTAATTTGCAGTTCTTGTAACTACATTCTAGTTTGACTGATCTTCTAAGTTTTACTATTACCTACAGTGTTTAGTTAAATCTTCAAAGTTCATGGTAGTACATACCTGTAACCCTAGCACTTGGGAGGCTTAGGCAGGTGGATTGAAAGTTCAATTTCAGGGCTGGGGATTTAGCTCAGCGGCATAAGTGCCTGCCTTGCAAGCAGGCAGTCGTGAGTTCGATCCCTGGTACCGATAAAAACGAAAAAGACAAAAAAAAAAAAAAAAAAAAAAAAAAAGAAAGTTCAATTTCTTCATGGGCGATGTAGTGAGACCCTGTCACAAAGTTAAGAGGGTTGGGATATAGCTCAATGTGAAGGTCTTGGGTTCTATTACCAATACCACACACACACACACACACACACACACACACACACACACACACACACACGCACACTCACATGCACTTCTGATAATGCCTGGGAGGAAAATGTCCTAAGGTTCTTTCCAAAGGAAATTTAATGTAGTTGTATTTAGCTTTTTAAAACCCTCCTTGCACCTATATTTAGCATATATCAAACATAAAATATTATTAAGAAGAAAAGACATTGTAATGTTCCATTTATCTGTTAAAGAAAAGGAAATCTTCCTTTCTAATAGTATTCTCTATCTTTTATATATTATTATTTATCTGGCTTTGCTTTAAAATAACAGCTTTTCTCTTTGAATTCCAATGTCCAATGACTCTGATAGTTAAGAGAACTTCTAAAATAGTGGCATTAATCTCTTACATATTTGACATTATATTATTCTGATTTTATGTGAGTTTTTTATTTATGATTATAATTTTATTTATGATTATCATTTTATTTTTTTCAAGAAATTACTTCTAGGATTTATCAGTTTCCTAAGTATCCTCTTGATATTTTATTGATGTTCTAATTTTTCATCCTGCATTCCTTAGAAAAGGAAGAAAAAAACCATTTTTAATTGTTAGCTTTATTTATTATGATTCTTTGTTGTTTGATTTGTTTTGTTTTTTTGTTTTGCAATACTAGAGTTTCGAGTGTGTCTTCATTACATTCCCAGGTCTTTTTATTTTGAGATAAGATCTTGCTAAGTCACTAAATATCCCAGGCTTAGCTTGAATTTAACATTAATAGCATTTAAGGCTCTAAATTTTTCTTTCCAGTTTCAGCCTCAACCCACATCATTTTTATATGTCATTTCAAATTATTCTTTAACTTTTAGTCTCTATTCTAAGTTTAATTTCCATTTTTTCCTACTAGTTAGGATACATTTTTTTAAAAAATCTTTGAAGAGTTGGATATTTACATTTGCTTCTATTACATTTAATCTGTATAGTTATGCTGTAATGTGTCAGCTGTTATCAATATTATATTAACTCTACATAATATTTAAATAGTTCTTGAAATAATATCTTTTGTAAAAATATCAAAAGTTTGCTTGGGTTTTGGTTCTTATATCTGAGAGCCTTTGCCATTTTATAGGATTATTTAGCTCATTTATGTTTTGTTTTATTACATATACAGTAATGCTATATATAATCTTATGATTATGCTTCCCTTCTCCCACTGTGTGGTCTTTGGTACCGCATACTGGACAAGTACTCTACCACTGAGCTACATCTTCAACCCTTTTAAATTTAAGACAAGGGGTTGCTAAGTCACCTAGACTGGACTTGAACTCGCAATCCTTCTAACTCACCCTCCCAAGGAACTGGGATTGCAGGCAAGGGTTATGCGTTTTTATACAATCCTATAATAATTATTTCATTTATTATCTACCTTTTGGCATGTGGATTATATTTGGTATGCTTATTTTCTCTGGTTATGAATAAATGTTCCTTTGCTTTTAATAGTTAATTGTTACCATCTCTTCTACAAATATATTCAAAACTATATTTTCTAAGTATTATTATCCAGAAAAATCTGTAAATGCTTGACTTATCCCTATGTAAGATTACTTTTTTTAGTAAAAGGTAAAAAATTTATATGATCTGAAAAGGAACCAGAGTGACAATATTTTTTAAGATTAGATAATTTTAATGTTTTGTTTTCATTCTCCTCTTATGTAACTGAATTTGAAAAATTATTTAAATACCATATTAATAGATAATTTTATGCCATTTTTTTCTTTTAGGAGTTAAGTTTGACATTTTTACCCAGGTTTTTAAATAATGCATTATAGTGGTTTTAAAATTCCATATTTTTAACAACTTTTCTCATTATTTTTAAACATTAGTATTTTTAAAATTAGAAGCTTTAGTCATCTTGAAGTAAACTAGTTTTGCACAGATTTTAAAATAAGGTCAATATATTTCTAAATACTCAGTGATTCAAAATATTTCTGTACGTCTGGGAATTTAGCTCAGTTGCATTTAGCTCATTTAGCTTATGCACCTGCCAAGCGTGAGGTTGTAAGTTTGACCCTCAGTACCCCCCCCCCAAATTCTGTTGCCTTCACAAGTGATTGGCAGTAGAGCTGTATGTGGAATTCTTGGAATAAAGGTGTCCTTTCAAACTCAGTTAACACTCATCTTGTTTTCTAGAGAAGCCTCGGGCCAGCTGATTTTGTACTTTTTTGTTGTTGTTACAGCGTTATTTTCGGTTACTTTTTCTTTTTCATTTAATATTTAAATTCTAATATTCACCTGGTAGAGGTCTATGGACCAGCTGCATTCACTTGGTGACCTCTTTGATCTACTTCCTAGGTTCACTTTCTACGTTAGGACAGCTTTTTATTTGTTTCTTTGTTTTTACCTTCCAGAAATTTCTCTGCAATTTTAACTTGTGAGCACTTAATCACTGATCAGTGTGACTCTATTGTTTTTCTTATCAGATTCTTTATTTAAAAAAGGAAAACTACTGTACTGGTTTCTATGTAGAACTATTTGATTTTACTTTAGTTTCACTGTGTGTAGGTATTTCTCAGTACATACGTGTGTGTGTGTGTGTGTGTGTTTCATTTCCACAGCTTCCTGCTATTTCACTATTAAAAATGTAGCCACTAGAGTCCATTTTAGCCTTTTAACCATTTTTAAAGATATTTTTTGAGATATTAACAGACCATGTAATATACCCAACGTGTACAATTTAATGGTTTTTAGTATACATGCAACTATCTCCATCATTAATTTTATAAAATATATCTACATAACAAACTTTATCACATTCTTGTCATTTCAAAAGGAAGACTATGCTCCCCCCTCTACCTCTACCCACCCATCCTCGAACAACCACTACTCCACTCCTTATCTCTATAAATTTGCATTTTTAGAAATTTCACAGAAATAGAATGTCATTTATTCTATTGTCTTCTGGATTCATCCGTGTTGTAGCGTGTATCAGCCTTTAATTTCATTTCATGGGCAAATAATATTCATTTGCTGGCTGTAATACATTGAAGCATCCATGAGCTGACATTTTGTTTCTGTCATTTGGCTGTCGTGAATAACGCTGTTATAATTGTCCCTGTACAAGTTTTTGTGTGCACATATGTTGTCATTTCTCTTTAGCATATATAGTGGCATTGCTGGGTCATATGAAAACTCAGAACAAAACTACACGAGAAACTACCAGAATATTCACCAATTTGGTTGCATTGTTTTACATTCCCACCAGCAGGGTAAGAGGATTCCAGGCTCTCCACACTCTCACTGGTTCTTCCTATTATGTGTCTGTTATTTTCAACGCCAAATAGTGAATGTACAATGTTATTCTATTTGGGTTTTGATTTGCACTTCCCTAACGTCTTTCTGTGTCTGTTGTTCATATGTGTATATTTGTTCTAGAGAAAAGTTTATTCCAGTCTTTGCCAATTTCTAAAATCAAGTTTTTGTTGTTGTTGTTGAGTTATAAGAAGGCTTTCAATAGTGAATATTAGACCTTAATAAAAATATGAATTGCAAAATTTGTTCTCATTCTGTAGGTTGTCTTCTCTGTTCATATTTCTGTCCTTCAATGCATATATTTTTGAAATTTTTATGAAATTTTGTTTATGCTTCTTTATCACATATGCTTTGGTGTTTTATTTAAGAAACTGTTGTCAGTGGTCATAAAGAATTGTTCCTATTTCTTACCTAAGAATTTTTATACTGTTAGATGTTATATTTAGGTATTTCAATTATTTTGAGTTCTATTTTGTGTGTGGTTGGAGGTATGAGTCCAGATTCATTCTGTATATGGATGTTCAGTCGTTATAATACCACTTGTTTAAGAAACTACATTTTTCCATTAAAGTGTCTTGGCATCCTCATTGAAAATCAGTTGACTATAGCTATATGAGTTTATTTCTAGACTTTCAATTATATTTCACTTTTCTTATGTCTGTCCTCATTCCAGTACTGTCCTAATCCTGTAACTTTTGTAGTGTGTTTTGAAATCACAAACTGTGAATTCTCCATCTTTTTTTTTCAATACTAAGGACTGAACCCAGAATCTTGACACTGAGGTACATTTTTAGCCCTTTTATATTTTTATTTTTGAGACAAGATTTCTCTAACTTGCCTAGGCAGGACTCAAGGTTTGATTCTTTTGCCTCAGCCTCCCAAAGTTCTGGGGTTGCAAATATGCATCATTGCACTTGGCTTCTTCCAACTTTTACTGGATTTGTTCTTACAAGATTGCTTTAGCTGCTTCGTTCCACTTGCAGTTCTATAGTACAGTATTTTAGAAGCACCATCTCCATTTCTTTAAATAGTAATGTCTGAGATTTTTGTAATAATTACATTGATTCTGTGCATTGTTTGGGAATTATTTCTGTTTTAATAATATTAAGACAAATCCATGAATATGGGATACCTTTCTATTTATTTAGATCTTCTTTAACTTTTATCCATAATATTTTATAGTTTTTAGTACACCAATATTTCACTTTTTGAATAAATTTATTCTTAATTATTTCACTCATTTTGATGCTGTTGTAATTACACTTGTTTTCTTAATTCTATTCTTATATTGTTTATTGTGAATCCAATTTTTGTATATTGTTTTATGCTCTGCAATCTAGATGAACTCTATTTTGCCTATTATATTTTTAATGAATCCTGTAGGGTTCTCTGTACTCAATATCATGTCATTTATGGATAGAAACAATTTTAATTAGTGTAAGTTTCCAACATAATGAACACATTCATTGTGAAGTATTGGAACATGCTTGTATCACATCTTAATCCTTTTTATTTTTCCTTCCTGTCTCCTCCTTCCTAAATTCTTTGTCTTGTTCTTGACTTTATGGGAAAAGCATCTGTTCTTTCATCTCTAAGTATGAAGTATCAACTATGAATTGTCCTTGCATATCCTTTATAAGGTGGAAAATTTCTATTCCTCGTTCACTGATTATGTTTATTATGAAAGGATACTGAAAAATTTTAACTATTATACATATTTTATTTTTTTAATTTTTTAATTTAATTTTTAAAATTTTGAAAAGAAAAACTGAAAAAGGATAAAAATCATACAGAATTTTAAAAAATAGTATTACATTAACACTAGTTAATATGTTGCATATTGTTATCTTAGAAGTAGTGTTCAGGTTATAAGATTTAGGCATGGGAAAAATGATCAAAAAATGAGAGCATAACTGTTCTTTTTGATGAATTTATAGAGATTAGTAGTACAGTTATCCATCTACATATATGCATACATGCATTTATGTATGTGTATCTGCATACATATCATCTTTTCTTCCTTTTCTCCTCATCCCCCATCCCAGCTGCTCTTTCCTCCTGAGCACTTCCTTTCCCTTTCATTATTACAATACCTATTGTACATTTTGGATCTTAATATTCTTTCAGTTTTTGAATTTTTTACACTAAAGAGACAATATGATTATAACTGTGAGCTTGATTTATTTCACTTATGAATATGGTCTCAAATCACCTCCATTTCCCTACAAATGCCTCAAGATCATCTTTTTTATATGAGTAGTGTTCCATTGTAGAAAAATACCACATCATTGTTATCCATTCTGCGGCTGATAGGCATTTGGGTTGTGTTCAAGATTTAGCTATTATGAATTGTGCTGCTGTAACATGGGTACACATACATTGCTGTGGCATGACATTTTCAATTTTCCTGGAAAAATGCCCAGAAGAGGAACAGCTGAATTGAACGAGACCTCCAATCCTAGATTTTTGAGGCATCTCCATGCTGATTTCCACAGTGGTTACACCAGTCTTCAGGTCCACCAACAGTGTTTTACATCAGGAAAAAATGGGATATGATGTATCATATCAGCTTTCTTATTTTATCTTTTACTTCATTTTATACGTTGCCTATGTTTTTCAAATTTTTATTTTGATTTCAAAGTAAATTCTCCCTACATTTTTGCTTCTTCCAATAACTATAAGGGAAAAGGATGTTTTTCTTTTCTGTATTAAACACAATGGTTCCTTTTGGGAAATACTCTCATTTCTCTCTCATTGCTCTCCCTCTGCTCTGTCTCTCCCTCCCTCCCTCTGAGCATAGAGGTCAGATGTTCTGCACACGAGGTTGTGAGGTTCTGCCGTCTACCTTATGTCTGTTTAAACCACCCGTAACCATCTTGATCTGGAATGATCATTGGTAGCACAAAGGACTTTTTCAAAGGTCTTTATCCAGTTTTTATTTACTCAGTGTGGTACAGAAGGGTCAGAAGGGTGTCCTTCTTCCTAATGGGTTATCTCATTGTAAGGAAGAGGATTTATCCCAGGACAGTTCGGGAACTGTCTATGAAGGTGCCCCTCACCAACCTCAGCTGGAGTGCAGCTCTAGTGAACCTTCCTCCTGTGACCCATCCCAGCTTGCAGTCCTCAAGGACCTGTGAAGCACAGTGCCTGAGTCTAGACAGAGCTCAAAAGTGGAAGGTAGACTTCTATGTGCAAATTCAAGGATGAAACAAAATGGTCTTCACTGGCCCTCAAGGTCTCCCACCAAAAGCCATAATAGAAAAGACTGAAGAGTCTAGAGAACGCTGGGATGAGATTGACTTTCCTTTTACTAACAATGGTCTCATGGCTCTGACATCGAACCAGAAATATAGTTCTCCTTGTGCATAAAGCATAGAACCACTCTGTCATTCCATTTCATAGATTATAAGACTGAGGCACAAAGGTGTTTAATAACTTTCTAAGGCCCCTCAGCTCTGAGAGGTGAAGGTAATATTAATCCCACAGTGTGTTCCCATATCTCTTAACCTCTCTGGATGAAGTTTTTACTGCAGGTGTACTTGTTCCTAGTTTCTTGCCACAAGACAGGGCTGGATTCCTTGTATAACTCTTCCTTAGGCCTTGACAAGCTATGAATAACATCCCTAATTTCCTTTGCAACTGGACTTTCCTATTACTTTGGGTATTTTGGTGAGTGTTTAAATGAAGGGAGTGAATTTAGCCTACCAGCAACTATCATCTTAACTCAGAAGTCCTCTTGGAATTCTTTGCTTATAAACTTGATCTTAATTGACCGTGCTTATTTTACCGTTGAGAACATCTAAGCCCAGAATGATTAGGCAGTTGCTCCCAAGACACAGAGCGAGTAATGGTAAGGCAGGGACAGAAATGCCTCCTTACCCACTTTGTTCCCTACTCGCTTGGTGGAGTGAGCTCTCTAAGAAGCTGCTGAAGTGAAAATGCATCTGTCTTTCCTCAGCTACTCCCAAAAGACTCAGAGTCTCAAAAGCCACAGGCAAGATTTGGTTTGACTTGACTTAGCCTGTTTGATTTCTCCTTGCACAGGAAAATGGAATGCAACACCTTTAACGGAGGCTTTGCTCAAATTAGACTGAATGACAAATATCTTTTTAAGCTCCTTTACTTGACATCCTATTAATTTTTAAAAATCCCCATTGTTTTCTCCCCCACAGACCTGTTATGTTTCAGATGTGAGACAAATGTATACTTAGAAAGAAATTTCTTTAAAAAGCAGTATTTGCCTCAAACTGGAGGTATTTTAGCAAAACAAAACAAAACAAAACAAAACAAAACAAAAAAAAAAACCCAAAAGGAAAACCCTAGGTACACCCACCAGGATGCTTACCTCACCTTATTTATTTGACCTTTATTTATTGATGGAAAATTTTAGATTAGACTGTTATCAAAGCATATGCTAAATTGCTGAGTATTTGACAGCAATGATTCTCTTGGCATTTCATTCCTACCTAGAAAGAAGTTTTGCCATTTGGGACATGGGTGACAGACCTCCAGAGGCAGACTGCTTGTAAAACAGCCGGGTGTGGTGTGTATCATTACGCATGTCCACATTCCCACAGTAGACTTGCAGGGGTCAGGCAGTATCTGCATCCCCAATTACAGTAAACACCATTGATTCAGGCCTTAGCCCTTTAATAAAAACCCTCTGGTTGGTTTTTTAAAGTCATGGCAGAGTCAAGCAGGAGAGAGAAGAATAGAATAATTGGAGGCTGCTGTCTTTTTGCTTCCCACATAAAATTATTTGAAGAGACAGGCCCGAACTTCAAACAGGAGATACCAAGCAAAGTTGTAATTTGGATGTCGGCCATCATGACTTGAGTGTGTTTGCTTAAGGATATTCTTCCTCCTCTCTCTCCACAGACGTACTTTAATGACAATATCCTCACCCTGATACGGACCTTGGTGACTGGAGGAGCCACCCCGGAGCTTGAGGCTCTGATTGCTGAGGAGAATGCACTTCGAGGGGGCTACAGCACCCCCCAGACCCTGGCCAATAGGGACCGTTGCCGTGTGGCCCAGTTAGCTCTGCTGGATGGGCCCTTCGCAGACTTGGGGGTGAGTCCACAGCCCGACAGATGCCTGAGCCCGGTGTTTGGGAAAAGTTAAATCCAAAGAACTTGATGTCAGATGGTGACCAGTGAGTCTTCCTCTGTTGTATTAAAAATAACTAGAGGAGAGTTGATATTTATACTGTATATCAGGCACTGTGCTCTATGCAAGGTAATTCACTTTAATCCTCACAGCAACCCAATGATGCAGATTCCAATACCCCACATGCTGAGGAAGCTGAGGCCCAGAGAGACTGAGGACTGGGGCTCTTGGGAATTTGCACCAAGCCATGCTGATTTCAGCCCCTTGTTGTCCTTTGCTATTTTCATCAGAAATATTCTTCCCTAAAATGGAGGGCAGCAGGTGATGCCAGTGGGCAGCTCAGGTTGTGAAATGTTTCCACCAGTTCCTGGTTTGCTCAGGGTTGCTCAGTCCTGAGTCTACATGAATGTCACGTGGGGATGCTCAGGTCTGAGTGCTTGAGTCTGAGTATGACCCAAGCACTGGTGATTGTCCAAGCACCAAGGCATCATGTGTAGCCAGAATTCCTAGCTGAACTGCATCTCAGGTGGACCCTTTAATGCCTCTTATTTAAAATTTAGGTTGTTCAATTCCTTAGGCTATACCCGCTCACCTCACCAGGGCCTACCCTGTGATAGAGGTGACCAGCATCTCTCTGGGGTTCTCTGCAACAGCCAGCATCAGGCTGTTTGCTAGACATATGCAGCCTTGACCTTTATTCCCTGCCCAACTCCAGGAATGTGTTCAATGAGTGGAATCTTATCATAAGTGGAATCTTAGGGACCTACCTAAAATTGACCAGAAAATCAGATCATGGAAGAGGAGTGAAGGTTTTTTTGCTGTTTTTTTTTCTTTTTCTGAAACACTCACATCTACTTACACCATGTATCAGTTTGGTTGTGGGGTGCATCCTATCTTAGACTAGGTTTTTGTGAAAGAAATTTTGGGAACCAGAGTCTCTTTACTTTTCACTATTGATACACTTGAATAGGATAAAGGCTTTAAATGGTGGTACAATTTGGCCCCATTCGAGCAGCAATATGATGGAAAGTCCAGTGATAGGGAGGTCATTCTGCAGCTCTCTTGCTATAATAATGTGCTCCTGGGGTTCCCTGGCTCTCTGATGCCTATGTTTCTGAGAGAGTCCATTGGCCTTCAGTTCCTGAGGCCCCAGCCCCCAGGAAAATGGCTGTGAACTGATTAGAACTGTGAATCCCAGTTATCCAGCTGTAGGCTCCCAGCTTCTGGGAAAACACACCCTCTTCCTGCTTATCATTGCTGAGGTCTGCAAATTGTGCTTTTCACACAGTTCTTCCCTGAAGGAGTCTTTCACCGTAGGACCTGGTGGGGTCTTTTCTCCTTGCGATGACTTTCATTATCACCCAGGCGTTTTGATAACAGGATCTGATCACAGTCCCAGCAGTTGAGCTAGGCAAAACATAATCACTGTTGTGTAGGGCTGGTTTCTTCTCTTTTGGCAAACCTACATCTGAGACCATCAAGTTTACACCCTCATCTCAGTGAGGAGAAGGCTTTATCTCTTTAGGGATCTCTTGACAAATGGAGCAACACCACCAGAGAAATCTTATTGTTCTCTGATCCTAAAATCACCTGTATTGAGTGTAGGTATGAACCACATTGACTTTTTCAGGTGCAGACACCTGGCATAGATCTTTCAACTCAGGAGATAACAAAACAAGCTTTTATAAAAAGACTCTTTTCCCCTTCAACCTCTACTCCCAGGCAAATAAAAATGATGTTTCTCTCTGTTCTTTTGTTGTCTCCCAGGATGGTGGTTGTTATGGTGATCTATTCTGCAAAGCTTTAAAAACATACAATATGCTTTGTTTTGGAATTTACCGGCTAAGAGATGCCCACCTCAGCACCCCCAGCCAATGCACGAAGAGGTAAGTGTTCCTTGCCATTCTGGGACCCCACCCAAATCCAGGGGTATACACACCCTCTCTTGTCCCCTGCCATAAAAGCAAAGGACTATTACATACTCTTAAAATGCAAATTACTCCATCTGCTTTAAATCTGACACTGAGTTTGGAACTCATGAGAAATGTTTTCTTTGATTACTAATCGTGCATGTGAAGACACTGTGGGAAGAACTTGAGTTTTGTAAAAATAGTTCCATCACCTGATTGTGACAGTACGATTAGTAGCATCTCCCCTGAACTCCAGCTACTGGGCTCACCTCCATTGATATGTAATAGAGACATACTCTACATAGCTAGTGTTTAAGTAAAATGCTTCCTTACTGTATCTGGGAATCCTGTATTTCTACTTAATATATTTTTAATTGACTTAACCATTTCACTTTTATATGTTTACTTTTATTGTATATCATCACTTTAGACAGAAACAGTTTAGATGGGCTACTTATATTTTTCCAATACACATTAAAATAAATTCGTAACAGGCAAAAATTGAGTACATCCTAGAATTACCCAAATCAATAAGCTTGCATAGTTTACCTCAGAAAATATTGGTATAGAGGTATGTGTTTCTCAGCTGTGCATATTAGAATCACCTGGGATGCTTTTAAAAGCTGCTCCTACTAGTCTGACTTCATTGAAAAGGGAAACAATTCTACAATGAAAGTTGCAATGCTTTCCTGAAATCGCCTGCAGTTGGGCACTTAGGGTTGGAAGTACGCTTGATGTCTGAATGGGTACTTGGGAACCATAGGAAGCACAATTTGGTTTTCTCATTACGGGCTCCAATTTGGCCCCTACAGGCCCATGGAGGGCCCCTCCAGGGTAGTTAAACAGAGGAGGGTTTGTTAACTTTGAAGGAGTTGGACAACCAGTGCATCTTCCAGATCCTATGATAGGTTTGACAGCCAGGCAATTCCTTCTTGGCTCAGGAAGAGCTGAATTCTCCACCCAGGGACCCTCAGGTTGTGACATCTTTGCTTTCCCTGCCTAGGTATGTCATCACCAACCCCCCCTATGAGTTTGAGCTTGTGCCGACGGACCTGATCTTCTGCTTAATGCAGTTTGACCACAACGCCGGCCAGTCCCGGGCCAGCCTGTCCCATTCCTCCCACTCGTCACAATCCTCCAGCAAGAAGAGCTCCTCCGTTCACTCCATCCCATCCACAGCAAACCGGCAGAACCGACCCAAGTCCAGGGAGTCCCGGGACAAACAGAAGTACGTGCAGGAAGAACGGCTTTGATATGTGTCTCCACCGCCACCGTGTGTGAAACTGTACCTGCCACTCATTTCCCCAGTTGGTGTTTCCAACAAAGTAACTTTCCTTGTTTTCCCTGTAGTCCTCCCTGCCTTTCTTGTGTTTTACACATATTTGCACATGTATGATAGCGTGCATGTGATTGTCATTTTTATTTCACCACCATAAAACCCTTGAGCACAACAGCAAATAAGCAGACGGACCAAAAGTTATTTATGATTCTAGGGGAAAAATAACCCAAAGGCATGCTCCAGACATAAATAGCTCACTGCAGGAATAAGTTCACAGATTAGAAAGGAGCACGTGTGATCAATGTCAGTTAGGCAAAGCAAGTTTATTTAATGTACAAGAAAGTTGATTCCGATTTACCAGGACTATCAGGGTGCTTTGGGTTTTGATGTTTTTGTTTGTTTTTCTTTCTTTCTTCTCTCTCTCTTTAAATACACACACAATAACTTAGCACACATTTATTTGAAACAAGTAACCAAAAAGCAATGAAAATGTATTGATCGTTTCCGTTCTCTGGGCAGAAGTATTGCAGAGCATTTGAAAAGCTTTCATGGTTTGTGTAGATGATTATTAAGCACCTGCTTGCAGTAAGAAAGCGTCAGAGATTTTTTTAGTTACCCACCAAGGCCTTTTGTCTCAGAGCTTGCTTCCTTTTGGAATTCATGTAAGCATTTTTACCCTTAATGCAGAGACAGGCAAGTAGTCTGCTGGTGGATGTATCAAATTCCAGTCATTTCATCGAAGTGAAGAGAAGTTTGATTGCATATTAAGTTGTTATTCTGTCTCCTTATGCTGCCATACGAATAGCTTTTTTTTTTCTTTCACTTTTGACATTTGGGATGAAAAGCCATATGTATCATAAATATCAGATATAAGTCAGTAAAAACTGCCTTCCTGGGACTTTTACATCTTTTAAAAGGTGAATTACTTTCCTTATGTACAGAATAAATAATGCTCCGGAAAGAGCAAGTATTTTTCCTTGCCTTCTCAGGGGACCTTTTTACTCCCCTTTGTTTGATTAGCAGGGCCCCAATGCCAGGTAGCAGCAAGGGCTGGGATGATGGCAGAGGGAGAGGAAGGTAAACCCTACATCGGCTATGTTTTTGTAGGAGCCAGCATACTAAATAAATCAGGATGCAGGAGGATCAAGCTACACTTGACTCAACAAAGACAAAAGCCAGCCACTACCTTAAATTGTCAGCACAGCTGCACTGTGCTCTGTCCCAAAGCAGAAAGCTGGTGGGAAAGAATCCCTCCCCTGCCACCCCATTTCCTTTCCATAGCCAGTTCTGCTAGGCTGTTGTGTGACCTTAATGGAGAGCTGCTCCTCGTCCTTACTAGATGGGGTGGGGTGGGGATTGTTAAGCAGAGTCCAGCAGTGAGCCAAACACATTTTGGTATAATTATTTGTTTCTCTTGTTTTCTTTCTTTCTTTTGTTTTGTAAGTTGGTAATCACGGGAGAATAATACCATTTTTTCAACATATAGTTGCCAGATGTTTCACGCATTCAAATCATGCTTTATGCTATGCAGTAGTTCTTAAAAGTTGGCCAACTCTACCATAATCAAATTCTTGACTAGTCACTAGCCCTGGTCTGGTGTCAACCTACTTGAGATGTTTACTTTAAAAAACAAAAATTCCATTGAATAGAATAGGGATGGAAAGGAGGAATTTTTTAAAAAAGTCGTAACTATACCATCTCTAAAAAGGTGTTTTTATGGTGAATGTTTGGGATTTAGATTTTGGATCCCCTGTCCCTTCCAGCATGATAGTTTTGGAAATTTGCTTGCTGTGTGATTGACAAGCACTTTTACTGACAAAATGGTGAGTTTCAGTCAGAACCTCCTTCTCTCCCTACATCAAAGACAGGGGCAGTGCAGTATTCCAACCAGCACTGGGGTCTGGGAATAATCGTATACATGTATATTAAAAAATCCTATAAATGGAAGACTTTTTTTTCAAATTATTTTGGTTCCCATGTATTTTGATTTATATATTATGTACAACTATTTCTTTATATATAACTATATATATATGTGTATATATATATAACTATATATACGTCCCCAAGTTTTGGATCATGAAGAGCTCTTCATGCATTCTTTGCAAAGGAGGTTATAAGGTTATGCCCTCTGAACATTTATAACTATAAGAATGTGCCAGTTAAAGTGCTCAACAGGAAATATGACAGTTTAAAAGCATTGTAAAACTCACATAGCTTACTTCTCTCTCTAAAGTGCGACAAGGATGAATAGAATGGGCCAAGGTATGACAATTAATGGTTCTGCATGACCTAGCCACTGCTGGGGGTTTTCTTCTATAACGTTGTCCTTGTGAAAACTTTTGTGAAATTAAAAAAAAAAAAGGAGTTACAAATTTTATTCTGTTATTGGTTTATTTATTTTTATTTCTATCGTTCTGTTTGTGGTTTTATTTATTTGGTTTTGCTTCCCCCACCCCCTGTTCCTTTTTTCTTCTTTTTTCTCTTTCTTTCTTCACCTTCTCAATTCCTCAGCGCAATGAGGCTGTGCTGCTGCTATGCTAGAATCCTTAGAGTTTGTTTTGGTGTTCTTGGGTTTGGGGCTGGTAATTGTGGGGGATTCTCTCCATCTGGCTTGCCTTCAAATCTGCACGTGGCCTCCCTGCCCACCTTGGTACCTTGCTCCAAGTCCAAAAGCATTTTCCCATCAGAAACCCAGCTTCCCTCACCCCCATCACCACCAGCCGGCCCAGCCCCCATCGGTCTGTCCACATCTCTGTGTTTATTTTGACGAGACCTACCAAATCAAGTGATGTCGCCAGTTGATAAACTTTTCTGGAAAACATTTACAGCTATTCCATTTGGCAAACATGCTTCTCTGTTAATATTTTAACCTCCTTTTATTTAAACCAGGAGGGTTGTGAATGGCAGAAGCATAAAGCTTTCCATTGTTTGATCGGTGTGATGCAAAGTTAAAACCGTTCAGCTGTATGCATCAACTCGAGAGCGCATGCCCAGTTATCTGGGGGCTGATGACTCAGTCACGCTGTTTCTCAACTTACTCCTATCACCTGCCTTTCAGACATTTGTTCAATCCCAACCAGAGATTGGGCAGATAGAAGTAAAGCCAAAATGCATCTTCTATACAATGTGGCAGTGCTCTGATGAGATGATACTGTGATGGGATTGCAATGGGGACAGAGTATGACATGAGGTGGAATTTGGGGGTTTATCCAGGACTTGGGACACACAGTTCCCACTGGTTGATAACTGAGAATTGCTCATAGAAGGGTAATAATATTTGATAATGGCAAATGTATCATGATTGCCTCTAATTTTTTTTTTATCTAGAAGTTTTGTATTATCTGTTCCTTAGTAGAATGAAGACTTTCCTCCATTGTGTTCAACTTGACCCCAAATTTTCTCTTCCTGCCTGAGTTTAGAGAACATCTACTCAGGAAGGAGGCATACATGTATCTCAAGTTTTGTCTCTACTCTCTCCACGGGAAATGTGAAAAAAAATAAATAATAGAAAAGGAAAGAATTCTATGAAAAGAAAACAGATGCATTGGGAAAGAACAAGTTAGGAATTCAGTGATCTGCCCAATTGTAGAAGCCATGCAGTCAAATTTTCTTAGGCTTTGAAAGCAGTTAATCAGTTGTTGGACCAAGAGACCCAGGGCATCCTTGTCAGAGCCAACAAGCTGATGATTATGGAATCACTAATAATCCCAGTGCCTGCTGCTAAGATCCTTCACAAATCAGTTTGAAAAGACTCCCTGTGCATGTACATTTCCACAACTGGGAAACGTTTCAGATTCCATTCTGAATATTAAAGGTTGTGACCTAGAACTTTATGACAGTGCCACTCAGTTTGTACTGGAAAGCATTTTGATCCCACGTGTTTTCATACATTTAACTCTTTCAGGACTTATCCCACCCCCTTGCCTTGTCTATAAAACATCACAGTGTGACCCTAGTTGCTCTTCAGTGCTGCTCTGCGGGTGTCTGTCTTTCCCCACTAGTGTTAGTCCTAAAATGGGAAACATCCCTGTAAGCTACTGTTCTGCGTAGAGAGACTGAGCGCCTGTTAGCAGCATTGTCAAGATGCAAAATGACCAGAAAAACCTTTTAACTGGCTCTTCTTCATCATGGGAAGAGCCGAAAGGTGTCTGCATCCCAATAGAGACAATTAGATCAACCTTCCAGGTTCCTATACGAACAGGCTCCTTGAGGAAGAAACAGGAGAGTGCAGAAACATCAGGGATTGTGAAAGTTAAGACAGGGTAAAAATCAATTTCTCCATCAGTTTCTTTCAGCCCATCCCTGCTTTGTCACAATACGATAAAGAAGTAGCAGTGGACACCTGTCACCAACTGGGTGACTGTCTCCCACGCGGAGATTGCATTCACTGTAGCCCTTGGAGGAGAGAGGGATCATCCTCTGGCACACAAGAGGAAGAGGGAAGAATCTGCCTTTAGGATTCTGGCTGGACCAAGGTCCACTAAGGAAACTGTGTAGGAGGCAGTTTGGACTACATAGTGAGTGGCAGCATTAGACTAAAAGAGACAATTGTAAATCAGCTAAAAGAGACAACTGTAAAGACGTGACACAAACAGAAAGTGTTCTGTGGTATAAAGGATTTTCATCTCCATGCAATAGCCTCATTCTGCCCAGGGAGAGGAGAGGTGATCTGCATGGGTAGGGTTGGGGACAGCAGGGTTTGGTGGGCAGAGGAAGAGAGCCAGTCTGCCCTGCAGAAATGTGAGCCATGCACCTGCCCAGCATTGCCCTAGAAGGCTGGAGCTCCTTGTTAGCTCTGACTATTCTCAGTTGTTATCTCTATCCAGATGGAATCTTTTCTTTTCATGCCTTTGCTCTCTAAACCTCAGCTTGTGGCACAGTGAGAAGTGGGCCAATTATTCCAAATGCCTTTGCTGTGTCATTCTGTCCCCTTTTCTGCAGTCTTCTCTGGGGAGTTGTTATGGGAAAAGGCTAAATCCCAGCACACTGACAACCCATTGAGCCAGCAAAGAAGCCCAGTATTCACAGCGCAGCCTGTTTCTCTGCTTGTGGTGCCTTACTAGCTTACCCTTATCGCAACGTAGCTCTCTCCTCTGGGATACCCCTGCTGATGTGCAGCCATGTGGCTGGAGGAAGACCTGACCCTCATTCTGAGCTCTGTGAGCTCAGTGACAGCACCAGCAGTGGAGGCACAGATGGCTTTCTGGTGGGACAGGATGCCTATCCAGTGAAAGTCAACGTGTCAGAGACAGAGGATGTAACCCAGGAGGGTTGCAACCATGAACTTCCCAATGTAGTACCAGGTTACTCCTTTCCCTCCCAAATGAAAACCACTCCCCAAATCCTCCTGTGTCATTCTACTCCAAAATCCACACTCGTCAGGCCAGCACCTCAGTTGGTATACCTCAGTTTTCTACCATCATGTTCTCTGTTGAAGGATTTCCATCTGTAATCATATCCAAAAGATACACCCAAATTGACATACTACTTCAGTACCAACAGGACTTTTACCACTGTGGACCTTAAAGCAGCTGGCACCTTGGCAATCACCATGGGCGATCTTCTTTGCACTTCCGTTCACTTGCCCCTTCATCCGCATCCCGCATGTGGGTGCTGTCCGAATCATTTGACAAATGTACTGAGGGACGATAAGGTCCAGGAAGTTAGTCACAACATGAATACTGCTAATTACGGTAACGGCTCACATTTGATTACCATGTAGCTGGCCCTCTGGTTGGTGCTCGGTGGTCTCTAGCTTCATCAATTGTGGCAACATTAGGAAGTCGTATCCTCAGCCCTGCTCTACAGAAGACAAATGATGCTGAGATGAAGTACCTAGTAACTTGTTCAGAGCCCAGGGGCTGGTACCAGAGAGAGCCAAGTCCACTTGACTATCACCTACTGCCTGGTGCCATTTTGCTTTCCTCATCCCCATTTCTCATGGTGTGTCCTTGGTGGACAGCTTGTGGCTTCTCTTGTCTGGAGAGGTGACACCTCTTAATGGTGGTGGTAGTTATCTTACCACCAGTTATTTTCTAATTGCATTTTGTTATACTAGCCCATTTGCTATGGACTGGGGAGATATCACTCCCTAACTCCACTAACTGCCTTGTGATAGAAACTCTTAGCAGATCGATCACATAGGTGTGCGATGGGAGGGGAGCGTGCATCACACATCTCCCATCAAAAGCTTGTGAATGAATGAGGCTATTTTGTCACAGCCAGGTCAATCACCTTTCTCACATTAGGATGACAAGAAAGTGCTCAAAAATCTTTTTGGCATTTGGGGCAAGGAAGAAAATGGAGATAAACTCAGGAATTTGTGTTTCTTCTTGATCACTCCACAATTTAATTCAATTCCTTCTCTGAGTCTTCATCCTGCTGGCCAGTCTTGTAACCACCCACTGGCATAGTTCCTTTTCGGAAGGCAGGATTCGATAAACCAGTTGTCATTGTCATATTTGTGATACTTTTTATTGAAGCCCAGTGGCAGCAACCGTTGCAATGTGTATTCCTCTCAGGCTCTTTGAGAGCATTTCTTCATAGAATGCCAGTTTAGTAAAATATTCAGAGCATTCACACACTTCAATACCTGTAAGATCACCCCACCAAGTCTCCAGTAACACATGTGTTTCCATCTGAGGAGGCATCCAGATGAAATAACTGCTTTTTAGGTATAATAAACCTCACCCCTTGCCTGGGAGGTGCTTTCAAACCACCCCTCCTTTGTGCTGCAGCTGCATAGCCAAAATACAAGGGCTACGCTGCTTTTATTTTTCCAGCTAGAAATTTAGAGGGAAAAAGAGAACCTTAAATGAGAAATAATGCTGTCTTTCTTGTAGACAGCAGAAGGAAATTGATATTCTCTCTGTGGTGAAAGGTCAAAATGCCAACTTTGAATTGAACTGTAAAGACTAAATTCTGAACAATTATTCTCTGCAGCAGTTGTAAAAATTTCAGGAAATTTCAACTGTCTTAGGTCTTTCACCCAAAGACCTCCACAATTCCATCAGCAGAGTTCTCTCTGGCAACCCGGCATGTCCAACATAGCACTAAATTCCTTTGCAAAATTGTTCCACGTAACATTGCGATCCCAGCCAAGGGCAGCTCAGGAAAACAGAGTCCAAACACCAGACTCAACACCAAACATCATCTTTACACATAAACGGTTTGAAAAAGTCATAGTCTGAAATTGTTTCAGAGGCCTGGCAATGCTTTTAAAACATAACCATCACACTTTACTCTTCTCTGAAAGGTTAGTTTAATCGTAGATCACAAAAAATTGGTTTCCACAAATGCATAATGGTTCATCTATGTCACACTTGAACTAAATGGTTTTTTAAATGGAGCTGAAATTATTTTGATGTGTACACAGTCCCAGATTTCTATACAACCTTTTTTAACCAGCCCATCAGGAGTCTTGCCTCTAAAGCCTCATTAATAATTCAGATGTGCTGATGACTTTAAAAGATCTATGGAATTGAAGCTTAGGAAAAAAAAAAAAAAACTCTGCTTGACAAAAAGATAAATGAATGTAGAAAGAAGCTGTAGGAGCCTGGCAAGCTGTAGATCATCTCAGAACAGATTGTAACTTTATCATTTTGTCAGGGGGAATAATTTAAAGCACTTAATCAGTTAGCTTCACTGTGAGGATGTAGCATTATGAATTCCTATCGTCCAATCTGTTCAAATCAAAGTGAACTTAATTATAATAGGTGAGAGAGCCAGAACGGGAGGGGAGTGTGGAGGGGAGAACAATGCAAGAGATAGCAAGTGTCCTGAGGGGTAAACTGAGCCACCGAACAAAGGGTAGTGGACCTTTACCAAAGCACACCCTTGTCTCAGAGATGGGCCACAGTGGTACCGAGGGCTCAGGGCATGGAAAATATGGAGCAAGGAGAAAGAAGAAAATGTTGACCAGACTATCACTGATGCTTAATTTACAGACCATTTTGTACATATACACACACATGCATGCACACGCACACATGCACACACACACACACATGAACTCACCAAACCAGGTGAGCAGTTTTTACTACTGTAAGATTCCAGAACCATCTACAAGGTACTTAGGGCAGCTCTTCTAGCAGAGGGCAGAGAAAACTAAGAAGCTATTGTCTCTAGAGCAGTGAGTAAGCTTTAAAGCCTTTCTCCCTTGTTCATTTCTTCCTCTAAACCACTAAAATGAAGTGGATGATTCCCAAGTTAGAATGTCCTATTTGCCTGCTCACTTTTTATCCCTACACATGACCAATTCCCCAGAAAATTTCCATCCTAGTAAAAGGTGGGGATGAGGATTGAGTCTTATAAAATAATACTGCATGGCTCTGAGATGTGAGAGCGTTTTCACTCTCCTTTTAGCCACAGAAGGCCCTGACTCAGCATCTCTTTGAGCCCTTTCTATATTTAGGGTAGAAATGAAATGCCAAGTCTTCACTGAGCGCCTGTGTTGACAGCTTGGGTTACAATAGTCAGTTAAGACATTGCTACTTGGAACCATTTTCACAGCTCTGTATCAACGGAGTTAGCTTTCTTGAAATTAAAGCCATCTCAACATCTTCATTAACACATTGGCCATTATCCTAACTTTCACTCACTGGCCAGCAAACCCTGTGAGTTTTCCTGAAGATCCCCAAAGCTGGCTGGCTGCAAAAGAAGCAGAAATGGTAGAGTTGGCAAGTGCTTTCAAAATCTGCTTGTTATAAGCAAACCCGAGTAAAGGCTGGGAAGAGGTGAGCCTGCAGGAGATTCTAGGCTACTTGGTCTGTGGCAGGGATGTTGTCCCTTCATTCCCGCCAATAGCTGCACAAATTTTTCCTTAAGCACCATGTCTGTACCCAATCTCTGATACACGTAGCATCTCCTCCACACCAAAGCTTTTCAGGCCAGTAAAGTAACTCCAGAGAATTTTGCCAAAGTTCATCTTCCAATCCTTCCTTAGTCTCTGAGGTCCACTCATGGTGCTTGCAAGTCCAAATGGCACATTTTGTTCATCACTTGCTGCAGGAAACGGAGGTATGTTTCAGGTCCGGGGGTCCTCTCTACACTGCACTGTTTTCTTTAGCAATTACTCACTGTCGGCTTCTATCAATTACCTTTTTGCATTTTTCAATGAACTTTCCAAAATCTTTACCCTAGGACTAATTAAACTTCTCATTTCTCCTTCTTGTTCTCTATCCATTTTGCCCTTTAGCAGAAAAGAAATGGTTTACAGATGAACCGGATAATGCCTATCCCAGAAACATTCAAATCAAGCCCATGAGTACCCACATGGCTAACCAGATCAACCAATATAAATCCACAAGCAGCTTGATTCCTCCAATCAGAGAAGTTGAAGATGAATGTTGACTCCCAGGAGACCAGAACTATTTTTTTAAAGCCTGACAAACTTCATAAATGGTGACGTGACTTTTCTGCCTCTTACATGCTGAATCACTGGTGGAAACATTAGGATAAGCAAGAATTGCAAGAAAATAATGTAGACAGATCTTTCTCTTTGTCTGCCTTGAATATTGCTTCCATGTATTTTGGAAAAGAAAATGATTTCATTTATAAATGAACATACTAAAATGGTCATGTATAGCCTCTAGCATTTTAAATTATTTTGTTTATTAGAAAAGAAAATATATTTTTTCTTTTTTTTTCATTGTCAAATATCTTCCCTATATCTAAACAATGCAAAATCAAAATGAATAAGTGGCCAGACTCCTTAATAAACATTTCTCTTCTTTCTTTTCCTTTGAGGAGAATGATGGTCACCACCACAATTAATTGTGATTAAGGGAAATGGATTATACAAATGATTTTAAAGTGGTTCACAATGTGTACATGTATTTTAGCAGATCCAAAAACAAAAACAAAAGAGGACAGGCAAACCCCTGCTCCTCTCTTGCAAGGGTGTGTGTTTTGATCTTCATTGACACCAGCTCTTAATAAATGGAGACTTACTTATTTTCACAGTTGGAGTTAAATTTTTGTAGTTTTAGTTTCATTGTTTTTCTCACCTCTTTTTCACATGTTGAAAGGAAAGACCTTTTTGCACTTTGCTTCTGATGGTCAAGTAGGTCAGGTTGAGGGAGCCAAGTAGCAGTACCAGAAGGGTTGTGGGCATCCTTGGAATGTGGGAGTCGAGGACATGGGCATACACGACATGTTTGTTGTTCTAATGGTGGGCACCCCTCCATGCTATTAGGCTTCTCATTCCACAGCAAATCACTCAAACACTTAGTTTCAGCTTTGGGAGGATCTTGTGAACTCCCCTCCCCCCATCTCAGAGCTTTTAGCCTGAAAGTTTATAAATATGAATGAATAATTGCCCTTACCCATGGGATCTGAGATGCACTCATTTATCGCACTAAATTTTTATTTAAAATCCAGAAATTTTCCATGATCAAGGAAGTGACTGTGGAATGGATTTTAATTTGCTCACTTTCCTTGATTTAATAATTGCGGGGGCAAAACACACAAACTTGCTATAGCAATTTAAAACAACAATAATAACAAAAAAGGAAAGCAACAAATGCACTCAATATAGACTGTTAGCAAAAGGCCTTTGAAAATTACCAGCAATGAAACAAAATGTACGTGTCACTTTAAACGGTGGTCAAAAGAATCTGCCAGCCATTGGACTCCACGGGCACATTGTAGCCCTGCTCTTGCCTGCATGTTGTGTGTACAGCCACCCCAACAATGTTCCGTGCCAATGATTAGCAAGTCTTTCAATGTCAAAATGACCCATTTTTAAATACGATCACCAGGGTCTCTGGAGAAGCATGGATGTCATAGTGAATTTTAATTTCTTAAAAATGTAAACTGTGGCTACTTAACCAAACTAACCCAAATATCCCCCAAAGTCCCGTGATATCTACTCCATTCACTCTAGGCCATGACCCTGTGGTACTAGTTATGATAGTGCAAATCAGATCAGAGCTGAGCAGTGAGATCACCATGGAAACATACGTCCACTAAGCACTCCAATTCTGATGTAGGCAAAACGACTTTCTACCTTTGTCCACTCCCCGCAGAGCCAGTGTAGTCATGCTTCCACCTCGTAGGCATTGTCCTGCAGTGACGTGTTGGACTGTGATTACTCTGTGTCACATTTTGTAGAATTAGTTCTATAAAAGTATCGTGATTATAATGTATGTCCAATTGGATTGTTAAAAAAAAAAAAAACTACTTATAATCAATCACTAGTCTACTTCACAGACTAAAATGACATTGACAGTCTATATTCGAATACATATTTCTTGGTTTCCAACAGAAGTCAAACATGCTGGATGGGGAAAAAAAATCTCCTGCTAGGATACTGGCAGCTTTCTTGAGTGCTAGGCCTTCTCTTACATAATGATTTTGCATTGGGGTTACCCTAGTACATTTGCATTGACCCACGCTCTCCTTTCCTTCATGAACGGTGGTGGGCTCTTTCCCACTCTTGTTCCTGCTAACCACTCTGGACCTGTCTATACCTTTGATATTCCCTACACAGTGGTGAAAGATATTCCATTAAAGGAATACAGGGTGGCATATTGATCTTTTTCTTCCTTCCCCTTATCCCTCCATGCCAAGGCAGTGTGGAAGCAGAAGTAGACACATTCTGCATTTCAAGTCTGAATATAACTAAATATTTTAACCTAAAGTTAAACAAACAAACAAACAAACAAAAATGAGTAAGATAATATCTGCAGGAAAGGGCTCCCTGGTTCATCGAGTATCCTCCAAGATCCAAGCTGATAGAAATCCATTTTCTTCTAAGGCAGAGCAATCAGCTTATGCTGTTTTGCCATTGTGGTCATGAATTATTCTGGGTCAGAAAAGAGAATCAGGCATTTTTAAAAGAAGGTACACAAATGACTAGATGGTGGCCCTTTCGACAAAAACTAGTACATGGCAAGTTGGAAGAGAAATAGAAACAGAATTAAGATTGGCAGGACTTGGCGCGGGGGTGCTCCAGGGAATGTCAGAGCTTCCTGATTTGTTTCCGTTTGGCCCTGAGCCTTCATTCACCTCTGCTGTGAAGAATCTCCACCTACATTCATTTTTATATCAGTGATGGTCTGCTTTGGTGATATTCTGTGTTATAAGACTCTGATTTCCCATTCCATTCTAGGATTCAGAAAAGCCATTCTTTCAATGATTCTTGGGTGCTTTGGGAATCAGATCTACCAACAGGCTGTTTGTAAAACAGAAAGTACCTATGTATAAGTGCATCGTTGTCATCATCATCTTTCTCATTGATAAAACTAGTTTTGTCTTAGCTATTTTATAGTTTAAAATACTGCCGCACTCCAATATAAAACACCTTTAGTAAAAATGATTGTGGCTACTCCATGTTGGAGAATATTCTCCTTCTAAGAGTTGTGCTATCTTATGGCATACTTTGTAAAAAGAATTGGATATTTTAAATACACAAGTAATTAGAATGGTTTGGTTCGCATTGGGAAGGAGAGAAGTGAGTAAAATTGGGGACTTTTGCATGTGGAAAACAAAAGGCTTTCTGCTGAAGGTTTAGTTTGAAGACTTAACAGCAACAAACAACTAGTTGTAAGTCTTAAAAATGTTCTTTAAATTGTTAGAATCACCATTACCTTAAAATGACGATGATTCACTGGGCGAGCACTAAGGTCGTTTCTAGACCAGAGAGGACAGGATCTCAATCTGGGGTGGGAAGTCAGAGTGACTGCCTCTGCCTGGCCAGTCCTTTGAAGACAATGTTGTGCAAGACTGGGATATGGTTTCTTTGTAGCTACATCCCCCTTGAAATGCCTCAGTCTCCACGTATATACATTTTCTGCTCTGGAATACTTGTACCAGAATTGGGTTCACTCCTGTGTTTACATTTTGTAAACTCCTTAGATTCAAGATACAGATTTCTAAATTCACATGTACCTCAATTACACTGTATTTTGTATTTTTCTTCCTGTTTTTAGGGTTATCTTCTCAATCTCATTTCTGCTTTCTCTTTCCCTTGGGTCAACATTCAGCTCTAGCTAACCATTTTCTCTTGAGCCCTCATCTCCAGTGATATGTAGGTGGTGATAATTCTGAGACCTCTTCCCCTCCAGTTCCTGCCAGTACCCGCTTTTGTGTTTCCCTACAGAGCTCTGGGCTTTAGGAATTCAGTAGTTTCCTGCATTCCCTGTTTAAGTTTTTCATTAATATACTAACCTCATTGAAAGAAGGAAGGAACGACAGGATAGAGGTAGAAAGAAGGGAGAGGAAGAAAGAATGGCAAATAAATTGACAAGCATTAGAGTCATTTTGACTCCCAGGAGACTAAACAAATCCATTCCATGTGGACATTAAGTTCCAGGGTGGAATCTATCCACTTTTTCTTCTGTTTCTCTTTGTTGCTTCTGGACTGGTGGTAAAACCATTGAGCACCGTGGCCCTTGAGAGGCCCTCACTGTTTAGGGCTTGATTGAGTCTCTTTAAAGAGCAAAAGGAACTGAGAGTTCACTTCAGTCTTCCTGAGAAATTACATTTCTACCCCTCTTCTGTCTTTACTCCATGTTCCTAAAGGGCATATTTTCTTTTATCCAAAAGACATGATTTAACATTTAAGTTCCATGATAGTTTGAAGGAGGGATGAGACATTTTGGATGTAGTTATGGAAAAGCGCTTGTTAGCACGTATTTCCAGTTGATTTGTACTTACTGTGATCATCTTGACTGTTTAAGTGGAGTTGGCCTTGACGAGTTGTTGTTCATGTTGTATCAGTTGTTAATGATTTCAGTGTTGGCATGAAACTAAGGGACTATATAGAAGAAATGTTACTGCTTAAGAGATTTCTGAAGCGATTATTTTATTTCTTTAAATTTTATTTCTGAAGAGATTACCAAGCCTAATTTGTCATCCCTAAAGGTCACAGCCCCAATAACTCCACAACAGTTGGAAGCTCTACGATCCTGCACTCTTAATGTGCTGAAATTGGAGGAGGTAATCTGAGTTAAAATATTCCTACTATATTTTAAAGCATGAAAATGGGCCTGAAATGCTTTGTGAAAGTGAAATTAATGACAGAGAACCAGGACTAGGTAGACAGAACTAAGAAGTTGTTCTTTTAAGTTATCATGAACCAGGGGCACGCATGGAATGATGCTTGGTGTTGGGTAGAAGAGGCTGCATTGGCCCAGAGGTGGGAACAATGCAGACGAATCTAATGCTTGATGGGCTTTGGAGACAGTGCAGCAGGAAATGAAGGACTTTGCATTGGAGAAATGTGGACCAGGAGAGTTTTCCAGGGAGATGGGCTTTGAAGCATTGCTGGGAATTGTTAGATCATTTTGTCTATGGTGATAAATTTGTATAGATAAGCTGAGAAGAAGTAGCATAAGATTTCATAGAAGAAGCTAGGCAGTAGGCAGCCTGAGCCCACGTGACAAAATCTGATTGTTGATTTAGAAACTCATGAAAGTTTGTGACAGTTGATTTAGAAACTCATGAAAGTCACTGAGAGTTTTCAACACTGATAGGAAGCAGTGCTTGTGCACTTTCTAGTTGCAAGTTTTGAGAAGTCAGTTTTTCCTGCCCATCACCATGCAAGTGTAGATTCTGTAGCTGGACATTGTCTCAGCAGCGCAGAGTCCTGCAGGTTACAAACCCCATGCTAGCAGCTCCGCCCAGTGCAGCAGCTGCTTCCTGTGCATCTTGGGGAATCGAGACCCAGGATATCTACGCACTACTCAGTTACTACAGTGTCACCCACAAAGCAACCAAGGAGACTAAAGGGAAGGGATAATAAAGAGTCCAGATTTTTAAAGCCTCCCAATCCTACTATTTTCTGGGTATTACATAATAAGAACATCATGTAGGTCATCAACAAACTGTAGAGCATAATCGGTAGCTCAGAACTACCAAACATGAATTTCCATTGTAAAACATCCGCTCAGATAATCCGGTAGCCACTGCTTAGTAATCAGTTGGCAGTCAATAAATATTTTTTAAGGGGGATGGAGCAGGTTAACAATATACTTCCTGTTGTCAGTGAACTTAACATCTAACTAAAAAGAGAAACATGCAGAACTATTAGAGAAACAGTAAGCACCCATGACACAGTATCATCTTTCAACATGGCAGCAACTAAAACAAAGGAGAAAAGCTGTGGTTTGAAGTGGCTCGGCAAGATGGGCTCTTTAGGAGAAGAAGGAGTTTAGGAGCAGGTAATTAGAGGGTTAGCATGCCTGCTCTGAAGACAGCGGTATCTGGAGTGTGGCACAGGAAATGGTATTAATCAGGGCCAGCCAGTGGACAGTTATGGAGTAGCCACTGTACACTCAAGGCTGGGTACTATTTTAGAGGAAGGCAGTCCACCTGCCTCATAGGTGACAGGGCATATGCCCATGACAAAGATCATGTGGCACAAGACAGCTATTCATAATGAATTTCTGAGTACAACAGCAACTAGGATCACTAAGGGTTGCACAAGTTTGGCTGGGCTTGTAAGGCTGTGTGTTAGTGCAGAAGCTGTAGGACTGGAAACTTTTCTGCGGAGAAAACGCTCAACCAGGACTTCCAGGTCAGGACCATGGGGACGAACAGGAAAGAAGAGGAGACAGGAAGGGGAGTGGGCCAGTGCAGTCTGCTGAGAAAGGTGCTGCATTCATCCAGGACGCAGAAAGCTGAGAGCTTCAGAAGGGAAGAGGAGGGCCTGCAGTGTGGGACCCAGACTCCCAGATTCACATGCACAGGGCTTTGGAAAGTGTGGTGCGGGGCTGAGTTCTCCAAAGCAGAAAATGCAGGTTGAGGAGACCTGTTGGCTGATCTTTTTAGGAGCTGCTAACCAGAACGAAAGAAGAAGGCATGCTTGTGACTGGAAATTGGGTATACTTTTATTCTAAGTAAATGGAAAACAAGAGGAGAGAATTCTAAGAATGGGTATGACGTTAGATGAGGTTTGGGTATAAAAGCTGTTAGAAGATGGTAACTTACAAGGAAAAGGACTCCCTTGAAGGACAGGTTGCCTGTTTGTCTTTCTCCCCAGATCTTACCACAAGGCCTGCCTGGGGGAGTGGGTGGGGTTCCCTTGGATGCCATGAAAATGGAGGTTGCACAGGCTATGCAGGTGGCTGGCACTCTTTCTGAAGCTCCCAGAGGAATCCTGAGGATTCCTCCTTTTCATCTCCTGTTTATGCCGCGGCATTGTTCCTCATTTCTCACCCCCACAGCACACACGTGTAGCTTTAGTGTCCGGTGTTTTAAACGCCACAGTCACCCTGCTTTGTTGGCTTTTCTGGAGCAGCAGTAGGCAGAGAGAGATTTTAGCCAGGTGAGAAACATGATCTTATTTCTAGGTAGACTTTTAAATTTAAAGAGATTTCCTCCGGCCTGCTTATTCCCATGAGGGCGACTGTGTTCCTGCTCTTTCTTTATCTTGCAATTCAGCAGAAGAGGGACAAAAGTGACACTCAAGATCTTTAAGGCCACCACAGGCAGCACTGCTGAGCCCACTGAGGGGAGTCTGAGATCAGACTGTGCACACATCAGGCGTGTGACCCCGGGCCTCCCTCATATGGGAGACAGGGTCCACGTGAGAAGGGATACGGCGTGGAAGCGAGCTGCCAACAAGGCAGACCAAGCTTCACGTCCACACTACACCAGAACCCTGCGCACCCCGGAGCACCTCCCTCCCTTTCCCTTCCTTCCGCCAAATACACACTTGACCAGAACTGCAACATGTCAAACATAAACCAAGATCTGCCTGGAAACCCTAATTACAAACGTTTCATTCCCAGGTGACATAATCACATCCTGCCTAAAACTTTTGGCCCGCATCCCACCACCCAGATGCTGAAAAGAAACCCCCCCCCCCCCCTTACCACTGGAACCTGTACTTGGGGTTCCTTCAGGGGACAAAGAAAGGGAAAAACTATTCAGAGGTCAGCCTACATGTTCATAAAGGAAAAAGAGCGTGCGTGGCTTATTCATTTGTCTTTCCATTCTTTTGATTGTTGGCATTGTGACTGTGGCTTTGATGAGTAAACTGTGACTGAACGGGAACTGCAGAAGAGAATAAACGCTGGTGCTCTGAAATGATCTACCCAACTCCGTCATCTGTAACAACCAGTGATAACTCTGTTGTCTTGTAAAAAGGGTTTGTACATAACTTGTACATGGTTTCATTTTGTATTTTTCGCAGATTAAAAATTTATGTATTTGTGTTCTAAAACAAGGAGTGTTTCTTGTGTCTTTGTAGAAGTCACATGGCCATGAGGGTGTGGGATATGGTGGTGGTAAACTCTGCCTCTAAGTTCCTTTGGCGTTCTCTCTCTCTCTCTCTCTCTCTCTCTCTCTCTCTCTCTGTCTCTCTCTCTCTCTCTCTCTCTCTGTCTTTCTGTCTTTTTCTGTCTCTGTCTCTCTGTCTCTGTGTCTCCTCTCTTTCTTTCTGGTGAGTGCAAACTTTTGGACTGAATGGAATCCAGCCATGAACTTGCTTTTCCAATTTCAAGTGCAAATAGCCTCCCACATTTTAAAGGAGTCAGTCAGTGCCCTAGACTGCAGTAGGAAGCAGTGGGGCAGAGAAGAGAGCTGCGGGCATTACTGTGGTGCCCTAGAGCCCAGAGGGTCACATGCTGTCGAAGTCTCCAGCGAGCGAGCCATATTTGATGAGCTCTTGAGAAGCAAGAAGGACCTCCCTTCAGCCACATAGAGAAGCAGTGTTTCTTGTGCCTTTTCTCACTAAAACCTGCTAAAGGCATTGGCCTGCTCAAGGCTTGAAACATCAGGCTCCCCCTCTCAACTGCTCCTGAAAAGAACCATGGGTGAAACTTCCTATCCAGGATAGACAACTCTTAAAAATGCAATTTGAGGCTGTGCTTTAGAACTTCAAAATCTTATGAGTTTGAATTCTTTGGGATACTGGATGCCTTGGTCTACAGTTCATTTCCCTCTTCTGAAGAAGAGGAGACAGAGAGTGGGGAAAATGCCACTGGTGCTAATCTACATGTGTATGCCATATTATACATGTGTGGGTTAAAATCGATTAGTATTCAGTGTGCTAGAGATTGCCCCCATTCATTCCTTCATTAGTCAGTTATTAATGTTCCCATTCCTCTACTGGGAGCTGGGGATGCAATAGTGAGTAATGTCACGGTTCCAAGTCTCCAGTCTGGGGAGGGCTGGGACCAACAGGCAAGCAGGTAACAGTCACGTATTAAAAATTGATCTGTAGGAGCAGGTAGAGCACGCCATTGGGAAGACACAAGACAGCCACAGAGCTATCTGCAGAACAATCCACCAATTGATTGATACTTTCACAAACAAATCCTCCCTCTAAGTAAGACAATAATAGCCCAAACCAGAATTCATTCCCAGGGGTCAGGAAAGATAGGTTTACCTGTCAGAAAGTGCCAATTCCTGGCAGTCCTTTGAGCTCCAGTTTCTCATCCTGCTTTCTCCAATATTTGCTAACAAATCTGAATGTTGTCTGAGAATGTAATTGCAGGGCATATGGTCCCCATTAGTTAGGCAAACTCCACTGCCAAATTCAGCTCCAAGGAAGGAGTCTGCATAAAGGATGAAGTATTAGGAAAAGATCGACAGTGACAGAGAAGGCAAATAAAAAAGATGAGATGGTGAGTTACAAAACAGGAGACCCAGTAAACCCAGCACAATGAATGTGGAACATATTTTTCTATTTGTTGAGAAAACAATATATGGGAATTTGTACTAAAGTCTCTCTGTAGCAAAAATCAAAGTAGATCATTCACCCAAATCAATGCTAACTGCTCTACAATGTCAAGCAAGATAGATCCTGCCTGGGAGAAGTGTGTGTGTGTGTGTGTGTGTGTGTGTGTGTGTGTGTGT
This sequence comes from Cavia porcellus, assembly GCF_034190915.1. Taxonomy (NCBI): domain Eukaryota; kingdom Metazoa; phylum Chordata; class Mammalia; order Rodentia; family Caviidae; genus Cavia; species Cavia porcellus. The sequence continues at coordinate 34,114,374 of NW_026947511.1, read as the reverse complement.
GTGTGTGTAGGGGAATAGAACAGACAGTAAGCAATGGGAATGACATCAAAATGTAAATACGGACTTAGCACAATTTTAAATATTAGTAGAACCTGACTTTTGAGAGAAGAGGCATGATATTCTGCTCACCAATGTTTCCCACTGTGAAAAGATACACCAAAAATCAGAGATTCAAAGGTTTTCCTTTCAATGATGACCAATTCCTCCTCTGTACTTTTTCTGGTTAATGCACTATTTAACTCTATTGCACACTGCAATACAAGTACAAACTAGACCAGGATGGCTGGTTAGATCAACAAGGAAAGCGCAAGGACACAATGGACAAGCCCACATGGCCTGCAAGACATTGCATTTCTGTGGATTACAGGCAGCGGTCACTACGCTTCTGGATAAGTAAGAGGTCATTCACAAACAGTGCTTGGTGAAGAGATGGTTAAATGGAAACCACTTTCATTACTTGTCAATGGGGCACTAGTGAAATAAATTTGTTAATCCGTTCCACAAGGACTAGGTAACCCTTTAAAAAAGACACAGATTTAAGCACACCAGGATTGATAAACTGTCTGAAAGGCCAGTGCAAGCTGCAGCTTGTTTTTCTATAAAGTGTAGCTGAAACCCAGCTCTATCCATTCACTTACGAATTGTTTGTTACACTGCAGTGGAGCTGAGTTGTGAAAGAGGCTGCATGGCCTGTAAAGCCTAAAATATTTACTACTTACCTTTTCAGAAAAGGTTTACTGATTCTTTTTCTATACTGTAAAGAGGGAGAGAATACAATGTATAGGAAGATCCCAACTATATTAAACACTTAGGTATGTCTATAACTTCAGTAATATTTGGACGGAAATAGGGTCTAGTTATGAACAGTGATTATCAGGCTAGGCAAGAAATAGAGCAGAAATACTAAGGGACACATGAAGGACTTTTTCTTTTTCATTTTAATCATTTCAGTTTTGCTCAGGTTTATATCGATCAAACACGCACAATTTTTATCATTAGAAAAAATGCTAAAGATACTTCTTGTTAGGAAAAATTGAAGAGCTAAGGATCCACTGAATTAAGTAGCATTGTTAGAATGGGAACTCAGTTCTGGCAACTCCACAGACTATGCGAGGATCGGCATCTGGTAGCGGCCCCTGTCCAAGCTGCCTGGACACAGCAGGCGAGTGTGAGACACAAAGGTGAGTTCTCTACCACTCTGTGCACTGTAGCTGCTGAGTACCGAACACGCCAGGCTAACAAGCCTGTGCTTCATTGCACAACAGATTGTTTGTCCTGTAATTGCATCCCCAGTGCCAACATAACATCCCCATCCTCCACACACGGCCGGAAGAGGCTGCGGGCTGGGCAGCCTAATTCCACGCCTCTGGCTACCTGGGTCCTCAAGCCTTCACTTGGAAACCCTGACCTGGGGGCTGGTCTCATTCCACTTTGCAAGACCTACTTTATTGTCAAAGCATTTTCCCAAGACAAGGTATATTCTCCAAGGATCTTTTATCTATTAATTTAATAATAATTAGTTCACTCATTTTAACAGATCATGAATACAAGAGGTATACATTTTCAAGGCATGAAAGGGCAAACAGTAAAAAGAAGTCTCATCTTTAGTTTCTTAGACAGTGCATTTCCCTCACTAGAGACAGCTGTAGATAACTGTTATTTTTCTGGCTTTCCAGAAGATCTCAATTCAAGTATAGTATGCATGATTCAAGTATAGTATGCTATACACTTTGTATTTACTCTATATAACATTTTTAGAAAAATATAAAAATGCAGATTATTTTGTCTCTCCATCAGATTTTATAAGGGCTGCATAGTATTCCTTACACAAAATAACTTGCTAGGTCACTAGCAAGTAATTTATTTATAACTTATTAATGATATAGTAAGTTGTGGTTCATCTTCTTTTTCTTTGTTTTTCAGTGTGTGTGTGTGTTTTCTGTACTAGGTATTGAACCCAGCTCCTCCACCCTGAGCTACAACCACCGATTCTTTATTATATTGATTTTTTGAGATAGAAACTCACTAAGTTACCAAGGCTGGGCTTGAACTTCTGATCCTTCTGCTTCAGGCTCCCAGACTACTGAGCTTACAAGCATGTGCCACCATGCTCTGCTTGGCTTTTTGCTGTTTTATCCACAACTGCAGTGAACACCTTATGCATATATTTTAACAAACTCCTCAAAGTAGAATTGTTCTGTTATTTAGAAACATGTTTCATACATCTTTGATATTGCCAATTACCTCTCAAAGCGGACATCTTCAGTCATAATTTTTACCAACTGCCATGGATTTCTGGTTTGGCACATTCTCTTCAACACAATCTATTATATTAAATATGATGTTCTTGACTGCCTGACTGAAAAGTTGGTCTTGCAAATTAAGAGTCAAAAGTTGAATCAGCCGAGGGGATGGCTGATTCAGCTGTTCCGTGGAGTTGAAGGAGCCAGGTGGTTTCCATTTGTGTGTTCTGCTTACTTACTCCAAAAGTTGGCGATGTGCATGGCCATGGCCAAAGCACAGCTCAGCGATTTCAGCGGTCATGGGCAAACAACGATGGCCTGTTAAGAGGACATTTTCCCTCATGGGTAACTTTTCTTACAGAAGCACTATCATCTGGAGCCACCTGGTGCATTTCCAGCTCATGTGGTTTCTATGATCACATCTGAGACAGGAACTAGAAAAGGAGCTGATGAAGTGTGTGTGTGTGTGTGTGTGTGTGTGTGTGTGTGTGTGTGACTGAGTCTCGGAGCCCTTCTGATGTAGCCCGGTTAGATTAGGATGGGATCATCTCTGCTCCTACACGGTGAGGTGAATGTGTGTGTGTGGCTAACAAAGACAGAGGGGTGGTCACACAGCAAGCTAACGGCCAATCTGAGAGCCGAGAAGTGGATTACTGTCACTTACATTCAAATAATTAAATTATGAACAAAATTAAACATCTTTTCAAATTTATTTTCACTTTTCTCATTTCTATTCTTCTTGCTGAACTTCATGTATAGTTTATTTTAAAGCCATCTAGCCCTTTCATTTGTTAATTGAATTTCTCTTTAAACTCTTCCGACATTCAGGATTTTTCCTACTCCTCATCCCCTGGAATTTATTTTTTGTCTGATGGAGAGGGCCACCACTGCCCTGATGTGATGTAAGTGCTCAGGTGGGTACCTTGAAGTGTGGGGCCAAAGCTGAGAGATTTGAGGACTGTAATGTGTTGATGGGTTCCCTCTCCGCTCACCAGATCCCAAGCAACCTCTATCAAAGAAAATATCATTTGCAAGGGAAGTGGTGTTAATGGTACTGAAAATGGACTATAACCTTCCCAAAATCTCAGAATGTATTTTACATAAAGCAAAGCAAACACAGGTGTATAATAAAAAACTTAATAATCAAAAGGGGCCATCAAATAGAAAGGGCAGAAAATATGATGGTAAACATGAGAGTCACCTAGCATATATAGGGCCCTGGGTTCCATCTCAGCACCAAAACAAATAAACAACATCATCAAAATTGGTTTAAGGCACAAGAGAAGCACTGACCAGACACATTACATTTAATAACCTTGATAGAGGCTTTACATTTAGGAAATAATGCAAATTATTTCGGAAAGCATCCAAAGAGAAACAATGTTCCAAAATGAGAGAGGAAAATTACATGCTAATAATGTTCATCAATTTACATCACGAAAAGTCTTAAACAAAATACATGTTGACTAAATTTAGCAATGAGTTACTAGAAAAGGTGACATCAAATCGAAGTAGGATTTAACACAAAGTATGCAGGTTTGGTTTCATTTAAAAATTATTATAAAATTTAATAGTTTTAAGAAAAAGTATATGATTGTGACAGAATGCAAAGTCTTTGAAAAAGTCATTATTCATTTTTTTAAAGTCTCAAGAATCTAACAAAAACAAGAAATTTCCATAAGCTGACTAGGGCATATAAAAATTGACAGAAAGCATTACTTTATGTTTAAAATGTGAAATTATTTCCTTTAAGATAGAAACAAACTCTTATAAATAAAAAAAGAGTTTGCATTCACTACTTCTATATTCTATATAACCTCATTCTGAACATCTTAACTAATAGTATAAAAATAAAGGAAGAAAGAAAGAAGAGGAGAGAGAGAGAGACTAAGGAAGAAAGAAAGAAACTACATCTTGAGTTACTGGGGTTTTTTTATTGTTGAGTTGTGAGAGTTCTTTATATGTTTAGGATCTAATCCATTATTGGATATGTAATTCCTAATAGTTTTCCTCTTACATAGATTACATCTTCACTCTGTTGATTGTGCCATAATGTTTTGAAAGGTTAATCCATATTATAGCAAACATCAGTACATCATTACTTTCTATGGTTGAAGAGTAACCCATTTGTATTAGTGTAAATAAAGCATCTATCTACTTGGCAATCACTAATTTGAGTTGCTTACACTTTTTGGCTATTATAAATAATGCCACTGTGAAGATTTATATGCCCATTTTTCCATGGGTAATTATCTTTATTGCTCTTGAATAAACACTTTGGAATGGAACTGTTGGGTGTTATGATAACTTTATGTTCAATCTTTCATGAAGTATCGTTCTGATTTTCAGGAGAATTGCACCATTTGACATGCCCACCAGCAGTGTTCTCCACAGTTCTTGCTACTATTCTTGCTACTATTTCTATTTTTAATCATAACCATCCTAATTTATGTGAAGTGACGCTCACTAGAGATGCAGACAAGAGTATCTTTTGATGTGCATATTGGCTGTTTGTTTGGTTTCATCGTAGATGTATATACTTAGATTCCTTGCCCATTTTAAACAGATTTTTATCTGTTAAACTGTAGTGATTCTCTATATATAATATAAATCCATTATCAAATACATGCTTTGCAAAGTTCTTCTACCACACTGTGATTATCTAATAGTATAACAGTATTTATTGGCATGAAGTCTTCCAACATAGTTGAAGTTAATTTATTTATTATTTCTCATTTGCTTGTGGTTTGGGTATCATTCCTAAGAAAAAAGTGCCTAATTCAAGATCAGGAAGACGTACTCCTTATTTTTCTCTAGGACTTTTATGATTTTATTTTCTATATTAGTGTTTTTGGGTTAATTTTCTTTTCTACTTTGTACTCTTATTTTTATGCCTTTTTCCTGTTTTGTTTCTTCACATCATTACTGCTTTCCTTTGTATTAATTGTATTTTTATAACATTTAAATTATTTAGAGCTTTTAAGTTGTTTCTTAGCTGTTGATGTGGCTTATAATGCATATCAGAATTAATTAATTCCAAAGAGATATAAAATATTATTGATATAGAGGTCTTCTCTTCTGTGTTATTCCTCTACATATGTTTTATCTATGTGTGATTAACAATAATTCAATTCCTAAGTTTTTATATTTTTTAATTTATTGGATTTCTGAAATAAGCATAGAGATTAAAGAACAAGTAATTGCATAGTTTTAAAAATGTATTACTTTCATATTGGTCCTTTCTAAGATTTTCATTTTTTTAACTGTAGTTAATATATGCTATCATTTCTTTATTCTAATATAGCTTTATTTCAGATTGCTTCCTTTTAGTTTTTATTGTTCAATATATTCTATTTCTATATCTGCTCAAAAGTAATCATATACATATTAATTTACATAGTCACTTAAAATTAGGAGAACACCCAATAAATATGTATTTATACAAATTACTTTTCCTAGTGCTCCATTTTTCATCTGTATTTTAATTACTGTCTGGGATCACTTGCCATCATCTTAAAGAAATTCCTAAAGCAAATCTTGTAAGGTCTGAGAGCAACAAATTCTTTAAGCTTTCTTTATCTGGTAATACAGTTTTTCTTTTTGAAAGATAATTTTGTGGGTTAACTGATTGTTGTCAGTTCTGTTTTTCTTTCAGCATTTTCAATATACTCATCTCTTACACTGCACGGGAGACTGAGTCTAGCACCACCTGTAGATACTGAAGTCCACAGGACGGGAAAAGCACAGTGTGTACAACCTATGCTTTAAATCATTCCTAGGTTAAATAAAACATCTAATGCAATGCAAAGATAATGTAAATAGTTGTTAACACATTGTTCAGGGAAAAATGACAAGAAAAACAACCTGTACATTTTCAGTATGAATGCAATTAATTTTTTTTATCCTTAGTAGGTGGCGGAATCCTCTAATACAGATAACCAACTGTACAGAATCTCCACTGCTTCATAGTTTCTGTGATTTTTGATGAGAAGTTAGTTGTTAATAAAGAGTCCCCAATAGGGAAAGAGCAGTGTTTCTCTTGTTGCTTTCGAGAGTTTCATTTTCTAGCCACATGCGGTAGTGAATGCTGATAATCTCTGCTACTTGGGGGGCTGAAGCAGGAGGATCGTCATTACAAAGCCCACTTGGGCGACTTTCACTGTGCCTCAATTTTTTAAATCTTTTTGTCTTTCCACTTTGACTTTGGTGTACCTTGAAGTAAATTTTTGTTATTACTCCTTGAAGTACATGGGGGTTCCCAGATGTATTAGTTATCAATTGACTCAACTTTGGAGAATTTTCTGCCATTCTTTCTTTAAAATTTTCCTGCTCCACTCTCTAGTGGTGCCATGTATCTCAGACTATGTTCATTTTCTTTCTCCCTCATTTTTTTATACTACTGGGTATTAAATTAAACCTAGGGTTTTCATAATGACCTACCTCCCTGCTCAATTTTAATACAATTTAATTGCATAGTTTTATCTTGGACAGGGTCTCACTGCATCACTAAATTGTGCAGTTGAGTTTAAACTTTGAGTTTTCCTGCCACAGCCTCCAAGCACACGTATTGGAAATACAGGAACCACCATGACCAGCTCCTTTCTTTGTATTGTATCATGTAATTTCATCAGTCTACATTCAGATTTCTACCAATCTCAGCCTACTCTGGATCCCCCAATAAATTTTTCATTTCCAATATTTGTACCTTTCCACTCAAGAATTTCCAACTTTTTTTTCTTTTTAAGAAATACACTGTGGTCTACACTTTCCTTTACTTCTTTTTTTCCCCTTTACTTCTTAACCATTGTTCTTTTAATTGAATTTATTTATAACAGCTGCTCTGAAGTTTGCATCTTCTATGTCCACACCTCGGTCTTTTTTCAGACAGCTCCTGCTGCTCTTTACCTTCTCTGTGACTCACTCTTTCCCTCTGTGTCATAATCTTTGTTGAAAACTGCAAATTTTGGATAATGTATCATAGTAGCTCCAGATATTTATATTTTCCTCTGAAGCATACTTTATTATCATGATGACTTTTTATTGTTTTATGTTTGACAAAGAATCTAAGAAAGACTAGAGAGAAAATATATATTTATTTTTTTTAAAAAAATAAACTAATCTTAACTAGAGCCAGATGTGATGGCACACACCTATAATCCCAATACTCCGGAGGAGGCTGAGGCTGGAGGATCTTTCCAGACCATTCTGGTCTACAAAGTGAGTTTAAGGCCATCTTGAACTGCATAGGGAAACCATAGGGAGACTTTATTGCAAAACGACAAACACAGGAACAAACGAAAATTAGGAAGACCTTGGGGATATTGCTCAGCGGCACAAATGGTTGCCTGGCAATTGTAAGGTTGTGAGTTCGTTACCAAAAAAAAAAAAAAAATAATAATAATAATAATAATAATAATAATAAAATAAAAAAAGAAAGAAAAATAAAGACAAAAAATAACATTAACTTATGATTTCTTTCTTCTTTTTTTTGGTACTGGGAATCAAACTCAGGACCTCACACTTGCCAGGCAGGTGCTTATGCCACTGAGCTAACCTCCTGGCCAACTGTGGATTTTTACTTAAGCATTTTTGTTCTTCTCACTGTCTGATTAGTTTACTCGCCTGTCTGGACTGTTCCAGTGGATTCTGTTTTTTCCTGCAGTGCGGTTTGGGCTCTTGGTCCTTTCTGGGTACAGTCTCAGGCATGGGATAGCCATCTTGGGGCTCAGCAGTGTTGTCAGGGCTCTCTGGGGGTCTCCTTCCAGGTTTCTCTGTTAGGCTGCCTCTCTTGATATCACCCAAGCCTGTGGATTCTCTAGCTATAAACTGCGCTAGTGTTTTAGGACAAAGCCCAGAGGCTTGAATTGCTCCTTCATGATTTCACCTCATTATGTTGGCACGTCTTCACAGGGCTAGGTTTTGAAACAAGTTACTAAAGCTGGAGCCCAAGACAGCTCTTAGTTGTCTGTTTCCTTGGTTCCTTCTATAATAACTAGTTCATCTGCATTTTACTTAATGAGTTCGTTGAGCCAGCAACCCTATTTTAATACTTACACCTAAGATCTCTGTTACTCTTAAGAACTCTTAGTTTTAGACTTTCCTGCTATAGGAAGTCTACTCCATGAGAAGACTTTTGGAAATCTTTATTTTCGTAGCTTGCTTCTTCTAAGCAAAAATTTTAGGCTGCTCATCAGAGCTGGGGTGAGGCAATGACATGCTTCTCTTGAGTGACATCTCTGCTTTAGGAGCACGAGTAGAGACGATAGTCTTTGGCCTTTTTTTGCCTCTCAGGGCATTGAACTTTCACGTCCTGAGCATGCTCTGGTAGATGCTCTAATCAAATGGAAAAAAAAGCATAAGGTATAAATAAAAAACCCAATACATTTAATTTAATTAAGATTAAAACATTCTCTTGATTAAAAGAGAATATAAAGTAGGTCAGAAATTGGGAAAATATTTTTAGTGGGGAACAAAGTAGCCAACAGAGAAGAGTTAGGTAGAATAGTTCAAGAAAATTCCACAGTGGGGAAAACACAAAACAAAACATGAAGCCAGTGGAAGAAAATTAAAAATAGATGTGAAGGAAAATTTAGGAGATCAGAAACTGAAATAGTCAACCCACTTCTACAGACACTCAACCAAAGTAGGCAACGCCAATTAAACCTATAATAAAGTCATGCTATAAGCCTATTAAATTAGCAATAATTAAAACACTTTATCATAAGCCTCAGGACCCACATTATAGACTCCTCGTGCCATTTTTCCTTGAAAGGAACATGGGCTTCTTGGGGAAGTAGATGATTCCAAATCTCAGTCAGGATACATCCAAGATGAGCATGGAATATTGTACCATATCAGATATCAAAGGAGTATCAAAACCCCCAGGAACCAAGATTAGACTCCTAGAGTCTTTATATGCTACAGTTGAGAAATTATAGCACCAGACATAAGGAGAAATCCAAAATATAAGTAAAGAGAAAAATAAAAGAGATAGATAGTAGGAAAAAGGGAGGACAATCTTTTGCAAAAAAGAAGAGGATCAAGAGATGGAGGGAAGGGGGAATGGAAAGGGATTAAAAGAAGACTTAAGATGTATTGTGTACCAAATCCATATGAGGAGTGTAATCATTATGAACTGCAAACATGGCCATCAGCTGAGAGATGGATAAAAAGAAGCAGTAGTTTTAAACAACGGAGTACTACCCAGCTACAAAAAATCATAAACTCGAGGCGTTTATGGGTAAATGAATACAAATAGAGTATGAGTGAGTATTTTAGCATTATGAATTAAAAATAATACAAATAAATATATTTATTAGTTATCATTGAAAGATGATTGTAAGCCAATTCAGTTCTTCAAAAACTGGGAAATCATCATTGGCTAATTTTTGCTATATATATGTCCACTGAATTATCCAATACAGAAGAAAGGAATGAAAATTTTTTTCTGTGGAAACACAAGAACTTTGATTAAAGAAATGAAAGGATATAACATTTTGCAGCACCATGTGAGTAATGGATTTAAAGATGGAGAACCAACTGCTAATCACAACCAGCCAGACAACACGACATTACAATGGAAAACCATGATATCATGTCTGTGACTGTGGGCTTAACTAGCAATTTACAGGAGCATGTCAAATAATATCATGGATGCAATTATAACACTGGGTGGAAAGTTCTCTAGAAAAGTGTATCTGATGCTTTTAGCAAATAAAGGAGAAAAAAATGGGAAGATGGTGTGTAGGCCAAAAAAAGGAAAAATCTACAATTTGTAATAGGTGAACTTTATTTCATGCTGGTTAAAACATACTAATAGGAATATTTAATATTTAATAGCATCAGGGAAGTTGAAACAAGAGTATCCCTAGGCTAGGCTACTAGCAACTCAGCAAGACTCTTTCAAAGTAAATAAGAAAGAGAGAGGTTAAAGGCTTGCATTCAATCTCCTGTACCGCAGAAGAAGAATGTTTATGACGATAGTTACACTTGAATATTTGCTATAAGAAATTATTTTCTGTAGGTGTGGCAATGGTAGTAATAGTCATTTTTAAAAACTCCTTAAAATCTGAATAAAATAAAATACACTTTAAATGAACATATCTGTATCTGAGGTTTGCTTAGATAGAAATACAAATGAAACAACATTGGATGGGAATCCCTGAAATTGGAAGACGGATACAAAGGATTAATTGTGCTTCTTTTTCATGTTTAAGATTCTCTATTAAAAACTTCAAATATTTTTCACAACAGCAAATTTTAGTGAAGATTTGGAGTTGTTAGTACTTTTTGGGGCTCTGGAAGGAAGGGAAGAGGGTTACCCTGAGACAAGAAATAAAGAAATCTGTAGTATATTTATAGACAGGCGTATCCCACCATCAAGCAATTCCTCTCCTGTATATGTGATGTCTACGGACCTCCCCTCTCAGAGCTGGTAAAGACTTTAGAGCAGCACATACTTCTGTGGGCCAAAACTTGGAAGCAGCTTCCGTGTCCATCAACGGAAGAATAGACAGATTGTGATACAGTCATCGGATTTATTGCAATAGAGCAGTAAAAGTTAATGAACTACAGCCATGCCATTCAGCTTTGATGACTCTCATAGCACAAGTGTGAGGTGAGAAAAAGAAAATTTTAGAAGAATCTATATATTTTATAGAGAGCTTTAAACGTATTTAACAATGTTTTACTCACAAACGCGAGTTATTGAAGGTGACGTAAAACTACAAGGAAATACAAAGGAATGATAGGTACCAAATCGCGAGTAGAAGAAACCTGGCTGGCCGAGAGGAAATGTGTTTGGGAAGGTACACACGTGGCTTCAGATAAAACAGCACTTGCATGTGTACTTCCATGATATTTCATGGGTATGAAGTTGCACGATTCTAAATGTCAAAATGAGTGAGAAACCAAGTAAAAGCTTTTGAGCACAATGGACTGTGTGCTAAGGAAGAGCACTGAGCCTCCCTAAGCAGGTACAGGACGATCTGTGATTAGTAAATGTTTGGTTCTGTGTGTGTGTGTGTGTGTGTGTGTGTGTGTGTGTGTGCGTGCGTGTTTGTATGTGTGTGTGTGTGTGTGTGACCTAGAAATGAACACAGAGCCTTCACCCTGAGCCATAGTCCCAGCTTTTTTTTTTTTTTTTTTTATTATTTGTTTTGAGACAGGTTCTTGCTAAGTCACTAACTTACTTCAAGGCCTTTCATTAACTGGTGTTAACTATGGTCTAATCACCTCTCAAAATTTTTCCGTCTGCTCACTGTGGCATTGGAGATCAAGCTCTCAACACATAAACTTGAAGGACACTCACTGCAGCCCTTCCAGGGGGAGAACTAGCAGTGTCTCCTGAGATCCATGCCATGTTGGAACTTAGGACTCTGGGAAGCCAAGCCAGCACCTCCCCTCCCTGGTAAGCGGAGCCAGGGTGGCCCACTGCAGCCCTTCCAGGGGGAGAACCAGCAGTGTCTCCTGAGATCCACGCCATGTTGGAACTGAGGACGCTGTGAAAACAAATGACCATCCTGCCTCCCTGCTTAGCAATAGTGAACCTATGGCTACATGGCCTAGAGTCAAACATCCCACTTCTCCTATCCTCCTTCTCTTCCTCCTCCCCGCCCATTAGCAAGTGGGAACCAGAAATCTGAGCATCTCCTGGGAGACTGACCATAGCAAATAAGGGGGACTTCCTTCTACCATTTCTTTGAAGGCAAATATTTTTATTTGCCTTCTAACTTGCCTTCTTATTTGCCTGCTAACATCATCTTTGGAGACACAGATGTGGGGACTTCAAAAAATTTCCCATAAAGACTAAGTCAGTCTATAGCGTGGCTCCAGGACCAGATGCTCCAAAGAATATCTGTAAGTAACTCTGTGTCCAGCTCCTAACACAGGACCTTTTCATGTCTTAACCTCACCTTATTGCATCCCATCAAAATGACATCGCTGTCATTACTGCATCCCATGCATGACTTTATGTCCTGAATATTTATAATCACGTCATGTAGACTTAGGCCATCATTTCATGCCTGGAGATGAAACTCCCTCCACTGCCACATACAGTTTTCTAACCAGAAATGAAGAGCCAAGCTCTGGCTTCTGGTACTAATGCTTGGTCAGTATCTCCAGAAAGGTAAACTAACTGCCTGCATTTGAATCCAGCTGTGCTAATCATTAGCTACATGGCCTCTCTTGCACTGCTACCCCTCAGTTTGAGCAAGGTGGGAATGATAATAATGATACAATCTTTGTTATGAAGGTTGCTTGAGTTAATGTTATTTTCTGAGTTTAAGACAATGCTTTGGGCATAGTAGGTGGAGAGTGTTGACAAAATCCTAGCCTATTCAGCTAAGTCCTCTTTAGACACACATGTTCAGTTTCTAAGGTAGGACATGTGCTTTCTTAAAATCAGAAGAGGAAAACTATCAAGGATAATGATAGGCTGAAGAGGGATTGAGAAAACAAACAAATGAACAAACTACCAGCCTGGAAAGGACCAACTTAATTGCTACTGCAGAGCCCATCCCAGGAAATAAGTCTGTCCCACTCCCATAAAGTTAGCGTCTAAAAGCTTGACACCACTCACAAAAAAGTGGAGACAGAGCCACAGAGGGAGAAGCAGAAGGCTCCACTGACAGAGATAACAAGCTTCTGTCCATTTTTTTTTAAAAAAAGGAATCAGACAGAAGTCCCTAGTTGTATCTCCTGAAATGTTTCATAGAGGAAGGTGGCTGACTTTCCATCAGATGTGTCACTCGCTGAAATAATTGCTGGCAATAATGGTGCAATAGCAGTCTGCTTAGAGTCCTATTTATCCATGTCTGTTCTATCTTTCAACTTCAAAGCACCCACTGCCTCACAGAGCACATCAAAATGACAACACTGTTGTTAATGACAGTGGCCTAATGCAACACAGAGAAGTCAAGTGATTTCTCTAGATAGGTAAAGGAAAAAAAAAGATGCTCATGGAGAAAGGAAGCTTGTGTGCATCCCTGACATTCCATTTTAATTCACAAGTGGAGAGATGGAACTAGATTTCAGATTTATTCACTTTCAGGAAAGAGTAGAGTCTTAGGTGAGACATGGAGAAATAAGATTAAAAGATTATAGAAAGGAATTTTTTTTTTTTGCTGTCCTCAGTAATTTGCTCTTAGACTGGAAGTGACCAGAAAATGGGAAAAAGAAAGGCTAAAAGTCAACATCCACGCTACAACATCATGAGGTTTATTGATAACGTAGGGCTTAGAAAACATGAATTTCTAAAACAAAGGTCACTGGATAAACGAATACGCTACTCAAAGTCTGTATTGCTGTGTGCTTTCGCCTTACTGGGATGCTCATATTTCAGTGTTAACCACTCAGGGCACTGTACTCCTAGGCACACTGCACCTGAGAATCTCCTTTTGTTACTCAGAATGCTATGCTTCCCACTTGGCATAATTACACTCATTTTCAAGCTCAAATATCAGAAATCAGATCCCACTGTTAAACCTTCATTGACGCTGTGGATCACTTCTCCCTCCCAAGAGATACTGTTTTCTTCTTTGTATTTTCATATAACTTCATGAATGCTTTGATGTTATGGATTTGTTGTTTGGTATATGTATTATATCTTGTTCTTCTAGTTAGGTCCCTTAAAGAGCTCTTCTTTTTTAAGAATGCAAGCACTATGAAAAATTTTGTATGCTTCATTGAGTAAATAATCTGAAAACAAACAAACAGAAAGATAAGAGCTGTTAACCCAACCAAATACACTGAACAGGTATGTCTGAGTCTTATTTTTAAACAAAAATGTAATGCTTGCATTTCTCAAAATGGAAAACTCATCTTGATCTAATAATACTTCTTTTTTCCTGTCTGCTCACTAGTCTAGATCACAGAGAACTCGGGTACTTGTCTCCCAGGAATCTCTCAGGGGATAGCAATCTGAAAATCCATGCTTTTTCTTTGTGCCCAAAATTTCCAGCACTCAATAAACATACATTTGAAGATGCCCTGTCTATACCAAGCAGTGGTAGGGCACAACCACCAGTAGTGTGGGAAAACAGTCGTAGAAGGTCAAGGAAATCCTGTCCTCCTGCACGTAGACTCTTAGAACTCAGAGGAAGGTGTTATGGTTCACGAGACACAACACCTGGGAATAGGTGAATTCTGTGACAAAATTTTTGAAGATAAATACATTTTCCATCTCTGCAAAGGCACTTCTCTTTGGCAAATTTCCTTATGCTAGTTAAGAGTTTACCTTGTTTCACCGCAAACATTTGGTTTCCATTTGTATCTTTCTAAGAGAGAAACAAAAGACATCCCAGAAATTTTGGAAACCAATGTCTTTGTCCAGAAATTTATGATTAAGGACTTAACTGAAAAGTTCTTATACCACCTCAAAGGTAGATCAGCCCCAGAAGAACACAACCCACAGTCCAGCTGGTCTCAACCCCCAAACAGGGAAGCCAATTATTGAAACCACATCCTCCTTAATTTAAGATCTTTTAATAGACAGCTAGAAGCTTGGACATCACTTTCCACCTGCCAGAGTGTCAATCAATTAGGAGAATAAACTATTTTTACGTCAATCAAAAAACCCTTGGGGGTGTTGTAACCTGTTATGATGCATTACCCTTTGACCACTGTGACTTGAAGTGTAGAAGATAAAAGACCATATGCCAGAAAGAATTAGAAGCTAATCTTAATGGTATTCACATATAAATGAAGCACTTAGCACTGGCATAGTTACACTGTCTGGAAAAGAAGTCTGGGAGTCCATCTTCCTGGGTGCCACTGTTAGCATTGCTGTTAATCAAATGTTGAGATTCAAAGCTATTGCCCTAATAATTACTATTATCTTGTATTAATGTCCTGCCAAAAACATTAACAAGACCAGTATTGCAAACTGACTGATTTTCAATGCCCCTAGCACACCATAGTGAAAGAGATGGATTTGCTAGGAAATAGCCATTGTGGAAAAACAGCACTATATAGGACTGAAGCTGGCCTTACACATTTCAGTGGTTACAAAGATGCCCCCCCCCCACCTCTGGTGACTTACAGCTCACTGAGGTACAGCACTGAATCACCTTATCTTGCTCAGTAACTGCTCTGTTGTGCCTGGCTCAGGGGCGTTCATCTGAATGACACCAACCTCAAAATCAGAATTTGGGCCCTAAATCTCGAGCATGTGATCTTTTTCTTTATGAGCCAGATTTCAGAGTGCCCCAAAGAAGGCAGAGAATCACTAACACACACACACACACACACCTGACTTGTACTTGTTCACAACTCATCTCAGCTAGCGCAACATCCTGCCCTTAGAATGACCTTACAGGAAACGAAAGCTAAAGGGAATAGCTACAAAAATGAGAATGACTGAAGAGTAAATAAAACAACTAGCAGGCAGGCAAGGCCTGCAATGCCCAGACTGAACCAGAATAAAACAAATTCATTATACTGTAAATTGCTCACCCTCTATGAGAGTCTATTATGGGGAGTTTGTGAGAACTGGCAAGGGGGAGTGGTGGATTCCTAACGCATCCAGACCCATTGATCACTCTCAAGTCCCCAGGGTAAGAGAGTCTAACTCATAATGGATTGTTCATCATTGCAGAGGGCGAGTAGAGAGTAGGTAAATTAAGCCTCTAGATAGCCCTTTCCATAGTGTGAAGTACACTGCAGGTCTGTCTTCTGCATTTGGACTGTGAATGTTTGAAGATAATTCGGCATTCTGAAGGCTCAATACAGGGCCAGCGAGAAGGTCTAGCATTCAGTATATTTCTGCTGACTTCAACGAGATGGTCTTGAAGTGTTTCATCACTTAGCACATAGTCAAGCACAGAGGAAGCACTCAATAAATGTCAGTAATTCACGAGCTGCACTATAGCCTCCACCATTTAAACTTCCCTCTTCTGTCATGCGTGCATAACTCACATTATAAGATATCTTCTCTCATTCTCATATCATTTGTTCTTTTATTCATTTATTTTACACATACTAACTGTGCAGTTACTATGCATTAGGTATGTCAATCAGTGAGTGGTGGAGTGGTCTGGTAAAAACTTTGGCGTCTGATGGATCTGAATTTAATAAGGAAGTTAATATCCTTACCTTACAGTTTTTACTCTACAAAGTGAGCATGATAATAATGCCTACCTTGGGTTATTGCGAAGACTGAGAGTTTGCATAGTAAGGTGTTGAGCACACAGCTTTGCATGTAGTAAACTGTATAAGTGCAATAGCTTCAAGGTCCAGCTTAAGCCTAGGTACCCCTGAGAATTACCCTGGCTTACCTAGCCCTTGTAAATTTTGTCTTCCCCTGAACTCAATTATATTGTTATGTATTCTTCAAGTTTAGTTATTTTTTATTTTCTTGATAGGCTTTCTTCCCTAACTTATTATACCATGAATTCCTACCTTTGTTTATGGAACAACATAGTGGCAAAAAAGCCCAAAAAAGGAACAAATTATAAGCTGAAGACCAGGTACAGATGAGAATCCGTGTAGGAAAAGTTCATCTTCACCGTGTAGGAAGGCTTGAAGGAAGATGGGTAGCATCCTTTTAGGGGATACCAGGAAGGGTGTAAGAGAGTAGAAGAATAAATAAATACCTGCTGGTTATCTCAAAGCGTAGGACATACATATATTGTAGGAGTGCCCTGGAACACAGACATTCCCAAAGCCTGGTTGGAGAAAGAGAAGACTCCCCGTGTGAATTATGTAAGTTAGGGGCCACCAATAGTCATGCTTATCAATAACTTTAGTCCCAGGAAGATAATGTTCCACAGTGACTTTATGTCTGCATTTCCTAAGGCCTTTGGCACATCTGAATGGGAGTCACAGGCTGGGATGCAAGAACATAATTCTAAAGAATGGATTGATCAGAGAGAGGAGAAAGAGGCAGCTACAGATCTCTAAGTCAGGATGTTTTTGCTCATAAAGCAGTGTTCTTAACACTCTGAATTTGGAGCAAAGATTTATAAATGTGTTTGTAAGAGAATTAATTTTTCTAAGAAGCTTATAAAGAGATTTCATTGTATTCTTAAAGAGGATTGGGAATTGTGGCTGCCGTGCTTTACTTAGAGGAATATAATGGCGTGATCTGTGTTCCCTTGACATCCGCTGAGCATTCTCAGGGAACGGCACGAAGGCAGTGGGAGAAGCAAAGTGATCACAGGAGGGCGCCTCCATCTCACCTCACTTTGGAGCAATTTGCTTTTTAAAAATTTATCATTATGTTGAAATAAGGCTTTACTCTTTACAAGTTGGGAAAATAAATCAAGGGGAAGAAAAGAATGGAATTACCTAGTTCATGTGTCTCTACCTCTACAGTACCAGGCATCTAGTAACATGGTGCCCACTGTCCAGGGTCATGGTTTTGGCTCTGGGCTGCAAATACGTGGCATAGTTCACACTTTCTCCATTTCCTGCTTAGTAAGTCCATCTTCATGTTTCTGTTCCCATTGCTGTTACGCCCATGCTATGGAGTTAATCTCCAAATGCCCCTGGCACTTTACCTTGACAAGTTTTTCTTCCCTGCCTTGACTGTTTTCAAGGACACTTCTGTTGATCCACATTAATTTTGATACCAAGTGATGCTTTTCCCACTTCAGTCAAGCCCCAGCTATCTCCAGATCTGACTCCTATCCGAGATCAAATTCAGGGGTATCTCAGTTCCTGAACTTAATTCTTTCCATAATTCTGGTTGCAAACTGAATCCTGAGGAGAACCAAATTAAATTTAATGGTTAGGTTCAATGGTGAACTTATGAGCAAGTTTGATTTGGTTCTTGTCTAATTAAGTTTGTGACCAGAATCATGGAGAAATGAAGTTCATGAATCAAGATTCCTCTGTACCTGCTGAACACACTCTGGCCCCAGGTCCTATAGGCAAGACTTGGGTATCTATTGCACTTTATAAAATATGACTACTGCATAGCTATAAACCTTGCAAGTTGCATAGCATCCATTATGACTTTTGAATCCTAGAGGACATTCAAATACTAATTTGAATGAACACTACTTCATTCAAACATCATCTTCCAGCTAGAGGTCTTTACACTGAATGCATAGCCATCTGTAACTCCTAACACCCTTAATTTGAATAATAAGGAAATGAAAAAAAATACTTACAAAACTGGAACTAAGCCAGATTCACTGTGGTATATCCATTCATGGTATCTGGACAATCTAAGTTATACTTTTGAAGAATATCTACTGCTGTACAAACAATATTTGTTTAAATCCTAAATGAAAAAGTAAAACTTTAACTTATAATGGTACAATAGCTTTTTGAAAAATGACAAATTAAGAGGAAAAATGTCTCCTAATTTTCAGATTTTTATGATTATCTTGCTGTCTCTGATGGCTGCAAGATGACTGCTACAATTCTGGCCACTAAGTTTAAATTCCACCAGGAAAAAAAAAAAAAAGAGAGAATTAGGAAAAATGTGTTTTCTAAGTAAGGAAAACAAAAACCTCTCTTCAAATCCCATGGAATTCTTCTTATGTCCTATTGTCCAACACTATGGTGGAAAATAGAGGAAGAAGAGGCTGGGAATGGAGAATGGCTCAGCCAGTCATACTGAGTGATTTTGGTGGTAGGCAATGAGCCATCACCCTGACTTCTGAGCTGGACCAATGAATTGAGTGAGGCCAAGATGTGATAGAAATATTCTTCCCATTTTCTCCCACTTTCTTTCCCCTTATACTCCCTTCTTTGTACTGTAATCCATAAAAACTTCAAGAGTGGCCTTGACTTCTTTGAGCCTGAGGGCCTTCAAGGCCTTGCTGTGAATTTCCCCATTGCTGCCGCATATGTTCCCTTCCCAGAGAAGTCTCCCCTCCTGGCTACATCTCTATCATCTGGACCAGCTGTGCCCTAGCTGAGGAGAAACAAATTCCTGATTGTTTCCCCTCTTGCCAGCCTACAAGGTTATTCAGACCAGCCCATCACATCCTCTCAGGTGAACTAAGGGTCACTACACCCTTGTGTCACTGCAAAGGCCTGCATCCTCTTGTGGTTCCCTCCGCTCTTGAGTCTCCCTGTGTGACTTTATGATCTTGCATGGCCTGTGATGTCCCCTCCTCAAGACTGTGAGTACATGTGACCAATAAGGCACCTTCCATTGCATCTGGCTGGCATTAAGTATTGCGCATTTAGTCACCTACAGTTTAGGGCAGAGACTCCCTCTATAACAATGGTGTGTGTGGCTCTTAATCAGAATTCTTCTCTCTTCCCTTTTTCTTCCCACACAGTGCCCCATGCCAGGCACCTTTCTGGGCACTGATATTATAACAGTGAGTGAAGCATATTCAAGTCCATTCCAGAAGCTACAAATACCGACTTGTGAATACATCCATGGGTGTGACACTTACATCAGAGAAGTCTGAGCTAAGTGACAGGGAAAATGTCCAGCAGAGGAAGAGGAGGGTGAGAAGGGAATCCAGGATACCTGAAGCTGAGCAGATGAGGAGCTTGAGAAAAGTGTAAAGAAACGTCAGGGCAAAAGAACTAGCTGTAAGAAAAGCACAGAGGAGCCAGAGGCCAAATCCCACTCAGCACGGGGAAGATCTGAGTTTCAGGAATGAGCACTGAAGTGCTGCTTGCATTACAATATGAGTGGATATTTGCTTTATGAGAAATCTGCATGGGGGTCAGCATGGAGAGCAGATGAGAGGGCACTGCCTTGGAGAAGATGCCAACTGGGGAGGCTGTGATGGAGTATTAGGCCCCACAGCAACAGAATGACAGAGGTCTAGGGAGAAGTGGGCAGAGCATGTATAAGGTCATAGTTGTCACCCTGAGGGAGACAGAGGGAGCCTTGCATGGGCACGAGGAGCATCTACATTCAAGGCTTTCTGTTCTACCACCCTCATAAAGGTCAGGGAAATAAAACTCACTTGCTCACTTAGAAGAGTTCAGTAGCTCACAGCACATACTATCACCTGCAGTGGTACATCAGTTAGGATTCTCTGTATTGGCAATAGAAAATGCAGCCACAGTGGCTGACACCAATGGTCTCTTTCCCACACAAAGCCAGAGATGGCTGTGATCAAGATGGCACAGCATGCATGACTTTCAGAGTTTCCCTTGCTCCAAGATAACTGCTGCAACACCACCAATTAGGCACTGAAGACTCCAGAAAAAGTAAGCTGGAAAGGATGTGTTGGCGTTGTGTGTCCTTACATCAGAGGAGAGATACTATACAACAGTCTTCTCCTAGAGATTGCTGCTTATTCCTCACAGACACTGGTCATGCCTAACTGCATGGGATTCTGAAGTGGCAAGCATTGGTGTTTTGAACTCTATAGAAAGAGACAGAAAGGGAGAAGGGTTTCAGTATAGCTGTCCACCAGCCATCAACAGCGTTTGCTACAAGTGCCTTTGCAAGCATGGGTTATATTTGAAGGGGGGAAGAAAAGCTGAGGAAACAAGGATGTAGCAAAGGTCAGCCACAGTCATGAATTTTATGAAAGGTTTGCTGGGAAAGTACATTTAAGAAAATATATATGGTGACTATGATTCCCTCGACAGTACCATGGAGTGATTTGCAATGTACTTGGTTTTCATGGCCTTCGTTCCAAGTACTGTCACCCTCTTTCATGTCAGACACTTGAGTTATTTCAAAATCACCACGCTGGTCCACTATTAAATTGCAACCACATGCACATACACACGGACACATAGACCCTTTCAAAGCCCCCAGTGTGTGATGAGCTGTGTGCTTGCTTCTCTGAACATTGCAGCATCAACTCTATTGATTTGTTTGGGCAAACACAATTTTTTGCAAGGCTGGAACTCAAGGGAGATTAGAACTGCTCTCTGCTCCAGTCTCGTGCTGAAAGTCTGAAGTCTAAATTCCATTAAATTAATTTTGCACTCAAGGTGTCTTTGATTCTCATGGTAATTCTGCAAAGTAGGCGTTCCCCTCCAGTTTTAAAATAGAAACGGATGCAAATAAATGAAACGATTTGCTTACAAATCACTTAGTAGAGACTGGGTGGTGGTCAGCAGCAATTCCTGGGTTCATATCCCAGATCTTTCTAATACTAGTTGATTTGAAAGACTGTTGAGGTAACAAGAAATCAAGGATGCTGAAGAATGGAGACAGTTCAATGCTGATAATTTTAATTATAATTGTAGCTTAGCAAGATCTAGAAAGAAGCTGTTCTGTTCATCTGTGTTAACCAAGTATTCAAAAACTCAGTTGTTTAAAATATCAGCTATTTTATTATTTGCATGGATCCTGTGGTTTAAGATCTCAGATCATAATGGAAACTATTTCATCCTCTCAGTGGAATCTGGGGCCTCTTCAGCTAGGAAGAGTTAAGAGACGGAGGGTTACTCCATGGTGGAGGCTGGAGTCTCCTGAAGACTGCCACTCACATGTCTGGTCCCTAGGCTAGGAAGCTCCTAGGATGGGGTCAGAGGAGGTCACTGCCTTAAACGCTTATGCCTGACCTCTCCTTGTGGCTTGAGCATCCTTATAATGTGGTGACTCTGGCGTAACTTGACTTTTTATATGGTAGAACGGATTCTAGATAGATGTATTCCAGCAATAAAGGTAAAGTCTGGGTGTACTTTTATGAGTTAATCTTGGAGTCACATAGGGCTTCTTACATCATGCTCTGATGGATGAAGCAGTCTCAAAATCCGCCTAGATTCAGGAGTAAGTGATTACTCTTATGAGGAATTTCAAAGACTATTTCTCTATGTTTTAAAAACAGGATAGAGGCTAATCTATGCTGATTATCTTTACTTATATAGATATTGGATAGGAGAAGTGCATGATAATTTATTTGTGAAGGTTTTTATCTCAGTGTAGTTGTCTGGCCTTAATACTATCATTTACCAGCTGAGTGATGATAGAAATCATTCCTCCATAATTTCTCTGAGCCCTAGTTTCTATGTCTTTGAAATGAGGTTATTACTAACATCTCAGCAAAACACTAGGCTGCTATGAGAAGGAATGAGGTAATGCATGCATGTGCTGAGCAAGGATCTATTCAACATTCATTCAGCACATACTTGTGGCACTTAGTATGTTCCAAATCTGTTCTGAGCATTTCATAAAGATGATCTCATTCATTTCTGTGGGATAGACACTGTTATTATCTTTCTGTTAGTGTTAAAGAAACTGAAATGCACAGAGGGTAGTGACCTGCCATGGTCCCAGAGCTCATAAGTGGCAGACCAGAATTTGAAATGAGAAATATGGCTCTGAGTCCTTGCTTTCAATTGCTCTGATGTGATGCTTTTCAGAAGATGGCACGGATGTGAAGGTATCCATGCCTGAATGATTTGTTGAGAACCCACAAATGGCAACCCTGGCCCAGGGTTTTGGGGTTTGCAAAGACTCTATTCATGCCTTAACCCATGACTAACCCATGCCCTAACCCATAGAAGTAACTACTCCTATGTGTTGAGTATGTCTGCGGCTGCTTTCTGCCACAATGGCAGAGTCGAATGGTTATTATAAAGGCCATAGAGTCTGTACAAGTGAAAATGTTTATTATTTGTCACTCTATAGAAAAAGTTTGCCAATTCCTGCTTTAGACTTTACCTGCAACAGTCCCTTATCCTGGATTTCTTGGAATTTCAAACATTGTTTCTTTGTCTTGATTAATGACTTCATTTAATAAATGTATACTGTGTTCCTGGCACTTTGCCACTGTTATCATTCTAAGCATTACCTGGAAGAGTAGGAGACAGGTGGCCTTTTCTTCATGGAGTTTATATTTTAGGTAAAAAGGGAAGATTTAAATCAAGCTAAGATTGATTATAGATAGTTTATGACTTTTAAAGAAGTAAACAGAATAACATTTAATTAAGCTTAGAGGGTGAATAGATGTCTTATAAGTTGAAGACATTTTTGTTGGGGATTTTATTATTGCAGCTGTAAGAATTTCAAGAATGTATGTGAAGAGATAAATTGTCACTTCTGAGAGAGGAATAGAAAGCCTTCTTGGAAGTGTGAAAAGATGGCTAGTCTTTGAGAATGCCCATGTGAGTGTGAGTAACAGTGAAGCACATCTACTTGTGTGTCAGTCACTTTGCAGTTGCTGGTACAAAATGCCTAATACTTTCAATTTAAAGGAAGAGACGTTTATTTTGGCTTACGGTTTCAGTTGGTTCAGTTCATGGTCAGCCAGCTCCAATGCAGAAATAGCACAAAAGAATGACATAGTAAAGAAATGCTCTTTACCATGCAGCAGCAACAAATCAGAGAGAAGTGAGGTAGGGAAAGTATATCCCACCTGACAGGGCCCACCTCCAAACATGAGAGGTTTGAGGGCCACTTCAGGTATATACCAAACAACCTGCTCATGTGATTTTTTTCTTTGCTGCAATGGAAAGCAATTTGAATGCAGACACTGGACAAACAGTGAGTTCAACAAAATTTGAAGTTTTAGGGGTTAACAATAAATGGAAATAAGGTAAATAAGGTGAGAGGGGAAAGGATGTAGTTAGCTTAAAATTTGCATTTAGATAGATAGTTTGGGTCCCTCATTGTATTATAACTATGCATTTGAATGCATTTAGATGGTGCATACACAATTTGGTTTATCTCTTCTGTACAAATCCTTGATGTTCTACTTTGCCTTTTTTATTCATTTATGTTTCCTGCCTGACACTTTGAGCTTTTGAGATTGAAAGCATTGTAGTAATACAGGATTACTCTTACCTGCATGAGGGGAGAATGGAAAGACAGAGAAATCAGGAGTCATGAGATCGGGGTCAGACTGTGGTGAAATTTTCATGAGATCAGAGAGCTAAGGAACTCCTGAGGTAAGACTAGAAATGATAGCAAGGTCTTTTAGCAGAAAACTAGAAATCAAAATTCTGCAGGAACAAGACTGTTCACATGTGGAAGAAGATAGTGTGAGGAATGAGTAACTGAGACAGAGAGGAGTGAAATGTTTTATGTGTTATATCTGTGTTTATCATTTATTTCTGAAATATGCACACATACAAATATCTATGTATATACAGGTTTTGAAGTAACTTGTAGAAGGTATCAAACATTCAAGTTTTTAAAAATCTCCACCCAGTGAAGATGTACTTTGAAAATGAGATTTTTAAGGTAAATAATATAAAGAGTCATTAGGAAGGAGTCCAAAAGCAATCAGTTAAGGGCAAGCCTGTACTAGTATAACAAGAAACCCATTTTCTGGCAAAACACCTTCTGATTTTTCTCTGTATAAGTCTATGTCTAAATATATGTAAAAACCATATCCTCAGCATAAACAGGACACAGAGAATGTTGAACTTTCAAAGTAATTGCAGTTTCAAAAAGAGAAAACATCAAATCCCAGAGAGCAAAGTTTTCGCATTTCTATTGTAAGCTTTTTAGATCAATCTGGTAGTCCAAAAGTTAAAAAGAAAATAAGCTCATTTTAGAGGCGGTGGTAAGAAGTGAAAGACCACTATGAAAAACAGAGAGATCCATGGTAAAAGGTTAAATAAAGAAACATGGGATGAAGGATATTTAAAAAGAAGTAAGTACAAAGGTTACTGTCTGAACAATAAATTAAGCCATAGTTAATATTTTTTAAAAATATGAAAGAAAAACAAAATGAAACATTCAGAACTATATATCAAATTTAAAAAATCAAATAGAATATAAACAATTATAAAATATGATTGCATTGAAACTAAACGTACAGCAGCTGGGCACAATGACACACATCTGTAATCCCAACATTTGGGAGGATGAAACAGCAGGATTAATTTGAATTTGAGGCCAGCCTGAACTATAAAGTGAGACTCTGTTTCACAGCCTGAGCTATAAAATGAGACTCTCAACAAAACAAAACAAAAATTAAAAACAACAAGAAACAAGAAACAAAAAAGAAATTAAACACATAGCAACATTAGTTAAGTTAGAATAGCCTTTTCTTCCTTAATAAAATAAAAATATTTTAAAATTATCCAAAATAAGACTGAAGTATATGTGGAATACAAAGGACATGTTTAATTGCAAATGTTTAAACAAAAGGCACTTATAAACAGTAGTACAATAGATAATTCAGTAAATTCTAATTAAAAAAGAATGCAAGAAAAGAAAAGCATCCAAATATAATGTAATCCAAAAACAGATAAATAAAGGGAAGTTTAAAATGTTAAAAGGTACAATTCACAATAAAGATATACTAGAGATGTATTGCTCCAAATATATAATAAGCAGTTTGAAGAGCCAAAATCTATAAGTGATATAAGGAAATATTCTAATAATAGTGTACTAAATATTCAGTAAGTCCACCACTTATGACCACACTAGTTGCAAACTTTCACAAGTGTCCTGTATAAGACTCACTGTCAGTATACAAATGAATCTGATTCACAAATTCTCTTGGAAGAGCTCTCATGTGTAAGTCAGGAACTTACTGTGTGACTCTAAGTAGAAGAATTATCAAGTGGAACCAAATGTGTAAAAATAAAGTCCTGAATTGCATAACAAATACAGAGGTTCTTCGGAAGATATATTGAATTGATACCCTGTCTTGAGCTGAATTGTGTCTCACCAAAATATGTGAAACCCTAATCACCTATGCCGCAGAATGTGGCCATGCTTGTAAACAGGATGATTATAGATAGAATTAACTCAGATGAGGTGACACTAGAGAAGAGAAGATCTTTCCTCTATTATGACTCATTATAAGTAGTGTCCTTATACGAAGAGAGACAGAGACAGACACACAGCAGAAGATGGTCATGTGATGATGGAGGTAGAGAGTAGGGTGACTCAACTTCCAAAGATCATTAGCAAATATCAGAAGTAAGAAGGGACAAGAAATCATTCTCCCCTACAGATTCCAGGGAGAGCATGGCCTTGCTAGCGCCTTGATCTCCAACTTGGGTCCTCTGAAACAATGAATTGATTCATTTTTATTGTTTAAAATCACTCAGGTTGTGATATTTTGTTATATAAGCCCTTAGAAATTAACACACAATCTGTTAGTTAAAGATTACACTTCTTTAGAGGCTGATGGACAATTTGCATGGTCATGTACTACAAAGACAACATCAATAACTTCCATAAATTAGCAGTATTATGATCAACAATCTCTGATCCAAATATATTTAAATGGAAAAAGTATCAATAAAGAAACCCACTCAGAAGAAAAAAAAGAAAACCCATATTAATAAAATACCAATGAGAAGAAAACATTGTTAATGATGTACCTGGCATTTTAAAAAATATTTATGAAAAAGTCTTGGTTGAAAGAGGAATTCAATGAAAAAACAAACGCCAATAAATTCAATTACAAGGTCAAAAGTAAAACTAGAAAACAAGATAAGCGAAAATAAATTATAAGGGAGAACTTTTTAAAAGAGAAGATAACATTATGAATAAAAACTAGTATATCTAACTAGCAGATTAAAATCCTATTTTTTATTGAATAAAATGACAAAATATACAAACATTAGCTTAATCAAGAGGAAAAAAGAAATCAAGATCTTTCTAAACAAATTCAAGAATTAGATAAAATGGAAAATTGCCTGGGAAAATAGCTAACAAAATTGATACTCTTAGGGACAGAACACTTACGCAGGTGAATTTCCATTGAATAAATAGAAAAAAATTGCCAATAACTACCTCACAAGAAAAGAACCAAATCAAGTGACCAAATGGCATTGTAGACAACTTGTCCCCTGGCTGACAACGATAACTTTGACTATAGTTGTTATTATAGGCAAACTATTCAACCTTCAAAAACTTGATAGTTCTGATGATCTGTATGTTGCTCCAGAACACTGAAAATGTCTTACTAAATCTTATGATACAAATATAGCATTTATGTGAACAGTAAAAACAATGCAAATAAATTAAACAACAATATCACTTACAAGTATGGATGCAAAAGAGTTAAAATTATTAGCAAACAAGATCAAATATTTTATGGCATTCAGAAAACAAGTAAGCCTAGCTTGATAGCACATGCTTGTTAATCCTAATGAACTAGAATGAATAATAGAATACACCCAAGACTATATAAACAGTGTTTGATAAAGATACCTCAAGACAAGGAGAGTGGACTTAAAGCAAGGTGGACTTTCTAATAAGTGATTCTGGGACAGTTGAGAAGTCAGCTTAAAAAAGATTTACTGCAAATCTATTCCTTACACCATACATAGTAGCAAACACTAAAGATTTATATCAAAGATTCAAATCCAAAATATTTCTATGTTATGCTACATTTTGCTTAAGAGAAAGTACCAAAATAAACATGATAGGAACAGGAAACATAGAAAAGATAAACCAAAAACTGGTTCATAATTTAGAGTTTAAAATTAATCAATCCACACTATTACAATTCATTGAATAAACTGAGATATAGGGGAGAAAGAAATGCTCTCTCATATATGCATTCTAATAAGTAAAACAGGAAAATGACAGTAATGATCATTTCAGGTAAGTGTTCTCAATGAATGCTAAAAATGGGAGTTGGGTCAAGATTGTGATGACACAGAATTTTCATATAGCCTCATTAGTTTCTCGTAATATATAAAGAAAAAAGCATAGAGATAACTGATTCCATCACTTTAAAAAAGCAGTCAAAGTTACCATTACCAGCCATGGGATAAGTTGAGCAATAGGGACCACTTAAGACTTAAAGCTTTGGAATTACGCACTGTGAAAGACAAGAGTTTTGTCAAAAATGCAAAATTTCAGTGAATCATGAAGAAAGAGCAGACAAATCCAAATGAAAGTCATTCTATAGAATAATTGGCCAGTGCTCTTTAAACCTATGAAATTATGAGGAACTGTTTCAGATTAACAGCTACTACAGATACAAAACGACTCAATGTCATGTACTCTATTGGATTGGACCCTGCTCCAGGAAATGATCGGAAGAGGACCAATTAATAAAATTTTAATAAGGTGTTTAAGTGTAGAGAATATAATAGTATCAATTCTAATTTTCTACTTTTAGTAATGACATTGTTGATATTAGTGGAATCTGGATAAAATTCACATAAAGTAGGATAATTTTGCAATATTCTTGTTAGTCTAAAATAAAATAGTTTTTCAAAATAAAAACCCAATAAATCTAATAATCTAAATTTCTCTTCTCTGTTCAATTACATATGCTTATATGATATCAGCATTTTTTTCTCTGTCTGTATAATACAACCAGTTCTTACCACTGGTCCTTGTAGTGTTTTCTGAGTATCTACTAGATGGGAAAACAAATGAACGTTCTCATTACATTCAGCATTCCAAGCTGACTGTATTACTCTTACCCTCTATCCAAGATAATTGTTGGACATTCACTGATTTCTCCCTATATAATAGTGAAATAAACTTTTTTATTTGAATAAACGTTGGAGGGATTTTTCCTAATAGTAAGTTCATTTTTGTCTTTTAGTCAGAAAAAAAGTAAGTAAGGCTGGAAGTATCACCCAAAAGCTTTTCTCAGTTTCTTCTGAATTGAATAAGGCAAATATGTAGCTCTTTTCAAAACCATTTTTCAGCTTAGCTGGAAGCTTCCTGGAGACGCATTTATCTAGGTAAATAGAAGGATGTTAATTAACCTAATGTACATGCTCAGTAAACATTTCTTTTTGGATGCAGAGTATTGTTGTTATTGTTGCAAGGGACAAACAAATGTCAGTTTATGGACTAAGCTGGAATTCCAAAATATATTTAGAGCAAATCTCGTCTCCATCCAATGCCTGAGTCCTTCTGAGCATTCACTTTTGCTCCTCCCCTAAATGATCCCCACTAGCATTTCTGGCACATCACCACGGTTGGATCAATAGTTGTGCCACATATAAAGTTATATCTTACAGGATGTCAATATTAACCTTTCAAGTGTGCATCCTCCATGATTTATCCATCAATAATACTCCTAAATATGTTTTATATGCTGCAAGCACTTATTTTTACCAGGCATGGAAACTGACATTTCAAAGCTAACTACCTTCCATCAAGATACCCTATCTTCTGGGATCAGAACACACCTTACCTGACTGGGCTGGAACTGACCATTCCAATACATATCAATAGCAGCCCCTATATAGACTTCTAAAGAACAAATATTTATCTTAAGCTACTATAGCACCTATGATTATCCTGAATATTGAGCAAACAAATGTTTGATATACATATGCAAATTAAATTCACCATGGGATCTAAATATTACCACTTTTACTAGTTATTTAATTTTTTAGTGGCAATACTTTTTCAATCATTAGCTTCATGGCAGGTATTGATTAAAAGATTTCTCAGCTTTAAGTATTTTCATACAAATCTAGGAAGATAGACAATGTTATCCTTTCTTAAAAATAAAGAAATAAAAATAGGTAAGGTAATATCCCTAAAGTTACATAGAGCAAGTGAGAAAGCTAGTCATTACAACAATGTATTACATGAATTTCATAAGCATTATGCAGTGTATATGAATGTCATCCATGGGGAATACAATTTAGAACTTGGGAGCCCTCCTAGGGATTTCCAATATGTCCTATAGTTAGAAGAATAATGTGCTATTAATCCACCTAGTAAAGCAATTATTTATCTGATTGCATTTTGTGCCAAGGTACTAGATATAAAATCAGAAATTTTTCCTGAGATATCTTGCCTGTGTTACTTTCCTATTTCTGTAGTGACAAATGTTATAAATTTTGTGGCTTAAAACAACACAAATTTATTATGATAGAATTCTGGAGATTAAAGGTCCATACTCAGCAGTCTCAGTGGGCTAAAGTCAGGGTGTTAGCAGGGCTGGTTCCTTCTAGAAGCCCAGGGAGAATCTGTCTGCTTGCCTTTTTTGGTTTGTAGAGGCCACTGACATTCCTTGGCTCACAGTCCCCTCCTAATGTCACTGTAACTTCTTGAAGCTGTTGTCTCATCTGCCACCGATGATTCTGATGCTCCTTCCTTGTGTCATTTACTTTTCTCTTGCTGCTGAGACAAAATACTTGACACTCTAAATTAAAGAAGGAAAGGTTTATTTAGCTCAGAGTTCATGGAGATTTCAGTCCATACTCAGCTGTCTCCGAGGCAGAGTGACATGTGGTAGAGAGCAACAGTTCATGAAGCAGAAGACAGCAAAAGCATCAATAAGCATAAAGGGAAGGGGGAGAGAGCAAGTCTCTTTCCCTCCTTTGTATTGTATGCAGGCTACCACCCTAGGGTGAGTATAGCACTCACACCCAAAATCCCAGTATTGAACTATTAACCAATCACATATTCTCAAAGCCTGCTCCCATGACTGCATGAGGCTTTGGGGGGCATTCAGACACAAACCATAACACGCCTCCTCGTAATGATATAGGCGACTACCTTGACTCCATTCAGAAAAGTCAGGATAATTTCCACATTTCAATGTCCTCAATTTCTTCACATTGGCCAAATCCTGACCATGGAAGGTAATGCATTTCTTGAATACTCTGGCATGTGACAGTCAGCAGTGGAATTTCAGAGAAACAATTTTTTGGCAATCGTTCAGCTATGCGTCCTTCCCTGGAGAAAGCAGAGGAATTACTTACTACTTCACCCTAGGGCTTTGAGGAAGCTACATGGGGAGAACTAATGTCTTTCCATAGGAATTTGGTCTTTGTGGTTGCTGGGATGAACAGCAACGATGGATGCATTTGAAAGTAAGTGTACTCCCTCCAAAACAGAGCACTGGGTGTTTTCTATGGACTCCCAATAGCTCTTATTGGAGAAACAAGGTAAATCTCAGGCCATCTAAAATTTCTACCATTGAGTCCCACCTAGTAGGAACAGTCCCACCAAGACTGAACAGACAGTCTTGTGGGGAGTAATACTGCAATAAATTCCAGGAAAGGCCTGAAGGAGGACATGCTCTTCTCATGACACAGGATAGCAGTCAGCAAAGCCCCACAAAAAGATCTGAAAGAAAATCATTTAGCAAACTCACACAATGGCACATTGTTGTAGTGCCTTTCAAGCAGTAACATTGGTAGCTTCTTTCTGCTTTTCCTGCTTCCACGTAGGCTGGAACCAGTGAGTAGAAAAGAGGAGCAGGGAGTGTGAACCTGTCAACCACAACAGCTTTCCTAGCCTCTGGCTACCCATCTGAGGGCAGGAATGAAGACTTCATTCTCTTATTCAGATTGCATTTGAAACCTAAATCGATTGTACATTTTTCTATGACCTAAAAGTCAGTAGGAGAGCCTATTATAGTTTCATCTAGTGGCAGAGTAAAATCTGCCTCATTTAATAAGTTAAAGTAAATGATAGTTGATTTTACAAAGAGGATGGTGAGGAGAAGGGAAAGCATTTGCTTATTCAGATATAAGCAGGAAGCTGAAAACACAGTGATAAAACTGACATAGGTAGGCAAAGGAACACCACAGAAGAACAGAGAAAACAGCAGGCCTTTGGCCAGAAAACTAACGGAAGGAAGAGATTGGATGCATCAAGTTGGTTTTCCCATAGGACATTTTGTTGAATTTCACAGCTGTTTAAGGAAGTTGCTAAAAGCTTAAGTGAAACTCTGAAAAGGAGAGGAGAATTCTCAACAATCTTGTGAGAAAAGGATCAGTGTTTGAGATTTCCTGGCAGGATGGGTCAAGACACTTGGCTGAAAACTGTGGGACCTCAGGAATAAATCAGAGTAATGTGAGTCTTACAGGTGTTTCAGCCTATACCAGAATCAACAAAGTTTTTGCTTGGATCCAGGAGATCAGCCTTTGCTCTATTTGACCTTTGTTGTGTTCTAATAAAGTTAATATAAGCTTGTGCCTCTACATTTTAATTATACATTGTGACAGAAATAAATTAGTAGAACCAATGAACATACGAAACAGCTACTCAACAGAGTAATGGAAAATGAAGCCACCACAGTGTATTCCTACACACTCACGTGATAGCTAAATTCAAACAACTTCTGCTGAAGATGATAATGAACATCTGGACTGTCTACTATCTAGGTACTCACTGAGTCTGTAACTGAGGACTAGACTGTACTTGCATGGGACAAGATAATTTTATTCCAAAGGGTAGGTTGTATGGAAGTAAAAATATAATATTTGGGAAAATATTTAGAAATAGTCACTAAAGCTAATGATACCTTATAACCTAATACTTTTATTCTTTGATATACACCCAAGAGAAATAAGAATATAGAAGAATATGGAATATAGAAGAATGATTGCAGCAGCTACCTTGACAATATCCCAACCTGCAAGCAACTACTTTCTCCCTTATGAGTAAACTGGTAAATAATATAATCCAGCCAATGGAATAATGCACGCTTTGGAAAAAATACAAATTATTGCAACACAGGACAACATGGGTAAATCTAGAGACACCATAAAGTGGTTGAAGTTAGGAAAGAATAAGTAAAATGTTTATAGCTAAATGGGAGGTGAAGGCTGGTGGGATGTGGGTGTGCGCTGGAGCGTCTGTCTCCCTCTCCTCCTTTGATCACTCTCTGCTCCCTGCCTGCTGTGCCATGAACAGTTTCTCCCTGCTGTGCCCCTCTGCCAAGCTGCTGCACCCTGGAAACAGCTAGCTGAGGACCCAAATGGCTAGAAACCATGAGCCATAATAAACCTCTCCTCCTTTAAGTTGTGAGTGTCTGTTGCTGTGTCTCAGACACAAGAAAATAAGTAAAACACTCTGTTTTTCTAATGTGATTATTCATAGCCCTTCACTTTTAAAATTTTTTAGAACCATTTCATTTTGTCCTATGGATTCTGATGTGTTGTATTGCTACTGTTATTTGATTGCAGGACATTTAATTTCTTTTTTGATTCTTATGTGATCCATTCATTATTCAAGAGTATATTACTTATCCTCTCTATATTTGTGTATTTTGTTGCTTCTTTTGCTGTTGATTTCTAATTCTATTCTGCTATAAAGCAATACTATGCAAGAGATTATTTCAATATTTTTTTCTTTATTTAAGTGTCTTTTATGGTCTAAAATATGGTCTATTTGGAGGAACATTCATGTGTTGATGAAAAAAATGTTTATTCTGTTGTCACTGGATCAAACATTGTAGATATCTGCTGAGTACATTTGTTCTATGGTGTGATTCAACTACGACTTTTCTTTGTTGACTTATTATCTGGTTAAACCATTTGGGAGAGAGAGCTATTGAAGTCCCACAATAGGACTGTATTTAAGTTTATCTGACTTTAAGGTCCACTAAGTACATGTTTTATGGAATTGATTGTGCTAGCATTTAGGGAATGTATTTTTACAATTGTTATCTCTTCCTGTTATATTTTTTTGTTTTCTAGTAAGTAGTGATCTTTATTTCTTCTGACTAGTTTTGGCTTGAAATCCTCTTAGTCTGAGAATAGGATAGTTACTCCTGGCAGGTTTTAGTCTCCTGCTGCATGAAGTATTGTTTTCTCTCATTTAACTTTAGTGTTTCTCTGCAGATGAGGTGTGTCTTTTATAGGTAACATACAGTTGGATTTGTTTTTGACCCAATCTGCCTTCTCTGTCTTTTAATTAAAGAGTTAAATCCATTTACACTGAAAGTTATTACTGAAATACATTTAGTATCTCTTTTTATTGCATTATATTTCCACTACTAATTCTTTTCTTTTTTCTTTTTAGTTAATTGCTTTTCCAGTTAAATTAGTTTACTTTTCCAGTTACATTTATTTAGTCCATTTAAATTAGATTCTTTGATGATGTCAGCTTTGTTCTCTTCATCAAGGATCCTTTTGAGTACTTTTGCAATGCTAATTTTGTGGTCATGAATTTCTTTAGATACTCTTCATCATGGAAATTTTTTATTTTTCCATGAACTTTGAAAGATAATTCTGCAGAATATATTAATACATATTGAATCTTATTTTTTTTAGGGTTTGAAAAACTTCATTCCAAGCTCTAGTTGGCCTTTAGAGATTTTGTTGAGCGATCTGCTGTTATACTCATAGAGTTGTTTTTATATATTTCTTGATATTTTCTATAATAGCTTTTGTATCTTATTTTTTTCCTGAATTGCTGGAATTTTGACTATTATGTATCCTATTTTTTTTCTTTTTGGACATAGGTATTTCTATGTTAATTGATTTATCTGAAAATTGAATTTTCCCTAAATATGAAAACTTTTATATTATGATATTAGTGAATAAATTTTTCAATAATATGGTTGGCTTTTTTATTTTTTGAGTTATCGAACAGCTATTGGATTCTGTTTCCATTGTGCCTTGCTGTTTTTCAGGTAATCACTGAATATATGATCAGCTACATCAACCTGTCTTCTTTTTCTGGCACACTTTTCTTAGTTTAGTTGTAACTACTGCCCAGACTTTCAATAAAATATTTTTCCACTCTGAATTTCTGCTTAATTTCTTTTTATAATACCTGATTCTTAACAAAATCGATCATTCATATTTTGTATTTTTAAAGTTTAATCAACATTTTGTTTGTGTCTTAAGTTCAGAGAACATTTTATTAAACTGAATCTTCTATCTTTCTATCTACATCTTTACTTGAGCTCACTGAACATCTTATGAATTTGTTTTTGTTTCTTCTTTGACCTTTTCAAGCATTTTAACCATTTGGTCTTTGCCTTTGCTTGGGACTTCCTCAAATGCAGTGCATAAATCCACTTTTGATGAGAGGAGGGTATTTGGAGGCATACGGTTGTACTGTTTCCTCATGTTTCTGTTTTTGCACTGAGAGCTGAGAATGACTTAGGGTAGAATAACTTGCTAGTTTGGAGATCTCTTTAGTTAGTGCGTGTGGCCTGTTTATGGGAACTCAGCTTTGGTTATGTACTTCTTCAGCCTACGCAGGATAATGGGATCAGTCTAATAGTTGCTGATACAGGCAAGGAATGGGAGGAAGCAACTGCATGGTGTGGAAAGAGCTATCAAACTTTTCCTGCTGCGTAGATTGTATCCCAAAGGGTACTAGTATCTTTAAGGATATCAAGGACAGCATGCTTAACCCAGAATTAAATTCTAAAAGTGAGTTCAAGTCAGTTTCACCTTCATGAGTCTCAGTGAATCTCAGTGAACCCCAAAGGGAACATGGCAAAAACTTTTGAGATACAGCTAATGTTTTACCCAGAGGTAAATTTATGTCTAATTTTTCTTTTGCAAAGGTATTTTAAAATAAAAAAATAACTGAAAATAAGTCTGCAGCTATGTAATAAAAGATAAAAAATGGCAAAGTTGGTATAGTTACAAGCAGCAAATCAAATTTAAGAAACAGGAAAATAACAAACAGAAATAACTGAATTTTTTTTTAATAAAATGCAGTGAAACAGATTTACCTTTTAGGCTGTGTATGTCAGGAAGAAAAAAAATGTTAATAATGAAAAGCTGGGTAATGAAGCAAGACTTTGATCCCTGCTAACTAGGAGGCTAAGACAGGAGGATCATACAAGTTTGAGCCTAGACTTGGAAGCTTTGCACAACTTTTATCTCTAAATTAATAATAATAATAATAATAATAATAATAATGGTAAAAATCTGGGGACTGGGACATAGCTCAGTGCAAAAGCCATGTGTTCAGCTTTTAATTTAGAAAAAATAATGAAAAAGAATGCTAAATGACACTGAGGAAATAAAAATTATTTAAAAGTTACAAATAACTACAACAAATGTTATGAATAGATATGACAAGATTAGAAAAAGTAGATAAGATTAGAAAAAGTCTAGAGAATTACTCATTTCAACAACTGTCTTAAGAAAATCCAGAACTGGATAAACAATACCTATTAAATACTATTTTTTTCTTTGTTTCTCATCACCAAACATCAACAAAACATAATTTTATGAGTTTGTTATCTTTTAAGAAACAAGTGTGTTAAAAATTGTTCCAGATAACAGAATGCAGGAAATTGACAACCTCAATCTCTTAAATGAGTATAATCTTTTAAATTAATGTAATTTTGATGGTAGATAAGAATATGATAAAAATAGAATTATAAACGTTTTACACTGAACAGATATAAGAATCCTAAATACAACATTGTTGATAGTATTATATATGTCATACTTATGTTAAGTTTAGTAGTATGAAGGCATACTTTTATAAAGCATATAGATACATGTAGCTTATCTGATTACTTATGGAAACTATATTAGTTCATTATAAGAAAAATCACATTCCACCATACTCTCACGGAATAGATATGAAGGATTGTTGGGTGGCTTAAACAACAAAATTTTCTCTTTCCACAGTTCCAGAAGCTGGGAGACCTAGAGCAAAATGATAGCCAGATTTCCTCTTCTGAAATTTCTCTCCTTGCCTTATTCATGGCAAAATCCTTCCCATGTCTTCATTTTTTTTTTCCTTTTTTCTTTTTTTGGTGTTTTGAGACAGAGTTTCACTATGTAGTTCAGGCTGGCCTTGAATGCACTTTGTAGCCCAGGCTAGCCTCAAATTTGCAACAATCCTCCTACCTCAGTTTCCCAAGTGCTGGGATTATAGATTTGCACTTACCACGCCAGGCATTATGTCTTCATTTTTAATTCTTCCTCTGTCTGTGTCCCAAAATCTTCACTTTAGAAGGAAATCAGTTGCAATGTATTTGGATTATCCTAATGACCTCCTTTAACCTGATTTGCCTCTTAAAAAACCTATTTCCAAATATGCTCATTTCGAGGTACCGGAAGTGCCTTGAAGATTTTTACACAAGAATTTTGGTATGTGTGTGGCCTAATTCAGCCCACAAAAGTTGTTTGTTGTTGTGTGTACAATATTTTTCTATCTTCTCAACTTCTCTTCCATAGAATTCCAGCCTTGTCACAAGTGTTCAACTCAAAT
Organism: Cavia porcellus; assembly: GCF_034190915.1. NCBI lineage: Eukaryota > Metazoa > Chordata > Mammalia > Rodentia > Caviidae > Cavia > Cavia porcellus. The sequence continues at coordinate 34,077,423 of NW_026947511.1, read as the reverse complement.
TGGCCATTTCTCTTTATCCTGTAAGGCAAGATCATAGTCATCTGGGCATCCCTGAGAGCACCTATTTTTTTCTCCACTCAGGCTGCCCAAAATACTCTACTAATGAATTGGGTACTTCCTAGGAAATTGAGAATTACTTTTTCTTCCTTTAAAACATCAATTTATAGTTCATCAAACTGAATCCCATGCAAACATCTAGGCAATGTGCAGAGTACATTCCTAGTTTACTCCATAGTTTCCATCTCATGTATGTCTTCTTAGAAGTCTTTTTTGGTCTCAGTATTTCTGTCTAATAAAAGCAATGAGATAAATCTTATAGCATCTAAGATTTATATACATAAACACAAACAAGTTTCTTTTAAAGTCAAATTGATAATGATCCCATTACACAAATGCTATAAATAAGAAAATATTTCCTTATGTTTAGCTCCAAATTTTTCTGTTCTACTTCCATTATTTAGTGCTTTTTCTACTGAGAACTCCCTTCCTCCTGATGAGGGACCCAAAGCTAACTCTTTTGTGGAACCAAAAGTAATACAGATTCATGTAAATAGAGTCTTATTAGAAGTGAGGATCAATTTCTTATCCCAAAAGGGGTTTAAAATCTACTGCTTTACTTGTATTATCTGTGCCCAAAGTCAAATGGATAGATCAGAGGTGGACTCACTTTTCCAAAGACTTAATATTGAACAAATCTGAAGAAAATCCAAGTCAAATTGTGGCTCCTAACACTGAAACACTAAATATAATGTCAAAGAAATTTTAAAAATTAACGTTTGGGAAGAAATTCAAAAGGGAAGGGATTTTGAAATTTCTAATTTTGAAACTCCTAATTCCATCCATTGAAAGTCCACCTCTTTAGAAATTATTTTCTGAGCATAAAGAGAGTACACTTGCCTTCTCTTGCATTTACTGGGCTAAGGAAACCATGGACAAATGTAATATGCATTTACGCAATCACTCTCTGCTGTCTTCCAGGATTATTAAGTACCCAGCTCTGTAAACTCCTACTTGTTTCTTTAAAAATTGTTAGAGCGAAAATGCCAGCACATCAATAGCAGAGTAATATCCAAATCATATATTATTCCTTCCAAGGGGCTGGAAAAAGGCGACGTACATCCCCCGATGAGGACAAGACTAATCACACCGCAGTGCCAAGCCCGTGGAAATTTCCCCAGGGAGCTCATCATTCTACCACACGTCATAGCTTCTCTCCATCATCATGCTCTCCAGAGATACTTCCTTTTTCCTCCACAGGCTCTGCCATAATGGTGAAAGAGCTCTGGGGTAAAACTTGCCAAGGATAAGGCTGACCTGGCACACGGGGGCCCATGATAAGAGTACTGTGAAGACAGAGAGGCAACACAGAGGGTGCTCAGAAACAGGACTTTGATTCACACCAACCTCTGGATGAGTAATTGGCAATTCCTGGATGATAAAATTTCTTGAGTACCTAAGCAAAAACAATGCTGGCTGCCTACAGTCCACATGTCCCTGCCCCTCATACCCTATTGCTGTCTCCATTCGCTTGCAAGCATAGTTGTATCAGGCTTTGGAAGCACGATCATGGTCCCATCCATATGTGCATACACACATACCCACACATGTGGGTACAGACACACATTTCAAAGGGAAGTTGTCAATAGTTTGCCACTCTGCTGCTGGAATACCTACTTTGCTAGTTCAAGATACTTAACTTTTAAATCCTAGATGGCTATAAAATAGAGTATTATTATTTTCTCCTCCATCTGGATTGTTCAGGTAGATTACCTTGTCACTCCATCTAGAAAACAAAGTCTTCCCTCAATTTTTCTCGTTTGAAAACTAGATAAATGTGCTAGGTTAGCCCTTTGGAGCAGACATGATTAAACTCATGATGGTGGAGAACACCAAGCAGTGTCAGCATGCAAAGTGTGAAAAATCACAGAGACAGTTGGTTGACCTGGTTTGAAGTAAACAGAACCATAAGCAGCCTCAAGTGATGGAAGCTTCTGGCAGATCACTTGATGGAAAACAGACTCTAAAGGATGCACAGAACTGCCAAGCAATAAAAGGATTCTGGGGTTCCTTGGGGTGCCTGAGGAGAGAGTGAGACTCTGCCCTAAAACTTTACAGTTGTGCCTCAGAGTTGGCTCAATCTAGCCAGCAATAAAGCCTTATCAGTTCACTGATATGGCACTGAATCAACCTGGTCACAGATTAAAATCTCCTTTCTGTGCTTTGTTCTTCCGAGTCACACTGCAGTCCCTCAGCCCACAGTTCTGAAAGGGCCAAGATGGAGAACAAGGTACTGTTAAAATACGGTGCTGACAATGAACAGAAATAAAGAGATCTTCAGCAAAGACTTCTGTGAAGTTGGCAGGGACAGGAGAGGGCAATTTTTTTTCTGAAGTACAGTTGTCACTCTTTGTGAATAATTGCATGTGATGTTTCTGCTACAAAGTTCTTTACAAGAATCCACATTGAATGACTAGAACAGTTTAAAATTTAAGCCCTGACAACAGAGCACAATCTATGGGAGAGAACAAAACACTGCTCTTTGTTCTGTCCAAAGTCATTGCCTGTAAGAGAAGCTCTGGGACAGGAAAGAAGGGAAGGGAAAAACAGCCCAGGACCACTGCCCAGAATCTGTTGGGTTCTGTAACTAAAATATTTCCAGCTTAAAACTGCCATTAAAATGCATTTAAAGATCAATTAAGTTTCCAATTCCTTTTTGCCTAGGGGATGAGTGGTTAATAAAAATCCATACATATTTGTAAACCTTTCTCCACTGCTGTACCCCACCTAATCTCTCACTGTAGTCTTTTTTATCTTCTATTCAAACACAACTCTCACATTGTTGTCTTTATCTGGTCTTTGTTCTGCAGTTTTCTGGCCAGCTTTTCTAGTACTCATGTGTACTAATAGTCCACTGTTCCCTGAGTGTGAATCAAATGCTCCTGGGTGACCTCTATGGTATTATCCCCAGTGATGGCTTAGCCATTGTAAGTCTACCATTGAATAAGCCCATCAAGAGTAGTAAGTCTTAACGAGCAACAGAAATTCAGTTAAAAAGTGCTGATTGAATATGGGGACCTATCAGTCAAAAACACTGTATTAGGATTTAGGCAAAACAGAAAGGGTCAACTATGAGCGTCACTCTCTGCACTTCCCATCCTGCTACAAAAACAGCCAGGATGAGAGCTAATGAAAGAGGCCATTCAAGAAGGTTGGAAAGACATCTTCCAAGCTGAGGCCAGGAGAAAAGTAGTGCATGAGGTCAAAAGTGCCCTGATGTTGAAATCCTTCACTGAATATATGGCCATCCTGAGTACCCAAGCATGAAGGAGCTTGCTTTGGGGCAGACAGCAGAGAATGTGGGTGTAAGGCTACCAGGAGCTGGTAATAACCAGCTCAAATACTTCACAAAGCTTGCCAAAAGACAGGCCTTGTCTTCCGAGTTTTATAAGCAGTTTTTCAAGTCATCTTCCCTTCATCCAAAGAAGTTGTTTCTGTTATTTTATTCTTGTTGGTAAATACAGAAAAGGACAGATTAAATAGCTTTCATCAGTAACAGTGAGTGAGCTAGACTGAGACTCCAGTGTTTGAGCACAAAGTCTGTGCACTTTTGGGCCATACTCTTTATCGAACATCAATCAAGTAAAAAGAAAATACTCTACTGAAGTTCAAACCCTTTGCCTGTGTACATGATTTCCACCTCTTTGTGACTCCTGAGCTGGCCTCTCTTAGGTTAGGTCTCCAGGTATCCTTAAAGGCATTAATCCTAGATAAGATCTTTCTCTAAAGGGCCTCTGTTCCCTCACTGTAAAATGAAAGGGTTGGATCAGATAAGCTCAGTGGTTCCTTCTGGCTCTCACAGTCTGTGATTCCAAACAAGGATAACCATTCTCAAAGCCTATAAATTTCCATTCCTTCTACAAGCCCTAAAGAAGAAAACTTGGGAAGAAGAATTGATGACATGTTTGTGCAAATTTAAGTCACAGAGAATAGAGATGCTACTCTTGTGAATTCCTGGATGATATGCATGACTTGGAAAAAGAAGTAAAGTATTTCATGCAATACTACAGAGCACCTTTAGCTCAGCCTTTCTCTGCAAAATAAAAATACAACAGAGTGTTTCAAGTTAGTTGGCTGATGTATTGCTTTGTTCCCCCTCATCATTCTCGTATGATTCAACAAACATTAGAGAGAAATTTTTTCTGTTTAAATTCCTTCCTGCAACAGAAGTAAATATCTTACTTTTTATAAAAATACATTTCTTAAAGATAAAATACAGTTCTACAATGCTGTTTCAGATGGATTTGCCGTAAGTCAGATACTCTTGTTCAAATAATGGACTATGAATATAATCCATCTCCGAGAGTCAAGAACTACAGAAGTTGGCCTTATTAAGGCGCTCTGTTATGAGGCCCAGTCACTGATACAATGAATTGTTTTTCAACAGGGCTGTGGCTGCCACCGTAAGTCTTCAACTTGAATGAAAAGGCAATTAAGAAAAGAACCTGGAACAAGAAACTCAAACTAAAGACTCTTCTTTTTCCACTTCTAACATAATTAAAATGCTGTGTAACTGCTAGTCAGCTAAGCCTAAATAAAAATGTGCAATTAAGTGACATCAGTGAAACCAACTATGTGTCACATTCTCTCTACCCAAGGCCACTTGATTCTTGCTTTTCTCTCTTGCAGAAGTTTCTGCCGAAGTGAAGCAAACTCTGCTTGTGGACAGTGAAAAGGCATCAGGCCCGAAGTTCCCATTTTATGGCCTATGGCTACTCTAGAACTAGTTGGCCATGAAGGGCAGTGCACTTCTTGCTCTTTGCATGGGGTTTTATTTGGAAAATGTTCAAAATCCATATCCCAGTGCTTTTGATGGCTGAGGCAGAGGGCCTGTTAGGTTTGAGCCAGTCCTGGGCAATTTAGTGATCTAGAGAGGTCATGTGTCAAAATAAAAAAATAAATAAATAAATAAAACAAGGTTAAGGTTATACCTGAATATGAAAGCCTTGGGTTAAATATCCAGAACTGCAAAACCAAAACCAAAACCAAGCAAAGCAAAAAAACAAAGCCAATAAACAAAAAAGACCAAATGAACAGAGTAAAAAACAGACAAGCAAACAAATAAAGCCATAACACACCTTATCTTAGATTACTTTCTTCTGTAAATTTTGTAAGAAAGATTTAATCTTCCTAGAAGGCAAAAAAATTATACCCCACCAAGGAGCTCATGAGTAATCTGTTTCTGCATATACTATAACAACTTGGTGACTTAGATAACACAGAAATTACTATCTGAGCATACATTTGGGTCAGGAATCTGGGCATAGCTTAGGTGGACCATCATTTCTGGGTCTCTTACAAGGCTGTAATTAAGGTCTTACTGAGGCAGGATTTGCTTCCTACTATGTTCCATGGTTCTTGCCAAATCAGTGCTGTGAAGGTTTTAGGACTGAGGATCAGATGCCTGCTGGCTGTGGGTTGGAGGTCTCCTGTGAAATTTGTGGAGTGACCTCCCCAAGATGGCAGCTTATGTCATTGAGCCCAGCAAGACTGTCTGCTTGCATTCTTTTGTAACTTAGCCATGAAACTGCTATTGCAGCACCTTACTCTACTCTCTTGTGTGGAAGTAAATCACTGGCTCACTCAATCCACCTGCAAAGGGACATTTTGAAAGGATGTGAGTATCAGGAGAAAGGGATCATGGGAAGGTACCTTAGACTTCATTTACCATGAGAATAGACAGGATTCTAAGACTTGACCATCACCAAATGCTAATTAAAGACCAAGATCTAATCAGTTAGATATCTCTCAACTTTTAATGGAAGCTGAATAATCATTCTAAAAAGAATAATAATCATATGTGACCCCTCCCTTCAATTACCATCTATACAAGCAGGATTGGCACAGCTTCTACTTAAAAAAGGAATCCCTTTTAAAGGCATAATAGCTAAAATTACGCCATTGTATTATTTCTTCCAGAATTTGTAATAATAACTCCTGTAGTATGTTTGCTATTGATGCTGATGTGAACTAAGTATATAACACTCTTATGAATCTATCAGTGAATCCCTGTACCAAATTAAACAAACCACTTCTCTTCCTTGGACTTCTATTTCCTTATATTTAAAGGTGACTGTGGCTTTGTCACTAAATTGTTTTATTTTGGAAGAAGAAACGGTATAGGAAAGCTGGCCCGGTTTCTTACAGTGACTTTGGCCAGCAGACTGTATCCAATGTGTATCTGTCAGGATTTTCTGATCTGAGCAATGGAAACTGTCCCACTAGTTTAAGCTCAAAATAATGATCTGAGAGGGGAGGGGATTTATTGGAAGAATAACAAGGACTGAGAGACCAAAAGAAAATCAGAATAACTACGCCATTAGAACAGAAGGCTTCTTCAGAGTTTGCAGTAATGTGTTGCTATCTCTGCAGCCCTCAATATTGAGTTCAGCACAAAATATCTCGAATTCCTGATTTTTAAATTAAAACAATATTTAAATTCACAGAGGAGAAATGCTGGTAGCTTCACTTGTGTTATCATTCTACCCCATAGTCAAGGAGAAAGTTTTACAGCAGCCAGAATCACATGAAGCGAGAAAGACTCAGTAGATGAGAATAATTGCTATTATTCTTTTCAATGAAAAGAGTGTTGGGACAATGGATTTTTTCAAAGCCTATTTACCAGTACATTCAAGTTCTTCAGTTTTATTTATGGGTCAGGCTGGGCCACAGAAAATATTTATCCAAATTAGCCTTAAGAATGTCTGGATTGATCTGTACTAGTATGTAAAAATACCAAGACAAATTCTACTGATAGGCAAGGTCTTTGAGTACAGGAATCTCTAATCTACACTAAACGTACATTGCTAGAGCAAATAGACATTCACCAAGTCAGTCTTATCTCACATAGTCAGTATCTCTAAAGCCAGCTTGGAAAGCTATTTGTCATAAAAATTACCCTCTATGATGGCGGACTTTGTAAGCCATACTGAATTCTGGCATTTTAGACCATTTTGTGCTTAATAACTCCAGTAGGACATTTTCCAGAATTTTCTTTATGGAGCAATACAGTAGGTTTCTTTTGTATTTAGATACCATGATGTATGAAAATGTGGATCATTAAATGAATTATGGAAGGCCTCAGGAACCACAAGGAACTGGACATGAACAGATTCATCTGCTCCATACTGTGCTTTTTCCAGAACAAATACTCCTTCCTGGGCTGCTACTTTGTATAAAATATCAAGTTCCCTAAAACTATTTACACTATTGGACGTAGCTTGATTACAATGCAGAAGTTACCAGAGGAAAATAGCAGAGATATTTAGGGATATACACTGCAATGGTATATTCAATAGCAAAATTTAAAGTAGTGAAAATAGAAAATAGTTAGATACAGGTTGAACAAGTACTTCATGTGTACATAAATACCTTGAACCTTTAAAATGTCTTGCTTGCTGCTAGTAAAATGTTAGCATTCTCATTTTCACTAGTCAGGAAGCTCAAGTCAGTGGAATTCAGCTACTGGTACAGTGTTTTTTCTAAAACACCATCACTGCTAAACTGGAAAAATGGCCTCTGGTGATTTGATTCAACTCTAATTTATGTGAGTTTTACCATTCTGAGTGGTCTTCCAACAAGCTCGCTGCCTTCTCTTGGTGGTACAATAGGCAGAATAATGGGCCTAAAAAGATCCACTCCCTTGCCATGAATAACCATAAATGTGTTTACCTGGTAGAAACGAATTAAGTTTGCAGGTAAAATAAGGTTTCTAACCAGCTAACCTTGAAATAGGGACATCTCCCTAGAGTGTCTAAAGGATCCAGTTAATCAGAAGGGGCCTTGGAAATGACAGAGGAATGCAAGAGAAGGTGGGGTTGGGGGTGATATGGCTATGGAAGAATGATCAGTGTCTCCTTGAAGGCAGAGAAACAGGCAAGAGCCGAGGAAGCCAGGTGTCCCATAGGACTTTGAGAAGGTAGAGAAAACTCTTCTGCAGAACTTTCAGATGAACAAGGAAGACTCAGGAGACTGGTTTTGGATTGATGATCTCAAAAAATGCAATATAATCAATTTGCCATTAAGCCCCAAATTTTGTGTGGATTTGTCAGAGCACCTACAGGAAACTAATACAGATGAGCACCTTCTGCTTCCCCAAATGGCTTCCACATTCCATATTCTGTCAGGCAATGTGGATGAAGGGGCTTAAATATTTATCGATTAGAAGAAACCTCAAAGAAAGTCTTGGAAATTGACATATCTGTTGACTCACGTCAAACTGTTAATGTATTCCCATCCACTGAAACTGGTATAACAGCTCTTACCGTGTAATTGTACTATACTGTGGTGTCTCAGTTTGGGCAACCTCCCAAATATGGAGTTGTATAGTGTCTGGAGTTCCTCTGGTTTCTTAAAACTTGTTATCAATAGATACAGTGATTACCTAAGTTTCTTGGGTGAGTGAATGGATTGTACTAATTGATGAAGGGAAAAACCAACTGAAATGCTTATCATAACTTGAACAGTCTCAATAACTATTTAGAAAAATAGTTTTCTTCAATATGGTTTTGTGTTCTTAAATTGTTAGACAGGAAATAAAAGAGCCATCACATCATGCTATACATTGTTAGATTTCATAGTTGTTTGTAGCTATTTTAGTACTATTTTATTCAAGAACCACACTATTCCTTCAGGTCTAGACAGTCACATATAGTTAGGGGATTTACCCTTAAAAAGTGAGTTCTGTTTCTCTGCAAACCCTTTGTTCCCTTGCAGGATCCAAAAGATACATTTCTAATTATGTTGGGACATCACCCTGTGATGCAAACATTGTTAAAAGACCAGAAATTAAACAGCATGAACTGAAGGCAACCCAGAGTTTTTCGAAAGCAATCTTAGAGCTTGGAGAATTCATAAACCAAGTAAACCTTCTGACATAACTATAAAATGTGGTATAAACCCTAGAAAAAAATGGCCATCTTGAAAGGGTAACAGCACTTTTATGAGAATTCCAACCGCACCATGGCAACATCAACCCGTCAAAGCAAATGAAGGGTAGTAAAAATAAAATTAAACATGATGAAGGGGACACCAGCTTGCTAACAGCTTTCCAAGCAGTAAAGCTTTCAAATGTTATCTCTTCATTGGTCTGTTCAATCACACATGCCTGCTACCAAGCTTTATCATATTATGTACCTTTCTCATCACCGCAGCCTGCCACTGGTTTGATGGACTTGTCTGTATGTTCACAAAGGAGGGGGGAGGCGGCTCCCCTCCCCCCCCCTGCACCCCCTCTTTCCAGAGCCTCATTCCTCTCTGTAATTCTTCCTTCCCACTGTCCTCTTTTGCCCTTGTTCTGGTGTCCGACATGAGTCTCGGTACCATCAACAAAGGTCTCTGTACCGCACAGAGCTTTGGGAACTAAATATAGATCACATCTCCATGTCACCCTTAGTCATTCTAGAAATCAGTTCTAGTGTGTGTTTGACTTCGTCTTCTGTCGATGATTTTGCTTCCAAAATCATCATCTGTCATTTTTTTCTCATGATTCTTTTACGTCCCAAGTAATTCCTCTTCCCTAGTCTTTCTGCAGCCTCTTGCAGGGAAAATTGTGAAGGTATTTCCATGTGTCAGCTCACACGCTGGCTAATCCCCAGGTCTGAATATCTTCCCCTGTTCGTCAGGACCTCAGAAATCTCAAGGTTATATTTATTCTCTAATGTACTCAACCACCAGGGAGTAAGGACAAAACCCTGGCCCTTTCTTTCATTGTTTTAAACCACTTTCCAACTCTCTTTCCCAGTTCATAACAAACAAGGTCTCATTCATTGTGTGTGTGGTATTTGCACATGCCAAATTCCTCAGCCTTTAGACCATATGAGTTATTCAACTGTCTGGGAAGAAACAAAGAAAAACAAATGACTAAACAGCCAATTTAGGCTTCCCATAGCCCACACAGTGATGAGGAGATGGAGGGGTGGTGTAAAAAGCCGGGATATCATGCTGAGGTGCTTACAAACAGTCCATAGGGGGTGGAGAGGGAAAGGAGAAACCAAGAAAAAAGCTAAGTTGCTGCAGCCAAGTGTCTCGTAAAATTGCCATGTTTTAGCTTGAGTTTATTGTCTGTTGGTGTCAGTAATTGAATTGCTTTTCCACTGTGAGCTGGTATGTGAACCACCTCCCTTCTCTATGATCAACACTGAAATGTGTTCCTAGTTAAATCAGCTCCTTTGATTCATTCACCCATTCAGCAAATACTTACTGAGCCTCAACTATTTGCAGAGTAAGACTTAGAATGTAATTGAAGTCTGAAAAAGGCAATGTAGAGTTTATTCACAGGTACTCAAGGGAGAATATTCTGGAATTTACATGCTTCTCTCTTTGCATACTCTTTCCTGTTTACCCCATCTGAGTCTAGTCTGAGGGATCTAGTTATACTAGCACTAGCTTCCAACCAGGACCCAGATATCTGTCTTTGCCTATTTTCCTTCTCTTATTGCATCCTTATAGAATTACCTCTTACATGCACCAGGTGCTGAAACATTAAAGTGTACTTGAGTAGTCCAAAACAATGAGTGCTTGAAAAAGAATTGTGATTGTGTGCACACACACCACATACACACCTTATTTTTGTTGTTTCGTTCTGTATTTCAGTTGATTGTAACATAATCAAAGCAATTAGCATCTTCTCTGAAATTAGAAGAATTTGGTCACAGGCAGTACATTGCACTTCATAGATTGGATGGCCATGATATGAATGAATACTCACAGAAATTTAGGGTTGTCTTACATGTTTTACATGTTCGTTGGTCTATTAATCTGGTTTTTAATACATATATATGGTAATTATAAGATCTTATAAATAAATTCAATGCTGGAAAAATAAAAGGAAAGGATGAGGAAGTGGAATGGCACTTTATAAGGGCAGATACTCAGCGACAGGTCAACAGCCTATGCAGGCCAGTAAGGACTGTGGTGTATCAGTCAACTTTCCCATCACTCAGGCACAGTAGCCTACACCCACAGTTTAAAGGAGGAAAGGTTTAAATTGCTTATGGTTTCAGGGAATTGAATCCATGGTGGGCAGGCTCCCAGATAAAATGCTGATGGTGAGAGGGCCCAGCAAAGCAAAGCTCTTAGTTTATGGTTGTTGGGGAGCAGCCCAGAACAGTGCCTGGAGAGGAAGGTACCAAGGACCATTATAGTGTCAAAAACCATGCCTTCAGACCCGCCCAGACACACCAGAAGTATATTTACTAATCCCCTAGGCAGCCTCCAACTGGTCAAGTTAACACAATGATATCTAACTTCTACTCCAGGGAATGAACTTGAGAGAAAAGAAATACCCCTCCCCTGCCAACTGGTTTAAATCACACTGGCATCTTCTTGAGCCTTGGTGAATTTTTTTAGGGTTTTATTCTGTGTCACTGGTGTGCTGGATGTTTCTGTAGGGCATTAGTCTCTTCACACTCTAGAAAAGAAGATCAAATGCATTTGAAGTCAAGGAACAACATTACAAGGTAACAAATGGATAATTCCAACAAACACTAATTTTTCCCTTCTAGGCATATATTTCCTCCTGGGCACAAAGAAAAATATTATTTGACTAAAATTTCTCTGAGTTTGACTCAAGGATTAAATGAACTATGACAGTTTTCCCCAAATTAAGAAATATACTCAAAAGAAAAAAAATTCATGATTCTTCCTTGTGTTTGTTTGAATTTTTAATGTTACTTAGGAGCATAGATGTAAGAGATACACTGGCTAGTGAGAATCTCAGATTAATCACCTATTGGTTCTGTGATCTTGGCTAAATCACTAACTTTTTCTTTGCCTTAATCTTACCTATAAAATGGGGATAATAATAACATCTATATTCTTATGTTATTGTGAAAATTAAATGAATTTATATTTGCAAAATACTTAAAGGATACCTGATATACAATAGATGCTATGTGTGTTAAACTCTAATATATAAACATAAAATTAGCCCTCATGTATATAGTTTTTCCTATATAAAGATTTAAAAAATAGTTTGACTTAGCTATTAAGAAGGAGTTGGATGCCGAATTGAAAGAGTTTTGCCCTAGAGTAAATTACAGCACATTAAGGCAGTGGAAGGCCAAATCGGGGATGTTTACCCTGAGGTCACTTCCTCCTTCCCCTATTACAACTTCCTCTTTCCTTTACCAGTTCACATGAAGAAAATTTCAATCAGCTCCTCACACGTCATCAATGCCCGCCCTAAGCAACACCCCCGGTCAAAGGTTACATATACCCCATACCCATATCCAGGGTAGAGAAAAACCCAGACCACTCCTGGTCATGGGCTCCTCTCCATGTGCTTGGAATAAAGACCACTTTCACTTTTATATTCTGCTCCTTTATTGCTCCAAAAAACTCTAACATAAATGTAAAACAAAACAAAATTTAAATTTATAATGTTAATTCAGTGTGATGAATAATGTTGTTTTCACTGAAATGAAATCATACAACCTGCCATTCATTTTAAAAGGACCATCAGACCTAGTTCTACCATGCATTTGCTTTGGGGTCTCTGACTTTAGTAATACTAACACAGAGGAAGTCGGCCTGAGTAAGTATAGTTTTCACAATGCTTTGTTTGGTAGCTCAGAGCAACCTGAGCTCACTCTTTATCAGCACCTTATTAGCAGTCCCAGAATGCCAACTGTATCCAATGATAATGTCAGTGTTCCATTATTAGTAAAACTGGAATGAAAACTTATTTTAAATCTTCAGGTTGCTCAAACCAGAAATGTGTATTCCTACTCTTGAATCAAACTAAGCTGCAATCGTTTTCTCCCAGAAATGGGCCAGACATGACTTTCATCTTTCTTTTCTCTTTGCCATGCTCACTGTAATGTCAGGTCCTTTCCATCCTCCAGATGTTTGTGTAAAAGTTCAATTCTCAATGACTTCTTCTGAGACCATTTATTAATGACCTTGTCCCTGCCCCCAGCTTTCCTCTGGTTTTCCATTATGTTACATTTTCGATTTCCTTCATACTGTTTGTCACAATTTATGGTCATATATTGATTGAATTATTTGTGTTCTATCACACATGCAAGAGTGTCAGCTTCTTAGGACCGGGCATTAGGTTTCTGGCTTCACGTTCCTATGAGTACCCAGTACCTTACCAGTATATGATACGTAGTAGGAACTTAAAATTCCTATAGTAAATAGATGCTCAACCTAAAACCTTGATGGAATTCATATCAGAAAAATTCATCATAGTGTATGACTCTGTTACCTCCAAAACGTACTTCTGTAAATTGGTCCGTACAAATAGAGGATGGAAGAAGCACACTTCACAAAGCAAACATTGCATCTGTGGTCACATTGCCAGTGCTTTTGCATTTGATGACCTTACATTAGTTTCCTAAAGTCGATGTGACAATTTACCACATGGTTAGCAGTTACAAACAGCACAGACTTATTCTCTTATAATTCTGTAGTTCATAAGTGTAACATGGGTCTCCATGAGCTGAAATCAAGATGGACTGGACTGGACTCCTTTCTGACATTTAGGAAGAATCCATTTCCTTGCTTTTGCTAACCACCCATCGCTTGGGTGATGGTCCTGCCTCTTCATCCTCCAAGCCAGCAACCATGACTTGACTCTGTCTTATGTTGCATCTTTCCCAGTCCTACTAGTTATGTATCTCCCTCGGACCATGGCCGGACACTCTGCGCTTTTTAGAATTCATAAAATTTGATGGGCACCACTAGAACAAATCCAGGATAACCCCTCCTTCCAAGGTCTGTAACTTTAATCGCACTTATTGAATTCCTTGTATAAGTAACATATTCTCAGATTCTGCCAATAACTCTCACTATTTGCTACTTAACCCTGTGGAAGATGTAAGTTAGGTGCTACTCCTTAACAAGTTGTCAGAAAAGTTTGCATCTCTCAGATCAGCCATGACATCTGAAGAGATAAATGACTAAAAATTCTTTTATTTCCAGGTCCACTATAATTCCATTTTTTCCTCATTCTCCTGAAATTATCATAATGCAAAATATGCAATAAACTGCAAAAGCAGGCGGCTATCCCTAGACATCTATGTGTGTGTGTGTGTGTGTGTGTGTGTGTGTGTGTGTGTGTGTTTCCCTGTGATCAGATCATACTGTTTAAAAATTCATTCTCCATTACAAGAAAGATCAGTTCTGAGGACATGCACAATGAAACAAGCTAGTCCTCAAACTGCCACAAAATTGTATGACTCTGTGCACATGAGATATCCACCGTAGTCAAAATCATAGAAACTGAAAGAACAATGGTGGTTTCCAGGGCAGGGGGAAAAGAGAACTAGGAGTGATTGTTTAGGGGCTTGAAGTTTTGAGATGAGCAATGTGAAAAGTTCCACGAATGGAGGCTGGAGATGTTGCTAAAGCATACATTTAAATGTGGCTAGCTTGATAAATTTTTATGATATGTGAGTTTCCCCATCATAAAACTTCTTCTCCCAGATACTTGAAAATATATTTAGACTCTTGGGCATAAGGTCCCCAAACTGAGTAATGCTGTATCCTGTCCATATTCTCCACTTGCTAGGAAGAAAAGGGTCATTTGGTAGAGGGCTGCCTACAGATGTGTGGCTACAAGATACTTGCTCACAGACACACCTCTTTTGCATTTCTGTTAGAAACTGAAGTTACTCATTGGTGAGATGATATTTCTCATAGGCAGTGCTTTTGTTGCAAAGATTTAAGTTTTTAACTCTATGACACAGTCGAATCTAACCGGGCGCTTCCTTCTCTAGAAATCTATCAGGATGCAGCCTGTGACCCTCACTGGCCCAAATCAATACATTTCACCACTAACAACATACGTCTCTTTGTAAGAAAGTAAGCTTTTGGTTGTGGATTGGTGCTTAGGGTCCAAAAGACATGTCTGCTGGTTTGGACAGTGGGCTACTGGCCTTTCACTAAACTATGCAGACTCTACGTAGAAAACATGTACAGTCTAGTTCACAGGCATCAGTTAGAAATGACCAGGTCCAGCATCTTTGTTTCATATGTTAAGAAACCAGTGCTAAACTTCTCAAAGGTACCCAAGAACTTGAAGATATTACATTTTTCAGAGCAACTGTATTGAGTGGGAAATATAAGCATGAGAAATCTGCCTTTTCTTGTTAGAAACACTGTGGTCCAGGTAAAGATGCTTGGCTTCATGACCTTGCCTTGAAGGTGGGCACTTGTCTTACCCCTTGGTTAATGGAAAAGTGAATTAAAACCTTCTATTCTCTCAGCACCCAAGCTGTGCTATCCATCAAGTCACCTCAGCCTCGTCACAGACCAGTGCACAAGTTTGTATGTCTATCTCCTCCACCACAGACTTCCAGGGTAAAATGCAGACCTATCTTGCTGGCAAAGAGCTTCTGTGGTCTAATAGTTGCTGAAATCCAGAGTAAGATAAAGAGGCTTCTCTAGGACTAGCACTTCTGAGCATATTTAATATACTATGGGAACTGTGAATCTCTACCAAGGGAATAGGCAGGGGGTAGAAGTCCATTTTTCTTCTTGTTTTTTGAACAAACATCCTTCTTTGGTAAAACACATTGAGTGGAGCCTTGAAAAATACGGTTTCCCCTAGATTGTCATCCTCTGAATACAGTTAAGTTTATTTTTCATGGTGGCTAAAATATACAGCATTATGCTGAATATAAATACATAAGGTATCAAATATGTTAAAAATATTAGTGAAGATGTGTATTTTCTCAGATTCTTGGTTTGCTTTTCCATGATATGCAGAGTTGAAATACTATGATATTTTGATTGGTGGCTTGAAAATGTAGAGAAAAGAAATATTTGAATGAACACAAATAGTTATACTGGAGAACACTTGGAAAAATTTTGTCACCATCAACATCATTATAACCATTACCTTTCTATCTTTATTAATAGATATCTTATGGGAAATTATGTATACACATACATACATGTATATACTGTATACACATAAACACATTTCTTTAATGCTTGCTTTTTATGGGATGTTAAATAGCTTCTAAGTTTATTACTATTTTACATGTAGGTTTAAAGTAAATCAGGTAGAAATACACATGTAAGTAGATTATTTGCTGGTTTCTTGTTTTCTAAATTACTTGTGTCTAAAACAGAGAACCTCAATATCTAAGCACTCATCTGTAAGTCTCATTCATCAGGTTGTCATTATTGAAATTATAATTGTTCTTTATGTAATTATTATTAAAATTATTTGTGTGTTTATGTACATACTGTATATACATTTAAAATATATGCTTTTCATATGTCTGCATATGCACACAGATGTATCTCACTGCTGAGCAACTAGTGTGTACTGTGTATGGTGACAAGAATATTTTACACATGTTTTTGTCATCCTCATTATAGCCTTAAAAATGGGTATTATTCTCTCTACTCCAAGAAGAAATTAGGGCTCAGAGACCTGTTAAATAACCATCTAGAAGCGGAGGCCTTGTGTTTCGATTTTCTGAAAGAACCATCAAAAAATACATTCGGAGCTTGAAACAGACCTACTCATCTCTTGAATTCATCCTGCTTTCTGTGATGAGCCATGGCGCATGGCCAGAACAAGAATAGCCAACCTGAAGGGAGGGCAGATAGTAGCCAAGCAACAGAGGAATATTTGGAGCCTAATACTGTATCGCTGTAACTTGAGGCCATCCAAAGCCCAGAGGAACGGCAGTTTGCCTGAAGTCATTACGAGCATTTCCATGATGCTGGTTCTATGCCCAGCATTATTTTCAGCTTTTTACCTCACTCAACCAATTCTCACAGCATCCAGAGGAGGGCTACTATTATTTAAACCATTTTACAGATAAGATAAAACAGAGGAGAGTCATAGGGAGCTGGGAGTATTTGCCAAAGGTTACGGAGTTAGAAAGTGGCCAGCTGGGACTTGATCCCCGGCAAAATTAGGTACAGCAGACAAATGGTTAACTCCTGCATGATACCCATAGCTTCTGCCACGTCCTGCCTCCTTAATCCTGCTCCTTCATGTCTACCAAATGCCAATAAATCTAGGGTTCCTTCTAACCACGTTATGTGTTGTAACTATTACCTTGTATTGTCTCATTACTATAACTGTTTATCCCAAGTGGCTGTAAGCTGGTTCTCTCATCTGTGCCTCACACCTTGGCACTGAATTTGAAGGGCCACCGGCATTCAGCTGCTTGCCCTTACACTCCAATTTTACCCCTCACCACTGCTCAAATTACTCCCGGAGTTTAGCCTTTAGATGCAAGATGTACCAGGGAGTCATAATCACACAATTACCCTCTACCATGCAGCGCGGACAACGCAATCATCTGTCAGCAAATGACCTCAGAGGCTCCCGCACGGGTCTGTTTGGACATACTTGGCAAAATTCGGTTGTTACCACATTGCCTTCTAACCAGAGGAGAACAATAGAACCTGCATTACCGGAGCAGAAGCACAGTTTTCTTTGGCTTTTTTGCCCACATACTGAGATTCAGAAGGAAGCCACAAAGGGCTGGGGAAAATATCTAAAGACAAAAGATCTTTGTTCCATCTCTTTAACTAAAATGGTTGAGCATGTTTTGCAGAGGGATCCTGGAAGTCAATTATAATATTCTCTGCACATCTTTTTCCTGAGGAGTGTGTTCCTAGTGTTATCTGGCAAGACTGTCTTCTGCAGAGCCCAAATGCAGTCATTTTTTTGTAGTCAGTGGATAAGGGAAAAGATTGATTTAGAGACCATGGGTTACTCAAACAGCAAACAGCCCCAGTATGCTATTACTGTTGACTAGGCAAAGAAGACCATTCATCTCATCGTACTATGAAAAATTTCCCCTCTAACATTGTATTATGAAAAAGTTCCAACACAGCCAAGTTGAAACGAATTTTACACCGAGCATCCATGGTCTGCCCCTTAGCTTCAGTGAAGTTTTATTATATGCTTGCTTTATGTCATATCGACCCATTGTCCATCCCTCAATTCAGTTATCACTTCATCTTATTTTAAAATACATTTTAAAGTAAGTTTCAGATTGCTACACTTCAGCCCAAACATTTATCATTAATTAAATTCTATGTTTGCTTGTACTTCTCTCTTATTTTTGAGTGTTTTCAGGTAAAATTTGCATGCAATACAATGTGCCAATCTGAAGTGGGTCCTTTCCTGAATTTTGGTATATACAACTAATAGCAAATTCAAGTTTATCAAGATATAAAATACTAGGTACAGAACATGAAATACAGAACATAAAATATAGACAGGACATCACTGTAGAAATGTCCCTGGAATCACAGCCTTATCAATCCCTAACCCCATCTCCTTGGAAGAAACCACCACTTAGATTTTTCCACATCACAGAGATTTTGTTTGCTCTAGAGTTTCATATGAAGGGAATCATAGAGTAGGTAGTGTGTGTGTGTGTGTGTGTGTGTGTGTAACATTTCTTTCCTCGGGATGTTTGTGATAGTCAACTATGCTGTGGTGGTTATCTGCAATCTATTCCTTTCTTTGTTGAGCAGTATCTCCCCCACCCATGAATATACACCAACTTTTTATCCCTCACCTGGGAATAACACTCCACTGTGTCCATGGTTTGAATATTGGGAATAGAGCTCTTAGGAATATTTGTGTACATGTCTTGGTGTAGATGCGTATTTTTATTTCCCCTGGGTAAATCCATACAAGTAGGCTTACTGGTTGTAGGGTGGCTGTATGTCCAATATATAAGAAATTGATAGACTTTTTGGGATATAATTCTGTCTGTTTACAATCTCACCAGAAATGTTGGGGAGTTAGTTTGGTCTCCATCCTCACCAACTTGTGTCTTTGGCATTATGTTCCATATGGTGTAAGTGCCTCCCTACTGGGTGAATTTACATTTCCAAGATGATATATTAGGTGAGCATTTTTCTCATGGCTTATGGTCAGCCTTCTGGCCATCCCATCTATCTTATTTTGTGAATTGTCTGTTCAAAACATTTGCTCATTTTTAATTTAATTTATTTTATTTTTAAATGAAGGCTTGGTCACACAGTGGCTTTCTTTTCAGGGAGAGAGTTTCCCTTGCATGAGTGCACGTGCCTGTATCAGGAAGTTCCAATTCATCCCCACATCTCCACCCACTGCCCAGCCTCTGAAGAACCTGAAGAGATAATTTTTGAATAAATGTTGGTTGCACTCCTCATTTGCTGGGTGCTGCCAACAGGCAGCAGGAATTGACGGCTTGTTAGTAAAGCCTGGCCCCTTTGTGAGATGTTTTCAGAATGATTGATTTACAATAAAGTGGTTCCTGGTGGGTGCACGCAGGTGGAACTGATGCGGATCGATTCCAGTGGCGCTAACTAATCAGCTGTTTAAACTGGCAGGGAGAGTGCTCCGTGACAGACCCAGTGCGACCATCATTTTCCCCCTAAGATTACAAATTAACTTGTTTCGGGTGTGCTGGGGTGTGTGACAACTTGGGGCCAGCCTCACAGGAGGGAAGGGCAGCGTGGCTTTCCAGAGGCCTCCTTGGGATCTGCCTGGCCCTGGGCACACAGCTCTCCGGCTGGAAGAAGAGCGATGACACCGTGGCAGGTGTGGGGAGTGTTTCCTTAGTGAAATCTTCTCCCCAAGTGTGGGGCCAGCAGGGTTCTAAAGGGTCCCCTCGTCTGTTCCTCTTTTATTTTTCCATTAGCTATTTGTGTGGCCCCACATTAGGCTCATCTCTCCCTGCCTTCTTTCTCCATGAAGAGAATTAACATTTGCTTTTGAACCAACAGACAAATATTTACAACCAATGGGCCCAAGTGTTAGTATCACTTAGTACGTAAAATCTTGTTCAAATACATAAGAAAACTAGGAATCTTACTGGATAACCTGAAGCCAAAATGTTGAAGAATTAAGTTATCATAGGAGGGAATAAAAACGTTAAATTACCATTTGTTGGAAAGTGCACCAGTAGACAATTCAAAACTGAGATAATAAGATGCCATTTTTCACTTATTGAATTAAGAAAATTGTATATAATGCTTGGTGTTCGAAATCGCATGCTAAAACAGACACTGCCTTATAGGTATGGATGGATGTTAAGTTGTACAATTTCTTGACCTATATTCATGCTGCTTCTATTGATTTGTCCAATCTTAAATTATTATTATTATTATTATTTTTTTGCACTCTATTCCAGGGTTGGGGTATATCTCTTCTGTTAACATAACAAACGTTTTTGCTATGCCTACACAGCTTTTAGAGTTTTATCTCTCCTGCTTCTCTAACTTCCTTTTCTTTTTCAGTTCCCTCATGTTTTATCTGGGCTCTTTCCTTCCCTCTCTTTGTCCTCCTTTTCCATTTTCCTTGCTTCTTTCCTGCTCTCATGTTTGAATCCTCCATGGCTGTGACAAAATACCCAACATACGCAACTTAATCTCAAAGATTGCAGTCTACGATCGGTGAGCTCAAAGGTAGAAATATCAGGACAGAAGGACACAGTGGATGAAAGCTGCCACACGTGGGGCAGCCACGAAACAGTGAGAACAGAAAGGAGCCAGAGGGGAAGAAGCCAGGGCCAGATCCAGACTTTCAGGTCACATCTCCATGACTACACAGAAGTACTCAAAGTGTGCTTTACTAACCTCCCAGGTGTCCCTCCAGCCCATCAAGTTGACAGTCAAGATTAACCATCACATAGCTCCTTTTCCTCTCCATTATTCTGCCTTTTCTTCCCTTTTCTCTCTATCTTCTCTTCCATGCTAACTGGTTAATAGATATTCATGCAGCCCAAAATTGAGTTGCTCAGTGTGCCTCTTTATTCTCCTCTAAAGAGTCACATTACCTGAGGTATTGCTCTCAAAATACCTTGTAACTTTTCCTTTTAATAGTAGTCACAGTTGTGACTTATCCATTAATAACTATTTAATATGTTTCTCTGTCATAGGATTTTTGGAGGAGACTCTTGGTCAATAAAGAATTCCTAAGGTCTAGAAAGGTGTCAGAAAGTAAGAGGGTTGGCATATAATTGTTGGATGCTTTGACTGTGACTTCTCTAAGGGCCACTAGAATAAAATGCTGCCAATGTAAACTTCAAGTATTAAAAAGTAGTAGAGGACATCAATTTAAGGTCAGAATGTCAATTTAAAGTCTTAGTCATGCCTGAGAAGAGGGTGGTCATTGGTAGAAGTCTTTGGTATTTGAAGATTTGAGTTTCAATAGTCTCAGGCAGGGCAGGGGATTTAGCTCAGTGGCATAAGTGCCTGCCTATCAAATATGCGAGATTGTGAGTTCAATCCCTAGTACAATAATAATAATAATAATAATAATAATAAAATAATCTCAGGCAAATCTTTCAATATGAAGATTTTATTAGGAATGGCCAAAGTGAGTTATATCATACAGTAAGATAAGATAATAATAATAAATTAAACAGTGAGATAAGGATCTCTGAGCAACCCTTGGCAAGTAAAGGCACTTTGATTCATGAGTTATTTATACTAACAATCTATTGTTTGGAAAAGGATTTAATTTGTCCAGATTTTTAAATTATTTATTCATAGAGCTGAGTTTTAAGAAGTTTTCTGAAGCCACCAACAGGTTATTTATTGGCTCACAGCCTTATGTTAATGGAAAACAATTTCTTGGAAGAAAGAATAAAATCATATTGACACATTTGGGCTCGATTCTCTGTTCTGACATTTCAGAACAGAGTTATCAGTTTTCAGAAAAACAAGTGGAATTCCAGTTTGGCAATATTCATTAATGTCCTTAAGATGTTCACTTAGCGTATTTCCTAATATTTCCTTCCTAACAGTCTATCACCTTAAAAAATTTCAAAATACAAAATTTTATGATTAGTATTTGGAAATTCAGTGGGAAGCTAAGGCAACTATTACTAAGATGACCCAGACTCTGGGAGAAAAGAAGGGCTAGAATTTACAGAGCGTGGATTGTAGATGAAGTTGAAAATTTCAAGAATTTCTTAATGTTATTTTTAATCCATTTATGGAGCCATGCTCTACATTTGTTGGTTTACCCTCTTCTTTACATG
The DNA here is from genome assembly GCF_034190915.1 of Cavia porcellus. Lineage (NCBI taxonomy): Eukaryota > Metazoa > Chordata > Mammalia > Rodentia > Caviidae > Cavia > Cavia porcellus. The sequence continues at coordinate 34,055,401 of NW_026947511.1, read as the reverse complement.
TTTCTAAGAAACACAAGCAAATAACTCAAACTCTAGGAAAGTTTAGAATTAAAGCTACGACTACTGTCACTTGGTGAGTGGGAGCCATGTGCTCAGCCCACAGCACAATGAATTACCCGATGGGACTCCAACATGGGGAAACTGCTGCAGATCCATGTGTTCAGCTGAATAAGGTTTACTTGAGTACTTTGGGCTCTTTTTCTGACCCTTCTTATTATATCAATGCACAATAAAAATAAACATACTTTTTTTGTTTTTATTTGCCAAAGGTAGTTTTTTTTGCAATGAAATCTACAGCCCCGAGACCATGGATAGTTACCAGAGCATTGGGAGAGTGAGCTGTGATTATAATGAGTACATTGTTCCATGATAACTGGACCTGTATCCCAAGATATAAAAATGATTTCCAAATGAGACCCCTAAAGATTAAAATTACTGTGTAATAGAGGACAACATTTGTTTTTCTGAAAGGGAAAGATATGACAAGCTACACATCTGAAATCAGTATTACACAATGGAATCATATGGCTGCTTTATAAATATTAAAGAGAAAAATTGGCTTTCACTAATATGGGATCATTAAGAGAAAATTATGACAGGCTAATCCTATTTATTTTTTTTGTATTGTTTGGAGATGAAAAACATGCAGATATTGTATCTGGATTTTCCTAGGGTATTTGGTAAAGCCCTCAAAATATCTTTGTGGACATGATATGGAGTGAGAATCCTAACTCAACAGCAGGGCTAATTCCTAATCAAAGCACTATTCCCACAGGTGTGGATTACTAAATTGGTTTGAATTTGCATAAGGAGTTTTACATATGCATATTTATTTATTTATTTAGTTTTTTTAACTCAAAAAAATTTTATTAGTACATGTTTGCAGTTCATGACGTTTACAGTCCTTTTGGAGAGTTTGCTTCTTTTTTAATCCCCTTCCCTCACTCTCCTTACAATTCTCCTATCTCATTTTTTATTCTTGTTGATATTATTAATCTTAACTTACATTATGGCAGATAGTGCTTGCGTTAATTTTGGTCATTAGTTCCTGCACATGGCATTCCTTTATTCTACTAATCTCCCTTTCTCCTCCTCCTCCTCCTCCTCCTCCTCCTCCTCCTCCTCCTTCTCACCCCTTACACTTCTTCCCTTAGGACACTTCCCTATTGCAAGAGATCCACCTCCTTGTCCCCGTGCATCCACGCTTATCATTCTCTTTGTTTGTAGTTTGCCTCATTCATATGAGAGATACCATACAGTACTTAAGCTTATGTGTCTGGTTTATTTCACTCAGTGTTATATTTTCTAGGAGCACCCATTTACCTACCATTGTCTCAATCTGTCATTCTTTATGACAGAATAGTATTCCATCACATTTGTCACATTTTCCATCACAGATGTCACATTTGCTTTATCCAATCATCTGTTAGTGGATATACAGGTTGTTTAAAAGATTATGTATGTAGCCCTGACAACAGGATAAGGTATAATATTCTAAGCCATGCCCCAAATGACCTAATACCTCCAATTCAGCTTCTCCTCCTAACAGACCATTCTGCTGTGAACTTGCCAATGGGTTAACCCATTGCTAAGGTCAGCACCCTCCTGATCGAGTCACCTCTCTAGGCCCTGCCTCTAAACACTGCTGCACTGGGGTTCAAGCCCCAAAGGCACAAATCTTTGAGGGAAAATTAATGTTAAAGTTGAATGTCATCTTACAGTTGAAAATAAATATCTACTGTTTCATAATCTCTTCAAAACTCACAAACTTGATGTTTTAATGATAATAATAATGGTTAGAATTTGCTTTGTTACCTGGAGTAAACAGTTCCTGGGTCAATATGTATGCAACTAAGTTATTTATACAGAATGTAGTGTTTCTCATTCTCATAGTTCATGTCATTGCCACATGAGCTTTTGCCAGTGATTGTTAACTTCTACAAACTAGAAAACAAAGCTTAAGTGCAAAGAATTTAAGAATTGAAGAAAGTCCATGAGCTACTGCTAACTGTGGAATGCTGAGTCAAAGTCTATGAAAATAAATATCTACAATATAATTGTGTTTACATCATTCCAGTCACCACCTGGATCAAGTTAAGAAGTCAAGTCATTAATAAGTAGGTAATAATTCATAAGTTTATGGGGGTCACTCACTTTGGATTTACATACATGTAAATCTCATAATGCATGTGGTAGGGAGTTTTAATGCCTCGGTAAAATATATTCTTTAAAAATTGTAGACAAATATGGCTGATGATTTAGATCCAAAATGGCCCCAAAGCCTCCTGTATTTGGAAGGTGATTAGACTATGGGTCAGCACAGCTAACTTACTAGTAGGTAGGGTCTAGCTGGAAGAGGTGGGTGCACAGAGGGTTTGGGCTGGAAAATGATAGCTCTTTCCCCAGCCCTTCCCTTAACCTCTCTCTCTTTCTCTGCTCTTCTGCCACCATGCCACAAGCACCTCTCCTTTGCCATGCCCCTCTGCCATGCCATCATATCACAGAGATAGCAACTATGGACTGAAACATTAGCCAAAATAACCCTCTCCTCCTTTAAATTGTGGTTGTTAGGTACTGTGACTCAGCAAGGGGAAAGTGACTTAGATAATATCCTTTATACTTATTTATTCAGCAAAGTACTTACATATTTTCTTTTTATGGTCCCAACTTTTTTCTAGATACCAAAGATATAGCAATGAATAGCACAAATGAGAAAAAGGAAATGTAGGCAAGAAATACGTTCAATAAAAAGAACTGTCATGTCTGAGAGGGGTCGGATGGTGGTGACGAGGAAAAACCTTATTTTGGATGGTCTAGTGAAGAGGCAAACTTTGACTTGATTCCTGAATCACCAGGAAAAATCAGTCAGTCATTTGATAATGGGGAAGGGATTTCCAGGCAAGGGAAGAGGGAGAAAAGGCCTATAGAAATAGTCAACATGATGTGTTCCAGGAACCAAAGAAACCTTTCATGGATGGAGCGTGATAAAGAGCTGGGGTAAACCTGACCAGACTGAGAAGTGGGCAGGTGTCAGCTTACCTTGTGCTTGTAGTCCAAGGACAAGAGGTTGTATTTCAGTCTGAGTATAATGGAAAAACCACTTGATGTTTTAAGTAAGGAGCAATATTATCTGATTTGCTTTTCCATGTGTCTGTGTTCCAGCTTTGGAGGGGACTGCCAAATGTAAGTAACTAAGAATGGAGATGGAGTACCAGTTAGAACGTGGTTGTGTCAGACTAGGCAGGGAGTGATGCTCAGCTGTACACGGAAGAAAGCGGAAACACGAAGACCGTGCAATCCTGCCTTGGAGCTAGCAGCTATGCACTGAAACGTGAGTCAAAATAAACCTCGTGGATCTATTGCAAAGGTACCTCTAAGAGGATTTGGGAAGACATGCGAGAAGTAGCGTGAAGGACATGGAGGAATCAAAGATGCCAGCTTACTGAGGGCTTCAGGGAATTGTGTAAATGCTGTTGAACATGACTTAAAAATATGTACTCAGGAAAAGGACACATTAAATTGGCTATTTTGCCAGGCATTTTGTCAGTGCTCATGTTCAGAACAACTCCAGACAGATATACAGACTCAAAAGGTCATGAAAACCTTGCTTGAGAACCTTAATACAGTCATCTAAATCCAGAACCATGTCTGCTCTTCTATACTGAGCACTATACTGCCTTATTCTCTCTTAGCTTGAGTTGAGTTTTGATCAGTTGCAAGAAAAATATTACAGACAAAAACATCATTTCATTGAATCTGAAAGAGGAAAACATTTAACATTTGAATTTCTTGAAGGCCTCAAGCATAGTACAAATCAATCATCATTAAAATTAAAATAACTTTACGTTTCAGGTTGAGAGGACCAAGGCTCAGAGAGGAGTGATTTACCTGAAGATGCCTAAGTTTTTTTTTTTTTTAGAACAGATATATGACTGCTAATGGATCTGAAAGCAAAGATCATGCGATTTATATCATACATGGAGTAAGGAAGCATGAAAACTAAATTTAAGATAATAAAATATAATTTTGAGATTTCTTTATGTTCTGTTAAGTTAGTTTCATCTCAAATTCTGATAGAGAGAGAGACAAAAGAGAGAGACAGCTTGAAGCATCATAAAGATGAATGAAACTTCAAGATGTTTTTGCAGTTGTGCAAATGAAGTGGTGAAACTCAGTCATGGGTTGGCTTTGAAAGCTGTTTGGGATCTTAAAATAAATGTTTCTAGCTTAATCACCCATAAGCGAAAGCTGGAACCTGTCATCTATTCCACCTGTGCTTAGACCAGATTTCATATGTGTGCAGGAATTTGTGGAACTAAGCACACTCCTCATTTCCCTGTCTCCGAGTAGGCTGTGTGAGCTTGACAGGGAAGGTGAGTGAAGAATATAAGCTCACCATCCAAGATTCACACTGAGGAAACTGTTCTTGAAAGCTACATAGAGACAGGAGTATAAGAGGAGTTTCTTCCTAGGTGGAAAGAGGTGATAATTAAACCTAATTTGTAGAGGAAAATTAATAGTGATGGACTTGAATCTTTTATAGCAAATGTAAATTTCAGAGCAATTTTGTGTGGAGAAGTAAAAAGCTGTAATATATGGCTGAGTGGTATATGCTGACAGGAATGGTCCTCTTGTGCTGTGAGTTATTAGAGACTTTCATCTTGTGGTTTTCAATAATAAAAAGAGAGGCAGTTTGGAGGCATTTTCTGAGATATGTCCCTGGTGTTGATTTATCTTGTATGATCAGTAGGTTATCTCAACAGCTGTGTGGAGAAGGTTAGATTTGCTAAGGAGGTGAAAGACTAAAATGTGAGAAGCATGCTCTCTTAGAAAGATGTATTTCTTCTCACATGCTAACAAATTATGGTTATGAGCAAGTCATTGAACCTCTCAAAGGTTTGGTCCTCAGAGCTCACTCAAGGTTCTTGCCCATGGCTTTCCCTTATCCAATACTTTGTGCTTCTTTTTGTGATACCAACAACTTCTTGGCATAAATGTGTCTTTTCGTTTTTAGGGTGTTTGTTCTGAAGAAATTCAGGGACGTTTTATGGAGAGTCATTTGCCCCTTTGCTCCCTCCAAGACTAAGTGCTCTTCATTGAGCAGGGTATGTAGGTACTGATTGATCAGAACTTTCATAAAGCTTTCACAAAAGAGTAGAAGACAAATCAGAGACAAATAGTTCTGTTAGATTCACACACACACACACACACACACACACACACACACACAGATGGGTTCAGAATGTTCTTGAATCTTCCTGGCTATGAGAATTAGATCATAAAGAAATAAGGATGGGACTCTGGAAGTAGAAAGAGATCACTTATTTTTTGATCAATTACTGTTGTTATCAAGCATCAGATGAGTTAAATATAGAGGTTTTGTGTTAATATACTTTAAGGACTTAATAAATAATATGTTTTCTGGAGTAGAGCTACGGGTCGTCTTATATGGGTATAATGTATTTATCAAAATTAATTAGCAATATGAATTTGTTACTGCTAACTGAAATCCAAATTTTGTTCAGTTTACTCGGTTTTTACCTAATTCCCTTTTTCTGTTCCAAGACTCTATCTAGAATAGCTTGTAATATCTGGTCGTCATAACTCCATAGTACCCTCTTGAGTGTGGCAATTTCTCAGATAGTCTTTGTTTTTGATGACCTTGTCATCTTAGAATAATATTTGTCAGGTATTAGGTAGCATGTTTCTTACTAAGTCTTGTTCAATACTCTTTTCTTGTGACTGCGTATCTATGGATTTTGTAAAGTGCCACATTTATTACATCACATCAAGTGTACAGGCTATCAATGTGACTTATGACTGACGATGTTAAACTTGATTGGCTGAGACTGTGTTTTCCGAGTTTCCCTATGGTAAGGCTGCCCTTGCCTGCCTCCCTCAAGCCCGCTCTCTGTGCCACACTGTTTAGGAGAAGGGGATTATGGGAGTGAGCAATGCACATTTAAGGGAGTGAGTCACTCATGTCCCACCTCCTGAAAGGGACATAAATACAAAAGTTGTCTAGGACCTTTTTGTATGGTAGAATTGCCTGTTCTCATTTCTTTATTTACCTAATGATTTATTTATATAAAAATTTATGTACTTTAGACTTTAGGTCGTATTCTAATACAGGCTGTTTATTTTGTTGCATAAAATGTTCTAGCTTTAAATACTGAAAGCACTTGCAGATGGTTTCTCCAAGCCAGTTCCATAGCCCATTGTTTTGCTTTGTTTTCAGTCCTTCCTGACTCTGAAACAATAGGACACTCTAGGATCATGTTGTATATGCCTCGCCCTACCCCTACAACCAGCCATTTCCCTCAGGAGCCCTGATTTCTTTAAAAGAAAGCTGGAGTTTGAAAGTAAGGCTTGGGTGCTGGGTACATTCTTTGCTAGAGTGTGGCTACTTCTAGATGTTTCGGTGGAATGAGGTGGGAAATACTTGTATCTGCTGACCTGTGTGTATCCTCATATCTATAATGACTTCTGCATATATTAAGCTAAACACAAGTTTATACTGGTATCTCCAACTCTAAGTATTGCTTGATCCATTCTAGCCCTCTCTCCTCACTTATCTGAAACCTCCAGATCTAGCAGTGAGAGACCTGGCTCCCTGTCATTCACTTGGCTATTTGTGTGATCACATCACACCTCCACAGCACTTTGAATTGTTAACCTGTATCCTCAACAGAAACAAATTTACCAACCAGAGTGCTGTGCTGATAGATTTTCTCTTGTCTTTAGTCTTACAGTCCCCACTCAGCTTCCATGTAGCTTTGGTCAGCACCTCTTGTGCTCTTCTCTCTTTAGCGAGGTTGTATCGTACCTTTTTAATACAGTTGGATTGATTTGATACTGTCTGCACTGCACCCTGATATCCTTAAGCTTCTGATGGATTCTTTAAAATTTGTGTACATTAAACTGATATTAAGCTTTATTCTTTGTAATGCAAAACTGTATGTGTTTTCAAAAATTCGTAGTGTCACTGCATCCACAGGAAATAGACTCACAGGAAATAGACTCACAGAAAACAGACTGACCACCGTAAGGCATGAACTCTGCTTTACATACCCTGTTCGCCCCCTTCCACTGAGGCCTCTAACAACCACTGCTCGACGATTTCATCTGGAATAGAATATTTAGTAATCATGATGTAGAAATGCTTTAGATACTCCTTGTTTTTAATGACTCCTACTGATCTGTTTTCTGTCTCTAATGTTTTGGCTTTTCCAGAATGGCACATAAATAGAATCATGTAGGATATCTTGTTTTCAGTCTGGTTCTTTCACTTAGCACTAAGCATTTACGATTCATGCACATGGTTGCATAGACTGATAATTTATTCCCATTTATTACCAAGCAATATTCCTTGTATTCGTATACCTCTGTTTATCTATTCACTTTTTGAAAGACATCTTCCAGTTTTGGTAATTATGGATAAAGCTGTGTTTGTGTGCTGATTGTGTGTATAAATTTTAGAAAGATAATAAAAGAACCTTTGTTGGCTTGCATAGTAAGACTATATTAGCTTTGTAAAAAACAGTTATGTTGAAAAAATTCAAAGAAATTTGTATGCCAATATTCATAGCAGCGTTATTTACAAGGGTGAAAAGGTGAAAACAACTCAGATGTCCAACAGCAGATACATAAATAAACACAATATGGTATATACATACTATTGTTTATGGTATATGCCATATGGTATATACACCCAATGGAATATTATCTCACCTTAAAAAGGAAGAAGATTTTGAAGCATGTTACAGTATGAGTGAAACTTGAAGATGTTACACTAAATTAAATAAATTACATAAGAGATATATGAATCACTTATACGAGCTACCTAGAATAGAAAGCAGAAAATGATAAAATTCAGTGCTGGCTTCCAGGAGGTAGAGGAAAGGCAGGATGGAAAGTTATTATTTAATGAATGCACAATTTCAGTTTGGGGAGCTGGAAAAGTTCTGGAGATGGATGGTGATGGGGGTGATTGGGCTTAATGTCATTGAAATATATTCCTAAAAATGGTTAAAATGGCAAATATTATGTGATACATATTTTACCATAATGTAAAAATGCTTAGTTAATAAAAGCCTACCCCCCCAAACTCTCTTTTAAAGTGGTTGTGCTATTTTTCCATTAATGGGAATTCCTGTTACACTACAGCGTTTGTTAAGGTCAGGTGGTTATTGTTGTTTTAGTTGTCCCAAGAGGTATGTCATGGTTATTTCAATATGCATTTCTCTAATAATGTATGGTGTTGCATATTATTTCCGTTTTTAATTGGCTATTTGTATATTCCTACTGGTGATGTCTTGATAGAATATTAACATTTTTTAGCTGTTTACTTCCTGGATACAAGTTCTTTATTGGCTATGCAATTTGAAAATTTTTGTTTGGCTTGAAATCTTTTGTTTGTTTTGCAGAGCCCTCTGTGACCTTGTTCTTCAATTTTACTGAGAGTATTTCACAATGCAAAATTTTAAATTTTAATTGCATTCAACTTAGCTACTTGTTTTTATGAATCATGCTATTGATTTTGTTTCTAACAGGTCTAACGCTATGCAAGTTTTCTGCTAGAATTTTTTTTTAGTTTTGCATTTTATATTTAGGTATGCATCCATTTGGAGTTAATTTTTGTGTGACTTGACATATATGTATTTATTCCTATATGAAATCATGCACACATATTTATATACAAATATATGCCATATAGATGCTCAACGTTCTGGTACCATCTGGTGAAAAAGCACCTTTTCACTGAATTGTCTTTTTGTCTTTATTAAATACCATTTTTATTATTGTGATATTTTTATTCTTTCCCAATCACCTGAGTCTTTCACCAATATCATGCTGTCTTGGAAAGAAGGGTAAGTGTACATTGTGTCTAGAATTTGGGGAGTGTGCCCTCTCCAGCTCTTTTCCTCAGGATTTTCAGGGTTGGCTATTTTAGATCATTTGCTTGTTGGTTTTCCAAAAAGACTTGCTGACATTTTGATTAGGATTGAGTTGATTTCAATAGATCAAATAAGGGAGAATCACCGACATTTTAACAACTGTGAATCTTTCAATGCCTGATCATGGAAAATCTTTTCATTTAAAATTTAAAATTTTCTTTTGCTCAGTGGTAGAGTGCTTGCCTACCATGCAGGAGCCCTGGATTTTATCCTCAGCACAAAAGGCAAAAAATCTTTTATCAGTGTTCATAGTATTCTATAAAGTCATGCCATGTTGACTGAGAGAAAGAGGGAGAGGGGGGGGAGAGAGAGAGAGAGAGAGAGAGAGAGAGAGAGAGAGAAAAATATAAACACACTTCAGGAAAATAAAATTTGTATAAATACTTTAATACTAAATTTACTGAGACATCGTGAGATTTGTACAAGTTTCTTTTAGGCGCTACAGTTACAACAGAAGCTCAAAGTGGTGGTCCCCAGCCTCCAGACATTTATTATCAAGCGCACTGCACTGGGTAACCTTGGTCATTGAGACATGTGCAATTTGTTCTCTCAGGGCCTGAAGAGTAAGTGGATTTTCTGCCACTTGATATCTTCTAGGGTCCGCCATGTGAGGGTAATACTATCTGTTGAAAAAAACATCATATAACTTTTCTACACATTTTCTGAAATGTATGTCTAGACATTTTTGATGAACTCTGTGTATTTATACATTGAATACATAATAAATTAATATTGTAAGTAATATTTAAATTTGTTGACCCCGTTGTTTGTTGACTAATGTTAGAAAAGCAACTGACTTTTGTATATTGATCCTGTAACTTGTGGCCTTGTTGTGCTCATTGATTGGTTCCAAGATGTTTGGGGCTTAATTTTGTGTGTGAACTTAGTTCGCACGTTATGTCTCTATGATGAAACACAGTTTTATCTTTTTTTCCAACCTGTGTAACATATTTCCTTGTCTTATTTCATGATCTACATTCGCATTATAAAGCTACTGTGCAGCGAAAAAGATGATCTCTCTTTGTTCTCAGACCTAGAAAGTTTTTCATACATGAGCTACAGGGCTTCAATAGTATTTCTTTTCCTCACATTAAGGAAGATTGTTTTATTCTTCTTTTTAAAAATCATGAATGTTGAATTTTGTCAAATATATTTGCACATCTGTGGAAATAGGCCCATTATTTTTCTTATTCAGTCTGTTAGAGAGTGAATTGTATTCGCTGATTTATGAGGTTGAACCAACCTTGATTTCCTGGAATAAATTTTACTTTATAGTAATGCATTATCCTTTTTGTATGTTCCTAGAGTCTGTTGACTAATATTTTGGTAAAAAAATATTCTTATTTTTGTGCTTATGAGACACAATGCTTTCTAATATTTCTTATAAAGCCTTCATCAGGTTTATATTAGAGTTGCACTAACCTTATGAGTGGGTAAGATGATAAAGAAAGAGAAATCATAGTATTTTCTTGCTGTCCTTTAATGTCCTTGGCAATAGCAGTGATGACTCCTCTCTCATCTCATATTGGCCATTTTTTTTCAGGTTTAGTCCACATGTTTATCTAAATGTTTGTCAGTTTCCAGAGACAGTTGTTGGTCCCATCTCTCTCTTATTTTCAGGGCTTACCTTTTGTTGTTTTCTGTTGCAGTTATCATGATTTCTTTGTTTGTTTGTTTGTTTGAGGTTTAGTTTGTTCTTCTTCCTCCAGTTTTCATAGGCAGATGATTAAGATTATTAATTTTAAATTTTCCTTCTTTTTCTAATATGTGTATTTCATGCTATAAATTTGCCTCTAATTTTTACCACTGCTTTGGTACATTTCACAAATGTTTCCCAGTGATATCTACAGTTAGTGTATTTGAAAGTTTCTTTCAAAAAGTATATTTTGATTCAGTTATTATTTGGAGTGTGTCATTTTATCTGTAAATATTTGTGCATTTTCTAGCTATCTTTCTGCTATGGACTTCTACCTTAATGCTGTTGTAGGCTAAGGTACACTTCAGATGATTTCTATTTACTTTAAATTAAAGTGCATTTTTGATCGAGGCTACCATTTATTTTGATAAATGTTCCACATGTACTTGAGAGGAATGTACATTCTGTCACCCTTAGATGGGATAGCCCATATAATTCCAATTTGATTAAATTAATTGATAGGATTGTTAGGTCGTATATTTTATTGATTTTCAGCCTGCTTCATCTGTCACTTATGAACAAAGGTGTACTGACGTTCCCAAATATAGTGGTAGATTTGTCTATCTCTTCTGTTCCATCAGTCATTTCCTCACTTACTTTGCAACTTGTCAGGTGCACACATGAGTATAGGTACTATGGCTTCTTTTACCATTACACAATGTCCCTCTTTAGCCTTGATAATATTCTTTCTTTGTCTGAAAGTAATGTAGCTAAACTAGCTTTATTTTTATTACTTATTACTTTTAGAATGTTATATCTGTTGCCATCTCTTTACTTTTAACTAAATCTTTATATTTGAACTAGATTTTCTTTCTATGTTCCTTTTTCCAATCCAGTAATCTTTTATTTTAACTGTTTTATTTAGACCATCAACATTTAGGGTGATTATTAATGTAGGTACGTTAAAATATGCCATCTTTGTACCTGTTTCCTTGGCATTGCATTTGTTAATTCCTTCTTTATACTATTTCTCTATCTTCCTTGGCTTTAAGTATTTCATATGATTCTCCTTTATCTCTTCTTTTAGTGTAAAATTTATAACTGTCATGAAATTAACAACATATATGGTAAAATAATCTAAGTCTAGTTTCATTTAACACTGTACTGGATGTGTGTGGGGGTGACAAAGTAGTCCCAAATCCCCTAACCACCTTTTATGAATCTGGTAATGTGTGTGACTTATCCATATGTTATAATTACCCGGTATATTCTTACTATTATAGCTTTTTAGAAAGTTTCTCTTTCCTTTTCTTTTCATTTCTTTTTTTTTCTTTTTCACAATGATCCCAGAGCTTTACACTGAACTACAAATCTAGCTCTTTAAAAAATGCTTTTTATTTTGAGATGACGCGGTCCCACTAAATCAGTACATTGCCTAACACTGGGATTCTATATGTGCACCACCATGTCAGGCTTTTAAAAAATTCTTGTAAATGAATCAAAAGTGATTTTAAAAATCGACATTTCTGATCTATCCAACTTTCCTTTTGCCTTAAGAACTTCTGTTTTATACAGTTGTTCTCCTGGCAACAAATTTCCTCAATTTTCATTTTCTATAAAAGTCTATTTTTCCTTTACTTTCCAAGACTAATTTGAGTGAACACAGAATTCTGTACACTTTCTCCCCCAATGCTTCATATATTTTGCTGAATTTTCTTCTTGCTTGCATGAATTCTGATGAAAAGCTGAGGGTGTTTTTATCTTTATTTCCATGTAAGTAAGTTTTTTCTCCTGCCTCTGGTTGATTTCCTGATTTTTCTCTTTTACTCTATTTTTCGCTTTTCACAGTTCAATCAGATATGCTTGGGTGGTGTTGTTTTATTTTGTTTTGTTTTGTATTTATCTGGAACCTGGGTTAGGTACCTGTCATTAATTTTAGTAACAGCTCAACCGTTATTCAAATATGTCTTATTCTGCTCCATTTCCTCTGGTCTCCCTGGCACTTTGTTTATGCATATCTCTCTATGGTTCTTGGATATCTTTTTCTGTTTATGTTTTAGTTTAGGAAGCTGCTATTGACCTGTCTTCAAATCACTGATATTTTTTCCCTCAACTGCACTGAGTATACAAATGAGTCTGTTGCAAGCATTCTTTAGTTTTTGATTCTAAACATTTTCTTTTCTAACAGTTTTTTAACGTAGTTTTAAATTTTTCTGCTGCAGTTATTCATTGGATCTTGCCTGCTCTCTGTTTTTATTAGAGTGTTTAGCATACTAGTCATAGTTATTTTAAATTATCTGTGACTATGTCACATCGGAATATGGTTCTGATAATGATTTTGTCTCCTCCCTCTATTTTTCCTATTAGATACACCTTTTAGCTTTCAGTTTAACACTGGTGTGGTTGTACTTGTTAGCAGCTATTGACATAAATAGGTCTTTAAGGGGAGGATTTATGTTAATCTCATTATGAGTTAGGCTGTGCTTAATGTCTGATGCACTGATAAGTCCTCGAACCTCCAAATTTCTATAGAGTCATGTTCTGTTGTTTTTACTTCGCAGTTTGAGGGTTCTCCTGGTACTATCCCTTGGAGGGTCTGTGTCCTACAACTCTCCACCTACACTCCTTGTTCTACGGAAGGTTTGTTGGGTTGATGGGGCATGTCAGGGAGTCAGGAAGTTTCCATCCCTGGTGGACATCTGTCTCAGAGCAGAGCCATTGCAAATGTTTCTCTTCTCCTTCCAGAAATATCTGTCTTCTACTTTCCCTGGCTGATGTATTTCCTTGAAGTTCTGTCTCCTGTTAACTCGCTTTCTTGTAATTTTTTTTTTTTTTCTTAAAAGCAGGGCTAGAATTGCTGCAGTAAAGAGAAACCCCTTTGCCTCCTTCCAGTTTGTTTTCAATATGGCTCTATGGGAAAATGGTTACTCCTTGGAGAGTAAGTCTCTGTGACTGAGAAGGAAAGGAGGGGGCTGGTTATACTTGCTGTTTTTCTTTCCTTCTTGTCAGAGCCACGGGAGATTTTTCCTGCATTCTCCCTGTGAGCACCTGATGGGTTTCCTTCCTGGATTGATCGAAAGCCCAACAATGTATGCGAGTTGTCCTTTGATTGCAGGTACCAGGAATTTGTCATGAGCAAGCTAGTTAGCACTCAGCTTGCAGAAATTTGTCAAAATTACTAGTAAAGTAAGTGGTTCTACAACTTATGGTTTCCACTGACTTCTGATCTGGGTAAACAAATTTCTATTGTCTCTCTGGGGATGCCTATCCCTCCAGGTTTAGTAGCAGTTCACTCAGTGACCATAGTTTTCTGTGGGTTTAAGAACCCCTGAGTTGAATTTTAGTTTCCAGCTGTTTTTTGTTTTTGTTTTTGTTTTTTGTTTTTTTTTTTTGAAATGGCATCCAGACTCTTTACATGTGAAAACTAAACCAAGAAACACTGTGTCTGTCTATTGTAATGGGAAAAATTCAATGTTCTCCACTTTAGAGAGGACTTGGTGGAAAGATACCCACGACATCATCACTCTGCACTTTGTTGACATTTTTGAATCCTTGATGTTTCCTGTGCTCAAACTTTTACAAATAAAATCAGAGAACAGAAAAACACCTATTTAAGGAAATAACGGTTAAATCCAAAATCCCATTGAAACTCAAGGGAAAAGTATGCACAGAATAGCTGTTAAGTTGAAGAAGCAGCTTTTCTGTAGCCTTCTCACTTGGCAAACACAAATAAAATGTTTTGGTCCATTGAGCTATAACATGCAGTTTAAATTCGATCCATATGATATTCAGTGACAAGAAAGTGTGTGTACAAAATTGGCAAATGTGTCTTTCCTTGAAACTGTAATGTTGTAATGCTGTATCTAGGATTGTACTCATTTCTTGTGCTTTTTAATGAAATAAAATTGTACAAAAAGAAGCAAAGAAGTCATGTCCAGAAAATGGCATATTTTTAAAGAGCTATTACTATTATGACAAAACATCATTAACCAAGCAATCCTTCTATGAAGTAGTTTTATCATTAGTTAAATTCTGATCACTTTTAAAGTCTGCAGCCAGTTAATTAGTAATTATATTTCCTCCACAGCAAAGTTAAAGTCGCAGTACCCCTTTCATTCCTCTGAGCTGTATCCCAGCCTTCACCAATGCTCACGTGACAACACCCAAACTTTTAGTTCACATTGTTGTTAAAATTTATTTCTTGCAGGCTGCGGGTTTAGCTTAGTGGCAAATACAAGGTTGTGAGTGCAATCCCCAGTACCAACAAACCACAAAACATAAACAAAAAAAAATTCTTGCACAATAAATACTTATTTAGACTTAGCCATAAGTGTTTCTCACTTCTTCAGTATTTTTTCATACATATTTATGGATTGAACTATATTGTCATACTCTAATACTCTAATAAGTATTAAATTTTAGATACAGTCTAAATGTATCATCTCTGAGTCCAGACTTAGCTTTAAACATATCACATATGGTTGTAGAATTTTAAAATCAAAGTACTTTCCTCAGCCCTTCAAAATATTCATCTGTTACCTCATGGTATCTAATACCTTTGATGATGTGCAATCATGTGTGCTACCTAAATTCTTTTTCAATTATGAGATAGTTATTAGTACATATTTGATGTAAATAATGATTATGTTCCTAATGGGAAGTTGGTAGATGCACACAACACATCTTTATCCTTTATCACCTCCTTCCTCTCTCCTCTTTCCCCCCTTCCCATCTTTCAGCCCCTTCTCCTTTGGCTAAAGATCTATCTCCCTATTACCCATTATGTACCTTTTAGTTTTCTATTTACTTATTGGGTTTCTCACGTAAGAAAAGCTGTACAATATTTAAGCTTCTGTGTCTGATTTATTTCACTTAACATTATGGTCTCAGGGTATATACATTTTCCTACAATTGACTCAAATGTATCCTTCTTTATGGCAGAGTAGTACCTGGCATATTAACACCACATTTGCTTGATCCATTCGTCCATTGATGGACATATACAATGATTCCAAGATTTAGCTGTCATGAATTATAATTTTTCAATTATGTTCTAAGGCAAAGATGTGAGAATATATAGTTTATTTGGGAGCTGATCCTGGGAATCACTGATAAAATGGTAAGACAGAAAAGATAAGGATGCTCAAAAACTATCACTTAACAAGCTGATCCCACTGTAAGAAAATAAGGCTTAATTCCCTGAGCAAGTCTGGAAAACTGTATAATGCTGTCTCAGAAATACCCTACTTTAGAAGTTGAGAGTTGAAGCGTTTATATGTCAATCTTTTGTCATCCATTGATTTGCAGTTGCTGCTTGGTAGGTATCAATTCTTATTTTCTAATCAATGCATTTAAGACTACAAAGTAGGTCAAGAAGCAACTGACAGTAATGGGTACAAAAGGTAACACTCTCTTCTTGGTAAGTATTACAATTTTTCTTCTGGCTATTAATTCCTTAAGATAGGTTTATACTAAGTCACTGTACCATTTGCAGTGGTGTGTGTATTTTTTCCTACCATCCTTTGCAATCTGAGTGTGCTTGTTTTTAGAAATCATTAGTTATTTTTTGGAGTATTGTGTTCCCTACATTCCCTCTATTTCTTCTTCCACATCTGTTACACACACACACACACACACACACACACACACACACACATATTTGAACTGTTCTATCCTAACAATATCTTATTTATGTTTAAAATTATGTTGCTCATTTTCTTAATGGGAAAGGTTTTACATTCTTTCTGTATTCTGGATACAGGCAGTTTATTAAGATAAGTAATCTACAAATGTATCCCCCTAGCATGTGGCTTGTCTTTATCTCTTGAAAGAATAAAGTATTCATAGTGTAGAAATTCGTAATTTTGATAAAGTCTAGTTTAACATTTTAAAATGGTTTCTCCTTTCAGAGATGAATCTAAGAAAGCTTTTCTCCCACATGTTCTTTTAGAAATGTTAATGCTTTAGGCCGTGCTTGGGTCATAATTTACTTTGAGTTAAGTTTTTAAGATACTGAAATATATGAATTAAAGTTCATTCTTGTTACAGGCTGATATGAATTTTTCTAGCACCATTTGCTGAAATGACCATTTATTCTTTACTGCTGGTATAATCCCTCTTTTTGAAAATCAACTAATTATATATGTGGGAAACAGCTTTTAGTTTATATATTTGGTTTCCTTGTTCACTAGTCTTGAGCCTAATGTCAAACATCTTATGTCTACAGTTTTACAATAAATCATTAAGTCAGGTAGTATTACTTCTCTGACTTTGTTCTTTTTTGGAGTTGTTTTAGCAATTTTAGGACCTTTGCATTTCCATGGGAATTTTAGAAAAGCCTTTTCAATTTCCACCAAAACGTCTTTCGGAAATGTGATTGTGATTGTGCCGACTCTATAGTTCAATGTGGGGAACACTGACTTAATAAACAATACTGAGTCTTCAGATTCATAAACACAATACACCCCTCCATTTACTTATGTTTCCACCTTGCCTTAAGCAGGGTGGAGGGCAAGTGTGAACATGAAGAAAAGTGTACTCCTGACATCATCCATATTGGTAAAGGACCTTTTCCTTAGGGTCAGATACAAACTGCAATAGCTGTTCTCACTATTTTTATTTAGTCTTACATGGGAGATCTTAGCTAGTGCAAGAAAGCAAGGAAAAAGTAGAAGCGAATAGATTTAAAAGGAATAAGAAAAATTGTTCTTATGTTTAGACAACATAATCATCTAAGTACAGAATCCAATCAATCTACAAAGGCCTAGATGAACTAATAATTTTAACAAGATGACAGAATATAATGCCAATATATAAAAATCAATTGTATTTCTAACAGCACAATGTAACAACAATATTTAAAAATCAAATCTATTTCTATTCACTAGTGATCATCAATTGGAAATTGCAATAGATAATACCCAGTACAATATCATAAATATGAACTATTTAATAGACAAATGTAGACAATCTACATAAGACCCATATATTGAAAACTGTAAAACACTATGAGAGAATTTGTACACCTAAGGATTAAATAATGTTACATCAAGTTTTCCAAAATGAATATACAGATTTAATGCCTTCAAACCTTTCAAAATTCCAGCAGAATTTTTAGGTTGATAAATTGATTAAAAATATTTAAACAAGAAAATGTTATAATGGTCAAAACTATCCTGAAAACATTGATGACTGGAGTACATAACCCATTTAGCAAGATTTACTAGTAAATATAGTGATCAAAACACTGTGGTAACATATAGATTAATTGAATAAACAGTCTAGCAATAGTGTCACACCTACGCACTTAAATTGATTTTCAACAGACATGATATGAGAGGAAGAAAATTCTTTTCAAAAAGGACACTGAAATAACTGAAGTAAATAACTTCAGTGCAAAGAAATGAATCTCAAACCTTATCTCACATCATATATAATAAAAATATCATCATGGATCACAGAAATAAAGTTAAGAAACACAACAATATAGTTTCTAGAAAAAAAACCACAGAGTTAATCTTTGTGATCTTGGTTGAGGTCAGGCTTTCTTGATAGGGCACAAAAAATAATGAAATGTACTAAAAAAAAACTAACAATGAAATAGACCATCAAAGTTAAGAAATATGGAAACTCGAAAGTGAAAATGTATATACAAGTTATATACTTGAAGAAAATCTTCAGAATATATATAATGAAGGTTCATATTCACAATAAAGAAATTTTACTATAAAATATTTAAAGTACTTTTTAAAGTAAAGAGGAAAGAATTCTATCAGGTTATCAAAGAGTGTATATGAGTAGGTAAAGAAATGAAAAGATGGTAAACATCTCTAAAATGGAAATGGAAATTAAAACCAGAATAAAATTTCACTGCATATCCAGTAGAACCAATAAAATAAAAATGGTAAAAATCTGTGTTAATAGGGATATGAAAGGGCTAGAATTGTCACACGCTGCTGTGTGAACGCCATTATAAGACAATTTCTAAGACAGTTATCATACTGTTCATAGTTAACCCAACATTCCCATTTCTGAATATTGAAAGGATTCAAAAATGTGTTTGCTAAAAGATTTGTCCTTGAATATTTATATCCACTTTATTATAAAAGCTAAAACTTGGAAAAACCAAAGACTTACGGGTTGGTTAATGGGTAGACATATGTGGCACATCAACTGAAGAAATTCTACAAGGTAAAGATGTAAGTATAAACTGTAGACACAATTCATGACATGCCAGTGCCTAAAAGCATTATTCTAGGTAAAAGAAACCCAATGCAAAGGTCCACATAATTGCATGATCCCATTGAAATAAAATTCCAGAAAAGGTGCAACAAATGTGACAGGCAGTAATTCAGTGTCGCCTGGGCCTGAAATGGGGGAAAGATTGACAAGAAAAGGCACAAGAGAGAACTTTGGGGGGGAATGGAATTGTGCTAAATCTTGATTGTTGTTATAGGCCTGTCTGTTTTTATCTATCCATCCACATATATATGACAAACTCATAGGGCTGTACATTTAAAGTTGATGATTTTTTATACATAAAATATGTCTCAATAAAACTGATAATAAAAATGAAAGGCTCAAAAATGTTAGAGAAAATAAAGAGCCACTTTTCTTTTAGAGGAAAAAGCTGAGAGTAATATAACAGACCAATGAGAACAGTTTTATTACCTCAGACCCAGAAGTCACTGTATAGGAGCTTCTCCTACACACCTACCTGCAAGCTTTACTCCAGTCCAAATGTCTCTTTCTCCTCTTTCTTGAGATTAAAAAATTTGTTTTCATTTATTGGAGAAGGATCTTTCAGTTTTGATATAATGATGATGTACAAATTCCAGGCCTTTCGTTTCCCATTC
This sequence comes from Cavia porcellus, assembly GCF_034190915.1. Taxonomy (NCBI): domain Eukaryota; kingdom Metazoa; phylum Chordata; class Mammalia; order Rodentia; family Caviidae; genus Cavia; species Cavia porcellus. The sequence goes on along the minus strand of NW_026947511.1, from coordinate 34,035,953 downwards.
CAATGAGGACAGAGTGTGAGAAGGGGCAGTTTGCCGCAGAGCTGGTGAAGTGTCCCCCAAAGAAGCTACCTTCCTGCTCGGTACCGGACACCATGCCTGCCTGGCCTGGTCATCAGATTGAGTTCAGAGAAGATCCTAGAGAACGAAGGGCTTTGGGAATCTTCCCCTAACTTCTGTTAACAGTTTCTCATTCCTAAAATCCATCCCACTATAAAAGATTTGTAACATAAGAAGAATGTGGACTTACGATTTTTCTAGCTGTCACAGCATCGAGCTGGAACACCAGAGGGAAGGTGGTCCTTCTGTCATTCCCATTAGCTTGCCCTGCACGTACCAATGGCTTGATTACCAACACAGCCACACAGAAGTATTTAAAAGTTTACTTCTATGTGGAGCAGCTTTATCCACACTTTTTATGGCTTTTTCATCTCCCATAGCTGTCATCTTCAGCATGTGCAACCCTCCTCAAGAGAGAGGAGAAAAATATGCAGCTTATATAATCTACGATGACTGAACTTTGTGGTTGTCATCACTCACCGGCCTGATGGGGAGTCAGAATATGAGTTATCCCTCCCCGCCTCATTCACAGAGATAAAGATGTAGAGACGCCAGCCCATCACTTAGGCAAGCTGTACAAACTGAGCATGGTGGAGAACAATAAATTGTTCCAGTAACTCCTATAGTCCACCCACAATAAAATGCAAGATTGAAGGAAGCAAAACAAGTCTTTGCAATAAAAATCATTATGCTACCAAATTCAATCTTTAAGTTTATTTTTGTCACGAAAAGTCTCTTGTGTCTGAGCATTCTAACAGCTCGTGGGACCACAGCGAAAATATCTAATCACATCTCCTTGCACTTGCAATGGGCAGCTTTAAGGAGTCTGGTACAAGGGCTGAGCTTGCTTAAGGAATTTAAGGCATCATAAGATATTGTGAGCTGAACCTTCAATTTGTAACTTTGAACTCATTCTCTACCTTTACTTAACACAAATGTATAATCCACAGCACTGTTGATGTTGTTTACTGCACACCATGACTCGTTCCTAGATTTGAGTTTACGACTCTCCTAGATGGTTTCCCATCTTTAACTTTGTCTATGTGGATCTCTGAGAGTTGTAAGTATAAATGTGGTCCTTGGTTAAGATAAGAGCTATCCCATCCAAGTTCACTCCCTCCAACAAGCTGAAATGAATTCCACAAAAATTTGTGAAGCTGTGATATTAGAATCCCATGAGACATATTAGAATAATCCAATGCCATTTACTGTTTGATGTATTTTTTTTTCTTCAGGCAAATTTAGCTCTTTAAAGAATGTTCTTAAAATATTGAAGATAATTCAGACTTTCTAGCATGTATCAGTTCTGCCATGCATCATCATTGCAAAAACAACATGAGAACATAAAAAATAAAATAAAATACTATCCTAGGCTAGTTTTACATGTGAACTCTCATTTGTGGCAAAAGCATCTTTCATCCTCAGTGAGACGGTTAGAACTGGCTGAGAACCTTAAGGACTGTTAAGATGATTCAGAGCCACACTTAATATTTGCTCCAGTAGCATCTTGACAAACATTTTAATTTTATATCTCTCAAGTAAGCCCATAAAACAGCATGATCTAAAAATTCTTAACAAATATATTAATAAAAATTTAAACACGCACGGATTCCTTCTGCTGCTATGAGTTAATTACATAGTAATATTGCTTTGTGTACACCTTAATTAGATTAAATATTGATCAGTGCACTTCCCATTGATATTTCATTAACACACAATAACTGTCTTGTTATAGCTAAGTGTAACTTTAAATTACATTAAAAGTCTGGCTTGAAATGAAAAGTTATGGAAAGATATACAAAGCAAACCCTTTGGAACATAAACGGTGCTGGGAAACTCAGTCTATGAATTAAAGCAGGGAGGAAAAATTAAACTCACCTATTAAGCGTATAAAATAATTGGATAAAAGAACAACAATCCACAATAATTTTTTCCATAGGCTTTCAGTTGTAATATCAGTCACACTAAGTTTTTCTATCACTCTGTGCTAAGGAAGAGTTTGTGAAATATTACAATTGTTGCCAAGGATTATGCTCTTTGTTTATTTCAAAAGGAACCTAGGTTTTTAACAGCATCATAGATTTCTTAGCATGTGATTAAGGCTGTTTATTTTCATGCTGATGAGCTGTGAGCAGTTTCAATGGGGAGATGCGTAATTTTCCCATGGTCTGGAAAATAATTCATGGCACTTTTATGTTGTCATTAACTGTCACATCTCTTGAGTTAAATATGAGCCCTGTCATTTGGAAGTCAGAAAGTGGCTCCTAAATTTCTCAATTTCATTAGCAATTGATTCAAATCATTTCCCGAAAATAGTCTGAATTGACATATGAATTGTAGTGGTTCCTCAGCTTGGTGATTAATTAATCAAGCCATCAGGTTCGCATTAAACTATTTATCAATCTTACGATTTCCTGCTTTTCAGAAAAAATTAAAAAGCACTCTAATGATACTTTATGAGTTTTGAGAAAATTAAAAATGGAGCCAGAAAAAGTAGTCTGTCCTTCCTCACCCAGAAGCTGAAAGACACACAAAAGAGATGGAGCTGGAATCTGCCCAGGAAGACAGTAGAGTCCTCCCTGTGTACCTCACTTCCCTCATCTGCAAAATGAGGGAAGCTAATAACTGAATTAAATAGGCTCTCGTTTTTCTCTTACTTTTAAAATTGTGCTAGCCCATGGGAAAAAAATAGGGTGTCATTGTTATTTTTATTTTTATCACTTTGCTGTGTGACCATTGTTTTTTCATTTAAAAAAAAAATTTTCAAGACAGCCTCAACAACTCCAAATTGAAGTTCAATTAATGTCTTTGGAGCTGCACTGGCCACTGCTCTGCCATTTGCTTCTGAAATACTGTTCTCTGCAAACAGCTGTCTCATCTGTGTGGGTCTCTTTCTATTGAGCTACTGTGACCAGGACCCATAGTCCTTTGCTTCAGTCCAGAATGACACTATCAACCGCTCCAAGATTGGACCACCTCAAAAGCCATTTGTTGACTGAGAAAACTGCTGGCAAAACATCAAGTTGTTTGCTTATTTATTTTCACTCAGACTTTGTACCATTCAACTAATAGCCGGTTCTTTTCAAAATAAATGACTCACTAACTGAATTCAGCCCTTTTCTCTTTCAAATGTGCTGCATGTGTAACCTCACAATGAATGTCTCATTCAACCCAAATCCCCTTGTTATTTACAGAAAACTCAGGGTTTTCTCTTAAAGCTAACTGTATTTTAAGTGCTAGACTTCCTGTGGTATTCTAGAACAGAGTGTAAACCACACAGAAATGACCCTAAGTGTGCAAAGACAGATGATATCTGAGAACTTTGTAAGCCCTCTCCTCCACCCCTGCGTGCAGTGCCCAGAGAAACCTAAGAGTTTGTGTTGTCCACAATGGCAGAGGAAGCTTCATGGCTTACTCCCTTCAGCCAGGGTGGCTGTCAGAAACTCAAACAGATGAATGGAAATGAAATGTTTTACTGTTCCATTCTTTTTATCCTTAGGGAGCACAGGGGTGGGCTCACCCCCAGAATCCATAGTACCCAGAGAAGGGCCCTTGCTCAGCCTGAGAGAGAACTGCATTGAAATTACCCCAAAAGTGCTTCCCTTGGAACCTGCATGGATGTGTTTTCTCTTTGAGAAGGAGCAAGGATCAGCCATCTTCTGCTGGCCTTTGGGTCTGGGATCCATCGTGGACCATTGCATTTCTGAGATCCCATGACCTCTATTCCTGTGACCCATGTGGATATCTTATGGACTAAGAGAATAAGACCCAGAGCAACCTGCCCAAGGACAAAACACTTTTTAAAACGTCTTTAAAAATTTTATTATTAATTGACCAACAAATTCTGCTTATAATTATGAGGTATGGTATAATGTTTTGATTTAGGTATACATTATAGGATGATTAATAAAGCTTAAATGAACATACCTATTACCATACATACCTACCCTTCTTTTAACTTTAAAAATACCTTATCTATATAGCTGTGACCTACAAGGGAATGGGATAAAAATGACATTACACAAAGGGTGTTAGCTCCACAATCCTACGAAAGACATTACAGTCAGACTTTATCACCAAAAGAAGCTGAGACGCAGCTGCAAAATTGGAAAGCAAAATATAGTTTATCACATAGTCACAAAGTCATGCTCCTTTTTGGAAAAATACTGTCTGTAATCTTTATTTCATCAGCTCTGATTATCATATGGATAGTACAATAATACTGCATGTTTTTTACATAAAAAGTTCATTTGCTTTGGTGCAAGTGTGTAAAAACATAATGGGACTTTCACAGCCCTGTTACAATATTTCATCTTTTTTAGCTTCCACACAACCAGGACCTCAAGATAATGTAGAAGTCCAGGAGGCTCTGGACTTCTCTGAAGCATCCTTCATCTTAATGTCTATGTTGCCGGAGTCCCACCCTATGGGAAGATAAAGCCTGTTGTGAAAGGAGAATAACCCATGGGAGAGGCACATTAAAAGTACCAAACAAATGCCCCAAGGCCCGTTACAGCCTTGGTACCCTGCCAAGAGACACCTGCAATTATGTTACTAAAGAGAAAGAAAAATCCCTTTCCTTTAGGTCGTATCCTACTCCTGCTATTTGGTTATAAAGCACTTGTGATGCATTGCTATCCAGAGCCCTTTCTGGAATATGCCATGCTTTCAAATCCTGGGCTAGCACAGCGAGAATGGAAAGGAATTGCATTTGCAAATGTCAGCCTACCTCATCCATCTCCCCTCATTCAAACAATACGCATACGAGGTTCAGCAATCGGAGTTATATATTTTTCCTTAATGTTGTTGTAAGGTAATGGTTCTCTTATCTGAAATTCATCAGCCTGCTATAAATTTAAACTCCATTACTGCCAATAGAGAAAAGCTAAGCACCAAACCACTTTCAATAAATTTGCACTTATGCAATTGAACTGATACGGCCTCAGAGGAAAAGGTGAAACTCGTCTTGAGATATTTAAGTTAGTCTGAGTCACTGCTTCGTCTGGTGTTAAATTGGATCCATCGAGAAATGTAGGGCAGCACTCATCAGCCCTGAGTTATAAGAAGAGATTTCAGCCTGAAAAAAAAAAAAAAATGTCTCCAGCATTCATTATTAGATGGCATAATTTTAAGAAACCACTGGCTCGCTCTGTTACTTGGCACAACTAAATGCTACAAATGGAAACCCTGATGGATGAATATTTTTATGAACAACATTAATCAAGATCAGGCCAGCCCAAGCCCTGGAGATTTGTCATGTCCAGTCTTGAAGCTGTGAGGATGTCTATACACTCAGAGCAAAGAGGGTAATTACTAACATTTGCATGGCTCTTCACCATGTACACAAAACAATGTTTTTAGTTAAGCAGTCCCCCTGGCTACAACAATTGTTACCGGCTTCTGTTTCTGATGAGGTATTTGAGGCTCAGATATGTGAAACCACTCCCTTTCTGAGTGGGGGGCAGCTGTACCTCCATGGTTTTGATAGCAGCAGGTCAAGAAAACACTCAATTCAGCAGCCTCAAAAGGCCTTCTAGACTCTCTTGGTGAAAAGAGCATCTTAATCACAAGCTAAAAGAAGAAGATGAGGCAGCCAGAGTCACTGCTGTAGCTTCCTTAGAGAAGAAGCTTCCAGAGGCCACCTATCTGACGCAGTGCAGCACTGGGGAGTGTGGGGGTGTCTGCTGGTTAATTAGACTTGGGAGCTTGGCAAGCAGAGGTCGGGGCGGCTAACTAGTGATTCTTCTCTATTAAGAAGCAGGTTTTGAGATTTAGAAATTTGAGAGGCATTCTGTTTAGGGTGGGAAAAATTCTCTGATCTCTCTGCAGACTCAAGCATGGGTGGTTTAATTCCCAGGATGTAATAAACATGGTAGAGATTGTGGGGGCTGAGCTGTCAGACACACGGTGTCTACACATACATCCAGCCTCTCAGGCCTTCCCAAGTCCGCCTTCTGCCCCCAGCCCCACTGCCCATTCTAAGGCCCAAACTGGCATCACATACCAGTTGCAAGAACTGAACAGCATTTGCTCTTAATTGGACGAGATACATTATTCATGAGGCTGGAGTCTGTGATGATTTTGGCATTCATTAGGGGGGAAAATGGGGCACTAGTTTTCGTGGTACAAAACATTCCATATTAAACTTCATTTGCAGTCCACTTTTCAATGTGAGAAATTAGAAACGCTTTTAAGCAAAGTTACGAACTATAAAACAGCTGGGAAGCAAGGAACGACAACTTTAAAGAGGAGGAAAAAAGCAGTAAGAGGTGAGATTTTTCAAGCTCTGAATATAGAAGAAAGTGTCAGCCTAAAATTCAAATACTGCTAATGAAAATGAAAGTATTTGTGTGATTATAAATATACTAATATTGTTCACTATGTAATTGATATGTAAATATGCATTACGTATCATTGTAGATTACACATATATATGGTTATATATTTAGTAAATAAAAATATAGCCCCTTAATATTTATTTCAAGGCACTGCATGAGTTATGAGTGTTTATTCATTCTATCTTTATTTTTCCAAAATAAAGGATATTATCTCTTGAGAGATAAATGAGAACAAATTTAGGGGTTGATGACACCTTTCATCATTGCATTTAGTGTAAATTTTAAGAGCTCCCAGACGAGTAGGAGTTTAAATCTGCTTTTTTCCCTTTTCACAAGGGTATCTAGAATTTCAGAATCGAGATGATCTAAATCAATCTATTTTGAAATGAAGAAACTGAGACAGAATTAAAAATCTGGAAAATCTTGTGTGTCAGTGACTAGGAGGTATCAGGTCCTACCCTGCCTATGTGGCCAAAGATCTCCTGTAACCAATGGCTTAAAATCGAATAAACCTGGGGCTGGGGATTTAGCTCAGTGGCATAAGCCCCTTCCTTGCAAGTGCAGGGTCGTGAGTTTGATCCCCGGTACCGATTAAAAAAAAAAATCTTCTTAAAATCAAATAAATCTGGTTCCAAACACTGTAGGATCTTAGGCAAGTTTTTTTCATCTCATTAAGCCTCAGATTTCCAATTAAAAAAGAAGGAAATCATTCACTTTTATTTCTTCAATTAAAAATGAAGTTAAATAGCACCTTTTTATTATATGATTCAGAGAAGATAATTCAGATTGTTTTACAACAGTCCCTGGCATGTGCTAGGCCTGCATAAAAGTTTGTCTTTGGTTTTTTGGGACAGGGTCTCACTAAGTTGCTAATGTGCCCCGGCTTGGCTAGAACTCACAATCCTCTTTCTTCAAGCTCCCCGAGTGCTTGTATTTCAGGCACTTTCTCCCACTCCTGGCTTATCTGTCTTTTTCTTACAGTGACTGAAAACACTCCCTGATTGGATATTCTTTCTTCTTACTACTTTTTAGTTACTGGGCATTAGAAGCATTTGTTTAATTCCCTGATTGATCCTGATTTCCTTAGATCAGAGTTAAAGTTAGCCTTTGATTTCTTAGTATCTGGCCCTAATTCAGTAGGTGCTCAGTGATGTTGCAGATTGTGGTCTACATGATAGAATTATTTATAATGTGTAGATGTTTCCCATTCCTTTCATAGGTACCTGCCATCCAAAACCAGTGCTCACTGTGTTTTCATGTTGCTAAAAAATCCTATTTACAAAAATTAACAAACATTTCTCCCCTTAATTTCATCTGAAGTTCACACAAACCCAGCAGGCAGGCAGGTACCACAGTTCTCCAGTTTCACAGAGAAGGAGATAGCACTGGGATGTGTGTGTGTGTGTGTGTGTGTGTGTGTGTGTGTGTGTGTGTGTGTGTGCAATGATGCAGTGATTGACCTGAGGTCCAGCCATTGAAGGGTTAGGGCTGGAAAACTATCTTGGGGTGAGTATCTGCAGTCATGGGCATCTATTCACAGCCCCTGCCTCTGAAGTAGAGTCCTTGTCTGCTGTTTCTGGTTGAATTCCAGACACAGGGTGCCCTCAGAGGAGCAGGATGAAGACCTGGGCTAGTTGCTGAGCAATTCATATGAGCAGGTCTCAGATCAGGAAGAGAGTGATTGCCTGTCACCAGGGATGTGAAGAATAGCTCAAGGAGCATATCGTAATAATAGATGAAATTTCTTTGAAGTTTCCCATTAAAATTCATGTTTATTTGCATACAACTTTAAGGTGAATGCATGTTTATTTTAGGCACAGTTACCCCCTTAAATCTTAGTAAAATAGGAATTCCAAGAGCAGGTGGCATGCTTTGTCTACTGCTCAAGATGCCCACAGCCCACAAGCTGTGCAGCCAGGTCAGGAAGGAAGCTAAGCAGGGCTCTCTTTCCCTGCACTAACCCCAAACCTCAGGTCAAGCCAGCTGTGTGACGCCCCCAGCGTATTATGATCAGCACATAGCTAATGGGCCTTAATGAAGGTTTGCAGACAGACAACGTGACTGCCCTGTGCGTCAATTTTCTTAAGGAACTGCTAAGGGTGCTCGCCTCCCCACAAAAGCCCAAAGAGCCGCTGAACTCATTTCTCTGCTGTCCATGTGTATTAATCCTGTTTCTGTAATGAGATACAGAGAGAAAAAGAGGAAGAGGACTGATGGGGAGTCAGATTGGGCCTGATGAGTTATGGAGCCTGCCTTCTCATCAACGATGTAAAACAGCCCAGGCTCTATTTACTGCCGCTGTCAGCAGGATCGATCAATAACATTTTCAGTGACATGAAGTGGGAAAGCGTGAGCTCAGTGAAATGAAGGAGAGTCAGAGGTAGGAGCAGATAATGCCCCTTTCTTTTCCTGCCTTGGCAGGAGTCACCTGTTTGGCTGGCAGTAGGATCAAAGTCATACATTTGATTTGACTTTTAGGGAGAGAAGTAGACATATCCCCTAAACGGCAGGGGGGTATTCCACTGAGAGGACAAAGAAGAGCATGATCCTTTGTCATGGTAACTTCCCTCTCTAGACAGCACCTCTCCCATCCAAGCTGGCCCCTGCCCACGATGGACAATGCCTTCATGTGCTTGGGCTCTTTGGAGGGAGGGCAATTTTTTTTTTACTATTTATGCATCGAAAGGGTCCAGGGATAAGTTGGAACCCATAGAAGGCATGTTTGCAAGATGATGTAAGAGGGTGCTGATATTAAGCAAGGTGTCCACAACTACAGGGTTAGGTGGAGGTAACATAATTGCACAATTTCCACACTAAAGGAATCTCTAAAGTCACCTTGGCCAAACTCCCACCAAACATGAGAACCATCTCCTTAGCACATTGGAGGAGGCTGACCCAGGCTCTGACCACAGTGAGATCACAAAGTCCAAAGGCAGTGCTTCCTAGGGGCCCCCTGGCTGCAGACTGTCTACCTTGGGCCCTGTGGCATTCAGGGGGCCAGGGTGAGGTACCCAAAGCCTCATAGATAGCCTCTCACCTTTTGGCCTTTGCTTTATACTCAGCTGTGTAAGGAGCCTTTGCCAAAAGAGCAAGCAAGGACATACTTCAGGTTTGGTGAACAAAGTGATTTTGAGGCCTTCAGTTGCACGGATTTTCCTTTTTCCCTGACATTTTATTAGCATGTTCATTTGGACTAAAAGCCATGGGAGGTAGAGAGTGCTTTATAACTTCTGTCTGATTCAAAGTTAGTGTGGTATTTAAAAGTTTGGGCAGAACCAATTGTATTAGTTTTAGAATTATTTTGGGAAGAGAAGGCAAGAGAACTAACGAAGCCAATAGGCTAAGGGGGAAGAATAATGGCAGGTATGAAGGGGAGAGACGGATTAAGACAAATGAATATGGCCGGGTGGGGAGAAACAGGAAATAGGAGAAGAGAAAGATAAAAGAAGGGGCCTGGAGAAAGAAAGGGAAGAAGGGGAAAACTGGGACACCATTCAGCAAATCTCTGCTCTTAATATCTCTGCTTCGAATCTAGCAACACTATTATTTGTGCGGAAAACTTCACCAAAGGAGTCCTTTAGATACTGTGTTGAAAAATTCCAAGACTACAATAAGGAGAATAACTCCATGTTCCGATTTCTGATTCCAAGTATCGGTTATCCTTTCGAGGGAATTCAGTGAAATGCCTAGGACTTTGACTCCCACATCAAAACCAAATCTTGGTTGATTTCTTGATGGCAGTCATTCTGGAGGGAGATGGAATCTCAAGGCTGTTCTAATTTGCATTTCTGGAATGACCAATGATGTTGAACATTTCTTCATGTATTTACTTGTCATTTATATTTTTTCATCTGAAAAGTGCAAGTTCACCTCAGATGTCCACTTTTGGATTGGATCTTTGAATTTGATGTTTTTCAATACTTTATATGTCCTAGATATAAGTCCTTTGACTGAGGGGCAGGTGGTTGAAATTATTTGTGCTGTGAGGAAAGAGGAACACTTCTCCAGTGTTGCTGGGAGTGTACATTGGTACAACCATTATGGAAATCAGTGTGGGTATTTCTCAAAAAATTTAGGATTGGAAGTCCCATTCAATCCAACTATTCCCCTTTTGGGTATTTTCCCAGAAAAACTGAAAACATCATGCCACAGTGATTTTAGCAGCACAATTTGTATTAGTTATGTCTTGGAAACAACCCAAATGCCTGTCAACCAGGGAGTGGATAAAAAGATGTGGAATTTTTATGTAATGGAGTACTACTTAGCTATCAAGGATAAATTTGAGGCTTTTATAAGTAAACAGATGCAACTTGAGACCATACTAATAAGTGAAGTAAATCAAATTCACATGTGTAAATATTGTATTGTCTCCCCACTGCAAAAAAAAAAAAAAAAAAAAAAAAAAAACAAAAAAACAAAACACTGAAAGGGTAACAAGATTCAAAATGCATGATAGATACTATGAAAATGAAAGGGAAAGAAAGTACTCAAAACAAAAGGACAACTGGGATAGGGGAAAGGAAGAAGGGAAAAGATTATATGCATATACGTTTATATAGATTGTATATACGTATATCAAGATAAATAACTATACTACTAATCTGTGTAAGTTCATTTAAAAAAATTTTTTGCTCTCATTGATTGATCTTTTTTTTTAATTCCTAAATCTTGTAACCTGAACACCTAAGGTAACAATATGCACATTACATTAACTAGTGTTAATTTCCTACTATTTTTTTAATTCTGCATAATTTCTATGTTTTGCTTTGTTTTTGAAATAAAAAAAAAAAAACTGAAGTCTTTTTCGTTATAAGTAATACACAGGGCTTACTAGGTGGCATGGATTAATAGTAGTGTAACAGTATCAATGGCATGTGTATCAAATTCACATGCCAAGCCGATGACATTGGGGTCATCACCATCTCTATGTTACCAAGAAACTAAGAGGCTGAATAACTTTCTAGGGCCAGATGATCAAAAGTGTCCTTCCCAGTTTGATCCCAAGCTACCTGCCTCTGGGGCTTGGACACTTGACTGTCTTGTGAGTCTGCCTCTCATTTACTTCAGAATCATTCATTCATTCAGCAGATATTTATTGAGTGTGTACTATATGTCAGTAACTTCCACAAGGACCACCTGGGCAGAAGGGCGTTGAGAGAACGGGCACACAGTCTGATTTGTAGGACATTGTTGCGATGGTGAGACCTTACAGCAGACAGAAATTGCTTGACCATTTGTCTCCATACTGTGCAATGCGTAAGCAAGCCATGGCCAGGAAGACTTGCCTCGCCAACAAGCGCTACGTGAAGCATATGTGTGTTGCTGACCTAGGCACCATGCTCTAAACATCACTGGGCTAGAGATTACTCTAAGTAGAAAAAACAGAGAGTGAGACCTATGATAGGGTCTGATTGAAAGATTTCTAGGTGAAGAGGCAGGAGGAGAAAATGTCTCCAGTCTGCCGGCAACAAACCATACACTGAGAAATAGAGGTAAGTGAACAGTATGATTCAGAAGAAGCAATGTAGGACAGATGAGTTTCACAGAGTCCTCTAGGAGGTCACTTCCTGCTCCGAATCTCACTAGAGTACGCACAGTGTTCCTGGTTTCTAAAAAGTGGAATCATTTTTTGATATGAAGGGCAAATCCGACTGCTAATCATTTATCTGTGCTTCTTCCATTTTCTCTTGCAGAATTTACTCCAGGCTTGGCTGACTGCAAGTTTCTTCTGTAGCTTGACACTAATAAACACACACAAGCATGATTGTTTCTGTAATAAGGTCGCTTATGAAGGCCGTAGAGGCAGTGGTCTCTGCAGAGAACCTTGAGAGGAACTGGTAAGTTCCACTATCTGCCCAGTTCCACTATTGATAGCACTCATTTGTCTGAAGCTGTTGGGTCACCACATGGCTCCTATTAATATGCAAGTGTGTACATGGAACAGGTCATTTATTACTACCTTAATCTTCATGAAGATGGCTTTAGGGAGAATTTTATCAGATTGTATAGTTGTCAACTATGTCCTGAGTTGGGGTTGGGGGAGCAGAGGGTCTTAGTGTTCCTTGATGGAGGGCTCCCCCCACATAGCAACCACTGCCCTTTTTGGTTAGTAGACTATGACAGATATGATGCATAGTTATGTGCAGCATGCTCTATATACATTGGATTTGATACCCTTTGATTAGTTAGTCATTTCATCCTTATGATAGTTACCTGGACTAGGCATACACGCTCTCTCCAGGACAGCTTTATGGCCCTAATCACTTATGGGGAGAACCATACCTTAGGTACAGAATGTGAGAGCAAGTTACCTAGATGGGTGGTCCTTGTGAACAAGCAAACTTGCAGAATAAAAAATGATGGATGAAGCAAAGAAAGTGAAATGGAAGAGAGGAATAAGAACAGAACCAAAGGGCAGTCCTGAAGTACCAAGTGTAAAATTCCGTCCTGCCAGGCTGTGGGTGAAGATCCAGTTGGAGAAGAGTGGACTGAGTTTATGGGTCAGAGAGCTTAGTGGTGGGTCCAACAGGGATAAATGACTAACCCACTTCCTAAATGAGTTTCTAGTATTCTGTTCTAGAATGGTATCATGGGAAAAAACTTTCATCAAGATTGTAAAACAAATAACCAAAGGAGGGGCGGATATTGCCAGACAACATCTTAGGTCATTGTCTGTTGCTGCCACGGAATACCTGGAGCTGGATAATGTATAAAGAAAAGAGATTTATTTCAGCTCGGAGTTGGTAAGCGTGAGATGTTTAAAATCAGGATACCAGCATTGGCTCAGCTTTGGATGAGGATTGTGTGCTGCTTCAAGTCGTAGCAGAAAGCAGAAGTGTGTGTGTGAAAGAAGCGAAACATGAAAGTGGACTTGCGTTAGACCAAATAAATGGCTCTTGGGAGAAAGGGCGGCTCCTTGTAAGAGCCTAATTTTGCCTATTATGGGTCTTACTTCCCAACAGTGCCACCTTGGCACGTTGCGAGGAGCTCTTCAGAGCAGGCAAACGACATCCAAACCACTGTCTGTAAGAAGAAAGAAAAGTAGGTGTTACAGCTTTGAAATATGAGCAACTAACTGATTGTTTTTTCTTCTGCCAAGAACTCTGCTTCATGAGTACCTTGCTGATCCTGGCAGTGAGTCTGGAGCGATGAGGGAGTAGGATCCGAGGAAGGGTGACTTACAGCATCTTGATGCTCCCGACCATTGTGACTGCTGCTGGTGCACCGAGGAACTCCTCCTGTAAGATCTGGGGTCACAGGACCGAATGAACTTTTCCCCTCATCAGCTGTGGAAAGGAGGACCAGCGGTGTTTTCTCCCTCTCCCACCGCCTGATGAATGTCAGGCCCCCAGCTTGTTAACTGCTGATTTGGCCATCATTAGGCCCCCGCTCCAGCTGACTGCCCATTTATCCTGGCTTCACACATCACCATGCCAACGGAGGATGGTGTATAGGTATTCTCCTATTATGCTTAAGTAGCACTTTGGAACATGTTTCAATTTAAGGTGGCACACAAATCTAACTTCCCTCATCCTTTAATTTGACTCAGTGGTAGCACTATGGGAATAACAGACAATGCACAGCCTATTAGCAATTATCCAGTGAATCACTGCTACAGTCTGTCATCCTGGTGCTTATTTAATGCAGTCTCTTACGGCCTAGTAGAACATTGCCTATCTGCTGGGCTCTGCCTACTGATCCCTGTATAGCAGGCACATCCAATGTGGCACGTGAAATATGCCTGCATCCTCCTAAGGAAATATCTATAAATATAAGGTATAATAGCCAAACAGTAAACAAGGATGATCCAACAGATTCTTCTCCAATAAAACAGTCGAACAAAGATGACTCAGTAGATTCCACTCCAATGTACATAGTTACTGCATTTTAAAAATCACTAAAGGGAACTGTGAAAAGGTGCTTGTATGAGCTAGGAACAGTGCTTTAGCTCTTGAGTATCTGATAAGAGAAAGAGAGGATGAGAGCTTGCAGTCGGTCACTGGACCAGAGCACACACATACACACACACAAATCTTCATTGACCTTTATGTTATTGAAGTCATAACGATACTTTTTATGTTAATTTGATGCTTCAATAAGTAAAAACAGATAGAATCTTCAGAAAATTGAAATTTGTCTATATGCACTGCCTATTCACTCACATGAGAATCTAACCTAGATTTGTAAAATAAATATATATATGCATACATAAGTATGTATATATAAATACATACATGGTATAAATATATATGCATGCATACATACATGTGTATATATTCAAGGATATGTAAGTATGTAATATATAAGTGTACATATTATATAAGTATATACATAGGTAAATATATACACCATATATACACCTGTGTGTGCACACATGCATTCATGTGATAAATAGCATATATTTATGTCTATATCTGTGTTTATGTCTACATAAATGTATGTCCCAAGGTCATCTATGAATATTACTGATCCAGATGAATAAGAGACAGACAGACAGACACACAGATAGATGTATAGATGGAATGAAAAGCTAGCTCTCATCCTCCTGTGTTTTTGACCTTATTTTGGGACACCTTTTTTCAACTCATAGCACACTCATCCATGAACAGTCTTAGAAAACTGCCTTGTTTACATTCCTTTAAACTTTTCAGTTGGCTATGGTTCAGCTTTATTCAGTAATCATGTGTCATTCCTGAATTATTAAGATCATTTTTATTGAAAGTAATTGCTATTTTTTGGTTAAACCAGACAATGAATTCTTCGTGTTTATTTAATCTAGTTTGAAGCAGGTGATGTAATACACAGCATTAGATACTTTTGGATCCAGGTACTCAAGTGATTATGTTAGGGATCTATTTTTTAATGCGTATCTTGCCATCTTGGGATTCTCTGGTCTACACAATTGCATTGTTTTCGGGTGAGGCCATCTGGGTGGTAAGAGAGATTTCTGAAGGGTATAGGAGGGTGAGAAGCAGAGAATCACCATATAAGATGGGAACTGGAAGTAGAAACCACCTCTTCAGTTTATGAGTATCTATCTAGGTGACTTGATCATATAATCATGGCTTTCAATGTCTCCACACTTAGGAGCCTCCAAACCCCTACTGCACTACTCAGGGCTCGGTTACTTTTTCAGCCCTACTCAGCTTCTAAAATTATAGTGGATGTGGTTTAGAATTTTTCCAGGAAAGTTATGAGTCAACAAGGCCCCAGGAGATAAAACAGTTCCATGGCTAACAAGTCTTTAAAAAGGCAGTAAAAGATGTACATGTGGACTCCATTTACGACTCTTAGAAAAAAGCCAAACTTTCTTTGCACACTTAATAAACATCAAATACATAATGAATACCTATAAAAATGGGCTTGGCTCATGACCATTGGCTAGACCCTTGGCAGGAAAGAAATATGTCATCAGTATTGTCACTGAGCATGAACTTTTCCTACAATGTCATATGGCGTGGTCCACAGTACTTGAATGCTAGGCAAGACAGACTTGTGACAGTAACGTCAAGTTACCCAATCTCTGTGAGTTTGGTTTTTCCTTTACATTAAAGCATGCTTATCCTCACACCAATATTTATTTGGTGAGACCATGATAAGGATGAGTTGTTTGACACTTTGAAGGTCATGAGAAATACAAACTCTTCTTAATATTGTTAAAGACCTGCCTTCTCCATAGGGTTAACTTTTGAAGTTGTAATTTTTATTACCTGTACAATGGGTAAGGCTAAGCATCCAGTTATCTATCAATATCCACCCTGCTCTTCTTCCTGGGTAACATAATTTTGGTAGAGTAGCAAGCAGTAGGCCATGGCTTTGAAAAGCCCCAGGTTTCCTTAGAGAGAGTGATAGCTGAGATGTAAGTGTAAATCATTAATAGTAAAGAGGAATAATCTTAAAGGAGGCTGTATTAATCCATTTTGTGTTACTAGAACAAAATGCTTGAGGCTTGACACTCATAAAATTATCTCACAGTTATAGATATTCAAAGATGACAGACTGCTTGCTGGCAGAGTCCCAATGCAGTGCAGGGCATCCCATGGCAAGAAACAAGAACACACGTGCCCGTCTCTTCTGCTCTCTCTGCTTCTTGTTACAAAGCCACCAGTGCTGGATCATGGAGGTTCCACCCCTATGACCCCGTCTAACCCTAGTCACCTCCCCAAAGCCCTTACCTGTAATACCACGGACCAATTCTACCCTCTTCATACCTCACAGTGGATTAAATGTTGACACAGGTGCCCGATCCAGAGTAGGGGCTGATCCAGCTGAAAACCACACTCTTTTGCCTGTGTTTCGCTTTCTGTCTGTAATTAGGAAATGACATCTTTAGCCTCAGGAACTATCTTGGGTTCATGGAGAAAAGGTGAAGAGAGCTGCTGAGACTTTGGCTCTGAGCTGTGGAAACAGTGCCAGGGACCACTTACATTTGGATTTCTTGTTACCTGAGAAAATAATGCAATACATAATTGTGTAAGATTTTTTTTAAAAGAATTCAAAAGGCAATCTGTACATAGCACTCATTGCAAAATCCACGTTACCCAATCTTTGACCGTTTCATGGTGCGGCTTTGTTCCTACAAAGTGTCAGCGGAAGGTTTTCTCCAGCTGTGTCATAACTGCCACTTGATTGACAACAAATGTAAGCTGCAATTGATTTATAAGATGTACCCAATTTCTGAAATGTCAGCATGGGAAAATTATTTATCTTGGAATCAGTGAAATAAGAAGACTAATGGCTAACATTCATAGAGCAGTTCTTATTAATATATCTAAGGGTGTTAACACACTGTCAGTTACATGGAATTACCCCAAGTGCAGTGTAGTTTCTTCCAAGGCAGCCTCTTTCAACAAAGATAAAAGGCAGTAAGGTCCAAGTGGTGGCCACAATGAACAGTTATTGTTTTTCCACACACAGAACCCAAATACGAATTTTGGAAACATTATGAGCTTTGAAGCAAACAGTCTTTTATGGGGAACCCAACAAAGATGGTCTCTAATTCAAGTTGACTCTCCAGAGTAGGTCTGATTAATGGGCTAGAATTAGTGCTGTTGGGACAGACTAGTTCATTGAAATATTCAGAGTCTCCTATCAATGTCACCCTCCACCCAGGCCTGGTGGGGAGGCAGCGTTTCCATGACAATGCAGTACATTTAGTCAGCAGCACCTCCCGAGTAAACAGTAATCCTTCAGAAAAACAAGAAGGTCATTACAGCAACTTGTCAAATCAATGCAGAGGGTGTCAGGGCCGATTAAGGCATCTTCTCTCGCAGCTGACACAGTGTCAATAGTACTGGGCCACCACTGCTCAGGCAGATGATTGAAGTGAAGTGCCCATCAGTCAGGGCGTTGAGGTGAACTAACGATTCCCCGCGCTGCCTATTAGAGCTACATGACAACTCAATCCAGCTTGCTGGCAAAGAGAGAGAGGGAGAGAGAGAAGGGAAAAAATAGTGACCTTGTTGCTTTGTTTGAAGCTGAATTAAATTGACAAGAGCAGCTAATCTTTACCTAGGGCGATTAACAGAATTAAGGACCACAACAAAGGCACCCAAGGTTTTAACATCTATGCAAGAGCTCAGGGATGTTTATGATATAAGGAGCTCTCTTTGAGTATTCAGGTAAGATCCAGATATATATTCTGGGCCAAGTGTTCTCCAAATGAAGCGTAGGTAATCCCATTAACACCCTGCCAAAGCAACATGGAAGGGTGCAAGGCGCTCACTGAATACGCCTCTTCCTGCATCAACCCACAAGTCGCCTCTTCCCAGTGGCAAAGGCTGATTATTTTAGACTTACGAATCTGGGCTGGGGATCATCATAAATACACATAGTTTTTAATATGTTTTCCTGGAGAAATGTTTTGCTTTATTTAAATCTTCTAAGCCCTGCGTCTACAAGCAGTTTTTTCCCCAAACCATCCAATGGTTTAGCAAAAAAGAAAAATGCCTCATGGCACAGAAAAGAACTCCCAGAGAGGAAAATGAGTAGTTTAAATACTTGAACAGAAAATTTTTTTTTCTCATTTACTGGAACTTTCTACCCTTGATACCATTAAAGGCATGAGAACCAGCATGCCTGTCTCTATTAGAATAAATTTGGAACAAGGATATCAACAATGAAAATTTTACTTTTATATACAAAATGTGTTAAACATTTCATAAGAACACTTCAGTGACCCAAAGCAAGGGTCATCCAAACTTTTAAGGGCCAAATACTAAATATTTTAAATTTCGTGGACTTTACCATCTCTGTTGCAACTACTCAGCACTACCACAGAAGCACAGGAAAAGGTCATAGATAATATGAGTCTGCATAGGAGTGACTGCATTCCAAGAAAATTTTTGTTTGCAAAAACAGGTGATGGAACAAATATGGTTGCTGGTCACCAGTTGTAGACTGATCAGAAAGAATGTACCAGTTCTAGTTAACCAACCAACATTCATGGAATGCTTCCTATTCGTTAGACACAAGACTAGCTAGCTGTGAGGGGAAATTTTGTCTCTGCATTTAAAGAACTAACACTGAGATTGAGAAAACAGTAATGTGAGTGCACAAATATAGTGCAAAAGATTAGATGCTGTCATTAGAAGAACACACATGAAAGTAAGGTCTTCATCCTAGGGCAAGAGAAGTCAAAGAATATACAGAGAAAAAGAGACTTTGGAACCACCTATACAAGAATTTCTAGGTAAGTAAGGTAGGTAAGGCATTATTATAATTATATTATTATTATACAGTCAGTGTATCTAAAGCAGTATATGCATGTATCTAAAGAGAGACAGAAATAGAAAGGCAGAGAGAAACAGAGACCAAGAGACAGAGAGAAGGGTACAGAGACACACATTAAGACAAACAAGAGATAAATTAGATGAAATGATAGGGGACAAGGGTAGGAGAAGTCCTGTAATACTCCCAAGATCTTGTTTTGACTGATTAGACTCTGTTCCATTCTGTGCGATAGTAGCAAGTCTGAGGGTATAGGCAACTAATTTGAAGGCAATAAGATTCACAAAGATGCCCATTCTGGTTTGACTATTGTCTCCTTTGGAAGTCCTGTAATGTTCACAATGCCTAAGTTTTATTGGTCTTGTTCTCCACTGTTTTGTCCAACTTTATAATATCTAATGAGATAGACAATTCCTTTTAAGGAAACAAGAGACAATGTTGATAACCATTGTTAATAACCTTGTACTCTGTTATACATCATGTGCTATGTCTATCCTTGGTTTTGACTTACAGCTTTGTTTTGCCATATTTGACTTTATTCTCTCCCCCCCCCAAAAAAGTAATAAGAACTAAGGAGTAATAAAATCCAAAATGTGTAAATTTTGTTGTAAAAAAGAGACGGAGGAAAAAAAAAAGAGCTCTAACGGATATAACAGCAAGTGTGTTTAGGTGTGTTAAATAGCTGACTATATTAATGTTTTTGGATCATTGAACACAGCTGTTTGCAGTCTCTCTGTTTGAATGTCTACTTTGTATTCTTTGATACTGTGATTTGAGCAACTATTTCCAAGATGATAATATGTAATCTATTAACAGGTGATTTCTTACTGTTATGTTTTTTTTTTTTTTGTAGTTCTGTATTATGTGTAACCTTACACTGCTTTGTTTTGTTTTGTGTTTTTCTCTTTTTCCTCTTAAATAAAAAAAAAAAGAATTAAAAAAAAAAAAAAAAGAAAGTCTTAGAGAGACAAACTGGTTGCAGAAAAGTCTAGAAAGCTTCCCTGGGAACTAATGAAAGGATTTGTGTGGCAAGACAAAGAACACAGATTTATTAGTCTATTGGCAATAAATTAAGCAATGACTCTAAGCAATGGAATAATGCAATCAGATGACTATGTGAAAACAAAGAAAGACTAGGGAAAGATGATTATGATAGTTCCAGGCAAATATAAAATAAAATTCTGGATTAGGATTGTTTGGGAAATAGAGAAGGACAAAGCTTTTAGAAATGTTTCATAAATAGAATCAGTTGAGCGCCTGCTCTTGGGGATAGGGAAGATACAGCTGCGGGGTCACCACAGCATCAGTTCCAAGAAAGCTGGTCTCAGGGGAATGTAGGACCTTGAGAAGAATTTGCAGAGTGCTAACCCAGGCAACACAGCCAAACAGGGAGAAATCCAAGCTAAGAAGGTGGCCCAGAACATCACCATGGAAACAGTCTCTAAGAGCCAAGTATGGAAGATTATCTAATGGTAAAAGGAAGCCATGCATTCATCACGGAAGTGAGAAACTCGTAAGATTTGGTCGAGGTCAGAATGCAGAGCTGGAAACATGATCAGACCAAAGTTTTCAGGACTGAAGTGAGCAGAAGATTTTCCCTCATTCTGCCTTGATGCTGGTGTGGAGAGATTTGATGATCATACGCTATGGGTTGATATAAACTCAGATATTATTAACAATACCAGGAATTATTTCAAGGATTCTAACTGGATGATTCAAAGCAAGGTAACATTAACAGAGGTATCAAGGATAAAAGGTGATGCAGGCAGAGAAATATTAAATTTACTCCTGGGCATGATGCATAAATGGTAGGCTCCAAGATGCAAACAGCTGCTTTGTTGACTGTAATGATGTCAAATTTAGAATTGGAGATATTACTCTGAGACTAGTCAATATAGTCAATACCGAAGCCATGAGGATTAATAAATACACCCGAAAGAATGCTTCAGAGGAGACCAGAGAGTGAACAGAATCTGTGAGGAAAAATTTGGGAGAAGATGGTGCAAAGCACTAAACTCATCAAAGGAAACCCAGAAAGCTTGGTCAGAGAAGGAGGTGGAAAGTCAGGGGGAAATAATGGTGCCCAGGTGGGTGGGCAGGTAAGTTCAATTGCTGTAGATAAATGAACTCAGAGTAAGAATAGATGAAAGGGCAAGCCAGTTGACAGTCTCAGGTAGAAGAGTGATGTAAATAAAACCCATATTATTCCAGGCTGAGGACTGAACGGGAGGCAATGTCAAGCCATCTGAAGGCTGACAAAGAAGAAGGATACTTTGGTAACTTTTGGAAGATTTATAGGAGAAAGAAGATGATTTTAGAATGAGACAGTTAAAGATATTAGAAGTCAGAAGAGAAGCAAATACAGTGTGAAAGTATTAGACAGGGCACATGCCTTAGTTACTTATCTTGTTGCTGAAACAAAATACCCAACAACCACGAGTTGAAGGAGGGAAGTTTTACTTCAGGTCACAGTTTGAAGATGTTTTGGTTCATGGTCAGCTGGGTCCAGGGCAGGATGGCATGGCAGAGAGGCATCACGGATGAGGAATAACTCATCAAGTGGCAGGGAGAAGGCAACAAGCAAGCAAGCCTGCCTTCTTTCTTCTTTCTTATGTTCCCCATCCAACCTACAATTCTATTAATTGGTGCCACCTATACCTAGAGTGGGGCTCCTATATCCAAACCCTTAATCGTAGGGTCACCTCTTAATCCATTCACATGCCCTAATGAAGTCACCTTTGAAACTCCCACATATGACTGCCTGGGACTTTGAGTGGACATTTAGACACAAGCCACCACAATTTCAAAAACTTCTTGTGGACATTGGTTAACTGCATTCATGTGTCCCAATACAGACCTTATAAATCAGCGTTTTATTAGTGGGACCTGGGGATCTGAGCAGTTAATACCCATATCAGGTCATTTTTCTACTCAAGATGGTTTGTAGGATCATTCTCAGAATATTTTACAGTATTTGACATTTGAACAATGGTTCTTAGACTTATTGACCACTGAATTAAATTGAGGAGGGTTGGAAAGTCCGTCAGTGCCTAGATCCCACCCTAAGAGGCTCTGATTGAATTGTGTTGAGGTTCTGCCTAGGTACTAAACATATTGCCCCTTCCTGCTATGATACTTTTGTGCAGCCAAGTTTGAGATGTAGATGTGACAGGAGAAAAATGAGTGAAAATAAGTTTGGAGAAATGAGGGAGAAAATTTTGATGGTGTAACAAAGATGTCACTGATATTATATCATTTTTAATATTGAGCAACTGTTTGAAAATACTAGCTAGAAATGAAGTGAGTGTCTTATATAGGTATATGCACTCCAGTGTGTGCTACAGCACTATTCATAACAGCCAAGATATAGTAAGGACTTAAGTGGTCACCAATGGATGAATGGATGGGTAAAAAATGGCTTAGGTATACAATGAAATACTATTCAGCCTTAAAAAGAGCAAACCCTCCATTTGTAACACCATGAGTGAACTTGAAGGACACAATGCTAAGTGAAATAAGCAGACACAGGAAGAAAAAGATTGTGATCTTACTTATATTTTGAATCTAAGAAGTGGCTGATATATCAAAGCATTTAGTAGAATGTCAGGGGGTAGCTGGACATGTAGACCAGAGGGGACAATTTGTTGTTAGATCAAATGATTAAGTCTTGATATGCAATGAACAACATGGTTAATAATGTTATCCTAATTTTTTTAAAAATTGCTAAGAGTATAGATTTAAATGCCCTTCCCATAAAATAACGGATCACTGTGAGGTGCTGGAGAGCCACAGTAATCGTATCACTGAATATGTATACACGTATTGTCTTGTGCACTTTATATATACACAATATAAACAAATGCATAAGGAAAAAGAGACATGGTTAAAAGGGAACTGTGTGATTAACAAGACATGAAACCTGAAATTCACAAAGTGTAACCATAGGAATGGATTATTCAGTAGGGTGGGAGGTATATATCTTTGAAATGGAGTTAGTTCAAAAGCTTGTGTTTGAGATACAAGATTTCTTAATGGGGTAAGAACTTGAAATATAAATATGCTACATCTAACTTTTATAGTAGTAGCTTTGTAATTAGGCAAGTCATTCAAACTGGGCACCTCAACTTCTTCATCTGTAAAATGGGGATAATAAAACAAAGTCAGAAGCTTGAAAATAGATTTAACAGGCTAAGAAGTAAAGAGAATCCTTTGAGGTGGTCAGTGAGATGACTACTGTAGAGGAGTATGAATGTGATGGTGAAGGCAGGAGTCAAATTCCAGTGGGTTGTGAAGAACAGGGATGAAACTGAGACTTTTCCCAGAAGTTTCGTCAAGAGGAACTGGAGATATATCTCAGTGGCACAAGCACCTGGCTGGCAAGCACAGTTAAGTGCAAGAGATATTTAGGACAGATTTAGACAAACACATTGCCCATGCAAGACTGTGATGACTAAATTATGCATAAAATATTCAGCCCAGTAGGCACATAGTATTCAATAAATCTATTATTATCATGAGTATAATAGCTATTAACAATATCAGAATAGGATGTAACCACTGGTTTGGGAAAATAGGAATATCATTTGCTTTAAAGGCTTGATGATAGTGTTAAATGTATGAGAAGTTTATAACTTGGCTTGAAATTAGAACCAACATTGTATTTGAAATCAGTGACAGGTTGGGTATGACATACTACACATGGTGTACTAAATGACATACTATAGAGGTTTATAGTTAATTTTACCTAATTTTCTCTATCAGGACAAGAAAGTGAGAGCTATAATGCCTATTTGCTAGATGAAAATAATAAGAAATTACAGCAGTTAAAAGTCAGTATCTACACAGCTACAAACCAATTTTTACAACCAAATTTATCTCATATTCTAAAATAGAGCCTCTTAATCACAGCATCATATTACACTCAGTGTCCCTTACTGACTTGTTGTCTAATTCGGCATACACTACTCATATAGTTTAGAAACTTTTATCTTGACTGTAAAATGGGAGAGTGTTGTTCCACCATGACGCAGGGGACTTCTGGGTAGCTAAAAACAGTAGCAGAAAAATCTTCCCAAATACCCTGTTAAAACAATAGAAAGCAAGAACAAATTAAACTACAGAAAACCCATACTCTCACATTACTAGAAGATAGGTTTACCAAACCTCAAACTATTTGTATAAGGAAAAAATATCAAAATTCCAGTGAACTATCATTCATGAGCCCATGAAAAGTTTGGAGTCAAAGGGTAGTTTAAGAGAAAACTACAAAAGATGGTGAGAAGTAAAGGCAAAGAGGGTGGAAAGGAAAGAAAAAAAGAAAGACAGATATAAATTTCTCTACATCTATAGCCAGAAATAGAAATTCTATCTATCTATCTATCTGTCTATCTATCTATCTATCTATCTATCTATCTATCTATCTATCTATCTAATCATCCCAGGAAAAGAAGTAAAAGTTATTTCAAAAATGAAGATTAAACTACTAAATGAAGACTAAGACAGGGGCATTGAATAAAACTAGGAATGGAAATAAGATAAAGGCAGAAAAAAGTTTCAGGAAAAAATGTCAGTAAGGAAAGACAGACAAGAAATAGATTATATACAATTGGAGGCATTGATCAGGGCAAGTAACTCTACTTCAATAGAACATATCTATTCTTTAAAATTGCAATTCAGGGCCATGTATTTAGCTCAGTGGCTTGAGCACCTGCCTGGTAAGTGTGAGGTTGTGAGTTTGATCCCCAGTACCAAAAAAAAAAAAAAAAAAAAAATCGTAATTCAACACAATTTTCCAAAAGTAACAGAAAACTTGAATTCACATGTTGGAAGGGTCTGTCAGGTTTTTGGAAACCCAGCCCAGCATGGCATATATATATATATATATATATATATATATATATATATTATAGATACTATATAATATATATATATATACTATAGATACTATATAATATATATAAAAATACTATATATACTATACATAATCAAATGTTTAGAAATCAAAAATAAAGGAAAAACCCTTAAGACTTGTATGACAAAACAGAAGTCCACTGCACAGTTTATAACAACAAAAGTATTGCCTGGCATAAGACTTCTTAAAGTAACATACGAAGCAATGCAACAATTCTACATAATTTATAAAGAATTCAAAGAGGCATGCAGCAACCCAGCCACATCCAGGAACCATCTCTGAGGCCTGCAGGGACCTGGAGTCTGTGCCCAGTGACCCACAGTCATCTGGGAACCCACATGAGGCCCAAAGCGACTGGAAAGCTGTGCCCAGTGATCATCCCTACCCAAGAACTATAGGTCAGGCTTGTGAGAACTGGGAAGCTGCACCCAGTGACCTACCCACACCAGAGAACTAACCATGAAGTTTGTGGGGCCTCAGAATCCATGCCCAGGGACTTGAAGTCATTCAGGAGCCCCTAGTGAGGCCCATGGGGACTGTGAGTCAGCACCCAGAGACTTGCAGTCACCTAGGAACCCTAGGTGAGACACATGGGGACTGGGAGTTTTTGCCCAGCAACCTGCACACACACAGGAACCATCTCTGAAGCCTGCTGCACCGACAGACTGTGCTCAGTGACCAGCAGTCATCCAGAAACCCTTGGTGAGGCCTTCAGGGACTGGGAATCTGCTTCCAGTGTCCTGCAGATATCTGAGAACCTTCTCTGAGGCCCACTTGGACCAGAAATCTGTGACAAGCAAGCTACAGTCATCCAGGAACACACAATGAGACCTGAAATGACTGGGAAGCTACACTTACTGACCTGCCCACACCCAAGAACCATAAGTGACACTTGTGGGGACTGGAAAGCTGCACCCAGGGACCCACCTACACCTGAGAACTGAAGCCTACAGGGACTGCACCCAGAAATCCACAGCCATCAGCAACCCTCAGTGAGGCATGCTGCTGGACAAGCTACCAGTACAGGAAGCATCTAGGACTTGACATTTGGATGACTCAAAGGAACCCAGAAAAATGCCAAAACAAATTAACAAAATGCAGCCTCAGACTTCCAGTCCATCCAGATCAAGTACAGGAGACATAGACATGGATGAAATAGGAAATCACATATGAAATTTCTGAAATGATAGCAACAAAAGTAAAGAAATAACCCCAGGAGGCTGTAAAGGGAATCAGATCAGAAATAATCTCTAGATAAAAATAAAAATGATCAACATAATCAAAGAATTGGTGAGTATATCCAAAGAAAACATAGATTTAAAAAATGGAACATAGGAAAATGGGGGGAAACTTGAATGAACAATAGAGGAAATAATTAGAGTACATGAAACAGATTCAAGGAAACAGCCAGAAAATCAAAAAGTTCTATTGAAAGATACAATAAACCACATAAATTAAATTGAAGACAGATTCTAAGACCTTAAAGACAGGATCATGGCTAGTGATCATGAAAGGTAAGATCTCTTAAAAATAACAAGGAACCAGGAAATAACAATTGAACAGCTGCAAAATGATGCAAAAAGAAACAATGCAAAACTGAGAGGTGTCAACAAAAAAAGAGACAAAATAAATGATATAAAAAAACTATTTGCAGAAGTAATAGCAGAAACATTTTCCAAACTTGGGAAAAGAACCTGACATACAGATAAATGAGGTACTTAGAACTCCAGTTGCCATGGCCAAAATAAATGTATACCTCAACACATAACAATCAAGATCCCAGAAATTCAGTGTAAGAGCAGAATATTAAAAGCTGCTAGAGAAAGGAAACAGATCACCTATAAAGAAAAGAAAGTCTGTCAGAATCATGGCAAACTTCTCAATCAAACCATCAAGTCAACAAAGCATGCAGTCAGGTATTTCAAGTACTGAAAGAAAATAACCTCCAACCCAGACTGATGTACCATGAAAAGCTGTCTTTCAAAATCAATGGAGAAATAATATACTTCAATGACAAAGAACAACTGAAGAGCTTCATCACCACCCAACCAACCCTACCAACAGTACTGAAAGACATTCCAGAAAGAGATAAAATGACCACATTTCCAATAACAATAGCAGAAAGAAATCACCCATCAGGGCAAGCAATTACAAAGAGGAGAAAAGTAGGGAACAAAAGGTAGAAAGATAACGTGACAGAGATAAGCCAATACATATTATTTACAGCCACTAATATAAATGGCCTCAATTCACCAATCAAAAGAAATAGACTGGAAGAGTGGATCAAGACAAAATTCAATCACACGCTGTATACATGAAACACATTTACTGCAAGACACAAGGAATCTAGGTAAAAAAATAAATGTAGCTGTTCTATTTGCAGATAACAGAAACTTCAAGCCAAGAATGATCAAAAGAGACAAAGAAGGTCACCACATACTTGTTAGGGGGTGTGGTGAACCGTTTCCCGAGGTATGAAGGAGCCAGAGAAAATAATTTGGAAATAAAAAATTATTTATTAAAGCACAGGCCTAGCGATGCAGCCTCCAGTAGCCAATATGGAAGAATGCTCCTAACAGCTAAAGGGCAGGATTTTTATCCTGTAAAACTGCAAAAATCTGCTGGTCTCAATGCAGGGGGTGTTTTTGCGGCGCACTACAGAACAGGAATGCGGCGGTTATATTTCTCTGGAAGAGCAAGGTTCAAGTAAGGATTGGGCTAACAAGCAAGTTTAGATTAGGCAAACATCCTCTGGGGAAGGCACATACTGCAAACAAGCAAGTTATCCTGCAAACAAGCAACTTACCCTGCAAACAAGCAAGTGTAGATTAGGAAAACATCCTGTTCTGCTCTTAGTTACCTTTGATCTTTCTCTTGCCTCCGGGGAGACTTATGAGGGTTTTTTAAATATATAGGTTACAACAGGAGAAACTTCAAGAAGAAGAGATAGAAATGTATATACACAAAATATAAGAGCACCCAACTATGTAAGACAAATATTAAAATACATAAAAAATCAAATAAGCAATAATACAGTGGGGGGGGGCTTAATACCCCATTGCCACAAAGAGACAGATCTAGACAAAAAAAAATCAGCAAATAACAAAACTGAGTCAAACTTGTAAACAAATGGACTTAAATGTGTACAGAGTGTCCCATCCAACATCAGAATATACAGTCTTAGCAGTACGTGGGATGTGATCTAAAATAGACCCATATACTATCCCATAGATCATAGTGGTGAACTCTCATGTCAGAAAAACAGAATGAGCACAAATAAATAACTTGTTTTGTTTTCTTAGTCTTATATTCATTTCTGTTCTGATCTTTAAAATTTTCTGTCTTCTTTGGGCTTTGGACTTTACAAAGAATTAATGAATCAAAAAGTTGGTTCTTTGAAAAAATAAATAAAATTGATAACCCCTAGCCAACCCTATCAAAAGTAAAACAAACAAACAAACAAAAAAAACCAACCAAAAAAGAAAATTATGGCCAATCTATCTAATGAACATAGATGCAAAAATCCTCAATAAAATACTAACACAGAGAATGCAGCAAATCATCAAGAAGATTATACACTGCAATCAAGTGAGATTCATCCCAGGAATGCAGGGATGGTTTAACACACATAAATCTATAAATGTAACACACCATATTAAGAGAGTGAAAGACAATAATCACACAATCAACTCAATAGATGCATAACAAGCTTTTGATAAGGTCCAACACTCATTCATGGCCAAAAAAAAAAAAAAAACCCTAGAGAAAATCAAAATAGATGGACTTTACTCAGTCTGATAAGAGCCATTGACATAAACTAGACTAAAATCAAAATGGATCAAAGACATAAATATTATGATAGAAACACTAAACCTACTGGAAGACAAATTAGATAGAAACCTTGAGGACATAGGGACCATAGGGGTGGCTGAAAGTTTATGAACAAAAACCAAACTGCAAGGGCAGTACTTCAAAAATTCAACAACTGGGATCTCATCTTACTAAAAAGGTTTTGCACATTGAAAGAAATCACCAACAGAATGAAAAGACAACTGACAGATCTGGAAAATATTTTTGTTAACTGTCCCTCAGACAAAGGACTTTTATTTAGGATGTATATAGCACTCAAAAAACTAAGGCCTCCTGTTTAAAGATCCAATCCAAATATGAACATCTGAGACGAACACACAACTCTTAGATGAAGAAATACAAATGGAAAACAAACATATGAAAAAATATATGTCATTGGTCACTAGAAAAATGCAAATTAAAACACTAAGATATCATCTCTCCCCTGAAAGAACGGTTAGTATCAAGAAATCAATCAATAAGAAATGCTGGCAGAGCTGTGGGGAAAAAGTAATCCTTCCTCATTGTTAGTGGAAGTGTAGGCTGGTACAATCATTATGGAAATCAATGTGCAGATTCCTAAAAAAAACTAAGATTGGAGGTTTCATTTGCCCCAGCTTATTGCCCTTCTGGATGTTTTCCCAGAAGAATTGAAAACATCATGCCACAATGAGGTATGTGCACCCATGTTTATGGCAGCACAATTTGTGATAGCTAAATCTTGGAAACAATCCAAATGCCCATCAATGAATTAAAAAAGGATGTGTTGTTTTTATATAGGGGAATACTATTCAGCCATAAAGAAAGATAACCTTGAGGCTTTTATAATGGATGCAACTAGAAACCATACTCATAAGTGAAATAAATCAGACTTGCATGTGTAAACACCATATTGTCTCACTAGTGTATGAAACTGAAAGAGTAAATAAGATTCAGCAGTTGCAATAGATATAGTAAAAGTAACTGCTCAAGTGGAAATTATATTATTTGATCAATCTTGCATGCCTGTATCTCATAGCCTGAGAAATTACTTTTAGGATAACAATATGTAATACAGCAACCACTGTTAAATTCCTATTGTCTTGTTTTGAAATCTAATATTGCCAGTGATTTTTTTGTTATTGTTATTCTCATTTTGCTTTTGCTGTTGTGTTTTAATTGTTTATTTGCTTCTTGATTTTTGTGTTATCTTCTCTTAAGTAAAAACAATATCATAGGGAAAAAAAGAATTCAAAGAAAGGAAGTATGAACCAAGTATTTTTACTTCTAACCTAATTGTCTTTTGAAGAAAGACTCTTGAAAAACAATTTTAAATATTGAATTCTGTAAGCATTAGCATTCTTTAGAACTCTTCTAAGAACATATAAGATTGAGAAAACAAGAAAAAAGACTGTCACTACAATTGATAAAAGGAGAGAGAGAGATAGATTATGGGTCTAATGCTTCACAGAGACAGGATGATGATAGAAAAATGAATGTAAAAATATTATGTATTGTGGCAGAAAGCCAATAGAATTAAAGAAAGGTATGAAAATCAGAGGGAAAAAGGAGAATAAAATAAATTCATCTTTCTACAGGCTGCATATGGATGTTAAGGATACTATTAAGAAATTAGAAATAAGAAAGTTAAATATTAAATAATAACATCAATGATTAGGATATCAAATATTTTTAAGTAGAAAGATGCACACAGATGAAAACTTAAACATCTCTAAAAACAAAAGTATTTAAATAAAGAGCAAAGAATAAGCATTGCATAAGGAATAACATAGGCAATACAATACACATAAAATATGATGAGACCAAGCAGATTAGTCTGAACAATATTTTCAGTTTCACTTACAAATTAAGATCCACCAAACTTATATCTTTTTCTAAAGCACTCAGGGCCCTTCACAGAATTGACCCCACATTAGGATCAGTTAGGTCATAAAAAATTCTGCAGTAGTAAATTCTTCCTTTATCTTCCTTTCCCTCTCCTCCCCTCCTCTTTCCTTCCTTTTTTTTTTTATTTTCCTTTTGAGATGAAGTCTTAGTGTGTTGCTAAACTGGCCTTGAATAGGCTCAAGTGACCTACCTACCTCAGATTACTAAGTATTAGGCATGCATCACCCACCTCGTTGAATAATAATTTCTAATCATTTTGCAAGCACACACACTCTGCTATAATTTACAAAATATAATTTATTGGCAGAGTGCTTATCTAGCAGGTCTTATGTTTGATCCTCAGCACTGATAAAGAGAAAAAAATCTACTTGGAATTGAAAAATAACTTCATGTAATTGGAAAATACAAACTGGCAATAGAAAATGTGTAAAGGTTAATGACAATAAAAACAATGCTTATCAGAATTTAGGGATGTATTTAGGGAATGATTAGAGGAGACCGAATAGCCATAAATACCCTTAAAAATGAAAGGGTGAGCATGAGGAAATTAAATATTCAACTCAACAAAATTAAAAAGAAGTGGAGTACAGAAGGATAGCCGAGGTTAAAATACATTTCAGAGGCGGAAAGCCTGAAGGGGACATCACTTGTGTACACAGAAAGGCTGACACTAGGGGGCAGAACAGGAGCAGTGAGAAGCATATCCTCATGCCAGAACCCCACACTAAGCAAGAGGCAGTGCTGAGGTGTTTACAGCTGGAGCCCGTTAGAGGTAAGAGTGGAAGCCATAAATCCCAAACCTCTTTCAAATCAACTAGTGTCTCAACAGAAGAAGTGTGTCCATTTCTAGGAATAAATCATACTCACCTCAGCCACTGCGTTTAATGCAACTCTCTGGCACTCAGAAAGGACAAACCATTAAAAAGGGAGATAATCCAACCCACTGCCAAGAGACACAACAATCAACAGAAAGAGACTCAGAGGTGATCCAGACGTTAGAACCATCTAACAGGAAATTAAATGTAACCGTGGTTAATGTTAATACTGGACAGCACTGATAAAAAAATAATCAAAACCATGGAAGGAAGGAGGAAGAAAGGAAGGAAGGAAAAAGGAAAAGAAAAAGAATAAGACCCATGTGGGACTACTAGAAACAAAAACAGGTGGGAACAAATACAGGCACTCTCTCAGTGGTCTCATCAGTAGAGCCAACACAGCTGAGGACAGGATCGTGAACTATTATCTCAGAGGCACAGGAAAGATCATAGTGAGTGTGGAAGAGGTCACAGAACGAAATGTCAGCCCTGTGATTCAAAAGTGAATGATGTAATAATGTGGGAAATACATAAGAGACATATATTACGGTTTTTTCTTGGTGGAAAAAACCATATACAGTAACAGTTCAACAATCTTGAACAGGAAATAACTGGGAACATGTAAAGAAGACACACATTCTAATGGCCAAGCCTAGAAATTTTTGAGGAGCGAAATAAATGATAATAGCAGTCAATTGTCACTCATGAATTAAAATAAGAAACCACGGCTCCACACTAATGTAATTTAATCATGAGGAAACATAAAACACATTCAAATTGAGTGTCGTTCTACAAAACAAATGTCTGGTTCTTTTCACCAATACTGAGGTCATGGAAAACAAAGACATCCCAGGGAACTGTTTCAGACTGGAAGACATATTCACCAAATTCATAATAACTCAGACTTGCATGACATCGCGTACTGAGCCCTGGACCAAGAAAAAGGGGAAATCAATGGGACAATTGCTGAGACAATGAAGAAGTTTTTGTAGACCACATAATAGTATTGTACCAACCACACTAAGATTTAACTCTTGGGGACTTTGAAGGCTGCAGAAAAATCTTTTTACTACTTCATGCTTATTTTTTGTTTTTTGGCATACTGTTTTCACTTTTGTAAGCCTGAAATCATTTAAAAGTAACTACTTGCTAAAATTTTTAAAGTTTTAAAAGAGACCAAAGACAATAAGCTGCTGTCAAGGTCTTCATTCTTACTGATGTACTTTCCAGTGTACCAACCGAGCCATGAGTCTGCCTTGCTCAAAATCCTGCCTTCCTTACCTGCTCCCTGACCCCTCCTGAGACTCAGCCCTGCTGCTCCCAACACCTCTGTCCCAACAAACTGGCCTACAGACTCTCGGGTATAAGAGGCCCCTTCTCTCTTAGTCTAGGACATCAAAGTTGGGCCCAGTGTATTTATATCCACAGCAAAATCTTTTAACATCTTTCCCCTCTGTAGAATGAAATATTTTCTTAGTTGAAACCGCATAATAACAAGCATTATTTTCCTAACTTGTTCACTAATTTGAAAACAGTTCACCATTTTAAAAGAGTGATACCAATTTTGAAGGTATTATTTATGCCTCCAAAATATGGCTTGTATGAATTAAAAGCTGTCCTTATTCTAACAAAACCATTACATTCTATAGTTCGTACACTATTTATTGTAGTTTAAACACACAAAGATTCTAATCTCTATTCCTGTCATCTTTCCTGTGATAGGGAAATGCAGAAGGGCTGGGTATATACTGTGATTTCTCTGAATTAATCTATGTGTAGAAAAAAATGATTCTTAAATACTAAGTAACAAAAATATGCTACTTTTTGGAGCATGCATAAATTGTTCAAACCCAACAGTAATTCCAGCAATTATTTAGAGCTAAGACCAACTAATGATGTTAGAGGGAAGGAGAATTTGCCCCTGGCATTGTTTGGAATTCCTATCACAAGATGACAATAAGAAGTCTTTTAGTTGATTTCATTCATATTTTCAATTTCCACATGATGTGCTCTCTCCCTGTGTGCACCTGCCATCTCATCTCTGGGACACTTTTTTTTTTTTTTTTTGTCTTTTTCTTTTTTTATTGGTACCGGGGATTGAACTCACGACTGCCTGCTTGCAAGATAGGTGCTTATGCCGCTGAGCTAAATCCCCAGCCCCTTCTGGGACACTTTTGCAGGGTATCCTGTACCTCCTTCTCTCATGATCTCTACCACCAAGTTTACAACTCTTTATCAATACATCCACTCCATACTGGGAGCTATGTGAAAGCAGAGACTATGCTTTATTTATGAATCTCTAAATCTTTAACAATTGATGCAAAATAAAGCACTGATAATTTTTGAGAGAAAAATGTTTCAAAGAAAATATGCACTCAAGAAGTGACCAAGATCACTACATTCATACCCCTGGCAAATGTAAAAGCCTCCACTTTAATATTGTCCAGAATCCATGCAGACTTCTGACGAAGGACTGAGATCCTTTATCCGTTCAGCAAATATTGAAGTTGTGCACAGTGATAAAAACACCTCAAAACTGATTTCAGACAATTCCAGATTTATATTCCATCTCTGCCATTTAATGGCAACATTTGAAATGATTTAAAACATGTATGATTCCTCTAAGCCTCAGTTTTCTCATCAGGGAGAATGGGTATGATTCTACACTGTATAGGAATCTTTTGGAGTGAACATAAAGTGTCTTTATTGTCATTTCATATCTGGCCTAGCACAAGCTTTTTAACCATTGCTTGTCATGCACTTTGCTTTGATGTTCAAATACAGTCCAAATTTATCTCTAGTACAAAGCCCAAAGGACACATTCAGTGCAGTATAACATTTTTCTTAACATAGGGAACATTTATTACAATTTGAGGATGTGCCAGGTGTAAATACTTTCTTCAATTATGAAACAATGCAGTCATGGAACTGCTGGCTTCTGCTGGTGCTCTCAGGGCCATCTAGGGTGCCTGGCAGGTGGCAGACAAAGAAATCGGAGGACAGTTTCCTAAATCCCTGCTGGAGATCTGTGTAAACCAATTGAGGGTCATAGAGCCCAACAGCCAGGATCAGCCAGCCTCGTGTTCTCTTCTTGTACTGGATACTTAATCTGTATCTGCTGATCAATCTGATTGGCTTCCAATAATCACAACTTATTTTTCACTTTGACAGTATATACTTGGGGGAAGAGAAAAAGAGCACAGAGAGGGACAGGAATAGCTCTGGATAGATAATCAACATTTCAAATTGAATTTCAGGTTTGAACTTAATGTTCTCATTCGAGAGTCTCTATTGGGTCTATCATGATCGGAATGATTCTATTCCCTTTCTTCACTGTTTTAAATAGAACAACAAAAAACCCAAACAAAACAAAACGTAATTCCAAGCACACATTTCTTAGGGAAAAAAGCTGACATGATTGTAGTACGTTCAATCCAGGGCTACCTGCTGGAACTTTCTGCAGGGAAGAATGCATTCCTTTCAGTAGGGTTTGACACGCTAGCTGCCAGCCACACGTGGTGCCTGCACACTTAGAACGTGGCTAGCGAACTGCAGAAATGAATTTTTAATTTATTGTAATTTAAATAGTGACACATGGCTAGAAACGGTGACAAGCAGTGCAGATAAGAAGCCACAGTAAGAAGCACATCCTCTGGATGTCTCCGTGATTCGAGAACAGCGCTGGTGCTGAGCCTGCACCTCAGGGAGGGCCCGGACTCCGTGTTTCCCAGGCTCCTGCAAATTCCCGTCCAGCCCGTGCTTCTGAAGTCGTCTTCAGGTTACTTCCATTGCACTCTGTTTGCTGAAGTCCACCAAGTGAGCTACCCTCTGTCCTGCTCTGTAAGGACCTGGCAGTTGGATTTCATTGCTGTCTGTCTTCCCCTTTAAGTAACAGTTTTCCCATTTTCTCTGGATTAATGTGTCTTTGCTATACAAAAGTCAAGTAGTTTGGGTACAGCTGAGGTTTTTGAACATAAAACACTGTGGATCCTGCTGAGTGATGCATCATTGAATTTAATGATACATTTATAGGCACTTCTCAAACTAAAAAGCAAAATGAAAAATTAAAACAGATAATAACAAAAAGAAAAAAAAAAAAACAAAAACAGTGAGTCAGCTGCCAAAAATGTAAGCATGCACATAACAAGGATACTAGAGAAGTGAAAATGGAGCACAAGAAATGTTTGAAGTAACAATAAGCAGAAAATTTCCAAAACTAATCACAACAATCTTGCTTTTCTTTCTTGCGAGAGGATGTTGCTATATCATTCAGGCTGGTCTTGAACTCACTTATGCAGCCCAAACTGGCCTTGAATTCCTGGCAGTCCTCCTTCCTTAGCCTCCCAAGTGCTGTGCTTGCAGGCCTGTGCAACCATACCTGGCCCAACAATCATTAGATCCCAAAAAGTACAGAGAAAATAAAGACGCTGAATATCAAGAACCTATATTGAGGCGTACTTATTCAAACTGCAGATAAGAAGGGAGAATGAGAAAATCTTCAAAACAGCTGGGGGTTGGAAAGCATTGTACAGGTAGAGGAACAAGGTTACAAATTATATGTCACTATTCCTCAGAAACCATGCAGTCAAGAAAAAAGTGGAGTGAAATACTTTAATTTGGGGGAATAATTAAATCAACCTCAATTTTATATCCTGCAAAACTATCACTCAAAAGTGAAGGAGATATAAAGACTTTTCCAGACAACAGAAATGATTCTTTAGTTTACCCGTCTTCTAAGAAATGGTAAAAATAAATTCCTTAAAGAAAAGGGAAAAAATTGTTAAAAAATCAAGAATACATGAAAGAAAGAAAGAAAGGAAGAAAGAAAGAAAGAAAGAAAGAAAGAAAGAAAGAAAGAAAGAAAGAAAGAAAGAAAGAGAAATTTGGAGAAAGAATAAATGATAATAAAATTAAATCTTTGATTTTTTTATCTTTAATTGACCTAACATATAGCAATGTGTTCAAAATAACAATAGAAGCAATATGTTCAACGGTATTATAAGGGATGAAAGGAAAGAATTGGAAACACTTTTTTATAAGATACTTTTACTACTCGTTAAAAGACAGTGTTGTTTGACAAGTGAACTTAGATGAGCTGTAAATGTATATTCAACCCTAATGGAAATGTAAAATATCTAATTATGAGCAGGGATATCCAAAAAGGTTAGAAGACAGAAAAAGAAACCAAGAAAAAGTACAATAAATAGAAAACAATTACAAATAAGGTGTCTAGTAAACCAATGACATCAATAATTATTTTAAATACAAGTGGTCTAAATATATCAATTAAAAACAGAGCTTATAAGATTATATTAAAAACAAACCAATTATATTGTTGTGTATAAGAAATTCACTTTAAATATAAAGACAGAAAGATTGGAAATAAAAGCTGGAGAAAGGTGCACTATGTTAGTACTAATGAAAAAAAATCCTGAAAAGTCATATTTGTTTTAGATAAAGCAAACTTCAGAGAAAAGGAAGTTACCAGGAATAAAAGAAGGGCTCACTCAGTGATAAAGATGTCAGATATTTTCCAAGAGCATAATAAACAGGACATGAAAACACATTAGCCAGACCTGATAGATCTGCCAAATGAAATGGAAAAATTCACTATCATAGTGGAAGTTTTCCAGACAATGTTAATAATAAAGCAAATATTCAGCAGCGAACTGTAAGAGAACAGTGTATCTATCAACCGAATCCACTTGCCATGTAACGCTTCTTACGACAGCAGTGAAATCCATGTTCTCCAAGTCTCACATGGAACATTCACCGACATAAAAATCAGGGAGAAAACACGAGTTGGAAAAATTTGTAAAAATAGAAATCATACAATACATGCTTTCAGCCAGGCTTTTGTCAGCACAACAAGGTGACAGCTGAAAAATTTCAAAATATGTGAAGATTAAGCCATCAACTTCCAAGTAACATTTCTCAAATAAAAAATCAAATCTTGAAGTACTTTTTATCATAAATGAGTGTTAGGTTTTACCAAATGCTTTTTCTACATGTATCAGTATAATTATACAATTTTCTTCTTTAGCTTGTTGTTGATATGGTTTGTTTCATTATTGATTTTAACATGTTGAAACATCCTTGACTATTTGGCATAAATTTTACTTGACATATAATTTTGTATATAGTATACAATTCAGTTTATGCATTTTGGGTTCAGTTGGCTAATATTTTACTGAGATTTCTATATCTATGTTCATGAGGTATAACTTCATGATAGTTTTTCTTTCTTGTCTTTGGTTTTGGTAGTAGAATCCTTTGGTAGTAGAATCCTGCTGGACACACACAATATGATAAGAAGTATCCCCTCTACTTGTACTATTTTGGACAAGACTGAATAATTGGCATGCTTTCTTCCCTATGATCTTTTGTATAATTCACCAGTAAAACCATTTGGGCCAGAAGGTGATTTGTTAGTATGTCTGTGCAGTTATTTAGTTTTCCTTGCTTTAGTTGATTTGTCTCATTTGAAGAATTAGTGCATTTTATCTAAGTTATGCAATACATGACATAAAATTGTTAGTGTATTGTTAATATTTTAGTGCCCATGGGATCAATTATGTTGACATTTTTTATTACTCATTTGGGTTGTCCTATGGATTTTTTAAAAGCAGCTTTTTGATTCATTGATGTTCCCTAGTGATTTCATGGTTTTATCTTTATCAATACCTGATGTCATTTTATTTTTTTCTTTCTTTCGATTACTTAGTCTCTAATTTGTTATTTTTGTATTTTCTTAGCATGGAAGCTTTCTTGTTCAATTTTACCTTCCTTTTTTAACATATGCGTTTCTAAGATCAAGGAGGAGCCACCAAATATAACCTATGAGTCATAGTTTTTTTCTTTTTTTTTTTTTTTTTTTTTTTTTGTCTTTTTCGTTTTTATCGGTACCAGAGATCGAACTCACGACTGCCTGCTGGCAAGCAGGCGCTTATGCCGCTGAGCATTTAGATCCATGTAGAAAAAAATTCAGAACAAGATTATCACATGAAGTGGAAAGACAGCTTTTCCATTGAAGATTCTCTATATTGAGAAAGTACCTCATAGGCACTGTTATTCCATTTTCCTGAAATTAATTCCATGATATATTTATGTTTTGCTTAACACTAACGAAGTCTGTATGGTATAGTGGATAATATAAAAAGCTATGGAGTTCTGACCTGGGCCCACTTATTTGTTGGGCAACCATGAACTCTATGCTTCTCATTTGGAAAATGGAGGTGATAACTGTAACTTTCCATGGAATTGTGATTATCAAAGTGATTTAATTCATGCAAGATACCTGAAACATTGCCTGGAACACTTAAATATCATCAGCAACTAGTATTTATGCTTCTGTCGCCATCTGTCACCTTACAGCTTTGCAAATCTAGCTTCTTCCTCCTTTCCCCCACAGTATTCTTCAGGTAGACAGCCTGACCTCAGAAAACACTCTGGGAAATGACTTTTCTAGAATTTAATAATTAATATTTTGATGACCGGTCTTCTTGAAAAGAGACTTGCTTGATCAAAGTATTCGGCAAACTTTAGAGATTTTTGTGTATTAAAATCTCTGATAATGTCTCAGGTAAAAAGGTCGTGGCGCAGGATTTCTAATTTTATTTGACAAAACAATCTCTCCCTTTTAAAATTAATAGCTATTAATATCTTGTTGAATGTATGTCAGCTGGAAATACTTAAGCAATGGTGAGTCACAAACATCAACTCTCCCCATGCCCATTTCTTATTTCCTAATGGACCTATTTTTTTTCCACCATTGCCCACATAACTTAAATAAGAAGCATAGTCTTTTTTCAGTGCCTCTGTATTACTGGGATGTATTTCCTCTT
Source organism: Cavia porcellus (assembly GCF_034190915.1). Taxonomy (NCBI): domain Eukaryota; kingdom Metazoa; phylum Chordata; class Mammalia; order Rodentia; family Caviidae; genus Cavia; species Cavia porcellus. Next base: position 33,996,523 of record NW_026947511.1, on the reverse strand, counting down.
GAAGAGAGACCCACTTGGAGACAGTGACCCTTCTGAGTCATTCCACTGATGAATAAGCTATCTTCTGTTTTTTGTGATATTCTCTGCATCAAAAACCTGCAGCACCAGCGCCAGCAGCAGCATCAACAAAGCAACAATGTAAATATTAAACAGTAAACTGCTAAAGACACATTCAGTACAGTGTGGATCTGTTCTGCGTCATTTATTATGCAGTGACAGATATAAATATCCTACCACTGGTACCCAAAACCATATGAAGCCAAGGAGTTTCTTGGCAAGATGCTTGTACAAGTTCCAGGGAAATTAATGAGGAAATAAAGAAAGGTGAAATCAAGCCCCCCTCATAAGAATGGGGTATTCTCTGTTCTGCTTCCAGTAACCAATTGCCAAGTGGTCAGATTCTGAGAAATCTGTAACTAAAGAAACAAAACATGTAAGTATTTGCAAGGAAACATACTATTATAGAATAGGAAACATCCATCTGTTTTTTTGGCCTGTGGGGTTGCTTTAAAAAAGAGGTTCTGGTCTGAAAGATTGGTCCAGTATTCAGAGCTACAAAATATATACCAGACTCAGCACACCCATGAGACTGCCAGAAAGAATTAGTGTCTCTCTGAATTGGGTAAAGACACAACTCTTGGTGGCAGGCACTTATCTTGCTCAATACCATGTCAATGTGACCACACAGCATAGAGTGTCACATTCTACAACCGAAAGATTTTATCCCACCCAGGAAGATACTGCTTATTCCCCACCATGAATCAGAGGAGATCAGACTCATGTGGGCACCATTTGTGGAGGCTTCATATAAAAACTATGTAATGTAGCTTAATAGACTAGAGGAAATAATAAAACAAACAGTGTTTAAAAAATACAAGTATGACCAAAGTACGTGAAGTTCATAGTTGTGTTTAACATCCTTCTTAGGAAAGTCATTATTTTTCAAACTGCTTTCTTTGCAATGCCAGAATTGAGCAAGAAGGTTTTAGAAGAAAATGTTAGCAAAAAATTAGCTTGGAATAATCTGTGATTTATAGTCCCTGTTGGAAAATGACATATTAAGGACTCTGAAAGTTCTAGAATGGAAATAAAAAAGTTTTATTGTATTCTAACTTTTTCAAATTTGTATGAACATTCAGCCATTTATTTTGTAAATTCTTACGGACTCATTACAGTCCAGTAAGTAGTAATATTTATCATTTTCTCTTGCGATATCTGGCTCTGTCAATCTCTAAAGAGGGTCAGGCGACTCAAAGTTAAAACATCTGACCCTTCTGATTAAACAGACCAAGGAATTTCATGGCTAGGAAAGTGTTTTGAGAGGGCTCGCGTGTTCACACAAATGCATCTCAGATGCTGTGTTGTTGAACACACAGAAGTGAGCCAGCCTGGTTAGTAAGACTAATTAGTTGGAATAATCTATCCTGCATATGCTACAAGGTCTTTTGTTTTGTTTTTAAAGTTTCCCTACAGTAAGAACTTCATTTTCCTGAAGAAAAAAAAAAAAAAAACAAAAAAGAAAAGAAAAGAAATCCAGACGTAGTGGTGCATGCTTCTAATCCCAGCAGTCTGAGTGGTTAAACAGGAGGATTATAACTTTGGTAACTTGGTAACTTAATGAAAACTTCTCTCAAACTTTTGAAAAATAGAAAAAGAAGAGCTTGGGATGTAGTTCAGTGTGAAAACCATGAGTTCAATCCCTTGTACTTCAAGAGAAAAATAGGGAGGCAGAGGGGGGGGGAATAATAGAAGATAATAAAAATTATGATTTGGTTTTGATTGAAGGAGAAACTAATAACCTCCACAAACATAAACAGCCAGATTGTCAAAAATGACTGTATGAATTGAATATATTTAGGATTATTTTATTTGAGGAATGATAGAACCTTTTACTGAACACTGCCTTTATCGAGAAGGCCTAGGAGTACATTGTATGTCATGATTCTGTTGAGTTGGGAAACAGGCACTGCTTCCAGTGACAGACATTTCTCCTGCTCACATTCCCTGTCTCATGGCCTCTTCCGGAACATCGCTCTTCCCATTCTGTTGGGCTTGAGCTCCAACTAATGGGCTGGCAGAAGCAGTGCTAAGTGACTTTCCTGGCTGGGTCATAAAAAGGGTACAGCTCTGCCTGGGACTCTTTTCTATTGGGAGTGGGCAGAATGATCTTTTCGGGGGAAACATCACCAAGACGTGAGGAAGCCCAGACAAGCCCACGAGGGAAGAGCGAATAAAGGGTTTCACGTGGGCAGGACTGAACCTCCCCAGTTCAGCTACCCCGTAGCAGCTAGTAGATTGCTAATGTCTACTAGTGAGACTTCAGATGTGATGCTGGGATTTCTGATGGTGTGATGCTAGGATTAAAGCTGCCCTTTCCTGTGTCTGAGTGCTGCCCATCCTAAAGGTGGGTAGCCTGGGTATGACATAAGGGACAGAAAGAGGTTCCTTACTTGTCTCTTGTTGCCTGCTGCTCACTGCCTTGCTGTCTTCTGTCTTCCATCTGCTATAAACTGTTTCTCTTTTGGGACGGCCCTCTGCCATACTACCCTGCCTTGGAGCCAGCTAACTATGGACTGAAACCTCTACAAACTGTGAGCCAAATAAACCCTTTCTTCTGTAGCTTTGGGTGTTGGATATTTTGTCTCCAAAATGAGAAAAAGTGACTAAGACCTTGTCTTAGCCACCTTCCTGTTGCTGAGAGAAAAATATCCAATACTCAAAATTTAAAAGACGAGAGGTTCATTTTGGCTATTTTTTTTTTTTTGAGCTTTCAGCATATAGTTGGCTGACTCCAAGGTAAAAGGTGTGGTAGAACAGAGAGGGACATACACCCTTTTGGATCATGCCCCTAGGGACTCACCTACAACTAGGCCCCACCTCCTAAGCAAGTCCGATATGAACAACTGGGGAATGTAGCATACCGATGACCTAATAACGTTTCAAAAGCCCACGCTGAACACACGAGGCTTTTGTGGAACAATCTAGATCTAAACCATAATACCAGGGACATATCAATGAATAATCATGTGTCTACCTTAGAAGAGAATAGTATGTATGCAAGTAATTTCAAGTCAATGTGTTCATTCCTGTAAAACAAGCAGAGGGCTTATAATCTTATAGGGGTTCAAGATAGTGAGTTACTACCCTCAAAAGTACTGACAAGCTGTCGGTCCTTGAAATGCAAACAGAAATGCATGCACGATTACTATCCAGTTATCCATACTTACTGAGCAGGTACTGTGAATCAGGCACATTTGTGTGGACGGGGAGCTCATCGAGGTTGCCTGTGTTTGTGGAACCTCTCCACTCACAGCATATTGGTTTTTAGAGTTTTTAGCACAGAGTTGCTTCAGCACGAGGATGCACTGCAATCTCTTCCCATCCTTAGGCAAGCCAGGATATCCTTCAGTCAAGGCAGCTGGCTCTGAGGCTTTCTATATTTCACTAGATTCCCCAAAGAAAAAGATGGAACCCTTTAATCTCAGCAGCTGCTAGCTGCAGAGAGCAGAGGAGCACCTCAAAGTCCCTCTAAAAGGCAAAGAGGGGAAACCCACCTTCGTCTCATAAGCATGTTGGCCCAGATCAAGGCGACCGGGGTTCAGATGGGTGTGTGCACATGTGTGTGATCTTGAGCACCTGCATGCATGTGCATTGTTTGTGCCTCGTTGCATGTGTGCTGTGTGTGGCAGGTCCCAGGGTGAGGAAGGCAGTGTGGTTTTGGTCCTTATTGGTGGCGCAGTTTGAAGAGGCTGCCAGAGCATTAAATATGCAGGGAGGAAGGGGCCCTCTCAGTTTTCAGTAAATGATAAAGTTTATTAAAGGTCAGAAAGAAGCAGACACATCCCATTGCTTCCCATGGTTCTTCAGGAGGCAGTCAGAGTTCATCAGAGGCCTTGAACAGGGAAGAGCAAAACTCCTTTTGCCGAGGGATAACTGAAGTGGCCTGGACAGTTTTATTAGGAAAACACAATCCTCTTTCTCAGCTGGCATCCTCCAAACTATGTGCTGAAACTTCCAAAGAAAAGTCACACTGCACTACTGAACTTTAAACATAATGATTTTTGTCTTTCTGGAAGCTAAGATCTAAAATTTAATTCAAAACTTGACTCTTCCAAAGAAAGAAAACAATGTCTGCTAACTTTTCCTGCCTGAATCTGGAACTGCTACATTCAGTGCTCTTTAATGAAAATAAAAATGATAACAATCTCCACCCATCCCATAGCACTGTCTTCATACGTGTGACAGCATTTATTTAGCGCCTGCTATTTTCCGGCACTGTGCTAGGCAATGAGGATCAAGGGTGAATTGGCAATGTTCAGTCCCTGTCTTCAGGGAGCTCACGGTTGACTTAGACTCATCTGCACCAGCACTGATGAAGCTGAGCCTGGGAAAAAAGCAAATAGTGGAGCGCTTGGAAACCTGAACTTTCTACAGGACTGTAACACGGGGGAGGCTAGCACTCACATTGTCCCTCAAGCTTACAGTTTGGTGTGCATTTCCTTTTTATCAGTGATTACCATCTTGCTGTTACCGTGTCTGTCATACTGTGTGCCAGTGGGAGACCTGAGCACAAATACAATAGTTGGTCTACTAGATGTCTCTACAGCCTTGTTAGCTGACACCCCAAACTCAGAACCCAGGCTACCTGTGTCAAACCTGGGCTTTGTCACTTGTTAGATATGTGCCTTGGGACAAGTTGCTTGACTCATATTATGTGTCCATAAGTATTACTTTTCATTATGTCTATTTCACAGATGTGGAAACTGAGCTATCAGAGGTTAATTTATGTAAGCTATATACTGTTTCCCAGTATATAATAAGCCTATTATTTTTGGATGATCTCCTCTAGAGAAACATTCGTTAAAGAAATATTTGATTAATATCTTCTGTACATGGCCTTGTGCCAGGTATTCCAGAATTAAATAGAGTCGAGGTATGGGTGATCCTTGTGCTCATGTTCATCTGATGGGAATGCAAAATTACTGTATAAAACTCACTATTATTTGGAATGGATTGATTTCCTGGGTTGGTGATGCTTTTCACTTGGAGATTCTTCACTATTGTGATGAGGGCTACCATGATCACCTGAGCACCTCTGCAAATGGAGGCCCAGGGCCAGGGCTGGAGAATGTTAGTAAATGTTAGGGGATTAAGGTTTGCCCTCTAGAAGGTACAGGTGTGTAGCCATGGAAATACAGTCAGCAACGGGAAGGTTTCTTCTTCTGCCATGAAAAAATTCATCCTCCTCACTCTTGCTGTAAACTTAAGGTCTCTATATCTAAAAAGGATAGACAAAGGGTTCCTACAAGGTCATCAGGGATCAGATTTTCCCCTGATTGTACTTCCCAAAGGCTGCACTTCCATACAACTGACAAATGCCTCACCAAAACCTTCAGAAAACAGAATCAGTGAATGGTTCTCAATATAACAAACACATCTTGCAAAGGACACAGGGCTGGAGGCATGTGCCTGTCATCTCCAGCTTGACAGATATAACAGGTGATCAGGGCATGTGTGCAAGATGAAGGATAGGACTGAATTTCCATCTCTGAGCAAGCATGATTTGAGAAAATGTGGAGCTCTAAATTCAAGAAACAGGGATGGAGAAAGAGTGGAGCATCTTAAAATGCAATGTTCTAGCACTGAATCCTGTCAGCTGTCATCTCTGTCTCTATTATGGAAGCACCTTATGGCTAAGAGCTGTCAGGTTTGGTGCAATTATTATGAGCCAACACTCTTCACGCTTCCTCTAATTCAATCCCCATCAGCACATGGCTAACTTTACTCCCCATTTTACAGATGCTGAAACCAAGATTAGGAACAGTTTAGTAACTTATCAGAGGTCTCAGGATTAGAATATGAGACATGAATCCAGACCTAAACTCTCAGCCAACCCTGATTGAAGCAAGGATTTTATGATAGCAAATGTCACACAGCTGAGAAGAGGCAGTACCTTGGACATCCTGGTGAGGGAGGCAGGAGGGATCAAGTGAGAGAATCACTGGAGGAGCTTCAGATCTAGGGAATCAGCAAGTTCTCACCTTGCATCCTTCTGAGCTGTGTCTACAGGGCTGACCCACTTTACAAAACCTTTGGGGGAAAGAGCAAGAGCCAGAAGGTTGAGTTCTAATCTTATTTTGTCTCTCATTCGAGGGTAATTTCAAGAAGGCCCTTCCCAGTGCTGTGCCTTTGTTATCTTATGAGCAAAGAAGAGAGTCAGTATCCTATAATACTGATTCTATTCCTAATATCAATGGAATGTGCAGGAAGGAAAGAAAGAAAGAAAGAAAGAAAGAAAGAAAGAAAGAAAGAAAGAAAGAAAGAAAAAAAGAAAAAAAGAAACTAAATTAAAGAAAGAAAGAAACTAAATTTGATGGTACCAACTCTCCCATTTCGAATTCCAAAATAATCTAACACTCTCAAAGTCCTCTTAACACCAGAAGAGTTTATCTCTTTCTGTCCCATCGTAACGTTACCTCACCCCAAACAAAGAAACAATGGAATAAGTGACTGTAACAAGGAATCACAGTAATAGTCATAACAAGAACTAACAATGCTTGGTTTGGGGCTAAATGCATCATATCCATTAATTTGTTAACCTACTGTTATTATCCCCATTTTAAAGCAAGAAAATTGGGACATGTACAGTGATGGAATTTGCCAAGATTACCCTTAATGAGAAAAGAGACTGGAGCCCCACTTATCACTGTCAGTCTCAAGAGCTCCCCAAATCCTATATATAGAGAAGCCATTTGGAGTGAGCAGAATACTCTGTGTTACTGTAGTCCTTTGTTCCCATCTCTAGAGTGTGCCTAATAAATCTTCATAGGATATGTAGGAAAGTTAAACACCATAGTGTAGTATAAAATGTCTAACCCACTGTCCAGCACAAAGTAGGAGCTCACAGCTTTCTTTGTTACGCTCTCTTGACCTTACACTGAACGTTAAAATCAAATGTGGAGGCAAAAAACAAAACAAAAAAATCCCATGCCAGCAAGACTGAGGGACTCTGAAAATGCACAGGCCCCTGGCTGCCGTGGTGGCTTGGTGCTAATCTGGAGGAGGTAAGAGCTGACAGAACCCTCCTAGCTTCATGCAGAGCAAGTGACCCCTTTTGGTCTTCTTGCCAATGTTCAGCCACTGGAAGTGGTGGTGGGAGGTGAGGGTAGGGATGGGTGTAAAGGGGCAGAGTAATTCTTTGATTGTCGTAAGGATGGAGCAGCAGACTGCTAATAGAAGCTCAGTCATTTTTCTTTGTCCTATGACTGTATTAGCAGTGAAGGCCTTGGTGAGAAATGCTTAAATCAAACAGGCCCCACAGTTGCCAACAGCATTCTTCAAGTAAATCACATTTAATGTCCTTCATAATTGGTGTTTCCTTGAAGGATTGGAGCTAAATGTTGATTTATAGCACATTATTGCTTTTCTCTCATAATCTAGTGCTGTTTGTAATCTAATTTCTGATCTTACACTGACATGATTCTCTGGAATACTGTCAAACCAGGGTGCAACAGCCTACATTTCTCCAGGGTGGCCCTTCCCAGGTGACTTCATTGTGAGACAGCTAATGGGTTCTGATCAGCCAGGGCCACCCTCACCTATATGCTGTTTATCTCCATGGAAGGACCCTGTCAGAGACAGGAGCCGCCCTCCCCTGGGGTCACTTGTCTGCCACTTACTTAGCTCTTAGCCTTCTCATGTGCCACTTACTTAGCTCTTAGCCTTCTCATGTGCCTAGGTCAAGCAGTAACTGAGGAGCTTAGATGCAAACATGATGCTGACCCTGGGTGTGGGTTTTGCTTGCAGTAATTTCTCTCGAGTCCAGGTACCCTGTTCCAGAGACTGGATTTTGCATTGATTCCCTGCTCCTCTGGAATTGCAGAAAAGCTGAGTAAGTCAGCTCAAGCTGCCAAGCAAAATACCATAGACTTAGCTTGAACAATGCAAATTAATTTTCTTGTATTTCTGGATGCTGAAAGTCTCTGAGCACAATGCCAAATTGGTCTGTTTCTGATGAGAGTTTCTTCCCTAGCTTGTCTTCACATGGCCTTTCTTAGGTGTGTAGGAAGAAGTGGGAGGTGTCTTCCTTCCTCTTCTGTAGGATCATCATTTATAGCAGATCAGAGACCTACTGTACCCTCACAACCTTACTTAGCCTTAACTACCTCCTAAAACCTCTGTCTCCAAATACAGTCATACTGAGTGTTAGGGCATCAATATATATGTTTTAGTGGACACAAATAAATCCATAGCAATGACTATGTCCTAGTTTTGCTGAGGCTCCCCCAGCTATGCATGTAGGATGCTGATTCTTGTGGCTACTCTCCACTTAGACTGTCTGCTGACCAGGTGCATTAAGTGGCTATTCCTTTCTGTCCCCTTAATATACTCCCCACACGACTTCCAGGAGAATGTGGCAGCCAGATAGCAGCAGCTACAGAGGCTCTCTGAGAGACCCAGCTTAGAATCCAGGAATGTTGCAGAGTGGGGAATCCTAAGCAAGAGGAGATATACCCTGCTGACCCAAGAACAAACTGGGCTGAGAGAAACCAACTGGGAATGCAATCCTGGTGCTATAACAGGAACAGATAAAGCCTCATCGTGGAAGCTGGAGCCCATGCCATTAGAAGCCACGATTTGGGTTTCCTGCCACCTCTGCTGCGTCTAAATTGGCTCGGCAGTGAGAGCTCTGAGAACGGGAATCGGTGAACAGAGTTGAGAGCAGGATGGGCGGGGAGCCGTGCACTCACCTGTGGTGAGTGAGGGAAACTGGGACTCTTCCACAGTCTAGGAGGCTCCAACAGAGGACATTCTGGGACCAGGCAGACTTGCCGGAACAGGGCACTGTAGTGACTTCAGTCATATATCTCCCTCTCAAGCAGGATTGGTGAGCAGTGCCTAGCCTACGTGACCCTGCTGGCTGAGACCCAGTAGGATAGCACAACCCAGGTCCCAGATCCTGAAGGTGCACCCTAGCGGTGAAGCCTTTGGTAGGTTGACCTGGAGAGGCGGGCCCAGGATAGGCTGCCCAGTCCATAACTCCCTGGTGTGCTGCAGTGGGCGGGAACACCTAGCCAGTGCAATTCAATCAGACTGTGGCCAACAGGGAATGAAGCTGGACCTCCTATATATGCTTGCATATATAAGGAACAAAGAATATGGGAAGAGGGAGCAACAAGAAAGGCTCCTCAGCCCCCAATCCTGAGAAACAGGCAATAGCAGACACGGCACCAATAGACATAAAGCACTATCTCCAGAGCCTCATAGACAAGTTCAGGAATGAAGTTATTAATGACCTGAAGCAAGACATAAGCAGAATAGTTAGAGAAATGCTAAGCACCACCCAAGAAAAAACAGATGGTGGAATGGAAGAACAGAAAAAGAGGGGAGAATTGTTTGATGGAGAAAATAGAGAAAACATAGAATACGTGCAGCAGGTTCAAAGAGATTACCAGGAAACTAAAAGCTCCATCAAAAACTGGCATAACAGCTTGAAAGAAACTAAGGATAGATTATCTGAACTGGAGGGCAGATTTGTAATATAGGACCATGAAATGAAAAACTTCTTAAAAATAACAAAGAAACAAACAGCAATAATACAAAGACTAGAAGATGATAAGAGGATCTATAACTTAAGAATAAAGAACATAAAAGAAGAGGTAGGGACACAAACAAATGAACTACAAAAGCTACTCGCAGAAATAATCCAGGAGAATTTTCCTAATTTAGCAAAAGGTAAAGATACTCAGATGTATAAAGCATACAGGACCCCAGCCACCTACAACCCAAACAGAGATATACCCAGGCATATAATAATCAAAATACCAGAAATCCAATATAAGAACAGAATATTAAAAGCTGTCAGAGACAAGAAACAGATCACTTATAAGGGAACACCCATTAGAATTACAGCAGACTTCTCGGTACAAACCATCAAATCACAAAGAGTGTGGGGGGAAATAATTCAAGCTTTGAAAGATAATAACCTCCATCCAAGATTGATATATCCTGCACAACTATCCCTGGAAATTGATGGAAAAACAAGGTGCTTCCAGGATAAAGAGGAACTAGGGGAATATGCAACCACCAATTCAACCCTACAGAGAATACTACAGGATATTCTAAAAAAGAAAAATAGGAAGAATCCAGAAATAGTGGCAGAGAGGCCACAATGAATGGAGCAGAAAACAAAATGAAGAAGACAAACTGACAACTAATGACAGAAAAAGAGCTCAACAGAAATGAGGCAGAGAAGATTGGATGATAGGAACAGCTATTTTGGAGAAAACAACATCATAATGGGTAATGCTGACTTAGTATCATCTTATTTTGAAGTCTCATCAAGCTTTTGTTCTTCTGTCTCCATCGGTCTTAACATGTATCTTATTGGATTTTATTATATGTGATAATATAAACAAAAACTTTTATAGACAAGGAGATTATACATAAATCATTGTTCATTTTCTGATAGTTGATTCTAAATACCCTAATGACAGTATTACAATTGTCATTCTCTTGAATGGTTTTACATTGTTTTGATATATTTGATACTACAGTATATGAAGTTATACTCAAAGATTTCAAGGAAAGAGACAATATGGTAACTACTTTTATGTTGGGATTATCTTGTGGTGAAACACTATTTTGCTTAAATGGTTGTGTTTTGATCTGCGCTTTTTTGTTGTTATGTCCTCTTTTATCTCAATCTCCATTTTATTATTTACTTTTTAATTTTTATCCTTTTAATTAAGGGAAAAATAAAAAAATAGCAGGATATATTATAGTAACCCACTTTGATTTCCTATTAACTTGATTTGAAGCCCTGTATTGCTCTCACCATCTTGTTTTGACTGATGTTCCTCTATTCTGTTTTGCTTGATAGTACCAGGATCAAAAGTTTAGGCAACACTTGTAAAGATAGTGGGATTCATTATGACGCCCATTATGGTTGACTATTGTCTTCTTATGAAGTCCTGTAATGTCTCCAATGTTTTGTTTTTATTGGTTTTGTTTTTTACCTTTTTGTTCAATTTTATTATAACTCATGATACAGGCAATTATTTTTAAGATAGCAAGAGGCAGTATGGTAACCATTGTTGATCACCTTGTATTATGTTTTTACATTATCTATGCCCACCCTTTTGATTTTACCAACTCTGTTCTGTTATGTCACATTTGGTTTTACTCTCTTCCAAAAAAAGTAATAAGAACTGTGGGAGTAATAAAACCCAAAATGTGTAATAGTCATTGTACAAAAGAGAGGAAAAGAAAGTGCTCTAAATGATATAACTGCATGTATATTTAAGTGTGTAAGATAGACAATGATATTACTGAGTTCTTGTTGGATCATTGAACAGAACTGTTTGCAGTCTCACTGTTTGAATGTCCACTTTATATGCTTTAATTTAGTAACTTGAACAAATATTTCTAAGATGACAATATGTAATCCATTAACTAGTGATTTCCTACTGTTTATTTTTTTCTGAAATTCTGTATAACTTGTACCCTTTTCCTGCTTTGTTTCTTTTTCTCCTTAAATAAAATTATATATATATATATATATATATATATACTCGCCACACTCACCCAGTGTAACACTCCCAGGCTCTGAGGGACCACACTGCTGCTCTCACTGTGGAATTCGGGGTGCTGTTTCACCATCTGTTAGACTTTCCACACCACAGGAAGGGGAGGAACTGATTAGAGATCAACAACTTACCCAGCTGCTCTGTCTTGCTCTATTGAAGGATTTGTTTTGTTTTGTGTTGTTTTGTTTTGTTTTAAGTGAGGAGCAGAGGGAAAGTTACCATTGAACTAGGACCTGCATCTGAGGAAGACACAGACACAGGACAAGAGTTTTTATATGTACTGTTACAAAGCAAGAGGAAAGAGAAAGCAAGAGGAAACCTTATTTATTTACCCGCTTACTGACATTTCAGACAAAATTCTAACCAAGCGAACCATGAACAAAGAGGCTAAAGGTAAGATCATAGGCTCCTACAGGCACAATGCTTTGGAGTACCAGACCTAAGCACAGAAGGAAGTACTCACATGCTAGAAATAAACAAAACCATCCTACAGTCATAATTCTCAGTGAAGAAAATGTAGGCATGGTGTTCTATCATTCAGCAAAATTTTATAAAACCCCTCCTGCTTATGGAGCCGTCTTTCAGGCACTGTACTAAAATCAAACAGACTTGAATGAAAGAAGACAGTGCAGCCTGTTCAGAGATGACTAGATAACAATGAGGAAAAGATAGAGAATGGTAAACAAACGGTAAGACGTTAGAAATCATTGAGCATTCCATGTTTCTGTGCTTCCAGGCCCGTGAGGCTTTATTCAGTGGCAGCTGTTTTGTGCACAGAAGAGAGACAAGTTCAGAGTCACTTCCGTTGTACTTTTTGTTTTTTCAAAGATGCATTCAAGAAGGCTCCGTTATGCACCAAGCTATGGAAATTAAAATGCTTTTCTTTCTTCTGGTTTTAGTGAGTACAAAATTCTTACTCTTTCAAGTTATGGATGGCTTAAGCCTGACTCAACCTAAATTAAAAAAGAGAGAGAGCAAGACAGTCAGGGCTGGGGCTCTAAGACTGCTAGAGCCATAAACCAAAGTGCTTTATCCGGGGGTTACAACTTGGAACAGATGGCTGAGTCTTTCACCAGGTCGGGTGCAGCCCCCGACCGTAATCATTTTCCCAGCTCGTCTCTGGCGGTGAAAGGCTGGACAGGACTCTAATGGCTGGCTAATGAGCATGATTAAAACTTGGTAATTACTCATCCTGGAAGAAAAATGTTCAATCCTGCAGAATACATTCTGGCTTATTATCTGTGAACTTCTCGCCGATGGAGACTGAGATGGACGGACTTCCATTATTTTGAGGGTGCATGCTTTTCCAGAAACGGAAAGCACCTTCAAACTGTCACTGTCAGAAACTGGTGAGACTCTTAGGCAGACAGTTTGGCCTCTCCTAGGGACATCCGAGGAAGAGTTTTTATTTTCCCTTTCTTGAAGTTCCAGCCTCTAAACTTGCAAGAGAAGTAGCTGTTGAGTTTAAACAGAAATGCATTGTTTTCTGCATGGATTCGATTAACATGGTGCTGTCGGGTCTTTACGGTCAGGGCAGATTATATTACAGTCATGACAAGTAGTTAATGAATTTACATTGACTAATCCATACAATGCTAAAGATTTTTCTGTCAAGATTAATATCCGAAGTGTGCAGGACACTCTAATGCACGGCTTCGATCCTTGAACCCCTGTGATGGGTGGCAGGTGTTTAATGTCCCATGATCAGAGTTAAGTGACAGACAGGAGATGGACACTGGGATTCACAAGTGCTTGGTGAGTTTTGTAAACAAGTGCCACGATTGGCCTTCTTCCTCTCTGACTAGGCTTTTGCTAGCTTGCTTTCCTCTCATCTGGCAGCTGGAGCAAACGTCTTGGAGAAGACATCTTTCTCTGGCCTCTCTTTTCTGACTGTGTCCACTCAGCGTGATTCTGAGTTCTGGTCTTGTTCTGACTTTAAGTACCTGCCGATTCCCTTCCCTAACTGTAGCACACTCTGGATTGTTCATCTCTTCCAGAAGGCTGGCTGTACACTAACTGTGACTTCAGCCCTCTTTCTAGCCTAGTCTCAGTTCTCTCAGTGACATCTGCCTCCAAGAAGCATGAGATCGTCAATGGTCATCTCTTAGTGCAGGTGTCAGCAGTGGGGAATGAAAATCAAAATATAGTGGGACTCAGCATCACCTGGAGAATGCACCAAGCACGCCCCTCACCATCCTGTGCATTATAATTGCACAGAGTCCCCAAAACTATGTCTTATCAAGTAGTAGGAGGGACTCCTCTTGGTGAATAAAAGTGCTCATGGCTCACACATAAAAATTAAAGTTGTCCCTCATCAGGTCATCTCTAGCACATTCCTGTCCTTTGGAAGTAATGAGTGCACTGACAAGATTTTTGGCAGTGTGACGAGGATAGACAACTAGTATGATACCAACTCTGAGTAGATTATCCCAACTACAACACATTCTGGTCTATCTCACAGCTTGATCTAACTGTACAAGAATTAAAATCTTTGCCACCACTATATTTTTTCCCTCATGTTCTCGTGGTTAATAAAAAAATAATCATATGGATGAGATGAGAACCTTTGCAGAAAAGAATATATGAGAGAGACTGCAGTAAGAGATTGGCAAGGGAGAAGAGGGATGAGCTAGGACTGCCACCTACACAAGGCCATTTGTACCTCACTTGGCTATTAATTGGTGGCCCACATTAAATTTACACAAGCCTGTGAAGTTTTCTTACGCACCATACATGTGGAAATTCAGGTAGGGATTAAGAGAATATCTGTACAGTTTGGGGATGGAGAAGAGTAACTTGAATTTGATCTACTGAGCTCAGACTGACAACTTAGCAAGACCCCAACTCTAAAGAATAAAATAAAAACTGAAGATGGGGCTCAGTGTGAAGGCTCTGGGTTTAATGCTCAGAAAAAAATAATGTAGATTTGTGACACATTACAGAAGTGGGGAGCTGACTGGATTCCTACAAGTACCCTGCTTCTATGTTTCAAATAACTCGGATGTGAATGAAGTGGTCACCTTTTCCCACTTAGGGAAATTCAAGTTCAGAGACTCTAAGCAGCCTTCTCCGGGTCACTCAAGTAGCAGAACCAGGATCCTAACTCAGATCAGCCTCTGCAAAACACCATGCCATGAGGACATCAAAGATGCTAATTTGTGTGAAGTTGGGGAAGATTTCTATTTTAAAAACTGTCACCACCTTATATCTCACCTTCATATCTTGCTTGCCTGGGGAAAATATAGTGCTTGTCAGGTCTTGGTTGGCTCTTTTGAATGCCCACACAAGACTGCTAAGATATACCAGACAAGCCAACCAGACACCACAGCGAGAGTTTCTAAGTACATGTTTCCTTTCCAAGTAACTCTCAGGACTGCAATTCTAGGCTGGCATTCTTAGAGCTTCTAAAAATTGAGTGGAATATGTGCTATTTTCTTTGTTCCTTTTCCTATTTGAAAGAAGAATTTAATTTAACTATCTCCTCCTCCAAGAAGCCTTTCTGATTGTTGTAATTACAATTTTCACTCTTTGCTCTATGTCCCCTGGGGTCATTTCTGGATACATTTTCCTGTACCTACAATTGCTTGGTTCTCTAGGAGCTCCTCCAGACTGCACATGCCTCAAGCAAAAGAATTGAATTTTATTCACTTTTGTTCAAAGTCAATGTTCAGTAAATGATGATTGAATTCACAAATGGGGAATAAACCATATTGCCACAATTGATTCTTTGCCCAAGGCCTCATACTTATTATGAGTCACAAAAACATAGTCTTTCAGATTCTGAAAAGTCAAATCATCACAAATACTCTTTGCAAGGGGTTGATGGAGAGCTTGTGTTTGCAGAAATGCAGATGATTCAGTTATACCTCTGCCCTGGGAGACTAAGTCTTACCCCATCCAGATTCAGAAGGGCAGATGGCAAGTTGAAACCTTCTCTTTTTTCTCCACCACCAGAGGCCCCTTTTGTGTTTGGCTAAACTGGGCAGTAGGCATGTTTTGTCTTCTTTCACACCGCATCACTGGGCCCGAGCTTGTCCTGCCACCCTGGGGTTTCTTTCCTACACTGTATTCCCATTTTGTCTTCTCTGAACTGTTCCAACAGCCTCACTGGTATTTTCCACTTTCCCAGATCTGAGCCATAGCCCGAAAGAGCCTCCAGGTTCAAGTCCAAGGCTTGTCCCAGACTATGCACCCCAGCTGTGGGGCTGGAGTACCCCTGGGATTCCAGAAGTCTCATAAACAGGCCCCTTATAACATTCACACTTGTTCAGAACACATTCCTGTGTCTCTGTTAGTTTTGGCGGAGGGGATGGTTGGTCAGGACCCAGGAGGCAGACACGCTTCCCAGGTCAACCCAATGGAAGGCGGTGTAGAGGCTTCAGGGGAGACCTCCCTTCATGGTCTTCCAAGGTGACCCTGGTACCTTACCATTCTTGGCACTGGCACCCCCGAAAGTCATTATATCTGGATGTGTCTATTTTCATGATTGAAACTATTCCTTCCTGATCTGGCAACTCCTTTTTGAGCTAGATTTTTTATTTGTTTATTATTAGAGTGGGGAAATTTCTGCCATCCTTTCAGCAAAGTTGCTGAAAGGTCTTGCTTAACCAGTATGTGCCTCTTACTAGAGAAGAAAAATACTTCAAAACATTTTTCATTTTTAGGCATGGGGATGGTTGGGAAATACTAGCTCTGTATCTATCCTGGGAATCAGCCTTCCAATATTTACTCATTTGACTTGAAGTTATTAAGTACCCCCCCACACACACACACCATTTTGCTTTTCACAGGATACTAATATGCTAGAAAAGAAAATGGGAGCTCCCAGAAAAGTTGAAGATGCAAATTCTCCTCCCAAGAAGCAATAGGAAAATATAATTTCCAAGCAGTGGAGTATAGTTCACATGTGGCTCCTTCATACGGAATCCCTAGGACCCCAGGGTCAATGAGCAGAATTCTGCATGTAAGGGTGGCTGCTTATGCATACATGTAAGATATTTACTTGTGTAGGAACATATGCACATATGGTTTTGTGTGGGATAAGAATTCATAATTTCCTGAGATCCTCAGAGAGTCTGCAAAATAAGGTTCACTGTGTTAGAAATGATTCCTTTTTTGGATTTTAAGATTCCATCATCAAATATGCCTCTCTGGGTTAAAACATGTCAAAGTAAATGGATTCTTCTTGTCTATCTTCTTACCTTTTACCCATCACCTTGGATGCCTGCTACAACCCATGCAGCCCTGGAGGTCGTTGGGGTGAAGAGCAGCAAGAGGATGAGAAAATAAAGAAGAGACAAAGCTGGGGCCAGGTGGACACCTTATCCTCCTGATGGTAGGAAAGGAACTGCTCAACCAATGTAGTATGTTTATTTATATACCAGGAAGGATGATTTCAACCCTGCTGCC
This sequence comes from Cavia porcellus, assembly GCF_034190915.1. Taxonomy (NCBI): domain Eukaryota; kingdom Metazoa; phylum Chordata; class Mammalia; order Rodentia; family Caviidae; genus Cavia; species Cavia porcellus. The sequence goes on along the minus strand of NW_026947511.1, from coordinate 33,979,526 downwards.
TAGCAACCCATTGCTTGGAATATCTGGGGGATTGGTGATTTTCTGGGCTGTAGCAACTTCTTCAACTGGCTTGCCCTGGGCATTCTTTGTTTTTGGGATGGTTACGCCCTGGTCATGCCAGAGCCATACAAGGCCTTGCATGTGTGCTCAATTTCCAATTTCAGTGGCTCCCAACAGATGCCAAAATACCTTGTTATGTATACAAAAGTGTGTTTGTTTTATCTATCAATGTGTTAAAAAGCATGTAACTAAATGTGAAAAGACAAACTTTTACTCTCTCAGCGGATAGTATTTTGTTAATGAATCTTTTGCTCCATACAAGCTGGTAAACTCTCTCCTTCTTGCCTTGGCCAGATTAGGGAAGTAGCACCATTCTAATGACATCTGATTATAATACGGGTATGTCTTAACTTTAGGTTCCCAGAGAATGGAATGAGTTATATCCTAAAGTGTTTTAGCATCCAAAAAGTTTCTGGGTTTAAGAAAAGCAACATTCCATCTAATCATCATAGCTGAGTCCGATGATTAATAAGGCCTGGTTTCCCAGCCTTCACTGAGCCATCTCTGATGACAGGGCATGTGGAAACTTTGGAGACATCCTTGCTGGCTGGGAATGCCGCTGTGCTGTTCATAAACACAAAACCAATGGCACTCTGGAGTTTTGCAATGCAGAGGTCCAGACGTGGCTCTGAGAACATTCGGCTCATCCCACCTCATTGTAACCTAATGTGCTGGATCTGCCACCTGGATCCACTTAGAACTAATTGGATCTCTTTCGTGAAGTGATTCCTCCAAGTATCAGAAGCCTCACCTTGAAGCCTAGGTCTTTGAAGAACTGAGCAAGCAGCAAATCAGTGAGAGAATAAAGTTCTTAACTGAACTTATTCTAGAAACAGAGAAACCATGGAGAATGCCCATAATCAAAGTGACCCAGAGCCTGTCGGGAAAACTCAGGAGTGCTCAGAAACTACTTAGCCCACTTATCTTTACTTTTGCGTCTGTGCCTGGTTAGATGGACATTTAGAATACAGTGCCAATAAAACAAAGATTTCAGCTGTAATCCCTCCTCCTAGCCAGAGCTGTATTAACTACAGTTGTTTGAAATATTTCCCATTCTCTTTTGTACACAGACACAGAGCAGTCTCAAAAGTTTATTAAAAACATTATGGTTACTGAACGTATAACATCTAAAATTGGAAAGTAAACCTAAAAGCCCTTCGGTTCTATTGCCTATAAGATTCCCATAGCCCATCTTTAATACCCTTGACCTGTATTTATCCAGCCTGATGATGGCAATAATCACTCTTACTGCTCTTGCACTTCTGATTTATTGACTGTTATGGTGCATGCATTATCTCATTTAATCTTCACAACACCCTATGAGATTAGGCTAGCTGACATCAACATTTTACAGATAAAGTAGTTATAGCTGAGAAGAGTTAGGTAAAATCCCCAAGGCCATGTGGCTTTTCAGTGCAAGAGGATAAATTTTCACCTGACTCTAAAGAATTCAAATCTGAGTCACCATTTTCTCTATATTATGTTTTTACCCATCTCAATGATTTGGTTCACTCTCTTTCAATGCTACTAACTGTGAAACTGAAGGGGATTTCTTTTTCACTCAAATTTATTTATTTGTATGCTCATATTTCTTTTGGGGAATGCTCTCCAAGCACTGAACTGTGATTCCATACACACAGGTCTTCTAGATGGTTTTCCTGGAGTCATGTGGCAAATGGTCTGGGTACACTGTGGTGGTGTAAGAAAGAACTTTCTCAGAGCCGTATTTAGGCTTCATGATGCATAACTTCAGATGGTGCCATTGAATTATGATTATAAATGACGCAGCAGCAGCCCCAGCCAGCAAGAATGTTTCCAAAATTAGCACATGCTCTGGTACCATGGATACTTTATTTTCTTTAAATATCTGGAGGCAGCAGGTATGAACTTTGTTTTTCAAGTACAATGTCCCTAGTTCTTGCCAAGCTCATCACTTAGGGTATTTTTTTTCTCCATCATCATACTGAATCCTCTGTCCCAGTATGCTTTATCATTTCAATATTCATGATAACCAGAAAACCAATTCGGCAGAACCATAATCTTCCTCTGGGAAGCATTGTAATGACAGAGGCTTTTCGTGCAATAATTTCCAAAGGATGTCCCAGCTTCTTACAAACAATAAAAAATAAAAATATCATTGATTGAGAATTTACTGTATATCAGCTGCTATCTACAGGGATTTGCATGAAATAGTTTATTATCGTCACATTGACTTCTATAAAGTTTATACAATTATTTGTTTCTCAACTCACAAATGAACTTATTGTCATGGTAGATAACTGAACCCTGGCAGTCTTGATTCGGGGGCTACACTCTATGTTTTACAATGTATTTATTGAATTAGGAAAGGCTGGCTGTTACCAGCCAGCCAAGGCTAATTTTTCTTTAGCACTATGCCTTCTGAGAATATGACTTCTCTTCAGAGTGTACAAAACAAGCATCCAGGCTTGAGACCTACAGTCAGGTCCTCTATCCATTCTTCTATGATTCTAATCAATCTCACACTGAAAATATTCAGGAAAGAAAGTGAGTCCGTCCCCAGCATGCTGTTATTCTTCTTGCTAGTTCTTAAGCAATATAATATGACAATTATTTACATAACATTTATTTTGCATTGGGTATTACCAGAAATCTAGAGATGAAGTGTACAAGAAGGATGCAAATGCCACGCCATTTCATACAAGGAGCTCGCGCATTGGTGGCTTTTGGTCCATGGACCAATCCATGGACATTTGGATTCCCAAGGATTCTCTACTTTCCAGTGCCTCGAACCCTAGTTGTACTTTCTGTGCTTCCAACAGTGTCCAGAGCCCATCTCCACATCTCATGCTCACTCCTCCTGTACTTCGAAAGCACCTTATTTGACAGTGTATCTCCATCCTCCACCTGAAGTCCTCCATTAAAAGAAAAAAAATGCGAGAGTATTACTCCTTCAGTAACTAAGAAGCACAAGGCAAGCTGGGCATACGTATGAAATGGTGAGCTCCTGAAAATATGCGTTCCTTAAAGCAGCAGATGTTCCTAAAATTTACCATGCCTTTTTTTTTTTAGTATATGCCCCACATCCTTCTTAGAACTTATCCGTTAACATTCACTATTTCTGTTATTCACGATGGAAAAATGTTTTTTAAGCTTCCTGTTGCACATAGGCAGAAGTCACTCCCCCAAGAGATAATCTAGGCAAACTTAACAGCTTTGTTGTTTGTAAGTTAAAAATGATTCTTTTTTCCCTGAGTATGTATAATTTATGTTTCTACATTAATGCTGTAATTAATGGTTATAAATACATCAAATATGTAAAGTGTTGCCTAAGTGCTTAATTAAAATAAAAACAAAAAATGATGAAAATTAATTGTATACCCCAAGGGCTAGACAGAATGATAGTTCACAGTGACTATCAATTAATATTCCTATTGTTAACAATAAATTCAACTTTTTTGTAAAATAGTACTTATTAAAGTGTTCTAGTTAAATACGGAGTCAAAAGAAAAACTAGCTTCTGAAAAATATTTTCATCGTATAAAGTCTTCGTAGGAAAACAGCTTTCAAATTTCTCACTTGAGATCTGTGTTTGTATTTAACTTCATTATAAAGATTTGACACAGAATTATAGTATTAAAATAGTAAAATTTTAAAATTCCTATTTTTCCCTAAGGAATCCAGAAAATATAACAAAGTCCAAGGAGAGTGATCATGGTTATAAATGTAGAGTTTTTAAAAAATGTTTTAAATGTATTCAGGAAAGCAGCTGCAACAGGGAAGGAACCGAACTTAAGCGTTTTGGCAGGATTTGTACTGCGTGTGCACTGTGAGATGTACACTGTGCTAGGTGTTAGAAATAAAACAGGGAATTAACCTACTTTGCTTCTAACTCTCCAAGGTGATCACAAACTAGGGAAAACTACAGGTATAAGTGAAGAATTGCAAACATAATGAATACCACAAAGAACAAACACTGCTGTCCTGAGTTCTGATTTCAGAGGCAAGGTAATTTCCACATCAGAATGGTAAGCCATTGAGTATGGTCACCCACCTCCTTTTCCTACTTTGTTTGAGGTTACTTGCTTTTAAAAATGAAATCCTTATAAGAAGTTCATTGCTTGTGACTTAATTAATCAGAAAAAGATGACTAAATCCTGAAGAGATTGCTCTCCACATTTCACTTGGCAGATCAACTCACTGAAAATAGACCACCCTATTGTTTATTTCTGGAGAGCTATTTATCCACTGGGTGTCCTTACAAGGTCACTGGACTTGTTGAGGCTTCCTATGTCAGTCGCCCTGAGTAACCATGGCTGGTAGGTCACTGAGCCTGTCCAGAATTACCTTGGTTGGCCGGGGAGGGGTGGTGGTGGGGTGAAAGCTGGAAAAATTGAAAGGTTCTTTCTGCCTGATAGGAATTCCTTTTCTTAAGAATCTGTTTCTTTCACTTATTCTGCAGGCTCAACTCCTCTCCCTGCATCTGTCCTCTCTAGAAGCAGTAGGGCATTTAAGAAGAGACAAATAATCTTATTTTGAAAAGAGAAATATAACTTCCTGTCACTATGCTAATGAAGCAATAACATTAGAATTCATAAAGTATTGTATTTAATGAAAATACTGCCAAAAAAGGATTTAAATGTGGCTCATCCTAGAATACCCTCCCACACAGAGCTCTTCTGGCTGTATGTTCTTTGGCAGTAGATCTTACACACTTTGTCTCAATTCTTTTATCTCAAAGAGACAAATTTCTAGTCTTAATAGATTAACATGTCACACACTTGAAAGACCTCCTGGATTCACTGATAAAGAAGTGTCCATTTCTCTTTGTGGAAAGGTAGTACTATCTCATTGACAGCCAACTTGACCCTTACCCCCAAATTTTTAATTTCAGTTCTGTGGATAAACTTCAAAGGACTAACAGGCTCAAGAGACATAAATTCAGCAGCTTTCATATGATAGACTTGTGTCAAGAGAGTTCTCATTTTTTTCATTTCATTCTCAAAAAGCCTACTGATTATTTTTAAAATGATGCTTAAAAAATATTGCCCTTGCAGTAGATCCCATTAATGTTAAGTTCTTTATGTTTCCTTGACCCTTACTTTCATCATGTGACTTTTGCAGTTCTCTCTACTGAAGAAGCAAAGTCTATGTCCCTACTCCTTGAATTTGTGCTCAACTTTGTGCCTTTAACCAATGAAAACATTTAGTATTCCAGTTCCTCACAAAGCATGTCTGTTTGGTCACCTCCGGTTTCACTGACCCAGGAGAAAAGATGTCCCAGGCTAGCTTTCAATACCCAGAGGAAGATGCAGGAATCTGGAGCTGCTATAATGAAGATAATGAGACTAGTTCAGACCAGAGTCCCCACCTGTCCTCAGACACATAAGCAAGTCCAGTGAAGATGGGCTTGATCAGGAACACTCGGGTGAGCCACACATATGTGATAAATGTTTGAAGCACTGAATTTGGAATAATTTATTACACAGCAATAGTTGACTGAACCAGCTGCTCATATTTGAGGAGAGATTTCTAGTCTGGTCTAAAATGTTAGGAGAGTTCCTTAGGATCTTCTATTTCTATCAATATAGACATGTCTTGGAATTCAATCTTTGATGACTATTTTTTATCCATCTCTGTGCAAAAATTATTGAGGATAACACCATGAAGACTCGCTCCAGAATTGTTTGGTCATTATCCTCTCATGAGATTGCCTGAGACATTGCCATAAGACCAATGACTCCTGTTCATTCATTCCAATAGGCAGGACTCACATGACACAAAGCCTTTTATTGGCTCGGGTTAGTATCAAGAAAGGATACTGGTGGAATAAAAGTGAGACAATAGTAGCAAGTAGATGTAATATTTTACAATGGAGGCCAAAAAGAGGAGCAGACACCTGGCTTTCAGTAATGGTAAAGTAAATGCATTGATATCTGTGCACTCCCTGTTTTAAGTCTCATTCATGTCATTAATATTTTATAAAAAGGATATTCTCTCTGATAAAACTGATCTTTGTGGACACAGTTCATTTCATTCTTTGCCATACACCGACAGTTGCTCTTTCTTTTCTTTTGCAGAAATACCTGAGGGAGAAAGGTCAGGACATGTCCCATTGTTCACTGGGCAATGATAAAGGCCGGTCTACAGTCTAATCTAAATGAAAGGCTTAGAGTATCCAAAACACTCAGCTACCCCATGGCTCCTCCCATTCCCAGTGTGCTCTTGTAATGTGACGGTAGGACCTTGAATGACTGCCATCAATTTTATGACTTTACCTTCCACTAGTGTAGAACTAGGGTACAGGATCCCGAAATGATCTCTGTGGCTTACAGTCATAAAATTCTCTGATAAGTCTTTCTGCTTATCTAGTTCATATAAACATCATTTTTTTTAACTCTGGGAGGAATTTTCAAAACTATTCAGCCCGGACACTTTATAACTTATGAGCAAGAAAAAAGAGCCCTAGACAGATGAAAAGATTTGCCTGGGCCCACCCAACAAGTTAACAGCAGAGCTGAGATGGGGGCCTAGGTCTATTTCTTGTCAGTATTTTCTCTCATTCAACTTCTTAAGCATACGGTCCAAAGCAGGTTTATCTATTTTTTTTTTTTTTTTTTTTGTCTTCAGCCGTACAGAGCCAGCAGTGTTAGCAACACTCAATAAATCTTAATAAATATTTGTTGACTTGAACTGGGAATGAGTAAGCATTAGTTACATGGCTGAAGGCCAGATCTCAGAGTCTATGCAGCCAAGAGAACATGACTGCCACATTCCCTGGAGGTCTTCCTGCGTGGAGAAGAAAAAATGATTGTACGTAACTAGTTTCTTAAGTTGTATTTTTGATCAAAGAGTCAAAGCAGCTTCTTATCCAGAGCTAGGTTGAGATCACTGGGTCTTCAAAAGCCAGCATTATTCACTACGAAGGCTCAGTGGGCAATTTACACATTATTTCTCACTCACAGTTTAGGCTTTGAGAAAGGAGATAGGCTGTGGGCAAGGAAATAATGGATTGTATTTATGCAGACAGCCAATAAAAGTTGTGCATTGTTCCTGTGGAGCTCACATTTCTCTGAACAGAAAATAACGTGTACCCGCAACCCCCAACAGAGAAAGGCAGCGAGGAAAGGGGTGTGGACAGTCAGGTTTGGGATTATAGCCCCAAATTTGGAAATCTCCCAATTTTGGAAAGATGGAATGTTGAAAATGGTCTCCTCCTGGGTGGCATGGCTGTCACTGATGTTGAAAAGACAAAATCACACATTATCCTGGCCTGTACCTTTGGGAATTCACATTAATAAATCTGAGCTCACTCCCTAATCAGGCACTCAAAGCCTTCCAAGGACACTGCTTGGGTGTGTGTTGACAGGGATACCATAGAAATGATGTCCTGATCTCAAGTAAGTGTTTTATAGGTTTATTTTCCAATTTAAATTTATGTGAAAAATATTTTATTTGATACCAAAAAGTAATGTGACATTTATTTTATAAATCTTAATGATAAAATAGATTCCAATCAACCTAAAAATGATAGCATTGTCAGTAATCTCTGGATCTATTTGCAAACTATCCCCTATTTTGCATATATATGTATATGCTAATGTATATTAAAGACTTTAATTTTGATTTTTTGAAATTCTATAATGAATAAATCATATTATCCAGTCTTCAAAGGCTTATGTTTTCACCAGTCATTAAATGTCTAACATTCATCTATGTTAACATGCATAACTACAGCTCATGAAAATTTTAAAATTAAGATGGTACAATTTATTTATCTGTACAGTTGTAGATGGACATATTGTTAATTCCCATTCTTAGCTACTGAAGAGTCCTATAAATAACTCCTATGACAAATACGGGACAGATTCTCTAACATGTATGTCTAAGAATAGAGATGCTATATCCTAAGTAATCACATATTTAATTTGACAAGAAGGGGAAACATTTTCCCAAGTATTCACAATGATCCAGAAGTAAATAAGGCACGAGACTGCCATTAGATCCAGGCAAGAGGTCTCCCTGCTGAGACTCACACCACAGGAAGTGGCCGTGTACTGAACATTTCCCAATTTTCCCTCCAGGGCCCAAGTCTGACTAGGAGCAGGATTACTCTCTGTGTTATTTAATGTCATTCGTGGATAATCACTGATCATCTAATCCTATCCTACCCACCTCCTCACCCTCTTGCCACCACACACACACACACACACACACAGGAGTTTACCAAATGCCCTCTGGAGAGTTCCCAGGTCACGGTCCCTGTTCCAGGTTAGCCTCACAAGCCTTGTTCCCGCTGGCTGAGACAGACTTTCTTTGCAGAATTTCATGGTATTTACCTATCCTTAGAGTGCTCACAATACTATTTGGTATGACCTTAATTCTTTAGAGGGAGAAATAAATATATAATAAAAATATATATTTGCCTAGAAGCTCACTATCGTAGTATCATTTATGTCTAAGCTCCCAGGATTTCACAATCTCTTTGCTACTTAGTGCTGTGAGATGTCATCTTTGGAACCCAGTGGATATGAAATTATATCTTCTTATGTTAGTAATTTTATTACTAATTAAGTTGACCATTTCCCTGTATTTTTAATTGCCATTATAATAGCTTTTCTGTGAAATAACTTTTCAAATGCTTGAATCATTTTTTAAATGGTTTAAATAGTTGATTTTAGCTATGTGTTAATAACATAGTTAATAGTTAATTTTAGCTATATGTTTTTAACACATAGCTAAAATTAACTATTTTAGTTAATTAGTTAATTAGTTAATACTGTGCTGTGTTCTCATTTTCTGGAAATCAAATTCCAGCAGTTTTTAAAAACTGCTTTAAAAAGTTTTTCAAAACCAAGTTTCAAATCTGAAATTTAGCACTCACAAATGACTCCTCATTTTTTCCTTCCTCCAGACAGTGATTGCTCCTGTTCTGATTTTCTGTGAATTTCACTACTCTAGGTAACTTAGTTAAGTGGAATTATGAAGTGCTTGCTTTTGTGACAGCCTTAACTTGATTAGAAATATTCTTAAATTTCATGCATGTAAATTTTATACATACAACATATGTAAATTTGCCTCATTTCCAGACTGGAAAATATGATTACATTTTGTTTGTCCATTTACTCATCAGTGGACATCTGGGTTGCACCCACATTTGGCTATTGTGAATAATGCTACAAAAGACATGAATGTGTTAAAATCTCCTTCAGACCCTACTTTCAATTCTTTTGAATATATTTACCCAGAAGTGGAATTGCTGCGTCAGATAGTAGTTCTACTTTTAACTCACTGAGGAACCAGCATACAGTTCTCCATAGTACTCATGCCATTTTCGATTCCTTCCAACACTGCAGAAGATTTCCAGTTTCTCCACATCTTTGGCAGTGTGTGTGTGTTGATTTCTCCAATCATGAGTGATGCTGAGCATTGTCTCATATGCTTGCTGGCCACTTGTCTGTGTTTAGAGGCATGACTATTGAAGTTCTTTGCCAATTTTAAAATCAGATTATTTGTTGGTGAGTTGTAGGAGTTGTTTGTATATTCCAGATATTAATCCCTTATCAGCTATAAGATTTGCAAATAGACCATCCTAACTGTTGACTTTTCCTTATGTTCATTCTTTCCTTTGAACCACAAACATTTAAAATTTTCATACAATCAAATTTATCTATTTTTACATTTGTTGACTTTTTGGGTCTCATAGCTAAGATATTTTTGTCAAATCTAATGTCATGAAGATTTTCTTTTATGTATTCTAGAAGTTGTATAGTATTAGGTTTATGTGTAATTCTTTGGTCAATTTTAATTATTTTGCATATGTTATAAGGTAAGTGTTCAAATTCACCGCTTTGCGTGTGTACACCCAATTTCCCCCACAGTTTTGAAGACACCGTCCATTCTGTTGAATGGTGCTGTCACCCATTAGGAGACAATTTGCTTTCCCTTTCTATTCCATTGATCTGTATGTTTGTCTCTACGCCAACACAACACTTTTTTAGTACTGTGACCTTGTAATCAGTGTCGAAGTCTGGAAGTGTGAAATCTTTGACTTTGTCCTTCTTTTTGAGATAGCTTTAGTAACTTGGGGTCCCTTGAAATTCCATATGAATTTTAGGATGAAGATTTTTTTTTTTAATTCAAAAACTTCCATTGGGATTTTGATAGACAATGATTTAAATTCATGGATCAGTTTGGGTAACGCTGACATTTTAAAACATCCAGCCTTTTAATCCATAAACATAAGATACCTTTCCATTTATTTAGGTCTTCTCTAATTTCTTTCAGCAATGTTTTGCCATTTTTATGGCCTCTTAGTTTGAGTTTATTCTTAAGTACTGCCAGATGTGACAGCACATGCCTGTAACGCTGAGATCACTGACCTCTGAGAGGCTGAGACAGGAGGATCGCAAGGTCCAGCCCAACATGGTCACCTGGGATCCTGTCTCAAAATGGATCCTGGGGATGCAGCTCAGTATGAAGACCCTAGGTTCATTCTGAAGTATGAAAAAATTTTAAAAACAACAACAAAAAGGAACCAAACCACCCTCCAAAAAACTAAGTATTTTATTCTTTTTGATGCTATTAGAAATGTCATTGTTTTCACTTCATTTTTGGTTACTGTTAGTGTACAGAAATAGATTCTTTATCAATTTAAAGAGGAAAAACAATAGAAACAAGGATACAGAATTTCATAACAAGTTAATAGGGGAGTAACAACGCTTAGCATTTTGCTTATTATCTTCAAAATAGCTGCTCAGATTACCAGACATAGGCATGAAAAATTGATCAAACAGTAAGTATAAGCACAAACCATTATTTTCAATCAATTAATAGAAATAAGTAGTATAATTATCTTAGCTATCTTGTATATATATTCTTATATATGTATATTTGTATGTATGTATATTTTTTCTTTTACCCTTCCTTTTTTTTCTTTATTCATCCCAGTTCTTTCCTTTTGAGTAGTTTCTTCCCCTTTCACAATATTTATTTTATTTTTTGGATCTTATTTACTCTTTCAGTATCTTACACTAGGGAGAGATATGTTGTTTATACACGCAAGTCTCATGTAATTCACTTCTGAGTATGCACTCAAGTTAAATCCACTTACTTATAAAAGCCTTGAGTTTACCCTTCTTTCTACCTGAAAAGTACATTGTGTTAAGAAATAGATTTTTGTGTAATGATTTTATATTCCACAACTTTGTGGGATTTTATTTGTGCTAATAAGTGTATATGCATGTGTAATTTTTAGAATGTCCTTTACCTATTTTTAAAATTTCATATATTTTTTTTTTGTAGCTTAGAGTGCATGTTTTTGAGTTGCTAAACTTTTATTGGTGACAAGCAACATGATTATTGTTCATACTATATGGCTTGTTTCCATTGTCTTTGAGTATCCTTGGAGGGACAAAAACTCTTAATTTAATTTTGAGTTGGATTTACCTTTTTTGGTTAGCAATTTTTCAGTTTTGTTTAAGAAATTATTTCCTAGCTCAACTTGACCAAGATATTTGCTTACATATTCTTCTAATCTGAATTGTTTAATGTTTATGTTAAAGTATTCAATGCATTTGGAATTGATAAAGTGTTTAGCATGAAGCAGGTATTTATTGCTACTTATTTTTCATAAGCAGAACCACACGTTGTAGCAGGGTTTCATTTACTAGTCCTCCAGCCTCGTAATATTTTCTGTCTGTCATCTCTCAGTTGTTCATATATGCATGGCGTTCTGTCAGGATTCTTTATTTTGTTGCAAATTCTGCACAATAGCAACATGATCTTAATTACCTGGCTTCAAATAAGTTCTAAAATCTGGAAGGGAAGATTTCTTCCACTCATCTTATTGAGGAGGGTCTTGGCTATTTGACAGTATCGCTCCTTTTTATAGATTTTAGAGTCAGCTTATTTAGTTCCCTTAAAACAGAGCCAAAACCTCAATGGGCATTTTTATTAGAATTGCATTGAATCTGCAAGTTAATTTTTTGAGACAGATCTCACCGTGTAGTTCAGAGTTCAGAGTAACCTTGAATTCATTATGTAGCCCAGGCTGGCCTTGAACTTGCAATGATCCTCCTGTCTCAGTATCCTGAGTGCTGGAATTATAGGCATTTGCCACCATGCCTAACTGGTAACTAAGTTTTTATCAATTATTTTTATTGATAAATTGTAGATATACATAATATTTGCATTTATTAGGAAATTTTACCTGTACCTGATATACATATTGGTTCATTTCCCATTGCTTTCCCTTCCCTTCAACCCCTCTTCCCCTTCTTACTTACAAAAACTTCTTCATTTTTTCTTCTTTCCTCTTTTTTTTTTCATTTAATTCCTTAAACTGCCTCCCCAGTTCACTTTCCCATGTGAACATTTTCTTCCTGTTTCATAATATCTATTAACATTTTGGTCCTTATTTACATTTTCAGTTTCTTATATCAGGGAAACCATGTGTTATTTGAACATATTTGTCTGATTTATTTCACTTAAGACTATGGTCACAAAGTTTACCCATTTACCTAGAAATGGCTCAAGTTTATCCTTCTTTATGGCAGAGTACTATTCCATTGGATAAAAAACACATCTTTGTTCTTTCATTGGTTGATGGGCATTTGGGCTCTTTCCAAGTTTTAAGTATTACAAACTGTGCTGTTATAAACATGGATGCGCATATATTGCTGTGGTATGATGCTTTTAACTCCTTTGGGAAGACACCAAAAGAAGGAATAGCTGTGTCAAATGGAACCTCTAATTTTAGCTTTTTGAGGACTCTCCACACTGATTTCCACAGTGGTTACACCAGTCTACATTTCTACCACAGTGCAGAAGGGTTCCTTTTACCCCCAGCCCCTCTAGTATTTGCTATTGGTTGATTTCTTGATAATAATCATTCTTTCTAGGGTGAAATGGGAGCTCAGTGTTGTTTTAATTTGTATTCCTTGAATGACCAATGATGCTGAACATTTTTTCATTTATTTATTTGCCATTTATACTTCTCCCTCTGAGAAGTATCTCTTCAGTTCCAGTGCTCTTTTTTTTTTTTTTTTTTTTTTTTTTTTTGGATTGAGTCTTTAAATTTAGGGGTCTGATTTTATTTGAGTTCTTTATATATCCTAAGTATTAGTTTTTTCTCTGAGTAACCACTGGTAAAAAATTTTTCCCTTTATGGGCTGTCTTTTCACTCTGTTAGTGATTTCTTTTGCTGTGAAAAAGCTTTTTACTAAGATGAGATCGCAGTTATTAATTCTTTGTAATATTTCCTGCGTGATCAGGGTTTTGTTCATAAAGTCTTTGCCTATACCTATGTCTTCAAGAGTGTTACCTAGTCTATCTTCCAGCAGATTTAGTATTTCTGTCCTAATATTTAGATCTTTGATCCATTTTTATTTAAATGTGCACAGTAATAGATATGGGTCCAGTTTTAATCTTTGGCATGCAGGAAGCCAGTTTTCCCAGCACCATTTATTAAAGAATTTATCATCCTTCCAGTGAAGGTGTTTGGTCCCTTTGTCAAAGATAATAAGGTGGCTGAGTGGGTTTGGAGTTGCTTCGACATCTTATAATCTGTTCCAGTGATCCTCAGGTCTGTGTGGTTTTGTTTGTTTTAGCCAGTACTGTGATTTTTTTTTTTTTTTTAAATCACAGTAGCTTCATGGTATAATTTGAAGTTAGGGATTGTGATTCCCCCTGCCTTCCCTTTGTTATGCAGAATTGAGATTGCTATGCTAGGTCTCTTCTGGTTCCAAATGAATTTTAAGATTGTTTTCTCTAATTCTATGAGGTATGCTATTGGTATTTTGATTGAGATTGCGTTAAATTTGTATAGATATTTTAGCAGTAGGGACATTTTCACTACATTGGTTCTTCCTACCCGAGAGCAGTGGACATTTCTCGATTTTTCCAAAGGAACCCTTCTGCACTGTGGTAGAAATGTAGACTGGTGTAACCACTGTGGAAATCAGTGTGGAGAGTCCTCAAAAAGCTAAAAAAGCTCTTGAGTTTCCTTTTTCAGAGTACTTTTGTCTTTAGAAATTTGAATCTTTCAATTCATTAATGAGGGCATTCTCTACATATTCTAAGTTGTTTTTCGTCAAAGAATTGCACATTGTTTGCAAAATTTACTTCTAGGTATTTACTTTTATTACAACAAAATAATAACATCTTATAAACTTATTGATGAAATAAAATGATGCAACTTTTGTAAATTTTCTAATTGACATGGAATAGTCATTTATATTTATGGAATATAGTACAACTATTTGATGCATGTGTAAAATTTATAATAATGAAACTAGAGAAATTAACATTTCTCATCTTCTTGTGCATTTATCATTTTTATGAATTGGAAAAACTAGCATTTCTTTTCTGGTTATTTTCAAAAGCCCATTAATGATCATAAGCTACAGGTGCATTTTGGATTTTTCAAACCTCTCTCTATCCCCTCACTTATTTTTCCTGGAGACCACTGTTTCACTTGATTGTTTTATGAGATAAATTATTTTAGCTACAACAAATGAATAAGAACATATGATATTTGCTTTTTGATGCATTGCTTGTTTTACTTAACCTAGTGTTAAATGAATCCACCTATCTTACTATAAATAACAAGATTTTATGGCTGGATAACATCTTCTTCATCCATTTCTGTACACCATGGTTGATGTCATATCTTGACTATTGTAAGTCATTCTTCAATAAACATAGAGTGTGTCTCTCATAAGCTTGTTTCATTTTCTTTGACTTTATACCCCAAAGTGGGAACACTGGATCATATAACACATCTATTATTAGGTTTTTGTATGAATCTCAATTCTGTTTTCCATTATAGCTGTACCAATGTGCATTTGTATGCACCGCATATAAGAGTTTCTTTCTGTATATATTTGCCTGCATTTCTTTTTCTGTTGTCTTTCTGGCGATAGTCATTCTAAGTGGGGATAGAAGATAGCTTATTGAGTTCTTGAATGTGTTTCCATAATGGCTAGTGAGGTTGCATATTTGTTCATGTATTTGTTGGCCATTTGTGTGTTTCATTTCAGAAAAATCCTTTCAGATCATTGGCAGGTTTCTAAAAGCCAACTTTTTTTTTTTTTTTTTTTTTGGTACCAGGGATCAAACTCACAAACTCACACTTACCAGGCACGTCCTGGAGCTGCTGAACTACATCATTGGTCATTTAAAAGCAAGCTGTTTCATTGCTGCTGAGATGCTCGAGTTCTTATATTCTCTGAATATGAAAGCTTTTTTGGGTGAATATTTTGGAAATATTTTCTTGAAGTCTACTATTTTTCTCTTCTCCTGATTGTTTACTTTGCTGTGCAACAGTTTTTGGTTTAAGATAATTCTATCTGTTTATGCATTAGGGATCAATAGATTTTCCCTAAGTTCTGTTTTAGAGGTTTCATCATTTGGGGTCTTTCTAGGTTTCTGTTCCATTTTGAGTTTGGGAATTTTTTGTGCATGGTGAAACATAGCATTCTGGTTTTCCTGGCCCTTCTTTGAAGGGTCTGTCTTTTCTCCAATGCATGTTCTTGGCATATTTATTTTTGAAAATTAGTTGGCTATCAGTATGTGAGTTAATTTCTAGGGGTTTTGTATTGTTCCATTGGTCTATGTGTCTGTTAGATCAGTTCCAGGTCCTTCTGGTTAGTAAACTTTCTACTATATTTTGAAGTCAGGTATTGTGTTGCCTACACTAACTTTCTTTCTTTCTTTTCTTTTCTTTTCTTTTCTTTTTTTTTTTTTTTTCTTTCTGGATGTCTTTGCCTCTTACTCTATCATGATTCCATATAAATTTTAGGATTGTTTTATCTATTTATGTGAAAATATCACTGCCATTTTGACAGAGACTACACTGAATCTGTAGATTGTTGTTTAGCAGTATAGAAATAATGGCAATATTAATTCTATGAACTCATACACATTGGATGTCTTTGGAATTTTTGTGTCCTCTTCAATTCCTTTCACACATTTTTTCTAATTTCTACTATCGATTTTTTGTCTCTGATTAAATTTATTCTTGTTTGATCTTATTTTGTGACTGTCATTGGGATTAGTTTCTTGATTTCATTTTCTGTAAACTTCTTACTGGATGATAAATATTTTACTGATATTTAATGTAAGTTTTGTATTCTGCAACATTAATGAATTTTTATCAACTTTATCAAAGATTTTTGGATATAGTATTTAAATATTTCAACAGAAAAATCATGTCATTTGCAAACAAAGCTGATTTGACTTCCTCCTTTTTAATTTGAATACTCTATTTCTTTTTTTAACCTAATATGATTAATTTCTTTTTAGTTTGGTCTGCCAACCTTGGAAAGCTTTTCCTGATTCATATCACATACTTCTACATTATTTGAGTTTTCAGGGTGCTTCCTTGTATCATCTGTATCTGTCATATTTCTCTTCTAGTCTTATCTTTTTTACTTCTTAATCTTTTTTAATGCATCAGCTAGAAGTTCCATTATGATATTTAATGAAAATATTGATGTTAGTATTCATTTTTCCTTCCTGTGTTAAGAAATAATTATAATTTCATTATTAAGCATGATACATGTGAAATACTTTGAAATACATGGGAAGTACTTTGAAATATATGTGAAATTCATTGTGAAATACTTTTTGAGAAGTTAAGAAAGGATATTTTTCATTCCTAGTCTTTGTGTTTACTAATTTTGTTATGTTTCTGGGGGGTTTTGGTGTTAAATTATTAAACATTAACAAATAATTTTCTGAAACTATTGAGATAAATTTTCATATATTTATACTTTAATAATTATATATTTTAATCTTTCTTAATATTTTATATTACATCTACATATAGTTTTAAATTATCCTTTCATAAGCCCCAGATATATACATATATTCATCTATATACCTATATATACTTATCTATCTATGTACCTACATATATTGGTCTATACGTAGATAAATATCCACATGAGAATAGTTTGGATGTATACAGGTGTAGTTTGGATATACATATACCTAAATGAGAATAGTTTGTTTAAAAATTTTAAGAATTGCTTACACGTTTTCATTTTTTACTCTTCCTTTTCTGGCTTTTCTACCAAGTTTACATTGCTACCTTACTCTATTCTCAAGAAAGTACTATGTTTTGGAATTAAGTATTTTTTTGGAAATTTAGTAGTATCTGCTTGGCTCTTATTTTCTTTGGGATATTGACTTACTATTTTAATGGTATTGTCTTTATTTTTTATTCAACTATTGTATATTTTAGAAAATTTATGTTTCATCTAATTTTTCCAACTGGCATATGTTTGTGTATAAAAGTCTTATGCTTTTGTCCTATACTTTTGCCTATAGTTATGTATTTTTTCCAATCATTAACCCATTCTTTTAATCAGAAGCTTGATTATTTTAAAATTCTTTCCAAAATATAACTTAACTTTTATTGACGTTTTAGCATGTCTTTATTGACTTCATTGATTTTTATTTTTGTCCTACTGTTATTGGGCTTATTTTTCTTTTTAACTTGAATGATTACAACATTAATTTTTAAAGATTTTTCACTAGAATACTTATATGACCAATAGATGTCATTCTTTCTTTCTAACATAAGAATTTAGGGCTAAATTTTTCCTTAAAGTTCCACTTCTGTTACATCCTATGAGGATTTTTTTAAATAATTTTGAAAACAGATTTTTCATACTGGTCTCATACCTCTGGGTTCACTGACAGTCCTGCTGTCACCTCCCAAGTATCAGAGACACTAAGTACACACACTGCACCTGGCTCCCACCCCAGGTGGGAGATGCTCAGTTTCAAGTATTCTAAAACCTCCACTATGATATTTTCATTTTCTTATGTTTTACACATATATACTTTTCAGTTCCAGAAACATGAAAATTTTAGGTTTTCAAATTGATTTCTACTATAAGTAAATCATCCTCAGAAAGTACTGTATGGATATCATAACTTCTGAAAATTTGTGAGCCTCCATTTTATGGCCTACTATGTACTTAGTTATGAGCTTAACTTAGTATTCTCTAATTGTTAATTGAAGGGCAATATTTATAGCCCTGAGACACTTTTTAGTAATAATTTTCAATTCTTCACTTTGTCAGGTTTTGTACATGGTGTCCACATTAGTGATTGAGAAGAATGTTTTTAAACTTTCTACTGTGGCTGTGGACTAGTATATCTCAGTCTATATACCTTTTAACATTTGGTTTATACATTTAAGGCTTTATATTTTAGAGATATTACTTCATCCTAGTAAATGGTATTTTAAAAACTATCATATTGAAACTATTTTTATTTTTATTATAAAATCAATTTGATAATCAATTTATAGTAGTATAATAATTTCAGCTTTCTTTCATTGTTTTCAGAATATTTAAGTATTTTCAAAAAGGCTTTTTTCAAAAAATTCAAACATGTAGCAGAGGAAGCAAAATGCATCAGATGCCATATGCCCATTACTCAGCTGCAATGATTTTTGTGATTTGCAAATTTATTAATATATTTTCAAATATGTTGCCTTTCAAATTTTGCATGTGTTTTTAAGTAGCCTATGGCTAGAATTTATTTGTAAATGTTATAATCTTCTCTGTCTTTCAACTGTTGAGTTCAGTTTATTCATATTTATTGTAATTACTCATAAGGCTAGAATTACTTCAACTTATTAATTTGTGCTTTATTTTTATCTGACTTTTTCTATAATTTTTATGCTTTCTGGCTCTGATAATGATTCTTTTATGAATTATCTTTTTAAAAATTTTAAGACACTTAAACTATGATAATCCTTTAAGCTTAATTTATCTTTAATGATTTAACCTTATTTTTACGTGATATGAAACTTACAACATTTTTTACATTTTTACTTTAAGAGAACAATTTTCCTTTGATTGCTTTCCATACTTTATTTCTGTCCTGCTTTGTAAAACTCCATACGTTTTCTGTTAATATTGCTATAAAGAATATTTTGTAGAGATACTGCTTGTTTAGAATTGTGCATACATGTACTTATTTGTCTGTTCATGGAAACTGTTTGGAAATCTTTCTTTTTCTTTTATTCTTCTCTGCAGAGATAATTTGCTAGGCACACAGTTAAGCATTATATATGTGATAACCATCATGTTTGGCTTCAATTATTACGATTGCTTTCATCTCATTATAATTTTTAGTGTCTGGATTTCTTCCTTGCAGCTTTTAAGATCCTCTGACTTTGATGTAGTGTAGTTGTGTTATTATACTATTTATTATTGTTATTGTTATGCAAAATTTCTGCAATTAAGTAGCATATATATTCCTATATCTGCAAATTTAATGTTTTGATGACATTTGCAAAAATCCTCAGCCAATATATCTTTACTTTTTCCCCTTTATTATTATAATATCTTCCTCTGGAACTCCTGCAGTTTGGATTCTAGACCTTATTATTTTATTCTTTATGTTTCATGATCTCTTTCTCATTTTTCTTATCCTATTTTCGTGCATTGCATTCTGAATAATTTTCTCAGGTCCAATCCTGAGTACACTAATTATTTTATCTGCTATGTATAATTTGGTTTTTCATCAATTCACTAGTTTTCATTTTTTAAATTTCAATAGCTAGACTTTTCTTCTCTAAATTACTTTTGGTTTTGTCCTCTGCATGATGATAATCAAAATTTTCCAGTCTCTTCATTTGAAAACTTCTATCTTTCAATGATTTAAACATCGTACACTTCAGCTTTATAGTTTATACCTGAAAGTTTCAGTGCCTTTTCTTCCTGATAATCTAATCCCTATCATGCCTTTTCAAAGTTTTCCTGCCAATGACTTCTGTCCTAAACTCCTCCATACGTGGTAGGTTTAAATAGTGTATGCTCATTTTGTTGTACTTAATCGCAGAGAATCCAGAGGAAAGAAAATGATGCTTCTGTGTTCTGGTGAGGATTTGTGCTTGCTTCTGCCAGAGGCTGGGGTGCTGCTTGTGAGCTCTCTGAATGAGATTATCTTAGAGACACTTTTCCCTGCTGGCTGGAAGTCCAACACAACATGCTCACTCACAGCACTAACACAGGTCTTTTGCCTTCTGCAGATTTCCTTGACTTTCTATTGAGCCCAAATATGTGTGCATTACAATTTTATTTATGGTAAATATTTTTGGCGAATTGATATCTGTAACCAAAATTGTTTAACAAACAAAAATGTCTTTTCAATATATGGAGTTATAGCAACTGGTACATGTAAAAAAGAATGAAGTTGGACCATATCACATACATTAAATGCTTCAAAGTGGATCTAGACCTGGAACTAAAATTATGAAATTCTCAAAAGAAAATATCCAGGTAAATCTTCATGATGGATTATTTGATATAACACAAAAAAAGTTTGTGTGTGCCCAACGTTTATATTTTTAAGAGCTAACTCTCTGTGTGATGCTCCTGGAGGTTAGACCTTTTCTAGGTAATTAAATTTTGTTGAGGGTGAGATCAGTGCCTTTGTAAGAAAATCCCCCGTCCCTCTATGCACCCTGTGTGAAGAGATAGAGTCATTTGTAAGCCAGAAAACAGAACCAAGTCAAGAAAGGAATCTGTTGGCAACTTGAGCTTGGATTTCTTAGTTCCAGAACTGTAAAAAAAAAAAAAAAAAAAAAAAGCCTACGTAGCTCAACTACAGCCCTTTGTTATGCAGAGCAAACTAAGACCAATTTGGGGGTGCTGTAGTAACAAATACCTAAAAATATGACAGTAACTTTGTGATAGAGTTTTGAGGTGCATGTTGGAAATTTGCACATAAAAGACAATTCTGATTAAAAACCAGAAGAAAAGAGGAGGGCTAAAGAGAAAACTTCTGTTTCCTAGATAATATATTAAAATCATGAATGGAAGATTGATATATATTCCCATGAACTCAGCCAGAAATGAGAAGCATGCAATTAGAAACTATCAGAAAGTCCACCGTTGTTTTAAAATGGCAAAGAATTTGGGTGAACTATAATCTAGTATTTTATAGAGGTTAGAAACTGCAAATGATAAAATTGAATAAATTGAATATTTACTTAAGGAGATGTCTAAGCAAAATGTTGAAGGATCAGTTTGTTTCTCCTCACCGCTTACAGTAAAATGGCAGGAAGGAATTGAATTTAAAAGGTTTTATGAACAAAAGAAACAGGACTTAAAGTTTTGGGAAATTCTCAGCCTGTTCTGAGCAGATTGAGAGAAGAAAAAAAAAGAGAGAGAGGAGAGGAAAGGGGAGGGGAGGGAAGAAGAACAGAAGAAGAGAGAGGAAAGGGGGCAGAGGAGAAGAGAGGAGAGGAGAAGGGAAGAGAGGCTCATAAATAGAAAGGAGCTTACGTCAGACACAGCAACTCTTCTCCTTTGTATTGTGTGTACTTCAAAGAGTTAAAATAAGCTCCTCAAACAGATGATTGTGCATCCCAGCACCATTTTCCATAATCAAGAGGTGGAAGCAGCCCAATGACCATAAATTAACTAATAAATGAACAAATCATGATGTGTAGATACACACAATAGAATATTACTTAGCTATAAAAAAGAATAAAAATTGATGAACACTACAGTGTAGATTAACCTCAAAAACATGGTAATTAAAAGAGGCCAGCCAATAAAATCACATTTTATGTGATTGCATTTATATGAAATATTCAGAATAGTAAACTCTCTTGGGACGTAAAACAGATGGTTTGTGGGAAGTAGAGAATGAGAACTGATTACATCATGGATGCAGGCTTTTCCTTCAGGATCATGAAACTTTTGAACTCAGCAGTCGTAATGGTTGCAGGACTTGGGATGAGTGCTGAACACTTCTGAGTTATATACTACAAAATGGTTCATTTTGTGTGATATGCATAGTATCTCAATAAAAATATACTTTGACACAGTTTTCCCAATTTTGTGCATGTTTTAGCAGGTAGATTTGTCAGAGAACCCTAAACTGAAACTACTAGAATTATAAGTACCATGCTGATTGTTTAACTGTACAGTTAGTTAAGTGCTTTAATATGCCACTAGGCACTGCCACATGAAAGAGAACACGAGGGACTGAGGGAGAGGGAGAGTCTGGTACCATGACAGTGACAGCAGTGGGCGTGGTGTTTGCAACCTGAACTAGGGTGGCTGTGGTTGGCGTAATGGTTACCACTGAGAGCTCGCTTTGCTAGAGGTACTTTAAATCTGTTAGGTCCCGTAATATTCACAAACAGATCTATGTGGTAGGTTATCTTACTATCTCCTTTTACAGATAAGTCCCAGCTGTTAACCAACCCATGTAGATTTGGACTCAATCTAGCACTTGAATCTATCCACTAACAAACACTCATTTGTCAAGGTTTCCTTTTGCAGAATGTTCACAGCTGGCAGGTGGGGGTACTGACAGAGGGTGGTCAGAGCCCAAGACAGCTCAGAAAGCCCCGGGTTATTCCCAGTGAGCTCTGTAGGGGTTAGGAGTGCGGTAGTAGGTTTGTGATTCCCAAATTCTTCAAGGAGTGGTCACTCCCTTCAAGCCAAAGAAGTCCTTGTTCCTGGGTCCTTCTGTTTTGCTTCTTTCCCTGTTTCAATCCAACTGACTCCTCCTACCTCTTAATTAGGGTGATGTATATGTAACCTCTAACATGCCTATCTATATATGGTCTCTACACTAGCACTGCTTCGGAGATATTCATGCCTCTGTGTTTCTCTGAAAATGCAACCACAGTGCTAATTTAGTATGGGCCCTGGAACCACCAAGGGAAGCCGAATTGGGATTGACAAATTTTCCTCCTGTGCCTACCCATAACCTGCTCCTCAGCCTCCTCTCCATGGACTCCCATCACCCTCAGCTCCATCTATCACAGCTGCAGCTCAGCCTGGTGATGTATTACACTAA
Source organism: Cavia porcellus (assembly GCF_034190915.1). Taxonomy (NCBI): domain Eukaryota; kingdom Metazoa; phylum Chordata; class Mammalia; order Rodentia; family Caviidae; genus Cavia; species Cavia porcellus. The sequence goes on along the minus strand of NW_026947511.1, from coordinate 33,956,642 downwards.
CATATCATTAGTGCAACGGCAGAGCAAGGAGCTTTGATGATGTATTGGGGCCATACATCATCAGAATGAGTCACTCTGATGATGTATAACTCAAAAGATGGTACTATCCAGGGAAATGTGGACATACCATAAATCAGGGACAATGTTCAAGAAGAAAACCCAGGACAGCCTCAGAAGGAAAATAAAGGTTCAGGGGTCTCCCGCAGTAGGGGTTGAGAGACAAAACTAGTAAATTCTTAACGGCTCAGGTTGAAGCTTTCCTAATGACTAAAGCAGATCATCAGCATCCCAGGGTGACACTTGGATTTCCTTTCCATCTGGAATTCAGTTTGGCTTCTGCTTTCTTGCAAAGCCCCCTGCTCCTGATGGAGATGCAGAGTCTGTCAGATCAAACGGAAAATGCTCCAGGTCTGGGCTCCATCCGGGTCCTCTTGGGTTTGTCTTCCACACAGTGGATTTCAGGGGCTTTCAGGCTAGGATAGTTTGAGCTGGCATTCTCTCAGTAGTCCTCAGTCTTCAGCCATCCAAGACTGATATTTCACTATAAAAGAGTGAGTTTGACATGGAATTGTAAAAAATCAATCCAGAGCAGCCCTTTTTTGACTCTAGGAGTTATAAACTCTCAGACCATAGTTGAATATTTCTAGCACTTGATGAAGCTTCCTTTAGTTCTTTTTCTTCAAAATAGAAAAAAAGGGGGCAGGGGAGGATTCGTGTAACATTTACTTTAAAGCACAGCCCCCCTTCCACTGTTAGAGTTTCATGATATCAACTACTTGGTTGGTTGAGAAATGTTGAAACTTAGATATGAGGCCTCCACTGAAATCCCTCCTAATCTGTCAATATCTTTCCCAGTTTTACTCCATCCATAGGGAAACAAGTTATGGAAAACTGTGGGCCTCCCTTCTGTATCTTCACACTGGGGGTGGGTATAACATTTTCATAGCCAAAAGCATAAACCTCTTTGTAACTTCTAGAAGCGATAGATAAATAAAGCCTCAAGGAAAGGAGGTTGAGAGCCACAGGGGGGTGGGGGGGAGGTGAGACCACACGAAAGCACACTGAGGGGAAAATTAACATTTGCTTTTAATGCTTTTTTTAATGCTGTCAGCTTGAGAGTGGAGGCCCAACAACTGAGCCTATCCCTCCGCCCATACAAAATAAAACAAAAATCAAAGTCTAGGTACTTCGGGACTGGAGAACATCAGAACACAGCCCTTGGCATATGGGATCTATTAGGGGCAAGAAGTCTTCCTCTAGAGGTTCCCTCCCCAGTCTCCACCCATGCCCCAGGAAGGGAGGGGTGGTCAGCAAAGGCTCTTGCGGCCACCCCTGGTCATGGTGCTGTGACTCATTGCTTTTGTTTATGGCAAGCGCTGTAGTGGACCCTATCCTGGAGGGCGGCACACTTGGAGGACTCTCCTGGGGGGGGGGGTGGAAAGAGGGGGCCTGAGCCAACTATAAAATCCAAAAGCACTCTCTCCTTCCTATACAAAGAAGAAGGGGGGCTTCACCACCTGAGCAGCAGTTAAGAGAACAAAATGCTTTTTTAAAAATTATTCTCAAATAGTTGTGCCTTCAAAGGCTTTTAAAAGTTGAAGCAAAACAGATCTTGCCTCTGCTCTTTATTTTTTTGTGGGGGAAGGGGAGGTGAATGGAGGGGCTGATAAAGCCAGCACATTCCTTGGGGGTTGTTTACAAAGGAGCCAGTATTGCAAGGGAAGCGTCCTGTCCTGTCTTGAGGCTGTGGCCTGCATCTGTCCAGGAGACCTCCCTTTGCCCATGCAGTGAATAGCTGGGTGCTGGGGTGCATGACCAAACAGGAAAGGCACAAGAACGACCATGCACATGGCCAAGAGATCTGGTGAGGGAGCAGCAGGACCTACAGGACAATACAACTCAAGGATCATCAATGGGAAAACAAAGCACAAAGAGGCTTTGGCACAACTGTGGCTGTAGGTACTGGAGCGATGCGCTTCATTTGAGAATGTCTGGGTCAAGTGTGTGGTGGTCCAACCACGCGCTGACCTGGTAGACTGGGCCCACTGGGCCTGCAGCTCGGGGCCATGTTGTGTGCTCCATGCTCAGCCCTGCCAGTCTCCCCGGGAATGTCAATGAGAGCAGTGGCAGCAGAAGCAACAGGTATCACAACGATGACACATTGTACATCAGCACTTGGCTTCTGGTGCATCTCAAGTGCTCTTCACAATACTCAAAAGGGGCAGTTTTGTGCACCACCTTGGGGAGCATCACTACTTGCCTTCCCGCAGTCGCATGGCTAAGATGCCAGTTTCAACCCAGTTTCCTTGGCCCCCTAATCCTTTACTTCTTGGTGCCCTGTAATGCAAAATAAAGAAACCTGCAGAGCCCTCAAGCAGCTCGATCCTCTTCTTTACTTCATCCCCTTTTCAAGATCCTTGCCTTCCAGCCTGGCTGGACTTTCATTCTCGAACTCATGTCCAAACCCTCTAAAAGGTGGACAGGAATTGTTTCATTCTGAAGCTCCTGCTGTAGCGGTTCCCTGTAACTATGGGCTCGCTCTCCACTGATTCAACCAAACAGGGAGTTAAAAGTATTAGGGGAAAGTTTTGTCTGCACTGAACCTGAAAATAATTTTTCCTTTAACTTTACTTCCTAAACACAACTATTTACATAGCATTTATATTATATTAGGTATTATAAGGAACCTAATGATGATTTTAAGTAGATGAGAGGATGTGCACAGATTATATGCAAATGTCACTCCATTTTATGTGTGGAACTTGAACACCCATGGATTTTGGTATGCATGGGAAGCATGGTTCTGGGTTAATCCCCCTTGGATATAGAGAGATGATTGTGTGTTTTGCATGAATTAAAGAACAGAGAAATAGTTCTATTGACTTTTTACCCAAAGGCACAAAGGGAAGGAAAAGGAGAGAGGTGAACAGGTTTTCCCTAGTGAGGACCTGGGGTGCCGCATGCTGAGTTTCCACTGTCAGCACTGGACCTGGGCTCCAACCTGTGGCCAACCCCACTCCTCCCTCGGCGGAGTGAATGTTCCATATCTAGCAGAAGCACAGAGACAGAACAGTTTAATTTTTCTTAAATTATCTGAATCTTCAGAATAAATAATACCAATACTAATACCAATAAAAACATCCTTGCTGTATTATTTAATGCCCCTCCCTTCAACATAATAATGCATGGTTTTACAAGATGGCGGTGGAAGAACTAATAAAATATATGGTTTAATTAACTAAACTTATGCTGTAATCCACATTAGAAGGCCATGATTTAGCAGGCACCCTCATCCTCAAGACAGAATAATGCAAACAGCATAATTAAAAGTTGATGAGAAGTATATTTATTGGGCACACAGGAAGAAGAGACACCCAGATTTATGACACATAAAGTAAACCTTTAGTTTACAATATAATTAATATTTTAAAAACCACAGCGTGCATATAATGTGGCCGAAGAGTCCGCCTCTGCGGAAGGATAATTTCTCCTGCGCTGATCTCGGCCCCGTTTAATAGTAAATTATGTTCCTGTGCATATACAAATATAACATGATCTATGATGATCTAGAGATGATGCTCGTTGAGATATCTGCAGCTATGATAGATCATGGTAGCGTGTCTCTGAAGACAAGGGGGATGGCTGAAGGGCCAATTATTTATCTGTGGCACCAGTTCTGTGGCTATTAGTCACACACACAGTGATGCAAAATGAGGGTATGCCAGTACATTTTAATCAATCCCTGCTCAAGAAAACCCCTCATTAGCAAAGAGCTGGGACATCAGGAGTTTGCGGGGGAAGAGGAACGATTTGGAAAGGGAGGAGGACTGGGTCAGGAGGTTCAGTTGGTGGAAATTGCAGATGCCTTCTTTAGCTTTAAGGACTCACCAGTGCTGATGAGCTTGGGTCAGGCGTTTAATCTCATGTCAGCTTACAACGGCCGTGTGCCTTATGCATTACCTTTATCATTCCTGGTGTGCAGATGAAGAAACTGAGGCATGGAATGATTACCATTGCTGGTAATGGCAGAGCAAGAATTCCTAGCCAGGAGTTGCCCACGCTAGAATTTCCAGCTCTTTCTAGGATTCACTGTGTTCTACCAAGGAATCCCATGGACAGATGAGTAATATTTCCCTGCAGCCCAGTCTGTATTTCTCCTTATGGTTCTGGCATTTGGGGAGTCCTGCACAAATTCTATCTCTGCTATTACACACATGCCTAGATTGCTTATTTGGGGACAAATATCTGTCTTCTCCTTCATCCTTTCTTGTTCCTGAGGCATTCCTGATCTTGGGCACTGGTATTCTCCAGGAACATCCCTGTGACACTAACCTCAGGGGTATTCCACATAGGGTCATGTTGATTGTCATTTAATAGATACAATTTTCTTGAAAAATTATCCTAGTTACTTTTGTATATTTTTTATTTCAACTTAGGGATTAGGTTTTAAAAATATACTTGTATTTTCTTTATACTGAGACAAAGATATGGCATATTAAAAAATAAGATGATTTTGGTATACATTCCCTAGGATCCGTGCTGTTTAAATTCTCCAGGCTAAGTAGGAACTTGCCTCTGAGGAACATGGATGCAGAGTTTGTTAGGGAAGTCCTCTCTTAATTGTCTATCTGCTTGCTTTCCTTGTCCTCTGATCTAAGAAGTCACTGAAGGATTTTAAGAAGGAATACATGGCTAAGTTCCCTTACCAAGTATATATACATCACAGGTCATGGAACAGTTTTGAACATCTTATAGAGAATTTGGAAATACTCTTTAGGCACATGGAGTGCCCGTTGGGAGCCAGAAGGCCTGAAATGAAGGCTTTTGGATCCTGTTGTTTTAATCACATTCTAATCTGAGCCTTTGCATTAGTCAGGTCTCCTATTGCTAAGACAAAACGTCTTACAATTGTCATTTAAAAGAGGAGAAGTTTACTTGGGTTTATAGTTTCAGAGGCTTCAGTCCATGGTCAGCTGGTTGCAAGGCAGAAGCATCATGGTGAAAGGCAAGACAGAGGACAGATGCTTTTCATGGCATCTGAGAAACAGAGAGCAGAGGAAGAGCCAGAAAAGAAGAGGCCAGAGACAAGATAACAATTCCCCAAGTGGGGATATAGATCACCTCCGCGACTCACTTCCAGCTAGGCCTCACCTCCTGGTAATCATTCAGCTATGAAGTCATCAATGAGTTAACTGGCCCATGGGGTTTATACCTGCACAATCAACTTGAGTCTCGGAATCCAATCAAGTTGACAATTAAGATCAATTTGACCACTAATCACATCACCTTAAGCCATACTTAATGGCCAAGTAAATACAACAGGAAAGCCCTAATTCTGCTTAGCAATGATGTAAAAATGTACAACCTAAAATGCATGAATAGCTTCCGCAGAGTCTCAACAGTCCCAGCATTGCTCCAGAGTCCAAGTCCAAAACCTCCCCTAGACTCAAGGCAAACTCTTAGATGTGAATCCGCAGAAAGCTAAAAAAAAAAAAAAAAAAAAAATCATTACATATTCCTCAGGTACAATGGTACTGGATAAGCAATCCTTTCCCTTGAGATTCATAGCCATAAACTGGAAGGGTCCAGTTCCATATCACTACACTTCTCATTCAACTGGAACCCAAACTCTAAGCCCCCCAGGAGGGACCATTCTGAGTAACACCAGCTTCCAAGAAGGGCATGGCTTGGCCTGGGGACAGGCTTTCAAAGCCTGTCATTCATAGTCTGACAGGACACAGTGGAGTTTTCAAATCAAGATGTTTACCAGCTTTCAGTGGAACCAAGTATAACATATATCAAAAATCCACTTAGGAAGAAGTTTCAGGGAGGCAGCGTGCAAAGGAAACATACAAAATAATTAAATCCAAAGCAGATAAAGAGAACGATATGAGTGCTTCTTCATTATCTGGTTCATTACACTTTTTAGTGCTTATTAAAATCGTTGTTAAATGATTTAATTTTGTTTGGAAAAAGGTAGACGAGAAGGGAACGAGCGATTAAGGAGATAAACCGCTGAGGTTTCCATTTTGGAACTGGTTGCAGTGCTAGGCTAAGATGAGAAAATTAATTTGTAGATCTCTCTAGAGGAGCAGTCAACACCGGGCACCACAACACATGCTATTTGCCTTATTTTTTGCTTAATTGGCATGGCCTTCTCGAGGGAGAGCTCAAGCTAAGCCAAGTAAGAGGATAAATCACCTTTAGTGTGGCCCCTTCTGGGTCATGGATAATTTTTCTGACAGCCATGTCAGATCAGGATGCTAATGTATTGGCCGAATCCTCTGTATGCCGGCATTGAGAGTGTAATTTCCTTCCTATTAGCACACACACGCACACAAACACACTCCCCAGAGTGGTTTAATGAAGGGCCTCAGGACAGACTTGGGCAGGAAGAGCTCTAAGAGAGCCTGTACTCTTTGTGGCCAGTGCTGATGGCAGTGTCTGCTTCTAGAACCATATTTACATTCTTCTCAAGAGATTTTTCATTTTGGGGGGCATGTAGTGTCTTCCACTAGCCCTAGAGGCCCAGATATGTAACCAGGTAGATTTCATGACAATAGGCATATGTTTTCTTTACCATGTGCTGTGATTTGAATATGGTTTAAGCTTGCTTCTCTCTCTGCACATTCCTTTCCATTTCTTGCTTGCAATGGGCCCTGGTGCTATGCTGTTTGGACCCTCTAGACACCAGGGTCATGAAGCAAATAAACTTCTTTGCTTTGCAAGTCATTCAGCCTCAAGTATTACATTATAACAACACAGAATGGATTAATATACCAAATGAAATATTGGTAGCATAACGTATGATTTCAGGATACCAAGCTTGAACCTTGTGAAAACTACCAAAGGTGGAAATGTTGAGTTTTAGGACAAGCTCATAGAAAGGTATCAAAAGAGGGGAGACTGTTCTTCACAACACAACACATAGATCACAGCAGATCTGAAAAACTTTACCTACAGTTTGTGTATCCTAGAGATGGCTCTGGATCCTAAGAAGTCCAAGTGAAGTTTCATGATGACTTTTTTTCAGAAATTAATCCTTTTAGATCCAGTGCCTACAGAGATTTAAGTGTGCCCTTGACATTCTGGCTATGGCCTACTTTCCATTCTCGTTTCCACTATGACTACTCTTTTGTCCAAACTGAGAGTCTCATAAAACAATTTGACATTCTTTGAATGTTCCATGCACGTTTGTTCTATATTAAGACTTCTGCTCCGGAGGCAGACAGAAGCCCCCATTCATGTGTGTGCTTATTTATCATGCATTCCTCCCAGTGAATGAGAGCTGCTTATTGTGGAAATGCCCTTCCTTAGCGGACTGGGAGCTCCTTGCAGGCAGGCACTGTTGTCTTATGCATTAGGAGATGGATATGGTAGATATCATTTAGTCTTTAGTAAGTCTTTGATAAACATTGAGTGGATCAGTTATGGCACGATAGCATCTTACCTGAAGGGAAAGTAGAGAAGATAAGAGGATATTATCTCATTCCAATAACCTCAGAAAGTGCCAGTCTCTTTAGCATAGCAAATTAGTGCCAGTAACACGGATGGTCAGGGAATCATCAGACACACATCTTTCTGCTGCCCAGAGACTTCCACTGCAGGGAAGCAACACTGCCAACGGGAGAGAAAATAAGGCAGGTTTCTGCCCTGACCAGCAGCCACAAAGGCAAGGGACGGGCTGTGCTGATGCAACCAAGCAGAGCTGGCTGGGCAGGTGCCAGCGATGAGCCAGGCAAAATCTCTCTTTATCCTGATGCCTTCCCTCCCAGGAGCGTTCGGTCTCCATTACTAAATCCTCTGCAAACTGCAGTGAGGGCAAAAAGCCAGCCTCTGCCTTTCATAATGGATTTAGGCATAAATGAGGATTGTTCCTAGGTAACTCACCCTGCCCTACTTTCTCCCACCTGCTTTCTAACAAAGTCAACCCGAGAGCAAACAGACCCAGGCCCGAGATTTAAAACAGAAAAATCCTCCCTTTCACAGCGCCTGTACTTACAAATATGTATTCTGTATTTATACAGCATATTAAAACCCAAAACCTACAGTAATGCAACATTAAAGTCAAGAAATGCAAACGTGAAGGGTTTATGGCATTGTTAGCTTGCCCGCATTGTGCATTCTGCATAATGAACCTCACCTTGAAATTCAAGCCATATACCACACGACTATGTTCACCCCACCAGGCAAACCTTAAACCTTTTGCATTTTGTGAATTTCATTACCTCGAATTGCAATATTAATAACTGAAATGTGCAGCTGAAAGAATGCTAATTTTCTGCTTTTCCTTTCATTTTTTTCTTTCATCTATTTTCCTTCTAATTAACAAAAGTGAGGAAAGTTAAGGAAAGAGGGGGGCACCAATGGAGAAGATGCTTCTCACATGAATTCCCAGTGGTAGGCAACGTGATGGTGTGTGGGGGACTGAGGCCCAGGGGTGGATGCGATTTGCCTGAAGTTACTCAGCTTGGTGATGACCTTATAGCAAATTTCCCAATGTAAACTCTATGCTGTGTGGTTTCATTTTCTTGCCAAATCTTTGTTGAGGCTCCATTTCCCAAGGGGGAAACAGATCCAACAGCAAATAAAAGAAAGGCAAAAGCCAAAGCTTCTCTGAGCCTAAAACTGCTTGTGCTTTTCTTCCATTTATACTGGTTATCGGGTTTATCATCACTTAGCATAACCTTAATCTCAAGGGCGGCACACTGGCTTTAAATTACTAACATTGAAAAAAGACATATGTTGCAAGCAATAAAGGAATACATGCTGACTTTAGTTATGTAATTCATAAGGAAAAGAATAATTTAACTCACCAAGTTGCCTGCATGGACAATCCCTAGGGCCACACACTGAGATCAGCCTCATGAGCTGGTATCCTTGCAGGGACAGTGCTCATTATTTCTCATGGCAAAGCACAGACAAGGGATTGAGGTTTTCTTTTGAGCAGACTATTGTCAGGATGGGCTGGGATCATCTGGAAAAGAGAAAGTGTCGGTGTAGCCTCTAGTCAGACTTTTCAGTGACTTGGGGCCAGAGCTGCCTTGGTACTTGAGGTGCTCACAGAAATAGCAAACAGTTATATGAATGATTTGATTGTAAGAAATTGGGCCATAGAACATGCGTGTTTCTGTTTCTTGGCTAGCATGCTCAGAAGACTATGCCCACTTGGGGAGTGTTGGCCCCAGGGAAAAGCAGAGGGAGGACATGTAAGAAAAGCAAATGAATGCTCCCAACTCTAGAAGGAGAAGCTCTGGGATGTCAAGTGTCAGCATCTAGAATTCTTCTCGCCCAAGTACACTGACGGTTTCTCTTAATGGTACCATTCAATGGAGACCTCGGTATCTCATTGCCTGGTACCTATGGGAGTCTTGCAGAGATGGTTGGACTCACAGTGTATTGATCCATGCTGGAGGCTACTTACATCCTCATTCTGCAGAGCTGTTTCCAAGGAGGGGCAAAACTACGGGGCAGCTGTCCACTAGGATGTTGCAAACTAAGCGTTCCAAGGCCTGGGAAGAAGAGATCTGCCCCTATGAGCACTTTGCTAAATTAGGGGACATTTTTTTCAAATGACCCAGGAACCTAGTGAACAGAGTAGAAACAGACTCAATGAGGCAGGACTTGGGGAAGAAAAGGAAACACCCAACGGGGGCGACTAAATGTTGGAAACAAATGTCCATCAAATAAGCAGACAGGAGGAAAAGGGATTTTCCTCACTCCATCAATCGTGTTCGGAAGTGGCTTACCCTTTCTTGGTCAGTTTATTGAATCCAAAAGGTGCTTACCTCAGCCAAGGCAGGCTGCCCTCCCTGCCCCCAGCTCCTTCCTCAAGCCCCTGCTCTCCTCCTAACAGATGGTAGCACACAAGAGCATTTTTTTTCTAATGCTAAGCATGATTTACAGGCTTGAGTTATTATTTATCATTATTCATTTTCTGTCAGCAGTGCATTGAAGGTTAATAGAAATGCCAGCATGCTCACTGATTTACTTAGTAAAATATTTGTTCCAAGGTTTAGGTCATATGATTGGTGTCTGAGTGAGTTTCAGGTTTATGCATTATGAAAAGCAAGATGACTTGACCTTCAGCCACCAACACTAGCACCATACATTACTTTAGTGAGTGACCTTCAGAGCCCTAAGACGCAGTAGATGTATTCAACACATGTTAGCCTCCTCCATACTGCTGGCATTGTATACATACCAGCAGAGTTTATGCAATGTAAGCTGAGCCCTGGAGCCCATCTAGTGAGTGGGAGCAGATGAGATGTAAACTCAGGCTAAACCAGATCCACTTCTTAAGATAATAAACTGGCTTTACAGCCCAGCTGCGCTGAAGCTGTGTGTACACACAAGGACTAATCACCTCATATAGCTTTCCAGGCTTCTTCCAGCTCAGCAGAGAGAAGAATGGAGACAAAAAGACAATTCTGAACCAAGTCAGGCTGAGCTGGGCATTTAGTTAGGGTTCCCAGCAAACACCAGGTTTGGAGGGATGCATGTTGTGTCATTGTGTGGTTTTAGGCTGGGGATGTCAAAGGAAGGAGATGGTGAGCAGGAAAGAGTCTTGGTCTCTGGAAGCTGGGAGTCAGGTTGGTGGAAGAGACCTAAGTGGCATTACAGAGATAGGATCATAAAAGAAATGTATCAAAGGCAAAGAGTGGATAACTATTTCCTGAAGGTCCAGCTGAACGAGTGCTGGAGAGGCCATGCAGGATCAGTGTGTGGTAGATTCAAGTCCCAGGATGCATGAGACTGAGTGCCAACTTTACTGGGCAAGTTGAATTAACCCCTTAAAAATTCAGTTTTCTTATTAAAATAGGAATAATAATTGTCCCAATCTCTTGAGGCAGTTGAGAGGATAATTTGTTATCATATGTGTGATATAATAATATGTTGCATGTAATGTATGCAATGTGCCCAGCAGAGTTTGGTGAACTTACAACATTTTACCATTACTGTGAGTTTTATGAATGGGTTGATGAGAATGGGTTCTATGAATGGGTTTCCTGAGAACAGCTAGAAAATCTTCATGTTTGAAATGGCAGTTGATTCATTACAACATTTGGTGGAGAAAGTGATCCTGAATGAGCAGAAAGTCTGTCAGTTTCAGGAATACGTCAACTTCTCCAGCTAGGGGCGGGATATCCAAAAGTCTAATTATGAATTTGTATCCCTAAACTATATTCCTTCCATAAATTTCTGCAAAGAGGCCATCAACATCCCTTAGCAATACTTTTTTAAATAGTGTTTATTTCAGATCCAAAGAAATGTCTTTAAGCCTTCAGAATTCAGATACAGTATTTCTTATTTTATAAACAAAACAAAAGATAAAAATGACACAGAAATTTTTTTAAAAGTAGGAAATTAACACTAGTTAATATATTACATATTATTATCCTAGAAGTAGTTGCTCAGATTATAAGATTTAGGTATGAAAAAAATGATCAAATCATCAAACAATGAGAGCATAAACTGTATTTTTTATAAACTTACTGAGATGAGTAATATAGTTATCATATATATTTATACACACATATTGATACCTATATACATATAATGTTCTGCCTTCTTCCTCTTTTCCTTTCCTCTATCCCAGTCATTCTTTCCTTTTGAGCACTTTCTTCCCTTCATTTTCACAATATCTATTGTACATTTTGAGTTTTAAAACTTAACAATCATGTGACATTCTCCACAGAGTCTTGGCAATCAATTGCCCCTTACCATACTCTTGCCCTCTGTATTGGCGACACAGCCTGCCGTCAGCTCACCTCACAGGTGACACGTGCAACATCTAAGCTCATTCACCTCGATTTAAGTGGACGAGGCCTACTTTGGTGATTCATGCCAGCAGGAGCAAGTATTTTGCTCTTTGCCTTTGGTGTCTGCTTAATTAATTTTAATACCCAGAACCTCTCTTCACACATGTATTATGAAAAGAATAGCTGATATTGGGCAAGGGTCAGAGAAGATGGACTAGTATCCAAGGGACATTTTCTGACCAGAAAGTAGACACAAGGCAGTTGTCTACAGAGAAAGCAAACATTAGAAATGAATCCAGAGATTTTTTGCACATTAGCACAAACAAGGAGGCGATATTGTATTTGACATAAGAAAAATTGTCCCTCTCTGGGAACACTGACATGAGCTAGATCCAAGCCACAAAGAATGGAAGACTGCCTGGGAGTTGTCCTTTCATCCCTTAATTCTAGATTTTAAGTTTTCTGGGTGAAGTGGGGTTTAGAAGGACCTCTACGCACGGCATCTACTCAGTCTGGTGGCCAAAATTGCTAGGTTGAGACCACAGTACTGCGACTTTGTTCTTCCTATTTATTATTTATAATTGAATCACAGGGTCTCAATCCAGATAAGATCTGAGAGGTCAGTGCGTCTAATCTTTTCCTTCTGCCAGTGAGAATTCTGATGCCCAGATTGGTCAATCTTTGATAGATAGTGGCAGAGACAGGCCTGGAGCAGAGATCTCCTGGCTCCTAGAGGTGCTCTTTGCCTGTTGCCTTGTTGCCTCTGTTCCAGAATTGGCCTTAACGATGAGCTGATTACTGGGCTCCAGCTGCCCAGACGACAGGCCCACTCTCAAGAGAGCCACCTTCCTCTCCTTGCACAAGGGTAGAAATGCCAAGAAACTCATGGTGTGTCAGAAATGTTGATGGTAAAATACTGCAGTGTAACAACAAAGGTAACCTTTGGCAGAATAAGGAAACAGAGCAATTTAAATCTCATTTAAATAATTTTCCTTTCTTCCCCCATCTTCATCCTAGATGGCTCAACGAGTCCATCTGAATTCTGAGGGCATGTTTCTTCTTCCACAGTGGGGACAGAGTGCTGGCAATGTCCTTTCATTTAATCTTCGGTACTGGCTAAATTATCTATTGCCACGATCTGTGATTGATTTAGTTTTTATTGCTCTTGGCTGCAACAATCTATAAGGACCCAGCTGATTTTCCCTTTTTGGGTTTTAGGCTTTATTGCTGTCATTTTAATGACAGATATTAAACACAGAGAATTCTCATTTGTAATTTCTCCAACAGGCTGAGCTGTACGCTGCCTCTGACCATGAAATGATCCAGGAACTGGTCCTTCCAAAGTTCCCTTTCCCAGCTTCTCCCAGACGATCATGCCCAGGAATCTGTGTAGTTATGAAGATGAACACAGGCATCTTCAGGCTAATTTCACATCACACTACCAAATCTAGGGTAAATATGAAATAAAATTTGAGCCAGGAGTTAATGAATGAAGAATTTGTGAACTCTTTGTCATGTGGACTTTTTCACAAATCTGCCACTAATTCTCATTTCTAAATACTGACTAACCGCCTACTATGTGCAAAGAAATTATATGATCCTATTTTCCGTGTTTCACAATTCATTGATAAAAACCAAGTGCGGTGCATAAAAATCAGTATTATAAAAAGTGAAGTAGGTTTTGTCAAGTAATAAATGATATTGCAAATTCCCTACGGTTCTAAAAGACTGAGATACTTCCTTGAGTTGGAGAAGGCAAGAGAAAAGAAGTAGGAAAGACAGATTAAATCTGAAAGAGAATCTGTTAGTATATGAGATCTTTTGGTGACACAGGACACAGAAACTCAACCAACGTCAATTTACTGACTCACTTGAGTAGGCTCAGACATTGTTGGATTAAAGGCTGATATGACATCATATGAATCTAAAATGTGTGTCACTACAAGACCAGTGGAATGATCATCGCATCCTACCTCCATTTGTATTCTTTTTATGGAATGTCCAAGTAAATGCCTCTCACTATTAAGTCCTGGGTATAACTTGTTGAGTATAATAATTATATTTATACAACATATAGATTTGCATTTTAAATGAGATGCCTTTGAAGACATATACGTGTTCAACTTTGGCTGAGATTCTAGAGTAGCATAGTCGAAAAGAAGGCAGGTGAACTGACTGAACAATCAGAATTTAACTCTGCATTTTGTTTACCAGCAATGGACCAAAGGCTTATCTCTTTCTTTGCAATGCAGACTTATAGGATATATCCTATGCCGTCTGAGCTCCATTCTTGGGCGCTGCCCCATGATGATTCCATTCATTAATAAACTCAAGTGTTACTTTGAGATGTCCATTCAGAAAACCTCCTGTCTGAGGGGGAAAACATTGTGGGTTTTTTGGTTTTTTTTTTCAGGAGAAAGAAGATAGGGAAGTGTTGATCAATAGGTGGTAAGTTATATACAGACAGGAGTAAGAATTTCTGGTGAGTTATTGCACAGTAATGTAACAATCTTATAGCAGAATAATGATTCTGAATGTTTTTTGCATAAAGAAAAGATAAATATTTAAAGAAACACCAGTGTTTAAACTGATTTACACACTGTGCAATGCATACATATATCAAAAAATCACATGGTACCTCATTACTAGGTCTAATTTTTATGTTCTTAGTGTATCATAAACCAATTTTAAAACAGAAATTTATTTATTTCTGATCATTATGAGACTTTGTAGGGTAAGGGTGAGAAGGGAAATTTTACCATCTCAAAATTTTTAATAATTCCACAGAATTGGATTTTTGTCTACATAGGAAGTATGAAAATATGTATAAGTAGATATCAATATTTATATTTAATTTAAACATGTACAAGTATTATATCTTGGATTACAGAAAATGATGACTTTAAAAGTTTTTATTGATACAGTTTTTCCTATACAACAATCTGAATGATGACTCTGAATGATGACACTTAGCAAATAGGTAGGTAATACAAAACTTTAATAAAGAAACAACATTCAAAGAGATACATATATTTTGTAAGTATTACATATGTGATACTTTTTCCATTAGCTGTCAAAGTTCAAAAATGCATGTGACTTACCAGGTACGGAAATGGGTTTTAAAACAATGGAAAAAATCAAAATGTTAAGTTTCTCCTCTCTCTCTCTCTCTCTCTCTCTCTCTCTCTCTTTCTCTCTCTCTCTCTCTCTCTCTTTTTTTCTGTCTTTCCAAAGGAGAAAGATAGTTTTTAGTCATCTGTTAGAACCTGTATTTGTAGCAGGACTAACACACAGTGACATTTTTCCTGATTAGGACAGAGCTTGGTGATTTGAAAGAATTAAAGGTAACCTAAAATTTTGGCATGGAGATTTGTTTTGTCTTCCAAAACCTGCTTTGTCTTGTTCAGAGAAGTGACTCTTCAACCATCAGAAATTTCAAAGAGCATAAGTTAATTCATACTTGATGATTTCTTCAAAACCTGTTTACAAATGGTTCCCATGTTCCATTTACTGTCCTAATAAGGATGCATTCACAAAAAACATTCATAAGAGATTTGGGAGCTTAGACTCAAATGGAACAAAGTGACTTTGGGTTATACCAAGAGGTACCTTGATATGTTCACTTTTGCTAACAGCCAGTTAGAGGGGCAGACTTGATTGGAAGGAGAATGAAAGAGATGCTAGTTGGGAGAAATATGAGAGTGAGTTCTGGGTACTTACAGAATAATACCAGGAAAATATAAATCTGGGGAGTTTATCAAAGTAGAGTATCTTTGATTCTCAAATCCATCTCTGTGCAGAGACTTCACTGTCAGCCTTGCTACCAAACCACTTTCTAATCTTCCAAACACTGACAGCTAAAATCCACAGCAGTTTTGGTATTCCATCTCCTCCTTTAGAAAACTCTGGGAAGAACATGTTTCCAACAGAATGTTCGGATGTCTCAAATAAATCCAAAATTCAATCGGAGGACCTAGGATTGCCATCCATCTCAAGCGATAAAAAACAAGCAATCACAAATTCCTGTGTGCTGAGCATTCTGTGAATATTACACGGTATTTTCAACATGATTTTAAAGTCAGGAAATAGGTTAGCATTCTGGCTATGCCCATTTTCAGCCATGACTTGAGTACAAACTTAAAGCATAGTATGTTCTAGTAGTATTATTAGTACTATTCCTCTATAAGATTTCTACTGATACTATAACTACTGTCATAACTGCCAAGCTGAATGGTATATTATTTCCCCTGAAACTTTATGAAATAGGGATTACTATCCTCATTATGTCAAGAAAATAAAAGAGAAACAAGAGTAAAACCAAGTCTAAGAACTGTTAAGTAGTTTGTTTTGTCCAAGACAAGGATGGGACTGGAATTTGAATTGAATTGTGTTTGTACCTATGTAATAATTTAGAGTATATACAGAGTAGACAAAAATGCAGTTCATTTAGGGCCAGAGAAATGAAAGACAGGAGAATGCTTCCCAAGGTACTGCATAACAGACAAACTCTCAGAGCAAGACAGACCACTGAGGCATAAGCGAGTGCCAGCAGTGGCAGTGCACCAGGAGCCCTCTCGGGTTCACCACGAGGGCCCCTTGCTCAACTCTTGGTATTCTGCACTTCTCTGCAAGCTGCCTTCCATTCCATCTGGGATGGAAGGTGAGAGGATTTGGCTATAGCTTCAGCCTCACAGCGGTGTTCGGGTTAACAGAACCAAAGGTTGAGTTTACCTTCCTTTACATTGCCTATGTCTTGTTGCAGTAGAACCAGGAAATGTATCTGGTGTCACTGCCATGGAACCATCCAGATCCAGATAAAGGTTGTAATGACAGAGCCTACGTCTGTCCAGCCTACAGTGAGGGTAACATGGCATCATTGACCATGCCACACTGCCCCTTCCTGTTCATTCCCAGGCCAAGGCATTTTTCAGGCCTCAAGGAGAGGCAGCAGAAATGAAAGCACACCGCATAAGCTCTGCTCATCCCTTCCCGATGGAGCCCATTGACGGCCGACAGCCGAGTGCAGGCATCAGTCAAACTCCCCTCCACGCAAAGGCCCTTTGTTCTCTTGAAAACTTGCCTTTGTTGACGAGGTTGCTATTGTTGTGGTCTTGGGAGGGAGGAAAATGCCGACATCTCCAGTTTTTAATATGGTAAATGTCAGTGTTTATGCCTGCATGGGCTAGCCTAATTATCCCATGTCCTCTAAAATCTTCCGCTGTAATTACCCCTTGCCGCAGTGACACCTACTGCTAAAGGGAAAGCCATCAGCGGCAGGAGTACAAGCCCACAGCACACTCAGCAGACTGCAAGCGACACTAGCAGCTGTTTCTGGTTTTGAAACGGTGGGAGCTTCATGAGCCATTTTTCCCTGGTCCCTCTGCAGTAAATGCCACCATGGTTGAAAAGTTGGAAATGTTTGTCAGGCCCAGAACAAAGCTGTGAATGAACACAACAGTAATTTGCTTTCCCACAATCCCTTCCTTTCTGTAATCTAGCCACAGAGGCAACTGATGGAGCTCAGGAAAAAAAAAAAAAAAAGATGATTAGTCCCAGTGATATCTGGTGTGTCGCTGCTATTATGGGTATAATGGCCTTTGTGTTATCTACATATGTACTGCAATGCACAGAGAACCAGCTGACGAGTTGAGACGGCCCAAGAGAGCAGCTTTTCAGCAAAACACTGTTAAAGAGACTGATCTTTTTGGAAAAATAAATGCCCTTTAGCACACATGGGCATTTATTGAATTGTGCTTTCAAGTGTAGAGTGCTTTGGCCTGGCTTCTCTGCCTGTGAATATAGAAAGCCAAGGAGGAAAGAAGGAAAAGAGAGAGAGAGAAAGAGAGAGAGAGAGAGAGAGAGAGAGAGAGAGAGAGAGAGGGAGAGAGAGAGAGAGAAATCAATAAACTCAGTACAAGCATAGTCACGGCAACCTTTAAAATAATAAGACAAATCCATTTATTTCACAAATGTCTTCATTTCCAAATGCCACTGTTTGGGGCACTCTGCTGTCATTGTCTATGGTATTTTTGAAAACTTGGCTCTTAATCATTTAGGTGTAGCTGGAGTTCTCCTGCAACAGCCAAGTTAAGAGATTATACATTCACCCCACTGCTCTGGCAGGGAAGATCAACTTTAACAGCCTTGTCCTGTGGGGTGAAGGAGGGAGGCTGGCGGTGGGGGAAGAGGCCTGGAGAAAGACAAGGCTTAAATATGGACAGAAAAGCTCCTCTGTATTGCGATATACAATGAAAAGTAATTACCGAGAAAAATGAAAGCTGTTTCTTGCTGTTAGCGGGGAGAATAAGAGAATTCTGTACCTTTTTAAAGCTCTGAGTCCATTTTGATGTAATTGGTTCTGGAATTATTTATGACATTAATTGCTCTGCTATCGACTGCCTGTCAGTGGCGCTGGCAGTGAGTCCATCTTTCTTAGCGGAGACAGCCTGCTCAGCCCAAACTAGACTGACAAGCTAATTATACCCATCTTCCCCTCCAATGACAAATGCTGCTCATCGGAAACCTTTCTAGAAATAAGCTCTCATTCTTTTCCCTTTTTCCTGAGCCAGACATAACGGATATCTCAAGGTGCAGATCGCAGCTAAAACTCAGCTCACAGGGCTATTAGCTCTGAACATCTCACTTGAGCCAAAAAACCTAAGCATCTTATGTTATCAAACTGTATGTCATTCCCTGATGCAAGTTTTCAGGGCTGAGCCAGGGCCTGGCCTGTCAGTCAGAAGAGGGCAGCGAGAGCCCAGCTGAGTGAACTATCCAAGCTCTTCTTAAGCAGCCCCCGTGTTGGGCTCAAGTGATGCAAAGCAGACCAAGGAAATGCCCACTGTGCTTTGTGTGACTGCACAGGGGTGGAGGTGGATGCAATATATGGATGATTCATACAGGGCCCGTTATGGTATGACAAAGTGAGGTGTTTCTCTGGCCACTTTGCAGGTTTAACCAAAAGCCCTGTCATGTCTGCCTTGTGCATTTGGTTCTTGTGTTTAAGATTTTTTTCCATGCAATTTTAGTAGATTTTTGAGGCCACGATACCTACTCCATCCATGATACCTACTCCTTGCCTTGAAAAGTAGGCCAACCTGCATGTGAGACATTAAGAGGAGGCAGAAGGAAAGAAATGAAGTGATCCTCTTGCTTTAGACGCAAGCAGGTTAGTTTGAAAGATAAGGCATGGATAGAAACAAGTATGTGTATGAGAATTATGGAAAGCATAACACAGAGAAATGATCTCCTTTGGAAATACCACCTGGTCCATGCTCTGCTATGATTTTACTGCTGCTTTTCTATCCAAAGCAAATCACCAAAATTAATTCTTTTTTTAAATGGTAAAGGCACCTAAGGAAAGAAAGGCTCACATGTTCCTTGTTATTCAGGAACAAAGTTGGGAGGTTAAAATTTAAGACTCTCCAACCAAACCTTGGACAAGACTCAACATTCAAACCTGCAATATGAATTTAATAACCTCATCCAGCCTTCCAGGCAAGGTTTGATAGGAATACATTTTGAAAAATTATAAGAGCATTAAATAAAGATGAACTCTGCCACCCAGCTACAAAATATAGTGACAATATAAGACAAGGATGAAATATAGATTTTGGATGTGGAAAGTCATCGAATACAGTTTCTTTGAGCATATCCTTAGAGGCCTGTTGAGATTGTAGGCTCACAAGGACAATCGTAGAATATTTAACAAGATTTTGCTATTGTCTCTATGTTTGAAAGCAGTACAAATGGAGCCAAACAGAAAGAGTGGGGTAGACAGTAGTGGATTTACATTCTTTCATCTCAGCTTAACTAGAACTACATTTCCCAGAATTCCCTTTCATAGGAGACATTTTATAGTAATTCTAATGGTTTGTTTGTTGCTTCTTGGATTGGTGTGGGGATTCTAGAGCTTCTGTTGCATCTTCTGCTTTACTGTTAACAATGCCTGTACAGATGAGGCCAGCTTTCCCCAATTTGATGGGAGGCGTTTAGGAGGTAAGAGACTAATGTGGGTTCCAGCCAGTCCTAAATTGTAACCCAGCCATGGAGGATCCACTTTGTCCTGTTTTCCTTACTTTATATCTTTTTTAATTGCTATTTACTACAGGCTTCAGATTCTAGCACCATACATACAGCCAGCCCTTTGCATCTGCAGATTCCATATTCTTAGATTTAACATATCCAGGGAAAAATTCTATCTGTATTGAATATGTCCAGACTTTGTCTTCTGTTATTGTTCTCTGAACAATACAGTACAACTAGCACTTACATGCTGTAAAGCATTATAAGTAATTTAGAGTTGATTTAAAGTATAAAGATGTATGTAGATTATATTGAAATAATATAACATTTTATATGAGACTTGAGTGTCCACCATATTTGCAGGGGGTCTGGAGCCAGACTCATGAATACTGATGGATGATTGTGTTTATACTTATAAAACATTCTGAGGTCCTATATTTGTACAGTCATCTAGTGATTCTGCAGATCGCACCTTTCTATGCAAATTTTGTTTTTCATGTAGATGGTTGATACTCTACAAGTGGAAGGTACTATTCTAGTGCAGAGCACAGTAAGACTTATTCTACAAAGAAGTAAAATATGATTGCAACAGCCCAGGATTTCTCAAAACTCAGCCCTGTGGTACTAACATCAGTTCAATCTGGTACACTGGAATGGTTGGTTTTGGTAAGTGTAAGACAAATTTCCTGTTGGAAAACACTTAGCAATCTCAGCATTATAATCTGTTTCTTTCTTTCTAAAGTCATTGTTTTGAAAATAAATTATTTAAATATAGGTAAGACATTAACCCTAGTGGGCCAATAATAAACAATAAACACATGATCATTAATAATTAGTAAATGCATTAGCTTTTTAATCACTGAAACAAAACACCTGATATAAGCCATGTGAAAGGAGGAAAGATTTATTTTTGGCTCATGGGGAGTGTTTTAGATCTAAACTAACAGTAAATAATATTATCAGAAATGGTAATTTATGTATACATAAAAGCAGAACAAAAAGATCTATGTGTGACAGAGTGTGTGTCAAGTGACTGAATAAACATATGCTCTTGGAGGCATTGGGAGATACAATGTGGTGGGCAAGAGATTCTTATATTCTGGGGCTGGGGATTTAGCTCAGCGGCACAAGCACCTGCCTTGCAAGCAGGTGGTCATGAGTTCGATCCCTGGTACCGATAAAAAAAAAAAAAAAAAAAAAAAAAAAAAGAGAGAGAGATTCTGGTATTCTTTTATCTCTGTGGTAGGCACCAATCTAATAAATACCAGTTTTTATACATTAAATTTTCATTTTAACTGATACATAAACACAAAATTTTATATATTACATATTAACATATGTTACATCACCTTGTGATGTTTAAATCCATGTGTAATGTTTAAATCAGTTTAAGTATAGCTATCTCCTCAAACATGTATCTCTTATGGTAAAAATATTCAGTGTTTTTTTCCAGCTTTTTGAAATACACAGTATATTATCATCATCATGATCATCATTATCATCAATAATCTTTTGATTATGCAATAATGTACCAGAATTTCTTATTCCTCCCATTTATCAACCTGTCTTTGTTTCTTCCTTCCCCATGGCCTTTTCTAGACTTTTGTAACCTTAAACATCATTCAGCTCTCAACTTTCATGGTGTTAACTCTAAGATTCCACATCTGAGTGAGATCATGTGGTTTAATTTAGTGAATCAAGTGGATGCTGATTCAATATATAATAAAATACGTTGGGGATGGGATCCAAGTCTAAATGGAAAATTCATTTATGTTTCTCACATACCTTCTACACATAGCCCGAAGGTAATATTTCCCCAGTACAGATGGATCCTCCCCTATTTCCAAATCCAGAAGGCTCCATAATATGAAATTTTCTTAGTGTTGTTATGGCCTCAGAAGTCAAAAATTCTATACTATTTCCATTTGGGATTTTGAGATTAGGAACGATGGATCTACACTGGAAAAAGTCTTTTCATCTCCAGGCCTCAGGTTATCCTCTGTGAAACAGTACATGGCTTCCATGGAGGCATCATGTTGATATGACTGAATATGTCTGAAAAGACGAACCCCTAAGAATCAATGACCCCTTGCCATAAGTACCGAGTATCCTGCATGAACTGGAGGAAAGTACCAGGTTACTATGGCTGCTACATTCACTGCTCACTCCCTGAATGGGCTGAGATGTGAAGACTTGAATGGGTTCTGGAGTGTCAACTAAGCCTCTCTGAGAGCACA
Organism: Cavia porcellus; assembly: GCF_034190915.1. Lineage (NCBI taxonomy): Eukaryota > Metazoa > Chordata > Mammalia > Rodentia > Caviidae > Cavia > Cavia porcellus. The sequence continues at coordinate 33,934,618 of NW_026947511.1, read as the reverse complement.
CCTGCTGCATAGACTGGTCTCTCTAGTAGAAATTTTTGCTTCTTATTTTCAGTAAATGATTCTAGTGAGCCAGAGAAAAAGAGTTTCCCTTTATGAAGTCCATTTTGTACAAGGCAGAAGAGGATAATTGAATAGCTAAACTGTGGACATCTTATACTACAAATGTATTTTTTTCTCCTGGTAAACTCCTTGGAAAAACCCACATAAATTTAACATGAAGCCTTAGAAAGTGGCTTCTTTAAACCACTCTCTGCCTATAAATAGTGTGGTGCTGAGGATAGCTTTCTCAGGCCATTCGTTTTGCTAAGTGTGCAGAGCTACTGAGGCAGTTGAGTCAGGATGACAATATCATGCAAGTCCCTACCTGTCCCCAGGGAAACATGTAGGACGTGTTATGGTTTATATCTGATGCCCCCCCATAACCTCATATTCTCATAGGTGGAGCTTTTGGAGGGTGATTCAATCATGTTAAGTTTGAATGTAAGAGGTGGAGCATGATTGGAAGAGGCAGATGCGGGGGCGTGGCCTGGAAGGATATGTCCCTCCATTCTTCCTTCACTTGCTGTTTCCTGGCCCCCATGGCATGAACATCGTTCCTCTGCCCAGACCCTTCCACCATACCTTCTTGCTCTGGAGCAGGGTGAGTATGGGCAAAATACATGAGCTGAAATAAGTTTCTCTTCCTTGAAGTTGCAGGTATTGGATTTCATGGCCCAGGAATGAGACAATGACTAAGAAAGGGCAAGAATAGTGTCCTGACAGTTGGCAGGAAATCAGACTCTGGGTCAATCAGTGGAAAAGGGCTGCCTCCTAAAGGCCTCAGCAAGGTGACCTTGAGCAGGGGATTGTTCTCTTATCTGGGCTCTGCAGGTAAAAATCTTCTCTCCAAGCTGGCAAATATCCATTAAAAGCAGAAGGAAAGTGAACTTGGCAGACAGTCTTTCAAATCTGCAGCTTAATATTTTTTTAAATAAACATTTTACAACAAGATGTAGGATGGCTTAAGCTTAGCTCCGAAGGAGATAGAAATCATCTAGAAATTGCAGTAAAAGTGCTCAAAGTACCTTGGAGTTACAAAACATATCACAGTCTTCAAACCTCTTTGTAGCACATTATCCCATTTTAAATGATACAGCTATCGTTTTTGCTTCACTGTGGGCAAGAAGTAGCTTTTTTCCTGTTGTGTCAGCTAATAGGATCTGAGACTAAACAATGCCATGCAATTTTCCCATTGTTGAATCTTCCATAGAAAGGCAGTTATTTATCAGGATAGAATGTTTTCCAGGTGTGCTCGTGCCCACAATGACAGGAAGCTTCATCGTCAACTTTCTTCATCTAGGGAGTGCCAGAGTTGAACTAGAGAAAGTTTTAGACCATAAAGAAGAATCATGAAAAATAACCACTTAGTATCCATTTTATAGAAATTAGCTCACAAATCCAAAAGAAAAATTTATGTTATGCTGTTTATCATGCTGTAAAGGTTGGTATTTTACAATTGTTTGTAAAATTTCATCAAACTACCAAAGTGATATTTTTCTTTCCTAAAATCTTTTGAGATTTTAGGAAGAATATCTCTGCCCATATTTTACTAATCATGATGGTAAAGTGTCCCATCTTTAAGAATTATGTGATTTAGCACTCTGCCTGTGTTCTGGGGGCTTCTCTATTTGCTCTTTCTGAGGAAATCCATATTCACCTGCTTACCCGGCTTTGAGATGTTAGAATGAACAGGTCCTTATGCCCAACCAAAAGCAGAAAGACTATTCTATTACATTCTAGAAAAAAACTGTGTATTCAACAGTGCATTCTCTCTTTTACTGTTGAATTTAGAACTGCAGTTTGAAGGAAGAAAAATATGGGAGCCCCTTGTTTCTATCAATAAGCTCCCATCTGCTTGTCCAGTCTTAGTAGACATTATTGTCACTGTGGACAGGTGGCGGAAGAGTGGTTTGCTCCCTCCTCACCCTGTCCATGTAGATTTCAAGACACATGTAGTATTTTTTTTTCAGGTGAATGTCACAGTGATCTTATAGAAGATGCATCTGGTTTTGACTTCTAATTAATCAAGATAACATCTCTCTCAGCCATTAGACAGTAAAATCAATACCTCAGGCATCTGTATCCACCAGTTAGACTTATACACCAGTACCTATTATTGGCAAATCAGTGATATATTTAACTGTGTTATACTTTATCATTTTATAATATGTGAACAATGTGACCACGTCAAGGGTGTGGAATGGGGGGTGATTTCTGCCCCTGGAACAAGTAATATTCCAGCTCACAAAACCTGGGATGATGGTTCATTTCCCATATGTCAATCAGCATGAAACCACTCATTCATAAATATGAATGACAGAATCCCAGGATGTGAAAAACACAAGTAGCGTAAAGATCATTGTGAAAAAAGAAGCATGAGAAATGTGGTTGTGCTGAGAGCTGCTTCTCTCACTCAGTAGCATTGGCTGAAATGCTTGAGGCTTTGTCTGTTCTAAGTTCTTGCTCCCAACTGAGATTAAACGTATGAGAAGAAAGAGATTGACATTGCCTGGAAGTAACATATGAAAGATCTCTGGGGTCTAGCTGAGAGGGGCACAAAATTCTGCGGGTTTTCTTGTAGAGTTTAGATGACACCTGCTCTGGGCCATGAATGCTTTTGGAGATGGAACCTAACAAGTCAAGACTTCACTGTAGGGGCAGGACTTTCACCTTGTGGCAGCCTGTGGCCTCCTCCTGTCCTGGATCTGAGGGATTGAGTACACGCTGTGATGTATGTCCCGGAAATTGAGCAGGTGCTGAGACACTGGGAAACCAGGAAAGTGTATAAGATGATAAATGATTCTGCCATGGACTCTGGACATGGCCTTGTCACGTCACTCAAGTCACAGATCATCGTTTCTCTTCACTAGGGTGTGCTAAGGGCCATCATTCCAAGCTTTCATTTGACTTATAAATATTCTGGGGAAAAGACTCTTGAAAGCATGATCAGTTCTAGGTAACCTGGCCTCTGGAGAAGACCTTCTCCTGTGGGAAGCTGCCTATGATAGCGCCCATTTCCTACTTCCGGGTTCTTCCCGGCCTGAACAAGCCCGCCAAATTGTCATGTCTGCCCAGTTACCCGTGACGCTAGCCTATCAGCTTGTTAGACGCGCTTCTCTGTGATTGGATACTGCTTCCCCTTATAAGAGGTTGTTCCTGCCCCCAACGGGCAGAAGAGGAACCAACACTGAGGGTGGCGGACCTTGTTAGGTCCGGTTCGCTGTATGCAATAAAGTTTGAGAGCTGATCCTGCTCGAGTCTGGCCTCCTGTCTCCCGCGGCTCCGGTCATCTGGTGGCCCGTACGGGGAAAAAGGTAAAAGACTCAGCGACGTGCCTCTTCGGCCGGGAGGTGCGATTGCTGTCGCCTGCGGTACGACGGAGGACCTGGCCCAATAACAACGGAAGGCCCCGAGCGCCTCTTCTCTTCACCCTGATCAGCTATGTGAGATACAGCGGTTCCCGGGACAGGTGAGTACTGGGTCACCTGGGTTGGGTGGACGCACCTAACAGATTTTGAGTGCCACACGGGTGGACGCCGGTCTTTTTTTTTTTCCCTTGCATTTGTTTCGCTTTCGCTTCGCCATTGTGGGCAACGCTGCTCGCAAACCCCTCGCTGACTCCCTAAGAGTCCTGCTGCGGACCCGAGGCATCTACATAAACCAGGTCACCCTTTCGAGATTTCTGGATCGTGTTAATGAAATTGCCCCCTGGTTTTGGCCCACGGGCTCTCTAACCCTCCCGTCATGGGAGAAGTTAGGAGGGGATCTTAGATGCGCCCAAGAAGAGGGACGCTTGGATCCCATGGTTTTACCCCTGTGGGAACTGATTAGGGCTTGTCTGACGGACGAACAAACCCCCGGGCTTTGCTCAGCCCGACAGGCTCTTGACAAAGCTCGATCCGAGTGCTCGGAGGAGCCCGAAGTCACACCTGACTTTGGGCCTCCAGAGAAACACAAGGGCTCCGATTCTGATTCGGATTCGGAAGGCTCAGAAGAGGAGGTCGTCTTTGCTAAGCATGACCCTCCTACACCGTCAAAAGAGGAACTTAGGGCTCGGGAAGATAAAAAGGGGAACCAAACACCACCTTGCCCGAGCTACTCCGCTTTGCGGGAGGAACTTAGGTCCTTCCGCTCCTTGGCAAGCTCGCGACCCATGGTCGCCCCCTTCAGGGCGCCAGGCCCTACTGCACCGCCGTGGCCGGAAGAGGAGTTGCTCCCTGGGCTGCCACCTCCACCCGTGGCCGCCAGAGGGCGCCCACAACCTATGGCACCGCCCTGGTTAGAGGGAGAGCTACTTCCTGGGTTGCCTTCTGCGCCCCCATCTGGGGAGGGAGGAGGACGTTCCTTCCACCAGAGGGTATGGTCGCGGCTTCCCTTTGAGTGTTCCGGTCTCCATGCATTCCCGGTACAAGTAGGAGGCAGGGGAGGAGAAAGATATTATGAGCCCTTAGAAATTAAACAACTTAAAGCTATCAAGGACGCAGTTTCAGCTTATGGGCCCAATGCGCCATTTACCATGGCGCTTTTAGAGGCATTGGCAGGCCTGTGTGATCTCTTCACCCCAACAATCTATTGGCATTAACCCAAGAGGACTTCGCCCAAATCATATTTGGCAAATGGATGTTACACACATCCCAGAATTCGGAAAACTTAAATATGTTCATGTTTCGGTAGATACCGCCTCCCAGGTTATGTTTGCCTCGGCAGAACCCGGAGAAAGGGCCACCCATACTATTAATCATTGTCTTGCAGCCTGGGCTGCTTGGGGAAAGCCCAATATACTAAAAACAGACAATGGTCCTGCCTATACCAGCAAAATTTTATGACATTTTGTCAACAAATGGAGGTCACTCTTAAACATGGCATTCCTTACAACCCCCAAGGACAAGGCATCATTGAGCGATCCCATCGGACACTCAAGGGTGTCTTACAAAAGCAAAAAGAGGGGATAGGCCACGGCCTAACGCCCAAAGGAAGAATATCATTGGCACTCTTTACCATAATCATTCCCCTGCCATGGAACATAGCAATCTGTCCCCAACTGACAAAGGGATGGTTAGATGGAAAGATGTCCTTACAGGACAACGGATGGGCCCGGATCCAGTGGTTAGTTGGACCCGAGGTGCGGTTTGTGTTTTCTCACAGGAACCAGGTCGCGAGCCGCTGTGGGTCCCGGAAAGATTGACGCGAGCAGTAAACTCCCCACCAGTTCCTGATAAAGCACAGGAGGATAAGCCCGCGGACACAAGTCAACTCGACACTTCTGGGACCGACGCTCAGCGCCCGAGACCATCTACAAACTAAAATGTCTGGTTTGGAGCTTTTTCTATTCTGTAGGTTCCTATTAATCACCCCTGTTCGCACAAATTTGACCAACACTGTTAAAAATATGACAGCTTGGCTGCAAGACACCTACCTACCTAAGTTTCACAATTTGTCCCTCATAGTCGGTCAGGAACTTGAACTAGGTCCAGTCAGGTTTGATTTACGCGTCACCTCCTGGTTCTCCTGGCCCAACCTGACTACTTGGATCCTGATTGCCGTGGCCATCCTAGTGGGGCTTGTGGTTATTAAATACTTGTTAGATCTCCTCATACAAACTCAGCAGCAGGTTAAGATCACAGCTATGGCAGCCATGCAAATGGCAGCAGGTGGCCCATCAGGCCAGCAGGCCGCTGCATATCTCCTTCACATTGCAGAACATCAGCTATAAGAGCTGAGTGGGCAAGCCAATGACGGGTAAGACGGGAAAAGCCCTCCCGGTCAACCTAAGACAGGCTCCACTCAGATATACATGGCCTATAAGGCCAGGGGTCCCTTCTGGTGTCAAATTATTGGCATTGAGATGCGAGACCAAGGGTACTGCAGTGCCATCCGCCCCAAAGGTTGGGGGGAAGGCAGGAATGAATGTCTATATGCATCCAGGTTCGGTTCACAAAAGCCTGGCCCTGCGAAAAAATGAACCACTCACCTTGAGCATGGTCCTGGCGCAAGGATATGCACAAAACAGGGTGATGCACAGCAGGGTATAGACCTCTACATTCTCTCATGCCTCGGCCTACAAGGTAGGCCCACTCCTAGGTGTCTAACAGCAACAAGGTCATAGACACCTTGGAGGGACCCACAGACCATCCTATTTTAATAGATAAAAAAGGGGGAGATGTGGGAAGCCGCCTATGATAGCGCCCATTTCCTGCTTCCGGGTTCTTCCCGGCCTGAACAAGCCCGCCAAATTGTCATGTCTGCCCAGTTACCCGTGACGCTAGCCTATCAGCTTGTTAGACGCGCTTCTCTGTGATTGGATACTGCTTCCCCTTATAAGAGGTTGTTCCTGCCCCCAACGGGCAGAAGAGGAACCAACACTGAGGGTGGCGGACCTTGTTAGGTCCGGTTCGCTGTACGCAATAAAGTTTGAGAGCTGATCCTGCTCGAGTCTGGCCTCCTGTCTCCCGCGGCTCCGGTCATTCTCCCTAAGTTGAGGAAAGAGTTTCATGACATTTTCCTCTTAGTAAGATTGATTTTACACTTTAAATTCATATTATCTTAAGCAATACAGTCTGTCCCATTAGACTAGAAAGTGCTATATCAACCACAGTATGCAGACCAAACAGTGGCCATGGGTTTGTGGAAATGAATCAGGGTTTTGTTTGGCTACCTGATGTCTCAGCCTTGACGTCAAATCTCACCCTAAACATATTACTATGTAAGTGTGCATAATATGCAAGCCCTAACTACGCGTGAACATAATTATGGATTGGAAAGCCACTCGCCTGCCTAGGAAGTTGTTTGGCTGACATGTTAATTTTACCACTTGTCTGCACCATGATACGAGAGGCAAACTTTCTTTTGACAGGAAGTGCTCTCAGTTATTCTGCAGACTTACTTGGATGGGGCCATCCTATTTGGCACTTCTGAGCATTCTTCCAATTCTGAATTCACATTTCAGACACTGCTGGTGTGAGTCCTGCAGTATCAGCCAAAGTCAAAGCCAGGGCTGGGTTTCCACAAGACACAGGCCAGACAGGTGTGTCTTTGTGATCCATTCTCTGCTGTTCTCCATCCGCAGTGTGGTCTCTTCCTTTCCACTTTGCTGGGTGCCATGGATGACCAGAGTCCCAGCCCCTCCTCTGTGGTGTAACTCATATCCGCATCTGCTGTTCTGATCCAGTTACCAGCATCAACCATGTCTGCTTTCTTTGGCATTGATTCTTTGTATTTAGTCACTCGGCCACTGGACAAATAATGGTTAATTATCTACTCTGTGCCAGCTACTTTGCTAGATGGTAGGGATAAAATGACGATTATGATTTATGCAGTCCTCATATTTATGAGCTATGGATCTCATTGGGAGGGATAAATAGTAATCAAGAACATAAATATAAAAATACTTATAAATCATTATGAGGGCCTACAAGGAAAGTATATTATGCTATTAAAATATAAAAACAACACAAGACCTTGATCAAGCAGCATCTCCTCCATTTCTCCATCCTCAGAGAATTTCTAAAAGCTCAAGAGAGTTCCACTCCCAAGAAAGCATATTCTTCTAGAGGTACTTGAGTATGACTGGTTCAGATAAAACTCCAAAGACCTGACCTGACCTCAAGACAGAACCACTTTGAAATCCAAGACCCCCTTTGGCAGTGATGGCATGACTTTTAGAGACCGAGTGCCCACACTGTGACCCCAAACCCACTTGTTTATCCCTAAGTCCCAACTTTGAAACCTAAACATCCCATGCTTGGCTGCTGGGCAGTTTGGCTCACGTGCCAACAGAGAGGGCTCTGAGTGCCTGCTGTGGCACACGTGCCATAGGTGCCCGATCACTGCCCTATGGGGCCAGCCAAGGCCTCTATTGCAGCTGAAATCCAGTTTAATGTCTCCCTCTGCCTAAACCTGTTTCCCTCTTTCCCTCATAGAACTTTTCCAGAGGGTACTTTGCACAAACCACCACAGCTCTCTCAGACGTTCCTCCAAGCCCCTGACCTGAAATACAATGCCAAGAAGTGGCACCATACTGATGCCAGTGGTAGGGAAGATGGGAAAGCAGCTCCCCAGAAAAAGACTACAGCTTCTGCAAAAGCCAGGAAAAGGAGAAATGCTGTGAAGGGAATGTGGGTTGGAAGGGTTGCTGCTCTGCGGATCCTCTCATGCTGTTGTCCCAGGTCCTCCAATATGACCTGTCCTTTCCCATCCACATGCTTCCTGATCTATTTGCCCTCAATAACCACGTGATCTAGGCAAGGCTCTCCCCTGCCTGAGACTCCCCTTGACTGTGACTTCCTCCAATGTGTCATACCTTTGTCTTCCCTTGTCAATTGCTACCCTATTTTATTTCTAATTCTTTGACCAACATGTATTAATTGTGTGTATTAATGGGGCTCAGTGTGGTATTTCAATAGATGCATGCAGCATGAACTGATTAAATCCAGCCTCCCATTATCCTTCCTTCTCTTCTAAACTTCTAGTGCTGACTTTCCCACATTCAGAATGACTTCTTTTAAACTTTATATATGTGAGAGAATATGAGATATTTGTGTTTCTGTGCCTGGTATATTTTGGTTAATATAATGTCCTCAAATTCCATTAATTTTATTTGAAAGAGCAAGATTTGTTCTTTTTATGGCAGAATAATATTCCATTATGTGTATATACTACATTTTCAATATCGATCAATGGACCACTTGATTAGTTTCATATTGTACCTATTATGAATAGTGCTATAATAAATGTGGAAATTAAGATATCTCTTTAATAAGCAATTTCATTTCCTTTGGATATGTACCCATAAGTGGGCAAGCTGGATGATAAAGTAACACTGTTTCCCATAGTGATTAAATTTATAGTCCTGTCAAGTGAGAATTAATTTTTCTCTATATCCTCACCAACATTTGTTATTTTTGTCTTTTTAATAGTAGCCATTCTAACTGGGATGAGATGACATTTTCCTGTACTTTGAATTTGCATTTCTGTGATGGCTGATGATATTGACCATGTTTTCATATATTTCATATATGTACTCATGTATTGATTACCCATTTGTATTTCTAATTTTGAGAAAAATATATTCAAATAATTTATCTAAATATTCTGATTATAGTTCTACAACTTGGTATTTAATTATCAATTACTCTGTGTCATCAGTATTTGAGATTTTTAAAATATTCTATGCTTGTATAGCTCTTGTAGCTTTGATGACACTGAAAGATACTTGTCCCATTCTCTTTGTTGGGACACAGGGCTGAGGAATAGTGAAGCAGTGCGCCAGTGCTGGTTCTGGTTATGGGAAGAGGTATTTACTCTGGCTAGAGTTAGAGGGGACGAGCCTATTAAAAGGTGTCGTGCTGTTCACAGAGTATCCAGGAGAGATGGTGGCTGTTCTGTGAGGCGCAGCCTCCAGCCTGGCTGTGCATTGGCCCATCATTGCTGCCTGCCCAGACTTGAAGCTCACACACAGCCCTGATGCTAAATTGGCCAACTGAGTCCCTGTCACGGTGCCCTGGAGAGTGCTCCAAAGACCATCAAGGTGGAGTCTTCATGGGGTCCACTTTGCTAAGTCACCAGCTCTGTCAGTCCCACACTGGGTCCTCTAGCTAGCAGAGCCTATGTCACATGACTGGGCTGAAGAAAAATGGGTAAGCTGAGCCAGGCCTTTACTTTAGGGGAGCTTTTACAAATTCACAGGTGGAAAAATTGAAAGTTTAGGCAAGGTGTTTAGGGTGCTTCACAGGCAAATACAGTGACTATGTCCACTAGACATGATAAAGACCTGGTGGTGGAGATTTAAGGACCTCTTATAACAACCTAGGGAGCTAACAGCTGGGAGTCAGTGCTAAGGGCTTCTGATTTATTGCTTAATGATCTCTTTAGATTCTCTGTTTCCTTTACAATCATTCTAGTGCGATGGTCAGTAAACCACACTATAAGGACCAAATTTCATTTTTACAAAAAAAATGTTGAGTTAATTTTTACTGTGTAACAGCAGCTCTGAGTAGTTTTGCTAAGACCTCCCCTGAAAAAGGGTAAAATGCTGACTCCCTGGTCCTTTATAGACAAGGTTTGCAAACTGTCTTAGTTACTTTCTCTTGCTGGGACAAAATTCCCAACACTAACAAATTAAAGGAGGAAAGGCTTATTTTGGCTCAGAGATGTAGAAGTTTCAGTCTTAAATTGGCTTAGCCCAAGGCCGAGCAGCATAGCAGCCAAGCATGACAGAGAGGTGTCATGGTGTATTTGCACAAAGGAGTAAGACTTCCTTCTCCTTTCCTTTTTTCTATCCAGGCTGCAAGTCTATTGGTTGGTGCCACTCACACGCAGGGAAGAGCTTCCCTTTTGAGTAACTCAGCACTCACACACAGAACTGTGCTAACCCTGTCAGTAAACTAATCCATTATCACACACTCATGATCCAGCATCACACATGCATGGTTTAGTCACTCCCCACAGCCCACCTGTGAGCACATGAGGCTTTGGGAGGACAGCTAGAGAAAAGCCATGACACTAACCCCGTGCTGGTCTAAGCCACTACCATCTCTTACTGAGCTACTGCAACAGCTTCCCGAAGAATCTTGCATTTCATATCAGCTTCAGCATCCTGATGTCCCACTATAGTCCGAATGCTCACTGAAAAGCATAACTATGAAAATACATCACTCTGAAATTGAATCACTTGATAAAGTTTGCTAAAGAGTAACATCATTATTATGGCAGAAAAAAGACCCTGGAAAGTTTAAGGTGCACAGTTGTCCAGTGAGTGGGATAATAATCCTGAGCGAAGGTCACAGTGGACATGGTTAGACAGTGTGACATTTCTTTAGGTTCTGACAAGGCATGAGATAAAAATATTTCCAAACACAAAAACCTCTTTTAGTCCCCAACAGTGGTGATGGGTCACACTCTTATAGAATTAGGATTCAGCCAACTGCAAGAGACCTGTCTATTCCTTTTCTCTAACTCACCTGTCTCTGACTGTGGTCCTGTTTACTTATAAGGCACAACTGATGAATGCTTCAGATCCTGTCACATTCCTCTTCGTGGCATGACCAGATAAATTAATATTTAATTGTCCAATCATGCTAAATTCCAGCAGGCTCACACTTCAGTCATGCATGAAGTCTATTCTTTAAATGTAGCACCCAATGTAAGATGAAATATTCTTCTTGCATCATTATAGCCAATTTAGCTTTTCAGAGAAATTTTTTATTATGGGTAGACCAAAATTATCACTTGACCTACACATTGGAACATATGATAACAAACAAATGAATCAATTATTTTGTCAATTGAATAATTTTCCCTTTTTGTAGAATTGTTCCTTAAAATATTTTACCTGACATTTTTGAAAATCAGGAATCGATTTCCAGTATGACACATGTATCTAAATCAGATGGGCTATGACAGATCACCATACATTGGTGGTTTAAATAACACATTGCTTGTAATCCAGAGAATGGAAGTCTTAGGGTCAGAGTGTTGGCATGGCTGGGTTGGGGGGGGTCCTCTGGGATGCTGATTATTATATGCTGGGTGTAGCATTATTTTGGTTATGGCTAATTGGAGTTCTGTATGCTTCACCTATCTTATATCAGTTTCCTTTCCCATGTTTGGGAAATTTTCTGCTAGTATTTCTGTAAATAGTCTTTTGATATCATTTGTGTTGTCACCTTCTTTTAATTTATGCCTATCAATTATATATTATGTTTCCTTGCATCATCCTGCAACTGTTGAATTATTTCTTGTTTCCTTGTTATTTTTAACAGCTCTTTCCTTTCTTGTTCACTACCTGCAATCTCATCTTCTAGGTCTGAAAGTCTATCTTCACATTCATTCATGTGGTTTTGCCAGCTTTTGATGGAATTTTTGATTTCCTGGATATCTCCTTGAATATGTTTCATATATTCTAATGTTTTCTTATGTTGTTCATGCAAGGCTTCCTTCTTTTTCACAGTGCTCCTCAATTCTTTTAACTAGGTCTTCTTTAGATATGTTTAGCATTTCTTTTCTTATGTTTATTATTTCTTCTTTTACCTGGGAGATTATTTCTGACCTGGGTTCTTTAAGAGCTTCACGAGGTTGCTTCTTTACTTCAGTTGTTATTGTTTCAGAAGTTTCAGGTGTATGGCTTACATTTTCTTCCATGTCCATGATCTGTAGGCTTGTGTGGGATGGGCTGGAGGTTTGATATTGCATTTTGCTCTTTCATTTTGTCATTTTCCTGTATTTCCTGGTTCCTTGGTGGCACTCCCCAGATGGAGTGTGCACACGGGGTGGACCTTCAGCACTCTCCACATGGCTCACCAAAGCACTCCAGCTGCTTGAGGTCACTGCGCAGGGCCTTACCAGGTTTTGAGTGGTGTAGTAAGGCTGAATGGTATGTGAAGCATACTGGGCAGGCTTTCAGCTCATGCTACATGCTACACACCAAAGCTCCTCAGCTTCTTGGGATCTCCACCAGGTTCCAAGCTAGATATGGATTACTGTGGAAGGCTTCAGCTCACATGCAGCAGCTCTCTGCCACCTGAAAGCTGCTGAGTAGGGCCCAACCAGGTCCTACAGAGTTTGGGGGATGCTGGGTGGGGTCCTACCAGGTTCCAGGCAAAATCTCACAATCACACAACAATTCCATTTCCTTGGCCTCCCAAATGTGAGATTACAGATATGTACTACCATGCCCTACCATTTTAAGTGTTTTTAGATTTGATTATTATAAATTATACTTTAATGTGCATTCTTGGACATGTCATATGGTGCATATACACTTACTGTACTTTGGTTGGGTATATGTAGATTTGAGTGGATTAGAATATATATAACCTCAGTAGATCTGATGCAAACAATTGTTCTAATTTATACTCTAACCAAAGGTATATAAAAAGATTTTAATGTTTTTACTCTCTGTGTATATAGTATAGGATTGGAATTATTTCTTGTGTAAATGTTAGCATAAGTCATCTGGACATGGAGTTTTCTTCCTTCTCCTTGATTCTGCTTATCTTCCTCTTCCTTTAATGTTTTAACTAAGACTTCAATAGACAGTCCTATCTTACTGTTTGTCTTATAATTTTTCAACTTTGGTGTAAAGTGCTTTGCTCTTCCGTCTCACAGATAGTTGCTTTTTTATTTTATTCTCAGATGGTGAAGAGAGAGAGAGAGGGAGAAGGAGAGGGAAAAAGAGAGATAGACACAGACTCAGAGAGACAGACAGAGACAGACAGAATCAGAGACACAGAGAGATTCTCTTCCTCTCCTTACAAAGCTAATATTGGCATGTGGGGTCCCACATTGTGACCTCACCACAACTTAATTCACTGACAAATTCTATCACACTGGCAGGTGGGGCCTCAGTATATAAGTGTAAGTTTAATGTAGGGGCACTTAAATTAATCTAAAACGTGATAATATTGAATTATATATTAATTGGATAAGAATATCATAAAGCCCTATATATGAATCATAAACATCAAATTAAGGACCGTGGATTACTCTCTTGAGTAATATTGGGTAATAAAATGGAGGACAGTTTCTTAAGATTTGCTGACGTTGGATGTTGAGTACATCATGTTTATTATTTTTCTCCATCCTTGAAATGCATTTTGTGATGCAAACAAATTTTGATTGAGTTGAGAAAAAAGGTAAAGGGATTTCTGATTTCTACAATTATCCAGGGAGCTATATCTATAATTATTATGGAAAAAATTCTATATTAACCTAAGATTGTAACAATGAACCAGGTTGTTATCAAAATACAGGATCAATGTGAACACATTTTTGAATGTGTCATAATTAATCATATACTACATGATGGTTTTTTTTGGGGGGGGAAACCTGTGGAGTGAAAATAAAACTACCCAGTGATGAAATTAAGCAAATTAAAAAGAAGAGCTCTGTGCAATAAAAAGTATTGTTTTGAATATTATTTTTAATGTTTTGGTTTTGGCAAGTTCACAATAAATACTTATGACTTTTTATCATTTTTGCAAAAGAAGTTTATTTCTCCCAGTTGAATTGATTTTGAAGATGAGCAATCCAGACCAAGTGTGATGTCTGTATGATCATCAAGGTCTCACCAAACAGTTATATTTTCTTGAAATAAATTTAGTGACACAAAATATTTGGACATATTCAGTACCATATGACAATTCCATACATGTATATAATATACGCTAATCAAATCAAGATAGTCACCATTCTATCTCCTCAAACATTTAGTATTGTAATCATATGTGTTGAATACTATGATCCAAGTATTGTAATCCCTTTTCTAGTTTTCCTCACAATCCAAAAAGTTATATTTATAATCCCAATAAGATGTTATTGAAATCCCTTAAAGTTAATTTTGAGGTTCAATCTACCACCTCCAATGCAACTCACAAAGAGTAAAGACACCAAGACATTTTCAAAGTTAAGGGCAGCCAAAGGGTTCTAAATCCAATCCAAGTGAAGATGTGGGAACAGAGGTCCTGATCCAAGGCCTCTCTCAGAATTTATTATCTTGTGAAGAAGGGGGTGACTCAAGGATGAGTGGTAGTATGGTGAGAATTACGTGAGTTACTTGAGCTGGCTAACAGGTAGGGAAAAAGTATCTTTGCAAAATCAGGGAGAATGTCATGCACAAGGGTCAATCTGCATAATTCAATTAAGATAGCAACTGAGGTTTTTTTTGGAAGCTGTTGCTTCAGTTTCTGATATGTAAACTTTTGTGCCTTGGGGACTCATAGCCTCTTACCTTGAGGCTCACACCCTGTTGATATTCCTGGAGCTGACTGGCTCTGCTATCCTGCTGTGCCCATATCTATTACAAAGAGCACTGTGCAAGAAACAGGAGACTGTCTGAGGCTCTAGAAACTATATACCAGTACCTTGGCTAGCCTTATTTGCAACGCTTAGAGCCTGTTGAAGAGAGAAGGAAACACATGCTCAGTTCTGTACATGTCACTATATGGAAATAAGCCTCAATACATCCAATGTTGCAGCAATTGTTCTGCATTGAAAGGGAGTTGCTAAAATTGTCTCCTACAATTACGCATTTCTATATGTCAAAAATACTAGTTTTTCTGAAATGTATCACAGATTATTGGAGATTATTGTTGCACTGCTATGGAACATCAGAAATAACGGCTCCTATCTAGTGTATTTTAGTAAAGTCATCTATCCTCACACTATTCCTATTCTTTACTGACAATTTTCTGTTCATTCATTTAACAAAACTGAGTTTCTCATTGGCACAAATTTTTGAGAACAAGGAGATTTTGTCTTCTGTCCTTGGTTTATTTCATTTAACTGATTTCCAGTTTACCCAGGATTTAATTCTTTTGTATATCCTCCACATTTTCTTTATTCTTTCATTCGTTAGTGGGCACTTTGGTTGAGTCCATATCTTGGCTACCACAAACAGTGTGGCAATAAACACGGGAACACAAGTTTCTTGTTGATACGCTAACTTCATTTCTTTTGGATGTATACCCAGTAATGGGAGTGCTGGGTCATATGCTAGCTCTATTTTTAATTTTTAAAAGGAATTTCCATGCCGCATTCTGGAATGTCTATATTTATCTTCCCATCAACAGTGTGTGAGTTCACTTTTCTCTACTCCCATATCAACATTTGCTAGTTTTTGTCTTTCAGAACTGTGGTGAGATGATATTTATTTGTGGTTTTGATTTGCATTTCTCTGACAGTTAATGATGTTGAACATTATTTTCTGTATACTTGTTGATCATTTGTATATTTGATTTTGAAGAATGTCTATTCAGGCCATTTGCCCAGTTTAAAATTAGATTTTTTTTTTTTTTTTTTTTTTTTGCTGTTGAGTTGTTTGAGTTTCTTATATGTTCTGAATATTTTCTTTTAAGATGAATAACTTGTGAATACTTCCTTCCATTCTACAGGTTATTTGCCGATTTATTTCAAGATTAATTCATTCATTTCTGTGCACAAGCTTTTTAACTTGATAAAATACCAGTTACCTAATTTGCTTTTGTTGCCAGGGATTTTGGGGTCACAACCAAAAACATTCAGGTCAGGACTTTGAAGTTTTCTCTCTAGATGTTCTAGTTGTTTTATATGGATCCTACATAGAAGACTATTTTATCTATTTTGATTAATTGTTAAATATAGTTAGATGGAAATCTAGTTTCTTCTTGGATGTCCAGTTTCCCCAGAACCTTTTATTGAAATGACTCTCTTTTCTCCAATGTATGTTCTTCATGCCTTTGTCAAAAATCAGTTGGCTGTGTGTAGCTGGATTAATGTCAAGGTTATCTGTTGTGCCCTGTTGTCTGTTTATATGCCAGTGCAATGCTATTGTGAGAATATATATGATAAAAAATCTAGAAAACAGTATTTCAAAAATCAAAATAAGGAACAGGTATAGTAGGTATTGTGTAAGAATAAATCTTATGACTTACTTGATAATGAAGAATGAAAGAAAAAGAGAATTCATACTGGATCACAGAGATAATAACAGAATTAGGTGCAGAGTTGGAAAGACAGTAGAGAACAGGATAGATGGGAGTGAGCACATTTACTCTAAGATATGGAGATTTCAGTAGTTATCATCAGTATAGAAATGCAGTATTATAGCTTGCAAGAACTGGGCAGAAAGGCATATTTAGTATTTGGAGCTGTAAAAATATAACTGGGGGCTAGGAAAAGTAATTCACCTGAGTGTTACGTGCATAGGCAGGTCAGTGGGTTCTGACACAAGCTTTCATCACAATTCCACTCAGGTCTGAACCTGAAAAAAGATATTCTGCTGGAAGAATCATCTCTGCTCACCAGCACACAACCAGGGCAGAAATGGATGAAGCACAGAATTAGCAGCAAATGTGTTATGACACAACAGCAAACTTACCTCAATATTCCAAAGTGAAAGTCACAATAAAAGCATCTACCCTGAACCCCAGACATTTGCAAAAGTTGAGCCTGACTTGAGTTATAGGGACACCAGAATTCTCTGTCCACTGCAGCATTGACTCACGGCATTGGGAAAGAGAGACCAGAACTGTCAGTGATTTATCACCATGCTCAGGGCCCCAAGGAATTTTCAGTAGAGAATTCAGACTTGATATCTGTACACAACACTGGCTTTTCTTAGTAATTAAATAATTTTTGTTAATTTTTTAAAAAATGAATGTACTTATGAAGTCTGCATGCTATCTGAAAATTCTTAACTACAAGCCAATATATTGAGCTAAGAATTATTAAATACACATATCTCCTGTTAGGCTGGAAGGCTGGATTAAAGATTATACACACATCTGCTACCATCCATCATGACTTAATGCCAGTTAACCATCACTTCTGGGATACAGCTAATCAAGCCAGGCTCTCTCACCAGGTGAACTTGGTTACCACCTGTTACTTTGGCTGGGTAAAAGGCCTGCTCATGGATTTTTATTTAGCAAAAATATTTGACTTTGGCAGATCATTAAAAGAAGTAATATTTCAAAATAATGCAAGACAGCAATATTTATGAAACTATTTACACAGTGTTACTGAGGAGCTAGCTCTTCTCGACCGCTATAAATCATTTTCTAGCTGGGTCAGAAGAGCAAGTTTGCCAAATATTTAGATCATGAAGGATTTGCAGTGGGATTATTACAGTAAAAGAATAAAACATCATCAGAAGCTACTGGTGGGGGAAATGCTTACAACAAAACAAATACAAAAAAAGTAAAAATACAAACAAGACTGTGGGAAAGAATGCAGAGGTTGAAATCTAGATTTGGAGGGCAATTCTGAGAACAGAGAGGGGAAATAAACAAACTTCTTTGGCCTCTGATGGAGCGTACCTTTCATGGCCAATCCTATGTTCTTGCAGCTTGGTAACATTAGCTGGTGAGGAATGGATGTTTCAAAGTTTTCTCAACACTCCCCGCTGGCTCTGTCCATTTGTAGATACCATTCTGGAGTTGGGATGTGACAAGGATTGGAACTGACAGACACCAAACTCTGTATGTCCTGCAGCCAGCCTTGGTGGCTCTGCCACTGTCATGTCAGGCTCCATCCCTCGTGGCCACTCAGTGTCTGCAGCCATGACACCTGTCAGAAACTTTCAAGTGTCTGCTCGTTTCTTTATCAGAGTTGCCTGCACAGCGGGCAAAAAAGGGATGACATTTGGAATGAGGGAGACACGGACAGCGCCTTCCTCTTCTGGCTCCTCCGGCTGTCAGTTTGGGTTTTCTCTCAACATATCAAGATTTAGATGCAGTCACCTTGTCATTTAGAAATGCATGCAGTGGTAACCAGGTCTGAAAACAATGTGGGAGAGAGAGAGAGAGAACTTGAGCAGTCTCCTTAGAGAAAGATGCATCAGGAGGAAATTAAACACAAGAGTCATGGTACCAGGCTATCTCTGCCCTTTGGAAATGTGCCGCTTTGGGAGATGGGTGGATGCTCTCAAGCTATCTATACACATGAATTCCTTTGCATTTCTTTGCTCTTTCCATCAAAGCAGAATAATTTGGCATATGAATTATCCAAAATAGCAGAGGTTTTCTGGGGCGGGGAGGTTTTGCTTGTCTGTTGTTTTTCTTCTCTTCTTTCTAAGCAAGCTTTCATTTTAATAAGTGACTAGAGGTAAAAATCTGGGCCTTCGTTAAAGCTAAACCTTCACAATGTTGTGAGCTTTGTATGGATAAATGTCTATAATTCACTCTATCCACTTACATAATCTCGACATATACGTAGATGAAGACAGGCTCTCTTCTGGCCCACACGAGTCTTTTCTAGTGGTTTTATTAGATATTGATATTGTTTCTTCATCTGCCTTTCATGACCACAGAGTGAGTACCTTGATTTCTCTTCAGTCTGTCTACTATAATTTTCCAGAGCAGTTTCACAGAATCAAACTGTTTTACTCAACACCTTCATCTCCCCTCAGTTTCCAGTGGGCTCCCCCTCTGGCTCTAAGTCTTTCCATTCACTCAGGGCACATTCCTTCTCAAGTAGCTGCCCCAAAGCAGAGTGCTCAACTTGGCTCCTTTGCCTGGTCTCTTAGGAGACAGCATCTTGTCACTGGCCCCAGAATCCTGGTGGCTGCCAAACTTCCTGAGAGATCTGTGCACCATATATGACAATATGTAGGCTGTGGAGTCATTCAGGATGGCTGAAGACATCCTGCCTCAGCTCTGCCCATCCTTGGGCAGATAGCTCCCATGCTGTGCCTCTCTCCCTGGGTATAAAGTGGAGGACTAGAATCATAATCGGCTTCATTCATGGGATGATTTTGAGGCTCAAGATATTAGTTATAAAATTACTTTAAAACAATAGATGTATTATTAATACAAAAAGAGAGATGACTCAGATAAGTAGTACCAGTGTGGCTTCTATATACAGCCAGTCCCCCATGTCTAAGGGTTCCGCCTCCATGAATTCAGCCAACTTTGGACAGAGAATGTGGAGAAAGGGACTGGCTCTGTACTGAGTATGTAGACTTTTGCCTTCTTGTCATTATCTCCTGAATAATATAGTGTCACAATGATTTACTTAGCATTATGCTGTTAGGTATTAAAAGCAATCTAGAGATAATTAAAATATATGAGAGGATATGTAAAGGTTATATACAAATACTATGCTGTTTTATGTAGGAAGCTTGAACATCTACAGATTTTGGTACCACTATGACCTTAGATTCAGTTCCCTACGGAGAGTGAGAGATGACAGGACTGCAAATGGGTTGAGAGACCTTGATCCTCCCCTGCAACTACACAGGAAAAGCAAACAGAGGCAGGAGTCACATTTGAATCTTTTGGGCTGACTAATGTCTCCCCAGTGAGGGGAGAGTGCAGACACATAACTAACAGGAGAGACCAGAAATGTTTGTTGTCCTTTTGTAGTTCTAGGTCAGTAAAGCTTCTAAGTAACTTATACAAGACAAAAGGCCTGTTTTACCCAAAAAAGCAAAGATAATCTTCATGGGTAATAGTGAAAATGGAAAGGACCTTACAGGCCTTGTATTAAAGATAAAGGAAATCAAGAGAGGAACGAAATATAAATAATTCCTCCAGAAGGCTCCACAAGTACCTGGACCAACGGACACATCAACAACAATATCCCTCTGCTCCGGCTACTTGTCCCTCTTGGCTCACACCCAGGGCAGTGCAGCCTTAAACACTGGGCTTCACAGAGAGAAATCAAGTCTATGGGGAAGACTGCTCCCTCCATGTGCCAGGGTCTGACCTCAAGCAAGCATCACGTTTGACATTCCAAGGATAAGAAGCAATGTACCAGGGAAATATGTGAGCAGCTTCCAGCTTGAAGTCTTTCTCAGCAGCTTCCCTGATCAAAATTCTGAAGGGCCTTTGTGGAGATGGGCGAGTCACACTGGAAGATGCCGACTGCACACACACTAGCCAGCCTCCTACTCCTGCAGCTGGGAAAGGAATTCAGCGCTTCCCTGCATATGTAAGAAGTGAGTGACACCAGTCTCTTCCTTGCCCAGTCTTCTTCTTTGACTCAGCAAATGGAGATGGCCAGTCTGCAGAGTCGCACCTCTACCCATCTGATTATCTGATGTGGTACATTAAAGCTCTGGCCACAGCACAGGCTGCTCTGGCTGTCCAGGCTCATTTCTGTGCTCCCTGCCAGCCTCCTAGAGGCATTTATTTTACATTTTATTCTGGTTGCCAGGAGGCAGGTGAGCTCACAGGGGCAGAGCACCTCCGCTGTGCGCCTGGCAAACAGGCTGCACGGTCTCACCTGAGGCCATACCCCATGTGTCAATTTAATTTTATCAACCATAAAGTAGGTGTTTGAAATTGTAGCTGACTTCTACATCTATCTTAAATTGTTTTTCTGACTCCTGTCAGGAAAAATCATTTACAATCTTAATAGGAGATTCTTGCTGGTAAATCCTTCGGCTGGAGAACATGGACATCATAAACAAAACTGTGGGAAGTGATTAAAAGAGCATCCCAGGTAAGCGCTCGGGAGCAGTGCTGTCATTAGAAACCACGCATTGACTCTCCAGTCCCCTGCCCATCATCCTAGTAGGAACCGTGCTCTACTGGAAATGACTTTTCGTGTTCAGGGTAGGAGTTGTGGCCAGTTTCTGAAAATAAAATTTATCAAATGAAATTCTGAAGTTAAGAACAAAGGCAAGATTTACAAATATGCAGCAAGGAAGTATAGTCACAAGCAGAGACAACCTCATGTGAAGAAAATTAGGGTTGATGGACATTTCTCGGGTTGTAAATGTGAATATCAATGAACCCTTTAGATATGGGTCTACTAGAATTACATCTTGTTCTTTCCTTGTGGAACCCTCTCAGGACTTAGGAGAAGAGGCTGAACATGGTATGTAAGAGTTCAAGAGAAATAGAAACAAGCCCAAAGAGAAAGAGGGAAATGCTGAGGGCTGGGATCATGGTGGGAGGAGGCATGGCCGCCATCTTTAATATCCATGGTGCTCATGTGGAAGAGGGCCTGGTTTGGTCTGTGTGGTTGGAAGAGAACGAAGTAAGGATTATAAGAAGCATTTTCTAACAATTTGATCAAATTTGAAACAAAATGGCCTTACCATGCACTAGTGAGTTCTTCATTATCAGCATGGAGTATAGATCAAATCCATACACTTAACAAAGGTAAGATTTTAATGGTAGGAAGCATCATATATGTATCTATATGATATTCTATGAGTCTAGATATTATATGAGTTTCACCCAGCACAGCATGGAATGGTTATAACACTATGATTATGAATGTTGGATTTTTTTCTCCTTTTTTCTTTGTTCTTTTAAAAATTTTTAACTAATATGTAAATATTGTCACACTCATGGGGTAGCATGTGATGTTTCAAGGTATGTATACAGTGAGTAATGTTTCAATCAGTAAACATAACTATCTCTTCAATTAACATTTGCCTATAGTGAAAATATTTAAATTCTTTCCTTCTCATGTTTTAAAGGAAAATGGTACATTACTGTTGTCTGTAGTCAGCCTAGTGTGCAACAAAACACCAGAACTTCTTTTTCCTATTAAACTATACCTTAGTAACCATTAATAACATTTCCCTATCCTTTTCCTTTCCATATTCTCTCCAGCTTGTAGCAACAACTATTCTGAGATCTTGTTAGATTTCACATATGACCAAGCCATAGTTGTGCTTATTTTGCTTAACGTAAGTTACAGTTCTGTCTATGTTGTCATAGTGGGATTTCATCCTTTTTATAGTTGAATGGTGTTCTAGTGTGTATATGTACCACCTTTATTTATTCACTTATCAATCGGCTTTCCCTTTCTTCACTGTTGTGAACACTGTTGTGATAAGCATAGGAACATTTTCTTTGGATAGGCCCCAGTAGTGGAATTGCAGGATTATGTGCTAGTTCTTTTTTATTGTTCTTTTCAGGAACTTCTGTACTGTTTCCATTAGGAGCTGTACTAAGTTGTATTTCCACCAACAATATTGAGACTTTTTTTAAATCCACATCCTTGCCAATACTTGTTATATTTTGCATTTCTTTTACATTCTTACTGACATGTAGTGTTGTGTCACTGTGGCTTTGATTTCCCTGATGATGAGTATTTTCTCAAGTACTTGTTGGCCATTTGTATATTTTCATTTCAAAAATGTTTATTTAGATCTACATCGTATTTTTGAAATTAAGTCATTCATGACTTTTGATCATATATTGTTTGAGATCCTTGTATATTCTTATATATCCTGGCTCTTAATTCCCTGCTAGTTGGTAGTTTATAAATACTTTTATCAGTTCTGTAGGTTGCTTTTCACTTTGCTGTGTAGGAGGTTTTTAGTTTGACATAATCTATTGCAGCAATGTATGTGTCTCCTTTATTGTGAGTACCGTGCTGTTTAAATTGCTATCATTTTGTAATGTATTTGGAAGTCAGATAGTATTCTTCCTGCTTTGTTCTTTTCCTTGAGATTGTGGATATTTGGGGTACTTTATGGTCACTGGTATTCTCATAGGAATTATACTGAATCTGTTGACTCTTTTGGGCAGTACAGACATTTTGATACTATTGGATGTTCCACTGCATGAACAGTGATGTGTTTGGGTTCTAATTGATGATGCATCTCAGTGTGATAGGCAGTAAGAACCCTGAGCTCCAAGACAAAGTTCTTCACTCATTTTCATTGTCCTACTCTCTAGATTCTTGAACTTTGCTCCTCACACTGCTGTCCAAGCTTAAGGAAAGAATGTTAGATCCAGCCAAAGATTTCACCTGCAGGTACCACATCACACTGCATTTTGCCATGGCAGTCCTAGGACCCAGTTTCAAGTGGAAAATCTGGACTTAATTCTTTCTCTCCACTTCAAGTGAAAAGTATGCATGACTGTGCTGTTAGATGCTTGGGGAGTGATGGCCTGGGCATTTCTTTCCTCCTGTATTTTTCAGTGTCTACTTTGTTAGTGTCACG
Source organism: Cavia porcellus (assembly GCF_034190915.1). NCBI lineage: Eukaryota > Metazoa > Chordata > Mammalia > Rodentia > Caviidae > Cavia > Cavia porcellus. The sequence continues at coordinate 33,911,193 of NW_026947511.1, read as the reverse complement.
TTAGAACCTGGAGTCTTACCTGATGTCCTTAGCTCTTGTGAATGTACATTGGTGCATCAAGACCTATTTAAGTTCATAGGTACTCAGTAAATTTAGTCTCCATCTTGGCTCAATTTTCTCCTTTCCTTATTATTTATTAGCTCATTTTTTGTGGATAACCTACTACCTTTCACTTAAATACATGACAAATATTTACAGAATATGTGAATATTAGTCATTAAGATACTTTGATAGAGTGATAACATACTTAATAATGTATTGCTACAAGATACGGTTATTGACTAGCAGATTAATAAAAAAGAATGATTAGCATTAGACATTGTTTTTAAATTACTGCTTATTGACAAGAGCAATTTTTCATTTGGTAGCGTTTCTCTTTAACAATTCTTTACATGGGTTAAATACAATATGCTGAGCAGCATTAAGACATCTTGCAGTTTCAAAAAGCAGTATATTTTAAATTTTACAAAGGACATTCGTATCTATTATGTATTTATAATCCCTGAAATAAGTATATGAGCTTGACATTTTCCTAATGAGGAATCCAAGGTCCAGAGATAGGAAAGGACACATGTTAGAACACAAAGGTAATTGGTAAAGCAGAGCCTGGACCAAGAACAAGTTCCATTAATCCCAAGTTGCATGATCTTTCCACTATATTTCAAATGTTTCTGACCAAGGCTTTCTATGAAAAGAAGAAAGATTGCGTCTTCCATGTGATCCAGCTTGTCAGGCACATCTATACCTTATTTCCCCTTCTGTCTCTCTTCTTCGAGTACCTCCTTCAGCAGAGCTGACTGTTCACAGGAGTTATGGCTCAAGTTTGCTTGGATGCTGACCTGATGGTGATGCTATGTGAACATGACCATGACATAATTTGTCTTTATAAATATCCATTGCTCCCAGGCTTGTGAAACTACTCACTTGAAGTCTGAGTCTATTTGGCAGGAAGACAGGGACAGGGCAGCTGGAGGTTTGCACAGTTACCCTAGGCTAGTCCATCACAAGCCACCTCACTTAAAGGAGGACTAGAGGCTGGTGCAGTGGTTTAATACCAGGACTGCTGGCAGCTCCCACCTTGTGACCTGAGATTGCAAGGTGATCTGTGAAAAGAGGCCCCAAAATATCATCAGACATGCTCTGAGGGTGTGCTTGCCGCTGCCTAAGCGCTTGGGAGAAGGGACATCTATTAAATGTGCTTAGTATTCTCCTTTCCTTTTCAATCACATCTTCTTTCACTGTTTCCTTTTGTCTCCTTTCTTAAAGAAACAGCAAAAGTGAAAACAAGTTCTTGTAATTATCAGATGACATTTACTTACATGGATTCTTTAATATGTATGAGCACCTACAGTGCTTCTGATGTTGAGCTAAGTTTTGGGAATACAGAATTGAAAAATAGTTTTTACAACTAAGAGGTCATAATCTAATAAGCAAGACAAGAACTAGGAAAATAGGTAAAAATAAACTAATTAGTAGTACTATTGACGTGTTTGCAAGATGCTATAATTATATTCCTAAGTTATGAGAATCAGTGGAATGCATATGGCAATCATATATATAATTAAAACTTTCCCATACTGAATACAAAGGAGTTACCTTGTAGCATATAACTTAACATGAAGAGGCCAACGTGTAAATAAATCCTGAAGAAACTTTTTTTATTTAGTAATTGTCTTAATTTGAATAAAAATTCCTAGCAGAAGCAAATAGTAATTATTTCTGGAAGAAATTGTTTTCCCTCTAATGATTCTCATTATTGCCTAAATGATCTTGACCATATAACTATTGTTCATTATAGAACAATAGCATTTAAACTGTTTTATATTTCTTATAGTTTCTAGTTGCTTCTATTTCATTCTTGAGGTAAATTTTCTTTACTGTGTAGGATTTTGCACGTGTATGATCCTGTGATTTTCTTCAATAACACTCTCTCTTCAGTTAAATGCACTTGTTCTTTGAAGCTTGCCAACACTATTTTTACTACCGATCACTGACCTGGTCATGGTCACATGTCTTGGTGATTAAACAACTTTATATTCCTAATTAACTACTGTATAACATCTAGCTTTCTGTTTAAGTTTAGATTAGGTTTGCTGCACATTAGAATAATGAAAACTATATGGAATTGAAGTAAAATTTTATTTCTGCATAACAAGGAGATATTTGAAATTAGAGAATGCAGATCTGATCTGGTAGCTGCATGCTGTCATCAAAGATATAACTTCCCATTTCACTTTTCCATAAGTCTCTGCATATAATTTGCATTCTCAAAAGAATCATGGACCAAAATAAATGTTAAAACCCAGCAACCATGTCTACACTCCAGGAAATCAGAAAGAAAAATAAGAGGTCAGTGTACCCCTTCCCCTTTAAAGATATTTCCATGAAACCACTCCATTACAAGATATTGATTGCAAATCACTGGCTGAAGCATGATCACGTAGCCATCCATAGCTGCAAAGGAGGCCGAGAAATACATTTTTGGCCAGTTTGGATGTGTTTAAACAAAAATTTCTCTGTGTTTCTGAGAAAGAAAAAGGACGGATCATTGTGGGGAACATATTTCTACATTTTTTATGATTAAAGTTAATTTTACATCTCATTTATATAATATTTTGACAAAGTGTAGAATTCAAAGTTGAAAATAATTTTAACTGAATTTTGAAAGCGTGCCTCTACCATCATCTAGCATTTACTCTTACAATAAGTAGACAGTCTTATAAAGGTATCATGTTTATCTGCTTTGTCTTTTAAGCTCTACAAGTTTCTTTAGTTTGATTTTCTGAAATTCACAATAATTTTTCCATATTTTTCATTATCATGTTTGATATTTAATATCCTCAGACTCTTGTGTTATATTATTGCAATCCCACTACATTATTTATTTGAATATTTCTTTCTGCTCTATGTTTTATTTTTGAATTTTCTACTTTACTGTTCTCCTATTACTTAAATTTTCTATTATATTTTTCTTTATATGTTTCATTATAGAGGAAAGTATCCTGAATTTTTTGTTTCAATTCACTAACCCAATTTTTCCACTAACTATTTTATTTTGGCAATAGTAGTTTGACCTAAGCTCATGTCTCTCACCACGCACGAAACTAAAATTTAAATAGACCAAAGTTCTAAATATTAAAACAGAAACAGTTAATCTGCTGGAAGAGAAAATAGGAAAACTCAAAGACAAAAGGGTAAGCAAAGACTTTATAACAAAATCCTGATTGTACATTAAAAATTACAAAGTATAACCAACTGGGATCACTTTATATTAAAAAACTTTTAAACAACAAAAGAGTGAAAAGACAACTCACAGAGTGAGAAAAAAATTTTACAAGCCTTTTCCCAAACAAAGGATTAATGTCTAGAATATATAAAGAACTAAAACTAAATCAAAATGAAACTCCTCAAATTTAAAAACACAATCCAAAAACGGGCAACAGAAATGTATAGACACTTCTCAGATGAAGTACAAACAATAAATACATATATGAAAAAAATGTTCAGCATTACTGGTCATTGAAGTAATCAAAATTGAAACAAAACTGACATTGCATCTCACTCCAGAAAAAATGGCTATCAATGGAAATCAGCTTGTAACAAATGCTAGAGTGGCTATGAGGAGAAAGGAGTCCTTCATGAGCCACGTTGGAAACCAGTGTGGAGAGTCCTTGAAAAGATTAAAACTAGGGTTTCCACTTGACCCAGGTATTCCCCTTCTTAGTATTTTCCCAAAAGATTTAAAAGCTTCATACCACAGTGATATATGCACACTCGTGAATATAGCAGCATAATTTGTCATACCTAAATCTTGGAAACTTCCCAAATGCCTAACAAAGGATGAAGAAAATGTGGCTTTTATATACAATAGAGTGCTACTCTGCTATAAGGCAGGACAAACTTGAGACATTTTTTAGGAATGGTTGCACTCAAGACCATACTTTTAAGTGAAATATATTGGACACATATCTTTAAATGTTGCATTGTTTCTCTTGCGTGAGAAATCAAGAGTAAATAAGGACCAAAACCAATGAATTTTATTGGGAAGTAGGAAGAAAATGTTCAAATGGCAAGCAGAATAAGAGAGGGGAGAGGGAGAAAGAAAGGAAGGGAAAAAGATAGAGAGAGGGGATGAAGGAAAAAATGAAAGTAAAGATTGTGTAAATAAAGGAGAGGCGAGGGGTTGGAGGGAGGGATGGGGAATGGGAGAAAAAAGAAGAATAAAGGTATATTGTAGAGGTACAAATTTCCTATCAGGAATGCGATCATTAGGCATGTCCAAAGTATACCAATAAAGTTACTTTAAAAAAAGAAAAGCAAACAAAAAAAATAGGCTGTTCAACGTGTCCTTTTTGACTCTTTTTTCATAGCAACCTATTACAGTATCAACATAATACCATTTCACACGTCTCTGAGGATGTTAATATTGGTATTCTACTTTTATTTAACATCTCTGTTTTCCTTGCTATCTTTTCCCTCATGTGTCTACTTTCAAATGAATCACATGCCACACTGTGTTACTTAGGTATTTGGTGATTTTTGGTTTCCATTCAAATTTGGGAATGAGGTCATGTAAGAAATTCAGTCAACATAGTTCATGAAAGAGACTCCCATAGCTATAAACATTAAGGTACTGGAATGAGTACATTGGTACACACATACGCACACTCCTGCACATGTGTGTGCACACGTATGCAGACTAGCTTGAAAGTAATAAAGCAAAATTTGTAGTGCCCCCAAATTAAAAGAATCTCAAAGGCATAGCAGACTACAGAAGCCAAAGGCAAGTAGCATGCAACATTAGATTTGAGTATAAACCTGACTGCCTAAGAAAGAATATTTAGGATCTCCTCTTTAAGCATGATGAACTGACACTGAGTTCCTGAAAAATACTTCAGGCCTCCGAGGACATGACTAAGAATTTAACTAGTCACTCTGAGCAATGTGGTGAAAGATTCAACCACAAGCCCCTGGAAGCCCAAACCCTTGTAGTTGGTAGGAGATATGTAATTCACATCTGCAGTACCTTCTAAGGAAGGAAATAGAAACCAAAAAATAAATATAACATCTGGCCTAGAACCGGCGACACAGGGTCTTATCAAAGGCAGATTCCAAAGTGCCCAAGAATAATCCATCTGCAGCAGTAGGCATCAAGTACTATCTTGGAAAACAAATCCAGTGAAACAGCAGGAAGGGATTAAAGAGATAAAATGAACAGGAAAATTGCACCCCACAAAGGTAACAAACCAAGTCAAATGAAACTTTCAAGAATAGCATGGGAGAAAAATGTGCAAACCATGGCTAACATTTTCCAAATTTGATGAAAACTGTAAACTCACAAATTGGAGGCACTCAATAACATCCAGTAGTATAACTAAAGGGAACTATTGTCATGAAACATCATAATCAAATTGCTGAAAACCAGCAATAAAGAGAAAATCTTAAGGGTTGCTAGAAAATAAAAAGTCACATTCTATTCAGAAAAATGAGCAAAGAATGACCAAAGTTCAGGAACAATGCAAGACAGAGCACGTAAGAATGACATACTCAGTGTGCTCAAAGGAAGCAGTGTGGATGAGAACGCTATACCCAGAGAAATCACCCTCACACATGACGGTGAAACAGGGCCATTGCCAAAGGAGCAAAATGGAGCATACATTGCAAGCACAAGCACGCCGAAAGGAAGGCTTAAATTTTTCATCACGCTGAAGAGTTATACTTGCAAATGGAAACTTGGATTTATCTGGAGAAATGAAGAACGCTGGAATTGATAAATATGAAAATTAGAAAATTCTGTGTGTTAGCCTTTTGCTTCATTTCACAAGTTTCTTTAAAAGATATTTAGTTACTCAAAGTAGCAAGAATGTATTAGGAATTTCATAAGCACCTGAAAATAAATTACAGTGATAAAAGCAAAAGGGGCAGCATTGGGGACATGGGAGCGTCCTGTCACATGGCACTGATCTGCATGGGCAGTGAGACACAACTAAGGGTGCACTGTGTGAGCTGAAGATAAGTGTACAAGCCCTAGAGCACCACACACGCGGACATGTTACCTGGATACGGAAGTCCTGGATTAACTGGTAGGAAGCAAGTAGAGAAACCAGGAGTGGAGGACACATCGAACCAAACAGAGAACCCGTAAGTGATTTCACATATAAACTTGACAGTGACAAAAATGATATTGAAAAAGAGAGAGGAGATGAGGTATAAAAGCAGTGACAATTGGTCAATAAGTATATTATCACACTACCACATAGTGCATTACAGATGAACCCGGCACCTAATCATGCAACACAAAATGCTGTGACATTTAGAAGGAAATAAAACATCTTTTGGATTTTAAGGTACATAAGAATTTTCTAAGGTACACCACAATCTGCACCTTCCCCCGTGCGTTTGCACGTGTGTGTGTGCATGCATGTGTGCATGTCTGTACGTGTGTGAGTGTGTATGAAATATGGTCATCTCATAATTGTAAACATCCCCCTAAAATACAGCAAATAAAGTTTAAAGGTAAATTACAGATTCACAGATATTCTTTCATACTTTAAAGCCAAAATTTAGTATCCAGATTACTCAGAAGTCTTGAGACTAAAGGCAGTTTTTAAAGTTTTAATCATTTTAAATTTTAAGTGCTACTAACTTACGTTAACAATATTTGAAACTTTAACCAGAATTTAAAATATTGATGTTTTATTAAAATTCATCATAAGCACCATATTATGCTAGATGTCACTCTAATTGATTTTCAGACTTCATGAAAACTTTCCTTAGCTGTCAGACAGAAGTTTAGAGAATGGTATAAAGTATCTCTGACTTCATGGTTCTCTAGGATGAGGTCTGGGTGAACACATGACAGAGTTCGAGCATGACTCCATGAGGAAAGAGATGGACTGGGTGACATAGATGTCCCCGCATAGGTCATACTCCCCCAATCTATCCTCCAGAGAATGCCACTCAGAATCCTTAGAATTCAAGTAAATTAAAATTTAAAATTTATACTGTATTTTTTACAGTTCCCAAAAGAAAATCAGCAGAAGAGAAATAATTGGATGGTTAGACTGGGATTGTATCTCAATGGTAGAGAGCCTGCTTAGCATACCCAAGATGCTGTGTTTTATTCCTGAAACACAATACTCAAATGCACAAAATTAATTATATTATAAAATTTTATTCTAATGGTTTGGTAGCATTTAAACTTTGAGAGTCACTGAAGCTTAAAGCTTCAGTAATATTCTGTAACATTCTGTATGACGAATGTTTACAAATTTCCAGCTCAGTGTCATTATTATTCTTTTTCTCTACACTGTTCTATCAGGTGTTTTATACATATATTTATGCCTACACTGATAAATGTATATGCATTCATCATATAATATCTGTTTGATTTAGTATTTCTTCTAGAAATATTATACCATGTTTTGTTCTTTGGAAGATAAGTAAATAATAAAAGGTGTAAAGCGCTATATAGGTGTGAGTATCCATTTGAATAAAGAAAAGGAACATGGTATATCTCTATTTTAAGCTCACTTTTTGCTATGAATAAAAAATTGCCTGAAAAATCAGTGTATACCATGGGTGTGTATCTGTGCAAATGTATGTATGCACTTACACACACACCCTGTTCTCCTTAGGTGGGTAGAGTGGTTTCCAGTTGGGGAGGAAGAGGCGAATATGAGAGTTCTCTTTTTTCATTCATAAATATTGATAAACAGCAAGATATAGTATTTCTCAGTTTCTGCCAAATTCTGTAGAAGAAGAAAGCAACGTTCAACAGAAGGACTAAAACCCACCGGAAATTGGTTTAATAGCTAAATGGGGAAAATGCAAAGATAAGAGAAACTATCACAGATAAGACCTAGCCTTCCGCAATGAAGCCAGTTACACACCATGGTTTATGGTATTTACTTGTCAATTAAACCAGTGTGGAGTAGAGAAGCCCAAGAATTTTAAATATACACTCAAGTAAGTGATGTTTGAATCCTCTTACTCCTTTCTTTCACAAGAGGTGCGATTGAGACAGGATTAGAATTACAAGCATCTGGCATGAATTTAGTATAAGTATGAAAAGCAGTGTTGAGATCCAATAAGTTAGGAGACACATAAAAAATTGCCAAAGCCAAATGAAAATGAATGACCGGAACTGGCAGTCACATTAAAGTCAGACATACGTCAAGGAATATAGAGTCAGGGAAATCAGACAATATGAAGAAAAATGGAAGCAAAAAGAAAAAGAGGACTTCTGAATGATTACCGGGAAAATACGCTGGCATTTTTTTTAGCTTGTTAAGTATGGACTGAAGTAGGGGCTTGCAACATAGAATGTGAGTTTTTTAAACTTTGATGTGTGCACTGGTCAGTGCTTCCATCACTGAGACAAAATACCTGGCACTTGAAACCTAAAAGAAGGGAAGGTTATTTTGGTTCAGAGTTTGAGTACATTCAGGCCATAACTGGCCAAGGCAGAAATGGCATGGGGAAAGGGCTTGGAAAACAAAACTACTCATATCATGGCATCTAGGAAGTAGAGAAAGGAGAAATAGATGACAAGGATATACCTCTCAAAGTCACCCCCCTATTCACCCATCACCAACCTTTAGGATTATACCTAACAGCACAGTTAGTTACTAAACTAACTCATAGACATATGAAGTCACTCAGGAGAATAGTGCCTAGACAATCCAACTATCTTCCAAATAATTGATACTTTTGGGAGACATTTGAAATCTGAACTATAGTATTCTGCCCCCAGCCAACAAAAGGCTCACGTCCAGCTGTAAAAGTTACCAAAATCATAGCAGTTGTAGGACTGCTGCAAAATTCAAGTCCAAAATAATCTCTGAGACCCTGAGGCAAACTCGTAACTGTAAAACTCTGTGAAAAATGTTTAAAAAGTTAAATATTTCCAACACACAATGGTACAGGACAAACATGTCTACTCCAGGAGGGGGAAATAGGCACATAGAAAGAAATGAGATCAAAGCAAGTTTGAAAAACAGTAGAGCAAACAGTAAGTCTTTTAGCTGTGTGCCCAGCACATGGGGGCAAGTTGTGATAAATGTGAACTGCGAAGGGACTGATTGTCCCACTTCTATGATTTGGCTGTTTGCAGCCCACATGACCTTTCTCTTGATCTGGCTCTATGCACTGCATTTGACTTTCTTCAGCCGAGGTTCCATATTCCTGGCATGCTTAAGTTTCTGGGGTCTCAATTGCACCTTTGATTCACTTTCAAAGCTTCACACACTGCTCACAGGGCCATATTCTCTGATCTACCAAGGCTTCTTTTGGAAACTGAGTGGAAGCCTCATAACTCTTACATTACATTCTAATTGTCTATAAAACTAGCACCGCATGGATGATGTAGAGATGGCATTGTCTGCTGGCAATTCAAGCAGTAGTCAGATCTCTTTGGATGACAGTTGTGTAGCCTTAGAGTGCCTGGATGGCTGAGCATTGTGAAATGAATCCCAGGAAACCAATTCCCTAAGGAAACCTTCTGGAGCAGAGATCCTAGAGTTTCTAGATTTTCTCAAATCAAGTCTTCGTAAATTTGCACCTTGAACTGCTTTTATAACTTGATGGAAAAAAGACAAAATAAAATTTCATAACAAGATGATAGGAAAACAATAGCAGTTAATGCATTGCATATTATTATCTTTAAAGTAGTACTTAAGCGGGCAAGACATAGACATAAAAATTCTCCAATCGATATAAGTGCCAACCTTCCTTTTCTATGAACTAGGAGAAATTAATTGTATAACTAACTTGAATTTTTTATCTTTTCCCTTCCTTTCCCTTTCCCCCCATCATAGTTCTTTTTTTTCCTTTGATCAATTTCTTTCCATTTCATGATATCTATTGTGCATTTTAGACTTTATTTATTCTTTCAGTTATTTATTTCACACCAGTTTTAGTTTCTCTCACCAGGGAGACAAAACAATATTTACACAAGTGAATCTGATTTGTTTCACTAATGAGTACGGTCTCAAGTTGTATCCATTTACTATAAAAGTCTCAGATTTGTCCTTTATGGCTAAGTGGTACTCCATTGCATAAAAATACCACATCTTTTTTATTTATTCCTCAGTTAATGTGCATTTGGTTTGTTTCCAAGTTTAAGCTATTATAAATTGTGCTGTTATAAACATGGGGTGTATCTTGAGATTTTGAATGGTGGTGTCTTGTTGATTCCTGAGATGCCCTCAAGCCGTTTTCCAATTGTCCTGATGCAAAGTGCCTGGCTTCCTTTTAACATTAACCTTTTCAGCAACCATGGGTAGGGGCTCCATAGCCACAAGTTAACAAGCATTTCCTTTCTGATGAAAATACAAACTTTTCACTTCTACTTTTTGCTGCAGATTCTCCCTATAAGTTTGGCTAACAGCAGCCAGTAGTACCCATACTACTGCTAGAACACTGAGCTGTGTCAAATTTTTCTGTACCCAGTTAACTACCCATAGGCTTTAATGCCAGTCTCCCACAAAGTCTCAGGACGTGGGCAAAATGAAGACAAATTTTCTACTAAAGTATAACACACTTGTATAGCACAAGTGTCAATGGAGTCTTGTTTTCAACTAAAACCTCCTGAGCTTGGCTTTTATTCTTTGCATTTCTCTGTAAATATGGACTAGAGTAGGAGCCATGGGACATATAATGAGGATTTTTTGTCTTTGATGCCTTTTTTAAGGGATAGAAACAAATAGTTGAAATAGTTGAATAGCTAAATAGTTGAAGAGCCAAATATGGACTGTATTGAACCATATCAGATGGAGCTTGGAGCAAAAGGAACATTTTTATTTAATACTTGATATTTTATTTATTATGAATCTTTACATTGATCATAACTTTATAAAAATAAAATGTGTTAAGACATTTGTCTTGATTTCCCAGATTTCTGATGCTCATCTACAATGGCTTTCAAGGAGAGTACCTAATCACCTTACTGTAGTTTAATCTGGTAAACAAATAGAACTCAGAAAAGATGTATTATTCATACCCTCTAGTTAATAGTACACAAAGTAGGGAGAACAGTTGTGAATGATTATAGCCAAATGAAATTATCACCTATGAAAAAAAAATCACAAAGTCTAACCTCCACAAAAACACTTAAGCTATGCACAGTTATATAAGAGCTATAAAATAGGGACTAATTTTAGAGTCCCCACTTCAGAAATTGTGCAAATATTATGTTATGGTCTGCTTCAAACTATTCATCTTGAAGGACAAGGATTCCAGGATAAATCTAAAATATTTCCAAAATATTTTGTAAAAAGGCTTCATAATTTGCAGGTTACCATATAATTGTTTATACTTGAATAGCATATCATTTTGCAAAGCAGTTTCATGCACCATATATCTCATAAATACACTAAATTACAACTCTGGAGAGATACTGGAGATCACCACTGGCTTCAGTGTGTCACTCTAGCTGGGTTTGGTTAATTTCCATCTCCTCTCTCCCAGGGTACAGAAACAGAAAAGAGATGAGAAAATTCGGTAAGAAGTAGAGCAGAAAGAGACCTGGGCCTGCTGGCTGTGGTGCTCCATTCATAACCAGCCAGGATAATGAGGTTTTTCCAAATTTGCAACATAACAAACGATTCCACATTGACTGCATGGCAGAAACCAGGATGTGGGATTTCCAGGCTGTTCATTCTTTCCTTAAACTATGCTAAATATTTATGTAAAGTCTTCAAAACTTTATTCAGAAAATGTTATTCATTTGAGGGTAGTTTTGAATTTAAATGAACAGTGTGATATTTATCTTGGGAACTTATTATAGGAAATTAATTGTGGTATGGGGCTAGAAATATTATTTTTTCTTTTTGTTAACACCAAAAAAATTAATGATTATCAATGATTCCCCCAAAAGACTTTACAAATGATTTGCAAAAGATTTTTAAAGTTTATTCCTAAAGAGAGGTTTCAAAGCAACATCTCCAATATGAGAAAACAAAGTAGGTATGGCTATCAGAGAAATATTACAGTGCTGAAAAGCTTTTACTCTCGACACAGGCTTTCACACCTGTTACTTGGTGTGACACAGTTAATGGTGTTGAGCTTTTCAGAGCCTTAGTTTTCTTATATTTAAAATGGGAATAATAATAGAGATGTACTTTATGGAGTTACTGGATAATTAAATTAGCCAACACATATAAAGAGTTTAAAATAGTATTTGTATGCTAATTATTATTAGTAGGCTGGCTTATAAATTCTTCCCTCACACTAACTAGTAAAAATATCTAATTTTTTAGTTACCGATGAGATGTTCTGAGAATGTTTGGATACTAAGTTATCAGGTTAAAATGAGTTCTGACAATTATCTTGGGACAAAACCATCATTTTAAGGATATCTACGAAGAGTTCATTGTATAAGTAATATTACACTGCCTTTGAATTTCTCCTTAAATCTTGCCTTATAATTGGGCCTGTCTTATCATGGTGTATAATTATAACAAGGGATTTGAGTTTGATTCAGGATTTTAATTGGACGAAAGAGACAAACTTCTAACTTGACACGATCACCTGTGATCTGCGGTGCCTAGGGTGCCTCTGGTGAAGCCACACCATGCCACTTGGTGGCTATACATGGGAAATACCTGCAGGAAGAGGCCCTGCAGGTCCACACCGCATCTTACCACCATCTGACGTCAAGTTGCGTATTAAAAAGGTCTGATCTTCTGCCACTTACTTCCTGTCCTGTGTCCATCTTAACCCATTCCCATGGCCTCACGCTTTTTTACTGCATGCTATTCTGAAACTGAATGAAGTATTCATTGCTAGGCTGAGTTTTCTTGTCAGCTTCAAGAAAATGGATCTAAATTTTTCCAGTGGAAATTTCTTTTATGAAAACATTCATCCTTTTTGGTGTGCAACAATCATTGTAAACATCCTAATAAACTTTCTGTGGAGTAGAAGCATCTCTTTTTATATTATAACTTTTATTAATATGCAATAATTGTACATTATGAGGCACAGGATGCCATTTCAACACACATATACAGAAAATGCTGGTCATATTAGGGCAGTCAGCATTTCCATCTCCTTATCCTTTTTTCTTATCTTGAAACGCTCTGAGTGCTTCTTTCCTGGGACTTCATAAAATAGATAGTAGGTTACATGAGCTGTATTCATCCCTCTGTGTTGTGGAGCATAGAATTTATTCCTTCTATTTAACTGTGCTGTGTGGTACAGGCTACTGAATTTTCCTCTGTACTCTCTGTCCCCACCCCACCTGTCCCAACCTCTACTTATTGTTAATTTATAGTCAGATCAACTTTTGTTAGCTTCCATATATGAGAGAGAACATATAGTAATTGTCCTTCTATGTCTGGCTTATTTAACGTAATATCCTTGAGTTCCATCCATTTGATTAAAAATGACAAGATTTTATCATGCTTAATGACTGAATAATATTCCATCACATAGGTGCATGAAATCTGTATCCATTCATTCACTGATGGATACATACATGATGTCATTTCTTAGTTGTTGTCGACAGTGCTATAACAAACATTGGCTGCAGGGTATCTTTTTTGATGTGCTGACTTCATTCCTTGGACATATACTCAAAAGTCAGATAGCTGGGTCATATATTAATTTTTAGTTTTTAAAAGAATGTTCTAATTTATATGGCCATCAACAGAGAATAAGAAGAGCCCCCTTTCTCTTTAATCTAGCTAGCATTTGTTATTTTTTGTCTTTTTGGTAATAGCAATTCTAACTAAGGTTACCTGACAATTCACTCTAGTTTTGATTTGCATTCCCATATGTCTAATGATATTCAGCAATTCTGTATGTATTTTTGACATTTATGTTTCAGTGCTCAAAACTATCTATTCAAGGGGCTGGGGATTTAGCTCAGAGGCATAAGTGCCTGCCTTGCAAGCAGGCAGTCGTGAGTTCGATACCAGGTACCAATAAAAAAAAAATCTATTCAAGTCATTTGTCTATTCCAATTGGATTGCTTATATTTTATTTGTTATATTTTCTGGGTTTTTTATATATTCTGGATGTTATTTTTTATCAAATTATTTGTTCCCCAATTTTTTTTCCATTCTGTAGGTCATCTCCTCACTCTGTTATTTGCTTCCTTTGCTGTTCAGAAGTTTTATAGTTTCACCCAATCCCATTTGTCTATTTTTGCTTTGGTTGCCTATGTGTTTGGAGTCATATCCAAAAATACTAGCCTGGGCCATTATCTCTAAATGTTTCCCTTGTTTTTTTTTTTTTTTCTATTAGTTTCAGTTTAGTCTTATTTTAGGTTTTCCATTTATTGTAAGTTGCTTTTTGTATTAGAAGAGAGACAACCATCTAGTTTGGCATATGGATATATCCTATTTTATGAGCTCCTATGATTTGGATCAGAAGGTCCCTCCATAGGTGCCTGTGTACAGAGGTGGAGAATTTGTCAGATGATTAGATCATGGAAGTACTAAATTCATCAATAGATTAACCCACTGATGAGTTCACGACTGAATGTGCCATTAGGAGACGGTGTCTGCTTGGCCAGAAGTCCATCATTGGGGGTATAAAGTAAATTAAAAGGTTGTAATCTTGTCCCAAAGGCTTTCATTTCTGTCTGTCCCCTTTCCTCTCACTCTGCTTCACAGCTCACATGGTTAAGCAGCTTGCCTCTGCCATGCAATTCTCCCATGATCATTCTGCCTTGGAGATAGCTGACCATGGACTAAAATCTCTCAGTGAGCCAAAATAAATCTTTCCTGCTTTAACTTTTGTGTATAAGGTAGTCTCTCTAAAAACAGAAAAGGGACTAATATACCAGAACCATTTATTAAAGGAATGGTTCTTTGTGCAATATATACTTTTGGTACCTTTGTTAAGATTTAGTTGGTCATGGGTGCACAGGTTTATTTTGGGGGTCTCTGGTCTGTTTCACTGTTCTGTATATCTGGAATTATGCCTGTACCATGCTGCTTTGGTTACTGCAGCTGTATGGTATACATTGAAATCAAGGTATTATATGTCATAATCACAGGTCATAAATTCATATGTAAAGAAGCCACAAAGTTGGTATTAATTAGTTAGGAAGCAGATGCATTGTGCTACATAGCCTGGTAACAGCAATGCAGTGCTAATTTATTTTGGAGTCCATGGAAAAGTTAGAAAAATTATTTAAAATGTCAGAAATAGGAATATTCTTTCTTTGTCTCTTGTTTCTCTTTGCTGCTGAGGAAGACAATATTTTTTGAGTGTGTGATAAGCCAAGTAATTAGTAAAACATTTTTAGAGGATTTTGTAGCTGTCACTGTTACTGTCTTAAGTTATATTATGCACACAAAAGCCATTTGTATTATAACCATTTCCTAAGAAACATTAACCATGAGTTGGAAATCAGAGTACTATTTTTAAATAAAAGATTAAGTTAAACAATAATAACATGAAAATTAAAACATCACACTGTATCTGGGTGTTAAACTCATTTATGTCTTGCATGAAGTGGAATTTATTTTATAGTAGATTTCATTATTTCAACTGTGATACGATATATTTAACTTTTAAAAATAATTCATGTATCTTAGTTTTTACCTATTTTGACGTGACTGGAACAGCCTAAAGGTTGTAGTTAAGTCCACTACTGTGACTTTGGCCCTCTTTGTTTACTCAAATTGAAAAGTTATTGTCTAAAAGGAAATTATCCATACAGCTTTTCAAATTCATTCCTATTTTTAACATCAAAGGAATTTGTTTTGAGGTTAAGGAAAGGTTGATTCACAATAACTGGTAGGACAAAACATAAACATTTTCCCTAGAATATTCTGCATGTTAATTCAGATTATCTGTGTGCAGGGTTGGTCATAGAGAGGACATCTTTGTCCTTAAATGTGTTTCTATTTCTGTTGTTGTCTTGTCAAGATGTCCAAAATTTAAAGGATTTATAAAGGTTTGGTAAGAACACAAGACTGTTCTTTCTCTTTGATCTTATTGCCTGGTCACTAAATCTCCTCCTTATCATTTATCCAATCCAGCAGCTGGGAACTTACCTTAGGATGCTGTTTTATGGGAAATTAGGCACAAGCGATAATCATTTCATCCATATTCAACCATCACACATAGGATCATGTGTTCCCAGAGCACCTTGGGACGTATCTTTCCCACCTTTTATTGTCAGAGCAGAAAAACTTACAAAACGTTAAGATGTGGCAGCACTCGTTCAAGTCAAAGATGATTCCATTTTGAGGAGAAATATTCCTAATCATGATTTTAATACTAACCACAGCAAGCCTCTTTTAATTAGCAGAAAATTACTTCTTGTTATCATTGCCTTAGTTTCCAATGTATCCTTATCCAAGTAGATTTTAAATTTTCCAAGATTCCAATTTTAAATTTTCTTTGTCCTGTCGCATGGCATAACCCACTTTTTTTCTTTATATCAGTTCTACTAACATTTCTCCATCATAGACATATTGTACTTAAGACTTCTTCCTCTTTTTCTTAGCAAAATTTCTGCATCCTGACTTATTCTTTGAGTCACATTTTATGCTTCTTTAAAAGGAGCAATACCAACTAATATGTATATGTATACAAACAAAAATCATTACTCATAAAGTGACAAGTAGGTGTTTCAGAGTTATAATTATTTGAGTGGGTACCAGCAATGTTTGGAGCTTTTAGATGAACTTGCAGAAAGACAATAATTTTGGACAGTGGGTTGGATCTTAATAGTCTTGAAACCCATAAGTGATAGCTGAAGTAGTAACATATGTACAACATTAAGGGCTGATGGCCTTGTTGTCATCCAAATAAGTGATCAAAATACTTTGTGTTCCTCTGGTTTCACTGCCCCCTCTCACTCCAAGTAGGCTACAACATGATATTTAGACAAGTGAGAAAAGCCAGGATTAAGTGACAGTAACACCCTTGTTCCATGCAGGAGGCTTCTTGGAAACCAAGTTGGAACAGCAGCTAGTTAAAGGTCATGTTGGATCAGCTCAATGGATAGATGACACAGAACAGTCTCAGTGCGCCTTGTGTGTCCTTCCTGTGCCACGGGCAGCGACACAAATCCGATTTAGGCTGCCCTCACTAGTAGCCAGTTTTGAAGAATGGTACAGTTTTGATGAAAAGAGCCCTGTGGATTGTTTTTGATCTGCATATTAACAAAGATGACAAAGACAGCCAGCATACTTCTTAGAAACACAAGAAAGACTTTTTCCCTTGAAAAATGTGCAAGATACATCTCTGCTGGAAACACACACACACACACACAAACACAAAACACACACATGCGTGCTTTCCTCTGGACTCTGTAGTTTGCTTTCTTTTTCTCCTTAGTGTACATGAATATGTGAAAACACATCACACTCAGACATGCAGCCTGATCGAGTGATAATCTCTGATAATGTGCTTCTATTTAAAGCAACAAACAGATGGAGGGTTTATGAGCAAAGCTGGTAAAAGGAAAAGCAAATGATTGCTATAGTTGTACTTTTAATACGATTCCCTACAACCTAAAACATTATTCCCTGAAGAACAAATTGTTCTATAAAATTATGTTACTTGAGAGACAGAGAGTCACCTCGACATTGCTGAGGCTCTAGAAAACTCCAGAATGGCCATGTTTTGTAGGGGTCTCTCTACTTAGATCAGGGCTCCAGGGCAGGGGAGACGGGATGTCAGATACCCTGATTCTCAACGAATAAACTCACTTGAGTAGTTTAAAGGGAAAAAAGAACCAAGGATAGAGAAGGTATGAGATATGTCTGAGCTTTCAATTTATTACCCTCTAATTTTCTGCCTTGAAAAATAAGATTTGGGAAACCTCTACAGATTTTTAGATAAACATGCAGCATGGCTCTCTCCCCTTGCCAATCCAGGCCCAAGTCTAGCTCCAGTAGAGCAGATCTTGCTTGACAAACAGTGGAGTTGTAAACAACCCAACCCTGTCTCATTATCATTACCATGCTTACAAGAAACAAGTTGCTGTAATTCTATCAATAAGATGAATATACCACAGTGATGGCCTTTACGTAAATTATAATTAAAGCTAATCTTAATTAAAGTTATTATACCATTCTGGAAGAAAATAAACAGGCCAAAGAGAGGGAAACAATGCGGTCAGTAACTCACTCCAAAAATATTTTTTTGCTTCCAAAGCTCACATTGAGGGAGACATTCCCGTGCTTGATACAAATGGTTCTGACATTAAGAAAAGTAAACAAGTAAGAAAAATAAAGATGGAAAAATTCTGTGGTCAGTTCACAAGTGCTTTTTTATTGTTTGAGGCAGGGTTAAAGCCTTTTATAAAGACAAGGATATATGTGCCGCAAGATTGAATATGACATCGGACTAGTCTAGCTGCCCTCACGGAGAGCTCTGCTGCCCATGATATGCCATGGACAAAAAACGTGTTGATGCTCCTAAACAAAGAACCCGGGTGGGACTGAGAGCAGCTGACTTAAAACATTATCCCTGCACTGTTTTGTGGATCAAACACAGAAAAGGCACTCAACTCTTGTTATGAATAGGTTGGAGAGATGTAAGCAAACATTCCATAATCTCTAATGATTAATGGTCTCGCGGATTTTAATGCTAACTAGTCTGAACAGCTGATTAGCAGAGGTTGTATAATCTACAAAGCAGGCCTCCTGCCAGCTTCGATACATGTCATTCCAGGACTGTGTTGACTCACTAGGCCAGAGGCTATGTAAACGGAGTGGAGCCGAGAAACAGGCTTCTTCTCAGGCAGCCCAGGGATTCTGTGTCCCCAAAGACTCTTGCAATAGCAACTCTCTTGTCACTTGGTAGCTGTAACTTGGAGGCATTCTCTTCCAGGCTTTGCGGTTCCAATACTGGGGGACCCAAGACAATGAACATCTGGTCTAAATACAACCACCAAAAATAAATGCTCTTGTGTCAAACAGCACCCAGTCTTTCCAGTATCTCCCAGAGTCATGTGGCCTGTGCACCGTAAGTTCAAAAAATGGCAGTCCCCCAACTGGCACGATAGTGCCTATTTCCCTTGTGACCTTGCTGTTAGAATACAACCAAAGATACACAGCGACATAGCAATGTCACTTAAGCTGCGGATCTAAGTTTTGAGAGGTCCTGAGAAAAGACATGAGGTTTGAAAGGCTTGCGCCTTCTATAAAACCCATGTGGTCTGGTAGGTATTTTCTATAGTCTTCATTTTGTTTTTCAGCCTCCTGATACATTATCTTTCATCACCTCACTACTTTTAAATAGCACCCGAAGGAGCAAACCAGCCCCCACCACAAATATGGCCCTAAGCATAGCTAGAAGTATACGTAGTTAAAAATAAATAACAGTCCCTGGTGCAACCAAACCCTCATGCTGGGAAAGATGCCTCTTGCTGTATTGTGTTTAAGGCAAGAAGTGGATTTGGAAATATGAAATAAGATGAAGCCCATGTTTTTGTAGTCAGGGATTTAGGGAAAGCAATTTAATCAAACATAGCAACATGAAACTGGCCCTAAATGTATGACCTGGCTGAGAGGTTATCTTTTTTGTTCTCTGAAAAACTGTACAAGGCATATGTCACCTGTGTTAAACACGATGCTAAAGTATTGGAGAGGGGAGAGGGGCGAGCATATGAGCATATAAAGGCTAAGGTTTAAGTGTCCTTCTCCTAAACTGTGACTATTCCACTAAATAGAAACCTACATCAGAGTGCCATCAGAGGAATCTTGACTTAGCAGGCAAGCAGAAGACAGTCTCGCTCCCTAGACTGCAGCTACTGCGCATGCTCAGGGAGGCCCCAGGTGTGACCTCTGCTCCCCTGTGAGCAGTGGAGGGACCAGGCAATCTATCATGGTGTTCATGCTGTCAGCCCTGGTGCTTCGCTGCCGCTGTCTGTCACCCTGGTAGATGAGACCTGCTTAAGGGCAATCATGTCAATCTCTCTGTGACCACTCAGTGTAAGGCAGACGGATGATCTTGACGAGCCTGGCAAAGTCAGCACAAGGTACCAACAGCTGAAGCCACAGCCTTTCCCCAGAGATAAGAAATGGGTCATTGTTTCTTTCTTTGGCTTTTTATTTTTCTTCCCTTTTCTTTTTATTTTCACAAAATAAGCAAAGGTATACAGAGTTTGTCTTCAGAGCTGATCATCTCGGATAAACCTGTTGCCCTCGGAGTTTTTCCCACAGTAAACATAGTGACACTTGCCCAGGACCCCTGTAAGCAAAAAGAAACACATCATTACAGGTGGCAGAATTAGTGCAGTCAGGAAGCGCAGGTGCCTCAAAGCAGACTTCCAAGATGGTGACATCCAACCTGATAGGTGACAGAAAATGCAGTAAGCCCCAAGAAGGAAAGGCCACCTTCTTTTCCACACTGTAGACATTCAAATAAAACACCATTACCAAGTCTCGGTTCTTAGGAAAAACATGTGTTCTGCCTGATTTCCACATTTAAGAGACTGTTTTCCCAAACACAGCACAGTGCTTTCCTCTCTCTTGGTTTCCTCCTTAGAATTTCTACAAATAGAGAACCGATAGCTTAAAGATGGATTCAGCCCAAGCAGAACTAGAGGACAATCTTCCAGGATGGTGACCTCCATGAAGTCCTTTCTTCGAGCACCTGTGAAATGATTCAGGAACAGTGGTGGCGTGGGTGACACACGGCACAGAAGTCACAAGGACCCCTGACAGTGTCTTTTCCTTGTGGGCATCCTAAACCTTCTTCTCAAGTTCAAATATATTTAATTTTCACCCTCAATTTTACTTTAAGCATGTTGTCCCAAAAGTTAAAGCTTTACTCTCAAAATTCAAAGAGATTATATGAGATTTATTCATGAAAACCATGCCAAAGATAGGGTTCAAGTTTTTGGGGACAGGTCTAGGGATTGAAACCTGGTCCTTACACGGAGCTACATCTTTAGCCTTTTTATTTGTTAGTTATTGATTTATTATTTATTTCCATTTTAATACCGAGTCTTGCTAAGTTCCCCAGACCAGCCTCAACTTGGGATCTTCCTGCCTCAGCTTCATGAGTAGCTGGAAAAGCTGGCACTGCCACGTGGCTAGGTAGAAACTTTCTAAGCAATTCTTTATTAATTATAAATAGTGATAAGAAATCACCTGCCATAGTTATTGTAAAAGCCTCATAGGATCATTGAAGGAAAAATCAGTTTTTTCCAAGAAAATACTTATAATTTTATTTTGCCTTTGGTCATATTTTCTTCCTTCCATATTTAGAAGAACTAAAAATTCATTTAGATGCAGCTGCCTTAGTACTAATAGGACTTGAGTCTCTGAAGTGTACCCAGCTAGAGGGAGAAAAAAAATGAATATGTCCATAAAATATTAATTCATGAGCCACTAATCTACCTGCAAAAATAACTACCTATATGCATGACTATTATTTTTGCATCAGCATAAGTGTGAAATCAATGAGCAAAGCAACCTTCTTGCTTAATTTGGGATAAATTAGCATTGGAAATTCTCCAGGTTCCTCACCTCGAATTTTTCACTGGTAAATATTTTCGTGACTATAACACAGCTGTTTCCCCACTGCAGAATCTTCAACTTTGCTTTTAAAGAACAATTAGCATGACTCTTAGCCACTTTTGTGAACAGGACAGATCCTCCCTGGTTTGGATGGATTGGGACAAAGGTGGAAATTGCTAGGATCTCAATATCTCTTAGTGGAGTTGGTCAAGGGACCAGGTGACATTGTGATACTCCCATGGCTCCTTTGTGATACTTCCCGCCACATTCTGAGCCACATCCTGGTGTTGTCCTGATCACCAACCCCCAGTTCCTGATTTTCAGCATTGATCCGGTGCCCGGAAGTCCTGAGCCTGGATGAAACCTCATGGAGACTCTTCTTAAGGGCTAAGTTACTCTTTTGTTATCCACACTGAGCTGTATCCTTTGATTATGCAGGTAAGTAGCCTCCAGCAATGCGCCAGCATTGTCACCAATGCCAAGATCCTGGCTGGGCCAGTGAAGTTTGTACCTGGAGCAGCACGGCCTGCAGGCCTGGGCTGGACAGTCCAGCTGTATGGGAAAATCTTCAGGGGGCTGCCTTAGGCACTGCAGATTCAAACACACCCTCAGGATCTGGGAAGGTGAGGCCAAAGGGTGTCAGCCTCCTCCTATGGCTCCAGGACAGAATGGACTTTCAAAAAGAGAAATGCACAGGGCTGTCAGATGCCATAAAGAGTAGTCTTTCTCTTGAGGAAAAGCACAGAAGGCAGGCACTTGCACACACACACACACACACACCTGTGTACACACAGCCTGCCCCCAGGGGTGCCCTGCCTGCAGAGAACTCTCCAGGGGATTTGGGGGTATGCTTTCTTTCCTCTACTCTTTCTCCACCATGAACTTCTATTCTCATCTCACTTGCAGGCAACCAGAGGGAAGCAAATGCTCCTGCAATGTGGGCCTCGATGCATTCTGAGCCACTCTCCCAGACCCGCTTGCTGCTTGGCCTTGATAAGAGTCCTTCTTATGAGCTTCCCTGTTTCTTTGGGCCTGGAAACAAAAATGTTTATGGTCATCCTGGTGAGACAGGGCTGCTGGGTGAGTGCAGGGGACCACAGCTAGGTGTCAGCACTTGGAAAAGGAGGCAAGGACATGCGGTACTAATATTGTCAATGATCTTTTGACAGGAAAATAGAGAATGTGCTCACTGCCAAATTTAAATAGATATCGAGTGCATTAATGACAAAAGGGCAGACTTCAAACAAAGGGGCTGTGTGGCGAGGAGCTGAGTTCCTCTCTGTCCTGGCAATAACCTGATCTGAAAAAGCGCTGTCAGGACTTGAGACAGGCCCAGGATTGTGTGTGGTGACAGAAAACAGAGATCCTGACAGAGATACCAGCGCCATATTATGCCAAGGAAACTCTAGCGCTGTGTGCTGCTCTAACGCAAGCTGACATCACATCTTAGCACTTGGGGTCTTCTCTGCCTGTTGCCGCAGAACTCTTCTCCCGAGACGTCATTACAAAACTGCAGCTGTGAAGTTCCTGGCAACCCTGGTCTGTGGGAGCAGTGGGGTCACAGGGCCTAAGGATAACCTCAGTCAATCTAAATTTCGGTTTTGCAGGAGGTGCACGCTCGTCCCCACTGATATCTTGGCTACTTGAGGTGATCAGAAGACCAATGTGTAGGGAGCTGTCACCTTGAATAAAATCCGTAAAGGGAAGGCGCTCAGTCCTGAGCTGCTCCAGGGGAGACGCAGGCCGCCCTGGCCATCGAAAATGAAACCCAGCTGTTGGTGCGGGCCTGGAGAGAAAGGTATTCTGGCTAGTGACAGTGACATTCGGCTGATATCTTTACACTGGGGTCATCAATGATAGCTTAAATTAAATAAGCATTGTCTTTCTGAGTTCCTTGCCTGAGCTCCAGCGAGGATGTGATTATCCCCAGTATGCAAATTTTGTGCTCAAAAATAAACAAATATGTAAATAACATTAAGAAGGGGGAAAGGAAACAATAATCCAGCACCATCCTGCATACGACAACAGGACTTTTGTGTATCATAAGCTTATCTGGGAAATGATAGGTCTGCTCACAAATGGAGGAAGGGGGCCATATGGGTTTCCCTTCTAGGCTCATCCCTGGTCCTTCCCTCTCTGCCATGACAACTGCTGGGTGCTGAGAAAATGACAGAGGGACAGTTTGCCTGCACAGGGCACTTTCACCAGGAGGTGCTTAGAGGGTGGAATTCGGGAACCCGCTGCTTGTGACTCAGGAGGCCTTGGTTTCCGAGCACATCTGCAGTAGATTCACTTGTTTGTGTCTCTGCAAACTCTAACATCTCAGAGCTGGAGGGGGAACAACACATTTAATGGCATATGTAGTGTTTTTAATTAAAATATCTGGCTTTGGTCATAATAAGTGAAGCAGGCTTGCCATGCATCAGGCCCACGTGCAGATGTCTGTGTGGGGGTTGCTTTTCAGGGGCCTTGAAAAATGACAGCACGCTGTGCCCTGGGGAATCTTCTCCTACCAAATGAGACTCCTAATTTTTCTTAAGTAGCCAGCTTTCCCATCACCATAAGCTCTTAAAGCTATAATTATGAAAAAAACGCATTGGGGAGAATCTGTTCGAAAGAGGCTCTTTATCTTTTCAACGTGTCCCCCCTCAGGAAGGGGTGTTCTAATTATGCAGGTTAAGTTATGACCCTGGTGCTGCCTTGAAGGGGTGGGAACTGGCCTCTTCTCATGGATGCAACGCTGTGATGTCTGTGACAATTTTAGGGACTGCGCTGAGGGGCTCCTGAGTGTTCCAGGAAGGGAACTCTGGTTGGCAGAGCTCTGCATCTGAGGCTGGTTGGGCCTGCAGGACAGCCTGACCCACCCACCTCTCCATTCAGTAGGGGAGGTGCAGGAAGATCTGTATTTAAAGCCTGCCCTGTTCTTCGTGACCATGTGACCAGGGAGGTCCCTTACCTTTACTGGGCTGGCTTCCCCTTTGTAAAAGAGAGTGACAAAGACCATCTATGAGCTCTATTTTAGTTGTGAAATAGATGATTTAGTATTTTTAAATGTTTTTCTTATGAAAGTATGGACAAACTTCTAATATGGCTGTATGGAAGAGGCAAAGCCAATGGTCAGTAGATTTGAGTTGGACTATGTCAGATCTTGAAAGTCATCTAGCCCATACACCTATAATATAGTCTGGACACATGGGAGCCCTGTAAGATGCCAAAGTCCCCAAGAAAAGGGTTTCTATTAACTTGTGTGTGACCCGTGTTTCACACTCACAGCCCAAAGTGCCTACTGATTGTCCTGTGTCCCAGTAGCTTTGACACAAGCTCAGGGCTACATGTGCACTGGCATGAAATCCTAACCAGCAGAGCAAATGGCCTGCTATTCCTATCCTAGTAATGGAAAAGAAAAAAAATTGCATATACAAATATAAAAATGTACTGGCTGACATGAGTGCAGGTTGGACCAATAAATTTGCATTTGCAAAATAGAGAATTTAAGTATCAGTTTTATTAGGAGATGGAAAAAGGGATGGACAGCACATCAGAGAGCTCTAATCTGTAGGAGGAATGGATGGAACTAGATTCCTCCTTCCTCGGCAGAAAATGATGCCAGTGTTATAAAGAGATGAATGGGTCAGTGACATGGAAGGAAAGGGCATCAGGAGTGTCTTCCCGGTCTGCGTGGAAAGTTCTAGAATGCATTTCCATGGGTTACTATGCATTCATACACACCACTCCTATATTATTCTCCCTTCTTCTACATCTCTAGTACTCATTGCCTAGAACTGGTACACAGGAAATGCCCAATAAGTATCTGTTAAATACATTCATATCATTAATGCATTCAGACAAAAAAAAAAAAAAAAAACAGCATCCACAAAGTTAGGAATTGCTATGCATGCCTACCTTTAGCCTCTGGTATGACTTCAGACCTTTGAAATGTTTTTAAAAGCTATGCGGATTAAACATGTGCCCTTTAAAAAAAGGGAGGCAGAGAAACAGAAAGCAATGGCCTGAGTTTCTAAATACTGGTGTTTCTATGCTCTGTACTTTTCTCTCCCAAGAAAACAAAGCAATCATAGTGTCTGGCAGGAGAGAGAGGTGAAATGAACATTATCATCCAGCCTTAAAAGCTATAACCCTCCTAGGTTGGAAAGGGACATTCCCCAGAAAGCATATACCTCAGCCCTTATCGTGTGTGGGCTGTTAGTAAACTGGGAACCAGAAAGGAATAAACACCCACATTTTATGCTCTCAAGAAGGGGTTAGAGCAATACCCGCCCAGGGCAGCTGTGTGCTGTGTTATCAGCTCTGCAGTGGACACAAAGCAGAATTCACAAGACCCTGCAGAATTATAAGCTCTGAGCACCAGATCCTGTGTTAAGTGTAAGCTACTTAAATACCAAGGCAAAATGAATAGAAGAGAAGCTTTAGAAAGTCTTCGGGGAAAAGGTTGCTTGGGAGTTTTTGTGGAAGGAAGACAAAGTCCTTCCTTTATGCCAGACATATCTGTCCTTCTCTGTGGACCCAGCTGAGCAATCTCATGTTAGAGGTGAGACAAGCTCTATACCTGACCCAGGGACAATACAGACTCCAAAGTAAATAATAAATAATAAATTAAATTAAAAATTTTAAAAATCAGGCAAACACCTTGGGGTGGCGTCTACAGCTTGTATTGGAAGGGGGAGCAATGGTTCTCATCATGTTTGCTGACCCCATGGAAATGCATTCTAGAACTTTCCATGCAGACCATGAGGTTCTCATCATGTTTGGTTCTCATCATGTTTGGTATTTTCACCATGAGTGAAAACCTCATCTCTGGTAAATAGCTCAGTGATCACCTCCAACCATGCTTCCTATTTCTCCTTTATTCAAAACTACCCCGTGACAGGTGTCTCTACTCTGCTAGGCTGCCCCTGAACTTCCACATCGAGGGGCTTCTGGCGTCTGCTGTGTTAACCCTAGAGATGCTTTGAGCTCAGGCTTATAAACATAAACATATAAACCAGACTGGGAATTTTCCTTTCAGAAAGTTTATTTACAGCAAACTCCATGTAGCCAGTTTGACTCCTTAATCAATTTTTAAATGCAAAGTTAAGCCTAATTTTAACGTTTCATTCCTGTTGTCGGTGGGATCAATTCTTTTCCATGTAATTTTTACATTCAGATTAACTTTCTCGATCAGCTTTTGCCAAGTAACAACTTTCATCAATGATACCATCTGAATTTCTTTTAGAGTCACTTAGTTTTCCGAGTCCAGTTTCTTTGAGTAAAACTGTGCAGCTCTAAATTGTGATGGAAAGATTTGAGTCTTCTGTGAAAGTTTACTCAATATACTTTATTGTGTGTAGTTTTACTGCATTTGTTTTCATTATTTCAACCAAGCCTAATTCCTCCCCAGGAATCTGTGTAGGTTTCAGTACTAAAATATAAATCTTGGGTCAGTATTCTGTGGAGGCTTGCTTGCTGTCAGGGCCCTGTCAAGGTGATTATTTCTACCAGGAATGTTTACCAATGAATTAAATGATCATCTTTATTCATTTCCTAGCACAGAGGATGCAGTACAGGGTGAGCATTCTGGGTGCAGGGTAGGATCCAAATTGTGAGGCGATGCTATGCTGTTTTCTATAAGTCCTAGGCCAAATAAAAATATACTGCCACTCCCCAAAAGAAAACACAGAATGATCCTCTCACTTAGGGGTTAGGGTTAGGCATCCATATCCTGAAAGAAAGGTGACATAAGGCAGTAAAGCTGAGCCTGTGAAGAAGAGGCCATTTGGCCTCTAAGATCCCTCCGGGTATGCCTGGTGGGAGGTCAGAGAGCAGCTCATGCCGCCTGCTCAGACATACACTGGACCTCATCAACTCACACCCTTGTGTTTGTGGGGAAGGAAACCAGGCGGCAGGGAAAAGATCGGGCCACTCTGCACGGGAGGCGACAGGCAGGCAGAGGGAGGACACTTGCTTCCCAGACCGGGGGAACTGGACAAATGTGACGAGAGTAGTCAGACAAGTTGACGTGTGATAAACCAGAGCCTGTGCAAAATATACTCCAGGCTTGCAGGGCAGCTGAAATGAGACTTGTCACTCAGAAGAGAAGGAGGTGGGAGAGGTGGGAAGCACAGGCAAGTTTCCCCTCTCCTATTCTGTAGTCTGTTGGTGGAATACAGGCTGGTCCAAATCCAAGCAGCCCTTGCGTAGTTGAGTGAACCCTCAATCACAAGCTCTGCTGTCCCCATTTCAGCCCGGGGGCCACATGCCCAGGTAACTGATGCAGTGCTCTTACAGACCTGATGGTCTATGCAGGGTCCTCTCCACATCGAGGAAACGCAGGGCCTGCAGACTAAAGTTATCTGGTGACGGATGCTTTCATTATGCAAATCCTGGAGAGGAACCGCTCAATGCACTTCTGCTCAAATGTCAGTGTTTTTTAATTTCCATTTTTCTTTGTACTGGGCGAGGTGAGGTATAAGTAGGGATTGAGCAAAGCACATCAGGTCCAAGGTGGGCTCACTGGCCCCCTATGTTGAATCATATCACTCATAGAATCATCTCTTAACTCTCAGTATATTGTATTTCAAGCAAACAGGAACATGTTATAAATGGGAGAAATCAGACTCTATCAGTAGTATTTCCTGTTTCAACAACCACCCCTGTCCTCAAAATAAACTGCCAAGTCTTAACAATCCAATTTTTGCTTTTATTTTTATCCTCAGGTTACATTTTTTTCTGTCTCAACTAAAAACGAAAGTAAAAACAGTCTTTACTCTTGAGTTCATAAGCAATGATTTAGTTTTATTCGCTGTAAATATACATTATTATTTAAAAGTTATGTTTTACTTATATTCTTCTATAAAGATACTTCCTAGTAAGCTTATCTACAGAATACTAAATTTCCCTTTTTGGTTTTTTTTTTCTTTTTTTTTTTTTTTTTACTGCATTGGAGATTTCTTAAGCTGAGACAGGATATAAAGATCCTCATTTTAGGTAAAATCCTTCGCTTTACAGAGCAGAAAAAGTGGTTCCAATTGTTTTCCCTAAGGAGACAATACCAGGGACCCGTATTTCTGGACTTCTCTAGTCCCAAAAGATCTCTGAATTGTAAGATGTGGCCTTTAGGACAGGAATAGAATCTTTACTTTTATTCCTTGTTTTTCAAATGTGGTATTTATTTGCTCAATCCTGTTCACAGGAATCAGAGGTCCCCTGAGAAATTCAAAGATTACCAACAACATGGCTTAGGCTGTTTTTTACCCACATTTTCAAGGAGAGAAACATAAAGCTCAAGGCCAATGTGAAGTATGTTTCCTTCTCCCACTGTCTGTATTTGAAGGAGGGCTTAATGGGTTTGAAATGGCCGGATTCCAAAGTGCATATTGAGATCAGATGCAAATCAGCTAAGGTCCATAAGTATGGCTTGGTAGAGTCCAGTGATGGACAGGCCATAATCAGGGATGTCATTCAGAACGGACAGTGGTCAAGTGGGATGACTTCACGTTCCTCTTTTAATTTTTGACTGAGGAACTCTGAAATCCTTCAGACAGGAAAGAGAAAAGGAAGCAAAAAATCGACCCCTCTACCATTCCCACCACGGTCTCTGCATGCTTTTCCCACAGCCATCGGAAGATGCACCATAGCCACTAGAGGGCAGCATGAATTTAGGGAAAAAAACCTGAGACGCTTGCTTGAAAATAAATAAATAAATGACACAACTATTTGGAGAGGGCCGTTAAAGCCACACTGCGCTTTTGGCCACCAATTATAAGTTCTAAAATGATTGATATGTCACGTTTACTTAAGCTGGGCTGAAGGCTGCTTGGGAATGAAACCACCAGATAGCCCCCCCCCCCCCCCAGCAACTTGTATTCATGGTACCTTCATTAAAGGAATTGACTTTCTTTATTTTCAATTGTTCTAATTAATCTTCCAGACTCAAAGGGTGGAGATTTTTGCATATCACCTGCATAAATAAATATAAAGAAGTATATAAACTAGTAAAAGTCAGGTTCCCCATGTTTCTTAGCAAATCAAGGTTATTTGCGAAATTCAAAAACGCCATCCAATGACATGGGCTCGCCCTTATTTGGTACTTGAAAAGTACAAAAAATGAAAGTAAAGGAAGTGAGAAAACATACAAATCAGAGTTAACTTCTCTTTAAGGCCTTTGTTGCCTGAAACCACCCGGTCACTGTCACCCCTCACGGAGTACCTGGTCCACTTTTGTCAGAAAATTGAGGAGCAAGAAGCTATTCAAATAAGAACATAGTAATACGTGCAGTTGCTGGTGGATTCTTAGTTGGTCCCTATCATTCTCTGGCACGTGGGCCAGGTGACTATTTTTCACATGCAGAACGGTAAGTAACTACCTTCCTTTAAGAGATTGCAAGCCTATCTCTTTTTTAAAGCAGCAAAAACAAATATGGTAGCCTAAGGAACTGCACTTGAGAATTTTTTGGAGGGTGAAAACAAATAAGTAGATTCAATTAAGCAAATAAATAGTAAAAACCAAAGCAAAATCCAGAGCTCCTGGATTTCTGGGCTAAACTGGGTCCAGGTGTGGCTCTATTTCTGCTAAGAGGCCTCTCAAGTGGTCAGTGAAGCAAGTCTAACTTGACTCCCACACATTTTCTTCCTTCAGATGTGCCCTGGATAACAGTCATGTGATTGACTAGCCACGAGGCGAAAGCTGGGTTCTAGTTAATTAATAAAATTGTCACATTAACTCACAGTGAATGCAAGACCTTTTTGAGTTTTCTCTTACATATAAAAGTATCTAAACCAAAATCAGCCCCATTTTCTTATTAGGTACATCAGAGCAAGCATAGCCGCTTGCTACATGGGGATGCTACATACGATTAGAATGCTTAGCTGGGCTCCTAAGACTATGCACTGAACAATTCTCAAGGTCCCACATTTCCTGTCCTATGAAATCCAACTGATTGGTAACTGATTTTCATCAACACAGTGTTAAACCTAGGGAGCACAGTAGGCACTTGATAGATTGTTCTATGTTTTGTGTGTTGTAAAGAAAAGATCTCAAGATACTCCTTGAATTCCAGCAGTTCACCACGTATCCCTGAACATTTATGGGGCTGAACTAGCCACGGATGGTAATTTTCTGACTTCCCCCTCATCAAACATAGACTGATAAGTCTCATTCTCAGAGGTTTTAACTTAATGGGTCTGAGTTAGGGCCAAGAATTTGCACTTCCGGAAGTTCCCAGGGGATGCTGGGGGACCACTTTAAGAAACACTGTTCCCCTGTCTGTGGTCCCAGCTACTCTGCTTGGGCTGAGGCAGAAGAGGTACAAGTTTGCCAGCCCAGGCAAACACAGTGAGACTCTTCCTGAAGAAAAGAGGAGAGAAAAAGAAACACATTCTAGGACAACCTAAAAGGACTTCTACCTTTTCTTTTGTTCAAAGTAAATCAGTGAAAATTAAATTTTATTTGGGTAAAAGTGAAGCTATTTACAAATTTTTAAAAATGTGGCTAAGGGTCTTGTTGTATTGAGTTTTGGAGATTTTTAAATGGAGATTTTAATTTCTCCCCAGTTGCAGTCAGAAAACAAATGGTCCCAAAATTTAAAAATTACCAACCAGGATAAAAGGTTGCTTGGCTCTTTAAACCAAAACAAAAACCATGAAAATTTAAATTTAAGTGAGGTGCATATAACATTAACAGAAGAAAAGAGGTTTCGGGTAAGTAAAATAGAGCAGAACCTGCAAACCATGATTTATGAAGTAGAAGGGGAGAAACAAAGCTTGCAGAAAAAAATTCCCAAGAAGTCTTCAGACTTTCTCTAAACTGACAGAATCTTATATGAACAAATCTGAGCAGTGGGAATCCTCCTGCAGAGTTTGAATGGGAATTTTGGCTTTGCTCGCAAGCAGAAATTCGCTTTTGGGTTTCAGATTTGTTCCTATTAGAGAGCGCACATCAAAAGGAGGGAAGCATCCACAGCTCTATCTGGTTCTGCAGGCTGAAATTTCTCGAGAGAGTCATTGAAAATAAAGACAAGTTGCTGTTTTTTCTTTTAATTCTTCAGGCTGCAAAAAAAGAGAACTTCTCAAATAAAATTAAGCAGACCTGGTAACAACTGGGTTCGTCATAACTCAGACTCTGCTTGGATCCAGAAAGGGCTTCTTTTTTTGGGCATAGTGGTCCATCCTTCATCTGCCCCTCGTTAGAATCCAAACAAACTCTTCCTATATGGATACTGCCATAATCTTTCCTGAGTCTTGAACACTCTAAATCACCTTCTCCAAAAAGAAAACAAAAGGAATCTGCTGATACGTGATCTAACTAAAGGAAGCTTGCATTACAAAAAAAATATGCAAAGTCTATCATAGCAGAAAGCACAACATAATTTTTAGGTACTAACAAATTCCAATACCAAATGCCAAAAATATTTTTATTAGTTTCCAGCCTTTAATAACCCATCTTCTAAGCTGCTTTAAAAGTATATTATGTACCAATATGTTACTTTAGGTTAAATAAAAAAGCAGGAAAAAAATCTTAAAGCAAGATAAAGACAAAATAAATAGAGGGAAAACATACCATAAGGGCCTTCATTATGGTCAGTCTCATTTAAAGTTGAAGAAGCCATAGTATTTCTCCAGCAATACTCAGAGGGTTGTATTTAATTTTTTGCCTATCAGTGGAATAACCCTGTCAGAGACACTGGTGAGAGTAGGTGGCGCCAGGTGTTATCTGTCCCTTAAACCTACTTCTTTGATGGCTTGGAATATTACCCCTTTTATTTGGCAGGCTTGAATTTGTCAGGATTCACCCTGTGGTGAGTTAACATGCCTCCATATTGAAAAAAAATTGCCCATGGGCCAATGTGAGCCTCGCACCTAATAGAATACATCTGGCTCTGACAGTTTGATGCCCAGCTCTGAGCCACATTCAGCAACACAAATTAACAGCATAGACATTGCCCACGCTGAGCAGGAAGTAATAACCTGCTACCTGCTACTTGGCCAAAATCTCATTATAAGCCATTACGGTAATTGAGGGCCAAGGCGCTGTGGATATTAGACTCCCTGAGCGCCAGTGGTTAGTTCAGGAGAAGAAAGACTCATAACGGAGGGAGTGGGGTGGGCAGGAGAGACTGTCCTTGGGTCATAGATTGAATGCTGTCTCTACAGTGTTTTGGGGGGCTGTGGTATTTTTAAACTCTTTCTCTTCAGTCCAGGAGTCCAGAAGGTCTCTCTTATAGGGGCCCAGGATTCTAGAAAAGTAATACAACTTTCGGTAGGCCTCCAACAATACTATACAATTAAAAACTAGTTTAAATGACCATAGGGGACATCCATTAAGAGAAGAGAGAAAAAGAAGGCAAAATGCACTGCAAGGAATAAATGTTAAAGCTAGAGAGGGGAAAGGAGAGGTACCTGTTCTGCATAGAAGATGAAGGCTTTCCAGAATTCATACATGATAGGAGGTGTCACCCTCTGTATCTGGTAAAGACAATACTGATTTCATAGGCCAACACTCAGTCTCTGCCAAAGCTTGGAGAATGATGGGTACAATGAAGGGAGGGAAGCAGGGCAGAATAAGTGCTATCAATCAATAAATCAGTTGATCAATCAATTTGATTTTGTTGTACCACCAGGATGGTTCTGGACATGGTACTAATGATGACAGCTTTCAGTAAGCTCTTCTAGGAAAGAGTCATACAAGGCCATGGAGAAGAGCAATTGGAAATATAATAAATTGCCTCCAGAAATCCCTTCTTATGGTTTCCCTTGTTACAGTTTGGATCTTAAATGTCCCCCAAGGCTCATGTGCTAAATGCTTGAGTCCTAACCAAGGCATTATTTGGAGGTAGTGGGACATTTAGGAAGGGTAGAGTCCAGCAGAAGGTGGCCAGATCAATGGGAGCCTGCCCTTGAAGTACTTTTGAGAGCCTAGTCCATTCTCTCTCTATATATATATCTATCTGTCTCTCTCTCTCTCTGTCTATCTATCTATCTCTTATGTCTAGGCAATGAGGTGAATCGTTTGGTCTGCTGTGTGTCTCTGCCATGATATCCTCCCACTTTTCCACAGGTCCAAAAACTGAGTATGGCCTGAAGCCTCCCAAACTGTGAATGAAAATATACTTTTCCTCCTTAGACGCTGACTACCTTGGGTACGTTGTCACAATGACAGAAAGCTAACACATCTTTCTACACAAACATAAGCAAACAGTACCCACAAACCAAATCTCCAATCATGACACTTAGCTTATGCAAGGTTTTAGCTCCTATGTAATAAAAGCCTCTGAACCAGGTCTTTCTCCATTCACTGCCAGAAGCCCGGTGAATACACTTTTCCTTGGCATTCAGAATTTATCATTTAGCTTACCTCAGATCTCAACAAAGGGTTCCTTGGAACGGGCATTCTAAAGAATTGATATTTTGGAGCAAATAAGCTTGTGGCAGATATAAAAGAGCATTCTGGAAGGCAAAGATGCCTTAGGGGACCAACTTGCATATGCTGCACAGGAGAAGACAATATTCCCATCTCAGCCAGGCCAGCTTCATTATTTCTTCCCACCTAGAGGGTTAAACACGGCCTGGGACCTAGAAAATGGCTGTGGTTGGTACAAGTGAGGCCTTCCCTATAACTAGATCCTTCAGGAAAAAACAAATTAATCAACAGCGGGCTGAAGTGGGTTTAATGATTGCATTCTGCATACAATCAGCTTTTCCCTTTTCAAGGGCCATCAATATGTCAAGGGAAGACATATCTGAAGGATATAGCTCTTAACATCAAGGTTATCTATTCTCCACAAGGCTCCCACTCCTTGCCTGGCTGATACTCCACGCCGCCTGTGTCTAACATTTTCATCAAGTCTGCAATCAATCAAGGTAATAATGTTGTGCAAAAAATCAATTAACAACGCAATTAAACTTTCCTTATTATCTCAAAGGGCTGAAATAATACCTAAAGGGAAGATAGACTCACTGAGCACAGACATCCATAATCCAATGTGAAAGTGAATTATGAGGTTAGACAGATGCAGGCCTGTGCTGGTGCTGTTATTTTCAGGGGGTTATATCTCATCGCGGCAGTGTATCAGTCAGCCCCAATCCCAGAACCTAAAATTCCAAATTACTTTTAAGAAATATATGATGTGCAATATCCATTTCCTATTCTCTTTTAAAGATAACCCCCTCCCCTCCAAAAAAAATTGAACGGCCATATTATTCAAAGACAAAATGATCTTTCAACAAGAACATAAAATATAAAAGCTATAATAACATTTACATCTGTATAGCACACATCTCTGTAAATGCAGGTCATCTATTATACATAATCTGTAGCGCCTAAAAGGCCCAGGATGCGGCACAATATTGAAAATCCAAATGCGTAAATGTGCAAAATCCTAAGGGATAGGATGGCCACAGCTTCCCCCAGCATCGGCCTTCTCACTCATCCCTGCCACCACCAGCCACGCGCACACACACACACACACACACACACACACACACACACACACACAGAAGCATCAGGGATAACGGAAGTGTTACTCATTTAAAATGAGAATGACTATATTATTTAGCAATTACACTCAACTTGCCCTAAAACACTGTCCTTAGGAATTGGGCATTTATAGTACATAAAAAAGAGACGACTATTAACCTTTTGCTTCAGTGAAGACTGGGAAGTGCTTGAAATCTCATACTAAAATGAGGTACATAAGAGAGGAAGAGGAAGAAGTCCTGTGACATTTACCGAGCTCTTTCTAAACCCTGTAGCAAACTGTATGTCATGGTCCCAGACCAAAAGAGCAAGACCCAGCGATAGAAGAAGTAACAATGGGCAGGACTGGAGAGGGAAATAAACTTGTGAACCAAAGTTAGCAAACAAAAAGCGCTTTTCTAGGATGAGAACTATCTGGATATCCACTGAACTCCTGGACACAAAAGACATTAACAATCAGTCAATACTGGCAGATATCAAGTGCAAATGCCCATACACACACCATCCTACTTTCCCTTCCATTCTCCCTTTTGCACCCAGATGGTCCTGCAGCAGATTCCGAGGAGCTCTTGCTAGGGTGTGGATGTCTGAGAGATCCCCAGCAGCGCACAGAAGCCAAATAAACTGATCTAGGAAAGTACAGTTTGAAATTTAAGCCTCAGATGGCTAAGAAAGGATTTCCTTCTCTGTCAAACATGTTGAGACGTGGGTTCAAGGTTTGGGTGCTCCATGCCTAATCTCATAGCGGTGTGGATTTTCACATATGCTACTGGCAGTTGGGCAGGTATTGTTTTAAATAGCATTACCCAACAATGATATTTTTTTTTTAACTTACTCACTTGTAACAAGGATCCATCTCTAGGCAAGCCACCTTTCCTCTATTTTGAGCACAGCATGGAGTCGAAGCTAAGCCACAAGTGCACACTGAAATGAACAGTAAAACCAGACAAACACACGCACACTCAATTCTGCAGTTTCTTAAGGAACACAAAGGTGCAACTCGTGATGCACCTTTGGTATAGATTTTCAAAGGAGAAGTTGGACAGGGTGAGGAAATCTTGAACTTTATTACCTAACCTTAAGGAACATAATTAATATGTTTTCATTTCCAATGGCTGTGTCGCATGTGTATCAACTGGAACTGCTCCTGCTGTGTATTTGATTCCACCGACGATGGGGTGGGTTGGATTTTAAATGATGTGTGAGCACTTCTGTTCTTTCCATGCTCTGGTTTATGTGTTATTCATGACTTGCGTTACAGACATGGCTGATACACAGATGTAAATGTTATTAAATCTTTTGTATTTTAGAGGCTTTGTGAAAGCTTCCTTTGTTTTCAAATAATTCTCTGAACCACCAAAAATAACCGGTAATACATGACAATGTCTTGGGAATGTTCTTTTTCCACTGAATTTTCTGATGAAGAGATTTCCCCCTCTACTGCTACCTTTTCATCAAAACAAACGTGTGAGATAAGTTGGCCAGTGGAAAAATTTTGTAGGGATGCTCAAAAGCAACTTGAGAAGTGTGTGTGTGTGTGTGTGTGTGTGTTTACATGTGTGTTGCATGTTTTGTGTGCAAGGGTGTTCCATGCAGGCAAGTAGATGCTTGTTTGTGCATTATTATATGTGTGTCTTGTGTATTTTTTATTAAATTGTGTCACACAGGTGTTTGTTGTGCGTCGTGTGTGTGTGTGTGTGTGTGTGTGTGTGTGTGTGTGTCTGTTGACATCATTTTGCCAAGTCAAAATTCAGGAGACAACCACTCGATTATCTGTCCAAAATGCAGTTACTTTCATGCATTTTGGTATCTGACATAATTTTTAATCTGTTTTCACTTGCCCCATCCTCCTCACATTTCTCAGGATTTCAACAGCATCGTGCCAGAGGATCAGCCTCTTCATACAGACAGCACTTAATCAGCCCGTGACTGATTTTTCTTATTGATTTTAAATTTAAACAATGCTCTGAGGCTGAACAGTGCGCCTCCACAAATACAGCTGACTTGACTGAAGGAGGTCAAGAAAGAGAGAGATGAACACCCCGGCTTGATATCAGGAGTCCAACTTTGAACAGCTCTGGAAGGAGAGTGCGGCTCTCTGCCTGCTTTGCATGCAGGGGGACCACATGCTAGTTCTCAGGGACCCCAGAGAAAGGTCACAACTCAGAGGTAAAATCTCAAGATGGAGGCTCTGCAGCTGGTGCAGGGAGCACCCTTGCATCTTGCTCCATCTCGCTGGGCCTGGGTTTCTTGACTCCTGGTGAGCCATTTCTTCCTCCTCAGGCTCTCAGCAGATTTTCTGCGCTGGGCTTGCTCACATGGCTGATGGAGTGAGGCCCCCACTTCACACCCCATTTTCTCTATGTCCCTCTTTTCCTTGCTGAGGTACCCTCTCCTTCCTCCTTGATCATCCATGACCCTCACACACCTTCTTGCCTTCCTCGGAGTGTCCACTGGAGAGTAAAATCATCACTGCTCACTTTCTCTGCCTAATTTTCCACACCTTTCCTCAGAAGCAACTATTTCTCTGATGAATGCCAGGATGGTCTTCTTTTTAAAAAACATTTATTATTAAGTAGACCAGGAAACACCATGTCCCAGGCACAAATGACACCCAGAAACACAAAGAAGGAGAGAAGAAAGACAAGGTCTGTATCTGAGGAAGTGACAGGTCACAAAAGGAGATGATTGTCAAATAAAAATAAATGTGACAAAATTGGCCATAATATTGATATGTATGAAATGCTGTGCAAACCCTGGAAAAAGATTGGCTCAGTTTTGTGAAGAGGTGAACAAACGTCCTAACAAGCAAACATTTTCTCTCAAAGTATTTCGCTTTTTGGTTGTTATAGGTCAAAAATAGGATGTTTCTTGTAACAAGTTAAACAACATACAAAGTCTATAAATAGCATTTAATAATTAATCCTTTCAATATTTCTGTGACCACCTGATACACAGGGAATATAAGGATTATACGTTTGAATGTGTGTATGTATCTGGATACTTGATATCCATATGCATGTATGTGGGATGCGGTGCTAAGTAAAAGTACAATGAGCAAATAAATGTATAAACTCAGGTACTTTGGGGTAAAAAGGAAGTAAACAAATGATAAATACTCGCCAATGCTTTAAAAAAGAATATACGAAGAATAAGTCATAGACCAGAAGACTGTTCATTGGATGAGTAGAAACAGAATAGGGGGATCTGGGTAGGATCAAGACTGCTCTGAATATTTTTCTTTATGTATTCATATATTTTGCAGTTAAAAATAAAATAAAAATGATAGAAAAAGTAAACCCTCAAAACTGAATATGAACCAGATATTAACCTCATTATGTATTAAATTGATAATACAACTATGCAAAAAATTAATTTATAAACACAGTCTTCAGTTTCACACCTGAAGGAGACATATTCTTAGTGTCACAAGAACCGCAAAGTAATCTTAACCTCTGTGTAGCAGGAGGATTGTTTTTAGTGTTGCAGCATTTGTCACTCTCAAGTTAGGTGTATATTACAAGATAAACTGTGTAGAGACACTGGAGTTCCTGAAAATCAGATCTTTCACTGGGTGAAGAGAAAATAAAGCAAACAATGAGAGAAAATGTGACTAGCAGACCAGTGGCCCTCAATATGTCCAAACTGTAGCCCCTGAATCTTAGAATATAACCTGACATGGCAAAAGGGACTTTACAGATGGGATAGGGTGCAGACCTTCTGTGGGACATCATCTTGGATATCTGGGAGGGCACAATCTAATCACGCGAGTCATTTAAAGGGGTGATGCCTTTAAGGCCATGGTCAGAGAGGGTCACAGGAACTTAAGAGGATGTTCAGAGAGCTACACTATCCCTAGCTCAGAAGATCACCAAAAGGCCGTAAGATCAGGAGTCAATGAATGATGCAGGGCCTAGAAGTTGGAAAAGGTGAGAAAACAAATTTCCCCCGGGGCCTTCAGGAAGAAATACAACCCTGTCTGTACCATGATTGTAGCTCACTAAAGATAAAGGTCAGACCTCTGAGCTCCTCAGTCGGACAATGAACATTCCTTAAGTCACTCCTGTGTAGTCTTTGGTTATGGAAATCCTAGAAAGTGAAGAGCGGAAGAAGAGGGGCCACATTGGACTTTAATAAAGTACAATTCTGAAATATAAATGTGTTTCTGCAAATGAATAGCACTCGCAGAGCATTTTCTACAAATATGAAGAACCAGGGTTCCTTAAAGAAATGACCAGGTCAGGTTGTGATCTAAGAAATACCCAGACTTAGCATTAATTTTCCTGGGTATGATAATGGTATGGTTGTTCCAAAGAAATATTCTTATATGAGAGAATTGGTTGAAGGATTTAGGGATGA
This sequence comes from Cavia porcellus, assembly GCF_034190915.1. NCBI lineage: Eukaryota > Metazoa > Chordata > Mammalia > Rodentia > Caviidae > Cavia > Cavia porcellus. The sequence continues at coordinate 33,871,926 of NW_026947511.1, read as the reverse complement.
AGCATGAGGCCACCTGCAATGTATCTAAATATTGCATTAAAATGTGTAGGTTTCCTAGCAGACTCACAGAAACAAAACAAATGCAACCAAGTATTAAGAGCGAGCTAAGTAAATCATGACTGTATGTTCTATTTACCATTGTTTGACATTTTTGGAGCTTCAAAAATTGTTACAGTAACACTTTTTGACAAAAAGACATTTTAACATATATACTTTTTGTTGTAATGACCCTAGGAGCAGGTCAAATACTAATTTTCTGTGCCGTTCATTTTTCTGATGTTTCAGGTGACCTACTTAAGCATTTCAAGCTAGCAAAATCTGAGATCCTTTTAAGCCAATGTGTCTTCCCCAAACAGCAATACGTTGTTGGAAGAAAAGTAGTTATAATGAAAAAGCATCAGTCCTTCTCCACCTGATATTTCCCTGTGCTTTTTTCTTTACACACACACACACACACACACACACACACACACACACATAATCCATAAATATAATCTATGCTTGTTTCCTTCCTTCCTTCTCCCCCAAAACTGTGTAAGAGCCCTATTTAATTTGAACTATAAAATGCCTGCCCAGAGGAGGTATTTTCTGGTCATCAATCCATGTCTAATTAACACTGCACACTATTTACTGAGGTTCTACTATGCTAACCAAGATTTCGATATATTAGGACATACCATGGACAGGGTTCAGCTCATGGTTACTGTCACTTAGTAGCAGAAGACAGGCAATAAATAGACAAAATTCAAGCAGTCATCTATAAAAAACTTAGATGTAAATATAATGAAGACGGTGAAAGGACAGAAGGACAGAAGGAAAGGGTGGTAAGGCAAGAGGACAGGAAGGCAAAACTAAGAAACAGCACTCTAATGCTAGTACTAATACCTTTGTAGTGTAGGCCGGTGGATTTGGGCAGGTCACATGGCTTAGGTGAACCTTAATTTCCATGCCCAACATGGGAACAGCAATCCTTGTCTGTGTGTTCTCTACAGTGGCTATGAGGAGCCCAACTGCTGAACAGTACGTATTATTACTGCCAAATGACACGTGCCATGACTTAGCATCATTTTTACGATGTCAAGCTCTGGCTTGTTACTGTGTTAGTCAGGACTATACAAACTGCTGCACCAAAGAAGCTCCAACATTTCAGCACCCTATTACAACACAGGCTTATGCTTCCTTATTCAAAAATCCAATGTTGGCAGCTTCCTCCATACATACATTCTGTGGTTCTACCATCTCTTATCAAGGCTTTTCATGAGTATTGGGCAGCAGAAGGAGGAACATTATGGAGGAGGCGTAGTTATCTCTTAAAGCTTTGGTTGAGAATTGATACATATCCCACTTGCAGACTAAAACATATTCATATGATTGTTCCCAAATACATGGGAGACTAAGAAGTGGTAGCCCAAAGAGGAAGAAAATAGAGCTTTTCATAATCAAACAGCAATTTCTGCAACCATGACCAAAATATTTTTCCTTTGATATTCTTCCTTAACATAGAATAATATAATATGTTAACAAGACTATAAAGGGCAATTTTACAGTTAGTTCATTACTTTGTGGGCCTCTGTACACCAGGCACAGTATTATACTGATGTTTTTGGCTGTGTCAAAAAGCACAGTCTCAATCACAGTGCCTGGCATGTAACTCAACTCACCTATGGCGTTCTCATAGGTGAATGAATGAATGAATAGCCCATTGGGTCCCGAGCTCTACAAAAGGAAGCAGCAGCATTTGTCTCCAAAGGGTTGGATACTGAGTCCAGCAAATAGGGAATAACAAACATATGCTAGGAATTTATATTGTTAAGCCTAAAAGTATGTTTTGCTTCTTAAATGGAGTATCTGCTTGTATAAGCATAATCTCAGACCCAAAACTTTGATAACACACCTATTCATGTTAGAATAATTCCAAGCTACTCAGGCCTCACTTCCTCATAAATTCTTAAATAAGAGTGCCACAGAGCCATGATAGCTGGTTTAGTATCAAAGAATAATAAGCAAATCAATTTGATAGCATCTACCTTTAAGGTGGAAATAAGTCACTTTAATTGAGATTAAAAACAAGGTCCTCACTTTCAAAGAGCTTCTGTTAATTAACTAAAGCAATGAATATGCAAGCTTTTGGATGACAATAGCTGTTCTCTCAGGCCATCAGGAGTGCGTAGAGTGACTAAACCAGCAGTTACTGCACTAATAACAAGTACAAACTCGTTTTACAAGATGAAAACACAGTCTCGGTCTCGCTGAGGAGAAATGCTTAGCAAGGTAGATGATTCTTGTGGTGCATGCAGAGGGCAAGGAATCTGCTTGAATCAGGTTATAGCAGCTCAAACTGGCCTGATAATAGCAACATTCTGAAGGTAAAACTGTGAATAATCACAATCAATTAACTGAGGGAGAAATGCTACAAAGTCCTTTCTAGAAGAAATGATACTTGCAGGAGCTTGTGATTCATATAGTCTCCCTCTCTCTCTCTCCCAGCCTATCCCTGGCCATCTACATGATTGTTTAATTACTGGAATGTCAACACTCCAGATCCATTTCAAAGGCTGCATCTTCTTTGGAAATGTTTATTTATCATTCCAACTATGAAAATAATCATTTCCATAAAAACAGACTCTAAAACTTTTGAGAATCACCTTGAAGCAACAGTTCAACCTAAATCTATTCCACAGTAAGAGTAACAGGTCAACTGTGTTTGAGAAGCCCACAAAGGGACAAATCATGGTAATTAAGCCATTTATCTTTGTAATTTACCATTGAGATTATGAGTCACTTGATTAAAACAGAGAATTCCCGAAGTAAATGTTCTTAGCCTATGAAAAGCTGAAGTGGCTTAGCAAACACCCCATGCAGTTCATGTGGCAGAACTGTCCTCGGTGACGCTTCCCCTTCTCTTGAGACCCAAACCCAACATCTCTCCCTGTGTATCGTGCATCACACAACCATCCCACACAATCCACTCAAGTATCGCCAAGCATTTTGTCTTACTCAAGTTAAAATACAATACATTTGGGAACAATTTTGTTGATTTTTGAGTCCACAATGCCTAACGTGGAACCTGGAATTCAAAATGTGGCTAAAACACTTGCTGAATGGTACTCTGCTTATGTGATAGAAAGTCTAGGTGGTTACAGGAAAATTTTGTGATCCAGTCATAAAAAAACACAATGATTATATAATGGCCACAGAGGATAGAGAGAGTGAAATTTGTCCTTTGAAGTAAAAGCTTAGGCAGAAGAACTAAACTACCCAAAGGCATGTTTGTCTATATTAAAGAAACTGAATTTATAGCTTAATATCAGGCCAAAAAGATATCACCAGATCAAATGGATCTAATGGTAAATTCAACATAAGTTTTAATAAAGAATAATACCGGTTTGGGACAGATTTTTCCAGAAAATTGAAGAGGTGGAAATACTTAACAATTTATGGGGCACACAACTATACTGATAGGAAACTACAGAAATACATTACAACAAAACAAAACTACAGAATGGTATTCCTCCTGAACATATATGCAAAAATCTATAACAATGTATTAGCACTTAAGAGACAGTAATATTTAAAAGTATAGTACATCATGGCCAAGAAATACAATGTTGATTCAATATTAAAAAATAAATATAATTCACCACATTAACAGATTGAGAAGACTTGTAATCATCTCAACTGATACAGAAAAAATACTGACAAAATTCAACATTCATCCATTCATCATAAAACTCTCAGCAACACAGGGGGAAAAAAACAACAAAAGTTCCTTAAACTGATAAATGTCATACACATCTAACATCATATTTAATGATGAAAGCTTTCTCTCCATGACAAACAATGTTGAAAACCCACTTTTAATCTTGCTATTTAATTCACATAAACACACCTTCGCATCATGAATTACACAGTCCCCGTGTGATGTGGAGATTCTATGGTGTAGTATACAGCAATCCACTCGTGGAAAGGCAATTATAGGCTCTGAAAGCTTCAGCACCAAGGCTGGCTTCTAGCACAGTCCTGGAGGAGTACTGGGAAATTTCCCCAACTCAGGAAGGACTGAGGATACACTGAGCACCACTACACTGTAAGGACTGATGGGCAGAGGGCCGGGGGAGGATTTTTCAACACTAATAGAAAAGCATGACATAATCTCTGCCCCCAACGTGAAATAATAAATCTTTTGGTGATCTAAAGATATGTATTTCTGAGTGTTCTTTATGTAGAATTCTCTTCTGCACCAAACCTGTCACTAGGGAGCAAAGTAGAAGGCACAATATCTCCCAGAAGACTGGGACATCCCCCAGGGCTCAGCTGTGTACTGTAGACCTTGCAGAGTTACCTGTTCTTTGCTGTGTAAGGCTGAGAACACGGAAGTACACCACCTTATTTAAGCTCTTCATTATTCCCAATCCACAGACAAAGAAAGTGAGACTTAATATATTCAAAGAGACAACCAATGACAGGGAAAAGCTGTGGTTGATTTTAGAAGTTCTTTATAACAAAGGTCACCTTAGGGACCACTTTAGGGAGCCAGGGAATAATGCAGAGAGGAGAGTTTCTATGACTTCTGGCATTTTAGAAGAGATTTGTGTTTCATTTCATGATAAAGTTTACATAATGCGTTTTCCAGTTACAAAGACAAAGCTTCTTCTTAAAGCAAATGGTCAACTAGAAGATGTATTAGGCAGCAGACCTTAGCAGTATCCTTCTCCTTTTCTTTACGATCATCACAATTAACTTTATCAACTTCCTAGGTAAAAGCACCGTGGTAAGTACTCGATACGGATCATCTCATCACTTGATCCTTTAAACAACATTAGGAAGTAACTTGTATTATTTTTGCCCCTTCCTTCTTTTATATTGTCTATAAAGTGGATGGATCTGAACAGAATTCAAATCCATGAATCTTCTGGGTAGTGTTTACACTCTCCCTGGGGCCACAAAATCAGTTTACGATGCAGTTCATGGAAGTCCTTGTCCCACAGCCTTCATTCTCTCTTTCAAACTTGCTCAGTGCATAAATCTATCACAACCAAGGGGTTGTCTTATTGGTTCTGATCCATTGCAAAAAGAAGTCTTAAAAAGAACCAACAACTTTTGCAAAATGCAGTTATTCCGGGAGTCTTTTTGTGCACTCCAGTGGGAATGACTCTCCTGGGGGCTTTAAATGCTTTCTATTTTGGGGAGCCTTCTCATTGCGATGCATACACCTCCTCATTCTACCATTATGAGCCAAGAGCAAAGTTAAAACTAAGGTGTATTGTAAACAACCTTGATCCGAGAAAATAATTTTATTCAGCCTGTCAGCTTTATATTTGGTCTCAAAGATTTTGCTTTTAGAAAACAATGAAAATCCAACCAGAGTCAAACCAGTTGGTCCATATTTTTGATTCTGACTCTCCCTGCCACGGTGCAAGAGAGACTCAGAAATGGATGACCTTTATCCATCTGAGATACCAAAATCCCCAGTTGGCACACTATTGAAAATACCCACTTGTATGCTACAGTCTCTCTACCAGAGATCAAAGAACTCAGGAACCAGAGGAATCCAGCCTCCGGGGGATACTGTGGCTTTTTGCCACACTGCTAAGTAGTCAAGGGCTTAGAGCTCTTGATTAAATGTGATTTCCAGCAAGCTGAGGCTGTATCTGACTTCTAATCTAAGATATTCATATTTTTAAGAAGTTTATTGCAGCTCTTAACTACATTAAATTAAAGGCTGAAGGCCTAGACTCAAGAGTCAGGCAACACGGGCTCAAATCTTTGCCTGTCTCAACACCTGCCCCAGTAGAATGAGGACAACCCTGTGTCTCATTCCCAGGATAAAGTGACACATCGCACATACAACCACAACAATGATTTGCAGATAGGAGGCATTTGTTTTGCATTAACTTTGATTAGTTTCTGAAAAATTGTATTTGCTTTCGAATTGTATTGGCCTTTCGAAAACTTTCACAACTATAAAATCACCTTCTCTCACCACAGTCCAGAAGCAGATCACTTTTCATTATGCCTGTTTGAAAAAGGAGGAAACAGAGAGAGAAAAGGGTGCTAGGAATGGCAAAGTGGACTGCTTTGCAGTCCCTGGGTCAGAGGATGATGGTGATAGTATACGAGGCTATACTGCGAGGCTATTTTGAGCTTTCTTTGGTGCTACTGATGCACCAGCCTTTGTTAAAGTCACCCTGCTGTTGAGTAGAAGAATATATATATATACATATATATATACGTATATATATATATATACATATATATATATACGTATATATATATGTATATATATATATATACGTATATATATATGTATATATATATATACATATATATATATGTATATATATAGTCATGTAAAATATGTTATACAGAAAAATAAATTAAAATCATGTATAATTCTAGCACTCAGAACTAATCACAGTATTCTGATGTTTTGTCTTCTAGTCTTTTTTCTATCCACATAGAAGCAGGGATGAATTAGTATGCATCTTCATTCACTTGATTCACTGCTTAAATATTTGCCTACCATATTAAACACTATTTAGAACATCACTTGGATGCTACCTAACATTTTAATCTGCAAATATGCCGTACTTACTCAACATTCCTATCTAGCTGGAAAATGACTGCTTTTTGATGTTACAGAATTACTATAGTGAACAATTTAGTCTACAATCATGCTTTCTGTGTTTCCTTAGGATAGATTACTAAAGATAGCATTGCCAAGGCAGTGCTAAAGATTTTGTAGCCTTAGTGCAGTGCACTAGAGTTCTTTCCCAAAACATATCCACTCAACAGCATCAGGTATGATTCTTTGACCATGTGACTAATTAAAGAGTGGAAAAATTAGCCTCCAGGATTGTTTTGTTTTGGAAGCACTGCGTAAATACTGAAGGTAGAACATTGCTTATAATCACCTCTCCTTCCTATTGTGGTTTATGCCTCTTTGTCTCTCCAACATCTAGTGCATAGCCTGGTCTGCAGGACACACCCAGTATGGTATACTAGAAGGATACGGTTATTAATAACAACACTCCTGGGATGGTCTCAGGAAAACTGCCTCCGTAGACATGGTGGATTATATTACATCCCATGGAGTTTTAGTGTTTGAATACTAGCAATTCTTGAATGATTATAGTAACAACACTGAACACTAAACATTTTTTGTTTGTTTGTTTTTTGTCTTTTTGAGACAGGGTCTCTCTATGCAGTTCAGCCTGGCCTTGAGCTCACTTTGTAGCCCAGGCTGGTCTCGAAATCACAAGGATCCTCCTGCCTCAGCCTCCCAAGTGCTGGGATTATAGGTGTGAGCCACCACGCCCGGCTCACACTAAACATTTTTATGTCTTATACAACGTTCTAACAACTTTAAATGCAATTCAACCATCAGACTAACCCTATGATTTAGATAATATTGCTCTCTTCATTTTATGATTCAGAAGCTGGGGCAAAAAGTGTGAACTAAACAGCACCAGGATTTGTGATGTGATTCTAGAAAGAGATTTTACTCACTGTCTTCAGTGTGAAATAGAAACTTGCTAGCTTTTGGGGTGAATACTAAGAGGAGAAAAGGACAGAGCCCTGGTGTCCCTGGTCAACCTTTTCATGCACAAAATGAAATTCAGTAATAATAGTTAGTTTCATATTAACTTTCATTTACTAAGGTCCAAACACTATTCCAAGCACTTAATCCTCTCAAAACACACTTGGTAAAAATTGGGGCTGGGGATTTAGCTCAGCGGCATAAGCACCTGCCTTGCAAGCAGGCAGTCGTGAGTTCGATCTCCGGTACCGATAAAAAGGAAAAAGACAAAAAAATTTAAAAGAAAAAAAAAAAAAAAAAAGAAATCGCCATTATTCTCATTTTACCAGTAAGGAAACTACAGCACAGAGATTAGGTCCTTTGATCTGACGACAAATAGCTGAAAAACCGAGGTTTAAACCCAGGCAGCCTATATGTGAAATATTCAGTATTTGAGTGGAAAATGACACAAGATAGCACAGGACTGTGGACACTCAGCTGTCAAAGATACAGACCCAGTGTGCTCAGTGAGTTTTGACAACGGCATGAGCCCTGTGACTGGAACAAGTGGAGACGACCCTATCATTTCTGAGGAATCCTGCATTAGACAGCAGGCTACAGTGGAATCATCCAAAGGCAAGTTCAAGGCTCAGCTCCGTCTTCTCACCTACAAGTGCAATGGGAACAAATATTTTTCTGGTACAAGGAGGTTGTAAAAATGATATAAGTTAGTGTACCTGAAGCATCTAATGTCATGCTTTACTAGGAACACAAAAATATGGTTTATTTTATGTAGCAGGCACAATAGATTGAATATTTTTAATCCTGATTGATTCTACTACAAGAACATGAAAACTGAAACGCTCATGCTTTTTCAGCCTCCTAGTGATATGGTCTGCTCAATGAGAAAGAGGCAAATAGTTTTAGGAAGCTGTCTACACACAAAGAAGAAGGGAATATCTTGCAGGAAAAATACTTCCCTTCTTTACCTTACCAAGGATGCTGAAATGACAACAGGAGCAGTAGCAACCACTTTGAGAATAAGAAGATGAAATTTACATACTAAGGATACTGATGCAGAAAGACAGAATTAATATTTTTCTCTACTGATCACTTACTTTTTCCATCCCTGTACCAGATGCGAATGGTCTACTTTCATTGTTCTATGTGAGGCAGTAAATTCTTACACTGCATTTTGTTAGATTTATATCGTTTGCAACTAAATGTATATTTATTTGGTGTACTTTCCTTAGCATTTGTCAGAGCTCCTTGTATTTCTCCTATCCCACAGAAAACACATATCTGAGGGTCACATCACCTATCCATGATCAAATAGTCAATGTCTACTCTTGTAGGCAATGGCTAAGGTTTATAGGCTTAGGACACCAGATTTAGATGGGAAAATGTGAGCCTGACCCTTTAGTCCTTTAAAACCCATGGGGATGGGATGCTGGTCATGAACTAGAATAGAAATTTAGGGTGTGATTATCACCAGTGACAAGATGAAGGACAAGGAGAACATGAGGAGAGAATATATAGCTGGCCTACAAAACAGGCCAGGATTCAAATCTTGGATTTATATGCATTCATGATGACCGTGGATAATTAGTTAATCCCTCTAGACCACAGTTTTTACCACAATAATAACTTTTACCTCCAAGGGTTATGACTAAGATCATTTCAAATATGTAAAACAACTATCACAATACATAGAAATCCTCATAGGTAATCAAAAATAGGTGTAGTTATGTTTTTTTTTTTTTAAGGCAGTAAGAAGGAACAGCCCTCCATGCACTTCAGTGTCATGTATGAAACCCACTGTGGGCTGTGGGTCATTGTCCTGTAGGGCAAAGAAGAAAACCATGTTCCTGCCTCTCATCCCATACCCCAGAGCTTATTTTCACGTGGTAAAAACATAACTGAACAAATAGGCAAATAAGTCAGCTCTCTGAGATAAGAAGAGCTGGAAGAACAATCTAGGTGCATTCAGGGGTCACCATGGCAGCAAAGACGGGGGAGGTTAATGGACAGTCAGCGCCAGCCTTTAATACCAAGCATTTTCCCCCATCCCATTTACAGGCAAATGAAGGGCCAGGAAATCCATGAGTTTGGTTGACTCATTAAAGGTCCCTCTACGTCGCTAATCCAAGTCGTTTAAGCAATTAATGTTTCAAAAGATACAAGCCATATATGTGAAAAATTTGAACACTGCATAGCTAAATCATCCCAATCTCTTTTCTTCATCCTTCACTGAAAACTCTACGGAATGTTTTCTCTAGAGCTTGAGCATCAGTCTGGACCACTCACCAAGGAGGACTTGAGATGCTTGCTTGCAGGAAGGGCACTAAAGCAAGCCCTCGGTCTAAATGTTTCTGATTATTTCTGTAAAGTGTGTACCATTTTCCAAGACCCCATGCTCCCAGGGGATAACGTTTTATTTTGAGAGAGGGAAAATTTACTGAATCCCGTCTGTATTGTTTTTGTTGTTGTTCCGATGGAGTCATGTCCCTCCTGTTTCTGCCCACTTCTGCCCAGCAAGATGGCACCGCTCTTGGCAAAGCCCCTCTGCTCCCAGCCACCACGCGCCTACCAGACTCACAACAGCACTACAAAACACAGACTTGAAAAGTAATTAAGATATAAGTATTCCAAAAGCGAACACATGGTTATTTAAAGCACTGGACAGCATTCAAAAGGAAAGAACGAGGGGGCCGAGCGCCATCAGGCTGTTTCTCCCCCGACTTCTCACGTTAAGAAAAAGAGACTAATTATAAATCTCCAGCAAATATGACCTGGTAAAGAGTTTTCAAACAAAAACCTGCACCAAACAGGATATCTGGCAGATCTGGGCACTTGTTTTTGCTAATAACCATTAAAGTTGTTCCTAGTAAACCATTTTACAGCAGCATTAGAAATATCAGAGTTTACGTTTTCGTTAATGAATTGCTATAGAACGTGAGCACTGCACCACGTCTCCCGAGGGCCCCAGATCCTCGCTTTGTCTCCTCTGTGCCTCCCCCACCCCTTAGCATTTCATTTCCAATGACACGTCAGCCGTCTTTCACCAACCTCAAAGGAAAGTTGAATGCGGGGCTCACAAAGTTAAGCTGACATTTGCTCCCTTCCAATAAAAAATATTTAGTCCATTAAACATAAATACCTGTCATTATGATACATGCACTGGGTGCAAACCTCCCGGTTCCCTCTGATGTTTATTACATCCAAACAACTGCAATGCCTGCATGTTTTCAACTTTAGTGTATTGATTAAACTTTTAAATGGCTGCCATATAACCCAGGGACAGCGGGAAGATTAATTTGCGTCAATGTTCATCTGTAATTCATTAGCCATTTATTCTTTACAACCACATGGGCTATCAAGAAAATGCAGGCCATTTTTCACTCGGCACAGGCTGAGAACAGATTCTGAAATTTGTGCTGCATACAAATAAGTTCCCCGGGCCTGGCCAGTGAAACTGCTTGGCTTTTCAAAAGTTGAAGTTGGGAAAATCACAGCAGGCAAGAAGCAGGAGCAAGCAGAACTGGTGGAGGAGGGTAGGGAGGACGTGTGTCCTCAGGGTGCTCCTGATTGAGCTGAGTTGGTCCACTGTCCTCTCAGCCAGGGATTATGGTTTCTTATTTCAGTCAGATTAAAATAACGGAAACTTGTGTCTGAGCAAAGGCCATAAATAACACGGGCTGCTTTCCCCATCCCTTCCCTTTCACCCTCTTCCTAATGTCTCCTAAAATGTGGTTTCTGGCAGGGAACTCCAGCGAGGGACAGTGAAGTAGAAAAGTGCACAGCCTAGAGGACTTGGAGCCGTGAGCTCAGGGGTGGTGGCATGCCCACCAACTCTCCCTGAAACAGTGGAACCTCACCCTGCCTTGAGTTGGGAAGGTGCCCAGCTAAATAGTGGCGCATTTCCTTGGGGAAGAGAGAAGCCATCTGGCTTCTCCACGCGGCTCCCTGACCTCCTTGGCAGAACACAAAATGCATATTAAAGGCATATATGGGCTGAGAACCTCAGTGAAAGGCCCTTCGACACACAAGGCACTTCGGGGAGAGAAGGAAGGAGGAGACTGCGTGTGCTCAGGTCTGGGCTGGAGGAGACTAAAGCACACGAGGGAAATTTTTCTTCATAAGGATGAATAATTAAAGTAGAGAGCTCAGCGCCCAGGCCTCACTGTGGCTAATCACTGCAACAGGGAGCAGCAGAGGAAAAAAAAAAAAAAATCAATGGTCAGGATGACATCTGGGGAAGAGGGCTGGCAGGTACCCATTTGTGGGACATGTGAGAGCCAGTGTGCAGATGCTCAAGGCGACAACTCTTTTTCTCTGGTCTATGGTGCCCACAAAAATCAAAGGCACCAGGCACACTGGTAACCTTTGGTAACAACATCCGTGAAAGAGCCAGCCGAAGAAGCCTTGGGGAGGAGGCAGTAAATTACCCATTTATAATATAACTGCTCGGGCTGCTTACAACCCAGGATAAAAGGAAGCTCTCCACAAAAGCGTCCATCTGGAGCCATCCTTGCCCCAGCCGGCACCAAGTCAGTCGTGTACACTCTTTTTCAGGCCCTTTGGGGAGATGGAATGGGGAATCATCAGAGAAATGCAGCTCAGAGAGCTTTATTAGCTTGGGGACATGGCATGTGAGTATCAAAAAGAATGCATGAATGTAGAAAAATGTGTGCTGGACGGGACCCCAAATCCTAGACCCAGCTCTCACCATGCATAGTGTCCACTAAGTTTAGCTGGTTTTTTGCCTGCATAGTAACTGGCACATTGGCTTCACAGGATCTTCATTGCTATTTGAAGGGTGATAGATTAATACAACCCAAGCAAACAGATTCATACATTCCACTATTCAACATATGCCTACTGGTTATTGCTTATACCATCACCCTCAGCAATGTTCTAGACACAGGATATAAAAGAATAACACGTAGAACAGCAAATCTTGGCAAAAGGATACTTGTTGCAGAGAATCCTTTTAATTTGCAGACATTTGGGACTTTCCAGACTCACAAGACATTGGTTTTAGAGAACCAGGAATATGTTCTTGGTCTGGTCTTTTCCGGGGAAACCCTAAAAATGATTGTTGTTAAACAGCTTATGCCTTGCGAATTAGCTGAAAAAGAACTAGAATTAAATGAACTTGAAATTCTAGATAAAGTAAGCATTTACATGTTTACTGATAATTTCAGATAACATTGATCCCAAGGCAAGTCTAACCTCTACAGGTGAGGTTAGGTTACATTCATTTGCAGAGATGGGAACCTATAGATATGTTGTCTGTCAAGTGCATCTCTCATAATTGACCTTGGCTTTGACAAGCCAGAAGGAATTTTGTGATGCTATCAATCACTTAAGGAACAAATATTGAAGATAGACCTGCTTGCTGTATTTTGTGGGGATACTGTGAATTATAAAGGCTCAATATAAATCACTCGCTGTAGCTTCACACAAGAACCTTCCCATTTCTTTGGAGAGAAAAAATTAACACATGAGAAATACCTAACACAAGACTAGAGAATTACGTGCAGTGTTCAACATGTTTTTTTCCCTCTCTTAGTCAATGAAAACATGGTTATGTCCAATGAAGCAAAGGCTCCCGGGGCTCCAGAACTCACATATGAAATCAGGATAAAATTTATCTGGTAACATATATCAAGAAAATGCTCTCAATTTCTCATCTACTAATTCTAACTCTTGATATCTATTTTAAGGAAGTAATTCCTCAGTAGGAGCAAAACTATACAATGGAGATTTTCATTGCAGAGGTTTTTTTATTATAGGCAACAGCAAAGTACGGATTAAGAAAACAGTATTACATTATTATATTTACTCTATGGAATTTTGGGTGGTCATTAAAGCAGTAATAATAAGTATAATGAAGTACAGAAAAGTATTGAAGTATGCCACAATGCCATATGAAACTGTCAGCTCACTAGGGTGACCACCTGCCATGGATGCTAAAAATATTGTAAGAGGATATGTATAATACACGATGGGGGTATTATAACAAAATATATAAAATATATACTGGGAGTTACAGTTTTATAAAATATGCTTTCTCTTTGTCAAATAATCTGTGAGTTTGTTTTTTGCTTTTATAATTGGAAAAGTTCTAAAATGCTTAAACTGTGGAACAGATTGTATAAATGCTATGAATATTGAAAGAGAGCTTCGTGCTAGAGATGCTAGCACTTGGCCTTAAAGATCCCTTTTAAAAAGTCAGCTTTTAATAACCAGAAAGGAAGAGAAAGAGTATCATTGGTAAGGAATATTCTCAGCAAAGTCTGAGAATTTAAAATGTGAATGCCCTAGAGCAGGAATACTGAAGAGATTTGTTTGGCTGCAGAGAGGAGGCACTTTGGGGAAATAATGTCAGATAAATGACACTGGATAATTTTTTTGAAACTTTGGTTATGTCAGAGTGTAAGTATTTCCTCTTTTCCTTCCTCTTTCCAAACAGGTATATTTCTTACTTTAGAATCCTACTTTGGCTCCCTTCAAGTTTACAGGGTCAAATGAAATTTAAAAAGAAGATAAATCAAAGTGTGTAGTTTTCAACTTTGGGAAGTGATTCCACATCTCATCTTATTTATAAATTTAAAAAGAATAGTCAAAGTCATTTTCAAATAGAAAAGCATTCTTAATGCTTGTAATTTAAAAAAAAATCCAATGAAATTTAACCTCTCCTCCTTCAAAAACTTCACTCAATAAACTGCAGAAAAAGAATTTTAAAAGAATAATTAAGGTGAGCAATAAGAACTCTTACTGTATAATATCAAGCTATAAAAATTAAATAATTTGGGACCTATAAGAATAATTGGAAAGGGGGATAAGGGTACAAAATAAAAAGAAAAGAAGTAAATTATATAGTTAAGGAATTTAGACTCTGATAAAGTTCACATATCAGTCAAAAACAAAGTACTCTTTGATAAAGGTTAGAGTCAATATAAATGCACAATCATAACCAGAGAGTCAAGTGTAAGAGAGAAACAGGAAAAAACTTGGTGGAGACTTAAATCTCTAGGAAGTGCCTAAAAGCAAAAGAAGAAATAATGCAGGAGCATATTTTCAGAGCTGGTAATGTAACAAGTTTAAAATCTCTACCTATGAAACACCATAAAAAAGTAAGGTCCATACCTCAATCTTAAGCCACATATATTTTTATCATCTATGACAGACAAGTGGATATTATTCCTGGTGTAATATATGTTTCTGACAAATCAAAATGAAAATTATTCACATTTTATGTGGAAAAGGGAAATTAATAAGAACAACTGTTTTCAACATAACATTAAAAATAATCCAATAAAGGTACTGACGTGTTCAGCTTCACAAACATCCAAGGTTTTATTTTTTTAAAAAATGCTTTGTTATTTATTTTTAAGAACACTAATATACATGATTACAATGCCATAATAAAACAAACCTCTCAGATGATGGTAATCTTGGTAGAGCTCTGCAGGAAAGGTGTCTCTCAATGTATATTAAGGCTCAAAAGAATGTGGAACAAAGTAAATCAAACCAAACTGAAACAAATTCCTCATCCATGTTTGCGCCATGCTGAATCTCCAAGAGTCAATCTTTGTCTCTGGTGGACAGTATAGTCTGGAAGGGCAGTTCCCTTTGCACTTAATACCCTTCTGATTCTAAACAAAAACAAACAAAATCCACTAAGTTATGACCATTATAAACAAAGTACCCTGTAGTTTTGTTCATTTGGGCTCCATGTTCTTCATTTATCTAAAAATCTCCCTTCAACTTATTTCAAGAGAGGTTTTCTTGAAAAACAGGTTCATGCTATTTTATAGACAGTATTTTAATTAACATTAGGCTCTAAAAGTTTTAATTTCCAATAGTTTCATGAGTCATGAGACATAACTATTATGTGCAAAATATTAAAGCACACTGAGGTTTACTAGGTAACACTGTACTATTAATTTCTAAATTAATATTGAAAACACATGAGATATGTAGTCTTTAACATTTGTTTTAACTTTTTTGTTCAGCTTAGAGTTAGCTCAGCTTGCTAAGTGTTCTATATATCTTGAGAAGACTATTTTCTAATTGCACATAATTCTACATATGTGCATTAAGTCAGCTGGCTTATTTGTTTCATCTTTCATATCCTTCCTATTTTTAAACTACTTGAGTATTGCAAGTCAGAGAGATGTTTTAAAATCTGTCACTGTCCTGCAGAATTTTATATTCCTTTTCTATAAATACGTAAATAGCTGCTTATACAGGATGAAGCTGTCATTGTTCAACTCTAAAAAACAGTTTTTTCACATTTGACATCTCTGACATGAAGATGTCTTACAACTGATGTAATATGAAAGCAATATATCAGAGTTTAATTGTAGCAGCTTTTTATTATTTATAGAGGCAGACAAACGTGTGCTTTACATTGACATCTTAGATTCAGTAAAATAGAATATTTTAACATGGATACACAAACTTAGATTTTGAAAATCTTTTTTTGGTGAATCCTGGTTTATCTTTGTCTGGGGTCTACATTAGCCTCAGTAATGATTTTGCCTTGAATTCTATGTATGATAAATATATTATGTATGTTTTATATGGTTAACCTTCCTTTATTTTACTCATAATTGCTTGGTATAACATCAATCATGTTAGTATATATATATATATATATATATATATATATATATTATGAACAATATTATCTGGCAAAAGAAACTGTAAAACCTACATAAGCAAATGGAAATTAAGTGACAACCTTTTGAATAACCAATGGGTTATAGGTGAAATAAAAGAAGAAATTAAACAATATCTACGATTCAATGAAAATGCAGATACAACATACTGCAAGCTGTGGGACACAGTGAAAGCAGTCCAAGGAGGGAAATATATAGCAGTAAATTGTTACATCAGAAAAACAGATTGAGCACAAATAAATAACCTACTGCTACACCTCAAGCTTCTAGAAAAAGAAGAGCAAGCCAAAGCCAAAGCTCATAAAAGAGGAAATTATAAAGATCACAGAAGAAATTAATGCAATTGAGACTAAGCCAACAATACAAAGAATTAATGAGTCAAAGGGCTAGTTCTTTGAGAGAATAAACAAAATTGGTAAACCTCTAGCCAACTTATTAAGAAAAAGAAAGAAAAAACTCAAATTCATGAAATAAGGAATGAAAAGGGTAAAATTATTACAGATCCCATGGACATTCAGGAGATCATGAATACCTATGTTGAAAATCTTTACTCACATAGGGTGGAAAACACAGAAGAAATGGACAGATTTCTAGAAATGTATGAATTACCAAAGCTGTCTCAAGAAGATATAACAATTAAATAACCCAATATCAGCTACTGCAATTGAAAATGTGATTAAACTTACCACAAAGAAAAGCCCAGATTCTAATGGATTCATGGCTGAATTCTATAAGAAATTTAGAGACGAATTAACACCAATATCCCTCAAACTATTCAATGAAATTGAAAGGGAAGCAATCTTTCCTAACTCATTCCTGGAGGTGAGTATTACTCTGATACCAAAATCAGAGAAAGACCCAACCATAAAGGAGAACTATAGGCCAATCTCTCTAATGAACATTGATGCAAAAATTCTCATTAAAACACTGGCAAATAGAATACAGCAAGTCATCAAGAAGATTACACATCATTACCAAGTGGAAATTATCATAGGAATGCAGGGAAAGTTTAACATACACAAATCAATAAATGTAATAAACCACATCAACAGAACCAAATACAAAAAATAGATGCAAAAAAAGCTTTTGATAAAGTCCAACACTTGTTCATGGAAAAAAAATACCCTAAAAAAAGTGGAATAGATAGTATCTACTTCAATCTGATAAAAGCTGTCTAAGACAAACCAACAGTCAACATAATAGTAAGTGGACTGAAAGCTTTCACTATAAAACCAGGAACAAGACAAGGATGTCCATTATCACCACTCCTATTCAATATATTTCTGGAAACATTAGCTAGAGCAAGAAGACAAAAGATAGGAATAAAAGACATATGGGTAGAAAAGGAGGACATTAAATTATTACTAATTCCAGATGACATGATATTCTACATAGATGATACCAAAAACTCCATCAAAAGACTACTAGAGTTAACAAATAAATTCAGCAGTATCGCTGCATACAAAATCAACACTCAAAAAATCAACAGTATTCTTGTACACAAACAACAAACTCACTGAGAGAGAAATTATAAAAATGACACCTTTCATAATAGCATCCAAAACAATGAAATACTTAAGGAATCATCCTAACAAAGGAAGTAAAAGACCTATATATTGAAAACTAGAGTACTCTAAAAAAGGAGATTGAAGAGGATGTCAGAAAATGCAAAGATATTCCTTGCTCCTCGTTAGGAAGAACCAACATTGTTAAAATGGCCATCATCCCAAAACTGGTATGCAGATTTAATACAATCGCGATCCTTACAATACAATGGCTTTAGCATACCTTCAGGTCCATGCTTTGGAAGTTTTTTCAACTGACTAAACTAGTAGAAAATTCTTTTTCCATTTTACTCCCAAATATGTCTTTATATTGCACTCACTTTTTAAAGAGAGTTTGACTTCTAACACAATTCTAAATTATATATTTTTGATCAATAGCCTGATAATATAACTCCAATGCCCCCTTACTTCCATTTAAATGATAGAACATCTGCTGCCTGCCTTCACTGTGATGGCCGTTTTGTGTAGGGGATCTTTGTTTTCTTTCTAGCTACTTATTAAATCTTTTGTCTTTTGTGCTGGGCCATTGTTAGGACTTTATTCAGTTAGATCTTTTACAAATGTGTCTTGCTGGTTCTACAGTGGGATTTCTATGTTTTCATAGTTTAAAAAAATCACTTGAAGAACACTCAGATACCATCTCCTCAAATATTGCCCCACAAAAATTGTCTCTATTACCGCCAGAATCTTGGTTGCTGAATAGGAGGCCTCCTCTTTCTAGTCTCTGCAGCATCTCTGACTTTTCCATCTCCTCATATTTCTGTATTCCCTTCAGTATACTTCCTTTAGCTCTGCTGATGAATTTCCTAATATTTTCTTTAATGATCAAATCTATCTCATTGGTTTTTTTAAACATATAATACCTTTATTCTGAAGGTTTTATTTGGATTTTTCAAATTGATCGGTTATTTTTAAGTCTCACTCCTTCATCTGTGTTTTCCATCTTTATGTCACTTATCACTCATGCAATATTTTTGTATATTGTAGCTGATGCCACTAAGGGTTTAGTTCTCTTTTACTAACACTGTGTGTGTGTGTGTGTGTGTGTGTGTGTGTGTGCGCGCGCGCGCGCACGCGTGCACGCACATGTGCGTGTGCATGTGTTCGCGTGCACGTATGCATGTGTGTGTGGTACTGGGGATTGAGTCCAGGGTCTTTACACCACGCTACACCTTCAGCCCGTTTTAAAATTCTGAGACAATACTCATTAAGTCACTAAGTTGTCCAGGCTGAGGACTCACATGCAATCATTATGTCTCAGCCTACCAGATGGCGGAGATTACTTCTGTGCACCACCATGTCTGGATCCTTTCATTAACTCCTAATGGAGATTTTCCAGGGTATATGGTACTATTGCAAGTGAGCTCAGAATTGCCTTCCCTCAATCTGTGGAAATCTTACCCCCTAAATTGATGAAGCTTTCTTCCAGAAACTTCTTATGCTACAGGCTTGAGGCACATGTTAAATTTTAGTCATTCAGATTTGGTAAAGGAACTTTCAGTTCATGTCTCTACCTCCTGCTGGCTGCAATATTTCATCTCTAAATCTCAATGTCTGCATTTTTGACAAATACTTCAGGATTTTTTTAAACTTTTCTACATTAGTGATGTCATGTTACTTCTAGCTGACGTAGAAGTAGATTACCAATAATTTTTTTTAACCTAGAAATAAGGTATATTTGAGAGGTTGTATATTCTGGATGGATAATCTGCCAGGCTTTTAAATATATGTCCATAAATAAAAAAAATAACCTATAATCTTAAACTGGTGGGAAATATGCCAGTAAATGGGAGGTTAGATTAATCTCACAATCACATTTCGAAAGTTTCCAAAAGTATTTTTGATATACTGTTTGACATTTCCATTTGTTATCTGGATCTTAGGTTTAAGAGATACTCAGAGACGCTTAGACTCAAAAGTCTATGGAGTTGTAGTGACAAATACTTCTACATACTCTCATATTTTAACACTGGATTAACCCTCCAATTTAACAACAAAGATAAAGATTCTATCCTAAAAGTGGGGTGACCATACAGATCAGAAGCAAATACAGCATATCATAGCACACTGTATTAGTTCTGAAGTTCTAGGAGGCATACTCTGGAGAGTAGGCCATGTGGTTTTGCAAGGTATTTGAGCCCTTTCCCTATGCCTTTTGATCTTCAAAGCACACATCATCACTCCAGAAGGATGTATGACAACATTGTCTGCACTTATATCGTGAGAAGTTTTATAGATAAGAACCCCACAGGTCCTTTGGCAGGCAGAAGGAATGAGCAGAATCTCTGTCTACCTGGAAAAAAGCTCCATTTACACCTTTGTAATTTTCTAGGAAGCCAATTTATCACAGATTCCCAGTAAGATACAGGCACCAGGATTTTTGCTATAGCATTATCTGTAACAGCACAATACAGTGCCTGATTCTAGTTTTCATATTTGACCATTGACAATTTTCAGGCCCCAATTCTTTATTTTTTTTTGTTTTGCCTCCAATCCAGATAAGCTGGTAAGATATCCTGGGTGCTACTCCAGGCACTGAGGGTCAGGAGGAGTTCAAGCCATCTAAATCTCTGCCCGCATACAAGAACTCTTTTCAGCACTACCCAATATTCACAATAAAAACACAAGCCATTTGGCATCTCACTCACTTAAACCAAATGGGCTGACTTGGATGACAGCCATGCACTCTCCAGAGTCCTCTGATGTAACTGATGCATGTGTTCATGTCCTCTGGGTGCACGGGGATCATCATGAGTCTTGATACTGGAACCAGTTTTGGAAAAGGACAGCAGATTACATCTCTCCATGAGCATTATAGGTCATGGTCATCATCACCTGAGGACTTTCTTCTTTGGCTTGTGCCTTTCTAAAAGGTTCTCTTTCCTGCTTGGGAATGTATAGGCTCATGTGTAATCTCAGCTTCACTTTCTGAGCATGTCTGAGCATCTCTTTTAGATTCGGACAAACAGAAGTTTTAATTTTGGTGCTTAGACACCAAAGCACAGATTTGGGCTCAATTTAAAGTGAGCACCTACCTTTGAACCTCAGAATACACTGTGTATCTCAAGTCTAGCATAAGGTGTGACTGACTGGAGAAGCACAGAGAAAGAACCTTTCCCCTGAGACCACCGGTTGTATCTTATCCACTGACTAACTCTGTCCTACAACGAAGAGATGACTGGTAATGATACACTGGGGAGTACATGGAACCCATGAAGTCCAGTCCTATAAAGAAGAAAAGCCACTAGTTGCCTTGCTGAGATCAACATTCCTTCAAATAGATCACTCACAAAGATCCCTGCCTTCCTATGCATCTCTCATGGAAAACAAGCCTGATCCTTGAGTCAGAAAAGAATACCAAAATATCACACAGCAAAAACTCTGTCCTGTTATAGATTATAACAAGGCTGACGGGAATTAAGACCAACCAACTGTTCAAGAAAGTGGCCATTGTTTCTACTATCTTTCCATTTAATCTTCATATATTTGGTTGTGTGTGTGTATCCGGGTGTGTGTAGCTTTACTTTTAGAGTTGCAACTAAGAAGGCTTTGTATAACCTGAGGTCATAAAGACTTAGTCGTATGTTTTCTTCTAAGTGTTTTGTACTTTTAGCTTTTACCTTTAGGTTTATAAGCCACTGTGACTTCTTTTATGTGCATAGAGTAAGAAAGAGATCAAATTTGATTCTATTGCATGTACATATTTGATAGCTCCAATACCATTTGTTTAAAAGATTGTTATTTCTCTCATAGAAATACTGTAGCACCCTTATTGAAAATCAGTTGACTATTGCTGGACTCCCAATTCCATTATATGGATTTGTATGTTTACACATATGCTGGTACCACATTCTTTAACACTGTAGTTTTATAGTTTTGGGAAGTAGGAATGCTTAACTTTGTCTCTTTTGCAAGGTTTTTTTTTTTTCCTATTCTAGATCTTTTGCATTTCTATATGAATTTTAAAATCAGCTTGTCAATTCTTATAAAACTAGCTAGGATTTTGGTTGGGACTGCATTGAATCTATAGCTACACTTGAGAATAGCAAAGAATCCGCTAAAAGTATGATCATTTTAATAATATCAAGTCTTACCATCCATGAATATGGGATATCTTTCAATTTAATTTTATCTGCTTCAACAACTGGAGTTTTCATGACACAAGTTTTATATTTCTTTTATTTACCCCTATATATTTTATCCATTTACACACTATATAAAATAGAATTATATTCTTAATTTTAATTTTGAATCGTTCATTGGAAACATATAGAATGACAATTGTTTTGAATGTACTGATTTTGTAACCTGCAATCTATCCATTTATTTGTTCTATTAGGCTTTTTGTGGGTTCTTTGGTATTTTCGAATAAGCGAAATCATCTGACTTCAGTACCTGATAGCTTTCAGAAGCCATGCCTGCTCCATTCTGCCTCACATCTGAGTACACCAGTTGAAGAAATCCAGACAGCTCTTCTCTTGACAATGACAGGGAAGTCCAGCCTGCAAAGAGCTCACCCTGTACCTGGGAACCCTCATGCCAGCCCACTCCACCACCAAAGTCACGTGCCCATTTCTCACACAAACCAAGCACATCAGTTTGAGCGCTTCCCCTGCTCTCTTCCCAGGAAGCCTGATGACACAGGTGATAAATGTGCCTCTACTCTTAGTACACATGTGGCATATTAGTTTTGACTCTGAACCAGCTCTTTCATTTAAAAAAATGAGGTTACTGATTGTACCTAACTCATAGGGAGGAAATGAAATAACATTAGTGTTAGGAGTAGTGTCCAGATTATGGCTTCTGAACATCTCTCTCCAGCAAAAGATATCAGGTTTCCTTGGAGAAATGACTGCCTCCAGGGTTAGAGCAAGAAAAGTGTAAGATAAGCCTAGAAAAGAAAGTAATGAATAGCATGATAAATAATGGGAGTGTGTGAAAAACAAGACTCAAGTCAAGTCTTCCCCTGGGTAAATCTTAAACTGTTAGAAGGCAAAACAAATAATGATAGTAATGGATTGTAAGCCATAGACTAGAGAAAGAGTTTATGAAACCATAATGTCAAAAATAATTGCTCAAATAAATACGTAAATAAACTAACAGGGAAGCACGGTAAAACCTTCCTAGAAGTGGAGTTTTAACTAATATAGGCAGAAGGAACAATGCAAGTAGAAAATCAGGCAGCCAGCACCATGCTCTCTGTTACTTATTTTTGCAAGTAAGTATCAAACAGATGCTAAAATTGGTGAACCTGACTGTGATGTGAAACAGGGTACTTACTATGTATCAAAGCATCTCCCCACAAGATTCTATTAAATGCAAGAGGGAAAAAACAACTTTTCAGAAGCCTGACAGCCATGACCTTATCAAAGCGATCAAAGTTAGTATCCCCAGAATTGGAGGGAATTGATATCAGATACCTTCTGCAACCAGGCTCTGAGTCTACAACATGATACTCCAGCCAAATATATAACCCCTGAGTTGATGCACAGAGAAATAGGAAAAGACTACATAGGGGATATTTCATAAAGTAGCTGGAAAGTACTCCAAAAACATCAGTCTTAAATACAAAGAAACCATGTGGACTGTCCTAGATTAAAAAGAGATTAAAGGACACAGTTAGATGCAGTGTATGAGCCTGGATTAGATGTCATACCAGAAAAAGAACGTTAGTGTAATAAAGGGAACTTTTTTCAATAAAGTTTTCAGGTGACATAATACATCTGTATCAATGTTTGATCCACTGTGGTTGAATAAAATGTTAGCAGGATGTGGGAGAAAGGTGTATCAGAATTCTCATACTAATTTTTCAACATTTTAAAATTAATTCTGAATGAAAGGTTAAGATAAAAGTGGACAGCGTGGTGCCATACCTAGTAAAACTCTCAAAGTGCAAAATCCCAAATGCTCACTAACTGATTAGTAGATCAATAAAATACACTATATCTAAGCCATGGAATGTTGTTCAGCTCCAAAAAGAGCTGAAGTACTATGCAGGCTACCACATGGGTTAACAATGAAAGAAAGAAGTCACAAAGGTCACATGATAAAAACCCACTTATATGAAATGTTCAGAATACACAAACACATGGAGAGATGAGTGGCTGACAGAGTGGGCAGTAAAGAGGTGGGGAGTGACTGCTGATGGACGTGGGGCTTCTTAAGGGGACACTGAAAATGTTCTAAGATCAGCCAGGCGTGACAGCTGCCATGCAAAAGAAATACACTGAAAAAACCCTGAACTTGCACTTTAAATGAGTGTCTATTACTGTATGTGAATTATATTTCAATAAAGTTTTTCTTTAAACAAGATGGTGCCTGGTGCATTGTTAAATGTTCTAGTGTGGCTCAGGATAAGACGGTTATCAGGATTATGATCATGAATGATACTAATGGTGCTTTATGGCCTCTCCAGCATTAACTGGTAAGTGCTGTATATAGGCTCGAGAAGAAATGACTTTGTCACCGGTTAGCTATCTTATCCCATTCGCTGAAGAACTGCAGAGTCTCCTTTGTCCTAACAAAGACAAAATCAAGAATCAAGGCAGATCGCCTTCAGCTGCAAGAACTGGGATAGTACAGTAGCAGACCGTGATCTGGGAAAAGATATAAGCCTATTACACATTTTTAGGGGATATTTTGGTTGCTGTTGCCTTTTCTTTCTATTTATTAAACAATGGCTTGGGGCTGGGGATTTAGTTCAGCGGCATAAGCACCTGCCTTGTAAGCAGGCAGTCATGAGTTCGATCCCTGGTACCAATAAAAACGAAAAAGACAAAAAAAAAAAAAAAAAAACAAACAAACAAACAAAAAACAATGGCTTGAAAGAAAAACCTTTTCACATGATTGCATTGCTATCATACGCTTTTACTCAATGCTCAGTGCATCAAATAAGAAGTACTCCAGTTATACTGGAGAGGCAAAGACTGACAAAAACAGAATTTTAATAGGAAAGAACTAAAGTTAAAGGTACCACATTACAGTGATATACACATACCCATGTTTATAACAACACAATGTATGACAGTTGAATCTTGGATGTAGACTACATGTTCATCAACAGATGAATGGATAAAGAAAATGTGGTATTTATTCATAATGGAGTACTACTCTGCCATAAAGAAGGATAAACATGAATCATTTGGAAGAAAATGGATGCACCTTGAGACCATAATGTTCAGTGAAGTAAATCAGATACATGAGCTTAAATATCACATGGTTTCTCTTATATGAGAGCCTCAAATTAGAGATAAAGAGCAAAATAAAAGACAGATAATAGGAAATAGATCTTTTTCAAATTGGAAGGAGATTAAGAGATGGTGGGAAGGAGAAAGAAGAAAGGGAAATGGGATAAAAACCTCAGATGTGTTATGTACATATACAGGAATATACTCATTATGTGATAGAAACATGTACTAAATTAAAAGCTGAACAGACATAAAGCAATAGATCTAAAATAATCCACTAGAAAAAGAACTAGAGACAAACTAAAGGGATTTGTATGCCACGCAGGCAAAACTTACCACACCTGCAGGTGGTACTGGCATGGGCCCCTGTTCCATCTCGCGGTGCTTGCAGATGCAGTCTATCTCCGGGTTTCATTTTGATTTGAAAATGAGAATGCTGATGCCAAGTCAACCTTACCTTCCCTTAGAGCTCAGCACAGCCTCAGAGACCCAAAGCCGGCCATTAATCTCGAGGACTCTCCAAACACGGTATTTGGCTGCGATTTATGAGAGGCCTTTGAGGCTTGCTAATGCTGGTCGCAACCCTGAGTCCTTGATTATTGTGAATGAAGCAAAGCCAAACAAAACAAGGCTGAAGGCTGAGCACAGGGAGAGTCAGCCTGTAATGCTATAACCCAAACGCACAACTGTTCCAATTTGCAAAACCATCAAGTAGCTTGTATGAAGTGAATAAACGCCTTTCGAAATCTCTTTGGGAGGAAAGCTCTGATATCTGGGGAGAGCATAGGGAGGAGGAAAGGCCAAAAGAAATTATTCAGCAAAGCTGCATTCTTAAATAATTTGTTCCAAATACCCTGCATTCGTCCTCGTGAGAAATGACATTGGAGGGCAGAGGGCGACCATGCAGAGATAAAACAAGTTGAAGGTATTTAAAATACTTGCCAA
The DNA here is from genome assembly GCF_034190915.1 of Cavia porcellus. Lineage (NCBI taxonomy): Eukaryota > Metazoa > Chordata > Mammalia > Rodentia > Caviidae > Cavia > Cavia porcellus. The sequence goes on along the minus strand of NW_026947511.1, from coordinate 33,846,017 downwards.
GGAAAAATGCTCATCTGATAAAAATTTAGGCAGGAAGGATGCCAAAAGCCAGGAGAGACACAACCGAGAGATGTGACGAGGTGATTGCTGCTCCAGCTGTCAGACTTGTCAGTGGTGTGGGGATGCCAGATTTTAACTCAAATGCAGTGTCAGCCCAAGAGCTGCCTCTGTTTCCCCTCATGGTTTTCATTAGGAAAGTCCTAAGATTTTGTTCCAAGTGTATATACGTATATCCGATTGGGGGCCAGTTCAAGATGAAAATGGGTTGGTATATTTGTCTCCTCTTCAGAAAATGGAATTAAAGTCAGGGAAGAAAACACAGGCTGACCGTCACAGTGAATGGGATCCATAGGCGTGTTCTTACACTAGAGTTTGAGCATAGTGGAAGATGCGATAAGAAAGGGGAGAGAGGGTGAATTATCTTAAGAAGAACAAAAATTCTTAAATTAGAGTCCTTGAAAAACAACAGTAGAAGGAGCAACCAATTTTTCTCTTCCATAATTTTGGAGTATTAAACCAGTTTAGGATTCTGTGTATGATGGTCACATAGGTGTATACACACACGTAAATTCAAATTAGGGGCCACGGTGGGCTCATTATAATTGCTAAATATGTAAGAGAAATAAAGACCAGGGTCATAGACCTGTACTCCCTCACTAAAGGGAAGTCAAGAAGGTGATGAGAAAAAGAGATATTTTATAGACACTAATATAATTCTTACTAAATGTTTAATACTTCTCAAATAAACATTTTCAAATTTTAATTCACAAATCTGAACATAATAAATTTTTCCTATGCATTCAAAGACAGGAAAACTACACAGTCCCCTACCACTGATATATAGCTTAAACATGGAGGGAAAATACTCTTAGAACCCTGAGAAAAGTCACACTTAGAATAGCATTGCTTCTTTTCTTCCTGTGGTGCCCACTCAAGGATCTCTCACTACCTGGCAGAGTGTATCCAGGCCTTTTGAAACACTAACTTTTTACCATGCAGGCAGATTCTTTTTTAGGTCGAAGGTAATTTACCTCAAAGAAGCATCAGGGCCAGGGGACTCAGGAAATTTTAGTTCTTGGAAAGCAGAGTTTGAGATGTACTAATCAATCTTCAAAATGACAAATGAGGCAAAACCAACCAAGAGAAAATTAACAAGGATCGGATTTACCCACACCCACCTGAAACACTGGACAAAATGTGAGACCAGATTTCAGATAGGGCAGCACAGGACACTGAATCTTAAGAGTGGGGAACAAGATGACCTCCAGGAGAGCCCAGGTTACTAAGTGGATCCCAGATGTTTTGAATTGATGAATGGAATCTGGAACTAAAGGGAGAGAAAAGTGCTGAGAATTTAAGGGCAAACTACCGAGAACAGAGCTAATTCAAAGGCACGTTGGAAAGCTACAGAGTTGCCCAACAAGACTTTAGCTGAGTACTTGTTAGGGTATGGTTGTGGAGCAATTTCATGAGTTTTCAAGAAGAAAACCACCTGAGAGAAATAGACGGAACAATCTCCAGACAAAGATGGAAATAGTTTATATTCCTCCCAGCTAGAATGGGAAATCTAATAAATCATAGGGCATTGTGTAGAGCATCAGGAGGGTACTGGCTGAAGTGTGGGTAAGATTAACTACAGAATAAGACTGTTTCTTTCACAACTAATGAGTCTGGAAAAGTGGTTAGACAAGCATAAAATAAAATGAAAGGAAATAAAATGTTTATACCCTTAAAAAGGAGGGAAAAAATACAAAGACCTCGTATCTCTATTAGAAAAAAAAAATTCTATCTAGAAAACACTAGGCACACAGTTGATTCTCAGTGAATCTACAAAATTCCTAGAACTTAAAAGTGAGTTCAGTAACATGGCAAAACACAAGATCAACACTCAGAAATCAATTGCATTTTCCATATATTTAAAACGGACACAAAGAAACTGAAATTAATGGAATACCATTTACAAATGTTCAAAGAATATAAAATACATAATAATTTAATAAAGATTATATAGAATCTGGATCATATAAATTAAAAATGCCTGTTGAAGTCGTGTTTAAAACATCAAAACACTCAGAGAGGTATACCATGTTCATAGATTAGAAATCTCAACATAATAAAGGTAACTATTCTTCCTAAATTAATACACTGGTTTAGTGAAATACTTATCTAAATTTGAACAAGCTTCGTTGTAGATGTATTCTTAGATTTGTATGAGAAAGGAAAGGAAAAATAAAATAGGAAGAATCACTCTTGTCAATGTTAACATTTATTAATTGAGTGTAATAAGCATGATGATATGGTATTGCTACAGCAACAGATACATCGAACAATGGAATACTATAGAGAATCTAGAAGAAGTTGTGCATAAATATCATCAATTAATTTTTAGCAAAAAAAAAAAACAATTCAATGGAGGAGAAACAGTTTTTATAATAAACAATGCTGGGAAAATAGAACATTCATCAGCCTAAATAAATAAGTAAATAAATAAATAGAAAAAATCAATATAAATATTACACTTCATACAATTATCTCACAAAAGGAATCATGAATATAAATGTAAAATACAAAGTTAAAAAAATAAAATAACATGGGAAACAATATTCATGATCTGTAATTAGGGTGAAAGAGTTCTTACAGTTCACATTAAAACATAATTCATAAAAGAAAAATCTGATATAATGGGCCTCATCTCAGTGAAAAATAATTACTCTGAAAGACCTTTTTAAAATAATTACAAAGCCAAAATATATTTCCTAGCCAAAATTAAATTAAACTGCAAAATCTGAAAATATGTGGAAACAAAATATTAGAGGCATAAGTCAAAAAAGATAATTTAGAAAATATTTAGTTTAATTGGGAATTAAAATATAATTTGTCAAAACTTGATAGGTGCAACTAAAGCACTGTTTAATTCAAAATTGATAGCTTAGATGTCTATATTGGCAAGGGAAGCCTCAAATTAATGACTTCAGTTTTAACTTTTAAAACTTTAAAAGCAGAGGAAATTAAACATTAAATCAGTCATGGAAAAATAGTAATGAAGAGTAAAATCAATTAAATTCAAAATAAAGAAATACAGTTTATGAATCCAAAATCAGTCTTGGAAATAATAAAAATATATAGTTCTAGCCAAAGTCAAACAGGGAAAAAAAAAGAGAGAGACAAATGTTCAGTGTTTGGAGTGAAATCAGTGGTATTATTGCAGGTTTTTCAGAAATAAAAAGACAAGGAAACAAAACACTATGAATAATTTTGTATGAATAATTGCAACTAAAATGAAGTAGAAAATTCCTTGAAAAACACAAAGCATCAAAATTCACTCAAGAAAAGTTGTGTAGCCTGAATAGCACTGTGTATTTAAACAATAAATTTTCATTCAAAAACTTTCCCTAAACCAGGGATGGCAGCTCTCCATGCCTATAATCCCAGCAGTGGGAGGCTGAGGCAGGAGGATTGTGGCAAGTTTGAGACCAGCCTGGGCTACAAGATGAGCTCAAGGCCAGCCTGAAGTGCATAGTAAGACCCTGTATCAAAAAACCAAACCAAACCAAACCAAAACAAAAAAAAATCACCAACAACAAAAGACACCTCTTCCTAAATCAAGAAACATAACAAGAATGTCCACTTTGCCATTTCTGTTCAACATAGTAACATAGTGCTCTAGATTCATAGTGCTGGAAAACAGTAAAGGAAGAAACAAAAGCAAAAGACAACCACACTGTAAATAATATGTAAAATTGCTCTTCTCTACAAAAGACATGGATGACCCAAATAGAAAACAACAGTGCACAAAAAGGTACCAGCAGTAAAACAATAATTTCATCAAGATACAAGATCGACCCATAACTTATACAGATTTAATGCAATCCTAATCAAAATACAACTAGCATACCTCCCTGAACTAGAAAAAAAAAATCCTAAAACTCATTTGGAATCAGAAGAGATGTATAGTAGCAAAAACAATCTTAGGCAACAAGGGTGAGGCAGGGAACATAAAAAATCCTTGACTTGAAGTTACAGTACAAAGATATCAAGATAAAAACAGCATGGTACCAGCAAAAACAAAACAAAACAAAACACCCAGACTCAGGATCAGTGCAACACAGTAAAAGATGCAGGAAAAGCTCCAAGCACACTAAGCTGCCTTATCCTTTATAAAAGGGCTAATAAAACACTTTCACTGAGAGAAAGATAATTTCTTTAATAAATGGGGATAAAAAATTGACTTTCCATCTGATGAAAATTGAACCTAAACCCATATCTCTTACATGCACCAAACTAAAATCAAAATGGATCAGAGGTCAATTTAGAAACACTAAATTTGCTGGAAAAGAGAATAGGTAAAATGATAGAAGGCGTAGGTATAGGCAAAGAGTTTATGAACAAAACACCGATTGTACGGGAAATATGAAGAATCAACAGCTGTTTTGTTTTGCCTCCTATGTATCCCAGTCTGAATCTATTGCAGACCCAAAACTGTAAGATTTATTATTCTGCATATAGAAACTCTCTATGGAGAAACAAGGATAAGATTTACAGAGGACTTTCCCAGAGAAACTATGTAAGCAAGAAGGGAGTGGAACAAAATATTTAAAGCAGATTTCTATATTTAGTGGAGTTATCTATCAACAGTGAAAAAATAAAGATTTTTTTTTCAAACAAATCTGAGATAATTCATTATCAGTAACTTATTATTTGAAAAATGTTAAGAGAGTTCTTCAAGGAAAAAAAAGTGATCTCTGTCAGGAATGCTGATATTCATGAAGAAAGGTAGTATATTACAGAAGAATGAAGGTAAAATAAAATCTCAATTTTTGCATTTTAATTGTTATAAAAATGAGTTCTTGGTTAAATTAATGATAGTAACACAATATTGGGTGATTAAACTGAATTTCAAGAGTTTGGCAATTTGGCCATTAAAATTTTGCATTAGCAAAGCAAAACCTAAAAATTTATGAGACAATGAAGAAAGAAGAGAAAGATTAGAAAGATAAGGGAAAGAAAGGTAGGAGAGGATAGAAACAGGGGTTAACCCACGGCCTATTTGTGGTTGCAAATGAAATATTTTTCAGCAAACAGTGCAGCATGAACCCTAAGGAATCCACAAACCTAACTTGCACAAAAAGTAAACCAGATGAACTGTAGAGTTAAATATGAAAAGAAAAACAGTGATTTTTGTGTTTACCTGTAATACAGTTCTTAAAGTTGCTTTTTTCGCCCACTCTTGAGACTCCGACCCAAGCAGTCAGGTTTCCTTCCTGAGGAGGTTATTAAGCCCACACCTTCAGCCACTTCCCTTGGTTGGCTCTCACACTCCAGGGCTCCTATGCATCTGCCCTCCTTGTCCAGGTGCCAAACAATTTGGGATATCATTATGTCCAGAATCCTGGCAACTCTGCATATTCACATTAGTCAGCTCCCAGGGAACCTAGCTCAGCCCATTCTCCTTATAATACATAGGCTGTCCTGACAGCTCCAGCTATTCCCTGCTGTGGTACCAAACCCGTGTGTCCCTGCCTGTCAGCTTGTCTCATTTGGAACCGTATGTGACAAAAAGTTCCGCCTTTTGACTATCAAAGCCTCGCCACGCTGCTTACCAAAAGTGTCTTTGCATCTTATAAAAACATAGTCAAGATTTCTTAAGCAGAACGTTAAAAGCACTCATGATTATGGAAGCAATAATAAGTTGAACCACTTTAAAATTAAGTATGTTTGTTCATCAAAATACACCATTCAGGGAATGAAATGTGAGGCACGGTGTGGGGGGAAAAATTGCAGTTCACAATTTGGACCAGAACTTGACTGCAACAAATAATAAGACAATCCATTCAATAGACTATACATTCAAAATCATTTTCACAGCAAAGGATATTTGAATAATTAAAAATATATATAAAGGAGTGTTCAACTTCCAGCAACAATGAAAAATGAAAGGTAGAACTATAGTTCAACTATAGAACTATAGCGTATAAGCTACCACTCTGTGTAGACCCCCATGGCTAAAAAGGAACAGAGTCGTTACAGCACATGCTGGTGAGTGTAAGCGTGAAACTTCTCATGGGAACTGGTAAAACCACCTCAAAAACTGTTGGTGATATTTACTAAAACTGAAGAAATGTATGTTCTTTGCACGACTAGGTATTTGCTCACTCGAGATTATAAATGTTTGCACCAAGAGACAGATCCAAAAATATCTGTTGCAGCATTAATTGCTATATCCCCAAAGGAACAAATAAAACATTATCAATGGTGGAGTGAATCAATAAACTGTGATTCATTCATTCCATGTCATCTTAAACAATAAGACTCACACTGTTATGTGCAGCAACACAGAATTTTATAGATGCAATTTTGGGCAAGAAAATTAGGTACAAAAATACATATAATTCCATTTGTATAGAGCTCAAAAGTGAGCCACAATGATGTGTTAAATATTAAGTAAATAGGACTCACCAAGAAAAGGAGGAATGGTGTGGGGAAGGGTCACAAAGGGTTGTGAGGATGCTGACAACTTGGATACTAGTAAAATGCTTGTTCATTTTGTGAAAGTTTACTTAAGCTGCACACTTAACAGTGTGTACATCGTTATAAGTGCATGTACTACTTTAATTAAAAAGTACTTCCAAGAGCATATTTAATGACCTGCTTTACAGGTGGCAAGAAAGAAGGGCTGAGGACTTAGCTAAGGCATTTTGCTTAAAACTTGAAAAATCTGCCACATTATGAAGCAAGAAAGAAAATGTGCAAAGCAAAACAAAAGAAAAAGAGAGGCCAAGGGGAGGTGGCAGTGGAATATGAGAGTGATTTATGTTGAATATGAGAGTGTTTAACCTCAGTGAATATGAGAGTGTTTAACCTTGAAGTTTCCTGAAGAAAAACGAAGTAGAAATATCTAACAGTCATTTGTAAACACAGATTTGGAGATCAGTAAATACCTAGAGCTCACGAGACCTACAATTATGAGATAGTAAAATGAAAAAGTAACCTTTGGGCTCAAGAAAATAGATGGCTTACCCATGGAATACTTATGGACTAAGAAACAAAGGATGGGTGATGGTCAGAAATATTTTAAAAATTCACTACATTCGAGCATTTGTTTCCGAGGGGAAAACCCTTTGCACTAAGACCCGAGTTTTCATGGGCTGACCTGACCCCATAGAAAAATCAGTTCAATTAAGAGAAAAAGTACTCACCTTTATTCCTATTACACAAATGAAGTCAGGGATTTAAAAAAGAGCGAAAAACAAAACCTGAGACCTTTGGCCAATTAATAAAACCGTGCCTTACAATCTCCCACTTCTTTTCAATGCCAAGGGACACATCCAGTGATCTTTGTGAGACCCTGTGACACAAGGAGGAGGAACGTTTTCTGATTGCAGAATATAAAGTTTGGCTTATAAATAGTTTGCAACTCCAAAGAGGCAAGAGATTTATGACTCCCTAAAGAGGGCCTTTAAAAAAGTCAGCCTTTATCTCCGTCAAAAATGTGCTGATCCACTCCTCAGAGGAACCAGGCCAAGGAAAGGTCACTCGAGACTCTGCACTGAAGCCCAGGAAGGAACTCTATGGCGGAACACATCACGGTCACAGTCGGAATCAAACGCAGGGTCAGAGATGTGTCTCGGGGAGGATTTTTTGGTTTGCTTTTGTTTTTGACAGTGTATAAGTGAACAAAGAAAACATCTACAAGTTTTGACTCTCTGGCTTTAATGTTATTTAATAGAGGTGTACAAAGAAGGGAGAAACCAATAAGTCTTGGTGATCTATATTAGTTTAAGAAATTGCCCGTCTCTACCTCCTGCTGGACCCATCCAAAACTACAGAGCGATGAGCTAAAAATGTGGGCTTCTCAATTCTAAGTTGCTCAGCAAATATCGATTAGAACAACTCCTCTGATCTCTCTCAATACTTCCTTTTTGAATTCCATCACTAGATTCTAATACCACTGGGTCATTGCCCCCATGATGGACCTTCTTGTCTCTCAACACATATGATCACTTGCAATGTTTTCCTTTGATTTTCTGAGAAATAATTTCTCACTGGCTTCTACTCAAAGCCCCATAAGTGGAAGTTGGCTTACTTTCACAACCCTATGGCAGATAACTTTATGTTGAGTTAAAGACATCCAAATGCCTATAATTCACACACACAGGATATCCACAGTCTGCCTAAACCCCATGCAAGTTATTTCGATGGATGAAAAACTGTCAGACCATTGAATTGGTTGTTTTATTACATCTAGACAAAACTGAACAGAAAGAGACAGGTGATGTTCAGAAAGACTGATGAACCAAGAATTCGCTTTAACCCTCAAGTTATTTTCCTGGCTTTGTCACTAATGCTATACATCAATTATGTGAACATAGATAAGACAGTAAACCTATCTAAACCCTGGTCTCAAAAATCTATAAAATGTGTAGGTCGGCACAGGAAAGCTTTAAAATTTCTCCCAGCTGTAACATTCTATGACTCTAGAAATAATTAAATCTTTTATGTCCCAATTCAGATTTTTTCACCTGTGTAGACTATTAAATTCTTAGCCTGGGTATATAATAAATCTTGGTGCAACATGGAAATACCACATCTGTAAGAGCACAAAGTATGCATTGATAACACAGAAAAGTGGATCCCAACACTAACTCTTTTTGTAACATCTAATGATTTTAGGGAAAATCAATCAACCAAGGAGAGAAGGATCTGTGAATTTCAGGTTTTATTTAATACCAGTTGAGTAGTCAAAAAAGAAAAATATATCATTTTCTTCTATTCTCTCTTAAGTTCTCTAAAATTAAGATTCCTCATCTGTAAAATTGGGGAAATCATAATCAACCTGAAATATTGATAGGAAATATTAAGTGAAATAGTACCTGTAAAGTTATTAGTTCATAAATTTATTATTCATCAGAAATTCTCTGGCAATCACAATTATTTTTGCCACAAAGCTTACTGAGTTGACATTTTCTTAATGAATCTCCTAATAACCATAAGTAAAATAAGTTAAGCCTATAGTTATCTGAATTTCAACAGGCCAGTTAACAGGAAGACAAGCAGGTACATAGGGTTCAAGTAGACTATTTTATCAGACTAAGGAAAACAAACTGGAGGGGAGAACCCCAAATGTCTCAGACTCTCATTTTCATTTTTTAGGTACATGAAATAAACAAAAGCAACTTTCCTGAAGAACACACAGTACTCTTGAAAATTTCAGATTAAATTCTAGTACAGTCTTTCTGAGTCCGCCACCTGCTGCTTAGTAATCAGTGTTTCTCCTCAGGGCATTTTGGACAGGGAAATTATTCACCATGCCAGGTTGTCCTATGGACTCTGGCCATGAAAGCATCCTCAGCCTCTTTCATCTATCTGTAGGATCAAACTTGGCTACTGTTTTATGAGGCACAGTGCAAAATGAAAATGCAGGATTCTTTGTTCAAAATTTATAAAAATTTTAACATGGACCAGCAGAAAATTCAACCAATCATGGGTCCTTCTGAGCATAGCCTGGGCCCTAGGGTGACTGCACAGGTTACGCATCCTCAGAGCCAGCTCTTTGTGGATGGATGCCTACTAGTCATTGTGACCACTGAAGAAGTCCACTCCTTTACTCTACATTGCCTGGCATCTCGTATGACAACAAATGAGTTACAGGTACCTTATTACAGTGAGTCATGCGTACCTTTGTTTATAGCAGCACAATTCATAGTACCTATATTGTGAAGGCAACCTATATGTCCATCAACAGATAAATGGATAAAGAAAATGTGGTATTTATTCACAATGGAGTACGACTCAGACATAAACAAGATATGTTTGACTCATTTGTAGGAAAATGGGTACATCTTGAGACTAGAATGCTATGTGAAATACACTCAGAATTTCAAATATCTCATGGTGCCTCTTACATGAGAAAACCGAACTGTAAATAGCAAAATAAAAGAGATGACAGGAAATAGGAAAGAATGCTTTGTAGAGCTGAGAAGGGAATGTGAGGATAAAGTAGAGGAGAAAGAGTTGAGTTTAAGAGGAAGTAAAATAATTAAGATATGTGTGTGCCAAGTCCTCAAGCTGAATGCAATCATTGTGCATCATGAATATATAGCAATACATAAAAAGTTATAAATCACATATACACAGAACATTCTAAAGCATTATCATAAAATAAAGAAACTAATGTACACAAGTAAATTGTTCAAAATTACTGGTAGGAAAAAATAAGTATAGGATTGCATTGATATTTTCTGACTTCCATTTCAGTCTTTTGTTTTTAAATAAAACTAATACATTCAGTATATTAACTTGTATATTCAATATTTATGTACATTCATAACATTATATAATCATAATTTGAGATCATTTTTATCAATTGAAAATATATTTTGTTCATAGTCATTTTTCATTCTTTTCCCTAATTCCTCTAGCCCTATGCAATCATTCATCTTTGATTTTTGTTTTTACTGATTCATATTATATATAGCTTTTTAAAATTGGGTTAAAAAATCAGTATGATGCTTTTGAGGTTCATCCATTGTTGTAATGTACACAAGAACTTCATTTCTTTTAATTGCCAAATATTCCTCTGTATGGATATACATTTTACTTATTTATCTATCCATTGATAAATACAGCTATTTGTAATATTTTTGGGTTGGTAAGAATAATGTTGCTGTGAACATTTGCACATGTTTGCATGTATATGTGTGTGCTCATGCTTTCAAATCTCCTGGCTATATACGTAGGATGGAATTTCTGGGTCACATAACAACTCAACGCTGAACATTTTGAGAACCCGTCAAACTGTTTCAAGGCAGCTTCACCACTGTGTAGTTCCAACAGCACTGTGTGGAGGTTATGATTCCTCCACATCCTACACTTCATTGTTGTCTTTCATTATTACAGCCATTCTCCTGAATGTGAAGTAGTATCTGTGGGTTTTGATTTGCATTTCTCTGATGGCTAATGATGTCGAGCATCTGGTGGTGTGTTTATTGGCCGTTTGTAAATCTTCTTTGGAGAAATCTCTACTCAGATCCTTTGCCCATTTTTAAAGTGAGATAATTGCCTTTTTATTGTTGAGTTACTATGTGTTTTGCATGTATTTTTGATGCTTTATTGGATATATAAAAACACTTGTCTTTTCATATTCTTGGTGTTCTTTGAACAATACAAGTTTTAGAGTTTGAAGAAGCCCACTTTATTCTTCTGTCTCGTGTTATTCCCCTACATTTGAGAAACTTTGGACTCACCCAAGGTCATGAGATTTTTGTCTATATTTTCTTCTAAGGGTTTTATACTCCAACATTTATATTTATTGTCTTTGACCCATACTGAATTAATTTTGAATACAGTGTGAACCCAGTGCCATTTGTTGAAATAATTCCTCTTCCCCAATGAACTGGTTTGGCACCCTCACTGAAAACGGTTGATTTTAATACAATGGTTTAACTCTGGACTCCCAGTTCCTCTCCATTGACCTATGTATATCATTATGCCAACCAGCGTGCTGAGATTACTGTAGCTTTATACTCAGTTTTGAAGCGAGAAAGAAAGTGTCGATTGTGTTGAATCTGAAAACCAATGTGAACAGAACAGCCATGTTCACATCCATGAACATAGGATGCATTTTTAGAAATCTCATGTTTATTTTAACATTTTGCTGCTAACGGAGCATAGGATTTATACTTTTGTTTTTAAGCTTCTGAAACTTATAAAAAGTTGAACTATTTTACTCTTTTGATGCTATTACAAATGGAATTATTTTTTTAATTTCACGTTCAAATCCTTCACTGCAATATACAGAAATACAAGCAATTTTTTACATTAACTTTCGTATCCTGAATGTTTTAGTTTCAGTAGAGGCTTTTACGTTCTAGTGGAATCTTTAGAGTTTTCTACTTGTGTAATCATGTTATCTGCCAATAAAGACAGCTTCATATTTTATCTTGTTCTGAGGCCTAATACTGGGCTAGGACTCTAACTACAATGTTGAGTATAAATCGGAGTATGGTGGACGTCAAGGTCTTATTCCTGATCTTAGAGGGAAACCATTCGGAGCTTCCTCATTAGAACAGCAGTCACAAGTTCTTTACAGATATGCCTTATCTTGTTGGGAAAGTTCCTTTTCAAAGTTTGATGACAGTTTTTATTATGATACTGTGCTAACTTTTGTCAAAATTTTTAAATGGTATTGAGATAATCATGTGAGTTTTACCTCGTATTCTATTGATATTGAATACACTATTGATTTTCCAATGTCAAACCAACCTTACACTGTAGAATGAAATGGAAAGGATCCCCTCTTGTTTTCTTTTTTGAGAATACTGTGAAAAGTTGATAATCATTTTCTTTAAAAGTTTAGCAGAACTCACCTGTGAAGTCATTTAGGCCTGGACTCTTTTTGTGAATAGTTTTGTTACATTAAGTGATTTTTTTTCTCAAGTAATGCTATCATTCTTTGAATGATTTTCACCATGTTTGGAGTCATTAGTGTTTAATTTATTAGAATCTTTCCCAATTTATATTACAATGCACTGAGATAAAATGAAAATGTACAGCTCTTAGTTCTTTTTGATAGCCCATGTTTTCTTGAGTTTGTTTTGGAAATTCATGGTTTTTTTCTAGGTATTTGTCCATTTCATATAAATTATTTAATTTATTGGTATACATTTATTCATAGCACAGCCTTATAGTCTTTTTTCTTCAAGATTAATAATATTGGTCTCCTCTTCATTCTTAATTTTAGTTGAATCTCTTTTTGGTCAGCATAATTCAATGTGTATCAATTTTGGTGATCTTTTAAGAGTACAAATTTAGGCTCATTAATTGTTTTCATGGTTTTGTTGTCTTTATTTCATTAAGTTCTTTTCTTTATTATTTCTTCCCTTCTGCTTGTTTTAAGTGCAGTTTGCTCTTGCTTTCTAGTTCTTAAAGTGAAAGAGTAGGTTACTGAATTGACATTTTTCTTCTTTTTTAATGTGGCCAGCATAACTATAAATTTCTATTTAATGTTTAACTGCAATTAATACGTTTTGGTATGCTGTGTCTTCTGTTTCACTCATTTTGAAGCATTTCCCAATGTCTTAGTTACTTGTCTCATTGCTGAGACAAAATATCTGACTCCAAAAGGTAAAGGAGGACAGGTTTATTTGGCTCACAATTTGTAGAGGTTTCAGTCCGTATCAGCTGGCTTCAAGTCAGGGTGACACGTCAGAAGGAATCACACAGCAGACTGGTTCATGATGCCCTCAAGATAGCAAAAGCAATATGGGAGGGGAGACAAGACTCATTCTTCCCCAGGTACTGTACGTGGGCACTGTGAGTCCTATACCATGCCCAGGTCACTGTGAGTGCTATCCCATGCACAGGTCACTGTGAGTGCTATACCATGCACAGGTATAGCACTAACATCCTTAGTCTTAGGCAGAGAACTATGCCAAAGCAATCAGTGATTTATTAGTCTCACATTCTAAATCCAAGCATCATACACTCTAGATTCAGCCACCTGAAAAGTCCTATGATGACTTGAGGCTTTGGAGGGCTACCTAGACACAAACCACAACACCTAATTTTCTTTTTTGCTTAATTAATTTAGCAATGGTTATTTTTTCCATAATTGTGAATTTCTTTCTGTTATTAGTTTTTATTTTTTTCAGAGAAATGTACAATGCATAATTTTAATCCAGTTAAATTTATTGAGGCCTGTTTTATAACCTAATATATAATCTATCCTAGAAAACATTTGACAAACACTTGAAAAATATCTGCATTTTGATGTTGGGTGGAAAATATACAGATATCTTTTAGGTCAGTTTCATTTTATTATTACATAATATCCCTCTTTATTTCTAGTGACTTTTTGTGTTTAAAGGCTATTATTTTTCGCTATTGGTGCAGCCACCACAGCTCTCTTAGGGCTGCTGTTTGTGTATCTTTCCCGTCCTTTCATTTTTCTAACTATTTGTATATTTTATTCTAAAAGAATATACTTGGATATTGTTTTTTATCCAGGCTGGTATCTCTGGCTCTTGATTTTATTACTTAATCCATTAATATTTTTTGTTATTATAGATGTAGTACGATTTACCTGTTACTGCTTTCTGCATTTTGCACATATTTTTGTTTCTGTTTTCTTTCTTTACTGTTTTCTGTTTCATTAAGTGATTTTTTTTCTCAAGTAACATTATCATTCCTCGAATGATTTTCACCATGTGTGGAGTCATTAGCGGTTAGTTTATTAGAATGTTTTCAGATTTATATTACAGTGTCCTGAGATAAAATGAAAATGTGCAACTATGTGGCTGCGTCCCATTTTCCCTGCTATGTACTAACTAGTTACGCACATTATACCCAAATATACTATGAACCAAACAATAAATTTTAGTTTTTATTTTACATAATTTAATGTCAGAGAAGCTCAGAGATTAGAAGATACAAAGTATAAAAAGATACGGTGTCATTTCTTTACTCTGATATGGTTTTACTCCCCATCACGTCCATTGTAGTGTTATGACAATGTCTTACATTTATGTGCAAGTCCAGTGAGTATAATAGCATATACTTTTATTTCTTTTTATTTAGAATTAACTATTTATAAATTTTTCATTCTGGTAAATATACATAAAATTATATTTTATACTGTACAGTACAGTAGCAACTAAGCATATTCTTAATACTATGTAATCATCACACCTATGCATTTCCAGAAGTTTTCATCATTCCAACAGGAATTCCATGCACTTGAAACTCTAGCTCCCAAGTCGTCTCTTTCTTCTTCCTCCCCTTTAGTAACTTCTATCTGGCTTTCTATTTCTATGAATTTGCCCATTTAAAATGCCTCAACTGCAATGTAACATTTGTCTTTTTGTTTGTGGTTTATCTTGCTTAGAATAAAATTGTGAAAGTTGATCCATATTATACCATTTTATATTTTTTGTATATCATATAATTTTATAGTTGGACATTTTATGTCTCTGTTATCTAGAATCTATCTATCTGTCTATCTATCCATCTGTCTATCTCCCATATTTTGCTACCCAGTCATCACCTGACAGCCATTTGGGTTGTTTCTCTTTTGGTTAATGTGAACAAGGATATAATGAAGACGAGTATATAAGTATCTGTTTGAGTGCTTATTTTCATTATTTGGGGGTATAAACCTGAAAGTGGAATTGCTAGATCTAATAATTTGCATACAACTGCTTTTTAAATTGGTTAATAGATGAAAAGAGAATAAATATACATTTCCATCATCTTGGATTATTATACAATACTTTACTGGTGTTCTGTTTATTCACATGATTTGAATTAATGCCTGAGGTCCTTGGTGTTCTGTCTAAAGAATTTCCTTTTACTATGCAATGTAAGGTCAGCCTGCTAGCAATGATACTTCTCAGTTTTTCTTTACCCAGGAATAGCCTTATTTCACTGTTACATTCCAAAGACAGTTTTGCTGGATGTAAGATTATTGTTTGATAGATTATTGTTTGTTAGTACTTTAGTATATCATTCTGCTGGCCCTGAACTCCGCTATTTTTAATGAGAAATTAACCCATTAGAGAGAGGAAATCGGGAGCTATTAATTCAATAGCTCCAGAATGTCTTACAGGGGCCAATGACAGTGTTTTGGAAGTACTGATAGTTGCTGTGAATGTAATTATGGCTACTGACTTGTACATGGGCAGGCACAGCTTTAAAAGCACAACCTTCAGGCCTGTGGCAAGCCTAGAAGAGTTCTTGGCTATATGTCAATCCCTTCAAGGAGAGCCTCAGAGCTCTCTGTCTTAGAGAACACCCCTTCCCCTGGGAAAAATCTCAGAGCCCCAATTCTAGACACTGGACAGCAGGTGGTGGTCTCTGGTGTTCTCAGGCTGCCTCTCTCAGTGTAGAACTTCCCTTCTATCATCAAACTGGGCCAAGAGTGATCAAGGACCCTGCATTTTCTGCTACAGAGGTAGAGTCCCTACATTATGAATGGGGATTGGGTAGAGAAAAGGCAGCCTGACCTCTTGGCTGCCCTCACTGAGAGTTTAGTTTGCACAGTTCAGGACTGAAAGGAATAGGAAATGCTGGCTGCCTGCTCTTCTACATGAGCTACTGCAACCCCTTGATTGCCACTGAAGGGACAGGGGCCTCCATCTTTCTGTCCACACCTGCCTAGAGTAGAACTTCCAATGAACATAGGGAGGGAAGGAAACGAAAGGGTCAGAAATTCAAGTGCAATAGAATCTCTCTGTTCCTTTTGAATGCATCTTCATTTCTGTATTCTCTTAAGATAATATTGAGATAATTTACATGGTTGGATTTTTTCCCATAGTCTTTATTAGTTATGCTTATTTCATTAGGGAGCAGGTCATAGAGTTCCTCACACCATCATTCTGGAATTGCCTGTCTGTCTTCCACCATGCATCCTCCCAAAGTTCTGATGCCTGTGTGATTCTGCTGATGAGCAAATGGAATTGGTCATAGGTGTTATCATCCTGTGTTTAGGACACATTTCAGAATCAGGTAACACTTCTGTGTATTTCTCCTGTTCTGTCAGAAGAAGTTTCATTTTAAAATCCCTGTAGATTTCCTCAAACACACACCTTGGTTAAAGGATAGTTATAGTCAGAGGTGTATACCTGAAAATGATTAAAAAGTAGTAAAAGTAACTAAACTGCCTAATTACAAACTCCCTGCTGAATCATCCCTGATGTGGAAAAAAAAACGCTTTCTTGGTATATGTAAGGTTCACAGCTTTCTCAAAGACTATTCGAGAATGAACCCACACTTCCCTGTTTAAAAGCATACAATAGCTTCAATGAAATAGAAATATCCTGTAACATTCCCCCCAAAGGGGTCAGCAATTATTAATGGAAAGCAAGCCTCAAAACTTGCCAGCCAGTGATTAAAAAACATTCGCTGAGGAACAGTCTCGCTCTCTCAAATAAAAGAGATGAAGAAGGAAATTAAATTCCCGAAGAAATAAATTTTGACTGAAGTGAGAAATCACACTAAGAAGCTAATTTAAGGGAGATGAAATTAATTTTGGTGACATTTATTCTATTTAGCAAAAATGGTGACAAAACATATAGTGGTTCTGTAAGCCAGAGATAAGAGGCGAGTAATTTAAGGCTGGGCACAGCTACATTCTACAGCGATTTAATCCCCCGCTACACATCCCTGGTGACCTATCATTAAAGGTTTAAAGTAAAACTGACAATTATTATTAGCTAGTAATTGGATTTTGGAGATTCAGTATAAAGTTAGGATAATTTAAATGACTGTTGACATTGGAAAGATTATGTAAACGCTTTGAATCAGCTGAATTTATCAATTTATTTAGTCTTATAAAACCAAGTATGTGTAGTCAGCCCCAGAAAGCGGCATCAGGGGTAGTGGCTTTCTCAGCATTGTCCCCAGGGAGTCAGCAAAGGCTTAGCCCTGGACTTCCCAAAGGCAACACCCACCCTGGCATACCAAATCCCTGTCATGGAGATGGACTTCCACGGGGACGGGCTCCACGCCCTCCAGACCTCCGTCCTCCTCAGAGCCCTGGACAAGGCATGCCTCAGAAAATCACTGGACCCCGGGGGGGAAATGAAATTGTCACAGGCCACTATTTTATGGTATAGATTTTTAATTACAAAGGCTGAAATTCAGACACGAAAGATGGAATCAAAAACACAAGCGTCATTGTAGATTTATAGCAATGTCCTCTGGCCAGAGTAATTTCTCCAAGGCTACACTCCATAAATACTGATACGAATTCTGCCTGCTCCTTTGTCCAACCATAAGCGCCAAGTAAAATTGGATTATTTAGAGGAATGCTTTACAAAATTAGTTCTGCTAAGAATGCAATTGCATTAAAATCACTAACAACATGGTGTCTCTACCAGCTGTGGCAGATACTTCTCTTAATGGTTCCCTTCACTTTTAGATGCTTTCTTAAAGGGAAGGTTCAGTTTTACCCTGAAATAATTATGTCCCTATTTCTATTACACTCAGTGTATACTATTTAAACCTCCTCCTGCACCTAATGTCTCAGGGCATTATTCTCTAGTGTGTTGAAGAACAATAAAACTCATATATAATTTATATTTACTGTAGCTTAAAAAGTAAATTTAAACCATTAACCATTTATACTTTTAACTTTAGTGATTCTGTCCCTGAAATCAATCACACAGGGTTATTTAGAGATGTGTGCTCAGATTTTGTGGGTGGTGCCTATGAGAGTAACAAACTTTTTAAACAGCAACTTCCAAGCACAGGAAGTTGTTTAATTAAATGATGGTGTGCCCTGATGATGGAATATGCCACAGTCACAAGAATCCATGCTCCAGAAGAGCACAGACCTTGGATGCTGCTAGGTTATTAAAGTAAGATAAGAAGCAGTATTTGACTTTTTAGGGAAGATTATGCTGAATATTAAGCTACTGTCTCATAGCTCAAATCCATCCTTTGTAACCAGTTCTGTACTGCTGAGGCTGTGAGTTGAAGATTACAGCTCTTGTCATCAGATACCTTATGTCCTACCTTTAATGGGCACTAAAACAGTACCTGAAGGTTAAGGGAGGGAGACAAGGTATTTCCTTGTGATTTCCCCATGTTCTTGGCACCAGTCTCTTTATATGTCCCTCATAGACATCAAGACAGCCACTAGGCTCCCCTCCTTCAGCTGAGGTCTGCTCCCAGTTCTGCCAGACTTCTTCTCTAAGCCTCCAAGTTCTAACTCCATCTTTCTTATCTTGTTCCAAATCTAAGGCAGGGAGGGAGCTGTTTGTCACAGTGACTGTTAGCAATGTGTGCTTTCCGTCTTTTTAGTCCTCCCGTGGAAGTTTTGTTATAGCTGAGCTGTGTCCCTTAAAAAGTCCTATGTTGAGGTTCTAATGATTTTAGAAAACATGACTGTTACTTGTAGATAGTGTAAGAGTGAATAAATTACGTTAAAATGAGTCACTGGGATGGACCCTAATAACATATGACTGCTATCTTTATAAGAAAAGGAGCTCAAGCCAGAAATATGCACAGAGCGATGACCACATGGAGACAGGGAGGGGATGGCTATCTATAAACCAAGAAGAAGCTCAGCACAGATCCTTCTTCCATGACCTTTAGAAGAAATCAGCCCTTCTGACACCTTAGCATTGGAGTTCTAGCCTCCAGAACTGTGAGGAGAAAAAATGCTTGCTGGTTAGGCTACCCCACTATGGCACATGTTATGGAAGGCCTTGAAAACTAATACCCTGCTTGTCCAGTTCCTATATTAAATTATGTCTGTCAAAGTAATTTATATGCTGGTGCCCAGAAGTGACCCTAGGAAACAGATCTTCAAGGATGAGATTCCAGGATTGTTTTGGACTCACCTCTGTCATAGACAGTTGTATCAAGATTAACCAAATAATCACTGTGGCCCACTGTATCTATTGCACCACATGTGTCAGGGGACCAAAGAGCTACTGCCCTCAGTCCTTAGGGAAGCAATGATGGCTAAAGGACAGTGGAACAAGAAGTTGACAATCAGGCCTTAAAATTTCAGCTCGGGTCACAAAGGAGTCAGAATATTCACACGACAGGTTTTACTGAAGAGTTTAATTACCGAAGCTCATGTACCGATCATTGCAAATATTCTAGTGACCGCAAAGCATTAGTTTTCTAGGTATTTGAGGAATTGACCATTCATGCACTTGCAGTCACAGAAACACAACAGAGACAGAGACACCACTCGCCACCCAGGAGAAGAATGGTGGATTAAAATTTCCATATGCATATAAAATTCAAAGCAGGAGGCCTGAAGAAACCATGAAAAGTTGCTCATTTATAAATGTTTGTATCTGGAGTATTTAGTTCAAGGTCACCAAGATGAGAGAATCAGTTTATTTTTCTCTCTGAGAAACGGCAATACCAGGCAGTATGTGTATTGACACAAGATAAATGTGTCAATTAGTAATGGTAGTAAAGAATGTATGAGGGAAACTTGTAAAATACAAACCCATGGATTGTTGGGAAACATTTTGTGTTAAATTTCCAATTCAATAAATATTTCAGGCGGGGCTCATTGAGAAGGTAAAGAGGTACTTGAGTTTAGCTCATTCTTCTGATTCTACTTAGTTCTACTCCAAGAGCTAAGCAACATACTAGCCAGAAAATGAGGTTGAACAGTGAGAGGCAGCTTCTAGAGCGTCAACTCATTTATAAAAACAAGCTAGTAGTTCTTGGTTAAGCTGTTCGGTGGGTAGTTCTGTGCAAGAACTTTTCCAACCATCGTGTTACCTGGAATCCCGTCTCCATCTTGGGGTGTTTTCTTAGTTTTTTTACTGCTATAGGCATGCTAACTGGGTACCGAACCTTTCTAACCTCTCACCACTGTCCCCTCAAACTTTACACTTGAATTGCTCAACTCATTGGTCTATTTGATGTCTAGTGCATTTATTTGAGGTCTAGAGCTCGTCGTTCTTCCTGGAATCCCCTCCCCTGCTCTGTTAATCCTGAGCTACTTCCAAGTTTGTCTTCAAGACTCAGAATAGACAGAATCTTCCAGGAAACTATTGTCCTTCCCAAGCCCACCGTGTTTCCTCAGAGGAACCTTTGCAGCTCTCCATCCGTGTCTTTATGCACAAAGGGACTCACTGTCTGTTTCATGCTGGTTACTTCCAGTTCTGTGAATTCCCCAAGAGCAGGCAATGCCTGTGTTCATGTTACATCTGCCTTTCGTGCCACAGGTCGAAGAGTGAAGGGGCACTGCATTTCATGAATGTTTGGTAAGGTGTCTTTCCCAAGAATCCTAACAGAATGACAGAGAAAAATGATCTACACAACAGCTCCAGAGAGACAGAAAGAACCTTAGATTCTTTTGGTACTCTTTTCCTTTTGGAGGAGAGCAATCCTATTACCAGTCAGCAAAATAGAAAGACAGTCTATGCCAGCTCTGAAGGTTTCTAAACTAGACATAAAATGAGGGCTCTCAAATAATAATGATTCACATCATTTATGTGCACTTACTACATGCCAGGACTGGACTAGTTTCGAAGAGTTAGCTGTGAATAGGTTAAACAAAAGTTCAGCTTTTTTGTATTTTAGTAGCTAGTAGGTAGACTCATGTGTGCACAAGATAATTTCAGCTAGAAGTCAAGCAGTGGTGTAGCAGAGATTGAGTTGGGTGAGTCTGTAGCTGTCCTTGCTTCTAAGAATACACTTCTGGTCATTTGAAGCCCTTTCATCCAGCCTCTAATGTCCAGCAATCCTCTTTACTGGATCTCTTAGGCTCATTCACTCATCTGTTCAAATACTCTAAAGCTCCCAGTAAAAACAGTGTTGCTTTGCCCTGGAAGAAGTAAATTACAAAGCTAGCCTGTCATCACACTGAATCCTGTTACCTGTCCACCTGCTGGTGTAGGACAGTCTATCTCCTCTGGTCTGGACAGCCAGAGCCCCACAAGATCCTGGTGGTAACCAAAGCACCCCATAAACTTCAGCAGCAGGAAGAGGTCCTTTCAGAATACCTTTGCCTTTTGATTTATTGTCATTTCCCCTTCCTGCGTTTTCAACAAAATCCATAGGTCCCACTTGCACCTCATTTCACTGCCGTTGGCTGTTTTCCTATGGGACAGCATCTGGCCCACAACTGCAGTATTTAAGTTGTGGTTTAAGATTTTCTGGCTCCTGCAGCTCTAGAGCCCTTCCACGAGCCAGCCTGAGATTCAGAGAACTGATGGAAGAGGATGGTTTGGAGAGTGGAGGCGACTGCTCATCCATGAGCCTTCCCGAGGTTGCAGTCAAGGAAACCACAGCCAGGCCAACCAAAGGGCGCAGTGGACTACTCACAAATCAATCTGAAGAGACTCCGTAAGGGGTCCTGAACTAATAACTTGCCAGCTTTATACATTGCAGCTCTGTGTGCTGCCTCGGTTGGATGGAAGGAATGAGGCACTTGTAAGGTTATTGAGCACAGCATTTGCACAGGGGAACAGCAGGAAGTGATTTAGCAGCCACACAGGTGCTTTCTTTAATTATGCACTACAGCGAACACTTGCTGAGCTCAACCACCCCCACTGTTCCCTCTGTGCTCCTCAGGTCGTTGAGGCAGGATGTGTGAGTAACTAGAGAGAGCCCTTGTCTGGCTGGTGTGTTTCCTCATAGCCAAGAGACGGGGTCTCTGCTCACCTGTTCTCTTGGAACCTGGCCTGCAATGAAGGCAAAATCAGGTAAGAGAGTACCCGCTTCCCTTAGCTGAGACAGAAATGCTATGGGAGACTGCGGGATGTCTGGAGAACTGGGAGAATCTCAGCTTCTCCTCACTGGCATTGGTGCTAAAATCTCACAGCAGTCTAAAGTGGGTATCTGAGTCAGCAAAGAGGAGCTAGGTGAGGAAGAAGAGGATGGATCTTCTGGGCATGTGACATCCAGACCTTTCCTTCTAGGATC
The DNA here is from genome assembly GCF_034190915.1 of Cavia porcellus. Taxonomy (NCBI): domain Eukaryota; kingdom Metazoa; phylum Chordata; class Mammalia; order Rodentia; family Caviidae; genus Cavia; species Cavia porcellus. The sequence goes on along the minus strand of NW_026947511.1, from coordinate 33,823,619 downwards.
CTTTTAATGCCAATTCCTGTTTATTAACGGGACTTACATTACCCTTTTTATTTTTCATGAGATGAATTGCAGATAGATCTAAAAAATCCCAGCTCAGGTCTCCCATCTCCTTAATCTAGTTCTAAGAAACTATTTTTATTTTCAAACATTTATGTGTACATAAATTGTGTAGAGATCATGAAAAAACTGTAGATTCTAAAGCAAGAGGAGCCAAATGCTGTTCAAAAGTTTGCATTCTTAAGAAGAGCGCAGATGAATCTGTGGACTTCTCCCTTTTGAGCAAGAGGGAAATCTCTATCAGACAGCACTTCTTAGAAGACAGAGCCTCTGATAATAGTCTGATGAAGATTCAGCTCTCCCAGTTCCCCGTGGTTCTCTTCTCTTTTTACCTGTATCAGGAGCTTTACCTCACACCTATGCAAGTGCATAGCATCCTCAAACACATTTATGGTTCTCGAGTTCAGTAGTTCTACCTTGAGAGGACAACACTGCTGGAATACAGTACGTATGAACCCAGGCCACTTAATTTTACTAGGAATCATTCAGGAAGTACAATATTAGAGTCACCAACAGTCTGATGTGGAAATCTGGGTGCTCAAAGCTCATTTCCCAAGAAATAAAGTATGTGAATACAGGACTGATGTTTTTACAGAGTTCATTGGCAGTGAAGTTCAGCAAGGCTGTTTGCATCTTCATTATAGAATTCCTGCACATTTTCCATGGGATAGACTTGGAGTTCTTAAAGGATGGAACTAACACTTCCCAACTGCTCACCATGATGAAAGGATAAGGTGAAAACTCTCACTCATCTCTCCTTGGTGACCCCCACAGTCCCCACTCCTTTCCAGGGCTAGGCATGTTTGCTCTAATGCAGTTACAGCAACTGGCCTACTGTGCCTTTTTGCATTATGCTCAGAATTGTTTTCCATGCAAATTTGCTTAGCTCCCAAGAGGCTATGAAAGCGATATTCCTGCCCTTATTTTATTCATAAGAAAACAGAGGCTTTAAAAGGTTAAAGTATGTCCCCAAGATCATAAAAGTAAAAACATCCATCAGAATTTGACTCTCAGTGTAGTACTTTCCACAGGTGCTTTCTTTAAAAGTAAATGTTAAAAGTATGTCCTTCCCTATGGGAAGGAAGAAAAGGAAGAGGAAGTTACTGTTTGATGCATTGAAGGGCTCATGTGTACAGGCAAAGAACTTTTCCCTGGGATTCTGGAGCATGAAGAGACACTTAGAGTTCTGGGGGGCATCTCTAACCCCCCCTTCCCCCAAGTTTCCTTGGTCAGCACCATTCAAGTTACACTCTGGTCACCTATCCTGTGCTGCATACTCTGGGAGATATTAGGAAAGTTAAAAGGCAATGCCCAGTGCCAAACCTTTACCATTTAAGTGAAGACAAAGTCAAATCACATGAAACAATCAGAAATTTCTGATGGATGAGAGTCTATCCCCACCACATGGGTTAATCAACAAGAAATGCATGGAGCACAAATCTGAGTCTGCGTACCAGCACCAGAAGAATTTACAAAAGTTCTGATGAAACAGAGATTTTGATTTGATTAACAAAGGGCAATTTTCCTCAGGTATGATTCTGGATGTGCAGAATGAGCAATAATTTTTAGAAATATAATGTTTTGAGCCCTGGACCAACTGATTCAAAACCGGAGTCCAGTGATCTGTGTTTATATGTCCTCTGGGTGATTCTGATGCAGGCTAAATTTCCCCAAATACCTCCAAAGGGTGCAGCATCAGCAATCAGGTGGTTTTTGTTGTTGTTCAAAAGTTCTCCTGGTAATTCTTCTGTGCAGTAATTTGACAGCCATAACAAAATAAAGACCATCTTCTAAAACAGATGTCACAGACTGGTAACGAATAAGGGATGGGGTGTAGGGAGTTAAGTGTCAGACTAAGGTCCTACCTTGCAAATCAGACATTGTGTGTTCTGTCATTCCCAAAAGGACCCCAGTTTTCCAGAGATAAACTCACACCTCTGAGTTCTCATGTCCAAATGTGGACCCATCAAACAGTGAATTCTCAGTGTACACCAATCAACTATAGTTTTTGATTGTTCAGAGTATAGACAATTGTGAGTAACGTCTTTGGAGATCACCCATGAGCACCAAGTCCAGGCAAACAGTAAGATCACCAAGACAGGAAAACTGGAGAAACGAAGAAGTGCCCGGGTCACAAACACACATCTCGGATGCTTGCCCCACACAGCATCCGTTTCCTTCCCTCAGTCCCCACCCTCACTCAACCACACATGCTGCAGTGGCACCAAAGCACGTAAAGCATTTATTAAACAACATGAAATCCATTTAACGCTTCTCTGGATGCACTAATTAGGTTTTGTATTTTGGGGCAGAATAATACAGAATGGAGGACAGAATCCTGGGTTTATTAACATTCTGCGCATTTATTTTGGATTCCTTGGAGAGGTATTGAACCGTACCCCCGTCTCAGTACCAAATGATAGAGAAAGTGCCTTTTAGGGAGGAAAACAGAGAGATTTCAAAATCTGGAGTAAAAAAAAAAAAAAATAAGTAAATAAAATAACACTAGTAACAGGCTATCAATCTTCGGGACGTCACCCTAGTCCACCAAGTTCTCCATTTCCATTAATAAACATCTCCAGGAACATTACAGTTCCTTTGGAAAATCCAAAGTGCTTGGCAAGGAGGTTTTGATTTCCAGCCGTTCCTTATTTGGTGCTGTGTGTGGAGGATCTGTTAAGCTTCATGCAATTAGCAGACAGAGACGAGCTCCGAGCAGGGGATATTTTTCAGTTCGTTGAATCATACCAAATCTGAATCTATTTACCAAAAGGAACAAGAAATGTGCATCTGGCTAGACTCTTACTAGGGGCCTGAGAAAACCTTTACATGTCACTGACTTGCTGCTATTTGGTCTTGACACATGAAGGGCTGCAGAGACTCAGGCTGGATTCGCAGGCTGAGGGAAATGGCCTTGTGATCTATGCAGTAAGCACCTAATGTTACGGATACATTTAAAAAGCATTCTAAGGTGTCTATTAAAAACCTTCATTTTAAACTAAACAATGAAAACAAAAATACTGTAGCCGAAAGTGTTTCACAGTCAAGACTTTGGTGGGCCCCGTTCAGCTGATTGTCTGATGTGAACATTTCAGTGGTCTGAACGGCCTTCTAGTATCTGATGTAAAGTAGAATTGAGGTCATTCTTTAAAGGGTTTCACTCAGCAGACCAGGCCCTTATACAATTCCTACCACAGGAAAAAGCTCAAATTTCCCCCATCCCATCCATTCCTAGGTATCACTGCCAGGAAATTAAAATGCCCTGTGCTTCTGTAATGCTCCCAGAGCAGTTTGACAGCCAAATCCATTAACAAACAGAATTTGACAAAAGTATCAATATGCGTGTGACGTGCAAGCTATCAATAAGCCATTTTGTGTTCATCTAAATGTTTACGTGTAACTAAAAAATAACAGCACATTCTTCTGAGACTGATCAGTATCAGAAATGAAAACAGTATTAAATATCCAATGCAGACTGCTGGCTGCTGAGATTTATTGCGACGTCAAGATTTAACATAAAATTCAACAACCCACCCTTGTCTAGGAGGTTCCCTCCATGGGGGTTCAGACTGCAAATGTACACATAACAGTGAGACCAATTTTTTTTAATTAAACAGTCATTTTTTTGGAAAGCACCAGGGGTGTGAATGAAAACAAGCTTCGATCCAAGTGAAATGGCCTAGAAAATGATGCATTTCTATCTGGCTTGTTAGAGAAGTCCCGGGCTGAGGGAGCCCCATCAGCTCTCTCAGGTAACACGTTGCCGATGCAGGACATGACGTACACACCTCCTTCTGTGGCACATTAGATCCCTAACATTTATCTTCAACATCGCACCTAACACTTACACAAATGACTGTCGATTCTTATTTGTAAAGTCATGACCAATAGTGAATTAGCTGATACTGATGCTCCTAGGAGAAATAACAAGCTTAGGTTCCTGAAAGCCTCTGACTACATTTTTGTCAACTGATCAAGCGATGAATTTACGTGTGTGTGTGTGTGTGTGTGTGTGTGTGTGTGTGTGTGTGTTTCTGTTTTGACAACTTTGTTCTGTTGATTCATTAATGTCAAACTCAGGGCCAATAGCAAGAAAACTCATACGTGAATAAGCTGGCCCAAGTACCATACCGATAACTGTGCACAGCACCTCACTGCCTCTTTGGGCTCAGGGATATACACAGTTCTTCGACATCACACTTGGAGGCCTTTTACACAGCAAAATCATCAGCAAAAAGTACAGCATTGGCTGAAAGACAAGTACCAGGCAATTCAAGGTCTGCACTGCTCTGTGCCTCTCAGTGGATGATAAAGTGTGCCAGGGATACTGACTCTGGTGTTACACATTGAAGTGAGCCAGAAATTGGCAAATATAAAAGTCAGGAATAGTGAGGACTGACTGGGTAAGACTTAATGGAGACAGACACAGAGAAAGGAAAATGGAAATGCATTAAACTTTGAAAAGTCAAAACTAAAACTGAATCTTCTCTCTGGATGGGAGATTGGCACCAAGTCCATTCTTGGTCCTCAGTGAAGAGCAGCCTGAAGGAATATTAAGACCAGGGTCAGGACAATTCTGGAAGGCAGTGAAATGTGATTTAGACTGTGTCGGGACATGCAAGGATTGTATAAACACCCAGGATCTGTCATGGCTGAGACTGAAATTAAAACAATAACAAAACCCACTCTATATCTTTAAGAGAATCTTTAGGTCCATCAGTAAATTAAAGGCAAAGATCAAAACAGCAAGAATTTCTCCTAAGTTCTATTTTTCAGGATAAATATTTCTAATCTCCAAAGAAATAAAAATAAGGAGGTGGCATGACAAAATGGAAATTCTCCATCAAGAAATAAGAAAAAATTTCTCTTAACAATGGGAAGGTAGCAAAAAATGGTGGGGGAGGGGGATGGGCTATGAATGTCAGATTACTGGTTGCTATTTTGCATTTTAGGATCTACATTTTCATCTTAGGGCTCTGAAATGCTGCTCTCCTCTTTTGAATGCAAAAGCCACACTCCGTGGTCCCTTACAGTGCAGAAAGAAAATTAACAGATTTAGGTGTCAGAGGGGATTGAAAAGGGGCAAATTTTAGGTTTGCTCCAGTTCTAGTTCAAATCCTTAAAACTGCGAACCTAATTAAGGAGAAGTAGGTTTCTGCAGAATGTGTCCTAGCTCATCATTGTTTTCATTTTGATGTGGTCTTAAAGATAGTATCAAAGTCTTATCCCATCAAATCTCAGCCCCTATGCATAAATCTACTTGGGGACCTTTCAGGAAGAGGTGACTAGCAAGTTCACGATTTACCGATGATGGTCTTGTTAGAAACAGCCTTTTAAGACTTTCAGAATTTTGCATCAACCCAATAATGATCAATTTCGATTATGCTTTCTGTTTCTCTCCAAGAGTTTGTGCATTGTGTGAGAAGTTGGACCATCTTTCACTCCATTTTCGTTAGGTTCATAATTCTGGATAGTTACAGACTCTGTCTCAAGGGCAGCAAATAGTTTTGGATCCTAGGAGTCAATTTATTATATAAACAAGAGCTCTCTTTCTGGCTTCTGCAGACTTCATCTAAAATAATTCTGATGAAAGGCTGGACAGCATGACCCTTGGTGGCCTCTCCAGCTCTGGCCCTGTAGAATAAAGACGGCCTGCTCCAACTCACACTCTGTACTCCCTACAGTTGCTCGCCTTTGCTCTCCCAAGGAGTAAAGAGGGAAGACATACAACTTGGCCTTGATCACAACAGATCTGCTCCCTGGATTCTCCATCAAGGAGAAACACATGTGAAAACTTCTTGTGAGCTGTCCTTCTCTCTACATCCCCAACCCTCTTCCTGTTGCTGTGAAATGTCAGAACTTGTTCTCAGCATGTGAGTGTTCTACAAAGCCAGAAGATTACAAATAGTCCGGTAGTTTCCAGAAGAGTCAACTCTGTCACTGAGAACAACAGGGAAATCCACACATCTGGCTCCAGGAAAGGAAATGGAAAATATGAATGCAAAGGCAACCATAGTCATGGGAGAGGAGTACAGCTTACCCCTACCTCAGAGTGAACGCAGACCCAAATCAGCTTAAGTTCTCAGTGGATCATTTGTTTTCTTGATGTTTAAAAGGACACATGTGTTTTAAGAATGACCATTCACTATTTCTACATTTACTGTTTGCTTGTTTTAGAATGGTCCAATGGGGACAAAGGACAATGCAGCCTGGTAACCAAAAGCTGTTTTTGTATAAACTGCATTAAATAACAACAGAACACTCAATGTTTGCATTGCTAATTTAACAAGAGGAGTCACTTCACGAATGGATTTTTAGCTCAATTCTAGCTTTTAGAACATCCGTGGAGATCAAAGTTCTCAATGTAACTACCCAAAGATTAATCTGCTGTTTTTCTTCTTCAGTCTGTGCCTGATTTATCCTAAGAAGTGTTTATTCACACAAATCAAAACAGAATTCCAAATAGATGTTATTCTAGATTTAACTTCATATGAAATGTCATGGACAATCCCAAAATGTAGTTTCAAAATAACCAATCAATGAATCAGTTGATTCAACTGATACAAGAACACTAGACGATGAATGGGAAGATATACCTCTCAGTTCAGACTGTACTACAAATTGCCTGTATGACTTTAAGAGGTTTTTGAACCTTTATGAACCTTCATTACATTTATCCTTGAAAAGAATTTTAAGGATTAGATGTAAATTTTATGCTAATATGGGATAAATGAATATATATTTATCTGACTTTCTTTTCATTAGACACTGTAGTCTTATCTTGGACTCACTGATACTCACTACAATGAACAGTGCAGCTATGAACATTAGGAACCTCAACCAGTTCATTCAGTTCTAATCTAATGAAGGAATTTCTGGAATCTGTGCTGAGCTGCAGCCACAAATCCATGCTATCTTCGACTTAAAACATAAATTTTTTAGTGTCTCCAGAAGAAAAAAATTACCAAAGCATAAATTTAGATTTTATACCCAGTATGGAACATGCTGTTGTGGTTACTGTTTTATCCATCCTGCATGATTTATTCATAAACATTATAAGACTAGATAATCCATAACATGGCCAACAAATGTGCCCTGATTTTGCTCAGCTCATTCCTCCAAGCAGATGCTTATCATAGCTTCCTCTAAGTAAAACAGATGCTCCACTGTTGAGAGTCCAGGGAATATATAAAGAGAAGACTCTGTGTATTTTAGACCCCACACTACACTTGGAGGCCTGCTCATGATCATGTGCATTTTAGCCCTGAGATTTCACTAAACCTTTGATGGCCGCTCTTTGTTATTCCGCATCACCATGGCCAACATGGTACCTGTATAGTAGATTCCCAGCAACGCTGTGACCAGAAGGGATAGCCGATGTAGCCTGATTAAAATATTCAGTGAGTTCATTTTACTGATAACTCCCTACAAGGACATTGTGCATCTCTTTCAGGAGGAGAATTTCAGGTGGTCATTGTTGTCACGATGACAATCTTAACTATTCTTTAGAAATATTTACTGATTTTAGAGATCTCTTAACTATACAGATGGGATATCAGTAATCATTCATGAAATGATATTCAAGGGCTACTGTCAGTTAGGATAAGCAACAAGGCATGGGAGATTTATTATAGAGAAGTGTAGACCTTGTTCACACAGAGCTTACTGTCTAGTAGAGAGAAGTTATAGAGCATAAGAGATGTATTCTCCATACCAGGAATCAAGACTCCCAAGCAATATCTCCAACAATGTACCTGGAATGTAGTGGCTGCTTTACAAACAGGTGCTCACTGAATAGATTAAAGAATATGTAAGTTAATGAAACAAAATGCATAAAACTAATCAAATTTGGTTGCTTACTTTTGTAAACTTCTATCAAGGCCTTCCCACAAAATTTGAATTAAATCTGAAGTTCTTATTTCAGCTTAAAAACTCCCTTTTGTCTGGACCCTACTTCCCTCTCCATTCTGGTCTCACAGCATCTTCCCACTAGTCCACTCTGCTCCACTCATGTTGGCTTTCTTTTAGATCCACTACTTAACTTCATTGATTCTCTGGCTTCTTATGTTCCTGGTTCTGGTTGTTACCAGGTTTCTCATCATCCTATCCTTGTCTTACTTTTCACACTGCCTACCTACTAAAAACTTGGGAAAGGTAAGTTCTACCTTTATGATAGATCAGTGACTTGCAGATATTTTGGGGCAGCAGACATTGGTACATGTCTAGCTCTTTTGTTTAAAATACAGTTATATGGAGTGGAGACCCCTGGCTTCCTCACACCCTCTCTATGATCAAGTGATCTGGAAGACTTAGCCCAATACATCAGGGATTCTTACCACTTACAATATACATCCAAACATAGTGCATCCTAATACATGTGCAGAGCTGAAGAAGTAGAGGAAGAGTAAAGGTCATAGACAAATTAGTTGACTTGAACCGTATTGTAAGAGGAGTCACTTCATGGCCACCTTGATGACCCATCTCATAGGAGAGTCAAGGCTCCAATTCTAAGCTCTAGATCCCTTGCCTTTCCCTTTCCTCTTTATAGCACATTCATCTACGTTGTAGCGCCACACTCAAACAATGAAAGAAAGAGAGGCAGATTTTAGAGATATACTATTTCTCTGAAGATTTACAAATGAGTATGACAGATCACTAGACAAGCATCTGCTGAAGGACACCGTCTCCATGCACAGAACTGTTCAGAGGCCACCAGATTCCACGGCTTGCTCCAAATACTCAAATGTCAGGAAAATTACATCAAAACACTGATGAATGCTTCCTTGACATCACTTCACTTTGAACTGCGAGAGGAAACTCCTCAGCAATGAAAGGGATACAGAAGAAAGGAATAATCCACAGACCCTGGCTGTCAGCCCCTGCGCAAAGCTGTTTCGGTTTGAAGCTGACCACTCCGAGACACATCTGTGCACACCTGCCACTGCAGAGCCTATGTAAATAGCAACAGTGGAGAAGAAAGAACTTCTTCTTGTTGGTTCAGATATGAAAGATACAGTCACAGGAAGCAGAAGACAGATTTACAGTACTACTGTTGTGCTCAAAAATGCCTAAGAAAACAGTGATTCTATAAAAAAAAGTCCAGAGTGCTGAGGCAGAAAGCATTCTGCGATGAATGCAGAGATAACAAGGGAACAGGGTAAATGGAATAAGCAGGTAAGGATATGCAAAACTCGGGGCTAACATGAAAAGTCATGCCGGTGACAATACGAACAGACATGATTTTGCTAAAAATTAGGGGAACAGCTGAGTGGCAAAACTCAGGAATGCTTCTCACATTATAGAGGAGAAAGAAGAAAGAACAGATGAAAGACTTGAAAAATGATTAGACCTAACTGAACAGAAGAGTTACTGAGACAGAAATCAGAGCAACAGAAAATTTATCAAGGATTTAATAAAAGAGAAAAATCCACAGATAAAGAAAGGCCTTATAAGTTATGTATACTTTCAGGTTTATCAGTTAAAGAACCACAGGAAAACCAAATAAAATTTCAAATGCCTGGAAGTATTAGGAAAGTTTTAATTCTTGTTGAGTTTAAAATCTTACACAAATCAAAAGAGGAATGAAAGCTTACTTTTAAAACAAGCAAACCCTAGCCTGGCCACAGCCCTTCACACAAAATCTCATGTCAGAAGAATGAATTGGTTTGTACAGAGCAGTGAATGCGGGAGTCAGTGTGAGGCTGAGTGGCAAGTTGTACGTGGAAAAAGGTAAATAGGAAGATGGCTTTCCTGGCTTGCTACTCTCAAAGATTACTCATTTTTATTTCCTCCCTAAGAAAGCGCGCACGCGCGTGCACACACACACACACACACACACACAGCCATGCACAAAAAATAACCGCATGAATACTCAACTGATAAAGTAAACGGGAAATGCAAAATTCAAACAGCAATAGTCAAAGAATTAAGGAACGGAAAAGAACTTTGAAGTCTATTAACATTTTAAAACTAAATGTAAACAGTTGTAAAATGGGTACATTTAATTTAAAGGCAGAAAATATATTGTATATGAAAAATAGAATTGTATCATAATGTACTATTATGCCAGGTAGATGTAATAAAAATAGTACCTAATATAAAAAGTAGAAAGTCAAGGTAAGCCTAGATAATTTAAATTCTCCATTAGAAACTTGTTTTAGAATTTGATAGAAGAGCATAGGTTTTAAGGTGTATTTGATAAACAAAATGACTGCTAGTTATAAAATTAATAAAAGTATTTCAGTCTCCCAAATTCCTCATAAGATAAAATAACAACCTAGAATAAAGAGGAAAAAGGGAAGAAACATCATAAGCCTAAATAGATGTTATAGCAATAGATGTAAATGCTATGCATTTTCCTAATAATTTGTGTTACACAATAAAATATACCCACATCACTAAGGATATTTAAAATTTTTGAATGATGACTGAAAAACTGAAATAATAGTAAATGAGAAAATTTTGCAAAAGCAATAATAGCTTCAACAAGCAAGGCAGAAGGCACTAGCCTGGGAAAAGAAGATAATATTTTGTGCTGATAAAAGGGACTCTCTACAATGAAGATATAATGGGTATATAACTTATGTCACAGACGATATAATCAAACACCAAAATATACATACAGAGGATGTACCAGAAATAATGAGTGGAGAAGCATCATACAATTGTTACCCTGTGACAGGTGAAATAAATATTTAAGAGAATAAAACATTTGAATCATATGTAAATAAATGGATACTTACACATGCATATACACTTCAAAAAAAATAAGGACATACTGGTGCTTTTCAAAAATACAGGAGGCACTTTTAAATGTATGATTTTATTCAGTGTATTTAGTAATGTCCTCAAAAGAAACATGTTTGTATTTTCAAAGATCTATGGAATAAAATGGAGTTTCAAGCATTTTTAAAAGCAAAATTTAACGTAACTGTAGAAATTTCCTAAATAAATATGGGATGAAAGAATAAATAAACTCAATTATTAGCTGCTTTGGAAATAATGAAAATACATGTAGTCATAGTTAGAGAATACAGACAGAGCAGTAATAAAACGTTTTATCAGTTGACTAGGCAAGAGATAATTAAGAATGATTAATTAAGCATTCAGGCTAAGGGACGTAAAATGAAAAAACATACACAACAGATAAATATAGAAGAAAAAGAAATATAAGCCAAAAGTATGAAAGACAGAAAATATTCAAATGAATTCCCTGGGCAAATCTGAAAAGCAGAACCCAGAAATTTTTAGGGAAAATAAAAATAAGAAATTAAGAAATAACAAGAACCACCATATTTCAAAGCATAAACATAAACAGCATTTTTCGTCTATGGGGAATGTTGGAGAAATAGTACTGGCTGGAGAATGCTTATATTTCTATTGAAATGTAAATTGAAAACATTGTATTTGGATAGAAATATTTCAGTAAGTATCAAGTATCTTAAAAAGATTCGTACTCTTCTGCTCAGTAATTACATGTTAATTTATGCTGAGAGATTATTGAAAAACTTGGATGATTTATGTTTTATACTACCTCCATATGTTGGGACATTACGGAGCTGTTAAAAACTGCTTTTGAAAATTATTTAATGGCATGATAACCCACCCTATAATGTCTGGTGTAAAAGAGAATGTAAAACTAAATATATCTGGTGAATCTTATTTAGTGAAAGCAGAACATTGACAATACCACCCTGATACATTACTGCTAATTGTTTTTGTGTGGTTGTGGGTTTTTGGTTGTTATTTAAATATTTTCTATGCTTTTCAATTGCTTCCAAGCTTGTGATAATTAATTTGTTTATTCTTTAACAACCAAAATATATGCTTTTAAATAAATTTAAAAGATCCCAAAGCCAAGATGGCATCGTAAATTCACACATTCAGTTCCTCTTATTTAACTTCAGAAAAAAAGCAATATTCATTGAAATTTCAAAAATTAATAATCAAATCCATATGCAATGCAAGACAAACAAGTCTGTATACAGGGAAACACTGAAACCAACAATAGGCAGAAAGTGGCAGAACCATGGAATTAGGGAATTGTATGTTGGAATTGTAGAATTGTAGGTTTAAAATACACAAAGGCAGGCAGAGGGTGTCAAAGATTGATGCTGACTCAAGGTCACAAACTAAACATACAGCAAAGCATGGGACCTAGCAGGGTCCCCCAGATACTGTGGGGAAAAATGTGAGAAAAGACAGGACCGTGAATTGGATCCTGTGAGGCAGGAGAGGGCAGAGCAAATCGCACAAGTGGATTTGTCAAGAACTGCTGAATATTCAATCTGCAGTGCTCCTCAGACCACTGTGAGACGGGAGTCCTGGTCCACGGACATAGAGCCTGTTTCTGACCTAAGATTCTTAGGGAGTCATCCAGCATGTACTGCAGCATTATAGAGTCTCAATTTTTTTAAAAGATAACTTTTACTCTAAATGAGAGCAATGTAAAATCTAAAACCATTAAGGAAAAAATAGGACCAAAAAATATCCAACAAAATCAGCAAGCAGAGAACGATATGACTCGGGATGCAGTCCAAGATAAAAACACAGACCAGTTGGAAGGCCCTGAACAAAATGAAGCAGATATGTAAATGGGTGGGGATGAGGGGTGGGCTCAGTGTGGCAGTGTCCTCTGTAAATCCCGCACTCTGAGAGGTAAGGCAGGAGGGCAGGAAGTTCTAGCCAGCCTGGGCTTAGTGACTTAGTGACTTACTGAAAATATGTCTCAAAATTTAAGTTCTTGGCTATTACACATTGTGCTGCTGTCAACGTGGGTGCACATATATCAGTATTGGAAACAACTAAATGCCCTTCAGATGAAGAACGCAGAAAAAAGATGTAGTGTTTTTATATAATGGAGCACTACTCAGCTATAAAGAAGGATGTGCTGAGCCTTTTATAGGTAAATGAACACGATTAGAGGCCATAAGTGAAATAAATCAAACTCACGTGTGTAAACACTGTATTGTCTCCCTTGTGTAAGAAACTATAAGAGCAAATAAGACACAAAATCTAAATTAAATATTGTGTAAGGGTAAGAAACTATTCAAAGGGGAAAAGTAACTGGGATGGAGAAAGGAGGAAAGAAGGAAGGGAAAAAGAAAAAAAAAACAAATTATATATATATATATATATATATATATATATATATGATACATATGATACATATGATAGCTAAGATGATTATACTACTAACTCCATTAATTCTTAGAAAAGAACTGTTAATACTCATATGATCAGATCAATTTTGCAAGTCCATATCTGGTAATCTAAGCATCCCTTTTGAAGATAACAATATGCAATATAACAACCATTGTTAAAATTACTATCATCTTATTTTGAAAGCTTATATTGTTACTGTTTTGGGTTGGTTGGTTGTTGTTGTTTGTCATTTTGTTTTCATTTTTCTATGTCTTTTTTCTCTTAAATATAAAAAAAAATGGGCACAGAGTATTATCTCCAGCCAATTTCTATTGCTAAAAAAATTTAAGTTTTTACAAAAAGAGATGCATAGCTCAGTATGAACCCTGGGTTCCATTCCTAGAACCAGAAAGAGAAAAAAATAATAAAAATAAAAGACTGATAGAATGATCAACTGTAATTTCTCGTGGAAATTTCTGATGATCAACTGGAAAGACTGATGGAATGATCAACTGGAATTTCAGAAACTCTACACATGGAATTAACCCCAGAATGTCCGCAGCTAAAGATAAAAGAGATGCATTGGAAGATAGTACTGAGAGGAAGATTTTGAGCAGTACTGAGTCATATGAAGTGAGACACAAATAGCAAAATTAAATCAAAGGATGTGGGATCAACCAACTGAAAAAGGTAAGAATGTCAGAGTTAGACAACACTTGTAGAATACTACGAAGCAACCAAAAGACAGAACAGTGCAGAACATTTCCCTAACTGGAGGAAATCCTGGTTTCTCACACTTGGAGCACCCCTCAGCTGCTGAACATAAGAAAGACAAACCTCTGTCCAAACATAGCACAAAACAGGTCTGGTAAAAGAGTTGTGAGCAAAGGGACAAGTCCTTTCCTAGCTGAAGCATAAAATAGTGCGCAAGCTCGCCAGGAGGTCTTTGCTCTGGAGCTCTGTGCTGTCTTTCCTGAGATAAAAGCAATCTGAGTTTGAGTCACACATAAATGTTATATGCCAGCAGAACCACATGAGACAGGGACAAATTCACAGAAGGTTGTGTTAACCTTCTAGATTTATTTATTTATTTGGTACTGGGGATCAAACTTACAACCTTTCACTTGCAAGGCAGGCCCTTGTGCTGCTGAGCTATGCCCTCGGTTCAGTCTTCTAGATTTCAGAATTTCCTATACCCATTTAATTTGGTTAATAAAACTTCTGTGGGAAACACATAGATATGATTATAGAATGTTAGGAAGAACTTACTTTTACAAGATCCAGCAGTACGATTAGCAATCTTGACACATCTACAGAAATTTTATTCCAAGAAATAGGTTTCTTTCCACCGCAGTCATTCAGCTGATGCTTACAGAGCCCCTGCACTGTTATAGTCCAGGAATACAGTACAGAAGACAAGAGCCATAAATGAATTTTTTTAAATCTATACTTTTATAGAATTTATATTCTACCAGGGAGAGATAGAGTGCCATAACACAAAATAATGATAAAAAGAAAATAGGGGTGTTGTGTTAAACATGGTACTCAGGAAATGCATTTGTAACAGAAGCCCTTTCAAATGGACCAGCAAGAAAGAGAATAGCATCATGTACTGGTGTCAGGCAGATGTGCCAGTAGGTGCAAAGGCCCTGAGACAGCAGCATGTGATTCTGAGAAAGGAAGGAGGCCTGGAAAGATGAGATCACAGAGAGAACACAGACCTGGGTTATGAGGTGCTTTGGAGGTCAGAACAAATTCTAGGGACATTATTAGGGGAGAATGGGAAGGCCCTGGAGGATTTTGAGCAAAGTGACATAATCTGACCGATCCATTAGAATGAGTGTTCTGGTTGCCGGTGAGCAGAAGGAGGTGTTCACCTGGTGGGAAGCATCTCAGAGGCCATAAGAGTCGGCAAGTGTGGTGGCACCAGCTGAGGAAGTGACTCCACGAGTCTGCTCCAGGGTCAGGCCGTCTGAAGGTAGAGCCAGCTGGACCCAGCGATGGGTTTTATGCTCGTGTGAGAAGACATGAGCGAGGAGATAGAGAGAACATGGCGGACAGACAACAGCAACTACTGAACGCTCTCTGAAAGGCTCGGCTCAGAGGCCAGGAATGATGCGGACTAAGGAGATACGAACCAGTAGAGATATGCTCTGCTGACTCAGGAACGAACTGGGCTGAGAGAATCTAACTTAGAATACAGTCCTGGCGCTAAAATAGGAACAGAGAAGTCTCGGTGTGGAGGCTCGACTCCGCGCCATTAGAAACCGCGGTTTGGATTTCCCGCCGCCCGGCGGCCGGCGCCTCCACAGCGGCTCGGCAAGGAGAGACGCGACCGCCGAGCTCTGGGAACGGGAGTCTGGGAATGGAGCTCCTGTGCCATCGGAAACCGCGGTTTGGATTTCCCGCCGCCCGGCGGCCGGCTACCTCCACAGCGGCTCGGCAAGGAGAGACGCGACCGCCGAGCTCTGGGAACGGGAGTCTGCGAACAGAGTCGGAAACGCGACGGACAGGGAGGACGGCTGACTGGTGGCGAGGTGAGCGAGGAACTGACTCCCTACCGCAGTCTGACTCCAGCGGAGGATCTTCTGGGCGCGGGCAGTCCTGTAAGAGCAGGGCGCGGTGGCAACTGCAGCCGCACGGTTCCCTCTCGGACGGGATTGGTGAAAGGTGCCTGGCCGGAGGGACGCTGCTCGCGGACCCCCTAGGCTGGCCTAACCCAGATCCCAGAGCCTGACGGTGGCCCGGAGGAGCGACCGACTCCCGCGTAGGCTGCCTCCTCCGCAACTCCCTGGGGGGCAGCGGTGAGCGGGAACAACTAACCAGCGCAATTTGATCAGGCTGTGGCTGACAGGCAGGGAAGCCGGGCCTCCTGTGTAAGATTACATTTTATAAGGAACAGAAAATATGGGGAAGGGAAGCAACAAAAAAGGCTCCTCGACCCCCAATCCTGAGAATCAGGCAATAGTGGACACTGCACCAATATACATTAAGCGCCATTTAGAGAGCCTCATAGACCAATTCAGGAATGAAGTTATCAATGACCTGAAGCTAGAAGTATGCAGAATAGTTAGAGAAATGCTAAGCACCACCCAGGAAAAAGCAGATGGTGGAATGGAAGAACAGAAAAAGAGGGGAGAATTGCTTGATGGAGAAAACAGAGAAAGCATTGAGTATGTGAAGCACGTTCAAAGGGACTATCAAGAAATTAAGAAGTCTATCCAAGACTGGCATAACAGCTTGAAAGAAACTAAGGACAGACTATCTGAATTGGAGGGCAGACTTGAAACATGGGAGAATGAAATGAAAAACTTCTTAAAAATAACAAAGAAACACACAGCAATAATACAAAGACAAGAAGATGATAAGAGGAGCCATAATTTAAGGATTAAGAACATAAAAGAAGAAGTAGGGACACAAACAAGTGAACTACAAAAGCTACTCACAGAAATAATCCAGGAGAATTTTCCTAATTTAGCAAAAGGTAAAGATACTCAAATGTATGAGGCATACAGGACCCCAGCTACCTACAACCCTAACAGAGAAACACCCAGGCATATAATAATAAAAATTCCAGAAATTCAATACAAGAACAGAATATTAAAAGCTGTAAGAGACAAGAAACAGATCACTTACAAGGGAAGACCCATCAGAATTACAGCAGATTTCTCTTCACAAACCATCAAATCATGAAGAGCATGGGGAGAAATAATTCAAGCTTTGAAAGATAATAATCTACAGCCAAGATTGAGATATCCTGCACAACTGTCCCTGGAAATTGATGGAAAAACGAGGTGCTTCCAAGATAAAGAGGAACTGGGGGAATTTGCAACCACCAATTCAACCCTACAGAAAGTATTGCAGGATATTCTAAAAAAAGAAAAATACAAAGAACCCAGAAATAGGGGCGGGGAGGCCACAACGAATGGAGCAGAGAACAAAATGAAGAAGACAAACTGACAGCTACTCACAGAAAAAGAGCTCAACAGAAATGAGACAGAGAAGATTGGATGATAGGAACAGCTTTTTTTTGGAGAAAATGACATCTTAATAGGTAATGCTGATTTAGTACCATCTTGTTTTGAAGTCTCATCTAGCTTTTGTTCTTCTGTCTCAAATGGTCTAAACAGGTTGTATCTTATTGGATTTTGCTATGTACGATAGTATAAGAAAAAACCTTTTAAAGACAAGGAGATTATACAGAGACCATTGTTCATTTTCTGTTAGTCGATTCTAAATACTCTATAATGCTGTCATTCTCTTAAATGGATTTATATTGTTTTGATATACTTAATGCTACAGTATATGAAGTTGTACTCAAGGACTTCAGGGAGGGAGTCAATATGGTAACTATTTTTGGGTCAGGATTAGCTGGTGGTGAAACACTATTCTGCTTAAATGGTTATGGTTTGATCTGCCCTGTTTCGCTGTTATGCCCTCTTTTTTCTCAATCTCCACTCCATTATTTACTTTTTTATTTTAATTTAATTAAAGGGAAAAATATAGCAGGATATAATATAGTAACCCACTTTGACTTTCTATTATCTCGATTTGAAGCCCTGTATTACTTTCACCATCTTGTTTTTGACTGAGGTTCCTATATTCTGTTTTGCTGGATAGTATCAGGTTCGAAAGTTTAGGCATCAGCTGAGAAGATAATGAGATTCATTATAACGCCCATTCTCGTTGACTTTTATCTACTTTTGAAGACCTACAATATCTCCAATGTTTTGGTTTTGTCGGTTTTATTCTTTACGGTTTTGTTCAATTGTATTACAACTAATGATATAGGCAATTCTATTAGAAATAGCGGGAGGCATTATGGTAACCATTGTTGATCACCTTGTATTATGTTTTTATATTATCTATTATGTCCACCCTTTTGACTTGACCGATTCTGTTCTGTTATGTCACATTTGGTTTTACTCTCTTCCAAAAAAGCAACAAGAACCGTGGGAGCAATGAAACCCAAAATGTGTAATAGTCACTGTACAAAAGAGAGGAAAAGAAAGTGCTCTAAACTATATAACTGCATGTATATTTAAATGTATAAGATAGAAAATGATATCACAGAGTTTTATTGGATCATTGAACAGAACTGTTTGCAGTATCATTGTTGGAATGTCCACTCTACAAGCTTTAATTTTGTGACTTGAACAATTATTTCTAAGATGGCAATATGTAATCCATTAACTAGTGATTTCCTACTGCGCATTTTTTTATTCTGTAAATCTGTATAACTTGTACCCCTTCACTGTGTTTTTTTTCTTTCTTTTCTTTTCTCCTTAAATAAAAATTAAAAAAAAAAAAAAAAAAAAAAAAAAAAAAAAAAAAGAAGACATGAGCGACAACACTGGTCTTTTGTGGGATGAGAAAAACTGGAAGAAGCAAGTTTGAGAGCTAAGGAAATCAGAGAACATCCCTAATTTTTAACTGTAGGTCACATACTTGGAAAACTTGACTATGCCTTGGTGCACAACTGACCCCTCAAAAATTGTCTGGGTATCAGTGAATCCCGAGGAAATCACACCTACAACCAGGAAGGTAAGAGAAGATAGACATGTTCAAAATACGTTACACGCATTATGAAAATAAGTGAAACCTAGTATTTTAAAATAAAGAGACTGATAAAATTAAAACCTAATATTTTTAAAAAAGACTAAAAAATATGAAAAGTAAAATAAGAAAAGGATAAGAAAAACATAATAATTTAAACAAATGCTTTAAAAAGAAAACTCCCAAGTGATTTATAAATAAGAGGGGAAATTGTAATGAAAATTACAAATATTTAGAAACCTCTTAAAGAGTAGCTGTAAAGCGATGGAATGCAGTAAAAGCAGCTCTTACGGAGAACCGGGTAGGCATACGAGAATTCATTTTAAATTTATCAGGCAAATAAGTTAAACTACAAATCAGAAAGGTAAAATCACTGGTCATGTTTACCAAATAGAAAGAGAAACAAGAAACAGGTAAAATGCATAAACTAACAATCATTCCAATAAATTCAAAAAATTCTTTCAAGAGAGTGATGAAACCCATTCACTTCGGTGATGAATAACTAATGAATCAAGAACACAGAAATAAATAAGAATAAGCATAAAAATAATAGAAGATGCTTCACACTGGCAGTAAGGAAAATCGAGACATACTAAGCATTGGGTAGAATGATGGAAAACAAGAACACTTAGAATCCTCTAGAATGGAAACGCATAATCTAGGCACACAACCTTGAAACAAACAAAAATCCCCATATAATGTGCACCAATAAAAAAGAGAAATTCAAGAAGGGTGCAAGGCTGTATCCATAAGTCAACAGAAATAAAAGATGTACTATTATTTTCCGAAGGCTGCTAAAATGTTACTAAAACTACTGATGATTAGAAAGAAACTAAATGTTTAAATATCCTAATCTGATTAAGGTTTATATTTTTAAAAACTAAACTAAAATTACTAACAAGGGAAACCTCTCTCTTTCCTATAAAAGATCACATGTGACCAAGAGATGGAGAGGGGAGAGGGAAGGGAGGAAAAGAGATGTAAAAAGAATTAAAGTTGTTGTGAATGTGTACCAACCTCACATGATGAATGTAACCATTACAAACATGTAGTAATAAAAATTACAAAATCTCACACATCTGTGCTACAAGGATGGATATGTACAGATGTATAATTAAGCTTTATTTATATCAGCAAAAATTTGGAAATGACTGTCCGTATAAGAATGGATATTTTTATACAGTGGAGTACTAGGCAGGTATAGAAAAGGATAAATTTAAGGCTTTTATAGATAAATGGTTGCAACTCGGGACCATAGTCATAAGTGAAATAAATTATACTCACATGCATAAACATCGTATTGTCTCCCTAGTGTAAAAAACTGAAACAGTAAACAAGGTTTTAAAAATGTACAACACATGTGAAAGGGAAAAGGAGAGAAACTACTCAAAAAGAAAGAATAATAGAGATGGAGATGGGAGAAAAGATAATAGAAGGGAATTATATATATATATATACACACACACACATCCATAAGGTAGATAATTATACTACCAATCTCCATTCAAAAAGGATGGTTTGTGCTTTCATAGTTTGATCAGTTTTTCATGCCTGTATTTTATAATCTGAGCAACTACTTTGAAGATAACACTATGCAGTATATTCATCATTGTTAATCTCCTATTGTTTTGTTTTGAAATTCTACATCATCGTTTTCATTCTTTTTTCATTTAAAAAAAGAATAAGTAAACTGCATTATATTCGTATGATGTAATACCACCCAACACTTAAAAACATGAAGCAACTCTATGTATATACACCCACATAGAAGTTCTCAAAATGCCGCACTGATCAAATAAAAACAAATGGAGAATATAATATTACACTATTGTGAGGATTTAAAAGATTAAAATAATGCCCCATATTGTTTATAGTTATATAAATATCTATACTGTAAGAAACAAAAAAAAAAAAAACAGATTAGATACACAGCAATTGCAGGACAATTTGAGCAGGCAATGTCAGGGGTTAGGAAGAGAAATGTGAAGAATTTTTTTTGGTAAATATTTAATTTCTAAATCTTGTCAATATTTAATTTTTGTAAACATTTAATTTCTTACTAAAAGAGATCTGAAGTTGCTGTGACAAAATGGTAGCACTTTTTCATATTCTGGCTAGGCATATGAGTAATATTCATCACATTTCCTTTGTATTCAAAAAATGTTTTCCATGACAAGCAAACAAACAGAACTTTTTTGCTTCCCTTCCCTGGAAGTGGCCAGTTTCATTTCCCTGGGAATGCAGCAAGTCTTAAATCTGATCCTTAGCAGGGATGGATACTATCAAAGGAGTGTCCCTGGCCCAAACCTTGCCTTCTGTGTAGTCTTACCAATCTGGTTTGCTGAACTTATTTCCTGAAGAACAAATCCCATCTATATGTCCAAGACCTTCCCGATGGGCAGTGGAATGATAGAATCTATAACTGAGCTGTCATGAATTTGCCAAAGGGATAGTTTAGTGCTGTGCACATTTCCTGAGGTGAGGGCACAGAGATACACACGTGACTGATAACCTGCATCTGCTGAGGGTAGAAACAAACAGAACTATGAAGGGAGGCTGAGTTTCAAAGAACATTCCTGATTCAGAGTCTGAACCCACTCTTGTCAAGATCCCAAATTACGGAGGGGCTGTGTGGTTCATGCCATCAGAACTTTTCTAAAGGTAAATATCACAATGAGAAAATACCGTCGCTGCCTTTCAGGAGAAATAAGAGAAACTGATGGGAATTGTTGTGATGCTAGCCTTCTGTTCTGCACTGCCCAAAAAATCCACGGGAGAATTATCTTAGATGTGTTCCCATGTCATGGAGGAAGGGAAGTATTTCTGGGACAGGGGCTTTCGGTCACTATGTGTCCTCTGGATTCCTTGAAAAGAAGACCTGAATTTATTCTGCCTTTGTACTTTGTAGGCATCACATCCAGGGAATATATGTGTATAGGTTTATATTTTGTTAGTACACGTATATTTGCATATACTATGGACCTTAGAGTTACAACTGGCCTGCTACATGAACAACTTGGGTCAGCACCAGAAAAATTTTGGGTTTAACTGACAACCAAAAGTCTTGAGTTACGATCCACATACTGGCCACTTGTGCAGTTGTAGACAATGACTGGCAGGCCATAAAAGTGCGGTAAGCATAAGTAAGCGTCAGTCTGAGCCCAGATGTCATGTTTGTGGACGTGATTTTGAATGGTGCTTTATATAATTGCTATAATTACTGCTATCAAAGTAGAAGGGAAGGTAAAGACAGTCAGAATTGAAAAGAACAGGATTAAAGAAAAGACAGAAACAGAGGATCTGGCTTTTAGTTTCAAAAAGTTTGAGACCTAGTGGGCTACAGCCTCTCCCAAGGAGAGAAAGGACATGGAGAGAGCCGGAATCCTGAGGTTCCTATGAAGGGGACTCTCCTTCCAAACAATACCCACCTTCTATTCCTTCCTCCATTCCTGCAAGCCAAAGATATCAGTTTGAATAGTGAGTACAGTATGAAATTATTTCTAGTAAACTAGGCACACTTCATAACTTTTTGGTGAATACACTAGGAAAATTATGGTGTTTCTGATAAATTATGTGCATTATACAATCCTTTTATTATGGAAAGTCAGTTAAGGGGTGCTGTGCTTTGGGAGGTTCAGAATGCATTATGGGTATTTCCATTATTTCTTACAGGAAAAATAGTCTTGCCTTATAACCAAATTGTGCTACAATCAGCCCTCTTGAACAAATTGAGTTTATAAGTTCAGGGTCCACTAGTAAGAACACACACACACACACACACACACACACTGATCCACACACTTTTTGATTTTCTCTTTCTTCCTGGTCTCAGCATCTTATAGTGTTTGGCTTTGATTAAAATCATTCACCATCTTGGATTTTCATGCCTGGGTCCCTAATAGACTCGTATTCTCCTTCGAAACCTAGAGGGGTGATTTCTGGGTGGGGAGCAACCCAAACCCACATTTGATTAGATGTGTAACCACATCATCAGAACACGAATTCTTTGGGATGACGTGGCAAAGGGAACAAAAGGTTCTAACCAAGCAGAGTTACAAGTCACTGCTGCACGTAAGTAGTGAGATATAAATCTAGCGGCACATTCTCTCGCTGCCTGAGGGCTGCTTTCTGTCCACCTCCATGCTGAGCCCAGACCAAGGCTCAAGTCCAGCTCTTCTCACTTCCTCCCGAGCTTTCACGATGCCCATCAGATAACACCTCCTCTGTTCTTCCTTCTGAGCAAGCCTTTCATACTCACTTGCTGGACTGAGCTGAAGAGAGGCTTTCACATAAAGAGATGAATGTCACTGTCTTCTGACACAGCACAGGCCTTCTGTTAGGCTCAGATCAGAAGCCAGTCTTTGCTCCGGGGAAACCTCACTCTTGAATCTTCTTCTATCATGTGGCATTTTGTTTTTGTTTTTAATTTTCTATATAGACATGAGGAAAGTTAAAGGCCAACACTTCACCCAGACAAGAGCTACACAAGCTTTAGTTTTATGGAATGGGAATCACAGAGCCTGAAAAGTCAAGAACAATCAATCTATTCTGTAGTCAAGCTAAATTCCAGTAAGGGCAGCTGTGGCTCATCCACTCAGCTGGCTGTTTGGGCTTTCGTGTTTCCAAGTAAGGGGCTCAGCTGCCCATAAGGCCTTCTTCAAAAGGATCCCCCTCATCTCTGATTTAAGTCACCTAGCCAAGTCCTGTGACAGACAGAAACTTTTCCAAATCACAATAGGATTTATGCTGCATTCCCCACACGAAGTTTAATGCAAAGTCATTCATTTCTTTGTGATTTACAAATTATTAGCAGTCATGACATTAAAGGATGCTTAATGAAATAAAAACTGAAAGAAGACACCAATATAAACCTAAAGGGATAATATTTCATTAGTGAATTTTAATTTCCACTTTCTCAAACTAGCACGAATTTGTCTAATTCCAAAAGAATTCAAATGTTTTGGCATCCAAAGAAGAAAATTCCTAACTTCCCCGAATATCACCCTATGACCATGACAAGATAAAACTGAGATAGGTCTATAGAAAACTCCATCTGCTCCGTGCAGAAAAGGAAAAACTGTGTTTGAAACATAAATGTGGATAAAAAATTTTACCCTGCACTGTACTGATGGCTAGCAAAGTGATATTAAAGATGGTTTCATCTGTTAAGTCTCCTAATTTTTCTCAATATAATACTAGCTATTACAAATTATCACGGCTGCTATGTTTGCCATCTCAGAATCCCAGAAAGCTAATGGTATGATCCATCTCAAAGTATTGAACAAAACCTACGAAGTCCAGACTCACTCAGACAACTTCCAAGCATCAATCAAAGATGGATATAGAATTGGGGCCAGGCAAGGGCAGTTTTGTTCAGCTTTCCTTGCCTGAGAGTATAGACATTTTGAAAATAGAAGAACACAAAATAAAAAGATCCTCAAGCCAAATACACGTCTGTCTATTAATTAATATTTGAAATGGTGCCTGTTTTTCTTGACAGATCTAAATCCAAGTGCAAGGTATTTTATGACTTTCAAGAATCTAGGAAGTAGAAAGTGTCATGACACAAGGGAAGGAACACTACACAATGGGTAGGGGACACCAAAAGCCTATTCCTGACTTCATGCAAATTAATCCTAGGCCAGGCCTTCTGCCTCAGTTTCCTTCTATTAAATCAAGATGCTGGATTGGCTCAACATGATGGTTTCTGCACCCTCTACAAACTGATCAATTTTATTTTTGAGACTCCCTAATTAGGGTAAATTTTTACTTGTGCCCATGTGAACCAAGAAAGACAAATCATTAAGAAGAGAGAGACAACTGCATCTTGCTTCAAAATGTTGAATACTAGTAAACAAATGCTAAAAAGCTTATTCATTACATAAGGCTTGCCTCAGCGGCTCTGCAAATACAAGTTGGAAACATTAACTCTAAAAATAGAAACCAATTGACTTTAAAGGAAGAAGCGACCATAGGCAAGATTCAGACCTCTGTTTCTCTTTTAAGGGTAAGTATCTAAGCTTCTGAGGGAGAAAGCAAGCTTGTGAGAACAGATGGAAAATCTTGGTATTAAAGCCACATGATAGATGCTCAATAGTTCTCAGTTCAAGCACTTTTCCCTTTGGTTATTTCATTCTATTAAACATTGTTGCAGTGACAGATAAAGATAATTTTTTTCTACAGTACTAACAGATACTAGTAGTGCTAACAATCACAAATTTATTAGTATTCATGCCAAGCTAGACTTTTGTTCAGGACAATAGTCATACACTAATCTTCAGGAATTATATTCCTCAGAGCAATTGTACTAAAAGAAATACTTGTATAAATCAGTGTTCTGCACAGTCAAACTGTCCACTGGAATTTAGAATAACACTTCACAATGTTTCTGGGTGTTCCAAACAGAGATAAACTTAGGCAGTACATGCAAGACAGCTGCTATGCCCCTAAAAGTACTGCTTCGCCAGGATGGTGTTACATAAGCCCACTGCTACATTTGAAGCTTAAATTCTAGGAGACAGCCAACAAATAAGTCTTAATACGTGCAATCATTTGAGGTACAAGGCAAAAATGGGCAACCCAATTCAGGCCAGCGGAAAACCAGGTATGGTACGTGTGTGCAAAATTTATGGTGCCATGGAAAGTTGAACAAGAAGAAGCATGTAATCAGGAAAGGAACCGCAGAGCAGGTCCTGTTGGATGGTTGCTAGACAGTCTTCAACTCCCATCTTCGGTTCTGAAGCATTTCTGATACAGAAAGATTTTAGTAGGCTCTCTATTGCTAAATTGTTAATATGCTGAGGATATTGCTCAGTTTGGGCCTGGATTATTTGATATTTTTAGTTTAGATTTAGTTCTTTATATGCATTATTTGGTTAACTGTCTCAATATTCCTATGAGTCAAGTATTATTGGCACTTCCAGTTTATAAATGACACAATTGTGACACTTGGAGGATTAGTAATTTTCTCAGAGTCTCATAGACAGTAAGTGGAAAAAATGAGAATAAAAAATGAAACTGGTCATGTGACCATTAGTATTTCATATTGCTTCCTGAAGTTGGCAGAAACTGAGCAGTGGTTTATCTCTGGTTAGGAAGTGAGTCCAGTTAACTTGGTTTCCTTCAACCTTAATTGCACAGCAAAATACACAGAGAGAGACAGACAGAGACACAGAGAGAGACAGAGACGGAGAAAATGCAAAAAAAGAGAGAGAAAGAAAAAATGCTTTGCACGATGAAAGACTCACCCTACAATAAAACTCACGCACCATCTGGGGTGCTCCTCTCCTTTGTAAATAATGAAGAAGCTGTTGATGGAAAGAAGGGACGCAAGTGGAGGATTTATCAGTGAGGAAGAATATGAGGAGAAAAGATTCTGAGGTTGGTTTATTATGAGCCCAGTCAATTATAAGCAGCACATTTTGACACCAGCGTAAATAATACACTCTGTCAGAGTTAGCTGATGGAGATTCTGTGTTCCATATATTGTCAGAGACACATGATGAAGGGGAGACGTTGGATGGCATATGCGGCACACAGGAATAAATATGTGAATAATCTCACAGGCTTTGAGATTTCCAAATACTGACTGTGACAGATATGAACTGCAGTGCATTCCCTTTCTAAGATGATGGGACTAATGATGATAAGTTGAACAGTCTAATATCCATCTTTACAGTGTACAGCTGTATCTGATGGTTATGCTTGAAGGGATATCATTTGACCTGGCCTATTTCCAGTCATGTAATAATGAGACGCATTTAACTGGGTCAAATAGAATGCTAGAGCTAAAAGGGATCTGAAATCATGCACCACTACACTCCCACCAGAGAAAAGAGGGAGAAAGAGACTAAGTGAAGCTAATTGCCTTATCCATGATAGGTTACAAAGCCAGCTAAAGACAGTTCCACCAAACTCAGTGAAGCTAAGTTAGACAGACCTGTTTCATACACAGACAGGAAAGCAGGCAGAGAGTGGCTTTTGGGTGAGAGAGAATACTCTCAATTTTTAGCTACTTTAAACCATAAATGTAGATTAGTTATTCACTGAATGAAACTGATGTATGTATTATTGTTTAGCCAATTTTTCATTAGGCAATAGGATTTGCCCCCTACAGTATTAGTTGACATCATCCAAGTCTTACACAGCCAGTGGGTTTTTCTCAACTCTTAAGTCTTCTAAGAGGCCTTTTCAGACTCCAACATTCTCTTTGGTACATACAGGTATTGCCTCCAACAGCCTGGGTGTCACTGGCTCAGTGAGTATGCTTTTGAGTCCTTAAATATCAACCTAGAGAGTCCATTGCTTAAGTGTGCAGAACATATCTCAGGAGAAGCCTCCAAGATTGAAATTCTGATGGGTGGTAGGTAACATTGAAAGACTTCCCCAAGCAGTTCTGTTATACTCTCCAATTTGAAGACTTCTGCCCTAACAAATCTGCCTTCTGGACAATGTTCCTTCAGAGGATACGATACTAGTTATTCTTCTGTCTCTGAGATTTTTATGTTTTTATTTTGTTTTTACTATTTATTTATTTGTTTATTGATTTATTGGTGGCACTGGGGATCAAACCCAGGACCTTGTGCGTGCAAGGCAAGAGCTCTACCACTGAACCACATCCCCAATCCCTCTTGGACATTTTTAGGTATCAGGTTTTTTTTTAAGGAAAGGACCTCCAAAAGATAGTCCATCAACATCCCTGCATCAGTCACAGGGCACTGTCACTGATACTGGTCATCTCAGCTGGCACCTCACGGATTAACTGGATAAGGTCATGATGCTGTGAGATACTACACTCAGCACAGAGGATCAAAGAACAATTCTGACCCTCTTGTTTAAGCCTGAGGTCACTCAGAGGCTTAGTCCTGTGGCTTACACTCACTTGAACGTGATTAGAGAGCTCACTATCAGAGGCAGTATCTTCCCTGTGGATTGCTTTAGGTGACTTTCTAGCTGGACCTTATGTCCCAAAAAAGTGAGCAACACAAGGAGAAAAGAGTATGCTCCTGCATCGGGAAGACACATCTTGCAGCCAATCCAATTGTGTAATTGACCCTAAATAGCTGAAGTAATGGCAATATTAGAAAATAAGTCAATGAAACATATTTACATTAAATGCCACAGATCTTTCTTGGAGCATTCCGGCCTCACGAAACCGTCCATGAAAATTCAAAATGCCTCATTGGGGCTGGAGGTCATTTTTTTTAAGAGTCTAAAATCTTCCTGTGTGGCTGTGTTCACAAAGCCAGTATTAACCTGGAGAAAAATTTGCCTGTTTGTCTTTTTCAGACTCTAATTCATGTAAAACAAAGGAGTAAGAGGCAAAAATTAATTTCACTTATGTTTATATTTTCAAATCAAATAGTGAATTCAAATACCAAGTATCCCTCATGAATTTGCTTATTTTAACTTATTATCATAATTCTTTTCGGCTCAGTTTTGATAATAAAGTATATGTACATATATACTTTGTCTAAATACCTTGTCACAAACACCTTGTCTAAATATTTATCTATAAACTGCCAGAAAATTGACAAACTTTATATAAAAAACCTACATGTTTGAATCATTCAAAAGCCATCTGAATACACATTAACATATACATTGGGATTCAAATTTATGAAACAGCATGAGAAATAGCTTTCTTAACTCCACAGTAATAAAGAATCAAGAAACAGATATTTTTTCAATTTCTTCCCATTACATTTTATGTCCACATTTAGATGTATCCGGGAAGATCTCTAAGCTGACATCAGTGTGAGAGGCCCATGGGATTCACAAATATCATTTCCATGACACTCAGAAAACTGGGGGAAAAGAGGAAAATGTGAGCAGTGATAAATTGGAGCTAATCTCTTTCTGCCACAACCTGAAATGATACTTGGCCAGGTAATCTCCCCATCCTCCACGCTGTAATAAGAGCTTGTCTATCTCTCCCAGATGCCCAACCCAAATACTCGTATCTACCCGGAATGCTTGTACTGAAAATTTCCTAGCAGGATACCAAGGCTGAGAAAGCAAAAGAAAGAAAGATGAAAAGTAATTCTGTCAAGCAATAAGCATTGTAAGTTAAAAGAAAAGGTAAAACCTAGTGTTGAGGCTTGCAATAAATAAAACAAAGTACAGATGCTTTCAGATCATAAAGCTTAACCAAATATAAAACTCACACAGAACCTGTGATGAGGGATGGATGAGCCTTGGGGGCTCTATTCAGTGTGACACTCTCTACAAGTCCCACCTCCAAAGCCCTCCCCCACTACTTACCCACTTGTGTCCAAGCCACGAAATCTTTCCATCTAAATATGCAACAGGGCAGCCCCCAAGCCCATTCAAAATGTTTCCATATTTTGACCATGGCTCTGTACACCTATGACATCAAGAACCCTGTTTTGGACTTAGGCAACTAAAGTCCCCATAGGAGTAGACAGATACCTCTGATGCACTGGGTAACTATACAAATCCTGTTCTGCAGTGTTCCTCAGTATCCTCATTTGTAAATGAATGATAAATTCCAGCTCACAATTATATGTGAAGACTGAATGAAAAAAAAGCAAGTAAAGTTCCTCAGCAGAAAACTGGCCCAGCATAAGTGTTAGCAATTACTGCCATTCCTTGTTGGTGGTGGAAACTACATTCCACCCCAAGGCCTCCCCTGTGAAAAACTTTGTCCAGCGAGCAGCATCAAAACATAGGCCAGGGCAGGTGACAAATGCAACCAACCACTCTGCTTTTCCTGTGGCTCCTTCAACAAAATGTTTTCCTGCTTCCTCAGCTATCACATTTTCTGTCACACTTGAGGCTTGTTGCTAGTGTCCCAGGATCCTATGCATCTTCTCTGCTGTCTTTCTGTCTTGTTTGGCCCCTGTTTACTGTTTGCCTCACCAGATATTCATTATCTGAGTTTATGGATCATGCCTTCCTTAGGTCCCCAGAGCCTGGGACACATGCCCAGAACTGAGCACAGTAGGACATCAATATTTCTGGGGTTACTGAGAAGAAAATAAACAAAACTAAAGGACTAGGAGAAGCTTTCTGCATATCTTGGCTCTGGCAACGGATATCTCTTTAACCTTGGAAAAGTCACTTAATTTCTTTGGACATCAGTTTCCTCATCTGTACAGATAATCTCCAATTTCCTTTGCTCTTCTAAAATTCTATAACTTGAAGAAAAACAGCTGCAAAAGGATTCTTTGTTATCTGGTCTGTGAAGCTGTCAGAGCAGAGGAATGAGACCAGCTGAGCCTGGATCAGCTGCTTAGTCCAACAGTTAAAATTCAAATTCTTCCTGGTTCTCTCAGCTGTTCTTACATGTCCTGCTTTATTTATTTATTTTCTTTAGAGTCTGCGAGTTCATGGTGATGAGCCCATTGCTAAGATTAGAATACCACAAGTCTGTGTCATCACTGCCTCTTGGCAGGAGCTAAAAGTTGGGTACGGGAAGAAGGGAAAATGTATTCACAAACTAAACTATGCCTGTTTGAAGAGTGGGGGAGCACTTGTGACACAAATAGGAGAGCAAGGACTCTGCCGGCTCTTCCCCTAAGGAAGTGCCGTCCATCTGACAAATTGAAGGCTTGCCCAGATTTATGAGTTTTCTAAACTCAATCAGAACAGGGCCTGCTCTGACCTACAGAAGGTCACTCAACCGTATTGAATATTTGTCAGCATTCCATGGCCAAAGATAAAGTGAATGAATGTCCAAGACAGATTTAGCAATGTCCCTGTTTATCCCTGGAATCAGTGAGTGACTGTCTGCGTACAGACAACAGAAGGGAGAATTTTCCTCCTTTGTGCTCTCTATAGAGAGACCTGAGGTGCCTACTTAAGAGCCATAGGTTTGTCACTATCACTCAGGAGCTCTGTCTCAAGAAATAAATGTGAACACACACTATTCTGTTCACCCTGATCATGACAGGAGAGTCAGTTTGGAAAGGCAGACAGTTGAATGCAGACGCATCCTGCAGCGGCCCTTCCCACATTCTGTAGGGCCTCCCTTGAGCCCTAGGAGACCTGGATCTTCACAAGTGTCTTCGTTACTTTCATCTCTTTGCTGAAACAAAATATTGGGCACCCAAAATTAAGGAAAGAAAAATTTAGCCCACAGTGTGTGAAGGTTTCAATCTGTAATCAGCTGGCTCCAAAGAAGTGTCGCACATGAGGGGCAGTAGTTCAAGGCAGCAGAAGACAGCAAAAGCAGCAAGAGCACAAGGAGAGATAACCTCTTTTCCTTGCTTATATTCTCTGCTGGATCACACCCTCAGGTGGGTATAGCACTCACACTATCTCTGTGTCCTTCTCTTACACAGGCTTAGGATGTTTACAAAGCGAAGACCCTGACCTCTTCTAAGTCACTTAATTAAACTTCTAAACTTCTCAAGTTGACACAATGAACACAGTCTTGGAACCTAGGGTTCAAAGGTAAGGCTATGTTCTTTACACCCTAGGATATAGAACTTCTTGAGTTACTTAGTTAAGCTGCTAGACATCCCAAGTTGACCCAGTGTATACTAGCCATAACAGTCCACCCCTTGCCAACTGGCGATCAGACACATTTCTTTAAATCAGGTTCTGGATTGAAAGACATGCTTATTCTTATCATTTCACAACTTGAATGTTATAATGTAGGTTTAACAATCCTAAAGAACCAATATTAAGTCTATCAACATTATATTATGTTAGAACCATAATATTATGTCCCTGGACCTCCAGAGACTTATGCACATCCCTTAAAAGGCATTTAGTCCATCTCTAAGGGTTGCCAAAGTCCTAACACTACAGACAACCAGAGAGGGGAAACACAAACTCAACTTTTCTCCCTCATATCCAACCTTCCCAGGGCAAAGCACCAGAACAATTTCCTCACACACTCATTTTTCAATTAAACAAAATATTAATTCATATTCTCTATACTTGTTACCTAGCACCATGGGAATGAAAACTAGCCTCCTTTCCATTAATTACAGCACTGCCCCTCTGTCTACTTGCCTCATGATGAGTTCATCAGACACCACCCAGTGGACCATAGACACAGAGGTTGCATTCAGCACATCAAAAGCCACTTCCAGCATGTAACTGATAGGACATTTTAATGTTACCAAGCCCTCACACATTCTCATTCTCTTACTTATGGGCCAACAGTTGGAATTCCATTAAAAATCAGGGAAATGATTAATATCCCTGGAGTCAAAGATTTTGTTTTGTCCATCCAGTTTCTCCCAAGGCTAACTATCCATCTGTAGAATAATCTGTTTCTTCACTGTCTGTTCCTTCATCATCTGTTCTTTTATTTTTATCATCATGAGCAAAGGGCTGTTAGAAAGACCTAGAGGACAACACAATTTCCTGCTTTCTGTTTACGAATAGTGGCTTCTAGAATTGGTGTTACCTAATGAATGCATTACTCAAAAGCCAGCTCTTGTGAGGACAGTATTCTGATTCTCTTTATGAGGAGAATTCATCATAGATGAGATGCATAGGCTGCCATCTACTTTCTCCCAACAGAAGGAAGAGTGACATAACAAATGTCATCAGTCACTGACTGGGGCTTGAAATCTCCATTCAATATTTTCGTGTTGTAGCTTCTCTGAAGAACAGAAAGGTAATGTGTTTGACATACAAATGAGTTACTACCTCAGAGTCTTGGAGGCTTTTCCAGCACTTTCTGCAGGAAAGCCTCCTCTCTGCACTGGATCCCACACTGTCCTCAATTCACTACATCCTCCTCCAAGGCCCTGAGTGAATTCATGCTGCTTCTCAGGCCTCACAGGCCTCAGCAGGATTCCTAAAGAACTCCACATTGAAGAATCTTCTCAGTGTGACCCGAGTCCAAGTCACAGTTTTGCCAATGTCTTTCTACATGGCCTGGAGGAGACATCTCATTTCCTCTTGAGCCTCAGTGTTATTTACAATGTGTGAGGCTTGAGCCAGAAAATTTCTTCATTCCTTTGCAAAAGAACATCCAATGAGATCCTTCCTTGCTTAGGAACTGGAAATGGATGTGCAACATGGATGGTCCTCAGTTAATCTATAAAATTAAAGAGATTCCCAGAAGATGGTACAGTTCATGGAGCCGAAAGATAGAGCAATTACAACCTAGGCTGTATTTCACATATAGTTTAAGAATAAGAACGGTCAATGTCTTACTTATCTCTCTAAACCCTACATCTAACCAGTGTCTGGTTAATGACAGTGATAGATATTTGCTTGACTAACTCAAAACCAAGTGAAAAATTCAAAAGTCAACCACCCACCTAAGGTGTATGTCAGGAGTATATGTGGATATAAATGTATATCCACACCATGTATCACTTCTTGTAATTGTGTTTTTCAGCTTTTGGAGGTGGAAGTAAGAGAGAGAATGACAGTGAAGAGATAGAAACAGATAGCAAAATAGACTGACACTAAATCTGTGACAAAATCTCACACCCAAGAGAAGGCAAAACTCTTTTTCAATGGATAGGAGGAGATGGTTGTTCAGAGTTCACTACAATGAGAACAAGGGTGCTGTAAAAAATTGTAGTAAAGTTCTGAACTTAGGAAAAGGAAATGAGGCAGTAGTTGCTAAAATAGTGCAAGGAAATGAATTACAAGACATATTTTTATTCTGCTGTTACTAATCCTTTAGTATTTTATTTTTTACTTTTTAAAGAGACAGGAATTCCTCTGCAAAGGTGAGAGAGAGTGGGATAAAGAAACAGTAATATTCAACCATGTATGTGGATTGGGGAACTTATCAGAGGTGAGGGACTGAATTCCTTCCCCGACACTCGCTTATTTCCTATACTGCTGCCCAATTCATCCTGGGTCTGAGTTCAGCCTGTGACTGGGAGTTTGGACCAGTGCTCTCTGAGTGGAGGAGAATTCGATTCCATGGCAGATGAGAATGGCTACCTGGTGATACAGAAAAGGCTGTTGAAATCTAAAGATTTGAGTAAGAAGAAAATACAAACCAGGAACATGATCCATGGCCTCAGTCAATGCTCAGGAGGCTATTTCTGTTTCCCCAGTGCTGTTCTTGAGAGCAGTGTTGATTACCAGATAACCAGAGCCTTTGGTCTTTCACAGAATCAACAGCCTGGCAGCCACAAAGTGACAGGCATCAATACTAATCGCACAAGCCTGTCTGTAACTGGACCCCAGGACAGGCTGTTCTACACCTGCCTGTCCAGGAAATGCACTCCAGGTCCTCCCCCATGGAAACCACTAACAACACTTATTAGCTGTCTCCCTGCCTGCTAAGTGGCCTGTGCCCAGTTCTGGCTCCCATTATTATATTCGCTTCAGCCTGTGTCCTGAAACCTGATACCTTTGTACTTGGGGGGCTCAGTGTCTGCCACCTGACAATGATTTGACATGACACAGTGACAGAAAACAGGGAGGATGGAATAAAAGAACAAGGGATCGCAGCTGCTGTGTTGGTGGCTCCAGGCAGGAGTGCCCATCAGCACAGATACCTGTGAGCAGGTGCTCAGGCCCCATTCTGCTCTGGTCACATCACTCACGTCAGGCACCTGGGGCTGGGAAATATCAATCTTCCCTCACAGGCCACAGCCGTGCACAAAATTATAGCAGCTTCTTCACCTTCGCTTTTAAGTTCAACATGACTCAACTTCTGCCCTCTCCCATCTGCTGATTCTCCTAGCAGGTCGTGCATCCTTTTGTTTGTTATTTCTGGCCTCTGTGAGAACATTCAGAGTTTTCATTGGGGTGGTGGAGGTGGTTGCTTATGCTATGGACATCATGAGTTAATGATACAGTCACTCAAGATGGGACAAAAGGAGGGGATGTCAAAGTGAGAGCCCCTAGTGAGAGTCCATGGAAACCTCTACACAGCCACAAAAGTATAAACAATGGGGATTCCAAAGAGCAATTTCAAGGCTAGGTTCATGACTAACGAGCAGTGATAGGATCTATCCTGAGCGAATGAGCAAGATGGATCAGACTACTGACATTCAAGCCTCTTGCTGTTCTATTAGCAATGGACACTTTGAGTTAAATGTTATCCCTCATTAGACCTCAGTATATAAAACTGACAAACATGGATTTGAGAGCTAGGTCTGGAAGCCTGTTAGCTCTGCCTGATGAGTTATCTATTTAGTCATGTTCCGTCTTAGACACATCTCCTTAGAATGCTCAAGTTCCACTCAGTATGAAAACTGAGATCTTGTCTAGGTTCCTTCTAGCCCAGAGCTCACTCTGGATAAGCCAGAGTGGGAACTTGGACAGAGACTGGGAACTTGGAGGGAATGAGATTTACAATCTGATGGATGACCTTTACCACTTTTTCTCTTTGTCTTCAATGGTCCTAGAATTTAGGGCCTTGTGACATCTTGGGAGGACAGATGGGTGAAGGAAGAGTCCAGAAATAGGTCGCAAGCCACATCCAGTGCAGCTAGGAAAGCTCAGATCTTATTTCTATATAAAATGGACCCAAAACATAGGGGACAGAAAAGACATCTGAAAACAACTAATCTAAGCATAAGGTTTACAAAAGAAATTAAATACTAGTGATACTTATTAGTGTATTTGATATATTTAGGGTCTATTATGTATCCACAATTATCATCACCACCACCGTCACCAAAGGCAAAGGCAAACCCAAGCCAAGTGTCACAGGGCACTAACTGGAGATGACAGTAACAGGTAACATTATATTCCTCCTACTATGTGCTATTCTAAGGATAGAACCTTTACAACAGCTCTAGAGGTAGAAGATTAAGCACCCTTCTCAAGTCCCAGAGCATGTAAGTGGGAGAGCCAGGATTTGAACTCACACAGACTGACCATAATGTGTATTCTTACAATCATCGCTAACCAGGAAAGAAGGCTGATGAGAAGACACAACCCAGTCCACCAAGGCTCAGCAACACCATGAAGTCTGCAAAGCTGTTTTTCCATGGCCTGAGATCCCCAGCTGAGCAGCCCTTGGTTACAGGTCCATTTGCATCTGTGCCTTTCTTTAGATCACTTCCCTTCACCATAGACCCTCACTCTCACCCCAGGGCACCTGGTTATTATCTTGCTAATTCTCTTCTTAAAAGTATTCAGAAAATATTTGGATCCTTTTCTTTCTCACTCAGATATAAATAACTGATAACAGGTTAATCTACTTCCTCCTCC
Source organism: Cavia porcellus (assembly GCF_034190915.1). Classification (NCBI taxonomy): domain Eukaryota; kingdom Metazoa; phylum Chordata; class Mammalia; order Rodentia; family Caviidae; genus Cavia; species Cavia porcellus. The sequence continues at coordinate 33,787,745 of NW_026947511.1, read as the reverse complement.
CAGAGAGACTTGTGTTTTTCAGCCAGAAACCAAAGCCTTGAACTATTTGTCAAGTCTGGATGTCAGCATATGAATAGAGAGGAGCTCTTGAAATCATCAGAGTTTTCCCAAGGCCCCTGAAATCTATTAGGTGTTTTTTTAATTCATTAGGAAAAACCTATCCAGATGGGGAACTAGATATAATCTCTGCTCCAGATACTAGAGTAAAAACTTGGAAATAAAAGGGGTGGGGGGGGGAGGCGCAGCGAAAGCTTTGGCCTTGAATTTGCAAGGCCATAAAAGATTTGGAACAATTAGGAGGCTGAATCCTTTAAGGACTCCATGCGAAACTTCTAAATTCTATATTGTCATTCATGTATCATCCCTGGATTGACATTAAAGCTCATCTGAGTTACTTTTTTTTTTTTATACAATAGAGAAAATGGGGGGGGGGCGCATCTCCTACTCTAAAAAGATCCACAGTGACTCCCTAGGAGGAAAAGATGGCCCTGGAGACACACACCCAGCTCCACATGCCTTCCCCACTCCCTTCTCTCCTGCTTGCCGGAGAAATCATTCAGCGCCTGTAATGAGAGGGTGCAGTGGCTAATTTTATACCATAAATCACACGGCTAACACTATGACTAAAAAGTGATACCATCAGCTCCTTTTCCTTCAAGGCTGTTAGATCTTAGTCAATTACTTAGGAACAAAGATTTAAAGACTTCAGAAGCCCCTTTGCCAACAAAGATGCTTTTGCTATTAGCTCTCCTTTGCCCTGGACAGCTTCTCCTCGGGCTCCCCCGAAAGGGGCTGCGGTGTGTCCTCAGCATCAGCAGCAAGGATGCTTCATGTCGCAGAGGCAAACAGCAATTAACAAGGCCGGGCTAATAGACATCCTGGAGCCCTGCGCCTTCCGCCTGATCCTGCCAACACTCCTCCGGCAGCCTAGCGCTGCAGTCCAGAGCACGCAGAGATGGGAGGGGGAAATATACCTTGCTTCCGACATATTTCTCAAGCTGTTTAAATATGAAACAAAATCCTACCAGGCTACAAGTTTCCAGCTGTTATGATATCATAAGATAAATTTACAGCTAGAGAAACAGCATGTTTGCTTTTACAAAGTATGGAAATATAAATGTTCCAAGTGTTAAAACTGTCCAAACAAATTAATTCGAGTAAAAATAGTTGCCTCAGATTTGCTTCTCGCACATGGGCCTTCTTTTTATAGAACCGGTGAGCACATTTCCCTCAACACTGGAAAGGGAGAGAAAACCCGCCTCCAACGCGGCAGGCAGGCAGACAGGCGCCTGGGCTGCACGCCGAAACCCAGGAGCTGAGCAGTCAAGCGGCCCCTGCCCATTTCCCCAGTGCTGATCTATTAATTAAAATCTTAATTTAGCCTCTTTGCAACTGAAGAAGAGACACCGTGCAGGGGAGCCGAGGCTAGAAATCTTAGGATGTGCTCCCACCCTGCACGCTGAGTTTCTTTCCTCAGTGACTTTGAAAAGAATAGAGTGGTGATTAACAGCAATATTTTTTTTAATGAAACGCAACCCGTCATCCCTGTCATCTTCTGGCCATCCTCGCTTGTACTCGCCTCCCTGACAAGAGGAATAATACTGGTCATACATCACTGCTCTCCACGTCCAATCATCTAAATCTTCCCTCGCTGCAGCCTCTGAGACTCAATTACTTTATTGACATGCAATCTTCATAAGGGGAGAAATATTGTGCATGTAAGGTCACTTGGTTATGAAGACATATTATCATATTATCTGCATGAGGGTTGCAGGGCTAAGGCCTGACAGAGCTAATTATAATGGTACATGATAGAAAGCTCAGTACACATTATTCGCTTGGCTGCACTAAAGGTGAGGTAAGTCTGTGACATCATGGGTTTCTCTCTCTTTTTTTTTTCCCCTCACTGTTAAAAAATAATGCAACTTTGGTTTGGCAGCTGTAACTTTTCTTTCAACTCTCTCACATCTTTACTTTGGGGTTTTCGTGGATGGTGCAAAAGCTAGTTGGTAAGCTTACAGACGGGGAGATGGCATGCTGGTGTGTGTGTCAATATGAGTGTGTGTGTGCACTTGTGTGTGAGTACCTGTGTGTGTACTTGACAGCATTATTCCCTCGGCCTAACACCAAAGTTTCAGTCTGTTTTCTAGTAGTCAAAATGAGAAGGGCTCTAGGGAGCAAAGTAAAGGGATACAAATGGGTCGTTTTGATAAGAGATTAAAGCTTCCCCATCCTCAATTAACCCCTTCCCAGAACTTCACCCTTTTCTTTCCTTGACTTCTCTATCACAGCCTTCTCTTGCTAGGATTTTATATCCTTAAAACCACATTTAGTGGTTTCTTTGTTCAGACCTATCAGGTTATCTGAGTTTTTCCCATCAGATTCACGTTAGGATTTTGTGTACTGCTAAGATATGATGTTAGTTGGTCCTTCTTTCCTTCCTGTCCTCAGCTCTTTTACTTTCTTCATTCACTCGATCAGAATGAGAGGTCAGGAAGAGGCTCTGCCGTAGCAATTCTGCAAGTAAGAAGCATCAGAGAAAGGAATCGGGGCCAAGTTGCCAGGGCTTCCAGCCTGGGCATATTCAATGAGGGGCCTGGAAGAGAAGCTGGGATGGTTAGGTCTACAAGTCTTCAGGAAGTCAAAATCAAGGTGGACTCCACAGATGGGCTTGAGCCAGTATCAAAGCTGAAGCTCTGGGCCCTTTGTGCACTTTAGGAGAGTTTGATGAACTTTCAAAGATGGGTAAAGGAGCCACTGAAAACATTGCGATAGTCTAGGACAGGCTGGCTCCTAGATTCTCATCTTTGCCATCTCCCATCTGAAGAATTAATTCAATAAAGGAGAAGAAACAGTTAAAGCCTTCTAAGCTCCAGAAACCACCTTAGCCTTGTGACATGAATGCTTTGGCTAAGAAGCACAGAGCAGAGCAAGAAATTAGGTTGTAACTCTAGTAACTCTAGTAACTCAAAGAGCTGAATATCTTACACTGGTGGTTCAGAAATGATGCCAACATTGATAGCAAAGCCACAAAGAGTTTTATGCTTTTTTTCCCCCTGAATTGGAAATAAAAGCATACGTAATGTGATTCAGTAAATTTGATGGTGATTCACGTACAGTCGAAATGGTAACTTTTAAGGATGAGAATTTCAGATTGACTACCTTGGATTGCTGAGTTTACGGGGCTGCATCCCGACCTCATGCATCTCACGTATCTTTTGAGATGGTTACAAAGTACCTCTTTCTAGAAGCTGAGATACTAAGCAAGATAAAATTCTATGGTCAGCCCAGAGAGAGCTGGGCTCTGTGCCTGTCTCCAGCATAGTGGCCAGAGCTCCTCCCCATCATGAAAAGACAGCAGCATTGCATAATAAATTAAGTGGCCTGGAGAACTGGCTCCATCATTTTCTGGTTTAATGACCAGGCAAATTCTTTGCCTTCTGTGCCTCACTTGCCCTTTTAAAAAATGGGTTATGATATTGTTTACAAAAGATAACTATATGAATTAAATTAAAAGAAAATAAATGGAAAATTTTTGCAAGTAAAATGAACTTAGTGAGAGGTGATTATAGTTAGAGAGACCTTCTCCCTCCAAGACTAGACTGTAGGACACTCCAGGTCTAGTTATCTTGGACATATCCTGCTACCCCTTGGGTGATTCTGCATTCTGTATCTGGGAAAATGATTTGGAGTCATGGGATTCATACAATACTTCCTCACTGCTTAGAGTCCTCTGCTGGACAAAAGCAGACATTGGAACCACGAGAGAAACCTAGTCAAGCTAGGACATAAGATCTAGATTTGAATCAAGAATGGACTTCAGTCTACCAGCAAACACCAGCAGCAGCTAAGCTATAAACACATCCTTTCTCTTTAGACAGAACTTCATATTTACTAAGTTTTAAGTAATTATTGTACTTCAAACATCTTGTTAAATTTGAAAAACACTCGCTTAATCAATAAACACATGCACTGTTTCATACAATCCTCCCAACAACCTCCTTAAAAGTATGTGATTGTCACATTTGGTTTGTCAAGAAAGAAACCAAGGCCAGGAGAAGCCAAATGAATTTCTCCAGGTCAAACACTAACAAGCCACTCAATTTTTACTTGTTACATCCCTTAACGTCATTGAGATTTTTGTATTTGTTAGAAAATTAAAAATCTTTCTCTTTATCATCCTGACCATTGTTACGTAAAGCAGCATTTACTCTAAAGGCTCTTGATAGACCTCACATATGGACAGAATAGAGTTGTATGGTCCATTTTTCAGCTCACTGTAGAAGTCCAAGAATTCAAGTTGCTTCACCTTTGCAGAAGCAACTTGCTGCAAATGCACTGGAGAGAGACAAAGCTTCAGAGGCGAAGAGGAGATTCAGACACAAATGTGGCTCTCTGTGTATGGGAGAGGTCCCTACGGTATTACTGAGAACCAAGCAAACTTGCCACTGCTGTTCTTTCAAAATAGATATTCCTGTCAAAGGCTGCTAGCCTTCAAAATAGCTCTATTAATAAAATACATTTATCCCCTAGGAAGAGCTTCACCTTAAGAATTAATACTTTCTTATCAAGATTTCTTTGACAATACCCCGGAGCAAGCCATGAAATAGGGGCCTGAGCATAAAGAGGCTTAGCTTTATGTCTTAGGATGAGACACACTGTAAAAAGTGGCAAAGTTCGCTTTCTTCACAACTGCATTTATCAAGTCTGATCATTTGCACTTAAGTTTAGGATCTGTACAGTGCAAATAAAATAATAATTCGATCTCTGTGGTGGCAAAGTAGAATGACCAGTTATAGACCAATGCTTCCATTGAGAAAAATTAGAAAGGCTAAGGAGAACGTGCACAGGAAGTTTTATTTGAAAGCCTTGGAGAGCTGGTTAAGCAATGCGAACACGGGAGGCTAAGGAGCCCAGGAAAGTGGAATTGCAGAGTTCTGTGCCCGACACTCAGTGCTATTCTTCCTCAGGCCACAACTTTCAATTGTCAAACTGCCCCATCCTATAAAATCTTGGGGACAAAATTGGATTTAAGGTACACCAAGGAGAATGGGTACAGGTAGACATAGCAGACTTCAAGTTGGAACCACAAAAACCTGTATTACAGGTACAGATGCATCAAGAAATAGATCTGGCCTCCCAAAGTTTGTATTCAGTTTCTCATAGAACTCAATCCATAATTGTCTTGAAGTGATCTTTCCAGACCTCTTATCTGCCTTGCAGAACAAATCATCACTGAAGCAAAACAGCACTATTCAGAGCCTCTCATTTTCTTTATAATTTCTATACCCAGTATCAGATGTGAAATATCATACGGCATGAAGAAGAACAAGATTCAGTGTTCCCAAATCAAATAAGGCAGTCAGTCAGCTACCAGGCTGCAAGGGATGCAGAAATTGGACATATTAGCCTTGGACTTGAAAATATTAACCCCAATAAAATATGTTAGAAAAAAAATGGAGACTTTTAGCAAAGAACTGAAAAGTATGAAGCAGAATCAAATGAAAAGTTAAGGCTAAACTAAATGGTAACTTTAACCAAAAATTTAATTAGCATAAAATTAGATACAACTGAAGAGATGTTTCAGAAAAAAGAGAATGAGTCAAAAGGAAAATATATCAAATGATGGTGAAGAGGTCACATATTAAAAATTACACACTTAAGTAAAAGCAAAGGTTCTAGAAGGCATTAAAAGCCTGAAGACAAGGAACACATATAAATACAAAGGCCAGAAGACTTGCTAAGTAAAGAAATAGAAGAAACACAAAATGTAAGTATTTTAACTGTAAGAGTGGATATAAGATTATCAGTGCCAAGTAAATTAGACTTTAAGGAAAAGAACATTATTAAAATGTAAGTTTAAAATGAAAAAAAGTGTCAGTTTACATTTATCAAATAAATTAACCTCAAACATAGATGAAAAATTAACAGAATCACAGGTTAAAATCTAAAGGGACAAATTTCATGATCATCATGGGGAGTGGTTTTTGTTTGTTTATTTGTTTGTTTTTAAGATACTGGGGGTTGAATCCATAGCCTTTGCACTGAACCACCTCCCAGGCCCTTTTTATCCATTTAATTTTAATTTTGAGATGGGGTTCAGTAAGACATTGAATTGTCCAGGTTAGGACTGCAGGTGTCTCCCCCAGAATAGACCAAGCTAGAAAACAACCAGCCTTGAAATTCTCTGACCAGGCCAGGATCGAATTAACTAAAATCATTAACAAAAGATGACTAAGAAATGAAAGAAAAGAAAAAAGAAAGAAAGAAAGAAAGAAAGAAAGAAAGAAAGAAAGAAAGAAAGAAAATTAAGCAATTTACTTCTAAATAACTGAACAGTGAAAGCTATCATAATAGAAAGTAGAAAACCTCTTGGAGTAGATGATTATTAAGATATTAATAACCTGGAGGGAAATACATATCCTTAAATGCATGTGCTTAAAAATCAGGAATTGAATTATTCATCTTAAGAAATTATAAAACAGCAAGTAGAATGTAACAAAGTAGAATAAAGGACTTCAAAGAGCAAATGATAATGAAAAAATGCAAAACACATGAAAATAATCAACAGAGACAAAAGTTTTTGAGAAAACTTACAAAATGATATACTCTGTGAAGGTGACAGAGCTATGAGTGCTAAGAGAAAATTAGGGTAGGTAGCATAGTAAGGTACCAAAGATGAAAAAGGGTTCATTAATAAAGTGACTGAAAAAATTTATGAGAGGATATTCTGAAAACATTCTACGCAAATAAATCTACAATTAAATCTATTTTTAAAAATCCCTGAAAAACACAGCTTCACAAGATAGACATAATAAAAATGTAATAGTCCAATACTTTAAAGAAATTAAGTCTCCAATTAAAAGTCTTCTCACAAGAAAGATCCCAGACTTGGAAAGCTTTACCCATGAAATTGTTTAAACAGTTAGGAGACAGCACTAATTTTAAATGAAAGCTTTCAAAGAAGAATAAAAACAAAAACTTTCCAACTCCTTTTATGTGGCTAGTAAAATTGGACACTGATATGACAAAAGAATTACCACAAAGAAAACTTCCAGGACAATAGTTTATATAAGTTCAAACTCAAAAATTGTCATCAAATGATAACTATTCAATTCTGTATTTACAATCAAACTGGATAAATTCCAGGAGTGCTAGTTGCTTTAATACTTAAAATAGTGGGAAAATATTTTCAAAATATAATCATCAGATCTAAAATTGTTATTACAAATGCACACATAATCTCAACATAAAAATTCAATTTTGAAAAATGGGCAAAAGTTCTGAACAGTCACCTCTCCAAAAAAGACAGACAGATGATAAATAAGCATCTGGAAAGATACTCACCATCATATGTCATTAGGGAATCACAAATTAAAATACAAAGAGCTATCACTACACACTTCCTAGAATGGCCAAAACCACCAACTATCCAAATGCTCACCAAGATAGTGAACAACAGGACCTCTCATTTACTGCTGGTTGGAAAGTAAAATGGTATAGCCAGTTTGGAAGAATAATAAAATATTCCCCTACCGTATCATTCAGCAACTGTCCTCCTTGATAGTTATTTAAAAGAATTGAAAACATATATACACACAAAAACCTTTGTGCTGGTGTTTACAGAAGCTTTATTAATGAGCTCCTAAATGTGGAAGCAGCCAAGATGTTCATCAGTAGGTAAGTGGATAAATCCACTACTGTGGTACATTCAGACACTGAATATTATTCAGCACTAAAAAGACATAAGGAAAATTGAATGAATGTTCCCAAATGAAAGAAGCCAATCTGAAAAGGCTACACAAACTGTATGAGTCCAGTGGTATCACATTCTAGAAAAAGCAAAACCAGGACTTGGAGTTGAGAAGTGAACAATAAGCAGAACAAAGAGGACTTTTAGGACAAGGACACGATGCTTGATACTATGATGATGAATTAATGTCATTATACAGCACCCAAAGTAGACCCAGTGTAAATAACAGATTTGTGGTAATAAAGGTCAGTGTAGATTCATCCAAACTATGACAGTGTGGGAGTGCATGAGAGGGGACAGGGGATATCTGGGAATTCTTTGAATTTCCTGTTTAATTTTGTAATAAACCTAAAACTTTCCCCATAATAAATTCTATTTAAATACCAATGTCATGTTAATAGAATAAAGGAGGAAAAGAAAATGATCATCTAAATGGATATACAATATATTTGTTATTTGATAAAATCCAACACCCAGTTAAGTTGAAAAACCTTAACACAGTAAGAATAAAAGAGAAACTTTCCTAACTGAAAGAGAGTAGTGATAGAAATACCATAGCAACCACTAAAGTTAGTGAAATTAAATCTAAGACTGAACATGAGATGAGGTTCCCCCTGTGATGGCATTTTTAGTCAATATGTTATTGCAAATCCAATACAATGTCATGAGCAGAGAAATACAGATATGGGAATTAGAAAGAAATAATTATTCACAAATGATGTGTTATATATAATAAACTAGAGAGAAAAAAAAAACCCTCTAGCTGGGTGTGGTGGTGCATAACTGTAATCCCAGCTATTCAGGCAACTGAGGCAAAAACATCACAAATTCCAGGCCAATTGCCTGGGAAATTTAGTGAGACTCTGTCTCAAAATAAAAAATAAAAAGGAAACCTCTATAAATGCTTAGAATGGATAAATGAATTTAGCAAGGCTTCAGGCTTCAGTAACAGTGCAAGAAAATTGTTTCTATTACTAACATGAAAAAACAAGTGAAAGAAATTATTAAAAGCTATATACCTAGGACTTAATCTAATGAAATATAGGAAAGGCTTCTATACATACACACATAAAAATGTATGGAAAAGCTTGAACGATTATTGAGATAAACAGAAGACCTTAAAGAAGCAGGAGGATATCCCATGTTCATGGAATTAAAGACATCAAATTGCAAACATGACAATTCTCCACACATTTTCCTCTATGTTCAAAGTAAGTCTAATAAAAACCACGTCATTTTTCATTATGGCTACTTACTGTTATTAAAACAGATGAAATAATTCTAAGATTTTTGTGGAGATGTAAAAGAGCCAAGAATAGTCAATGTGCTCATGATACATTGTTAGATATTAGGCCTTATAAAGATGTAGTCATTAAGAGATGGACCCAGAAGACAGAACTTGTCAATGACACAGAAGAGAATCCAGTACAAACTCATACGTATTCAAACAACAGATTTTGGATGAAGGCACAGGACTCAAAGGTGTTTCCAGATATGAAAAAATAAAACCCTTTTTGACACTTGACTGATCATCATGCATGAGAACAAATACTAGGTGTGTTAAATGCAAAATATATAATTTCTAAAGGATAAGATAGTAGACTACACTCCAGCCTTAGCTGCTTTTCTTGTGGCTGGTAAAAATACCAGACACCTGTAACTTAAAGGAGGAGAGGTTTATTTTGGCTCACATTTCAGGGGTTTTAGTCCTTTCATGGGTCAGCAGGATGGTAGAAGGGCTTGGGTGGAGGAAACTTGCTTACTTTATGGCGGCCAGGAAGCTGACAGAGAAAAGGGGAGACAGGGAGGGAAATACCTCCTTCTAGGCCAGGCCTCCAGTGACTTATTTCTCTCAACCAGGTCCTGCATCCTAAGAGCCAGTGAGGTGTAGAGTAGAACCCTTATAACCCAATTATCTTCCACAAGATCACTTCTGAGTCTCTGAGGCTTTGGACCATCCCCGATCCAAAATATGACTCTCATTACCTTTGATTAAACATCACTAAAACAAGATTTTAAGAGGACCACATAGAAGAGAACACATTAAACTCCAACAGTATAAACCACTACTTCATTCCGAGCAAGAACAACCACTAAAGAAAACAGCAATGTATACTATATGCTTCAGCTAGTCTAAAATTTAAAAGCAAGCAAAACCAACTCATGACATTAGGAGTCTGAATACTGGCTATCTTTGGGGAGACAGAAAGAGGAGCACCTAGGGTGAGATACAAGAAAACTGGAGGTGAGGGTACCAGTAAGTTGTATGCTACAATGTGTACATTTTTGTACAGGTATGCAATAGCTCACCTTAAAAGTTTATTTAGAAATTGGGGCTGGAGATTTAGCTCAGTGGCATAAGCGCCTGCCTTGAAAGCAGGCAGTCATGAGTTTGATCCCTGGTACCGATAAAAATGAAAAAAAAGCCAAAAAAAAAAGTTTATTTAAAAATAGATGGAGACGCATTGAGAAAATACAAAGTATATAGTACAGTACTAAGAACACTTCTCTTTCCACCAGAAGAATAACAAGCACCTGAAAGACGTGCTGATAAAACAAACATGAAAGAATTATCCCATTTTTTTTCTTGTGCTCATCAGCGAGAATGATCTAGAGAGAAATTAGTTTAAAAATATATATCAAGCAGGTGTGACCCAGGCTGAAACTGAGGTAGACTGAGCTATGAAACTATATCCAGGGAGACCAAACTGTTGATGGATTCTGTAAATTTCCCAACCAATCCCTCAGAGCCAGAGGAAAATATATGTTACCAAAATTAACATGCCAAATGGAGTCAGGCAAGAAGAATACACTCAGTAGGACTATTTAACTCATTATTGAGTGAAATGCTTATGACCCATGGCATACACTGTGCGTCCTCCATCAGAGATAGTTTTTACCTAAGATATTATCCCTGCCAAAAGACAGAAATGCAAGAATGGATAGTATAAACATACACATCTACACTATGTACACACACAAATATGTACATAGTTAAACATGTAAAACCATGTACATTTCCTCCATTACTCCCTAAACACAAGCAGTGGGCTGAGCACTGACGAGACAGAGGAGAACAGAAGAAACAGGTATGTAACTTTCACCATGAATGCACGAGTATTGTTATGATTACTTGATGTTTACTTTGGAGATTGTTAAATTCTGACACATGGACCTATTAAATAGATCCTTTCAAGTGGTACATACAAATTGCCTGTATCTAGGTGGAATTTATGTGTGTATTTGTTTTTTGTTTGTTTGTCTGTTTGCTTTTACTTTTGGTGAGGCATTCACAGTGATAATGTCAAACATACCTTCCATGTGATTCTGAACTCTCCACAAACCAAAACCACTGGGTAACAATCAACTATTTTCAATTACATTCATAAATACAATCTTCTTTGAAACTTCTAACTATCTATGAACAAACCAACATGACAGGCAATATCTTCCTCTAAAAACTGAAGCAAAAAGGTTAAAGAACTTAAGTTAAAGAACTGAAGGTAGATTTGTAGAGCTGAGACTTGAATCAAATGTATTTCTCCCTTTGAATCTCTGAAAAATACTTGGTACATTATCCATGTAGGTCTCACCAGGACAAGGAAGGCATGAGTCCATGGGGTATCCCATTGCATTCCAACCCAAGGGCATCTGAATGCCGTCAGAGAATCACACATCCTCTCTCCCTGAAATATCCACCGTAGCTCGGTAATACTAGTTTAATAATTTGCCATTGGTCTTCTCACTGTTTGGATGGTGGAAGGTGTTGTGTACTCCAGGATTTACCTGCCTTGATTTCAAGAGATTCCACTAGTGTAAATGTTAATATATGTTAGCACATTAAGATCTCATGCTTACCTCTGCTCTTCTACCAGGTCCCCTAGTACCAGGCTCGCAGCTGGACTCAGGATTCCTCAAGGCTCCCCCAGGAGACTAAGACATGGAGTCAGCCTGCACAAAGCCTGTGTCAGCGCATCTTGTGCATGCAGGAACATGTGGCCCGCTGAGCTGTGATGTGCAGTAGAGGACAGCCAGGCTGACAAAGTGTGGGACGCATATGGCAGGGGTGGGGCCGTAGCTGCATCAGGAATGCATGCACATATGGTGACAATAATATGTGGGGGATATTATCCTATTAATCTTTCTTTCTCAGAAAAATTTGTACACATATACATACTCCAGTCAAAGATTAGAGAATGTTCATATGGAAACTAGTATTAGGTATCACCTAGTCCATCACTTGTTCCCACTTTATAGAAGAAACTGAAGCCCAGAATCTATGGGACAAAATATATTCAAGGTCACAAGGACAAATTCAGGAGCTAGAATCCAAAACTTCTTGTTTCCAGTCTGGAGTTCTTCCATCCATAAGAAACTGCTTCTCAGAGTAGGACAGTACCAACTTTACCTGCCTGTCTCTAGGTGGATCTAAAGATCTTTTGGTGAGAGATCCCCAATGGAAAATCTCCAACACGTCATGAGAAATAGAGCTCAGACTCTGGACTGTCCTTATATCTATCCTTGGGCCTAAGATTCAAATGGAGCTGTAGACACGCCTGAAAAGCGCAGAAATCATAAGCTTTGGAAAACCACGAGGTCCCCAGACCAACTTCTTGAAAACATATGCAACTGATCTCTCCAGCAAAGAAATGAGGTTAGGGCTGAGACACATGGAGACAGCTGGAGACACTTGCACTTCCCACCAACAGGCTCCCAGGAGAGACAGAATGGCCTGGATTTGAACAGAGAGAGCTGGTGGGTTGCATACATCTACTACAAATCTTTTGGGCCCCAGCCAATGAACCAAGCACTTAGACATACCACCCTCCTTTTCTGCACAGTCAAATACACAGCTTTTAATGCCTGCTTTTGCCTTCCTATCCTGAGAGTAAGTCTGCAAAGCAAACTTGAGACTCTTCCTAGTTCCTAGCACATGCTTTCCAGTGTTTCTTATTTAGGCTTTGGTTCTTAGATACCCCTGACCTTGAACACTCTGGCATTAATGGCCAGTGCGTCATAGGCTTTAAGGGACCAAAGTGGGGCTACTAGCTAAGTCATGGCTTAACCACTTTCCCCATGCTATATCTTGTAGACACAAGTAGGGAACGCAGAGCAGTAAGCCTCTTCCATTTTCTCTGTTGCTTAAGTCTCTGAGGTTCCTTACCATAGCCTTCCTATGTGAGCCTTCCACAAAAACTCCAGTCTGCATTATTCTCTTTCTTGTCTGAACTCTGAATGTATTTCTTATTCTTACTCTACAAAAAAAGCACTTGATGATACTCTATTTTGCCTTATTTTCATATTATCCCAGAAATTCTGAGGTCTTCAGCAGCTTACTGATCCTTCAAAATGCAGACTAAGGGTCATGCTCTCTGTGCAGCCGTCTTCAACCCCACAAGCAGGCGTGCTCAGTTCTTCAGGGATCCCAACAGTCGAAGGCTATTTGTACGTGGAACATCACACCTGACACTGCCCTGCACCACCATGTGAACCTCCACAGATACGCATCTCCTCTACTGAAGCAAATGAATTTTTTTCCATCACCTTAGTCTTTTTGTCTCTCGCCTAGGCCCAGCACTTGGCAGTGTAGCAAATGTTTGATGTGGAGAAGAAAAAGAGAACATCAGTGCCTGGAAATACCGTAACTAGATAATACATGGTTTGCTGTTTACAGTTTGTTTGTTTGTTGTTTTGTTTTGCAGCTCTGTCACTTCCAGTAGCTCCTCTGTCTTTTTAAAAAATTCTATAAATATCAATAACCTCTTATTTGAGGAATAACATCAATACTGCACTATACTGTTTGCAAAGCTCATAGGTACAATACTATGAAGTTGAAGGCAATGTCCTTCTAAAGGATGAGGAAACTGACACTCAGACAACTTAAAAATCATGTCCAAATCCACAAGATTAGTACATATCAGAGATCGGATACACCTACAGGTAGAACTCAGGGACTGAGAGTTTGGGGTCATGTCACTCTGCTGGGTTTGCAGCCCCTTCTACCTGTCCCTAGCCCTGAAGCTGCAGGAGAGTTGTTTCCACTGTGTTTCACAGGCTTTTATTTATTTATTTTTTTGTAAAGTGCAGTTCAAATTGTGCCAAAGTCATAAGGTGAAATAATCACCATAAACTTAAATAGCTTGGAAACTCCCTTTCCAAGGGAAATATTCAGTAAGCGTTGCAGCTAATACGCATTCATAGTTCAGACTGTATTCATTTAGCTGATATTGTGTGCCAGGCTCCAGTTTAGGCACTGGAGTTAGAACAGTAGCACAGATAGCAACTTCTGATCTCAGTGAGCCTCCTCTAGCAAAGCCTGCTCCACAGTAAGTAAAACGGATGCCATGTCTACCAACACGCACGATACTAAAATAAAAATGGACCAAAGATCTAAATATTAAACAGAAACACAAAATCTGCTGGAAGACAGAAGAGGTGGAACTCTTGAAGATCTAGCTGTAGGCTGACTTCATGAACAAAACTCTGACTGCATGGGAGTTACCACAAAGAATCAACAACTGGGACCTCATCTTATCAGAAAGATTTTACCCATCAAAAGAAATCATCAAAAGAGTGAAAAGACAATTTACAGAGTAATAAAAATTAGGCCTGGTTCCTAAAGAAATGGCTAATATCTAGGACATAGAAAGAATTGGAAGAAAAATCAGACTCGCCCAGAAGTTTAAAAACCCAATCCAAAACTGGGCATCTAGGATAAACAGACACTTCCCAGATGAAGAAGTGGAAATAATAAATAAATATATGAAAAAATGTTCAACATCACTGGTCATTTGAGAGATGCAAATTAAAACGCTGAGATTTCATTTCACTCTGGAAAGAATGGCTATTATCAAGAAATCATCCAATTACAAATACTGCTGGGGTTGTGGAGAGACAAAACTCTTCTCCACTGCTGGTGGGGGTGTAGACTGGTACAATCACTGTGGGAATCAATGTGGAGAATCCTCAGAAAACTAGTATTAGAGGTTCAATTTAACCCAGCTATTCCCCTCCATGGTATCTTCCCAAAGGATTAAAAGCACTGTGACAGCAATATATGCACACTCATGAAATGCCCATCAGCTGATGAATAGATAAAAAAGATGCATCTTTTTATGCAATGGAGTACTACTCAGTCATAAAGAAGTATAAATTTGAGACATTTATAACTAAATGGATGGAACTTGAGACCATATTCTTAAGTGAAATAAATTGGACACACATGTGTAATATCGGATTGTCTCTCTGGTATGAGAATTTGAAAGCATGGATAAGAACCAATGTGTAAAATCAATTTCCTGAAATAAGAAAAGAGAACTAGCGAGGGGAGGGAAAAAGGAAGGAAGGGAAAAAAAAGGGATAAAGTAGGATAAAATGGAAACAAAGCTTTGTAAATAAGGAGGGGAAAGGGGTTGAAGGGAAGGGAGGGGACAGGAAGAAAAGCGGAAGAGTGATAGTAACTTTGGAGCATGCTTGAGTTCGGGAATTAGGTGACAGTGTGAAGCGGGAGCTCTGAGACAAGTCAGGGCAGAAAGATGAAGGCAGTAGCATCTGTGGAGAAGAGGTGTGAGAGATCCTAAGTGGCTGAGTTGTTGAAAAGAAAGCAGGGCTTCAAACACAAAGTCAAAAGAAAAGCTCACAATTAAGGGATGGGAGAGAAGAGAAGAGGAGAGGGGAGGGGAGGGGAGGAGAGGGGAGGGGAGAAGAGAAGAGAAGAGAAGGAAAGGAAAAGAAAAGAAAAGAAAAGGAAAGAAAAGAAAAGAAAAGAAAAGAAAAGAAAAGAAAAGAAAAGAAAAGAAAAGAAAAGAAAAGAAAAGAAAAGAAAAGAAAAGAAAAGAAAAGAAGTAGATGGAGATGTGGGAGAAGCATCAGGGACAGCAGAGAGTCCAGGAGATGAGAGGGTGCACATCAGTAACCACCCAGAAGAGCCCAGAAGGCAAGGGCTGGGAAGCAGATGCTGGATCCCCGGCAGGGGAGCAGGTGTCATGGGGCCATGAGGAAGCAGTGAAGGGCACAAAGAGGGGAAGGGAAAGACAGAGAAAAGAGATGCAACAAAACTAAAAAGCTTTAATTTTTTTTTTTTTTAATTTTGAATCGAGTCTTGCAAGCCACGAAGTTTCCCAGGCTGGTTTCTAACTTGTGATACACCCGCATCCGCCTCCCACAGTGCCAGAATTACAGGGGTGCACCACCATGTCTGGCTCTAAAACTGTCATTAGCAGCAAAACAAAAATACATAAAAAGATGGCATGAGACAGAAAAAAGTTCTAAGAGGTTTCCAGGGCCAGGAGACAGCAAATATTTGTGGCGATGGTGGTGAAGGGGGTCACAGAAGAATCAGGACCATTTACTGACGATGGATGGTTCAGGGTCTTACAGACTTAGGCTGTGAGATCATTGCTTATGCAATTCCCCTCCATCTTTCCCTCAAGAAAGCTAATCTACTGTATCCTGTGTCAGGACATTCTTAGTTATATGTATAGTTACAAGCTGCCTTTTCATCTAGAAAAAAGAGTCCTGCAGGGGAGAGACATTTTATATGCTTCTTGCCCACCCCAAAATGTTGAATAGAGACATTATACTGTATTCCAGCTCTTTGTGTTCCAAAACCAATGGTATGCAGGCTGGGTGACCCTTTAACCATGAACTCAACAAACAAAGAAATGCAGCTGTGAACTTTTCTTCCTAAACTCTTCTATATCCAGAGCTCATCATCTCTTCTGAAAAACTTTGAGGGCACAGAGTCCTCCCTCCTCAACTAGAGGCAGAAGAAAAATGAAAATGAAATGAAATAAATGAAAATCCAGCAGAAGAATTTTATCTTTATAAAATGACAACCCGGGATTTGCTCCAGGCCAATGACTGTACTTTGGAGAGCAAACCACAAACAAGAGCCCTTGAACAGGCACCTTCTCTGAACTGTTACTCCAAAATAAAGCAAGATTTGGGTTTGTTTTTTTCTAATACTCTCATGATGGATTTTTAATTCCAGACCTCCAGCTAGTAAGTCAAATAAAATTTGGGAAATGTTCAAAACTTTGAGAGAACTCAAGGGTAATCTGGTCTCATCAAAACCAAACGCAATGATTGGCAGACAGAGGCTGGTGACTTGTAAATGCACCAGGAGGTATCCCCATGATGCTCCAAGATTTCACAAACATTGTCCATCCCCTCAGTGGATTTCTCACCAAGTGAAGGCCAGAGCCTCCATCTGCTTCCCATCAATGTTCTGCTGTTACTCTCAGGCAGAAGTCTGCCCCGGGTACATTTGTCATGCCTCCAAAGCGGCCCACCCCAACAGAGCCCAGGAGACCGAAGCAAAGCTCTCCAGGTTGGGGCAGACTTTCAGAGTCCCTGTACCCTACCAGGGGCAAGGATCCTTCCCTTGCCCATGCCACCCTGGCATTTATATTTCTGTACTTCCCACTTTCTACTCTTGGAAAATGGCCATCAGCAACATGGTATGGAACGCGCTTTGAGGTCCCACAGTGGGCAACACTACACCATAAATAGAATTCTGGTCAAGAGAATGGAACCTTGTAACCTAAACCATTTTAAAAATAGTGACAGACGTATTCAAAGTAAAACAGGAATGCTGCTTTAGAGAAATGGTGTAGTTGACATTAGGTGAGCACATGCAACACAAGGAGTCCATGAAATACAGCTGTCATGTGTCTGTAATCGTCCCAATTATGTTAGATTTTTCTAAAAAACATCATTTGCACAGACCTGGCACTGACCAACATGTGACAGCTGAAATTTCAGCAAATGATGCAGCTTTGTGGGATACAGACATCTGGGTGAAATCTGTCCTGATCCACAGGCTGGACTGCCATGTTCAAGATGGTTCACTTCATCCATCTCTATGAAGTGCTACAGAAATAATGTGGCAGGTGGGCAAGATAGCAACCTCACACTTCCAGTGACCGTGACACATTGCCCTAATAACATCAGTCAGCATTCTTTCAACTTTTTCTAATGAAATAATTCTTGATACAGCAAAGTATCTATGTATGAAAATTGCATCTCAGTGTTATTGTGAGTGGGAAACCAGATCAAATGACAAACATCTCCTTCATGAATTATATTTCTTGCTCTAACCCTTTCTGGTTTCCTTGCATCCACCTATGGATTGAAGCCAGAGTGATCTTTCCAATAGGCCAATTGGATATTTTAACTCATCAAATTTAAACTCCTGTGGTGATTTCTCCAAGACTCTATAATATAGTCCCCACACTTTAATTTGGCATGCAAAGTTCTTCATAATTTCTTGTGCTATTCACCTCTGCTATCATCTGCCACATCACTTGCTGATTCTCCTCCCTCTGTGCCACTATGATCTCTGGGATCTCTATGATCTCTGAAGTCCAGTGCCTTCAACATGCCACAGTCCTGTCCTCCTCCCATCATAAGTGCTGCTTCTCTGTCACTTTCTTCCCATGCTTCTTCCCTGTCCATTGTGATACAGTTGTCAGGTCTGAGCTTCACTATTATTTCTTCCAGGAAATCTTCCCCAGTTCTTGCCTGATACTGGATTTCATGTTCCTCCAAATGACCCTTCGATTCTGCTTGCCCATGATAAAGCTCTTAACAAACTAAGTGGCTAACATAAACATTTCTGGTAGACTCTATCCTCTGTGACAACAGATGCCCATTTTGCTTCTGAGTTTAAACTTATCCATGTGGCCAGCATGTAGTGAGCACACAATAAATGCAGGTTTTAGTGTTGTTCATACAAATGCCAAAGTGAACTACATACTTGACATCAATAATTCAATATACTAGTACATAGTCAATAAATTAATGGAGAGCATATGATATAAACTACTTGTGTTCATGTTTATTGAAAAAGCATATTAAAATTACATTTGCAGCATGATCACACAAGTGCCTACCAAAATACATCCACTGAAATAAAAGGCTTATGAATAAAGTTAACATGTTAATAGTGGAGTTGGGAAATATTAGAAATATGAATAACTTTTATCTTGTAACATTATTAATTTTCTAAACTTTATAACATAAATATCTTAGAATAGAAAGTATAATTTAAAAGATAACATTAACAATTTCTGACTGATAAAATAAAACAGGGTCACCCAGCCTGCATACCATTGGTTCTGACTGATATAACAAAACATTCTCATTTCAAAAAAATAGGAAGTCATAAAAGCTCACACGGAAAGACCATGGAAGTCACCTATAATTTCACCACTAATACGGGTGTAGTGCCTGCCCATCCTTCGTTTATCTGTGTGACTGTGTAGGTGTGCGTTGACCTAAGCATATGTTTAGCTATAAACAACCTGGACAAGTGACACAAAGTGGCAAGTTAGATTATGAACTCTAGTGTCCTTTTGGAATCTTCAGATAGCAGTAACTAAAAGCTAATATTCCCTCCTTTATTTTGCTTTAATCATCTATCCATCCATCCATCCAACCATCCATCCATCTATTCCTAAAATGACTGTGACACTCAGGAACTATGGAAACTACTACAAGAAAATGGTAAAAAGGAATCATTCATCCCCCAATAACAAACAAAGAAGAGACTGCCCAGCCATGAAGACTTACATAGACTTCCAGAATGTACCAGGAGTCCTGTTGCCTTAAAGGAAAACAAAGACAAATCCCCTCGCCCCCCTCCCCCCCCCAAAAAAAAAGAGAAAAAGAGTAAGCCAAAATTCAGCAGTACTTTCAAAGAATGGACAAAACACTGGGCAGACTGACCCTCAAACATTTCAGCTCTTATTTTATCAAAATTATATAGACAGGAGTAATCTATATTTCTAGATCCATGTCCATAGACCGTTTCCTTACAGCATGTGAAACACAACCAGTGAGAATTCTGTTTTTAAATAAAATCTACTGTCAAGAATTATGACTAGAGAGTACAACCAGGGAAAGGTGAGCATTTTATATATTTGGACCACCACTTAACTCCTCTTTTTACAGTTACCAGGTCTGTACCAAACCCAGCTAGTAGCCACTGGTTTCTGAATATCTATGATATCCACAGGAATCACCATGGGTATACGCTGGTGAACCATGCCTACCCCTGAATGACCCCAAAATCAGGAATGCCTTTCTATCCCTCCATTGCTACAAGCCCAGACTCATCAAACGCAATCAACAGCATCTTCCTTTCTTAAACTCATAAACTTTACAGGTGGTAGGTAAAATAAAAAGAAATACTATTTGAGATAACCTTGGTAGGAGTAAAGAAACTTGTACTCTTGATTTTGAAACTGGTTCTCCTCTCATTTATAATATGGCAGAGGATGACTAATTATGTCTACAGTTATAATTTAATTAGATCCAGCTCTGATCATTTAAAATTCTGTGATTAACATATTGTTCTTAATAGGAATGCCTTAAAGATCATATTTTAATTCAAAACAAATGTTCTAACATAGGTCTTCTTATAAGGGTACTTAAATAGAGAGATTAGCTTGGCACATATGAAATCATTTATTGAGTTCAGCCAACTATAAGCAAGACACACTGAATGAAATAGAAGTATCTAGGATTTAAAAACTGACAGACAACCTTGATTCTCAGTCATATGCTAGCGGTGGGATATGACATATCTGAATCTCCTTCACATCTCTTTTTACTCATCTCCAAAAAGAGATCTTAAAATCTATTTTATAAAATTGTGCACTTGAAGGAAATAATGATATAAAGATTAACTACTTTGACCAAATCTCTACATTGATGAGAACTTAGGAGCTATTCTTATGTGAGATGAATACCAGACCTAGTATCTTCTAACACATTTATTTATTCATGCTTCTACCAAGGTCCCCTGCAATGTTTGGATCTACGATCCATTTTGATTTTAATTTAGTGCATGTCCAACTTTTCTGCACATCCTAAACTCTGAAGTTTGATTGAATAAGAAAAAATCAACAGGGAAGCCGTTGTTTTAAGCTGTTATATTATCTAAAATCCAATGGGAAGGGAACTAAGAGATGGAGGGCAAAGCAAAGGAATGGAGGGGGGGTAAAAGGAATTAAGATGTGTTACGCACATGTACCAACTCTCCACAATGAAAGAAATCATTATGTACTGCAAAGATGTACTAATAAAAATTTTGCAAAAATTAAAAAAGCAAATAGCAACAGGATGGGACTGAGTCTTCCCATACCTTGAACAAGTGGTAAACAATCATTCTTCCCTTCAGTCCACTAGCACTCCCAAGGACCTCTTCTAGCCCTGCTCCATTTTCCCCTACTGAGCAAGCATAGGTTAGTTCATACTTCCACTGCATGTACCATCCACTTGCCACAAATCAACAATGGCATCTGGCTGGTCCACAGCTCTGCATTCCTGTCCTTTTTACTTGCATGTGAGCTTTTTAAAGCCATGAACTGACTCTTATTTATGGGCACTCGCTACAAGTTTGGAGCTAGAAGGATTGAAAGATAGATGAATGGGCAGATGGTGAAGAACAGAAATGACTATGAGAATAGTCAACTGGGTTGAGATCTTGAACAACTATTTCAGCCTTTCTTTCTTCAAACTTTAAAATTTTCCTTCCATAAAAATGGGTAAACTCAAAGTCAATCATCAGAAACTTTTGAGCAGGCTCTATGAGCCCAACGATAATTGCTTCCATTTTTACTTCACACATCTGGTCCTTCTATTATCAGATAGGTCTCCTTTAATAAGGGGGACGCACAGGTCACAATGCATAAGAGGGCCCATGACATAATCCAACCTAATTGGACCCTGTGCATCCATGCAGGGTAAAAGTCATAGCCAACTCCATTGGCCTGACTGCCAGCAAAGCAGAGAAGCAGAGAAGACCCACTGTAATCCACCTTTTAACCTCTCCAGGGAAACAGTCTATTTTACCACAAGATCATAACAGACTGGAACATTCTTTGTCAGAACATAAGACGCTCAGCAAATACAAGAGATGATCAAAATACATGATGTGTGTTACAAAACACTTATAAGAGTTAAAAACTTACTGCCATGAATCCTCTGCAAAATACTTCCCCCTAATCTAAACACACCTATCCCACCATTTTTCCACTTTCTAAAGCAATTATGGAAGTCTTTTTTCCTGTCTTCAGGAAATGGGATCAAAATACCACTGTCCAGTGCCATTCAACAGAAAGGCAGGATTGGAAAACCATGACAGTGCACCCTCACCTATCTCTTTCATGGATCTGGAACCATGTGACTTCTGACTCAATCGCAAAGTCAAAAGGACCTTTGGAGGGAAATGCTCTGAGTCAATTCAGAACATCGAGGCAGACATGACAGCACAAAGACACTCATAAAGCAGATCTCAAGAATGATGAGATAGGTGTGTCTGAAGCAAGAAAGAAGTGTTTTGATGGTGATCAATGGGACCGTGTTTTTTAAGGGAATAATTATTTTGAACTTAAATATCCACTTAACTTTTGAATCACACCTCCTTATCTTCAACTGGCTATATACATCTCCTTCTTTATCATTAATAAAATGCAAATGAGTTGGTTTTTATCAATTTTATCAGTCTGTTTTCCCATTGCAGAGATCCAGTAACCACATTTAATTTGACTCATGGTTTCAACAGACTCAGTCCATGGCTAGCTTGTTCCAAGGCAGAAATACCATGGCTGAAAGGCAGAGGGCAGTAAAGAGGGGTGGTTCATGGTGGTTGGGAAGCAGAACAGGAAAACAGTACTAGACAGGAGTGAGAGACCAGACATAGACTCCAAAGTCATGTCTCCATAACTCAGCTAGACACCAAGGGATATGATTCACTAATCCTTTAGGCAGGTCACAGAGCCTATAATGTGGACAATCTACTTTATCAATCAGATCTGTAAGCTATCTCAATGTAGTCTGCTACTTAGAGTATAAGAAAATGCAAGGGTTCATTAAAACCCCTTTATAATACACATTTCTCCTAAAGCTCATGCTATGGATCAAAGTGGGATCTAATGCAGATGCTACTTAAATCTTTTCTCTCTCTCTCTCTGCATAAAAGTAAAGTTTATAATGCAGCATAAAAACTGGGTATTTTCTTTCTGTATGTCAAGTTAATGTGCCAGGATGTGTGGCCTTGTGCACAGCCATCCTTTCCAGAATGGCATTCACATTTCCCAAACTCATCATCTCAACACTTCGAGATTTTAAATAAATAGCATCTGCAGATGCAAATGAGCTCTCCCAGCCCTTCCTGCTGTTTCTTTTGGTTAATAATGTGTAGATTCTCCTTAACCGCCAAGGACAAGGACATTCAGAGGGGCATACTTTTGGATTTCATGATCATTTAAAGAAATTATAGTTTCTTTAAAACAAAATGGGACAAAGAAAAGTGCTAACATTATTCTCACAAACATGATTTCAAAAGGTTGAGGATCATCAAAGACAGAGAGAGAGAGACAGAGACAGATAGAGAGGACAGCAAGAGGAGAAAAATAAAGCGCAAGATAGAGATTGAGGAGATTATACAAATAAATTATTTTTAAAATGATTTAATCCTCAGAAAATTAAAACAGGGAGGATTCTATGAACAGTACAGGTGCAATGTGACATCCCTCACTATGACTTCTATCCTACTGAAAATAAATTATGCCAGGTATAATTACAAAGACTTCCCATCCTACTTCCCATTCAACGGAGCTCTATCATCAGATGGGCACTGTTTAGAATCACCATGAAAAGACATTGCCTGAAAACCCCACCACCCAATCACATCCTTGAAGTGAACAGAACTGTCCACTTGGACTAATGGGATGATGAGCCTGAATTCTTTACTCAGATGTAGAAGAGCATCCCACTATTTGGGGGGGGCTGCATTTGGTTCCCCCAAATCCCTTTCCCTTATCAAAACCAGCTGAAACACACTGGACTCATCCTCTCCCCTCTACTCAGTGAACAAGGCATTTTTATTCTATTGTGTGACAAGGACCAGCCTCAGGTACAAAATCAAACCAGAAAGCCTGGACTAGAAACATCTCCACTGTGTTTGGATCAAAATGAACCACTGGAACAAAATAGAAATTCTGCAGATTTCACAGAACTACCACATACCAAGATGACCAAATAGCCCAGGCTCTTGTGACTCTGGGGCCCTGATACCAGCTTCCTCTGGCTTTGAAAAACTAAGTTCCCTAGGCTGGAGAAAGCCAAAGTGCCTGCACGGTTGGTTCCGTCCAAACACCCCAAAGAGAATCAGTTTTCTTCTGATTTCTCCACCTTCTGGAAGCTGCCTATACTTCTTGGCTCGTGGTGCCTTCCCTCCATCTTCAAATCACATTACTTCAGCCCTGATTTTGGTTGTTACATCTCCTTATTTTTCATTTGAGACCCTGCCAAATCCCATAACGATCTTGTCATATACAATGGGCCCACCCTAACAGCCCAGGATAATCTACCTATCTGAAGATCCTTAATCACATCATTTGCAAAGTGCCTTTTACAGTGTCAAAGTGGAAATAAGTGGTTTTATAGGAGGTGACAAGAGCTCTGTGAGAGGAAACTAGGGAAGACAAGCTTAAAGGTATCGGAGGGATGGAGGAAAGGGCACACAGAGGGATGAAGGAAGGGGCCCACTTTGACACCCAGGGAAGAACATTCCAGCGAGGGACTATGCAAGGAGCATAGCCACTCTGTTCCTGAGTAGCCAGGGAACCAGTGTGGTTAAACAGGGACTGAGCAAAGTGAAAGAGGGACTTGGAAGGCCTTGAGTGCCATCGTAAGAACTTGGCTTTTATTCTAAGTAAAAGCCAGCAATCAAATAAGCACATCGAAGATTCTTAGGGATCTTTATTTTTTATTTTTTTAGCTTGCTCACACACACAGTCATTTAAGAATAGCTACTAAATGCTTCTTCTGGGGAATGTGAAGTACTCATAATAATAATAAAAAAGTGCCTTGGGCTTTCTTACAACTGGATACATCAAAGGGTTTTCACTAGCAATTTGGGGAGCGTCCGCCTCTGGGTGCCACTGCTGTGATTTCAAAATAGAATTATCTCGTGCTATGTGATTTCTTGAATCATTAGTTTTCCATTTTCTCTTCCTCTTTTCCTTTGGTTCATTTTTTTTAGGCTGGCACTAGTGTACGCAAGAAGTTTTTTAAAAATGTTGGCTCATGGGCAATGGGGTGAAAGAGACAGTTGCCGATCAGGAATTCATGGAGGACCCCAACCCAGACATCAGAGATCTGTTTAATCAGTGGAGTGAGGTCCAGTCTGGGCTCCGTCTTTTCATAAGAAATGAAGCATCTATCTTAGGAAGACACCGAAGGGCAGGAGGAAAATGAGGAAAGTCTTCAGTCCCCAAAGAGTCACTTTACTTGATTTCATTAACCCTTTCACTGCACCCAGGGTCTGGCATTTTAGCACACAAGAGAATTTTTACCAGACGCTCAACCACCATGAACAAAATAGAACCCTGGTCCCACCCCTTTAATTATTTGGCTGACAGCAAGCTGAAACTCTTCAAAATTATAATTATCAACAATTCTAGCTAATTATGCACTGAGCAGTACTTATCTTTGAAGATTAATAATTTTAGCATTATGGGGGGAAAATAACAAAATTACTTAATTTCCTTCTCAGCTAAAACCCCAAAGCTTTAAAGAAACAGTCAGGAGCAAAAGTAGAACTCCTGAACCCAAGAAATCTCCTTGATTAGTACTTGTGGAGGCTCACAGAATGGGATTTGAGAATGAGGCATCGCACCTCTACCTTTGATTTTTGAGAACTGTGAAAAGAGCTGCCCAGAAGAAAGGATCATTCTCTTACTGGGTACTGGGACCCATGTTTTAGCTACATGCCAACATTTCTAGGTCTGCCTTGTACTCTGGAGTATTGTGTATATTAAGGAATGATTAAAAAGATGAATACAGGCATGAAAAGAATAGGCACACACAGAAGATTCTAGGGGAGGGGAGGACAGAGCCATCTGGGGAATCTCAGGACTCTTGAAATGATACACTCCTGTTTGGTTAAGAATATGCAAAGCAAATAAAACATTTTGGAGTCCAGCTTTGGGTTATAAGGTGCCAGTTGGTGATCTTTGGAACAAACCCAACAGTCCTTCAAATGTTGAGGAAGTAGGAAAAAAGAATCCACTTTCAAAACTGTCCCTACACATTGTACATTCCTTGGCCCACAAATGATTATTCACAGCCTTTTAAGTTACATATCTTTGTGGAAACTACTGCCATTTTTAAAAATGCAGAATAATTGTATGGACACAACAGAATGAATTAAATTAAGATAGAAACTGCAGAGTCAACCCACTGCAGTGAAATACCTTCTCAGTAATTCATGGGTGATAAAGTAAGGTCTCCAGACATGGGCAGGATCAGAGCCAAGGCCAGCTTGGCAAATGAGTTCTGTAGCATCTTTCATTGCAAAGTCATATGTGTCCTTTCTTTTATGGTCACTAGGCTCCTTGTATGTGCTGGCTTTTATGTCTAGCCCTTGACCATTTCAAGCCTGTCCCAGGCTCAAAGAATTTGGTCTAGCACATTTCTCTGCTTGGAAACTGGCCCATATTCTTCCAATTTTTTTCCTTCAGATGTCTTCTCTAATGCTGCCTTGTCAGAGAGGGTTCCCCAGTCACCTTCCTTAAACTAAGATGCTCCCCTACTCCAAATTTAATCATTCAACATCATTCATGACTTTCTGACATCAACTCATTTATTGTTTGTGATCTCTCCTTGCAAAACCTGTGTCTCCCCCGTGCCCATCTTCTTTTCCACTACAAACCTAGTCAAGGACAGCTACACAATACTTAGGGTCCAGTACAAAGGAAAACACAGAGTTCGTCATACAGAAAGAGTTTTTCCCATTCCTTCTGCAGTTTGCCTCTCAATTCTCATGATATTTGCTGTTTAATATCATGTTCTGACTCTGCACCAATGTAGACTCTCACAGGTCCCCAGAGTGCCAGCATCCATACTTGGCCTGCAGGGCATGTGTATCTCAGGGCTAGAGGGTGATGGGAACTGATGGTCAGAAACCATTCCAGGATGGAGATGGACATGGGAAACAAAGGAGGATTCTTCAAGCTCCAAGCACATGTTTCACTATCTGAGGGGATACAGAAAGCATCCAAAGATAAAATTACTAAGCATCTCGAGATGGTGACCACAGAACATTAAATTCCAAGCATGGGCTCTCCTCCGAGCATGGTGTCATTCTTTCTAGCTTTGTTCCATTTCTATGTCAATGCCTGGTGTGTGAAGTGCAAGACTGAATGAACTAATGAACAAATGAACAAGTGTACAAACCAGTAATTCCACACATTAATTAAATATTCCCATCTTATGGGCAAAGTGGCTTGCTTTCCATGAGTAAATAACTCTCCCTCAAAAGTCTACCATCCATAAATCATTGTATTAGAAGTTTTGAGGGCTTGGGAAGATGAACCAAGAGCAGTCTCCCCAGTCTAGTAATAGAGCTCAGACAGCGCCCTCAAACAACTCCTCTGTGAGGTTAAAAGTGAGAAGTGACCTACAGTCCATGGCACTCAGAGAACTCTATAGCCGCAGGGATCACAAAAGGTTTTATGAAAAAGGTGGCATTTAAGTGGGCCTTTAAAACAGATTTGTGACTTGGTCATAAATAGAATCCAGGAAATGGTAACAATGTCAGCAAAGGGTGAAAGGCAGAATGCCAGAATTGTGCACAGAGTAAGAAGGGTGTTTAGGGAAAACAGCTTGGACATGGAGTTCAAAACTAAATACAGAAAATCTTGGGCCCTTGGGCATTTCTAAGCTAAAGACTGACATTGTCTAAAAGTAATTTGGCTCCACTGATATGTAGTTATCTACTACTATGTAACAAATTGCCACAAGTTTAATTGCTTGAATGAATATATATTTACTCTCTCATGGCTTTTGTGGGGCAGGACGGTGGGTACTGCATAGTAGGGTCCTCTGTTCTACATACAAGGCAAGACTGAAGTCACAGCTAAGGCCAGGACTGGGAAACTTCCAAGCTCAAATTGCTGTTGACTAATTCAATGGCCTGATATATGGAAGGACATACTTCCTCACTGGCTGCTACCTGGATGCCAACCTCTGCTGCTGGCCACGTAAGCCTCTTCAACATAGCATCTCAGTCTGCTAGTGAGGCAAAAGTCACCATCTTATATGAACTAATTGTGGAACTAGAATCCTATCACCTTTTCACAAGAATCCCCTGGAAAACACCAGGGAGTAGATATCACGAAGCTCACCTTGGAAGATGGCTGCCATCTTAAGGTAGTCAGAATCAACTGGCAGAGAGACCAAAGCTGGAGAAATCATTAAGAGGATTCATACATTGGCCAGGAGGAAATAAGGAAATCCAATGAGAAAGGAAGACCTTTGTAAAGACAGTTTTTGAGGGTATTCTTGCTGGTAGAAGTTACAGGACTCGGCAATTAGATCTACATGGCTGATGAGGGAGAAGAAGAAATCAAAGGAGACTCTCAAGACATTTGAACTTGATTTACTGGAAATGAAGTAGTTTGAGGGTGGGGGAGGAGCAGAGGAAGAGAGAACAATTGCAATTGTTAGAGTGGGAAGAAAGAGAACATATTGAATTTGAGATAATAGAGTATCATTCAAGGTGACCACCTACGGCACTTGAATGCTGAATTTCAGGAAAGCTATGGAGCCTGGAAATCTGTCTGGGAGACTCATCTGCAGGCAGGTGACAGCTGATGGCTTGCAATTGGATGAGGAGAACAGAGCTATCTGCAGCTATGTTATCAGCTTGGAATGAGGAAGCCTTGGCGATGTCTCCTCCTGTGGGAATTCTAGCCAGAGTTCCAGGCCAGAGTTGTTTAGAAGGACCGGAAGAGGACCTTCAAGTCAAAACAAAAACTTCTGTATGTCGGGGTCTGTCGGGAGCCAACTGCTTGGAATACTTGTCTCAACAGGATTTTTCCAGAGACAGAAAAAGATTTAGCTGCAGACAAGAGTCCCCAACAAACACACATGGACTTGTACCCAACAATGATAACAACAATATATTTCAATTTTATACTGCTTCTCGGTATTTCCAAATCACCTATATTATGATTTTGACCTCAGAATCACCTGTTATTTCATTCTGCAGATAAGAACATGGGCCCGGCCCTAAATCACACACCCACAGCTAGGACTGAAATCTGAATCCTCACCCAACTCTCATTTCCTTCCAAGACACAGAATCTTGGACATGGAATCTGGGTCTGAGTTGAATGCTGTTTACTTTTTATGCGCAAAGCTAAGAGCCTGCTTTATTTAATGAAAATACAAATATGCATACTCATCCCTAGCTCTCAGAGGTTAGTTAAATTGGAAACCCCAAAACACACCATTTCCAAGTGAAAGAAATGATCTTGGGATACTGAATCAGATGGGAATTAGGAATCTGTGGCCTCCCCGGAGAAACCATCCTCTTGTGGGATACTCAGGCTTGAGGTTAAGGAAACTCAGCTGGTTTCCTCTTGTAGTTATCTAGCACAGAGCACAGCAAACTTTCCAGCCAGACCCAAAACCCAACGCATTCCCCATTGCCAATCCATATCACAATCAATGTTGATTGAATGTCTGAATGTAATTTGAATGAAAAGCATTTCAAAGCACAAAGGTTCTGTTCCCAATAAGTTTAGTCTATATAATCAAATGCATTCTTTCTGGCCCAATCAGCAGAGGCTTGGCAGAATAAAGGTCTTTGGTATGAGCAAAAAAATCCAAGCTTAAAGCTTACAATTGCCCCTTTGAGGGTCGTTGACTCGGCGAGTTTTACAGTGGTGTACTGAAATGAATACTGCCTCTATGCAAAGCAACAGGAGGTCACATTATAATTAGAACGCAATCAGTGGAATTGGCTATGGCTTGGTTTTCTTCCTGAAATGACAATCTATGCCACATCTGCCATTACATTAATATTTTCTGCATTACTAGAACAGAGGGAGGGGGTCTGGAGAAGGGGGGGGAAACTAGTGTCTTTCCCCTGAGCAGCTGATAGAGTTGTCTTTAGCTAGAAGACGGCAAGAGCTAATCAAGGCCCAAACAGTTCACCTTTAAAATACCCAAACCATCTGGCAGGCTGTCCCATGATAAATCTCAATGATAAATGTCTCCGTTTTGATGTTACAAAGGAACCGCAGACCTGCTCGGTTTTGGCACAGCTGAAAACATACTGGCAACAGTAGAATAGAACTCAGATGTCCCAAAATAGAGAAGTAAATCATCTTGACCTGCAGGGCATAATATATTTAGAGAAAACCTGATTATAATAAAAAGGTTGGATTCATCACAGTTTCTGCTATAGGAGCAGTGATATATTCTTTGGTAATACCTTTCAGTGCAGTGAAAACTCCAGCGTGTGCAATTTAAAAGCCTTCATTCTCTGTTGTCTCCCCCCTCCTTTTTCATGAGTCTTCAGTTATGTCCCTCTGCCACTTGTGAACAGCAGTCGTGGCCTCTCTCTGGGTCTCAGGCATCCTGCAGGGGGACTATTGAGGCGAGCATGCCTTCAGAATGATTAATCCACTCGCCTTTCAAAGGTCTGTTTTGCTGGGCCCACAGCCACTGCCAAGAAAGGACACACTGTGACCACCAGCACCAGGAAGCAAAGGCACAGCCTCTCAACTCAAGGTTAGCCTGGACCCGGTGCCGAGAGGGACTCGTAAAATAAATTATGCTGTGTGGTTTTGGAAGGTAGACTTTTATGTCCTGCCAAGCTTCAGAAACAAATTATGGAGTGGTCAGTTGGCCTTATTTATTTCATCATTTTCCCCACAAACTTAGGAAATTAATTAAACATGGATACGGAGGGTTAAAGGCAAAGCATAAAAGCCTCTCGATGCTAGCAGTCCTCGCTCCTCTGCTCTGGCTGGACACACAGCACCTCAATCCTTGCTGACCCCAAAGTTGGGAGAAAAGGAGCTTGTCCTCTAAAACGGGGTCGCCAATAATAACAGGGCGTCATTGGCTCCAAGCCTCCCAGGGAGCTGCCTGGGACCTTGTGACAACCAGCAAAGTACGCTTTTTCCACTCTGGTCTAGTTGGTTGCAACAGCTTGACCAATTCCCTCCACAGCTGCTGGGGTCACTTTCTAGTGACTAATGGGAAAGACACATTTCCCATCTGCCCCCTGACAAATGGTTTAATAAAATGATTCTGCTCACACACCCAAAAGAGGAAGCCAAAAACAAGCAAGGGAGGTGACGTGTGTCCAGTGAAAGAGGTTTCAAGCTCACCTTGTTGGTCTCCAGACAAGTTGCCAAAAGAAAAGGGAAGTCATTTCCCTGGATGAAGTAGGACAGGGGAGAGCAGCAGATGCTACCTCAAAACTCATGAGGGCCTGCGGCAGCAAGACTCTACCATTGCTCACCATCTAGGGGAAAGGAGTACATATAAATTTGAGGCAACTATTTTCAATAAAACTTCAAAAAATATATATATATATATATACTGACAGTCCATTTGGAGGAGGAAAGACAATAATTTATTGGCTGTTGGCAGCTGGACTGAAGACACGTTACCCCATACCTTCTTCTCTGCCCTGGGCCAAACAGCACTTATCCAGCTATCTGACTGTCTCATAAGTCAGTGCTAGTGGCTCAGGAAGGAAACACCCACCAGAGGAGCAGCACCCCCAGCTCTTCTCATTTCTTGGGCTCTCCCCTGAATCCCGTCCAGGTCCCTGACATCTTGCCATTCCAGAAGTGTGCAGAAAAGAGCAAGCTATTTCAGCTGACACTCCTGCAGGTCCAGTAGGGAGCAGAAAGGGGAGAAAGAGGCTCCTCACTCTGTGGGGTAAAGAGTTCAAGCCAGCAGCTACAGCTGGAAAAACTGTATCATCACTCGTCTTCCACCATATGGTCCCTCCCTCGCATATCTGATTTATGACTTCTGATTACCGCAGACCCTTTGACGAGGCCACTTTCCAAATGTCTTCCTACTGTTGAATATGTGGGTGCCAATAGTACCCCTAAAGAAGGGAAGAGATGAACAATACTGGTGTCCTTTCTTCTGTACTCCACCATCTACCGGGCAGTGTTTCTGGTCTTGTTCCAGTCATCCAAATCAGTAAACCCAGGCTGTCCCTCTTTCCTCGTCTGATCTTTAAATCAAGACAACGTGAGATCATTTGCCAGGAAAGCTGGGAGAAGGAGGGGAAAATATTCACAGGCCATCTCTTTAGCAATTCCATTGTATGTTTACAGTTATATTACTTTCTAATGTCCCTCCATCAAGAACATTGAGCAACAATGAAACAATGAACCAAAGGGAGGATCTGTTAATCAAATCACCAGGACAGGAGAATCTCTCTTTGCTCTAAAATGTGGCAGCCTCCAGCTCCCCTCTCCAGTCAGAAATCCCTAGGGATGCCAGGCGATCAAAACACAGTCCCTAGAAGGATGTTAGCTTTCACTGTTTTATTAATCCCAGTCCACTAACTGGATTCCAATCTTCTCTTTCCATAAGCAACTCTTGTATCACATACCCCTCCCAAATAATGCAAAAATAAAACAACATGTGATCCATCCCATGCTATCTCTTATATTTATGTGGTCTGTATTTTATTCCCATCAATTCAGTTCAAACTATTGCATTGTCACAATCTTTTCAGAATACTATTCTTTTTTGATTGCCAGCAAGTGTTGGAAAATATTCATTTATTCATTTGATAAATAATTACTGACTATCAGCCACAAGACAGAATTTAGAGCTACAAAGAAAACGCTCAAAGAATTTGACAATCTGGCTAGAATCATCCTCTGTAAGTCTCAGATTGAGGGGAAATAATAGGGGAGTCTGATCTGAACACACAAGAGAGAAAAGAAAAGCAAACAACACTTAAGCAAAAGAACACAAATGGTTCTAATTTGTGTGGTATGGAGCGACACACTTTTGGGAATGGATTCAAATGTACTCATCAGTAACGATTGTCGGTGTTAGGAGGTGACAACATTAGTGACATGTAAGTGAAGCCAAAGCTGCCCTCCGAGAGCCATGCCCTTATTTCATTCCCGTTCAGATCTCCCGTGTTGTATGGGCAGAGGGTAGAGACAACGTTTGCCTGTGAAACAAATTGTACAGGGAAGTTCTAGTTGAGACAGTTGGACTGTGAGTCCAAAAATGCATATTATACGGAACGGCAGCAGTAGAAGGCAATTATGAGAGCCAGCCAAGGGTACGGTGGGGTGGCAAACCAGCAGGAGCCAGGAAGAGTTCGGAACCATTTGTGGACTAGAAATATTACTTGATTCCTTCAGGTTGGTCATGCTTCATACCAGAGGAGATCGCACTCACTCTGGTAGCTCTTTTTCTGTGGTCCTTCTTTAACCTCAGTAATGTATATCTATTCAGTTTCTCCCGAGGTCAGGGGGATGCGCTAGCTTTAAATGGACAGTGTAGGAATAATAGTCTGCGACTCAAAAACCTATTCTTCTTCTGGGATTTGCTCTACTTCTGGAAATTAAGCCCAAAAGAAAGCATAAAGGGAATAAATTGTGCCTCTTTCTTTGTTTGACTTGAACTTTATTTGTATGCTACATAGGTAATGTCTAGGATGTTTCAGGAAATGACAATGGGAGAGACTTCTTAAAGAGATTAAACCTATATGGCCCTCTAGTGATTAAAGCATGTCTGAGCTCACTCTGACCTAGCCAAGTGTTAAACAGAGAGAGACAGTAACACCCTAACAATAGCACAGCAGCAGTGGAACTCATTTATTCCCCTTGCAGTTGGTTGTGAAGAGCTACATGTCACCCCTCCGCATACTCACAAGGCAAGTACCTGGATAGCTAAATGAGCTGATTCTAAGAATTACAGGGTCTTCATTCAAGAAGCCATTGCTAGACAGAATTTAACTACTAGACTAAGTAAACCGAGTCAAGATTCTTTAACCTCAGGAGGAAACACAACCTTTTCCCACAAGACACATGTAAAGAATCTCTCTAAGGTCAGTTTTCAGATACGTGGAGTAAGTTTTTCTTTATTATTTGATAAAGTATATTATTGCTAATGAAAAACAGAATAATGAGGCCATTATAGAAAGAATAAAGTGACAGAAGATACTTAGATTCTTACCTTCCAACTGGTCTGATTCTATTCTGCTCTCTGAAGGCAAAGATTTCACAGAATGGATTTGAATCAGCAAATGGTCCATACCTTCAAATCTTCTATTGTACATATACAATTATGGCATTATTTTTAATTAAAATAAAACACAGATTTCTTAGCTGGTGCATCAGTTTTTATTGTGGTGACTGATTATTTTTCACTGCATTAACCTATTAATGGCAAGTTTGAGAAGGGTGTGGCTTAAATGATCTTCTATCTCACAAAATTTAAGACTCAACAAGAAACAGAAACCAGTGAAAGAGAATTGAGAGCTTAAATCCCACGTATTTACGGTCAATTGATTTTTGACAGAGATATCAAGAGCATATTACAGAGGGAAGGCAGTCTCTTCAATAAATGATGTTTGAGAAAGTAATTATGTACATGCAGAAGAATAAATTGACCCTTATTTTATACCATATTCAGAAAAATATTCAAAATCTGTGCGATAACATGACAGCATTCATAAGAAGGAAGCTTATAGCTATCAGTGTTTCTATTAAAAACAATGAAATGACTTAATGATGTGCTTCAGGGTCTTAGAGAAAGAAGAACAAACCAAACCCTAAATGAGAAGAAGGGAGCCTGGGGATGTTGCCCAGTGGCATAAGTGCCTGTCTGGCAAGCACAAAGTCCTGAGTTCAATTCCCAATACAAAAAGAGAGAGAGAAAGAGAAGAAGGCAATATAAAAATCAGAGCAGAAATAAATGAATTAGAGACAAAAGAACAGCATAAAGGATCAATTCAACAACCTTGTTGAAAGAAAAACAAAATTGAAAGACCCTCAATGAAATTAACCCTAAAAGTCATGTGACCCAAATAATCATGATTAAAGATGTAAAATGAAAAAGGACCTCAAATGCCACTGAAATCCAAAAGATTATTAGAACATATTTTGAAAAATTGTATCCTACATTTCTGAAAAATAATTTTAAAGAAATAAAAATTTCTAGATAGATATGATTTACCAAAACTGAACCAAGAACTTTAAAACCTAAACAAATCAATAATAAACAATGAGACTTAAGCAGTTATCAAAAGTCTTCCAACAAACAAAATTCAGGTCTGGTAAAACTGAGTGCTGAAAAGAAAAAACAAAAAATATTGTTCCTTAAACTAGAAAGGGAAAAGGAAGGAACTTTCCAAATTTGCTCTATAAAGTCAGTATTATCCTGCACCAAAGCCCATAAAAACACACAAGAGTGGGTGTGCACAAGGTCTGGGGAAGGAAAGCTGCCCACATCATGGCAGCCAGGAAACAGAAAACAGAGAGAGGATCCAGGTCATGCCCCACAGTGGCCCCTTCTGACCAGACCGCACCTCCTCATGGTATAACCAGCCATGATGCTTTCATTGAATTAATCCACCAATTAGTATGGTGCCCTCATGATCCAGTCACCTTCCAAAAGCCCAGCATCGGAACATATGAGCCTTCTGGGGGACATTTTAGAACTAGACCATAATACCTTCCTTATTCACTGAATCTGGCACCATGCAACTTCTGGCTCTTCCCTAAAATCAAACTGGCCACAAAAGGTAAATATTTTGACTCAAAGCTGGACATTAGCATTGCCATGACAGTGCAACAAAAGACACTCACAAAAGGGGACTTCCAGAAATGCTTCAGAAATAACTGTGTTTGAAATGGGGAGGAATATTTTGAGGGTGACTAAGAGCAATGTGTCTTTTACTATGATAAAAGTTTTAAACATAAACATTCAACCTTTTTAAAATCCTACTTAAAACTGAATCCAATATCACTTTATAAAGATCATACACCACACCATACCACTACTCAGGCTCTTTCCAGGGATATATAGATGGCTCAATGTATGCACATCGATAAATGCAATGCAACTCATACATAGAATCAAAGGTAAAATCACCTGACTGGCTCCATAGAAAAGGAAATCAACCATCTCCATACAGAAAAGGCCTTTGGTAAAATTCAACTGCCTTTCATAATTAAACCACCCTGGATAAAGGAGGCACAGAAGATCCATTCCACAACCTACTAAAGACTATGTATGACAAATGCACGGCCAACATCACACTCAATGGTTAAAACCAGAAAGGGCTCATTCTCATCATTCTTTTTCAAAATACTACTTGAAATTTTAACAAGAGCAATTAGGTAAGAGAAAAAAAGAAAAGGATGCAAATAGGAAAGGAGGAAGTCTAGTTAGCTGCTAACAAGTGATACATAGAAGACTCTAAATAAAGTATCCACCAAAAGACTCAGCATTGATAAGCAAATTCAGCAAAGTAGCAGTAAATAAAACAAACAGAACTTAGTAGCTTTTCTATATCTTAATAACAAGCTTTCTGAGAATGAAATCAGAAAAACAATCTCATTCAAATAATCTCAACAAGGATAAAATACCTAGGAGTAAATCTAACCAAGGAGGTAAATGACCTCTACAATGAAAATTAGAAGATAACTAAGAAAGAAACTGAAGACAGAGGATAAAAAGCCCCCTCATGTTTGTGGATTGGGAGGAAAACACCCATACTACCCAAAGTGATACACCCTCAAAATTATTCTTCATGGAACTATAAACATATCCTAAAATACAAAGGGCAGTATAAAAATCCCCTGGAAGACAAAACATTCCTGATCAAAAAAACAACGCTGGATACATTGCTATACTGATTTCAAAATATAATACAGAGCTATATTAACAAAAACAGTACAGCACCACTATGACAACAGACACAAAGACCAATGGAACAGAAAAGAGCACCCGGAAGTAAACTCAGACATCTACAGCCATCTGATTCTTCTGCACTGGAAAAAACCATTTCAACAAATGGCGCTGAGAAAACGAAATATGTATATGAAGAAGATTGAAACTAAGTCTCATTTCTACCCCTGTACAAAAATCAACTCAAACTGGATCAAATACTCACTTATAAGACCCAAAACTATTAGAGGAGAATATAGTGGAAACTCTTCAAGATATTGTCGCAAACGTTTGCTGAACAGGACTAATAGCTCAGGAAATAAAAGTTTGATAACTGAAGTCACATCAAATTAATAAGCATCTGAAGAGCAAAGTGAGACAGACAAGAAACACCTGACCTGCTTATTCTCCCCTACAAACAAGAGAAGAGGGTGCAGCTTAGCTAAAGGTTGTCTGCCCCACCCCCTTGCACTCCAACAGACACTTTGAATCAATGTCCCCACTGGGAATCAAATTGTCATTGTCCACTCCAACATGCATGCAGCCAGGCAGCACAGTGCCCTTCCCACTCCTTCAACTTCAGATGATACTAACCTTTTTGAAGAAGGGAAAGGTCACACAGGAGTGACTAAAATCAGGAAGGGAGGGATCTGAGCCCTGTGTTTGCATACCCACCATTCTTATCAAGGCTTCTAGAAAATGTCTTGATTTCAGCCTCCACCTTCACTGAAGCAGGCCTGCAAGCTGATGCATAGTGGTATTTCCCAGGCACTTCTTGGAGTTTAGTTGAGGAGGCCTTTCTTGTGTGCACTGATTTCCAGGGCTGTAGCAAAGCCCTGTTACAATAGACTTGCTTTGCTATTCCTGTAGGCTCCAAAACTCCTGTAAAACTACTTGGAAATTTTTATCATGAGCATATGGACAGTGTGCTTGATTTCCAAAGAAAGATGAACAAACTCTCAGAACCTTTAACACCAAAGAGCCCCAGATAGGAGCAGCCAATAAAGACCAGAAGCAGAGACCAGCATTCAGTAGAACTACTAGCAGAAGTGTACATGCCAATTCACAGTTTCCATCTGAATCAAGCAAAAGAATCCAAAGACTGGCTCAAACACTTTAATGAAAATCGAAGAGAAACACTACTCCCAAACTCTTTCCTGGAATCAAGCATTACCCGGATACCAAAACTAAAGAGGATACAACATAAAAGAGAACCACAGGCCAATCCCCTTAATGCACATAGACACAAATATATTCAATAAAACATTGGCAAATAGAATATAACAAATCATCCATAAGATTATATACCATGACCAAGTAGGATTTGTCCCAGGGATGTAGGGCTGGTTAAACATACACAAATCAATAAATGTAATACACCATATCAACAGAACCAAAGACAAAAACCACATGATTATGTTAAGAGACTCAGAAAAAGCATTTGACAAAGTCCAACATTCATTCATTATAAGAACTTTACAGAAAGTTGAAATAGGTAGTCTTTATCTCAACCTGATAAAAGCCATCTATGACAAGCCAGTATCATATTAAATGGTCAAAAACTGGAAACTTTCGATCTATAATCAGGAACAAGACAACTATATCTACTGTCACCATTCCCATTCAATACAGTTCTGGATAGACTAGCCAGAGCAATTAGACAAGAGGGAGAAATAAAAGAAAGAAGGATGGGAAAGTATTTGTTTGCAAATAAACAGAATTTGATTGCTTGCCCATTATTGGCAAGTGCTCAAATTCTCTTTATTTGCAAACAAAATGATACTGTACACCGAAAACTCCAAAGCACCAAAAGATTCTAGATTTAATAATCAAATTCAGCAGTATAGCTGGATACAAAGTGAACACCTGAAAATCAATAGCCTTCCAGCACACAAATAACAGTCACTAAGAGAGAAACCACACCCTTCACCATAGCCTACAAGCAAGTGAAATTCTTAGAAATCAATCTTACAAAAGAGATAAATGACTTTTATATTGAAAATTGTGGAACTCTGAGAAAAGAAATTGAAAAAGGTATCAGAAAAAATAGAAAGACAGCCCTTGTTTTGGGGTAGAAAGAAGCAATGTGAAAATGACCATACTTGCAAAATTACTGTACAGATTTAATGGTATCCCAATCCAAATACCAACAAGGTACATTACAGAATTAGAGAAAGCAATCATAAAATTCATTTGAAACAAGAAGAGATCTAGAATAGCAAAAGCAATTCCTGAAAACAAAGACAAGGCAGGAGCATTACAATTCCTGACCTGAAACTGTAATACAAAGCTACAGTGATAAAAACAGCGTGGCACTGGCAAAAAAAAAAAAAATCCAAGGATCAATTGAATAGATTAGAAGATAAAGAACTCCAGACACATTCAGCTGCCTTATCTTTGACAAAGGGGCCAACCAATCACCTTCACTGGAAGAAAGATAGCTTTTTAAATAAATGGTGCTGGAAAAACTGGCTTTCCACATGCTAACAATTAAATCTAGACCCATGTCTATCATCATAAACTAAATTAAAATTGAAATGGATAAAAGACCTGAAAATTAAAACAGAAACTCTAAATAATTGGAAGATAGAATACATAAAACTCTTTAAGATATAAGTGTAGGTAAGACTTTATGAAAAAAACCAATCACACAGGAAATAATACAAAGAATCAAAAACTGGGCTTTTATCTTCTTAAATAGTTTTTCACAGCAAAATAAATCACCCACAGAGCAAAGAGATAACCTATAGAATGAGAAAAATATTTTGCCAGCCATTCTTCAGACAAAGAGCTAACACATAAAATACATAAAGGACTGAAAAGAATCAGACTTCCCAAATTTAAAGACTCATTCCAAAAACTGGCATCTTAAATGAATAAACACTTCTCAGACGAAGAAGTACAAGTGGCAAACAAATATATGAAAACATGTTCAGCATCACTGGTCATTTGAGGGATGCAAATTAAAACAATACTGAAATTCTATCATATTTCAGAAAGAATGATTATTATAAAGAAAGCAAGCAGTAACAAATGCAGGTGAAGTTTTGGGGGAAAAAGAATTCTTCTTTATTCTTGGTGGGAATGTAGACTGCTGTAGCCACAGTGGAAATCAGTATGGAGATTCAAAAAAGAAAAGAAAGAAAAAAGATGGCCAGGCATTTAGCTCAGTGGTGTAAGTGGCTGCCTGGCAACTGTGAAGTCGAGAGTTCGATCCCTGGTTAAAAAAAAAAAAGAAAGAAAGAAAAAAAATTAAAAAAAGAAAACCTACAAATTCCATAAGCTCCATTTAACCCAGTTATTTCTCTTCTTGGTAACTTTCCAAAAGAGTTAAAAAGATCCTGTCACATGAATATATGCATATGCATGTTTGTAGCAGCACAATTTAATAGTTAAATCTTGGGAACAACATAAATGCCCAATAACTGATAAATGGATAAAGAAGATATTTTTTTAATGCAATGGAATATTACTTTGCCACAAAGAAGGATAAGTTAGAGACATTTCTAGGTAAATGGGTGCACCTTTAGATTACACTCTTAACTGAAATAAATCATGTGTAAATATCCAATTCTTTCCCTGGTGTGAGAAACTGAAAGTGTAAATAAGGTCCAAAATGTATTATAGATATTGGGAAATAAAAAAAAGAAAATGTTCAAGTGGGAAGAAAAACCAGGGAGAGAAGAGGGGGAAAAGAAGGAAGGGAAAAGGAAAAAGGAAATAGAAGGAAAATATGGAAATGGAGCTTTTGTAAATAAGGAGGAGAAAAGAGGCTGAAGGGAGTTTAGTAGAATGGGAATAATCAAGATAATCAATCAAGATAATCAATCAAAAGAATAATCAAGATAATTCATGTCCTAGTACACATTCCCTGTGATGAATGTGATCTTATATTTATCTAAAATGTAGAACTAAGATGGGCTTTTAAAAAAGAATCCAGGGCTGAGTAGCAACAGAAGGAAACCATCAACAGAGTTACAAGACAGCCTACAGAATGGGCGCCGACAAAGAAAATAAAGAATAGATAGATAAAACATAAAACTCCACAACAAAACAACAAATAATCAAACCAATAATGGGCAAGCGATCTAAGCAGACACTTCTCAAGTGCCTAAGAGATCTGAGAAAACACACCCGACAACACTTGTAGCCACTATGGAAACGCAAATCAAACTACATGGATAGTGTATTTCACAGCAATAAAAAGAGCTATTGTTTTATTTTAAAATGTGAAAATAAACAAAAAATAAATGCTGAAAAAGGAAATCTCTTCACCAAGGGGTCATAAGAATGTAAATTAGTACCGCCAAATGGAAGTACCTCGAAAAACTAAAACTAGAATTTCATGTGATCCAGTTACTCCAGGGTTCCCAAGGGTCCCCACGCACTCCGAGGGATCCTCACAGCAGGAGGCGAGGTAAAGGAGCCTCTTGGCGATCTCTCCCACCTTCACCAAAGGCAGCGGCATTAGATTCTCCAGGAGTAAAAACTGCATGCATTTTATAGAGTCTAATGCCTGATGATCTCAGGTGGAGACGAGGCAGTGATGCTGGCACTGGGTTTTATAATTATTATGCATCACAAGCATATATTATTTAAAAAATAAAACTAACATCCCTTTGGCCCCATTTAAGAAAAAACTGTCTTTCATAAAATCATTTTCCGGTGCCAAGAAGGTTGGTGACCACAGCATTGTCTCCCTCCCTAGGCGTACACCCAAAGTAAACTGAGTCAGTGTCAGAAGAAATACCTGCATGTCCACTTTTACTGAGGTAATATTGACAATAGCCACGTTATGCAATCAGCTGAGGTGCCTGCTATCACATGAATGAATGCAGTAAATATGTTGCATATATACAATGAACTGTTATATTCACCCACACAGAAAAATGAAATCATGTTATTTGCAGGCAAACGGAACTGGTAGAGATCATCGCGTTAAGACAAATACAGAAAGACAAATACTGTGTGCTTTCTCATATATGGAATCTAAAATAAAAATCTGAAAGCAGTTTGAAAGTAGAAGACGGATGACAGGGGGTAGAAAGGAGAGGACAAAAACAGTATTAGGAAAGGTGAGTTCACAGGAAGCGTGATATATGTATGCATGGAAATGACAGAAATCCACACTAATATGTACAATAAACATGAATTACATAAAATAATATTTTAAATAAATCAACTCGACATGAATTAAAGACTCAAAACTAAGACTCAACTCTGAGAAAATACTAGAGGAACAGAGGGGGAAAGTCCATAACATTGAGTTGGGCGATAACATTTTGGATATCACCCCTAAAGTTCAGGCAAAAAAGTGGAAACAGAATAATGGGAATTAAACCACACTAAAAGGTTTCTTCACAAAAAGAGGAAACAATCCACAGAATAAAAAGAAAACCTGTGGAGTGGGAAGAAAAATATGCATATGGCAAGGGGATAGTATCAAAAATAAACAAGGACTTGAACAATTTAATAGTAAGAAAAAAATTAAAAATGGACAATTGGTCTGAATAGATATTTCTGAAAAAAATTAGGAATGGACAATAGATACATGAAAAAATCCTCAGTATCTCTAGTCATCAGCAAAATACAATCAAAGTCATGAGAATAGCTATCATGAGTGAAAAGGGAAGTAAATGTTATTAAGGATGTGAAGAAAAAGGGGAGCATGCATACTGTTGGGGGGTGTGCAAATTAGTACAGCCACTGTGAAAACCAGTACGATGTTTCCTCAAAATTTCAAAACTAGAGTTACTGTGTTATAC
Source organism: Cavia porcellus (assembly GCF_034190915.1). NCBI lineage: Eukaryota > Metazoa > Chordata > Mammalia > Rodentia > Caviidae > Cavia > Cavia porcellus. Next base: position 33,745,469 of record NW_026947511.1, on the reverse strand, counting down.
AGCAACACCACTACTTGGTATATATCCAAAAGAAATGAAACTGGTATTTCATAAAGATATTTCCACACTCACCTTAATTACAATATTACTGACAATAGCCTAGGAACAGGACCAACCTCCACTGCCTATGAACAGAGGAATGGATAACGCTACAGGGATAGATACAAATATAGATATATTCATTCAGCTTCATAAAGAATGTATCCTGCCATTTGTGATGATATGAATGAACCTGCAGGACATTATGTTAAGTGAAGCATTCCATGCATAACAAGACAAATATCACATGATCTTGGTTACATGTAGATTTGGAAAACGTCAAACTCATAGAGTCACAGAATAGTGTGGTGGTTACTAGGTGGGGAGACCCTGGTCAAAGACACAAATTTCAGTTAGGAAGACAAAGACAAGAGATATAGTGTACCATATAGTGACTGTACTTCATAGCAGTGAGTTATACTGAAAATTGCTAACAGAGGAAATTTTAAATGCTCATATGTAAGGTAATTCATTTATTAAGTAGCTCAATTTAAACATTTCTACACAGGTCCTATAATTTTTGCGTGTTTCAAAATATCAGCTTGTACACTATTAATATATACCTTTGTTTGTCAATTTAAAAAACTAAGGAAAATAATTTAAGAGCCATGAAATTGAACAAGACTATTAACTGTATCTAATGAATGCTCCAATTCCTCAGCTATAAAATGGGGTAGTTATGATTGCCTTTGCTAAATGGAATTAGCAAGGCAAAGTTGGAAACGAAGGCTTATAAACACATTGAGATTGTTCTTAACTTACAGCAATATTACTGGAGTGTGGATTTTCTCCTTTTCTTAGCTGTGTCAAAACTGCTCAGACTGTCCACAGTGAGGCACCTTGTACCGAGATGATACGTTGACAGCCCTTACAATGTGTACTTTTTTAATGTGATCTGTGCCAAAATACCGATATTTTCTCTTGGTATTGTCCCCATAAAGTCATAGTCAGATATGTTTTGTATAAATCTCAAAGCAGACTCCGAGCAGTTACCTTTTTAGAGAAAAATTTCATTACCTGATCTTGACTCCATTAACACAAAATGCTTATGACTATGAAATATACACCTCCATGAAAGGCATGGGTGATGAGAATCAGGAGCTGAGCCAATCTAAAGACTTTCATTGTTTTGATTAAAGAAAGAGTGGACTACCTGAATAGCTCTTTGGTTGTTTTATTTCGTGTTGAATAAGGTCACCAAGAGAGAATAATTTTCACTACCAAAAATTAGCCTAAATCTTAGTTTAATTTGCATGGCTTTCCACCCATGGATTCTGTCATGCATAAACTATATTTACTAGACATAATGGATGTTGGCAGGTCAGAAAATTGCAGTTTGGTCTATATTACACATAAACCACCAGTAGAGAAAATGCTATCAGGATTGCCAATAAAACGCGTGGTAGGATATCCTTACTTTGCCCGCCGGCAGCAACACTCACATCCCTTCTGGTCTTTCGCAAAACCAGACCAAACCAAAAAGAGCCTCATCAGTCTCTGGTAAAATTGCAGCCTGCCCACCATGGAGAGGATGCCAATGAGCACAGTGAATTCCAGTCTCAGCCTGCATCTAATGTCACTCCAGAAACAAGTGAGCTCTTTCTCTGGAATTAGCTTTGCTGCTATAGAAAAAGGAAAGTGCTTTTTCCCAGCTCCTTGGCTCCCTGAAACATGGGAATGTTATTAGATTTCGCTGATGTGCATCTTGAGTACAGACGAACTCTGTGGAACGCTGGTTGGAGTTAGCAACTCTTCATAGCTGCTAAATTGTGAGTAACTTTATTAAAGCATGAAATCACTGTAGAAGGAAAGTGGTAACTCCTTGGATTCTGTTATATCATCTGTTGAGAATTCCTGAATCTCTTTCTCTGGAACCAAGAATGCTAACTCTCTCCATTTAAATAACAAACAGGCTCTAGAGTAAAACTTACTGCCTCTGGTGAACCCCTTCCATACTTCCTAAAAATCTTTTCTACAAGTGATACTTATGTCAGTGGATGGCACTGCCCAGGAGTGAAAGGCAAAAGACTTAGCAATCCATAGGGAAGGGACTTGCTGGGTCAAATGAACCCTGGCCAATGAGCTCCTGGTGTGGGACCTTGGAGTCTCTGTGCCCCTATTACGGTCAGCATTTATTCTTAACCAGAGGATTATGGAACATACTGAAAGTTTGAGGGTCTCAGCAGGAGAGCTAATTGGGGTGTCCATGAAGGGGACTTGGGAGCACCATGGAGAGCTGTCATCAAATTATTTCAGTGTGTGCAGGGCTAATTAAGAGTAATTTGAACAATTACAACACACAGTGTGTTCATAACAGGGCCTCTAATCCGAGTTCTTCTTCTATAATGTAACTTTGACACTCCTACCAACAAGAGATTGAGTCTATGTCCCTTCCCTTTGAATCTGATGGGTTTGTGATTTCATGGCTAAGTTAGGAAAAACTGTTGTAAATACTTTCTGTTGACTAGAAGCCTTGAATGGAGACCTGAACTGCTCTCCAAGTACAAGTTCAGTTATCCTGACTGAGGCTGCTGTGATATAAAAAAGCGTAGCCTCTGGGTCCACCCAGCCCAGACACAAATACATAAGCAAGATCCTTCTGATAATTTCTATCTCCTCGCAGGTCATCCACATATTGAAGTCTTCCTAGAGGAAGCTGAAGACACTGTGGGAAAGAGAAAAGCCATTCCCCATACCCACAGAATCCATTATCACAATAAAATGTGGTTATATTCTCCAAGATTGCAGTGTAACTTGTTACCTAGCTATAGAAACTAGAACAGCCAAGAGCAGTTTCTGTGCCCGCATCATCATTAACTAACTCACCTCATCATGATGTGAGCACAGCCCTTAATACAACACCATTGTATAATGTGTTTTTGCCTAACTACACCACTCATTTGGCTATAAGTTCCATGTTTCAGGATCGAGGATAGTACCAGACTTTCGATATACACTATACCTCCTAAAAGTAGTAATAACCTCCTTCAAATAATTTAGGCCTCCTTCAAATCATTATGTCCAATGCTCTAACCATTAGCATATTGGTAAAAAAAAAAAATCAAAGAAACAAGATAGAAGTGCAAAGAAGTTTGACTCAGCCATAAGAATCCCTCAAAGTCCGTTTAATAATGAGAACCACTCCTGATCCTTTAGTGAACTTTCTCCAAGTCTCACATAGCTTTATTAAGGTGAGACAACCTATGTACTTTTAGTATGCTTCCTCCACTTAGACTATCAAAGGCATAATCTCATGTTAGTATTTAAAATTTTTAGTTTTTGTGGATGAAATAAGCGATCACCTGAATGTACCACACTTTTAACTATTTTACCCATTATCAGTTATTAAAGGTGATTCAATTTTCCTTCATATAAACAATGTTTGAAGAATTGTGTTTAACCCTTATTGAAAACTTTTGCCTGCACCTTAAATTATATCCTAAAAATCTAATTGTTGGCCCAAAAAGTGGTTATTCTTACTATAGCTTCATATAGTGATAATAAAAAAATATAAATTGTTTTCCAGAAATATTGTCTGAATAGTCAACTACACATAGCTAGTTTTGAGGCCATGTAGTTCAACTTGTTTATTTATTTTAGAGATAGCAAACAACATAGGGTAAAAAGAAAAAGCAACAGAGGGAAATGTCAGCAAAAGAGACTTGAGTACACTCTGCCCGCCTCTGTCTCTGTTGGTAGAATTTTAAAAGATGGAAGGGTATCTGAGTCCAGATTAGACAGACGGTTCTCACCACAGGCTCTGCCACCTTTCCGTGAAGGTCCCCTCTGAAAAGATCACACCTTTGTGGGGGCTTCTCTGATACTGGCCTGTGGTGAGGCAGTCAATAAAAACCACCGTGCACATTACTGGGTAAACTGGTCAGTGCTTACATTGAGAGCTCCCTTAGACTGCGTAAGAAGCAACAACTCAAATCCAGCGCACTGGGTTGCTACATAAACGTAAAAACGAAATAAAAGTTTCAGGTAAAGCAGAGCCATAAATCTAGGAATTTAAGCTCCTCTCCTCCAGCAATTGAAAGCCAATTTTGCATTTCCTCTTAACTTGCTGACAGCCTCTTGGGCATTCAAATGGGAAAGAGTTGAAAACCAGGATTTCCGGTCCAATCTAATACTGGACAACACTTAATGGCTTAAGTAGATTAATAATAGGCTTGCTGTTGGAATTTTGCCTTTCACCACCTTTCTCCATGAGGTTTGCCTGCACTTGATCTACAAGGAGGCTGACGGCTGAAGAGTCTTTTAGCAGTCCTGCCTTCATTCAGCAGGCCTGCCTGACAACCCAGTTTCGACACCAGTCAATCAGTAAAAGTTTATTGACTGCTATTATGTTCCCCACACTACCTATGATATTGGCAGAGACCTAGAAGAATTATAAAACATGTTCTGTGTCTCAAAGTCAGAATCGAATAGGAGCTGCAATTTTAATCTAGGTGGAAGAAATACAAATCTCAGCAATGCCACTATCTGTAGAAAGGGCTCAAGGTGACTGGGTGGAGACTCCACATTCTAAAGCGCTGCAGTCAGGAGACAGATGGAGGATGAGGTTATGGAAAAAACTTATCACAGAGCAAAGCCCCGCTGTGGCCTCCGAGAATGCTCAGGAAGTGAACAAGAAAACAGCAGAGTGGGGTGAATTCGAGGATACAGTAATAATGTAAGGAAGGCCGGGCAGGACGGTGGGCTACACAGACACACACACAGCTTTTCTCTGGGAAATATGGTTAGTGCAGAAAGAAACCAGTGTGGATGCAGAAAGAATGGAAGTTAGACATTTAACATGAGATATAAAGATCTGTTTTCAAATGCATCTCTCTCCAATTCCTTATATTATTCAAATGGCTGAAATTCCCCTGATATCTTAAACATCTTGCCCAGGTATCAGGCACCGAGTAAAAACTTAACAAGTATCAGTCAAACGAACAGGTAAAGTTGATTATCGGAGACATGTGTAAGACTGAATTATGCCTTAAATCCATTGACCTAAGCATATTTTAATATGAAACATAATATAAAATTTAAGGCAAATGTCCTGTTAGCCTCAGCTAAATAATACCCAAGGACTAAGGAAACCATTGGCTCAGTTAAAATTACTGAACACACCCCACAGACCTATCGGAGGGAACCGGATGGATGAGGACCTGGCTCTAAGTTCCCAAGGTAGTGGGTGTGAAGGTGGGTGGGAAGAAAAGACAGAGGAAGAGAGAAGGAGATAAAAGAGAAAAGGAAGGAGGAAAGAAAGAGGCAAGGAGGAAACAAAGAGAAGGGGAGGAAAATATGAAGGAAGTGAGAAAGAACGTCAGATACCAAAAGCGTGTCACTGATGAGAGGTCTCCGGAGCTTCCCCAAAGACACAGGACAGGTTGTAGATTTGCCGACTTCTGTCACAGGAGAGGAATGTTCAAGACATGTTAGCGGGAGGCATAAAGAGTTTAACTAGACAAAAGGAAGCACACACTCAGAGGAGGGTGTGGGCCCTCAAGAGGGACTCGTGAGAGTCATGTCTGTCTTGTTATTTTCAGTGTATCAAGATGGGCGATCTAGAATGTGTACTCACATTGTCAGCTGGTCATCTAGGTTAGAATTCAAACCGTTTACATGTGTGTGAAGTTTAGGGCCGTGTTTCCCACTTTGGAGCACTATTCTGCCATAAAGAAGGACACATTTGAGTTATTTATAGAAAAACAGATGTACTTTGAGATCGTAATGTTAAATGAAATAAATGACACACCCAGCTGAAATACTGCCTGGTTTCTCTTATGTGACAAATCCAAGCATGAAGAGCAAAGTAAATGCTAGATAACAGGAAACAGGGAGATAGAACTTTTGCAAATGGGAAAGGGACCTAGAGATGACAGTGGGGTGTAGGGGAGAGAAGAAGGAAGTAAAAAGAATTAAGATGCATTAAGTACATGTCCCAACCTCTCATAACGAATGTGATCATTATGTGCTCCAAATACGTAATAACAAAAAATTTTAAAATTTAAAAAAATACTGCTGTTTCCTTTGGGATTCAGGTTTGTGGGAGGAAAATACACAGGTTCGATTTATAGGGGGAAAAGATTGGGCCCCCAATTCACAGATTAATTGCATCTTTAAGCCTCTTAGAAACGTTCTGAAGTAAATTTGGCTTTGTTTTCTTTTTGGTTTTTTTGAGACAGTGTTTCTCTATGCAGTTCAGGCTGGCCTTGAACTCACTTTGTAGCCCAAGCTGACTAAAACTTGCAGGAATCCACCTGCCTCAGCCTCCTGAGTGCTGGAATCACAGGCGTGAACCACCATCCTGATGAAATCAGGTTTTTTGGTGTTTGGTTTTGTTTTTAAGAGGAAAGGCACTATAATGTTAGGTAAGTCTTAGGTCTCAAAACCCAATTTTATTTATTTATTTATCTTTGGTGTTTGAGACAGGGTCTCACTCTGCAGTTCAGGCTGGCCTTGAACTCACTATGTAGCCCAAGCTGGTGCCAAACTCACAGTGATCCTCCTGCCTCAGCCTCCTGAATGCTGCAATTACAGGCATGGGCCACTATGCCCACATTATGAGTTTCCTTGTCTCCTTTCTACCTGTCCTTATTTCTTCTATCCTACCTCAAGTGCTAAAAGGAACTACACATTGACAAATGATGGAAAATGCTAGTGTCTAGGTGATCTAGGACCTCACAAAGTACAAAGCTCACTGAGAAAAGAAGCTGATCTTGCGAGGATTTCAAGGCCAGTTCTTCCAGTTAGCTGGACAGCCGTACATGGAAAAAAACAAGGCGTTTTTGAGAAATGAAAGGTGACAACTGTGTCCAGAATAGAGTGCAGAACTAGGGGACAGAGGACCTGGAAGAGCCTGGAGAGACAGCAGGGCAAATGCACACAAGAACTGGAAGGTTTCCAGACAACTTTCACTGACAGGCAAAGCACAATTACTGGAGGGGACACTGCAGAGGAGCCTGAGGCCAATGCCCCCCCTTGGTAGGACCGTCCACGCCCAGCTGAGCGCCTTTTCAGTTGTGGGCCTGGAAACATAGCTGTAAATTTAGATCAGACCTGAGGATCCCAGAACCATTCTCTGCATCATCTGCGGATGACAGAGACATGTCACTTGAAGACTGTAGTCCTTTCTCACCATGGTTAATGTAGTGAATCTCTCTGCCCTCTAAAAGTCTCTGAAAACAGTAACTGTCTTTCATCTATTGAATATAAGAGGAGGCAAACCACCGTCCCCTTCCCTGACAGCCGGGGAAGGGCATCTGAGCTCTGGGCCCCACCAGTGATTCACAGAGATGGCTGCTCTTCCCAGGCCTCCGCTCAGGCTCACGGCAGGCAAGAGCAGGAGCAGAAACTCCCCTTCCAGATGTGCATGTGCTGGAGAGTCACTCCACCCCCAGGGGACAAAACTGTGCTTTGAATTTCAAAGGCAGATGCCCCAGAGGCCCCACCAGGCTCACCCCACAAAAATGTTTGATGAATTACCACGGCAGGCATCAACTTTGCAGATTAATGACCAAGAGGAGTTTAGTTTATGTCTCGGTGGAAGGAGATAAATTTTCTCTTGGCTTTGGGAATCTGAGGGGTTGAGAAACCCAGCTAACCACAGCACTTCTCCTTCCATTCACAGGGCTTCACCGTGGCTCCTTTCCTTCCGCGTCCCCTTTCAGCAGGTTTTCATAAATTTAAGCAAAACAGACAGCATGTCTGCGCTCGGCTTCTTTTGCAATCTGATGGCCACCAAGTGATTAGAAACTGTCTCTGGGTTGGTGTCGTGGGTGGAAAAGCACTGAGGTTTGTTGTGAAATTCGTTCTCAACTCATAACTCAACTAGACACTGAGTGGCTGTTTTTCCAACTTTAGACCAGTTAAAAAGTACAGACATCAAATTTAAAAAGTACACCAAAGCCAAAGTCCCACTCATTGTGGGCGTGTTTGCATACATGTGTGCATGTGTGTGCGCGTGTGTATGTGTCTGCATGTGTTTATGTCCACGTCTTTTATACAGATAGTAAGGCATTTGCTCAAATCTCAGGGAGCCAGGGTTTGAGGCTATGATCATTGTTTTAGTTCTATCATATTTTTTTTTTTCATTTCACCAAGGCCTTGTGCTTTCGCGTCTTTGTTGAACAGTACACACAATGTTTCCATGAAGACACATACTCGTAATGTGCTCATTTCCTGATATGGTTTAGATCTAAAATGCTCCTCCCAAATTCTCACACATGTGGGGTGCAATGGGACCAAGAGACTACTACACTCCCCATTGATGAATTCAATAGCTCACTGTGCTGGGAGGAAGTGGGGCATGGCTTGGGGTGGCTCCCTAGAGCCATGACCTCGCAGGGGGTATCCTAGCTCTTCTCCCTCTGTTTCCCAGCTGCCATGGGTTTAGCGCCAAGTGTTAACACTACTGACTTCATAGTTTGCACACCGCCTTCTTCGTGTGAACTAATCAACCTGTGAACCCTTCTTGAACAACTGTAATGTGCCTACCCTTGTTATAGATACTTTGGGGGATACGAAGGAAGGAAGAATGAGGCACAATCTCTACTTTACAACCCACCTGTGAAGACAGGACAAGGCAAGAGCCAAGTGGTGAAGCACATCATTGTTGGAAGTGTATAGAGAGAAAATGGTCTAAAGATTTTGTAAAATGCAAAAATATTTTCATTAGGCTTTGGAGTACAGGTAAGAGTAAGCTCCAGAATGCTAGAGGAGGGGGCTATTTGGCCATAGCTAAAAAGGTGCTTGGAAGTGAGGCTAGGGATTGAGGGCATGGTGAGAAGAAACAAGAAATAAGACACACACTGAGAGACCAGACAACACTCACGGGTTACGCAGATTAGGTGGTGGGAAGGGGCAGGTGAAAAAAATAAAATTTCACTTTCTAACTATTTGAAAAAAATTTTAAAAGAAGCTTCGATACCCAGGCAACTGCTGAATGCATACAGGTAGGTGATCATCATAGGGTGATATACGTGAACAATGTCAGTTCTACTTTGGCTTCTCATTAGAGTATCAAAAGCTTGATATTCTCTTTCTTTCTGTCTCTCTCTCGTTCTGTCTCGCACATACACACACATCTTTTTTTCAATTATCACAAGGAGAAAAATCAAGATGAGAAATCTCAAACAAATTAAAATTGAAAATAACACACAAAAAATCTTGGATGACCCACAACTAGCATGAGAGGCACTGAGTCCTTCTCACATGTGATTGAGACAGATGGATGACAGAGGTGTCCCCCTTCACAGTCCGTGACCAATGTGAAGGATTGCTTGTAGCAGGTATGAGGCAATTAGAAGAATTAATTTGCCTTTCTGTGTTTAAACATGACAGCTTCACAAACGGCACTTAGGAGGCAAATCTGGTACCAAGTTTCTAAAAGAGCCATCCAAGGATGCATTGTACCAAGCTAAAAACAAAATAAACAAATATAACAATGTAATATACATTAAGTCATTGTGTATGCTATTACTTTAACATAAAAATATAAAAAGTAGCGTTTTATATGGAGGTGCATGCTATTCCACGCTATTTACCTTTCAGATACATAAATTCTATTACTAAAAAAACTAAAATAGGTTAGCAGTGGCAATTAATAGTAAATAATAGCAGAATAAACTAAGCCAATGTGTGAGAAAAATATAACAATATTTTTATAATTCTTCTCATCAGCAACTTATTTTTTAAAACTTTTAATTGGATACATAAATTCTACTGGCAACATTATTGTGTATTGTCACTATCTACAAATACAAGATTTTTAAAAAGGAGGATGAAAATGCAACAGAAGCAAATATAATCCATAAGTAATGAAAACAACAGTGACATATCCCACTTGGGCCATGATAGAATGGAATATTTTTATTTTCTGGTTCCTTTTCCCATAATACTTCTTTGCATTGTCTGCAAACTTTAGGACAACCCTCTAGTCGTTTTTATAATGTAAAGCCAAATTACTCAAATGAAAAGAATTCTGTTTGACTTTTGTCTGTAATCTTATCAAACCCACACTGCACAGCACTGATTTGGGGTCACTCCAGCGCAGTGACATAAAATCAAAGACCTTCTCAACACAAGCATTTCCGCAGGGATTCCCACAAGCCAACCTGCTAGCAACAGCAGTGTTTTAGACTTGTAGGATTTAGTTTCCAGCTTTCCAAAAGTTTGCATCCACTTTACATCCTTACATGGCTGTTTTGATAGGCCAGCAATATGTCAATCAGATCCGTTGCATTCACTAACATATCGCATATGCATTTCCTGTCCAATCTGTCCATCATTTTCTGAACACTGAAGCGCACAGCATGTCGTCGTAAGGGAAACTTTCTTTCTCAGGCTTTCAAATGCAGAAATAATTCAAATTTGTGAACTTAAAATTACATTCTAAGTAAGTTACAGTTTTAGCACAGAAATTGGGCAAGACCTGTGGTCTATCCTCTGGTGACTTTGTTTTTTCACCATTCAGAAACAAGCTGCCTTGTTTCTAAAACCTGAGTCTTAACTTTTTCCTCTCTGAATTTCTGTCACATCCTACATAAAACATGAAACAACTTAGGGGAGAGTCAGGTCTACTTTTCTAGGTCCTTATCTGTGGTACCTTCAAGATCAGCAAAGTGCGCTGGAGAAACAGTCTACAGATTTTTGTTTTATTGAAATCCCTTTCTCCATTCTCACCCCAAGTATAAGACATTGTTATGTTACATCTATGTAGAATATAACCATAATATATTTCAAAATTAGATAAGGGTATCTGTCTTGTGTTGCACATTGAAAATATGATCAGAATCTATGTCCAATAGCCAATAATGAGCGCCAGATGGTAGGCACACATTTACAATCCCTACCTCATTCCAATTCTAAAAAGCCAAATATTTCATTAATAACTTGGGCATGTTTGAGGAAGATAAAAGTGACAAAAATTCATTATCAAAGATGTTACAGTAAGATAATTATATCTTTTTAGCATTGCTACAGATAAAGCATGTGAGATTTTTGGCAGGAAGATCTTAATTTTCTTTGGTAGGAGGTGATATACTGTACCGTGTGGAGTTTACTAAAAATTTACATTTGTTGTGGCTACTACAAAAGCAGGTAGAAAATCAATCTCACTTTTATTTTGTCCTATATTTTTGAACTTTTGTTAAAACCTTCAGAAAAAAATCAGAGAATTTCAAACTATTTTTCAAATGCAAATAATAAACAGCTAGAGAGAATCTCCTCTTGTTGCTGTGACTCAGGGAATCGCTTGATACACTGTGCAAAGTAAGATGGCCGGTCAGATCTGATAGCATTTACTCTGTAGGTGGCCAACACATCAGGTACACTACACTCTCCTTTTAATTTGCCCACAGGGCATTTCAACTGCAACCTGTGAATCAAAAATATAATTGCAATCAGTTTTATAAAGCAATCGAGGAACAAACATGCTGAAATTTCTCGTTTGTATGCTATGCTCAGGATAATTCAATGAGTGCTATATAGTCATCTGAGCAGCAGTGTTTCCAAGGAAGAGAAAACTTTTTATTAACTTAGAAGCACTCAAATGTCTCATGACAGAACTGAGAGATTTGGTCTTTTTAGAAGTCTTTACACCTCTTTCTTAATCATATCCAGTTCCATATTATTTTCTGCATTTAGGCAACATGCCCTACTTTGGTTATTTATCTCCCAAATCCGGTTGTATGAGTCCTTCTATCTGTTATTAACATAGCATTCATTTGGTCTTCTATTTCTGGGGTGCTCATATTACTATGATAAACTCGCTTGAATTATCTAAACTTCCAGAAAACATAGCCACAATATTTATAATATTAAAAATTAAAATGACACTATCTTATACAAAGTCCAAATGTATTAAAGCAATCATATAGAGGAAATCAAGAACAGGTGGACTGGTTACTCTCAGAATTACAATATACTGGGGGCATTCACCTAAGCTGCATGTGGATATCTGATTAGTGTGAACTGCAAACTTGTCTGCCAATATAAGATGGAAAAAAATAACAGTAACTAGGGAAGGTGAATAGTCTATGCTTGGTGAAGTAGTGTTGCTTTCAGCATCCATGCTTTGGGTTTATGCTTCCCAATCCCAACCTCTAGGATCTGTCACCAAAAACTAAGGCTTTTTGTATCTTGCACAGAGGATTCACAAAATGCAAGACCTTGTCCTCTGTATCCAGGCAAACACAAATGGCTCGCAAGACTCCAATGTTATTAAATATAAATACTAGTGAGTTTGAAACAGAAAAGTGTCAGTCACACCAGTCATTTGCTATTAAGGCACAGTGGAACACAAGACTAGTTCTGATCCACTTTGAAAATGGTCTGCTCATAGGAATATATATCTAAGACCTGACATATTGGGTCTTCCCATTTAAAATACTGAAAACCAGTAGGCCCGATGACTGTGACTTTAAAAATACGCAAGGAAACAACTGGTTCCAGGTGAGAATAATCCAGTCTTTACCTTTATATGTCATCAAGACTAAGCAATCATAGTCTAGACACACTGCTACCCACTCCGTACTCTTATTATAGTGGGTTGTGGTACTTTATCATTTATTTTTGCTGTTTATCATAAGTACAGCAACAAGTACATTACTGACTCTTGATTTCACATTGCCAGTGCTGACTACTTCTTAAGCGGATATCATCTGGAAATAAATCCATTTCATTAGGGGCTAGTAGTTCTAGTAAATAATAAAGCCATTGTTTTAGGGAAACTGGAAAATATATGAACATACTTACTTAAATACAGTAGAACCATCACAAAAAAACCATCCTTGTCTATGTGTTAGAAAGACTTTAGCTTGCAACTGTAGCAGCACACACCAAAATGTAAATAGGTGTTATTTTTCTGAATTGTATGGTTAAATATATTTGAGGAACACTGATTTTTAAAAGTGTCAAACAGGATACCTTACCATAGGTTCCACACTCTTTGATGGACTTACAGGTAATGAGTACTCTAAGAGCTAGAAATCTTTTTAAAATTTTTTACACAATTTTAGAACACCTCTATAAACCACTGTCCCATAGACTACACTTTGCTCTGGGATTTACTGATACAAATGCTAAAGGGGGACTCTTTCAAGTATAACCAAAACCACAAGACAACAGGAATCAATTAGTCCTCCATTCCAAGATGAGGTCTTGGATCTTCCAAGCAGGACCTTCACTGAAGGTTTCCAAGAACAGGATTTATAAACCCTAATTGACTACATCCATCCATATTATTTTTTTTAATGCTGACTATACTGCTAGCAGAGATCAGAAGGTGAGAAGTGGGGGTTTCATTGGAGAATTTTTAGGTGTGCTTGTGAGATCTCACATCATAGAGGATCAGGGGAATTCCTTTCATGTCAAACAAATGTTAGGGACTGCAGTGCCCCACTTGGCCAGCCTGATGTATGAGTTCACTTTGTTACCATAATAACACATTTGAGGCTAGATAACTTTATTTATTCATGTTGGCACACAGATACAGAGGTTTAAGGTTTAAAGGGCATATCTGCCAATAGCCTTCTTTCTGTTAGAGCCTCCTATGGCAATCAATAGCAAGAAACAGAGAATATATGTGTGTGTGTTTAGCCGTCCAATCTGTCTCCATCTTCTTTTAAGCCACCATTACTCAATCATGGTATTATATCCTAACGATGTCATTTAACCTTATTTCCTAACAGTCCTGCCTCTAAATACACGGCAGAATTGTTTCTATCCTTTTAGTTCTCACCCTTTTCAGTTTCAACACATGAAGCCTTGAGGGAGACTCAGTCATATCCAAAGTATTGTACTTGATATTTGCTCCCTGCATTCTGAAGTTTAAACTGGCATCTGATTCATAACTTAAAAAGGTAGCAATCGAAAGGTTATAACTGATGCTGCTTGCAGTGTGGCTAAACAAAAGAGGCTTTTTTGGAGGAGGTAGCTATCCTGCACTATTAGTGAGCCAAAGACCCATATTTTCATAGAGGAAGGGAGTGCCAATACAAGACAAAACACCATGCGGTAGGTAGTCTTGGACCCTGCTCTAGCAGAGACAAACAGGTATCAACAAAGAGAAGTCTCAGAGATCCATGATTTTAGGAAGAATCACAAGTGAATAGCCTCAAGAGGTTCATTCATCATTTTCAGAGATTTGAGTAATGAGAGTCTCCAAAGTATTCAAAACACAGCCTGCAGAAGAGAAAGACTAGCTTTGACCAGCTTCCACTAGAACAAACCAGGGTCAGATTAAGAAAACAAAGCAAGCATGATTCCACCCCTGCTTCTCAGCCCTCTGCCCCCAACTCACGTTGTGAAAAGGGTTAGGAAGAGAGGAGAATAAGAAAGGTCGATCCTCAGCCACCTGCCAATCTGTAGCAAGATCCAAATGATAGCAGATGTATTATCTACAGGCAAATTTCAGAATTTTGATTCTAACTCCACCCATAGATACTTACACCTGAGCCAATGCTATTTTGAGACTCAGGTAGGCAGTCAGATGTATCAAATCACCTAAGTGTGTGCAGTATGCTCTCAGCACTGGCCAGGATTTAGGTGGGAGGCAGAAAACGAGCTAACCCTATAGTAAGAATTTACAGAAGTAGTTGTGATGGGGGAGAAAGCAAGTGTGATGCACCAAAACTGTAGCGTGAAACGAATATTTTCTAAAAACCACTAAGACTTCCTATAAAGCATCTAAGGATGATCCTGACATCTTGTGCACCACTCCCTTGAATTTTCACAGCACTTTCATGCCCAGCATCTTGAGCAACAAGTATACACCTGTGAGGTAGATGATAGAAATGACTGTCTCCACCTTGCAGAAAACACCAAGGATCAAAGCTGATGTGACAGACCTATGTCTAAAATCTCAGGCACTGGCAGATTCAAGTTTCCGAACGCCTGCCATCCAACCTCCTTATTCAGTGCTTTCCAAACATACGTACAATTTTTTTCCCAGGGGACAAGATGAGAGGTCACTTGCAAACACTGAAATCCATTTCTCTAACATGATTGGAAATGACTTCTCAGTAAATAAAACTGAAATAATTACAGCTCTTAGGCAGGGTTTTAGATAGCAACATGAGCTCTGAAATAAAGTCAAGAATAGCATAAAACAGTAGGACCCCGGGCACTGTGGATGAAAAGCATGATCCAAACCCATGCTGGCTGCTCTTTATAGCTGGGTGGATTTTGTTTTTCTCCCCTTAAATAATTTTAGGAGGGGGATTCTTTGATTCCACTAAAACAAATAAAATCTTGTGTACAAGGAATTCTTTTGGCATAAAGCACAAGACTTATTACCACATTTAAAAAAAAAAACTGGCACACAATCTAAGAAAAGCCTCAAGGTGCAAATGATCTGCAGTCTACTTAACATCATGGTTATTTATTTTTACGAGACCTCATTATTACTCTTTGCCCTAAATTATAGGTAGATCCCTGGCTCTATTGCCCACTGTGCTCCAGGCCCCAAATACTGGGGGTTATTTTCTACACTTTAAAATAATCTTCAATACTTCATCAAACAAACATTCAACATCTCCTGGATGACATATTGGACCAAGGCAGGGATTTATGGAATCCAGTAGTTTAAACCAATGCGGTGAGCCCATTAATATTCTGGAAAAAAGTATCACATGCATAGTAAGATTATATGGAGAAAGCCAAGCATGATGATGCACACTTGTAATTCCAGCAGTTGGGATGCTAAGGCAGGAAGATGTGAGTTCACAGACAACTTGGGCCACATGGTAAGTTCAAATCCAGCCTAGACCTCATAGACACCTTGTCTTAAAAAAAAGAAAAGAAGATTAGGAGGACAAATTACTAGGCTGTGATATAGCATCTGATTGTCTAGGTTTCCATCTTCTCACATTTTAACTAAACTGATCGATATGAAGCAATTTTAAAATGTGCCTTCTTTCAAAGACAACACCATTTTTCCCTTCCATCTGCCCCTCCCGAACCCCTTCACCTTTGCCTTTACCTCAGTGGACGGCAAATAAGGCTCTGGGTCTCTCCAACATGGAAAAAAAGTTCCTGGGGATTTTTGTTTAAATCAGCTTCTTTAAAGTTCTGCAATTTAGAGCCAAACCTATCCAGCCATATCAAGAGAGTAACTTAAAGCAGTAACAACCACCCTTAGAATAGCAGTAATAATACATGCAGTTTTTAGCTCACTGCAGTTTAGAGTGGAAAAATGGTCAAGGGCTAAACCAATAAAGTAAGGATATGATTTCCTTTATTATATTAAAGTTGTCCCCTTTCTCTGACAAAAATCCCACTTAAATTGTAAGGCTGGTGTCTTGGTTTATGTTGATGGGCCCCAGGCCTACATATTATACGTCTGTGATTGGTAATTGTATAGTGCTTGGATTGATGGTGTCAGTGCTACACCCACATAGGGGTGGAGCCAGGATGTGATGTAATGGCAGGAAGAAGGTGTGTCTTGCTCTCTTGTCGGTTTCTGGCTTGCTGTTTACAGCTGTCATGAACGGCAGCCCTGCCATGCCACCCTGCCTTGGAGCCAACTGAGTGTGGACTGAAACCTCCAAAAACTGTAAGAAATAAATCTCTCCTTTCCCAACTTTGGGCATCAGGTATTTTGTCTCAGCAACGAGTAAAAAGTAACTAAGACAGAATTTGGACTGATGGAACTCTTCATTAACCTCTTCTTTGTACTCTCCCAGCTCTTTATTTATACTATTTTAAATAGTCTATCATATGCTCCTGGAATTAGTTATGCATCTATCTTCACCATAAACTCTCCATGTCCATTTCCTGGTGAAGTTCCTAGGAAGTCAAAAGATATTGTTGAACTGAGCCACCAATGACCCTATTAAGGAAGGAGGGGGAAAAGGAGATTATATTTTCTTTATTTTTTTTTTTTTTGAGACAAAACAAATAGCCTCAAAAAGATGAACGAACATCTTCAAAATCACAGATCTAGTTAAGGGAAGATCAGAACTTGAAATAAGTTCCAGGGTTGGTGTATGATATTGGACCCCATGGCTTTGAGAAGTTTTTACAAAGGATGTTGATGGTTCACTCAAAACAACATAGATATGGTCATTCAATTTTACTTACCAATGAATTCTTAAAAATTCTAAAGAAACAAATTCTACCTTTCTTTCATGGAAAAAAAATGTTTATGCCAAAAAAACTAAAGAGACCAAGAAAGAGAAAGACAGTGAAAAAGTACCTGAGCATCTAAGCAGAAATATTCTATATTATCAAGAACTGCTTTCAGTTATATGCACCATCACGTCCTATATTCCTCTATGAACAGTTACAGCCTTATTATGAATAAGAAACTTTAAAAGTTGATTTGTGTAGTAATGTTATATCCTGCAACTAGCTCACATAGTATTTCTAATAGTTTTCTGTAGATTCTTATTTTCAATATAGATGATCATTTTACCAATGAATAGAAATGGCTTTATTTTTTAATTTCTGATTAGGATGACTTGTTTTGTTTTTATTATCATGATATAATTGTGTTATATAATAATGATATTCATTATGAAGGACTGGTACGTACACATATTATGTCTTGATCATTTTTACCCCATCACTGTCTCCTCTGCCCTCTTGTTAGAACTCATAATACTATTGCCTCAGTCTCCCAAGGAGTGGGGTTACTGGCATGCACCGTATACCTACCTTATTTGTACTTTTTTAAATAAACAAGCAATTTTGAGTGTTTATAGGCATTGAGTAAAGCCCATGAAAGTTAAAATTAAGATTCAAACTCAAGTCTAAAATCCTGGTACAGGAATTCTGTTACTGGTAAGACAGAAAATCAAGTAAGGTTGGAATAATAAAAACAGGATGGATTGCTGAATAATTTTTAAAATTTTTTTTTAAAAAGAGGAGCCCTAATATGTGTAGAAGTATTAATATGAGCTTGGAATGATTGACGTATCTGCTATGCATCTGCTTTGGTCCTTCCCACTTACCCCGCTCCTTTGGTAGGGAACCAGAGACAAAAAGAAGATAAGTAACTGGTGTCTCCATCGCCAGTGCTCTTAAGGCTATATTAAATTGCCTTCGGTTACCATCTCTTCATTACCAGGTATTGAATGTCTACTCTTTGTTAACTGCTATGTCCCTTTCAATTAATTTATCACAAAAATCCATTTCTAATTGAAGGAATGGAGGTGGAGAGATGTTAAGTGACTTTTCTGAAGTCACCCAACTAGGCAACATTGAACCAAGGTGTTCTGACTCCAAATTTAGCAGTCTTCCCTCCACTTGTTGCTGCCTGTACAAAAAGCTGATATTTATACAGTATTTCAAAATTTATAAAAGTTATAAATTTTTCTAAAGTGCTCACAGTTGTCTTAAGTGCTACTTAAAGAATCAAGCTTATTCAGTACACAAGGGAGTACAACACAACCCTGCATGGTGGTGTATACCTGTAATCTTAGCACTCAGGAGGCTGAAGCAGGAGAATCACTGTGAGTTCAAGGCCAGCCTGAACTACATCATGAGACACCATCTCAAAACAAGCAAACAAATAGACAAAAAAACAAGTAAGGGAGGACCTTTGTCAGTTTTGAGGCAAGAAAAGTATGAAAACAAAGAGGTATTTTAGGAATGGTATGGCAGTATTGTGCTCATGGGTTGGCTAGGGTGATTTCACAAGACAACAGTAAGAGCCTCTGCATTCGCCTCTCAACCCTTAAATTTCTCTCCAGCACATTTACCTGTTGAAAATAGTCCTGATTTAAATAATGATTCTGGAGAGAACTTCTGGAAGAGAAAATCATTAAAGCATTTCTGTATCAGTTTTTTTTTCCTGCATTTAACTTCCGGGAACATTTTTGTTAACTGAGAAGAGCACACCAAGGAAGCATTATCACCAATACAGCGAGAAAACGGACAGTGACTTCCTCAACCCTGACCTGTCAGTGTCAACAATTTAACTAAACATAAAATAGACATAACTCCATCAGTGTTCCTTTTTCAAGGTTTCTGGCACATATCTCCTCATCTCCCTCATGTTCTTTGGGACATTTGCTCAGAGAGAGAATTTTATTTTCAGTTGGTGCATCAGAAGTGAACATGGGGTCATTTTTCTGCCTTAAGTAGCTAGCTAGTGGGATAAAAGAGTATTATTCAAGAAAGGGACTCAGTACCTTAGGACAGGTATTTAGCATGTAACGGTGGATGAGTTTCACCTCATCTGTCAAAATCCTGACCATTCATTCACCAGTGGTAGGTCCAACCAAGACTGAAATATGAAAGGTGACTCTGTCTCCATTACCCTCTTGGTACATGTCCCCCACTGCTGCTCCTGTTTGGAAACTCCCTTCATGTAGGACTGGGATCCTGAATTCCCCATTCACACAACCATCAGAGTGGATCCTCCCAAGCAAACTCTCAAAACCAGAGCTGTCCTGTTCTTCTCTCACGTCATCATAACTTGTTACCATTTTGTGCTCAATTATCTCAAACAGAAATAATTGTTTAAAAAACACATCAATCTGATTTAAACAATTGGAAGCTTGATCTAATTTCTCTCCAAGGGGAATTTGCATTTTATTAAGAAGCAGAGTGAGGAGTGCCTTAACTTAGAAAGTTCAATTGTAGAAAGTGAAGGAGGGTGGGTATCATGAAGCTTTGGGGTAGGATTCTTCCCAGCATTCACCAAATACGTCTTGTAAGAAGTTAACTGTGTTAATACATTTGTACTTCTCCTGATTTGCAGTACATGATCATAAATACTAAAAAATGGTGTTATTAACCTTTCACAAAGCAACACGGTACTACACAGTAGCAAGAATTTTTAATCACTGTTTTGCTTTGCTTTTTATGTAAGTCAACTTACCTTTGTAGGTTGTAACTTGTCTGCATACGTGGAGCCAAAAGGAAACCACAATTAATCTGTCCATGTGCAAATTAATCAGCCTACCCTTGTTTTTCAACTACTCTCAAAAATACAGCTTCTCTTTCTTGCATGAGCAAACACACACACACACACACACACACACACACACACACCCCACAAACAAACACTTCTGACACAAGGAATTTTGGTTACTATTCACAAGGTGACCATATCAATAGTGTAACCCATGAAAGTTAGAGATGTCACTGGACCAATTCTAGAGCAGCAATATGCTCTTAGTGCTGAGATAAACAACTGAGTCAAGAATGATGGTACATGAGAAAAGACAAAACAATGTTGCTTCAATTTGATCCGCAGCTGTCCTCCCAGGCAAATCTTTATTATCCAAAAATGGAGTTTAACAGAGTATCATAGGTCACTATCTTCTAACCAAGGCATTATCACATCCATATATATCTACTTTCACCGCCTTTCAGTCCTAGGACCCTTACACTACTGGAGAGCGATGTATGTGATCATGAAAGTGGTCAAGGGATAAACAATACTATGAGAAAATGATGATTTTGCTCAGTTCTCAATCAGAGGAGTATGTTACAGAAGGATAGTACTAAGGAACATCAAAAGTATCCTGGTCACATCCACTCTATTTGGTAGAAGAGAGAATTTAGGCCCAGGATTCATGCAGTGGTATTACAAAACCTACACGAAATAGGGACATGGATCTGTTGTGTTACTTATTTCTTGAATCATTGTTATGATTTGGATAGGAAGTGTCTCCAAAAAGCTCGTGTGTGGAAAGTTTGGTGCCCAGTAGAGCAGTGTACATAGGTGAGGACTGTGGGAAGTGACTGAATCGTGAGAGTTCCCATGGATTAATCCTTTGATACATTCATATCTTAACAGGCTAATCACGAGGTCATGGAAATTATAGAATGAAGGGACTGGTTGAAAGAAGGTCACTATGGGACCACGTCTTTGAAGAGTATATTTTGTCCTCGACTCACCACCTGCTTCCTGCTTCTTAGTCATCATGAGATCAGCAGATTTGCTCTAACACACACTCTGTGCCCTGATGTTTGACCTTGCCTCAGACCTAAAAGGGATGAACTATGGGCTGAAACCTTACCTTTAAGCTGATTTTCTCTCGTATTCTTTTTTCACAGCAATGGAAAACTGGTTTAAAAAGCCACACAGTATCTCTTGCCCTGAGTGGTACATGCCATCAACACTAATGCAACCAGTAGATGTCTTTTCTGGTCATTAGTCTGTCTTTTCATTATTTCCCAAGAGTTAATGAAAGGCTCAAGGCTCTCAATCACACTTTCACTTGCTGCCTTTCCTACTCTGAGTCTTCTCCTATTTCCTCCTTAAGTTTCCAGGTGATGCTATAGACCAAAAGGTTTTCACTCAACTTTTGAAGACTCTCCAGAAGAATGAATAAATGCTGCTACCAAAGCATTTGTCAGCAGCATGGGTCTGGACAATTAGTTGAGATTTAAACATCCTCTGTCTTCAGAAACAACCAACCAATAACAAACTGAGGATGTGAAGGACAGTTTCTATGTCTTGCTCTCTCCAAGGGCCATATGCAGTGTGTTCTCTGGCCTAGACCCATAAGAGCCACAGTAAGTAGACTGACAGAGGCAAGAAGAGACATGCCAATGTGGCCTGGAGGTATGCGATCCCTTGCTGGATATCTCCGTGGTGATATGGTTGATGACAGGAGGCAGGGCACACAGCTTGGCCAGATGCCACACATCTGGACTCAAAACCCAACAAGTACAGATATTTCCAGTGCCCACTATGTACACCCGGACCATCATGGTTGGACAGATAGCTTTTCAATGTTCTTTAACCTACCCATTCTTCTGTCTTCTGTGCCAGATATTAATCAAATACTCATGATTTGAAGCTAGCATCTCTTGGCACACACCATTGTGCAGGGAAAAAAACCCTAAATTATGAATTATTCCACCAGCATTTTCACAGTACTCCTGTCGTCTTGCTTGAAACTCAGGACAATTTTTCCCAAGCCTCCAATCATCTCTAAGTCAGGCATGCCTCAGACTCCTGCTCTAGGAGAACGCAGGGAGCCGGGGGACTCGTGCTGCCTCCATCACACCAGGGAGAGACACAGGTGAGCTCACCACCAGAGACATCATCTTTCTGAAGTCAGCATTTGGTTGCCCCTGGGCTCACAAGCACTCAAGGCCAAGAGGGAAACCTGCATACAACCGGCATCTGTGGTTCTCTAAGAACAAAGGCCAGACGATTCCTTTGTTTCTGGACATCCTGAAGTTAAAATGGCATCTTATCTGACAATTATGATTCTGTATTCGTTTATAAATCATGCTATTTCTGAAAGAACATAAAGCAGGCGAATGAACATCCCTGGCATTTCTCCGAGGAGGACTGCCTGACCTGCTCTAACACTACCATCGTGTATTACAGTCAGGAAAGGAAAAAAGCCCTGGGATTTGCTTTTAGCTTGCTTTAGGCCATTTATTGTTTTCATCTTTCAGTAACAAAAGCAATCAGTCAGGTGAGTATGAGAAGACCTCTCCATATGTAATGACTGTCTCTGATTTGCCATGGTCCCCTAGCTGTTGTCATACCGACTTGGTATACACTCTAGTTTCTGTAATTGTGCTTGTCTTCTTTGTTCTTACAATGGCTCTGAGCTCTTCAAAATTAAGAGGTTCTTCCAGAGGCCTCGCACCTTCTGCTACCTAACATAAGGACCCAAATGAGTATTATGATGAAGACACCAATAAGGACAGGCTTGCTCATAACTATACAACAGAAAGACTAGAGGTAGTAATGGTCTCTCGATCGTTAGCTCTGTGGCCTCCTCCTCAAAACTGTGAATTGAGAGCCTTTGGATAATTTTCCTTCTATATTTCCTTTATTTGCTGGAGAGGATTCGCTGGAGTGTGCAACTAGCACACTACAATGGTTCCACATCCTTGCTGTCTCCACTTAGCTACTCAAGAGAAGGCACAACCTGGGGGACTTTGCTGTTAGGTTTTAGCCATGAATCTCCTTTCCTTTCCTAGGTCAAGCTTAGACAACCTAAAAGGATGCTTGGAAAACTCCCCACCCTAGCGGCTTTCCTCTTCTGAACAAACAAGATGCCCATCCAGTTGGAGGAACTCACACCACACATAATTTCATTAGTAAACCCTGAGCCAGATTTCCATCCTGACAATTTGAACCCCTGTGTTTATGGAAATTCTGTGACACATTTATACCTTAAACTCAGAGCCTGGTTCAAGCTCTGAATGGTCTCTCTTCTCAGTTCTAAGCTCCATTCTGATCCTCCTGGCTCTAAAATCTCCCCATCACTTTATTCAAGGAATAAAGGTTTTAAGGCAGCGTCATCAAAAACAAAAGTTACAATCCAAAAGTCCAAAATCCCTTTCATACACTCTTAATTTCATCCTCAACAGAACCATGGACTCACAGAGAGGAAGCAACAAAAAGAGCACTAAAGGGTACTCATCTCTCTTTTTGCCTTTTTAATAATTTTCCAATTTCTTTTCCTTACATCTCAACTTTGTTGTGCCTTTCACATTTGATTTTTTCTTTCACTCATCATCTATCAACCACCTTCTTTGTTCATACACTTACCCACCTGCCATATGATAGAAAGATAAAATTTCCAAGATCATTGTTTGTACCCTCCCTGTGCAACTCTTCCATGGAATTACATGACCCAAAGATGACTCTGAGATACATGCTGGAAATTCTTTACCATAAAAGAACTATTTCTGCAAAAAATTTTTAAGTTGTCATTTTCACTTAAAAAACAAGATGATAAAAAACACACACATAAGCCATTATTTGTAAAATGCCTACAGATGATGAAGAGGAATGCATATCAACATATATACACATGCATACATTTGAGTCAGCGACCATATGTGTCTGCATGGAGACCAAGCTGAACCTCTCAGATGAAGAAAGGAACTGAATAGTAAAGAAAATGTCAGGAATTAAGAATGATTTCAAATTTTGACTAGGTTTTCTTTCCATCAATCCCTCCAGATTAAAAAAAATGCATAAAGATTTCTCAGAATTCCGTTCAAATTTGATACCTAAATTAGCTTCAAAAAGCAGTCACATGGGTGGCAAAAATGTAGAGGTTATAAGGCAGGGGTCTCATTGTGGTATGAAAATGATTGCTAGCTAGAAAGGGGGATTTTCTAGTCCTCTCCTGGCATTGCTTAGCTAAATAAATTCTGACACCTCAGTGCCTCAATGCTTGATATCATAGATTCTTTCCAGGATTTACCATGGCTCTGTAATATTATTTTAAAATTATGTGGATATTTGGAATAATGACAACCATATCCATGAGGCCCATCACCACCACCATCATCGTCATCCTGATTTCTACTCTTTCTAGAAAAAAACCTGCAATTACTCAGTTATGCAAAACCTTAATAAGTGAGCAAATAATGGCTTTCCTAATATTGTAATAAGGAATACAGGCAAAGTTTATATTTTAGTGACTTAGAATATCTGGGTCGTACTGATTTTAAACTCTGCAAACATCAGAGCAACATTATCTCAGCTCTAATGATGGGAGATATTTCTAACTGGGTTTCCAAAACAGCTGTCAAGGTGAATAATACAAATTTCAAGAAAAACTTTATCTCCCTAGAACTTAGGCTTCATTTGTAACCTTAGATTTGGCCCAGGTTCAGACTTCTCAAATGTTATTCAATATGTTCCCTGATCCAATAATTAAGGCCAGCACCCAGTGTTAATTCAATGTTCCTTCTTTGCACAATCAGCGTGCATGCAAGTCTTCACCTTGTATACAACTTGTATATGCTTCTGCTATACAACATGTGTACACTTCCACTGTACAACAGATGAACCAACAAACGATCATGGATGAGAAGGTCCTTGAGGGGTGGAATGTTAAGTAGTAAATATCACGGACTCCAAAATCACACAGACCAGGAATGACCGTAAATGCTTGCATGAGGCTACCCACATGTGTTCTTTATATTCTGTATTCTTCTCCCACCTCCTCAGAGACCATGTAGGCACACAACATGTATTCAATATTTACTCAGTCTATTCTCATATTGAACAAATTTATGTTCATTTACAAGGATCCATAATCTTGTGGTAACCTGAGACTGCTCCTCACAATCTCTTTAAGGGCGAGTTCTGGGTTCAGGATATCGGTGTCTTATTCTCACCTCATCCATAAAGCCTTCCCTGACAACTCCAGTTCACCCTACTCTCACTTCCCTGTCTCCCTAATGTACTTATTTCCAGGTCCACTCACTTTGGCACATACACGATACCTTATCTTGCCATGTAAAATGTGTTTCATAAACACATCATCCTTCCTAAGAACCTATAAGATCCCTAAGGCCAAAGATCATGTCTGATATTTATTTTCTATGTCCTGTGATATATAACATAATACAAAGACCGTAGGAGGCTCTGGACACATACCTGTTCAATGAAGTTGAATTTTAAAGACAATATTGACAGCAATGTTCTATTGCCAGTGATGAGTTTATTGTAGGGAATTAACAAAGAACAGAGTTTGCTATTTTTCCCACTTATTTTCTTCAAAGTAAGCTCACAGGTTTCCACCCTTGAAGGGTTGGGAAGGAAGTAGAGACTCAGAAAAGCAGCTAAAGTTACCTTCAACAAAGAGGAGATTATATTTCAGCAAGGGGTTGTGGGATTGATTAAGTACTAGTGACCCTTGGCCAAACTTTTGGTGTTATCAGGAATAAAAGGTAGCCCTGAGTGATCCCAAATATCTCATTTCTGCCTGTAACACATTTCTGCCACTTGGGAAAACCCCTAAGAGATCCACTGTCCCTTATCAGCTCCGATTCCACTTACCTTTCATTCAAACAGGTAACACGCCACAGCCTGTTCAGCCTCAATAGGACAATGTCCTCCTTTACACTCAGATCCTCTCCTGATGGCTCAATATTGGCTTACACTGTCACTGGAGACTCAGTTAACGTGTGAAAAGCCTCTTAATAGTCTACCTTGAACCATATGCGTTGGGTCAGGACAGGATAACTCCAACACCTGCAGGGACATTGGATCAGGAACAAAAGCTCCTGCCTGACTTTGCAACTTCAAGCAGAGGGGAAAGAAATAAAGCGTGCATAAAGTCTTAATTTTGATACTCGAAACCCAGAACAGCATTTCCACCCTCCAGATCACAGAAAGCAGACCGCAGACTAATTTAAAAAATCTTTGGTATTAGGGATGTTAAAATTGAGGATCTGCAAAAAGCCAGAAATCACATGTCGCCTTTATTACAAAGGGATGGAAGAGAATTTGGAAAAACCAGGAATCATCTCTGGGTCCATAAATCAGCCCTGTTGGAGGAAAAAAGCAAATGGTCCGCACCTGGAAGAAGCCTTCGTCTGGAGCAGAAGCGTGGTCTAAAGAATCGGACTTCGGGTCAAGGCTCCAGACTGTGTGCTGTGATTAATGACTGGAGGGAAAGGTCTCAGTTGAAGCTGAACAATTAACTTGTTGTCTCTGCATCCCAGAACTCTCCCCAGCACAACTATGCCTTCCCTGATTGCGGAAATTTATCAAAATGCAAGCCAGCCTCGGGAGCCTCGAACATGTCATCATCAGACTGTTTCTAGCAATCAGGAGGGTCCTGGCATTTGTCAGGACTATTTTAGTCAAATCATCTGTGTTGACTACACATGCACGTCTCAACCTTTCAATTCCTTTTCAAGTTCAAGAACCATCTTAAATGAGGCAACAGCACTGGCCTCGATCTGTCAAGGGGGAAAAAGTCCACAGCACAGAGGACTGCAAATGGACAGCATATGGCCTAGCTTGTTTCTGGTCATTCCCGAAAACGATTTCTAAGGCAATTGAATGTCTGTGAGATAAATAGTTCCCTCTTGTCCTGCCTTTATCCTCTGGAATAGGTTTCTCTAATCTCTTTCAAATCTTCTAAAGCATTTACATTAAACCAATCACTCCTCCCAAGTCTACAGCTAAGGCTCTGAGAAGACCTGCTAGAACCAAAGAAAGTGTGCAAACCACTTTCTCTTTTTCCTGGAGGTGGATCCACCCATGGAAAACAAAGGGGGGTGGATCCTAGAAGCTGGTTTTGAATATGGAAGCAAGCATGAGGAAACATTCAAGGAAACCAGTTTCCTCATCCGATCTTTCAAAACTGTTTCATTTGGGATAAATGGGGCTACCAAACGCGGGTGTGGTCCCCACCGTGGTAGCATGTGAAGGGTGCTGAGTGGCCATGTCTAAGAACATTTACACTCGTGACCTTCCAGAAGGTGGTCTCTATACCTCCCGTGCCCCCAAAGACATCCACAACCACTTCTCTCCTGCCTTTAGGAAATTTAATAAAAACAACAAGATATTGATAATGATAATTATAGAAACAGCAGTAACACTGACATGTATAATCTTTCCCATGGGCCAAGAACTCTTTGAAACACTGTCTGTATATCAATTTACACAGTCCTCACTACAGACTTATTAATGTAAATGTTACTGTTGCCCCCACTGTAAAATAAAATGGGTACAGAGAAGTCAAATAGCTTATCCAAAATCACAAAGCCAGGGTTCACGCTGTCTCTCATCTTAGTGTTATGTGCTTAATGCTATAGAAGACTACTAGAGCCCGGACTGGACTAGGCCATTCTGTTCAGCTCTGAAGTTGCAGGACTCCAGCCTCTATTGCTGATCAACTTAGGGAAATTTTCAAACACAGCACCTGCTTAGGAGTCCAACCTGGAGAACCCTGTTCTGTGACTCAACATGCAAGCTCAGACAGGTTTTAAGACTTTGTGACCCTTATCTGTAAAATCAGCTCAATAAGAAGATCTACCTCATAGGTAGATCTACCTCACAGGGTTTGTGTGAGGATTGTAAGATAAAGGACACATGCCTTCCAAAGGGTAGGATATAACAAAGGGTAGCTGTGATTATTATTAATCCAATGCACTTATACTGGCTAGTGGACACTAAAGGGTTGGAGATGAGATAAACAACTTCAGCTTGGAAAGTGGGTATGTAAAGACACATCAGTGTGGCAATCTGAGAAAGACTGAAAATACTAGGATACTAAAAAGTACTGGTGAGACTTTACCTACCTTCCTGGCCTGACTCAATTTAGCAGCTTCTTTTCTTTTTGTTTGTATTTTTCTTTCAGTACCGGGAATCAAACTTATGACTTCAAGGCGTTTATGCCTCTGAGCTAAATCTCCAGCCCTAAAACAATTCTTTATTTTATTTTATTTTTTTTGGTACCTAGGATCAAACTCACAACCTTGTGCTTGCAAGGCAGGCACTTAAGCCACTGAGCTACATCCCCCAGGCAATTTAGCAGTTTCTGTGTTAACCTACTCCAGGAAATAAATAATTTTAATTTTAAATATGTCCTACATCAAGAAAAAAGAAAGAGACAAAGATGGCCAGCCTGGAGTGCCTAGAAAAATCTTCCTGAAACTCCCAGTGTGAAGTCAGAGGGCAGTGTATCCTTCCCAGCATCCAAGGAGCCGTATCCTTTCCTCTGCAATTCCCACATGCTCTTGCTGACCCCTGACGCATCACATTCTTAGCATCAATAAGGACTGGTGCCAGCACACATTAAATCGCCTTTGACTATGTTTAACCGATCTAGTATTTTTTTTTATGATTCTTTCTTGTTGTACCATTTTTCACTTTTGACTTTATAATTCTCTGCTGACTTTAAATAAAGCTTCACCCGTCTACCCTAGGTGGTTTTTAATAGATTTAAGGACCAGGCTGTGTTGTGGTTTGGATTCAGATTTTACTCCAGCGACAAGGGGAAATTAACTAGGTGGTTTCATCTCAAGTGCCCATTTATACTGGGAATGGACAGAGTTTATCTTCTTCCAAGCCTTGTAATCATGACACTACAAAGTGATATTCAAGAAATAAAAAATTATGTACCAGTGGCTTCCACACCACAAAACCACTACAGTGTCCCTGCTACTCCAGATGACTGGGGGAATATAAAGGCAGCCCTGGCATTACTTACTGAGTGACAGGGAGGATTTTGACCACATTCCATCCTACGCCAAAGACAAAGTCTGTTGTACTGAAAGAGAGGAACTCAAATGACCCTGCACTGGGCACAGCAGCTTCTCCTGATGCTCTCGCCCCTCTGAGATTCCTGGTCCCCACTATGTCCTGCCCAGAGGAAACACAGACACCAGTGGCACCTTGGTCCCTAAGAAAAGTGACATGATTGGAGAAACCTAGTCAGACGAGAAAATGCCTCAAATGAACATTTATTTTTTTTAAAACAGAAATGCCTTGAGCTAATTATTTCTTGCCAATATAAAACTGATAATTCAGCAAGACTTTGGTTTATGTCTTGTTTTTCATCATGGCAAAGGCCTTGCTTTATCAAAAGGAATACATACAACATGGGTAAAGTATTAAGGACATAATTTTTAAAAATAGCTATTCATGCATTACTGAGCTTAGAAATAAATACACCCCTTTGGATGTTCTCAGAGATCAAGTTTCCTTACCCCAATCTACCCCTGGTGGTAAATGGTTCTCTGAATTTTGATTTTTCCCTCAGTTTTCTTTGTGGTTTTGCTACACAGGTAAGGTCTCTTTAAGCATAGTCTTTTATTTTGTGTTTTTAAATTTTATATAATTAATATTATATGGTGACTTTATTTTTCTCTTTAATTTTAGAATCATACACAGTGAATATGGCTTCCCTTCACTGATGAATCATCTAACTTGTTTCTAGTTTCTTTTTTGCCTCTTTCTTTCATTTTGTTTTGTTTTGCTGTTACAAACTAAGCTATTTATATAATTCAATGGATCTGAGAATGTATAGTAGCTTTTTCTCAGTTAGAATCCTAGACGTAAAATTTCTGAATCTTAAAATGGCACATACCCAAACTGACTAGAAAATAATAAATTGTATACCAACATAGATAATATTAAGTCACACTATCAGCAAAAAATTTTTGAGTTTGTGTTGCTCTATCCTTTGCCAGACAAAAAAACAAACAAATGCAACAGAGTTGGCATTGCCCTGTTTTTCTTAAAAGTTTTGCTGAGCCTCTGAATAAACAACATATTTTGTTGTCATAATTTACATTTCCATGTTTGCTTCTTTACTGACAATTACTAATATACAAGCAAATTCTTTACTCAAATTAACTGAAATGTAGTGGTTGTAAAGCGGGTATGACTTGGTATTTACATAGAAAAATATGGGTGCATAGAAATATAGGAGTTATATACCTATTTTTATTCTAGATATAATATTTATCCTTGCACACAGGAGCAGCAAGCTAGGTTCTATGATCCAAATCTAAATCACCACCTGCTTTTTCTAAATAAAGTTTTATTGGAACACAGCCATACCTATCAACTTACACACTATCTCTAAATACTTTCACGCTGTATGTCAGAGGAGTTCAGTAGTCAGAAAGAGCAGACAGCATGTGGTCTGCAAAATCTAAAATGTAAACTAGCACACTACGATAAAAATTTGCTGTCCCATGACTTACAGCATCAACATATACAAACACAGATATTCCACATGCAGCAGGCATTTTTCCTCAGATCTCTCCCTCCCAAACACCAGTCCTCATAAAAAAAGGTTCTGCCTTTTACAAAGATTCTTAGGCATAAAACCAAGGGGTCAATCATTTCATTTTCTTTTGTTCTATTCACCATTTCCAACCAAAGTATGTAACTTTTCAGCACCACTTGGTGTGATGCCTTTGTCTCTGTATCCACAGTTAAGTAACCCTGTGTCCAATGAAAAACCTCATCTGCCTCCATTCTTCCATCCCCACTATGTTTCACAACACTCTGTTGCATTTGTTTAGTTTTTGTCTGCCAATTCTTCCCAAACTCCTAAGTTCCCTGAGGCCAGGGACCTCTGTCATTTCTGCACACAGGACAGTGCCTTACATAGCAAATACTTAATTATAACTTAGTTTCCTAAATGTTGCTCACTCTGTCAGAAAGCAGAGAGCCTAATATCTGACAAGACATTGGTGGCTGCCGTGCCACTAGTCAGATGGATGTGGAAACAGTTGTTACCTTCCTTCCTAAATCTCCAGGCCATGAGGACTAGGGTAAAGAAACACTTGTTAATATCATTTAATGCAACACTTTTCATATTTCCGTGTGTGGAAGAAGCATCGAAAGAGCTCATTAAAAATAACAGATGTCAGGGTGCTACCCCAGGTTCACTGAATCAGAATTCCTGGAAATGATGCTTAAGCACTTTGACTTTATAGATGCTCCCTGGGAGACTCTTACATAGTATGTAATAATGACAGCTCCCTGAATACATTTCTCCAGCTCTGTCCCACGCTATCACATAGTTCTGCTGGATCACTAACACCACACAGGAACCCCCTCTCCCCCCGCAACCCTTTGCTTGGGTACCAGATCTCCCTTAAACTTCTTTGCTCCCCTTTCGTCTTTACTGATCAAGAAGCCTGATTTAAGGGGATAATTACACGTTTTGCTCAAGCTACATTCTGATGCTCGATTTCTGTTTTCTATTGAAGTGGTTGCTTTCCCACTTAATGATGGAGGCTGCTCCTTACACTGAACATCCTTACTGCTAGGCATGGCTAAATCAAACAATCTTCTGCCACATTCTAGTACCTCTCCCCTGTATGTGCCATTCCTTCTCGTCCTTGCCTCAGGGAAGAGACACTTAGTCATTTGTGCAATGCATATATTATCTGAATGCTTGTTTTAATTTTTACTGCCCTTTTCATTTTCAACATATTACAGCTCATTTAATATGTAAAAACACAAATGTTAATAGAGAGGGTTAGACCAATGACAATACCAATCAGACGCTGGTAGTATTTATTACAGATTTTTCTTATTAAACTTATTTTTTTTTCCTAAATTGCATGTGACCCATTATCATTATGCTTGGTGGGTATTATAACAAACAAAATTATCAGCTTATTTGACTCAAGGAGAACATCTAAGCTTCCTTGGATTCTATAACACCAAGCATAGCACAAATCTAAGGAATTTTTCCAGCGTTGCACTCAGTGATTTTTAGGGGTCTATTTTCCCCAGAGGCATGTAAGTACTAAAATTGCATTGGGTTGCATTTTGCTCTCAGCGGGTGAGAAAGTGCATAGTCAATGGGTTATTTGCCATCCTTTATTTCCATTTTATGCAGTCACATGGAGGTATCTCTCAGGTGGTTGTTGAAGTTTACTAGACACTCAGGAGCCATCTTGTGCTTTCTCTAAAAGGCATTTATAATCTATAACAATAGGGGTTGCCTATGAAGCCACTGGTGTAGGACACCAAATTCCACCCATGTTAATTCAGGTTACAGAAATAAAACCTTTGCTATGAGATTCCACTGTGTAGGGAAACCCTTCCTTTTTTAGGGCTACAAATAGATCTAAGGTATTATGTAGATGCTGATTAATGTAGATGCAGGTATTATGTAGATGCAGATCATTTGGGGTGAGTATACAAGGATAAGACCTTCAGAATATCTGAAAAGCAGTTGACTAAAGGGCTGTACAAAACTCACACCATTTTGTCACACCCTCATTTATCTGTAATAAAAGCATTCAGTTCTGACAATGCCATGTTACTGTGTTTTCTTTCAGCTGAACATCTCCCATACCTTTCCTTCCCATGTTTCACTGTTGCTCCATAATTGATGCTCAATTATCTCTGAAATACTAAAGAAAGGTCAAAAGTACTTTCTAGAATAAGAAACATTAAAATACATGCAGTATAGTTACAGTGCTAGACGTATTTGATTGGGGACAGAGGTGCACATATAGAATAGAAGAAAGAGGATAAGTTTCGGGATCAGAGACAAGGCTTTGACTCCCACAGAGGACACTTATTAGCACTGGGACCTTGGGTGAACTACATAATAGCTTCCTAAGCTTCAATTTCCTGATACATAAAATGGGGATGTTTCCAGGATTGAATAAGATCACAAACACATGTAAAATATCAGCACAGTACCTGGCCCTAAAGAACCGTTCAATAAGGAGCAGTGTATTAATGCTGATGCTTCCTCCTGTGCTCAGCAAACCCATAAGCCAAGCCATAGATGCATGGACTGCTATTCTTTTTCTCTGTAGCTCTTTAGTCACAAGAATATTTGATTTATGTGAATGCCCTCAACAGTGACACAGTACAGAAAGTTTCCTGCAGATTGTCAACCCTGGAACATTTGAGTTTAAAAAAGAAAAGGCATGTTTTCCCAGGGAGAATTTCTCAATCATGTGGCCTTGGGGAATCATAGCTGAAAAGTCCCCAAAATAGTTATAAATCATACCCTTTGGACATTATTATTATTATTACTATAATGTGAAATATTGCTGTAAAATGTAAATGGTGAAAAGCCTGACATTCTTTTTATTCTCTTATTCTCTTTCCCATTCTAATCTAATTTTCCATAGGACTGTAACTATGGTTAGGGGCTCTACAACTCTCCTTCCCAAACTATTTCTGTACACTTACTGAGGTGCAAGCACACATGTGTACATGTGCATTTGCAACTTTGTGCTTTAAGTGCACAAATGTAGATGTGTAATGCTGTATTCTTAAATGCATAAATTCTAACACAGGGTACAGTCTTTTGTACTCGAACTGGGTTTTGTTCAAATATATGTTTTGAAGATCTTTCTGTGTTGCTATCTTATTTACTTTAACTTGTTTTTGGTAAAACTGCTACATGATATTCAACATTACAAATTTATGATACTTTTCTCATTTCTCCCCTGATAGGCATATATGTTTGTATAGTTTTGACTGCTAAAAAATGCTGCAATGAACATATTCTACACATTTTCCTTTTGACATGTGTAATTGTTAGGTTATAGGCCATTAAATTTTATATTAGTCTTTGAAGTTCAATTAGATTTCTATAATGCAGTCCAAAATTTAAAATTATAGTGTACAATGAACAATTTTCCTTTCACCTGAGTCTTCTTTGCCTTCTTCCCTCATGCACAGGAAATCATTATTACCATGTCTCTGTCTGAGTATTCCTATAAATGTGGATTCTTATCTTTTACCCTCCGTGTATCACAATGTTATACACGTTCTATAATACAATGTCTATGGTAAAACTATTACATTTACTATGGTATTAGCCAATGAGTTCTGTTGGGAAGTCAAGAGAGCCAATGGAAAGCTTTCAATAAAGAATTGAATAAGAAAGTGAAGTGTAGGTTAGTATACAGAAAATACCAGGTTTTATATATTTTAAAAAGCCAATGTTATATTAAAACAAAAGCCAATTTTATATATTAAAATAAAATACCAATTCATTGATTTATTCTCTTGACAATTATTCTGCAAATCCTCAAACATGTATTTAGAGATATGTCTTGTTCTTTTATAGAGATGTAGACTATTCCAGAGATTGAACATACCAGAATTTAACTATTTCTCATTGATAGATATGAATCCATTTTCAAGGTTTAGCTACTACATGTATATATAATTTTTAATACATGCAAGTATTTCTAGGAGTAAAATTTCTGATGTATTTTATATTGGGTTGCTGATTTATCAATTTCTAGAAACTTTTTAGATCTTAGAAATATGCATATATATATGTATGTACATACACTATGCCATTGTCTGTCCTAAAGTTTCTATATATTTTTAAGTTCATTGTTTTTCAACTTTATTTAAATTTACTTTTATTTTTCTCTGCAAATTTTTGTTTTTAAATAAACAATATTTTTACTAAAGTGAAGTTTGTCAATTTTTGGTTTTTGTATCAGGCCTTCTATGTTCCAATATGTTTTCTTTTATCACTTTTATGGTTTCTTTTCTCTTCCCTTAAAAATTGTAATTCCTTTGAAATGTATCCTGGAATAAATTGTAGGTCTAAAGCTATATTTCATCTAAAATACTTTCCAATTGGCTTTTGTTTTAATATACAAAACCTTGTGTTTTATGTATACTAATAACCTACACTTCACTTTCTTACTCAATTCTTTAAAGTTTTTCATTGGCTCTCTTGACTTCCCAACAGAACTCACTGGTTAATACCATAGTAAATGTAATAGTTTTACCACATACCTTTCATTTTCAAGTCTGTGATTTTGTCTAATTGTATTGGCTAGTATTCCCAGAAGTGATGAACACAGATGTCTTATTTGATCCTCATCTCATAGGAATTTCTTTAAGATTGATGGTGGCTTTTCAACTGGGATGACTGTGTCTTAACATAGTAAAGAACAGTACTTCTATTTTTTTTAAAATCAAGAATAATT
This sequence comes from Cavia porcellus, assembly GCF_034190915.1. NCBI lineage: Eukaryota > Metazoa > Chordata > Mammalia > Rodentia > Caviidae > Cavia > Cavia porcellus. Next base: position 33,710,300 of record NW_026947511.1, on the reverse strand, counting down.
AATAAATTTTTGGCTAAAACCTTTTCAGCAATTATTATAGTTTTCATTCTTAGTTTTACTAAAATAAAAATATAGATATTCCATAACTGACATTTCTTTACATACATGGAATAAATGTCCCTTGGTCATGATGTTTTACCCTACTGTGTATGCTATAGGGCTCTGTTCATAATTATTTTATTTAGGATTTTCCCACCCATATTTATAATTGAGACATAAATGGTTCTTTGCAATGCCTGTCAGTTTTTCAATAAAGGTTTTATGGATACCACAAGAAGAATTTGGAAGCACTTCTTTGTCCACACTTAGGGAACAGTCTATATAGCATTGAGGTGATCTTCAGGTGCATAGAAGCCAGTGGGCAGTAACTCAGAAGAGCCAACGTGAACCTCAACTCCTTACTAAGTGATGCCACACAGCTTGCAATCAGCCATGGCATGAGTATTTATGCTACAAAAATCAGCAAAAAACTGCACAGAGAACCAAAGGAAACCATCACAAACACACGTCCATCAGAGACCCACTTGCTCAACATTTAATAGAATCCTACTGAATCATCTGCTCTTCCTTATGTTTGGTAAACTTTTCCTGTAAAACTACTCAGATGCGCTGCTCTTATAGGGTAAGTGATGAATCTTCATGAATTTTATTTTGTCTGTAGAAATTACTCTCTTTCCATTTTCTATCTGTTCTGGAGCCAGTTTTGGGAAATGTTTCTCCAGAATGTTATTTTGATTTAGATAGACATTTGCACAGGAATGAGCAGAATTAGTTCTTATAATTCCTTTCATTTTCTCTTGTTTCTGTAGCTTTTTAAAATTTTGCACATTTGCTTTTTATTTTTTAAGATACTGACTTAGTTTCATTAAAATTTCACTTTAGTATTTTCTAGACATTTTTGTTTTCTGCCCAATCATTTTAGCATTAAAAATCCCTTCCATTAGGGGCTGAGGATTTAGCTCAGCGGCATAAGCGCCTGCCTTACAAGCAGGCAGTTGTGAGTTCGATCCCTGGTACCGATAAAAACGAAAAAAGACAAAAAAAAAAAATCCCTTCCATTTCCCTTTGGCTCATATAATTGGTTTTTGAGTCAGATGCTTAATGTAGATATCCCTTTATTATATACTAAATTCCCCCATGTAACAAAGTCTAGTTCTTGATTGGTTTTTGCATATTTTTTTCTTAGGCTTGGTTTTTTTGCTTTTTGTTTTGTGTGTGTGTGTGTGTGTGTGTGTGTGTGTGTGTGTGTGTTTGTGTGTGTGTGCTGGGGACTGAACTCACAACCTTGCACTTGCCAGGCAGATGTTTATGGCACTGAGCTAAATCTCCAGCCCCACCCCACCTTTTTCTTTTAAAGGTTAATATAAATATCCAAACCTGTTTTCCTCTAATTATGGCCTTTGGTCCATCAATAAGCTCTGGTAGGTTTTGAGCTGTTTCAAAGTTTAGGCTTTTATGTAATCTTTGAATCTAGATTGAAGAGCACTAGAAAATTCTGGATGAAATAACATTTTGTAATCTGATTTTATTATTTCTGGTTTTATTGCATTTTGACATGAGAATTTTTATACTGCCTCTATTTACTAAAAGGTGTTCAAATTTTGTCTGTGACCGAATTGTAGAAAATCATATTTAACAAAATGGAACAGAGCCACAATTTCTGTGCCCCCTACCATTCTCTTCCTCAATCTTTACACTTCTAATCGATGGGTAGAGTCTATTTTCCCTTCCCTTGAACCTGAGAAGAACTTTGTTTGTATCTTGGTGAGCAATTAAAGGAATTAAAACAATGGCGAAATTTCATCTTACTCCAGAAAGAATGGCTATCATCATGAAATCAAATAATAAATGCTGAGAAGCCTCCAGGGAAAAAAGAATCCTCTTTGTTGTTGGCAATGCAAACTAATACAGCCCCTTTGGAAATCAGTATACAGAGTCCTCAAGAAAAGCTAACACTGGAAATTCCACTTGACCCAGCTATTCCCATTCTAGATATCTAGATATCTAGATATCTTCCCTAAAGAGTTAAAGTCATCATGTTACAGGGATATATGTATATCCATGTTTAGATCAAAATTTATAATAGCTAAAATTTATAATTTATAATAACTAAATCTTGGAAATCACCTATATGTCCATCAACAGATGAATGGATAAAGAAAATGTATTTATACATACTGAAGTACTTCTTTGTCATAAAGAAGGATGAAACTAAGGCATTTGGAGGAAAATGGATGTACCCTGAGACCATAACACTAAGTGAATTAAATTTAATTCACTAAGTGAATTAATACACACAGGCTTAAGTATTGCATGCTTTCTTTTATATAAGAAACCCAAAATATAAATAAAGAACAAAATGAAAGGTAGATAATAAAAAGTAGAAATATATTTTTCAAATGGGAAGAGGAGAAAGATGAAGGGAAGAAAACAGAGGGAAAGAGGATTTTAAAAATTGGGGGGAAAAGGAAATAGAACTTTTGCAAATGAGAGGGAGACCAAGAGATGGAAAGAACAGAAAGAAGTGGAAAGGAACAAAAAAGAAAATGTGTTATCTATGTGTACCAACTCCCCATGACAAATGCAATCACCACGTACTGCAAACATGCTAATATCAAATAAGGGAAAGTAATTTAGTGTCCTAAGTCACTCAAAGTAAATAATAGATCTTAAAATTAAAAAAAAATGATGTAACATGACTTCTGAGATGCAAGTCATGATTTCTGCCTGGCTCTTCTTTTGGGTTGGGATTCTCCCCAGAACCCTCTGCCACCATGCAGACAGGAAGCTCAAAGCAGCCTACCAGTAAAGCCACATGGAAAAGTCCAGATGAAGAAGGGAAATGTGGTCTCTGATCTGCAGGCTTCATCACGTATCACATACATAAGCACATGAGTCTGCAAGCGATTCCAGCTCTCAGACTCCAACTCCTCACTGAGTGCCCAGACATAACAGCAAAGCCATCCCTCTGGATGTCCTCTCTGGAACTCTTGATCTATAGAACCCGTGAACATAATAAACTGTTGTGTCATAACATTATATTTGGGAGTAATTTGTTACACAACCAATGTAACTAACATAACCATGACTTTATACATATTTGGATAGAAATATATCCTGTATGGTTAGTGTATCTGAACAGTTTTGCTATTTAGGCCTTCTGTATGCTCATTTTTTTCCACACTATTCTTTACCAGGATATTAGGCAGATAAAGCAGAATCTTGTAAGGCTGTTCTATTTCCCTTTTTAGATCCTAGGATTTCGCCTTCATGAAAATTGGCACTTTAGTTTGTAACAAGAATATTCATAACTGTAAAAACTAATATGAATTTCACCCTTCAGCATTATAAAGTACTTTGTCTCTTTCAATGTTCTTCTGCGTCAATTCTGCCTTGTGATATGCAGATTATCACTCGTGCTTTCTTCGTCTTTGCACTCATCCATTCTTTCATTTTAACTTTTCTGAGTTGATTTATTTCTGTTTCCTTTGTCTAACATAGAGAACTGGATTTTGCCTAATACACCAATCCAAAAATTTTTGTAACGGGTGACGTAAGCACATAAGCATACCTGCCTTTGGTTCACCATCAACACTCTCTTTATTCCTTTGGGGATTGTCATCTGTTTTCTTACTAGAGAGAAAAGTCATGTTTTTTCTATCATTTCTGCTAATACCTTGAAATGGCTTCTTTGTCTTGGTCAGAATAATGATGCTAAAATGATGTTAGGAGGCCACTTGGCATGATGGCTCCAGTACCCTGGGTTTCTACATAAGCAAAGTAAAACTCAATTCAATGTAAACAATGAAATGAAATTTAAGCTCAGCCAATCAGAGACCACGATTGACCTCTACTTAGGAACTTTCTACTTCAACCAATCAAATAATTTGTTTTGCTTCCTCACACCATAATAAAGTTTCTCCTTGTCACCAATCAGTGGAGGAGCTCTGAATCACTTGTGGTCTAGTACTGCATGATATATGAATCACTATCTCCTCAAAGAATAAACTGTTTAAAATTTAATATGCCTGAGTTTAGCATTTAACAATGGCCTGTGTGGTCTGGCTTCGGTATTGTTCTGACTTTATCTACCACTTTTTCCCACGCTACCCACCCCAGCCCCCCAGTCACTCTCACCTCATGGTTGTACTTTTTACAGGTATCAGGAATGTTCCTTCCTCTGCCAGGATCACTGGTCTGCCGGATATTTCCATTCAAGTCAGTATGGCCGCATCACCTTCCCAGGGGTGACTTCTGGCTGCCTAGTCTCAAATCACCAACACACACTCTCTCATTCCTTGCTGCTTCCATTTGATTCTCAGTGTTTATCTATAACACACTTTAGGATGCTTTTGTTTTAACCTTTGTTACTGAGCCTCTCTCATTAGAAGATAATCTCTTTGAAGGCAGAAATGATTGCTATTGAGGTAGAAAGGTATAGTATTTGTCTTTGTTCAACATAAGGGGCATAGTTGCCTATACTCTTTTAAAAGACATGTGAACAGGAGAGAAACAGAACAAATTTATTTAACCAAAGTTAAATGTAACCTGAAAGCCTTCAGAAAGAAAACCAAGGAATAGTCCCACTTTCTTGCATAGATCTGATAAACAATAAACATCCCTGTGGAAATGTGCCTAGACAAAAAGGGGGTGACTTGGTTTGGGGAGACAAAAAAATATGTTTGAATATTTCTTGGCCTGTCTGGGCAGCTTTCTTTCCTCATGGATATGGGGAAAGATCTCCCTCTAAAATGAGGATCTTGTAATCTAGGGGACAGTTAGGTGAGAGTATTTCTTTTTGTTTTTATGAGGAAGGGAAGGGGAAGGGAAACATAATATTTTTATGCGTCATGGCTGGCTTTAGGGAAAGGGCTTCGAGGTAGTACATTTGGGCTGGTACAAAACTGGTCAAACTACCAAGCAGAATCTGTCAAAGTCATGAGACTTAGTCATATGCATAGAACACGGGATCCAAGATGGCTGCAGTATCTGTATTTGAGACCAATAAGAAGAGTATGACTTTCAGTTCTTCATTTATATCTGGTGAAAGCCAAGTGAGTCTTCTGATAGGACAGTTTAAATCTGATGCCAGGCAAGTGAGTTTTGATAGGACAACCATGCCTTATTTGCATGAGGGAGAACCAATTAAAGGATTCCAAAACATACCTTTCTTTTATTCTTGTGGCCCCTGTCAATCTATTCACTGGCCTGCTCTCAGTCTGCAGGGCATACTTTCTCTCTGAGGCCTTTCACATTCTTCAGGTCAAAGAATCAAAGCATGTCAAAGCATCAAACTTCAGGGTACCATTTGAGCCCCAGCACTGCTGTATGTATTGCTCTAACCCTTATGTTATGATCATGACTTCAACACAAGAGTGCTGCTCAGTAGATAGCTCCTAAATGAAATAATAAATTCCTACGGATTTGGAAGGAAAAAAGGGCGGCTGCAGAGTAGGCTCAGCATACTGTGGGCTTAGTTCTCTAGCCCTCTGGCCTTAGCCAGAAATGCCAGGTTTTGCTGTTCTACATCGCCGATCCCAAAGAGGACTTTGATTATTTGATGTCAACACTGTATGAAGTAAAAATTTCACAGATATTCCAAGGGAGCAGATGAAGAAAGGGAGAAAACAGACACAAGAAGGAGAGCTCTCTCTTGAGAAAAGAAAATTTGTGGAGGAGGATGGTTGTATGGTTTTTCGTTAATCAAAAACAAAAAGGGACTGCATGTGATCCTTTTGATTTGGGAGAAACTGATGAGCTATAGCAAGATAAATAAATGAATAAAGAGCTAATCCACAAGGGAGAAGACTGTTTTATTGCTATCCCACAGATGTCTGTCCTAATATTTTTTTTCCCCTTTAGGGGAGGGTGGGAAGAGAGATAGGGGAGCAGCAATTTAAATGGGGACCTCCTCTGGGCAGTCTGTGTTTGGGAATTAGTGTTGCATTATTTTCCTGGCTCCCACCCCCTTTGTCATTTAGTTGAGAAACATTTGCCCTGGAACAGCACACAGAGTTTGCATTAGCATCCCTGAGGAGGGAACTCTGACCCTGTAGACTAAGGAAGCTACAAATGGAAAATTCCAAGTCGCTGTACTCTTTTATTTTCATGCTAATGCTTCTGCGGAGAGTATTTAAGGAAACAGACGCACAAGAATAATAAAGAGCCCAGGAAGAGGACTCTGGCAACACTGAGGCGTTGTTCCAGCATAATCTTACATCTTTCTGTTCTTGCAGAAGTCCACGGGGGTCAAGGTGAACCGCTGGTTTCATTTCATGAAAATGTTAAAGTGGCCTTGACATAAGATCAAATTCAGTAAGGATTAAAGATGCATAAACTTCGTTTCACTTCCTGCAGGCTACCTCAAGGCCATGAGCAAACCCTTCAGCAAAAGCTTTGGGGAACGGTGATTTCCCAGGATCCCCTGATGACCCACACCTGAGTTCAGCATACTCATCCTTTTCCATACCCCCACTGCACCTTTGACCCCTGACCACCTTCCCTTGTATTCTGTGCCACGAGAAAAATCAACCCATTCTGTCCTTAGAATGACCTCATCCTGTGTATAAATCCTCAAATGGTTGACGCGTCAGAGACCTACACTGTGCAAAGCCAAATTGCTCAGAATCCATTTCTTAATGTGCAAACAAAACTATTTCACCTTTGACTTGTCTTGCAAAGGAAAGGTTAATCAGAAGCATAGAATAATCATATTGAATTCTTCCTTTAAGAATATCCGTCCCCTAGTCCCAACTAGATTATGACCTGAAATTAGCAAGGACTCCCTTTAATGTTTCCCTAGATTCTCTTTCATACTCTGAAATGACCCACAGAAAGGTGCTTTCAACTAAGGACTCACCTTCAAACAAGGCTACCTCCCAATCTTTCTAAGGTTACTAATCTTTGCTGTTAAATAAACCTTTCAGGAGGCCATTGTTTTGAACTAAATTCCTGTACAAAGGCCCAACAGGCCAGACTAAAAATCAACACGTTGTCACTCCTAAGACTCCACCAAATGCAACCAAGTTGTTACTCAGCCTTGCCAGAAATAAGGAGAGAGGTTAGAGCCAAATTCCCAAACAAGTTAGTTTCAATTGACATCATAATAAAATTCCATCTACTTTAATCCTTACAAAAAAGTCTGATATTAACCAATCAGCTATCTTTCCATTGTACCATCTCCTCTTCAGAAGAAAGGTAACTTTCAAATGATCAGGGTTCTCTCTCTCTCTCTCTCTCTCTCTCTCTCTCTCTCTCTCTCTCTCTCTCTTTCTGTCTCTCTCTGTCTCTCTCTCTCTCTCTCTCTCTCTCTCTCTCTCTCTCTTTTGCTTTCTTCAGCTTTTCTGTCTATACAACGAAACTTTTCTGCTCAGCTCACTGGAACGCTTTCATGGAATGAAGTATCTTCAGTTCTAGAATCACAAATGAAGCCAGGTTATACATTATACATTAATTTGTTGTAATCTTGTCTCTGACAATCCCTCTTTACATTCTTTGGTGGTTGGTTAGACTGTAGGATTCCTGAAGGCAGAGCCTCCAGCTTCTCCTGTATCTCAGACATCCCTTGGTACTGGCCTGTGTGTGTGAGTGGTGCTCAGGAAAACCATGGGTGCCTGGCTGATGGAAGAAGCAGAAAGAGGCCCCTGCAGTGACCTGAAGCATATGGAATTCTGAGTAAGGGAAATGAAAAGCCCCCAAAATCCCAATACCACACCCTGCATAAAGTGCACACATCCCAACAAATCCAAAGTTATTGGAAAAGTAATGGCCCTCTCCCTTGACCAGCCCCCAACCAAAAAATTTCATTAGAATGGATAAAAAAAAAAAAAAACAGGGTAGTAAATATTAATGGCTGGGAGGAGGCGAGCTGGCGGACCCAGGCTGCTCGGAGCAGGTGTTCACCTCTCTCAATTTCAATCCGTTTGCAGCCAACTACGTCATCCTTTGGCCTTCTTGAGCTCACCGACAGGCCATTTTTCATGATTTTACCATTTCTGGCCAAATGCAAAGTTTTTAATTAAATGTACCACATGATTCCAGATGTTTGTTTATTTGTTCCAAAAAAAGGTTGTAAAATCACTACATGAGGAAAAACCCAGGGCAGAAGGGTAAAGTTTTCTAGACGGGAGAGAGAAACAAAATGAGTGGGAAGAACTGAGGCTGGGAAGTTACTACTGGGCACAACTCTCAGCAGAACAATCTCTACCAAGAGTCCTGGCTTCCAATAGGTTTTTTTCCAAAAGCCTGAGTGTCAGCAATAAAACACACTGAGCGCTTGTTAGTTTTAAAAAAACTATAGCTCATCGTTAAGCCAAAGACCAGAATGAGAGCACATTTTTGTGGCTGCTTGTTGTTTGTTTGTTCTTGTTGCCACAAGCTCCACTACATTGACTGCACCAGCCTTCCATTTAATAGAGCAGATTATGGTTCATGCATGAATGACAGGCAGAAGTTTACAACGAGAGGGCCCGCAAGAGGGGGCCCCAGCAGAGACACAGCTTCCCACACACCAGGCCGGCTTCCTAAGGGATTTCTGCTTCTCTGTTTCTCTCTATCCCAAGACACAATCAGTCTTTCAGTCCATTGTGTTTGCTGGAGAATATTTCTCAGATTCCTTCTCTTGTTCTCTGAACCCCCCAGCCAGACAGCCACTTCAGACCTTGATCTCTGAAAACTGGATTATGTTAACTTAGTCCTAATGGATTCTGGGCTCTACCTATGGGTTTCAAAAACCAACATCAGAAGTTCTCTGGAGATTTGTAGTATGAAAAAACACTGTCTGTCCATTTTCTCCAGTGCCTGAGCCTGGGTGAGCAAAACCATTGGCATCCCCAGACAACAATTCCAGAGTGGCCATGAGGTTCCCATCACATGAGCCCCCTCCTGGTCTCCTGGCTATATCCTGGTCCCAGCAGTCTGCCCCATCTGTTATCAAGTGGCTTCCTAAGTTATCTTTGTTAGAAACTCACTCTGTGGGGGCACTGAAGTCTCTAGATACAAAAGTCTGGTGTCAAGAAATCTAAAGCTTCTAGAACTGGAACAAATTCCCTTCAACACACTACCCTAAATGGCTCTTGGAGTCCAGATTCCTTTTTTTTTTTTTTCCTAAATCTTCCTTGCATATTATTTGGGATCAATAAGTCTGTAGTACCATTTTAAGTCAGATATTAATCCCTCTGGATTTCCAAAATATGGGAACTACCTGCCAAAATACTGAACTGCTCTACATGTGGAATTTCATTTATTATCTTCTCAAATCTGGGGCCTTCCTGGCATTAGTTTTATCTGCTGTTACCCCTGTGTTTCTTTCTTTCCTATTTCCCTTTTTTGGGAATGCCCTTCTTTTGCCTCCCATCTCCCTTGCCCAATGTGTTCTTCAAGACCAACATCATCCAAACAGCCATGCTTGATCTTCACTCATTCCCAACGTTTCTAAACATTGGTTGCACGCACTTACATCTTCCGCTAAATAGTACAACCCTTAACCATAGACAATATCTTATTAGATTAGCATTACATCATTCCTCATTTGAATTATACATTCCTAGAAAATGGAGTTAATATTCCCTATTTCTGAATTCTCCACAATTCCTAAAATATATTGTACACAGCAGGCACTAAACAGAGACCTGCTAGAAGAAGCCAAAATGGCTGCGCTTGCAGGAATCTTTACAATTTCACGAGTCATATTTGACCAAACCCCTGTTTTTTCCTGCAATTAAAGGAATAAGAATCAGCTCATGTTATCAAAAGTACATTTAAAATTTTCCACCCTGTAAATTCTAGGGTTCCATTTTTTTTTAAAGGTAGAGGAAGCATGTTTTTAACCATCATTCTTCCTTGGGCTCTGTATTAGGAGAAAGGGTATCTTTCTGACCTCTCATTTTACAGAAGCTAAGCTTCGTGCAGGGGGTAAGGGGAGTGGAGTCCATTTGTCACTCCTTGTTTTGTTTTGAGGGCAGGAAAACCAGGTTTGCAGCCCCTCTGTGCTCCTGTGTATACCACAATTCTGACCAAAGAACAGGAATAAAATAATTTTGAAGACTGCAAATGAAAAGTTATCCTTGGAGAAAAAGGATAGGAAATGGACCCCTATGGATTTCAAATGCTTAAAAGAGGCTGTTTAAATTTCCTGGCTCGAGTCCATGCCAGTCTTGGTAATAGTCTAACAGATTCATCCGTCTTCAGATTCCACTTGGCTTGATCTTCCATCACTGCTGCCCTCCCAGACAGCGGGCGCACACATGCACATCTATCTAGATACATGCAGAAGTTTTAATCTACACTACCTTCCATTCCAATCAGCCTGGCCTGGCTTCGTGCAGAGTGAAGCTATTGACCCTGTAAAGTAGCAGTGAGATGAATTTGATGACCCAGGCTAGAGTTTTTAAACCATTTCAGCAAGGTCTAGAATCAAAGGAAAGTACAATTTATTCAGCACTTAGTAAAGTCCTTTTACTTGGGAACAGAGCGCACTCACTGAAAATAGACTCCCACTGCCACACAGATAAAATAAACCTGTCAACCACGACTGTCAAATCACTAGTCACCTCGCTTAAATAAAGGAAACTTGAGCATCTCTCAGCATCTGAGAATTCCACCAAGATTATAAGCCCATAAAAGCATTATGATGGAAAGAAACTAAAGTAATAGGTTCTGTTGAAAATGTCATCAGAGGAAATCATTTTACATAATTAGAAAATGCTAATAATAGTTCTGCACAAGAAACCAACATACTCTTCCCCCTGCAAACCCAGGGCAAAGTGTGGCAGGGATTCTGAAAGACAAGCCAAGGCCGTGCTCTTATTTCTGACAGCTTCTCCTGCCCGCCCCCACTCCTCCGAAACATGTCTTTGTGGCAAGGAGTTTTCTCTCCTTCTCTTTCTGTTTTTGTTGGTGGTGGTTTATCCAGTTTCCAGAACACTCTCCATGGAGGAAACTTGGACCCATTGTGTTTTTATGAATTGGGGTCAATTTTTAATTTCTTAAAATATTTTTGGTACTGATGACTGAACCTAGGATAAGATACCTGCCAGGAAACAGTGCTAGTTTTTGTTTGTTTGTTTTTAGAAATCACTCGATTATTAGCTCCCTTGACTATCTAAATATTCCAGGACAAAGAGGTAATGTATAAGCAGGATAGTTTAGTCATAGAATCCGATCTTAGGTGAGATTTACCTGCCAAAGACACTAGAACTACCGAACAGTATAGTCCACATTTTTCATATGATCAGAGTGATCTAACAAGCAGTCAGTTCAAAAGCTCCCAGGGACTGAGCCATTAAAATAGACCAAATAAATGCTTGTATTTTCTTTGATGCTTTGCTGTTTGTCTGTATAGATTTTGTTTACAATGATCAAATCTACTCAGCTTTTACACTCTCTGTGAGGTGATATGAAAAGATGATAGAAATATTTAAAATACAAAAACATTGTCTGGAAGAGATAGGTTATCTCTACATCCTCTAAGTCTCAAATAAGTTGTGCCGAAGAGGTTTGGCATCAAGCAGGCTTCTCTTGAGCCTCCCTGAAAGTGTGGTACTCTGCTTGCGGACTGGAGTTTTCCTGGTCAACACTGCCCCACCTTCCAAACCCTCTTTGGTTGCAGACTACTTTTTCACAATATCCATTTAATTTTTCCCTTACTCATTGTACTTTGGCTGACTTAATCAGTTGGAGGAAAATATTCTGCATTTATAGCTTCAGTGAAAATGTATTTTATGATATCTCAGACTAAAAAAATATTTTTAAATAAAAATTTAAAAACAGCCACAGTTTTTCTGTCTTTATTTATTTATTCATTTGCTCATTCATTCATTTATTTGTTTATTTTTTGGATGGCACTCATTGACCTGCTTCATGGAGATACGTAGAAAAATCAATTGCTAAGCATAAAATGCAACTCACATTAAGGAAACTGCAAATGATAACTAATTATGATAAGTTGCCATGTAAATTACTCTGTGACAGTCCCAGCAATCAATTTCAAACACAGATAGATGAAGCCCCTAGTTGGCAGAGAAGATGAATGCCCCAAAATTGTGTCCATAACGTAACGGCAAGATTGCCAACAACAGGAAAGCAGGATGGCTGTCACCTCTAAGCAAGGTAGAAAATTTTGCACGGCAGATTTCCTCTTCATCTCCTGCTTTCTTTCTTTTGTGTACTTAAAGCCCAATGCTTAATATGGAAAGCTAAGTGTGGCACATCTTTAAGTGTGGCACATCCAGTGTGTAAGCACTGGAGGAAAAATAAACAATTCAGGGATATTCGCTTGGCTTGCAATTCATTTTTTAAAATGTATATGCAGGAAACATTGGAATGGGCTCCTTAGTATGCCAGCTGTTGGTGAGATAGGATTATGGTAGAAGTGCCAGCTTCTCTGTTACCATGTTTACACCATCCTTCTCTATGGTCTTCTCTGGGAAACTACATTTCCCAGAGTTCTCTCTAGAGCATCAATCTAGGTTATAGAGCCCTCCAAAAAGAGGCACTGAAATATGATTTGGAAATCTGGGTAGAAGGAGGGCAAGGACAATATAAGTATAGCTGCAATGTGGGAACTATTTGAGAGTCACAAGTCTAGGACTTCAGATTGAGAAGAACAGGAAGATGTTCTCACAGTGTCACTCAGATATGATGAAACTTTCTAACAAGCTCTTGAGTATCATTATCTGTATTGGTGAGAATATTGTACCTTATAGCAACTATAGCCTGAGCTCTGGATAGTAACCTCTGATGCTGAACATCCTTTTACCATGCTTCTTTTTCCTCTTCCCTCCAGCACATTGTCACCACTGTCCCTACCTGCACTTAATTCATATGTCCTTTTGCAAGATGACTGTCAAGAGTTATCCTGAAATTAAGGGCATAGAACACAGTAGTTTTTCCTTGCTTTTGTCATAGAGCTGCTCCGATCAGCACCAGCAATTCTTGTTGTATCCCTCTGTTCAGTAGGAAGAATAATATTTGCCTTCTCCATTATTTAACAAGTCTTGAGAATACATGTAACACAGCATAGAAATGGTTTCCCCTAAAGATGGTCTATAAAACTGTGAATTCTACTTAAAATAATTACCAGATACAGTGACAAGTTCTGGCATAGTAAGGTGTGTCCTGTCCACATAATATATTAAAAAAAAACACTTCTGCAGCAAATATGTCACCACTCTTCAATACATGATACTCACTGAGGACACAGTGCATAGATTGCCATTAGGAAACAGCAAAAATTCCCAATAGAGTATCACATCCCTCATACTCCAAAGATATTCCTAGGTATCTGTCAGAGAGCTTTTAGGTGGACGTTTCTAAATCTATGGCTACACTGCAACTGATCTCTTTCTAAGAATCCAGTCCTCTCTCTGAGAGTATCTACCTGTTCTAGAAAAATAATTCCATCACTTGCTCCAATTCATCTTATTCTGTTCCTTACTATCAAAATACAAAGTTTACAAAGTGTAAAATTAATTATCAACTTAGAGGTTATGCTTTGTGGCTGAATGCTCTTTGGCAGTGAATCAACAGACAAAGCTCTGTCCTTCATGGGTTGAGTTTTTAGAGGTAACAGAGTTGAAATTGAGATTCGGAGTCCAGCCCTTCCATTTACTGTGCTCACCTCTAAAGAAAGAGGGGAATCCTTCTTCATGTACAATCAAATAACCACAGGGGAATTTAAAGATACTAACTCCTTCCTGGGTTTTTATGACTTCTTGTTTTTTTTTGGAATGAATATCATGCTACTTAGATTTCTGTTATTATAATAGTCACTTGAGATAGACAACTTAGAAAGAGAAGACATTCATTTTGGCTCACACTTTTGAAGGTTTCAGTCCATTGTACATCAGCCCACTACTTTGCGGCTTGAGCAAGGCAGTACATCATGGCTGAAGAGTGTATGGGAGAAACATTCAATTCATGGCCTGGAAAGGAAGAGGACAGGCTGCATCCTCATATCTGTTCCAAGTGCATGACCCCAATAACCTTAAGTCCTCTCACTGGTCTACCTTTTAAATGTCCACAATCTTGCAACAGTCCTATGAGCTGGGAACTACTCCTCCAACATATAGGCTTCGTGAGGCAATTATCTAAACCGTAGTAAACATACATTGAGCTTCAGATAACTAGGAGGCCCTGCCAGGCACCATGAATATGATTGTGAACAAATAAATACAATCCTCCCCATTCTGCTTAAAAATTTATAGCATGTCTCAGAAGACAGGAATACAGCCGACTAACCTAATATGAACGTGTAAGGTGGATCAGAGACATTCTCTTTGGAGCTGTGATATTTAAGTTGATACCTGTAGTATGAGCAGGAGGGAGTGATGGGAAAGAGTAACTAGACTTAAAACCAGCTCTCATGCGCTTTTATTTATGAAGACTGTAAGATATATAAACCTGATCTCTATCACACAAAGCAGAAAATGAACAATTGAATTGAGGAGGTAGAAACAAATGTAAGTACTCTCAAAAAGAGCAAAAACCAGGAGATGCAGCTCTGGGGCACAGTGCCTACCTGGAAGCATAAGGTCATGAGTTTGATTCCCAGTAAAAACAAAACAAACAAACAGACAAACAAAAAGGGCAAAACCAATACAGCGCAGATCTGGGTAAGTTTCCTTCAGGAAGCTGGAAATTCTATGCACAAGCACGTGTGTATTGAATGGAATACCTGAAAGTACAAATGAAAAGCTGAGCTCTTTGTTTCCTGATCATTATTCTAAGTCCAGTCTTCCTTTGCATTTGAATCTATATTCCTCAGGACACGAATCTTGGGTCTATCACACTCGACATTGGAAGTTACATAAAAGGACAAGGAAAAATGTGATGGGATAGAAAAATAGCAATTTGCACGTGAACTACTGCCCACCAGTTTTTGTAGTTGTTGGTGCGGAAGGAAAAGAGATTGGGAACTAGGTAAATCAAAAATTATTTTCAAATAGAAGTCCCAGTTAGGACTTTATATATCAACTTTCAGCTTTCATGGAGGGTTGGACATGAGAGAATTGATGTCACTTGACTTCACACCATGAGGGACCTTTGGTTCCTTTCTGCAGAAATGTTTGCAAGCTATTTCCATGAAGATATTAACAAATGGCATCCATGCAGTTTAGTGAATTTATATAATCGTAAATTAGGAATAATTTCCTTAAATATAAAAAGCAACATGGAGCTAGGTGCTCTCATTCTGGGTATCAGAAAAATGGCTTTCCTGTTTGTTAGTGTATGATTCGTGCCAAGATGAAAAGTTTTCCTTTCATAGATGAGTCTCTTCCTTTCATAGATGAATCTAGCTGTAATGCCAACTTAATGAACTTCTTTGGCTCTTTAATTGCCTGCTCACAATCACTGGTCCAGAAAACACTGTTTCATGGTATAGACTTATTTTTTTTCAGCATCTAAATCTTTCATGCTGACTAAGCAATCAATGAGTCAAACAGGTGCAGAGACATATTTCAGTACAAGTGATGTGTCTGTCATTGGCTCCCTTTAAGTGACATTCTTGCATTTTTCCCATTTATGTTAGGCTATGACATCCTCCAAGAGCACCAATTTGTACTTTATCTTAGGTATTTTTTTTCATATTGTATTTCATATTTTGCCCTTTCAAGGGGCAAAATTTCTGATAAAATGGTAGGTAATATATATCCTATTCCTATTGACTTTCATTCATTTGATCACATCCTCTCATTGTAAAATCTCAGCTTCACGGCCTGATAAAACTCTTATAAAGTAGACTTGAGATTTCTGAGCTTTCGGTTCCCAAGCAAGATACTTAATAGACTATGAAGGAAAATTACTTTTACCCAAATATAAGAAGTCAATAAAGAAACTCACAAGGATCTGATGCTAATTTGAGAATTAACGCATTACTGTTGGGGGAACCCCCACAAAGCAGTCTATAAAGGGACATGCACAAGACCCTCCCAAGGGCATTCGGTGATGGAGAACTATTGATGCCCTCTCTCAACAAAGCATACTGGCAGTTACTTCTTCCATTTGACTCTGAGGAAAACTGATTTTCACAAAATCGCAAGTAAATTCTAATTACACTTAAGAATGTTTAAATGTAGAAAATTTCCATTGATGCCCCAATATCAAACAGTCATCATAAGTTCAATTATAGACTCCTGGAATCTCCATGACTAATCTCTCATCTTTATGTCCCACTCCACGAAGCCTGCAAGTCATCTCTGAGGTCCAGTTCCACACGTTCTGAACACCTTTTCAGCCTTTGCTCTGACCCAGGCATGCAGGGTAGCTGGGATGACAACACTGTGGCTGTC
Source organism: Cavia porcellus (assembly GCF_034190915.1). Classification (NCBI taxonomy): domain Eukaryota; kingdom Metazoa; phylum Chordata; class Mammalia; order Rodentia; family Caviidae; genus Cavia; species Cavia porcellus. Next base: position 33,694,011 of record NW_026947511.1, on the reverse strand, counting down.
CTTATTCAGCGTCCCCTTGTGGGCAAAGGGAATTTTCTTCCGAAGGAAATAATGTATTTAAAATCTGTGATGCCCTCAATCTAAGGCTGTTCTTACTTAACCCTGGAAGAGTCATATAGTTCCAAATATAACCAGGATAAAACAGGGTAAACAAATTAGACCACATGACTTGCTCTTACCCTCGACAGTTCCAACTCGGGCAGTTGCATAGACCTTGCTGGAACAAGAAGCTAGGAATAAGGCATTTTCAAATGATACTCTTTGTCAGTACTCTGCCTGCCTTTGAAACTGAAGACTGGAGAAACGGCAAGGGGAATTCAGGGTTTGGAAGAACTGGGTAAACCAAATTAATGTGTTGAGGATCAGAGAATTCAGCAAAAACTACACATGAATTCTCTCGAATGTTGCCAACCAAACTGAAATTTGACTGAGCTGTAACACAGAGTTCATTTACTTTGAAATTATATATTTCAGCTATTATGTTCCCAAACAATCATAATTTTACAAATATTAGTGAGTTTCCCAATTTCTTTCCATTATTATTCCTGGAGGGAATGCTCTCCTTAGTAATTTTTAAGTATACTATCCCTCTTTTTGTAACAAAAAAAAATCATGAATTATATTATGCACTAGGTTTATAGGCCTCTCATTAGATTGCTAATACATTCTGGTTAACATCAGTGGATTTGACAGGTGTGGTTTTCTCATCAAGAACTTAAAAAGCACTGTGTTCCTTCTAAAGTGCTCAAGCAGCAAGTAAGGAGCCCAGAGCTCTGCGTGCATGGCCAAGGGTCCCTCCCACAGCCAGTAAGAGCGATAAAAACTGAATTCTCACCTCGGTGACTGGTGAGTTCTCTGGAAGCAGAAGGCAGGGGTGTGTACTGGTGCTCCTGAGAGTCAGCAATGTCCACATTGGAAGGCTGCATGATAAAAGCAAATGTCAGCAGAAGCAACACCAAACGCTAAACACCTTTGTTTACCAAAAATGTCTCCTTGAGATCTGAGTCTGGAGAAAATATTATCTACAGAGATTTCCTAGGAAGCCAGAGGTGTCTTTGAGGGAACAGATTTCTGGTAAGCACAGGGGAGGGCACAGAGCTTTGAGGGGCCTCAGCACAAGCAAATGGTTCTGAGACATGGAGATGGTCTGCTTTTGTGATGACCTGAAAGGACCTGAAGGAGGAAAAGTAAAGGAAACAGAGGAAATGGAATAGACTTCAAAGTTTCTATCCCAGGCCCTCTCCCAGTAATTCCCACAAAGCAAATGCTGTCTGCGAGCAGATTTCTATGGAAACGAATGGAGAGGCTAAGCCCTGCCCCAGGGTGGATGAGGAAAAACAGGGCTTATAGGGGCACAGTGGCATGGAGTCAGAGGGAAGTCAGAGCTGCAAGACTCTGCAGCATGAAATTGCCAAAGGGAAGGACATAAATTGTCACCAGTTGTGCAACTGAACTTCTGGCTAAGTTAACAGGAGCACTGAGAAATCCATCTGAAACTTGGATTTTTACAAAGGCTTAGAACCAGGGTGTTTTGGCTTTGTTATTTTTTGGATTATGAAATATCCATATATACATAATGAGGAACATTGAGATGGTGCTCAAGCCTGAATATGAAATGCATTCATGTTCCCTCTATACCTGGTCCACAAGCCTGAAGGAACTTTATGCAATATTTTTAGTATGCCTGCATTTGGACTGTAACACATCACATGAACTTTCCACTTGTGGCATCACGTTGGCACTTCACGTTTGGGATTTTGTAATATGTTGGATTCGGGATTTTCAGATTAAGGATGCTCAACTTGTACAGTGTCCATCAGCAAAACATTGTCACTCCAAGGCCTTAAGAGAAAAGAATGATACTGCTTTACTGTACACAAACATTTCTTTCACTACAGAACTGTATGTAGTATGGCCCAGGATGTTAACGCTCTCTCTTGAACAATATGTTCTTGTGGGCTAAAGCAGGAAGAAAGTACTGCACTATGGGATTGGGGGTAACACAGTGCCAGTCACCAATATGCCACATTCAAAGCATGGGTGCTTATAGCACAAATATCACCACTGTAATACTCAACCGAGATTTCTAAATCAAATGCAACTTTTTTTTTTAATATCCAAAAAGAACATCTGTGAGGATCAAAATCCTAAGCTTACAACCTTTCCAGGCTCCATGAAAAAGTAAATTTCATTAATGCTACATTTTTCTTTCCGGAATAGGAAATGCGTTCTATGGGATATATTTGCCCTGCTAGAAGCAGGCCTTTTCTCCAAAGAGATTACCTACATTATGGGAATCAAAACTAAGTAGGAGATTAGACCTACTAGCTAGAAAAATCCTTTAAACTTAATTTCTGACATTTGAGATGTTTGATTAAGCAACTTTCAGTGGAGACTTATAGAAAGAGTTCTGAGTGGAGTAAACCCAAAAGCTCTGTCCCTAGGTAGAAACAGACTTTTAAGGGAGCATTTCTTCACTGCAGCTCAAAGGCAAATTTAAGACAAATATATGATATTTAAAATTTGATCCAAGAGTTTGGGCTCCAGAAAGATAAAAGCTCGTCACCAAGAAAAGTGTTTTTAAAAAATAGATAAGACTCGTTATATTTATCATTAGATTTTTAGGGAGCTGCAAAAATACGGAGGAGTCACAACTTGGATTAAAATTTAAGAACAATAGTCACCACTATCTCTCTGTTTGGTGCCGGAGATCTTCTATGATCTCTGCATGATGAGGGAAACACAATCAATATAACACTTTCTCAGTGCTTGATGCAGGACACATGGGTCATTTCAAAGACCTACCATGATTTCTCCATACAACGCCATAGCTTTTCTCTAATATTTTTGCTCTATCTTATCCTTTAAAAGCAAACCTAAAATCCAGAATGCTATACTGTGGTGTTCCTTGGCACTTTAATGTCCATTTGGGCCATGGACAATTTAATGACAGCTTTTCCCTAAAACTTCTAGAAGAAACACTACCTTTTCCCAAGTACCTCTGATCGTACGAAACATTATAGTTCTGCAACCAAGACTAAAAGGACTAGATTTGTTTCCAAGTGTAGGCAAAACAAACTGGTGTGGCCTGAGTTGTCTTGCAGCCCTTGTTCCAAGCCCAGGAACTAAATTACTTTTCTGTTTACCACTCATTTATAAACTCAAGTCACGGGAAAGAACTAGAGAAAGGGGAACTTTGCAAACGGTGCCTTTTGCTGGGACTTTTGTGGCTCAAGGTTTAGGAAAACAACTACAAATCAAGATTCCAAATCCTTTTTGATATGGATTTTATCAAAAAGAAGCCTCTTTGATCTTGTTTCTAATATTATGCTGAGGAGCACAATTCAGAGAAGCATAATTATGATGTAAAAGAGGTGGACAAGATATCTTAAATTTGTGCACTGTCTATTAAAGAATAAAGAACTCACCCTGACACTGAAGCAGTATACCCACAGCATTCTGAATATAAGATAATAGAAGCATCAGCAGGAAAATCTGCATAATGCTTTCTTTTACCTGAGTTAGGAAAAGATGCCTAAAACAAGCAAAAGGGAATTTGGGCAAATCTGAATCTTAGGAACTATAAAGACTCTTCCAAACTTTAAATTCTTGCCAATTTTCCTAGCTGCCCTCGGCAAGGATTCATACTTCACTTATTTTTATCTCCTGTTATAAGACATTTGCCACCTTTACACTAAAATACTAGTATCCAGGATGCATGAATAACGTTTGAAAGTCAATAGGAAATATAATTGATAAAATAAAGGAAATGTCAGGAATTTCAAGAAGTAAAAACCGTAAGTCAGGAAACACAAGAAAAGATGGTCAAATTTGATAGTACTAAAGGCAATAGAAATTAAAACGAGGTATAATATTTTCACTCATCTTACTGGCAAACTGTTAAGTCTCATAATAGAAAGTGCCAGTGGGGATTCAGGGAAATGAAGGTGTTACCTTCTCATCCCTTGCCAGTGGGACCATGCATGGGTTCAACTACCTTGGAGAGTAATTTAGTAGCACCTAATAAAATTGAAAATTGGTGCAGCAATTTCATTTAAAATATATATACTATGGAAAATTTCACGCAGGTCTGCAAGTTTGAGACATAAAACCATGTTTATTGCAGCATTATTTATAACAGAAAAAACTGGAAATAACTTAAGTGTCTGTCAATGAGGAAAATGGATAAATAAAATGCCATCTATTCACATGACAGAATAATATTTAGCATTTAAGAGCAATAAACCTGATTTATATATCTCAATTGGAATTGGTTTAAAATTTATACAGAGTGAAAATGCAAGTTGCCAAGTGATAAATGTAGTGTGATACCATTTGTGTAAAGACATAGTTCTTTGATTTCATATGTGTATGGATACAGGTTAAAATTATCAAAGAAATGCTCTAAATTTATTTTTTAAAATTTCTTTGCCAAGGGCAGGGTGATGGGATGGGAGCTAATGGGATGTGAAGGACCGTCAGTTTTATAAATGATGATGATTTCTTTTGTTTAAGGGGCAGACTTGATGCAAAATATTAAAAAGCCCACAATTTGGATGGCACTTATAAGGGTTCACAATTTCTCCAACTTTTCTACATTTTGGAAATTTCTTGAAATTAGCCATGAAAATTGAAGAGGCAGTGCCTCTCATCACATCTCTGATCCCTGAAGTCCTGATTGATACGAGTCGATAATAAGAGGAAATTTCCTCTAATGGTTCTCTAGTACTTGCATAACATGGATTAATGCCATCTCTGGTTGGATTTTGGTGATGAAAATATCTCCTTTCTGCTTCTTCTAAAGCCACTGAGTGTGATCCATGGAACGGAAAAAACTGATAATGGGTAAATATGCATCTGCCGGATGCCAAGACTTGAAGTATTCCTTCCATCCGTGTAAGTCCTTTGGCTGAGCATTTGCCAAAGCATACTGAAGACTCCTTGATTCTTCTCCCATTCACAAATGGAGGATTGCTAATAATTTTTTCAACCCCCATCAATCACAGTAATAGTCCCTAATATACTGCACTCTGCAATTTCCATAATGCAAGGAGGAAGAGAGAACTTTGGCAACTCTATTGGAAAAGATTCAGTGAAAGTCCAGTCTCCACGAGAGACGTGCAGAGTGAGAACTTCACTCAGCGATCACAGAAAACAAGTTTCTTCAGACAAATGTCTAAAACCCAAGGCTCTTCCCCGTGGGCACAAGCCATGAAAACAGCAGCCCAGAGGATATTTGTGAACATCATGGATGCACAAAGGAATACGATACAGACCACAGGAAGAGAGAGTTGGCAGGCTTCAAAACAAGAAGGGGGAAGCTACAAAGTTATTTAATAGCCATAAATCTCCCACTATTTTTCACAAAATACCATCTATGACCACAGCTCCCCAACTCATTCTCCATCACTCAGCTCAAGTGGAACACTTTGGCATGCTCACTCACCCTTAAATCATGCACTGCATAAAGTGATCCCAGGTCTGGGAAATTTGTCAGCCTCTTTCAAGTAAAAGCAATCTTTACTTTTCATCACAATTCATTCCCTGAAACCATGGCATCAAGCTGACTCTTCTAAAAACATTTATTTTTTTCTCTCCAGAAGAAAACACATCAGTCATTCAGCTATCACATATTTAGTAACCACCTAGGACATGCCAAGCCCTGTACTGAGAATATCAACACAGAAAATGCAGACCTGGTTACATTCCTGAGGCATCAAAAATAATAATCGGACAATAATTAATGCTGATTAGAAAGAGTCATCAAAACGTGACATTATTTTCATATCCTGAATCAACACAGAATGTTGTCCCTGCCCTCTGTTTTGACATCTGGACGGTAGTAAGGGTAATTATGTCGTTACTTATTTTTCATTCATACTAATGGAGAGATTTTGGAATTAACTGCATTAACCTTCTGAAATTAACTGCACTTTGGCTAACTTACTGCAAAAATACAAGAAGTCCATACATGATTACTGCACAATGCCACAAATAATCTTTTTAAAGTCAAAGATAAAATTATCCATTCGTCATTATGCTTCAACTCAAAAATGCGAGCACTGTTGCCAGAAACAGAGTAGAAAAACTTGTCTGGTCTGAAGGATAACATTAGAGAAGGTAAGAACCAGGCTTAAGCCTGGGGCTTCCAGTCCTGCACTACACAGAGGTACCATGTCCGTGAAGTAAGACAGGAAAGGTCAGTGGCACATGGATAGAGTTGGGAATGATACACAGGTCTAGCTTGTCCGGAAACAGATGCCAAGAAAATAGGAAAGGAAAGAATAAAAAGTCAGGTAGGGACAAAGGTGAATTTATAACCAAGAGATTGGGAAAGATCCCAGTGGGGCAGAGGTGACAGCCGATAGCTGCACATTTCATCTGTGTGAGGGTGATGAGGGAAATTCAAGTCAGAAGTCAGTCAGAGAAGATGTGGGTTGTTATAAGAAAGCCCTTGGAAGGCTTTCAACTTGTTTTTAATCTGATCTGTAGGGGGCCTGATGCTGCCAGTGCCCAGTCTGGCAAGTGTCTGTGAGTAGAGGTTCACAAATATTTATGTAAGGGAGAGAGGGAAGGAGGGACAGACAAAAACCACTAGGAAAGGGGAAAAAGGAAGAGCTGTGGCTTGGGCATTTTGTGGGTGACTACTTAAGCAATCAAATCTTATATTGTAAGAATTACCAAAAAGTCCTTACAAACCATCCAGAGAAGACTCCTAAAATATTTTTAACTGATACTTACATCATGAAAACAAAATAAAAAAGAAAACAAACTAAATATTGTACATTATGAAAGTTTCAAATTTTCTTATGATAATCAAAGAAAACTTTTAAGTTTCAGGGTGAGAGAAATATGCAGAAGTGTTAGTAATGCAACATTAAATGAATATAGTAAATACTAAAACCAGATGCTGTGATTTTACTATATAAAAATTATAACCAATGGAAGTTAGTAAAGATTGAAAGATGTTTGTTAGCACTGTGATTAGAGATGGCATGCTTTTTAAACTTTAATATAGTATTGCTTCTTGTGGTTTAAAATATTTAGAGTTTTTAAACCCTATATATATACCAGTGCTGATAAGAAACAACCCACATTTCCTGAACATCTCTCGAATCAGAGGTTGAGGAGAGGTGGGAGAGAGAAGGGAGGAACACTAGGAATTATGGAGGAAACAGAAGAACAGGAAAGAAAAGGGATAAAGTGTGATAGAAGCCAGTAGTTCTTCAACCTATACTAAGTGTTAGTGGTTTTCCAGTGCACACCATACGTCTTACTATCTTCATTTGAAAAATGAAAAGAAACCTGAGATATAGAAATGATAATAACAAACTCAAGGCTATGCAGTTTTGATATCCAGAGTGTGACTAGCAGCCAGATCAGCCCGATGCCCTAAAGCCCATAGTGCCGCCCAAGTGCCCACTCTCTCTGCATTGGTCCTCCAGGGTGTTGTGACACCCTTCTGCTGACCATGCGCCACTCTGCTATGCATCACTGTCTACTGAACACTAGTCTGCACCAAAGCTGCAGACTTCAAGATTTTAGGGGCTGAGTCCTACAATGACAGTGAACACTCTGAAGCACCCACTAGGGCAAATGCTTGAAGCATTGAGCAACGATAAACAAGGAGAAGGAAGTTACTTCGATGCACATAGGTAACTTTGCTAAAGGCAGAACATCCTGTTTAGAAATAGTCATCTTGACTAGAAATGTGATGGTGCACAGTCAGGATTGCTGCTCTTTAATTCCTGCTGAGGTTTTAATTTCTATCCTATATTCAAACACAGAGCATAGTGGGTGTTACCTCTCATAACTTCCAGGGTATGTGTGGGTGTCTCACATCTCATGGCTCGAGCATCAGTATGCAGGTGTTTTACATACATTGTTCCATTTAGTACTCAAAACAATCTTAGGATGAAAATACCATTATTTTTACCATTTTATAGATAAGGCAACTAAACTTTTCAGAGAAGCTATATGAGTTATCCAACAACATCCAGTTTGTCTGTGGAAAATTCAAAATTCTGAACAATGCAGCTTGATTTCATAGCCTGAAAACTGCAACCAATGGACCAAAGTGCTTAGATTCATTTGGTATGCAAGTGAAGGCAGATAATACATTTGCAGTGAAACAGGATTCAATTTATGTTAATATGAAACACATTTTCAGGCCTGGTCTGTAAATAAAAATGCTGGCTTTTTTATTAATAAATAATTATCTACACAATATGGACATGAGCAATTCTGATCTCTGTTTCTTTTTGAGTCACATAGTGGCATACTGGAATCAATGTCTATCAGCTCATAGGAATTAATGATTAAGTTTTCAAGAATTTTGATTTTCGGTTGTTAAACACAGACACTATTTAAAATTAAATTAAATTTTACATATTTACAGTGGAATGAATTATCTCTAAAAGTAAAGATAATATATTTAAAAACTCACCACTTCCTAATGACAAAATTATTCTTAAGGTCTTATGATAGCTCAAGGCTAGAGTGGCTTTGAATTCATTATTACCCAGACTTAAACTTAAGATCCCCCTGTGTCAGCCTTCTGAGTGCTGGTACTATAGATGTGCAGAATTATAGTATTACTAATAGTATCATAGAATTCAGGATTATATTATCATTAATGCTCTTGAAATTATTTGATTCTATCATGGCTACATGGTAGAAATGCTATACAGCGGTATGCTATGTCTTTCTAACTCTTTAGGGGCATCACATTGTAGCCTGGCCTGGGGCATATTGAAAGTATTTGCACTACAAATTGGTAAATACTACATAATAGGTTTTGATTCACTGGTTTGTTGATTTGCTAAACTTAAGAAAATGTTGGGGGAGATATTAATGATTCAGATTAAATTTAATAGGATATTGTATCTATAGTCATTATTGTTAATAGCATGAAAATGATTAAATAATCTGCTGGTATTCAAAAACTATTACACAATTCACAAGAACTAGCTCATGGTATTAATAAATAAGTAAAGATCTAACATATTTATTAAAAGAAAAAAATATCAACTTGTATTCCTATTGGAAATACACTTGTCAACTGTAATCAGAGATGCCGATACAAGATATAAGAGTTTTGCCAAAGTCACAGAAAGTATCTGAGAGAACCAAGTGGTTGCATGGAATTTATAATGAGTATTACATAATTAATTTGTATTTGTCAATGGCATTCTATGCATTCAAATTACAATAAATTTATGTACATAGTGTGTGTGTATATATATATATATATATATACACATATATATGCTTTTTTCAGTAACCTGAGTGCTAAACATTTGTTGATAAACCCCTATATCTTATTAATAGCCAAAGGCATATTTGGTTAGAAACAGGGACTGGTTTTTTTGTTTAGAAATGGAAAGCATAGTAAGTAAAACACTAAGCCTTAAGGATTCTGTTCTTGATTTATCAATAACTTGTATATCATCTTTTCCTCCCTCCTCCCTTTTCTTTGATCCCTTACCGACCAAGATTTACAGCCGTGGTCCATCTGGCTGTCTGATCTTGAGCTTTTGATTTCAGTTATTTAAGCCACACTTCCCTTGACTTAGAAACGATAATGACCACGATAGTCATGATGGGGAGTGGAAGGAGGAGAGCTAGATAAAGGCCACAGTTTGTGTCTAGGACTTCATCAAACAATTTCCAAGAATTCGTTTATACAATCTTTGTAACTGTACCATGAAAACCTGCAGAGCTGGTTTTTATAGATGAGAAAACAGAGAACTGATGAAATTAAGAAATGTACAGGGACTTCTTTAGGGAAAACAAATGCAGGAAAGCTGCCTCCAGTGGCCAATGTCTTAACTATTCAGAGATTATCCTGACTCTCCACACAATAAGATCAGGGTTACATACACAGAGAATGATCTTACCCATTGCTCATTAAATATTAGCTATGATTTTTTTTTACTTCTTACTTATTTTATCTCTTCAACTAGACTTTACATTTCTATCAAGGAAGAATAATGTATAATTTTTCCCCTCCTTCATAGTAACCACAGGAGAAACGTGCACATACTTTGCGATTAAATCATTCTCACACTCTGTATTTTTCACTTGTTGTGCACACAAGTGCTACTGAGATCCTTCTAGGAGAAAAACCAGTGAGATTCCCTAACTGGGGTCACCAGGGCTCATCCATAGATTCTCTACATTGCTGTGATGCTCTAGCAATCTTTAGTTAAAAGCTGCATATGGCATTTCTCAACTGGGTATGCTGAACTGTCTTAGAAATAATATTATGTCATGGTAGTCCTAGAGGCTTGATTTATTTTGGCTTAAAAGAAGGAACTTGCCTCATGTGTCTCTCTTCCTCTTACAGAGTTTTTATTCTCCAGGGCTGCAGGTCAAGTCTGTCCTTGGAACCAAAGTAGTTTTCCAAAATGAGGTGAAGCCAGCTCTGTCAAGCTAGGCCAGCTCTGCTGTCAGTGCCTTTCCCAAATACATCAGACCCTCTGCTTGTAAAAATAAATTGATACCAATGCAAGAAATTTATTAGGAGATGACAGCCCAGTTCATAATGGAAATATGGAGAAAACATCATCCTTCAAAACTGACAGTTTATCCATCATGCCTCAGATTCCTGAGATATAAGCAGAGACTGTCACATGCAATCCACTGAGGACACGTCTTCTTGGATTTCCTTATGACAGGAAACTCTGAAATAATCCAGAAGAAGGGAAGGACTTGCTCTGCCCTTAATGTGCTCGGCCATAAATTTTTAGCATTAGCAGAAGAAACATGTGGCCCAGGCAATGAATGATGGGGGAAGTCAGGAGGCCTGGAATTCTCAAAGGCCTCTTCTTTGCTCTCAGGGGTGATGAACTGGGACAGGGGTCAGAGAGCGTTGTTGCACCGCTGTGAGGGACATCAATACCCTGTTATGTGTAAGCAGAACCAACAGGTGGCAGAACACTACTGCATACATACCACAACTGGCTCCGCTGGAGGTTTGGGGCCAGGTCATCTCGCCCTGTACCCTTTCCTACTGTGCCTGTTCTGCTCAGCTTGTTATTGGTATTGATAAGCTTGAGACGATTCAGGAGGGTTCTTTTAATTAGGAATAAATGCAAGAATATTTGTGGGGATCACAAGAGGCCCATTCTTTGCAGGCTTAATGAGGTGACCCGCCCAACCTTGGATGAAATAATAGTGCATTGTATTAAAAGCCGTTTTGGAAAATGTAATTGTGTTAGTAAATTTGAATGAAATGAACATGGGATTAAGGGAGACAAAAATACTGCCAATGTTACAGGGCCTTGAAATATTTATGTTCTTTGGAGGTTTGCTGAATGTTGCTACAGCTAGGAAACTTTTTAATGAGATACATGCATACATTTCATATTCACAGATCTTTTCATAGTGAAAACAGAAAGTCATAAATGTGAAAAAAAACCCTAGAGAAAGCAAGGCAACCTTAATGGCTTTGTGTTCTTAATTCACACTTTATATTAGAAAAGCTAAAAGCATGGGAAACTTCATTTCAATGTGAATAATGTGCAAGGAATCTCTGATGTCAGTTGCTATCAGATTAACATGTAGAATCCATCAGCATAGACATGATAACCCAAATAAACTTGGTTTTTCTCACATTTGTTGTGTTTGTGGATAAGAAATGTGTGTCCTTAGGTTCATAAACACAGAGTCAGATACTGGGTTTTGATCTCCTCTGCAAAATAAATCCCAAAGAACAATAAAATAAATTATGTGTTGATCAAGTCCTTAGTCATTGGTACCAATGTTTGAAAAACGTAAGTGGGTCTATAATTCTTAGACAAATCTGTCTTTAAATGTTCTCAATCTCCAAAAAGAAGCAAATGAACTTCTAATTGTTCACATTCATTTTGTCCACACTTCCTGATTCCCTGTCTCAAGAAAGCCCTGAAACATTGTTGACTTTACATGTCTAATTTAAAAATATCTGTGTTTTCCTTTTGCTTTCTTTATAAGTGCATGCCAGCATGTCTCAACATTCATCCAGAGTTTATTTCAATATTAGAGGAAAACAAGCCATTTTTCAGTTTAATGAATAGCATCAGTGTCTGCCTTTTAACCAAAAATGTGACCTTAAACTTGATGGATCTCACCAGAAGGCACACTTTCAAATTATTTTTCTGTTGGAGGTTATGAATATCATTTCCCAAATTATTGTGACAGCTGTGGGGGGGGCGGGGGACCTGCATCACAGACACAGCAGCTTAGAAACAACTCAGACCTAAAGAAATGGGAATTTCATTTGTGAAATGAGAGAAAAGGAATGGAAAAGAAAGTGCGAGCCCATATGGAAGGGGGAAACGCCTCTCCTAAGCCTTATGCAACAGGAGAAGAGCCACGTAAAGCAAAGGAGATTCTCACACTTTCGTGTTACTATCATTTTTGTTTCCAAATCACTCCAAATTGGGGAGGTGAAGGCTGAGCATTACCGATTCAAACAAACTCCAAGAGGACATCTGATATTTCTTCCTTATTAAGGATGATGGAGTGTAATTGATGTGCCTGGTGCTCAGCCAATTCCAACTTCTGGAGAATGCTGCTTAATGTGTGGACATTATTTTTGGACTACTGAATGCCAGAAAATAATGAGCTGGCATTCAGCTTTGGTGAATAAGACCCTGAATTTTCATCTAAAAGCAGATTTGAGTTATTGCTGTAGATAAGGTGCAACTGCGCAAGGGAATTTTATCCATGTTTCTCCCATGAATCATAAATGAGGGAAAAAAATTACAGCCTAAATTGCACTTAAAAGGAATAAAGTCTTTTCATGTCATACATGATTTATCAAAATGATCTCATTTTAAGGGTACTGTGGTGTATCTTGATTAATCACATTACGAAGCGTGATGAATGGCCTCTTTAATGGTAACACAGGATTTATTGGCAACATCCTGACTTGAACCAGAAGGGTAAGAAGTAAAATATACAATAGATAGCTAATGCAGATAGGGTGTCAGTAATGCTCGGACTTGTTTTAAGGCTGATCAGGAGTCTTAGTTTCGGGACATCTTGAAACCGCCAAGCAGGGAACAAGCTTTGCACAGGGAACTTGGGCTGCAGCCTAACCCTTTTCTAACTGGTTATGCCTCAAGGAAACTCACTCCTGGGCTGGGCCACGGAAAGAAGGTGTCTGTGAAATCTGGACAAACCTTGCAAGTTCCCAGTAGACAGACAGCGACACCGCCTTTCGAGATCAGCACTCCCTGCCCTTTTTCCTTATTTCAATATCCTCTTCGCATTTTGCTTTAATATCCTAAATGCCTTTTTTTTAAAGCCTGCTCCCACTAATTTCCTCTAGGGCTGACAGATCAGAGGCTTGCCTCGAACTGTTCCTTTAGAGCTGAGGAGCCGTCCTCATAATCCCGCTGCTTGTCCGCAATTAATCCTTCCAGTTGCCACATTATTAACACCACCACCCACAGACAGAGGAAGCTCCGACCCACTGGACACCGGCTCCCTACGCAGCTTCAAAGGTGCCAATCACGCCCGCGTCAGAAAGGTGCCTGCTGTCAGCATCAGAGGCCACCGTCCTCCCCGCTGATCAAACATTCTTCCTCAGAAGATTAATTCGGAGTCTCCGCCCATTTCCTCCCATATCCTCTTTCCCTTTTTGGTTTACCCAACGATCCATCTTTGCCTAGAAAGGGGAAACCACGGATAATAGAAGCCCTTTCAAAACAAAAGCTAGGCAAAGGCAAATTTAAATCCCAGCTGTTATCAACTTTTTTTAAAAACCCATTTAAACATCTTAAGGCAGTGAGGATTAGGGCCTGGCCTGAAATGCCATTCTTTGATCAAAGACCCCAAGACTTTACACAAACATAATCACAAGGTGATGGAGGCAGCTCTGAAGGCAGAATTGATTTGTTTGACTGTGGTGCTTAGGATGGGTAGAGAAGCCACACACTTTTTTTCCTAACTCCCAATGTATGTATGGCCTGGCCAAGTGACATAGAAATTATACAATTTTTTTCTTACCATGTCTTAATTGGATCAGTCACTTGCAAATTCAGACACAGCTGTGGGGAGAGGTTGAAGAGAAAAGGGGACCGACAGTGGAAGAAAGGATATTCAGTGCGGCCTCTCTTTCTCTGGACAGGGAGGTAAGAACTAAGCATGTCACTGTCCCTGACATAAAGCAAACTTCATACTGGGAGAACTCTGCTGACATTGGTCAATTCTCTCAGAATCCTATCCAGTCACTTAGTAACTATAGGTACTGGTCTCAATCTAAGGAAGGGGACTTAGGAGGATAAGCAAACAGGGCTGTGACTGAGGGCTAATGAACAGTACCATGTGGTCCGGTCCCTCACTATACAATAATCTTTCCACCACAGGCACAGGGACTGACTTAGCAATATTTAATGTGAATGTTGAAGAAACATTCAACATGTATGTGTGTGAAGGGGTCTTTAGAAACAGAGGGCCAGTTAGGCTTTTGATTTGGGTTTGGGGATTTTGAGGGGCTTTTGGATGGGGTGATCAGTGTGCTGCATTGCAAAGAAACTATTAGAAGATAGAACCAAAGTCACACAGTTAGGAATTGTTGACTGTTACGACACTGTGGGAACCACTTTCACATTTCCAGGACAGGCTGTAGAAGTTCCCTTGTTGAATGATTCAGGGAAAAAAGATTATCTTTTTGATTGTATGAACTAAATCTAATTCAGAGTACATTAGAGGGATAAATGGGGAGGTAGAGATATAATAAATTCAAGAGTTCCTAGTTTCAGGCTTGGTTGGACCCAGGCATTCATTTGGACTGTCTACTCTTGGCTTTGTGTCTGTGTTAGCTTCTCCACCTAGCAACCTCAGAGGAGCTCCCGGTGTACCTTGCCACCTTCTCTTTCCTGAAAGTTCCAGGCAAAATCTGGGAATAAATGGCCTGGTTTGCATTTTAGGCCCTTCCCTGAAGGAATCTCCTTCCTAGGTTAAAGAATATTCTGCCCACTTAGACCTAAATCCTGTGCCCATCCCTGGTACTGAGAGAAGGGCGGGCATCCCCAAGTACTGTTGACTAAGACTGATGGGATACTAGTTCCCCTGAAGCACATCTATATCTAATCAAGAGTATAGGTATAAAGGAATAAAGTACACTGCAAAGGACAAAAGAGTGAATTCCCTTTCAATAATGGACAACCTTTCACGGAGCCCTTCCAACCATCTCCTGGCTATCTCTGGGCCATACTGAACTCAACAAGCCAAAGCTAAGTCAACATTTGCAACTAAAGTTCTCCATATCTTGAAAACTCACCCCAAAGGCCTTACAAGGATTTGTTTTAAGGCTCTCAGCTGGTCCCAAAGAGCTTTAACATACAATTATTTTTGAATAAACTGGGGTGTCTCACAGAAGATTGAAAACAGCAGCAGGCATCTAAAGGGAGCGGCAAGAAGGGTTGTAGGAGAGAGGAGCTGCTGGGGTCACAGCATGACATGGAAAAAAAGAAATCAACAAAACAGACTAAGAACCAAGTCACCAGATACCACAAAATCCCTCTGGAGGGATGATATCTCAACCCCTGTACGCCTCAACCTGCATATTAATAGAACAAAGTGGGCTCAGTTTAGTATTTTCAGTGTAAGTCAAGAATTGTATAGGAAACATAGTTACTAATTAATATGCATCAAGCAGCTTTTGGCATATGTCCCTGAGATGAGACTACATTGTCATTTTGCCCACTAATAACACAAGGGGATGGGACTGGTTTAAAAGACTGAGCAATAACTCTTCAAGGAACAACAACTGAAGTTTTATTATGATCTATGCAAACTTCAAATGTCTGGGGAGATGAATTCTAGTGTATACTGCTTATTTTCCAAAGAAATTTCTCTATTATTCTGCTACTCAGCTCCCTTTTCACTTCCCCAGCTATTTCTAAAAGAGATGTCAAGTATGCTTGCCCTGCACATAAACCAAACCCAGTTTCACTGCAATCTCAATGGATGAGGACGATGTGTCCTAGGCCACTTAGGAGATTCTCTTAAGATCTGTATCGTCTGTGAGGTAGGATGTGACACTGGAATCCTAGCAGACTTAGAACTGGCTGTGACACTTGAGTTGTGTATCTTTCAGAGACTTAAAGGAAGCAGGCCAGACTTCCTCCACAGCACCCACAACAGCAACCAAAATGGGACAAACAACAAAGCTCTAAAAGCTGCTGAAAGTAGTCTTTCTGAGTCAGGACAGCTGAAATCTAAAGAAGAACCATGTAGCTTGAACTCTGAAAGGGCTACAGTATGACAGCACATATGAGTGTGTGCTGATCATAGAGTGTAAGAATATGAAAGACTCCCAAGTTCCAAATACATTCTTCCTAAAGTTCATACATATCAGTCCCTAGTTTGTAAACTTTTCTAGATAAAGATCTTTTCTACATAAGGGGTTTACCCTCTTAAATACTAATTTTCACAATACTAACACTTTTCTTATTGCAAAAGATACCTGATACAGTAGAATGGAATTAATAAAACTGATGACTAATGGTTCCATGCATGAAAATAAGAAACAGCTCCCAAAACATCTTTTTCCCTTTATTTTATTCTTTTTCAAAATTATTTGATAGTCATTCACAGAGGTGTTCTTGACAGAGGACTTTTTATTTGTTTAATGCTATCAGTAATTGTTGACATTAAAAGCTTCATTCATTTAAACATATATGTAAAGCTGTTTCCTTGAGAGATTCCAGACCCATATACATAAACGCTACGTGAGAAATGACAACCAGCATCGTCACCAGCAGCAGCAAGTCATATCCTGTGCAATATTTCTATCATTCTAGCAGCCTTATTCTCCCCCTGGCCAAAGGATAATGCAAACTTGATTAAAAGCTTTATTTCCTTAAAAAAAATCCACTACCACACACTTCTGAAATCTTCAAAGTTTTAATCACACTGTAGTCTGGTGGGATAAGTCTGATCCTTGTGGTATATCTCATTCTGGGAGTATGTAAAGGTTGTGGCACTCCCAATACCATAAAAATAAGAATGATGGAAAGAAAGGGAAAAAAGGAACAGAAAGGAGAAAGGAGAAGAAAATATTTGGGTGCTGTTTTTCGAATGACTTTCCATCCATAAAATTACCTTCCAACAATTTCCTGACTGCATTCAACTACACTGTTATGGTTTGGATCTGCAATGTAAACCAGAGGATCCTTTGTTGAAGTGTTAGCCCCCAGTGCAGCAAAGCTTGAGAGATGGAGCTTTGAAGAAGTAAGTACATCATAAGGGTTTTGATCCCCAAGTGTTAATCTATGGATGGTTTAACAATCTGCAATTCCATCACTGGGACAAAATACTCCACACTAGACATTTAAAGGAGGAAAGGTTTATACTGGCTCATGGCTACACAGAATTCAGTCAATGGTCATCTGACTCTGTAGCAGAAATATCACAACGGAAGGGCATGGTGAAACAATGCAGCTCACTTCATGACAGCCAGAAAACAGAGCAAAAGAACAGTGCCAGAGAAGAAGGAGCCATGGACCAGAAATATCATCTAGTCACACTTACATGGTCAACCCATCTCCTAGGTGGCCCTCATGCCAAAGTTGAAAGTCCAGCTTAACTGTCACAGATGCATCCACAATGCGGTATGCTATTGAGAGGTGATGGAAATTTAGGAAGTGGGACCTAGTTCAGTGGTGTAGGTCCTTAGAGACATGATCTGGGGAAATATATCCTATCCCCAGCTTCTCCCCCACTTTCTTTACTTCCCAGCAGTCATAAGGCAAACCGTTTTCCTCCATCATGTCTGTCTATCATGATGCTTCTGCCTCACCACAAGCCCAAAAGTAAAGTAGCTAACTTGCTATGGACTGAGTCTTTTGCAACCGTGAAACAAAATCAATCTTTCCTCTAAATTTTTTTTCACATATTTTGTCACAGCAGTGGAAATATGACTGATACATATAACAACTGTATTTCATCCAACTGGTAAGACACAAGACCCCATATACTTGGCACAACTTCCTTTCCCTTTTACCTGCATCCAGGATTCTTAGGCCTGAAAGGTAAACTCCGTCACAGACCTCATGTCTGTTTCCATGCTTGCTAGGTTTATCTTGCAACCTCACATTTGTGACAAGTCACAGAGGTGTTCATGACACCATGGCAGGAAACACACAAAGACCTGCAACTCACAGGATGACAAAGAGCCAGCAGCTAAAAGGACCCTAGAAAGCCCGACTAGCCAGGAGGAATCAAATTCCATTACATTTTCCAAGACTGATTCCTCTTCTTCCCTATTATCTCCTTTACAAGAGCGTGGCTATGTGGGTGAGTTTCTTTCAGACACGACTGAATTCTGCCCAATATCCATGATGTCCTACTGGAAGTGAATCTTTAGACCACACTATTAAAAACATAAGTATGATTATGTATCTCCTCTGCTTAAAAAGTAAAAAGAAGTATACTATGCTTTGGGATGAATAAAAAGCCCCAAATGGGAACAACAAGGCCTTCTGCTCTGGCTTTGACTTTTCTTCAGCCTCCATTTTTCTTCTTCCCTTCATGCTGCAAGCTAGAAACTCTTCTTCATGCTCTCTTGGGGTGTTGCGCCCCAGCTCCCAAGAGATCTTGACATAGTCTAGAATTCCTTTCTAGTCACTTTTTCCAGCATGTTCTACTCGAGTGATGCTCACTCTGCAGTTCATTCCTTGAAGTCAGTGTTCACACCTCCTGCAAGCTGGCTCATGGTAGCTTTTCAATAAATACATGTCACATGGTGAAATAAGGGAACTGAATGGACAACACTCCTCAGCCTGCAAGGGTTGAGTCCAAAAAGCACACAGTTTTCCAGGCTTTTGAGTCACCCCATACACTGCCTTCACAGAGACCTTACACGTAAAATAGGGAGCACAAAGCCCTCTAACACCAGTTTCCTGAGTGCATGCCCATTTCATTGATTTCTCATAGATGAGAGGACTCTAAGGTATAGGTACACCAAAGGAGTCGTGCAAAAGGTGTTTAGAGCACACAAATGCAAACTTTCTTCCTGAACCTCAGCCTGGTACACACATGGGAAATACATGCAAGCCTTGGGCTGCAGATTCCCAGCTGAACTGAGGGATGTCAGTCTGGAGGACTTGGGGTTGAGCAGCAGGGCTTTGGGTCCTGAGTGATCCTAGGGAACATCCGCTTCATCTAGCTTTACTTTTGTTATTCCTGTTTTACTGTCTCCGGCAATCTGTGATTTTTCACGCATGAATAATACACAGTTCCATCTGAATGAAGACAGGTGAGCACCCTTCAATCACTACCCTGCTCCTCCAGCGACAGCGGTGGGGGGTATGCCGGGAGGAGGCTGGGTGGATTGCTGAAAGCTGCACAGGGTCCTGAGGACTGTCCTCAGGGGAGAAACTAAATTGTAGCACGGTCATCCTGTCACACGGCTCAGTCAGCAGAAGGGGGCACTGCAGTGCAATCTATTTAGGATGCAAATAGAGTGCTTCCTGAGCTACAGAGTAAAGCTGGCGTGGTCGCCTCTGCCAGGCCATCCTAGGCAGTCCTAAATGTAGGATCCCTGCTCATCACTACGCACTAAGATCATTAGTAGAACTCGGAATGGTATGACATAAAAGATAAGCGCTCGCCAAGTAGAGGAAAGGAGCGGCAATCTCACTACAAGAGAATTCAAGTCACCTAGCTCCACCAAGATTTGATTATTCAAGGTCACTAGAGGTCAATTATTTTATGAGCTCTAGATTGACAGTTATCAACCGCAGATGGACTGCGCAGCAGAAGAAGAGAGATCCTGAAATTGAAGGATAGAGGGATTGAGAGTGGGAGAAAAGCAATAGAAACAGAGAAGGAAGAAGAGTGAGAAGGAAGGAAGGAGGGGAGAGAAGCTGAAAGAGGGACACAGAGCAAGGAAGGAAAGGGACTCCAGGGATGCACTCCTGTGTACAGCTGAAGGAAGAACCTCCCCCCCCCCCCCAGCTATTAGGGTTACAGAGTGCCACGGAAGTAAGCACTGGAGGCCACCTCCTCTCTTCTTGGTGTAACTTTCACAGCAGTGGGACAAAAAGACTCACAACACATTCTCCAGCCTCCCAGAACCAGGGCAGCTGGCTCTTCAGTTTTGTTTTCTAAGTCAGGTATTCATTCTGCCAAGGCACTTTTCCTCTTCCTCGTTACTCCAGCCAATTCCTGTTTTCCTGAACTGGAGCTCCCTAAGACTCATCAAAAACACGATTTAATTACATCTCAAAAAAAAAAAAAAAAGAAAAAGAAAGAGAGAGAGAAAGGGAGGAGTGTAAACATGACTCCTTTTTATCTCCTGATACATCTGGACAAGTAGACAATGTGCTAAAACAAAATAAATCTGCCCTGACAGTCACATCAAAGAGTTCAGCAAGGGGCTTGCAGCTACTTAAAGCACAAGAATGCTGTTGCTAAGCATCGGGCCTACAACTTATCAGTCTTTGGAAGAAACGCTTTTTTCTTTCTTTAAGGGGGAGATGAGGAAAGTTAGAGTGGGAACCAGACTGCGAAAGGAGATTGGGGATTTTCAGAGATTCTGAAGCTTAAAATGAATTGTGCAGAGGAAAAAGAAGGGGGTTTTGTTGTGTTATGTTTTCTTTTGACACACCATCTATATTCTTATAAAGATAGCATGTGGAAACTTTCTAGAAAGGGCTATTTAGGATTCCCAGAAATAGGTATTTGCAAGAAACACTTGTACACAGTTTGCGCCATATCTCATTCCTGAGGATTTCTCAGGATGACAAGAGCCGAATGCTAGCTCAGGGTCTGGGCAAATGTCTCATATTCACCAAAGTCAAGAGTGAAGAACCCTTAAGTCACCATAATAGAAAATAAATCATCTAACATCACAGACGATGAACATTTTTTTTTTCTCAAGGCAGGAAATGGAGCGTCTACTCTAGTGAACACAACACAAATGGAAACAGAACCCTCCCCATCACTAAAAACAAGAAACCAAGTGGAAACTGCCATGTGTGTGCAATGCGATGACATGAATCTGGCCAACTGACCTGAAATGCACACTCAGTTTCTAGCAGAGCATTCACAGGAAAGTAAAAAACAGAACTGACCCTGAAATCTGGCGACACCTTCAGCACCCTCCCCACAAAGACAGTGAAAGAGATTCTGCGAAAGTCAGTCTGTTCTTCACCCCCTTGTGCTGGCCCTCAAGAGGGACCATCAAGGAGATTTTCCTCTTCCCACCAACACATCCTCAGGTGGGAGACTGCCCCATTCCTTCCCTCCAGCAAGGCTACTGAATCTGTTGTGCTGTGGAAGCTGGACTAAACATGAAATGGCATGGCTGAAGAGGATGCACTCTGAGGACCCGAGGGCGCTCTAGAAAAGCCAGAGCCAGTTCAAATAACCCACCAGCTCTCGGCACACAGCACACAATGCCACTGAGATTTTTGTCCTTGCAAGAGGAGGGCTGAATGTACAGGCAGGGTGCTCTGGCCTAGGGAAGCTGTGAACATTTTAAGTAAACAACTTACTATTTTCTTTTCGCGGATCAAAGGAAACAAATTCCAAAGCTACTGTGATCTCCACATAGGATAACTCTCAACAACACGAACAATTACCAAGTCTGCGATATTGCACAAATAAATAACACTCACCATTATCTCCAGAGTGATCATATTTATTAAGCAGTGACGGAGGGCAGCAGTAACTATTTTTATTGTCCCATATAGCTCCTATTTTCTAATTAAACAAAAGGTTATTTCTACTGTTAACATAGCCATTTGTCTAAGTTGGGTCTTACATAATACTTTCTGCCAAGCATGACAGAATATAAGAAATTAGGCTCTCTGGTTGGGTTTTTTGTTTCGTTTTGTTTTTAATTTTACATGCTGAGTTGCTACTTAGAAAGCTTCGTTGGTTCATAATCAAAGCAAGAGGCCATTGTGTGGTGAGTTCATAAATAAAATTTGGCAATTTTTCCTAAAACATGATGAAGCAAGCACTTGGTCCTACCCTTTAGCTTCAATCCAAGGGCAATGATCTGTATTATTAAACATATAGGTCAAGCCAGCTTGCGCTTCTCTGTCCTGTGGGATGTTTCAGAAGCTACTGTCACATTACCAAGATCTGTTCTATGGCTCCTAATTATTCCTCTTGGCAGCTGTGGATTTCAAGCGATTCCTCTCACATGTATGTAAAAATTTATAAAGTGGCTTTTATATTAGCATGTGTTATTTTCTTGTTTGCAATGGCAAAAGGAACTATTAGAAAAATACACTAATTTCACTGACAAGGATAATGGCAACTTAGTAAAATCTAAACCATGTTGTCTGTAATGTTTAAGAATAAGTAACATCAACATATGAATATATAATTTTAAAATTTCAGTACAGCTCTGAGTTCAGGACCTCCTTTCTCCTGCACATCTTATCTGGAAGCATGGATTTCTCCCCTCATCTTCAAATTTTACTGTGTCCTGAAGCATCTAGGGCTTTGTCACTTTGTGCAGAGGACTGAGGGAAAGGAGGGCGTTTGCTATATCCCCTTAGCATGGCCCATAACTACTTTGTTTAGTTCCCCAAACAGCTTCTTGCAGCAGGTAGAATACTCCTCAGTGGTAACCTTGAGGAAGATTTAAAGATTCCAGATTCCCAGTTTGTATCCCCAAGTCTTTTCTGATTCAAATGACTGTTCTCTGCACAGCATTGGCAGGAGAAAATGGTGCTGTAACTTATGGATGTCTGTGCTCTAGTGGGAAGGAATAAGGAAAGTCAACTCTTGCTACAAGGAGAAACCAAAGCTATAGCAAAGTCTGAACAGAACAGCCCAGGGGTGAGTGATAGAAGGGATTGCTCCAGGAGAAAAGGAGACAAAGACCCTGTTATGTTCTTTGATTTTTCATGTGAAGTATATTGGAAAGACATTAACACCCGTGTAATATGAGGAAATTAGGATGTAAAGAACCAAAACGCCCATCCCAAGAGTTGATGACTTATCCAGGGTAGAACACAGCTATCTTGACATAATCAATGGCCTGCGATATCTCAACTTTATAAAATACCTTCCAACTGAAAAACACACCTTCTCATCGTCTTCGATAGCAACTTGAGTTTAAATTTAATTCCATTAACCCCGAGTGGTTCCAAAAGCAGACATAAATTTCTAGATTTAAAAATATGGTTCTGTTCCTATAAGTGGTAATCTAATATGTGGCGATCACAGATCTCAGAACTGATTAGGTATTGAGGTTTGAGTAGTACCACTGAGCTATGCTCCCAGCCCTTTTAAAATTTTATTCTTAGACAAGGTCTCACTAAATTGCCAACGTTGACACTCAACTTGTCATCCCCATGCCTCAGCCATTAGAATAGCTGGGACCACAGCTACCATTCCAGCTCAGCTATTCAAGTGTAAATACTTATGACTCTTTAAATACCACCAATCAGATACAGTCACATGTATTTCTAATTAAAATATTGTTTCATTGATTCTCAATTTTACCATTATATACCTTCATGGTACCAGGAAAATATTTTGTAGGTACCATGACTAGTCCTCCTGGTTGTTGAATGGACTCTTATTTCTTGGAGACTAGGTTGGGGGTAGGAGGAGACGAGGAGTATTATGTCCTTTATAGAGATGTAAAGCTGGAAGCTGAGAAAATTAACTCTTTTTATCTGAATCTTAATGCTACAAAGCTTGAGACCCAGGTTTCTGCTTCTTTGAACTATGGAGATTGGCATCTTTCTAAAGAACAAATTTATTCATCCCCACAATTAACCAAAGAGTCACTTTTGGTGTTTTCCAATAGAAACACAAGGTTAAAGAGTAAAAAAATGCCTCTGCCCTTCTAAATGCCAAGTTTTTCCCACCAGGTAATGTTTCTGAGAAGGCTTGGTGAGTTATTCTGTCTTCGCAGGGATTATTCCCATGAATGGAACGGATGGGGGCAAAGACGTTATAACTGAGCAGTCATTGTTCAAACAGCTCAAGTAAGAAAAAAGAAGGGGGCGTAGGACCCACCCATGTCATCATCCCTGTATCCAGATGCAGAGTGGCCTTCTGAGTCTAGATAAGATCCTTTGGGACACAAACATAGAGGTATCTGAGGGTTATGACTACATAGAAGAAAACAGACAGAATGCCTGGATGAACTACAGATAATTGTCTTCTAAAAGAATAAATATTATTAATATATCTATTTGCCTAGACTCCCTGAGGTACAAGCAGTTTTTAAAGATTCTATCAGCCATGTGAATTGTAAGACTCCTGAGCGACCCAAATATCCCAAAGCATAGGGACATGCACAAGGTATACCACACATGCCATGCACACACAAGTGTACACATGTGCACACACGGAGCTCTTCTCCTTTTCTCTGACCAGTAGATGCTCCTGGCATATACTCCTGAGGAACATCTATCTGATTCTATTCTAAGCTCCCCTGTCTTGTCTATGGCAATTTGGCTTCAGCTTTAAACTGCTCGATTAGAAAATAAAGGAAAGATCGTCAACCCACAATATTTCCCCAAATTTTCTGGAGCTATAAGAAAATCAAGAACACCATGGACAGATGGTTTCTTCTCAGAAGGTTTATGGCATAACGAGGTAACAGGATGCCAGGGCAATGGGACAGCAATAAGAGCTGGAAAAAAAAAAAAAGACTCATTGGATCCTCTGTCATGGAGTCACAGAACAATTTTTTAAGGGCTGTAAGGGACTTAGTAGACAGTTATACTTCATGGAAGAAGGATATCTAGAAAATTAGGCTGTAAGACACAACTCACACTATTCTCTGGACTACGTGTCTCCTTCAAATCCTGCTCCTCCTCCGAGTATCAACTTAAGCATCATCTCTTGGTGACCCCAGTTCTCCTGGGACTGCATAGCTCTTGATGAGTGCCTGTGTTAAAGTGGTTGGCAGTGAACTGAGTTCTTGGCAGCTGTAAGATGTAAGTCAGAAGTCATTTCTTCTCCACGTTTACCAGTTGGGCTCCAGGTACAGGGCTGACACCCTGGAGACCCTCAGGCCAGATTCAGACCATGAGTAAGTACAGGACTGGGGGAGTTGGTGGCAGCCATTTCTGACTATTTCTGTCTTCCCGCCTTCCTCTTCCACGCCACTTAGAAGCAGCTAACAACCTCTCAACCACATTAGGCTGAAGTGACATGGGATTCTTCAGCACGCAGCTGGTACGAGCGCCTTCCCTTTGCTGCTAACTGGTTGGGGGTAGGGGGCAGAGATGTTAGCAGGATGTTTTACGCAGCAGGCACAGCACCGAGGCGCATTTTTAATGATTTACCAGTTCTACTTGACTGAGCCTGCACCCTGTAAGTGGATCATATGATCAGTGATCACAAGTTAAACTGCTTTTGTTGCTCGCAAGGCATGCATGGTGGGCCGGCCACACGGCACCAGCAGCTCGCACGCAGCTGTGTGTAAGACAAGGAGTGTTACGTACAACAGGCAACTAATGGCTCATACCAGCAAGCCCTCGACTTCAGCTGGCACATGCGGCTGAATTTTAAAAAGGTAAATGACCTTGCAGCTGGGAGCTTTAACTATGTGCTTTTACCTATTTGTACCTGGGTAAGTAAACATTTGCAGCATGCCAAAAGACCCTGAAAGCACTATTATAGCCATCGGCTAATCCCTGTCTCTCTCTGGCTGAAAAACTTCAAAACAAACCAGGGGGGAAAAATATCATTTTCTGCCTCGAGTAGCACGAAGGTAAAGGGGGGCCATGGTGATAATGACTTCCATTTGTTATAACTTTCAGAAGTCACCAAGGTTCCAGTCCTAACTGGCTGCCTATATTTAGGAGACTACTTTCCAGGAAGAATGGCAGAAACAACAGGACCTAGACAGAGAGGATGGTTCTAGGCAGAGCCACACAAAACTGCCTCCCTTGTCAGTGAATCCAACACAAGGAATGAATCTTCAACCTTGTTCTACTCCCAGAAAGAGCTGTTTCTCCCCACCAGTGTCACTCAGGGCCAATAAAAACAGGCCAATCTCAGTTCTCTTCGGCTTTTCCGTTCAGATCTTCAGGAGAATGCTCATGTCATGCAATCCAGGCTTTCTACCACAAATTCCATGCATCCTATTCTGGGTTAGTGGATCACCAAGGGCCCTTTGGAGGCCCCCAACTACTAGCAGGGTTGCCAGAGCCATCTCTGAAATCGTGGCTAACCATGAACGTTTCCCAAAGAGTGGAATATTTGTGATTTACAACGTGAGTGGGAACTTTGGTAATGCTGTTATTTTAAGAACTCCTCAATCAGTTGAGATTAAGATAACATTTATTGCAACATAAACTGAGATTGCCATGAGAACAGACAGAAGATATCTGTGAAACATTTAAGACATTTCACAGGCCATGAATCAATAGAGGGCAGTTCGGTGGGGCGAGAAGAGCCGGGGGCTAAGAGTTGTAACTTGGAGGCTCTTCCGGGGCTCTATCCACTCGAGCTGCATGACCCCCAATACATCACGTGCACAGTTCTACATCAGAGATCATATTCCTTCCCGGGATGACTCTGCTGGGCCCTACTGTGTGCCAGCAACCACACTAGGCAGTGCAAAGGAGCCTCCAGGCTTAGAGGATCACTAGGTGTCACTGGTGAGGTACATCCAAGCGAATTCATAAACAAGAAAAGCTGCCCTCCGATACCAGCCTCCATCTGGTGAACCAAAATCATTGTTAAATGCTCAGTAATACCTTCTTCCCTGTGCTTCTGCTAATACAGCTCAGCCTAATGATGCTGGTTTACATCCATGAGACAAAACAGTACTCTTCGGTCCAATATACGGTTTTAATAAAGTTGATTAAATTTCCATTGATCCATATGCAAAAATAATTTGTTTACAATTTGAACTCAGCCCACTAAATGGTGTCTAACTCGATAAAGGGAGAGGCTGAGAAATAACAGCTGTATGGCTATTAACACATTATGCCATTAAAAACACTAAACAGTGGGGTTTGGTGAAGGAGTCAAAGTTAACCCCTTGAATAACTCTCAATCTGACATGAATTTTGCTTTGCCATGGAGTATCAGGGATTTAGAAACAAATTTCCCTCTAACTTTTAGCGAACCTGCAAGTATCAGCCTATGGCTTTGTGGCTTAACTTTCCAGGAGCCTCCTCTATATGTGAAAACTCAGCCTCAGGCAGAGATGACAATAGGGTGCTAGGGTTTAGAAAGATGTCTTAATAAGCAAAGCAGGCTCCTTTGATAGTTAATAGACATCTCAAAGCATCCTATATTTTAGGTGCTGGAAAAAAAATTGTTTAGTTTCAACCAGGGTCAATGAGGCCAGGGTCATGGACACTATTGTCATCAATCAGTTCTATTTAGAAATCACATCAGTAACTCAATCAGTGAGTTGATAACAAGTATGCATTGAATACTAAGTAAGGCAAAAATCTCTAATTCCAAATTATGTATTGTGGCTATAAAAGAAATAAAATTAAGACATAAAAGATTAAGAACAATGAAGCACCCTACTGTATAGCTCTAAGGATGCTTCAGACCCAAAGAAAAGAAGTCAAGATTAACAGTGATGACTTCAGGAAGAACATAGATCTGAGCTGTGCCTTGAAAAGAGGTATGGTTTTCATAGGAGCAAGGAGAAAATTAAGGATCAAAAGAGGGTGATGGGGATTGAGGGAGGTGAGGCAGAGACAGCTTCAGCTTTTTGCTGAAGGATAAGAAACAGGAAGGATAATGGTAGCCCTCTATTATTCCTTCCTAATAACAGTTACAAAAGAGGAGAGTGCCTCCTCCATCATCACGTCATGACAAAAGCTCACACTGTTAAGAGGTGACTGTTGATGAAACACAGATCGACTCAGAAAATTAGACCTTAGAATGCTAAATAAGAAAGTACTTCTGGCTAGGGATGCAGTACAGTGGCAGAGAACTTGCTTAGTACATGTGAGATCCAGTACTGATCCAGCGGGAGTAGTCTGATAGTTGAAAAACTATTTTGGTTCAACAGATGTGACTAGCACAGAAGTACAGATGTTCTTTAGTATCAATTCATTTTCATGTGCGTATATGACTGTTACCTACTTATCACATAACCCAACATGCTTTTCATGTGATATCAAAATGTAAATAAAGGACTGAAAACATGTGGTTTAACTTTGACACAATCAATATAACAAGGAATTTTAATTAGAAAGGACCCAGCACCCTATGCGTTCCACCTGTCCAGCCTCTTCTGTGGTTGTAGATGTCTCTCCTACGACATTTAACTGAACCATCCTGCAGCTCTGCTCTCAGCTCTTCTAGTGCAAGCAGCACACCATTCTGTTTAAGAAGAGCCCTGGAGAAAATGTCTCTTCACTTTGTACCAAAACGCCCATTATCACTTTGGCAGCCCATATAGATTGTGTCAAAACTCCCCTCTATTCGCATTAACCCACATTCCTAGGTTTGGCTTCTGTCTACAAACTCTACCTCCTCATCCTCATATGATGGCCTCAAATATTTGAAAGGGAAGTCTGTGTATTATCTGAATCTCCCCTATTCTAGCCCGAGTATTTCCATGATACTGAACAGCCTGGTCCCTCTCCTCTCCATTGATTTTTTTCATTTTTCTTATGACATGAAGCCCTGTACTAAACTTAGTCCTTCAGATGATGTGTGAGCTATATGGATCTCAAGAAGATGCTGAATTTGACCCAAAACTTCCATTAGACCCAAATCAGTAATTACTTGCCCAAACCTCTGATGTTGTACATCAAGTCTCAGTCAAATGAAATACTCCTTTGTTGTAAAACATGACCAACCTAGACCTCTCAAGCACAAACTCCTCTAACTGATTTCTTAAAAATAAACAGCTAGGACTTCAAACTTGCGATCCTATTACATTTTGTCTGGGAGGTTTAAGGTAATGTTTTAACTTTTTGAAACCACTTGGAACCATAATCTAAAACCTATATGTCCTGATTTCCCTAATTTATATTTTTAAATTTAACAAACAAGATCCTTTTCTAGCTCTTTGTAAGTTATTAATAAAAATGTTTCCTGGATCAGGGACAAAGGACAAATTCAAATCCAAAACTAAGATATATGGATAAAGCTTAGGAAAGGAGATAAGACCTATTCCACACATCCTTTGGAAACTGTAAAGATAGATACCCAAGATGGTTTCACTAGTATAAAGGTAAATACTTAAGTGAGCCTTGAAACTACTTTTCCTAAAACTTATGCGGATCAGGTCTGGGACAGTTATCAAAGAATTTCCAAGGTGATCTCTCTCAACCTAATACATTTTAAAAGCCCTAAAACTTCCCAAGTCAAGATACTGCTCTCCAAAAGATTAACATAGCATAGCTTGAAGACAATAGAACCAGAGTTCATATTCTACATTGATCAAGAATTTAATACCAGAAGAACACGTTCTCCCCACTCCCAAGAGACTGTAAGATGAAGTTGTGAGCAAATATCTGTAAACCAATAATTGGACAACCATGTCTGTCAACTTCTCTTCTACCCAGGGGAGTAGAAAGGGGGGTTTGCTAGAAGAGCTCAAAAAGCATTATTAAGGAAAGAAACAAATCCAACTCCTAAACTTCACACTAAGGTGAAGAGTGGTTTTTTAATGAGTTACAATAAAGCAGGAAATAAACAGATTTAAGGTGGCTGGGTCATTTCTCACAGGTAAATATGAGGTATAGATGACCACTTAAACCATTCTTTTAAGCACCAATTTGAATCTTATACAAAAGATAATGTAACATGGAAATTTCACGTTTATAGAAATCATATTTAACCCTGCCATACGGGGGCTTTGGATCATGAATTTCACTAATTACAGAGATCCCTGAAGTCTTAATGGTTATTTCCCTAAGGCATGAACTTGAAGAACTCAAACTCGTAACAATATCTTGTAAATGCCACACTCTGATGCTCCAAATAGGCCAAGTTACTTAAAATCACATTTATGATACCATTAGAAAGATATTTAGAAGCCGAAACCTAAAAGGACATCTATACAAATTCAACATTGCATTTTATAAATTTTTATACTTTTCTAAATGTTTCGACAAAATTACCTTTTCGGGTTGCTTATTATTCTCACGCTCATTATAAAATAAGCATCGTTAGATGTGAGAAAAGAATATATTGAATGTTTTAATAAAAAGTATACCACAATGAAAGCACATTGTCATTAATTCCACTCAAATTACTTCTTCCTGCTTCAAACACACTTAATCTCTTTCTTCTTGCCGCTTTCTGAAGCAATTCTGGAAATCTTCTTTTGTGAGTCACTTTTGTACACTGTTATGGCTGTCTCAATGTCCCAATTCAATTCAAAATGTTTACCTTTCAAGGTCATTTTGACTTTTGGAAAGAATCAGAAAGCACATGGTGCTGGTGAATAAGGTAGATAAAGACATAGTATTTTGTTCAACAGAAATCACCACCGATAACTGAGCAATATACTGAATGTCTAATTTTAAAAATATTACAGTAAAAGAAATATTACCATTCATCCCACTCAAAAATACTCCTTCTCAGTTCAAGTACACTTATCCCGTCATTCTTGGCAATGTGTCTTTTATTGCAACAAGTTTTCTTAAAAAATTTAAGCATCTATGATATTATCCCATCACCCCCGTCCCTTATATAGATTTTTACTATGGAGCTATATGGGTAAATGAATTTTGTCTAAAGACATACAAAGATGCAAACACACTCTCTGTTGATCTTCTTTGCATATTTGCAAACATAATAATCCTAATTATTTGGTTTCCAACATTTGATAGTAGTCTTTTGTTTCAAAGAGATGGAGCAATCATCTCTAATCAAGTCTGGGGCATCTTAATGCCCTCTTGGGGTGGAGGGTAAAAATTTCTCTGTGTTAACTGCTTAGTGATGAATCTACAAGTCAGTTGTCACACAGATGCACCTGGATGTCAGTCAAAGTGGGCTTGTATTGAAACATTAGCCTGATCTACCCAGAAAGTGAGAACAACACAAGTAGGAATCATAAATATTACGGGGACTTGTCACCAGGAGCACCATTTGTTGATAAAATGGAAGTAAAGCCTATCATTATTTTATCAGTCTAGTCAATCTTCATTGGAAACAAATACACAGAGACCTGCTGTTATATTCCCAGCTACGACACAAGAAAACATTTGCACATCCAACCACATTTCATGCCAACTGCCCATTAGAAGGCGATACTTTGGCCACACAACACTGTACTAGGAACTCTGTGACTGCCAGCAACATAGAAAGGGTAGAAAGTATGAGATACTAGAGATACAGCTCCCTTTTCTGCCCAGCACCTCTCCAGCTGTGTGAGCTTGACAGGCATCATAGGATGCCTTTGAACCTTCATTTTCCCCTCTGCCAAAATGTAGATATCACCTTGAACTCCTTCAGTGGAGTACTATGGAAGTGAAATGAATACCTCACAGGAAAAGTGCATGCTTAGTATAGACTAGGAAGGATGAAAATGCAGTCTTATTTCTGATTGCTAAATACAAGCTACTGGGCAATCTTGTATTGACCTTTCCTGACCTGTTCCAGATAATTTAGCGGCCCTGTCATCATCAGTAAACATCTACCAGGGGCCTGCTACAGGCTTTAGTTACAATTTGGCTTGTGTGGTTCACTGACATGTGTATGTGTCTGGTCTTCTTTAAACAATCGGATGCCCATGCATGGACAGGTATATATTGGTACATACATCTAGCCCAGAAAAGAAAACTTTATAGTAATCTCTTGATAAAGAGGCAACTTGATTATCCTAGAAATTAAAGGTAGAAAAATACAAAGGTGAAAATGGTACTTAAAAAGTGAAAAACTTACACAGGGAAAATTTAATTTTTTTAAAGAGATGGTACAAGCACAGTATTTCCGTCTGTAATCTCATATAGAAGGATGTTTAAAGAAAAAAACCCACCAAGGGTCTTAATCAAGCTATTTCACTTACGAGTATTAATGCTAAGTATGCAAACGTTCACCTGAGTGATCATTAAGGTATCAAGAACTAATTTTCCTCCTTTTAAGAGCTTATATGTCACATCCCACCCCTTGGGCCTTCCAGAAATGCATTTAAATACCTAACGGGGAGGAAGAAAAGCATTCCAGACAGCCAGGTGTTACTGATTCAGCCATTAAAACTTCAATGATAGAATATCCCCCACAACTGTAAAACATTTCAGTCATTAGAAGATCATAAATAGATTAAGATGACAGTTTAAATTATTATGACACCCTGTGTATAAAATGTACATTGTTCATCACAATATCCCAGATGACTGTGACTCTGATTATCTGAAGTTGAAGATGAGGTGCATGTGTTATTTATTTTGCAATCCAACAGTGAAAGACAAGAGAGGGAGGAAGTGGAGAAGGCAGACACACGCGTGGCAGTGGTGGATACCGCATCCTTCCTGAGGCACACAAAGACCTTAGCTTCATTTTTCAATAACACTCATTTGCTGCTCCTCAAAACTAAACTCTTGTTTCATGTTTGGCAGATCAGGCTAACGTGTAAAAGAAAACTGTCTCTCAAAATCCACAATTCTGAAACCATCATCTAAAAAACCACGATGCTCACTCATGAAAGGTTTCCATCAGAGTTCAATATTACCTCAGAGCAAAGTATCTCGTGATGTATCTTTACACTACATATACCCAGCACTACTTCTCAAAGTCAACTGGCCTCTTCTGTCTTCATGTTGTCCTGAGAATCTCTCAGAATTTGTTAGAACTAGAGAAGTAGAACACTGTAGATATCAGACACCCTGGCACAAACATGATCCTCCAATCTATTTCTCTAGTCAATCAAGGAAATGTCCCATATTTCTTTCTAGATTATACTAAAATGTACTCATAACCAAAATGGAAGATTGGTAATGGGATCCCATCATATGCTACAAAGGAATTGGATAAAGAAAGGAACTAAAGGACAATTTATCCAGTCTATTTTGCCTGATTATTTTTGAGAAACAGTCATCACAGTGTTGTGGAATTTGTGAAATTAGAAAACATCAAATCTAATGCTTTATCCCATGGCTGGATTTCTTTCTCAAACACAAAACCATGATTAACGAGAGTCCATCCAAATGTTTTCTAAAATAAAGATGAAACAATATCTTTTATTGGGTATTGGACAATGCTTCCTAATGCCTACCTTTTATAATAGTACACAGGATAAGGCAAATATCCCACGTGTGTGGATCCTTTTAAGTGTTTTTGCATTACAACACTAAGGAACAATTGCTGAAAATATAAATCAACAACAACAAAAATCACATTTGAAATAGTCATAAGATAAAATCACCTCACATTCTCCAAGGCCAATTCTGCCACTCTGATGATCTGGCAGGTACAATTTAGGTCGTCAAAAAGAGTTCTCTATTTTTCTCTCTGTAAATATTAAAAGCCTGGGGATGAAAAACAATGCAGTAATCTCCAAGCCCAGGTCCATTTCTTTTTCTCCAAATGACCTGCTCATTGAGGAAGCTTCCAGAAACAAGCCCTTCAGCATCACTGAGATGGAGTTCTGCCCTTTTTTAGAGAAAGATCACATGACTGTCTCCATTCATGTGCAAACCCAACATTCTAGGTTCATCTTCCCTTCATTAATATGTCTTTGCCCATGGTTTGGAACTCTGTAAATTATTCATCCATTTGACTTTTGAGAAGATCTTTCCTCTCTTATCTCACATGTTTGTGTCCTCCTTTTGTGGAAGAAACATGGTCTTTTAGGAGACCTCTAATCTGCAGGACAGAAAACAGGGCTTCATTTGATGTCCATGGAGACTGACATGGCACCACATTTCCTAACTGACTGGCTGACTCTTGCTATGTACACCTCAAAAATTTCCCAAGAATCTCTCGGTTCCACAAGGAAAAACTCTTTATGCCAACATCGACTTGCCCTAAGATGAGCCAGTTTGTCCTTGTAGCAAATTGGAGGCTGGAGGTACAAATACGATCAGACTATTTTTAAAATACAGTACAAGATTCTGTTAAATAAAATTTATGGAAGTCCATGGTTTGGGATGGACCCCTCCCTACAGCAGCCCCCGTAGAATAGATCAAACCAAAATTGATTTACTTCCACCAAAATTCCTTGTCACCAAACTGAAACTAAGAAGTTTGTATGACTTCCTAGTAAATTAGGAGAGAGAGGATAGCCAAATTCCCAAACACACTAGTTTTACTGGGCATGATAAGGAAGTTACTGGCCCTTTAACCTTTAAAAGGAAAATGAACTGTTTTTAAACCATCTGCTTTTTGTCTTATGCTACTCCCTGTTCCTGCTGAAGGTATCCTAAAAAAAAAAAAAAAAAAAAAAAATGACTGTCTGCCAAGCCCAACAAACAACCTATTTTTAGATGGGAGGCTGCCCAATGCAAGAATCACTAATAAAAGCCAATTATATCTTTAACCTAAGTTTGTTGCAATTTTGTTTTCCACCAGTACCCAAATAAATGAAGTGGAAATTAAAGCAGGAGGCTGAGCTATTTGAACCTGTCCTGATTCAAGGCTTGCTTACTGGGTGTTTCTCACCTTTCTATTGTAAAACTAATCCCAAGCCATTTATTCCGCCACAGCAAGGATACTGAAATGGAATAACAGTTCATATTAGATCTGGCAGGTCCGTTTGTAGCTGGGACTCCTCTAAGGGAGACTTGTTTATTTGCAGGTCCTTTTACAGAGCATAGTGAGCAGAGTTTTAGTTTTTAGCAAGCACCTTTTCTTCCGTTGGAAGTGAATTAATAAGGGTATCATCAGAGAATGTTTATGAACAGTGTTAGAAAATGGGTCAAACAAAACATGTCTTATTGTGACTTATTAAGATTGTGTTCCCTTTCCAAACAAGGCGGGCTTTCACAAATATTATTTTATTACAATACAATATTAGTATCTTAGAATATCTACCTGTGCAGGAGATGGTACAGAATTACAGGATTGGGGCTGGGGATTTAGCTCAGCGGCATAAGCGCCTGCCTTGTAAGCAGGCAGTCGTGAGTTCGATCCCTGGTACCGATAAAAAAGGAAAAAGACAAAAAAAAAAAAAAAAAAAAAAAAGAATCACAGGATCTCTGTCCTATGTAAATGAGAGTTAAATTATATGGAGACAATGGATTCACTGATGAATGACACACGACTTGGGCTTACATGGTGGAACATTATTAGTTCTGACAGGATTCTAAAGGAATTCAGAACAAGGTCTTCGTGGAATGTACAGTGGGTAGGCAAGAGATCTTATGAAGAGTAAATTTG
This sequence comes from Cavia porcellus, assembly GCF_034190915.1. NCBI lineage: Eukaryota > Metazoa > Chordata > Mammalia > Rodentia > Caviidae > Cavia > Cavia porcellus. The sequence continues at coordinate 33,658,779 of NW_026947511.1, read as the reverse complement.
GTTTGGTCTTGAAAAATGTGATGTGTTTAGATAGCAGAAACAAAAAGTACAAGAATAGAGATTTCCCAAAGAGCCACTTATGTACTGGTTAAGACAGGATGATCACAATACAGATGCACTTTAACTTAGGATGGTTCAACCTAATGGATTTTTTTTTGACTGACACTGGCATAACAGCATATCTATAGAAGATTCTGCTATCTCATGGTATAGTATTCACTAAATTATTTGAGATATGTAATACTGTGTAATGAAATAGGCTTCTTATAAGATGATTTCATTCCACTATACTGTCTTCAACATTTTAAGTAGTCCAGGCTAAGCTATAATGTTTGGTGGGTTAGCTTCAGTAAATGCATTTTCAATTTATGATACTTCCAACTTACTGTGGGTTTATCAGAATGCAACTCTATGATAAATAGTGGAGGATCTCTGTAAAAAAAAAGTAGGACTCCACAACTAAATTCACTGTTGAAATGTTCAGAGATGTGAAAGGGGATTTTTATGATGAAAGAAATCTCTCTAGGGATGATAAGAGATACGTTGTAGATGTTCTTGTCTACTATTTTCAAAAGGTTCTTGTCCATTAAATTCAAAAACAGGAGTTCAAGTATATGTGATTACACTGACTTACAACGTTCCATTTAAGGTTGTTCAACTTTACCATGGTTCAAAAAAACCATAAAAGCCATAGGTATTCAGTAGAAACCATATTTTGAATTTTGAATCTAGCAACATGTGGGGCAAACCTCTCTTTTGATGCTGGGTAGTAGTTGTGAGCCACACAACATGAAGAGAAACAACTGGCACTCTGCACTGTGTTGCGTTGCCCGCATTTTTATGGGTACACGTATTCAATAAATTGCACAAGGCGTTTGGTACGTTAGCACAGAATGGCTTTGCATTAAAGGTTTTACACATGTATAGGCTGAGTGCTGTGAGCAGGTTTAACATAGGCTAGGTTAAGTTCTGATGGCCAGCAGTTAGGTCTACTAAATGTATTTTCTACTTACAGTATTTAAAATGTACAGTGGGTTTATCCAGGTGTAATAGCATTGTAAGTCAAAGAGCAACTCTATTTTCATATTCCTTGCTCTTAATAATGGCAGAGACAATAGTATGTGATGCACAAAAAACAACTGTAAGCCAGGGAAGTATGAGACATTTGAGAAGAGAGTGTCCACCTGGCCAATAGCACTGTAGTTTCCCTTGGTCAAGGAGCCCAGTGCTACCGTGACATTAGAGCTGGTGAACCTAGGATTTGGCAAAAAAAAAAAAAATAATAATAATAATAATAAAACAATACAAAGGAGAAAATTCCAAGGAGGCATTTCTATTTCCATAAGAATGAAAGATTCAACTACCAGTGCTCAAACCATCATGTGCACACACAGCCCTGGGAGGGTACACTAGGTATCTTAAGATCCCTAAAATGTCTGGTACAACCTTCTGAACTCTGCAGGCCTCCACAGAGTCGGCTTCTGCTGTTGCAGTAAGCTACCCACTCTGCACAAAGGGATGGGAGGCTGAGATTCTGAAGCCTCTGAAGCATCTCACCCTTAACTGCTGTTCACTCCATGGCCCCATGGTCACAGCTACAAGAGCCACCAAGAAACCACAACAGAATATTTGTATCTCTCAGAGTGCAGCTGGAAAATACTGACTGGTCCTAATCTTCCCATTTAATAGATGTAGAAAGACTGAAGGCAGAAAACAGGCAATGTCTGAGGTCACAAGGCCCATGAAAGCCCAGACAGGGGTCAGAATCCAGACCCTCTGACTTCCAAACCAATGTGCTTTCTGCCCATCTCTCCACACCCTTTATGCTCCAGTGACAAACTTGTCATGTTAAAATGATGCAATGAAGCAGGGTATCACACGAAGACTCTCCAGTGGGGAGATCTTCGTTGTCTATTTCACTTCTCGCACTGGGTCAAATATTGATATTTATAAAATGATGGAGGAACTGGCATCAGAAAATGTGTGCTACAGTGACTCTTTGAATGAAGGCCAGAAAGAGAATAAAAGGCTCCAAGTGACCTGCTGTACATTCACACTGCTTCCCCAATTAACTCCAAACAGACTTTGTCTGGGATGAAATGATTTAGTCTGAACGCAAGGTCAGTCCACACACCCAGAATAAAGATTGCGGAATATGCTTATTTGAGCTGAATTACACTTGGTAGTTTAATAATATGAATTTACTGCCTTTTCAAGAGGGACTCTAGCACTGGGGAGAACTTTAAAATGCATCACACTTAAAACATAAAATTAAATTCAATTAACTTTTATTGGGAGGCTAATACACGAGTACCCTAGAGGGAGAAACGAAGCTCTCAGCTTTCTCAAGATTTTCAAATCAGGTCTCTGGAATGCAGGCCAAAGATTCAGGACTGGATCGCCCCTCATAAAAACCCTTATCTGCCAGTTGAGCATCTGTGCTCTGTGAAGAGGACTGTGCTTGGATGGCTCCATGGAAAAACCCCAAGGACATAACACCCAGATAACAAATAGGTTGAAAACACTACCTATCAAATAAAAGAAAGAAGTTCAACAGAGACAGGAACATGTGAGGGTCCCAGAGACTACAGGCTCGTTGTTAAACCTTCCTACTTTCCTGTTGCCAGGGGAGAATTAACAGTTCACACTGACTTATGAAAGATTCTCAAGCCAGTTTTGGCTTCCTAGGGCTCTACTGTATCCCTAATACAGGGGAGATGTTATAAATAAATGGCAATAGAAAGGTCCATTGTTATTCCCTTGGTAATCTCCTAAGGAGCAATTAGGACATTAGCAGTTTGGTATCTGGAAAAATCTGGATCCTGATTGACAAACTGGAAAACTGATTGACAGTCTATATTGTGGGGGTAAGATGAAGTAACTTCATTTATTCATTTAACAGATGTTTAATGAACATTTGCTGCATGCTACATAGCATCCTAGGTACTAGGGATTTGTAAATGAATGGAACCAAAAGTATGACTGCCCTTCTAGCTACTTAGGAAAGAAGCAGAGCAGAAAATGAGGGTATCAAAAGTACTCTTATTTTAAACAAAAATCACAATGTCCCATTAAAATCAATGTTAAAGCCAGGCATAGTGACCTACACTTGCCTCACCCTACTCAGTACTAGGGCAGGGTGAGGCAGGAGGACTTCAAATTATAGACCGGGTAGTTCAGTTTGAAGGCTCTGGATTCAATCCCCAGTGCCACAGATACCTTTTTAAAAAGATCATTGGACTCAAACTCAATGTAGAATTCATTATAATTTGTCCAAGACTGTATCAGTTTCTTGATGGCTGCTGTAACAAATTCCTATGAGAACTTAGTGGCTCAATAAACATGAATGTTATCGCTTTACAGCTTTGAAGATCAGAAGTCTAAATTGAGCTCTGTAGGGTAAGACAGGTATTCTTCTGGAGGCTGGGAGGAATATGTTTTACCTTTTTCAGCATCACTACTTTCTTGAGGGTCCTTTTTCCATTTTCATAGCACACCGCGCCAGCTCAGCTTCCGGCCCCACTTCCTGACTCCAACTTCCCCCACTACCCCTCCTCAGAACAACTGTGGAGATATGCTCTCCATTTAAGATATTAAAGATATTTAATCACATTTACAAAGGCCCCTTGGCCACATAAAAAGTCAGATTTCCAGGTCCTAAGGATCAGGGCATACACGTATTTGTGTGGTCATTATTTGGCCTCCCACAAAGTCTGAATATGAGGAATGTTGAGGGATACAGGAATGCCATGAGCCCTTGGAGATGTGACCAGCCAGGAAAGTGATGGGGATGCCTCTCTAGTAACATTCTCATCCTCTGCTGAAAAGCAGGGAGGCACAGTGGCGACGAACATTGCCTGTAGGGTAAAATACATCAGCGTCCCAACTCAGCCCAACACCTGGATGACTATGATCAAGTCACAAAACCTCTCTGAACCTATCTCCTCATTCCCAAAATGGTGATCACACCAGTAACCTATTTTCTAGGCATATAGGGATTAATAGGGTGATACATATAACTGTGGATATAGTAGGCATTCAATAGAAGTTACAAAATAATTACTGTATTTAATTGCTGACCACCCAGCCTGGACTTGAGCCTGCCATGGCTGGGTCTTTTGGAGGCGTCCATCAACACAGATCATTTCAATTTTCAGAACTCCTCATGCCACCTTCCCAAGCCCTTGTTTTGTTCACTCTCTTTCTCTGCCTTCCCTGACAGGAATAAGAACTGTGCTCCACTTATTTAAGGTTATCACTTGTCTTGCAACTGCTAGTTTTATTTTTTAGCACCATATGTAGATTATAAACTGCTTGAGGGCAGATAGCACTTAGCTAAGAGAGGTGAGCACAGTAGATAATCGATAAACTGGTTAAATAAGCTGATTATAGAGTTCATTCCTCATAGATCTGCAGGGGAAACCCAATTCGGATCTCAATTAGAGGGGAGCCAGCTGTACACCCCTGAGGTCCTCTGCAACCTTGACATGGAGCACCCGAAGTGAATTTAATCTTCATCTTCCTTTACATCCTGTATTTGGCATTGCCTTACACCCCAAGATGATGAAGGTGCCTCTCCCTCCATCTGTACACGAAGAAGTGCAAGTATCAGCTGCACGCTGCCAAAGGAAAACAGGAAACAGACTTCTCTCTGGACACAGAATTGAACAAAGAGCTCCCACCAGTCCAAGCCAGTTTGAACCAGTCTGTGCTGCCCTGAAATCTTCCCCCTCCTCCCTCCTGGTGTTGGCAGGATGACAAGGAGTCCATCGCTGACTTCAATCTTTGGCCTTCTAACCAGGAAAGGACTTGTGAAGGTGAATGGTTTGCAGACGAAGGGGATATAAAAGAGACAAAACCAGTATAAAAATTAAATAAAAAGTAGCTGTCTTAAACTGTAATTGCAGTCCTCTGCTGAGCATGCTTGCAGATATATAAATGTGATTTACCATCAGCTTGCAACTACAAATCAGGTCTTGAGAAACACTTGTGCTATGAAATTGTTTAATCTCATCAAGCTCTGCTTTCACAGCAAGCCATAAATCACAAAGTCTTTGTTATCATAGACCTCCACCAGCGCCTCTCTGGCAGGCTATGGATCGTGGGTATATATAATCCTGACTGCACAAACACTGGGGTCGACGCAGGCTGAAATACTTTCATAATAGCCACTGTGCAGCTGGTGGAACACAAGCCTATGATGGATATCTCATTTCCTACAGTCGGCATCTATTTCGAGCAAATTATTACCACATAAATTTCTTGTCAACAGAAACGGCCAATTAATTAAGTTAAAAATTTACTTGTGATCACATCTACAAACCAAATAGAACTGCAAGGCAATTTTCCAGTTACTGAATATACTGCAGGTCAGTTTAATGAATAATTTTTAACTTTGTCATAAACTCAAAGACAGGCTAATATCTCCAGAAACCTGAATGGAGACCAGCTGCCGACAGATTTACACAAAATATATTTATGGGGAATTTGATTGTTGACATCTGGGGACAGAAATAAACTTTCTATAATTACAGAGGCATCTTTGCCATATATATGAATTTCTTTCACCAAAAAATGCAAATCTTACCCCAGGCAGGGTTTATTTACATTTTCAGGCAGTATTGCAATAGGGTTCAATGGCTCTTGGAAAAATCATTGTATTAAATTCTTCTGCTAGCGATGGGTTCATTATCATGGAGGAAGACGATCACCAGAGAAGACCTGTTTCTCACTATCCCCCACCTTCCACATCCCCAAAATCAAGATGCTTTCTCTCTCTCTCTCTTGAGATTATAAGCTACTTGGCACATACCCATAGTAGAAGCAGTGTTAGGAGGATTTAAGGCTCTGTCAGGTAGGGGTAGAGGGACACAGCTTTCCTTTAGGGTTATTATGCGTAGAAAACAGATCCATGGGAAAGTGAGGCCAGCAGAGGCCCCTTCAGAAGTCCTGCTCTAGCCATATCTCTTTGAAATGAAGGCAATCAGTGGTGCTGTGGCTGGGAATAGATTTCCGGGTGACTATGAAGGTTTTGATTTTGGGGAACCCATCAGATCTGACTGCTAATGAGGATTTGTTCAACGAGGCACCCATTGGAGACAAGATCATAGTTTTCATGAGGAACATTATCTACTCAAACTCCAGAGGGCATTCAGGGGCCTCCAAATCATACCCCTGGTCTGTCTTCAACAATCTCACTGCTCTCAATATTCAGTCAGTCATTGCTAGGAGAGCCAGCTGCACCATTTTATGTTCCCACAAAATGCTCTTTGGTTTGGTTTTGTTTTGTTTTTTATCTCGGTGACTTTGACCCTACAAAAGAGCTTTGAGGTCTTATCCCACTTACCTCCACGTACTGATTATAATCCTCAATATGACCTCCCTGACCTTTCCTTGGCCTCAAAAAGACTTCCGTTCACAAACAATTCATTTTTCAAAGCACTGAACGCAATTTTGTTTCCATTCACAAATTCCTCATTGGGTGACAAACACAAGAAAAGCATCTTCTCCACACAAACACGAACACAGCTGTCTTCCCCCAAAATTGTGAAATAAATTAAATTCATGAACCAAGATAACACTGTACACTCACAGCTCTTTGCTTATTTTTTAAATACTGAGGCAGGGTCTCCCAAGTTCCTAAATTGCCCAGATTGGGCTTCAACTTGTGAACCTCTAGTTTCAACCTGAGTGCTGAGATTACAGGTACTCTTGACACTTCCACTCACCCAGAACTTGAGAGGCTATCACGCCACCCTGGACAGATTGAGCAGTAATGAGTTCTCAGTCTCTGAAGTGTTCAAGGAGATGCCAGACAACCACTGGGTGGAGATGTTGTCATGGAGATTCGTAGGGCTAGTGCTTTGAACTAAGTCTGTTAGGGCTTTCTAGCCCCTCGAGCCTAAGTCCTATAATATTACTTGTGCCTTTTTTGGTAAGCTTCTTGAAGGCAGGGGTCATCTGACTCGGGTTTAAAGTTTTCTCAGCACCAATACCATTTAAAAGGCAGATTCTGTATAGGGCTGATTTTATGGCATTTTCTTCACACTTGGATTCAACGGTAGTTCATATTGCACACACTAGGGCACTGTTATCACCAATATGAGAATCACTGACTGTGGGGCTATTATGTTTAGGAAATTTTGTTAAAATTCTGATAATTCCAAGAGGTAGGGTACATCCTCTCTCCCAGACCGATGCTAATACAAATCACACAGTGAGCTCACAGTATATCTTGGACAAACAAAAGCTCAATGTACAAATGAATGGCCAATGTGCAAAATGCAAAATAAGACCGAAAACAGATGCTAACTACATGGAATTGCTAATTTCCACTGTCAGAGAAGACAATGCAAATAGGTTCAAGTCTCAGTACACAAAGGTACACCAAGATAGTATTGTGTAATTCTTCATTCTACCACTGTAGGAACCAAGCTCCCAGCCCAAATGGAACGAAACAAGTTGGCCCAAAATCACTGAACTACAAGGGTGCAAAACATGCTCCTAAATATCTACCCACCATTCTTTCCACTACCCTGGATTCATTATCCACTACATTCCACAATAGGTTTTTTAAATTTTCCTTATTAATTCCTTGTGCCCTGTAGTAGCTGATTATAAGTATTGCTTTCCCAGCTCTGTCTTTGGCTCCAAATGCCCTGAATTTTCTTTCTGACAAGAAAATATGTCTCAAAAATTTCCATTTGACAATGATCTTAAATATAAAGACACTGTCCAAATATCTACTTTCATCAGCAATCTCCTCTAGGTTCCATCCACACCTCACCCCCAAACCATATGAAGGTTAAATCCACAGGATGGCTGGATTCGAATCTTAACCATTTACAGTTGTGAAACCTGGGCAATTTCTTTTTGTATGAAATGTAACTAAACTAGCAATGCTATCACAGGTTGCTAGGACTATTAAATAACAGATACAACATTTTAAAACAATGTCCACAAATACACACTATTTTTAATCCTTAGTCAATATCAACTTTTAGCAGAGTATACCTCAAATTCTTACTTTGCACTATACTATACATCTTTTCTTTTGTCAGTATTTATCTCACTGAAACTTCAAGGAATAATAAAAAATACTGATAGTGACAATAGCAGGTAGCATTTTTTGCCTATATTATGTTCCAGGCACTGCTTCAAACATTCCATGTTCATTATCAACAGCACTAGAAGGCAGATAGTCGTATTATCTCTGAATTACAGATGTGACTTAGAAAAGTTAAGTAACTTACCCATGATCATCCAGCTATAACCAGCCAAACTCCAAGTTCACGCTCTTGGCTATCACAATTTAGTTCTACTGTATTTGAATAGCAATTCCTAATCACTATATTTCTCCCATTTATGGTATGGTAAGTATTCTCATATTCTCCTTCATCTTTCATTTTTCCAGAACATCCTTGATCATTATTCCCATGCTCAATGACCTTACAGTTAGGACAAGGAAACAAAGTAAAACATGAGAAGCCCCTGCAAACAAAAAGTCCAAACATTCTAATCCATCCAGCACCATCAGGCTTACTTGTCTCAGTCGCAAGAGCAGCTTTTGAAAGTATACATAACTATATCATCAAATCACTTTTGAGAGATGATAGGCAAAATCAAAAAGTCTTATGGAGAAGTTCAAGTTTGTGAGTTCAAATCTGAAACACGGTGGGCGTGGTGGCACACGCCTGCAATCCCAGCACTTGGGAGGCTGAGGCAGGAGGATCACTAAGAGTTAGAGGCCAGCCTGGGCTACATAGTGAGAACTTGTCTCTAGAAAGAAAGAAAGAAAATCTGAAACACACATTACCGGGTCTCAGGAGGAAGGGAGACGCCATAGGAGCTTCCATAGAGTTTTTGTGAAATTAGATTCAGGATTTTTACCAAATGTTTCATCACAAAAGCAATGGACGAGAAATGAGGAATCACCTATGTGCTGTCTAGTGCTACTAACAAAAGAAATTAATAACATGTGGCAAGTTGGCCCGGTCAGGTTATCGTGTTGAGGGTCACTGCTACCAGTGTCAAGGTCACTACAAGAAGGCAGAACAAAGTGGCAGTGAGGAAATGCTGCCACCACTGACAGTGAGTCACAAAGGTGACAGGAATGATGCCACTGCTACAGCCTCACATGCCTGGAGCCCTGTGTAGCTGACATGCTGTTTCACGACCATCATCTCATGATGTTTTCAAGGGGTTTCCTGAAAATTCAGGAATTCAGATTCAGCAGTGACCAACCCTTCAAAGCACAGCTTTACCTTACTAGGGTGAACTTCCATGCTTTGAGAAAAAATACCTATTTTGATTTGAGTAACTCACATGTGCACGAGTAATCATAGGAGATGTTGATTTATTCAATGAGAACTTGGACATATTTCACATGTGATATGGAGGAAGCGAATAAACACTGAGTGTCTCTATTCAAAGAGCCTCTTGTCTCAAGGAGGGAAGAATATACATCCTTGTAAAAGATCACACCACTACTGCACACAGGGTCAAATGAATGCTGTAACAATGGTTGCTGATTTGCTCACAGGCAGAAATTACTCCTCGGCATAATACTTTAAAACTGTACAAAGATAACTGAATATTTAAGTTGGACCTTACAAGCATCCTTGGGAATTAGATAACTGGAAGGGGAAAATGGAAGAAAATAGCTAATCCATGTGTAAATCCATTGTATTAATTTTCATATTTTAAAATGCCTAAATTTCTTAAGTGAAGTTGTACTATAGAAGTTCCTGCACTTACATACAACATAAGAAAAACAAAATACTAAAAATTAGCTCCTTTCCCCAAAAAAGCTATAACAGAAGCCAAACAAGGCAAGGAAAAAAAGTGAATGCAATAAAATTTGGAGGCTGGAATTCAATGAAAGAGAAAAAAAGATTACAGGGCTGACCAGAGGGATACCACAACTCATGTCCAAACAACTCTATAAATCACCAGTAGTAATTACACAGAAAATCCACACTATCCTGAAGATTCTCATGAATCCCCACAAACGCTGAGAGAGACAAACTCTATAAAGGTATTCTTATCTTGTTCTTCTTCTGGGTAACAAATTAAAACACTGGGAAAAAATAGATAAGAGCAGAAAACTATCAAGGAGTTAGGTAGACTCACAAGGTCATGAAGAGTCTAACGTGACACAATGAATTGAAAAAATGGCCCAAAACTCAAAAGTAAAACCTCATGAAGCTTTCATGCAAGGTTAGATAAAAAGCCTAAGTCTGGATATGCCCATAAAGAGCACAGATTTCTATGATGCTGAGCTAGTTTCCTCTTTACACTACTTTCTCAGGGTAAAAGTACAGAGGAAAAGGAATTATTTCCTTCTCAAACTGCAACTCAGTAAAGAAAATTTCTTTTTAGAAGGCAAAAAGATCATTAAGAAGCCATTCATGCTGTATCATCACAGTTACTCAAACACAATTAGGAAAAAATAAATACATAGATAAATATCATGGCAAATAATGTGGACCTGCTGGAAAACAGGAAAACCAGGAAAAGAAAGACAATAGCACATTGTCCAACATACAAGGAAACCATTACCTCAAATAACAGGGTAAAAATCATCATAGTTTTTGCTATACAATAAGTTAATAAGAACAAGACTTTAATAAGAGAGGGGCTTTAGTAAATACATTTTAGTTGAATGAGTTATTCTTCCCCTTTGATGGGGTAAACAGACTATGCACTATCTTGTCCTTTACTACAGGTAAAAGCTCTGAACAAAACACAAGGGTGCTGGGAACGCTAAAAAGCAGACCAAAGCAAGTGTGTTGTGGAGAGCTATTTGACAGCAGATGAGTTTCTGGGTTCATTTCTCTTCTTTATGTAGCTTTACTCCACTTTAGGTCTCAACCACATAGCAGAGTGACAGAAGAGCAGCATGAGAGGCACAACTCTGCTTCCTACTTCTTTCTTAAATTTCTGAGATGAGGACTTGAGACAGGGGTCTATGAGGACAGGGAAGTATGGAGGGAAGTCCAGTGAAGAAAGCTGGATTGGGCGATCCTCTAATTCTGCTTTTACAAACTGGCACACAGGTTTCTGCCTCACCTCTGAGCTGTGCGAATCCTTGCACAGGACATACCCAACCCAGCTTGCAAGGGCTCACCCATGTTTCATAGTAATTCAGAGTGATTTTTGCAGAAGTCTGATCCAAAGGATGGCAAAGGCTTTGAAAATTATACTGATATTGGAACCCACAAAAGGTGAGACAGAACCTGTTATCTGAATGTAGTGTGGTCACGTCCATGCTAAAACAAATAAAAATCAATATTTTGTAGGATTACAATTAATCCAATATCAAAGAAAGAACTTTCTTAAGGTACAAAATTTAAATAAAGCATAAACTATTTACATCAAAGACCCATGTTAGATCTTTTGATAAAGTCTGAAATGACTAAAATATAAGCCGAAAGTAAATAATATAGAGAAGTAGGAAATGTGACCAATGCTAAAGGGAAAGAATAATCAACAAATAGGAGCCCCAAGAGACCCAGACACTGGAATTATCAAATAGATTTTAAATAGGTCATATAACCATCTCCATGAAGTAAAGGTCAACATTAAAGTGATTGGAAAAGTAGTTCTCAAGAGACAAAGAGCAGTTACAAACATTTTAGGAATTTTAGACTAGAAACAATGCAATGTTAGAGGAAATGCAAACTAGACACCTAAGCAGAATGAAGATAACAGAGGAAAGAACCAGTGAACTTGAAGATAAATAAAAATAAAATACCTGGGAGGATGGAATGGAAAGATTAAAGTTGAAGAAAGAAGATGAACAGAGCTACAGGAACCTGTAGAATAAGACGAGTCTAACATATGTATAATTGGAGGAATATAAGAGAAGAAATAATATGTAAAAACCCACATATCTACTGAAAAACTTTGTACAGATTGAAGAATCTCAGCAAATAAGATACATTTTGAGAAAATGAATAGATTGAAAAATAATAAGGCCTCAGGAAATACAACAGAGATCAAAACAATATGATTCAGAACCAAAAAGCAATTTAGCCATGATCAAAAATCAGAGTGGTCACAATGAAAATTATATCACTGGCATAGCAAAAGTGACAGTGAACACATATGAAAAACAGACAAAGTAATTAGATTGGCTAACATCCATAGAAGATGAACCAAGTTTGTATTCATACAGCTAATGAGACAGAGAATATATCCAAACATACAATAGGAAAAAAATCCCCAAAATGAGGGGAAAAATATACATATCCAAAGATTTTATTGAATTTTAAGAAAATTTCACATAGAATAATCAACAATTAGATAATCTTAAATTCTTGAAATTCACATGAGAAAAAGTCCAGAAAAACAGCTACAAGGGAAAAAAGAATCGTCCACAAGCAAGAAGTTTCCCAAGGTTGATATCTAGAATCACATTCAATACTACAAAAAGGAAAAAAAATTTACATATCTATAAACATTCTCTATTCTAAAGTTATTATAACCAGCTAAAATGTCATTCAAATATAACAAACATATAATACTTAAGAAATCCTGGACTCAGACATCCTCTTTTGAAAAAAAAGTAAGAATTCGGAATGGAGATGGTATGATAAACAGATACATTGATGAACTCTGTTGTAGTTCCCTTCCATATAGAACCAACACTGACCCTAGAAGGATGTATTATAGAAGACAATGAAATTGTCATTGACAACATAAAATGTAATACTGTAACTAAAGAAAAAAATGAAAGAGAGGTTAAAGGAGAGAGAGAGAGAGAGAGAGAGAGAGAGAGAGAGAGAGAGAGAGAGAGAGAGTTGTGAATGAATCTTGTCCAAAGTGGAAACATACAGTTAAAGCATAATAATCATCAAAATATGTGAACTCTTTTCCAATAACTACAGTGATTTTTGATACAACTTTATTGCTTTTTCTCTATAAGAAGCAAAAGAGGCCCCACAAAGAAAATCTCTAACTTTTAACTCACTGACAACTGTGTACAAAGAACAGACACATTTGGGAGGTAACGAATGTTCTACTACATTTTTTGAAGACACATCCCTGACATGCACATACACACACACACACACACAGACTTGTACAATATCCACATCTTCTGTCTCCCCATGGATTACCTGTCGCACCAAATTGCTTCTATCCCTATAAATCTGGTCACTTTGGAAATATTCTGACTTGCAAATGACTGTACAAGGATTGTGCCCCAGGCCGGGTATGGCTAGAAGATTCATATCTAAATTCATGTTAGAAATGCCATTGTCTCCATTTATTTAATTCTTCTAATACATATGCAGTAAATTTAGGTAACATTAACTGAGGAGAGGAAATATGTGTAAATATATTTCTTTTCCTGGTTTGTTTTAAGAACTCAGCAACTAACTTGTATAACTATTTATTCTACCACCTGAGACTTGTGCAATTGGAACAGGTGAGAATACACAAGGAATAACTCAGATACTGTCGACATGGTAGAGCTGGAATAAAAATGATAGTGAAAAGGATGTTAAAATGTTTAGAAATCTATATCCTGTTTTGTCCAGCAGGAAAAGGGTAGTTTATAAAAATCTACAAAAGGTAAGAATGTGCGACAATAATAAAAAAAAATCACTATATTGTATTGTGGATGTTTCCTAGGTGGTAGTTATTCTGCTATGAACTCTACATGGAATATCCTCATGAATTAATAATGCATCTTTGATTCTCCTGATCCATGGATATTGGATGGGAAAATACCCGAAGAGGTGGAAACCTGCCTGCTCTGGAGAGACAGCGATTGGCCACCTCAACCCATGACTCTCACTTAAGCATATTTCTCGAGTAAGTCAGGCACCACAACTCTAGGGCCAAATTTGTGTTTCTTTGGAATAGCATCAGTGAGCATTGTACTAAGTACTGAGTACATAATGGTACAATTTGTACAAAGATACGATGAAGTCTATGAAAGTTATACACAAACAACACATAGGTTAGACAGTATACTACTTAATAAAGGCAGTATACACTAATAAACTGAATGAAGCAGTTCATGTCTGATGGGTATACTGATTCTTTAATGTATATAATGTGACAATGATAACTATAAATGTCATGTAGGTATCAATTTTAAAAGCTCAAATCCATTTGTTTTGAGACATAAATATCCTAAATATTTTCATGAAATTTAACAAAGGAACCCTAAAATGCAGAGTTTGTAATATGTCTAATGGCAAAGATAATCATTGCATGTCAGGTTAGGAACTTTGGATTTAAAGTACATGTTGGTAATGTTTAAATCTCAGAGTACAGGTCTCCTACACACAATGCACATGGCTTTGCCCCACTAACAAATCAGCCATAGTGAAAGAAATGTGTCCCATACATAGTTGTCCATGTGACCCCACAAGGGAAAAAATCATAAGTAATTATTCTTCTAACCCAGTATTTGCTAACATGTGTACTAGGCACTAGGCTTGCTCTGATGAAGTGCTCCTTGACTGTGTATACTTGGGAAAACACTGAGAAATCACTCCAGAATCTAGAAGCTTTTCACATGCCAATATGAATTCTTAATGCCTAAGACATAAATTAAATTTAAAGCCATGTCTAAAAGCTTTTTGATGACAGAACCTATCTTCATGGTCTACAATACAAACACCCTCTGTCATGAGTAGGGATGCTATTTCTCCTCCCAAACCAGTTTCCAGGTTCTACTGAAGAGCTATAATAATTTCTGGAAACAAAACAGCCCTTGGAGGAGAACTGTGGGAGCTATGTCACCAAGGACCTCATCTTCCACTGAAGAGGACTAAAAGTCAGTGGACACATGGTAGTGCTGTCTTCTAAAGCATCTTGACCAAAAGTCTAAGGGAGGGTCTAAGGAGAGGACTCTGTGACTGTCACTCAGAGTTTCTGACATTTTTTTTAACCTTGGATGAGTTCATGAGAGAATTACAACATTCTTCTCTATGGGGGGAGTTGGATGGAAGGCCAACCAGTGCTCCCTGTTCTTTCATAGCTCATGGAGATGACAAAAGAGACAGGCTTAAAGATTTCAATTTTAAGGGTAGGGAGTTCACTCAGTGGTACAGGTTGAGTTTGATCCCCAGTACCAAAATAAATAAAGATATCAATTTTTCTTACTGCATGCTTGCTCATCATGTGAGTCAAAGGCTCTTCTTTCCTCATGGACCAAGCTTCACTCTTCGGGTTCTCAAAGTTGCTGAAATTATTAATTCTCATTATATACTACAGAAACTTTCAGGGACCAGACCAGGGAACTTGCAAGAGTATAAATTGTTTTAAAATTTTTTTTTCTAATGTAACACAGTCTTCTTATCCAATTTTGGTGTATTTTGAGTCAACTTCTCTTCCCTGCTGGCAGGTATAAGGAATTAATTAGGCAAAAAGTGAGGGGAGGTCATATGTAATCATGCACACAAAAGTGCCCAGGTGTAACTGAGATAGAGGAAGACAATGATAGTCCTGGGTGGGTGATGCTTCTAAAATTCTGAGAACTTCATTCAGTTCTTCCTCTAGATCATCCAACACCTCAGCAAGTTTATGCATATCCACCACTTACTTTGTGCCCACTGAACCTACACACTGGCCAAAATGAGATCACAGACTGATGTAAAAAAATTAAAATTGAAATACAAAATAATAATATAGGAGACTGATAATGCCAAAACAAAATGCAAGAGCATAACACTGCCATCAAGTAAAGGACTGAAAAGTTGAAAATTTCTCTTTTGGTTGAAAAACAGGAACTTCTCTTCTTTTAGCAAGGAAATATTTTAAAAAAGAGAATCCTTGATAACATAGAGATCTGCAGTGAGACTGTTCAAAACTGTACTCTAGATCCAACCTCAATAGCTCAGGGCTTAGCATATTGGCCCAGGATGGGGGTAAAGAAATAGATATGCTTTGTGATTATTTTCACTGCACTTATCAAATCAATAAAAATAGTAAGTATTATTGATGGTGTCCTTACCACTGATTAAACAGGCTGATTTAATTGTTTCTGTGAAGTCACACAACTCTTAAGTGTACATCATGGAGTCAGTAAGGAGCATGCAATTGACCCCTACTTTGCTGACAGGATATGCAGCGGTACTGACTTAATTGGAGCTTTTAGACTGCACTCTGAACCCCCTTTCTGAGCCACTCTCGGCTGGAGACTTCCTATGTTTTCTTCTAATGCTGCACTGGCTGCAGCAAGGCAAGGTGCCCAGTAAGAAGCACTGGGTTGCATCACAGGGAGCATTAAAATGACCCTTACGAGGTAAGGCTTGGAGCCATGGCAGGAGGAAAAAAAGACAGACCATAAAAGGAAATGAGCTCCAGGCAGTAAAATGGGATTAAAACAAACACAAAACAGCCTGGTACTCACATTCCTTGCCCTGCTATACTTGATCTGGGGTCTGCCAACCTCCTGACACTGTCACCTACCTTTCCTCCATGGCTTCTTTGGCTTCAGTCATTCTGGTCTTCTCCAGTTTCTAATGCAAGATCTGCTTCTGGCTCTCAGTCTTTGTACTTGCCTTTCTTTTGTCTAAACTCTACGATATGTGCAACCAACTCCCAACTCGTCTCCATCATTTTGATCTTATTTCCAACCTTGTCTCCTCAAGGAGGCCTTGACTGACCGTCTTAGCTAAAGGAACCCTTCATCCATGGGGATGTTTTCCATCACATCGCTGCAACCCATTTTCTGAGTCACCAGTCCCTGTTAGAAAGTGTGCAATTTGTTTCCATGTTTATTGTCAAACTGCATTTATTAAAATAGCAACCCTACAAAAGCAAGACCCGTTTGCCCTCTATATTTAACCCTACCCCCAGTGTCCACAACAGGGTCTGCTTAAAGTAGATGCATCATAACTACTGTTGGGGTGAATGGTCTGAGGGAATGGGAAGCTTTCATTCATCTCACCGTCAGTGCTTCTGCTTCACCCTACATGGTGGTATTGGGTAGCGTTAAGAACAAATGGGAAGGGGACCAAGAGATGAAAGGAACAGCAAGGGACAGAGGTGGTAGGGGATGAAGAAAATAGGACATCTAGTTTTAATCCAGTCACCTACATACCGGCTGGATAACCTTAAGAAATTTGCTTACCCTCTCTGGACCTTAGTTTCTACCTCTACTGGTAGCTTTATCAAAAAATGACTAATTTCAGGAAGTGGCCATTAGAAATTTTTTAATGCGTACAATGGATAATAGAACAACTCGACTTGCAATAAGTGCATAAGAATTGTTTCTATCATTACTGCTAGTGTTATTCTAACTATCTACCATGAAAAGTGTCAAGGACCTGAGAACTTTCAAGTGTATACATCACATTTTAAAAAGTTCTTAATCCCACAAAGCCTATTCAACCAAGATAACTTAGAGCACAGCTATGGACTCTCTTCTATCTCAATATATCAAGCAGTTGACAAGTTCGATAATCTTGCAAGCTCGTCTTCTATCCGGACCAGCAAGTGGGCACCATCCATATCTGCACAGTCGGCCCCTCTTTCTGGCACACTCGTGAGCAGCCTTTATGAATAATTTGGTTGGAGAAAGCAAGGTTTCCATTGTTGAAAGCTACGGAAGAGACTCTTAATTCAAACAGTATTAGGTTGGTGGATGAGGCAAATTGGAGCATGTAAAATTTATTGGGCATCATAAAAGGGAAGTGGGGAGAGGGCCAAGGAGATGGGGGGTTCGATTACCGCTGAATTGCAGGCATAATAACCTGCAGTGCAGCGCAATGCACCACGGGGGCTGGGAAGCACTCTCCCCAGATGATTGCTTTATGCCACCACCGATGCTACCGGCCCATCAACTCTGACCCTGAGAGCAGCAAACCCCATCACCCGAAAGCGAGAAATGTAAATTTCAAAATAGATATATAAATATTCCGTGGCCCAGCGTTCCATTAGTCATTTATATTCCTGACTTTGGAATGCAAAAATGTAAATCCAGGGCCCTTGTGCAGTCAGAAGTCACCCAGGGTTCATATAATAATCTCTCTGACAAGGGCTAAGCTGTGGTTGGCAATAAAACCTAGGGGGCCAATAAACTCACAAAACATGCAGGGAGAAAACAAGGCAGAGATACACTCTCAACCTCCAAGCGGGGAGAGAGAGATTGACTGACTAATCAAGCCCATCCCACAAAGTCAAAGATTTCCCTGATGCAGTGGGGGCGTAAGGACAGAGCTGATTTACTCCTGACAAGCCGATATCCCTGTAAGCAGAATGCTCCGGAGCTCATTCTCAAAGCTCCAAGGAGCAGGGCATTTTTCTGATTTACTGCCGTTTTATCGCGGCTAGAAATGGACACAGTGCAGATGCCCATAATTTTAAACGAAGGTAAGTGATGTCCTTGATGCTGCCGCTCCTAATGTTTCCTTAAACATGAAATCATTAAGAGTTATATCAGATGGAGCTTGATCTAACATAATGGGGGCAAGAAAATCAAAAGACTAGAGAGGGTGTAAACTCTACAGAGCCGAAGAAAGGGAAATCACTTCTCTACAGCCCCAAAGAATCAAGTATAGAAACATGCACTGGCCCTCACATTCCTGCACACAGGAGGGAGAGACGCAAGAAAGTCCTTCTATGGGGGAACAGGAAGAGATGATGGGTTCTAATCTGCTTCAGAGAAAGCTAAGGCACAGAAGATTGTCACACAACTGAGTAGAAGGATTCTTTGCCCAGCACCTGACCCTACTACATAGGTGACTCCAAGCTTGCCTACCAGAATACAATTTTCACACCTCACGCCCTCTGCAGCTAGCATGCCAGGGAGCATTCAGCATTTACCCCAGTACTTACATAAAAATGCTTTCTTCAAGTTTGGCATGGTTTACACCCTGTATGAGGCTGTTAGGATTTTAGGAGCTATGTATGTTTAAATCAGTTTAGTAACACTAGGCAGTATTTAAGTCAATTGATTTCAGGAAGATTCCCTAGGACAAGATAAAGTGAGGTATTTAATTTTTTAAACGAACTGATTTTGAGAAGTACATGAAGTGAATCAGTGAACTGGGTACAAGTGTCTGTAGACAGGGAAGTACAACTTCACAAACGGTGCAAAGCCTTGAACTGTGAGTAACTTGTTCTGCAAGTGTTCCCCAAGACAAGCAAATATTCCTAGTAAATTTTAACTTGATAAACAAGCAGTGTCTTGCAATATGAGTAGTACATGACATTAAATGTCACATGAACATAACTGAGCCAATGGTATCTCGCTCTTACTCTAGCTCTCTCTCACTCACGGTGGGATTGTGGGTGATTGGCTCCCAACAGCAAGACGTTATGGAGATGTTGTCTGCAGAGAAGAAAAAGGTAGAGGAATCCTTCACTTCCAATACAATTAGGGAGATGTATAAATTGCGGAAATAGTACAAAGTTTTGCAGAAAGGCACAATTCAAATAATGCTATAGCAGTGCAATTAATCTGTTTAACAACAATGCAACGTCACATTTCCTTGAAATCCTCAAAAGGAAGTAAAGCAAGTGTCATTGGATAGGTTCCTTGTTAAAGTTGCACAAAAACAAAGAGATTTCATTGAGTCATAGATAATAGTGATTGAGTTAATTTTAATGAAAATTGTCCTACACAATAACCCTCCTCACTCCTGTCTCTCTCACACCTGCCAGGAAAGTTTTCAAAGGTAAGTACAGGTTGATTTGTTTATTTTTTCTTTATAGTTTGCATTCTCTTTATAATTTTGTATTGTGTTACAGTATTGTAGCCATTTTTATATGAATATTTTTGGGTTGTGAAATGAATCAGCTGTGTGTTCATAATTTTTGTGGGGAAATTTGTTTTGACATATGTTTTGGATTACAAGCATGTTTTCAGAATGAATTATGCTCGCAAACCATGGTTAGACCGTATCCCGAAAACATTTTCCTACTTGGTTTTGTCAAATGAAATATTTGTCACAAAATAGGTTACTTTACAAGATCTAGAGCCAAAGATGGAAGTTATTGCTTAATAACAATAACAGGTCTTGTTGGGTGGGTGATGAAAATGTTTTGGAACTGGATGCTGGTGATGGTTGTATAACATCATGAACATGATTAATGCCACAGAGTGGTACATTTAAAAATGGTTACTTTAAAAATGGCAAATTTAATGTTGCAGACAGTGTCACAATTCTAAAAATTAACAATGTGATATGCCAAATCCCACCGAATTGTAGACTTTAAATGGATGAATTTCTTGGCATGTGAATTATAGCTCAGTAAAGCTATCTACAGGCAGAATATTATGTGCATGAAGTTAAGAATATTCTCTGAGAAACAGGAGGGTTTATATGGTGACATATGGAAATTCTTATTGACAGTAGGAATATCATTCTCTGCCACATTATCTGGTCCACTGTGCCCCTGAAGATTCCTACAGGATGAGACTTGACTATCTTGGCTCCACCTAAGGGAGGTCAGTTAAAAAATTTGACCTTACCAAGACTTTCTCTATACTGTGTCCCTCCTGTCTAGCTGCCTGTTAAGAGCTCTCTCCTGAGCCATGTTACTACGGATTATCACCCAGAACTTTATTGTTCTCTGGAATCAAAGCAAAGTGATTTCCATTACAGCTCTAATTTCCAAATGCTAATATGTGGAATACGGAGACCAAGTTTCAAATTGTCATTTACTCAATTTATGTAAAAATACTAGGGTATTTCTCAAAACTCACCCAAAGCCCATATTATAACAAAATATAAGTTAGTAACAAGCTAACTAATTTGAGGCCCAATAAATAATAAGGGAAAGGCAGCATGGTATAATATAGACATTGAATTTAACAGACCTAAGCTTCACTTCAGCTCTGCCACTTAGTAACTTTTTATTACTTCCCTGTAGCTTAGTTTTCTAATCGGAAAAAAATGGAGATAATGATTCTTTTCTCAAACAGGAAGTCTGAGAACTGAATTAGGTCACATGATTGTAGGGCATAATATACCAAACATCCTATAAGTGGGACTTAAATATATACTTACAAACACAAACAAAATAACATAGAATTTGAAGAAAGGCAGAAAAATGTTGTCAGCATGCCTTCCATAGCTAGTAGGTAATCCTATTTCTGTGAAGGAGTATTCCTTGAAGATGCAGGTCTAAATCCCCAGATTCTATCATTAAAGGATGAAATAGTCTGAAAAAATATCCAATTACTTTTCCTAGGAAGTAAAAATACTTATTATTACTATACTACCAATACAAACATTAATATTTATTGTGTATGTAATATGTGCCAAACCTTTTAATACACTCTTTTACTATCCTGTTGGACCGTTCCAACCACTCATGAGGCACTAAGTACTCTTACTACCTCATTTTCTATACCAGTTCACCAAGGTTTAAAGAGAGTTAAATAATTGCCAATAAGCACAGAAGGATTAAGAATCAGTGCCAGGACTCAAAATCCAGGTAGTCTGGCCTGTAACCTTAACAACTCTGTTATCATCTATGCATGATTAGGAATTATACAGATGATCAATTTATGAGCCGCCCATCCTAGTACAGTACCAGGAAAGGAGCCCCTAGAAATCCGATGGGAATACTCTGTGGGTCCCTGACCACTGTGTCTCTCACCCCAAAGCAAACAACACATCAGTTTTCTGGTTCATATCCCACGCTAACGTGGATGCCTCAACTAATAAGATCATTCATAACTTGTGGAGGAACTAACAAAAATGAGCCACACACATGGAAAGCTAAAGATATGACTCCCTACCCACAGTGCTATCACTATGCTGTCACTTTGAAAGACAGCTACCAGAAGAGCCCAAGAGATCTACTGCAGTGGATCCTCCACTCACACTGTGGCACAGACACCCGGCTCCACGTCCATCCTCCATGTGCTTGTTACTGACATCTCATGTTTCCTGACCCTGCAGAGGTGGGGAGCATGCTCCAGGAGAGGGCCTGCAGCCGGAAAAGGGCACAGTCTGGAGTGCTTCCGAGGCAGAGATGCTGGCCGCTTTGGGTCTCAGTGTGTAAAGAGAAGTGACTTTATTAACCAGTGGTCGATGATGTTTCCCAAGATCCATGGAGCCTGGGATGGATTCTGAATGTCCTCATTGCTGATGCTTGACAGATGACACTAAGCTTTTAGCCTGAGTTCAAAAGCAACAATGCAAACACTGCCTTCAAAGAAAGAACTCAAAACTAGGCAGCCTTTCTTTCAGAAATGTGAGATTTCTCCCTGGAAACATGAATAAGTACAGGAACAGCTAAGGGATGGGGAAAGACCTGAACATGACTGGGTCACCAATTTTCCACTTCTCCCTTTTATTGTGCACACACACACACACACACACACACACACACAGTGCCCCTGCACTGGTCCCAGAGGTTACAAGGATCAAATATAAATTATGAAAGGTGAAAAGAAGGACTCTTTTCCAAATGACTTAAAGGATAACTGTCACTAGAATTAATATGGTTGGAATGTTTAAAATTGCCATCGGTCCCTTCACTTTTGAAAGGTGTCAGGCTCCTGTCTTGAAAGCTGAGTATCTGTCCATGATCCCACGGTGTCACAGACAGTTCCTGGCTAAAAGCAGCTTATTTAATTTACTGAATTTCACACAGAAATTGGCAAGGATGGTCTAAGAGGTTAAGTATGGGGCATGATTCTTATCTCTCTCCATTTCCCATATTTCTATTGTGTCCCATTAAATTTTCCTCTCTCCAAGGTATTTGAAAATATGTTTTATGTTTTTTCAGTGTTTTTTCTTCTTTATTTTCAGGGCTCCTTCCTAAGAAATACAAAACAGTCCAGACAGGAGTGAAAACCTGGTCTTTTCCAGCAGAACAGAGCTTCTGAAAGTCAGAGGAGCAAAATCTGAGCAGATCTCCTGACACCAATCAAACCAACTCGAATTATCTCAACTCATTCTCTTCTAACCAAAATGACCACCCCACTTGGAAGTGGAAAATATATTTCAACACGTTGCCTCTCAGCACCAAAGTCATAGCTGCAAAAAGGAGGAACAAAGACAAGGAACCAGTCTTCCTTCGATGACCTGAATACTTCCAAATGGCAGTAAGATGTTCTGTGCTTGCAAGGTAACCTATGGGTATGCTGGAATGGGAGTAAATCCATCGTTACAATGGGAAAGAGTCTCAAAAGGCCGACTAGAGCTCTCCATGCTTGTTTTAAACCTATAACAGAGGTTTTTCCATTACAACAAAGAAGGCCCCCTGAGTTACAGTCCTAACTATTCCAGAATTAGCTATCATCAAAATCAACGCCCTTCTTTCTTCTGATACTTATGCTTTTTTCACCATATATCCCCCCGCCAACCACTTTCTCTCATTGGAGCACACAGTGAGTGTTTACCACCTAGAAAGTGCTGTGCTAGCTGGTAGCGATCCAGGGATGAACAAAGCTTAAAGAATGGACACGCCTTACTCGACTCACAGTCCAGAGGGGAAGAAAAACATTGTAAATATGTGAGATGAATTATTAGATGCTTGAGCAGTATGTTATGGAAAAACATTTTACTGGTGTCTAAAAGGGAAAAAAAGAGAGAGAAATGACCACCACACTAGAGATTTTTTAAAATATTTGGAAGGGTATGTGCAGCTTCTTTTCAAACACTCTGTGATTTTATATAAAATACCTAAATGTGTAAGGACTTTGGGATCTATGGGGATCCTGAAACAAATTCCCCACAGTCACAGCGGATGGTAGCATATTCTGTAAAGAAAATGGGTATTGAAGCTTCAGGAAGAGCAAATTGCCTTTAGCAAGACAGTGTCAATGGGAATATACAGTCGACACCAGGGCCAACTGTGCCAACAGTGGGTCACAAGTCACAGGGACCAACTCTACTTTTGAGTAACTTGCAAGAAAGCATGAATTTGTCCCAATGATTCTCTTCAGGGAGAAAATGAGACTAGCAGGATTTAGGAGCCTTAAGCTATGGATTTGTAAGCTTAGGAAAGAATCCATGGAGAAGAAAAGGGGCAATGCACATTCTCCAAGCCAAGAGAAAAATAAGCTACAACTCAGAAAAATGGTGAAGGACCCAAGAGCAACCACAGGGGGTGCAGGGGACAGAATGTATGTGCCAGAACAGGCACATTCCTAAAGGTCAGTTATCCTGTCCTTCTTTATATTTATTGATAATGAAACACGGTTTTCAAAGGGGGAAGGACTTATAACTTTACCAGTTGCAGAGCCAGGACTTAAACCTGAATAGCGAGGAAGCATGTTTCCCTTCATCCACCTCTCTGCTATGATTCACCTGCCAAGCAATAAGGCATGGTGATGAGAAGCAGCAGCACGAGGCTGCCCAGGGTTCATACTGAGGGTGGACATGTTAATCACATCTGAATGCATCATTTCTATCACCATGCTCTGATTAGCGCTTTTTCCTTCTTCAGATTCAACACTTGAAATTTATATCATTTTCAATTTCTGGTTTTGTATATTTGGCATATAAGAAAGTTTACATGACGACTTCATCTTTAAAACAGTGCTATTTACCTTTAGAAATGCGTGACACAATGTGCTCAGACAGGACTCTAAAAACTATGCAGAATAGTTATTAAAAGTCCAACTTCCAGACCCATCATTGAAGGCATTTGTTTTGTTTTTCCCAGGCTATGAGAAGTGAGTTTAGAAAACAATATGCCTGAGCAGATAAGCCTAAGTCTAATTTCTTCTTTGATGCTGTGATGTTGCTTATGAGTATGGTGGATCGGTGGGTCGAAGGCTTGTCTTTGCTTGTCCAGCATTGTGTCTCTCTCCTTCCAGCAAGAGCTGAGAAACCATGCTTCGTCCCACTTTTTACTTCCGATGGTACAGATAAAGCTGACCCTGTACAAGGTGTGGATCTGACCCAGGTGATGGATTCATTGGAATGCAACTTGAAGCCAATGAAAAGAAGTCTTGCAACTGCATTTGAACCATTGGAAAAGAGCATTCTTTCCAGTGAGACTAAGGTGGCAAGCAGCAGGGCTTCAGCTGACACTGACCTTCTTACTGAGACCAATCCACACTGCATGGGGCAGCTTAAGGGAGATGTGAAGACAGAAACTATGGCCAGTCTTATTTGAATGTTTGAAGCTAACACAATCCTTGGAGGTAATGGTGGTTATTTACCAGTAAAGAGCTATCACAATTCCTGATATCCCTGTTTATTCTCCCTTTTGCAATGTGACCTTCATTCTCGTCATCCATTGGTAGAGTCTCTTTCTCCATTAGGATGGCCACATAGGTCATTTTGATCACTGAGTCATTAGCACTGCAGTGTCCTTCACCTATCAGGTAAGCAGGCCATTTCCCAGGAATGATGACAACATGGAGAGCTATTACAGCTGTCTCAGAGAAAGTCGCAGGCAAGGGAGAATATCCTTGGTCATCCATGTCTAGCACATACTCAACCCACGAGATTCTGACCTAATAAAAACATTTTATTCTAAGCCATTTATTTTTTGTGATGATTTGA
Organism: Cavia porcellus; assembly: GCF_034190915.1. NCBI lineage: Eukaryota > Metazoa > Chordata > Mammalia > Rodentia > Caviidae > Cavia > Cavia porcellus. Next base: position 33,633,337 of record NW_026947511.1, on the reverse strand, counting down.
ATCAAAACAAATCTAAGTGACAAAGTACTAAACAATATAGTTTTCCTTCATCAGTTAGGATTGCATTTGTGTCATTTATAACCAAAAGAATAATATAACCAGCACTATACCTGGCACACCTAGAGCAAATCACTGTGAACAATATTGATCATAAAACAAACAGTCTTGTCAATGATAGTCATGTAATAACTAGGAATATTTTTCTAAATTTTGTTTTTAAATAAAGTTTTAAAAAATTAAATTTTTAAAGCTACTACTCAAATACATTAGAACATTTCATGTATGAACTAAAAATTACAAATACCCAACAAAAATAGCAGCATTCATAGTTTGTATTTCATTACTTTGGTGGTGGTACCAGAGATAAGACTCAGAAATTCACACGTGTGAAGCAACCGCTGTACCACTGAGTTATACCCAAGCCCCTATGTCTTATTGTTTTAAATATTAAATACAAGTAAATGCTCCAAACAATCTCATAGAGTGACAGAATTAAAATAACTCAAGATCTATTACTTCACTTGTCAATCATTATACCGGCCTATTTCAAATTCAGAATGTATACTACCAAGACCTGGCTTATGCCAATACAATCTCCAGTACACACCATGCCTGACTTATGATGACTCGATTTAGGATTTTTCAACTTTAAAAGAGTATGAAAGAGGTATGCACTCAGTTGAAACCAAACTTGGAGTTTTGATCTTTTCAATAAAATACACGAACTACTCAACATTGTAGTGTAAAATAGCACTTGCAGTACATAATTTTTCCCAGTGATAGGCTAATGTAAGATTCTAAGATGGATTAAAGTAGGTTAGGCTAAACTATGATGCTCAGTAGGTGACATATAGTTTTGACTTACAATATTTTCTTTTTTTTATTTTTACATATTATCGTTTTACAAATAGTTGTTCAAGATACAAAAGTGGAACATGTAAAGTGGGAATGCAAACTGCAAGACTGCAAACAGTTCTGTTCAACTATCCAACAAAAACTTAGTAACATGTTTGTCAATCCTATACACTTAAACCTACATGCAGTTATCCATATCTTCATTTATGTTTAGATTAAACAAACTAAAGCAGGTTAAAATCATTCTGAACAAAGAATAATAGTATTGCTGGATTTCATATCATGACACTCTATGATCACCACTGGGTAATGTGGTGTTTTTTTTTAATTTAATTTAAAGAAAGACTAAACCAAACAGAAAATGGATAGAAATAACATATACTTTCAAAGAAAAAAATAAACAGTAAGAAATCATTAGTTGATGATTACGGATTGTCTTCTTACAAATATTCAAGACACTAAAGTGGAGCATATAAAGTGGGGATTCAAACAGTGAGATTGCAACCAGTTCTGTTCAACTATCCAACAAAAACTAAGAAATATGGTTATCAATCCTATACACTTAAACATACACACAGTTACTCATATCTTCAATTATGTTGAGACTGAACAAACCCAACCAGGCTAATATCACTCCAAACAAAGAATAATACTATTGCTGGGTTTCACATTATGACACTCCAGGGTCAGCACTGGGTATTTAGTGTCTCTTTTCTTCAAAGGATCTGTTCATTTCATCATGTGTCATAAGATCAGTTCTCATAAACTGCTTATAGATTCTACACATGCATGACTCTTAACATGTATTTCTATCCTTTCTATATTAGAGGGAGAAACAAAACAAAGCAAGGCAAAACAAACCATATTCCTTTAAACACATGAAATGAAAAAAACATATAAGACCATCGAACAAAGAGTTCTATCATGGCTCTTGTGTTGTCTCTTGTTGTCTTCAATAGAATTGGCTATATCATCAGATATAGTATAATTAAATATATCAGTACATGACAGTATTAATAAAAACACAACTTTGTATATAGTATAGAACTTCAAAAACAGGCAGTCATCAAACCAGAATGTCTATCGTAGAATCTTGTCATCTTCAGTGTAATTGCCTATACTCTCAGACTTGATATCAATCATATCAGTTTTGAATAAAATCTTCTCTGCCTCATTTCTGTTATGCTCTTTTTTTGCCATCAGTTGTCTACTTATCTTCTTCATTCTGTTTTCTGCTCCATTCATTGAGGCCTCTCTGCCACTGTTCCTGGAATCCTAGTACTTTTCTCTCTCTCTCTAGAATGCCCTGCAGTATTCTCTGTAGAGTTGGATTGGTGGCTGTCAATTTCCCAAGTTCCTCTTTGTCTTGGAAGCATCTTGTTTCTCCATTAATTTCTAGAGACAGTTTATCAGGGCATATCAATCTGGGATGGAGGTTTTTTTCTTTCAGGGCTTGAAATATTTTGCTCCAGACTCTTCTTGACTTGATGGTTTATGTCAAGAAGTCTGCCATTATTCTGATGGGCCTTACTTTATAGGTTATCTGTTTCTTATCTCAGCTTTTCATATTCTGTTCTTATGTTGAATTTCTAGGATCTTGATTATTATATGCCTGGGTGTAGCTCTGTTTTGGTTGTAGATAGCTGGAGTTCTGTATGCCTCATATATCAGAATATCATTTCCTTTTCCTATGTTTCGGAAGTTTTCCTTAATTATTTCTGTGAATAGTCTTTGTAGTTCCTTTGTTTGTTCCCCTGCTTCTTCATTCACATTCTTTATTCTCAACTTATAGATCCTCTTGTTGTCTTCTAGCCTGTGTATTGTTACTGCTTGTTTCCTTGTTATTTTTAAAAAGTTTTCCCTTTCATAACCCAACACTGCAAAATTGTCCTCCAGTTTGGATAATCTATCCTTAGTTTTTTTCAAGCAGATTTTCTATCTTTCCATAGAGTTTTTAATTTCCTGATAATCTCTTTGAATCTGCTTCATGTATTCTATATTTTTTTATATTCTTCATCAAATGGTTCTCTCCTTTGTTTGAGTTCTTCCCTTCTTCCCTGTGTCTACTTGAGTTCTTCCCTGTGTCTGCTTGAGGGGTGCTTAGTATCTTTTTACTAATCTTCTTATATCTTGCTTTAATTGGCTAAATATTTCACTTTTGAATTCATCTATGAGGTCCCAAAGGTATCTTTTTATGTCCATTGGTGTCGTGTCTGATAGTGCATGTTTGCTGTTCTCATTCTTCTTTGTATTTACCTGTCCTGGGTCAATGTTCTCAGGGTCGGGACCTGGGGACTTTGTTGTTGCTTCCTCTTCCCATCTTTTTTGCTTCTTCCAGGAGGCCCCAGTTTCTTTCTTTGTTGGTTACAATTCTTCTGAAATGCACTGGCTGGATGACCCTTCCCACTGCCATGTGCTAGTGAGTTGCAGACAGGGACAGTGTATGCCAGCCCCTCCCCTCCATATCAGTCAAGCTGCTGTGGCCTGCACTGTATTATTTTGCACCACCTCCCCTCTGAATCAGTCAAGCTGTTGTGGCCTGCACTGTATTACTTTGTACCGCCTTCTCTCCAGCTCAGTCAAATTTCTGAGGCTTCACTGGGTTAGTGTGCGCCACTGTGGTAGGGACTTGGTTTCAGATAATCTATTGGGTCTCAGCTAGGTCACATGACCCAGGCCTCGCTCACTCCACCAATCCCGTTCAAGAAGGGAACAACTGACTGAAGTCACTCCCTGATCCCAGAATGTCATCCACCGGAGCCCCCCTTTCTGTGGAATGGCTCCACTCCCATCACCCACCACAGGTTGATGCAGGCACCCTACCAATTCAGCTCTCCATTCCACTCACTGACCCCCAATCTCAGTGTAACTGTGCCTCCAGTGAGTCAAAACAGCAGGACCTCGGGCAGCTCGGCAATTTGCAGTGGGACCTCGGACAGCTCAGCAACTCGCCTGCTGTGGAGGGAGCACTGAACCTTTAGCTGTTCCAACAATAGCACTGGGACTGTATGTTTGGTTGGTTCTTCTCACTTCAATTTCTTCTTGGGATGAGAGAATTAATCTCCCTCTGTTTGGGGCTCCCCACGCTGTATTATGTTGAATTCTAAGTTGACTATCTCAGGGAGCCTCTGTAGCCAGTTGTTGTCTTTGCTGCACTGACTCAACTTACAATATTTTCAATTTATGATGGGTTTAATCTCAATGTAAGTCAAAGAGCATCTGTACTTCTATAAACTCATTCTTGGATACACATAACTGAGTTCACATGGGCTGAGATTTCTTACGGAGCTGGGAGCTCTCCAAATTTACTTCCACCAAGAAAACAGTTTCAAACTTTCAAGAAAAGTTTTTAAAGTGTGCTAAAGTATAATAAATACCCATGATAATTAGTAAATATTAGTAAAATAAACAGAACTGTCAGCACAAATCCAGAACTTACACATAAAGTGTTCCCCTCAGAGAGTAGTATTTTATTACTTTCATTGTTTGAACTTCCATTGCATGTGGTGATAAAATATATGTGGTGTGGTAAAAAAAAAAAAAAATATATATATATATATATATATATATAGTGAATATTTATCTTTTTAAAACATTATTACAAGAAATATATTTGTCATTAATACCCCTCAAAATTCTCCCTTTTGTTTCAAACATTAAGTCTTGTTTCATGAATGTTTTTGGTTTCACTTTTGGGGCTGCCTCAATATCCTGAATCAATTCAAAAAGTTTTCCTTTCATAGTCCTTTTGATTTGGGAGGCGAACCAGAAGTCACACAGAGCCAGATCTGATGAATAAGGTAAATAAGGTCATACAGAAGGTTTTCATGAACCTGATTTTCTGTGCATGCCATTTGGCGGCCATATTTTTTATGAGACTTCATAAAGACACTCATGAAAGAGAACATCCAGAACTGCTTCAGAAAGTGGCAGGAACAACGGGAGAAGTGTATTCAAAGTGTGTGTGGAGGGGTATTTTGATTAGGATTAATGGCAATATATCTTTTATTGTACACTTTTTTGGTCATCCTTTATACACTCAACTTTAAATGATTTTATTACTATTTTAAAATTGTTCACGCACAATGCATCCTCTTATTGTCTGCCCTTGGAGCAGACTCTTTTTCTCTCTTCTGCTCTTGCACATAACCCTGGGAAAAATCTTCATTAATGCTGAGAACTCTTTAGATAATAAAAAAAAATCTAAAGGATCCTAACTGAAGTATTAGAAGTGTTGAATTAAGATTCCCACACACAGGAGAAAATTCTCAGCAAGATGATTTCAATATTTACCTAAAGTTTCCAATTTTTAAAGAAAGATAAATTAAGATAGTTGATGGCATTGAGACTATTAACACAATGACAGGACAGAAATAACTTTTCATTGGAAGAAAAGGTAATTAAATAGTCTGCAATGTGATACTCCATTGCAATTTGATGTAAAATCGTCTGCCTATTCGAGAAAATCATCATGGTGCTCTCAACCAAGACAAGCCAACAAACAATATCCCATTTCAATTAATTTTTAATTAATCATATATCTCTTCTAAGATAAATCCCCCCTTTCAGGTATCAGGTAAAGCCCCAGATTTTCTTGGGAGATCTAGAGAAATTACACAATGAGTCACAGAACTGTAAGGATGAAGCTCATCACATGAAACCATAGATCTATATTAACCTATTCCCCTTGACTGTCCATCTGACTTGGCTACATATTTTATTCATTTGCTTTATAGCCATTCCGTTGGAGCTTAGTAAATTCAATACCCTTCCAACAGAAACATGCTTTATTCTCTCTAACATGTGCCTTTCTGCTATGTTTTATTCCATTTGGTGTATTTCCTAATCAATTCTTTTGTGAGCTTCATTTCATTCAGCACAATGTAGCCATTGTTAGGGTTTATTTCTTTTCAGAATGATTTAAATCTATTTTGCTCAATGCTGCTTTAAAGCTACTGTATGCACTGTCCATTCCTATCCAGTGGGCCATATCATCTGGCATATACTCCATCTCCTTGGTTGAGGAAAGATGTACTTTCCTGACTTGTTCGGATGGGAAGTGATGCTTGCTCTTTATTTGTCCTGTCAATGGCTGGAGACTGAATAGGAATGATATGTAGCCACATGTAGGAACGTCAATATATATCAGGCACTCAACACTGAGATGGGTAGCTGTAGGTTACTAACAGTAGGAAGTCACCGCTCTGTATCAGCATTTATGAAATTCTAGGTACCATTGCCAACAGACGGAAGGCAGTAAACAATAACCAAATGCTCTCATAAATCTTTGTGGATTTAAAGAACGGCTGTAGACTCCTTCTTTGGTAGTGTTCAAAATGAGTTACTTTTGATTTGAGTTGGCCCTAGACTTTATGATCTAAGGCTTCAAATTTCATTTTGCACAATAAAATCACTTTATTCTTCATAGAGAAAAACAAAAAGCAATGAAAGGCATGCCATTGGAATGACTTTTGTGCCAACTCTCCTTCTAACTCAGATAACTGCAGAAAGTCTGGGGGAAGAAGCACAAAGAGGAGAAAATATGAAATTTTTTTCAGCTACATCTAGTGGCTGTAAGCAGACCAACTTGTTTGAAAGGATTAATTTAAGTATGGACAGTCTGGTAGGTTAGTTTGAAAAACACTTTGAGGTTAAGGCTAAAAGGATGTTAGAAGCCTGTCTGAGAGTTTGTGGCTGCATCCCAAAGGCAAAAAGGAGCCCCTGAAGATTTTTTAAAAGGGGAGTTGACATGATCAAAGCACATTGCTCCTATAAAGCAAGTCATAACTTACTAAAATAAAATGAACTTGAAATAAATTCATGGTGGTCAGTAATCATATGCAGCATGTAATACTGCTCCCACAAAAAGTATTTCCAGTAGAACAGGAGGAGACTTATGGATGGATGAAGGAGGGAAAATTCTCTTTAAAAGCAAGGACTACTAAATAGGAATGCATTGAGTGAACACATTTTAAAATGTAATAATATTACATAATATAGATTGTAGACCACACAAGCGCTAACATGATCAAACATGAAATGAAAAGACAGTTGCTGTAGAAAATAAAAGATCCCAAAAGAAAGTAACTGTACCACGTTAAAGCTAACTGCAAAGAAATTCTGAAATCTAAACATGCAAATACCCTTGATTTAATTAGTTTTTCTTAAAGAAAATCAGACAAGATAATAAAGCATTTGCATAGAAAGCCACACTCCTAGGGCCTGAAATTCAAGAAGAAAGAATGGAAGTAAAATTCTCAGTACATATTGATTAACGTTTTGCAAAATGAATAGTTAGAGAAGCTTGAGGATACAGAAACAATGAAAGAAATTAAACCAATATGACTCCAGTTTAAAGAAGTAATGGCAAAGCTGAGCAAAAATGAAGAAACATACTATTGGAAAAGTATGAAAAAAATCTCACATGACACAAGGTGGGAAGAATTACTAAACTCTTCTGTGTTCATTTTCTCCATCATGAGAGGATATCTTTAAACTGGAATGATGAGTGGAAAAAAAGAAAGAAAAAAAAGATAAAACTCCAGAGAGCTTGGAAGACATAGGAGAAATTTGGTCTCTGGACGTAGACAAGTAGTACTTTATTTTATAACAGCAACAAAAAAATTGTATAGATGTAGTCATGGAGATAATGTTACTAAGACTTGAAAAATCACAGAGAAAAAGTATTTCAAGCCTCTTTAAAGGAGGAATAGGAGATTCTGCAAACTATAGGGTGCTGATTTCCACCAAAATTGTAAAAGATTATATTAAATGTATGATGTGTGAGCATATTAGCAACTTCTAGGACCAGCATCTTTTTACTCAGAATGAGCTGAGCCAAATGAATATCTCTCTCTCTCTTCTCTCTCTCTCTCTCTCTCTCTCTCTCTCTCTCTCTCTCTCTCTCTCTCCCCCCCTCTCTCTCCCTTCCTCTCTCTCTCAGAAAGTTATTAATCTGATATGTCAGTAATATAACAAACATAATACACTGATTTCAGCAAGGTATGTAACAAAAATCTGAAAGACACAAACAAAGAGACAGAAAGAGAGAAAATTCATCCCAGGTCAATTCACAGCAGATCAGCAAGCAATACCAAAAAGCAAATGCTGATCCATGAATCCTTGCTCCTGAGAGGGGAGGTTCCTTGGCCCTTCCCACAGAATGCATCTGTACCTCTAGACTTCGGAACAAACCTGCGAAACTTACATTCTAATGGTAGACTACACCGAGGACGAACAAAACATGAAACAAAGCAAAAATATTCTCTTAGGCTTGAAACTTCCATTTCCCAAGCAAAGGATGAGAGTGTCATTCCAGGTAGTAGCTTACATAAATAAAAGCCTGGCAAGCCTCTTTGATTCTGAGTTCCGTTATAGTTTGCAGCAAAAGCTTTAGGCCTGGAAGGTCTCCAGTGAATATGCAATGGATTGCATGTCCTGGGTGGACAAAGGACCCAACGTAACTTCCAACCTCAAGGTCTCAGGACTCCAACATGAATATGAATCCGTCCCTGGCATCCTGTGAGACCACTACTACATAAACACAGAGAGGAAGTTGCAGAGAAAGGAAAACAGTTAAAACTTGTCTGAAAGCCACTGATTTTACGAGGAGCCGCACACAGGAAACCTTGTGATACTCAGTTACCAGAGTACATGGATCTCCGGCACCTAGCTGTAGAGACACACCCTGGCCGACCAAACCACAAATTTCAGACAGGCGAGAGAGCTCACATCTCCCTACCATAACAAAAGCAACCAGAATTGCCAAATCCGATGCACAAAACATCTAATTTATAACAGTTAAAACCTGGCCTGTGACCAAGTCCAAAAGAACCATGTCTTATTTCACTTGCTCTTGAATATGTCTCTTTCAGAGATAAATGACTCTGCACTCTGCCAGTTCGCTCCTCTGTTTGGTGTTTTGTTTAGCTGGGCTTGTGACAAGCCAAGAGTTGATGCATCTGCTTGAATGTATAATTTACCTCTCTGGTCAACTTCGCTTTTTTTTCCTTGACAATATTATGTCAAACAATCACATCACAACTGGCTCTGATCTCTTTGTTGTTAGCTAATAAATTAGAGAGCATTTATTATCTGCAATCCTTTTTTTCCTCTTTTAATGGTGACACATTTGTGGTGAATTACAGGGCAGCTTTATAAACTAGGCTCCGGGCCAGTCTCAGGCCCTGCATCCCTGTGAATGTTCCCTCTCCTGGTTGGCCTCCCGGACTGGTGGTAAATCAAGGCAGCTGTCACAGCACACTAACTTAGTGTGCGTCATTGGGGAGAGCAGGAAGCGCTGTGGGTATAATTCTGTCCATCAAACTAATATGTTATATCAGTAGCTTTGTAATCTTCAGCCATAACTTATGGGAAGTGACACCTAAGAATTCACTTTGAAGGCAATGTGTTCCTCAGACTTTAAGCCAAAACAGACCCGATTCACAGCAACAATTCTCTGTTTACACGAGCGGTTTCTAGTGCTGGGGAATCAGGTCCCTATCACTGTGGCAGTGTTTTACACATCCCGCCACTGGCCCAACTCTGCTTACAGCCTTCATGGCAAGATTTGTAAACTTTTCCAACAGGATTGTGTCTCTTGTCTTTGTGATCCTTGATTGTCTCAAGTAGCAGGATGGATAAATATACTCCTTGAAAGCCATTGTGACAAAGTAGATGTCTGCTGGGCAGGAAGGAGAGGGCGACCCATCTCTCTCCACCTATCTCCTTGGACCTTCGCCTTGTGGGACAGTTGAGTACTCATATCACTATGCCAGCAGGGTCATTTTTTCTTGTTCTTGCTAAACATCTGCATGATGCTCAAAGATGTTCAGGAACAGAACCTTAAACAGTGCAATAAACTGACACACCACAGTGACCAGACTTAGACGTGGACTCGACTTGCTATGGGTTGTCCCTGTCTCCTTCCTGACTGTTCTCTCTGGCTGTTTTCTCGGCAGGCCAGTAAGAGACGCCCTTTGGGGAAGATTAAGTAGCTCTTTGAGCAGCCATGTGATGAAAAAGAAATCTACAAGAACCATTCAAAGCAGCTCTTCCTCCCCCAAGGCACAAAACTAAATATGCACAGTAAAGAAATTTGAAAAATGCCTGCCCTTGCCATTCTCAATACCCTTTTGATTGATAGCAGAGAGGGTTTGCTATGATAATTTTACTTTGACAGGTCCCAGGCATAAATCCCACGAAGTTACCGCTCTAGGCTGACAACCTCCTGAAGACTCCAGTTAGGAACCGGAAACAGGTCCTTAGTTTTCAGGCTCAATGCTACTTGAGGTGCAAGGAAAGACTACATGGAAAACATAAATCCTTATCTGAGGGGGAAACAAAATTCAAAGCAGTTTTCACACTTATCCATCAGGAAGAATGGCCAACAGAGAAGGATGTGACCTCTGTCCTGCTTCCTCAAACTCAAATTTAAATCCTCCAAATGAGAGATTTGAAACCTACTCACGTTGAGAAATGGATCCTCTTTTTCCATTCGTATTGTCGTTCCCCAAAGTTAAGTTAGTGTTTTGCTTCAAGGGCAGCCTTGAAATGTAGTGTAATATTCTATTTTAAAAATCACTGCTTAAGAAAAAGTACACAGATACTCTATTGTCTATAATTATTCTCATTTCCTGAGAGCTTGCAATGTGAGTGCCTCTGTAACTCTAAAAGTCCACTTAATTTTCACAACCACCTTAAAAGAATAAAATTTAAATGAACTGGGATGCAATCAAAGAGCTCAATAAATGAATTTTTCCAGCAGTTTGTCTTTTCATCTTGCTTTATGGCCTGTTTGGGGGTCTCTGAGGGTGGTGGTGGGGTCTTTATCCTCCTCTCTGCACCTGAAACATGGTGAGTCAGCTGTAGGAATCTTAGTCCTAGAAATCATACTCCACAGGGTTGAAGGAAGAATTTCTGGTTTTCCCTAAACTAGGAAATTAAATTAACCAAAACCCATTCTCCGAGCATTTCAGTGGATTTCACCAGAAATGTAGACTTGTGACCTATGAAAAATTATGAAAAAGTAAAATCCAGGCCAACATCTAAAAAGAAGGAACATGTCCTATTTCTTTAAAACTTTTCAGAAGTTAAGTACTTACTTTCTAATTGTCTATCTCCTATAAATTTAAGCAATATTTTCTCCCGGTTGAAGGGCTCCACTCCCGCATTGAGAGGATTTATACCATTCCAATGCCATTGGAACAGATTGTTTCCCGGGTCTTATACTGTGGCACTGGGCCTATGGGCATTGTTGGATCTCTGCAATAGGTTTACACTTTGGAGAGTTGCTAACAACAAGCAAGCATGGGGCCAGGCTTGGAACTCAGTAAAAACTACTCTTTAATTTAATAGGACTATAACGTAAGGACTTCACCCTGGGCCAGAGAACTGAGCCTTATTTTCTGGGGTCAGTATCTTTACAGCTATCCTCCTCTTATGGAGGGTCTAATCATGCCCAGGAGGAGTTCTAACAATTGGTTCGTGAGTCAGCCAAGAAAATCAGTGGGGAAAATAAGAATAAAATGAACAAGTTGCTCATAAAATCAGAGAATAATATATGAGTTTTTTTTTTTTTTTAAGTCATAAAGCAGCTTGAGAAAATCTCAAGAAAAAGAAACTGGCTAAATAATTCTCTTTCATTCCACAGCCCTTCTAAATACCAAACAGGATGTGCTTCCTTGTAAATGCCTATAAATTTGGAAGAGAAAAACAAACCTGATCTTGTCTACAGAGCTTTAGGCTGCAAGGAACAGAGAAGATTTCTGTTTTCCTTCAAGGAAGACGCCAGAACAGCATTTTCCCATCAAATGTTGATAAGAAAGGCATTCAGCATTTCATCTGATGGGGCCTGCTGTGAGCGGGTGGTATAACATAACAATTATGGACAATGTCATATTAACAGTTACAGGCCTGTCCACACTTGGTCATTCTATTCTCAAGTCAGTGATAACACTGTCATGTGCCTTCAATTGTAGAAGATGTGGTAGAACCAGGATCACTCTAGAAAATAGAATTCTCAAAGGTTTGGAGAGATGATGGCCATCTTTGTGATGCATATATATATATTTAGTTCTAACTTCCCAGCTTGATCTAGGCTCTTACTTAAGTAATCTAATCTATTTCTCTGCAACAAAAGCATAAGAAGTTGGGCTAGAAATCATCTAAAATTTGAAATTAATGTCTGCTCAAATCCGAAGAAAGGGTTTTAGACTACTTTTATGGTTTAAATCAGGAGTGCCCCCCAAAAGCCTTAAGCATTGGGAAGGTGAGTGGATCCTGGTGGTGATACACTCATCAATGGATTAATCCAACAATGAATCCATAAGGAATGAGCTAGGAACATGTGTGGCCTTTTCTTATTCTTCCCTTCTCTCTCTGCTTCCTAGTTGCCATGACATGGCATGCTGTCCCATGCTAAACCCTTCTACCAGGCCACCTCTGCCTGGGAGTCAGCACACCATGGAATGAAGGCCCTGAGACTGTGAGCCAAAACAAACCTTTCTTGCTTAAAGCGTGGATTTCTGGTATTCTGTCTTACTGATGAAGAAAGTGACTAAAATATGGATAAAAAGACATGTTGAGGACTCTGAAGTGGAAACTTGCTCTTGAGGAAATGAGAACAGAGATGGGAATGGGTACAGTGTTCCCTAGGTAGACTGATGAACTTTCAAAACAATGATCTGAAGTAGCAAGTAATTTCCTAGACCAGAGGCTCTCAAACAGGAAGCTGTCACTATTTTGCATTAAATTATTCTTTGTTAGAGGTTGTCTTATGTGTGGTAGATATTTACCAGCATCCCTAACCCATCCCTATTATATGCCAATACCTTCTCCTAGAAGACAAAGATCAAAAATGCCTTCAGATATTAGTAGATAACCCTTGAACGGGGGCCTAAATTTGGACCTAGTTGAGAACCACTGCTCTATGCTACAGAAGAAGGCCATTCTTGTGAATTCCTGTGGGCCACATTATCTAACAAAGAGAGAGCTAGCCTTCTGAGCACATACTGCCAAATGAACCCTTGCTACATTTTCTGGGGAAACACGATAGTTCTGGATGTAACAAGACCCTTCCACTTGAACTTCTGAGTAGAAAGAAAAGTGCCTTTACAATAGCATTGAGATCAATCACCTTAAAAATAAAAATATAGTATTATCTCTATTAAATATGTCTCCATGAGGCAAGTTCAGTTACACTCTTTGCCCTTTTTATTTGAGAATCCTTGAATCCTGCTTTAGCAAAGATTTCAGTAAAAAAAAAAAAAAAAAAGCTTCAGGACAAGTAATTCAACAGAAGGAATACAATACATGGCTTTGGAAAAGCAAATAGAAGGGAAGGCTGACCTCGGAAGCCCTGATGAGAAGAGTAACTTCAAGAAACTGCTATCATCACTGTACTCAAAGGACTCAGAAAAAGAGGCAGTGTTATTGGGATCCAGAAGTCAAGGCCCGCCAAAGAAGCTGGGTGCACAGTGGAGATGCGACAACAGAGTAAGGGGCTTCTCATCAGAGTCACAGCTGTGGAACAAACACAGCTGCTACAAGTGAGAATCATCCAAGGCAGAAAGATGGGAGAAGGACGACCCCGACTTCTTCCTCTCTTCCGCTACCATAGTTTCTCACCCATGCTTCCCATTGGAGACAGTTCACTGGACCTCAGCTGCCAAAGGAGCCCAAGAAACACAGCTCCTGGGAGCAGCCCCTGTGGCACATACAGAGCCGGGCAAGAGAGGAACTGAGAACAGATCTGAAAACAAAAGGACCAAGGGACAGCATAACCACCAACCTCAACTGTAGGGAGAGCTGAATGCACTTTAGACTTAGCAATCAGAAGGAAAAGAAATTCAGATGAGTTTGAGAGAAAAAGAGAAGTTAATGGAAAAATTTATCTGAAAAATCCTCAAGAAATGTTCCCACTCCTCCCCTCCCAGACCACATTAAATGTGGGAGGAAAAAAAATTCAATCTAGACTGAGACCATTAGTGAATAACTTGTATGACACTGAGCTAATGTCTAGGAAGAACATTACTACAGGAAATATAAGGTGGACCACTTACCTTCTGCTGTTTAACAAAAGATTGCAAGGTCAGTGGCTTAATCGTTACCCATTGCATTTTCACACTATTCTGTTGGCTAGAAATTTGGACTGGGCTTGGTTCAGCAAGGCAGTTCAGGAGGGTTCCTGAGATTATTCATATGTCTCTAGTTGGATAACAAGCTGGCCACGGCCTGGTTGGATTAGGGGAGTCATATTTTTGTTCTTCGTGTTCTCCACTTCCAGCAGGTACCTAATTTCTTTCCCTGGCAACCTCAGGGTGGAAGGAGAGACAGAAATGCGTGAATGCTTCCCAGATCTCTGCTATATCATCCTTCCCAAAGCCATAATGACCAAAACAAGTCCCAAGGTCAAGCCCAGAGTCAAGAACTGGATAGAGATGGAAAAAATGTGGATGAGTTTAACAAGCTATCACACCAGTGAATGGATTTCCCACCAACAGAATTCCAGTTCTAGCCACACAGGAACATTCCAAAGGATACAGAATCATTTTCCAAACAGGAAATGTTTTTGGTTGTCACAGGGCCTCTGAAACAGCCTCTTCAACTGCCATCCTCCAAGCCCACTCCATAAAAATTTCATGATGAATAGTCAACGGCCCCACCCAGGGCTATGAATGTAGCCTCAAATACAAACTCAAATTGAGGGAAGTCCCCAGACTCCCTTCCTTTTCTTTCTTTAAGAAAAAAAGAAAGAAAGTAAAGATAAAATCCAGCTTTCAATGCAACACTGAAAGGAAATATCAAACTGGAAATCAGAAAATACATTGTCATGCTCTAGTCTTAGAATCAATCAAGTTTCTTGAGCAACTATGTTCTCTCCGGCTCTTAATTTCTATAACTGCAAAATGTAAAAATTAAACACTCAAGGGTAGTTGAGGCAAGAGTGGAAGGGTGAGGGATCAAGGAAAGAAGACAAGGTGGTTATTTGAAAAAGTGATGGTGGTATAAAATAGGCAACCTAGGAGCACAAGTCCTGTTCATGAAATTCATTGTTTTGCCTAAAATGTCTTGGCACCTAATCTGATTTCAATCGGAGACTAGCTCAGACTTCACCTGGCTCTGCCGTTTGTATCTTTCCCTTGTCCTTCCTCTGGTGCCTCAGCTGCACCCATCTTTGCTATGGGGTCAACAAGCCAAATGATCTGTAGGACACAGGGCCTGTGTGTAAAGCAAGGAGCGGGCTGCTGTCCCACCATCCTGTTCCATCCTGCACACCCCTGAAAGCGAGACCACAACGAACAAGCTCTTGCTTCCTCACCAGCCATGCCAGCTTGCTGCTCCAAGGCCATGATCCAGCCACATTCACTTCTGCAAACTGCTTCAGGACCCTGAACCTTGCAACCTGTCACTGGCCCACAGTCAGCCAGGAATCACCTGGACTTTCCTGCATCCTTGCTTCCCCCAGCGATGACAAACTGCAAAAATATCTACTTTGCATGCCCTTTCTTTCCAGAGGAAATTCTCAGGAGGTCAGAATGCAGAAGAACATCAGCTGTGAGCTATGACACTTGAGATCAGAAGGGTGGAAGAAGCTTGGAACTACCACAAGGTCCTCTCCCAAGCCTCTAGGAAGTGCTGTCAGTAGAAATGGCCTTTTTAATGTGGCGTCGGCCTTGTGCATTATACTTTCTCCGTGCTCCCACCAAGACCACATCAGACCTAACTTTTGTTCTCCTCCCCATAAGTCTAAAGTGGGCCTTTGGTGAATATTATCACTAGCTGTAGTGCATGGAAGCCAAGGGGCCCGGATTTAAATCTTGGCTTCATCTTTGCAATTCCAAATGCTAGGTATTTAGGTCAAGATTCCAAATCTCTCTATGCCTCACCTCCTTTCTCATCTGCAAAATATGGACACGGGATTGTGGTGATACTTAGGTAAGAAAATAATTACACCTTCTTTACTATGTGGCAATGTACTCACTGTGCAGTAAATGCCAGCTGCTGTTACCGTATCTCTCACCATAATCTTGATAAAACTGAACAGTCTGGGGTAACCCTTTATGTTAGCTTTATTGGTGTGATTAGACAATAAGCTCAAGAGCAAGGATGAGACATATTTATTTTTATTCTCTCTCACCTCCACTGCCTTTCCCCATTAGCCCAGGCCCTTGTATATAACACACACCCAGAGCTCTTGAAGTATAAGGCAGAATGCCAGAGTGAAGAAAGCACAGTCTAAAACAGACAACTTCAGTTCCGGGCTCTACTCCTTAATAACCAGTGGCTTTGGCCAACTTACCCAGCATCTTCAAGCATCATGTTACATAAAATGGGGATAAAGTGTTTGCCCCATCAGGTGACTCAAAAAATAGCCTTCGCAGTTGAGGATGATGCCATCTTGGGTTATTTCTTTCCCATCCCTTCTCTGTAACCCTTAATGAATAAATCAGATTAATGCCAGGAGAATTGGTGAAATGGAAATGGGTCCAAATGAAAAAAATAAAAGTGGCCAAGGTCCTAAAGGCAAATACGACTGACCCTATGCTACAGTTTGAATGTTAAATGTCCCCAAAAGGTCTGTGTTAAATAAAGGTTTGTCCCCAGGGTGCCACTATTGAGAGGTGATGGGCTCTTTAGGAGGCTCTTGATCACTGCACACAAATCCTTAAAGGGTTTCTTCTTCCCTTCCTAGCTCACTGGGCAAGCAGTTAGGTCCACCATGTTCTCCTGCCACTGTAGGCCCAAAGCAACAAAGTCAATCTTCATGGACCAGACTCTCCAAAACTATCGAACAAACAATGCTTTTCTCCTTAAAAGTTAATTATCTCAGATACTTCAACTAAGTGACAGAAAGTAACATATTTCACTACAGGGTTGTGTCATGTGCCCAGGGCCTTCCCTACCTCTCACATCCAAGATGTGACTGCTCAATGTCATTTAGAGATGGCAATAAGGTCATTGTTACTTTTCTCTGCTAGCACAAAATAGCTGGCAACCAAAGTTAAAGGAGACTGTGATAAATGTGATCATTATGTATATCTAAAGTATATCAATAAAATCCAATTGAAGAAAAGAATGACTAAAAATAAAAAGTTTAAAAAGGCAATGTTTATTTCAGCTCACAGTTTGTAGAGGTTTCAATCCCTAGTGCCCTGGCAGAGGGACATCACAGTAGAAAAATAGCTCATAGCAAGCAGAAGGCATCAAACAGCAAGCAGCAAATCAGCAGAAAGCTCTCCCTTTTACCCTTTCTAGGCTATCCACTGGTGCCACCCACACCCAGGGTGGGCCTTCCCATTATCTATACCCAGAACTATACTAAACCAGTCAGCAGACTAATTTAATAATCACACACCCTTAATCCCAGCATCAAACCCCCAAGATACAGCTGCCTCCAAAAAGCCCCACCTAGGACCACATGAGGCTTTGGGGAGGCATCTATCCAGAAGTCATAATAGTCATCAACACAGGCATCTCAACTGAATCAGGCAGAGGAGCCCTCAGAGTCTTTAGAAAGAATCTGGCTCTCCCCTTCCTGACTGTTGGGACCTCATACATGTAAGAGAACCGCCTGTATTTTTTCTCAAATTCCCTTCCATTATTGCCCTCCTATAATTCTCCTATCCTTGGAGAGCATGGCAGACCAAAATAAATAAATAAAAATACCAGTTGGTTGGACCTACAGCCCAGCCTCACAGCAATCATCTTGAGCATCTTGAGCTTTCATGGAACCCTAAAGTGTTAGTGCCCACAATCTGCCCATAAAGATAAAGCCTCAGAGAAGGCCAAAGGTCACACAGCTAAACAAGGAGAGAAATCAAACCAACCCGGTCCTGCTAACTCCTAGATCAGTGTTCTCTTAAATGTCTCATCTTTCTGGTGCCTCAGAATACATGCTTTTGGAAACATTTACAAAGTGGGTCATGTTCCACATTCCGGCACTGACATTCCCAGCCTGTATTTGGTGGGATATAAACAGTCATGACCTCTGAGGCCTACAACCAATGAACTGAAGGCAACCAGCAAAAAGCCATTTACCTTGCTTTCTTCCCGCAGCCCAGCGGATTATACTCATTCCTCTCCTCTGGTTCTCTTCCCTGTGGCTGGGAATGCACCCTAAGACCTCTTTGTGTGAAGAAAACAGACCCCAGCTGGCCAGCCACACTGTGGCTTCAGTGTGGACCTCAGCTGCTTTGCTATAGGGTTGTGTGTCCTATGAACTGCATTTAAAAAATTAATATCTACATGGCTCTCACCCAACTGTCTTAAAAACACCAGCTGTACCATGCTTTCTCCCCTAATTTGACAGTCATAAGAACAGCTCCTGGAGAACAGAACATTCTTCAGGGGAGGGCTGCTGGGTTTGCAGACATATTAGGAGGCACAGAAGATGAAAGAGATTTCAAGTTGAAATGTCATATCGGGAAAAGGGTGGGAGGTGACAACAGAAGAAAGAATCTGATGTGTATTGAATGCCTATCACGTACCAGGCACTGGGCTGGGTAAGTTCTCATGACTTAATTCATTTGGTCCTCACAGCGCTGAGAAATGAGAATAATAGCCATAGTTTTGCAGATAAGACAACGGAGGCTTGTAACAATTAAGAGATTTTCCCAGACGTGTGCAAGTAACTTGAGTGTTGGTTTTTTTTCTTTTTTTATTATTATTATTATTTTTTATTTTTAAGGGACGAGGGGTAATAATTTTGGGTTTTGCTTTTGTTTTGCCTTGTGTGGTGTCAGGGATGGAATCCAGGGCCTTACACATGCTATACCTTAAACACCGAACCAAATCCCCAGCCCTACAACTAGTGCAAGATTTGATCCCCAGAGCTATTGTTTCAAATCGTAATGGACTCAGTGGCTTAACACAACACACAGTATCTTGTGCAGTTCTGCAAGGCAGAAGCCTGAAATCAAGAGGTGCACAGGGTTTTACCTCTGCCAGAGACTCCATAGGAGAGTCACACCTTACAGCTTTCAGCTTCTGTTTTTACAACGTGATCAAAAAATATGGTGAGGGCTGCTGCTGTGTGCCATCTAATGGAAAGGCTGACTGATAAAAGCCTGATGCTTCCTTATAAACCCTGTTCACCAGACCTGACATCATGACAAAGCCATAACGACCATGAGAGTAAATATTTTAATGGATTCGGGACACCAACGTAGCCACAATAGCACAATTAAAATCATTCATGAAAGACCACTTTCAGAACTATTTCAGAAAGTATGTCTGCAGTGAGGGAGAGTATTTTGAAGGAGATGGTTGGCTAAAAAATATATAACTGCTTACTGTATTTTTCAATCAAAGCTTGTATAGAGCCACTTGTAGAATCAAGATAATTTCATCTTGAGATCTTAATTATATGTGCAAGGACTTTTTTTAATCAATAAAGCCACATTCACAGGTTTCAGTGTAAGAATGGGGATATATCCTTTGGGGATCACCAACACTGGGTTTTAGACCCTGCCCTCTTACTCTACACCCCATTTTCT
This sequence comes from Cavia porcellus, assembly GCF_034190915.1. Lineage (NCBI taxonomy): Eukaryota > Metazoa > Chordata > Mammalia > Rodentia > Caviidae > Cavia > Cavia porcellus. The sequence continues at coordinate 33,613,985 of NW_026947511.1, read as the reverse complement.
TACCACAATGTCGTATCATTTCCTGTCTTTTCCTTTATCTACTTTCTCAAGAATATCTTTGGCAAAAATAAAGGTTCCAAAGAAATCACAGCCACAATATACACAAAGTTTCTAACTTCTAAGTGTTATCTAAAAAGTTGGAGGATAACTGACATTTAGGGTCTCTGGCATCCTGTATAGCTTTAGGAATTAAAGAGAAAATTTATCCCAAGCACATACCTGGTCATTGCCTCTAAACCAGGAAATGGTGAGCCTTTTGCACAGCTCAGCTCTGCTTGTGCAGGAGTAAGAGTTAGCAGGTGTCAACTTAACCTATAGCTACCCACTAATAAGTTTAAGATAAAAGGCCAATACATTTAAATAAGATTCAGACATAATCTAATAGTATTTGTTACCAAGCCCTATCTAATTATATCAGTCAATCTTTTATTACCAGACCCATGAGTGCAGAGAACTCCATTACAATTCCTCTTTATAATGATCTCCTTACTATCTGACTCCTTGAACCCTGCAATAAATTAATCATCTGCTGGCAATCATGAGTAAACATCAGCTCAATTAAGAACTGATAAATAAACAGCTCACTCCGAGGCTTGTCCTGATATGGATGGGAGTACCCCTGGGTGCCTGCCAGAGCATGCTTGGCTCAGGCCTCTCATGTCTGCTGTTGCTGAGAGATGGGTTGGCTGTCATTTCCTGCGCCCACCCTGTCTGTGGAGATGGAGGACTTAGCCCTGGCTGGTCCTCTCTGAGTCTCCGGGTGAAAGGGTTGCTCATCTCCCCCTCACTCTGCACTGCACAGGCCTCTGCCTCCTCTCACAGAAAAGGAGAAAGACCCTTTTACATTAACACACAAACTTGGTGCGGCAGGGCCATGTGATTGTTACAGGTTGAACTGTGTCTCCTATAAAGATAGGGTGATGTCCTAAACTCCAGCAATTCAAAAGAGTTTATTTGGAAATAGAGCCTTGCAGGTGTGACGATTTAAAATGGGGTTGTGCTAAAGAGGCACAGGATTTTAACCTAATATAACAGGTGCCCTTATAAAATGACAAGGTGTTCTTGTAAGATGACAGAGAAGAGACTGTCATGTGAAAACCCTGGGAGAAGATGATCATGTGGAAGATGGCAAAGAAGCCACTGCTGGTACAGAGGATCTATTAGAAAGGAACACAGGAAAGAGCTAGCCACCATCGGAAGATAGGAGGAGGTAAGGAAGGATTCTCCATAGAGTCTACAAGCAGCATGTCCCTGCTGGTATATTAAGATTTTGGACTTCTGGCCTCCAGAGCAATCAGAGAATAAATTTCTGTTGTTGTAAGCCATTGTGGTATTTTGCTATGGTAATCCTGGAAAAGCAGGACCACTGTTTATTATGATAAAGATAACACCAAGTGACCATCATAATATAGCAGGTGCCATGCCAGGTATTTTGCAGACATGACTACAGAGGTCTTCCCATGCAGTGGATGGATAGTTCTCTGATTTCCATGTTATAGATGAAGAAGCAAAGTTGACTAAGGTGAACTGCCCCTAAGTTACAGAGCTAGTGCATGCATGCTCTCTAGGACCAGCCGCATTCTTCATGGGCCGTGACATCACCTTGTAAACCCCACTTTGGCAGGGTCCATGCACAGGTATATTTCACTAGGGTTTTCCCAACTGTGCAGCTGGAGTCCAAGGGCTCGTCTGGCCTTGAACAGAAGGTTCAGGGAAGCCTTTGATTGCACCTTTGTGTTTTCTGTTTCTATGTCTCATGTAAGATGTGCTTTAAACCAAGTCTTCTGCTGCCAGAAACAATTTAAAAAACCATTGCTGCATACAACAAAGCTCTCTTTCAATGACAAATTTCAGATAATGGAAATAAAAGAGATGATAAAAGTAGAAAGTTACCATTCTTCGACCAGTGATGAAATAAAGGACGCAGGTGACCGTCATAAAGATCCTCAAGCATTTGCTGAAAGGCTGGTTGGGAACATTACAATGGGAAAATCAGGCTGATGCCCACTGAACCTATTGATAAGGATATTTTTGTTTTGTTTTTGTTAATTTTTTCCAAGTATATGAAGGTACAACTAACAAAAATTGTGTCTTTAAGGTTTATAATGTGAATATTTTACACATGTATATATATATATATATATATATATATATATATATATTGCCATGATTACATATATTTTAAATTAATTTTGCATGCATATATATAGCTACAAATTTATAGTGATTTTTATAGTCAGGTTAGTGAACATCTCTACCACTTCACATAGTTAGGTTAGCTATGAACTATGCATCTTATGCTGTGATGCACAAGGAAGTAGGCAGCATCACAGGTAAAAAGAATTGAATGTGAATCTAAACAACCTTGACCTAGTGTCAGGTTACAGGACATGGACCAGGTAGAACAGGTTCAATGTTATGAACCTGGTGGTGAAGAAGTAACCATTCAAAATCAGGATGTGGATAATTTCTTAGAATGAATCATTCTATTTATAAAAAAAGAAAGAAAGAAAGCGTGAAGATAAAACAGAAGGGAAGGGAAAATATTAGAGACTAAAAGAGATCAGAGACAGCAATTGAATATAATGCAAGGATCTTGTTTCGATAGTGAATGATCAAACAATACAGAAAGATATTTTTGAGATAATTGGGAAAATCAGAACATGGATTGGGTATTAGAAAATATTATGGAATTATTTAGTTGTTTTAGTTAACCACGGACATAGCACTGTTTTAAGGGGGGAAATGGGCCTTTTTGGTTACAAAAGTTTATTTAGTGCATTATCAGGAAAAATCAGTTTGTCTGGGAAACACAAGCAGGCAGTTGCTTTTGTTTGAAGCTGTTTACTTTGTATCATCCAGGCACCATCTAGGGCAGAGATAGTGAACCTCTGTTAGCACTCAATGATATAAACAGCCTGCTGTGGCCAGTGCTATAAAGGTCTCCACCACTGACCGGTAGGAACCGCACCAAGGTTGGGCTCTCTGCAGGAGTATGCAGTTTTGAGAACTGTCTACAAAAGCCTACCAATTATGAGTCAGCAAAGTGAGGAAGGAGAGAGCAAAACTTGCTACCTCTGCTCCTGGGGAGCTGACCTGGTTGGTCTAACTAACTCCAGCTCTCCAAAGATCTTTCCTTTTTTTTTTTTTTTCTTTAATGGAAATCATTCCATCAATTTATTTGGGATTGTCATGAAAGGTCAGTAATATGCTTTTAAAAATGGCTAATGTTATCACTCAGTAAATTATTATTGATTTATGATTGCTGGCATTATACCATCTTGATGTGTTGTTATTTTAAACCATATCACCACCACCACCATCCCAAAACCTCAACTCTACTAATATTCAAATGCTTTGAATTATGCCAGTCAGTATTTCAAAGAACAAAGGAAAGATAAATCAACAGAATAATAGACATAACTGGAAATCATCAGGCTTCACCTCTATTTGCTTTGAACTGTTATGAAAAAAAAAAAAAAAATATCCAAGAATGCAATGCTTTAAGAGTCCACACAGAGTTCATTACCTACAATTCCTTTTGGAACTCCCGAGGCTCTGTGGTTGTATATGGTATTCCCCTCACTTAATTTCTTGCCTCACTTTGTATATAGAATTGATAAGAACACCCTAATCTCAGACTAACTGTGTGTGAGATTCTGTGGCTATTCCCTTAATGTAAACCATCCAATCTCGCCCCCCTCCGAGCTGTGTCTGTCATAAGCATTGTGTGGTGATAACTGCTGTGGCCACTTACATGCTTGTGTTCTTCATTTTGGGGATGATATCTTGCTTAGCAAGGACAGTTTTATTACTTTGCATAAACTTCTGTAGCTTAAAAGGAGCAGTAGTAAAGTTAGTTCAAGGCCCTTTATGACGTCTTTTGTTCTGAGAAGGTAGGGAGGAAAAACATCAGTATGGTATGAAAAGGCTGTTTGTTTACAGTCAGTACCCAGATCCTTCCCTTTTTCACAAAAGGAAAGGAAACCAGCAGGAGAATTACAATACCCGGCACCTCCCTGGGTCTCTCTGTATTCTCCCCACTTGTGTATTAGGCAGCTAGGCAGCTGTTGAACAAGGACTATCAACAAAGCAATCTTCTAGCCCTTTGATTCAGGCTATTCATATCTTCTGCTCTGAAATAAAATGACTTTCACAATTAAAACACCGAAATCAATGCGGTATCTATTGTCATGTCTGCAGGAGAAAGGCTTTAATTACAGCCATAGTTAGATAACACAATCATTACACCTCCTTAATCTCAAATATAAAGCCAGCACCCTCTGAGTACTTTGCCACCTTTTCTTTGATGTTTTTCTTTTTCTCTTTTTTCTTTCTTCCCTTCTTTTTCCCCCCAATGTGAATGGCTTTTTATCTAACCACTTCAATTTGCATGCCTTTGCTTGGAGGCAGCTCCCCATGATATGTTAATTGCAGACTGCTTTAAGTACTAAAAGATTAACATAAAACCCTTTGCAAACAAGCTAATAGTTTATGATAATTTTTGCATGGCCTTTGTCTGTCTATCACTGGATTGCCTCTAGCTGTAATTTTATAAAGAAGCTGTAAAATATCATTTAAACAAGTTCATTTACACATAATTATTACCAGAATCACATTATTCAATTTAGATACTCCAGCCTATTAACAATCCATGAACTAAAATGTAATTAAACTATTTTCCTTTTATGAACCTATTCATTACAATGTGTGGGAGATGGATCTCTCAGTTTCACTGCAAATTTCAGCACTTTGTTGTTGAAATTGACAAGTCTGGCACTCATTATGTGCTTTTAATTATATTAAAAGTATTGCAAGACAGCTCAGATAAAGAATATATTTAGAAAAGAATGCCTGGAAATGCCAAGTGGGTGTCATCCTTAAATATATATTTATTTTACTCATGCTTTTTTCCTCCCTCTTTTTTAACAGTGAAAAATAAAATCGGGCGGGTTGTTATAACTGAGATTTTCTGTTTTTCTAATTTAAGGCAAGGATAAATAGCTCATCTAACTAATCATGTTTACTCATTTTTTCCAGATTTTATCCATTTTTCTTGGAAACCATAGCTGGAGTTACACCAAAGAGGCATATTCTCCCAATATTTACAATACAGATCCACAATTACCTCAGCCATGAAGGGTGATGTATTGAAGACTTGAGTCAAAATTGCTAGACAACTTAATTTCTGATACAAGATTTCAACCCTGTGGGAACTAAATGAATGGGAAACAATCGGTTTTGAAAGGGTCACACTTGCCTCCCTCCTCTCCTTGGTGCTGCTTGATTTCAGAGGTAACCAACACTTCCAGTTGCAACAGACTCATACTAATTTACAACTGGGGGTTGCACAACTGACTACAGACAACCAAAGCAAGGTTGACAACATAGGGTATCCTAAGCTGGACGCTCCAGGAGCAGTGCCTCACTTTCCCATCATGAGGACAAAATTCCCAATAACCACAGCTTAAAGGGGGAGAAGTTTATTTTTCACAACTGCAGAAGTTTTGGTCCTTGATTGGCCAGGTATCAGCAGTGCAGAAATAGCGGAAAGGAAGGGCCCGGCGGAAGAAAGATGCTTACATCATGGAGGTCAGGAAGCAGAGAGATAAGAGAAGGGAGCAAGGTGCATGCACCCTTCCAGATCTCTGCCCCAGTGACCCACCTCTTCCAGTCAGTCCCTGCTTTTTAAAAACAAATCAGCTTTGCCACTTCCATGATTAAATCACTTTCAAAAAGCCTCACCTAAGAGCATCTTAGGCTTGGTTGGGGACATTCCAAAACTAAAGCAGAAAAAGTAGCTATGGAAGCTCTGCCCACCCACAAAGGGCTACCTAGCCCATTACAGGGCAAAGCTTTGTTTTTCACTGCCTATGTTTACCTTCTTTGGGATGTTCAACATCTTCCTGCTGTCATCTGGATGTCATTTCCTCTTCATGGATTAAATCATTAAATCAATTGAACAATGTCTATTAAATAATGTTCCCACCCTCTACCACTCCCACTGACCGAGGGCCAGGAGCTCTGGTTATCAGCAGCTATCACAGCCTTTTGCTCGCATGTTCTGTGATCAGCTGTGTGTGCGTCTCTCATCTCCCCAGTCAAACAGTGAATTTGTCTTCTTAGGCCTCGGCATCCCTCTCATGGCTTGATGGCATCTTGCACTCAATCAGTGTTTAGCCAGAATAAGGTTCGTGCTGATCAGATATTAAAACCAACCACTGTCCTTTCTTTGGAGCTACAGCTAGTGTCACTGAATGGGAACCAAGTGCTACTGTCCACTTAGGTCCATATGCTCAGGTTTGTATGCTTGCTTCACACCAAATAAAGGCAGCCATTGACATTGGTAAAAAGGAAAAAGAATTGATTGACAGGATTTCCAAAGGATGACTTAATTCTTTAAAACATCTATCCTGACTTCACTGCTCATTACTTGATTAAATTTCAGAAACAGTTAAATTACATGTTAAATTATAGATTGTATGTGCCAGGGTATTGGTGGTTGAATCCAGGAGTGTTAAGCTATATCTTTAGTCTGGATTTTTCTGTTGTCGTTTTGGTTTGTTTTTTGTGTGTGTGTGGTTTTGTTTGTTTGTTTGTTTTTGGAGATAGGGTTTCCTTATGAAGTCCAGACTGGGTTTGAACTATGTACCTTACACTGACCTCAAATTTGCAGGAATCTTCCTGCCTCAGCCTCTGGACTTCTGGGATTACAGGCTTGTGCCACCTTACCCAGATACCCAGTTATTTTTTAACTTTCATTTTAAAACAAGATCTTACTAACGTGCCCAAGCTGGCCTTGAACTTTGTTTGTCATCCCCTTGCCTCAGCCTCCCGAGTAGATGGATTACAGGAATGTACCACCAACCCCAGTTTAAATTATGTATAGTTTTTCCAGTGAAAATATGTGCAAATGTATTTCACTTTCCAAGTTGGACAGTGAAATATATGCAAGAATGTCCAGAGGTTGCAATTTCATTACTCTGTAGAACATTGACCAATTTGCATTTAACATAGCAATACTAATCTAACTTTCTTTTTGTTAAAGTGACTACAAATACTTCCTCAAATGCTCTTGGAACTAGCCTTATAATATTGATTATTAATAATTTCAGAATAATGATATATGTACGTGTATATGTAGTACTTATTTAAGTCATATTTTTAATTTTTTAAGTTATACTTGATAGTGTCCTAGAATAGGGCTAAGTAAAGTCTGTAACACTAAGGGTCCTAACACACAGCCTACAGATTTTCTACCCTGGCTCAAGTATAAAAAATACCAAAGCACACACAAGGGGACAGAATGGTTGACAGATAGCCAATCTCAATAAATCTTTCACGCTCATATATCATGGCACTACCTCCACCCCAACTTCCCTGAGGGCTGTACCCTCATAATCCAATCACCTCCAGTAGCCTCACCTCCTCATACGATCACCCTGCGAGTTAGGGCTTCAACATAAATATCAAGGGTATACATTCAGTCCATAGCAGATGCAGAAAGTAGAGAGAAGAAAGCGTCTCCGAGGTCACTACTGTAATATTTATACCTCTGGAGAAAGAAACTGCTCATGTTTATAAGAAACACTTGACAATTCTGAAGGTCTTGTATAGCTCCAATCGTGACTATACTAATCTTGCTGTTCAGTTTTCAAGAGGCTTCTTTCTAATTCCATGTTCCCATGGCTCTTGGACAATCCAAAAAGGTTTCTGTGCTCACAATGCTACTGAGCCCTCTGGTCTGCACCATTCAGTATCTGGCGTTCGCTGGGCCCCAGCGCATTCTAAGTTCTCTGTTCTCTTCAGTCTGGGGACACCACCTCTATGATCACACTGGCAGCTCCCATGGGACTCAGTCCAACATGGCTCCTCAATGAAGGAAACCCCCTTACTCTACCACTTCCCAGAGCTGTGTAGATTTGCCTGATTTTTGCATGATGCTTCACAACTCTTCTCACCTGCAAGTCTCAAAACCCTGGGATAGGACAGTTGGGGATCTGACCCACTGAGAGGCCAGCTGAGTGACCACAGCCAGCTGCTGGGGATGGCACCCTGCTGACCACCACAGGAAAGACCTCCATTGTGAATTTCACCTCTCAAGTTTCCTACACGCCTCCCCAGCAGAAAACCCACAGTGCCTCTTGGATAGCTGTACGGTATAGGCAGCTAACTACATTTCCCTCCATACCTGGGGCAGAGTTTCAACCTCAAACAACTTTATTTAAACAATTTCTTACTTAACATGTTTTTCTTGGTACTTCAAATCCAATCACTCCCCGCGTTGCAGCAAAGAACTGCTACGGGACAAAAAGAACAACACAACCTGTTTTTATTTTAATATCTTCCGGGTTTCTCAGCAGTGCCATCATTCGGGTTGTCAGCCCTTCACTGCCTGAGGTGGCTTCCTGCGCTCTGCAGACGTCTGACTCCCCACTAATGGCACTGTTCGGGGCGAGGGGGAAATGCAATTTTCCACTCCATTACAAGCGCCGTGTAAAAGGACCTCTTTTCCTCACTGCACACAGATAAGGACCTAATGAAATTCCATTCACTAAGTATTACAATAGCCAGCTCCACTCCAGATACAGGCGTCTACGCGCCTGCCAGGCCCTCCACTCGGGGAGTGATTGCCATCGACTGTCCCCACGTCGGGTCCATCAGGATGAAAAACTCTGGGTGAAGCAGGGAGAAGGGAAGGTCACAACATGGCAGCAGATCCATGGTTTTGGATCTTTGTTCTATCTATTATGCCAAGACAGCACTTCCTATGGCCGGCCTCTGGAAGCTTGTACTGTCGGGAAGCCCACATACCCCTAAGACTCTGGACACCACAGAACCTACAGAATCAGGCAACAAAAGTGAGACGTGGGGTGGTGTGCAGTGTGCCTTCCAATACAAGAAGTAAAAACACAGGAGGATCCAACAGAGGGTATGAAGCTTAGGCAACACTTGAGGTGGGAACTGTTAAAAAGGTAAAGCTACTAAAATTACTCCATGTTCTGCCACCTTTCTATCCTTATTTCTCTCTTGCCAACATCCCTTTGTTTCCCACCATATTTTTCTTTGAGGTGCCACAAGGCAAATGCAAATGCAAATGCAATGGAAAACAGCACCTTCCTCTGCATCTTCCCACATCTCTCTCCTGAGGAATAAGTGTTAGAGCCCCTGACAGTCTGTTTCCCAACGTCTACTTTCTCTGCATTCACAGCGTAGTATCCATGGCATACTCAGAGGTCCCCATGTTGTCCTGGGTCCTCCCGGCCACCAGTGATATCTACCTACAAGTAGCTCAGGACCGGATTCACACTGACACTCAGCGCTCCTGCCTCCACATCCTGCACAGATGACTCCAGACAAGGCTTGGTCATCACCCAGTTCAACAGCAAATCAAAAAGTCATTCCTGGAGATATAATGTCTTGGCCTCCAAGAATTGGTTGCAATGTTAAATTCGAAAGTATAGCCAATAAACTTACGGGATACAATTTCGGAGCATGAGGCTATCTTTGAAATTTCCTCTATCATTTTATAAAGATGCTCTAATGCCTCAATAAGCCATGGAGAAGATAAAAAAGAAATATGCTTAAGCATACACGTACACAGATTACACATGCACACATTTATATACCCAGTAACATTAACAAAACATATACACATAATAAAATTTATGTTTGAAAATATTTTTGCTGCACTTTCTATTCTTATCTGTCCATTCATAGGCAGTGAGTTTGATGTATTTGGTATGGATCTTTCTAATGTATGAATTCATGAAAAACGTGGTTTTTACTTTATTGTAGGAGACACAATATTAATACACTTTACTTTGTTTTGAGAGTAAATATTCTATTGAAAATATATAAAATTCGTTCAGCAATTCATTGATAGACCTTTGAGCTGTTATTGTTTGATATGAAAAGTAGTGATTTTAAAAATTTTTAACTGTCTCCAACTATATTTTCATATCTCTTATTGTGTAAGAGCCCTTGAAAAACATTGTTATTCTCCAACTTTAGGAGAATAATTTTCTAAAGTTTTGTACCAATCTGTATACCCATTAGCTGTAAAATTTTCTTACAGAGTTACATTTCTCCAACCCATGATTTAAAAAGAAATTACCAGTCTTTCCTAAAAGCATCTTACTATATTTTATTTGCAATTGCCTCATCACTAATAATGTTGACTATATCTTTTTTTTTTGTCTTTTTTGTTTTTTTTATCGGTACCAGGGATCAAACTCACAACCACCTGCTTGCAAGGTAGGCACTTATGCCGCTGAGCTAAATCCCCAGCCCCAATGTTGACTATATCTTTACAAAGCAATTAATCATAAATATTCCCTTCTCTTAAAATGTATATATCTTTTGTCTACTTCTTTATTGAATTCTCTGGAAATTTTTAAATTGGTGTATAAGAGTTCTTTCTAGTCTTAATAGTAGTCCTTAATCAAATGTGCATAATCTCTTTTCCTACTTTGTTAACTTATTTTTTCAGTTTCATAAGATGACTTTCGATAAATATCTTCATTTTAATATACCAAAATTAACCATTTTTCTTTTTTATGGAGGACATACTTTGTCTTTTTAAACAGATATTTTGTGCTCATATGTCTTTAATTTTTGCAAGTTGTATGTTACACATATTGCTGCCTTTTCTCTCCGGGCCTATGTTGCTAAGGTGTACTGTCTTGCAACGTGTGTCTGCTCTGCTGCTCTGCTGACATTCTGTGCTATGTGTGCTTCACTCTGTAGCAATCTAATCCCACTTGTGCCCATTTTATAAATCGAGAAAATAAGGGTCCATTCATAAAACCCTCCTAGTGATTTCTCTTTTCTCAAGAACAAAGTGATTGAGCAGAGTTGGGATGTGATAACTCCCCAAAGAGAAAATAAATGATGACTATTGTGTCCCCTTGTGTCCTTTTAGAAAGTCAAGTCCTGTCATACACTTTTAAAAAAGGCTTTGAGTTGCCCATCAACATGATAGGTGCATGCATTGTTTGGAGGAAAGAAAGCCTACAACTTAGCCCAAATCATAACAAATAGATTTCATCTCCTGTACCAACACCTGTCACTTAATAATATCTATCAAGAGAGCTCTGCTGAAAGGAATCCGGAGCTCAGAAAGAGAGCAGTAATCAATTAGCAATGTCTGTCAGGGGCTGGGGAATGGCCACACAGGCCTCATCATCTCCCATACAGCAAGGTTCACCTTGCTCCACCTCTGCACATGAACCTTGCTGCTTCCTGGGATCCCAAGAAAAGCCGACCCTACAGGTGATCTATCCATGGTTTGAAGCAAAGACATTTTCTCCTACCCACTGTGGGTCAGGCTCCAGCAAATGTACACAGTGGCAGACTCATGAGAGACACAGCTTCGGCCCACGTGGCTGATGCTACAAGCATCCCCCAGCCGTCATTTTATGTACTCCTTTCTTACCCAAGTGCTTCCACTTTAACTGGCTGTGAGATGGTATTTTAGAATTCAGTTTCTGAACAACATGCAGGTTGTAAAAACAGATGCAAAGAAACTGCTTTTCTCTCTAAGCTCCAGCACTGTTAGTTATGCAGCAGGTGGTTCCGTTTAATTCAAGCAGAATTTACTGAGAGCTGTGCTGTACTCAGCCCTGCACTTCGCTCCAACAGCACAAAACAAAAATGACAAAATCACCCAGGCCAGCTCCTGGCAGGTTGTCGAGTGCCCAGGCCTCCCTTTGATTTCACTTTTTCCTGCTTTACTTAGAATGATTTCGCTTAACATGAGGAAACGAAGCTTGCCTTGTGCCATAACTATCCTACGCAACAATTCTGCACAAGCCGTATCATTTTCCAAGTGAAACATCAAGTGAGCCATTTAAACATGGTCTCCCAAGAGAACTCAGTTCTTCTAGATCGGTAGACATTAAATAGAGTTAATGGTTTGCATTAAACAAACACTCCATAAACATTTGATTGAAGTGACACCTTAGAGTAAAAGCCCAAAATGTTCATGTTAGTAGAGATCTCAAGGATTATTTAAACCAACGCCTTCATTGTGCAGATGAGGGAATAGTATTTTTGTAAAATGTTATATGACTTCTGGGACTAGAACTCTATTTTCCTAACCCCTTGTACAGTAGCCTTTGTGCTATATTATGCTGTATTTTATAGTCAGGCTGAAAAGTCTCAGGAGAATTATGCCTTGGAGCATATAGGTGAAATCCTACCAGAGACATGCCTGTCCCCACTCTCCTCCACAGGGCCATGATGTCACATGAGATCTGCAGCTGGAATCCAGGTCCTGATCCAGGTAAATGTGTAGTGCCCCTAACTCTGCATAACCTCCAAAGGCAATTCCTTCTAATATGCTTTTAATTTTTAAAAATGATTCCACTTAAAGCATCTCTAAATTTTAAAAGCATTACCATTAACAGGTTACTTCAAATTGTCCCTGTCAGTTAAGACTGGGGGAAGCTCCAATGATGTTCCCCTAGTGAATAATAATTTGTTTCAACTTTTAAAGGACAAAACTTATTCTTGGCAAGTTCCTGGAGGGGGAAGAACTATTTCCAGTGCTCTTTAATACATCTTGAAATAATTTATAAAACTTCACGAATATATTATTTCAGGAATGTGCATTTGCAGTCAAACAATGAATAATTATTCACTGTTAGGAGTCCTTTGAAGGGACATTATCTTTCCTTTCATAGGTGATGGCTGAAAGAAACAATGTTTCAGAGCCACTTCCAGGTTAAAAACCCCTACTTAGGAAATGAAAGCTAATTTGATTAGAAGAGATGTTTAATTAACCACCAAGTCTATAACTCTGCCATTGAGTAGAAATCTTGATGTCGTGTGTTTGAATTTGAGACTACAACTAACAGAGATAATTGCTTTTTCTTCTCCAGTGATACATGTTCTAATTTTATTTTAGATAGGTCTTGGGCAAAATCCCAAAGGCAGCTTCTCTGTTTCCAGCCCAATGTCATGTTGTACTCTCTGATGTCAGGTACAATCTGGATAACCACGGGCAGGGAGATATACTCCAGCTTGGATCGCGGTATAGTTGCACAACAGCTCTGCGAATCAGCCAGTGACATTTTGAAATCATCTGTTTTGTTGTAACAGGATGTGACTGTAACTAAAGCATCCTAGGAATGGTGAATTCTTGAATGTTTCTTAGAATCACACATGCTAGGTTCGGGTGCATTTTGGGATAAGGGATGCAAAACTCAGAAAAAGATGCTCCACTCATGAAAGTGAGTATGAGCTCACAAAACTAGGGGAGAAAGAAATCAGGTGAGTCGCCAAGTACAATTAGCATCTGAGCACTGAAGGGACGGAATGTATGGACATTGCCCTGCTGTTCCTGGATCCCTCCTGCCCGTTGCTCTACCAGCTCTTAGTTATTACAAGGCTTACATCACTTCCCTGTACAATGGTCTTGCTCTTCCGCCAATGATTATGACCACATTGCTTATCACAAGGTCTTCAATATAGATGGAAGTTGCTAGTGGTCCTTAAACTATAATAAACAGATTCTCAAAGATAACTGCACTATCTAAAAGTACCAATATCCTCATTCACTTGAGATAAGACACAAATAAGACACAGAAGCATGAAACACTTTTGCTTCACAGTTGAAATCATCCTCAGTTCAGTATATATATTCTTGTTTTGTCAGAAGGGCTGATCAGCAATATTAATATTTTAATTGAAGAGCATATGAATGATTGCTTAGTAAATGAACTTTGGTAGAAAAAGGAAAAGGTCCATGAGTAGGAGCAATAATAAAAAGAAGCTTTGGGTGTGAAAAACAGATTCAACAGTTTAGCCCTTTGTAACTTTCCACAGTGAGTTCATCTCTCTCCAAATTTCCATAGTTCTTGAGAACCACAGTCAATAGTTGGTCTTTTAAAAATATTGCTCTAAAGTTTTCTGTGTGTTTATAACTTCTGTGCCATATAAGAAGAAAAATCTGCAGGGCAGTAACCGTACCATATGTTACTTCTGTGTTTTCCAGTCTAACCAAGTTTAACTTGAAATAATGGCCAATATTTGCTGATTAATGGACTTGGACCATGTTTTCTTTGGATGATCTATGAGGCCCTGGAACACTGGGAGCTTTCTTTTTCTGCTGTTAGACCAAGAAACTAGTGAGGTAGTTCTTTTTAGAACATCAGCTCCTATAATATGGGAGTATGTGGAATTTACAAGCTAAGATAGCAATCTGGAAGGCAGAAAAGATGCTAGATCTCAGGAGGACCAGGGCCTGGACCTGGAACTGGTACTGGGAAACTGGAAGAAGGTTCATAACAGTCTCAGAGCACAGACCTGAAATCAGCAACACAGCCAGCATAGAGATTTGAACGTCAATATTGGAAAAGATGGAGATGGTTTCACGTTTTCAGTGACTGTTGATCTAATTCTAATCATTGTTAAATGATGATGACACAAGTGATCATTATAGAGACTATAACAAAGACTGCTTGAAAGAGAAACAATGTGCTGAATTGTAGTAGTACCAGGGAAGAAGCACAACTTTGGTTAAGGTTTACGATGATGCACCAGTTTGTGGGTGCTGGGTGAGGAATGAAGCCTTGACCTGATGGCCTCCCTATTGCTCACAGAGAAGGACACAAAAGTCGTGAAGGACCTGCCCATGTGAATATCCTGAATGTTCCTCTCATAAGTGAAGCCAAGAGAAGTTTTGCTAAGTGAGCATTATCTGCTCTTTGCTAACTCTGAGTGCTCTCCCAAGAGAGGATTAATACCGAGAATATATAAAGAACTCCAAAAATTGACCTCCATAAAACAAAGATCCCAAGAAAAAAAGTCATGTAATGAGTTGAATAGATACTCTTCAAGAGAAGTTCAAATGGCCAAAAAGTATTCGGAAAAATGTTCAGTATCTCTAGCTGCCAGAGAAAAGCCAATTAAAACTACATTGAGATTCCATCTCACTCTAGTGAGATGCCCATCATCAAAAATGCAAAGAAAAATGAATGTTGGCAAAGATGGATGGGGAAATGCACTCCTCCATGCTGTTTTGGAATTTTAAACTAGCACAGCTATTAATAGAAGCCAATATGGAGGTCCCGCAAAAGTTTAAATAAACAGAAATACCATTCAACCCAATAATACCACTCTTGGGCATATTCCAGATAGAATTAAAGACTGCATACTGTAGTGATACAAGCGTGCCCATGTTACAGCAGCATAATGCACAGCAGCTAAGCTAGATGAATGTAAAAAGAAAATGTACACAAGGGGTGATCAAAAACTATGTGATGGTTTAAACTTTTTAAATTTATTGTAGCAAGATACATACCTATTAATACTCCTCAAAATAATTCCCCTCACTTCGTACACACTTACCCCATCCATCATTCATGTCACTTTCTGTAGCAGTTCTGGAAGTCCTATTTCTTGAGTGTCTTTACAAGACGTAATTTTTAAAACTATGGTGAATAGTGCTGTCGAGTGCCATTCAATGCAGGCAGCCTCATAAACACATCTACCTTATTTGCCAGATCTGGGGTGGTGTAACTTTGAGTATTTTCCCCCCAAGTCAAAATGAAGGTGAAAGGTGAACATTCTGAGTCAATTCTGGACACCAAGGCAACCATGACCTACAATTGAAGACACCCATGCAATACATAATAGATATTACCTAGCTATAAAAATAAATGAAATACAACCAAGTCACTTGCCAGAAAATGGATGGAACTAGAAACCAATGGCATTAAGTTAGCCAGACTCATCAGATTAAATGTTATATATTTTCTCTTATATGAGAAAGCTAAAAAATATGTTTAAAATTTGAATAAAGGAAACTGGTATGAAAAAAGAGAGAGAGAAGAAAGAACAGCTGGGGTGGGCCCTGTGTGGACAGTGCGGGCTCAGCTCTACACAGAAGGAAGAAGCGTGGTGGGGATGGTCAGGGGGATCGCCAGGACTACCCATGATGCTCTGAGGATACCTGGCTTAGCTGAGGATGCCTGGACTGAAGGGCAGTCACCAAGCCAGTTCTCAGCAATAACAAAACTCAGCAATTTGCTGTCTGAAGTAAACGCTGCATTTTTATTTCAGATTTATGGATCTCTAAGGTTTCCTCTGAAGATGTTCAAAGAACGTTCCCAGAAAATGATGATGCTGACTATGTCAGCCCAGTGGAGCTTAAAACTTGATCTTGTAGAAGTCGTTCCAATGACATATTTGTTTCTGCTCACCAAAAAATAAAGTTAAAAATCTAAGGTAGTTAGTGATTTTTGTAGTTTGGGCAACAAATTCTCTTTGACTAGAGGATCTGTGGATTTTATGAAGTTAACCTCCACCAGGAACTCTTAGATGTGTCAAAGTAGCCACGGCTGCTTGAATCAGAGCCCGTGTGTCCTGCCTGGGGCAGAGCCGGAGGAACACCTGCAGGAAAGACTGCCTGGCTCCTTGCTCAAGAAACTGGCCACTTGAGTTGGGAAGATTGGCTCATGCACAGGGGGAAGAAAGTGGGTCAGGCACTGAAGGCCACAGGGCTTCAGCAAGATGGAGAAAGCACCATTTATTGGAGTGGTCTGGGAAGGTTTCCCAGAGGAGTCAACCCCGACCCCGGTTTAGTGAATTGTGGAATGTCTCACAGGAGGAGAAAGGGCATGTCAGCACAGCTAAGCACAGGGACGGGAGACAAATGTCAGTTCACACAGGAGCTGGAAACACAGATGGGCGAGGAAGACAGGGCTGTGTAGGGAAGGGTAGGAAGGTGGAGCACTGGACCAGTGGTGCAAACCCCAGCACTGATTAGGTCAGGCTGCGCGTGGCCTGTGGGAACTTTCCATGACGCTTTTCACAATGCTTCTTTGAATGAAACTTAACTTTCTTGAACAGAGACTGCCCAAGGAAAAGCAGAGCTGCCCGCTTCTGCTCCTGCCCAGCTCTGAGACACACTGAGGTCCTTTAGGAACCCAGAAGAACAGACTTTGCAAACCAATAAGGTCTAAGCTTGCTCGCCTCTCCTGTTCTTCTTTGGTCTGAGACAGTGAGGCGGGCAGGAATGAGCCTCCCCATCTGAAGGTATTTCAAAGAAGCCTCAGCAAACCCTGGTCATTTCGATTCTCCCTGCAGATCCCACTCCACCCATCACCACCCGTACCTCTCGTCCTGCAAACAACAGTCAGGAAAAATGTGGGTCAGTGCCACCTCAGAATAGATCCCAAATATCTACTCTTTTCATTCTTGTGACTTCTTTATGTAAAGATGTCTTGTGACTTCTTTAGGATACAACTGCACCTGCCGTGAGTCAATGTTAATTCAAGAGCTGTTCGCTGAGCACTTACTATGTACACACACGCGGAGAGTGAGTCTGAATTGGGTCCAGGACTCCAGGAACACTGCCAGTCATGGAGCAAAGGAGTGTGAAGACAGCAGAGTAAACTGCTGAATTATGTATTCGCAATTCTTCGCTACTTTGCATTCCATTCATACTTTTAATTTAATTCGAATGCAATCATTCCTTAGCTGCATTGCTGAGAGGGCTGCCTCTTCCCCCACCTCCACCCCCTGCTTGTTGTTGTAGCACGGGGCTTGAAACCATGGTATAATTAACATAATTAAAGTATTAATAAAGATTGAAGGGGTTGGACACTGTGTGAAATGCTTAATTTTGTGTATCTTTCGCTGATTGAATGTTTAGGTTTGTATTTCAGCTGTCACCCAAATTATGTGTAATTAAGCCGAAGCTCTAGGATCTGCCTGTCTCGTACCCAGTGCGGATGGCAGACAGATTTGATTCCGGAGAGAAGGTGGTAAATCTGCCCACTCATTTGTAGCTGTGTGCTTTCACACTTTTTATGCATCTCTTGCCTTTTCCCAGCGCATTCATCGATCAAATTATCCCATTAGCATGGAATGAAGAATAGATAGTTACACGGTACGGTGGAAGAAAGTCAAATGCTTTCAGGGTACTCCCCAGCTACTTCTCCCCACCCCAATATCCTGTCAGCTCTTCCTGGCTAGGGTCTCATGTTCTAGTGGACACAGAGTGATGCTCCTAAAGCAGAAGGCAGGCTGGCCCTGAAAGAAGCCACAGACACAAAGGGAGGAGTGCCATGTTCAGGGCGGGACCTGCTTTTGGAACCCCAACTGCAAGGGTAGCATAAGCACGTAAAGAAGTCACAAGACATTTAAAGGAGAGCAAATCGTTATTTCGATACGGAAAGTGGTATCACTTCAATGCAAGGGCCTGAGGAATTAACCACTCTACAGAAGAGCTCTGCGGTTCTTCACAGAGATCATGTGGCTCTCTTGGGTGAAACCCAACCACGCAAGGGTGCTTTCAGATCATGCACAATGTGCTCATTCTTCTGCTAGATCCGAAGAGCAAATGAAACACATCAGTGTATGCACGCACCCTCCCTGACACTGAAAAGCGAGTCTAGGGAGAGAAGAAAAGCCAGGGATGAATGAGCACTGGCCAACACAGACTGGGAGTCCTGGGAAGGCTGCAGCAGTAACAGACAGAAGAGCTGACACAGGAGGACTGGACTGCAGCCTGACCTTGACAGCCAAGGCAGAGTTACACAGCCCCATCTGTGAGGCCGCGACCACGGCTGAGGCAGGCCTCTAAGGCCCGGCACAAGTTGGTTGGTTTGGGGAGAGTAGCTCTGCCTACCTTGCCAGGCAGATGGCTTTCTGTTGTGGATGATTCGAAAGGAAGGAGGAGGCGGCAGAATATGGAGAGCCTCAGATGCCACATGGAGAAACAGGCAAGGAAGGAGGCTGTAGAAGCAGCGGAGCTGTGATCCTGACCCACGCAAACACAGGAAGTGGACCTCGGGCCACGCTAGCTTTCCATCACTGTCCTCACGAATTACCACAGGCTTAGCATTCAAAACAGCAAACTGAGGACCTCATATTTCTGTAGTGGGAAGTTGAATGGACTCAGCTAGTGGCTTGCTTTGAGTTTCCTGTAAGGCCAAACTCAAGGTGTCAGTTGGGATGGGGTCCCTGCTGGGTGCTCTGGGGGAGAATGAGGTTCAGCCAGGCTGCCGGCACAATTCTGTCCCATTGGGCTCCTGTCTCCTTGATGGCTGCCCTCTGGCTGGAATCCCATCAAATCTCTCTCACCCCCAATTTCACATAACATGCCACCCACCATTTCCGGTTTAGATTCCTATACAATGAAACAGAGTATATAAGAGACCCTTGGATGCAAAATGAGGAGACCCTTTAATTTTGAATGAAGTTTCATATTTTTGTTAAAGGTATCTTGTCTATCTGCCTTCTTATAAAATCTTTTTTCTCTTCCTCTTTTTCCTCCTTCCCCTGTTTCTTCTTCACTACAAAGTAGTATTTCCTTTATGAGATCGTTCCAAATCACTTAAACTGCTATTCATGAAAACGAACCCTCTAGCTCACTGGTTTATACACTCAATAAAGTGATGCTCGGGGGCTGGGGATTTAGCTCAGTGGCATAAGCACCTGCCTTGCAAGCAGGCAGTCGTGAGTTCCATCCCTGGTACTGATAAAAATGAAAAAGACAAAAAATAAATAAACAAAGTGATGCTCACAAACACTATGCAAGAACAACAGGAATAAACAAGTTTGGGGAAAAACTACAACTACATTCTGGTGTTAACTTCAACTAAACATGACCTAAGGAAGTCTGTTCTGGAATCTTAACAAACTGCACCTAACTTGTTACACAGACTAACTGAAAACCTAACTCTGAGTACAGCTAATCTTATAACCATAGCTAAGTCTCAGCCAATCATAGAAGGCCAGCTTCAGCCAATCACTGGCAGCCAAATGTTTAAAGGGGGTTCAAATAAAGCAACCATCAAGCCCACCAACTGAGTTGCCTCTCTACCTCATTTCTGTTTTCCACCCAAAAATGGTTTGTGACCACAGGACACTCACTGCTCTTTGACCCTGGTCTGGTTCTGAGGGCTCCCTGATTTGTGAAATATGACTTTCTCAGTTAGACTCTGCTAAATTTAATTTGTTTAGTTGTTAACCCAGGGGAGAACTAGATATGGACATTTTGAAGGAAAGGCCTCATTGCTGGGAGCATAAATACAAGTCTACTTATCTTTTATAAGAAATGGAAAAGATAGTCACCTGGAGACTTGGCTAGGCCTGGATAGATGAAAAGATTTCTGCTGAATATGAAGACTCCCATGCCTATGTCAGGGATAACATACAATCTTAGCATTGTTTTTTTGTTTTGTCTTGTTTTTGAGACCAGGTCTTGCTATGTAGCTCAGGCTGGCCTCGAACTCACTATCAGCCCAGGCTGGTCTTGAACTCGCAACAATCCTCTTGCCTCAGCCTCCTGAGTTCTGGGGTTACAGGGGTGCATCACCGTGCCCAGCATGGCATTCTGTTTTTCAATCACCTACCTCTCCCCCAAAATAAATACCTAAGTCAATAAAAATATGACACAGTTCTCAGTTAACAGGACAAAGTTAAAGGCAACACGGTATTTGCCACTCCCATCCCAAGGCTGGAAAGATGTAAAATTCCCAAGCCAGCTGAGTTTGCTGGCAGCGACCCTCAATCTTTGAAACAGAGTGCCTTAAAGGCTGGTCTGAGCTGAGAAAGTTAAAATCGACCAGATAGAGGAATCTACTGTGGTCACTTGTAATTATTCTCTTCCCCCTGGTAAAGTGTATCTAAAACAGCACACCATTCAGAGCAAGTGTTTTGATCAATTATGTACAATGGTAGGTTAGCACCTTCCAAAGTTTCCTTGGCTGATTCATTACCCCTGTGGTGGCACAGAGCAGCATTTCAAAGGACCAATTAGTAAGTCAGATAGACTTGAGTTTGAATCCCAGCTCTGCTTCCTGACCACCTTGCTTTGAGCAAATTACTTAGCTACCATGAGCTGCAGTTTCCATCCTAAAAATTGAAATAATGGAACTTCTGTTTCAAACTGTGGTAGCAGCTCAGCATGATGAGGGATGCAAAGTGGCTTTGTATAGGACCTTTGGCACACAGCCCTTGAGAAATGGCTGGCCCTGTGAGCAGACAGACAGGTTTTCCTTTGGGAGGGTAAAGTAGAATTTGGTGACATGGGATGTTGTCCAGCCTCAGTGCAGAGTGTGGAATACAGAGGGCATCAGGAAAGTGCTGTGCAGGAGAAAGGCACAGAGAGGCCCTGGGATGGCCTTGAGCCATGTGACAGTTCGATTCGATGATGAGCACCCTGAGTTCAGGAGCTTCAGGGATCCCAAAATACGTTGCACAAACAACCTAAGGGGCTGCCTGGAAGAGCAAGAGCTTGGAATACCTTGGCTTTCTCAGTCAGCTCACCTGCATCTTTTAGTTATGCCACAAGCTTGGCACAAATGCTTGCTCTGGATCAGACGCTAAGGATACAGAGGGAATAAAAAAGGGATCCAAGGTCCTCAAGAAGTTAATGTCTCGAAGGGGGAAATGCACACTTAGACCATTGTGTTACACTGCAACTTGATCACGGAATAAATGAGCAGAAGTTTGAATTTCTGGTCCTACCTGGAGAAAATAAGGAAAGATTTTCCTAGAGATGATGACCTGTAAATAATGTCACAAGCAGTGTAAGACTTTGGTGAGTGAGCAAAGAGGGAAAAAGCATTCTAGGCAGTGCTTGTGAATGGCTCGCACACATCCTGGGAACACTGAGAGAGCAGAGGGGGCTGGAATAATTGGCATTTGGGGGTGAGGCCAAATTCACAGTTCGAAGAGTCTCTGTGATGGGGGGGTTCAGTCTTTAGAGGTTGAATTCACTTGACCCTAAACCATCATCATCACAATCAAGAAATCAATCCAGATGTATCTCTCTATCAGTACAGAATGGGAAGGAGAATACATGCCTGTCATTCCAGTGAATTTACTGCATTCCCAGTGTCTAATACGCATATGAGACACCCGTAGGTCTTGTAAAACCATGGATTTGGGTTCAGCAGGGCTTCATTGGAGCCTGTAACAGTCTGCATTTCTAACAAACCCGGGTGATGCAGGCACTTCTGGCCTATGGATCCCATTTTCTGAGAAGTAAATGTCTGGATATCTTAGCACTGATCAATTTCCTCCAAGAATGACTGGGGTAATGAGTCCCCGCTTCCCTACTCCTGTGTAAACCATCGATTGAATAAAGTACACACTGTGCCATCTACAGCTACTGACAGTTTCTCCCCCATCACCCTGAAAAAAGTAATTTAGGGAAAAGTCATCTTGCATTTTCTAAGCTCCTCAGTAGCATTACAATGCAGAGAGTTCTTCAAACTTTCCCACCCTTTATCAATTTGGAATGTGAATGAACATCTGACCCAAATTTCCCCATTTCCTGCAGCCGAGCCACAAGGTAAAAATCTTAATATTCTCACTGAGTGACTCTTTGGATTTCTACTTGCAGACAGAAAAACATGATTCTCTTTCATTTTAAGTCACTAAAGTCTGGGAAACTTTGTTTCACATTACTGAACTTGGGATCAAACAAAACTGCCTGGGGTGGATGATGGGATTTGTTTAAAGAACTGAATCTATCTCAAAACCCAGGCTATATCCTTCTTTGTCTGAAGAGAGACAAAAGGGGCATCCACTCTGGTCTGCCTTTTCACCCCAAGATTTACTTGAAATATGCTTTCCCAGATGCAACAGCCTCTTGCCTACGCCATGCGGAGGGGCATCACAGCTCTTCAGAGCAAGTTCCCTGGACCAGAGGGTTTCCTTCTTTGCAAGCATCTCCTGGGGTCTAGACTCACTCCGCAGTAAGATTCTCATTCTCTCCCTCCCTTCCTCCCTCCATTTCTTTATTTTTTCTTTCTTTCTTCCTTTCTTTTTCTTCTTTCTCTTTCCTTCCCTTTTTCAATATTAGGCATTAAACTGAAGGGTCTTCGCAATGAGCTACATCTCTAGCCCTTCTTTTTTTTTATTTTGAGACAAGTCTCCCTAAGTTGCTTAGAGTTTGCTCAAACATATGATTCTGCTGCATCAACCTCACAGACTGCTGGGATTAGAGGTATGCTCCACTTCGTGTGGCTCTTTCTTAAGTCCTATGGCAATGATGGCTTAGTATGTGGGACCCTCATGTGCAGATATATCCTTGATATGGACAACTAATGTGTGTTATACTCTGCCAGGGAACTCCAGAAGATACATACTTTCCCAATTTTCCTGTGTACCTCATAATCCTAGTCATTCTTGGAAGATGAAAATAAGACTTTTCTGAAGAGAAAAGAATATTTCTCTCTGTCTCTCGCTCTTTGTGTGTGTCTTTCTTGGTCTCTCTCTCATCAAACAAGCCATAGATTGGGATGTTGACTTATAACAGTTTTAAGAAAGAGATGTCAGGTTCTGGGGTTTCTAGAATGTTTTAGACGAAGCACAAAAAGACTGCATATCACAAGGAAAGAGCCCTACCCCCAGCACTAAAGGTTAATGTTATTGTACTTCTGTTTTTTACCAGCTCAGTGACACTGGCCAGACTTTCTGACTACACTTTCCTCTTCTGTTCTTTCTTTTCTTTTTTTCTCTTTTCTTTTTTTTTTTTTAATGTGTATTGTTTCCTCCCAAGAGCTAGAAAGGTTGAATACTGTCTAATACTGATGCCTGGAACAAATAAGGAAAACAAGCGAGAGGTAGATAGGTGGGTGACCATCAGGTAATGGATGAGTAGGCGGATATGATAGCTGGATCACTGCATGCAAACATTAAGTGATCAGATGAATGTACCTACCATTGCTTCTAGGTGTATCCCACTGTATATATAAATATATATAAATATATCTCCATTTGCTTCTGACCAAGAGTGCAGCACAGTAAACCACTGAATATCATTTATCAAAGAGTACTTTCCCAATGACAGGAAAATTCCAAGATGCGTTTCCAATTAGTCAAGGAAAGAAGTAGCCACAAATGTCTTGCTATTTAGTGTTGCTAAGCTGGTGATTTCACCCCAGAGGAGGAAATTGATGTAACTGTCATCATCCTTTGTGTTATTTTCATCCAAAGAAGTCACATGTGCCTCAGCAATGTGAAATATTCTCTTTCATCTGCTCGAGAATTATCATCTAGTGTCCGCTCCTTCCTCTGGATTGCACATCATTAATTTCTGCTTCCATGAGCTAAACTCCTGCCACAAACTTTCATGCAAAGTAGTATGTTTCAAAAAGAGAAAAACCATTAAAGAAGGGTTTAGTTTTCCTTCATTCTGCAGTCCTTTTTCTAAGAAGCTACTGACTGCCAGGTAGCTTTCTCTGGGCACAAAAGACTCCTCTTCATTTTGGTGAGCACGCCTGAGAGAGCTTCATTAAAATTCTTTCCCAAACAGAAAACTCCAGCATCCAGATTCCAAAGAGATGCATTTCTGAAAGGAAGGCTGACAAGGAAAAGTTACATGCACACCATTAAAAAGTCAGAGAAGCCCTGACTAAGGACAATCTTTCAATTCATTAATGCCAAGCAGTCACCATGAGAAGACGGGAGTCAGGACAGCCACACTGTGAGAAGCCAGGGCTCTGTCACAGACCAACTTTACTTAGTTGACAGAGTTTGGAGGGAAAAAGAATACAGAAACTTTTCAGTGGAGAGGAAGTATCTCCTGGGTCTTCAGGCCTTATAAATTCATCAGACATGTATGGAGGGAAAGGAAAACTTGGTGTCGCATTGTGCTAGATAGACTTTTCCAGGAAGGACCCTCATCCTGTTGAGACTTCCCTGTATCTGTGTTCCTGATAGTCCATTCTCATGCTGATGCTAAGCTCAGGCATGTGGGTTGTCTTAGTCAAATGAGGCAAAAGTAGAGGCTTGAAAAGTGTTGGCACATTGCACCTGTTCCTTGCTGCTCTTGGGACTCTACCTACTACATGAACAAGACTGTCCAGTCTACTCAGAGAGGAAAGACTATATAAAGGGAAGCCCCAATTGAACAAGCCATCTCAAGATTCCCAGCTGACACTGAATACCATGAAGAAAACCAGCTGAGAAAAGCCAATATCACTATAGATCCAAAAAACAGAGGTACTGAGTAGAGTCCAAGCTGCCAATTTACACAACTGGTAATTAAATCAGTATTTCCCTTTTAAGCCACAAATGTCAGAGGGTAGTTTGTTACTCAGCAAAAGCTAACAGATACAGCAATTCTGAAGCTCTTGACAACAACGAATTGCCCAGATGTGTTGGGGTTATGAGGTGATCTCTGTGAGCTAAGAGCTTCAGATCTGAGAAGATATTTAACGCAGAATCTGTCACATCTTCAGTACATCATGAAAAATATATCCACTATGAAGAAATGAGTATTAGGCATGAATGCATTGTAGCAGGTCCTTAGTATGACTCCTAGCACACATCTGGCAACTATGGCATTGGGGCTAGCATGGATTTAGATGTACCCAACACCTTGGGTGATGGCTCTGGAAAGAGTAAAACTTGGCTTGAGGCTAGGTCTAGGATTTACGAGTCATGGAAAGCACTGATGAGTCATTTTGCCATTGCCTCTCTCTTCAATAATACTGCTGGGCCACAAAGAGTTATCACACTCAAGTCTTGTGAGGAACAAATTTTAAATGTGTATATGGAAGTGGCCTCTAACAAGCAGAATGCTATACAATATCAAGTATAATTTTAATGACAAAGTTGATTAGTTGTAAGACTGTTGCTGCTGGCCCAAACTCAGGAAATAAGATTTTACATTATGCTGTTTCTGTATCCGCTCAAACACATCTGGTCATTCCACCCCACTCCTTCCCGTGCTAGTAACAAAAAGCTATCCAGCTATATCAATGATTGCAGTCAGAATTCTAAGCTTTGGAGCTATTACATTTATGAGCCATATTATAAAACAGCAAAAATTGTAGAAATGGTAGTCATTTGCTTTCATATGAACCCTAGTGTGAATTGTTTAGAAATTGGAATAATCACTTCTAATGTATCTATCCTTAGTTCCATTAAACCCATACGCATCCACATGCATGTGTCATGTTTTAAAAGGCAGATCTTCCTTCACATATATTTGCAAAGTATATCATACTGATCTTGAAATAACATGAAAAAGGTTTCAGGGTGTGTCATACCTTGGGGACTCAAGATATTTCAAACACTAGGAAAAAGTAAGCAACGTTAAGGCTATGTATACATTCTGCCTCGGTAAGCCTCCTGAAATAAAATCAGAAATCTTTTTGCAATTTGTAGGAGGCAAACACCCACACTAAAGGACAGCATTTATTCAGCCTTACAACTGTCCTGTAGTCATTTGTCCCAAATCTTTGGTACCTGTTGCTGTTGTCACTGAAGGATGCACCACAAGACAGTATTTCTGATGTGGCAGCCTCGCTCTGGTTTTAATGTCCCTTCCAAAACTCACATTGAAATTTAACTGTGGTTGTGATGGTTTTGGAAGTTGGAACCTTAGAGAAGTAGAAAGTCGTGAGGGCTCTGGAGAGTGTATGAATGTCATTATCATAGGAGCAGGTTAATGAATTAGTGAATTCCTAGTAAAAGAATGATGTTCAGTCCCCAGCCTCTGGCACATGAGCTGGCTGCCCTTCCACCAAGGAGTGGTGCAGGAGAAGGCTCTTGTGAGGTGTCAGGACCCTACCCTTAGACTTCCTAGCCTCTGGAATCATGAGCCATGTGATTCCATTCTTTATAATTTACCCAGTCTCAGTTATTCTCTTGCAGTCACAAAATAGATTATGAGACAATCATACATTGAATTTGGTGTGGTATTTACAGTAAACCCCACTTGGTAGAGACTTGCCATGTACCAGTCATGAACTTAGATGCCTGTGGTCCGACCAGCTCCATGGAATAGATGCTAACTTTATCCATATTTCAAGGATGAAGTAAAGGCAGTATGGAGAGGTCAGCAACATGCATAGCCATACAACACCTTATCCAGGAACTAGGATTTTCTCTAGGCCACATAATATCTAAATGCTCTTTGAACATGCTTGAGAACCTTTTGATTAATGACTTGGTAAAAATGAGACCATAATCATAGAACATGATAGGATGCTGAATCTTAAGTCTTAGTATGAAATTTAATATTATAAGTACCCTAATGATGTATTGTATGCACACACCTTCCATACATGCACACACACACACACACACACACACACACACACACACACACACACAAATATCCATACCCTAGTCAGTTTACTTGATAACCTGCTTGGATTTATTTTATTGGGACTGTGAATGAAGATATTCCTCTTTCAATTCAGAAAAAAAAAAAACCACAGCAGAGCCGTAAATATAGAGATGAATATAAGAATTCAACCGTTTGATTGTATTAATTCAAAGAACTGATTAAAGAGTCTTGATGCAATGGTAGAAATAGGTTTGATTTATTAAGCTACATCATCCATGAAATCTGCACAGAGTGGGGAAAAAAAATTAAACCTGTCACTTTAAAGAAATACACTCCACAATAAAGGGAATGAGGAACAGGAACATCTAGGGTAATTTATAAACATACGCATAATCTGGAGACACCAACGCACAACTGGATATTTCATTGCTCCAAGTGTGTGATCTCCTCGCTCCCACCTCCGTCCTCCTGTTGGGAGAGGGAGACTGCTTTGTTGTTACTTCTCAGCCTGGAACAGAGAGCAGCAAGAACCTATGTGTGGTAAGCACCGTCCCATAATTAAGCAGGGTGCTCACCTCTTTTGCATAGAGCACCTTCGTGCTTAATTGGCTCTGTCCCACTATGTGGCGAGGGTTAAAGCCCAAAGCTCTCAGTGTCTGATCCTTGTCCTCTCCTCCAAAGCCACAGAAGAGGCCCTTGTCCAAAACATGCTAGCTAGAAACATGCCATCCTTTGCCTCTTGGTCTTCAAAGTGTGACCCAGTGTTCTGTAAATTCACACCACTCAAGAACTGGTTAGAAATGTAGTCTTGCCCTCACCTCAGACCTACTGGATCAGAATCTGACTTTAACAAAATCTCCAGATGATTTCTACACACAGTAAAGATTGGGAAGTACTAGTCTAGGCTTCAAATGCCAAGAAAAGAATTCTTCAACTTTGGAAGCAATGGTCCAACTACAAGGCAGTAAGTCTGTGATCAGCAGGTTAAGAAAGGAGACCTTGGAAGACATGGTTGATGGAGGGCCTGGAGAAGCTTCACCAGGAGACAAGTCCTCTTAAGAAGTCATGTTCAAAGATTTGCAAGACTTCATGCAGCAGAGGCTCAAGGTCAGCTTCATGAGAAGCAAAGAGAAGGAGAAAGTTTAAACCAGAGTTTCTCAACAATAGCAAAATTGACATTTTCAATCAGATAATTCTTGAGAGAGGGCAGGTGATTCTTTCACTGTTGCACTGAAGGATTTTTAGATGCATTCTTTGCCTCTATACACAAGAAGTTAGTCATACCCAGCCCCAGCAGTGAAAATCAGTGAGGTCTCCAAACATTGCAGACTTATTCCAGGGGAGAAGGTTTCACCCCTATTTACTGGTTTAGGTAACCAGTAATCCAGATAAATCAATTCACTTGCATGACTGCTAAAAAATGAAACACAATAAAATAACAAATAATGTTGCCACAACTTATAAACATAATGCAAGGGTAAATTCAGATGAAAGAAGGCAATGTTCTGGTTCTATTCTACCCTGGTCATTCCTTTTCAGAGCATTATGTTCAGTTCTGTCCCCACACTTTAAAACAGAACAAAACAAAACAAACAAAAAAACACTAGTTAAATTAACTATGTCAAAATGAAAGCAATAAAGATAGAATTGTGTGATATGAGAAAAAAACTCAGGGAAATGTAATGTTTAACTTGGAGATGAGGAACGTATATCAAGTGTCTCCTAATATCTGAGGAGCATGCGAAAGGAATCGGATCGAATTCTACTTGGGTTCAGGAGGTAAACTCAATGATAACATAGTTGATTGGACTCAGAAGAAGAAATATCATATTAAGGCCAGCGCTTCCATAGAAAATTGTTTTGTACTATAAGATAGCCAGGATCCCAACACCAGGAGAAAAGATAAGATGTAGTTGAATGTCCCAGAGGTACATAATGTGCCCTGTGTTGAGGTAAAACACAATATGATCATTCATTCTGTCATTCACGTATTCAGCAGATGATTGATGTAACAGAATTACATGCGTGTAATACAATACAGAATTATATGTTCTAAGATGAAATAGGATTAGTCTTGCCCTTTAAGGAGTTCACAAAAATGAGGTCAACTGGAGAACTCCTAGTTGAACAGGACAGGAGTGGCTTCTGGCCAAGCATCCCACCCTGTTTTAACTAGTCATATTTAAGGCTTACAGGGGACAGATTTAATAGAGGATACATGGTTTATAAGATTATTTTATAATATTCACCCAGTAAGGCCAAATTCAGAAGAATACTGGAGAGCTGTCCATGCACTAAAGACCCAAAGAACTCAGTTGAGGACCTGGATCCCATGGCAATGTCCTCCACAAGTCCAACTGGAAGCCTAGAGCCCATGACAATGTCTCACTGAAGTCTGTATCAAGGATCTCCTCTGGAAAGGCCCAAAGGTCAGTGGTGGAAGCTAGAAAGTCTGCACAGTTTGATGAAGGGTCTGTGCCAGCAGCTGAAGGATCTGCACTGGAGCCAGGAAGCAATGCTCAAGGTAAGGACCAGAGACCCCCACAAAGAACCACAGTCCTCCTCAGTGACAGTGAGGATCCAAGCTCTTCCAATGATGATGAGAAGAGCTGAGTTCATATCAGGAAAACCAGTGTGACAAGCTTCTCCAGGAGAATCAACAGTGCCCCAATCTCCCCTCCAGTTCTTCTTTTATGCCATTGGCAACAGTCCACATGTGGGCCTTCCACGCTGAGAACCATGTTGATTCAGTTCAGCTGGGTGTTACAAGATAACCATTAGTTAATCCACCACATTACTCTTGGAAAATTATGCTGAATTGTTAGTACAAGCAATGCAAGCTAAGGAAGCAGCACCCAAAGAGGACACTGGAAAAGGGGCACAAGATTTGGTCTCTTGTTTCACCACCGAGCAGTTCTAGCACAGATGACCCTTAGGTGAGTTAGATCTTTCCTAGTGCGGAGATTAAGGCTGACACACATCTGGTTAACTACCATGGGATTCTTGCCCTGTGAAAACATCAGATCCTGCAGTGCATACCCCAGGTCCCCACACCAAGCTGAAACTCAGTGTTTGTTCACAAAATAAGACAATGAGCATCCAGCAAGCCAAGAGGGCCGAGGCAGTGCTTCTCTCTGCAGTGAATAGCTGTGCTTGGGCTCATGTAGATACTCAGTCTTTCACTTCCTGTTAATCTCATTGGCAAAACAGAGCTGTGCAGTAACTTAAAACAGCTACCACCAGGACAATCTTTTGTTAACTCACACCTCACCTTGGGCCAAACATGGTGAGGTCCTCTTAGCTGAACAATATTTAGCTAAGCACTGTTTATTATCACAGGCACACAATTACCTATCATTCTCATGCAAATAATGGCTATAAACCAAATTCAAAGAGCATGCTCATGTGTGTGTGTGTGTGTGTGTGTGTGTGTGTGTGTGTGTGTGTTTTAATGTGGCACAATGCTGACAAGGAGACCAAAGTAAATGTCTCCATGTGTCTTTAATAATAACCTTAAGGAAAGACATATTTTATCCTAAAAGAAGTAGGTCGGTCATATGACCCTAACAAACAAGTATTAAAACAGCTGTTCTATGCACAGAATAACATTCTTTTAATTTACTGTGTTTGCTTTTAGACCCTATTTTGTTTTTCCATTTTGAAGAACTAAATGCCCCAGATGAATCAGTCAACAATATGTTGACTGCTCTCACATTCAGCCTTCTGCTGTTTTATAATAGTGCCCTGATCTTATTTCAAGAAAATAATGACAAACTTATAGCTGCAAATGCTAAATTTATAGGGTTCTTTGTGGCAGGCATTACTGAGAACAGGACTGAGGAAATAGGTAAGATGTACTGGAAAGAAGAAACCTCCATAAATACAAGGCCAGGCCTTGATTCCCTCTGAGCCCTGCAATCCAAGCACTGAAACCCTACATGCCTGACTTTTTTTAAAAGAGATGGATAGGGCAATCAAAGGTGCTGAGTGCTAATTAAATGGGCAAATGAATGGTCACCCTCAAACGACACATTATGCCTAGTCACAGCTCTTCTGAACGCCCTGGTCCCTGCTTTAATAGCTCTGTGACTTTAAAAGGTACAAGGTCAAGAAGCACTGTGTTTTACCAAAAGCCTTCCCAGCACCACGCATGCTGCCCACCAGAATCTGAGGCTGCATCTCTGCAAAGGTGACCAGTTAGAATGGAGCAACGCAACCTTTTGTTTCATCACTGTGACATCAAATCGTACACAGGCGTACATTTTGGTTTTGGTGAACAGACTGTAGTTTAGGGACTGAGTGAAGCAAAACTTGTGATGGATAAAAGTTCCCTCCATACACAGCTAGCAAACCAGCTAAAACAAAGTCTTAAGAGTGCCTCTGTCCAAAGAGCATTTTAAGGAAACTTTGTTGAACAATGCTTTGTGAAAAATTAAGTTTTCAAAACAAATAATTTAGGAAATGAGGGCATATTTCATCATCACTTTGGAGATCTGTAGTATATTTTTACACATGAACAGCTTGAGAAACCAAAAGAAAGGAAGGCTGCTTGACCTTATTCCATGGACTCTTTCGTGTTCTTTTGTCAAAGAGCTCCTTTTTGACACAACAAGGACCTAGAGTCAGATTCTCTGCATCATGGAGCAGGTGTTAAACTTTTCATGTGTTTGGTCCACTGTTGATCTGTAAATTCGAGTTGATACAGAAGCGAGCGCTTTCCAGTGAGTAACCCATGGACCCACCTTGAGACCTCGCACCTTTCAGGAACTCAGTGTTTGTCACAAATATTACTGAAATCTTGAAGAAGCAGGACAAGGCCTGAGTATGTGAGCCCAAGTGAAAGTTAAGCTCATAATCCTATTTATGACCCTGTTTTTTCTTATTCTTCATTTGTTTCCCTTTCTACCCTACCATGTGGATCCCAAACATTGTTAGAGACCGGGCAACCCTGACTACCCCATGACAACACCTGACAAGAAAGACACATTAGGGAAAAACAAATTGATGTCCTTTCTACTTCCAAGGGTTTAGGATGAAATGGAGACAAAACTGATTTCTAAGATGCTTCCTAAAACACAAATCTACTCTTGTTCTAGTCCTGTTCAACACTGCTCAGTGGTTCCCCACTGCAAACAGGCTGAAACATAAACTTTTGCAATAGAGTCCTTCAAGCTCTTGTCATTGCATACTGTTGAGACCTCTTAGCCTAGCAGTAACCCTGCCTTCCTTATAAATGAAGCTCCAGCAATACTACTGATGTCTCATTTTCTGATATGCCTTGTCCTTCAAGTCTCCACACTTTTCGCTCACGTTGTATCCTCTGCTTAATTGCATATCCCTATTTGTCCACCACCAAAATATCAAGTACGGACTGATGCAAACGAGAGTTCTATGGTTAACAATGGTGATATAGTCTGTTCCTCCTTATTTAAGCATCAAATTTTTTCCTGAAAACCCCACTTAGAATGTTGCCCCTTCTTCTTCAGGACTCCTCTTATACACTCGTTGTATCATTTTTCACTGGAATTGTCTGGGTAGAGCTCGGGCTTCCTAGGATCCAGCTTTACTCATTTTTGAAGCACCGAGTCTACCAGAGAGGGTAGAACATTGTGAATCTCTCTACATATTTTGTTTGATGATTACAAATCCCCCTCCTTCCCTGTGTCAATTTCCTTGCCATAGTCCATTCACTGCCCCCACGGATTGCACAGCTAC
Source organism: Cavia porcellus (assembly GCF_034190915.1). NCBI lineage: Eukaryota > Metazoa > Chordata > Mammalia > Rodentia > Caviidae > Cavia > Cavia porcellus. The sequence goes on along the minus strand of NW_026947511.1, from coordinate 33,581,221 downwards.
TAAAAGTACATAAAAATCAAACCACATTCATCTTAGCTCCCCGCTTCACAGAGAAGATATACAATCACAGTAACACTTGGTGTCTTGGGAGCTAGAGCCAACACCAAAACAAAACTCAATATTCCGAGACAGCTGAAAGATCCCCATTGACTTGCTGGGACAATTCATGAAACAAGCCAGTTGTCAGCCTAGCATTACAGCATGGGCCTTTAAACCCACCTTGAAAGAGATTGATTGCCTCTGAGAAGAGGAAGTCTAATGATTATTTAAAAGAACAACCAAAAACAGTCTCCAAAGATTTGAGGTCTGTTGTTAAGAACTGAAACAAAACAGTGATAATTTCATGCAGCACCACCCCTCGCATGGCGTGTTTGCACCTCTATCTTGGCTCATGCTTCTTTATCTCCCACCACACCACTAATAAGCCTGACTACGCAGAAACAGCAAAAGAACATCTGACATATGCACAGTTTCAAGAAACACGCTCGTATCTGTAACTAAATATTTATGCAACCTAGCTTTAGTTGGAAGCTTAGTGATGATCACTCGCTAAAACATTTTATGGTGCATATGCAGAGACTATAAATGTTTTTAAAGAGGGGAAGGGTATTGTAAGAAAAGATTTTATAAAGTCTTGAATTTGCTTTCCAATGTCATATAAGGCACCAAGAGAGTCATGGAGGTCACAAAGCGATGGGACATACACACATACTTTTCCAGGCTTTAAGTGTAGCCCCACAAAAACTGTGTTTGAGGCCATGCAAGTTGTAAGTCTCACTAAGCCACTGGTTCATGGGGTGGAGATAGGATGTTTCTTAGCAGAAATGAGAAGAAAGTGTATTAGATTAGTCCTATTGTTTTTAGAAATTTCTAGGTAAGAAAATTTTTAAGTGTTCCTCCATAAGAACATGCCTGGACTCAGTTTATAACATAGATATTGGATACTGTGTTGCTGTTTTAACCATAGCCAGCCAATGAAATTTTTACTGCCATCAAGAAATAGAAATTTACAACACTCTTCTTATTCTAATAGTTTGATTTTCTGTGTTTTCGGAGGGGGGGGGCATGCATTCAGTAGCTGAGGAATTGAAATAAGTGGGGCTTGTGTTAAGGTGAACAAATTACTCAACCCCATGAAGGAGCTTCTGCAATCTGCTGGTGGCCTAGATGCAGGCCTTTCTGGAAGCTTCAAGGAAAGTGGAGCAGGTATGGTTTTTCTTTTGGACCTAGGCCTGGTCATTTGTTACACAAGGGAAGTGGACAGCTGGCACAGATGGCAACAGGACCACTTTGGAACTTAATGAAGAATCCCAAGCTCTGTGGCATAATCCAAGGAGTAGGTTTCCCGAGGAATCGGCCTATTTGAGAGGCATGCTAGGTCATTCTAAAAGAGAGCGTGAGAGCCAACGAACGCAGTGACTGCTGTGCATGTCTACCTTTATAGGTGTTAGCGAGAGACCTGGTACTTGCCCACCTGACACGTGCCCACCTGCCAATGGCTACGGTGTTTTCCTGCTCATTCAAAAGCCTACACAGCATAATCCATATATTAAATGTCTTCACTCAAATGCACATAATATGAAAGGTGCACTTTTGTGGCATGTGTTTGCAATCCTGGTACCCTGGCCAATTTTTAAGTTATTTTCTACCTTCCCACATGTTCTTGCTCTTTTTCAGTATTGGGGATTGAATCCAGGAACCAATGAGCTACATCCCAAGCTTGAGTGTTTTTAAAACAGGGTTTTACCTGCCCAGGTTGTCCTTGAACTTGTATCTTCCTGCCTCAGCTTCCCAAATAGCTGGAATTACAGGTGTGCACCACTGTGCCCAGCCCAGTGCTCTTGCTCATTGTGAACTTAGTGCCACTTCAGGAAGACCCTGTAAGTTGTGTCCTGCTCTGAGTCCAGCTGGGGAAAAGACTGTTAGTCTTTATTTCCAGAGACTTGAATTTAAGTTGGCTGACTTGCTTATAATCATTGCCTGCTCACTGACAGGTAATCAAGGGAGTCACTTTGGCATTTTCTTAACTGACCACCGGATTCCCATCATGAAATTTAGGAACCCAAACGTCAGATATTTTGCTACCACACAGCTGCTTTCTTCCAGCCTGGTTTCCACGCCTGGGAAATCTTGACATTTAGAAGCAAACACCTGCCTCCCACCTCTCTCCAGCTCACCAGCAGGGTTTCCCCAATGCCATGCCTTCACCCCGCCCCCAGGCTCTCTGCCTTTAGCTGATCTAATCTAGGGCAGTCACTGTGCTCAGCCTCTTATCAGGAGCGGAGGTGTCTGGGAAAAGGTTAAGAAAGGATGAAGGGAAGAAGGCTTCAAATATTCTGCAGCGGAAGGTGAATACACAGCCGCTCGTTTCAAAGTTTTGGATTTCCAAAAAGAACAGCTCAGGGCTGCAGAGAAAAATGCAAGGGGACACCCAGCACCCTCCAGGATGTACGTATTCTGTCTGGCTTATTTAAAGAGAGACATAAGTGCATTTAGAAGAATCACTTTAGTTTTTGTATTTATCAGTATCCTCCATCTCACCTCCATTTCAGCTCTGACAGAATAATTAATTTCAGTCAATCCATCATTTGATAAAAATGCACAGGTGAGCTGGGCATACTATATAAACCAAAGAGAACTAGTCACGACAGTAGTCTTCAGATTCCCTTGGAAAGAAAATTAAGCCTCTATGTGTGGCTTGGGGCAACCTACGCCGTAAAGCTTTCTTTTATGATCTCTTCATATAGATGAAAGAGCAAAGCCGCTCTGGGTTACATACAACAATTATGTGTTCACCAAACTCAGGGAATCAGTTTGCAGACAGCCCTAATCATTACCAATTAACCGCGTCTGCTGACATCCTGTAAGCGCTGCCCCGGCACTGCTGAATGCCCGCTTTCCCTTCAGGCGGCCAATCCCCTACACCCCAGCGTATGTTTTGGAAGGCCTATTAATGTTTGTTGACAATTCCAAATAGAGGTCACCTGTTGTCATGGTGCAAAATACCCTCTTTCCCCCTGAATGCCAGGCAGGGAGGGCAGCTTTGTTAGAAACGCTTCATTGCGTTCCTATATTGCCACCAACATTCAGATCTCATAAAAAGAGGGTCTCCCAACTCTTCAATGGCAATTGCCACCTGCTGCCACACACCCATTGGGGGCTGAAAGCAGTCTTTTCCTTTGGACCTGACAGAAATGTGCCCAGCCCCAGGCTTCCACAGCAAGATGTCCAGTTACTGGCAGCCCCATGAAATGCGCAGATTGACGGACATTGCTGAAAAGTAAATCTTGAGAGAGGATTTCATTCCACTCAATGCAAAGTGGCCTTTTCCCATTAAAATTGTCCCCACCAGGTCACTAAGGGCCCAGATCTGAGAGCTTGCACTTACGGATTCTGTGGCTGATCTGCACAGTAGGCCTTTTCTGCACTAGTGTGTATTTCTGGTCAGTTTGAAAATATTGCCACTTTGGAAAAATTAAAGGTGGGTTGGAAAAAACAAACAAACACCTACTTAATTAAATTTAATCACAGTTTAAAGATTGAATTCAGGCTAAATCCTCTCATTTATGCCAGGGAAAGAGGTATAGTCTCCTGCAAGATGTCATTTTTGAATTGTGAACATTTGAGCTAGAGTCTGTGTCCATCTTGAATTTGCAGGTCTCAAGGAGACTGCCTTCCCCTTGAAGGAGAAGCTACACTATGAAAAGAAAGCTTTCTGTTGAGCTGTCAAGCAGGAACTTAAGGCAGGGCTTAGCTGTGATAGAACCCAGAGCTCATGCACTCATTGTAATCCCAGAGTCCATTGCATGGCGGGCCAGCTGGGATACTGTCCTTCTCTTTGGCCATGTGTGTGTTAGTGGGGAAGCAACAAAGGACAGCAGACTGCATCCTGCTCCTGGAGTAGGTCATCTAGACTGTTCTGTGCCCAGGACCTCAAACTGTGTGCTTAGCCCCCCTCAATCACAATAAGCTCATAGGGGAAGGGTGAGATGTTTCAATTACAATAAATTTAAGTTAAACATGATTTTTAAATACTTTCAGTTTTCAAGGAAAACAATGCTATACAACATCTGTCAGACACCAAGCAAAGTACAGGGTTCAGCAGCTCTAATTCAAGTACCTGAAATCCAAAATTCAGATTTGGAAGTATTTCTGATTTCAGATCTTGCAATCAGAAACACTTTCGGTCCCAAACATTTGATGTAATGGAAACCAAATCTGTCCTGCTTCAAGAGAGCTCTCGGTTGGTTTCAACATTAGATCAAGCTACGTTTCTTTTGATTACGTGATATCTTTGTGAAACTCGGATTTCTGTGGTTGCTATGATAGAAAGCAAGCAAGTGCTACATGAAAATCAATGTGGAACATAAAATAAGAATAGTTATATCCAATCCAATTCCAAGCTTAGAGAACTTGCGAAGCGTCCAGCAGATGCACATAACACATTGGTGAGGAATTATGGCTAACAATAAATATTTTATTTTCATTTTATGGGCTGCTTCTTTCAAAGAATTACTAAGTTGTTCGGATAAGTTAATTTAGTTGATTAACTGTTTAATAAACAGAACTGTGTATGTGTGTGTGCATGGACGCATGTGTGGGTACACCTTCAGGGGCGTAAGGCACAGTGAAAGATTGACTGAAACAAGAACAGTGCTGTGAATAGAGAAATTTTGGGGACCATCACCTCTTTCTTGTGTTTGAATACCTCCCTGTGTTTCCATATTTTTTGTATCAAGCTTCAGTTGCATGATTCTGGCCTTTGAAGCCTGAGGAAGCTCCCTATAAACAGATAAAACATTTCCTTCCATCCACTCATCCTCCCTAGAGGAGCTCAAAGACAGCTTGCAAATGAAAACACAGATCTACACAAGGCCCGGCACTGAGCACTAAACACCCTTCATCTTCTCCATTGTGTGTATACTTTGGAAGTGTTACTCCATGGAGCGAATAAAGGTTGCCAAACTTAAGACACCTTCCACCATCTGGGATGCAGGGGCCCCACAAAAGGGAGCCAGCCAACGCCAGTCAAGCCAAGAGGAAATAGAGACCCATCACCTTGCGCACTGCAATACTGCCACCAGGAAGGGTCTAATAAAGATCCATTTCTTGGGATGGTGTTTTTCTCACCAACACCTCATTACTGCTGGATTCTGGCCAGCCCTCAACCAAGTTTCTTACAGTAGAGGACAGAAACAAATTACCAGGCTTTTCGAGAAACAAAACGCACAGCAAATAAATTTTCTGCAACTACAGAGTGTTATCATAACCCAAGCCAGGAGAGGAAGCAATCTAATTTCAGTCTGTGATCAGAACCAAACAACACGAATCGATGGATGCATCAGCCACTCTATAACCATGCGAAGGGCTTTCCGACTGACCTCTGAATCTCTGCCCAGGAAATGAAAGTAGGAGACTGGCAGATAGCTTGATGGAAAAACCATTGAGCTCACAGAAAGCCAGACAGGTTGCAATAACACCTGGGAGTTACCCGGGGTCTCTGGCGGGGTCTTGCTTGCTGCCAAACGCTGCTGCTACTTCAATTGCTATTAACCGGTCCTAATGCTGCAATGAATCAGCCTCGGTGCCTGGAAACTAGGTAAACGACATCCTCATTTTCTTGCAAATATATATTGTAATCCCCAGGATGGAAATAAGGAACACCAAATACCTTTCTGGTTTGCTAAAAATGAAGCCAGTTTTCAAGTTTTCCGTGATAATCCTTCCCAGGACAAAATGGTCCCCCGACCACATCCTATAGTCACTCAGAGGACAGAGAAGTAAGATCTGTCTCCCATCAGGTCCCTTGCTAGGTCACACTCCTGTCCCCACACTTGCAGCAAGGTTGAAATAACATTTACAAAGCCAAGCACATGGGACAAGGCCTGTTTCCAGAATTGCTTGATTGGATCTTCTTAACAACTACATGGGGTACAGGGATAATCCCCATTTTACTGATGAGGAAACTGAAGCTCAAAATGGTTATGGGAAGTGCTTGAAGTTACACAGCTGGGTGTCTTGCACAGATAGGCCTAGAATCCACTCTGATTCCAGGACTCTCCCTGCTGGTGTCCTAACAAGCCAGCCCTGGTCCCTGACGTGAGACGGGAAGGAGCAACAGGTTCACTAAGCAACTGTTTGTGTGAGAATCAAACAAAAAAGCATCTCGGATTCAAGGTTCACTAGACTTATGGGAAAATTTCTTAATATACTGAATATACAATCATCTTGTTAACACTGTCTTGTGCCAGGAAACCAGCATCAAAATCGGAAGTCTATGGCCGCCATCCTGTAGACAGTGTATGGCGTGGTTTAGATGTGGCTGGGATGTGTCCCCAAGGGTTCCTGTGCTGAATTTAGTTCCACTGTGAGGCATCAAGAGGGTGGAAGACTAATCTTATTGTAGTGTTTCGAGGTGGGGCATTTGAGAGGTAAACACGGTTACACAAGGTCATCAGAGTGGGACCTCCATAACTGAGCTCTCAAACTGATGAGAAGAAGAGGAAGATCAAAATACACACACACACACACACACACACACACACACACACACACACAAAGATAGTTCTGCTCCTTATCATGATTACTAATGGCACCTAAGAACTCTGCCAACGAAAAAAAGCAATTACCATATGCAGGACATTAAACCTCCAGAATTGTGAGCTAAACCTCTTTACTTTGTGAAGTTACCAGCCTCAAGCATTTCATTATATGCAGTATAAAAAATGAATTGACGGTGGGCTTTTTTGCTGGTGCAGTTGTGTGTGGATAACCAGTCTCGTGTTTCCTGAGGCCTTCTTAGAGGGACAGGGAAGGAAGAAGGGGAGAACATTTTATGCTTAATCAGGCTGAGAGAGGCTGGAGGAGCAGTGAAATCAAAGATTCACCCTCATGTAGGAAATTAGTAAATAAATGCTAAAATTGAGCCCCAAATAACTATGCAGAAGGAATATATATATATATATATATATATATATATAATTAAAAATATATAACCACTATAAGAATGGCTGTCAAGGCCAAATGGTGGCCTAGAACTCAATGATATAGAAACAAACTCATACAATCATACAAGCGAACAGAGAGATGCACAGCATTCTCAGGGTACAGCTAGATATTAGCTAAAAGGAAAGTCCCTAGAGTGCCTGGACCTGGTCTGTTCTGCTCACTGTCTTATGCCAGGGCTTGGCACCCTGCTTCACAAACAGGAAGGATCCCTCAGACACTGTGCAGCCTCACAGCTCAAGAAAATCACTGAGTGCCACTCTGTACTAGGCACTGGGTAGTCCTGAGTCTGAGACTGCAGGGCCCTCTGCAGAAACCCCTCTGCAGAGGACAATTATTGCCTTCCAGTGAGCCTAGGCTCACCATGCCAAGGACAACCAGAGAGTCTCAGGGCCCAAGTGGAAAGTGCTCTGGCTAGCTACACATACAGCCCTGAAATCCACACTTGCAAACATGGTATTTGCATACTCTTTTGACCAAAGAACAAAAACAAGCTGAAACTCCAACTCTGTGGTACTCTTCTGCCTCTTTCCACAAGGCTGGTGCTGCCCTAGGGGAGAGGACTAATCTGCCAGCTTCTTGGGGCTCTGAGGCTAAACAGAAAACTTCTGCCTTCCAGAACCTGCATCTGGTACATTGCTGTGAGTGACACATTTGGGAAATAAATAAAAAATAAACAAACTGTCCAAAATCCCACTATTAACATTCCACACCTCAGGCTAAATGTTAGTGCCATCTTATCAGGCTCAGTTTGGAATGCATAAGTGGGGGGAAAAAAATCCCACCAGCTAATGGCTGTATTAAGAAGTTCCATTTAATCAAATGTTGCATTATCTAGAGTTATTTTTAACAGATGCACGTTGGATTAATAAAAAACTACACAAAACTGGAGATTAAACAAGAGGTTTTGGTTGACAGGAAGGCCTGCTTTAATACAAAGTCACATTAAACAGAAGCTTTTGATATTAGTAAAACCCATAGAGATCCCACATTTTTGGCCGTTGAGCAGCAGCAAGCCATACTTCATTGTTGAATTCTTTCTTTTTTAAAAGAAAATACACTTTGAGCAAATTGTGTACTTAGGAAATTAATTGGAAACATAGCTTTGGTTCTTACCAGGCCCATGTGAAAACATCTGAAGGGTATCGGAATAAAAATGTACCCAGCATCCTGTCTAGACCCCTAACAGGAAAAGAAGACAGGATATTTTCCTATCACTCTGGCATCAGTGTGCTGAGAATCAACAGGGATTCCCTATGGCTGATGAGAGGCAGCAGAGCCTTGGGAATATGTTTTCTTAGAGACCAGGAAGGGCACGTATAGTCATAATAACAATATTTGTCCATGGCTTTGTAGTATATGAAGTGTTTTCAAACTATCTTTTTGTCTGGTCTACCAAATCTCTTGGAGAGGAACAAAAATTATTTAGTCTACATTTTAAAGACAACTTACAGTGACTTTCCCACCATCTCCCAAACTGGAAACTGGGGAAGATCATACAATACCCCAGCTCTTCTGGATCCAAGATACTGTGTAGTCTCCAGAGAAAAGTTCAGTGCTGACTTGGCTAGGGAGGTTAGCCATGGAGCTGCGTGAACTCCAAGAGACTGTCAGAGAAGGTACAGCAGAGCTCAGAGTTCCCTTCACACTAACACATGAACTCTTCACTGGGCATCGCCCACCCACCCGTGCTTCAAGAGTCACACTAACATCAGAAAGGTGACTTTTTAATCGAAAGAGATGCAAAGCCAATATCTTAAAGAAGCCTATTATCTCACCATGATCAGATCGCCCTCTTACAGAGGTTTCCGTCCCGTCTCCTGAGAGAGCACTTAACACACTGTCATTGTGCTACCGCCAAGTCCTGCAAAGCTTGGACTCAGCATTCGCAACCCATCTCTTATGACAAGTTGCCAATATGTAGATTAGTCCTGAGAATTAACGGGATTCAGAAAGTGCACATCATTCAATTTCAGCCAATTAAATGAGCACCATCTATCATTAAGTGTTTCTCATTTGGGTCACAAATATAGGAGGCTGAGAAGGAGACAATGGGAATGCTAAGGGAAGGAATAAATTCTTATTTTTTTTTTTTTTTTTTTTTTGAGAATTGTAATGCATAACAAATACTTGAAGACTGACCACCGGGGAGATTTAAGAACGGAGAGTAAGAAATTCCTCTGTGCAGTGTGAGCGTTAGATCCAGATCCACAATTCCAACACTGTTATTCTTTCCTATACAATATAGAACTTTCCCCAATATCTAACATTTTTCTTGCCCATTTTTCCAGACTTTCAAAATACTACCCTTTCCCAAAAAGCTACAAAACAAATCCATCAAACGGCATTTTGTTTTAGCAGAACAAACACTGTATTTGCTCTCTCATTCTTCCTCCCTCTCTCCAAAATGACCATCTCTGTCCACTCAATGTACCAAGAAAACAAGACCTGGTGCTTCAGTCCTGAGGACACCTGACGTAACTGTGGAAAGAACCAGTGGGATTCTTTATTCAAACACAACTCTCACAAATGCCGCGCGTTTAGACCTTTTTCTGCAGCCAAATGGATCTTTGTTTATTTACGTCCACCTCGAGTCTTTATTAAGCTGGACTATCTCACCCAGTGTTGACCTGTTCCTTTATGCCATGGATGATTTCAGTTTTCTGAATGAAAACCTATCATTTAGATGCAGATAACTGTTTGCCTTTCCCTTTGAAATGCAGAGAGGGCTTTTTCTCTCAAAAGGTGGGTCAAAGTGCATCAAGTTAATCTCACCGGTCAACTAGTTCATATGTCTCTGCCTCTCCGTTCTGATACCCTGCATTGCGACACCACATTAATTATACAGCAATGCACTCGGAATATCATCATTATTATTGGATGAAAGGGGCATGGAAAAACATTAAGATAATACCAGCCTGCTGTGGCCTTTGTTCCACAGGAACAAATGGCCATAACAATAACAGTTTCTCAAGAACTCATGTTAGTTGAGCTGATGTAAGCGTGAGGTGTAGGGCTCAGATGAAGGCAAGCTTGCTGTGGGGAAGAAGCTTCAGGCTGTCTACCTCCAGCAAGAGTGTCTACAAAAATGTGAGGATGGACTCCTCCCTAAGAAGTACAGCTGTCTTCTTTCAGGTCCACATGGCCCTCTGGCCCATTTATAGCCACGCAGAGTCTAGCAGTGAGTTCTGATGTGTGATAGGGAGGATGGCAGTGTCCCATTGCCTCAGTCAATTCATGGATCAATTGGCCTGCCCTTCTCCAGCTCCATTTTGACCACACTTGTCTTCTGGGGCCGCAGTCTCCCCACCCAGCCTTCACCCTTGAGAACGTAGGGAGCCCTGTTTGGATGCTTGGCTTTGCTGTCACTGTCCTTCTGTGCTCTAGTTACTACAAAGCTCACATGGCTCCTATCCTTAGAGACATGTGCCCTTTTCCCTGCTGGCACACCAGGCACCTTTCTGAGCACCCTGTCTATGACATGTCAGCTCAATACCATCAAATCTGGCAGAGACAAGGGGCTGGAAGTCAAGATTTTCCATAGAACAAGACAGCACACAACAGGAGCAGTACATGTTTGTGCTACTTTGAGGAGGTATGATGATGATCTTCCAACTGCAACATTAGCTGTCACATTCCCTGGTGCCCTCCAAGTGCCAAGCGCCAGGCTTAGCATTTGGCATATAGTACTTTTTCTACTTCTCAGAAATAACAACATGGGGTATGTATCCCATTAGACCCACTTTACAGATGGGTAGAGTGTGGCATGTCTTCCACATTTTCGAGAGGGCTTACACATCTGCACAGGGTAATGATGCAGCCCTGCCTAATGTGACAGAAGGTTCTCCAATCCCAAGCAGGAGCCCGATTATGTGATTCTAAGTATCTAGTTAATTGATGCCATTATGCGATTTAGTTACCAGCCCCCAACATGAGAAGCTGATGGACTATCTTCAGTTTAGAGGGCTTCCTGTCCCTAAGACTTCCCATTCTCCTTTGTTTCAACACGGTAGACACCGATAAATAGCTCTGAGTTATTAACTATTTCCATTCATAGCAGATATTACAAAGGGATCCTTATCTCTGGCCTCTCTGGACCTGATCTCAGGTCCCAGATCCTGGTACTTAGGAGCTTACAGATTCTACTCCAGCACCCAATGTAAACATTCCCCAATGGGAGGCAGTTCATAGCTTCTCCAAATAAACTGGCTCTTTGCTCAGATTTACAATGCAACAAAGAACATCAGAACATCAGAGAGGAAAACAGTGTTTTCTCATTTTCTTGAGCAACCCAGATGTAATGTTCAATATGTATGTTTCAACCAAGGCTGGGGCTTTCAGGAGGAAACACCTGTGGATGAGTCCAACACCCTGAGGCCAGTGGATATCTGGGACAAACAGAAGTAGAGAGGTTGACACAGTGAATCCCTGGGCACCATGCACTGAATGACTCAGGGAGAATGATGGCAGGGCTGTAGCCTGCAGGGCAGCAGTCTAAGAGGCAGTGAGTCTGAGAAATGTATGTAAAGAAACATATACAAAGAAGAAGAGGCTCTGTGTTCACTTAAACTTGGGAATGACTTCTTCCCAGGGGCTCAGTTCCATCCTAGAAAGGAGGAAACATGAGTGAACAGAGAAAGTAACAAACAAAAACAAAATGACACTTCCTGAGGACTTGTAATGATATTTTTATGGCAACTCAAGAGGGTTCTGGCAGGACATAGACCAATGTGACAGAGTTATCCCTGAGACGTGCAAGGGTCCTGATGTTTGCCTGTCATCTGTCCTCCCCTCCTGGGCTCAAGGGCAAGAGACTCTAGGGTGGACAGGGAGGCCAGGGAAAGTTTTCTCCACGTTGATCCAGACACTAGGGATTCCAAAGGAGATCTAACAGACACACTGTAGTCAAGAATCTGGAGCTTAAAGTATATGATGGGTACTGAGGCCAAGAGATGGGCAGAAGGCATGCCAGTGTTATGGGACAGCTGGGTATGGAGAACTTATTTCCTCATCACAGTCTGGGTATCAGATCTTCTGGTGCCCTGGATCCTCTAGCTAGCTCAGAAATAGCTATAAAAGTCTCTCTTTAAAGGTTTCCTTCGAAAGCATTGAGATTGCCTTCCTCCAAGGCTTGGCCCCTGCTGGGGTCCCCGGTATCTCTGCTTTGTAACTGATTTACAATTTTTAGATGAACAGTGAGGATCCAAGCCACGGAGGCCACCACCTTCTTTTTGGTGTCTTCATGTCACCAGGTTTACTCTGGAGCAAAACTAATGCATCTCTACTTCCACCAAAAAAACAAACTCAGGGAGCAACGGCCCTCATCTTCCACACTCGCCCCTGACAACTTCACAGCTGTAAGACCAAGGACCCCAAGGCCCAAGCCAGACATTAACAAATGCTTCCAGGAATTCCTGCTCTGGAGACAGATGCTTTACAGATTCACATTTCACTTTGTTCTCTACTTCTTGGGTCCTTTGCAGGCTTCTAAGGGGAATTTTCTTTATGAGTCATCTTAGCTCTGAAAAGAGGATTCCCAGTGCAGAAACTTCAAATATACTTTTTTGAGGGACACTGGCTTCCTCCGAGAGCACAGATGCCCTCCTTTTTTATGTGTGCCAGCCCCAGGGGAAGGGAAGGCAACTTCTTCCTCACCCTGAGTCAAGTTTAGTCTCCCTGTAGTCAGGCTTGCAAATCCTGCTCTCTGAAATCACAGAGAACCAATCTCCACACACTTCAGGGTGGCAGCCTTTTGGATATCTCAAGATGGCTTTTGTGACCCTGTAAAGTGTTTCTTTCCTTGCTGACAAAACAGCCCTGGGTTCCTCCAAACATTCCCATGGGGCTCTAATCCCCTCAGTCGCGTCCTCTCATGAGCCTTCAGCTTTCTGAATGATGTTCTACAGATTTAAGACAGAGTCCAACGATGGAATCACTCATTAGTCAGCTCTGAGACTAACGTGGGACCAACCCCTTCCTCTCCTGGCCTCAATTCTCTCATCTGCTTGGTGTGAGAAGTTGGCCAGCTACTTCCTTGAATCAAGCTCCTTTCAGGTCTAAGAGTCTGCAAGCTGAAGGTCCTGAGAACAAAGACAAGCAGGAAAGTGACCTCTATTTTCTGTCCCTCCTGCCTGACTCCATCTTATTCTCTTCAAAGCCCTTTAGGCTAACAAACATTTTTTCAAACATCAGTCATTAACTGCATTTTAAGACAGTAAGTACACAGCAGTCTTTGGGTTCAATTGGGACAGGAAATAGGGCGGGAAAGAAAGACTGGTTTCAATGAAGTCCTCAATCAACAGCTCTTAAAAAGTCTAATGCAACAACCAGAAATTGGTCAGTGCCTCCTGTTGCTGTGCTCAGGAAGTTCTGCCAGGTGTCCCACAAAACCTCAGCCGGTTTTCCTAGGAGCAGATGTGGTGAGTGGCAATCGAGGGTGGGCACTTGCAGGAATGGTTCCTAATGTTCTTTCTGGCTGCCTTCAGAAAACAGCACACAGAGCTGGAATGCACGGTTTCCTCCAGGAGGTGTCATTGGGCATTTCTCAAAAACAAGACAAGCCTCAAGGAACAAGCTGCCACTTGAATAAGCTACTTTTCTGGATGCAATTGCAATGACAGCTGCAATGCCAGGTTGCCACAGAGGGAAATGCTGTTTTGTTCTGGTGGGCCAGATCCTTTGAAGTGAGCAAGCTGAGCCCATGGGGTTTACCAAGTCAAGCTTGCCTTGGGTAAGATCGTCACGGGAGGGATGTTTCCGGATTGTATTCTTACTCCCCAGCCCAGGACCTCTTTCCCTACACACTATATTGCACCTTCTGGAAACCTGCTGGGTTGCTGATCATTCTCTTTTTCTTCTCCTTATGGAATTTGTCTTCTCTGAGCCCATTCTCCCCAGAGACACTCTCCTTGCCCTAGTGATGCATCTCACGCCCCAATGGCCAATAAACAAAAAGTCGTGCACTCTGCTTGAAGGACCAGGATGGAAATGAAAGCCTGAGCCAAGGGCAGTAAAAGGGCTGACCATGCCAATGAGCTCGACAAACATCCTATAAACCCAGTCTAGCTGTTCTTAGGAAGCAGCAGGAGAAGCCCTCTACCTTCCTTTTTTAAAGTCTCAAAGACAGAGTCATCCTAAGGACAAATCTAAGACCAGGGCCAGCCTCCTTCTCCCACCCTCCCATAGTCCTAAGGACAAAGAGTTTTAAAACTAGTTTCTCTCTTTTGAGCACAAATGGAGCTACTCAGATCAAGAGATACACAAAGCTCTCATGTTCAGCCTCCCACACAGAAAACTGACTTTGTGATCAGAGCAAATACCCTTCCATCTGTAAGACAAAACAAAATATAATTTAGCCCTCAATATAGCACATATGCTACTAACAGTTAATATTTACTGTACATTTATTAGTAGCTAGGTACTCTTCTAAGCACAAATATCTTGTGAGACCAGTAGTATTATTTCTGATTTACAGATGAGAAACTGAGACAGGCCCAGAGAAGCAAAGGAACTCAAAGTCATGCAGCTAGTTAGTGGTGTGAGTAGTAGCTAAACATTAGCAATCTGACTCACAGTAAATTAACCAATACTTACTGAAAAAGAATTTACCATTTTCTTAGACACCAGCCTTAAGAGTCCCAGAACAAGAATCTGTGGGAATTTATTCTAAGTCTCTGGCCCAGACATAAAAACAGACCTACAGCTGTGTCTCAAGAATGTACCCTTTTGGTAAAGGCATGCTCCTAGCATATGGAAGCTTAGGGCAATAAATTTTCATTTTTCTTCAAATTCTAAGTTTTTTCAAGTCTAACACACACTGGCTGAGCTAATCTTTCTCTTCCTGTGTTCTCAGCAAGGAGACTTTTTGGATATGTTTAGCCCCAGTATCTGATGCATGGTAAGAAAATGACTTACAAGAATGGTAGGAACCAAAATTTTTCAATTTTGGTGTGCAAAGCATTTTAATAAGATGAGATCCCAGTTGATTCTTTGTGATAGTTCCTAGCTGACTGGGATGTTGTTCATAAAGTCTTTGCCGACACAAATATTTTCAAGAGTTTTCTCTATTCTCTCTTCCAGCAAATTTGTTTCTGGCTTAATATTTAGATCTTTGATTCATTTTGATTTTAGTTTAGTGCATGGTGAAAGATATGGGTCTAGTTTTAATCTTCTAGTGTAATAAATGGTGCTGGAAAAACTGCCTTTCTACATGCCAAATAAACAACATATTTTCATCCACCATGATCTTCTTTCCTTTCTTTTTTTTTTTTTTTAACCATCTTCACCCTCAAGTTGCCTAAACTTCAAACTCAGTATCAGATTCAAACAAACTATCAAATATCCTCACCAAGTTCACCAAGCTCTGGAACCATGCTTACATTGAGCATTTTTTTTTTTTCTTGAAAGAGTAGCAGAAAAGAAGTTGAAGACTGCCATTTCTCAGCTCCAGAAACATATGCTCCAAGGACTACAGGGCCTAATTCTACCCACCAGCCACCATTTCTGTACCTAGTCAACACGGGAAGCCCATGTTAAAGTCTACATGGGTTCCCAGCAATGTGGTATATTAACTCTTCAACCAGAGTTTCCTGGAGCTCAAAGCTATTTTGAAGCAGTTCAGGAAATAGATGTGGTTTTGGTGAGAAATTATATAATTCAAAATTCTGTGGCTAAAATGTCAGCAAAAGTTCTGTAGAAAGAGACAGAGATTAGCCTACATTTCAGCTCATTATGTACATTATAATTTTTATAAGTGTATAATTTATACACATTATAATTTACATATTATTAAATGTATAATTATAAACATGATTTATATAGATCTCTACTGAGAACAGAAAACTATTTCTAAAGTTGACTTCAAACAGGCATTTTTTAAAATCAAGTCCCCTAATATTCTCCAATCTATGATGCTCATTTAAATAATATAAAATAATAAAACACAAAAGTATTGTCAGGTCTACAAAGAAAATTCTAGAGCCCTTCTCTGAATGTTCTAGAATCCAGATCAGCTAACTTTTTCTGTAAGGAGACAGATAATAAATACTTTGAGCTTTGAAGACTACATATACTCTTCATCACATATTTCACATATTCTTGTTTTCTTAACAACATTTTGACAAAATAAAAATGGCTCCTAGCTCAGATACATAAAAACACTCTGCTGGTCAGATGCAACCCATGTGCTGCAGTATGATCCATCATTCTCAAAATGTAGCTACTCAGACTATCTTTCTGGACATTACTCATTGGAGGGAAATAAATACCCACTATACCTTTTCTATCAGCACTATAATTTGATAGAATTCAGAAAGTTAAGTCTACACAATTTTCAAAGTTATACCATTGAATCATCATTAGACATTTCGGCATAAGACAGAACAACTTCAGCATAATAAAGACACAGAGTTTTAGGGTTCAGTCTCGTGTACTGCAAAGTCATGCTCATGGGTTACAGCAAATTCCTTACCTCTGAGTTCTTCTTGATCAAATTTTTAAAAATTCATACATTTATTTGCATTAGATGATCTCTAAAGAAGCTTGCAGTCTAGATTCTTTAAGCTTCCGCAAGTGGTCCTAGAAAGCTCCAGAAGTCTGCTGAAGGAAATGTTCCCAAGTGATCTGCACCATATTAGGAAACATAATGATATAGTGGGGTATTTGTGATATCATCATTACCCTCCCTGAAGGTTTTTGGAAAAGCAAATTATTCTCATTTTGTGTTGATTGAATTTCCCATCGCATAAACCACATCCCCGTGGCTTTGACTAAGTGTATAGTCCGGAAAAAAAGAGACAATGGATTCATGAGACTCATCTTGAGAAATAAAAAATGTAGGCTTCTCAGTGGTCTTCTTAGGAAGGAATCAGGAACTGTAGCCCAGAAATGAAAGAATTTATGATTCTGGAAATTTTTTGGACTCTGCCATATTTCTTATCTTTGTGATCTTCAAAGCTAATAGCAATACAGTCAAATTAACAGATCAGATATCCTTCCAATCCTAAATTTTAGACCATTTTGATTCCTCAAAGCAATAAAGAGTTAGTCAAATATATATTATATAGAAGTCTATCTGCTATATATAGTGCTACTTACAGAGTCATGCTTTGTGAAAAGCATCATTTTCTTCAAGTTGAAAAACAAATGTTTACTTTCTGTTTCTTTTCACTCAGCAGAGCACAGTCAATGGTAAACACACAGAGATGCCCTGGTTTACCAGAAGTCCATTTAGAACTCAATCCAACTGCCCAAGACTCCCGTTAAAAGTAAGATTAATAAAATATTTCCCATCCTGCCCAGTCAGAAACACTTGGTCCTCTTCAGATTTCTCTACTTGCTCAAGCTGCCTAAAGATAAATGAGCTTTATATCACAGAAGGGAAACAGGTCATTTATCTGACATCACATTATTTACTGACGTTAAAAATGATAATATCCATCAACAAACAGCCAAGCCCCAAGTGGGTCACACTGAGAACAAAGCTGCCACTGTCCTTCTTTGATATAGTTACAAGGGCATGCTGATGGAGCCGCCATTTATGTTCCAATAATGTCACCATTGTTATAAGAAGTTCACCATTGTTATAAGAAGTTTTAAGATATCTACATAATTTCTCCTATATTTGTTTGAGACTGGGGATTTGTATTTTCTTCTTTTATAAGTTATTTTAAAACTAAAGCCTAGAATTATAACAGAACTGTGCACATGATTTGCTTGTGTATGCACACATGTGTATGTTCTCATTTTAAAAATAAAATATCTCACCCTTCCATTCTTTTCTTTTTCAAAAAGTAATGTCTATCTCAATTTTCATAGCAATCCAACAAAGCATGTATTATTGTTTGCACTTTCTACAGAAATAATCTGAGCATCAGCAGCCTATTAAATGACTTGCCTAAATTCTCGGGGCCTATAAACAGTAGATTCAAGAATGAAAGAAACTATCAGTTCTTCAGACTCTAGAGCAATCTAGCTCTTTCTCTCTCTCCTTTCTTCCACCATTTGCCTATCTCTGCACCTCCAGATCCACCTACCTACCTTCCTAACCAAACAAAAACTCTGTTCCTAAAAAAGCAGTCTATTGAAATATCCTTCCTACAATGATTTAATCCCATCCTAAACTAAAACCGCAACGCCAAATACCTTCACAAAACCTAAGGATACACAAATAATGTGTACAGGATTGACTCACATTCTGGGTGATTACCTTCAACTCAAGGAAAACCACATGTAATTGGCAGGAATAACCTGTCAGCTGGGGTTATTCAGAAGTAAAGTCTAACTAACAGTGAACAAAGACTATAAATTTTGTTGTTGCAGAATATTGTTTTACACCAGAAAAAAAAAAGAGCCTCAGCTCTATGAAAACCGAGCTAAAGCTCAACCACTGCTAAACACAGAGCTCACCAGGATCTCATTTTCTTCCTGCTGGATCCACAGAGTAAAATCAAAATGAGCAATGGTTACAGTTTCATAGGCGTCCCCTTTGGTCCTATTGCAGTCCCCTCTATCTTGCCCTGTCCTGTTAAAAGACAGGCTAGGAGGCCGACTGGACCCCTAGACCATTGGCCTGATCACTGACACCTTCATTTGTCTTCGTCATTCATCTTCTGTATTTTAGTTTGTCTCAGGCTCTGCCTTTCCAAACAGAGCAGCCTGATGGGAAAAGAAAATATGTCATATGACAACTTATCAGCCAAGATGGCTCCGAACAACTGATTTCATGAGTTTTGTTTGTTTGTTTGTTTCTCAGAACCACCCAATCTGATGACACTGTAGACATTTCTGATGTGGAGAACGCAGCCTGGCTTCAGCACACGACCAGCATTCACTTTTCCCACCAGCAAATGGATCTTGGCTCCCCAGCTACATTCTGATCAGGATGAATGACATGCATAATTCAAAAATCAAGAAAACTGCTCAAATACAACGTGTGAGGCTGCTGCCAAAGTTGAAAATTATTAGGAACCATGATTTTGGCTGAGCACACAGCTCCGTTTTGAACTCTTTTATTTCTGTGTTATTGCTCATTCACTTAAAGAGAAATACATGAGTCAGAGACAAGATCTCTTTCCCTTTTCATGTTTCGCCAATTTATCTTCCTTGGCATAATAAATTTCGCAAGCCAAAGAGTTGAGAATGTAGTCTCGCTTCCCTCTGTTTTTCCCATTATCTCAGTTATCTCTCGTTTATTTTGTATTCTTTGCTCTTATCGTACAATTTCTCGGGCCATCATAAAGTTGGAATGAGTAACCTCCCACCCTTGTGATTACTTGCGAGTGTTTCAAGCTCTGTACTCTCAATCACACAGCTCTGGTGCTTCGGCATACTTGGAAAGAAACAGAAATCTGAGATACACCTCGACTAGAACTGATGGCGCCACCGCAGGCCACTTTTTACATATAAGAATCTGTCTGGGCAGGAAGTGTTCTATACTAAGCAAATGGTAATCTGAATCTGCCTATGTGCTGTTGCTTACTCTGAGCAGTGGGAGGATTCCAACCAGGCACAGTCTCAGTTTGATGCACTGTAAACAGCACTGGACAAGGAGTCTTACTTGGATCTAGAGCTTTATTTTTTAGAAAGCTGTTGGAATGTGGGGTTTACAAGCACAACAAGACAATTACAGGACACACAATTTCTAGTATTATTTATAATGGTCACCCCAAGTATCAAATATAAGTAGTACAAGAAATGTGTCCACACACTAAAGACCTAGAGAATCCAGCTGAGGGCTGGATCCCATGGCGATATTCTGCATGAGTTCAACTGAAGACCTAGGGCCCATGGCAATGGCCTTCATGAGTCCAGCTGGAGGCCTAGAGCCCTGACAGTGACCCATGCCAGGCTGTTTCATGGATCTGTGCTGGGACGGCCCAAAGGTCAGTGGTGGAAGACAGAAAATCTGTGCCAGCAGGGTGAAAGATCTGTGCCAGTAGGCTGAGTGCTCTTCACTGGAACCAAGAAGAAATGCTCAAAATTTAAGGACCAGGGCTCCCCTTTCATCCCCCAAGCAGCTTTTGGTATAACCACCGACATCAAATAATTTCTTCCACACACACTCACAGATACTTCTAAGACAGAAAGACTTCAGTACTTAAAAAATATAATCACAACATCATTATCAAAGCTAACGTACTTAAACTTTCTGGCATTAAATATTCAGCCAGTGTTCTCATTTCCCTGATCATCCCATCACAACTTTTTAAACATTAGTAGGGATTTTAGTCTTTATTATAAAATATTTAACACTAAGAAAGTACACAAGACAAAGTAATATACATGCATAAGCTAATTTTTTAAAAGTTGCCTCAAATTTCCCTTTCTTTTTTAAAAAAATAAAAGATTTTAATTCCTTATCATCCTCAGGTTCATAGCAAAATCATGAGAAGCAGATATTTTGTATATGCTTACCCTCTTCAATTAGGCTCTCCCGTTACCAATATATCTCACTGAAGTGGTATATTTGTTACAACTGATGAACACACTGAAACATCTTCTAAAGTCTTTAGTTTACTGTAGGGTTCACTTTTACTACTGTACATTCTGTGGCTTTGCACAAATGTGTGATTATTAATCATTACCCTAATTACTACCCTACAAAGCCCTTGTGCTCTGCCTATTTATCTCTTCTTTTCCTTTTTGCCTTGACAACCACTTATCTTTTGATATCCTACTTTTGCCTTTCCCAGAATGGATTAGTGTTGGAATCAAACTACCTCCAAGCTTCCCAGATGAGCTTCTTTCACTTGGTAATCTGCAATACATTTCCTCCACATCATTTCATGGTTTGACACCTCACTTCTTAGCACTGCCAATAACATCCATTGTCTGAATGTACCACAATCTATTTATCCAGTCACCTACTGAAGGACAACTTGGTTTCTTCCTAGTTGGATAATTATGAGGAAAATTGTTAGAAGTACCCATCGACAGGTTTCCATGTAGACACAGTATTCAAGCCGTTTTGGTCACTACCAAGAAACACTAATGCTTCGCTGTATGATAAGAGTCACATTTCCTGTATTAAAAGACCATCAAACTCCCTTCCAAAGTGGCTGTACCATTTTGCACTCCCACCAACAGTGAATAAAAGCTCCTACAACTCCACATCCCACTGGCCTTGAGCTCACTTTGTATCCTATGCAGGCCTTGAACTTGCAGTAATCCTCCTGCCTCAGGCTCCACAGTGCTGGGAGTAAGGATGTGTGCCACCATGCCCAGCTTTCAGAAAGATTTTTGATTTTGTTTTTTACAAAATATGACCCAAGCATAGCCAAAATGCCAACCTTCACTCTCGCTGTAAGTTTCCTTTGAAAGTATGACAACAGGTGTTTGTTTCATTTCAGTATGTCTTTCCAAATTAAAAATGAAGTACATAAATTAATTTTTAATGTTTATAACATGTTTTTCCAGAAATAGCACTTTTTAAAAATAAGTGATCTAATATGGAATGTATTCTATTGACATGTGACTTTGAGTTCTGTTTCATTCAACCTATTTTAATTAGAATTTCACTTTGTGAATAGGGCATGATTTACCTAATTTCTTATTATGAGCACTTATTTTATTTCAAATATTTCACTACTACAAATCACTACAAATCACTATCCCACTACTATGGGGGATAGCTATGTAAATGTTACCTTACGCCCACATGCAAGCTTCTTTAAGACACATAACCATGTATGGGGCATTGTTGGGTTATTATTATTGGGAGGTATTATATTTTTAACTCATAAGGGATAGTCCCAGTGCTGTACCTGTACCATTAGTAGATAAGAATCCAACACAAGTTCATTCATTGAGTCAACTTTCAAAAATGATTCCATCTTTAAGTAATATCAATGGTAACGTCAGTTACTTATTTTAACATTTCTAATAATATTTTCTATTGTTTTTTAATATCTTTTAAAAAAATCATCCATTTCCATTTTGCAAGGCACTGGACTTCACATGCTAATCAAATCACAAAAGGACATTTATCCCCTAGTAAAGTAGAATAGATGCATAAAAACATAACTCAAAGTGATAGCAGATAAACCATCAGGAGAGTCTGGGCCTGCCATCAGCACGTCAAAAGGGAGAAGTCACTGAGGCAGGTGGGGAAGGCAGTCTCCAGGAAGGCAAGGACAAAGTGTAGCAGGCAGAAATCAAAAAGGGTGCAGGAAAAGGCAAAGAGATGACAAACAGGTTAAGACATTTGCTCAAAGTGCATTGAGTAAATCAGAGTCCCGGGATGCAAGATTCATCTGGAGGACTGATAACAGATAAAGCTTTAGAGAGCCTTTGTGGGCTCTGAAAACTTCACTAGGGAAAAGATCTTTGACCAGTCTCCAGCTGACAGGGCTACTGTGAACAAGCTAAACCAATCCCCCAACATGCTCCTCTAATACCATAAATCAGAGGTGTCGCTCAGCGGCCCCTAGGTCTGTGATTGGTCTCTGATTGTTGTTTTCACACAAGCCTACCAGAAGGGTGGATCAGGTGTTCATAGAAGCCAAGCACCCAGTTTGCCCTCTTGTTCCTGTCTTCCATGTCACTGTTTCCAAAGGATATTAAAGAAGATAATGAAACCTCAATTAAAGAAGACGATGAAACCTCAATGTCTACAGCTGAGTCTAATTCACTAAGAATGCACAGAAGTAAAACGCTTAACTGTGAGTTCCCATCAGCCCTGAGCTTGTTGTAAGGTCTTACTATAGGCCCGTCGAGATCCCCTGCAGGGCTTCTGCACCCTGGGAGAGAGATGATGCAGTGCTCCACAAAAACAGCAGCTCAGATGGTGACCACAGGTCCCACTCCGCTAAGTGACAAGACACTGACACTTTCAGGGGGCCAGAGGTTGTTGAGTGGAGGAGGCAATTACAACATTGTGTCTGAGTTACTTTCTTCTAGCACCGATAGAAAAACCACTTTGCTCTCTCCTAAAGAAATCCTTCTCAGACTAACCACATAAACATTGATCACTCTTTTGTTTTAATAATACAACTCCATATTAGACTTGGCTTATAATTATCCCTAAATTGCAATAATTGGACAATTTGGCCACATTGTAAGTTTTGGGGAGCAAAAACACTTCCTATTTACAGTTAATTCCAGGACTCCATAGTTAATAACACTGTTTGCATTGAGGGTTGATTTAATCTTGCAAAACGTAATGATCAGGGTAGAGTCAGCCATGCTACAGGAATGAGAAATCCACAAATCTGAGCACTTGAACATAAGCAGTAGCTTAAGCCATAGGATCTGTGTGTTTAAGTTACTCTCCAGAGCAGGTAGTAATCTAGTTATTTTGACATTTTGCCTCCACAACCCAAAGCACAAGGAATCCTCTAAGACAACCTCAGCTGGGATGAATGGTACCTGGAAAGTTCTATGGGGCATTTCACTTCTCAGCAAGAAGTATAGACAGTGGTGACAGTGGTCGTGTTTGCCATGCTGATACAGCCTCTGCAATCCTGCTCTCAGATAAGTGGCACTCTGCCCTTAGAGAGAATAAGCAATTGATGACCTGTGTTCTTAGGTTATGTAACTGCATCCTCTAATGACTCTTGAATATAATAAGAGGTGGGAGACTTCAAACATGTCTGTTTCATTGTATATTTGGGAGACGTTGCTAGCTAACTAAGGGTGTTCCACAGCAACGCACGACTGAAACGTAATTCCTACATCAGACTGTGCTTCCTTTCTTTCTAAGATAACAAAAGGCTTGGACCTTATCAAGTTAAGACCTATGAGCTACTCAGGCCTAAGTGATATTGACTCTGGTGATGGGAATGATTTCAGGCACCTACAACTGGATAAGGATAATTTCCATATTGTTTTATTGTGATTTAACTTTTCTCATTTATTTAACAAAATATCATCATTCAGCACAGACTGAAGGTTGTTCCCCAATGCTTAGTCTCCCATTCTCTGTTTGCAATAGAATTTCCATGAGAATTCCATGTAATAGGATTTCCATGAGAACCTTCAATGACAAAGTTCCACAAATTGGATGAAAGAAGTTACATGTTCAACCGCCATACAGTGTTTGTAAAGGGAATAGCTACGTTCTCTCTCTCTCTTTTCCCATTTTTCATACAATTTAAAACCACCACAATGGGAGGGGTGAATCTTCTTTACCACAACAGCTGTATGTGTGGCACAGAAAGAAGGTACAACCAGCTTGTTCCCTTGGTGACTGCTAGGTTGTTGAGTGGCAGAGAAATGAATCACTGGCTTATTGACACTGAGTATATATCCTCCTTAATTCAGTATTCAATTAGAAACTTCCAAGAGCCAAGAACAGAAAGACAGATAAAAGTCTGATAATAAAGCTCTCAGAAAAAATAATGCTGTTACTAGAAACCATATTCTTAGGAACTTCTTCAGATAACCTAAAAATGCTACCTACTCCACATAGCATGCAAAACTTCTTGGCAAGGAAAAATCTCAGGTAGACCATCGAGACTTTTTCTGACATGTCCTATGAAAGAGGACACCCCTTCCTTGTAAGTCATCTCCTTGAATGGCTTATTCTGGAAGACACAGAAGTTGGCTATTATCTTGTTTAGTCCGCAAGCTTTAGCTATAATGGTGAATCTTTTATACACTCTATTGATTTTTATTTTCCAGTTCTAAATGAGGACATGTTCCCTGACATGTAGTCAGGTAATCTGACAACTAGGGACCAGGATTCTCAAAGCTGTGATTACCTTGGCAAAGCCTGACAATTTGTTCCCAGGTACATAAGTATTAAGCAGGATGTATCCAGTAGCAGTTGGAACCGAGCGCTGAACAGTGCAAGAGAAAGATGGTGAAATGCAGTGACTAAGAAAAGTAAGAGGTTCTGTTCAGGAGGCACTGACCACAACAAGGATGTGGTATGACAGATCTGACACAGAGTGAGGATCCATGACAAGAACAGAAAATTAGTCACATCTGTGCCGCCCAGCTCTCTTTTCATGTGGATGTCAGGCATCATTAATCAATCATGGTGACATTGGAGAAACTTGATTCTAGGCACAAGGGTCTGTGTAGCCACTTTCAGCATTTGAGGCTGAAACCCAAGCTAAGACCTATGAGCTACGCAAGCCTCAGGGATATTGTTTCTAGTGATTGGGCTCATGTCAGGCATCTACTAGTTTGGGCACCGCCCTGGGTACCAGCAGTGCTAAATCTCCATAGCCAGAATTACATCTGTTACCATATGATACCATATTATACCATTGTATAATAACAGACTTATTGCATGACTCAAAATTCTGTCTTTTCACAATTATATAGGAACTCACTGTGAGCACAAATCAACCTTTTTTTTTAATCTGGTGATTATCCTGGATAGTTTTTGTAGTAATGAAAAGCTGACAAATATAGTCTGTAACTTTTCAAGAGTTAGCCTTATAAGTTTTGGCTTCATGATGACAAGGAAATATATGCATTCAGTAAAAATCAAATATCAAATTTTGAATTTGTATATTCTTCAGGATTAACAATATGTGGTACAATATTTCCTCAAGATGCTGGACAGCAGTGAGCCATGCAATCACGAGGGTGAACAGCCAGGACACAGTGTGCTATGCTGCTTAGCTATGCTATCCAGTGGACGAGGTGTATTAAATGCATTTTCTACTTAGAATCAGTTTTTCAGGTTGTGACCCTGCTGTAAGTCAAGGAGCGCGTCTATACAACTTATAACTTCAATCAAAATATAAGTATTTAATGATATAGCTAACAAAAGAAATGTAAGATTCTTGTGTGAAAAATAATAAAATCTTAAAGAAGAACAAAATTCAAGATAAAGAAACTATAGCATGTTACAGTAGCATCTCAGTTCATGAACTCAATTCTCTCCACTTTGGTGGTCACAAACTACACTGGGCAAGAATGAAATCAAATTTCTCCATAAGGGAACTCTCATGGTTTATGCTGGTGGCCCCCAGGCCTCATACATTTGCATTATGCATTTGTGATTGGTTTACTGTCTAGTGCTTGGATTGATGGTGTCAGTGCCACACCCACATAGGGGTGGAGCCAGGATGTGATGTAATGGCAGGAGGAAGGTGTGTCTTGCTCTTTGCTGGTTCCTGCTTGCTGTTTGCAGCCGCCATGAACTGCGGCCCCGCCATGCCCGCCTGCCTTGGAGCCAACTGAGTGAGGACTGAAACCTCCAAAAACTGTAAGAAATAAACCTTTCCTTTCCCAACTTTTGGCATCAGGTATTTTGTCTCAGCAACCAATAAAAAGTAACTAAGACAGGAACCTAACCACTGAATTCGATTCAGTTCTCATCCAACTCAGTTTGCAACCAGAATCATGGAAAGAATCAAGTTCATGAAGCAAGGTACCACTGAATGTCCATACAATGGAATATTATTAGTTATAAAAAAGGAATGTGGTTCTCTTATATTTTATAACATGAATTAACCCTGAGAACTCTATGCCAAGTAAAAGAAGTCAGTTACAAAAGACAACACATCATATGATGCTATGTATATGGAATGCCTAGAGTAGGCAAATCCAAATAGACATGCAGTCAATTAGTAGCTGTTAAATGCTTGCAAGAGACATGAATGGATAGTGACAGGTAACAGGTACAGGGTGTGATATACATGTCCTAAAATTACAGTGGCTGTACAGCACTATGAGCTTACTAAAATCATCAAATAGCATAATTACAAACTAAATATGGGTAAATATCACATTTATGAATGAGGAGATTTAATCTTCCCAGTTTGACCTACCAATTTATTCAGGGTAAAAACCTCAAAAGGACTTCTGGTGAAATACAAATTTGATTCTGATTCATTCATTCATTCATTCATTCATTTCTTGAAGGTCTCACTATATAACCCAGGCTGGCCTCAAAACCCTATTGATCCTCCTGCCTCAGCCTCTCAAGTACTGGGATTACAAGCATGTGCCTCCATACCTGGCCCTTGATTTTGAATTATATATGAAAGACCAAAGGCCAGGAAAGCCAGACCAATCTAAAATAAAATGGAAGAATTTATTCTAATATACATAAAGACTTATTCTATATAATTAAGAAAGATTACACAATGTAACTAAAGAACATTTTATAACAAAAAAAAAACAGTACATGGTTTTGGTTTAGCAATAAAAATAGGCTGGTGAAAGAGGATAAAGAAGCTGGAAACAGCCTCTTCTGAATGGGAACAACTAGGGCCACCACAGTGCACAGCAGAGGGAAGAATCATCTAATCCTCATCATAGTGCCAAGTAATTGTCCACACAGGGAAAACAGAGCCACAGGTAAGGGGCAGGTGGAGGCAGCGGTCATTCTAGAAACAAAGCCATTTCATTCAAAGCTCACAGAAAGACTCATGAATCTGCACACAACCAGAGGGTTGAGGACCAAGCATCAATCCCAGGAGGAAGAGAGATGCTCCTGTGATGGAGATATGGCCCATCAGAAGGCGAATGTTGGGCTGCACCCAGAGATAAGGAAAGGCTGGATGCTGACCTTTCTGGAAAACGGTCTTTCCACCCACACATTCATTTATTCATTCATTGAGGTCCATGAAGAGTAGCAGAATAGGCACTCCCGAACACGCCATGTTGGCATACTAACTGTCTTGAGCAGAAGACAATTGAGAAGCATTATTTAGAAGAAAAGACCTGTCTTCCTCCTACTTGCCTAAAATCAGGAGATAACTCTGTCAAGGTGTCCCCTTTCCCCCTACCAGGAAGGACAAAAGTTAAGCACTAGTGACAACACTAGACACCAGCCTAAAGAAGGCCCCCAAAGCCCTTACCCTCCATTGGTTCCCTATATATTTTATGTTCCCATTTGTTGTCACTCCTCTTAGTGTCCTAAAAAAAGGTCCCATAAGGCAAAATATTTGTGGTTCCTTGTTATTGTTGTTTTGCTTTTATACTAGAGATTGGAGCTAAGACCTTCGCACTGAACTACATCCAAGCCCATTTTTCATTTCTCTATTTTGAGAAAA
This sequence comes from Cavia porcellus, assembly GCF_034190915.1. Classification (NCBI taxonomy): domain Eukaryota; kingdom Metazoa; phylum Chordata; class Mammalia; order Rodentia; family Caviidae; genus Cavia; species Cavia porcellus. The sequence goes on along the minus strand of NW_026947511.1, from coordinate 33,553,259 downwards.
GGTCTCTCTGTCACTAAGTTGCAGAGGCTGTCTCCTGCTTCACCCTCCCCGAGTGATGGGCCTATAGGTCCGCACCATCTTGTCTAGCTTCATAAGCCTAAATCCTAACCATTCCTTTGTGTGACTCCTCATGAACTATGCACTATGCATGTGTAAATGAGCCTCTCTTTGTTTCTCTCTGGCTAATCTGTCTTTTGTCCATCTATTTTACTGTCCCCAGCCCAGTGCACTATGGCTAGATAGAAGGAAATAGAACTTTTTCTTCCCTACATATATAAGAAATACATGGTGGCCTATCTGGTCCATGCCAGCCAATGATCTAGGGCTAAGTGCAAAGGACACAGGGGTTACAGCTTAGTAGTCAGATAAGAAATACATGTATAAATAAAATTATTTCAAATAGGGACACATTTCATGGAGAAAATGGAACTGGAGAGTGCAATAGAAGTGACAGGGGGTGGTGGTGGCACTGGGCAATTATTTCAGCATCTGTGGCCAGGGAAGAGCTCTCTGAGCAGAGGACAGTCCCAAACCTTCCATTCTTTTAACAAGCTGAAAGAGACATACATATAAAGCTAGGGCCATGGAGTGTTTAATAACAAAAGAAAACCAAAATCCAACATGAAAGTATAAAAGTCATCCAGTGCTGACAACACAGATCTTCAAACCTTGGGGGATGCGAACACAAAGGCTGGACTCTTTGCTGAAGCTGCCATCCCTGCGTGGGCCTGGGAAGGTCTGCAGGCCCCAGCTGGGTCACCCGGAGGTGCACATGGGCACCTACACTGGTTGCCTGCATGGGCTGCCCTGGAGCGCTTCGCCTCATTATCCAAGTATTGGCATTGCTTCCCCGGACTCCCAGCTAAATAAAGCCACCCCAGTTACTTGGCCACAAGCTCTTGAAGGTTTCAACAAAACTGTGTCTCAGTGGACGCAGCATTTGGCGCTTATCTGGGAGTTTTACCATCATTTCCCAGTTAATAATTAGCTCTGCCTTGGTCCACACAAAAGGTGCCACCAAAACAAAAGCCCAAGTTAAGTGTGTTCGCTATACTTGCCATGGGGATAAATAGGCAGGGGGATGATTAATGAATGGGGGGTGGGATTAAACACAACAGTGAACAAAAACAAAGGCCCATGGCTCGGCTGCCCATGAACTGAGACAAGCTGTATCCAGAGAACAGCGATAGAAAGCAACACACACACACACACACAAATCCGTTTAATAGACAGGTTGTGAAGACTTCATTTAATCTTACATTATGACAGCCACATTCTGACATGTCAAGGGACGGGGTCAACGGAGGCAAAAGCACGAGATGTTGGGGGAGTTGCCTCTCAGGGGAGGAGAAGGGCACATTTTTGTGTGGGTGACAGAGGAGGTCCAAACACAGGACAGGACACTCTTGAGGCCTCTTTGTGAGGCGGGGCCAGACCTGACATTTTAAAAAAGTTGTTTGGATGTCAGACAAAGCTGATGAAGCAGAACACAAATGCCCCAGCTTACGGGGCCCGTGTCCTGGCCTCCAAATGGCTGCGTTATAGACTGGACTAGGCCTGGACTCCAGGCTGGATGATGAAGAATGTAGTGTGGAGGGTGAGGGCGAGGGCCTTTCAGCAGCCTCTCAGGGGCCTGGAGGGTTTGTAGCTACTTGAGGCCTATAAACCATTTCTCTTCTAGTTAGCGCCAAGAGGAAACTCTCCCCAAGGTGATGGCAGGAGCCCCAGGGGAGAGTGTGTGTATGTGTGTGTGTGTGTGACCAGTTGGATTCTGAGGAGAGAGAGGAGCCAGCGGGGAGCTCTAGAGAGCCCCAGTTGGCTTTCTGGGCATATCCCCTCCCCACTGGTAACCATCTTTCTCTCCCTCCCAGGGTTTTCCCCATCAGCCAGGTGTCCATTCCCACAGGCTCTGTTCCCAGCCAGGTGTACCATGGGAAAGGAGCAGATAAATTAATCCCTGTGGAAGATTTAGGTGATAATAAGCTTAAAGGTTCTCCCCACCCCCTCCAGGGACATTTGCATGTTAATGGAGGACTCTGCCAGACCAGAAGGCCTCCAGGAACCTGGGATGAAGTACCATTTGTGGGGTTTTCAGCTCTAAGGCCAGCTAGGAGGGATAGATTTATGGGCTTAATGAATCTCTCGCTCCCCCTCCACCCCTCCAGTCACACTATGTTAACTTCTGGCAAAATATGTGAGCTTTCATTTCTTCCTTTGTCATCTACATGACTAAGAATCCTAAGTATCACATGAGAAAATCGATGTCTGATCTTTCAAAGATAAACACCCAAATCAGTGTGAGTTACAACTTACTGAATGATGAGAACTTAGACAAGAAAATGCCTTTAGTGTTCAAAACCCGCAATTAACTGATGCAGAACACTGGAGAATGATGTTTTCATGGGAATCGCAGTGTGAAGAAGGACAGAGCTGGGGCCCGATGCTGGCCGTCCTCTTGCTTCAAGGTCAAGGCCTTTTCTATTGCATTTTAAGCATGACTCTTCTTCTGTCCTCAAAAATGCATCTTCATAGCTTTCTGACCACTAAACTACAGACAGTCCTATTGTTTAACTTGTGTTTTACAGTTTTAAAGTGAGTTATCATTTTCTCAGTCCAAAAAATACATCTTTTCAGTTCTGAAAAAGTCACCCACCTGAGTGGACATCCCAATCAAAGTCCACTTAATTGTTAAAAGAAGTCAGATAATAAGAAGTGACAGAGAAGATGTGTAACCACAGAGTGTCTCCTGCCTTTACTGGTAGAAGCATTAAACTGGGGCACTTGTTTAGCAAACGAGTTAGCATTTTTCAGTGAAACTGAAGGCAGACATAGCCAAAGACCCAGAAATTCTATTCCAAGAGAAATTCTAGCTCATGTGCACCAAAAGACGCATGTAACCCTGTTCAAAATGAGCAACAAGGCAGGGGAAACCAACCATTACACTCTTCCTCTGGCTGATAAATAGAGTAGTTTCATACAACAGAATATTAAACAGCACTAAAAAGGAATGAACTACTCTTGTATGCATCACAGGTGATCAGTAACATAATTTTAAGCAAAAAAACAAAAATGCAAATTCTAGAAGCAGATATCTAGCCTAAACTTATCTAGCCTACTAAGCAACATATTATTCAACTACATATCTGCTAAAATCTTTAAAAAATGAAACAGGATACGAAGCACAAAATTTTAGATAGTAATAATTATAATAAAGAGAATCTTACAAAAAACAAGTTATTATCTGTATTCCAGGTCTTGGGTTGTTTCATTCATTATATGATTAAGGATGTGTAAATGCAACTGAAATAAAAAGTGCTATGCATAAACCAATTGCTGATAGGGTGACATATAACCAAGAGTTGTGAATCATTTCATACCATTTGCCCAAATTCCACTGAAAGAAAAAAAAATCGTCTATATTAGGTGAAAGGCAAATCCTAAAGCAGGAAAAGACGTCTTCCATGAATAATCTTTAAGTCAAAAATTTCTGCCAGCCTAGGGTCACAGAGAAGCAATGGATAAAGACGAGGTTGAAAAGGGGAGGTGGTGGTTTATCCCCAAAGTTCCCCACCTGGGGCAATATTCTGAGTCCAGAGCAAACTCCAGGGAAGGTGGCAACATAGGAGGGTACCCATGACACACACAGGAAATCCAGAAAGAGTGAAGTTACACAGACACAGGAGCTCTAGGCAAAACAACAGTTAAATAAAGACAGAAAAGAATTAGAGGTCAGATAGACTAAAGACAAGTTGATGGTCAAAAGCATAAACTGAAGAGACAGGTAATACTCTAGTCCAGAGATCTTAGAAGGAATTACATACTGGATTGAGGAACAAAGGGGCTCACAGGCTGCAGATAGGTCCGGTGTCAGGGAGATTTGTGGCAAGACTATAATCTCCAATCCAGGTCACCTTTCTAATTTAATAAAGTCTCATTAATTTGAATAAACCTAATTTGGAATGACTGGGATAATCAGGCTGAAATGAAACTGATCTTTCAACTATAAAAAGAGTGTTTACTCAGCAAATTAATAGCATGAGACACATCAGGTGGGGAATACTTAACCTATTTAGCAGCACAAACTTGACATACATATCTACACTCATTTGTTCTGTAACAATCTGTATGTTAATTACAGGTGATCTTTAGTCATTCGAGGAGATTCTCAATGTAAAGACACTCATTCAGTGCTGCTATATATTACTAGACAAATTTCAAAGTAAAATTATGCATTAGAAAGAATCATTTTAGTAATCCACTGCTGCCCAAAGAATAATAGGGACAAAATAATTTTTCTCTCTGTGCTTCATACTTCTTAGATGGGATGGATCCCCACAAAAGAAGATTAACAATACAAAAATCAAGCAGAAATGTATCAATAAGTATGCTACACATACACATGAGAGGCAGCCTGGGAAGCATGAGCGAATCTCAGAGGTACTTTTGAATTCAGGTTTAAATAGCATCTTTAAATGAAAGAAACAGCGGTGGTTGGAGGTGGAGGATGTATCCAGGTGAGCTCTGGATTAATAAGAACAAAGTTTGTTCTGGGGATCTGAGTCGGTGCCTTTTCTACTACAAGAGTCCCCAGTGACTTACAGGCATCTTTTTCTTTCTGGTAAAGACAGGACAACTCGTGCACATGAAAATTCCCTGTGTGTGCTCGCTTCGAGAGCACATATACCAACATTGGAACAATACAGAGACATGGCCCCTGCACAAGAATGACATGCAAATTCATGAAGCACTCCATATTTTAAAAGAAGAAAAAGAAAGTTCCTGTATCTAGGTGAATTTCCGTTTGCAAAGATAACTTCTCTGCTTTCAGTCCTATGTTGGCTGTTTCTCAAATAATGGGCTCCAATAATGTTCCCACTAAAGAGGCAGATAAGAGTTGATATGTTCTGCTCTCCTAAGGGGTACATTGACTGAGATAGGAACAACCCAAATCCCAAACACATGCAAAGTAAGACAAACTGAATCAAAATAAACAGAGGAGTTGGGGCTGGGGATTTAGCTCAGTAGCATAAGCACCTGCCTGGCAAGTGCAAGGTCCTGAGTTCAATTCCCTGTACCAAAAGAAAAAAGGAAAAAATGAACTGAGTCAAGGTCGCTATCAGTGTAAAGTCTTTGAATTGCAGATATAGAAACTGAACCATACAAGAAGGTAAACCTTTTTAAAAAGCAGGAGAGGAAGGGTCAAAAGGGGCATAGAGTTCTTTTTAAGAACTAAACAAGCCACGGCTTAACAGGCATCCACAGTTACATCAGGACGGACTGCAGTGGAATGATTGACAAGCTTCTATCAACACTCTCAGAAAATACAGCTTCCAAATCAAAGTCAGCTTATGCAGAGTATTTGACACCACTGCATGAGAGAGAGGAGGAAGGTGGTAAATTAAACAAAGGCTTGCGGAAGGAAATTATTGAACAGGCTAAACAGTAGAACAATCTGCGAACCATTTTTAAACCAAATATGATATAGAGGAAATAAAGATGCCAAAAGAGCTGCATCTTGTAAGATCGTTTGATTCCTCTTTTGAGAACATCATTCAGATTTTTCTTTCTAAAATCTCAAATGGCTCTGTTACTGTGGGGATCACACACACACAAAAAAAAATGTTTCCCAGTCTTTTTAGCAAATGTACACTAGAGTGAGTTTAATTGCTCTGAAATCTAATGTTCTCTGTCTTTGAAACGGTTCAGGAAGGAAGGCACAGAGCTTTTTCTAATTTGGCAGCAAAGGAATACTGCATGTTTATCTCTGCTTTTTTTTTTTTGGAGGTACGGATGAACACACTAAACTAAAGGGCACTAGAAAGATAAGTTTCCGTGACATCCACAATAACTCTTTTATACTGCCGACTGGCTATTCTATATGTAGCATTCAGAGGCAAATATAAAAAAAAAAGTGATGTAAAGCCAAAATTATTTCCTTGATAACACTTGTTTTAAACACCTCGCCACTAAATAGCTAAAAGTCTCCAAAGTGAATGCATAAACCATATAAAAGCCACAAGCACGCTTACATAAATTCTTAAGATTAAAGTAATAACTTCTAGAAAAAGGTGGGAGAAAACACACTACAATAAATCTATTTGTAATGGTATTTGGGCTCTACCAACTGCTTTCATTGGTCTCTAGTGGCTTACATATAAAACAATACATTTGATGTATGATTTCAATTCCTTATGGAAAAGTGTTCTATCTACAAGCAGCCTGTCAAAGAGAATGCAAAAAAAACTCTCTCTGTGTCCCAATATGAGGCAGGACTTTAAGATATAACTTAAGGTCACAATTTGTTCTTGCTTGGTCAGGTGTAAGAGTGTAATTGAGGAATGTCTGACCTGGGGGAGGCAGGTGAAGGGGGAGAACAGTTTATTTATAGTGAAATAGAAAATAGGTGAGGTGTCAGAGCTGGAAGTTAAATGGCATTGTTTTTGCAGAGGGAGAGACAGTGGCTCTACAAAATGAGCCAAATTGGAAGAATATCTCCCTGAAAGTTGCTGGAAATCTGTCCCCTACCTCCCAGCTTATGGCATATGGCAGCTGTCAGCTCCAAAAACCCACCCAGGGACCCAGGAATTCATTTCCCTATGACTGATGGGGTGGGGAGAGGGGGAGAGAAAGTTGCTGGAAAATGAAAATAAATGTCATTCTAATTGGTCTGTAAATTGTAGCCCTTCATCATTAGAACACAGCTCTGTGCAGGAGTCATCTTTTTTAATCCCAAATTAAAGTTGTCCAGGTCTCAACAAGGAATTATAAAGTGAAAAATGTCTATAGTTCCAAGAGGGCAATCTACAATGCTAAGGGCTATTCTTCTTCAAATTACAATCTTCCCCAAATATTCCCCCAATTTAGTTCTCACTGCTCCCCAGTTCTTGCTCCTGCTCCTGATGTTAGAACCCCAGTTCTCAGGGATGGTGGCCAATCTCTCCCTGATCCAAAGGCGTTCAACTTTGTCATGAGCTCAACGCATCCTCACCCCAAGTCAAAGTTTAGTTCTTTTTGCTATACAGATTCAGTTTATCTTTCAAAGGATTTAAAAATAAATGCATCTTGTTGGTAGGATGAACTTCTTGTTTGTTAAGCATCTAATGTATTTGACTGTGGCATAAATTCCATTTCCAGAAAGAAGAGCCTAGCTAGAGTGCATCTCCATCACTTCTTCTGACTCCCAAGAAAATGTTTCTTATTTTTAATGCTCTTTAGGGAAGTACATATTAACAACTTCAGAAAATTTGACCAAATAAATGACATTCAATCAGCAAACTCCATGTGCCTTAAATTCCTCCTTGAGGTCCTGGATGTCTAACCTGTCTAACCTGTACGGGTGAAGGGAAAACATAGTTTGCTCCATCTTGGTGAATAATTCAAGATTATCATTAAGCAACAGTTCAAGTGAGAGCAATTATGATTTACAGCCAAGGAATGGGGACATTGCCTAATATAATGATATCTTCCTTTGGCTGAACTGATTATAGCTGCAGACAGGAATGGTAGATATGAAACAATTAAGTGTGTTATTAATTCTGTGGGTTTTAACTGAAGAAGAAATCAATGGAGGATGGAAATACTCAAAAAGGTACAAAATCTTGAACAGGAACTCCCAAAAGAGTCAATAGTGTTTCAGTCAGTGGAGAAGCAGAACTTCACTAGGAGGGAACCATGTAAACGAAGGCATCAAGGCCAGAAGGGCTTGGCATAGCTGGCCTGAGAAACCAAGAATTTGGCTGTGGAGTCGGCGAGGCAGGCACTGCTGAGTGAAGTCTTTTGGTTTTGTCTCCTGGACTTTCTCCAAATTCCATAAAACTATGAGTGACAGGTCACAAATGCCTTCTCGGGTTGGGTCCTGACATGCAGGCTTCCTTGACACTAACCACATGGGTGCTGCCTTTTTCAATATGCCTAATTCTCCACAACCACAGTTTAGCCACTGGATGGTTCTAACAAACAAAAATTAACTATAGCTGATGCTAAAGACCTACTTTCCATATAGATATTGAAGGTTGAAGGACAAGAATGTTTAAGCATCTCTATTTTACACAAATCAACATTTTCATCTCTAAACTTACTATATATGGGGGCAAGGTGTTTAGAGTCATTTTGCCACTTTATGTTAAAATGTCCATCTGTTTGTAAATAAAAGATCTTTCTGGAAGACCAAACACAAAAGTTCCTTCCTTGCAACTCATGGGTGAAATCATTTCTATATACTAAACAGTCTGCTCACTCATGATGCCCCCTTTTACTTCTATGTCAGAAAACTCAAACAATACTATGGCAAATTATCCGATCACCTATAAAGTTTTCATAGGGCATTTTTTCCCTCTCAAGTGTCATGTATTGGCAAGAAAATAAATTTCTAAGTCAAAGAAATGACTATTGCAAAATCAGAATTAGCAAGGAGATTCATAAAAAGATTTCCTGAAAATGGCCAAACTCTGAGCTACACAGGATGCATTTTCAAAAGAAAATCGTTGTTAAAAGTTACTTATGCCTCTGGAGTTAACTCATTGGCTTCATAAACTGTAAATCAATTTTCATGGCACAAATATAAATTTCACATTTAAAAATACTCTTCTCCCCCAGGCAAGTTCAAGTGAAACTCTCATTCATTCATTAACTGCACAAATATTTATCAAGTAGCCCCTGTAAGCCCACTTGTAGATGAGACATGGTAGAGTTTCCCCTGCAAGATAGAAATCTAAGCATTTAACTACATGATGAAGTACTGAGGTGAAAGCGTCCTATCATTAAAGTTTCTGGATAATACAGTTATGGGTTAAATTGTTCCCTCTCGGTGCTGAAGTCCTGATAGCTAGTGCCTGATAACCTTATTTGAAAATAGGGTCTTCGCAGACGATCAAGTTGAAATGAAGTTATTAGGATGGCCCCAAATACACTATAACAGCATCTTTATAAAATGGGAAAATGTGAGCACAGAGGAGGACACACATAGAGGGAAGATGAGGGGAAGACACAGGGTAAAAATGCCATTAACAAGCCAAGGACTGACTGGGCTGTGAGGTGTTCTGAGTGAGGAAATGGACTTGATTTTTCCTGTCAGCTCTCTGGATGACCTAATCCTAAAAAGGTTCTGCTTTTAGACTTAACCCCACAAGAACTGTGAGATAATAACTTTCCATTGTTTAACTCAGTCGATCAATGGTGTTAACTGCAGTTCTAGAAAACTAATACAAATGCCTTCAAGAGATTTCAAAATCAACGCCAAAAATCACTTACCCAGAAAGAATCCTTGTAGGGTTATTGAAAGAACAGAATTAGGCAAAACACATGGCTGTCATCTAAATCTAACACACCTCAAAAGCATCTCATGTCCCCATTTGCTGCTGTCACTTTACAGTTCATCCACCAGCATCAAAATAAGCATGCCTATCATCGATGTTTGGAATGCATGGTAAACTGCTTTTTAGTTCATCATTTCAGGATTGGAGGATGTCTACAAGGGCTCTCTCTCACCCAGGAAAGAGGCCTCCATCAACTAGATGCTCACTGTGGATGGTCTACCAGCATGGGGCATCTGTGGGAGTCGTAAGTTCTCGGTGGCCATCCAAGGGGCTCCAGTATAGGGTGATGAATGTTCTAAGAAGCTTCGTGAAGACGATGACATCATAATTATTTACCTATCACTTATCTACCACCATTTGAACGTAGCTAAAGACAATTATGACATCATCAAAATCTATAGAAGGGCTTGAAACATGGCTGTAAAACTTTCAAAGGCCATTGACTTATTTTCCTTTGGTATTGAAACCACTCACGTTCTGCTAAGATTTTTTTTTTAAATTACATAATCCTCTTATGTGGCATCCATCACTTCTTTTAGGCATGAATGTATCTCATAGTTCTACCTCTTGTTTTCAGAATTCACTTGTTCGTTTTTCATTCTTATTTAACAATTTTTAGGCAGTGTATAAAATTTTATTGGAGAGAAATCCTATTAAACTGTAAAACTGAACTTTTCTACCTTACTTCCGCTCCACCCTCCCCCCAACCAATTACCAAGAAATCTGCTGCCCCTATCACTCAAATTACATAAGTAGGTCACTTGACATTATATTTGTCAGTACCGTTTCACTCAAAGAAAGGGGGAAAAAATCAATATGTGGAATGCCTTTAATAGAGAGCAAATTAATAGAGATCAGTTCATAATAGAACTGCTATTTTCAGTGGTTATTACCTAGAAATGATAGTAAGGTCATCACCTGGGTTTGTGGTTATAGCATCACCAGGGGAGAGATGACAGGGACAGGCTGAGACCTCTGTGAGCTGATGCTTCTTGTTTGCAACCTTGTGTGGGTCTTGGTGCTACAGTAAGGTGGCAGGTAATGCACAGACTAGGAGCCAGCATGATCACCAATGTTTCCTCTTGATCTGAGTGAAAATATTTGGGCTTGAAAGAAAATCCATTTCACTACCCAGCCTGTCATCATGGGATAAGGCCAATTTCCCCAAAGCTGGCCCTGAATGTTCTGAGAAGTTGGATCCACTAGGTTCTGCATCCTCTCTGTCCAGGATGACTCTGTGCCATGCCCTAAGAAAAAACTGGTTCCAGCTCAGGGTCACCAGTAGCTGTGGCTACAGCCTTTGCAAGTCCTTTGAGATGACACTGTCATTAAAACTGCAAACCATTTCCCAAGTCTCAACCCAGGGCCTGTGGCAAAGCCAGAGCTGGCTGACCAGAGTTGAGACTCAAGAGCTCTGGGCCTCCTCATCCAAGCTGGTCTCGGGAGACCCCCCAACAGTTCCGCCTGTCTTGTCTCCTTCACCCCCTGTTTCCCCCTTTCCCATCCCCAACTTCAGCACGGGCTGTCCTATCTTTTGTTCTGGCAGAGATAAGATGTATAAATGATGAGCGGTTGACAAAGTGTACTCCAGTGCCGCAGGCAGCTCATCAATCATTTTCCACATGTCGACAGATAATTGATGCAAACCCTGCAGGCGAAGCTCCATCAGGTGAGGAGGGAAGAATTAAATCTGCTGTCAGGAGCCAGGCGGCTGATCTGTATTTAACATTCTTTTTAATTTAGCACTTGTTTGTTTTAAACTGAGTTTGCTCGTGGGTTCCTCCTATACTCTGCACTTAGAGGAGTGGCCTGGGGTCTACTGACCACCCTCACCCCCCCCCCCACCCCAGGGACCCTGAACCCTGCGGGCTTCCTTGGCGAGGCTCTGGGGAGGGAAAGCAGACCAGACCACCCAGGACTGCTAGGGAGGTGCAGGGAAACTTACTTTCTGCATAAATGAAGCTTAACATCAAAGGCTTGGCTGTCAAGCAATTATCTGTCAACAGGTCAGGTTGGCAGGTGCTACCTGTACCTAAGGAAGAAAGCACTTACGACTTTCTTAAAGAAAAAACCACACACATAATCAAAATAATCCAACCTCATATTTCCTTGCTGAAATGAAGTTGAGTAACACTTTCATAAGAGATTTAAAGGGGTTTGGGTACCCTTACTTCCCGCACTTCTATCAAACAATTCTAAAGTGAAGTCAAACTTCGAAGATGCTAGTTAGCTGGGGAAATCAGAGAATCCTGACAAAGGCTCAGAATAAGTAAGTTGCATTCTCCAAGTTGACTCCAACTTATTGTTGTAACACCAGCCTCCAATGTTCGCCTACACACACACACACACACACACACACACACACACACACACACACACACGGTCTCCCACAAAACTCCAGTTTTGTAAAATTCTTTGCTTTTGGTGGTGACTTGGGTATTCTGGTGAACAGAGGAAAATAATCACATCTGCCCCAATCACCAGTTTTCAAAAGAATGATAATATAATCTATAAGACCCTTAACTCCAAAGTGACCCTCAATATCATCTTGTAGTGCCTTAGGGTCATTCGTAGGAATATGATATACTAAAAAGTGTTCTGCTTGATAGAATGCCAGATAAACCAGCTTTTAATAGATTTCATTTTCTACGAGGAAATGAGCTGACATCTAAGAAGACTCAATTCTTATAGCCATGCATCAGTCCCTGAAGTTGTCACCATGCTATCTTAGCTCAAAAGCAGACATCTTTCAAAGTAGAGATCTACTCTGCCCAGCCTTGCAGCTGCTCAGACTCAAAAACTGCGGTCTTTATCAGGGTGAAGTCTAAAAACACGAATGTCCTCACACCATGGTCTGCCCCCAAAGATCTCCTACTGGTATTCTTCTGACATTTGCAAATCTAACCTTGGGCCCCTCTCAGCCAGCCCCCAAAGGGAGTTTTATGAGTAAGAGACACTAGGAGGGGAATGCTGAATGTTGTGTTCAAGATAAGCATCTTGAATTGGATAAGATAAGTTAAGTGTAGATACTGTTGTTGTTGGTTTATTTTGGAGGTGCTAGGAATCTAACCCAAGGTCTCCAGCATGCTAGGCAAATACTCTACCACTGAGCTACACTCCCACCCCTGGATTTTTTTTTTTTTTTTTTTTTTTTTGATGTATAAGGAAAGCTAACAATCATCAACTTTAGTCATACACTTAATCTTTCAATGAATGTTTAGTATAAGCCTATCAAGTGCTAGGCTAGAAGCATAGATGTTTATCACATGAAATGTCCATAGCGGACAAATTCATGAATATTCTGTAATATAAAATGTCAAGTTCTCTGTCAACAGATGATCCAGAGAGAATGAGAATGGCTAATGAACACATTTTTTGAAATGTTCAGCTTCACTAGAAATTAGAGAATACAATGTACATTAAAATGAAGAGATTTTTATGCCTCTCAAGATAGCCAAGGCAGAGGGGAAGTGATAACATCCAAGGTTTTAGAGTATGTGGGGAAGTGAGCATTGATACACAGATCATACAGAAAGAAGAGGTTAACACTGTCTAAAACTCAGTTTAGCAGCAGGCATCAAAGATCTTAACTATTTCTAAAAATTTTTTACTATAGTGATCATTAAAGATAGTTCAATAGTACAGAGAAGATTAGCATGGCCCCTGTGCAAGGATGACATACAAATTTGCAAAGCATTCCATATTTTTTGACATGATGGTAGCCATTGCCAATTTCCTGTCATCTTGTTTAAAGTCCAATAATGTTTTCTTTGTTTTGATTGGTTTCAGTCTGTTTTCTATTATTTGATCTCAATATGTGTGAAGGTATGGACAGCTATTTTGAGGAAAACAAGAGACATTATGGTAGCCATTGTTGATTTTCCTATTGTCTGGTTTTGAAAGCCTGTAATGCTTTTATTCTTTTGTTTTGAGTGGTTTCATGCTATTTTGTTTTGTTTGAACTTACTGTGTGTCAAGGCATGGACAACTATTTCAAAGAAAACAAAAGACTTCATGGTAGCCACTGCTGATTTCCCATTGGCTTGTTTTGAAGTCCTGTGTTGCTTGCCTTGTTTAGTTCTGATCTGCTTTGTTCTGTTTTGTTTTGTTTTGTTTTATTCTCTTTAAAAAATAAAAAGAAACATGATATGTGCATGGTGGGCTAAGGCATTGCAGGGTAAGTCCATCGTGGGAATTTGGCAACAATTCAAGGCAGAAGTAGCTTTACATGGAATACTGAAAGCTGAAAACCATCAGGCCATGTTGCTCAGAAGGGCACACCAGGAAGTGGGTGGCTAGGAAGGAAAGGACAGAGAGATGGAGAAAGGAAGCCCTTGTGACAGGGAGGAGCATCAAGTCCACTGGTGGCAAAACTTTTAGAGCTCCCGATGATACCAACAGCCCACAGCAGCACATATGCCGTAGGTTTGCCACCGCTATGGCACTGGCTAGCTGGTCAGAAGCATGATAGCTGTGAAAAAGCAGACTTTTGGCTGTGTCTGGTTGTACTGATCCTTCAGCAGATGCTTCTGGTAGCCTAGGGTGGCCCTGGTTGCTCTTCTGCATAAAAGACGGAATCAGAATCATGGCCTTTACAATGTTACTTCGTTTGTATTATGTAAGAGAGGCAAGAAAGGCCCTGGCCTCATTCTGTAAGTTGTCTCTTCACTCTGCATGCATATCCAAGTTGATGGCAGCACAATTCACAATAGCAGCCTATAGATCCATCAACAGAGGAATGAATAAAGAAAATGTGGTATTTATACATAATGCAATACTCTGCCATTAAGAAGGATAAATTTGAGTTATTTGTAGGCACCTAGAGATATAATGTTAAGTGAAATAAATCAGACACACAGCTAAAATATCACATAACTTGTCTTAATGAAAAACCCAAAGTATAAGTAATTTTAAAAAACAAATAAAAACACAATAGGAAACAGGGAGATGGATCTTTTACAAATAGGAAGAGGATCTGGAAATGAAAGCAGGAAGGAAAAAAGAGAAGAAAGGAGATAAGTAGAGTTAAGACATGTTAAGTACACGTGCCATTCCCTAAGATGAATGTAAACATTATGTGTTGCAAATATGTCCTAATAAAAAATTTTGAAATACACAGGCTAAGCTGGGAAGAGAAAGGAGGCAGAAAGACACTCACAACAGTCATCCAACTGTCCCCCAGAAACAATACACTCCTCATTAACACACAAGGGAAAAGCTAGGCTGGCCGGGTTTCATAGAACAGCAGCTTCTAACCCAAGACATTTTTTATAAGTGCCTGCTTATCAAAGCACAGGTTAACAAATGATCTGTCTCCATTTACAAGTTATCAGAACCTGCTATCAATCCCTAATTAAAATTTCAAGATACAAGGAACTCTGAGACATTTTAAATACACAGAGTAACCGAGAGTAACAGAGGTGAGCTGCTACCCTAACAGCCTGCCCAGATGGGGTCAGTAATTAATAACGCGAGGGGCTAGAAATGTGGTAATTTATGAATATTTATGGCTCAAAATGTATCTAGAAAATACTCTGGATATGTGTAAATGGAGACTAGAACAAAGCTGGTAACTCCCTTGGAAACTGCTCAATATCATTTATATTTATATTTAACTATTGATTTACTGTTGTTCTAGGAAGTGAACTAAAAAGAATTTGTTGAGCAGCCTCAGTGACTGGCATTCAGAAAGAATAAGAATGACAGTTCACACTGATTGGTGTTTCTTACTGTTCAAAATAAGGATACAAACTCATTGAGACACTTACAAGGCAAATATTACTATCATCCTATTTTATATATGGAGACTCTGCAGAGAGGTTAAGGAATTTATCTTGGACAGAAAAGCTAGCAAAACAAAGAACCAGGACACAAACCCAGCTGGTATAACTCCCCACTTTAGAATACTTGTCATTAAAACTCTTAAATCATTTGCAGCACAGTGGTGGACGAGTGTGTGTGTGTTTGTGGTTGGTGCATATTGGTGCATATTGCAGAAGGTATGGTTGGTGCATACTGCAGAAGGTGAGAAAGAGACACAAAATATTGAGAAGCAGAGCAGGACCATGGGGCCTTGTGCTGGGAAGAGCCCTCCCTGTGGGGAGGAAGATCAACAAACAAACCTGCTTCGGTACAGTGGAGAGAACAGTGGTTCTGGGTAGCAGTTACATCTCAACTCTACCCACCTGGCACAGTTGTGTGCACAGGGCTGAGGATCATATGCCCAACCACTGAGGATGTATTTTATGAGACAGTCCTCTGTGTCTGCACTCAATGGCAGTGAGCTATGAACAGTATTCTACCCACCGCAAAGAGTGATCCATGCAATAGATTAAGCAGCAGGAAGGAAAGTCTGGTTGGTGATGGGCTGCAGAGCTACAGCCTGGGCATTCTGAGGATGCTGGAATGGAAGAGCCTCTGTGGCAAAGCTAGAAACCTGGGCAGTGACAAGGGAGGTCAGTTTAGAGATTAGTGATAGCTCTGGGTGTGTGAGCCCAGCCCCGGTACATGTGTGAACTGGGTGGGTAGGACTTGGCTCTGCTGATGGTCGATACTGTGGTCTGGATATGGTGTGCTCCTCCATGCACTGTGTGTGAGAAGAAGTGATAGCTTTGAGGTGCTGGAGCCTTTCCAAAGACCTGGGCCCTAGTGGGAGGTCATTGGAGGTGTTGTCCTTGGAAGGGATGAAGAAAGGTCTCATGGGTCTCTGGTTGGTTCTTTTGAGCATGGATGGTTATAAAAAGAGGGAGTCTGACCTGGGAATCTCTCTCCATTTTCCTGTCTCATCATTTCACTGAAGTTTTCATCATTTGTGATGCCATGTCACAGAGGCCCCCACCAGAGAAACTGCAACAGCACCGCACAATCTTGAAATTTCAGCCTTCAAAGCTTAGCTAAATCACCTTTTTTTCTTCATAAAGTTTCCAGCTTGGGGTACCTTGGTATATAGCAATAGATGATAGACTAACAGTTCAGAAGCATACTGGAATGATTCCTAATACCACAACCCACTCTAGAAAGCAACTCAAGTTGTTAAGCAGGGGAAAGAAACAAAGGGAAGAGAGATATTGGGAACCACCATATTTTTAAAATTGTAAATTATTGATTACTTTCATATTTCCACCAGAGGACATATTATACTTAGGGTAAGTTAGTCTCCAATTAGTTTACATTGGTTACTCTTCACAGATGTTAGACTACATCGATGTTCCTTGGAACACAGACAAAAAGTCATCCTGTAAGCCAACTGTACTCTTGGGCTATGCCCTGCTCAATGCTTACACATCTTTAATCAGTCCTCGCCTCATGGATCTGGGCCAGACAAAGGGAACTGTGTGAAAAGCACAAAGTCCCTGGCCTTGTATCCAGGGCTGCTACAAACAGGAACACCTCTCTGGTCTCTCTAGGTCCCTGGACATCTTCATAGATGTCAAGGATGGACTTTGCTATAAGCTGTTTGCATACAGGGAACTGTAAATACCAATTGTTCCCATTGTTAGAGCCAAGCGGATGGCTTTCGTTGAAGCTCATTTGGCAACTGGCCTGCCCCACAGAGCTGGCACTTCCTCTATTCTCTGAGTCAAAAGCAAAGTTTGCTTTTAATTTCTGCAACTTGGAGCTCCCCTTGTTGACAAGAGAGCTGCATGAATTGACGTCAGAGACCAGATTCCCCAGCGCTCCAGCACCTCCAACTCTCTGAGCTGGAAAGTGTTGATGGAACTTCAACCTCCTGCTCTTTATTGTCCCTGTCCACACCAACCACACAGCATTTTCCATCTGTGCTGCGTGGACACTGGCTGATCATGCTGCAACAGAAACACCGGGGGAGGCTTGGGCAGGCCAGCTGCAGGCTCTGGAAAGCCCTTCTTCCTCCACGTCACCTCTGTGAGAGGGTCTGCTTTTCTTGTTACTATCTAGAACCAAAACTCCACAGACAGAGGAAAAGGGAATGCTGACAAGTTGCTGGAGAATTAATTTCTTTTCCAACTCTCTCCATTCTCCTCCCAACACAGCTACCAGACTTAGTGGGGACGTCTTAGAGCAGATGCACTCTGTCTGCTGTGATCCACACTGATGGTTTTCTTCAGTTGGTCAAAATGCTGTATTTTCCTTCACTATTTTGTTCTAAATCAACTGAAGCAAGTTCATTTGCTGGACTTTCGAGGAATGCCTTTGCTTCAGCATACGGGTCTAGGGAGGGGAGTTTAGCATGGATTATTTTGCACAAACTATACTCATTATATAGCTTTGAAAATGTCCTGTTTGGTTTCCTTTAAAGGGGAAATGGAATTTTGAAACTCTTGCAAGGCAATTTGGGTGCAGCCTCTGTCTAGAATTTTGACTTTTTTTTCTCCCATGCTTTTACAGTTGTGTTGCCCACACTTAACTGAATCCACACTCATGTGTGTGTGTATGTGTGTGTGTGTGTGTGTGTTTAACTGCACTTCACTGCGTTTTTCTAAAACACTCATTTTAATTTTCATAGAAAACCATTTCTATGCAGCCTCAAATTTCATTGGCTTTATAACTTTTAATTAAACTGCATTATTACAATATAAACACCACCAACATAAGTAGTTGTAGGAGCAGACTAAGCTGATTCTGGTAAACATACATTTCGTGGGTGGGAGCAGAAGGGTCTGGCTGTGCATACGCAGGGAGGGGGGAGGTCTGTCTCAGCCAGTAGGACTCAGGGAAGAGTGGGGATCCTGGTGAATCCTCGAGTTGGCTAACAGTGCTTCTGTTGCATGTGTGTGTGTGTGTGTGTGTGTGTGTGTGTGTGTGTGTGTGTGCATTCAGACATATATGAATGGATGCAAATATGTGTACAGGGTGAACACCTCTAAAGATCTATGTGAAGTGCTTCAAAGTCTCCAACACTTCCCAGTGCCAGTGTAAGACTATAAATGAAGAAAGTCACATTACAAAACTTTGTTGCATCTACACATCATCCATGCACATTCGTGTTTATAGTAGACAATGCATCATGGCTGAATCTTGGAAGTGGCCTATATGTCCACAAATAGATGAATGGATAAAGAAAATGTGACGTTTACATACCATGGAGTACTACTGTGCCACAAAGAAGAATAAATTTGAATCATCTGTAGGAAAATCCACACTCCATGAGACCCTAATGTTAAGTAAAATTAAATCAGACACACAGGCTTATGTATCACACTGTTTCTCTTATATGAGAAACTCAAATTATAAATAAAGAGAAAAATAAAAGCTAAATAATAGGAAGTAGGGAGATCTCTCTCAAATGGGAAGGGGAGAGAGAGAGGAAGACAACGGGAAGGGAAAAGCAGTTAAGGTGTGTTATGTGCATGTATCCAGCCCACACAAAGAATGCAAATATTATGTGCTGCAAATTTGCAAGCATTAAAAAATAAATATTGCATAAAATTACCTTTGGCCTCTGAGGATAAAAAGTATACAAAACACAAATGGATTTTGAGTTTAGACTTGAGTCTCATCCCCAAGGTATCACCTGACACACACCTGACGTACATGTAAATATGCAAAATTACACTGTTTCTACGTGCAGGAGCTGCAGCGGTTAGGGAAATACACAGCATCCCGCTGGCCCTCTCAAAAAACGTGGAGGTTCCTAATGGCTGTGCAGTGGCGTCTGCTTGGCATTTCATGTGTGAGTGAACAATTTGTACCCCACATAGTTGGCTTTATAAACGAGTAGCCTGAAAAGTCAGAGTCTGCTCCCCAGGCTTGGTTTCAAGGAAACAGTCAGCCAGGTATCTGGTCTGAAGAGAATCCAACCTTCAGCACAATCTGCTTAGGGCAGCTTTTGGTTGGCAGTGGTATTAGGAAGAATGCTGAGAGCCTTTTGCCCAAGATCATGCTTTTCTAACTCCATGCAGAGAGCCTGTCATAACCACAGCTCTCTTGTGGTTGTTAACATGCAACTCCATAATTCTGTTCACAGCTAATGGCTCAGAAGAAAACCTCAGCTAAAAGCAACCCTACCCAGGGGATGGTCAGCAGCAGACCCAGTGCATGAGAATAAGAGAATGAACAGAATGTATCACAGAATGAAAGACAGTTGCATGGGGATGGAAATGCAGAGACACAAATCTGACAAGAGCTAAAAGCCAAGATTGAGAACAGAAACAAATAGGAAACTGAGGGAAGGATGGAAGACCAACATCATATGTGGTCTCTGCTTCTCCAGCTTTCCTTGCAAAGGACCCTTTGCTGACTAAAATTCTGACACCCATATGTTATGCCTTAGAGCACTGAACAAGGAAATGCATTCATGCAAAACAAGCAATGCAAAAAACACACATACACACATTAAAACAGAGCTTGATGCATGCAGAACACTTAGGGATTATCTGTAATTTTGGGTAAAAGCAAAAACAAAACCAACTCTATTATGAGGAGACTGGTACTCAATAGGGAAAGGAGGTCCTCCTGGTTCGGGTCCAGCTCCATCCTGAACACCCTCAATGTTCCTGAGGTCAGGCAAGTCACGGGGTTGGCTTTCATCGTGAGCTCCATTTCAGGGTCCATATGTGAATGTGGACATCCTCTCTGCCATCCAGCCAGAGAGGAGTTGAACATCAAGTCCCAAGGGAAGGTCGTAGCTTCCCTTTGTTGCCCATCATCACATTTCTAGCCCTGAGGACATACAGGAAAGGGAGGTGGCTTTGTACAGCAGGGGGCTTTGTTAGTGTCCTTTCCTTCCCTAACCCCTTTAGAGAGATGGTGAAACATCATGGCAGGATTGTGTGTTGGTTCGCCCAGAAGTGATCAGGGACAAAATGACCCCTAGAGACCCTGATTTCCCTATTGAGTACCAGTCTCCTCATAAAAGAGTTGGTCTTGTTTTTGCTTTTATTCATGCACTTATTTCTCTGTGTGTGTACAGAGATATCATTGCCACCAACACTGTGGATGTCACCACCATCCCTGTGACTGTCCCACCATGGAACGGCTTGCTTAAAGACCTGTTCTTCCACTGAATGTGGTCATCGTGTGAGGCATGATCACCAGAAACCAAAGCTGTCACATTCAGCCATCACCCCTCCTCCCGTGGTGGCAAATGCACACCTGTGGAGTCCCCTATATCCCACATTTTGGTTCCCTGCTTGACAGATGGGAGGCAGTTTTACTCTGAGCTCCCATTCAGTCACCACTGGCCTCATATTTTTCGTTAAAGAATTTTTATCATTTCAGGTGTGATACAATGCGAAAGGAGAGATGTTCAGAACCTAATTAGTACATATAACTTCCAAATACGCATTCTCTAAATAGGATAAGCTGTCCTTGTAAACACCATTTCATCAGCACTTAGCTGAACAGGAGGAAGCCTCATTACAGAGTGTTGTGATAGCAAAGACAGAGGTCTCTGAAGACTGAACATCCTCCAGATCCTTTCCAAGCACAGCACAACCAAACACAGGAAGGCATGCACCTGTCTAAGCTTCCCAACGGCCTCCCCACTGCAGAAAAACAAAAAAGGTGACAGCATGAAAAAAATGTTTGCATTATTTCTACTGCAGTCCGCTGAAATGAATAAAATCAATTAACTATTTGCAGAGGGCAAACGAGATATGAATACTACCTTAGTTGGCTCTTCAAAGCCAAAAGAAAAGCAATATAAATTGGAAAAAGAATCTGGATTCTGATTTCCTTTTATCATCTCCTTAAAGTTTCTGATGTAAAAGGTATCTTGCAGAAATATCTCCTTAGCTAAGTAGACCTATCATAAGAAATAGTAAGTATGACACTCACTTCCTGCTGACAATATAGCTCCAAATCTCTGCTTTTGGAACTGAGAGAATGGAGCTCTGGCAGCCCCACACTGCCATTCACCAACTACCCACAAACCGCATTATCCACTGGCGGTTGGTGAGATTTGAGGAGTAGGTAAGCAAAACATGGGCGTTCACTTTCCAGGCCACCAAAGTGAGTCAATGCTTCATATTCACAAGGAGCAGTCAGCAGCTGAAAAGAATTCACACAACTCAGCCTTGCTGGTGCTGAGAGCAGTGACCCAACCTCCATTCATTCTGTGCCGAAAGCGCTGGGTGCAGGACTCCTCCAGGGGCTTGGGGCCCTAAGCATAAGCCTGGTATAATTACTGCTGAATGTGGCCAGCGAGACCAGGGCTCTTTTTATCCAAGGCAAATAACTAACCAGAGGGATTTTGATAAGAACTTACCAAAATATAGCATTAGCTGTCTCCTGACACTTTACTCCACTGTTTATTCAATAGTGGTGACATTTAAACGGCAGTAAGTGTACAGAGGTGTCCTGAGAGGAGGTGTGAGTTTCATGTGTGCTGGCGGCATCAGTTTCAGCCATGATACACTTGGCAAAGACTAGCAAAACAGTGACACAGAGGGTGTCGCAGCGAGGGGGGGATGGAGCCCTCATCATCCTGTGTCCTTGCCAAATGATTCTGGGTCACTCTGAGGAATAGATACCAAAAGCTGAGAGCAAAATCCCAACCCCTTTGCACCAGGGCCACCTCACAATGGCTGCTGTAGACAAGGGCCTTGACGGGTGGGGGTAGGGGATATTTAGGACTGGATCCTGAGTTTAGATAACAGTGGATGTAGCCGGATATGGCTGGACCCAGGGGTGATGGGAAGAATAGCCCAGGGAAAGAAAAAAGCAAGGAAAAGGTGAAAGAAAGCAAGAATTATGAGCAGGTTAAAAATTCAAAGCTAAACTTCCTGCTTGGTAGTTATAAGACCAATAGCTCACCTCTCATTCACTGCCTCCATTCATTCCGTCATTCAACTATCGTCTACCCATGAATTCTATGAATTAATGTTTTTTGCGAATATTGGCTGGGCCCTCTAAGATACTGCAGAGTTTGAGGTGTGTGTAAAGATTTTCAAGAATTTTATAACATGGAGATTACAAAGAATTGAAACCAATTAGACCATGAAGCAGTATCAGTGGCAGTGATGAGACCAGGTCTCTGTACCTTAATAAATGCCAGCTTCTGAGACACTGCAGAATACTGTTTCCTTCCTGTCTTCCAGTGATAGAATTCCTCCTAGCTCATAGCATCAGAGAAACCAGGACTGCTCTAACCTTCTTGACTGTTAGAACTCCTCTAGGGAAGGAGAATCTTGAAGGTCTACCATTAACCATGTGTGGTGACGCACACCTATAATCCCAGCACTTGGGAGGCTGAGGAAAAAGGATCATCAGTCAAAATGACCTTGGGCTGTAAGAGTTCAAGGCCAGCCTGGATTTTAGGAGGACTATATATACAAAAAATATAGTTCTAATGGTTAACTCCTGCAGACCACTCACCAGGCACTTTTCTAACATACCTTGACACATTTACCTTACTTCGGTAGAGATCACTATTGTCTCCAAAGTCAATGAGCTAATGGAATTCAAATCCCCACTATGTAGCCCACAAGCCTAAGGCTTGTTCATTGCCTTATAACCCATATGTCTCCTAGAAGAGAGTAGGAGAGGTGCTAACTAACACAAAATAACAGGCCATAATTGGCCTTCACAGAAAGGAATTTTCTGGAAACTCCAGGTAGCACAGAATAAACCATCCAGATCTGGACATCTGGTGGCTTGTTCTAGGTGAGTCAGGAGACAGAAAATAGAGAGAGCCTTTATCCCTTCCCTGCCAGAACCCAAGGTGGAGGAGAAAAGATGAGGGGAGAAGACTAGCTCTTGTGAACCCTAAGAAGGAAAATGGTCTTAAAGAGTAGAAGCAGATCAGAAGCTTTGAGGCTGAGTTATGCTCCATGTAGCTTCAAGGAGACTAGAAAGGCCCATCAAACAAACAAACAAACAACCTTAGCATGTATGTTCAAGCTCATCTCTAGCCCTCATTTTTTGACAGCAAGACGATGTGCAGTGATGGATGAGATTGGCCAAAGCAAAGTCTTCTGTTGGCTAAAACAAATTCAAGGCAGCGGTGGCAGCAGCTAATGTTTGGGTAACACTTGCTGCGCACCTAGGTTTATTTAAGCAGGCTCATAGGTAGGGACCATTGTTTTCATTGTCAGATACACAGAGACACTAAGAAGTTAAACTGCCTAATGTCATACAACTGTCAAGTGGCAGGGACAGCATTTGAACCCAGACTTCCTGGCTCCAGGGTTCAAAAAGACCCCACAAATGGGCAGGAGAAAGAAGATTCTGAAGGTGCTGATGGGTTTCAAAGGACTCCTGGCACCCAGTGAGCTTGGATGCCACCCAAGCAGGTGACAATCTGCCGCAGCAGACGTTGGCCCATCTGATTCTGCGAGGTAAGGTTATCAGGTGTCTCCCCTGGAGATATCAGAGACTAGGAAGATACTTGCTGCTCTCTGCCTGGAACTTTCATCCCTCTGCTCAAATAATTTCATGTCCTAGTTTCTGCTATCAGTCATCACCTTCTCAGAAAGGCCACCGTGATCACCCTGCATGAACCAGCACAGCCTCTCATGTCCCTGTCTGTGGTACCCTCTTTGACACACATTTATCTAATCATTATGTGACTCTCTTACCTCCTATAGACCAGAAGATAACCTTATTGGGCAGGAACTTAGTCTCTGTATCTGTGGTGTCTAGAACAGTACCTGGCACATAGTAGGGTCTATAAATATTCATGGAATGAAGAGATGTAGAGTCTTTTATGGGAACTAGAGTGGGATTCAGCAGGAGAAGAGGGGAAGAAGAATAATTGTTCCCACTGAAAAGCTCCTAATGTAATGTACAAGGAACTAGTTTCTAGCATTAGGCAGTTTCCAGTCTGAAAAAAAGACAGAGTCCCCAGGGAAGATGACTCTAACAGTAGAGGAAAGCACAGTGACTCCTCACAATGGCTAAGAAGCAAAGAACAATTTGGCATAGGAGGGTGAAGTCAGGGAGAGGTTCCTTTATTTCATGATAACCCACTCAGAAGTCAGAAAAGTTGACACCTGAACCCAGGGGATAGTCCTTTGAGAGACACTTAGGCAGGATCATGTCCCCACCTGACCTGCTCAATCATTTTGCAAGTGGTTGCCTGTCCACATTTTTTGGTCTCAGCTCTTTGGAAGCCCAGTTCTTCCTCCCACATAAAGATCTGATTCAGCTTTTCATAATGGCACCTCAAGCCCACAGAGGCGGGCTAGAAACCGCTGCCAGGTAACTGCCTCGTTAACTAGAACACTGCATTCATCTTACCAGCACCCAGGCTAATTAGAGGACGCCTTCTCCTCTCTGTCCTCTTTCTCTCCTCTCATCTCTCCCCCCTCCAGAGCCTCCCCTTTCACATTTCCTCCTCTTTCTAGCGTCTCCAAGACCACGCTCATTCACCTCACCCAGCAAGATCATATACATCGTGTGTTCAAAAAATATGGAGAATATTTACTTTTTTAAAAGACGTGTTGCCACTGATTCCCCTCAAAATATCCCCTTCATTTCAAACACACTTTATCTCATCATTCTGGAGACTTTCCGAAACAGTTCTGGAACTGCTTCTTTGTGTCTTTAGTGGTGCTGTCATGGCTGCTTCAATGTCCTGAATCAATACAAAAGGTTTACCTTTCATGGGTGTCTTCACCCAGAGAAGGAAAAAATCTGTTGAATAAAGGGATGGGGACACATGACATCATGTCTTCATAAGCCCTCCCTTCTGGTGGATGGCACTTGGTGGCAGCAGTCACTGTATTTTTGATCATGCCTTATAAAGACATGCATGAAGGAGGACTTGCAGAACTGCTTCAGAAAGTGGCAAGAACAATGGGATAAATGTTTTTGAAATGGGGGAGTATGCCTTTGAGGGGGAGAGAGTTAATGACAATGTGTCACTAACAGTAAAGATAAATAAATAGATAATGAAAACACTGACCACATAATTCAATCATATCTCATATGTGGATCTAATGAGGGACACAGACTAAAACCCCAATAGTATATCATGCCTTGGTCATATAAGGACAGCTACAGACAAGTATTGAATTATGTTTTTATTGCATCCCAATTCCACTGTTCATCCTCCCCAACCCTTCACGTAAAGATATTAGTATTCATTCAAGTCCTTTGTAAGTAGGGACATAAATTAATTCTGCTCTACTACTGCACAGAACAACATGGACTGTTTCTGTTTTTGAATGGTAGGAGAACATTTCCTCTGCTGTCTTTTCAAATGTTTTCCATGGTACTGAGTAGGTTCTATCTGTGTGGTTGCTTTATAGTTTTGATTCTTAGAAGCTACCTTAAATCACCCAGGGAGGAAGATAAAAGTTAACGGTCAACAGTGCATGTAAACTTGTCACCACAGTGTACACACAGGAAATAAAAAATGTATATACATTTAAAGATGGTTCAGGAAATGACAGGAAAACAGATAATGCCACTGAGTCAAGGGGACTGCTATAACAAGGAAAGAGAGCAAATACTAGGATTAGGATTCCAGTACCTAGGAAGCAGAAAGAAATTGAAAGAATACAACTTACACAGAGAACTGAAAATTGGGAGGGAGGGTACCAAGCAACTCCAGAACTGGTAGGTATCCCTAGACTCTTAGACTCTGTCACATAAGATGTGGCATTTCACATTGGAAACAGTGGATCCCAAAATCTCTGTCTTATGTAAGAAACAGTTGCTGATCAAAATGTAAGTACATTTGAATTGAGATGAGTATACATATGTCAGAGTCATGATGAATTATTATAACAAATTTAGATGTTCTTTTGGGAGAAAGCCCAGAAACTCAATGAACAGAATTACAAGGTTCTAGAATGCTGCTTTCCTGTAGGTCCTTTGGGAAAATGTGGTTCCCTGGGGTCAGGAAAACAGCCTCTGAGCCCAAGAGTAGCTGTATTCTCCTGGAGGCTGGAGCGCTTTCCTTTACCAGGAAAGTGAGAACAATAGCTCCTTCTGAGATCTGCACGGCCAACCCAGGGGAGAGAAATGTATGGTGGCAACACACACAGAAAATCCAGTTTCTGCCCTACCTGCTGACCCTGCCTGCATATCCTGGGAGTTTGACATACTGGACGGGCCCAAAATAATAATAACAAAAGCCCTTCTAGTTTCAGGGAGAGATTTCTAGTCATTTTCCAGGATGCCTCTTCATTTTTAACTTATACCATATGCCTTCCTGCCCGCAGACCCCAGCTTCAGCAGCAGAAGCAATCTACGCTGCCCTGCCATTTAAGTGTGAGCAGCCCCGGCTCTATTGAAGCTTGTCATCTTGCCTATTAGCTTGATGTCTTTATTCACAGACCATCTGTACCACCGAGAGATACAGAGGCAGCTAATGTCAATATGAACAAATGCCTCCTCTTTTACAAGAAATGTCAAACACAGGACAGGCTAAGAATGACCCCAGGAATACCAACAGATGTTCACTACAAGCCTCTCAAAAATCAATCCTTTCTACAGGGACTAATTAAGATGAAATAAGGAGCAAAAGTAAAGAAATTTGTGTCATATTATCAGGAACTTCATCCTCACTTTCCAAGCTCATTATGGGCAGATTGGCCTGTGCCCTTTGGAAAAATGCTAAACGAGAGGATGCAGCTACCAGGGCATCAGGGGGACCTTCATTTGCCTCAGGTTCCAAACTGCAGAAAGAAAATTGCTACTCAAAAAAGGAAAAAAAGAAAAAGATACACCGAGGCTGATTTTTTGGGGTTAGTTTCTTTAAACAACCATGCACAGAAAGAGTCTATTTCCAGAAAGTCTCCAAAAGCAAAAAGATAATAGGTTAGAAAAGATATGTTTTTCAATCTAAAGGAAATAAGAGGTTTGGCATCTTAGGCCTTTTTCCTTTGTAAAGGAGCAGAATCTTGTGTTTGTGTTAGCCTCAAGTGTAAGTGGGCTGGCATTTCCCGAATTTTAAATATAGCTTATTTTTGCCTTTAAGTAGAGAAATACCTGCCAGACAGAATGTTTGCTGTTCTTTATTAGATTATGCGTCACACCTCCTAGTTGGGTACACTATGTCTTAATAGGTAGTTCTCAAACTTTTCTCTATCTGAGTACTTGGTTTATTGAGTCCAACCCATTCCTAAGAGTTGTCTTAAGGTGACACATGATTTCTCAAAGGTAACTAGCTCCACTCTTTCTCGCTGCTCAAGAAATCATAGAGTAGGTCAGGCAATGCCACACTGCTCTAATTTACATGGATATGTTTTACCCACAAATGCCAGCACCTTATCAATAGTTACTAGTTGCTTGTGACTTTCTCATAAAATGACCCCAAACCTTATTGGTGGGTTTTGATGAAGTCCCAAGATATCTTTAGAACTTTTAAAATTGTTTTTCAATTTTTATCTTTTATTAGTACATATTTGTATTACACGGTGGGTACATTCCTTGTGTAGAGTAGACACATGTGCATAATACATTTCAATTCCTTTTTGTCTCTTTTTCCTTTCCCTGCATCTTCTGATTCCTTCCCATTTGAAAGAAAAAGAAAAACTATCTCCCTACTTCCCATTATCTATCTTTTATTTTGTTCTTTATATTTTGGGTTTCTCATATAAAGGACATCATGTGATATTTAAGTTTGTGCCTCTGATTTATTTTGCTTAACATCATGGTCTCAAGGTACAGTGATGATCCTACAAATGACCCAAGTTTATCCTTCTTTATGGCAGAGTAGTACTATGTTGTGTGTAAGCATTACATTTTCTGTATTCATCTGTTGGTGGACATATAGACCACTTCCAAGACTTTGCTATTATGAATTGTGCTGCTATTTGTAGCCCACAAATAACTCTTTAGGGTCTGCTAACAACAAAACTTGGAGTCATCTCTATAGCATCATGAGGCTACCATAAAGCATCTGTTATGAAACAGTCCACACAGCAAGAAAGAGTCAACATCTTAGAAAAGACAGGTTGTTGGTTGCCTATGAAAGGCTGAAATTTTGGTGTCTCAACCTAAAGAGCAACATGAGAAAAATACAAGGACACTAACTCCATTCTAAAACCAATCACCACCCTTCTACCAAACACTGGGCCACAACAGAATTTCTGAAGGGTCACTGCATATTCCAGTACAGAATCCCCTTGTATCAGTGGGTCAAAGTTTACTCAAATTTTCTTACAAGTTCATAGAAAGGTTCAGCCCTGGATGGTTCCCTTTGATTGCAGAAAGAACTAGAACCTACTGGACTGCATCTTGTATAATTGTGTCAAGGACCACAGAGCCAGTCTTTAAGTGACTCTTGGAGCTCTGGAGCACTCTCTATTTGGCTTTGTAAGGCCGCATAATACTGAGATAAAGCTCATGGTAGTAATCAAATATTAGAATTCTATAACTAGTAAACATTTAAGTCTCCACGACTGATCCTACAATGCCTATGCTATGAAAGCATGGCCTGGGAAAAAGCCATCTCCAAGCTGGGCCCTATTATTCACCTGTTCTGTAATGCTGTTTTGGGAACTCTAACAACTCTGGAAAGATTTTAGTGTCCTTTGTACTTTCTTTTCACAGGGAGTTTCATTCCACAGCAAGGACTCTTTAAGGTTTACCCATATCAAAACTCTACATAGACAACCACTGTTGGAAAACAGAAGTATTTACACACTCTGTCTCTTACCTCCATTCATCCTTCTTAATGTTTAGTGATTTTGACACTGAGTGTACCTTGGCTATTAACTCCACAGTCATGACTCACTGATGTCTATTGTTTGTATGGACAAAACTATACTGCAACGTGATCTTTTTCTGACCTAGCATAGATTTCCAATTGATAACTTCAAGTACTAGAGATCAAGAAGATGGTAAGGACTGGTTTCTTCCAGTCTGGACACTAAACCAGTTACTACAGACCAAACATAAGAATAAGAGTTATCTGACAGATGTGTCTAACAGAGGGGAAACAATAGTTCAACAGCATCCTGGAAAAATGTTTGATATTGTAAATACCATCAGACTCAAAATTAGCCCTAGAGTGGCTTTTGAATATGGATAAATGGACACACAGTGCATCAAATTTAGGAAAGAAGACAGACTCGCCAGATGAGGCTCAACCCAATCCAGTTTCCTTTGGATGTCAAAATGGCTGCCCTCACAAACTTTGTCAATCAAAATGGCTGCCATAGGAGCACAATCCCCTTGAAAAAATGTCATCTGTGAAGACTGCTTGCCCAAGGAGATTCAGTGAGCTTCATTTCAACTGAAGTTTGAATTTTTTTTCACCTGAAGGTCAAAGTGCTTCCAGGGAGGAAAAAAGGGATTTTGATAAGAGACTAAAGACTAAAATTTTGAAAATCTTGCTGGGAAACTTATATCTAATGAAGATGTATGAAACTTCTAATCAACAAACTCATCAAGGGGCTTGTTATATGAAACTCACAAAAGGAAGCCTGGCTTCTAGTTTTGGCTTCCACCCAGATGGGCTTCATAGCTTTCCATATTCTCTGTCTGTCTCCTCTCTCTCTGCTGTTTCTGTTTCTGTTTCTGTTTATCTCTCTGTCTCTGTCTTTGTCTCGCTGTCTCTGTCTCTGTCTTTCTGTCTCTGTTTCTGTCTGTCTCTCTGTCTCTGTCTCTGTCTCTGTCTCTGTTGCTGTCTGTCTCTGTCTCTGTCTCTGTCTCTGTCTCTGTCTCTGTTTCTGTCTGTCTCTCTGTCTCTGTCTCTGTTTCTGTGTCTCTGTCTCTCTGTCTCTGTCCCTGTCTTTCTGTGTGTATGCATGTGTGTGTGTGTGTGTGTGTGTGTGTGTGTGTGTGTGTGTGTAGGAGATTTAACCCACAGACCACTGAGCTACACTTTCAGCCCCACTTCTTTGTAGGTAGAGCATTCAAGACAGTTTAAAGATTTTGGGCCCAAAAAGCAGCAAATTGAAACACCATCTCTGCCTGCTTTCTGTGCCCATGTACCCCACTGCAGAGTGAATACTTGTTCTAAGGTGTTTGTAAGAACACACAGTATCCCCCGGCATAGGTGTGGCCCCCCTCACATCAGTCCCACCAGGCCCACAGCAACTCCATTCCAATCAGTCTCAGAACATAAACCCTAGGCACTAAAGTGCCACCTCACACCATGATTTCTGCAAGTCCAAGCTGGCAGTCCTTGATGCATTGAGGACCTGGGAACATCTGCAGTTTTGTGATTCTTCCTCGTTTCCATTCCCACGATGCTCCCTGTGCCTGCCTGGATCAGAGAAAGGTCGCAGGCTCCATCTGGCCACCCTGCCCCCCTCCATTCTCTCCCTCACCGCTCTCATCCCCCCTAAGGAGTTTCTGGCTATTTTGTCACTTCCACCTGTTCTGACAGGTTCCCCTGCCTGACCCCAAGATAGCCCTTGGGGACATTAATCATATAACAGCCGGAGCCGTGAAAGAAACAAGGGTTTGGCTGGATACTGTTACCATCTCTGTCACCTACTAATCATGTCCTATGACACGGAGGGGCTTAATCAGATGGTCTGCTCCCTCATTAATCATCCCGAGCTCACTCAAACTTCACAGAGAGATTAAAGTTTAGCTTCGCTGGCTCCCCGTGCCTCCTCCCTTCTCAGTCTCCTCTAAAGCAGCTTCACCAGGGGAAGGTCTCAGGTTCCTTCTGCTTTGCCAACTGGTAGGGCACTTGAAGTGTCCGATGCCCACCAGCATCGCAGTGATCGGGGGAGGAGAGTGACAACTCTGCCTCCTTAATCTCCTCTGCCCTCTCCTCCCCATCAACCCACGATGATTCAGATCAAAACTGTGTCTAGTGGGAAGGCTGGGGACCACTGGCCCATGCCTGTCCCTGGGAGACAAACAAAGCTTTATTATTGTGAACAGTCCCTCTAAGCATCGTACAGAAATAATAAAATAGTCCTGTCTCATTTAATCAACAGCAAAGAAATTTAAATAAAATTAATTTTAAATGATGCATTCAAATAGGTATTCGTGGCACAAGCAACCAGGCAGTGGCTACATCCAGGGCAGGGTGGCTCTCTGAGGACATCCTCAGTTGTCACTCCACTGAAATGGTAGCTTGCAGCACGTCAAAAATAGCCTGTATCCTTTACAAATTCTTTCCAGACAAAAATAAAAATGATGGAAAGGACCCTCCAAAAATACCCAGGACGCAAGAGCCAGGATGCATTTCATCTCGGTGGACTCAGTCCGATCCTGTTTGCAATTCTGTGAGCTTCGAAGGGGGCAGAGGAAGTTGCAGCAAAGGCCATCAGCCAGCCCCTGCTCCTGGTATTAGATTTGTACTTGCTACGGGTGCTGTTGACTTTTGCAACGCTGTATGATAATGGGAAACAAGGATAATATTTGCCCTCAGAGCCAGGAAAGAACAAATATTTTATCAACATCTAAATCATCTCTCATCTGGCAGGGGAGGAGGTGCAGAACTCTCAGCTGCACACATGTAAGCTGACGAGGGACCGGACAGGGGCTGCCTGGGGAATCTTCTACCTGTGTAAACTTGACCTATCAATGTCTGGGACCGTAGCCATCACAAAGAGCTCACTCTGTGATAATCCAAAATACCTGTTCTTCCCACGCCTCCCTGTTTCCCTGCCACACCCCCTACCCCATCCCCAAAATAACTGCCAAACTTCTACCAGGGTGCTGTTTGGATTTCCAAAGGTGGAAGCCAGGTCCCCGACTTGGGAAGGTGGGGGATTTCTGTGGATATTTTTGGGGGGGATGAGGGCTTGCCCTGTTGTTATGTTTGTTTCCATTCACTGATCCTCCACCACTAGCCCAGAAATGACAGTAGGTGGAAACACTATCTTTCATTACACAAAGTATAAATAGTGTAATCTATCAGCGCCGTCAATCACAATGATTGATTACAGGCTGTCATAGAGAAGAGTGACATATTAGAAAAGTTTTGTTAACAATGCCTATTGCTAGTCAGCCTGCCACAGAGGCTCGTGATTAATGTGTTGTCAGCCTGTAATCCCACACCCTTGGCTAATGAGGCAGGAATTTATCATCTTTACAGAGTGGCAGATGTCAGGGAGAAAGGAATCCAAGTGCTGGAAACAATATACTTTTTCTTACTAGGCCTGACAAGTCTGACAGGCCGAAAAAACCCACAAAGCAGCTTTGTATAAGCACCAACTTAAAACGAGGAACTTTTCATTTGGCATCTTCTCTTTAAATAGTGCTGCAAACCAGCCTCAATCCCGTCAGTTGGGGGGGGGGGCACAGTACCGAGCTCTGTGAACTTTGCACCTCATTTTGACAGCCAGAGACCCTCAGAAAAGGTTACCATGGCGAGCAGACAGCTCTCTCTTTGGAAGAGAAGCCCGCAGTAAGTTTTCACTTTTACCTGTGAACTTGTGACTAGAAGAAAACCTAGCATGGGAGGGGGTGGAGATGTGTGTGGCTGGAGACAGCAGTTCCCTCTGCCATGGCCTTGGGCTGGCTTTTACCTGGAGACATAGATCCACTTCTAGAAAGGCTGCCTTTTCTGTCCTGGGTGAGAAATGTGAAGAAGGCTAGGGAGGGAGGGGGCTTCTCATTGGTCCAGAAAAAGAAACATGGGAGGAAGGGGGAATATTGGAAAATGATTTTCAACAAAACTCTGCTCTTAATTTTAGTCACTTTCAAGTGGATTATCTCAGACCTTCTGTCATCTCATGCATGTTTTTTCCATTTTGCACAGTGGGCAAGAACCACACTCTCCAAGCCCAAGCAAATTCAAACTCAGAGAAGAAGCTGCCTCTGGGGACTTTTTGGAGAAAAACTTGTTCCTCTGTGTCCCTTTCTGTCAACTGTAACCCTCAACTGCCAGCCCTGCCCACAATTCTAGCAGCAGAGAAGACTCTGGGGCGATGCTATAAAACGCTTGTGAAGAGCTCACCTTGACCTAGATTGCTCATTCTGTTCTGAAGAACTTGTAAACACCATCCACCATCCACCGTGAGACTCACACGCTCTTTTCCACAGAATGTCAGAGAAACTTCCAACTCTACAGACAGCACAAATCCTCTCTTGCTACTGGTACCTTCTGCCTATCCTGGAGCTCACAGGGGAAAGGCCAGAGCTAAAGAGGTCAAGTACTCTCCTTTGGAAACTTCTCCTCATCAGCGCCCTGCCAAGGCCTAATGTGTTGCTTATTCTCATGTCAGTTGCTAAAGAAGGGGGCAAGTCTTAAATGGCAACATTCTGACAGATGTAATCCTTTTTCAAACACATACCTCTGCTAATGTAGACAAATGCAATGCAAAAAAAAAAAAAAAAAAAAAAGGAGAAACAGCAACCAGAGGAGAAAAACTCTGCCTTCTGTCAACAGCACCCTCAGGCTAGAACACACAGCAAAGCATTAAGTAATTTAATCTCCAAGAGCCAGTATTCTGGCATTAAGACTCCAGCAGGGTCTCAGGAGCTGGGCCACACCCCATTCTGCGAGAGATGGGCTTTGTGAGCCAGGAGCTCATAAGCGCAGAAGTAAACCCAGAGCAGGGGTACACCAGGGCCTCCTGGGTCTTCCCCAGATTCGAGGTGCTGAAGGCTGATGAATGGAGTTCGGCTCCCCTGGACCGGCCTGGGGTCACAGGCCGGATAGCTGCAGGTTTTGGATAGAAGTACCCCCAACCCCTTGCTCTTTGAGGGAACAGTGCAAGAGGCTAGCTGACCCTGATGCTAATCAGATGGCCCTGAGTGAGAGGTGACAGGCCGGCGCCGGCTCCACTCTGCCCGCTCAGGCTGCTGTCCTGGCCGCAGATCTCCCTGAGCGATAAGCATGGAGCTCCCTTCCCTCGTGCTGCACGCCCTGGTGTGCACAGAGAGTGGATGAAAGAGCCCTCTACCTACCAGCCACCTGGCAGAAGCTGGGGTGCTTCGTGGGGCTCCCTCAGACTCCTCACTCACTGCAAAGAGACAGAGCCCCCATCTGGCCCTCTGGTTGCCAGTTCCTACAAGACGCCAGCCCCTCCTCCCCTTCCCTGCCTGCTCCTGCAGCTTTCATGAACTCCCTCAGCCGGCAATTTCCATCCATTTGATGACAGATTAGAAGTGGAATTCAAAAAGAAAGTCACTTGACCTCCCATAATGTGCTTCTCTTAATTACATTAAAGATTTTCAAATGTAGTCGCACTGGGTTTGACAGGTAAGGTTTTAATCAACTTCAGGTGGCCACTTTTAAGTGCTCCCCGGATTGGAGCCTCAACGTTGGCGTCACCTATGCTCACAAGGTGGTTCTAATTTAAATGGCTAATTTTGACACAAAGAAAAGATGAGAACCCACGGGGGCCCCCATGGCTGTGGTGGGGGCAATTTCTAAATTAGGATTAATGCAGCAAGCCGAAGCATGGTTGCAGGTTTATTTTATGGAGTTTGAAACAAGTAAATAACATTTATCCTTTGTACATGTCTGCATATAATTACAGTAAAGTTTTCTTGTGTGTTAAATTATACAAACTCTTCAAAAGTGGGTGCCTAATGTCTTTTTCTAAAGCTGTGTTATTATTTTGGTCAAAAGTTGTTTACATTAAACAAATTCAATTTACTAAACTTTGACATGTTTGCACAACTGCATATAATTTATGCTGGAAGCCCGACGCATGACTTTCAAATGAACTTTCTTGGTTCTAACTTGGTGGACTGAGGTTTGAACGCTAAGTGGGGTGGTTCACTCAGCTCAGGTTGTGCAGCCCATGTAAAGGATTTCATTTCTTTCTCACAAAGTCTTTCAATCAGTCAGTATATGTGTCCTGAGTGTCTACGATGGTCCCAGTGTAAGGATACACAGAAATGTGCAGAAAAAGATATGCTCTCTGTCCTGGGGAGCTTACAGGTTTCTTAAGGGAACAGAAGAACCAAATGACACATGAAGGCATGTTCCATTGGGAGGCCAACAGGCTAGGAAGGAGCTGTATGTGCTGCAGGGTACATCTGGAACACTGAAGGGTCTGTCCTGTCTTGGACAAGGGCTGCCCTGGAGAGATGAGAGCCTGAGCTAAGAACAGTGGACTGTGAAGGTCAAAGTTAACATGGTTACTGAAAGAAAGGATTTCAAAGGGTAGGGAACAGTTACAAGCAAAGGCCTGGCAAGATGGAGATGGCACTCAACAGGGACTAAAAAAAAGCTAGGGAAAATGATACTTGCAATGCAGCTGGAAAGAACATGATAGGGCCAATCACTCCCTCCTATGATAGCACAGGGCATACTAGGTGTTATGGTTTGTGTCTGTATGCCCCCCCCCCCACACAAAGCCTCACATGGTCATGGAGGTGGGCTTCGGGAGTTTGTGAATGATTCATGGTCCAATGCTAGGATCATGGATGTGAGTGCTACACCCGAGTGGGTGTGGCCTGCATACAGTATAAGGGACAGAAAGAGTCTTCTCTCTGTGCTCCTCCCCTTTTGCTCTTGTTGCTTTTGCTCTCTTCTGCCGCCATGAACTATTGCCCCTGTGCCATGCCACCCTGCCTTGGAGCCTGTAGTTTATGGACTGAAACCTCTATAAACTGTGAGCTAAATAAAACTTTCCTTTCTTACTTCAAGGCATCGGGCTGTTTGCCTCAACAATGAGAGAAAAATATCCAAGACACAAGGCAGTGCATCTTTTTCCTAAAAGCATGGTCTGAAGCAAGAGGAGGGACCGATTAATTTGTGTGTTGCAGAGCTCTACTGAAGAGAATAGAGTAGACTGCAAGTGGTCAAAAACTGATAGAGGGGGCAAGCTTGGAGGCTTTAGAATAATCTCAAATTTAAAAATGCAAACCCCTGCCTTCCTCTATGGTGTGGTTTACAGAAGGCTGATGACGGTGAAGAGCAACCATGGTCACCTTTGAGAAGCGGTGAGGGAGTAAAATCAATGGTAAGTTGGGATGGACTGGCTGACACAGCACTGACTTGAGTAGCTGCGAGGATGGATATCATTGCTGAGTGCCCAGGGTCTGTGAGGGAGGACATGTGAGGTATGTGAGGGAGCTGTGAGGCATGTGAGAAACACAAGGGCCCCTTGAGACATCTGAGGTGTGTCAAGAAGGCAGAGGCAGAACCTCTGTGGAGCTCAGAGGACAGCCCAAGTACACATAGGTATTAGTGGAAACTATGGAAGTGGATGAGACCTCCAACAAGGAAATCAAGGACTGAGAAGAACAGAGGCCCTTGGATTCATCATTCATGGACTGAGAAAATACAGGTGAGCCTGTCCAGAGGTGGGGGAAGAGCAGCCAGGGAGGTAGCTAGAAAACCACAAGAGCCACAAAAGCCAAGGAAAGATGATGGTTCAAAAAGAAGAGGCCACTAACAATGTCTGAAAGGCCAACAGAGATACCTACTAAAGGACTCACGAGATTTCCAACATGGGCGTCATAGGAGAGGCATGCACATAGTGGAATAATGGGGCCCAAATCCATATTGACCCATAGTGGACTAAATTGTTAAATGAATGGAAGATAAAGAAACAGAGACCATGAAAACACAAATCTTTTGAGTAAAGAGAGGAAAAACTGGAGAAGGTTTCAGGCAGAATGGTTGGCTGTTTAAAAGAAGAAGAGCCAGAATTCTCAAAATCATGGTAAAGACTGTGTTGTGAAGGGGAGGTTGACCATGCAAGATTAAAAGAGGAAAAAATGACTCTGCTTATCCCAAAAGGAGAAGAAACTGATGGTATCTATCACATAGTGAAGGAGCTAATCTTAGTGAAGAGCAAGACTTGACTATTTCTGTGTATTCATGAGAGAGGTTTCTCTAAGAGTAAAAAGAACATTTCTTCTATCAACAGACTGAAACATGTCCAACAGGAATGTAGAACTTGTCACCAATCCAGTATCTCCCTTGAGACTGATGTACAGTACTCAACACTTAAGCAGGAAGGCAGAACTAAGCTACACCCAGGCCCACTATTGTCCCTGGGATATTTTTTGAGGATTCCCAGCAACAACATTTTAAGCCAGAGCTCCTAACCATTTGGTGAGAGCCACTCTTACCAAAAGGAGTGACAACTGTTTGGCCTCAGGATGAGCAGGTGGCATTTGGTCTGTTTTTCCACATTTTTATATCTTTTCTTCCCTTTAGAAACATGTTACCCTTGACCACTCAGTATTGACAGTGTGTTCAGCCACATTTGACCTTACGGGGAACGGGAAAAACATTAAAAACATAGTTGTTATCTCTGTGTAATTCAGAATGGCTTTGGAGAAATAAGATAAACATACTGAATAGAAGAACAATAAATGAGTAAAATTTAGAGGCAAGAGTCTGGTCAAAGAAGTCTTTCTGGAGGAAGCAGAACCTGGTCCATGTGGTAAGTTAGTAGGATTTGGATGGGAACTGAATAGAGCTCTATTGCTCATACCATACTTTATGGATACTTATTCCCCTAATAATAAAATATTTTGTTGAAGAAAAATAGAAAACAAACAAAAAAAATAAAGTAAAAATCATCAGTAATTGCAGTCCCCAGGAATAAACAGGATTTCTATCTGGCTAATTTGCCTTCCCTTTGTTGTCTGGTTATATAGGTAGAAGAGAATCTGTATGCATGCCTACACACAAAAACATACATTCACACACATTGAAATCAAATATGGATCTCTGACTGTCTTAGTTACTTTTCCTCTCATTGCTGGGACAAAATACCAGATGCCCAGAGTTAAAAGGAGAAAGGTTTATTTAGTTTACGGTTTGTGGAGGTTTCAGCCCATAATGGGCTGGCTCCAAGCCAGAGTGGCATGGCAGAAAGCAACAACAGTTCGTGGTGGCGGAAGACAACAAAAGCAAGCAAGGGAAGACAGTGAGACACTCTCTTTCCAGCCTTTACATTGTATGAAGGCTACCCTCCCTTGGGTGGGTGTAGCCCTCACACCCTTACTCCCAGCATTTGACCATGAATCAAACACAAACTCTCGATTCAGCTACCTCTACAAAGCCTCATCTAAAACTACATGAGACTTTGGGAAGACATCTAGTTACAAACCATAACTCTGTCTAGTGGTTTCTAGATAGCTTTCAAGTTTTATGTCTCAAGATTGATGATTGTTTCATATTACACACATGCATACTTAAAATAGAATCCCTCCACAGTCCCACTCCCAGAGCCAGGTCATAGGTTGAGCCTAGAGTAGGTGCCCCAGTGACAGCACATGACAGATGTGTTGATCAGTTGGATCAGAAACCCATTAGCAAAGACCACCTCCTCAGTTGCAAGCAAGTGCTGTTCCTTCTTGGATTGAAAGTCAGAGGCTGGTCCCATTCCATGACGGAATAAGCAGGAATTCAGTGGCCATCTTTCCATTTGCTGTACACTTTTTACTTCTCCAAGTAAAAAAGACTCCAAGACTCTGCAGTAATTCTGCCTTCTACTGTGAATGACAAGATTGTTCTTAAGATAAAACATTATTTTGGCTTTTCTCTAGAAGAGAAAAGACCCATTTTCCTCATGAGGAGAAATATCCAAGGAAAGGGCACCAGCAGGAACCAAAAATCAATACAAATGACTCAAAAGAAGAAACTTTAAACAAAGGTCTGTGTAAAAGGAAGGGCCATGGGAGCCAAATGAGCATGTTGATACACCCAGAGACTAGCAAGCATCCTTAGGACTGAAGGAATGTGAGAACTGGGGTCATGGAGAAAGGCCCATTATGCCCTCTGCCTAATAGTCAGAGGCCACTGGCACAGACAGATCTCCTAGGACCAAGCTGTGATCTTACTGCATTCTACACACAGAGCAAAACAGTTCTTGGTCCATGCTTAAGAGGACCAAACTATCTGGAGCTGGGAGATTAAGACCATGATGAGATGGGACAAGGCACAAGAACATCTGAGCAGGTTGGTTCATTACTGCAGTCACTGGGTCCACAGCTCAGCATCACCTGGGAATACAGAAGAACTGTGAATTCTGAGGTCCCGCCCCAGAGCTGCTGAACCAGATATGCTGAGGGTGAGGCCGAGAGACTTATCTGAACAAGCCCTGTAAATCGGAGTTTGAGAGCCACGGCTCTAAATTATAGACTTCCTTTGTAAAGAGATCTAGTGAGCCGCATGCAGAAGGGGTGAGCAGACCAGTCAAGGCAATGGATTAGCCAGGTGCTGGCCTCTCCCCATGTGACCCTGCTAGAGAAGGCTAGGATGGGCAGTGGGGAGGCTTTTGTGGAAGATCAATGTCTGAAATAAGCTCTCTGAAGCTCTCGCTGCGTCCGGGCAGAAATGGTTGCTCTGGGACACCAAGGGGGATATTTTAGAATGATGGAGGCTCTGTTACCAGCAGCCCTTGCCTCTGAGGACTCTCCTCACTCTGGCAGAAGAATGGACATGATCAGGACTCTGCTATTTCTAACACCACTGGGAGATGATGTATTTCTGCTAATGGCACCTTCTGTCGCTACCGAAACACTGCTCCAGCTTTCTCTTGTCCCACAGAGAGTCTGGCAGTCTCTGGAAGATGTAAGAGAGACCTGAGGACATTTGGAAGATGCACTGCACAGGAAGGGTGTTTTCAATTTGATTTACCTTCCATCTCCTGCAAGGAACCGACAGTACCATACTGCAGCATGAGCTCAGCGTGCACTGAGAGTGGGCCTGGGGGAGACTAAATAACCCTTGTCGAGCATGGGCAGGGTGTGTGTGACTGGCTCCTCCAATGGCACAATAATCAAGAATTAGCTTAAATACAGCAGGAGGGACTCAGGATGGTAATGGGGAAATGACACAGGGATATTTTATGACTAGAGATCAATAGGGGTTCCCATCCACCGCCTGAGGAACAAATCGCTGGTAAATTTGTTCTCTGTTTGCTATTGACAGGCTTAGAGTGAGAGCAATTATTTGGGAGTGGAAGCCAGACCTTAAGCTTTTAAGTGCAGTGGGTAAAAATATTCAGGACACTTAGATTTGTATGGCACAAATGCACCACACACAAAACGGGGGAAACCCCTTAAAAGCCAGTTGTGTACATATTTACTACTGGAAGCAGGGACAATTATGTTAAGCGAGGTCACATCATTGCCCACAAGGCTCACATTTACCCATTCAACAATTAAGAGTTAAGGACTGTATTAGTTTCCTGGGGCTGCCACAAGAAATTGCTACAAACTTAGTGGCTTCAAATGACAGAAATATGATTTCTCAAAGTTCTGGAGGCTACCAGCCAAGCCTCAAAGAGGTGACAGAGCCCAAGTCTCTAGGGAAGAATCTGTTCTTGACTCCTCTAGCTTCTGATGGTTCCAGGCTTTCCTGGGCTTGGGGATACATAATCTGGTCCCTATCTGTCTTCTCATGACCTGGTCCCCTGGGGTCTCTGACTGTGTATGTCATTCTCCTTTCATGTAAGGATTGGTCGGTGAATTTGGGGCCCACCTCAATTCAGGAGGATCTCATTTGGTGATGCTTAACTTCATTACGTGTGCAGAGAGAGCTTTTTCCAAATAAGCTCACATTCCCGGCTTCAGGAAGACATGTTTGGGAAGAGGCACTATTTAACTTATTACAGATGAACTTAGCATTGTTCTGACAGTTTGGGGTACATCAGTGGAAAACAAAAGGAACAAATAAATCCTGCTTTTGTGAACCATGAAATATGCCAGAAGGAAACAGATTTAAAAACAAAAACACTAAGTGTAATAAAATAAGTTAATTATAGATTTTTAAAGTGGTGTTTTGGAAAAGGAAAACGTAGAGTAAGGTAGGGATAGGGGTTGACTGCTGAGGTCACAGTGGGAGGGCAGTACAAAGTCCAGGGGTTCAGGCACACTTCACTGAAAAAGTAAGGTTTTGGCAAAAACCTAGAGAAAGTACAGTAACTGGACAAATAGTTGCCTGAGAGAAGAGAAATCGAGGCAGAGGAAATGGCTAGAGAAAAGGTCCTGCGGCACTTACTGAAGCAGCTTGCTTGGTATATTCTAGAGCTGCTAATGGAAGCGGCATAGCATCCCATATGGAAAGGAATTGACACATGTGGTCCTTGATCGTTCCATGCATCCACTCATTTATTCAAAACTTGAGCCCATTTTCCATTTCTCTAGCAAGGAGCTACAAGGGCAAAGAGATGGACTCCCAATAGAAGCCGGGCACAGCAGTGAGGTCAAGAAAAGAAAGGGAAGAGGAAAGCCGAAGCAGCAGATGCCAAGAGCAGAAACCCACAATAGACACAGGCATATGGTGAGACCCTCAGAGGCCGGAGGGGATGGACCTTCCCAACTGTGCAAACTGAAGTCCTGCATGGACGTGTCTGAACCACAAACCTGCAGGGTGGGGATAAGAAGAGAAATACTCCCACTTCCTGCTCACTGTCCAA
Source organism: Cavia porcellus (assembly GCF_034190915.1). Taxonomy (NCBI): domain Eukaryota; kingdom Metazoa; phylum Chordata; class Mammalia; order Rodentia; family Caviidae; genus Cavia; species Cavia porcellus. The sequence goes on along the minus strand of NW_026947511.1, from coordinate 33,511,819 downwards.
ACCCAGCCAGAATGCAGAGGGCCACAGAGTCTGCGTGATGCAGCCCTGGCATCAGCCTGCTAGGATACAGAGAAAGGCGAAGAAAGGGTTAAAAACAGACGGTGCGATGAACAGGGAACCGGCAACACCTCATCCCTAGAGGTGCAGAGGGGAGGATGTCTTGTATTCTGGCGGTGGACAAAACTTAAACACACATAGGTGCACACTCACACACATGTGTGCACACATGTACACACACTTTCGCACAGGGAAGATTCGGGAAGCAATCCCATCTGTACTTGGAAGAAGAGAATAATAGATTAATGGCAGATAGCAGCTAAAATTCTGATAGAAAACACAGTCACATTGAGTTGAATAATCAGAACATAGATATGAATTATCCACTACAGTCTGGGAAAAGGCTGAGTGTACTGACACATTAATCTTGTGACCTATCACAATCATGGTCATCTACTTCAGGTTATGTGAGAACACAGGGGCCAACAGGCTGCGCATGCTGGACACCTCAGCACAGACCCTCACCTCTGCAAATGTCTCAGTGGTTTTGTTTGCCATGCCCACAGATTCCCAGGGTCACAGGGACATCAACAGGGGGTAGTCCAACAACTCTGCTGGACAAGGAACCTTCCTATAGCAGTTTTAATGGGAAATGCATTATCTTTCTGATGGTTTCAACTGACTCCTCTGTATTTACTGTACTTTGAATGCTACACTGTCCATGTAAGGTTGTGACATTGTTAGAAAAGTCCTCAAGGAGATCATAAAGTCATCCTTAGAGTCTTTGAAGATTTCTGTATGAAAAGAGTCAGCAGATGATCTCCTTGACTTTGTCATGTCCATAAGGAAAAATTAGACTCTTTGGGAATGCTCAAAGTCAGAAAGATATCAAAAATTAGGATCAAGCTGGGTGCCACAGTACATATCTGGTCCCAGCTACGTGGAAGGCTCAAGTGGGAAGATCACTTGAGTCAGGGTTTTGAGGGGAGCCTGAGCAACTCAGTGAGATCTCAATGCAAAAAGAAGAAATCAGGTAAGAATCAAAAGAGGAGAGTACTTCCCTTAGAGAGTTAAATATAAAATCACCATGTGGTCCAACCCATCCATATGTATATACCCATCTTGGTTACTCTTCTCTAATTGCTCAGACAAAATATCTGACACCCAAAACTAAGGAAACAAAGGTTTATTTAACTCACAGTGTGTGGCAGTTTCAGTCCATAATCTGCAGACTCTAAGGCAGGATAGCATGGCACAGGGCAATGCTTTAAAGCAGCAAAAGCAGCAACATCAGGAGAGTACGGGGAGCAAGCCTCTTTTCCTCCCTTATATTGTAACCAGGCTACCTTCCCAGGGTGGGTGTAGAACTCATACCGCCCCACTCCCTCCTTCCACACAGGCTCAGGCTATTTACAAATGAGGATCCTGAGTCACTTAAACTTCTAAACTTTTCAAATTGATAATTGGGTTTGTAATCAATCATTACAATACCCAAAAGTGTGGAAAGCCGGAATGTATATTTATAACAACACTATGGACAACAATAGTGTTGATCTGAGCAACATCATCAACCAACCTGACCTAACTGACATCATGAAGCTTTCTATGAAACAACAACAGAAATGCATATTCTTTTTAAATACATATGGAACATTGGTACAATAAGACAAATCTGAACAAATTCAGCAGAATTTAAGTCACATAATGTTTTATGTGACTTTTTTTAAAGAATAAAACCAAATGAAATAAAACAGAATAGAGTCAATCAAAACAAAACAATGAACATGGTACAGGACTTCAGAACAAGATAAAAAGAAATCAATAATGACTAGCATAAGACCTCTTGTTATCTTCAAAATAACTGCCCATTCTATCAGGCATAATAAAATCAAACAAAATAGAACAGAATAAAACCAATCAAAACAGCACAATGAAAGCAATACAGGACTTCAAAACAAGACAATACTAAAACTACAGTTGCTACCATCTTCAAAGTAGCTGCCTATACCATCAGACATAATACAATCAAACAAAACAAAATAGAACAAAATCAATCAAAACAAAACAATGAAATCAATAGAGAGCTTCAAAACAAGAAAATTGGAAATCAATAATAGTTACTATATTTTTCTTATCTTTGAAATAGCTGTCTATGCCATCAAATATAATAAAATCACACAAAACAACACAGAATAAAGCCAAACTAATGAGAACAATGAAAACAATACAGGGTTTCAAAACATAATGATAGATTAACTATGGCCACTGCTTCCCTTTAGATATTTCCTCTCCTTTCACTTTCACAATATCCTATTGTGGATTTTTGATCCCACTAACTCCTTTAGTTTTTTATACTAGGAAGACAACACAGTATACACTCCGGTGACTCTGAACCATTTCACCCATGAGCATGATCTCAAATTGTATTCATTTATCTACAGTAGCCTTGAGGTTATCTTTCTTTGTAGCTGAGTAGCTTTTAGTTATATAAAAATGCTGTATCTTTCTTATCCATTCTGCAGTTGATGGACAAGCTGCCCCTACTTTTTTCTGGTTCCCTGTCACATAGAGCATTGTTTTCTCTCCTTTGACTTTTAGTCTATGAATTTTCTTTTGAGTTAAATGTGTTTCTTATATAAAGCATATTGATGGATTCTGTTCTTTTAATCAACTCTGCCTGTATTTCTTTTAATTGCAGAATTGAGGCCGTCTACGTTAATGGTTATGGCCAACATGTACTGGCTTGTCACTGCCATGCCATTTTCCAGCCATTGGCTTCCTACTTTTCCCCTCCATTCCGTTGTCTGCTCCGGTTGGTGATCCCCCTCTGCCACTGTTCCTGGAACCATGGTCAGTTTTATCTCTCTCTAGAATGTCCTTCAGTATTCTTTGAAGGGTTAGTTTTGCAGTCATGAATTCCTTCAGTTGTTCTTTGTCATGGAAGTATCTTGTTTCCTCATTAATTTTGAAAGAAAGAGTTACAGGGTACATCAATCTGGGTTGAAAGTTGTTTTCTTCCGGGACTTGAAATATTTCACTCCAGCCTCTTCTTGACTTGATAGTTTGTGTTGAGAAGTCTGTCCTGATTCTGACGGGTATTCCTTTGTAGGTGATGTTTCTTTTCTGTAACAGCTTTTAATATTCTGTTCTTGAAATTCTGGGATTATGAATATTATATCTCTGGGTATAGATTTACTTTGGTTATGGCTAGCTGGTGTTCTATATGCCTCACTTATCTGAATGTTACAACCTTTTCCCATGTTTGGGAAGTATCTTGCTATTACTTCTGTAAATAGTCTTTTAATGTCATTTGTGTTGACCCCTGCTTTTTTCACTGACAGCTATTATTCTTAAGTTAGGTTTTTTTGTGTTGCTTTGTAGACCTTGAATTGTTACTTCTTGGATCCTTGTTATTTTTAAGAGATCTTTATTTTCATGATCACAAAATGCAAACCTTTCTTTAAGGTTTGAAAGTCTATCTTCAGTTTCTCTCAAGCAGTTTTGTCAGCTTTCAATGGAGTTTTTAATTTTCTGTATATCTCTTTGAAGCTGTTTCATGTACTCTAAATCTTTTTACATTGTTCATTCAAGGTTTCCCTGATTTCCCTATGTGCCTCTATTTTTTAAAAATCTATTTAGAGATGCTTAGCAATTCTTTTATTATGTTTTTCACTTCTTCTTTGACCTAATATAGTATTTCTGTTCTAATTTCTTTTATAGCCCCATGTTATTTCTTTAAAGTTATTTCTTTACTTCAGTTGCCATCACTTCAGAAACTTCAGGTGTGTGACTCCTGATCTCTTCTGTGTTTACATCTCCTGGACTTGCTCTGCTTCGGTTGGAAGCCAGAGACTGCTGTTTGCTTCTTTCTCTTGACATATCCCTGGGTTCTTTTGGACAAGTGAGTAGTAGGGTCCCAGGGACTTCCCAAATTGGCTACAATTTTTCTGAAGCAAAAATATTTGGTCCTTCTGGCCAGTGCTGGCTATGGGTATCTTATGGCAGCCATTGGATGCACTGGTGCAGGGCTGGCCATTGTTCTTCCCTCCATGCATTGGCTCCCAGATGGCTGGTGTAGTGGGCATGAGGATAGGGCCAGGCACTGCCTCTGAACCTGGGTTGGTTACCCCCAGGGAGCCTCCAGGATGGCTGCTAGAATAAATGGGTGCGGGGCTGGCCACTGCCTCTTGACCTGAGTTGGTTACCAGCCAGGAACCTCCAGGATGGCTGCTTTTAATGTTGTTGGTTTTTTTTTTAACTAGGCAAAAATTAAACTAGTAATAAATACAGAAATTTATCTGGATTATTGTCAAATATATAGAAATTAAATAACCTAGATCTAAAGAATACCTGGGTCAAAGAGGAAATCATAAGGAAAATAAAAAATGTTTTGAACTGAATGAAATAACAAAGTAAAAGGAATGCAGCTAATACAGGGCTCAGAGAGAAATTTATAGCTTTAAAGTGCTTATTTTAAAAAGAAAAAGAAGAAGATATCAAACAATAACCTTCATTTCCCTTTTAAGAAATAATAAAAAGGTCACAGCAAATGCAAGCCCAGCAGAAGAAAGATACTAATTAAGGCTAAAGCAGAAATCAATAAAATAAAAAAGAAAATAATAGAAAAAATTGACTTCCGAGAGAACATGGTGGACAGATAGCAGCAGCTACAGAGGCTCTCTGAAAGACCCAGCTTAGAATTCAGGAATGGTGCAGAGTAAGGAATCATAAGCAAGAGGAGATATGCCCCACTGACCCAAGAATGAATTGGGCTGAGAGAAACCAACTGGGAATGCAATCCTGGTGCTATAACAGGAACAGAAAAGCCTCAGTGTGGAAGCTGGAGCCCGCGCCATTGGAAGCCACGATTTGAGTTTCCCTCCGCCGCTGCTGCATCTACATCAGCTCAGCAGGGAGAGAGACGTGCAAAAGCTCTGGGAACGGGAATCGGTGAACAGAGTTGAAAGCAGGAGGGGTGGGGAGCTGTGCATTGACCTGCGGTGAGTGAGAGAAACTGGGATTCTTCCACGGTCTAGGAGACTCCAACAGAGGACATTCTGGGACTGGGCAGACTTGCGGGAACAGGGCGCTGCAGTGACTTCAGTCACGTATCCCCCTCTCAAGCAGGATTGGTGAGCAGTGCCTAGCCTACGTGACACTGCTGGCTGAGACCCAGTAGGCTAGCACAACCCAGGTCCCAGCTCCTGAAGGTAGATTGACCTGGAGGGGCGAGCCCTGCATAGGCTGCCTGGTTTGCAACTTCCTGGTGCGCTGCGGTGGGCAGGAACACCTAGCCAGCGCAATTCAATCAGACTGTGGCTGACAGGGAAGGAAGCTGGGCCTCCTATATACGCTAGCATATATAAGGAACAAAGAATATGGGAAGAGGCAGCAACAAGAAAGGCTCCTCGGCCCCCAGTCCTGAGAAACAGGCAATAGCAGACACAGCACCAATGGATATAAAGCGCCATCTCGAGAGCCTCATAGACAAGTTCAGGAATGAAGTTATTAATGACCTGAAGCAAGACATAAGCAGAATAGTTAGAGAAATGCTAAGCACCACCCAAGAAAAAACAGATGGTGGAATGGAAGAACAGAAAAAGAGGGGAGAATTGCTTAATGGAGAAAATAGAGAAAGCATAGAATATATGAAGCAGGTTCAAAGAGATTACTAGGAAACTAAAAACTCTATTGAAAACTGGCATAACAGCTTGAAAGAAACTAAGGACAGACTATCTGAACTGGAGGGCAGATTCGTAATATGGGAGCATGAAATGAAAAACTTCTTAAAAATAACAAAGAAACAAACAGCAATAATACAAAGACTAGAAGATGATAAGAGAATCTATAACTTAAGAATTAAGAACATAAAAGAAGAAGTAGGGACACAAACAAATGAACTGCAAAAGCTACTCACAGAAATAATCCAGGAGAATTTTCCTAATTTAGCAAAAGGTAAAGATACTCAGTTGTATGAAGCATACAGGACCCCAGCCACCTACAACCCAAACAGAGCAACACCCAGGCATATAATAATTAAAATTCCAGAAATCCAATACAAGAACAGAATATTAAAAGCCATCAGAGACAAGAAAGAGATCACTTACAAGGGAACACCCATCAAAATTACAGCAGACTTCTCGGCACAAACCATCAAAACACGAAGAGCATGGGGGGAAATAATTCAAGCTTTGAAAGATAATAATCTCCAGCCAAGATTGATATATCCTGCACAACTATTCCTGGAAATTGATGGAAAAACAAGGTGCTTCCAGGATAAAGAAGAACTAGGGGAATATGCAACCACCAATTCAACTCTACAGAGAATACTGCAGGATATTCTAAAAAAGAAAAATACGAAGAATCCAGAAATAGTGGCAGAGAGGCCACAATGAATGGAGCAGAAAACAAAATGAAGAAGACAAACTGACAACTAATGACAGAAAAAGAGCTCAACAGAAATGAGGCAGAGAAGATTGGATGATAGGAACAGCTATTTTGGAGAAAATGATGTTTTAAGAGGTAATACTGATTTAGTATCATCTTGTTTTGAAGTCTCATCAAGCTTTTGTTCTTCTGTCTCCATTGATCTAAACAGGTTTTATCTTGTTGGATTTTATTATATATGATAGTATAATCAAAAACTTTTATAGACAAGGAGATTATACATAAACCATTGTTCATTTTCTGTTAGTTGATTCTAAATACACTGTAATACTGTCATTCTCTTAAATGGTTTTACATTGTTTTGATATATTTGATGCTACAGTATACGAAGTTATACTCAAAGATTTCAAGGAAAGAGACAATATGGTAACTACTTTTATGTCGGGATTATCTTGCGGTGCAACACTATTTTGCTTAAATGGTTATGTTTTGATCTGCACTGTTTTGTTGTTATGCCCTCTTTTATCTCAATCTCCATTTTATTATTTACTTTTTTATTTTTATCCTTTTAATTAAGGGAAAAATAAATAAAAAATAGCAGGATATATTATAGTAACCCACTTTGACGTTCCATTATCTTGATTTAAAGCCCTGTATTGCTCTCACCATCTTGTTTTGACTGATGTTCCTCTATTCTGTTTTGCTTGATAGTACCAGGTTCGAAAATTTAGGCAACAGCTGTGAAGATAGTGGGATTCATTATGATGCCCATTCTGGTTGACTATTATCTACTTCTGAAGACCTATAATATCTCCAGTGTTTTGGTTTTGTTGGTTTTGTTCTTTACTGTTTTGTTCAATTTTATTATAACTGATGATATAGGCAATTTTATTAGCGATAGCGGGAGGCATTATGGTAACCATTGTTGATCACCTTGTATTATGCTTTTACATTATCTATTATGTCCACTTTTGATTGGACTGACTCTGTTCTGTTATGTCACATTTGGTTCTACTCTCTTCCAAAAAAATTAAGAACTGTGGGAGCAACGTTTAAAACCCAAAATGTGTACTTGTCATTGTACAAAAGAGAGGAAAAGAAAGTGTTCTAAATGATATAACTGCATGTATATTTAAGTATATAAGATAGATAATATTACTGAGTTTTGTTGCATCATTGAACAGAACTGTTTGCACTCTCACTGTTGGAATGTCCACTTTATAAGCTTTAATTTTGTAACTTGAACAATTATTTCTAAGATGACAATATGTAATCCATTAACTAGTGATTTCCTACTGTTTATTTTCTTCTGTAAATCTGTATAACTTGTACCTTTTCTCTGCTTTTCTTTTTCTCCTTAAATAAAATTTAAAAAAAAAGAAAAAAATCTAGTGCTTTAAAAAATAAAGCTAATAAACATTGAGTTGGATAATAAAGCAAAAAAGAAAACACAAATTATCACTGCCGTAAGTGAAAGAGAGAACATTAATATAACTATAAAATAATATAACTATAATATAACTATATAATTATATAATATATAACTATATAACTATAATATAATTATAAAATGATCATGAAAGGATAGTACAAACTTCGCATCAAAAATCCAACAATTTGGATGAGACTGACAAACCTCTCCAAAGACTCAGTCTACCAAAGTGCACCCAAAAATTAACAAGACAACCTGAATGTTCCTATGTAGATTTTTAAAAAATGTATTTATAGTTAAAAATCTTCTATCTGTGATATCAATAACAAAGAAAAACTACAGAGCCAGATACATTTACTGATGAATTCCATCAGCCATGTAAGTTGAAACACTAGTTCCATACCAAATTCTTATGGAAAATAAAAGGGGATATTTTAAAATCATTGTATGAGGCATTATACTGACACTCTAACCAGATGAAAACACTACAAGAAAAAGAAAATTATAAAAAAATATTCATCCTGAACATAGATGAAAAAGACTTCCATGAATATTAGCAAATCAAATGTAGCAATGTGTTAAAAATACAGTAGATCTCTCAGGGTTTATCCTACTTCAACATTCAACAATCATTCAGGGAAATTCACCAATATAGACTTAAGAATATAATAGATACATTTCTTCCAATGGGTGCTGAAGACATCTCACAAATTTTAACATTATTCATAATAAAAAAAATTCAACAAACTAGACAATTGTTTCTTGATCTAGTAAAGGAAATCAACAAAAATCAATTGTTAACTTCATATTTATTTGTGATAGACTTGAGTGTTTTCCTTTCAAGACTTGGAACAGTCGTTAGGGCAATTATCAGACCTTAAACATTTGTCCAGTGTCATGAAACTACACTATAACAGGTGAGTTTTACTATATGTTGTTTGTGTTCTACAGCGTACATTGAAATTGTGATTCCAAAGCACTGCGGTTGTGCGCACTATAGTTTCATGCTACCAGGAACTAAGAAGAAGTAAAGAACACACAGATCAGAAGAGGGGAATTAAAACTCTATTTTCACATACCATGATTGTCTATTTGTAAAAATCTCCATTTCCAAACCATTCCTAAAAACAACAAATGAGCTTGGTCAAGTCTCAAGAAATCTACAAACTCACAATGAATAATCAGAAATTGAAAAAACAGTACCACTTATAATTGTACAAAAGACAAATATTTCTGCACAAATGTAATCAGTATGAGAAAGATTTATATGTTGAAAACTATAGTATGCATAAAAATAAAATTTCTAAAGATACAAATTAATATAGAAGGATGTCACATTCATAGACTCAATACTGCAGAGATTAATTTTCCCCCAAATACCCAAACATTCAACATAGTCTTGATCAAAGACCCAGTAAAAAAAATTTATAGAACTCGCTAGTTGACACTAAAAGTTACAGGGAAAGATAAAGGAACTGGAATAACCAGAACAATTTGCCAGAAGAACACAAAATAAGAGGACTCATGCTATCTGATTTCAAAATCTATACAGTGATTAAGACAACACTGTACTGATTCACAGTGAGGCAGAATAAGACCCAGAGGTTGACCCCACGTATACACGACCAATTGATTTTTGACAAAGGCACATAAATAGAGAAAAATAACCTCTTAACAAATTAAACTGAAACAACTTGATATGTTAAAAGAAAACCTATACTGTATCAGGTCTAGGCTGACTTATCCTGGGCATCATATATAAATAATAAAAATAGATTGTAAATAAAATTGTAAAACCCAGAGCTATAAAATTTTGAAAGCAAAACAGGAGACAAAGTTTTTGATTTCCTGTTAGCTAAGATATCTCAGATATGATAATAAAAGCATGGTCTACAAAAGAAAAAGTCGGTAAGTTGGACTTCCATAAAACGTGAAGCTTCTGCTCTTCAAAAGACACTGTTAATAAAATGAAAAGGGAAGTTACAAACGGAGATAAAATATTTTTGAAACACATATTTGGTTTATATCTAGATTATATAAAGATTGCAGAACTGAATAGAAAAAATCAAACAAATCCATTTTTTAAATTGGTAAAAGATTTGAACAGATTTTCAGTTAGAAGAAACGGGAAATACACACAAGATGCAAGAGGTGCTGGACGTCACTGTCATTGAGGAAGTGCAAACTGTGACCACAGTGCGACACCACTACATCCCTCGTGAAACGGCTAAACTGATGACAGAAACAGTACGAAACTAGCAATGTCAAGTCATAGCAAATAAGTGGAACTCAGGAATTTTCGTACATTGCTGGAAGCAATCCACATGGTAGTCGGCCACTGTGGAAAACAGTCTGGCAACTTCTCACAGTTAAACCTACACCTGTCATGAAACTCAGTAACCCCACTGACAGATTTTTACCCAAATGACATTAAAACGCACCTTTTAAATAGTACAAAAAGCGTAAAATATTTCTGTATAACTCTAATATAAAATGAGCAAGATTTAGATATTGAAAGCTGTAAAGTGAAGATTGAAATTGAAAAAGAAATTTTAGGTTCACACAAAAACCCCACACAAATGTTAATAACAGCCTGTATTCACAGTCACCAATATCTAAAAAGAGCTTAAATACCCCTCCACTTATGAATAAATAAACACGGAGTGGCCCATTGGTACAGTGGAATACTTACAATATAGTAAGCAGGATGAACTACTGATACATGTAGCAACATATGTAATATTCATCGTGACAGGTGAAAGAAGCCACATTCCACACACAGTAGACTGCATGATGCTGTAACTGTTTGGGTCTAACATGCCTCCCACATATTCTCACATATGTAAAACGTGATTGGATTGTGAGCTGCTAAACTCATGCGTTGTAAGGTGGGGGGCCTCGGTGGAGGTGGATGACTAGGGGGCTGGCATGGAAATGTATATTCTTATTCCTGGCTCGTCCCTTTTCTCTCTGCTTCCTGTCCCCCATGGGCTGAGCAGCTGTCCTCTGCCCAGGCCCATCCACCATGAACTGACTACTGTGGATTAACAGTATAGTCCTCTTCCTGTGAGTCTCTCCTCCTCTAAGTTGCAGGGGTCAAGTATTTTGTTCTAGAGATGTTCAAGTGACTAAGACAGATGTTGGTTACTTCTCAGAATGGCAAAATTTTAGAAACAGAAATTGAATCATCATTGCCAGAAGATAGAAATGGTAGGATTGGTTATCTACAGAGAGACAAGAAGAAATTTATTGGGAAGACATTTTTTTTCTTTTTTGACTGTTACGGCAATTATCAGACTGTACATGTTCGTTCAAACTCAAGAAGCTACACTAAAGGGGGTGAATTTTAGTGTATGTAAATTATTCATCCATAAATCTGACTTTAATAAAGTAGATCTCCACTTTGGTCCTCAGTTCAGTACTGCTTTGGAAAATAATATGCTAAGTGAAAAAGGCAAAGGAAAAATACAATAGATTCTATTTTACCAGTTACATGAAAAACTGGGGGAACCAGGAAAACAATAGACATCAAAATGTAGAATGGTTTTAATCCTAGTTATTTCCATTAAAATGAGTTTTGGCACACAGTTTAGGAATAGCAAAGAAGAGAGAGAGGGATTGAGTACAGAGTCTTCTAAGGTGGAGAGGAGGGTTGCAGAGGTTCAAAAAAATAGGTGTCCAAATCCTCTGGTGGTTCTCAGAGTAGCACAGGCTTTCTCTCATTAATTTACATTTGCAATTAGGACCTAAGATCCAGAAAGCTGTGCTAAGCAGATTCCATCCTGCATAGCCCCTATCACACAAAGGCAGTTTGGGGATTGCCAGTTCTTACCACCCTAGTTTACCTGCAGGGTGTGAATGTCCTCAACTAATTTACCCCATGACTCATTAACCAGGGGAAATCATTGAATCCAACACTAGCTAAACATTGGCCAAGGTCACCATCAGGGGAAAGTGATCTTTGGCTGCCTACATGAAGCCAAATTGTGCCACAGGCCCTGGAAATGCCAACATTCCATTTCTAAAATATGCCCTAGGATTGCGTGGGTCAGGATCTAGACGGCTAAGGAAGCTTCAGGGGCAGTGAAAGGAGCAGTTCAGAAACCAAGGGAGCTGGGAAGGACAGTTCATGGCAAAGAATGAATATGGGGAGGTAGTGGCTGAGGCAGGACGAGCAAGGCTGAGCCCCCCAAGTGATGGTGGGTGAGCCATCCAGTGCTGAGGAGGCCACCAGGCTGACCAGGAGTGGGCTGTCCCGTGCCCAGGCATCAAATCGTTATGTGGTTCAGACTCAGCTTCTCCAGTCCATCCCCTGTGCCCTCTGACCCTTCAACTAAAGGCCTGCAGAGGAACTGAACAAAGTACAGAGATGTGGCCAAAGGTAAGAGGGTCAGTCTTTGTGAAGAAAGGTTAATAGAGACCAAGAACAGTCTAGAAAGAAGTCTCTGCACAATTCACCATTCATATAAAATCATACAAAGATCTCACACACACACACATTTTCATGTGCATTTGTTTTTTTCTAGGGGAACAATTTGTGGCTAGCATAAGAGGATTTCTCAAACATTCAAGTGAATATTACTGATGTTTATTTATTTTACAACCTTTAAAGCAGACATTCTTTTAAAACTGTCGAGTTCACTAACGTGTTCAAAGTCGTATCACCAACAAACTTGCTCTCTCTGCCACCTACCTCACTTCTGTGTTCACAGAATAAAATTCACACTAGATTCCTGGGAAGACTTAGGGTCTCAAGCCAGATGTTCTTTTTTGTTGTTGTTGTTCTGGGACTTGAACTCAGGACCCCACACTTGCCAGGCAGGCACTGTGCCGCTGAGCTATATGGGCAGCAACCCAGATGTTCTCAAGAGGTAAAGAATTCATATTTCTTAGGATCTTGCCTACAGTCAATGACGTATATGTTACATATTTCCTGACTTCATGATTCCTTTAAAAACTCAAAATACAGAACTATTTGAATACTTTTGAAAGAGCAGATGTCTTTGTACACTCTGCCATTAAACAAGTAGTAATATTTTACCTGATGTGCTTCAAACATTCCCTCTCTGTGTCATGTACCTGAAGTGTAGTGCCTCTTTCCCCCTCTCTCCCTGCACAGAGTTAACTACTACTGCAGGGCTTGAACATAACACACACATTTGAATAATACTACTTCTTTAGGATGTATCCATAGACAATATAGGCCATTAAATGTACTTACACAAATGATCTTATAGCAGAAGTATATTTCTGTAACTGGTTTGAACTTAATATCGAGTTTCAAGGTTAAGATCTTGCTTACTTATTTCAATTACAGCTTTGCATAGTTGCTATTATATGACTAAATCGCATTCCACTTTCCTGTTTCTCTAATGAGGGGTTTTTGACATGTGTACTTATTACCTGAGGCGGTGTAACATATTCCACAAATCGTGTTATGTAAGCAACAGAAATATATTGTTTCAGGGCTCTAGAGGCTAGAATCTTGAAATTTAGGGCGGACAGTGCCACACTCCCAACCGACGGTGGTAGGGGAGGATCCCTATCATCCCTCTTTCAACTTGTGATCACCCCGCTTCCTGTAGCCAAGAAATTCCAATCTGCCTCTACCTCCACTTCTGCATAGCTTTCTTCTCTACACCCAAATCTCTCTCTTTCTCCCTCCTGATGTCTCTCTTTCTTTCTCTGTCTCTGTTTCTCTCTGTCTCTCTGCTTCTCTTTCTCTGTCTCTTTGTCTCTCTCTATCTCTGTCTCTCTCTGTCTCAGTTTTATAGACAAAATGACTTGGATTTAGAGCTCATTTTAATCCAAGATAATCTCATTTCATTTTCTTAACTCTATTATACTCTTGAAGTCCCAGGTGCAGATTAAAATAATGAAATTCCATCTCATTGCAGAAAGAATGGCTGTTAACAAGAAACCAACCAATAATGATGCTCACAGGGATGTGGGAAAAAAAGAGACCCTTCTCCTCTATTGGTGGAAGTGTGAAAATCAGTGTGGAGATGCCTCAAGAAACTAGAACTTGACATTCTATTCAACCCTGCTATTCCCCTTCTTGGTATCTTCCGGAAAGAACTAAAAACACCTTAGCACAACAATATATGCACACACATGTTTAAAGCAGCACAGTTGGTAGTAACTAAATCTTGCATACAGCCCAAATGTCCATCAACCAATGAATGGATAAAGAAGATGTAATTTTTTTATACAATGGATTACTACTCTGCCATAAAGAAGGATAAACAAGACATTGCTAAGTCCATGGATACATCTTGAGACCATCCCCTTATGTAAAATATATTTGGCATGCATGTTTAAACACTGCATTATTTCTATGGTGTGAGAAATGAAAAGCATAAATAAGGACCAAAATACATAATAGACATTGGGAAATAGGAAGAAAATGTTCAAATGGGAAGGGGAACAAGGGAGAGGGGAGAGGAAAGGACGGATGGGAGAAAGAAAAAAGAGAATAGCAGGAAAAAATGGAAACAAAGCTTTTGCAAATAAGGAGAGGGAGAGGGGTTAAAGGAAGTGAGGGAATTGGAGAATAAAGAAGAATCAAGGTATATCATACAAAGGTACAAATTCCCTAAGATAAATGTGATCATTATGTGTATCTGAAATGTACCAGAAAAATTAATTTAAAAAATAAGGTCAAATTCCGAGGTTCTGTGTGGACCTGAATATTTTGTGGGGCACTATCCATTCCACATTACAAGCCATTTCTAAATGCTTTCCTTTGTTCATACGCTATAGCAAATTCTTACGTGTATCTCATATTTCTTTGGACAAAGAGCAAGCAATTTCTAGGGCTAATATCCAGAAGTGAAACTCCTAGACGACAAGTTATTCTTACTAGATGACTCTAAAGTTACCCCATCACAATCCCACCAGTACTACAGAAGTGTTCTGTGGTCTTTGCCAAAGCCTGGTGCTGTTACTATTAATGTTTTCCAGTTTGGTGGGCATAGAATTGTGTTTCACTATTGTTTTATTTTGCATTTATGAAGTACTGGTAGAGTTGAGTCTTGATGTATTTCTTCAGGAAGAAAACTCAGAGTCCCCACCTGATGGGAATGGGAAGTATTTTGGAAGGGATAAGAGACCAGATTTCCATCCAGGTTTTTCCCAATACTAGGATGCTTCTGAGGTAGCTTTTCTCTATGGGAATGTGTATTCAAAGAAATCTGTGGAGGATCATCTGGATGGCTGTCTTTGAAAGAAAAGCATTTGGCCCCACCTTTGTGTACTGATGTACACAGAGCTGGCTAGGACATTTCCTTATCCCCTTAACTGGCTCTGAGCAATGCAAATGGGTCTAGCCCAGGTGCTAATGTGTAATCTTTAAAGCAATGAACAGGTCACCTCCCAAATTACAGATGTCAGCTAGGCCCAGTCAAGCCTCAAGAAAAGAGGTCATGACTTCTCAGGGCATGGATTACACATCAAAACTGAAGCACCAACCCCAAAACAAAAGATACTGCCCAGATCTCTGGATCTGTGATCTCTCTCTCTCTCTCTCTCTCTCTCTCTCCCTCCCTCCCTCCCTCTCTCTCTCTCCCTCCCTCCCTCTCTCTCTCTCCCTCCCTCCCTCTCTCTCCCTCCCTCCCTCCCTCCCTCTCTCTCTCTCCCTCCCTCCCTCTCTCTCTCTCCCTCCCTCCCTCCGTCTCTCTCTGCCTGCATACTGCAGAGGTGATTTCACCTGATTTCAGGTGATTTCTCCTGCCTAGCCCAGTTCACAGCCAGGTTAGGGCCTGGTTCGTGCCTTTGTTCTGGTTAGCCATCGGTCTGCCTGGATTTAAGATGCCTTTGGCATCCCACAACTACAAATATGCATTAGTGTCTTTATTCTCACCGTGGGTTGTGCTGGGAGTGATAGATTGGAATTAACTTACTGGAATTCCAACAACTTTTCCATGGGATTACAAATATAAACTTCACCAAACAGAGACGAGGTCCAGAAAGGGCTTTTTACAGAGTATCGAGTTTCCTTTCATATTTAAGGTCATGCTAAACATAGTAGAGACATAAAAAAAGAATAAAACAAAATCTTGACCTTCAAATAAATAAAAATATTATGGTGAAAAAATAAAGACCTTCACATCTACACACACAGAGACATACCAAACTACAAGGTTATATGCCAAAGAAATAATGCAGAAAGCAGTTAGACTATCATGTACTTGAAAGCTAGAACTCTATAGTCTCAAAATTCAAGCCTCAACACAAACTTAATGAGTAAACCAATGAGTTATTAGAGGTATTCAAGACCATGAATTGGACCAGTGACGGCAGGCTCCCTGAGGAGATATTACTATCATCAGTATAGAGAGGCTCAGAGATTAGTTTAAATGGATTACAAATGGGTCCCCACCCTGTAAGCAGCACTGCCAGAGTTTAAACATAGGTCTCTTTCTCTCCCAAAGCCATCTTCTTAACCTCTTTTTTTCTCTTTAAAAATGTTTTTAATGGTAGTAAGATGCACATACATAAAATTTACCATCCTATCTATTAACTGTTTAGTTCAGTATATTCATTCATCATATAATCAGTCTCCAGAACTCTTTTCTTCTTCCAAAACTGAAAAGCTCTATTTATTAATTTTCTCTTTCCCTTTCTTGCTAAGCATTGGAAACCACCATTCTACTTTCTATTAATCTGACTATTCTAGGTACCACCATTAAAGTGGAATTATGTAATATGTGACATTTTGTGACTATCACTGACTGCAGTGTCGTCTTAGTTTTTTGAGGCACAACTAAACCATTTTCCAAAGCATTTAACATCCCCACCAACGATGCACAAAGGTTTCAATTTCTCCACTTCCTCTTTGCCTCTGTTTTTACTGCTGCCCATAAGCAACCACAATTAAACAGGCTGCTAAATAAACCATGTATTCGCAAGCCACCCCGGCCAGTGTGTGACTGGCTTCATTACAGCTGTCCACCAACCCAAGCAAGATGGAGCTGATACTTAAAAAAGCAAGCCCACCCTCTAATCCAGCCAGGCCCACCAGGTCACCAGGCTATGTCGCTGCTGCTATATCCTGATATTTTCCCTTTCAGAAGCACATACCAGAAGCCCAAGCTCCCCTCTCCTCAGGAATCTCATGACCTCCCACTTCCCTCAGTGTTCAGTTTATTTTCTGTCACTAATATTGTCAGCAACTACACTGAAAAGCTGTGTCAATCGCTTCTTTGTCTGAAAAAGGGACATTTATCATTTGCTGTTCTAAAGCTGAAAACATCATAACCAACCCGTGGGCGTTGGCTCACATTACACTCTGTAATTTCAGTTAGTGAGTTAATGGGAAAGACGCATTAACATTCTGTTTGTGGTTTAAAATACATATTTACACAGTTTGACTTTTCATATCCCCAAACTTATAATTTATCCATCATTACGTTCCCTATTCTCTACTCTTGAACATTAACTGCCCTCATTTAGGTGATGAGAGATGGGGAGGCAAGCTGCGGTGGTTTCGTGCAGATGGAAAGCCGATCAGCTCCGAATAGAGCAGCGCACTCTTGCCCAGCAGTCGGGGAAGGAAAAGACTCTGGCTGAAATCTCCGAATTAATGGCTTCATGCAAAGCTGTCGCATCCAAACATAACAGACAAGAATGCCTGGGCTGGAGCCCTGTATCAACTCTACCCTTTATGTTTAGGATCAGACAGGGCTAAGACTGTGCATAACAACAGCTCCAGGTCCCACCAACGTGGCTCCTGCAGATCAAAGGACCCTGAGAAGCTTCCTACTTCATCTTCTTTGATTTGTTATCAGATGTCTTCAGTTTTGACCAATGCTTTTAACTTATTCAACTCATTCTTCAATCACATGGTGTCTGTGGACAGTCAGAGGAAGCTCTGAATATCAGAAACGATGCAAAATAGAGAGTCAGCCAGACCTAGGTTCAGACCCACGCTCTGCCCCTGATGAGCTATAGGAATACAGGTGGTTCACTGAGGTTTTCAGAGCTGTTGATTTCATCTGTAACAGGAGGTGTGTAAAGGTGATCTCGGGGACAATGACTCAGTGGTATTTGAGGCATACATCTAAGTGCCAGGGCACAACTCTCTACTCATTACATTTCACTTGGTTCTGCTACAGTCCCATATAAAAAATGGCAGGGAAAGTGTCTTTAACCTGTAGCCTCAGTGTCTTGCTCAGACTCTCATAAAGAAGGACTTAGTGAATGTCTGGTGCGTGCCGAATTAATCACAAGGATTACCTTACCCAGCCAATGAGAATCAGGAAGACTTTTGCCTAGAAGAAAATTCAAAGATGGAGAAAGGATCCTAACAGAATCAATAGGATCACAAAGGCCATAAATAAAGAAAAAGCATCTGTTCGTTTAATTCTCTTCTTTCTGGGAAGAAAGACAAGAATCTTGAAGCTTGAGTGAATGAATAAGTTTTAAGAAGATGAAGAACAATTCTATTGACCTTGTAAACTCACTGACCCTTGAGCTGGTACAAGCTGAATGACCAATAAATTTCACAAAGCTTCAAGTAAAGTTATCAACAACAGAATTACAAGTAACTGACTGGCCATTTGTAAAATTAATAATTAGAAAGTAAGTTGGGTATCCACTAAGCTTTCCATCAGAGGGTCTGCACTTGTCTCTTGCCTGGTTTCCTACTTCAGATATTGGTGTCGGTTCCTAATTCATATTACTTCCCTTGGGGCTTTCCTGATTATTAAATCCCCACCTCTAAATCTCAAGTTTACCCAAAGGGCAGTGAAATTTTAATAGATTAAAACACCAAAACTCTACAGAGAAGAGGAACTTTGAGGAAGAGCATTCCTCACTCAGGGCCTGAAGCAGCTGTTTCTCCCAGTTCCAAACACAAGATGGCCAAGGAGGAAGCAGACAGCAGTGTGCTGTTCTGTCTACTGTGACCCTGATGTCACCCAGCCTCTGTTATAATACAGCAGGGACAGATCACTCTTTTCTCCACCAGGCTAGTGTGCCATGATCAGAGAGTTCTTGCTCTATTTCAGGCTTTGGGGAAATTAAAGTTTGTGTCACTGAGCACTGGCATAATGATTGCTGGCTTCTCTTCCTTTGGGGGCCCTGTACCTGTAGCCCACTGGTCCCATTTCTGGTCTGTAGTATGCTGTTGCCCTCTCCCATAGGAAGACTCAGATATCACGCTCACTTCCTCTGAAGTTCCCCCAACTTCTTTAATCTCCAGGCTCAAAATCCCCACCTAATTATGTCCACAGTGATTCAAACATTCTGGTTTGGAAAGATACTAAGCATCTTCCCAGGATGATCCTATGTGAGTGACCTCGCAGGCTCAATGTGAAATTTTATCTCCCTTGGGACAGTCACTGATACGGGGCACGGGATGCAAAAGCTTAACCTAGTCAGAAGTTATCAAGACCATGAAGGCATAAAATGAGCATAAGAACTCTAGGAACCTTAGAGAGAAAGCAATCTCCATTTGCAGAGAGTCTGGAAGTTATAGAGCAAATTAAGTAGCAGAACCTGGTCAACAGCCCTTGTCCTACAATTCCAAGGCCAAAGCAAACAGTTCTGCTTTCCACTCTCCCCCAGAAGAGACAGCATCTGTCCTCTAAGAAATCCTCTGCTATACCCAGAGTACCCCTCTGTAATTCTTCCACCTGACACTGGGGTGCACTGGCATGCCACCCGCCCCAGGCACATCTGAAACTCTGCCAATGCCTGGGATGATTTACAGAGCCTAGAAGAGGATTTTCCAAGAAAACACTTCATATAATTGGCCTTTGGTATATCTCCTTGGCGGTGATTTATTTGTCTAGGACAAGCCAAGGAACGTCTCTCCCCACCTCTGCAAAGCCTCCGGTCCCTGGCCTCAAAGTTCAGCAAGTTTCTGGCCAGAGAATGTTCTTCCTCTCCGCCCACTCAGCCTTTTTTTTTTCCCTGTGGTTTGCAATCTCATTTGCTAAATATACTAAGATGGTCTGTACACAGCGGTCTGCAGTTCCAGAATGTGCCTGGCTTCCTTTGGCTGGGAACATCTCTCATAAATCACCGTGCTGGCAGCTGCCATCCATTTATATCCATGACCTACCAGGGCTGAAAGCTGAAGTTCTTCCACAGTGACGCCTTTCCATTCAGCCCCTTCCATGACAGCAGAGCCACCTCCTCCTGCCACAAGCACACAAGTACTTATCCATGTGGGAGGCATAGAGAAGGTACTCAGACATTTAAACACATTCAAGGGCAGCTTCAAACTTGATCACTTATTTATGACTGCTGAGTGACAATGGCAGGTTTCAGCTAAATTACCCTGAACACAAGCTCGAATGTGGGTATGAGGAGGCAGAATCTGAATGAATGAAGCCAGGGCTGGTTGGAGAGACAAGCAAAAAAATTCTCCAACCTTGAAAACAGCTTCTGACTTTCACCAGTCCCGCTGTTACTGCCACTCCCAAGAAGCTTCTGAACAAATGCCTGAGAGATAAAGGGCTCCCAAGGAGGAAAAGGTAGACATGGGGGTTAGCAAGAGCAAGTCTCCTTTCCAAAGGCTCAGAGGAGGTACCAGTTACACTTATCCCATGGGCAGCACCCTCTGCAGTGGAGCACTCTGCAATCAGAAAGAGCTGGGCCTTTCCTGTGCAGTGAGCTGGGGCTAGAAGGAAATCAGAATGCTCACTTATGGGCCTCCTCATAAGAAAATTTGGGTTCCCACGTCACCGGAAATCTGTAAACCTGAAGAGACTAAAAATTGGAGGGGAAGCTGAGAAGTATGGGAAGGAGGAGGTACAAAAGGAGCAAAAGAGTCAGTGCATGACCCTCAAAGGTGAAGCCTGCTGAGGGCAGACACTTGGGTTCTTCAGACAGCCCTTTGCCCGCACACAGGCTGGGTCCTGGTGACAACAGACGGGGAACCAGACAGGGAGAAAGGAGCCAAGATCATTAAGTAAGATGGCAGGGGTTTGGGCTACCCAAAAATGTGCACCCAGAGCTGAGCTTTCCCCAGCAGACCGCAGGATTTCCATGCAGGACTGTCCTCCTCAGCTGTCCTCAGACAGTGTTGCTCCAGAGAGCAGACAGCCACTCTCCAGGGACACACATGGAGGTGGCGTGTAGGGCCTGGAAAATTGCATCATACCTATAGGGTAAGGGTCATGGGGCAGTAAAGTGACCCCTGCCTCCACTGCAGCCCCAGCCCAGCCTTCTTCAGGAGTGTGTGCAGGGCAAGCACACTTGATCTTGGCTGGGGAGAGAGGCTTTCTCTTCCCAGCTGCTTCAGGGGACCACTGGAAAACAGAGCAAGATTGCATTACCAATTTCTATTGGCCTAACACAATGAAAACCCATATCTAATTTGCTGTCCACTGTCCCCTAGGTCCCCTTCAGCATTTACTGCTTTCCAAATCTCTTCCTCCCATTGAATATCTGTATTTCAGATTATTTGTCCCCAGCTGTATTAGGAAGCATTTACCGCAGCTGAATCTCATCTAGTGATTTCCTGTCCATATGCCTGACAGCTCCGGGTCGCTTTATGTCACGTCTTTGTCATTGGTGAGGTTTGTAATACCTCTCCACTTAGGGCAATCTACAGATTTAATTAGCATATTCTTTACAACCTTTTTTAGGTTATTAACACAGATGCAGAACACAACTGACACAACAGTCCCCATGGCACCCTGTGGCCTCTGAATCACGTCATATGCCTCTCTCCGAGGCCGAGGCAAAGTGGTCCGTTCAGCATGCTGACAGTGCTTTTGCTGAGTCCCTTTAATCATGAAATAGGCAAAAGGACCTTTGGTCTAGTGTAATGAAAATGATATCGAGCCAATATGTAAGAGAAGTAGATTGTAGTCCAGTTCTACTATTAATAAGCTATGCAACCTTGAGAAGCCACTTCTACATTCATTTAGTTAGTAAATATATTCACCATTGGTCCTTACAAAGGACTTAAGGAAGATCTAAATAATTCTGATACTAAAAATCCCAAGTTTGCTACATTTTTATTAAGCTGCTATTATATGCCAGGTACCTTACATGTATCTTCTACAAGCTTCCCCATAAACCTCAGGTGGTTCAGCATTATGATCTGTATTTGCTGATGAGAAAACTGAATGGAAAGAGGCCAACGAGCTTGCCAGAGGACACGCTGATTAAAAATTGTGAGTCAGTTTGGTACCTTTCTGATTTGAAGGAATACAGTGCAATATTCTTGTTGAACCAACTCCCTGACTGCTAAGAAAAGCGGCATCTACATGAACTGCTCCTCCACCAAACTTGTCCTATCCCTAGCTTCTTGCTTACATGGGCTTCAGTCTACGAGTACCACTTGGGAGCCTGTCCCATCCAACCCCTCTGCCAGCCAAAAGGCTTTGCCAATGAGTGATGCATATTGCTGGGGAGAATTTGTGAGCATATTAGTTTGAGAAATACAAGGTTAGACAAGATTCAACCAACTCCTTGATCACAAGGCTCTTTAGCATCTGTGATTTCTCAAGGCACAGTAGAAACCTCTCAAAGAGAGACACGGGGAGCAGCACTCCCCACCTTATTTCACTGTAGGAACCTCCTACATTAAGCCCCCCGAGAACCAGTCCTCCCTGGATCTGACTAAAGAAGGGAGGTGTCTCCCAGAGCAGCCTCCAGGAAGCTCTTGCCTACCTTCAGATTTCTAAAGCAAGAACCATTCAGAGGAGGGCTTGGGCCTATGAGCTGTGCTGCCCAGTGTCCTTAGGTAACTCTTAGTGTTTATAGCTTTGGTTGTAAGTTTGAAGAGGTCAGAGGATATTTGATTCAGCCTTAATCCTAATTCTTCTGTTTTGTTTCTTTCTTTTTTTCCCCTCCATTTCCCACTTCCCACCCTATATACCCATCTGATGTTAAAATAAGCCCTTGCAAAAATAAGTTCCTGGTTTCTCTTCCATGTTTTTTTTAAGGTAGGTAAAAGGGACTGAGTATATACTTTCTTAGTTTTCTAATTAAATATTATGTCTGTTATAAAATAGCTTTTTATCATTTGTGTATGGAAGACCAACAGCTCCGGAGAGGATTGCCACTGAAGTGTATTACTCAGTTCCCAAGAAGAGGGAATACTCAGCAGAGCCAACTCAAGGAGCAGCAAAGCAGGCCAGGAAGTAGGAGGAGGGCGGAAGGGTGCACAAAGCACAGAAGGCCGGCCTAGGGCTGGCTAGTGTGAGTAATTTCAGCAGTCTCATGGTGTGGGGCTGTCCCAAGAGCTGCCTTGTACGCAGTCCTGGTATGATTAGCCAAGACACATAGTCTCCTGGGGTGGATGGACCAAAGTCTGGGCTCCCGGTTGGTTAGTTTGTACAGGAAAGGCACACTCCTGGGCGAGTCATCTGCAATTTCAAAGAATTAGCTGGCCCCAGGAAAGGCAGTTTTTCCCTGGTCGGCCAAGCCCCAGATGCAAGAGTA
Source organism: Cavia porcellus (assembly GCF_034190915.1). NCBI lineage: Eukaryota > Metazoa > Chordata > Mammalia > Rodentia > Caviidae > Cavia > Cavia porcellus. The sequence goes on along the minus strand of NW_026947511.1, from coordinate 33,488,598 downwards.
TCAAAAATAAAGAAAAAAAGAAAATATAATCAGAACAATGAAGCCCACATTGCCATGCAGCCACTCAATCCTTGTTTCTGACTACTGCACAGGCCTCCAAGGCCTCTACCACATTTCACCCTCCAATCACCGAGTGTTTCCTTCAGCTCAAAGTTGCCTTCAGCTCTCCAGCACCACAAATAATACTTTAATGAAAATCCTCGTACACACCTCCTTATGGACCTATGTACGAATTTCATTGGGCTATATATCTTAGAGTGGAATTGCTGGGTCAGAGGGTGTGAGTATATTAATTCAACTCAATAAAAGCTGCCTGCATGCCAGAATGGCTACACTTCTATCCGTGCAGCATGAGGGTTCCCAGGAACCCTCCACCATCAGCCATAAGTAGGTTTTATAATTGTTCCAGTCAAACTGGTAAAAAGTGATCACTTATACTAATTTACATTTCTATAATCTCTAAGAAGCTCAACCTCATTTAACTTTGATCCCTATAACTATCCAATATGGGTTTGCTAAATCAGTTCTTGGAAGCAATAAACACCCAATGGAAAATGATAAACATAATTGTTCTTGGAGTTACTGGTACAAAAGGCAACTAGATGTTGCTCATCTCACCAGAAGTTCACAGGCAAGGGCATGAACTACAATTGCTCGAGACTTTCTTGCTCTGATGGCTGAGACCAGATGCAAACATCTAGAAGAAAAACCTTGTCATGTTGGGTAGTCTGTCAACACGACAAGCCCAGAAACCCAGGCTAAACAAAGATACCTGATACAATTCAGTTATCTCCCAATATCAGCAATTAGAAGCCAAAAGACTCGAATTTGGAAGTATTTATGGTATGTCCATGTTCCCAGGTTCTAAAATATGAAATTATTGCAGTCTTAAAAGGAAAACCGTAATCTAGGAAAGGTGAGCTTATCAAAGCAAAAAAATATACACAGTCATGTAAGGAGCAGTTTTTAATATGCATGACATGTAACATGCATACACAGCTATACATATACATGTATATGTAAGCATATAAATCTACTCATCTGGGAATTACTTATGGATGTGTACATGCATGATGCTGAAATGCCCATGTTTCTATAGACAGTTTCTCTACTCTTCAAATAAATTGTGACTCTTATTTCTAACCTGTAGTCATCCAAGTTTCTGCTCTTAAATCCCAAAGAGCAGAATACTCTCATTAATCCCATCTTAGACAATTGAGTGGATTAAAAAGAAAGTAAAAGCCTAAAATATTAATAAAAATATCATTTATAAAGCTTATAGCATCTTATATATCATGCTATACAAAGCCCATATCATCTATATTAGAGATCATCTGTGGCTGTCTTTAGATAAACCCACATACCTTAGGCAATCTAACACTTAGTCTAATCTAATCTAATAATACTTTTTTTTACAAGGGACAAATGGGAAGTGTGAATGCTGCTCAGGAGGGGCTGATACAAACTCTAATGCAGAACACACAGAGAAACACAAACGTATTGCCAGGGCCATTTCAGATACTCTCTTGCAGTTTTCTCTTTTTCTCTGCTCCCAGGAAAACTCTACTGGCTCCAAGGAAAGGAAACTGGCCGCTCTGGCCCTGCTTTGCACCAAGGGCTCCTTGATGGAAGTGTCCAGCTGTAAGACACAGCCTACTGGGAAACAGAAACTGCAAATCTGCTCATTTAAAACATGAGCAAACTCTTGACATGCCTAGAAGAGGCATTTGCTTTAGAGCACACAGCCTATTCTAACTCCCTGGTTTATGCAGATAGGCCAAATGGTGCCCTGGGTACACTCATCCACACATCAGCCTGAATTAGCTAGTAAATCACAACTGCAGTAGCTAATAACAGCCATAAAGCCTTTTGAGTTTTACAAGGTGTTTATAATAGGCAACTCACTATGATTTATATGAAAAACATGAGTCAGCTCCTGAGAAAAGGTGATATGTGGACAGTGGCCTTGTGGTGTGACCTCTAGCAAGTACCCAAATAAATTGCAGAATTTCCCTCTGGCCCAAGGCTACCCACTGTCTCCTACATATATTTTCCGAACACCCATTGGTAAGAGAACTGAGCATGGGTACACATGGGTCTTCACTGATGAGATGCTATCAGGTGGGAAAGGATTATCTCAGTGCAGCTTAACATAGTGTGATAAATACTAAGGTTAGTGTTGGACCATTTCTAAGGCGGCCCTATGGAGAATATGACAGAATACATATGGTCCCTGCTCTCCCAGTTGAGAAAGCAAAGGGGATACATGCGAACATTGGAAAACAGTATGGTCGGTGAGGGTGCAGTTAAAGGGATGCATTGCCATCTGGGAATTACTGCATCCCCAATTTTGAGAGAGGGGTTTCATAGAGGAGAGGACCTGAGTTGGGTCTTGAAGGATTTATAAAGCGAGGGGTAGAAAATATACTTCCTAGAAGGGGGATCGGGGAGAGAGATGCAGAGTCAGCAGTCATGGTGGCATGTGTGATTCTGAAGGATAGAGGAGAGGAGAAGAGAAAGATGCTCCAGACACACCCCGGTCTAGCTGAGCTAAACCCTGCACTGAGGAACAGTGGAAGATGAGGTTGAAATGACACAGCAGAACTCAGGTTTGGCACCAGGTCACCGTAGGCATCCCAGAAGAAGACACTGTGCTGTGAAACTCACAAGATTCCTGAGAGGTAAGGCCCAGCCTAATGGAAGGAGAGTAACAGAAAGAAGCCAAGGCCTTCCCCCAACTCACTCCTGCTGCAAAAACCAACCCAAGGTGACTTATCCAGCACGTTTTTTAAAAACAAAGCAAAACAAAACAAAATCACTCTCCATTAGGACCAGATGATTGATTTGAGTTTTGGTCTGGCCTCTGTGTATTCTGACATCCTAGGAGAACACTTATTCCCTTGACTTACTTTCTTTCTTCTTTGGCATAGATATTCCCTTTGGTATAAATATGTTGCTATCAAGATTTGCTTTTTAATGGGATGTTGTCTTTCTCTTGTTCAACCATGCAGGGCCCCAAACCTTTCTCCAATCTCCCCAACTCCTGAGGACTTCACTACTGCAAGCTACCTGGGGATCTTCACACAAGGACATCTGTGCATCTGATAAGACCTGCTCCTCAGGCCTGGGCTGTCCTTCTCTTGAGCAGCTCACACAGCCAGCCTGGAGAGGGGCAGACACCATCCAACCTGCCTATCCGTCCAGAAGATCACGCATAACTGCAAGGCCAACTCTCTGATTCCTCCTTTCATAGCCCAATCCAAAACTGAAAAGCAATTTAAAAGGCTCTGTGAAAACTCTGCCCATCTGACTGTAATAGTGAGAATATGATTAACAAAACTAGAATAAGATGGATGGATCAATTATTTAAAATATTCAATCTATAATAGCCATATACTTCATCAGGCATACACCATAAGAAAGTTTTGTAGCACCAAGGCACTATGGAAGAAGCCAATGTAGTAAGATAAGAGAAACTTAAGTCTATCTTCTCTAGAAAGTGACTGTTTTAGTCACATTTCTATTCAAATCCTTCTAAGAACACTGATACTTAGTATCATAAATATAAGGTGAATTGGTAGATGGATGCTTAGATGGAGCGATAGGTGACAATGCAATGGAGGGATGAAATAGGTGGATGGCTCTATAATGGGAGAGTGGATAGGTAGATGGATGGAAAAAACAACTCAACAACTACAATCTGGCATTGGATCGGTAAAAACTTTAAAAATGATTGGAAAAAGACCTTCCAAAAAAGAATACACTTGAAATAAATCTTAGGGTCTTTGATGAATGAGAAGAGAGGAAAAAATAATTGCATGTGTTAACTCTCACATTCTTGACTGGTATCCTATGTTATCTGCTACTGGTTTTCTCTTTTCTCATTATTGGCAGTCTCAGTAAGAGTCTCAGGGGCTGGAGCTTTCTGCTCCCTTTGCAGATCTTTGCTGAAGGAACCCACTCAAGTGTTACAATTAGAGTGAGGGTTCGAAGCAAATAGCACAAATTCCATTCACCAAAACCAAGGTTACCAGAGTATATGGCTGAGAAACAAACTAAACCATCTTTTATAGCTTGATAGCGCTAATCTTGCTTTGTGATATTTTACTTTACAGCTGGCCTGAAATTGCTCTCCACCCTGAGGCTTCATCCATGCATCTAAACCGCTAGGAGACAATGTCACTGCGGCTTGACAACACCCAAAAGGAATCTATTTCCTGAAAAACAAGATCTTAAGAATCTTCTGTTGCCCTCAAAAGTCCAAATTCTGCTTTTTCAAAAAGACTCTAGAAGAAAGTCTCCTAAATTTAAGACTCCAATGATAAGATATAAATAAATGACAACCCCCTAGTAAAGGCTGGGAAACTATGACCTTGGAAATTCAACTTCCTTCCTTCTAGCATGATCTTGTCCCTGACTGAGAAGAAAGCTGTCTCCATTTATTTTTAAAGTATGAATTTTTTTCTCCCAGTGGTCATGGATAGCATAAATTGCTATTAGCCATGACAAAGACAGATAACCTGCCCTATGGCAGAGAAAGTCTGAACCCACTGTCATTTTCCTGTGGCTTGAAGATCTCCAGCTGTCTGTAGTGCATCTCAAAATCTGACCCTGCTAGAAATCTTGTTTTGAGTGAAAGTGAAGTAAAACATAATAAATCCATTTTTCTCTTAAAAGAGCTTTTGGTTGCCATGCGTTCTAAGCAGGAGGATGGTGCTGGACTCTGAAATACAAGCATGGCCAACAGAAGTAGGACCCTGAAGTGCTCACCTCAAATCCTCACTTCCTCTCGGGTCCTACATCTTCAGCCTACAGTTTGGGGTGACACCTTCCAGCCTTGGGCCCTCTTCTATATGATAGAGAACCAAGCTGTAGCAGGCTGAGGATGAGAGTTGCTGCAGTCTGCACAATCTCCTGTTGTGTATGCCCCCCAGAAGTGTGGAGGAACTTGGCGTTATGGGGAGCACAAAGAATAAACCTCAGTCTCCAACTAGGTCAAATGAACATGGATTCCATCAGGCAGACTTAGGACCACGCGGAGAGATGGGTTTCACAGTAACCTCCTTAGAGGAGCCACCCCTGCCATTTCGTGCTTACAGAAGGAACTTCAGAGACAGCACTTTGGTGTCCTCCTTGCCAGAATCATGTCATCTCATATTGAGACCAGAATCCTCAGATTGGCCAAGTTAGAGATGATAAAATACAGAAAAAATAAGAGGCTGGGCCATCTGAACTCACTTACATTTTTCTCTAGGATCCTTGGCGAATCCCACAATCATTCCATCCTGGTGCTCCTGATCCATAAAATAAGAAACCATCTATTCTGCCTTCTTCTGAGCAGAATCATGAGGATCAGATGAAATCATACATGTAAAAACGCTTTCCAAAGTTAGTATCTATTTATCTCAGCGTTAAGGACTCATGATGGTGACTTTTTTTCTTAAGTTCAGAAAAATAAACAAGAATGAAGGCAGAGGGTAGAGAAGGAGAGAAAAGGGTGTCTTAGATAAACTTAGACCTGGGATAAACTCTTTATATTTGTTATTATCTTTCTTCCTTAATCCAATGACTCTTCCAAGTAGCTACCTTATAAAGTCTACTTTAAATGAACTGGAACAATAACTTACTTAACATCTCATAGTAAATAGAAGAGCCAGGATTTGGATCCAGGTTTCTGAGCCCTAAAACATGGGTCCTTCAGCACAGCCTCATGTGTCTCCCCAGACGTCACCAAGCATCCATACCGGGCAGGTCACACAGCCATAGGTAGAACCTTAGAGTTCCCCCATATCTCCATCCTTTGAGCAATCTGAGCCCCAAGGGGGAAATGAGACTCACCTAAACCTCTCTCAGTGAGCGGACTGCTCAAGAAGAGCTAAGATACACGGGCAGCGTGTGGAAATCTGTCCAGGGTGCGGGCAGTACAACCACTTTCTACTTTAGTGCACTCAGCTGAGCTACTGCATGCATTTGCTAGGGTTTCCATAACAAAACACCTCAGATTATGTGGCTTAACAAAGATAAATGTCTTTCCTCAATGTTCTGGAGGCTGAAGGTCCATGATCAAGGTGCCTGCACTGTTGATTTGTCCGGAGATCTCTTTTCTCAGCCTGGAGGTGACCACCCTCTAGCTGTCTCTTCCCATGGTTGCTCCTCTGTGCTGTGGAGCCCCTCCTGTCTACCTGTCCTAATCTCCCCTTCCTATTAGAACTCTGGTTAGATGGGATTAGAGCCCACACCAACAGCCTCATGTTTACTCAGTCACTTCTTTAAAAGTCCTGTCTCCAGGGGCTGGGGATTTAGCTCAGCGGCATAAGCACCTGCCTTGCAAGCAGGCAGTCATGAGTTCGATCCCCAGTACCAATAAAAAAAAAAAATCAGATAAAAGTCCTGTGTCCAAACACAGCCACTTTCCGAGGCTGTGAAAGACAGTGTCACCATCTGAGTTTATGGGGGACACAGTTCAGCCCATGCAGCTGCGTTTCCCAGACTCTCTTGCAGGGAACAGTGTTCACATGCCTGAGTTCCAGGGAATGGGGGCAGAAGTGACATGTGCCACACCACCTTAACACCAGGCCAAGGAATCTCCTTGCACAATCATCCACATCCTCATACCTGCTCCATCCACCGGCTAAACTCAGAGCAGTGAAGGCCTTTGAGATACCTCCAAAATGAAAACTCTCTGGATAGACACACCTCACTCTCCATTTGGGTTCCTGTAGTGGACTGAGTCTAAATGCCAAGATCTGGGGCGACAGTGGCAGCAGGGAGTCTCCCCTGACTAATGCGCTCCGCTCATCAGCCATATCCTTCCTATTACACATCAAGGATCAATGAACTTTACCACACTGGAGAGAGACAGTGACAGGGTGATGTCAGCTTCAATCAATGAGCAGCTCAGACAGGCACAGAGAAATGAGGGAAAAGGTACTTCCTTCTCCAGGCACAAGGCATTTTATTTCCACAGCCCCCTAGAACCCCCTCCGACTTACAGACTCCCATGGGGTCTTCTAGCCCCTCCTCCTTACAAAGGGTAATAACTTGGAGGGGGAGGGAAGGTGTAGATGATAATAATCCCTTTCTTATTTAAACAGGCCATTTTTCTTTCCAATAAATACTTTTTTTGTCAGCTCAAATATCCCCCTTTGATAGAAACCTGAAAATAATTAGCCTTAATAGCTCTGCTGTGAATAAGACGGCACAAGAAGGAGGTAGATGTTAATGGGAACCTTACACTCCAAAACCAACTCACCCTCTTGGCCCCCCTCCCCCCAAAAAGAAATGTAACAAGAAAAAGATTATAGGTTTAGCGCCACTCGGGAAGAAACGTATATTTGGAATAAATGCATGAAATCCTTTAAAAACAGCACACGCTGAAAACTTCATATTTAGTTTGATTTGCTTTCCAAATCACACAGACTGCACAGTTGCATACAATCTTTAAACAAGTACAACCCCCGAGAAGTGTGGATAGATTTAAGAGAAATAAAAGCAAGATCAGCCAGCTTGTAATCTTCTTTTCTCTTTTTACCTCCCCAGAGCTGCATTAAATTGCCTATTGAGAACAATAACATATTTGTGCTTTTATAGGTAGAATGATTGGTATTATGCAAAGATTTGGCTAACAGTCTAAAGGCACATTCACACTGATCAGGGCTGCATGCTGTTAATAATTTTCGGGATGCTCTAGGGAACCCATAATTCCCTGGGAGTACAACTTAGCAGGTCAATGCATGCTTTGTAGGAGTTCTACAGATTCTAAGCCTTTTTTCCAGAACCATGCCAACCAATAAGACTCTAGGAAACCCATCCTGAAGAAGCCTTACATTAAATGTCCCTTATGAGCCACATTCTCATTGGTCTGTTTAGACACAAGGAATGGATGGCCAATTTGAAATATGGCATCCTGGAAGTCTCATACAAAGGCTAACACTTCTCATGTGTCTATACTCTGTGATCCAATAAGACTAACAATGGAAAATGTCGTAAGGAAGTAACTTACAGGAAATACACATATACATACACAGAGACACACCTTGCAATATTTCTCATATAAAGTGGAAAGGAAGAAATAATGGAACATATTGTGGTTGTTGATGGTACTCAGATCAAATCTGATGGAGAACCGTATAGTTTTTAAGAAGCACAAGATTGAGGAATACAACCAAAAACATTAGATAAGAAAGCAGAGCATTAAATATATAAAATATATGAAGAAAAGGAAAAACTTTGGAAGAGAGCTCAGCAAACTAAAAAGTCATGCAGTTTGAATGCAGGGAGTATGGGTAAATGATCTTCTTTGTTAATCTCTCTTGAGCTCATAGCACGGTTATGAAAATATACAAAATAAAACAAAATGAAATGAAATGGTCCCCTGGCCTTTTCACTGATGATTGCTCACACACATACCTGAGCTCTGAGATTCAAAGGCAGGCTCAGCTGTAACTTACAATTCCCATTTTTGGAAGTTCAGGATTCTCTCTGTAAGGAAGTCTTCAGAGAATGGTAAAACTCAGTCCCACAGACAGACAAATCAGGCCCATGCCAGACCAGTCATGTCATTTGCGATGTTAAATAAACAGTTCGCGCACACACATTTAGAAACACAAGGCTTGGAAAACCGCATGGCAGAGCTGCTCCCCAAAGAGGCCTGTTGACACGTTCACACACAGCAGTGGCAACAGCGGCTAACAAATCTTCCGTGGTGATGCGCTGCAGTTTACAAGATTTCATTTGCTCTGAGTTGGAAACCCAAAGGCAAGAAGAGGTGGGGAGCACATCTCACCTGTCTGGGAAAAGTAGTGGTGAGGGCTACCAGGACAGTCCCCTTCCCAATGAAGTCAATGCCTTCAGTCATTTCCAACATGCTCTTGTCTTGGAAAGGCAGAGAGGTCCCCTATTCACTCTCCATGGAGAGAACCCTGACCTCTAGTGTAAGGCAGCCCTGGACTCATATTCCATTAGCATCTCTCTAATAACCTGGAGCTGTCTAAATTACTTTTCTTTCAAGTATATTTTAAAGAATTGATTCTCTTTACCGAGCACGAAGGATGAGCCTGGCTCTGTGTTCTGTGCTTTTTTAGAATCACAAATATGCCTGGCAGATGTTACTGTCTCCACAACAAAGTTTGGCAAAGTTAGAGAATGGTGTAATTTGCCCAAGGTCCCCTTAAATGGTTGGAGGGATTAGAACCCAAGACTCTGGACTCCCTGTCCCGGGCTTACAACACAGCTCTTCGGCCTGTTGAACTCACCCAGGGACTCAGCCTGAACTGCTTTGGTGTGGGGGGCTATAATTAGTTGTCTGGTCCCAGTTGCTTGCAGGGTAAACAACGTCCGATAAACCCACAACGCTGTAAGTATTTATTACATTGCAACCCAGCTGCCAACTGTCTAACCATTTTAATAAAAAGCTATTTTCTAAGGTTTATGTTTTATTGCGTGTATGACTCCCTTATTGGTTAGCATTTTGGAGTTGTGGAAAAGGTTATGAATTTAGAAACTGGCTGCATTCATATCATATTTAAAACTTAATGCTATTTTATTAAAGACATATGGGCCTCCAAAGTACACATATTAAATGTCATGTAAGAAAAGTAGCAGTTTAAATCATGGTCAAATTCATTTTTGACGTGACTCCTGAGGCTTCCCAAGATCTGAACTATTTCTTTGTAAATCTGGCTGTTTAACCACACTCATAAATCACTTTCAAAGCATATTATTTCTTAATTTTACTGCATTAGAGAGCGTTTGGCCTACACAGTGAACTGTTTGTAACAGTTATGTGGACAAAGTTGCACATTTAGTCATATAATGCGCAAAGGAAGAAGGAGGAAAAACAAAGGAAGGAAACCTTTCGCTCTTGGGTTTGTTTTCCTCGTCCTTTGTGATTTCACCCGAGCAAACACAATTCACAGCGTGCCGTTCAGCTAAGAGGGTGCAGGCTGCAAGGTGGCAGCGAAGAGTTTCTGAGCGCAAGAAAAAACGAATCCCTTGTAATTTAATCTTTTCCAAAACATCCCATGACTGAAAATTAGAATGAGTGCAGAAATTAGACTTTTCGTTTTTTGCTTAAACATTAAACTGAACGGATTTTCTTTTTTTTCTTTTTCGATGTGGCTTTGTATACTTCAGGACTTGGTTGTTTTCTCATGATCCCGAGATCCAATAGCTCAACCTTGGGGTTCCAAGGTCTTCTAAGGAGAAGATAATATTCTCTGGATGTGTGTAACAAGCCCCCAGATTCACTCCACAGCTCTTTCCACTCTACTCTGAGGCAAGAGGGGGCTGAGCCCAATGACAAATTCCAGGGTCTAAACATCGGCCTTGACTTCTAGATTCGCCAGGGGAGTTGGAGGAGGATTAAGAGAGTTGAGACTGAGGTCACCCAAATGAAAGAGATTAAGGGCTTATTTTTGCACCAGGCATCCTTCTGCAGAGCTGGGGCCCATGGTGCGACTTGTTCTATGGCTGTCCACACAGAGATGCTGCCCTCTGTCCTCCTGTGCGGGTCAGCTGCTGTGGACCTCTCCTGTCACCCACTGACCTGCTCACTCTTCCTCTGACCCCGGTTCCCTTCCTCTACCATCTCCACAGAAGGCATAGGATTTGCACTGTGGCCCGGGAGACCCACAAAAGGGACCACAGTCCCTTGGGGCCTTCCTCTACTCTTCTGTCTCTTTAAGTGTTTCACCCTCATCAGGAAGTGGATGCTTAGTAAAAAGCCTTGGAAATAGTTCAATCAGGAGTGATCAGAATTGATAGTCACTGTTAAAATTTTTAAAATTTATTACGTAGGTGACCTGTTACCATGAATCCCCCTCATTTGGAACACACTTATCCCGTTGTTCTGGGCACTTTCTGAAACAGCTCTGGAAGTCCTCTCTTGTGAATGTCTTTATGAGGTGTGATTTTAAAAAATACGGTGAATGTTACAGCTGAGCACCATTCAACAGCAAGGCAGGCTCATAAAAATATTACATGTCCTCACCCACCTTTATTCGATCTGGCACTGTGCAACTTCTGGCTTTTCATCAAAGTCAGAATGATCACGCAAGGTGAACATTTTGAACCAAGTTAGGACATGGCGGCAGCCACAACAGCTCAGCAAAGACATCCACAAAAGATGACTTCCAGAGCTCCTTCAGAAAGCGGCAACTGTGATGGGATGAGTATGCTTAAGACAGAAGAAGTGTTTTGAGTGGGATCAATAGCAACGTGTCTCTTAATGTAATAAAATTTTTAAAAATTTAACTATGTATGTGATGTTTCAATCATACCTTGGAAATCCTAGAAAACTCAGTTATGTCATCAGGAATATAGGAGCGATGCCTTCTGCCATGGGCTGGATTGTGTCCGTCTAACTCCTATGTTGAAGCTTTATGCACCTGTGTGACTGTATCTGGTGACTGTTTTTAGGACATGATGCAGCTTATGAGACCTTAACCCAAAGTTTAAATGAGCACCTAACCGAACGAGGCCCTATGTATTTATAAGAAGAGGAAAATTCAAGCTGGGGAAAGTGCATACACCTCTAATCCCAGCATTGAAGAGGCTGAGGCAAGGGGATCACTGAGCTCTCACTAGGTATCCTAGGATTTTTGGGATCCATAACAAGTTGGAGATCAGCCTTCGCTACAAACCAAAAACCTGTTTCAAAAAAAGAGGAATGTTCATATTCCTTCGTTCTCCTTCATATTCACTCCCACTTTTTTCTCTGTGTTCTCACCATTAAGAGCAGGACACAGAGAAGACAACCGTCTATTAGGCAGGAAGAGAGTCAACACTTGGACCCGTCATGCTAACACCTTGACCTTGGGCTCCCAGCAGTTTGAGAAAGTAAATTCACTCTAGGTGAGCATGGTGATGGATGCCTGTAGTACTCGCACTCTGAGAGGTTGAAGTAGGAGGACTGCAAATTGGAGACCAATCTGGGCAACTTAATGAGATATTGCCTCAAAAAAAAGCTAAGGATACAGCTCAGGTGAAGGCCTTGGGTTAATCCCCAGTACTATAAAGAAAGGAGAATGGAAGGAAGGAAGAGAGGAAGGAAGAGAGGAAGGAAGGAAGGAAGGAAGGAAGGAAGGAAGGAAGGAAGGAAGGAAGGAAGGCAGGCAGGCAAGCAAACAAAGTTCATTGTTTAAGCCTCCTGGGTCTCTGGCATTTTGTCACAGCAGCCCGAAGTGACTAATACACACCCTACTCCTCATCCCCCAAGCCAAACCCAAATTACCCTCCCATATTCACCTGCACTGATGACAGATCAATGCCACCAAGGCAATGTCCTGAACTTGCATGAGTAAACAATCATGGTTCGGATTCTCCATGCCAGAGACAGTGCTCACCCCATCCGCAGATCACCTCCCTGCATCCTCCCAGCAGACATGGAGGAAGCACAACATTCCCTGCATTAAGAAGGGGAAAGTCGACAGCAGAAGGTGCAAGCTCAGCCTTAAACCCAAGGGTAATCCTGACACTGGAAGTGGGCCCAGCCCCCACGTGGAACAGCAAATCCAGCAGCAGCACCTGGACAAATTAAGGAGCGTATTTTTTTCATGAAGCACAATAGCCACGATAAATTCAGATTTTAAACCTTCCCAAAAGAACAGCTGGAGGCAACTGTTTGAATCATGTCAAGAACAAAAATAAAGGTTGGGCAGTGGAGAGGAATGAATAAAAATGGGCCAAATAAAACACAGGGCAGGTCACCCAGCCAGATAGCCTCTGTGACAATCCAAAACACCAAACAAAAAAGCAAGAGGCGACTCACCAGAAAATTTCACTCATGAATTAAAAGCTTCATTAAGTAGAAGCCCCACTTAAAATTCCCCACGTCAAGAAATGGAAGAAAAAAAAAGGAAGAAAAAAATACAACCTTGGAGCCTAGACTGAGAGCATTAGTTGGCTGTTGAAAAGAAATAATGAGTTGTAATTCAGGTAATGTAGCTCAAAATTTATTGCCATATTTTAAAATGCACATGAAAAATAAAATTATCCTAAAATGTCCTTGGTGAAAAGGCTGAGCATAATTGCTATCACTGACAATGGCACTGAACTTAGCTAAATTAACATCAAAGGAAGCCCCAATTACAGAGCATCTGTGCATTATTGATGGTGCCCTGTCTGTTCATTGAAGACACTCCACTGTAAGGAGGAGAAAAGCAAACCAAAGAGCTAATTGTACCACCAGCCTTCAGGGACCCCAAGGGCAGACTTGCCCTATCATGCTTGCAAAATGCCACTTGTCCTAGTCAGAGTGATAGAGAGGATGCATTTGGCATTGTGGCTTCCAAGGTGAGCTATGGTGAATACAAGCAGGCACATCATGGGACTGACTACAGAGGTTCCTTTCCCAATCCGTGTCATGATCATAATCCCAAGGAAAAGTTATTGGAATTCTGGTGAGTTTACTGCAAGCCATCACTTTCAGTGCAACCCACTGTGAGGATAAATACACTGAGCCATGTTTATAGTTATGGACAGCCGAGGAGTCCTGAGTCCAGCCCAGATGAAGGTTCATGGAACAAAGGTCTTCACCCGGGGCCTAACCTGGATTTTATTCATTCATGAAGAAAGGAGTGGCTAGAGGATGAGTGATGGGGAGAATGGTGGGAATTACATGAGTACTGTGAGCTGGGCTAGCTAGGAGGACAGATAGCCCCTCTGAAATATACAGAAGGAAGGATATGCAGAAAGACCAATCTGCATAACACAATTGAGGTAGCATTTAATGTTTAGAAGGCTGGTGCTCCAGTTCTGATGTGCAAACTATTTCTGCCCTAGGAAATCATAGCCTCTTTCTGGAGGTTCAAACCAAGCTGACAGTCTTGGAGCAGTGGCTCTGTACCCTACTAGGCTCAATGGTTTAGGGAGACACAGAGAAGGGAAACAGTGACTGTCATCTAGCTTCAAAGATTGCACATCAGCACCTCAGCCAGCCCTGTTTACATTGCTTAGAACCATTGAAGGGAGAAGGAAATGGCTTAGCCAACTCTGTATTATATCACTACATGGAGGAAAGGCCTACTTTAGCCAAAGTGGAGGTATCTGCTCTGAATTCAAGGAAAGCCATCCAGGTGGTCTTCTATAACCACCAACTCACTTTCAAGAGAGTTGTGACAAGCCCCACAGTGGAAACTGCTGGAGGTTCAGTAGAAGAGATAGGCCAAAAACAGGTTCTCCTTCCTTCTCAATGGCTGAGACGCATCTCCATATTATTTTTTAATGAAAAAAAGCATCTTTCTGAGTGCCTGCTGCATACCGGTACTCAACTGGTGTGTATTTGCTCAGCACTCACCCAAACCATATCCTGAAAATTACACATCAGTCACATTCAGATGAACACAGTGAGCTTTTATTTCCAATTCTGTGAAGGCTTAACTCCATTCAAGTTGGATCTCCTAAGGTTATCTTACTACTTAATCCTATCCAGTAATTTTGCTTTTAGGGTTAAAAAAAGATCAAGAGAATGTTAAGTAACAGAACACCCTTTTAATCACTAAACTTATCTGACTTTTCTTCTATATCTTCTGCTCAAAATGTTCTCTTTCTGCTAGTGTTAACAGGAGACAGTTTGGAAATAATCAACACTCAGGAATAGAAAATGGGACCATGCCATCCTCATTTTTCCTCCTTCCTTTCTCAAAATAACTTTAGCACATAATCAATGCTAGCTTCACAAAGATGTTCATGAATTTTCACTATTGGCCTGGCATCTATGTAGCTGACCACTGGCCCATACATCCTGTAGGCTTCCATCTGTCTAGGATACCTGACTTCCCACAGGCTCAGCCCCTACGATCAAGTATTTATATAGGCTCAGAGAGAACTTACCATAGCAGAGCTCCAGGAAGCCCCAGAGTTTGGGAGGACAGACAGAAAGACCCAGGCACAACTGAGGGGAGAGAACACCAGCACTACCATAACCTTCCCTTCACGCACTGGCCAGGTACTGGGGACTAGTCTCTGTTCATAGATGAATTGCTCCTGCATTTCCCCCTGCTCCTCCTTACCCCTAACCTGGAGTCCTGGGGATGAAGTGGGCAGTGGAGGAAAGGACACTTAGAGTTAGTTGCAGCTCAAGCGCCCTAGCACACCTGGTACTGGAGGAAATTCCCTGCCAAGCTCTGAAACCACACACAGAAAACAGCACCTAACCCTAACTCCAAGAATTCCTTAAGAAAGCATCTTTTATTTTGCTGCCCACTTGTTCTCTTTTCTTTCGAGTTGAATTTTTAAAAATACAGTAACAGGAAGCACATAAGTATCAAAAGCAGAGTGAGAAAACCCTCTTCCAAAGTGAATGAAGACCACAGTGAGTTGCTAATGTGCAGATTTCAGACATAATTGGCCATTAGAGCTCCATCACAGTCATTACCAGCAATCACACAAATGGGGACTTACAATGGCCCAGTTAAGAAGCCTTAGAGTCACTCCTTAAACAAACATAACTGGTCTCATAGGGAGAAAGGTCTTTTGGGTAAGGACAGGTTACAGGACATTTTGGAATGCCACAGACTCACTGCCAGGAGTCACTATTGGGTTTCTGTTACCATCAACTTTATCCTTACCCAGACTCTGAACTTGGGCAGTCCCAGGAACAGGACCCTTGGAGCCAGCCCATTCCTCCCTGTGACCACTTGAGCATGAACACCAAATAGGGTGCTCTGAAAGCTGTGTGGCCTCTGATCCAAAACACTCCAACACTCTTTTCAGCACAGAGCGTTGCTTCCAAACACCCAGAAATCCAGCTGCAGAACTGCCTGGACTTTTCTTCCACCTCAGACTTGCTGAGGGAAGTCACAAACTTGCCCTAACACAAATGCCTGGCTCTTGAGTCTCTGCCTACCCCATGCAAATCAACAAAATGGGTTAGGGAAAGAGTCACAAAATCATAAATGGAAATCACACAGTCCCCCTTGGCTCCTTTCCATCTCATGGGCTTCCAGCTTTTGTGTCCCTGTCTCCCACCATCTGCCCATTTTTTGTGAACAAAAGTGGTGGTACATGGTAGAAACAGCACCAGCTTTAAGGTTGACAGTCTTTACTGAAGGCGGGTATATAAGGGGTAGGCCAGGAGCTTTGGGCCTAGGAAGCCCCAAAGAAAACCCTGATTCCACCCTACTGTGTAACTTTAGGCAATGTAGGTAACTTCTCTGATCATGTCTCTCCTCATTATAGACTCAAGATCAAGAAGAAAATGAGAGAGGAAATTGTTAAGTAGCCAGTATAATATCTAGCAGACAGTAAACTCTTTTCCCATGCCATGTGTTCTTCCAACTAACTAACTAACTAGTTGTTCTTCTAACAGGAAAGTTTCTATGTACCTAATCATGTATCATCAAGCAGCCAGCTGGTCACTTCTCTTCATGAGCAGCTGGTCTTCTTCTCCTCATTAAATTCTCAGAAAGCCCTCAGCAGCAGGTGTGACACCAACAACAGCCACTGACCTCAGAAAACCCCCAGCGGAGTTTAAGTGAAGACTGTCCATTCAGATGGTCGGGGAGCATCAAAAGGCATGATGTGTGGGCGGTGTGGCTGGCCAGGTGCTAGGTTTCTGCAGCAACAGTGCTGCTCACTCTGTGTGGCTCACAGCAAGTATTTCTCCCTGTGTGGGAATGTGTGGCTTCAGGTTTCAGATCAGGTTCAAGTTTGGTCCATGTATTTCTTATGCTGTTTCCATAGCAAATGGCAGATGGGTGAAAGCAATGAGTAGAAATACATGGTGTTTCATGAGGTCTTGGCCCAGACTGGCATGCTGTCATTTCTATTCGCATACCATTTGCCCAAGTGTGATATGGTCAAGGCCAAGGCCAATGGAGTAGGAAAGTATAGGCCACCATGACCGGAGGAACCATAGCAAAAGCAGAAAGAAAGGGACAGTTTTTACATAAATAATGCAATATGCTATACTTCTCCAGATGGTCAGGTTCCAGAGACAGTATGGTTTCTTATAGGTCTTTATTCCTCATGTGTATGTCACCTATGTCCCTAATCTGCTTCACGTAAGTCTATGCAAATATCTTGAACACTTAGGAGACCAGTTACAGAAGAGTGTGAGCCAGGCTGTTGCAATCTTGCAAAAGTCAGTGGCCCCACCAGAAACACAGCAATGTCCTCCTAGGCACTGGGCTTCATGAACTGGGCTCTGACATGTGCTTAACCCCTGGGGAAGCCACAGGGACTCCTGCGAGTACGTCTCAGGGGCTGCCAGCAGCACTGGGCACCTTTCCTCTTGTGCTGTGAGTTTCCCTTCTCCGTTTATAGAGCTTCAACAAGGTACTGCAGAAAACACATTCCTGCCACAGCCTATCTTTCATTTCGGAAAAGCTGTTACTCAAATGCTTCCAAAGAACAGGACTCTGAATGTATTTACTCTAGACAAGGGATGCCATATTGTTAAAAGCAGAAACATAAGCGATTTCCTCTCAAATGTCTGTAACAAACTGTGAAATCAGGGGGAAGGATGAAAAACAAACAAACTACCCATGTTTGGCTTTTGGATTTCCCTCTAAACACACTGCCCAAGCATTTTACAAAACTGAAATTAATTAAAATGTTTTGCTGTCTTCAAAATGCACTATGAAGTAACTGAAAATAGAATCGGAAGGTATCTCTAGACAAGAAACATCTGTGCAAAAGTAGAAAAGAGCCATAAACACTAATATATTCAGGTAGTTAGAAATGTCCAGAAAATCAACGAACATATTTTGGGATTTTTTTTTTCCCAAATGGTTGGCACTGTAGAGAGCTGTGAATATATACTGGCTAATTGTCTATTTAATTGCATGTTCTTGTGGTTTACAATATTTATTTATAAGCATGCCCTGGCTTTATGCAAAATGTTCAATGCTATCATCATAATAAATCTAGAAGCAGTTTCTGATAACCTTTTATGTGTTTATAATGGACTCAGATAGGCATGACAGAAAATATCAGACATTTACCTGAGAAACCAGATATGATGGTACACCTATAACCCCAGAACCCTGGGAAGTTGAGATAGGAGGATTGCAAGTTTGAGCTCAGTCTGGGCAACTTAGTGAGTCTTTGTCTCAAAAGCAAAAAAGGGGTGGCGATGTAGCTCAGTGCAGAGGTCCTGACTTCAATCCTCAGAGAGAGAGAGAGAGAGAGAAGAAAGAGAATGGGAGAAAGGAGAGGAAAGAAGGGAGGGGCGAGGGAAGATTCTGCCTCCACTTAGGACACGATGGAGTCAGTAAAATGCAAGACAAGACTAACCATGGAAAACAGTTCAACCAAGCAAGTAGCCAGTTAGTAACATTCCTTCAGGGTCAGTTAAAAAAATAGACTCCAAGAAGGGAACGTGTTATCTTAACTATAAACAGACTTAACAGAGGCCCCAAACACATTTTCTGGGAAAGCTGCTTAGTTTTTAAAAGCCTTGCTATGAGCAGATAGGCTGCGAGATGGGGAGGACTCAGGGGTGTGGGGCGGAAGCCTCAGACCATGCTTTGCTATCCCACGAAGCTACCAAAAACAAAAGCCACGGAACAGGGAAAACAGCAGCCATAGTTTTTCCCATCAGAAATAATCTCCAGGTGAAACCGTTGGAAAAATTCTTAGAAAATCCCCTATCTGCCCTTTCTGCAGGTTGTACCGGCTCACTTCTCTGAATATGATGATGTCTTTCCTGCTTTTGCAAATGATCATGTTGAAACAATTGGAACTGTACACACTTTCCTGATGGATCTCCCTGAAAAGTACTGCTGCTTGTGGTTCATTCTCTGGATGGGTACTGACTGAGCCTCTGCTATGGGCCAAGTGTCAGGGACAAGGAAGCAAGCAAAACACGTCAAGTGCCTGCCCTAAGGAGCGAGCATCCTGGTGAAGAATAAGGTCCTCATCCCTGTGGTAGATGGGATCCCAGGAGTTCCTCTCCCTGTTAGTGTCCTAGGTTGCCTTGTTCATGGAAACTCCTAAATACAAAGATGGAAGAAAGTCAAGTTACATAGGGAGCTAGGGTCTAACTCCAAGTGTCAAGCCATACATGATGGGGAACCAAGGTATGACCACAAAAAGGAATGTAAGACTTGTTTTCAAAAAGATATCAACATTCACAGTCCTATAGGTCACCACTCCTTACCCATAAGAGTCACCAATGCAAGTGAAAACACACATTCCAAGATATTATCTGATATCACTGTGATGCCCAGGACAGCCAGGCCCTGGTTGCTGTCCCATGGTTTCTATAAGGTTCTGAAGATTAAACAGTTGGTAGCCAACTTTGTATACAGGTCTGTAAACAAGAGGGCTCAGCTTTAAATAATTATGTCAAAGAAATGACAACTATGCTTTTTGCCAGAATGGGGATGAATAATTACAAAGGCAGGACATAATTAAGCAATTCGGACGTTGGATTTTGGAGCTGTGTCTCTGATGTGCAGGGCCAGTGTGCCTGCCACACCCACCCACCTGGATGACCTCTACACTCCTTTGATCTGAATTTCTCAGTGTGGCTGGGTGGGGAGGCTCAAGGTCTGGTCATTAGAGACACCTTTCCTTGGGGACCTCAGCCTTCTCTGTACTCAGCTTGATTCTCTGTTTTGACAATGCTATGATTCAATAGCTGATATATGACAGAGATATATATTTTCTTTAAAATTCTGGGAAATGAGCAAATCCTCGATGTTGCAGGTCCATTAACTAAAACACATAGTTGCAGAGTCTGGAGGAGCCTGCTGTCACATGAGCTATCGCTTCCTAACGAATGACAGCGTTTTTTCTCTAGAACAATCAGAGCTCAGATGGAAGGCAGTTTTTAAACAACAAAAGCCAAAAAGCAGCAAGAGAGGAAAGAAAGCATATCATCAGAAGAGAGCATGAGAGAGAACTCCCTTTGGACACCGGGGCCTGCCAGGTCCCAAATCAAACCCTTGGTGACACGGAGGGGAGAGAGGGGTGGTCTTAGTTCCCGGCTGATTTTGCATTTGCATCAGCAGAGAACACGCAGACTGTCTGTTCCCTACCTCCAAGGCAAAGGCTGCAAATGGAAAGGTATTTTCCATTCTCCCAAATACTTTATGTCAGGAATAAAATGAAAACAGCTCCCCAAATCATACCCCCGATCATCCATCAGCTCATTCTGCTGCATAAGCACAACAGGCCGCTACCACCTTGGAGGGGACAGAAGCCAACCTGAGACTCCGACTCTTTATGAAAAAGAGGTCTGCGCCACGTGGACTCAGCATAGAGTCGGCAATTCACGGAAAGAAAATTGCTCTCCACTTAGAGGCCGTCTCCGGGTATACACATACCTCCCACTGCATACATATGTATATATACACAGACGGGGGAATATACACACCTGCATAGGAACAAACAGTCATCTGTACACACTGTGAATGGGCAAAAAGCAGCCTTTTGAATACAAGTTTATTAATTCAGCAAGGAGCTCATTTGGCCTTCTTCTATTTACAAGAAAAGTACCAAAGCATATCTCCAAAAATAACCAACAAAAGGGTATTGCTTCTCATTCAAGAAAGGCATTGAGTTTGACAACAAACCAATAACACACTGAGTTCCTCTTATGCACTCAAAGGATCATGGCATAAATAGGATACCAAACCAGAAGCCCAAGACCCCTGGTTCTGGCCCCTGCTGTACTTCATCAGGAATGGGGGGCCCACAGTATTGTACCCTCATCCACAAAACCAGAGAGCAAGTGACCTCTAAAGTCCCATCTAGTTTGGAAGTCATGTGGCTCTACAAAAGATGACCTAAGGTCCCTAGGCTTGGCGTGAGTCTGTTTGCCTCTCTCTTCTAATTAATGGGCATTTTGAAGCTTAATACAGTTAGAAAGGATGTTAGAGTCAATCACGCAAACATGAGCTAATTCTATAATTGATTGGGAGCTAATTGGGAAGTCTGAAGAACATTTCTGCTGACGTTGCTAATGACTCATGGTGGATTTTAAGGAGCCATTTCCAGTCACTTTCAAAGCCAAAGGAGGAGTCCAGCTCCCTCCATCTCTGTTTGACAGAGTCTTACTTTACTTGCATTTGGTCTTTACCTTCATTTCTGTCTTCCTGTGAGGTTCAATTTGAACAAAAAGACCCAAAGAGCTAAGTAGAGCCAGAGCTCCACAGCCAGACACATAGATAAAACCTCATCTCTGGTAGGTCCTCATCAGGTGACGGGGGCCCAGGAAACTTCTTCAGGCTTGAGTTTCCTCTACTGCAAAGGGAACCAATGATCCTTCCCTCCTACCTCACAAGGCTATGTGAGGATTCACAAATCTGTAGATAACGAATCTTGGGACAGTACAGTGGTAGGCACATACATACGGAGTACTCTGTTCAACTACAAAGGGCATTGTTTATTCCAACGATAATGTAGCCTTTCTCATGCCGAAGGCAAAGGAAGGCAGGAGGAATAGTGACCTACTCTGGACGGTGTCCACGTGAAGGTTGGACGTGTAGGAGGGGTAGACTGTAGCCCAGGATATTACAGAGTTCATTTGTTGTGCTTTGCTGGGTTTGGTGGCATCGGCTGTCTCTGCAATATTTTCCCCAAAAATGAAATAAAGGAAGGAAGGAGGCAAGGAAAGAAAAAAGGCTGAGAAATAAATTCTTTCATTTGGACAAAATTACAAAAGCTAGACTAACGAAAGGCAGTCATGTGCAATATGTCAAACCTGGGCTTCAATGAGGAGCACTGTTAACACTTTAATAGCTACAAAATGAATCACTCAATTAATTTCCCACATGCTGAAACAGGTAACAATACATTTATCTGCCAGTATTATACCCTCCATATCATATATTTCTACAACTGTTAGCAATTTTATTCAGCATAACGGGAAATCAGTTGCACCTCATGGATTCAGGGGAAAAAGTAAAAAGAGGCCTGAGGTCTGCTGCCAGCTGAGCGACTTGATGGAGGAGGTTTCATTGTTCTGCTCTGCTTTGCTTTTGTTTGTATTTTCTTTTCCTCCCTTAATCACTTGCAATGCATGTACAGAGGGCTATAAGTCACTACGTGAGGACAAACCAGACCTGTAGGATTTCTGTGCCAGCGTTTTCAACACACATGCTACAGTCTCATGGGAGATGACTGCGTAGTTCCACAAGGCCCAGGGCCATGACAGCTCTCCAAGGGGTCAGTGGGGGTCACTGAGTTTATCCCCCAGCCTCTGGCTTCAGTGAAGGACGCCAACTCTTACCAAAGAGATAGTTGCGTATGACCTTAAAAACATCCTTGTGTCTGAATTTAAGACCCCCAGCCAAGCCTCCCCTGCCTCATCAGAGCTGCCATTAGGATGACACCACTTTTGTGCATGGCCCTCTCACAGATGTGGCTGTAAAGCAAAGGTTGTAAACACCATTCCAATGTGCTCTGGAGAGTTATATGTGGGGAGCCCGGGCCAAGCCTGGGACACACTGTCAGGAATCACTGGCGCCTGTGCTAACGTTATCTCAGGGAGCTGTGGAGTCCTCATCTATGACAAAAGAAAATCTCTCTCCCTGGTCCCCCTTTGGTCATAGGAAGGAAAAGCCAGGCCTCAAGGAAGAAGAATGTGACCCACTGCGGAAGCAGGAAAGGCTCAGTGCTTTCTCCTTTCTTAGCTACACACCTCTAGAGGCCCCCACTCTGGGAACATCACTGAGGAAGAGCCCTGGAATTATCCCTCAGAACTTCCCCAGTGACCTTCATTAGGTGGCCACTTTATCACATGAGGCCACCTAATGAAGACTGTCCCCTTAGCCTGGGTTACAGGACGACCCACTTCATACCCAGTCCTATCTCCTGTTAGGCCCACGGTGTATCTGCATGGCTAAACCATGAGATCTCATTTGCATTCTCAACACACAGGAAGATGTTCCCGAGCTCTGAAGAGGAACCAGGGTCCTGAGGTGTCAGTCCCTCATGAATATCGTGGAACAGACAGCTTACCTTGGGCTTCACCACCTTCATGAAGGCCCCTCTGACCAATGCCTCTTCTCGTTCTTGTCTAGTTACTTTCCGGGCATCCAAAAACTTCAACCTAGGCAGTTTATGCAGAACAAAGCATCTGGAAAAGATTCAGAAACAAGGCTGTGATGCCAGTCCAAATACCCAAGCAACGTTTCTTGACCCTTAGGAATCACCAGTACAACTCCTAGATCTTGGTTACGGAGTCACCTGTCTGCTGTTACAAAGAATGAACAATAGGCTGGGCAAGGCGGCGCATGCCTGGAATCCCAGCACTCAGCAGGCTGGGGAGGAGAATCACTGCACATTTGAGGCCAGCCTGGGCTACAAAGTGAGTTCAAAGCCTCATTTAGGGGGAAGCTTGAGTGATTGTATTCACACAGACAATCAGCTGAACTTTAGAAACATACAGTAATGGTTGCTAGACTCAAAGGTACACATCCCACATATACACCAAGATCAGCCAGTAGGACTGTAGCAGAATATTCTCCTTCTACTTTGGGAAATGGGCCTGACTTCTTCCTTACACAGGAAGTTCCCAGAAAATTAACCTATACCTACCTTGATTGTACCATTTATGCCCCCTATTATTCCTTTAGGATGTCTCACTCTCATCTCAATGGACCTCCATTTTGTCAGGACAACAGAAAAACTAGACTGCTGTCACTTGAATGACTTGGAGTACAAGGTAGGAACATGAACGACTGAAAAATGCTTCCTCCTTAAGGACTCAAGTAAAGATCTTGAAGGCCTTTTTGTTATCATTACTGGGGGTATGTCTACTGTGGTCCTAAGAAAATCATCTTCATCAAGGAGAAACAAGGGGAGTTGGTTCCTAGGAGCCATCAATAATTGCTCAACGAACTTCCATTCCTTTTGGGAGATGCTTGGATACTCATTACAGACTCTGGGGATTATCCAGTGTCTATATGAATAAAAAACTATCCTCAAGGTGTGTGTACATAGAATGCCAAGAAGATGCACTTGGCCAGGGTAGAAGTTTATAAATATATAATAAATACAGAAAAGGAACAGGCACCTGTCCATCTCCTCTTTGTTAGTGACAGTCACCAACCCAGATGCTTTCCCTCATGCCCCCATATTGGATCAATCATACAAGTGATTGCCTGGCTCTTATCTTGCTTAGGAAGAAGAAGTGAGTACCTAGTAGTGCCAGCAATGGATTCCCTAAGGGAATCTGTCACTTCCTGCCTGCCTAAGTACATAGCTCCTCAATACACACTCATCTTTCAAGACTTGAGCTCCATGGAAGTGTCTTCTACACCGCTGGCCTTCATTTTGTTAGCACTCCTGAAATACAGGCAGGACCATCTGGTTTCTTTGCTATTCCTGATAACTGCTCAGTTAAGGTGCCTAAACTATAAGCTTCTTGAAGACAGGGAAATTTTTCTTTGTTTACCCTGACCACATCCTAGAAATCTGCCTTAGAAGGACTTAGTAACATACTCGTTCAGTTTAGTTATACAAATACTTCTTGAGCACCACCATGTCATGCAGCGGTGATGATGACACAGTTCCTATCTTTAGAAGCGTTCTTAACACAATTAGAAAACACATTCATAAAGACAAATTAGAAATCAAAATAACTAAGTGCCAGAGTTTATGCCCAGAATAGTTATGGGAGTAGAAAAAAAAGAACCCATATTACTCACTAATAACTAAGAGGAAAGGGAAAACAGGAAATCATAAACAAGCCTCAAAGAAGCAATCCCAAAGCACACTAGAGCCTTGGGTCCCCAGAGCCACCTCCCATGTTCATGGGATGATGATCTTACAACACCAGGTGACTTTCCTCTGCTTGTCCATGTAAAAGGTGAGGCTGATCACCCAAAAGCCAAGCACAACAGTTTAGGGCCTTCTGGTCCAGCCTTTATAGTACTCACTGTAAGGTCAAAATGCTCCAACTCCTTGCAGGTACACTTTTGCTCCCCAGTGCTGTCCACCCCAAAGCCAGGGGTCCTGGAATCAAACTCCGTCTACTTCCTGCTTCCTTCCTGGCTCCCATCTAACACCCTCTTTCCTGTCGCACCCTAGGCTTCTCCCTTACTTCCTCAAATGTGCTCTAATATTACCCCAAATCAGGCAGCTGCCAAAAAGGGCCTAAGCGTCCTTTCTTTCCCCTTATAGAATTCTCACCGGCCTCAAACTGTCAGAGAAAACTTCTGTCTCCTGCTCATAGGCGGCGAAGTCTTGATGACAACAGATTCTTTCAAATAAAGACAAGTACAGACAGAAACAATGTCAGGAGTGACGCTCAAAGGAGTAAAGACACCCACTAAGTGTAGGGTGGGGAAAGATGAATATTCAGGTGAAGACAACATCGGTATTAGAAAATCAGCCAATGTTTAATGACGGAGTGAAAGATGCCTTCACGGGGCTGGCAGGAGCCGTGATGACAACAGACTGTACACTGTCATTTCACCTCACTTTGGATCACAGCCCTAAAATCAAAGGAGAAAGATAGAGAGGTGCTGGCTTTTAAGCTAGTTAAAAATTTGAGATGACAAAGAGCTGCTGTTTCCAAGGCACTCTTCTTATACAATCAAAGAGACAGCCCATGACACAGGCTGCCGGTCGCCTGGGAGACTCGGAATGACCTGACTTCCACCTTGAGTGCCATCCTGGGTTGTGAGGATGTCATTGCTTAGAGAGATTTGAGGGACACTAGAAAGCCCTGCTCCCAAGAGCTCAGTCGTAGCTCGGGGTCCTCAGTGTCTGCTTAGCGACGTCTCCTTTGTGTAGTAATTCATACATGCAACAAATAACTACTGAGCACCTACCACCTGGCAGGAACTGTATGAAGTGCTGAGAATAAAATGACAAACAAAACAGAAGAGCTTGGCTCTCAATGAGCTTCTATTCTAGTGCAGTGTTTCTCACCCTGGAGCAGACAACAGCATTGGGTTTCTCATTCAGGTCTGGAGTGGGGCCTAGAATTTATGTTTCCAATAACTTCCCAGGTGATGCTGATGCTGCTTTCCTGCAGAGAACCAATGTCCTCGTGAAAATAACACCATGAGGAATAATTGTTTTGGAATTATGTGCATTGGGAGGCAGCCAAGAGTCTCCTTGCTGGTTCTGTGAGCAGTATGCCCTGCCCTGAGGTCTGTGGTCCACAGAGCCTAGGCTGTGGCTGTGTCTCTGAGATCTCCTTGCCCTTTGGTGGCTTGAAGCTGGCTGGCTTCCAACATAATTGCCAAGCAGTAAGTCAGTGGGCTTCCTGCCTGCCTGTCCCATCCTGGGCTGGGGATATCTATTTCCCTTTGTTCTAGGTCATGTCAGGATGTCAAAAGCTGCAGCTTCAATTCTGAGCGTAATACAAGTTTGCCATAAAAATACAAGAGAGAATTCCCAAAGCTACAGAATGAAGGCTTTTTACAATATCAATTCAACCCTTGTAAATTTAATCCAGGGTTATTTGTTGCACCAAAATCTCTTTACTGTGATATATTACTTAGTTACTGGGGTTATCACAGCAGTATCCTAAAGTTGCATAGTACATAAAACATTTCAGTTAACAATGCAGGAAGGTTAACTCCCCCAGATAACCTGCAATCACAAGGGCTAGTCCAGATGACATCCCTCTGTCAGCTTCCACGAGCTATTGATGGTTCAATCAGTTTGTTTTGAAGGTAAGGTACAACAAAAGAGCAGTAAACTTATTCAGACTGTTAACAGGGGCTATCGGGAATGGGGCTTACAGGTAAGTAATTCTGGGTGTTTTAAGGCTATTATCAAACAGCAATGGTTGAAGGAAGAGACAGCTACTAATAACACAGAAGGCAGCCATCATAAACCACTTTATGGCAGAAACCTCCATCTATAAATCCTGCGACACCCGGAGACAGCTTCAGATTTATAAAACTGCTTGTTAAGCCAGGGCACTTAATGAAAAGAGATCCGTCTAAATTCTAAGTCTCATGTCCCTAGCTGCAGAGGGCAACTCCAATTTTCCTGACCTTCTCAAGGTGGTAGTGGGGCGTGGGAGAGCCCCCCCCTCCCCGGGGCTGGGGTGGTCAGAGCCACTCCTGGCTATGAAAGGGGATCTGAGGTTATCAAAAGGACAGCAGGGACTCTAGGATCCTGGGCAGGTGTTTACACATCCATTTAGCTCTGTCCTGAAACAGATCTCCCGAAGGGAAGACACCAGCACCCAGAGCTTTCCAGGTTTTCTCTCTTCGACAGAATGCTTCATTTTCTTAAAATACCGCTCTAAGGACATAGCTAAAAAGGAGAGAAGGACAAAAGAAACAACACATAGGCTTTTATTTTCTTAATCATAAAGCTCATTTTTTTTTTTCTTATTAAATCCCAGGAGCCTAGTGTTTCCCATCTAGACCTCAAAGAGA
Organism: Cavia porcellus; assembly: GCF_034190915.1. NCBI lineage: Eukaryota > Metazoa > Chordata > Mammalia > Rodentia > Caviidae > Cavia > Cavia porcellus. Next base: position 33,461,299 of record NW_026947511.1, on the reverse strand, counting down.
AAGGAGAATGTTGTCACCTCCTGCCCACAGCTGTCATCCCAGGAAGCTGGCTGCCACCCAGTATAATGGGCTACGAGCATGGAAGAGTTAGGCTGGCTCTCTGTGATCTGCTGGTGGGGTTGGCTACCATATTTCTTTCTCTGAGGTTCTGGTCAAGAAATACGAAGCTTCCAGTTCCTAAAGGAGCTGGGCTATGGGACATCAGATTTTATTCTGTTCTTTCTGCTTGTAGCATTCTGTGCTTCTCTGTGTTATTTCTTACTGTCTCTGTGCTCCTATCCATGGAGAGCAGGGAGCACAGTGCAAGTTACTGATGCCCTTCCTGGCATCATCCCAGCAGGCAGCTGTGTGTGGGCCATGAGACATTCATTCCTTCACAAGGCTTAGCAGAACAGAGTGAGCGTGGTAACAAACACCGTGCTTCCTTGCTGTTGACTGGATTATACCCACTCTGTTTGGTAACACAGGCTACCTCATGCTGATCAAAAGCACTGATCAACTGCTAAAGATGTCCAATTAATGAAAGAGAAAATGTTACCATGGTTTACATGCAGATTATTGGAGAAACCAAAGCTTTAAAGTGTGGGGAGATAATTAAAAGGAAGGGAGGTATTCACAGTGAAGGGCTTGTAGAACAAGAGGGCAAAAGAAAAAGCCCAAGCTTTGAGTTCACCTTGCTGAGTGATCTTGGCACAGGCTCAGCTGCCTTTCTCAGCCTCAGTTTCTCCATCTGTTCAACAAACCAGATGGCGTGGGCCAAATGATGTGTAAGCCTCCTTCAAACTTTGCCTTGGCTGAATCCCATCTGCCTCAAAGTTGGTTTGCAAAAAGCACATCCACATTGCCCCTTCTTGTTACACCAATTTCCTTGTGCAACCGCCCCTGCACCTCCAGGTAGCAGAGAAGGGTGAGAAAAAGCCAATAAAGACTGAGGTGCAATGAACAAACACTGGGGGTGGAATAGCTCCAAATGCTCCAAGAGATGACAATGATCTCACTCTAATGAGCCAGGGTGAGCTCACCTACAGCATTAATGAATGCCTGGCAACTGGCAAAGGCCAGCTGATTTTCCTCACAGTTCACCGGCAGCATGTTTGAAGTCTCTGTGCAAACAATACACCCACAGGACAGTCCAAGGCCCTCTGCAGAGGGTAACCGGCAATTACTCTGTGGGCTTCTGTCACTTTGATCTCTGGGTCGTGACCTTTGCTTTCTTGTGATCTTCAAAGCCCAGATTGTAGATTAGCTGGAGCATGCTAGCTGGGTTATGTAAGTCACAAGTTTTACAGCTCCTATTGGGTGGGAAATGGTGGCAGGCCAGGCGGCCACAGACAGTGGAGTGCTACAGATGCTGGGCAGGCCCTGGCCTTACTCCCTACCAGGGAACAAAGAAAGGGTGTCATGTTTTAAATAATTTAGGGTTGCAAGGAACACAGAGAGACCTACTGCAGTGGAGGGAAGAAGGAGAGGCCAGCCAGAGGCTGCAGTGGCAGGAGAGAGTGCACGACACAGGCTTCAGGGACCAAAGACACTAAAAGTCCAGAAGCCCAGCTCCCTTTTTGGAAAGTTGAAGTCCAGCATTTATGGATCATTGTTGACTTTCAAGTCATTGTTCTTTCTGAAGAAAAAAAGAGGAAATAGATTGCAAATAAAGACAAGCAACAGACCACTCTGAGCATTGAAGTTTCCCAGAGTTGATTCGTTATTCTTGACTGGTATTGAAGTCCACAAGAAGTCACAAGGGTTTCTGAGTAGTACAGGAAGCCTTACCTGGCAAGCTTCTCCCTGCTCAAATCCTGAAGGCTGCTATCACCTCCATTCAATATTCATCCCCAAACAGTAGCACTGCATCCCCACAGCCAGGTCCAGGCTCCTGTGACCACTTGGCCATGGACATTGCTCAGCCCTGAACTCTGATGAATAGCAAAGGGAACCCCAGGCTCAGTTCTGCTCCTACCCCAGCAGGCCAGGACTCTACTCAACAACTTTGTAGTATGTTCATGCTCATATAGAAATTTAATGAGCCCGTTTTACTGTGGGGATACGTGCCAAGAAAATTCAACAGGATACACAGGGGGTAAGCGAGAGAGCCAAAAGCATGGGTGGAGGGGGAGAGGAGAAAAGACTCAGCAAAAACCTGAACATCTGTGATGCCATTTCCAATAGCTACATAAATCTAGTCACTTCCCCTTTCTGGTCCAGTGGCTGGCCATGGCGTGACCTAAAACTGGGCTGACCTCTTTGAAATCAGCATCTCCCATGGAAATGAAACAACAGACGCACTTGTTTTGATGTATGGCTGTGTGACATATTATAAATATTACATCACATAACTACAGAGGATGCCAATCAATAAGAAATTTTTTTAGACAGCACTAAATGAACCATGGGTTCTTGCTTCTGAATACACTCCTTTAAGGCTGCTACTATTGCTTAAATGATTAATAGAAGACATATTGTCAGAAAATGTACTTAAAGTGAAAAACAGTAAACTGTAGAAATATCATTCATTTTTAAAGCAATTTTCTAGTGAAAATGTCACATAAATTTACATAGAGGCTCCACTCTTAGGCTCTGAGTAACAGCTAGCAAGAAGGTAACCTCATACTTCGTGGATGAAGGGTCGGAAAAATATTTTACCAAAAGAGAAAAAAAATGCATTGCTGTGCATAAACACAAATGCCACAGGAACTCTGAATTCAAAAGTCATATTGTGAAACCCTAAAATTTCTCAGGGGCAAATGAAGCACAGACTCCAGGACAATAAATCAGAGCTGCTTACAGACCATAGAATTGAACTGCATCATGCATACATTTGTTTTTTTCCAAATACAAGGGTCAGTGCTTATCAAATAAACAAGAAAGCATAAAAATAAATAAATGAATAAATAAAAAATGTAAACGCACCAGGGAACCAATCGACCATGTCACTGCACAATCATGCTGCACAGCAAATGTGTAAAAGTGTAACCAGGTAGACACACATTTCCCATTCTCTCTGCTGTTCTTAGTTGCTGCTTCTCTCAGAATGTAAGCATCTTGCTGTTGTTGTGGGTGACAGGAATTTTCTAAGGTAGTCTGGCATTAGATGTGCTTTTGGGTGCATGCAAACTTTAGGATCCAGCCCCATGTAACAATTTGGCCATATATGCACATGCAAACCACCTCCCCAGTCCCTTCTTTCATATCCTCAGGGAAAAACAGGCCTCAGATGTGGAGGGCAGGCTTGGGGGAATGCCAAGGCTAGCCTCTGAGGTGGATTACTCCTGTAGAATCAAGCCCTGGCCTGAGAATTGTGACCTACAACCAGGGCTTGGATTGAATCCAGATCATAATTCCTTGCTTGTTAACTGCATTTATGAGCATCTAAATGGATCTGATTCCAAATGAACAATGGATATCTGAAGTACCGGAGATTCCCGCATCTACCCCCAAATGCCAAGCTTCTAAGTAGGAAAGTAATTTCAGATGACCTCCAGTATTTCCCAGGCCTCGTTTCCCATGTCCATCCCTACCAGGTACTGGTGAGGCTTCGCGAGACAAGAAGACTCAGTCGTTACCCATTAGAAGTGTCCTCTAGATGTTGAAACTTATGAAGTATGGAGAGAAATATGCAGGATGAAATATGCAAGACAATAAAGGAGAAGCAGACCCGCTTGGGGAGAGAGTCTCAGAACACTAGAGCCAAGTGATCACCTCAGTCCCCAGAGGATGCTTTTGTTGGTTTGCTGCTAAATGCATTAAGATGCCAGATGACTCGGAGGCCCCTCGGAACCACCAATCCAGGTGGTTCTCCCTGTTTTAAAGGTGCCACTACTCAAGGTGGATGTCACACAAGGTCTTCCTATCTCACTCCTTACACTACAGTCCTTAGTATTTTTGCCAGTTGACCCATTACAACAACAAAAAACTCGTATTAGCTTTTCTTTTCCTTTTACAAGCTTGGAACTGAAAACTTCCCACATTCTCCCTCACTCTAGAAGGAAAAAAGCAATAAAAACTTGCCTATAAACATGTTCACGCATAACTTTTTGCTTTATGAATGCATGATAAATAAATGTGGGAGAATATGTATATGATATGCAAACACATATATGAATATGCATAGCTCATACATGCATTTTAGATTATTTTAAAAATTAAACAATGTAATCTAAAGGAAAAAGGAAACAAGAGAATTTCCCAATTTTGCTTTGCTAAAAATTGTTAAGTGGGGGAACTTTTGGGGGCTTGCTTAATGCTCCAAAATATAGCTTAAAAGAAGATGCCATGAAAAAATATGCTTCAAGGGGCTGGGGATTTAGCTCAGCGGCATAAGTGCCTGCCTTGAAAGCAGGCAGTCATGAGTTCTATCCCTGGTACCGATAAAAAGGAAAAAGACCAAAAAAAAAAAAAAAAAAAAAAAAAAAATATATATATATATATATATATATAAGCTTCAAGTAGAGGCTTCACAACTGAAATCAGGCTATTAAATGGCTCCAAATGCTTAAGAGTGTTCTAAAAGCAGATGAAGTCCTGCATGATTAAGCAACTTAAAATATTGATTTAGAAATTTATATGCATTCACCTGCAGGACACGGACCATATTTCTGCTAACAGAATTCACATTCAAATCTACAGCATCACATTTCAAATGAGAATCTTCATCATGGAAAAAGGCTTAATATTTTTTAAAGAAGGGTTAGAGTTTTGCTCTAAGGTTGTTTAAGACTAGCCTAAGATTCTTAAAACAATTGAGAAACCTAGAAAGTAAATTGAAATGCAACATTCTTCCATAAAAGAAATATAACTGAGTTCCTATTGTATCCTTACTTACTTCTACTTATGTTATATGTCTTTTTAATCAGCAACATTCTATGGCCTTCAATATTTCTTATAGCTCAACCTTTATAAAAAATGAAAACATATTCTCTTATGGATTACCACAAATTTATTTTTACATGAAGTTCCAAGAGAATAAGTTCCTCTCAAACCATGATCTATTTCTTCGCTGCCTCCAAATCTATTTCCCCTCCTTACCAGTCTGGCTTCTCTTTGCTTCTTCCCCTAGACTTCCCTTCCCTGTGTTCCTCTCTCCCTCTGTTCCTCTCCTTTCCCTTTTATTTTCTTCCTCTCTTCTTTTTTCCTTTCCTTCCCTCTTTCCTTCCTCCTTCTCACGCTGATTCAGAAGGTATGTGAACAACCAATATCATTCAGAGAGGAACTGTACATGTGAGAAAAATCTTTAAAAACATTGATAAAACAACCATCAAGAAGGAGAGCACAGAGACAGCAAAATGAGAACGTATAGAAAAGCAGGTAGATAAGACTGCTCCTTGAGAGGGGTGAGTTTAGCTGAGGGGTTTCAAAGCAGATGGTTTTAAGGTAGAGAAGAAAGAACAGCATTTTGAACTGGAGGCCATCCCCATGTAGGGCTGGGACACTCAAGTGTAGCTTTATGGTAGAGAGGAATAAGCTTTAGGGATTACACATGAGCACCCTAAACTTTGGTGGAAAGAGGTCTCTTTCCAAAAAGTAATCCCGAGGCAGACCACATAAAGCCCTTGTAACGTAGGACAAGGCCCACCAAACTATAACTCATGGTCAAGTCTAGCCTCCTCTCTATTTTGTAAATAAAGTTTTGTTGGACAGAGCCAAGTCCGTTCATTTACAAAGTAGTCCTCAGTGCTTCTCAGTGTAAGAGCAGAGCTGCTTTACTGTGATAGAGTCCACATGACTTGCAAAACCTACAGTATTCAAGATTTGGTTCTTTATTTAAAAAGTGTGTTAACCCCTGGCCTAGGCCACTTAACAGCTCTTCATCTTTCTTGGGTTTTATGACCTCAAAAAGGGAGAGAATACCTTTAAATTTCCAAAATAGAGTTTAACATTGTCACAGGAAGATCTTTGATACCAGAACTGAAGTATGCAACCCATAGTATAATATCATCCCTTCAAAATGGTATATTTCCCTTTCTCCCACCATACGGGTACTCACCTGTACCTCTTGTAGTCTTCCTCATCCTTCTCCAAACTGACCAGCTCATTGGGACAGGCCACATTACCCAGCAAGCTGAGGTACTCCAGAGCCGGTGTCACTTCTGCCAGGTGATCAAGCAGACACTCTAAATCAGTGATGTGACAAAAGTTAAGGATCTTAGTCCAGGAAAGCAAAAGGCTTAGAGAAGATCCATAGTCCATATGTGGCAAGCATAGCTCAGCAGCCAGCACATCTAGTGCACTCCTGGGTAGCCAGTGAGTGAGGGCTGAATCAATGTAAGTGGGGGTGTAGGACATTACTAGCTTTTCCTCCTCACCGCTGGAAACACACACTTTTCTCTGGACAGGTAAGGTAGAACCACACTTGATGGAAAATGAATAAACAATTTCTTTTACCCTTCCCTCTGTAGTTTTTAATTATACAAGGATGGACTCCTCATAGTGAAACATTTTCAATGAAAATCCATGTTTATTATTTTTTCTAGTAGCAAAAACTAGAAATTATTTCTAAAGGTCTCATTAGAAGTATACTCTCTTTCTTTCTTAGTAGGAGGAATTTATCACTGAAATGAATGGGAATAGCCTGGATATAAACAGGGATTTCTGTCTCGTACAATCTGAGATCTGGTAGAGGGTGAATGGCAAGTTCAGTGACCTTGCTGGTGCCAATAAAGCATTGGGTTGGGGGAAAAAGAGAACAACAACCCAAGTAAATTAGTATAGGTTTTGTCCACTGGACAGGTCAAAATGCATTTCCTGAGACTTTATCATAATCTAAGAAAATGAAAGAGAAAAGTTAGAGGTGGTGGGATTAACATGAGCCATCTCTTACTGGGCTCCACTTTCCAATCAAGACAAACACTGACAATGCCAAACTAAATATGCAAGAGTCATAGATACATGGAATTGCAGGTACTGCAAAGGATTTAGCCACCTAGTTTTCAATCAATCGTCATGTAACACTCCATATATATGAGCTGAGACCCAGGGAAAGTGACAGTTAGATAAGCCATGAGTGGAAGCCATGATTTCCAGGAGAATATGACGAGATGAGTTGTCTGATGCCAGCAAACAGAATGGAGTTCATGCCAGGGAGGGGCATCAGAGTGTTAAGGGGAAAGGGCACAAAGATGCACGCTGCATACAGGAGTCAAAGACTCAGGGTACTTTCTAGAAATGACATCCATTTAGACCCAGAAGACAAAGTAAAGGCAAAGAAAAGAGTTGCTTTCACCTCAGGATATTATCTAACCTTGGGATTTTACCCAGATTTTCTTTGTCACTTTGTCAAAGAAGAATGAACTCTAAATTCAACCTCTGTCTAAATCCAGTCCCTAACATATTTGCCAAGGGCTTACCCCAAGATAGCACATTTCATTTATGACAACCACAACAGTTTTTCTTTCCTTTGGGATTGGATCTTCACATAAACTCTATCCAGAGACCCAACTTCACTTCTTGGGGTTACAGACAGCGAGGCATCTTCTCTTCAACATGACGAGCCTCCAGGTAGTGAAGCTCATATGGCTTCCCTAGGTCTTTCATTCTCTGAGCTGTGTTTCTTCAAGCATTTTCCCTACAATACATTTTGCCTCTATCATATGAAAAGATAAAAATCTGTATCCTGGAAGGGAACAAGAGGAAACAAGAAGAAGCAGAGCAGAAGACTCAGGGCTCGACTATTGATGACCTCCATTTGCCAACATGCTCCGTCTTCCTAAACAAAGAAAAATGGACACTGAAGTTTTTAATCTTTCAGATCTTTTACAAATAACACCCAGGGGTGGTCACAATGAAATTGCAGAGTGAGGGTGATAGGAAGAGAAATTCATGTAGAAGAGGAGAGAAAAAGTCCCAACAGGGAGTTACGGCTGGAAGTGCAGGGGTAGGTAGCCAGGGATCAAAATGCCAACACATTTTTCATCATGAAGAGAAAACACAGTCAGTGCTTTTTTAAATTAAAGCTTCATGATCATATTATCTAAGAAAAAAATTTAAATCTAGCCAGTTAAAATAACAGTAAATAATTCTCAGGAAAAGTCAAGTTTTCTAGCATATTCTATTTGTATGCTTTTTGGTCATTGCTAAATTAAAAAAGAAGGAGGAGGAGGAGGAGAGAAGAAGAGGAGGAGGAGGAGGAGGAGGAGGAGGAGGAGAAAGAGAAAGAAAAAAAGAAAAGTCAATTAAAAAGATCCTGTCACCATGTTTCCAGTACTGCCCTGAAGTCCAGGTCACTTGAGCAGGCCCTGTGCTTTGGAGCATCTGCCCCAATATTTTGAAAGTCCCCATCTATTACCCAAGACTGGCCAGGGCCCAACAGTGTCATTTGTGTGGGTTACACTGTGCCTAGACCTGAACCTGCAGGCCTGAGTCCCAGGCCTGGTTTCTCTGCTGCAGGTTTCACTCGAACCTTCCCCCTTATACATGGACCCCATCAGATGAGCACTAGGACTCATGACTCTCAGGTCATTTTAAGGCCAACGGCTCACTCCAAGAGGGGCAGCCAGGCAAGCTTATCACTTCTAAAGGCCAGTACAGTATTTCTTTTGTGGGATTCCAAGGAACTGGGCTGTCAAACAGAGTCAACCATACTGATTTGGAATAACTCAGACTACTTATATAGATGAGGTAAAAATGACCTAGGGGAAGCCATCTCTGTTATGAATGAAAAGTTGAACTGAAACCTGTTTCCCGCTTAGGCTGACTTCTTAAAACCTTGCTTTTATATCTACTGCATGAAAATAGTGATATGCAGGAAGATAACTCGAAACCAGCACAATTTGTAAATTAACTTGGATTGACATTTCAGTCTTTTTTCAAAAGCATGCTACTATCCATTTAAGAAGTAGGCCTCTTTGTTATGTATTTCTTTATGTGATTTAACATAAAGTTGGTACAACTTATTTGTAAGGGGCTCCTTCCTTGTATAACATACTTTCAAAGTCTCGAGAAAGGGCCATACTAATATCACATGTTTATGTATTTTTATAAAATTTGCAAAAGTTGTTTAACCTCATTTGGTTAAAATCACTGTCTCTCTCCGTCACATTTCCCCTTGAGTTGGGTGACTTTGGCTATGAGAACCCTGGAAATCCAGCAAAGGGGAATTTTGTAGGAATGAAAGTTCATTCTGATTCAGTGGAGTATAAAGGTGTGGTTTGCAGTTGTTTCTGTGTCTTGTTAAATCATTAGAAAAGTATCAGTAAAAATGACTTCCCATAATATTCTCACCAACTACTACATGGATACCAACACTCGAAAACCAACATAAAACTAATAATATAATGGTTAACAAGTTCTTCAATTCCAAGAGTATTTAAGGTATTGTTTACCCATGCACACACTTCTATCTTGAAATGTTCTGAAATCTTATATAGCTCACATATGAAAGAAACGTGCATGATTTTCTCCAAATCTAATAATGCTAACAATTTTACTAATAACATAGTAATGAAATTAGCACTGAGTGGTTGTGTTACTCAGTGTTTCACTGCTATAATGAAATACCTGAGATAATTAACTCATCAAGAGAAAGGTGATTTTGGTTCACAGTTTTACAGGGCCAGTTTGAAACTGATAGACTCATTGCTTTGGTCCTGAGTGAGCAACAGGACTGTGTATTGGAACAAACCATTCATCTCATAAACCCGGAAGCAAAAGGAGAGACAGGAATAAGCTTTGGTCCCACGATCATTGTTGAGGACACACCCCTAATGACATAGGGATCTTCCACCAGGCCCCTAATCTCAAATATTGTACCACTCCCAAGAGTCCCACCCTGGGGACCAAGCCCTTAACACACAGGCCTTTGCAAGACACTTACCCAAACCACACAACCGAAGCATTTCTAAACTATTAAAAAAAAAAAATCAATTCTCAATCTAACCATGCTAACAGGATTATCTTTCTATTCTTGGTACAGAAAACATTATAATATTTCATCATATAATGAAGCTGGGGAAGCAAATCAGGGAAAAAGTTCTCATACAGCCATATCTAGTGCAAAAAGATGGATACTTTCCGAGTATTTTGACATCCATGGTACTTATCAACTGAACATTTTTTCAATTTGCTTTGATATATTTTTATTCCAGATAAACCTTTTCACACCAAATTTCAATGCAGTCTTTGTCTTAAAAGGGCTCCTTAAATTACCTAAGTTTTACACTCTACTAAACTTGGATCTTCCCCCAGGCAGAGGTGAACATTCAAACACCCTGATCATGGGATTTCTTGGGCAAAGAACTTGTGGGTCCCCAAAAGTTTTAGTTACCTGGTGCCAGTGAAGCCAAAGGTCTTCTGAGAGTCTACCCTACTTAGGGTATCTTGTATGGCAGAAACTTTATTGTTCTCAGCCTTTCAATAAGTCCTAAATGATAAAGCAGGCTGATCCCAGTGGTGCCCCCAGATCCACACCAGACAGGAAGCTCCAGCACCTCCTCCCCACATGCTCTGGACCAGGCCTTCATCTCTGTGTTGATTCCACCACCAGAACATGAAACAGGAGAAGGAGTTTTAATTGGCTCCTCAGTCTCTTGGATCAGCAAGGACAAACACAGCCCTGTCTTGCCTGATTGTGAGTTGAGATAGAACTTGTCACATTCCTTTTTGTCAAGCTGCATGGAAAATTAAGCAGAGGCAATCAGTGGAGGAAACTCCGTGTCTCTGGTTAACCAAGACCACAGCAGTCGCGATGGATTCAGAGCTTCTGCTGAGGGTCCCTTTTCCTCCTTTAAAAAAAAAAAAAAAAAAAAAAAAAAAAAAAAAAAAGTGAAGCTACCTGGCATGGTTTCAACTCTCTCCAGCTGGATTCTCGGTACACACCTGGTTTCCCTCATCAAGTCTTCTCCGGAGGACTTGGCGTTTAGATTTTTGTCAGCGTTGTCTACAGAAAGTTGCCATGGAGGAGCCCAGCTGTCATGGCTAGGCTTGCCAAGGGAGATTTTCTGTGGAGGGTCTGAGATCAAAGCAGCATCTTGTTTTGCGAGTTTGGAGTGGGAGGGAGGAGGGCAGCTTCCCGGTGTGCAGGCTCAGCTGCAGAGGTCTGAGACACTTTCCCAGGTGAGAATGGGCACACCTTCCCCTGCAATCTCAGCTCCAGGTCAGAAGGCAGCTTCTCTAACCACCAGGGGAATTTTAACTGAGCTAATCCCAGGATGAGACTTTTTGAAATGCTAAATATGCAGTACAATGTCATCTCACTTTGATTTATATACATGTCAGAAATATTACCATGTCCAAGCAATAATGAAGGAAACAGGTTAAAGGTCACATAGCCAATAGATGGCAAGTCTTGAAATCTAGGTCCTAAGAAACTGCAATACTGTGGGATAAAATCACTCCAAATTTCCTAACACTAAAGGGGAGAGAGTTCAAACACTCAAGCTGAAGAAGTCTTAAAATTTCTGGAAGAGACCAAACTGTTTTGTCAACCAGCTGTGCTCTGTACTTCAGATACTTCCAATTTGGGCCTATTTTTTAAAGCATCAAGGTTTTAGCTAACAGTCAAATGTGCAAAGAAATAGTGAAGTGTTTTATGTTAACAAAATTATTTCCTATGAGTTACACCATGTAAATCTCTGCAATACTCTGAAGTGGTGATGTTATATTACACATTTTATAAAGAAACCGAGGACCTTGACAAGGCACAGAGACTTCCTCAAGACAAGAGTAAACTGCTGTCAGAGCTCAGGCTCAGTTCCTAACTCTGTGCTGTGGTCACCAGCGTACCAGGCAACATACACTATTCTTCCTGTTAATATTATGGTTCAAAGTCATTGCAAACAGGGAGACAGAAACAAATAAATGGTGATTTCAAATGAAGTTAGCTTATCCCCTAAAGGGAAGGTGGAGGAGAATCATTTGATTGTACAAAGAGTAAATAGCCACATTTTCTAGAAGTTTCTGTAGTCGGTCTAATACTTACAATTGAGTATTCAGACTTAATACTGTGGAGTCTATTACCAAATGTCCCTTCTTCGTGTAAGCATGGTTATGGGGGGTGAAAGAATGAGAATATGGGGGTGGGAGGTAAGTCTATGGCTAGTGACTACCCAGCCACTCTAAAGGAACCAGAAGATGAAGGGAGAGCTAGCCACAAGGTAAGGGATGAAGAGTTCATCTGAGACAACTGAGTTTTCAGATATTCCAGCCAAGCTGAGAGATGAACACAAGCAGAAATAAAGGCTGGTAGAACAAAGATGAGAGGTCAAGCAGGAGGCATGCAGATGGGAGGGGAGGTGTTGCTTGGTAAATTCAAAAGAAATCTGCCAGATGCTGCTCAGTTTGGACTCTGGAATCTCTTTCCTGAGCGGGCTCCCTGGGCCTGAGCTGAGAGCACGGCCACGCCGGGGCAGACACAGGCAACTGACCACTCCCACATCTTAGTCTCTCTCCTGTGTGGTAAGGTCTCTCCTTTGGAGAAGTTTCCAAGTCTGGGGCTGCAAGTCGGCATAGCTGGGTTCTAGACTCACCACTGACAACCTACATGACTTCTCAAAGCTGATACGTTGGTAGCTTTTTTGTAAAAAAAATGAGAAGAAATATTCATCAATGTTACCGAACTCAGAGAAGGATGGGAGGGTAATATTAAACTATAAAAATTATTATAGTTCAGCCAAGTCACATCAGATACGTTTCCATAGTGTTCGAGGATAGTAATAACAAAACTGTGCTAACACTAACACTGACTCTCCGTGTTATTGGAACCTCATATTGGTGAGCTGTTTAGATTATCCCTCAAAACTCCCTCTGGGGTAAGTACTATTATTGTCCAAATTTGCAGAGGAAATGAAAACACAGAGATGTGAAATAACTCGTCCAAAGTCGTGCAGCAAGCGACAGCCTGCACCCAGGGAATCTGGCCTCAGAACTTGTTCTAAACCACTATGTGATATTTCCTCTTGCAGAAGAATAAAAGAAGCCAATATCCCATGTTCACAGAATCTGCACAGGAACAGACATACCTAACTGTGGGTAAAACCAAAATGGAAAAATCGAGATTTACAAGGCAGATAAATGAGGCAGGGGCCAAGGCAGATGCCAAGACCAAAGAATTAAAAAAGAAAACAAACTCCACAAAGAACTTGTTTTATAAAAAAAAGTCATTAGCAAATTTTTTAATACATACAAAGGTTCATCTTAAAAGAAAGAGTTAATACCTTTTTAGCTACTTTATTCTCAGTTTCCATTGATAACAAAAATAAAGTGAAATCTTGAGATGAGATGACATGGCCTGTGCCATAGGATTGAATTGTGCCTCTTTACATCCACACTTGGTGTGGTTTCCTCCCGTGATGTGCTCTACATTTGATATGTGGCTTGTTTTCACAATACAAGTAGGACTTGCAAAATACTTGTACATGGGGACTTGAGCTCCCAGAGTACTCCTCTGTCAGGATATGGCTTATGTAGCCTGCTGGAGATGTATAGCTCAGCCAACAATCAGTAACCACCTCCAGACACATAGGTGAAGCCATCTTGGCCCATCCAGCTCCAGCCAAGCCTCAGGCAACTGTGGCCACCTGAGCAACCCAAGGTAAGACCAGCAGAAGAGCTGATGTCTGGCCAATGAATGCACCCACAGAACCATAAACAAATAAAGTATTTATTGTTTTAAGCCACAGTGTTTTGGGATGGACTATCAGGCAGCAAAAGCTAACTAAGACAGCCTATATCCAAGACATTTCACAGGGCAGCAACAGGAATACAGAACTTGGTAATTATTTTAGCATCATGGCATTTTCATAGAAAGGCAGGAGAAAGAGAGGGTTCACAAGATGGAGTTTATTACCGGTCAGTATTAGGCTGATAGGACAATAGGTACTATTGCCTGCTTTTATTTACCTCTCATTCAGTGACTTCTAGATCAAGTAGATTTATTTGGAAGCTAATCTTCATGATCAGATTAGTACAATGAGGAAGTAAAAGAGAAAGACGTCATGTTGCACCCCAACAGAGCCAACCCATACCTTCTACACCTACAAATAATAAAGTTCACTTTAACACCACTGAGACATAGGTGGTCAGGTTTACAGCTCCACAGTGCCTGTGCTTTACCCTTTCTTGGCCATTAGCACTGTTGCCTTCTAAGCATTACCCATGTTTATAGATAAAAAAGTTGAGCTGTGGAGTAGGGAATGGACTCAACCAAAGGCAAAGACAATTTCTCAGTGCTCTGGATCCAAGAGGCCTACTCAGCTCTGTTGTTAGTGATATTGACAGAAAAAAAAAATCATCCAACCCAACTTATTTCTTTAAAAAATAAGGAACAAGGGCTCTCAGATGACTTATCCATGGTTGCACAGCTAAACATGAGTAAGCTGATGCAGGAACCCAATCCACGAATTCTAATATTGTACAATGACTTGGGACACAGGACGTGAGCACTGGAGCCCAAGTGAGGAATTAAATTCCAGTCTAATAGTCCTTTTGTCCTTGACTAGTTTGAGAATAGTGCCTAACTTTTACCTATGACGCTAGAAAACCACAGGGTACACTGACTACATGTCTTCAGTGTCTAGGAAACTTGGTGAATCAAAGACAGAAGAGGAAAAAAATCCACAAAAATTCCATTATGACACAGGCTGTGAATTTGCTTATAAGCCTTCATCTTCTATTTTTATTCAAGGGTCCATTTTTAATGGCCACAAGAGGCATAATTATAAGGTCTGAATGCCCCAAAATTTATTTGTTGAAACACTAAATCTTTCAGAAGTTATTAGATCATAAGGGTGGGGCCCACATGATGGAATTAGTGCCATAAGAAACATTAGAGAACTCTTTCTACCATGTGAATATACAACATGAAAAAGCCATCACCAAGAACCCAACTGTGCTGGCCCTTGAACTCAGACCACCATCTTGCAGACTAAGAAGAATATGTTTCCCAGTCTGTGGCTTTCTGTCATATAGCAAGAGTTAACCAATACAATATAGAATACAGGCAATATTAATTTATGGCTTGAAGTATAAATAATGACAAAAAACTGTTAAAATCATTCTTAAATATACATTATACGTTATAATTTAATGTATATATAAACATATACATTAAATTTAACAGGTATATCTGCTTTATCTATCATCTAGGAGAACATGTCCTGGTTCCCTTTCCATTTCTAATATATGGGTGTGAAAAAATGATTAATCACGCCACATCCGAAGTGTTCCAGCAATGACAAAGCAACTGGACCTCAAGCCTGAACCACACAATGGAATGGAAGGCACTTTGGCTGCCCCCACCGGTGGGACTCAGGCTGGGGTCTCTGACCTTATTCACTGCAGTAGGACTACACTCTCCTCTTCCCCTGGGTAAGTGGCAGAGAAACCACACCCTTCTCCTAGGCTTGCTAAGAATGCAAACTACAATACTTCAAGCACGCAGCATGCTGATGCCTAACAAGGGTGCAGTAATGAAAGCTAAAGAGGATGATTCATTCGTGCATCCTACAAAGTTGCACGTACCTGTGCCCTGTGTGCTGTGCCAGGCCATGTGTGTACAAAGGATTGAGAGCAACCCCTGCCTCACAGAACTGGCCTTCTAGAGCTTGGCAATCCACACCTAACCATGCAAGAGTCCTGGGCTGACTCCACTCCTGCGACAGAATCCAGTGTCCCCGGCTGGCCAAGCTCTCATCTACTTATGGGAAGCTGTAGCCTAGCTTGGTTCCACTGGTCCGCTGCTCCGCAGCCTTCGCGCTTCTGCACTCCAGCTCTCTCCTGTGCCTCCTTCCAGAAACCTCCAGGAAGGCCAAGCTCTCTTAGCGGCAGGCATTACCCCTTTCTTCCCACCAGAGGTCACCCTCCCACACAAGCCCAAGAAAACAGGCCCGGCTTTGCCTCCCCGGTAGCAGTGACATTATTTTCTTTCTCTATTTTTATCTATTAAAAAGATTTCTTTCAGCCATAACTTAGATCTCTACACTAAAATGGAGCAACAGGAAGATATAATGGTGCATTTCATTTATGAATGACCTATAATAAATTACTCTGAAGTGTCCCAAGTGCCAGAAGACAGAACGCTTTGTCTGCCCACGGCCTGTATTTCACATACTTTAATTTAGCTGACACATAAAACTCATTTGACGTTTTGCAGGTATTTGTGTGGGGCGGGGTGGGGGTGGCAGGAGGGGACACTGCGGGGTTGAGCAGGGAGTGGGGGCTGCAGGGAAGGGGGGAACGATGAGCCAAGGAAAGGATATTTGGTTCTTGTTGAGGGTTAAGGTGTGGAGCTGGGGTAACCCTGGCAACGTGAGGTCGTCCCCGAGCAAATTGTTGTCCAAGATGAGTTCCTCCAGGCTCCCGAAAGCGCTCAGTCCTTCCAGTGACCTGCAGTGACAAAAGCAACAGGAAAAATGATCCTGCACTAAATCAGGGAGGCCATTATGAGCCGAAATAAATATTTTAACCTTCCCTTTCAGGACTGGGAATAGTTTGGGCTTGGTGCCTGTCAGCAAAGTGAATGACAAGAATTAGTAGCGGGAGCCGGGGGTGGGGGGCGGCGGGGGAGAAGGGGCCTCTGGCACTCACCGCATCCTTCACGCATTGCCAACATGAAGGATGAGGGTCACTTAGTGAGTAGCCAGGATCCAAAACAAAGGGCTTCAGATACGGCCTGCAGGATAAATTTGTCAATGTCTTGTGCCTTCAGGCACCCAGCCTCTGCTGACCCTAACCTCCATTCCCAAGATAAATAACTCTGTCACACTTCACCTTCATTCCCTGGACACAAATTTAAGTTGTCATCCATCATTCCTGCCTAGAAATATCATACCCCTCTTACAATAATAAATATAACTTCAAGTATCATTTCTTAGCCGTTCTCCTCTGTACGGTCGGAGGGGAAACAGCCAGGAAAGCTTCTTTTCTCTCCTTTCACATCCTGGGACTTTTTTCTTTCACTCACTCTGTCTTTCTTCTTCTTCTTTTTTTTCTTTAATAATCACTTAATTTCCCTCTGCCCTGTGTCTCTGTGGCTGCCCAACAGGCAAGGCATGTGCAGGATTACATAATCACCCCAGCCAGCGAGAGAGCTTGCTTCTTTCCCTTTCATTATTTCTTTTTATTTGTTTTTAGTTTTCTTTTAAGAGGGGAAGACAGTGGGGAGAATGTCGGCTTCAAAGCTCCTGGCCTGAAGTTACTGTTTTAATTTATGGAACGTAGATTTCTCACTTTAGGCTTGAAAAGGAAAAAAAAAAGCCTATAGAATGTAGCAATGTAGATGTTGAGACAGTAAATAAGAAAGGCATTGGAGAGGATTAAGTACCCAGCTTAGGGGAAAAAAATACATCAGAAAAGGGGGGAAATGGTGTTGTTTATACACATAGCTGGAAGTTAACACTCAGGCTCTCACGAGACAGAAACACAGGGCCGTGGTGCACAATGGCTTGCCCAGGCACACACAGACATTAATTAAAGCAAGCTGCCTGGTCCGGGGACGTGCACAAACACACTCACTCCCAGCTCATTCACCTGCCAGGCTCACGAGATGTGCTGAGCTTGCACAGGCCGACAGCTGAGCTACGACATTACTGGAGGGAGGGAAGGCTCGCGTGGGCTCCCTGGCTATTCTACAGAATGTGACAAATCAAGAAGATGTCTCCAGCACTCTTTAGTCATTTAATAGGAACACCTCCATTGCGGTACCGTGTGCTTGCGTGTGCAATATGTGTATGGTGGGGGGCTTCGGCACTGGAGTTTCCCGAGGCACCTAGAGCTGCTGGTGGGACCCCTCCCAATAGGCCTGCATGGGAGGGAGCCTGCACCTGCGAGGTGTAAATTGCAGTGGGAGTGGTTAAGTCTGCAGATTCCCTGGGCCCACAGCCCTGCCCACCTGCCAATTTCTGCAGACTTTAGGACAGCCCCACACAGGACGCAGCTTCTCAGCACGCCTGCTCCACAGCCACCACTGCCTGGCCCCAGTGCAAGAGCCTCGCTGTCCATATTCTGGATGAAGGCTGATGATATTTCACCTGCCCCTTGTCGCCTCCCTTTGCTGCTTCTTCACAGTTCTGGGAAGCCTTAACACAACTTACACACATCTAGGCAGCGCAGTGTGGGCCTTTCCCTCTGCTCTACCATCTTGTAGTGTGAACTGGGGCACCCTGACACCGATCTGTGATCCTCCCAGTTGGCAGGGTCTCAGAGACTCAGAGGACCAACCAATTGCAAGCCAGTGCTGGTTTTTCCTTTGCCTCCCTCCTTGCCTTTATCAACTACCCTATGCTGCCTCTCTATCCCCTGCCCCTGATCTTGGGGATATGTGGAGGATGCAGGGGGTGGTCACATTCTCCTCCAATCCCTTCCACTGTGGGGGGTCAATGAATGGTGCTCACTAACCAAAAACATTTCTCAGGCCCAGGCCCCTTGGCCACAAGGGGAGCGGCGGCGCCTCCCTCCCATCGGGCAGCCTTATGGGCAGCTAATAAGTCCTTTGTGCACAAACATCAGCTGGGCTCTGGTCACAGGCAGCATCCAAATACACATTGTTCCCAAGTTATGTTATGCAAATATTATACTTTTATCATGAGACATGGCGAACAGTTGGCAACTGGCAAGCAGAAGAAACCTCCCTTTCAAGAGTGCTTCAGGGAGGCAACACACACAGTGACACAGTATGAAGAGGGACAAAATCAGGCACGACAGTGCACAGCCCACTGAGCCAACTGCTCCTTTCTGCAGGGCAGGCTCTGGGGCAGAGCTGCACAGCAGAAGGAGACCTCCAAAAGGAGTAAAGGAAACCCACCTTGAGTCCTGGCACCTGCGTGGTTTTGCTATGTAATGTTATTAACTGCTCAGTAAAAAGAGAATCGTGTTTCATAGGGCAGGGCTGCTAATCAACAGACCTCTGCTTTCATGCTATCAATGCAGGATGTCACCAGCTCAGTGCATAGCTAAGGGATGGAGGGGGAGAGGAGGCAGGAAACAGTCCACGGTGAAGGGGAGGACAGAAATGGAAATGATCCATAGGGTTCAGATGGCATGGAGGGGCCCATAAACATGCACCTGGAAGACGGCTTTGTATTTCACTTAAAATTATTTTTGTCTTCCAGGAAGAAATAGGAGAAAGACATTATTTGCAACAATCTGGGAGTTCATATCCCTATATACCAGATGCCTGCAATAGATAGGTGCTGTTAAACATAAGGAAAGGCAGAAAAGACTTTCAAGACGCACGGAGGTCGCCAGTGTTTAACCAGGCTGCAGTGGTAGCTGGCAGGGAAGACAGGACAGGCAGCATTACAAATTCTCTGCTGTAACCTTGTGCATGGATGGTAAAATGCACCCCAAAATCAGAGTCTTGCTGAAAGGGGTGACTGTCACCAAAGGTTTGTTTACCAGCTTCCCTGGCAGGGTTCATGGTGCTGGGGTGGGGGTCTGGACAGCTGCAGGGGACAGGCAAGGCTGCACCCAC
The DNA here is from genome assembly GCF_034190915.1 of Cavia porcellus. Lineage (NCBI taxonomy): Eukaryota > Metazoa > Chordata > Mammalia > Rodentia > Caviidae > Cavia > Cavia porcellus. The sequence goes on along the minus strand of NW_026947511.1, from coordinate 33,441,903 downwards.
TGCTGGGGGAAGCCAGCTGGAGGAGCCATCAAGAGCAGGAAGGGACCCAGTGGGGACACTCGGTGGCAGCGGCTGGCTTGCTTGGAATCCTCATCAGCACAGTGCAGCTCCTCGCAGGCGCCTGCCTGCCTCCCACTCTGCCAGTCAGAGCTGCTGTGATCTCACCCACAGGTACCATCTCGGTCACCTCCTTCGCAGGGCTCTGCCTGGGCTCCCCTAGGAGCTGCAGCGGCTGCCGAGAGAGCCACAGTGCCTCTCCAAAGTCACATCAAAATGACAAACCATCACAATGCATTCGGCTCCAGTGGATTCAAACAGAGAGAACTTTTAAGTTTCCACTGTAATTAACCCTATCCTCGTTAAGATAATTATGATCAAGCTTCCTGTCACAGTTAATATCCCAGCATCGTTGCCTGTGGCTCACACTCTGCCCTCATTAGCTTATGAAAACAGTGACACTAAACAGGCTGCCACAGCCCTGCCCTGTGAGGTCAGTGGCAGGGAGTCCTCATGAAGGTGACATGGGCAGGGTCGTGGGCCCCACAGGAACATCTGGTGCTCGTGGGTGGGCACAGACTCAGCTTTCTTCATCCCCCCCACCCCAAAACTAGCTACTCACAGGACAAGAGCCAGGACCTAGGTGGGGTGATAGGTTTGGAGCAGGGAGCATCTAATCTTCAGTCTCCCTTGTGCCAGCACATTGTGGCCCAGAAGCCACCAGAGGTCCCTCCCAGAACCTAGGCAATCTGTGGCATATGGGCTGAGTCAGAACTAGATCCCACCTCCTTCCATTCCTGCCTACATCAGCCGTGACACCATATCCAAGTATGGTGGGAAGCAAGTAAGCGGTGGGGACAGCAAGTCACAGACCCTGTGAAAGAATCATCTCTTCCTTTGGAACCATATTCAGCCTTGGGTAAGGACCAAAAACCAGGTATTCTCAAACCAAACAAGAAAACCAGCTCTTCATTAAGACCTTATCTTTCTCCCTCTACTCTATCCATCTGAAGAGTCATGCATATATTCAAGGAAGCCATGGAGATTCTAGGAGCACCTCATTCACATGTCTGATGCCTACCACCTTGGCTATTGCCCTGTCATGCAAAGGCTGGTGCTGTCTCTTTAGATGATGTGTCTCTGTGACAGCCACACACCCAGAGAGCTGTGGGGGGTGTGAAAGACCAAGGACTTGTCTCCTACTGCCAACCACTCAGCAGGAGCCGGGGAAAGTCTGAAGGAAAAGCAGCCAAGAAAAATCTGAGGACAGAGCACAGGCTCAGGGCCTGACTGGTGGCCAGGAGCGAATCTCTATCCTTGCCTTCTTTCAGAGCCCAGACATCTCCTGCCTTTCCCCGGATGCATTTTTGAGAACAGGAAGAGTGACGTCAGAGGGCCTATACCTGGATCCCCACATAATGGTGAAAATATCTAAATTACTGCCTTAGCAGTTGATAAATGACTACAGCTCTGAGCACCCTTCCCTATGACCTGACCACTCCTGGCAGGTCCCCAGCACCACCCACTACCAAACTTAACCATCAGGCCACCAGGGACACTGCACTGGCCAGCATCCATTCAGAGTGGTTGGGGGTGGCAGTTCAATAGTTTAAATCTCGACTCTGAGAACAGAAAGAGTCATTTGCTCCAGGCTACTCCCATGCCTGGCAAATGGCAGGCTGTAGAGGAATATCTGAAGATTAAACTCCAAGCCCTGATAGAATGTGCAAGGACAGGGTGGTAACACAAAGCTAACGGGTACGGACTGGGAAGAAAAAAGAGGATCAGCATGCTGGGGGTGTGGCTGCTCCTGTCCCAGTAAATGGCCCAGGGGCACCACAGACAATTGGACATACTCTGTTGCTTTGGTTTCATGGAGGTACCCTTTCCTTATAAAACTCTTCATATACTGCTTGGGTGGTTAATATATATATATATATATATATATATATATATATAGTTATAGTTATAGTTATAGTTATATAGTTATAACTATATAGTATCTATATAGTTATATAGATACACGAATGCAATAGTGCATTACATACATACAATATGCATACAATAATGTACACATTACAATACATAGACTGGCTCTATTTTCCTGCCATACAGGTCCTACATTTATATATGCTTATAAATCAAGTAGTCCCCACTGTTAGTATATGAACAGGAAGTAGAAATGTCTAGAAGCAATGCATGAAGGTGGACAGGCTGTGGCTATATTACTGGCACCAAGAAGTGGTATAACATGCAGGGTCAAAGTCACCTCTTAAGCCTCCCATCACGATGGTTCTTAACTCTGAGTGGCAGAAAATAAAATTCAATAGAGTTATGAAAGATCTGAACCTAAAACCAGTCAAAAAACCCAAAGTTGTTAACTATGCCTAAGCCTTCATGTACCACAACTAAGAATACTAAGAAGTCTTTCCAATACAATTGTACAGAATGACTAAGAAGATAAAAGCCCAGAAATTTGCAATTGAAGTATCTGTCATTGAAAAGGAAAGGAAGATATTAGATTCTCCAACTTTTGGATTGGTGAGCTTATAAATTTACCTATATGAAATTCTAGTCCAATTATTCCTCTGAGGGGCTTATGTGTACATGCCTAGGAAAATGTAAATAATATTTCTAATCATGTTAACCTTTTTACTTTTGCTACCAGGAAGCTAGCAACTAAACTGTAACCCAAGTTTAAAAAGGTAATGTCTCATGGTTTGCATATCTGCTTTCTAGCTTTAACTTTTAAGGTTTGTATTTTTTTCCATACACTTGATATTTTATTTAATTATTTTCTATTTTACTAATTCTAATAAGCTAGTCCAAGCTCCCTATGGAATTAGATGGGATATATATCAACATAATATTGCATAGATTCTCCAAAGGCAGTGTGTATGTATTAAGAGCAAGTTGGGGAGAACAGATATTAACAGAGATATTTGGGAATAGAAAAGATACAAATTGTATACAGATTCAACAGTGGCTTTGAATAAAATTCTAACGATATTTTTGTGATAGGAAGGCAAAAAGTAGGCTGGAAAGTGACATTAGGTAAAGTCAAAAATTAACTGCTTCAAAATGTACCTGAAAAATACTCAGTGACCCAAACTGTTCTGCCGCAAGTTGTCAGAATTTTGCTTTTTGCTAGTGGCATTAAGGGTACGTTTGTCACATGTATAAAAGTTAAGGTCCTAATGGCATATTAGGAAAGACACATTAAGATCCCAAACAAAGCTAGGCACGATGGCAATCCCAGCACTAGAGAGACTGAGGCAGGAGGACTGCCACGAGTTTAAGGCTAACCTGGGCTACACAGTGGGTTCAAGACCAGCCTGAACAATAGTGAGACCCTGTCTCAAAAAGATGAAAAATAAATTTTAAAACAGATCCCAAACAATTCTATTAGAACCAATCACTGTATCATCCCACTAAGATGAACTTTGTATACAGTGGGTAATAGAAAGACCCAAATATAAAGTTAAACAAACCAAAAAAAAAACTGACTTTAAAATCAATAGGCAAATTGAAATCAGGAAAGTATTTGCAACTACTCCAACAATCTATAGTTTAACAACCTTAATATGGAAAGAGCTTTTGTTAACCATTAAGGACAAAGCTGAATTCCCAATGAAAAAGAACAAAATACTTGAACAAAAAATTGAAAATACTAGAACAAGGAAATTGGTTAATAGTTGAAAAATGGGAGAAGTTCTCAGTCTCACTGGGAATCTAGAATATTCCAATTAAATCAGATATTCTATTGTTTTCTTAAAGCATAAGATGGTTTTGCCAAAAGTTCAAGGAAATAACAATACAAGACTAATGGGAGAACAAAGTTGTTATGATCTTTCTGAGTGGCAGTTTACAGTGACAGTTTTGAAAATGACCATGTTTTCATCCATAATTCTAATTCTAATAATTTACTGAGTAAATACCAAAGATGTGCATGGTTTAAGTACAAGTAGGTTGCCCACAGCATTAGTTAAAATAACAGTGTAGACAATCCTAAACATTCAACAATGGAGGAATGATTAAATAAAGCCCACCTATCTGTGTAATGAAAACCACACAGCAACTAAAAATATGATAGAGAGACACTTAATGACCCAATAGAATTTGGTGGTATATATTTAAATACCTGAAATCAACTACAGTACACTATGGTACAACATCTCACGCATGGAAACTGGAAGTCATTCCAAGGCTCTCCGCCCCATTCACCGCACAAAATTTAGTGTGTCTTATATTTTTCTGGGCATTTTCCTGTTGATGGTTAAGAATTATCAACATTACCTTAGCTGCTTCTAGTTTATAAATCATTGTTAATATTCTATCGTGTAGACAGGGACTTTATAAGCATTCTGTAACATGGGATGGGATGGGGTGGAGTGAGGCTGTACCTTGCTATGCAGTTCAGGCTGGCCTTGAACTCACTAGATATTCTAGGATGGCCTTGAACTTGTGGCAATCCTCCTGCCTCAGCATCCCTCGTGCTGAGATTACAGGCAATGTTCCAGGGCATACTTATATATTTACATGCCTCTATCTGTGCCTCTTGGGTATTTATTAACCCTTAGGCAATATTTTATTTTTTTACAGTTTTATGTGCTAACTAGTTCATTTTGAACAAGCACTTTAAAATCAGGAAAAACGCTAGGAAATACTATTATCAAAGAAAACAAGACGACTCCCCATGTACACAACGCAGGAGCCTTAGATAAAGAACAGTGTGTATGTGAATGCATGTGTGTGGGCACGTGTGTGTGCATGTGTGTGTATATGTGTGTAGGGGCTCAGCGTCAACACCCAGTGGGGAGACAACTCCCACAGATGCTATAATCCTAGTCCATCACCTAATCCATTACAACTCCACCAGCCTCCAACTCCAAAAACTCCCCTGGAGCTTAGTTATTCAAAAGGCCATCAGCATTCATAAACTTACACACAGGTAGGTTCCCTACAGCATTAGTTAAAGTAACAATGTGGACAAGCCTAAACAGGTTTGCTGCTCCCACAGAGAACACCCGGGAGGCAAAGAGGGGGTGACATTGTGATTAAATCAGTCAGTGTTGCTCAACGAGGAGCACAGAAGACTCAGGGGCATCAGCGGACTACATCTAGCTACGCATGGTGGCACAGCCCCGTAATCCCAGCTCTCTAGAAGGCTGAGGCAGAAGACTACACTTCTGAGACCATGCTGGGCAATGCAGGGAGGTCCTGTGTGAAAATGAAGATTCAAAAGTGACTGGAAATGTGCAAAAATAAAAACATAAAATAAATACAGTAAAAGTCTACAGGGTTCTAAAAGGCAGAAGCAAAACCAAGTAGGAGAAAATGATGTGTGTGGGGAGGAGATGTCCTGTAAATACAGAGGAGCCGCTCACCCGAGGATTGAACTGCCTGTGTGTCATTGCACATATTTGATCAGAGAGATGAGTCATTGAGAGTGTTCAGAGGTTTCCAAACAAAGATCAGATTCATGGACCTCTAACATTCTACCCAGACGCTGTGGACCCTGTCACAGGGCCCCTCAGGGGTCAGCCTTGTGGGAAGAGGGTAGCAAAGTCCTGGCTCTGCCATTCTCCATGGCACTGAATGCTGTACCTTATTCTTATCAGAGATAAAGTAGCTTCTCTGAAAGTATCCATAGTGATCTAGTGGCATCCAGAACCTTGGGACCTGTCATACAGTTTTCTCATTATGCTCTGCTACTTCTAAGTAATTCCTTGTTGTGGTCCAGACGTGGCAAGTCACTATGGCCACAACCTCCATTCAAACATTATACGTAACTTTGTAAATGTAATCATTGTGTGAGCTCAGTGAGAATCATGAACCTGGATGGTTTTTCACAGTCTTTTTGCTATCCAGCCTATACTTTCTGATTGTCCTTGAATGAGCCCTGGAAGAATTAGTTCTTGCAGAGTTTTTCATGTGACCCTCGTAAGGTGAAGTGCACGTTAGCTGGAGTGGATTGAGATTTTCAGCTAATGTGGTTGTAAGTGTCATTTCTTTACTCATTTACAAAAATGTGCCTGAAGTTTATAAATTGCCATTATCGAGGCCTGAGTCTTTGTCCAGGACTTTGGGATTTTCTGGGGCTACAGAGACAATCATGGACCAGTCCTCTTTTCTAAGTATGGACTGAGAAGCTGTTACCAGATAAGACAGGATCCTAAGTAAGGCTGGAGTGAGGAAGTGCCACTCTGAGGAGGAGGGTGAGCAAGTAGAGGGGTCATGGGCTTGAACTAAATCTCAACTGAATTCTCATCTTTTGAGCAGCTACTTAAACTCACTCTGCATCTGGTGTTAAGAAAACATAGAAGGAGAGAAAATTCAATCCTGGCACTCAAAAGCGCGATCATGCACCCCACTTCCATCATGGTGGGTACGCAGCAAGCACTACTTCTAGGGGAGCAGAAACTGGAGGTTGGCTCCCAATGAGCGTAGCATCCGTAAAAGACAGAGGCAGGTTAGGCTTAAACTAAGGAGAAACCCATGCAGGACAGCAGGTCGTTAAGTACTGTGGCTAAGATGGGCTCTGAACACCTGCCTCTCCCTCCCTCTGTTGGTCCTGCAGGTCCGTCCTTAAGGACCATGACAGGAACCAGCCACACTCCCAAGGTGCTTCTGCGTCTGCATCTTGTTCCCATCTGTCCCTTTTTCTGCCCTGTCTTCCCCTGCTTCCCTGCATTTCCCCCACCCTCATCACAAGACTTGGGCTTGGGCTTCAACTATGTCTCTAAAATTATTTTGATTCACGGCTTGAGATTTTACAAAACCACACATGCACGCATGAAGCCTGTGGCCTTGGGATCTTGTTTGTTTTTAAGAGTCCAAAGAGTGAGTTTGTGTGGCGGGTTCTATAAATGGGGGTTTTCTTTGCTAGGGGGATGTGAGGGAGCGGACACGGTGTGCCGCAGCCGCGGTATGCATGGACGTCGCCATGGGGTAGAAGGCAGCGCCTGGCGGGGGACGCTCCCACGGCCACTGGGCAAACATATGTTGGGCCAAGAACACTGCTCTTCAAGGTCCTGAACTGTTTGCCTGAAAGATAACAGTGTCTCTTCTACATAAGCCTTTCACCACCCTCCAGAAAGGGAATTTTTAATTCAACAGATGCTGTCTACTCATTGCAAGCCAACCAGAAAAGGAGACATTTACATGGCTGGGCCTCAGGGCCCTAGGATCCCAGAAGGGCCCCCCAATCAAATACTTGCCCAAAGACCACCTCCCATGGGCAGAGCCCCCCTGGAATGGAATCAAACCAGGCAAGTCAGCAAAAATATGCCAACCGCTGATCCTGTGAAGTCCCAGTTGGCTGAAGAAGGTAAAAACATGTTTTCTGTCCCAGACAACAAGATAGCTTTAGATCTCCTACAGGGAAGAAGGCCCTAAGAGATATGGTGGCACTGAAAGTAACGTGTAGTAGAGCCATTTCTTTCTTCCAAAATTCCACTATCTCAAAATCTCTCAAAGAACAATATAGTGAGCTTTGTTTCTCATTTCATATGGTGACCCATTCTAGTCCTTTGAGTTTCAACACCTAGCAATGGCTGTGTGTGGTGGGGGAACAGAGAGGAAAGATCACATGGCTGCAGTTGTGTGGTATGATAAACAAGAGTCATCTCTGGGATTCTCACCTCTGCCCCTCTGGTTATTTGCTCTTGTGGCAATGGTATACCACTACGGTCTTTGCATAGAGAGCTTGTGGTTCTGATCAAAGATTTCTTGTCAGCTCAGTGAAACCAAGTAAATGTAGTGAGTTGATATGCAAAATTCAGTCCCAAAGTGTACCAGTGCTCTATTTTGAGGTCTAGATGTGACCTATGGCTTTGGGAAAATAACTCTTGCAAAGTTGAATTTTTCATACATCCTGACTGGTACATTTTGCACATACTGATATGGGAAGCACATGAGAAAAACAATATGAAAACAATCCTATAAAAATACAAGGATGGCTTGTTAGCAGGAAGGTTATTTTTGAGAAACAAATGGTAGTATTTTATTTTCAGAGGAAGAAATCAGTGAGGTATGTGTCTTAGTTATTTTTCTCATTGGTGAGACCAAATACCTGACACCCACAAATTAAAGGAGGGAAGGTTCATTTCAGCTTACAGTTTGTAGAGGTTTCAGTCCATAGTCAGCTCCAAGGCAGGTTGGCATAGCAGAGAGATATCATGGAGGAGAAACAGTTCATGGTGTGGCAGGCAGAAGGCAGCAAGCAGTAGCAGCAGTATCCCACCCAGGCTATAAGCCTAATGATTGGTGCCACCTATACCTGGGATGGAGCTTCCATTACCCATACCCTTAATCCCTGGATCACATCCTTAGCCCACATTCACACACTCTAGAGCCAGCCACCTTCCAAAAGCCCCACCTATGATTGCATGAGGCTTTGGGGAAACATCTAGATAAAAGCTATAACAATGGGAAAAGGAAACAAGCAGCTAATCTTCAAAAGAAATCCTAAGACACATTCAGGACCAACTCAGAACTTGGGGAGATGGCAGTTTGGGAGAATCTCTGCCTAAAAAACATTCCAGAACCTGAGACTTACCCTGCCTCCGTCACTATCTGCTATAATATTTTAGTCAAATCCTTGCCCCTCTAGAACTCATTTTGTTCTATAAATTGGGAAGGATTCATGACTCTAGAGGTCTCTTCCAATTCAAATATCTCAAGGCAAGCTCTAGGAGAACTCGCCCTAAATCCAAATTTTATCATTGTCATAATCATTCCACCATTCAGTATAAAGTTCAGCAGGCCTGTGGGAAACCATCTCCAACATCATATGGCCAAGTGCTGGGAGTCAGGGGGTAGGGCATGTGTCAACTCTCAAGTATGAAATCTAATTAATAAAAACGATCTGGGTGGGGGTGGGTAAGTGAGGGAGACACCCTTCAACCTTCTTTTCTTCATCTTTCATAGCAACCCAAAGTAGGAAGTGACAGGCAGAGTGACACACTGCTCAGAGGGCAAAAGATAAATGTTTGATGAATTGACCATTGGTCGAGAAATGATGGGCTGTGTATGTGCATAATGGCCAAGCTGCCTTTCCAGGCCAATCGCCTGCCAAGATAAGAAGACATAATGAATGGACCTTGAGATGCCCTGGATAGAGGCAGCTCTAATTTGACGGGTTTTAATAAAATTAATTCTTTAAAAAAGAAGCTGACTGAAGGAAGAAGACAGCAATTTGGAGAGATGAGAAAGCTGAGAATCACATGAACAGAAAGTGAACATGAAACACTGGTTTCTCTACTCAGTGCACGGTCAAGTCAGCAGAATAATGTTCATTTTCATTGTGTGTATAAGTCACCAAAATGCCCATATGGAGAGGTCCAGCGTTAAGTAGGGACACTTGAGACATTGAGATGAAATGGTCTCGCTAAGCAGACAGCCACCCTAATAGATATAGAATGGATGGTCCATTTATTCCCCCTTATATGAACATTTACAGAGCATCCCTCACCCAGGCCCCAGTGAAGGCAGGAGGTTTCATCCCACTCACACGGAGCCCGAGGAGCATCGAGGGCTGGTGAGCTAGGCTTCTCTAGAAAAGGAAGGAAGGTTCTGCTGGCCTAAAGGCTCCTACTGTGCTAGGTGCTCTTGGTCAAGCAGCTATGCTGCATACCACGCACACTGGGCCCTGCAGTCAACAGTTCATTTCCATATTTATTCCTTGATTTTGGTCCCCAGGCTCTTTGTTCAACTGATGACAAGATATCCTCCTTCAGCACTGCACACGCCTTCTGAGGACACCACAATGGCAAGAGCAGCCATCAGACAACCAGAGGGGCAGATAGGAGAAAGGAACCTTCACTCAGCCCTAGGAAAGACTCCAGCTGTACCCATGAGTTGTGACCTTGCAGGCACTGGTTTCTTCCATATTCAACAGCTGAGGTTGCAAGTGATGATTTGGTCTATTTTCTGACAGATTTTGACCTGAAGCTTTCTATTGATCAGATATTCTTCAAAACACCACAAGTAGAGGTGAATAAGGGGCCTATCTTCAAGGGGCTCGAGATCTCATGAAACAAGTACGTAAACACAAGCCACAATAACTCGGGGAGGTTAAGTGCTCCGTCTGTCTCCATGTAATCTTAAAAAAAAATCTCTAAGATTCCTTCTAACATCTACATACCTTCAGATTAGAGTCTTAACCCCCAGGGGATATTTTGATTTTTATTTTTTTACTTTGAAGATGAAGTACAGAAATGGCCATCTTCTATGATACCATGTATATCCCCAGAGTGGAGGAGGAAGCAGTCTATGCAGAATGTAACCCTCAAAATCATTCTTCCCCTAACTCCTGCTTCTGCTTCCCAAACATTTTTCCATGATTGTAAAAGGAAACTCGCTCATTACTAAACAGCTCAGCAAGGCGCACGCTCTTGGAGAATATAAAGTTTTATGAGCGAGTCTCTCCTTCCCTCTCTGGGTGTAGGTGAGAAAGCCAGAGAGAAAGCCAAAGAGGCCCGGTTCGGGAGTCCAGGGTGAATTATAGACTGCCGCTCAAGATTCACAGCTCTTCCTGGTAGGAGGTTAATATTCTCACGTGTCATTAGGTCTGCTGGCTCTCCTGATAGTTCATTGAAGCAGGCAGCAAATTATTTCCTCATGCTGCAGAGGAGAGCACACTTCAAAGCAGGGGAACTCAGGTCAGGACAGGCCTTCAGGGGGGATTAATGACTTAGGATCACCAGGGGTGTCTGTAGGTAAGAATGGGCCCAAAGCTTTTGACAAAGCTAACTTTTTGATCAGTCTTGACCCAGCTTTCAAGCCAGACCTCCAGATTTTATTCACTATCACCTTCTAAGGACCTGCCAAGACCTGCAAGAAGACCGAGCCACCTGTCTGGTCATTTTATCTCTGCTTGAAATGCTTCCACCTGCTTTCTGCTAATGCACAGCCCACCCACTGTTCAAAGTGGAGCTTAAACCTTACTCCTTAGTGAGACTTCTCAGGCTGTCCCAACGCAGCTGACCATGCCTAGATGGAACTTTCCAAAAATTCCTACATGCATGTTTCTTCATCCAGTGGCCACAGGCTTGTTCTGTGCTCCGTCTATACTTAGGTGACTTATGTTATCTTCTTGACAGCGGGTTAATCCACGTGATCACAGGCACAGTGGGTTATATCCCTGCAGCCCTCCATAGTGACTGCTAAGTAGGAGGCAGGGAACCACCTGCATGCCCAGGGGACAAATCCAAATCTCAGACCTCTCTACTCCAAAAGTCCCAAGGAAAGACCCAGAAATACAGGCTCAGTAAAACACTCTGTGAAAGTAGCCTGCAAAATACAACTTCTAAGGATGATACTCACTGAGCCACAAAGCGCACAAGGCACTCATGGGAAGTCAGGGGAAACACAAATGCCTTCCTCAGGCCCAGGAGTGATAAGTTAGTACTAGGGTAAATGCCCACCACAATCTGTAATTTGGTCTAGGTTTTCTGGATGGCAGGATAACTCTCACTGGGCTCTTTAGTCTGGGAAGGTGCCCTGGGCAGGAGCTTGGGAAATTTGAAGGAGAGTTGCTGAGAGGTCATTTCCAAGCTCCCACAGCAGGGGCCCCTGAGCAGCAACCCAGGAATGGAGTCAGGATTTCTCACCCCACGGCTGTGGATGCCTGGACTCCCCAGTGTTTTTCTTCTTTAGAAAGAGGGGGAAGTCCCCTGATTATGCATCAGGGAAAGGTCACAGAAGCAGGGCTGATGTTAGACATCCCCAATTCCAACTTGGAGGTACAAAAAATAAAAATAGTTAGGGGGAGAATTTGGTAAATTAGAAAGCACTCAAGAAAGTCAAGTCCTGACTGCTCCAATCCTGTCTTCTCCTATCTAGCTTATATCGAAATGTTCTCCTTAGTTCTGCGCCCATACCCACCGTTACCGTTAGCATCACTGCTTTGCCTAGAAAATATTTTGCCTGCTTTTCTATAGTCCGTTCTTGATAACATGCACGGGAAACGTAAGTAAACACATACATACACATACACATAAACAGTATCTAGATGCAGACAGTACAGATAGCTGAGTGATCACCGTTGGCTAGTCAAGGTCAGAACCCAAAGGGTAAAGCTTCCTAGAAGCAACGGGAAGGCTAAGGAAGTCTTCCGGGCTCACACAGTATTTAGTGTAGGATCCAGGAAAGTCCCTTGCAGAGGACTCATACATGGGCTCCAGTGCAAGAAAAGCCTTCCCCTCACTGCACCTCTGAGCTCTCCAGAACAGGATGAATAGGGACCACTCAACCAGCATCTCTAGAGGATGTGGTGCAGGCAATGTGTGTCAGAGTCTCCCAAAATATTTATTAGAAATGTGATGATAGGGCCAAGCCCTGATTTATTAATCAGGACCTTTGTGAGTGGATGTGGATATGCACAGTTTAATTCCCAGGTCATTTTATGTCTACTGAAGAGTGAGATCCACCTGGAGACTCCAACTCATGGGTAGCCTCAGAGGACATCCCAGGCTCTAGTAAGGTAACACACTACTCAACAAACCCAAAGTGCATCAATTATACATGTACCGTGATTTTCTATAATGGAGAGGAGGGGGAACCACTGTCAACTTAAAGGGATACAGTGCTTTGCTACCTTAAAATGTCTCAAAAACTTTCTTCTTTTTTTAATCTTAGTAGGTGCTTTGCAAGAAAACAGGAATCAAAATCATTACTCCAATAATGAATGTTGCTTTGTGATATCAAGTTTATGCCCTTTTCTGTATACACAAATAACTGTGTCTTTCAGTGCCAAATTATAGTGAATGCTTAAATGACACATGGAGGTACCAAAATATGTGTAAGTCAACTGAAGCAAAGATAATGACAACCATGGCCCAACACAAACATGGATTGATGATGATCCCATCACATCTGCCTCCCGATCAAGGACAACTGCAAAAAGCTACCAATTTTGAGAAGGATTTGAGGATGTTAAAATGAGAAAGAAATGCCCCTTTTAGAAATGCTGAAATACAGAAGACATAGGTAAAGCAATAGAAGGTGGCAGGCCTGTGGGATGCCAAGTACACACTGGGCTGGCAACACCCTTATTAGTAGTACCGTGTTGCCGGCAAACACAGTGGTGAGATGTGCTTGGCCCACAAGGAAAATGGCCCTAGAATTTGTTGTGTAAACTGAAACAGCATGCAGGGAAATGGGTCACTATTGGTGATGACATTAGAAAAACACTCAGTTTATTCATAGAAGTAAACTGCCTTTGAAAAACCAGGATGGAATCTATGCTATGCATTCGCCCCAAAAAGCCTCCCTAAGTAATGTGATTGCTACAATTGATAAATTCCAACATTAAGAATCTATAACAAAATGCAAGGATTGAAGTTATTTTTCAGCCTATGCTTTTTAAAACCCCTGGAAATCTGATTCTTTCTACCTTGCATGATTCCTCCAAATGTCCTCAGAGGCCAAGTTATTGGCCAGAACTCCCCTTCCTAATATGAGGTGTCTGAGAGACACTACAGACCTCCACAGACATCCCAACAGCTCCTTCAATGAATGAGGTCAGTGTTTTTCAAGTAGGGGTGATTTTGCTCTCTAAGAGACAATGTCTGAAGACATGTCACAAGTGGATGTTTAGCAAACAGAGGACCACTAAATACTATATCTTCAATACACAGGACAGTACCACAACAAAACATGGTCTGACTTAGAGTGACATTAGTGCTGACTTGAGAACCCCTGAGTTAGATGACAGATAATGCCTTTGTTCCCTCTATCTTGAGATGAGCCACTCTACCTTCTTCGGCTATGACAACTGTCCTGGTAGGTCACCCTCCACCACTGCTGAGGTTAGAGATTAATCTTGCTGGACCAGATCATGATCTAGATAGGAGACTCCACTATGATGGAAGAGATGACATAGCTGTCAGTCTCCATAAGGAAAGTAAGAAAACTTCCCTGGTTTCATGGAGACAGACAAGACTGATAGACTGTATGACTTTTCCCTTTTCCTCATGACTGGAAAGGAAAGTGACAGCAAACATACCAGGTCTGTTAGAGCTACAGCTCTAACTGTTGGCATTCAGAGGCCTTGAACCTCCATAGATGCATGCCACTTGGAAGCCGGGATGACTCTGAGGAACACTGTATGTAGAATGGGCTGTCCTAGGCCTCCAATGAATTCCCTCAGGCATTTAAGATATTTCCCAATAAAACACAACCAGAAAAATTTCCTCCATCACTCCTGATGCTTCTTTTTCACATGCATGGGGAAGTAGCGAGGAAGTACACCAGGAAGATGCCTGTCCACACATATCCTTTCAGAGCATGAGTTATCTTGCAGGCAAGGGCAGGCCATGGCAAGGCACAGGGGCAGAAAAAAAGGGGACTGATTCAAGACCAAGGGCAGAAGTGAGGTGAAAGGGTCTCAGCCTCGGCCAGGAATACCTCCTCTATCGGTGTCACTTTAGGATCACTGCTACAAAAAGACATATACTGGGTAGCTTGGAAAACAGAACAGCAGAAATGTTCTGGAACAACAGATGGTGTTAGCCCCAGGGCAAGAAATCTGGACTAAGAATGCTGGTTCAGTCATGATCCCTCTGAAAGATGTAGGGGAGGATTTGTCTTCTCAGGCTTCTCTCCTAGCTTCTTGTGGTTTACAGGGTAACTCCAAACTTCACATGCCATGTTTCTATATGTTTTGTGTCTCTTCACATGGAATTTTTTTGTAAGGACACCAATGATACTGAAGTAGGGGTCTACCTTAATCCAGTATGATCTTAACTTATTATATCTACAGTAGCCCAAAATACTTGATGTACAAAATGAAAGGAAAGGTTCATTTAGCATATAGTATTTAGAAGTTTCAGTCAATACTCAGATTACTCCTAGCAGAGTGGCATCAAGTATTTTGTCTCAGTAATGAGAGGAAAAGTAACCAAGACAGAATTTGGTACCAGTGGAATGGGTTGTTGCTGTGACTGTACCTGACCACGTGGTTCAAGAGCCTTTGGGAATGGTTTGTGGGAAGAGTTTGGAAAGGTTCAGAGATGTTGCCTACAAGCGTAGAGCTGGAACACCTAAAGTTGTTCTGCATGGGAGATTTTAGTCAGAGCTTAGAGAATCAGAAGGTTGAAGTCCCCGTCAGTAAAGACAAGGCTTGGGAGATTTCTGCTGGAAAGGACTGTATTGGTTATTGGACTGAAGATGATGTGTGTTATGGCTTGGCAAAAAGTTTGTCTGCATTTTACTCATGTCCAGAGACTTTGCTTGAGACTGAAATTAAGGGTGGCAGATAATTAGTCTGACAAATGGCAGGCTAAGGGGCAGCTATTCATGGTAGTTGTGGCCGATACCAAAAGCAGCAAGAGCAAAAGAGCAAAAAGGGAAAAACATGCCTCCTTCCCTCCCTTAAATTGTATGCTGGCTGCCCTTGCCCCTGGTAGGTACTCACACCACCAATGCCAGCACTGGACAGTGAACCAATCACAAACACTAGATTCATCTGCCTCTCTGCATGAGGCTTTGGAGGGCTATCCAAACACAAACCATAACATAGCCCTATTTCCACATAGGGTAGCTACTGGAGTTTCAGGCTTCAACATATGAATTTGGAGGTGAACTAACTTCACCTTCCAGATGTCTGCTGTTCTCAAAATCAAGATTCTAACCTGTGCCTAAAGAGATGATTTCATAAAGTGACATTGTGAGCAGCTATGTAATCTGGGCACTGAGAACACAGAACCATAAGCTCTTACAGTGTGGTCAACTCCAACACCTTCAGGCTGTATTCACTCCCCCAAGATCTGGCTTCCTATATCTGGTTTAATGCAGCCATCATTCAGAACATAAAAATACTGAACACTATTTATCTACATCTCGCACTTGTATCCATCTTCATTCTCTGAGACACAGTCATAAGCCACAAGTAAGTAAATAATTCCTGGCATGAAGTCAATGTTCAATAAAGGCTTGTGTGTTTTTCCTTTCCTCTCCATTCCAATGTCACAAAATCAGGATATTAAGGAGGAGGAGCAGAGGCACTCGTTCAGAAAACTGTGTCTTTCTATTAAAACTTTTTAAAATTTGAGACCCTATCACTGACCAAAATTGGAAAAAGATAGGCAAACAAAGGTTATAATAATGATGGTAAAGGGAAACAAACTAAAAGCTAAAACAAATCCACCCACAAAATTAGAAAATAAGCCAGAGCTAACAAAAAACCACAGTATAGAGGTATGTGGGGGCCAGCAGCACTTTAGTCTTTGATGGGCATAAAAACATCATGAGCATTAGTCATAAATAAATGTCACCAAAGGGGAAAAAATCAACACATATTTAAAGAGAGCCTCCCTTGCCATTGTTTTTATCATAAGTATTCGACAACTGCTGTATTCATATTGTTTATAATTCTTATGGAGAGACAAGATGTTGATGCGTGGAAATTAAACAATACAAGATTCAAGGAATAATTCAAGATAACAATAGAACTGTCACAAAGCAATGTCTGATTATATAACACATAAATAATATGGAAAATAAGGGTAACAAGGAGAACTCAGAGGCAGTGATGACTTTAGACTGAAAGTCCGGGAATGAAACTTTCTGAGAAGCTGATTGTGAGCTGAGATTTTGAAATGACAGACGTATACTCTATGTAACTTCCTTAAGAATACAGAACTGGTAGTAGAAGTCTTAGGAAGACCTCATTCATAGCAGTTAATCTTATTTAATGATTAAAGACACCAGGACAAGTATGCTTAAGTGAATACCTCATTCTTATATTATTCTCAAATAATGGGGTGTTGTGATTATCAGTGGGAGGTAGGCAGCTTGCACGATGCTTCTAAAGATCCCATCCTTCCAATAATCCTGTTCTTTCCTAGTTCCCTCCATTTGCAAGTGAGATAGACCTAAGATTTGCCCCTAATGGATACTGCAAGGATGATGACTATCACTTCCAAGACACAGTTGTAAAATGACTGAGACTTTCTCCCTTGCTTCTTCATGACTGCATCCCTGGGAGAGGCCCAAGTGATGATGAACTGAAGGATGTCTCCAACCAACAGCCTGCAAGAAAGTGAGGCTTTGGGCTAATGTCTCTCAAAGAACTAGATTCTTCCAACCACCATGTGAATATGCCCAGAAATGGATTCTTAAGTAATGACCACCTTTTTTGGTACCCTGACTGCATATGGAAGATCCAGATTCTTAATCTGCAGAAACTGTTTCATAAATGTTTGCTTTCATAGGCAGCTAAGTTTTGGGGTGATATGTTACTCTGCAATTGCTGTTAATAAAAATGGCAAGGCACTGAGGCATCTATTTCTCTGGTCTGCTAAGACCCTTTAGAATCTGCATGATAAAAGTCAAAATTAACTCACTGAGGCCAAGAGATACGGGAGGACAAAAAGTACTCTTACGTAAAATGTAGTTTTATGTCAGATTTTGAGTAGCAGACACTTTACACGTGCATGTATCACTACTAAGAGACACATAAACACCAGGAGACCTGAGCTCCACAACTTCTTGGTAGCTCTTCCCAGAAGTGGTGAATATTTATACATGATGGCCAGGGGTCAGGCTTTCTGGAAGGGAATTGGGCCACCGTAATCACTTCTTCTAGAATGAAAAACCAAACCAAATAAACAAAAGAATGCTCAAAGTACTGAGCCACACTCGGACCCACAGCCAGTATCCTTGGTGCTATTATGTAGGTTTTGTTTGGGTTCTTCCTATAGACTGTCTCTTAAGAGATAAAGGAGGAGCTCAAGGGATGAAGAAAGTCTCCATGACTTGGGGTCATTTCCTTCAGTCATGGTGGCAACGTGCAGAATTACCTGCTAGGTTCAAAGCAAGCTATAATTTGCTTCATTACGTTTCTGAAGGTATGAACTTTGGCGACTGCAGGGACTAAAGGGTAAGGCAAAACTGTAAGGGGATTCCGTCACTTTTTTGAGTATACATTTACACACAGTGTTAGAATAGAGTTCCAGCAGCGACCTTGAAATGAAGATGTGATACCAAGCATTCACTTGGGAAGGACTTGTGTAAAGCACTGGGAAGGAGGAGAGGAAAGAGAATGAAGAACCTACGCACATCATGTAGTAGGTAACAGCTGGGATCAACTGGGGTTAACCCACTAGGGCGGGGATCAAACTCTTTACACAAACGGTTAGACAGTAGAGATGGTAGATTGTGAGGGTGATCTGTGTTACAAGGACGCGGTACTCTATTAAAACAAGGCGTAGATAGACACAGTGTAAATGGAGGAGCCTGTGGTCCTGTGAATGGTTTTTAACCAAGCCACCAGACTGAGCCTATCAGCAATCATCTGACAATTTCTGCTTTAGGCTAGTCTGGGGTGCCATGTGGATCATCTCTCAGTGGTACCCTAAAGGAGGGATAACATAACTGGGATATTCATCTGCCTCCTCCCATTCGGCACTGGTTGAGATGTGAATGGTCCAAGTGGCCAGAATACGAAGACTTACAGGTGCTTAAAGAGTGAACCAAGTCATCGGTTTGACTGGTGTGCTCAAGAATGGGTGTGCAGAAGAGCACAAACCTGTCCCCAGCCTCATGCATTCTTAAAGAGGAAGGGAAGAGCCAACCGTGGTGGCACACGCCTAGGTCTCTGTGAACCCTGCTCTTTGCCCTCCCCTTCTCTCTTCCCCTCTGCCGAGGAGCTGTCATGGCGATCAATCCAGCAGGCAGAGGTTTCCAGTAACACAGTTTACGTGTTGCCCCAGGTAAATTCCAACCACAGCTCAACCACATCAAAAGGCCTCCCCTTCTGTGTATACTCAGCGCCTCCTTCCTCCTTAAAGCACGCTTTCCGATGTGTGGTTGGTTGTTGCTGTTGTTATGGCTTGATGATTGGCTTTGTTTCAAAATCAAAATTAAAGTGTCCTGCTGGATGAGAGTTTGGGACAATCAAAGACGGGATTCTGCAGCTACCGAGGTGACCATCTCTAGCTCCAGCCATCCTCACTGGAGGGGAGAAAAATGATCCTCCCTTCCCTCTACACCACTTAAAGTCAAAGGAAAAAATTAAATTAAATCATCTCATTATGTAATTGGGGCTAGGCCTCCGGCTGCTGCAGTAAAGAAGGGATTAAGGGCACAGCCACCTGGGCAGCCACTCTCCTGGGTCCCACTCACACCCCTTCATTCTTTTTTATAGCCAGCAGATTAAAACACGAGCCTAGCAATCTTTGATCTTTCACTTGCTGACACAAATCCTTTCAAGCTCCCAACATATTTTGCTGAGGTAATTAGTACTAATTAAAAGGTTTCCAACAGCCTTGGCTCAGTGGTTTTTTTTTTTTTCCTTGTGTGTCTTTCTTTCCTCCCCACCCCCCAAAGGAAATTGCTTTCACCAGAACCTTCCATCTGAAACACGGGTATCCTTCACTTTCTTCATTATCTGACTTGGCTAGGTCAAGTAGATTAGTGATTTCATTATTCCAAATACAAAGCCAGACAACAGGTTCTTACTACAGCTTCTGACCTGTTGAGAGTGCACAGGCTACTAATATTCAAGATCTAGCACTTTGGCTTGTAGGGCTGTATGAAAAGACCATCCAGTTATGCAGTGAGGAGGCACTGTGTGATACAGGGCCTGATTCCCCTATCTGTCATACACACACAAGTGCATACACACACATGCACATGCGCATATACACTGCTCCACTGCTCACACTAGCTAGTTGCATGATTCATCTCCCACTTTCTCCTCGGACTCTTCTTTTGCTTTGAGGTCATGGGATGGAGAAAATGCAGAGTGACTGTTTCAGGGAAAATGTCACAATTTAAAGCAAAGATCATCTCTAATGTTTAAAGAAGACGGGAAATGCACAGATCTCACACACACACACACACACACACACACACATACACACACACACACACATTCTCACATACAGTGCCATGGATGTAAAGCCATAATGTAATGAACAATTTCTTCAGTCTTTCATGGGCTCTTTGCTATGGGAGTGGGACACAGAAACTCTGTGTGCTATCCTATCTGGGCCACCATCTTGGTTCTGGAGCAAGTGTAGGTCTGACATGAGCCTCTCAGATGCTCTGGGTCTGCAGTTACAAAGCTGTGGCTATAAACAGGGTGGAGAGCTCTAGCTGACAAGACACTGCTCCACTCCGGATGGGAGGTGGACCCAGGACACACTAAAGGCCACAGTGACCTGCAAATGTGCAACTGGAAGCTCAGTGCTGACGACAAGCCTGGGCTTAATGGCTCTCTGGGGACCAGCTTTGGGCGGGGTGCAGATGCTCCTCTCCATGCCATTTGGACAGCTGGCCTCAGACCCTGCCTCTAATCTAGAAGGATCCTCCTCAGCCTACCATGCCCCATCCACTCTGCTGTGGACTCCTCCTCTCCTCCCCATTCATCAAGATACCCTGGGAAGACAGGAACATGCCTGTGCATTCCTCCTCAGTGTCCAGATCCTTGACCACATTCCATTGCTCTCTGGCTTTTCTCCATCTGCCCAAACTGGTCCCTGGAGGGAAGCTGGGTGTGGCATCAACTCTCCAGGATGCCACAGCTCCCTGGGGCTCTGTTTAATCACCTTCTGCTTGGTAAGTCAATATAGAAAGGATATATGATATTAAAATCTGTTAAGCTCACAGATTTTCTTTGTTACAGATAGGGAAACTGAGGCTCAGATCCTCAGTTAAGGAAGTAGGGTTACTTTCACGAGCACATAATGATGTGCATGTAACTCTCAGCCACATCATGCACTCACTGATCATGAGGCAGGAGTGACAGCTATTCCACCAAACAAATGAGGGAACCCAGGATCCAAGAGGTGGCCCATTTTCTGAAGGTCACACATGAGCCCATGGCAATGGCTCTTAGATCATTCTGAATGTGGGGGGACATATGATGACACCCTGACATTAGCACGTGTAGGAGGTCAAAGTGAGGCCTATATACCCCACCAGAGGGTCCTGCTACAACAGCAGCTGCAGCCAGCAGACCCCCTTTCTGACTCAGCTGTTGCTGTCTTCTGTGTTAAATGGATGGAAGCCACCTTCAGAGCCCCTGGGCCCAGAAATTAGTTACTTCACACCCTAAATGGGCTTTGATGAGGCTCCCATGATTAGTGTAGGATGCTACTAAAAATATATATCCACTTCCCACCCCATCCTCTTAAAGAAAAAAAAAAAAAAAACTAACACCGAAAAGTAATGGATTTAATGATCTAGAAAATCTAGACGCTGGAAACTCCAAGGGAGATCATATTAAATTAGACCAGTACAAACAAGCCAAACTAGATTTATCCTCTTGTGGTTACAGATTTTATCTACTAAACCAGGTTTTCGGGGCTAGTCTGTTTTCAATGAATAGAATTTTTGAATGTCAAGTCCCAGGATTCCTAGTGGGGGATAATTTACCCTCAGGACTTTGGTTCAATGGGGGCTGCTCATGAGCAGTTCTTCCTGAAGGCCTAAGACACAGGCCAGCCCTCTCTGTTATTCAGTCTGCACCTCCTGTTGGCAACCAGCTGCAGGAAGGACTGAGGGGTGGGACAGATGGGCATGAAGGGTCAGGGAGACCAAGAACGTATTTCCTTGGCTTCTTTCTGAGTGAGATCTGAGAGGGAAGAGTATGTGATAAAGAAACTGCCAGAATGTTTTGTAACAGTGGTCACCTACTTTGGAAAATATGGGGATAAACCAGACAAAGATCACCAATAACATTACCATGGACTTCCTGTGTGGGGAAAGTCCTCAGGGTCTTCCCTAGAACAAAATGACAAGAAGCTATTTTAAAAATTCCTTCTTCATAGGAAAATAACTCCTTTGGCTTGTGTCTAAGCCCAGTGCTGAGGGAATCTTGGGTTATCTAGCCTTCCTGTCCAATGGACCTTTCCCAGGGGTTCTGTGCAGGAAGAGACCTCCACCTTCTTCAGGGGAGGGGACTTTGCAGCTGTGTAGATTTAGATGAATGCTAAGCCATAATTATAACAGAGAAGGTGGTATGGAGGAGAAATTATCTTTGAAAATTACGAAAAATATCTTGACGGCATCTCTTTGAGGCTTGCATTTAGCTCTTGGAACTGATTTCTGCCAAAGAGTGAGTTCAGACAGAGGGAAGATGAAGTGAAGGGCCGGGTGGTGGGGGTGCGGCTCAGCACAGAGGCAGCGTCTGTCAGAACTGATGACTGGGCAGCTGGAGGCAGACTGCGAGATTTACCCACCCATTTTGGGGAGCGGCTCCAGGGAAGAAAAGCCCGGCCAGCAGCCAGTCTGGCCAAAATGACCACAAAGAGACATACACAGACCACCAAGAGATTCCCTGTAGGCGCTAATGATGTGGGAGAGAATGAGGTTTAGAAGGGAATCCTGACAATCTCCCACTCCATTGCATTTAACCCACACCAGAGGCCACGAGCCCCTAACCCAGCATCCTGCACTCCCATATCAGAGACATGCAGCGGTGAGGTAAGTGGCAGGGGAAGCCCATCACTTAATGTTGGGGGACCCCCTACATCTTGCACTGTAAACACTTGGACTTTTCTGCACTGATCTTGGCTTCTGTGAGTACACACAAAGGTCATTTTTTTTCCTTACTGAATGCCAAAAGAAGCAAGGAGTTCTTCTAATATGAAATTTGTTTTTTGTTTGCTTGTTTTTTTGGATGAAGGGTGCATCTTGGCTAGGTGGGGGAAAAAATAACAAAAGCCCACAGAACTAAGAATTAGAAGCAACGGTGTACCAAAGGATGGGGAGCCCTGGCCTCAGCAGGGACAGACATTCTTGGATCTGCCGCTTCCCAGTGGTAATAAAGGAAGGGTGCAGAGTTTTATTATTGTTTCTAAAGTCCTTACAAATGTTGAGGCCCCATAATGCCTACACTGAGGGCAAGCTTTGCTCCTGTCCCAAGCATACTACCTCTGCTCTCTGCAGTCTGGTGACCTTGTACAAGGTGTGTCTTGGTCATATGTTCTTCATCTACAGAAAATAAGGCAACGCTATTAAAGTCTCTTCCACTTAAAAGTTTCTAAAACTCAGCCTTTCACCTCAAATATCTCAACTTGACATTCAGCAGTGAAAGATGTTTCCTATCCTTGGATATAAGGAAGAGACGAGTTCACCCCAGCAATGCTCAGAGATGGGCCTGGCCTTAGAGAGTTCTCTAACCCTGATCAAACACTGGTCCCTTCCTCAGAGGCTCTGAAGGATTCCCTGACTCCAAACACCACTGGTCGGTGTGTCCAATGTGGCAGAGGGACACAGTGGGGGAGCCACAGGAATGCTTGGTCACTTGCCCAGTTGGGAAGCAGGCCAGCAGCCTCCATGCCAGTGCTCTGTGCCCTGTGGTCTGGGATGTTCGGCCATGCCACCTACTCACATAGCACCTCCAGCTTGACAGAAGCCAGCCTCGGCTTTGAAGGCAAAAGGTGTTTTAGGATTTTTTAAATCTTTTTTTCCCCAAAGATTAGTTCATGTGTTTCGAGGTCAACCACAGAAGGGGTATACCTGGCAAAAACAGGGGGAAAAAGTATTTTAGCTCCTGCAGCTTTAAAAGTTTAACTGGTGAAGTCCATCCAGTCTTTAGTCACTAGAATGAAAACGATGATTTCGAGCTCTTTTATTCCGTATAAGATAGGATCACTGGGCACACGCTACCCCTTTCTCCCCAACCTCCCTCATGTGCAAACTGTGATCCTTCCCCACCCCTCAGAGCCCTGTGACACAGGCTATTGTGCAGCGGTCTCAGGACATTACCCAGGCACATACACGCTGGCAAAAGATGCTTCCCCTCACCCCACCCCGCTGCCATCCTGCATCTTCACATCCTAGGGGCAATGCAGCCAAAACTTACACGCAGAGAGGATTTCTAATGCCTGCCACTTGCTTAGAATTGATTTTCAGATGGGAGCTCAAGAGACCCAAGTACCCACAGTTTGGAATACTTATCATATCTGACAATGAAGTTATTTGCTGCCATAAGCAAAACAAGGGTTAATGACCCAAAATCAAATAAATTACTAGATTCAGATCCATCATGACCACTGATTTTAAAAATAATCTGAAGTGGGCGAGTGTGGACTCCCAACCATCACAAAAACTGACTCCTTCTCTGCTTAGGACGATAAATCCTTCTGAAAGACCACCTCCGGCCAAGCACCAATTAACATTTCTCCTATCAGTGCACAAAGCCATGCAAAGACATTGTGAGTCTGGAAGTGGCCTTAAATGTGCCACCCCTCAGTGTCCTCCAGGATGGGGTGAGAGGAAGTGGGAGAACTTCCAGAGTGCTACAGTGCCAGTCTCACCCTGGAAGAGGTGCGGACACTGGACACCGTGACCTGCTCTCAACACCCTCGTAAATCCTCAAATAATATATGCCAACAAAGGCCAGCATGGGGAGAGGGTGGTACCTGGGAAACAGATGAATAAGCAAGATCAACTATGGTGGGGCCAACCCCACAGCCTCTTGCCATGACACAGATCTCAAAGCAAATTCTGCCAGAGTGGAGTTGATGTGGTCAGGCTGGAGACAGGGCTGTCCCAAAGGCTGCCTGCCTCCCCTGTCCAGCCCTCAGAGAGGGAGCTAAAAGGGAGAATGGGAAGGGAGAGGTAGGGTGGGCAGAGGCCGGCCCAGAAGGAGAGGGGAGGGTGGAGGCAGGCAGCAAATGAAAAACCACGCATAATGGCCCGAGGTTGATTTTACAGAGAGCAAAATGGCTCAATTTGATCACTTTAGACCGTAGAAATAGGCTAGCGTGAGATACAAGGGGCTCACCCAAGAGGACTGTTACATCTGCTGTGGGAGACCTCAGGCCAGGGGGCAGAGAAAGGGGAAATAAATATATAAAGTACAGGCACATGCACACACACACACACACACACACACACACACGCACACGCACACGCACACATACGCACACACCTCCTCCTCCATGCTGCAAACTTTTGCAGGACCCAGAGCCCCACCAGAAGACTTGGCCAGGAACTGCCTAGCAAGGTGTTGGCACACCCAGAATGCTTGCTTTTCAAATGGCATCTCTAATGTGTGTGGCTCATGGTACTTTGCCCTCTTGCTTTGTTCTCCGAAAAAGCCACATCTTTAAAAAAAAAAAAAAAAAAAAGAAGAAGAAGAAGAAGAAGCCTAGTTTATTATTTAGCAGCAATGGCAGTTTTTTTTTTTTAAGGGTTGCTAATAATTCCAATTCCCCTTTCAAAAACAATCCACCCCTCACTAAGAAAAAGTCAGCGCGACTGACTAATGGGAGTAATTCAAAATACCTCAATTAAAATTCAGGTTTTGGCCTTTTGAGCAGTCTATTTAAAGATTTTTTCCCCTAGATTGGTTGTAGACAGATGATTATGAAATATTTATGTGTCTGTGAAAGGGGCTTTCGGAGCTTGGCTCGGCTACGGGCTGAGTTTTCGGTTGCTGTCCGTCTCTCCTCTCCGAGGTCCCAGAGAGCCCTGACTTTATGCAGCTTCCAAAGCTCTTGGTTTTACACAAGCTCCACACAGCAATTTGCCACCCTGAACACGGTGTCCTGAGGTTAGAGGAGTCCTCAGAGACCCCTCGGGCTCTCCTGAACCTGGTTCAAGGTCTCGCCCTTGGCTGGCCTGTGTCTGCTCCAGGCAGCTGGAGTGGACTCTGGTGTCCTGCACTCTGGTGGCATCTCCTGCTCTGCGAGCTCTCCAGGAAGAGAAAGTTCCATCTCCATAAATGGTTTGTAGACTTTTTAAAGAGAGGGTCTGAGGCCCGCCCGAGAACTCTGCATTATGCACCCTGTGGACTGGCTGCCAGGTTCTCCTTCACCTTGTGAAACCCCCCTGAACTGGAGGGGCACTCAGCACAGCCCAGAACTTTCCCTCCAGAGCACTAAATCAACTGATTGCAATGACAAGCTTCCTATGGGGAGGAGACAGAGCGAACAAGGACTAAATAAAGGAGGAGGAAGAATGAGGGGAAGATGTAAGAACAGAGCTGTGTCCTGCAACACAGCAAAAAGGTTTCTCGAGTGTTTCTATGAAAGCCCGAAAAATGCAAAACTCAGCTACTTCTATCCTCTAAAATATTATGTGGATTTAAAATACGTGAAGAATATACAAAATGTGTGGATATTTTAAAAAGAAAACAAAGAGTACAACAATATTTACTCAATAATCCTATTTTAAAAATAAATAAAAATTATTTGTATAAAAATATTTGCATGTGGAGAGAAGATGCAGGAGAGCTTGGGATGCTACTGTTACAGGCAGCTGAGTTCGATAGGAATATTATAGGCAGTCAGACAGGGCTGACTGAATTTGGCCCTCAAAGGAGCCAGTGCAGAAGGCAAGATATCTTGCATCCTTGGAAGAGACAGATACTTCCCATTGTAGGCCAGAGCTCAAGACAAAAAAAAAAAATCAAGCAAATACATCCTAAGGATTAATATTCTAAATAGTTCTCTATCACCCTGAGGAAGCCAGGAGTCACCATCCCAACCACCTACAGGAAGAGTCACTCTCTGTGCACATGCCCGCTTGCTACCTGACTTGCTTCCCCTTTGTCCCCAATTTAATCAGTTTTACCAGAGTAACTAATCTTATTGGTTGGCCATAGTTCTGTCCCATCTCGTGCTCACCTTGCAAGTTCTTATGTTTTCCCCATCTTAGACCTGGCTCACTTTGTGGTTTTACCTTATAAAAGTCCCTTTAAAAAAAAAAAAAAAACAGTCTTTGCGACCCACTTTGGACCCCTTTTGTCTGTCTGTCTGTCTGTCTGTCTCTCTCTCTCTCTCAGACAGAAGCTTTCTTTCTCTCAATAAATATATTCTGCTCTTAACATCCATTATTCCTAAAATTCATTCTTCGATTTTAGAGAACACAAACTCATACTGAACTGATAATAGCTTGGGAGTTTTGTTCCCCTGTATTTCTACCTTGATGGAAGCGAAGGGCTGGATGGGTCTTCTTTGTCTTCTAGCCATAAGAAATAACCCTTTTTTCCACATGAAAGTAGGTGCCAATAAAACAATTATTTTAAAGGAAAAAGACTTATTTCCTGGCCTCAAGTTGATTTCAGTGCAGTAGTTCCTTAATCCCTACCCCACATTCAATACGCTCATCCGAGAAACAATTAAAAAATACAGATGCTGAGAACCACAGATTGAATTTCAGATACAGGACACCTAAGACAAGGCCACCTGTGGACTGTCCGGCACCATCTCTCTCACTGTTTCCCCATACTTTTGGACAGTGTTCAGTATTTGGTAACCAATAGATCAGTAGATGTCATGGATACCCAACCCTCCTCTGCCTCCATCTCCGTCTCATAACTGATGGCCCAGAGTGAATTTGTACATCAGCACATAACCATGAACAGTACATTTATCAACCAGAGTCTGCTCTCATCTTAGATGAGTAGGGAAAATCACCTGTTGGTTCAGAAAACACTCTCTACCTTGATTACAGGTTTAACAGGTAAACCAAATTGGGATTTACCTTAAAACTCAAACTATTTAAATGAGATCATTTCTCAATGTATTATCTGAACAGTTCCTCAAGGATACAAATGTCTATATTTAAAGAAAAGTGCATTCAACAATTATGCTTGAGACCAGATGTGCAGCGAGAAACTTGTAAATTACTCATTCACAACACAGATAAGTCAGTCTTTACTTGTTGGGAGCCGTGGCACTGTCAAGTCATCAGACGCGGTGATTGCGAGGCCTGTGGGAAAGTACAAAAGCCTGAGCTAGATTACTCCTCTCATCGAGCCCGCCTGTGTGGCACCTGTTTCTTATCACCCCACTAAGTTCCCGCCTCACAGGGTAGTCTGCCTAGCTATTAATCCTATATATAGCCAGTGCCTCCACCCCCGAGAGAGAGACTGAAGCACGGAAGGAGCCGCGGGGAGCGGACCAGAGGAGGCTTCGGCTGGGAGCGATCCCAGGGCAGGCTGTACGGAGAGAAAATAAAAGAAAAGGTTGTCCACTGCCAGACTTTGTCGTGTGTCCTTCCTGCCGGCCGGGAGCGACATCGACATTTGGTGGCCCGCACGGGGATTGATCAACCCCGAGACGCGGCGGTGGACTGCATTCTCCTACACAGTGCTGCAGCTGCAGGACAGGTGAGTAGAGGATAAGCCTGGGCCCTGGGTGGCGCGCACCTACAGGGTTTGTAGACTCCTCTCAACCTCACGCGTAAGTGGCGGGTTTCTTGGGCCTCACGCGGTGAGTATGAAACATAACACCAGAACTTAAGGTAATAAAAGAGTGTAAAACATAAACATAGAAGTAAAAATAACAGAAGATATATTAAAAATGGGAAACATGCCAAGTAAAGATACACAGCCTTGGTGTTGGTCCTTCGGAGACTCCTAAAGTCCAAGGACCTCAAGGTGGGGCGTAAGACTTTAGAAAATTTCCTTGCAGAGATTGACAGCTTTGCTCCCTGGTTTCTGCCTACAGGGCATGTAAACCTGCCCTCCTGGGAAAAGTTGGGCAGAGACCTTTCCCTAGCAGAACGGGAGGGTAGAGCTTCAGTCTCTGCTCGTCCATTGTGGGAAATGATACACACGTGCCTAAAGAGTGAGGGTAGTTACGGGGGGAGCTCTCAAGAACTTGTAGAAGTACGCGAGGTGTTTGAACAGGCACAGTCAGGAAGCTCCCGAGAAGGGTCCGTCAAGGAGGGCAGAGATACAAAAGAGGAAGCCGAGGCGCGGTTTGTGTCTTTCCGCAGGAATCGGGACGAGAACCAATGTGGGTCCCAGAGAGGTTGACGCGACAAGTCCCTCGACTGAAGATCAGGCCTGTTCCACCAGAGGCCAAAAGCAGACCCAACAACAAGATGAGCCCTAAAAGAACTGCAGGACAATCCCTTTTTGGGGGCCTGGAACGGCTTGCTCCCCTATGTGCTACCCTTGTATACGCATGGCTCGCTCGCATGGCCTACGACCGCGTTTAAAAGTGACAGGCTTCCCACATTCTCCTCCCTAGACAACAACATGTAGCAGGGTGGGTGAGTCAATGACGGGTAAGAGCGTGCCTCCCCAGCACGACTCAACCTAAGCCAGGCCCTACCCCGTTCCGCTCGAAAGCCGCTGGATTGTTAGATAAATTTCTCTCCGAGGGGATTCGTGGAGAGAAATGAGTGCATGCCTATGTGCAACCAGGTTCCGTCCAGTTCATTCCTGGCCCTAGAAAAAAGGACGAGGGCCTCAGGGCCTTGGTGGACCCTGGGACGGCCGACCAGGGTCTACGCTAAGGGCCTACGGTGGGCCTCAGTTCGGGGCATAGGCCTCTGCACTCTATCCAGGACGGGCTGCGATGCGCGTAGCCATCATTTAAAATAAAATAGGGGGAGATGTTGGGAGCCGTGGCACTGTCAAGTCATCAGACGCGGTGATTGCGAGGCCTGTGGGAAAGTACAAAAGCCTGAGCTAGATTACCCCTCTCATCGAGCCCGCCTGTGTGGCACCTGTTTCTTATCACCCCACTAAGTTCCCGCCTCACAGGGTAGTCTGCCTAGCTATTAATCCTATATATAGCCAGTGCCTCCACCCCCGAGAGAGAGAGAAGCATGAAAGGAGCCTCGGGGAGCGGACCGGTAGAGGCTTCGGGAGAGACTGAAGCACGGAAGGAGCCGCGGAGAGCGGACCGGTAGAGGCTTCGGGGGAGACTGAAGCACGGAAGGAGCCGAGGAGAGCGGACCGGTAGAGGCTTCGGAGCGAAGCACGGAGGGAGCCGCGGGGAGCGGACCAGAGGAGGCTTCGGCTGGGAGCGATCCCAGGGCAGGCTGTACGGAGAGAAAATAAAAGAAAAGGTTGTCCACTGCCAGACTTTGTCGTGTGTCCTTCCTGCCGGCCGGGAGCGACATCGACATTTACTCATTCATGAATTTATTCAGTGTTACATTTACCAATTCAAGTTGCTCATCCAACACACGCCTGAGTCATTAAGAGGCCCACTAAACATATCTTGGCTCTAGAACTTTGGCTTCAAATCTTGCAATCCCATCTGGTACCAAACACTGTCTGGTGGTACCAGAACCACCAATACTCAAGGCAGGTGGGCATAGTCATTTCCCACCTCCAACCTAAACACGCTGCTTAGATTTGTTGAGAAGGAATTAAACTTCAGGCCTTGCAGTGCTAGCTGAATGCTTCTTCCCTGTATCAGGAATCTGTGAGCTCAGAGATGAAAAATTCATTTCAACGATGCTTTTCTCCTTCAGCTCATCTCTACAACTTGCTTACCAGGCATTTATTCATCTTACCTCCCGATAAAGCCCCGCCACCACCACCTTGTTTAGTATTGCAGCCAGTCCCAACACTTCCACCAGGACTACAAGGCCTATTACCCACTCCCTTTCCCTCTTTTTATCCTGTAGCATTTATCGTCTTCCAACATATCACATAATGTACTTATGAATCATGTTTATTGCTTAATGTCGATTACAAGGTTTGTGATGATGCATGTCAGTCTCTCCCATGGGTGGAATAGAAGCACCTCAGGCACTCGAGTGGAGGAGGGAAGGAAGAAGGGAGGCAGCCACTTCCTCCCACTACAGGCCAGGCTTGACTTGAGTCAGCTAGAAAAGTTAATTTGCTGCAGGCAGCCACTAGTCAAGAGGAAGGATTTGGGGGATATGCCTCTGATGTTTCTTCCACCTGCCAGTCTCCACCAATCATGTACATCCTCACAGTTCTGGTGGGGAAACATTCTCCCTTCTGGTAAATACTGATCTGCAGTTCCTTCCCGAAGCTTAGAACCAGTTGTGCATAAATATCACCCTTCCCTACACTATTTTAGCATGTGTCTTTCATTCTAGAAATGGCAAAAGTGACTCCTGTTAGGTTAAAGTGTAGATCCTCTTCCAGTAAAAAATCTCCAAACTGAGATTTTCCTGTCTTGGGGATCTCTAAACCCCAAATTGCCAGCCCTCTCCAAGACCTAAGCTCCAAAATGCCTCCTCTGTCCACCCTTTGCATTTGGGCCAGCACCAAGCCTTCTCAGAACTATAGAAACAAACTCCTTTAGGAGCTCAGTCTTGCCACAGTGCCAGAAACTTCCCCTGCCTCCTGCCATGCACCCAACCTCTGTGTTCCTGCCCTGTCTCTGTCACAGTCTCACACCACACGTATTTAAGTTCATTAAAAATTAGCTACTGTGTTCATTCACCTTGAAAAGCCTCCAGGGAACCGCAGGGAATCATAAAGAGGAGTGGGGTAGACATTCCACATGTTACTTCTAATGCACATAAAAAACAAACCTGCACATGAATCATTATCCCCATTTCACAGAAGTAGAAAGTGAACCTCAGAATATAGCCAATTTATCCTAAGTCTCATTGCTAAAAAGTGATGGGACAAAGAACTGAAACCCAGACGAACTCCGAGAACTATACTTTTCCATCACACTGTATGCTATAGATTGAAGGTTTACACTTTAAATACATATGTTGAATTTCTAATCCACAATGTGATGGTGGATTTGGAGATGGGGTTTTCATATAAATATCTGGACAGAAACTATTTGCAAGTAATTATGATTATGTGAGGTCACATGGGTGGGACCCAATCTATAGATTTTTCTATAGTAGCCTAAGCTGACTAATACACCATGGTTTTCCTTAAGTCTTTAAGGTCACTTCCTCAGCACCCAGACCAGCCATAGCAGTTTTTTAAGGCGCTTGGTAAATTCTGCTGAATGACTGAATTTAAGAGAGCCCAGTGACACTACTTTTCCTAAACCTGGGCTTTTCACTTTATTATACCAAAAAGGCAGGAGGAACAAAACTTTCACAGCTGCCTCTGAGTTTAGCAGACTGCTAAGCCTCCCCTGCCTACTCCACATGATACAAATTCAAATTACAGCTGTTGTTGAGACCTACAAAACACCCCTAAAACATTAGGAAAAAGACTAAAGGAGGGGAATTGGCGTTCTCTCACCGCAGGCATCTTGTCCCAATGCCAAAATGCTCCCACGGCACCATTCCCCACCCCGTCCTTGTCCCAATGTAAGAACTTTTCAATTTTTAAAACAGAATAAATATGTTCTGTCTGAAGCTGTTTTGTTGAAAACATATTCCATTAAAACAAACACACAAGGGCAGTCAAATAAGAAAATGGGGTCCTTTTAAGGAGCTCTTGAGGAGGACCAAGGGGCCAAGCTCTGAACACCAAGCATCCTCTCCACAGCCCACCTCCTCCCATCATGTCTCAGTGCTGTATCATGGAGTCACATACATGGCCTTGACATGGCCTGTTGGCCAGTTGGCTTGGCCACCTTTACCTTGAACACAAAAGGCTCCCTCAAGAGCTCTGAGCCCCACTCCCATCTCCAACTGACCCCTAAACTTCAGTTTCACCTTTAACATTCATTATCACCAAAGAAAAAATGGCTTCCTGGATTCAGAGCCTCCACAGGATAACACCAGAAGGGTGCAATTCCGTCTCTCCCCTTCCCACAGGAGGATGGCAGGAACCATGGCAGGCAGACAGAGTCACAGACATCTCTAAGGGCACCCAGACACACACCCAGCTCAAACACCTCCAAAAAAAAGGAGGCAGACAGCCTCTCACAGGAGCAAGATGAAGAAGAAGCCATCTTCACTGGCCAGATTTCATACGTCCCCTAATTATTTCAAGAGGACTTTTAGAGGGAGGTAATAGGCTCGCTTTTATCACTTGCCACACATATAATATCAGGACTGTAGCATTCATTAGCACCCTCTCCCGGCCCCTGCCCCCACCTCCACCACCAAAACCCCAAATAATTTCAAAAACATTTTTATCCTAAAATGTTCCCTTCAATTTAGAAAAAATTATCTTCAAGAGGAGAGATTTCTTTCCATTTCAATCCCACAACAAGGAGAATGTCAGCCCAGCTTTTTTTTTGACAGACAAATTATTGAATCAAAGAGAAAATGCCATTAAGCTCACAGGTTAGCAAGTGTCAGGAATGGTTTAAAGAGATATCCCCATTTATCTTCCAAACATGCACGAAATGTCACTAATGTGTGTTTATCATGTATAATCAGACAAAGAAAATATCGAAATAAAGTACTCCCGCATACAATAGAAATCTCCTTCCATCCTTCACGATATCAGTGCTATTCAAATAGAATAACAATGATGAAGCCTCTCTCTTGAAAATGGAAATCAAAGGAAATGTAGATAGAAATGATTTTTTTTTGGTAGTTGATGTACATTTCTAAAGTGCATTAACAGGAAATCCAGAACTTTTTAGGTCAATTATATTGTCAGTATTGTCAATGCCACTGAAATGAATACTAAGGCAGTGCCTGTTTCTGCTGGAATCAAGCTATAGAAGTCCCTAGATCAGAGATTTAGAGGAGCTGAAGACACAGAGGAAGTTTGACATTGTTCAAGCATGCATATATACGTATATAGATTTTGTTCATTCCAACCAATCTAAGAACCAGATATTTTGCCTTACTATAAATCTCAATAGGCAAAAAAAGTAATTCACAGAAATCTAAAATCTAGCTCTTTTTCCCTTCATTTCTTTCTTCTGTTATGACAAAGAGTTTGTTTTGTTCTGCTTTTTTGCTAAACCAGGTACAATGCTAAATCCCAGTCCCTAGATAGGTGCTGTGAACAAAAGTTTTTTATTGCTAATTCTGGATTTGCAAGGCACAGAGACATGAGATGCCCACAGCAGTGAAGGGCCTCCTTTGGCCAGAACTGACTGGCCCTACAAGTCAGGAAGGATGATGCATTTCAGCCCGAAAATATTTTTACTCTTACTGCTTTCTCCCTAGCAGTGTGCCAGCTACATGACACAGTATTTTCCAGCCTTCTGGGTTGTGATGTTGGTTCCCAAAAGAAGAGGTCAAGGCTGTTTTGGTTACTACTACAAGACCAGCCTGGAGTACAGTGACCTCAGGGAGCTGAAGCTACAGAAGCTGGTGAGTGTACAGCTAAACAAGTCACTGAGAGAAGAGCTTTCCCTCTTGGGTGCCTCCCAATCCTGTGGTTCCCCACTTCTGTGACTTTCTGAAGTCCATGGGGAAACAAGCAGGGTCCTGGACACCAATGTGCTTGGGAAGCACTCAAGGGCGATTCAATCCTCCCTGAAGAATGACATCAAACTCCAGATTACACTGTGAGTGTTGTCCTGTGTCAGGTAGAGTTAAGACAAGGATCCTACCCTTAGCCAAAGAGGCCGAGAAACACAGAGGCGAGAAAGTTGAGGGGTAGTCTCCCAAGAGCAAGATCTGGAGTCAGCCAGCTTCTGGTTGCACCACGGAGCTGTGAACCCTGGCGCCTCATTTAACAAATGTGTGGGTCTCCGGTAGCAAAAAAAAAAAAGGAAAGGAAAGGAAAGAAAAGGGGTCACCATAACCTTTATTGCATGAAGCACTGATTATTAATAAGCCAGTATGGATAAAGCTCTTACAAAAACATAATGAATGCTCAATAAATGTTAGCTATTATTTTTATAGTTATCGTCAGGCTTTTCCACCTCAATTTTATGAACAAGGAAAAATGAGACTCAGGAACTTGTAAGTGACAAGAGAGTGGCCAGGGGATGGATATATATAGATAGATAGATAGATAGATAGATAGATAGATAGATAGATAGATAGAGATAGATATAGATATAGATATAGATATAGATATAGATATATAGATAGATAGATAGATAGATATGTGTATATGTATATATAATCCTATTTTACTATGGTTACCTGTTTGCATTTTGGGTTTCAATCCCAGATGACCTCTGAGGACCAGGACTTATATTTACACATCTTTACACCTCCACACTCTTCCAACAGTGAGCCTGGAATCTGCTGGATGTTCCCCCAAAATGTTTGAACTAAAGAAAAAGGGAGGCACACAAGTATGCAGGCAGGTGACCTAGCTGTCACGTGAGAGAGACAGCCCTAAAAAGCCATGGTATGGGGAGGGACAACAATTTATTTCCTGTCCATTGCATAATCTAGAGGTCAGTACGACTGCAAACCATGTAGACAGGATGTGAGTAAGGAAACCCCCAACCACTTGGAGAGTGGGCGTTTGCCAACAGTGCTGTTCTCACCTCCCAGGCAGTAAGAGGTGCCCAAAAGGCAGGTTCCACTTTGGGGGACACCTGGGCCTTCCACTGTGAACCCTGAGGCAACTCCAGGCATGTTTCCTTTTTTTTTCTGTTTGCCCACTGAGAATTGAAATCTACGGTTCCATCTGATACTTTGAATAATAAGCCTTCAATAAGTAGTTAGAAATAGCCTCGCCATTTCATCTTCCATCTCTAACATTTTAAGGATATAATCACAGGCGTATTTAAAAACAAATTTTTAAGAAGTACCTGTTGAGCCATACTTCTTGAAACTAAATAGAAAAGGACCTCATTCCAAAGCAATAGTGTGAAACATCGCTTACTTTGCACTGTGTTGTATTTTTTGTTGTGTGTTCACAATAGAAAACAACTCTTCAGTTATTACACACTGGAGTTTTGATGACAATTTAAAACATAGATAGTATTTTATTAAAAGTATGAAAGAATATATTTATAAAATGATCCCAACTTAAAATATAACACCTGGGGTGTGTACACTGTAAATATATACCAAAAGGAATCTGGGAGAGAGGATTTTAAATGGTTACTTGTGGGAAATGGCGCATTACAAGTAATTTCCTTTTGATGATTTTTATTATTTTCAAAAATGTCTAGGATAGATATGTACTATTTTCATAGCTGGAAAAAATGACAAAAATATTATTTTAGCAAGTATGTTTTTCTTCTACTTTGCAGCACTATTCTGAGATCAGCTACAAGAATGGATGCAGAAAAACTTTGAAAAGTATAGAATGATCTACAATTCAGTCCAGCTGGATTACTGCTAGGACCTAAATATTTGAGGTAAACCCTGCCAAGCTGTTCTCCTCCTCATCCAGTCTATTTTGAGCATGGAACTGTGACTTTGCATCATCTTATACAAATAGAAGACACCAGACTTCAAATTCTCCATTTAGAAAGAGCAAATGTATAGCAAATAAAACCAGCAATTCTGAAGAAGAGAAACTCATAGACCTGCTAGTAAACTAGAAGCAGTCACCTCAGATTCCACCCCACCAAAACCACCCAAGCAGAGAAATTCCACACCCTGAAAACTCCCTATCAACCTAGATTCAAACGTTCTGTAATTTCCAACCAGCAGCCCACCCCAGATTTGTCAGAGTGACTCTCTGGGATAGAGTTAATTCTCCAGCTAGCATCAATTCCCATAGACCTCAGCAAGCAAATTATGTTACGGAGATTTTAGGGCCAAAAGCTGGTAAAACGCTGATCACTCTAATGGCTTTGAAGACATAAACAGTCTGTGAACAAACACAGTGATTCTTTTTCTACACACATTGAGGCTTTTAAATTGTGCTTAACTTGGTGGGTTTAAAAGTAAGTCAGCAAGCTGGAGCACGGTGGTGTTTTTCCAGTCTGGCAAGACACATTCATTGAGTCAACCAGTTAAGTCACTGACCAAAAACTCAACCGTTTCATCTCCAGAATTTTAAACCCTGAGATGTCTTACAGATGACCAAGATCCACATGTCTGTCCTGGAACACAGTCCATTACTACACTGACTTTGTCTTAGAAAATGAGCCACATATCACGATAAACCATGCAAATACCATAAGCAGGACTATAGATAAGGGATGTAAACTAGTAACAGATTAAAACCAAAAAATCCTCAATCATATCTAATACGGAGGTGGCACATATAAAAATAATATTATTATTAATAATGCAAAATGTATTCATTTCTATTGTTTAATCTTTACCTAGCTACAAGCCTAGAGGTAAATAAGACAAAGCCTAATAACCTCATTTTAGAAATAAGGTAAAATGCTTGCAGAGGTAACTGTTGACTGGGCCAACCTTCTATAAATAGTGTAATTATGAAAGCTAGATTATGAAAGGAGGAACTCTGGAATCCTAACTAAGCAACAAGAATAACCAGTTGTAATGCAGTTGTGACAATTAAAAAACCAGAAGGTAAATCAAAGATGGTGACTAATTATCCACGGGTCAGTTTTTTGGACTCAGAGATCCAAGTAAGCAGGTTTCCCTGCAGAGAAGGGAAGAAATGGAAACTCCTTCGTGATAGGGCCTTCTGCCCTGAAGGCCGCTGTCATTAACTTCGTCTGACTTCCGAATGGAGGCAGGAAAGAGGTTCTCTCTTGGAGATTCCTTCCTGTTTTCCCCCAGGGCAAATGTTTGGTAGTGGCAAGCAGGGCAGCTGACCTCTAGAGTTGGGAAGATATTTTCCACTCTTATCCCCAGTTATATGGAGAATGGGAAGTAGTAAACTGAAAACATTCTGCCTCTCAGAAAAGTTGATGTATAAGCATGAGCATTCCATAAAATATATGTAATAAGAAGAAGATCACCCAAGTGAATAAGAGAAGATTAAAAAAAAAGAGGTATGAGACAGCCACATTCAACTCTTTGCTCTTGAAAATTTAAATGAATACTCCTTGAGAACGAACTACAAAATGCTAACCTTGAAGTGCTGAGTGGCAGGAAGAATTATGGGTTATTGTACTGTCAAAATGCCAGACAGCTGTATGTTGAGTTGCCGCGTTATTTAGACAATCAGAAACTTGGAAGCTAATGTGACATATTTTTTTTTTCGGTGTGAAAGCTCTTGACATGTGTCATGATAATTTCTAAAGGGACAAACCAGTATATAAAAAAACACAGTACTTTCTGGAGATGGTCTCATAGGTATAAAGCCCCAAACACAAGGGCAGGGTATCAATAATTTGGACTCCAAAGGGATGGGCACTATTTTCTTCCTGCCAAGTCCAGAGATGATGCCCATGCAGTGTGGAGCTCCCAGCCTCTCTTCTTCTGCTTCTGATCCCTCAGGAGCCCAAAGTCAGGTAGGTGCCTGACTGTAGCCTGAGCTGGGCCAAGTGAACTCCTCTCACAGCAAGATCACCTCCCATCTGCAAGAGGAACATGGTGGTCAGGCTCAGCTGGCATGACTGGGCACCATGCACTGTACAAACCAGGCGGAGACAGGGCTACAATACCGCCTGCAAGTTGTTTATCCTTCCCCTATATATCCAGGGGGCCTGCAGATAGGTATGAGCAGGGGAATGGGGTCTGTTAAGGGAATCTTTCTTCAGCTTTCAGAATGGTCTGGATATACAAAGGTCACAGAGTGGGAAGCAGAATATGTAGGTGGCACCTGAAATTCTACCTTCAGTGCTTGGAGTAAAATTAAATAGAAATACTATTGGGAAAAGAAATACACTCAGCATCTAGCAGTAGACTGTCAGGGTGAATGGAGAGTGGAGAATAGCTTTCCATAGGGGTAAAAACTGATGAGCGTCAGGGATCAGGATAAAGGAGGGGATATGAAGGATAGACTGGCAGAAAAAGCCAGCAAAAAGTCCTGGTCAAAGTAACCCAGAGAGTAGAGATTCTCTCTCCCTCCTCTGGATTTCATTTTGATCAAAAGGAACGCACTCCAATGAAGACGAGGACGAGCTCCTAAGGAGGAGTTCCTCTCCTAAGGAGCACTCCCTCCCCTAAGGAGCACTCCCAGTCGCTAAGCACAGGCCTTACCCTGGATGGCAGAATTGTTAGAGCTCCCTCCTAGATGATCCCAGCTAGCACTGCAGACCACACCAAGTCCAGGAAGAGGCCAACCCATTGCTTAGGCAGGAATCACCTGGGCTGAGCTCGCCTCCCCACCCCCACCCCACCCCCACCCCACCAGTTCCCATATGGGTAGCCGGCACCTTGTTAATTTTTATTTTTATTTGATAATTAATCTAAAAGTGAAGGTAATACCCTATTACTTGACTACTTAAAGCCAATATGAAGCTGGAATGTAAGACAGGTAGATGAATTAATTTGGAGCTATTCCAAGAACTGAGCTCTCTTGGGAAACACAATGCTCTATTTGGGTAAATTCGATGATCTAGCCTTTGGCCTTCACCGCACAGGAAAGAGACTCAGTACAAACCCAATCGCCAGCCCCTGGACCTCCCAGAATGAGTCTGCCCACACACGTTCCCACTTAGAATTTAACTGACAGATCCAAGTCTTTCTCAGGGATCAGGGATCATTTTCCTCTTAAGTCAAGAAAATTTACCTTTTTTTTTTTACCCAGGTGCACTGGTCAGAAATTTCATCTTTACCAATCATAATGAGATTAATTCTTGCCTACAGTGCTCATATATGAAGAACTGGGGAATGATCTACCCAGTTCTATCCAACTCTTGGTAGACTCAGGACAAAATACACAGAAACAGACAGAGGAGTCCTGTACACGGCTCACTTTAGCAGCATATACAGTACTTAGAAAGATTATTCTCAACATTTTAAATGTTGACCAACCATCAATCAATACTCACTTTTCCTATGCTTCCCTTCATGCTTTAAACGCAAGTCTATATTTGTCATAGACGTGCATGTGAACTACCCCTGTAAATGGTAGCATTCAAAAGCCCGTAGGAGATGTCCAGTGCACCTGTCCAGTGCTCGGAACACAGGCTGGAACCATCTCACTTGCTAGTTTGTGACTCTACAGGGTTTCTTAATCTATCTAGACCCCACTTTCTTCTCATGTGCTTGACGGAGAGACTATCACCTACTGATAATTTTGTTGGGATTAAACGAGATAGTAGACATCAAACACACGGGCACTGAGGATGCTAAATAAATGAGTTATCAATCAATATTGATAGCATAGTCCTCAATACATACAGTTAATTGAGCTTAGCTTTCTATGTAGGCCACCAGGAAGTGGAATTCAAGGAAGCGCAGTACCTTGTCCACTTAAGCTGGTACCTGAGAAGTCAGGGACAGCTGGCTGTACACCTGGAGGTTCTGTAGGAACACGGAGGCGACCGAGGCTAGTGAAGCAATGTTTTGCAGTGTTTTGGTTTGGAGGTCAAAGGCTAACTGCCATTGATGGCTCACCTTTAACTTTTTGTTTTGTTTTTGGAACTGGGAATAAAACTCCGGACCTCGCGCTTGCCAGGCAGACGCCATGCCACTGAGTTGTACTCCCAGCCCACCTTTAACTACTTGAGGTTGGCCAGGTAGCTTGGTTAAACTAAGCCTTAACTTGCTTATACAAACAAAAAGCCACAAGGATGTGAATGACAACACCATTACTCCCACTCATCAACCTGGATAGACACCGTGTAGCAATCATAGGCTCCTTCCTGTTGAACGTGGCTGTCACTCGAGTTTCTCCGATTCGACACTTTCAGAAGCCACCACCATACGGTTAAAACACACAGTAAGAGTTACCATCCCTCAGCAGAATCATCCCTGAGACCCGTCTGTGCTGTGATTGACAGTCGTACTACACATAGAAATGCAGAGATTTGCCCAAATCCTTGAGCTGATGACAACACTGGACTTCCAAGGGCAAAGGAACTTTGATAGGTAAGAAATATTTGTTCATGGTACTTTGAGACTCTAGTTTTCAAATTTCCAACTTAATCTCACTATTTATACCTATCTCATGTACTGTATCTCTTGCTTAACCACCAGCGATTATTTAGGAACATTCCCCCAAAGACAAATACTTATGTATATATACATATTCTTGCACTTTTGACCTAGCCAGTTTCTCTCTGGAGGCCTCATGCATACAAATCTGTGAATTACTTTTGAAAATTTTAAATTGACATTATTTCATTGTTTTTCTTACTGATGATTTTGTGACATAGTAGCTCCATTTTACAGACAAGAAGCCTGAGTTCCAGCAACTGCCATCAAAGAGATCAGCTGCATGGGGAAGAGCTGAAATCGAACCCTGGTTCCCAGTCTTACATTTTTTGCCTCTGATGTCCCCACAGGGCTTCCCTCCCTGCTGCCCCCACTAGTCCTCCACACTCACTGTCCCCTTGTCCTGCTCTTTCCCACATCTCTCACCCAGGTTCCAGCAGCCCCTGGCATTTCCCGAGCACACAGTTCACCAAACTGGACCATTTCCTCTTTATTATCTACACAAATATTCTTAATTATTTCTCCTCCAACCCAAAGTACTTATTTCTTATTTATGGCTGTAAATATAAAGCCAGCAAGACTCATATTTCATGGAGAGCCATTCCAAAGGCATCTAGAGCCTTCCAAATTTAAGGAGCAAGAGAGCTGATTCTCAGCCTGTTTCATTATAAAGGGGTTTACCATAAATATCAGAATTTGAATTCCACCCAAGTAATGCATTAATAGATACTAAACCATTAATAATTTCTGTACTTTTTCATAAATGGGCAAAGTCCAATAAATAAACTATATCTCTTTCATAGCAAAGCAGGGTTAACAAGTACCAAGGAGATTTCAAAGACAAACTACTGGTAGGGCTGCCAGGAGGTGAGATTCATAATGAAACCACAAATTCTGCAGACCCATTTTTTACTGTCTGCCATGGCAAGTATCTAAAATTAAATGCTAAGCAGAAATCCGTCCTGGAATCTGACATACAGCAGTTTAGGTAAACAATCTCTGAAATTAAAAACAGATTCTGGATAATAAATAAGTCCGTGTGTGGATCTCACTGATAACAGATACTTCTGCCTGATAAATCAAAGGCTCTAGCCTTACAGAGCCTTTCTAAATTAGGCCAGATGATTCACCTAAAATATTTCATCTTGTGTCTCCTGTCCTAATGAGAGGCAGTAATGGATAGCTTCTTACCAGTTATGGCATCAGGGCCAACCAAAGGCCTGCAGGCTAATTATGCCAAAGGCCTGCAGAAATGGGCTGGTCAGGGAGCAACCCATGGGTGAGGTGTGGGTATCAGAAGAAAGGAGGATCTCACAAGATGCTCCGTCCCCAGGCAAATACCCAGAATCCGGGTTTTATCTGCTACCGCCCTAGTATTCTAGAAGTCTGAGCCAGAGATGTCAGATATCAAAAGTAAACAGATCAGGAGACAAGGGAAGTGAGTTGAAACTTCACCACTCCTAGCTGCTCAAACCCAGGCAGATTCCTGGATATCTTTGGCCTCATTTTCCTTGTCTGGAAAGTGGGGATAACAACACCTGCTCGGCCTACCTCATGGAGTTGTGATGCGGAATAAGAAAAAGGTGAACACAGATGCACCTTCCCACCCATAAGACCCTACTCTGCTCCAAAGGGGGGTCATTCAGTCATTCATTTTCCAGGGTTTATTGAAGGCACCTCCTTGTCAGGTGTGAGAGCACCTCGGTAACTGGAACAGGCACACCTCCCAGCTCTCCTGGAGTCGGATTCTGGGAGAGGGAGATCCATATGAAATGTGTGTTGAAGGAGGCTAAGGCTGTGGAGGAAGATCAGAGCAGCAGAGCGAGCCGGCGGAGGAGCAGGAACTCACGTTTCACAGCACAATCAGAAGGACCCTACGGAGGATACAACTTTCAAGTCAGGAGCCCAAGGAGGAGTGACCATGAGCCACTCAGATACTGAGACAGAAAGAAAAGCGACATCAAGGGCAAAGACATCCAAACGGATCCCAGGAGCTTCTACAACAGGAGGCAGCCTGGGCAGGAGGAGGGAAGAGGGCAAGGTGGGGCAGTGAGGAGGGCGAGCCCTCCCTGGACACCGAGGAGACTTCTGCTTGGAGAAATGATTCCGCAGAAGAGGGCCAGGGCCTCAGCTAACATTTCAGCAGATCATGTGTGTCTGCTCGGCAGGGAACAGGAACCACTCAAAAAGACCGTGTTGTTATGCTAGTGTTATTACTGTTATTGCAAGATTGTTCTGAGCCAGTGTGAGGGGAACATGGAGAGGGGGAAAGAGCCAGGTTGTGTGCATGTTGGGGTGGGGCCCAGAGAGACTAGAATGGGGACCTATGAGCCCCAAATCAAATGGATATTGGGCAGCAGCCTGGACATCCAGCCCTGCCTCTCTGTCTCTCTGTCTCTCTCTCTGTCTCTCTCTCTGGCTCTCTCTCTCTCTGTCTCTCTCTGTCTCTCTGTCTCTCTCTGTCTCTCTCTCTTTCTCTGTCTCTCTCTGTCTCTCTCTCTCTGTCTCTCTCTCTCTCTCTCTCTCTCTCTCTCTCTCTCTCTCTCTCCCTCTCTCTCAGCTGTGGAGACAACAGAATGAAGAAAGGCAAAAGGGAGGAAAAAAGAAAAACCGACTTCTCCCAAATCCTGGGTCTTTGCAGCAGTCACTGAAGCAAGGCGAAGCCCTGCGCTTCCTAAGCCTGGGGCCTCTTTATTGAAAACACAAACAAAATTTCTTTTAAAAAGGCAGAGTTCAGTGGAAAGTCACAGACCGTATTTTATCAGCATTTGGTGTCAGTGCAAGTGGCAAACACACCATCCTAAGAAGAGCCATCTCACCCAGTGCCTCAGAGCAGCAAGTGATGCGGAGGTCATTCCATTAGTGATCACAGCTGCTTTTAAATGAAACACATCTAACCTGAGCCCAATTAATGAAAGCATCCAGCAATCCTCACGGGGCTGATGCCGAATGCAGGTTTAAACCTTGCTCATTCGTGCCCTCACTTTGAGGGGCACTATCCTTTAAAATTTCAAAAGCACGTGCTAGCTCCACAGTGAAAGAGACTGTGACTCGGGGTTCCTTGTTCTGACTTCTGGTGACCTGGAATTCTGGGATGGGGTGGACTAGGCAGAGTGCCTTCACTGAATTTCTACACTGGTGCAAGGAGTGGGCAAGTCCCCACGCAACACGGTCAAAGCTCAGGGTTACCACCCAGCCACAAAAGTTGAGATTTTCACTGACGCGCGTAGGCAGAGCCACTTGAAATGATTATGAAGTGGTGACAGAGGTGCGGTGGGCTGAAGGTACCCAGTGCTGATGCCAGCCAGGGGCATTCTAGCTCACTGAGCGTAACATAGGACTAGATTATTAATACAACCTGCACAACTTTTGCCATGCGATGGCCCACTATTTACTTGTTTGTACTTCAAACAAATAGGGTAATGCACACTTCTTGGGTAGTCATGCATTTAAGAATGTCTTTCTTATTTTCTTTCTTTTAGGCACCAAGAATCAAACTCAGGACCTTGCACTAGCCAGGCAGGGACTGTGCCACTCACTGAGCTATATCCCTGGCCCAACAATGTCTTTATTTCAGACATCTTTGATTGTCACAGTTTTGGATACCTTCCCACAGATGTGGCCAGAGATGCTGCTAAATACACAGGACTAAAAAACCAAATTATCTATTTCAAGATATCATTAGTGCCAAGGTTAAGAAATCATACTCTAAATAGATTCATTTCTCCTTATATTTATTTAAAAAGAAATCACATGTAAGTAACAAAAAAGGAAAGCCCAGGACAAAGTGTTTTAAACAGAAAAAAATTCAGGGACATAGCCACAGTGAAAATAATACTACATTTCCATCCAACCTAACAGCCTACTGCAGACTTTGAGCATGAGCACAACT
Organism: Cavia porcellus; assembly: GCF_034190915.1. Classification (NCBI taxonomy): domain Eukaryota; kingdom Metazoa; phylum Chordata; class Mammalia; order Rodentia; family Caviidae; genus Cavia; species Cavia porcellus. The sequence continues at coordinate 33,397,559 of NW_026947511.1, read as the reverse complement.
CTCTTTAACAAAAGCAAAAGAAATTCCTGTATCAAAGAAGTGTTAAAGACATATCAGCTCCAACTGAGACTTTCCTTTTATTGTGATAGAAAGAGACCTGAAAGAGGGTTGCTTTTCTCCAGGTGATTAATGATGTATTCATGCACCTCCAAAACCCTCTTGGGGACCACCAGTAGAAGGTGATAATAGTAAAAAAGAATCTCAGCAAGTCTTGTCAGACTCCAAAGGTCATTATTATTGTGGCTGTTTAGTGACAAGAAAGCTGGAAGAGGCACAAGTCATAAGAAGTTGGTGTTACCTGTATTTTAAGCTCCCAGGAAGCTGGGTGAAGTGAGATAGTTATATAAGAGGGATGGAAAACCCTACTCAGAGACTCAGCAACGGCAAGAGGTTCTTTCTGTATAGGCTGAGTGATGAGGTCTTTCCTGATGGCTCTGTAGGTGCAAATCAGTGAAAATCCAGCTGATTCTGTAGGTATCACGTTATGAATCACACTGCATACAATACCAGTACTGGAGGATCGCAGAAGTTAGTTGAAACGCCTGGCTGAACACTAGCTAAAAGTTTTCTGACTAACCACACTTCTTGGGGCCCTTCAGGTGACATCTGGATTCAGAATCTCAAACCTCCTGTCCCCAGGGAAAAACAGAAGCAACTTCTCATAATGTCACCAAGACCCATGCTATTTTCTCATGAAACACCTTGTGGATCCCAGTATTTCAGAGGTCACAGCTTGAGTAATTTAATCTCAGAAAAGACAATACCTCCTTCTCATCAGACAATAGGAAAGTTTCAAGAGATGATACCTATTATCCTAGCCATCTCTCAGCCAGAAGATAAAAACTATATCTTAGTGATTTTTTAGTCATTGGTGTCTACTAATAGGTTACTCAAAAAATGTTCATTCTGACTCTTTATAAACTCTCAGGTTCTCCAAAATGACAGATACTAGACATAGTTAAGATCTATGGGCTCAAATAACCATCATGCTTGATTCTCTAGCCGAGAACAAAAGCAATGCTCTGAATTGAAAATGTCTAGAAACATCTGAACTTGTCCCTACTGATGCAAGAGCCCTCTCCCACGACCTTCATCCTTCAATCTGTACACCCAGAGAAATGGACAGACTTGATTTTCTCTGGTCGCCCATCTTCATCACCGTGTCACTTACTTTCTTGGGACCTCTTCTGGCTCCATCACATCATTCTCAGGCAGGTCTCTGCCTGCCCAGCATGCATCCAAATCTCTTCTGAATGACTGACAGGTGCATACCCACCACCCACCATTCCAATTCCTGAGTTCTGGGGGATCATGCCATCCCAGGCTCCAGGCAGGAACGTGACCGACTGGCCAAGTAGTTCATCAGATCAAATAATCTACTGAGACTACTAGGGATGTCACTCAGGCATGGAATCACCACTAAAAGGAACCCTTTTGCTTTTAACTAAGGAACATGTGAGCCTTGTGGGTTGGTGTCATCTTGCTAGACAAAGGGGGAAGCGTACCTATGAATTAACAGTAAGAGGCCACAGCCAAGGCGGGAGGAAGAGGCCATGGACACTGCCTTGTTCGAGCTTAGAGCTCAGCCATCCCTAGAGTTTTATCTGTTCCTGGATTTTTCAAGTACATGAACCAACAAATTTCATTTTGCTCATGTTAACTTAAGCTGAGACTCTGATTAATAAAACATGCATTATGCCCACTGTCATGCTCTCTAAACACTCTGTTGTTTATTTTCTCTCCTTTCTGTTCTAAAATTACCTTTCTAGGCACTTCCTTTCCCTTTTTGAGTCTTCCTCAGAATGTTCCCCCCAAATCAGAAAGAAATACTACAGCAAATGTTCTGCTAACCAGTGACATCTGCCACCCCCAACCACTACCACCACCACCACACACAAGCAGGCCCTTTCTCTAATTCTTCCCCATCTGGGAGGGACAAAAGCTCACCCATGGCTAACTACGTACACAGACCTTATACATGTGGGCTGTCACTGTACTAGTACAAACAACTTGAAAACAGTTTTTAATATTCACTATTATAATTCAGCTTCTCAAGATGAACATTTAATTTCACAAACTGAGCTTCATTAAGAACACTTTTTGGGCACAGGGTAGGGAAGAGTTTATTAACCCATGCCCTGGAGCCCTCTCTTCTTTAACTGAGGGGCAAGATATTCACCTCCTTCTGAAGCTGAGTTTTGAAATGTAATAACACTCGGGAACTGAGACTCACCGCCTTCACCTTCCAGTCTTCCCACAGAGGCGTGGTTTGGATTGGGGTGCCATTTGGGCCCTTTGCCTGGCTGTGGAAATGCACTTGGCTTATGCAGAATGGTATTTCCCTTGATCCCTCAAATAGTGCCCAAACAAAAGGTGTAAATGCAATCCACTCCTGCCCACACTGCATGAAGGAGGTGCCCTTCCCACTCTAGGCTCTGCATACAGGACACCTTCCCTTGGACCATGACCAGCCACATGACTACTTCTCTTAGCAGGCCTGGTAGGCCTCCCCTGCCCATGCTGGGAGGACACGGGGCAGAGAAGCTGACAGCTCCATGGGCTTGCCAGTGCCCCTCATCCTGCAGCCCAGGGCCCATCAGGGAAACTCAAGGTAGTCCTGTGCTCTTAGACGTCTCTTTCTCCTCCCCCAACTGCTGGCTTGGGTCTCCTCCCTGCAAGGCACAGATTCCCCCAGGAAATGCGGCCAGCCTCTATGGCAGGACCAGGGCAGACTTTTCTAGACACAGAGCCAGCAGTTACTGTGCTCTTGCTGCACCAAGCTGAGCTCAGCAGGAGCCCCACTGTACTAGCCAAGCCGTAGCATTGTTGAAGGAAAAGCCTACCCTGTAACAGGTCCAGACATTAACAGCCTTGCATGGCCTCAGGCCACATGGCCAGTGTCCTACAGAGCACCCTCCCTGATGGATCCCTGACTTTGGAACTTCCTGGCCTGCTTTCTGCAAGGAGCAGCATAACAAAGAGAGCAGAAAACTCAAGAAAAAAGAAGTAGAGATACATCACACACATATGATATAGATTCATACAAATGTGTGGTCATGGCTGACCTCTGGAATGGCCTCTGGAAGCCCCCTGTGACCAGAGTAGGGGTTCCAGGAGGTGACTGGATCATAGGGCTGCTGTACTCATGGGTGGATTCATCCACTCTGAGTTGAGCAGCCAAGTGTGCTGTTGGGAGACAAGGCTTGGTTGAAAGGAGCCAGTCACTGGGGGCAAAATCAAGAAGGGTGCATCTCTCTCCCCAGGGGCTCCATTCCAGCTCTGCTTCCTAGCCGCTGCTACCCGAGCTGCTCTCCTCTGCTCACGCCCTTCTACTGTGTCGTTCTGCCTTTGAGACAGCTGATGGGGCACCGGAAATGTAAGCCAAAGTATACCTCTCCTCCTTGAAATTGTGGGTGTCAAGTATTGTGCGTCAATGACCAAAAAGTGACTAAGATAGGTGTACATGGATGCACACTATGTTGTAAAATGCATAACTTCTAAACATAAACAAGTGTTCAGGAAAAATAAAAATGATCCAGGGACATACATATATACATGTGATATCAGGTGCACCTACTATACACTGTCACCAATCCATCGACAATGGAGATGCACTCTAAAAAATGCATCATGAGACAATTTTGTCATCATGTGAACAACTCAGGGTATACTTACACAAACTATTATTAGACAATTCAGTCTTAAGAGACCATCGCCTTACATGTGCTCCATTGTCAATCAAAATATGCTCTGGTGTTATGCTATTTGGGAAGTGCTGCAGACCCTTAGGAAGTAGGGCCTTGTGTAAGGTCCCTGGGGTGTGTCTCTGAGGGAGACTGTGGGCTCCGGCTCCTTCTACATTTTCCTTTGCTTTCTGGCTCTGAGATAAGAAGTTTGTTCTACCACATGCTCCCTGTTTCAGTCATCCCTACCAGCAGCCTAAAAAGCAATAATTACACAGACAAGTGTAAGTGATATCTCTAAGATCCAGCAATGCTGTATTACCAACTGCATTTAAATATGCTTTTGTAATTTTCTTATGTTTAGAGAATCACCAATATAGGGCTGAAATTTTCAGAAGCTAAGCCAGGCATATTTTCTGCAGTAACGGATTCCAGCATCGATCTTTTGACCAGCAAAGTGTGTCCAGGATTTGGAGGTGGATCGGTGAGTTAGTCCCGGTTCATCTACAGACCTGAGAAGAAACCTGATTCTGAGGGGGGAAAAGCAGTAGAGATGTCTCTTGTAGGAAAATGTGGCACAGAGTGGGTGAGAGCAAAGGTGGGGGCCGTGGAGGGCGCGAAAGTATAATGTGCACAGTTGAACCCCTATCACGCCCCATCTCGAACAGACAGAGCAATCAACTTTCCACCTAGGCAGGGACTGGAAGGGTTACTTCTTTCTTCTTCCAGGGTCTATCTCTCCTCACTCACTCCATACTATGTCTTGGGGCTGGGCCCTGCCTGCTACATGCTGCCTGGGACCAGCAATGGGCAGTCCTTGATGTGAGTGGACAGAAGTCTGCTTTCTCAATACAGTCCATGAATGAGGTACGAATAAGAGAGAAATCACTTCTTCTCCATTAACAGGCAGATTGTTGGTGCTAAAACCAGAAGAAACACAACATGGAGATACCTGTTCAGGGAGCCACATCCAGGGCCATTCCTGATCAAATGGAAGGGAGCAAAGTAACAAACTATTCTCACCAGCGTTCACCCTGGAAATAGGTGGTACGACAGACCAGTAGTCTCAGTGCTGATGTTTACATTCTAACAATGCACACAAATGAGAAGGAAATTTGTACACCTTTAAGGTCAAAATTTCCGGGGCTGGGGATTTAGCTCAGCGGCATAAGCGCCTGCCTTGCAAGCAGGCAGTCCTGAGTTCGATCCCCAGTACCGATAAAAAGGAAAAAGACCAAAAAAAAAAAAAAAAAAAAAGATAGGTCAAAATTTCCTTTAATGTCCCCAAACCTCCACTTTCCATTCTATCATAGAGGCTCCAAACAATCCTGCCATATCGAATTTTCTATGTGATACTCTCTTTGCATAGCTGCTCGTGAAAAAAAAATCAGACTACTTGGTGAAAGGAAAACAAAAACAAAAAAAAAAAAAATACTCCAAGGAGTTCCATTTTATGGAGCAGAGATCACCCAGTAGTTCACATACATCATCTCATCTGATTCTCACAGCCATAACCTAAAAAAAAAGAAGGCACCCAATAAGTTAGCAGCAGTGAAATTCTTGTCCCCATGCTGTTCTGTATCCCAGGATACTACATATATCCAACATGAACTGAAGGCAAATCAATACCTAACTGTTTCTCCATAAGAAGGCACCAGCTGCTGATAGCACTGCTGCCTCCAATCCTTTGGAATCTGATAGATCTGTCGACAGTGGTTCAGAGAAACAAGAAGAATCACCAAGGAGGAAAAGGCAACCAGCTTCTCCAGGGTTTGCCGAGCAAACCTTCCATATGTGATCAGAAATTGCAGGCATGGCCAGATGCTTATACTGTAATGGTATGAAGTGACATACATGAAATAAAACAGAGAGAAAGCCGTTGTTCCAGTATGTAATACCAGACTTTGTCTCCTTCAAACACCCAGGAGATAAAGGCAAAGGAAGCCTCTCTTTGATGAAATGGTTAAGAACAGCTTTCAATCTGAAAAATGGAGAGCTTGAATTAGTGGGTGCCATCACCCAGTTGGACCATCTTGGTTGAGATGTTAACATCTTTGAGACTCTGTCCCTCCCAAGAAAACATGTATCACCTACTTTTATTCAGAGAAGAAGTAATCAGATTTGTAAAATGTGTAGCTTTGGTGCAAGTCACTTGAATCACTAAAAGACAAGATCCTGGGGGCTGGGATTTAGCTCAGCGGCACAAGCACCTGCCTTGTGAGCAGGCGGTCGTGAGTTCAATCCCTGGTACCGGTAAAAAAAAATTTTTTTTTAAATTTTAAAAAAGACAAGATCCTTATCACCACCAGATTCATCATTGACTCTCAGAACTCCAGCCACTCCCAGCCACTAAAAAGTGAACTGGGAACACTGCTTCTTATTTTGAGATGAGATTCAGAAAGACACACAGCAAGACAGTAAATGAGAGAGTCAGAGAGAGTTTCTGACTTAATAAGTTTGAAGTTTTTAATTTAGCTCTCATGTATCCCCACCTGGCCACTGTTTTAGCTGGTCAGTGGAACAAAGTGAATGACTCAATGACTAAATGCTTTCACAGGTGAAAACTGGCCTGGGGTCTGTCCAAGAGGGCATTCCCACATTACCCTACCTTGTTCACCACAACCCAAGCTCTCCCTGCCTTCAGATGGAAGCCAAATGGCACAGCAGGCAGAGTGACCAATGGCAAAAGCAGAGGCGGCGGACCCAGCTGTCCAGTCTATAGTTTACCTGGCCTGTGCCCTGTAGGCTCGCCCTAACTGAGATATCTGCCCTGTCTGAATCCTGTTTCTCTTATCTACAGAAGAGGGAGGCGAAGGCTAGGCAGCAGAAAAACTGGAAGGTAATATGTGTGAAGGGCATGTCTAGAAGAAGGCGTGCCACACAGCAGGTGCTTGATAACAGAAGCTCCTAGAATTATGCCGTGTTCAGTCCTAGTGTGTATGTTTTCTCTCTCCTTTCTGTTCTAAATGAAATCAGGCAAAAACCCAAGCCCTGTGTGATAACCTCTCAGGGGCCTTCATACCTGCTCCCTTTGGAGACATCCACCAAATACCAGCTCAAGCCACCCCTTGATGAGTCCCATGTAAGATGGCATATTGGTTAACAAGTGAGTTCCTCGGGTCATTAGGGCTGGCATCATCTCTGGCTTGCTGGTAGAATCTATTCACTACAGATACTTGTCTCCACCAACAGAATAACCAGCTGATTGGAACCAATCGCAAGAGCTGTAGACTCATAAAGGAAACAGAGCAGGGGCATACAACCCCACCAGACCCAGCCAGGATTCAATAACTTGGGACCCCAGGAATGTGAGAAACCCAAATGGAGCCACCCCCTAACCCCCTCCCCGCAATCAGCTCAAAACACACACTAAGCCTACTGTTTGTCAGGGAAGCCACAATAAATTCTGAACTACCTCCAGAGACATCGTTTCTGTAGAAACCTAAATAAAGTTACCAACAGCCTAAGGAGAAAGAGAGATCAACTTATTGTCTCCTCAACTAGAGGTGACATTGATTGGCATGAGGGTTCTGACCGTAGGGGGGCATTTGAAAGATCTGTCACAAAAATGGGAGCACATATGTCAGAAAAGATACCGCAAATCACTACACAAATAGCGTAATTTTGCATAGGGCAAATTAATGCTCCCAGACTTTTAAGTGAGTATGCCCAGTCTCAGCCCAGGGTGTGAGACAGTGCAGGCTGAAATTTGTTTTTCTCTTGCCTTATGTCGTCACTTCCTGAAAGGCTGAAGGGTCGTAGAAGAACGCTGTCTGGTCAAAGCCAAAAGAGCCATTTCAGTAGAAAAGTGGCGATAGTGGAAACCCAGCACTACCACGTATCATTCAGCAGGTGAAGGAGAAACAGGGAAGATTCCAAGAGTCTGCCGACAAAAAGATGCATTCGAGAATTAAATCTGCTCACTTGTGGCTTGCCTGGCCCCTGGGTCCCCAGGAAAACTCAATGAATATTAGATAAGTGAATAATACAATGCTTAAAATGTGTCTTCTGCTTGCAAAATGAAAGTGTCCAAAAGGCAAACCAATACACACACACACACACTGTAAAACACTAAAGATTGTTCTAAGACACTATTTTGCTCAAAAGTGAAAGCAAAACATAAAACAATCATAGTAAATTTCTAAATTAAGAATCTATTTTGTCTTCCAGCAGATAATCTGGTTTAACATTTTGTCCTTTGATCCATTTCTGTTTTAGTGAGCACTGTGGGTCTACATTCAGTCTTCTGCACACGGACAGTCAGGTTTCCCAGCACCACTTATTAAAGAAGCTGTCTGTCTTCCATTGTGTTTGGCCCCTTTGTCAAAAAATCAAATAGCTGAATGTGCTTGGGGTTGTTTTTGCATCCTTCATTCAAGATGAAACATCACATGGTTTCTCTTACATGAGAAACCCAGAGTAAAAATGACAAATAAAATAAGATAGATAATAGAGAGTGGGAAGATAAATCATTCTCAGAGGGGAAAGGGATTAAGAGATGGAGCGAGGGAGGAGAGGGGGAGAAGAAGGAAATGGGACTGGAAAAGGAACTGAGATGTGTTAGGAATATGCACCGACTCCAACAAAGAATGTAAACAACAGGACTGCGAACATACAAAAAAAAAGGAAATGAATCAAGGATGTGGAGGGGGGAGGGGGAGAGGAGAAAGGAAAGGGGACAAAAAATAGAAATAAGATGCATTACATGCAAGTACCAATGTGCCACATAGAATGCAATCATTATGTACTGCAAATACGCACTAAGAGAGGAAATGACTGGAGAAAAAGCATCTAAAAGGGGAGCACTGAATAAATATATATAAAACTTACAATAGTGCAACTTGCTAACACACACGTATTACCACACTCCCCACAAATATGCTTCATGTTTGTGATTAGAACATTAAGTTAGGTGGTCAGCTTTTGCAAACTCATAGTTCAAACCTTTAGGAGAGCCACCTCTATGTCCATCAAGAGACAAATGAATAAAGAAAATGTAGTATTTATACACCAAGGAGTACTACACTGCCATAAAGAAGGATAAACATGAATCATTTGTAGGAAAATAGATGAAACTTGAGACCATATTGTTAAGTGAAATCAGACACATGAGCTTAAAAATCACATGGTTTCTCTTACATAAGAAGCCCAAAATATAAATAAAAGGCAAAATACAATATAGACAACAAAAAATACGGAGACAGATCTCTCTTATATAGACAGTGGATCAAGAGATGGAGGGGGAGGAGAAGAAAAAATAATTAAAATGTGTTATGCACACATACAAATTCCACACAGGGAATTAAATAATTACATGCACTTTAAACATGTACTAATAAAAAAAACAAAAACAAAACTTCTAGTGGGGAGGGATATCACACAGTGACTGGGCTTCCTACTTGTCACGAAAGGGTTAATATTAGGGAAGGTATTGACTAGTTTCCTACTGGTTGCTAAGCAACATTTCTTCCTTCCCTCAATGGTCTGGGAGAGGATAAAATAAGGGCAGAAAATGAGAAATGTTGGAAAAATAGGAAAGTGAAATTCAATGGATCATAAGGTACAATTTGTAGGAAGAATGAAAGAGGAAATAATTTTTGCTGGATGTACTAAGACATCAGCTGCTTTATGACATCACAAGAGTAACACATTGAGCCCGCAGCTCCAAAGACAGAGAGGACAGTGGGAGATGAATGTTCCCAACCCTAGCATCATGCTGCTCAGGGGTAGCTCACACTTAGCCAGAAATGCCCTGGTTGACAGCAAGCTGACCTTACGTGACAGATCATTGCTCCCATAATAGTAACAATAATAATAATAATAGTTATCAAGTCCATGGGGCCCAAGCAAGGCTCACCCACGGTGATTCGCTGCCCCATTTCTTAAGGGTCCTTTGTTTCCTTTACAACTAAAAGAGACCGTCAACAATATTGACTGAGTGAGTACACTGTCCACACACTGGGCTGGGTGCTGGAGGGCCAGTGGTGGAGGACCTGAGTAATCACTCAGTAGGGAGCTCGGTCCCTTCCATCACCATCTGTGTCCCATTTTTGCCAGGACCCTGCGGTAGAGCAATTTAGCAACTTTACAGAATGACCCAGGCAAAGTCCTAGCACGGAGCCTCGGGCTGCGGGACTGTTTCCTGCTTTGATCTCCATCATTGACTGCTCCTCGGTGTGAGAACCTCAGGTCAAGGCAGAAGGTAGGGAGGCTGCGTGTGTGCGGATGCAGGGCTTATCTGGGAAATCTCTGTGTCCCCCACTCGGTTTCGCCATGACCCCAACACTGTTCTTCAAAAATAGAATTTATTTTTAGAAATCCAAGAGACAAAGTAAATTACTGAGAAAACAAATCCTCAAGTCAACAAGGCTATTCCAGACTCTCTTACCAGAGAGAGGTAAGATGCATGTTCATTAATGTCCATTTTCAGCCATTAGTTTATTAGACAAGAAGCTGTCACCTGCTGTGTCCTGCAGGAACCTGGATGCTGAGCGGGTCACCCCAACAGCAGGAAGAGGCTTAGGAGACATCAGCACAAATGCAGGAGTTGCTGATTCATAACGGGGGTATGGGGAAGAGATGGGGAGAATGAGGAATCACAGGATCCTGGAGGTAGACAGGAAGGAAGGATGCTGAACATCTTTCAGGAATGAGAAGACGAAAGAAAGAAAGAAAGAAAGAAAGAAAGAAAGAAAGAAAGAAAGAAAGAAAGAAAGAAAGAAAGAAAGAAAGAAAGAAAGAAAGCCAAACACAGAGGAAGAGGGGGCTTTCTACTGCAGGGACCTGGACCAGGATGGTGGCCTCACTGCTGACGTGAGATGCTGGGTAGTTCACCTAACCTACCCTGGACCTCCATACATAGAACAGAAAGATCGCTGAGCATTTGGGAGAATTTATGGTGATATATTCAAAGCAAGCCCCATGGTACCTGGCATACAGTAAATGGTCAATAAACTCTAATCAATGTTATTATCATATACGGAACCACTTTAAATTACAAAGCACTAGTTTCAACTGTTAATAAAACTATTATTTATAACTGTGTCTAAGATTGGTCTTGGTTAACTGCCAACCTCACTCCTCTAAGCCAATGTTTGCCTAATTTCAGGCATGTGTGTACCGCCCTCATGATTTCTGTTCTATCCAAGTTCCATCTCTTGTAAGTATTATTGTTAATAAAATAATACTAGCAGAGCACAATAATAATAACAATAATAGCAACAATAACAATGACTAATGTTCCTGAACTACTTACCTCCTGCCAAGCACTAGTCCAAGAGCTCTCTAAATAGTAACTCTTTGATCCTTCAGGCAACCCTATGCCATTTTTCAGATTAAAAAATTGAGGCATGAGAGGCCAAGATCATTGACCAATAAGTGGCATGTGTAGATTCAAACTTGCAGAATCTGGCTTCCAAATCCTTGCTTAGCCACTGCCCATAATGCCCTTCTCATCTATGTATGCTGTCATTAATTTTTAAATGGACTTATATTTAGACTTTAAAAACCGTATCACTCTGTGCCATCTATCAGTGAAATCCTGGGTGTGATATGCTAGCCATAATCTTGGTGTATGCAAAAAAAACTTTAAAAACCATATACAAATTATGTAAATAAAAATATTCCCTTGCACCACCTAAAATCACTAACTAAACAAACACTGAGAAGCTGCCCCTTAATTCACTGGGCAGTTGCTTCTATCTTAGCCAAAAAACCATGGGACAATGCTAAGCACCGCCTAGCAGCGCTCTCTGTAATACTCATTCTTCACCTCCCCCTTTGCAAAAGAAGCTGGACCTTGATCTGGCCGTGACTGCCAAGCTGATCAACTACATTATATTTTTTTTCAGCTGTGGCTCTGTGAATGCGCCCTGGCCAATGGGATGCAAAGGGCCACCTTCTGCGGGGCTTATGTGAACACTTAGGTCTTATGGGAAGACTTCTTAAAAGGGAATGAGCCTGATTTTTATTCCGTCCTCCTTGCCTTTGAGAATGAGCTCAGTGGGACGGTGATGAGGCCACAAGTCACCATCCTGAGTCTTGAGAAATATATCAAGGATCTCAGTGCCACAAAGAGAGGGAAAGAGGGTCCCAAAACTATCACACCAGCCTCCCCCCACTTCTGCACCTCTTTTATGGGCAGGAGAGCTCGGTTTCTGCAGTGTTAGCTTGCAGCTAAATCTCCTCCTACAAATATACCACTCCAGCATCTCTCCCTCTTCAGTCAAAACTCAATCAGAAAATGCCACCCTGAGGAAATGTCCCCTAACTAGTGCTCAACAGGCTGAGTCCTGGACAGTAACCACTGCCACTTATATGTTCATTTAGAAACACTCTGCTCCAAACACTTTATGTATACTATTCCATTTAATATTTCAACACGTCTGCTGAGAGGGACTCCATCGTCACATACAACAGAACCTGAGGCCCAGACAGGTTAAGTATCTTACATAATGTCACACAATTAATAAGAGACAGAGTCAGAATCCATACCTTATAATGTAACCCTAAAGGGTGACAGCTCAACCTCAGTACTTTTTCTCCAAAATTAAAGAGATGTCAGAATGGTTGTCTCCTTACACACCCCCAGCCACTCTTTGAAAGGCAAAATAACTTAGCTTCTAGAAATCACCCTGGGAGCCCCAAAGAGAGGTTCTTTTTGTCATTATAGCAATACCACATTTTAAGTAAGACCAAATGCAAGTTGGGTGTTTCTGCATCCATGTCTGTTTGGTGATTCATTTTGTGGGTGAAAGTATTTTAAAAGACAGCCAAAAGGAATACTCAGAAAATGTTTACTCCTGCCCCTCAGGAATTCCACCAGGCTCCCCAGATACCCTGGTCAGAACAGGATGCATGGCCCCCCCATCCCAGCCTCCACAAAGTTAATTCATATTTCCCAGGCCTGGCACATGTTCAGTCAAAAACCTGGCTGAGTGCCTGTTGTTTACTGAAGCTGGAGAAGAAGCATCTGCAACATTACGAAAAGCATATTGTAAAAGGCAACACATGCAAATTAAACCTCTTGAGCTATGAGGAAATTGCTGGGAAAATTTATAACTCATTTAATAAAACTTGAAGTAAATACATAGCCTGGCTCTCAGGGAAAACAGAATATTTCCCACAATTCTCTCTTCTGAAAGAAAGAAAGAAAGAAAGAAAGAAAGAAAGAAAGAAAGAAAGAAAGAAAGAAAGAAAAGGGAAAAAAATAGAAAATCACTATCAAGCTAGTGGCTCTATAAATATGAAGGATAAATAGCATCAGGGCCAGTGAGCAAATCCCACTTGCGATCATGGGGCATTTAACACCCAAAGAACAGAGCTACGCTCTCCACTCTGGAAGGTAAGTGGCAATGACCAGGCCAAAGCCCCTTCTCCAATAACCCATCACTGTGCTCACTCAACAAGGCTCAACCAGGAATCTTCTGTTCATCAATCCATCCAATGGTATCTGTTCAATGTCTACTTACAGAGGCAGCTGAAATTTGGTGGTTAATAACACAGACGGCCTTTGTCACATAGTCTTTGTCACTTACTAGCAGTATTACCTCAGGCTGGTGTGTGAAGCCTCAGTGTTTGTGTCCTTACCTGTCAAAAAACAGAAATAATAATAATACCTCCATTTTATGGTCATTGCAAAAACCAAATAGATTGCTATACACGAAATGTTTAGAATGATGCCTAGCAAATAGTAATTTTTGTTTAATATTAGCTACCTAGGGTGTATGAGCTGGTGTGATGGTCCAGCCACTCTGCTAGGTCCACAGGATAAAGGATCAAACAAGGCAGAAAAAGGCCCTGTGCCTTGGAATTTAGATTCCAAAAGGGGCAGACAATACGCAGACACATGAATAAGTAACACCATTTAAGACAATAGATCACAGGTGTCCAGAAGAAAACAGAAAAGAGTAAGAGACTTGAGATGGCTCATTGGGAGCAGGAACTCCATGTCACAGTTGGCAAAGAAAGTCTCTTTTACAGGGTGACATTTGAACTGAGACAATAACAAAGAACCAACTCTACCAACAAATGTTCTTCTCAAGAGGAACATATTCTTAAATATTCTAAGACAAACAAGTAGAAGAAACACTCTTGCCATCTCTGAATGAAAGTCCCCAAGGCTGACAATGCCCAGGACAAGGGCTGTCTGCGAGATGAGATGTGACAAGTGAGCAGGACCAGAGCAGACCAGGCCCTAACAGGACATGGGAAGACTTTGAATTTCATATTAAATACAACAGGAAACTGCTGTGGGGAATTGCACAGCAAGGTGACAGGCCCCAACCAGCAGCTTGAAAGCTTACGCTGGCTGTGATATAGTGAGTGGACTACAGAGAGAAAAGAGGGGGAAAGGAAGTGGTTCTACGGCATCTACGGTAGTCCTGGCACAATGTGCTGGTGCCCTGGTCCAGGGAGGTAGAAGAGATTCAGAAAATGTTTTTATGGTAGGCTCTCCTGGACTTTCTGATGGATTGGATGTGGGGATGAAGGAAAGAAAGAAATCAAGAAGGCCTCTTGGTGGGGGAGGCCTGGTATGCTCCTCTGTCTTTGATGGGCACTGTAGTATATGGAGCAGCACATGGTTTCTAGCCTACTTAATTTAATTTAATTATTTATTTATCTATTTTTGAGATAGGGTCTTGCTGTGTAGTTCAGGCTGTCTTTGAACTCATTATGCAGCCCAGGCTGGCTCTGAACTCACAGCAATCCTCCTGCCTCAGCCTCCCAAGTACTGGGATTACAAATACGCATGCCCAGTGTGGTTTCCAGTCTAAAAGAGCTCCAGAGGGAGTTGGTTGCAGAAGCTTGACACAATACACGTGAAACAGAACCAACAGATGATGGGAGTGCAATGCTTCAGTGCATGGTTCAGAGCCCAAGAGTCAAAGACAAAAAGAGAACCTCATGGGATGGAGTTTTCATGGAAGGTCACGGACAACAGAGTATCCAGTCTGGCCTTGAAGGACACAGTCTTTGTCATATCATAAAGAAAAGGTCTCATGAGAGCACGCAGAGGAGAAAAGCCCAGTATGGTCCGTACCACAGAAAGGAAGTACATCACTTGTGAAAGAGGATAGCTTCCATCCAGTTCATGACTGTTCTACTGAGCACATGCCTGAAGCCAAAGGGTGAGGGGTGGGATGTGATCACCTCATTCTACTGGCCAGCGTTGCTCCTACCCTTCAAGAAATGATCAGAATATTTTTGGGCACAACTGTCAATGTACAGACACAGGGACACATGGGGCAGTGGCTGAGAGCCCAGGGAATGTGGTCAAGCAGACGTGAATTCAGCTTGGCCAGCCTCTGACTGTGTGACCCTGGTTAAGTTACTTCCTTCTGAGTGTTCAGTTTCTACCAAATGGGATAAGAATGGTATCTCCCATGCAGACTTAACGGCCTAGGCCAATGCCTGAGTAGGATAAATTCCTCGGTGACTTCTAACTAAAGAAGAATTACTCTTTCCAGAGCATCCTGTAGGTATATGTCTGAGGTAAGCCCCCTCGATGGTTATTCCCAATCGAAACAAATGTCTTCTTCACTAGTTCTTAACTACACAGGAAGTGTTTTGGATTACTCAGCATTGTCATTAGCAGCTAATAGGATGCCCTGTATTAATCATCTTCATCATACATAATAGTATGGTAATCATTATTTATGGCAGTCAATATTTACAGAACCCTCATCACGTGCTCAGCATTTCACTAAGTCATTATAGGTGTTATATTATCAGTGACACAATGGCGGGTAGGAGCCTGAATTCCTCCAATGGAAATTCCTATGCCAACTGCTACCTACCTATCTGACTTCTGATGCATTATTTAACTCTTCTACCACTTAGTTTTCTCCAGAAGCAGCACTTCCCTCATTGAGCTGTTGGGAGGATTAAATGAGTGGGTAAATGTGAAACTCCTAGTAAAGGTTACAAAAGTAGCAGATGTGATTATCATTATCAGTCCTAACAACTCTGCGACACTGATGTCATCTCCGAGTGAGAGAGAAAGAAAGGCACACAGAAGCTATCTGTAACTCTGACATCACCAAGGCCACTACAGGGGCTGCTCAAGCCAGGTGCCAAGCAGGCAAACTAGGGCCCAGGACAAGCTTCTATCAAGCAACACATGGCCACAAACTCTGGGGCTCCCTTTGTAAATATTCTGTATTCAGGTTGCTTTCAACTAGAGAGCCTTTCCCTTTGTGACCTGGTGGACATTCTGCCCCAACCCCTGGGGTGCTTTTGACCCTCCCCCAAGTCACGGCATTACAATTACTTGTCTTCTTCTTGGGGATGACAGTACTACATAAAGGCCTAGAGATTAGCTTTGGATATGGTTGGAAAGTCTTGGAGTAACAGTGTTAGCAAAACCTGAGTGTCAGTCCCCTCTCTGTCACTTCCTTGCTTCTTGGCCTTAGCAAGCTACTGAATTTATTCAAAGGAGTGGAACCTTGGGTGACTCATCACTAAAATGGGAGGAAAAATAGTAGCTACCACAGGACTGACAGGAAACGAATGGTAGTGGATGTGAAACACCTGGCGCAGCGCCTACAGCAGAAGAGCTCATAACGTGTTAGGAGCTGTCATTGTGACGCTGCTATTGTTATTGTCACAAGTGGCTTTGTCCTGAAAGGGCATACTCCCGATATAGTATTCACTTCCCCGGTGTAGCACACAGGCTGGGGGACTGCATGCAATGCAAGCCCTTCACTGGGATTTCTGGAACTGTGCTCCAGGAAACCTCCGTCCGTCCCGCCTCTCAAGTGCTGATTTGTAAGGGCTGCAAACGGTGGCGGTGCAGACGGGAGCTCCTGGCACAGGGGAACTTTTGAAAGTCCTGACAGTTCCTCAAAGAACAAAGGCAGAAGATGACGGCTTCTGACGTGAGGCTCCGGGCCTCTCTCCCATCTCCCATGCCGGTGGACATCACTCAGGCCTATCAGATCTGGAGACTGCTGTCTGCTGACTGACAACAGAAAGAGAAATTTAGAGGTGTGAGCAAAATGACAGAGCTGTCACGGCAGCCTCTGAAACGACTCTTTTCTTAAAGGAAGGAAAGATAACGGTGGGGGGAAAGAATGCTCAGGCAGATGCAATACCTTGTCACAGTTGCCAGGACAGGTTTGTGTTTTGTTTTCCAAAAAAAGCTTTGGACAAATTGAATAAATGAGAAGAAGAAAACAATTACCCCCCAAGTTTAGTCTCCATTCTTTCTAGGAGTAAAGCAGAATTTGGGACACGAGCTCTGTCCTTTGGACACAACAGAGGAAAATGTCAGTCAGTTTTATTTGTGGAAAGGGAGAATTTTTCTTTACCTTTCAAAAAGGATATTTATTTAAATATAAAACAAAATACCACCAGACTCCAAAGTCTGCTTTCTTTTCCTTGGGACCAGCTCACGAGCTCAGATCCAGTTCCTACATGGTCTCAAGGCCAACACGTACCACAGTGACCAGCTCTGGGCTACTCGGGTTGCAATACACGGAGGTCACATGATTGTCAAACATTCAGAAAACAGCAAAGTGTTCCCCCTTCCTGCCAACCAATATTTCCTGCTGGTGTTGACAGTTTAAAATGTCTTGTTTTTTTTCTTACATCCAAAACTATAGGGGAGTTGGGGTAGGGGGAGCAGGGATCTCTGAAAAACAAAAGTCTCCAGACTGAAATGTACAAACCATCTCTACCTCCTGCCTTCCTGTAAGAGCAGGGATGTCCTTGGCCAAGGAGATCATGTTTCAAAGAGCCCCATTTGCAGTTTTCTGTGAGCCCTAACTTTACAATAGCAATGAGAAGTAATAGATTCCCAATCTCACCCACAGGTCAAACACAGCCCAGAAAGAAATGCCTTTATTAAGATAATGCCTTGGAAAACCCAGCAATTCTAACAGCAAAAGAACAGATCATAATAGATGAGAGGAAAACGCACTTGGAGCATTTTTCCAAGAGTCCAGGAGGGCTGAACAGGCCAGAATAAGAAACCCCAAACCCGCCTGCAAAACGCTCCAGGAGAACCACGAGCCTACAGTGGACTGCTGATTGATGTAACCCTTGGATTAAAAATACATGGCATGAAATACAATTTCCAGAAAGGAAAAGGAAGTTCTTGATGAGCCTGATGAAAGAGTGATAAAAGCTTCACTCAAGGCTTCCACTTTTGTATCAGATTGTGGGAAACTTTCATTGCAACAACCCAACAGAGCCCATTAGCCATCCACTGGCGACATAAACCCTTCGCACCTTGATGGAGAGAAGGCCCCACAATCACCCTGATTTCCCACTGAGAAAGGAGCAGAAGCAAGTCAGAAGAAGGGGAGGCTGCCTAATGACACCCCAAGAATGGGAGATTGAAAAGAAGAAAATGTGCAAGAAAAAACAGAAACCAACCAGTGTGAGTTTCTACATCCCTTCACCTGGCAATGCTGACTTGTGGCTGCTGAGGACCCCTTTACAATAGGAGGTGGGAGCGAAAAGACTGGGCCCTGGTTTGGGCTCTTACTGCCTGTGGTTCTGAGTGTGTATTTCACTCTCTTGGGCCTTTACATCCTCAGCTGTAGATGCAGAATAGTAACTACTGCTTTGAATTTTTAGAACATCCAATATGACATAACCATGGGAGCTGGTATGGACTGATACAGTTTTGTCCCCTCTGAAATGCGTGTTTGGATTTGATGACCATTGTGGCTGTGTTGGTGACTTGGTCATTTGGAGGGATTCATGAATGCTGCTGGGAGGAGGTTAATTATTATGACAGTGGGTTGTTATGAAGTTGGTTCAGCCCATTGTGTCCTTCCTTTTGCATTGGCCAGTTGCCCTTCTGCTCTCTGCTATGAGTGGAAGCACTGTGTGTGTGGTGGGTGCCATGCTTGTGGACTTCCCAGCCACCAGAACTATAAGCCAGAGTCAATTTCTTCCCTTTATAAAAGACTCAGCCTCCAGTGTTTTATGTATAACAATAGAAAATGGACTAAGACAAAAGTGGTTTTAAGATTTTGAAACACTGAACAAATGTAATGAAAATCATTATTTTCCAACTGTGTCCCAACGTCTGGTCCCCTGGACTGTCTGAATAAGAAATATGAGGATAAGTAGAATACAATCCCATAAATAGCCTTCATACAATGCCGATGTGCAAAAGTACCATGATGTATGTTAGGACTCAAGGAATAAAAGCTCCAGCTAGATGGGGAAAATACGGGGGTGGTTTTCAAAAACATTTGAGCAGTAGGACTTCTTTCCCCAGGTGAAACCTTTTGCAAAAGACTAATAGAATAAGAAAAAAGTCTGAGGCTGAAGTGAAAATAAAGGACCTCAAGACCCATCCCACCTGTGAGCTCACATCAAGGAAAAGACTACTCATGAGCATTTCATCTCTTCTTTTTACAGAAGAGGAAATTGAAGCCCACCCATGAGAACAGATAGGCTCAAAGCTTCAAAACTAGCTCATAGGCAGGCTAAACTCAACCTCTGGTCTCTGGTTCATGTTTTCTCCATAGATCACACTGACTGAAGAGGTAGAGAGGAAAACCGGTGACTGATTATAGCACCAGGCACGCAAGAGGCCAGAGAGAGATCCAGGAGAGGTCACAAGGAAAGAGTATGTGTGTCTGAGGTCATTCAATCACAAAGGTCCAATTGGTCACTTTGAGACTGATTTTATCATTCAACCAGAATCTCACTATAGTACACACTGCTGTTAGGGTCTACCTCAGGCAACTCTGTTTGTAGATCATCCTTGATAAACATGGTAGATATCTCAAATGTCCTCTCTAACCTCAGAGCCAGGTTCTAGCATGGTGGAGGCACTGCAGTTCCTCATCCTTCCAAACACTTACAAACTGATCTTTGGAAGGAATGAACTTTAATCTTTGGGTCAGAAGATTAAGAGTTCAGAGTTCTAGAGAAGTAGTATTGTGAATGGCAGTGAGTGTCTGAGAAGAGTCCAAGCAAGCCTATTTGACACATAGTTTAAGATGCTACTAAAAGAATCACTCTACTTTCAGGAAGAGAAAATTGAAGCACTGAGCCGATGCTTCTGAAGGTGTAGAAGCTGATGAAAGGTACCAACAGGAAAAAAGTAAACATGCAAAAATTATAATAAGCGTGAGCTTGTGAACATAAACTGATATAAACCAGAGACTTCACCAGCTCTGTAACACTGAGCTGAAATGCATTATGACTGTAGCATTAGGTGTACATCCTTGGGGGTAGAGGGGTGGTTTTGTTTGAAACTATCTCCTCGCTTAGAAGTAAAAGAAACTCAACAAGAGCTATCAGCATTGAGTAAATGTATGTGAAAATTCACTAAAAACAGTAGATGCCAAATACTGTAGGTAAATGATTCCCATTGCTTTATGGTTGCTATTACTGGACTGGCAACATAA